>NC_084798.1:5007500-10007500 GCF_963169125.1 Humulus lupulus
AATTGCACCGGCAAAAGATGTGTCTTTTAGTGACGCGTTTTTGCGCCGGTAAAGGTTGAGACTTTTGCCGACATAATTTTGCGTCTGTAAAAGTATTTTTTAAATAAATTTTTTGATAATATTACTAATTTTATTTTCAATATATTAATATTAATTAATAAATTTCGATTTTAATATATTAAATTTCGATTTTTTAGTAATATTATTTAATTGGAAATAAAATTAAAATTAGAATTTTATAAATAAATAAAAAAAATTATAACTATTAATATTTATTGTCTCCACCAAACATTAAAATATAAAAGTAATTTAGTAAATTAAATATCTAATAAATTAAACTATAAATAAATAAATAAGTTCAACAAATGTGTACTACCCTCCTCAGCATCCCCGCCCCCGTGAGCATCATCGTCCTCGTCCGGATCCTATTCTGGTAAGTCGACAGTAAAACCAGGACCCAATACACCAACCTGCTTCAACAAAGCACTGAGCAGTACATCTTGACGTCGTTGACAACTCTCAAGTTTAGTCGTATACTTCTTTAGGTTATGATTTTACAGCATAATATCCTGAGTTTGCTGCAAAATGGTGTCCACTTCAGGTGGCAATTGCCCGGACATTTGAGAAGTTGACGAAGATGCTGTCCTCTTTGCGCCAATTGTCCTCAACCTAGGCAACCCCCCAAACCCTTTCTTATAACGCGAGCGGGGTCCAAGGACATCCGTGACAATATCCATATCAGGCGGGAACTGACCATCGACATTATCACCGACACAAGAAGCAGCAGATGATACAGGGGTCGTACTCTGCGATGCTCGACGCTCGGTCATCTCAGTCTGCACAATAAAAACCACGTATCTCGAATTCTAATATAACATTATTTGAAAACCTAACTTATAAATTTTAAATGTAACAACATATAAAATATAACTTTATTATCTATCTGCCAACATCCTATCATTAATGACTGTAGACCACTGATTGAAAAAGAATGTAATTAATTTTGTTCCTGTATCAGGGAGCAAGTGGGCTAAAGTTAATTTGGTCATGAAAATCCATATCTAAATCACAATCATGAAGTTATTGTGGTTATATACAGTAAGAGCAGTTAATTCCATTAATGGGGAATTTATGTCTCTAAACATATACATCAACTATATTTGCATGTTTGTGATTAAGATATGGATTTTCATGAACAAACTAACTTAGCCCACAAGCTCCCTAATACGGGGACAACATTAGTTATATTCTTTTTTTATCTTAGTCCACAATCATTAATCATAAAAATATTGGCACATAGATTATAAACATTTAATTGTTAAAAATTTAATTAATAATTAATAAATGATTACTAATTGACACCAACCAATATAAATTTTTAATACAACTACATATAAAATATAACTTTATTATCTATCTGCCAACATCCTATCATTAATGACGGCAGACCACTGATTGAAAAAGAATGTAATTAATTTTGTTCTTGTATCAGGGAGCAAGTGGGCTACAGTTAATTTGGTCATGAAAATCGATATCTAAATCACAATCATGAAGATATTGTTGATATATACAGTAAGAGCAGTTAATTCCATTAATGGGGAATTTACGTCTTTACACATATACATCAACTATATTTGTATGTGTTGTGATTTAGCTATGGATTTTCATGAACAAACTAACTTAGCTCACAAGCTCCCTGATACGGGGACAACATTAGTTACATTCTTTTTTTTTTTATCTTAGTCCACAATCATTAATCATAAAAATATTGGCACATAGATTATAAAGATTTAATTGTTAAAAATTTAATAAATAATTACTAATTGACACCAACCAATTAATAATTAATATTTATTAATTATTTACTAAACTTTTTTAAAGTTAAATGATCATAAATTAGTTAAGGTTAGGCAACATACATGTAGAATCCAAGAACTTTACTTAGCTAAGATAGATAATAGTATGATAGTATTTATAGCATTATCGTTGTTACTGTGGATTTTTGGTTCAGACCGGGAATTATTTGGAAACTCATAGTAGTACTTTTAGATTTTCTAAGTTTAACCTATAGTTTAAGAATATTAAGTATAACCTAAGGTTTGATTAATGTGACTGATATTAAGGATTATATTTATTATATTATAAGGTTTAGACATCAACCAATAGGATTTTAAGCACATGTTATGAATGGTAATTAAGGATTAAGTATTTTTGAGGATTAAATTAAATAAGGGTAAAGTTTGAATGATATAGGGTCAGTCAGCAGCTTTGAATACGTTGAAGGCTTAGTCAAGGCTGTTTACTCCATTCAAACTTAGCTAAAAATGTGTAATTTCGTGTTTAAATATTCAGCGTGTGCCGATATATCGCAGCACGTAGATACGGAAAACACGAGACGATGCACGGTCGCCTCGGGCCTACTGGCCCAGGCGATATATCGCCTACAGGGGGCGATATATCGCCTCCTTCAGCATGAATTCAAACTCTTTTGAATTCATTTCCTTTCAGCCATTCAAACTCCTTCAACAGTCCAGCATCTTTTGAACGAGTCTTCAGCCTCTGCTGAACGATTATTCAAATGATTTTCACCTAAAAAGCCATTATTTTTATTCAAGTAAAATCAAGATATTTTCATTCCCAAACTCTATAAATAGGACCTAGTACCCAGCCATTATTCACCATTTGCTCTAAGTTCAGAAGCTGCTAGTGTTAAGTGAGAGTGAGAGTGTAAACACCTGGTTTGGGGAAAAACTATAAGCTTAAACATCATAAGCTTATCAAACACTTTGGGAAGGGAGTTCTATAGTATTTCGGTGGAGGTTAGATTGATCTTGCAAATCTTTGAGGGAATCCAAGTTCTTAAGCATATAAGTCGGTAAGTATGTTTTTTATGGTTTAGTCTTTCCATCCTTTTCATTTCTTCTTCTTCTTTCAACTCACTCTTGATCATTATGGTTTTAGGAGTGTTCCAAAAGTCCCAACTCAGTCCATTATATCCCGGTAACTTTGGTAAGGAAAATAGGCTAGAATCAATATGTTATGTGCCTATGTTATCTATATGTTTTATGTTATTAAATGTGTTATGATATGTATGTATGTTTGTAGGCTTGGGCATATGACCCATATGACTAACAAGACCCCAAATGGGTTATGGGCATATGACCTACTTAGCTAGTAGGACCCCACTAATTCCATGGGCATATGCTTGTTTAGTCTATGGGACCCCAAGTAATAATGGCCATTATAATAAGTGTATGTTATATGTATTATGTTAAGTCTTTATGTTTCTTATGAAATTATGTGTATGACTATGTGTTAGATTTTCCTTGCTGGGCATTAGGCTCATTCCTTTCTGTTTATGTGCAGGAACTAAGCTTTAGAGGCGGAAAGATTCGTGGCGCTTAGAGGATGTGTATCGATGGTGAATGGAGTCAAGGGGCCGAGCGTTATTCGATTCGAGGATGTAGTCTCATTTTAATTTTTATGATTTTATGTGTATTTTCCGCACCAATTATGTAATGTCTTTTATTTTAAATCATCTTTTGTTTTAAAAACAATGGGATCCCATAATCCTTCTTAGTATTCTTTTTATTTGTAAATAACTCTTATTTTGCAAGTTGCTCAATAAATTATGGTATTTTCGTAAAAATGTAAGTTTTATGTATAGTTTCGTTAATGGTCCAAATAGTCTAGAGTAGTGGGTCATTACAGTTGGTATCAGAGCAACGGTTCCTTTGCATGATGTTCTCCTCGATACACACGCTCAAAGCTCCGAATCGGACCGCCAAGTAAGTGTTTAAGTTACTAGTTATGTTACTTATGTGTATAGCTAACACCTTTAATGTTTATGTTTTCAGTTAAGAATGAACGGAGCTTTAAGCAATGAGGATATCCGAGCCATTAAGGCTTTAAAAAGAATAAGGGAGCCAAGAAACACCGTAGGAGCACTAGAAAAGATCACTCGAAGATTGATCTTGTTCCACAAAGAGATAGGTCACCTTCAAGAGTCTAAGCAAATCATGATGAGAGCTGCAGAACAATATGTCCTAGTAATTAGGCTTTTAAAAGATTTTCCTTCAGCAATTTTAACTTTAGAAGAAATATGGGAGAATATAAATAATGATGATGACTTACAAGCAGCCCTAAGATATTATTCTCTCATACTTAAGTTCACCTATGATTTAGAGTTTCAATTCACTAATGAGCAACAACATAGGATCTTCTTGAATCTTCCCCGAGGAAATTTTGAGGCTCAAGACAATGATGATTATAAGGAGATAGATGATGATATGCTAGATGAAGGATCAGATGTAGAAGATCCCGATTTTTAGAATAGCTAGTTTTTCATTGTTTGTTTTGTTTATTTCTTTATTTTATGATTGTAATAAGTGAAAAAAAAAATTCCAAATTAATTTCATGTTATTTTATCATCATGTATGAGTTTGATTTTGTTTTCGCAATCATAATAAGTAATAAATAAAATGAATAATGACTAAGTTCAGTGAGGGTGGATACAAATCAATGAACCAAGTTTCCTTATTGAGAGTTAAGGGGCCTTAGTAGTGGGAACGATTTTACTGATCCCAGCCCTCCCTCAATATGGTTAACTTTGGAACAAAGATAAGTTTCGAGCCTGAGAATTAAGTCATATAGGATGATTAGAAACACACTTAGAAAATAAAGATGACTTGTTTTTCTAAGTATAGAAACCCACTCTAATAATAAATAAAGACCTATATAATTTTTCATAAGAAGTCATAATAAGTAGGTCCGAGATATGTTTGTTTTAGAATAAGTTTTTGCCTTAGAGCCTATTAGGGTAAGTTCTAACAAGTTCTCGACTGTTAGAACTTTTGGTGAAGATGTCGCTCCGAAGATCTGCACGCACCAACGGAAACGCCTCCAACGTTGTTCCAACGACCAATGATGCCCTCCAGTTCGCAGAAGAGGAGTGCGTGCTACTACTAGCCGCAACGCGCCGACACCATCAGCTGACAACACCGCGGAAATCACTAGACGGCGACAACAAGTCGAGGAACTCTTGCAGCAACAACGTCAACAGGCGCAGACTCAGCCTCAGTCTCCGCCGCAACCGCAGCTACAACAAATGGCCCTAGCACCCCAACAAGTTGGTCCATATGGGGGATGGCCAGTGACGAACTACGCGCCACATCCAGTACCGAATATGGAGTCAGTGTATGAGAGGTTCCGCAAGCAGCACGCTCCAAACTTCGAAGGGACTATAGACCCCTTTGAGGCAGAAGAGTGGCTAAGGAATGTGAAGCCAATTCTTACGCACATGAATCTCAGTAATGCAGACCGCATATCCTGTGTCTCGTCATTACTCAAGAAGGATGCCAGAATATGGTGGGACTTAGTTCAGTAGACTAACGATGTCACCACCATGATATGGACAAGATTTAAGGAGCTGTTCCACAAGAAGTATTACACCTCGGCATTCATCGCTAATGATAGAAGAATATGCTCGTCAGTTCAACAGATTAGTCAAGTTTGCACCAGAGTTGGTCCTAACCGACTTTACGAGGTTGACCAAGTTCGTCAGAGGACTTAGACCAAAGATGGAATTAGGGGTTAAGTTAGCAGACCTGGGAACCACTACCTATGCCAATATTCTAGAAACGGCAATAGAAGTAGAAAGGATTCAGATTAATGTTAGTAAGGAGAAGAAGGATTAAACGATGGTTCCAGACCAAAGTCTTTGCCTTGACCCAAGGAGGAACCCATACTAGTAACAAGCATTTACAGGTCAGATCCTATCCTCGATAGTATATGTTCTAGTATCGCTTGATTGGTAGCAGTATACTCGTATATCTCGTTAGGAATGATAGAAAAACTAGACAAACCTAGTGAAAGATTTAGAACTAGGTTTGTAACCGAGTTGCCTTCAGGCAAGGTAGTTCTATCATCACGAATAGTACGAGGCGTACCAATCAAGATTGAGGACAAGGAACTAGAAGGAGACCTGATAGAGCTGGTGATCAAAGACTTTGACGTCATACTAGGCATGGATTGGCTAGCACGGCATGGCGCAACGATTGACAGTAAACGCAAGAAGGTGATGTTCGATACTCCTGACGGCCAGAAACTATGTTTCATGGGACAAGCTTCAGGACTACGCACCCCGTTAGTATCATCTCTCAAAGCTCAGAGAATGATGGAGAAAGGATGTCAAGCATTCTTAGCCAACATCACGAATGTGGAGAAGGAGACATCACTTAAGGTTGGAGATGTTCGAGTCATACAAGAATTTCCATAAGTATTTCCCGATGACTTGCCAGGATTGCCGCCAACTAGAGAAATAGACTTCACGATAGAATTAGTACCGGGCACCGAGCCTATCTCTAAGGCACCATACCGGATGGCACCTACGGAACTCAAGGAGTTAAAGACACAGCTACAAGAACTCCTAGACTTGGGTTTCATTAGGCCAAGCCATTCACCATGGGGAGCTCCGGTACTATTCGTGAAGAAGAAGGACGGAAGTATGCGGATGTGCATAGACTATCATAAGCTGAACAAAGTAACGATTAAGAACAAGTACCCGCTACCTCGGATTGATGATTTGTTTGATCAACTCCGAGGCGCGACTGTATTTTCTAAGATCGATTTACGGTCCAGGTATCATCAGCTCAAGGTAAAGGGAGAAGATATTCCTAAGACAGCCTTTAGGACTCGTTATGGACATTACGAGTTCTTGGTTATGTCTTTTGGTCCTACTAACGCGCCCGCCGCGTTTATGGACTTAATGAATAGAGTCTTCAAGGATTACTTAGATAAATTCGTTGTTGTACTCATCGACGATATCTTAGTATACTCCAAGGATGAAGTAGAGCACGAGGAACATTTAAGGATTATTTTGACGCAATTGAAGGAGCATAAACTTTACGCCAAGTTCAAGAAATGCGAATTTTGGCTTTCGCAAGTGGCGTTCCTCGGGCACATCATATCGAAAGATGGAACTGCAGTAGATCCACCAAAAGTAGAGGCCGTGAAGGATTGGCCTAGACCAAAGAACGCGCCAGAAATAAGAAGCTTCTTAGGGCTAATAGGTTATTATAGAAAGTTGTAGAAGGCTTTTTTAAGATAGCCACTCCACTCACCAACCTGACCCGGAAGCAACAAAAGTTTAACTGGAACGATAAGTGTGAAGAAAGCTTCCAGTTGCTTAAAGATAATCCTTGCTCAACACCAGTACTTAGTGTACCGACACCCGACGATAAGTTCGTTGTCTAATGCAATGCATCAAAGCTAGGATTGGGATGCGTGCTGATGCAAAATGACAAGGTGATAGCCTACGCCTCACGTCAGTTAAAGGAGTATGAACAACGCTATCCAACTCACGATATGGAGTTGGCAGCGGTGGTCTTTGCGTTAAAAATCTGGCGCCATTATCTTTACGGAGAACGGTGCGAGATTTATACGGACCACAAAAGTTTAAAATACTTCTTTACTCAGAAGGAGCTTAACATGAGGCAGCGCCGGTGGTTGGAATTAGTAAAGGATTACGACTGCGAAATCCTATACCACCCGGGGAAGGCAAACGTAGTTGCTGATGCACTTAGCCGAAAAAGTTATGGGAACTTAGCAGCCTTATCCGGAATAGAAAAGCCGCTACAGCAGGAGCTTATCAATGCCGGAATAGAAGTGGTTGTAGGCAAGCTGGCTAACTTGTCTATCCAATCGAATCTGCTAGAGGACATACGGATTGGTCAGAGACATGATAGCACACTAGCAACACACATGGATGCAGTTAGAGAAGGCAAGACTACAGATTTCTCAATATTCAGTCAAGGTTTACTGAGATATAAGGATCAGGTATGCGTGCCAGACGATCAAAGTATTAAGAAGACGATCCTAGAAGAAGCGCACAACACCTCATACTCGGTTCATCCAGGGTCTACCAAGATGACTCATGACATCAAGGCAGTCTATTGGTGGCCATGGATGAAGAAGGACATAGCGGAGTATATATCTAAGTGTCTGGTATGCCAGCAAGTGAAGGCGGAGCATCAGCGGCCTGCAGGATTATTGCAACCGCTTAGCATACCGGAATGGAAGTGGGACGATATAGCCATGGACTTCTGTAATGACCCACTAATCTAGACTAATTGGACCATTATCGAAACTATACATAAAAACTTACATTTTACGAAAATACCATAATTTATTGAGTAACTTGAAAATAAGAGTTATTTACAAAAAAACGAATACTAAGAAGGATTTTGGGATCCCATTGTCTTTAAAACAAAATAAGATTTAAAATAAAAGACATTACATAATAATGCGGAAAATACATGTAAAACCATAAAAAACATAAAAGGAGACTACATCCTCGAATCGATAACGCTCGGCCCCTTGACTCCATTCATCATCGATACACATCCTCCCAAGCATCACGAATCTTACCGCCTCTAAGCTTATTTTCCTGCACATAAACAGAAAGGAGTGAGCCTAATGCCCAGCAAGGAAAAACCTAACACATAGTCATATACACAATTTCATAAGAAAACATAAAGACTTAACATAATACATATAACATACACTTATTATAATGGCCATTATTACTTGGGGTCCCATAGACTAAACAAGCATATGCCCATGGGGTTAATGGGGTCCTACTAGCTAAGTAGGTCATATGCCCATAACCCATTTGGGGTCTTGTTAGTCATATGGGTCATATGCCCAAGCCTACATACACATATACATATCATAACACTTTTAATAACATAAACATATAGATAACATAAGCACATAACATATTAATTCTAGCCTATTTTCCTTACCAAAGTTACCGGGATAAAATGGACTGAGTTAGGACTTTTGGAACACTCCTAAAACCACAATGAACAAGGGTGAGTCTAAAGAAAGGAGATGAAATGAAAGAGAATAGGAAGACTAAACCATTAAACGAAAATATGCTTACCACCACTTAAGTGCTTAAGAACTTGGATTCCCTAACCAAAAATAAGAATAAGGTTAGGGGACTGAGTAGAAGGTTTTGAGAAAAGAAATAACATAGAATACAGAAAGGACTAGAGTTTTGGGTTTACCTCAAAGATTGCAAGATCAATCTAACATCCACCGAAATACTATAGCACTCACTTACTTCCCAAGTGTTTGATAAACTTATGATGTTTAAGCTTATAGTTTTTCCCCAAACCAAGTGTTTACACTCTCACACTCACTTAACACTAGCAGCCTCTGAACTTAGAGAAAATGGTGAATAATGGCTGGGTACTAGGTCCTATTTATAGAGTTTGGGAATGAAAATATCTTGATTTTACTTGGAATAAAAATAATGGCTTTTTAGGTGAAAATCATTTGAATAATCGTTCAGCAGAGGCTGAAGACTCGTTCAGAAGATGCTGGACTGTTGAAGGAGTTTGAATGGCTGAAGGGAAAAGAATTCAAATGAATTTGAAAACATGCTGGTGGAGGCGATATATCGCCCCCCTATAGGCGATATATCGCCTGGACCTTTGTTCCCGATGCGACCGTGCATCGATTCGTGTTTTCCGTATCTACGTGCTGCGACATATCGCCCCCTATAGCTGCGATATATCGGCATACGCAGAATATTTAAACACGAATTTACACATTTTTAGCTAAGTTTGAATGAACTAAACAGCCTTGACTAAGCCCTCAACGTGCTCAAAGCTGCTGACTGACCCTATACATTCAAACTTTTACCCTTATTTAATTTAATCCTAAAAAATACTTAATCCTTAATTACCATTCAAAACATGTGCTTAAAATCCTATTGGTTGATGTCGAAATACTATAGCACTCACTTACTTCCCAAGTGTTTGATAAACTTATGATGTTTAAGCTTATAGTTTTTCCCCAAACCAAGTGTTTACACTCTCACACTCACTTAACACTAGCAGCCTCTGAACTTAGAGAAAATGGTGAATAATGGCTGGGTACTAGGTCCTATTTATAGAGTTTGGGAATGAAAATATCTTGATTTTACTTGAATAAAAATAATGGCTTTTTAGGTGAAAATCATTTGAATAATCGTTCAGCAGAGGCTGAAGACTCGTTCAGAAGATGCTGGACTGTTGAAGGAGTTTGAATGGCTGAAGGGAAAAGAATTCAAATGAATTTGAAAACATGCTGGTGGAGGCGATATATCGCCCCCCTATAGGCGATATATCGCCTGGACCTTTGTTCCCGATGCGACCGTGCATCGATTCGTGTTTTCCGTATCTACGTGCTGCGACATATCGCCCCCTATAGCTGCGATATATCGGCATACGCAGAATATTTAAACACGAATTTACACATTTTTAGCTAAGTTTGAATGAACTAAACAGCCTTGACTAAGCCCTCAACGTGCTCAAAGCTGCTGACTGACCCTATACATTCAAACTTTTACCCTTATTTAATTTAATCCTAAAAAATACTTAATCCTTAATTACCATTCAAAACATGTGCTTAAAATCCTATTGGTTGATGTCTAAACCTTATAATATAATAATATATTCCTTAATATCAGACACATTAATCAAACCTTAGGTTATACTTAATATTCTTAAACTATAGGTTAAACTTAGAAAATCTATAAGTACTACTATGAGTGTCCAAATAACTCCCGGTCTGAACCAAAAATCCAAAGTAACAATGATAACACTAAACATACTATAATACTACTAAACAATTAGCTAAGTAAAGTTCTTGGACTCTACAATTCTCCCCTACTAAAAAGAATTTCGTCCTCGAAATTTACTTACCAAATAACTCCGGATACCGGCTCTGCATGTCCTCTTCCAACTCCCACGTTGCCTCGCGTTCAGAACTATTGCTCCACAGGACTTTAACTATAGGAAAGCTCTTGGACCGTAACTGCTTCATCCCCCTATCTAGGATGCTAACCGGTCGTTCCTCGTAACTTAAGTCTTTCTGGAGCGCTATGGTATCGTACTTGAGGACGTGAGATGGGTCTGACACATACTTGCGTAACATCGAGATGTGGAAGACGTTGTGACTATCGGCTAGTGCTGGCGGTAGGGCTAGTCTATACGCAACTGGTCCCACTTTGTCCAATATCTCAAAAGGACCTATGAATCGGGGACTGAGCTTGCCTTTCTTCCCGAACCGCTTGACACCCTTCATAGGAGATATCTTCAGGAAGACTTGATCTCCAACTTGGAACTCCACATCGCGTCGCTTGGTATCCGCATAGCTCTTCTGACGGCTTTGAGCAGCAAGCATATGCTGTCTAATATGCGTTACTGCTTCTTGAGCTTGCCTAACAGCTTCGGGCCCTAGAAGCTGCCTTTCTCCTACCTCGTCCCAGTGCAACGGTGATCGGCACCTTCTTCCATATAGCAACTCATAAGGTGCCATTCCGATCGTCGACTGGTAGCTGTTGTTGTAAGAGAACTCGATCAGCGGTAAGTACTTGTTCCACGATCCTCCAAAGTCAAGTACACATGCGCGTAGCATATCTTCTAAGATCTGAATCGTACGCTCTGACTGTCCATCTGTCTGAGGATGGAAAGCTGTACTAAGACTTAACTTAGTACCCATGGCTTGCTGTAAGCTTCTCCAAAATCTTGACGTAAACACTGATCCTCTATCTGATACTATCGTCTTGGGGATTCCATGCAATCGTACAATCTCTTGGATGTAGATGTCTGCATATTGGTCTGCCGTATAAGAAGTCTTAACAGGCAGAAAATGAGCCGACTTGGTTAGTCTATCTATGACTATCCAAGCAGAGTCATGCTGCTTATTTGTCTTTGGCAGACCCGTCACGAAGTCCATGGCTATATCGTCCCACTTCCACTCCGGTATGCTAAGCGGTTGCAATAATCCTGCAGGCCGCTGATGCTCCGCCTTCACTTGCTGGCATACCAGACACTTAGATACATATTCCGCTATGTCCTTCTTCATCCCTGGCCACCAATAGACTGCCTTGATGTCATGAGTCATCTTGGTAGACCCTGGATGAACCGAGTATGGGGTGTTGTGCGCTTCTTCTAGGATCGTCTTCTTAATACTTTGATCGTCTGGCACGCATACCCGATCCTTATATCTCAATAAACCTTGACTGGATATTGAGAAATCTGTAGTCTTGCCTTCTCTGACTGCATCCATGTGCGTTGCTAGTGAATCATCATGTCTCTGACCATTCCGTATGTCTTCTAGCATATTCGATTGGATAGACAAGTTAGCCAACTTGCCTACAACCACTTCTATTCCGGCACTGATAAGCTCCTGCTGTAGTGGCTTTTCTATTCCGGATAAGGCTGCTAAGTTCCCATAACTTTTTCGGCTAAGTGCATCGGCAACTACGTTTGCCTTCCCCGGGTGGTATAGGATTTCGCAGTCGTAATCCTTTACTAATTCCAACCACCGGCGCTGCCTCATGTTAAGCTCCTTCTGAGTAAAGAAGTATTTTAAACTTTTGTGGTCCGTATAAATCTCGCACCGTTCTCCGTAAAGATAATGGCGCCAGATTTTTAACGCAAAGACCACCGCTGCCAACTCCATATCGTGAGTTGGATAGCGTTGTTCATACTCCTTTAACTGACGTGACGCGTAGGCTATCACCTTGTCATTTTGCATCAGTACGCATCCCAATCCTAACTTTGATGCATCACAGTAGACAACGAACTTGTCGTTGGGTGTTGGGACACTAAGTACTGGTGTTGAGCAAAGCTTATCCTTAAGCAACTGGAAGCTTCCCTCACACTTATCATTCCAGTTAAACTTTTGTTGCTTCCGGGTCAGGTTGGTGAGTGGAGTGGCTATTTTAGAAAAGCCCTCTACAAACTTTCTATAGTAACCTGCTAGCCCTAAGAAGCTTCTTACTTCCGACGCGTTCTTTGGTCTAGGCCAATCTTTCACGGCCTCTACCTTCGATGGATCTACTGCAACTCCGTCTTTCGATATGATGTGCCCGAGGAACGCCACTTGTGAGAGCCAAAACTCGCATTTCTTGAACTTCGCGTAGAGTTGGTGCTCCTTCAATCGCGTCAAAATTATCCTCAAGTGTTCCTCGTGCTCCACTTCATCCTTGGAGTAAATTAAAATGTCGTCGATGAACACAACGACGAATTTATCCAAGTAGTCCTTGAAGACCCTATTCATTAAGTCCATAAACGCGGCTGGCGCGTTAGTAAGACCAAAAGACATAACTAAGAACTCGTAATGTCCATAACGAGTCCTAAAGGCTGTCTTAGGAATATCTTCCCCCTTTACCTTGAGCTGATGATACCCGGACCGTAAATCGATCTTAGAGAATACAGTCGCGCCTCGGAGTTGATCAAACAAATCATCAATCCGAGGTAGCGGGTATTTGTTCTTAATCGTTACTTTATTCAGCTCACGGTAGTCTATGCACATGCGCATACTTCCGTCCTTCTTTTTCACGAATAGTACCGGAGCTCCCCATGGTGAATGGCTTGGCCTAATGAAACCCAAGTCTAGGAGTTCTTGTAGCTGCGTCTTTAACTCCTTGAGTTCCGTAGGTGCCATCCGGTATGGTGCCTTAGAGATAGGCTCGGTGCCCGGTACTAATTCTATCGTGAAGTCTATTTCTCTAGTTGGCGGCAATCCTGGCAAGTCATCGGGAAATACTTCTGGAAATTCTTGTATGACTCGAACATCTCCAACTTTGAGTGATGTCTCCTTCTCCATATTCGTGATGTTGGCTAAGAATGCTTGACATCCTTTCTCCATCATTCTCTGAGCTTTGAGAGATGATACTAACGGTGTGCGTAGTCCTGAAGCTTGTCCCATGAAGCACAGTTTCTGGCCGTCAGGAGTATCGAATGTCACCTTCTTGCGACTGCAGTCGATCGTTGCGCCATGCCGTGCTAGCCAATCCATGCCTAGTATGACGTCGAAGTCTTTGATCACCAGCTCTATCAGGTCTCCTTCTAGTTCCTTGTCCTCAATCTTGATTGGTACGCCTCGTACAATTCGTGATGATAGAACTACTTTGCCCGAAGGCAACTCGGTTGCAAACCTAGTTCTAAATCTTTCACTAGGTTTGTCTAGTTTATCTATCATTCCTAACGAAATATACGAATGGGTGGCTCCCGAATCAAATAATACATGACATAGTTTATTGAGGATGGAAACCTGACCTGTGACCACCTTGTTGCTAGCATCTGCCTCTCCTTGGGTTAAAGCAAAAACCCGAGCAGGAACCATCTTTTCGTCCTTCTTTCCTTCCGGCTTTTGCTGAGGACAGTCTCTTTTACGATGCCCTTCTTGACCACAGTTGAAACACTCCTTGGTGTTGGCACGGCATTCTCCGGGGTGCTTCTTCTGACATTTGGCACATGGCGGGTATTCCACGTACCCCGACTTGTTTCCCCCATTATTTGGTCGTGCCCTTTTGTTGTTGTCAACTTGCCTGTTGTCAGGATGCCTTCTCTTATGTCCGTTGCCGTTGTTGTTGGACTGACTGTTGCCGCTATTGGTAGACTGATTGCTGTTCCGACTGGCCTGAGGTTGGCTCTGTTGTTTAGGTTCCGGCTTGCTGGCTTCTTCTTTGCTCACGTTGGCTTGCAACCTTTCTACTTCAATTGCCGTCTCAAGAACGTCGGCATATGAAGTGTTTCCCGGGTTTGCTAGTTTAACCCCCATCTCGATCTTCGGGCGAAGTCCTCTAACAAACTTGTTCACCCTTAGATAGTCGGTTGGAACCAACTCTGCTGCGAACTTTGCTAAGCGATCGAACTGACGAGCATATTCCGCCACTGTTAAGTTCCCTTGCTTCAGATTGGTGAACTCTTCAACTCTCGTAGCAAGCACTGCTGAATTGTAGTACTTCTTGTGGAAGAGCTCCACAAATCGGGTCCACGTCATAGTGGCAGCATCGTGGGATTGCTGGACCAAATCCCACCATATCCTGGCATCTTTCTTGAGTAAAGATGAGACGCAGGATATGCGGTCAGCATTATTGAGGTTCATGTGGGCTAGGATCGGCTCCACATTCCTTAGCCATTCTTCTGCTTCAAAGGGGTCCGTAGTCCCTTCGAAGTTCGGAGCGTGCTGCTTGCGGAACCTCTCGTACACTGGCTCCATATGCTGTACAGGATAAGGAGCGTAGTTCGTCATAGGCCATCCCCCATACGGACCAACTTGTTGGGGTGCTGGGGCCATTGGCTGTGGCTGCGGCTGCGGCTGCAGCTGCGGCTGCGGCTGTGGCGGAGGCTGAGGCTGAGATTGAGCCTGTTGGCGTCGTTGCTGCAGAAGTTCCTCAACTTGTTGTCGCAGTCTGGCAATCTCTGCAGTGTTGTCAGCTGGCTGTGCCGGCGCGTTGCGGCGAGCAGTAACACGCACTCTCCTTCGGCGAACGGTAGGGACCGCATTGGTCGCTGGAACATCGTTGGAAGCGTTCCCGTTGGTGCGAGCAGATCTTCGGAGAGACATCGTAGCAGAGTTCTAACAGTTAAAAGAAACATGTTAGAACTTTTCCTAATAGGCTCTAAGGCAAAAACTTATTCTAAAACAAACATATCTCGGACCTGTTTATTATGACTTTTTATGAAAAATTATATAGGTCTTTATTTATTATTAGAGTGGGTTTCTATACTTAGAAAAACAAGTCATATTTATTTTCTAAGTGTGTTTCTAATAATCCTATATGACTTAATTCTCAGGCTCGAAACTTATCTTTGTTCCAAAGTTAACCATATTGAGGGAGGGCTGGGATCAGTAAAATCGTTCCCACTACTAAGGCCCCCTAACTCTCAACAAGGAAACCAGGTTCATTGATTCGTATCCACCCTCACCGAACTCAGTCATTATTCATTTTATTTAGTATTTATTATGATTGTGAAAAAAATTTCAAACTCACACATGATATTCAAATAGCATGTTTATTCGTTTGGAAAACAATTTCACTTATTACAATCATAACATAAAAGTAAATAAAACAAATAAAAACTACTAATCTAAAAATCGGGATCTTCTACATCCGATCCGTCATCTAACATATCATCATCTATAGCCTCATAGTCATCATTATCATGAGCATCAAAATGCCCTCTAGGAAGGTTTGTGAGAATCCTATTCTTTTGCTCCTTGGTGAATTGAAATTCAAATTTTGCGGTGAACCTAACTAAGAGGAAATAGTATCTCATTGCTAATGGTGATTCATCCTCATCATTCATTTCTTCCCATATTTCTTCTAAGGCTGCTATTACAGGATGGAAATCTTTAAACAACCTAATCACTAATACATATTGTTCCGTTGATCTTAGCATTATTTGTTTAGCCTCTTGAAGGCCACCTATTGCTTGGTGAAACAAAAGCAACCTTTGTGTAATCCTTTCTAGGGCTCCTACGGTGTTTCTTGGCTCCCTTATTCTTTTTAAGGCCTTAATGGCTCGGATATCTTGGTAGGTTAAAGCTCCATTCATTTTTAACTGAAACATAAACACTAAAGTTGTTAGCTATACACATAGACAAAGTAACTTGTAACTTGTAACTTAAACACTTACTTGGCGGTCCGATTCGGAGCTTTGAGCATGTGTATCGAGGAGAACTTCATGCGAAGGAACCGTTGCTCTGATACCAACTGTAATGACCCACTAATCTAGACTAATTGGACCATTATCGAAACTATACATAAAAACTTACATTTTACGAAAATACCATAATTTATTGAGTAACTTGAAAATAAGAGTTATTTACAAAAAAACGAATACTAAGAAGGATTTTGGGATCCCATTGTCTTTAAAACAAAATAAGATTTAAAATAAAAGACATTACATAATAATGCGGAAAATACATGTAAAACCATAAAAAACATAAAAGGAGACTACATCCTCGAATCGATAACGCTCGGCCCCTTGACTCCATTCATCATCGATACACATCCTCCCAAGCATCACGAATCTTACCGCCTCTAAGCTTATTTTCCTGCACATAAACAGAAAGGAGTGAGCCTAATGCCCAGCAAGGAAAAACCTAACACATAGTCATATACACAATTTCATAAGAAAACATAAAGACTTAACATAATACATATAACATACACTTATTATAATGGCCATTATTACTTGGGGTCCCATAGACTAAACAAGCATATGCCCATGGGGTTAATGGGGTCCTACTAGCTAAGTAGGTCATATGCCCATAACCCATTTGGGGTCTTGTTAGTCATATGGGTCATATGCCCAAGCCTACATACACATATACATATCATAACACTTTTAATAACATAAACATATAGATAACATAAGCACATAACATATTAATTCTAGCCTATTTTCCTTACCAAAGTTACCGGGATAAAATGGACTGAGTTAGGACTTTTGGAACACTCCTAAAACCACAATGAACAAGGGTGAGTCTAAAGAAAGGAGATGAAATGAAAGAGAATAGGAAGACTAAACCATTAAACGAAAATATGCTTACCACCACTTAAGTGCTTAAGAACTTGGATTCCCTAACCAAAAATAAGAATAAGGTTAGGGGACTGAGTAGAAGGTTTTGAGAAAAGAAATAACATAGAATACAGAAAGGACTAGAGTTTTGGGTTTACCTCAAAGATTGCAAGATCAATCTAACATCCACCGAAATACTATAGCACTCACTTACTTCCCAAGTGTTTGATAAACTTATGATGTTTAAGCTTATAGTTTTTCCCCAAACCAAGTGTTTACACTCTCACACTCACTTAACACTAGCAGCCTCTGAACTTAGAGAAAATGGTGAATAATGGCTGGGTACTAGGTCCTATTTATAGAGTTTGGGAATGAAAATATCTTGATTTTACTTGGAATAAAAATAATGGCTTTTTAGGTGAAAATCATTTGAATAATCGTTCAGCAGAGGCTGAAGACTCGTTCAGAAGATGCTGGACTGTTGAAGGAGTTTGAATGGCTGAAGGGAAAAGAATTCAAATGAATTTGAAAACATGCTGGTGGAGGCGATATATCGCCCCCCTATAGGCGATATATCGCCTGGACCTTTGTTCCCGATGCGACCGTGCATCGATTCGTGTTTTCCGTATCTACGTGCTGCGACATATCGCCCCCTATAGCTGCGATATATCGGCATACGCAGAATATTTAAACACGAATTTACACATTTTTAGCTAAGTTTGAATGAACTAAACAGCCTTGACTAAGCCCTCAACGTGCTCAAAGCTGCTGACTGACCCTATACATTCAAACTTTTACCCTTATTTAATTTAATCCTAAAAAATACTTAATCCTTAATTACCATTCAAAACATGTGCTTAAAATCCTATTGGTTGATGTCTAAACCTTATAATATAATAATATATTCCTTAATATCAGACACATTAATCAAACCTTAGGTTATACTTAATATTCTTAAACTATAGGTTAAACTTAGAAAATCTATAAGTACTACTATGAGTGTCCAAATAACTCCCGGTCTGAACCAAAAATCCAAAGTAACAATGATAACACTAAACATACTATAATACTACTAAACAATTAGCTAAGTAAAGTTCTTGGACTCTACAACTTCGTGACGGGTCTGCCAAAGATGAACAAGCAGCATGATTCCGCTTGGATAGTCATAGATAGACTAACCAAGTCGGCTTATTTTCTGCCTGTTAAGACTTCATGCACGGCAGACAAATATGCAGACATCTACATCCATGAGATTGTACGATTGCATGGAATCCCCAAGACGATAGTGTCAGATAGAGGATCAGTATTTACGTCAAGATTTTGGAGAAACTTACAGCAAGCTATGGGTACTAAATTAAGCCTTAGTACAGCTTTCCATCCTCAGACAGATGGGCAGTCTGAGCGTACGATTCAGATCTTAGAGGATATGTTACGCGCGTGTATATTTGATTTCGAAGGATCGTGGAACAAGTACTTACCGCTGATCAAGTTCTCGTACAACAACAGCTACCAGTCGACGATCGGGATGGCACCTTATGAGTTGCTATATGGACGAAGGTACCGATCACTGTTGCACTAGGACGAGGTAGGAGAAAGGCAGCTCTAAGGCCCGAAGCTGTTAGACAAGCACAAGAAGCAGTAACGCTTATTAGACAGCGTATGCTTGCTGCTCAAAGTCGTCAGAAAAGCTATGCGGATACCAAGCGACGCGATGTGGAGTTCCAAGTTGGAGATCAAGTCTTCCTAGAGATATCTCCTATGAAGGGTGTCAAGCGGTTCGGGAAGAAAGGCAAGCTCAGTCCCCGATTCTTAGGTCCTTTTGAGATATTGGACAAAGTGGGACCAGTTGCGTATAGACTAGCCCTACCGCCAGCACTAGCCGATAGTCACAACGTCTTCCACATCTCGATGTTACGCAAGTATGTGTCGACCCATCTCACGTCCTCAAGTACGATACCATAGCGCTCCAGAAAGACTTAAGTTATGAGGAACGACCGGTTAGCATCCTAGATAGAGGGATGAAGCAGTTACGGTCCAAGAGATTTCCTATAGTCAAAGTCCTATGGAGCAATAGTTCTGAACGCGAGGCAACGTGGGAGTTGGAGGAGGACATGCAAGGCCGGTATCCGGAGTTATTTGATAAGTAAATTTCGAGGACGAAATTCTTTTTAGTAGGGGAGAATTGTAGAGTCCAAGAACTTTACTTAGCTAAGATAGATAATAGTATGATAGTATTTATAGCATTATCGTTGTTACTGTGGATTTTTGGTTCAGACCGGGAATTATTTGGAAACTCATAGTAGTACTTATAGATTTTCTAAGTTTAACCTATAGTTTAAGAATATTAAGTATAACCTAAGGTTTGATTAATGTGACTGATATTAAGGATTATATTTATTATATTATAAGGTTTAGACATCAACCAATAGGATTTTAAGCACATGTTATGAATGGTAATTAAGGATTAAGTATTTTTGAGGATTAAATTAAATAAGGGTAAAGTTTGAATGATATAGGGTCAGTCAGCAGCTTTGAATACGTTGAAGGCTTAGTCAAGGCTGTTTACTCCATTCAAACTTAGCTAAAAATGTGTAATTTCGTGTTTAAATATTCAGCGTGTGCCGATATATCGCAGCACGTAGATACGGAAAACACGAGACGATGCACGGTCGCCTCGGGCCTACTGGCCCAGGCGATATATCGCCTACAGGGGGCGATATATCGCCTCCTTCAGCATGAATTCAAACTCTTTTGAATTCATTTCCTTTCAGCCATTCAAACTCCTTCAACAGTCCATCATCTTTTGAACGAGTCTTCAGCCTCTGCTGAACGATTATTCAAATGATTTTCACCTAAAAAGCCATTATTTTTATTCAAGTAAAATCAAGATATTTTCATTCCCAAACTCTATAAATAGGACCTAGTACCCAGCCATTAGTCACCATTTGCTCTAAGTTCAGAAGCTGCTAGTGTTAAGTGAGAGTGAGAGTGTAAACACCTGGTTTGGGGAAAAACTATAAGCTTAAACATCATAAGCTTATCAAACACTTTGGGAAGGGAGTTCTATAGTATTTCGGTGGAGGTTAGATTGATCTTGCAAATCTTTGAGGGAATCCAAGTTCTTAAGCATATAAGTCGGTAAGTATGTTTTTTATGGTTTAGTCTTTCCATCCTTTTCATTTCTTCTTCTTCTTTCAACTCACTCTTGATCATTATGGTTTTAGGAGTGTTCCAAAAGTCCCAACTCAGTCCATTATATCCCGGTAACTTTGGTAAGGAAAATAGGCTAGAATCAATATGTTATGTGCCTATGTTATCTATATGTTTTATGTTATTAAATGTGTTATGATATGTATGTATGTTTGTAGGCTTGGGCATATGACCCATATGACTAACAAGACCCCAAATGGGTTATGGGCATATGACCTACTTAGCTAGTAGGACCCCACTAATTCCATGGGCATATGCTTGTTTAGTCTATGGGACCCCAAGTAATAATGGCCATTATAATAAGTGTATGTTATATGTATTATGTTAAGTCTTTATGTTTCTTATGAAATTATGTGTATGACTATGTGTTAGATTTTCCTTGCTGGGCATTAGGCTCATTCCTTTCTGTTTATGTGCAGGAACTAAGCTTTAGAGGCGGAAAGATTCGTGGCGCTTAGAGGAAGTGTATCGATGGTGAATGGAGTCAAGGGGCCGAGCGTTATTCGATTCGAGGATGTAGTCTCATTTTAATTTTTATGATTTTATGTGTATTTTCCGCACCAATTATGTAATGTCTTTTATTTTAAATCATCTTTTGTTTTAAAAACAATGGGATCCCATAATCCTTCTTAGTATTCTTTTTATTTGTAAATAACTCTTATTTTGCAAGTTGCTCAATAAATTATGGTATTTTCGTAAAAATGTAAGTTTTATGTATAGTTTCATTAATGGTCCAAATAGTCTAGAGTAGTGGGTCATTACAATACATGTTTTGTCGCCGCTACATCACTAATCCACTTATCCTTCTTCTTGTGGAGGTGCTTGAATGTGTCAATCATGCTCGTAAGCTGGTGTAGAGTCCAAGAACTTTACTTAGCTAAGATAGATAATAGTATGATAGTATTTATAGCATTATCTTTGTTACTATGGATTTTTGGTTCAGACCGGGAATTATTTGGACACTCATAGTAGTACTTATAGATTTTCTAAGTTTAATCTATAGTTTAAGAATATTAAGTATAACCTAAGGTTTGATTATGTGACTGATATTAAGGATCATATTTATTATATTATAAGGTTTAGACATCAACCAATAGGATTTTAAACACATGTTATGAATGGTGATTAAGGATTAAGTATTTTTGGGGATTAAATCTAATAAGGAGTAAAGTTTGAATGTTATAGGGTCAGTCAGCAGCTTTGAGTACGTTGAGGTCTTAGTCAAGGCTGTTTACTCCATTCAAACTTAGCTAAAAATGTGTAATTTCGTGTTTAAATATTCAGCGTGTGCCGATATATCGCAGCTATAGGGGGCGATATATCGCAGCACGTAGATACGGAAAATACGAAACGATGCACGGTCGCCTCGGGCATACTGGCCCAGGCGATATATCGCCTACAGGGGGCGATATATCGCCTCCTTCAGCATATGTTCAATTGTTTTTTAATTCTTTTCCTTTCAGCCATTCAAACTTCTTCATAAGTCCAGCATCTTTTGAACGAGTCTTCAGCCTCTGCTGAACGATTATTCAAATGATTTTCACCTAAAAAGCCATTATTTTTATTCAAGTAAAATCAAGATCTTTTCATCTCCAAACTCTATAAATAGGACCTAGTACCCAGCCATTATTTACCATTTGCTCTAAGTTCAGAAGCTGCTAGTGTTAAGTGAGTGTGAGAGTGTAAACACGTGGTTTGGGGAAAAACTATAAGCTTAAACATCATAAGCTTATCAAACACTTTGGGAAGTGAGTTCTATAGTATTTCGGTGGAGGTTAGATTGATCTTGCAAATCTTTGAGGTAACCAAAACTCTAGTTCCTTTCTGTATTATGTTTCCTTTCTCTTAGTCTTCTACTCAATTTCCTAACCTCATTCTTATTTTGGTTAGGGAATCCAAGTTCTTAAGCACTTAAGTTGTGGTAAGCATATTTTCTTTTAATGGTTTAGTCTTCCTATTCTCTTTCATTTCATCTCCTTTCTTTAGACTCACTCTTGTTCATTATGGTTTTAGGAGTGTTCCAAAAAGTCCCAACTCAGTCCATTTTATCCCGGTAACTTTGGTAAGGAAAATAGGCTAGAATCTATATGTTTATGTTTATGTTATCTTATGTGTTATGTTGTGATATGATATGAGTATGTTATGAATATGTTGTGCATGTGTTTGTTGTAGGCTTGGGCTTATGCCCTATTTGACTAACAAGACCCCAAAAAGATTGTGGGCATATGCCTATTTAGCTGGTAGGACCCCACTAATCTCATGGGCATAAGCTTGTTTAGTCTATGGGACCCCAAGTAATAATGGCCATTATAATAAGTGAATTATGTGTTATGATATGTCTTTACGTTATTATGAAATTATGTTTATGTTTATGACTATGTGTTAGATTTTTCCTTGCTGGGCATTAGGCTCATTCCTTTCTGTTTATGTGCAGGAAATAAGCTTTAGAGGCGGAAAGATTCGTGACGCTTAGAGGATATGTATCGATGGTGAATGGAGTTAAGGGGCCGAGCGTTATTCGATTCGAGGATGTAGTCTTGTTTATGTTTTTATGGTTTTAAATGTATTTTCCGCATTTTCTATGTAACTCTTTTTAGTTTTTAATTTATTTTTGTTTTAAAGACAATGGGTACCCATATCCTACTTATTTTATGAAAGTAAACTTTGTTTCTACAAGTTTCTGATAAATTATGGTATTTTCGCAAAAATGTAAGTTTTATGTATAGTTTCGTTAATGGTCCAAAAAGTCTAGAGTAGTGGGTCATTACAGCTGGCCAGTAGACAGGACCATCTAAAAAAGCAAATTATTTAAACATTGCTACTGTTGACGCGTTTTTTCGCCAACAGTGAATTATATGAATAAGTAGGAAGGATTAGTGCTTAATGGTAAACCGTAATAAGAAAATGATAATGCTCAAGGAAGCTGGCAATCAACTATCAAGAGAAGAAAAATGATCACTCCATTTTACATTGTTCAGAGGTTAAAATCCCCCTAGTCCACGAGTCAATATTATTACTATTTCTCTCTCTTGCTATTTTTACAGAGTATTTACCTTACAAGAAGAATCCAACCCTTTGCACTACTCAGGGTTTCGGTATTTATAGGAGAATGATCTCTGAGTAGGTATTGGGGTCATCCCATGATCTCTTCATTCTTCACGTCATCTCTGTGACACTGATGATTAATATCTAAACCTTACATTGAAGTGTGGTCTAATCAATAGGTAAAAATGGATAATGGGCCGCATGGCCTAAATCAAGTGTGGGATGTCTGATCACGCACGTTTAAATTGCGTATCCAGGAATTCAGGAATAAAACAGACACATGATGTCTGTTATATGCACGTTTATATTGCATGGTCAACTTTATAAAGACCCTGGGGTATGTCAGGCTTATGTGGTACCACGAGCTTAATGTAAGTCTAGCTCGTGTCTTTTGGTGCCATGTTTATACAATGGTTCTAGGTGCTAAGCTGCTAAATGATTCATCAGTTCGAGCTATTCTTCTAGGGGATCCCTCCAGGTTTCCCCGAATACATGGTGAACACGTGGCGTATTTCTTATGGCTATTTATTAGTTTGCTTCTCCCGAGCTACTTCAACAAAGAACGTGCTGATACTCTGGGCGTACATTTTCCCCCCAAGCCCCTGCTCGTGATCTATGACGTCACTTTTGACTTTCACAGCGGGGGCTTTTAACTTTCTTTTCGATTATCCAGACCCTGTCCATTACTTGAGTATCGGACACGTGGAACACCGTGATTGCCATCTGTTCGGGTTTCGAGGATTGTATTAAATGGCATGGCCACCCTTTTGCCGTCGTTTCGTCTTTCGAGTTATGACCCTCGTGTCTCACATTGATTTGATCGGACGGTCCTCGTTTCCTCATGCCTCTTACGTATAAATAGGGCTGGCCATTTTCAGTACTCTTTACCTTTTATTCGAAAATTTTCTTCATGTTCTCTCTTCTGAGTCTCAAGAACTCTTCTTCTCCTTAACACCCCAGAAGTCCCCATATTCTTGCCACAAAAACCCTTCGAACGCCCCAGTCTTGAGGATTTCTCTAGGGCTTACACCTCTACGCTACTTGCACCTTTCATCTGGAAAATATACTGTAAGTTTTCTGCTTTTTGTGTGTTTCAGTTTCCTTTTTCTTTGACATGCAAATCTATATTTCATAGTCATGAACCGTAGGTTGTTTCTGAATAACTTTGGCGTATATGTTTTGATTTTAGGCATATCGAGTAGGTCCTAAAACATGTCTAAGATTGAGAAGTTCATAACTAGGCAATTTCTGGGTAAATTTAGGAAATACCCACTCGGGGTGTGGAAGGCGAGAGGTTTTTAGGGTGTAAATCGGGTAAGTTAAGGGTCACGTTTCCTAGGTGGTTTTTCTTTAAAACCCTCCTCCCACGGCCAGTAGTGGCCTGACTCGCCTGACACACGGATCCCTGAATATGTAATGACCCAACTATTTCTAAGACCTTGGACCATTAGATCTACTATACATAACTACTATTTTGGGAAAGATACATAAGAAATAATATAACTAACTTTATTAAATCTTGAAATATTGTATCAAATACATAATAGAAAATATGGCATGGGTACCCATTGTTTAAAACATAAAACATAATTTTAAACTAAAGAAAATTGTTTACAAAACTAAATGCGGAAAAACATGATCTAAAAGACTAAATATAAATAACTTCATCCTCGATCGACACGCAGTCCACTCAGTTCGTTCATCCTCAACACACATGCCAAGCTTCCAAGAATCCTTCCGCCTCCGTATCTAGTTTCCTGCATCACACTAAAAAAATAAAGGAATGAGCCTAATGCCCAGCAAGGAAAACCTAACACATAACTCATATTCATAAAATTCATAACGTAGCATATAATAAAACATATCATAAACATATGTCACACATACTATAATGGCCATTATTACTTGGGGTCCCATAACTAAACAAGTCATATGCCCATTAGATTTGTGGGGCTTGCTAGCTAAGCAAGTCATGTGCCCATAAATTTATTGGGGCTTGTTAGTGAACAGGTCATATGCCCAAGTCTACAAACATACACAATATAACATTTCATAACACAACATAACATAAGATAACATATCACATATCATATAACATATAAAATCCTATCCTATTTTCCTTACCAATATACCGGGATGATGAGAACAAAGTCGGGATTTTGGAACACTCCTAAAAACCATAATATAGAGGTGAGTATACTAAAGAAAAGAGATGGAAAGAATAAACTACACCATCGAAACGATACTTACCAACGAAAACCTTAAGTTCGAAGAACTTAGATGCCTAACCAAGAATAGAAAAGACTGAGTTAGGATTTGAGCATAGAAGAACTATAAGAATCAATACAGAAAGGAACTAGAATTAGGAATACCTTGAATGCTTCTATGACCGAACTATACCTCGAAACCGAAATACACTATAACCTTACTTCCCAAGTGTTTATTAAGCTTATAATCCCAATCCAAGTATTTATCACTCTATAGTCTCACTCTATAGTTCTAGGAATAAAAATCTTCTTTTTGGCTTTGAATAAAAATAATAAATTTAATTGAAAATATTTGAATATCCTTCAGCCAAAGGCTTAGGAATTGGTCAAATTTTTCAGAGAGATTTAAGGATTCAAAGCTTGATTTTTAAAATAATAAAAACAAATAGAATCCTAACTTCTAACTCCCTAAATCTCGTAACTCTAAACTCCCCTGCAGTAAAATCAACATATCTGGAGCTGTAGAACTCTAATTTGAACTCTCTTTATACCGTTAGAAAGCTAATTAAATTATCTACAACTTTCTAGAAATACTATTTTTCGAAATTCATAACATAACTGGGTCAAAAATAGGTTGAAAGTTACAGTACCCTAAAGTTACGAAAAATCTATTTACAACCTAATCCACAAATAAATAAAATTGTGACAAATATCATACTCCTATCAGATTTTGGTGAAGACTAAGTCTTATATTTATCTTATTTTATCATTAAAATAATAATTTCTTAATAATCATACATATAATAAGTGTCATATTCCTATTGGCTCTATCTAAACCTTAGGAATAACCATGCTCATGACAAGTGTCATATTCTTATTAGCTCTATCTAAATCTTAGGTTATAATAATTATCATATTAATAACCAACAATATTAATCAAACATTATGTTATAATTAATATTCTTAAACTATAGGTTAAACTTATAAAATCCATAACTATTGCTAGGAGTTTCCAACTAAGTCCCGGCTTGAACCAAAATCCACAGTAATGAATATACTATAACTAATACTAGCTATTACTACTACTACTACTACTACTATCTAACTAGCTAAGTAAATTCTGAGACTCTACAGAATATCAGGGGTCTGTTGGAAAACTTAGGCACGTGGCACAGGCAACGCGTGGCATCATGCGGGCTGATATCGCATCAGCTCGCGTGTTAGGACACTTGCCTTTGCTATATCTTTTGTTAAAAAATTCCACGTCGCCTACTAAAAATGTCCGTCGTTTTTATTCGATAGGCGAGCTGATGGCACCAAAGAAAGGAGCGCCTAAGAGGAACGCGGCTGGCTCATCGTCCCAGCAGCCTCGCAAGGGGAAGGAGGTCATCCCCGACTCCCCCCTTCCGGAGTTTGGTCCCGTGGTGGAGACAAAGGTCGCGGTTGCTCCAGAATGCCTTCTTCGAGGCCGAGAGGATCATCTCCAGGATTACGACCCAAGGAAGGGTCAACAAAATCCTCTTATCCCACAATATTGAGGCTGGGAAAGGGTCCTTAATCACTCGACCTCCCTACGAGGGGGAGCAGAGCTGCTCACCATTCCAGGACGACTTCGCGGCTTGGAGTGACGAACATTTGAAGGCTGGCGCCTTTCTCCCCCTCGACCAGTACTTTGCGGACTTCCTCAACTACGTGAGGTTGGCGCCATTCCAGCTCCCCCCCAACTCGTACCGGCTGCTGGCAGGATTGAATTACCTGTTCCTGAAACATGAGTGGGAGGTCCCCACTCCGGCAGACAGCCTTTACTTTCTCTGCC
Source organism: Humulus lupulus (assembly GCF_963169125.1). Taxonomy (NCBI): domain Eukaryota; kingdom Viridiplantae; phylum Streptophyta; class Magnoliopsida; order Rosales; family Cannabaceae; genus Humulus; species Humulus lupulus. The sequence goes on from NC_084798.1 coordinate 5,035,154, forward strand.
TCAAAGCCAGCTCGGACCAGAGGGGACGAGGGGACAGGTTCTATTACTTGACCCGGTTCCCTAACTCGCCTCCAGTCATTAAGCTGCCCATGCACCCCAATGACTTCAAGGACCAGTTCTTTATATCAAATGGATTCCACAAAATTACACTTGAATACCCAAGTTTTTTTTACCAATAAAATAACTTCTGTCAATATTTTTTTACAGCAGTAGTTACTTGGACGTTAAATGCAAGGTAGTCAACTACGTGGTAGTATATAATTGACCTAGATCATTTACTTTTTATTTTTTAATTAAAAATTTTATTTAAATATATATATATATATAAGCATATAAAATCCAAAAATCATTAGAAATTATTTAAAAGTCATTTTGAAAATTAAAAATATGTAAAATTTTATTAAAATAAACAATACCAGTAAAAATTAAAAAACTAAAACCACAAACTTTAACTGATTGATTCGATGACTTCCTTTTACTAGTGTTTCGTCTTCTTCTCCTTCTTCTTTCTTTCTTTCTTTCATTCTTTGCAAACCCAAAAAAGTTAAGTGACAGAGATGGGTGGAGCTAGGATTTAACACCGGCAAGGCAGGGCGGAGGAGCAAAGGGGGCGAGTGTAGCAGAGATCTATTGTGGAAAGGCAACTTCTTTCTTCTTCGTGCTCAAGTCGTACTGGGTATAAAGTACTGAACTTTTTTCTTTATTTCTCATCAATGGTGGGTTTGTGGATCTGAAATCTATTGTTGAAATTATGTCTTCTAGTCAGTAGATTGGTTTGTGGATCTGAAATCTATTGTTGAAAATGTGCCGGGAATGATGAGTTCTTTTCTTCTTCTTCTTCTTTTTTTCTTAAGGAAACAATATTAAATAGACGATGAATGAATTCCCAAATCAGATCTTGTTTATTTATTTTATAGTGGAATTAATTTAGGTTTTAGAATTTTACTATTTTTAATTTTTAAGAAGATTATTTATTTTAATGAAATTTTAAAATATTTGTTAATTTTAAATAATTTTTTATTTAATTTTTTAATTAAAAACTAAATAATTTGGACCAATTGGGTACGGTTGTCAAGAAATTACTCTAATCCCTATTATGATCATGCTCAAGAATCCTAGCAATGATGTTTTTCTTTTTATTCCTTTACTTTTTTTAATTTTTTTAATGACATATATGATTCAATTGGTGACGGGTGGTGTTACGTATTGTTTTGTTTATTACTTGGTTGAAATTGAAGAATTTTGTATCACACCAAAGCAGAAAAAGTCAGTTTGAGACTGGTTGCTTTTTTTTTTCTTTGTAGAAAAGAAAACAGAAACGCAGTTGATTAAAAAAAAAGCTGGGCTAGAGAGTGAGAGAGGCCAGCATGAAACAGAGAAGAAAAATAGAGGGAAAGAGGAGAGAAAAAGTGGGTATTGGTACTTTGACTTGAAGATTCAGTGGTTGTTCTCATTAATTTTAGCTCAAATTTTGGGTGGTGAAGCCTGCAACATCTCTAAGGTACTCTCCTACTATAATCATTTGGTGAGACCCAAACTTTTTCTATGTATATCCATTTTTATAGATGATGACTATGTGTATTGTTGATCCAATATTGTATCTTGATGTTGTTGTGAGCCTCTAGTTATACTAGAAAAGAACATTGTAATCTCATTATTGAACTTTGGTGATAATGGATGATTTAAGCGGATTACGGTCCCCGTAGTTTTTCCCACATTATGTTTCCATGGAAAATTCTTGATTTGTGTTTTCCATTGCTTGTTTTGCTTTAGTTTATATATTGATATTGCTAGTTGTGGTGTTTGATAAATAATCTCATTTTTGACATACAAAGAGAAAAAAGTTTGTATTTATTGCAATAGGTTTTCCAACAAAAACAGAGCCCAACGAAAACACAACAAAAACACATACTAAAGACCCAACAAAACAAGCAATAACAACATCCAACAGAAACTAATAAAACAAAACCAAAGCTGGAACTTCAAATATAACATGGAGAAATTGATAAGTTGTAGAAATGACGACGATATTGGCCACCACCACAACTGAATGGCATTGAAATACAACATTATCAATCCCAGCTCCAAGCTTCCATTTCATCAAACTTGTGTTCTGGTTACTGTCCCTTACAGCAAAAGCCAAGAGCAAACCTTAGTGAGACACTACCACATCAGAGTTGTAATACTATCCAAATAATATATAAATATATATATATATTAAATAAATTGGGTTTAAGAACTTTTCATCTTATAGCCTAGTCTTGTACAAGTGTCATTAGCAAAGCTGATAGTTTCCCTTACATGCATTATATAAAAAATAAACTTGCAATTTAATTGAACTTTAGGAAAAAAAATTATATAATAGAAAGTTGCAAATAAGAAAATTACTTACTAATTAGTGCAAGGATAGTTTTCTCCGCAACAAAGCCCATTTAATGATGATCATCACATAAAGCCAATCTCCTATGTTATGCATCACCTTAAAATAAGAAAGTCTCCAAGAAGTATTGATCATCAAATTTCCACAAATGCCACAAAATCCGATAACAAATCCAGCTCCAGTTCCTTTGTAAAACCAAGGTAGGTCAAACCACTCTCCACCATTTTCATCATCACCTTCATTGCCATAATAAGTTGAATGTAAATGATCACGGGATGTCTCATCTCCCGGGCATGAACTTGATAGAGGAGGTCCGCAAAGTCCAGGATTCATGGAATATATAGAAGCATTATTAAAGGTTTGTAATTGAGTACCAGTAGGAATTCTTCCTGGTAAAATGATCAAAGAATATTTGAGAGTTCACCAGCCATGAAAGTAAAATGTAATACGATGGGTCCATCTCTTTAGCGTATAGAATCAAGTGTGGAAAAGGAAACTTATTATTTACTTCATGTCCAACATTTTTTGGTTCAACTCTCTATCTTTTCATAACGTGTTGGTTGGTTAATTTCGTAGCAAAATATTCATTTTCTTATAGTTATATAAAAATTAAGAAAATTAAAACAGAATTTGGCATTCTGTGAGCAATCTGATTATACTACATTATATGTGACATAGCAGATTGCGAATATGTTCCATTACATCAACTTTCTTCTGTTTTTTTTTATTTTATTTTAATTAAAATGTTGATTGTGATTGAGTACTTGGTAATAATAGAACAAACACAGAAATTTGAATATATATATATACAGAAACTAAAATAGAGAAACAATAGTAATATGGTGTCTCACAAAGAGAGGCTCAAAAATAACAACTACAAACAAATAGTAATGACAAAGTAAACAACAACATATATATATATATATATATATATGGTTATCCAATACAGCTGAGTGAACATCAGATAGATAGACAGAAGACCTATGGACGATGTCGTTTTGAAGATTCCATCCAAATTTGTGTTCTGGTGTTACTGTCCCTTGCAACAAAACCCTAGACCACATCAAATTTGATCATAAATACTAGTACTTATTATATATGATCATTCCAAAAAAATGAAATATGAACAAAAAAATCACTTACTTGCCTTCACAAAGAGAGATGTGTGCTTGTTGATTATGTCCTCTCTGCAAATGAAAAATAATACCCAAATTAATTACACTCTAGTCTTGTCCAAGTGTCATTAGCAAAACAATACACATTGATAGATTCAAACAAAGAGAATTAAAACTTACTAGTTAGTGCCGAGCTAGTTTTCTCTTCAACAAATTCCACTTTACAATGATCATCACATAAAGCAAGTCGCCAAATCTATGCATCATCCGAAAATAGGACATTCTCCATGAAGTGTTTATCAATAGGTTCCCCCAAACGCCACAAAATCCAATAGCGAATCCAACTCCAATTCCCATGTAAAACCATGGCAAGTCAATCCATAATTCTCCACCATCTTCTTCATCATCATCATCTCCTTCATTATTGTCATCTCGTTGGCATGTCTTTGACAGAGGAAGCCCACACAGCCCAAGATTCATTGCATATACGGAAGGATCAAAGCTTTGTAGCTGAGTACCAGTAGGGATTTTTCCTGACAGTCTATTGTCCGACAAATCCATGTAACTCAAGAAATGTATTTCAGCCAAGCTTATGGGAATTTCGCCATGTATTTTGTTGTGGGACAAATCAAACACTAGTAGGTTAGTCATGCTCCCAATATTTATTGGAATCCCCCCACTCAAATTATTCCTTGATAGATTCAGTTGAACCAATTGAGAAAGATCAGTCAATTCAGCAGGAATCTCTCCATTCAATTTGTTACTTGATAAGTCAATAATTCTCAGCAATCCCAACAACTTATCATATCTGTGCTCTACTCCTTTCCAAGTGACTGTTGCATAATTCATATACAAAATATTGTCATGGTATGACACAACATCCAACCCAAAAGTTCCTCTGCCATAGTCGATGTCTGAAGTAAGGGTAGAATTCAAATATTTATCCGCTTGAGCCATTGCAGTGAAATTTTTAATGCAATGAGGAATGGCTCCTGATAAATCATTCAAGGAAAAATCCAATATTTGGATTTGAGTAAGATGACAAAGATTCAATGGTATACTTCCATTAAATTTATTTGACTTCAAACTAAGAAAAACCAACTTGTTTAGTTTCTCTCCAATCCATGATGGTATTGGTCCTTCCAAACTATTACTCGGCAAATCTAGAACTCGAAGTGAAGTGCAATTTTCCAATGAGGAAGGCAAACTTCCTGAGAAGTTATTGTGTCCTAATTGTAGAGTTTCAATGGTATTCGTTTGAATTGAGCTCGGAATCTCTCCAAACAACTTATTGTATTCTAAATTTAGAATATACAAATGGTGGAAACTATCCCAGCAATCTGAAATATTTCCAAATAATTTATTATGAGAAAGATCAATAATTACTATTCGCCTGTACTCATCTTTTGATTCACATAGAAAAGACTGCAAGTCGGTGAATTTATTATTGGAGAGATACAATTCAGTTGCTGTAGATGACAAAGAAGGTGGGACAGAACCTTGGAATTTGTTGAAACTTAAGTCAACTATAAAATTACCTATTTTCCCACTATAATTTGATGAAGAGGATCTCACATATGAATTATTGCCATCGTGTAAATATGGAGAATTTTTCAACACTCTAAAGTGTTCTATTGATGGAATATTTGGCAAGGTGCTATTAAGTAGATTTATGGACATATTTAAATAATTCAAGTTGGAAGTAATATTTGTGAACCAAGAAGGAACAGGACCTGAAATATTAGAGTTGGAAATGTCTAGATAGGAGACATGTGTTTGAGTTTGGAGCCAACTAGGAAAATAGGGACCTAACTTGCAAGAATTCATTCCAATGAAAGTAAGCTGAAATGAAGGTATCCAATTGGAGTTGAATTTCAATCTCATAGCTGGATTATATGATAAATCTAGAGTTTTTAATTTGGGACACTGTAGGTTCACTTCAGAGATAATCCCAGAAAGAGAGTTGGAAGAAATGTTTAAAGTTTCAAGATAATTAAGCTTGCCAATACTTTCACTCGAAGTACCATCCAACTTATTGTTGGATACAGTGACATATGTCAAATTTGGCATTGATGAAAGATCAGGCAATAGCCCTGTGATTTTGTTGTTATCCAAACTCAACATTTGAAGACAAGGAAATATCTTTAAACGGTTAGGGAAAGAACCCTCCAACTGATTATTATCAAGATATAAATATATCAAAGATGGGAATGTGTTTTCAAAGTCCTCAAGATTTAACTCACCAAGTTGGTTAAAACTCAAGTCTAATCTCTCCAAAGAATTCTTGGTGGAACCTGCCAAGTTTTCTAGAAGATCATGAAATGTTCCACTAAGATTGTTATGAGACAAATCCAAGGTTTTTAATTTGGTAAGGTTGCCTAAGGATTCTGGCACTTCACTTTCAATTTGGTTCCCTGACAAATCAACATTTTCAAGAGATTTCGTGTGTTGAAAGGAATTTGGAAAAGGACCATTTATGATGTTATCTACCATGGAAAGATCTTTAAGAAGAAAACTGGAGTTTAAGAACCAAGTAATTATTGTAGGATGTATAGAATTCCCAATGAGATGAAGTGATTCAAGAAATTTGAAGGAATAATTTGTATGGGAAAGAGAGGAAGTATCTACCTTGGGAAAATGACAATTTGATAGGCGAAAGGTCCTCAAAGAAGTGAGTTGGGAGAGCCATTCAAGATTATCAACGGTCCTTTCAGAAGTGCTTGAAAGACTAAGAAACTCCAATTTGGTGAGATTTCCAAGGTGTGGTGGAATAAGTCCGCTGATTGGATTCCCGCTAAGATCGAGATATGTAAGCTCTTTTAAAGAGAAAACAAACTTTGGAATCCGAATAATGTTCATGCCAACGAGCTGCAAGTGGTTCAAATGCTTCAGTTCAGCCAAAGACGACCCAAACTCACCATGGCCACCGATTCCGTTTAGACTTTGATAAGAAAGATCAATAGCGACGACATGATTGGTCTGGTTGTCACAAGTGATGTAACTCCAAGCACAACAGTTTTGACTTGTGCTGATATCGGTCCAAGAGGAGAGAACATGGTTAGAGTCATTTAGAGTTTGCTTAAAGCTGAGGAGAGCCTCTTTCTCTTTGTGTATGCACTGAGGTTGATTACTCTCTGAACTCGCCACATTTGCAAGGCCAATCAAGAGCATAAGCCCCACTATTTTCATCATTATGATTTAAAGCGTAAAAAGTTGTAAGGAAATTTGTGGTTTGCATATTCTTATAGGCAACACAGTACTCTATTTATGTATCACTTTCTAGGAAATTGTATGAGATTCATTTAGACAAATCTAGGTGTACAAAATAGACTTTTCAATATCATGGACTGATTGTATCTGCAATAACTTGGAATTGGAAAATTAGGCAAAGTGCTGAATTCTGGACCTGACTTGCAAGACCTGAATTCTAGAGTTAAATTTGAGATTCAATTTTATTAGTTCAACACCCCATTTTGTAAGTCACCCAAGCATGGACTCTAGAGTAGCGTGTAGAATCAATCAAATTCAGAAAATAGACTTTTATATTAATAATTATGGTTGAATTAAAATTTTTTTTTTTAAGTCAACTCATTATTCATAACGTGTTGGCTGATTTTATATCACTTTATAAAGTGACATGTGCTAAAGCACATTCAATCCATTGAAAGTATATTTGTAGGAAATTTCATAATTTTAATGTCCTCTTTATATGAACCACATATATATTCCAACCACATATAATTTTAATGTCCTCATTATGGTCTGAAATTTTTTTGTCAAGTTTTTTTATTTATTTATTTTTTGGAAGATTTTTTGTTAGGTTATTATGATGTTGACACTCCAGAAAAATAGTCTCCAATAGAAGAGAAAATAGTGACCACAAAAATTTTCCCAATTATTACTGATTTGTGGCTATTATTAGAAAATAGCTAGAATTTTGTTTACTAATTTATTAGGGCTTTTTCTTTTATGTTTGAGGTCACTAGCTAGCCATTTCATTTTTTTTTAAAATTTATTATTATACTGTTTATATAATTTTCTAAATTAACTTAATTATGTTAAAAAATATTTATAGGAAATTTCTTAATTGTAAAGTTAAAAAAATTAGTCATAACGTGTTGGTTGGTTGATAATTGAATGGAATGGAATAAATAATTTGTTAACAACAGTAAGTTAAATTACATATATTTGACAAAAATTAACACTTTTTTGAATTGGCATTGAAATGATGATGTTATTCCACCCAAATTAGAAAAGAATATCAATTCCTTAAAACTTGCCAATGAATTTTCCATTGGAAAGATTATTCCATTTGTAATTTTGAACAAAACATATAGGAATGACAGTTTTTTTGCTTAAATCAATTATTCTAATATTATCCATTATACCATGAACCAAACATAATATGATGTGTGTTTTCATTTTTTTGTCTTTTTTCTAAGTTTTATTTACATGACAACGATATGTGAAAATAGAAAAGTCTTGATGAGAGCCAAAACAGCTATTAATTTAAAGACGTTAATTTTATTCTTTCATTATTCATTATTAGCGTAATATTAACGTTGGTGAGTCAACTAAGTCAAGTGTGCAAAAGAGACTTTTCTCGTGACTTTTAAAAGATTCTACAAAGTATATTTTTTTTTTAAACCCATAACGTATTATTTGGTACTTATGTCTTTTTCATATGTTCAAATTATTTATTTGATAATTCATATATATTTTTAAATATACATTAGAAAAATCTAATATTGCACTTATATATTAATTAGATTATCATTTTTTTTGTTTATATACTTTAATTTTTACAAGTAAAAAAAAAACAATATTGTGAATTTACTAATTGTTTTAATTCTAATAAGATACTTTTAATCGAAAAATAAAATAAATTTTCCATTTAGTTGCTGTAAAGTATTTTTTTAATTGGTATATAGTGTCAAAAATACTCTAAGTTATTTGAAAATAATTAATTATAAAGGTGGAAAAAAAGTATTAACTAAATTATTTATTAATGGGGAACTATGTACTAAATTTTATTTTTGAAAGTTGTCAAAAGAAATTGTAAATATTTATGAGGGATTTATTTAATAAAAATAATAATAATATGGAGATAAAAAATAGAGGAGAATACAAAATTACATTTATCTTTATTATATATATTAGATACAAGCAAATGTATCACATTTGCTTATTTTTGTTTATAGAATTTATTAATTTTTTATTAAATTTGTATCATTATTATATAAATTTCAAATAAATAAATAATACTATATATTAAAGAATGATATAAACATATTAAATGAAAAATTAAACCAAAATATTATTGGATAATTATATGGTAGGGCCTTCAAAAAGAGCCCTACCGTAGGGCTCTTTTGTGTTCTCAACCCGTGAATAGTTTTCGGCGCGATTTTTTTTATGACCATGTATATTATAGTTATTTAGAGCATCCTGCAAATTTTCAGAAAATTCCGAATAATTTACAATGCCGAAAACAGATTATTGCACGCATGACTAATTTTTTTATGCGCGTGGAAAATAACATATTTGAACTTAGTTTTCGGTACTGTAAATTATTCAGAATTTTCTAAAAATTTACAGGATGCTCTAAATAACTACATTATACACGATCATAAAAAAAATCGTGCCGAAAACTGTTCAAAGGTTGAAAAACACAAAAAAGCCCTACGGTAAGGCTCTTTTTGAAGGCCCTACCAAAGAAATTTCCAATATAATTTATGTTCTTTTAAAATATATATATAATATAATAACTTTTTTAATTATAAATGATAATTTTTTTAATAAAAATAAAAATTATGTATTATATATTATTATAATAATATTTAAATTTATATTAATATAATTATTAATTATTATTATCATAATAATATTTAAATTTAAATTTATATTAATATAATCTTGTATTATATATTATTATAATGATAATATTTTATATCATTTGAATTTGAATTTATATTATAATAATTAAATTTGTATTAATATAATTAATAAATATTTATTTTTAATCAATTTTAAATGTATATTCCATTAAATATTTAGAATATTCTATTAAAATTAACAAAACAAACCGTTAAAATCAAGAATTTCTATTATCTATACTTTTTATATAGAAGTGATGCAATAATAACCATTAAATTTTTGCTAATTATTAATGGTTTGTCGCTATTATTATAATATAGCTAGAATTTTGTTTATTAGTTTATTAGGACTTTTTTTTTCTTTCTTTTGGTCACTAGCTAACCATTTCAATTTGTGTTAAAGAATATTAATAGGAAATTTCTTAATTGTAAAGTTAAAAAAATTAGTTAGAACGTGTTGATTGGTTCTATATCTAGTTTATGATGTGACAAGATGTAGCTTATCAATTTCATAATTTTTTGGAGTAATGAAAATGAAATAGAATAAAAATAATAAAGTGATTATATATGTTGTTTTATTGGAGTTATGAAATCAATAGCTAAATAAGTATTTCTATGTTTGGTTGATATTTGTTGAAAAAAATACTCTTCAGGTTAAATTATATATATATATATTTGACAAAAATTAATTTTTATTTTCTTAACCATGAACCAAACATTTCCTAATGTATTTTTCTTTTTTTTTCTTAACAATTTTATTTTTTTTATATGAAAATGATGTGTGAAAATAAAAAAGTCACGATGATAGAGAAAACATTTATTAATTTGAAAACATCAATTCTACTTTTTCATTTTTTATTATTAGTATAATTTTAACGCTGAAGAATCAACTAAATTAAATATGCAAAATAGATTGTTCTCATGACTTTTAAAAAATTCTATAAACAAAACGTACATTTTACTTCTTTTTTTTAACCCTATTCGTATAGTGTGTTATTTGGTACTTTGGTTTGGTTTGATGTCTTCTTTATATGTTCAAATTCTTTATTTGATAATTCATAAAATAGCTTTGCATTATATCTAAATTAGAAAGAAAAAAAAAATGCTTATTCTTTGGTCTGATGTATCACTTTCTATTACTTATGAAATTTTAATATCTCATTTGAAAAGTCACGATAACATTGACAAGAGCTCCTTTTTTATTAATTATAATTTGAAGATATATATTTTATTTTTATGGCCTTTCATTTTTAATTATGGTCTGGAATTTTTTTGTCAAGTTTTTTTATTTTTTATATTTTTTGGAAGATTTTTTATTAGGTTATTATGATGTTGACACTTCAGAAAAGACAGTCTTCAATAGAAGAGAAAATAGTGACCACAAAAATTTTGCTAATTATTACTGATTTGTGGCTATTATTAGAAAATAGCTAGAATTTTGTTTACTAATTTATTAGGGCTTTTTCTTTTATGTTTGAGGTCACTAGCTAGCCATTTCAATTTTTTTAATTTATTATTATGCTATTTATATAATTTTCTAAATCAACTTAATTATGTTAAAAAATATTTATAGGAAATTTCTTATTTGTAAAGTTAAAAAAATTAGTCATAATTAATGTGTTGGTTGGTTGATAATTGAATGGAATGGAATAAATAATTTGTTAACAAAAGTAAGTTAAATTACATATATTTGACAAAAATTAACACTTTTTATAATTGGCATTGAAATGGTGATGTTATTCCACCCAAATTAGAAAAGAATATCAATTCCTTGAAACTTGTCAATGAATTTTCCATTGGAAAGATTATTTCCATTTGTAATTTTCAACTAAACATACAAGAATGACAGTTTTTTTTTCTTAAATCAATTATTCTAATATTATCCATTATACCATGAACCAAACATAATATAATGTGTGTTTTCATTTTTTTGTCTTTTTTCTAAGTTTTCTTTACATGACAACGATGTGTGAAAATAGAAAAGTCTTGATGAGAGTCAAAACAGCTATTAATTTAAAGGCGTTAATTTTATTATTTCATTATTCATTATTAGCGTAATATTAACGTTGGTGAGTCAACTAAGTCAAGTGTGCAAAAGAGATTTTTCTCGTGACTTTTAAAAGATTCTACAAACAAAGTATATATATTTTTTTAAACCCATAACGTGTTATTTGGAACTTTAGTTTGATGTCTTTTTCATATGTTCAAATTATTTATTTGATAATTCATATATATTTTTAAATATACATTAGAAAAATCTAATATTGCACTTATCATTTTTTTTGTTTATATACTTTAATTTTTACAAGTAAAAAAAAACAATATTGTGAATTTACTAATTGTTTTAATTCTAATAAGATACTTTTATCGAAAAATAAAATAAATTTTCCATTTAGTTGCTGTAAAGTATTTTTTTGTAATTGGTATATAGTGTCAAAAATACTTTAAGTTATTTGAAAATAATTAATTATGAAGGTGGAACAAAATTAAAAACTAAATTATTTATTAATGGGGAATTATGTACTAAATTTTATTTTTGAAAGTAGTCAAAAGAAATTGTAAATATTTATAAGGAATTTATTTAATAAAAATAATAATAATACGGAGATAAAAAAATAGAGGAGAATATAAAATTACATTTATCTTTATTATATATACTAGATACAAGCAAATGTATCACATTTGCTTATTTTTATTTATAGAATTTATTAATTTTTTATTAAATTTGTATCATTATTATATAAAATTATTATATATAAAATAATGATATAAACATATTAAATGAAAAATTAAACCAAAATATTATTTATGTTCTTTTAAAATATATATATAATATAATAACTTTTTTAATTATAAATGATAATTTTTTTAATAAAAATTAAAATTATGTATTATATATTATTATAATAATATTTAAATTTATATTAATATAAGTATTAATTATTATTATCAGAATAATATTTTATAATATTTGAATTTAAATTTATATTAATATAATTAATAAATATAGTCTTGTATTATATATTATTATAATAATAATATTTTATATCATTTGAATTTGAATTTATATTATAATAATTAAATTTGTATTAATATAATTAATAAATATTTATTTTTAATCAATTTTAAATGTATATTTCATTAAATATTTAGAATATTCTATTAAAATTAACAAAACAAACAGTTAAAACTAAGAATTTCTGTTATCTATACTTTTTATATAGAAGTGATGTAATAATGGCCATTAAATTTTTGCTAATTATTACTTGTTTGTCGCTATTATTATAATATAGCTAGAATTTTGTTTTTTAGTTTATTAGGACTTTTTTTTTCTTTCTTTTGGTCACTAGCTACCCATTTCAATTTGTGTTAAAGAATATTAATAGGAAATTTCTTAATTGTAAAGTTAAAAAAATTAGTCATAACGTGTTGATTGGTTCTATATCTACTTTATGATGTGACAAAATGTAGTTTATCAATTTCATAATTTTTTGGAGTAATGAAAATGAAATAGAATAAAAGTAATAAAGTGATTATATATGTTGTTTTATCGGAGTTATGAAATCAATAGCTAAATATGTATTTCTATGTTTGGTTGATAATTGAATAGAATGAATAAACAATTTGTTGAAAAAAATACTCTTCAGGTTAAATTATATATATATATTTGACAAAAATTAATTTTTATTTTCTTAACCATGAACCAAACATATCCTAATGTATTTTTCTATTTTTTTTCTTAACAATTTTAATATTTTTATATGAAAATAATGTGTGAAAATAAAAAAGTCACGATGATAGAGAAAACATCTATTAATTTGAAAATATCAATTCTACTTTTTCATTTTCCATTATTAGCGTAATTTTAACGTTGAATAATCAACTAAGTTAAGTATGCAAAAGAGACTGTTCTCATGACTTTTAAAAAATTCTCTAAACAAAGCGTATATTTTACTTCTTTTTTTTAACCCTATTCATATAGTGTGTTATTTGGAACTTTGGTTTGGTTTGATATCTTCTTTATATGTTCAAATTCTTTATTTGATAATTCATAAAATAGCTTTGCCTGTATTTGTATTTTGTATTTCAAATAAGTGTATTTCAAACATAAGATCTTATTATAATTAAGTAAAGAATATAATAATGATAGTAAGTGAAACAATTTTTGGAACAATACTTATTTAAAAAATATAATTATATGAGAATCAGTGATTAATTATAATCAAGTAAAGAATAATACGAGATTTAAAATATATGATATAAATGATAATTTTCTGTTTGAGAAAAATATCTCACATAGAAAATGTGTGGGTACATTCAACAATACATAAAAACATGGTTACTCTACTCATCACTAATTAATTTTGAAATAAAACCTCATGCTTCTCACCATCAACCCTATTCTACTATACCACTTTCCACGCACTAACATATTTCAATCAATTATTAATTAGTGCACTAGCTTTTTAAGTCAACCAATCAAGTCTTTGTGCATATAGTTTAAACGTGGAAGACACGTGTGGAGAAAAAGACAAATTAATAACTTGTAAAATAATCTCTCAACACATTTTGTGTTTTTGTTTTATCTTCGTACGATTAAATTACCACATTCCTCGTGTACATTAATCAATATTTAAAGTAGAAAGTCTTGAGAAATTTCTTGATATATTAATAGCTTGTTAATTAAACACAATATATGATGAGGGAGGGATATATCTTAATAAACAAAACATATTCCAGCACAAATCATAGATAATAACAAAATACTAGATAATTAATACTTACTAATTATTGAGCATTGCAAAAAAAAAAAAAAACTAACAGTTTCATTTAAAAGAGGGTTGATACCTTTTTAGACCATGTGTTTTGTCTCATTACTTGTTTGGACTCTGTGTTTTGACAAATTATGTTTTGGACCCTGTGTTTTCTAAAATAGTTCAAATAGATTCCTAAAGCCGATTTTGATCAAAGCTTTTTTTTTAACTAAAATCACAAATAATTCATCTAACTAATAACTCAGAACAAAAATACAGTCATTCTGCCTAAGAACTGTGTTGTTATATTAAATTTTTTGTTAATCAAAATCAAATTTAGAGGTCTATTTGAACCATTTTACAAAACACAGGGTCCAAAAAATAATTTGTCAAAGCACAAAATCGAAACAGAGTAATAAAGTAAAATGCATAGTCTAAAAAAGTATAAAGCCTTTAAAAAAAACTGAGCATTAAACAGGAATCAAATTTAAAATAAAAAGTAGAGAATTCCTTGCACATTAAATAATAATTATAGCTAAGGATACATGTGGTAATTATAGCTATTTGAATGTACAAACATAAAATAACTTGTAAATAATGACACACAAACTCAATAAATAAATAATGCTACCAATATATTTATTTGGAGTAGATATATTAATAAATAATAAATATCTCAAGCTCACTCCATTCACTATATAAATAGAAGACTGGAAAAACTATAATTATGTTAAAATATAATATTATATATTATGAATACAAACCCTTATTATATTGTAATGATAGTCCTTAATAAATAATACTTTTCTCTTTTTGTTACAGTAATTAACTCTGAGATTCAATTATCTTCATATTTAATCCAAAAAAAAAACCTTAAGTCAAGGTCAAGCCATTAACTCTAAATTAGAAGAAAAAAAAGACTTGATCTTTGGTATGATATTTATCACTTTTCATTACTGTACTAAATTTTAATGTCTTATTTGAAAAGTCACGATGACATTGACAAGAGCTCCTTTTTTATTAATTATAATTTGAAGATATATATTTTATTTTTATGTGACCTTTCATTTTTAATTATGGTCTGGAATTTTTTTGTCAAGTTTTTTTATTTATTTATTTTTTGGAAGATTTTTTGTTAGGTTATTATGATGTTGACACTCCAGAAAAATAGTCTCCAATAGAAGAGAAAATAGTGACCACAAAAATTTTGCTAATTTGTGGCTATTATTAGAAAATAGCTAGAATTTTGTTTACTAATTTATTAGGGCTTTTTCTTTTATGTTTGAGGTCACTAGCTAGCCATTTCAATTTTTTTTTAATTTATTATTATACTGTTTATATAATTTTCTAAATTAACTTAATTATGTTAAAAAATATTTATAGGAAATTTCTTAATTGTAAAGTTAAAAAAATTAGTCATACCGTGTTGGTTGGTTGATAATTGAATGGAATGGAATAAATAATTTGTTAACAAAAAGTAAGTTAAATTACATATATTTGACAAAAATTAACACTTTTTTGAATTGGCATTGAAATGGTGATGCTATTCCACCCAAATTAGAAAAGAATATCAATTCCTTAAAACTTGCCAATGAATTTTCCATTGGAAAGATTATTCCATTTGTAATTTTGAACAAAACATATAGGAATGACAGTTTTTTTTCTTAAATCAATTATTCTAATATTATCCATTATACTGTTGACGCCGTTTTTCGTCAACAGTGAAAGAAGAGCACGTAAACAATAACTAGTAATGGCCAATCAAAATATGATAATACAAAACACGATTTTTTACGTGGTTCAGCAGTTAAATCTGCCTAGTCCACGAGTCTTTGTTATTAAACTCAAGATGATCTCTGAAAATTCTTCAAGCATGAATTCTTTAGAGATTTCTCCCAAGATTCAGAAATTCGGTCATTTACAATGGTGCATAATCTCTCTATTTATAGAGAAGGATGCAGAATATTATCCCACATATTTTGGGTAGTTACTCTTTTTGTGCAAATAAATTAAATGGCTTTAAATGCCTGTAATCTGATATCAAAGGAAACGTCCCCTGAAGACCAGGGGGCGTATAACTAATCAAATAATATCCCATGATTTTAGGGGATTTACAGTAATAAATGTAGTCCACGTCTTTTATGGGCAACACTTGTAGATGTTCAAGGTTATTGTCATATATCTCCAAGGCCTTATTCTCCCAGGTCTCTCATCAATGTCCGAGCTAGTGACATCTCCCGAGGTCACATGGCTTTCGAGATCGTATGCGCGTCAGGCTCGGAACCCCTGATCCGAGGTCATCCCTGAGGATAGATGTGTCTCGGGAGCTACCCTTCAAGATCGTGTAGATTTCGAGGCCACCATATTCGAAGTCGTCTCAGCCTTGCAGGCTCGATATCTTGTCTTTGGAACATACTTCAGACTTTACGAGTTCATTTGCTGCGAATCCAGCTTTCGAGATCACATTTAACATGGCTCGAAATCTGGGTATAACATATACAATGAACCAAACATAATATGATGTGTGTTTTCATTTTTTTGTCTTTTTTCTAAGTTTTATTTACACGACAACGATATGTGAAAATAGAAAAGTCTTGATGAGAGCCAAAACAGCTATTAATTTAAAGACGTTAAATTTATTCTTTCATTATTCATTATTAGCGTAATATTAACGTTGGTGAGTCAACTAAGTCAAGTGTGCAAAAGAGACTTTTCTCGTGACTTTTAAAAGATTCTCTCGTGACTTTTAAAAGATTCTACAAAGTATATATTTTTTTTAAACGCATGACGTGTTATTTGGTACTTATGTCTTTTTCATATGTTCAAATTATTTATTTGATAATTCATATATATTTTTAAATATACATTAGAAAAATCTAATATTGCACTTATATATTAATTAGATTATCATTTTTTTTGTTTATATACTTTAATTTTTTACAAGTAAAAAAATAATAATATTGTGAATTTACTAATTGTTTTAATTCTAATAAGATACTTTTTATCGAAAAATAAAATAAATTTTCCATTTAGTTGCTGTAAAGTATTTTTGTAATTGGTATATAGTGTCAAAAATACTCTAAGTTATTTGAAAATAATTAATTATAAAGGTGGAAAAAAATTAAAAACTAAATTATTTATTAATGGGGAATTATGTACTAAATTTTATTTTTGAAAGTTGTCAAAAGAAATTGTAAATATTTTTGAGGGATTTATTTAATAAAAATAATAATAATATGGAGATAAAAAATAGAGGAGAATACAAAATTACATTTATCTTTATTATATATACTAGATACAAGCAAATGTATCATATTTGCTTATTTTTATTTATAGAATTTATTAATTTTTTATTAAATTAGTATCATTATTATATAAATTTCAAATAAATAAATAATACTATATATACAAGAATGATATAAACATATTAAATGAAAAATTAAACCAAAATATTATTTATATTCTTTTAAAATATATATATATATAATAATACCTTTTTTAATTATAAATGATAATTTTTGTAATAAAAATTAAAATTATGTATTATATATTATTATAATAATATTTAAATTTATATTAATATAATTAATAAATATAGTCTTGTATTATATATTATTATTATAATAATATTTTTATCATTTGAATTTGAATTTATATTATAATAATTAAATTTGTATTAATATAATTAATAATATTTATTTTTAATCAATTTTAAATGTATATTCTATTAAATATTTTTAGAATATTCTATTAAAATTAACAAAACAAACCGTTAAAATCAAGAATTTCTATTATCTACACTTTTTATATAGAAGTGATGTAATAATGATTATTAAATTTTTACTAATTATTACTGGTTTGTCGCTATTATTATAATATAGCTAGAATTTTGTTTATTAGTTTATTAGGACTTTTTTTTTCTTTCTTTTGGTCACTAGCTACCCATTTCAATTTGTGTTAAAGAATATTAATAGGAAATTTCTTAATTGTAAAGTTAAAAATATTAGTCATAACGCGTTGATTGGTTCTATATCTACTTTATGATGTGACAAGATGTAGTTTATCAATTTCATAATTTTTTGGAGTAATGAAAATGAAATAGAATAGAAATAATAAAGTGATTATATATGTTGTTTTATTGGAGTTATGAAATCAATAGCTAAATAAGTATTTCTATGTTTGGTTGATAATTGAATAGAATGAATAAACAATTTGTTGAAAAAAATACTCTTCAGGTTAAATTATATATATATATTTGACAAAAATTAATTTTTATTTTCTTAACCATGAACCAAATATATCCTAATGTATTTTTCTTAACAATTTTAATTTTTTTTATATGAAAATGATGTGTGAAAATAAAAAAAGTCACGATGATAGAAAAAACATGTATTAATTTGAAAGCATCAATTCTACTTTTTCATTTTTCATTATTAGTGTAATTTTAACGCTGAAGAATCAACTAAGTTAAATATACAAAAGAAACTGTTCTCATGACTTTTAAAAAATTCTATAAACAAAGCGTACATTTTACTTCTTTTTTTAACCCTATTCATATTGCGTGTTATTTTGATACTTTGGTTTGGTTTGATGTCTTCTTTATATGTTCAAATTCTTTATTTGATAATTCATAAAATAGCTTTGCCTGTATTTGTATTTTGTATTTCAAATAAGTGTATTTCAAACATAAGATCTTATTATAATTAAGTAAAGAATATGATAATGATGGTAAGAGAAACAATTTTTGGAACAATACTTACTTAAAGAATATAATTATATGAGAATCAGTAATTAATTATAATCAAGTAAAGAATAATATGAGATTTAAAATATATGATATAAATGATAATATTATGTTAGAGAAAAATATCTCACATAGAAAATATGTGGATGCATTCAACAATTAATTTTGAGATAAAACCTCATGCTTCTCACCATCAACCCTATTCTACTATACCACTTTCCACGCACTAACATATTTCAATCAATTATTAATTAGTGCACCAGTTTTCTAAGTCAACCAATCAAGTCTTCGTGCATATAGTCTAAACGTGGAAGACACGTGTGGAGAAAAAGTCAAATTAATAACTTTTAAAATAATCTCTCAACACATTTTGTGTTTTTGTTTTATCTTCGTACAATTAAATTACCACATTCTTTGTGTACATTAATCAATATTTAAAGTAGAAAGTCTTGAGAAATTTCTTGATATATTAATAGCTTGTTAATTAAACACCATATATGATGAGGGAGGGATATATCTTAATTAAACAAAACATATTCTAGCACAAATCATAGATAATAACAAAATACTAGATAATTAATACTTACTAATTATTGAGCATTGCAAAAAAAAAAAAAAACTAACAGTTTCATTTAAAAAAGGGTTAATACCTTTTTAGACCATGTGTTTTGTCTCATTACCTGTTTGGATTCTGTGTTTTGACAAATTATGTTTTGGACCCTGTGTTTTCTAAAATATAGTTCAAATAAAACCCTAAAGCCAATTTTGACCAAAGTTTTTTTTAACTAAAATGACAAATAATTCATCAAACTAACAACTCTAAATAAAAATACAATCATTCTACCTAAGAATTGTGTTGTTATATTAAATTTTTTGTTCAACAAAATCAGATTTAGGGGACTATTTGAACAATTTTACAAAACACAAGATTCAAAAAATAATTTGTCAAAAACACAGAGTCCAAACAAATAATAAAGTAAAACACATAATCTAAAAATGTATAAACCCTATAAAAAAAAACAGAGCATTAAACAGGAATCAAATTTAAAATGAAAAGTAGAGAATTCCTTGGCACATTAAATAGTAATTATAGCTAAGGATACATGTGGTTATTATAGCTATTTGGATCTTCAATAGATGTCGAGTTTTCATTGCTGCAAATTGTGAATGTTGGATGTGAGTTTCATTTCAAAACCAAAGATGGTAAAAGTTGTGAATACTGGAGCCTCCTGATGACTCATAAATATTTTGATGATTTGCATAGTATCTGTGATTATTACGATGCAACAGGGGCCTCATTTAAGTTTTTCATGACTGTTATTCTGTCAAGAGAGCTTATTTGTGGCTGATTAAAGCCCCTGTGGATTATTTGAGGAACGACATCTTCTATCCATTGAATGCTAGGAATAAGACTTTTCATGATATGGTGCCAAGTCCTCAGGCCATGGCATTCTATATATGAAATGCTAACAATAATGTTTGGTCAGCTATGTGAAAACCTAACATGGTTGTTTTGGGTTCATTCCTTTTTGTATCAACCAAGCTACTTTATGAGTTTTAAACTAAAAAAACAAGACTACTTGTTGTTGGTTAAGCAGTAAGCATTTCTCAAAATTAAATTTATATAATATATTCATAAGGCAAAATACTAATATTGAGAAGTGTGTGTCAGAATAATATTAACAAAGATGTGGTTGTAGTATAAGGTAAGATACATAATGATCATCTCATCTTGTGACCTTTATTACTCTTAGCCAAATATTCTGTGCAAGAATTGAAGCCTTGTGTGATGGAAAAAGAAAGTTCATTAACCAATTGCCAACATCACATTTAGCTCAATCACATAGACAAGTACCAGAAACAGCAAAATATGTATTGATATACTCAGGAATTCGAGAGCCTGGTCACTGCCTAAAGATTACAACCTTATTCAGTCTGGACAACAAGTTCAAAATCTGGATTCTGTAAAACCAATATGCCAATTTTTCAACTTGAAACCATGAGGATTTCGATACAAATCAACTCAAAACTAGACAGCTGATTCAAAATCCTGCAAAACTATTTTCAATCAAAATAGCTTTTAAAGCCCATGTTTATTGCTTGTATAAATTATTTGAAGGCTTGCTTTACATGATTTTTCTTTGTAACAAAGAAATTAAATTAGAAAACAAGAAATTTGAGGGGAAAAAACCAAAAAACAAAACAATGTTCTAAATTCTTAGGCCACGGAAGGCTCTGGAATTGGCCAAGGTGAGATCCAAAAAGAGGTTCATTTTTCTGAAATTCTGGTGGAGACATGTAACAGTCTTCTAGAGAGCAGCCATTCCTCTTGCTCAACTTCAGCCAAAAGCTTAGTCATAGGGTAAGAGTATAAACGAGTCCAATTTGGTCATTTCATTTAATATCTTCCAAGAAGTAATCAATCTTTACAGCCATTTTCTGGACGGACCAAAACATCTTTCTATTGCATGAAGTCGCATTGGACAAGAGCTTATAAGAATTGGGTGCCAAAATATTATCAATTCAACCCCACCCACCTCTTAAAAATTAATGCTTCCTCCCTCTTTCTGTGTTGGCCTTCAGTTTGGAATTTGGGAGTTTTGCCCCTATAAAGTGTTTTGTGGTACTTCAAGAAGAGAGTTCGGTATTTGTACTTGTCCACAAACATTTTACCTCTCTCCATCATCTCCACCACTTCATTTGCTCGGCTGAAAAACCCACCCCTCACAAATGTGTAAAGCACAGAATCCAAGAGTTCCTGATCAAACTTCATTGGGGTTGCAGAAGCAAGAGATTTCATCTCCCCCCACAGTTCTGTCACTTCTATATAGTTTCCCCCAATAGCTGCATACGCAGTTACCATAGAATGGAATGTCTGAGCATTTGGTGTATGACCAAGACTCCTCATTTTCTTCAGAGCTTTCTCGGCATCTTGCATCAATCTTTTCTTAGAGAAAAAGTGGATTACATTGTTCCAATCATGAACTCCAGAATCTACTCTTTGCCCTTCCTTGATTTCGTGCAAAAGTTTTCCCATTAACTTGGCTTCATTTCCCTCTTCACATCCCTTAACCAACTTCTCGAATTCTTGATGACCAGTTTTCGATATCTTTGCTACTTTCATCTCTTTGAATAGATGGAGGGCTCCTTGTGTATCTTCTTGCATCACCTTGGACTGAAGCAATGCCTGATAAGAGCTAGAATCTAGTTGGATTCCTGCCCTACGAGCATCGCGTAGAAGTGCTGCAACATCTCCTACTCGGTTTGCTTGACAATATGCTTTTAAGAGAGAAGAATATACAGAAGAAGCAATGTTGACACCAGCCAATACCATCTCATCTAAAAGGTCATGGGCTTGGTCTAACCAACCAAGCGATATGCATGAACTTATGACATGAACTATCATTGAATCATCATTGGAAACTGGAGAATCTTCTCTCTCTACCTTGATGAGAAACTCCGCCAAATCTTTAATCTTTCCTGCTTCTAGAAATGCTTTCACTAATTTCACCAAAATTTCCTCAGTTGGTTGGATGATACCTCGTTCAGATGTTAAAAATTCAACTTGAGTTTGCAGCTTATCTAACATGGTATTCAGCACCTCCTTTGCTTCAGTATCGAGAGTCACAAAATTCCGATCTCTTAAATACTCCTCATAAGATACCAGGGAGATTTTAATTGGTCTATCATATTCCAAACCTCTAGATTCTTCATGGCTCGAAGTCAACCTGGAACCAAGAACACAAGAGGATTTGCCTTCATTTCCAACAGCATCAATTACTATCGATGCAGCAGCAAAAGAGGACCTAGCTACTTTTGCTTTCCGAAGCATTTCTAAAACCATGTTTGATGCAGAACCAAGATCACCCAATTTCAAATGGCATGTAAGCAAACAATTATAGAACTGCCGCAATTGAACATCACTTAGGTTGTGTGCATCATTTATGTACCGTTGGAGTTTCCTAAGCTCTTCTCTTCGTCCATTTCTCTCATATATATGTGCCATGACTATCAGTAAGTCAGAGTCAAGTTTCACACCAACTCGAGGCATCATGTCAAGGAGCTGCTCTGCTTTCCTATGTGTTCCAAACAAGAGACACCCGGCCAGAGCAATGTTGAAAGCAGTAGTATTAGGCTTCATAGCCAGCAAAGGGGCGTTACTCTTTTTCCGTGGATCAATCCTACTATCTTGAAATAGATAACCAATCTCAAGAATCAACTCAGCTGCAAGATAAGCCCCGGGACCAGTTTGACACATATATGCCAAGGTTGCAGACCAAGCAGAAACGGGAGGAAATTGCTCCATTTCCACCAACTTTCTCAAAATAGTTGATGCAGGAACCGACAATTGGACTTTCGCTAGAGAAATAGAGAGATAAATTAGTGTCTCTTTCTGTAATAAATTATGTTTTCCTTTCTCGAAAATTCCTTCTACCATCCCAAAGGCCTTCTCTAACCACAGAACATCAAGGCTTTCAGCAAAAGCTGCAAGAAGTTTATTCACAACAGACTTTCTAGGGAACCCATCTATCTGCATATGTTGTTTATAAAATTCCCACGTATCTTCAAGTCTATGCTCATCAAGTGCATTCTCTATTTCCACACTTATCCTAGCTGGGTCTCCAGCCTGTACCAATATTGTTCCTGTCATAGTCGAGAAAGACTTCATCTCAAGCGGGAATTCATTATTCCTTCCCAAAAATATAGCCACCTCATTTGGATTGGCTAAACAAGAGCGAGCAAACCCACAAACAGAAATGGAACTTGAATAAGCTTTAAACTTGTGCGCATATGCAGGGAAGAGTGCAGTGATGCGATAACCCATTTGTCTCCTAATTATCATCATCTCTTATTAAGATAAAATCCCCCTCAAAAAACAAGATGAAATCTGCAAAAAAAAAATGAAAACTCTATTTAGGATTTTGAAAAATTATTATGAGATAACCACTTAAAAATGATATTTCAAACCAAACTAGCAAAGTTGTAATTTTGGCAACTTACACACAAGAAAAAGAAACAACACCAACAAGAGCAGTTGAAGAACTAACAGATAGTTCCCTTATAACAAGTGAAAAGAAAATAAGTGAAACCAGTAATGATATGAAAAGCCCCATTATTGCTATGACTACTGAGCTGATCAAACCAAACCGGTAAAGTTGTAAATTTCTCCCTCCCTTCCTTCCTCGAACTATATATTTTATCTCATACTTTCTTATTCCATTATGGTCAAACCAAACAAACCAGTGAAGTTGTAATTTCAGAAAATTCCTTACAAGAAAAAAGAAAGAACCCCAGCAAGAGCAGCTGAAGAACTAACAGACTCTGTTACCTTATATTAAAGCTGAAATTTGTGTAAAGTGCCGTAGCCAAAGCAGCAATGATATGAAAACCAAAAAAATATAAGAGGCGCTACTGTAATGTGTCAAACCAATCCATTCATGAAATAAAAAAATAAAAAATAAAACTGAATTAAAGTGTTAGAGCCCAGTATCTTACTTAACAGACATTTCAGCATATACTTGGTGGACAGCAATGATATCAAGTGAGAAAAAGAAGCATAGATACATACCAAAAGAAGACAACTTTGTTAGCAGTGTGGGATTTATTTCGTAACTGACAAAAATTATAAACTGTAAATTAAATTATAAATTTTGAATATATAATGTAATTTTCTAAACAAAAAGCACAAACAACAGTGTCATAAAACGACACTAATTGTCGGACAAAAAAACCACACCAAAATTACATAAACGACACATTACCAAAAATAGGAAAAATGAGATGGAAAGTATTGATGAAACATTTTCTTGCAATGTGGCATTCAACATGGTTAATGAAAGTGATGATCATGAACCAAAATCTGTATCTGTATCTGAAAGTGATGATCATTAATTTTTATAGGCCAAGAAATATCAGGCAGTGGATATCCATGAACAAAAATTTGGGACCCAATTCTTCTTATTTCCAAAGGAGGAGGCTAATTAAAATTATACTTAATTTTTTATTAACTAAAAAATGGTAGCAATCTCCCAAGGGAAAAAAGGAAATAAGAAAGAGAAACTTACCCTCTAAGACAGTAAGAGGTGGTTGCAGTAAACCCTTCTGATTGTGATGGCAGTGCTCTATGGATCTCTGTTGGGACATCATTTCCAGCAACCTCTCACGACTGCCTGGGATAAGTTGAACACAACTCACAATGTGTAGCAATCCGACTTGAATAAGTTGCTACTGTGGTTATCCACTATTTTCTTAAATTTTTATTTATAGCATGACACACACAAAAGAAGTATTTCAACTTAATTATTAAAAATTATTTTTAACAAACACTATAGAAGTTTTAAAAAAAATTTAAACTTATTTATTTTAAGTGTGTCCCACAAGTTTTAAGCTATTCTAGACACTTTATTTATCACCGAAAATTAAGAGTATACATTTCTAACAGTTAAACTCAACATACCAACTAATAACACTCTTTAAAATAAATCATAAATCATTCTCCAAAACAGAGCTCCTAAATAATAGCGAAATGGGCTCTTAAATAATCCTAAACAAATAAAAGATTAAGAAGAATAGGTCAGCATACAAAGTCCATATAAATTGATTGCATAAAAAACAACTAATGAGATTTCAAAGATTCACAGAAAAAATAGAGCTTAAGCTGTTCTTTGATTGCAATAAAATAAGTTCAAAAAATAAATACATATATTAGACAAGATCCCTAGAACTAAATGCTACATCAGATCAAACACTTGCACAAAAGAAAAAATGTAATCATACAATAGGATCGAATAACAGATCCGAAAAATAATCAGAAACAAAATAAAATCATTGAACAGATTCAAAATGTACTCAACAACATACTTTAAACACTTCCCATTATTACCATTAGTTTGTGTCTAACATATTTTGAGATATATAATATACAGAAATGTAATAAACGGACTAAGAGACTATCACAGACTTAAAAGTGACAAAAAAAGACAGTGAATCAAAGTAATGAATCACAACTCAAAAACTAAGGACAATGCAATATAACAAACGTATTAGAACAAGGAAAACAACTCAAAGCCTCTGATCAAAAACACAACTCCATAACATCTAAGATACATACAACTCAATAACAACTAAGATATGCATTAGGTGCAATGCAAACAAAAATATACCTCAAACAAAAATCTACCAAGCCATTCCAAGCTGCAACCTAGCCACTGCAATCCAAAGCCATGACCCAGCACACTGCTTCTGAAAAGATACAAAACACAAACTAAGCATATTCAGTACACAAAGACATAATCAGATTTAAAAAAACAATACCCACTACAAACAAAGAAATAAAAACTAAATACAAACCACAAACGTATAGAGTAAAAAATCGTTATCAACAAAGACTGAGACAAAGGCGGTTATGGGTGGCTCCGGAGGCAGCTTTAGGCTAGTAAAATGGAGGCAGTGGCGGCGGCTTACAGAGCTCGTCAATGGAAACGGCAGAAGGGGATTGCAAGTGACAAGTTGAACAAACAGAGAGAGACGAAGAAGAAGGGGACTCCAAGGTCGACTGGTATTACTCACGTAAGGGTCAGCTAAAGCATTGTAGAAAGAAGAAGAAGAAAGAGAGATTGTTAGAGAGAATGAGATGTGGCGGCTGATCATATACAAGATAAGTTAATCTTATATATATATATATATATATATATATATATATCAAACTACAATATCAAACATCCCAAACTTAGTTTCATGTTTTGTTGTTTGCTTTTAATTTTATTCTTCAAACTAATTTATCTATTCTCAATATCAAAGAAATAAAAATTCAAAACATAACCAAAATAACATATATATATTTAATATCAAATGAATATGAAATATGAACCAAACAACAGACACATAAATCTTTCACAGTTAAACTCAAAATAAAAATCAGATTTGCCCCTTCCCCTTTAAGGAAATAAAAATTCAGATTCAAAACATACTTGTATATAGATCAAAAATCAAATTCAAACTCAAAATAATAACTAACTAAAAATCAGATTCAAAATTTTTGCTGACATACCAATATGCTAGTCATCTCTCCAAAAACAAAGTTCAGTCTACAATATCAAACATCCCAAACTTAGTTTCATATATACTAATCAAAATGTATATAGATAAAACTTGTACAAATACTTAAGGCATTATAGAAATATACAAATTATAAAGTTGCACATATTATAAAAACTATTCCATATAAGTTTAATATTATTCTTTAAATTTATTTCTCAATTCTCAATATCAAAACCAAAAGCCCAGAATTTATTCACTAAGTTCACAACCATCCCCAACATAACAAATTGATAAAGAACAAGGCAAACCACAATACTCTGATAAAGAATAAGCAGGGAGGAGCATGAAGATCATTTCTCAAACACTTGTAGAATATATTAATCAAAATGTATCGTAGATAAAGCTTGTACAATTAACTAAGACATAATCATGACTTAAATACAAATATACAAATTATAAAGCTGCATATATTAAAAAACTATTCCAAATAAACCATACTCTTAATCAATCTAGCTATTTGCATAGGGAACAAATCAATATGAATCATATAAAAACTTGTAATATAATGATGGCATCGTGATCATGATTTAAATTATCATATTAAAACAAACTAAAAAGAAAATCATTAGATTAAAACATACTAAAAAATGTCTCTGATTCAAATAACCAAGAGGCTCACACACAAATCATCTAAAACAGAGAGCATTATCATCATATTAGAAGGTTTTATTGTTTAACCCTAAGAGACTAGGAGCCCAAAGCCAAAACAGAGAATTGCCCACAGTGCAAAATCGACAGATTCATCATCAACAAACACTAACAACAATTCAGCAATAAAGTACCAAAATATAAAATCTAAAAACAAAACAACATAGACAAATCAACCCCTCAAAGCCACCAAGACCAATCACAAAACCTCAAAGCCACCAATACCAATCCAAAAATCAAACCTTAACAAACAATCCACATAAAATTTACTAACAATAACTAGGTTCTCGATAAAATAATTAGAAAACCAAGTATTTAAAAGAAAAAAAAGTACGCGAAATGTTACAGGTTACAGAGGCTAAACGATTGTCTGAGCTAGGACCGGCGTTGGCTTAAATGTTTCTTCAGAAGGCAGAGACTCAAAGATTTGAAGTAGGAGGCGGCGGCGGCACACACAGAGAAGAGTTCTAATGGTGGCTCAAGTATTCAAAAATGGGAGAATAGAGGGTCGAATGAAGCATTTGTAGAAAGAAGAGCAGAGATGATCGGTGGCTTAGGTTAGAGGGTCGATAGCACAAGGTTAGGGGAAGGCTTCAACCATGGTAGAGAGGAGAGAGTAATATCAGAGATGAAGAAACAAAAAACATATAAAGCCCGTTAACCAAAGCTTTTCTTTTGAATTATTTAAAAAAATATTTTAATGATTTTTATTTTTAAATTGTTTGAATATCAAAAAAAAATTATAAGTAATTAAAATTATTCTTTCAAAAAAAAAAAGTAATTAAAATTATTCTAACTTAGAAATTAACTTATAAAAAATATCTTTTAAAAAAAACTACAAATCCTACTTTGTCAATAAGACCTTTTAAATTAAAAAAGGCTTATATTTTTTACTCGAATACTTCTAAACAGTGACAGAGCCACTCTTGGCTTAGAGTAGGCTCAAGCCTACACTGATTTTTTTTATTTTTTAAAACAAAGTAAATATAACAGATCTTCTACTAAAACGAGACATAGGAGGTGTGTTGAACATATAACAAGTCTGATTTCTCTACTAAAATAAATACATGTATACAAGAGTATCATGTGAACTAGGCCCAAATACTAAAGTTTTGAAAGGCCAAGGAGAGCACTAATTCTGCAATTTTTCTTTCCTACAAAAGTATTATTATTAATATTAAATTATCATTAGAAGTAGTGGTAGACTTCATAGCAATGAAGCATACAAAAATAATTCCAACTTATTCGTGTCATATATAGCTTATTGAATTAGTGTAGCGATTTGTTGAATTTTTATTAAAGTAAAATTATCAAAAAAATAATAGAAAGAATAGGTTCCAACTTGTGTCTCCCACTCTCTAATGGGAGCTAACATTCTCATATCTTAGCTATTAGTTAAAATATTTATTTATTCCGAATAAAAAATAAAAAATAATTGCTTAAAATTAATCAAATTTTATATTTTAAAAATTATCGTCAACTTCACCTAACCCTTGCCCTCACTGAATAAAATTTCTAGCTCCGTCACTGCCTCTAAAAAAGTAATTTTTTATTTCTGTAAGCTAAAAGTAGTTTAGATTTGATAGGTTGGGTGGATTTTTAAAATGTTTAATTGAGTTGTTACTTTTTCAATTAGTAACTTAACTATTTTTAATTTTTTTCTAAAAAAATTATTTTTACTAATTTTTTTATTATTTTCTTATGTTTAGTGTGTATTTATAATAATTGTTACTTTCAAATATAAAGTTTTATTTTGAATTTAGTTTATATAATGTATAATTAATAATTATGTTAATACAAAATAAAATAAAATAAAGTTATACAAATCATTAATTGAACCGGAAGGTCGAGTTCTTCAAATTGTGTTTTTATCGTTTTATTCAGATTAAGCAAGTTGCAAAAAGTTTTGCACATCACTAACTCATACAAATGGTTTTAAAATAATAAATAAAATAAGGAAGAAAGATTGATATTTAAATTTCCCATGTATGATATAATTTTGTAAACAAAAAAAAAACACAAACGACATACAGTATTTAAAAACGACAGTAGCACCACATAAACGACACATTACCAAAAAAGAAAAATAAAGCACAAACGACACCAACGGAGTGAAAACGACAATAATATTAGATAAACGACAGAGTACTAAAAATAGAAGAAAGTACAGTTAAGAGAGATTAGGTGCCAGTGAGTCTGACAACAATACGAGACGACACAGACAAGGTCAAATAAACTGACTTTCGTCATTTGACAACATTCAATTCACAATTCGATTCGACCAACCAACCAAAAATCGTAGTTTAGGAAAACCCAGTTCCTGTTTCAGAGAGAAAAAGCATTGAAAATGGTGTTCAACAGCTTGCTCGTGGTATCGGTGGCACACGTGTCGGCCGATGCCTGGCAATGCCTGGCTTGCTTCCCTGAGCGGCTCAGTAGTCGCCAGCTATTGAATCTCGTCTTCTGCCTCCCTTTGCAGCAACTGGGTCGCTTTGCTCTTTGCTTATGGACCTTTCTTTGTCTTCCTCCTTCAGATTCGTTCTACTCCTATTCTTACTCTTCTGATTCGGATGATTCATCCACCACCCGTGATTATGATGACTATTATTACCATTCGCATTCTGATTGAGACGCTTTTGTACAGTAAATCTCTCTCTTTCTCTCACTATATTGATTACTTAGCTGGGTTTGTTCTGATCTCGATTGGTATTTTGGTGTTTTGTGATGATTGAGTGATTTGCTGAATTGGGTTGTCTTGGATTTTCATTCATTTTTGTCCCTTCTATGATTGAATTTGTGAAAACTGTTTGCTTGGTTGAAAATTTAATGATTTATGTTATGGCTGTTTTGCTTCATTGGGCAAAATAGCTAAGACGATTTTAGGGATCTCCCTTCTTTTTTTCTTTCTTATTCATTATTAATATGTTGTTGAATTGGGTTGTTTTGGATTTTATATAGGTGATAAGTGTTTGTTTTTTGGAAAATCATTGGTGCATTAGGCAAACAGCTAATCTGGGTTTGTGGATAGCCTACTCTAGTTGGGAGATTTACAAATCATAATTGATGAACTAGGAAATCTCCAATTGTTAGTTTAAACTTTGAGGAGATAACCCATAAGATACCAGAATTTATGGTTTTAAAAAAAATATATATGAGCATGTTTACATTGGCATAATTGAAATTACATGATGACATGTTGAGACATGAAACAAAACCAATTTGGCTCATTTTGAAGGATTACTCCATAGTAAAAATCCTTTGAATACATGTTGTGTTACTCCTGTAAACCTTTTGTGTTCATGTCCGGCATCCATGGAGAAATATAACTCATAATTGAGAAGGAAACTTCAAATTTAAGAAGTTGCATCTTGAGATTAGAATAAACTAGCTACATTAAAATTGCCTTGAAAACATTTGTAATGGTGTTGAATTGTTCAGGCATTCGCATGGAGTCGAAAGTTGCCGGGTTGGAGGTAGATTACTTGGATAAACTTTCTGCCTAGTGATACACTGTTTGGTTTTACTGGAATTGGAGAGGGTATTTTGCTCATCAGTCTTAGGCTTTGTGGTTAATTAGACGATGTGTTAAATTTATTTTGAATAAGATTAGTTATGTCATAGTTCTATGTGTGAAATAGAATGAATGATGTAATGTAGTGATAAAGTCAGCATCCAGATGAAACTCAGTCTTGTGTATTTGGTTTTTTAGTTTTGATAAATAAAGAAAAAAAAAGTTACTTCATAATAACATAGCAAAAAACTATCCAAACTTATGATTTGTTGTTTGATGGGAATGATATTTCTTAGAAGTAATATTACAGAAAATGAAAATGCAGTACCCAAAGTTGTCATGAGAAATAGTTCTGCATGCTGGACTTTTCCCACACATTCTTTGGCCTTGGATTTCTAGCAAGGTGATGTCCCTATGGTTTGAACTCGCCTCCTTTTACTTAAGAGGATTTTGTTTGTAGATCCCGGTACCAGAATTGCGAATAAGACCCTCTTATGTTAGTGAAGATGAGTTCAAAATCTTACAGACCGCACATTGATAGAAACTCGAGACCAAATACCTGTTAGAGAATGTACCACAGCGACAAATTGATGAAATCGTAGACTAACATAATTTTAGGGATGGTTAAACTTTTAGGAACAGGAAGAAGAGTTTGTCATGACATCTCAGACAACTTCAATAGAGAGATATAACAAATATTGTCCTAGTTTCGTTTGACCTTGTTCGAAACTTGGATTTTGGATTTTTGAGGGACAACAGTTTTAGGGAAGAGGCATGTCTGTCCATAAGACAGTGACAACTTCAGGAACAGGATACCTAAAATGTAGTCAAATTTTTATTAAGCCATGCTTTCATGTGCTAATTTCTTTCTTCTGAAGTACAATCCCAAAATTATTGAAAATAATGGTAATTATGATCATAATTAGAATAGGTACTTTTTTTTGTTCAGTAGCATGACTCTTGGTTCAATGAAACAAATAATACACCTGTAAAGGAAAACAAAAAAAATATTTTTTTTTGTTTTCAAATATATTCATGTGCTCTGCATCAACTAGAGAAGAGGGGGGGAACTATTCTAAACTAAACAGAGATACTTTGTCAAGAATAAAGTTATTGGTGCAAATAGAAATTAGCAAGAAAAATAGAAAAAGAATAATAGAGAGAAAAGATAATAGATATTGGAAAGAGAATAAAAACATAAGAAATAAAGAGAGAGAGATATAAATTCAAAAGAGAATAGGTTCAATAAATTTTCATCCATACAATGAAAGTATCTGTGTCTGTGTGCTGTGTATGAATTTCTGTCTCTACTACTTTGAGAAAGTTGACTAAAACTAAACCTCATTGTCAGAAAATTTCTTGGTTTATCTCTTCAATTCAAGATTTATTTTTCTTTATCTAGTGTTGGGGTTACTTAGGATAATTATCTCAACTGTTCATTATGAGTGAATTTTTTTGCAGGACTTGGGCAAAGTAATGAATAGGAAAGACACAAAGCAACAATAATTTTCACTTTCTTGATTTGGAAAGCAAGTTTATTAGGTTGCTTGGTGATGAATCACTCAACTCATCTTAATGAGTCCTTAGGTTTTCTCATTTTGTTATAGTATATATGTATAGATCTATATATACATCAACCCACTGTATCTGTTTATTGCTGTTGATTGTGTGCATGTGCACATGTGTACAGAAGATCTTGCTGCTGCTAGTAAATATACCATTATGCTTGTGACCTCACTCACATGTGTTTTGTCTCCACACTTTTGCATGTTTATGCTATGCTCAACTACAATGATGTTACCTTGTTCAAGATCATTCATTTTCTTCTCTATCCTCTATAATTAGAAGTACTTTGTATGATTAATTAGCATATATTTTTCTTGTAAACATCAATGATAACTCTAGGTAGGTCATCACCTATCAAAAATCATGAAAAAAACAAAAAAGGAAAAATCCCAATTCTTTTTAGCTCCATTCCTACCACACTTTCTTTTTTTTTCTCCTCATATAATGGCTTTAATGATTTAAAGCATCTTTATGTGATATTTCTAGCAAAGTGGGGTAGGGTTATTGTCCAATTGCAATGATGGTTGTGGTGACATGTGAGATAAAGAGATTATGAATTGATCGATCAAAGAGTAAGTACAAAGTGTTTATTTTAGTTTTTTTTTTATTACAAGCAAAATGGGTTATGAAGATTTCTCTAACAATGTTTGCATAAACTTGTTACTACTTTTAAAGACTTAATTGTTGCCAAGCAAGCATTTAAAAAAAAAAGCAAGTAGATTAAAGCAAAATAAAATTACTTCTTTTATGTAAAGGGTCTTTTGTCAAAATGATCTATTTTTTAAAGTCATTTTGTATTTTAGCCTAGTTTTAATAACTTTTTGCAAAATAGCATCTTATAATTTAGACAGCTAGTCAAAAATTTAGACAGGTGGTCGAAAAATTCAAATAGTTAGTCTTAAAAATTTAGACAACTGGTCGAATTTCAGACCGAGGTTATTTTGCAAAAAATTATCAAAAGTAAGCCAGAGTTAAATCAGTTATTTTCACCAATTTCTCTTATATAAAAATATGATATTATACAATTTTATTCCCCACCTATTGGTACACAGATTTTATGTTTTTTGAGTTCATTGTTTGATATTTACGCAAAAGAAGTCGCTCAAATGGTCAGACATGAGTCTAAAGTTGGAGTCCCTCTGTGAGTATTTATATAGTAATTGCTATAGTTTTTTTGTTTTCAAATATTGTAAAATTAGGCTAGGAGCCTTGTTTAAAACAAAAAAGTGTGTTGTTAAATATATTTTTTACCAAGGTAAGATTTTTTTTTCCAAATGGCTAACACAATTGGTGTATATAATAAAATTGAGACATCAATCTTTCATTAGTGACTTAGAAAAAGTAGGGCAAGTGAAATAGATAGAGAATTGCAAAGTGCTCTTGTAATCTTTTTCATCTTAGAGAAAACATGTGTCAATGTAAATCTTGTGTGTGTTTTTTGTGAATTTTAGTGTTTTAATGGTATGACTACTAAATAATTAGTAGTGGTAATTTGTAACATTTTGTATGGTTGATTTAGTGTTTAAGTGTGATTTCAAATTTGTTATTAAATTTTTTTTAGTTTGATTGGAAAATAATTTGTGTTATACATGAAGTAGCAGAAAGTGGGTAACAAATTGAACTTCTTAAAATGTGCTAAGAGTACTGAAAAAAAAATACTATAAGTTTGATGGTAATGTTGAATTTTAATTGTCCAAAAAGAAATGTCACATAAATAAGTATACACACTCGTTTTATAACAGTACTTTTTTTTTTTGGAAAAGGAAAGCATTATATGAGTACTTTTACACCTCAGGTTTCAATAATTTCAGTACCCCAAATAATATGATCTAAAAATAAAAATTTTAATAAAAAAAAGTAACTAATTGGTAACTTATCATAATCAAAATGTTTCTTTTGAAGATCCAAAAAAATGGGAAATTTGAGATTTCGGAAATATTTTTTTTGATGATGTGGCAAGTTATTTTTGTAAATAATTTTTTGTATGTTATTTTTGTAATTATTTTATATTATATGTATATAATTATAAAGATTGGGTACTAATATCCATTTCTAATCTCATTTTCAAAGTTATTCTATGCTTTTGCTATTGGGCCTTCTTACATGGGCTTCAAACAAAATCAAGCCTTGGGCCTACTAAACAAACCAACCAATTCTTTCCCAATCAAGCCTAATAAACTCCAAAAAAAAGTCCAACAATCTCTACTCTTTTTTCTTTCCCAATCACAAAGAAATCAATGCCACGTGGCAGCATACAATTGAACAAAAAAACAGCTTCACACAAGAACCACTAGTGACAACACTAACATGATCCATCCAAACCTCTCCTTCGTTTGAGAGCTTTGGGACTTGTGGTGAGTGAGATTGTGAGACCATTAGCTTACGTATCTTCTTGGTCTTCCACAAATGGCTCTCAACTCCAAGTAACCTCACACACACACACACACACCCCACTCTCAATCACCATGGCTTTAGCTCCAAGCAGCCATGTTTCTCTCTACACTTCACCATTACCAAAAGCCATCCTCACCACCACCACCACTGCTGCTGCTGCTGCTACTTTCTTTCAAACCAACACCAAGCCATGTTTTTCACTCAAGAGCTCTTTGTTTTTGAACAATTCAACCTCTTTTGCCAATACCCTTTTGGCTAAACCATCTAATTTGATTGTAAGAGCTGAGGCTGAGACCGCTGAGAGTGGTTCCAGCCAAGGAGAAGGAGAAGAACAACCTTTTGAAGAGTATGAGGTTGAGATTGTTCAACCTTTTGGATTGAAGTTTGCTAAAGGTAGAGATGGTAGGACTTATATCGACGCCATTGCGCCAGGCGGCGAGGCTGACAAGACTGGGAAGTTTAGTGTTGGTGATAGAGTCATTGCCACCAGGTTTGTGGTTTATTTCAATCCAATATTATGATATGTTTGATGTTTTTGATGTTAGTCAAAGTTTTGGGTTGAATGTTGGGAGTAGTACTTTTACACATGGTTGTGAAATCGGTTTGAATTTTCTGTACAAATGTCTGGAGAAAAGAATGGAAATTTAGTTAAAAAAGAGGGCAAATAAAGCTTTGATCTTTAGAGCAATTCAATCTTGGGATAGTAGTTTTACACATTGGTTTGAATTTTCTGTACTGAAGTCTTCCAAGAAAAAAAAGATTATGATATAGTTTCACAATCTTGTAAGAATATGTCTTAAAAAACAGAATGGCAATTTGGTTTTGGAATCTCTTATAAAAGGGGGCTAATAAAGCTTTAATCTTTAGCTGTAACAATTCAATCTTGGGATAGTAATTTTACACAGTGGTTTGAATTGTGTTTGAATTTTCTGTACAAAAGTTTTCAAAAGAAGAGTATGATTTAGTTTTACAATCTTGTATAAGAGAAGTACTTTTGCAAATTGCTGTGAATTGAACTTGAATTTGCTATTCAAAAGTCTTCAAAAAAGAATGGCTTTTTTCGTTTCACAAGCTCTTAGTCAGAAATTGATTTGAGATGCATTCGAATTTTCTACGCAAAAGTCTTCGAAAAAGAATGGCTATATAGTTTTCGCGCAATATGGTATGAAAAGGATTGAATCAAATAAGGCTTTAAAGAAAACATAGTCGAAATTTTTCAACCAAAAGTTGTTGTTTTATGTTGTGACTGTTAGTTAACATTTGAATTCTGATGAAAATAGTTGACCAAAATTGATGTAAAAAGTTGGGTGCAGTGCAGTTTTTGGGGATGAAATATGGCCTGCAGCTGAATATGGCAGAACAATGTACACAATTCGCCAAAGAATCGGTCCATTGCTCATGAAAATGGAGAAGAGATATGGTTAGTTAGTTAGTCCCATCTCTACCACCACTTGATCATAACAAGAACAATTGAAGAAAAAAACTCATAATTTACTCAAATTTCCATGTCATAACAGGGAAGGTAGACGATGGTGGCGAATTGACCGAAAAGGAGATCATCAGGGCTGAAAGAAATTCTGGTGTGATTAGCAATAGAGTGAGGGAAATTCAAGTAAGTTTGGCACTCAATCTCTTCTCTCTTTTTCTAAACAAGCACAAATGTTTAGTTCTGATTCGAGTAAACGATTTCAGATGCAAAACTACATGAGGAAAAAAGAGCAGAAACAGCAGCGAGAAATCGATCTTAGAGAAGGGCTAAAATTTTACAAGTATGACAGCCAATACAATGTGTTTGATTTTTTTGAGTTTCTTTTTGGAAGTCATTTGATTAACAAAGTTGTCATTTGTTTTTTGGTTTGAAATTACAAACTTTTGTTTGTATAGTAATGGCAAGTATGAGGAAGCTTTGGAGAAGTTTGAGTCTGTTTTGGGATCAAAACCAGAATCAAATGAAGCTTCAGTAGCTAGTTACAATGTTGCTTGCTGCTATTCTAAGCTTAATCAGGTATGGTTGTACTGGTTTTGGCATTTGAAATTTTTTCTTAAATGAAACCTGTTGATGACATATCTTAGTATATGATATTAAAAGTTTTTCTTAGAAAACAGATAACAACATAGCAAAAAACACAGATTTTCTTAGAAGAAGCAGAAATTCGAGTCAAACTCAAAACAATTCGAGTCGCCATACACTAAAAAAAGAAACATATATTGCTTTTATTTGATCTAGGAACTCACTCAAAATATCCATCTGTTGTTTTGGTTATCTAAAACAGATACAAGCTGGATTATCAGCCCTTGAGGATGCCTTGAAATCTGGATTTGAAGATTTCAAGGTAATACAACAAAGTTTCAAGAACATCAAAACTATGTTTAACTCATTGTGTGATGCCATTTTTTGTTTTTTAATGAAGAAATTGTTTGTGTTTTTTCTCAACAGAGAATCCGAACAGATCCTGATCTTGCTAACCTAAGAGCAGCTGAGGAATTTGACCCTTTGCTAAAAAGATTTGATGAGTCATTCATCAATGAGAATGCCATCAATGCAATCAAGTCCATATTTGGCATTTTCAATAAGAAATAAGAAAATTGTGTTCTTCTTTTCTCAATTTTATACATGGATGGACTCGAGTTGTTATTGTGTTATGTAAAGCTAACAAAAGGGTTGGCTGAGGCTTTTGCTTTCAGGGAATCAATTTGTTTTTAGTTTGTTGATATAGTTTTACTTTTTGAACAAATGTTGTGTAGTTCTGAAAAATGTTTTCTTCATTATTTCAAAATTTTCATCATCTTATTACTCATTAGCAAAAGTGTTTTTATGTGATTTTATTTTATGTGTTTTTTCATCATCTTGTTTTCTCTTTTTTGTTTTAAGGATTAAATGGGGATTTTATTAAGAAGATCCAAATGTTACAATATCATAAACATATACATATTAGATTATTTGTTAATATTAATATATTTGGTCTTCATTTAAAAATAAAGACTAGAGTGAGTATATTTTCTGACAACATCAAAGAATCAAGGAAGCAATAGTTGACAACAAACAAACATGTATCTATAATACTAACGTTTGTTTAGTTTTATTTATATAATTTATTAAATTAGTATTATTGTCATATAAATATTTCAAATAAATAAATAATATTGTATATAAAAGAATAACATAAACATATTAAATGAAAAATTAAATCAAACCGTTGTTTACGATTTTTTTTAAAATATATATAATATGATACTATTTTTAAACATAAATGATAATTTTTTAATAAAAATTAAGATTATGTATTATATATAATTATTATTATAATATTTAAATTTATATTGATATAAGTATTAAATATCTGGTCTTGTATTAAATATTATCATAATAATAATATCTAAATTCATATTAATATAATTAGTAAAAGAATAGAATTACATATTATCATCATAATAATATTTTACAACATTTTAATTTATATTAATATAGTTATTAAATATCTACTATTTTATTACATATAATATTTGAATTTGAATTTATATTAATATAATTATTATATATGTAGTCTTATATTAAATATTATTATAATAAGGATATTTTATAATATTTAAATTTATATTAATATAATTGATAAATATCTATTTTTAAGTTAGTTTTAAAGGTATATTTCGTTAAATATTTATAATATTCTGTTAAAGTTAACAATTTAAACCGTTAAAACCAAAAAATTTTGTTATCTACACACTTATTATATAAAAGAGATTTATGTTTATATTCTCTATATAAAAAATAAACATAAAAAAATATTATAGGCATCTCACATAAACTTTTAGGTTTATTATGATATAAAATAATTAAATATATGCTAGTTTAATATCTTTCATCATCAACCTATTGTATGTTGGTGCCATAGAAACTTTTTTGTTTATTTTGTTAAATTACTAAATAAAAAACAGAAACATAATATTTAAAATGTTTATTTTTAATATAAAATAATCAAATACATTTTAGTTTACATTTATTTATTTTATTTTTTAATATTATTATAAATTTTTTTCATACAAGCATAAACAGTTTAGTATATTTTTAATGAAAATAACATCTAAGTATACTTAGTATAACAAAAATGACATAAACATAAACAATTTAGAATATTTTGTTTTAACATAAATATAAACAATTAAGTATATTTTAACAGAAAAGTCTAAGTAATTGGGTATGGCGATTTGATAGACAAGCCAATATTTTAGTGTAAAAATAGTTCATTTGCTTTTGTGATAGGCAAGGTTTTTTTTTTCAAAAGCATAACTTAAAAGGAAAGTTAATGAGTTTTTGGTGTGAATGGTAAGAATACACATTAATTACACAATCCATTAAAATATTCCAATCTGTTCAATTACTAAAAAAATCCATAATTTCCCTAAAATAGAATATTATTTAATTTAAAATAATATTAAACATAATAAATATTAAAAAAGGAATCTTTTTAACTAAAATAAAAAAAAGTAGTATGATATGTATAAATTAGTGTAATTAGTATAAACAGATTATTATAGTAATTCTTATTATTATTGTAATCTATAGTGTAATTCTCCCATAAAACTAAGTATACATCATTATGATCAAAAGTGTTGGGCCCTCCAAGCCCAACAGTGAGGCCCAAGGTGTCAAACCTATGGCCAGCCCAGCCCAACAACCTAGACATATTAATGGCATGTTTGGTAATAGCATTCTATTGAAATTACAATTTCTATTACTAAATAATCCAATAGATAAAAGCAAAATAAATATTTTGTCTATTCTCTTTCTTCCAAAAATTAAGACAAAAAAATTGACTTATTCAACTATAATCACACACTAAATCAAATAAAATATTTATGTTTCCAATATTCATTCCAAAAATAAACTAAATCAAATACCATAATATCTTTCTCGGTATATACTATTTTTATTTCATTTCATTACTATTCTCATAATCATTATAATTTAATTCTATTGAACTAAATAAAACATTTTTGAGTGTTTTGGTAAAAAAATTTAAAAAAAAAACATTTTTTTTTAATTTAAAAGGGTTTTTTTTAGAAATTAGAATTCTTATCTTTTTTCAAAAAAAAAAATTTAATTAGAATAATTTTATTATTTATAATTTACTAATAAAATATAATTTTTAATTAATATTCAAACACTTAAAAAAATTTCATCAATTTTTTATATAATAATTATCCAAATAGTAAAAATAAGTCAAATTTTTTACTTGTACTCATGGTAGGGGCTTCAAAAAGAGGCCCACCGGTGATGCTCTTTTGTATTTCCCTCTTGTAAACAATTTCGGTGTGATTTTTTTATGGTCGTATATATTGTAGTTATTTATAACATCCTGCAAATTTTTAGAAAATTCTGAATAATTTATAGTGCTGAAAACTATGTTCATACATACTATTTTCCACGCACATAAAAAAATTAGTCACGCATACAACAACATGTTCTTAAACTAATTTTTAGCACTATAAATTATTTGGAATTTTTAAAAAATTTACAAAATACTTTAAATAATTACAATATACACAATTATAAAAAAAATCTCATAAAAAACTATTCACAAATTAAAAATACAAAATAATTTCATCGTTAAGGCTGTCTCAGAAGCCCCTACCATATAAATTTTCTATACTCTTAAGACAATCCTTTCTATACAAGTCAAAGTAAGAGATCACATTTTGTCGTATGTAAGAAAAACGACAATAAAGAAGTTGGCTCCAAATAATAGTATGATTAAATATTTTCTTTTAGGGTTTATAGTTTTTTCGACCGTGTGTTTTTTTCCAATATCTATTTGGATCATGTGTTTTGATAAATTAATTTTTGTTTTTGGACCCTATGTTTTGTAAAATAATTAAAATAGAACCCTGAACCCGATTTTGGTCAATGTTTTCTCAACTAAAATCACAAATAATTTACCAAACTAACAATTCAGAACAAAAATAAAATCATTCTGCTTAAAAACTGTATTGTTATATTCAATTTTTTCTTTATCAAAATTGAGTTTAGGGTTCTATTTTAACAATTTTACAAAATATAGGGTCCAAAAAGTAATTTTTCAAAACACAAGGTCCAAACAAGTAATAGGGAAAAACACAGGATCTAAAAAAGTATAAACCCTTTTTTTTATGTAATTTTTTTTACATGACGCTTGTTTTATTATTAAAAATAGGGTTTATATTTTTTTTAGACCTATATTTTACTTTATTATCTGTTTAGACTTTATTTTTTGACAAATTATTTTTTGGATCTTGTGTTTTGTAAAATAGTTCAAATAGGTTCCTAAACCTGATTTTGATGAACAAAAAATTAAGTATAACAACATAGTTCTTAGGCAGAATGACTAGATTTTTGTTATAAGTTGTTAGTTTGATAAATTATTTGTGATTTTAGTTCAAAAAATTTTGATCAAAATTGGATTTTGAGATCTATTTCAACTATTTTAAAAAATATAAGATCTAAAAAATAATTTATCAAAATATATAATCTAAATAAGTAATGAGACAAAATACAAAATCTAAAAATTATACTCTCTTGAATATATATATGTGACCAAAATGAGGGGAACTTGATGATTTAGGAAATTAGCCGTTTTTCTTTTTATAGAATATATTTTATTTTATAAAAGATATGCAAAAAAAGGAATAGAAATATTAGATAGTAGATAATATACAGAGATACCATAATGAGATTTAGACAGTGCTGACGTGAATAGTTGAGACTTAATTGATATGAATACACATAAATGCATTCATTGCGTAACCACTCTTCCATATCTCAATTCTCATCATTACGATTCACTCTTTTCTTTTCTTTTTAAAAAAAAAATAATAAATTCTCTTCTTAAATATATTTTTCTTCATAAAATCAAATTCTCAGATAAATTAGTTTTTATAACAAGAGAAAATCCTATTTAGTCCTTTTGGAATGTGAAATTTATTTTTGTATTTTGTTAAATAATAATTTAGATTTGTAAAATAGATTAAATTACTAATATAGACTTGATTTTAGTCAAAATATTTTTAATTATAAGATAAATTTTTAGGTCGTTAGT
Organism: Humulus lupulus; assembly: GCF_963169125.1. Taxonomy (NCBI): domain Eukaryota; kingdom Viridiplantae; phylum Streptophyta; class Magnoliopsida; order Rosales; family Cannabaceae; genus Humulus; species Humulus lupulus. The sequence goes on from NC_084798.1 coordinate 5,077,315, forward strand.
AATACAGTGAATTCAGAAAAGCGGATAAAATGATCGAAGAGCTGAGAATAAAATATTATATTTGAATTTTTTTTATCAAAATTTAGCATAATGTATTATTTTGATTAATTTTATAAAAAACAGGATCTAAATTATCATTTAACAAAATACAAAAATAAATAACATATTAAAAATAATGGACAGCCAAAGTAGTATTTTTCCCATATAACAATTTAATTTGATAGTGAAGTGTGAAATATTTAATGTGCTAACTTAATGTTACATGTAAATATTACTAAAATTATTGCAAATAATTAGAAATATTTATGAGTTTTTTTAAATAAAATAATAAGATAAGAGTAAGGAAAAAATTGTATTTAATATTATAAAGCAAAATAATAAATTTCTTCATTTAATTTCATTAATTTTCTTTTAAAGTGAAGACTATCCACCACCAGGCTATATATATGTGCTAAAACCAACGGAAGAAAGGACCAAACTCAAAATTCTCAAAGAGAAAAAGAAACGTTTCTTCTCAAGTTTTGGCTCATCTCATCAATGGCACCACCAAGAAAACCACTCTACATAGGTTACAACTATTACAAAGAAGACCAGTCCTCATCAAAGCAAGCCCTAGCTACAACTCACCACTCTTCTAAGGCTGGTCGAGAGATGAAGGAGTCGACCCAGCTCCACACTGCGACCAAGTCCATTTACAAGAGCGACAAAGGCAACAAGGCCTCGACCACTCTGAAGAACACTTTCTCTTCTGATGAGTTTGTGGACAAGAGCACTGGTCGTTTAGGGTTCAAGGAGGAGATGACCTGTACTCGTAGGGACAAGTACGACAACAAAAATGATGGGTACACTCATGAGTACGAGACCCAAGTCAAGTTCAAGCATGTTGCTTACCCTAATAAACCCTATTATAACACCAACAAGCAGATCAACATCAGCACCAACGCCAGTCAGATCAGCTACGATGGTGATGATGACTACTAGTAGTTCTTCTGGCTATGTATTCTAGGGTTTCTTAATTTATATATATATATGTTCTAGGTAGGTGTGCTTTTATGTTTTTGATGTTGTTGTTGATGTTGGTTTGTGTTGAGAATGAGATCTGTCTGTTGATCTTTCTTTTGTGAAGAAATTAATGTTAATGCTGTGTGTTTTGAGTGCTTAATTTGTGTATGTGGTAACGTTTACTATATTTTCATGTGTTTTGCAAGTAACATTAATGGTGAAACTAATTTATTTGAGAATTGCTAGGGGTATTATTGCAATGGGTATTGGTGGAATTTAATAATGAGTTTTATTTATTTAAATTTAAATTTAATAAGAATTATGTGTATCACTAGCTAGCTAATCACGAGGCTAACACAATTTATTTTAGTGTTTTTAGATGTAATTAACAAAATATTGCGATAAAAATTTAATATTTAGAAATAATATTGGTAAAAAAAAAAAGAGAAATTCTAAGCGGGACAATAACACGAATTGTCTCGTACCGCTATTTCTATTATTGTGTAATTTAATATCGATTTCACTAATTTAATAATAATAAAATATAATAATATTGTTTTGATTAAGGTCTTGAATAGTTCGGGTGATCTCTCATTTAATATCAATCTTGAATAATCTTTTTTTCGAAAGAATAATAATAATAAAAAGTTAGTTCACTATAGTTTTAGAAGGATGTTATACATTTAAATCTATTTAAATGTTATATATTTCAGTGTCTCTAAGTTATATAAGTCTTCGTTAATATAAAAAAAAAATAGTTATATAAGTTTTCGTTAAAAATGTATTTTGTTGAACTGGACAAAATCCTTAATTTTGTTTTGGGATTTTAGCTCTTAATTTGTTACAAATTCAAATTAGCAAGCAAATGAGAAGATCATGAAAAATATTTAATGTATTAACTATTTTTTAATGTGATATTATCATTTGTTTGACGGTTGCACAAGGAAGGAAAACTTCCCAGTGTAATTGTAATTAATTTAATAAAATTAAAGTTTTAGAGTTAAATAATGAATGTCATTCACTTTTAGAATTTTAATAGGTCATTTCTAAATTTTTGAAAACGAGTGTTGTATTTGTTTATAATCGTTTTTTAATACACTATAAAATTAATTAAAAAAAGTGAACAAGTCGTATAATATACAAAAGTTAAGGCAAATAAAATATATCAAATTTTGTCAATATTATATTTTGTGTTAAATTTAGTAATAATTTTTAGAATGAGCTAAATTTAATATATTTTTTTTAGAACACTGCTATTTATTAGAGTGATATTTTTATTAAAATGTGTTAAAAATAACAATACATAAACTTTTTGACACTATTAAAAATACTCTTAATTTTATCTATTAATATAATATCGTTTTAGAAAACAAAATCAACTGCTCAAATTTTATCCACCTCTAAAAAAAAGTTGGGTAATAATTGAAAAAATAATCTGAGCTCTATTCTTTTTATTAAATTTTAAGAGTAATGCTATATAATACTGAAATTGCATACATTTTTTTATATACAACGATGATGTGTGATAAATTTTGATATGTTATGTATTTTTTTTTAAAGAATGTTTAGTTTTCTAATGTTATAAATTACGTACATTAAATAATTTAATCGAGAGTAAATTGAAATTCAGCATGATATTTCTTAAAACAGATCACGATATTTTACATTGAGAGGTATGGAAATCATTGCAAAATTAGAAATAAAATAAAAACAGCAATTGATGTTTTTAGATTTCCAAAGATAAGTATATATATAGCAGTTGAGGTTTGACAAGACAAGAGAGTAAATTTGTTTCTGCAGTGCATCATTATTTCCCCAACGTTTCCCAACGTTTTTTATACACATATAAATATATTATTTCTATATATAGAGCTAATTTTGCCTTTTTATATAAAAAAAAAGACTAAAAATCAATTACATATAATTCGGACAAAATATAAAGACGGAATATTTGTTATATATTATCCTTATTTTATTATACAAGGTGTGAATAAAATGTTTTAGTTCAAGAAGAGGACTAAATAATAATTTAAAAAATGATAAAAGAATATTAGAGTTTTTACGTGATTCAGCAGTTAAATTTTATCCAGTTCATGAGTTAATATTATTAATTTGTGATATTCTCTCAAAGTAATTTAACAAAGTATTCTCAGTATAATATTGTGCGTATCTCCAAATAAAATTTTCAAGCTATTTATAGACACAGAATAATTTCTCTTTATTTCATGAAGTTATAATTTAAATTAAAAATAAATACAAATAAAATACATTAATTACATAATATGTCATAATAATTAGGATTTAATATTAGATTACAACAAATCCCTAAGTAATAGGGATCTCCTAATAATTCTTGAACACAAGGTTTACACGCTTTCAAGATCGACCAACACTTCGAGCTCGTTATTCTAGTCAGTCTCTTCTTTAGTCAGTGATTTCATCGATCTCAATTTTTAGAAACCAACATCTTCGAGCTTGCAACTAAGGCTCGAATAACACTTATATGTCTCGGAGAAGATTCATCCTTTCAAGCTTGATGATTAAGCTCGAGCTTTCTGAACTTGTGCTCGATCGCCAACAAAAACAAATCAAGAATCATGCAAATTTATATAAGTGTCCGGTCACTGTTTGTTATTTTTGAGCTTACACTTTACAAGAATACATGTCGAGATTTACTTATGACTTTATCGAAATTTAGGTGTAACACAAAGTAACACTCAAATATTTTAATTGAGAATATTTCATATATTTTTTATTTGTTTAAAATAAAAATAAACAACAAAATTTTCTACTTTGACTAGTTCAAAAGAAAAGAAAGTGGGACTAGTGTAAATGTGTAGTAGTGGATGACAACATGGACACGTGGCGAGTCTTCCAAAAGGCTTGCCTATCGTGCTGTAAAAGTTGGGTCATATATATCTTAATTTTTTTTTTTCATTAAGAATAATAATGATAATAATAACTGGCTAAAGTAGCTATATATATAGATGAGCCGAGAGAAAAAGATTCCATAATTTCTTCACTAGTTTTTTTTTGTTTGCTCAAAATGGCACCCAAAAAAACACTATACGTTGGTACTAACCACATAGCACCAAAGCCCTCGAACCAAGTCTCAACCACAACTCACTACTCTTCTTCATCGGGCACCAAAGGCCGAGCCACGACGACGGACTCGACGACTCAGCTCCACACAGCCACAAAGTCCATTTTCAAGAGCGACAAGGGCAAGGCCTCGACCAGTTTCAAGAAGAGTGTTTGTGCAGATGAGTTCGTGGACAAGAGCACAGGTCGTTTAGGGTTCAAGGAGGAGGCCACCTATGCTCGTACGGACAAGTACAACAACAAAAATGAAGGGTACACTCATGAGTATGAGACCCAAGTCAAGTTCAAGCACGTTGCTTACCCTAAACCACCAGCTAGTGCTGCCAAGCCCAACAAACAGATCACCTATAATGATTACTACTATTATTAGTGCTACCTCTATCTAGGGTTTCTTCTTTATATATGTTAATATATATGTATATGCATATGTTTATATCCTTTAGGAGTACTTTTTTTTTAATGTTTTTTTTATTCGGTTTATATGTGTGAAAATGTGATCTCTGTTGATCTTTTGTGTAGAAACCTATCTTAATTATATATATATGGTTAATTTGTGTTTGTGGTTGAATTATTTATATATTTATGGAGCATTATAAATTTATAATGTATATATTATTGTGTTTATTTCGTAAACATTCTTAATATATAGAGTTACTATTTGGCTACTGATGGGCCCTACTGATGTTATTAGCAATTCTCTAAAATATATATAACTAATTATTGGAAAGCTAGCCCCTCAATTATTTTTTGGATTATTTTAATTGAGATAAAAAAAAACCGCAATTTAACGTATTTAGTTTTATGTAAATCCAAATATTCACTTGGGGTATGTTACAAATTTTTTAATTAGAGCATGATGTAAAATAATAATTTAAATAATCAATAATGTAAATGGATTATTTCTTTAAAAAAATATAATTATAATGTATAATTTTCATAAGGATTTCTTAATGAAATAACATATTTTTTAAAGTTATGTTACATTTAGTTTAGTTTTAATAATTTTTTATCAAACGATCTCTCATAATTTAAATCATTAATAAAAAAATTTGACAGATAATAAAAATATTTAAATAACGGATCAAAAAATTTACACAATTAATTAAAAGTCGCAAAATCACTAAAAAAAAGTGTCGAGTTTTGTCACATTAGGTGTGATGAAGGTCATTCTTATCATATTATCCTCAAACAAGCATGCGTTTACACACATGGGGCTGATTTAAAGAGGTCTTTGATGTGTCACCTATGTCTCCGTACGTGGCTCAATCAGATTCTTTTAAGGGATTTTTATATTATATATATAATATATATATATTATATTATATATAATCATACTAAAGAAAACTAAATATATTTATTGTAATTTAGACCACCGATTGCTTCACTTTTCTATTTAATATTTTTTTTTTGGTTTAAAAAGCAACATATAATTAAATTCATTTATAGGATACACATCAACAAGAATTTCAATTGTTCTTTTTTTGGCGTAAACAAAATTGATTATAATGTTAGAGCATCTCTAACCCATTACCCTATTATGGTGTTGTACCAATACTAAAATTAAATAATTTTAACACCATATTTTTTTTCTATTCCAATCACAATACAAAAAATTACACCAAAAAATATATTATTTATTATTATATTATTTTTTAATAAAATAGAATATTCTTTTTATTATTAAATTTTACAATTAAGTAAAAATGTCATTATTAATTACATGAAACTTATTTTATAAATATTAAAACTTGAAAATTATAATAACACATTACATTTTCCTATTTAAATATTACACTACTAAAATAAAATATATTCAATTAACCCTAAAACATAACACACTCTTGAAATATTAATTAAATTAAACTAATTTTCCGATACTATATTCGTCCCACAAGTGTTCAATTAATGCATTTCGAAGTGCAATGTGAGCATCCTTATCTTTGATTTTTCTATGTCGAGCTAGAAATTCTTGAAATCGAGCATCGTCATTACCCACCATCTCAACTTCTGGATTTGGCACTTCGAATCGTTCTTCAATGGGTGCATTAAAGTCACGTTCATCTTCTATTTTCATATTATGCATAATAATACATGAAGTCATTATATCATGTAATATCCTCTTATTCCATAGACGCGCTGGTCCTGCCACAATGGCAAATCTTGATTACAATACTCCAAACACACGTTCTACATCTTTTCTACATGCTTCTTGTTTTCGAGCAAAAAATTGTTTCTTCGGGTCACGTGGCTCACGAATGGTTTGAACGATAGTAGACCATTTTGGATATATACCGTCGGCTAAATAATAACCCATCTTATACTCTTTCCCTTTAATGACATAATTAGCGGGTGGAGAAACACCCGCAGCAAGATCAGCAAAAAGATGGGACGCCTCCAACACGTTAATATCATTGTTAGATCTAGGTAGACCAAAATATGCATGTCATATCCAAAGATCATAGTCAGCGACAGCTTCAAGAATAATAGTCGGAGATCCACTACGACCAGCGTATTGTCCTCCCCAAGCCGTAGGACAATTTTTCCATTTCCAATGCATACAATCTAAACTACCCAACATTCCTGGAAAACCTCGACTTTCACCAATGTTTAGTAGCCTTGCAACATCATCAGCGTTAGGTGATCGGAGATAACGGGCTCCAAAGACCTCGACAACAGCACGACAAAATCGTTTCAAACTTTCCAAAGTAGTAGATTCTCCTATTTTGATGTACTCGTCGGTAGCATCTGCCGGTACACCATATGCCAACATTCGAAATACGGCTGTTACTTTTTGTAGACCCGATAACCCAAGCTTACTGAGTCCATCTCTTCGTTGGACGAAGTAATTGTCATGCCTTTGTACAACATCATAAATATGAAGGAATAAAACACGACCCATTCAGAATCTTCGACGGAACATCGAGGCAGAAAATCGAGGGTTCTCTGCAAAATAGTCGTTGAAGAGATTGCGATCAGCATTTTCTCGATCACGGTTGACTACTATATGACCAGGAATTGAGCCCCTGTCTGACCCTTCGTTATTTTGATGTTGAGCGATGCAAAAATTGTTGTTAGCAGTAATTTGACATACCCCTTTTTTTTTTAGATCATCATAATAATCATCATCATCTGAAGAAGAAGAAGACGATGCCAAATAAGATGAACTACCATAATGAGAATTCATCTTTAGTCGTATGTGTTGTTGGTCTACATTAAGCCAATGTTTTATAGTGTAGATATTCACTATCTTCAGATTTCAAATTATTTTTTCTTAAGAAAAGATACCCATAGCATTGTATTGTCACATCGTATTTTGTCTTCAGATTTCAAATTATTTTGTCTTAAGAAAAGATACCCATAGCATTGTATTGTCACATCGTATTTTGTCTTCAGAAATGATACCCGTAGCATTGTATTGTCACATCGTATTTTGTATTCAGATTTCAAATTATTTTGTCTTAAGAAAATATACCCGTAGCATTGTATTGTCACATCGTATTTTGTCTTCAGATTTCAAATTATTTTGTCTTAAGAAAAGATACCCGTAGCATTGTATTGTCACATCATATTTTGTCTTCAGAAAAGATACTCGTAGCATTGTATTGTCACATCGTATTTTGTCTTCAGATTTCAAATTATTTTGTCTTAAGAAATCTAGCTTCAACATCCGTATATAATGGCATATTTTTCACATAAGAAGACCACACCTCTTCAACATAGTTCTAAACCAACTTCTTTCTCTTTCAAAATGACTTCAATTCGAACTTCTTCATACTCAATTGAAGAAGATGTGCACTTGTGTCATGTGTATCTTGACATTTCTCAAAATCCAATAATATGAATTAACAAATCCAGAGATCAGATGTGGGCAAGAGTTGAATTAGCATATCACTCTGGACAGTTTAGTAGTCAACCTCGACCGAGAAGATCTTTGCAAACTCGAATGACGACCATTCTTGCGGCAATTTCAAAATTGAGGAGATGCGTCAACCAAATTGAAAATAAAAATCCAAGTGGTGCTTCTCAATAAGATATTGTGAGTATATATTGTTATAGTTTATTTTTAGTTAGTAACTTATTTTTAATTTTATTGACAATATTTATTTATTATTCAATAGTTAAATCAAGCGAAGATACTATTAGCACAAGATCCAAAGTACCTAAGAGGGTTCAAATTTGCTCATGTGTGGTCCATTCTTAAAGATTGTGAGAAATTTACAAATGACAACACCAATTCACCAACTAGATTCCAACAACAAGGTCGTAGTTTCAATTCCCCCCAATCTTGTTCTTCTGGCTTCGAATCACCGACATCAGCACCCATCGGTATGAGTTCATTTGATCTTAATATGAATGATGAGGAAGTTCCTATTAATTTATCTGAAAGACTTATCGGTGTGAAAAAAGCAAAAGGAAAACAAAAAAGTGATGAACAATTTAAGAAATTAATGGAACAAAGTCAAAAACTTGTTAACGTTATAGAAAAGGGTAACTTTGAAAGAAATGAACTTCTGAGACAAAAGGTTGATGTCGCTAGAATGAGATAAGAGAATAAAATTTTATTTACTGATATGAATTCTATATCCGATCCAGAGTTTCGCCAATTTATTCAAAGCGAAAGGAGAAAAATTTACAGATCAAGAGCACAAACATCCGAACATGGAGAACAAGGAGAATGATCTCAATATCAGGGATCTCAATATCGAGCATCTCAGTTCCAAAGATCTCAATATGAAGAAGAACACAGAGAAGGAGTTGAAGATGAACATCAACGATCTCAAAGTCTTCACAAGATTATAGTCAATATTATGACTATCTTGGTGGAACTGGGAATAATTTTTAAAATTATTAGAAGTATGTCTTAGTTTGTCTTGTGATCTATATATATATTGTTTTCCATTTTATGTTTGGTGTATTTGATTTTAATATTAGAATGTAAGTTTGTAATATTTTAATTATCTTTTGTATATTTAATCAATTTCAATGTTAATTTTATTTTCTTATAGTGTATAGTAAGAATTTTCACACAAATTAAAATAAATTATATAAAAAATTAATTATGAAATATTTGAAATTTTATTTAAAAAATTATATTATATGTGTATTTATAATTTAAAAAACCTAACATAAAATATAAACCCAAATAATACTCATATGTTTATATATATAAATATATATAAGATATAAATATATTTATCTTAATAAAAAAAAAATACCGTGTGAACAGTGCACGACAGATATGCTGTGGCACTGTTCATCAACGAGTAAATGCGAGTATTTTTTGAGTTGGGTTGGAGATGGATTTGTGCTCTCCACGGCGTATATTGCCGTAGTCCCGTCTGATTGCAGTGGGCCTTTGCACATATTTATTTTAAATAAACTAAATTGTTTATTAAGTTACATAAAATATAAAATAAATATATTTCAACCAACAATAATTATTTTGAAAGATATTATAAATATATTAATTTTATTTTATAAAATTTCATACATATTTGTTCATTCTAAAAAAAAAAGTCAATCTTGTGAAGATTTTTGTAGACTAAAAATGATAGCAGGAAGATACAATTTTGTGAATTCCAAAAATGACGTGTCGTCTTAGATTTACTAATAGAATAGTAAATTAAGAGATTTCACCTGAAAAAAATTGAGATTTAAATATATAGGATTGCAAAAATGATGGGATTTTGCCCTTAATTACTCTAAGAATTCTATTTGTGCATATAAATGGTTTTCTCCTTAGTTGAAGTGGCTTAAATGGCAGCGAAAACCAATTTATCTATATAATATTTTAACAGACTTTAAATTTTATAAAAAAAAAAATACAATTTCAAATGTATGTATAAATACAATTTTTTTATAAAAAAATACAAAAATAATCACATATTTAAAAAAAATTAAAAAACTAAAAAAAATTTGAAAAATGAGTGGAGAGGGAGGTTTTCAAGCAAAAAGAAAGTGGGAATAGTGGGTTGCGTAGTGGATGATCACATAGACACGTGGCGAGCATCCGAATATCTGTTCAGTAATAATTGTGAGTTGAATAAAAAAAATATAAAAATGTAATTATACATAAAATTTATGTCGAATATAACCCTAACAAAATAACAATACTAATTTCTGGCTATATATATGGAAAAGAAAGTAAGATTGAATACCTGTTTTTCCAGTAGTTATTGTGTTTTAATGGCTCCTAAAAACCAAATCTCAACCACTAGCTCTTCTTCTTCTTCTTCGACCCAACTCCACTCTTCAACCAAGTCCATTTTCAAAGACAACAATGGCAGATCTTCAACCAGTTTCAAGAAGAGTTTCAGTTCTGATGAGTTCGTTGACAAGAGAACCGGTCGTTTAGGGTTCAAGGATGAGACCACTTATTGTCGTACGGACAAATACGACAACAAGAATGAAGGGTATGCTCATGAGTACGAGACCAAAGTCAGGCTTAAGCATGTTGCTTACCCTAAACCGTGCAGCCCCAACCACCAGATCAAATATGATGATGATGCTGATGACGATGGATGCTATGATGACGGCGACGACGACGATGATGATGGTGGTGACGACGACGATGATGGTTGTGATGGTGGTGACGACGACGATCATGATGATGATGGTTGCGATGATGGATGTGATGATGAAGATGATGGTTGCGATGATGGATGCGATGATGAAGATGATTGTTACGATGATGGATGCGATGATGGTGATTGTGATGACTATGATGATGATGATGACTACTACTAGCGCTTGTATTATTTAGGGTTTCTTCTGGGTATGTATGTATGTATGCATGTAATATTCTTATTATATTTATATCTTATGCTATGCTATTAGGAGTACTTTTTTAAGTTTTTTTTTAAAAAAAAATGACATGATGTTTTGGTAAGAAGTTATGTGCTTATCTGACTCTGATTTGACTTGGTATTAGATCTTAGTAAATATGGATAGGCTGTCTGATGAGTAAGATATATCTTAGTAAAACTTACTTTTCTTTTTCAGTTTGCTAAAAGATATTATTGTAATCTAAAAGTTGTCGATCGTAAAATATCAATGAATGAAGTCAAAATCATTAGAAGAAAAAAAAGGTTGAAAATGACATTACCCAGTAGTTATAAAGCAACAATTTTCTCACTCAAATCCGAAAAGGACTAAGAATTTGGTTGCTAGTGTTTTTGATTAAGTAAATTTTAGCAAGGCCCAACCCAATAACTAAATGAAACCGCAGTCGTTTTGGGTTCAAGGAGGAGACAAGGGTACACTCGTGAATTTGAGACTAAACTAAAGCTCAACCATATTGCTGCCGATGGCCCATTGATGCAATTCAATATAAGGTCGTAATGTAAGATATTGCTAATCAATTATATTGTCCTCTCGTATAGAATTAGACACAATATCTATCGCTAATCAACTATATTTAATCAATTATATTGTTCTCTCGTATAGAGTGTCTTTTCTCATGTAGTATTAAAAACAATTTAATATAACAAATAACATCACTAATTTTATTTTATTATTTAGAAGATTTATTAGAAAGACTTCTTATTCTCTATTGGCTTAAGATATTAAAAGCAAAGGACACTATCTCACCACATAATTGTATTCTAATTGGATAGCTTATTTCTCAAACATAGATGCCAAGTCCGACAGTGCTCGAGTGGAAGAACCATCTTTGCCGAGTGCCATAGCAGCAGCCTCCTTCAGCTCATTCATACGGTTCCCAACTTTCTTACCCTCTTCACAACTCTGCTCCATCAACACCTTCACAGCTCTGGCAACCTCATCCCGTCCAACGACGCCGTTTTCACCAGCTCTCGGCCGCAGCGCCACTTGCAGCCCATCCACAAGCATAACCGCATTCATTTTCTGCTCAGCGTAAAGTGGCCACGCAATGAGCGGTACCCCATTCACAACGCTCTCAAGAACCGAGCTCCAACCGCAGTGGCTCACGAACCCACCCGTCGAGCCATGGCTCAAGACCTGAGCTTGTGGCACCCATGACTGCACAACCAGACCTCTCCCTTTCGTTCTCTCCAAAAACCCATCTGGTAAGTAATCAAAAGACTCGATCTTTTGGCTCGGATCACCACCTTCTTTGAGATATGCACCGCTTGAAGATTCGTTGTTTGGCTTCCTCGCAACCCATAAGAACCGCTGGCCACTCATCTCCAACCCAAATGCCAGCTCGGTCAGCTGATCACTCGATAGGGTCCCACCGCTACCGAACGAAACGTATAGCACACTGCCACATGGCTGCTGGTCCAGCCAAGTCAAACACTCTGACCCGTCACTTGACCCAATTTGAACGATTGGTCCAACCGGAAAGATACGTGGCATTCCTTCATTGGCTTCCAAAGCTTTTATTGCTTCGGATTCCATGTCCAGAAAGCTATTGATGATTATACCCTCCGGCAAATATAGTCCTTTCGAGATTTTCAAAAATGACTCGTAGCTCTGGCTTTCCCGGTCCTGGAGCGGCTCTATCAGATCCTTACCATGAAGAGGTACGCAGCCGGGTAGTCTGACCAGGTCGGGTAGGTCTCTCAGGAACCGAACAGAGGCCGCTTCTTCGTCGAGCTTCGGCAAGTGGACGATCAAGGACACAGCCATGGCGTTTGTAGAGAAGAAAATAAACGACGGAACGTTTAACCCTTTGGCGACTTCCAAGGATTCGAAACCAAAGGGATCGGCAATGAAAGCTGAGAGTGGAGAAAGCTGAGACTCTAACACTGTTTGGAGAGAAGAGAGGGAGCGAGTTACGGTGAGGGTGAGTTTGAGTGCAGGACTGTAATCTTCAGGAAGGTCGTCGAAGCTGACCGGAGGAAGAAAGACAGCGTCGACGGCGGCGGGTAGGGAGTCGAGGATGGCCGTCTTGGCCGGAGATGGGGCGTTGCAATCGTCGGTGGTGGTGAGAAGGAGACATGTAACGTGGAAGTTGTGGAGAGAAACTAGGCGCTTGGCTAACTCTATGAAGGGAATCAGGTGACTGATCCCAGGGCTTGGGAAAATGACTATGTGGGTTTTGTGATCCATTTGTGTGCCTTATCTAAAACTTTGGATGCGTTAATGGTTGCTGTGTCGTTACAGTCACTTGTTGTTGATATATTTATAAACGAAGTTTTTGGACCCTACTTAGTATTCGTCTTTGTTAAAGTTTTTTGTTCTATGCGTTTTGTAATTAATAATAATATTATTTGCGTATTGGAAGCCGTGTAGAGATTCTATTCTTCTGCTTTGTGTTTTTACAATAATCATGGCCAATCGATCAATATTCTTAAGCTTATTTTATGTATTGTGGCATACCCTAATATTGGATGGTGTCGAATTTTTGCTAACTAATCTTGAATCACCTGATTATGCTTATTTTTTTTTATCTTAAGTCATTATAAAAAAAATAGCTTTTAAGGGTCGTTTGGTATGTAGGAATTTGGAGATGGGAATGAGAATCTAAACACTTTCTCACGTTTGGTACTGAGTTTGAGTTTTTCTAACCTGGAAATCTTTCTCGAGGAGTTTTAACTTTCTCTGATTCTAGGTTCAAGTGAAACTCATCTGACATATTATTTTCAGATACCCAGGAATATGAAACACTTAAAAATTATTATTTTTTTTAAAAAAAAAAAATCTTAAACCAATAATTTTTTAGTTAATGACTAATTTTATTTTTTAAGATTATAATATAAAAACAAATATACATATATCAAACTATAAAATAATAAACAATATTTGTTTATTTAAAGAAATTAATTTGTAAAGCCTTTATATCATTACTTTAGTTTAAAATAACAAATGAAATATTATTAAAAATAAAATAAGGGTATTTTTGTAATTTTAAAAATTGTACTTGATTCTAGTATTCAATAGATGTATTTTTTTAATTCTGTTAAAAAATATTTCATAAGTAAAATTGTTTATAAATTATTTTGATGAAATATATTATTATATATATATTTTTGGTAAATAAGAGCTTGTATATTCCAATCTCAACAACTGTACAATGTAAGACTATACAAGGATTCCCTGAAACAAAATCAACTCACAATTCCAACTAAATGTTGAAACCAGACTCTATCTTTCTCACCAATTTTTTTAATGTTCAAAACTTTAATTCTAATACTTACAACCTGCTTTACTCTCCCCACAAAACTCTTTATACACTCACCTTTACTGTGCCAACAAACATTGTTTCTATTCTTTCACACCATATACACACACGCATTAAAAAATAGAATGTATATGTCCTTTCGCAACTTGCTGTGATTGCACCTTCTTATCCAGTTCAAGATCCCGTTGAATCGATATTGATTTGACCCTATACCGATCCAAAGCATCAGCTGCTCCACATATTGTCTACTAAAAGTGCACCGAAAAAACAAATGGTCATGAGTTTCTTGCTCATTTCCACAGAGATATCATGCTACACCTCCCAAACCTAAGACTCTATCCCCTGTTTTAAGTCTATTCCAAGCTGCAATCCAAGCCACCATTCGATGCTTGGGAATGCTATATCTCCCCCATATTTTATTGGCATACCAGACTTGCTTTCCTGTCTTCGAAAACATCCTGTTACAGACATCTCGAATTGAGTATTTCATTGTTTCCAGCTGATCTTGTGTGTAGCAATTCAGCATTTGATTCCTCACCTTCATCACTTTCACCCAATACCAACTCGAATCTTGGTGGATCTTATACTCCCACCAATTCGAACCTTTGAAATAAACTTCATGAATCCATTTCACCCACAAGTTGTCCTGCTTTTGAGCCAAGGCCCAAACATACTTACCAATGGCTGCTATGTTCCATTCCTCTAAACACCGAAAACCCAAACCTCCTAACTTTTTCGGTTGACAGACTTCCTTCCAAGCCACTAAACCAGGTGACTTGTAACCCGCCGATCCATGCCATAAAAAATCTCTACAGATCTTATCTATGGCTTTTAAAATCTTCTTCGACAACACCTTTATTTGAGCCCAATATGAGTGAATAGCTACAAGAACCGAGTTTACTAAAGTAGTCCTCCCCGCATATGAGATATGCCTAGAGCTCCAAACCCGAATTCTTGCAACCATTTTCTCTATTAAGACTTCGCATTCCACACTAGAGATTCGTTTGGTACAAATTGGGATGCCTAAGTAATTAAATGGCAGCTTTGATTGAACAAATCCAGAAGCATCAAGTATCTGCGGTACATCCTGAGTCTCCATCCCTGTACAATATATTTCCGATTTGCTTGCATTTTCTTGAAGACCCGATGTTAAAGAGAATCTCTTAAAGCACCTTAACAGCAACATAATAGATTGAACATCTCCATTGCAAAACAATAATAGGTCATCAGCAAAGCATAAATGTGTGAGCTATAATGGTTGACATCTATGGTGGAATTTAAATGCTTCCATAGCAGCCCCTTTCTTGAGGACTCGAGATAGATATTCCATTCCCAAAACAAACAACAGCGGGGACATAGGATCTCCTTGGCGCAGGCCTCTTTTTGAGGAGAAGTAACCATGTAATGAACCATTAAAAAAGATAGAGAATTTAGGAGTACTGATACATACCATGATCCGTTTTATAAACTGAGGTGGGAACTGAAGTGCCTCCATCATTTCTGCCAAAAAACTCCAGCTAACAGTATCATATGCCTTCTTCAAATCCAGTTTGATCATGCAAGCAGGTTTACAATTACTTCTCCCATAATGGCGGACCAAATCTTGGCACACCATTATATTATGAGCAATATGCCTCCCATGGACAAACCCTCCCTGGTTCTAAGAGATAAGATGAGGAAGAATTGTTCTCAACCTTGCACAAATCACTTTTGTTGCCACTTTATATAGCACGTTGCAGCAGGCAATGGGCCGAAAGTCTGCCACTGATTCTGGGCACTAAACTTTTGGGACTAAAGTCAGTGTGGTGCTATTTATTTCTTTCAGTATTTCACCTGATTGGAGGAATGAGATAATTGCTTCATCGACTTCATTTCCTACAATATGGCATGATTTCTTGAAGAAAACACTGCTAAAGCCATCGGGCCCTGGTGCTTTTGAATCTGGAATGGAAAATACCGCAAGCTTAACTTCCTTGACAGTGTACGGTCTTGAGAGGAACGACTTTTGAATCTCTGAAACAATGGGCCCTTCTTGCACAATCTTGGCATTTACCTTCCTTCTCCCTTTTAATTCGTCTCCTAATAGCTCCGAGTAAAAATCCACAAAAGCTTTCGTTACCTTTTCAGCATCATCTACGCATTCCCCTTGAGCATTCCTTATGGCATACACTCTACATTGATCTCTTTTCCTCTTCAAGCTTCTGTGAAATAAGCTTGTATTGTCATCCCCATCTTTTGCCCAATCCACTTTTGCTTTTTGAGAGAGCAAAGACACATAATTCTGAGCTGCAATCTTGTGTCGCTGTCGCGCATTTGTCTCCTTTGCAATCAGCTCTAGATTAAGTGGATCCGAACTCAATTCTTGCTGGCATCTCTGAAGATCCTGGAGCGTTTTGAAATTTTCAGCTGAAATGTCTCCAAATTCACCTTTATTAAATTCCTTCAACATCTTCTTAACTTTTTTCAGCTTCTGTACCACTGAGAACATTGGAGTCCCCTCAACCTTTTCCTTCCAACAATCCTCAATCCTCTTAAAAAAATCTTCATGATTGCACCACAAATTATAGAACCTAAAAGGTTTCTTCCCACTTTGAGCCATGGGGTAAACAGTAAGCACTCCTGGACAATGGTCATATTCCCCTTCTGGAAAATAGGTGACTTCTGCGCTACAATACTTGTCCACCCAGCTTTGGTTTGCAAGTACTCTATCCAACTTTGCATATACTTTATCTACTCCTTCTTGTTTATTGTTCCACGTATGGAACTTACCATTGTATTTTACATCTTCAAGCTCACACTCTTCAATAAGATTATTCAAAATTTTGAAATCTTTGGTAGCTCCTTTGAAACTTATTCTCTCTTTTGGACTACTAACATCATTAAAATCCCCTGAAATAATCCAAGGGTCTCTTGTTGTTGAAGCTATCTGCCTTAACTCTTGCCACAGGTCTTCTCAGCCCAACGCATCATTAAAAGCATAAAGAAACGTTGCCCAAAAGCTTTCTCCACCCACTGTAGTAACACCACAATGGATCATTTGACTTGTTACTTTAACTATATTCACTTTAAAACAATTAGCTTTCCAAGCTAAAATTATTCTACCATTTGGATGATAGAATAAGCACTACTACAAAAAAGGCTTTTCTCTGCGGTTTTTTACTCAATACACTGCGGTTTTCGAGAGTATTGAAAAGCGCAATGTATTCGACCGCAGAGAAAAGTGGTATGCCAACCGCGGAGAAATATGTACTTTTCTCCGCGGAATTTTTAAAACAACCGATGT
This sequence comes from Humulus lupulus, assembly GCF_963169125.1. Lineage (NCBI taxonomy): Eukaryota > Viridiplantae > Streptophyta > Magnoliopsida > Rosales > Cannabaceae > Humulus > Humulus lupulus. The sequence continues at coordinate 5,094,807 of NC_084798.1, forward strand.
AAAAGAAAGACTTTTCTCCGTGGTTTTATTGAAAAAACCGCAAAGAAAAGTAGTGTAATTTTTCAAAACTTTGACGAAGCATAACTTTGTGCTCAGTTCTCCGTTTTAGGTGTTTTTTTTTTAACTTTGATATTTTTTCGAGATCTATCTAGCTCCATACAAAAGAAACCTGAAAGAAAAAAACAAAATTTTCAGGTTTTGTCACCGAAAAATCTGAAGAAAAAAAATTCAGCAACCAAATGAATGATTTATGAAAAACCTCTCAAAATTTTGATTTCTATTTGTCTATTTCACACAAAATAAACTCTAAAAATAATGATAAAAAAAAACTATACAAACAAAGATATATAGATCATTACCTATTTTGAAGCTCAAGAACACAATGTATGCCTAAAAATACAGTGAAAATGAACAATTTTTCGACCAAATCCTAACCATTTTCACTACCAAAAACCTGAAAATAGACAAATATTAAGCATCTGTTGGGTTTTATGCCCTTATAAAACCATGTCGGACATGTAGCACGATTTCATATTATCAATAAAAGTAGTAGAAATCATTTAGTTTGACAACTGTGTTGCTTGCTTGTTTTATTACATGATTATTGAAATAATACAAACATTTATAAAATCCTGAACATATGGATAGTTACAATTATAGTGACTAGGTCACAGTGGATTATAGTTGTAATTATATGTTCAAAAGAACGAGTCCTAAGATTAGATCAGTGCATTGGATTTTCACTGATTAGGCAATCTATGATATGATCTACTTACACATTCAGGGTGTGATGTATTGTCCAAGGCATCGACCAAGTAGATAAGATCGGATGTATTTAGTTACATCGGACTAGGACCGATATTGATTATTGATTGATAAATAAGTATCGTTGTTATCAAATCTAATCAATGTCACAACGTTGACCATATATTAAGTCGATCTTAATTCTGAGTGATAATATTCTACTAATTATATTATTTAAATCTTTTGACTTGTTCGTTACCAGCTTACCCTACGGTCTAGCCCATACTTACATCTTGGAGATTTATTAGTGTAATTGAGTGGGAGTATTATTCATAGATTTGAAATCTATAAACTTCTGTATGAGAAGTGAAAAGATGATTTCCTTAATTGCTTTGTTCAAAAGGTTAAATGATTGAGATCTCATTTCTGTGATTAAGTTCACGGAAATATCATTTATAAGAAAATGGTAGAAATCTAGAACAATGAGCTGAGGGTTTGCTTGTTTGATGGCTATTCTAAAGGTACTCAGGGTGGTCTGTTTCATAGTCCAGTAGACAAGAAAGTGTTTGGCTCTACAAATGCTACTTTTCTGGATAACGACTACATAATGAATTTCTAGTCTCATAGAAAAATAGTATTAGATGGAAAAACGATAAACTATTGTTCCATCCTTACTGACGCAAGTCGATGAAAACAAGGTACATTTAGAAACCACTAATCCAAGTCAAATAGTTACGATGCCTCGTCATAGTGGGAGGATTTCTCGGAACCCGGCACCTATGATATGGATAGTGAAACCCACAAGTTGGTTGGGGACACAAGTAACAATGATTCGTTGGCCTTTAAATAGGCAATGGGTAAGTCTGAAAGGGATTTTTGACTCAAAGCCAAGTACCAGGTAATAAAGTCTAAGTACTCTTAATTTGTCTGAGATCTTGTAGATGTGCCATTGGACTTTAGGCCCATGGGGTGCAAGAGGATCTATAAGAAGAAGAGAGCAGCTGATAGAAAGGTCGAGACATTAAAGGCTTGACTCATGGCAGAGAGAGAAATTTGACTTAGAGAAAACTTTTTCTCCGGTAGCCATGTTAAAATTCATTTAGTATACTCTTATCCATAGCCACAACTCTTGATTAAGAAGATAAGGCAAATGGACATCAAAGAAGCATTTTTTAATGGCTATCTTAATGAGACAATTAACATGTATCAATCAGAAGGATTTAAAGTAGTTGGACAAGAAATTCGGAAAGCTGAGTAAGTCAATCTATGGACTTAAACAAGCTTCACACTCCTGGAACTTAAGGTTAAATGGAAACATTAAGACCTGAGTTTTTGAACAAAATGTAGTTGACCCTTGTGTTTGACAACTTAAGGAAAAAGACATTGTGGTGTTTTGAATCCTTTATGTAGATGATATCTTATTCATTGGAAACAATGTCAAGAAATTATCAAACATAAAGAACTGGCTAGAAACGAAATTCCATATTTCGTTGTAGCAAGTCATGTTCTTGGTATCCAAAACATCAGGGAAATAAATAAATGAACTTTAGCTCTAACTCAAGCGACCTACTTTAGTGAGGTGCTTGTTCATTACTCTATAACAAATTCTGAGAAAGGATGTTTAGTGTCTTGACATGGAATTTATTTTTCTAAGAAGCAGTCTCCACAGACTCCTCAAGAGAAAGAAAAGATGTAATGAATTCCTTATGCATTTGAAATCAGAAGTCTAATGCATGCTATGTTGTGTGCTGTGATCGAAGATCTTCTATGCAGTGGGAGTGGTGAGCAAGTGTCAGTAAAACCTTGGAAATAAACAATAGATGGAAGTCGGTATCTTTGATGGACTAGAAACTATATGTTAGTCTTTTCAGGTGGATCTTTGTACCTGTTAGGCTACACATATTCAGATTTTAGACTGATGTTGATGACAAGAAGTCTACTTCTGAAAAATGTGTTTACTCTTAGGGGTGGAGCTATGATTTGGAGAAGCGTTAAGCTATTTGCCATTTTAGAATCCACTTTGGAGGCTGAGTACATAGCTGCGTCTATGGCGGCTAAGGAAATAGTCTGGCTAAGATAGTTCTATACGGATCTTGGTGTTGTTCCAGAAATGGATAAACCACTCATTTTGTCTAGTGATAGTAATGAGGCAATAGCGAATTCGAAAGAACCTCGAAGCTACAAAAGAGCAAAGCATATAGAGAGAAAGTACCACATTATCGAGGATGTGTGGCAAAGGTGTGAAGTGAAGGTGATGAAGATAGCATTGTAAGGCAATCTTTCATATCCCTTTACAAAGATATAAGCAGAAAACATAATTGTGAAGCATGTAGAATGCATGGTTTTGAGAAACATGTCCCATTTGTTTTAAAAGGGAAAGTGGGAGTTTGTTGGGTTTTATGCCCTTATAAAACCATGTCGGACATGTAGCACGATTTCATATTATCAATAAAAGTAGTAGAAATCATTTAGTTTGACAACTGTGTTGCTTGCTTGTTTTATTACATGATTGTTGAAATAATACAAACATTTATAAAATCCTGAACATATGGATAGTTACAATTATAGTGACTAGGTCACAGTGGATTATAGTTGTAATTATATGTTCAAAAGAACGAGTCCTAAGATTAGATCAGTGCATTGGATTTTCACTGATTAGGCAATCTATGATATGATCTACTTACACATTCAGGGTGTGATGTCTTGTCCAAGGCATCGACCAAGTAGATAAGATCGGATGTATTTAGTTACATTGGACTAAGACCGATATTGATTATTGATTGATAAATAAGTATCATTGTTATCAAATCTAATCAATGTCACAACGTTGACCATATATTAAGTCGATCTTAATTCTGAGTGATAATATTCTACTAATTATATTATTTAAATCTTTTGACTTGTTCGTTACCAGCTTACCCTACGGTCTAGCCCATACTTACATCTTGGAGATTTATTAGTGTAATTGAGTGGGAGTATTATTCATAGATACGAAATCTATAAATTCTGTATGAGAAGTGAAAAGATGATTTCCTTAATTGCTTTGTTCAAAATGTTAAATGATTGAGATCTCATTTCTGTGATTAAGTTCACGGAAATATCATTTATAAGGAACTTAGTGGGAGTTAAGGATAAAATACTGATGAGGGGTAAAACGGTAATTCGCACCCAGCTCGTTAGTAAGTCATCGATAGAGGATTGACTGATTGTAATGGTTATAACAATGGATAACATATTTATGGTTTTGAAAATATGTTCTATGAATTCAAGAGTTCAATTCCGAGTCTATAGTGGAGTCACGAGGAATTAATGAGGTAGTGAAATTATTCGTAAATAAATTCACGGTAACTTGTTGGAGCTTGATTTCATGGATCCATGGTCCCCGCATCACCTTTGAGTAAATCATCTAGAATGTCTCAATTAATTGATTTAATTATCAATTAGGATTTTTAAAAGTTGACTAGGTCAATTTTGAAAAATTTACAGAGATATGAGATTTAGAAAATAAAAGAGAATTTTTGGGTAAATTTATTAATATTGATAAATTGGTATCAATATAAATAAATAATATTAAATCGAGTTTCAAATTATAATTAGTTAATTTGAATAAGGATTTAATTAATTAATTAAAAATAAATAAATAAAAGGTTTTGAATTTAGGCCCAGTTGGGATTTAAATTCAAAACAAAGAGATTGGGCCCAAGTCCATTTATGGCAGCCCAAGGTTTTTATTTTTGTTTATTATTTTTAATTAATTTAAATTTAAATAAATCCCATTAAGTTGCCTATATAAGGAATATGATATCTAGGGTTTATAAGGAAGCAAGTCAGTCTCAGTTGATTTGGGTAAGTGAAAACCTAGACACTCTAATCCTTTCTTAGCCACAATCTCTTCTTCTTTTCTAGATCTCTATCTCATGTGTTGAGAACTAGCCCACACTAGTTCTAGGTTGATCAAAGGCTTGGTGAGGAAGACTGTGTTGCTGATCTTGTTCAATCTCTTGATAATACTCTGCTACAGAAAGGAATCAAGGGTTAGAGAGATTGAAGGATGGAGTTGTTCCAGTTCCGCTGCGTAATGTAAGTTTTTACTTTACTTTGTATTTGTATCAATTTCATAGGAGCATGTTCTAGAAATTTGCATGTTTGTTTGATAATATGTAAATTGCATGAAAATAAATAAAGATCCTGCAATGAGTTTTTCCTACAGCATCAACTTCAGTTTTTAACTAAGATTTAGCTAAAAAATATGAAAAAAAAATAGTAAGATTAAGGTTGAAAGACTTACCGCCGCTGTTGAAGAAGTTTTTTCGCGAAATGAAGTAGGTTTATGAACCTTGTGGGGAAGAATGAATTTATATAAAGGTCTGGAACCTTTTCTCCGCGGTTTTCTTAAGAAAACCGCAAAGAAATAAAGACTTTTCTCCGCGGTTTTATTGAAAAAACCGCAAAGAAAAGTGGTGTAATTTTTCAAAACTTTTACCAAGCATAACTTTGTGCTCGGTTGTCCGTTTTGATTGTTTTTTTTTTAACTTTGATATTTTTTCGAGATCTATCCAAAGAAAATAGTCTTGGATAGATCTCGAACCTGTCCTGTCCTGAACATGCTTATGAAAGAGATCACCTATCAGTTAAGCCCTGGTGACCCTATCGTCACATGGCTAGAGGGAGCGATGCTCATTGTTGTGACTTTTGGTTAATGTCACCTATTTGTTGGACTGATAGTCTTGAACGGTTATTATGATCATTGTTGATATTATATCATGTTTTATTATGTTTTATTAGGGTGCTATGTGGTGCAGGTAAAGGAAAGGAAAAGCTTGGCCAGCCTTGAGCGGAGAGCTTGGGCGATGTGATGTACATACAGGGCCGCTTGACCGCCACGGTCAAGGAGTTCTCAGAGGGACTAGGGGTTTACCCTATTTTTGCCGCTTAGGCCGGCGGGGATTGTAAATTTGGAACTGTAGCGACTCTTTTGTATTACGAACTACTTGTAAACATTTTGAAAGGCTCATGAGCAGTTTATTTACTTAATGAAATGTACCCTTTCCTTTTTACTGGTTTTACACCTTAACCTGATAATAACACTTAGATCACGTTTTTAACCAAAGGACTCGGGTAACGGGTCAAATTTCCGGTTCATCGTTCACCGTAACTGTTCTGGGGTAACCAGGGCGTTACACCTTCAATCATTTTCTCTCTGCGTTTTTTTTAAGAAAACCGCAGAGAAAAAGTTTTCACTTCCCACTTTTCCTACTTTACATTGTGTTTTATAAAAAAACCGCAGTAACAAAGTTCCTAAGTGTCTTTCAATCCTTTTCCCTGCGCTTTTTATTTTAGATTGAAAAAAAAGCGCAGAGAAACCCTATATTTGTAGTAGTGAAGTTTGTTGTAATACACCAACCCGAAAATACATTTAGGTATAAGTCCCCTAAGCTAGGAGACTTAACCTTTGTCTCAAGGAGACCAACCAAACCCGCATTTTTACTTTGAATGAATCTTCTAACATCTTGTTGCTTCAAGCGGTTGTTGATCCCCCTGACATTCCATGTTATTACTCTATCCATTAGGGGCTGGAGGAACTCCCCCTCCACTCGTATTAACACCTAAATCACACAACACTTGTCCCACCTGTATTTCTCCTTCTGTTAACCCCCTAGCACCTGAAAAGAATTCTTCACAGGTGTAAAAGCGACCGAATCTGCCTGCTTAGCACCAGGAACTCCTTGTCGGGTTTGAGTTGTCTCCTTGCTTTGAACTATTTCATTATGAACTGGCTTCTCTGTATGCTTCTTCGCAGCTGGAGGACCTTTAGCTTTAGGCATCCACTTTGGTTTTTGTTTATCTTCTTTTTTGCAATCCTCTTGGAGATGACCAAAGCCTTTACACTTCATGCACTGACTTGGTTTCCACTCATAATAGAGGTTGATCTTTGTGACTTCATCATTCTCATTCAGGAACTCAATTTGATCAGGGAAGTCCTGATCTATTTTAACTTCCAGTAACACTCTAGCATAGAGAAGCTTTGCTTTATTCCTTGTTGCCAAATCTTGCTGTAATAAGTCCCCAGGCGTACTTAAGATCATAGCCATTGAGTTTATACCCCAGTATTTTAGGTGTAGATCATAGACTTGCACCCATATAGGAATAGTCTTCAATTCCTCACGATGATAGTTCTCCTGTGCTGACCAAGGTCTCATTATTACAGGTTTCTTATAAAAAAATAAGTACCCCCCATGTAATACGCCATCTCTCTGTTCTTCCGTATTGAATCTAATAAGAAACACACAATGTTGTATCATTCCAATCTTATCTATTCCCCTGTTCTTCCAAACTCTCCTGCAAAATCCTTCCATTACAGATAATGGAGGATTGGCCCCAAGCACATAACAAACTAATGAGGAAACCCAATAATTAACTTCATCTTCTATGTCCTCCTTTTCAATTTTACTTGCATCCCACTAGCACTTCCTAATTCCCCCATAACAGGCCCAGTAAATTTCACAGGAATTGGAGAGCAATTCTTACCAGTCATCGCATCTTTCCCCTTTTGCACCAGCGACATACAATCTGAGAACTCTTTGCGAATCTCTTGCTTCTTCTTTTGAAATTCTAGATCCTCCACGTTTTTCTCTCCTCTGCTAGCAAGAGGTGCTTCACAAGGACCATCAGCTATTCCTTCCTCATCTTCTTTATCTTCATCCGAAAATTCCATTTCATCATAACCCAGTATTTCCGCCACTGCCTTCGTCTTCTTCACTGGATCAGAAGAATGAGGCCCTTTTCCCTTCTTGCTAGTGTTCTTCACTCCCTTCCGAGGTCTCCCTCTCCCTGCCATGGCGCCAACTAATGCTGGAGAGAAGAATCCCCAAATCGCAAATCTATTTCTTTCTTATTATATTATTATATATAATATAATTTTATGAAAATATAAAAAAAAAATATATACATATGTCAAACTATAAAATGATAAATAATATTTTTTTATTTAAAGAAATTGATTTGTAAAGTCTTTATATCATTACTTTAGTTTAACATAACAATTGAAATATTATGAAAAATAAAATAAGAGTATTTTTGTAATTTTAAAAATTATACTTGATTCTAATATTCAATAGATGTATTTTTTTAATTTTGTTAAAAAATATTTCATGAGTAAAATTGTTTATAAATTATTTTGATGAAATATATTATTATATTAATTTTATGAAAATATGAAGAAAAAAAAACAAATATACATATATCAAACTATAAAATGATAAATAATATTTGTTTATTTAAAGAAATTGATTTGTAAAGTCTTTATATCATTACTATAGTTTAAAATAACAATTGAAATATTATTAAAAATAAAATAAAAGTATTTTTGTAATTTTAAAAATTATACTTGATTCTAGTATTCAATAGATGCATTTTTTTAATTCTGTTAAGAAATATTTCATGAGTAAAATTGTTTGTAAATTATTTTGATGAAATATATTATTATATTAATTTTATGAAAACTTAACAGATTCCTATGCACAACCAAACACAGAAAGTGATATTCCCAGGAATCATAAATAAGATTACAGAGTGCACAACCAAACACAGTGATGCAAGTTTCCAGACTATCAGATTACTCTTTTCAACTTTCTCAGTAATATGAAAATTGTGAACTCCTCGTACCAAACGGCCTTAATGACAACATTTTAGTCACAATATATATTTTGTTTGACTAAATATCACTTTTAGTAACAACAAAAAATTACTTGTGACTAAAAAGTCATACTTAATCACAAGTTGTCACTAATATAAATTTAGTCACAACCTATTATTTTTAGTGATAAAGTTTGTTGTGACTAAAAATACATTTAGTGACAACAAATTTATTTTATCTACACACACTTTTTATACAGAAGAGATATGACTATATCGATCAAAAGTTAATTGAAGACGCAATTAATCTATGCAGAAATTTTATTGGATTGGATGTTAGATGGTAGATGGTAAATTACACAAGAACTTAATAATAGGATAAAGAGTATTCTTCACTCATTATTATTAAATTAATTTTGATAAAAAAAAATAGCTTAAAAAAGTTTTTTTTTAACGATTAGTAGTATATTTTAATTTTTTCTTTTGACACACTATATTTTGATATTATTTATACATAAATATAATTAAATAGGTATTGTTTTTTTTTTTCAAAATTCGAAATTAAACATATACAAACAAGACCTTACAGTTAAGAAATTTCTTAGAAATATACTTTTAATTGATGGACAGCACAACTCACTATAATTATTTGTAAACTTGATTCTAGACTTACGCAAGTCTTTGCAATAATTTTGAAATAATAATAATATAATAACTTTATTTTGAAATTGAATATTTTTGAAAAAATTAATAATTTATTTAAACACTATTGTACTACAATTTCAAATTAAAAAGTAAATATATATTTACAATATTTTTGGTGCTATTCCTTCTCATCTTGGGAATCTTAGTAGATTGCATTCTCTCTTTCTTGGTAGTAAGGGTCAATTGAAAGCTGACAATCTCAAATGGCTTTCTCGTCTCACATCCCTCAAAGATTATATAGTCTATCGAGAATTGATTTATCCAAAGTCATAGACTGGTTTCAATCAATTAAAGCAGCCCCCTCCTTGTTAAATTTGACATTATATTATAGTCAACTTCCGCAAGTAGATCTCTTGTTTCCTTCCAATAAAAATTCTTCTGATTCTCTCACAAATCTTTCTGTCTACAGAAGTTCCATACATCCTACAACAGTTCCTTGGTTGTTCAATGTCAGTATCAATTTTGTTCACCTCACCCTATATTATAGTAACGTCAGAGGTCCTATTCCAAATTCGTTTGAAAATAAGAGAAATCTTGAAAATTTTTACTTACGTGGAAATGGATTTGAAGGAGAAATACCAAATTCATTGAGAAATCTTTGCACCCTTAAACAGTTGTCTTTGATTGGGAACATGATTTTTTAGAATTGCTCCTAGACTTATCTTCTAACTCCTTAGCAATAAAATTTAATGGCTCCTAAAAACCAAATCTCAACCACTCACTCTTCTTCTTCTTCGACCCAACTGCACTCTTCAACCAAGTCCATTTTCAAAGACAACAATGGCAAATCTTCAACCAGTTTCAAGAAGAGTTTCAGTTCTGATGAGTTCGTTGACAAGAGAACCGGTCGTTTAGGGTTCAAGGATGAGACCACTTATTGTCGTACGGACAAATACGACAACAAGAATGAAGGGTTTGCTCATGAGTACGAGACCAAAGCCAGGCTTAAGCATGTTGCTTACCCTAAACCATGCAGCAGCCCCAACCACCAGATCAAATATGATGATGATGATGACGACGACGACGACGATGATGGTGATGACGATGACGACTGTTGTGAGTAACCCCAATAGACTTGCATTACAGAAAAACAAAGTGATAAAGAATCAAAGCAACATTAATTCAAAGAAACCAAAGAAACTGAAACAAGAACACTAATTGAAACAAACTCAGCTGAGAGATTGGGCAAAGTTGCTGCTTTATTGATCTTCTTGTTAAACTATACAATACATATAGTTCTCAATACATATGTGAATTGCTCATTACATCAAATCTCACACTGAGGGTACTATGATCAGAAACACATAGACCCTGTACACCCCTCCTCACTCAAAACATAAAAACAACAACTATAATCTTTGTTGTGTTAGAGACTCCTTTTGATCAATCGTCTATCCGAGCATGCATAGGAGTCTTCCTTTTATAGTCGAGTAGGCTTGAGAAGACAATAACAGATTTAACTGTTATTCAAATGGTTGACCAATAGGAACATGCCATGTCAATTAATGAGCTTATTCCTCAACATATCCACCTGGATTAGCTCATTAAGTGATTTGCTAACAGAAAGTCAGCATTCTTGAATGTTGAGAAGCCTTAGGCAATGACAAAATTTATCCCTGCACACAGCTTTGGTGAACATATCAGCAGGATTATCATGTGTGCATATTTTCTGAACTTTGACCACCTTGGATAGAACAATGTCTCGGATAAAATGTAGTTTAATGTCAATGTGCTTAGACCTCTCATGAAACATGGGATTTTTCATGAGATGCAGGGCACTTTGATTGTCACAGTGCACTGTGATATCACTTGAATCAAATCCTAGCTCCTTAGTAAGTCCTTTCAGCCATATGGCCTCCTTGATGGCTTCTGTTGCAGCCATGTATTCAGCTTCGGTAGAGGATAGTGCCACAACCTTTTGCAAGTTAGATTTCCAACTTACACAGCCTCCTAATACAGTGAAAACATACCTAGTACAACTTCTTCTAGTATCCAAGTTTGCAGCAAAATCAGAGTCCACATACCCGGTTACTTTTTCTCTAAATTCACCATCTTTTCTGAAAATTAGCCCTGTGTTTAATGAGCCCTTCAAGTACCTCATTATCCATTTTGCTGCCTCCCAGTGTTCAGAGCCAGGGTCAGATATATACCTACTAATTACACTCATTGCATGAGCCAAGTCAGGTCTGGTGCAAACCATTGAATACATCAGACTTCCTACACAGCTTGCATAGGGAATTTTGCTCATTTTGTGTCTTTCAGCATCTGTAGTTGGTGATTGAGAGTATGAAAGCTTGAAGTGTTATGACAAAGGTGTGGAAACTCCCTTGCAATTACTCAATCCATACTTGGACAGTAGCTTTTGTAAATAGTCACTTTGTGATAAATTAATTGTATTTGGATCAGGTCTTCCAATATCTATGCCTAGGATTCTCTTAGCTGTTCCTAGGTCCTTCATCTCGAACTCATTGCTGAGTTTGGGTTTCAGTTCATGAATCTTGTGTTCATCTCTTCCAACAATCAAAATGTCATCTACATACAGCAACAGATATGTGTAATCATCAAAGTAAACACAAGAATCATACTCACTCTTAGTGAACCCGATCCTGCTCATTAGTGAGTCAAACTTCAAATTCCACTGTCTTGGTGCTTGTTTAAGCCCATACAGTGACTTCTTAAGAAGACAAACTTGATTTGCATCTTCATTATCAAATCCCTCTGGAATCTCCATATAAATCTTTTCATCTAAATCTCCATATAAGAATGCAGTTCTTACATCCATCTGCTCAACTCTTAACCCAAATCTGGCAGCCTTTACCATCATCACCCTTATGGAGGTCTGCTTGACAACAGGAGAAAAAATTTCATTGAAATCGACTCCTTCCTTTTGAGTAAAGCCTTTGGCCACTAACCTGGCCTTGTATCTTCCTTTGTCAGAACCAATGTTGCCTTCTTTTCTTCTAAAAATCCACTTACTTGAAACCAGTTTCTGTCCAGGAGGCCTCTTGACTAATTCCCAGGTGTTGTTCTTCAAGAGTGACATCTTCTCTTCTTCAATGGCCTGAATCCATGAGTTTGCATCTTTGCAACTAATAGCATCTTGATAGCATACTGGTTCTGAGCTATCAACTTCTTCAGCAGCTGTTAGAGCATATGCAATAAAATCTGCATAGCCAAATCTGGCAGGAGGCTTACTTTCTCTTCTTTGCCTATCTCTGGCAAGTTGGTAGTCACTGAGATTGTCTTCTAATTCAGTTGACTCTTCATGATCATCTCTTCTTTCTGAATTGCTCGAGCTATTGTCCACCTCAATCTGCATATTGCTTGTAACCTCACTTTGTTCCTGAACAGGTGAGCCTTTGTTCTTCATGGCCATCTCATTTTCTTTAAAGATTACATCTCGGCTAATTAGGCATCTCTTATGTCCAGCTTCAAGGCACCACAGCTTGTATCCCTTTACTCCTTCTGGATATCCCAGGAACATGCATCTAAGAGCTCTAGCCTTCAATTTATCTTGTTTGATGTGCACAAAAGCTGTGCATCCGAACACCTTCAAATGACTGAAATCAGGTGGCTTTCCTGTCCATCTTTCTTGTGGATTCTGAAAGTTGTTAGCTGCTGATGGACACCTGTTAACAAGATAGCAAGCAGTCATTAAAGCTTCTCCCCAAAAAGGCCTTTCTAATCCAGCTCCTAGTAGCATGCATCGAACCCTCTCCATAAGAGTTGTGTTCATTCTTTCTGCAATCCCATTTTGTTGTGGATTCCTGGTCACTGTTCTGTGTCTTAAAATCCCTTCTCCTGTGCAAAAAGAATTAAACTCATTAGAACAGTACTCTAAGCCATTATCAGTTCTTAATACCTTTACCTTGACACCTATTTGATTCTCAAGCAATTTCTTCCAATTTATGAAAGTCTCCAGGGATTGATCTTTGCTCTTCAACAGATATATCCACACTTTTCTGCTGAAGTCATCTATGAGACTCATAAAATAGTATGCACCCCCCATGGTTGATACTCTTGATGGCCCCCAAAGATCAGAATGTATATATGCCAGCTTCTCGGATGTCAAGTGTTCTCCTTTTCCAAATTTAGCCTTGCATGCCTTTCCTAGCACACATTCATCACAGAATTCCAAACTTTCATCTAGCCTTTCTTTGAATAATCCCTGCTTGTCAAGTTATACCAATCCTCTTTGACTTATATGTCCAAGTCTGAGATGCCACAACCTTGTCTTGCTCATGCCCGAGTCATTAATAGCTGGGGTGGCATTGCCAGTAACAGACTTCCCATCTAAAATGTATAAACCATTGCTGAGTTGTCCTCTAATCAACACCTGTGATCCTTTGCAGATTCTCATGGCACCATCATCTATCTTGACTGAGTAACCAGCTTTATCAAACATGCCTATTGAAAGCAGGTTTCTTTTCAGATCTGGAACAAATCTGACTTCTTGTAGACACTTTAAATCTTCATCATGGTTCTTAATGACTATTGACCCGATCCCTCTAATATCACATGTCTTGTTGTTGCCTAACAAGACTGAACCTTTGTGATCTTCTGAAAATGAATTAAATAGATTCTTGTTGGGTGTCATATGGAATGAGCATCCAGAATCTAATATCCATTCTTCTCCTGAATCTGAACTAGAGGCAACAAGAACATCAACATATTCTTGGCAGTTAGCAACATCAGCTTCTCCAGAATTCTTGTTTCTCATAGATTGCCCTTCTCTCTTGAGTTTAGCCTTTAAGGCCAAACATTCATCTCTGAAGTGTCCCTCCTTTTTGCAATAGTAACATTGCTTCCCTGTACTTCCTCTGGTAGTCGAACCATTTGACTGACTCTTCTGAAATTGTCTTGCCTGATTCCCTTTATAGTTACTCATCTTGTTCTGATTTCCCTTGTATTCTCTCTTCTGAGATCTCTTGTTCATCATGAGCAGGCCTTCTCCATTGCTGTCATCTTTTTCATCTCCCTTCTTCTGAATCTCCTTAGAGTTGAGAGCAGCTTTTACTTCTGACATAGTGAGAGTGTCCTTCCCATAAAGAATTGTGTCCACAAAATGTTCATACAGCTTCGGTAATGAACTCAACAATATGATAGCTTGATCTTCTTCTTCAATCTTCACTCCAAGATTATTAAGATCAAGAATTATCTTATTGAAATCATCTAAATGCCTTCTAAACTCTCTGGTTTCATCCATACACAGGGTGTACAACCTCTTCTTTAGATATAGTATGTTTGCCAGTGACTTCTCCATGTAAATGGATGCCAACTTGTTCCACAATCCAATAGCTTTATCTTCATCAGCCACTTCCCTTAGCACCTCATCGCCTAAACTGAGCAGTATAGCACTATGAGCCTTTGCCTCAGTCTCATTCTTCTTTTTCTTGTCATCCATCTTATCCATAGCTTCAACATCTAAAGCTTCTAAAATCCCTTGATGCACAAGAAATGCCTTCATCTTGATCCTCCACAGACTGAAATCGTTTGTTCCATTAAACTTGTCCACCTCAAAACGTGTTGAAGTCATCTCTGATTTGGTTTCTTGAAACTCAGATGGGGTTCTTGAAGATTGTTGTGCGGAATCTTGGAATCTTCACTTCGGAACCTGGCGCTCTGGTACCACTTGTTGTGAGTAACCCCAATAGACTTGCAATACAGAAAAACAAAGTGATAAAGAATCAAAGCAACATTAATTCAAAGAAACCAAAGAAACTAAAACAAGAACACTAATTGAAACAAACTCAGCTGAGAGATTGGGCAAAGTTGCTGCTTTATTGATCTTCTTGTTAAACTATACAATACATATAGTTCTCAATACAGATGTGAATTGCTCATTACATCAAATCTCACACTGAGGGTACTATGATCAGAAACACATAGACCCTGTACACCCCTCCTCACTCAAAACATAAAAACAACAACTATAATCTTTGTTGTGTTAGAGACTCCTTTTGATCAATCGTCTATCCGAGCATGCATAGGAGTCTTCCTTTTATAGTTGAGTAGGCTTGAGAAGACAATAACAGATTTAACTGTTATTCAAATGGTTGACCAATAGGAACATGCCATGTCAATTAATGAGCTTATTCCTCAACAACGACGATGATGGTTGTGATGATGGTGAAGACGACGATGATGGATGTGATGATGAAGATGATGGTTGCGATGATGGATTTGATGATGGTGATTGTGATGACTATGATGACGATGATGACTACTACTAGCGCTTGTATTATCTAGGGTTTCTTCTGGGTATGTATGTATGTATGCATGCATGCATGTAATATTTTTATTATATTTATATCTTATGCTATGCTGTTAGGAGTACTTTTTTTATTTTTTTTTTTAAAAGAAAAAATGACATGATGTTTTGGTAAGAAGTTATGTGCTTATCTGATTCTGATTTGACTTGGTATTAGATCTTAGTAAAAATCTTAGTAAAACTTACTTTTCTTTTTCAGTTTGCTAAAAGATATTATTGTAATCTAAAATTTGTCGATCGTAAAATATCAATGGATGAAGTAAAAATCATCAGAAGAAAAAAAAGGTTGAAAATGACATTACCCAATAGTAATAAAGCAACAATTTTCTCACTCAAATCCGAAAAGGACTAAGAATTTGGTTGCTAGTGTTTTTGATTAAGTAAATTTTAGCAAGGCCCAACCCAATAACTAAATGAAACCGCAGTCGTTTTGGGTTCAAGGAGGAGACAAGGGTACACTCGTGAATTTGAGACTAAACTCAAGCTCAACCATGTTGCTGATGGTGGTGGCGGTGGTGGTGCTGTCCATGATATTGGTTCTGATGGTGTAGTTGCATGGTCATTTTGATGGTGTGTTGATTATGGTGATGTCGCCGGTGATTATGAATAGCATGCCCAACACGCATATCGCTAATACAAGATAAGTATTATAAAAGATTACTAACCGAAATAAGTATTATAAAAAATATCAATGAGCAAAGTGCAGGTGGTGATGATTACTATGAGCACTTTATTTACTATCTAAGATTTTTTCGATCTGTGTGTGAATATAATATTCTGATATTATGCTTTTGGAGTACTTATTTAATGAATTTCCATTAATGTTTTTTTTTTCTTTTTTGTGTAGTTTTTTTCGAACATGAGATCTGCTGTTAATTGTTAGGGACAAAGAAAGTGTTTGAATGGTAAAAAACAATATGTTAAATACACAATCGGATGAAGTTTCTTTATATTTCAAGGTTAAAATATTACTCATTGTAACTTGGTCCTAGTACCACACCGATTGCTAATGTATAATTTAAGGTGATTGTTCTCATTCATTCATGTATATAAATATTAAGTTTTCACACAAAATACAAAATATGGTATATGTTGTCATTTTTTTTAATTTTAATGATAAAATACACTCTCTCAACACATAATTGTATTGTATGAGAATTGCTAATTACTAGGCGCACCGATATTGATGCAATTCAATATTAGATCCTGTATAAAATATCGCTAATAAATTATATTGTCCTCTTGTATAATATTAAACACGATATTACTAATGAATAATAGAATGTCTTCTCATCTATATTATTAGAAAAACCTTAATATAACAAATAACATCACTAATTTTATTTTATTGTTTAGAAGATTTATTAAAAAGACTTCTTATTCTCTATTGGCGTAATATATTGAAAGCACAGGACACTATCTCAACACATAATTGTATTCTAATTGGATAGCTTATTTCTCAAACATAGATGCCAAGTCCGACAGTGCTCGAGTGGAAGAACCATCTTTGCCGAGTGCCACAGCAGCAGCCTCTTTCAGCTCATTCATACGGTTCCCAACTTTCTTACCCTCTTCACAACTCTGCTCCATCAACACCTTCACAGCTCTGGCAACCTCATCCCGTCCAACGACGCCGTTTTCTCCAGCTCTCGGCCGCAGCGCCACTTGCAGCCCATCCACGAGCATAACCGCATTCATTTTCTGCTCAGCGTAAAGTGGCCACGCAATGAGCGGTACCCCATTCACAACGCTCTCAAGAACCGAGCTCCAACCGCAGTGGCTCACGAACCCACCCGTCGAGCCATGGCTCAAGACCTGAGCTTGTGGCACCCATGACTGCACAACCAGACCTCTCCCTTTCGTTCTCTCCAAAAACCCATCTGGTAAGTAATCAAAAGACTCGATCTTTTGGCTCGGATCACCACCTTCTTTGAGAAAGGCACCGCTTGAAGATTCGTTGTTTGGCTTTCTCGTAACCCATAAGAACCTCTGGCCACTCATCTCCAACCCAAATGCCAGCTCGGTCAGCTGATCACTCGATAGGGTCCCACCGCTACCGAACGAAACGTATAGCACACTGCCACGTGGCTGCTGGTCCAGCCAAGTCAAACACTCTGATCCGTCACTTGACCCAATTTGAACGATTGGTCCAACCGGAAAGATACGTGGCATTCCTTCATTGGCTTCCAAAGCTTTTATTCCTTCGGATTCCATGTCCAGAAAGCTATTGATGAGTATACCCTCCGGCAAATATAGTCCTTTCGAGATTTTCAAAAATGACTCGTAGCTCTGGCTTTCCCGGTCTTGGAGCGGCTCTATCAGATCCTTACCATGAAGAGGTACGCAGCCGGGTAGTCTGACCGGGTCGGGTAGGTCTTTCAGGAACCGAACAGAGGCGGCTTCTTCATCGAGCTTCGGCAAGTGGACGAACAAGGACAAAGCCATGGCGTTTGTAGAGAAGAAAATAAACGACGGAACGTTTAACCCTTTGGCGACTTCCAAGGATTCAAAACCAAAGGGGTCGGCAATGAAAGCTGAGAGTGGAGAAAGCTGAGACTCTAACGCTGTTTGGAGAGAAGAGAGGGAGCGAGTTACGGTGAGGGTGAGTTTGAGTGCAGAACTGTAATCTTCAGGAAGGTCGTCGAAGCTGACCGGAGGAAGAAAGACGGCGTCGACGGCGGCGGGTAGGGAGTCGAGGATGGCCGTCTTGGCCGGAGATGGGGCGTTGCAGTCGTCGGTGGTGGTGAGAAGGAGACATGTAACGTGGAAGTTGTTGTGAGAAACTAGGCGTTTGGCTAACTCTATGAAGGGAATCAGGTGACTGATCCCAGGGCTTGGGAAAATGGCTATGTGGGTTTTGTGATCCATTTGTGTGTATTATCGAAAACTTTTGATGCGTTTATGGTTGCTGTGTCATTATAGTCACTGGTTGTTGATATATTTATATACAAAGCTTTTGGACCCTACTTAGTATTTGTCTATGTTAAAGTTTTTGGTTCTATGCGTTTTGTAATTAATAATAATATTATTTGCTTAATGGAAGCCGTGTAGAGATTCTATACTTCTGCTTTGTGTTTCTACAAGAATGATGGTGATTGCCTCTATTATTACACTTAATTTTAGTGCGAAAACATATTCTAATATTTCTTGAAGAGGTGGCTATTTTTCGTTTACTAATCTTGAATTACCCAATCACAAGTGACCATTTTTCAACTTACTCATTTTTTTTGGATCTCAAGTGTATTTTTGTACGATGCAGATTTCGTGTGGCTTAGCCCACTATTTAAATCTCAAGTATCATTTTGTACTTTGCAGACCTCGTATGACTTGACTCAGTCTTTGAATAAGTGTGGATTGAATGTCCGTAAATGAATTGACTCGTGATACCACGACAAAAATCATAGGATTCCATCTTAAAACTAATTAATAGTTAGTAAAGTTGTTAGTATTCTTATTAATGACTCAATATTCTTACATTTATTCTACGTGAGACAGTATCCTCTAAAATATTTCTGGCTGCATTTAACTTTTTTAGCCAAATAATGTTCTAATATCATTGCTATATATTGCCCAATGAGAATATATAATCTTATTTCTGGTAATCAACACTTAAAAATTCATTTCATAAAGGCTTGTGTTTGGTCCTCATGATGTCTTCCATTACGTCATAGCTTCGATTTATTTAGTGTTTTTATATGTATCTAAAGTATTTTATCCATTAAAAAAAGTAAATATATGTATCTAAAGTAATACTTTCATAGGGTCACTACATACGTCACCACATTCCCTAGGAAGTTCCTCGAAGCAAGTCACTATAGTTACGCCAAACTGCTCAAACAAATTACATTTTGGACTACCATTTGCTAAAATATGCGTAGTAGTTTGTTATTAGTGGATAGTTAATTATGCTCTATACCCACTTTTAGAAATTGTCTTATTAGAATTGCCAGGGGCACTTCCGGTCTGTACATTATAATAAATGTCAATATTAGGGGCGGATGCATTAGAATTGGATTTGAATTCGCCTCGAATAAGAAGGCTATTAGCAGCGAACTGCTAGCCCAGTATCCTGCCATTTTTTAAAAAAAAAAATTATTTTAAAAAAAGATTAGTGGCGAACAAAGTGCGGGGATTTTTTTAAAGAAGAAGAAAAGTGCGGGAATTTTTTCGGGCATTCATTTGAATGGGTATTAGTGGCGGACTACCCACCGCTAATAATGTGTAATTATGACCTTTTTTTAATAGCAGCGGCAGACCCCCGCCTCTAATAATCTTCTATATAAAAGATCCCATCACCCCTTTCATCAGTTTCCCTTTTCCCATTTCTCTCTGTCTTCTCAGCCCCCAAGCCCCTGTTCTCTGCTCCGTTCTCCATCATCTGCCCACCCTCTTGAACTCAAGCCCCTCCACACCCACGTTACCCCCTCCCGAGCCCCTCCACACCTAAGACACCCCCATCTGAGCCCCTCCACACCCAAGACACCCCCATCCGAGTCCCTCCACACCCAAGACACTCACATCCGAGCCCCTCCACCCGAGCCCTCCACACCCACAGCACCCCCACACCCCCCACGGTATGTGTTTTAAAATTTATTGTTTAATTTTTTTTTTAATTTCTAACATATTCTATTTTTGTGTCTAAGGTCTGGTGCTTTGCTGTCGTTCCGTTGTGAAATCAGTGGAAAATTATGTATTTATGTAATTTATGCATATATTATTTTGTGTATGTGTTAGAAAAATTTGATTATGTGTTAACAATTTTATATATGTTTGAGTTATTAAAATTTAAAATAGAAAAAAATAAAAATAATAGAAATTGGTTAGTTATAAATATTTTATGTGTTATTATAAATGTTCTGGGATTTTCTGAGTGCATAATTTTAAAATTTTTGAAATGGTCATTGTAATATCCAACATTTTTATTATGTATTTTTTTATTATAAATCAGAGTTTTAATACATAAAATGTACAAGTTTACAAATTTAAGAAATAGTAATGGAAAAATAGTGTTTAAAATATCATTTTATGTTTTTAATGAGATTAAAGAAAGAAAAACTTGAGTAGTCAAGTATTGGACCCAAATGTCATATAATTTTAATTGGGGATTTTTATAAAATTAAGAAAGTTTTGCTAAAGGGCTTATTTGAAAAGAATTTTAGTATTTTGGGTCCAAGTGTAATTTAAATAAATAAATAAAAAAAATAAAAAAAAGGCTTCAGCCTTTTAACCGAGTCTTTCTCTCTCTCTCTCTCCTCAGAAAATCTCTTTCTCTCTCTCTCTCTCTCTCGCGTGCGTGCGTCTGCCCGACCACCAAACGTCCACCGGCGGTCACCAATTATAGCCACGCGCCGGACCGTTGGATTCAGAGGCCTCCGAACTATCGACCATGCGGGAATCTAGAGCTCACTCGCCGATTAAACACCTCAACTGGTCGATTTAAGTTCGGCCACCCCGCGACTTCAAAGTTGCGATTCAGCCACCTTGGGCATCCGTTTGCCGATCCGTCACCACCATCGTGTTCCTTGTGTTGTGGGCTTCAAAACCCAATAACTTGTTCCTACATCTACCATAGTTGGGTGGTGGGCCCACCACGAGCCACCGCGATCCACCGTAGACCGACGGTCGAAACTTAGTGTTCGAGGTTTTGAAGTACGTTTTGAGTCTAAAAAAAAAATCACCGTTTGACTTGTTGTGGAACCCGATCATTGTGGTATAATTTCTTTGACCTATATATTATGATTTAATTGTGATTGATTAGAGTAATTGTTATTATGTGTATTTATAGTATATAATTATATATATTATTGATATATGGAATATTTTTCTGTAATTATACTGGCTGTCTGGGATTATATATATTTATGATACAGGTTTTGATTTTGGGCTTGTCCATTTTATAGCCGTTGTGCTGTCCAATTTTCTAGAAAATATTAGATATTAAATAAAGTATAAAAATACATATTAAATTGATTTTATATTAATATGGAAATTATTATGATTAAGTAATTTTAATTATTTATTGTTATTATTTTATTAAGTAAATCAAGAATATAGTTTCATATATATATATATATATGAAAAGTGTGATTTATAGTAAACCTATTATTTAACCATTATTATTGTATATTAATATTTTTATTAATATTTGAATATTAAAATAATATCAAATATTAGTTTCTTACACTTATTGATATTTGTAAGACTAGTGAATTTTGGAGGAAGTATATTTATTATATCACTGGAATTGATATTATGACTAATTAATAATAATATAAATATTTATATTTATATTATTATCATTGTATTGATTATTACAATTTTATGTTAAAAATATGATTTCTTTTATAAAATGACTATTTGAATATATATACATTCATATATGTATTGTTATTGAGGTATTTTGTTATTATTATTGAAATAAGTTTTTTTATAGATGATAATTATTATTTTTGTTGTTGTTATTATTATTATTATTATTATCATGAGAGTACATTATTAAATGAGCAATGTTTTATATGAAGAGTCATTTGTATTACGTTGATAATAATTATTATTATCATTCATATAGTTTATGGTTGTTGACGCCATTTTTCGTCAACAGATAAAAGAAGAGCACAAAAACAATGAATAACGATAGCCAAACGGAACAAACAAATCAAACACACGGTTTTTTACGTGGTTCAGCAGTTAAATCTGCCTAGTCCACGAGTCTCTATTATTAATCTTAAGATTATCTCTGAACAATTCTTTAGCATGAATTCTCCAGAGTTTTCTCTCAAGGATCAGAATTTCGGTCCTTTACAACGGGGCATGGCTTCTCTATTTATAGAGAAGGATGCAGAATACTATCCCACATATTTTGGGTAGTTACTCTTTTGTGAATAAAATAAATGGCTTTAAATGCCTTTAATCAGATAAAAAAGGAAACGTCCCTGAAGACCAGGGAACGCATAACTGACTAAATAATATCCCACGATTCTTGGGGATTTACATCAATAAATGAGGATTACATCTCATGTTTACAATACTTGTAGATATTCAAGGTGGTTATAGCGTATCTCCAAGGCTTCAGCATCTCAGGTTTCATGTCATTGTGCGAGCCACTGACATCTCCCGAGCTAACATTGCTTTCGAGATAGTACATCGAGCTCAAGACCCATGCTCCGAAGTTCCTGAAGATGAGGGTGTTCTCGGAGCTACCTTTCGAGATCGAGATCATTTCGAGGTCACCACATTCGAGATCATATATCATACTTTGCAGGCTCGATTTACCATCCTAGAGCATACCCTATCCCTCACGAGACCATTTAATGCGAACTCAGCTTTCGAGGTCATATTTATTATGGCTCGAAATCTGGGTAAAACATTTTGCCCCCTCAAAAGTATTTGTTCGAATCCTAAGAGAATGAAACTTTTGAACTACTTTTTCTGGGAACCGTACCGTCACACTCTTGAAAATGGACACGCATCGGCCGGGTATTGCTCACTTTAGGTACTTGAGTACCTTGGGAACACGCCCACGATCGTCCGTCTGACAACTTTTCGGCGCCTTCTTGTCATTAATCCCCATCCGTTCGATCTAGTGAGAATTTCACTCGACGCTCCTGATTAATTCCATTTTCCCACCTATATATACAAGACCCCCCTCTTCATCTTCTTCTTCACGTTTGTTCATCATAAACAAGAAAAGAAAAACAACCAGAGAACCAGAGACTCCTAAAAAGCTTCTATCCCGCGCATGTTTTCTCGACCCAAGAAACAAAGAAATCCTGGTCTGTTCGAGTCAGTGAGTTCTTTCTTGCAACCTCTTCTCCAATCGACGATTTCGCTGCAATCACCATCACTGTGTAAGTACGCCATTTTTGTTGTTCTTTTTTTTTTTATACTGTTTTTGCTGTGTATGCTAGTTTACATTCGTAGCATAATAAGATAGGGGGTTTCGTTTCGATAGGCTTTCAAATTTCCTAGACTTCCCCTCCCGGATTTCGCATCACTGGTTTATATCCAGTTTTAACGTTTGAGCGAAGTTTCAACTTTCTGGGTTTTGAAAATTTTAGGCCATGTTTCTTGTACATTAAGTTTTCGGGTAAGAACCCTTGTCCTTGACAAATGCACGAAACCCAAGAATGCCCTTCCTGGCTAACCGCCACCTTTCTTTCCCTTGAATTTCGGGATTTTCAAAAGATCGTCCACGCTCCTTTTCTTTCCTGTGGAACACACGCTCTGACTCTTTAGTAAGGGTCTCAATATTTATTTTTTTTGTTCCTAAATCCCCGAGCTCATACCATCGAGCTCGTGATTCTTGCATGCATGGCCCTCACCATTTTTTTTTTCTCGTTAGATGTCACAGAATCTGGAAAGACGGTGGGGGTCATTGCGAGCCATCCCTTACGAGCCTAAATCTCCGAGCCCAGAAACGCTGTTCGCACGGAATCAGCGTCGGATCAAAGAATACGAGCTTGCGCGCGAGCAAGAGGACATTCGAGCCCACTATCGCCGTCAGATAGACGAGGTCATTGAAAAAAAGATAAGAGTTCTTCGGGAGGCCATCTATCCGGAGCCCAACCCAGGACCCAGGCCAATCCCCCTCGACCCTGCACTAAAAGTCACGGTTGCATATCATCCGGGGGAACTCGAATTTTCTTTAATGGCGGAGCCTTCGTCTTTGCAGCCTAGGAGGGAGATGTTCGAAGCCGAGTTCTACCAGAGCTCGGTTACCACCACCGACCAAATAACTGACATCTTGGCCCTCCATGGCCTTAGTTCGTTGGACACCCTGAAGTATCGAGCTCCGGCTAGTCATGAACGGAGCTGTTTCGCCCCTGGGGGCCGCGATGCCAGTGTGAAATATGCAGCCTGGAGCCAGGAACATATGAGGACGGGAGCTCTGCTGCCCTTGAAGTCCTTTTTCAGAGACTTCATTGATTTCGTTGGGTTGGCCCCTTTCCAACTCAACACCAATTCGTACAGGGTGCTGTCTGCCCTGAAGTCCTTGTATCATGAGCTGCAGTGGAAAGGACCTTCACCCCAAGAGATTTTATATCTCTTTTGTTTGAAAAGTAACCCCTCCCGAGCTCGGGGAGGGGATGGTTTTTACTACCTCTCGAGCTATCCCAAAGAGACGAAGATTTTTGAAGATCTTCCAAACCACCCTCCTGACTCCAAAAAGGCTTTTTTCTGGACAGACGGTCTGTCCCTGTCTCGACATCGTTCTTTCAGGCGGATTCGTAAGTTCTCTTGTTACTTTTATTTTTTCCTTTTTTTTTGAGCTCGGACTTTTAGCCCTTAAGACCATACTTAGCTGAAATGTGCCTCGCCTTTCAGCTAATTTTCAGCGTCCCTCCCCCTCCAAGACAATGAGGGAACACAGAGAGGCCTTGCTCGGACTTCCTTATGGTAGGAGGTCTCTCTCGTATCTTCTTCATGAGGACCAGCTCCGAGCCTGTGGGTAGTTGGGAGAAGGCCGGTCGACCTCTGACTGGTCTAACAAAAAATACGAACGTTGGGAGGAGGTGCCACAGCCCACAAGCACCCTTCTTCCGAGGAGAGAAAAGAGAGCACCTCTCCCAGTTCGCCTGAGGAGTCCGCGATCTGGGAATGAAGCCAACGACGAGGCCTCGAGCTCGGACTTAGATGAAGGTAAAACCCTTCCTACTTCGAGAATGTGGTCCCCTACTTTGCTAAAACACAGGCCCAATAGGTTAGTCTCGTGCCCACAGGATAGATACCACTTCTACATATGGAGTTGGGTAGACGATTGTGTCCGTAGGTTTGATAGTGGGCTCGGGAAATACGACACTATGTACACCACGGACGAGGTGTGGAATGGGATAGCTGTGCAGTATGGGACCAATGATTATAGGGACCTCTCGAGGTTATCACCAACTTATAGGGAAGGCAGTCCCCCCGCCTCTTCTGAAGACGGGGGAATTTCATGGTCCCCAAGCTCGAGCTCGGGGGAAAGTTCCAGTTAGGTTTTTTCTACCATCACTTCATACGTCTGTGATACTGAAGTAACTTGTACACCTCTTTTACTGACTCACTGTGTTGACTTGTGCAGGCGATATGGACTCCGACCTTGACACCCTTATTGACAATGCGGGTGCCAAGAGGAGCAAACGCCCCAGGGCAGGGGGACTGAAAACCAGCCAGCCGGGGAAAGGCTCCAAGAGATCTAAGAAAACGCCTCCTCCTCCCCCGCCGGCTTCGAGCTCTGCTGCTGCGTCGACTGGCCAGACTAGCGCCTCCACGACGATGCCATCCTCGCAGGCCATCGTCTCTGCGGTGGCACCGGCCTCGCTGGCTGGTATCCCTGTCGTGGTTGAGTCCCAAACTCCTGTGGTGGGTCAAACGTCTTCTGCTCAGCTCGCCAAGAGACCTTCTGCTTCTCGAGCTCAGAAGCTAACCATCTCCACCCATATGGACTCATATGTGGTGGATAACGCTGCCGGAACTCACGAATCTACGCTGATTTCGGATGTCATGTCCCGGATCGGCCAGAGCTACGGCAGCTTCGAAGCTCCCCAGTGGCAGTGCCTAACTGGCACCCGAGACCGCACTGTTCTCTATGAGAAAAGTATTGAGCACACCGCTGCAGTAAGTATTTTTCCATATTTCTTTCGCTTATATCCATGCTGTCTTGAGGCTAATGGTGGTTTCTTCCTTTTTTTCAGGCTCTTGCCTTCACGGCCCAGCTCAACTACGAGCTTAACAACGAGATCCATTCGAGCAGGACTCATGCCCAAGAGGCGAAGGATCTCCACCTTAGAGCGAACGATGATCTGAAGGCGGCGAATGCTAAGCTCGACGCAGTGGTTAAGGAGCGTGAGGATATGGCCAAGGAGCTCGGAAAGCTGAAAACTGAACTCGAGGAGCAAAAGAAAGATAACACCCAGCTTCGGGAGACCAATAAGAAGCTCGAGGAGGACAAGGCCGCCACCTTCGACCTTATAAAGGATGTCAAAGCTCGCCTTACTTCCGAGTACAAAGAAAAGAAGGAAACGACAGTCGACTCAGCCATGTACCAGATGTGGGCTTATAACGAAGAGCTGGACACCAGCTTTTTGGGTCCCCACGAGGCGCCGTTTCTTGAACGATGGAATGCTCGGCTCGAGAAGGAAGAGGCTGAACGGCTTGAGAAGGAGAAGGCTGAGCAGCTCGAGAAGGAAAAGGCTGCTCCGGGCACCGTTTCGGAGGAAGCTCAGGAGGATAGTCATGCTATTCGTCCTGAGGGGTCCGGTGCCATTGATGCTGAGAAGGCCAAGGAGACTCCTCTTCTCTGAATCTGACCTCGGGGAGATCAGTTATCGGGGTTGCGTCCCCTTATTTCTGTAATTATTTTAATTTATGCCCACGGGGCTGATACAATTCTCTTTACTATTCTTTTATATGCTTTACATTTCTTGGCTCGAAATATTTTGCACATTTTTATATTGATGAACCGGTTATGTTTATTTATTCATACAAGCATAGTTTGGATTTTAGGCTCGAAATTCGATGCATTCATGCATAGTTTATTCGAATTATCCGCTTCCGACCTCGTTACTTATCAAGGTCGGATATTACTTTTACCATGAACTCAAGAGTACTTATATGGTGTGTAATATGAATGATCTGGTTATATCTTTTTTTGTTTAGTCACTTTTCCTCGTCCTCAGTTTTTGTTCCGAGGTTAAGAGTTCGAAACTATTTTTCTTTAAGATATTCCAGCCTCGATCTCGACTTATCTCGAAATAGGTTTAAGTTCCTACTTATCATCGACTAATTTTTTGGCTGGTTTGTTCTAGACTTGTTAAGTTTGCACATCTGGTTAACTCCAAACGTTTTAGGTTTTTGGTAGTTCGGTTATGTCCGAACTATCTCAGCTCGCGTACTTGGTTATCTCCAAATACTTTTATCCTTTTGGTAGTTCGGTTATGTCCGAACTATCTAAGCTCACGTACTTGGTAATCTCCAAATACTTTCATCTTTTTGGTAGTTCGGTTATGTCCGAACTATCTAAGCTCGCGTACTTGGTTATCTCCAAATACTCTGTATATTTTTTATTTTTTAAGCTGGTGGTATGTATACCAATGATGCCCCCTTAATATCCTATGAGTGTGACCATAGGTTATTAAATTAAGAGAGATTGCAAAAATAAAAATAAATTACATGTGAAACAAAGTAGACCCTTTATTTGATGAAATTCAAAAACAAACTAAATACAGATAGAAAATCATGGTTACAGGCGGTACTTTCTACACTATTGATAATATGGTCTAAGGTGTTCGCCATTCCATGCTCGAGGTATCAGGCTCCCATCTAATCTCGCAAGTTTGTATACGCCAGGTCGGATGATTGACTCTATCTGGTATGGTCCTTCCCAGTTCGGCCCAAGCACCCCAGCTGCTGGATCTCGAGTTGCTAAGAATACTCGTCTCAAAATCAGGTCTCCCACTCCGAACTTTCGATCTCGAACCCTCTTATTGAAATATCTCGTGGTTCGTTGCTGGTAAGCAGCATTTCTCAGCTGAGCCTCTTCTCTTTTTTCTTCGATCAAGTCTAGGGTTTCTTCGAGCTGAGTATGATTGGAACTTTGATCATAAATCTGAGTTCGGATCGTCGGAATTTCGATCTCGATGGGCAACATCGCCTCGCAGCCGTACGCTAGAGAGAACGGAGTATGTCCTGTTGATGTCCGAGCTGTAGTCCTATATCCCCAAAGGACTTGAGGTAATTCCTCGGGCCATCGTCCCTTTGCCTCTTCTAACTTTTTCTTTAGAGAGCTCTTGAGAGTTTTGTTAACGGCTTCGACCTGACCATTCGCTTGAGGGTGAGCCACTGATGAAAAACTCTTTATTATACCATTCTTGTTACAAAAGTTGGTGAATAAGTCGCAATCGAACTGGGTTCCGTTATCAGATACAATCTTTCTTGGTACTCCATATCGGCATACGATGTTCTTTACCACGAAATCAAGGATCTTTTTCGAAGTTATGGTCGCCAATGGTTCAGCCTCCGTCCATTTTGTGAAGTAATCAACGGCGACCACAACATATTTAACTCCGCCTTTGCCAGTTGGGAGTGATCCTATGAGGTCGATGCCCCATACCGCGAAAGGCCATGGGGATGTCATCATGGTCAGTTCGGAAGGTGGAGCTCGGGGTATCGTGGCGAATCTTTGGCATTTGTCGCACTTTTTCACGTACTCGAAGGAGTCCGTTTTAATGGTTGGCCAGAAATATCCTTGGCGTATAATCTTCTTGGATAGGCTATGCCCCCCCGGTATGGTCTCCGCAGAACCCTTCATGAATTTCTTCAATGATCTTCTTAGCCTCGGGAGGAGTTACACATCTAAGCAGCGGCATGGAGTACCCTCTTCTGTATAAATTTCCATCCAGAATGGTGTAACGAGGAAGTTGATACATCAACCTTCGAGCTTGATTTCGATCTCTTGGAAGAATCCCATTTTCGAGATAATCGACTATCAGACTCATCCAAGTTGGTTCTGTTTCAATCATACACACATCTTCCTCGTCTGGCTCAGTAATGCTGGGTGCTGATAGGTGTTCTACGGGTATAACATTCAGCTCTTCATTTTTGGCGGAAGTGGCGAGCCGAGCTAAGGCATCTGCATTTGAGTTTTGTTCTCGGGGAACCTGTTCGATTGCATAAAACTCGAAATACTCCAATGCGGATTTTGCCTTCTCCAGATAAGCTGCCATTCTTGTGCCACGAGCCTGGTACTCCCCCAAGATTTGATTAACCACGAGCTGGGAGTCGCTGTAGAAATGTATAGCTTTGGCCTTGAGCTCTTTTGCTATTCGTAGTCCCGCAAGTAGAGCCTCATACTCAGCTTCATTATTAGATGCCCTGAAGCCAAATCTTAAAGCAGAGTGAAATTTGCTCCCTGCAGGAGTGATCAAAATAACTCCTGCCCCCGCTCCATTTTCATTTGACGAGCCGTCGACGTAGAGTTTCCACAGCTCGTGGGCCGTGGTTATTACCTCGTCGTCGGCTATACCAGTGCATTCCACTATAAAGTCTGCCAAGGCTTGTGCCTTAATGGTCGTTCTCGGATGGTAGGTGATCTCGAACTGTCCGAGCTTAACAGCCCATTTAAGGAGCCGACCTGACGCCTCTGGTTTAGACAGGACTTGCCTAAGTGGTTGATCTGTCAGCACATGGATGGGATGTGCCTGAAAGTAGGGGCGGAGCTTGCGAGATGAGTGGATTAGGCTGAGGGCAAGCTTCTCCATCAATGGATATCTTGACTCTGCCCCCAGTAATCTTTTACTGATGTAATAGACGGGTTTCTGCACCCTCTCTTCCTCCCGAACGAGCACCGCGCTTATCGCGTGTTCGGTGGTTGAGAGGTATAGGAACAATACTTCTCCCGTCTCAGGCTTCGAGAGGATAGGCGGTTCGGCTAAGTGCTTTTTGAGCTCCTGAAAGGCCAGCTCGCACTCCTCTGTCCATTCAAACTTCTTACTTCCTTTCAATAAGTTGAAGAATGGAAGGCCACGATCCGTTGACTTCGAGATGAATCTGCTCAGGGCGGCCATCCTCCCAGTCAAGCTTTGGACATCTTTATGCTTCCGAGGTGAAGGCATATCAATCAGGGCCTTTATTTTGTCGGGATTAGCCTCGATCCCTCGAGAGTTGACGATAAAGCCTAGAAATTTTCCCGAAGATACCCCAAAAGTGCACTTCATAGGATTTAGCTTCATGTTGTATTTCCTGAGTACGCCAAAGCACTCTTCGAGATCGTCAACATGGTTCTTGTTAAGTTGAGACTTTACAAGCATGTCATCAACGTAAACTTCCATGTTGTTCCCTATTTGCTCTGAAAACATCATGTTTACAAGCCGCTGGTACGTGGCTCCAGCATTCTTGAGTCCGAATGGCATGACATTGTAGCAGTAGAGCCCTTTATCTGTGATGAAACTCGTATGCTCTTGGTCGGGGGCATGCATGGGAATCTGGTTATATCCAGAATAGGCATCCATGAACGACATCAGGCCATGCCCCGCCGTGGCATCCACGAGCTGGTCAATTCTTGGCAGCGGAAAACAGTCTTTCGGGCAGGCCTTGTTGAGGTACGAGTAGTCAATGCAGGTTCTCCACGTCCCATTGGGCTTCGGGACCAACACTGGATTGGCTACCCAGTCAGGGTAAAAAGCGTCCCTGATGAAATTGTTTGCTTTCAGCCTGTCAACTTCCTCCTTTAGTGCTTTCTTTCTATCCTCGTCCAGCTGTCTTCGCTTTTGTTGCTTCGGGGGAAAGCTTTTGTCTATATTCAATGCGTGGCTCGCAACATTTGGGCTTATCCCCACCATGTCTGAGTGTGACCATGCGAAGACATCCTGGTTTTTCTTGAGGAAGCAAATTAATTGCTATTTTGCCTCGTCTTGGAGGTGTATTCCGACCTTTACCTTCTTCGAGGGTTCAGCATCGTCGAGCTGAACTTCTTCGAGCTCTTCCAATGGTTCGAGGTCAACTTTCTCCTCAATCCTTGGATCGATTTCCTCGTCAATTTCTAAAACCGTCCCATCCTTATTTTGTATGATAACGAGTGCTTGAGCGCTCGTTTGTTTCTTTCCCCTCAAAGAGATGCTGTAACACTCTCTCCCTGCCAATTGATCTCCTTTCAATGTTCCGACCCCGCTCGGAGTCGGGAACTTAAGGGCTAGATGCCTTACAGATGAAACTGCCCCCAGCCCGACCAGGGCGGGTCTCCCGAGCAGTACATTGTAGGCAGATGGTAACTCTACTACCACGAACTCCATCATCTTGGTCACCGAGACTGGATAGTCTCCCAAGGTCACAGGGAGTTCGATGGACCCCATACAGGCGGTTCCTTCTCCAGAAAAGCCGTACAAAGTGGTTGCACAAGCCTTCAGGTCGCGAAGGGAGAGTCCCATTTTCTCTAGTGTTGCTTTATAAAGAATGTTAACTGAGCTCCCATTGTCTATGAGAACTCGGCGCACTCTTTTATTGGCAAGCTGCAGGGTGATGACTAATGGATCATGATGATGGAACTGGACATGAGAGGCATCTTCCTCGGTGAAGGTTATAGGTTGGGTTTCAACTCTTTGGCTTTTTGGTGCCCTTGGTTCGGGTTCATAAGGAGACCCGTCCCCTGTCTTCAGCTCATTCACCTATCGCTTTTGAGCATTTCTACCCCCTCCTGCGAGATGAGGACCTCCCGAGATGGTTATTACGTCCTCTCCATCTACTGGCGGGGGCCTGTCTTCTTCCCGAGATCGGGAGTTATTATTCTGTGCCGCCGAAGGCGCGGCTATTCTCTGGCTTGCAGTAGTCTGTCCAGTACTCTGGTTTTTGACATACTGCCTGAAATAACCTCTCGAGATCAACCCTTCGATCTCGTCCTTCTGCTGTCGGCACTCATCAGTTGTGTGTCTGGTATCTCTATGGAACCGGCAATATTTGCTGGAATCCCTTTTGGACTTTTGATTCCTCATTGGGTCCGGATGCCTGAAGGGGACCTGGTTTTCATTAGCCAGGTATATGTTTTCCCGAGACTCGTTGAGCTCGATGTGCACTTTATATACGGAGAAATTCCTTTCTCCTTTCTTCTTCTTTCCTCCTTCAGCCTCGGGGTTATTTCCCTCGCTCTTTTTCCTCTTGGAGGGATTCTCCGAGGTAGGCTGTGGAGCTGCTGGGTCAGCCGAGGTTGAGGCGGAGTTAATGTTTATCGTTGTAGTTTCGGTCTGCGAGGTCGCCTTGAGCGTTGACCTCGCCTCCTCTACATTGACAAATCTCTGCGCCCGTCTGTTAAACTCGGTTATTGACCTCACCGGTTTCCCTTGCATGTCATCCCAAAGGGCGCTTCCGGGTAACACACCAGCTCGGATAGCCATCAGGTGCCCACTGTCATCCACATCTCGAGCTCGGGCGACTTCTAGATTAAATCTTGTCAGATAGCTTTTCAGCGTTTCGCCCAGCTGTTGTCGGACGTTAGTCAAAGTGGATGCCTCTGGTCTGACTCCCATCATAGCCCGGAACTGCTTCTTGAAGTCTCTAGACAACTGATCCCATGAAGTTATCCAGTGTCTCTTGTACTTCTCGAACCAACTCTTGGCAGGTCCGGCCAATGATGTCAGAAACAACATGCACCTGAGCTCGTAACCCACGTTACTAGCTCTCATAATAGTGTTGAATGTACTTAGGTGGCTGCATGGGTCGGTTTTTCCTTCAAACATTGGGACGTGAGGAATCCAGAACCCTTGAGGAAACTGAGTGTTGGAAATATTAGGAGAAAACGGCTCGAGCTCCTCATCAGAGTCCTCGTATCGACCATTCCCTCGTTCATTCTTTAAAAGCCTAAAGGCTTTTTCGAGCTGATCGATCCTTTCTTGAACTGGGTCCTTAGGTGGTGTCTGGAACTGACAGTCATTGATTATGATCCCAGGCTCGCGTCTCCGTGAGGGATCTCTACGCCCATTTAGGTGATTCCTTAGGTCCGGATTTGTCCGATCCCCCTTCCCCCTGCTCTGATTTAGATGATTCCGCAGGTCAGGATGATTCTTGCGACTTCGAATATTTTTGCGACCTCGGTTGTGTTTACTGACGGATCTGGTCTCTCCGGACTCATCACTGGTGAAACTCATTGATCGGTCATTTCGTGGGGGATTCTTCCCACGTCGCCTCGTCTCCGCAGTGCGAGACCGAGACATCTGGCTTCTCTCAGATGGTGCGCCTCTCCGCTCCCGGAATGTCTCCCTGTTTTCTTGTCTTTCCCCTGTACGCCCTTGATCCTGATTTCGATCAGGTTGAGCGTTTCTACGAGGAGGTGAAGGATATCTTACGGGAGACGGAGGGAACCGTATAGGCGACGGTGGTGACCGCCCTTGCCTCGGCCTAGAGGGTCCAGAATTTGCCCGAGATGGGTCAGTCGCGTTCGGTGCACTACCAGGAACCTGAGTCCGAGCCTCGGCAGGAGCTCGGTTATTCTCAGTTCCTGCAGGCACCTCCACAGGTGGATTAGGCGGGACCCGAGCTCGGGTACTCCTCTGGGGCCTAGAAGGAGCAGATGGCTCTGCTGGTGCCGGAGGTTGAGTCGGCCTCCTTGTGGCAGCATCTTTCCGTGGACGTCCACGGGGCCTCCGGGGAGGAACATGCACATCCCTCGTAGGAGGGACTTGGTTTTCGCGCGGAGGCGGGGGCTGAGTCACCTGCGCCTCTGCGGCCATCCTAGTCAACTCCTCATTCCGTTTGTTGGCTTCTGCCAGCAGCTATTTCAGTTGCCGATTTTCTAGTTCTACAATAGGAACATAACGTTCAGGATTGTAGTACATGTCCTCATCCCTTGGTTGTGGAGGTGGTCCCCGGGAATCAGAGGACCCACTTCTTTCATCAGCATCCGGGTTCTCCATTGGCTGTTTTCCAAGACGCCTTGGGTAATTTTCTTCAGGGGTGTTCTGATTGTTTGCGGCCATGAATCTTTCAGGGATGAATGCTTGAGTTCAGCTCTCAATGAAAGCACCAAACTGTTGACGCCGTTTTTCGTCAACAGATAAAAGAAGAGCACAAAAACAATGAATAACGATAGCCAAACGGAACAAACAAATCAAACACACGGTTTTTTACGTGGTTCAGCAGTTAAATCTGCCTAGTCCACGAGTCTCTATTATTAATCTTAAGATTATCTCTGAACAATTCTTTAGCATGAATTCTCCAGAATTTTCTCTCAAGGATCAGAATTTTGGTCCTTTACAACGGGGCATGGCTTCTCTATTTATAGAGAAGGATGCAGAATACTATCCCACATATTTTGGGTAGTTACTATTTTGTGAATAAAATAAATGGCTTTAAATGCCTTTAATCAGATAAAAAAGGAAACGTCCCTGAAGACCAGGGAACGCATAACTGACTAAATAATATCCCACGATTCTTGGGGATTTACATCAATAAATGAGGATTACATCTCATGTTTACAATACTTGTAGATATTCAAGGTGGTTATAGCGTATCTCCAAGGCTTCAGCATCTCAGGTTTCATGTCATTGTGCGAGCCACTGACATCTCCCGAGCTAACATTGCTTTCGAGATAGTACATCGAGCTCAAGGCCCATGCTCCGAAGTTCCTGAAGATGAGGGTGTTCTCGGAGCTACCTTTCGAGATCGAGATCATTTCGAGGTCACCACATTCTAGATCATATATCATACTTTGCAGGCTCGATTTACCATCCTAGAGCATACCCTAACCCTCACGAGACCATTTAATGCGAACTCAGCTTTCGAGGTCATATTTATTATGGCTCGAAATCTGGGTATAACAATGGTATTGTTAATATGCACTATCAATAGTGTATATTTACGATTTTGATAGAATTTAATAAATGATGTGCCTTGAATAGGATTTGTATGGATTTGATTGATTGACTCTTGCTGAGCAATTTTAAAATAAGCTAAGGACCTAAGGTAAGTAAATCTCACCTTTTGTGCTTAAGTATAAGATGCATGACTACATTGATTGTGTACATTTGATGAGTTAAGTATGGTATGATGATGATGCATATGATAAGTATGTGAAGAATGGTTATATGAATATCATGATAGTGTTGTGTGATATGAAATTGATGAATTTCGTGATATGTGAAAGATGCCTTACTTGGTTAAGATTGATGTGAATTATGTGCAAGTATGTGTTCTTATGTTGATGAATATGTGGATTACTGTTATGTTCATGATTTTGTTATATGTTATGATATATGAAGCGTTTAAGTTTTTAGGCTGGAAACCTTAGACCTGAGCCATAGCTCTACGTTAAGGTATAACAACGCCACCAACCCAAAGCTTCATGTATTATGACTACAGATGTTTTGAGTTATATGAGATGTGATACAATGCCTTGATTGAATACCATCAACATGAACATTGGCATTTCAGCATCAGCATGTATGCATGGCATGTACAGTTATGTGATACATTATTATGTGATATAAGACCATGCATAAGAATATGAGAAAAGTTATGAAATGCCTTGAAAAGTCTTATGTAAAGTTAAACATTTTAATGACACAAGGCTTAAGCAAAGTAATAATAAGATGTTAAAAAGGGTGCCACTGTTTCGATGAAGCAATTAAGTAAGTGCAATGAAGAAGACGGAGGTCTATAAGACTTATAGTGGCTGCCCACTAGTGTGGGCTAGGTCAGAGTTGACCATTCAGATATGTTTGCCATGTTTCCGTCTTTCTCCTCCATATGTGTAATAAGTATGGCAGCTATGGCAACGATGAAATGAGTGTTATGATGAGCCTAGCTGAGATGATGGCTAGCCGGAGGAGAACCCATGGGATTCTATATGATATGTGTAACAAGCCCTGCAGGCATTGGCTAAATCAAACAGTGTGCACAAGTGATATTGGGCCCATAAAAATGTGAAACTAAAAGAAAGAGCATAAAAGTAAAGTTTGAAAGTGCATGAGCAATAAATGAAATGCATAAGTATATAAGTCATTATATTAGTATATATGCACTACAAACTCACGACATTCATGTATATGTGTATGCATGAGATTTGCTTACTGAGCGTTAGCTCATTATGTTATTTTCCAACATTTTTCCAAGTGTGGCTTTAGCTGTTGAGCAACTTGTGGAGCACGGACTCAGTAGCAATGCAATAATGGTTTAGAGTTTTCATATGGCTGCCTTAAATTTAAAGTATTCATACGTGTAATAATTTCTACTAATAAGTTTATATAAAAGTTTTAAATTTTTCTGTATTTCTTCGTATCATTTTATTTAATTCTTTTGGTCAAATGCCTTACATACTCGTAAACCCTAGAATTACGAGTATGTGGCAGACGTACCCTACCTTAGGGACGTTACAGTCATATTAAACTGTTATGCTACCGAATTTTTCATGAAATTTAATTAAGTAAACTAGTTTTAATTTATTTTTGTTATATGTTATGTCAACATAAAAAGAAGTTTAAATTGTAATGAATATTATATAATTAGAGTTAATTAGTATTTTTATAATTAATTGAAAATTATAAAACAAATATATTAGTAGTTAATTAGAAATTACTTTATCTTTTAAGTTTTGATTTATTTTCCCTGTCATTAAATAAATAATTAAAAAAGTTTAGTGTAAGTTGTTATAATAATTGGATTAACTTATGATATAATTTTATAATTATTTAAGTTAAGTAATTACTAATTTAATTTTAAAATTTATCAGTAATTATCAAATTAATAAGTTTAAAATATAATTAATAAAATAATGAATGAAAAAGATTAATAAAATTTATGTAATTATAAAAAAAAAATTAGTCTAAATTTTAAATAATAATTCATTTGTATTATTATTATTATTATTATTGAAAATTAAATGATACACCAGTATTAAATGAGTCAAATGCGATATTGATTACTTTGTACACCGGCGGAGTCCGCCCCTAATAATCTGCCGATATTAATATATATTTTACCGGCAGAATATGGACATGGTCATTAACGGTGCAAAAGCAAGACATTGAAGTCTCAAGTAAACATAGCAAATATGTGTGTGTGTTATCACACGTTGTTATTAAGGAATAGTGCTTCAATGCTTCGACAACCAAATTTCAACAAACTTTGTGATATAATTACACTAAGGTAAAATTAACGACAAAACAGGTTGTTGCACGCGTGACTAATTTTTTTTATACCCGTAGAAAACTCACGTGTAACTAATGTACACGGTCATAATATTCTCCCACTTGATTAAATAATTACTCTTTTTATTTAGAGCATCTTAATTGCATTTTTTTTTAGAAAACTCACAAAAATAAATACAATATATACGGTCATAAAAAAATCGCGCCAAAAATTATTTACAGGTCGGGAATACACTGTGGCTCTTTTTGAAGCCCCTACAATGGAAACTCCAAAAAAAAAAAAGGATAATTTTTTAGTATGAACATTATTTTTTACCCTACTAGTAGGGGTTTTTTTATTTTGACACATAGAGAAATTGTAACCCAAATAACCCAAATTTTTATATTAGATGAGCATAAGTACAAAAGAATGACGAAAATAAATCAATTTTGATTATAATGTTGTAATATATGTATGGAAGTGATGAATAAATGATTTAATGAAGTACATTAAAATAATAATTCGAAATAATTATTGTATATACAGAGAAAGAAAATTGGCCGAATTATTATATAAATGTTAGATATCTCAAATAGCCCTAAAACGTATTCATTAAATAAATATTAATTTTTATATACAAAACGAGTTTTATCTTTAAAAGTATATAACCAAATATATATAAAAAGAAAAGTAATATTTTATTTCAGTAAAATTAATAGAAATAAAAAAGTTATTTCTATATATTTTAATAATTTTAACATTTAAAATAGTGAAATTCTGCATACATAGTTAAATTAATTAAAATGACAAAAAAGAGTATTATATGATATATATATATATATAAAAAAAAAAATAGGTTCCACTTATACAAATAAACAATGCGTGGATATATATATATATATATTATATTATACTAGACACAAATAATGTGCATATTGCACGTTTTTTTTAGTTTTATTTATAGAATTTATTAATTATTTTTATTAAATTTATATTAATGTTATATAAATTTTAAATAAATATTCTATTTTAATTAAATAATTTGAATATTTTTTATTAAGTTTATGTTTGTTCTAGTTTTTGAATTTGTGAGTGACAACAAGAGATTATATATTATATGTTTAATGTAATATTAAATATTATACATGGATTTTAAATTTAAGTTTCTTGCTAATTTAAAAAAAAAACAATTTGTTGCTAATTAATGGTAGATTATATTATATGTTTAATATGATATTATTGACTTTAAGTTTAATTAATTTTTATTTAAGTTATAAAATGTATGATTTTATTATTTTTAAATAATTATCATTGTAAAATATCTCAAAATTATCATTTTTTAATTTTTTTAATTATTTATTATTTTTAAATAATTATTATTATAAACTATCTCAAAAATATTTTATTTTAATTTGTTTAATTATTTATTATTTTTAAATAATTATTATTATAAAATATCTTATTTTAATTATTTAGCTTATTTCATTTAAGTATTTACAAACTACTATTAAATATAAAAATATTTCATTAAAATTAAAATAAAAAAAATAAAAAACCGTTAAAACTAATAATTTTCGTTATCTGCGCACTTATAGAATTAATTAATGCTAAATGGCACTCAACAAGACAAAATAAAACTATTATTGATGAAATTTTTATATTTTAATTTAATAAATAATATTGAGTAACCGTTACTATATATAATTTATGCCGACTTATGACATTGGTCACCTAAATAGTAACATTATTCCAATTTCACACAACATCAACTGATACGTATATATATGAAAAAAAAAAATAGAGTCCAATTATTATTGGCAAATTATTGAGTAATACAACTATACGCTTTCATTAATAGAAAAGTAACCTCAAGATCGATGAGCAAGTTTTTGTCGGTTCTGATAGCAGCCAATAATTTCTGTATATAAGAAATTAAATGTAACTTGTTGGAGACATGTTAATATAATATGAACAAGGATTTCACTTCAAGTTATATCTATATCGGTGGAGTTATCCGTTTTTGATTTCAGCATAATTTTTTTTATGACTGTATATATTATAACTATCTAAAACATTCAGCAAATTTTTAAAAAATTCCTAATAGTTTACAGTACCGAAAACTAAATTCAAACGTGTTGTTGCACTCGTGACTAATTTCTTTTATAATCGTAGAAAATAATATGTTTGAACTTAATTTTCGGTACTGTAAATTATCTAGAATTCTAAAAATTTGCAAGATGCTCTAAACAACTACAATATACATAGTTATAAAAAAAAATCTTACCGAAAACTATTGACGATCGAGAAAACTGAAAATGACACCGATAGACTTAAAAGTGAATTCGTGCGTCAAATGAAAGTTAATTATAATTGCAGAATGATACGAGTGTAAATATTTTACTCTTTCCAACGTGGTACGAGGGTAGGTGGATCACTTCTTCTTGGCAGAGTAAATAGCCTGAATACATGTTGCTGCAAGAATCACAACTCCAACCACAAAAGCGCAGAAAGTGGTGGGATTTCTAAAATGTTCTTGACGAAACTGAGCTGTCCAAGAAGCCATCTTTTTCTCGTAATGAATTTGTATTTTTTTTTCTCATTCAAATAAACGTCACAGGGCACCAAGTAGCTGCCTAAGCTGTTGAACAAGTCAGCCACATTTTTGTCGCTACTAAGATGATTTCGAAGTATATGAGCTGATCTCAGATCTTTAACATCTTGTTCACAGTCGATGAGTGAATCTTATAACCTCAGATAAGAAGCAACGGTGTAGTCATTCCTAGTGTTATCTGGGCACATTTCATAAGCAACCATGTTCAACAACTTTTGTTTTGTTGACTCCTCCACAATCAATGGTGGAAGCTTAAGTTTTGGGGAAGTAAATAAGCGAGTTGAGAAAGATACAGATCTCAGGCCACGTGAATAGTCAGCCATTAACTTTATATTAACTTCCTTAAGATCTTGAACGTTGCGAAATGACCGTTTGTAGTAAGAAGGTGAATTACAAGCACCATCTGCCTTAAGCCCCTCATTACCATCATCATCAAATAAGAGCTCTGATATGAGAAGATCAAGAAGATGAACAGGTACAACCACGTTGTTATCTTCTTCTTCTTCAAAGAGTTGTTTACTATCATCAGGTAAATTGCTTATGTTCTGATCGAGTCGTCGGTCGTAATATATTTCTGGTGCCATAATGTTCATAGAAATAAAACGACACACACTTTTGGCCAATTCAACACCTTTAACATTCAACTTCATCAATATCACCAGTACTTTAAAGGGAATTTGGTTTTCCATCAAAAACAAATCGTGACGAATCTCATCTGCTTGGGCAATGCTAATCTCATCAGACTCGTTTATGCGATTATTAACATAACTGTCTATAAATTGGAGTACCGAACACCCATCTCTAAACAACATCCTGGCCAGTTCTTCTTCACCATATTCAGTTATTAACTGTTCTTCGAACAAGTGACAGAAATTTACTTGCTTGATTTCTTTGAGTGAATTCACTGCATAATTATAGCCGCCGCCGCTACCTTGAATAAATCTTCCCCCCAATCTATGCTTGAGATTCATCTTATCCAAGTCCTTGTTGTGGTAATCCCTGCTAACACAATTAAACAGCAAGCACAACTACAAACTAATGCTAAATGTTAGCAATAATAAAACTGATGCACAAGAACACAGTAAAGCCAATCAAACAGTCGAATGATAAAGTATTGCTACAGCAATTCTCTCAGCAAAACAGAAAAGAAAATAAAGCAAGAAACACAAACAGTTTTATACTGGTTCGGCCAAATGGTAGTTCCTACTTCCAGTTTCTCCCCTTTATTGATCTTGATACAATGTGTATACAACTCTTGATTACAGCAGCTCAATCTCTCAATGATCAAAACACCATGATCATGAACAAATACAAAAAATACTCTCGGGAAAACTTTTGCCTCTCAAATCACTTGAGAACAAGAAAAGTGATTCTTGTTCAGACTTTAATCTCCTTAGCTATGATTCAGTATGAATCAATCTCACTAACTCATAATACTCTATCCTCCAAAGAGTTCTAACCAACGGTTTAAATAGAGAGCAAAAGACTAAACTAACCCGAGACTATTAACTAACTTAACCACCTTAACTATATTAACATTAACTATCGTATAGTTAAGACTTCTTGATTCTTTTATGTGGATTACAAATACCACACTTGTCGTGGCCATCAGCATGACTAGGATCGATTTCATTATTGTTATCCAAGTGGCTAGCATGAATAGGACCGATTGCAATCTCCTTTGGCCTGTAATACTCCTCAAATTGGCCTCGTT
The DNA here is from genome assembly GCF_963169125.1 of Humulus lupulus. Classification (NCBI taxonomy): domain Eukaryota; kingdom Viridiplantae; phylum Streptophyta; class Magnoliopsida; order Rosales; family Cannabaceae; genus Humulus; species Humulus lupulus. The sequence continues at coordinate 5,136,075 of NC_084798.1, forward strand.
TCAGCATTTTTTGAACCTTCTGTATCTTAGTCCGATGTGATATTTTTAGACCATTTTTAGCTTCTCCACTTTCAGTAGTCGTCTGATCTTTTGTCAAGCTTTGTATCAGCTTTTCATCATCATTACTCAGCTCAATTGAATCAATGTCAGACCTGGAACGGTATTTCAAGGGTGACCTTAAGTTAACTATTTTTATACGGAAAACATAGCCAAAACGACACTCACATAGATACTAATAGAAAATACATGAATATATAGTGTTAGATATTTATACACATTCAGCCACGGTGAAAACATAAATTGTTTGTACAATACTAACCAACTAACTCTTCCTCCTATGACCTATGAAGCATATTATCAGACTACAGAATAACAATGAGACTATTTATATATATTAACCTAGTTGGACTAGATCTCCTCATCAAAAGCTTCAGTTAACTAGAAAATCAACACTTCTACCTCAACTAAACTACTATAGATACTAAGCTCATAAACAAGAGATCGCTAAAATTCAATAGGAAGAAGAAGTAACCATGATTTTAGTAACATAGGTAACTAGTTACCATAAAGAAACCATAAATATACACAACAGAACGTGAAGGTAACCAGTTACCCCAGAAATATACACACAAAGAACGTGAAGGTAACTAGTTACCTATTCTCGTTTTCATATTTTTATTAATTTTCTTTCCAAATTTTGGTATTCCTATAAGTGTTGCAGTAAAAAGAAAATGCTTAAAAAATTGATTTGAATTTTTTTACATGTAGTGGAAAAAACTATAAAAAAAATTACAATCATAAAAGATAATAAATAAATAAATATTAAAATAATTATATAATGTTAAAATATATGTGTGAAAAAAATAAAAAATAAAAAATAAAAAATAAAATGGAATGAGAAAATAATAAATACAAAAATGAAAAAAAATATGAAAAAAAACAAAAGAAATAATGAATGAAAAAAAAATAGATGAATAAATAAAAATGAAAAGAAGAAGAATAAAATAATAGAAAAATGAAAAGAAAAAAATATGAATGAAAAAATTGGTAGAAAAAAATGAAAGAAGAAAAAAAGCTCATATGTGTGAAAAAAGAAAAAAAAATAGAAGGAGAAAATAATAAATACAAAAATGAATAAAAAAAGAAAAAAAATGAAAGAATATTGAAAAAATATGAAGAAAAAACAAACAATACAAATGAAAGAAAAAAAATAGACAAATGAATAAAAATGAAAAGAAGAAGAAGAAGAATGAAAAAATAGAAAGAAAAAAAGGATGAAGGAAAAAATTGGTAGAAAAAAAAATGGAAGAAAAAATAATAAAAAGATGAAGGAAAAAAAATAAAATAAATAAAATTAGCTTCAAAATAAAAAAAAACATTATTATGATAAAAAAAAATGTGGCATTTTTATATTTTAACTTTTTATTTAATAAATTTTTTCTTACAAATTTAAATAGAGTAATTTCCATATTTTTGTTATTGATACTATAAAAATCATATTATTAAAAAATTTCTTATTTTATAAAACATAAAAATAAATAATATAAGCAAAAATAAAAGTCAAACATATAGTACCTAGGCTCTTGGGTCGGAGGCTGTTTTTGTTGATGAACGGCCCTATTTACAAACGGAACTTTGCTGAATATCTTGCTCATAATTATAGCTGTTGTTGATCTTGTTGTCAAATTAGCTCTTGTTGCTCTTCCTTCTCACCATTCATGTTCTCTATCTTAATCGAAGTCTGCCCAGCAGGGTGCTCAACAATGCTGCTATCGTCGTTGTGGCCATCATCATCAGCATGAATAGGACCGATTACTGTCTCATTTGGCCGAAGCATGTTCTCTCCCTCAGCCGAAGATTGCACACCTTCGCCTTGTGCAATGCCTTCGATTTTTTTCGTAATTGTTAAACGAAAAATGTGGCTCTTGTGCAATATAGAAACTATGATCTCTTTATAGAGTAGATAAAACAAAAAGTTATAGATATTTTATCTTGTTATAGATAAAACAAAATGTTTGTATATTTAATACCAATAAATTCGATCTCAGCTAGCTTAAGTTAGTTAAATAATATACTCTCATATTGCAACTATATATGTAACCAGTGGTTAGACTAGCAAAAAGTTTTTTAAAAAATGAACAAAATGCAACTAAAAGAGCACATTTGCAATGATTATTATAGTTCAAAGGGAATTTTGTCTAAAAAATTAATTCAAGAGGCAAAACTCTACATATAGGTAATAGTTCTAGGGACAAAATTGGTATTTACTCTAGTTTATCACATTTATGTTCATATACTCTAATCTTAATATTGTTTTGCCTGCCTTAATTATATATATATATATATATTAAATTATAATCAAAATAGATTTTTATTTCTTCTAATTCTTAATGTTATACTTATGCTAATATAATGTGTATATATATAACTACATATTTGGTTATAAAGTCTTCTATGATTTGAATATCCAACTGAAATAAATATGTACTAATCTTGAGATATTAGATATAAAAAGAGAGTTGTTATTTGACACCGTGTTCAATACCACATGAAATGATACTTAATAGTAGGTTAACGATATTTAAAAATATTTATTAAATTAAATATGTAGTATTTGGTATTAGATTGCACTAATAATAATATATCAGATATTTATGATATTAGATAACACTAATACTCCTTAACAAAAAAATTGAGTTTTAATTTGGATTTTGTTTTTCAAAACATCCAAGGAATCAAATATCTTTGCGTGGCACACTGTTTTTATGTTTTTGAATTTATAAAATTGTATCCTAATCAACAATCAGCCTCTAGAATAATCCATAATACAACATTTTCCTGAGGATTAATCTTTGACCAAAGAGAGATGCCTTTTGATTATCCCAAAAAAAAAAAAAAAAAATAGAGAGATGCCTTTTGAGCTAATAATAATTGTGTCCACGAGTTAACATATATATTTTGTTTCTTCAGTTTGAAATCACATGATAAAACAGAATATACAAAAATGAAAAAATAAATATCAATTTAAAATTAGATGACTTCTGAGGACATTTATATATCTATTCTATATAATATAAATTTTTGATTTTAACCATTTTTAATTTTTTAATATTAACTTTAATGAAATATTTTTATATTTAATAAAATATATTTATATTTAATAGTAGTTTATAAGTATTTAAACTTACATAAAATAAAATAAATAATTAAAAAAATTAAAATAAAATATTTTTAACCTTGTAAATCTTATGCATAGAGTTTCTAGTGTATACAAAACAAAGTAAAAGGATTCATAATATCAAAATCCTTAATGATAGTAATGATGCAAAAGAATGCAAACTATTTTTATTTATTTTAATAAATAAGATCCGGAAGAATAAGCATATAAATTGGAAGAATTTTCAACATATAAAAAATTTAAAGGGGATTTTTGTTACGAAAAAGAAGTTTGGAGGGCGATGGCCATAATATAAAAGGGGAATTCTTATTTGTTAAATAAATAAATAATTTGTAATAATTTATAGGAAAAATCTTTGAACCCCTAAAAAAGGACACAGGTGTATCTCTCTTGTAATTTTTGGCTCGGAAAGTATTTTTGGTGCAAATTTGTTTATGCATATATAAATTGTAACTATTTATAACATCTACAAATTTTTAGAAAATTCTGAATAATTTACAGTGCTAAAAAATAAGGTTTAAATAAACTGTTTCACGTGTGATTATTTTTGTTATGCACATAAAAATTAGTTTGTTTATACATTATTTTTTATACTGTAACTTATTTAAAATTTCTTAAAAAAAATTATAAATAGTCTAAATAAATATAATATACACAAATATTTCCAAAGCCAACCAACGAAGAGAGTATAAAGATGTACATATTTTTGGGTGCACTAGATAGTAGATAACTATCCTAATTTATATATAAGTACAAAAAAGAACTTATTTAAAAAAAAATTACAAAATTTTGAAAATAGAAAAAATGGATGGAGAGCTCTGCAAACAAAAACAAAACAGTGGGAATAGTGCGCTGCAGAGTAGAGGATCACACTGACACGTGGCATTCACCCTATGTGTTGCTTGTCAGTGCAGCAGAAGTGGGGTCCGCAACTGCTTTTTTCTTTTTCTTTTTTGACAAAGCAACTGCTCTTTTCTTTACTAAATTGTCGTTTTATTAATTAAAAATTAAAAAATACTCCAAATTTTTAATATTTTTAAATTAAGTTAAATGAACGAAAATTAATTTAAAACACAAACCATTTAAATCAGGAAGTAGTTTATATTGTTTATAATGTAATGAAATAATTCTATCAAATTTTTAAAATTACCGGTATTGATTGTTATATATTCATTAATCAATATACCATTCATACAAAGAACTGAAATATTTATTTTTATGATTTATAATATAATGAAGTAAATAATATTTAATGTAAGTTGAATAAAAAATAAATATTGACGGCGATAATACTTAATTTTTTAAAAAAATTATATTTTAATATTATTATATTTTTTTTTATAATAATACATAAATCTACAATTTTAGTGCAATTATTCGTACTGACCATTAACTACCCTTTAAGTATCCATGTGACATATTTTTATACTCATAAATTTAAGTATTAAAATGTAACTTTATAAATGATTTGGGTATTATCGCTGCCAATATCCTTAAATTCGTTAAATACTATAAAAATTATTTAAAATTTTTAAAAAATCTAAAAAATTATTAGAAACTAATTAATAAAACTAAAATTTACAAATTCGAAACAACCCAAATTAAAATTGAAACTCAAAGTCATCCAAAAATCCATATTATTAACTAGTTTTTAATAATTTTTTAGATTTTTTAAAATTTAAAATAATTTTTATAATATTTAAAGAATTTAATCTAAAATCATCCCAAAATGCATATGTGCCACTGGGTACTAACGGCTGCACACAAATTGTATATTTAGTTATTACTGCAAAAAAAAAAAATTAAGTGTAACTTTTGAAAATATTTGTGTATTATTGCCGCCAATTAAACTAATAAAAATGTGTCACGTGAATATTTAACAAACAGTTAACGGTGAGTATTAACGAATACCCCAAAATTATAAATTTAAATATTATTACCGCAAAAAAAATATTAAAGTACAACTTTTAAAACATTTAAAGTATTATCATTTCATTAGAATTAATATTAAAAAAATATAAAAATGCATGCATATATTTTATGTCGAATATAACCCTAATAAATAATAAGAACAATAATTTATGGCTATATATATGGGAAAGAGAGTAAAGTGAGAATATATGATCAGTAGTTACTGTGTTTTAATGGCACACATAAACCAAATCTCAACCACTCACTCATCATCTTCTTCTTCTTCTTCAACCCCCAGAGGGCGAGAGATGAAGGACTCAACCCAACTGCACTCTTCTACAAAGTCCATTTTCAGAGACAACAATGGCAGATCTTCAACCAGTTTCAAGAAGAGTTTCAGTTCTGATGAGTTCGTTGACAAGAGAACCGGTCGTTTAGGGGTCAAGGAGGAGACCACTTATTGTCGTACGGACAAATACGACAACAAGAATGAAGGGTATGCTCATGAGTTTGAGACCAAAGTCAGGCTTAAGCATGTTGCTTACCCTAAACCATGCAGCAGCCCCAACCGTCAGATCAAATATGATGATGATGATGGTTGTGATGATGGTGATGATGATGATGATAGTGATGACGATGGACTTGATGATGGTGCTGATGACGATGATGATGATGCTGAGGATGATGATGATGGTTGTGATGATGGTGATGAAGATAATGATGATAGTGATGACGATGGACTTGATGATGCTGTTGATGACGATGATGATGGTGATGGTGATGATTATAGTGATGATGATGATGATGATGACTACTACTAGCACTTGTATCATCTAGGGTTTATTATTATGTGTATATGTATGTGATATCCTTATGTTATGTTATTAGAAGCACTTTTTTAATGTGTTTTTTTTTTTCTTTTGAAAGTGATAATGTTTTGGGAATTAATTATGTGTTCGTATTGATGGCTGTGTTTATGGTCTGATTCTGATTTTGACTTGGTTGATCTTGAATTTGATTTATATATATTAATATATATATATATATATGTGAAGGATATTAATGTATAATGACTTTTTTTAAACTGCAGTAAATATGGATATACTATCTATTATGATTGGATGATGAGTAATAAAGCAATATATTGCAAGTTTTTTAAAAAAATACTTATTTACATATTAATGTGATCTAAAAATCGTCATTCACTATAAATGACAATTTTCTCATTCAAATGTGAAAATGCCAAGAATATGGTTGCTCGCGTTGTTGTTTAAGCAAGGCCCAACCCAATGACTAAATGAAATCGGCCCAACTCGTGCTACCAATCAGATGACCCATAATATTGTAAAGCAGACACGTTATCGGGTTGTATGCAAAATGATTTTGAGAGGTGTATAAAAATAAGTAAATGTTTATATATTTTTTTAATATTATAGATTATTAAATATGTTATTTAGTAAATTAAATTGATACTATTTTATTGTAAATATTTTAATATTATAGTATAAGTATTTTTTTTATATTTTCTTATAAGTTATTGAATGATATACCTTATCATAAAATATATATACTGAATTAAAAAATAATATACCAATAAAACTTATAAAATTATTACTAAAAAATACATATACTATGCTAATAAAATTATATACTATCATTAAAATGTATATACAATAATACAAAATTATATACTACAATTATGTATAACAAGATAGAAACTAAATATCATAAAAATAAAATGATATACTATATTATAAAAAACATATACAATAGTTGGAAAATAATATACCAACAACATATAAAAATTTGAAAAATCAATATAACTTTAAAATAAAATATAATTAAACAAAACTAATATATATACATTACAGTATTAAAATCATAAATTTCTAAATAAATTAAAAAAAATGATAGAAAATGACAATTTAAATAATTAACAATATAAAATAGTCATTTATCTACAATTTTTAAAACAAAGACATTAATTTCTTGATATCATTATTTAGGTTAATAATATTCTCAACGTTTTCCTCATGATTAATCTTTGACCAAATATGGATGCTTTTTTATTATCCCAAAAATAAAGGAATAAAAGAAAAGAAATAGAGAGATGCTTTTGAGCTAACAATAATTGTGTCCACCACATTTGATTAGTTAACATACATACTTCGAATAGGAATATATGTACACTGGTATATGAAACCACATATTCGTATACACACTAGTATATGAAACCACAAAATATGAGATGTTGTATTTGAAGTTTGATGTATAAAACAATAAGTGAGATTATATTAATATTAGTATTTAGGGATTAATTTTGAGATATAGTTGAAAATAATCAAACAAAATAAATCTCACAAAGTTTTAATCGACGTCCTAATAAAATTTAAACTGTATATATAAAAATTAAAATGTAATATTTATCTTATAAAAAATGTGTATTAACAGTTTTTCTTGATTTTAATGATATTTTTTTGTTAACTTTATCATAATATTATAAAATTTAAGGAAATGTAACTAAAACTAATTTTTTATTAATAATATTAATATAAACTTAATAATTTTTTTTTGAATAAAACCAACCAATTACCTACATAGAAAATTATTTAACAATTACATTGAGATATTTTTTAATAATTAATTTTCTAATATAAAATATGTTCATATATATATATATATTAGGAGCTACTATAACGCATCTTTTTTTTACAACACCAGTGCATTTTTTTTCGACACCTGAATAGATAAAATCCCAATTTTTTTATATAACAGTGTATATTGTAAGTATTTAGAATATCCTACAAATTTTCAAGAGATTATAAATAGTTTACGAAGTCGAAAAACAAGGTTTAAACTGTCAAATTTTACACGCATATATAAAAGAACATGCACGTGTTCAACAGACAGTTTAGACCATGTTTTTAGTATCATAATTTATTCGGAATTTCTTAAAAATTTGTAGGATGTTCTAAATAGCTATAATATACCATCATATAATTTTTTTTTTGGATTATATCTATTCAGGTGTCGAAAATAAAAAAAATGGTGCACCAATATTGTAAAAAAAATTGGAAGCTTCGTAGTCGATCCCTATATATACATAAAAAAATTAATAAATCATTAAAGTTGATATAAAAGAAAATGTTACACCAAGGATTGGTTATATACATAGATATATATATATATATACTAGAATTTATAGAATTGATTAATTATTTTTATTAAATTTATATTAATGTTATATAAATTTCAAATAAATATTCTATTTTAATTAAATAATTTATTTATTTTTGTTTAAGTTTATGTTTGTTCTAGTTTTTGAATTTGAAAGTGACAACAAGAGATTATATATTATATATTATATATTATATATTATATATTTAATGTAATATTAAATATTATATGTGAATTTTAAAAGTTTCTTGCTAGTTTTTTTTATTTAAAAAAAGCAATTTATTGCTAATTCACATTAGATTATATTATATGTTTAATATGATATTATTATTGTTGACGCCGTTTTTCATCAGCAGATAAAAGAAGAGAGCACGTAAACAATTAAAGACAATGGCTAAAAGAAACAAACGAATCAGACACACGGTTTTTACGTGGTTCAGCAGTTAAATCTGCCTAGTCCACGAGTCTCTGTTATTAATCTTAAGATTGTCTCTGAAAAATTCTTTAGCATGAATTCTCCAGAGTTTTCTCTCAAGGATTAGAATTTCGGTCCCTTACAATGGTGCATGGCCTCTCTATTTATAGAGAAGGATGCAGAATACTATCCCACATATTTTGGGTAGTTACTCTTTTGTGAATAAAAATAAATGACCTTAAATGCCAATAATCAGATATAAAAGGAAACGTTCCCCAAAGATCAGGAAACGCATAACTGACTAAATAATATCCCACGATTCTTGGGGATTTACATCAATAAATGAGTATTACATCCCATATCTACAATACTTGTAGATATTCAAGGTGATCATAGCGTATCTCCAAGGCTTCAGCATCTAAGGTTTCACATCATTGTGCGAGCCACTGACATCTCCCGAGCTAACATTGCTTTCGAGATAGCATATCGAGCTCGAGATCCCTGCTCCGAAGTTGTTCCTGAAGATGAGGGGCTCTCAGAGCTATCTTTCGAGATCGAGATCATTTCGAGGTCAGTACATTCGAGGTCATGTATCATACTTTGCAGGCTCCGATTTACAATCATAGAGCATTCCTTAACCCTCACAAGACCATTTAATGCGAACTTAGCTTTCGAGGTCATATTTACTATGGCTCGAAATCTGGGTATAACAATTATAATAAGTGATTTTAAGTTTAATTAAATTTTATTTAAATTATAAAACATATGATTTTATTATTTTTAAATAAATATTATTGTAAAATATCATATTTTAATTTGTTTGATTATTTATTATTTTTAAATAATTATCATTGTAAAATATCTAAAAAAATATCATTTTTTAATTTATTTAATTATTTATTATTATTAAATAATTATCATTGTAAAATATTTAAAAAATATCATATTTTATTTTTTTAATTAATTATTTTATTTTATTTAAATTTAAATATTTACAAACTACAATTAAATATAAAAATATTATATTAAATATAAAAATATTATGTTAAAATTAACCTAAAAAAAATATAAAAAACAACCATTTTTCTTGTCTATATATATATTCATTTGAAATGATATATAAGCTATATACCCTTCGAGCACAACCATTTTAACAATCTGATAAGTACTTGTTTTGTTTTCTTCTTTCTTATATTTAAATTATTTTCACCAGAGAGAGAGAGAGAGAGAACATGCATGTGTATACCAAGAAGGACGATGTGCGAATTTCCGTTGGTGATGAGCAACCAGATGAGCAGACTTCGACTGAGACAGATAAGAACTACATGGAAATTCGTGATCAACAAGAGCAGCCTTCCACTCAGGAACCGATCATCAGGTATTCATTATATATTATGTGTATATATATATAGTTTTGATATTTTTTCTAACTGGGACAGACCCTTGATCGATCTACAGTTCTAGGTCCTTCCCTGCTTCGAATAAGATGATGAGTGATGGTGATAGAGATCTGATAAATGGCATAAAAAAAGCCGAAAAGGCTGAAGCTGCTGGAAATGATGATGAGAGATCACAGACCAAGATACAAAAGGTTCCAGAAAGCATCCTCAGAAAAGAGATATTTAAGAATCAGTATTGCAACCAGCCAAAGGCGATTGCAATCGGTCCTTATTATGCCAAGTGCTCGGAGTTGAAAAAGACCGAACTCAAGCGTAGATTGGCAGCTAGATTTATTCGAAGTAGCGGCAAAACTGTGGAGATTCTTCTCCCTGAATTCAAGAAAAACTTCACTGCAGATGAACTAAAGAAGCTCTTCAAAGAAAAGGTAATTAAGGATAATAATGATCAAGGCAAATTGAGCAGGATGTTGTTTTTGGATGGGTGTTCGGTGCTGCAGTTTATTGATAGTTACGTTAAAAATGAGATAAAAGAGTCTGATGATGAGATTATCAATGGCAAAGCAGATGAGATTCGCCATGATTTGTTCTTGCTGGAAAACCAAATTCCCTTTAAAGTACTGGTGATATTGATGAGGTTGAGTGAGAAAGGGGTTGAGTTGGCAATAAATCTCTATCGTTTTGTTTCTATGAACACTATGGCACCGGTGATATATAGTTTGTCTCGGCTCGATCAGAAAAGAAGCTCTTTACTACAGCAGAAGAAAGAGAAGAAACAACTCTTTGAAGGTAATAATAACACGCCTGTTCATCTCCTTGACCTTCTCAGATCAGAGCTCTTATTTGACGATGATTGTTCTAAAGAGAGCAGTCTTGTTAATGATCGTGAAGAGGGTAGAGACTATAAGTGTTCATTTCGCAACGTTAATGATCTCAAGAGTGTTGGCATAAAGATGGTGCCTGAGTATTCTAGGGGCCTGAGATCAGTTTCTTTCTCATCTCGATTATATATTTTCGGCCAACTTAAACTTCCACCGTTGATTGTGGACGAGTCGACAAAACAAAAGTTGTTGAACTTGGTTGCCTATGAAATGTCTCCCGGTAATCATCAGAAAAACTACGCTGTGTCTTCATATTTGAGGTTGTTAGATTCGCTCATCGACAGTGAACAAGATGTTAAGGACCTGAGATCAGCACACATACTTCGAAATCTTCTTAGTAGTGACGAAGAAGTTGCTCGATTGTTCAACAGCTTAGGCCGAAGCTTGGTGTCCCATGATGCTTATTCGAGTGTGAAAATGGAAATACAGAAGTATTATGAGATAAAGGTGGTTAAGTGGAAAGCTGAGTTGACTCAAGAATATTGCAGAAGTCCTTGGGCTATCGTCGGTGTTTTGGCTATACTAGCGGGACTTATATTAACAGGGATTCAGACTTATTACTCTGTCAATCCTAAAAAGGGGCACTGAGCTACGTGGATATATACATTGGAGAATTCTTTCCGGGGCTTTACTTTGAGCTTTACTGGTGAGACTCTTCAGTATTCTTGACTTGTTAATAGTTTTCGACAGGATTTTTTTTTATGATTATATATTGTAATTGTTTAGAGCATCATGCAAATTTTCAGAAAATTTTGAATAGTTTACAGTATCGAAAACTAAGTTTAAATATGCTGCTTTCCACGTGCATAAAAAAATTAGTGACGCGTGCAACATGTTCGAAACTAGTTTTTAGTATTTTAGACTATTCGGAATTTTCTAAAAATCGCGCTAATTCTTTAAATAGCTACAATATACACAGTCTTTAAAAAAATTGTGTCGAAAAATATTTAAATGTTAAGAACACTGAAAGTCTCACCGATAGGGCTTAAAAGTAAAAGACTGTAAAAGAATTTTCATATATATATATATATATATGCAATTAAGCTTTCGTGTGGAAGATGAAAACTCAGTGATCTTCTACTAATTATGAAATAAGCATAGTTGTATTATTCAATAATATGCGAAGAATAATTGGACTGTATTTTGTTTGTATGCATATCTTTAGTCAACGCACGTCTGTTATGGTAAAAAAGTTAATCAGTAATTATAACAGCAATAATAATGTCATCGTTGTTATGTGATTAGTTTGGTGACACATTTAACAAGCAGTTAATTCTGTTATGAACAAGCCTCTCATTAAAACATATATATATATATATATATATAAGGTTCAACAAGAGAAGACGTATTTTGAGTTGTAATTTTTCTCTCATTTTTAGTTGGTGGAAGAAAGTTTGTTCTTTTTTCTGAAAGATGAGAAGTGTACTCTCTGCCATTTGTAATCTTCAGCTGATTAATAATGAGATAAGTGCGCCAAGCCATCAAGGCTGTTCCTGCTGTTGATGTAGGCTCTATAAAATAAAAGGAGACCTCAACCACGTACATCTTCTTGTCTCAATATTCATTTACTTTTGCTCATTTTGAATTACTCCCATTATCTTGTTTTGATTCTTATTGTGTTTCTTGTTTAGTATGATTGTTTCTTGTTTTGTGGTGGTATATAGGTCATAGATTTCATAACATAACGATTTATAAAGACTTCTCGATAGTTACTATCCATAGATGAGTACTAACAATTATGATGATGTGACAATATAATAATGACTTTGTATAGCAAGTCACCAACAAGTAAAAAAAATTTCTTACATTAATTTCGAATTTTCATATATATTGTTTAAATAAGATTTTTTTTAATTTTTTAATTTAATAAATATGTGACCGTCGTGTAATCAAGTAGTTTTTTTTTTAAATTTAAAAAAATTAAAATTTATTTTTAGAAATATTAATTAACAATTATAAATATAAATCATTAATGTTAATCTAATAATTAATATTAAAGTAATCATAATAACTATTAAAAGTAACTCATATATATATATATATATGTGATAATGTAACAGTTCCATTTTATCATTTGCGTACTTCAATTTTTTCATGTAGAATTATTTCACTATTTTAAATGTAAGAATTATTTAATAAATAATATATAACTTTTTCATATTCTATATTAATTCTGATCATTTTATCCACTTTTTCTTAATACTCTTCGTATTTGCAATATATATTTAATATTATTAGCACACATAGTTAATTAACTCATCATTGTAATCACTATATTAATCATCATTTTGTGTAAAGTAGGTGGTCCCAAATTTCCCTTATCCGTTAGTATAATTATAATTCCTCACGTTTGTATAAATGGTCACTACCTTCTGAATTGTGAGCTAGCACATATTATTTCATTCTTTGAGTACTATATTTTCTTTATTCTGTAATTAATAGGGTATCAGAACCATTGTAAGAATAATTGTATTGTGTCCTCAAGTGACCAAGAGGGACTTGCACAATTCAAGAAAAGAAAGAAAGAAAGAGAATAATAATTGTGTCTACCAGCTCACTTTTGTATAAACACCAGCTCATTAATTATTTTAACGAGAATGAAAAAATATGATAAGCATGAAATAACTTATTTTAAAAAATACGTGAACCAAGACCACATAAAATTTCATTTAGAAAGTTAATCCCCAAACTTATTATTTTGATACAAATATCCTACTAATAACATCTTTTAAAAAAACTTGCTTTAAATAAAATGGAATACAATTCGATCCCAATTCTTTGTTCGTATGAAAATTTGATCTTCAACCTTATTTTTATTTTATATATATATTTAAAACTTTTAATGTTAAATTTTTTAAAATATATATGTATATATATATATATATATATATATAAAAACCAAAAAATTTGAATAAAAACTAAAATAAAAAATTGTTACGGGAGCACAGAAGGTTGATTTTGGGGAATTAATTTGTCATGGACAAAGATGAAGAAATATAAACATGAAGCAGAAATTTAAATAAAAAAAATTATTAAACCAAGATTTCAAATCAGTGGAGTGTCTGAGAAGGAAAACACAGTGATAGAGACATAAAATACATGTAGATAAACGTAAAAATTAGAGAAATGCAAAAATTAATTTTCTCGATTTTTTATTCGCAATAGTTTAACATATGATAAAATAATTAGTTGTATATTATTAGGGTCCAAACTCCAACTAAATCTTATAAATGTACATCGTTTGAGCGTGATAATTTAATCAACAACTAATAATGTAAATTAAATTAAAACCAACATTAAAAAAATTCCTTCTAAAGTAACACAAAGTTTTATGATTTTATCTATAATAAGGGCTAAAAATAACTTGATAATAGTACTACCACTTCAACCACTCTAATTAACCAAGTTATATGTACTCATAACTCTATCATGTACGTACGTGGGCACGAGTCTTATGTAGTAAATAAAATACAAAAAGGACTCATTTTTTGTTCATTCAAATGAACTATATATTTATTTATATATATAATTATTGCCCCACAATTTCTTAATATTTCCTCATCAAATTTCACATAAAACTAATAATTTCTGGCAATATATATAGGCCACTAGTTATACAAACTGCAAAGAGAGAATATCTAGACATATATAATGGCACACTACTCTTCTTCTTCTTCTTCATTCAGCAAAGGCCGAGAGTTGAAGGACTCGACCGAAATATACTCTTCAGCTCCATTTTGGAAGACGAGAGTGTCAGAGCTTCAATCACTGTCAAGAAGAGTTCTACTTCAGATGAGTTCGTGGACAAGAGCACAGGCCGTTTAGGGTTCAAGGAGGACACCACCTATACTCGTACTAGTACTGAAAAATACGACAACAGATATGAGGGGTATGAGTTTGAGGCCAAACTCAAGCTCAAGCTCAAACATGTTGATAGTGATGATGGTGATCATGATCATGATTATGGTGATGCTGATGCTCATGATATTGGTGGTCATGATGATGATGATGATGATGATGTTGGTTGTGATCATGGTGGTCATTTTGATGGTGATGATTATGGTGGTGATTACGGTGGTGATGATGATGACTGCTATTAGCACTTTCACTATTTTGGGATTCTTAATATCCTTATGTACGTAGTTATGCTTTAGGAGAACTTAATCATTTAATGCTTTCCTTTTCTTTCTTTCCTTTTTTCTTTTTTGTGGTTTTTGTTGAATATGAGATCTGTTTTGTTGTTTTGGGCGAACAAAAATGTGTTTGCTTGGTTGATTGTTGTGTTGTGGTTGGTACGTAGATGTTGAATTCGATATAATTTATAGAATAAATAATATTTTTATCCCCGAACTATTATTATTGTTTGATTGTGCCTCCGAATGATTTGCGATATTTTAAATTCCCCCCGAACTATTCCCGTTACTGAGTTGTGGAACTTTTGTTACTTTATGTCCTATGTGGCTAACGGAGACCAGATTTGGCATTTTGGGCACTGATGTGGATTAAAATTTTAATTTAAAAATTAAAAATCAATTTTACTAAAAAAATTATTTAAAATTAAATAATTAATTGAAAATCAATTTTCTCCATAATCTTCACTCTCGTCCTCCTAATCTTTCGACACTCCAGACTCGACCCAATCCACCTCCACCAAAGCGGTACGTTTTTTACTCTATTTATGAGTAATGGGTTTGTTTTGAATCATCAATTAATGCATAAATTTGAGATTTTAGAGTAATGGGGTTTCTGGGTTTTGTGTGCTTGCAGGTGAGGGTTGTAATTAAGGGTCGGGTTTAAGGCGTGTGTTTACAAGAATTGGACTATTGAGAACGTAAACCAGTTGGGTTTGAAGGGTTGGGTTCGGAATAGGAGAGATGGGTCTGTGGCGGCTCTTTTTTCTGGGAACCCTGACTCGGTCAAAGAGATGGAACAGAGGTGTCGCCGGGGTGCTTCACATCTGGGTTCTTGCAGCTGGGCTTGGGGCGCGCGCGCCAGGAATCACGTGGGTGCCTCAATTGGGCTCGCGCACTTGCGCGAGAGGTTGGGCACTTAGGCGGGCACAGATGCAGATGGAGCTGGGGGTCTCGGAGTTCATGGAGATGGGTTGCAGAGGAGGCGTGGATGAGTTAATGAACACTTTAAGAGCTTTTTTTATTTAGACATATTTTCTCTGTGTGTGTGTCTAATTAGATTATATATTCAAGGCATGCAAAAAGTTGCTCGTTTGTTAATAAAAATGGTTTGTGTTTATATGCATTATTTTCAACAATACTAGAAAGATGAATAAATGTTAGCCACAAGTTACATTAGCTTCATCATTATTCCACTTAAGCTAAACAAAGCAAGCACTTAAAGAAATTTCCTTGATGTGATCAAATATAGATCCTTGATCTCTCTTCTCTTGGTATATATACTAATAATGAATGATCTCATAATATTACCTAATTAAATCCAAATCCATTTTTTTATTATGTTTTTATCATGCAATGCATGAAATTATCCAAATTTTGTGATAAATAGGATCCAAATCACAATGAGAGATTTGGATTTTAAGATCCAATCAATCACATATATACCAACTAGAATGTGATTACCAAAATTAATGTAATAGTAAAATCATAAAATAATTCTAAATTTTTAATAGGACAAAGATATAAATTTTTGATATCATATAATTTCACTCACATATATACTTAGTATCTTATTATCAAATTTTGTGCAAAAATTAAAACAATAATTAATATATAAGTATGCAAACATATGTAATAAATCCATAAAAAATAATATATACTAAACCATATATTAATATAGGAACCAAACCGTAGCTTATCTAAAATAATAAACCAAATAGTATCTAAGCACTCACACCACTCACATCACTTACTCTTTTGGGAGAGAAAAGATGAGGAATTTGATTTAAATTCTAGAAAGACCTATCCTGCACTTATACACTGCTACAAAATACCCTTTACGGGACACTTTTTTAGGACACGCACATAAATGCAAGTCCTTAAAAATATTTATGAAGTTTTTAGGACACTCATTGAGAGTCCTGAAAAAATGCAATTTAGGACTCGCAATGAGTGTCCTAAAAAAAAATGCGAGTCCTAAAAAATTCTGGGCTATAAAAATAAGTGTTTCACTTAATATTTTTAAGGACTTGTTTTGGGAGTCTTTAATACTCTTTTAGGACTCGCAATGAGTGTCCTAAAAGAATCTGCGAGTCCTAAAAAATCTGGGCTAAAAAAAAGTGTCTTACTTAATATTTTTAAGGACTTGCTTTGGGAGTCCTTGATACTATTTTAGGACTCGCAATGAGTGTCCAAAAAGAATCTGCGAGTCCTAAAAAATAAGTATTTCACTTAAAACATTTAAGGACTTGCTTTGGAGTCTTAATATTCTTTTAGAAGCAAGTCCTAAAAAAAAGTATTAAGGACACTCCAAACACGTCCTTAATTATTTTGAAGTAAAAAGCATAAAATAAACTATGACTTTTTCGAAATTATAAGGTTAAAATACACAAAATAGAAATATCATCAGCCATTTGGGGATTTATTCATCACACGATCTAGGGCTGCTGGGTGGTGAACGACGGCTGCTGGGCGAACGGCGGCTCGGCGGCAGCTGGGTGAACGGCGACGGTGACGGTGGTGAACGCCTCCAGCAAGCGTGGGTTCTGCCTCATTTTTCTTTTCTGGTCAAACTAAATCTGGACCGTTCATTAGCGTAAGATCATTTGTGTGCAACATCTACTCTTCCTCTAGCTTCTCCTATTTCTATTCTCAATTACCAGTTTGGCTTTGAACTCAGGCAAGCCCCCCTCTCTCTCATGTTGTTTTACTAATTTTGACTTTGAATTAATGGTCTTCAGTCTATCATTTTTGTGATATTTGTAATCAATCACTTGACTCGTGATGTTTGGTTTATGCAATTTCAATTCTTTTTGTGATTTTTTTTAATAAAGTAATTAACAATGTAACAACTCTATTTTTTGTATTTGTTCTTTTTAAATAATTGTTATAGATATAGGTAGTCTTGAAAAAGTTTCTCAATAGTTTAGCTTTTTGTAGTGTTTTTCATTCATAATTGATTGCTAACTGTTTGATAAAATGCTTTCTGTTTTACAGTCTTTCAAAGTTGCTTACAATGTGTTTGATGAAATGCCTCTTCTAAGTTTCTGCTTTTTTTTCAAATTTGCTCCAACCATAAGTTGAGGTGTGTTTTCATTGAATTTTTTGTAAGCTGAATCTGGATTTGTCATCTTGTGTTTAATTCTCAGAATTTTGAAGGCTTCCAAATCCACGTCTAATTTTAAAACTTGAATATTTATATTTGAGCCTGGATTTGTCATCTTGTATATACACATACACATTTTAAACTAAATTTGTACAGGGAAAGACGGATTCTGAGGCTAAAGCTGCAGCAGGGGTATAGACAATGCTGGTGCTGTAACCAATCTGGTGACTGCTCGATAAAGGTGTGAATATCCAGACTGTAAATGGTTTGATTATGATATTAGATATATGTAGTATGTGTTAAACTTTATCCCAACCAGGGACAAACTTAGGACCATAATCCAGGGTGGGCAAACTATAATACTTTATTAGGAAATGCTACCAATTCATCTGCCAAAAGCAACAAATCCATTACAAAGTTTAAAGGCTCTGAAAAAAGTCTCCATAATGGAAAAAAAGATTGATATAGTAAAATAAGAATTGAGTATCTTATTCGAAGACTTTGACAAAACTTAAGAAATAGAAATACTTGATAAAGCTGATATTGACTTTTAAATAGGATAAATCAATTTCACAACTCATAACTTGGCAAAGTGGACACTTAGGTATAATATACAGGGTGAAGTATTGTTTTGGTTGTTGTATGAGTGTTTTGGTATAGCTGCAGTTGTAATTTTTGTTTTGCTCAAAAAGTTGTACTCACTTAATACATTGTATTTATTGTTCTGTTAGTGTAATATGCTTGGTCTGCATAATTTATTGATTAGTGCATTTTTTGTCACCGAGTATTGCTTTATACCACTGTTTTTTTTTTTTTTTTGTATCAATTGTTTTGTATATGTCATGCACTATCTATATTTATATAAAATTGAAATAGGGTAGGCAATAGACACTAAGTCTGGCTATATATACATATAAGATATATATATTTCAAAAAATTGGTTGAAAGGTGGTTGTTGTTCTGATTGTATTTTTGTAACCTTTGATTATGTTTACATGTTCAGCTTCAGTGGTAAAACTGCTAAAAAGTACTCAAAACAATGGACCTGTTTGGTTAGCCTTACTGGTTTTATTAGAGCAGAAAACATAGATTGATATGGATTCATATTATTGCTTAATTTTGTGGTTAAACGTGTACTGTGTAAAGCCCATTTTCTTCAATTTGTTTCATTTCGTTTCATTGATTTGTAGTTTTGTTTTTTGAGAAGTTGATTGGTTTTTTTGTACTCTTTCAAATTCATTTCATTGTATTCTTCTTTTGAGATTCTGCAACTTGCAACAATGATTAACATATTCTATTACACACCTATAATTAATGTTGGAGTTCTTCACTTATAGATTTTAATGTTTTTGTTTTTATACATTTCTAAAAATGTAGAGCTAGCTAGATAGATAAGAGTTAATGAAAAGTATTGCCTCGCCCACATGAATAATTGTATCATTATGTAGTATAGCTAGAATTAGATATACATAGCCTTACTAGGACCTATGTATACCTACGAGCTCTGCATATATTTGCTTTGTCATCAAGTGATAGAAATATTGGATTATGAAATTTTACATAGTATATCTAGGAGTAGGAGTGGACCTAGGTAGAGTGTTTCAATTTCATTCATTTTAATATTATTAAAAAAATAGACATATAATTATAAACTATTTTTGTATATCTGTATATATTTTTTTTCAGGTGCTCCAATTCTACAATTGTCTCAACTTTCAACTATTTGGTTACCACTAAATCTTGATATCATTTAGGTCCTATATTTTTCATTATTTTACAATTTTGAATGATAAATGTATTATTTTAGTGGAGTTTGAATATCTTAGATATTCATCCGTAGTGAAGTAGGTTCTGGGAATTCTGTGTGTTGCGGTGATAACGGAAGATTGAGAACTTGCATGTCTTAGTGAAGTAGGTTCTGAGAATTTTGTGTGCTGCGGTGATATATGGATGAAAACCTGTGTGATGTTTGATTTGTTTGACATGTTGGTATTGATTGTGAGAGATGGCTAGGCTAGTAAATTAGGGGATATGCTGTCTGATTTTCTATAGAATTTTTTGTACTTAGTTTTGTGTGGAAATATGAAAAAGATGATTGCCACAATGATAAATTTGTGATCCGAATATTTACCATTCGAGTTACTTTAAACATAATAATGAGTTACTCTATATGTAACCACCAAATTACTCTGAGTTACTCTAAATGTACTAACAAGGTTACTCTCTATATATACCAACTTAGTTATATTTTGTATATCAACAAGTGGGTTCAATATGTACCAACTAGGTTACTTTTTGTGTACTAATGAGTTACTCAAAATGTAATAGGTGGGTTACTCTTTTATTATGTAGCAATTGAGTTGTTATGTTCCAATACGAAAATCTTACATGTATTAGTCGAGTTACTCCTGTGTATCAACCGAGTTACTTTTTTACCAATAGAGTTACTCGAACAAGACTTATGCAATATTATTATAATGTTGTTCTCGTAACCAAAACCTATGTAGAGAATTACTAATGACTTTTAAAGTATCTTTTTGTTGTATGTTACTAATGAGTTTTTTGATGGAAATTAGAATCAAAACATGGCTCATAGGTTACCAACATGTACTTTAGTACATCAAACTAGGATACTAAGGGGTATCGTCATATTTTTTCAACAACCCAAAATTAATATCTTTTCGCCAAACCAAACTAGTGTAGTGAGTTTATTTTTATTAAATAAACCAGTGTGATGAGTTATAATGCTCATATGAACTAAAGATATTAGTCTACTACTACTTCTGAACTAAAGATATTATTTTCCTTATTAATTAATAGTCAATAAGAATACCACACAAGCTAAGCTATTATTTAGATACGCTATTATTTTGATCGGTTAATTTATTACAAAATTTATTCATATTTAAATTTTAAGACTGATTTTTTAAAAATGTATGTATATGTATAAAGGCAAGACAACAAAGCTTTTTTAAATGAGCTAGTTGTGCATTGTAGTTGGATGAGTTAGTTTGTTAATTCATTGTAGGGAGGGGCTCGGGCAGGGAGGGGATCAGCAGGGAAGGTGGCTGAGCTGGGCTCGGGGCTGGCTGGAGGTCGAAGGCGCAGGGAGGGGTTTAGGTTGGGCTGGGCTGGGCTTGGCTTGGGTCGACGGTGCAGGGAGGGGCTCGGCAGGGACGGTGGCTGGGCTGGGCTCAGGGCTGGCTGGTGGGGTTCTCAACTTCACGGCGGCGACACTATAGCTCACGGCGGCAGCAAGTATTTATTTTATTTCTTGATTTTTTTATGTTAAAATATGTTTCATTTGATTGTGTTGGATATGTTCAGATCTGATTTTGAGCCTAGACTAATAATGAATATCATCTTTAGTGTATTTTGCTTATGCTTTAATGGCTTTATACTTGTGTTTCACTATTGGTTTTTGGTGTATTTTGTGACTTGATTTTGTTGTATTTTGTGACTGGATTTTGGTGTGTTTATGGTTTATTTTGATGCTTCTTTAATGGATTAATATGGTAGATTTATGGTCTATTTTGTTGCTGATTTTAGTGTAGTTTGCTACTGTTTTGAAATACCTCTATGTACTGGATGAATAACATTTTATGAAATAGTACTATCTATACCTTCTATTATATATATTTATAATTGTTGTGTGTGTCTACTTATTTATAAGTTTGAATTATAATTGTTGTCTGCTAGTCCTAAAAAGTCTTTTTTTTTTTTTTAAATTTTGCCATTTTTTTAGTATTTTCTTTTCAAAATTCTTTTGATACATATTCGACACTCAAATGAATATATATTTTTAAATCCAAATTAAAATTGTAGCTGTGTTTTTTTTTTTAAAAAAAATTACTTTTAAGGGCATGCAAAGCGAGTCCTAAAAAATTACCCGCGAGTCCTAAAAAATCTGGTTGAGTACCTTTAATTAAGTTTTTAGGACTCGCTTTGACTCGCACAGATTTTTTAGGACTCGCATTGCGAGTCCTAAAAAACCTTAGTTTTTAAGGCTCTCAAATAGAGGACTCGCGGGACGCGAGTCCTAAAAAACCTTTTTTTGTAGTAGTGATAATCTCGAAAGCACAAATCTGTGATCACATAGTTACTCTAAATCGACTCTTTTGAGGCTCGGATTAAGCAAATTTTGTGATTAGTAGCAAAATTGAAATTCAACTTAATTATTAATTAGACGGTCAAATGTTAAATATCCGGATCACAAATTTATCATTGTGGCAGTTATCATTTTCATATTTCCACACAAAACTAAGTACAAAAAAATCTATAGAAAATCAGACAGCATATCCCCTAATTTACTAGTCTAGCATCTGTCACAATCAACACCAACATGTCAAACAAATCAAACATCACACATGTTTTCATCCATATATCATCGCAACACACAAAATTATCAGAACCTACTTCACTAAGACATGCAAGTTCTCAATCTTCCGTTATCACCGCAGCACACAAAATTCCCAGAACCTACTTCACTACGGATGAATATCTAAGATATTCAAACTTCACTAAAGTAATACAATTATCATTCAAAATTGTAAAATAACAAATAGTATCAATAAAATAACAAATAATTTTTTTTCCAAACACCCACCCACTCGTGTACTTAGAGCGTCTTTCGAGTCTTAACATAGATACAATCTTAGTTTAAGTATTACAAGTCATAAGTTGGTTAAAGCCCCACTATTATTATCAAATAAATCATTTTCTTAAAAATAAAATAAAATTAAGAGTATTCCATTATTATTATGTATATGATTTGATGCCATGATTCTTAGCATGTGTGAAAAGAGCTAATAATGAAAAATGTGTAACTATTTTTAAATGACATGGGTTTATTATTTTTAGTGTTTTAAATATTGTAGTTCCATATATTATTTATTTGTATATTAAAACTTGAAATTATATTATTACCCTATATTATAATCTGAAATTATTACCCTATATTATTTTTAGTGTTTTAAACATTCTAGTTCCCTATATTATTTATTTGTATAAGCATTGGGTTTATTATTTTTATTGTTTTAAACATTCTAGTTACATATATTATTTATTTGTATATTAAAACTTGAATTTATATTATTACCCTATATTATAATATGAAGTTATTACCCTATATTATTATCCTATATTAAAATATGATATTATAATATATACATATAAATAGCTATATATATATTTATATAAGAAAATAAATAAAAAATAAAATAAAAACAATACTTGGAAGGAAACCACCGGCTGGAGCTGCGAGCAACCAGCACACCCCACGGCAAGAAGCACGACGCCGCCGTGAGTGCTGGAGCCGAGAAACTGCGCCGCCGGCGAGACTGTTGGAGCCGAGAACCAACGCCCCTGTCACCATTCCTGCCAACGACGCCGAGAACACAGCTGCCGCCGAGCGCCGCCGAGAGTGCTGGAACCAAGAACCCAGCTGCCGTCGAGCGTCGTTCACCACCATCAAGAGTCTGCCGTCGTTCACCTACAGCCACCGTTCACCTCTACCAGCCCTAAATGGTGTGATTTTGAGTATATCTCCAAATGTGTAGTGCTGAGTTTTCTTTATTCTTTAACCCTATAATTTCAAAAAATATAGGACTCGCATATATTCTTATAGGACTCTCATTGCGAATCCTAAAAGAGTATTAAGGACTCCCAAAGCAAGTCCTTAAAATTATTAAGTAAAACACTTATTTTTATAGCCCATATTTTTTTAGGACTCGCATATTCTTTTAGGACACTCATCGCGAGTCCTAAATTGTGTTTTTTTAGGACTCTCAATGAGTGTCCTAAAAACTCCATAAATATTTTTAAGGACTTGCATTTAGGTGCGTGTCCTAAAAAAGTGTCCCGTAAAGGGTATTTTGTAATAATGAAAATTCAATTCATACAGAGATAATGATAAGACCACTTACATTATTGTGCAACGGAATGATTGAGTCCTTCCTTCAGTTTCTCTAACCCTTGTATCCTTTTGTCGTAGGGTATTACCAAGAAATTGAACTATTCTTTAATTTTCTTCACAGCCTTCCAAAGTATCCTTAGAATCACCTAGACTAGAGTGGACAATTCTCAACATATGAGATAGATGCAATGAGAAGAAGTATATAGAGAATATGGAGGCTTAGAAAATGACTTATATTGTAGAGAGAGTCTAAAACCCTAAAGCATCAACTTCAGATCATATGTTTTCACTCTCACTTAACATTCATTTTATAGGCTCAATTAGTTTACTTATTTAATTAAAAAATCAATAAAATAATAGCCAATTATCAGTCCTAGGTCGAAATTCCTATGGGCTATAGGCCCGTGAAATTTCCCTTTTAATTATAAGCCTATTGGACTTAAATTCAAGGCTAGTATTATATTATAATGATTAATTAATTAAATAATAATTTAAATACTTTATCAAATTAATTATTTATAATTTGAACCTTGATTTAAACTTATTTATTAATTTAGACACCAATTTGTCTTAATTAATAAATCTGCTCTAAAATCTATTTTATTTTCTAAATTGCATAACTCTGTGAAACTATCCAAAATTGACATGGTCAACTTTGATAATTCTAATTGATAATTAAATCAATTAATTGAGACTATCTAGATGATTTTATCCAAGGTACTCTGGGGACCATGGGCCTATGAAATCAAGCTCCAATAAGTTATCATAAATCTAAAAAATAAATTTACTAAGTTATTAATTCCTCGTGACTCCACTAAAGACTCGGAATTGCACTCTTGAATTCATAGACACTACAAGAATTTCATGTATTAGCGGCGGGACTCCGCCAATAATACCCCGCGCCCAATTGTTTGTCGCTAATAATCAATATAGATACATTATTAATTGTCCATTGTTACAACCATAATTGTCACTCAATCATCTATAGACGGTCTACAATGAGATGGGACTAAAATATCGTTATACCCCTCATTGTATTTTATCCTTAAAACACTTAGTTCCTTGTAAATGATATTTTAGTAAACTAATATTAATTACTGAAATGAGATCTCTATCATTTAATACCTTGAACCAAACTAAAAGGAAACCATCGTTTCACTTCTGCATCAGAAGCTATAGATGTTCATATCTATGATTAACACTCCCACTCAATTATACTACCAAGTACCCAAAATGTAAGTCTGGGCTAGTCCGTAGGGTAAGCTGGTAACGAACAAGTCAAAGAACTCAAATAATACAATCAGTTAGAATACTAACCACTCAGAATTAAGATTGAATTAACCTATGGTCAACTATATGATATGACTAGAATAGATAATAACGGTATGTTTACTTATCTTATCTACTGTCAATATCGGTACAGTCCGATGTAACAAATACATCTGATCTTATCTACTTTGCTAATGTTCTGGAAAGAACATAACACTACAATGTGTAAGTAGATCATATCGTAGATTGGCAAGTCAGTGTAAATCCTGTGCACTGAATAATCTTAGGACTAACTTATTTTGAACATATAATCATATTTATATTCCATTGTGATTACGCCACTATAAATATGATTAACTATATGCTCGGGATTTAATAAAAAGTTTATATTAAACAAATAATCATGAAAATAAAACATGTGAGCAAAGTGATTGACAAAGTCAAAAAATAATTTATATTCTTTTATTGATAATAAAATGAGATTACAAAGAAGTTGAGTTTTAATTAGGGCATAAAACCCCAACAAATCGCACGCCATCCTCCTTAATTAACAACCCTAATGATTTTTTTTTTATGAAAATACACTTTTACCTCACTCAAAATGCTTGTTTTCGACGATCGTACGGACAATAGCACAGGGGCACTTGGAAAATCACAAAAACATGCTCTCTGGAACTCTTAAGCGCAGGGGTGCTTCACTATGGCGTAGGGGCGCTATTTCACACGTCCTAGAACTGAACTCTCTGACATCAATTGTCACAACCTGAGCCCTAGGCCGTGGCAGATTTGTAATATCCATAACTTGGGTGGTCAAAGGTCAAACTTTGACCCTCGTTGAAAAATAGTCTTTATAAATGATCATTTAAGTTATATTAAATCATACTATAATTATAAGTTAAAATAATGAAATAACTCATATAATTTTATATAAAAATATTAGTGATAAAATTTTGATCATTTATCATTATACATAAAACAATAATATTCCCACAGTTATGTAATCACCAAATAGTTAAATTTAATAAATCATAAACACCCAAAATAATACTTAGCATCCACCATTCCTCATCCCTAACTATTTCATAGCTCATTTAGATATACCGATCATTAGATTCGAAGTCGAATACATACAATGTTCAAAAGATAAGATAATGACACAAAATAGAAATAGGCTAAACACATTGGTTCCATCGATAATTCATCTTTTCCACGTTCGCGTCACTAGACTCCTGGAATGGGAGAGATAGGGGTGAGCTTATAAAGCCCAGTAGGAAAACAACTAATAACATAGGACCCAAAAGTTTAATACAACTCCTGCATGGTTAGCTTTGAAAACAAAACATACATCATCATGTATAAACAAAAATAGAGAGAAACCATAAATAATCATAAGAACATAGCTACTAGTGCACATCACACCATTCACTAGACCCCTAGTTCCCGTTACCCACCGTAGAAAATCCGACATCCTAAACCGGGTAGCCGGACCTGATAACCACCACAATGGGGAGGCTCAGAACACTTCCTGTATACATATGCTAGGTCCTTACACCTACAGGTGAGTGGACACCTGATCTACTTATGATGACACAGAGACTAGGTTGTGAAACAACAACGCACACCAATCATGATCACTATGGCTCTCATCGGTATAACCAAATGCAGAAAAACATGAAAAGAAAGAAACATATTCCCTTTATATTTTAGAAAATTGGGCAGCATAACAACTATATTTGAATAAACCAAAAAATCATAACCTGCATAAATAAATGAACAAAAATATATATTTGGCACTCAGCGCCCTTAGAACAGATAAGAAAACATGCAGGTTAAGTTTTCAAATTTTCAAACATTTTATAAATATCAAAATTGGAATATGTTGAATGCAATTTAATACGAGTAAAATGAGTCCAATAGTCTAGTTGAGTCCCTACCTCTTTAGAATTTAATCCGAGCCCAAAACAACGCTCCTAAGCTTATCGATGATCTTAGAATGATTTAGTTCGATTTTAATAGCACGTTGTTCCTACGTGCACCAAATGAGCAAACGATTATCATCATAGCATTCCTTATTCAAAATCGTGTCCAATGACATATAATATGACCATATTTAAAATTTCAAGTTCCGAAACCTCACTCAAGCGGTGCACAATAGCGGTTGGTGGCGGTACTGAAAACGTCGACGTATAATGCATGGCATATATCAAAACGATCCTCTCGATGATTACATCTCGAAAGTACAACTCCTTTTCCCAAATGACCTCCGGTGTCGCCGGAAAACGCTTCCAAAGGGTGGAGATACCCAAAATCTTGTCGGAGAAAAACGACGAGTTGACCGGAAAGACTTAGGGGGTTTTGTTCCTCTCTTCATGCTGGTTCCAAAGGTACTAGCCACTTGCCGAGTGGTGGTCGAAGTTGGCCGGAAAACACAGTCAAAGTTGACGGACCAAAACTTTGAGTGACTATTCCGAACAACTTATGGCGAGTTGGGCGGTGCCGCTTGGTGGTTGAGGTCACCGGAGCAAGGCGAATCCAATGAGCCGCCGTATGCCAAAAATGGTGGTTGCCGGAGGTTGGGTCTTAGTGGTGGTGGTGTGTTGCCGTGGAGAGAAGAGAGAAAGAAGAGAAAGAGAAGAGAGAGAGAGAGCAGTCGGGGAAAGAGAAAGAAAAGAAGGAAATGGAAAAGAAAAAAAAAGGACTCTTTTCACTTAAGTGGGTCCCACCCATTAATATATATATATATATATTTTTTCTCAGTGTTTACATCAATAGCGCAGGGGCGCTAATTGTACAGAATAAAACTGAAACTCGTTTCAAACAGCCTGCAGCGTCAGCTCATTATATTTTAACTATAACTCCCTCGATATAACTCCAAATAGAATGATTCAAAAAGATATGGAAAGCTAAGAGAAATATCTACATCTTTTATTTCTAGAAGTATTTCCAGAAAGTGAAGAAATCATGGTCAAAATGTGACTTAAAGTTTCAGACTTGCGTTATAGAGCATAAACTACGCGTGTTGAGTATCTTCAATATAGTATTTTCCACACATAATGCCATGAAACTTCACAATCAAAACTAAATCCTTCTTATTCATCATATTTAACATGTTTCTTCTCATTTCACTCCATATTATGTATTTGAACATTAAAACCTGAAACAAGAAGAAAACAAGCGTAAATTTGCACAAAACAATTCTAAATAATAAAAAACATAACATAAAACAATCTATAAAACAAACCTAAAATGAACCTAACACATTGTCATAAAACATCTATGAAGACAAGACTCTTAGGGGATATATAAAATCCTTATTATTTTTTATTTGCTACGATTTTAAAATGGCTAATGATTTTTTGCAAAAAAAAAAAATTATCTTTATATAAAATTTGAAGTGAGAGCAAAATTAATTAGAAATAAAATAAAAACAATTAAATGTATTGTGCTGCATAATTATAAAATTAATTAACACATATTTTAGGGTTTAGACTATAAAATATTTAAGTTTTTTTCTTTTTCTCAAACCAACTTGTCAGCAAAGTGCTTACTAAGACTTCTGTAGAGGCATGCTAAAAATTTTATTGTTAAAATTTGTTAAAAGCATATTCTTTACCGACGTGTTGATAAGTATTGATAAGAGAATTTTACTTTTGAAGAAGTTATAATGGTGCTTTTCGGCGACCGATCGAAGATTCGAATTTTAGCAATGCGAAAGTTCACAAATTATAATTGTGAATTTTAGCAAGTTAAATTTTTGTATTTCTTTTAACTTTGTTTATCATTCTATTTAAATTATTCCACTAATACCATCATATTAATTTATCGTATAATTGTGTTTAAGGGATCATAACATTTGAATACACCTAATTATGTGACATGTAAATTGTCACTTTTCAATTCATGTATATTAAATTTTATGTATATCATCACAAATAGTTTAAACAACACTCACATATTAATTGAATGATGACAACTCATAAATATGTTACATTATTATTAAAAATTTATTACAAAATACACATTTCCCAAATAAACATATATAATTTAGTCAGAATTAATAAAATTTGTCACGATTAAAAAATATATTAAATATGATAGTAAAGAAATTTCTTGTAATTATGTTTTATTCACAGTTAATATTATTACATATGATAAAATTAGTTGTATATATATATTATTATTAGTCTTCAAACTTGAACTTGATTTTATAATATTGATAGTTTTATAAGGGTAATTATATATAATTCACCATATTTAATTGATTATATATCTTTTTATTTTTAAAACCAATAATTTTAAAATTATTCCTTCTAAAATTAACAACGAAAAAATTTATTATATTTTATCTACAATAATATATTATCTTATTAGGTAAAAATCACTGAATAATAGTACCGGTCTTCAACCGTACATTCAACTACTTTGACCAATTATGTACTCGTAACTCTGTCACGAGTCTTGTGTGGTAAATAAAAAAGAATATTTTCTTTCTAAAAAGGATTAGTTTTTGGTTCATTTGAGTGAAAATTAAACAAGTACTATATCTCTTGTATATAATAAATGTGTAGATAACAATTTTTTTTTTATTTTAACGGTTTTTTATTTTTTTAATGTTAACTTTAACCGAATATTTTTATGTTTAACAGAATATTTTTATATTTAACGGTAATTTGTAAATACTTAATCTTAAATAAATAATTAAAAAAAAATTAAAATATGATACTTTTGAGATATTTTACAATAATAATTATTTAAAAATAATAAATAATTAAACAAATTAAAATAAGATATTTTTTAGATATTTTACAATGATAATTATTTTTAAATAATAAATCATTAAAAAATTAAAATAAGATATTTTTGAGATATTTTAAAATGATAATTATTCAAAAAATAATAAAATCGTACATTTTATAACTTAAATAAAATTTATTTAAATTTAAACTCACTTATTAGAATAATATCATACTAAATATATAATATAATCTATTGTCAAATAGCAATAAATTGTTTCTTTTTTTTTAAAGTAGCAAGAAACTTAAATTTAAAATCCACATATAATATTTAATGTTATATTAAATATATAATATATAATCTCTTGTTATCACTCTCAAATTAAAAAAACTATAATAAATATAAACTTAAAACAAAAATAAATAAATAATTTTATTAAAATATGATATTTATTTAAAATTTATATGATATTAATATAAATTTAATAAAAATAATTAATAAATTTTATAAATAAAATAAAACAAACGAGCATATTGCATTATCTAGTATATATATATCTATAAATATATAATCATTTTCCCCCAATTTTCTAATATTTCCTCCAATGTCACATAAATAGTAAGGTAATTACTCTTATACCCCTATTGTGCCCTCAAATGACACATGACTTTCTTAAGCGGAAGACTCCTTATACAAGACTAAAAGCAATATCAAATCCCTTTTAAAACAACACAATTTCCTTTTTCATTTATCTAAAATAATATTACCTATTAGGTAATGAAAATCACATAATAATGTATAGCACCCTCTTCAACAATACCTTCAACTACTTTGACCGAGGTGTATGTACTCATAATAACCCTATCAAATAAATAAAAGATAAAAAGGGGTAGTTTTTTTTCTTCCTTTTTCTCTATATTTACCTCCAATTAATGTCACATAAAAAGTAATATAATTACCATTTTACCTCAACATTATTCCCTCAAATGTCACATAACTTTCTCAAGTTAGAGACTCCTAATACAATAAGCACCATTGTTGTGGGGTTCATCTCATGCCCTCTCTACCATTATATATATAACCACTCCATAACCTAGTGCACATATCAAACAAAAACACACACACACACATATATATATATATAGAGAGAGAGAGAGAGAGAAAGAGAGCTTGGTGTTGTACTTCAATGGCGCCCAAAAAGTCACACTATGTAGGCTACGAAGAGTTAGTGCCATCAAACCAAACCCAATCGACCAGGGGGAGGCAGATGACCGAGTCAAGGGAGATACAAACAACCAACAAGAACACGGTCCGATTCCACCAAGGAGATAAAGCTACGACCGATTACAAGAAGACTTACACCTCCGGAGAGTTTGTGGACAAGAGCACCGGCCGTTTGGGGTACAAGGAGGAGATGAAGTACACTGAAACCAGCAAATACAAAGACGTGGATGAGGGCTACACTCATGAGTATGAGACCCAAGTCAAGCTCAAGCATGTTGCATATCCGAACAAGACCACTACAACTACTACTGATCATTATGATTCTGGGTCCAAGAACAAGCAGATCAGCTACTATGAAGATGAGGATGACGACTATTACTGAGTTTTTAATTACTAATGATGTTATGTGACCTAACCTTTATAAATATCTAGGGTTTCTTTATGTGTGTGATTTTAGTGCTTGATGTTAATGTTTTATGGGTAATGTTTTCTCTTTGTTTTTAAAGATATGAACGAGATCGGTTAAGATCTCTCTATCTCTATCTCTTGCTTTTTTTCTGTGTTTCTATGTTCTTGTTTTAGGGTTAATGTTCTAGTTAAATACAGTTTGAGTAAGCTTTGATAATTATATATGTTTGTTTGTGTCTTTGAATGGTACGTTTTAGTCAATTTTGTTTTTATTTAGTTATTTTAAACTTCTAAAAAAAAGAAAAACTTCTATGATGAAAACATTAAGTGAACTTATAACTATTGTCATAGTGATATATAATCATATATAAGGCACTCAACAAATTATGTGAGAAAAAAGTTAATTTTTTGTTGTTAATATTAAATATATATTATTATATATTTAATATTAAAAGCTAACAACTTTTGAATGTTTTTGCTGGGAGCAAAAAATAGCTTATATGTTAATACATATTCAGTGTTATAATCATTGATTAATGTAAAACAAATTATATATGTTACTATATATATTGTACACATGTGAAAACGAGTTATATAGTGTGTGTAAAGATCAGATGAGATTATAAAACACATGAGATTTTACTCCGGATATCTACTATAATAAAGATCAGTAGTACTTTTTAAAAACATAAATCTAAAAGTTTGATGATCAATAATCTTCTTGGAAGTCTCCATTCAGAACCAGGTAATGACTAAATAAAATTAAAAACTAACATACTCTCGTAATTAAGGAGTAATAATTACATCTTACATTTGTTATTTTCTTGCACTACAAGAAAATTCAACAGCAGACTAGGGGATGACATAGTTATTAGCAGCGGACTAGGGGTCCGCCTCTAATAATACTTTAATTTTAAAAATATATATATAAAATATTATTAGCGGCGGACTTATTATTATTAGAAGCGGACGAGTCCGCCACTAATAAATAGGTGTAAATGCCAAGGAGTCTATTATTTAAAATTATTAATAGCAGATAATCAATATTATTAGAGGTAGACCATCCACCGCTAATACAAATAATTTTTATTTTACCGTTTATTTATTAGCGGCGGAAGAAGAGTAATAGCAACAGGTCCCGCCACTAATAATTTTATACATAATCGAAAATTTAGACGGGCACCTCATTTTGTCTGCCTCCTCTCCTCTTCTCCCTCTCCGATTCCCTCTCCTCTCCTTTCATCTTCTCACTCTACGCCCCACCCTCCTCTCTTCTTTCTCCTCCAACCCACCCTCCTCTGCCCTTGAGCCCACCGTCCCGATCGTAGTCCACCGTTTCGTGCCCCATTAGCGGTAAGGTTTTTACTTTTACACTTATATATACATGTATTTATATATATATAAGTATGTATTATGTTTCTGTAAATAATTTTTTTCTTTTGTTTTGTTTGTTGAGACCACCACCGGAGGCACCATTTCCACCGGAGCAACACCGCCGAAGCACCACCGTGCAGTTAAAAAGAGGCACTGTCAGTATTTTTTTTATTTTGCTTTCTGTTTTAATTTTTTTCTTTCTGTTTTTTATATATTTCTATGTGTTTTAATTTTTTTTTAGATAAATTAATTTTTAATTATATATTTGGTATTTTTCAAATTGTTGACACTATAATATTTATTTGGGGATTCTTCAGCTTGGAGAATAAGATTCACAAATTTTTATGTGAAAAGTATGTTTTTTATTTATTTATTAGATATATGTGTTTAAAGTTTGTATATTAAATAAACTGTCATTTTTTTATTAGTTAGAAAAAATCACATTTGACAATTAATTTTTAAAATTTGGAGTTATAATTTTAAAAAATTTAGTATGTAATTAGTTAATAGTATTAATGATATGTAATGTTTAAAATTTTAAGAAAAAATTTGTTAGTAATTTGTGAATGTGTATTTTTGTTAAAGTTGTGTTATTTGTGTTGAGTATTATATAGTTTTGAAACTGTTTTTGGTTAAATTTCTAGGTTTAAATATTTTGGGTATGTAAGAATACAGTTCTTATGTTGTCGAAATTTTTGTAGAAATTTTACACATTTTAATAAAATATAATTTCTAATGAAATGGTTTGTAATTTTAACCTAGAAAATTTTAATTTAGTAATTAGTTAAATATTTGATAAATAGACCAATTTTCATCATCTTAAAGTATTTATTAAATTTTTAAAAAATTTTTGAATTTAAAGTTAACTATAAAATATAAATAAATTTTAAATTATTTTAAAAGTAAAATTATAATTTAATTAAAATTTTAATTTAAGTAAATTTTTTAAAGTTATTCAAAAACTATAGAGTAATTAAATAAATAAATAAAAAAGTTTAGTGTAAGTTTTTATAATAATTTGATTAACTTATGATATAATCTTATAATTATTTAAGTTAAGTAATTACTAATTTAATTTTAAAATTTATCTGTAATTATCAAATTAAAAAGTTTAAAATATAATTAGTAAAAAAATGAATGAAAAAGAATAATAAAAGTTATGTAATTATTAAAAAAAAATAGTCTAAAATTTAAATAATAAATCATTTGTAAAATTATTATTATTATTATTACAAATTAAAAAAAATTATGAATATATAATTAATTAAATAACTACGAGTCACCGGACCTCCATCATTACGAGCCATACATGAACTAGAAAAAAATGAAGAAGAAGGATCTATAGAGCTCGTGGCTCTGATACCATTTTAGTAAAAGAAGAACAAAGAAAACTGAAAGAATGTTTTCATCTTATTGATCTTGAAAAGAAAAGTACAAGCCTTATTTATATGAAGGCTGAAAGAAGAAGACCAAGTTTGTTACAACAGAAAGTAACTACTTAACTACCTCTAATCTCCTAACTAATGACAACTCAATCAATACTAACAATACACAGACTTAATTCAGTTCTAACAAACTGTATTTCAAGGGTGGCCAAGTCAATATATATATCGAAAACATAACACTTACATAAATACTAGTAGAAAAATACATATATACATATGAATACCTCCATTCTTGAGACGAAGCTGGCTGTTCTTATTGGCAAACAGGACTTCTCAATATCTTGTTCAAAGTTATAGCTGTTGTTGATCTTGTTCTCTCACTCAAATTATGATTTTCCTCCTTACCACCCATGTTCTCTCTCTCACTCGAAGTTTGCTCATCAACGTGAGTTATTTTGTACTCCTCACCATCCATGTTCTCTATCTTAATCGAAGTTTGCCCTGAGTGCTCAACAAAGCGAAGTCTGCTCTTGTCGATAAGAATGTTGCTGTCATTAATCATTCTTGGCCCCAATGATCTATGCTTGAGATTCACCTTTTCCAAGTCCTCGTTGTGGCCATCATCAGCAAGAATAGGACTAGAGCTGTAAATACGGGCTGAACTTTCTAGCACGGCATGAAACTGACACGAGCATGAGACGACACGAAAAAATATGGGCTTGGGCCAGGCACGACACGAATTGAAAATTGGCACGGCACGGCACGACACGACAAGCCTGAAGGCACGACATGAAAGCACGAACAAACTAGCCCGAAAGCACGACACGATAAAAAGCCTGATATTCTGACATTAATAATCATAACAAATTTTTATTTGTCAATTATTAATAAATTAAAATGATAATAGAAGTCTTATTTTTCTCAATGTTTATATTTTTATAATTATATTAATTTATTTTAAGATTTGTGAGTTAAATTTTTTAGCATTAATTAGTAGGTATTAAAATTCTAATAATTATCTTTGATATAATTTTGTGTAAAATATTGTTAAAAAATATATAAAATTATAATTAAAACAAAGAAATGTATTTAGTTTGGTGGTAAGTCCATTAATGGTTAAAGAGGAGGTGGAGGGTTCAATTTTCCTTCCTCACATTTTTTGGCAATAATAAAGTGGGCCCAAATTTGGGCCTAAATAAGGAAAGTGGGCCAGCTCGACTTGGGCCGACACGACACGACATGGGCCGGGCCCATGGGCCGTGCTCTTTCAAAAATAGGCCGGCCGGGCCGGCCCACATTTACAGCTCTAAATAGGATCGATTACTGTCTCATTTGGCGTGTAACACTGCTCAAATTCGTGTCCTCTCAGCAGCATGTTCTCTCCCTCAGCCGAAGCCTGCTCTTGTTGCTCAACCAAGGGAGTTTGCACACCGTCCTCCTTACCACCCATGTTCTCTCTCATTGGTGAAAATAATTTAACGACTTAGAGTATATTTGTACTTGAAGTATGTTAGCTAATCAAATGAGCTGGTGTTTAATTTATACAAAGTGAAGTGGACACAATTATTGTAAGTTGTGTTGGACAAATGCCCTAAAATCCCTTGCCCATGAAAAGTCAGCATAGTGGTCAAATTAGCTTAGAAAAGTCACCATGATGGTCAAATTAGCTTAGCTCGTCTATACGTTACTGTAAAACCCACTGTTTTCTTTAATATTAAAAAATTAGCATTTTGTTTGTAAAAAAAATATATAGCATCTTCAAAATAAGTGGGGTCTTTTTTTTTTTTTTTTTTTTTATGACAGGGACACACTCTAAATATACACTCATTTTGCACACTCTAAATACACACTCATATTGTTTTCCACCCATATAAAAAAAATAGTCACCGGTGAAACAACTTGTTTTCATTATTATAAATTATTTATAATTTTATGAAAATTTGTAAAATGTTCTAAATAAATATAATAATTAATAATAATTAAATCTAAGTTAAATAACAATTAATAAAACATGTCAAATTCAATATATAATCATTGATAAATGAATATGATATAAACGTATAACTACAATGTACATATCTTTATAATGTTGAAAATATACAAAATTATTTTAGAAGTCTAAATTAATAATTAATTTTATCATGAATTTTTAGTACGTATATATATATATTTAATATTAAGACAATAATTACTATATTGAAGCATATTTTCTAAAGGTGGGATGAATAAATATTATAACTTATTACAATGTGGAGTTTATTCTTATTTATAATTGGTCTCAAGTTAGGACTGAAACTTTTTATGACTATATGAGAGTTATTCTAATATAGAGTAACACTTTAGGGAGGTTTTACTGTATATTGATTCAATTATTACTCCACTATAAATATGGAATTGCATTTTTAGTAATTATAAAATTATATTTACAAAGTAATCTATTATAGTTCATTGATATAATCAATATGTGTAGTTTTGTCCTCCATTTATATGTTCGCTAATTAATGCTGATCAATAATTATTGTTTTACCCTTCTAATTACCTCTTGTTCCTTAAGTACCATTAATTCACTAGTGAATTATTAATATATAATCGTATTATAGATTTGAGATCAATAACTATTCAGTCCTAAAATTAACCTTAAGGAAACCAATATTCGATCCAATAGGAAAGTATGGAGCTCAATAAAAAAATTTAAATGCAATATTAAAATATTATTTTACATTATTATATATGTCACGACTTGAGCCCTAGGCCGTGACAGATTTGTAATATCCATAACTTGGGTGGTCAAAGGTCAAACTTTGACCCTCGTTGAAAAATAGTCTTTATAAATGATAATTTAAGTTATATTAAATCATACTATAATTATAAGTTAAAATAATGAAATAACTCATTTAATTATATATAAAAATATTAATGATAAAAATATGATCATTTATCATTATATATAAAACAATAATATTCCCTCAGTTACGTAATCACCAAATAGTTAAATTTAACAAGTCATAAACACCCAAAATAATACTTAGCATCCACCATTTCTCATTTCTAACTATTTCATAACTCATTTAAATATACCGATCATTAGATTCGAAGTCGAATACATACAATGTTCAAAAGATAAGATAATGACACGAAATAGAAATAAGCTAAACACATTGGTTCCATCGATAATTCATCTTTTCCACGTTCGCGTCACTAGACTCCTAGAATGGGAGAGATAGGGGTGAGCTTATAAAGCCCAGTAGGAAAACAACTAATAACATAGGACCCAAAAGTTTAATACAACTCCTGCATGGTTAGCTTTAAAAACAAAACATACATCATCATGTATAAACAAAAATAGAAAGAAACCATAAATAATCATAAGAGCATAGCTACCAGTGCACATCACACCGTCCACTAGACCCCTAGTTCCCGTTACCCACCATAGAAAATCCGACATCCTAAACCGGGTAGCCGGACCTGATAACTACCACAATGGGGAGGCTCAGAACACTTCCTGTATACAGATGCTAAGTCTTTACACCTACAGGTGAGTGGACACCTGATCTACCTATGATGACACAGAGATTAGGTCGTGAAACAATAACGTGCACCAATCATGATCACTATGACTCACATCGGTATAACCAAATGCAGGTAAACATGAAAAGAAAGAAACATATTCCGTTTATATTTTAGAAAATTGGACAGCATAATAGCTACATTTGAATAAACCTAAAAATCATAACCTGCATAAATAAATGAACAAAAATATATATTTGACACTCAATGCCCTCAGAACAGATCAGAAACACATGCAGGTTAAATTTTCAATTTTTCAAACATTTTATAAATATCAAATTTGGAATATGTTGAATGCAATTTAATACGAGTAAAATAAGTCCAATAATCTAGTTGAGTCCCTACCTCTTTAGAATTTAATCCGAGCCCAAAGCAACGCTCCTAAGCTTATCGATGATCTTAGAATGATTTAGTCCGATTTTAATAGCACATTTTTCCTACGTGCACCAAATGAGCAAACGATTATTATCATAGCATTCCTTTTTCAAAATATGACTATATTTAAAATTTCAAGTTCTGAAACCTCACCCTAGCGGTGTACAATAGCGATTGGTGCGGTACCGGAAACGTCGAAGAATATATGCATGACATATATCAAAACCATCCTCTCGATGAGTACATCTCGAAAATACAGCTCTTTTTCCCAAATGACTTCCGGTGTCGCCGGAAAACGCTTCCAAATGGCGGAGATACCCAAAATCTTGTCGGAGAAAAATGATGAGTTGACTGGAATGACTTAGTGGGTTTTGTTCCTCTCTTCATGCTGGTTCCAAAGGTACCAACCACTTGCCAAGTGGTGGTCGGAGTTGGCCGGAAAACACAGTCAAAGTTGACG
The DNA here is from genome assembly GCF_963169125.1 of Humulus lupulus. Taxonomy (NCBI): domain Eukaryota; kingdom Viridiplantae; phylum Streptophyta; class Magnoliopsida; order Rosales; family Cannabaceae; genus Humulus; species Humulus lupulus. Next base: position 5,174,980 of record NC_084798.1, read on the forward strand.
GACCAAAACTTTGACTGACTATTTCGAACAACTTACGGAGAGTTGGGCGGTGCCGCTTGGTGGTTGAGGTCGCTGGAGAAAGTCGAATCCAATGAGCCGCCTTATGCCAAAAATGGTGGTTGCCGGAGGTTGGGTCCTAGCGGTGGTGGTGGTGTGTTGCCGTGGAGAGAAGAGAGAAAGAAGAGAAAGAGAAGAGAGAGAGAGCAGTCGGGGAAAGAGAAAGAAAAGAAGGAAAAGAAAAAGAAAGAAAAAAAAAGGACTCTTTTCACTTAAGTGGTCCAACCCATTAATATATATATATATATATTTTTCTTTATATGTTAGCATTAATTAATATGGTAGAATTATAATCTTGTAATACTAGTAACTCTAGAGTGACACGTCATACTAAATAATTAATTAAGTGTTTCCTAACATTATAACATATATATATATATATAATTCAAATATGTTTTTTTTTAGTAATTAATTTGGTCTCTTATATGTATGAGAATAATTAATATACGTTGGCTCATCTTAATATTCACTATCCGGACCACAAATTTATACTTCTGGTTGCAGTAAATGCAAGTTTCGTGTTTTGTAGGGACATCTTAATTGATTGTATATTTAGACGCGCATGGGACCTCCCAAATCAATGGAGACGAGCCTAACCTCATTTAAAATCCTGTCCTCTCTCTTTAATAATAATAATTATAATATTTAGAAAAAAATAGTAATATTTGGTCCATAGTGATATACCATCAACGCGAATGAGTATGCCGCTTTAAAGTACACAAGGATAGTAATTCTATGGAAAATTATTTTCTCTAGAAGAGAGAGAGATGGTTAGTGAAAGAATATATATTTTAATTGTAATTTAATAATCTTAATAAATATTATATGCAACCGATTACATTTTTATTGGTGCAATTTTTTTTTATGACCGTATGTATTGTAATTATTTAAAGTACTTTCTAAATTTTCAGAAAATTTCGAATAATTTACAGTACCGAAAATAAGGTCTAAATAATTTGTTGCACATGTGACTGTTTTTTTCTTATACACATGAAAAATAACATGTTTGAACTCTATTATCGATATTATAAAATTATTCGCAATTTTCTAAAAATTTGTAAGATGCTCTAAATAACTACAATGTACATAGTCATAAAAAAACAATTGCGTCGAAAATCATCCTGATACCAAAGATAGGAGAGGTGCACCAATGTACCCAAAAATAGGGGATGCACCGTAAATTAACACATATACGACAAATTTGGAAAAAAATTCTAAAAATACGGTATTTTAAACTAATTACAATATTACGGTAATCTATGCCTATTATATAACTCACAACCCATTATTATCAACATTTACCCAGATATCTATATTACTCATCCCATTACATGATGAATATCACACTCCAAATTTATATAAAAACATTACAAATATTATCATGGACAACATATATATATTAACATCTTCAAATAAGTTTTGAATTACTTATTTGTAAACTTACAAAATTGTAATCAAAGTTAAGACTTGAAAAAACCATATTGTTGAAAGGTCATAATCATAAAATTATTTTAAAATATAGCAATAAATTTGTAACAAATTTTTACAAACAACATTAGGGATGCTCAACATTTTTACCACTAATCAATCCAATTTAATTAAATGTTGGATGTTGGAAATCATCATCCAATCCAATCCAATCTGTTTTGGCCTACAAATCCAATCAAATCCATTTGTAATTGGATTGGGTCAATTTATTTTTATTTTTATTTTTATTTTTTTATCTTTGAACCTAAATGTTGATATTAAACAAATTAACAAGCAAAACAAAAAAACATACAAAATACTAGACACTATGGACTAATAATACCAATTTAAGTCCTTACAATTGTCACATTATAGTCCTTTAAATATTAAGTTTACAACATTAAGTCCATTAAACATTATGATAGAGAAAGACTAAGTTTACAAATCCAATCAAATCCAATTGTAATTGAATATCTAATTTTTTATTATTGGATTGATTCGGGGTAATTGGATTGGTTTGGATCTTGAGCAACCCTAAACAACATGATAGACACTACTACAAAAAAGATTTTTTAGGACTAGCATTGCGAGTCCTAAAAAAGTTTTTAGGACTCGCGGGGCGCGAGTCCTCTATTTGAGAGCCTTAAAAACTAAGGTTTTTTAGGACTCGCGTTGCGAGTCCTAAAAAAAGGTTTTTAGGACTCGCGTTGCGAGTCCTAAAAAATATGGTTGAGTGCCTTTAATAGATTTTTTAGGACTCGCTTCGCGAGTCCTAAAAGAAAGTTTTTAGGACGAGCTTTGCGAGTCCTAAAAAATATGGTTGAGTGCCTTTAATAGATTTTTTAGGACTCGCTTTGCGAGTCCTAAAAGAAAGTTTTTAGGACTCGCAAAGTGAGTCCTAAAAAATCTGGTTGAGTGCCTTTAAGTGATTTTTTAGGACTCGCAATGCGAGTCCTAAAAAATCTGGTTGAGTGCCTTCAAGTGATTTTTTAGGACTCGCTTTGCGAGTCCTAAAAGAAAGTTTTTAGGACTCGCAATGCGAGTCCTAAAAAATCTGGTTGAGTGCCTTCAAGTGATTTTTTAGGACTCGCTTTGCGAGTCCTAAAAGAAAGTTTTTAGGACTCGCAATGCGAGTCCTAAAAAATCTTGTTGAGTGCCTTTAAGTGATTTTTTAGGACTCGCGTTGCTAGTCCTAAAAAATCCCATTGAGTGTCTTTAATTAATTTTTTAGGACTCGCTTTGCATGCCCTTAAAAGCAATTTTTTTTTAAAAAAAAATGTAGCTACAATTTTCACTTTAATTTAAAAATATATATCAATTTGAGTGTCGAAAATGTATTAAAAGAAATTTGAAAATAAAATACTAAAAAAATTGAAATAAAATTTGCAAAATAAATTTAAAATTTCTGAACATGTGTATTGTAATTAGCTAGCTATAACATCATTCATTTTGCTCTAACCAATTGTAAAAATGACATTGCCCATTCTTCTCGAACTTCGTCAATTTCTTGAGTAGTATATGGTTTGTCAGAGGTGAACTGGAAAAAAAAAAGAAACAAAACTTTAATTAGAATTATATTAGTGGTAATAAATTCAAAGCATATACAAAAATTATACTAGATTAATATTATGTAGTTGTATATTGTTTGTTACCTGTTTCGACAAGAAATGTTTGATATGAGGGGCACTAATAAGTACATTCTTCATCATCCTCATAACGTAACCAGATAAATTTCCATAAGCGGGGAAGTCGTTGATTGTCCATAACAACACCGCTCGAAGGGTAAATTCTTCTTTTCGGTATGCATCATAAGCCCTAACTCCTTCATTCCATAAAGTTTTCAAGTCATCAATTAGGGGAGCTAAGTAGACGTCAAAATGATACGGGCACCTCGTTTTCTTCAGGCAGTAAATCTTTCAAAAAAACTAACAATTCCGTGAAACTCTTATCACTCCATCCATTTTTGGCTTTTATATTGTACAATCTAAGAAGGGCTGACAACTTTGAAAATTTAGTGCAACCAGAGTAAATCGGCTTTTCAGCGTCATTAAGAAGATTTTCAAACTTAACGGGATCTACTTCTGATTCATAATATGCATCGTCAATCATTTCATCTAAATTATCCTCACGATCCAATTGCCTATAATTCCGATATTCATTCATCATAGGAGGGTCCGGAGTAACATGAAGCTCTTCACCATGCCAATACCATATTTTATAACTTTTGTCTATCCCGTGGAAATATAAGTGCTCTTTTATTATTGTGGCAGTCATCTTTTTCATATTTCCACACTTACTACAAGGACAACAAATATAGTTTGGATCTTTGGCATGATCCAAACTAAATTTAAGAAACTCATCGACCCCTTTTATATATTCTACTGACATCCTATCAGCTGACATCCATTCTTTGTCCATATTGCGCCTATTTGTTTTAATAAAAAATTAAAATTAAGAAAATAAAATAAAATAAACATACAAAACAAAACTAAGTATAAAAAAATCTATAGAAAATCGGGCAGCATATCCCCTAATTTACTAGCCTAGCCATCTGTCCCAATCAACACCAATATATCAAACAAATCAAACAGCACACAAGTTTTCATCCATATATCATCGCAGCACACAAAATTCTCAGAACCTACTTCACTAAGACATGCAAGTTCTCAATCTTCCGTTATCACCACAGCACACAGAATTCCCAGAACCTACTTCACTACGGATGAATATCTAAGATATTCAAACTCCACTAAAGTAGTACAGTTATCATTCAAAATTGTAAAATATTGAATTTTTTAAAAACTAAATCAAATGCAACATACCTCTTGCAATTAGCTACCAATCCAATGCTTTAAAACCAATCAAAATATTAACCTATTCATTTTAATCAACATTATAAAACAAGAAAAAAGTCAGATGTTGACATGCTCTTTTAAAAAAGTTAAAATCAACACAACAAATATATGCATACATACTTGTATATTCTTTTACAAGTCACACTTGTATCAATAGCTATTACTTTGGACTGCACACTGCTCTGAGACATCAGCAAGTGATTTGAGATTGCACTTAATCAAGGCTTCAACAAAGTAGCAAGTTTCATCTTCCGTGTTACCTTCAGGAACATCTACCATAAATGATTCTATCACCAAAGTCCCTGGTCTTCCATCAATTATTTCTGGATGAAGAGAGACAATTGAAGAGTAGTTCTAGAAAAAAAAAACAAAGAAAAGTTGAGGATCAATGGCTTGGTTTAGGCTGCCTGCAATTAACATAACCAAGAAATTAGTATATATATACAGTATATATAGTCTACTCCTTAACTTTCCTATGGAAAGTTTATCGAATACGAGTAATCATGTCACATTATTAAACATTGATCAACAGAACTTGATTATACTCGCTAATCAACAGGACCAATTTCTCTTTTCACAATACTTCACATGGTGCACAAGAAAACAAATCATATATATTGCATAATTAGAAGTTTTCTTGATTGAAAGAAAAAAAAAAAAAAAAACTCCACATAACAATAGCTGCAAGACAAAGAAAAATTTAAGTTTATATGTGCATGAAGAGTACCCATAAAACTCTCTTCTAATGCAAAAATTACAAAAATATGCTAATGAATCACTACCAAGACTAAAATACCATATTCTTTTACAAGTGTGAGAAGGAAATGAGCACTCTTCATTTTTTTTTTTGGTAAACTGGTTAAGCTCTCATTTAATTTGATCATCAATCTTTTTTGCTTCATTCAATGACCAATTGCAAGGAAGTGGTCATCTTTCTCTCTAGTAGTATTACTTAGCTTTAAGTGCATTTTTAGCCACTTGTTTGATTTTAATTAGAGCTGAGAATCTATTTGATTTTATTTGTAATAAATAAGATATTACCTGCCTTTAGAATTTAGATGTGAAAACAAGACTTCTGTTAAGTAGAAACAATTCCATGTCTTGCTTGGGGAGCACTCTATAGAATTTTCACATATCCTAACTAACACATAAAATTCAAAACAACCCTTTTTTTGTCAACACACAAACAGTACTTTTCTACCATCTCATTAGTTTTTCTGGCCATTTTACTACATTTATTCTCTAAAAGAAATGTGCTAAATTAGTTAAGTTGTTCTTAAATCCCCTGTACTTGCAAACGTCACTACCATTCCATGATTCAAGAACGCCCTTTGGAGCTTTAGAGATTTTCTCTTTGGGGAATTGTGGTATCACAGCCCACTCCATTGAGTACTATGCATCGAATGAGAAGTGGAAAAATGGGGAGTAATGATGAAGCAGAGGAAGGAATTGATCTCATATCTATTTTCTCAATACAGAGGCTGCTTGGGATTATTGGGTTTTCTCAATGTGGAACACAATAGTTAATATATAGAGAAAAAGAGAGTGGGACTGAACTGATTAAGCTAGTAGACTTGTGGTAATTCTAGGGAAGAATAGTCAACACCTCCTTTCCAATCCATTCCACCCAAAAAAGATAAATAAAATTTAAAAAATTAAATCAAGTAAAAGAATAGTCAATAAACTCACGAGCTAAACAGATGGAAAAAAAAAACTGACATAAACTTGTTTTGTCCATAGGTTTAGCTGGTTGCACTTCGTTTTCAAAGAGGCCAATGTCTCCTTTTTTATATATATTTATATATATATATATTTCTAGTCCAAATAATTGATAACACATCAAGAAGTAGTTTAACAAAAGTAATATTATGATGCATACATTAATTCGGGCTCATTTTTGAAATGAATGTACCTCTAATAAAGAGAAGTTCTTCCTACTTACAAGTTTAGGTAAGTTGACAACTAACACGTACAAGCCAGGACTAGTCCTCCAGGACAGGCTGCCTCTCAAGCTCAGTTAGAAGTTCTGTCAGGGGAGCTGTGGTGCCATTGTCAACCTCATTTCCACCCCTGCACTGAAGCAATTGTTCCCGTAGACTTTGTACAAGCTCGTTAAGTTTCCGTATATTTTTCTCCTGAGAGAGGATAATCTGCAGCAGAGTAACAAGATAAGAATTAGGGTCATAAATCTCAGAGGAACTTTCCAATTTCAGATTAAACATCCGATAATCAAAAGAAAAAGGTAGCAAGAAATTAAAAAGAGAATCTTCAGATAAAATGTGACAAGAAAAGTTTAGACACAAAAACAGTAAGCACTTCTACTCAACCAAAGTTAATAGAATAGAAGTCAAGTCAAAATTTTCCGAAAGGGGCCATATGAAATGACCTGCGTATCTACAAGTGACATTATCTAAATAAATTCACTCTTTATTAAGTGTTAATAAAGAGGTCACACAGATTATTCTTATTTGGAGATAAAATTATTTCATACTTTTGGAATGACAAACAATTAATAAAATATAAATAGCCAGTGAGCAATTTAAAATACACATGATATATGTAATACTTTATCCACAGTCCACACAAATAAAATAGTAAATGACACAATAGGGGTAGTTCCCAAACTCCAATCATGGTTCTCAGAGCATAAAAACTGAAGTATGATACTAATTAAGAAGAACACACAAGTAGTTTGGTTTGGTCGACACTTGAAAGCCAGATAAACATTTATATAAATATATATATGTATATGTATATTTATATTTATGTACATTTGTAATTTGGCATTTAGCATATTCAACTACAGGTTCTCTCATTCCAACCATGATTTGCTTACATATGCAAATTTACTACTTCTAGATCTAGACATGATTAGATATATATATAGTAATAAAATATTTAATTTTTTAATAGTTGCAGGCCATGAAATCTCTCTATCTTCATTACAAATTTTTTAATAGTGTCATATTTTCCCAAATTGATCTCTAGAGGATGATGTGACTGTTATATGCTATGAAGAACATGACCATTAATATGTTAGTCTTGAAGAACAGCTCCAAAAATGGTGCCTAAATCTCCAACTTAAACTCAAGAGTTCTCTAATATGACATGACCATTAATAGAGATCAGAAGAATGGGCAATCAAGTATTAACAAGTAAAAACAATCAATTAAAAAGAAAGTCAGAAAAGAAATTCAGGCATTGTGTGATATGCTCAAAATCACCAAATCAAATTTTTTTTCTTTTTATTCACAAAACTGGTTCCCACAGTTTGAGAATGTAACCTCAATGGCATGTTTTGAGGCTCATTCAGTGCACAACTCTGTTATGGAACTAGTGTACTATACAGTATATATATACATAACAGGATATATATATAAGCAAAGAGAATGACAGAAATCCACGACTCTGTGTATATTACTGTGAAGATTGTGGTGTGTGTATATATATATATATATATAAAAGCACAGCCATTTGGCAACCTGTACAGCATTGCCTGTGCCTTTTTTCAAAATGAAGACTTCATTTACTCCAAGCTAGCCACCTAAACATTTTAATAATACTAATAGTATATAACTTCTAGATTTGACAAAAATAGCATTGAGACCAAAACAACAGCAGTCCACTTAGCTACACTCTTAATTTCTCTGTTCCAATGACTAGTTAATTTGGTTTGTATCTTTTTAAGAAAGATCTCTGATATTAGTTGTTCTGTTTTGCACTGTAATTTTTTTTCTTTCACTTTTTACTATTGTAAAGAAAGGGAAAATGTTAGATAAAAAAGAAAAAGAAAAAATAAAACTTTCTGTTTGAATTAACAACGCTCTTAAATTTCTCTTTGAATTCTAGTTCATGCTGTACTTTGGTCTAAATTCACAAGTACTTTACTGTCTTCTATTCTATTTGGGTATATTTTTCTAACATTTATAATATATATAAATCACCAAGCCTGGACTGATTGGATAAGAAAATTGTAGAATTTATTGCTGTATTCATGTGGAGGATGACATATATTACCATAGATTAGAGGTTCAAATATATATATATACATATATATATATCACATTCAAATGTATAATTAATTGAAACAAACATATTATACGGACAACAATATGTCTGTTGGCTGACCAAACAATGGTTTTCTAATTCTAGGTGTTTTGTTAAGAAAGAAGCCATTTTTTTTTGGATTTGGTGGCAACCACGCCAAGTGCAAAAATCTCCAGATGGAGATTGCCATTTTGGAGTGATGAACCCAAAGCGATGTAATTCCTTTGAATTTAATCAGCAATAGTGCTTCTAGCAGACCAGAGCAAAATCAAAATGAAATATATACCTGGAAATCACCGAAGCACGCCGAGAGACGGAACCGTGAGCAACCAGCACCCCACGCCAAGAAGCACGCCGCCGGCGAGACTGCTGAAGCCGAGAACCCACCTGCCGTCGACACCGTTGACCACCGTCACTGCCGTTCACCTACAGCCACCGTTCACCTCTCTACCAGCCCTAAATGTTGTAATTTTGAATAAATCCCCAAATGTATTGCTGATAGTGCTCTATTGTGTTAACCCGAAAATTTCAAAAAATTTGATAGCTTTTTTAAGTGTTTTATATAATAATTTTAAGGACTTACTTTGGGAGTCCTTAATACTCTTTTAGGACTTGCAGAGAGTCCTAAAAGAGTAATAAGGACTCTCAAAGCAAGTCCTTAAAATTATTAAGCAGCACACTTATTTTTTAGCTTATATTTTTTTAGGACTTGCATATTCTTTTAGGACACTCATTGCGAGTCCTAAAAGAGTATTAAGGACTCTCAAAGCAAGTCCTCAAAATTATTAAATAAAACACTTATTTTTTTAGCCCAGATTTTTTTAGGACTCGCATATTATTTTAGGACACTCATTGCGAGTCCTAAAAGAGTATTAAGGACTCCCAAAGCAAGTCCTCAAAATTATTAAATAAAACACTTATTTTTTTAACCCAGATTTTTTTAGGACTCGCATATTATTTTAGGACACTCATTGCGAGTCCTAAATTGTGCTTTTTCAGGACTCTCAATAAGTGTCCTAAAAACTCTAAAAATATTTTTAAGGACTTGCATTTAGGTGCGTGTCCTAAAAAAGTGTCCCGTAAAGGGTATTTTGTAGTAGTGAGAGAAATGCTAAATAAGAACTTACATGTTACAAACATGTAACAAGCTTTTACAGACAACGACAACTATGAATTTACATGTTACAAACCTGTAACATGCTTTTACAGATGCGTAAACCAGTTACATAAAAATATTTTTGTAAACAATATTTATAAATATATAACCAAGTTTTACAGATTTGTAACACAAGTTTTATATTTTTGTAGACAACATTTATAGAATAATTCCTTGCTAATTTTTTTTAATTTTGTAACAATGGTTTACATAACTAATTTTATAACTAAAAAAATTATATTTGTGACTAATATTTTCAAAAAGTAAGTTGTAAATTTAGTTAACATATTTGTAACTAAAATATATAAAACTAAGTTTGTAACTAAAAGAATATTATAATTAGTATATACAAAAATGTTAAATTGCATTGAACAAGGAACATAAATATATATATTTTTAAATTGTAACAATTAATAAAGAAATAGATTATATTGATTAAATATATAATATTTTATGTAAGTATTATACTAATAAAGTATAATATTTATTTAATATTAATAATTATATTTTAAATATTTATAAGTAAAATAAATTTATTTGTAATTATTATTATTATTATCATACCAAAAGTATCTATGAACTAATGACAGAAGAGAAAAAGACAAAAAAAAAATTAAAGTATTGAGATTTTTTTTAAAATATATAATATGAAAATTGTAATATTTGTATTATAGGAATTAATATAATTAAAATAGTTTAAAATAAAATATTAAAATTGTATTGATTTGATTAAAAATATTAAAGTGATTTGATATATAATATTTAAAAAAAAGTTGATTTGACAAAAAAAAAATATGTTAGTTCAAAATTATATATTAATAGGATATAAATACGGTGAAAAAAAGCATGTGTATATATATGTTAGTTCAAAATTATATATTAATAGGATATAGGTACCACACCCACTAACCACCTCTTGCACTGTCGTATGCCACAAATAAAAAAATACCGTATATTTGAAATATGGAACGGTATAAATATAACATACCGTATATTTCAAATTTTTTTGCCACATGCAGTGATGCATGTAATTTTCCCTATTATATATGGATATAAGTACTATATATTACATTTTAGATGCACCCTATAATATAGGGCCACTTTGATGCAGTTATATTTTATTTTCTACACCTTCACAATTTTTTTCAATTTTGTTATATAAAGATGTACATTGTAGTTATTTAAGATATTCTGAAAATTTTCAAAAAAGAAATTAGAATAATTTATTATGTTGAAAATAAAGTTCAAATGGTTGAATTTTACACGCATATACAAAAAAATAGGCAAGTGTACAACAAGCTGTTTGAATCTTGTTTTCGGCACTGTAAATTATTCAGAATTTCATGAAAATTTGCAGGTTGTTTTAAATTACTACAATATACAATGTCATATAACAAAAATTGAAAGTATAACTATTTAGGTGCCAAAAATAACTGAAAAATAAAAATCGGTTGTACTGGAGCAGCTAAAAACGAAGTTGCGCTGTAAAAGCACCCTATATATATTTATCCATTCTTTTTATAGTTTTGTACGCCCTGATTTCCCACGGGCTATTAGCGAGCTAAGATGTGGCCTAATTATATCAGCCACGTGGATACCACATGACCAGAGTTGCTGTCGTCAGGTCCTACCTCTTTAGCTCGAGGTAACCAAAGGTTCACCAAGATTATTTAAGGGCCGAGTTGGGAAAGTAAAGAACGCAGGTCAGGAAGGCGTCCAGCTCGGGGCACGAGCTAGAGGTGGAAGCCGTGACTCCTTATAAAGTCAACCACGCAATGTAAATGTGCATATATCAGACATCACGTGTCTGATATATCCATGAATTCTCGGACACACAGCATGAACGTGCGTAATAAGGCACCCACGACTGGGTTGGGCCGTGTGGCCCATTATCCCCCTTACCTGTTGATTAGACCACACTCATTTGTCAGGTTTTAGGAATTAATCATGAATGTCACAGAAGTGACATGATGGGTAAGGAGGTCACGGGATGACCCTCCTTACCAACTCCCAGGTGCCCTCTCCTATAAATATGGAGACCCTAGGAGTTGCAAAGGGTTGGATGCTATTACATAACAAAATACCCTATAAAAAATACCAGAAATATAGCAATAATATTGGTTGGTGGAGTAGAAGGATTTTAACCTTTGAACCACCTAAAAACGTAGTTGTGTCATCAATCCATTTTAAGATCATTTATCTGTTTCGGTTCATTATCAAGCACTAATCTCTTTCTCTTATTTTCTTAATTACCTGTTGGCGAATAACCGCGTCAACAAGTTTAATTATTATTTTTTTCTTTTTCCGGCACTTGATAAAGAACATATACATTTGTACCATCCACATTATAAATATATTATCATTAATATTTTTTTATTCTGATTTGTATTAGTTACAAATTTAACAGTGGTTCATTTTATTATATTTTTGTCTATTTATTATAGTTTTAGGTACCACTTATAGCAAAAGTTTTTATCACTCGATTATAGTTGCTCTCCCATATGTTCTAGCAAACACATCTTGCGAACTTGCCTAAAATATTATACTACGAGATCGCTCTCCCACATTGTCTAAATTACCCCAGTTCTTCAGATTAGTTCACTACGATGATGTTTGGTTAGAGGTAATGAAATATAGTAGAATGAAAAATAAATCAATTTTCATTCAATTCTTTTGTTTGATTGCATTTTAGAATATTAGAATGTCATTTCATTCTAATAGAATAATTTTTCCACCATTTTAATAATTTGAAAATTGGAAGAAAATTCATTCCAATACAAAACTGATATTTTTATTCTTATTAATTTTTATTCAATTCTATTCATACTCTTTTTTTAATTCTCACTCTTATTTTTCCATTTTTATTCCCTCCAATCAATCATCACCTATGTTTTTAAGAACCAACGAGAAACGTCACGCGAGGAATGATAGATATAAGATATAATGGCTCTATTGACACATTCGGCCATGCAATTTTGAAGTATGTCCAAATTTTACAATCAATTTACTATATGTGTTGGTATATCATGAACCAAATATTACTATTTTTTTCTAAATATTATAATTATTATTATTAAAGAGAGAGGACATGGTTTTAAATGAGGTTAGCTTCGTGTCGAATTTTGAAGATGTCTCCATTAATTTGGGAGGTCCCATTCGCGTCTAAATATACAATCAATTTTGAATTAATATAGATCCAACCAACACATATATACATGCTATTTAATAGTCACCATACCCATGTGAAACACATTCACTTCAAGAAAAAATTCCTTTAAATATGAATCAACTCCTCTTAATATCTGGTATGTTTTCCCCTGGTCGATCACAAGTAATTAGGGCTAGTTTCATAGAATTGTAGTTTATTAGACAATCAACTTTAGCTGTGTTATAGATTAAGCGGCTAAAGCATGTGGTAAATTATAATTTTAAAGTATGGTGAAATACAAAAATAATATTATAATATTTGATAAATTCTATAACTAGAATGATTTGTCATATAAGATTATTATAATATTATAATACATCTCAATTACTTGTAGATCAAGTTGTTCGTGCCTTGGAGGTAAAACCCCAAGGTGGCCCCACCCCTTTGTACATATTTATGTGTATTTATATAGTAACCAGAAGGAGAAATTTAAGAAAGTTGGGGTACTTTATGATAAATATTTTATTAGTGAGGGTAATTTATTATTAAAAAAATTATTAGTGGGGGTCATTTTAGCCTTAAATTTTCAGTCCAGGCAACTGCCATTATATAAATTAGGGGTGGCAATTTAGGTCACGACATGACACGATACGATTAAGGTAAACACGAACATGATACATTTATTATTGTGTCGTGTTCGTGTTTACCTTAATAGTGTCGTGTCATAATCGTGTTGACCTATTTAATAATCATGTCGTGTCATAATCTTGTCAGACACGATAACACGGATAATTTGCCTTATGATTTTTTTTCATATAGTTATGATTAATCGTGTCATAATCGTGTTATCGTGTTTGTGTCGTATTGACCTGTTTAATAATCGTGTCGTGTTCGTATTTACCTTAATCGTGTCGTGTCATAATCGTGTCGACACGAATCTGACACATTTATACGAATTGACAGCCCTAATATAAATAATTACCTCTATGTATATATAGGTGGAATTCTTTGGTGTCACAGTATAAATGCCCAAAATTGTTAAAACGTTACACATTTACTACCGAAATTGTTAAAAAAAAAACACAAATGAATTTTAAGTTATATTGCAGGGGACCATGCATTAATTCTATGGAATTGTCTTTTTCTTGTTTATCTACCTACTCATCATTATAATTATTTATGAGATATCAATATATGGCCACCAATGCACACATGCAAAACACATTGTCACTTTGAGACAAAACAATATTAAATAAGAATCAACTCCTCAACAATATTATATAGTACAAGTACGTAGTTTCTCATATTTTATGTATCGGATGGTTAGTGAGAATATACATATTTTTTAAATACTAAATACTAAATTTTCATTTAAAAAAAAAAGGATTCTAGACGAATAAACCGATTATATATATAGACATGGGTATATATATAATTATTTTTTATCCATTCCATTTTTTCGCTTAATTTTTTTTCTCTGGCACTTGATAAACAACATACATTTATACCATCAATATAATAGATATGTTATCATTAATATTTTTTTATTTTGGTTTATATTATTAGTTACAAGGAGTGACAGAGGGAGCAATTTATGATAAACAATTAATTAATGGGGTAATTTATAATAAAAATTTCATTAGTAGGGTCATTTTAAGCTTAAATAATAAATTTATATTAGTATTATATATAATTACATGAATTTAAATATGCAGGGAGCGTGGTTACAAGTTTAACAGTAATTCATTTATATCAAAAAATTTATTTCTCGATAATAGTTCTCTTGGGTAATTATCTTCATGTCATTCTTTATAAAGTGTACTCATTTGATTTTTTATTTATTGTGCAGGTTAATTTATTATTCTCTTTAAACAAATTAAATAGGTGATTATATGGCTTTGATTCGGGCATTATCTATGATTAGAGAAATTTGTTCATATAAAATATTTAAAATATCACATTTTAAAATATCTAATAAATATAAAATTATAAAATATTTTTTAAAAAAAATAAAAAATATTTATTATTTAAATCTTTTGAAAAGATTTTAGTCTCAACTTCAGTTTGAGTTTGATAGAACAGAAGTAATAACAAGAACATAAAAAAGTGTTATAATTATCAAACTCATGATTATTTGTAAACAAGTCATATCCATTAGAATACAGGTATACTAGGTTTATTCTATTAGTAATAAATATAATCTTTACAATCTAAAATTTTACTAATATTTTTTTTTCATAATCTTTGTTTTTTTTCTTATAAATAATTAAATAATACATAGATGTAGAGCACCACCAGCTTTTTTTTTTCCTTTCAAAAGTTTTTGTTTATAAGTAATGATAGGTGCACACACAAATTTTACTGGTCAGTAGTAATTCAAAATTTTAAAAGCCTGCAAAACTTCCGATTGCAGTAAATGCTAGTTTCTGACCCCAAATTAATGGAGACAATTGTGAAATTCCACCCAACCTAATCTCATTAAAAATCATGTCCTATCAACAAATTTAAATTTATGACATGACAAATTGATGATAATAATTGAAGCCATTCTCTTGTTAGATATCACACTAATAATTAAAGATAAACTACTTTAAACTTGTGATGGATTTTTTTTAACAATTAATGGAAATTCCATTCACTTTGTATAAACACCAGCTCATTTGATTTGATTAGTTATGATACTTCAAATACAAGTATACTCGATCTAAGTCGTTAAATTATTTTCAGCAGAGAGAGAGAGAGAGAGCACATGGATATTGTTGAGGAAAGTCCCGCTGGTGAGAGAAAGAACAAGCTTTCAAGAAGAGCGTTGAGCGGATGTTTTGGGGAGCGGATGGAAGAGCGTTCGATCCACGAATCGAGGTATTCATTAGGTGTAGTGGGGAGCCTTGGCATCCCTTAAAATTTTGGAAAAACAATAACATGTATTTTTCTATGAGTAATTGAAGCCATTCTCTTGAGTGTTGTTGTTAGATATCACACTAATAATTAAAAATATACTACTTTTACTCTTTGAACAATTTTTTTTTTAGAAAAATGTTAAGATAACTGTGTTTGTGTCCATTCACTTTGTATAAACACCAGCTTGGATATTGTTGAGGAAAGTCCCGCTGGTGAGAGAAAGAACAAGCTTTCAAGAAGAGCGTTGAGCGGAATGGAAGAGCGTTCGACCCACGAATCGAGGTATTCATTAGGTGTAGTGGGGAGCCTTGGCATCCATTAAAATTTTGGAAAAACAATTACATGTATTTTTCTATGAGTATTTATATGTTTCTGATATATTTATATCCACACTTGAAATACGATTCTAGCTTCGACTGCAATTCGATTAACCTGGATTCTGATGATAAAGATCTGTTAGAAAGATTAAACGAACCTCAATGTGGAAAAGATAAGAATGGTTCAGAAATATCACATGTGAAGATACAGATGGTTCAAAATCAGCTAAGAGACCAATTTATGAAGTTTTACACACTACAACAAATGTCATTATTAGCGGCGGGGGACTCCGCCGCTAATAAATGCCACGTCCGCCGCTAATACCCCGCGCCTAAAAAAGTGTCGCTAATAATGATTATTAGCGGCGGACTGACACACCCGCCGCTAATAAGCGATTATTAGCAGCGGACATTAGCGGCGGAACCCGCCGCTAATAACTATGTCCGATGCATTAATATTAGCCGCGGGGTTCGCCGCTATTATTGTATTTATAATTTTTTTTAAATTAAATTTTAAATAAATTAATAAATTAATATTTATTAAATTTAATTATTCTTAAAAATAATTTATAATATAATTTAATAAAAATAAACATTTAATTAATTTAAACATAACTAACATTAAAATTAATATAAATAGTTTTAATATTTATCAACCTAGTAAATATCACTATAGTCATTAAAAATAAATAAAGTATTAATTCAGTCCAAATATATAAACTAGTAACTAAAGAAAGTCATTAAGATTAATATTGAAATTGTCCTCATCTTCAACATTTTGGTCTGGCTGTGAGGACGATGGCTGTGACGATGGCGGTGGCGGTGGCTATGGCGGCGGTGGCGGTGGCGGTGAAGGAATATATGGTGGTTGTGATGATTGTCCGAGCGTGAGGTCCCCAAACAGATCTCGAGGCTGTGGCTGTGGCGGAGGCTGCATAGATCCTCCTGGAAAATCGGTAAAACTAAAATATTGTGGAGGAGATTGAGAATGGGGTCCAAAAATGTATTGGTTTTGATACGGAGGAGGTTGTTGCGACGACATATGTGGTGGATACATTGGATGAGGCTGGTACAGTTGCTGCGGCGGATACTGTGAAGGAGGCTGGAACTGATGCTGTGAAGGAGGCTGATACTGCTGATGTGAAGGAGGCTGATACTCCTGTGAAGGAGGCTGATACTGCTGTGACGGAGGCTGATACTGCTGTGACGGAGGCTGATAATGCTGTGACAGAGACTGAGAAGACGAACCACCTTCGGATTGTGGTGGCAAATGCCTCTGCAGAAAACTGTCAAACATTGGGTTATACAGTTTACTGGGATGCACAGTTGTCGAAGTCTCAAACGTCTCACGAATTGCCTTCACCAGCAAAGCCATAACTCTCATATCTTCATTAGGCGAAGCAACAATATTTGCTTGGGACTGACTTTGATCTGTAGAGCTAGAGGATGTCTTTTTTGCTTTCCCTTTCGCCCTATAACCCACTCCTCTTTGGTAGTCAGATTTCTCCCCGAGTACTTTACTTAGTATCTCGTATTGATCGACCGGGGACGAATCAACACCAGATACATTAAGAAATGCCTCACTCTGCTGTTGACTTTGCCTCTCATTTTGTGACCTCTCAACCTCAGCCGCCATTTTTTCCTGTATAAAGATAACATTATAAACAAAAATTAGAAACATTATAAACATTAGAAACAAGAAAACAATACTATTCACTTACATAATCTTGTTGAGCTGCCTCATTGACAAAAGATTTTGTCGATTTTCTCATATGAGCATCCCTCCAAGTATCAACAACATGCGCATCCTGGTTCTCCTATACAAATGTAAACAAAATGTTTCTGAATGTGTTATTTTATAAAATTAAATTAACATCTTCACTTACATATTCGTGACGCTTAGCTGCCAACGAATTTGTGCATTGTGTTGTTACATACTTCATTTGTCTTCTGTTTGCTTGATTTTTAGCGGAACGAGCCAAAAATCTTTCGCTCAAAAACATTTCACAAATAAGCTGCCAAGCCTCCTTAGTGCAATGATTAGGTAGCTTAGAGAGAACATTCTCCAAATCTTCTGGTCCAGCATATTGATTTTTGAAGTGTCTATGTCTATAGTTCTTTCTCTCGCGATATCTTTCCCCCATCTCCTTGTTGAGAGTTGCCAGAACTGACTCACGTTGTGGATGACCGTCTATATTATAGTAATACTGCATTAGGAAAAAAAATATTAGATAACTTGTAAATAATGGAATTAAATAATGAAAAATACAAGATTTGTAATTTTTTTACCCTCATACGATCAAGCACTTGATTCTTAAACTGTTGAGGTACATCAGCAAAATCCAAATAATGCCCCGAACACAACATGGAAACTAGAGTTCCCAACATGCGAATAAAAGCTTGATCTTCCTGCCCAACCACTTTGTTGGTCACAGGATCAAGCTCTAGATCCAATGGTTTCCCAGCTTTTTTCCTTCGTTCTTCAAGAACATTATTACTAGCAGGACCACGACCTTTTCTTCTCGTCGACGGGGCTTTAAAATTTATTAACAATAATCAGTATTAGTATTGATGTTATATTTATCTAACAATATAATTTCTAAAAATAATTTTGATATGCAATATTTAACCTGACTCGCAAGATGTTGGTACCTTAGAAGGATCTGGCGGGTCTTGACCCCCACCATCTCCGCCATGATAAGTAGCTATATCAGCTGACATAATACTTCAGTTTAAAAATTATTAGTTAGTAATTAGCATTAAATAGAAGTATATCACATTGAATTCATAATAATAATAATTACAAAAAAAAACTTCATTATATTTAAATATATAGTTCTGTTACACAAATAGAAAAAACTAAACAGAGTAATCACTATCATTTCCATCAGTAATCGGAGATACATTTTCATCTTCACAAAGCTCAAATATCTTATATTATAATTACAAAAAAACACTTCATTATATTTAAATACATAGTTTTGTTACACAAATAGAAAAAAACTAAACAGAGTAATCACTATCATTTCCATCAGTAATCGGAAACACATTTTCATCTTCACAAAGTTCAACAACCAATTCATCTTCTGCATCTGCAACGTCCTCATGTTCTGACATATCAGCTTCGTCGTCACCATCTTCATCAGCTCCAACATATGCAACAGGTTGATCAGATTGCATAATCAACTCTCCGAGGTCCACAGTTAACAAAAAATTTGATGAACTTGTTTCATGTACAACATCAATAACATCATTAACCTCATCAGAATTGTCCTTAATGTCCCAAATCTGTCGATGATTCACATCTTCTACAACTTTCCAATCACGACCTCTAAGTAAATCATCGAGATAGAAAACTTGCTTAGCTTGAGTAGCAAGTATGTACGGCTCATCTTTGTACCATTCGTCATTGACGTTTATATTGGTGACATTATTTTCAATGATTGTTTTCTTCATTCTTGGATTTGTATTAAACCATTTGCACCGAAATAATGCCACTGAATATGCACCAGTGAAAGAAAGTATCACCACTTCTTCAAGTGTGCCGTAACTTGAATCATAATACTGACTCCCATCGGGATCCCTTTCTACTTCCTCAGTTGTCGGTAAAAGGAAGTCTTCCACAACTTGAATCATCTCATCGTCTTCATTCTCATCAACCACCTCATCAGCAACAATTTCTTCCACCTTACCATGAAAAATCCACTTATCATAAGCTTGATGAAAACCCCTATCGAATACGTGTGCCCGAACTACATCCAAAGATTCAAATCTATTATTATTGCATCTCACACACCGGCACCTAATTCTTCCATCAGAATCTTTATGTTCCGACGCCATCCTCAAAAAAGCTTGCAGACCATTCCAATATTCTTGACAACCACGATTTCTCAATGTTGTCCAAGTCTTGTCAATCGCCATCTAAAGTGTTATAAGAGTGTGAGTTTTAGTGATGTGAATAGAAATGGATAACAAAGAAGATTTGTTATCATTTTTGAAATCTTATGCAATATTATAATATCTTATGCTATTTTATGATGTTTTATTTGATAATGTTATTTATAAACAAATTAATTTTTTTTCCTAAACTAATTTATTATTTATTAAAATTTTATTAAATATTATATCTAACTTTTATTATTTAATTAATTACATTATTATAAATTAATTAAAAAATAAATGATTATTTATTCTTAATTTTTTAAACTTTTATTAAATATAATTATCAATTTCTATATTCATGTAATTTATAAATTATTATTTATTCATAATTTTTTAATTTGTAATAATAATAATAATAATAATAATTTTATAAATTAATTATTATTTGACTTTAAGACTAATTTATATTTTTAAATAATTAGATAAATTTTATTAATAATATTTTAAACTTATCATTTATGTGCCGATATCCATGTAATTGATGGTTGTAGTCAACAACCATCAATCACAAACATACCGAGACTAAGAAAATAAATTAACTACTAATTAATTTTTTTGTTCTATTTTTACAAATTATAATAATAATAATAATATATGTTCAAGCAAAAAGGAGAAAAAAGAACAAAATAACATGATAATATGCACTTATTGTTGTTTTTTTTTTCTATACTCACTTTTTTTATTAAATAAACTATCTTAAATTTGTTTCAAAAAATTTCACAATCTAAACAAAATTAGTTTCCCTATTAAAAATATCAAGTTGCGGTGAAAGTTAGTTAGTAGTATAAAAGCTTTCACTTATTTGACTAAATAAATTTTTTTTTTTGACAAAAATTAATAAGTAGTTCAAAAAATTTGGTGTGGCCGCTAATAATGGCAATGGAGTAACACAGACGTGATATAATTAGTTTGTTTCAATTTTAATTTAAAAAATAATTACAAATTTTTTTAAAATAAAAAATAATTCAAAATTTATTACTAAAATTTAAAAATGATTCAAACATTATAAAAATATTTTAAAATTTAAATTAATTTTAATTGAATTTGTATATTTTTCTAGCACTTAGTTTAATTAATATTATATAATTAAGATAATGGTGATAAAGAAAATATGGTTGCTAATAATCTGATTGGTCAAGTTTAAATCCTCTTTATTCAATATTAACAAAACACAATATTTTACTTAATACTAAATCATCTATTATTATATTTTATAAATTAATTTAAATTATCACTTAAATTTTGTTTTTAACCAAAACAGTCCTATAATTATTTACATACCAAGATTAAAAAATAAAGTAAGAACAAACACATATATCTTAACAATAGATGTCAAGATTTATATACCAATGATACTAACTAAAGGACTCAAAACTCAAATATTATACACTAAACAAATACAAAATAAATTATTCAAAAAATACAAAAGATATTAATTACAAAAAATATATCCACACCTGTTGAGGGTGTGCCAAGGTCGTGTGTGTGTCGGGGTCGTGGGTGTGTCGCTGTCCTGATAAAAAAAAAATAATACCAAAAGATACACGAAAAAAATTCAAACCAAAATAATATAAAACTAAGTATAAAAAAAATGCAATATGTTGGTTAGGCATTACATTGCAAATAAGTATAAAATACACCATTATTCACCATTGAAGATGATTAAAGCAGAGAGCACAAAAGTAGCTAGTATAAAACAAGTGTTTCTATACCACTTACAACAATGACATACACAAGTATATTTATTTTAGTCAATTTATTAATCTAACTTTTGCAAGTGCTTAAAATGCATGCACTTGTTTGATTTAAATTAAAATAATAAAATCAATTACATTGAGTAACTAAATTCTAGGAATTAAGTTTATGAAAGTATACAATATGATATGGATAAGTTAATATTTATATAATTATTTATTCATAATTTTTTATACTTTTATTAAATATAATTATCAATTTCTATATTCATGTAATTTATAACTATTTAATATTGGAT
This sequence comes from Humulus lupulus, assembly GCF_963169125.1. Lineage (NCBI taxonomy): Eukaryota > Viridiplantae > Streptophyta > Magnoliopsida > Rosales > Cannabaceae > Humulus > Humulus lupulus. Next base: position 5,196,863 of record NC_084798.1, read on the forward strand.
AATGCTATTCAATAAACAAATTAAATTATATAATTTAATTAGATATTATTTAATTAATTAAATTAATAAAAATAATTAAAAATAAATTATTATTTATTCATAATTTTTTATAATTTTATTAAATATAATTATCAATTTCTATCTTAATGTAATTTATATTAAACAATATTATTCATTAAACAAATTAAATTAAATTATTTGATTAAATAATAATATATCAAACTTTTATAATTTAATAAATTAAATTATGAAAAATTAATCAAAAATTAAATTATTATTTATATAATTATTTATTCTTAATTTTTTTTTTATACTTTTATTAAATATTATTATCAATTTCTATATTCATGTAATTTATATTTAACAATATTATTCAATAAAGAAATTAAATTAAATTATTTATTTAGATAATATTATATCAAACTTTTATTATTTAATTCATTAAATTATTAAAAATTAATCAACAAATAATTTATTACATATATAATTATTTATTCTTAATTTTTTATACTTTTATGAAATATAATTATCAATTTCTATATTTATTCTTAATTTTTTATACTTTTATGAAATATAATTAATATTTCCACAATACAATATTTAAAACCTTATACACAAAATTTACAGATAATAATCTAATACACATAAAGTCTAAAATAGAAGAAACAAATATACCAGTTTCAAAATTTAAGTGTCCAACCCCAAACCCATGCCCCCGGTCCACCCACAATCTCAATCCCCCGACCTTAAACAACACACACACAGATACCCTTTTGTTATTTTTTATTATTTAATTAATTAAATTAGTAAAAAATAATTAAAAATAAATTATTATTATCTGAAAACACTATTAGTAAAAGTGCAAAAAAAAAAAATTCCAGTTTCAAAATTTAAGTGTCCAAATGAACATTCTACAACTAACATTTTGCATATCAATAATAGAGAAAAACCATTGTATTTAAAACTAAATGACTTGCTTACCTCAGGAAGAGCCACAGGAATGCTCACGGAAGATGCCTCACGGAATGCTCACCGACTGCTAAACCCAAAAAAGAAAAGAACAAACAATAGAGTTGTTTATCAAAAAAGAAAACAAGAAATGGAGTTTGTTTATCAAAACCAAACGAAAAAAGAAAAGAAATAAAGAGAATTAATATATATATATATAATAGACCCAAAACAAATCTGTGCAAAATTTCTCGTCGGAGAAGAGAAGATTTCCTTCGGAGAAGAGAAGAGACGCGAAGAAGAAAGGGGCTGTGCAAATGCCTATTATTGTTGAGCATTAGTGGCGGGACCCGCCGCTATTATCGTCTCCCGCCGCCATTAATATTATTAGCGGCGGGGCCCGCCTCTAATAAAAGGTGATTACCCGTCGCTGATACTATTAGCGGCGGATAGTCCGCCTCTAATATAGGTGATTATCCGCCGCTAATAAATTTTCAAAAACTGTTCCCGGGCATTTATTTTGGAATATTAGCGGCGGAGGTCCGCCGCTACTAGTGGTACAGTCCGCCGCTAATAAATTTTTTAATATTTTTTTAAATACTCCCTTATTATTAACGGCGGACCCCCAAGTCCGCCGCTGATAAACTGAACATTACAGGCGGACTTAGTCCGCCGCTAATAATAACGCCGCTAATAGGCTTTATTCTTGTAGTGACATGCCAGAGGAGATTGCAATTGGTCCTATACATGCTAACCACGGCAAGGTCTCCGGTAAGAAGAATGAAATCGGTCCTACTCATACTGGCGACGGCTAGGACTTGGGTAAGAAGAATGACATCAGTCCTAGTCATACTGGCGACGGCGAGGAATTCAACCATAGATTGGGGAAAAGATTTATTCAAGAAAGCGTCGAAAATTATGCGGAGAAGTCACTCAAATTATGCTCTCCCCCAAGGAGTTTTCTCCACTATAATCAAGCTGATTACAATTACCAATAGTTGTAGTGTACACCTCTTGAAACAATCACAGAAAGAAATCCCCAAGAACTCTCACACTCGAGCTCACAAAGCCATACAACGGCTGTTACAATTTCTCTCTTTCTCTCTTTGTTTCACTCTCCCAAAAAATACTACTTAATCTCTACCTTTGTTCTAACCTTTATAATGAATAGTTTAGAGCTATAAATAGAGTTACAAACCGAGCTAACTAACTGAAATGACAAACCCAAGGTGTACAACTACCTAAAACTGATTAGTAACTAACTTAACAGAACTTGACAAAAGTTGTTAAGTTATTAGAATAGATTTTGATTTTCTTTGGATTACCAAACCTACAATATATATGAATAGTCTCATCGTTATTCTGTAGTCTAATAATATGCTTCAGAAATAGAGGTCATAAGGAGAAAGACTTAGTTGGTTAGTATTGCACAAACAATTTCTGATTTTTCCATGGCTGAATCAAGTATATTTACTATATTCTTTAATTGTTTATTGAGTTCTAAATTATATACAAAATTATTGATAAGATAGAGTATTAATATCAAACACTATATATTCATATGTATTTTTCTATTAGTATCTATGTGAGTGTCGTTTTGGCTATGTTTTCCGTATAAAAGTATTTAACTTAAGGTCACCCTTGAAATATCGTTCCAGGCAGGGGCGGACACACATTGGAACGAGTGGGGTCAACTGACCCCAGTGAACTTTTAGAAATTACATGTACATATGTTAATATTTTTGTAATATTTTAAGTATTTTAATAATTAAATGTATTGATCCCACTAAAATATTTACATTTTCTTTTTTCTTTTTTAAGATTTTATAGTTCTGTTTGTTTATTTCAAACTTTACCACATATATTTTGTTTTTAATTCATGAGAATATTATTCATATGTATTTTTGTTAATGGATGTTTTTTTTTTAATTTTTTTTTTGATCCCAATAAAAATATATTCTAAGTCCGCCCCTGGTTCCAGGTCTGACAATGATTCGATTAGGCTGAGTAGTGATGATGAAAAGCTGATACAAAGCTTGACAGAAGATCCGACGACTACTGAAAGTGGAGAAGCTAAAAATGGTCTAAAAAAATCACATCCGACGAAGATACAGAAGGTTCAAAAAATGCTGAAACGAGGCCAATTTGAGGAGTATTACAGGCCAAAGGAGATTGCAATCGGTCCTATTCATGCTAGCCACTTGGATAACAATAATGAAATCGATCCTAGTCATGCTGATGGCCACGACAAAGACTTGGATAAGATGAATCTCAAGCATAGATTGGGGCGAAGATTTATTCAAGGTAGCGGCAGCGGCAGCGGCCGCTATGACTATGCAGTGAATTCACTCAAAGTAATCAAGCAAGGAAATTTCTGTAACTTGTTCGAAGAACGGTATGGTGAAGACGAACTGGCCAGGATGTTGTTTGTAGATGGGTGTGCAGTACTCCAATTTATAGACAGTTATGTTAATAATGACATAAAAGAGTCTGATGGGATTAGCATTGCCCAAGCTGATGATATTCGTCATGATTTGTTTTTGCTGGAAAACCAAATTCCCTTTAAAGTACTCGTGATATTGATGAGGTTGAGTCACAAAGGGGTTAAATTGGCAGAAAACGTCTATCGTTTTATTTCTATGAACATTATGGCACCGGCAATATATTATGAGGGACGGCTCGATCAGAACATAAGTCGTTTACCGAAACATCCGAAAGACCTTTTTAAAGAAGATAATGTGGCTGTACCTGTTCATCTTCTTGACCTTCTCAGATCAGAGCTCTTATTTGATGGTGATGAGGGGCTTAAGGAAGACGGTGAAGATAGTAATTCACCCTCTTACTACAAACGGTCATTTCGCAACGTTCAAGATCTTAAGGAAGTTGATATAAAGTTCAAAGCTGACTATTCACGTGGCCTGAGATCTGTATCTTTCTCAAATCGATTATTTTTTTCCCCTAAACTTAAGCTTCCACCGTTGATTGTGGATAAGTCAACAAAAAAAAAGTTGTTGAACTTGGTTGCTTATGAGATGTGTCCCGATAACAGTAAGCAAGACTACACCGTTGCTTGTTATTTGAGGTTATTAGATTCACTCATTGACTGTGAACAAGATGTTAAAGATCTGAGATCAGCTCATATACTTCGAAATCATCTTAGTAGCGACGAAGAAGTAGCTAATTTGTTCAACAGCGTAGGCAGCTACTTGGTGCCCCGTGACGTTTATGTGGCTGAGAAAAAAAAAATACAAAAGCATTATGAAAGAAAGATGGCTTCTTGGACAGCTCAGTTTCGTCAAGAACATTTTAGAAATCCCACCACTTTCTTCGCTTTTCTGGTTGGACTAGTGATTCTTGCAGCAACATGTATTCAGGCTATTTACACTGTCCATCCTCAAAAGGATTGAGCAAATACATATCGTTCTTACAGGAATTGGCTTGTTGATCTTGAGGTTACTCTTCTATTATTCAATAATTTGCGAAGCGTGATTGGATTGTATTATGTTTATAAACGTATCTTTAGTTAATGTTGTTGTTGTGTGAAATTGGAATAAGTGTGTCCAAATATATGGAACATTCATCAATAATAATAGTTATATCTTGTGTTTGTGTTGTTCGCATATATTTCTCTACCATTTGTTTATTGTTATAATTTTATAATTATTTGATATTTTAAAATATTTTTATCTCACTAATTTTATATCATTATTAAACCACTTTAATTATATAGTTTATTATACACTACCTCATGCATGCTTTACGAAAAAAAGATGAAAAGATTTATAGGCATAGAAAGTGAGAATTTCACGTAAATTAAGTTTTATATTATAACTAGATTATAATACTATTTTAAATGTAAGAATTATTTAATAAATAATATATAACTTTTTCATATTCTATATTAATTTTGATCATTTTATCCTCTTTTTCTTAGTACTATCGTATTTGCAATATATATTTAATATTATTAGCACACATAATTAATTAACTCATCATTGTAATCACTATATTAATCATCATTTTGTGTAAAGTAGATGGTTCCAAATTTCCCTTATACGTTAGTATAATTATACCTCTCACGTTTGTATAAATGGCATGCATGGTCCCTACCCTATCAATTGTAGCATAGAATTATTTCATTTTTTGAGTACCATTTTCTTTATTCTGTAATTAATACGGTATCAGAACCATTGTAAGAATATTTGTGTCCTTAAGTGGCCAAGAGGGGGCTTGTACAATTCAAGCACAAAATAATAATAATAATAATAATAATAATAAGTGTCTACGAGCTCACTTTTGTATACATATTTTTACCAAATAATGTTTATTTGTGATAAATAAGGTAAAAAATGTATTCACACTTAGAAGATATTTTCACACTAGAAAATCAAAAAAATAATTAAATTATGAATTAATAAGAATATGCTACTGATTTTCCTCAATAACTTTAAGATATTTTGTCTAAAGTAAAGTTAGCCAATAAATTTTTTTATAAAGTAACTAAGGTGTGATAATAAGATTGGATATTGCAGAAATGATGTCCTTTCAATTTTGGATATAGATCCACTAATACATATACGCAATATGCAATAGTCACCCCAGCCATGCAAAACACTTTTTCACCTCCACACAAACTCCCATTAAATATGAATCAACTCCTCTTAGTTTATGATATGTTTTACCCTAATCACAAATAATTAGGACTAATTTAAAAGAATTATAGCTTATCTAACAATAATAAACTTTAGTCGAGTTGTGAAAAAAAGCAGCGTAAACATAAAACTGCATGTTTGGTACATTATAATGTTAAAATAGTGTGATATAAAAATAATATTATAATATTTAATAAACTCTATGACTAGAATGATCTGTTCGTAAAAAATTGTTGAAAAAAATAATATATTTAAATATCAAATAAAATATTATTATAAAATGAAGTTTCTTGACTTGAAATGATTCACAACTTGCCTCTATATCCGAAATCCAAATTAAGCTCGAAAATTAGTATACATTAAGATAATGGTAGCTGGCTTTTTTTTTTTTTTTTGTATGAGAGTTTGAGAGATATAGAGAGAGAAAACATAAGAGATAGAGAGCGAAGACTATGAGAAAAAAAGAGGAAAACTTATGTCAGGGGCATTTTGGAAATTCAGGAGAATACTAGGATAAAAATATGATGTATTTTAAGCTTGGTATTATTTTGTCATGCGACAGAGTTTGATTCATCAAAAGTCAAATTTCCCTTTATATAATAATATAGTGTTAATTTGATTTTAAAAAATACATAATTTTGTATATAAAAAAAAGCTATTATATAAGAATAATAATAATAATAATATAATTTTTTAAAAATAAACATCTATTAATTCAATTCCATTCTATAATATACCAAACACAATAATTCTCATTCATTATTTACCAAACAAAGTAATGGAATCTTATTCCATTCCATCATACTCTTGTACCATTCATATTACTATTCTAATTTTATTTTGGAACCAAACCAAACGCCACTTAATAAATTCTTAACTTTAGTTGAATATAATTCTAACTAAAAATATAAAAATTTGTGGTTAAATAATTGTATTTCTGAGCCCAAATGTTTCAAGCTTAGTCTTTGATTAGGATTTAGTGGAAAAAATATAATTTCGATTGCAGTAATGTCATTAAAAATCATGCACCTTTGAAAATTTAACACAACTAAATAATCAGCAGAATAGAGAGTGAGAGAGAGAGAGAGCATGGGTGGTAAGGAGGACGATGTGCAAACTCCCGTTGGTGAGCAACAAGAGCAGACTCCCGTTGGTGGTAAGAAGGACGATGTGGTGATTCCCGTTTGTGAGCAACAACAAGAACAGAATCCGATTATTGAGAGAGCAGGGATGGTGAGCAACTTAATTGATAGACTATCAAACATGTTCAAGCAGGGCAGTGTGGACACTCCATTTCATGATCAACAAGAGCAGCCTTCGACTCATCAGCAACCGAGGTATTCTGTGAAAATTTAGCAAAAAAGTTACATGTATTAATTGTTCTATGAAAATTTACGTTAGTATTGTTTTGCCCCACTTAAAAATATGTTTTTGATAGCATTGAGCTGCAAACTGATGAAGAAGCACTGATAAAATGCCTTGATAATGAAGTAAACAAAATAAATAAAAATGCTCAGGGCTCACAGACGAAGATAGTCAAGATACAAAAGATTCCAGACTTCATCCGGAGAAAAAAGATATCTAACGAGGATTACATTAAGCCAAAGGAGATTGCAATCGGTCCTATTCATGGTGATACCAGCGGGCAGTTGACAAAAACTAATCTCAAGCATAACTGTGGAGGCTTTGCTAAAAACATTCAAGCAGAAATCCAATAAGTATCGGGAACTAAAGAAAATCTTCGAAAAAAAGGTAGCACGTAAACATGAGAAACACAAACTGGGGACGATGTTGTTTTTAGATGGGTGTTCAGTACTCCAATTTATAGATAGCTATGTTAATAATAGCATATTAGAGTGTGATAATATACCGAAACAACTTTTTGAAGGTAATAACGTACCTGTTCATCTTCTTGACCTTCTCAGATCAGAGCTCTTATTTACTGAATTGACTCATCGGTCTGAGGAGCACTCACCACCAAAACAAGAAAAAGAAGAGGGTGGAGACTCTGCTAATTTGTTTTCCTCCTACTACAAACGGTCATATCGCAACGTTCAAGATCTCAAGGAAGTTGGCATACTGTTAAAGCCTGACTATTCTAAGGGCCTCAGATCTGTATCTTTCTCATCTCCTTTATTTATTTTTGGTCAACTTAAGCTTCCACCCTTGATTGTGGACGAGTCAACGAAACAAAAGTTGTTGAACCTGGTTGCTTATGAAATGTGCCCCGGTGGTAACAATAAGAAAAACTACGCTGTGAGTTCTTATTTGAGGTTGTTGGATTCACTCATCGACAGTGAACAAGATGTTAAAGACCTGAGATCAGCACACATACTTCGAAATCATGTTGGTAGCGACCAATAAGTAGCTGAATTGTTCAACACTGTTGGCAGCATTTTGGTGCCCCATGGTGCTTATTCCATTGTCAAAAAGGACTTACAAAAGTTGTACGACAATAAAATCGTTTCTTGGAATGCTCAGTTCTGTAGACAATATTGTAGAAATCCTTGGACTATCGTGGCTCTTTTGGCTGCACTGGCGGCATTTATATTAACAGGGATTCAGACTTATTACTCTGCCAACCCTAAACATGAGTGAGGTACGAGTAGCTAATAATACATTTATATATCACTCATATCTTTCTGCAATTAAGCTTTCGTTTTATTATCATATAGTATATTAACATTTCTCTAATTTCTTTCAGGAAATATTGGCTGCTACCAGAACAACAAAGAATAGTATTCCTGGAAGATGAAAACTTTACTTTACTCATCTCCAGGTTGCTCTTTTTATTAATGAAGCGTATATAGTTGTATTATTCAATAATAGTTTCGTAACTATTAAAATTCTTTTGCTTTTCTCAATTAATAAAGAATAATTGGATTGTATTTTTTGTTCAAATACATAATTGTTAAAGTGTAGCTTACTTGTTGATCATTTGAGTTATTGTTTGCTTTTGACGAATCATGTAGATTGTTTTATTTGTGCTGAGTCATTGAGTCAATATTTTGTCATATTGTTTAGGTTTTAAAGTTGAAGTATTTGTTTGGGTCTCTATATATAGTATTATAAATATATATATATATATATATCAATAAAGTTGAAGTATTTGTTTGGGTCTCTATATATAGTATTATATATATATATCAATAAAGTTGAAGTATTTATTTAGGTCTATATATATATAGTTTTATTTATAGAATTTATTAATTATTTTTATTAAATTTATATTAATGTTATATAAATTTTAAATAAATATTTTATTTTAATTAAATAATTTATTTATTTTTGTTTAAGTTTATGTTTGTTCTAGTTTTTGGAATTGAGGGTGAAAACAAAAAATTATATATTATATGTTTAATGTAATATTAAATATTATAGGTGGATTTTAAATATAAGTTTCTTACTAGTTTTTTTTTTTTTAAAATAATTTGTTGCTAATTGACAGTAGATTATATTATATGTTTAATATGATATTATTCTAATAAATAAGTTTAATTTTAATTAAATTTTATTTAAGTTATAAAATGTATGATTTTATTATTTTTAAATAATTATCATTGTAAAATATCTAAAAAATAACATATTTTAATTTGTTTATTTGTTTTTTTTAAATAAGTATTATTGTAAAATATCTCAAAAATATCATATTTTGATTTGTTTAATTATTTATTATTTTTAAATAATTATTGTAAAATATCTCAAAAATATCATATTTTGATTTATTTAATTATTTATTATTTTTGAATAATTATCATGGAAAAATATCTCAAAAATATCATATTTTAAAATTTTTAATTATTTATTTTATTTAATTTTAAGTGTTTACAAACTATAGTTAAATATAAGAATATTATGTTAAATATAAGAATATTTCGTTAAAATTAATATTAAAAAAATAATAAAAAACCGTTAAAACCAAGAATTTACGTTATCTATTCACTTTTTATATAGAAGAGATATATAATATCTTATCAATAATTTTATAAATAATAAGTAGCTATCAATTTGTTAACATCTGATAGGTTTAAAACTACTGATTATAAAAATTGATACTAATATTTGATTTGTCAAATTGCTGGATTTTATAGTGTTTTATGGTGTCATTTTGACATATTTATACTTAAGAGAGCGAGAGTAATGTTACAGACTCTAATTACGTACGTATGATTTGTATTTAAATTGAATTGTACATATTTTTAAGTGAAGATGACAGCATTTTTAATTGTATAATTAAAAATTTTTACTATTAAAGATGATATGATCCCTACTTAAAAATGTTCATGGTTAAAATTAAATATACATCATAACGTGTAATTAAATAAGTAAATTGAGTTGAATTTATTATTATTTTTTAAATAAAAATCATTCAAATAACAAGAAGAAATAGGCCAATCCATGATCAAAGTATGGCTGGCAACAAGTGAATTTCCCCATTTCACAAAGCACTAGCCTTGTTATCTAAGACAATTTTCGAATAGTGGGCTAACCCTAAATTCCAACACGTGTGCTTCTATGAATTTTGTCAAGCTATTTCAAACACCTTACCAGATGAGTCTGAGGCGCTTCAACAAATGTTCACAATTCTATAGGAACAAAGTTGTTATTGAAGGCAATCAGATGCATGAGGTATTTGTTGGTTCTGATAGCAGCCAATAATTCCTGTAAGAAATTAAGTGTAAGTTGTTAGAGACATGTTAATATAATAATATATGATAAAACGAAATTATATAAGTTAATATTTTACTCTTTCGAACGTGGTATGCAGGTCAGTTCTTCTTAGGATTGATTGAGTAAATAGCCTGAATACATGTTGCTACAAGAATCACAAATTCAACCACAAAAGTGCAGAAACACTACAACAAAAATGGTGATTACCGGCGGAAGTATTACCGGCGGAGGTAGTCCACCGGTAATAATACCATCTTTACCGGCGGAATTCGTTTTCCGCCGGTATTAATCTTATTTTTATTTTTATTTTTATTTTTTAAAATTATTTAATTATTACTGGCGGGAAATTTATTATTACCGGCGGAAATCCCGCCGGTAATAACCAAAATTTATAACCGCGGGAAACTTACCGCCCATTAAAATTTTCAATTATTACCGGCGGATTATTGCCGGCGGGCTCCGCCGGTAATAATATTTCGAGTATTGCCGGCGGGCTCCGCCGGTAATAATTATTAAAATATTACCGTTATTTAAGTATTACCGGCGGAGTTATTATTACCGGCGGACCTCCGCCGGTAATAATAATCTATAAATAAAACCCATCCGTCTTCTTCACGGCCGATCCTCCAACTCTCCCTAAAAAAAAACCAGAGAAAACCATTCGTTTTCAGAAGCTTTCTTTGTTCGTGGGCAGCTTTGGTTCATCAAATTTCTTCGTGGGCAGCTTTGGGTATGTATTTCTTTTAATAATTTCTTTGCTGATAGTATTTTTCATCAAATTCATGTATTTCATTTAATAATTTATTTGCTGACAGTTATAATCTTTGGTTATAAACCATTTATCTTTTTATGTATAGGTTACTTACAGTATCTCTTTCGCTTTGGCATCCATATTTTCGACCAAATTTCTGGTGCTAGTCAAGGTAAAATTTATTTTGTTAATTATATATATTGAATTTAATTATTCCATTAATTTATATCTAATATATATATATATATTTCAGGGCTTTATTGGGAGTACTGAATCTTGCTATTGTTGTACACTAGTAATTAATTTTCTATTTCATACATTTTTATTTTGTTCATTTAGTTTTAAAGAATATTAAATAATTATTTTTGGGTATTATTAATGTATAATTTTTTGTTATTGTTAAATTGTTATTATATTGTTAGAATGTTATAATGTATTTTTGTTATAGTTTAATTAAAATTATTTTAATATTGTGAAGTTTAGATTTTAATAAATTTGTTATTAATTATTAAAAAAATAGTTTAATGGTAGAGAAATAAATAATATAATAAATATTAAACTATAGAAAAAAGTTATTTAAATAACTTAGATAGTAATTGATATAAAAATAATAAAAATTAAATAATTAAAAATTTATTTATTAAAAAGTAAGTATTAAATCATATATATAAACAATTATTAATTAAGTAATTATATAAAAGAGTAGTTATATGATTAATTAAATAAAAATAATTTCAAATAATTACATATTAATTATTAAGTTTTTAGAATAGTTATAATTAAATATGTTAAATAACCAAATAAATAATTAATTAATTAATTAAGTAATTAATTAATTAATAATTAATTATATAATTAGGAAAGATTTAAATTAATAATATGATAAATAAATAATTAAATGAATATTAAATAAATAAATAATTAAGTATTAATTAAATAATTATTTTTTTAGTAAAGGAAAAATATTATATTAAATAAATAAATAAATAATTAATTAATTAATTAAGTATAAATTAAATAATTAGTAAACATTATATAATAATAATTTATATAAATAACGGAAAAATTAGATAATAATTATCTAATTAATTAAATAATAAGTAAACATTTAAATTAATAATATGATTAATAAAAAAATAAAAAAATAATGAAGTATTAATTAAATAATTATTTTTTTAGTAAAAGAAAAATTAGATAATAGATAACTAATAAAATAAATAAATAAATAATTATAAATTAAATAATTAGTAAACATTAGATAATAATAATTTATATAAATAACGGAAAAATTAGATAATAATTATCTAATTAATTAAATAATAAGTAAACATTTAAATTAATAATATGATTAATAAATAAATAAATAAATAATGAAGTATTAATTAAATAATTATTTTTTTAGTAAAAGAAAAATTAGATAATAGATAACTAATTAAATAAATAAATAAATAATTATAAATTAAATAATTAGTAAACATTATATAATAATAATTTATTTAAATAAAGGAAAAATTAGATAATAATTAACTAATTTATTAAATAATAAGTAAACATTTAAATTAATAATATGATTAATAAATAAATAAATAATGAAGTATTAATTAAATACTTAATTAAATAATTAGTAAACATTAGATAATAATAATTTATTTAAATAAAGGAAAAATTAGATAATAATTAACTAATTTATTAAATAATAAGTAAACATTTTAATTAATAATATGATTAATAAATAAATAATGAAGTATTAATGAAATAATTAATATTTTAGTGAAGGAAAAATTAGATAATAGATAACTAATTAATTAAATAAATAAATAATTAATTAATTAAAATAAATAAATAAATAATTAATTAAGAATAAATTAAATAATAAGTAAACATTTTAATTAATAATATGATTAATAAATAAATAATGAAGTATTAATGAAATAATTAATTTTTTAGTGAAGGAAAAATTAGATAATAGATAACTAATTAAATAAATAATTAATTAAGTATAAATTAAATAATTAGTAAACATTAGATAATTATAATTTAATTAAATAAAGGAAAAATTAGATAATAATTAACTAATTAATTAAATAATAAGTAAACATTTAAATTAATAATATGATTAATAAATTGATAAATAAATAAATAAATAAATAATGAAGTAATAATTAAATAATTAATTTTTTAGTAAAGGAAAAATTAGATGATAGATAACTAATTAATTATTTACTAATTAAATAAGTAAATAAATAATTTTAGGATAAATTAGATAAAATAGCATAAAATATTATGATTAAACATAAAATAGCATAACATTATTAAATGTGTTATAATATAATATAAAATTATTAAATGTTTTTATAATATAATATAACAATTATATTATAAAAGCATTATAAAGTAGCATAAAACTATTAAATGTTTTATAATATAATATAACAATTATAATTGTTTATATTATAAAACATTTTAAAGTCGTTTAAAACTATTAAATGTTTATAATAGACTATTATAAACATTTTATACACTTTAAAAATATAAGACTATTCACATATCGTAAACTTATATACTTTTATAACACATATCGTAAGCAGATGTTGCCAATGTGGTGGACGCCAACGATGATGATGTTGATGAGATGATTCCAATGGTCGAAGACTTCCTTCTACCTACAACCGAAGAAGTTGAAAATAATCCTGCGGCGGGACAATTTTATGAGGATCTGTTTGACGAGATAGAGGCTGAGTTATATCCTGGTTGTAATTGGATATCTTCTCTTAACTTTTTAGCAAAATTATTGCATTTGAAAGTTAGAGGCAAGATTCCGAATAAAATCTTCGATGAATTACTGAAATTACTAAAGCTTGCATTTCCGAAGGGAAATAAAATTCCATCAACCTACTACGAGGCTAAAAAAAGATTACAGAAATTAGGGTTAGGGTACGAGTCAATTCATGTATGTTATTTAATATTAATTATATATTATTTCTAAATTTTTTTAATTATAAGTTTAGTTATTTAATATTAATTATATATAATTTATAAAAATTAATTATTTTTTTAAAATATATTTTATTATTACCGGCGGAGACCGCCGGTAATAATGGGTCAGACGTGAATTCTGACCAAATTATTGCCGGCGGGATCCGTCGGTAATTATCCGCCGGTAATAATATTATTACCGGCGGGAGGCTAGTTCCGCCGGTAAAAATGGCTTTTACCGACCGGTTTTTACCGGCGGATTATTACCGGCGGAGACCGCCGGTAATACTTTTACCAGCGGCTTTCTTGACTATTACCGGCGGTTTCCTCCGCCGGTAATGGCTTGTTTTCCTGTAGTGAAAGTGGTGGGATTTCTAAAATGTTCTTAACGAAACTGAGCTGTCCAACTGATGTAGAATATATGTATTTAGAATATTCTAGAGCTTTAGGACCCGTTTGGCTTTGTTTTCAGTTTTCAGTTTTCAAAGTTGTGTTCTCAGAAATGAGAACAGAAAACAATTTTTGTAATTTTCAAAAAACAAGAGGTGTTTGATTAATGTTTTCTAAAAATAATTTTTTAGTTTTTTTTAAATCTTAAATAAAAAATTAACAAATATATTTACAAAGATAAAAAAAATTTAAAAGTTTGCAATAAATAATGAGATAAAATAATTTGAAAGAAAAAATGATGAAAAATAAGGAGTGAGAAAGTAAGGATAGAAAATTTAAAGAAATAGAAATTAAGAATAGAGAAATTGATCGATGCAAGAAAAAATGAGAGATAGTGTGATGAGAAAGAAAGTGAAGAGAGAGAAGTGAGTAGAAATAGAGGAAATGGCGAGAGAGAAAAAATGATGAGAGAGAAAATAAGGAAATATTAAGTGATGAGAGAGAAAGTGAGGATATAGTAAATGATGCAAGAGAAAATAAGGAGATAGAATATGATGAAAGAGAAAATAAAAAGATAAAAAGTGAGAAGAGAGAAAGTGATGAGAGAGAAATTGATGTGAGAGAAAGTAAAGAGAGAGAAACTAATGAGAGAGAAAATGATGTGACAATAAATGATGTTAGATAATAATTATTGAAGCAACACCTTTTTCTTTCTATATATGGAGGTGTTTGCTGACGAATGCTAATTTTCCGTTTCTTCTCCGATGACGATGATCACTTTCACAATTATTGCACCGTCGGGGGTACCTGCAAGAAAGACACTCTGATGCCTAAGTCAGCTTTTTTCATGCCTTCATTTGAATAAGAGTTCAGTATTTATAGAACAAAAATTTGAGGTGGTTAGTTGGTTAAACTGGTTCCCTGATTGGCGGGGGAAATAACTGAATTTTCCCCCAAGATGTATTGGTTTCAATTAAATACATACAGGTCAGAGGCGCAGACCGCCTCTGACCCGCGGCTTCTGTCTTCTGAGCCTCTGTAGATCAAAACGACCCGTTTTGAGCATACTCAAAATAGGGAAGGTCTTTGGGTCGAATATTTTGGGCCCAACAGATGCCCCCCGGCCCAAGCTTCGAACGGACGAGGCACGCTCATTCACTCAAACCTTGGGCCGCTCTTCAACGCCAAAGATTTCGCCCAAAGTCATCATTTCCAGTAAATCGTGGCGGGCCGCAGGCACACGATCACATAAACCCCTGACATTCTCCACTTAGAATTCAATGCAAGCACGATTACCGAGTGTAGCACTCAATTAAGGCATTTCGTTTCCCATTTTATTGGTTCAATTCAAATAATTTTTATTTCAAACTTTTGACACTACTACAAAAAAGACTTTTTAGAACTAGCATTGCAAGTCCTAAAAAAGTTTTTAGGACTCGCAGTGTGTGAGTCATCTATTTGAGAACCTTAAAAACTGAGGTTATTTTGCGAGTCCTAAAATTTTTTCACTACTACTACAAAAAAAAAAAGACTTTTTAGAACTCACAATGTGTGTCCTAAAAAATTTAGTTGAGTACCTTTTAAGCAATTATAATTTTATTTTATAAATCAATATTTAGGTAAAATGCACAATTTTTTTTTAAAATCCCACTATTGTCTAATGAATAATAAATATATACGTATATATTTAAAATATATATTATAGAAAATTTTAGAAACATTACTATGATTAAATGAATAAATGCAATACACATAAACAAAATCAAAGCAACATTACTATGATTAAATGAATAAATACAATACACATAAACAAAATCAAAGCAACACAAGACTGCCTCTTTGATGAAGATACAATCTAATACAAAATCAGAAATACAAAAGTAATGAAGATTCAATCTAATACAAACACAACACAAAAGAGAAATAGATCAACAACAAGAAAATGAGAGATTGTATATATTTTTTAAAATGAAGACCCAAGACTGCCTTTGTTAGCCACCACTGCCGCGAGCTATAGTTGCTGCCAGCCACCTCCGCGAGCCACCCTTGCAGCGAGCCACCTCTGCGCGAGCTACCGTTGCAGCGAGCCACCTCCGCGAGCCACTGTTGCAGCGAGCCCTTAACCCCTCGTGAGCCACAGTTGCAGCAAGCCCCACCAACCGTGAGCCTTCGTCCTCCACCATCGTGAGCCTTCGTCAAGCGTGAGTAATGAAGGATGGGAAGCTAGTGAGAGAGAATGAGGAAGAAAGAAGATGGGAGGAGGAAGAGGATGAGATGGTGAGGCTGGCGGCTAGGGCTTCATTCAGAAAGATAAAGATGGGGAGGGAGAGAGAGATAACACGTGGAGAGAGGGAAGATGAGGGGTTTTAATAATAATAATAATAATAATGATGATGATGATGATGATGATGATGGTAAATGGGCTGTCTTTTTTGTAGTATTAAGGACTCCTCAAGTAAGTCCTTAAAATTATTAAGTAAAACACTAATTTTTTAGTCCAGATTTTTTTAGGACTCGCATATTCTTTTAGGACACTCATTGCAAGTCCTAAAAGAGTATTAAGGACTCCCAAAGCAAGACCTTAAATTTATTTTGTAAAACACTTATTTTGATAGCCCAGATTTTTTTAGGATTCGCATATTCTTTTAGGACACTCATTGCGAGTCCTAAATTGTGTTTTTTCAGGACTCTCAATGAGTGTCCTAAAAACTCTATAAATATTTTTAAGGACTTGCATTTAGGTGCATGTCCTAAAAAAGTGTCCCGTAAAGGGTATTTTGTAGTAGTGTGAAACTCCATTTTAGCTTTCCGGAGAAGAACGCAGAGAGAAAAAACCCTAAGATTGATTGTCCTTCTATTCTCACAGTAAACCTCTTAATTTTTCTTAACCATGTCTTCACGTTCATCTCCCGAGCCTGTGGATCGTGAATGATACAAAGCTGCATACGAACGCGTATGCAATTCATTTGACATTCCAGATAATGTCACGGTCGGAATGCTCTCGGATGCTGAGCTACAGGAATGGTGATTCAAGGATGTGGTCAAGCCCAGCGAGATCGTCATGAGCCTGAGACACATAGAGTGGCTTCGTTTCCCTCAATTTCTCTGAATTTCCAGCCACTCTCCTCTTGCTTCTGTGGACCGTTTGAGAGAGAAAGAGAGAGAGAAGAAGAAGGTCAGTTCTAACCTTTGTTCCACCGAGTTCTACACTTTACTTAATCTATCATTAACTAGTTAAATCAATCCCAAGGCTCAGGGTACCGAAACGTCCCCGAGGGAAAATGGTAAAATTCCCCAGTATTTCCACCTAAGCTTCCTAACCTCAAATATATCTCCAATTATTTATTTTCATAACCCAGATAACCACCTAATATCCCAAATACCCCTTGACTCACCCCGAGTTGAGTATCGGGTCCCGTTGTCACTTTCCCGCTACCTGCTCCCTAGGATCGCCTCATGCCGAAAGCTGCACACACACATAAGTACATATACATATATATCCACATAATAATGCGATCTCAACAATTTATCACACACAATCACGTTTATGCCCTAAAGGGCCAAAATTACAATTATGCCCTGTTATACCCAGATTTCGAGCCATAGCAAATATGACCTCGAAAGCTGAGTTCGCATTAAATGGTCTCGTGAGGGTTAGGGTATGCTCTACGATTGTAAATCGGAGCCTGCAAAGTATGGTACAGACCTCGAATATGGTGACCTCGAGATGATCTCGATCTCGAAGGATAGCTTTGTGAGCCCCTCATCTTCAGGAACAACTTCGGAGCAGGGATCTCGAGCTCGATATGCCATCTCGAAAGAAATGTCAGCTCGGGAAGTGTCAGTGGCTCGCACAATGACGTGAAACCTTAGATGCTGAAGCCTTGGAGATACGCAATGATTACCTTGAATATCTATAGGTGTTGTAGATATGGGATATGATCCTCATTTATTGATGTAAATCCCCAAAAATCGTGGGATATTATTTAGTCAGTTATGCGTTTCCTGATCTTTGGGGAACGTTTCCTTTTATATCTGATTATTGGCATTTAAGGCCATTTATTTTTATTCACAAAAGAGTAACTACCCAAAATATGTGGGATAGTATTCTGCATCCTTCTCTATAAATAGAGAAGTCATGCACCATTGTAAAGGGCCGAATTTCTGATTCTTGAGAGAAAACTCTGGAGAATTCATGCTAAAGAATTGTTCAGAGATAATCTTGAGATTAATAACAGAGACTCGTGGACTAGGCAGATTTAACTGCTGAACCACGTAAAAACCGTGTGTCTGATTCGTTTGTTTGTTTTAGCCATTGTCTTTAATTGTTTACGTGCTCTCTTCTTTTATCTGTTGACGAAAAACGGCGTCAACAGTTTGGTGCTTTCATTGAGAGCCTCAAGCATCCATCCCAGAAAGATTCATGGCTACAAACAATCAGAACACTCCTGGAGAAAATTACCCAAGGCGTCCTGGAAAACAACCGATGGAGAACCCGGACGCTGAAGAAAGGAGTGGATCCTCCGATTCCCGGGGACCACCTCCACAACCAAGGGATGAGGACATGTATTATAACCCTGAGCGTTATGTCCCTATTGTAGAATTGGAGAATCGGCAGCTGAAACAACTGCTGGCAGATGCCAACAAACGTAACGAGGAGTTGACTAGGATAGCCGCGGAGGCGCAGGTGGCTCAGCCCCCACCTCCGCGCGAAGACCAAGTCCCTCCTCCAAGGGACGTGCATGTTCCTCCCCGGAGGCCCCGTGGGCGTCCACGAAAAAATGCTAACACAAGGAGGCCAGCGCAACCTCCAGCACCAACAGAGCCATCTGCTCCTTCTAGGCCTCAGAGGAGTACCCGAGCTCGGGTCCCGCCTAATCCACCTGTGGAAGTGCCTGCAGGAACTGAGAACAACCGAGCTCCTGTCGAGGCTCGGACTCAGGTTCCTGGTAGCGCACCAAACGCAACCGGCCCATCTCGGGCAAATTCTGGACCTTCCAGGCCGAGGCAAGGACGGCAACCACCGTCACCTATACGGTTTCCTCCGTCTCCCATAAGATATCCTTCACCTCCCCGCAGGAACGCTCAACCTGGTCGAGATCAGGATCAAGGGCGTACAGGGGAGAGACAAGGAGACAGGGAGACGTTCCAGGGGCGGAAAGGCGCGCCATCCGAGAGAAGTCAGACGTCCCGATCTCGCACTGCAGTGACGAGGCGATGTAGAAAGGATCCACCACGAAATGACCGATCGATGAGTTTCACTAGCGATGAGTCCGGAGAAATAAGGTCTGTCAGTAAACACGACCGGGGTCGTAAAAATACTGGGAATCACAAGAGCCATCCCGACCTGCGCAATCACCTGAATCAGAGCAGGGGAAAGGGAGATCAGACAAACCCGGATCTTAGGAATCATCTGAATGGGCGTAGAGATCCCTCACGGAGACGCGAGCCTGGGATCGCGATTAATGACTATCAATTCCAAACACCGCCTAAGGACCCAGTACAAGAAAGGATCGATCAGCTCGAAAAAGCCTTTAGGCTTTTGAAGAATGAGCGAGGAAACGGTCGATATGAGGACTCTGATGAGGAGCTCGAGCCGTTTGCTCCCAATATTTCTAACACTCATGTTGACGCCGTTTTTCGCCAACAGATAAAAGAAGAGAGCACGTAAACAATTAAAGACAATGGCTAAAACAAACAAACGAGTCAGACACGCGGTTTTTACGTGGTTCAGCAGTTAAATCTGCCTAGTCCACGAGTCTCTGTTATTAATCTCAAGATTATCTCTGAACAATCCTTTAGCATGAATTCTCCAGAGTTTTCTCTCAAGAATCAGAAATTCGGCCCTTTACAATGGTGCATCACTTCTCTATTTATAGAGAATGATACAGAATACTATCCCACATATTTTGGGTAGTTACTCTTTTGTGAATAAAAATAAATAGCCTTAAATGCCAATAATCAGATATAGAAGGAAATGTTCCCCAAAGATCAGGAAACGCATAACTGACTAAATAATATCCCACGATTTTTGGGGATTTACATCAATAAATGAGGATCATATTCCATATCTACAACACTTGTAGATATTCAAGGTAGTCATTGCGTATCTCCAAGGCTTCACGTCATTGTGCGAGCCGGTGACACTTCCCGAGCTGACATTTCTTTCGAGATGGCATATCGAGCTCGAGATCCCTGCTCCGAAGTTGCTTCTGAAGATGAGGGGCTCACAGAGCTATCCTTCGAGATCGAGATCATTTCGAGGTCACCGTATTCGAGGTCTGTACCATACTTTGCAGGCTCCGATTTACAATCGTAGAGCATACCCTTAACCCTCACGAGACCATTTAATGCGAACTCAGCTTTCGAGGTCATATTTGCTACGGCTCGAAATCTGGGTATAACAACTCAGTTCCCCCAAGGGTTCCGGATTCCTCACGTCCCAGCGTTTGAAGGAAAAACCGACCCATGCAGCCATCTGAGTACATTCAACACTATCATGAGAGCTAGTAACGTGGGTTACGTGCTCAGATGTATGCTGTTTCCAACATCATTGGCCGGGCCTGCCAAGAGTTGGTTCGAGAAATACAAGAGACATTCTATAACTTCGTGGGATCAATTTTCTAGAGACTTCAAGAAGCAGTTCCGGGCTATGGTGGGAGTCAGACCCGAAGCATCCACTTTGACTAACGTCCGACAACAACCAGGCGAAACACTAAAGAGCTACCTGACAAGATTTAATCTAGAGGTCGCCCGAGCTCGTGACGTGGATGACAGCGGGCACTTGATGGCCATCCGAGCTGGTGTTTTACCCGGGAGTACCCTTTGGGATGACATACAAGGGAAACCGGTGAGATCGATAACCGAGTTTAACAGACGGGCGCAGAAATTTGTCAATGTAGAGGAAGCGAGGTCAACACTCAAAGCGACCTCGCAGACCGAAACTACAACGATAAACATTAACTCCGCCTCAACCTCGGTTGACCCTCTAGTTACACAGCCTACCTCGGAGAATCCTTCCAAGAGGAAAAAAAGCGAGGGAAATAATCCCAAGGCTGATGGAGGAAAGAAGAAAAAAGGAGAAAGATATTTCTCCGTATATAAAGTGCATACCGAGCTCAACGAGTCTCGGGAAAACATATACCTGGCTAATGAAAACCAGGTCCCCTTCAGGCGTCCGGATCCTATGAGGAATCAAAAGTCCAAGAGGGACTCCAGCAAGTATTGTCGATTTCATAGGGACACCGGCCACACAACTGATGAGTGCCGACAGTTGAAGGACGAGATCGAAGGATTGATCTCGAGAGGATATTTCCGGCAGTATGTCAAAAACCAGAATATTGGACAGGCTACTGCCAGTCAGAGAGTAGCCGCGCTTCCGGCAACACAGAATAATAACTCCCGATCTCGGGATGAGGATAGGCCTCCGCCGATAGATGGAGAGGACGTAATAACCATCTCGGGAGGTCCTCATCTCGCAGGAGGGGGCAGAAATGCTCAAAAACGATATGTGAATGAGCTGAAGACAGGGGACGGGTCTCCATATGAACCCGAACCAAGGGCACCAAAAAGCCAAAGGGTTGAGACTCAGCCTATAACCTTCACCGAGGAGGATGCCTCTCACGTCCAGTTTCCTCATCATGATCCACTCGTCATCACCCTACAGCTTGCCAACAAAAGAGTGCGCCGAGTTCTCATAGACAATGGGAGCTCAGTTAACATTCTTTATAAAGCAACCCTAGAAAAAATGGGACTCTCCCTTCGCGACCTGAGGGCTTGTGCAACCACTTTGTACGGTTTTTCTGGAGAAGGAACCGCCTGTATGGGGTCCATTGAACTCTCTGTGACCTTGGGAGATTATCCAGTCTCGGTGACCAAGATGATGGAGTTCGTGGTAGTAGAGTTACCATCTGCCTACAATGTATTGCTCGGGAGACCCGCCCTGGTCGGGCTGGGGGCAGTTTCATCTGTAAGGCATCTAGCCCTTAAGTTCCCAACTCCAAGCGGGGTCGGAACATTGAAAGGAGATCAATTGGCAGGAAGGGAGTGCTACAGCATTTCCTTAAGGGGAAAGAAACAAACAAGCGCGCAAGCACTTGTTGTCATACAGTATAAAGATGGGACAGTTTTAGAAATTGATGAGGAGATCGATCCAAGGATTGAAGAGAAGATTGACCTCCAACCTTTGGAGGAGCTCGAAGAGGTTCAGCTCGATGAATTTGATCCCTCGAAAAAGGTGAAGGTCGGGAAACACCTCCTAGACAAATCAAAATAGCAATTAATTTGCTTTCTGAAGAAAAACCAGGATGTCTTCGCGTGGTCCCACTCTGACATGGTGGGAATAAGCCCTAATGTAGCGAGCCACGCATTGAATATAGACAAAAGCTTTCCCCCGAAGCAGCAAAAGCGAAGGCAGCTGGATGAAGACAGAAAGAAAGCACTAAAGGAGGAGGTGGACAGGCTGAAAGCAAATAATTTTATAAGGGACGCTTTTTACCCTGATTGGGTGGCCAATCCAGTGTTGGTCCCGAAACCCAATGGGACATGGAGGACGTGCATTGACTACTCAGACCTCAACAAGGCCTGCCCGAAAGACTGTTTTCCCCTACCGAGAATTGATCAGCTCGTGGATGCCACGGCGGGGCATGGTCTAATGTCGTTCATGGATGCCTATTCTGGATATAACCAGATTCCCATGCATGCCCCCGACCAAGAGCATACGAGCTTCATTACGGATAAAGGGCTCTACTGCTACAATGTCATGCCATTCGGACTCAAGAATGCCGGAGCCACGTACCAGCGGCTCGTAAACATGATGTTCTCAGAGAAAATAGGGAACAACATGGAAGTTTATGTTGACGACATGCTTGTAAAGTCTCAACTTAACAAGAACCATGTTGATGACCTCGAAGAGTGCTTTGGCGTGCTCAGAAAGTACAACATGAAGTTGAATCCTCAGAAGTGCACTTTTGGGGTGTCTTCAGGGAAATTTCTAGGTTTCATTGTCAACTCTCGTGGAATCAAGGCTAATCTCGATAAAATAAAGGCCCTGATCGATATGCCTTCACCTCGGAAGCATAAAGATGTTCAAAGCTTGACTGGCAGGATGGCGGCTCTAGGCAGGTTCATTTCGAAGTCAACGGACCGCGGTCTCCCATTCTTCAACTTATTGAAAGGAAGTAAAAAGTTCGAATGGACAGACGAGTGCGAGTTGGCCTTTCAAGAGCTCAAAAGGCACTTAGCCGAACCACCCATCCTATCGAAACCTGAGACGGGAGAAGTACTGTTCTTATATCTCTCAACAACTGAGCACGCGATAAGCGCGGTGCTCGTCCGAGAAGAAGAGAGAATACAGAAACCCGTCTACTACATCAGTAAAAGATTACTGGGGGCAGAGTCAAGGTATCCACTGATGGATAAACTCGCCCTCAGTCTGATCCACTCATCTCGAAAGCTCCGCCCTTACTTTCAGGCACATCCTATCCATGTACTGACAGATCAACCATGAAGGCAAGTCTTGTCCAAACCAGAGGCATCTGGTCGACTCCTTAAGTGGGCTGTTGAGCTCGGACAATTCGAGATCACCTACCATCCGAGAACAACCATTAAGGCACAAGCGTTGGTAGATTTTATAGTGGAGTGCACCGGTACAGCCGATGACGATGTAACAACCACGGCCCACGAGCTGTGGAAACTTTACGTCGACGGGTCGTCAAATGAAAATGGAGCGGGGGCAGGAGTTATTCTGATCACTCCTGCAGGGAGCAAATTTCACTCTGCATTAAGGTTCGGCTTTAAAGCATCTAATAATGAAGCTGAGTACGTGGATTTACTGGCGGGACTACGAATAGCAAAGGAACTCAAGGCCAGAGCTATACATTGCTACAGCGACTCTCAGCTCGTAGTTAATCAAATCTTGGGAGAGTACCAGGCTCGTGGCACAAAAATGGCAACTTATCTGGAGAAGGCAAAGTACGCATTGGAGTTTTTTGAGTTTTATGCAATCGAACAGGTTCCTCGAGAACAAAACTCAAATGCAGATGCCTTAGCTCGGCTCGCCACTTCCACTGAAAATGAGGAGCTGAATGTTGTACCCATAGAACATTTGTCAGCACCCAGCATTACTGAGTCAGACAAGGAAGATGTGTGCATGATCGAGACAGAACCGACCTGGATGAGCCCGATCGTTGAATACCTCGAAAATGGAATTCTTCCAAAAGATCGAAGTCAGGCTCGGAAACTAATGTATCAACTTCCTCGATACACCATCCTGGATGGAAGGCTATACAGAAGAGGGTATTCCATGCCATTGCTCAGATGCGTGACTCCCCCCGAGGCAAAGAAGATTATTAGAGAAGTTCATGAAGGGTTTTGCGGAGATCATACCGGGGGGCATAGCCTATCCAAGAAAATTATACGCCAAGGATATTTCTGGCCAACCATTAAAACGGATTCTTTCGAGTTCGTGAAAAAATGCGACAAGTGCCAGAGATTCGCCACGATACCCCGAGCTCCACCTTCCGAACTAACCATGTTGACGTCCCCATGGCCTTTTGCGGTATGGGGCATCGACCTCGTAGGCTCACTCCCAGCTGGCAAAGGAGGAGTAAAGTATGCTGTGGTCGCGGTTGATTACTTCACAAAATGGACAGAGGCTGACCACTAGCGACCATAACTTCAAAGAAGATCCTAGATTTCGTGGTAAAGAACATCGTATGCCGATATGGAGTGCCAAGAAAGATTGTGTCTGACAACGGAACTCAGTTTGACTGCGACTTATTTACCAACTTTTGTAACAAGAACGGTATAATCAAGAGCTTTTCGTCAGTGGCTCACCCTCAGGCGAACGGACAGGTCGAAGTCGTTAATAAAACTCTCAAGAGTTCGTTGAAGAAAAAGTTGGAAGAAGCAAAGGGACGGTGGCCTGAGGAATTACCCAAAGTCCTTTGGGGATATAGAACTACAGCTCGGACATCAACTGGACATACCCCATTTTCTCTAGCATACGGCTGCGAGGCAATGTTGCCCATTGAGGTCGAGATTCCAACAATTCGAACTCAGATTTACGACCAAAGTACCAATCATACTCAGCTCGAAGAAACCTTAGACTTGATCGAAGAAAAAAGAGAAGAGGCTCAGCTGAAAAATGCTGCTTACCAGCAACGGACCACGAGATATTTCAATAAGAGGGTTCGAGACCGAAAGTTCGGAGTGGGAGACCTGATTTTGAGACGAGTATTCTTAGCAACCCGAGATCCAGCAGCAGGAGTACTCGGACCAAACTGGGAAGGACCATACCAGATAGAATCAGTCATCCGCCCTGGCGTATACAAACTTGCAAGATTAGATGGGAGCCTCATACCACGAGCATGGAATGGCGAACACCTTAGACCTTATTATCAATAGTATAGGAAAAGTGTTGCCTGTAACCATGATTTTCTATCCACGTTAGTTTGCTTTTGAATTTCATCAAATAAAATGTCTACTTTGTCTCGCATGTAGTTTATTTTTATTTTTGCAATCTCTCTTAATTTAATAACCTATGGTCACACTCATAGGATATTAAGGGGGCATCATTGGTATACATACCTCCAGCTTAAAAAATAAAAAATATAAAAAGTATTTGGATATAACCAAATACGCGAGCTTAGATAGTTCGGACTTAACCGAGTTATCAAAAACAAAAAAGTATTTGGATATAACCAAATACGCGAGCTTAGATAGTTCGGACTTAACCGAGCGAGCTTAGATAGTTCGGACTCAACCGAGTTATCAAAAAAACATTAAGTATTTGGAAATAACCAAGTACGCGAGCTTAGATAGTTCGGACATTACCGAACCACCAAAAACGTTTGGAGTTAACCAGATGTGCAAGCATAACAGGTTTGGAACAAACTAGCCAAATTATCGATCGATGAAAAATGGGAGCCTAAACCCATCACGAAATATGTCAAGATCGAGGCTGGAACATCTTAAAGAAAAATAGTTTCGAACTCATAACCTCGGAGCTAAGATACTAAGGATGAGGAAAAGTGACTAAAAAGATAACCAAATCATTCATATTACATACCATATAAGTACTTTCGAGTTCATGGTTAAAGTAATATCCGACCTTGATAAGTAACGAGGTCGGAAGCGGATAATTCGAATAAACTATGCATGAATGCATCGAATTTCGAGCCTAAATCCAAACTATGTTTGTATGCATAAATAAACATAACCGGTTCATCAATTATAAAAATGTGCAAAATATTTCGAGCCAAGAAATGTAAAGCATGTAAAAGAATAGTTAAAGAAATTGTATCAACCCCATGGGCATAAATTACAATAATTACAGAAGGGGACGCAGCCCCGATAACTGATCTCCCCGAGGTCAGATTCAGTGAAGAGGAGTCTCCTTGGCCTTCTCAGCATCAGTGGCACCGGACCCCTCAGGACGAATAGCATGACTATCCTCCTGAGCTTCCTCCGAAACGGTGCCCGGAGCAGCCTTTTCCTTCTCGAGCTGCTCAGCCTTCTCTTTCTCAAGCCGTTCAGCCTCTTCCTTCTCGAGCCGAGCATTCCATCGTTCAAGGAACGGCGCCTCATGGGGACCCAAAAAGCTGGTGTCCAGCTCTTCGTTGTAAGCCCACATCCGGTACATGGCTGAGTCGACCGCCGTTTCCTTCTTTTCTTTGAACTCGGCAGTAAGGCGGGTTTCGATATCCTCCATGAGGTCGAGGGTGACGGCCTTGTCTTCCTCGAGCTTCTTATTGGTCTCCCGAAGCTGGATGTTATCTCTCTTTTGCTCCTCGAGTTCATTTTTCAGCTTCCCAAGCTCCTTGGCCATTTCCTCACGCTCCTTAACCACTGCCTCGAGCTTAATGTTCGCCGCCTTCAGGTCATCATTCGCTCTAAGGTGGAGGTCCCTCTCCTCTTAGGCAAGGGTCCTGCTCGAATGGACCTCGTTATTCAGCTCGTAATTGAGCTGGGCAGTGAAAGCAAGAGCCTGAAAAAAGGAAGAAACCATCATTAGCCTCGAGACAGTATGAATGTAAGCAAAGGGAATATAGGATACTTACCACGGCAGTGTGCTCGATACTCTTCTCGTACAGGACAGTGCGGTCCCGAGTGCCAGTTAGACACTGCCACTGAGGAGCCTCAAAATTTCCGTAGCTCTGGCCAATCCGGGACATTACATCCGAGATCAGCGTAGACCCGTGAGGACCGGCGGCATTGTCCACCACATACGAATCCATATGGGTGGAAATGGTTAGCTTCTGAGCTCGGGAAGCAGAAGGTCTTTTGACGAGCTGGGTAGAAGGCATTTGACCCGCCATAGGAGGTTGGGATTCGACCACGGCAGCGATACCAGTCTGCGAGGCCGGCGCCACCACAGAGACGACGGCCTGCGAGGGTGGTATCGTCGTGGGGACGTTGGTCTGGCCAGTCGACGCAGCAGCAGAGCTCGAAGCCGGCGGGGGAGGAGGAGGCGTTTTCCTAGATCTCTTGGAGCTTTTCCCAGGCTGACTGGTTGTCAGTCCCCTTGCCCTGGGGCGCTTGCTCCTCTTGGCACCCGCATTGTCAATGAGGGCGTCGAGGTCGGAGTCCATATTGCCTGCACAAGTCATCACAGAGTCAGTAAAAGAAATACAAGTTACTTCAACACTATATATAGAGTGGTGAAAGAAAAAACCTAACTGGAACTTTCCCCCGAGCTTGAGCTTGGGGACCATGAAATTCCCCCGTCTTCAGAAGAGGCGGGGGGAGGGCCTTCCCTATAAGTTGGTGATAACCTCGAAAGGTCCCTATAGTCATTGGTCCCATACTGCACAGCTATCCCATTCCACATCTCGTCCGTGGTATACATAGTGTCGTATTTCCCGAGCCCACTATCAAACCTATGGACACAGTCATCTACCCAACTCCATATGTAGAAGTGGTATCTATCCTGTGGGCACGAGACTAGTCTATTGGGCCTGTGTTTTAATAAAGTGGGGGACCACATTCGTGAAGTAGGAAGGGTTTTACCTCCATCGGAGTCCGAGCTCGAGGCTTCGTCATTGGCCTCATTTCCCGACCGCGGACTTCTCGAGCGAATTGGGAGGGATGCTTTCTTTTCCCTCCTCGGAGGAAGGATGCCTGTGGGCAGAGGCACTTCCTCCCAGCGTTCGTATTTTTTACTGGACCAGTCAGAGGTTGACTGGCCCTGTCCCAACAAGCCACAAGCTCGAAGCTTGTCCTCATGTAGCAGAAATGAGAGAGACCTCCTGCCATAAGGGAGTCGGAGCAGGCTCTCTCTGTGCTCCTTCATTATCTCGTCGGGGGTGGGACGCTGAAAGTTAGCTGAAAGGCGAGATACACTTCAACTAAACATGGATTCAAGGGCTAAAGATTCGAGCTCAAAAATAGAAAGTAACGAGAATACTTACGAATTCGCCTAAACGAACGATGTCGAGACGGGAACAGACCGTCTGTCCAGAAAAAAGCCCTTTTGAAGTCAGGGGGATGGTTCGGAAGGTCTTCAAAGATTTTTGTCTCTTTGGGATAGCTCAAAAGATAGTAGAAACCATCTCCTCCCCGAGCTCGGGAGGGATTACTCTTCAAGCAAAAGAGATATAAAATTTCTTGGGGTGAAGGTCCTGTCCACCCCTGCTCGTGAAACAAGGACCTCAGGGCAGACAGCACCCTGTATGAATTAGTGTTGAGTTGGAATGGAGCCAACCCAACGAAATTGATAAAGTCCTTGAAAAAGGACTTCAGGGGCAGCAAAGCTCCTGCCTTTAGGTGTTCCTGGCTCCAGGCCGCGTATTTCACACTGGAATCGCGGCCCCCAGGAGCGAAGCAACTCCGTTCATGCCTTGTCGGAGCTCGACACTTCAGTGTGTCCAACGAGCTAAGGCCATGAATGGCCAGGATGTCAGTTATCTGGTCGGAGGTGATAACCGAGCTCTGGTAGAATTCGGCTTCAAACATCTCCCTCCTAGGCTGCGAAGATGAAGGCTCCGCCATTAAGGAAAACTGAAGTTCCCCCGGATGGTATGCTACCGTGACTTTTAACGCGGGGTCGAGGGGAACTGGCCTAGGTCCGGGGTTCGGCTCCGGATAGATAACTTCTCGAAGAACCCTTCTCTTCTTTTCGATGACCTCGTCTATCTGGCGACGATAGTGGGCTCGAATGTCTTCTTGCTCCCGTGCGATCTCGTATTCTTTAATCCGACGCTGGTTCCGGGCAAAGACCGATTCCGGGCTCGGAGATTTGGGCTCGTAAGGAATTGCTCGTAGTGACCCCCACCGTCTTTCCGGATTCTGTGACATCAAACGAGAAAGAAAAAATGGTGAGGGCCATGCATGCAAGGATCACGAGCTCGACAGAATGAGCTCGGGGATTTAAGGGCAAGAAACTAAGAATTTAGACGCTCGCTAAGGGGTCAGAGCGCGTGTTCCACAGGGAAGAAAAAGAACGTGGATGATTTTTTGAAAATCCCGAAGTTCAAGGGAAAGAAAGGTGGCGGTTAGCCAAGAAAGGGCTTTTTCGGGTTTCGTGTAATTGTCAAGAATAAGGGTTTTTACCCGAAAACTTGGTGTACAAGAAACATAGCCTAAAATTTTCAAAACCCAGAAAGTTGAAACCACATTCAAACATTGAATCTGGATATAAACCAGAGACGAACTTCCAGAGTGAAAATCCAGAAAGCCTAAAAACCTATCGGTTCAAACCCTCCTATCGCATCATGCTAAGAACGTAAACTAACATACACAGCAAGCGCAATATAAAAGGAACAACAAAAATGGCGTACTTACACAGTAATGGGGAGTGCAGCGAAATTGTCGAATGGAGAAGAGGTTGCAGGAAAGAACTCACTGACTCGTACAAACCAGGATTCTTTTGTTTCTTCGGCCTGGAAAACATGCAATGAGCATAAACTGTGGTAAGAGGTTTAGGGAGTGTTTCTTTTTTCTGGGCTGTAATGAGCAAATGTGAAGAAGACGAAGAGGGAGTCTTGTATAAATAGGTGGGAAAACTGAATTAATCAGGAGCGTTGATTGAAATCCTCAACAGATCGAATGGAGGGGAGTCGATGATAAGATAGCGCCGAAAAGCTGTCAGACGAACGATCGTGGGCATGTTCCCAAGGTACTCAAGTACCTAAAGTGAGCAATACTCATCTGCCACGTGTCCGTTTTTAAGAGTGTGACGGTATGGTTCCCGAAAAGAGTAGTTCAAAAGTTTCCTTCTCATAGGATTCGAACAAATACTTTTGAGGGGGCAAAATGTTATACCCAGATTTCGAGCCATAGCAAATATGACCTCGAAAGCTGAGTTCGCATTAAAAGGTCTCGTGAGGGTTAGGGTATGCTCTACGATTGTAAATCGGAGCCTGCAAAGTATGGTACAGACCTCGAATATGGTGACCTCGAGATGATCTCGATCTCGAAGGATAGCTCTGTGAGCCCCTCATCTTCAGGAACAACTTCGGAGCAGGGATCTCGAGCTCGATATGCCATCTCGAAAGAAATGTCAGCTCGGGAAGTGTCAGTGGCTCGCACAATGACGTGAAACCTTAGATGCTGAAGCCTTGGAGATACGCAATGATTACCTTGAATATCTATAGGTGTTGTAGATATGGGATATGATCCTCATTTATTGATGTAAATCCCCAAAAATCGTGGGATATTATTTAGTCAGTTATGCGTTTCCTGATCTTTGGGGAACGTTTCCTTTTATATCTGATTATTGGCATTTAAGGCCATTTATTTTTATTCACAAAAGAGTAACTACCCAAAATATGTGGGATAGTATTCTGCATCCTTCTCTATAAATAGAGAAGTCATGCACCATTGTAAAGGGCCGAATTTCTGATTCTTGAGAGAAAACTCTGGAGAATTCATGCTAAAGAATTGTTCAGAGATAATCTTGAGATTAATAACAGAGACTCGTGGACTAGGCAGATTTAACTGCTGAACCACGTAAAAACCGTGTGTCTGATTCGTTTGTTTGTTTTAGTCATTGTCTTTAATTGTTTACGTGCTCTCTTCTTTTATCTGTTGACGAAAAACGGCGTCAACATGCCCTTACCATCCAAACAGGGCCCGCATGCTTATCCAGTACCCATAAACATGCTTTCTTACCATTAATTCTCATAACTTCCAATTATGCCCTCCAGGCACACTAATCAAGGTCCTTAAGCCTTATTAGTAATTTTGGGTCGTTACATTGACTGCCACGGCCGGGGGTTCACAGAGGAACTAGGGTCGAACCATAATTTTTTCTGCTTAGGTCGGCCTGTTGTATCATTTTGAGTTGTAACTAACCCTTAAACATTTATTTTGGGGTCCCATATACGAACTTAAACTTTTTAATGAAAATAAATACTCGTTTGACCAAATTTTTTGACCCTAAACCGTTAATTACTTTCAGTTACACGTTTAGGTCCAAATGACTCGATTAGCGAGTCCATCACAATTGGAAATGCACAGTGTAACAGTCTTGGCTATCCAAGGCGTTACAACTTTCTTATCCTTCATTCTCAATTCGAATTGGGAAGGGTACTGCACTGACCTGATCGAGTAAAGGATCTTCTCGGGTTGCTTTAGGTAGAGGATCCTTTCTTTGCCCAGTTGCTTGCCTTTCTTGAGGAAGAGCCTGTTTCACTTTTCCCCTCATAAAGGGAGTTGTGGTTTCTGGGCGTTTGAAGGCTGGTAAATCAATAGATTCTTTATGGAACTGGGGTCGTATGGTCCTGGTTGGATTATTGGAGTGATGCAAAGAGTGGCTCTGCATTTTCTAGGCCATGAAGCAAGGTGTTCAATTGGAGAGGTCTGATTAATGGATCATGGAATATTGTGTTTTGGGCCTCAAATTTATCAACCTCTATTGGGCGCATTATCTTTTCTACAAATTGATCCAACTTTGTGTCATTGGGTCATGGTAACATGGTAGACTCATGGTAATTGTGAGGGGCTCGGGATTTACAAAGCTTAACATGAGGTATTTCAATCATTTGTTCCAAAGAAGGGCCTTTGGTGGCTAGGAGTTATGTGATCCAATACACATTATTTTGTGTAAAAAAGTGTGTGCAATTTAAGTATGTGTCTAATATTACTCTTATTTTATACTTCATTAATATAGTCCTATACTGCACCAAACATAATGGAATACTTAGATAATTCGAAGGTTTCATTTCACCTTCTCTGTGCAGTACTGCAACTCATTTGTCTCTTTATAAAATAAGTCGAGTGATTTACGTCTTTTCTATGTGAAGCAAATAATGAGGAGTCAATGATAATTCTTGATATTTCATATAATCATTTATATGGAAATGTTGTCTGGAGATATTCCAAGTTTAATTACTATGAGAAATATTGAAGCTTTACAACTGAGCTACAAAAAATCTTAGTTTTAGTCATAATAAATTTTGTGACTAAAAATAAAAAATTTGTGACAAAAGAAAAATTATTACCTAAGTCATCACTAAAAAGTCTGTAGCTAAAAGTATTAGTCACAAAAATCACAATTTGTTGTCACTAAATGTATTTTTGGTCACAACAAACTTTATTACTAAAAATAATAGGTTGTGACTAAAACTACATTAGTGACAACTTGTGATTAAATATGACTTTTTAATCACAAATAATTTTTTGTTGTTACTAAAAGTGGCATTTAGTCACACAAAATATATGTTGTGACTAAAATGTTGTCACTAAATGTTACCTTTATTTTATTTTAAATACAACTCCATTGAAGTATGTACTTCGTTAAAGATTCTGAATTTAGACGAAAATATATTAAAAGGACCAATACCATCATGGATTGATTGTAAAAAAGTCAAACAAATTGGTTTTTCTTAGCATAAAATCAAATAAATTTTATGAAAATAAAATACAGCACCACCAAGTCTGTCATCTTACTAAAATCCAAATATTAGATCTCTCCTCAAATGATTTATCAGATGTCTTTCATTTCATCTTGCATTAAAAATTTGAAAATGCACTGGTTCAAATGATCTACAACTACAATTTCATAAAAAAAATCATTCCAAAGAAACACAATAAAAAGTTTATTGTTTTTATGGGAATAATGTGAGTCAATCATGTGAAAAGGACTAGAGTATAATTAATATTCATGTGAAATTATTTCCAAAGTATAATTAATATTTGGATTGAAACAAGATGAAAATGTAGTCCTAGCTAGTCCCACACTCAGCAATATTTCCAATCCATACATGTGATTAGACAATGGAAAAAGATGTCCTTTCAATTTTTGAATAACTTTTCATAACCTACCAAGCTTATGGATAAAAGTATCATAAATATAGATGCAACCAACACATACACAATGATATAGTGCTGTGATACTAAACTTCTAGTCTTAGTCTCGTCTGTTGTTCTGCTTATTTCTCTTGTAGCCAGCTAGCATGAAAATGAGTCTATGACCCTATATATCTTTCGTATCAAAAACAAATTATGTATTGAGGATTTAGGATTTTTTTTTTATGAATAGTTTAATTAAAAGAAAGATCCAGAAGCTCCAGAACCTTCTATTATCTGTTAGGATCATGTTTTACTCAGTCAAAGTAGTTTTTAATTAATTTGAAATTATATTGAAATGTGCAAAAATGTGTTTAAATTATCAGCGTATGCCGATATATCGTAGCTATAAGAGCCAATATATCGCCTATGATTGATATAGAAAACACGTCGAATTCGCACAAACGAAATCACGAACCCTCAAGATCATGGTAGGGGCGATATATCGGCTCCAGTGGCCAATTTTTGAATTTCGTAGAATTCTAAACTAGAAACAGCCCTTAACAACATTGACTTGTTCCTGAACGTTTTTGACCGAGTTCTGGGCATCTGTTGAACAGATAATTCAAATTTATTCATATTTTTAATAATTTATTTATTAATTGAAATGGGAGTTAGTTTCACACCTTGAACTCTATAAATAGGACCTAGTACTCAACCATTTTTTTCTTCATCTTCAAGCACAATTCAGAGCCTCCAAGCTGCTAAGATTATTCTAGAGTGAAACACTAGGGTTTTGGGGTTAAAACTTTCAAATCTAAAGCTTTTATAAATGCTTGGGAAGTAAGTTTTGTGTGATTTTGGTGTTCGAGGTATAGATCGAGGTTCTAAGCTATCCAAGGTATCCATT
The DNA here is from genome assembly GCF_963169125.1 of Humulus lupulus. NCBI lineage: Eukaryota > Viridiplantae > Streptophyta > Magnoliopsida > Rosales > Cannabaceae > Humulus > Humulus lupulus. The sequence goes on from NC_084798.1 coordinate 5,231,391, forward strand.
ATCTTCAGGTTTAGTTCATATAGTTTCTTCTTATTCTTTCATTTTTTCTTCAAATCCTAACTTGTGATAGTGACTTTTGGTTAGGTGTTTAATTCCTTTGAAACATAAAGTTTTCGGTGAGTTCTTATATCGATGGTTTAGATCTTCTCTTCAACTTCATTTCTTTAGGAACTTATGGTTTTCTTATGTTTGGTTTTAGGAGTTCCCAATCCCGCTCTTGTCTCCAATATTCCAGTTTTTGGTAAGAAAAATTAGATAGTTTAGTATTATGACTTAGTTTATGATGTAGTTTATGTTTGTATGACCTAACATTTCAGGTACAATAAATGGGTAAGTGTGTCTGGACCTAAGGTGTCCAATGATGTATGACAGACTATGTCTGGTAGGCTCGGTTGCCAAAACTTTATGACGGACCTAAGTGATGTCCGGTGTATGATGGACTTTTGTCCAGGGCTTGCCACCCTTGTATAAACACTTATCTTTTTATTATATCTGACTTGTTATTATGACCTATAATTATGATTATGATTTATGACCTATGGCCTATAGTTATGAATATGACTTATGACCTATGATTTATGATCTATGACTTATGGTTTATGATTTATGGCTTAGATTATGATTTAGAATTATGACTTAAGTTATGATATGACTTAGAGTTTTGTGTTTGTATGGCTCTTGTGAATTTATGTTATGTTTGATTATATGATTATATGACTAACTCTTGTTTGTATTTTCCTTACTGGCCTTAGAAGCTCACTCCTTATGATGTTGTTGTGCAGAAAATTAAGGATAGAAAGGCCGGTGGCGAGTGGAACCTAAGACCTTCGTGATGTACTCGTGGGGACCATATAGTCGAGGAAGATCAAGCGGGCCAATTTATTTATTTTTATTAAAGAAATGTTATTTTAAAGTTTTATTTAAATGTTGCTCATTTTTATGTTAAAGACAATTATTATTAAAACCATGGATCCATGTATGTAATTATTTTCAAGTTTTTTATTCAATAAAAGAGCAATATTTAGGATTATGACCCAACGTTGTGTTCTCGATAATTTTTGAGAAAGTAGGGCGTTACACTATCTAAACTATTTATTTTGCTTAATTTCTCTTTAGTTGACGAAAAACATCATCAACAAAAACTATTTGTATATATATGCATAGGAGTAGGTCTAGGTGTATGTGTACGAGTTTAATTTTTAATTTTTTTTTTTGAATGAGAAATAGATTTCATTGAGAGCCAAATGGCTAATGACAGATTACAAGAGATACCATTTAAGGTAAGATACAAGTCGATAATTCGGGCCTCTGAATCGTAAAGTTGGGCATGGTGGTGGCCTGGATTACCAACTAGTTTATAAGGTGTACGAGTTTAATTACGTGGAGTTTATATTATTATTACAGTAAGTTTATTTTTTATGAATCTTATATATAATTTCTCCAAAATTAAAACCAATTCTTTTTATTATGGGTAAAATTGCACTTGAGTTCCCTCTTTTCTTACAATAACATCTCTTTAGTCCCAATTTTAAATTTTGAAGCATATAGGTCCCAATTTTCTAGGAAATACTACAATTTAGTTCCTACACCCTATTTACCATTTAAAAATTATTAAATTTAAAAGAAAAAACAGTAATTATAGTATTTTTTTTAATATTATTTGTGCATTATATCGGCTGTTTGTTTCGTTCTCCGTCATTTTATTACTGTAATATTTTTTTTGTCAAACGTTAATACTTTAGAAAATTTCTCTAGTGTTATTGCTCATTTATGTTTTTGGCATACGAAGAAGTTATAACCTCAATTTTTTTATGTGACGAAGATTTTAAAAAATTATGAAAAATTTACTGCACCGAAAACATGAATAGTTATGAAATTATGGGATCCATTTATTTTATTGACAAGTACTTTTCAATTTTTATTATTAAATAACAATACCAACTTGTAGGGACGTATAATAGGTACATATCTCTACTTTTTAGAACTATGGAATAGAGACCTTTATCAATGCAAAACACATGTTTACTTCAAGACAAAATCCCATTATAATGAATCAACTCCACTTAATTTTTGTATGCACTATTTTACCCCACAAGTAATTAGAACTAGTTTGGTTGGAATTGTATTAACTTATTCAATAATCAACTTTAGCAATACTGTAGAAAAAATGACTAAAATATAAAATTATCATATGTTTGGTAAATTATAATTTCAAAGTATAGTGAGATATAAAAATAATATTATAACATGTTTTTTTTTCTTCTTCTAGGTTTTGCACTTTATGCATTCAATTTGTCCAAATTTCTTTTGGATAAAGAGAAGTCAATCGACTTCGGGAGAAGATTAAACAACTCTTTCTTGGTAGAAAGAAAGTTAAATTTTCGAGAAAGATCTAGAAGTGATTTCAAATGTGAAGGTGATACAACAAAATTTGTTATAAGATTGGTTGCAAATTAATGTTTTTGCAGTTCGAGTTAAAAGGGAATCTTACTTTACTTAAGTCAAGTGAATATTTATATTTGTGAAAATTTTACTAATCAAGTTTATCTCTAGGCATGAAAAAAGATTTCTTCTAATTTTTTAATAACTTTTCATAACCCACCTAGATTTTGGATAAAAGTGTCATAAATACAGATGTAACCAACACATACAAAGTGATGTAGTGGTACTAAATTTCTAGACTTCATCTCGCCTGTCAGTTCTGCTTATCTCTCTTGTAGACAGATAGCATGAAAAAGATTCTACGTCCCTATATATATCTTTCATATTAAAACCTCTTATACCCCAAATTTCAGGACCATTAAATTATCTCGAAATAACTGAATTATGCTCGAATATATGTATTTTCAATATTTTTGATGCTGCTTAACCATTTCGGCGCGAAATGGAGGGTCCGCTCGAAAGGTCAGACCGTGGCAAGAGACTGACCTCAGAAGGTTGGTAGCTATTGGCTCGGGCAACATTCCAGGTGTCACCTTGAAGATTGTCAGGGTAGACTCGAAAGCATATCTTTAAAGATGTGAGGCTATTCATTTGAGTAATTAAAGCCTATAATTATTGAATTGTTTTATGTATTGCCTAGTCAAACCAATTCTTTAGGGATTCAAAATATTTCAAATTCAAATATGTAATGTTATGTAACTTCCCTAAAATTGTGGGAAAATAATCTGAACCTAGTCTATATATACCTAGGATTGTTCACTTGTAATTTTTACGCACAAATTTTGTACTCAATCTTTGTGAAACGACCTTTAGGCTTTAACACATATTATCTTAATTAAAGTGACTCGTAGACTAGATATTTTTAACTGCTGAACCATGTAAAAAATCTCCATTCTTGTTTTCTGTCTAAACTATTTATTTTGCTTAATTGCTCTTACTTTAGTTGATGAAAAACATCGTCAACAAAAACTATTTGTATATATATGCGTAGGAGTAGGTCTAGGTGTACGAGTTTAATTTTTTTTTGAATGAGAAATAGATTTCATTGAGAGTCAAATGGCTAATGATAGATTACAAGAGATACCATTTAAGTATACAAGCCGGTAATTCGAGCCACCAAAATCATTAATTTGGGCACGGTTTTGGCCCGGATTACCGGCTTGTATATAAGGTGTACAAGTTTAATTAAGTGGACTTTATATTATTATTATTATAGTAAGCTTATTTTGTATGAATCTTATATATAATTGCTTCTAAATTAAAACTAATTCTTTTAATTATGGCAAATAGCACTTGAGTTCCCTCTTTTCTTACAATAGTAACTCTTTAGTCCCAATTTTAAATTTTGTAGCACATAGGACCCAATTTTCTAGGAAATACTACAATTTAGTTCCTACACCCTATTTACCATTTGAAAATTATTAAATTTAACTGAAAAACAGGTATTATAGTATTTTTATTATTATTTGTGCATTATATCGGTTGTTTGTTTCGTCCTCTGTCATTTTACTACTGTAATATTTTTTTTCTCAAACCTTAATACTTTATAGAATTTCTCAAGTTTTATTGATCCTTTCTGTTTTTGGCATACAAAAAAATTATAACCTCAATTTTTTTATGTGAAGAAGTTTTTAAAAATGTCTGAAATTATGGGATCCATTTATTTTATCGAAAAGTACTTTTCATTTTCTATTATTAAATAACAATACCAACTTGTAGGCACATATCTCTAGTCTTTAGAACTATCACTACTACAAATATAGGGTTTCTCTGCGCTTTTTTTTCAATCTAAAATAAATAGCACAGAGAAAAGGATTGAAAGACTCTTAGGAACTATGTTACTGCGGTTTTTTTTAAAAGCCCCATGTAAAGTAGGAAATGTGGGAAGTGGAAACTTTTTCTCTGCGGTTTTCTTAAAAAAAAGCGCAGAGAAAAGTTGCACTACTTTTCTCCGCGGCTTTTTAAGAAAACCGCAGAGAAAGAAAGACTTTTTTCAAAACTTTTACCAAGCATAACTTTGTGCTCAGTTATCCGTTTTGGGTGTTCTTTTTAACTTTGATATTTTTTTAAGATATATTCAAAGAAAATATTTTCTTTGGATAGATCTCGAAAAAATATCAATGTTAAAAAAAATACTCAAAATAGACAACCGAGCACAAAGTTATGCTTGGTAAAAGTTTTGAAAAATTACAATATTTTTTTCTGTGGTTTTTTTAAGAAAACAGTAGAGAAAAGTCTTTCTTTCTCTGCAGTCGCAGAGAAAAGGTTCCAGACCTATATATAAACTCATTCTTCCTCACAAGGTTCGCAGATCTACTTCATTTCATGAAAAACTTCTTCAGCAGCGGTGGTATGTCATTCAACTTTAATCTTAGTATTTTTTTCATTATTTTTAGCTAAATGTTAGTAACTTTGTCATTTAGTTCATTCTGCAAAACAAACTAATGATAGATTAAATTAGTAACTTATAACAACACATAAAAAAATTTCCTACTTTACTTTAAAACCCTTGCAACTCTTTCTTCAATTTTTTTGTCCAAATTATCTTCGACAAGAGTCTTCTTCGTTTCTCGCGCTCTGATAACTCTACAAAATAGAGTTATTTTACCACTTTTTATGTGCTAATTGTTGTTTAATGCTTGAGTCTTTAATTAATTTATTAAGTTTTAAAGCAATTTTGAATTTATTGGGTTTATTTTGATTTTATATATTTTTTTGTGTTTTTACAGTTATTTTGTTGTAAAATATTGTAGTTAATTATTTAAATTATTGTGTCTAGTTAGAAGTAAAAAAATGTGTGTTCTATTGAAACTAGATGTTAAATTAAATTAAGTTTTAATTAATATTTTCAATGAATTAATATGATTTATTTTATAATTGAAAATATTTGATTTTGCTTTAATTTATGTTTATTTTTCTTTGGGCTTTGAAAAGTAAGGAAAAGAAAGAAAAAAAAATGGCAATTTTGAAAACAAAGGCTCACCAGCCACGAGAAGCTTATTGGCCGAAGCCTCCCTGTCCAGCCACGCCTAGGCATGCCTTCCCACCTCTTGGGCCCGCCTACTTCATCTCAGCCAGGCCCACCCGAAGCCCACTCCTCCCAAGCGTTACCTTCGGCCCATGCCACTTTCTCCAGCCAAACTCACCCAGCAGCCCTCCAGAAGATCCAGGCCTAATCACACCTCCAGCTGCTCCCAGCCAGCCCGTGTACTCCTCCCAGCCAAAGCCCACCCACGCCTGCCAGCTCCTCCTGGGCCGGCTGCTTCAATCCCCAGCCAGTAGCCTCCTTCAGTTTCCCAGCCGACTGACACCAGGCCCACCACCAAGCCCAGCAGCCTCTGGCCCATGCCAGACGAAGCTTGCCACCAGCAGCGACCAAGCCATTTTTTCCCTTGTTTTTCTTGAGCCCATAAATTGCACCTTGTTTCCTTGTCCCTTTTGTTTAAAAATACCACATTTTTACCCAAACTTTTCTACACATTTTACCCCAAAATCATCATTACACCTAAAATTTATCCCTATTTTCCATATTATTATTAATTTAATCAATTTATTTAATTTAAATTGATTATTTTAATACTCTCATTTTGGCTATAAATAGGGAATTTTCAAGACCATTTAGGAGTGCTTATTTTTTAGGAGGGGTCATACCACAAACTTCCTACACTTGGAAGAGCCTCCATTCTCTTCATCTTCTTCTTCTTTTTGGTTAATTTTCTATGTGTTCTTAGATGATAATTTGGGGGTTCCTTTTCCAAATTTTCCTATTTATGTTTGTAATTTCTATTCTAGTTATGTGCTTCTAATCTTTTTCATAAGATTATTAAGATCATGATGAAGCAACTTGTAACTAGATAATATTTATGTTGTATGTTGATTTCCCTTGTAATGCAACAAAGTTTATGGATTTTTCTTCCTCATATATGTGTTTCATCTTTAATATCTCATATTTTGGATTGTTAGATAATATGCACTTTGTTCTTCATTTTGCAAAACATAATATTCTTTGTGTAAGATGTGTCATTAAATTGTACACATCCAATGCTTAGAACAAAAATATTATGTTTTTCCTTATAAATAATTGTAAAATCCTTTATTTGCATATTTGATCGAATTTTCAAAAATACATCCATAATGAATTATTACAGAGGCATCTGCGTTGCATCACATGTAAACGTGCATATATCTGACATCACGTGTCCGATATCTCCCTGACTTCTCAGACACACAGCAGGAACGTGCGTGTTCAGACACCCACGGCTGGGTTGGGCCGTGCGGCCCATTATCTCCTTACCTATCGATTTGACCACACTTATGTGTCAGGTTTAGGAATTAATCATGAATGTCACAGAGTTGATATGACAAATAAGAAGGTCACTGGATGACCTCCTTACCAACTTCCAGGTGCCTTCTCCTATAAATATGGAGACCCTGGGAGTTGATAGGGGTTGGAAAAAATAGTCCCTGGAAAGATATATACTTTGTAACCACATATCCAGAAGATATCAATAATATTGACTAGTGGAGCAGAAGGATTTTAACCTTTGAACCACTTAAAAACCGTGTCTTGAGTCACCTATTTCATTCTCTAAGATCTTATATCTGTTACGGTTCTACGTTTGGCACTAATCCCTTTCTCTCCTTCTCTTAATTACCTGTTCCCGAAGAACCGTGTCAACAGTTTGGTGCTTTCATTGAGAGCAAGTTCAATTAGTGCTGCTGCAAACATCCAACTATGGTGACTACTCGATCCAGGCATGGCAACGAGACAGAACAACATGATGGGCAGGAGGCTCATCATACCGCCATCCCTGATGAACAAATTCCTGAAGTCCAGCAGCGGCCAGGGAAGCAGCCGGCGGGCCAAGACGATACTGGTAGTTCGGCGCCCCGGCCACCTAATCCGAACCCGTGTTATTATACTGCGGTGGAGATGGAGAACGCTCAGCTGAGGAGCCAGTTAGCAACAGCTAGTCAGCAAATCCAGGATATCCTGGCCCGACTACCCCCTCTCACAACCAATGTTAACGTTGGAGAGAGGCAAGGTGAGGCTCCTAAGTCTCGCCGGGGTAATCGGTCCAGGCAAAGTCGTTCGGATAGACTTCCAGCAGCCAAATCCACCCCTTCATCGCACCATCAAGAGGCAAACTTCAGGGAAATGCCTGGGACCGGACAACAGCAATACAGCCGTTCGGTTAGGACGTCAACTCCTAGCTCTCAACCATCCTCGAGGACGCCCAGGAGAGCTCAAGAAAATTCCCGAAGGAGATCCGGGGAGGGCCCACGACATCAGCCCGTCCCCGAAGACCGTCCTGCGCCTCGTCCAGATCGCCCGGCGCGGGACCAGCAAGTTGGCAGAGCCGAAAGGCCCCCACCGAATTTGATCCGTCCAGACGGAATTAGGATCGCCTCCCCCATCAGGCATCCTCCTTCTCCGATCAGATATCTGTCTCCTCCTCGGTCCTTCCGAGACATCCCAGCCTATGGGGGTAGTAGGAGAGACTTGCCATCAACTGGACCTTCCCGGCGTAGCAGGGCGCCAGGGGAAAGCTCAGGTCGTCACCGCCAAAGGCGGACTCCTAGCCTATCCAGCAGGATCCATTGGACCGGTAGTCGCCGGAGTGATCTCTCTGGAGGAGACCTGCGTCAGCGATTAAGTTCGGCACAAAGTCACCAGACCACCCAGGGAGGCGACCTTCGGGATCACCTCAACTCTCACAGAGAGGATCGAGCTAGAGATGGTAGTCAGGCTCGCTCGGGGGGGGGGGGGGGGCGGTCCGAAGTACGTAACGGAGGGAATGTCCCAAATAACCTATCTCAAGATAGGAGGGGCAATAACCCACCTAATATGTACAATGGATCCAGGGCTGTCGAGCAGCCCCGGAATAACCAAGGATCTCAGGACCAAACCCTCGAGCGCCTGACTCAGATGGAAGAACTAATGAGGAAGCTCCTATCAGAAAAGGAAAAAGACGAATATGATTCGGGAGACGAGATGGAACTCTTCGCCCCCAACATAGCAGCGACGGCATACCCATCTGGTTTCCGTATGCCTCACTTGTCAAAGTTCAACGGGGACGGAGACCCGTCGGACCATTTAGGGATGTTCAACACCCTAATGATGGCCCATAACATTGGCCCAGAGCTGCGATGCTTAATCTTCCCTTCCACACTGACCGGACCTGCCAGACAGTGGTTCAAGCAGAGTAAAAGACAGTCAATCAGCTCCTGGAAGACTTTCTCAGCTGACTTCAAAAGGGCGTTCCACGCCTCCCAGGCCGCCCGAGTCCAGACCGACTCCCTTGCTAACGTGAGATAGCAGCCCGGTGAGACGCTGAAAGCCTACTTGAGCAGATTCGCGAATGTCGCTGCTCGAGCCAGGGACGCAGATGATAGCTCCAAGCTCATGGCCATGAGAACCGGAATCCTTGTCGGAGGAGACCTGTGGAAGGATATACAGAGGAAGGGAGTCAGCTCGGTTAACGAATTCCTTAACAGAGCCCAAGAATGGATAAACTTGGAAGAAGCAGAAGCCTCAGCCGCAGGAACCAGCCAGGTTCCCGAGCAGCCCGCTGGAGTAGGGACGGAGGTCGTGGCAGCGACCCCAGACGTCATACAGAACAACCAGCCCTGTGGAGGCAAAAGAAAGGGAAATGGCGAAAACAATCAGCACGGCCAAAATAAGAATAAGTCTGTAGACAAGTTTAAGCCCGTGTTCGCAACATATACCGAACTCACCCAGTCCAGGGAAAGTATCTTCCTGGCCAACTCTACTCAGGTCCCCTGGAAGAGGCCGGAGCCATTGAAACACCACAAGGGAAAGAGAGACACTTCCAAATTCTGCCGTTTTCATAACGACGTCGGCCACAATACCGACGATTGCAGGCATCTCAAAGATGAGATAGAGACTCTCATCCGAGATGGCCCCTTGGCTCAATACTCACGGAACAGGGTCCCAGCGAGTCGGCCTGCTCCAGAATCCCCAGCCAGTCAGCCCGGGTCTCGGATAGATCAGGACGTCCCTCCTCCCGTGGTTGGAGGAGAGATATCCACCATCTCTGGAGTTTCGCACATGGCTGGCACGAGCAGAGGCGTCCAGAAGAGATACGTGAATGAACTAAAGGCTCACAACAGGGTGGAGTTCGTCCCGGAGCAGCGTCAGTCAAAACAACAACGGTTAGAGAAGCAACCGATCACTTTTACGGAGGAAGACGCAGGCCATGTCCAATTCCCCCATAATGATCCCTTGGTTGTAGCAGTCCAGCTCGCCAACCGGAAAGTAAGGAGAGTGTTGGTAGACAACGGAAGCTCGGTGAACCTCCTATTCTGATCCACCTTAGAAAAGATGGGTTTGACCGTTGCCGAGCTAAAGGCGACCTCCATGATGCTGTATGGTTTTTCGAGAGAAGGATCGGCAGCGATAGGGACGATCGAGCTGGTGATCACCCTAGGAGAAGAGTCTCGGACAGTCTCCAAACTACTCGAGTTCGTGGTCATTGACTGCTCCGCTGCCTACAACGCCATTTTGGGCCGACCTACACTCATAGCTTTCGAGGCTATCACTTCCATTCGACACCTCGCCATGAAGTTCCCCACCTCGATGGGAATCTGCACGATCAAGGGCGATCAGCTCACTGCCAGGGAATGCTACAGCATGTCCATGAAGGGAAAGTCCAAACCCGGGCAGCTGGCTATGGCCATTCAGAGTGAAGAGGAATCTCAGGGACCCTTTGCGGACCCTGAGATTGAAAAACCTCAGAGCGCCGAGGAGGAAAAAGTCGTCTTAAGTGAGGATATCAACCCCCGAATAGGTGAAGACAGATCCGAGCTCCAGGCCATTGAGGAGCTCGAAGAAGTAAACATTGATAAACAAAATCCATCATGGACGGTCAAGCTCGGAAAAAACCTCTGTAGCAAGAGAAAGGCAGAGCTGACTACGTTTCTGCAGAATAACTTGGACGTATTCGCATGGTCGCACGAGGACATGGTAGGGATCAGCCTGAGCGTCATCATGCACACGCTCCACCTGGATAAAAGCATTCCGGCCAAGTCTCAAAAGCAAAGACGTCTAGGAACAACCCGAGCTGAAGCCCTTGAAGAAGAAGTGGCCCGACTCAAAAAATGTGGCTTTATCCGTGAAGCCAAATTTCCAATTTGGGTCGCCAACCCCATGCTAGTTCCAAAGCCCAACGGGAAATGGCGGACCTGCATTGACTTCTCCGACCTGAATAAAGCCTGCCCCAAGGATTGTTTTCCATTACCAAGGATCGATCAGCTGGTGGATGCCACGGCGGGGAACGAGCTCATGTCCTTTATGGACGCGTACTCAGGCTACAATCAGATCGCGATGAATCCGGCGGACCAGGAACACACCAGCTTCATGACCCCGACTAATGTCTATTGTTACAAGGTCATGCCGTTTGGTCTGAAGAACGCCGGAGCTACCTACCAAAGGCTAGTAAACAGAATGTTCGCGGACCAGATCGGAAAAAACATGGAAGTGTATGTTGATGACATGCTTGTCAAGTCAAAGACTGCCGACAACCATGTTTCCGACCTGGAAGAATGTTTTAAAATACTACGAGAATATGGCATGAGGCTCAATCCCCAGAAATGCACTTTTGGTGTCGCATCCTGGAAATTCCTGGGGTTCATAGTCAATACTCGAGGAATCGAAGCAAACCTCGACAAGATCAGGTCACTGCTCGAACTTCCTTCCCCCAGGTCGCGGAAAGATGTCCAAGGCCTCACAGGAAGAGTGGCAGCACTCAACCGGTTCATTTCCAAGTCAACCGATAAGTGTTTGCCCTTCTACAACCTGCTCTGAGGAAACAAGAAGTTTGAATGGACAGTAGAATGCGAAAGCGCATTCCTCGACCTGAAGGCACATCTGGCTGAACCGCCCGTGCTATCCAAGCCCAAGGCAGGAGAGCCTCTTTTCCTTTACCTGGCCGTCACTGAGGACGCGGCTAGCGCCGTACTAGTACGAGAAGAGGACCAAGTTCAGAAGCCAGTCTATTACATCAGCAAGAGACTCCTCGGGGCAGAATCACAATACCCACTGATGGAAAAATTGGCGTTCTGCCTAATCACGGCCTCGCGAAGGCTCAGGCCGTACTTCCAATCTCACTCGGTACACGTCATGACCGATCAACCTCTAAGGCAGGTTTTGCAAAAGCCTGAAGCATCGGGACGTTTGTTAAAGTGGGCGGTCGAACTCAATCAGTTCGAGATTTTCTGTACTCCACAAACTGCCATAAAAAGTCAGGCCTTGGCCGACTTTGTGGCAGAGTGCACGGGATTCCAGGAGGATCCGTCAGAAGACTCTCCCCAAATCGCCTCGCCCCATTCGCTGTGGAGGATCTTTGTGGACGGCTCATCCAACGAGAACGGCTCTGGGGCCGGAATCATTCTGATATCCCCCGAGGGACATAGATTCCACTCGGCACTAAGGTTCGGGTTCAAGGCGTCTAACAACGAGGCAGAGTACGAAGCTTTGTTGGCCGGGCTGAGGGTAGCCAATGAGTTAAAGGCGAGCTTCGTCCAGTGCTTTAGTGACTCCCAGCTCGTGGTAAACCAGGTGCTGGGCGAATATCAGGCGCGGGGACCCAAGATGGCTGCCTATTTGGCGAAGGTAAAAGCCGAGCTGTCTGCATTTGAGCGAGGATCGATCGAACAGATACCTCGAGAACAGAACACCAATGCAGATGCTCTTGCCAAGCTCACGACCTCGGGAGAGACAGAGACCCTGAGGTTGGTGCCAATAGAATTCTTGGAAAAACCAAGTATAGAAGGAAATCGGGCAGAGGTCGAGATGATCGACGCCAGGCCAACCTGGATGACCCCCATTCTTGAATATCTCGTCGAGGGCAAGCTGCCTGAGGGACGTAACGACGCGCGGCGAGTCCTATATCAAGCTCCCAGATATACGATAGTCGATGGAGTGTTGTACCGACGTGGGCATTCCTTACCTCTCCTCCGGTGCGTTCTTCCAAGTGAAGCGAAGGCCATCCTGTAGGAAATTCACGAAGGATTCTGCAGAGACCACACTGGGGGGGCAAGGCTTGGCCTTAAAGGTTCTCAGGCAAGGTTATTATTGGCCGACTCTGTCCAAAGACTCGATCTCATATGTGAAAAAGTGTGACAAATGCCAGCGATTCGCTGCAGTTTCCCAAGTTCCTCCAGTCGAGCTGAAAATGATCTCGGCCCCTTGGCCGTTCCCCGTTTGGGGGATAGACTTAGTAGGCGCCCTGCCTACCGGAAAGGGCGAGGTCCGTTACGCCGTGGTCGCCATCGACTACTTCACTAAGTGGGCCGAGGCAGAGCCGTTGGCAACGATCACGTCTAAAAATGTGCTTGACTTCGTGATTAAAAGCATCATCTGTCGGTTCAACCTGCCCAAGAAGATCGTCTCCGATAACGGCACTCAGTTCGACAGCGACCTGTTCACCGAGTTTTGTGAAAGGCACGGAATTATGAAAAGCTTCTCCTCCGTGGCCTAACCTCAGGCGAACGGCCAGGTCGAGGCTGTCAACAAGACTCTAAAGGCGAGCCTCAAGAAAAGATTAGATGAAGCGAAGGGGGTCTGGCCGGAACAGCTCCCCCAGGTCCTATGGGCATACCGGACCTCGCATCGGACTCCTACGGGTCATACTCCTTTCTCCCTAACCTTCGGGAGTGAAGCAGTCCTCCCCGTGGAGGTTAAGGTTCTGTCGCATAGAGTCCAGTCCTACGACCAAGGTCAGAACCATGAGCTCCTATGCCATTCCCTAGACCTAGTTGATGAAAGGCGAGAGGATTCACAACTCCGGCTCGCCCATTATCAGCAGAAGATCACTCGCTACTTTAACACCAAAGTCAGAAAACGCGCCTTTAGCGTTGGCGACTTGGTCCTAAGGAGAGTTTTCCTGGTCGGGAAGGATCCCAAAGATGGAGTCTTGGGACCGAACTGGGAAGGACCCTACCAGGTCATCGAAGTCATCAGGGAGGGAACTTATAAGTTAGCTCAACTTGATGGAGGGGCCGTCCCACGGACTTGGAACGCCATCCACTTAAAGAAATATTATCAGTGATCCACTTGTAAGGCTTGGAAGGCCACTTTTTATGTATTAATAAAAATCAGCTTTTTACGCATATTTGCAAGTGTAATCTTAAAGTAACCATGAAAGACCCTTTCCCAGTTACTTAGGGGGCATATGGTACCTAGATATAACCAGGTCTCCTTAACGACTTAGATGTTGATCCTTATCTATGGATCGTTTCTCTTCTTAAAGAACTCGAGACATGGATAAGGGTTAACGCTAACTAAGTCCTATCCTGGTTTTAACCGGGTCATAAAACTTAGAAGTTGATTTAAATCTATTTCTCGTTGTTCTTCTTAAAGAGCTTGAGGTATGGATAAAAGTTAACACGAACTAAGTTTTCTAAATAAGTTCCTGGTTTTAACCGGGTCATAAAACTTAGAAGTTGATTTAAATCTATTTCTCGTTGTTCTTCTTAAAGAGCTTGAGGTATGGATAAAAGTTAACACGAACTAAGTTTTCTAAATAAGTTCCTGGTTTTAACCGGGTCATAAAACTTAGAAGTTGATGTAAATCTATTTATCGTTGTTCTTTTTAAAGAGCTCGAAATATAGATAACGGTTAACACAGGACTAAGTTTATCAAAAAGATATATATATTGTAGCCAAAAGCAATAAAAAAAAAACGTAGGTTAAAGGCGTCAAGGCAAATTGTCTCGAGGTGAAAACACCTCATGCAAAGGTTACATACAAAAAAAGAAAATAAAGAAAAAGCACCCTAGGCTTCGTCAGTTGGCCCTTTGGAGGTCGCTGTTTCACCCTGCTCCGCCGCGCCAGAGGCTTCCCCAGTTTCCGAAGGCGGCGCCTCTTTCTCAAGGCGAGCTTGAAACTTCACCAGCAAGCTCGCCCAAAGGCTCGGTGACATGAAGGAGAAGTCAGCCTCCGGGTTGAAAGCCCAGCAGTGATAGAACAGATCCTGCATGGACTGCTCCGATGTGGCCCGTTCGGCCTCCAGGGCGACCTGGAGCTCAGTCTTCGCAGCCTCGAGGTCTTTCCGTGAGGTGGCAAGGGAGGTCTCGAGCTCTTGGACCTTCAAGCGGGTCTTCTCCAACTCGGCCTTCGAGGTCGTCAAGGCATCTTTAGTCACCTTGGCCTCCTGAAGGATGGCCTGGTGCTCGGTCCTCATATCCTCGAGCTGAGTTTTGGCCCTGGCGATGCTCCGGTGAAGAGCGACGACGCCCTGCGGGAAATGAAAGATAAATTACCTTAGAGGAAAAGTAGGGCAAAGTATAATGGTAAAAGCCTAAGACAAAGAAAAAAGGAGGGGGCAGCTTACCGTTAGAGTCATGCCCATTGAAGACTCCATTATGTCAACCGGGCTCATTGTCTCAATAGCTTGGAGCTCCTTCTCGGTGAACTTATAGATATGGTCAACGGCGTAGTTCGCCGATTCGTACACCGTTCCCTGGAAGGCCTCGGGGATCTTCTCCAGGTTCTGAGGGTTGACTGGAATGTGCACATCGGAGGCCACCGCAGCCGGAGCCCCGAGCTCCGTCCCTGCGTCCTGGGTGACGGTTGGAGTTCGCTGAGGTGGTGGAGGCATTTGGCCTGCTCCGGCAGCAGGAAGAATCGCTCCCGCGTCTTGGGATGACGGGGTTTTCTCCTTCTCCTTTGCCGGGGACTTGGTGGAGGTCCCAGCAGTGCTCCTGGACCCCCGGAGCCTTTTCAGTCTTGGCCCGGCTGAGGGGTTTCCCCCAAAGACTGCGCCTCGCAAGCTCCCCTCGGGCTGAGACATCTCTTCTGTCAAACTAAAAACATGGTTATTACAAGTTAATAATCATACAGAGATAAAGACAAAAGGTTAAAGCTAAAAAATATACGAATACTAAGGGAGCCCTACCCCCCGAGCTGGAAGAACCTAAGACAATTATTCCCCAAACTGGCGCAGGTTCCAGCTCCAGGTCCAATTCGGGGCTAGATTCTCCTACGTACTGCCTAAGCCCATACCCCTCTGGAGTGATGGCCATGTGCGTAGGTTTGTCCCATACTCCTGGAAAAAGATCGACCTAAAGGATAAGGTGTTATCTACTACTACGGTACCCCTAGGCCGGCTCTCCTGGTGGTCCAGCACGAGCCGGTCGACACAATGGAGCAGGAGCGTGTTCAGGTCTGGATCGCTCCTGTGACGATGGACGAGCTGCCTAGGATTGAACCTAGCCAGCCGGGGGTCTGCAGCGGCCCTATCTAGACTCCTAAACAAGTAAGGGTTACCTTGGCCAGAAGGACCCGCGGCTGCTCCGGATTGGATCCTCTCCTCGCCCATCCTCTGGGCGACCTCCAAGGTCCTCTTCCTGTTCATCATGAGCGGAACTTCATCGCCCTCATCCTCCTCACCTTCATCTTCCGCGACCTCCTCCACGTTGATAGGTCTGATGTCGCGAGCTGGGGGCAGCCCCCTGGGCCTCTTTAGGTTCAGGGTTTGATTCGGAAAAATCAACTTGCAAGCCACCATCGTCTCGTCCGTCATGAGCACGCGATAATCCTTCTCACTGGGGGGCAAGCCCGCCAGTGTTTCATACTGTGCCCCGAGGGTCACAGATTTCTCTGTCCTCGCGAAGATGGCTGCGTAATGAGTTTAAGTCAGAAAGGGGTACAGGAGGAGCTAAAGTGATATTTAAACACACGAGCTAGGGTCAGAGAGCACTTACGAGGACGATTGAAGTAGTGGTGCTCGCAGTTCCGGAACCCAGTTGACATGAAGAACTGGTCCTTGAAATCATTGGGGTGGCTGGGCAGCTTGATGACCGCCGCCGTGTTGGGAAAACGGGTTAAATAGTAAAACCAGTCACCTCGCCCTCGCTGGTCTGGGCTGGCTTTAAGGCAAAAGAAATATAAAATATCCGCAGGAGTGGGGACCTCCCACTCTTGCTTCTGGAACAAGTACCTCAACCCTGCCACCAGACAGTAAGAGTTGGGGGGGGGGGGGGGGGGAGCTGAAATGGGGCCAACCCCACGTAGTTCAGGAAATCAGCAAAGTACTGATCCAGGGGAAGGAAGGCCCCTGCCTTAAAGTGTTCACCGCCCCAGGCCGCAAACGATTCGTCGAGCGGCGCGCAGCTCCGCTCGCCATCCGAGGCAGGTCGGGCAATAACGGAGGCTTTCCCCAGCGCGATGTTGTGAGTGAGGAAGAGTTTGTTAATCTTCGTCTGATCGGTTATCTTTGAGATGATTCTCTCCGCCTCAAAGAATGCGTCAGGGGCCACCTCGACCTCCTTCTCCACTGCCGGCCTGAAACGGGGGATCGGGGAGCTAGGCATCACCGCCTTCCCTTTCTCCTGCTGGGAGGCCGAGCTTCCAACGTTCTTCTGGGAGAGATTCCTTTTTGGAGCCATCTGGTCGCCTAACGAACAAAAGAAAACACTTTAGAAAAGGCGACCCAAGCAGGAGGAAGAAGCAATTGTTACTTGCACGAGCTGAGGTAAGCCCAGCCCGTGGAGAGTGGAGCCACGCGGTTCAGTGAACACGCGCTCATACTCCCAACAAATCCCCGATTACTCGGAATTCGTGTGTCAGGAGGTTCAGAATAGAATTTTCCTTGGGGGGAAAGTTTCAGTAGGCAGAAAATTGCAAAACCGCTTGTGAGGCGTGTTCCCTAAGCTACCCGGTTTTGCACCCAAAAATTCCCAAAACTCCTACCCAGAAATTTTCCCAGGAAAGGCATCCTGAAACCCATATTCTAAAGCGATTTCCTACAACAAATATACCCTAACCTAAAAAGGCTGTCACCCTCCATATCCACAAAACCCAGAAAACCCTTGCATGCGGCTACAGTAAATTTTTTTTTTACCTAACCTACAGTAGCATGTTTTCAAAGCACACAGGGTCAGGAAACTTACAGTGTATGGCTGGGAGGTAGACGAGAGTGTTGCGTTGGTAGGAGCTTCGTCGGTGTAGTAGCTTCCAAAGCTTCGGAGAAATCTGTACGCCTAAGCTTCTTGAACGATGAAAATGGCAACAACAGAGACGAGGATTTCGTTCTTCGGGAATATGGAGAGGAAAGAGGAAAAGAGGTTTGGAAAATTTCGAATGAAAGGGTGGCCCGTGCATAGGGTTGCCACCCCCTTTTTATATGCGTGAAGGATCACGTGTAGAAGGCTCTTGGATGGCCCTGATGAGGGATCCGAGGCCCTCCACTCGAAATACGAAACGACGGCTGGGCATAGGCTAGGCCATTAAATGCGGTTCTCGTAAGACGTACCGTCACCACCCATGATGTTCCACATATCCGGCGTCTGCATAAAGAGTGGAATGCGAAGAGTTTGTGGGGAAGTCTAAAAGCCCCCACTGTGGTCTTATACGCGACGTCATATACCACGAGCAGGAGCTTGGGGGGCAGAAGTACGCCCTGATTTTCCCACGGGCTGATTAGCAGGCCGAGCTTCGGACTAATCATGGTTAGTCCATAAACATCCCCCAGACCGGAGCTCATGTCTTGAGGTCGTACCCCCCTTAGCTTGAGGAATCCTCAAAGACTCGCCAAGACTGGAGCAAGGAATCGGAAGGCCTAAGGTCGGGTCAAATGCGCAGCTCATGGTACGAGCTAGATATGGAGGCTATGACCCCTTGTAAAGTCAACACACGCAAGATAAACGTGCATATATCTAACATCACGTGTCCGATATCTCCCTGACTTCTCGGACACGCAGCAGGAACGTGCGTGTTCAGACACCCACGGCTGGGTTGGGCCGTGCGGCCCATTATCTCCTTACCTATCGATTTGACCACACTTATGTGTCAGGTTTAGGAATTAATCATGAATGTCACAGAGTTGATATGACAAATAAGAAGGTCACGGGATGACCTCCTTACCAACTTCCAGGTGCCTTCTCCTATAAATATGGAGACCCTGGGAGTTGATAGGGGTTGGAAAAAATAGTCCCTGGAAAGATATATACTTTGTAACCAAATATCCAGAAGATATCAATAATATTGACTAGTGGAGTAGAAGGATTTTAACCTTTGAACCACTTAAAAACCGTGTCTTGAGTCACCTATTTCATTCTCTAAGATCTTATATCTGTTACGGTTCTACGTTTGGCACTAATCCCTTTCTCTCCTTCTCTTAATTACCTGTTGTCGAAGAACCGCGTCAACAGGCATAATGGGGATTATGTGTGAATTTAATGATTAAGATGCATGATTATGAGTTAAAGCATGTTATATGACTATTTGAGTATTTGAGATGCATGACTATGTGTATTAGTATGCATGTAGGCCCTGATTAGGTTAGAAGGGCATAATCGTAATTTTGGCCAATATGGGCATGATTGTATTGATAAATGTGATAATTGTCGAGACCACATTATTATGTGGATATATCTGAGATCTGTGACTCGAGACGATCCTAGTGAGCAAAGTAGCGGAAAAGTCATGGCGGGGATTTATACCCGGCTCGGGGTGAGCTTAGGGGTATAAATGGGAATTTAGCGAATATACTGGAGTCTATTTGGACATTGAGGAACATTATTGGTGGTTAATTAGGTGTCGGGAATTAAGTGGGAAATATTAGAGACACTCGAGCAGCTAGCGGGAATTGGGTAAAATGACTAGAATGCCCTTAAGTAGACTAAAGGTTTAGAAATAAAGGGGAGGACATTAGGGTCATTTAGCATGTAAGGAATAGATATGCTGAGGCTTTATGTTAGTGGGATTTGTAGAATATTAGAGAAGTCTGAAAAAGAAAGAAAAGGAAGGAAAAAGAAAGAGAGAAAAATAGAGAGAGTTTCTCTCAGTCGGTTTACATTTCCTTCACCTGTTTCTTGAGGATTTCAGGAGTAAAGCTCAGAGGAGAGCTGGGATAATTAAGCATCAAGGATCCTAGTCTAAGATTGAGAAATTGGCAGAGGTTCAGCAAGGATTCATCAGCACTTAAGGTAAGACTCTAGAGTTTTTCAATTTCGGTTCTGGTTTTTGGGCTATGGTACTTAAGTTGAATTGGATGGAACCTTATGGAATTCAAGCTTAAGGCTAAGGAGAAGCAAGCCAAAAAGGTCTAGAGACAGCTTGTGGTCGAAATTCTATCAAAGGTATAAAGCCTAAACTCTAACTTTGTTGTTCAGCTGGTTTTTACTGAGTTTTGGAGCTTGGGAGTGGTTATGGTGAATTATGAGTTTGTGGATGCATGTGCTTGAGTTCTAGGTGTTTGGGGTGCTTGGGATGAGTGAAGTATGGTCATGAGGTTGTTTTTGAGTTTGGGAAAGAGTTGGAAGAGTTTTGGTTGAGGTTGGTTCGAGAAAATCGCAGAAGAGAAAAATTGGTATTGGGCTGTCTGTGACTAGCACTACAGCGCTAACCTTTGGGCGTTGTAGCGCTAGGCCATAATGCTGAGGGGATCTTGGCTTCTGTCTGTAGCGCTGTAGTGCTACCCTGCATCCTGAAGGGGATTTTAGGGTTATTTGCAAGGGTTTTTGACCTAAGGTTTGGGGTTTGTTTCCACCACCTTGTTTGGTGGAACTAGGATTTTAGAATATTCACTGGGCTCGGCTTAATTAAGCCAGAGTCAGTGGGATAACGGAGGGAGCAGCCTGAGAGCGCTAGCCCTAGTTATCATTTGTGCAGTGATATGTGATGTGAATTGATATGCTTAACATGTTGAATACTTGGTCATGCTGAATGATTACATGGTTGAGAACTTGTGACGCAATGTGGGTTATGGATTTGTCTGTTGATTGCTTATGCTTTGTTGTTGTGTTTTCTTGCTGGGCCTTAGCTCACGGGTTCTACGTGGTGCAGGTAAAGGCAAAGGCAAGCTGGACCAAGCCTAAGATGGAGAGCTCCGAGGTGGAATGTACATAGCCAACCGTTCGATCACCATGGTCAAGTAGTGGATCAGGACAGGGATTACCTAACCGCTTGTTTTGCCTTAGTATGGCTGGTTATTGTATCTAAATCTTGTGACTTTTGTAAACGATCTTTAAACTTGTATTTTGGGATCCCGTGTAAACATATAACGTTTCTTAATGTAAAAGTGGCTTTTGAGACCAAACCATTTTAAACCCTAGTTCCTTTATAGTTTTAGTAACACGATTTACTAGATGGCTTCATTAGCAGGTCTGGCACTTCATAAACACACAGTGTAACGGTCTTGGCTATCCAGGGCGTTACATAAATGCTCTACTCTTATTGGTTAACACTAATGACGATTCTCATATTATTTAAAGGATTCATTTGAGACTTTGATGAATTGATCACTCACCATTTTTTTCTTTCAAAACCCTCTCTGTCTAACTCATAAAGGTTACTAGTTTTCTCCAAGATATTCATTAAGAAATAATATGCTTGACTTGTATGAAGACCAATGCTTGTAAATCCCAAATCTCATTCCAACTTGTAGTAGCTTCAAGCAATCTCTAAAAGGAGGCTAGGAATAGAGATTTTGAACAACAAATTCAATATGTGTCAAGCCTTTGGTCTCCATTGATTCACATGATTCACACGAAAATATGGGTTGTACTGGGCGAGGCCAACCCACATTTAAAGCTCTAATCAACATTGCTTGTATCTTGTATGAAATTCATAAGGGTGATAGTGTCACTGTCCATCATTTTTTGGCCCCCCATCTTCTCATCTGAAGATTAAGGTCCCTCATCAATACCCATGGGTTTTCACAACGATTGATTTTCTGTTTCATCTTAGTCAGAAAAAGATCCCTTTTCTGAGTCATATGGCAAAACATTCTAGGTCAATTCATTCTGATAATCCCATATTTGTACATCAATTACATTTCTTGAAGCTTTCATAACTTGCAATGTAAGTTCCTATTTCCAAAATAAACAAAAACCCCAACTATTCCATTTGAAGGTATGCATACAAACCCTTCAAATTCCAAACTCATGCCCTGCGATCTCTTTTTCTCTTCCCCGACTTTTGCCTCTATGAGGAAAATACAATCTATTTTGTATCTCCTCTCACAAGCCAACAAAGCTTGGGTTGCCAAGGTTATAACAATATATACCCGACAATTCCAAGATAGAATCTTCATTGGGAGGAAGGAGGCTTGATAAGGGTCGCCTCCTCGCCTAGGTGAACAAGTGGGTAGATTGTGATTTCGACATCAACACAACCTCTGGTAATGCTTTTGTAACATCCCAAATTTGCTAATAAGACTTAGAGCTTTCATAAGCGTGCCAAGAGGGCATAATTATAGATTATGTGATTATATGGAAATTATGTGATATATGTGGATATTGTTATGTGAATTATGTGAGTTATATTACGATATGACTACACTTGCATGTGTTAAGTGTATTAAATATGCATGTGGGATCGTTTATTATTAGAATAGTATTTTTGTAATTTTGACCTGTTAAGGGTATATTTGTAAATATATGTGATTTTTTATTGAGACCACATTATCATGTGAATATTTTTGGGTTACTCAACACGAGACAATCATAGTGAGAAAGTTAGCAAAAAATTCACAACAGAATTAAATGCACGACCCACGGTGAGCCTAGGGGTATTTTAGTAATTTAGTACATTACTGTGACAGTCAGAATCCCGTGATCTGTAAGAGGAAAGACCGGGTAAAGTTATGCAATCCCACATCGCCTGGAGAAGGTTAAGTGTGATGATTGTAAGACTGTGTAGGTATGGGACTACATAGTTGAAGAGGGCTTAAATGGATTGATGAGTACAACCTATGCCAACAAGATGCATCTTCTTTTCGGTAGCCCATCACTTGAGAACTCCAAAGTTAAGCGTGTTTTACCTGGAGTAATCTCAAGATGGGTGACATCCTAGGAAGTTTTCCCAGGAAGCATGCGAGTGAGGACAAAGCACGCTGGAAAGACTCGTGTTGGTTTGTAGGGCCAGTCGTCATTCCAGAAAGCAGCCATAGTGACGTTGGGCGTTACAAATGGTATCAGAGCTTTGACCCAGCCGTAAGTGTGGCCGACAGGGACGTCGGGCCCGTAAGGGGGGGTGATTGTGACAGTCAAAATCCTGTGATCCGTAAGGGGAAAGACCGGGTAAAGCTGTGCAATCCCACATTGCCTGGGGAAGGTTAAGTGTGATGATTCTAAGACTATATAGGTATGGGACTACACAGTTGAAGAGGGCTTAAATGGATTGATGGGTACTACCTATGCCAACAAGATGCATCTTCTTTTCGGTAGCCCATCACTTGAGAACTCCAAAGTTAAGTGTGCTTGACCTGGAGTAATCTCAAGATGGGTGACCTCCTAGGAAGTTTTCCCAGGAAGCATGCGAGTGAGGACAAAGCACGCTGGAAAGACTCGTGTTGGTTTGTAGGGCTAATCATCATTCCAGAAAGCAGCCATAGTGACGTTGGGCGTTACAATTACCGAGGATTATCTGGTAATGAGAATTTATTTGGTGATTATTTGGAAATATTGGAATTAATTGGGAAGATATAGTGTTAGTTGAGGATTAGTGGGAAATATTGTAAATGACAATTTTTCCCTTGAGGGTATTAAAGAGTTAAGTGAGGACTAGGGGCGTTTTGGTCATTTTTGCCCTTAGGAATGACTCAGTTCAGCTAAAAACTTGTAGAACCAAATCTCAGCTCACTTGTTCTCTCTCTCTCTCTCTCTCGTGTCCCTTTCTCTCTCTAAGTGTGGTTGGAGTTTTTGTGAGAAAAGCTTGAATTCTTGGTTTTGTGAGGAGAAATTTCAAGGAAAATGAATCTAACAGAAACAACAATTGAGTTAGCAGCTATTAGGAGGTCGAAGTTCACTTGAGGTAACGATTTTAGCCTAAATCTTTCAGAGTTTTCCATTTCCATTTTTGGTGTTCTTCAATTTCAAAGCTCAAGTGTGATTTGTGAGTGTTAATGGAGATTTTGGTTAAATTATGGTGTTATAATGTTGTCTATGATGTTTGGTAACGTTTTTGGGACTGAGTTCTAGCTGTGGTTTGGTTTAGAGAGGAAAATTTGGGATTTTGGCTCGGGAGAAAATGCAGAATTATGGGTTCGCGAGTTAGCATCGCGGTGCTGTTCTGGAGGCTCCGCGGCTCATATGAACTCAGAGGGACAAGGAGGTACCTAGAACTGCTTTAGCGTCGTAGCGCTGGATAGGTCGCACCACGACGCGTGTCTAGTGAGGAGAGATTTGAAGCTCTCTGACTTGTGGCGCGCTGATGCCCTATGGGGCTTCATTCGCGACTCTAATTGGGAAAAATTAGCCAAATCAGGTTATGAGTTGTAGTAACTCAAACCTAAGGACCAGGGAAGGATTCTACTACCTAGTTTAGTAGTATTCAAGGTACCGGAGGGTAGGACTCGATCCGGAAGCCTTTATTTACTCGATATTGATGGATATCCTCTATTATGGATGTGACTAGATTATCGATAGGGCTCGGGACAAGTTCGTGCTTGAGCGTTGTTCTTATTTACTCAGTGCAGGACCAAAGGTAAGAAAACTGGACCTAGTCTGTAGTTAGGGCTAGAGCTCGATCATTGAAAAGAGTTATAACTCTAATTGAGATGTTTTCTTAAACATGTCTGATTGCATTGAGCATATCTGTGATAAATGATTTATGCTTGAATGCACTGTATCTGTTATATTATTTTATAATATAATGTTTTAGATTAAATAAATGTGACAAAGTGTGTCACATATTGTAACATATAATAGAGAGTTACCATATTTAGATATATGAGATATATCCAAATAATGTAACATATTTGGTGTTACAAATTTGTAACTTCCAAATATTACCCTTTATTGTGTAAAATTGTTGTTACACAATATTGAGATGAATTTCATAAAGCCATATGTGAAATGGCCGTTAGAGATATGATTTTAACCCTAATAATGTGTTTTGGGAGTTACAAAATCATTTGGGAGGGTTTGGAACCGTTTGGAAAAACAGCACATTTTTTAGTGCTGAAAATGGTCGTTGGCTGCGGTCACTAAATGTTGGTGGCCGCGGCCTGTGGGACAGAGGCTAGTGGTCGCGGCCACTAATGTCTCTGGCCACAGGCCAAAAACTGACCATTTTTTTTTCAGTTTTTTCAATCTTTGTTGAACGGCTCAAAAAACTCAAATAACTCCCAAATCTCATTTTTAATTCCATATTAATCCAATTAAACATTGGTAACAGCCATGGGGTTGGTGGAATTTGAAATTCAAAGGGTGTCTCTAAACTCTATAAATAGGAGCCTATAGCTCACTTGTACGACACAACATTTCTATCCATTAGAGCACTTGGCTAGAAACACCTTGAGGCTTGATTATTCGAGAAAGCATTTCCTATAATCTGTGAGAGATCCGTTAGCGCTTGAGTTAGGGGGAAATAAGCTTTTGGACAAAGGTTTCAAACCTTGTTCAAGTTGGTGATCCCCAACACTCTTCACTTTGGTTGTGTGAGTGAGAGTTTATTGTTTTGGTTCTTGTTCTTATTTTCTTCTATTGCTCTTTCTTCTTTTCTTCTTATTCTATTTACTTGTACTTTTGTTTAAGAGTTGTAATCCTTTTATTTCCTTTGTTCAAACACTTCTAGTTTACTTGTATCCTTTTGCAATAGAGTTTTACTTTCTATTTCTATCATCTTACATCTCCTTCTCCTTTTATTTGTATTTTCAATTATAGAGTTGTCAATCCTTGTTTATTGTAATATTTTGCATGGAGTTGTAATATTTTCTTACCATTTCCATTAAGACAATTTATATTTTCCTAACAGTATCTGGATAATTGTTAAATGAATTATGCTTGTCTGCTTTATCTCGTTGAAAGGCTTGACTTATAAGTCGAGGGCTGCAATAAAGTGTTGAACGCAAGCTGATAAGGCTTGACTTATGAGTCAAGGGTGGCAATAGTGCATTGAGCGCTGACCGATATGGTTAGGCCTATCCAGAAGCGTGATATACGCTTGAACGATCCTGTGGTTTCTTGGAAAATAAAGCGCTAGGAACGCTTGGCCAGCCCTAAGGCTGGTTATACTGAGAATAGGGCAACGGGCCCGGTGTGACTCTATAGTCACTTATTCAAGGCTACGGGCCCCAGTGTGTAATGACCCAACTACTCTAGATTTTGGAACATTAACAAAACTATACATAGACACTAATCCTTGATAACACTTACAAGTGAAATGATCATAGCTTTATTAAAACTTGTAAAAACAAATGTTAAACTTACATAAAACTCAAAGTAGGATATGGGATCCCATTGTTTTAAAATCAAAACATAACATACTTGTAATTATAGGAGATTACATAAATAAGTGCGGAAAAATACACATAAAACCATAAATAAAGACTTCATCCTCGAATCGAAACTCTCGGCTCCTTGAATCCATTCCGCCTCAATACACATGCCCAAAACTACCAAGAACCTTTCCCGCCACCAAAGCTATTTTCCTACACATATAACATAAAAGAAATGAGCCTAATGCCCAGCAAGGAAAATCTAACACATAACCATATACATAAAATTCATAATGTAACATAGAACATATCATAACACTTATGTCACATACATACTATAATGGCCATTATTACTTGGGGTCCCATAAACTAAACAAGTCATATGCTCATTAGATTAGTGGGGCTTGCTAGCTAAGCAAGTCATATGCCCATAATCTATTTGGGGATTGTTAGTTGTACGGGTCATATGCCCAAGTCTACAAACATACTTAACATAGCATATTACATAACATAAAATCATAAGATAACATATAAAATCATATAACACATAAATCCTATCCTATTTTCCTTACCAAAATTACCGAGATATGAGAACTGTTTTGGGGACTTTGGAACACTCCTAAAACCCATTTTTAATAAGGTGAGTATATTGAAGAAAAGGGGATGAAAGTGATGAAGGAACTATACTATCAAAATATACTTACCAAAAACCTCGTGCTCAAGAACTTAGATTTCCTAACCAAGAAAAGGAATAAGGTTAGAATACTGAGTAGAAGACTATGAGAACTTTAAAGAAAATAATACAGAAATGGACTAGAGTTTGGGATACCTTGAGTACTTCTATGACCAATCTAAACCTTGAACCGAAATGTAAATAGAACCTTACTTCCCAAGTGTTTGGTAAGCTTATAGTGATCAAGCTTATAATTCCCAACCCAAGTGTTTACACTCTCACACTAGCCTAGTAACTTGCAGCCTCTGAACTTAGCTGTAATGACCCACTACTCTAGACTTTTGGACCATTAATGAAACTATGCATACAAATCCTTAATAAAGCTTACATTACGAAAATACCATAATTTTATTAGGTAACTTGTAAAAATAAGAGTTTCTTACAAAAATATCAAGAAGGATATGAGATCCCATTGTCTTAAAAACAAAACATAATTTAAAATAAAGGAGTTACATAGAAAGTGCGGAAAAATTACACATAAACCCATAAATAAAAGACTACATCCTCGAAATCGAACTCTCGACTCCTTGAATCCATTCACCATCGATACACAATCTCCAAGCATCCACGAACCTTACCGCCACTAACAGCTATTTTCCTACACATTTAAACAAAAAGGAATGAGCCTAATGCCCAGCAAGGAAAATCTAACACATACTTCATATACATAAATTTCATAATAAACATAAAGACATAACATAACACTTATTACATACACATACTATAATGGCCATTATTACTTGGGGTCCCATAGACTAAACAAGTCATATGCCCATGAGATTAGTGGGGTCCTACTAGCTAAGTAGGTCATATGCCCATAATCTATTTGGGTTCTTGTTAGTCATATGGTTCATATGCCCAAGCCTACAAACATACATATTCATAACATATTTTATAGCATATTTCATAACATAAAACATAAGATAACATAAGCATAAAACATATAGATTCTATCCTATTTTCCTTACCAAAGTTACCGGGATAAGAGGACAGCGTGGGACTTTTGGAACACTCCTAAAACCATATATAACAGGGTGAGTAGATTTGAAGAAATAGAAATGGAAGGAATGGAAGGACTAAACCATTGAGAAACATACTTACCAAAACCTTTTTACTCAAGAGCTTAGATTTCCTAACCAAAATAAAAATTAAGGTTAGAGGCTGAGTAGAAGACTATGAGAACTTAAAAGAAAAGTACAGAATTGAACTAGAGTTTTGGGTTACCTTGAAGACTTGTACGACCAATCTACACCTCAAACTGAAATACTATAAAACTTACTTCCCAAAGTGTTTGATAAGCTTATGATGATCAAGCTTATGATTCCCCAACCCAGGTGTTTACACTCTCACACTCACTTAGCACTTGCAGCCTCTGAACTTAGAGCAAAAGATGAATAATGGCTGGATACTAGGTCCTATTTATAGAGTTTAGGAATGAAAGGATCTTAATTTTACTTGAATAAAAATAATAGCTTTTTAGGTGAAAATAATTTGAATAATCGTTCAGCAGAGGCTGAAGGCTCGTTCAAAAAGATATTGGACTTATCAAGAGGTTGAATGGCTGAAAGGAAAAAGATTTCAAAATGTTTCAAAATATACTGAAGGAGGCGATATATCGCCCCCTGTAGGCGATATATGGCCTGGGCCAGTATGCCCGAGGCTGTCATGCATCGTCTCGTGTTTTCCGTATCTACGTGCTGCGATATATCGGCACACGCTGATTAATTAAACACGAAATTACACATTTTTAGCTAAGTTTGAATGGAGTAAACAGCCTTGACTAAGCCCTCAACGTATTCAAAGCTGCTGACTGACCTTATAGCATTCAAACTTTTACCCTTATTAAATTTAATCCTCAAAATACTTAATCCTTAATCATCCATACATAACATGTGCTTAAAATCCTATTGGTCCTTATCTAAACCTTATAGTATAATAAATATTATCCTTAATATCAGTCATATAATCAAACCTTAGGTTAACAATAATATTCTTAAACTATAGGTTAAACTTAGAAAATCTACAAGTACTACTATGAGTGTCCAAATAATTCCCGGTCTGAACCAAAAATCCACAGTTACAGAGATAATGCTATAAATACTATAATACTACTATCTAACTAGCTAAGTAAAGTTCTTGGACTCTATATTAGCTTAATAGATGAATAAATGGCTGGGTACTAGGTCCTATTTATAGAGTTTAGGAATGAAAAGATCTTCATTTAACTTGAAAAAAATAATGGATTTTTAAGTGAAAAACATTTGAATTATCGTTCAGCAGAGGCTGAAGACTTGTTCAGAAAGATGCTGGACTTATCAAGAGGTTAAGGATTTGAATGAGAACGTTTTTGAAAACTTTCAAAAACACACTGAAGGAGGCGATATATCTCCCCCTGTAGGCGATATATCTCCCCCTGTAGGCGATATATCGCCTGGGCCAGTATGCCCGAGGCAATCGTGCAACATTTCGTGTTTTTCGTATCCCCGTACTGCGATATATCACTCCCTATAGCTGCAATATATTGGCATACGCTGAATATTTAAACACGAAATTACACATTTTTAGCTTAATTTGAATTGACTAAACAGCCTTGACTAAGCCCTCTAACGTTTTCAAAGTTGCTGACTGACCCTAGGGTATTCAAATTTTAACCTTAATAAATTTATTCCTCAAAATACTTAATCATTATTAAACCTATACATGACATGTGCTATAATCTTATTGGGTCTTATATGAACCTTATAATATAATAGATATTACCCTCAATATAAGTCATATTAATCAAACCTTAGGTTAAAATTAATATTCCTAAACTATAGGTTAAACTTAGAAAATCTACAAGTGTACTATGAGTGTCCAAATAAATCCCGGTCTGAACCAAAAATCTACAGTCATAACAATAATACTACTATTACTATTATACTACTATCTAACTTAGCTAAGTAAAGTTCTTTGGACTCTACACGGTGTGACTCTATGGTCACCTAGTTGGATTAAATGCATGCATAAGTAGAGTTATTATTGCTAGGCATACTATATACGATTCTATAATATGTTATTTACTGCTTATGAGCATGTCTGCGTTTTCTTGTTGAGTCTTGGCTCACGAGTGCTATGTGGTGTAGGTAAGGGAAATGGGAAACTGGACCAGTGATGAGTTAGAGAGCTTCGGTGGCAGCGTGTACATATTCGACCTGCTCGACCACCACGGCCGGGGGTTCACAAAGGAACTAGGGTCGAACCATAATTTTGTCGCTTAGGCCGGCCTGTTGTATCATTTTGAGTTGTAACTAACCCTTAAACGTTTATTTTGGGGTCTCATGTACGAACTTAAACTTTTTAATGAAAGTAAATACTCGTTTGACCAAAAAATTTGACCCTAAACCGTTAATTACTTTCAGTTACACGTTTAACTCCAAATGACTCGATTAGCGAGTTCATCACTATTGTCCTTCATTCTCAGTTCGGATTGAGAAGGGTACTGCACTGACCTGATCGAGTAAAGGATCTTCTTGGGTTGCTTTAGGTAGAGGATCCTTTCTTTGCCCAGTTGCTTGCCTTTCTTGAGGAAGAGCCTGTTTCACTTTTCCCCTCATAAAGGGAGTTGTGGTTTCTGGGCGTTTGAAGGCTGGTAAATCCATAGATTCTTTATGGAACTCGGGGTCGTATGGTCCTGGTTGGATTATTGGAGTGATGCAAAGAGTGGCTCTGCATTTTCTAGGCCATGAAGCAAGGTGTTTCAATTGGAGAGGTCTGATTAATGGATCATGGAATATTGTGTTTTGGGCCTCAAATTTATCAACCTCTATTGGGCGCATTATCTTTTCTACAAATTGATCCAACTTTGTGTCATTGGGTCATGGTAACATGGTAGACTCGTGGTAATTGTGAGGTTCGGGAGTTACAAAGCTTAACATGAGGTATTTCAATCTTTTGTTCCAAAGAAGGGCCTTTGGTGGCTAGGAGCCTTATGTGATCCAATACACATTATTTTGTGTAAAAAAGTGTGTGCAATTTAAGTATGTGTCTAATATTACTCTTATTTTAAAATATTTTATACTTCATTAATTTAGTCCTATACTGCACCAAACATAATGGAATACTTAGATAATTCGAAGGTTTCATTTCACCTTCTCTGTGGAGTGCAACTCATTTGTCTCTTTATAAAATAAGTCGAGTGATTTACGTCTTTTCTATGTGAAGCAAATAATGAGGAGTCAATGATAATTCTTGATGTTTCATATAATCATTTATATGGATGTTGTCCGGAGATATTCCAAGTTTAATTTTTATGAGAAATATTGAAGCTTTACAACTGATCTACAAAAAATTTTAGTTTTAGTCACAATAAATTTTGTGACTAAAAATAAAAAATTTGTGACAAAATAAAAATTATTTTACCTAAGTCATCACTAAAAAGTCTGTAGCTAAAAGTATTAGTCACAAAAATCACAATTTGTTGTCACTAAATGTATTTTTGGTCACAACAAACTTTATTACTAAAAATAATAGGTTGTGACTAAAACTACATTAGTGACAACTTGTGATTAAGTATGACTTTTTAGTCACAAATAATTTTTTGTTGTTACTAAAAGTGGCATTTAGTCACACAAAATATATGTTGTGACTAAAAAGTTGTTACTAAATGTTACCTTTATTTTATTTGTAGTACAACTCCATTGAAGTATGTACTTCGTTAAAGATTCTGAATTTAGACGAAAATATATTAAAAGGACCAATACCATCATGGATTGATTGTAAAAAAGTTAAACAAATTGGTTTTTCTTAGCATAAAATCAAATAAATTTTATGAAAATAAAATACAGCACCACCAAGTCTGTCATCTTACTAAAATCCAAATAGTAGATCTCTCCTCAAATGATTTATCAGATGTCTTTCATTTCATCTTGCATTAAAAATTTAAAAATGCACTGGTTCAAATGATCTACAACTACAATTTCATAAAAAAAAAATCATTCCAAAGCACAAACACAATAAAAAGTTTATTGTTTTTATGGGGATAATGTGAGTCAATCATGTGGAAAGGACTAGAGTATAATTAATATTCATGTGAAATTATTTCCAAAGTATAATTAATATTTGGATTGAAACAAGATGAAAATGTAGTCCTAGCTAGTCCCACACTCAGCAATATTTCCAATCCATACATGTGATTAGACAATGGAAAAAGATGTCCTTTCAATTTTTGAATAACTTTTCATAACCTACCAAGCTTATGGATAAAAGTATCATAAATATAGATGCAACCAACACATACACAATGATATAGTGCTGTGATACTAAACTTCTAATCTTAGTCTCGTCTGTTGCTTATTTCTCTTGTAGCCAGCTAGCATGAAAATGAGTCTATGACCCTATAAATTATGTATTTGGTGTGTAGGTGTACGTACGAGTTTATGAGTTCATATAGTTTATTATAATGAGTTTATTCTTATGAATCTTATATATAATTGTTTTTAGATTAACACTAATTTTTGTTATGATTATATACAAGTTATTAGTAACTATTATCGTAGTCTTACTGTATATATAGAGTGTTTTCATAACTTATCTCTACTGTTCGAGACATTTAATGTAATTTTTGCATAGGTTATTACAAAAAGTGTTTTTAAGAGCACTCCCAATGAAATAGGTAAAATGTCTAATTCTTTATAATATAGAGAAAAAATTGTTAAATAGTCTTCCAATGGGTGATATAAAGTTATATTTTTTTACCTAAATGAATAGTATTTCTTTATATTATATGTAGTGAAACACTATTTATCTAGCTATAAATATTTTATTATTTTTTTATAAACTTTTGTATATATATATATATATATATGAGTGTGATACTATTATATTTAATTATTTTATTTCTTAAAATGAATAAAATAGTTTTTAAAAATATAATATTTAAATGATGTAGAGAAAAAATAGAGAAGTTGATATATAGTATAATGTAAAAGTTTGAGGTAAATTATAAAAAAAATATGTTTTGGTCATGCATTTTGTAATACATTTTCTCTATAATATTTAGTTAAAACTCACAAAAACATCTTCCATCAGCTCCTTTATACATATATTTATAATAGCTATGTCCAAACTCTAATTAATCCATATCTACATTTACATATCTTTTATATAATATTTTAATATTATTATTTTTCTTTATAAGCTTTCTCTCTCCCATTTAGTATATATATTTATTATTTCTTTTTTCTTTTTCAATTATTTTATTTTACTTTAATTAATAAAATATGTTTAAAGATATAATAATATTTAAATGATGTAGAGAAATATATAGAGAATGTGATATATGGTACAATGCAAAACTTAGAGATAAAATAGAAAAATATGTGTTTTTTGGATATATTTTAAAGAATGGAGTGTTCTAAACACGGTAAAATTCTAAATTGGCATTTTTCTAGAAAGATAGATTTCTGATTTCCAAGTTTTCCAACAATGTGATTCACATTCCTGGTGCAGCAACCACAAAACGCAGTTTAATATTTCTTCATTATTTTTTGTAATTTTGTGCATCAACATTTTTTGTAATCTTGTATTTGATTCTTGTGTGTCTCGATTATATCTTATGCATAAAATAATATCTATTTAACTATGGATATAATTCCATAATTAATTAAAAATATATTTCTCTTTCTATTTAATGATTTAGTGTAATGACCCAACTACTCTAGATTTTGGACCATTAACGACAACTATACATAGACACTAATTCTTTTAATAAAACTTACGAAAACATACATTTGAAATAACATATCTTTATTAAAGGTTTAAAACTATATAAAATTCATAAGTAGGATATGGGATCTCATTATTGTTAAAAGAAAAACATAACATAATTTTAAATAACTTGAATTACATAATAAAGTGCTGAAAAATACATATAAAATTTAAAAAGACTTCATCCTCGATCAAACTCTCGGTCCATTGACTCCATTCCGCCTCAACACACATCCCCAAGCTTCCAAGAACCTTTACCGCCACTAAAGCTGTTTTCCTGCACATATAAACAAAAATGAGTGAGCCTAATGTCCAGCAAGGAAAACCTAACACATAAATCATATACATCATATTCATATCAACATATACTAAACCGTATCATAACACATGTCACATATACTATAATGGCCATTATTACTTGGGATCCCATAAACTAAACAAGTCATATGCCCATTAGATTAGTGGGGCTTGCTAGCTAAGCAAGTCATATGCCCATAATTTATTGGGGCTTGTTAGTTGTACGGGTCATATGCTCAAGTCTACAATTATACATATTATAGCATATTACATAACACATAATCATAAGATAACGTTTATTATAACGTATAAATCATATCACATAGAGTTCTAGGAATAAATCATATCATATCACATAGAGAAGTTGATATATAGTATAATGTAAAAGTTTGAGGTAAATTATAAAAAAAATATGTTTTGGTCATGCATTTTGTAATACATTTTCTCTATAATATTTAGTTAAAACTCACAAAAACATCTTCCATCAGCTCCTTTATACATATATTTATAATAGCTATGTCCAAACTCTAATTAATCCATATCTACATTTACATATCTTTTATATAATATTTTAATATTATTATTTTTCTTTATAAGCTTTCTCTCTCCCATTTAGTATATATATTTATTATTTCTTTTTTCTTTTTCAATTATTTTATTTTACTTTAATTAATAAAATATGTTTAAAGATATAATAATATTTAAATGATGTAGAGAAATATATAGAGAATGTGATATATGGTACAATGCAAAACTTAGAGATAAAATAGAAAAATATGTGTTTTTTGGATATATTTTAAAGAATGGAGTGTTCTAAACACGGTAAAATTCTAAATTGGCATTTTTCTAGAAAGATAGATTTCTGATTTCCAAGTTTTCCAACAATGTGATTCACATTCCTGGTGCAGCAACCACAAAACGCAGTTTAATATTTCTTCATTATTTTTTGTAATTTTGTGCATCAACATTTTTTGTAATCTTGTATTTGATTCTTGTGTGTCTCGATTATATCTTATGCATAAAATAATATCTATTTAACTATGGATATAATTCCATAATTAATTAAAAATATATTTCTCTTTCTATTTAATGATTTAGTGTAATGACCCAACTACTCTAGATTTTGGACCATTAACGACAACTATACATAGACACTAATTCTTTTAATAAAACTTACGAAAACATACATTTGAAATAACATATCTTTATTAAAGGTTTAAAACTATATAAAATTCATAAGTAGGATATGGGATCTCATTATTGTTAAAAGAAAAACATAACATAATTTTAAATAACTTGAATTACATAATAAAGTGCTGAAAAATACATATAAAATTTAAAAAGACTTCATCCTCGATCAAACTCTCGGTCCATTGACTCCATTCCGCCTCAACACACATCCCCAAGCTTCCAAGAACCTTTACCGCCACTAAAGCTGTTTTCCTGCACATATAAACAAAAATGAGTGAGCCTAATGTCCAGCAAGGAAAACCTAACACATAAATCATATACATCATATTCATATCAACATATACTAAACCGTATCATAACACATGTCACATATACTATAATGGCCATTATTACTTGGGATCCCATAAACTAAACAAGTCATATGCCCATTAGATTAGTGGGGCTTGCTAGCTAAGCAAGTCATATGCCCATAATTTATTGGGGCTTGTTAGTTGTACGGGTCATATGCTCAAGTCTACAATTATACATATTATAGCATATTACATAACACATAATCATAAGATAACGTTTATTATAACGTATAAATCATATCACATAGAGTTCTAGGAATAAAAATCTTCTTTTTGGCTTTGAATAAAAATAATAAATTTAATTGAAAATATTTGAATATCCTTCAGCCAAAGGCTTAGGAATTGGT
Source organism: Humulus lupulus (assembly GCF_963169125.1). Classification (NCBI taxonomy): domain Eukaryota; kingdom Viridiplantae; phylum Streptophyta; class Magnoliopsida; order Rosales; family Cannabaceae; genus Humulus; species Humulus lupulus. The sequence goes on from NC_084798.1 coordinate 5,266,687, forward strand.
CAAATTTTTCAGAGAGATTTAAGGATTCAAAGCTTGATTTTTAAAACAAAAATAATAAAAACAAATAGAATCCTAACTTCTAACTCCCTAAATCCCGTAACTCTAAACTCCCCTACAGTAAAATTAACATATCTAGAGCTGTAGGACTTCTATTTAGACTCTCTTTATACCGTTAGAAAGATAATTAAATTATCTACAACTTTCTAGAAATACTATTTTTCAAAATTCATAACATAACTAGGTCAAAAATAGGGCGAAAGTTACAGTACCCTAAAGTTACGAAAAAATCTATTTAATTATCTAAATAACACAAATAAATAAAATTGTGATAAATGTCATGCTCCTAACAGATTCTGGTGAAGACAAGTCTTATATTTCCCTTATTATTAAAATAATAATTTCTTAATAATTATGCATATGACAAATGACATAATCTTATTGGCTCTATCTAAACCTTAGGAATAACCATGCTCATGACAAGTATCATATTCTTATTAGCTCTATCGAAACATTAGGTTATAATAATTATCATATTAATAACCTAATTCTATTGGATTTTAAATTTAACTGAGTATTTGATTTTAAATTTAATGAATTTTGTTTCTTAAAAATCAATTCAACTCTTTTTGTGACTTGATATATTACAATATTTGGTTAAAACAAATACTTTTACCATTGTTCAGTTGTTATGCATATCCACCAACTATAACTGAGTATTGGATTTTATATTTAATGTTATGTAATTTCCCTAAAATTGTGGGAAAAGATTCTAAACCAAGTCTATATATACCTTGGATTGTTCTCTTGTAATTTTAATGCACAAATTTTGTACTCAAACTCTGTAAAACAACATTTAGGTTTTAACGTAGATTAACTTAATGAAAGTTACTCGTGGACTAAGTATTTTTAACTACTAAACCACGAAAAAAATCTCTCTTCTTAATTTCCATCTAAACTATTTATTTTGCTCAATTGCTTTTACTTTAGTTGACGAAAATATCGTCAACAAAATCTATTTGTATATATATGTGTAGGTGTAGGTCTAGGTGTACGAGTTTAATTTTTTTTTTTTTTTGTTTGAATGAGAAATAGATTTCATTGAGAGCCAAATGGCTAATGACAGATTACAAGAGAAACCATTTAAGGTAAGATACAATCTAGTAATTTGGACCACCAAAATCGTTAAGTTGGGCATGGTGGTGGCTCGGATTACCGGCTTGTATATAAGGTGTATGGGTTTTATTAAGTGGACTTTATATTATTATTACATTAAGTTTATTTTTTATGAATCATATAAATAATTTCTAATAAATTAAAACTAATTCTTTTTATTATGGGCAAATAGCACTCGAGTTCCCTCTTTTCTTACAATAACATCTCTTTAGTCCCAATTTTAAATTTTGAAGCACATAGGTCCCAATTTTCTAGGAAATACTACAATTTAGTTCCTACACCCTATTTACCATTTAAACATTATTAAAATTATAAGAAAAAACAGTAATTATAGTATTTTTTTTAATATTATTTGTGCATTATATCGACTGTTTGTTTCGTTCTCCGTCATTTTATTACTGTAATATTTTTTTTCTCAAACGTTAATACTTTAGAAAATTTCTCTAGTGTTATTACTCCTTTCTGTTTTTGGCATACAAAGAAGTTATAACCTCACTTTTTTTTATGAGACGAAGATTTTAAAAAATTATGAATAATTTACTGCACCGAATACATGAATAGTTATGAAATTATGGGATCCATTTATTTTATTGACAAGTACTTTTCAATTTTTATTATTAAATAACAATACCAACTTGTAGGGACGTATAATAGGTACATATCTCTACTTTTTAGAACTATGGAATAGAGACCTTTATCAATGCAAAACACATGTTTACTTCAAGACAAAATCCCATTATAATGAATCAACTCCACTTAATTTTTGTATGCACTATTTTACCCCACAAGTAATTAGAACTAGTTTGGTTGGAATTGTATTAACTTATTCAATAATCAACTTTAGCAATACTGTAGAAAAAATGACTAAAATATAAAATTATCATATGTTTGGTAAATTATAATTTCAAAGTATAGTGAGATATAAAAATAATATTATAACATGTTTTTTTTTCTTCTTCTAGGTTTTGCACTTTATGCATTCAATTTGTCCAAATTTCTTTTGGATAAAGAGAAGTCAATCGACTTTGGGAGAAGATTAAACAACTCTTTCTTGGTAGAAAGAAAGTTAAATTTTCGAGAAAGATCTAGAAGTGATTTCAAATGTGAAGGTGATACAACAAAATTTGTTATAAGATTGGTTGCAAATTAATGTTTTTGCAGTTCGAGTTAAAAGGGAATCTTACTTTACTTAAGTCAAGTGAATATTTATATTTGTGAAAATTTTACTAATCAAGTTTATCTCTAGGCATGAAAAAAGATTTCTTCTAATTTTTTAATAACTTTTCATAACCCACCTAGATTTTGGATAAAAGTGTCATAAATACAGATGTAACCCACACATACAAAGTGATGTAGTGGTACTAAATTTCTAGACTTCATCTCGCCTGTCAGTTCTGCTTATCTCTCTTGTAGACAGATAGCATGAAAAAGATTCTACGTCCCTATATATATCTTTCGTATTAAAACCTCTTATACCCCAAATTTCAGGACCATTAAATTATCTCGAAATAACTGAATTATGCTCGAATATATGTATTTTCAATATTTTTGATGCTGCTTAACCATTTCGGCGCGAAATGGAGGGTCCGCTCGAAAGGTCAGACCGTGGCAAGAGACTGACCTCAGAAGGTTGGTAGCTATTGGCTCGGGCAACATTCCAGGTGTCAGCTTGAAGATTGTCACGGTAGGCTCGAAAGCATATCTTTAAAGATGTCAGGCTATTCCATTTGAGTAATTAAAGCCTATAATTATTGAATAGGTTTATTTTAAGTTCTCATAGTCTTCTACTCAGACTCTAACCTTAATCTTTATTTAGGTTAGGAAATCTAAGTTCTTGAGTAAAAAGGTTTTGGTAAGTATTTTTCTCAATGGTTTAGTCCTTCCATTCCTTTCATTTCTCTTCTTCACTATACTTACTCTTTTTCAAATGGTTCTTCGGAGTGTTCCAAAGTCCCAACTCTATCCTCTTATCCTGGTACTTTGGTAAGGAAAATAGGATAGAATCTATATGTTATATGTTTATGTTATCTTATGTTTTATGCTATGAAATATGTTATAAAATATGTTATGAAATATGTATGTTTGTAGGCTTGGGCATATGACCCATTTGACTAACAAGCCCCAAATAGATTAGGGGCATATGACCTACTTAGCTAGTAGGACCCCACTAATATAATGGGCATATGACTTGATTAGTCTATGGGACCCCAAGTAATAATGGCCATTATAGTATGTGCATGATATAAGTGTTATGTTAAGTTTTTATGTTTCTTATGAAATTTATGTATATAAACTATGTGTTAGATTTTTCCTTTCTGGGCATTAGGCTCATTCCTTTTTGTTTATATGTGCAGGAAAATAGCTATAGTGGCGGTAAGGTTCGTGGATGCTTGGGGAATGTGTATCGGTGGTGAATGGAGTCAAGGAGTCGAGAGTTCGATTTTCGGGGATGTAGTCTTGTTTTATGGTCTTTATATGTATTTTCCGCACTTATTATGTAATCCTTTTTTTTTATTATAAATCATGTTATGTTTTGTTTTTCAAACAATGGGATCCCATATCCTACTTATTTTATGAAAGTAACTCTTATTTCTACAAGTTTCTAATAAAGTTATGGTATTTTCGCAAATGTAAGTTTTATTAAGGATTTGTATGTATAGTTTCATTAATGGTCCAAAAGTCTAGAGTAGTAGGTCATTACAGTTGGTATCAGAGAAACGGTTCCTTCGCATGAAGTTCTCCTCGATACACACGCTCAAAGCTCCGAATCTGACCGCCAAGTAAGTATTTAAGTTATGGTTACTTTGCCTTTATGTATAGCTAACAACTTTAGTGTTTATGTTTTCAGTTAAGTATGAATGGAGCTTTAACCTATCAAGATATCCGAGCCATTAAGGCCTTAAAAAGAATAAGGGAGCCAAGAAATACCGTAGGAGCACTAGAAAGAATCACACGAAGACTGCTTTTGTTCCACCAAGAGATAGGTCACCTTCAAGAGTCTAAGCAAATAATGTTAAGATCAACGAAACAATATGTACTAATAATTAGGCTATTTAAAGATTTCCATCCTGTAATAGCAGCCTTAGAAGAAATATGGGAAACCATGAATGATGAGGATGAACTTCCATTAGCAATGCGTTACTATTTCCTCTTAGTTAGGTTCACTGCAAAATTCGAGTTTCAATTCACAAATGAGCAAAAACATAGGATTCTCACAAACCTTCCTAGAGGACATTTTGATGCACATGACAATGATGATTATGAGGAGATAGATGATGATATGCTAGATGAAGGATCGGATGTAGAAGATCCCAATTTTTAGAATAGTAGTTTTCATTGTTTGTTTTATTTCTTTCTTTATTTTGTGATTGTAATAAGTGAAAATTATTTTTCCAAATGAATAACATGCTATTTTATTATCATGTATGAGTTTGATTTTATTTTTGCAATCATAATAAGTAATAAATAAAATGAATAATGACTAAGTTCGGTGAGGGTGGATACAAATCAATGAACCAAGTTTACTTATTGAGAGTTAGGGGGCCATAGTAGTGAGAACGATTTTACTGATCCCAGCTCTCGCTCAATATGGTTAACTTTGGAACAAAGATAAGTTTTGAGCCTGAGAATTAAGTCATATAGGATGATTAGAAACAAACTTAGAAAATAAAGATGGCTTGTTTTTCTAAGTATAGAAACCCACTCTAAATAATAAATAAAGACTTATATAACTTTTCATAAGAAGTCATAATAAATAGGTCCGAGATATGTTTGTTTTAGAATAAGTTTTTGCCTTAGAGCCTATTAGGTAAAGTTCTAACATATTTCTTTCAACTGTTAGAACTCTGCTACGATGTCGCTCCGAAGATCTGCACGCACCAACGGAAACGCCTCCAGCGATGTTCCAGCAACCAATGAAGTCCCTCCAGTTCGTCGAAGGGGAGTGCGTGCTACTGTCCGCCGCAACGCGCCGGCACCGCCAGCTGACAACACTGCGGAAATCGCCAGACTGCGACAACAAGTCGAGGAACTTATGCAGCAACAACACCAACAAGCTCAATCTCAGCCTCAGCCTCCTCCACAGCCACAGCCGCAGCCACAGCAAATGGCCCCAGCACCCCAACAAGTTGGTCCATATGGGGGACGGCCTATGACAAACTACGCGCCATATCTAGTACCGAACATGGAGCTAGTGTATGAGAGATTCCGCAAGAAGCACGCTCTAAACTTCGAAGGGACTACAGACCCCTTTGAGGCAGAAGAGTGGCTAAGGAATGTGGAGCTGATTCTAACGCACATGAATCTCAGTAATGCGGACCGCATATCCTGCGTCTCGTCTTTGCTCAAGAAGGATGCCAGGATATGGTGGGACTTGGTCTAGTAATCCCATGATGCTGCCACCATGACATGGACCCGATTTGTGGAGCTGTTCCACAAAAAGTACTACAACTCAGCTGTACTCGCTTCAAGAGTTGAGGAGTTTGCCAACCTGAAGCAAGGAAATTTATCAGTGGCGGAGTATGCTCGTCAGTTCGACCGCTTAGCAAAGTTCGCCTCTGAGATGGTTCCAACTGATTTTCTGAGGGTGAACAAGTTTGTTAGAGGACTTCGACCGAAGATCGAGATGGGGGTTAAGCTAGCAAACCCAGGGAACACTACATACACCGACGTTCTTGAGACAGCAATCGAAGTAGAAAGGTTGCAGGCCAATGTAAGCAAAGAAGAAGCCAGTAAGCCAGAACCAAGACAGCATAATCAACCGCAGACTAGTCGGAGCAACAACCATAACGGCAACAATCAGTCTAGCAATAATGGCAACAATCAATCAGGCAACAACGGTAACAGCCAGAAAAGACGGCATCCTGATAACAAGAAAGTCGATAGCGATAAAAGGGCACGTACGAATAATGGGGGAAATAGGCCGGGCTACGTGGAGTACCCGCCATGTTATAAGTGTCAGAAGAAGCATCCTGGAGAATGTCGCGCAAACACCAAGGAGTGTTTTAACTGTGGTCAAGAAGGGCATCGTAAAAGAGATTGTCCTCAGCAAAAGCCAGAAGGGAAGAAGGACGAAAAGATGGTTCCTGCTAGGGTTTTTGCTTTAACCCAAGGAGAGGCTGATGCTAGCAACAAGGTGGTCACAGGTCAAGTTTCTATCCTCAATAATTTATGCTATGTATTATTTGATTCGGGAGCCACTCATTCGTATATCTCGTTAGGAATGATAGAAAAACTAGGCAAACCTAGTGAAAGATTTAGAACTAGGTTTGTAACCAAGTTACCTTCGGGCAAAGTAGTTCTATCATCACGAATAGTACGAGGCGTACCGATCAAGATTGAGGACATAGAACTGGAAGGAGACCTGATAGAGCTAGTGATCAGGACTTCGACGTAATACTAGGCATGGATTGGCTAGCATGGCATGGCACAACGATCGACTGCAAACGCAAAAAGGTGATGTTCGAGACTCCTGACGGCCAGAGACGATGCTTCATGGGACAAGCTTCAGGATTGCACACCCCGTTAGTATCATCTCTCAAAGCTCAACGAATGATGGAGAAAGGATGTCAAGCGTTCCTAGCCAGCATCACGAATGTGGAGAGGGAGACACCACTTAGGGTTGGAGACGTCCATGTTATACAAGAATTTCCAGAGGTATTTCCCGATGACTTGCCAGGATTGCCGCCAACTCGAGAAATAGACTTCACGATAGAATTAGTACCAGGCACCGAGCCTATCTCTAAGGCACCATACCGGATGGCACCTACGAAACTCAAGGAGTTAAAGACGCAGCTACAAGAACTCCTAGACTTGGGTTTTATTAGGCCAAGCCATTAACCATGGGGAGCTCCGGTACTATTCATGAAGAAAAAGGACGGAAGTATGCGGATGTGCATAGACTATCGTGAGCTGAACAAAGTAACAATTAAGAACAAATACCCGCTACCTCGGATTGACGATTTTTTTGATCAACTCTGAGGCGCGACTGTATTTTCTAAGATCGATTTACGGTCCGGGTATCATCAGCTCAAGGTAAAGGGAGAAGATATTCCTAAGACAGCCTTTAGGACTCGCTATGGACATTACGAGTTCTTGGTTATGTCTTTTGGTCTTACTAACGCACCAGCCGCGTTTATGGACTTAATGAATAGGGTCTTCAAAGACTACTTGGATAAATTTGTCGTTGTGTTTATCGACGACATTTTAATATACTCCAAGGATGAAGTAGAGCACGAGGAACATTTGAGGATGATTTTGACGCGATTGAAGGAGCATCAACTCTACGCAAAGTTCAAGAAATGTGAGTTTTGGCTTTCGCAAGTGGCGTTCCTCGGGCATATTATATCGAAAGATGGAGTTGCAGTAGATCCATCAAAGGTAAAGGCCGTGAAGGATTGGCCCAGACCAAAGAACGCATCTGAAGTAAGAAGCTTTCTAGGGTTAGCAGGTTATTATAGGAAGTTTGTAGAGGGCTTTTCTAAGATAGCCACTATGCTCACCAACCTGACCCGGAAGCAACAAAAGTTTAACTGGAACGATAAGTGTGAAGAAAGCTTCCTGTTGCTTAAAGATAAGCTTTGCTCAACACCAGTACTCAGTGTACCAACACCCAACGATAAGTTCGTTGTCTACTGCGATGCATCAAAGCAAGGATTAGGTTGCGTGCTGATGCAAAATGATAAGGTGATAGCCTATGCCTCACGACAGCTAAAGGAGTACGAACAGCGCTATCCAACTCACGATAAGGAGTTGGCAGCGGTGGTCTTTGCGTTAAAAATCTGGCGCCATTATCTTTACGGAGAACGGTGCGAGATTTATACGGACCACAAAAGTTTAAAGTACTTCTTTACTCAGAAGGAGCTCAACATGAGGCAACGCAGGTGGTTGGATTTAGTAAAGGATTACGACTGCAAAATCCTATACCACCCGGGAAAGGCGAATGTAGTAGCCGATGCACTTAGTAGGAAGAATTATGGGAATTTAGCAGCTTTAGCCGGAATAGAAGAGCCGCTACAGCAGGAGCTAATCAGTGCCGGGATAGAAGTAGTTATAGGCAAACTAGCTAACTTGTCTATCCAATCGAATCTGCTAGAGGACATACGGATTGGTCAGAAACATGATGACACGCTAGCAGCACATATGGATGCAGTCAGAGAAGGCAAGACTACAGATTTCTCAATATCTAGCCAAGGCTTATTGAGATATAAGGATCGGGTATGTGTGCCAAATGATCAAAGCATTAAGAAGACGATCCTAGAAGAAGCGCACAGTACCCCGTATTCAGTTCACCCAGGATCTACCAAGATGACTCATGACATCAAGGCAATCTATTGGTGGCCAGGGATGAAGAAGGACATAGCAGAGTATGCGTCTAAGTGTCTTATATGCCAGCAAGTGAAAGCAGAGCATCAGCGGCCTGCAGGTTTATTGCAACCGCTTAGCGTACCAGAATGGAAGTGGGATGATATAGCTATGGACTTCGTGACGGGTCTGCCAAAGACGAATAAGCAGCATGATTCCGCTTGGATAGTAATAGATAGACTAACCAAGTCGGCTCATTTCCTGCCTGTTAAGACTTCATACACGGCAGACCAATATGTAGACATCTACATCCAAGAGATTGTACGATTGCATGGAATCCCCAAGACGATAGTATCAGGTAGAGGGTCGGTTTTTACATCAAGATTTTGGGGAAGCTTACAGCAAGCTATGTGTAATGCCCCAAATTTCCTAATAAGGTTTAGGACCTTGATTAGGAGGCCGGGAGGGCCATAATTGATTTATTATAGTATTTAATGATTATATGCATGTTTACGTGAATTATATTATTATATGATGGTGAATGCATGCATATGGGCTCATATGTTAATTATGAGGGTAATTTGGTAATTTGGCTGCTGTGGGCGTAATTGTATATTTTGGGGTGCATGGTTGTGATTAATTAATATAGACACATTATAAGGTGGATTGGTTCGAGCTTTTCGACATGAGACGATCATGAGATGTAAGTGTTCGGTCTAGTCATAACGGGTTTAAGCTCGGGGCTCGGGGTGAGTCTCGGGGTGATATTTATGGTTATGGCATTATCGGGGATTTTAGGGTAACGGGATATGAATTATTGGTGTTTGAGGATATTGAAATTAGCGGGAATTGGGAAGCGTTAATTATGATTAACGGGTTAAGCTAAAAGTACCAATTATACCCCTAGAGTGGCTTGAAAGGCTTTAGATGACATAAGGGCATTTTAGTCTTTTAACCCTAAGGATATATATGATATGAAGGCTGTAGATTGATATTAAAACAGAGCCTATATTCTCATTCTCCCTTCCATCCCGTACAAGCTTCTTCCCTCACCTTTCTTTGAATTTTTGAGAGCTCAAATGGAGGTGTTGAGCTAGGGGATTCAAGGTGGAAGCTAGGGAACCTGTAACAACCATCAAAGGGGACTCAAAACAGGATTCAAGGTGAGTTCTAGTCACTTACTTCAGGTGGTGCTCTGTTTTCAAGCTTTGGTTTTCAGCTTTTGATCTTGTTAGAAGCTTGGATTCAAAGGGGTTTTGATGGAGTATAGGATTGGGTTTTGATGAGGGGAGGTTATGAGTGTTGTCTAGGGGTTTAACTATATGTTTGGAGGAGGTTTGGAGATGGTTTGAGGGACTGGTTTGAGAGGGAAAGCACAGGGTTAAAATTCTGGTGCGTGTGGCCGACTTAGCTGGTCTGGGCTGGGCGCCGCGGCGCAGCAGGGGTGCGCCGCGGCCCTTGGTGTCTGTCAGGAGGGAGCCCTTCTGTCTGAAGGGCGCGCCGCGGCGCAGCAGGGGAGGGTCGCGGCCCTTAAGGCTAATTTTGTTAAAGTGTGGTTTTTAGCTCGGGGATTCAAACCATAGGCCTCGAGGTTGAACCTAGTACCCAGTTGGGTAGTATTTGAGGTCTCGGGGGCTGGGATTTGGTTTGGGAACCCTCAGTTATCATTTTTATTAATAATACCTTATATTTGGTTATGACTAGGTGACCGCTAAAGGACTAAAAGTTGATCGTTCTCAAGGGTCGTTCTTTTAATCGTTCTAGCTCAGCTTTGAGGTAAGAAAACTGCACCCTGTGTATATGTGATATGCATGGCTATTATGATGCATGTTGGTTGATTAATGAGTATGACATGCATGGTTATTATATGATGCATGTCGGTTGATTATTATGTATGACATGCATGACTATTCTTGATGCATGTTGGTTGACTATTAAACGTGACATGCATGGCTGTTATTGATGCATGTTAGATTGCTGGATATTGCAGATGATGCATGTGAAACATGTGTTTGGGACGTGCTTTATATACTGAGTATGATACTGTTCAGAGCTTGAGCTTCTGTGTTTATGCATGGCCCTAATAACACGAATACTTGTTCAGTAAGCATGCTAAATGCCTCGTTTATGGATATGGAACATGAGATATGTGATTGGTGGCATGTCTTACTTGTGATTGACACTGACTAGTCAGGGACCGACTCTAAAGTCGAGAATTTTGCATTGAATGGCTCTATAGCATTAATGCCAGACCGACCCTAAGGTCGAGAAACTTATAACCGCTTGCCTGGTCTACGACCAGATGACTATAGCCAAGGTATATGACCCCGGTGACCGTTTGTCACATGGCTAAGGGACGTTGTCCATAGTTTCGACTCTAGAGTCATGAGGAAGGTTATGTTGGTGACTAAACACCTCGCACCTGTCCTAATCAAGCTCAAGTCAAGAATTTTGCATTGAATGGCTCTATAGCATTAATGCCAGACCGACCCTAAGGTCGAAGAACTATTAAGCGCTTGCCTGGTCTACGACCAGATGTTTATAGCCAAGGTATATGACCCCGGTGACTATTTGTCACATGGCCAAGGGACGCTGTCCATTGCACGACTCTAGGGTCGGGAGGAAGGTTATGTTGGTGACCATTCACCATGCACCTGTCCTAATCAACTTATGAAAGGATCACGTATCAGTTAAGCTGTAGAGTCCAAGAACTTTACTTAGCTAAGATAGATAGTAGTATGATAGTATTTATAGCATTATCTTTGTTACTTTGGATTTTTGGTTCAGACCGGGAATTATTTGGACACTCATAGTAGTACTTATAGATTTTCTAAGTTTAACCTATAGTTTAAGAATATTAAGTATAACCTAAGGTTTGATTAAAGTGACTGATATTAAGGATTATATTATTATATTATAAGGTTTAGACATCAACCAATAAGATTTTAAGCACATGTTTTGAATGGTAATTAAGGATTAAGATTTTTGAGGATTAAATATAATAAGGAGTAAAGTTTGAATGTTATAGGGTCAGTCAGCAGCTTTGAGTACGTTGAGGGCTTAGTCAAGGCTGTTTACTCCATTCAAACCTAGCTAAAAATGTGTAATTTCGTGTTTAAATATTCAGCGTATGCCGATATATCGCAGCTATAGGGGGCGATATGTCGCAGCACGTAGATACGGAAAACACGAAACGATGCACGGTCGCCTCGGGCATACTGGCCCAGGCGATATATCGCCTACAGGGGGCGATATATCGCCTCCTTCAGCATGGATTCAAACTCTTTTGAATTCATTTCCTTTCAGCCATTCAAACTCCTTCAACAGTCCAGCATCTTGTGAACGAGTCTTCAGCCTCTGCTGAACGATTATTCAAATGATTTTCACCTAAAAAGCCATTATTTTTATTCAAGTAAAATCAAGATATTTTCATTCCCAAACTCTATAAATAGGACCTAGTACCCAGCCATTATTCACCATTTGCTCTAAGTTCAGAGGCTGCTAGTGTTAAGTGAGTGTGAGAGTGTAAACACCTGGTTTGGGAAAACTATAAGCTTAAACATCATAAGCTTATCAAACACTTTGGGAAGTGAGTTCTATAGTATTTCGGTGGAGGTTAGATTGATCTTGCAAATCTTTGAGGTAACCAAAACTCTAGTTCTTTTCTGTATTATGTTTCCTTTCTCTTAGTCTTCTACTCAATTTCCTAACCTCATTCTTATTTTGGTTAGGGAATCCAAGTTCTTAAGCACTTAAGTTGTGGTAAGCATATTTTCTTTTAATGGTTTAGTCTTCCTATTCTCTTTCATTTCATCTCTTTCCTTCTTTCAACTCACTCTTGTTCATTATGGTTTTAGGAGTGTTCCAAAAGTCCCAATTCAGTCCATTATATCCCGGTAACTTTGGTAAGGAAAATAGGCTAGAATTAATATGTTATGTGCTTATGTTATCTATATGTTTATGTTATTAAAAGTGTTATGATATGTCTTTACGTTATTATGAAATTATGTTTATGTTTATGACTATGTGTTAGATTTTCCTTGCTGGGCATTAGGCTCACTCCTTTCTGTTTATGTGCAGGAAAATAAGCTTAGAGGCGGAAAGATTCGTGATGCTTGGAGGATGTGTATCGATGGTGAATGGAGTCAAGGAGCCGAGCGTTATTCGATTCGAGGATGTAGTCATGTTTATGTTTTTATGGTTTTAAATGTATTTTCCGCATTTTCTATGTAAATCTTTTTAGTTTTTAAGTTATTTTTGTTAAAGACAATGGGTACCCATATCCTACTTATTTTATGAAAGTAACCTTTGTTTCCATAAGTTTTCAATAAAATTATGGTATTTCTGCAAAAATGTAAGATTTATGTATAGATTCGTTAATGGTCCAAGTAGTCTAGATTAGTGGGTCGTTACAGTTGGTATCAGAGCAAACGGTTCCTTCGCATGAAGTTCTCCTTGATACACATGCTCAAAGCTCCGAATCGGACCGCCAAGTAAGTGTTTAAGTTACAAGTTACAAGTTACTTTGTCTATGTGTATAGCTAACGACTTTAGTGTTTATGTTTTAGTTAAGAATGAATGGAGCTTTAAGCAATGAGGATATCCGAGCCATTAAGGCTTTAAAAAGAATAAGGGAGCCAAGAAACACCATAGGAGCACTAGAAAAGATCACTCGAAGATTGATCTTGTTCCACAGAGAGATAGGTCACCTTCAAGAGTCTAAGCAAATCATGATGAGAGCTGCAGAACAATATGTCCTAGTAATTAGGCTTTTAAAAGATTTTCCGTCAGCAATTTTAACTTTAGAAGAAATATGGGAGAATATAAATAATGACGATGACTTACAAGCAGCCCTAAGATATTATTCTCTCATACTTAAGTTCACCTATGATTTAGAGTTTCAATTCACTAATGAGCAACAACATAGGATCTTCTTGAATCTTCCCCGAGGAAATTTTGAGGCTCAAGACAATGATGATTATAAGGAGATAGATGATGATATGCTAGATGAAGGATCAGATGTAGAAGATCCCGATTTTTAGAATAGCTAGTTTTTCATTGTTTGTTTTGTTTATTTCTTTATTTTATGATTGTAATAAGTGAAAATCTTTTTCCAAATTGATTTCATGTTATTTTATTTTCATGTATGAGTTTGATTCTATTTTCGCAATCATAATAAGTAATAAATAAAATAAATAATGACTAAGTTCAGTGAGGGTGGATACAAATCAATGAACCAAGTTTCTTTATTGAGAGTTAGGGGGCCTTAGTAGTGGGAACGATTTTACTGATCCCAGCCCTCCCTCAATATGGTTAACTTTGGAACAAAGATAAGTTTCGAGCCTGAGAATTAAGTCATATAGGATGATTAGAAACACACCTAGAAAATAAAGATGACTTGTTTTTCTAAGTATAGAAACCCACTCTAATAATAAATAAAGACCTATATAATTTTTCATAAGAAGTCATAATAAATAGGTCCGAGATATGTTTGTTTTAGAATAAGTTTTGCCTTAGAGCCTATTAGGGTAAGTTCTAACAAGTTCTCGACTGTTAGAACTTTTGGTGAAGATGTCGCTCCGAAGATCTGCACGCACCAACGGAAACGCCTCCAACGTTGTTCCAACGACCAATGATGCCCTCCAGTTCGCAGAAGAGGAGTGCGTACTACTACTAGCCGCAACGCGCCGACACCATCAGCTGACAACACCGTGGAAATCGCTAGACGGCGACAACAAGTCGAGGAACTCTTGCAGCAACAACGTCAACAGGCGCAGACTCAGCCTCAGCCTCCGCCGCAACCGCAGTCGCAGCTACAACAAATGGCCCTAGCACCCCAACAAGTTGGTCCATATGGGGGATGGCCAGTGACGCACTACACGCCACATCCAGTACCGAATATGGAGTCAGTGTATGAAAGGTTCCGCAAACAGCTCGCTCCAAACTTCAAAGGGACTATAGACCCCTTTGAGGCAGAAGAGTGGCTAAGGAATGTAAAACCAATTCTTACGCGCATGAACCTCAGTAATACGGACCGCATATCCTGCGTCTCGTCATTACTAAGGAAGGATGCCAGAATATGGTGGGACTTAGTTCAGCAGACTAACGATGTCACCACCATGATATGAACAAGATTTGTGGAGCCGTTCCACAAGAAGTATTACACCTCGGCAGTCATCGCTAATGGTAGAAGAATATGCTCGTCAGTTCAACAGATTAGTCAAGTTTGCACCAGAGTTGGTCCCAACCGACTTTACGAGGTTGACCAAGAGGACTTAGACCAAAGATGGAATTAGGGGTTAAGTTAGCAAACCTGGGAACCACTACCTATGCCAATGTTCTAGAAACGGCAATCGAAATAGAAAGGATTCTGATGAATGTTAGTGAGGAGAAGAAGGATTAAACGATGGTTCCAGACCAAAGTCTTTGCATTGACCCAAGGAGGAACCCATGCTAGTAACAAGCATTTATAGGTCAGATCATATCCTCAATAGTATATGTATCGCTAGATTGGTAGCAGTATACTCGTATATCTCGTTAGGAATGATAGAAAAACTAGACAAACCTAGTGAAAGATTTAGAACTAGGTTTGTAACCGAGTTGCCTTCGGGTAGAGTAGTTCTATCATCACGAATAGTACGAGGCTTACCGATCAAGATTGAGGACATAGGACTAGAAGGAGATCTGATAGAGCTAGTAATCAAGGACTTCGACGTAATACTAAGCATGGATTGGCTAGCACGGCATGGCGCAACGATCGACAACAAACGCAAGGAGGTGATGTTCGAAACTCCTGACGGCCAGAGACGATGCTTCATGGGACAAGCTTCAGGACTACGCACACCGTTAGTGTCATCTCTCAAAGCTCAGAGAATGATGGAGAAAGGATGCCAAGCATTCTTAGCCAGCATCACGAATGTGGAGAAGGAGACATCACTCAAAGTTGGAGATGTTCGGGTTATACAAGAATTTCCAGAAGTTTTCCCCGATGACTTGCCAGGATTGCCGCCAAATCGAGAAATAGACTTCACGATAGAATTAGTACCCGGCACCGAGCCTATCTCTAAGGCACCATAGCAGATGGCACCTACGGAACTCAAGGAGTTAATGACACAGCTATAAGAACTCCTAGACTTGGGTTTCATTAGGCCAAGCCATTCACCATGGGGAGCTCCGGTACTATTCGTGAAGAAGAAGGACGGAAGTATGCGCATGTGCATAGACTACCGTGAGCTGAATAAAGTGAACAAATACCCGCTACTTCGGATTGATGATTTGTTTGATCAACTCCGAGGCGCGACTGTATTCGATTTATGGTCCGGGTATCATCAGCTCAAGGTAAAGGGAGAAGATATTCCCAAGACAACCTTTAGGACTCGTTATGGACGTTACGAGTTCTTGGTTATGTCTTTGGGTCTTACTAACGCGCAAGCCACGTTTATGGACTTAATGAATAGAGTCTTCAAGGATTACTTAGATAAATTCGTTGTTGTATTCATCGACGATATCTTAGTATACTCCAAGGATGAAGTAGAGCACGAGGAACATTTAAGGATTATTTTGACGCGATTGAAGGAGCATAAACTTTACGCCAAGTTCAAGAAATGCGAGTTTTGGCTTTCACAAGTGGCGTTCCTCGGGCACATCATATCGAAAGACGGAGTTGCAGTAGATCCATCGAAGGTAGAGGCCGTGAAGGATTGGCCTAGACCAAAGAACGCGTCAGAAGTAAGAAGCTTCTTAGGGCTAGCAGGTTACTATAGAAAGTTGTAGAGGGCTTTTTCTAAGATAGCCACTCCACACACCAACCTGACCCGGAAGCAACAAAAGTTTAACTGGAACGATAAGTGTGAAGAAAGCTTCCAGTTACTTAAAGATAAGCTTTGCTCAACACCAGTACTTAGTGTACCGACACTCGACGATAAGTTCGTTGTCTAATGCAATGCATCGAAGATAGGATTGGGATGCGTGTTGATGCAAAATGACAAGGTGATAGCCTATGCCTCACGACAGTTAAAGGAGTACAAACAGCGCTATCCAACTCACGGTATGGAGTTGGCAGCAGTGGTCATTGTGTTAAAAATCTAGCACCATTATCTTTACGAATAACGATGCGAGATTTATACGGACCACAAAAAGTTTAAAATACTTCTTTACGCAGAAGGAGCTCAACATGAGGCAACGCAGATGGATAGAATTAGTCAAGGATTACGACTGCGAAATCCTATACCACCCAGGGAAGGCAAATGTAGTTGCCGATGCACTCAGCAGGAAAAGCTATGGGAACTTAGCAGTCTTATCTGGAATAGAAAAGCCGCTACAGCAGGAGCTTATCAGTACCAGAATAGAAGTGGTTGTAGGCAAGCTGGCTAACTTGTCTATCCAATCAAATCTGCTAGAGGACATACGGATTGGTCAGAGACATGAGGAATCGCTAGCACCACACATGGATGCAGTCAGAAAAAGCAAGACTACAGATTTCTCAATATCCAGTAAAGGTTTATTGAGATATAAGGATCGGGTATGCGTGCCAGACGATCAAAGTATCAAGAAGACGATCCTAGAAGAAGCGCACAATACCCCGTACTCAGTTTATCCAGGGTCTACCAAGATGACTCATGGCATCAAGGCAGTCTATTGGTGGCCAGGGATGAAGAAGGACATAGCGGAGTATGTATCTAAGTGTCTGGTATGCCAGCAAGTTAAGGCGGAGCATCAGCGGCCTGCAGGATTATTGCAACCGCTTAGCATACCAGAATGGAAGTGGAATGAGATAGCCATGGACTTCGTGACGGGTCTGCCAAAGACAAATAAGCAGCATGATTCTGCTTGGATAGTCATAGATAGACTAACCAAGTCGGCTCATTTTCTGCCTGTTAAGACTTCTTATACGGCAGACCAATATGCAGACATCTACATACAAGAGATTGTACGATTGCATGGAATCCCCAAGACGATAGTATCAGATAGAGGATCAGTGTTTACGTCAAGATTTTGGAGAAGCTTATAGCAAGCCATGGGTACTAAGTTAAGTCTTAGTACAGCTTTCCATCCTCAGACAGATGGGCAGTCAGAGCGTACGATTCAGATCTTAGAGGATATGCTACGCGCTTGTATACTTGATTTCGGAGGATCGTGGAACAAGTACTTACCACTGATCGAGTTCTCGTACAACAACAGCTACCAGTCGACGATCGAGATGACACCTTATGAGTTGCTATATGGAAGAAGGTGCCGATCACCGTTGCACTGGGACGAGGTAGGAGAAAGGAAGCTTCTAGGGCCCGAAGCTGTTAGACAAGCTCAAGAAGCAGTAGCGCTTATTAGACAGCGTATGCTTGCAGCTCAAAGCCGACAGAAAAGCTATGCGGATACCAAGCGACGCGATGTGGAATTCCAAGTTGGAGATCAAGTCTTCATGAAGATATCTCCTATGAAAAGTGTCAAGCGGTTCGGAAAGAAAGGCAAGCTTAGTCCCCGATTCATAGGTCCTTTTAGATATTGGACAAAGTGGGAACAGTTGCGTATAGACTAGCCCTACCGCCAGCACTAGCCGATAGTCACAACGTCTTCCACATCTCGATGTTACGCAAATATGTGTCAGACCCATCTCACGTCCTCAAGAACGATACGATAGCGCTCCAGAAAGACTTAAGTTACGAGGAACGACCGGTTAGCATCCTAGATAGAGGGATGAAGCAGTTACGGTCCAAGAGCTTTCCTATAGTCAAAGTCCTATGGAGCAATAGTTCTGAATGCGAGGCAATGTGGGAGTTGGAGGAGGACATGCAAGGCCGGTATCCGGAGTTATGTGATAAGTAAATTTCGAGGACGAAATTCTTTTTAGTAGGGGAGAATTGTAGAGTCCAAGAACTTTACTTAGCTAAGATAGATAGTAGTATGATAGTATTTATAGCATTATCTTTGTTACTTTGGATTTTTGGTTCAGACCGGGAATTATTTGGACACTCATAGTAGTACTTATAGATTTTCTAAGTTTAACCTATAGTTTAAGAATATTAAGTATAACCTAAGGTTTGATTAAAGTGACTGATATTAAGGATTATATTATTATATTATAAGGTTTAGACATCAACCAATAAGATTTTAAGCACATGTTTTGAATGGTAATTAAGGATTAAGATTTTTGAGGATTAAATATAATAAGGAGTAAAGTTTGAATGTTATAGGGTCAGTCAGCAGCTTTGAGTACGTTGAGGGCTTAGTCAAGGCTGTTTACTCCATTCAAACCTAGCTAAAAATGTGTAATTTCGTGTTTAAATATTCAGCGTATGCCGATATATCGCAGCTATAGGGGGCGATATGTCGCAGCACGTAGATACGGAAAACACGAAACGATGCACGGTCGCCTCGGGCATACTGGCCCAGGCGATATATCGCCTACAGGGGGCGATATATCGCCTCCTTCAGCATGGATTCAAACTCTTTTGAATTCATTTCCTTTCAGCCATTCAAACTCCTTCAACAGTCCAGCATCTTGTGAACGAGTCTTCAGCCTCTGCTGAACGATTATTCAAATGATTTTCACCTAAAAAGCCATTATTTTTATTCAAGTAAAATCAAGATATTTTCATTCCCAAACTCTATAAATAGGACCTAGTACCCAGCCATTATTCACCATTTGCTCTAAGTTCAGAGGCTGCTAGTGTTAAGTGAGTGTGAGAGTGTAAACACCTGGTTTGGGAAAACTATAAGCTTAAACATCATAAGCTTATCAAACACTTTGGGAAGTGAGTTCTATAGTATTTCGGTGGAGGTTAGATTGATCTTGCAAATCTTTGAGGTAACCAAAACTCTAGTTCTTTTCTGTATTATGTTTCCTTTCTCTTAGTCTTCTACTCAATTTCCTAACCTCATTCTTATTTTGGTTAGGGAATCCAAGTTCTTAAGCACTTAAGTTGTGGTAAGCATATTTTCTTTTAATGGTTTAGTCTTCCTATTCTCTTTCATTTCATCTCTTTCCTTCTTTCAACTCACTCTTGTTCATTATGGTTTTAGGAGTGTTCCAAAAGTCCCAATTCAGTCCATTATATCCCGGTAACTTTGGTAAGGAAAATAGGCTAGAATTAATATGTTATGTGCTTATGTTATCTATATGTTTATGTTATTAAAAGTGTTATGATATGTCTTTACGTTATTATGAAATTATGTTTATGTTTATGACTATGTGTTAGATTTTCCTTGCTGGGCATTAGGCTCACTCCTTTCTGTTTATGTGCAGGAAAATAAGCTTAGAGGCGGAAAGATTCGTGATGCTTGGAGGATGTGTATCGATGGTGAATGGAGTCAAGGAGCCGAGCGTTATTCGATTCGAGGATGTAGTCATGTTTATGTTTTTATGGTTTTAAATGTATTTTCCGCATTTTCTATGTAAATCTTTTTAGTTTTTAAGTTATTTTTGTTAAAGACAATGGGTACCCATATCCTACTTATTTTATGAAAGTAACCTTTGTTTCCATAAGTTTTCAATAAAATTATGGTATTTCTGCAAAAATGTAAGATTTATGTATAGATTCGTTAATGGTCCAAGTAGTCTAGATTAGTGGGTCGTTACATAAGCCCTGGTGACCCTATCGTCACATGGCTAAAGGGAGCGATGCTCATTATTGTGACTTCTGGCTATTGTCACCTATTTGCTTGGACTGATAGTCCTGAATGGTTATTATGATCGTTGTTGATATTATATCATGTTTTATTGGGTTTTCTTGCTGGGCTTCGGCTCACGGGTGCTACGTGGTGCAGGTAAAGGCAAGAGGAAGCTGGACCATCCTTGAGTTGAAGAGCTTAGGTGATGATGTGTACATATGCAGCTGCTCGTCCGCCACGGCGGAGGTTTAAAGTGGAACTAGGGTTGAACCCTGTTTTTCCGCTTAGAACGACCTGTTGTAGATATTTTCTGTAATAAACTCTGAAACTTTATTTTCGGGATCCCAATGTATATATTAAACGTTTTAGTGAAACGTTACATCCTAACCAAATTGTTAATCCCTAAACCGCTAATCATACTTAGTTACACGTTTTTGGCTAAATGACTCGATTAGCGAGTTTAGCACTGTTTACAAGGCACACCGTAACGGTCCCTGGAGTTGGGGCATTACACTATGGGTACTAATTTAAGCCTTAGTACAGCTTTTCATCCTCAGACAGCTGAGCAGTCCGAGCGTACGATTCAGATTTTAGAGGATATGCTACGCGCATGTGTGCTTGATTTCGGAGGATCATGGAACAAGTACTTGCCGCTGATCGAGTTTTCGTACAACAATAGCTACCAGTCAACGATCGGGATGGCACCTTATGAGTTGCTGTATGGAAGAAGGTGCCGATCACCGTTGCACTGGGACGAGGTAGGAGAAAGGAAGCTTCTAGGGCTCGAAGCTGTTAGACAAGCTCAAGAAGCAGTAGCGCTTATTAGACAGCGTATGCTTGCTGCTCAAAGCCGTCAGAAAAGCTATGCGAATGCCAAGCGAGGCGATGTGGAATTCCAAGTTGGAGATCAAGTCTTCCTGAAGATATCTCCTACGAAAGGTGTCAAGCGGTTCGGGAAGAAAGGCAAGCTTAGTCCCCGATTCATAGGTCCTTTTGAGATATTGGACAAAGTGGGACCAGTTGCGTATAGACTAGCCCTACTGCCAGCACTAGCCGATAGTCACAACGTGTTCCACATTTCGATGCTACACAAATATGTGTCAGACCCATCTCACGTCCTCAAGTACGATACGATAGCACTCCAGAAAGACTTGAGTTACGAGGAACGACCGGTTAGCATCCTAGATAGAGGGATGAAGCAGTTACGGTCTAAGAGCTTTCCTATAGTCAAAGTCCTATGGAGTAATAGTTCTAAACGAGAGGCAACGTGGGAGTTGGAGGAGGACATGCAAGGCCGGTATCCGGAATTATTTGGTAAGTAAATTTCGAGGACGAAATTCTTTTTAGTAGGGGAGAATTGTAGAGTCCAAGAACTATACTTAGCTAGTTAGATAGTAGAATTATAGTATTTATAGTATTATCTTTATAACTGTGGATTTTTGGTTCAGACCGGGAATTATTTGGACACTCATAGTAGTACTTGTAGATTTTCTAAGTTTAATCTATAGTTTAAGAATATTAATGTTAACCTAAGGTTTGATTAATATGACTGATATTAAGGATAATATTTATTATACTATAAGGTTTAGATAACAACCAATAGGATTTTAAGCACATGTTATGTATGGATGATTAAGGATTAAGTATTTTGAGGATTTAATTTAATAAGGGTAAAGTTTGAATGCTTTAAGGTCAGTCAGCAGCTTTGAATACGTTGAGGGCTTAGTCAAGGTTGTTTATGTAGAGTCCAAGAACTTTACTTACCTAATTGTTTAGTAGTATTATAGTATGTTTAGTGTTATCATTGTTACTTTGGATTTTTGGTTCAGACCGGGAGTTATTTGGACACTCATAGTAGTACTTATAGATTTTCTAAGTTTAACCTATAGTTTAAGAATATTAAGTATAACCTAAGGTTTGATTAATGTGTCTGATATTAAGGATTATATTATTATATTATAAGGTTTAGACATCAACCAATAGGATTTTAAGCACATGTTTTGAATGGTAATTAAGGATTAAGTATTTTTGAGGATTAAATTAAATAAGGGTAAAAGTTTGAATGTATAGGGTCAGTCAGCAGCTTTGAGCACGTTGAGGGCTTAGTCAAGGCTGTTTACTCCATTCAAACTCAGCTAAAAATGTGTAAATTCGTGTTTAAATATTCAGCGTATGCCGATATATCGCAGCTATAGGGGGCGATATGTCGCAGCACGTAGATACGGAAAACACGAATCGATGCACGGTCGCCTCGGGAACAAAGGTCCAGGCGATATATCGCCTATAGGGGGCGATATATCGCCTCCACCAGCATGAATTCAAATACTTTTGAATTCTTTTCCCTTCAGCCATTCAAACTCCTTCAACAGTCCAGCATCTTCTGAACGAGTCTTCAGCCTCTACTGAACGATTATTCAAATGATTTTCACTTAAAAAGCCATTATTTTTATTCAAGTAAAATCAAGATATTTTCATTCCCAAACTCTATAAATAGGACCTAGTACCCAGCCATTATTCACCATTTGCTCTAAGTTCAGAGGCTGCTAGTGTTAAGTGAGTGTGAGAGTGTAAACACTTGGTTTGGGGAAAAACTATAAGCTTAAACATCATAAGCTTATCAAACACTTTGGGAAGTAAGTGAGTGCTATAGTATTTCGGTGGATGTTAGACTGATCTTGCAATCTTTGAGGTAAACCCAAAACTTTAGTTCTTTTCTGTATTTTTATGTTATTTCCTTTCTCAAAACCTTCTACTCAGTCCCCTAACCTTATTCTTATTTTGGTTAGGGAATCCAAGCTTTTAAGCATATAAGTCGGTAAGTATGTTTTCTATGGTTTAGTCTTTCCATCTCTTTCATTTCATCTCCTTTCTTTAGACTTACTCTTTCTTATGGTTTTAGGAGTGTTCCAACAATCCCAACTCAGTCCATAATCTCGGTAACTTTGGTAAGGAAATAGGCTAGAATCAACATGTTATGTGATTATGTTATCTATATGTTTTATGTTATTAAAAGTGTTATGATATATGTGTATGTTTGTAGGCTTGGGCATATGACCCATATGACTAACAAGACCCCAAATGGGTTATGGGCATATGACCTACTTAGCTAGTAGGACCCCACTAATCCCATGGGCATATGCTTGTTTAGTCTATGGGACCCCAAGTAATAATGGCCATTATAATAAGTGTATGTTATATGTATTATGTTAAGTCTTTATGTTTTCTTATGAAATTATGTATGTGACTTTGTGTTAGATTTTCCTTACTAGGCATTAGGCTCACTCCTTTCTGTTTATGTGCAGGAAAATAAGTTTAGAGGCGGAAAGATTCGTGGCGCTTGGAGAATGTGTATCGATGATGAATGGAGTCAAGGGGCCGAGCGTTATTCGATTCGAGGATATAGTCTCCTTTTATGTTTTTATGGTTTTTATGTGTATTTTCCGCATTATTATGTAATGTCTTTTATTTTAAATCTTGTTTTGTTTTAAAGACAATGGGATCCCAAAATCCTTCTTAGTATTCTGTTTATTTGTAAATAACTCTTATTTTTCAAGTTACTCAATAAATTATGGTATTTTCGTAAAAATGTAAGTTTTATGTATAGTTTCGATAATGGTCCAATTAGTCTAGATTAGTGGGTCATTACAGTTTACTCCATTCAAATTTAGCTAAAAATGTGTAATTTCATGTTTAAATAATCAGCGTGTGCCGATATATCGCAACTATAGGGGCGATATATCGCAGCACGTAGATACGAAAAACACAAGACGATGCACGACTGCCTCGGGCATACTGGCCCAGGCGATATATCGCCTACAGGGGCGATATATCGCCTCCTTCAGCTTATTTTGAAACATTTTGAAATCGTTTTCCATTCAGCCCTTCAACCTCTTGATAAGTCTAGCACCTTTTTGAACGAGTTTTCAGCCTCTGCTGAACGATAATTCAAATTATTTTCACCTAAAAAGCTATTATTTTTATTCAAGTAAAATTAAGATCTTTTCATTCCTAAACTCTATAAATAGGACCTAGTACCCAGCCATTATTCACCTTTTACTCTAAGTTCAGAGGCTGCAAGTTGCTAGGTGTGAGAGTTAAACACTTGGGAGGGGAAATCATAAGCTTGATCATCATAAGCTTATCAAACACTTGGGGAAGTAAGGTTTCATAGTATTTCGGTTCGAGGTTTAGATTGGTCTACAAGTCTTCAAGGTATTTCTACACCTTAGTTCATTGGTATTATTTTATTTTAAGTTCTCATAGTCTTCTACTCAGCCTCTAACCTTAATCTTTATTTTGGTTAGGAAATCTAAGTTCTTGAGCAAAAAGGTTTTGGTAAGTATTTTTCTCAATGGTTTAGTCCTTCCATTCCTTTCATTTCTCTTCTTCACTATACTCACTCTTTTTCAAATGGTTCTTAGGAGTGTTCCAAAGTCCCAACTCTATCCTCTTATCCAGGTACTTTGGTAAGGAAAATAGGATAGAATCTATATGTTATATGCTTATGTTATCTTATGTTTTATGCTATGAAATATGTTATAAAATATGTTATGAAATATGTATGTTTGTAGGCTTGGGCATATGACCCATTTGACTAACAAGCCCCAAATAGATTAGGGGCATATGACCTACTTAGCTAGTAGGACCCCACTAATCTAATGGGCATATGACTTGATTAGTCTATGGGACCCCAAGTAATAATGGCCATTATAGTATGTGCATGATATAAGTGTTATGTTAAGTTTTTATGTTTCTTATGAAATTTATGTATATGAACTATGTGTTAGATTTTTCCTTTATGGGCATTAGGCTCATTCCTTTTTGTTTATATGTGCAGGAAAATAGCTATAGTGGCGGTAAGGTTCGTGGATGCTTGGGGAATGTGTATCGGTGGTGAATGGAGTCAAGGAGTCGAGAGTTCGATTTTCGAGGATGTAGTCTTGTTTTATGGTCTTTATATGTATTTTCCGCACTTATTATGTAATCCTTTTTTTATTATAAATCATGTTATGTTTTGTTTTTCAAACAATGGGATCCCATATCCTACTTATTTTATGAAAGTTACTCTTATTTCTACAAGTTTCTAATAAAGTTATGGTATTTTCGCAAATGTAAGTTTTATTAAGGATTTGTATGTATAGTTTCGTTAATGGTCCAAAAGTCTAGAGTAGTGGGTCATTACAACCCTTTATTGTGTAAAATTGTTGTTATACAATATTGAGATGAATTTCATAAAGCCAAATGTGAAATGACCGTTAGAGATATGATTTTAACCACAATAATGTGTTTTAATCATTTGGAAGGGTTTGGAACCGTTTGGAAAAACAGCACATTTTTTAGTGCTGAAAATGGTCGGCGGCCGTGGCCACTAAATGTTGGTGGCCGTTGCCTGTGGGACAAAGGCTAATGGCCGCGGCCACTAATGTCTCTGGCCACGGCCACAGGCCAAAAACTGACCATTTTTTCAGTTTTTTCAATCTTTGTTTAACGGCTCAAAAAACTCAAAAAACTCTCAAATCTCATTTTTAATTCCATATTAATCCAATTAAACATTGGTAACAGCCATGGGGGTTGGTGGAATTTGAAATTCAAAGGGTTTCTCTAAACTTTATAAATAGGAGCCTATAGCTCACTTGTAAGACACAAAAATTCTATCCATTAGAGCACTTGGCTAGAAACACCTTGAGGCTTGATTATTCGAGAAAGCATTTCCTATAATCTGTGAGAGATCCCTTAGTGCTTGAGTTAGGGGGAAGTAAGCTTTTGGAAAAAGGATTCAAACCTTGTTCAAGTTGGTGATCCCCAACACTCTTCACTTTGGTTGTGTGAGTGAGAGTTTATTGTTTTGGTTCTTGTTCTTATTTTCTTCTATTGCTCTTTCTTCTTTTCTTCTTATTCTATTTACTTGTACTTTTGTTTAAGAGTTGTAATCCTTTTATTTCCTTTGTTCAAACACTTCTAGTGTACTTGTATCCTTTTGTAATAGAGTTGTACTTTCTATTTCTATCATCTTACATCTCCTTCTCCTTTTATTTGTATTTTCAGTTATAGAGTTGTAGCACTCACTTTATTTAATCAATCCTTGTCTATTGTAATATTTTGCATAGAGTTGTAATATTTTCTTACCATTTCCATTAAGACAATTTATATTTTCCTAACAGTATCTGGATAATTGTTAAATGAATTATGCTTGTCTGCTTTATCTCGTTGAAAGGCTTGACTTATAAGTCGAGGGCTGCAATAAAGTGTTGAATGCAAGCTGATAAGGCTTGACTTATGAGTTAAGGGCGGCAATGGTGCACTGAGCGCTGACCGATATGGTTAGGCCTATCCAGAAGCGTGATATACGCTTGAACGATCCTATGGTTTCTTGGAAAATAAAGCGCTAGGAACGCTTGGCCAGCCCGAAGGCTAGTTATACTGAGAATAGGGCAACGGGTCCGGTGTGACTCTACAGTCACTTATTCAGGGCTACGGGCCCCGGTGTGTAATGACCCAACTACTCTAAACTTTGGACCATTAACAAAACTATACATTGACACTAATCCGTGATAACACTTACAAGTGAAATGATCATAGCTTTATTAAAACTTGTAAGAGCAAATGTTAAACTTACATAAAACTCAAAGTAGGATATGGGATCTCATTGTTTTAAAATCAAAACATAACATACTTGTAATTATAGGAGATTACATAAATAAGTGCAGAAAAATACACATAAAACCATAAATAAAGACTTCATCCTCGAATCGAAACTCTCGGCTCCTTAAATCCATTCCACCTCAATACACATGCCCAAAACTACCAAGAACCTTTCCTGCCACCAAAGCTATTTTCCTGCACATATAACATAAAAGGAATGAGCCTAATGCCCAGCAAGGAAAATCTAACACATAACCATATACATAAAATTCATAATGTAACATAGAACATATCATAACACTTATGTCACATACATACTATAATGGCCATTATTACTTGGGGTCCCATAAACAAAATAAGTCATATGCCCATTAGATTAGTGGGGCTTGCTAGCTAAGCAAGTCATATGCCCATAATCTATTTGGGGCTTGTTAGTTGTACGGGTCATATGCCTAAGTCTACAAACATACTTAACATAGCATATTACATAACATAAAATCATAAGATAACATATAAAATCATATAACACATAAATCCTATCCTATTTTCCTTACCAAAATTACCGGGATATGAGAACTGTTTTGGGGACTTTGGAACACTCCTAAAAACTATTTATAATAAGGTGAGTATATTGAAGAAAATGGATGAAAGTGATGAAAGAACTATACTATCAAAATATACTTACCAAAAACCTCGTGCTCAAGAACTTAGATTTCCTAACCAAGAACAAGAATAAGGTTAGAATACTGAGTAGAAGACTATTAGAACTTTAAAGAAAATAATACAGAAACGGACTAGAGTTTGGGATTTATTGAGTACTTCTATGACCAATCTAAACCTTGAACCGAAATGTGAATAGAACCTTACTTCCCAAGTGTTTGGTAAGCTTATAGTGATCAAGCTTATGATTCCCAACCCATGTGTTTACACTCTCACACTAGCCTAGTAACTTGCAGCCTCTGAACTTAGCTTAATAGATGAATAAATGGATGGGTACTAGGTCCTATTTATAGAGTTTAGGAATGAAAAGATCTCAATTTAACTTGAATAAAAATAATGGCTTTTTAAGTGAAAAACATTTGAATTATCATTCAGCAGAGGATGAAGACTCGTTGAGAAAGATGCTGGACTTATCAAGAGGTTAAGGATTTGAATGAGAATGTTTTTGAAAACTTTCAAAAACACACTG
The DNA here is from genome assembly GCF_963169125.1 of Humulus lupulus. Lineage (NCBI taxonomy): Eukaryota > Viridiplantae > Streptophyta > Magnoliopsida > Rosales > Cannabaceae > Humulus > Humulus lupulus. The sequence continues at coordinate 5,294,600 of NC_084798.1, forward strand.
AAGGAGGAGATATATCGCCTCTGGGCGAGTATGCCCGAGGCAATCGTACAATGTTTCGTGTTTTTCGTATCCCCGTACTGCGATATATCGCTCCCTATAGCTGCGATATATCGACATACGCTGAATATTTAAACACGAAATTACACATTTTTAGCTTAATTTGAATTGAGTAAACAGCCTTGACTAAGCCCTCTAACGTTTTCAAAGCTGCTGACTGACCCTAGGGTATTCAAATTTTAACCTTAATCAATTTATTCCTCAAAATACTTAATCATTATTAAACCTATACATGACATGTGCTATAATCTTATTGGGTCTTATCTAAACCTTATAATATAATAGATATTACCCTTAATATCAGTCATATTAATCAAACCTTAGGTTAAAATTAATATTCCTAAACTATAGGTTAAACTTAGAAAATCTACAAGTGTTACTATGAGTGTCCAAATAAATCCCGGTCTGAACCAAAAATCCACAGTCATAACAATAATACCACTATTACTATTATACTACTATCTAACTTAACTAAGTAAAGTTCTTTGGACTCTACACGATGTGACTCTATGGTCACCTAGTTGGATTAAATGCATGCATAAGTAGAGTTATTATTGCTAGGCATACTATATACGATTCTATAATCTGTTATTTACTGCTTATGAGCATGTCTGTGTTTTCTTGCTGACTCTTGGCTCACGAGTGCTATGTGGTGTAGGTAAGGAAAACATGAAACAGGAACAATGATGAGTTGGAGAGCTTCGGTGGCAGCGTATACATATTCGACCTGCTCGACCGCCACGGCCGGGGGTTCACAGAGGAACTAGGGTCGAACCATAATTTTGCCGCTTAGGCCGCCCTGTTGTATCATTTTGAGTTGTAACTAACCCTTAAACGTTTATTTTGGGGTCTCATATACGAACTTAAACTTTTTAATGAAAGTAAATACTCGTTTGACCAAAAATTTTGACCCTAAACCGTTAATTACTTTCAGTTACACGTTTAAGTTCAAATGACTCGATTAGCGAGTTCATCACTATTGTCCTTCATTCTCAGTTCGGATTGAGAAGGGTACTGCACTGACCTGATCGAGTAAAGGATCTTCTTGGGTTGCTTTAGGTAGAGGATCCTTTCTTTGCCCAGTTGCTTGCCTTTCTTGAGGAAGAGCCTGTTTCACTTTTCCCCTCATAAAGGGAGTTGTGGTTTCTGGGCGTTTGAAGGCTGGTAAATCCATAGATTCTTTATGGAACTGGGGGTCGTATGGTCCTGGTTGGATTATTGGAGTGATGCAAAGAGTTGCTCTGCATTTTCTAGGCCATGAAGCAAGGTGTTTCAATTGGAGAGGTATGATTAAAGGATCATGGAATATTGTGTTTTGGGCCTCAAATTTATCAACCTCTATTGGGCGCATTATCTTTTCTACAAATTGATCCAACTTTGTGTCATTGGGTCATGGTAACATGGTAGACTCATGGTAATTGTGAGGTTCGGGATTTACAAAGCTTAACATGAGGTATTTCAATCTTTTGTTCCAAAGAAGGGCCTTTGGTGGCTAGGAGCCTTATGTGATTCTCACTTAAAAATAATTAGTCTTAAAATTAAATATACATTATTATGTGTAAAAAAGTGTGTGCAATTTAAGTATGTGTCTAATATTACTCTTATTTTAAAATATATTTTATACTTCATTAGTTTAGTCCTATACTGCACCAAACATATAATGGAATACTTAGATAATTCGAAGGTTTCATTCCACCTTCTCTGTGGAGTGGAACTCATTTATCTCTTTATAAAATAAGTCGAGTGATTTACCTCGTTTCTATGTGAAGCAAATAATGAGGAGTCAATGATAATTCTTGATATTTCATATAATCAAAAGTCTGTAGCTAAAAGTATTAGTCACAAAAATCACAATTTGTTGTCACTAAATGTATTTTTGGTCACAACAAACTTTATTACTAAAAATAATAGGTTGTGACTAAAACTACATTAGTGACAACTTGTGATTAAGTATGACTTTTTAGTCACAAATAATTTTTTGTTGTTACTAAAAGTGGCATTTAGTCACACAAAATATATGTTGACTAAAAAATTGTCTCTAAATGTTACCTTTATTTTATTTGTAGTACAACTCCATTGAAGTATGTACTTCGTTAAAGATTCTGAATTTAGACGAAAATATATTAAAAGGACCAATACCATCATGGATTGATTGTAAAAAAGTTAAACAAATTGGTTTTTCTTAGCATAAAATCAAATAAATTTTATGAAAATAAAATACAGCACCACCAAGTCTGTCATCTTACTAAAATCCAAATATTAGATCTCTCCTCAAATGATTTATCAGATGTCTTTCATTTCATCTTGCATTAAAAATTTGAAAATGCACTGGTTCAAATGATCTACAACTACAATTTCATAAAAAAAATCATTCCAAAGAAACACAATAAAAAGTTTATTGTTTTTATGGGAATAATGTGAGTCAATCATGTGAAAAGGACTAGAGTATAATTAATATTCATGTGAAATTATTTCCAAAGTATAATTAATATTTGGATTGAAACAAGATGAAAATGTAGTCCTAGCTAGTCCCACACTCAGCAATATTTCCAATCCATACATGTGATTAGACAATGGAAAAAGATGTCCTTTCAATTTTTGAATAACTTTTCATAACCTACCAAGCTTATGGATAAAAGTATCATAAATATAGATGCAACCAACACATACACAATGATATAGTGCTGTGATACTAAACTTCTAGTCTTAGTCTAGTCTGTTGTTCTGCTTATTTCTCTTGTAGCCAGCTAGCATGAAAATGAGTCTATGACCCTATATATCTTTCGTATTAAAAACAAATTATGTATTATAATGAATTTATTCTTATGAATCTTATATATAATTGTTTTTAGATTAACACTAATTTTTGTTATGATTATATACAAGTTATTAGTAACTATTATCGTAGTTTTACTGTATATATAGAGTGTTTTCATAACTTATCTCTACTGTTCGAGACATTTAATGTAATTTTTGCATAGGTTATTACAAAAAGTGTTTTTAAGAGCACTCCCAATGAAAGAGGTAAAATGTCTAATTCTTTATAATATAGAGAAAAAATTGTTAAATAGTCTTCCAATGGGTGATGTAAAGTTATATTTTTTTACCTAAATAAATAGTATTTCTTTATATGTAGTGAAACACTATTTATCAAGCTATAAATATTTTATTATTTTTTTATAAACTTTTGTATATATATATATATGAGTGTGATATTATTATATTTAATTATTTTATTTCTAAAAATGAATAAAATATTTTTTTAAAATATAATATTTAAAAGATGTAGAGGAAAAATAGATAAGTTGATAAATAATATAATGTAAAAGTTTGAGGTAAATTATAAAAAAAATATGTTTTGGTGATGTATTTTGTAATACATTTTCTCTATAATATTTAGCTAAAACTTACAAAAACACATTTTATCAGCTCATTTATACATATATTTATAATAGTTATGCACAAACTCCAATTAATCCATATCTACATTTACATATCATTTATATAATATTTTAATATTATTATTTTTCTTTATAAGCTTTCTCTCTCTCATTTAGTATATATATTTATTTTTTCTTTTTTCTTTTTCAATTATTTTAGTTTACTTTAATTAATAAAATATGTTTAAAGATATAATATTTAAATGGTGTAGAGAAATATATAGAGAATCTGATGTATGATATAATATAAAACTTAGAGAAAAAATAGAAAAATGTGTGTTTTTTGGAGGTATTTTAAAGAATAGAGTGCTCTAAACACGGTAAAATTCTGAATTGGCATTTTTCTAGAAAGATAGATTTCTGATTTCCAAGTTTTCCAACAATGTGATTCACATTCCTGCTGCAGCAACCACAAAACGCAGTTTAATATTTCTTCATTATTTTTTGTAATTTTGTGCATCAACATTTGTTGTAATCTTGTATTTGATTCTTGTGTGTCTCGATTATATCTTATGCATAAAATAATATCTATTTAACTATGGATATAATTCCATAATTAATTAAAAAAATATTTTTCTTTCCATTTAATGATTTAGTGTAATGACCCAACTACTCTAGACTTTTAACCATTAACGACAACTATACATAGACACTAATTCTTATAATAAAACTTACGAAAACATACATTTGAAATAACATATCTTTATTAAAGGTTTAAAACTATATAAAATTCATAAGTAGGATATGGGATCTCATTATTGTTAAAAGAAAAACATAACATAATTTTAAATAACTTGAATTACATAATAAAGTGCGGAAAAATACACTACAAGAAAAATAGGCTTCAACGAGGACAAATTTCGTCAGTGAAGGGTGCTTCTTTCGTCAGTAGTAGCTATCAATGGCGACATGTCGTTAGTGATCGGTCGTTGGTGATACCTCGTTGGTGAAAGTCAATATCAATGACGACTTTACAAGTCGTTGGTAAAAAAACGTATCACTGACGACAATATCGTTGGTGATAATTTAACCTTTTTTTTTTTTTTAATGCTTTTAACTATTAATGACGACTATGTCGTTGGTGATAATTTAACCTCTTTTTTTTTAATGCTTTTAACTATTAATGACGACTTAATCGTCATTGATAATATTATCAATGACGACTATGTCGTTAGTGTTATTTATTTATTTATTTATTTTTAAATTATTAATTAATATAAAAATAATTAATTATTTCATTTTTTTTATAACTAATTAATATAAAAAATAATTTAATTAAAAATAAAACATATAACAAACTAAAAATGCTCATATTAAATTTTAAAAAGTCATACATGGAAATATAAAATACTAAAGTGTTCATAAAACATAAATAAATACATAATCAATAGTCCTCTGCTGTTAATGAGCCAACTCCTGTAACAATGAGCCAACTCCTCTGCTGTTAATGAGCCAACTGCTCATAAAACTAATTACAGTTGTGGTTTTGATTGTGAAATAATTACCAGCAGTCTCTTATTTGACAAGCAGAAGCCTTCTTTACTTTTTTTGCAACTCCTCTGCTGTTAATGAGCCAACTCCTGTAACAATGATCGAATATAAGCCAGAATTACAAGTCACCAATAGAGTAAAAACTAGCAGCATTTCCTTTATTAAGGGAGAAAGAAGAAGTTTAAGGTCCAAATTGGAAATTTGATTACCAAACTAGTAAACTACAATACACAGCAGTAGGCATTTGGGTTATATATATAAGCATGAGGCATCTAGGTCTACACATTTATATATTATATATGCTGAGAACCACGAAAGATCAGAGGCAAAAATATATACCAGAGCTCTCTTTGGAGGAGCGACTGTGGGGGGTTCGCAGTGGTCGGAGACGAGCGGCTAGTGGAGGAGCGACTGTGGGGGTTTCGCGGTGGTCGGAGATGAGCGCCGAGTGGAGGAGCGACTGTGAGGGGTTCACAGTGGTTGGAGAGGATCGGCGAGGGTCCGATGGAGAGATGGAGAGGAGCGGCTACTGTTTCGTTGAGGAGAGAGGCGAGAGTGAGGCAAAGAGGGAGGGGACGGCAGAGGGAGGGGACGGCGTTCGACGGGAGGGGAAGAGAGGAGAGCTTAGATCTGAAAAAAAACTGATAAAATGGGTTAAGGGGAAATGGGGGCTCGGGGTTGAAGAAGATGTTTTTAATGATTTTCACCAACGACTATCAATGAGGACAAAGTCGTTGGTGATTGGACATCACTGACGACGTGGCAGAGTATTATTAACGACAAAGTCGTTGGTAATACTTTTTAGAGGGAAAAAGCCCGCCTCTTTAACGGTTCATTTTCAAAAACAGTAGAAAACATCAATGAGGACAATGTCTTCAGTGATAAATTTATCAATGACGACATTGTCCTCATTGTTGTAATTTTCGTTGGTGATGTTTTATTTAACCAAAAGAAAAAAGTATTACTGACGACAGTGAAATGTCGTTGGTGATACTATGACCTTTACTAACAACATTTTGCCGTCAGTGATAGTGCCGTTAGTGATATTAGTTATTCTTGTAGTGATACATATAAAATTTAAAAAGACTTCATCCTCGATCAAACTCTCGGTCCATTGACTCCATTCCGCCTCAACACACATCCCCAAGCTTCCAAGAACATTTCCCGCCACTAAAGCTATTTTCCTACACATATAAACAAAAAGGAGTGAGCCTAATGTCCAGCAAGGAAAACCTAACACATAAATCATATACATCATATTCATATCAACATATACTAAACCATTTCATAACACATGTCACATATACTATAATGGTCATTATTACTTGGGGTCCCATAAACCAAACAAGTCACATGCCCATTAGATTAGTGGGGCTTGCTAGCTAAGCAAGTCATATGCCAATAATTTATTGGGGCTTGTTAGTTGTACGGGTCATATGCCCAAGTCTACAATTATACATATTATAGCATATTACATAATACATAATCATAAGATAACGTTTATCATAACATATAAATCATATCACATAACACATAAATCCTATCCTATTTTCCTTACCAAAATTACCGAGATATGAGAACAGATTTGGGACTTTGGAACACTCCTAAAAACCATAAATGGAAGGGTGTGTATGCTACAGAGAATGAGATGAAAAGAATGAACGAACTATACCATAAAAAATATACTTACCAAAAACTTTATGTTCAAGATCTTAGATTTCCTATCCACGAATAAAGAATAAAGTTAGGGTGCTGAGTAGAAACTATAAGAACTTAAAGAAAACAATACCAAAATGAACTAGAGTTTGGAATACCTTGAATGCTTTTATGACCAATCTAAACCTGAACTGAAATGTGCTATAAACCTTACTTCCCAAGTGTTTGGTAAGCTTATAATTCCCAACCCAAGTGTTTACACTCTCACAATAACCTAGCAACTTGCAGCCTCTGAACTTAGCTTGATGAATGAATGAAAATGCTTGGTGCTAGGTCCTATTTATAGAGTTCTAGGAATAAAAATCTTCTTTTTGGCTTTGAATAAAAATAATAAATTTAATTGAAAATATTTGAATATCCTTCAGCCAAAGGCTTAGGAATTGGTCAAATTGTTCAAAGAATTTTAAGGATTCAAAGCTTGATTTTTAAAACAAAAATAATGAAAACAAATAGAATCCTAACTTCTAACTCCCTAAATCTCGTAACTCTAAAACCCCTGCAGTAAAATAAACATATCTAGAGCAGTAGGACTCTGATTTATACTCTCTTTATACCGTTAGAAAGCTAATTAAATTATCTACAACTTTCTAGAAATACTATTTTTCAAAATTCATAATATAACTAGGTCAAAAATAGGTCGGAACTTACAGTACCCTAAAGTTACGAAAAATCTATTTAATTATCTAAATAACACAAATAAATAAAATTGTGATAAATGTGATGCTCCTAACAGATTCTGGTGAAGACAAGTCTTGCAGGTAAATTGAATAGTTGTGAAGGAATTCTTCAGCTATATAGTCGAAAGATCGATCAATTGAAGTCATTTCAATTTACTACTTTGGAAAATTAATTTTGCATCTTTTATTTTCTTCAAAAAAATTTGAAAGTGTAAAAGTTCATGGAGCTTCATTGTTTTGCAAGACTAAGTTTAACACCTTAGTCTAGTTTTTTAATAGGCTGGGTTTTGCACTTTGTACATTTAATTTGTCCAAATTTCTTTAGGATAAAGAGAAGTCAATCGACTTCGGCGGGGGGGGGGGGGAAGATTAGACAAGTCTTTCTTCGGGAGAAAGAAAGAAAGATCAAGAAGTAATTTCAAACGTGAAGGTGATACAACAAACTTTGTATAAGATTGGTTGCAAATGTTTTTGCACTTTGAGTTAAAAGGGAGTCTTACTTTACTTAAGTCAACTGAATTTTTATACTTGTGAAAATTTTACTAATCAAGTTTATCTCTAGGCATGGAAAAATACGTCTTTCAATTTTTTAATAACTTTTCATAACCTGCCTAGCTTTTGGATAAAAGTGTCAAAAATATAGATGTAACCAACACATACACAGTGATATAGTGGTACTAAATTTCTAGACTTCATCTCTTCTGTTTGCTCTGCTTATTTCTCTTGTAGCTAGCTAGCATGAAGATGATGTCTACATCCCTACATATATATCTTTCGTATTAAAACTATTATACCTGAATTTTCAAGACTATTAAATTATCTCGAAATAACCGAATTATGTTCAAATATATGTATTTTCAATATTATTGATGCTTCTTAACCATTTCTTAAAGATGTCAGGTGATTCCATTTAAGTAATTAAAGCCTATATTTATGGAATTGGTTTATGTAAAGCCTAGCAAAACCAATTCTCTAGAGATTCAATATATTTCAAATTCAAATATTTAATGTTATGTAATTTCCATAAAATTGTGGGAAAAGAATCTGAACCCAGTCTATATATACTTTGGATTGTTTGCTTGTAATTTTAACACACAAATTTTGTACTCAAACTCTGTGAAACAACTTTTAGGCTTTAACGCAGATTATTTTAATGAAAGTTACTCGTGGACTAAGTATTTTTAACTATTAAATCACGTAAAAAATCACTCTTCTTAATTTCCATCTAAACTATTTATTTTGCTCAATTGCTCTTACTTTAGTTGACGAAAATATGGTCAACAAAATCTATTTGTATATATATATATGCGTAGGTGTAGGTCAAGTTGTACGAGTTTAATTTTTTTTTTTTTTTTTAGAATGAGAAATATATTTCAAATTGAGAGCCAAATGGCTAATGACAGATTACAAGAGATAACATTTAAGGTAAGATACAAGTCGATAATTCGGGCCTCTAAATCGTAAAGTTGGGCATGGTGGTGGCCTGGATTACCGGATAGTTTATAAGGTGTACGAGTTTAATTAAGTGGAGTTTATATTATTATTACATTAAGTTTATTTTTTATGAATCTTATATATAATTGCTCCAAAATTAAAACTAATTCTTTTTATTATGGGTAAAATTGCACTTGAGGTCCCTCTTTTATAACAATAGCATCTCTTTAGTACAAATTTTAAATTTTGTACCACATAGGTCCCAATTTTCTAGGAAATACTATAATTTAGTTCCTACACCCTATTTACCATTTAAAAATTATTAAATTGAAAAGAAAAAACAGTAGTTATAGTATTTTTTTTAATATTATTTGTGCATTATATCGGCTGTTTGTTTCGTTCTCCGTCACTTTATTAATGTAATTTTTTTTTTCTCAAACCTTAATACTTTAGAAAATTTTCTCTAGTGTTACTGCTCCTTTATGTTTTTGGCATACAAAGAAGTTATAACCTCAATTCTTTTTATGTGACGAAGTTTTTAAAAAATTATGAATAATTTACTGCACCGAAAACATGAATAGTTATGAAATTATGGGATCCATTTATTTTATTGACAAGTACTTTTCATTTTTTATTATTAAATAACAATACCAACTTGTAGGGACATATAATAGGTACATATCTCTACTTTTTAGAACTATGGAATAGAGACCTTTATCAATGCAAAACACATGTTCACTTCAAGACAAAATCCCATTATAATGAATCAACTCCACTTAATTTTTGTATGAACTATTTTACCCCACAAGTAATTAGGACTAGTTTGGTTGGAATTGTATTAGCTTATTCAATAATCAGCATTAGCAATACTGTAGAAAAAATGACTAAAATATAAAATTATCATATGTTTGGTAAATTATAATTTCAAAGTATAGTGATATATAAAATAATATAAAAACATGTTTTTTTTTCTTCTTCTGGGTTTTGCACTTTGTGCATTCAATTTGTCCAAATTTCTTTTGGATAAAGAGAAGTCAATCGACTTCGGGAGAAGATTAAACAACTATTTCTTGGTAGAAAGAAAGTTAAATTTTCGAGAAAGATCTAGAAGTGATTTCAAACGTGAAGGTGATACAAAAAAATTTGTTATAAGATTGGTTGCAAATGTTTTTGCAGTTCGAGTTAAAAAGGAGTCTTACTTTACTTAAGTCAAGTGAATATTTATATTTGTGAAAATTTTACTAATCAAGTTTATCTCTAGGCATGAAAAAAGATATCTTTCAATAATTTAATAACTTTTCATAACCTACCTAGCTTTTGGATAAAAGTGTCATAAATATAGATGCAACCAGCACATACAAAGTGATATAGTGGTACTAAATTTCTAGACTTCATCTCGCGTGTCAATTCTGCTTATCTCTCTGGTAGACAGCTAGCATGAAAAAGAGTCTACGTCCCTATATATATCTTTCGTATTAAAACCTCTTATACCCCAAATTTCAGGACCATTAAATTATCTCGAAATAACCGAATTATGTTCGAATATATGTATTTTCAATATTATTGATGCTGCTTAACCATTTCGGCGCAAAATGGAGGGTCCGCTCGAAAGGTCAGACCGTGGCAAGAGACTGACCTCAGAAGGTTGGTAGCTATTGGCTCGGGCAACATTCCAGGTGTCAGTTTGAAGATTGTGGCGGTAGGCTCGAAAGCATATCTTTAAAGACGTCAGGCTATTCCATTTGAGTAATTAAAGCCTATAATTATTGAATTGGTTTATGTAAATCCTAGTCAAACCAATTCTTTAGAGATTAAATATATTTCAAATTAAAATATGTAATGTTATGTAACTTCCCTAAAATTGTGTGAAAATAATATGAACCCAGTCCATAAATACCTGGGATTTTTCTCTTTTAATTTTTATGCACAAATTTTGTACTCAAACTCTGTGAAACTGCCTTTAGGCTTTAACGCATATTATCTTAATGAAAGTTACTCGTGGATTAGGTATTTTTAACTACTGAACCACGTAAAAAATCTCCCTTCTTGTTTTCTTTCTGTAGCGTCCCAGAATTTTACTTAGCTAGATAGTAGTAGTAGTAGTAGTAGTAGTAGTAGTAGTAGTAGTAGTAGTAGTAGTAGTAGTAGTAGTAGTAGTAGTAGTAGTAGTAGTAGTAGTAGTAGTAGTAGTAGTAGTAGTAGCAGTAGTAGTAGTTGCTGTAGAATTTTAGTTTTCGTAGATTTTGGTCAAAGCCGGGATTTATATAGAGACTCGTAGAAATAGTTATGGATTTTATAAGTTTAACCTATGGTTTAGAAATATCAATTTTATCATAATGTTTGATTAATGAATATAGTCCTAAGAATATTATTTATTATAACCTAAGGTTTAGATAGATTTAATAAGAGTGTGACACTTGTCACAAACATGTTTATTAAGGATTTAAGTATTTTTTATGAATAGTTTAATTAAAAGAAAGATCCAGAAGCTCCAGAACCTTCCATTATCTGTTAAGTTCACGTTTTACTCAGTCAAAGTAGTTTTTAATCAAATTGAAATTATCTTGAAATGTGCAAAAATGTGTTTAAATTATCAGCGTATGCCGATATATCGTAGGTATAAGGGCCAATATATCGCCTATGATTGATACAGAAAATACGTCGAATTCGTACAAACGAAACCACGGACCCTCAGAATCATGGTAGGGGCGATATATCGGCTCTAGTGGCCAATTTTCGTAGAATTCTAAACTAGAAACAGCCCTTAACAACCTTGACTTGTTCCTTAACGTTTTTGACCGAGTTCTGGACATCTGTTAAACAGATAATTCAAATTTAGTCATTTTTTTAATCATTTATTTATTCATCTAAATGGGAGTTAGTTTCACTCACTGAACTCTATAAATAGGACCTAGTACGCAACCATTTTTTTTCTTCATCTTCAAGCACAGTTCAGAGCCTCCAAGCTGCTAAGATTATTCTAGAGTGAAACACTAAGGTTTTGGGGTTAAAACTTTCAAATCTAAAGCTTTTATAAACACTTGGGAAGTCATTTTTGTGTGATTTTGGTGTTCGAGGTATAGATCGAGATTCTAAGCTATCCATGGTTTCCATTGTCTTCAGGTTTAGTTCATTATAGTTTCTTCTTATTTTTCATTTTTTCTTCAAATCCTAGCTTGTGAGAGTGACTTTTGGTTAGGTGTTCAATTCCTTTGAAACATAAAGTTTTTGGTAAGTTCTTATATCAATGGTTTAGATCTTCTCTTCAACTTCATTTCTTTAGGAACGTATGGTTTTCTTATGTTTGGTTTTAGGAGTTATCAATCCCACTCTTGTCTCCAATATTCCAGTTTTTGGTAAGGAAAATTAGATAGTTTAGTATTATGACTTAGTTTATGATATAGTTTATGTTTGTATGAACTAACATTTCAGGTACAATAAAGGGGTAAGTGTGTCTGGACCTAAGGTGTCCAATGATGTATGACGGACTATGTCTGGTAGGCTCGGTTGCCAAAACTTTATGACGGACCTAAGTGATGTCCGGTGTATGACGGACTTTTGTCCGGGGCTTGCCACCCTTGTATAAATACTTATCTTTTTATTATATCTGACTTGTTATTATGACCTATAATTATGATTATGATTTATGACCTATGACCTATAGTTATGAATATGACTTATGACCTATGATTTATGATCTATGACTTATGGTTTATGATTTATGGCTTAGATTATGATTTAGAATTATGACTTAAGTTATGATATGACTTAGAGTTTTGTGTTTGTATGGCTCTTGTGAATTTATGTTATGTTTGATTATATGATTATATGACTAACTCTGGTTTGTAATTTCCTTACTGGTTTTAGAAGCTCACTCCTTATGATGTTGTTGTGCAGAAAATTAAGGATACGCCGGTGGAAGATCAAGCAGGCCAATTTATATATTTCTATTAAAGAAATGTTATTTTAAAGTTTTATTTAAATGTTGCTCATTTTTATGTTAAAGACAATTATTTTTAAAACCATGGATCCATGTATGTAATTATTTTCAAGTTTTTTATTACAATAAAAGAGCAATATTTACGATTATGATCCAACGTTGTGTTCTCAGTAATTTATGAGAAAGTATGGCATCACACTAACTAAACTATTTATTTTGCTTAATTGCTGTTGACGAAAAACAACAAAAACTATTTGTATATATATGCATAGGAGTAGGTCTAGGTGTACGAGTTTAATTTTTTTTTTAATGAGAAATAGATTTCATTACGAGGCAAATGGCTAATGACAGATTACAAGAGATACCATTTAAGGTAAGATACAATCCAGTAATTCGGACCACCAAAATCGTTAAGTTGGGCATGGTGGTGGCTCGGATTACCGGCTTGTATATAAGGTGTATGGGTTTTATTAAGTGGAGTTTATATTATTATTACATTAAGTTTATTTTTTATGAATCATATAAATAATTGCTCATAAATTAAAACTAATTCTTTTTATTATGGGCAAATAGCACTTGAGTTCCCTCTTTTCTTACAATAGCATCTCTTTAGTCCCAATTTTAAATTTTGTAGCACATAGGTCCCAATTTTCTAGGAAATACTACAATTTAGTTCCTACACCCTATTTACCATTTAAAAATTATTAAATTTAAAAGAAAAAACAGTAATTATATTATTTTTTTAATATTATTTGTGCATTACATCGGCTGTTTGTTTCGTTCTCCGTCATTTTATTATTGTAATATTTTTTTTCTCAAACGTTAATACTTTAGAAAATTTCTCTAGTGTTACGGCTCCTTTCTGTTTTTGGCATACAAAGAAGTTATAACCTCACTTTTTTTTATGAGACGAAGTTTTTAAAAAATTATGAATAATTTACTCCACCGAAAACATGAATAGTTATGAAATTATGGGATCCATTTATTTTTTTGACAAGTACTTTTCATTTTTTATTATTAAATAACAATACCAACTTGTAGGGACATATAATAGGTACATATCTCTACTTTTTAGAACTATGGAATAGAGACCTTTATCAATGCAAAACACATGTTCACTTCAAGACAAAATCCCATTATAATGAATCAACTCCACTTAATTTTTGTATGAACTATTTTACCCCACAATTAATTAGGACTAGTTTGGTTGGAATTGTATTAGCTTATTCAATAATCAAGTTTAGCAATACTTTAGAAAAAATGACTAAAATATAAAATTATCATATGTTTGGTAAATTATAATTTCAAAGTATAGTGAAATAAAAAATAATATTATAACATATTTTTTTTCTTCTTCGGGGTTTTGCACTTTGTGCATTCAATTTGTCAAAATTTCTTTTGGATAAAGAGAATTCAATCGACTTCGGGAGAAGATTAAACAACTCTTTCTTAGTAGAAAGAAAGTTAAATTTTCGTGAAAGATCTTGAAGTGATTTCAAACGTGAAGGTGATGCAACAAAATTTGTTATAAGATTGGTTGCAAATGTTTTTGCAGTTCGAGTTAAAAGGGAGTCTTACTTTACTTAAGTCAAGTGAATATTAATATTTGTGAAAATTTTACTAATCAAGTTTATCTCTAGGCATGAAAAAAGATATCTTTCAATAATTTAATAACTTTTCATAACCTACCTAGCTTTTGGATAAAAGTGTCATAAATATAGATGCAACCAGCACATACAAAGTGATATAGTGGTACTAAATTTCTAGACTTCATCTCGCGTGTCAATTCTGCTTATCTCTCTGGTAGACAGCTAGCATGAAAAAGAGTCTACGTCCCTATATATATCTTTCGTATTAAAACCTCTTATACCCCAAATTTCAGGACCATTAAATTATCTCGAAATAACCGAATTATGTTCGAATATATGTATTTTCAATATTATTGATGCTGCTTAACCATTTCGGCGCAAAATGGAGGGTCCGCTCGAAAGGTCAGACCGTGGCAAGAGACTGACCTCAGAAGGTTGGTAGCTATTGGCTCGGGCAACATTCCAGGTGTCAGTTTGAAGATTGTGGCGGTAGGCTCGAAAGCATATCTTTAAAGACGTCAGGCTATTCCATTTGAGTAATTAAAGCCTATAATTATTGAATTGGTTTATGTAAATCCTAGTCAAACCAATTCTTTAGAGATTAAATATATTTCAAATTAAAATATGTAATGTTATGTAACTTCCCTAAAATTGTGTGAAAATAATATGAACCCAGTCCATAAATACCTGGGATTTTTCTCTTTTAATTTTTATGCACAAATTTTGTACTCAAACTCTGTGAAACTGCCTTTAGGCTTTAACGCATATTATCTTAATGAAAGTTACTCGTGGATTAGGTATTTTTAACTACTGAACCACGTAAAAAATCTCCCTTCTTGTTTTCTTTCTGTAGCGTCCCAGAATTTTACTTAGCTAGATAGTAGTAGTAGTAGTAGTAGTAGTAGTAGTAGTAGTAGTAGTAGTAGTAGTAGTAGTAGTAGTAGTAGTAGTAGTAGTAGTAGTAGTAGTAGTAGTAGTAGTAGTAGCAGTAGTAGTAGTTGCTGTAGAATTTTAGTTTTCGTAGATTTTGGTCAAAGCCGGGATTTATATAGAGACTCGTAGAAATAGTTATGGATTTTATAAGTTTAACCTATGGTTTAGAAATATCAATTTTATCATAATGTTTGATTAATGAATATAGTCCTAAGAATATTATTTATTATAACCTAAGGTTTAGATAGATTTAATAAGAGTGTGACACTTGTCACAAACATGTTTATTAAGGATTTAAGTATTTTTTATGAATAGTTTAATTAAAAGAAAGATCCAGAAGCTCCAGAACCTTCCATTATCTGTTAAGTTCACGTTTTACTCAGTCAAAGTAGTTTTTAATCAAATTGAAATTATCTTGAAATGTGCAAAAATGTGTTTAAATTATCAGCGTATGCCGATATATCGTAGGTATAAGGGCCAATATATCGCCTATGATTGATACAGAAAATACGTCGAATTCGTACAAACGAAACCACGGACCCTCAGAATCATGGTAGGGGCGATATATCGGCTCTAGTGGCCAATTTTCGTAGAATTCTAAACTAGAAACAGCCCTTAACAACCTTGACTTGTTCCTTAACGTTTTTGACCGAGTTCTGGACATCTGTTAAACAGATAATTCAAATTTAGTCATTTTTTTAATCATTTATTTATTCATCTAAATGGGAGTTAGTTTCACTCACTGAACTCTATAAATAGGACCTAGTACGCAACCATTTTTTTTCTTCATCTTCAAGCACAGTTCAGAGCCTCCAAGCTGCTAAGATTATTCTAGAGTGAAACACTAAGGTTTTGGGGTTAAAACTTTCAAATCTAAAGCTTTTATAAACACTTGGGAAGTCATTTTTGTGTGATTTTGGTGTTCGAGGTATAGATCGAGATTCTAAGCTATCCATGGTTTCCATTGTCTTCAGGTTTAGTTCATTATAGTTTCTTCTTATTTTTCATTTTTTCTTCAAATCCTAGCTTGTGAGAGTGACTTTTGGTTAGGTGTTCAATTCCTTTGAAACATAAAGTTTTTGGTAAGTTCTTATATCAATGGTTTAGATCTTCTCTTCAACTTCATTTCTTTAGGAACGTATGGTTTTCTTATGTTTGGTTTTAGGAGTTATCAATCCCACTCTTGTCTCCAATATTCCAGTTTTTGGTAAGGAAAATTAGATAGTTTAGTATTATGACTTAGTT
Organism: Humulus lupulus; assembly: GCF_963169125.1. Taxonomy (NCBI): domain Eukaryota; kingdom Viridiplantae; phylum Streptophyta; class Magnoliopsida; order Rosales; family Cannabaceae; genus Humulus; species Humulus lupulus. The sequence goes on from NC_084798.1 coordinate 5,311,122, forward strand.
TATGATATAGTTTATGTTTGTATGAACTAACATTTCAGGTACAATAAAGGGGTAAGTGTGTCTGGACCTAAGGTGTCCAATGATGTATGACGGACTATGTCTGGTAGGCTCGGTTGCCAAAACTTTATGACGGACCTAAGTGATGTCCGGTGTATGACGGACTTTTGTCCGGGGCTTGCCACCCTTGTATAAATACTTATCTTTTTATTATATCTGACTTGTTATTATGACCTATAATTATGATTATGATTTATGACCTATGACCTATAGTTATGAATATGACTTATGACCTATGATTTATGATCTATGACTTATGGTTTATGATTTATGGCTTAGATTATGATTTAGAATTATGACTTAAGTTATGATATGACTTAGAGTTTTGTGTTTGTATGGCTCTTGTGAATTTATGTTATGTTTGATTATATGATTATATGACTAACTCTGGTTTGTAATTTCCTTACTGGTTTTAGAAGCTCACTCCTTATGATGTTGTTGTGCAGAAAATTAAGGATACGCCGGTGGAAGATCAAGCAGGCCAATTTATATATTTCTATTAAAGAAATGTTATTTTAAAGTTTTATTTAAATGTTGCTCATTTTTATGTTAAAGACAATTATTTTTAAAACCATGGATCCATGTATGTAATTATTTTCAAGTTTTTTATTACAATAAAAGAGCAATATTTACGATTATGATCCAACGTTGTGTTCTCAGTAATTTATGAGAAAGTATGGCATCACACTAACTAAACTATTTATTTTGCTTAATTGCTGTTGACAAAAAACAACAAAAACTATTTGTATATATATGCATAGGAGTAGGTCTAGGTGTACGAGTTTAATTTTTTTTTTAATGAGAAATAGATTTCATTACGAGGCAAATGGCTAATGACAGATTACAAGAGATACCATTTAAGGTAAGATACAATCCAGTAATTCGGACCACCAAAATCGTTAAGTTGGGCATGGTGGTGGCTCGGATTACCGGCTTGTATATAAGGTGTATGGGTTTTATTAAGTGGAGTTTATATTATTATTACATTAAGTTTATTTTTTATGAATCATATAAATAATTGCTCATAAATTAAAACTAATTCTTTTTATTATGGGCAAATAGCACTTGAGTTCCCTCTTTTCTTACAATAGCATCTCTTTAGTCCCAATTTTAAATTTTGTAGCACATAGGTCCCAATTTTCTAGGAAATACTACAATTTAGTTCCTACACCCTATTTACCATTTAAAAATTATTAAATTTAAAAGAAAAAACAGTAATTATATTATTTTTTTAATATTATTTGTGCATTACATCGGCTGTTTGTTTCGTTCTCCGTCATTTTATTATTGTAATATTTTTTTTCTCAAACGTTAATACTTTAGAAAATTTCTCTAGTGTTACGGCTCCTTTCTGTTTTTGGCATACAAAGAAGTTATAACCTCACTTTTTTTTATGAGACGAAGTTTTTAAAAAATTATGAATAATTTACTCCACCGAAAACATGAATAGTTATGAAATTATGGGATCCATTTATTTTTTTGACAAGTACTTTTCATTTTTTATTATTAAATAACAATACCAACTTGTAGGGACATATAATAGGTACATATCTCTACTTTTTAGAACTATGGAATAGAGACCTTTATCAATGCAAAACACATGTTCACTTCAAGACAAAATCTCATTATAATGAATCAACTCCACTTAATTTTTGTATGAACTATTTTACCCCACAAGTAATTAGGACTAGTTTGGTTGGAATTGTATTAGCTTATTCAATAATCAACTTTAGCAATACTGTAGAAAAAATGACTAAATTATAAAATTATCATATGTTTGGTAAATTATAATTTCAAAGTATAGTGATATATAAAAATAATATTATAACATGTTTTTCTTCTTCCGAGTTTTGCACTTTGTGCATTCATTTTGTCCAAATTTCTTTTGGATAAAGAGAAGTCAATCGACTTCGGGAGAAGATTAAACAACTCTTTCTTGGTAGAAAGAAAGTTAAATTTTCGAGAAAGATCTAGAAGTGATTTCAAACATGAAGATGATACAACAAAATTTGTTATAAGATTGGTTGCAAATGTGTTTGCAGTTCGAGTTAAAAGGGAGTCTTACTTTACTTAAGTCAAGTGAATATTTATATTTGTGAAAATTTTACTAATCAAGTTTATCTCTAGGCATGAAAAACGATATCTTTCAATTTTTTAATTACTTTAAATAACCTACCTAGCTTTTGGATAAAAGTGTCATAAATATAGATGCAACCAACACATACAAAGTGATATAGTGGTACTAAATTTCTAGACTTCATCTCGCGTATCAGTTCTGCTTATCTCTCTTGTAGACAGCTAGCATGAAAAAGAGTCTACGTCCCTATATATATCTTTCGTATTAAAACCTCTTATACCCCAAATTTCAGGACCATTAAATTATCTCGAAATAACCGAATTATGTTCGAATATATGTATTTTCAACATTATTGATGTTGCTTAACCATTTCGACGCGAAAGGGAGGGTCCGTTCGAAAGGTCAGACCGTGGCAAGAGACTGACCTTAGAAGGTTGGTAGCTATTGGCTCGGGCAACATTCCAGGTGTCAGCTTGAAGATTGTGGCGGTAGGCTCGAAAGCATATCTTTAAAGATGTCAGGCAATTCCATTTCAGTAATTAAAGCCTATAATTATTGAATTGCTTTATGTAAAGCCTAGTCAAACCAATTCTTTAGAGATTCAATATATTTCAAATCGAAATATGTAATGTTATGTAACTTCCCTAAAATTGTGTGAAAAGAATCTGAACCCAGTCCATAAATACCTGGGATTAGTCTCTTTTAATTTTTACGCACAAATTTTGTACTCAAACTCTGTGAAACTGCCTTTAGGCTTTAACGCATATTATCTTAATGAAAGTTACTCGAGGACTAGGTATTTTTAACTACTGAACCACATAAAAAATCTCCCTTCTTGTTTTCTATCTGTAGCGTCCCAGAATTTCACTTTGCTAGATAGTAGTAGTAGTAGTAGTAGTACTAGTAGTAGTAGTAGTAGTAGTAGTAGTAGTAGTAGTAGTAGTAGTGGCACTAGTAGTAGTAGCTGTAGAATTTTAGTTTTCGTGGATATTGGTCAAAGTCGGGATTTATATAGAAACTAGTAGAAATAGTTATAGATTTTATAAGTTTAACCTATGGTTTAGAAATATTAATTTTATCATATTGTTTGATTAATGAATATAGTCTTAAGAATATTATTTAAATAATCTTCCAATGAGTGATGTAAAATTATATTTTTTTTACCTAAATGAATAGTATTTCTTTATATGTAGTGAAACACTATTCATCAAGCTATAAATATTTTATTATTTTTTTATAAAATTTTGTAATATATATATATATGAGTGTGATACTATTATATTTAATTATTTTATTTCTTACAATGAATAAAATATTTTTTAAAAATATAATATTTAAAAGATGTAGAGAAAAAATAGAGAAGTTGATATATGGTATAATGTAAAAGTTTGAGGTAAATTATAAAAAAATATATATGTTTTGGTGATGTATTTTGTAATACATTTTCTCTATAATATTTAGCTAAAACTCATAAAAAAAACATCTTTCATCAGCTCTTTTATACATATATTTATAATAGCTATGCACAAACTCTAATTAAGTCATATCTACATTTACATATCATTTATATAATATTTTAATTTTTTTTTTTATATAAACTTTCTCTTTCTCATTTAGTATATATATTTATTATTTCTTTTTTCTTTTTCAATTATTTTAGTTTACTTTAATTAATAAAATATATTTAAAGATATAATATTTAAATGATGTAGAGAATCTGATGTATGGTATAATGTAAAACTTAAAGATAAAATAGAAAAATATGTGTTTTTTTGGAGGTATTTTAAAGAATTGGAATAGAGCATCCATTAGGAGTGCTCTAAGCACAGTAAAATTCTGAATTGGCATTTTTCTAGAAAGATAGAGTTCTGATTTCCAAGTTTTCCAACAATGTGATTCACATTCCTTCTGCAGCAACCACACAACGCAGTTTAATATTTCTTCATTATTTTTTGTACTTTTGTGCATCAACATTTTTTGTAATCTACAAGTCTTTCTTCGGAAGAAAGAAAGTTAAATCTACTGGAAAGATCAAAAAGTAATTTCAAACGTGAAGATGATACAACAAATTTTGTATAAGATTGGTTGCAAATGTTTTTGCACTTCGAGTTAAAAGGGAGTCTTACTTTACTTAAGTCAACTGAATTTTTATACTTGTGAAAATTTTACTAATTTAGTTTATCTCTAGGCATGGAAAAATATGTCTTTCAATTTTTTAATAACTTTTCATAACCTACCTAGCTTTTGGATAAAAGTGTCAAAAATATAGATGTAACCAACACATACACAGTGATATAGTGGTACTAAATTTTTAGACTTCATCTCTTCTGTTTGTTCTGCTTGTTTCTCTTGTAGCTAGCTAGCATGAAGATGATGTCTACATCCCTACATATATATCTTTCGTATTAAAAACTATTATACCCGAATTTTCAAGACTATTAAATTATCTCGAAATGTAGGCTCGGGAAATAATCAAATTATGTTCAAATATATATTCTCAATATTATTGATGCCACTAAATCATTTTAGCGCGAAATGGGGGGTCCGCTTGAAAGGTTCAGACTGTGGCAAGAAACTAACCTCGGAAGGTTGGTAGCAATTGGCTCACGCAACATTCTAGGTGTCAGCTCGAAGAATGTGGCGGTAGGCTCGAAAGCATTTCTTTAAAGATGTCAGGCGATTCCATTTGAGTAATTAAAGCCTATATTTATGGAATTGGTTTATGTAAAGCCTAGTAAAACCAATTCTCTAGAGATTCAATATATTTCAAATTCAAATATTTTGGATAAAGAGAAGTCAATCGACTTCGGGTTCTTGGTAGAAAGAAAGTTAAATTTTTGAGAAAGATCTAGAAGTGATTTCAAAGGTGAAGGTGATACAACAAAATTTGTTATAAGATTGGTTGCAAATGTTTTTGCAGTTCGAGTTAAAAGGGAATCTTACGTTACATAAGTCAAGTGAATATTTATATTTGTGAAAATTTTACTAATCAAGTTTATCTCTATGCATGAAAAAAGATATCTTCCAATTTTTTAATAACTTTTCATAACCTACCTAGCTTTTGGATAAAAGTGTCATAAATATAGATGTAACCAACACATACAAAGTGATATAGTGGTACTAAATTTCTAGACTTCATTTCGCCTGTCAGTTCTGCTTATCTCTCTTGTAGACAGCTAGCATGAAAAAGAGTCTACGTCTCTATATATATCTTTCGTATTAAAACCTCTTATACCCCAAATTTCAGGACCATTAAATTATCTCGAAATAACCGAATTATGTTTAAATATATGTATTTTCAATATTATTGATGCTTCTTAACCATTTCGGTGCGAAATGGAGGGTCCGCTCGAAAGGTCAGACCGTGGCAAGAGACTGACCTCAGAAGGTTGGTAGCTATTGGCTCGGGCAACATTCCAGGTGTCAGCTTGAAGATTGTGGCGGTAGGCTCGAAAGCATATCTTTAAAGATGTCAGGCTATTCAATTTGAGTAATTAAAGCATATAATTATTAAATAGGTTTATGTAAAGCCTAGTCAAACCAATTCTTTAGAGATTCAATATATTTCAAATTGAAATATGTAATGTTATGTAACTTCCCTAAAATTGTGTGAAAAGAATCTGAACCCAGTCCATAAATACCTGGGATTTTTCTCTTGTAATTTTTACACTCAAATTTTGTACTCAAACTCTGTGAAACAACCTTTAGGCTTTAACGCATATTATCTTAATGAAAGTTACTCGTGGACTATGTATTTTTAACTACTGAACCTCTCTGACTTGTGGCGCGCTAATGCCCTATGGGGCTTGAGTCGCGATTCTAATTGGGAAAAATTAGCCAAATCAGGTTATGAGTTGTAGTAACTCAAACCTAAGGACCAGGGAAGGATTCTACTACCTATTTTAATAGTATTCAAGGTAGTGGAGGATAGGACTCGGTCCGGAAGCCTTTATTTACTCGATATTGATGGATATCCTCTATTATGGATGTGACTAGATTATCGCTAGGGCTCGGGACAAGTTCGTGCTTGAGCGTCGTTCTTATTTACTCAGTGCAGGACCAAAGGTAAGAAAACTGGACCTATTCTGTAGTTAGGGCTTGAGCTCGGTCATTGAAAATAGTTATAACTCTAATTGAGATGTTTTATTAAACATGTCTGATTGCATTGAGCATATCTGTGATAAATGATTTATGCTTGAATGAAATGTATTTGTTATATTATTTTATAATATAATGTTTTAGATTAAATAAATGTGACAAAGTGTGTCACATATTGTAATATATAATAGAGAGTTACAATATTTAGATATATGAGATATATCCAAATAATGTAACATATTTGGTGTTACAAATTTGTAACTTCCATATATTACCCTTTATTGTGTAAAATTGTTGTTACACAATATTGAGATGAATTTCATAAAGTCATATGTGAAATGGTCGTTAGAGATATGATTTTAACCTCAATAATGTGTTTTGGGAGTTACAAAATCATTTGGGAAGGTTTGGAACCGTTTGGAAAAACAACACATTTTTTAGTGCAGAAAATGATCGGTGACCGCGGCCACTAAATGTTGGTGGTCGAGGCCTATGGGACAAAGGCTAGTGGCCGCGGCCACAGGCCAAAAACTGACCATTTTTTCATTTTTTTCAATCTTTGTTGAACGGCTCAAAAAACTCAAATAACTCCCAAATCTCATTTTTAATTCCATATTAATCCAATTAAACATTGGTAACAGCCATGGGGGTTGGTGGAATTTGAAATTCAAAGGGTGTCTCTAAACTCTATAAATAGGAGCCAGTAGCTCACTTGTAAGACACAACATTTCTATCAATTAGAGCACTTGGCTAGAAACACCTTGAGGCTTGATTATTCAAGAAAGCATTTCTTATAATCTGTGAGAGATCCCTTAATGCTTGAGTTAGGGGGAAATAAGCTTTTGGACAAAGGTTTCAAACCTTGTTCAAGCTGGTGATCCCCAACACTCTTCACTTTGGTTGTGTGAGTGAGAGTTTACTGCTTTGGTTCTTGTTCTTATTTTCTTCTATTTCTCTTTCTTCTTTTCTTCTTATTCTATGTACTTGTACTTTTGTTTAAGAGTTGTAATCCTTTTATTTCCTTTGTTCAAACACTTCTAGTTTACTTGTATCCTTTTGTAATAGAGTTGTACTTTCTATTTCTATCATCTTACATCTCCTTCTCCTTTTATTTGTATTTTCAGTTATAGAGTTGTAACACTTTATTTAATCAATCATTGTCTATTGTAATATTTTGCATAGAGTTGTAATATTTTCTTACCATTTCCATTAAGACAATTTATATTTTCCTAACAGTATCTTGATAATTGTTAAATGAATTATGCTTGTCTGCTTTATCTCGTTGAAAGGCTTGACTTATAAGTCGAGGGCTGCAATAAAGTGTTGAACGCAAGCTGATAAGGCTTGACTTATGAGTCAAGGGCAGCAATAGTGCACTGAGCGCTGACCGATATGGTTAGGCCTATCCAGAAGCGTGATATACGCTTGAACGATCCTGTGGTTTCTTGGAAAATAAAGCGCTGGGAATGCTTGGCCAGCCCTAAGGCTGGTTATACTGAGAATAAGGCAACGGGCCCGGTGTGACTCTACATTCACTTATTCAGGGCTACGGGCCCTGGTGTGTAATGACCCAACTACTCTAGACTTTGGACCATTAACAAAACTATACATAGACACTAATCCTTAATAACACTTACAAGTGAAATGATCATAGCTTTATTAAAACTTGTAAAAACAAATGTTAAACTTACATAAAACTCAAAGTAGGATATGGGATCCCATTGTTTTAAAATCAAAACATAACATACTTGTAATTATAGGAGATTACATAAATAAGTGCGGAAAAATACACATAAAACCATAAATAAAGACTTCATCCTCGAATCGAAACTCTCGGCTCCTTAAATCCATTCCGCCTCAATACACATGCCCAAAACTACTAAGAACCTTTCCTGCCACCAAAGCTATTTTCCTGCACATATAACATAAAAGGAATGAGCCTAATGCCCAGCAAGGAAAATCTAACACATAACCATATACATAAAATTCATAATGTAACATAGAACATATCATAACACTTATGTCACATACATACTATAATGGCCATTATTACTTGGGGTCCCATAAACTAAACAAGTCATATGCCCATTAGATTAGTGGGGCTTGCTAGCTAAGCAAGTCATATGCCCATAATCTATTTGGGGCTTGTTAGTTGTACGGGTCATATGCCCAAGTCAACAAACATACTTAACATAGCATATTACATAACATAAAATCATAAGATAACATATAAAATCATATAACACATAAATCCTATCTTATTTTCCTTACCAAAATTACCGGGATATGAGAACTATTTTGGGGACTTTGGAACACTCCTAAAAACCATTTATAATAAGGTGAGTATATTGAAGAAAAGGGATGAAAGTGATGAAGGAACTATACTATCAAAATATACTTACCAAAAACCTCGTGCTCAAGAACTTGGATTTCCTAACCAAGAATAGGAATAAGGTTAGAATACTGAGTAGAAGACTATGAGAACTTTAAAGAAAATAATACAGAAATGGACTAGAGTTTGGGATACCTTGAGTACTTCTATGACCAATCTAAACCTTGAACCGAAATGTGAATAGAACCTTACTTCCCAAGTGTTTGGTAAGCTTATAGTGATCAAGCTTATAATTCCCAATCCAAGTGTTTACACTCTCACACTAGCCTAGTAACTTGCAGCCTCTGAACTTAGCTTAATAGATGAATAAATGGCTGGGTACTAGGTCTTATTTATAGAATTTAGGAATGAAAAGATATTCATTTAACTTGAATAAAAATAATGGCTTTTTAAGTGAAAAACATTTGAATTATCGTTCAGCAGAGGCTGAAGACTCGTTCAGAAAGATGCTGGACTTATCAAGAGGTTAAGGATTTGAATGAGAACGTTTTTGAAAACTTTCAAAAACACACTGAAGGAGGCGATATATCGCCTGGGCCAGTATGCCCGAGGCAATCGTGCAACGTTTCGTGTTTTTCGTATCCCCGTACTGCGATATATCGCTCCCTATAGCTGCGATATATCGGCATACGCTGAATATTTAAACACGAAATTACACATTTTTAGCTTAATTTGAATTGAGTAAACAGCCTTGACTAAGCCCTCTAACGTTTTCAAAGCTGCTGACTGACCCTAGGGTATTCAAATTTTAACCTATAAATTTATTCCTCAAAATACTTAATCATTATTAAACCTATACATGACATGTGCTATAATCTTATTGGGTCTTATCTAAACCTTATAATATAATAGATATTACCCTCAATATCAGTCATATTAATCAAACCTTAGGTTAAAATTAATATTCCTAAACTATAGGTTAAACTTAGAATATCTACAAGTGTTACTATGAGTGTCCAAATAAATCCCGGTCTGAACCAAAAATCCACAGTCATAACAATAATACTACTATTACTATTATACTACTGTCTAACTTAGCTAAGTAAAGTTCTTTGGACTCTACATGGTGTGACTCTATGGTCACCTAGTTGGATTAAATGCATGCATAAGTAGAGTTATTATTGCTAGGCATACTATATACGATTCTATAATCTGTTATTTACTGCTTATGAGCATGTCTGTGTTTTCTTGCTGAGTCTTGGCTCACGAGTGCTATGTGGTGTAGGTAAGGGAAATGGGAAACTAGACCAGTGATGAGTTGGAGAGCTTCGGTGGCAGCATGTACATATTCGACCTGCTCGACCGCCACGGCCGGGGGTTCACAGAGGAACTAGGGTCGAACCATAATTTTGCCACTTAGGCCGGCCTGTTGTATCATTTTGAGTTGTAACTAACCCTTAAACGTTTATTTTGGGGTCTTATGTACGAACTTAAACTTTTTAATGAAAGTAAATACTCGTTTGACCAAAAAATTTGACCCTAAACCGTTAATTACTTTCAGTTACACGTTTAAGTCCAAATGACTCGATTAGCGGGTTCATCACTATTGTCCTTCATTCTCAGTTCGGATTGAGAAGGGTACTGCACTGACCTGATCGAGTAAAGGATCTTCTTGGGTTGCTTTAGGTAGAGGATCCTTTCTTTGCCCAGTTGCTTGCCTTTCTTGAGGAAGAGCCTGCTTCACTTTTCCCCTCATAAAGGGAGTTGTGGTTTCTGGGCGTTTGAAGGCTGGTAAATCCATAGATTCTTTATGGAACTGGGGGTCGTATGGTCCTCGTTGGATTATTGGAGTGATGCAAAGAGTGGCTCTGCATTTTCTAGGCCATGAAGCAAGGTGTTCAATTGGAGAGGTCTGATTAATGGATCATGGAATATTGTGTTTTGGGCCTCAAATTTATCAACCTCTATTGGGCGCATTATCTTTTCTACAAATTGATCCAACTTGGTGTCATTGGGTCATGGTAACATGGTAGACTCGTGGTAATTGTGAGGTTCGGGAGTTACAAAGCTTAACATGAGGTATTTCAATCTTTTGTTCCAAAGAAGGGCCTTTGGTGGCTAGGAGCCTTAGGTGATCCTCACTTAAAAATAATTAGTCTTAAAATTAAATATACATTATTATGTGTAAAAAAGTGTGTGCAATTTAAGTATGTGTCTAATATTACTCTTATTTTAAAATATATTTTATACTTCATTAATTTAGTCCTATACTGCACCAAACATAATGGAATACTTAGATAATTCGAAGGTTTCATTTCACCTTCTCTGTGCAGTGCAACTCATTTGTCTCTTTATAAAATAAGTCGAGTGATTTACGTCTTTTCTATGTGAAGCAAATAATGAGGAGTCAATGATAATTCTTGATATTTCATATAATCATTTATATGGAAATGTTGTCTGGAGATATTCCAAGTTTAATTACTATGAGAAATATTGAAGCTTTACAACTGAGCTACAAAAAATCTTAGTTTTAGTCATAATAAATTTTGTGACTAAAAATAAAAAATTTGTGACAAAAGAAAAATTATTTTACCTAAGTCATCACTAAAAAGTCTGTAGATAAAAGTATTAGTCACAAAAATCACAATTTGTTGTCACTAAATGTATTTTTGGTCACAACAAACTTTATTACTAAAAATAATAGGTTGTGACTAAAACTACATTAGTGACAACTTGTGATTAAGTATGACTTTTTAGTCACAAATAATTTTTTGTTGTTACTAAAAGTGGCATTTAGTCACACAAAATATATGTTGTGACTAAAAAGTTGTCACTAAATGTTACCTTTATTTTATTTGTAGTACAACTCCATTGAAGTATGTACTTCGTTAAAGATTCTGAATTTAGACGAAAATATATTAAAAGGACCAATACCATCATGGATTGATTGTAAAAAAGTTAAACAAATTGGTTTTTCTTAGCATAAAATCAAATAAATTTTATGAAAATAAAATACAGCACCACCAAGTCTGTCATCTTACTAAAATCCAAATATTAGATCTCTCCTCAAATGATTTATCAGATGTCTTTCATTTCATCTTGCATTAAAAATTTAAAAATGCACTGGTTCAAATGATCTACAACTACAATTTCATAAAAAAAATCATTCCAAAGCACAAACACAATAAAAAGTTTATTGTTTTTATGGGAATAATGTGAGTCAATCATGTGGAAAGGACTAGAGTATAATTAATATTCATGTGAAATTATTTCCAAAGTATAATTAATATTTGGATTGAAACAAGATGAAAATGTAGTCCTAGCTAGTCCCACACTCAGCAATATTTCCAATCCATACATGTGATTAGACAATGGAAAAAGATGTCCTTTCAATTTTTGAATAACTTTTCATAACCTACCAAGTTTATGGATAAAAGTATCATAAATATATAGATGCAACCAACACATACACAATGATATAGTGCTGTGATACTAAACTTCTAGTCTTAGTCTCGTCTGTTGTTCTGCATATTTCTCTTGTAGCCAGCTAGCATGAAAATGAGTCTATGATATTAATTATAAATTATGTATTTGGTGTGTAGGTGTACGTACGAGTTTATGAGTTCATATAGTTTATTATAATGAGTTTATTCTTATGAATCTTATATATAATTGTTTTTAGATTAACACTAATTTTTTTTATGATTATATACAAGTTATTAGTAACTATTATCGTAGTTTTACTGTATATATAGAGTGTTTTCATAACTTATCTCTACTGTTCGAGACATTTAATGTAATTTTTGCATAGGTTATTACAAAAAGTGTTTTTAAGAGCACTCCCAATGAAAGAGGTAAAATGTTTAATTATTTATAATATAGAGAAAAAATTGTTAAATAGTCTTCCTATGGGTGATGTAAAATTATATTTTTTTACCTAAATGAATAGTATTTCTTTATATGTAGTGAAATACTATTCATCAAATTATAAATATTTTATTATTTTTTTATAAACATTTGTATATATATATGAGTGTCATACTATTATATTTAATTATTTTATTTCTTAAAATGAATAAAATATTTTTAAAAAATATAATATTTAAATGATGTAGAGAAAAAATAGAGAAGTTGATCTATAGTATAATGTAAAAGTTTGAGGTAAATTATAAAAAAAATATGTTTTGGTAATGTATTTTGTAATACATTTTCTCTAAAATATTTAGCTAAAACTTACAAAAACACCTTCCATCAGCTCTTTTATACATATATTTATAATAGATATGCACAAACTCTAATTAATCCATATCTACATTTACATATCATTTATATAATATTTTAATATTATTATTTTTCTTTATAAGCTTTCTCTCTCCCATTTAGTATATATATATTTATTATTTATTATTTCTTTTTTCTTTTTCAATTATTTTATTTTACTTTAATTAATAAAATATATTTAAAGATATAATATTTAAATGATGTAGATAAATATATAGAGAATCTGATGCATGGTATAATGTAAAACTTAGAGGTAAAATAGAAAAATGTGTGGTTTTTGGAGGTATTTTAAAGAATGGAGTAGAGCATCCATTGGGAGTGCTCTAAGCACGGTAAAATTCTGAATTGGCATTTTTCTAGAAAGATAGATTTCTGATTTCCAAGTTTAATATTTCTTCATTATTTTTTGTAATTTTGTGCATCAACATTTTTTGTAATCTTGTATTTGATTCTTGTGTGTCTCGATTATATCTTACGCATAAAATAATATCTATTTAACTATGGATATAATTCCATAATTAATTAAAAAAATATTTTTCTTTCCATTTAATGATTTAGTTTTGGAAATTTTATTATAGCAAAGGGTTTTCTTACTTGAGTATTGACTTTTGTTTGGCAGCTATATATTGTATCTTGTTCAGGATTTTAACTGAGTATTGGATTTTATATTTAATGAATTTTGTTTCTTAAAAATCAATTCAACTCTTTTTGTGACTTGATATATTACAATATTTGGTTAAAACAAATACTTTTTCCATTATTGTTCTGCTATGTCAACTGACGAAGTTACTATGGCAAACTGAGAAATTCAAGTTGTTCAAATTCTAAGATTGGAATGTTTTTCTGTGTTTAATTGCAGGTAAATTGAATAGTTGTGAAGGAATTCTTCAGCTATATAATCGAAAGATCGATCAATTAAAGTCATTTCAATTTACTACTTTGGAAAATTAATTTTGCATCTTTTATTTTCTTCAAAAAAATTTGAAAGTGTAAAACTTCATGGAGCCTTATTGTTTTGCAAGACTAAGTTTAACACCTTAGTCTAGTTTTTTAATAGGCTAGGTTTTGCACTTTGTAAATTCAATTTGTCCAAATTTATTTTGGATAAAGAGAAGTCAATCGTCTTCGGAGGAAGATTAGACAAGTCTTTCTTCGGGAGAAAGAAAGTTAAATCCACAGGAAAGATCAAGAAGTAATTTCAAACGTGAAGGTGATGCAACAAACTTTGTATAAGATTGGTTGCAAATGTTTTTGCAGTTCGAGTTAAAAAGGAGTCTTACTTTACTTAAGTCAAGTGAATTTTTATATTTGTGAAAATTTTACTAATCAAGTTTATCTCTAGGCATGGAAAAATATGTCTTTCAATTTTTTAATAACTTTTCATAACCTACCTAGCTTTTGGATAAAAGTGTCATAAATATAGATGTAACCAACACATACACAGTGATATATAGTGGTACTAAATTTCTAGACTTCATCTCGTCTGTTTGTTCTGCTTATTTCTCTTGTAGCTAGCTAGCATGAAGATGATGTCTACGTCCCTACATATATATCTTTCGTATTAAAAACTATTATACCCTAAATTTCGAGACCATTAAATTATCTCGAAATGTAGGCTCGGGAAATAATCAAATTATGTTCGAATATATATATTTTCAATATTATTGATGCCACTAAACCATTTCAGCGCAAAATTGGGGGTCCGCTTGAAAGGTTCAGACTGTGGCAAGAAACTGACCTCTGAAGGTTGGTAGCAATTGGTTGAGGCAACATTCTAGGTGTCAGCTCAAAGAATGTGGTGGTAGGCTCGAATGCATTTCTTTAAAGATGTCAGGCGATTCCATTTGAGTATTTAAAGCCTATATTTATGGAATTGGTTTATGTAAAGCCTAGTAAAACCAATTCTCTAGAGATTTAATATATTTCAAACTCAAATATGTAATGTTATGTAACTTCCCTAACATTGTGGGAAAAGAATCTGAACCTAGTCTATATATATTTAGGATTGTTCTCTAGTAATTTTAACGCACAAATTTTGAACTCAAACTCTGTGAAACAACCTTTAGGCTTTAACGCAGATTATCTTAATGAAAGTTACTCGTGGACTAAGTATTTTTAACTACTAAACCACGTAAAAAATCTCTCTTCTTAATTTCCATCTAAACTATTTATTTTGTTCAATTGCTCTTACTTTAGTTGACGAAAAATATCGTCAACAAAATCTATTTGTATATATATATATGCGTGGGTGTAGATCTTGGTGTACGAGTTTAATTTTTTTTTTTTTTTTTGAATAAGAAATAGATTTCAAATTGAGAGCCAAATGGCTAATGACAGATTACAAGAGATAACATTTAAGGTAAGATACAAGTCGATAATTCGGGCCTCTGAATCGTAAAGTTGGGCATGGTGGTGGCCTGGATTACCAGCTAGTTTATAAGGTGTACGAGTTTAATTAAGTGGAGTTTATATTATTATTATTACAGTAAGTTTATTTTTTATGAATCTTATATATTATTGCTCCAAAATTAAAACTAATTCTTTTTATTATGGGTAAAATTGCAGTTGAGGTCCCTCTTTTATAACAATAGCATCTCTTTATTAGTCCCAATTTTAAATTTTGTAGCACATAGGTCCCGATTTTCTAGGAAATACTACAATTTAGTTCCTACACCCTATTATTACCATTTAAAAATTATTAAATTTAAAAGAAAAAACAGTAATTATAGTATTTTTTAATATAATTTGTACATTATATCGGCTGTTTGTTTCGTTCTCCGTCATTTTATTACTGTAATATTTTTTTTTTCTCAAACGTTAATACTTTATAAAATTTCTCTAGTGTCACTGCTCCTTTCTGTTTTTGGCATACAAAGAAGTTATAACCTCAATTTTTTTTATGTGACGAAGTTTTTAAAAAATTATGAATAATTTACTTGACCGAAAACAAGAATAGTTATGAAATTATGGGATCCATTTATTTTATTGACAAGTACTTTTCATTTTTTATTATTAAATAACAATACCAACTTGTAGGGACATATAATAGGTACATATCTCTACTTTTTAGAACTATGGAATAGAGACCTTTATCAATGCAAAACACATGTTCACTTCAAGACAAAATCCCATTATAATGAATCAACTCCACTTAATTTTTGTATGAACTATTTTACCCCACAATTAATTAGGACTAGTTTGGTTGGAATTGTATTAGCTTATTCAATAATCAAGTTTAGCAATACTTTAGAAAAAATGACTAAAATATAAAATTATCATATGTTTGGTAAATTATAATTTCAAAGTATAGTGAAATAAAAAATAATATTATAACATATTTTTTTTCTTCTTCGGGGTTTTGCACTTTGTGCATTCAATTTGTCAAAATTTCTTTTGGATAAAGAGAATTCAATCGACTTCGGGAGAAGATTAAACAACTCTTTCTTAGTAGAAAGAAAGTTAAATTTTCGTGAAAGATCTTGAAGTGATTTCAAACGTGAAGGTGATGCAACAAAATTTGTTATAAGATTGGTTGCAAATGTTTTTGCAGTTCGAGTTAAAAGGGAGTCTTACTTTACTTAAGTCAAGTGAATATTAATATTTGTGAAAATTTTACTAATCAAGTTTATCTCCTAGCATGAAAAAAGATTTCTTTCAATTTTTTAATAACTTTTCATAACCTACCTAGCTTTTGGATAAAAGTGTCATAAATATAGAAGTAACCAACACATACAAAGTGATAAAGTGGTACTAAATTTCTAGACTTCATCTCGCCTATCAGTTCTTCTTATTTCTCTTGTAGACAGCTAGCATGAAAGAGAGTCTACGTCCCTATATATATCGTTCGTATTAAAACCTCTTATACCCCAAATTTCAGGACCATTAAATTATCTCGAAATAACCGAATTATGTTCGAATATATGTATTTTCAATATTATTGATGATGCTTAACCATTTCGGCGCGAAATGGAGGGTCTGCTCGAATGGTCAGACCGTGGCAAGAGACTGACCTTAGAAGGTTGGTAGCTATTGGCTCGGGCAACATTTCAGGTGTCAGCTTGAAGATTGTGGCGGTAGGCTCGAAAGCATATCTTTAAAGATGTCAGGCTATTCCATTTGAGTAATTAAAGCCTATAATTATTGAATTGGTTTATGTAAAGCCTAGTCAAACCAATTCTTGAGAGATTCAATATATTTCAAATTGAAATATGTAATGTTATGTAACTTCCCTAAAATTGTGTGAAAAGAATCTGAACCCAGTCCATAAATACCTGGGATTTTTCTCTTGAAATTTTTACGCACAAATTTTGTACTCAAATTCTGTGAAACTGCCTTTAGGCTTTCACACATATTATCTTAATGAAAGTTACTCGTGGACTAGGTATTTTTAACTACTGAACCACGTAAAAAATCTCCCTTCTTGTTTTCTTTCTGTAGCGTCCCAGAATTTTACTTAGCTAGATAGTAGTAGCAGTAGCAGTAGCAGTAGCAGTAGCAGTAGCAGTAGCAGTAGCAGGAGCAGCAGTAGCAGGAGCAGCAGGAGCAGCAGGAGCAGCAGCAGCAGCAGCAGCAGTAGCAGTAGCAGTAGCAGTAGCAGCAGTAGCAGTAGCAGTAGCAGTAGCAGTAGCAGTAGTAGCAGTAGCAGTAGCAGTAGCAGTAGCAGTAGCAGTAGCAGTATTAGTAGTAGTAGTAGTAGTAGTAGTAGTAGTAGTAGTAGTAGTAGTAGTAGTAGTAGTAGTAGTAGTAGCTGTAGAATTTTAGTTTTCGTGGATATTGGTCAAAGCCGGGATTTATATAGAAACTTGTAGAAATAGTTATGGATTTTATAAGTTTAACCTATGGTTTAGAAATATTAATTTTATCATAATGTTTGATTAATGAATATAGTCCTAAGAATATTATTTATTATAACCTAAGGTTTAGATAGATTAAATAAGAGTGTGACACTTGTCACAAGCATGTTTATTAAGGATTTAAGTATTTTTTATGAATAGTTTAATTAAAAGAAAGATCCAGAAGCTCTGGAACCTTCCACTATCTGTTAGGATCACGTTTTACTCAGTCAAAGTAGTTTTTAATCAATTTGAAATTATCCTGAAATGTGCAAAAACGTGTTTAAATTATCAGTGTATGCCGAAATATCGTAGCTATAAGGGTCAATATATCGCCTATGATTGATACAGAATACACGTCGAATTCGCACAAACGAAACCACGGACCCTCAGGATCATGGTAGGGGCGATATATCGCCTACCCTAGGCGATATATCGGCTCCAATGGCCAATTTTTTAATTTCATAGAATTCTAAACTAGAAACAGCCCTTAACAACCTTGACTTGTTCCGAAACGTTTTAGACCGAGTTCTGGGCATCTGTTGAACAGATAATTCAAATTTATTCATTTTTTTAATCATTTATTTATTCATTGAAATGGGAGTTAGTTTCACTCCTTGAACTCTATAAATAAGACCTAGTACTCAACCATTTTTTTTCTTCACCTTCAAGCACAGTTCAGGGCCTCCAAGCTGCTAAGATTATTCTAGAGTGAAACACTAGTGTTTTTGGGTTAAAACTTTCAAATCTAAAGCTTTTATAAACACTTGGGAAGTCATTTTTGTGTGATATTGGTGTTTGATGTATAGATCGAGGTTCTAAGCTATCCAAGGTATCCATTGTCTTCAGGTTTAGTTCATTATAGTTTCTTCTTATTCTTTCATTTTTTCTTCAAATCCTAACTTGTGAAAGTGACTTTTGGTTAGGTGTTCAATTCCTTTGAAACATAAAGTTTTTGGTAAGTTCTTATATCGATGGTTTAGATCTTCTCTTCAACTTCATTTCTTTAGGAACTTATGGTTTTCTTATGTTTGGTTTTAGGAGTTCACAATCCTGCTCTTGTCTCCAATATTCCTGTTTTTGGTAAGGAAAATTAGATAGTTTAGTATTATGACTTAGTTTATGTAGTTTATGATATAGTTTATGTTTGTATGACCTAACAACATTTCAGGTACAATAAAGGGGGTAAGTGTGTCTGGACCTAAGGTGTCCAATGATGTATGACAGACTATGTCTGGTAGGTTCGGTTACCAAAACTTTATGACGGACCTAAGTGATGTCCGGTGTATGACGGACTTTTGTCCGTGGCTTGCCACCCTTGTATAAACACTTATCTTTTTATTATATCTGACTTGTTATTATGACCTATAATTATGATTATGATTTATGACCTATGACCTATAGTTATGAATATGACTTGTGACATATGATTTATGATCTATGACTTATGGTTTATGATTTATGGCTTAGATTATGATTTAGAATTATGACTTAAGTTATGATATAACTTAGAGTTTTGTGTTTGTACGGCTCTTGTGAATTTATGTTATGTTTGATTATATGATTATATGACTAACTCTTGTTTGTACTTTCCTTACTGGGCTTAGAAGCTCACTCCTTATGATGTTGTTGTGCAGAAAATTAAGGATAGAAAGGTCGGTGGAAGATCAAGCGGGCCAATTTATTTATTTTTATTAAAGAAATGTTATTTTAAAGTTTTATTTAAATGTTGCTCATTTTTATGTTAAAGACAATTATTTTTAAAACCATGGATCCCTGTATGTAATTATTTTCAAGTTTTTTATTAAATAAAAGAGTAATATTTACGATTATGACCCAACGTTGTGTTCTCGGTAATTTATGAGAAAGTAGGGCGTTACACTATCTAAACTATTTATTTTGCTTAATTGCTCTTTAGTTGACGAAAAACATCGTCAACAAAAACTATCTGTATATATATGCATAGGAGTAGGTCTAGGTGTACGAGTGTAATTTTTTTTTTTTTGAATGAGAAATAGATGTCATTGAGAGCCAAATGGCTCATGACAAATTACAAGAGATACCATTTAAGGTAAGATACAATCCAGTAATTCGGACCACCAAAATCGTTAAGTTGGGCATGGGGGTGGCTCGGATTACCGACTTGTAGACAAGGTGTATGGGTTTTATTAAGTGGAGTTTATATTACTATTACATTAAGTTTATTTTTTATGAATCATATAAATAATTGCTCATATAGTAAAACTAATTCTTTTTATTATGGGCAAATAGCACTTGAGTTCCCTCTTTTCTTACAATAGCATCTCTTTAGTCCCAATTTTAAATTTTGTAGCACATAGGTCTCACTTTTCTAGGAAATACTACAATTTAGTTCCTACACCCTATTATTACCATTTAAAAATTATTAAATTTAAAAGAAAAAACAGTAATTATAGTATTTTTTAATATAATTTGTACATTATATCGGCTGTTTGTTTCGTTCTCCGTCATTTTATTACTGTAATATTTTTTTTTTCTCAAACGTTAATACTTTAGAAAATTTCTCTAGTGTCACTGCTCCTTTCTGTTTTTGGCATACAAAGAAGTTATAACCTCAATTTTTTTTATGTGACGAAGTTTTTAAAAAATTATGAATAATTTACTTGACCGAAAACAAGAATAGTTATGAAATTATGGGATCCATTTATTTTATTGACAAGTACTTTTCATTTTTTATTATTAAATAACAATACCAACTTGTAGGGACATATAATAGGTACATATCTCTACTTTTTAGAACTATGGAATAGAGACCTTTATCAATGCAAAACACATGTTCACTTCAAGACAAAATCCCATTATAATGAATCAACTCCACTTAATTTTTGTATGAACTATTTTACCCCACAATTAATTAGGACTAGTTTGGTTGGAATTGTATTAGCTTATTCAATAATCAAGTTTAGCAATACTTTAGAAAAAATGACTAAAATATAAAATTATCATATGTTTGCTAAATTATAATTTCAAAGTATAGTGAAATAAAAAATAATATTATAACATATTATTTTTCTTCTTCGGGGTTTTGCACTTTGTGCATTCAATTTGTCAAAATTTCTTTTGGATAAAGAGAATTCAATCGACTTCGGGAGAAGATTAAACAACTCTTTCTTAGTAGAAAGAAAGTTAAATTTTCGTGAAAGATCTTGAAGTGATTTCAAACGTGAAGGTGATGCAACAAAATTTGTTATAAGATTGGTTGCAAATGTTTTTGCAGTTCGAGTTAAAAGGGAGTCTTACTTTACTTAAGTCAAGTGAATATTAATATTTGTGAAAATTTTACTAATCAAGTTTATCTCCTAGCATGAAAAAAGATATCTTTCAATTTTTTAATAACTTTTCATAACCTACCTAGCTTTTGGATAAAAGTGTCATAAATATAGATGTAACCAACACATACAAAGTGATATAGTGGTACTAAATTTCTAGACTTCATCTCGCCTGTCAGTTATGCTTATCTCTCTTGTAGACAGCTAGCATGAAAAAGAGTCTACGTCCCTATATATATCTTTCGTATTAAAACCTCTTATACCTCAAATTTCAGGACCATTAAATTATCTCGAAATAACCGAATTATGTTCGAATATATGTATTTTCAATATTATTGATGCTACTTAACAATTTCGGCGCGAAATGGAGGGTCTGCTCGAAAGGTCAGACCGTGGCAAGAGATTGACCTTAGAAGGTTGGTAGCTATTGGCTCAGGCAACATTCCAGGTGTCAGCTTGAAGATTGTGGCGGTAGGCTTGAAAGCATATCTTTTAAGATGTCAGGCTATTCCATTTGAGTAATTAAAGCCTATAATTATTGAATTGGTTTATGTATAACCTAGTCAAACCAATTCTTTAGGGATTCAAAATATTTCAAATTCAAATATGTAATGTTATGTAACTTCCCTAAAATTGTGGGAAAATAATTTGAACCTAGTCTATATATACCTGGGATTGTTCACTTGTAATTTTTACGCACAAATTTTGTACTCAATCTCTGTGAAACGACCTTTAGGCTTTAACACAGATTATCTTAATTAAAGTGACTCGTAGACTAGACATTTTTAACTGCTAAACCATGTAAAAAATCTACCTTCTTGTTTTCTATCTAAACTATTTATTTTGCTTAATTGCTCTTACTTTAGTTGACGAAAAACATCGTCAACAAAATCTATTTGTATATATATGCGTAGGAGTTGGTCTAGGTGTACGAGTGTAATTTTTTTTTTTTGAATGAGAAATAGATTTCATTGAGAGTCAAATGGCTAATGAAAAATTACAAGAGATACCATTTAAGGTATACAAGCCGGTAATTCGGACCACCAAAATCATTAAGTTGGGCACGATTTTGGCCCGGATTACCGGCTTGTATATAAGGTGTACGAGTTTAATTAAGTGGACTTTATATTATTATTATTATAGTAAGTTTATTTTGTACGAATCTTATATATAATTGCTCCTAAATTAAAACTAATTCTTTTAATGATGGCAAATAGCACTTAAGTTCCCTCTTTTCTTACAATAGTATCTCTTTAGTCCCAATTTTAAATTTTGTAGCACATAGGACCAAATTTCTAGGAAATACTACAATTTAGTTCCTACACCCTATTTACCATTTGAAAATTATTAAATTTAACAAAAAAAAAAACAGTTATTATAGTATTTTTATTATTATTTGTGCATTATATCGGTTGTTTGTTTCGTCCTCTGTCATTTTACTACTGTAATATTTTTTTTCTCAAACCTTAATACTTTATAGAATTTCTCAAGTTTTATTGATCCTTTCTGTTTTTGGCATACAAAAAAATTATAACCTCAATTTTTTTATGTGAAGATGTTCTTAAAAAAGTATGAAATTATGGGATCCATTTATTTTATCGAAAAGTACTGTTCATTTTCTATTATTAAATAACAATACCAACTTGTAGGCACATATCTCTACTCTTTAGAACTGTCACTACTGCAAATATAGGGTTTCTCTGCGCTTTTTTTTCAATCTTAAATAAAAAGCGCAGAGAAAATGATTGAAAGACTTAGGAACTATGTTACTGCGTTTTTTTTTAAAAAGCGCAATGTAAAGTAGGAAATGTGGGAAGTGGAAATTTTTTCTCTGCGGTTTTCTTAAAAAAAAGCACAGAGAAAAGTTGCACTACTTTTCTCCGCGGTTTTTAAGAAAACCGCAGAGAAAGAAAGAGTTTTTTCAATACTTTTACCAAGCATAACTTTGTGCTCGGTTATCCGTTTTGGGTGTTCATTTTAACTTTGATGTTTTTTTAAGATATATTCAAAGAAAATAATCTTTTCTTTGGATAGATGTCAAAAAAATATCAATGTTAAAAAAACACTCAAAACAGACAACCGAGCACAAAGTTATGCTTGGTAAAAGTTTTGAAAAATTACAATATTTTTTTCTGCGGTTTTTTAAGAAAACCGTAGAGAAAAGTCTTTCTTTCTCTGCAGTCGCAGAGAAAAGGTTCCAGACCTATATATAAACTCATTCTTCCCCACAAGCTTCGCAGACCTACTTCATTTCACGAAAAACTTATTCAGCGGCGGTGGTATGTCTTTCAACTTTAATCTTAGTATTTTTCATTATTTTCAGCTAAATGTTAGTAACTTTGTCATTTAGTTCATTCTGCAAAACAAATCAATGATAGATTAAATTAGTAACTTATGAAAACACATAAAAAAATTTCCTACTTTACTTTAAAACACTTGCAACTCTTTCTTCAATTTTTTTGTCCAAATTATCTTCGACAAGAGTCTTCTTCGTTTCTCGCGCTCTGATAACTCTACAAAATAGATTTATTTAACCACTTTTTATGTGCTAATTGTTGCTTAATTCTTGAGTTTTTAATTGATTTATTAAGTTTTAAAGTAATTTTGAATTTATTGGGTTTATTTTTATTTTATATATTTTTGTGTGTTTTTATAGTTATTTTGTTGTAAAATGTTGTAGTTAATTATTGAAATTATTGTGTCTAGTTAGAAGTAAAAAAATGTGTGTTCTATTGAAACTAAATGTTAAAATAAATTAAGTTTTAACTAATATTTTCAATGAATTAATATGATTTATTTTATAATTGAAAATATTTGATTTTGATTTAATTTATGTTTATTTTCTTTGGGCTTTGAAAAGTAAGGAAAAGAAAGAAAAAAATGGCAATTTTGAAAACAAAGGGTCACCAGCCACGAGAAGCTTATTGGCCGAAGCCTCCCTGTCCAGCCACGCCTAGGCATGCCTTCCCACCTCTTGGGCCCGCCTGCTTCATCTCAGCCAGGCCCACCCGAAGCCCACTCCTCCCAGGCGTTACCTTTGGCCCATGCCACTTTCTCCAGCCGAACTCACCCAGCAGCCCACCAGAAGCTCCAGACCTAATCACACCTCCAGCTGCTCCTAGCCAGCCCGTGTACTCCTCCCAACCAGCTACTCCCAGCCGAAGCCCACCCACGCCTGCTAGCTCCTCCTAGGCCGCCTGCTTCAATCCCCAGTCAGTAGCCTCCTTCAATTTCCCAACCGCTTGTTACTAGGCCCACCACCAAGCCCAGCAGCCTCTGGCCCATGCTAGACGAAGCCTGCCACCACCAGCCACCAAGCCATTTTTCCCTTGTTTTTCTTGAGCCCATAAATTGCACCTTGTCTCCTTGTCCCTTTTGTTTAAAAATACCACATTTTTACCCAAACTTTTCTACACATTTTACCCCAAAATCATCATTACACCTAAAGTTTATCCCTATTTGCCATATTATTATTAATTTAATCAATTTATTTAATTTAAATTGATTATTTTAATACTCTCATTTTGGCTATAATTAGGAATTTTCAAGACCATTTAAGAGTGCTTATTTTTTAGGAGGGGTCATACCACAAACTTCCTACACTTGGAAGACCCTCCATTCTCTTCATCTTCTTCTTTTTTTGGTTAATTTTTATGTGTTTTTAGAGGAAAATTTGGGGGTTCCTCCGCCAAATTTTCCTATTTATGTGTGTAATTTCTATTCTAGTTATGTGCTTATAATATTTTTCATAAGATTATTAAGATCATGATGAAGCAACTTGTAACTAGATAATATTTATGTTGTATGTTGATTTCCCTTGTAATGCAATAAAATTTATGGATTTTTCTTCTTCAGATATGTCTTTCATCTTTAATATCTCATATTTTGGATTGTTAGATAATATGCACTTTGTTCTTTATTTTGCAAAACATAATATTCTTTGTGGAAGATGTGTCATTAAATTGTACACATCCAATGCTTAGAACAAAAATATTATGTTTTTCCTTATAAATAATTGTAAAATCCTTTATTGGCATATTTGATCGAATTTTCAAAATTAATTATGGATGTATTTTTTAAATATATTGTGTGGTATTTTCAAAATGGGTAGTTTCTTGTTTTGTGGTGAAATGTTTTCTAATCAGATTATTCTATAATGTTATTTGATTTTTTGTTGTTTCATTAAGGTGATTCACATTAAATACTTTGAAATTATAATTTTTGAAAAGTGAAGAAAAATCATATCTCATTAGTAGTAATTTGTGCTTAAAATTATAAATCTATTTGGAAAATGATAGTTTAACTTATTTTAACTATCACTAAAACTTGGGAATCAATATACTAATAAGAATTATTAAACTTACATTTTGTAGATTCTAGTATCTTAATAATCTTTCTTTTAACACTTATTTTCAAATCATTATTGTTTTATTTTTATTCTCTTAAATAGCTTTATTTTTAAATATTTTATTTTATGTTCATGATATTATATCTCATCAATCTTTGGAGCTATGTTAGAATTTATTAATTTTGGTTTAAAAGAGTTTTCTTTTTATTTTAGACAACTCCTTTGGGTCGATCTCATGCTTACAAGAATACTATATTTCATATACGATTCGTGCGCTTGCGAGTATAAATTTTTAAAACATACCCGTTTTGGGTCCATCACGCTCTTATCCAAAATATCCCTCTACATCTTCCACTCCTAGTTCTTTTTTCTAGGACATCCAACATAATTGAAGTTTAATTATTAAATTTTCCTCAGTCTAACAACATTTTGGTAGCATAAATACTGCATTTTAACATCTCCCAAAATTTTAAAACCTGTAAATAACACACAGAATATCTCGACATAGTGTGCAAATTGAAAAAGGAAAATAATTAATAAAATCTATAAAAAAAAATGGCAGAGTTTCCTTTGTTTTTGTAGCATATCCCAATTTTATAATTATCTATAAATTTAATACAAACAAACATAAAATCAACACATATAATTCCATCATTATATCACCGCCAACAACAAATTTCCCAGAACCTACTTCACTAAAGTAAACATGCATGATTTAACTCTAATTTTATAAATAAATATTGCAATAGTAATAAATAAAATTTAAAGATTACTCACCTCCAATATTACTCTTGAAGTCACCCATTAATACCAAATTGGGAACTAAATCAACAACCCTACTAAAAGTCTTAAACAAAAACAAAAACAAATAAAAATCAATGACATAATTAATTAAACTAGTTACACAATCATCAAACAACATATCAAGCTAGCTAGATATAGAAAATAAAAAATAAGTGGCACTAATAATCCAAACATTTCAAGTTCTAACATTGGCAACAACATTACCTATTGAAGCTATGTTTAAAGATTTAAATAGCAAGTCACAACAATTTTTAAATTATACTAATTTATATATATAATTAATAACATTATATAAAATAACAAAATAAAAAAGAATATAACACAAATATACTCAAAAATAAGTATTAAATTTGGAATAATATAAAAAAAATTAACACAAACAAAGTTTTAAGGTAACAAACCTTCTTTGATGCTCAAAATAACCTCTAATAATACCCACACCCAATGTCTTTATTTTCTCCCTCAAAAATAAAAATGGAACTAATTCTAGGCCCTATTTCTGTTTTTAAGTAAGAAAAATGGTTTCAAATGGTAAAAAAAACATAAAAAATGGTATATTTAGTGAAACCCTCGTGGGAGTACAACAACAATGGTTGCGTTTGGGATTTTTGCTTCAGAGAGATGAATGAGGTGGGAGCTAGATATTAAGGGTATTAAAACCCTTTTACTTCAGTTCTTAGATAAAAACCGAAGTAGAAAGTTAGAAAGGGTACTTTCTACTTCGGTTTTTATCTAAGAACCGAAGTAAAAGGGTTGTAATACCCTTTAGGGCCGCGTTTTCTTTGCTCCATTTTTCACTTCGCTTTTTTCATAAAAACCGAAGTGGAAAGTCCCAATATAGTGTGCAAATCAAACACAACCCTTGTCTATTTTCTATTTTAACTTCGTTTTTTTAAGAAACCGAAGTAGTAGCCTATTTTTATGTACTACCAATCCCAAAAGCGAAGTAAAAACCCATTGAAAGGCTTTTACTTC
Organism: Humulus lupulus; assembly: GCF_963169125.1. Classification (NCBI taxonomy): domain Eukaryota; kingdom Viridiplantae; phylum Streptophyta; class Magnoliopsida; order Rosales; family Cannabaceae; genus Humulus; species Humulus lupulus. The sequence goes on from NC_084798.1 coordinate 5,338,234, forward strand.
AGTTTTTTTTTTATATTCTATGTGTAAAAAATGAAGTAAAAGCCTATATTTCTAGTAGTGTATCCAATGTTCCGGTCCTGGGTTTGACTGATACCTGCTCACTACTCCCACTGCATAGCAGATATCTGGTCTAGTACACAACATAGCATACATTAGACTTCCAACTGCAGATGCGTAAGGAACTTTTGTCATTGCATCTTCCTCTTCAGGAGTCTAGGGAGACTGCTTCTTTGAAAGATGAATTCCCTGGCGGGACGGTAGACTTCCTTTCTTGGAATTTGTCATTGAGAAACGTTCAAGCACTTTATCAATGTAAACTGCTTGAGATGGAGCTAAAAGTTTGTTTTTTCTATCCCTAATGATCTGGATACCTAGAACATAACTTGCTTCACCTAAATCCTTCATCTGGAATTGAATGCTCAGCCAATTCTTCACGTCTGATAATTTCTTAACATTGTTTCCAATGTATAAGATATCAACTACATAAAGAACCAGGAATACCACTATTTGATTTGCCTTCAGTTGGTAAACACAAGGCTCATCAATATTTTGTTCAAAGCCATAGGTTTTGATTATCTCATCAAACCTAAGGTTCCAGGAACGAGAAGCTTGCTTAAGTCCATAAAATGGACCTATTCAACTTGCAAATTTTTCCTTCTTGTCCAGCTACTTTAAATCCTTCTGGTTGATCCATATAAATGACTTCGTCAAGCTTCCCGTTAAGAAAAGTTGTATGGATGTCCATTTTCCATATCTCATAGTCGAGAGTGGCTGCTATGGATATGAGGATGCAAATGGACTTGAGCATGGCTACCAGACTAAAAGTTTCCTCATAGTCCACGCCTTCTCTTTGGGTATAACCCTTTGCCACTAATCAAGCTTTATAAGTTTTGATCTTTCCATCAACACTTTGTTTCTTCTTGTAGAACAACTTTCACCCAATGGTCCTAAAGTCACTAGGTTCTTCCACAAGATCCGAGACAGAATTTGAGTACATGGACTCCATTTCTTGTTTCATGGCTTCGAGCCATAGTTCCTTTTCAGGGCTAGTCATTGCATGTTTGAAAGACAACGGATCATCGTCACCAGTGTCACCAACAACCATATTGGTTTCACCAACCAAACCATAGTGAATTGGGTTCCAAGAAACCCTCCCACTACGACGAGGCTCCATGATGGTTTTCTCAGGAACAGTGGTACACTCTTCATTTAAATCTATGTAATGACCCAACTACTCTAGACTTTGGACCATTAACGAAAACTATACATAGACCCTAATCTTTAATAGAACTTACAAGTGAAAAAGATCATACTTTATTAAAGACTTGTAAAAACCAATGTTTAAACTTACATAACTCAAAGCAGGAGGTGGGATCCCATTGTTTTAAAAAGAAAACATATCTTAATTGAAATGAAAAGAAATTACATAAATAGGTGCGGAAAAATTACACATAAACCATAAATAAAAGACTACATCCTCGAAATCGAACTCTCGACTCCTTGAATCCATTCATCACCGATACACATTCTCCCAAGCATCCACGAATCTTTCCCGCCACTATAGCTATTTTCCTACACATATAAACAAAAATGAATGAGCCTAATGCCCAGCAAGGAAAATCTACCACATAGTTCATATACATAAATTTCATATGAAACATAAAAAAAACATAACATAACACTTATATCATACACATACTATAATGGCCATTATTACTTGGGGTCCCATAGACCAAACAAGTCATATGCCCATTAGATTAGTGGGGTCCTACTAGCTAAGTAGATCATATACCCATAATCTATTTGGGGTCTTGTTAGTCATATGGGTCATATGCCCAAGCCTACATACATATTTATCATAACACATTTCATATCATAAAAACATAAGATAACACATATAAAACATATAACATATGAACTCTATCCTATTTTTCTTACCAAAATACTGGGATAAGAGGACAGAGGTGGGACTTTGGAACACTCCTAAGAACCATTTGAAAAAGAGTGAGTATAGAGAAGAAGAGAAATGAAAGGAATGGAAGGACTAAACCATTGAGAAAATACTTACCAAAAACTTATGTGCAAGTTCTTAGATTTCCTAACCAAAATAAGAATAAGGTTAGAAGGCTGGTAAAAGATTATGAGAACTTAAAGAAAATAATACCAATGAACTGGAGTGTGGAAATACCTTGAAGACTTGTAAGACCAATCTAAACCTCGAACCGAAATACTATAAATCCTTACTTTCCCAAGAGTTTGATAAGCTTATGATGATCAAGCTTATGATTTCCCCACCCAAGTGTTTACACTCTCACACTCACCTAGCAACTTGCAGCCTCTGAATCTTAGAGCAAAAGATGAATAATGGATGGGTACTAGGTCCTATTTATAGAGTTTTAGGAATGAAAGGATCTTAATTTTACTTGAATAAAAATAATGGCTTTTTAGGTGAAAATAATTTTAATTGTTGTTTAGCAGAGGCTGAAGACTTGTTCAAAAAGGTGTTGGACTTATCAAGAGGTTGAAGGGCTGAATGGAAAACGATTTCAAAACTTTTCAAAATAAGCTGAAGGAGGCGATATATCGCCTGGACCATTATGCCCGAGGCAAACCTGCATCGTTTTGTTTTCCGTATCTACGTGCTGCGATATATTGCCCCCTATAGCTGCGATATATCGGCATTCGCTGATTATTTAAACACGAAATTACACATTTTTAGCTTAATTCAAATTGAGTAAGCAGCCTTGACTAAGCTTTCAAACGTATTCAAAGCTGCTGACTGACCTTAGAGCATTCAAACTTTACCCTTATTAAATTAAATCCTCAAAATACTTAATCCTTAATCACCCATACATAACATGTGATTAAAATCCTATTGGTTCTTATCTAAACCTTATAGTATAATAAATATTATCCTCAATATCAGCCATATTAATCAAACCTTAGGTTAACATTAATAATCTTAAACTATAGGTTAAACTTAGAAAATCTACAAGTACTACTGTGAGTGTCCAAATAATTCCCGGTCTGAACCAAAAATCCGCAGTCATAAAGATAATACTATTAATACTATAATACTACTATCTAACTAGCTAAGTAAAGTTCTTGGACTCTACAATCTAGTTGCGTCGGTTGCACGTGAAAAGTAGGAATTTCATCATCAACTTGCGTTGATGATGAAGGAACATTGGTTGGAGTCAATTATTCAACCACCTCCTCTAAAACTACTTTGATGCGTGGTTTGAAGTTTTGGACATAGTCATTTTCCAGAAAAACAACATTCGTAGAAGTAAACACTTTCTTTTCTACATGAATATAGAAAATCCCACCCCGAGTTTCTTTAGGATAGCCAACAAACATGCAAACTTTAGTTCGCGGTTCTAGCTTTCCTTCCTATTTTCTCAGGACGTGGGTGGGACACCCCCAGATTCTATAATGACGTAAACTAGGTTCACGACCATTCCAACGTTCTAAAGGTGTTTTGGGGATATATTTGGACGGTACGACATTTAGAATGTCATTCGCAATTTCAATTGCCTGTCCCCATAATGAAGTTGGCAGAGTTGAGTAACTAAGCATGCATCTAACCATTTCCAATAAATTTCTGTTCTGGCGTTCCGCTACACCATTTTGTTGCAGAGTACCCGGGGCAGTAAGTTGTGATAAAATCCCAAGTTCAATTTAATGATCTTGAAACTTCATATCCTATTATTCTCCACCCCTATCAGATCGCAATATTTTTAACATTTTACCTAATTGGTTTTGAGCCATAGCTAGGAATTCCTGAAATTTTGTAAATGTTTCCGATTTCCTGTGCATTATGTAAAGACATGAGTATCTAGAGCAATCATCAAGGAAAGTGACAAAATACTCAAAACCACCCTTGACTTTTACATTCAAAGTTCCACAAACATCTTAATGCATAAGTCTAAGTGGTTCTTTGGCCTTATCACCCTTTGCAGAGAATTGACGCTTGGTCAGTTTGCCTTCTAGAAAAGATTCACAGACACATAATTCACCTAAGGTGAGTTCCCTCCTTTCAACAATAAGAGTCATCACCATTTTCTAAATTATGACAATTTCTCTTCCTATATAACTAAAGGTGTGTAAAATTTATATACATATCACATGCATAAATATGTTTGTCAAGTCTTATCTTCGTTTCTTCACTTAATTAAATCCCAAAAATAAGCTTCCAAGATCATGTGCCCTAAGTGATATCTACCCATCACAATTTCCATAATATACAATTATTTTTACTCAATTAAATCTGACTTAGGAAAATTCATTTAATTAATCATGATACTAAACTCTATTTAAATGTTACCAAATACATTTAATAATTCCCGTACATGTGAAATAAACTTAAGTTAGGGAAATTCGACAACAATGCTAAATTCTACATTTTATTTATTTATAAGCATTTCCCCTCTAAAATGAAATTAAAATTCTTTTTCTAAGACTTTTATGAAATTATTAAATTTTCTCATAATTTTATTGATAGACCAAAATAATTTTGCCATAATTAATTATTTTCTGATAATTTTTTTTTTCTGGGTTTCCCCTAATAATATATAATAGTTTTCGATTCATCCTTCAACCGAATTTGTTATATTTTCAGCTAAGGAAACTTATAAGAGATTCATCGATCCAAATCAATAATAATTTAATATTTAGTATAAAATATACTTCATTAATATTAATTAAACAAATCCCAAAAGTTTGTTACTTTACACTAACAATGTGTAATTAGTAAAACACTAAAAAATAAAGATTGAGGATCACGACTTAAGTAAATAAATTAATTAATCATGTACTAATGAATATGATGTGTCATTGATTCCAGCCACATAATTTAAAATGATATATGCATATTTTATTGATTTTTGCCAAGTTGTGCTTAATAATTATTTCCTACGTTTATATTATATCAACTTTTTATTTATATTATTATAGGTATTATATATATATATATATATATATTTATAACACAGCATCTTGGTAGATTATTGAATAGTTATTGTCCTGATTTATAAGATGTAGGGTACGTGACGTGAGTACAATAGCGATGGAAATAAATGGATGTTTAGATAAGTTGCATGAAACATGCACTTACGTTCATCCTTGTAATATTTGTTAACATCACTCATTTCATAGTACAACGTTGGCTTGCTTTGTTCAATCGCTATCCTAATAAAGTCACGGACTCATTTTCATGCTAGCTGGCAACTCACTGTTGGATTAAAAATCCTATTATGGGCACATATGTATTAATGTATGATGCTATTATAATGTTTGATACAAAATAAAGTGACCAATTATGTTATAAGTATCATAAGGTATTAAAATGTCATAAAAATAATGTGTAGATAGCATAAGTTGTATTTATAATTTGATGAGGGGCCAAATTATAAATACCCAAAATTGATTTAATAATCAGTTTTTAATAAATAGGTAGTGGTCCCCAAGAAACGTATTCTTTCGTATTCTCTTCTTCCCCATCACAGAGAGAAAGCTAATTTCTTGGAAGATCAATAACCTTCTGTGCAATCTCCATCAATGGTTTCAGGTTAGTGCTTCCGCTCTTATGTTCATTTTCTTCTTTAATTTAGCAAATATTTTATAGAAACATGTTTTAGGGTGTATCATTTATGCACTCTTAGTAACATGATTAAGATCTGAGAAATTATGTTGAATACTAATGTTTATGTGCGTTGCTTAAGTGCATTTTTATAATCCTAACACTCACCACACAAGAGAACAAATTTCTGTTGATATATAAATGTTTATTAGGGTAGTAATTTTGGTAGAGTAAAAGAATAACAGTAAAGAAATTAATATTCTTATTATTTGACTAAATTATTTATTACTAATTGATTTACGAATGAACGTTTTAATTTTTGTTAACGCGATTATACAGTACATCAAAATTAGTACATTGTTATATTTGACACTCTAACACCACATGAGGTGACACTCTGTAATTGGTTAGTGATAGTCCATAATACTTATTAAATTCAAATAAGTGAGATTTGAAATTGAATTGCACTAATAGTAGTATGACATCTCCTTGGTGTTGGACACTAATGATGTGCTTTAGCAATTCTCTTAAGTATGAATTATTTTAATATAATAAATTATAGGACTAGATTTAATATATTATTAGTTTCACATGGAGAATATATAGGAACAACAATATTCTTATAAGGAAAAGAGTTACTCTACTTAATACCAATTAATTTTAAGATGGAACTACAATCTTAGTTCTAGTGGCATTTTCCCTCAAATTGTAATATATATTTTAAAAATTAGGAAATATATGAAAGAAAATGTTGAAAATTTATGATGGGTTAAAATATTTGAAAATATGCCACATAAGCAAGTGCAATGCCATATAGGAAGATTTAACACACACTGAAATCTGTCGGTTTTGGTTGGTTTTCGTTCTGTCTTTGTTCGTTTGGGTTATTTAGTGTTTTTCACCCTATCCTTTGAGAATTTTGGCTTTAGCCCTAATTTTTATCTATGTTTAGCCACTTGATTAGGAAAAAAAAAATAGTTTGGTGGTTATTACTTATTACTACTTAATATGCATGGTAATGAAAGTTGTCATCCCTGAAAAAAAAAGAAAAAAAAAAAGAGAAATTAGAAATATTATTGCTAACTCTTATATAATGTCTTGCTAGTTAGCTGGGTATTGTTGATTAAATTAGTAATAAAATATGGAAAAGACATTCTACTAAATAAATAACGATATTGATAAATTTTCTACAATTTAAAAATAAAAACAACAACAGTATTAAAATAATGATATTTTATCACCTCAACTTATTATTATTTGGAATCATTTCCCTGCAAAATCCATCAATCCTCAATTATAAAACGAAAGATACATAAATAAATAAAATATAGGTAGTGGTTGTGGTAGGTCTTTAAAAAGCAACATTGATAAGTTGTAACTCTAATTTATTTTATATGATAGTATTTATCATATTTATTTAAGATATCTGGTAAGTTTTCAAGAAGTTTCAAATAGTTTTTGATACCGAAAACAAAGTTTCAAACAATCTATTTTCCACACACATAAAAAAGAGGTACATGTGCAACTTACTATTTGAATATGAATTTTGGCACTTTAAATTATTGAAAATTTCCTTAATTTTTTATTTTAAAGAAGATTGAAAGAGTTTGTTTAAATAAATAAAATATGAAAAAAATATTACTTAATTTTGGGATTAATTTTTTTTCATCAAAGTGTGTTTAATAAATTATTTGTTAAAAATAATTACTTAAAATAATATATTATTTTATTTAAAATAAATAATTTCACTAATTGGTTTTAAAATAAACATTTTCTTTCAAAAAGTGTATACTATTTTTAAAATATTTACGATTGATTTAAATAATTTTTTTATAAAAATATAAAATAAATAAAGGGTATTATTATCTCGTAGTGAAGATGTGTTTTAAATGAGTGGATGACATTCCCACCAAGTACTAGGAAGTAGAAATAAGATTGGTATCATTATTAAGTGATAAGAAATGATTATTATTTTTATCTGAATTGAAAACGACTTTTCGAGAATATAAATGTGTGGGTCTAGATACCGATAAGTTCAATATTAGTACATAAATGGCTAATTAAAGACATGAGAAAGAGATAAATAAACAATAATGTAAAAGTAGAGTGAAATTTTGTGTCTCGTTTCAATGGGAAAATGACCCCTATTTATATAGATAAATATGTGTTAAAGAAATCGGGTAACTACTCTGAATACAATCAAGAATTAAAGTTAATATTTTACTTTGGGTAACGTATTGATTTTTCATTATTATGGACATCCATATATATAATATTTATAACACTCCCCATTGGATGTCCATGAAAACTGACTCATTAAAAATCTTGTCAGAAAAACCCAGTGGGACAAAAACTCGGCCAAGGGAAAAATAGTGCAGTGTGTATTTACTCCCCCTCATTTTGATGTTCTTGAAGATCCTTTAATCAACGCATTCCGATCTTATGTACCATTTTCTCAAACGTTGATGTTGGTAATGACTTTGTAAATAAATCTGCAAGATTGTTACTTGATCGAATTTGATGAACATTAATATCGCCACTCTTTTGAAGGTCACGTGTGAAAAAGAATTTAAGTGAAATGTGTTTAGTTCTATCTCCTTTAATGTACCCTCCTTTTAGTTGAGCGATACAAACAACATTATCTTCGTAGAGAATTGTTGGTACTTCTTTATTGGGTGTTAACCCACATGTTCCCCGGATATGTTGTGTTATTGATCTCAACCATACACATTCTCGACTTGCCTCATGAATTGCAAGTATTTCAGCATGATTTGAAGAAGTAGCTGCTTGAGTTTGCTTTGTTAAACGCCAAGATATTGCAGTGTCACCGCATGTGAACAAATAACCTGTTTGAGATCTAGCTTTATGTGGACCATATAAATATCATGCGTCTGCATAACCAACTAGTTGTGACCCACATTTATCTTAATAGACCAACCCTTTATCAATAGTACCCTGAAGATAGCGTAGTATATGCTTAATCTCTTTCCAATGTCTATACGTTGGAGCAGAGCTATATCTTGCTAACAAATTTACAAAGAATGTTATATCAAGTCTTATGTAGTTAGCAAGATACATTAAGGCTCCTATTGCACTAAGATATGGCACTTCAGGACCAAGGAGATCTTCATGTTTTTATTTGGGTCGTAAGGGATCTTTTTTCACATCAAGTGATCTAACCACCATTGGACTACTCAATGGGTGTGATTTGTCCATATAAAATTGTTTCAAAAAATTTCCGACATATGTTGATTGATGAATAAAAATTCCACCCTTTAAATGCTCTATATGTAAACCTAGACAAAATTTTGTTTTTCCGAGATCTTTCATCTCGAACTCATTCTTTAGATATTCTACAGCTTTTTAAAGTTTTTCAAGAGTTCCAATAATATTTAAGTCATCAACATATACAACTATGATAGCAAACTCAGAACCTGATCTTTTTATGAAAACTCATGGGCAAATAGTGTAACGACCCAAAATCACTAATATGGCTTAAGGGCCTTGATTAGTGCGCCGGGAAGGCATAATTGGTTTATGTGTGAATTTATTGATTTAATGCATGATTATACGATAAGCATGTTTGTATGATTATATGAATGTAAATGTGGTTAAATGTTATATCTGTGAGTACCACATTATTATGTGGGTAAATGTTCCCTACCAATATTCGCTACCAATAAATATTAGTAGGCAAAAGATATTTTTACCTACCAATATATATATGTAGGTAAGAAATTGGTAGGTAAATGTCAGCTTATTTACTCCACATAAGCTTCCAAATAAGCATTTATAATAATAAAATAATATAATGAAAATAAAAAACGGGGGGAAAATTGAGCGGGAATGGTTAAAAACTTTCCCTCCATAATATACGTAGGTAAAGATCATTACCTACTGATATTATTGGTAGGTAAAACTCTGTTCAGAAATATAATATAATGGACTAGCATTTACCTACTAATATTATCTACCAATAAATATTTGTAGGCAAAACATTACTTTCCCTACCAATATATATTGGTAGGTAAAGATCAGATTTCTTGTAGTGTATGTTCATTGCTTGTGGTTTTCAGCGAAGTAGATGAGTTGTTATTATAACCACCACGTTACCAAACACTACTTCGACCCTTACTATGTTTGCGTCCACGTCCAGGACCACGACCACGACCACGATTGTCATCAGATGTTATAGTATTCACTTCGGGGAATGGGGCAGACCCAGTTAGGCGAGATACATGATTTTTCATCAAAAGTTCATTATTTTGTTATGCTACTAGAAGACATGAAATGAATTATGAGTACTTTTTAAAACCCCGTCCTCTGTATTGCTGCTGTAGGAGCACATTTGAGGCATGAAAAGTAGAATATGTTTTTTCTAACATATCATTGTCAGTAACTTTTTCTTCGCACAATTTTAATTTAAAAGTAATTTTAAACATTGCAGAGTTATGGTCACTTACTGATTTAAAATCTTGCAACCTCAGGTGCAACCATTCATATTGAGCATTTGGCAGTATGACAATTTTTTGGTGGTCATATCTTTCTTTCAAATTTTGCTAGAGAGTAAGAGGATCTCTTATCGTTAGATATTTAGATTTTAACCCCTCAGGGAGATGGTGGCGAAGAAAAATCATAGCCTTGGCCTTATTTTGACTTGATGCTTCATTTTTATCTTTGATGGTGTCTCCATGACCCTTAGCATCCAAGTGGATTTCAGCATCAAGAATCCATGTAAGTAATTTCTTGGTTCGAGACTCGTGCTGATAACGTGTTATGAAACTATTGAGAATAAACTAAAATATAAAAGCAGAGAAAGAGATAAATAAACAGTAATGCAAAAGAATAGTGAAATCTTGTGTCTCATTTCAATGGGGAAATGACCCCTATTTATATAGATAAGTATGCCCTAAGAAAATCGGGTAGCTACTCTAGTGATTCTTCATTATTATGGATATCCATATATATAATATTTATAACATTACTTAAAAGTAACATATTTGAGTTATATATAGTAAAATCTCTTTATTAGAATACTGTATAAATGAATAATATTTATTTTATTATAAAAAGATTTGGTCTCAATTTAGGCAGTTATAAATAAAAATATCATCTAAAATGTAATAAATCTCTACATATGTATTTTTTAACCTCTAAAAATTTAGTTATACATTTTTTTAAATCCCATATATTTAGAAAGTATAGCTCTATATATAGTAATAATTATGTATACATTCAAATAAATATATACGTTATGCCATTTATTTGCACTCAAAGGAAAAAATAAAAAATTTATTCCACATTTGAATTACTTAAATTACTTTTAAGAGAGAAGTTTTCAATGGTTACATAACCATGGTGGTTACATTTTTATGACCTACTATAATAACTTGTAACAAGTTATCATTAAAAAGTTTCTATTTTAAGAATTAAACTAATTATTTATTTGTATAATAATAATGTAATTCATAATTTATTATTTTTTTACGTCCTTCATTTATTTTATATTTAATATTTTAGTTATATTTAAATTTTAATATTTAACTTTAAATAATTAACTTACACCATAAGATAAATACTAAATTTGACTAAAAAAATAAAATAACATAAATACTATATATATTTTTTTAATTCTATTCTTGGCCTCAAGTTAGCCAACTTAAATCTCTATTCTTAGTTCTATATTCGGTTTTTTTATATTATTTTTCTGCATTGTTAATTAGTACAGATATTAAATTGAATCACAAATTCACAGTGCTAAAACATAAACATAAACCCATGTACTCAGTAGCAAATTAAACATGAAAAAAGTTCTAAAACAAACAAACACTACAAAAAACCTTACTTTTGCCGGCGCAACTTTGTGCCGGCAAAAGCCATATGGTCTTTCCCAACGTGTTTTTGTGTCACCAAAAAGTGACGACGTACATCCGTCGATAATGAGACTTTTGCCACGCAAAACGCATTGCGCCGAAAATTGTATCTTTTGGCGATGATAAAATGCGCCGGAAAAAATAAGGATGCGTTGGAGAAAAAATTTGTCGCGGGATTGTGGAAAACACTTTTAACAGCGCAAAATTGCGCAGGTTTCTTTTAGTGGCGCAATATTGCGCTGGCAAAGATGTTGCTTTTAGTGGCGAGTTTTTGCGCCGACAAAGATTGATATCTGTAGTGGCGCATTTTTGCGTCGGTAAAAGTTGAGACTTTTACCAACGTAATTTGCGTTGGTAAAAGTATTTTTTAAATAAATTTTTTTGATAATATTACTAATTTTATTTTCAATATATTAATATTACTTAATAAATTTTCAAAATATGAGTTTTAGGGATTTGGGGAAATGAGAGAAATGGGGATTTGTGGAAACCCAAACGCACCTCTGCTGAGAAATGGGGATTTCAGTTTTGGGGTATTGAGAAGGGAAATGAGAAAAGTAGATTGGGGCTCATTTTTTTTAGTGAGAGAAGAGGCGGGAGACATTTTAAGGCTGGCGCCTTTACCGAATGACTTATGCTAAGAAAATATAATACTTTTTCAATAGTATTATATTCATGTGTTGTGGAAAGTGATTTTTGGTGTAGTGATCCCTTTTCTTAGTATACTCACCTTTCTATTATGGTTTTTAGGAGTGTTCCAAAGTCCCGATCTTGTTTTGGTAAGGAAAATAGGATAGAATTTTGTATGCTTATGTTATATGTTATGTTATCTTATGTTGTGTTATGATATGTTAACATTATGTATAGTATGATATTAGACCTTGGGCATACGACTTGTCTAGCTAGCAAGCCCCAATAATTTATGGGCATATGACTTGCTTGACTAGCAAGCCCCACCAATCTATTGGGCATATGACTTATTTAGTTTACAAGCCCCAAGTAGTATAATGGCCATTGTAGTAGTATATGACATATGTTTATGATATGCTTATAGTATATGTTTATGATATGTTTTTTAGCATATGTTATGATATAATTTTATGTATATGATTATGTTGTTAGTTTTTCCTTGCTGGGCATTAGGCTCATTCCTTTATGTTTATATGTGCAGGAAATTAGCTATGGCGGCGGGAAAGGTTCTTGGCAACTTGGGGATGTGTATTGAGGCAGGATGGAATCGATGGACTGAGCGTTCGATTAGAGGATGAAGTCTTTAAGTTTTTAAATTATGATTTCTATGTATTATTTTCTGCACTTCATTTTGTAACCCATTTATTTAAGTTATGTTTTGCTTTATTTTCAAAACAATGGGATCCCATATCCTAAGTAAAATCTTTATGTATTCAAACCTTTTGTTTATATAATAGAGTTATGATGTTTTCGTATATACGTTTTCTTATGATTAGTATAGTAGTTATTAATGGTCCAAGGTCTAGAATAGTTGGTTCGTTACAGTGCACATCATCACCTAAGCTCTCCAACTCAAGTATGGTCCAACTTTCTTTTCCCTTTACCTGCACCACATAGCACCCATGAGCCGAGGCTTAGCAAGAAAACTCAAACATGCTCATAAGAAGTTAATAACATGTCACCAAATCATAATAAGCATGTCTCACAATAATAACCCTATCCATGCATGAACACAAGTACAAATAAATGATTATGGAATCATTCTAGGGCTTGCTGCCCTAATCAGATTACCATGTTGTCAACCTGGGGTCCTTTGCCATGAATAGATGATCGTGTAGTTATCTTGGGGCCCTACGCCCTGAATAGGTGACCATGGAATCAACCTGGGGTCCCTTGCCCTAATAGATGACCATGGAGTCAACTTGGGGTCCTGTGCCCTGGATAGATGACTGCGGAGTCATCCTGGGGTCTTGTGCCCTAGCCATGTGACTCTCAAGTCACTCTGGGCCTTTTAGCCCTGGCTATGAGTAAGTAGCCATAGACTAGCCAAGCGCTTTAGTTTTCTTTGACCATAGGGTCAGACGAGCATATAATGCTCTGTTGATTAGATCTAATCATATCAACCGGGGATCATTGCGCTATTACTGCTCTTTACTAATAAGTCAGTGATTTACGACCAATTTATTCCCACTTGATTTTGTAACTTCCATACACAATATGAGAGTTAAAATCACATCTCTATCAGTCATTTCTCATATGGCTTTAAGAAATTTATCTCAATATTGTGTAACAACAAATGTACACAATAATGGGTGATATTTATGAGTTACAAATTTGTGATGAATTTGTAACACCAAATATGTTACATGTTTGGATATTTCACATATATCCAAATAATGTAACTCTCTAATATATGTTACAATATGTGACACTCTATATCACATTTATTTAATCTAAAACATTATATTATAAAATAATATAATATAACATTATATTATAAAATAATATAACAAATTAATGCAGTATTACTTTCCATACATTCTTATTGGGCCCAAATCTTGATATTGCCGTAGAAGCTACTGAAGGAAATTGATGCCATTTGTAGAGCTTTTCTTTGGAAAGGAATGAGTGATCACTGAGGGCCTGGTCTTGTTGCTTGGCATACCATTTGTAACTCTAAGACAGCTGGAGGATTGGGTTTCAAGAGGGTCGTGGACTGGAATGTTGCAGCTATAGGGAAATATATATATAGGCTATTGCTTCCAAAAAATATAATTTGTGGGTTAAATATGGATTCATAGTATTTATTTGAGGCAATTGGATTGGTGGGAATACAAAGCTCCCTTGGCTTGCAGCTAGTACTGGAGGAAAATGGTGGCTGTTAAGGATCTTTTTAAAGCAAAAGTGGATTTGGCATCTTTTTCAGCAATAAAATTCAGTATTAAAACAGGTCATGAATTGTTGTTTGCTTCACCACTCAAAGTGTTTGCTTCACCACTCAAAGTGCATTGGGCAAATTTAGTTTGGAGAGAGATTTACTATACCAAAGCACAGGTTTATACTATGGTTAGTTATGCTTCAGAGATTGCGTACCAGGGTCTTCATCCACAATTACAACTCATCTATGGATCAATCATGTCTATTCTGTGGAGATCATAATGAAGATATTCATCATCTTTTTTTTCCAGTGTACTTATAGCAGGACTTGTCTATTACAAGTGAAGCAGTGGCTGGGTTGGAAAGTAAAAACAGAGGACTATGATAAGTTGCTGCAATGGATTTTCAAAACAAGGAGATGGAGTAGATTTCGAAAAAGCATCTTGACAGTTGTTGTTGCTTCCTTGGTTTATCACATTTGGAGAGTGAGGAATGATATGCTATGGTCCCAAAAGGTTTGGTCTACAACTCATATGGTCCAAGCAATACAAAGAGATATTAGCTTGCGGATATATACTATAATGCCAAACAAGACAAACCATTTAGATAGAGATTGGTTTCATTCTCACTACAAGAATTGACCACATTAGCGGCGGTGGCCTCCGCCGCTAATAAGTGTGATATCCGCCGCTAATGACCCGCCGCTAATTATTTGTCGCAATTAATGATTATTAGCGGCGGACTGACACACCCGTCGCTGATATAATATTATTAGCGGCGGATAGTAGCGGCGGAACCCGCCGCTAATACATTTGTCAGATGCATTATTATTAGCCATGGGGTCTGCCGCAAATACTGTATTTTTAAATATATTTTAAAATTTATTTGAAATAAATTAATAAATTAATATTTATTAAATTTAATTATTTTTAAAAATAATTCATAATAAAATTTAACAAAATAAGCATTTTATTTATTTAAACATAACGAACATTAAAATTAATGTGAATAGTTTTAATATTTATCAACCTAGCTAATATCGCTATTGTCATTAAAAATAAATGCATCATTAATTCAGTCCAAATACATAAACTAATAACTAAATAAAATCATTAAGATTAATATTGAAATTGTCCTCATCTTCAACATTTTGGTGGGGCTGTGAGGGCGACGGCTGTGGCGGTGAAGGAATATAAGGTGGTTGTGATGATCGTCTGAGCGTGAGGTCCCCAAACTGATCTCGACGTTGTGGCTGTGGCTGCGACCCGCCCCCAAACTCACCATATCTCACATATGGTTGCTGCAAAGAACCTCCAACCTCCCTATACCTAACATTAGGTAGCGGAGGCTGCATCGATCCTCCTTGAAAATCGGTAAAGCAAAAATATAGTGGAGGAGACTGGGAAGAGCGTCCAAAAATGTATTGGTTTTGATACTGAGGAGGTTGTTGCGACGACACATGTGGCGGATAAGGTGGATGAGGCTGGTACTACTTCTGTGGCGGATACTGTGAAGGAGGCTGGTACTGCTGCTGTGGCGGTGTATGAAGGTCAGGATTGGCAGTGTTACTCTGAGAAGACGAACCACCTTCGGATTGTGGTGGCAAATACCTCTGCAGAAAATTGTCAAACCGTGGGTCATACAGATTACTGGGTTGCTCAGGTACCACCTTCTGAAGCGTCTCACGAATTGCCTTCATCATCAGAGCCATAGTAGTCATATCTTCATTAGGCAATGCAGCAGTATTTGCTTGGGACTAACTTTGATCTGTAGAGCTAGAGGTTGTCTTTCTTGCCTTCCCTTTCGCCTTATAACCCACTCCTCTTTGGTAGTCAGATCTCTCCCCGAGTACTTTACTTAGTATCTCATATTGATCGACTGGGGACGAATCAATGCCAGATACATTAAGAGATGCCTCACTCTGCTGTTGACTCTGCCTCTCAAGCTGTGACCTCTGAACCTCTGCCACCATTTTTTCCTGTATAAAGATAACATTAGAAACAAAAATTAGAAACATTAGAAACAAGAAAAAAAATACTATTCACTTACATAATCTTGTTGAGCTGCCTCATTGACAAAAGATTTTGTCAATTTTTTCATATGAGCATCCCTCCAAGTATCAACAACATGCGCATCTGGGTTCTCCTATACAAATGTAAACAAAATGTTTCAGAATGTGTTATTTTATAAAATTAAATTAACATCTTCACTTACATATTGGTGACGCTTAGCTGCCAACGACTTTGTGCCTTGTGTTGTTACATACTTCATTTGTTTTCTGTTTGCTTGATTTTTAGCGGAACGAGCCAAAAATCTTTCGCTAAAAAACAATTCACAAATATTCTGCCAAGCCTCCTTAGTGCAATGGTCAGGTGGCTTAGAGAGGACATTCTCCAAATCTTCTGGTCCATCATAATGACTTTTGAAGTGTTTATGTCTATTGTTCTTTCTCTCGCGATATCTTTTGCCCATCTCCTTGTTGACAGTTGCCAAAACTGACTCACGTTGTGGATGACCGTCTATATTATAGTAATACTGCATTAAGCAAAAAAAATTAGACGACTTTGTAAATAATGGAAATAAATAATGAAAAGTACAAGATTTGCAATTTTTTTTACCCTCATACGATCAAGCACTTGATCCTTAAACTGTTGAGGTACATCAGCAAATTCCAAATAATGTCCCAGAAACAAAATGGTAACTAGAGTGCCCAGCATACGAATAAAAGCTTGATCCTCCTGCCCACCACTTTTTTGGTCACAGGATCAAGCTCTATATCCAATGGTTTCCCGGCATTTTTCCTTCGTTCTTCAATAACACTATTAGTAGCAAGGCCACGACCTTTTCTTCTCGTCGGCGGGGCTTTAAAATTTATCAACAATAATCAATATTAGTATTGATGTTATATTTATCTAACAATATAATTTCTAAAAATAATTTTGATATGCAATATTTAACCTGACTCGCAAGATGATGGTACCCTAGAAGGATCTGGCGGGTCTTGACCCCCACCATCTCCGCTGTGATAAGTTTTTATATCAGCTGACATTATACTTCAGTTTAAAATTTATTAGTTAGTAATTAGCATTAAAATAGAAGTATATCACATTCAATTCATAATAATAATAATAATAATTACAAATTTTTTTTTTTATATTTAAATATATAGTTATGTTACACAAATAGAAAAACTAAACAGAGTAATCACTATCATTTCCATCAGTAATCGAAGACACATTTTTATCTTCACAAAGCTCAACTAACAATTCATCCTCTGCATCTGCGACTTCCTCATGTTCTGACATATCTGCTTTGTCGTCACCCTCTTCATCAGCTCCAACATATGCAACAGGCTGATCAGATTGCATAATCAACTCTCCGAGGTCCACAGTCAACACAAAATTTGATGAACTTGTTTCATGTACAACATCAATAACACCATTAACCTCATCAGAATTGTCCTTAATGTCCCAAATCTGTTGATGATTCACATACTACAAAAAAGGAGACTTTTGCCGGCGCAAATTTGCGCCGGCAAAAACCATGGAGTTTTTGCCGACGCAATTTTCCGCCGGCAAAGAATCGCGTCGTATCTCCGTCGCTAATTTCACTTTTTCCGACGCAAATATAATGCGCCGGCAATGGCCTTTTTTGGCGACGAAAAAAATACGCCGGTAAAAATATGGATGCGCCGGTAAAAAAATCTGTCACGATATTGTGGAAAACACTTTTAGCGGCGCAATAATGCGCCGGCAATAGTTTAATTTTTTAGTGGCGCATTTTTGAGCCGGTAAAGGTGTATATGTGAAGTTAAGATTGAAACTTTTTGCCGACGTAATTTTGCGCCGGTAAAAGTATTTTTAAAATAATAATTTTTATTAAATTACTAATATTATTTTCAATATATTAATATTAATTAATAATTTTCAATTTTAATATATTAATAATTATTTAATTTTTTAGTAATATTATTTAATTAGAAATAAAATTAAAATTAAAATTTTATAAATAAATAAATAAAAAATTACAACTATTAATATTTATTGTCTCCACCAAACATGAAAATATAAAAGTAATTTAGTAAAATAAATGTCTCATAAATTAAATTTTAAATAAATAGAAAAAAAGTTCTACAAATGAGTACTGGCCGCCTCATCATTCCCGCCCCCGTCAGCATCATCGTCCTCGTCTGAATCCTGGTCTGGTACGTCAACAGTAAAACCAGGAGCCAATTGACCAACCTGCTTCAACAAAGCACTGAGCAGGAGATCTTGACGCCATTGACGACTCTCAAGTTTAGTCGTATGCTTCTTTAGGTTCTGATTTTCTAGCATAATGTCCTGATTTTGCTGCAAAATGGTGTCCACTTCAGGTGGCAATTGCCCGGACATTTGAGAAGTTGACGAAGATGCTGCCCTCTTTGCGCCAATTGCCTTCAACCTAGGCAACCCCCCAAACCCTTTCTTATAACGCGAGCGGGGTCCAAGGACATCCGTGACAATATCCATATCAGGCGGGAAATGACCGTCGACATTATCCCCGACACAAGAAGCAGCAGATGATGCAGGGGCCGTACTCTGCGATGCTCGACGTTCGGTCATCTCATTCTGCACAATAAAAAGCACGTATTTCGAATTCCAATATAACATTATTTGAAAACCTAACTTATAATTTTTTAATATAACAACATATAAAATATAACTTTATTATCTATCTGCCAACATCCTATCATTAATGACTGCAGACTAGTGATTGAAAAAGAATGTAATTAATTTTGTTCCCGTATCAGGGAGCAAGTGGGCTAAAGTAAATTTGGTCATGAAAATCCATATCTGAATGAAAATCATGAAGATATTATTGATATATACGGTAGGTGCAGTTAATTCCATTAATGGGGAATTTACGTCTCCAAACATATACATCAACTACATTTGCATGTTTTTCATTCAGATATGGATTTTCATGACCAAATTTACTTTAGCCCGCAAGCTCCCTGATACAGGGACAACATTAGTTACATTCTTTTTTTTATCTTAGTCCACAATCATTAATCATAAAAATATTGGCACATAGATTATAAAGATTTCATTGTTAAAAATTTAATTAATAATTAATAAATAATTACTAATTGACAACAACCAATTAATAATTAATATTTATTAATTATTTACTAAACTTTTTTAAAGTTAAATTATCATAAATTAGTTAAGGTTATGCAACTTACATGTTTTGTCGCCGCTGCATCACTAATCCACTTATCATTCTTCTTATGCAGGTGCTCGAATGTGTCGATCATGCTCGGGAGCTGGCCAATAGATGGGTCCATCTAAAAAAGCAAATTATTTAAACATTGTGACATTTATAATATTTTCGTAAATGTAAGGATATAAGTTATTATAATTTACGTGATCATAAACATGGGCAACGATGGATTTGGAACCGTGTCCTCCTGGTATGGTCATTTTAGCTCAAGCTTCTTTATTTTTCTTCAATATACGCTTCAAAAAGAAAACAGTACTCATTAATCTAAATTGTAATTTTATAACTAAAAATTAATGTAAAATCTACGGCATACCTGGTGAGAATCAAAAGCCCAAAAATCACACAAAATTGCCCAATCAGAAGAAGTAATCGACACAAAAGGTTTTGACTTCGCTCTCTCATTGTCCACCTCTCCTCCAACATCTACCCAGTGTTTCTTCATCGTGTGGCGCCAATCAGTCAGATGTTTTTGCATTTGTCTTACCATGGCATCGTTGATTACTGGATTGTCTTCTGGATAAATGAATTTTTCCTAAAATCACAATTAAAATTGGAATTTGTTAAAATATTATGAAGATAGACAAAATATTTAATAATGAGTTATTAAAGGTTTAAAGAATGCTTACAGATAGTCTCTTTCGAATAACTTCGATATCAGCTGGTTTTACTTGTTCCCAAGCTAGTGTAGTTGGGGGTACGGTGCTACGCAAATAACGAGCCATGGAATTGTTGAACCACTTGCCGTACTTTTGAATAGTTTTTCCAGTTTCTTTATCAAACTCTAGTTTCAAATGACTAACTTTTTTTATGGCCAGCTCCTTCTCGATATTGGCACCGTAATAAGCTCCCCTGCCTCTCTTGGAGCCACCACCTATGTCATTACTTGTTTCGGCCATTCTACATTAAAATATTCATTAATTAACTAGTTCAAATTATGTATGTCTGTTGTTTTTTGTTATAAAATTAACATTTATTCATTATGGTATTTCCAAACCTACCCTATTCCGACCTAGTGGATCCCTTGGAGATAGTAAGGAGTCATGTACTTCTCCTCAGTTTTTTAAAATGTTTCTCAAACATTTTAAAAAAATGAGGAGCAGTACATGAATACATTATCTATCCCCAAGGCATCCACTAGGTGCATCACTATTGTTTTTTGTTATTGAATTAACATTTTATTACTTATTGTCTTTCCCAACCTACCCTATTCCGACCTAATAGATCCCTTGGAGATAGTAAGCAGACATGTGCGACTACCCATTTTTTCAATATATTTCATCAAATATATTGAAAAAATGAGTACCAGTACATGAATACATTGACTATCCCCAAGGCATCCACTAGGTGCATCACTATTGTTTTTTGTTATTGAATTAACATTTTATTACTCATTGTCTTTCCCAACCTACCCTATTCCGACCTAATAGATCCCTTGGAGATAGTAAGCAGACATGTGCGACTACCCATTTTTTCAACATATTTCATCAAATATATTGAAAAAATGAGTACCAGTACATGAATACATTGACTATCCCCAAAGCATCCAATAGGTGCGTGTGTACCTATATCTGATACTATCATTAATTAATGATAATAAATAAAGTTTTCATTGAATTAAATAAAAAGTTGCATACACTTGTTTAAATTACATATCACTGTCCTCATCATCACTAACTAAAACATCATTACGAACATCACTATCACTATCACTATCAACTAGAACATTATTGTCATCCTCATCGTCTTCATACTCGGCCAACGTGTCGTCTTCAAATTCAACTCCATCATCGACAACAAATTCATCTGAACCTTCGCCAACCAAATCATCAACGTTGTGCACTTCAGTGGCATTGACATCAACCCGATCATACTGAAGATTATCAAAAATTGGAAGTTCTACCCACAACTGAAATGAAGAAGAATTAACTTCTTACAATATTAGTATATCATTTGTGGTCTCAGTATCATCAACATCGAAATTTGAGAAATCCCATACATTCCTTGGAATATATTCATTAACGAGCCTCCAATCATCCCCATTTTTAACATCTCGAAGATAATACACCAACTTCGCTTGAGATGTGAGAACGAAAGGATCATCTTTATAACATTCTTCTTTCACATATACGCTCGTAAAATTGGATTCCACTTTAATTCTACTTGTATTGAACCATCTACACTTGAATAGGACAACACTGTAACCCATCAAGTAGGACAATTCAATTACTTCTTCCAAAACTCCATAGTAGTTCACTCCTTCCTCACTTGGCACCATTACACCGCAATTTTGTGTTTTAAGCTTCATATCACGACCACGAGTCACAAATTTCACACCATTCACTATCATCCCTGGATATGAATACACGGTGCCGCTTGATTTGTTTGCGAGAGCATACAATTCATTATTCACAGCAGTAGGTGTTGACTCATGCAAACCGTTCACCTATCAACATTAACATTGAAAGTTAGTTTTGGATTGACTAAGTGGGGTTTCATAAAAGAATTGACTAATATACATACTCTTTCTTTGAACCACTGAGGAAAATCAGTTTCTTGTTGAACTTCAAGATTCGATCCCCCCTGTCTTCTTAATTCATCCATATGCTCACTACAAATGAACAAAAAAACTATGATTTTGGCATTTACTCGGTATATAAACCAAACATCATTATTGAAAAAATACTAGAAAACACACCTAAAGTACTCCTTAATTTTGGCACAATTGTTCAAGATATACCACTCAGCCTTTTGCTTTAACTGGGGATTGAGGAGCATACTTGATTTCTTACCAAATGGACGACCAACAGCCTTATAAATAGAATATTCCCGATTTGGTTGGGATTCAACGTGATCGTCATTCCTCTCAGGTCGATTGAATCGAGTCTCAAACCCCCGCAGGTACATTGAGCAAAAGGTTAAAGCCTCGTTCACCACGTAAGCTTCTGCGATTGAACCTTCTGGACGTGCACGATTTCTTACATACTGTTTATAAACTCCCATCGAACGTTCAATGGGATACATCCACCTAAAGTGCACGGGACCGCCAAGAATTACCTCTTTCGGAAGGTGCAAAACCAAATGCACCATAATGTCGAAAAATGCTGGAGGAAATATCATTTCCAACTTGCATAAAATGGTGATAATGTCTGTCTCCATCTTCTCAAGGTCTTTCACATTCAAAGTCCGTGCACAAAGTTTTTTGAAAAAACCGCACAACTCAATAATTGGCTTCCGAACTTCCGGAACCAAAAACGACCTAATTGCGGCGGGCAACAACTACTGAAACAACACGTGGCAATCGTGTGATTTCAACCCAGTTATCTTGCCATCATTGACATTGACATTCTTCGAAAGGTTTGCAGCAAAACCGTCCGAGAATTCAACTGACTTCACAAATTCACAGAAAACTCGACGCTCCGGGACACTGAGGGTGTAACTGGCGTGCGGTTTCTTCCACTTGTTTCCCTCTTTGCGGAGGTGGAGTTTTCCCCTAATTTTCATGTCTGCTAGATCAAGTCTTGCCTTGTCAGTGTCTTTAGATTTTCCCTCTAAGTTCAACAAAGTTCCCAAGACACTATCGCAAGCATTCTTCTCAATGTGCATTACGTCCAAATTATGCCTCAACAATAACTCCTTCCAATAATCAAGCTCGAAAAATATGCTCTTCTTCGACCAATTAAGTTCAATCGGAGCCCTTTTGCGTTTCACACCACCAAATTCTTTGTGTTTCCCAGGATGTCTAATCAGCAAATTCTCTAATTGCTTCAACACATCATCACCGGAGTAATGTTTCGGTGGTGGCCTGAGTTCCTTGTTACCGTCGAATAGTGCTCGTTTGCTCCTCCATTCATGATCCATATCAAGAAATCTCCTATGGCCAATGTATGCAATTTTACTTATAATCCCTACAGAGGGAGTTTCTTCATTGCATGTGGGACACGCCTTGTACCCTTTTGTGCTCCACCCAGACATCATAGCATAAGCTGGGTAGTCGTTAATGGTCCACAAGATTGCTGCACGCATATTGAACAAGGTACTATTGTATGCATCTCTTGTCTCGACACCATTCATCCATAACTCCTTCAACTCGTCAACCAAAGGTCTCATATAGACATCGATATCTTTTCCAGGTGAAGAAGGACCTAGAATAAGAATAGACAACATTAATGACTGTGGTTTCATGTACTTCCACGGCAGCAAGTTGTATGGGACAAGTATCACAGGCCACATGCTGTAAGAGTTGCTCATGTTCCCAAAAGGATTGAAACCATCTGTAGCCAACCCAAGCCTAACATTTCGAGGTTCGGCTGCGAAAGATGGGTACAACTCATCAAGGTGCTTCCACGCTTACTGTCAGCGGGGTGCCTCATCACACCATCTTCCCTTGGCCTTTTAGAATAGTGCCATCTCATATCCTCTGTAGTATATCTGGAACTGTACAGCCTTTTCAATCTCGGCGTCAACGGAATGTACCGCATGACCTTATGGGCCACTTTCTTCCCGTTCCCACGATTATCTTGCCAGCGACACTCACCACAAACCGGACAGAATTCCAAATTCGCATTCTCCTTCCAAAACAGTGCACAGTCATGCTTGCAAGCATCGATGGACTCATATTCCAATCCAATACTCCACAACTTTGCCTTCGCCTCATAGTTAGACTTAGGTAAAATTGTTTCGTCAGCCATAGCGTCGACTAACAATTCCAGCAAACCATCGAAGTAATGATTGCTGCACTTGTTAATTACTTTGAGATGCATCAACTTCACCAAGAAGTTCAACGCGGAATACTTTCGGCAACCCGGGTACAGTTCACTTGACATCTCCTTAAATAAATTGTCATACTTGTCGCGATGTTGAGGATCATCTTGGGGAGGATCATTATAGTTTCCAGCGGGAACGTCATCTTTAGCGTAAACATCCTCCAGGATATCCGCCATCTCATCTCTATCATGATCTCGTACCACAGCTGGTGGCGACGGCAGCGCCTCTCCATGGTAATGCCACACTTTGTAGGACTGTACGATGCCATTGTTGAATAAATGCATCGAAATTGCATTTATAGGCTGGAACTTAACATTCCCACATTTCTTGCACGGACAGCGAACCAAACCCCGATCGTTCAAATGATTTTTGGCGATATCGAAGAACTCCTTAACACCATTTCTATACTCCAGAGACCAACGATTCCTCGCACTCATCCAGCTCCTGTCGCTCGCCATCTTTAAGCGGAATAATTAAGAAAATATTAATAATTGTCTTAAAATGAGGGAAATGATAGTCAAAGTATTTCATGACTGTTTGTCTTCCTAATTATCACTAACTGATAATAATATCCTATCTCTGGCAAAAATAATTATTTATAGAGATATTTCCGGCTAAATTACTCAAACTTACAACTTACTAACACTTAAATGACACGTGACACCACATGATTGGTACACATTATTATTATTATTTTAAATAATTTTTCATAAAAAAAATCATTTTATATTTTCTTTTTTTTTTTAAAATCCAATTTATTGTTTTCCAATTTAAAGGAAACAAAAAATAAATTTTTTTTTTCATTTTTTACAAAAAAAAAATCAAATTTGCTGCTTTTAATCAATTATTTAGGATTAAGTAAAAAAAATATTTAATCTTAAATTATTGCTTAGATTTTAAACAAAATTACTTAATCTTTAATTGCAAACAAGTAGACAAAATGATAAATAGGAAGATTTTAATAATAATAATAATAATAATAATAATAATAATAATAATAAATTAAAAAATTTGATGATATTAACAATATAAAATTAAATTTTAAAAAACATGTATTTTTCATACTTAATCTTAAGTTGACAAAAATTTTGAATTTTTTTTAAAAAAATGTAAATTTTACTTTTTTGTTAAATTAAAAAATAAATTAAAAATTATTTTAAGAATAATAACAATGTAGATCAATCATGTACTGCCACGTGTCCGTTGACTAGTCTACTTTAACATTTACTTATTTATTACTTTTAATTTAAAATTAATTTAATTATACATTAATCTCCATTTTGTAATTTTTTATTAAATTCTTCAATTTGTATTGGATTATTTACTTAATCAATAATAATTTTATTATATTTATATTTTATTAAATCATTTATATTTTTAACTTTTTCAATTACAAAACATCTAATATTAATGTTAAAATTAATTATTAATTATTATGATTGGTAATTTTATTTTATTTAAATTATAGTTAAAAATTATTTTTCTAATGAATTTTTAATTATACTTAAATTTTTATTTAATTAATTATTAAACTTTTATTAATTTTACTAACTCCAACAAAATTTGAGCAGCATAACAACTATATTTCAAACTATCCCAAAAATTGAAAAACCTACAAATTAAACACATATATAACCAGAATATTCCCAGAGCAATATACAGAACATTCTCATAACATGCACAACATAAACCAAGATTAATAACATATATCAAATCTTTTTATATCATTTTATATCAGTAACATCAAAACAATTTATTTAATAAATATTTATAAACAAATAATATTTAATATAAAAAATATAATATATATTTTTTTAATATACATAATCTAATCTATTTTTTAATATACATATTAAGCATTAAAATTAAAAAATATACATACTCCAATCAATTTTTTTTAATAAATACTAAAATCGTATTTTATTTTTCATTATTAATCTCATTTTTATAAAACTAGACATATTTATTTTTTTTTTAAAAGAAAAATATAACTATAATACCAAATATCACACACATACATTTATATTAATCAATTTTCTAAAAAAATTTAACATTAAATAAACATATCTACACACACATTGACACATATACATAAACATATATATAAACACATTTACACATATACATAAACATATATCATATGCATATATATAAATATATATATATATATTCATATATATAAATATATACATATACTCGGATATAAAAACATATACATATACTGATATATATAAATATATACATATATATATAAACTGATAAATATAAATATATATATAATCAGATATATATAAATATATATATAACGAAATAAATATATATATAAACCGAAACATATATATAAACTAACTTTTTTAGTCTTATTTTACCGAGAGGAGCTACACACCTGTTTATATTAGGGAGAGAATAACAAAAAAAAATACAATTACAAAACAAAATATAGAGAAAAAAATCCAAAAATGTTAAAAATACCGAATACTAACCATGAGAGATAAGCTTCACTAACCTTGAGAGAGAAGCCACGGTGGGATTATGGCTCACGGTGGTCGGAGAGATTATCACAGAGGAGAGAGAGAGAGAGAGAAGCTTTGTTTCGAAACTGTAAAACTGAAATGGGGAAGAAGGAGGCTCGGGCGGCTGGGTATATCGTTATAACTTTTTCCGGCGCGTTTCGTTGCGCGGGCAAAAGTGTTTAAATAAACCCTAAAATAAAACGACGTCGTTTTAATTATCTCGACTTTTGCCGGCGCGTTTTTGCACTTTTTCCGGCGAAACTAAACGCGCCGGCAAAAGTATGCCCACCTACCTTATTTCAAACGTGTGAAAATTTAAAAAACACGTTGACTTTTGCCGGCGCGTTAGGTGAAATGCGCCGGCAAAAGTTTGTATGTTTTATTTTGAAAATATGGCATTACTTTTGCCGGCGCAACCCCCGAATTGCGCCGGTAAAAGTCACCTTTACCGGCGTGAAATTGCGCCGGCAAAGGGTTTGATTTTTGCCGGCGCAATTCACGAATTGCGCCGGTGAAAGTGATTTTTGCCGGCGCAATTCGGAATTGCGCCGGCAAAGAACTGGTTTCTTGTAGTAGCAAGTATGTACGACTCATCTTTGTACCATTCACCATTGACGTTTATACTGGTGATATTATTTTCAATGATTGTTTTCTTCATTCTTGGATTTGTATTAAACCATTTGCACCAAAATAATGCCACTAAATATGCACCAGTGAAAGATAGTGTCACTACTTCTTCAAGCGTGCCGTAATAATTAAAACCTTCTATTCCGGCAACAGACACTCCACTATTCTGTGTGGTGCGCTTTTGATCTTGGTCGTGTGCAATAAATCAAACACCATTGACTATACAACCTTGGTAAAAGGTTGACAAATGATTTGACCCAGATGCTAAAGCTAACAATTCATCACCATTTTCCAAAGTTCAGGGATGAAATCCAATCACATCCAGGATACAACTCAGCTTCAATCTCCTCAAATAACTCGTCATAATACTGACTCCCATCGGGATCCCTTTCTACTTCCTCAGTTGTCGGTAAAAGGAAGTCTTCCACAACGTGAATCATCTCATCGTCTTCATTCTCATCAACCACCTCATCAGCAACAATTTCTTCTACCTCACCATGAAAAATCCACTTATCATAAGCTTGATGAAAACCCTTATCGAATACATGCGCTCAAACTACATCCAATGATTCAAATCTATTATTATTGCGTCTCGCACACGGGCACCTAATTCTTCCATCAGAATCTTTATGTTCTGACGCCATCCTCAAAAAAGCTTGCAGACCATTCCAATATTATTGACAACCACGATTTCTCAATGTTGTCCAAATCTTGTCAATCGCCATCTAAAGTGTTATAAGAGTGTGAGTTTTAGTAATGTGAGTAGGAATGGATAACAAAGGAGATTTGTTATCATTTTTGAAATCTTATGCAATATTATCATATCTTATGCTATTTTATGATGTTTTATTAGATAATGTTATTTATAAACAAATTAATGTTTTTTCCTAAACTAATTTATTATTTATTCATAATTTTTTAAACTTTTATTAAATATAATTATCAGTTTCTATATTCATGTAATTCATATTAAACAATGTTATTCAATAAAAAAAAATTAAATTAAAGTATTTAATTAGATAATATTATATCAAATTTTTATTATTTAATTAATCAAATTATTAAAAATTAATTAAAAAATAAATTATTATTTATATAATTATTTATTCTTAATTTTTTAAACTTTTATTAAATATAATTATCAATTTCTATATTCATGTAATTTATAACTATTAAATATTAAATAATGTTATTCAATAAACAAATAAAATTAAATTATTTAATTAGATAATATTATATCAAACTTTTATTATTTAATTAATTAAAAAAATTATTATTTATATAATTATTTATTCATAATCTTTTAATTTGTAATAATAATAATAATTTTACAAATTAATTATTATTTGACTTTTAGACTAATTTATTTTTTTAAATAATTAGTTAAATTTTATTAATATTTATCATTCATTATTTTATTAATAATATTTTAAACTTCTAATTTCTGTGCCGATATCCCTGTAATTGATGGTTGTAGTCAACAACCATCAATCACAAGCATACCGGGACAGAGAAAATAAATTAACTACTAATTAATTTTTTTGTTCTATTTTTACAAATTATAATTATAATAATTTTACAAATTAATTATTGTTCTATTTTTGTGAAACATGTTCAATGCAAGATTTTTTTTCAGGTAGTAGGGGACAAAATCTAAAATCTTTGTGTCAATCCTCTCAAATATTAGTTTTTTTGCTAAAGTTTTTATTTCAAAAGCAAAAAGTTTTTTTTTTAAATAATGATGGACTTTAAACATTAACCACAAAAAATGTGACATAATTTTTTTTTCGATTTTAAAATGTGGTAAAAAAAATGCCAAATTTTAAAAAGAAAATGTTTTAGAAATATGTGACATTGTTTTTGTAAAGAAGCCTTCTAAATTTTTAATAACTCCAAACAAACAGAGAGCATTATCAGCATTAAAAAAACTATTCCAAATAAACAGAGACTAGGAACACAAAGTCAAAACAGAGAATTGTACACATAATGCAAAAATGACAGATTCATCATTAAAAAATACTAACAAGTAACAACAATTCAGTAACAAAAAACCAAATCTAAAATCTAAAATCAAAATACATCAATGACTGTAGTCCAAAATATGGATATTAACATAAATCATAAAAAAATACCTCTGACCCACCAAGCTAATAATCCGAAATTCCTAAAGCCATCAAGTGTAATCCGAAAATGGCAGCCACCAAGACCAATCACAAAAGAGTCACTGCCAAAACCAAAGTATAAGCACAAAACCAATTTATAAGATGATGCAACATAATCCTATATCTACAAACGCATTTTGAAAAGATCAAAGCAACATAGTAGTTGGAAAAGAAATTCACGATTCTTTATTGCATATCTAGTTACACTAGTAGTGAAAATAGCAGGGCAATATTTATGTGAAAATCAAGAAGAGGGTTTATATGGCCCTGTGCTGGGTATGGGATGCATACTGCGTGAGGGTTTTTAACCTAAGAAAATTGAAAGATATCAGTTTTTAAAAGTTAGAATTTGGCAACAATAGCACTCTCTGTCCACAAAGTGTTGTGCCTTTTGTATATATTTTGTGTAATGACCCAACTACTCTAGACTTTGGACCATTAATGAAAACTATACATAGGCCCTAATCCTTAATAGAACTTACATGTGAAAAGATCATAACTTTATTAAAAACTTGAAAAAAAGTAAATGTTAAACTTACATAAAATTTAAAGTAGGATATGGGATCCCATTGTTTTAAAAGGAAAACAGAACATAATTGTAATCAAAAGAGATTACATAAATAAGTGCGGAAAAATACACATAAAACCATAAGTAAAGACTTCATCCTCGAATCGAAACTCTCGGCTCTTTGAATCCATTCCGCCTCAATACACATTCCCCAAACTTCCAAGAACCTTTCCCGCCACTAAAGCTATTTTCCTGCACATATAAACAAAAAGGAGTGAGCCTAATGCCCAGCAAGGAAAATCTAACATATAACCATATACATAAAATTCATAATGTAACATAAAACATATCATAACACTTATGTCACATACATACTATAATGGCCATTATTACTTGGGGTCCCATAAACTAAACAAGTCATATGCCCATTAGATTAGTGGGGCTTGCTAGCTAAGCAAGTCATATGTCCATAATCTATTTGGGGCTTGTTAGTTGTACGGGTCATATGCCCAAGTCTACAATTATACATATTATAGCATATTTCATAACACATAATCATAAGATAACATATAAATCATATAACACATGAATTCTATCCTATTTTCCTTACCAAAATTACCGGGATATGAGGACAGAGTTGGGACTTTAGAACACTCCTAAAAACCATAAATGGAAAGGTGAGTATACTAAAGAGAATGAGATGAAAAGAATGGAAGAATTATACCATTGAGAATATACTTACCAAAAACTTATGTGCAAGTTCTTAGATTTCCTAACCAGGAATAAAGAATAAGGTTAGAATGCTGAGTAGAAGACTATGAGAACTTAAAGAAAAATAATACCAATTGAACTAGAGTGTGGAATACCTTGAATGCTTCTGTAGTCAATCTAAACTTTATACCGAAATGCTATAAAACCTTACTTCCCAAGTGTTTGGTAAGCTTATAGTGATCAAGCTTTAAAATTCCCAACCCAAGTGTTTACACTCTCACAATAACCTAGCAACTAGCAACCTCTGAACTTAGTTCGATGAATGAATAAATGGCTTGGTACTAGGACTTTTTTAGAGTTTAGGAATGAAAAGATCTTCATTTAACTTGAATAAAAATAATTGTTTTTTAAGTGAAAAACATTTGAATTATCGTTCAGCAGAGGCTGAAGACTCGTTCAGAAATATGCTGGACTTATCAAGAGGTTGAAGATTTGAATGGAGAACATTTTCAAAATGTTTCAAAATGCCCTGAAGGAGGCGATATATCGCCTGGGCCAGTATGCCCGAGGCAATCGTGCGACGTTTCGTGTTTTTCGTATCCCCGTACTGCGATATATCGCCCCCTATAGCTGCGATATATCGGCATACGCTGAATAATTAAATACGAAATTACACAATTTTAGCTTAATATGAATTGATTAAACTACCTTGACTAAGCCCTCTAACGTTTTCAAAGTTGTTGACTGACCCTAGGATATTCAAATTTTAACCTTAATAAATTTATTCCTCAAAATACTTAATCATTATTAAACATACACATGACATGTGCTATTATCTTATTGGGTCTTATCTAAACCTTACAATATAATAAATATTACCCTCAATATCAGTCATATTAATCAAACCTTAGGTTAAAATTAATATTCTTAAACTATAGGTTAAACTTAGAAAATCTACAAGTGTTACTATGAGTGTCCAAATAAATCCCGGTCTGAACCAAAAATCCACAGTCATAACAATAATATTACTATTACTATTACACTACTATCTAACTAGCTAAGTAAAATTCTTTGGACTCTACATTTTGTCACAAAATAATGTTAACACAAGAAAAACGAACTCTAGTTCAACTATTAGAACAACTTTTTTTTTTCTTTCTCTGTCCTCTTATGCCTAGACCATGAAAGTTGCTCGGAACTATGAAGTGATGTAACGTTTGTAATTTTCCTAGACCATGAAAGTTGCTCGGAACTATGAAGTGATGTAACGTTTGTAATTTTATTATTGAATATTGGAATCTTGACCAGAATGGTCAAAACTCTCATCACATTGCCCATGTCGTAGGGAAAGGGTTCTAATAAGCCAACACCAAAAAAATGGTTTGAAGAATAAGAATAAGAATAATCTGAATATGAGACTATATAGTTGAGTGCAAATTAATTAGTAAAAAAATTGTTTCTTGGTCATAGTTTCAAACTTCAGAAAATTTCCAACAGGGTTCGACGAGGCAGGTCTTCTTCTAGGCCAAAAATAAATGAGAATTTTTGTAATACTAAAGGCTCTATAACACAGAAAATTGGTTACATATAACACAGAAAATTAATGAAAAAAAACAAAATTAAATAACTACAATAAAAATTGGTTACTTACACTTGCTGCTTCTCTGACCAGTCTGTGTACCAAAGGGAATGATCATAAGATAAAGAAGGGAATGGTGAGAATGGCAGTCGGAGAAGTCGGAGAAGAAGAAAGGAGAACAGACGCGAAGAGGGAAGGTGCGGTGCCAATTTGTAACCGTTTCATAAGCATTAGCGACGGGTCCCGCCGCCGCAATTTGTAACCGTGCCAATTTCATAAGAATAAATACTAATAGCGGCGGATAGTCCGCCTCTAATATAGGTGATTATCCGCCGCTAATAAATTTTAAAAACTATTCTCAGGCCTCTAATTTGGAATAGATTTTTTAATATTTTTTTTAAATACTCACTTATTATTAGCGGCGGACCCCCAAGTCCGCCGCTAATACTTACGCCGCTAATAGCATTTATTCTTGTAGTGATAGCAAGTGCTCACTTCCTCCTGAAGTGAGACTTAGATAGAATTCTCGCCCGAAAATCCTTATAAACACATTCACAATAGATACTACCTGTTTACAATGGACTAGATAGATATCCACAAGTATATTCAGCACTCTCACAAAGATTAAGGTGAACAAACTTAATCTCTACAAATAAAAACACTCTTCAAAATAACATAATGTTTACAAATATTCAAAATGGAAGAGATGAAAATTCTATAGGCCTTGGCAAGATATTTATAGGCAAGGAAATCGTCCAATGCCATCATTTTCTGATATCTTTGAAATCAAATTGCAAATTCCTTTGATTTAGGAAATCAGCCAACCAGATGTATTCTGTGTCGACAAAAAAAGAAACTGATGAGTTAGCAATGTAATTAGTTTTATCTGGCAGAACGAACATGGTCATTTCTTTTGACTAGGATCATTTTTGACACCTTCTTTATTCCAGAATAAACATAATCCCTGAAAATAATCTCAAGATAATTGAAATACATATTTTTACCAAATAATGTTTATTTGTGATAAATAAGATAAAAAATGTATTCACACTTAAAAGAAATTTCACACTAGAAAATCAGCTGAATAATTAAATCTTGAATAAATAAGAATATGCTATTGATTTTCCTCAATAACTTTAAGATATTTTGTCTAAAGTAAAGTTAGCCAATAAAGAATTTTACAATATCCCCGATGTGAAGTAACTAAGGTGTGATATTAAGATTGGATATTGCAGAAATGATGTCCTCTCAATTTTGGATGTAGATCCAACTAATACATATACGCAATATGCAATAGTCACCCCAGCCATGCAAAACACTTTTTCACCTCCACACAAACTCCCAGTAAATATGAATCAACTCCTCTTAGTTTATGATATGTTTTACCCTAATCACAAATAATTAGGACTAATTTAAAAGAATTATAGCTTATCTAACAATAATAAACTTTAGTCGAGTTGTGAAAAAAAGCAGCGTAAACATAAAACTGCATGTTTGGTAAATTATAATGTTAAAAAAGTGTGAGATATAAAAATAATATTATAATATTTAATAAACTCTATGACTAGAATGATCTGTTCGTAAAAAATTATTGAAAAAAATAATATATTTAAATATCAAATAAAATATTATTATAAAATTTCTTGACATAAAAAGAATTCACAACTTGCCTCTAGATCCGAAATCCAAATTGAGCTCGAAAATTAGTATACATTAATTAAGATAATGGTAGCTAGCTTTTTTTTTTTTTTTTTTGTATGAGAGTTTGAGAGATAGAGATGGTAAGAGATAGATAGCGAAGACTATGAGAAAAAGAAAAGGAAACTGATGTTATGGGCATTTTGGAAATTCAGGGGAATACTAGGATAAAAATGTGATGTTTTTTAAATTTGGTATTATTTTGTCATGCAACAGCGTTTGATGCATCAAAAGTCAAATATTTCCCTTTATATAATATTATAGTGTTAATTTGATTTTAAAAAATACATAATTGTGTATATAAAAAAAGTTATTATATAAGGATAATGATAATATAATTTTTTTTAAAATAAACATCTTATAAAAGTAAAGGTAATTTGGTGAAAATAATATTAATTCAATTTCATTCTATAATATACCAAACACAATAATTCTCTTTCATTATTTACCAAACAAAGTAATGGAATCTTATTCCATTCCATCATACTCTTGTACCATTCATATTACAATAACCATTACTATTCTAATTTTATTTTGCAATCAAACGCCACTTAATAAATTCTTAACTTTAGTTGAATATAATTCTAACTAAAAATATAAAAATTTGTGGTTAAATAATTATATTTCTGAGCCAAATGTTTCAAAAATATAATTTCGATTGCAGTAATGCAAGTTTCTCGTTTTGTAGGGACATCTTAATTAATTGTACTGTATATTTAGAAGTCCATGGGACCTCCCAAATTTATGGAGACAACTGTAAAAATCGACCCGAACCTAATGTCATTAAAAATTAATACAAGTAACAACAACCTCACTTTATATAAACAGCAGCACCCTCACTTTAAATACGAATATACTCTAACCGCTAAATTATCAGCAGAATAGAGAATGAGAGAGAGAGAGAGCATGGCTGGTAAGGAGGACGATGTGCAAACTCCCGTTGGTGAGCAACAAGAGCAGACTTCGACTGAGAGAAAAAACATTGGTGGTAAGAAGGACGATGTGGTGATTCCCGTTTGTGAGCAACAAGAGCAGACTTCGACTGAGAGAAAAAACATTGGTGGTAAGAGGGACGATGTGGTGATTCCCGTTGGCGAGCAACAAGAGCAGACTTCGACTGAGAGAAAAAACATTGGTGGTAAGAAGGACGATGTGGTGATTCCCGTTTGTGAGCAACAACAAGAACAGAATCCGATTGAGAGAGCACGGATGGTGAGAAACTTGTTTGATAGACCATCAAACATGTTCAAGCAGGGCAGTGTGGACACTCCATTTCATGATCAACAAGAGCAGCCTTCGACTCATCAGCAACCGAGGTATTCTG
The DNA here is from genome assembly GCF_963169125.1 of Humulus lupulus. Classification (NCBI taxonomy): domain Eukaryota; kingdom Viridiplantae; phylum Streptophyta; class Magnoliopsida; order Rosales; family Cannabaceae; genus Humulus; species Humulus lupulus. Next base: position 5,373,683 of record NC_084798.1, read on the forward strand.
TGAAAATTTAGCAAAAAAGTTACATGTATTATTAATTGTTCTATGAAAATTTATGTTAGTATTGTTTTGCCCCACTTAAAAATATGTTTTTGATAATACAGTTCTAGCATTGAGCTGCAAACTGCTGAAGAAGCACTGTTAAGATGCCTTGATAATGCCGTAAACAAAATTAAAAAAATTAAAAAAAATGCTCAGGGCTCACAGACGAAGATAGTCAAGATACAAAAGATTCCAGACTTCATCCGGAGAAAAAAGATATCTAACGAGGATTACATTCAGCCAAATGAGATTGCAATCGGTCCTATTCATCATGGTGATACCAGCGGGCAGTTGACAAAAACTAATCTCAAGCATAAGTTGGCGGCTAGATTTATTCATGAGAGCGGCAAAACTGGGGAGGCTTTGCTGAAAGAATTCAAGCATAAATCCAATAAGTATCGGGAACTAAAGAAAATCTTCGAAAAAAAGGTAGCACGTAAACATGAGAAACACAAACTGGGGACGATGTTGTTTTTAGATGGGTGTTCAGTACTCCAATTTATAGATAGCTATGTTAATAATAGCATATTAGAGTGTGATAATAATATTAGCATTTGCCAAGTAGAAGAGATTCGTCATGATTTGTTGTTGCTGGAGAATCAAATTCCCTTTAAAGCACTCGTGATATTGATGAGGTCGAGTAACAAAAGGGTTAAATTGGCAGAAAGCGTCTATCGTTTTATTTCTATGAACATTATGGCACCGGAATCATGTTACGAGGAACGGCTCAAACAGAACATAAGCAATATACCGAAACAACTTTTTGAAGGTAATAACGTGCCTGTTCATCTTCTTGACCTTCTCAGATCAGAGCTCTTATTTACTGAACTGACTCATCGGTCTGAGGAGCACTCACCACCAAAACAAGAAAAAGAAGAGGGTGGAGACTCTGCTAATTTGCTTTCCTCCTACTACAAACGGTCGTATCGCAACGTTCAAGATCTCAAGGAAGTTGGCATAGTGTTAAAGCCTGACTATTCTAAGGGCCTCAGATCTGTATCTTTCTCATCTCCATTATTTAATTTTGGTCAACTTAAGCTTCCACCCTTGATTGTGGACGAGTCAACGAAACAAAAGTTGTTGAACCTGGTTGCTTATGAAATGTGCCCCGGTGGTAACAATAAGAAAAACTACGCTGTGAGTTCTTATTTGAGGTTGTTGAATTCACTCATTGACAGTGAACAAGATGTTAAAGACCTGAGATCAGCACACATACTTCGAAATCATCTTGGTAGCGACCAAGAAGTAGCTGAATTGTTCAACACTTTTGGCAGCATTTTGGTGCCCCATGATGCTTATTCCAGTGTCAAAAAGGACATACAAAAGTACTACGACAATAAGATCGTTTCTTGGAATGCTCAGTTCTGTAGACAATATTGTAGAAATCCATGGACTATCTTGGCTCTTTTGGCTGCACTGGCGGCATTTATATTAACAGGGATTCAGACTTATTACTCTGCCAACCCTAAACATGAGTGAGGTAATAATACATTTATATATCAGTCATATCTTTCTGCAATATTAAGCTTTCGTTTTATTATCATATAGTATATTAACATTTCTCTAATTTCTTTCAGGAATATTGGCTGCTACCAGAACAACAAAGAATAGTATTCCTGGAAGATGAAAACTTACTCATCTTCAGGTTACTCATTTTATTAATGAAGCATATATATATATATATATATATAGTTGTATTATTCAATAATAGTTTCGCAACTATTAAAAATCTTTTGCTTTTCTCAATAAATAAAGAATAATTGGATTGTATTTTTTGTTCAAACACATAATTGTTAAAGTGTAGCTTAGGTGTTGATCATTTGAGCTATTGTTTGCTTTTGACAGTCTTGTAGTTTGTTTTATCTGTTTTAGGTGTTCATGTGTAGTGGGTTGTTTGCAAGTAAGAACATGTCCTATTTTTTAGGCATTTTCAATGTTTAGCTTTTATTATTGTAAGTTGTATTGCCTATATATAGGCCAATGAAGTATCAATAAAGTTGAAGTAATTTTTTGAGAAATCGGTGAAAATAACCTCTTTTTTAAGTGGTTTTGTACTCTGGTTTACTTTTGATAATTTTTTGCAAAATGGTCTATGTCTAAAATTCGACCAGTTGTCTAAATTTTTCGACCAGTTGTCTAAATTTTTCGACTAACTGTCTAAAATAGCTGTTTAAATTTTTCGACCACCTGTCTAAATTTGCGACTAGCTGTCTAAATTATGAGAAGTCATTATGCAAAGAATTATTAAAACTAGGCTAGAGTGCAAAATGAATTTAAAAAATAGGTCATTTTGCCAAGAAGCCCTAATTTTTTTTATCTATATATATATATATATAATATCTTAGCTATATCAATTTGTTAACATCTGATAGGTTTAAAACTACTAATTATAAAAATTGATACTAATATTTGATTTGTCAAATTGCTGGATTTTAGTGTTTTATGGTGTCATTTTGACATTTATACTTAAGAGAGAGAGAGTAATGTGTTACAGACTAATTATTTGTATTTAAATTGAATTGTACATATTTTTAAGTGAAGATCACAGTATTTTTAATTATATAATTAAAAAAATTATTATTAAAGATAATATAAAATTAAATACACATCATAACGTGTAATTAAATAAGTAAATTGAGTTGAATTTATTATTATTTTTTAAATAAAAATCATTCAAACAAGAAGAAATAGGCCAATCCATGATCAAAGTATGGATGGCAACAAGAGAATTTCCCCATTTCACAAAGCACTAGCCTTGTTATCTAAGACAATTTTGGAATAGTGGGCTAACCCTAATGAGTCTGAGGCGCTTCAACAAATGTTCACAATTCTATGGCGTATATGTTTCTATAGGAACAAAACTGTTATTGAAGGCAATCAGATGCATGAGGTATTTGTTGGTTCTGATAGCAGCCAATAATTCCTGTAAGAAATTAAGTGTAACTTGTTAGAGACATGTTAATATAATAATACATGATAAAACGAAATTATATAAGCTAATATTTTACTCTTTCGAACGTGGTATGTAGGTCAGTTCTTCTTAGGATTGACTGAGTAAATAGCCTGAATACATGTTGCTAGAAGAATCACAAATTCAACCATAAAAGTGCAGAAAGTGGTGGGATTTCTAAAATGTTCTTGACGAAACTGAGCAGTCCAAGAATCCATCTTTTTCTCGTAATGAATTTGTATTTTTTTTTCTCATCCAAATAAACGCCACAGGGCACCAAGTAGCTGCCTAAGCTGTTGAACAAGTCAGCCACTATTTTGTCGCTACTAAGACGATGTCGAAGTATATGAGCTGATCTCAGATGTTTAACGTCTTGTTCGCAGTCGATGAGTGAATCTAACAACCTCAGATAAAAAGCAACGGTGTAGTCTTTCCTATTGTTATCTGGGCACATTTCATAAGCGACCATGTTCAACAACTTTTGTTTTGTTGACTCCTCCACAATCAATGGTGGTAGCTTAAGTTTTGGGGAAGTAATAGTCAGCCATTAACTTTATATCAACTTCCTTAAGATCTTGAACGTTGCGAAATGACCGTTTGTAATAAGAGGAATTACTAGCACGATCTTGTTTTTCTGCTTTTGGTTCTGAAAGCCCCTCTGACAGAGCTCTTTTTAGAATAAACAATGTTGATGGGAAGACACTTGATGCTGGAGCCGATTCAGAGCTCTTTTTAGAATAATCAATCTCAAATAAGGGCTCTGATCTGAGAAGGTCAAGAAGATGAACAGGTACAAGAGTATCTTCTTCAAAGAGTTGTTTCTGATCACTCGGTGAACATTTTATGATCTGATCAAGCCGTAGGTCATAATTTGTATCCAGTGCCATGATGTTCATAGAAATAAAAAAAATAGACACTTTTTGCCAATTCGACCCCTTTGTTACTCAGCCCCATCAATATCTCGAGTACTGTCTATAAACATAACTGTCTATAAACAACATCTTAACCAGTTCATCTTCACCATATTTAGTTGTTACTTGTTCTTCGAAGAGCTCCTTTTGTTTATCAAGAGTGAAAATTTCCTTGATTACTTTGAGTGACTTCTCAGCATAATTATGGCCGCCGCTACCTCGAATAAATCTTTGCCCCAAACTACGTTTGAGATTCATCTTATTTTTAAGTAGTTATCGTTGTGGTCAGCATGAATAGGACCGATTGCAATCTCCTTTGGCCTTCTTTCAGCATTTTTTGAACCTTTTGTATCTTCACATGAGACATTTTTAGACCATTTTTAGCTTCTCCACTTTCAGTCTGATCTTTTGTCACGCTATCTAATTGCTCTTTATCATCATCACTCAGCTTAATCGAATAATTTTTAGACCTAAAACTGTATTTCAAGGGTGGCCAAGTTAATATTTATACCGAAAACATATATTTAAGGAGGGACAAAACAACACTCACATAAATACTAAGAACACTCATACTAGCATAGGTATAATAGCTAATTTGTAAATATTTTGCTAAAAACTAATAAAAGGCTTCTACTTGGGATGAGGTATATCTTAGATAATTTACAAATATTTTACATAGAGCGCCACCGCTTAGCTATATTTATAAAGTCCAATTCATCAAATGTAAAAATATTTTATTAACTTTAACATAATATTATAGATACGTAAGAGAATATACATTTAAAACTAATAAAAATGAATATTTATTATTACTTATATTAATATAAATTTAAATATTATAAAATCTCATTATTATAATAATATTTAATATAAAACTACATAGTTAATAATTATATTAATATAAATTCAAATGTTATAAAATATTATTATTATAATATATAATACAAAACTAGATATTTAATAATTAGAATAAATAATATTTTTGCCCTCTAAACTTTTGACGCTATCATATTGTGCCCCCTAAAATATAGTCTATTAAAATTTTCCCATAAACTATTGATACTATCATATTGTGCCCCTTGTTACGATTTACATAAGATAATTAATATTTTTATCCCCTGAACTTTGATGACTACCAAATTGTGCCCCTTAAATTATAAAAATTTAAACATGTATTTTTCTACCAGTTCTTAAAAAATTAAAGACAAATTATTAAAACAATTCAATAAAAGACTTAAACTATTTAAAATTCCTTTTAAATACATATAAGTTTAAAAATATTTTGTTTAAAAGAATAATTAATTTACGAGAATATTTTTAATTAATTAAATATTTTCCCCAATGTTTTTAATTAATTAAGTTTTAGATTTTCTTTTGAAATTAGTACATTTTAAATGTATAATATTTTATATATATATTTAATTTTTAAAATAATTTTAGGGGGCAAAACTGAAAGAAGAAAAAGTAATTAGAAAAATTAATCAAAATTAAAAGAAAAAGAAGAAGGAAATATGTTTTTTTATTTTTGTAACAATTTATTTTTTTTTTTAAAAAAACATTTTAGCTTTTGAATCTTATGAGTATGAACAATTATTTTCTTGTGTTAGTCATGTCTGATATGTACTAAACATTTAGTTCTAGGGTTTAATGTAGTACTTGGATGCTTGTTAATTTTCTATGAAAGTCAATTAATTTATTCTTCTTCTATCCTATATTTGTATGGTTTATGCTTAATGCTTCTGAATACCTTATCAATATTTACATGTTCAATGATTTTGATTCAAGATCCAAGGGGAGAACTGAATACTCTATAGACATAGATTGCATATAGGACGATAGTATCTATATGATTTGTGTAGCGATTAAGGTTTCTACATGTATTGCCTGCTATATGTTAAAATTTATCACAGATATGTAGAAAGTTTGCATATAGGTTGAGATTTTTTTATCTTTAAAAAGAACTATGATTGTTTTAGTTAACCCGCTATTAGGATAGAAATTGAAGAATTATATGCGCTGATTAGTAAGATTAACAGGTTGAAAAGTTGATGAAGTTAATACCCTAGGTTTTTAATTATTGAATCAATTTTGATAATTTCATAGTTTATTTTAATTTTAAGTTTTAGGTTAAAAATCACTCTGTTTTCGACGGCCAATTAGAAAGATAGAATTGGTTATTGGTACTTGATTGATAGTCTCAGTGGGAACAATTCTTATTTATTATCTATATTACTTGAATCGATTGCGTATACTTGCACATTATATTTTCGCTATCAAGTTTTTGACGTCGTTGCTGGGGACTATTAAATCAATGTCAACATAATTGATTGTTGTTCTAATTTGGCTTCTCTTTGACAATTTTTCTAATATATTTCTCTACTCGCTTCTGAATTGCAGGGTTAACTTGTTTATGCGATGTCAATGATCGGTGTCATTAGTGTCTGTTGATCCTAAAATTGAGAAGACTTGCAAGAGAAAGAGAAAACAGAAAAGGTTGGAGAGAATGGCTCAGAATGTGAATCATGGTGCCAATAATAATGTTAATCAAGGCAATGTGGGTAATGCTGCAGTTGAGGCTAACCCACCTTTGAGGGATTATGTACTTCCTACTGTTACAAGGATACATTCTAGTATTCGTCCGCCTACTGTAGAGGCGAACAACTTTGAGATCAAGCCTTCGATTATTCAGATGGTACAGAACTGTGTTCAGTTTAGGGGGCTACCTAACGAGGATCCTAATCTACACATCATCAACTTTGTAGAGTGTTATACCCAGATTTCGAGCCATGGTAAATGTGACCTCGAAAGTTGGATTCGCAACAAATGGTCTCGTAAGGATTAGAGTATGCTCCAGGATTGTATATCGAGCCTGCAAAGTACGATATATGACCTCGAATATGGTGACCTCGAAACGATCGCGATCTCGAAAGGTAGCTCCGAGAACACACTCATCTTCAGGGACGACTTCGGATCAGGGGTCTCGAGCTCGATGTACGTACGATCTCGAAAGCCACGTGAACTCGGGAGATGTCATTAGCTCGGACGACGACGGGAAACCTGGGGAGCTAAAGCCTTAGAGATACGCGATAACCACCTTGAATATCTACAAGTATTATAAATATGAGATGTAATCCTCATTTATTAATGTAAATCTCCTAGAATCGTGGGATATTATTTGGTCAGTTATGTGTTTCCTAGTCTTCAGGAACGTTTCCTTTTATATCTGATTATAGACATTTAAAGCCATTTATTTTATTTACACAAAAAGAGTAACTACCCAAAATATGTGGGATAGTATTCTGCATCCTTCTCTATAAATAGAGAGGCCATGCACCATTGTAAAGGACCGAAATTCTGATCCTTGAGAGAAAACTCTGGGGAATTCATTCTTGAAGAATTTCTAGAGATAATCTTGAGTTTAATAACAAAGACTCGTGGACTAGGCAGATTTAACTGCTGAACCACGTAAAAATCGTGTGTTTGATTTGTTTTATTGTATTTGGCCATTATCGATTATTGTTTATGTGCTCTTCTTTCACTGTTTGACGAAAAACGGCGTCAACATAGAGCTATGTGCTATATTCAAGATGAGTGGGGTAAGTAATGATGCATTTCGATTAGGACTATTCTCATTCTCTTTAAGGGATAGAGCTAAAAGTTGGTTGATCTCGTTGCAAGCCAACTCTATTGTCTCATGGGAGGATCTTGCCCAAAAGTTTCTTGCTAAGTCTTTTCCTCCTGCTAAATCGGCTCGGATTAGAGGAGAGATTAATAAGTTCCATCAATTGGAGGGGGAGTCTCTTTACGATGCTTGGGAAAGGTTTAAGGAGTTGCTTCTGAAATGCCTGCATCATGGTATAGAGAAATGGATGCTAGTGCAAACTTTTTACAATGGTTTGGAGGGAAACACAAGGACCATAATTGATTGAGCAGCGAGTGGAGCATTTATGAACAAAAATGCTAAAGAGGCATATGACTTGTTAGAGGAAATGGCCATGAATAATTATAATTGACCTACAGAGCGTGAAAACAAGAAAGTGGCATGAATTTTAGAAGTTGATCCCATTTCTCTGCTTACCGCGCAAGTTGCATCTTTAACCAAGCAACTACAGCAGAACAACATCTCTGCTCAGGCGATGCATGTACAGAACACTTATAGTTGTGATATTTGTGGGGGTCGTCATCCTTATGAGCAATGTCCAACTACTGCCAATTGCTCATTTGATGAAAATAACATGCCTTTAGAGTAGGCTCATGCTATTGGTAATTTTCCAAGACCATCCAATAATCCATACTCCACGTCATATACAACAGCGTGGAGAAATCACCCTAACATGTCTTGGAAAAAAACACAGGAGCAGAACCCCCCATATCCTCATAATCCACCCTAGTACCCACCTCACCAACCAACATATGGGCTCAACCCTAGACCCTACTATGATCCTCGCCCATCCCAACAACCACCACACCCTCAAGTGAATCCACCAATAGGACCACCTGACCAACTAAACCAATTTATGACTGAGACAAGGTCTTCAATAAGGAATTTGGAAACACTCATCACCAATTAGTTTTGAGATGTAACCTCATGCTTCTTATCATGGTATCCAAGTCCAAAACCGGTTCAAAAAGAGAGCCAAAAGAGCCCTTTGTGATTTGGGGATAGTGAGCCAATGAGTCATTTGCGATCGAGCCGTCCAAGATAATATCCCACATGGAAAGGGTGTGAGTATATTCAACAATTTATAAGAGTATGGGTTACTCCACATTCTAACAATACTAATTGGAAATGTGTGTATATGGATATGCATGAAAAATATGTTACGTGGGTGGGGTAACACTTCGATATACTCATGCAGAGCTATGGCAACGGGTTGGGAAACATCATCTTCCAAAGAGTGGATACTAGCTACTAATACTAATTATTTAGTCAACTAGCTAGCCAATACTAGCCCCATATGTTAATCTGCATTTTCAAACTGTAATTAATGTACGTAGTCCATACTTGCAGATTTCTCATTTGGATTTAATGGTTCTTTCGACGCATTCGACCATGTGAAGCTAGCATGAGAACTGAGGTGTGTCAATGTGATTGGATAGTGTTATAATTTAGTCGCAAGCAATTTTCCGTTGTGACAAAAAGAAACTTTTAGTCACTAAAGGGTCGTCACTAAGGTGTTGTTTGGTAACACTTAAAAAAATAAATTTTTATTTAATTAATTAAAAATTTGACAATTAAACAAAAAATGTGTTTGGTAACTTTATTTTTATTTATTATTTTTTAAAATTTTAATTAAAATTTATTAAATTTTGAAAATAGAATTTTTTCACTTTCAAATTTTTTTTTAAACAGTTTTCAATTTTTCCTTTCTTTTTTTCTTCTATTCTTCAAAACAACACCTCATATTGTTAAACAAAAAATAAAAATAAAAGTTATCAAACACGTTTATTATTTTTTTTTTTTTAAAACAAAAAACAAAAATAGTTACCAAACATATTTTTATTTTTTAAAAATAAAGAAATAAAAATAAAATAACATTTCCATTTTTGTGTTTAAAAAATTCAAAAACAAAAATTTTACCAAACAAGCCCTAAGTGATTACTTCTTTTGTTGTGATTAAAATTCATGATCGAGGCCCATGCGTTTATGTTCTGAAAAAGTCTTTCATTTTTCTATCACATACTACTTATACGTAACTAATTTCTACTTTTTAATTAGTAGGAATGTCATCCCTCATCCCTGCAAAACTCATTTGTTTACTTCGAGACAATAATACCATTTATTTATTTATTGATATAAACAGAAGTGTTTTAAAAATACTATTACACTTATTGGCAAAAATGAAAAAAAAAAAAGCAATAATAAAATGAATTGATAATAGCACACATTACACTAATTTAGACAATAAGGAACTATAGATAATTTATACGATTAATACAAAAGCCATAGTCCGATTGCAACAAAGCCAAAGTAGCTAATTTTTAGTAGTAACTAATCAATAATAAGAAGATTGGATGTTTTATCTGGCCAAACTAAGAATTCTTTTCTTTTATCGACCATATCGCCTCAATGGTTGAAATTACTGTAAAAATGACGATAAGAAATCCAACAGCAGTGGAACTTCCCGTCCCAATATCCTTAAAGTAAACCCTTATGAGAGTTGCCTTAGCATGGTTGTACCAATTCTCATAGAATTTGATAACTTCATTGCATTGCTTATGGTAGACGAAATTTTGACTTCTAGAGATATTCTTGCTAAGGTTGTTGATCATTTCCATCACTTCCTTACTACAACCAAGGTAGTTTTTAATGACTTTCTTCTCCACCAAAATGTCAACATCCTGTTCGGTGTCTATGAGTTGATCCATCAGATACATGTAGTCGCAGATGGGAGTCGGGACACTCGTATCCTCTTGGCATTGCTCCATTGCCATTACATTCCGCATGAGGCATTCTGTATTGTAATCTATAGCGAACAACCCAAGTTCAAGCTTGAGAGTACTAAGCCAAGGTATGAACTTACGCCAGCATGACAGATGCGAAACCTCAATCTTCGTGTTCAGACATTCTTCATCTGTCTTCGATCTCGAGTCTTCATTCGATTGTAGAATAAAATCAACTCCAGCTTTGTCTAGCTTAGTTGCAGTGTAGAGATGTATGGTATTTTGAGTACCTTGACTATCCTCATTATTTGGGATATTTCGCCATGATCTTGCTTGCAAGTCCGTGAAGTTTTGTATATCATTTTCATTGAAGTCGGGTGATGAAAGCATATTGATATCTAAGAAATTCTTGGAAAGATCCAGAAACGGCAGTAGGACCTTTTGTTCATAATTACTTAGGTCAACATGTACTGTGAAAAACTCATAATAAAGCTTGGTAAGAACAGAGAATGGAATCTGATTTTCAAACATTATCAAGTCCATCCTTATTGTACTAAGAAGGAATGAATTTTTGAAAATGTAATCTTGTAGTTTTTTTTTTAATTTCAGAAAGAAGATCTCAATAATGAAGCAAGCATCTATAAGAATAACATTTTTAAATTTGTCGTCACAAAGCGATATGGGACGAGCATATTTTGACTGTATCGTATCTCCAAATTATAATTATAGAAGTCTAAGAGTTCCGCTTTGGTCTTCTTAGTTTGTTGAAGAAACAGTTTGAAATAATAACTTTCCTTCTGGGATTGCATTTCCTGCAAATTTTGACGACCATGGTGATAAGGGCCAATGGACACTAGCTGAGGAGTGTAAGCATTTGCATTTAAATCACGGACCCCATTTGGAACTCTAAAGAACATAGGATACTCCTGATCTAAAATCTCGATAACCGTCTGCTGTCAAATTAATTTCACAAATAAATAAATATATATTTTTATTATTCATAAAGAAACATTTAGTATTTCTATAAGCTAAATTCTTTAATAATTAAATTAATTGTTTTCTATCTATTTACTAAACAACCTAATTGCACAACTTTTTTTTTCAAAAAAGAAAACATATTTAAGCTTTTCTAAAGCTGGTTTTAAAAAATTGACTTTACCTAGTGTGCAAGCTAAATGATTACAATAGTCTCTCTTGAATTAATTTTTGATATAAATATATATCTATATAAGTTTGTAATATTAAAGTTGAGAACTATCCACTTTTAGGAGTAGTTAACTAAAATTAGACACTAAATATATGTAATTGAACTTTACCTATTAGTATCATGAGACTTCCCAAATTACCCTTATTTGACCATATGGTTCTAAGTGTTATTGTAATATATATTATATGTGTTATATTATAGTTAAATTGAAAATACATTCTAATTGTAATGTGCTTAAGAAGAAAAAAAAAGCATGTAATTGAAAATGTATAATGGGTACATTAATTGAAAATTTGAATACTAAAATAAAAGTTTAAAATAATTGGTAAAAATTAAAATAGATCATTTAAAATAGATACCACGTCTAATTTCCACGTAAATATAAAACCATTAATTAAATTGAACTTTACCTCCCCATTGGTATGTATTTGGTCGATCTCACACTTGGGGTAAGAAGTGGAAGGTTGTATATTTTCCATGGCACCGGCAACACAATATGTTGCTTCAAACACTATATATATTTGTATAATAGGATGACTCAATTATAAGGTTTCCTATAGCTACGGCCTCTATTTATTATAGCGAACCAAATTGACTATTTATAACAATAATTAAGATAGAAAATTGGCGTTTTCGCAACATGATATTAGAGTAACAATAATGTGGATTCCCCATTTGGCATTAATAGCTCCATTTACATGTCTTCAGCCATGTGAAGTAGGGCTGTGCAGAAATTTTTACAACCCGCCCAACCCGAATAATCCGCCCAAACCAACCCGAAAAAACTGCCAAAAAACGTAACCCGAATAAACCGACCAAAATTTAAACCGCCCAATTGTTATATTGGGCGGGTTGAAAATAATTATCAACCCGCCCAATATAACCCAACCCGCCCAATTAAGAATTTATTATTAATTTATTATTTTTAATATATTCAAATAAATATATAAATTAATTAAGTTTTGTTTTAATTTTTTTACTATAATTTAAAATATTGTTTTAAGCTTAAAAAGATAAACTTCACACTATTAGTACTAGTATTTAAAAGAAAAAAATTACAAAAATGTAAAAAAAAAAAAAAAAACTACTTTTGTTTGGGCGGGTTGACCCGACCAACCCGCAAAAAAAAAATACAATTTCGGTTTTGACGGGTTAACCCGACCAACCCGCCCAAATTATTGGACAGGTTAAAAAAAAAATTTCTTAATTGGGCAAGTTACGGGTCACTTTTGCTAATCCGATTATGACATTAGATAGGTAAAAATGCCTTGTAACCCGACCAACCTGCCCAATGCTCAGCCCTAATGTGAAGCTAGCATGAGATTACGTAACTATAGGAAAAAATATATATCAACTCATGACATGCTATCACTGCAAAAAAAAATATATGGCCGACAAAAACGAATAATATGCATTTTGTTTTACATATTTAGTGATATTTTGTTTCCTAGTGAACATGTGTTTTGCATGGGTGAGGTGAGGGTTGGATAATGTGTATCTATGTTGGGAAAAGATATAAGCTGTTTCTAATTTTCTGTCTCCTATATGTCTCATTAATTATTTTAAGACACTTTATTTATTTATAGTGTTAATACAGTTGAGAAAAGAGAAAGTTATAAATCAATTTAAATATATATTAAATAAATTAATGAGATGTCTTAAAATAATTAGTAGGACATGAAAGAGATAAGAAATTGGAGATAACATATTTTTTTTCATTGGATCTATATTCAAAATTGAAAGTACATCTTTTTCCATTGTCCATGCAAAACACATGTTCACTAGGAAACAAAATATCACTAAATATGGAAAACAAAATGCATATGGTTCGTTTTACATATTATTCGTTTTTGTCGGCCATATATATTTTTTTTGCAGTGAAAGCATGTCATGAGTTGATATATAGTCCACAGAGACCAGGCTATTCTATATCCTCAGTCAAGACCCAACTTTATTATAACATTTGAAATAATTGAATGAAGTACTATATATCTATATATAAAATGTATATTATATTATATATTTAAAGTGTTCCATTTATATACAAGTATATATATTCATAATTAAGTCTCTAGTCATGATGATTAGTAAGTGAAAATATAAGAATTTAACACTTCCAAGTTTTCCAAATCCATACCTTAATTAACAAAACGCCCTATTTGATGAGTTAGAATAATTATTCTTGTTTTTCATTATTCTTAGAGAAGTATATTGCTTTTTTTATCGATCTCTTCTCACCAAATAGAACTAAATCAAAGAAAGGACCAAAAATAAAATTAATAGAAATTACACTAATACAGTCAAATTTGTTATAAATAATAAGAATAAATTATAATATTTATTGGTTCTGCCTTTAGAAAATATGGATCCACGTAGTAATAATTGACTTGATATTAAATCATATGTAAATATGTGATATCATTTACATACTAAAAATTCATGATAAAATTAATTATCAATTTAGATTTATAAAATAATTTTGTATATTTTCAACATAATATAGATATGTACATTGTAGCCATATCTTTATATCATTTTTGTTTATCAATGTTTTACATTGAATTTGACATGTTTTATTAATTATTATTTAATTTAAATTTAAATGTGTATATTTCCAACATTTTATAGATATAATTCTATTAGGTTATAATCTCTTCATAGTAATAAAATATGTTGGACTCAACATTATTACAATAATAAGGTTTTACTGTGTATATATAAATATATAATTTTTCTTCAATTTTAGAAGGAATAATATGCATTTTTACATATATTTTTACTATTTTTTTTTTCAAAAATACAAGAAACAAAAATGTAGAAAAAAATTAGTGGGTGGCCACAGTCCCCCTAGCTCTGTCATTGTCACAAAAAAATATTAATATAAAATAAAACGAATAAATTAAAACAACCTATTATTACTATTATTAATTATTGGTTATCCCAAAGAAAGAGAAATGAACGTTTCATTTTCTTTGGATTAAAATCGAGCTCAATGTCCAAATTATCATTTAACAAAGCACAAAGTGTGATAGATAATTTTTGTACAATACAAGTGCCAAAATAGTATTTACCCTAAATTAAAACAATGTCTCACTATTATTAATTATTGGTTACCCAATAGAAAAAGAAACAAATATCTCCTTTTCTTTCTAGTGAAAGGTGAAAATTATAGTCCCAGATCCAAAGCTAACCTTCTTTATTACATGCACAAACATCTTTAGATCATTTATTTGTAGTGAAACAAATAAAAAAATAAAAATAATAGAGTAATTAATAAAAATAATTTCTTAATGTTATTTTATGAAGTAATTTTCTTTTGATAATTTTTTTAAAGAAATATATTGAGTATTTTTGTGGCAAGTGTATTAGAGTATTTTAAAAAACACTATTTAAAAAATAATTATATTTAAAAAAAAAGACTAGATATTACAATTTATCTATAAATATATGTATCATTTTACAGAGTAATCCATATGTTTATAAGAATTTCAAGATATATTTCATATATTATTAATTGTTTTTGAGCTAGAATCATAAATCTTCATGTCATAGCATAATTTAATAACTCATCCAAAAAAAAAATCTCCAATTTAAAATTAGTGAACCAAATAGCTACTACCATCTTGAACATATATTAACATCTCATCGCATCAAAAATTAGGAGACAATCTCATTCTATTTAATTATTAATTAAATCACCCAAATTAATTAATTATGATATCAATTCAAGAGATTATTACAATGCTGCCATCGCTCCATTAGATAACATATATTAGTGTAAAAATGATGTATCAAAAAGGATTTAATTAGTAATCAAGGTTAATATTATATGGAGGCAACGTTAACGTAACTACCAATTTTGTCTGCTAATAAATATTTTCATACCAAATTTTTTTTTGTCAAAATAATTTATCTAGAGTGATTGAAAGTTGAAAAGATTGAGTTTAATAAGTTATAATTAGTGGGGTCAGAAAGAATAAATATTTGAAATAAACTATATAGAGCCCAGCTGTACTCAACAATTAAATAAAAAGTCCAATATTTAAAACAAATCCATGCAACCTTATTGGTCACCATGTCCTATTATATTATGACTCGTGATGGCAGAGTGTTTCAAATGAGCACAAGATTGGATTGATACAAAAACTTGAGGTAAATTTATCTACTTATTTATGTGTAATATTTTTTTTATAATTTAAAAAATCTCACCATTTTTCTTGAAGAAATTTTTCATTCTTCCCAAAGCTCTCCCTGAGTGGCGACTGATAGAGACTGGGATTGAGCGAAAATTTCAGGATCGCTACAAGGATAGAAAAGGTCGCAAGAAAAGACACTTCGATGAACATGGAGAGTATGATGATATCGAGACAGCCAGAAAGAATCCACCAAAGGACATTGACAACGAGAGTTGGCAGAAGTTGGTTGACATTTTTACCACTCCACAGCTCATGGTACGCTCAAAGGCAAATGCTGTCAACATCGACTTTTTATGCTTCTGCTCGATTTATGAAGGTAAATAAAAATACATAGATAATTTGAAATATTTTAAGTTATCTTAATAATAATTTCAATATTTAATTGAGATTTTGTTAATTTTTTTTTCTAAAGATGAATCTTCAGACCAAGGAACTGCCCAGCATTATCGATACCTTCCATGACATGCACAATCATCTGACACAAAGTTTCAGTAACTTTCTAAGTTTTGTATCTATGTATATTATTCAATTATATTATGTATTAATTATGTAACGACCCAAAATCGCTAATAAGGCTTAAGGGGCCTTGATTAGTGTGTCAGGAGGGCATTAATGGAATAATTGTGATTTAAATGAGTAATTATATGTTTAGTGAATGTTTATATGATAATTGATGATATTATGTGGTAATATGATATGTATATATATGTGATAAATGTGAGAACCACATTATTATGTGGTAGGTTTGTAGGGCACGACTCAAGACGATCCTAGGGTCAGATAGCAGGGGGAAAGTGACAATGGGGCCTAAGATGAGACTTTGGACAAGTCAGGGGTATTTTAGGTATCGGGTAGTGAGTTGGACTATCGGGTTACGAAAATAAATATATGGAGATATATTTGAGGTTAGGATGTCTAGGCGGGAATATTGGAGGATTTTACCATTTTGGCCTCGGGGACGGTTCCGGCACCCCGAGCCTTGGGATTGATTTAGCAATGAGATAGACTTAAGGAAACTTTTAGAAGAAAATACAAACCGACTAAAACTTTTACCTCAGTTCTCTCTCACTCTCAAGGAAAACAAAGGGAAGGAAAACACAGAAAACTTAAGGGAATCAAGCTGGAATTTCTGAGGATTGAGGTGGGGATTTGGAGGCATAGCTCAGGGATTAATCAAGAACAAAAACAGGGTTAAGGTAAGCTTTTAATTTTCTTCTCTGTGGTTAGAATTCTGGGTTTTGGTTAAGTGTTGAAGCAAACATGGTTTTGATGTTTTAAGGCAGAATTAAGGAGGAAACTTGGAGACTTAACTTGGCTTTGGCTTGGTGAGGTGATTCAACAGAAGATGTAAGTTTCAACTCATGGTTTAGAGGTTTTAAATTGGATTTGAATGGCTGGTTTGAGTGTTTATAGCTCTTGAGTTTTAGAAATTGAAAAGAGAAGATTAGTGTGTGTTAAGCTGTATTTTCTATGGAATTATGTTGTTTAAGTCATGCTAAAGGAGTTGGGATTACTTGGTTGTGAGTTGGGGAGCTTTGGGATGGTTTAAGGTGAGGTTTCAAGCTTAGAAATGATGGGTTTTCTGGGCACAAAGGGGAGGGCTGCGGCTCTATTCTAGAGCGCTACGACCCTAGGTTGGAAAAGAGCCAAGGAGGCTCGGCCATGGGAGGGCGCCGCGGCGCCCAAGGCAAGGGCTGCGGCGCATGTCTTGTTCAGGCTAGGCTTGGTTCTGTTTTGAGGCTAGGGCCACGGCTAAGCTTCGAGGGCCGCAACCCTTGGCTGCACACATGAGTTTTTGAGGGTTTTAGGAACGGGAAGGTGGTCTAGTGTGCTCGGGATTGGTTTCACCACCGTGCTTGGTGGAATTCAGATTCCCGGGAGTTAGTTTTATAACCGGAAAGCTATATTCGAGTATTAATGAAACCCTATACTTTGATTGTGACTAGGTGATAAAGGCTTAGGCTCGGGAACAGATCGTGCTTGAGGGGCGTTGCTCGTAATTCAGTAACTGTACAGACTAAAGGTAAGAAAACTGCACCTGGTTGAATATATGTGACCGGACTAAGGGCTCCCTATTGTAAACGCTTGAAAAGATGGTATTATGCCATGCAAGCCAATTAGTGAACCAATGGCCTAAGGGTGCCAAGGGTTTCACTAGCGCACAGGGCGCGGCTCGGCCACTGGTAGCCGAGGACAGCTTATTATGCACTGAGCTCGGTTTAAGCGGGCCAGAGTCAGTGGGTTAAACAGAGGGTGCGGCCTAAGTCTTCAGCCCTGAATATTATGTGATAAGAGTGTTATATGTGATAGATTGTATCTTGAATCTGATTGTATGTGTTGAATATCTGTTGTGGATTATCTGATGGGACTTCATGCATAATGAGTTAAATGTCGGTTATCATTGATTGAATTGTTTAAGATGTTTTCTTGCTGGGCCTTGGCCCACGGGTACTACGTGGTGCAGGTAAAGGCAAGGGCAAATTAGACCAGCCTTGACTGGAGAGCTCAGCGAGCGGAATGTACATAGCCAGGTGCTCGGCTACCACGGTTGAGGTCTAGGCAAGGACGTGAAACCTGAAGACTGTCTGTTTTGCCTTAGTATGGCTAGAGAATACTCATGTACTTTTGGGAGTCTGTAAACTTATTCTAACTTTGTTTTCTTATGGGATCCCATGTTTACTACAGTTTAAATATATGAAATGAGTCTTTTGAGACCAAAACCTTTTTAACCCTAGCTCTTACATGTTTAGCAACACGTTTTTAAAAGACTGACTTGATTAGCGAGTCTTGCACCTTTATAAGTACACAATGTAACGGTCTTGGCTATCCTGGGTGTTACAACTTGGTATCAGAGCATCCTAGGTTTAAGGGTTCCTGAAGACAGCCTGGACATGTACATTCGCTACTGGAGACAAGCTCAAATCAGGGTTTGGTAATGTGCATATGTGTGTTTACGTGCTTATGTGCTTGAGATGAGCTATGAATGTTGTTATTTACTGAATTGCTAGGAAGCATGAGATACTGATAGGGCCTGGCCCTTGATTGTTGTGTGAAAATATTGAGGCATGTTTATTAGCATTGTCGTGCATGGAAATGAGTATATGGATGATTAATTGTATATAGTGCATGGATGCTTATATGTGTTGGTTATCTGTTGTTGATTATGCTCTATTGACGAGTTTTGGAGAAGCTTTTACCCTGTCACTATGGTCTGACCGTCGAGTCGTTATTTGCAGATTGACTTGGATAGCTATGCGTCCAAGAAAATCCGCACGACTAGCCAGCATTAGGTCCGGGACCTGTAGTGATGATCAGGGCCAGACTCCCCTGCTAGTCCCTGAGAACTGGCATCAATTAATGGCAGAGATGCAGGCTCGATTATTGAGTCAGGATGAGCAGATCCGTCTTCTGCGACAGCAGGCTCCATAAGGGAGTGCTGCCCCTATAGTACCACCTGCAGTGGTACCAGCTGTGCAGCCTGGAGAGGTTGTTAACAAGTGGGAACCGTTATATGAGCGGTTCAGGAAGTAGCAACCCCCAATTTTCGAGGGTGGACCAGATCCGTTGAAATCCGAGCAGTGGCTAACCATGATTACAATAATTATGGATTTCATGAGAATTGAGGGGCAGGATAGAGTGGCCTGTGCCACTTATATGTTGAGGGAGGATGCCCGCATTTGGTGGGAAGTGGCATCACAGACTAGGGATGTTGCCACTTTGACTTGGGAAGGTTTCAAGGATTTGTTTGGCCAGAAGTACTACAATGTTGCTGTCAGGGCAGCAAAGGTCAATGAGTTTGTGAGTTTGGTACAGGGCAATATGGCTGTTACTGAGTATGCCCTAAAATTTGATAGGCTTGCGAAGTTTGCACCAGATCTCGTGCCTACTGATACGGCTAGGCAAGATCATTTTATCAGAGGGCTTAACGCTATGATAGCCCGGGATGTTAGGATCACAACGGTACCTGGAGGAACCACTTATGCCCAGGCCGTTGAGAGGGCTCTTACCGCTGAGGAAGCGGAGAACAAGATATGGAAGGAGAGCGCAGTGAGGCGTGAGGGCCGCAGGGCGGCACCTCCTTACTCAGGGGCAGGTAGGGGCGGAGGCCCCAGTGACTTCAAGAGGAAGAATCCTGACACCTCGGCCGCTCCTGGTCCTGATATGAGGGGTCGGGGTGGTCAGGGTGGCCGTCAGGGTAGTGGTGAGGCATGGCGGACCTATCCAGAGTGCCCGAGGTGTAGAAGAAGCCATCTGGGCGAGTGTCGGGCCAAGGCATGTTTCGTCTGTGGGGCAGTGGGGCATCTCAGGAAAGACTGCCCAACGGTGAAGAAAGGTGAAGTGGGAAAGGTGGATAGCTTGACTCCAGCTCGAGTATTCACCTTGACTCAAGCGGAGGCTGAGGCTAGTCCCTCAGTAGTGGCAGGTCAGCTTTCTAGTGCTGGCTTTCCTTTTACAGTATTGATTGATTCTGGTGCTACACATTCTTTTGTTTCTAGTAGAGTGATTGATAGACTGTGTAGACCTAGTGAGTATCGGACCGCAGGATTTGGGACCTTGTTGCCTACAGAGGAACTGGTAGTCTCTAGGAGATGGGTTAGGGCACTGCCAGTGATGGTTGATAGTAGGGAACTCCCGATGGATTTGATCGAGTTGGATTTGGAGGATTTTGATATGATATTAGGGATGGACTAGTTGGCTAGGTATGGGGCTACGATTGATTGTAGGAAGAAGATGGTTACCTTTGAGTCGAGGGCGAGGACCCTTTTGTCTTCGTGGGTGCGGTGTCTGGACCCCGCATACCTATGATCTCAGCATTGAGAGCCAGGGACTTGTTGTAGGGGGGGATGCATAGGTTTCCTGGCCAGTGTGGTGGATACCACTAGAGTCATGCCGGCGGGTCCGGGAGAGACCAGATTGGTGTGTGAGTTTTTGGATGTTTTCCTTGAGGATCTACCAGGGTTGCCGCCGCGTAGGGAGATACAGTTTGAGATTGAGTTGGCACCGGGGACAGAACCAGTATCCAGGACACCATACAGGATGGCACCAGCAAAACTGAAAGAGTTGAAAATACAGTTGCAAGAAATTTTGGATTTGGGGTTTATCAGGCCTAGCTACTCTCCATGGGGCGCTCCAGTGTTGTTTGTTAAGAAAAAGGATGGAACTTTGAGGATGTGCATTGATTACAGGGAATTGAACAAGTTAACTATTAAGAATAAGTACCCTCTACCAAGGATTGATGACTTGTTCGATCAGCTGCAGGGTAAGGCGGTGTTCTCAAAGATTGATCTTCGATCTGGTTATCACCAGCTGAGGATCAAGGACGAGGATATACCAAAGACGACTTTCCAGACGCGTTATGGGCATTATGAGTTCTTGGTTATGTCTTTTGGTCTGACCAATGCCCCAGCGGCTTTTATGGATTTGATGAACAGGGTATTCAAGGACTTTTCGGATCAGTTTGTCATTGTCTTCATCGACGACATCTTGGTGTACTCCAGTTCAGAGGCAGAGCATGAGCAGCATCTCCGACAGGTTCTACAGAGGTTAAGGGAGCATCAGTTGTACGCCAAGTTTAAGAAGTGTGAGTTCTGGCTACCAGAGGTGACCTTTCTTGGACATATGGGGAACATTGTCTTTCCCTGTAGCTGGTCAAATAGATCGTCGATCCTAGGCAGTGGGTACTTGTTCTTAATGGTCAACTTGTTCAGCTCCCTGTAGTTGTTAACCGAGGTTTTCGGCAACTATATTATTGAACAATATTTACTGATAATAATAATGAAAGTAGAAGATCGACACGAGGTTTTTACGTGGTTGGGGCGTTAACTAGCCTTAGTCCACGAGTCTGTATATTAGAGCTATAAGAAGCTTTTACAATGGAGTTTTCTAACTATATCTGAACAGAGTTTCTGCCTTTTTTCTTTTTTCTTTTTTCTCTCCCCCCTGTACGTTGTTCTACAGCTTATATTTATAAGCTGAGGGGAACACCGGGTCTGGGCCGGATCCGACCCGGGCCCATCAGAGAAATGGGTACAAGGGGCCTTTCGAGTGGAGGCCCAATACAAAAAGGTATACAATACACAAAATTCAAACCAGCTAAGGCCCAATTGGTTGACCTGAGACACAAGCCTTCGCCCGACAAAATGGCGCTTTGGCTCTGACCACTTCGAGTCACGAGGCTGATTCAGGAGACAAGACCGGTCAGGGTACTTGGCTGCGCAGTCCTGACACACCAGTGGGCAATCCCGAGGCGACCTTTTCTGCAGGCGAAAAGTGGGGAACAATGCCCACGCGAAATGAGGCGATTTCAGGATCCTGGATGCCTGGCCCTTCAACTGGGGAGGAGGTGATCCAGGTCCGTTTACCTTTGGCCCACTCCATTTACCTCGGGCCCGGACCATACCTGGCTCCGGGATAGGGACGCGTAGGCCGTGACGGTCCGGGCGCTCTGGACATCGCCGGGACCGTTCAAGCTGAAGATGAACCCGGAGGGACGTCCCGGACCCCTCCAAACGGGCCCAGTCTAGAGTCCCTGGTCCGTACCAGTCCCCTTGGGTGATATTCAAACCAAGGGACCTTGGGCCAGACCCAAATGCTGAGTCGGTCCTCTGACCGTGGGCCAGGGCGAAGGCCCAAAGCCCTTCCAGGAAATGGGGATAACAGTAGTCAATACACATCCTAAGAGATCCATCCTTCTTCTTGACAAACAACACTAGAGCACCCCATGGTGAGAAACTCGGTCTGATGAACCCCAAATCCAATAACTCCTGCAGCTGAATCTTCAACTCCTTCAACTCTGCGGGAGCCATTCTGTAAGGTGTCCTACATACTAGCTCCGCCCCTGCGCGCCAACTCTATAACGAACTCAATCTCACGCTGCGGCGGCAACCCTGGCAGGTCTGCTGGAAATAAGTCTGGAAACTTACACACCAATCTGGTCTCACCCGGTCCAACTGACACAACCCTAGAAGTATCCACAATGTTCGCTAGGAATCCTATGCAACCTTCCTGCATCAAGTCTCTAGCCTTCAATGCTGAAATCATAGGTACCAGCGGTCCACTAACTGTCCCCACAAATACAAAGGGTACCTCCCCTTCTGGTTCAAAAGTCACCATCCTGCGCTTGCAGTCAATCGTCGCCCCATACTTCGATAGCCAATCCATTCCTAGGATTATATCAAAGTCATCCATCACTAGCTCAATCAGATCCACAAATAATTCCCTACCGTCTATCTCTACTGGCAATGCTCTAATCCATCTCCTAGAGACTACCAGTTCCCTAGTCGGCAACAAAGTCTGAAAACCCCTAGCATACACACCACTAGATCTACACAGCTGATCTATCACTCTAGCATACACAAATGAATGAGTAGCTCCTGAATCAATCAATGCAGTATACAAAGAACCAGCACTAGAAATCTCACCTGTCACGAACGAGAGGCTAGCCTCCGCCTCAGTCTGAGTCAAGGTGAACACTCTGGCATGAGCAAGACTGTCGCCCTGCTTCGGCTCCTCTTTCCTAGCTTGTGGGCAGTCCTTCTTCAAATGATTGGCACTTCCACAGATAAACCAGGCCCTAACCCTGCACTCTCCCTGATGTCGTCGTCTGCACCGAGGACACACTGGAAAACTCCTCCAGTTGTCACCTCCGCCCTGAGGGCCACCAAAAGCACCCCGTGCCCTCCTATCTGAGCTAAGAGGAACAAAAGAATCTGGGGCCTTTCTCTTCTGTTCACTGGGGCCACTACCCCGACTGGATCCAATAAAAGGAGGCACTGTCCTCCTAGCATCGCGCCTAACAGCGCTATCTCTCCATATCTGATCCTCGGCCCCCTCAGCTGTAAGGGCCTTGTCCTCTACCTGGGCATAAGTAAGAGTCTCTGGATCCAAGGTAATCTTCACATCACGGGTGATCTTAACATTCAACCTGCGTACGAATATATCCCTTCTTGCCGCATCAGTAGGCACCAAATCCTGCGCAAACTTCGCCAACCGGTCGAATCTCAAGGCATACTCAGTAACTGTAAATCTGTTCTAAGTTAGAGGTTGATGAACTCGTCAACCTTCGCAGCTCGGACTACAACACTGTAGTATTTCTCATTGAAGATGTTTCTGAACTCTTCCCAAGTCATAACTGCCACATTCCTCCTCTGAATCACAACATCCTACCAGATGCGGGCATCTTCTCTGAACATATGGCTGGCACAAGCTACCCTCTCATTCCCTACCACCCTCATAAAATCCAAAATGGAAGAAATCATATTCATCCACTGCTCTGACCGCAGTGGGTCTGGTCCACCCTTGAAGGTGGGAGGATGATGCTTCCTTAACCTCTCATACAATGGTTCCCACCTGTTCTCCATAACAGGTTGAACCGGTTCTGGCACCACAGCCTGCTGAACTGACAACCCAGTAGCCTGAGGAAGGGACTGCTGGCTCAACTATCGAAGTTCTTCCTTAGTTCGTTGCAGTCTCACTTCCATTTCGGCAAACATATGTTGCCAATTCTGTGGGGCAGGTGGAGGGTCCTAACCCTGGTTGTCATCCTCAGCCCTACTGCCACGGAGTCTGGCTGATTGTTGAGGCATCTCAACAATATGCATGCAATCAACGACACCGCTAATCAAGCATGATAACAACATCCAAAACCACCTCCCAATTCACACCAATCTACCATAACAGCAATTCACATAACATACAAATCGCATATAACACTCAACGGGCCATGCCCTGGCATCATGCATATGTTAACTCATTCATCATGCTCTATATAAAATAAGCAGGCAAATAGGGCAGCTAAACACATATTCAAGCATATAAGTCAACCATTACCAACCAACCCTGAGTTGAGCTTGTCACTGACAGTGAGCATACATGTTCGGTCAATCTCCAGGAACCATAAACCTTGGCTCGCTTTGATACCAAGTTGTAACGCCCTACTTCCTTAGAGTCGTTACTAAGTGAGTTTAAAATTTGCTAATCACTTGCTAAACGAGGTTTTAGGTTAAATGTGTAGCTAAACTGTAATAAAAGCCATATAATTTGAAAATGCAGTCATTCATTGAAATTATAAAGTTTTATACATTTGGGATCCTAAAACACTATTTAGAAATATTTTTACAACTCAAAACATAAATAAGGTCGGCTAAACAACAAAATAAAGTTTAATACAAACATCTCCCAAAAATACCCCTGGTCATGGCAGCCAGGTAAGCCAAACATGTACACGTTACTTCACGCTCTCCGTACTCATGGTTGGTCGACATTCCCCTTGCCCTTACCTGCACCATAGAGCACCCGTGAGCCGAAGCCCAGCAAGAAAAATCCACACCAACAAATAACATATTCATAATCATCAATCAGCATATAAACAAACTGTCAACAGGCTAAACACATACAGCCGTGCCGTCCCAGGCGCTTTACCAGGCCTTGGGTTCGCGGTCTACACCGTGAAGATATCCCAAGTATCCTATAGGGTCTCACCCTAGCAACTCGCACTTCGCGTGCTTAAGGCGGCTCTCGGCCCCATGTCGTACTCGGCCTTGCTGTACTCAGCCTTGCCGTTCTCAGCCTTCGTCGTTCCCGGCCCTCGCCGTTCTCAACATTTGCCATTCCCGGCTCTTGCTGTTCATTCGCATATATGCACACATAGCATAATCAAACAAATACTTAAACACGTATAAAAATAATCAATGGGCTACGCCCTGCAACACAATCATATAGGGTCGTGCCCTGCAACACAAACTATAGGGCCTCACCCTGCTCTATGGGTACAACAGTTTTCTTACCTGTGACCCGAGCTTTCCAAGCACCGTTGTCCCGAGCATTGTCCCCTAGTCTGAGCCTTGTTTAAAACCTAGTCACAACGTATCAACAACACCCATTCATCAAGTTCTATTCCATTAAATAACTTTGGGTCATAATTCTGGTCTCCGGGTCCTTGAATTCTATCAATTCGGGTGATAAAATCCATCTCGAGCCTTAACTTTTGGATTCTGTTGAGTCTAATTTATGTCATGTTTAGGTGGTGTTTTAGGTAGTCTTTTATGTCATTTTTCTTTCATTTAGTGCGGGTTTATGCTTTTATTTGTTTGTTTTGCAATTTTTGTGAATAAAAGAAAGATTTGAGTACTTGGAGGAAAAAGGTCCAAAAAGAGAAGAAATATCCAAGTTTCGATGATATTTTTGATAAAGGATGGATCTCAACGTGAGTTGGAGGTGTTGGTGATTTTTCAGGCTTAAAAA
Organism: Humulus lupulus; assembly: GCF_963169125.1. Taxonomy (NCBI): domain Eukaryota; kingdom Viridiplantae; phylum Streptophyta; class Magnoliopsida; order Rosales; family Cannabaceae; genus Humulus; species Humulus lupulus. Next base: position 5,399,612 of record NC_084798.1, read on the forward strand.
TGCATGAGTTGAAAAATTGCTTAAGAGCTGCGGCATGAGCGCTTTGGAGCCGCGGTCAGCCCTCTAAACAGAACCATTATTTCGGAGGAGAGATTTGAGCCGCGTCATGGCTAAGAAGGGTTGCGGCATAGAAGAGCCAAATCCTAGAAATCAGAGACACGGGCTGCGGCATGGCTATGGGAGAGCCCCGACCCAAATCTGTAGATCCTCAAGAATTACGAACACGGGTCACGGCATGGTGCAAGTTGAGCCATGGCCCGCCTCTCCGAAAATTGAAAAATTAGGTTTTATAAAGAAAAAAAAAGAAAAATCGAAAGAAGGCAGCAGAAGGGAGAATTAAGACAGTTTTTGGTGGCTGCAATAAGCTGGGAGATTTCTCAAGTGTTTGTTGTTTTATTTACTTCTTTATGTTGTTTTTTATTTCAATTGTGATTAGAATGACAGTGATGAACTAATTAACTGTTTAGGGCTATTAGTTGAATCACTTGAATTCTTATTATGAACTAATGCAATTTTCATCTCTTCTTCATCCTCATTTCAATTCCTTACAATCTATGTTTATTGATTGATTATTGATTGGCCATCTATAGTCATTATCTGTATGTTTTGAATCAAAATCTGAAAAGTGCGATTTGAATCTGCTCTGGCTGTTTAGGGCACAATTCTAATTTGGAACGAGAGTCTCTAGATAAATTGTGTAACTATCTCTGTGAGTTGTTGCAGTGAATGAAATCTTTGTGATTAAATTTGCCATAGAAATATAGGGAATTTTCACCTAGGTTGAGTTTGTAAATCATAATATGATTAGAAACTGCTTTTGTCAACTCATTAATTGAAATAGGTAGAAATAAGAAGAAATTGATAATCTGTATTAGGGATTAATAAGGAGGATAGTTGATGAGATTAAACGCCCTATTTACTCTTTCATTGTTTTAATCTAAGGTTTTGTTAATACTTATTGCTTTATTGAATTTTTAATTATTGTTTATGCACTTTATATTTTCTTTTGCTTTGTCTACAAGAATCAAAAGTCTAATCGACCAAATAGAACAAAAAGATTAATCGACTGGTAATTGGTGATTCAGTCATTGAGGACAATACTTGGTTTTACCAAGATTATTACTAAATTGCGATACGTGCACTTGCATAGCTATAATTTTCGCAACAGATTCCCGAGCCTAAATCTTCCTTAGAGTCCAAAAACACACTAAGTGTTGCAGCCCCATGAACCCATGCTGCGGCCCACCTCAACCAAAAGCCAACCCCCAAAAATACCCCATGTGCGCTGCGGCCCAAGCTAGTGTGTGCCGCGGCCCGCCCTTCTCCCTGGCCTCCCTAATGTTCTAGAGGGCCGCAACTCAGCAAGAACAATGTCGCGGCCCGACCCCTTGAACCTAGAAAAATCCTCCATTTTCTCCACCAAAACCATGCCAATTTACCCAAAAATCAATATAACAACTTAATTTAATCATCCGAGAAGTTCTACTATGATTCCAGCAGCAAAACCTAACAACAAGCTGGCTCAAAATCCCATCAAACCCAAAATTCAATCTTCAACTCAAAGACTTAATAAAACTAAAACCCAGCCAATAACTTACAGAATTTAATGGTTAGATTCACGGTTTAAAGCTTACCTTAACCTCTGCTTGAATCCATAAGTTGATACTGAGCTAATCCCCAAGTGTAGAGCTCCAATTCCTAGCTTAATCCTCAAAGTTTCCCCTTGGTATGGTTTAGAGAAAAAGAGAGAAAAAGAGAAGTGTTTGGGTCGGTTCCTAGTTTTCTTAACATATCCTTAGTTTTGTTTACTTAACTTAGTCTCTAAGGTTACCTCAAAGGCTCGGGGTACCAAAAAGTCCCCGAGGGCAAAATGGTAAATTTCTCCGATATTCCCTCCTAAACGTTCTAACTTCAAATATATCTCCAAATATTTATTTTCATAACCCGATAACTCCATAAAACATCTAATACCCAAAATACCCCTCGACTCGCCCCGAGTCAGGTATACGACCCCATTGTGACTTTCTAGCTAAACTGCTCCTTAGGACTGTCTCGGATTGTGCAACACAAATATATTACAATTATATCATAATAATCACATTTATGCCCTCAACGGGCTAAAATTACAAACGTGCCCCTAATAACCAAATGGAGCCCACATGCATATTTAATTCACCTAAACATGCATTTCTAATCACATATTCATAAAATTCACACATTAACATAATAAACCACTTATTGCCCTCCAGGCACGCTAATCAAGGCCCTAAGACTTATTAGCAAATTTGGGACGCTAAAAAACTCGTTCCTAACATGAGCATCATGTGGATCTTCTGCATCAGGTTGGTCTCCAACCTCCACCTGAGGTTCGTTAACGGGATCGATGGGATCCTGAGTGGAGCAATCCTTGGGAGTCGTCTTCTTTGTCTGACTGGATTTTGGAGGCATCGTAAAACTAATGAAAGTGTGTTTATTGATTTCGTACTCTCAATGAAAGCATCAAAATGTTGACTTGTGAAATTGGCCAATCTAAGACATGTATTGAGCACAAATATGAATAAATCACATATTAATAGAAGAAAGAAAAAAATATCAAAATTGCATTAATCCATAGAAAGCTTCAGACAATCTCCATTAAAATCCCTAAATTGGAGTTTAGTTCATAATCTCCATTAACATGTTCTTAACTTATTCACAAACAAACATAATCAAAATCATAAAAATAAAGAGAGAAGAGAATAAACTAGTTGGGATTGTCACGATCCACCAACGCTTGCTCCCATCTTCTTTTTCTAGGTTTAGAGCAGTCTGAATATCTCCAAAATCGTGACTCCCTCTCATTAAAACGAAGACCTAACTCTATTTTTCTCCCAAAATGATGAAGATTCCCTTAAAATTCTGACACATACGGACATCAGCGCCGCAGTGCCAATTCCTGCGCCGCGGCGCCACTCTGAAATCTAGGTGGTTCCCTTTCCGTCATGCCTTATTTTATTCTAAAAATCAATATGCATGATACCACATTCTGTCCATGAGGCCTTGGTACTACTATCCATGTCTTGTTTTTCTTCAAGGAGTCCATTTCTTCTTCCATAGCTGCTAACCATTTCTTTCCTGACTTGCTTGCCACAGCTTCCTCATAGGTGGTTGGTTCTGGTATTTCTTCAGGTTGGATAGTAGCTAGAGCATAGGCTATAAGATCAGCTTCAACATATCTTTTTGGTGGCCTTATCTCTCTTCTGGTCCTTTCTCGAGCCAGTTGATAGCTCCCAATTCTGTTTGATCCATCTGATTAGTGTCTAGATGTTCTACCTCTGTTTCAGATTCTTGAACTGGTTCTTCATCATCATTTTCGTTAGTGTGTGTAGAAACTTGGTCATATGTGGTTAGTGTTGGTATTCCAAGCTCAATATCGAGTTCAGCCAAGTCTTTCCTATCCTTGTTGTTCCCTGCACATTCAGAAAACACACCCTTCTCGGCTTTCAAGTGCACAAACTCATGTTCATTGACAACTACATCTCTAGAGATAACAATCTTAGGTCTTCCGTTTTCAACAGTACACAATCTATAACCTTTCACACCAGAAGGATAACCAAGAAAAATACATTTCATAGCTCTAGAATCAAGTTTATCTTCTTTCTGGTGAGCATAAGCAGTGCAGCCAAATATTCTTATGTGCCTAAGACTTGGTGCTTTACCAAATAACATTTCATAAGGTGTTTTCAATTTTAGGACCCTACTAGGACTTCTATTTATCAAATAACATGCGGTAATCAAAGCTTCCCCCCAAAAACTCTTTCCCAAACCAGAACTAATCAACAAGCACCTAACTTTATTCAGTAAAGTCCTATTCATTCTCTCAGCAACACCATTTTGCTGAGGTGTGTGCTTAACAGTTCTGTGTCTAACAATGCCAAACTTAGAACACAACAAATTGAACTCATTGTTAATAAATTCAAGGCCATTATCAGTTCTTAAAATTTTAAGTTTTCGATCGTACTGATTTTCCACCTCAGTTTTCCATTCTTTAAATTTTAGCAAACATTCATCTTTTGTCTTAAGCAAATACACCCAAACATATCTACTAAAGTCATCAACTATAGACAAAAAATAATGTTGACCTGAATGAGTTCCAATCTTATGAGATCCCCACAAGTCAGCATGTATATATTCCAAAGGTCTCTTTGAATCATGTGTTGCAGCAGTGAATTTTAATCTGTGATGCTTTCCCAGTACACATGCTTCATAGAATGGTAAAGAGCTTGATTTGAAACTTCCCAATAAGCCTTGCTTATTTAATTCCTTAATCCCTTGTTCACTCAAGTGCCCCATTCTCTTATGCCAAATCTCCATTTCTGATTCTTGGTGCTTCACTGTGTCTCCTTTAGAGGACATAACTGTTTAACCTTGAAGAATGTACAATCCATTTTTCTTCTCACCCTTCATCATAGTGAGAGACCCCTTTGAGATTTTCATTAAGCCATTTATTGACTTATAGCTAAAGCCTTCATCTTCCAAGACACCAAGTGACACGAGATTTCTTCTTAACTCTGGGATATGTCTGACATTATTCAGCATGCGAACAGTACCATCAAAGTGCTTGATTGCCACTTTTCCTATGCCAATGACCCTGCAAGAGTTGTCATTGCCCATTAGTACAGTGCCATAATCAACCTTTTGGTAATCAACAAAGTTTTCAAGGATTAGACACATATGAAATGTGCAACCAGAATCAAGAATCCATTCTTTAGTGATTCTTTGATCTGAAACCATAGACAAGTCACCATCAGAGGAACATTGATCTGCATCTTCAGCAACAGACACCGAATCTTGCTTTTTTTCCCTGTCTTCCTTGAGTTTGTTTTTAAACTCTGTACAGAACCTTCTAATGTGACCAAGTTTACCACAGAAATAACACTTTCTGTCTTTGTGATATTTTCCCTTGGATTTTGATCTTGAATGAGATCTGTGATGTCCTCTGGTCTGATCTCTTCCTCTAGCTTGATCTCTTCCTCTGGCCAAGTATACTTCATCCTTCACCTTGTCCTTCTCTTTGCTCAACTCTTGTTCTTTCGATTTAAGAGCTCCAAGAACATCTTCAAGTGTAAGTGTATCCCTTCCATATTTGATGATTGTTCTCAATTCTTGATAAGCTGCTGGCAGAGATCGAAGGAGAATAACAGCTTGACTCTCTTCATCTACAGTGTACTTCATATTAGCCAATCCAATAATAATTTGATTAAATGCATTGAGATTATCATCTAAAGACAGATTAGAGGCCATTTTAAAACCATATAAAGATTCTAACAGATTAATTTTGTTAGTTAATGAGGGTTTCATATAAATTTTTTCAAGCTTATCCCATAACTCCCTGGCTGTTTTTAAGTTCTGAACCTTCCTTCTTACTATATTGGAGAGATGCATTATGATGGTATAGTAGGCAAGCTCTTCCATGTCTTCAATCTCCTCTTTCTTCAATTTCTCAGAAAATTCCTTTCAAACTTTCCCTCCAGAGACCAAAATCTCCTGTTCCATTGAACTTCTCAAGTTCGAACCTCACTGACGTGACCATCTTTGAAAACATATCAATCTTAAATGAATCTTGGTGCCTTCTTGCGGATCACAAACCTGGGAATGATCTAAATATTTGATGGTCAAAGAAATCAAAGAATTGATTAAGAACTGAAACAAATCAATTTAGCAAGAGTATATAAACACAAGAACAATAAAAGAACAACATAGAAGTTATCCTGGTTCCGGTCCTAAAGATCAATATATGATCCCTGGCCTTACTCCAGCTGAGCATCATCAACTCGAATCCAATAATAAGAATCTGAACTTGTACAGACACTAATGACAGAATCTCTCAAGCTCACAACACTCAAAAATGGAAGAACAATCTCAGCTCTTCCACCAAACCCCGAGTACACCCACAGTCCTTAATCTCAAAGAACTAAATCTTCTTTCTCTAACAATCTTTCCTAATCTCTGTCTCTCTCACTCTTGAATTGATTACAAGTTTTAAAACAAAGGAGCTAAAGCTATTTATAGAACATAGCTCAAGCAAGAAAGTTTGCATATAGGTTGAGATTTTTTTATCTTTAAAAAGAACTATGATTGTTTTAGTTAACCCGCTATTAGGATAGAAATTGAAGAATTATATGCGCTGATTAGTAAGATTAACAGGTTGAAAAGTTGATGAAGTTAATACCCTAGGTTTTTAATTATTGAATCAATTTTGATAATTTCATAGTTTATTTTAATTTTATGTTTTAGGTTAAAAATCACTCTGTTTTCGACGGCCAATTAGAAAGATAGAATTGGTTATTGGTACTTGATTGATAGTCTCAGTGGGAACAATTCTTATTTATTATCTATATTACTTGAATCGATTGCGTATACTTGCACATTATATTTTCGCTATCAAGTTTTTGACGTCGTTGCTGGGGACTATTAAATCAATGTCAACATAATTGATTGTTGTTCTAATTTGGCTTCTCTTTGACAATTTTTCTAATATATTTCTCTACTCGCTTCTGAATTGCAGGGTTAACTTGTTTATGCGATGTCAATGATCGGTGTCATTAGTGTCTGTTGATCCTAAAATTGAGAAGACTTGCAAGAGAAAGAGAAAACAGAAAAGGTTGGAGAGAATGGCTCAGAATGTGAATCATGGTGCCAATAATAATGTTAATCAAGGCAATGTGGGTAATGCTGCAGTTGAGGCTAACCCACCTTTGAGGGATTATGTACTTCCTACTGTTACAAGGATACATTCTAGTATTCGTCCGCCTACTGTAGAGGCGAACAACTTTGAGATCAAGCCTTCGATTATTCAGATGGTACAGAACTGTGTTCAGTTTAGGGGGCTACCTAACGAGGATCCTAATCTACACATCATCAACTTTGTAGAGTGTTATACCCAGATTTCGAGCCATGGTAAATGTGACCTCGAAAGTTGGATTCGCAACAAATGGTCTCGTAAGGATTAGAGTATGCTCCAGGATTGTATATCGAGCCTGCAAAGTACGATATATGACCTCGAATATGGTGACCTCGAAACGATCGCGATCTCGAAAGGTAGCTCCGAGAACACACTCATCTTCAGGGACGACTTCGGATCAGGGGTCTCGAGCTCGATGTACGTACGATCTCGAAAGCCACGTGAACTCGGGAGATGTCATTAGCTCGGACGACGACGGGAAACCTGGGGAGCTAAAGCCTTAGAGATACGCGATAACCACCTTGAATATCTACAAGTATTATAAATATGAGATGTAATCCTCATTTATTAATGTAAATCTCCTAGAATCGTGGGATATTATTTGGTCAGTTATGTGTTTCCTAGTCTTCAGGAACGTTTCCTTTTATATCTGATTATAGACATTTAAAGCCATTTATTTTATTTACACAAAAAGAGTAACTACCCAAAATATGTGGGATAGTATTCTGCATCCTTCTCTATAAATAGAGAGGCCATGCACCATTGTAAAGGACCGAAATTCTGATCCTTGAGAGAAAACTCTGGGGAATTCATTCTTGAAGAATTTCTAGAGATAATCTTGAGTTTAATAACAAAGACTCGTGGACTAGGCAGATTTAACTGCTGAACCACGTAAAAATCGTGTGTTTGATTTGTTTTATTGTATTTGGCCATTATCGATTATTGTTTATGTGCTCTTCTTTCACTGTTTGACGAAAAACGGCGTCAACATAGAGCTATGTGCTATATTCAAGATGAGTGGGGTAAGTAATGATGCATTTCGATTAGGACTATTCTCATTCTCTTTAAGGGATAGAGCTAAAAGTTGGTTGATCTCGTTGCAAGCCAACTCTATTGTCTCATGGGAGGATCTTGCCCAAAAGTTTCTTGCTAAGTCTTTTCCTCCTGCTAAATCGGCTCGGATTAGAGGAGAGATTAATAAGTTCCATCAATTGGAGGGGGAGTCTCTTTACGATGCTTGGGAAAGGTTTAAGGAGTTGCTTCTGAAATGCCTGCATCATGGTATAGAGAAATGGATGCTAGTGCAAACTTTTTACAATGGTTTGGAGGGAAACACAAGGACCATAATTGATTGAGCAGCGAGTGGAGCATTTATGAACAAAAATGCTAAAGAGGCATATGACTTGTTAGAGGAAATGGCCATGAATAATTATAATTGACCTACAGAGCGTGAAAACAAGAAAGTGGCATGAATTTTAGAAGTTGATCCCATTTCTCTGCTTACCGCGCAAGTTGCATCTTTAACCAAGCAACTACAGCAGAACAACATCTCTGCTCAGGCGATGCATGTACAGAACACTTATAGTTGTGATATTTGTGGGGGTCGTCATCCTTATGAGCAATGTCCAACTACTGCCAATTGCTCATTTGATGAAAATAACATGCCTTTAGAGTAGGCTCATGCTATTGGTAATTTTCCAAGACCATCCAATAATCCATACTCCACGTCATATACAACAGCGTGGAGAAATCACCCTAACATGTCTTGGAAAAAAACACAGGAGCAGAACCCCCCATATCCTCATAATCCACCCTAGTACCCACCTCACCAACCAACATATGGGCTCAACCCTAGACCCTACTATGATCCTCGCCCATCCCAACAACCACCACACCCTCAAGTGAATCCACCAATAGGACCACCTGACCAACTAAACCAATTTATGACTGAGACAAGGTCTTCAATAAGGAATTTGGAAACACTCATCACCAATTAGTTTTGAGATGTAACCTCATGCTTCTTATCATGGTATCCAAGTCCAAAACCGGTTCAAAAAGAGAGCCAAAAGAGCCCTTTGTGATTTGGGGATAGTGAGCCAATGAGTCATTTGCGATCGAGCCGTCCAAGATAATATCCCACATGGAAAGGGTGTGAGTATATTCAACAATTTATAAGAGTATGGGTTACTCCACATTCTAACAATACTAATTGGAAATGTGTGTATATGGATATGCATGAAAAATATGTTACGTGGGTGGGGTAACACTTCGATATACTCATGCAGAGCTATGGCAACGGGTTGGGAAACATCATCTTCCAAAGAGTGGATACTAGCTACTAATACTAATTATTTAGTCAACTAGCTAGCCAATACTAGCCCCATATGTTAATCTGCATTTTCAAACTGTAATTAATGTACGTAGTCCATACTTGCAGATTTCTCATTTGGATTTAATGGTTCTTTCGACGCATTCGACCATGTGAAGCTAGCATGAGAACTGAGGTGTGTCAATGTGATTGGATAGTGTTATAATTTAGTCGCAAGCAATTTTCCGTTGTGACAAAAAGAAACTTTTAGTCACTAAAGGGTCGTCACTAAGGTGTTGTTTGGTAACACTTAAAAAAATAAATTTTTATTTAATTAATTAAAAATTTGACAATTAAACAAAAAATGTGTTTGGTAACTTTATTTTTATTTATTATTTTTTAAAATTTTAATTAAAATTTATTAAATTTTGAAAATAGAATTTTTTCACTTTCAAATTTTTTTTTAAACAGTTTTCAATTTTTCCTTTCTTTTTTTCTTCTATTCTTCAAAACAACACCTCATATTGTTAAACAAAAAATAAAAATAAAAGTTATCAAACACGTTTATTATTTTTTTTTTTTTAAAACAAAAAACAAAAATAGTTACCAAACATATTTTTATTTTTTAAAAATAAAGAAATAAAAATAAAATAACATTTCCATTTTTGTGTTTAAAAAATTCAAAAACAAAAATTTTACCAAACAAGCCCTAAGTGATTACTTCTTTTGTTGTGATTAAAATTCATGATCGAGGCCCATGCGTTTATGTTCTGAAAAAGTCTTTCATTTTTCTATCACATACTACTTATACGTAACTAATTTCTACTTTTTAATTAGTAGGAATGTCATCCCTCATCCCTGCAAAACTCATTTGTTTACTTCGAGACAATAATACCATTTATTTATTTATTGATATAAACAGAAGTGTTTTAAAAATACTATTACACTTATTGGCAAAAATGAAAAAAAAAAAAGCAATAATAAAATGAATTGATAATAGCACACATTACACTAATTTAGACAATAAGGAACTATAGATAATTTATACGATTAATACAAAAGCCATAGTCCGATTGCAACAAAGCCAAAGTAGCTAATTTTTAGTAGTAACTAATCAATAATAAGAAGATTGGATGTTTTATCTGGCCAAACTAAGAATTCTTTTCTTTTATCGACCATATCGCCTCAATGGTTGAAATTACTGTAAAAATGACGATAAGAAATCCAACAGCAGTGGAACTTCCCGTCCCAATATCCTTAAAGTAAACCCTTATGAGAGTTGCCTTAGCATGGTTGTACCAATTCTCATAGAATTTGATAACTTCATTGCATTGCTTATGGTAGACGAAATTTTGACTTCTAGAGATATTCTTGCTAAGGTTGTTGATCATTTCCATCACTTCCTTACTACAACCAAGGTAGTTTTTAATGACTTTCTTCTCCACCAAAATGTCAACATCCTGTTCGGTGTCTATGAGTTGATCCATCAGATACATGTAGTCGCAGATGGGAGTCGGGACACTCGTATCCTCTTGGCATTGCTCCATTGCCATTACATTCCGCATGAGGCATTCTGTATTGTAATCTATAGCGAACAACCCAAGTTCAAGCTTGAGAGTACTAAGCCAAGGTATGAACTTACGCCAGCATGACAGATGCGAAACCTCAATCTTCGTGTTCAGACATTCTTCATCTGTCTTCGATCTCGAGTCTTCATTCGATTGTAGAATAAAATCAACTCCAGCTTTGTCTAGCTTAGTTGCAGTGTAGAGATGTATGGTATTTTGAGTACCTTGACTATCCTCATTATTTGGGATATTTCGCCATGATCTTGCTTGCAAGTCCGTGAAGTTTTGTATATCATTTTCATTGAAGTCGGGTGATGAAAGCATATTGATATCTAAGAAATTCTTGGAAAGATCCAGAAACGGCAGTAGGACCTTTTGTTCATAATTACTTAGGTCAACATGTACTGTGAAAAACTCATAATAAAGCTTGGTAAGAACAGAGAATGGAATCTGATTTTCAAACATTATCAAGTCCATCCTTATTGTACTAAGAAGGAATGAATTTTTGAAAATGTAATCTTGTAGTTTTTTTTTTAATTTCAGAAAGAAGATCTCAATAATGAAGCAAGCATCTATAAGAATAACATTTTTAAATTTGTCGTCACAAAGCGATATGGGACGAGCATATTTTGACTGTATCGTATCTCCAAATTATAATTATAGAAGTCTAAGAGTTCCGCTTTGGTCTTCTTAGTTTGTTGAAGAAACAGTTTGAAATAATAACTTTCCTTCTGGGATTGCATTTCCTGCAAATTTTGACGACCATGGTGATAAGGGCCAATGGACACTAGCTGAGGAGTGTAAGCATTTGCATTTAAATCACGGACCCCATTTGGAACTCTAAAGAACATAGGATACTCCTGATCTAAAATCTCGATAACCGTCTGCTGTCAAATTAATTTCACAAATAAATAAATATATATTTTTATTATTCATAAAGAAACATTTAGTATTTCTATAAGCTAAATTCTTTAATAATTAAATTAATTGTTTTCTATCTATTTACTAAACAACCTAATTGCACAACTTTTTTTTTCAAAAAAGAAAACATATTTAAGCTTTTCTAAAGCTGGTTTTAAAAAATTGACTTTACCTAGTGTGCAAGCTAAATGATTACAATAGTCTCTCTTGAATTAATTTTTGATATAAATATATATCTATATAAGTTTGTAATATTAAAGTTGAGAACTATCCACTTTTAGGAGTAGTTAACTAAAATTAGACACTAAATATATGTAATTGAACTTTACCTATTAGTATCATGAGACTTCCCAAATTACCCTTATTTGACCATATGGTTCTAAGTGTTATTGTAATATATATTATATGTGTTATATTATAGTTAAATTGAAAATACATTCTAATTGTAATGTGCTTAAGAAGAAAAAAAAAGCATGTAATTGAAAATGTATAATGGGTACATTAATTGAAAATTTGAATACTAAAATAAAAGTTTAAAATAATTGGTAAAAATTAAAATAGATCATTTAAAATAGATACCACGTCTAATTTCCACGTAAATATAAAACCATTAATTAAATTGAACTTTACCTCCCCATTGGTATGTATTTGGTCGATCTCACACTTGGGGTAAGAAGTGGAAGGTTGTATATTTTCCATGGCACCGGCAACACAATATGTTGCTTCAAACACTATATATATTTGTATAATAGGATGACTCAATTATAAGGTTTCCTATAGCTACGGCCTCTATTTATTATAGCGAACCAAATTGACTATTTATAACAATAATTAAGATAGAAAATTGGCGTTTTCGCAACATGATATTAGAGTAACAATAATGTGGATTCCCCATTTGGCATTAATAGCTCCATTTACATGTCTTCAGCCATGTGAAGTAGGGCTGTGCAGAAATTTTTACAACCCGCCCAACCCGAATAATCCGCCCAAACCAACCCGAAAAAACTGCCAAAAAACGTAACCCGAATAAACCGACCAAAATTTAAACCGCCCAATTGTTATATTGGGCGGGTTGAAAATAATTATCAACCCGCCCAATATAACCCAACCCGCCCAATTAAGAATTTATTATTAATTTATTATTTTTAATATATTCAAATAAATATATAAATTAATTAAGTTTTGTTTTAATTTTTTTACTATAATTTAAAATATTGTTTTAAGCTTAAAAAGATAAACTTCACACTATTAGTACTAGTATTTAAAAGAAAAAAATTACAAAAATGTAAAAAAAAAAAAAAAAACTACTTTTGTTTGGGCGGGTTGACCCGACCAACCCGCAAAAAAAAAATACAATTTCGGTTTTGACGGGTTAACCCGACCAACCCGCCCAAATTATTGGACAGGTTAAAAAAAAAATTTCTTAATTGGGCAAGTTACGGGTCACTTTTGCTAATCCGATTATGACATTAGATAGGTAAAAATGCCTTGTAACCCGACCAACCTGCCCAATGCTCAGCCCTAATGTGAAGCTAGCATGAGATTACGTAACTATAGGAAAAAATATATATCAACTCATGACATGCTATCACTGCAAAAAAAAATATATGGCCGACAAAAACGAATAATATGCATTTTGTTTTACATATTTAGTGATATTTTGTTTCCTAGTGAACATGTGTTTTGCATGGGTGAGGTGAGGGTTGGATAATGTGTATCTATGTTGGGAAAAGATATAAGCTGTTTCTAATTTTCTGTCTCCTATATGTCTCATTAATTATTTTAAGACACTTTATTTATTTATAGTGTTAATACAGTTGAGAAAAGAGAAAGTTATAAATCAATTTAAATATATATTAAATAAATTAATGAGATGTCTTAAAATAATTAGTAGGACATGAAAGAGATAAGAAATTGGAGATAACATATTTTTTTTCATTGGATCTATATTCAAAATTGAAAGTACATCTTTTTCCATTGTCCATGCAAAACACATGTTCACTAGGAAACAAAATATCACTAAATATGGAAAACAAAATGCATATGGTTCGTTTTACATATTATTCGTTTTTGTCGGCCATATATATTTTTTTTGCAGTGAAAGCATGTCATGAGTTGATATATAGTCCACAGAGACCAGGCTATTCTATATCCTCAGTCAAGACCCAACTTTATTATAACATTTGAAATAATTGAATGAAGTACTATATATCTATATATAAAATGTATATTATATTATATATTTAAAGTGTTCCATTTATATACAAGTATATATATTCATAATTAAGTCTCTAGTCATGATGATTAGTAAGTGAAAATATAAGAATTTAACACTTCCAAGTTTTCCAAATCCATACCTTAATTAACAAAACGCCCTATTTGATGAGTTAGAATAATTATTCTTGTTTTTCATTATTCTTAGAGAAGTATATTGCTTTTTTTATCGATCTCTTCTCACCAAATAGAACTAAATCAAAGAAAGGACCAAAAATAAAATTAATAGAAATTACACTAATACAGTCAAATTTGTTATAAATAATAAGAATAAATTATAATATTTATTGGTTCTGCCTTTAGAAAATATGGATCCACGTAGTAATAATTGACTTGATATTAAATCATATGTAAATATGTGATATCATTTACATACTAAAAATTCATGATAAAATTAATTATCAATTTAGATTTATAAAATAATTTTGTATATTTTCAACATAATATAGATATGTACATTGTAGCCATATCTTTATATCATTTTTGTTTATCAATGTTTTACATTGAATTTGACATGTTTTATTAATTATTATTTAATTTAAATTTAAATGTGTATATTTCCAACATTTTATAGATATAATTCTATTAGGTTATAATCTCTTCATAGTAATAAAATATGTTGGACTCAACATTATTACAATAATAAGGTTTTACTGTGTATATATAAATATATAATTTTTCTTCAATTTTAGAAGGAATAATATGCATTTTTACATATATTTTTACTATTTTTTTTTTCAAAAATACAAGAAACAAAAATGTAGAAAAAAATTAGTGGGTGGCCACAGTCCCCCTAGCTCTGTCATTGTCACAAAAAAATATTAATATAAAATAAAACGAATAAATTAAAACAACCTATTATTACTATTATTAATTATTGGTTATCCCAAAGAAAGAGAAATGAACGTTTCATTTTCTTTGGATTAAAATCGAGCTCAATGTCCAAATTATCATTTAACAAAGCACAAAGTGTGATAGATAATTTTTGTACAATACAAGTGCCAAAATAGTATTTACCCTAAATTAAAACAATGTCTCACTATTATTAATTATTGGTTACCCAATAGAAAAAGAAACAAATATCTCCTTTTCTTTCTAGTGAAAGGTGAAAATTATAGTCCCAGATCCAAAGCTAACCTTCTTTATTACATGCACAAACATCTTTAGATCATTTATTTGTAGTGAAACAAATAAAAAAATAAAAATAATAGAGTAATTAATAAAAATAATTTCTTAATGTTATTTTATGAAGTAATTTTCTTTTGATAATTTTTTTAAAGAAATATATTGAGTATTTTTGTGGCAAGTGTATTAGAGTATTTTAAAAAACACTATTTAAAAAATAATTATATTTAAAAAAAAAGACTAGATATTACAATTTATCTATAAATATATGTATCATTTTACAGAGTAATCCATATGTTTATAAGAATTTCAAGATATATTTCATATATTATTAATTGTTTTTGAGCTAGAATCATAAATCTTCATGTCATAGCATAATTTAATAACTCATCCAAAAAAAAAATCTCCAATTTAAAATTAGTGAACCAAATAGCTACTACCATCTTGAACATATATTAACATCTCATCGCATCAAAAATTAGGAGACAATCTCATTCTATTTAATTATTAATTAAATCACCCAAATTAATTAATTATGATATCAATTCAAGAGATTATTACAATGCTGCCATCGCTCCATTAGATAACATATATTAGTGTAAAAATGATGTATCAAAAAGGATTTAATTAGTAATCAAGGTTAATATTATATGGAGGCAACGTTAACGTAACTACCAATTTTGTCTGCTAATAAATATTTTCATACCAAATTTTTTTTTGTCAAAATAATTTATCTAGAGTGATTGAAAGTTGAAAAGATTGAGTTTAATAAGTTATAATTAGTGGGGTCAGAAAGAATAAATATTTGAAATAAACTATATAGAGCCCAGCTGTACTCAACAATTAAATAAAAAGTCCAATATTTAAAACAAATCCATGCAACCTTATTGGTCACCATGTCCTATTATATTATGACTCGTGATGGCAGAGTGTTTCAAATGAGCACAAGATTGGATTGATACAAAAACTTGAGGTAAATTTATCTACTTATTTATGTGTAATATTTTTTTTATAATTTAAAAAATCTCACCATTTTTCTTGAAGAAATTTTTCATTCTTCCCAAAGCTCTCCCTGAGTGGCGACTGATAGAGACTGGGATTGAGCGAAAATTTCAGGATCGCTACAAGGATAGAAAAGGTCGCAAGAAAAGACACTTCGATGAACATGGAGAGTATGATGATATCGAGACAGCCAGAAAGAATCCACCAAAGGACATTGACAACGAGAGTTGGCAGAAGTTGGTTGACATTTTTACCACTCCACAGCTCATGGTACGCTCAAAGGCAAATGCTGTCAACATCGACTTTTTATGCTTCTGCTCGATTTATGAAGGTAAATAAAAATACATAGATAATTTGAAATATTTTAAGTTATCTTAATAATAATTTCAATATTTAATTGAGATTTTGTTAATTTTTTTTTCTAAAGATGAATCTTCAGACCAAGGAACTGCCCAGCATTATCGATACCTTCCATGACATGCACAATCATCTGACACAAAGTTTCAGTAACTTTCTAAGTTTTGTATCTATGTATATTATTCAATTATATTATGTATTAATTATGTAACGACCCAAAATCGCTAATAAGGCTTAAGGGGCCTTGATTAGTGTGTCAGGAGGGCATTAATGGAATAATTGTGATTTAAATGAGTAATTATATGTTTAGTGAATGTTTATATGATAATTGATGATATTATGTGGTAATATGATATGTATATATATGTGATAAATGTGAGAACCACATTATTATGTGGTAGGTTTGTAGGGCACGACTCAAGACGATCCTAGGGTCAGATAGCAGGGGGAAAGTGACAATGGGGCCTAAGATGAGACTTTGGACAAGTCAGGGGTATTTTAGGTATCGGGTAGTGAGTTGGACTATCGGGTTACGAAAATAAATATATGGAGATATATTTGAGGTTAGGATGTCTAGGCGGGAATATTGGAGGATTTTACCATTTTGGCCTCGGGGACGGTTCCGGCACCCCGAGCCTTGGGATTGATTTAGCAATGAGATAGACTTAAGGAAACTTTTAGAAGAAAATACAAACCGACTAAAACTTTTACCTCAGTTCTCTCTCACTCTCAAGGAAAACAAAGGGAAGGAAAACACAGAAAACTTAAGGGAATCAAGCTGGAATTTCTGAGGATTGAGGTGGGGATTTGGAGGCATAGCTCAGGGATTAATCAAGAACAAAAACAGGGTTAAGGTAAGCTTTTAATTTTCTTCTCTGTGGTTAGAATTCTGGGTTTTGGTTAAGTGTTGAAGCAAACATGGTTTTGATGTTTTAAGGCAGAATTAAGGAGGAAACTTGGAGACTTAACTTGGCTTTGGCTTGGTGAGGTGATTCAACAGAAGATGTAAGTTTCAACTCATGGTTTAGAGGTTTTAAATTGGATTTGAATGGCTGGTTTGAGTGTTTATAGCTCTTGAGTTTTAGAAATTGAAAAGAGAAGATTAGTGTGTGTTAAGCTGTATTTTCTATGGAATTATGTTGTTTAAGTCATGCTAAAGGAGTTGGGATTACTTGGTTGTGAGTTGGGGAGCTTTGGGATGGTTTAAGGTGAGGTTTCAAGCTTAGAAATGATGGGTTTTCTGGGCACAAAGGGGAGGGCTGCGGCTCTATTCTAGAGCGCTACGACCCTAGGTTGGAAAAGAGCCAAGGAGGCTCGGCCATGGGAGGGCGCCGCGGCGCCCAAGGCAAGGGCTGCGGCGCATGTCTTGTTCAGGCTAGGCTTGGTTCTGTTTTGAGGCTAGGGCCACGGCTAAGCTTCGAGGGCCGCAACCCTTGGCTGCACACATGAGTTTTTGAGGGTTTTAGGAACGGGAAGGTGGTCTAGTGTGCTCGGGATTGGTTTCACCACCGTGCTTGGTGGAATTCAGATTCCCGGGAGTTAGTTTTATAACCGGAAAGCTATATTCGAGTATTAATGAAACCCTATACTTTGATTGTGACTAGGTGATAAAGGCTTAGGCTCGGGAACAGATCGTGCTTGAGGGGCGTTGCTCGTAATTCAGTAACTGTACAGACTAAAGGTAAGAAAACTGCACCTGGTTGAATATATGTGACCGGACTAAGGGCTCCCTATTGTAAACGCTTGAAAAGATGGTATTATGCCATGCAAGCCAATTAGTGAACCAATGGCCTAAGGGTGCCAAGGGTTTCACTAGCGCACAGGGCGCGGCTCGGCCACTGGTAGCCGAGGACAGCTTATTATGCACTGAGCTCGGTTTAAGCGGGCCAGAGTCAGTGGGTTAAACAGAGGGTGCGGCCTAAGTCTTCAGCCCTGAATATTATGTGATAAGAGTGTTATATGTGATAGATTGTATCTTGAATCTGATTGTATGTGTTGAATATCTGTTGTGGATTATCTGATGGGACTTCATGCATAATGAGTTAAATGTCGGTTATCATTGATTGAATTGTTTAAGATGTTTTCTTGCTGGGCCTTGGCCCACGGGTACTACGTGGTGCAGGTAAAGGCAAGGGCAAATTAGACCAGCCTTGACTGGAGAGCTCAGCGAGCGGAATGTACATAGCCAGGTGCTCGGCTACCACGGTTGAGGTCTAGGCAAGGACGTGAAACCTGAAGACTGTCTGTTTTGCCTTAGTATGGCTAGAGAATACTCATGTACTTTTGGGAGTCTGTAAACTTATTCTAACTTTGTTTTCTTATGGGATCCCATGTTTACTACAGTTTAAATATATGAAATGAGTCTTTTGAGACCAAAACCTTTTTAACCCTAGCTCTTACATGTTTAGCAACACGTTTTTAAAAGACTGACTTGATTAGCGAGTCTTGCACCTTTATAAGTACACAATGTAACGGTCTTGGCTATCCTGGGTGTTACAACTTGGTATCAGAGCATCCTAGGTTTAAGGGTTCCTGAAGACAGCCTGGACATGTACATTCGCTACTGGAGACAAGCTCAAATCAGGGTTTGGTAATGTGCATATGTGTGTTTACGTGCTTATGTGCTTGAGATGAGCTATGAATGTTGTTATTTACTGAATTGCTAGGAAGCATGAGATACTGATAGGGCCTGGCCCTTGATTGTTGTGTGAAAATATTGAGGCATGTTTATTAGCATTGTCGTGCATGGAAATGAGTATATGGATGATTAATTGTATATAGTGCATGGATGCTTATATGTGTTGGTTATCTGTTGTTGATTATGCTCTATTGACGAGTTTTGGAGAAGCTTTTACCCTGTCACTATGGTCTGACCGTCGAGTCGTTATTTGCAGATTGACTTGGATAGCTATGCGTCCAAGAAAATCCGCACGACTAGCCAGCATTAGGTCCGGGACCTGTAGTGATGATCAGGGCCAGACTCCCCTGCTAGTCCCTGAGAACTGGCATCAATTAATGGCAGAGATGCAGGCTCGATTATTGAGTCAGGATGAGCAGATCCGTCTTCTGCGACAGCAGGCTCCATAAGGGAGTGCTGCCCCTATAGTACCACCTGCAGTGGTACCAGCTGTGCAGCCTGGAGAGGTTGTTAACAAGTGGGAACCGTTATATGAGCGGTTCAGGAAGTAGCAACCCCCAATTTTCGAGGGTGGACCAGATCCGTTGAAATCCGAGCAGTGGCTAACCATGATTACAATAATTATGGATTTCATGAGAATTGAGGGGCAGGATAGAGTGGCCTGTGCCACTTATATGTTGAGGGAGGATGCCCGCATTTGGTGGGAAGTGGCATCACAGACTAGGGATGTTGCCACTTTGACTTGGGAAGGTTTCAAGGATTTGTTTGGCCAGAAGTACTACAATGTTGCTGTCAGGGCAGCAAAGGTCAATGAGTTTGTGAGTTTGGTACAGGGCAATATGGCTGTTACTGAGTATGCCCTAAAATTTGATAGGCTTGCGAAGTTTGCACCAGATCTCGTGCCTACTGATACGGCTAGGCAAGATCATTTTATCAGAGGGCTTAACGCTATGATAGCCCGGGATGTTAGGATCACAACGGTACCTGGAGGAACCACTTATGCCCAGGCCGTTGAGAGGGCTCTTACCGCTGAGGAAGCGGAGAACAAGATATGGAAGGAGAGCGCAGTGAGGCGTGAGGGCCGCAGGGCGGCACCTCCTTACTCAGGGGCAGGTAGGGGCGGAGGCCCCAGTGACTTCAAGAGGAAGAATCCTGACACCTCGGCCGCTCCTGGTCCTGATATGAGGGGTCGGGGTGGTCAGGGTGGCCGTCAGGGTAGTGGTGAGGCATGGCGGACCTATCCAGAGTGCCCGAGGTGTAGAAGAAGCCATCTGGGCGAGTGTCGGGCCAAGGCATGTTTCGTCTGTGGGGCAGTGGGGCATCTCAGGAAAGACTGCCCAACGGTGAAGAAAGGTGAAGTGGGAAAGGTGGATAGCTTGACTCCAGCTCGAGTATTCACCTTGACTCAAGCGGAGGCTGAGGCTAGTCCCTCAGTAGTGGCAGGTCAGCTTTCTAGTGCTGGCTTTCCTTTTACAGTATTGATTGATTCTGGTGCTACACATTCTTTTGTTTCTAGTAGAGTGATTGATAGACTGTGTAGACCTAGTGAGTATCGGACCGCAGGATTTGGGACCTTGTTGCCTACAGAGGAACTGGTAGTCTCTAGGAGATGGGTTAGGGCACTGCCAGTGATGGTTGATAGTAGGGAACTCCCGATGGATTTGATCGAGTTGGATTTGGAGGATTTTGATATGATATTAGGGATGGACTAGTTGGCTAGGTATGGGGCTACGATTGATTGTAGGAAGAAGATGGTTACCTTTGAGTCGAGGGCGAGGACCCTTTTGTCTTCGTGGGTGCGGTGTCTGGACCCCGCATACCTATGATCTCAGCATTGAGAGCCAGGGACTTGTTGTAGGGGGGGATGCATAGGTTTCCTGGCCAGTGTGGTGGATACCACTAGAGTCATGCCGGCGGGTCCGGGAGAGACCAGATTGGTGTGTGAGTTTTTGGATGTTTTCCTTGAGGATCTACCAGGGTTGCCGCCGCGTAGGGAGATACAGTTTGAGATTGAGTTGGCACCGGGGACAGAACCAGTATCCAGGACACCATACAGGATGGCACCAGCAAAACTGAAAGAGTTGAAAATACAGTTGCAAGAAATTTTGGATTTGGGGTTTATCAGGCCTAGCTACTCTCCATGGGGCGCTCCAGTGTTGTTTGTTAAGAAAAAGGATGGAACTTTGAGGATGTGCATTGATTACAGGGAATTGAACAAGTTAACTATTAAGAATAAGTACCCTCTACCAAGGATTGATGACTTGTTCGATCAGCTGCAGGGTAAGGCGGTGTTCTCAAAGATTGATCTTCGATCTGGTTATCACCAGCTGAGGATCAAGGACGAGGATATACCAAAGACGACTTTCCAGACGCGTTATGGGCATTATGAGTTCTTGGTTATGTCTTTTGGTCTGACCAATGCCCCAGCGGCTTTTATGGATTTGATGAACAGGGTATTCAAGGACTTTTCGGATCAGTTTGTCATTGTCTTCATCGACGACATCTTGGTGTACTCCAGTTCAGAGGCAGAGCATGAGCAGCATCTCCGACAGGTTCTACAGAGGTTAAGGGAGCATCAGTTGTACGCCAAGTTTAAGAAGTGTGAGTTCTGGCTACCAGAGGTGACCTTTCTTGGACATATGGGGAACATTGTCTTTCCCTGTAGCTGGTCAAATAGATCGTCGATCCTAGGCAGTGGGTACTTGTTCTTAATGGTCAACTTGTTCAGCTCCCTGTAGTTGTTAACCGAGGTTTTCGGCAACTATATTATTGAACAATATTTACTGATAATAATAATGAAAGTAGAAGATCGACACGAGGTTTTTACGTGGTTGGGGCGTTAACTAGCCTTAGTCCACGAGTCTGTATATTAGAGCTATAAGAAGCTTTTACAATGGAGTTTTCTAACTATATCTGAACAGAGTTTCTGCCTTTTTTCTTTTTTCTTTTTTCTCTCCCCCCTGTACGTTGTTCTACAGCTTATATTTATAAGCTGAGGGGAACACCGGGTCTGGGCCGGATCCGACCCGGGCCCATCAGAGAAATGGGTACAAGGGGCCTTTCGAGTGGAGGCCCAATACAAAAAGGTATACAATACACAAAATTCAAACCAGCTAAGGCCCAATTGGTTGACCTGAGACACAAGCCTTCGCCCGACAAAATGGCGCTTTGGCTCTGACCACTTCGAGTCACGAGGCTGATTCAGGAGACAAGACCGGTCAGGGTACTTGGCTGCGCAGTCCTGACACACCAGTGGGCAATCCCGAGGCGACCTTTTCTGCAGGCGAAAAGTGGGGAACAATGCCCACGCGAAATGAGGCGATTTCAGGATCCTGGATGCCTGGCCCTTCAACTGGGGAGGAGGTGATCCAGGTCCGTTTACCTTTGGCCCACTCCATTTACCTCGGGCCCGGACCATACCTGGCTCCGGGATAGGGACGCGTAGGCCGTGACGGTCCGGGCGCTCTGGACATCGCCGGGACCGTTCAAGCTGAAGATGAACCCGGAGGGACGTCCCGGACCCCTCCAAACGGGCCCAGTCTAGAGTCCCTGGTCCGTACCAGTCCCCTTGGGTGATATTCAAACCAAGGGACCTTGGGCCAGACCCAAATGCTGAGTCGGTCCTCTGACCGTGGGCCAGGGCGAAGGCCCAAAGCCCTTCCAGGAAATGGGGATAACAGTAGTCAATACACATCCTAAGAGATCCATCCTTCTTCTTGACAAACAACACTAGAGCACCCCATGGTGAGAAACTCGGTCTGATGAACCCCAAATCCAATAACTCCTGCAGCTGAATCTTCAACTCCTTCAACTCTGCGGGAGCCATTCTGTAAGGTGTCCTACATACTAGCTCCGCCCCTGCGCGCCAACTCTATAACGAACTCAATCTCACGCTGCGGCGGCAACCCTGGCAGGTCTGCTGGAAATAAGTCTGGAAACTTACACACCAATCTGGTCTCACCCGGTCCAACTGACACAACCCTAGAAGTATCCACAATGTTCGCTAGGAATCCTATGCAACCTTCCTGCATCAAGTCTCTAGCCTTCAATGCTGAAATCATAGGTACCAGCGGTCCACTAACTGTCCCCACAAATACAAAGGGTACCTCCCCTTCTGGTTCAAAAGTCACCATCCTGCGCTTGCAGTCAATCGTCGCCCCATACTTCGATAGCCAATCCATTCCTAGGATTATATCAAAGTCATCCATCACTAGCTCAATCAGATCCACAAATAATTCCCTACCGTCTATCTCTACTGGCAATGCTCTAATCCATCTCCTAGAGACTACCAGTTCCCTAGTCGGCAACAAAGTCTGAAAACCCCTAGCATACACACCACTAGATCTACACAGCTGATCTATCACTCTAGCATACACAAATGAATGAGTAGCTCCTGAATCAATCAATGCAGTATACAAAGAACCAGCACTAGAAATCTCACCTGTCACGAACGAGAGGCTAGCCTCCGCCTCAGTCTGAGTCAAGGTGAACACTCTGGCATGAGCAAGACTGTCGCCCTGCTTCGGCTCCTCTTTCCTAGCTTGTGGGCAGTCCTTCTTCAAATGATTGGCACTTCCACAGATAAACCAGGCCCTAACCCTGCACTCTCCCTGATGTCGTCGTCTGCACCGAGGACACACTGGAAAACTCCTCCAGTTGTCACCTCCGCCCTGAGGGCCACCAAAAGCACCCCGTGCCCTCCTATCTGAGCTAAGAGGAACAAAAGAATCTGGGGCCTTTCTCTTCTGTTCACTGGGGCCACTACCCCGACTGGATCCAATAAAAGGAGGCACTGTCCTCCTAGCATCGCGCCTAACAGCGCTATCTCTCCATATCTGATCCTCGGCCCCCTCAGCTGTAAGGGCCTTGTCCTCTACCTGGGCATAAGTAAGAGTCTCTGGATCCAAGGTAATCTTCACATCACGGGTGATCTTAACATTCAACCTGCGTACGAATATATCCCTTCTTGCCGCATCAGTAGGCACCAAATCCTGCGCAAACTTCGCCAACCGGTCGAATCTCAAGGCATACTCAGTAACTGTAAATCTGTTCTAAGTTAGAGGTTGATGAACTCGTCAACCTTCGCAGCTCGGACTACAACACTGTAGTATTTCTCATTGAAGATGTTTCTGAACTCTTCCCAAGTCATAACTGCCACATTCCTCCTCTGAATCACAACATCCTACCAGATGCGGGCATCTTCTCTGAACATATGGCTGGCACAAGCTACCCTCTCATTCCCTACCACCCTCATAAAATCCAAAATGGAAGAAATCATATTCATCCACTGCTCTGACCGCAGTGGGTCTGGTCCACCCTTGAAGGTGGGAGGATGATGCTTCCTTAACCTCTCATACAATGGTTCCCACCTGTTCTCCATAACAGGTTGAACCGGTTCTGGCACCACAGCCTGCTGAACTGACAACCCAGTAGCCTGAGGAAGGGACTGCTGGCTCAACTATCGAAGTTCTTCCTTAGTTCGTTGCAGTCTCACTTCCATTTCGGCAAACATATGTTGCCAATTCTGTGGGGCAGGTGGAGGGTCCTAACCCTGGTTGTCATCCTCAGCCCTACTGCCACGGAGTCTGGCTGATTGTTGAGGCATCTCAACAATATGCATGCAATCAACGACACCGCTAATCAAGCATGATAACAACATCCAAAACCACCTCCCAATTCACACCAATCTACCATAACAGCAATTCACATAACATACAAATCGCATATAACACTCAACGGGCCATGCCCTGGCATCATGCATATGTTAACTCATTCATCATGCTCTATATAAAATAAGCAGGCAAATAGGGCAGCTAAACACATATTCAAGCATATAAGTCAACCATTACCAACCAACCCTGAGTTGAGCTTGTCACTGACAGTGAGCATACATGTTCGGTCAATCTCCAGGAACCATAAACCTTGGCTCGCTTTGATACCAAGTTGTAACGCCCTACTTCCTTAGAGTCGTTACTAAGTGAGTTTAAAATTTGCTAATCACTTGCTAAACGAGGTTTTAGGTTAAATGTGTAGCTAAACTGTAATAAAAGCCATATAATTTGAAAATGCAGTCATTCATTGAAATTATAAAGTTTTATACATTTGGGATCCTAAAACACTATTTAGAAATATTTTTACAACTCAAAACATAAATAAGGTCGGCTAAACAACAAAATAAAGTTTAATACAAACATCTCCCAAAAATACCCCTGGTCATGGCAGCCAGGTAAGCCAAACATGTACACGTTACTTCACGCTCTCCGTACTCATGGTTGGTCGACATTCCCCTTGCCCTTACCTGCACCATAGAGCACCCGTGAGCCGAAGCCCAGCAAGAAAAATCCACACCAACAAATAACATATTCATAATCATCAATCAGCATATAAACAAACTGTCAACAGGCTAAACACATACAGCCGTGCCGTCCCAGGCGCTTTACCAGGCCTTGGGTTCGCGGTCTACACCGTGAAGATATCCCAAGTATCCTATAGGGTCTCACCCTAGCAACTCGCACTTCGCGTGCTTAAGGCGGCTCTCGGCCCCATGTCGTACTCGGCCTTGCTGTACTCAGCCTTGCCGTTCTCAGCCTTCGTCGTTCCCGGCCCTCGCCGTTCTCAACATTTGCCATTCCCGGCTCTTGCTGTTCATTCGCATATATGCACACATAGCATAATCAAACAAATACTTAAACACGTATAAAAATAATCAATGGGCTACGCCCTGCAACACAATCATATAGGGTCGTGCCCTGCAACACAAACTATAGGGCCTCACCCTGCTCTATGGGTACAACAGTTTTCTTACCTGTGACCCGAGCTTTCCAAGCACCGTTGTCCCGAGCATTGTCCCCTAGTCTGAGCCTTGTTTAAAACCTAGTCACAACGTATCAACAACACCCATTCATCAAGTTCTATTCCATTAAATAACTTTGGGTCATAATTCTGGTCTCCGGGTCCTTGAATTCTATCAATTCGGGTGATAAAATCCATCTCGAGCCTTAACTTTTGGATTCTGTTGAGTCTAATTTATGTCATGTTTAGGTGGTGTTTTAGGTAGTCTTTTATGTCATTTTTCTTTCATTTAGTGCGGGTTTATGCTTTTATTTGTTTGTTTTGCAATTTTTGTGAATAAAAGAAAGATTTGAGTACTTGGAGGAAAAAGGTCCAAAAAGAGAAGAAATATCCAAGTTTCGATGATATTTTTGATAAAGGATGGATCTCAACGTGAGTTGGAGGTGTTGGTGATTTTTCAGGCTTAAAAATGCATGAGTTGAAAAATTGCTTAAGAGCTGCGGCATGAGCGCTTTGGAGCCGCGGTCAGCCCTCTAAACAGAACCATTATTTCGGAGGAGAGATTTGAGCCGCGTCATGGCTAAGAAGGGTTGCGGCATAGAAGAGCCAAATCCTAGAAATCAGAGACACGGGCTGCGGCATGGCTATGGGAGAGCCCCGACCCAAATCTGTAGATCCTCAAGAATTACGAACACGGGTCACGGCATGGTGCAAGTTGAGCCATGGCCCGCCTCTCCGAAAATTGAAAAATTAGGTTTTATAAAGAAAAAAAAAGAAAAATCGAAAGAAGGCAGCAGAAGGGAGAATTAAGACAGTTTTTGGTGGCTGCAATAAGCTGGGAGATTTCTCAAGTGTTTGTTGTTTTATTTACTTCTTTATGTTGTTTTTTATTTCAATTGTGATTAGAATGACAGTGATGAACTAATTAACTGTTTAGGGCTATTAGTTGAATCACTTGAATTCTTATTATGAACTAATGCAATTTTCATCTCTTCTTCATCCTCATTTCAATTCCTTACAATCTATGTTTATTGATTGATTATTGATTGGCCATCTATAGTCATTATCTGTATGTTTTGAATCAAAATCTGAAAAGTGCGATTTGAATCTGCTCTGGCTGTTTAGGGCACAATTCTAATTTGGAACGAGAGTCTCTAGATAAATTGTGTAACTATCTCTGTGAGTTGTTGCAGTGAATGAAATCTTTGTGATTAAATTTGCCATAGAAATATAGGGAATTTTCACCTAGGTTGAGTTTGTAAATCATAATATGATTAGAAACTGCTTTTGTCAACTCATTAATTGAAATAGGTAGAAATAAGAAGAAATTGATAATCTGTATTAGGGATTAATAAGGAGGATAGTTGATGAGATTAAACGCCCTATTTACTCTTTCATTGTTTTAATCTAAGGTTTTGTTAATACTTATTGCTTTATTGAATTTTTAATTATTGTTTATGCACTTTATATTTTCTTTTGCTTTGTCTACAAGAATCAAAAGTCTAATCGACCAAATAGAACAAAAAGATTAATCGACTGGTAATTGGTGATTCAGTCATTGAGGACAATACTTGGTTTTACCAAGATTATTACTAAATTGCGATACGTGCACTTGCATAGCTATAATTTTCGCAACAGATTCCCGAGCCTAAATCTTCCTTAGAGTCCAAAAACACACTAAGTGTTGCAGCCCCATGAACCCATGCTGCGGCCCACCTCAACCAAAAGCCAACCCCCAAAAATACCCCATGTGCGCTGCGGCCCAAGCTAGTGTGTGCCGCGGCCCGCCCTTCTCCCTGGCCTCCCTAATGTTCTAGAGGGCCGCAACTCAGCAAGAACAATGTCGCGGCCCGACCCCTTGAACCTAGAAAAATCCTCCATTTTCTCCACCAAAACCATGCCAATTTACCCAAAAATCAATATAACAACTTAATTTAATCATCCGAGAAGTTCTACTATGATTCCAGCAGCAAAACCTAACAACAAGCTGGCTCAAAATCCCATCAAACCCAAAATTCAATCTTCAACTCAAAGACTTAATAAAACTAAAACCCAGCCAATAACTTACAGAATTTAATGGTTAGATTCACGGTTTAAAGCTTACCTTAACCTCTGCTTGAATCCATAAGTTGATACTGAGCTAATCCCCAAGTGTAGAGCTCCAATTCCTAGCTTAATCCTCAAAGTTTCCCCTTGGTATGGTTTAGAGAAAAAGAGAGAAAAAGAGAAGTGTTTGGGTCGGTTCCTAGTTTTCTTAACATATCCTTAGTTTTGTTTACTTAACTTAGTCTCTAAGGTTACCTCAAAGGCTCGGGGTACCAAAAAGTCCCCGAGGGCAAAATGGTAAATTTCTCCGATATTCCCTCCTAAACGTTCTAACTTCAAATATATCTCCAAATATTTATTTTCATAACCCGATAACTCCATAAAACATCTAATACCCAAAATACCCCTCGACTCGCCCCGAGTCAGGTATACGACCCCATTGTGACTTTCTAGCTAAACTGCTCCTTAGGACTGTCTCGGATTGTGCAACACAAATATATTACAATTATATCATAATAATCACATTTATGCCCTCAACGGGCTAAAATTACAAACGTGCCCCTAATAACCAAATGGAGCCCACATGCATATTTAATTCACCTAAACATGCATTTCTAATCACATATTCATAAAATTCACACATTAACATAATAAACCACTTATTGCCCTCCAGGCACGCTAATCAAGGCCCTAAGACTTATTAGCAAATTTGGGACGCTAAAAAACTCGTTCCTAACATGAGCATCATGTGGATCTTCTGCATCAGGTTGGTCTCCAACCTCCACCTGAGGTTCGTTAACGGGATCGATGGGATCCTGAGTGGAGCAATCCTTGGGAGTCGTCTTCTTTGTCTGACTGGATTTTGGAGGCATCGTAAAACTAATGAAAGTGTGTTTATTGATTTCGTACTCTCAATGAAAGCATCAAAATGTTGACTTGTGAAATTGGCCAATCTAAGACATGTATTGAGCACAAATATGAATAAATCACATATTAATAGAAGAAAGAAAAAAATATCAAAATTGCATTAATCCATAGAAAGCTTCAGACAATCTCCATTAAAATCCCTAAATTGGAGTTTAGTTCATAATCTCCATTAACATGTTCTTAACTTATTCACAAACAAACATAATCAAAATCATAAAAATAAAGAGAGAAGAGAATAAACTAGTTGGGATTGTCACGATCCACCAACGCTTGCTCCCATCTTCTTTTTCTAGGTTTAGAGCAGTCTGAATATCTCCAAAATCGTGACTCCCTCTCATTAAAACGAAGACCTAACTCTATTTTTCTCCCAAAATGATGAAGATTCCCTTAAAATTCTGACACATACGGACATCAGCGCCGCAGTGCCAATTCCTGCGCCGCGGCGCCACTCTGAAATCTAGGTGGTTCCCTTTCCGTCATGCCTTATTTTATTCTAAAAATCAATATGCATGATACCACATTCTGTCCATGAGGCCTTGGTACTACTATCCATGTCTTGTTTTTCTTCAAGGAGTCCATTTCTTCTTCCATAGCTGCTAACCATTTCTTTCCTGACTTGCTTGCCACAGCTTCCTCATAGGTGGTTGGTTCTGGTATTTCTTCAGGTTGGATAGTAGCTAGAGCATAGGCTATAAGATCAGCTTCAACATATCTTTTTGGTGGCCTTATCTCTCTTCTGGTCCTTTCTCGAGCCAGTTGATAGCTCCCAATTCTGTTTGATCCATCTGATTAGTGTCTAGATGTTCTACCTCTGTTTCAGATTCTTGAACTGGTTCTTCATCATCATTTTCGTTAGTGTGTGTAGAAACTTGGTCATATGTGGTTAGTGTTGGTATTCCAAGCTCAATATCGAGTTCAGCCAAGTCTTTCCTATCCTTGTTGTTCCCTGCACATTCAGAAAACACACCCTTCTCGGCTTTCAAGTGCACAAACTCATGTTCATTGACAACTACATCTCTAGAGATAACAATCTTAGGTCTTCCGTTTTCAACAGTACACAATCTATAACCTTTCACACCAGAAGGATAACCAAGAAAAATACATTTCATAGCTCTAGAATCAAGTTTATCTTCTTTCTGGTGAGCATAAGCAGTGCAGCCAAATATTCTTATGTGCCTAAGACTTGGTGCTTTACCAAATAACATTTCATAAGGTGTTTTCAATTTTAGGACCCTACTAGGACTTCTATTTATCAAATAACATGCGGTAATCAAAGCTTCCCCCCAAAAACTCTTTCCCAAACCAGAACTAATCAACAAGCACCTAACTTTATTCAGTAAAGTCCTATTCATTCTCTCAGCAACACCATTTTGCTGAGGTGTGTGCTTAACAGTTCTGTGTCTAACAATGCCAAACTTAGAACACAACAAATTGAACTCATTGTTAATAAATTCAAGGCCATTATCAGTTCTTAAAATTTTAAGTTTTCGATCGTACTGATTTTCCACCTCAGTTTTCCATTCTTTAAATTTTAGCAAACATTCATCTTTTGTCTTAAGCAAATACACCCAAACATATCTACTAAAGTCATCAACTATAGACAAAAAATAATGTTGACCTGAATGAGTTCCAATCTTATGAGATCCCCACAAGTCAGCATGTATATATTCCAAAGGTCTCTTTGAATCATGTGTTGCAGCAGTGAATTTTAATCTGTGATGCTTTCCCAGTACACATGCTTCATAGAATGGTAAAGAGCTTGATTTGAAACTTCCCAATAAGCCTTGCTTATTTAATTCCTTAATCCCTTGTTCACTCAAGTGCCCCATTCTCTTATGCCAAATCTCCATTTCTGATTCTTGGTGCTTCACTGTGTCTCCTTTAGAGGACATAACTGTTTAACCTTGAAGAATGTACAATCCATTTTTCTTCTCACCCTTCATCATAGTGAGAGACCCCTTTGAGATTTTCATTAAGCCATTTATTGACTTATAGCTAAAGCCTTCATCTTCCAAGACACCAAGTGACACGAGATTTCTTCTTAACTCTGGGATATGTCTGACATTATTCAGCATGCGAACAGTACCATCAAAGTGCTTGATTGCCACTTTTCCTATGCCAATGACCCTGCAAGAGTTGTCATTGCCCATTAGTACAGTGCCATAATCAACCTTTTGGTAATCAACAAAGTTTTCAAGGATTAGACACATATGAAATGTGCAACCAGAATCAAGAATCCATTCTTTAGTGATTCTTTGATCTGAAACCATAGACAAGTCACCATCAGAGGAACATTGATCTGCATCTTCAGCAACAGACACCGAATCTTGCTTTTTTTCCCTGTCTTCCTTGAGTTTGTTTTTAAACTCTGTACAGAACCTTCTAATGTGACCAAGTTTACCACAGAAATAACACTTTCTGTCTTTGTGATATTTTCCCTTGGATTTTGATCTTGAATGAGATCTGTGATGTCCTCTGGTCTGATCTCTTCCTCTAGCTTGATCTCTTCCTCTGGCCAAGTATACTTCATCCTTCACCTTGTCCTTCTCTTTGCTCAACTCTTGTTCTTTCGATTTAAGAGCTCCAAGAACATCTTCAAGTGTAAGTGTATCCCTTCCATATTTGATGATTGTTCTCAATTCTTGATAAGCTGCTGGCAGAGATCGAAGGAGAATAACAGCTTGACTCTCTTCATCTACAGTGTACTTCATATTAGCCAATCCAATAATAATTTGATTAAATGCATTGAGATTATCATCTAAAGACAGATTAGAGGCCATTTTAAAACCATATAAAGATTCTAACAGATTAATTTTGTTAGTTAATGAGGGTTTCATATAAATTTTTTCAAGCTTATCCCATAACTCCCTGGCTGTTTTTAAGTTCTGAACCTTCCTTCTTACTATATTGGAGAGATGCATTATGATGGTATAGTAGGCAAGCTCTTCCATGTCTTCAATCTCCTCTTTCTTCAATTTCTCAGAAAATTCCTTTCAAACTTTCCCTCCAGAGACCAAAATCTCCTGTTCCATTGAACTTCTCAAGTTCGAACCTCACTGACGTGACCATCTTTGAAAACATATCAATCTTAAATGAATCTTGGTGCCTTCTTGCGGATCACAAACCTGGGAATGATCTAAATATTTGATGGTCAAAGAAATCAAAGAATTGATTAAGAACTGAAACAAATCAATTTAGCAAGAGTATATAAACACAAGAACAATAAAAGAACAACATAGAAGTTATCCTGGTTCCGGTCCTAAAGATCAATATATGATCCCTGGCCTTACTCCAGCTGAGCATCATCAACTCGAATCCAATAATAAGAATCTGAACTTGTACAGACACTAATGACAGAATCTCTCAAGCTCACAACACTCAAAAATGGAAGAACAATCTCAGCTCTTCCACCAAACCCCGAGTACACCCACAGTCCTTAATCTCAAAGAACTAAATCTTCTTTCTCTAACAATCTTTCCTAATCTCTGTCTCTCTCACTCTTGAATTGATTACAAGTTTTAAAACAAAGGAGCTAAAGCTATTTATAGAACATAGCTCAAGCAAGAAATGGTATAACAGATTTTAATCAACTAACTGTTTTTGGTCAGTGAGGTAGTTAAAACAGTTGATCTTAAAGAGGATCAATCACCACAACAGAAAAAGCATTTATCAATTTTGTTTCAACCTGTTTAATGCATATGGTAAAATAAATTTCATCTGGGGTATTTGATTCTCTTATGTCACAGCAAATTTTCTAGGTGATGATGATCGAGTTGGCAAGTTGCTTGGCCATTTTCCATGGCATTGCAAGGCTTAGTGTCCAATATTGGGCGCTTTGCATTGTACGTAGCTTGTTTTCGTCTTAGCTGCAGCGATGAGAATGAAAACTATTTTGATCAGTTTTGAGTTATGACTTGTGCATTTCAACTGCATTTATACATTTTTACTGAATTACTTAATGCAAGTTTCTGCTCATGTCTTTACTTGTCTAATTTCTTTTACGATTTTGGTGTTTCTAATTAAACTCTCACATTCCTATCCTTATATGGTAGATTTCTACTGGACTATATGAAAACCTACTGACTTGCATTGTGCGGGCATGAGACTACAAGAAGACAATCTTTGTTGCACCACCTTGATGTGGACCCATTCATTCACAGAAAAATATCTGACAGACATTGAAAACCTTGGAATGGTTCTCCTTTCACCTGACACAGAAATGTCAGTATGCTGAGAACATGGAAAGGGAGCAATGGCTGACCCTTCTGATATCCACACCACTCTTGAATAGTATGAATGCGCAGGAAGAATAATCATGAGCTTTTTAGTGGAGGACCCAACACCAGAGTTTGACTTTGTACATGTGAACATTTGGAATTGTTTGAGGCTAAAGCCTTTGATATAGTGTATTTGGGTGCATATATGGGTTCTGTTGATTAGGCTAACTATAAGTCTAGTGGTAGTATGCAACATTTAGAATTGTTTGACGAGAGGCTAAGGCTTTGATATTGTTGGGGAAATTTTAGTCTACTTGTTAAAATTAGTATAAAAACTATCAAAAGTTACAAATGATACGTGAAAAGTTACGTATTACACATTAAAGTTACATGTTACTTTTATAAAAACAAAAATATTAATTTTGAAAAGATTATCACTTATGCAAACACCCAATAACCTTCTTGCCATATTTTCTTGTTGAAACTGCTATATGAAAACATTTTTATGTGATTTGCTAACTAAAATTTGTACATAAAACAAAAAATAATAATATATTTTTTATGATAAAAGGACATATTAATGAGTCAATGGAACCATAATGCCAAATGAGAAATCCAGATAGGCTTTGTGTTTGTCTCAATTAATAATTATTTTCATGAATATAGATGCATTAATTCCAAACTCTATTGAAAAAGATGAATATAGATGCATTATTTTCATGAATATAGATGCATTAATTCCAAGCTAGCTTGAGTAATTGGGGTGTGGTAATGTGATTGGATAATTGAAAAAGATGTCATAAATGTAGATCCAACAAACATATGGTCATAAATATATTATAGATTAATTCAGCCAACACATGCAAAGTCATGTAGTGATGTAGTAAATTTCTAGTCGTCCCTTATCTGCTCTATATGCTGATTTCTCTTATAGACAGCTAGCATGAAAATGAGTATTATGACTAACATTTATACATTTAGTCTCTTATCCCATCAAATATGAATCAACTACTTTGAATTTCCGATTTTTACTTGTTCAATAATTGATGTTAGTTGGACAATGAAAAAAATTATCACGTATTTAGTAAACTATAATTGGGTGCAAAGTATTGTAAGATACAAAAATAATATTACAGTTTTTTATTAACTCTATAATTAGAGTAATTTGTTCATACAAAATTACTAAAAATTCACATTTTAAATATCTAATAAATATACAATTATAAAATACTTTCAAAAACAACATAAAGATTTTGTACTATTTAATTCTTTTATTTTAACTATTTTTTTCAAATATTTTTATTTTCAATAATCTATAAAAAAAAATTATATATTCTCAAGCTAAAATTTGAAGTTAAGTTATTCCAACATTAAATTTTAACTTTAGCTTTTATTTTAATTCTCTAATAAGATCTTTTAACTTTGGGTAGGTACCTTATGTTTTTGTAAAGTATTGTTTTGGTGTTTTGTATTTACAATAATGCTCATTTGGTACTCTGTATTTCGAAAACGTAAATATTTGGTACCTTGTATTTTAAAATTATACATATTTAGTATCATAAACTCATGTAATAAAATTTTATCAAATTAATCAACGGTTGTCAATTATATGAGTTCCAAATTCAGATTTAATTACTTATTAATTACATATAAATGATGACAATTTAGTCATATTGATAAAAGATTTATTTATCAATCTGAATTCAGGGTGCCAAATATGTATATTTTAAAATACAAAGTACCATGTGAGCATTATTGAAAGAAAAAAAAGGAATCAAAACGATACTTTGCAAAAACACAGGGTACCAAATGAATAAATTTCCTTTAACTTTCCTAAAAGCTTTATCAAACTACCCTATTTAAGGTAGAAAACATTTGTGATATTATTCAAATTAATGAAAAAAAATATGTCCTTTGATCATAACCTACCGAACTTAAGTATCATAAATATAATATAGATTCAACCAACACATACATAATGATGTACTAAATTTCTGGTCTTCGTCTCTTAGTTTCTCTATCTACTGATTTCTCGTATAGACAGCTATCATGAAAATTATGCACAAAAACATTACACCAATTGACATGGCACTGTTTTTTAAAACAGAGGGTCCCGCCTAAAATAAATTTGATTGGTTAAATGAAACTGTCACGTTAGTTGGTGTAGTGTTTTGGTACATAATTTTGGTACACATCATTACTCATAAAAAATTAAGATTATAACTAGGGAATTTTTCAAAAATATGGCTTTTATGCCATCACTGTGCAAAAAAATAGGAATTATAATTTTCCTAATTTGTATGGGAAAATTTATTAAAGAAAAAAGTAAAGTAATTGAAACACAATTACTAGCTAACTAAAATATGGAAGCTAAATTTAAAACCAAAACACATCAGCCAAATAGGGAACTATTGTAAATTAGCATTCCACTCTTCTCTCTCTCTCAAACCCCAGCCACACAAACCCTTTCTCTCTCCAAACCCACATGCGCGGTTCTCTCTCTTCCATCTCTCTTCTATTTCCCTTTGACCTAGCCGCCACCTCCCTTGTCTTCCACTCGCCTGCCTCACCATCGCCACCATCATCTCCGGCCACTCACCCTCACCACTTGAGATTCACCTTAGGCGCGCACCTCCACAAAACCCAGCCTAAAACATCCAGCTACGCCATCGACGAACCCAGCCCCAATCTGCGCTTCTCTGCGCGATTCCATTCGTGAGCCCTCAAATCCAAAACGACGAGGTTAGGCTGAGGCGAGGAATGTGCTGGTGGTGCCTGGGCTGAGTGCAATCCGTGGTGCTTGGAGCTGCGCAAAACGACGGGGATGGTTGGGGTTGCGACAGGGTTCTACGCACAGGGGATGGGGGGTTCGGGTGGTGGTCGAAGGCGAGGGAGGAGTTCTTTGTGTGTATATTTCTGGGGGTAACTGGTTACCTTCATTAACTCATGTGTGTATATATTTCTGGGTTTCTTATGGTACTTGATTACCTATGTTACTAAGATCATACTTACTTGTTCTTCTTTTTTTAATAAAGTGTTCTTCCTCTTTTTCCATCAAATTTGATGTTTCTTTTCTTTTCTAATATGAGTGACCCATCACCTCTCTTATGGCAGAAGGTTACTCTTCTCAGGGTAACTGATTACCCCTCCTGATACATGCTATTTAACCTATCTCTAGGACTTTTTTTTTTTACATAACTATGAAAAACCAATCAAGTAACTGGTTGTCCCTCTTGATACATGTTATTTAACCTAGCTCTATGATTTTTTTTTAACATAACTGTGTAAAATCAATCAATTAACTGGTCACATTACCCAGGCTTTGGAAAAAAACATACAATTTAAAAATTAAAAAAAATATTTATAATAAATAAAAAATTATAAACACAAATCATATTACAAAAAAAATAATAAAAAAACAAAATTTGAAAAACAACCAAAGAAAATTTTAATATAAAAATAGTTATATAAAAAAATCACATAAGCTAAAAAAAACAATCAAATTACAAACATACCCTTCCAAATTAATAAAACTTGATTAAGAGTAAAATTATGGCATAAACAAACTTTTATACAAAAATATGAGAAACTAAACTCATAAAAGTGAAAATCTTAAAAATAATCATATAGATTTAATTTTTCTTGAAAAAAGAAAGCCATAATTTTGCAAACTCTATTAAAAATCTTATATAAAATGTAATTTCTACTTATAACTATTCTTGTGGCTAGCTAAATCACAAGAGGTACACTTTCAGAGGGACCATTTACGAATTTTCCTATATTAATATTATATTACAGTAATGATTAAAACATACTTAAATTGCACACATTTTGCATATACTATAATGTGTAATTAATCTCAACCACATAATTAATAAAAATAATTTTTTAATGTTATTTTATGAAGTAATTTTCTTTTTGATATTTTTTTTAAAGAAAAATATTGAGTATTTTTGTGGCAGGTGTATTAGAGTATTTAAAAAACACTATTTCAAAAATAATTATATTTAAAAAAAAAAAGACTAGATATGACAATTTACCTATAAATATATGTATCATTTTACAGAGTAATCCATATGTTTATAAGAATTTCAAGATATATTTCATATATTATTAATTGTTTTTGAGCTAGAATCATAAATCTTCATATCATAGCATAATTTAATAGCTCATCCAAAAAAAAATCTCCAATTTAAAATTAGTGAACCAAATAGCTACTACCATCTTGAACATATATTAACATCTCATCGCATCAAAAATTAGGAGACAATCTCATTCTATTTAATTATTAATTAAATCACCCAAATTAATTAATTATGATATCAATTCAAGAGATTATTATTAGTGGAAAAATGATGTATCAAAAAGGACAATTTAATTGGTAATCAAGGTTAATATTATATGGAAGCAACTTTAACCTAACTACCAATTTTGTCTGCTAATAAAATTTTTCATACCAAATTTTTTTTGTCAAAATAATATATCTAGAGTGATTGAATGTTGAAAAGATTGAGTTTAGTAAGTTATAATTAGTGGGGTCTGAAAGAATAAATATTTGAAATAAACTATATGGAGCCCAGTTGTACTCAACAATTAAATAATAAAAAGTCCAATATTGAAATGATGAAATTGACACTATGAAATGCTTGTGTTGATTCACTCAAATCAACATAATACCCCACACTACACCATAGTTTTGTCACTATAACTATACATATATAAATATATATAGCTTCAATAAAGTTATTTTTGTACTACTGATTTGTTGTGATTATCATTATCAATTTTTGTCACCCTTTTTATCTATCTTTATTCTTTTTAATTTCATTATCTTTCTTAATTTTCTATATTCTACCACCTTTTGCATAATTAACCTAATGGATATTCATAAAAATATACATGTCCAATTTTACCCTTGGACTTAGAATTTTATTTCCAAGTTCATCTTCTATAGTGATCAAATTGATTTCATGGAGAATTGATTTTATAATTAAAAGGAGTTTAAAAAAAATAACTTTAATATTTAAGATCATTTATTATGATTATCTCCATTGAGGATCACTACAAAAAAATGTAGTATTACCGGCGGAGGATTCCGCCGGTAATAATAGGTGTATTCGCCGGTAATGTATATTACCGGTGGCAGTCCGCCGGTAATAATCGGTCGGTAATTAGCAGAATTACCGGCCGACTGACACACCCGTCGGTATTATATTAATACCGGCGGATTAATAGAGGCGGGACTCCGTCGATGTAAAATAGCACAATCAACCTCGTTTGACTCATTTAATACCAGCGAGTTCCGCCTCTATTAATCTGCCGGTAATAAATTACTAATATTAAAATATAATAATTGATTTTATTTTATTTCATAATAAATATACATATAATACTTATTTAAAAATAATAATATTTAACATAAATTAAAATTAATAAAACAATTAATATTCATCAAACAAAAATAGCATTATAATTAATCATAAAATTAACATAATAAAAATATCAATTGTCTCATTTTAATTACATATGAACTAATTATAAAATAAACATAATAAAATTTCAATTGTCTTAATATAATTAAAAAAACGTAATCTAATTATTATTGTTTTGATCGGGCCAACCAGGTGTAAAATATTCATTAAGGTCAATATCTTGATCACCAATATTAAGGCGCGGCAATGGTGGTGAAGCAAACTGTGGTGCTTGTGGAGAGTGCTGCTGTGAAGATGAACCTAATTGTCGAGTATGTGGTCGCACCGAGGGAGACTGATGCAATAAACTCTCAAACTGACCATACCTCTGCTAATGTGACGAACTCACAAATTGACCATATATCTACTGTGGTTGCTGCTGCTACGATGAATCCCCAAAGTCACGACGCCTAGGATGTGACGTCTGAGATCCTGCAGGGACGTCGTGGTAATAAAAATGAGGGGACTGGGAGGAGCGTCCATACATGTTTGGATAATTCTGTTGAGGTGGATGAAAATGTTGTTGTTGTTGTAGCATCGACCAAGGAGGTGGACTTTGAGAAGATATACCACCTTCAGGTTGTGATGGTAAATATCGTTGCAGAAGGCTTTCAAACCGCGACTCAGTTTCTGTACTGGTATGCTGAGGATTACCAGATGGACCTTGTTGAGATTTCAACATTCGGATCTCTTCACGCATTGACTTCATCATTTCCGCCATAGTAGCCATGTCTTCTTGAGGCGTATGAACAGGTTAGGCCTGTGACTGACTTTGACTTATGGAGTTGGAAGTTGATTTTTGTTTCTATTTGGCTATCGAAAAATGGATTGTTTAAACTAAATAATCTAAGCAATAAATAAATAACAAAACAATAAACAAGATTCAATCAAGAAATGAAATATAGGGAAATTAATTTCAATTGCTTCCACTTCCTATTTCAATAATGCAAAATAATTTTCCTTCTTCTTCTAATGTGATGGCAGATTATAAAATTACCAATATTCCTATTAAGACATAAAGGTACTAAATTGCAAGGTAAAATACTGCATTTCTGAGATAAATTACACAAGCAATCAGCATTAAGCAATAATCTAAAGCCACACAAGCTACACAAATACTTTCGTTTTGCATCAAAACTTATGTTTATTCAATTAGGGCATTCCTAGTATTCACTTTTCAGATTTCATATTAGAATCGTAGATCATGTAAAAGGTGGCCAATCTAAAACATGTATTGAGCACAAATATGAATAAATCACATATCACTAGAAGAAAGAAAAAAATATCAAAATTTCATTAATCCATAGAAAGCTTCAGACAATCTCCATTAAAAACCCTAAATTGGAGTTTAGTTCATAATCTCCATTAACATGTTCTTAACTGATTCACAAACAAACATAATCAAAAGCAGAAAAATAAAGAGAAAAGAGAATAAACTAGTTGGGATTGTCACGGTCCGCCAACGCTTGCTCCCATCTTCTTTTTCTCCTTTTTCTAGGTTTAGAGCAGTCTGAATATCTCCAAAATTGTGACTCCCTCTCATTAAAATGAAGTCCTAATTCTATTTTTCTCCCAAAATGATGAAATTTCCCTTAAAATTCTGACACGTACGGACATCAGCGCCGTAGCGCCAATTCCTGCGCCGCGGCGCCACTCTGAAATTGAGACGTCTCAGTTTTCTGGAAAATGGGCTTGCCGCGGCTCAAATACACCCTAGCGTCGCAGTGCTAAAAGCTGCGCTGCGGGCCTAATTCAGTCTGGGACATCGACTCCCAATCTGTGATCGTTCCTCGTCGCGGCTGTAAGACACATTAGCGCCGCAGCGCTAATTCTTGCGTTGCTGCGGCCCTAATACAATTTCAGCAAAACTTGAATAACCCTTCAGTTTAGCATATTTTCTCCACAATCCACTCCAAATGCCCAAAACATATGCTTAAACCTGAAATCAAGCAAAACAAGCATAAATCCGCTCCAAAAACACATAAACCATTAAAATACAATGATCAAGACACTTAAAAAGTAGGCTAAACTTAGCCTAACAATAACATAACTAGTATCATGATTAATTATGAATGGTACAAGAATGATCAGTTTATTCTCGCCACTCAAGGAAAACAAGTTTTCTACTTGGAAGATCCTTCAAGAAACAAAAATTGGAAGGTAGTACAAGAAGTCAATCATCGAAAGATCTGGGATCATCCAAGTATCGATGATGATAACGAGGTTGATGTCATACACGATAGCACTTCATCAAATTTTGTAATCATTGTGGAATTAGGAGAGTTGGAGATTATGCATTTGGATCGACCTAGTCACACCAGCATAATTGGGGAAACATCTCAATCTGCTCCGGATGTGGATGATGATTTCATCAATGACAATGATGATCACGAAATTAGTGAAGATGATTTAGAAAGTACAGATGATGATGTAGGAATCGACATTGATGATGAATAATATTTTCTTATGCATATTCATATTTGTATGTTTAATGTGTATGTTTTAATTTGAAGACTTTTCAATCAATATATGATTTTTCTCAACAATGTTTGTTTTTCAATAGTTTCAACTACATTACCAAAATTATTTAAGTTATGTAATTAACCTCCAACTATAACTGAGTTTAAGTTAATAATTATTTAAACTACAAAGATATGTCTGCTACTGTTGCTCGTTCTCATGGCGGTGAGGGAGCAGATCCTCCTCCTCCTCAAGGTCCCACGCGAGTTCCTACTTCTTGTGAGACAAGTAATATACTATAATTAGTCTATCTTTTATCAATAAATGACAAATTGTTATTATTTTATTCAATTTAATTGTATTGTTTAATTAACATATGCAACGACTACCGCAAAAAGAAGAGGTC
The DNA here is from genome assembly GCF_963169125.1 of Humulus lupulus. Lineage (NCBI taxonomy): Eukaryota > Viridiplantae > Streptophyta > Magnoliopsida > Rosales > Cannabaceae > Humulus > Humulus lupulus. The sequence goes on from NC_084798.1 coordinate 5,440,848, forward strand.
GGTCTCGATCCAAAAATTTGCAGCAGCTCGTCAACGACAATAAAGGTCTGTCGGCTCTACAATATGATCTGAAAGAGGGAACCTACAAAGTAGTTGGTGATATTGGGACCGGTTCCTCTTCACTTGGGGCCTCAAGCGCACCGGTTCCTCTTCACAATCAGAGGCATCACCATTTCCGTCCACCACAGTTGGCCCTCCGACAATACCACTTGAGGCTTTCCAGTCTGTGATTCAACACTTCAGTCAAGCATTTATGACTCAGAACAACAACTTCCAACAAATGCAACAATATTTGCAAACAACAAATCCGAGCATCCTACCTCCACAATTTCAGCCTGTCAACTTGGACATGAACATGATATAGTCCATGATGGCAAGCTTTCAACCACAACAATCACAACAGCCACAACTGTAGAGTCCAAGAACTTTACTTAGCTAGTTAGATAGTAATAGTAATAAGCCAGTAATAGTTGTAGTATTTTTATGACTGTGGATTTTGGTTCAAGCCGGGATTTAGTTGGACACTCGTAGTAACACTTGTAGATTTTCTAAGTTTAACCTATAGTTTAAGAATACTAATTATAACCTAAGGTTTGATTAATATGACTGATTATGAAGATGATAATAATTATACTATAAGGTTTAAATAGACTCAATAAGGAAATGACACTTGTCATGTGTATGTTTAATGAATAAATTAAGTATTTTTTAGGAATAGTTTATTAAGAGCAATATTTGAAAATCCTAGGGTCTTCCAGCAGCTTCGAAATCGTTAAAGGACTTAGTCAAGGCTGTTGACTCAATTCAAATTAGGCTAAAAAAGTGTAATTACGTGTATAATATTTCAGCGTATGCCGATATAACGCAGCTCTAGGGGGTGATATATCGCCATACGGGGATACGAAAAACACGTAGCTTCGCACGACCACGGTGTTTAAACAAGTATTAACAAATCACATCTAATTCAGTCATATATATATCACTATATATAAAGTACATTCACTAAAGTGTCCTACTACACTAGTGACCCAGATCTAGGTCACTTGTATTCATAATATTAGTGAACTGTACTAGCATTAATTAATCTAAAGATTCCACAATTTTATTTTACTACGACCTGTTTCAAGTTCAATATCTCAATCTCGATCCTCTCATAACAATATGATATTAAGACCACATAGATGAATTTTGGAATTATATAATATTTACTTAATATTATCAACATATAATATCGAACATTGTCTATATATATACAATAATTCAATTCAATTATTTATTTCTTATAAAACATTTGTCAACTACAATTGCTTTAAGGACACTATTCCCAACAATATGTATTAATTAATTTAAGTAAATTTGAGAAACAATTGGATCGAAATTCTGGATAACTACAATTGGCTGAGTTTTTCTGATAATTATATGTGCACGGAATTTACATGGATTGGAAGAGTGAGTTATTGCTATTGGCTGGTTCTATTGTTCTGTTTTGTGTTGTTTTTGTTGTGTGTGTGTTGAGTTCTTTATTCGAGGGCGAGTAAAGGTCAAGTTTGGGGGAGTTTGTGTAATGACCCACTAATCTAGACTTTTGGACCATTAACGAAACTATACATAAACTTACATTTTTGCGGAAATACCATAATTTTATTGAGTAACTTGTAAAAATAAGAGTTACCTACAAAATAAAATACTAAGAAGGATATGGGATCCCATAGTCTTTAAAAACAAAACATGATTTAAAATGAAAAGAATTACATAAGAAGTGCGGAAAATACATGTAAAACCATATTAAGTAAAACAAGACTACATCCTCGAGAAATCGAACTCTCGGCTCCTTGACTCCATTCACCATCGATACACAATCCCAAGCATCCACGAACCTTACCGCCTCTAAAGTTATTTTCCTGCACATAAAACAAAAAGGAATGAGCCTAATGCCCAGCAAGGAAAAATCTAACACATAGTCATAAACATAATTTCATAAGAAACATAAAGACATATCATAACACTTATTACATACACTTATTATAATGGCCATTATTACTTGGGGTCCCATAGACTAGACAAGTCATATGCCCATGAGATTAGTGGGGTCCTACTAGCTAAGTAGGTCATATGCCCAAGCCTACAAACATACACATTTCATAACATATTTATAACATATTTCATAACATAACACATAAGATAACATAAACATATACATATAGATTCTATCCTATTTTCCTTACCAAAGTTACCGGGATAAGAGGACAGCGTTGGGACTTTTTGGAACACTCCTAAAACCATATATAACAGGGTGAGTCTAATGAAGAAAAAGAGATGAAATGAAAGGAATGGAAAGCCTACACCATTAAGAGTCACACTTACCAAAACTTATGTGCTTAAGAACTTAGATTCCCTAACCAAAATAAGAATGAGGTTAGGAGACTGAGTAGAAGACTTTGAGAAAGAAAATAACATAAAACAAATGAACTAGAGTTTTGGTTTACCTCAAAGACTTGTAAGACCAATCTACACCACAACCGAAATACTAAAGAACCTTACTTCCCAAAGTGTTTGATAAGCTTATGATGTTTAAGCTTATGATTTCCCCAAACCAGATGTTTAACTCTCACACTCTCCTAGCACTTGCAGCTTCTGAACTTAGAGTAAAAGGTGAATAATGGCTGGGTACTAGGTCCTATTTATAGAGTTTAGGAATGAAAGGATCTTGATTTTACTTGAATAAAAATAATAGCTTTTTTAGGTGAAAAATATTTGAATAATCATTCAGCAGAGGTTGAAGACTCGTTCAAAAAGATGCTGGACTTATCAAGAGGTTGAATGGCTGAAAGGAAAAGAATTCAAAAAAATTTGAAAATACACTGAAGGAGGCGATATATCGCCCCCTATAGGCGATATATCGCCTAGGCTAGTATGCCCGAGGCTGTCGTGCATCGTCTCGTGTTTTCCGTATCTACGTGCTGCGATATATCGCCCCCTATAGCTGCGATATATCGGCACACGCTGATTAGTTAAACACGAAATTACACATTTTTAGCTAAGTTTGAATGGAGTAAACAGCCTTGACTAAGCCCTCAACGTATTCAAAGCTGCTGACTGACCTTAAAGCATTCAAATTTTATCCTTATTTAATTTAATCCTCAAAAATACTTAATCCTTAATCACCCATTCATAACATGTGCTTAAAATCCTATTGGTTGATGTCTAAACCTTATAGTATAATAAATATGATCCTTAATATCAGTCATATAATCAAACCTTAGGTTAAACTTAATATTCTTAACTATAGGTTAAACTTAGAAAATCTATAAGTACTACTATGAGTGTCCAAATAATTCCTGGTCTGAACCAAAAATCCACAGTTACAAAGATAATACTATACATACTATAATACTACTAAATAATTAGCTAAGTAAAGTTCTTGGACTCTAGAGTTTGTTAGGCTAATTTTAGGTGTGTTTTTAAGGTTGTTTAAGTGATTATTTTTTGTGTTTACTTAGTGTTGTGCGGCATTACGCTTGTCTTCTTATCATTTCAAGTAACGTTCAGTGAATACATGAGTTGGTTCAAGATGATGAGAAAAATGGGAACAAATTGTTGATTTTGGATGAGTTCGGATGCATTAATGTGATTGTGGAATGTGGATTGAAAAAGGAAATTAATTTTGAAAATCAAGTGTGTAGAATAGCTACGCTGCTGAGGAGAATATATGCGTTAGTGCATTTTTGGTGGAATTTGTGCCCAAGTGACAGAATAGCTGCACTGTCAATGGAATAGTTGCACTGCGTGAAGACAGAGAGGGTGCATCTCAAGTTTGAAATAGGGCAGTTGTGCTACAATTGAGCACAGATGCACTACGAGCCGTACGATTTGCGAATTTCAGTGTTTTTACAAGGGCAGAGAGGTTTTTTTGCACAGAATCATGAGGGCTTTAATAAAAAGAACACTAAGTGTGATTAGGGGGAGATTAGACTGCTAAAACTTAGAAACACACAAAGGAGGAGACTTGGAGATCAAGCTTGGAACGAGATTGACAACCTAATTCTAGTTTTATTCTCTTCCTCTTTTATTTTCTGTTTTTAATGTTTATCAATTATTATGTTATGGATGCTTTTACTTTTATTATGAACTAATTCTACTTTTAAGATTTTAATGGATTCACTTGAACCTCTATTATTGAATTAATGCAAGTTTTATGATTTCTTTTTCTATATTGTGATCTATTAAATTTGTTCTTAATGCCTGTAATTGATTGGCCATTGATTGCATGATTTAATGGTTTTAATTCAAGATCTGAAAAGTGAGAGTAAATTATGATATAATTGATAGACATAGATTATATATTGAACGAAAGTACTTGTATGAGTTGTGTAGCAATTAGGGTTTTTAATCTTAATGTCTGCTACGTGTTAGAATTTATCACAGACATATAGAAAATTCACACGTAGGTTGAAATTTATATATCCTAATAAGAATATAAATTGTCGGAGTAAACTTGCTATCACGATAGGGAGACTACGAATAGTGAAATAGTGTTGATAACATAGTAGAGCGAATAGTAGATGAAATTAATTGTCCTAAACTCAATCCATTGATATAGTCTTTCTTTTAATTTCAGTTTATTTTTAGTTTTAATTATTTCTTTACTTTATAAATCAAAGTTTTGCTTGCCTAATAGAATTAGAAAATTAATTGATTAGTAATTAAATAGCAATCCTCATGGGACATATCTTGTTTATCACTTTACTACTTGTTTAATGATACGTATACTTGCATATTCAAATTTACTGAACAAATTTGTTAACGTCTGTTAAGTTTAAAATATATTAACTATAACAACATTATTATTAAATTAATTATCAATTTAAAATTCTAAGATAATTTTTTATATCTTCAATATTATATAGATACATAGTAATTATATCCATACGTTTATCAATGTTTATACAATGAATCATATATTTTATTAATTATTAATTAATTTAAAGTTAAATATGTATATTTATAATATTTTATAAATATATTTCTATTAATTTATAACTTACTTATAGTAATAAAATTAATTAATCTCAATATTCTTATTATAGAGAGGTTTTTACTTTTATTAAGATATCATGTTTTTCAATAAAATACTTACAATAATTAAAAAAAAAGTTGATGTGATTGAAATTTAGAAAATATTTATTAATAAGCACATCATTGGCAGAAATAAATAAAATACATAATATATAATTATGTTAGAATTAATATGTTAGCATCTTTCTAAATTAAGTGTTTTCCAACACTATAACAATTATATTAAGTAATTAATTTGGTCTTTTATATGTATTAGAATAATTAATATATAGGATTGGGACCCATAATGCATTTATTTTATGGAAAAGACTTTTTAATTTCTTACATACTTATATATAATATTAGGGGAATTCTCATATAGGAGCTTTACTTTAAGTCTTACTAGTGGGGTTCTCAATGTTATCGACACATGAACAGTTTTCGGCGCGATTTTTTTTATGACCGTGTATAATGTAGCTATTTAGAGCATCCTGCAAATTTTCAGAAAATTCTGAATAGTTTACAGTACCGAAAACTAAATTTAAACATGTTGCACGCGTGACTAATTTCTTTTATGCGCGTGGAAAGCAACATGTTTGAACCTAGTTTTCGGTACTATAAACTATTTGGAATTTTCTGAAAATTTGCAGGATGCTCTAAATATCTACAATATACACGGTCATAAAAAAAATCACATTGAAAAGTATTCACAAGTCGAGAATACTGAAAGTATCACCTGTAAGGTTTAAAGTAAAGTCACATATAAGAATTCTCTAATAATTATATACCCATCTAATAATATATACATATTTCTATTTTTCAGTACTATTAATAATAGCCACCCATGAAAAACACATGGTTCACTTCGAGACAAAACTCCATTAAATATAATCCAGTACTCCTTTGAATCTGTGATCAATTACTCATGGTAGTAAGATTCATTGCTCGATTAGACTTGGATATTATTTTCCTAAATGGACTATTGTATTATTATTTTATACTTATGTTTATATTTTTTTATTGTAATAGAGTTTGAGCCTATAGTTTTCTCATTGTCAGTCTGGTATATATAAATTCTTTGTCTTTCCTAAAATGGGATCAAAATTATTTTCTCATGGATATATATGAGTTTTGATCATAGAGCATTTTAAAGTAATAATAGTATATATGGTATAGTGTATTTACTTATGGGATTATAAAAAATGGGTACCATTAATAACTTTATTTGGCCTTACTTATTTTCTTTTAGAAATGTGAATAAAACATATAAGTCAAGTCGCCAATTTAGAATTGAGAAGAGAAATAAATTTATGTATTACGTATTTTAAAATAATATATAATTTATATATAAAGAACAACATAAATAAATTAATGATCTTTTTCTTTACTTATTTAAATCAATAAAATTGAAATAGACATATTAATTAAATATTTTTCATTTTTTCCATTGTTAGAAATTATATTGGAATGCATTATGTAGTGGCTTGATAATACTAAACAGTAAAATTGACCAATGCATAATATGTATTATTACACTCCTGTCCGTTTGTGGTGTGCTTTCGTCTAACTCATTATCAAAAATAAGAAAGTATACAATGTAGGGATAGCAATTCGTGTTTGTGTCGTATTGATGCTCCTGTATTATAAGAAAATGATTAACCCAAATCCAACTAATTTATTAATCGTGTCAAAAACTAAAACTCAAACCCGTCATGTTTATAAACGGGTTGCCCTGACATGATCTCTGTAACCCGTTTATATAAAGATTGTGTTAAATTTTGGTCACATTTTAGCCAATTAACTTATTTATGATACATTTAACATATTTATAATATATTTATGACTCATATTTCTCAATTATGCACCTATTTTAAATACAAAAATATAATAAATAGAAGTGTATAATTTTAAATAGATCGTTAATAGATTAGATGAGTCAACTCAAAAATAACTCAAACACGTTAACTTTGTGAAGATTTCAAAAATCGTGTGATCGTGTTTGACCTTTATTTCGCCACCCCTAATAAAAAGGAGTGCAAATAGTTTTATTTCCCTTATACAAATACCTTGGCGTGGGTCCCAATCGCAAACACAAGAAACAAATCTCCTACAATCAGCCCTACCATACAAATTACATATCATAAGATCATCAACCATTTAGATCACCCATGTACCACCCAAGAAACAGCACTGCATGGGTGCAGGTATTCTATGCGCCCGCACCTAAGTTAAACCACACTTATTTATATATAAAATTATTAGATAGTGATTGTTTTTAATCATTACCATTACTATAAATACTTTTAGTGTTTTTAGTACATGGACAAGTTTCAATTGAATTTTTTTTAATTGACGGTGCACAATGTAATTACATGATTTTTTACGATTTTTTAATAAATTTTAAATAATTTAAAATATCAAAATCAAAATAAAATTTCTTATAACTGTATCATACATCGTCATATAAAAAAAAATTCTAATTTATCTATGTATATATCGAATATAAAAAAAATTATAATTTATCTATGTATATATCGAATATAAAAAAAATTATAAATATTTATTAAAAACAATTACTACTTTACTACAGTGGTAAGTTTTAATTAGCTGTATATTTAGAAGCACATGGGATCTCCCAAATTGATGGAGACAAATGTAAAAATGGACATGAACCTAACCCATTAAAATCATGTCCTTTTAATTAAAAAAAAGGTAACTCTGAAATTATTAACAACAAATGGAACTTTAAATAATGAGTAATAATAATAATAATAATAATAATAATAATACTCAACACCACTAGATAGGTTATATTTATATTATAAGAGTTTTGCTATTTGTCATCTTAAGGTGTCCAACACCAGGCACCTTATAGTTGGTTAGCAATACATTATAATTTTTATTAAATTTAAATGTGTGTGACTCAATATTATATTGCAATAATAACAATATGACACCTACTTGTGGTGTTGGGCAGTAGTAGTGTCCCTTATCCTTTCTCATATTGTAATTGGTACATTTTAACTCAATATATATTAATTTATACCGATCATTATATGGTCTATCTGGTGTTAAATATTGAGTGGTGTCTGATAGTAGTATTTTAAAAGTACTGCTTTAGCAGAATTCTTACGACTTCATTTTTTTTTTCTTTAAAAAGCAGTAATAGTGTCATGATTAGCAGTTGGGAATACTAATTTATACAAATTCCATTTTCTTTAATAAAAAATTGTTTAGGGTAGTGAACCTAGATGAGCTAAGCTCTCTTGACTGTAAAGATGACTTTCATAAGGGGCCCTTAGGGCATTTATCCAACCCAACCCCCAACTAACAATAATTGTGTCTGCCTCACTTTGTATAAACACTATATATAGCTCATTTTGATTAGTTAACATACTTGTAATATATAAATACACGTTATAGGTATAAATTATTTTCACCTGAAAGAGAGCGAAAGAGAGAGAGCATGGGTGGCAAGGAGGACCATGGTGAGCAACAAGAGCAGACTTCAACTGAGGGAGAGAATAAGAATGGTGAAATACAAATTAGTATGCCCAGCAATGGGGAACAGTATTCGTCCATTGCTAAGCAACAACATCAAAAGACCTTACCAGGATGGGGTTGTCTCCCGTACACGGCGAGGAGAAAGTCGGGGAAAACTCCCATTCGTCATGATGAACAAGAGCAGCCTTCGACTCAGGAATTGAGGTATTCATATTAGAAGTTGTTATACATTTCTTGAATACTCTATAATAGAATGTTCTAGACATTTGTAGAATTCTTTACTTAAAAAATTTCTAGATATTTGTAGAATAGAAGATCTTCAAATATATTTTCTAGAATACTCTATAGTCTAGAACTTCCTAGAAGTTATATGTTTAAATAGTACAGACTCTTTATTGTATAGATTAATCTAGAAGTTGTATTTGTAAATCAAATACACTAGAAAAATTTAGAGCAAATAATTCTAGCCACAAATGTAAAGTGAACTAGCCACTATAGATACCCCATCATGGGTAGCAAATGGTTTAACTAAAAAAGAACAAACCATCAATAAAATTCTACTACTTTCTACTCTTGACCACTCAACAACATCAACTATAATATCATAACACATCATTACTCTAGCCACTACTACTACTCATCAAATAATCTAAACTATAACAAATCATCATTATTTTCTCTATCCTAAATTCACAAACCATCAATTCAATTATATGTTTTTCTTATGAAGATGAACATGTATGTGAGTACGTTTTTTTTATTATTTTTTGGGTAGGTAATCATTTGGTACCCTGTATTTTTGCAAAATATCATTTTGATATCTTGTGTTTACAAATAATGCTCATTTGGTACCTGCATTTTGAAATCATATATATTTGGTACCCTGTATTTTAAAATTGTACATATTTGGTACCTTAAACTCAAATTTAATTAATAAAATTTTACCAATTTAATCAAATTACTTTCAATCATACGAGCTACAACTTATATATAAGTGCTGACAGTTTGGTCATATTGACAAAATTTTCTCAATTAGGATACCAAATATCTATGTTTTCAAAATACAGAATACCATATGAACATTATTGAAAACAGAAGTACCAAAATGATACTTTGTGAAAATAAAAAGCACCTAATGAGTAAATTCCTTTTTTTTTTATAACTTGGCCACCCTTGAAATACAGCTCTAGCTTCACCAATGCTTTGAAGAATCTGAGTCAAGATGATAAAGAACTGATAAAAGACATTGACAAACAACTAAAAATTGGAGAAGATGAAGATAATACGAGATCACAGTCGCGTACTACGAAGATACAAAAGGTTCCAAAAATCATCAAAACAAGAAAGATATATAAGGTTGATTACATTAAGCCAAAGGTGATTGCAATCGGTCCTATTTACGCTAACGATGAGAAATTGAATAATATTGTAGTCAAGCATAGATTGGCAGCAAGATTTATTAAAGATAGCGGCAAATCTGGGTACGAGTTACTCGATAAATTCAAGCAACAAATCGAAACTGATGATGATAAACTAGAGGATCTCTTTGAAAGCAAGATAGTAGGTGATCTGAATGATGAACTGAAAGACAATAAATTGATCAGGATGTTGTTTTTGGATGGGTGTTCAGTACTCCAATTTATAGATAGTTATGTTAATAATGACATAAAAGAGTCTGATGGGATTAGCAATGGCAAAGCAGATCAGATTCTTCATGATTTGTTTTTGATGGAAAACCAAATTCCCTTTAAAGTACTCCTGATATTGATGAGGTTGAGTGAAAAAGAGTTGGAATTGGCAATATTAAATCTCTATCATTTTGTTTCTATGAACATTATGGCACCAACAATATATAGTAAACAAAGGCTCGATCAGAAAAGAAAATATTTATCACAGAAGAAAGATAAGAAACAAGTCTTTGGAGATAATAACATGCCTGTTCATCTTCTTGACCTTCTCAGATCCGAGCTCTTATTTGACGACGACCGTACTGAAATGGCTGAGGAGCTTTCATCAGCAACAAAAGAAGAAAAAAAAGAGGGTGGAGATCGTGCTGAATTGTTTTCCACTTATTACAAACGGTCATTTCGCAATGTTGAAGATCTTAAGGAAGCTGGCATAAAGTTAAAGCCTGATTATTCTAGTGGCCTGAGATCTGTATCTTTCTCATCTAGATTTCATGTTTTCGGTCAACTCAAGCTTCCACCGTTGATTGTGGATGAGTCAACACCACAAAAGTTGTTGAACTTGGTTGCTTATGAAATGTGCCCAGGTAACAATAAGAAAAACTACGCTGTGACTTCATATTTGAGATTGTTAGATTCACTCATCGACAGTGAAGAAGATGTTAAACACCTGAGGTCAGCACATATACTTCGAAATAATCTTAGTAGCGACAAAGAAGTAGCTGACTTGTTCAACAACATAGGCAGCAGCTTGGTGCCCCATGACGCTTATTTGGACGTCAAAAAGGATATACAAAAGCACTACGAAAGAAAGTTGGTTAATTGGAAAGCTCAGTTCTACAGAGAACACTGTAGAAATCCATGGACTATCTTGGCTGTTTTGGCTGCCAAAACTGCTTTGATATTAACAGGGATTCAGACTTATTACTCTGTCCATCCTAAAAAGGAGTAGCTAGTGACCTCGACCATTAAATTGGAACGATCGAGTAAATATTTTTACATATCCTTATTCTGCCATTAATTAACTTAATTTCGTTTTATCATGTATAATATTAACATGTGATCTCTGATAAAGTTGCACTTAATTTTCTTACAGGTATTGGCTGATATCAGAACCAACAAAGGCTACTGGAATTAAGATGAAAATTTGCTCATCTTTGATGGTTATTGATGATCTTCTATTAATTATGAAAGCAAAGTTGTAATATTTAATAATTGGACTGTATTTTGTTATGTAGGTATATATTTAGTTAACGTATGTTTAAAAACTTCTAATAGCTTAGTTGAATGGACCTGGTTGGCATATGTATCAAACGTATATTGTTTATTTTTATAAGTGGAAGCTATTTTTTTTTTAAATAGACTGAATGGTAATTATTATTTATGTTCTATTAACAAAATCTATATATACATATATAATATACTATAGGACGTGGAGCAACTGTGAGTTTGGACCATAACTAGCTAATTTTTGCATAATTGAATTAGTGTTTACTAACACTACTTATCATCCCCTCAAACTCATGGGACGTGGAACAACTGTGAGTTTGGGATGGTAAGGGCATCTGCCAACTGATCTTCAGAGGGTGTAAAGCGAACCACTAATTGGTTGGACGAAACACATTCTCGGATGAAATGAAAATCGATTTCAACGTGTTTAGTACGAGTATGAAGGACGAGGTTGGCAGTGAGGTATGTAGTGCTGATGTTATCACATAGAAGAAGAGGTGCAGAACGTTGTTGCATACGAAGATCGCGAAGAATAAACTGAACCCAAGAAAGCTCTGCAACACTGTCGGCAAGGGTGCGGAATTCGGACTCCGTGCTAGATCTAGACACCACACACTGCTTTGAGGAAGACCAGGAAATAAGATTATGTCCCAAAAAAATACAATACGCACCAGTACTTCGTCGATCATCGGGGCAGGAGGCCTAATCTGCATCTGTGTAGCATAAGAGGTTGAAATCTGAACATGGCTGAAGCAGTAATCCATGGTGAGTCGTGCCTTTGAGATAACGCAAAATGTGTTCGACGGCTTGCCAATGTGTATCAGAAAGAGAATGCATATATTGGCAAACACGGTTCACAGCAAAGGAGATATCGGGGCGTGTCAGTGTGCAATACTAAAGAGCACCCACAATGCTCCTGTATTGAGTGCCATCATCTCAGCACGATGTAAAGGTGTTCCATCGTGAGCAGAGAGAACAGTAGCTGTGGTCATAGGGGTGTGAAATACCTTAGAGTCCAACATCTCAGCACGATGTAAAAGATCTTGTATATATTTGTGCTGAGTTAAATGAAGACCAGAAGTAGAATATAATGGACCTGGATACCCAAGAAATAGTGCAACCGACCCAAATCCTTAATAGCAAAGTGAGAACTAAGATCAGAGAGGAGCTTGGTCATGGAGGAGGAGCTACTGCCAGTTAAGATAATATCGTCAATGTACACTAACACAACAAGTACAGCAGCGGAGCGACAGTAAGAATTCAAAATGGGAACTAGAATGTTTTGAAAAATTACGATCATAAAACACTTTTGAAATAACTCGAGAGGAAGGGTGGCCGAGACGGTTGTGCCAAAGCGAGAAGTCCCGAACCTTGGTGAGATGAGCATAGGAAAGCGAAGGAGAGGAAGAGGCGGACTGAGTAGAAGGAAGGGAGACTTTGTAGAGATCACGATCAAGCACCCCCGTGAGAAGGAGGCTCTTGGTGACCTAATCCTTGACAAAAAAATTGGAAGAATGAAATTCGATAAAAGCATTGTTATCTTTGCAGAATTGAGAGACTGATGAGATTATTTGTGAGGGCAGGAGTATGGTAAACAAGTTTTAAAGTAAGAGGAACAAGGTGAGAAGGTAAAGTAACATGATCAATGTGAGAAATCGAGAGAGACTTACCATCACCATCCTGGACCTATTCAAATCCAGAGTAGGGAGTGGCACGATCCATTTGCTGAAACTCAGGGGTAAAATGATGCGTTGCACCTGAATCCATAAACCAGCTTGCAGTAGAGGGAGCAAAGGAATTCTCAGAGCCAAAGAAGGTAACAGGGGTTTGGGTTTGAGGCTGAATCATTGTATTAAAATTACGAGGGTGAGGAAGATAGGATAAATTGGTTTGATGATAGCAAATGTTTGTTGTGTGACCAGTTTTGCCACAAATCTGGCAAATAGGGCGAGGCATATTGGAACGTGGATGAGATGGAGTTTGAGTTGAAGGGGGAAAAGAGGGTCGGGGGCCGAGGACACTAGTAGGAGTCATAGGGGAATTTGAGACAGAAAAATGTGAGTAGTGTTGATGGTAAGAGTTATGTGGGTATTGTTGGTTTGAGGATGAGTGTTGGGAGGGAGATTTCTGAGAGTTATGGGGATAGGAATAGGGTTGTTTGGCCAATTTCTTCCCAGTGTTTAACTGTGAAAGATGAACTTGAAGGAAGCTCTGAGATTCATCAGTAGTATTGCGTTCCATACAATAATCAAAGCTGAGCAATAGACTATACAGAGTTTACATAGAGGGCTTATCAGATCTATTGAGAATACCTGCGACATATGCATCGTACTCGGGTCCAAGACCCCCAGGAAGTAAACCGGTTGGTCCTTATAAGAGACAGTCTCTCCAATGGCAGCTAGACGATTGCAAAAACCCTTCAATCGTTGTATGTATTGCTGAGCCGTCAGACCAGCTTTCCGAATCGTCTGAAGCTTGCCGCAAATCTCTGTAATCCTCGCCATGGATGACGCTGAGTAAATTTCTCTGATCGCCTCCCATATCTCTTGAGTAATCCTAAAGTTCACGATCTCCCCAAGCATTGCTTCAGAGAGGGAGGAGTAGAACCAGGACAGGATGAGTCGATCATACCGACTCCATGTAGAGAACTCTGGATTCAGAGTTGTAGGAGCATCGAGAAGGAATTTGGGGGGACATGGATACGTTCCATCAAGAAAATTATCCAGTTTGTGTGCCATAATCACATTCAGAAGCTGATTTTTCCATATGAGGTAATTGTTTTCATCAAGTTTCACTGAGAAGGTTTGATTCAATAGAAGGGAAAGTAAGGTTGTTTTGATTGTTTGAAGATGGAGTTGTATTGCAGGTTATAGGGTCAATTGGGTTTGGGTTTTCTTGAATTTGGGCTCGGCTGGAAGAAATTTGTGAGGTTTCCATTTCTTGAGCCATAGCTCTGATACCATGTAAAGGTAGAGAGAGAGAGAGAGAATTTTGTTGTATTGAATATATCAGCTCAAGTATTTACAATTACAGGGGAGAGCTTTTATACTCAAGTCTATAAAGTCACAAGGGACACCTGTACACTAAAGACATAATTAACTAGCTAATATTTAAATAATTGAATTAGTGTTTACTAACACTACTTATCAATAAATAACTCCGACGCCCCTTTCATTTAAAGGAGTTGTTATTTACCTCACATCACTTGATTTTATGCCCACCCCATGACTCCATAATTTACAAGTGTGGTTCTAATTTGCCTAATTGTTTCTATATAGAAAAAACAAATTGGGTAAAAGGGATAAAAAAATAATTATTTATTAAATGTGCCATTTATATGTTTTTGTTTTAGTAATACATATAGAATGGACATGGACACGTAAAAAAAATTATGGAGCTTTACAGGTAAGGGTATTATTTTTGCTCTTATTGTATAAGTGTTTTCTATTTTCGGTTCTTAAATAATTTTCTTATATTATATTAGAGTAATGATTAACACATACTCAAATTACACATATTTTACATACATTGTAAAGTGTAATTAATGTCAACCACAACATTAAAAGCGGTGGCCTCTACTTAAAAATATCTATGATTATAATTAAATGTACATTATAGCGTGTACAATTTGTACGTGTAGTCTAGCATATTACTCATTATGTTAACATGTCTAATAAGTTAAAATTAATTTTCTTACAGGAATTGGCTGCTATCAGAACTAATAAAGACCCTATGAAACATGAAAACTTACTGAACTTGAGGTTTCTCATTAAAACTAATGCTTATTTAAAGTACTAGCAAGAAAAAAGCTTTTGCTTTTCCCAATTTGCCAAGAACAATTGGATTGTATTTTGTTATATATAATCTTATAAATAATACGTGACTATAAATTTGTTAAGTTAAGTTTGCATACTACTACTTATAATAGCAATTTCTACTAATATTTTAAA
Organism: Humulus lupulus; assembly: GCF_963169125.1. Classification (NCBI taxonomy): domain Eukaryota; kingdom Viridiplantae; phylum Streptophyta; class Magnoliopsida; order Rosales; family Cannabaceae; genus Humulus; species Humulus lupulus. The sequence continues at coordinate 5,456,272 of NC_084798.1, forward strand.
CAATTAGATTCGCTGAATGGATTTAGTGTTTTATGATGTTATTTTGAAATTTGCACTTGCATATGCTATATTTATGATGTTAGCAATTTAGAACAATGACAACTCAGAATCTGAAATTAATGACCATGTTTTTTTTCTCTAATATGTATACAAATACATATATTTTAATATAACACCTTGGAGACGTATTCATTGACCATATGTATATAATATTTTATAAATATATAAAAAAAAATTAAGCCTTTATTAATATAAAACTTAACTTGATATACAAAATTAAAAGAAGGAAAACAAAAACAATCAATCCAATCTATACTACTATGGATTGGATCTGATCGGTGTTGGTGAATCAAAATATGAAATCTACACTTACTTACTGCGAATTGGATTGCGATGTAGTGCACCAACAACTCCTACTGCTCTTGAAGCTCAGGTACTGCCGGTCTCCAAGTTGTACCATCTGGGCTGTCCATAAGAGCAATGCCTACAGCAGCTAATTCTTTTCTGATTGCATCTGATTTTTCATACTCTTTTTGCCTCCTAGCTTCAGTCCTTTCCTCGATTTTACGCAAAACTTGATCTTCTGTTAATTTGGCGCGCTTCAAGGCTTTTTCCCCTAGTTCCTGCAAAATCTGTGGCATAGAAAAGTCCATAATTTGGGCAAAATACAGATATCAGTAAATAATGTGGGAAAAGAGAAAGCTCATATCATAGATTCATAGTGCAATTTCATGAATGTACATACGTTGGTGTAACTAGTTGGCATCAATCCTAAAATTTCCAGTGCATTTCTGATCATCTTTTCCAAAGCTGCAAGCGATTCTACACGTAAAGCTTGCTTCTTTCCCTACACAGAACATAAAATGTATCAGATAAGGCAGATACTGCAAAAGATACACAAATAATTTACAGTTCAAAACATAGAATAAACTAAATCCAACATAGATGACACAACTAGCTATATCTTTGTTACCAAGAAACTATAATAATAGATATGTAGGTACTTAAAGGGGCTCGAACATCAAACTTTGTAGGAGCAAACCACATGTCTGACCATTTGAGCTACCTCTCTTAGGTGACACAACTAGCTACACTCACTAATCCATAACGAAGACAAAGTTTATAAATTCCTGCCCATGGTCCAATACCTTACGGGTATGTAGCAGATCATTGATGATTTTTAATGGATCAGATAACGCAGCCAAAACAACTGTAGTGTTAATATCATCTGACATCGACTCCACAAAAACATTTTGGAACCTGTTGATTTCATCCATGATGTTGGGTGGAATGGAATCCTTCAGAGTTGTTACATTGTGTTGTCTCAGAACATCTTCGCAATCATGTAAAGCCTATAAGAAGTGAGTTTAACTTTAGTAAGAACATATAAAGCTAGAGATTTATTATTTATAAAAGAAGTCCTTTGTGATCTTTTTTAAACATCTTACATCAACAAAGCAATAAGGAGAAATGAATACTAACACCAGCAAGTGACATTTGTTTTATTTTATTTCTTTTCCAGAAGGTATTATACCTGATAGATGTAGAAAATACGGTCTGAGGCACTTTCAAGCAGTGCATCGGAGTAGTTAATTGGAGACCTATAGTGTGTCCCCAGTAAGAAAAGTCTTAATGCAAGAGGGTGGTATAGTTCTATAACCTGAAAGATCATAATTTTGTTGGACTTAAAATAGAAGACACAAATGATATGATTCTTGTTTGCTTCTAAGAAAAAGGTGATTAATCAAAATGGTTAATAATTAGTTTACCTGGCGAATCGTGAAGAAGTTGCCAAGGGATTTGGACATTTTCTCTGAGTCAATAGTGACAAATCCATTATGTATCCAGTAAGTTATATTACTCTGCCTACACGCAGCACAGCTCTGAGCAATTTCATTTTCATGGTGGGGAAACACAAGGTCCATTCCTCCACCGTGTATGTCAAAAGAGTAACCCAGATATGCAGCACTCATGGCACTGCATTCAATATGCCAACCAGGTCTTCCAGGCCCCCAAGGACTGACCCAGAAGGGCTCTCCTTCCTTAGCAGACTGCAAGCCAATAGAGAACAAATTAACGCCTTTTCTCTTCTCTTAAATTTTTGAGAGTTTTGAATTTCCACATTAGAAAACTTATTCCAGTAGTTTGTGATTATTATATCAAAATTTCAAAAATTATTTACTTAACAATAAGTTTACAATGTGCATTTATGCCAACACTTCAGGTAGGCATATTTACCTTCCATAATGCAAAATCAGCCGGATTTTTCTTCCTTGAGTCAATAGCTACCCGCTCACCAGCTCGGTTATCTTCCAACTTCCGACCTGATAGGCGTCCATAGTCTGGAAACTTGTCTACATTGAAGTAGACATCACCCTCAACTGAGTATGCGTACCCATTATCAATAATCTGTAAATAAAGCAGTGACAAATCAATAAAGAGAGATGCTTTTTTTTTATGAGTCTACAACTTGAATCCATTTTCTTTTTGCAAAGATGTTACTTAGCAGGAGGACGCAGCTGATAGAAAATCTCAATTGCAAAAGCATGGTGACAAAAGGCAAAAACAAACTTTAAGTGATAAATCTTTCAAAGAATATGCCAGATGCAAATGGTAGGAACTTCAGTTATTATTGAACATTAGAGAGAACAAAATTACCTGTTTAATCATATCTACAATCTGGGGCATGTGATCCGACACTCGTGGTTCCACAGAAGGCGGTAGGCAATGAAGATAGACCATATCTTGACTAAACTCTTGGCAGTAGCGTCTACTCAAATTGATTGGATCCTCCCCTAACTCCTTTGCTCTAGCAATTATCTACAGAATTTGACAAAGTTTGCAGACTCAGCTATGCTATCCTGTCATACCATATGGAAACTAATTGATATTTGGCATCGCATACAACCCAACCTTTTGTAACACATTGTACTTTTACAGAGCTAAGAACCCAAATTCACATAATTGGCCACAAACCCAATAAAGCCACTTACTTTGTCATCCACATCGGTGAAATTGCGAACATAACATACTTGGTATCCCAAATGCTTCATATATCTGCCTAATTCCAAGCAAAGATAACACCAATAGCATTCTAATTAATATTTAAAAGAAAAGAAAAAATTGACATGAAAAGATGAAAGAGAAGGACCTGTAGAGAACATCAAACGTGACATAGACGCGAGCATGGCCAATGTGGCTGAGATCGTAAGCAGTGACTCCACAGACATACATCCCTACCATTCCTTCCACTTTTGACCTGAAAACCTCCTTCTTTCTGCTCATTGTGTTGTACAACCATAGGCCTGCTGATGATGGATTATTTGGTGAACCTTCTTCAGATTCACCTTGAGTTTTCTTAGTAATCAATGGTGGAGATGAAGAACTAAGGTTACGAATACTATTGGACTTGAACAAACGCTGAGGTCGTTGAGTTGTGAATTGAATCGCCCGAGTGGAGTAGTGAATTGAAGACGATTGAATTGATAACAAGGGTTTGTAGCACTTGAGCAAAGTACCCATAGTGGGTTTTTCACCACTTTTGCGAACTACTTTTGCATGAAAGAAAAAAAGAAGAACTTAAATAATGAAACTGAAAAATACTGCAGTTGACACTACCTCAGTTATTTGATAGGCTTCCCTTTATAGTAAGCTTCTTCAGGAGCTAGTTCAGGTACATATTATTTGAATACTTTGCGATATATATTGACTACATTATATATATATATATATAAAAAAAATAGTAATCTACACAAATCTTGAGCAAACTTTCTTCATATAGAAAGTTAGTTTTTTCAGTTTGTTCTTAGAGTGTGTTTAGACGTAAGGTGATCTAAGTAAGGTTAAGAGAGAACCGAGGGCTGGTGTGTGAGCAAGAGAGCTTTGGCATTGTGCAAGTTTGGTGTTCTTGAGGGTGTTAAGGCAAGAACTGTTGCCTGGAACCCTTGTAGTGTTTTGTGGAGAGCTCGACTGATTATTGGTGTTTGTAATTGCGCCATTTATAATGAAAAATCCTCGAGGAGGAAGACTGGATATCGAACCAGTATAAGTGCTGGTGTTCCTTTTTATGCTTGTTCTTGCTGTTTTCTTTTGTTGTTTCTGTTCTAATTTGTTTAGATTTGATTCTTGTGTTGGTGATTTCCAACCATATATATACATATACAAATACACACTTATACAACTTATTATATATCAATGGATTGAATTTGTTTTGATTCTGCAAACCATTTTAGGAAGATAAATTAAACTCATAAAACTTCATAAATAAATGCGTAATAGGAAGAAAGGATTACTCAGAAATGCGCAAGTGTGCTAATCTTAATCTAGTTGAGCATTAACTAGATTAAAATCACATACTAACAATACTGCATTCAATGTTCAACCTCCAATATCAAGAATACGAAAATTTACAAATTTAAAACAATTTCAAAGATTAGAATTATACCAAAACAGATAGTGGAGCGGCCGCGGGAAAGGGATAGAGGGAGAGATGCGAGCATCTGAGAGGGCTGCGAGAGTGAGTCCGCGAGAGAGCGAGCGGTCGCGGTCGCAGTCGTGGATGGAAAGGCGGAGCGGTGGTTGAGAACGGCAGACCGCGGCTGGGAACAGCGGAAGGTGGTGGTGGTGGTGTTGCTGGAGAGAGGGAGAGAGTAACCAGAGGCTAAGAGTGAAGTTGAGGTTTGAGGGTAGAGTGATGAAGTTATTGGGCTTGATCACCTTGTTGGGCCCATAAGTATATGTCCCGATCAATTGGGTTTTGATTTGGGCCTATGTAACCAGTATAAAGTATGAAGGAACCCAGTCCATGGTCCGTGTGGGCCCACGGCCCACAATTTTTTTTTTTTTTTTTAAATTACACGTAAATTTCAAAAAAAATGTGAAAAATACATAATTTTACGAAAATTACAAAAATATGGATAATAGTTTGTTACGATTTTATAATCGTCTTTTACAATTTTCTATTTAGACTGTAAATATTATTTACAAAATTGTAATATGGGTTACAAACTTGTAAATTTTAATTACAAATTTGTAAACTTTAGTTACAAAAAACTGTAATGTTATAGATTTGTCAACTTTGTTTACAAAAAAAAAATCTGTATATATGATTATGTCACTTTACATGTTTGTAATTTTTTACAGATTTCGTATTTTTAATATTTTTTTAAAACTTTATGTATTTTTGTGAATTGGACAAATGACTCAATACTCATTTATACAAACATACAAATATTGACGTCATTTTTCGTCAATTTATATATGAAGAATACTAAACACAAATACTGAAAAAATCAACCATTATCATTGTACAACCATGAGTCAGACACACTCGAAAAGATAAATAACAAGAATCTAATATTTCTAAAAAGACCACCCATTAGAAAACAACCTTTTGGGAAAAATTACCAGCATTTACTTCAACTTCAAAATCAACCATTTCAAAAGTGGCAAAAGCAATTGTGTAACTTAAGAAGCTTCAAGACTATAAAGTGTGACATAATAACATAAACATCAAAAGAAAAGACGACTAGTTGGAAACTACTAAAAAGTAGTAAATGAGAATTGAGATTAGGGCTGAGCATCGGTTGGTTTGGCCGGTTTTTTCATATTATTAAATATAGAATTCGGTTTTCGGTCTGGATTGGTGCAATCAAAAAACCGATCAACCAAACCAATTAAAGAAAAAAACCAATCGTTTTAGACCGCGATTTGGTCAGTTTAACCGACCGTTTTTTATTTATTTTAATAAAAAATTTCATAATTTTTTAGAAAGTTTTAATTAAAAAAAAAACTAAAATTTTTGGATTGTTGGAATCCATTTTGGTGCTTTTTTAAAACATAAATACATTAAACATAGTTACGTTCACAAATTTAAAAGTTTGAAAACATAATTAAAAGTCCATATGCATAAGATAACTTATACATATTTATAAGTTCGGTCGGTTTCGGTTCAAATCGGTCAGTCCGCATGAATTTTTCAAACCGACCTAACAATGGCAGTTTACGCTATTAACGATTTTTTAGGTGTTCGGTTTAATTGGTTTTGATTTTTTCAGTATTCGAAAAGTCAGTGTACTCAATTTTTTCGATTTTTAGCATTTTATACTCAATCCTAATTGAGATCACAACATCAACATTAAGATCGTCGCATCATCTACCAAGAAGGATAACACTTTGTTATATACCGATAGAATACCTAACCTACAAAATAAACAAATTAGCTATTAAATAATAATAGGAAAAATTATTATTTTTATTGTGAAGTTACTAAGAAAGAAGTAAAAAAGAAAAAAAAATTATCTCACATGACCAATTGATATTTGATATTAAAACCAAATACTAATAAGCAAAGACAAATAAGCATTTGGGTTCGTTTTCTTCGTAGCAAAGCAAAGACCAAGCCGCAATGGCCAGCCGGTACGGGTTCTCACCGTCGTCTTCTTCTCAGGCGACCATGAAGGTCACCTCAACTCCATCTACGGATCTTGTTCCCACCAACCTCGCTTACGTCTGCCCCTCCGATCTTCAGAACTTCGCCGTCCCTGGCTCCAAGCTGTTCCTCGCATTGATCGGGAATTCATTCGTTCTTTCTCTTCAATATCCTTTTCTCACTCAATTATCATTTCATTTTTCTGGATTGTTCTGATTCGTGCATTTCGAGCTCCATAATTTGAAACTAAGATTGCCGAATTTCTTTGCCATGATACTAAGAACATATATATATTTACAAATTATTCTTATTATTGTAATTGGATTGCCTTAACTAAGAAGATACTCCTCATCCAAGTATACACAGCGGCGAAATCGCTCTAAACGCAATCCAACGTCGGCATGCGAAAGTTTCTACTGGCGATGCAGTACCGGCGATCAGGTTATCATCACATCACAGTTTAAATTTTGGTACTATACATGTATACATATGCATATATGGTTTTGAATTTATTTTTAGTTTACTAAATTGGTGTATTGTCTGGTAGATTTATTCCGCCTGATGAATTTAACCTGGCATTACTCACATTAGAGTTAGAGTTTGTGAGAAAGGGTAAAAATGAACAGGTACGCTGTTCTTATTGAGTTTTTCATGTTCTATTTGATCTAAACAAGCATCACTGTCGTTTCGTGGTGATTAATGATGAGTTTCTGGTTAAGTATTTGGTTATGTGTTTTTAGGTTGATGCTGTTCTCTTGGCCAATCAGCTTAGAAAAAGGTTTATCAACCAGGTAGATTTCTCATTTTATATTATTATTGATAAAATTGTAATTTGGAGTATCATGATCAGATGTTTGTGAACTGGAATTATGATTTTGATTAATGTCATATTCTGTGACCCACTTAAGTGATGAACTTTTTGATGCCCTTCCACTTGTCTATGATTTGTTCTTTTGTGTAGTTTTGTTAAATTTCCAGAAATGATATCTTCTTACATCGTTGATTATTTTTTATTTTTCTTACTCAGGTAATGACTTCCGGACAAAAAGTATCATTTGAGTATCATGGCAATCAGTATAATTTTACTGTCAATCAAGCTGTTGTTGAGGGACAAGAGAAATCTAGTGGCCCTGAAAGAGGGATGATATCCAATGATACATACATTGTTTTTGAAACCTCAAATCAAAGTGGAATTAAGGTCAGTATTTTTTTGTCCTCTTTATTTCCTGCCTATTTAGATTGTTTATCGTAGCATTGTTATGATTTTAACTTGATAGCTCAGCTACACTGGTTTTAGTCTTGAAGATAGCTTAGTTGTTTTAGTTTCTTTATTGTGGTGAATCAAAGTTAAGGAAGTTAAACTGAAGGCGTTTACTAGTTACCACCACATGTTTTCTTAAAGAACATAAATGGCCACTATATTTTCTGATGTGTGAACCTGCTCCAAAATTCTGATATATACTTAAGGTTAATGGTGTTGAAGATTTGTGTTTATGGATCACTTTAGTTTCTCACATCTTGATTTATAAGCTGTTGAACAGGGTTCTGATCATTTTAACTCAACAACCATTAATAGAAACCACCGTCAACAACCAATAAATAGTTATTTTTAAAAAATGTGCACATATTGTATCTTTTATTACAATTTAACCTTTGTGGCTTTCTACAGATTGTCAATCAGCGTGAAGCTGCCAGTAGTAACATCTTCAGGCACAAGGAATTCAATCTTCAGTCTCTAGGTATTGGTGGATTGGGTGCTGAATTTGCGGATATATTTCGACGAGCATTTGCCTCCCGTATTTTTCCTCCACATGTGACAAATAAGTAATATATTTGGTTCTTCAAATTTTGCAACTAACTGTTATTTGTATACTATTCTCTTATGTTGGAAATTTTGATGATGTTTAGATTGGGGATAAAGCATGTCAAAGGTATGCTACTTTATGGACCACCTGGTACTGGAAAAACTCTCATGGCTCGTCAAATTGGAAAAATGTTGGATGGAAGAGAACCAAAGGTGTGAATGACTCGGTCATTTATTTTCTTAAAATCGAAAAAGACAGCTCACTTTGTCCTTAGAGTTTATAATTTGCTCAATGGCTGTTTTTAAGGGAAGTTGAGCTCTAAAGAGTTTCACACTGTTCGGTTTTTTGGATTCAAGGCTTTTAAAATTATAGAGAAAATTAGATTATAGGAGACTCTTAATGAAATTGCTAAATTGGTATTTTGAAGTCATAATGTTAAATTATCATTTCATGATTGTTAAGGTACTTCAGTCATGAGCAAATATAAGAAACTACTTGGTGTGATATCCATTCTGTTGATATTACATTATATGTGCTCTATTTGAATCTCTGTGTTTTTCTACTTTTACGGGCAATTGCTTCTTTATATTATCTTCATCTCCTATGTTTTGACACTAAAATCTCTTTTCAGTTGCTGTAGCTTGTTTTGATTTGGGAATTCCTGGTTTTTGTCTGACGTGCGAATTAGTTGCTACTATTGTGTTATTAGCATTCTATTAGGTTTCAGTTACAGTTTAGTGATTTACTAAATGTTCATGTTTTCATTCTTGGTGATCTGGACCAGATTGTTAATGGACCTGAAGTCTTGAGCAAGTTTGTTGGTGAAACAGAAAAGAATGTTAGAGATCTGTTTGCTGATGCTGAAAATGATCAGAGGACTCGCGGTAAGAGAAATTTATACCCAGAATATGATGATTAACCTGTTTGTATTTACTAATGCCGTAATGTCCTTTACTGTTTAGGTGATGAAAGTGATTTGCATGTCATAATCTTTGATGAAATTGATGCTATATGCAAGGTACTAACCATTATGAGTCTATATCAGATTCTCTGTGTTTTTGTAATGGAATTGGTATTAGCTGCTGACATTTATAATACTGATTTGGGTTATTAACAGAGTCAACTGATCTTTCACATTAGTTTTCTTCTTCATTTTATGGTTGCCATTGTCAGCTTGATAAATTCCATTCGCTACTTGCAATTTCTCTGATTTATGGGTTTTCTTTTATTGTTTCATGAGTTTCTTTTGACATCATTATTATCTTTTTGCAATCCTTATTGATTTAACTTAATTATTAGCACTGATTTGCTTTTAATTTGTGAATGCAGTCGAGAGGATCAACCAGGGATGGTACTGGAGTTCATGACAGTATTGTGAATCAACTGCTTACAAAGGTACGTGAATGGTTTCAACTTTTGAGTCTGGGATATTTTATAAATTTTTGTCTTATAATAATATCTATTACCAGGGAAAGACTCAACTTTTCTAACTGTGGGAATTTTATTAATGTAATCTGTGGCTGACAGATTAGTTACTTTGCAGATAGATGGTGTAGAGGCTTTGAATAATGTCTTGCTCATTGGAATGACCAACAGAAAGGATTTACTTGATGAAGCCCTATTGAGGTGCTTTCTTTTCTCCTTTGACATCTAGCCTTATAGCCTATCTGTATCTGGATTGTCTCAAAGTGTTTTCTTTTTACCCACACACCACACACATATATTATATATATATATAACAATAACACTTTTTGTATAATTGACTGACTTGCCATGCACAAACATCCTGATTTTTCTCGTAACTTTTTACAAAATATGCATGGCAGATGGAACCATAGTAATTGTTTCATTCTGAATTAAGATTATTTCTTTTGATTTTTGTAAAATGAAGAATGAGAATGAACTGCTGGTGACAAACACAAGAAAAACTCCTTGGCAAACAACTTTTAATTTTTCTTTTCCATATTATGCAGACCAGGACGGTTGGAGGTTCAAGTTGAGATAAGCCTGCCTGATGAGAATGGTCGTCTACAGATTCTTCAAATTCATACAAATAAAATGAAGGAAAATTCCTTTCTTGCTCCTGATGTGAACCTTGAAGAACTTGGTACGTGCATTGGTGATTTATACTAGTGTGGCCTATCATATTAATTCATTTGCTTTGGTTGAAATTATGGTTGGAGTATTTTTTCATTTAATGAAAGAAATAAACTACAATGGCAAGAAGATGGTGTTTCATTTTCCATATTTTAAACACGTGTGTTAAACAATTTCCACATGGTCAGCCATGTGGTTTGCTCCTTCAAGGTCTAAGGTTTGAGTCCCTCACTAGTTTCTGGTCTCTAAATATTGCAGGGATAAGCGGGGAGTATAGTTTTTTTTTTTACAAGAACAAGGGTTTTTCTTTTGTAAGACAAAAATTTTGTACTTTAATAATAATTTTTTTAAATGCAAAAAAAGAATTTTGAAAACTTGAAATACCATGTGTCCAATAACTGGCTTTTTAATATATAATCTTCACAAACCCCTTTTTGATAGACTTCTACTGGCTTTTTCTTTATTGAAAGTCTGGATTGTTTGTCCCGACTCTTAATCAAGGTTGATGATAGAAACTTAACGTGGTGTTGTATGTACATGTTTTTTTTTTCTATATGCAGCTGCTCGTACAAAGAATTATAGTGGTGCAGAACTTGAAGGTGTTGTAAAAAGTGCAGTATCATATGCTTTGAATAGACAACTGAGTATGGATGATCTTACAAAACCAGTAGATGAAGAAAGTATTAAAGTGACTATGGATGATTTCCTGAACGCACTTCATGAAATTGTTCCTGCATTTGGAGCTTCGACTGATGACCTTAAACGATCCAGGTATGCTGTTTGGTATTATCCAGAGTAGATTGGGTTTGACAGTTAATTCTTATGTGGTCTTTTGTTTTCCTGGTCAATACTATTATATATTTTAAGAAGCTTATTGCATAAGTTTCCTTTCTGACATGCACAATATCTTCAATTGAGATGTGTAGCAAAGTGTGGTGTCTGGTAACTTTTTTTGTACAAACAATGGCTAACTTGTTCTTTGTAACATGATTTGTAGGCTTAATGGTATGGCAGATTGTGGTGAACGACATAAGCACATTTATCAAAGAGCTATGCTACTTGTGGAGCAAGTTAAAGTGAGCAAAGGAAGCCCACTTGTCACGTGCCTTTTGGAAGGACCAAGTGGCAGGTACTTTTGTTTGTGATTAGTAAATAGTTTTTTTTTTCTTGGGTATGCAATAGCATTTAATTAGCTTATTTTATTAAAGATAGCAAAATGAAGTACAAAGAAGACAAGGTGATGAGTTATCCTCATTGAGCAAAAATAAAAACACAAGCAAGATATGAAGAGTAAACATTGTTTTTCCAACAAAGAGAAACATTTTATACTTGCTTCTGATTAGACACAGCCACGACTAGAGGCTTTCGTAAGTTGAAATTCAACTGATGAACAGCCACATGGTTTCTTTCCTCCACCCTGATGGATTTTGACCCCAAAATTTCAAAACTCTTCATTTAAGTGTTTGTTATTCACAAAAATATTCTCAACGACTTTCTAGAGAAAAAGTTGTAAAAAATATTATTAGAAACTATATTTATTATCTGTGATAATGCTGAACCTTTATAACCTTTGACAGTGGTAAAACTGCATTAGCGGCTACTGTTGGCATTGACAGCGACTTTCCCTATGTCAAGATAGTAAGCTCCCAGATATATTCTCTCTCTCTCTCATTTTCCATTGTTTTTTCAAGTCATATGCTTCTCAGATATTCTTTAATGTCTTTCTTCTATAATCAAATGTATCCTGATTCTCCATTTTTGCATTTGGTTTGCATAGGTTTCAGCTGAGACAATGATTGGTCTTCATGAGAGCACCAAATGTGCGCATATTGTCAAGGTCTGTAAATTTTCAAATTTTTTCTATCTTGAATGCTTTTACTGAAATTATACTATATGAGAAGTATTATCTTTGGATAATGACCTTTGTTTTTCTCAAATGTTTTGATGTATATTATGCAATGTAATTTACATATATATATAAATATTATATAGCAGAAAGAATTGCCTTGTTGGTTCGTTTTCCAAACCTACTATATTGGCTTGCGTTGCGTGAGAGAACTTCTCAGCTTCTTGTATTTGAATTTCATTTTTTTTCTTTTTTTTTTCAAAAGGTTTTTGAGGATGCATACAAGTCACCATTGAGCATAATTATTCTTGATGATATTGAGAGGTAACCCCAGCTTATTGTTCTTGAGGAATTTAAAACTCAGTTATTTTGTTTGCAGTCTTAACCCAATAATTTATATTTTTGTGAAGGCTTCTAGAGTATGTTGCTATTGGGCCCCGATTCTCTAACGTGATATCTCAGACACTTTTGGTTCTTCTCAAACGACTTCCCCCAGAGGTCTTCTTCTTTTCCTTTATTTTTTCTGTTAAATGTGAAATAGACTAAGGTAGGGGTAATATGGGTCAAAATGACTTTTCTACGAGTGTTTTTAAAAATGATTTACCTAAGTTGGTTCTACACATAATATCTTTTATATGTTGCACTCAAGAATAACTTTGAAGCTATGCTTTAGATAAAGTAGTTCTATGCAAGGTCCATAACATCATAATCTCATTAACAGTGGACGGAATATTATGTTCGGGACGATTAGTATAGTGCCTCTTTTGTTGGGCATGGAATATTATGTTGTGGACGTGTGTCTCTTCTATCTGATTCTTTCCAAATGGAACCTCTTGTTTATACTTTTTGTAGGGAAAAAAGCTTATGGTCATTGGAACGACAAGTGAATCGAGCTTTCTAGATTCAGTTGGTCTTTGTTATGCATTTTCTGTGACTTACCATGTACCTACGTTGAAGGCTAATGACGCAAAGAAGGTAAATGATCTTCTTTTTTTAACTATTATTATTCCATTCAAGTCATGTCTCAAATTTACTACCTAGTTTTTCTTTTTTGTCAATTGATCAAAACGACTACCTAGTAATTTGAGGCTCCAATTAATTAAAAGTTTATTTACCCCTTTATGTGTGGAATAGGACTGTTCTTTTTACTCAAATAATGGTCAAAAAGAAAAATGTTAAATCTATCATTATGTCTGGTTTTAATTGTGAAATCCACGATGAAATTGTGTTGCACTGGTGTAGATCATGAAAGTTTGACATTGTGTGCTCTCTCTTATTCTAGGTGCTACAACAATTGAATGTCTTTGCTGAGGACGACATCGATTCAGCCGCAGAGGCACTGGATGACGTGAGTTACTCTCCCCTATTCTTCTTTTTCTTGTTCTTTCTAAACGTTTTCAAAACAATGTGCACATTTTGAGCTTGTTTATTTTGTAATTTAGTTTTGGAGTTGGTGACCCCTCCTTGGTATAAATATATAAACATGGTCAATTAGGTATATAATTTGCTATTACAAGGCTCGAGGTTGGAGTTCCTCATAAGTTTGTACAAAGCAATTGCTATAGATTCAGGTCCCCAAATATTGTAGGATTGGGTGCAGAGCCTAGTTTTAAAAACTGTTAACCTCATTTCTTTTCTGTACATACATGGTTATGGCCACTTAACCCATGTTTGCTTGCAATTTGGTGTTCTTAGATGCCTATCAAGACGCTGTATATGTTGATCGAGATGGCAGCTCAGGGAAAATCAGGTGGATCCGCCGAGGCGATCTACTCCGGCAAAGAGAAAATTAAAATCTCTCACTTCTACGACTGCATTCAGGATGTGGTCCGATTTTAGTTTCTATCCAAAAATTTCAAGACTTTAAAATGATACATACATATAGGAATTTGAATAATGAAAATGAATAGGAATGGAATAGAATAAAATTTAATATAAATTAAAAAATTTCATAAAAAAATTATTATATTTTTTCCATTTTCAAATGAAATATTCATTTCACCAAAAATATGGAAAAACTATTATATTAGAATGTCATTCTAATACTCTAAAATGCAACAAAATAAAGGAATTGAATAAAAATTTATTCATTTCCATTCTATTTCATTATCCCTAGCCAAACAATACCTTAATGTTGTTTAAGTGAAGGAAAGAAAAGAAATGTATTTTCAAAATGTGAATTAATTTTTATAGAAACTTTTTCTCACATCTCATTTATTTACTTACCATATGTGTTTGTATACTTACTTTTTTTGTGTAAGTTTTGTTGTTTGGATGCTTGGTTTGATTGATTAAACCTTTAGGTTTAAAATTTGATTCATATGAGTGGAGAACACAAAAATTTTTATACATATAATCTTTTTTGTTTCTATTCAGTTTAGTTGAAAGAAAAAATAAACAGAATTATTCATTTCATAAAGTAAATGGTTCAAAAAATATTTTTATTTAGTTTTAAACTTGTCATAATAGTAACTGAGTTATTAGCATGTTAAAATCTTGAACTACAATAAGTCAACTTATATTGTCATTGTCTTTAAATGTAACATGACTTATACGTGGTATTTTTATATGATGATAAGTTATCAAATAAAAAACTAAATAGTTTATAATATTTTGTACATAAAGAACATATTATTGTTGGTTGAAGAAACAAATGTAATAGTCATTAAAATAATTGCAAATAGAAATTCACTAAGAGGTATATTAATCTTGTTTTTCAATGTAAAATGTAGGGTTTAATTCTAATTGTCATTATAAGTAAATAATAAACCAAACACTTTATAATAGTATGCACACAAATAACATATTATTATTTGTTAAAAAAAGAAACGTGATAGTTATTAAAATATTTGTAAAATAGAAATTAACTATGAGGTATAATAATGCTATTTTTCAATCGCTAATTATATGGTTTATTTCTATTAAAATATAAAAACAATACTTATTCAATGAAAATTGATATTATAAGTAAATATTAAACCAAACAGTTTATAAACCTCTGCAGCATTTAGTTTCTTGTATGAAAGTTTGTTTCTTCTAAAAATTCAAATACAAACTTGGGCATTATATACTATTTATGAGTTTTTTTTTAATTAAATTATTATTATTAACTAGGTTGAATAAAGAAATATTAATGAGGAAATATGTATTTATAGTAAGGATTATTTTTTATGTTTATTAATAACTCTACCATGTTGACTTACTTTTGCACTAATATTGAAAATGTAAAAATCTCTAACATTATTATCATTTCTTTTTGTAAACTTCTCTTTCTTTATTTCTTTATAATAGTAGCATACTAAGGAAAAAAAACACACCAATGAATTTAGCAACCTAGCCCAAAAATAAATAAAAGGAAAAACAGGGCTCTTAATAACTATCAAGGCCCACTACCCAAAGCCATAAGTTTTTGACATGGAATATTTTAGAAAATATATTATTTTATTTTTTAAATACATTTTAGGTATTGAAAAAGTGTTTTTAGAAAACTATTTGTTAAAAAATAATTACCTTTAAACAGTTTTGGAATAGAATTTTATATAAAAAAAAATGAAATAATGATTTTTTAAGATTTGTATAAAATGTTAGACAACATAAAAAAAAATTTAAATAAAGAGTATTACTATCTTTAATGTTGCCCAAAATTAAACCATGAGATATTTTGTATTGATTGATGAAATGGAAAAGTATATAGCAGTATATACTATCAAAATCCCAATTGTGTAAATAGGTATTTAAATAAAAACACATGAAGTAAAGTTACATATTCTCAATATAAACTATCTTTTATTTACGAAACTATATATATATATATAGCTCTGGGCAAAATCAACTATTATTTAAAGTCATTTTGTATTTTAGTTTAATTTTAATAATTCTTTGCAAAATGATCTTTCATAATTTAGATAATTAGTTGAAAATTTAGATAGGTTGTCAAAAATTTTAAATAGTCCGTCGAAAATTTTAGACCGCTAATCGAAAAATTTAGATAACTGGTCGAACTTTAGATAGAGGTCACTTTGCAAAAAATTATCAAAAGTAGATCGGAATACAAAATCATTTAAAAAAATATACTATTTTCACCAATTTCTCCATATGTATAGCATAACATCCATGCTGATTAGGCAAAATTATGGATAAGGACTCAAGTAAACATGTGGTAAAAAATTTAGATGAAAACGAATTATTAGAATAAGATAACCTTATTATTATATATACCACTTTTATTATTTAATTCTAAGAAAAATATTAATTTAATATACATGAATTGGAGTGGAATTAATTATCTCACACAAAATATACTATTTTAAATCTGGAAAATATCAATATCCCAAGTGGACATTAAAAATGAAACTGCTAATTAAGATATAAATAATGATAATCTAAATCTTATTTTCATGAACAATAAAATAATGATATCTTCATGTGCTTAATTCCTTTCTCTATATATATGGAGATTCTACTTAGTTCTAATTCCCCACTTTCAAATCAAAACAAAATAAATAAATAAAAGTACAAATAGACAACATACATATGATCAGATTAAGCACAGCATATGTCCAAATAAACATCATTCAATAATGTATTGCTAATAATGATATGAGAGAACTTATCTTATCTTGTCTTGTGTCTTGTCTTACTATAACATATATTTGTTTGCTTTGTTTGGAGTTAACTTATAAATTACTTTGCATAATATAGTTATATATATATAAATATGTTTAAAAAAAAAAGGAAGTTTGTATTAATAATATTTGTTATATATTTTCATATATTCATGGTACTTTGAGGGTTAAATAGTGTGGTGTTTAATAGTATAAATCCACTTGAAAAAAAAAAATTGTTTTATTCAAGGGCAAAATCATTAGGTGGTTGTAACATAATAACATAGTTTTTGTCCATGTATATTTTGGCTAGGGAATATACCCTAAAGGAATTCAATTATATATTTGTACGTAGTAGTAGTACATTCAGAAGAATCTTTACCATAATTTCTATGAGAGAATTATCACTTTTAAGACTGAAACTAAAATAATACCATAAGGAATCTAATTTTGAAAAATAACATAGTACAATATGTTATCAATAATGCAATATAAACCTAAACCTAAAAACTCCTCTAATAATGCAATGTAAGCTAGAGACTTAAAGTAATAATATATATATACACATACAATCCTCAACAAGGTTTTAGAGCCCTATTTTAAGGTTCATGACAACAAAGCTAATTAAGTGTGTGATTGAGGTGAAGATTTGACCCACTCTATATTTATATATATATACATATATATATATATATAGAGAATCGTTAAGGAGCATCAATAGTGTCCAACACTACAAGAAGATGATATATTGTTATTGGTGCAATTCAATATCGGGTCTCACATATTTTAACTTAATAAGTATTATGGTATATCGTTAACCAATCATAGTATGTCACATCATGTGGTGTTGGGCACCTTAAGCTGCCAAATAGCAACATTCTATATATATATAGTAGTGATTGATTAATAATGAGTTAATTAATGAGAATTGCTAAGGGGTACTACTGGTGCCCAACACCACAAGTAGGTGGCATACTGATATTGATGCAATCCAATATCGAGTTTCACTTATTTGAATTTAATAAGTATTATGAGGTATCGCTAACCAATTATGATGTATCACCTCAATAATTAATATATATGTTATACCTATCTATGAGTAGTAACCATTGAGAAGTATATATAAAAAATTGCTAAGGGGTAACACCAAGGAGGTAGCATATTGTTATTGGTACAATCTAATATCGAGTCTCACATATTTTAATTTAATAAGTATTATGTGATATCGCGAACTAAATCTAGAGTGTCAGCTCATGTGTTTAATGGTAGTATAGTAGTGATTGAATAATAATAATGAATTAATTAAAACATATATGTTATAGACTCAATTATTGTATGTGTGGAGGATGGTGAATGTGCTTATTTGTGTCGCAACAAAGAGACAGATATTATTGGTTCTTTCTCTGGTATGGGCATGTCTTATATATAATCTATATAAAGCTATAGATATAGATATTGGTGTCATATCACATTGCTACCTACTTTGCAACAAGAAGCAACATATAGATAGCTTTGGAGATCGATCAAATTGAATCTTAATCTTGTTGAAGTTTGAATTTCTTCGACCTGTGTCTGTCTGAGTGGATATATCTGTTTCTGGTTAATGGAATTGAGATGAGATGGTACATCTAATTATAAATCACCAAATCATTGACTGACTACTCTACAATATATCTAGATCTCTCCCCTATATATAATAATCAAGTTTGTTAAATATATACATATATATAAACATTCAACATGTTCATATTATTTTAGTTTAGGAAACAAAATAATAACAACATTATATATATAGACATGATGTGAGACAAGATTGATCTCTCACTCACTAAATAACATATATATACATAATGATAATTGGTGAAAATGTTAATTTTTTTTAAGTTATTTTGGACTCAACTCTAATTTTGATAATAAATTTGGATATAATAATATCAAAAGTGACTAGAATACTTTTTATATATTAGTAATAATATAATACAAGAAATTGTGTGATATAAATACTTAATATTTTTCTTGTTTATAAACTACCAAAAAAAAAATTACAGAAAAACCAAACATTGCATTTTTCTTGCATCCGTAACCACTTCTATCGTTATGCTGATTTGACTTACTAATGTCACAGGTATCAGTGTTTTATTAGTCCTCATTTTATTTTTAACTAAAAATTTTATTAATTTATTTTAATATAATAAAAAACTAACTAATATTTATTTTAATAGTCTAAGAAAATAAAAAATATAAGGTATTAATAAATATTTCACTTTTTCTTTTTATTTCTTCCTCCCCTCCTTCCCCTTCCCTGATGATTTATTTTATAATTTGAAAAGAAATTAACAAGTTTTTAATTAAAAATAAAATGTGGATCAATAACACCCTGACACATGTCACCAAAGTGAGCATAATCAACAGTTAACGATGGAGATGGTTACGGATGCAAGAAAAATATAACATTGGGTGTTTTTATCGTAAAATAAATTGGATATATAAGTATATAAATACAAAAATATAAAGTATTTATGCCGCAAATATCTTGTTATATAATGCATACCATACAATGACATTTTCTAAATAAAAATGAAAAAAAAAATTAACAAATATAAAATTATTTTTAATAAAGGTTTACTAAAGGAGGGATAGGTGTTTGTAATTTTCTTGAATATGGGGTTGCAAATATAAATATATTTTTTACCCAAGGGATAATGATATTATAATTTTTATTACTTATTTAGTGTAATCCCAAGGCAATTACCACCCTATTATTAATATCATTATTGTTAAATCTTCATATACATTATTATAAGTAATTGTAACACTATATACAACACTAATTATAATGTCAAATATATATATATGATACATAGTCATTAATTAATTTTGTATAAACATATCACAAATAAAACAATAATAATATCATGGGGCATAATTATTAATTCTCTAATACATAGGAATATACATAGCATAAACAATATTTTTTTGAAATATACACAACACATATATATGTATGATTAAAGTCGATATAGCAATCAAACTATATCACACACACTCATATAAATATATATATATGTTTTCCATAAATGAGATGAAGAAACAGTAATAATGAGAGAGTCAAAGGTTAAAGAATCATCATCTTTGGATGCTATATATAGTAGAAAGTCATATACATTTTTTGCAGTGAAACCATGTGATGAGTTGATCAGAATCAGAATCATGATCATGATGAGTTGATATATAGTCCACAGTGACCAGTCTATACTATATCCTCAGTCAAGACCCAACTTTATTATAACACTTGAAATAATTGAATGAACTACTATATATATATAATGTATACTATATTATATATTTAAAGTGTTCCATTTATATACAAATATATAAACATATAATTAAGTCTCTAGTCATGATGATTATAGTAAGTGAATATATAAGCATTTAACACTTCCAAGTTTTCCAAATCCGCACCTTAATTAACAAAACGCCCTATTTGAGTTAGAATTATTCTTGTTTTTCCTTATTCTTTGAGAAGAAGAAAAATCTCATGGTAAGTATAGTATATTTGTTAGGGGTGCACACGGGTCGAGTTTTCGGGTGCATCGGGTTCGGGTTTTAGGTGGAGGAAAGTGGTTCCGAATCCGGTCCAAAATTTTCGTGTTTTGGGGTGATTTCGGGTGAGATTGGTTCAAGAATAGGCTTTGAGCCAAAAATGAACCTTGGTAAAAAAATTTCAAAAATACCATTTTTTTTTCACATATATTTTTTTAACTTTGTTGTTAGTTTAGTAATGTTGATTTTATTTTACAAATTGAACCTTAGTAATTTAAAAAAAAAAAAAAACATTAATTTTTTCGAATTTTTTTTTAATTATGTTCAGGTTCTAGTGTAACCCGAATTAGTGTATCCTCAATTTTAAAACCCAAACTCGACCCGAACCATGTCGGGTTCGGGTCTTTTTTCACCCGAAGTCGACGGGTTTCGCAAAAAAATCAGGTTTTTGGGTTGCGGGTTTTTTCGGGCCAAATGTTCACCCATAATATTTGTAATGCCCCACATTACTATGGCTGCTTCCTGGAATGACAACTGGCCCTACAAACCAACATAAGTCTTTCTAGCGTGTTTTTTCCTCACTCGCACTCTTCCTGTGAAAATTTCCCAAGAGATCACCCATCATGAGACTACTCCAGGTCAAGCACGCTTGAATTTTGAGTTCTCAAGTGATGGGCTACCGAAAAGAAGATGCATCTTGTTGGCATAGATAGTGCCCATCAGTCCATTTAAGTCATCTTCAACTGTGTAGTCTCATACCTACACAGTTGCCACCTGCTTTATAGGTTCGGTGTCTAGGTTGCGGACACGTACTTCTAGATATTGCGAGCCCATACCTGACGAATTCAGCTTTCGAGATCACAATTCTCAAGGCTCGAAATCTGGGTGTAACATCCTTAGTATGGCTAATGTTTACTCTTAACTATTGAATTTTGTAAACTAGCTTTTAAACATTGTACTTTTGGGGATCCCTTCTGTGAATTGTTTATAATTTATAAAATGTTTCTTTTGAGGCCAAAATGTCTTTTAGCCCTAGAACACTTTAGCTAATGACACGCTTTGATTAAACGACTTGATTAGCAAGTCTCACACCTTTATAAACACACAGTGTAGCAGTCTTGGCTATCCAGGGCGTTACAAAACCAATACTAGTTTTTCTAGCGTGTTTTGTCCTCAATCGTACGCTTCCTGTGAAAATTTCTCAGGAGGTCACCCATCATGAGACTACTCCAGGTTAAGCATACTTAACTTTGGAGTTCTCAAGTGATTGGCTACCGAAAAGAATATGCATCTTGTTGGCATAGATAATACTCATCAATCCATTTAAGCATTCTTCAACTGTGTAGTCTCATACCTGTACAGTCTTAAAATCATCACACTTGACATTCCTCAGGCAATATGGGATTGCACATATTTTTACCCGGTTTTTCTCTTTGCGGATCACGGAATTCTGAGTGTCACAATATTGTTTTCTTTATCAACCTCCAAGTAGAACTAAATCATAGAAAGGACCAAAAATAAAATTCATAAAAATTACACTAATACATTAAAACATGTTATTCTATATTCCAATTTGAGACCATTTATAAATAAGAATAAACTCTATTTTGTAATAAGTTATAATATTTTTTTGTCCCGCCTTTTGAAAATATGCATCCACGAAGTAATAATTGACTTGATATTAAATAATATGTATATATATGTTATTTTTTACATACTAAAAATTCATGATAAAATTAATTATCAATTTAGACTTGTAAAATAACTTTGTATATTTTCAACATTATATAGATATGTACATTGTGGCCATATCTTTATATCATTTCGGTTTATCAATATTTTACATTAAATTTGACATGTTTTATCAATTATTATTTAATTTATATTTAAATGTGTATATTTCTAACATTTTATAGACATAATTATATTAAGTTATAACTTCCTTATAGTAATAAAATATGTTGGTCCTAACATTATTACTATAGAGATTTTACTTTGTATATATAAATATATAATTTTTCTTCAATTTTAGAAGGACTAATATGCATCTTTACATATATTTTTACTGTTTTTTTTCTTTCAAAAATACAAGATACAAAAATGTAGAAAAAAAATTAGTGGGTGGCCACAGTCCCCCTAGCTCCGTCATTGTCACCAAAAAATATTAATATAAAATGAAACGAATAAATTAAAACAACCTCTTATTACTATTATTAATTATTGGTTACCCAGAAGAAAAAGGAACAAATATCTCCCTTTCTTTGGACTAAAATTGAGCTCAATGTAATATGTTGTTCCATTTTTCTGAACTCAATGTCCAAATTATTATTTAACAAAACAGAAAGTGTTGTACAATACAAATGCTATAATAATATTTACCCTGAATTAAAACAATGTCTTACTATTATTAATTATTGGTTACCCAATAGAAAAAGAAACAAATATTTCCTTTTCTTTCTAGTGAAAGGTGAAAATTATAGTCCCCACATGCAAAGCTAACCTTCTTTATTACATGCACAAACATCTTTAGATCATGCCATGCATTAAAAGGTAGGGTATCCTAAATCACCAAAGTCCTTTCTTAAATTTCATTGCATATATATAATATAAAAAAAAAAGTTAATTACAACCCTCACCCTTTAAAGATCCAAAAAAAAAATAGAAAATTTATATAAAAGGCTCAAAAAAAAATTTAAAATTATTATTTGCATATTAACTAGAAAAAAAATGTTATGTTTTATCTTGAATCTCAAATTTCTCAAGAGTGCAATAGTATGTTACTAGTCATGAATTCAAACATACATAAAAAGTAAGACTATGTTACAAACACTATCTAATAAAACCAATCACAAAAAGTGAAGAATATACTAATACTATAAAAAAAATGAAGTCTTTTTCCCAAAAAAACAAAGTATGGAGAAAAGTAGAAAAGGAATTAGAGGTGGCATTATACACCAATCACGGTATATATATATAAATATATATATATTTGGCTTTGGCATGTGGGGTATTGACTTTTTTCTCCTTTCTTTCTTCTTTTTCTTTAGTCTAATTCAAGTTAGGTTTGGTGGCCATGGCAACTTGCTAAGACCTATCTAGCATTTTTTATAGCACAATT
This sequence comes from Humulus lupulus, assembly GCF_963169125.1. Classification (NCBI taxonomy): domain Eukaryota; kingdom Viridiplantae; phylum Streptophyta; class Magnoliopsida; order Rosales; family Cannabaceae; genus Humulus; species Humulus lupulus. The sequence continues at coordinate 5,479,715 of NC_084798.1, forward strand.
ATGGAGAAGAAAAGTAATTTGGCTCCACACACATCCATATTTGTGACTTCTACCAAATCTTTTGCTAATTTAAAAATAGGAATGAAAAAAGTTTGGTGATAAAATATAATAATAATAATAATAACAATGGGTTTTTATTAAAATTTGACTTATATTAAAACAAACTAATAAACACAATGGAAATATATGAAAATTTTATAATTTAAAACTTTTTATTAACAAATGGCTTTAGGTTAGGTTCCCTCCAAACTTTCCCACTCTTAATTTAGTGGAAAGTTTGGCCAAAAAGGTCAAGCCAACAATCATATATGGTTACTATTATATAAAATCAAAACATTATTTTTTTTCCAAATTCTTTGAAAGGGCATTTTGATACTTTGCTTGATTGTCAAGTACCAAAAAGTTAAAATTGACTTAGAATTAATTTAAAGATTTATAAGTATTTATATAATTTTTTTTATTAATGTGATGCACTGAGAAATTGCTTCTTGTAATTACTTTTTCCTTTTTTGTTTTTGGGCCATATTTTTTTGTCTCTATGAAAATAATATTGATAATGGATATATGTATGTTAATAGTTAAGTAGGGTTGCACTTCGATGCAGCTAAGGCACGATTCAGATATTTAGATAATTTTTTTTAATTAATTTTTATGATAGTGTATATTGTTGTTATTTAAGACATCCTGCAAATTTTTAAAAAATTTCGAATAGTTTATAGTACAAAAAACAAAGTTCAAACAGTTGAATTATACATGTGCATACAAAAAATAAACACAAGTGCAACAACCTTAAATTCGGCACCGTGAACTATTTTTGGAATTTTTTGGCTGCACCGAAGTCTCCCCTAGTTAAGTAATATTAGGTCAAAATATAGTGTATTAATTCATGTCTAATTAATTAATAAATGGCACATCATCTTACACACTTTAAATATGTTTTTTAATAAAAAAAACCTATAATATATTATTGATTTATTAATTGGATAAATTATTTAACTATAAAAGTAAAATTTACTCAAAAAGATATAGTGCATAATGGCTGATGATTTTATATATAATTATCTCTATTATGGGTAAATTATTGCAAATTGTTTAGAGTAAAATGACTAAAAAGCCCTTCTAGCCTCCTCACCACCACCACCAAGAAAAAATAATTAAATAAATTAAGAAGTAGGACAAAATAGTATGCAAAATTGTAGCTTTTACAAACTGATTGGTTACTTCTGGCTACTGCCAAAATCACATGGTTTTATTTTCTTAGTTTCACAATTGCCTTTGAACAAAATTTATATGTTATGTAATTTATTAATTATTATTTTTGTTTCTTTCCTAAAGTTGTTATAATGTAAATTCATTAAACTTTGTATATATTCAACTCAAGTTACCATCAACTTGGTACTATTCAGTCATTCATTCAATGTCGGTGCCCACTCACCATTATCCATACCCCATTCTAGCCAACATGATTTGAAAATATGGATATTGAAACACTATTAAAAATCTTCGTTTTAGTCCAAACAAAATTTGTAACTAAAGAAAAATCATTTTACTTATGTCGTCACTAAAAAATTTATGACTAAAAGAATTAGTCATAAAAATTATAATTTGTTGTCGCTAAATGTATTTTTAATCACAACAAATTTTATCACTAACAGTAATGGAATATGACTAAAACTGTATTAATGACAACTTGTGATTAAGTATGAATTTTTAGTTACAAATAATTTTTTGTTGTGACTAAAAGTAGAAATTAGTCGCACAAAATATATGTTGTGACTAAAATATTGTCACTAAAAAGCACATTTAATTGTAGTGAAACGGATAAAAAATAAATAAATTAGAGTAATTAATAAAAATAATTTTTTAATGTTATTTTATGAAGTAATTTTCTTTTGATAATTTTTTTAAAGAAACATGAATTAATACATATTAACTATAAATATATGTATCATTTTACAGAGTAATCCATTTGTGTTTATAAGAATTTTAAGATATTTTATATATTATTAATTGTTTTTGAGCTAGAATCATAAATCTTTATATCATAGCATAATTTAATAACTCATCCGAAAAAAAAATTCTCCAATTTAAAATTAGTGAACCAAATAGCTACTACCATCTTGAACATATATTAACATCTCATCACATCAAAAATTAGGAGACAATCTCATTCTATTTAATTATTAATTAAATCACCCAAATTAATTAATTATGATATCAATTCAAGAGATTATTATTAGTGGAAAAATGATGTATAAAAAGGACAATTTAATTGGTAATCAAGGTTAATATTATATGGAGGCAACTTTAACCTAACAACCAATTTTGTCTACTAATAATTTTTTTCATACCAAATTTTTTTTGTCAAAATAATATATCTAGAGTGATTGAATGTTGAAAAGATTGAGTTTAGTAAGTTATAATTAGTGGGGTCTCAAAGAATAAATATTTGAAATAAACTATATGGAGCCCAGTTGTGCTCAACAATTAAATAATAAAAAGTCCAATATTTAAAACCAATCCATGCATGTGTGTCTACATATATATATATATATATTATAGTACTGTTTTTTTAATTGAAATGATAAAATTGACACTATGAAATGCTTGTGTTCATTCACTCAAATCAACATGATACCCCACACTACACCATAGTTTGTCACTATAACTATACATATAAATATATATACCTTCAATAAAGTTATTTTTGTACTACTGATTTGTTGTGATTATCATGATCAATTTTTGTCACCTTTTTATCTGTCTTTATTCTTTTTAATTTCTTAATTTTGCATAATTAATTTGTCTCCCATAATTAACCTAATGGATATTCATAAAAATATGCATGTCCAATTTTACCCTTGGACTTAGAATTTTATTTCCAAGTTCATCTTCTATAGTGATCAAATTGATTTTATGGAGAATTGATTTTATAATTAAAAGGAGTTTAAAAAATAACTTTAATATTTAAGATCATTTATCATGATTATCTCCATTGAGGATTTTGCAAGATATTTCAAACCCCACTTGACATATTCTTATTTTTAAATATTTTGTAAACTTGCAATAATTCTCTCAATTAAACTCATGTTAAGATCACAGACTAATATTAATAAATTCAACAGAGCATCTCTTAATATATTTTTTTGCAGCAATGTCTCTTAATATTTTCTTTTGAAATAAATATGTGATCACAATTGAGATTTACTAATAAAAGTTAGCCATAATAGACGGTTGGGATTGACTCAGAATATTTTTCATGTCATATCTAAATCAGTTTGAAGACAAATAATTATTTATAAGGAAATTATATGCACCCCAAAAAGGTGTATTTGCTCGTGTTTTCTGTATCCGAATGATTTTTTATGTAATTTATTTTATAATTGTGTATATTATAATTTTTTAATGTATTTTATAAATTTTTAAAAAAAATTTAAATAATTTATTGTGTCGAAAATAAGGTTTAGATAATTTGTTGCACATGTAACTATTTTTTTTTATGTACGTGAAAAGTAATCAGTTTAAACTTTATTTTTGGTACAGTAAATCATCCGGAATTTCCAAAAAAATTGTGGGATGATCTAAATGACTACAATATATACAATCATAAAAAAAATTGTGTCAAATATCATATAAGTACTAAAAACACCAACAGAGTGCACCAAAAAATGAGGGATATAATCTAAAATTTCCATATATATAAATATAGGAAGCGACTAGAACGCATCTATTTTTTTACAACACCAGTGCAGTTAGTTTGTGTTTTCTACACTTCGATAATTTTTTTCCAATTTTTATTTTGTATGTCAGTGTATATCGTATTTATTTAAGATACCCTGCAAATTTTCAAGAAATTCCGAATAATTTATAGTGCCAAAAACAATGTTTAAACAGTTGACTTTTACACGCATATACAAAAAAAAAAAAAAACACGAGTGCAACAAGCTGTTTGAACCCTGTTTTCGGTAGCATATAATTTATTTGGAATTTCTTGAAAATTTGTAAGATGTTTTAGATAACTACAATGCATACCGTCACATAATTTTTTTTTTATTATATCTATTTAGGTACCGAAAATAGAAAAATGATGCATCATCATTGTCCAAAAAATAAAAACGTTCTAGTCGCTCCCAATAAAAATAAATCCACCAAAAATTAATTAAACAACAAATATGTGTGGTAAGTTGGGCATCAATTAAGGTGAGGAACTCATTCCCACATACCAATGGGTGATCCAAATCAAAAAAGGGTCCTCATCATAAAAATCATATATATCATATCCAGAATATCACAATTTACATTGGTCACACATATATATTCATTTACAGATTTATATATATATATATATAAATATCTTATATACATGAAAGGTACATAACATAGCCGTTTGAAGCCCAGAAGTCCTTTGTATCTATGTGAACAACATTATATGTGTATATAGATTGCTAAGATGCTGATCATATATATCAGAAAAAAAAAGCTGATTTGCTCTCTCTTTTCTGATACATGTGATCACTGATCTTTAGGACCAGAAAAAAAATACATCTTTTTTCTCTTCTTAATAATACATATGAACAGTACGTATATGATGAGATTATTACAAAAATACAAAGAGAAAGTTCTCTTTTTTCATGTTAATTACAAATAACTACACCAGTAAAAACAACCTCCTATGTATGCCGTTTTCGTACGTAATGATAATGTTTTTTCCACCGTTGTATAATAATGACTTTTACGAATGTATACATATAAATATATATAAGTTCATTACATGAAACATGTGATGCCTTTTGACTTACATATTTTATTGGAAATTTAACTTATTTTTGTACTACTGTTATTAAGGCTGTGCAAAAAATCAAGAAATTCGAAAAAATTGCTTATAAATCGATGACTAAATACCAAATAAACCCACACTGATGGAACCAAAAATCGCCTAAACCACCCTTAATTCAGTCGGTTTATAATTCAGTGGCGGAACCGACCGACGACCGAATGCACCGAACCGAACGAGTGACAATTTCTAAGTTTGATTATATATTATGTATATAATAAGGTTTATTTAATTATTTATTAATATTGTTAAATATTAAAAAAAAGAAATCATTTAAAAAAAAGATAGAATTTAGGGATTATGGTAACGAGACCATCTCTCTCACTTCTACTCTTTCTCTATCCCTCTCCGTCGCTCATACTCACTCTCTCGTTGTCTTGGGGATTAGGGATTTAGTGTTAAGTGTAGTACTTTGTTTTAAACTGATTAAACCGACATTTATAATGGTAGATTTTTTTAGTTATTGCTACTGGTTGGTCGGTTTTCAGATTGCATCAATCTGAACCGAAAACTGAATTTCAGATTTTAGTATCGTAAAAAATCAACCAAAACGACCCATGCTCAGCCTTAATTGTTATTAAATTTCATGTACAATTAATACTATTAATTATAAACTTATAGTGTTAATTATGAAAAGTATATTATAATTTATAAATAATTATTTTTTATAAAAAATAATTATGCATTCAAAAGATATTAATTTAATAATTAAAGTTATGTATATAAGAGTCAGTTACCCAAAATTTTACTAAACAATACCAATGTGGTATTTTTCCACCAATTAGTTTACACAATATGTACACATACATTTCAAGTTGTAATGTCAAATTTAAATTGACTGTTGAAACTTGATTTTTATGAAAGAAACAAAATAAATTCTCATCACATGGTTTTTTAATTGAAGATAAATGAGAGAAAATATATATATATTTAAAAAAAATGATTGCTCAATTTTTATATAACTCATATAGAATTAAAAAGTTATATAAAATTAAATAAATACGTACATACATATATAATAGAGTTTGAGGATTTGTTTGTTCACTATTTTCCCTCCAAAATCTTTTTTTATAAAGAGTTTGACCTAATTAATTTTTCATATATATAATTTTGACAAGCAATTCAATAACCACTCATTGCAAGCCTTCATATCCCATTGTATTATACAAATTCAAATACAAGATGAGAGTGGGGGGCCATCAAATTGGGTGTTGGTTTTATTAAGTTTGACCATTTACTTAAAATTATTATTTTAAAGTGGAGAAGAGAGAGAGAGAGAGAGAGAGAGAGAGAGAGCTAATTTCTATAATTTAAGTAAAAATGTGAGAATTTTATTTTATCTATCTATATATATATATAAATAGACCAATGAAAGTATTGGAGGGGAAAGTAAGATTTAGTAATAACCCTAGATAGCTAGGGCTTATGTTCATAAAATTATAGAAGAGATTATTATCTGGGCTACTTTGACAAAATGACATATTTTTAAAAATTATTTTATACTCTAATATAGTTTTAATAATTTTTTTGTAAAATAGTCCCTCGTAATTTAGACAGCTAGTTGAAAATTTAGATAGATAGTCGAAAAAGTCAAACAATCGTTCAAAATTTTTAAACAACTAATCAAAAAATTTAAACAATTAATCAAATTTTAAACCGAAATTATTTTACAATAATCTATAAAAAAAAATATACCAATGCAAAATCACTTAAACATAAGAATACTACTCAAAACTTTTTATAATAGGTTATAGGTATACATAATTATCATAATAATTTGGAAGATGATTTGTATTTTATTTATATATATTAATTGTGAAAGTTCCAAATCATTCATTATGATTATGATGATGATAATTGACAAAGATATGCCGCAATTTACTATGAAAGAGATATTATTGGTCAAAAGCTACTAGGGTTTTATTTCTTTTATATATACATATATAAATATAAGAGACACACATGAAGAAACATAAAAGTTGCTTTTGATGAAACCTTTTATGGTTTATTGAGCTTTAATTATTTCAAGAAAGCCCTCCCATGACCAAAGTTTCCATCATTTTTTTTTTCTTTTCTTTTTAATTGATTTCCCCCACATCAAAGTTTTTTTTTTTTAAAAAAACATAAATATATATTTGATTAAAGAAAAAAGACTTTTTTTTGGTTGAAAAACATTATATATTTATATATATATACTCACTTTTTTTTATGTTGTTTCTTTAAGGAGGAAATTAATTGTATATATATGTATAAAGAATTACTTTTATTTAAAAAAAATAAAAATAGAAAGCAATGAAAATCAAAAGGCACTTTTTTTAAGTTGGCCATTAAAATAATAAGAAGATGAAGAAGCACTGACTGGGTTTCAACTTTTAAAATAAAATATTAATTGAAAATGATATTGGCCCAAAATAAAATTAAAAGAAAAAAGAAAGTTCCTTTTTCTTTTTTATTATTATGGCAAATAAACTTTGTCACTTGGATTAATTAGTGGTATGATAAATCATCATTCATATATAGTTACATATCCTATTTTTTTTAATTTGATCCCTTTTACAAAGTTTAATTAAAGTTACAACTTCATTCCAATCACAAAGCAAATAATAGTGTCTTTGGCATATAATTTTTGGGTAATACTATTGATTTTGGCATCTATTTTGCTTTGATTAAATTTCATGACTTATTAGAGAATGAGAGGTAAATAATAAAGTTGTAGTTATTATTTCACATCTCTTTCACATAATAATAATAATAATAATTATTATTATTATTATTTAAGTAACATCATAACTTTTTCTTTAACATATAATTTGGAGGGATTTTATTGGGACTTTTATTCAACGATAATGATAGAATGAGAAGTGAAAAAAGTTATAAAAAACATTCTTAAAATTTAAGATTCTAAATCAAATTATCATGGTATATTAGTCAGTCTTTATAGTAGAAGAATCTTAGTAATAAATACACTCGATGGGCACATTATTTGTATTTTAAAATAAAATAATCACTATTTGATGTCAAATTAATTAGTGTAGGAATATACATGTCAAATTATTATGTTATAATAAGAATTTAATGGACTTTGACCGTGAGAGAAGAAAATTTTAAATAATAATAATAATAAGGTCAAAATATTAATTTTCCTCTCAAATTATAGCAGTTGTAGACTATTACCTCTCAAAAAAATTTCTTACCAAAAAAATGTCCGAAGTATAATATTTGTAGATTTTTATCCTTTTCGTCCAAAATAATAATAGTTTGTTAACATGAAAATTAAAAAATATTATTAATTAATTAATTTTAAACTAAAATTAATATTTCTAAACAAAATTAAAATTTTTAAACTTAACCAAATCTACATTATAAACGTAAATAATCAAACACATGTAGAAATATTGATTTTAATTTTTTTAATTATAATTTAAAATAAATTTAATAATTTTTAACTATTACATTAGTAAACTGATATTATTTTGGATGGAATGAAAAAAAATCTACAAATATTATAGTGTAGAATTATTTTTTGACAAACAAAAAAATTGGGGGCAAAAATATACTAATTCTATAATAATAAAAAATGATTGAAAACTAAAAATTGGGGAAGTATTTATCTTGATTTTAATTATTTTTGTTTTTTTCTCCAAAACCCTAGAAAATTTATGTCACCCAAATCTAGGTACGATTTTTTTCCTTGAGAATGTGAAGTAAATTTTGTAGAAAAACACGTGCATGGTGAAATGTAAGAGAAATTACACAATCTACTACTTTTGGTAAAAATAAATAAATAAATAATTAAAAATGAAGTAAATAAATGAATAAATAATAGTCAAAGGAGGCTAGAAAAAAGTGGGATCTAGAAAAGAACGCATGCATAGGCAGACACGTGTACTGTGAAAGCATGAGTGAGAGTGGGCCCAACCATGGGCCCAACTCTGTCATCCCTGCCACATATCACTCTCACAAGGCTCCCAATGGGCCATGACCCCATGTGTCATGTGTGCATCTGCATACACCATATTATTGCTTCTCACTATTAATTAAATCACTTGTGTCTTGGATTCATTTCTCTATGAATCATTATTCTACAACTTATTTATTAGTATTTTCTTTAAAAAAAATCAATTTTTATAACATTAAAAAAATGTGAGAATAATTTTTGAGAAATAGTTTTTTTTTTCTATAATTAATTTTTTCTGTGTAATACTAATCAATCCAGCCTCATTGGTAAGTACTACAAGATCTCGTATATTGGAACCCATGGTTATTGGAAGCCTCGGCAAAATGATACATTTTTAGAAGTTATTTTGCTATTTTCAGCCTAATTTTGATAATATTTTGCAAAATGATTTTTGACACGCCGATATTTCTAATAGAGATTCCAGACAATCTATCAGGGTTTTCAGTTAGCTGGTCGAAAATTCCAGACACTTTGTTTATATTTCAAACCGAGATCATTTTACAAAAAATGATCAAAACAAAACCAAAGTGTAAAGTAGACTCTAAAAAGATTTATTTCCATTAATTACTATATTTTTAGTCGATTGCATGTGAAAAAATAATAATTACATGTTATTTGAACAGTTAATGAGTGCGTGATAGTTAGGTCGGATTTGTCATCTAGCTCAATTTACATACTATTTTTCTTTATTTTATAGCTTACTCTTAATAGATGAAATTTGATGGCTAATTAAACTCGGAAAATTAGAAGATTATGATATTTTTCTAGTAATAAAGGATTAGGTTTTTGAGGTTGAAGATAAAGAAGAGTGAAAATAAAAGGTTAACGAAGAAACTAATTTGTACTTTTATTATTTTTAGGTTACAAAATGACTGATTCCTCTTTTGGGGTATTAATCTCCTATTTATAAATTGAGATTTACATCAAGAGTAGACAAATTCCATTTTAATTGTGACGGTTCTTAGTTCGTATTTTCAGCACTGATATCACACTAATTTTTAAGAAATTTCAAATAAATCATAGTACCAGAATCATTATTTAAATATTCTATTACAATTCATACTATTGACATTTTTTATTATTCAAATTTTTTTATAAATTGGTGATATTAAAAAAATTAAGATTATAACTATTCACGTACCGAAACACATAAAAATGACACCGAAAAAGTTTCCCTACATTATATTGTTTGAACATGAATATTTATGGGAGAACAATCATTTATTTTGTGTATCATTCCAATCAATTTTATTTATTTTTAAATGAATATTCGTATTAATTTTACACAAGTTTAAACGTCACACTCAAATTTATTTATTTTGTATCATTTATGAGCTTATCTTTTATTTTATTTTTCTTCTATTTTCTACCCAAATAATAACCACCACCACCATGCATGTCCATACACATACACATCATAATAATTACAATAATAGTAATTTCACAGATTTTTATACAACAAAAATAGTAAATAATAAAATAAATAAAAAAAGGACACTTTTTAGAGAGAGAAAGTGGGTCTGTGATTGGTACTATTTTGACTCCCATCAATGAATGAATGCCAACCCCATTGGATTCCCTCACTCACTTCAATTTTTATTTTACCGTTGAAGTCATTTTTCTCAATTTATTTATTTATTTATTTATAGTTTTCCATTTTAAAATTAAAAAAAAATATTATATCTTATTTTATTTCACTCATTGTAATTCGTGTATCGATTAAAAAAAAAAAAAAAAAAGAGCTCACGGGGCAGAATTCTGTTGACGTTGTTGACCGATTTGGTTGATCGAATCTCTCCCATCCGATCGTGGCCATCGTACACGTGTACGGCTGCTGATGCATCCGCACGGGGCTAATCATGCGCTTCGTTGCGTCATGGGCGTGTGCGGTTACGGAGCTTTGGGTCACCGGCGTGTGAGTCGAGTGAGTGGCGGCGTTAAGTTACGGCGTTAAGGAAGATTGCCCATGCTGGTTTTGTAATTACGAGGAAGCTCTACGACAAGGGGCGTCTTACATTGGGAAGACGAAACTTATGTTTAACTTTGAAATTACTAAATTACCCCTGTGTTTGGTTATAATATCTATTAGAGTAACTTAGTTTTGGTACAAATTTAAATTTTATGTTTTTTCTTTGATACATTTTTTTTTTTGCTAAGAAAAAAGAGTTCTCATAGTCCAAATCATTTCCCTATCCTTTTGGCTATATTAGCAATTCCGGGAATCACGTGCCAGTTATAGGGAACTCATATCTCATCCTGCTTTAATTTGGTCAACGTGCCGGTTATAAGAGACTCATATCTCATCCTCCTTTAATTGGATCATCAACAATTGTACCTCAAGAGTTCTAATACCATTAAAGATGGACCGACACAGTATGACCTGACCTCAAAGACCGAGACACATATCGATCCCTCTTGAGTTACCAAGATTGTCTCAAACTTCCCCTCAAAAAAGAAAATGGTCTCAAACTACAAAATTAATAATTTTTTAATATGTTTCTCTCTATGTATTAAAAGTAAAGTAAGGTATTATTTGAATGAGATTAATAAAAATAATATAAGGAAATGCAATTATTGTGTATTAAATTGATATAAATTCTAATTTATTTAGAAGAGTAGCTATTTTACTAAAATAGTAGAAAAATTATTACGGTTAATTAAAAAAAAGAACAAATAAAAGAATGAAATTGTATTTTGTTCCATTCCTTTCCATTATTTTCCATCCAACTAAATTTGACCTAAGTGATAGATTATTGTTGAACTCAATTTTTCTATTTTATTCTTTATCTCACAAATAAAATATCTCAACATTGCCACAGAATTTTATTTGTGAGAGATAATATATAAGAAAAAAAATTAGGCTAATAAATTGGTATATATGTTAACTCAAATTTTGGTCAACGATAATTTTATGAGAAAACGACGAATTTGTGCTTGAAAATAATAGAACTACGAGATTGAAATACAAAAAATAAATAAATAAAAAAGACATAAAAATTTGTTTACATGGTTCAATCAGAAAAATTGACCTATATTTCCAAGACACTTTCATTGATCTCTTTACTAATCACTTAAAAATTAAAAAATCAAATGAACCTAAACCAACATAATTATATAAAAATCACTATCATATAACTCGTTTTTTATACTTTGGAGATCGACTATGTGAATTTTACTTCTCCAAACGATGTGATCTTCTCGCAAACTCTCATGTAATCCGAGTCAAACCATAACCATTAACATAAAAATTATTATCACTATTTTCTTTTAAAATAGTGGTTTTTTTTATAAAAAAAAATATAGACAATTTGTGTACTTAGATTCTACAACAATTGTTAAAAGACTTTAAGAATTTGAATATATTCGTTTATTTATTTATTTTCTGCCCTAATTAGCATAATTCAAAGTAGATGATAATGAAGTATGAAAACCAATCAAAGTGGTATTTTACACCTCATCCAATATTCTCCTCTATCTATTATTATTATTATTAAACATATTAGTATTCAAAGAATAAAGCTATACAATAATATTCTTCATTTAATTATTTTCTTTTATGTTTTATTTTTCATGATTATTTTAACATAATTAGTAAATATAAAAAAAAAACATATTTTGCATGTATAAAATTGAATGGAGCTACTAGGGCATATGTATGGACTATTCCAATCATAAATCACAAACCCTAGTTGTCTTGTATTCAAATAAATAATTATTTATTTTATTTATTTTTGCAAAAGTAACATATAATTTTTCTGATGTGTTTTGGAAAGTTGTGCCTTTTTTATTTTATTTTTTCAGATTAAAAAGGTAAGGATTTGACCATTGTTTTGAGTCTTTATATATAATTACGTATTCTTTTCAATTTTTAATATTATAACCCATGCATGAATGAGTTTCAGTATTAAAATAAAATCAAATCGTAATTAATTATATGCAAAATTATTATTGTTTTTTTAATAAAAAAGATAAGAATTAATTTAGAATTATAGAGAAGTGGAATATAAGAATCTTTGTCTTAAAATAATATTAAAGAAAAAAACATGATCGTAGATGAGACTCCACGCTGTCAGTAGATTCTATCTACTTAAAATCAGTATTTCAGAGTTATTAATTTTTTTTTAATTTTTTTATTCATTGGATTCCATTGTATATTATATGCATATTTATACACTAATTATTATGGTTAAAAAATATAAAAATTATATTGAGGAATAAAGGGTAAAAGAAACCAATTATTCATATTAATCAACACTAGTCCAAGACCATATGTAATGATATCAAATAGTCAATGATATATATATATATATGTATATGCTAATCTTTCATGACCACACAATTATATATACACATTTATTTTCATTATAAATACAGAATTTCATTACAACTTTACATACCCTTTAATGCTATAAATATACATAGCAATAATAATGACCTTTATGTCATACATATATATATGTGGAGGTTTCTATGGTAGGACTTCAAAAAGAGTCTATTGGTAGGGTTCTTTTATATTTTTGACCCGTAAATAATTTTTGGTGTGATTTTTTTTATGATTGAACATCCTATAAATTTTCAGAAAATTCTGAATAGTTTACAGTGCTGAAAATTAGGTTCAAATATGCTATTTTCTACAGGTTTAAAAAAATTAGTCTCGAGTACAACAACCTGTTCTTAAATTAGTTTTCGACACTGTAAATTATTCGAAATTTTCTGAAAATTTGTAGAATGCTCTAAATAATTACAATATACACAGTCATAAAAAAAATCGCGCCGAAAACTGCTTACGGGTTGAGAACACAAAAGAACCTCATCGATAAAGCTCTTTTTGAAGCCTCTCTACCATAAAAATTTCATCTATATATATATAGAGTAATGATATGTGCACCCAAATATTACACATAGTGACGTGTCACTTCTTTTTAAAATAGTAGGTCTCAATTTTAATAAATATGATTGGTTAGGCCAAACTACTAAATTTTAACAACTTTAGGAAAATAATTTTAGAATATTACTAAATTTTATGTGAATTTTCCATTTTTAATTAGTAAATAAGTATTGTACAATATTTTCCATTACCATTATGAAGAAAATCATATGCTTGAAAATTATAATAAACTTGAGCAATAATTAACACAAAAATTATATTTTGTACCAAGTAACAAAAGTAATTATCCCTCTCAAAAAAAAAAAACTAATTAGTTTATTAATTATTGGGTGCTCTTTTAATTAAGAACTTTATTATCTCATGCTAAAGTAATTAAAAAAGTTATGTAACAAATGAGAGGGTGTTAATGTATATATCTACATACATTTCATAGTTAGTTTTCTTATAAAAATTAAAACTAAAAAAAATAATTAATTAGCAAGGGGGCAAATCTGAAATTCTTACAGAAGAATAGGGGTAAAATGGTAAAACGAAGAGAATCGCATATTTATAAGGAAGGGTAAAATTGGAAAAATCGAGAAACGACATGCTTTGAAAACGACAAGAAAAGGTGTTGTGGAACATTGGAAATGTTTTTTCTCTTATTTCTATTTTCTCTTTTTCCTTTTTTGCCCCTCGTGCGTAAAAATCGCATAGAGAGAGAAAGAGAGGTGGGTGTTTAACAAAAGTAGATGGAAAATGACAAGAAAGAGAGAGAAAAAGTAGAGAGAGAAAACAGGACAGGATTTAATGTGAAATGAGAGAGAGAGAGAGAAAATATATATAAATTTTGACAAGTTTTTTAGAGTGAGAAAGTGGGGTGTGTGTGGGCATTGAGGCAGTTTTATTGGAATGTTGTGGAACAGAGCCAAAAATTCCACCTTCACACCAAAGTTCATAACTTTGAGCCCTTTGGGAGGGAGGGAGAGAGAGAGAGAGGTGTAGAGAGATGGTAATGGTGGTGAATGTGGTTTGAGCTCGAGAGTAGTGAGTCTTTTTTAGCTCTGATTAGAACTTGGGTTTGGGTTTTAACAGTGTGAAGTGTGGTGTGGTAGAGCGTGAGAGAGAGCTACTTAAAGCTTCTTCTTCTTCTTCTTCGTTCTCTAATCATTTGGCTTTGAGAGTCTTTTTCCTTGGTGGGTTTTACAGAGATGGGAGATTTGAGTAGAAAAATGAGAGCTTTAATGGTGGTGGTTCTCTGTATATGGAGTCTGGTTTCTCTCTCTTCTTCTTCAGCTGCTCGGTTAAATCCTTCTCGACAAAAGCTTGAGGTTCAGAAGCACCTCGACCGGTTGAACAAGCCCGCCGTGAAAAGCATTGAGGTCCCCCCTTTACTTCTCTCTCTCTCTCTTTCTTTCTATCTCTTCCCACCTCTCTTTTCTCCACTTTTACTTTCTTCACTCATTTAACTTTCTCGTGATGCTCTATGCTACTTTCCCCTCCTTCCGTTTGGTTTCTGGGAAAGTGGTGGGAAACGAGGTTGGAATAAAAATAATAACCCCATTTGGGTAAGCAGTGGGTTCTTCTTCTTTTGGTAAAATCTTGTATAGATTTGAATGCTCTAAGCTGGATTTTCTCAGTACCCAAATGGGGTATGCTCAAATGGGTCTCCTTTTGCTTTTATTCCATCCTATGTTTCCACCATTTTCATGGCCAATTACAAATGTTTTTCTCTGTACAATAATGGCTATAAGAGCTATATCATCTGTCTTCCTCATCTCTCTTCAATAATTCCTTTTGGAGAGAGTTACTGAAGTTGAGTACAGAAGCTTTAATGAGAGTTTCTCAAGTAAAAATTTAATGCTACTAGTTTTTGAGTCAAGCTTTTTTCCCTTGTGAAAAATCCTATTTTTCACTGTACTTGATAACCCATTTTCTCTCAAGTAATTTAATGGCTGTCTTTTGAACCAAACTGATCTAAAATGTTACTTGTTTAACTTTTTCATGGTAAGCAGAGCCCAGATGGAGACATAATAGACTGTGTTCATATCTCTCACCAGCCTGCTTTTGATCATCCTTTTCTCAAAGACCACAAGATTCAGGTTCATTCTTCTCAACCATGAAGCTCTCTCTATTCAATCCTCTTTTCCATTTATTTTCTTCACTTGTTTACATCTGGGGTGTGCTTGATTTTTCAGACTAGGCCAAGCTACCATCCAGAAGGACTGTTCCAAGACAACAAGGTCTCAGAGAATCCCAAAGAAAAGTCAAACCCAATAACCCAGTTGTGGCATGTGAATGGTAAATGCCCTGAAGATACCATACCTGTGAGAAGAACTAAGAAAGATGATGTTCTGAGAGCAAGTTCAGTCAAAAGGTATGGAAGGAAGAAGCACAGATCTATTCCCAAACCAAGGTCTGCAGATCCTGATCTAGTCAATGAGAGTGGTCATCAGGTAATAATAACAAAATTTCAAGATACTGTTGTCTTTATCTCTTTGTGCTCTCTAATGTTATCTTTTCTGGTTTGATCAGCATGCTATAGCTTATGTAGAAGGAGACAAGTACTTTGGAGCAAAAGCAACCATAAATGTCTGGGAGCCTAAGATACAACAGCCAAATGAGTTTAGCTTGTCTCAGCTATGGATTCTTGGGGGCTCTTTTGGTCAAGATCTTAACAGCATTGAAGCTGGTTGGCAGGTACTAATAACTATTTTCACTACCATTTCTACTTCTGAAGTAACCAAATTGAAGAAAAAAGAGAAGTCTTTTATTTATTATTTTTTCATTTTGATGACAACAGGTCAGCCCAGATCTATATGGTGATAACAACACAAGACTTTTCACCTACTGGACTGTAAGCTTCTTCTATAATTGTTTGTTAACCCCTTTTGTTAGTCTTTTTGTTCTCATTCCCTTGTCCATGAGCTCACAAAGTTTTCATCTTTCTTAATTTTTTTTTCAGAGTGATGCATATCAAGCCACAGGGTGCTACAATCTCTTGTGCTCAGGCTTTATTCAAATAAATAGTGAAATAGCAATGGGTGCTAGTATATCACCTGTGTCTGGCTTTAGAAATTCACAATATGATATCAGTATCCTTGTTTGGAAGGTAAAATCCAAAACCTTTTGTATATATATATATATTCATTAAAAAAATAGTAGTGTGGTGACCAGAGTCCAAAAAGTTGATACTGCCAAGAATAGAGGCATGTGGGTGGGAATCAATAAAATTGTCTATCCACAAAGTGAGTTTCTGAGTTTCTTCTCACTAGATTATAAAAAACAAGTAGATAACCATTGTTGGCAAAAATCCACATCAAGTGGGTTTCTTTCTCTTGTGAACAAAACCCAGATGAGGCTTCAGAAACATCATTGTGATTTTTTCACACATGATGAGAATCTTTTGGATCACTTGATTTGCTGATCAATGAAAATAACATCATGTCTCAATAATCTTGTTTTTTCACCTTAATCTAGGCACATAGAGGGTCCACCTTTTAAGATAGTAGGTAGGAGTGTCTAGATTTACAGCTTTTCTCCTCTCAAGTCAGATTATTTAAATGAACCAAATGTGTGTAGTTTTTTTTGACTTATTGTTACCTTTATCTTATTTTATAATAGGATCCAAAAGAAGGGCATTGGTGGATGCAATTTGGGAATGGCTATGTGTTGGGTTACTGGCCATCATTCCTGTTCTCATACTTGGCTGATAGTGCTTCCATGATTGAGTGGGGAGGTGAGGTTGTGAACTCAGAGCCAGATGGTCAACACACCTCTACTCAAATGGGAAGTGGTCATTTCCCTGAGGAAGGTTTTGGCAAAGCAAGTTACTTCAGAAACATTCAAGTTGTAGATGAATCAAACAATCTCAAGGCACCTAAAAGCATTGGTACATTCACTGAAAAATCCAACTGTTATGATGTCCAAACTGGAAGTAATGGTGATTGGGGTCATTTCTTTTACTATGGAGGACCTGGTAGAAATCCCAATTGCCCTTGAAAGTAAAAAATAAATAATTACCCATTTTACCCTTTCATCTTCTTCTTCTCTTCTTCCTCTTTTCCCTATGTATCATTCAACCTAGTGCAATGCCCTTCTCTCTTTGTATACCCTTTTCTTCTTATTTTACTCTTTAGATTGGGATTAGTAACAACATGTGACCCTTTCTGTAGTGGGAAGTTTTGACTCTTTTTTTTTTTTTACTACTAAAAGATTCTCCATGTAAGTGGGTGGGGACTAGGGATATGGCCAAGTTTCTCAAAAGCTTAAAGAAACAGGCCTTTTTAATAGTAGTCTGTCTTTCTAGTCTCTCCTTTGTATTCTATTTGTTTGTTTACTCCTCTCTTGGAGTGGCTTTGTTAATTAATGAAATTAATGAATGAATGAATTGGGTCCATGGCAACAAGTTTACAATAACAAAGTGTGTTACTCTTTTGTTTTCTTTTCCAAAAAAATAAAATACATTTGCTTAGTAAGTGTCATATAATTAGGGTTTTTAACATAAACATCCCTAGTTTTTCAATATTTGTCTCTTAATAATTTTTTTAATCAAGTTTTGAGTTTTGAAAACATAGATAAATGAGTTTGTAGTTTATTTTCTCATAATTTTAGATTTGATTTTGGGTAAAGTTAGTTAATTTATATTCAATGTATACTCAAGTAAAATTGAAAGGTAAAGATTTAGGTCATGTTTGGTTGAAAGATTTATTCAATTTATTTGTTAGGTTATTCAAGCATTAATTACTACAATGATGTGTAAGTGTGCTAAACTGATATGTCACTATATGTAATGATTAGGTGGATAAATTGTCATGTTACTGTGTGTAATGTTTAAGTACATATTTTTTGTGCACGTATCATTATACTATAATGAAATGGATTATATACTATTTTGGTAGAATGACAACCATTCTAATACATAACAAATTTTATTTGATTAATTTTTGTTATTTTTATTATTCCCAACAAGTACCTTAATTGTTAAACAATGAAAACATTAAAATTTGAGAAAATGTGTATAATAAAATTCCATATAATTAAATATATTTCTATAATTAAAACTTGTGTATAAAATGTTGATAAAAAATAAGCCTTCAAAAGAGAATATGCTGCTCAAAAAGTTGTGTAGATGAGATTAGATATGGATGCTTATGAGTGGAAGTGGCTGACAAAGCTTTACAATCTCAATGCATTCATTCCTTTTCCCTAATTTTTCAACTTGCCCCCAAAAAAAGTATATGAAAAACAAAAATTATATAATAAAAATTGAAAAGAAACAAAGCACTTTGATGAAGTTCCCACTCACCCACAATACAAGCACTTAATGACCTTTTTGAGATCCATTAGATTAGAGAGGCTCATACCTACAATTGTTTGTTAGGGACAAGTTCCAAACTTTAGTAGATAGATTCCTTTGAGCCTAAATCAAAAGGGTTTTTCTAAAGTGAAATCCATTCCTTGGAAAGACTTTTGCTTTGTATAAATAGAAAGAAAAAAAATTAAAAATTGCATATGCAATTCCAAAGTCATTTTCAACCAACTAACTACTATTGGAAAAAGAAAATAATATGTTGTTGCCAACTAACATGTAACACTATAAAGAGTGGTTTTATGGAGAGTGCCAATCAATTATGACTTTTTTCCAAACCTTTCTATTGAAACTTGATTGTATTTGTTTGTGTGGGTGTATGCTTTTATTTATTAATAATATGATATATACAGGGAACAACTACAACGCATCTTTTTTTTTTTTGCAATATTGGTATATTCATTTTTTATTTTCGGCACCTGGATAGATATAATCCCAATTTTTTTATATGACGGTATACATTGTAAGTATTTAGAATATCCTGCAAATTTTCAAGAAATTCTGAATAGTTTACGAAGCCGAAAACAGAGTTCAAACTGTCAAATTTTACACTCGTACACAAAAAAATAGGCACACGTGCTACAGACAGATTAGACTTTGTTTCAGTACCATAATTTATTTAGAATTTCTTGACAATCTGTAGGATATTATGTACAATATAATATAAAACAAAAATTGGATTATAACTATTCAGGTACCGAAATAGAAAAATGATGCATCAGTATTGCAAAAAAAAAATGCGTTGTAGTCGGTCCCTCTCCTCTTTTATATATATATATATATAAGAGTTGTTTTAAAAAAAAAAATAGTAAAAAAGAAAAGGTCCTTTTTTTTTGGGAAAAAAAAAGGCTCCTTTATATGTTTTTAAAAAAGAAATTGGAAGGCCCATTGTTAGATTTAGTAAACCATTTAATGGGCTTTTCTCCTTTTCAAAATGTGATGAAAAAGAGCAATGCTTTGAAAAATATTTTGGTACCACAAGATTTGAGCATATTGTTGACTTTTATTAGATGAAATATAGTTGACAATAATAATAAACTATATTTAGATTTGAGATAACATGACAAAGATTTTAAAGAATTTATGTTGAAGTACATTATTTTCCCTAAAATGGGGTATTTAATAATTAAGATTTGAAAATTCTAAAAATATTATAATTATTGTGTTCTGAAAAATAAATAAATATCTCAACTCAACAACTCAACCAAGATTATGAACACTTAGAACTTAGCAGGCCCTACTTTTGCTTAGGAATTTGAAATCACAACGGCTACTTTTTAATGCTAAGGCAGAATCCCATATCCCTATGTAAGTGAGTGAAAATAAAAGAGCAATTTTTTAAAGGCAAGAAAAAAAAAATATTTACACTAAAGAAATACCTTTTAAAAATAATTGAGATCCTTACTGAAAACCTGACAAAAGAAAAAATAAATAAAAAATCTAATATTTTTCTTAAGGGGAAATCCAACCACAAATTGCATTTTGGTGTTTATTCTACACAAAAATAGTGAAATTTTAGCATCATAATTTTTTTCCATTCCAATCATAACACCAACATTTATACAAAAAAATATTTTCTTAATTATTAAATTATTTTATTAATCCATAACACAAAGTTATACTAAAATTATAACACAAATAATATATATTTAAAGATATTAATATAAAATTTCAAAAAGAACAATAATGTTGCGACACTCTAGATCAGCACAAAAATAGTGCAACATATATTATGCGGTTGGATTATTTTTTGTGTTAAAATCACACTATATATGCAATATAAGGGCAGTTCTAACCGGACTGCAAAACAATAAATATAATGCTAAAAAGACATAAAATTAAATTCAACTCAACTGCATTTATCCCACCATTATATTGTCAAGCTGCAGTACCCCGCTAAATATAGTAGAGTACTGTAGCAACGGCAAAAAAAAAAATTTCCTATTTTGTTTTTTATATTAGTATTTAATAATAAATATATATGTATATTATTTTATATATAAGATAAAATAATACAATAATAAATAATGTACTGTTTGGTGTAATTTTTGATGTTATGGTTGGAATGAAAAAAAAGTATGAAACTAAGATTCCTTAGTTTTGGTATTGGAGCAACACCGCATATGGTGTTATGGGTTGGAGATGACCTAAGAGAAAGTCTAATAGGACTGCATTCCTATATTTTGTTGTTGTTTTAACAACATACCAAACCCAATCGAACTCCAAAAATCACCTCATTTTGTCGAAATGCTACAATGTCCCACCATAACATGGCATTTTTTTTACATATTTTTTTATATTAATATTTTATAAATACATCTATGTGTATATTATTTTATTTATAAAATAAATTAATATAATAATATAAAATATTTTTTTGTATAAATTTTAGTGTTGTGATTGGAATAGAAAAAAATAATAGTGCTAAAATTTTATTATTTTGGTGTTAATTTAACATCAAAATGACTTTGATGGTTGGAGTTGGCCTAACATCTTGTTGGATTTGGCCTAAATATAATACTTAATTAGTTTTTGCCTTATTAGAGAAAGTGATTAGAGTATCTGCAATGCAGTTGCTATGAATAATATATGGGTCTCCATGTCATAAAGTTGCTCACGAAAGTTGTCGAAAAGTGGCTATGTTGCCATTTTTTTTTATAAAAGTATTTCCAATTACGTGGATGAGAGAAAATAATATATTAAAATTTTTGGCAACAAAATAGATTGTCACCATTGGAGATGCATTAGCTTAAAGAACATAGCTTAGGTTACATATTCAAAATCTAAAAAATTGAATAAAATATGAGTATACAAAATGAAAAAAAAATAAAAAAACCACTTGTTTTATTAATTGGATTATAATTCATAAAATAAATATGTGACCTTTATAGTAGAAGAAAAATCAATACTTATCAACAAATTCATGTACATATTAGAACTTTCTTTCTCTCATTTTTTATATCATGTGCCATAATTATTCGTTGTTACAATTTCAAAACAACAAATCATGAATAATTTTTTTTTATGTAATTTGTAAAATTAAGAAGTTTTGCCGTCAATATTTCAATAAACTTTTTCTATAATTTTCAACCCAAATAACCATTAAATTTATAGTCACATAGATTATTCATAATTTCTTCTTTTTTTCAGGAATTTTATTTTTTATTGATCATTTTATTATTCAATTTCTTTAGTTGTTTCCCAAATTATTAAAAGCAGTCCATGGAAGCTAATTTATTCTATAATACAGATCTGAAAATTAAAATTTATCCAAATTATCACAATTTAAAGTAATTTAAAAAAGAAAAAACCAAAATATATATTTATAGGTATATAAGGTAACTTTATAATATACTATACTTAAAACTAATCAAACTTGGTTTGGTGGAGACTACCACACTGGTCATATTGTAAATTTTTTGTAACCCTTATAAAAACAATCAAACAAAAACAATTATAATTTTATAATAACATAAAATAAAATAATTTTATTTAAGTTTATAAAAAGAATTATAATTTTAATATGATTTTGATATATTATTTTGCTAAAAAGGAAATATTTAGTTAATTAGTTAATTAGTTTTTTGAATTGAAAGGACACAATATTTAATTTTTTATGGGGTATTGGGTCTACAAATATGGTAAAATCAAACTGATACTATATTTTTGCTCCAATGGAGAAACTTTATTTTGAAGCATTTGGAGCCAATTTCTACCAACTTATGATGTAATAAACTTCATTCAGTTTACCATTTCTAACCAAAATAAGACATTTAGCACTTTTGAGCTCTCTGCATAAATCCCATTGAAAATTACTTTACAAATGGCACCCCTGAACAAACTCGTCGAGCATAATCATCATACTGCGAACCAAAGAACCTTCTCAAGAAATACTCTTCGTATGGAATCCGTCTATAAAAGAATCGCCAAACAACAACTGCGAATCCAATTGTCGACAATGGATTACAAAGCATTATCTGTGTACCAACTGACCAGATGAGGAAACCGGTGTATCCTGGATGACGAACAAATCTGTAGACTCCATGTGTAACTAGTTCGTGACGCTCGTCACGATTAGTCCTGATAAGATGTGTGAAGGCATTACCAGCCGTTATGATCGCCATCTTACGTATGATTTCTCCTATAACTACCATGGCGAGCCCTGTGTAGCAAATCCACCAATGCTCCTTCAGCCCGGGGACTAAGAGGATTTCAACAATATACTCCAACATTGAGAAGAGCATCGCGAAAATATAGCCTTTGCTTATGAGAAGAGATCCGAGTGTAACATTTGGTCTGCCGTGAAAGGCAACTGCTAATAGGTACTCAGAAGTATGAAAAAATACTACTGCTGCTAAAAACATCTGAAACAACTGTGTAATAGCTGTTGGAGTGAAAACTTGTGCCATTTTTGATGACGATACGAGTAGAAGAGAATCGAATTGTCCAAAAGGCAGCAGCGCTTTGACGTAACCTATTTATTCAGTTTTCGTCTCAGTAAAGATCTAAAGCAAGCACCATTATTTCCTCTTTGTAAGATGCAGCAATTAACAAGTTTGGTTCAAACCTGAAATGCTTGACATTAGCAATGAAGTTTTCTGCAAAAGAAGGATTGAAAGAGAATAGTAAAACACAGCTCATTATTGGCAAAATTGAAAGAAAGAAAGAGAGAGACGTATATGATTTCGATTGAGTCTTTTTCTATGAGTAGCATTCAATAAAGCAAACACAAATACATTATAAAAGCTAACCAATAACGGTTTGAAGGACAAAGCAATTAACGCTTTTATCTTATGCTCATTCAGGCTCTGAAATATGCTAGTTAAAAGAAAATAAAAATCCATGCAAGTGAATACACATTTCATAAGAAAATTTTACTCACATGCCCAAATTGCTTGCCACTCAAAAACTGCATATTGATGAAACTTCATATCCCCCGCAGAAGTATGGTCCAAGTAGCATTGTTTAAGAGGCCATATCCTAAAGTGTAAAGATGCAGCCATCAGAAGTTAGTTTCCAAACAAATCCGATCGATCCAGCCATGAGACCTTGGAGGACCGAACCCACGTGTGTGGCGAAATACGGGGATAACTTGTATCCTTATCACAAATCACACTAGCGTTGACAGAAAAAGAAAACAAAATAATTGTTTAGAAGGACACCATCACCATTATCAGCAGACAGAGCATGCAAATGTTGGCCTATTGATGCTTCTGTTCTTGCATTTTGTTAGTTCGAAATTCATAAAACAATGCACTCCACTTAACAGAAGGTAAAGAATCACTCCAGCAATCCAAACCGATATTACAAACTTCTCGTGGAGATTAAGCATGATCTTGTTCTAACACAGTAATATGAATCAATATGAAAAAAAGATTTATCACACTCTACATCTGTTACAGACGAGTCTTCAAGAAAGAACAAAACAACTTAAAACGGATAGTTCACATTAAAAACAATAATGCATGAAGAGACCCAATACTAATGCTTGTAGTTTCCTCTTGGAATATACCTAAGCAAAAGAGAAACCCATAAAAAAAAATAAACAAAAAAGCTTAGGGGCGGTGAGGAATCCATCAAAAACAATAAACAATGCATATATATATATATAATTATATGCAGATTAAAGACCAAATCAAACTCCTGGAAAGAAAAACAAACCCCAGAAATTCAGAAGTCCGGCCTCCTAACAGTCACGCACAAACATTTAAATATATAAATATATATATATATATATGTGTGTGTCTATAAAACATTCAGAGTGAAACCAAAGTTTATCAATACCGTATGGCTGATGATGGCAAGAACGAGAGGAGAGGAGAGGGAGATCTTGAGTTATCGACAATTTTCTTGATTGGTTTTGGTTGAAAAGCTTGGCAATTGAGCATATATACCTCATTATAAAAAAGGAAGTATTATACCACACTTTAGTTAGCTCCTAAATTAATAAAACTTTAGAAGTCATTGAGGAATTATATCAAACACTTTGTATGCACACAAATTATGTCAAAAAAAAAAAAACCTTCCACACTTAAGGTACACCTTATCACAATAGAACACCCATAAAAATCTGTATATATAATAAATCATAAACTCAAAATAGAAAAAATAAAAAACTCAACCATAAGTAAATTTGCATTTCCCAGTTAGAAACTCACTTTCTATTTTTTGGTACACTTTTAAACCTACACACTTTTTAACATTGTAAAGAAAAGATCACATCCTTATCTGAAATAAAGCCCAATAAATCACACACTTTCTCTTAACAATCTAGTAGAATTAGTGTACATGGTGCAGTTACTCAAACAAGCACCCAAAAATAAATAATATAAGGTTACCCATTTACTGAGGGTTAGGACGAACAAGGAGTAAGAGTGAGGAATTGAAAGACAAGTTTCTCTTACTCATTCATTTGGTGCTGCAATCCTTCTGCAACTAAGAGCCACCATTGATGAAGCTGTGAAGAAGAGAAGATTTACAAATAATAATAAGAAGAAGAGAAGGCAGAACAATAAAAGCAACATAACACAATAGACAGGTGAGTTCAAATTTGAAAACAGTTTCTGAATCATTCAACATATTTTTTATTTTCAAATTCATTAAATTGGATTTGGTTTTGGTTGAAAAACTAGTTTCCTTTCCTAAAAGGGTGAATTTGAATAAAAAAAAATCCAAACTTGACGATTGAGTAAGTGTTTTTGAAAAATGTGCGTGAAGTTTCGAAAAATTGGCAGAAATTTGTAAAACAATGATCAGAATGAATAAAATCCAAAACTTGCTATTCTTAACTCATCATCATTATCATCAACCATATAAATATTCTCTAATTTCCCATCTATCTATTTAAACTATTGAATTGAATTAAAAATCCCATACATTTTCACTCTCCTGAAACATGACCTATCTATCTAGGTTTTCCTTTTTCTTCCTTTTAAGTCGATCAAATCAAAGAACAAGTAAATTTTAATAAAACAACAAATCAGCAATGTATATGAAATCTATAAGTGACGAGAGGATGATGAACACTCACCAGGGAAGATGAGCAACCAGCGAATCGTGATTGCAGAGCGGCGGAGGCGGCGGGCGGCGGAGGAAGATGAAGATGAGGACTTAGGAGGAGGAGAAAGCACAGAACTTGCTTTTGAAAAATATGGTAAGAATATTCTCAGTAAAATAAATTGTATTTGTAAGTGAAACCAAATTTCTAACTAACAAAATTTTCAAAATAAGAAAAAATACAATATTTTTCAATAAAAATTTTAAACTCTCGTATTTAATGAAAATTCTCTTTCAAAAATGAGTAATTAATCAATATTTTTATGTGTGCCTCTATTTTTCCCATTTTTTATTCTTAACATAGATTTCTTTAAAAATAACAATTTTTTCTTTTATAATATTTTTTTCTTTAAATATTGGAAGATAATCAATCATTATCATAAGGGTATAAATGGGTCGGCTCGACCCATATTTTTGTGCCCCGCGCTGTGGCGTGCCTAAATTCGAGCTATCGCTTTACTCATTCGTACTCACTTTTAAGCCTATATTTGTACCCATTTTATTATTATTAAAATAGAGGTGAGATGGGGATTTGTACCCCCACATGCACTTCAATAATCAATGAGCTAACTACTAAGCTAAATACATTTATTTGTATATATTATTCAACAATACTTTACACATAATTATATTAAAGATAATTATTGTTACTTGCACTTTCCGAGTGACTGAACACGCGCTTATTCTAGCCAGCACGTGCATCTCCCAACTATACTTGTTAGTTGATAACCTTGTGAATCAAGCGATCATCTGAGACCAAATCATTAAAATAACCCGCTCAGAGGGTAGCTCAAAGGTTAACCCCCCGAGTAGCACACCTACCTCCCATTAGGAATCTACCAACTTAACTCTCTGTTGGAAATTTCCTCCATGTGTCATCACAAAGATCTCTAAGGATCATTGACGCGCATACCCATCTGCCTCTGACATTAGTGGCGGCTTTGGAGAACATGTTTTCCCGTCTATGCACCCGACAACATAAATCAGTAGGAAAAGGTGGGATCTTCCTCGAAGAATGTGCACCCACCATATGATACATTTTTGCATATTCCCTATGCAACGCCAGCTCACCGAGAGTTTTTGCTCGAAAAGGACAAATGCCTCTACCATGTGCCTCACATTCCACGTAAAGCACATGGGCCAAGCACATGAAGCTTGTCTACTAAAGCACCTTGTAAAATCCCTTGTAAATTGCAGGGTTACTCGCGGATTAGCTCTAAACCCCCAAGTCGCTTATAAATAGGGCAGGAGACTCATTTATAACAGATCTAAATTTTGGTACATGGTAAGATGCTGCCAAATCTTCAAGAGAGCTTGATTTTTGCAAGTCATTCATCCTCAATACAATTGACTCATAAACTATGGTTAATTAATAACTTAAGCCACATAAAAATGTGTTATTTCATAATCTTAAGCTCACACATTCTTTCTAATTCTTAGTTGACAGAAAACCGAATAAACAATTATAATTATTAGAATTTAAATACTTACTAATAAATTTTCAAATTTTTAACTAACAACTCTAAAAACAAATTAATTATTTTGTATTTTATAATTATTTTAATTATAGGATCATATATACTCAAAAGTATTGTAGACTTTTTTTTTTATCTTTTTTATCATTTTAATTTATATATAATTGACAAATAAATATTTATTATAAATATTAATATCAAATCATCGAGTATTTTAACCTATCGTACTTTCAGGTTAGTCAGTATTTTAACAAATAAATATTTATTATACTTATGTGTCGTGTCATGGTCAAGCACATATTTTTTATATTGTAATGTCATGTCAGGTCAATTCGCAATATCATGTAGTACCTGACACATACCCATATTTTCTTATGGCATGTTCATGTCAATTTCGTACTGTGCCAAAAAGCTTAGTCCATATTTACAGCTCTAATCATTATCATAAACTTATCAACCAATTCGTAAACTTTTTTTGTATTTTTTCAAAACTTTTGCTTCTCTCATTTTTATTTATGTGTCATTGTTCTCCATTGTAACTATAACAAAATCACCATATCATGACTATAAATATATTTTAAATTATTTTGTACAAATTCTATGTAATAACTCGGAATTTTTTTTATTTTATTTTACGTAAAACAAATTTGGTGAATTAATTTTTATTAAGAGTTTGAATAATAATTAGTGAATATTATTTTAATTAAAATAAATGTGAGTTAATCGCTTTAGACCATAATTTGGGATTTAGGTGTAAATTAAATATAAAGTTTTTCAAAGAATTTTAATATATGATTTTATGTGTTGGGATCCCCATAAAATAATAGAATCATTTTAGACTATGAATTTGTGACTTTTTCCCTAAGAGTCTATGATTAACACAAGAAGAATTTTATGGGATTAAAGTGGTGATTTTATGTTGAAAGGATTGACATAAAATCATAAACATAAATTTAAGCTAAAGTGAGACATTTTGGTATTTAGACTATAGTTTTTATTCAATTATTTTTAGTTATAGTTTAATGTATTTTCTGAACAAATGCATGGGTGAGGCTGCACACACATATTAGTGGGATTTTTAAAAATATTCAAGGCAGTTTTTAGAGGTTACTAGGGAGGGATTTGGAACCACTTTCCTTCCTCATTGGTTTTAGCCGTCGTTTCAAACTTGAGAGAAACTGGGAGAGGTTAGAGAGGAAGAACATTTTGTGTTCTTGTAGAATACGACCACTTCAGGTCCAAGAAGGAGAAGTCAAGGTGAGTTTTTCTTTGGGTTACAGACTTTAGACACGTCCTTAGAGCCTCTGTTTTGATTGTAGAAGAAAGCAAGAGAAAGAAGGGAGTTCGGTAGAATAGTCAGAAGAAAAATGTAAGTCTGAACTTACCTTTGCGTTGATTTTTCTCTTAGATTCTGAGTACCAAATTCATGTCAAATGGTTTTGTTGTGTACTAAGTTGAGGAGAAGAAGAAACCGCCAAGAACTGGCCACAAGAAGAGGTATATATTCATAGATTTCCTTCGTAGTTTTACGTTACCAATTTTTCATTTTTGTTTCTTAGGATGGTGATGACTTTTTGGACTGTTATGTATGGTTTTAATCAGTGTTTTGGGATTAGAAACACTCATTAAGATCTTGGGGATAGTTTAATATATGTGGTCTTAAGATTTGAGAGGGTTTGGGGTGGTTTAAGATTGAAGATGGTGGCTGGCTATGCATGGAAGTGCCACTTTGAGTGGTCACGGATGGAGGCCGATGGTGATAAGGGTGGTGGTTGTGGTGGTCGAATGGTGGTCATGGTGGTTATGAGTGAAATCGTGACTGCCTAGGTGAGGAAAGATGGAGACGGGTATGGCTTGGGAGAGAAATGGCTAAATGTGTACAAGGAAGAAGACAATGGGGGTGTTCACATGCATGTTCATCCATTTAGCAACTAGTTACTAATAGTTACTGATTAGTAACCAAAGGGACCAAAAATGGTAATTGGTCCCAAAACTTTAGAATTTTGTCGCGAAGCTCGGGATTATGTACCCCAAAGTCTACAAACTGATATTTGAGGATCGGGTTTAGAAAATGTATCTAAGTAATATCTAAGATTAATAATTTATGAGCTAAGCTCGAGAATTATTATTTAAGCTTCATGAAAAGTTCTAGGTTCGGGAATTAGTTTCAATGTTTAGATTTGATGACTTGGAACCTACAAAATATTTTCAAGGACTTAGAAAATATTTTAAAAAGTACAATATTACCAATTTTAAGTCTCAAGATCAAGAAGTGGGCCCGGGGCTCGTGATTTGGACTCAAGCATCAAAAAATGGAATCTTAAGAAATAATTGGAGTTTTGACTTGAAATTTTGGACACAGTTTAGGATAAATTTATTATTGGAAATAATAATTTTCTAAGTTGAGTTTGGGATATTGAGAGGGGTATTAAGGTCATTTTACCCCAAGGGCTCGGGTTTGGGCCAGGGTCGGGAATTTCAGTTCTTGTTTTTAAATTCCCTTATATACATTTTAAAATCTTAGTAATCATAAACTAAGTTATAATTATCCCAATATGATTATAGGGTCTAAATGCGATCGGAAATACTCACAATGACATAATTCACAAAAGCTAAGGACAAGAGGTAAGGAAGTATACACCAAGTGTAACTTAGCTTGTTGTGATCTTAGTGAATAGTTTGCATGTTTGTATGCTCGAAGTTAAATTCTAGTTGCTATATATGTGTGATTATATGGCTGGATGTGCATAATAGTACCCATTGTCGGGTTTGAATGTGCTTACTGCAGTAAAGTTATCATGAATGCAAATGTGCAATATTTGTGACTGTCAAGGGAAACCTTGTGAGGGTAGATCCCATGTAGCCGTGTAGTGGGGTTAACCGCCAAGTCAGTAAGGTCATCGGGTTTTAGCGGAGTGTACCCCTTTGGCACGGGAGGTGAGTATTCTCTAGGCCGCGGAGGCCACACGGGGATCATGACCCCACAGATAACTCGATGGCTCAGTTACAAGGGAAACCTTGTGAGGGTGGATCCCATATAGCCGTACAGTGGGGTTAGCCGCCAAGTCAGTAAAGTCATCGTGTTTTAGCGGAGTATACCTCTTTGGTACGGGAGGTGAGTATTCTCTGGGCCGTGGAAGCCACACGGGGATTAAGACCCCACAGATAACACGATGGCTCAGTTATATGTTTTCAGTATGTTACGCAATACTATGACTTATGTGAATATGCTAGACATGTTGCTCAGTTTACAGTTTCCAGTTGTGCATTGCTGTTATGCAAAGTTTGTTTTGGATAGTAGAATTATAAGTTGTAGCTAGCTTCCTTACTGAGCGTTATAGCTCATCAGTTACTCTGTGTGTGTAGGTAAGGGCAAAGCTTAAGGAGCAGTGCAATAAGCTGGAGGGGAGTCTGTTCTGAAGTATGCATACTGTGAAATAACTAATTTGTAGGGTTGTCAGGGTTCTCTTAAGTCTTCCGCTGAGTCCAGTAACAATTTTATCAATTTCATGTTTACCAGTTTTATTTAAAGAAGGCCCTATGGCCACAGACTATTTCTTAAGTTACGTTTAACTACATTTTACTTTGAAACTATGGAATCCCATCTAAATACTATTTTATTTCAAAAGTACTCCAATGTAGAATTTTCTAAAGTTTACTTTAAAAGTTTATTTAGTTTTTAACGTCCGATTTTTACCAAAGTTGACCGTAAGAGTCCAATTGACCCCGAATAGTCATAGTTGTGTTTATGTGGGCCTAATTAGGAAAAGTTGGGTCGTTACATTCTAAGTCTATGCTTATAAATTAAACTCTATATTTTTACGATAGGAATACTTCATGTTAAAGTATTTTTTAATTAGGAAAATACCAACCTTTTATATATATTTGTATATATAAAGTTATTTGAAAATGTTTGACTATTGTAAGTATAACATGTTTTGCTTGTTTGGTAAAAGATTACCACATTGATTCGATTGTAAACATCTAGCCAGCAAACCTTTATAAAAATAACTACAATTTTTATATTAATTTAAATCAATAGTAAATTGAAGTGGTTTTGACCAATTTTGTTAAACAATTTATATCATTCTTTAACACCTTTTCTAAATAGTCATTAATATATTTATTTTCATTTTGATGCACAATTTACAAGAATTAACATGATAGCATTGTTGTTGATATGTATTTTGGTATATAGATTTGAATAGTTGTGGGGTTCATTGGAGGTTAATTCCTAGTGAAATATTTTCAATGGAGGTTCAAAATACATGTTACATCATGTTTTTGTTTGCTATTTTATTAATGGCAGAAACCAAAGAAATTTTTAGTTCCATGAAATGATAAAGAGAGTAAGGAAAAAGCATTGGATATTGGAAGAAGTATTATATTGACCAAAGATGATCTTAAGAAAAAGAAGGAAGCACATTTGTTTGATTATTTTTAATATTTTAGTTTGTAGTTTGATGTTTGCATTTAGAAAATTTATATTTACATTTTACTTTAGAAGTAGTTGTGGATTTTTTTTTTATATGATTTGTCTTTTACACGAGATTATAGCATTATAAGAATAATTAATGTTGAGAAATTGGAATAAAAAAATTAATACTT
This sequence comes from Humulus lupulus, assembly GCF_963169125.1. Classification (NCBI taxonomy): domain Eukaryota; kingdom Viridiplantae; phylum Streptophyta; class Magnoliopsida; order Rosales; family Cannabaceae; genus Humulus; species Humulus lupulus. The sequence continues at coordinate 5,511,884 of NC_084798.1, forward strand.
CATCCAAAAGCATATTTTCTTCTATATGTAAACAACAAATAAAATTTATAGTAAAAATTTAGCATATTAGTAAAACAATTTTTTCCTTTTTTTGTTGGAAAGGGTGATGAATTCTCATTAATTAGTTAAAAAGGAACAAATGTCCTACAAGTCATGCTGAACTCAAAAAGTGCAGCAACAAATCTCATCCCAACTCAAATATATGCATCCCCACACCCAACATAGAGGTCATGAACGCTCACAATCCATCTTAAAGATTGCTGCAAGCCCCACCAAAACCCCCAATTGGCATTGGAGAAGAAAGCTAAATCAGCAAAAGCCGCCAGAAGATTCCTCAGCCCTAAGGACTCAAAGTCGTAAGAAAAGCACCATTATCGCCACCCTTGAATCACACCTTGTTGAAAAACAAGAGCCACATCATCTCAGCTAGGGATTGGCTAGTTGCACGACCAAGGCGAACGACAATCCCTAGCCGAGAGAAAGAAAAGTACATGTTGGACTTAGAGTTTCCAGTAGAGAAAGTAGAGCTTTTTTATAATAATTTTACCGTTTTAAGAATTTATAATCTAAACTTAGTTGTTTAATCTAGTTGCATATTAATTACTTTGATATTTTCTTGTATTGTTAAAAAAATGGAATAAAGTTATTTGAAAAAATTCCAATATGTATAAAGGCATAAGATGTGTTTATCATGTTGTTAGCAAAACGTTTTAATTTCATTTGAAAAATAAAAAGAAGAAGAAAAAACTAATTTTTTTTAGAAAACCAAACAATTTTAAGTGAACTAAAAGTATAATATGAACTTTTTTTTTTGTTTGACAAAAAATAAAAAATGGAAAACAAGCTAAATTTAAGAACAAATTACATTCTTATCCGTCATCTAAAAATTCTCATGGGGTGTTTGATATGAGGTTTGAGTTTGGGAGAGTAAAGTTAGAGGGGGTTTAGATTAAGGAAATATGAAACTCAAGTGTTTAAAGGGGTTAAGATTATTCTCAAATCAAGCTAAAAAATAGGACCTACTTAGAAACACAAACCCCCAAACCATTAAAAATAAATTTACCAAGCATGGGTTAGATACCCCCTCAATGTGCAATTGTGTCTATAATTTTTAACTGTATGAGTTATTATATAAATTCAAATTTATACATTACAATTCCTTGTTTTAATAAGAAAAAAAAACAATATTATGGATAGGGGCTTTGCCAAACAATTTTCTTTTTATTTTTTCTTCTTCTTTTTTATATTTTATTTTATTATTAATTATTTTTTGCAACTCTTATTTTAATTTTGTATGTCCTTTAGCCAAACAATTAGTTTGTTGGTTATTTCCACTTTTTTTTTTAATTATTTTTTTCATTCTTATTGTGAAGTACCACATTAGTGTGATTGTAAATTTTTGAATGATTTAATTGTTTTATAAATAACTTCAATTTAAAACTACATAACTTAAACATTTTTATTTTTATAATTTAAATTTTAAAATTTAATAGTCAAAATTTGCTATATTTACACTGGCATCCCATTTTTAAAAAAATTATATATTTATTCCTAAGTAAACGAACTAAAATGCATATTCATAATCTTATTTCTATTTATAACTACACCCCAATTACTTAAACTGTAATATAGTTATGAATTAATTTTTTCTTTTTCAAATTGAAATCTTTAAACCCTATGATTAATATTGGAATTTCATCAATCGGTAGAGTGACCAAAACTTAGATTATTTACAATTTCTACAATCTGGCCAAATATTACTTGAGGAAACCCCAAGCTATATGTAAATATATTTAGAGAGGGGGAAAGAGTAGATCACGTAATTGTTTTTGTTTTCTTTCATATTTTTTTTTAGAAATATTCTCCAATCTTTGATCCCTTTGCTAAATGAAGCAAGCTCTTAATTTTTCGCCATGTTCAAAGTATGATGATAGATGAGCAATTGTATCCAACCTTGCATTTTGAGATCTCGATAATCAAATCACTTGAAAATCTTCCTTTGTCTTGACATATATTAAAAATAACAAAACCTCTTAAGAGGTGGAGATGGAAGAGGAGAACATATGAGAATTTTTAATCATCTTTAAGAAAGTTGGGGTGTACTATTTTTCAAATAAGACCTTTTGGGAATAGAGAAGTAAATTTCAACTTTTATGCGTAATAAGGGGTCTTGAGTAAAAAATATAATAGGTTCTTTAATTATTTCAAAAAAATGTCAAAACTTTTGACAGTACCCAAAATGTCCATCTCACAATTCTCCTACCCTCTTCTCGTTTCCTCCCTCCCTCTCTCTTGGATCACTCTCTCTCACTCACCTCACCTCACCTCACGACACCACTAAGAGCACCACGGTCAACGCACTACCAACAGCCGAGCTCCTCCCTAAGAGGAAGTCATTTGTAGAGATCAAGACCAAAGTAAATTTGGAGGAATCTTGGAGTAAAAACTTATGGATAAGTAATTTTTCTCAAATACTTTGATTAGTGATGTTTCCTTTAAACTTTTTGGGCATTTCGAACAGCTCTGAGCAATATTTGCACATATTTTTAGTTTTTAGTTTTGTTTTTGTCAATCTGCTTTTTATGCAATTTTCTGGGTTCGAGATGTGCTCAATGGTCACTCGATGCAGGCTTGATGGCACAGTAATTTTTATGGCTACATGATTACTCGATGCAAGCTCGATGGTTACTCGATGCAGGCTCGATGGTGTGCATTTTCATTCTGTTTGTGGTATGCTTGATGGGTGTTTCTTGCTCGATGGACGTCGAGGCATACTCAATGCATCCTCAACACATGCATGTTGATTTTTTTATAGTATTTGTGTTTTTTTTTATATATTTCAGGTTCTACTATTTACGAATTTGTTTATTACAATGGTGTTTGGGAAACAAATGGAAGGAAATTGTATTTTAAGGATGCTGAAGGTGAAGTGATACCAATAGAGAATGATGTCACTTACTTGAAACTACTTGACAAACTGCACGAGACATTTCAGGTGGATAGAGAGGCGTATGAATTAAAACTCGAGGTGTCGTACGTATGCGGTGACCAACCATTTGCACTGGTTCAATTGAGAAATGATCGTCAAGTTCGTGTATTCTTAGGAATAAGCTTGAAAGAACGGATATCCTTATATGTGACTCCAGTTAAGAAGAATGTCATATCAGATCCTTCTCCTAGTGTGAACAAAAAAGACACGACCAGTGTTGATCCATCTCCTACAGGTAGCAGTTACAAGCATCTTAGCGAGGTGGGCACTGTAACGTCCCTAAGGTAGGGTACGTTCGCCACATACTCGTAATTCTAGAGTTTACGAGTATGTTAGGCACTTGACCAAAAGAATTAAATAAAATGATACGAAGAAATACATAAAAATTTTAAAACTTTTATATAAACTTATTAGTAGAAATTATTACACATATGAATACTTTAAATTTAAGGCAGCCATATAAAAACTCAAAACCATTATTGCATTGCTACTGAGTCCGTGCTCCACAAGTTGCTCAACAGCTAAAGCCACACCTGGAAAAATGTTGGAAAATAACATAATGAGCTAACGCTCAGTAAGCAAATCTCATGCATACACATACACATGAATGTCGTGAGTTTGTAGTGCACATATACTAATATACTGACTTATATACTTATGCATTTCATTTATTGTTCATGCACTTTCAAACCTTACTTTTATGCTCTTTCTTTTAGTTTCACATTTTTATGGGCCCAATATCACTTGTGCACACTGTTTGATTCAGCCAATGTCTGCAGGGCTTGTTACACATATCATATAGAATCCCATGGGTTCTCCTCCGGCTAGCCATCATCTCAGCTAGGCTCATCATAACACTCATTTCATCGTTGCCATAGCTGCCATACTTATTACACATATGGAGGAGAAAGACGGAAACATGGCAAACATATCTGAATGGTCAACTCTGACCTAGCCCACACTAGTGGGCAGCCACTATAAGTCTTATAGACCTCCGTCTTCTTCATTGCACTTACTTAATTGCTTCATCGAAACAGTGGCACCCTTTTTAACATCTTATTATCACTTTGCTTGAGACTTGTGTCATTAAAATGTTTAACTTTACATAAGACTTTTCAAGGCATTTCACAATTTTCCTCATATTTATATGCATGGTCTTATATCACATAATAATATATTACATAACTGTACATGCCATGCATACATGTTGATGCTGAAATGTCAATGTTCATGTTCATGATTCATGCTTGATGGTATTCAATCAAGGCATTGTATCACATCTCATATAACTCAAAACATCTTTAGTCATAATACATGAAGCTTTGGGTTGGTGGCGTTGTTATACCTTAACGTAGAGCTATGGCTCAGGTCTAAGGTTTCCAGCCTAAAAACTTAAAAGCTTCATATATCATAACATATAACAAATCATGAACATAAAGTAATCCACATATCTATCAACATAAGAACACATACTTGCACATAATTCATATCATTCTTAACCAAGTAAGACATCTTTCACATATCACAGAATTCATCAATTACATATCACACAACACCCTTATGGTGTTCATATAACCATTCTTCACATACTTATCATATGCATCATCATCATACCATACTTAACTCATCAGATGTACACAATCAATGTAGTCATGCATCTTACACTTAAGCACAAAAGGTGAGATTTACTTACCTTAGGTCCTTAGCTTATTTTAAAATTGCTCACCAAGAGTCAATCAATCAAATCCATACAAATCCTATTCAAGGCACATCATTTATTAAATTCTATCAAAATCGTAAATATACACTATTGATAGTGTATATTAACAATACCAGAAACTATATAAATGATAATAATTATTATTATCAATGTAATCCAAATAACTATTCATATAAAACCATGTTTTAAACATTGCTCATAAGATAATGTACTCTTATGATAATAATAATAATAATCCCAACAACAATAATAATTATCGTCTATAAATAAACTTATTTCGATGTTAATAACAAAATACTTCAATAGCAATACGTATATGAATGTATATATTCAAATAGTCATTTTATAAAAGAAATCATATTTTTAACATAAAGTTGTAATAATCAATATAATGATAATAATATAAATATAAATATTTATATTATTATTAATTAGTCATAATATCAATTCCAGTGATATAATAAATATATTTTCTCCAAAATTCACTGGTCTTACAAATATCAATAACTGTAAGAAACTAATATTTGATATTACTTTAATATTCAAATATTAATATACAATAATAATGGTTAAATAATAGGTTTACTATAAATCACACTTTTCATATATATATATATATATGAATTTGTATTCTTGATTTACTTAACAAAACAATAACAATAATAATTAAAATTAATTAATCATAATAATTTCCATATTAATATAAAATCAATTAAATATGTATTTTTTATACTTTATTTAATATCTAATATTTTCTAGAAAATTGGACAGCACAACGGCTATAAAGTGGACAATTCCAAAATCAAAACCTGTATAAAAAATACATATAATCCCAGACAGCCAGTATAATTACAGAAAAATATTCCATATATCAAGAATATATAATTATATACTATAAATACACATAATAATAATTAATCTAATCAATCACAATTAAATCACAATATATTGGTCAAAGAAATTATACCACAATGATCGGGTTCCACAACAAGTCAAACGATGCTTTTCTGAGACTCAAAACGTACTTCAGAACCTCGAACACTAAGTTTTGACCGTCGGTCTACGGTGGATTGCGGTGGCTCGAGGTGGGTCCACCACCCAACTATGGTAGATGTATGAACAAGTTATTGGGTTTTGAAGCCCACAATACGAGGAACACGATGGTGGTGACGGATCAGCAAACGGATGCCCGAGGTGACCGAATCGCAACTTTTAAGTCGCGAGGTGGCCGAACTTAAATCGACCAGTTGAGGTGTTTAATCGGCGAGTGAGCTCTAGATTCCCGCGTGGGTCGATAGTTCGGAGGCCTCTAAATCCAACGGTCTGGCGCGTGGCTATAAACGGTGATCGCCGGTGGACGTTCGGTGGTCGGGCAGACGCACGCACGCGAGAGAGAGAGAGAGAGAGAGAGAGAGAGAGAGAGATTTTCTGAGGAGAGAGAGAGAGGGGCTCGGGTAAAAAAAGAAAGGCTGAAGCCTTTTCTTTTCTTTTTTTTTTAAATTTATTTTTAAAATTACACTTGGACCCAAAATACTAAAATTCTTTTCAAATAAGCCATTTAGCAAAACTTTCTTAATTTTATAAAAATCCCCAATTAAAATTATATGACATTTTGGTGCAATACTTGACTACTCAAGTTTCTTTCTCTTTAATCTCATCAAAAACATAAAATCATATTTTAAACACTATTTTTCCATTACTATTTCTTAAATTTGTAAACTTGTACATTTTATGTATTAAAACTCTGATTTATAATAAATAAATGTATTATGAAAATGTTGGATATTACAGACACTTTTGTTCTAGTTACTGATCTGATGGCTACTGTGTTCAGCTTGATATACCACATGGAGGTCTCACAGGTGTGCTTGAGGCATATGAGTACGATCCCTATGTGAATGATGATCCATTTGGTAAATGCTTTGAAGATAATGATGATGGTTCTGATGATGAATCATATTATAGTGTAGATGTTTCAAATGAGGAGTTAGAAATTTCTCAAGCTCAACAAGTAGAAGAATAGTCAGGAATGCCTCTTACACGGGCACACCTCCCAACTCAAAGACGCTGAACACCTGCCATAAGCAGTAATCGTCCTGCTAGGACAGAAGAAAACAATGGGTGGATGGAGACAATTGTATCAAGAGAGGATCACACCAGGTGGAGTGCCCCAATGTTTACAAAAGAAGATATTGAGGCATCTACTAAAACTTATACCTCATCATCTAGTGCACCAATAGGAGAAATATATGTTGGGAAGACTTTTGAGGAGAAGATTGATTTAAAAACTAAAGCTGCTCTATTTGCAATAACTTTGAGTATGTGATTAAAAAGTCTGGTACTGACGTGTGGTATATCACATGCAAAGATCTTGACTGTTGTTGGAGACTGAGAAGGAAAAAATTACCAATGTTCCCATGTTTAAGATCACGGTGTACAAGAGCGTGCTCACATGCTCGTGCTCACATGCTCACTAGAAGTGCGACAAAAAGGTCATCGTCAAGTTGCACCGTGGATCGTTGGGCACCTCATAAAGAACAAATACGCAGATGATGAGACCATCTAGATGGAAAACAACATAAATGAGGATATGGAGAATTATTTTGGTATTGATATGAGTTATGAAAAGGCATAGAGATGTAGAGAGAAGGCACTTACGTATGTTAGGGGGATATATGGATATTCGTATTGTAAGTTACCATCCTACTTGCACATGTTGCAGCAAAATAATCTAGGTACAAATTCTGATTTTGTCACTGAAGATGGTCGTTTCCTATATTGCTTCTTTTCCCTTGGAGTTTGTAGGAGGGGATTTAGATTTTGTCATCCTGTGATATGTGTGGATGGCACGTTCTTGAAGAACAAGTATGATGGCCATATGCTATGTGTCATTGTGTTGATGCGAATAGTCAATTATATCCAATTGCGTTCGGGTTGGTGGATAGTGAGAACCACAACTTGTGGAAATATTTCATGACGAAGTTGAAGGAAGCCATTGGGGACGTTAATGACCTGGCTTTCGTGTCAGATAGGCACGCTAACATTATTTATGCTCTAAAGGCTATCTTTCCTAATGCCTACCACGACGCATGCTACCATCACATCAATATGAATGTGAAAGCTAAGTTAAAGATTGATCACTGTCACAATGAGATGTAGGCAACAGCCTATGTAATGCCCCGAATTTCCTAATAAGGGTTAGGACCATGATTAGGAGGCCGGGAGGGCCATAATTGAATTATGATACTATTTAATGATCATATGCATGTTTGTGTGAATTATATTATTATATGATGGTAAATGCATGCATATGGGGGTATTTATGAATATAGGGGTATTTTGGTAATTTGGCCGCTGTGGGCGTAATTGTGTATTATGGGTGCATGGTTGTGATTAATTAATATAGCCAAATTGTAAGGTGGATTGGTTCGAGCTATTCGGCATGAGACGATCATGAAATGTAAGTGTTTGGTCTAGTCATAACGGGTTTAAGTTCGGGGCTCGGGATGAGTCTTGAGGTCATTTCGATGATTAGAACATTATCGGGAATTAAAGGGTAATGGGATATGATTTATTGGCATTTGAGATTATTGAAAATAACAGGAATTTGAGGGTATTAATTATAATTAACGAGATAGGTTGGAAATGACAATTTTACCCTTGGGAAGGCTTTAGAAACTTTTAATGACCTAGGGGCATTTAGGTCATTTGGTTTGGATTTATATTGACTTTCAAGGTTGTAGAAAATCATAACAAAAACAGAGCATCATCCTCATCTCCTTCTTTCTCTCCCGTACATGTTCTTCCTTTCATTTTCCTTTGAATTTTGAGAACCCAAACCGAGGCAACAAGCTAGGAGGGCAAGACTTGAGGATTTAGGACCTTGGTTCAGTTAGTGAGGAGCACCTAAAGCAAGCTTGAGGTAAGTTTCAGCCATTAATTTCATGGTATACTCTGTTTTGGGCTTTAGTTTTCAGCTTGTGAATTATTTGTGGAAAGTTTGGATTAATGGAAGTTTGATTGATGTTTAACTTGGATTTTGATGAGGGTTTGATATATATGATGTTTAGGGGTAGGATTGAGTGTTTGGATGAGGTTTGGGATTGGTTTGAAGGGTTGGTTTCAAGGAGAACGTAGGGGAAGAAATTCTGGTTTTTGCTGTTTTGCTTAATGTGCCGCGGCATGGCTATGGTGAGCCGCGACCTGTGTGTGTTTCTGGGGAGGTTTTTGCCTCTGTCTGAAGGTGAGCCGCGGCATGGCTAGGGAGGGCCGCGACCCATAGAGGCAGTTTTGGCCAGAAATGGGTTTTTGACTTGGGGATGCTAGCTTTAGGCCTCGGAGTCGATCCTACTACCCGGTTAAGTGTGGATTGATGTCCCGGAGGCTAGATATTGGTTTGGGAACCTATGTTGATCATTTTTATTGATGGTATCCTATATTTGGTTATGACTAGGTGACCGCTAAAGGACTAAAAGTTGATCGTTCTCAAGGGTCGCTCTTTTATTCGTTCTAGCTCGAATCTGAGGTAAGAAAACTGCACCCTGTGTATATGTGACATGCATGGCTATTCTTGATGCATGTTGGTTGATTATTAAATATGACATGCATGGCTATTATTGGTGCATGTTGGATTGCTAAATATAATGCATATGATGCACGGGAAACATGTGATTAGGACATGCTTTATATACTGAGAATGATATCGTTCAGAGCTTGAGCCTCTGTGTTCGTGCATGGTCCTGACTGTACCTGTACTAGTTAAGTAAGCATGCTGAATACCATGTTTATGGATATTGGACATGTGATATATGTTTGGTGGCATGGCTTACTTGTGTATGGCTGTAATGCCCCAAATTTCCTAATAAGGTTTAGGACCTTGATTAGGAGGCCGGGAGGGCCATAATTGATTTATTATTGTATTTAATGATTATATGCATGTTTACGTGAATTATATTATTATATGATGGTAAATGCATGCATATGGGTGTATTTATAATGATAAGGGCATTTTGGTAATTTGGCCTATTGAGGGCATATTTGTAAATTGGGTGCATATCGTAATTTGTGAATGAGATTTAATTATTATGGAGATATATTCGAGCTATTCGACATGGGACGGTCCGTTTTACCGTTTGAGCGTTTTCGAAGATATCTTGAGTTCTAGGAGTCGGAATCAAGCGAGGGTCGAGGCATAGCGATCCTAGGAAAGAATAGAAGCTTCTTAGCCGAAGGATTTGACGGAAAACAACCCAATCAAAGGTAATTGAAGTTTAAGTTTTGAGTTATTTCGAGTTTCTAAGCTTTGAATTGATTTTGTGAATCGTTGACTTTTCGGTTTGTTTGAACCTTGGGTTTTGAGGTATTGGAAGCTTGGGAACATTGTTTTGATGATTGGGGAATGTTTAGGTGTGTTTTTTGAGGACTTTGAAGTGTTGAAAACACGTTGGAGAATGGTTCTGGGTTGGGCGCCGCGGCCCTAGCTCGAGTTAGCAGGTGGCCTTCTGTTTCGCTGGGCGCCGCGACCCTTGTGTGGGGCGCCGCGGCGCTTGCCTCTGGAAATTATGGGGGCCGCGACCCAAGGTGCTAGGGCCGCAGCCCTTGCCCTGTTTTCACCCCGTTTGCTTGTTTTGACCTCGGGAACTTAGCTATGAGCCTCGGGAGTGTCCCTACTACTTGGATTAGTTTGGATTGATCTCTTGGAGGCTAGATATTGGTTTGGAAACCTTTGGGTTATCATGTTATTGATGGTGTTCCATGTTTGGTTATGATTAGGTGACCGCTAAGGGCTTAAAGGTTGATCGTTCTCAAGGGTCGTTCTTATATTGGTTCTAGCTCGGATTTGAGGTAAGAAAACTGCACCCTGTGTATATGTGACATGCATGGCTATTATGATGCATGTTGGTTGATTACTGGGTATGACATGCGTGGTTATTCTTGATGCATGTAGGCTGGCTATTAAACGTGACATGCATGGCTGTTATTGGTGCATGTTGGATTGTTGAATATATTGCATATGATGCATAAGAAACATGTGATTAGGACATGCTTGTATATTGGGTGTGATATCGTTCAGAGCTTGAGCCTCTGTGTTAATGCATAGTCCTAATTGTACTAATATCTGTTAAGTAAGCATGCTGAATACCTTGTTTATGGATATTGGACATGTGATATATGTTTGGTGGCATGGCTTACCTGTGTATGGCGCTGACTTATTAGTCAGAATTGACAATGGTGTCAGATCCGTCTGTGAAGCTGTGACTTATTAGTTAAGTTCACCACTGGCTGAGCACTGGTCGTGTTTTATCGGCCTAAGGGTCAGAGGTGGCAGTGCGTTGTGAACGCCGGGCCAAATAAAGATTAGATCTAATCGAGGTCGGCATTGAATGACTCATATGGGGTATTAGTGCTGGACCGACCGGAAGGTCAATGAGAACTTATAAGCGCTTGCCTGGTCTACGACCAGATGACTATAGCCAAGGTATTGACCCCGGTGACCGTTTGTCACATGGCTAAGGGACGTTGTCCATAGTTTCGACTCTAGAGTCGTGAGGAAGGTTATGTTGGTGACTAATCACCTTGCACCTGTCCTAAACAAGCTTAAGTCGAGAATTACGCATTGAATGACTCATATGGGGTATTAATGCTAGACCGACCCAAAGGGTCGAAGAACTTATAAGCGCTTGCCTGGTCTACGACCAGATGACTATAGCCAAGGTATTGACCCCGGTGACCGTTTGTCACATGGCTAAGGGACGTTGTCCATAGCTTCGACTCTAGAGTCGTGAGGAAGGTTATGTTGGTGACTAATCACCTTGCACCTGTCCTAATCAAACTTATGAAAGGATCATGTATCAGTTAAGCCCTAATGACCCTATCGTCACATGGCTTGAAGGAGCGATGCTCATTATTGTGACTTTTGGCTATTGTCACCTATTTGCTTGGACTGATAGTCCTGAATGGTTATTATGATCGTTGTTGATATTATATCATGCTTTATTGTGTTTTCTTGCTGGGCTTCGGCTCACGGGTGCTACGTGGTGCAGGTAAAAGCAAGAGGAAGCTGGACCATCCTTGAGTTGGAGAGCTTAGGTGATGATGTGTACATATGCAGCTGCTCGTCCGCCACGGCCGAGGTTTAAAGTGGAACTACGGTTGAACCCTGTTTTGCCGCTTAGAACGGCCTGTTGTAAATATTTTCTGTAATAGACTCTGAAATTATATTTTCGGGATCCCAATGTATATGTTAAACGTTCTAGTGAAACGTTACATCTTCACCAAAGTTTTTAATCCCTAAACCGCTAATCATACTTAGTTCACGATTTTGGCCAAATGACTCGATTAGCGAGTTTAGCACTGTTTACAAGGCACACCGTAACTGTCCCAGGAGTTGGGGCGTTACAACTACAGAATCCCGTGATCCGTAAGGGGAAAGACCGGGTAAGCTGTGCAATCCCACACCGCCTGGGGAAGGTCAAGTGTAATGATTCTAAGACTATGTAGGTATGAGACTACACAGTTGAAGAGGGCTTAAATGGATTGATGGGTACTACCTATATCAGGAAGGTGCATCTTCTTTTCGGTAGCACATCACTTGAGAACTCCATGGTTAAGCGTGCTTGGCCTGGAGTAATCTAGGGATGGGTGACCTCGTGGGAAGTTTTCCCAGGAAATGTGCGAGTGAGGAAAAAGCACGCTGGAAAGACTTGTCTTGGTTTGTAGGGCCAGTCGTCATTCCAGAAAGCAGCCATAGTGATGTGGGGCGTCACATAATGGTATCAGAGCCTTGACCCAGCCGGAAGTGTGGCCGACGGGGACGTCGGGCCCGTAAGGGGGGGTGATTGTGACAGTCAAAATCCCGTGATCCGTAAGGGGAAAGACCGGGTAAGCTGTGCAATCCCACACCGCCTGGGGAAGGTCAAGTGTAATGATTCTAAGACTATGTAGGTATGGGACTACACAGTTGAAGAGGGCTTAAATGGATTGATGGGTACTACCTATATCAGGAAGGTGCATCTTCTTTTCGGTAGCACATCACTTGAGAACTCCATGGTTAAGCATGCTTGGCCTGGAGTAATCTAGGGATGGGTGACCTCGTGGGAAGTTTTCCCAGGAAGTGTGCGAGTGAGGACAAAGCACGCTGGAAAGACTTGTCTTGGTTTGTAGGGCCAGTCGTCATTCCAGAAAGCAGCCATAGTGATGTGGGGCGTCACAATGGCACTGACTTATTAGTTAGAATCGGCAACGGTGTTAGATCCATCTGTGAGGCTGTGATTTATTAGTCAAGCTCACAATGAGTTGAACACTGGTTGTGTTTTACTGACCTAAGAGTCAGAGATGGCATAGCATCATGAACACCGAGCTAAATGAAGATTAGATCTAATCGATATCAGCAAGAATGACTCATATGGGGTATTAATGCTGGACCGACCCTAAAGTCGACGAAATTATAAGCGCTTGGCTAGTCTGAGACTAGTTGTTCAAAGCCAGGGCATATGGCCCCGGTGACTGTTTGTCACATGGCTAGGGAACGTTGTTCCACAGTTATGACTCTAGAGTCAGGAGGAAGGTTATGTTGGTGACTAATCACCATGCACCTATCCTGTAAAGCTAGTGAGATGCTCACTTATTGACTAAGCCCTGGTGATCCTATTGTCACATGGCTAAAGGGTATTGATCCCATATTGGTGACTTTTGATATCTGTTAAGCCCTGGTGATCCTATCATCACATGGCTAAAGGGTGTTGTCCCCATATTTGTGATTCTTTTATGATAGTCACCTATTTGTTTGGACTGTTGGTCCTGAGTAATTAATACAATCACTGTTGATATTATATCATGTTATATTGTGTTTTCTTGCTGGGCTTCGGCTCACGGGTGCTATGTGGTGCAGGTAAAGGCAAAAGAAAGTTTGACCATCCTTGAGTTTGAGAGCTTAGGTGATGACATGTACATATGCAGCTGCTCGTCCGCCACGACCGAGGTTTAAAGAAGAACTAGGATTAAACCCTGTTTTGCCGCATAGAACGGCCTGTTGTAAATATTTTCTTGTAGTAGACTCTGAAATTATAGTTTTTGGGATCCCAACATATATATTGAACATTCTAATGAAATGTTACATCTTATCCAAAAAAATTTAATCCCTAAACCACTAATCACACTTAGTTACAAGATTTTGGCCAAATGACTCGATTAGCGAGTTTAGCACTGATTACAAGGCACACCGTAACGGTCCCTGGAGTTGGGGCGTTACAGCCTATGCATGGAAAAAGACTGAATGTCTACAGCATTTTGAAAATATTAAGTGAATGGATCCTCCCATAGCTGCCTATTTGGAGGTAATTGATTTCGATAAATGGTCTCGTCCTTTCTTTCCTAGGGAACGATACAATATAATGACAAGCAACTACGTTGAAAGCTTCAACAACAAGTCCAAGGATGCAAGAACCTTTCCAACTACAATTTTTTGGAATTCATTCGATTCACACTACAATCTTGGTTTTCTGAACGACGTAGTGTGACAGAGAAGACTACCACCAAATTATCCACCCTGATGGAGGCAGATGTATCAAACAATGCTGACAAACGAAGGTTCATGAATTCTATGCCCTTGGCCAATTCGAGTTTCATGTAACTGGTGCAGACAGTGATGTTGAGGTTAATTTGATGATGAAATCATGCTCATGTGGGGTATTCCAGCTCATAGGCATACCTTGTCCTCATGCAGCTGCAGTAGCTATAGAGCGTGGGGTGAACCTTTACATTTTGTGTTCATCGTTGTACACCATTGAGTCATGGAGAAATTCGTACAAAGAAATCATTTACCCAACTTTGAACGAAGATGATTGGATAGTTCCAGATTACATTAAGAATATGGTAGTTGGTGTACCCGTAGAGAAACAACAAGTTGGTGTTCAAAGAAGCCAAAGTTAGGAAGACCAAGGACAAACCGTTGGCCATCCCGCGGGGAAAAATATGTGAAAATGCGTAAGTGCAGTAGATGCGGTGGTTGTGGCCACAACAAGTCCTCATGCAAAGCTCGACTCTAAGTATAATTTTTGTTATATTTTATTTAAACTGAAATGGTCAAATTTTTTTTTCTGTATTTTATTTAAACTAAATTTAAATTTTTTTTGTTAAGTTATTTTGTCTTGTAATGTGGTCAAGTTATAATAGTTAACCAAAAATAACTATTATAATAATTAAATTAATTCTATCTATTGACCACACTACAAGACAAAATAACTTAACCAAAAATTTATAAATTCACTCACTCTTTTAATAGTTATATATAGAATTATATATGAATTAATTTAATTATATCATTTCTCCTTAAATTATGCCTTAATATAAAAGTATCATTTGTCCCACATCTATTAACTATTTATTTTAATTATTTTTATACTTTTATATATTCTAACATCTTATCATTCTAGAAATAACCCAATAAATATTATGTCTTACCTTTTATTCTATTTCTCCATTTGGTAATATGACATCTTTGAATATTCTAAAATTTCATGCTAACTTATTCATAAATATGTCGTATTTATCTTCATGTGATTTGGCTTAATGCATGAGAACTATGAACTTCTCATGTGATTTTAACAGGGTTGTTTGACTACCAATAATCTTTTATATTTCCTTGTGAATTCGGTTAACTCTAAGAAACACCTTTTTGAACTCATTATCACAATCAGGGTCGGGTATTCTTCTTATTGCCTTAACTTTTCTAACAACACTTGGGTCCATTGAGCTAAATTCTGAAAATAACACAAGAGAAACATTACAAACATATTTCGAAAAATGAGTATACTTACTTGGTAGCGAGTTTGTCCTTTAAAGTTGTCGTGTGTATTCCGAGAGAACGTTCAAGACCAATATAATCGGGGCTCTGGTACTACTTGTAACACCTTAATTTCTCATAATATTATCGAGAATACAGTGTTGGATCATAAACATAAATATTGCTCATTTATTTAAGAAAATCATAATAAGAAAATGGATCTCATGTCTTTACAAAAATAAAATAAGGTTTGTAACAAAATTAAAGAGCAACATTCAAACGTTTAAAAATAAAGATACAAAAAGAAATGCTTTGAAACTAAAATCATAGGCCCGTTGATCATTCTTTGATTATATGGTTCCCACGAATACATCACTAAACTCATAGGTCTCACTCGCCATCGCCCATTCTAACCTCAATTATCTGCCATAAACATCATAAGGAGTGAGCTTCTAAGCCCAGTAAGGAAAATACAACCAAAAGTCATATTACAAGTAATCATAACAGACATATCATGAATCATACAGAAGTTCATAATACCCTAAAACATACACATAATCTAGATCTTAACTAAAGGTCATAAGATGTCATAATTATAGGTCATAGTCATAGGTCATAATAACAAGACAGACATAATAAAAAGATAAGTGCTTACACATGGGTGACAATTAAGCCCTAAACATAAGTCTGTCATACAAGTTTGGCAATTGAGTCTACCGGACATCAACTTAGGTCTATCATACAAATTTGGTACCAGACCTTAGTCCGTCATAAATCATTGGACACCTTAGGTCCAACCACACTTATCCCTTTACTGTACTTGAAATATTAGGTCAAACAAAACATAAACTATGTCATAAACTATGTCATAAACTAAACTACCTAATTTTCCTTACCAAAATCGAGATATTTGAGACAAGTGCGGGATCGAAAATTCCTAAAACCAAACATTAAAAAAAACCATAAGTTCCCTAGAGAAAAGAAGATGAAGAGAAGATCTAAACCATCATAATAAAAACTTACCAAAAACCTTAAGTTTCAAAGAGATCGGACACCTAATCAAAAGTCATTATAACGAATTAGGACTGAACTAAAAGAAAAGAATAAGAAGAATAGAAATGGACTAGACTTGGAGATTTAAGAGTACCTTAGATAGATTAGAGTTTTGATCTATACCTCAAACACCGAAATCACACCATAGCTTACTTTACAAGTGTTTATAAAAGCTTAGATTTGAAAGCTTAAACCCCAAAACCTTAGTATTTATCTCTTGAACGAAAATAGCAGCTTGAAGGCTTTGAAAAGTGTTTGAAATATGATGAAAATGGCTGAGTGAATGGTCCTATTTATAGAGTTCAAGGAGTGAAACTAACTCAAATTAAAATGAATAATTAAATGAATAAAAATTACATTTTCTGCTCAAAAAATTCCCAGAACTCGGTCAAAATCGTTCTAGAACAAGTCCAAGCTGTTGAGGATTGTTTCTAGCTTTGGATTCCACAGATTTTCAAAAATAGCTACTGAAGGTGATATATCACCCCTATAGGCAATATATCACCTGCACTGTATTCCCGAGGATCCGTGGTTTCGTTCATGCAAAGTCGACGAGTTTTTCCGTAATAACATAGGTGATATATCACCCCCTATAGCTGCGATATATTGGCTTACACTGATGCACTAAACCATGTTTTTGCACATTTTAAGCACACTTAAAAGCTGTTTAAACCACTTTGACTGAGTAATACGAGATCCTAGCATCTGAGGGAAGGTTCTAGACTTCCTAGGCTTATCCTTGATTATTTTATTCATCTAAAATCCTCAAATCATTAATAAACATACATGTGACAAATGTCACATTCTTAATGATTCTATCTAAACATTAAGTTATAATAAATAACATTTATAGGACCATCTACATTAATCAAATCTTATGATAAAATTAATATTTCTAAACTATAGGCTAAACTTATAAAATCCATAACTAGTTCTATAAGTTTCTAACTAATTCCCGGCTTTGAACTAATATCCGCGAAAACTAAAATACTACAGCGTAAGATAACAATATCTAACCAAGTAAAATTATGAGACGCTCCATATTTATTTAAAGAGATTTATAGTTTTTTTTATAAATGAATTGTATATTTTTTATTTTGTTTCAAATTTAAAAGTTAAAACTTTTTTGTTGAAGTTATTAGAATGATTTGATTTTAATCAATTTTAAGTATTCTATTCCTTTTTCCATCAATATTATATTGTGCTAAAATGTAATATTTTCACCTAATTTAATATTTTATATTCTAGATCTAAGCTATAAATATTTTTGAAAAGTTTTAATTTTACTTTTAATATTGATAGATACTTATTTAATTTAATTATTTTCTCAACCTTATTATATGATTTTTTTAGAAAATAATGTATTTTTTTAGTTATTTAAGTTTTCTTTAATTTTATATGTATAAAAAATGCAACTATTTTTTATTACAATCAAATGATATTTTAATTAATTTAATAAAAAATTATCTAACTAAAATTAAAGTTTAGATATTAATTATGAAAAAACCTAATTTTTTCACCCACATGCCCCACCTAGTAATAAAAAAAGAACACTTCTATGTATCAATTTTGTTGACGCCATTTTTCGTCAACTTAATTATGTAGAGAAATAAACAATTGATTAGGAATAAAAGAAAATATAAAGATTTTTAACGTGATTCAGTAGTTTGTAATCTGCCTACGTCCACAGACACTGTTATTATGAACTCTGTGCGAAAGCTTCAAGTGAAAGCAATTTTGCAGTCTTTCCCAGTACCAAAATTGTGCATGAGTACAAATGACCAAATCCATGCTATTTATAGACCTGGTTACAATAATATATTTCCTTAATTTAGGAAAGTTACAACATATATTCAAATTCAAATAAATATTTGAACAATAATAATAATACAACCTTTTAAATAAAGATCCCATAAAATTAGGAATTTGACACATGATCTATATTAATCCAAAATGAATAGGGATTTCCTAACCGCTTTTCTGTGTGGTAAACGCATCATTGAGCTTGAACATTACTTCAACGCGCTTTGGAGATCACTCATGTCTTCGAGCTCGCATTCCAGTTGTCGCCTCTTCCTCACTCGCTAAGTCTGTCGAGCTCATCCCTCAGAAAATATTAATACCTCTGAGCTTGCAACTCATGCTCGAACACTGATGGGAGATATAGAGCCACGTGACAATTTGTATAAGTATACTGTTAACACTTATTAATCTTGAGCTTACTCTTTACGAGCCAACATTTCGAGACTATTTATTTTATCTTCGAAATTTAGGTGTAACAAATTTAAAGCATGATTTAGTTTTGTTATTACTAATTTCTCATAAATTTACATTTACACGGTGTTGAACTATATAAATATATATCTATAAATTTAGAGAAAATATCAGTTTGGCCCAGCTGTTTTGCCCAAATACTCGATTGATTCTTGTGTTTTGTTAAATGACAATTTAAACCTGTGTTTTGCAAAACGAATCAAAATAGTACCATAAACTCGACTTTGGTCAAAATATTTTCAAATATAATATTTCATTCTCAGCTCATTGATCACCTTCTCTGCTATTGTGAACACATCGCATCTCCAATGACTAAAGAATCAATCTTATAATTGAAAATATTTTAACAAAAATCGGATCTAGAGTACTATTTTGTCCTATTTTATAAAACACATGATTCAAATTGTCATTCAATAAAACACAGAGGCCGATTGAGTAATTAGAAAAAATATAGCGGTCAAAATGGTATTTGAAAATATTTTTACCAAAATCGAGTTTATGATACTATTTTGATCATTTTTGTAAACACAGTCTAAATTGTCATTTAATAAAACACAAGGACCGATCGCGTATTTGAGAAAAACACATGGATCAAACTGATATTTTTCAAAAAATAAATTAATTTACTTTTAAGTAACTAACATTTTTTTCCTTAACAAATTACATAGATAATGTTGTCACTTTATTTATTTGGACTAAATATATTAATATAAGTTATAAAGTGTTGTCATTCCATGAATTAATAAATAATCATTAGTTCCAAGTTTGTTTCATTCCGATGTATACACATATATAGTGAGACTATAATAGCAAACTCGATCATATAATTATGCTAATAAATAAACACAATATTAAATACTAACCACTTAATAACAGTTCTAAATAAATACAATACAATAATTAAGGAATTTAGAAAAGAAGAAAATTCTTGCTAAACACTTGAAAATTATTTTTAGAGAATGATTATTGGCACTTCTCTATTTTCTCTTCTCACTCTTTTTTAATTAGTTATTACAAAATATATTATTTTGATAAATTAGCATAAATGTTCTCATTAAATATAAAGAAATAATAAAATTGTATTTTTTAGCACACATTAAAAAAATCTAATTTATATATATCACGTTTGTATTAATTAATTTATCGTTCAATATCACGAGTTTCTTATTACTAATTAATAAATTACACAACTAATTAATTTTTAATACAATAGAACCGTTACATTAAGTGATTAAGGGATTAATGTAAAAAACTTCTATAACTCTATTGTGTTATCATATATTTTTTCTTAACCAATTTTCCTATAATATAATTTGTTATCATCATCTTTACATTTTTTTACACAAAATATATATATATATATAATTGAAAAGGTTAGATATTTTAATGAAAACTTTTTACTTCAAAAAATTAAGATTAAAATACCAAGAAAATAGAAAACATATCAATAATAATAATATGTGACAACAAAAATACTATATATTTACTATGTAATATCAACAAATACTTGTCATTTTTTTTTTCATTTGAAATAGCACTTTAAATATTAATTATTAATGGTTATCAATAAATATGTATTCAACAGGAATGGTATTTTTTTTTTAGTTTACAAGAAAATTTGGCTAAAAAATATATATAATGATAAAAGCTTTATTATATGATTATAAAATTTAAAAACTAGTAATATCTAGATGTGACAATATATATTATACAATAATATTAATTTTTTTCACTATTTTTATTGAGCTTTCCTATCACCTTGTTTTATTTTATTCATTAGAAAATGTTTAAAAGTATTACATTATCAAAACTGTATGTATTTTTTTGTAATCATTAAATATAAATCAATTTTACTTTCCATAATTGAACTTTTTTGGATTAAATTAATAATAATAATAATAATTATAATCCATATGAGACTCAAAGAGAATTTGAGACATAAATGATTACTTCATTTGTTCTAAATCTTTCCCCTAATGGTAATAATCACAATATATTTCCTTTTCCTTTTGCCAATGAGATTCCTTTTGAATTTAATATTTTGGGATAAAAAGTTAAAAGTACTTTAATATAAATATTTTACATAAATAGTAGTGTTTTTTAATATTTATTTCAAGGACTTTTCAAGTGACAAATTAAATAATGTCTCACCATTAATAAATGAGTATGTCTCATTAAATTAACAAGTGATAAATTTTATAATACTTCACTATTATTAGTGTGATTATCACATTAAAACACATATATTCTCAAAATTATAAATGTTTTTTTTTAATTTTGATTTTTTTCAACACTATAGTCACATTCATCTATCAAAATCATATCAATTGGTGTTTTGATATTAAGCAAAGGTTTGGTTGAAAAAAAATGGCTAAAACAATTCCATTATATCATTGCCCTTTGTCTTAATATTTTTTTTAATTTTAATTTTTTTTTTTTTTTTGGGTTTACTAATAAAGTCAATTCCCAATAGACTAAAAAACTCATCACATCCCAATCTTTATAATTATTTAATTTTTAACCTAATTAAACAAATAATTTGGTATGGACAGACAATGAGACATAATTCCTCACCTACTAATTCAATATATCACTTCTTTTTTACAACCACTTTGACTCTTATACACACACACATATATATATATATTATATTTAGATATACAACAAAATTAAAATAACAATTTCAAAATAAAAAAACCTTAAAAAATACTTCCTTTTTTAAAAAAAATATAAAAAACAAAATCTATTTTTTTTCAGTCCCACTCTCTTTTATAAACCAGTTGATCTCACCTACCATACCTGAAATTACAAAAATACCCTTCTTCTCACACAACCTAGCGCGTTCCACACACGCGCCGCTACAAAGACAAATCCACGGAGATTTAGCTGTTATTTTATACCCACTCCCTGAATTTTTGTCCCCAAAAATAAAAATATTATTTTTAACTGAATTTAAATAAAAAAAGCCCTCTTTCTCTGAAAAAAAGTGTTCTTTTTTATTTTTTTTATTATCAAACAAAATAAAAATTGAATTTTTTTTTTTTAACAGTTCACAGACAAAAGAGAGAGCAGTAGTACTGTAGTAGTAGTAGTAGGGTTTTAATCTTTACCCATTTTTCACTTTTGTTTCTCTGTGAAACAAAATCTGTGAGAGAAGAAGCTCAGAGAAAGATAAAGTTTTTCACCATAGCCAAACAAACCCTAATTTCTCTCATCTTCTTCAGCATCTTCTCTTTTTTGACTCCAAGAACTTAGCTTTTTTTCTTTTGTCCAATTTCACTTTTTGCCAATTTATTAATTTTATTATCGTTTTCACACTTCATTTCCATGCTCATCAGCTCAAAATTCAGCTGAAAACCCTAGTGGTCTAGACTCACTGGGAGAAAAAAAAATCCCATTTCAAAATGGCCCATTTCTGCTGAATTGCGCATCATGCTGTTGCGATATCTGGATTTTGAGCTATAGGAGGTGAGGAAAAAAAAGTAACCCCTCTTTTTATTTTGTGATTTTGCCCCAAATTTTGTTTTTTTTTGGTTATTGATTTTGATGCATGTGGTGGAGCAGGGGAGAGAGCTGGGCTATGGAAGGTGATGAGCATCGCCTGCTTTTGGCGTGTGTGATTTCGGGGACCATTTTCTCTTTTTTGGGTTCGGCTTCGTTTTCTATATTATGGGCAGTGAATTGGAGACCATGGAGGATTTACAGGTAGCTGAATTCACTTTGTTTTTTTAGTGTTGCAAGCCAAAGTGTTGATTGGATTGGATTTGATTATGATTTATTTTGCATTAGTGTTTTTAATTCAGAACTAGCAAACAAGCAAGTTGATGACCCTGTATAACCATATTTATTCTCTTTGCTTCTTAAAGCTTCTTCTTTTGTAGTTACTCTTACTTTATTTTCTTAGGCCAAAGAGTTCATTGGATTGGATTTGATTTGATTATGTCAGTGTAAGGTTGGAGTTGGCGGACATTGGCATTATGATTTATTTTGCATTAGTGTTTTTGATTCAGAACTAGCAAGCAACTTGATGACCCTCTATCACCATCTTTACTCTTTTTGCATCTTAAAGATTCTTCTTTTGAATTATGTAATTGAAACCTTTTGATTTTCCATGATGATGTTTAGAAGCTCAGATAACAGAACCTGTCTTGTCTAGAGATGCATTAAATCTATTCCCTTTAGTTGATGGGCAGTAATACCATGAAAACTCTGTTTAGCTTAAATGCATTAAATTGGAAAGGTTCTTTGGCTCAAGTTTCTTCCTGGTCAAGTGTTAACAAGGATATATACTAAATTGACAGACACCTTAATTGAAGAAAGTTGTTTTTTCTTTTCTTAACTAAGTAATATGGTTAGATATGATGATATGATATATGCTGGTTATGTACTTTCTATTTATGTAGATGAAAAGAATAAGACTTGGAAAACCTTCTTTGTGTTCTTTAAGAGTTGTGTTACGATACTGTGTTTGTCTTCTTTTCTTTCAGTTGGATCTTTGCCAGAAAATGGCCGAACATCTTGCAAGGACCACAGTTAAATATATTATGCGGTTTCCTGTCTCTCTCCGCATGGACAGTTGTTATTTCTCCGATTGTGGTTCTTATCATATGGGGAAGCTGGCTGATTATAATAT
Source organism: Humulus lupulus (assembly GCF_963169125.1). Taxonomy (NCBI): domain Eukaryota; kingdom Viridiplantae; phylum Streptophyta; class Magnoliopsida; order Rosales; family Cannabaceae; genus Humulus; species Humulus lupulus. Next base: position 5,535,336 of record NC_084798.1, read on the forward strand.
TGGGTCGAGATATAATCGGTCTGGCTGTAATAATGGCTGGAACTGCTCTATTGTTGGCTTTTTATTCAATTATGCTTTGGTGGAGAACACAATGGCAAAGCTCAAGTACGTATTTCATTGAAATTTATTTATATTTCTCTATGTGACAACATTACTATTTCAACATCATTAATAAAGGCTAAGATTTTGTTTTTTAAAAAAAGTATCTGGTGCCTAGAAATAAGTTGGTCTTAATCATTTGACTTCATAATTATAGTTTGTAGGCATTTATATTTAGTTCTTCTACGAAACATTTTGCTTGCTATTAACAATGCTTTCTTGAAATTTTGGTTTGTTATGACTATAAGAATCCCAATTGTGCAAGCATGAATGTCAATGTGTTCATGTAACTTTGAGGGGTGTAAAGAAATATAAGAAGTTTTCAGATGTGAGGGGTTGCAGTTATCCTTAGCATGGAAAAGCAGAGAATACATTTTTTTTTATCTGATATCTGAACCTGATAACAAGTATGTTTTGTCGAGTAGTGTAATTTTGTAGTCAGCTTAAATAGACTGAACTTAATATGTTTTCGATCATCCTCTCCTCTAATTGTGTGAACTGAGAGAGTAGATGCTGAATTTGATTTAACCTTTCAATTTGTGTGCAAATCATTTTCCTACAAGTTTCATTGGGTAGCCCTTTGACTGGTTTCCTTCTCTGATTTGTTAAGAGAATGGATATCTTTATTGCGTTGGTGGAGTGTGCTTGTCCTCACTTCTAGTCAATACTAGGCTTTGATTCATCATCATGCAACAAAAAAGAAAATTGACATCATATTTATGGTGTAGCCTTGTTTGAGCTTTGGGAGCTTAGTACTATATTTGTTATCTCCTGGATGCTAGAGGGCTAGTTAGATTCAAAAGAAATCAGTTGGTAGTTTTAGCTTTCTAGCTAATAGGACTATTTTCACTTCTTTTTTTTTTCCTTTTGTCATTTTATGCACTGTCTGGAAATTCAAGGTTATGATTTTTCAACAGTTACTGAAACATGCTACAAGCTTAGGTTGACAAAAGATGAAACCAGTTACTCCGAGTAGGCTAAATATTATATTATTCTGCTCTAATTCTTGAAATGACATTTTTGAATTCATTTATACTCCAGTTTCTTCTATTCTTGTTCCTTTTCAGTCTTGTATGGTTTAGTAGACGGGCATAAAAGAGCTTATCCTTAATTAGACCCTTTCAGAAACTTATTTTTTTTTAAAATAGACCCTTTCAGAAACTTCAATAGTTTTTCAAATGGCAAGTCTTAAGTGTAAGAGGAATAGAAGAGAGAGTGGGGAGTCTGTAGTGCATTTATAATTATTTCATTGGGTAAATTTTTGTTTAGATTGGATTTAAGGTTGAGCACAGCTGTACTGTAGCTGTGTATTCTCTTTCTTGATTAATACAAATATCTTCTTACTAGTGAAAATAAAAAGAAGGTTAATTATGGATTCTTAGCTCACTAGTTGCCCCTGCTATTGGGGCTGAAGAAAATGTTCTCTGTTGGTCTTCTGGAGGAAAAGTGTAGAGAAATGTTATAATATGAGGTATTATTGCTAAATAATGAGATATGCTCTATGAAGGTTGATCAATGTGATGTGTTAACAGTGTCTGGTCCATTCAGGTGGAAATTATATTAAATGGTTAATTGGCCCTGTTAAAGCTCTGTTACATTATTGTGATGAAGCTTTTGATAAATTATATTAATTTTATGTCTGGCCACCTGACTTCAGAAAGTTTCACTCACATTTCACTGAATTTTACTTCTACAGGAGCTGTTGCTGTTCTTTTACTTCTAGCTGTTGCTCTTCTTTGTGCGTACGAACTTTGTGCTGTGTATGTTACAGCTGGTTCAAAGGCATCTCAGCAGTATTCGCCTTCTGGTTTCTTCTTTGGTGTATCAGCAATTGCCTTAGCAATTAACATGCTCTTTATATGTAGAATGGTGTTTAATGGTACATGCAGTTCTCTTGTCTGGAGTTTTCGTCATTTGTTTCTATGTTTTTTGCTTTAGCAGTAGCAATTGAATCTTACTGTTTATTAGTTCATATCATGTGCTATCATTTTTTATTTTCAGAGTTGTTTGTTTTTTTTCCCCTTTTTTAAGTCTTTATCCGTATGCACAGGAAACGGCTTAGATGTGGATGAGTATGTACGGAAGGCATACAAATTTGCCTATTCCGATTGTATAGAAGTGGGTCCTGTGGCTTGTTTACCAGAACCACCAGACCCTAATGAGCTTTATACTCGACAATCTAGCAGGCAAGTCATAGTATAACTATTTATATCAATAATCATTTTTGCTGATCGATTGTGTTTTTGTTGATCTAGATTTATTTAGTAAGGTCTCTACCATTTTTAATTCTTACTTATCGTCGAAAAAGTATGTCTGTCTCTGTAACAGCTTACTTCATTATGAGTCTTGTGTTGCTTTTATATTGCATGTTCAGATAAGACAATGGGTCCTATTAATTTTAAGACATAGTTGATAAGTTTTGATTGCATTTATTTATTTGTGTATAAATCTTTGTACTTTTGTTTAAGTTAATGTTATCTCCAAATTAGAGGTAGGGTCTGTGTGGCTCAAGATCTAATTGCTGTGTGTGTGTGTGATTAGTCCAAGTGGTTGGGTGGGTAAGTGTGAGCAATGCAGGGTTCAAGTCCTCGTAAATGTATCTTATAAAAACAGTTGGATATTCATTTTGTTATTGGGCTAAGATTTTCTTGGAACTTTGTTTCTTATCTTCTTCCCTAAATTTGTGATGGATGTTTAGGGCTTCACATCTTGGGCTGCTATACCTTGGCTCACTTGTAGTACTTCTGGTATATTCCATCTTATATGGTCTGACTGCGAAGGAAGCACGTTGGCTTGGTGCTACCACATCAGCTGCTGTTATTATTCTTGGTTTGTTGGATTGCTTTCACTTTTTATCTAGTTGTTTTTACTTTTCATAACACTAATATTAAGAGTTAGAAAAAAGTGAGGATGTTCATAGAGTCATACCCAAATTCTTACGTATAAGGTTAATTTTACAGATTGGAACATGGGAGCATGCTTGTATGGTTTCCAGCTTCTTCAAAGTCGTGTTGTGGCGCTATTTGTTGCTGGCACTTCACGTGTTTTTCTCATTTGCTTTGGAGTCCATTACTGGTTTGTAATTGCCTGTTAGATTTTTCCAAATAAATGCTCTCTTGGTTTTGGTTTACTTTTTGTAAGCTGTTTCCGATTTTCTTTCTTGCTAGGTACTTGGGGCATTGCATTAGCTACGCAGTTGTAGCTTCTGTGCTATTGGGGGCTGCTGTTTCTCGTCATTTTTCAGTTTCAAACCCATTAGCTGCAAGGAGAGATGCCTTACAGAGCACTGTTATTCGCCTTCGAGAGGGGTTTCGTAGGAAGGAACAGAACAGTTCATCAAGCTCATCTGAAGGTTGTGGCTCTAGCATGAAACGCAGTAGTAGTGTCGAAGCTGGTCCTCTTGGTAATGTTATTGAAGCTAGCAACAGGACTACAACACAAGATGCTAACAACTGGAATGTTCTATGTCGAACTGCAAGTTCCCGTGAAGGCATTAATAGCGATAAGAGCATAGATAGTGGAAGGCCAAGTTTAGCATTGCGTAGCAGTTCTTGCCGTTCGGTAATTCAAGAAGCAGAAGTAGGAACATATTCTGCTGAAAAAAACTTTGATCACAATAATTCCTTGGTGGTTTGTTCCAGCAGTGGTCTTGAAAGCCAAGGCTGTGAATCTAGCACTTCTAATTCCGCAAACCAACAAACATTAGATTTAAATTTAGCTATGGCTTTGCAAGAAAGGTTGAATGACCCTAGGATCACATCTATGTTGAAGCGAAGAGCAAGACAAGGTGATCGTGAACTGGCTAACCTACTGCAGGATAAGGGTTTGGATCCTAACTTTGTTATGATGTTGAAGGAGAAGAGCTTGGATCCAACTATTCTTGCTTTACTTCAGAGGAGTAGTTTGGACGCTGATAGAGATCATCGTGACAATACTGACATTACAATCGTTGACTCCAATAGTGTTGAGAATGCATTACCAAATCAAATTTCTCTGTCAGAAGAGCTGAGGCTTCATGGGCTTGAAAAATGGCTTCAGTTATCCAGGCTTGTTTTGCACCATGTAGCAGGAACTCCAGAGCGAGCATGGGTTCTGTTTAGTTTTGTGTTTGTCCTAGAAACGGTATTTGTGGCAATTTTCCGCCCAAAGATGATCCAAATAATAAGTGCCACCCACCAACAGGTAAGTAATTTATATTTCTGTTAATGACTGTTTATGAGGTGGCAATGACATTGGTGGATTTTATGCGTACTTCAGTCATATAGGATAAGCAGATTTAAATATGATCTCAGTCTGTCATGTGTGCTCATCTACATAATTTGTTGTATGTAGTTTGAATTTGGGATTGCAGTGCTACTGCTGTCTCTCGTTGTTTGTTCAATAATGGCTTTTCTACGTTCACTTCAAGCTGAAGAAATGGCTATGACCTCGAAATCCCGCAAGGTATGCTTCTCTTCTAGGCTTGAATTTGCTAAATGAATATCCGTTTTGGGCATTTAATTTGCAACAAACATAACTATGCATGCAGACAACACAAAGTTACTCCAATAAGCTAACAAAATAAAAACCCCTAATATTTCAAAAGTTGGTTCTGAGTTGAAAATAACTACACAATGAACAATTAAATAAATCAATCAGAAGTGGATGAAATAAGTTTGATTAAATAAAATTTAATACACAGCCAAAGAAAATGTCTAGAATATTTTGTTGGACACTTCCTTTTTTTTTTAAAAGAGTTGGGCACTTATTTTTAGTAGGTTCCTGTATGTATAATTATTTTAATATATAATCATTAGTTTTTAATAAAAATGAAAATAGTATTAATGAGTAGTGATAATAATACAAATAAACAATTGTGGAAAAGGAAATCTGACTATAAGAAAATAAAAATAAAGTTACAAAAAAAAAAAAAAAAGCTCCTATCCTTCACAGAATCTTTTACATCACTTAGCCAAAGAGCCAGTCTAAATTTATTTTGGCATAAACAGTCCACATTGTCTTCAACATCTTTAAATTTTCTCTTATTTCTTTCTGGTCATTAACCATATAGACCAGCATAATGCCCTCTTAGCTATGTTCCAGAGTTTGACTCTTCTTATTGAAAGGAAACTCTAGTCCCATTCCCATGAGCTTGGTGCAACATTCTTGCAGAGCTCACACTAGTTCAAATTCTCTCAAAACTCTGTTCCATAAATTAAGAGAAAAACTTCATATTATCCATTACTACTCACCACCCGATCAGCTTGGGTTTTCTCCTTTAAAGCAAATCATGAATGTTTAGACACCCCAATGATAACAATCAAACAAACTTACTTTTGGTGGAGCTTAAGTTTTCCACAATCTTCGCTGGGGGACAATCATGAATGGATTCCCCAACTTCAGTAGGTTTCTGAAGAGTTATTCATATTGTATTTGGACTTTCTTTTTATTTCGGTTTTGTGATGTTTTGGTTTTTGTAATCATGGTATTCCTCTGCCACAAGTGAGGTTATTAATAAATTGTGAGTAGACCACTCATGTACATGTGGTCTTCCTCTCTTTTTCAAAAAAATATTCATATGGAAAATAAAAGTGAAAGAATAACATGAAAACAACTATATTTTTCTGAATTTTTAGACTAACTTGCCATTCATTTCTACCATTTCTTTTTTCTTCTCTTTGTGTACTGGTTCTTCGGCTAGAACGTTCAAATCGTTCTTCCGTATTGTATATAAATTTGCCATTCATTTCAAATTGTTTGGCTACAACACCTGGGGTGGTTGTATCTTCTTATTGTTTATTCTATTTATGCACTCAAAATTTTCTATTCTTTCAATTTTCTGTGTAGAAATATTGACTTCCATAATCGTTTAGTTGACTGTGCTTTTTGTCATGCACTCCAAAAATTCTGTGTTTCTGCAGTATGGCTTTCTTGCTTGGCTGCTTAGCACCTGTGTTGGATTGCTGCTTTCGTTTTTGAGGTATGTACCCTTCACTTATCATTAAATTGTACTTTATACCGAGGTCACTTTTTTTTGTTGCTTAACGTATTGAGGTCACTTAAATGGGTAAATTAGGCTGACTATTCTCCTATTTAAACCAGTAGAATATTTATTTCTGATTTTTTCATTTTCATTTAATAAGTAAAATTTACCTTTCAAAATTCCTAAACAGCAGAGAAATTCTGCTCATCTATTTTTGCATTGTACAGTGGATTCGATATTTTTTTAAGTGGGAAAGTAGGATTATGTGGAATGCAGGGTTCAGTTATAGTTGAGGTGATTTGGCTAGAAAGAAACAAGAGAATTTTCGTAGATCCTTGTGAAGAAGAGTCTTACTTAGGGATAGAGTTAGATAATCTAGTTGGGTGCACCTGACCCAAGCTGCATGGATGATGCTTCAGATCTCTGTTTGTATAGTCTTTAGGGATAGCGGGGAGATTTCGTTATTGTTGTGCTTCGTTTACACTGCCTGTGGACACATCTTGTTTACTAGTTTCGTTGCTGTATATTTTAATTTTTATGGATAAACTGGTTACTTAAAAGAGAAAGGTTTGTTAAGCTGTGTTTCAGTATTCATTAACTAATATAACTCATAGACATGAATGTTGAAATTCTAAAATTAAATTTTATATTGCGCCTTTTTTTCCTGTTCCTGTCATCATTGTTTTTATTTACTCTCTCATGAACTGGTGTCGAAAGTGGAGAGGAATATTGAGTGTAAGTGTAGTTTTTGACATTGTACAAGGATTTTCACTGTGATTTTCCAATATGTAGTTGAACGTCTCAGTTTTTTTTTTGCCTTTTGAGGCTAGCTCAAGCTGTTGGGTGTGTAGTTCAAGTCCTTGTAAATGTATTTTGTAAAAAAAATATTTGGTCCATTTTAGTGTGTGACATCACAATGATAGTGGCTTACTTACCTGGTATTGAACAAACACCTTTGTCCTTGTTTGGCAGCAAATCATCAGTTCTTCTTGGATTATCTTTGACTGTTCCTCTCATGGTGGCATGCCTTTCTGTTGCTTTTCCTATATGGATCCATAATGGCTACCAGCTCTGGTTTCCCCGATTACGATGGGCCAATCCTGAAGGAAACCCTCAATCCCCTGGAACAAAAGAGGTGAGTATTTCGTATTCCCACTTCCATGTTTCAATTGAGTTTTAAGCATGTGTATATGCAAAGCCGAAAAGAGTGTTTACTTCTTCATAAAGTGTCCTCTTTTCTTTTGTTTTTCAATCAACTTTGTGTTTGGTATCCAACTTTTCTTGTAATGGTAAATGCATTTTTGTCTCTGTCAGGGTATTGTTCTTTTTGTGTGTATGGTGCTGTTCACTGGATCTGTATTTGCTCTTGGTGGAATTGTCTCAGCAAAGCCTTTAGATGATTTGTCATACAAGGGATTGACTGGTGAGCAGAAAGGCTTTAGCTCTCCGTATGCATCATCTATTTATATTGGCTGGGCTATGGCTTCCGCAGTTGCTTTGGTGGTTACCGGTGTACTGCCAATTGTTTCGTGGTTTGCAACATACAGATTTTCCTTGTCTTCTGCAGTGTGTGTTGGAATATTCACAGGTAAATATATAATTTGATATCATATCGATTCATTTCCTTTAAAATAAAATGTGCTATAAGCCAAGTTCTTGAGGTTTTTATATATATTTATTTTTAATTGCATTTTTGAAGTATGCTATTAACTTCCGGTTTCGTTGTAGTTGTACTTGTGGCATTTTCTGGTGTATCCTATTTGGAGGTTATAAAGTCTAGATATGATGAAGTTCCAACAAAGGTTGATTTCCTTGCTGCTTTGCTTCCTTTGATCTGCATTCCAGCTCTACTGTCTCTTTCTTGTGGATTTTACAAATGGTTAGCAAACTTGTTCTGCCTTTTGTATCTGTAGTTTTCAGTTAAATTTTGCTGCTTTTAGACATTTGACATTATGAAAATAATTATTTTTCCATGGAAACTGTTTTAATCTGCTTTTAGGAAAGATGATAATTGGAGACTCTCTCGAGTGGTATATATATTTGTTACTCTTGGTCTTCTTCTTCTACTTGGTGCAATATCGGCTGTTACAGTAGTAGTTAAACCTTGGACGGTGAGAAATAACTTACAGACCCTCCTTATTTTCCTTGGTTTCTGGTGTTTACCTTTTTAAAGACGTCCTTTTTGATTTTGCAACAGATTGGTGTGGCATTTCTTTTGGTTCTTCTGATGATTGTTCTAGCAATTAGTGCTATCCACCATTGGGCATCAAACAATTTCTATTTGACAAGGACTCAGACATTCTTTGTTTGTTTCCTTGCTTTCCTTTTGGCTCTGGCAGCACTCATTGTCGGATGGTTTGGAGGTAAAAACTAGTTTTGTCATCTATTTTTGTTTGCTGGGTTTTGCAAGGATATTGCATAAATTACATTTTGCTTGTTTTTGCTAAACATGCTGATATCGCTGTCGTTTCAGAGAGACCATTTGTGGGAGCGTCTGTTGGTTACTTTTCTTTCTTGTTTCTTCTTGCTGGGAGAGCATTGACTGTAAGCTGCTTTTGTATTTTTATATAATGTTTTAAATGTCATTACTTTGGGTTCATTTCTTATTTCTTTTTGCTCCCTTTTCTTTGTTTCTTTGCAGGTTCTTCTTTCACCACCTATTGTAGTTTACTCTCCCCGAGTTCTCCCTGTATATGTTTATGATTCTCATGCAGATTGCGGAAAGAATGTCAGGTTAGTCTTGATGATAGCCAGTGTAATTGCTGTCTTACTGATTGATCATATCACCATAGACAACACATGCTGTGACATTATTAGTTATTGATGTGTTCTCACTTGAATTCCTTTTTAGTGTTGCATTTCTGATGCTCTATGGGATTGCATTGGCAACCGAAGGCTGGGGTGTTGTTGCCAGTTTGAAAATTTATCCTCCATTTGCTGGTGCTGCGGTATCAGCAGTTACCCTTGTTGTTTCCTTTGGTTTTGCTGTTTCCCGTCCCTGCTTGACTCTCAAGGTTTGTTCACATCATTCTCAATCTGCAAAGCTCAATATTTCATCAAGTGGGATGTATTACCAGTTGTTCACCTTTATTAGTAAAAAAAATATTATACAATTCAATAACTTTGTTAAAATAAATGTCATTTTATTTTATATTTTTAGATGATGGAAGATGCCGTTCACTTTCTCAGCAAGGAAACTGTTATTCAAGCTATTGCTAGATCTGCCACGAAGGTACGAATACTGTTGTGAGATACTCCAGCTTGCATGTTGAAGAAACTATTCTCTCGTGCTTGTGTGTGTGCACGCTTACTTTGCATTTTGTTGTGGTGCACATAACTTTAGTTCAAGGTCCTTAATTTTATAATTATGGTATTTTGATGCTAATGTTTCCAAAGGATGGATAAGAGTGTCTTCATCAGTTAAGAATTGTATCTAATACCGTTGTCAAGATCCATATCTTTCTTGTATTTTTCCTTTTACTTGCGTGAGATGGAATTTTGATATGGAATTACAGCATATATCCCGACGGCAGGAGAAATTTTCTTGATTCTGAATGCATCAGAATATATGTGAACATGTTGAGTTTTGACACTTGAATTCAAGCATTCAACTTTTCTAATGTGCAAGTAAATATGTGTATATATTTTTACTTACCTTTAAATGCTCATAAAAGGAAAATGTAGCTTGTATGATATAGTGCTGTTTTGCTGTGTTTGGAATTTTACACGAAAACTTCATTGTTATCCATCCAGACCAGAAATGCTTTATCCGGAACATATTCAGCTCCCCAGAGGTCGGCTAGCTCAGCTGCTCTCCTAGTTGGTGACCCTACTATTACGCGTGATAGGGCAGGGAATTTTGTTCTTCCCAGAGCTGATGTCATGAAATTGAGGGATCGGTTGAGAAACGAAGAATTAGTTGCAGGGTCATTCTTTTGCAAAATGAGATCTGGGAGGAGGTTCCGTTTTGAGCCCTTAAGTGATGTGGATCACAGAAGACAAATGTGTGCTCATGCACGAATTTTGGCTTTGGAAGAAGCAATTGATACTGAATGGGTGTATATGTGGGATAAGTTTGGTGGCTATTTGCTTCTTTTACTTGGTTTGACTGCAAAGGCAGAGCGAGTGCAGGTAACTAGCAATTATCGTCACTTGTGTTCCAAGTTGCGGAGTGTTGTGTTCTTGTTAACAGGTTATGTGATTATCTGTTACAGGATGAGGTCCGCTTAAGACTTTTCCTTGAAAGCATTGGGTCTTCTGACCTAAGTGCCAAGAAAATAAAAAAATGGATGCCTGAGGACCGTAGGCAGTTTGAGATTATTCAAGAGAGGTTGAATTCTGCTTCATTCTCGTTCTTTTACGATGTATGAGACCGTGCAGTGTCTTGTGTAAGTTTCTAAATACTCTTGTATGTACCAATTTGCAGTTACATAAGAGAGAAAGAGATGGAAGAGGAACTATTAATGCAAAGACGTGAAGAGGAGGGTAGAGGTAAAGAAAGACGAAAGGCTCTCTTGGAGAAGGAAGAACGTAAATGGAAGGAGATAGAAGCTTCTCTCATATCCTCTATTCCTAATGCTGGAAGCAGGGAAGCAGCAGCCATGGCAGCTGCTGTTCGTGCTGTAGGAGGTGATTCTGTTCTTGATGATTCTTTTGCTCGAGAGAGAGTTTCTAGCATTGCTCGCAGGATACGTTCAACTCAGTTAGCTCGTCGAGCCCTTCAGGTTTGCTTATTATTATTATCACTATATAAAAGTGTTTAAGCTGTGTTAGACACTTGAGACTCTGTAATTAGTAAGTTATACATCAGCCTCTCTAGCGTGCTATTGCTTAAATTTTCATGTTTTAAATCAAACAAGGTGTGGTTGCATTAAAGCTCATTATTTCTTTCTCGCATCCACATACTGTCCAATGGGGTTTGAATCTTAATTAGCCATCTCAATACTGACCTGAACAAATAAGCTCCAACAATTTTTTTTGGCCCTAAGAGCATGATAATCTCCACTCTTACCTTTCATTTTGTATGTGGTATTTATGTTGCCTCCATCTAGGATAAGAATAGATAAGTGGACCCGATGCTGTTTCTTCAATAGTGTGCAACTCTTTTTATTGTCTATTTGTTTATATCTTTTTTTTTATGTATTTTTTCGGCCACGTTAATGGTAATCACTAAAAGTTATTGTATTTATTGACAGACGGGTATTGCGGATGCTGTTTGTGTTCTTGATGATGAACCAACTATAAGTGGGAGACATTACGGTCCGATTGATCCCAGCATATGTCAAACTAAAAAAGTTAGTTTTTCAATTGCTGTGATGATTCAACCCGAGTCTGGACCTGTTTGCCTTCTAGGCACTGAATTTCAGCAGAAAATTTGTTGGGAAATCTTGGTGGCTGGTTCTGAGCAAGGTATTGAAGCTGGACAAGTTGGGCTTCGATTGATCACCAAAGGTGATAGACAAACCACAGTTGCTAAGGAATGGAGCATTAGTGCAACAAGTATTGCGGATGGAAGGTTCTTACATTTTTCTTTCTTAAGAACCATTTTAACCAATTTGTCCAGTTATTCATGAGTATTCTTTCTTTCGTTACCTGGTGTTTGTGCTCTACTTTTTAGATCGCCATTATTGCGGAGAAATCATCTACCTATAATGCTTTCACACTCTATACTAGTTCTTGTTCACTAACCAGGCTATATTAATATACATTGCAGGTGGCATATGGTAACAATGACAATTGATGCAGATTCAGGGGAGGCGACTTGCTATTTAGATGGCGGTTTCGATGGCTACCAAACTGCTTTACCATTACATGTTGGTGATAGTATTTGGGAACAAGGGACAGAAGTTTGGATTGGTGTCAGACCACCTATCGATATGGATGCATTTGGTAGGTCAGATAGTGAAGGAGCCGAGTCTAAGATGCATATAATGGATGTGTTCTTATGGGGAAGGTGTTTAACAGAAGACGAGATTGCTGCTCTTCATGGTGCCATAGGTTCAGATGAATACAGTATGGCTGATTATCCAGAAGATAATTGGCAGTGGGCCGATTCTCCGGTTCGGGTACGACCCCTCCTGTTATGTCCGTACATCTTCGTGACTATAAACATGATTATGTGGAAATGTTGGGGGTAACTGAACTTCATTTTGATTTGTTTTATGTAGGTTGATGACTGGGATAGTGATCCGGCCGATGTAGACCTATATGACAGGGATGATGTTGATTGGGATGGACAATATTCAAGTGGGAGGAAACGGAGGTCTGATCGTGAGTGTGTGATGATTGACATGGTCCATCCAGATTCCTTTGCGAGAAGGTTTAGGAAGCCTAGAATGGAAACACAAGAAGAGATCAATCAGCGCATGCTTTCAGTTGAATTGGCTGTCAAAGAGGCCCTTACTGCAAGAGGCGAAAGGCACTTTACTGATCAGGAGTTCCCTCCAAGTGATCAATCATTATTTGTAGATCCAGACAACCCCCCTCAAAAGTTACAGGTATGTTTATGAAAAATATTCCTTTTTCTTTTTTGGTACTTTGAATCTATTTTCTTAATCTCTAATTTTTGTATTTGCTTGCTATCTAGGTTGTTTCTGATTGGATGAGGCCTGCTGATATAGCAAAGGAGAGCCGGCTTGATGCTCGGCCATGCTTATTTAATGGGGTTGCCAATCCTTCTGATGTTTGTCAGGTCCAGATTGTTTTACAACTTGACACTGAAGTTTTTCTTTGCTTAACTTCTTCTATAATAGGTTTATTTGTGTTTGAAACAGGGTCGATTGGGTGATTGCTGGTTTCTGAGTGCTGTTGCTGTTTTAACAGAAGTTTCACGAATATCAGAAGTAATTATTACTCCAGAGTACAACGATGAAGGGATCTACACTGTTCGTTTCTGTATTCAGGGCGAGTGGGTTCCTGTTGTTGTTGATGATTGGATTCCATGTGAATCGCCGGGTAAGCCAGCATTTGCCACTAGCAGGAAGGGAAACGAACTATGGGTCTCCTTACTGGAGAAGGCGTATGCGAAATTGCATGGCTCCTATGAAGCTCTAGAAGGTGGGCTAGTTCAGGATGCTCTTGTGGATCTTACTGGGGGTGCTGGTGAGGAGATTGACATGAGGAGTGCACAGGCCCAAATTGATCTTGCCAGTGGTAGACTGTGGTCTCAATTGTTGCGTTTCAAACAAGAAGGATTTCTACTTGGTGCTGGTAGTCCAACAGGTTCGGACGTGCATATCTCATCCAGTGGCATTGTGCAAGGGCATGCATACTCTCTCCTCCAGGTGAGTTGGAGTTAGAATGCTTTTTTTTTTCAAAAAGATTATTATTACTTGTAAATTTATGAACAAAGGTTCATTTTTGTTGTACAGGTAAAAGAGGTGGATGGCCACAAGCTTATTCAGATACGAAATCCATGGGCAAATGAAGTTGAATGGAATGGCCCTTGGTCTGACTCATCACCAGAATGGACTGATAGGATGAAGCATAAGCTTAAGCATGTTCCACAGGTTGTTTTCAGACCCTTTTCCCAGAAAAGAAATGCATTTTCATGTTACTTGTAGTTATCCTTGATATTACATTTCAATGAGATTTGATTTGATTTCTTGTTCCTGACTTCATACTTTGTTAAAACAGTCAAAAGATGGCATATTCTGGATGTCTTGGCAAGATTTTCAGATTCACTTTAGATCAATATATGTCTGTCGAGTGTACCCACCAGAGATGCGGTACTCCGTTCATGGTCAATGGCGAGGTTATAGTGCAGGTGGCTGCCAGGATTATGATACATGGCATCAAAATCCACAGTTTCGTTTACGGGCTACTGGTGCAGATGCTTCATTTCCAATTCATGTTTTCATTACGTTGACTCAGGTATTCTTCGTCAGTAACCTTTGTTTTTATAACTTTCTTATTTGTCTACTCATTTTTTTTAACTTTTTGATATAATATGTTTAGGGCGTGAGTTTCTCGAGGACAGTGGCCGGTTTCAGAAACTATCAATCCAGTCACGATTCAATGATGTTTTACATTGGAATGAGGATACTCAAAACGCGTGGTCGTCGGGCTGCTTATAATATCTACTTACACGAATCAGTTGGTGGCACAGATTATGTTAACTCTCGAGAAATATCTTGCGAAATGGTATTAGAGCCTGATCCTAAAGGTTACACGATAGTCCCTACTACTATACATCCTGGAGAAGAAGCACCATTTGTTCTCTCTGTTTTCACCAAAGCATCAGTAACTCTGGAACCCTTGTAGTTTATAGAGCGGATTGCTCTTCAGTTTTTCTTCTTTGTGCTGAGAGTACACTCTCGAACTTTGAATTGCTTGGGCTGTTCATGGACCATAAACGCTCGGGGACCCGTTACATTGGATTGGCCACACTAGGGAATGAATGGTTAGACTTTTCGAAAAAGTCAGCAAATTTTATACACCTAATGATCAGGTAATCTTTTTTCCTCTGAACATAGTATTCTTTCTTGTATAAGCTGTATAAATTTTTCTTGCAATTTTCATAATGAAAATACTTACCAACTTTCTGCCTCTTATCTGACACACACAAACCACCATGCATCACACAATTAGTGTCTAGGAAGCTGATTTTCGTTGATCAACTCACCCTTTATCTGCCAGATTTGCGTTAGATTTTCATGGAGTTAGACTTGTATTTAGCCTTATAATTAGTGTGTAGGAAGCTGATTTTTGTTGATCAACGCAAATTTGTTCTCCCTCTAGTACCCTTTATCTGCCAGATTTGGTTTAGATTTTCGTTGAGTTAGACATGTATTTAGCCTTATAATTAGTGTATAGGAAGCTGATTTTCGTTGATCAACGCAAATTTGTTCTCCCTCTAGTACCCTTTATCTGCCAGATTTGGTTTAGATTTTCGTTGAGTTAGACATGTATTTAGCCTTATAATTAGTGTATAGGAAGCTGATTTTCGATGATCAACGCATATTTGTTCTCCCTACCCTTTATCTGCCAGATTTGCTTTAGATGTTCGAAATCAAAATTCTGTCTTTGGGGTATCTGATTTCTGAAGAAAAAAATGTGTATATTGTTATCTGTGCCATTCAATAAACTAATTAGTGCTTCCCTCCTCAGGCTGTATACTACCACAACGATTCTCTCGAGCTGCAAGGATTGGCAACAATGACCGGTGAGTTTGCCACTCATCTGCTGCTGAAACTCTAGGCAAACTACAACGGTACCAAACCGAACGAGCACAAATGCCTTAAATTTTAGGCAAAGTTGATTTCATCAAATTCCAGATTGTGAAAACTACAGGCTTCATGGTTCTGTATCTCTAGCTCGCTCAATCATGTCGACATCATCCTTTGCTTTCGCTGGACTAAGGATCGGGTTCTTGGCGGCTTTGTAACTGTATATAGATTGGTTTTGTATGAATATAGGTGTAACTGTGTAAATGAGAGCCAAAAAAAAAAAAAAGCTATAGAGAATAATTTGTAATTCTTAGGTAAAAAGAGGGATAGTGCAGCTGTAGTGGTTTCTTGGTTCAGCTGCGGTTTTGAGGTGCTTCTGGAATCATTATAACCATCTGTACAAATAGAAATGTTTCATATTTTCTTCAATGTAAAACTATTCTTATCCCCCTTTTCATCTTTGGTTTTTCCTCTTGATTTTTCATCCCCAGTGATCTAGATTATTGTTATTCTTTCTCTCAATTTTTGGTCAAGACTGCCTAGAAGTATAAAATTAATTGAAATGAGTAAGACTGAATTGAATAATCAGTGAAAAATTCACTCTTTAGCTATGTGATTCTCTTGACTTTCAACAATTTAATGTTTTTTTTTGGGGGAATTTAGTGGTTGACAGTTCTTTAAATATGAAATGAGATTTTCAGTATTTTCACAAGGGTAAGTTTATTGATATATGGTTTTTTACATTTTTAGATCTTGTGATTTGTCTCATTACTTGTTTGTACTTTGTATTTTGACAAATTATTTTATTAACCCTTTGTTTTGTAAAATGGTTCCAATAAATCTCTAAACTTGATTTCGATAAACAAAAAATTGAATATAACAACACAGTTGTTAGTTTGATGAATTATATATGATTTTAGTTTAAAAAATTGATCAAAATCAAGTTTAAAGATTTATTTGAACTATTTTAAAAAATATAGAGTCTAAAAAATAATTTATCAAAATACAAAATCTATAAACAAGTAATGAATCAAAAAAAAATTAAGACATAAACCCTTGATATATTTATAGGTTTAGGGGTTCTAATATTTTGTTTGTTTGTTTTGGTATCTGCCAATCTAAATTTCCTTAAATACATAATAATTGTTATTCATACTTGACTCCTTAAAAAATATCACAATAGCATTAACGGCTAATATAAATCACTTGGGCATTTTTTTCATCACACAAATAATGATTCGATTACTATTTCAATATCCAAAGTTTGTTTTTATATCCCTATTTTTTTAATAAATGCAGGGATCTCCAATAAAGGAAAGAAAAAAAAAAATTGAAATTTCCAACAAGGTTAAAATTTTCCACATAAAGAATATGTGTGCATATATACACCTCAAACTTATATTTGATTAGATAATTGAGTGAAATGAAAACCATAATGAAGAGCTAAGATTGAACATTATAACAGAAAATTAAAGAATAAAATAAAGAGAGAAGAGTGTATCATCATATTACACATCAAAAATAGGAGAAGAAAATTACAATTTTTTTTTTCTTTTTCCAAATATTATTTCTCAAACCTCAAAATGCTCCTAAGTAGAGGAGAGATTTTGGCTACATTTATAATCTCTTTCTATCTTCCATCCTTTTTTTCATTCTTTTTCTTTTTTCCTCTCATGTTTTGATATCTTCTAATAAAAAAAAAATTAAAAACCAAAGCTTTAGACATCTTCAACTCCCAACTTCTCATTCTGAATCACTTTCCATACTCCCCATGGCCTTCAATCCTCTAGGTCTCTGCATCATCACAATGACAAAACCAAACCAAACCCATCAAAATCATTTTCCATCAACCATTTTCTCAGAAACCAAACAAGTCCACTTGCATAGAAGAAAAAAAAAAGTACCTTCTTTGAAGCCTTCTTTTCCCTAACTTCATACCTTTCTTGACACAAATCTGTTAGCCATGTACCTGGCATAACTAACTATAAACACACAAACACAATTCAAATGTCAAAATTTGGAGTAATCAATCAATCAAACAAGATCAAAATTTGAGCAAAAAACCAAAAAAAACAAAAAAAACCTTACAAGTAAGCTTTTTTGAAGAAACTTGGCTCTTTTCTTAGGCCTTTGAGGAAGCTTACACCCTTTCATAGCCATGAAATCCTCTTCTTTCTCTTTACTTGACAACGAAACAAACAGTTTCGGCCAAACAATCTTAGCTTTGTTCTCTCCTGTCTGACCAAAATGATGAAGATGATGAGGATGATGTTCCAATCCCAACATCTTTCCATTCTCATCTAATCCCAATGATCCCCTCGTCGTGTAGTACCGATCTTCCTTCTCCGGCGATGTCACCGATTTTCGGTTGTTCATTGGAGAATTCAAGCTCCTACTGCAATCAAAAGTTTGAATCTTTAGTTTGCCTTCTGCTTACAAACAACACAAGGGCTAAGAAAAATCAAGCTTTTTCATACTTTCTTTCCTGTAGTTTCTTAGTAACCAATCAAGGGTTTATCTTTTCAACTACAATGAAAAAAAAATTTAAAAAAATAAACAAGTAACTTATCTAATAACAATAACCACCAGAATAGAAGAATTTCCACATAAATCGGAGTCAAAGCTTTCCATTTTCTTAAACTTTCTCAGCAACCAAACATGGGTTTCTCTCTCCTTCATAGCAAATTTTGAAAAAAATAACTAAATAATTCAGACCTGGTTTTCTTTTCTTTTCAATCTCCTTCTAGACTCCTAAGCTTTGTACATCAAAACAATAAAACACTGAAAATCAAAAAAAAAAAAAAAAAAAGAACGAACTTTAGATTTAATCTATTTGAGTTAGAGAAAAAGGGTTATAATTACTTGTTGAGACGTTGCTGTAATGGTGAAGAATCTTTAGCTGATGATATAAGACGAGAAGTGATTTTCTTTCTATCCAAACAATCTGGAGATGATTTCCCATTCAAGTTTTGGTCTTTCTTCACTTTCACGCATCTAAGCCTCTTTCGATTACCCCACTGCAACACAAAGTCAGTCTCCGCCGCCGTCGCCGTTGCCGAGACAGTCGCCGCCGCACACCCTTTTTGGCTCTTCACCTCCTTCTCCATCTCTATCAACAACAACAACAACAACAAAACCCATTTGAGATTTTCCCGGGAAAACAACAGAGAAGAAAGAAAAGCCAGAAAATTTATTTCACACAGAAATGAAAAAAGAGTAACTGACCTTTAAGATCTATAGATATAAGAGTGAAAACTATTCAATTTTCTCTCAGATTATGATGCATATGAATGAATTAGTAATGACCCAGAAAGCAAGATCAGTAGATAATACAAAAGCTCCTCTCTTTATTTGATCTTCTTCACATAAACATCATCCAAGTTATCGTTTTCTTTTATCTTTTTCCCGGGAAACAAACACCAAAAGTTGAACAAAACCAGAAAACAAGGATGCGGTGATTTACAAGTTGATAAAAAGTTGCATTATATGGCGGCAGTAGCAGAGCCACCACCACCACAACCTCAAACAAACTCTTCTGAGATAAAAAGAGCAAACTTTCCCTCCAAAGATGAGAAAGTTCAGATGAGTTTTCCGGGAAAATGAAGGAAACCCAGATGAGCAATTTCGTGGAAAAGAGGTTGTGAGAGAGAGAGAGTGGTTGTGTCTGAGAGGGTTCTTTCTTTCTCTGTTATCTTCACCAGAAGACTCTGTTTTTCAGTATTTTGTATATATACATCTCTCTCTCTCTCTCTCTCTCTCCTTTTCACCTTTGGATTTCTCATTCGTTGTTGGGACAATCTCCACCGTTGGATCAAAAATAGACGGTCAGATGGAGTTTCCCTCCAACTGAATGACTTTGGTGCTCTTTGGTTGGACTAGGACTACTGCTTGGGTTTGGAAGCCTTGGGTGGGTGTTGTGTTGGGGTTTGGGATTTTTATTATTATTTTAATTTTTTTTAAATATTTCTTATTTAATTAATTTATTTGTTTGACACGTGATAGAGACTTGTGCACGTGATGCTGTCCATGTCATCACACGTCATCTTTGTATCTATTTTGCCCTTAAAAACCAATCCAATTTGGATTCTATTTCTTGGCAATATATTCCATAGATGGTGATTTGGGAATAGGTTTGTAAGCACTTTTTCGGCCCATATTTGAAAAAGACTCATTTTAATATGCTTTTAGAAAAATGACAAAAATTTGATTTACTCATACAAAAACCTATATTATAACGAGTAACAACCCCGCTTCGAGTCCCTATTAGGATTGGCTCGGAAAATTATGATTCTTATTAACATCCCCGCTATACATATGTTCTGTTTCTTTTTTAAGCGTGGAGCTCTTTCAAAAATTTATGAAAGAGTTCTACGCTAAAAAAAAGGAAACAATACATACGTAAAGATAATACCAATTGGCGTTTTGTAGCTCTTAGAGGCTTAAATCCCTCGAGAATTTATGACGCGCTTTCAACTTGAATCGTTAATCTCCATCTTAAAGACATTCTTAAATGACTGGAAAAGTTTGAAACACGATCGTTACATATATGCTCCTTAATTAAAAGGTTATATTGGCATATTATAATATTTGTTGGGCACCAAAATTTTAATATTCACGTAAAAATTTAATATTGTGAGCTTTATTTGTTTTAGTACGTAGATCTCGATTACATACAAATATTTTATATAAATACTCTTTATTTTTCCAAAATATTATATGGACATTTCAAACTAAATAACAAGATAAACAAATAATTATGTTTAATATTTTTAATAAAATCTCTATTCTATAGCTAAAGTTTTTTTTTTCCTTTTTTTCTAACAGGAAATGTGAATTGAAAATAAAAACAAATAAATTGTCATATGTCAATTCAAAAGTATAAAATTGTATAGTTTGATTTTTTTTTAAGAAAATATCATTTTGTCTCTTATATTTTAGCTAACTACCAAACATAAGCCTTTTTTTTACATAAAAAAAAAATCCAAGTAACATTCTATTTTATAAAATATATTGAAACAAATCCTATCCCTGATATTAGTCAAACTTTTTCTGGATAAAATTATTTTACTTTTTTTTATTACAATTAAACAATTTAAATTAATGTATAATATTTTTATTATTGAAAAAAATAATAACAATAAAAAAATGAAATATTAAACATGTAAAATTGATTTTGGTTTTAAAAAATAAAATAGAAATTAATTAAAATTTTATTAATTGTAACCATACAAGAGTAAAAGTATCTTATAGGAAAAAAGTTAGACCAAAACCAAATCAAATAGAAGATTAATTTTAGTAGATTTTATAAATAGAGTTTTGTCCTTGGAATTTTCTAAAACAAAATACTAAACATGATATTAATCTAAAATTACTTCTATTTAAGGATAAATATGAAATAATAGAGTTAGAAGGAAAAAAGAATATTGATAATTTGCATTTTCAAAATGCATAAAGTAATTTATTTGTAGCATTACTTATAGATATACCAGTATGTAAATAAATATTTTTACTCCTATAAAAATAAAGCAAACAATGGCATTTACTAAAGATGAAATTACATTTTATATACGTTTTTTTAATAAAGTTTGTAAAAATATGGCTTTTCTTCAAAAAAAAAAAAATTATTCTATAATTTTTTTTTAAGAATTTTCACTTTTATGGGTTTAGTTTATCATATTTTTGTATAGAAGTTGGTTTATGCCATAATTTTATTCTTAATCAAATTTCTCATATTTAGTTAGTTAGCAATTTTGTTTTATACACTATATATTTTTCTTTAATAAATTTTCTCATAAAAATTAGAAAAAATATAATCCCTATATTTATTTTGCATTGTAATAATATAAAAGACATATTTATAAAAAATCCCCTTTACTAAAATAACCCATCTTATTAGTATTTGGAGAAAGCCCAATAAAGTCATTGAATATGGGCCAATATAGAGAAAGCCCAAATATAGTCATTGAATATGGGCCAATATGGAGAGCCCAAATATAGTCATTGATTCTGGCCCAATACGAAAGCCCAAATGTCCCTAACCAATAACTAAAAGCCCATCATTACAAAAACACATTTGTCAATTTCAATCATTATAAAAAACTCATTCATATTTTCTTTGGTTTGATTACCTTTTCATCCCTCTCTATTTTTTATATTTCTTTTTAGAATAATATTTCACGTGTTTTCATGAATGGAAAATATAAATGGGACAATTATTAAAATCCTTCAATCTTTTTTAATTTAATTAGATGTTCCATCTTGAATTTTGGAGAATTTCACAAATTTCCTTCTCTTGTACTCATTTTATATAATTAAATCTAATTCTTACTCAAAATTAAAATAAAATAACAAAAATATTTATTCTCAATTCAATCTAGTTGATAATTGAGATAAAAATTAACTTATGAGTTTTTTGTAGATGAAAAATCAGTAATAAATAAAAATTCATTCTAAATACTTTTTGTGCTGCTATAATATTTAATTAAATTTTAGATATGATTTGAGTTTAGACTAGGGAATGGGAAATATTTTGCAATTTAAAATTTTTAGGAATAACATAATAGATACTTTTGTTATTATTCCATTTTAAACTTGTAAATTTTAGCAAAGCTATTTTGATGAACAAAATAAAGAAAAACATATCATTTAAATTGATTGTAATATCCAATACTAAAAATGGTAACTCACCTTGTGATATAAATTCAATTGGGATATCTTATTGTTTTTAATAAAAATATGAGTTAACACAAATATATTATATATATGTATATATATATATATATTATCTTAATGGTGGTTACATTTTTAGCGACCAAGATTTTAATAGATCATAAATCATACATTTCCATTTTAAAATTTTAATTTTAGAATTAAAAATGAATTTCTAAATATAAAATTAAATTAGTTATTTATTTATAATCATTATGTGATTATAACATCAAAAATACACAATTAATTTTATTGATGTTCTTATAAGCACAATCTCTAAATTATTTTATTTTTAACACTTTAGTTCTAATTTAATTTATTTTAGAACCAATTTAATGATTATAATAAAATTTATTTTTTATATTTGATCAAATTTAATTAACATTCTTTTTAAGGGAATAATATATTTTGAATAAATACTATTACTTTTCTAGTTAATCACAACCATTCAATAATAATCCAATGAATGAAAAAAAAAATGTAACCATCAATGAGTATAAATTGATATAACAATTAAGTACTAACCCATATATATATATAAAAAAAAATTATAATTGAATTATTTTTTTAATTAAAATAAAGGAAACTAGAGATACAATGTGTCATTGTCTTATATGGTTCCATTTTAGAACATTTGAAAATCACAAGTTAAAAATGTGTTAGAAATTTTACAACATCAATTTTTACAAACAAAAGAAAGAGAGAGAGAGAGAGAGAGAGAGAGAGAGAAATAAGTGTGCAACATCAATTTAGTAAAGTTTTTTCGTATCTTCAAAATTAACTATTTCCAATATAAGACTACTTTGTATTTTGGTTTGGTATCTCTTAAGTTATAAGTTTTTTTCAAGCACTAAATAAAAAATTGGGCAAATATTTTTCTATTGATATCCATCTTTGGACAAGAAGATGTAGTGCCTTCTCTATATGTGTTCAAATATTTTTAATTTAATTAAGAACATATTCTAACTATATTAATCGATATGAACTCTAGACAAGAAGATGTATACAATTAGGTGATGTTTGGTTGGGGGTAATAGAATTAAATATAATGGAAATGAATCAATTTTCATTCAATTCATTTGTTTGGTTGCATTTTAATTAGAGTATTAGAATGTCATTCCAATGTAATGACTTTTCCACTATTTTGGTGAAATGATTATTCCATTTGAAAATATGAGGAAATACCATTTCAACACAAATTTTAAAAAAAATTAATAATTTTTTTATCAATTTTTTTTATTCATATTAAGTTTTATTCCATTCTATTCCTATTCATTTTTACATTCTTATTCCCATTCCTCAATTTTCATTCATTCCAACCAAACGACACCTTAGTTTTTGCATACTCTATTCGAACTTGTCGACAAGTTGGGATAATCTAATGTTGGGAGGTTGATTTGTATTAGTGTGTGTTGCTACACACATGTAATTAACGACATCCGACAATAGTCATTTTTGATACAACACGAAATAAATAAGTTTGGGTGACTATTAAGTATCGTATCGACCCACTTAACACGAATAATGAACCCGTAATTCTATGGTCAACCTACCTAACTTAAAAACGATATTTCTAATCTGTTTAAGAAAATAATTATTTTTTATCTTTCTATGAAAGATTGTTGTATTGTAGAATTTGTAATTATTTTTAATCATGTCAATTTCATTTTGTATCATGTGACATGTTTAATCGTTAATTGTATCATTCTAAGCAATTTAGTGTTCGTGTAAAGTTTGTGTCACAAGTGTCAACACATTTATACGAATTATGAGCTCTATCTTTATTAATTCCACCCATAATATTGCTCCAACATAAACAAAATTTAATTGATTTTATACTAGCATATTAATTTAGTGGATAGAGAAAATAATATTCCAATGAAAGAGGTAATTTCCTCGAAAGCTAATTAAGTGAGAAATCATAGCTCGCGAATACACTTAGTATTAAGGCATTGTTTGGATTTTAGATTTTAAGAGCTAAAAAAATAAAATCTAAAGGATTAGATTTTCTCATGTTTGGATTGAATCAATAAATTAATAATTATTTTTCTAAAAAAAATTAACAATTATAAATATATACAAAAAAAAAATTAAAAAAAGTCTCTTATCAAATTTATAGAAAACATTTTCCTTCATTTTTTTCCCTCATAATTTTTTTTTCAAACAAAGCCTAATACACTTAAACTAATTATAAAAAAAACACGAGTTTTGATTTAATTTTTAATAATTGCTAGCATATATAAATCGATGGAAACATTAATATTATAATAAGTGTATTTAAATGAATATCTAACACATTAATTACCAATGTTTGAAGGGTTGACACAATCCATTAATTCTATAGAATAAGTTTTTCCAATGAATCCACAAGAAAATCTAGTGCTTCCCTTTTCTTTTTTTCCCACTAGGATTTTCTATTTTAATTAAATGCATGCATGGATTCATATATATCTTCTGGGTAAATAACTTAAATTATGGGTTTAACAGTTTATTTTGTTAATTTTAACGGAATATACTTTTAAAATTATTTGTTAATTATATTAATATAAATTCAAATATGATAAATTATTATTATTATATTAATATTTAATATAAGACTACATATATAATAATTATATTAATATAAATTTAAATGTTATAAAATATCATTATTATAATAATATATAATACAATATTAGATATTTAATAATTATATTAATATAAATTTAAATGTTATAAAATATTATTATGATGATAATATATAATCCTAACTATTTACTAACTATATTAATATGAATTCAAATATTATAAGATATTATTATTATAATAATATTTAATACAAAACTAAATATTTAATACTTATATTAATATAAATTTAAATATTATAAAATATCATTATAATAATAATATATAATACATAATCTTAATTTTTATTAAAAAAATTATCATTTATGTTTAAGAAAATTATCATATTATTGTATATATAAAAAAAATTATAAATATTTGTTTGAAATTTATATGACAATGATATAAATTTAATAAATATAATTAAAAAAATTTATAAATAAAACTAAGCAAACAACTCTTTAACCTAGTATATATATAAGCCTTACTAATGTGAAATTTATTTAAAATGAATTGATTTTAAATGTTGTTGGGTGCAGAGGATTTTATTTTTACTAAATATATATATATATATATATTTATTTATATACCTATAGCATATATAGTATATTAGTCATACCCCCATATCTATGGTAAATATTGTTTCTCACACTTTTTTTAAAAAAAAAAAGAATAAATTTTTGTTTACAGAACATGCATGAATAAATAGAAGGATTTTATGCTTTAGAAATCTGATTATAAATCAGTATTAATAATATAATTATAATTAGATACAACCCAACTTGAGCTGATCTCAATAAATACTATTTTATTATTATATGGTGTTTCTCTGTAGTTATAATTAGTTAATAATTATATATAAATATATATTTTTTCAATTAAACTAGTCAAATACAAGTTAATAACTGAAGAAAGAAGAAGAGACTTGATCCATTCAATAAAATAAAATGTTTCAGTCTTGTAGTTGAACCATTCAGATGAAGTTGAAATAAAAAGATTTAATTAATCAATCAATATAACAAATTAATGAAAATACAGCATTTTATTATTATTATTATTAAAATTAATAAAGCACCATATGATTTTATTATAAGAGTGCATTGTATATTAATATGTATAATAATAATTGATATATAAGTATGTATGATTGGGTGTGTAAAGGTCATGAATATATATATGTTCTTAATAATTTTATTTTATTTTATTTTATTTTACTTTACAGCATATATATATACATACATATATAAATATATCATATTGATATAAATGATTGCAAACATGATGATCATCATTGGTGTTCATGTTGCTCTCTTTTTAATATTCATATCATCAGAACAAACCATTGGGAGTATGTGCATTTAATAATGAAATCTAATTAATTATTTTATCCATAAAATAATAATTAATAAAATAAAGAAGAGAGACAGAAGGTAGTCTTGAATATTTTTCTAAAAAATAAATATCAATTTATTTTTATTAATTATGGCCAAATACAACACACACACATCTCATTAGTCCTGACTAATTGAGCTTATTAATAACATAATTAATTGGAATAAAATAAATCTGAAAAAATCAAGGTTAAATAACACAAGATTTTTGATTAGTCAGTTTATTTAAACATGTATTATATATATAGGGAATTTACTTATTTAGTATCATGTGTTTTTATAAAGTATCATTTTAGTATTTTTTTTCTACGATAATACTCATATGGTATCCTGTATTTTAAAATCATATATATTTGGTACCATATACACAAATTTGACAAATAAAATTTTATCAATATAATCAGACTGTGATCAGTTATATGTATTAAGTAATTAAATTTAAATTTGGAACTTATATAATTGAGAGCAGTTTGATTAAATTAACATAATTTTATTAATTAAATTTGAGTTTAAGGTACGAAATATATACGAAATACATGGTACTAAATATGTACGATTTCAAAATACAGTGTACCAAATAAGCATTATTGTAAATACAGACTACCAAAACAATACTTAAGAAAAACACAAAATGTCAAATGATTACCTACCTTTTATATATATATATATAAATATTTATATATGTAAGTTTTTATAGCTTTTGAATTTTTATTTCTTATATAAAAAAGCTTAATTAACCATTTGACAAAATCAATGTTGTCTACTAATTAAAGACTGGATGTCTTGAAAATAACATTTTAACCGTAAAATTAATAATTAAAATCATTTTCATTTTATGTCATGTGTATTTTATTTATTTATAATAATTAATGAGTGACAGAGCAGAGAAGAAGCTTCTTCTTCTTCTGAATAGACAAATATTCTAAAACCAATCTTTTTGCAGAAGACATCTCATTCTCAAAATATATAAATATATATAAATCTGTGTAGTAATTAATTTTACATATTTACACATTGAAATATGTAACAATTCTAGGATTATATTATATATATAAATATTATATATTATTACAGGGAAAGTTGGTTAGTTGAAGAATTTTATACGTTTTTGCTTTCTTATTAGAAATTTTGCAAATTGGCAGTTCAGCTAATTAATATTAGTGGCCAAAATAGATTGCTTCTTGCCAAGGAGGAATAATTATAAGGGTCTGAGCATTTATTAAGCACTGAAAATAAACAAATTAGTTCCCCTCTTTTTCCTATTTAATTAATATTAAAGATATTACTACAGATTGATCAATATTAAAGTTATACTACAAAAAACAAAAAAATTAGTCTTAATTTCTTTATTGAGATTTTTAAATATGTTAGGTGTAAGCAACATGCAAAACACGTTTACTTAGTTTTATTTAAAAAATTATTAATTATTTTTATTAAGTTTTTATGTTTGTCATATAAATTTTAAATAAATAAATAATATTATAGATAAAAGAATGATACAAACATATTAAAAAAAATTAAACCTTATTCAAATCGCACCTCAATTATTTGGAGAAGAAATTTTTTTATTAATTCTTGGTAGAAGATAAGTGTTATTCTAATTTTTTATTTAGTTACACAGTTATACTATTTGAATACACACGACACTTATATATGATATATTTATTATGTCTTAAATATTATTGTAATAATAATATTTTATAACGTGTGGATTTATATATTAATATAATTATTAAATATTTAGTTTTGTATTAAATATTATTATAATAATATCTTATAATATTTGAATTTATATTATTATAATTACTAAATTTTTATTTTATAAAAATTAGAATTATATATTATATGTTATATATTTTTATAATAATAATATTTTATAGTATTTGAATTTATATTGATATAATTATTAAATATCTAGTATTGTATAATATATTATTATAATAATGATAGCTTATAAAATTTAAATTTATTTTAATATAATTAATAAATATCTAATTTAATATCAAATATTATTATAATAATGATATTTTATAGCATTTAAATTTAAATTAATATAGTTAATAAATATATATTTTTAATTGGTTCTAAAAGTATATTTTCTTAAATATTTAGAATATTTCGTTAAAATTAACAAAAAAAAATCGTTAAAACCAAAAAATTATGTGAACTACACACTTTTTATACAGAAGAGATATAAGAGAGAATTTTGATGGTGATTAATATTTGCATATTTTATAATGTGTTGTTACTCATACTTATCGTTTTTGAAAGTTAGAATCTTTTGGAAAGAGAAGTGAATTTTGAGGGATTAACTAAAATAAATTAAAAGTTAAATATGTTAATTAGGTGTGTGGAGTCTAATTATACCTAACGATTATAATTTGAGGTTTTCCTTGAAACATTAACTCTATGGTTATATTTTCATCAAAATAACTTGATTATTTAGGTAGAAGGATGCTGGAATGTATAATTAATTTTCACCAAAATATTTAACAAAAATAATAATAATTAAAATTAAATTTTTTTTGGTATGAAAAAATACTGGATGTCAAATTTGAGTTTGCAAGATACATAAAAAAATTCTCATATTAAAGATGAGTGTGAGAATTTTATTTTCTAATAAAATTATTGTACAATAATAATCAAATGTAACTCTTAAATTAAATTTAGGGAAGGTAACTATTTGGTACCCTGTGTTTTTGCAAAGTATCATTTTGGTACCCTCTGTTTTCGATAATGCTCATATGGTACCCTGTATTTTAAAATAGTACATATTTGGTACCCTAAACTCAAATTTAATTAATAAAATTTTACTAATTTAATCAAACTGCTGTCAATTATGTAAGTTCCAAATTTAAATTTAATTACTTAATTACATATAACTGATGACAGTTTGATCATATTGACAAAATTTTATCTATCAAATCTGAGTCTAGGGTATCAAATATGTATAATTTTAAAATACAGGGTACTATATGAGTATTATTGAAAATAGAGGGTACCAAAATGATACTTTACAAAAATATAGGGTACCAATGAGTAAATTCCCTTAAATTTACTATACAAAAAATATTATGGGTGTAGAGATAGAATGTACTCTATCTTTGCAGTTGTGAACTGTCAAGAAATGATATCTATCTCAATAGTTATAAGGGAACCTCCGAGATCGTTCTCTAAAATTAAACAAAATTTGACATTAGAATTCCTATTTCTACGTTATATCACTATTACAATAGAAGATTTTCTCATCACTTTTTTATGATTTTCGTAAACAATATCTATCGAAACGACAAAAAAAAATGTATAAAAAGTGATGAGAAATAATATTTGAGTTTCTCATTCACTCTCGTCGCTTCCCACTTCTATTTTTTTATTATGTCATTTTAAATGGAAGATGACATAAAACTCCCTCCCAAATTTTAATTTTGACATACTCACCCTAAAAAGTGATGAATAAAACCCCATTTTATAGTGGTGATTAGTGTTTTTTTTTTTTAAATAATGAGTTTATATTGTTTTAGTTTTATTGCTCTCAAATAGTAAGGGATGAGTATGAGAAGATTCAATTTAACATAGGCATGCCCCTTTGGTGTTTGAACAATCATTTTTTTTTTCTTTTGAAATGAAAAATTAAAGATATTTTTCATGTTATTATTAGGTACCTTAGTTTCAAAGTAAAGTAAAGAAACACAATTGGTTCAATTGAGGCCCATATGCATTCCCATTCTCTTATTCTTATTGATCATGACTCATTAGCTACTTTTCATTCTTTATACATATATATATAAAAAAAAAAAGAACTCAAATTTGTCTCACAAAGTTTTTTCTCTCTCATTATTATTTAATTAATTTTACAATTTAAAGTAATTTCATGACAAATGCAAAGGTGTCCGGTTCTTGTTGATCAATTTCTAGGCAATACAACTCATTGAGCTACTTTATGAAAATTGCACTAACCATGCTTATATCACTATATATATATATATATATATATTTTAACTTTGAAATATTAAATGAACGTTACAAAAGTAATTCTTTAAAAAAAGTTATGATGATCATGGGGGGCAACTATATTTTGACAACTCAAAAACTCATACTTTTAGGTTATCTTCATGCAAAAGAAAAAAAAGTTCATGTTTTATGTTAAAACACAAAATATGTGACATTTACTCATTTGTCATGTATAGAAGTTAGAATGTCTTTATATTTATACAATATGTTATAGGTAACCATTTGGTATCCTATATTTTTGTAAAGTATCATTTTAGTACCCTGTGTTTATAATAATATTTATTTGCTATCGAGTATTTTGAAATCGTACATATTTGGTACCCTGTATTTTAAAATCGTACATATTTAGTACCCTAAACTCAAATTTAATTAATAAAATTTTATCAATTTAATCAATTATATAAGGTCCAAATTTAAATTTAATTACTTAATTACATATAACTAATGACAGTTTGATAATATTAACAAAATTTTATCTATCAAATTTGAGTCTAGGCTATCAAATATGTATAATTTTAAAATACATGGTACCATATCAGTATTATTGAAAACAAATAGTACCAAAATGATACTTTGCAAAAATATAAGATACCAAATAAGTAAATTCTCTTAAGTTATTACAAAATACATTATATATGGAAAAAAAATGAACAATTTTTTCTTTTATCTTTTACCTTAAATTTAGAATAATCCATACATATGTATGTGTGTTTGATTGAGTCCAAATTTTGTGATTTCCATGCAAGACTTTTAAGAGAGATTATTATTATTTCCATTCAAAACCGTGGGTGAAATATGGAAAAATAAAGATGATATAGACAAGGCACCAATATTCAAATTAGGTGATCTTCTTATTACTTTAGAGCCACACATCAAACGGTTACCATATCATTTTCATTTTGATTTCAACTTCAAGTTTCCTACCTCTAAATTTATTTGACTTCATATAGCCGTTTTTACATATATATATATATATGTGTGTGTCATCTCATAATTTTTATTTATCTATTTATTTATGCCATAAATCACAAGTATGGTAGAAAAAGCAATCATTGATTTTAATGCACAATTTCAAAATTTAAATAAAGAATGTAGAAGTTTGGTCATATAAATTCCCTTTATTCATGTGAATATTTTTTGTATGAAGTTATTGGTATTTGGTAATAGTAGTTAGGCAAATAAAGAAGGGATAGGAGGACCATATAAGACCTTATTATAGTGTTTTAAATAACAATTTAGAGCTCTCATAAATACCATGTTAAGCAAAATATAAAAAAAAATTAAACAAAATATTAATGTATGAAAACAATCTTCACCATAGTTTTCAAACCCATTTTAGCAAAACAACTAATCAACACGAACACAAAATTTCCAAATGTCATCTTATTAAAAAAAAATCAAAACTACATTTTTTTTAATGGAATTTACTCATTTGGTACCCTTTGTTTTTGCAAAATATCGATCTGGTACCCTCTGTTTTCAATAATACTCATATGGTACTCCATATTTTAAAAATATAGATATTTAGTATTCTAATTGATAAAATTTTGTCAATTCTGATCAAACTGTCAACAGTTATATATAATTTGTAAATCGTATTATTGATAGTAATTTGATTAAATTAGTAAAATTTTATTAATTAAATTTGAGTTTATGATACCAAATATATACAATTTTAAAATGCAAGGTACCAAATATATACGATTTTAAAATGCAGGATACTGAATGAGCATTATTTGTAAACACAAGATAATAAGATAATATTTTACGAAAACACGTAATACTAAATAATTACATACTTTTTTTAAAAGGTAATAATGTAATTTATTAAAAAAGAAAATAAATATTTTTAATAATATACACGGTATCTCTAACTCTCATACATTTATTAGTCTTAGGAAACTTTTTTTTTTTGAAGTGAATGATCAATTACCATAAAACAACTTTCCCAATATAAATAAATAAAAAAATAAAAATAGTAAAAAAAGAAGGAAAAGAATACAAACAAGCAAAAATGACAAACACAGTAATTAAGAAAGAAAAGACAGCAAAAGGTGGGGACCCACAAAGCCAAACTAGACAGCTGTTTGGCAACAATTGTCTATGCCCACTCTGTCCTCTCACACACACACACACACACACACACACAAACCCATCTCATCATCTCAATCAAACTCCTTATATATATATATCTATAGTTACAATCTCATTCTCCAAATATCACATCTTTCTTTACAATACACACAAATCTTCTCAATCTCTCTCTCACAATAATCACAACTTCAAAGTTCCGAACTTTTTCCAAGAGAGAAAATGGAGTCAAAGTCTATGATGGTATTTTTGATGGCTGTGGTGATGATGGCCTTATTCTCAGCCATCCCAATGGCCTCAGCTGCCGATGGACCAGCCCCAAGCCCCACCTCAGATGCCACCAAGTTCATCCCAGCCTTCTTTGCTTCTCTTCTAGCTTTGGCTTTTGGCTTGGTCTTCTAAGCTCATTTTTCAACCATATTTTTTGCTTAGATATGCATATTAATATTGTTCAATCTTCTTCTTCTTCTTCTTCTCACTCTCTTTGACCCATTTCTCCTTTTCTCTTTCTAATGCCATTTGTATGGAGTTTGTGAGTGAGAGAAAAAGAGAGGGTTAATGGGGTTTTAGATAATTTTATTTTGAGTCATTAATTATTAATGTTGTAATGATGTGATTGTGGGATTTTGATTATTCTTGTATATTATGTTTTTTAATTTATTACTTTTGTGTAATTTTTATATTTTGGTTGGGATTTAATAAAAGTCACATTCTTATAATGATGTTTTAGATTTTTTTTTTTTGAGTCATTGATTATTATTGCTGTAATGATGTGATTGTGGGATTTTGATTATATGTATATTATGTTTTTAATTTAATAATTTTGTGTATTTTTTATATTTTGGTTGGTATTTAATCAAAGTCACATATTCTTGTATTCTCCAGCTCTTATTTTTTGTTTCTTAGTGATTCTGTAAAATCAAGTTCATGCCATTGAATCAAAACTAGCATCATATTAAATGGTCAAATTACTATATATGAAAAGAAAATGGCAAATTTGCAAATGTGTGGTGATGAAAGTTTGTGATGAGCTGTTGTTGATTGTCATATTCTAATATTGTCTTGTGATTTTTTATAAGAACTGGCAGTAATTGTGGGACCACTTTTAAGTTTCTGTGTTTTGAAAATGGAATAGTATTAAAGAAAATCAACAAATAAGTTTATTGACACAAATAAATTTGAATAAAATTCATCAAAAAAAAAGAATCCTTCAAAGCAAATATAATTGTATTTTTAATAAATCTATATATTTATATATAAGGCATTATATCCAAATATATAATGTTTAACATAAAATAGTTTAATGTGGTAGTT
This sequence comes from Humulus lupulus, assembly GCF_963169125.1. NCBI lineage: Eukaryota > Viridiplantae > Streptophyta > Magnoliopsida > Rosales > Cannabaceae > Humulus > Humulus lupulus. The sequence goes on from NC_084798.1 coordinate 5,568,683, forward strand.
AAAAATATATGTAATAATCTGTAATTTAAGGAGGTATTGTGACATATAAAAATTTCTATGGTCGTCTTTATTTATTTATTTTTAATAATAATAATAATAGTAATTAATTTGTAAAAAAAAAAGGAAATATCAATAGTCACATATAAATTGACATTTATCAATTGTTCATACAAAGAGTGACTCCCATGTCAATGCTAAAGATTGTTGAAAAATATTAGAGTTAACAAAATAGAATTTATATTTTTATAAAATCCAAATATTTAAATATCCTATAAAATGTCTGGTTGGGCAATTAGGAAGTGAGTCAAAAGTGTGGATTATTATAATTTATAATAGTAATCAATTTGTTTTTAATCATGTTTATATATTATATTATTTAGGCTTCCATTTCTTCAAATAAATTTTAAGAATAAATATTATAATTTTTTCTGAATAATTCTAAATATTTTCATTAATTTTTAGAAAATATGACATTATGTATATCTATATATATGTGGTTATAATTAGACTCCACTTTTACTATATCAATTAACATAAGCTCTTGTTACAAGACTGAGTTGTTTTTTATATAGCTTAAAAATGTATTGTGTTTATATTATTTATATTTTTATATATGTCATACATGTAATTATTTCTTAAATATTTGTATACAAGTGTATAAGTTTTCTATAAAATTAAGTTAATTATTTCACCAACCACGCTATAGCTTGTTATGTTCAATAAAATAGTTCAATCATCATATTTACACTTTATTACAAGATAAAGAGAAAGAGAATAAAAGGAATATTGCTCATTAATTCTTCATAGAATATATATCTATCTAAGCAAGAAGAAGAAAATAATAATAATAATAATAATAATGGGTCTTTGGCAAAATGATCTATTTTTTAAAGTTATTTTGCACTCTAGCCTAGATTTAATAATTTTTTGCAAAATGACATCTCATAATTTAGACAGCTAGTCGAAAATTTAGACAGGTGGTCGAAAAATTCAAACAGCCGGTCGAAAATTTTAGACAATTAGTAGAAAAATTTAGACAACTGGTCAAATTTTAAACATATGCCATTTTGCATTAAATTATCAAAAGTAATCAAAAGTACAAAATCACTTCAAAAAGAGACAATTTTCACCAATTCCTCTTCTAATAATAATAATAATATAAAAAAAATAAAGTTGAGAAAGAATAAAATCCTAGCAAACTAATCACAGCTCACAGAATCAATTCCACCCTAGAATATTTGCAATTAACTAATAGTAACACAAGCTGTAAACACTTCATCACACTCTTACACAAAATATGTTATTTTTAATTAGTGTTGATAAAAATAATTATTAAGTTAATAATAAATAATAATATATCATGCATTGAATTTGGAAAAATAAAATATCTAAAATAAGTTAGGCCAATTCCATGCCAACCAATATCCTCTAGGGCAGTTTGTCCCTTGAAGCTCTCTCTGTCTCTCTTTCTATTCCTCTCAAGTGCTTATAAAATAGATCCATAACAATCCCATTCTCCAAACATCATCACAACAATTCCAAATCTTCTTTCTCATTAATTCTCTCAATCACATTTTCCCTTTGAGTTTTTTTTCAAAATTTTCTAAGAGAAAATGGAGTGCTCAAAGTCTATGAAGATGGTTTTGTTGATGGTTGTGGTGGTGATGATGGCCTTATTCTCAGCCATCCCAATGGCCTCAGCTGCCGATGCACCAGCCCCAAGCCCCACCTCAGATGCCACCCAATTTATCCCAGCCTTCTTTGCATCTCTTCTAGCTTTGGCTTTTGGCTTGGTCTTCTAAGCTCTCATCTTCATCATCACCATTTTTCAATTACAATTTTTTTTGCTTAGATATGTGTATATCTTTGCATATTTTGTTCAATATTTCATGGTGGGGTTGATTTGTTTTCCAATGGAGAGAAGAAGAAGAAGAAGAAAAAGAAGAAGAAGAAGAAGAAGAAATGGGCTTTAATTTCTTTTATTATTATTATTGTTAATAATGTGGGAGGAAGTGTTGTTTAATTATGTATTGTAATAAATGAGATTCTTTTTGTATTTAACAATTTTTGTTTTTTTTTTTTTTTGCAATTTTCTACTTTGGTTGGTTTAATGGGAATGTGGGGTTTGGAAATACATTTATAGATGGTAAATTTCATAAATATTTTCAAAGTATTGTCATTCTAATTTGATTTCTTGTTTTTTATATGTTAATAAAATACCATAATTATTAACTTTTGTTTTTTCTTTCCTTATTATTTTTTCTAATTTTCTAAAAGAAATTTAAAACATTCAAAAGATAGTGGTACCAATTGCATATTTAGCACCTATGGTCTTAAACAACTTAAAGAAAAAAAAAAGACTTTTGTATTGTAATAAATGAGATTCTTTTTGTATTTAACAAATTTTTTTTTTTTTTTGCAATTTTCTGCTTTGGTTGGTTTTATGGGAATGTGGGGTTATTTGGAAATACATTTCTAGATGGTAAATTTCATAAATATTCAAAGTATTAATACAATACCATTATTAACTTTTTTTTTCTTTCCTTATTATTATTATTTTTTTAATTTTCTAAAAGAAATTTATAACATTCAAAGCTAGTGGTACCATACCAATTGCATGCTTAGAAAAAAAATAATAAAAAATAAAGAAGGAAATTAAAGGCAAAGTTGTAATTGTGGGCATGAAATATGCTGTGATGAGCTGTTATGGTTTGGACAGATTCTAATTTATATTGTCATGTGATTTTGTAATCATAAATGTCAGTACTTGTGGCCACATTCCCATGTGAATAATTAATTAGAGGCTTAAAAAAGAATATTGCTGACTGAGATATGTAGGAATTTATATATATTAATTGGAATGGAAAACATGATTTATTATTATATCCTCGTAATTTATTTTCTTTGGTATTATTAGGTTTTAGAATGCTTATATTACTTCATTGAAAATGAAAATATTATTTAGGGGTTTTTTCATAAATATATATATTTTTGTTTTAAATTTTTTTTTACTAATCATGGTTTTAAAAAAATAACTAAAAAATAATAATTAGACATCAACCCAATGTATATTTACATATTAAAAAATAACTAAAAAATAATAATTGGACAACAACTAAAAATCAACCCATTGCATACTAACACGTTTTTAAAACAAAAATTCAAAATATAATTGAAAACATCTAAACACCAATTAGACATTAACACAACAACAGAATAACTATACATAAACTTAAACAACTAATAAAAAACAACATGAAAATAACTATGCATAAACCCAAAAAACTAAAAAAATAACATAAAAACAACTAAAAAAATAATACAAAAGATGAAAAATAAGCAAAACCGTAAAAATATAAAAAATTTCTTAAAATTGTAAAATTTTAAAAAAAATTTGTCAGTCCGTAAAAATGTAATTTTTTAGCGAAAATTAAGTGTATAATGTAAAATTCCCTATTATTTAGGATTTATTTCTTTAAATGTTTTAGGTTAGACCTCAACACCTATCTCTCTATCATTTGTTGATATATAGCTCAAGTAATTTTCATATTTTTGAGTTATAATTACTTTCTTTTTAAAAAAGTGTGTCCCATAAATATATATTTTCTCTTAGCTTCTATTATTTATAAATTAAATAAGAATCATTATTTTGGTAAATCCTAAATAATTGAAGTGATTAAAATATATTTTTTGCTCAATTAAATTTCAATGGTTGAACATTTAATGTTTCAATAAAATATGTTTTTCAAAAAAATAAAAAAATTGAGCATTTGTGTCAATAAAGGATAGAAGTTTGTAAGTGTCTCTCTCTTCTTTGTAGATGGGGCCAAGGCCAAAGTGTGGTCATTTTTGTTAGTTTTTTTGGTCGATTTCTAATAAAAAAATTTGTTAATATTCTTTCTAAAAAAGTCATTCAACTTTTGTTTACTCCTAATTTTTGGCCGTTTTCTATGTTTTGAAAAAAAGAAAGATAGAGAGGTCCAAAAAGAGAGATAGAGTGGAGATGATTAGTGCCAATTTTGTAGATAGTAATTAACTTATGTAATAATCAAATTTAGTTGTGTTGTAAAAAAAATTAGATGAGATATAAAATTGTTGAGTGGAATTACAAAATATCTAATTCGAATTCAAAATACAAGAAAACGGTTATATTAGTAAATATCTGCACAGATTCCTATAAAAGTGAAATCGTTATTTAAATATTGATTTTCTATCCTTTCTGATCTCTCTTTGACACACTTTCGAGCTGATCTTTCAGACTTTTCAAGATAAAATAACAATTGTCTTTCGAGCTAATATAATTGTCTTTTACTCGAGCTGAGATGACAACAGGCATTTCGAGCCAATTATTTGCATCTGGATCGAGATGATAACTTATTCCTTGATTTCCTGAGCAAAAGTCCTTATCTAGATTATAGGGTATAACAATTATCAACAGAACCCTTGGAATGGTGGAATTAAAATTTAGGAGTAAATTTTGAAGCTTTGATAAATTAAATCAAGATAACTGAATATATTCATCAAAATTCGACTAAATTTTAGCTGTGATTTTAATATAATTTTTTTAAATAAGCTAATAAGTTTACCAAACATCTTTGTCTTAAAAAATATTTAAGAAGCCACATCTAGCTTTTTAAAAATCTAAACCAAAAGGGCCCTTAGATGAATCAGAAAAAATATTTTCATAGAAATTTTAAATATGAAAAGTTATGCCAGTTTTAAACCAATGTAATAAGTTATGTCGGTCTAAAAATCTATGTATTTTATTATTATTATTATTATTATTATTATTATTATTATTGTGTTTTAAGTCTTCTGTTTCAATGACTCCCTCTAATGCCTTACATTTATGATGTAAGACATTAAAAATTAAGATGTGTTTTTAATGTCTTATATGTTGGGAGACATTGAAAGTTCTTATTAATGACTAAATTTGTACGTAAGTCATTTGCAAACTGAGTGTCCAACACGAGTTCAGGATACATATCTAACGTCTTCCATTGGAAGACGAATTTGGGAGAAATTCTGGCAATTTTAGGGTTTGGAAGCTATGGATTTTACTCCATTTTCAAGGGTTTGATGTAATTTTTTATGAAATAAACTATGGATTTTGCAATAGGAATAAATTTATTATATGCGATTTTATGTGTGTTTTTTTTTTAAGATTATGAGTTTTATAATGTATTTGTAGGGTGTTCTTGGAGTAAGATTGGAATGTGAGATTTTTGACTCAAAATTTCTATTTCAAACACACATTTGAGGTAAATTTTTAAACTTACAAGAATAAATTATTGTTAAAATGATATTTAGTGATATTTTTCTTTATTACTTTTGATAATTATTAGATTTTAAGTGAGTTTCTAACATAGTAACTTTGTTGACAATGTAGAAAATAATTTAATTTTATATAGATTTGATTAATGTACATATATTTATGAATTTTTTTAATTTTTATTATTATTTAATTAAAAAATTATATATTTTTAAATTTTTTATTAGCATTTTAGCTTGGTTGATTATATATTATGTTTTGTTAAAATTTATTTATTAAATAATTTTAAAAATTAAAGATGTGTGAAATTAAAGTTATATGTTTTAATTTGTTGATTAATGAGTTTTTAGTGACTTAATTGCTAGAGTTTATAAGTATAAAGATTTGATGAGTTGCGACAAGAATGTATTACAAATATGTTACCAATAATCAAAAGTCACCAACCACTTTATTATGTTTTATTAGTTTTGACCGCTTTTTTCATTTTATTAATTATATCAATTTTAATTTAATTAACTATTAAATCTATTTAAATTTAATTAATTATTAAATCAATTACAATTTAATTATTTTTTTAAATTGAGAGACCCTTCAATGTCTCCCATAGTGAGACGTGGGAGACATCTCACGTCTCCCAACGAGAGACATTGAAAGTTAATATTTTTGGACACTCTTCAGCCTCTCCCATTAGGAGACATAGATATCTCTCATGTCTCCTAATGAGAGATGTTAAAAGCCCAGATACGATAACATCACCTCTAATGTCTCCTTTGGTGGGAGACATTATAGACTTTTAATGTCTCCCAAATAAAGTCATAAAAGCTTTATTTTGTAGTAGTGTACCGCCATGAATTTGCTTTTTGTGTTTTGTAATTTGAAGTGATCTATAATAAATAAAATCCTACTCTAATTAATAATAATACATAAAAAAACTTAAATATAACTATATTGATTACATATATACTTAAAACTCATCAAATTTATTAAAATTATACATTTAATATAAATAAAAAGTATTAAAAATACTAAATTAAACTTTAAGGCATTAAATATAAAATCCATATATGGACTCCTCTCACTCAAAATACAAAATATAAAGAAAAAAAAACAAGATTATATATGTTTCACTCACACGACCACACACAACATACACCAAAACGTACGTAAGAACAATAATATACATATTCAAGCCTTAATTTTTTTCTTCGTCTTCTTCTTGATATTTAAATTTCAAGCCAGAACCGCTAAGCTTTTCCTCAATGATTTTGATGATGCGTTCCGCCATGGACGAACTAAGATGATTAACCCAATCCCCAACCTCTCCTTTTCGAAAGTAACATTTGTTGTCAAAGTTTGGCATGAACTTCCCACTTTTGTTCACTTCCAAATCCCTCAAATTCCTCAAACTACAAAGCTCTAAGATCTCACCAACAACTCCCTGGCTCTCCTCCTCCGCCGAAAAAGGAAACCCCACAAACTCAGCAATCTTCTTCACACGAACCTCGGTTTCTCCCTTCATATCTTCGTACCTCAAAAACAACACCTTCTCTGGCTTCTCCAAGCTCTCCTTCCAGTACCCCAACACCTGATCCCAAAAGGGTCCGAACCCTTGCTCGCCTCGGCAGCACTTGTCCACGTAGTCCTCCATCGAGTGCTGGTGGCTCTCGGCGCGGTCTCGGTGGGCGAAATGCCAGAAGGAGACGACGGCGTCGAGAGGGTTGCGACAGATGAAGACGACGCGACAATCCGGACACTCGGCGATGGACTCGGGCAGCAGCTGGTGCGGAAGGTGCGTGGAGAAGAGGCGTGGCGACGAGAGAGTAGCAGCGTCGTCGTCGTCGTCGCGAGGGGCCTTGGCGTTGGCGTAGGTGGTGAACTCGAGGAAGGGTAGGAGTTGGTGTGGATTGGAAGTGAGTAAGGGAGTGTTGGAAAGGTTGTAGCGAGAGCGGTTGACGATGGAGAAGAGTAGAGCTTTGAGCCATGTGGTGCCTGATTTTGGGGACGAGGCTAGAATGATGTCTTGGCTGCGAGGTCGAAAGTGTGCTTGGAAGGCTTTGATGTTTGGAACTATTTTGGATGGACACCAGAAGCCTTGGTAGAGAGAAAGAACAGAAGAGCCTAACCATCCTTGGGTTTTGGGAAGTTGATCAAGATCAAGATCATGATCGATATCTTTCTCACCATGATCTTGTTGGTGTTCGTCATTAGATTTGGGATTATTCATCTTTATATTAATCTTGCTATAGCTAGCTAGGGTTTTTTCTTTCATTTGTAAGTGAACCATCTCACCTATTTATATGTACCAATGATGTTATTTGATACTTTAAGGTGTCAAACAATACACGAGTTGTCACTTTATAATTAGTTAGCGATACTTCATAATACTTGTTAAATTGCACCAATAACTATATGCTAACTCTGTGTTGTTGGCCACGTGCCTCTTATCAATTCTCTATTTATATCTACAAATTGAAATGAGATAGGTTTTTTCTTACAGGTAAGTAAACCATTTCACATATTTATATGAGTGTTGTTATTTTACATTTTAAAGTGTCCAACACCACACAGGTTGCCACCTTTTAATTGGTTATATCTACAAATTGAAATAAGCTAGGTTTTTTCCTACACTTAAGTGAACTATCTCACATATTTATATAAGTGTTGTTATTTGACATTTTAAGGTATACAATACCACACGAGTTACCACCTTTTAATTAGTTAGCGATATCTAATCAGTCTTATTAAATTGCACAAATATCTTTAATTTCTTTAAGATTGAACAGTTATATAATATAAAATGCATGGAATGATCAATGATTACAAACACACTATCTCTACATGCACATTTCATCATTTTTCTAGCTCTTTAATATTTGTATCATTATTCTTTTTTCTCTCCACTAGTAAAACATTCACATTTATAGATATATAAATCGACTAGAGCTAAAAAGTAAAGAGCACTTAGAACAGTAATTATGTGACCTCCATCAGAACAATAATTACGTGAGGTCTTTTCTGTGGAGCATGAGAGTAGTGAGTTGGAAAATGAGGTGTTAAATGGTTATGCTGAACTCATGAGTAGATGGACATTGCTCTTGATCAGCACAATTACATTTTTGAATTTAATAAATATTACAAATTTAATAAATATTACAGTGTATCGATAAATATAAAATGTCACATCATATAATATTAAACAATTAACTTAATGTATCAATAAACAACACTATTTTATATATACTAGTTTCATACTTATGTATAAAAAATTTGATGTATAATGTAATGTAAAAATATGATATAAGATAAATAAAGTGAGATTTTTGTGAAGCATTTTAAAAAGAATAAAATAGAGAATCTAATCTAAGTGCTCTTAGAGCACTCTCAATGGATGTTCTACTCTATTCTTTAAAATACTTCTCAAAAACACAATTTTTTTTTATTTTATCTCTAACTTTTACACCATACATCAGTTTCTCTATTTTTTTCTCTATATAATTTAAACAGTATATTTTTAAATATTTTCTTTAACTATCAATAATATCATAATATCTTTTAATATTTATACTCTTACATCATATCACATAATTATATTATAATACTACCCATAAAAAAATAACAATAAAAATTTATTAAAAAATAAAATATAATAATATTATAAAATATAAATAAAACTCATTTACTTATATAACTATATATAAATATATAAAAAGAGGAAAAAAAGAGAAAAAACATATATATATTTATGTGTTTGTGAATAATGTAAGAAATAATATGAAAAATTAATATTATATGTTTACGTAGATGAATAATATGCTATAAATATAGCCATGTACTATAAATGAAGGTAGATTTTTTTAAAAGATAAAACATTTATTGGAGACTCATTTTAGTATAATTTTAACTATTTAGTTATTTTAAATCACCCTTCAAAAAAGTGCTCTTAGATCATATTTATTATCTTTTTTTTTTTGCTGAAATGATGAGCGCAAAAAGTGACAAATTTTACTATTCACTACTGAGGTTACTAAATAAAAAAAAAAGAAACAGAAAGAAAAAAAACATTAATGTAAAAGAGAGAAAGAGAGAGAGAGAAAAAAATATATATAGCTGTAAAAGTAAATGATCTTATACATTTAAAAATTGAATATTTAATATATAGTATCAGATAAAAATTATATTTATGTTGATCCCTATAAACTATGAATTATTTATATTTAACTTTTCTTTTTCAATTGCTTTCTATTCTTGTGGGCTTTGGCTTTAGGCTTGGTCTTCTAAGCTCATATTTGTTTTCCAATGGAGAGTAATATTTATGAGATTCTTTTGCATAACAATTTTTTTTTTTTTTTTGCACTTTTCTACTTTGGTTGGTTTTGTGAGAATGTGGGGTTTGGAAATACAGTTCTAGAGAAGGTAAATTTCATAAATATTCAAAGTATTGTCATTCTAATTTTATTTCTGTTTTTATTTATTTTGTATATATTAATAAAATTCCATTATTATCTTTTTTTATTTCCTTTTTATTATGTTTTGCAATATTCTAAAAGAAATTTATACCTTTCAAAGCTACTGGTACCAATTACATGCTTAGCACCTTTGGTATATATTAAGGGGCCTTATTCTGTTCTGTTTCAGTTTTTTATTTATTTTTTACTTTATTAGAGTTAGGAGAATAGTTTGTTGTATAATTAATTTTTTTTGTTAGTTAAGTTGTTATATTAGTTATTCGGTTTAGCCTTAACCGAAGCATAGAATATGTTTAGCCTCTTATATAAAAGGCATTCTTTGTAATTGTTCTCTGTAATTTTCTCTTCAACAATCTTGCAATAAACAGATTCTTGTTTCTTCACTTCACGATTCTGAAACTTGTTATGGTATCAGAGCAGGAAAGTTGAGCTTTCCTGATTGATTCTGGTTTCCTCTCCGACTGGCCTTTATTATCTCCGGCACGGTTGCGCATTTTTCCTTTTCCGCACTTCACTCTGATCCGACTAGTGATTCTAGTTTTTCTCGTATCTTTGTTCTTTTTTTTTTTCTGGACAATCTCAATGTCTTCAGACGAACCAGAACGCCAAACCTCCACTCCCGCATTGATTCCGACCGCCATTGAAGAACAGCAACGCTCCTCTGCTAGAACCGACCACCACATGCAGGTTCTTGCATCAAGAAGCCCAATCGAAGATCCTGCGAATCCTTATTACCTGCATCATGCCGACAACCCAGGAAATACTCTTGTATCTCAACTCCTCACTGGGCAAGACAACTACGTCACTTGGAGTAGGGCAATGCAGCTAGCTATATCGGTCAAGAACAAGCTAGGATTTCTGGACGGTTCTATCTCTAAACCCTCAATCTCTGATTTGCCTCTTTATAATGCTTGGCTGCGAAATAACAATATAGTGATTTCATGGATTTTGAATTCGGTTTCAAAAGAGATTTCTTCAAGCATTCTTTATGATGAATCTGCATCTGCAATTTGGAATGATCTAAAAACACGTTTTCATCAAAGAAATGGTCCTTACATTTTTAACCTCAAGAAAGATCTGATGAATCTTAAACAAGATTCCCAATCCATAAGTCTGTATTTTACTAAGCTGAAAACAATCTGGGAAGAGTTAAACATTTACAGGCCTTCTTGTACGTGTAATGGATGCACATGTGGAGGAGTCAAAAGGCTTCAAGATCATCACAATATGGAATACATCATCTCTTTTCTTATGGGGCTGTCAGATTCGTATTCACAGATTCGTGGGAGCATATTGCTTATGGACCCTCTACCAGACATAAGCCGTGTTTTTCACCTTGTCACCCAGGAAGAAAATCAAAGAAGTTCATCCTCTTTCAGTACTGATTCTAACCAGGCTATGGCTTTTGCCTTCCAAGGAGATAGACTCAACAATCAGAAAAATGACACTCAGCCACACCGAAACCATTTTCCAAAAAGAAATCGCCCTTTTTGTACTCACTGTAATGTTTTGGGACATACAGTTGAGAGGTGTTTCAAGATCCACGGCTACCCTCCTGGTTATAATAAGAACAATAAACCCAAAGATATCTCTGCTAATCAAGTTCAATCCAGTGATGAAGGGCTCTGCATTACAGAAGATAGTCATGCCACTCTCCCTCAACTGACAACAACTCAGTATCAACAACTCCTTAACCTTCTTGCTTCTCAAAATTCTGATATGCCTCCTACAAAACCTACCACTTCGACAAATAACGGAGGTATCATTATGTCGCATTTTTCAAATTTTCCAATTTCTAATTCCTGGATTGTTGACTCCGGAGCTACTCGCCATATATGCTCTAACATCAACATGTTTCAATCACTATGTAAGATAACTCCAACTAAGCTTCTCTTACCAAATAATGAACATGTTTCTGTGCATAAAGTTGGAACTGTCATCATTGACAGTAACATTGTTCTAACTGATGTGCTTTATGCTCCTAATTTCAAATATAACATAATATCGGTGAGCTATCTAACTCAAAAAGCTTCTATTTCTATCATTTTTAATTCTGATATATTTACTATGCAGGACAATGCCAGCAAGAGGATGATTGGCAAAGGTAAAAATGTCAAAGATTTGTATATCCTGGATACCACACCCGATCCTCCTCAAGTAGGCAATGTTACTGTTGACACATGGCACACAAGGCTGGGACACCCTTCCTCCAAACGTCTCAATATACTTAGAGATACTTTGAATTGTAAAAACTCTCCTTTACATAATTCTACATGTTATGTGTGTCCTTTAGCTAAGCAAAGGAAACTTCCCTTTCCAAATAATACATCATTTTCTGAACATATTTTTGATCTTATGCATTGTGATGTTTGGGGTCCATATCAAGTTACTTCCCACTGTAATCACAAATATTTTTTAACACTTATTGATGACCATTCACGTTTTACCTGGATTTATTTGATGCAAAACAAATCTGATGTTCTTCATATTATACCACAGTTTCTGGCCTATATACAGACTCAATTTGGCTGTGTTTTTAAACAGTTTAGATCTGATAATGCACCAGAATTGGTGTTCAAAAATTTATTTGCTGAAAAGGGTATCTTGCATGATTTTTCTTGTGTGGAAACGCCACAACAAAACGTTGTAGCTGAGAGAAAACATCAACATTTACTAAATGTAGCTCGAGCACTTTTCTTTCAATCTAAAGTCCCTATCAAATTTTGGTCTGAATGCATTTTGACTGCTGTTTACTTAATTAATAGAATACCCTCACCGATTCTAAATAACAAATCATCTTATGAACTGCTCTTTAATAAACTACCTGAGTATGATCATTTGAGATCTTTCGGATGTCTTATTTTTGCCTCTACATTAACTGTTAATAGGTCCAAGTTTTCACCTCGAGCAAGAGCTTGTGTTCTAATGGGATTCCCCAAAGGAATCAAAGGATATCGACTTTATGATCTGAACACTCACCAATTTTTCAACTCCAGAAATGTGGTATTTCATGAAACTATTTTTCTATTCCACAATTTGAATACTGAGTGTAGCACAGTAGATCCTTTTTTTAATGTTGTCATTCCTAACCATTTTGTTACTAACACACCTGTCAATGATTATACTTTAGACACTCCTTGTCCTCCTCATACTCATTCACAGGTTCCAGATTCTACACAACAACAAAATAATGGCCAAGGATCAGATTCTGACATAGCTCCTGAACAACATGAATCGTCTATCATTGCCCCAAGACAATCTGCCAGAATTCCAAGACCCCCGAGTCACCTGCGTGACTTTGAATGCTATTCAACATTACAGGATCTTTCCTCAACTCCTCACTCATTAGATAAAGTTATTTCTTACTCTAATATCTCAAACACTCACAAAGAATTTGTCTTTGCAGTTTCTGCTCAAAAGGAACCTCAGACATACAAGCAAGCCATACAAAAACAAGAATGGACCAATGCAATGCAAGCTGAACTCCAAGCTCTCACTGCTAATAACACTTGGACTCTTGTCTCTTTACCACCCAACAAACATGCCTTAGGATGTCGTTGGGTGTACAAGATCAAACATAACAGTGATGGATCCATTGAACGGTACAAAGCCCGTCTTGTTGCTCAAGGGTATACGCAACAAGAAGGGATTGATTTCTTTGACACCTTTTCCCCCGTAGCTAAAATGGTTACTTTTAAATTATTATTAGCTATATCTTCCATTAAGAATTGGCATACTTTACAAATTGATGTTAATAACGCTTTTTTGAATGGTGACCTCAATGAGGAGGTTTACATGACCATACCAAAAGGACTAACAATACCTACATCCTTTATTGCAGATTCTAATCTGGTTTGTAAACTACAAAAATCGATATATGGCTTAAAACAGTCCTCACGGCAGTGGTACAAAAAGTTGTCATATGCTCTTTTAAAGGAAGGTTTTCAACAATCTCAAGCGGACAACACTCTGTTTACAAGAGGAGCAGATGATACTTACATAGCTCTGCTTGTTTATGTCGACGACATAATAATAACAGGGCCTAATTTATCCATCTTAAACGCACTTCAATCATCCCTGCACCAACAGTTCAAGCTCAAGGCACTTGGCACTCTTAAGTATTTTCTAGGCTTTGAAATTGCTCGGTTAAAAGCTGGGATTTTTCTCTCCCAACGAAAATACACCTTGGAGCTCTTGGCGGATACTGGCTTCCTCGGCAGCAAGCCCAGCAAAACGCCTATGGATCCTAAAGTCAAGCTGCACGATGACACCAACCAACTTCTTGACAACCCCTCTGCATATAGACAGCTTATTGGACGCTTACTGTACTTAACACACTCACGACCAGACATTACCTTTGCTGTCAACACCTTGAGCCAACACATGGCATCCCCTCGGACTAATCATTTACAGGCAGTGCACCACTTACTTCGGTATCTCAAAGGAAATCCTGGCCAAGGCTTACTTTTTTCATCACTTTCCAGCTTACAGTTAAGGGGTTTCTCGGATTCAGACTGGGCATCATGTCCTATTACTCGTCGTTCAGTAGCTGGTTTCTGCATTTTTATAGGAGATTCTCTCATTTCCTAGCGCACCAAGAAACAGCCAACAATTTCCAAGAGCTCGGCCGAAGCAGAATATAGAGCTTTGGCTGCCACTACAAGCAAAATAACTTGGATTCGATATCTCCTACTTGATCTTCATGTTCCATAAACATCTCCTTCATTTATCTACTGTGACAACCAATCCGCAATTCACATTGCCAATAACCCTACCTTCCATGAACGCACCAAACACATAGAGCTTGATTGCCCTTTTGTCCGAGACAAAATCAACAACTCCACAATCCGACTTGCTCATGTCCCCAGCTCACTGCAGTTGGCCGATGCTTTCACAAAACCACTGACTTCTCCTATTCTTCAATCCCATATTGCCAAGATGAGTGTCTACAATATATACACTCCATCTTGAGGGGGGGGGGGGGGGGGGGGTATTAAGGGGCCTTATTCTGGTATGTTCCAGTTTTTTATTTATTTTTTACTTTATTAGAGTTAGGAAAATAGTTTGTTGTATAATTAGCTTTTTGGTTAGTTAAGTTGTTATATTAGTTATTCGGTTTAGCCTTAACCGAAGCATAGAATAGGTTTAGCCTCTTATATAAAAGGCATTCTTTGTAATTGTTCTCTGTAATTTTCTCTTCAACAATCTTGCAATAAACATATTCTTGTTTCTTCACTTCACGATTCTGAAACTTGTTAGTATATATTAAACAACTTTAGGAAAAAATAAAGAAGGAAAAGGCAAAGTTGTAATTGTGAGCATGAAATGTTGTGATGAGCTGTTATGGCTTGGCAGATATTCAAATTTATATTTTCATCTGATTTTTGTAATCATAAACCCAATTGATTTATTAAAAGAAAATTTAAACTTTAATATTGTTTATGGGATTATATTTAAAAAAAAATATATATGATAACTTTTTATAACACAAACTATCTTATTTAGAGTGAAAAAATATTTATGATATTATTCAAATCACACTGTAATAATTTGATAAAAAAATTATTTATTTTTATAGAAGAAAAATATTATTCTAATTTCTTATTTATTTACAAAGTCATATTATTTGTACGCGCAAGATATTTATATACAATGTATTTATAATATTTTTTGTTATTTAATATGAATATATATTTATATAAAATTAGATTAAGTAATAAAAAAATAACATATATATTTTCTTTTTTAAATATAAGTGATAATTGTTTTAATAAAATTAAGAGTATATATTATTATAATAATGATATTTTATAACATTTGAATTTATATTAATATAATTATTAAATATCTAGTTTTGTATTAAATATTATTATAATAATTATATTTTATAATATTTAAATTTATATTAAAATAATTTATCAATATTTATTTTACCGAAATTTTATAAAAATTAGGATCATTTAGGCCACGTTGTCGTACGTTGAAAACACGGATAACAATTATATACACTCATAATTTTTTTGTTTGGTATTATTAGGTTTAAGAAAGCTTATATTACTTCATCAAATCCTTACCAAAATAAAATTACTTCATAAAATGAGTGGAAAATGGAAATATTATTTATGATTTATTTCCTATTTAAGATATTTTAGGTTAGGCCTCAACACTTATCTCTCTATTAGTAATTTTCATATTTTTGAGCTATAATTACTTTCTTTTTTCAAAATGTCTCCTTATATATATACATATATTTTTCTCAACTTCTATTATTTATAAATTAAATAAGAATCATGAAATGTTTCCCTAAAAAATTTAGTTTAATTGATTAAAATATATTTTTAACTCAATTAAATTTCAATAGTTGAACATCAATGTTTCAATAAAATATGTTTTTCAAAAAATAAAAAATTTGAGTTTGTAAGTGTCACTCTCTCTTCTATATAGATGGGGCCAAAGGTGTAGTAGTCATTTTTGTTAGTTTTTCTCCATTTATAATAAAAAAAATTATGAACATTTTGGTCTTTGCAAGTACTAATTAATTAGTGATTAATTCTAGAAAATTCTTTCTAAAAAAGTCATTTAACTTTTGTTCACTAAATTTTGGCCATTTTCTATGTTTTGAAAAAAGAAATAGATAGAGATAATGTCCATAAAGAGGGATTGAGAGATGTTAGGGCCAATTTGGTAAAGTTTAATGCAATAATTAATTTTAATTAGTTGTGCTGTATCAGAATATTTTATAATAAATTATATAACTGAATAGCTAGCAAATATAAAATTACTTAAATAGACATCATAATAATAACATTAATTTATTTTAATTTGTAAATTATAATATAATTATAAATTGAGACCTAAAACTTAATTGAAAAACATATTAATAGGTTAATTAATTTACACATTATTTTTTAAATATTATCAATTATTACATTATCATGTTTTTATGTAAAAAAGATATTTTATTATAAACTAATAATTCATGTAATAATATATATGTTTGTTGGTGTGGTAATAAAAAACAATTACTATTAAAAAAATTATATATTTTCTTTAACCAATATAGGCCATAATATGAATGATATATCTCTTCTATATAATAAGTGTGTAGATAACGGAAATTTTTTGTTTTAATGATTTTTTATTTTTTTAATGTTAATTTTAATAAAATATTCGTATATTTAACAGAATATTCTTATATTTAACGGTAGTTTGTAACACTTAAACTTAAATAAAATAAAATAAATAAAATATGTTATTTTTGAGATATTTTATAATAGTAAATAATTAAATAAATTAAAATATGATATTTTAAAAATATTTTACAATAATAATTATTTTTAAATAATAAAATCAAACGTTTATTTGAATAAATTATTATTCATCAAATGAGTAAACAATTTAAAAGACAAAAGTTGGTCTGAGCCAACTTAATTCAGCTGGACCTGTAGCTGTGATTTTAGTATAAATTTTTAAATAAGCTAAGTTTACCAAACATCTTTTTCTTAAAAATTATTTAAGAAGCCACTTTGATCTAGCTTTTTAAAAAATCTAAACTAAATGGGCCCTTTACAAATGAATTAGAAAATATATTTTGAGATAGATTTTAAATATGAAAAGTTATGTCAGTTTTAAACAAATCTAATAAGTTATGTCGGTCTAAAGTCAATGTATTTTATTACTATTATTATTATAAAAAATATGAACTTTGTGACTCATTTAGAGTTTTGTCCTGAACTTTTTATTTTTGGTTGATAAAATTCTCATACAACTATAATAATCATTGCAAATTAATATATTGCTTTAGTTGTATTTTGTTCATTTTTTAAACGATTTGTTAATCTGACCACTGATTACGAGTATAATTGCAGTATGAGAATTTATTTAACTAATATATAAGCTAGTATTAATTTTAAAAATATCAATACATATTCTTGAAATTTGTCTAAAACTACTATTTATATATGTATTTTCTGTCTGTTAAATTTTGTCTGACTAGTGTTATATCATCACCAAACTGTTTAAAAAAAAGATTTTTTTTTTTTTTTGAGTTTCAACTCTTGTCCTACCGACGTGAATTTGTTTTTGTGATTTGTAGTGATAATAATACATTAAAAAAAACTTGTATATTAAAATTATACAATGAATATAAAATACAGATAAGTATTCAAAATCAAAATACTCAAATAAACTTTAAGTCATTAAATACAAAATCCATGGACCCCTCGCTCAAAATATATATACATAAAAAAATATAATCATTTAAGCCTTTTTTGGTATTGATTTGAGGAAGTCGGTATTAAATGGGAATAATTCTAGCCTCATACGCTATATAAATATATATATATAAATTATTATTTAAAAACAGTAAAAAAAAAATCCCAACACAAAAAAAATAATTCTACCCTCACACGCTATATATATATAGCCCACGTTGTAAAATTCAAATCTTACAAAATTTATGAAAAATTGTCTATTCATAACATTTCAATGACAAGAATATGAGAAGTTTTCTAGTTTGGAAAATTCAATCAATAATAAATGCATATTTATTTATATAATTACGAATAGAGAATTACTAAGGAGTGCTCGCGTCCATCACCACAAATGACATGCAGATATGAAAATTGCTAAGGGGTATTAGTGGTATCCAATACCACAAGAAAGTGAGGTATTATTATTGGTGTAATTCAATATCGGATTTTATATATTTGAATTTAATAAGTATTATGGGGTATCGCTAACTAATTATGAGATGTTACCTGATGTGATGTTAGACACCTTAAAGTGTCAAATAACAACACTCTATCGTTATCAGTGTAATCTAATATCGAATCCTACTTAGTTAAATTTAATTGTACGTAGCTATATATATATATAGGACAATTCTTATATAGGTGCTTCACTTTAAGCATTACCAGTGAAACTTTCAGTGTTATCGACCCGTGAATAGTTTTCGGCATGACTTTTTTTATGACCGTATATATTGTAGATATTTAGAGTATCTTGCAAATTTTCAGAAAATTCCGAATAGTTTACAATATCGAAAACTAAGTTCAAACATGTTACATGCGTGACTAATTTTTTTTATATGCGCATAGAAAACAACATGTTTGAACCTAGTTTTCGGTACTGTAAACTATTCTAAATTTTCTAAAAATTTGAAGATGCTCTAAACAACTACAATATATACGGTTATAAAAAAATCGTGCTGAAAACTGTTCACAGGTCGAAAACACTGAAGAGTCTCACCGGTAGGACTTGAAGTAAACCCTATACAAAAATTGTCATATATATATATATAAAGAGAGAGAGAGAGAGAGAGAGAGAGAGAGAGAGAGAGAGAGAGAGGAATAAGAGGTGTGAATGTAACTATATACATAGCTATACAATGGAGCCAAAATAGTCATAGTTAACCCAATAATAATATGACTTTACCACACGCACACACACACGCGCGTTAACCCCTTTCGAACGTTTCCATTATTTGGGTAGCTACCCTTGAATCTCTCTTCTCTTTCTCTCCTATATATACATCCATACACTCATTCTCAAAAACACCACAACTTCACAACAACAATTCCAAATCTTCTCATATATACATAATCTCTTTCTCTCAATAATAATCACTACATTATTTTCAAGCTCTTCAAAGTTCCAAACTTTTTAAGACATAATAATGGAGTACTCAAACTCAAAGTCTATGATGATGGTTGTGGCGATGATGATGATGATGATGACCTTGTTCTCAGCCATCCCAATGGCCTCAGCTGCCGATGCACCAGCCCCAGCCCCCACCTCAGATGCCACACAATTCATCCCAGCCTTCTTTGCTTCTCTTCTAGCTTTGGCTTTTGGCTTGGTCTTCTAAGCTCATCATCTTTCATTCTCATATATCACCATTTTTTTTTGTTTAGACATATTTACTTTGTTTCTCTCTTCCTAACCCATTTCTCCTTTTCTCTTTCCAAAGCCATTTTTATGGAGTTTTGAAGTGGATATGGAGATGTGTTTTGTGTGTGATGAGAAAGAAAGAGAGAGGTGAAATGGGATTTAATTTTTTTTTTTTTTGGGTGTGATTCTTGTATATTAAGTTTGTTTGTGTAATCTTCTATTTTTTTTTGTACTATATATTTATGTTCTCTCATTATATTAATAAAAATTCCATTATTCTTGTTAGATTCCATATGTCTTAATAACCTCTTTTTTCCTTCTTTCTTTAGTTAATATCATTTTTAGTGCTAATTAATGGCTTAACACAGTATTTGGGAGTTAAGAAATTAAAATAAATGAAAAGGAAATTAATGGCAAAATTGCAATTGTGTGGTGATTATGAAAATATCTTATGAGGAAGATCACAGCTGGAATTGCTTGGCAGATTCTAATAAGATTGGCAATGCCATGTGATATGTAATCATAAAATTGCAGTAAATGTGGGGCCTTTTAGGAATTTTATGTGGGCAGCTGTGACTTTGCCATGTTCTTTTTCTATAATAATAATAAATAATTAATAATACAAAAAGCCAACTAGGCATGTTTTGTGACAAGTCATGTGATGACATGTGCTTTAACAATAATAATTTTCATGTTATGTATGCCTTTAGCAGAAGGAAAATTAATAATCTTACAAATTTTTTGCTATTATTACAATATATCTTTCAAAATGGTTTAATTTGAAAATGAAAAAAAAAATTACTCTTTTATGAGAGCATTTACAAGAGACCCAAGCTATAGCTCAACAATAGTTTAACATTTTTTTTTCTTTTTCAAATTTGTGATGTCTCAAAACCAAAATTGTTTTGTCCTTATTATCCCAAATATAGATATATATATAATTTTTATGAGATGTTTTGCTATAGTAGTGTAAGGTACATTATTTCATGACAAAAATCATATTATAAGTGCATTCTTTCTTTCAATGTTGGTAAAATTTATGATATTTAAGAAGAAGAAAAAAGAATATTACTATAAAGGTGTAAAAAGATAACATTTTTCAACCACAAACTAGTAAAGGGTTTTAGTGCACAAACTTTCATGGTCATGGCTTTACTATAAAGATATTGTTTTAGAACCAACTTTGTCTTTATTCTTGAATGGAATGGAATATGGTATTTTTAAACTAAAACAAAGGTAATTTGTGGTAATAAAAGCACAGTTTGTTTAGTCATAAATCATTGAAAGCTATTTTTCATTATTTGGTAGGTATGAACTTGAGAGAGCAAGTTTCCAAAGCTAGCTAGGGCCAAACCCTAGTTGGATATATATGGTGTTGATGTGAACTAGTGGACAAACATCACATGCTTTGCTTGATTGGATTTGTTCTAAGAAACCCTAGCTTGGACCCACATGAACAAACTCTCACTAAAATCACAACTAATGTTAATTATTATTATGATTGTTATTATTATAAGAATGATTTATACTTTTTTGGACCCTGTGTTTTTTCTCATTACTTGTATGAACTCTGTGTTTTGAAAAATTACTTTTTAGACCTTATGTTTTGTAAAATTGTTAAAATAGAACCCTAAACTCAATTTTGATGAAGAAGAAATGGAATATAACAATACAGTTTTTAAGTAGAATGTTTTTATTTTTGTTCTAAATTGTTAGTTTGATAAATTATTTGTGATTTTAATTGAGAAAACATTAACCAAAATCGGGTTTAGGGTTCTATTTTAACCATTTTACTAAACATAGGGTTCAAACAAGTAATGAGAAAAAACACAGAGTCCAAAAAAATATAAACCCTTATAATAATGATTATTATACCCTTGTTTCATGCCCTTCTTGTTTAGGTTTTTACAAAATCCAAAGTGGTTAATTAGAGATTCTTATTAATCACTTTTTCACTTGTGTAATTAATGTGAATTCAACCACCCCACAAAGAGGACACTTCACCTTTTATATATATTCATTTTATTATTTTTACTTTTTATTTGTTAAATTATTTGTATGGTGAGGGTACTATGTATGGAGACCTATACTTTTTTTTCACACCATAAATAATTTCACATGGAACCAACCACACTAGATTATTAGGATACCATGATATGAATAATATTTAATTTGATCAAATAATACTAACCATAATTAATTTGAATTATTATTGAAAAAGAAGAAAAAGTGAAACTTATTTCATATGATAACTTACTTGAAGGGAAATGATGCACTTTATTGAGTGATAATTTTTCACAAAAAGAAAGAAAAAAAGTTTGGCAATTTGAAAATTTTGATTTAGAATCTTTCATTGTTAGATGCTAATGATACTATAGGTTGGCCAGCACATGCGTCTGTTGGAGCATAATTAAGTAAACTAATTAATTTTATTTTTTAAACATAATAATTTCTATTAATTTAATTTGTTCTATTATAATAATAATAATAATAATAATAATAATAATAATAATAATTTAGCTATTAGTAGTCCAGACTACAGTGTTATCATTGGCGTAGCCATAAGTTCAAGTCACAGAATATATAATATTAAAAATATAAATATAAAATTATTGAATTTGTAAATAAAAAATTGAAAACAAATTTATATTATTTTAAAAAATATATATATAAATATATTTTCAAGTGGGCCGGAAATAGCCCACACTCACCTGGCTATGTGGTCTCTTATCTTACCAATAATTGTGATAATTAAATTACTCACAAACAAAGTTTAGTCACAATAAATAATTTTTGGCACAAATTTATATTTTTATAGCAAAAAATTTATTGTGATTAAAAAATAAAATATAGTAATATGTTATATACAAGGTAGTAAAATGATAATGAGTAAAGAACATGTACTGAAATAGTATATAATTCCTAGCCCCCTATTCATAATTTTAGTGAAAACTTTTTTTAACAAAATAAAAAAAAATATTCTCACTTAACATGTATTAATATCTTTATTTTTTAAAATATACTTCATAAAATTGATTAACAAAACATAAAATTATAAAATAAAGATAATTTCATAAAATTATTCATTTTTTTATGCATTACTATATTTATAATATATTGTAAATAATTAATAAAATTGGTTAATAAACTAAAACAAATAAAAATTATATTTGTTTTAGTTTGGATTTTATTTATGTTAGATTATTGTATGTTTTTGTTATTCAGATTTATAAAATAAAATAAAGAATGAATTTTAAATAAAGGTATTTTGTTGTTTTAAAGAAAATTTGGACAAAAACATGTAAAGGAGATAATTTTGTCTATTTAATATAATAAAATATTATTTTTAGCTTTTTTTAAAAACTCAAAATTAAACTTGATAATAGATTTAAATCGAAGAAATAGTAAATTTTCTATCTTTTTCTATAAAACTCATCTCTTTTTTTTCCTAGCACAAACGCAAGTTTTTTTTTTTTTTTTTGAAAAAGAAATTATATATTGTCTTATCTTATTATACGACAAGAAAAGAACAAAACGACAATCCAAAAGCTCATGTGTAGATCACAAATAATCTGTCCATTTAAGTACATATAATTTTGACAAAACACATGCAAATTTGTCTATTTAAGTACTCTTTACAATATGTATGAGAACACAACAAAATTAGAGTTAATTACGATATTATATACAAATTATATATACATTATTATTATTTCTTTTTTAGGTTTTTGTTTTGTTTTTCTTTGTCCCACATACTATTGAGTGTTGCTATTTGGCACTATAAGGTGCCTAACACTGCAAAATGTGTCCCTATTTTATTGGTTAGCGATACCTCATAATAATAATTAAATTGAATTATATGAGCCCGATATTGAATTTTATCAATAGGAATATGTTACATTCTTCTGGTGTTGGACACCACTGGTACCCCTCAGCAATTCTCCATAACTATTATAATGTTATTTTAGTGTGCCAATGGACTGTATTTAAGTAACTCTTTACAATCATTACACAATATATTATGTGATATATTAAAGATAATCAAATAGCAAGAAGATAATGGTGAAAAAATAAAATAAAAAAGAATACAAAAGTGTTAATATATAGATGTTATATAATAGCTAGTTTGCTAGAGATTAAGGTTAATATATTAATGCATAACACAAAGTTTTATTTTATTTTCAATGCTATAATAATTTATTCACAACTAAACTTTGAATAATTATGAAAATATTACTTTTTTTTGTGTTCCCACGAACCGAACCAACATAAAAAAATCACAAAATGTTTATAGATATAAATTAATAGAAAACTTCGATCGTATACAAAAGAAACTTAAACTTATATAATATTATTACACTAATCACATCCACAACAAAATCCCATTATCAACAAAATATAAATTAATTACAACAAAAGTTAAATGAATGAAGAAATTAAACCCCATTATTTAATATATTGAACAATGTGCATAGATAAATATAGAAGTGTATACATATCTAAGCAAAAAAAAAATGTAATTGAAAAATGGTGATGATGAAGATGAGAGCTTAGAAGACTAAGCCAAAAGCCAAAGCCAGAAGAGAAGCAAAGAAAGCTGGGATGAATTGGGTGGCATCTGAGGTGGGGCTTGGGGCTGGTGCATCGGCAGCTGAGGCCATTGGGATGGCTGAGAATAAGGCCATCATCACCACCACAACCATCAACAAAACCATCATCATAGACTTTGAGTACTCCATTTTCTCTTAGAAAGTTTTGGAAAATTCAAAGAGAAAATGTAGTGATTGTGATTGAGAGAGAAGATTTGGAATTGTTGTGAAGTTGTGATGATGTTTGGATAATTATGGATCTATTTATAATAAGCACTTGAGAGGAATGGAAAGAGAGACAGAGAGATATTCAAGGGCAGATCCAAAAGGATTGGTATTGGTTGGCATGGAAGGGGTCTAACAACTACTTATTTTAGATATTTTATTCATTTCAATTAATTATTTGTTTTTTTAGAAATATATATATATATATATCTTTCCAAATTCAATGTATGATTGATTATAAACTTAGTCCATTATTAGGGTTTATTTATTATTTGACATTATTTTCAACTAAAAATAACATAATGTCACCCAACTCAATCAAGATTATGTGGTATTTGCAGCTGTTTTTGTCTTCTATTAATATGTGCCAAGATTGATCTCAATTCTCTATATCATTCAAAATGCAATGCTCACATAATGTAGGGGTGAACGTTTGACCCGAAAAACCCACAAACCCGCTCGATCCGCAACCCGAAAACCCGTCGGATTCGGGTTAAATCCGACCCGAACCCGACAAAAGTCGAGTCGTGTTCGGGTTTTAAAATTTGTAAACTCGGGTTCAAACCCGAAATCCGAAAAAAATGGTATTTTTATAAAATTTGGCTTTTTGGCCCAAAACCCAATAGTCCCAGCCCAACCAGAAATCAAACCCAAAATCTGAATAAAAAATGGTATTTTTGAAAAAAAAAAGTGTAAAAAATGGTATTTTTGCAAAATTTGGCTTTTCGGCCCAAAACCCAATAGGCCCAGCCCAACCCGAAATCAAACCCGAAACTCGACCCGAACAAACGCGAAACCCGAAACCTCACAAAAACTCGAATTTTTTGGATCGATTTCGATACTATTTTTATCCACCCGAACCCGATGCACTCGAAACTCGAAAATTCGACCCGTATGCACCCCTATTCAGATATATACAAATTACATCATCAAAAAGAGGAAACTAAAAGGTCTTGCACCCCAAGACTCTCTCCTATAATAACTATGCATAAAATTAGAATTGATGACATATTACATTAACGACAGAATATGTCCTATTAATATGTAATATCTTAATCAAGGAATAATTTGATTTTGTCACTACAAAATCCCAATTCTTTGTCCTTCCCATGGTTCTAAATGGAGTTTGTCTTGTTGATATTCTTACCAATAATATGATATATATATATATATATATATTGATGAAATATGTCTCACACTTTCATTGTAAATAAGTACTCTTACCTTCATAGGGTTTTGTTTTGAGATGCAACTATTACTTTTTTTTTAATATCATTAAAATTGATTGATTTATTTTGTCAGTAAATATGTTCTATAAATATTTTGATTGATTTCTTTTAACAATACATATCGTTGAGATTGATTGATTGGTTTTGTATATATGTACTTTGATAGTACATATGTACAATACATATGTACATATATTCTATGCAATTATTTTATATATATATATAGTCGCATGTCACCATATAATATATAGCAAGAGTTTACAATACAAACATTTCTCTTATCTTCGATCTTGCTCATATTCCATTTCTATAATAAATTATTTCACTACCACGGTGCATTATTTTTTATAGTATCAGAGCCATAATGACTTCCACTGGGAATCAACAAATCGACTTTTCCTCCCTGTGAACATCTTTTCTTAATGTATTAAAGAGGGCCTCTCTAGCCGGTGAAAAGTTAGTGGGTCACAACTTAACTCCTTCTAAATTATCATTATCGTCCAATATTAAATTCAACATGCTCTTAATGCTCTTCCTACCCTAACTTATATGCACTAGTCTTGCTCCCCACAAGGCATACATCTTTTGCAAAAGCTCTTTTTGATGGCAGATGCAGCATTTACCCTTGACTATGGAATGATGAATTCATCAATGTCTTCCACCAGTGATGATAATGTTATATTTGGTGATGGCAAACAACTCATTATTTCTCACAATGGATATGCAAGTTTACCTCATCAGTCTTCGTTAAAACATATATATCACACACCCTATATTACCAAAAATCTCATCAATGTCTCAAAGCTATGTCGTGGTAATCAAGCCTTTGTTGAATTATATATTAACTCATTCTTTGTTATAGATCAGGTCACCAAGCAAGTTCTGCTCATGGGACTCCTTGATCGTGGTCTTTACGAAGTCTCCAACTTCCACTTTCACATTTTACTACTCTCCACAAATCCTACCTACCTCAACATTTGGCGCCAATGTCTAGGACACCTTGCTTTTCTAGTCATGCAACATGTCTTTGATCCCTGTAATTTGAAAAAAAAAAATCTAAGTTTGATTTGTGTGGTACTTGTCAAATGGTTAAGATTCATAAACTTCCTTTTCAATTATGTCAATCCAAGGCTTCCCAACTATTTTCGTTAATTCAAACATAATTAATAATCACCATGTTAAGTATAAGACGCTATCCTGTAACACTACAAATAAATATATCTTTTAGTGACAACCTTTTAGTCACAACATATATTTTGTGTAACTAAATGTCACTTTTAGTCACAACAAAAAATTATTTGTGACTAAAAAGTCATACTTAATTACAAGTTGTCACTAATGTAGTTTTTGTCACAACCTATTATTTTTAGTGATAAACTTTGTTGTGACTAAAAATACATTTAGTGACAACAAATTGTGATTTTTGTGACTAATACTTTTAGCCATGGACTTTTTAGTGATGACATAAGTAAGATGGATTTTCTTTAGTCACAAAATTTTTACTTGGAGTCACAAATTTTATTATGACTAAAACTAAGATTTTTTGTAGTGTAACCATGATTGGATCTACATGTTTTTCTTGTCTTCGACCATATAATTCTCAAAAACTCTAGTTTTGATCCAAGAAAAAACTAGCTATTTCTCAAAGGTTCATTGATAACACAGTGTTTTACTTTATGAATAAGTGGATTCATGATTTGTTGATGTTGATAGTTTTGTGGGTGTTAATAAAAATGTTAATAGATGTTCATATAATGAGTTTGGTTGAGACCAAGATTAGTTAATGAGTTTATATTTTTTTTAATTTTGTGTTTTGTCTCAAGTATTTAGACTCTGTATTTTGATAAATTATTTTTTGGACCCTATATTTTTTAAAATGATTAAAATAGACCCATAAACCAAATTTTGATAAAGAAAAAAAAATTGAATATGACAACACAATTATATTTTAGATTTTTTTACAGATAAATCATATATAACTGTTTACAACCATTCCACATTTTTATGTGCCATGAATCTTATTATAGATTTACATTTAATCATATTTAATATATAATTAATTTAATTAGGGTTTTAATGTTTTTATAAATAAAATTATCAATTACCCCAATTTGATGTAATAAACTTTAACTTCGAAACAATGTAAAAATATTAAACTTAAAATAGATATAAAATATCAATCTCAAATAAGAAATAACTTGAATAGAAAAATCACAAAAAAAAAAAAAAAAAACTTTGTAACACAAGAATCTTATATAATATTCCACTAGATGAATCACATCCACAACAAAAAATCCAACAATCCCATTATTAACAAAAGTTGAAACTAAGCCCCCACCATGAAATATTATTGAAGAATATGCATAGATAAATATAGTGGTGTATACATATCTAAGCAAAAAAAATTGAATGAAAAATGGTGATGAAGATGAGCTTAGAAGACTAAGCCAAAAGCCAAAGCTAGAAGAGATGCAAAGAAGGCTGGGATGAACTTGGTGGCATCGGATGTGGGGCTTGGGGCTGGTGCATCGGCAGCTGAGGCCATTGGGATGGCTGAGAATAAGGCCATCATCACCACAACCATCAACAACACCATCATGGACTTCTTGTTCATTGACTCCATTTTTCTCTTGGAAATTTTTTGAAAATTCAAAGAGAAAATAGGGTTGAGAGTTGGAGTGATTAAGAAGATTTTTGGAGTTGTTGTAGAGTTGTGATGTTTGGAGAATGAAATTATGGATCTATTTATAAGACTTGAGAGGAATAGAAAGAGAGACAGAGAGAGTTTCAAGGGCAGCTGCCTTAAAGGATTGGTTGGCATGGAAAGGGCCTAACTTATTATATACTATTATTTTTATTTAATATTATTTTCGACTAAAAATAACATATTTTCATTAATAATGGAACCCAACTCAATCAAGAACATGTAGAGTTGTATTGATTGATAAATATAGAATAACATATAAACTAAGGGAACGACTACAATGTATCCCTTTTTTTTGCAATGCGGTGCATTCTTTTTCTATTTTGACACCTAGATAGATATAATCCCAAATTTTTTTATATGACGGTGTACATTGTAGGTATTTAGAATATCCTGCAAATTTTCAAGAAATTCTGAATAGTTTACGAAGCCGAAAACAGAGTTCAAATTGTCAAATTTTACATGCGTACACAAAAAAACAGGCACGCGTGCAACAAACAGTTTAGACCATGTTTCAGTACCATAATTTATTCAGAATTTCTTGAAAATTTGTAGGATATTCTAGATAACTATAATGTACACCATCATATAAAAAAAATTGTAATTATAACTATTCAAGTGCCGAAATAGAAAAATGATGCACCGATGTTGCAAAAAAGGAGGATGCATTGTAGTGGCTTCCTATAAACTTATTTGATAAATAATATCTTTTAAGACTTTCATTAAATTTGTAGTTGTTGATGACTTTTCTAGTTCTTAGTTTGTATATTGTTGCCACTGCTTTTCTAGTTGGAAATTTGGTGCCTTGTGTAATAGTATTATTAGTATCTACAGCTATTGTTTGCTATTTTGTATTATATCTTAATCAAGAAATTTGATTTTGCACTACAAAATCCAAATTTTTTTGTCCTTAATTTCATATTGGATCATATTTTGATCTTGCATTTTTTAAGGGGTTGAGATTAATTGAATTATTCTTTTTACTCCTAAAACTTTATACCACCACTTTTAATATGAGTTATTAATAAATTTTAAATTAATATGATTATCTACACACTAATTTAGTCTAAATATATTTATTGTTTATAAGTTACCAATGTATGCATGAATTAATACAAGAATCAAAAATAGGTTTTCATGAAAGTTAGAATTTGCTAATTTATTTTATTTATTAATTACTAGAGATATTAAATTATGCCTATAGAACACAATCGGTTTCATGATATTACATTAAATGTCATGAATTATTAATTTGAGTTTATATTTTTTTGGACTTGTGTTTTGTCCAATTACCTGTTTGAACCCTGTATTTTGACAAATTACTTTTTAGACCCTATGATTTGTAAAATAGTTAAAATAGAACCTTAAACTCAATTTTGATAAAGAAAAAATTGAATATAACAACATAGTTTTTAAGTAGAATGATTTTATTTTTGTTCTGAATTATTAGTTGGTAAATTATTTATGATTTTAGTTGAAAAATCATTGACTAAAATCGGATTTAGGGTTCTATTTTAACCATTTTACAAAACATAGTATCCAAAAAATAATTTATCAAAATATAAAATCCAAACAAGTAATTGAACAAAACACAAGATCCAAAAGATTATAAACCCTATTAATTTTGGAGGAATTAGTTAATAGTTACAAACTTTACACAGTAAACTACAGAGAAAAATATTAGCCCAAATATCAAAATTTAACCCCTTTTATGGGATCAATTATGAGTTTGTAAGTGCAGTTATTCAGACTCAAAATACAGATTATTTTTTCCATTTTTAATATGAGAAAAAATATTGTATACATTAAAGGTTCATATGTACATGAAAACAATAAACTTAGGTGACTAAACATACATCAAATCAGTTGATTGAATCAAATGCCTAGTACTGTACAAAAATGAAATTAATGTTTGGTTGGTCAGATTTTGAAGCATTCATACAAAATTGGAATACAGACAGACAAGTTGGATTGGACCTCAACTCTTCCATTACTGTGAGCTGTTTGTCAGTGGCCAATAATAGTTGGCCACCTCACCTCCCTAATTATGTTGACAATAGCATTGACCACTTCTGAACTGTGATTTTCCAGGAAAATATTATTACACACAGAAATTTTACAATTCCCACCAAATCTTAATATAGCAGTTAAGCAATGACCATTTCCAATGCAAGTGTGAATGCCAATGCCAAGTTTGAAACAAAAATGACTAAATATCATAATATATAGAGTCAATACTATTATAAAAATGCAGAATAAATTTATAAACTTTATTGGAATTGAGTTTTTAAGAAAATAAGTAAAATTAAATACAAAAGAATAAATATTTTAATGAATCTTAAGTGAGGATATGTTTGTCTTTAAGAGACCATTTGTTTTAGATTTAAATATAGGGTAGGTATCCATTTGGTACTCTGTGTTTTTGCAAAGTATCATTTTGATACCCTGTGTTTATAATAATATTCATTTGGTACCCAGTATTTTGAAATCGTACATATTTAGTACCCTGTATTTTAAAATCATACATATTTGGTCCTCTAAACTCAAATTTAATTAATAAAATTTTATCAATTTAATCAATTATATAAAGTCTAAATTTAAATTTAATTACTTAATTACATATAACTAATGATAGTTTGATAATATTGACAAAATTTTATCTATCAAATCTAAATTTAGAGTATCAAATATGTATAATTTTAAAATACAAGGTACCATATGAGCATTATTGAAAACAAAAAGTACCAAAGTGATACTTTGCAAAAATATAAGGTACCAAATGAGTAAATTCTCTTAAATATATCACAGAGTTATTTTTAGTTTTTTATTGAAAACCATGTTTAAATTTGGTAATGAGCTTAAACACAATGAGCCAAAGTGATAATATATATATATATATATATATACCTTACGGTTTTGTACAAGATTGCCAACCGCACACTCAATTTCAAAAGGGTTAAGAAATGTATGCTGCTGATTTGTACCTTCAGATATCCATAGAAGGAGGTGGCAACCTCCAAAAATTCCATGAATTGTAATCCTCCTGTAATAATTGGAATCTAGTCATTATTCCATGAAGCCAAATAGTTGTTGGTGTAGACACCAAATTTAAAAGACATAATTCAGTGAGGTAAGGATGATGCATAGATCATGATTCAACTTTCTGTGGCTCTGTAAAATGACCTTCAACATTCAACCATCACGATGACAAAGAACTTTAGAGATATGGTAATAGAAGCCGAACCTGCTCGGAAGAACTCGTGGATGGAAACATGCCGTTAACAAGAGTATGAATTGATTTGTATGATTTTGTGTCAACACGGCGGTTAACAGCAACCTCTCCCTGTGACAAGATTAGAACATTAGAAAGAGAGTTGGAATTCTGAATTATTAGACATCTATAGACCTTGTATTGTTTACCTTGGGATTGATAATGAAGATTTTTCCTAGTGGAATTCCGACCTTAAGGTAGCTAACTTCATCTGTATCTCTATTTCCAAAACCGGCGTAGAATGGACTGCAATCGGCAGGAAACAAGGATTTGATTTCCTGAGAAAATTGGAAAACTCTAGTTAATACAAAGAAATCTCTGTAGAGATCATAAAACAGGTTCTACTTCAAAGAAATATATAAAATATGACATTATGGAAAATCATAATTGGATTATAGCAAATGGTTATCCCATGCACTCTCTCTCCCTCCAACTGAAAATATTTTCACATATATTAAATGACTCCTCAAAACTCTGGATTTTATGTTACTTCAATAAAACCATCTGACATTTTTGTAATCATCTTCACTCTTTTTTTTTGGTCCACTGTTTAAAGGAACAGAAGGAGCGCTATACACAAAATCAACACAAAAATCGAAGACTCGCAAGCTATAAGAATACTAGAAGAAATCAAATGAATAAATATATAATTCTTGTTGTACATAAATAAATAAGAAGTTATAGGACCAAATAGAAGCCAACCTCCAAGCATGAAATCTTGAACTCATGAGGAGCCCTTCTAATAACTGAGGGAAAAAAAAAGATGTCTCAGTCAAGGCACTTTTAATAATAAAAAACAGGAATGACAACTCAAAAGATATATAATTATAGAATGAGATCAAAATAGAGAGTTCATTGAATTAGATTCTAATTGAAAAAAAGGACAGCTTCATTGATTTATCTGATTCAATGTAACTTCTAATTATGAAAATAGTCTTCTTCTTCTAAACCAACAATGAAGAAGAGTGTTGTAGAAAATCTTGTAAGTCCAAAACCTACGAACTAAACCAAGGAAAATGCTTCAATCTGATCTTTAAATTTTAATTTTTTATTCATTTTTAATAAAAAGCATTAAGTTGATCGAAATGCAAGTATTTAAGATGTCAATACAAAGCAAATCGTATTTACCTTCTCGGTAAAGAGAGGGAAAAAGCCCATCAGGCGATATCACCACGGGCCCCTCTGGTAAAGCCTTTCCATCCTGCAAAAAGGAAATGAGATGGATGATGCAGAAAACATATATAGTATTTAAATTTTCATACCTCCAGACAAAGAAGAAAAAAAAATAATCATTAGTTCTTAATATGTCACCTGCTTAAGATTAAAAAGAAATTGTCTAGTAAGATACGCCTGTGAAATTGCACGAGCGCTCAGAAAAAGCAACTGATACCCATTTTCCTGAAATCCATGACAAGAAATATTAGTCCTTGCTAGTTATCAATTATATTGTATACAGAAAGGATCATTTATTAGATCCAAAACTACCAACCAAGAATATGAAAAGAAAAATTCACATAGCGACCGATACATCACTTGGGATTTGTCCCATGATAACACCACATAACAAAATAAACAGGCTAAACTACATGGCCAATTTCAACGTGTGGAGCCACCGAAGCATGTTTTGACTGAAATAAGTGGGCTAAAGACAAGATAAGATGGCCTATTAGACAGTATGCTGTAATAAGTAATCAACATGAAATCCTAAAATCTATAGAATTCAAAAGCATAAGATGGAATTCACAAACCTTAATAGCTGAAAATAAATGTGCAACACCTGTGTGCGACCAATCTACTCCAACCATGGGCATGAACTGACCAAGAACATCTGATCTGCAATAACAGCACAGGTTATATTAGTGGGGCGAGCCAAGTGCAACCCTGGAATCCTTCGCATTGAACAGTAAAAGAAAAACATAATCATAAACAAAATGAAGGTTTGAAACAATCAAGTCCAATGTTCTAGAAGCATGTGTGTTCCATAAAATATCTTACGAAGTTACTTTCTAACTCCGCATGCCTCTATATGCCTCTATATGATGTATTAGAATTTTTCACAGAATTAGAAGGGTACTATAAAGAATTACCTTGTAATTGTCCCATCCACATCTGAGATTACAATACGAGTGTTCCATTTCCATTTATATATTCTGGCATCAACCTATGGTGCCATATAGTTATACGAAAGCAATAAGAATCTAGATGTATATTTCAAGCAAAGCTAATATTACTTCAAAAATATATGGAAATGAATATAAATGAGAGTACTTGACCAAGAGCGATATTAGTAAAAAAAAAAAATTACTTGTTGCTTCCCCAGCATCGGAGTCATGAATGTGAAGGTTATTGTATTCCTCCCGTCATTTAGATTTAAGGATGCCAGCTGCTCAGATGTTGGACGAAGTGTCCTAACCATTTTCTTTCCCATCTTGGGTTCAGGCATAGTTTTATCTTCAACTATGCTACTTTTGATCTCAGAAGCATCTTCAGCATCAGAAATTCTAACCTCGTGCAAAGGTGGCTGCACACCCTTCCAAGATCTTGATCTCCTGAAGGAGAAAGGCCAGAGTCTCCAACTCCCACTAGAAGAAACACTTGCTTTAGATGAATCTCCTGTAATAGTTTTTTCAACCGTGTCAACAGCTATTGCACCTTCTGGTTCAAATATTTGTGTACTCCCAAGTGAAACTGTCCCTAAAACAACAGGAGCAGCCACAGCCCATGAAAAATAACTACCAATAATTCTGACAACAAGCCTATCATCTTGCACAGCCACAGGGCTTAGAGAAGTAAATTTCTCAATCTAGTTTTTGGACATCAAATGTTTGAGAAGCAGCACCAGAATCTATCTCTTTGAAAAAACAGGTGTTTTCAAAGAGAAATCTCTGCATAGAGCACAATTTAGTGTGACTTTCTACAGTTTGCTGCTTAAGAAGAACTTAAACACCCAAAAAGGGAAAAAGGAATCCTATTTTGCTTTCGATTTCAAATGCGCAAGGCATTTAAGATAGAACATGAACATAATCTTAAAAAAAAGGGTAAGCTATCTATCCTATATGGATATCAATAGAAACTATCAATGATTTCACTACAGGACGAAAATATAACACTTCAATACAATCACAAAAGAAGGAAATTATAGAACTGCATATCTAATCACTCAAAGAAGCTCTCAGAAAATATTATATAAGATGTACTTATAGAAACTCTTACCAACTGTATTGGCAGGGTTATTTTTAACCTCCCCTGTTTCCAGCGCGTTTTTGATATCTGGCACTTCTGATTCTAATTGGTTATCTTTGTCTCCATCTGATTTTATAAGGCTTGAGTCATCTTCTCTTTGCAGTGTCCAATTCAGCAATTTGGACTTTGAATCCAGTGAATGGCTTAAACAATGAATATCGTGTTCGTCAAAACTGGCAATATGAGAACGTATGGTAGGCAATGATTCTGTTAGCCACCCAACTTCCTCGATGACCTTATGAGTTCTAGTTATACCTATAGGACTTGATAAAACCCCCAAATTTCCTATTGAATTCTCAAAAACAGATGGTTGATTTTCTTGAATAATTCTATCTTCCAACAAATGTGATTGATTATCTTTACTAATTGAGTCATTTAGCTCTTCAATGCCTTGTGAACCAGGAAAATCCTCTGCACCTGTGGTTACTGGAAAACTTGATTCCACGTCCCCATCCCCACAGGTTTTAAATTCATCAATATCACCAAAAAACAATGAGTCTTCCTCCAATGGCGGTATGAATGGTTCATCAAAGACCACATTGTGGTTATGTGTGCAAGAATGAGAGGGTTTTGTTTGTTCTGATTGGTCATTAGGTCTCTCGGTCTGGGATTCAAAATCCTCCAAGAGCTGATTAGAAGCTGTATCCTGATAAAAGACTCTGCATACCTTAGTCTCAACAAAATCTATAGACTGAACAATAAGTGAGAGAACATTCTTAGCTAGCAAATCGTCACTGTATAATAAGTTAACCAGCAAATTTTTTTTTACAACATTCAATAAATTACATAATCTATATCCAAAACTACAAGACTGCTAAAAAGGATTCTTTCTCTCTTTCTTCTTTTATTTTTCTTTTCTTATTTTTCCCCTGAAAGAGCAGATACTGATAGAAGCTTACCTCAGACAGTGGTTCAGTTTCAGCGTGAACATGAAATTCCCCAACTTTGCTACTAGCAATGTGCAGAGTCTCATGAGTTTGTTCGCTTGTAGCGTCCCCCTTGAATATTGAGCTCTCTGATGATTCACAATAAATAACAGAATGAATCTCATCAGCTTCACCATCCTGGGAAAATTGATAACTTGGTAATACAACATCTCTTCTAGTAACAACCTCTTCCTCGTTGAATTGTGTGCCAGGAAAACCTTCAAGCTCTTGTGCAACTAGCAAATCAGCTTCACTGATCTCAGAAAGGACTCCATCAGCACATTTGGAGAAGTTCAATGCTACCTCACCATTACTGACAACAGCACTTTCATTCACAGTGGCTTCCTCAACACTATCAAAGATAGACCGAGAACTAAGGATCACTTGCTCATTGTCGGAACAAGTCTCCTCTTCTAGACTACGTTCTTGGCTATCATGTATAGACGAGCTCACATTTCCTTCTTTACTATTATCACGCTCCTCGTGATGAGTCTGATCATCCAAAACATCAGTAGCCAAAAATGAAAAAGCATCATTGTTCCTAGGTATTTCAGTGGCAAGATTGGTGGACCACTTCACTTCTAAAAGATTAGCTGCAAACTCTGCACGCTGTAGTGAATCAGCCCTTTGTATATCATTCTCTTCTCCATTGCCATTCAATTTCTTTGAAGACCTTCCAAAAATTCCAAGGAACTTTGATCGACGTGAATTGGTCCTGATTATAACATTCTCATTGCTCTTCTCAATTTGATCAACTTCCTTTAAAGTATCAGCATCAAAACTGCCAGTTTCAGACTTCAATGGTGTCTGATTATCTGGGGATTTCCCTTCTGTCCCATCACTAGAAGAGGAAGAAGGATTCAACACAGATTCCCCTTCTTCCACGTCATCTATCTCCCGGAGAAAGTAAGCTTCCCCTTTGTGATCCAAATACATGTGAAAATTAGTTTCAATTCCATTGACCCATATCTTAACAATCTTCTCTTTTGTTTTCAACATCCCTTGAAACTTCCCAAACCGGACATACCAAGGGGACGATTTAAAGCTCCCATCTTGTTGTTCAACTACAATAATATCCACAGCACCACCAAATGGATGAAAGGGCCCAGAGACTGTGTATACACCTCGAGAGATGTAGCTCCCTAGCCTCCCAACCGCATTCATCCTTCAAAATCTGGATCACTGCAGGCCAAAAAAATCAATTAAAAGTGTGAGCTCAACTATAAATGGGAAACTTGATAGCAATATAATTTTGTAATGACCTTCCCAAGAAAGCAATGAACTAAAATAAATTCATTTACAAACACGACTGTGAAAGCATCCCCAAACTTTAACAATGATGTCCTTCATAAGCATAATGTAGTTATAAACACACAAAGAACCCAATTTTAGATGATGGAGTAATGGAAAGCTTGATAAAAATTGTCTGTTTATGTAGAATATAGATCATCATACCCAAGACGAGTAGCTCAAACGATCAGCTTGTGGTTTGTTATCACAAAGTTTAAAGTCCAAGTCTCTCACAAACACAAAAATCACTATAGTTTCTTGCTTTCCAAATATGATTTTAAACTTGGACCTCTAAGTAAGTTATTGAGATTTCAGGGTATAAAATATATATATATATATTATATAGATGATCATAAACATATAACACATGTAATACAATTTGTTGTGCTTTTTAACAAGGTTTGTCTAGCCATTCATTGGGTTATGGTATATAAGATTTAAGGTTTTCTTTTCAAATTCTTCAAACTCATCAATTATTTGAAATCAATTTGAAATTTCAGATATGCTCAAAGCTTCTCTCTTTCTGAGCTAATTGAGCCTTTATGTATGCATGCATAACTACATATATGTATGTATACATATATATATCATTGTTATATGTGTATATTGTAATCACAAATACCCAAGTAGATAGATTGTTCAAATTTAGCAACACTGATTCTTCAAATCGGCAATGACTTGGTTTCAGATGAAGCTAGATAACAGTCAAATAAAAAAGAAAGAAGCTTTACGAGCATGGAAATCAAACTAAGAAGAAACAAACCAAAGCTACAAAAAAATTTCCAAATCAAACAAACAAAAGCATACCCATAACAAAATCAAACTATATATATATAATTCTCTGGAAATCAAAGGAGAAGAACCTGAGTAACTTCAGCAAACCGGCGAGAGAGGTGGCGACCGGATTGAGAATCACGGTGGCGCAGGAGGAAATGGATTGAGGAAAAAAAAAAAGTTGAGAGGAAGAGATCAAGAAATTCTGAAAATGGTTTTTTTTTTTTGCTTAATACATTTTTTTTAATTTGTTTTTTATTTATATTTTTTAATATTTATTGTTATTATTATTAATTGTTTTGAGTGGTTTTTGGATAAACATGCATTTATTAATATTATTTCCAAGTTCTTAGACATGATTTGTGCCAAAAATGGTTGATCAAACCTTTGTCTCACTTAATTGTGTTTTCAAACTGTTTTTT
Organism: Humulus lupulus; assembly: GCF_963169125.1. Classification (NCBI taxonomy): domain Eukaryota; kingdom Viridiplantae; phylum Streptophyta; class Magnoliopsida; order Rosales; family Cannabaceae; genus Humulus; species Humulus lupulus. The sequence goes on from NC_084798.1 coordinate 5,606,985, forward strand.
TCATTCCATTAAATAATGTTTTTTATTGGATTTTAGGTGAAAATGACACCATTATTTAAAAATATATAGGACAATTATAAACCTTCATTTTAAGCTTATCGGTAGAGCTTTTCACTATTCTCAACTCGTGAATAGTTTTTTATGCGATTTTTTTTATAACCATGTATATTGTAGCTGTTTAGAACATCTTATAAATTTTCAAAAAATTCCGAATAGTTTACAATACCGAAAATTAGATTCAAACATGTTGATTTTCACGCACATAAAAAAAATTAATTTTGCGTTCAACAACATGTTTGAACTTAGTTTTCGATATTATAAATTATTCAGAATTTTTCTAAAAATCACGTAGCTACAATATACACAGTTATAAAAAAATCACTGAGAATACTGAGAGCCTCACCGATAGAATTTAGAGTGAAGCCCGAAAATTATCATATATATATATATTTGAAAAGGGTATCCATGATCTAAATTAGGTGTGAAAAAAACATATGCAAATGTTGGATTCTTGAATAAGCATTATATATTGTATATTGAATATTGTATTAATTATTACAATTATTAATTTTAAAAATTTCCTATAAAATTATATTGTAATATTTTAGTAAAATCACCATGAACATAGGGATACTTGCTACAAACTTAGTGACAAGTTTAAACTTTTTTAAAAGAAAAAAAAAATACTCTTTAGTTCCTAATGGGTTGAACAACTCAAGTTTAATGTCAACATTCATTAATTGTAATGTAATTAATTTCTTCCAATAAAAAAATATCAATTAGTGTGAACTGAATTTATTTTAGTAAGAGATAATATTATCTGAATCAAAATAGGACATTGTATTAGTGTGAAGTCATGAACCAAATTAGTTTATTTTAATTGATTAATGGCCTAAAAATATAAATTGTTTACTAATGCTAACTTATATTAGTGTGTGGTATTTAATATTAGATAAGTTCGTAGTAAACTTGATTTTTAAAATGGTACATTTTAGTGCTTTATATTGGGAATTTACTTATTTGGTACCCTATATTTTTACAGAATATCGTTTTGGTACTTTTTTTCAATAATACTCATATGATACCATGTATTTTAACATCATACATATTTGGTACTATAGAATCTGATTTGATAAATAAAATTTTACCAATATGACTAAATTGTCATCAATTATATGTAATTAAGTAATTAAATTTGAATTTAGAATTCATATAATTGATAATAGTTGATTAAATTGATAAAATTTTATAAATTAAATTTGAGTTTAGAGTATTTAATATGTACGATTTTAAAATGTAGGGTACCAAATATGTACGATTTCAAAATACATAATATCAAATAAGCATTATTGTAAATATAAAGAATCAAAATAATACTTTATAAAAACATGGTACCAAATGTTTACCACTCTTTCTATATATGTATATTTTTTATTTTAAAAAAAGTGCTTTATTAATTAAAAGCATATCCTTTACATTAAATAAGCCAACGGTAAATGAGATTCTAACCTACTCCGCTAACCATTAAAGGAAAGGGAAATATAAAAACAACAAACACAGCTCAAAACATATCCAATCAGGCCATTTTGGTACATTTTAGTGGTCAATAAACTTTAGACCATTAGTAATTTAGTCTTATGTTATTTTGATTTGAATTATAGATGGATTTGTTTTATTATAAATTGAAATCTAAGAATATTCTGTAGAACCTAAAATTATGCCAAAGTTACATCAAAATAGGTCCCTTTTTTTATATTCGATGGGATTAAATGTTGAATATTCGATTTCTTTGTATTTCATTCTAATGATTAAATACTTAGTTTCGTTTCTACTTAAAAAAAAAAAAGAGATTTTTTTATAAATATATTTTTTAGCTATTAATATGCAAAAATATGGTAATTAAACCTTTCTTAATTTGTATGGACAAATTTAATTAAAAAAAATCAAATTATGAGGAAAAAAAATGAGATAATAATAATTTTTTACAAAAATATGGCATAATAATGATTTTTTTACAAAAATATGGGAAAAAAATCTCATAAAATAGAATACAAGTTTTAAAAAACCATAAAATAATACTTATAAAAAAAAATCAAATTTTTTAAAATTTTATTGAAAAGCCCATATAAAATGTAATTTTCACAAAAAAAAATAAAAATTCAAACCCGTGAATTGTACAAAACTTGTAAGAAGTGAAAGATTCAGCACAAGTGAGCAAATAAGCTATTATAAATAGCAAAGAAATTATCAGACCAAAAAGGAAGAGATATAATCAGTTTTACAAAAATGATCAAAGAAAAATGACTGACAAAATTGGGTTCTAAAGATAATTACTTTCTAGCTTGGGGAGAAAAATATCAACCCCACCAACAAATTTACTGACTAAATAAGTTCTATTAAGGTTAATATACATCTTTCAAAATCTACAATAACAATAGCTACAATAATTAGATCTCTCACTACTCAAGCTATTTTCATTTTTACTCTACAAAGTAGAAAAGAACAAAATTATCACTAAAGATCATCACCCTCATAATCATGTACAATTTTCTGGTAGAAAAAGTGCATTCTTCGAGAAAATATCTACCAAGATAATGGCCGATTCGTAAGCCTCTTACCCAGTTTGCGACTTCTCTAAATGCCGAGCAAGCTCCTTATCGGCAAAATGAAGAAGTCTTCGAAGTCTCAAAACCATATCACAATGAAAAGGCAAGGCCGTTCGTCGTTCTAAGTAAGACGGGCTCACAGTCATCCACGAGAGCGCTTGCAGCTCTGCAGCAACAGACTCGAGAATTAAGTGGGTATCGGTTTCGAATTCTTTTGGATCTGAACTTGAACTCCTTCTCCCTTGTTTTATTGGACCTCTGGTGATTTTCTCGAGATTAAAGCTGTTTCCGCCATAATGATCAATGAGACTGATTGAGAGAGCTGAAGGCCATTCCTCTTTTAAGTTGTGCCTACTATCTTTTCTCATAGATGGTACGGCTTTCGAAATCACGAAACCAGTGGAGAGGGGGATCGCAGAACCTTTACTGTGAAGTAGGTGAGCGAGTGGAGGGGATTCGGCAGTGAGGCATGTGGGAAGCTGAAGTGGTGTTGGAGAGAGGAAACGCATGCTCGGTGAGGGGATTAATATGTAAGATGCCGATGTAGAACCAAGAGACTTCACTGGGGTGAATCCTTCCAGATATCCCGAGGACCCCGAGTGTAGACCAGCTTGTGTTCCTCCTGCACAAAGGTCAAAATGAGCACGTATGATTACAAAATAAACATTCACATCAAACAACACTAATTTGAAAACTATTAAAAGTGAAATTCCCTAGTTTTCTTTATATTGTGAACAGAAGAAAAAAACTTCAGGAGAAAACTTGTATCTACATTGCACAATTTCACTTTTAGACAGGAAAAGAAGCACAACTCAACTTTTCAAATAATGTTTGGCACCTGAATTCTAGCAAATCACAAAGCTCTAAATATCATGCTAAACACACCTCAATAACAGAGATTTAATAAAAGTCAAAGCTAAAAATAATAATAATAATACAAAAAAAAACTAAAAATTCTCCACAAAAACAGATTTTCCAGTCATAAAAGCAAACAGCTTCCTAAAAATCATTTCCAAATTAAGGTAAGGGCTGTGAAGGTTACTTTGGTAATTCTATTGCAGTACTGATTTTCAACGTGGTCATAGCACACACACACAGAAACTGTGGAATATGCAGTTCCATGCACATGAGCCTAAACAAAGTTTATCTCTCTACAGAAGATAATCAAGAACACATACCACATGCAGTTCCATACATGCATGCCATCTGGCTATATTTAAGTCTTATATATCTATCAGACCTTTAAGTTATACAGTAAACCTAAATTACAAATGAACAGTATCACTTTCCCACAAGATGAGGGGTTGCTTACCAGGAGATGGTGAATCTGCTTGTGAAACTAGATGTAAGGAATGATCAATCGAAATCGCAACAAAGGTGATGCTTTGTACCCACTGAAGCAGGCCCTTTGAATTGTCAATCACTGTGTGTCCACTCATAATGTGCTTCCTTACTGCAGGCTGACCTCCTAAGCCACCTTTCATAAAGCTTGATGTTTTTGAGTGAGGGCTACCATAAAGAGGGTTTGGTGAAGAAGGTAGATTTCTCTCTTGAATCAAACTCATCTCCTGCTGCTGCAAGGAAGTTCCGTTACTGCTTGCAGGTATCCCATCGGACACAGATCGCCGCAATTGCAAGGGCCATTTTTTCACCTCAGAACCCCCCACTGAATTGATGGCTTTCTGCCACTCTGTTTATAGTCAGATGGAAAACACAACATTATGCCATTGAAGTCATATTGAGAAAATCACAAGGGAAACAACTACAAGTTACTAACTCGTAACAAATTATTAGCTCATTTACAACTTCTTGCCAGGATATTTTTAGTCAATTTGGAAGGTATAATGGTTGTGAAAGTATCTCTGGAAGGAGACGCAAGAGATTGGGAAATGTTGCAGTCCTGGCTATTCTGTGGGGCGTTGAAGTTAAAAGAGTAACAATAGAGTTTTCAAGACGTGGATGCTGATGTCTCTTTCCATGTAGAATAAAGTTAATAATTTGGTGGTTTTATGGATATTTCACACTGAATTTTTAAGCTTTCCATATTCACAGTTAATAAATGATTGACATCTTTTTTTTTAGGTAATTTCTATTGTGTTAGATTTTGTCTAGCATGCTTGATTGTATTTTCCTAATGACACCTTATCATCTTCTATCAATATACAACACGTTTCTTATATATAGGAATAAAATATATAGATATATTATTCACAATCCACTTAAAAAATATATAACATATCAAACATATAAACAAGCAAATGTGAAATTCAAAATAGAAAATGCCAGAGCAAAACTTGAATTACCTTGATATTCAAGTTCATAGAAACTTCCAATGCGTGCAATCACAAAATCTCTGGGTCTCACAACACCGGAATCAGAGGAGCAAGCTTGAAGTATATGACAGCCTTGTTGCAGAACTTGAACAAAAAGGCACTCTAGACCTTTTGTGTCTTGCCTACTGCTAATTCCACCGAAAGGGAATATTTGGCTATCAAGCAATTCACCTCTAGCATCAGTCCAAATGCATACCAGCCAACGCCAATCCTCAGACCAGCCATAGCAACAGTGCAAGCTTGGAGCGTTCTTATCCATATCAGATCCATCAATGTGAGAGTTTGAGGCAGCATCACCACTTCCCACCAAACTTGAACTCTGCATATAGCTTCCACTACTATCGTCCAACAAAGACTTTGAAGATTCTGAGGCTGAACTACCAGAAGCAAAAGGTGTATACCCATTTTCTAAAGAACCAGCTTCAGCAAGGATAAAAAGTGGCTCAAACATGTAACGGATTTCATCATGAAGAAAGTAATCTCCCATTCTGTTTGGATCACAGGCAATTGATCCACCTCTTGTTTGCCATGAATTATCCCAGGCACCAGACCTCAAGCTAGAATCAATTTCACCCTCTCTTGGCAGGGAATGCCCTGTAATCCGAGGACCTATGCAATCCTTCCACATTCCAGGAGTGTGGGAAGTCATTTGTGATAAGACCGAATGAGGCCTAGCGGACAATGATGATGAGTGGACGACATCATTAGAAGATCCACGTGACATTCGACGAGCCTTGTTGTAAACAGTGAACGCAATCTCCTTGAGAGTTACAAGTTCACTAAGTGATGGACTTGTAACTCTGAAAATGGCATCAACTGTAACAATCTGCAGCACCAATTTGGGAATACTAAACCCAGAAAGCACTAATACATTTGATATTGACGCCTCATCCACAGCTGCAGAACAGCTTAATGCCTTGGCAACCTGACTGTGCAGCATAGATCTTCTTTCTCTGTCTGATTGGAAAACAACTGAACCAAGAGCAACAGCAGATTCAACAACAGTTTGTAGAACAGCTGTTGGCTCAGGGAAAGGGCATACCACATATATTACCTGGACAGTGAGAGTCAATAAATGTATAACATAAATCTAAAGACATGATAAATTAAATTTGTACGTGCCATATCTAAATAAAGAAAACTTTAACAATTTGCAGTGTAAATGTAAAGGAACTGGAAGTACTTCTAAGATAACCATTCTGCACAAACCCTACTCACCCTCCCTAATGTGACATGTCTCAACAACTAAATGAGTCTGCATGTGTTGAGTTTGATCGACCAAGAAAATCAACATAGTCCCACACATGCATCTAGTAATGAGAGAAATGGCTAAAATATCCTAAGAAAGTTGTTACTGTGTCAGGGAAATGACGACAAAATGTACCCCTAAATACAATAACCAATAAAAGAAGAAAAGGACAAGCTACATCAAACAATCACGTATGTAACTTACAATACATGAAGTACTACTTCCTTCTTTCGCATTTGTGGATATGCAAGGGCCAAGCTTCAAAGCCTTCAGAGCCTTTGAGAGAGACTTGAGATAACTTGTCAAGTCCCAACCGTTGGAAAGAGAGAGAAAGTAATCACTTATTGAGCCAACAAGAGATGCATTACGACTATCTATCCTCATTGCTTGAGGGCAATCGAGTAAAACAAACCCAGAATTTGAAAATTTCCCAGAATCTACATCCATTTGATTCCCAAAACTCTGAGGTAAATGAGTTCCTAGCTTGCATGTCTCATAAACTGGGAAAAAATGAGAGGAGACAGAGTATTATAAAAGCACAAAGTGGAAACATAGTAGAAGGGAATGCCACCATTATACTTATTGTTGCAAATGTCAGTACACCTACATTTATGTTTAAGTTGAAGCTCTGTAGACTTCAATTTGTTGCATTAAATTATTCAATTTATTTCTTTAAAAAACAATTGTGCAATTACTTTATTTGAAGAAGAAAATAACTGTGAAACAATTAAGAACCCTGCAGTTATGTCCCCTAATTTATATTAATTGAACACAAATGCCAGGAAGTAAAAGTTAATTAAAGATTTCCTTCACTTTAAGAATTTTTTATGCAGACATTTAAGTTCCAAACTCCATTGTATTTTCACGTCTTCTAACAAATTTATTTTTACTCACCAGTTGCCAATTGTTGGAAAAAATCGGAAGCTTCAGAAGTAAGTGGATCAATGTTTGGGCATACTACGCAGTAAGTAATCTGCACAAGTAAAAAATTGTTGAGAAGTGCAAGAGCTTACAAAAATACTCTTCGCAGAAAATTAGTGTGTTATAAATAGATAAATGTCTTCCAATAGACATAAAAATTTGGTTTCCATAAACTTACAGGTTTGGGCAGGGCATATGGTTCAAAGGGAGCCTTTTCCCAGAGCTGTAGAGAACTCGCTGATGTCTTAAGCCAATCATCCTGATACCTGTTACAGAAATCACTATTTAATAGTCCATCACAAGATCTGATTAGGGCAAAAATAAAGACCATCAGGTGCGGGATTATTCTCACATTCATTAAGAATTCAGTATAATTTTCCAATAGACATCTTATGCATATTACAAGTGTTGCTAATGAAAATCGATATCTAATATAGCTTTGTTGCAAAAGTTTGAGCAGAAGGTGTACCCAAGAAGTATAGAAGGCAAAGGAACAACAAAAAGCGTTGGCCTAAGCCGAGAGCCTACTGACGGATCTGCTTCAGAACTACAGTTCTCTTGGTTCAATCTCCTTTGGCATGTCTCATCCATTTTCACACCGTCTGCAGCACTAGGCATTGAGCCAAATGGTCAAACTGATTGTTATAATGAAACTAAACAAATTAAGGATTAGCATCGTAACAAGCATAAATGCATAGGTCTAATTATACCTTTGAGGCTAGATGGTCCACTGGAAGTTTGAGATGGGCTCATTGGTTCCCCGATAGATACTGCTGCAGAACTTGATTCACTTAGATTTGATTCAGCAGAATATCCATCACCTGTGTTCCCTGCTTCACCTGATTGGTTACGCCCTTTGCACCAATCAGTGACGGACAATGGTCCATCCAGAGCATCAAATGCAGACTTTAAAGCTGATTTAATGTCAGCTTGCAGCAGACTAACAACGGAGGAAGCATATACCTGACAGCAAATAAATATTGTGTTCTAAAAATCAAACCCACGATTTGCATACTTGCATAACAGGTAACAATGAGAGTATCTAAAATAATTCTAGAAATTGTGTCATTATAAAGAGAACTCACATCAGCAGTAAGTGGATCAATCAACTCCACTCCAGCAATGTCCAAGGAATGACAAGATGCCAAAGTTCCCCCACAACCTGCATGAACCATGGAAGGCCCACAGGAAAATCCCTTCCTCCACTGTTCTTGTAGTGCAAGCAAACCATAAGGTCCATCACCACACTCCGCGTCAAGAGCCAGATCGACGAAGGATGTAGCTTGTTGGACAAGTAATGTCATTCCATCGAGAAGCTCTTGAAGTGGTTGTCTTTGCCCATAAGAAAGAATACCTTCCTCGTTGAAGGTATTATGAGGCAAAGATGGGCTAACTTCCATGCTTGGTGAATTTGTTGGTTTTGATACCCTAGGAACACCAACAGAGCGCCAAACACCAACAGGAGCATTGAGATGCCCATCTAGCATTCTTCCATCAATATCACCAGCTATTCTAACTGGTATAGATTCTTTCTTCTTCACCTCATACTTGCTGGATAGATTGTCTGTCATCATACTTGGTTCACTAGGATGCTGATTTAAAATAGTGTTTGAATTTAACCTGCTTAAACCTACTGATGTAGAGCTACTTGAAGATAATAGGGTATGTCGAATCCTACACATGGAAGCTTGGAACATAAGGCATTCAACTTCAGTTGCAAGCGCGGTTTTCTTAGAGAGAAATAGATTATCTGAATCAAATGTGCTATCATGAAGTTTCCTCTGGGCAGAGTTAGTAGCATTTATGGAACTGACATTCGAAGATAAAGCTGCCACACCATCAGATGCAACAATGCTGTTGTTACAAGATCTTCTATCGTGTTGGTCTTTCACACTCACTACAAGAGTGTAACAGTTCTTTGACTGGACAGTAGTACTTGAATTTTGCTTTAAATTGTTGCAAGTTTTTGGATTCACGAGTGTGCCAGTTTTCTCATCAGTTCCATCAAAACAAGGAGAACTCGGAGGTGTTGCACCATATATGTAATTGTTTGAGCTTGAGCTTGAACTCTCCACTTTCCGAGATTTGGGGCAGTATGGGCTTCTGAAGATGGATGAAGATAACTCACTTGACGGAGCTTCCACTGCCCCAAATTCAGAGGCAAATGTCATCAGAGCCTCAGCTTTTATAATATGATCAAACTCACTAGAAATTGTAGAAGATGCTACAGATTGATTTACTAAATTCAATGAAGAGAAGGTATTTATGACTCCTTGATTTTTGCTGAGAACCTCGTCATTAGCTGCTTGAGGTGGATTAAAGCTGTCAAAGGAAGTAAAACCGTCATTTGAAAGCAATGGATCTGAAACATCCATGATCCCACCTGGACTGCTAAGTATATCACCACAATCTGGTGCAGAGAACATAAGAGCCTGTGATTCTGCAGTTCCGGGGGGCTTCAAGAAAACAAAGTAAACATGTTCAGACTTCAAAAACTTCATTTATGATCCCTTTTAGTGTTTACTTACCCAGTAGCAACAGAAGTAGGAAAAAAAATAACTTCTACATAACATCCTCATGTACATATTATTCATTACCAAAAATAATATTATAAGTAAAGTATCCACTAAAATTTTGACATGTAAGAGCATATACATAATTATCTAATTTGTTTCAATAAATGGGAAATAAAGTCAGATTGTTATATCTTTAGTATTTTTCTACTTCTGACGGGACCAAAAAAAATTCTATCCTAATTTTGTACGTAAGGTAAAATATATAAATTCATTAAGAGAGTTAAAGCTGATAAAATTATTCAAAATAAAACTCAGGGAAGAAGCTTCAAAAGTTATGATATCATGTCTGAAAGAGGAGAAAATAAAAACTAGAAACCAAAGACATTCAGTTTAACAATATGACCACTTTATGGATCATATGTAAAAGTAACAGATATACCTCTCCAAAAGGTAAGGCATCAGTTTCGAAGAAGTCGCCAAAATCTCCAAACTCATGAAGAAGAGCTAGAATATCTGTACCCACATCTCTATCGTCATCATCCCAATCCCAATAAGATCCAATCTGCTCGTTTGCAACTCCTGTAATCACTGAATTATTGACTTCTCCAGGACCAAGATCAGACTTGTATGAATCTTGCATGGGAAAATTTGAAGCAGCGCCCATTTGACCGTATGACTCTGTCATCCCTGGCCGTGGACGCTTGGAACCCTATTAAAAAGTTATAATTTCCTTATTCTTCTGAAACTGAATTATTGATCTAACCAAACATTTAAATTAATAAAACATCACCAAATTCCATACATTTTAAGATTGCAAAATTATTTTACATGAACACACTGATTTTAATATTGTTACCTCAATTGTTGACAGTGAAGCACAACTTCATTGATCTAGAAAAAATTGGAGTCTACCTCAGAAATGTCATTCATGATGTATAGGACTTAAGCTAGTCATAACAAATAGTTTAAATTTATTCTCATAAAGACAGAATCAGAAAGACTAATGCAAGATAGAAAAAAACAAATTGTACTCTCCTTTTTCTTAGTCAGTCTATATATTTCATGCAATAATAATAAGTTTTCAACCCCAAAGTTAACATCAAATTTTACTCCCCAGTTCCTACCTTCCAAACCACAAATACACCAAGATCATTTGTACTCCAAACCAAGAAATTTATTCATTTTATTACAATACGAGGAAGATAAATTGTTTAGACTTGCAAAGGAAAATGCACAGTGCAAAAAAAAAAAAGAATATCTCCGAAGTCAAATATCAGATCCAAGTTCAACTATTGTATGAAAAAAAAACTAGAACAATCTCCTAGTCAATTGGCACGATCATTTTCTGCATATGTAACATGAAAAACTCTCCTCCCTGTTGAAAACTGACTTCCCAATTCTCAGGATTAGTTAATACTACTCTAAACATGTACAAAACAGTTTACCTTAGCTTTATTTGGCAGCCAAATTTTTGACACATCATACACTAATAGCCAGAGAGCAAATATTACAAAACAAAAGTATATCAATTCACAATTAGGAAGCAATAAAACATAAGAAGTTCCAAGCATATTGTTCCCAAAGAAAACCTAACAAACAAGAGAAAGAGGTCCTAATACGGTACAAAAGTCAGTATGCATTTCTATAGCCAGCCAATGATTTTATCAGTAAGTTTCATGTCTTCTACAGTGGTACCTATATTTTTCCAAGGTGATACTTATGAATCTCCATAGCCAGCAATGATTTCATCAGTATACTCTTATATCAGTAAGTTTTATGTCTAATACAGAAGCTACTTTGTAAATTAAAAAACAGTGTACCAATTTGGGAAAATCCATCTCCATCTGATCATTAGATGATAAACCAGATTGTCCACAGGTCAATGAATCGGCATCAGCCTCAAGTTCACTGGTGCCAATGGTCATCTTATAATCACTATCACTGGAGCTGCTGCTTATGCTACTAATGCTGCTGTTATTACTGTTGCTGCTACTATTATAACCATGCTGTGAGCGTTTATTATTGATTTCATTCAATCCTTCCAAACAATCTACATTGTCAGCACTGCATGAAACAGAACAGATAATTTATGAAATAATAAAAGTGACCAAATTCAGGGCATATATACAAAAGTTTAGAGACAATGATGTGATGATAGAAAATGAAAACCACTAAATCAAACTAAAATAAAAAACAAATTTATTTAGTCTGTATAGATTAACAATTAAAAAAAGATTTGTAATAAGATGCTGACAGTCTAGTGTCTGGATATGAGTGGGCATGTTAAGTACTAGTGTTTCATAGAAAACTAGAATAAATAAAACAACTGGGAATACATGAAATTGAAAAGGTCGAAAAAATAACCAACCCAAAACATATGAAAAAATTATAATAAAAGGCAAATTAACTAACCATTGCACAAAAAAAGCTGAGCCAGCTAATGAGGGTCCTATCCAATTCTGCAGCCAAAATCTGCCAGTTCAAAGCATGTCAAAGTTCAAAAACCAGACAAAAATATTTTAGGACTTCAGTTTCTCATAATTTTTTTGTGCTACGGGAATATGTTGGCAACCAACATCATAAAGGCCACATGATTACAAAGAGTTATATCTGAATCTTCAACAAAGTTCTTGTTCATATGAATATTGTATTCACTATTCAGAAAAACAAGACAGTAACCAAACAAAAAGTTAAGGGCTGTTTGTTTTCTGAAAATTGTTCTATGAGAAGAAATAAGAGTATTTGGCATTCTTCTCAAAGAATAATTTTTCGAAAACAAAGTTAAGGAAAGTAGGAAATTATAAGAACAAAAAGTTGTTTACAGTGTTTTTTTTTCTCTTTTTTTAAAAAATAAACAAAACTTGTATTAATTTTTTTAAATGATAGCTGAAGAAACCTGTATTTTCCGGAATAAATAAAAAAAAAAATTATCCTTACTTTCTCTATCCCCATTCTTTAACATCACCTTCTCTCTCCTCAGTATCTCTAACATCACCTTCTCTCTTCATTTTCTCTAAACCAAATTAATGAAGACCATAGCCTTCTTCAAGGATCAATTGTCACAAATTAATAAGGACCAAATGTGCCAAATTGAAAAGGCAAGGTCCAAACCATCACAGCGTAAATAGTCAAGGGACCAAATGTGTCGATCACCATATTATTTCAAAAAAAAAGTGGCAATGGCTAGTGCAGATTAACTTTATGTACCTTTTAAGAGAGGATCTTGTAAATGATTTTTGCAAGACCGGAACAAGCACTGCCTCCGGTGGATATAGAAATGTTTTCTCGTAAACTGATATGTTATCAACAGCTCCCTTTTGATCAGCTTTTCCCAAAGCAGAAGAATCAGCAACATGGTGCTGGGGTGTATTCTTGTTGAAATTTGAGTTTGAATTCAATTGCCCATCACCTTCTGATCTATTGCAACCAAGGGTTACTTCAACATAGCAATGTTGTCCCCCAAGTTGGCAACCAGATCCTTGAGAAACATGATTTGGAAGACCAATTAAACCACTTGAAGCCTTAAACTTGTTGGAACTGTTTGAAAAGAGCACCAAAAAAAATTAAAGGAGTTATTTTTCAGATCAATGGTCACCAACTCGTGAAATTCCAACTAAATGGGTAAAGCCTACCCTAAGTATAACTGTTTTACGAGATCATCAGAACAACATCCAGTAAGTCTGCCACGTATTCCATGAGGAGAAACAACCACTGCAAATATAAGTTGAGGTTAAAAAAAAATTAATAGAAATGCTCATGTAGAAGTAGAACAAGAAAGGGATTTTTTTTCCTTTGTGCGGGGAAGAGGAGGAGAAGCACCAGAAAAACCTTAATTTTCTCATCCCTTCAAAGAGGTAAACCAACCTGGAAGTTTGTAACTAGAGTTATTAGAAGATTGCTTCGACACTCTCTCTAAGTCACCACTTGAAAGAGCGCGGATATGCCTAGAATCAAATGAAGAAAAATATATGTTAACATTGACAGAAAAATTGATTCAAGGAAACATACAAGGTGTGAAATTCAAGTACTTTGAAGATATTATAGCATGCACAAAAATTCCCTCTTCCGTTGCAGCAAATATGAATTCAATCGTATGCTGCCCTCTTCTACAAAAACACAATCACAGTTTAGCCATAAAATAATACAACCAAAGGTGTCAGTCTCTAAGTAAATTACAAAACAAAACTTTGATTAAAGAAAGAAAACAGAGGAGTTTTATGTGAAAACACCAGTCATCAATGTGATTATAACGGACCTGAATGTTTCTTCACTTTGAGATGGACGGAACTTTGAAAACACATCTCCGTATCTCATATAGGAGAGTCCATAGAGAGCTCTGCCAATATGAGGAAGAAAACCATCAAATCATGATCATGTTTAATAATTTGAATTCAAGAAAATGGTTGATTTATAACCTACTAACCTTTCTATGCAATTCCTTAAAGCCTGTGAAAGGGCAGTGGCAACCTCTTCAGAGTCTCCCGGGGCCAACCAAAGCCCAAATTTAACAACTGCCTCAAAATAAATAAATAAAATAAATCAACCATTTCAAAGCACAAAATGAATATACTACCTACATATTGTCGAAATACATGTTAACAAGGCCCAAAAAGTAGCCTTATTCTCAGAAGTTCTCACACAACTCACAAGATGGTAACAACAAAAACTGAAAGAATGAGTGCTACCTCTTAGTCGAGATACGGCAGCTTGAGCAGACTCAGTGACAGATGAATGATGTCCAGGAAGAAAAAGCCACAACTTGATTTTCTCATCTGTGTATTTTTAAGCAATTAAGTTACATAATCAAATGCTGTACGGTATAGCAACAGGTATGATATTTAAATTTCTTCTTTTATCATCTTATCACAGAATACTAACGCACAAACAGTAATACCACAGATGCCTATCTCACCAGGATTGTGCAAACCCTGAGATGGATCCCAGGGTCCAACAAAGGAATTAGTCCAAGTGCTGAGAAATCCTTCCTTCTGCAACTGCAGATGTGATGAAAGCACAAGCATCGTAGCAGCATCTTTCTGCTCCCCTTTCAAACTGCGCATCCAATAAGTCTACCTTTAGTTATGCTTAAAACATGTGACAAAAATGTTTCCAGAGTATAATCAGTGAAGTAAAATCATTACATCGATTTTAATCATAAAAGAAAGTAAACCCGTGTAATCTAACCTTTTATCGGGTATAGATATCCAATCTGATTCATGGGGAAGAAATTGGAACCATGAAATTTGATGAAGACCTCCCTGTAGAAATAATTAGTTTATAAATCCCCAAAAAGATTGGTAACTAACTAGGAAACTAGTAACTGTCAATAAAGAACAGTGTTGAATCTAAGTCTATCTCTTGAAAGAAAGAAAGAAAAAAGCAATGAGTCTAAAAGAACATTAACAAGTTTCCAAAGACTGCCAAAAACATGAACATGTCTAAACTCCTTAAAATTAAGACCCTCCAGAGTAATTCATTCGGAAAAACTGATGTTACCAACACGTGAGGTTCTCCTCGTCGCAAACTCATTCTCACAATTGAAAAAACTAATGTTGTTACAACCTACCACAACTAATCACTTATTCTCACAGTGAGCATGAAAGCATTCTAAACTAAAACCAAAGCCCCCAAAACTAATTACTTAAGTCAATTGTACAAATGAATCAATAACGAAAATGTAACAACCATCATATACATGTATAATTGAACAAGCATAACAATGTTAATAAACACACCCCAATCATAAACTATCCTTCAATCTGAGAAAGAGAACATACAATTTTGAAAACATTAGTCAACATCTCCTCAAAATGTGAAAAGCTTTTCCCAATCGCCAAACCTGCTAAGCCTGCAAAACATTGACTTAGCGTGACTTCTTCCACAAGCTCCATCAAAATTATAATCAACATTTTTTTTCATTCAAAAAATGAGCTTTCACAGTAGATATTATAAGTTCGAATCTCCAAAAAAAAGATATATAATCATACAAAACCTGTTAAACTTACTTCCATTGTTGACGAACGAAATACGGAAACCCTAGGAAACCATCAGACAGTCAAAAGAGTAATGGAGAAACTCGAATCTAGAGAAAGATGTTGAAATTGGTCGAAACGAGTGAGGGCGGCAAAATCTTTCAGAGAATTATGCGTGCTTTGTTTTGGTTGATTGTACGGGAAAATATGGAGTGGGAATTTTCTGAGTAACCAAACAAATAGAAAAAATAAAATAAAAAATCAAGAAATTTAAGAGAGAGAGAATGGGTTCGGTTTGCTGAGTCACCCTTGTTCACACTTTAATAAATTCTATGAATTTAAAAAAAAAATCATACGTGATTAGATTAAATTCTCTTTCATTTTATTTTTTAAAATATTTTTTATTGTAAATAATTGACATAAATTATATATTTTTCAAAAAAAATTATGTGTCAAATAATCAGATAAGAGAATGTGAAGGATAGATTTAGCATTTTTTGCAATTTTCTTTAATTTTTCATAATATAGTTTTGAGTTAGGGTTGCTCGGGGTGTTTATTGGTCGAACTAGTCAGATTTCAATAATTTTTTATTTGTTCATTCTCAAAGTCGGGTTAGCAAAGTCTAATCAACAAAAACCTAATGTTGAACTTGCCCAATATATTTGAGCGAGTTGGGCGGAAAGTGCCAAATCCGCTTAATTTTTTTTGTTAAAGTTTAAACTTCTAATTAGATTATTTTAATGTTTAAATTTAAGTATCTTTAAAGATATTGAATAGTAATTAAAAAGGTTTGAAGAATGTTATACCCAATTTTTGAGATGGATAATATTAGCTCGAATAGAAAAATAAAGAATTTGAATAACGAAATATTATTTATCACTTAAAATATTGTATTAGCTCAAAATGGTGGTGAGAGATTTACCAAGCAAATTGAAAGTGATCAGGTTGGAACACTATTTGTCATTTTAGCACGAAGTAAAGTCAATATGATAAGAAGACAATTAGGTGTAACATAATTTATTAATGTATTTATATATTTGAGCAAATTAATCTAATTAGGTCGAACTAATCCAAACTAATTTATTTACCGGGTCTGATTGATTCGCGATTAGAAAATTGTATTTTTTAAAACTGAGATTCTGAAATGAAAATCTAAATTTAGTGACTGAAAACATATTTCCGAAAATGTGATTGGTTCAATATCACTAAACTGTTTTTGAGTTTTAAAAAAATGAATCTGTGATTGGTAGAGAGGAGGAGAGCAGAGAAAAATTGAAGATTAGGATATTGACTTTAAGATTTTGGAAGAAAATTTCAAAATACGAAGAAAACTTGAAATCATTGTTTTCTATCTTACAATACAAAATTAGAATATTGATTTAGATTTTGTTTCCAAAAATAACCTACCAATCAGAGATTTTTGTGGGCCTCGTGTATTTTAAGTTTTCAAGTTGATAAAATTGTATCCAAATTCATTACCAACCAGAGCCTAAATTCCATGTCATCTTATCTATAAAGGGTCGTTTGGTATGCATGAATCTAGACACGGATATGAGAATCTGAACACTTTCCCGTATTTGGTACTGGGTTTGAGTTTTTCTAACCTGAGAATCTGTACTCCAGGAGTTTTAACTTTTCCTGATTCTAGGTTCAAGTGAAACCCATATGACAAGTGGTTTTTAGATATACAGGAATGTGAAACACTTCAAAATTATTATTATTATTTAAAAAAAAATTGTAAATCAATAATTTTTTAGTTAACGACTTATTTTATATTTGAAGCTTATAATATAAAAACAAATATACATATATCAAACTATAAAAATGATAAATAATATTTGTTTATTTAAAGAAATTGATTTGTAAAGTCGTTATATCATTACTTTAGTTTAAAATAACAAATGAAATATTATTAAAAATAAAATAAGGGTATTTTTGTAATTTTAAAAATTATGCTTGATTCTAGTATTCAATAGATGTATTTTTTTTAATTCTGTTAAAAAATATTTCATGAGTAAAATTATTTATAAATTATTTTGATGAAATATATTATTATATTAATTTTATAAAAATATGAAAATTTAACAGATTCCTATGCACAACCAAACACAGAAATTAATATTTCCATGAATCATAGATAATAAGATTACAATGCACAACTAAACACAATGATGTAAGTTTCCAGACAATCAGATAACTCCTCATACCAAACGGGTGATAAAGCTTTAAGGTAATATTATGTTTTATTTAGTTATGATAATTTTCATGACACAACATGAATATATCAATTTTTTTTTTATTTTTCACCAAAAATGATATTTAATATAAATAATGACCTGTAAGTTCTCATTTATGAATCAAAAATATTTTTAGAAACATAGGCATAAGAGAATAAACAACTTAAATATGAACATAAATGCATAAATCCCAAAAATATTATCAGACGTAATTTTATTCAAAAATAAGTCACAGACATATATTTTCAAATAATTTCAAGATCATGCATATAAAATATCAATATATATTAAAAATGTGAATGTAACAAAGTCTTGGTTTAACAATTTTTTTTTTAAAAAACTTGAATACAATCTTATAAATATTTAATGTTGAACCCACCCAATATATTTGAGCGAGTTAGGCGGAAGGCGCCCAATATATTCGAGATCACTCACAGTCTCGAGCTCATCATTTTCGTTGTTGCTTCCTCCTCCCTTGCTAAGTCTGTCGAGATCGTCCTTCGAAGAAGATTCATGATAATTTGCACTAGTGTAACATGGGAATTCATTCATTTCGAGCCTATGTTTTTTTTTACAAGCCAACATTCCGAGGTTGTTTACTTAATCTCAAAACTTGGGTGCAACACAATTTATTAATGTATTTATATATTTGAGCAAATCAATCTAATTAGGTCGGACTAATCCAAACTAATTCATTTACCAAAAACTAAACTAGATGTTAATTGAATTTTATTGGTTGATATTATCTAATCTATAAGTGATAAAACTTTAAAGTAATATTATGTTTCATTTTGTTGTGATAATTTTCATGATACAACATGAATGTATCGATTTTTTTATTTTTCACCAAAAATGATATTTAATATAAACAATGACCTATAAGTTCTCATTTATGAATCAAAAATATTTTTAGAAACATAAGCATAAGAAAATAAACAACTTAAATATGAACATAAATGCATAAACCTCAAAAATATTAGAAATTATTGATTTTAATTGTTTTTTATTTTTTTCCGCTAACTTTAACAAAATATTTTTATATTTAACGGTAGATTGTAAAAATAAAATAAATAAATAAATAATTAAACAAATTAAAATAAGATGTTTTTGAGATATTTTACAATAATAATTATTTAAAAAAAATAAAACCATATATTTTATAACTTAAATAAAATTTAATTAAACTTAAACTTAATATTATATTATATATAATACATAATCTTTTGTTTCCACTACCAAATTTAAAAACTAGAATAAAATAAACTTAAACAAAAATAAATAAATAAAAATAGGATATTTATAAGATATCTTATGATAATTTAAATAATTAAAGCATATTTATTTAAAAATAATAAAGACATACATATTGTTATCCTCAAAATTTGAAAATGATGACGTGACAATAAAAGTGACAAATGGCAAGGAATGGCTGGGTAATCTGGCTTAGGAGTGTTCTGGTAGACTGGTGAAGATTTTTGACTGACCAGTCAAGTGTCATGACCGACCAGCCATGTGCTTGCCCGACCAGTCATGTGCTTGTCCGCCTAGTCATGTGCTTGTTCGACCAGTCAGGTGCCTGTCCGATCAGCCAAGTGTTTGGCTGACCAGACATGTGTTGGCTGACCAATTACTTGTCTTGGCCGACCAGTGAGGTATTTTGGCCTTTCAGTTTTCCTCCTGGGTGTGATGTGGACAGACTAAGCAGAATAGTGCTATGCAAAGGATCCCAGTAACGGCTTAAGCAAGAGTCGGTCGTACCTATGCGGGAATCTCTCAGATTATCCCGCAAAAGTAGTGTATTGTTGTATTTTGAATATTATTATTAATTAAATGTAGTAGAATAACAAAACATCCCGATTATGGGGGACTTCATTTGTACGATTCTGAGCCTATAAATACAAGGCTCATGGCATCATAAAGGGGATTCGGATTCTAATTTTCCAGAGAGAGAATATTTGTATCTTGAGAGAAATATTGTATTCTTTTAATCTGCACTGAAGATGTAACGACCCGGATTTTCAAGACTCAATAATGCGAAAATATAAATTTTTTCATTTAACAAAATGTCTCAAAAACTCGTATAAAAAAAACTTTTTAAAAAGTCGTATGGTCATACTTAACATTTAGTTACAAACATATTTTATAAAGAATAGAGTGAGCCTAGTTTAGGAAAATTACTATAATGCCCCGGATTCCCTATTATGGTTAATGGCTGGAGTAGTAGGCCGGGAGGGCCATAACTGTTTAATTATGTCATTAAATGTGTTTATGCATGTTTATGAGAATTATATTATAATATGATGTTAAATGCATGCATATGGGTCCACATTTGTTTACAGGGGTGTTTTGGTAATCTGGCCCATTGAGAGTATAATTGTATATTTGTATGTGCGTTAATGATATATTGTGATACCACATTATAATGTGGATTGGTTCGAGTATTCCGACATGAGACGATCGTTGAACGGGATTTATCGGTTTGGTCATAACAGGTTTGAGCTCGGGGCGAGTCTCGAGGTGTTACTAATGACTATAGCGTTACCGGGGATTTTAGGGTAACGGGATATGAATTGTTGGTGTTTGAGGATTTTGAGATTAGCGGGAATTGGGAAGCGTTAATTATAATTAACGGGATAGGCGGAAAGTACCAATTTTGCCCTTAAGGTGGCTTTAGAGGCTTAAGATGACACAAGGGTATTTTGGTCTTTTTGGGAGGATATATGAGACTTGTGTGGTTGTAGAAGGTGGTAGAATAAACAGAACAAAAACAAGGATTTGCTTCTTTCTTTCCCGTACATCATCTTCTTCACTTCTCCTTTGAGGGTTTTGAGTTCTTGGTGGAGATTCAACTAAGGGAAATTGAAAGGCTGGGTTGGAGCACTTGTTTTAGCTTGTGTGGGAGGTTTAAAGCTAGTCTCAAGGTGAGTTTTGGCCATTTATCACAGCTGGTGCTCTGTTTTACTTTTGGTTTTCAGCTTATGTTTTTGATGTGGGAAGTGAGAATCAAATGGGGTTTTATTGTTAGTTTGATTGGGATTTGATGAGGGTGAGTTAAGGGTGTTATTTGGGGGTTTAATTGTATGTTAGGAAGGGGTTTTATGAAGGTTTGAAGGACTAGTTTGAGAGGAAATTGCACAGGGGAAAAACTGGTTTGTGCGTGGGCATGTTGCTGAACTGGGCTGGGCGCCGCAGCGCAACAGGGGTGTGCCGCGGCCCTTGGCGTCTGGCAGAGGAAGCACCCTCTCTGTTTGAGGGCGCGCTGCGGCGCAGCAGAGGGGGGCCGCGGCCCTTAAGGCCAATTTTGTTAAAATATGGTTTTTAGCTTGGGGATTCAAACCATAGGCCTCGGGGTTGGACCTAGTACCCGGTTGGGTGGTATTTGATGTCTCGAGGGGGTTGGGATTTGGTTTGGGAACCCTCAGTTATCATTTTTAGTGATAAATTCTATAATTTGGTTATGACCAGGTGACCGTCAAGGACTTTAAAGGTTGATCGTTCTCAGAGGTCGTTCATATTATAATTTTCACTCGAACCAGAGGTAAGAAAACGGTGTATGAATACAGTTGCACCCTGTATAGGTATATGACATGCATGGTTTGATATTGGAGCATGTTGGTTAGTATATGTGGACGTGGATTGCATATCAAATGCTGTTGTACGCTGATTACTTGTTTGAGACACTGACTAGTCAGGGACCGACTCTAAAGTCGAGAATCACGCATTGAATGGCTCTATGGCATTAATGCTAGACCGACCCTAGGGTCGAAGAACTTATAAGTGCTTGCCTGGTCTACGACCAGATGAATATAGCCAAGGTATATGACCTCGGTGACTGTTTGTCACATGGCTAAGGGACGTGTCCATAGTTTCGACTATAGAGTCGTGAGGAAGGTTATGTTGGTGACTAATCACCATACACCTGTCCTGATCAACCTATGAGAGAATCACTTATCAGTTAAGCCCTGGTGACCCTATCGTCACATGGCTAGAGGGAGCGATGCTCATTATTGTGACTTTTGGCTATTGTCATCTACTTGTTGGACTGATAGTCCTGAACGGTTATTATGATCGTTGTTGATATTATATCATGCTATATTGTGTTTTCTTGCTGGGCCTTGGCTCATGGGTGCTTTGTGGTGCAGGTAAAGGGAAGGAAAAACTTAACCAACCCTGAGTGGTGAGCTTGGGCGATGCGATGTACATACAGGGCCGCTTGACCGCCACGGTCAAGGAGTTCTCAGAGGGATTAGGGGTTTACCCTATTTTTGTCGCTTAGGCCGGCGGAATTGTAAATTTGAAACTGTAGCGACTCTTTTGTATTATGGACATCTTGTAAACATTTTAAAAGGCTCATGAGCAGTTTATTTACTTAATGAAATGTACCATTTCCTTTTTGCTGGTTTTCACCTTAACCTGATAATAACACTTAGATCACGTTTTTAACCAAAGGACTCGGGTAGCGAGTCAAATTTCCGGTTCACTGTTTACTGTAACTGTTCTGGGGTAACCAGGGTGTTACAATTACACAATATTTCCAAAAATAAAACGGCTTCCCAAAAGGTCGGTCCACATGTTCATTTGCAAGGAAGACTCCAGCGCTCACTGCTCTGCCTTGCCCTGCTCTTACCTACAACATGAAACAACTAGGTAAGCGAAAACGCTTAGTAAGATCAACTTTCAAACAAAAGCATGTAGAGAACTAGGGTTCCGGATCCATCCGGACCTTACACAATCAATTTCAAGAACGCAAAGCGTCCTGGCAAACTTATGGTCATGCCTGATAACCAACGATAAATTATTTCCTATAAAACAGATAAAATCCTGCACTCAGAAAATCCCAGAACAATCAGATATATTATATCGTAACTAATTCTTATCAACAATTATATCCCTGCACTTAGAAAATCCCAGAGCAAGCAGATATATTATATCACAATATAATCCGAGACCAACGCTCTACAATATCCAACAATTCAGGCATAACGTGCCCTCCAACATAATTGCTAATCTGTAAAAGAGAACCGAGTCTCCACACTAAGATCTAGCCAATAAATATCCTCATCAAGGGTAACTATCGTGTTACCTAGGGCGTCGCTACTTTTCCAAGAGTGTAATCCAATTTACATGGTTTTACGGAGACTTCTATGTTAATCAGTGGTGCTGGTGAGCAATTGCCCCTAGGGTGTTCAGCCTCACTCAATCTTGGCAACCCCTAGTATCTCTAGGCACTCTCACTGAATGGCCAATATTCTCGGCTGCTATCCGGGAATAACTTATCAGAGTACTTGCTCGGGTTCTAATCGTTCAATGATTAAGTAAGCAAGAGGGCCTAGGTCCCATTTATTTTGGTGCCCCTAGGTTTAACGAGCTAATCCTCACCTCTTGGCCACTCGTCGCGATAATGAGCCGGACATAATAAAATCAAGCAGTGTGACGGGGATCAATCGTCTAGGATATGAAGGATACTGTTGACGCGGTTCTTCGTCAACAGGTAATTAAGAGAATAAGAGAATGAGATTAGTGCTTAATAATGAACCGAAACAGATGAATGATCTTTAGATGGACTGATGACACAATTACGTTTTTAGGTGGTTCAAAGGTTAAAATCCTTCTACTCCACCAGCCAATATTATTGTTATATTTCTGGTATTCTTTACAGGGTATTTCATTACACAATAGAATCCAACCCTTTCCAACTCCCAGGGTCTCCATATTTATAGGAGAGGGCACCTGAGAGTTGGTAAAAAGGGGTCATCCCGTGACCCTTTTACCCATCATGTCACTTATGTGACACTCATGATTAATTCCTAAAACCTGACAAATAAAGTGTGGTTTAATCAATAGGCAAGGGGGATAATGGGCCGCATGGCGCAACCCAGTCGTGGGTGTCTGAATACGCACGTTCACGCTTCGTGTCCGAGAAGTCAGGGATATATCAGACACGTGATGTCTGATATATGCACGTTTACCTTGCGTGATTGACTTTATAAAAGGTCATAGCTTCCAACTCCAGCTCGTATCCTTACCTGCGGCCTCCTCGACCTGCGGCCTTCACAGTCCTGACTCGGTCCTTAAGTAATCTTGGCGAACCTTTGGATACCTCGAGCTAACAAGGTAGGACCTGACAACATCAGATCCGATCATGGGGGATCCACGTGGCTGACATAATTAGGCCATACCTCAGCTCGCTAATAGCCCGTTGGAAAATCAGGGCGTAGAGATATCTACCGTTCATATTTTCTAAATCAGCACTCACTAGACTAACGTCTCTAAGCAACTTGCTATGGCAGTCTATATATGTGCATGTATCCCTATACTAACATACAAGACAATAATCGTTTCATGTTGCAGCCATACAATATAAGTTGACTTACTTGGAGTCCTTAGCGCTCAGCAGGTTTTCACCCTCCAATGTTCAGTCCAATTATGCTTAGTCAATATTGTAGTTATCCATCCAGTATACTCGGATTAATTATGGCACTCATAATTCATTATTATTATTTTGGGCAGTTTGATCATTTTAATAAAAATCATTTGTAAGGATTTATGATCCTTATTTGGTTTTAAACCTATTAAGGAAATTCATACAAAATATTTGAGACTAAACCCTAAGTCTCGGGGAGACCTATCCTAAGGTCTCAATACCTAGGCTCGGGTATCACAATGGTATTTTCCCACAATCCGCTAAAAATCTTATTCTTTCAAGGTATTGATATTAACCCGCACTTTCGACTAGTCGGTTAAAATATGTAAGATTTTAGCCGGTATTATATCCAGAAAATACTAACAAATTCCTTAATTATTTTTAAAGAAAATAAACTCTTAATTTTTCCCTTTTATTTTTCTTAAGGTTTTAATCTCTAAAAACCGTTTTAAGAAAATTGTCTAATTTGTCTTAATTAGGAAAACCGTTAAAATTTTTCCATCTTGACTAATTAATTTTCCAAAATCAATTAATCAATTTTACTTACTAGAAAAATAATTCATTTAAATATTTTATCAAAATATAGGGTTTTAAACCCTCTTTTAGTTTATTAACTATTAATAAATTAAATCTTTTATTTTTAAAAAGAATAAAAAATCTTTAATAAAAATAATTCACATTAAACTCAAATTGGTAAATTTAGTGAAAATATGTTTTCAAGACTTACCAATATATATATTGAAATAAGCAAAATTTTACTTTTTATCTTATGTTCCAAAATCCCGTTTTTATACCAAGTGTGAAAAGTCTATTTTTCACATTTTTAACTACATACTTCGTTTGTTCATAACTTGAAATTTACTTACCCAATTGTTACCAAAATTTTCCAATTCCATTTTTGTTATGCCATTTAGGTCTTTGTAAAATCTTAGGTCAAAATGAGTGTTTTTTATTGATGAAATCATTTTCCAACAATGAGGTAAAAATGACCTTATTTTTTTCCAAACTTTGACAGTTAATAACTTTCAAACCATTCAATATATTCTTACCAAATTTTACAGTGGAATACTAGATTATGCCAAAAATATGTCCACAAAATTTTAGAAAAAACTAGGTTCATTTGCCTTATACAGTGGCTGTCCAAACTTGGTTCCGAAAATAAGAATACGAAAAAACAATTTTTTACCTAAACCTTGAAATAACATAACTTACTCATTTCTAAACATTTTTTAGTGTTTCAAAAGCTCAATTTTATGTACTCAATCTCAAAAATATCACAGTATAATTTAATTTTACAAAATCAATATACAGTGGCTGCTTGACCCCTTGGAAGTCACAGCTCAAAACATGTTTTGTTTTAGGGTTTCCTACAAAACCCTTGGGGGTTTTGGTTCCTATTTTTCAAAAATCAATACACAAGCATCATAAAAATTATAAAACAACTACCATAACTTTATTACATCATCAATAAGAAACTGTAAGCATTAAATATACAAAATAATGCATAAAACTAAAAGCCCTACAACAAAAATCATCAAAACTAAACTTTTTACCTCTTTGGTGTTCTTGCTTAAGGTTTGGACCTTCCTATTAGCTTTGGCTCCTTCAAAACCTTTCAAAAACCCTAACCAACTTCCCCCAACAACATAGTTAATTAGCTATTTGAAACTCTATGCTTAAAACTTTACAAAAGTCTAGATTAATGAAACTTTACCTTAGGGAAAACCCTTCCTCGACCAAGACTTAGCTTCCAAGTTTCCTTGGTGTTCTTAGGGTTGAAAATGGAGAGAACACTTTGAGAGGGTCTTCAAAAATCAGATGAGTGAACGTGAGAGAGTGGTGTGGTCGGCTGGGGAGGGTTGGAAGAGTTTATCACACTCTAAAATTCCTAAAAACACGTAAGTGCTTTACTTCCACTTGTCCACTTTACATTATCCCAAACTTTTAAATAAATGGGATTTAAACTCAATTAGTTAATAAATGGAATTTCAAAATATCACATGGCCGGCCACCAATTGTTATATATGTGATCATTTCATTTTTTTTTATAAAGGTTAATAATTATTTCATAAGAAGAAAAGTTCAAATTGATTTTCTATACCTTTTTCACTCTTTTTAAGTTTTAAACACAAAACTTAACACTAAATAATTAAATTAAATGTCTCTTACATTTAATTTAATTAATCACACAATAAAATTTAACCTAAGGTCTATTCATGGAATAAAATTCCTCATTTTGGTAAAATTAGGCATTTAACACAAAATGCCCTAAAATTTCCATTTTCTTTTAGGTTTATTATTTTTTACCAAACTTTAACTTTTATGAATGTATTTTATGCCCAAAATATATTTGCCATAATTTTTCATTTTATTTTTCGAGATTGTTACCTGATTAGGGTTTTTGTGTCGGTCTAGGACCGAAAGTCTTATCTTGACTTTTAAAATCACAAAATTCATATTTTGGCTAGCAATAACTCATGGAATACTTCCAAACAAAATATAATATTATTTAAAATAATATTCTTAACCCGGGGGGAAAATCCCGACCTGAGTTGTTTAAAGGTACTCGAAAACGCAGGACGTTACAGAAGAAACTCAGTTGACTCAGGTTCATCTGATCTTGAGTGTAGATTCATAATCATAACTCTAAGTGAACTAGGCTATTACCAACGTGTTGGGGCTGAACCACTATAAAAATTGTCTGTGTCGTATTTTTCTCTTGAAGGTTTTTTGTCGTTTTGATGTCTACACGTCGTTGGTCAAAAACGCGGTCAACACATATCATTTTTTTTATCTTATAAGTTTGTATGATAGTTTATTTTTTATCAAGTGATTAACGCGGTCAACACATCAAAATCACCAAAGGGCATTGTGATACATTAGAAGCTAAAAATAATTGATAAATGTATACTACTGTCTACACTATGACTTTTTCTATTCTTATTTTATTTCTATTATTAATTTATTTTTTAAATATTATTGTAATTTATATATATATGTTATGTAGCCATGTAAATATATATCCATGACAATGTTGTGTTTATATGTCATTTATGTAGAGATTATTGATATACATATTTATATATACTATAGAATTATAATTCATTCTATTATATATATATATATTAAAAAAATAGTGAACCAGATTTTATTAAAATTATAGACAATGTTTACAACTTTAAAACTAAGCAAACGTACATTGCACGTTGTTTCTACTCAGTATATATAAAAAATGTGTATATAACGAAGTCTTGGTTTAACAATTTTTTTTTTCTGTACTTTAATGAAATCTTATAAATATTTAATAGAATATGCCTTTAAAACTAATTAAAAAAAATAGTAAACTAGATATTTAATAATTATATTAATATAAATTCAAATATTATAAAATATTATTATTATTAAATTATATTAACATGAAGGGAAAATACTAGTTTGCCCCCTGTATTTTTCTTGAATACTTGATTGACCCCTGTATTTTATTAAATAACAATTCAGACCATCTGTTTTACAAGATGGATCAAAATAGTACATTTGACTCGATTTTGGTTATAATATTTTCAAATATATTATTTCTTTCTTAGCTCATCGACCACCTTCTCTGCTTCTGTGAACGCATTACACCTCCAACGACCCAATAATTGATCTTATAAATGAAAATATTTTAACAAAAATTTGGTCTATGATACTATTTTGTAAAATACAAAGTTTAAATTGTTATTTAATAAAATACATGGGCTGATCGTACATTCAGAAAAAATACAGAGGCCAAAATAGTATTTTTCATAATATAAATTTAAATGTTATTAAATCATTTTGGGGCGTTCAACCAACAAAAAAAAATCATTACTTACAAGTATTTTTAGTATTTTTGGCATATGAATAAGTTACAATTCTATTTTTTTACATGATGGTGTATAATATAGTTACATGAGATCTCCCACAAATTTTTAAGAACTTTTGAATAGTTTAGGATACCAAAATTAGGATTCAAATATCTTGTTGCACGCATGCTTGTTTCGATATTTATACGAGTGTGCAACAAGTTATTTGAATCCTAATGTCGGCATCCTAAGTAATCTAAAATTTACTGGAAATGTGCGGAAAGTCCCCTACAACATGATATATCAAATTTAGATGGGATATATATGAAGTAACTTAAAATAAAAATTTAGATAATGTTTTGGTTTATTTATTTTTTCTCTAATATGTTAACATCTTTTTTTATAATGCATGATATTATTTAGTAATTTAAAATTTATATAACAATTAAAAAAACATAATTAAAAATAAATAAGCAAGCGTGCATATTTACACATTGGTTTTCACCTAGTGTGTGTATATATATATATATAGGGAGCGACTACAACACATTATATTTTTTTGCAACACCGGTGCATCATATTTCTATTTCGGCACCTGAATAGTTATAATCCCAATTTTTTTTATATGATGGTGTACATTATAGCTATCTAGAATATCTTACAAATTTTCAAGAAATTATGAATAAATTATGAGACCAAAACATGGTCTAAACATTCTGTTGTACACGTGCTTGTTTTTTTGTGTATGCGTGTAAAATTTGACAGTTTGAATTCTATTTTCGGTTTCGTAAACTATTCAGAATTTATTGAAAATTTGCAGGATATTCTAGATACCTACAATGTACACCGTCATATAAAAAAATTTGAGATTATATCTATCCAGGTGCCGAAATAGAAAAAAGATATACTGGTGTTACAAAGAAAGGGGAAAATTGTTCCCTATATATATAATTGTTTTTTTATTTTTTTTACATTGGGGGAGAGATGTGGTAACATTCGACTATGCTTATCATCACAATAATATATAGTCTGACATTGTACCTTTTAAAATCATAGAAACTTAAATATATTTAATTTGTAAGGTTTTAAAGGTATGTTGATATATATATATATATGTGTAAAAAAAAATAATGAAATGTTTTACAATAAAAATATTATTTCATATGTGATAATAAATTTTGAAAAATAAATAACTAATGTTGTAACTAAATAATGAAATTATTATAAAGTAAAATACTAATTCTTTTCAAATTTATAACACTTTTGTAACAAATAAAAAAAATGGGTGACATAACTATCAAATGTTAATGTTATAGTTAATCATCTATTGGTACCTTTGTTCTTGTTAATTTTCCTCTAAGAATGTGTTATTTCCTATTAGTTTGGGAGATTTAAATATATGTAAAATCTATTTATTTATTTTTCTTTATAAAACTTCGAAAACTTATTAGAATTCAAAAGATAGAACATAATAAATGATATAATAATCTAATAGAAATTAAAAAAACAGTAAATTATTGGAGATGCACTTGCTAACATTGCTACAAAAAATCTGTAACAAAACTAACATATTTGTATTTGTAGTTAGGAAATTTACTCATTTGGTACCTTGTAATTTTATAAAGTATCATTTTGATACTATCTGTTTTCAATAATGCTCATTTGTACCCTATATTTTAAAATCATACATATTTGGTACCCTAGATTTTGATTTGATAGATAAAATTTTGTCAATATGACCAAGTTATCATCAGTTATATGTAATTAAATATAAATTTGGAATTCGTATGATTGAGAGCATTTTGAATAAATTTATAAAATTTTATTAATTAAATTTGAGTTTGGGGTATCAAATATATACGATTTCAAAATACAATGTACCAAATAAGCATTATTGTAAACACAGGGTACCAAAATGATACTTTGAAAAAACACAGGGTATCAAATTACCGTTCTAGTTAAAAAAAAAAAGATCAAAGCGTACAATTGATTTTTTGTGTGGAATATTAAATCTATTTTTTTTAATTGGAAATTACATTATAGTAATTTATTATCAATTTTCTCTTAGTTTCAAAGTGGTAACATTTACTAGTTGCAAAATAACTAGTAACATAATAGTAACCCTTTACTAATATTTTAGTGATAAGATAGTAGTTACTAATATTTCTTAGTAATAAGACGATAATCGATAACTATTCCAATATCCAAATTTCAGCTAGTAACCTATAGCCACTTAGAAGCTGAAAAATATTAGAACCCATTATTAAACCAGAAAAATCAGCAAAAACTAAATGACAAACTAACATGGTAATGGTAACCAATTACTCATATTTTTAGTTATATGAAGTAACTAGTTACTAAACAAGGAAGACAAGAAAAAAAATCAAAAGCATGATTGTAACTACTTAAGAAATGAAATAATCAGTAACTAGATACTAAACAAATCAAACAATGTCTAATAAGCCAATATATAAAATCCTAACAAAATTAACAAGTTACTAAACTAGAATAAAACTAGTAATACCAATAACCCATAGTTAAAACAAAAAGACAAAAAATTCCTAATTTTGAAAATCAAGTACAAAAATATTAATAAATAAGTTATAAAGCATGATTAAGTTATAAAAATTACAATAACTAACCAAAAACACAAAGATTAAAAAGACTCATGGAAAATAATAGTTGGAAATGGAAAAAAAAAAAATAGAAGAAGCTGAGAGGGAGAAAAAAACATTTCCGAAAACCAAATAAAAATTTAAATTTAAAATTATGACATTATGAATTTTATAAATAAATATATTATTCCATATGAAAAGTTAATTAACTCTTAAATATATAACTACATTAATACTCTTAAACACAATACAAAATGATTAAATAAAGAAAACAACTTAAGTAAATATATATATCTTTTTTTTCCTTCAAAATTTACATTTATATAAAATTATCAATCCTATAATTTTGATTAAATAATTAAGATTCCATTTTAAAAAATTAATTCTAAAATCCCATAATTTTGATTAAATAATAGTTTACTTTCTCTAATTACCATTTGAATATATAATTTTATTAGAAGTTTGCACCATTCCTCTTGTGATCTTCATTCCAATCTAATAAGCAATAATTGCATTAATTAAATTTTCTTCTATCCTAAATGTTGATTATATTATGAAAGTTAATGAATTTTAACTTTATTTTTTTATTTACCATTTTTCTCAACATTAATTATTCTCTACTAATGTTACAAACCATCACTTGATTTTAAACAAGACAAAAAGACTATGGAGATAAGAATACAAATTTTTATATATAAAATTAAAAGTAAGCCATTTAAATGAAGCAAAACAATTTCTAGTGTTGTTCTTTCTTAGCCTTTGTTTTTGCACAACTTTGCCAAACAATAGATTATAAATCCCATTTCCATGAATTTAATAAAATTAGGATTAATTAACTTATTAATCTACACTCCAGCTTTGAATTGGTGCCACTTGATGATGTTGTGGTATGTATTCCTACCAAAAAATAAAATAAAAGTGATTTTAAGGCTTAATTAACCAAATTACATCATTAGCTAAGATAAAGTAAGATTAATTAAATATGCAATGCTTCTCATAGAAAACATATGATTCATTTTGTGGACCATCACACTAGTTGGTTTGGAATTTATTATGAATATTTTTTACAAATTCAAAGACATGATAATTGGTTGAAATATTTTATTGGTTGTGAGAAATATTAATATTCAAAATAAAATACATACCAAATTCTTGATAAAAAATGTAAATAATAATATTTATAATTTTATTTAGTTTTTAAAATATAAAATTTTAAATTCATATTTAAAAATAAAAAACAAATCAGCCCACTTCTCTTGTGATTTAGCTTTTACTTTTATTACTTGAGAAATTGAAACAAATATTAAGTTTTCTTTTAAAAGTATTGTTTGAAAATTCTTCTTAAAGAAACAAGTCTCTACCAATTTATTTATTTTTATTTAAAAAAAACTATTTTAAGTGCTAATAGAATTTTTAATTTCCCTATTAATCAACCATGTTCTACTAATAAATTTCATATTTTATCACTATTCTAATCAAAGAAAAAAAATTGATTACATCATAAAACATTAGCTTTCAAAATTATGCAAAATCTTACTTTTATTATGTACTATAATTACTTTACATATAAATTGTGCTATAATTACTTTACATATAATAATAATAATAATAATAATAATAATAAAAAATAAGAGTAAAAATACCTCAAGCTTGGTTATGAGATGAGCAGAGGAAGTAGCAGAAACGACAATGGATCTTGAAAATGGTTTAATAAATCCTTCTTCCACACCTTTGTCAAATAGTCCAAGTAAGTTGTCGTAATACCCATCAATATTCAACACACCTATCTGTTTTTAATCCAAAAATAAAATAAAAAACCAACTTAATTATATGATGATATATAAAAGAAAAATATTATTTTGGCCTCTGTGTTTTTTCCAAATATGCAATTAACTCCTATGTTTTGTTAAATAACAATTTAGACTCTGTGTTTTGCAAAATAGATCAAAATAGTACCTTATACCCAAATTTTATCAAAATATTTTCAATTATAAGATCAATTCTCGGGTCGTTAGTGATGCGGTGAGTTTTGAGAAACTAAGAAGTGTTCGAGGAACTGAAAATAAAATATTATATTTGAATTTTTTTTACCAAACTTGGGTATAAAGTATTATTTTGATTTATTTCATAAAATACATAGTCTGAATTGTTATTTAATAAAATACATGATCCGAATTGTCATTTAATAAAATACAGAGGTCAATTATATATTTGTGAACAAACATAAGAGCCAAAATATTAAAAAATATTGGTTATATATAAGCTTCATATTTTATTATTTTGGCCCCATAGTGGTTGGTTCCAAGTTATAGTCATTTCATGGCCAACATTTAATCATATTATCTATTCACATGTGAAATTAAATATATCATCTAGGGTTGTTAATATTAAAAAGTAGGTAAGATTATTGATTCCAAACAAAGTTTTGCTCTTTAATAACTACATATTAAACGTTCAAGTTTTAAAAATTTCCTTCAATAAAGAAATGAATTATGTTCGGCTCATAATCGTTCCATCAATAATTAGATTGATCAAATGATTATTAATTTTTTAAAACTAATTAAATACATAAATCTAAAATACACAAAAAAATAATAATTAATAACTTACTGGTTTGTGATGGATTCCAAGATGAGACCAAGCTATTATTTCAAGCAACTCTTCCATGGTACCATACCCTCTTTCATAAATCATCAAAATATATATATATATACCAAAATTAATCACTATATATATTATATGAATAAATACAAGGCAGAACAATGAAAGCATCAGTCATTCGAGCCATCTAAGCTTTTCTTTCATGCATACTTGATGCAATCACCCCATCTCCTACTGAATTTCCAGAAATCTGTTCAATTTTCAACCACAAATTTTTAAAATCCAAAGAACAAATTGCCAAAAGAAAAAAATAAAACAAAATTAGTTTATTATTATTCACAACATTTAGAAAAATAATAAAGAGGATTAAATTATACCTCAACTGGAACAAGAGCTTTGAGAATAACTCTAACCAAAACAAAAACAAAAGATTAAATTAAATAAATATCAAATAAATTTCCAATATTATTTAACATTACATATTTCAAGCAAATATTAAAAGAGAAAAAGACTACCAAGAAAAGGGCTAAATTATTACAATTTTGTTCATCATTAAATAAAATACAAATTAAAAAAAAAAATTGAAGCTTATATGTATATGTATATATATATATATAAATATAGGTTTAATTACCCAAGAACATGACATCCACCATCAAAAATTGTCTGTGAAACCAATCCCATCAGACCCACACTCCCTCCTCCATACACCAAATTTATATTCCTCTTCACCTGCAAATTTTAATATATATATATATCAAAATCTATATATATACATATATAAATATATATAAAGAGAAAAAAGAAGAAGAAGAAGAATAATTAAAGAAAATAGTACTAATTCTCTTCCAAGATCAAGAGCTGCATCAGTGATTATCTGTTTGTTCCCAAAACTACTTCCACAATATACACACACTCTTTTGAAATTTCCCATTCTTTAAAAGTCTTCTAATATAATATATATACATATATATGTATAGTAAGATGACTATTGATTATGTTATTTTATTTAGTGGCCCACAAAATAAAGAAAATAAATTTAATATTATCTTAGTCATAATCTATTTCTTTATGTACTTTCTTTGTTATATATCCTTACACATTAATGTCTCATATCATATGTTTTTTTTTTGGGAAAAGTACATGGAATTTTTTTAATAAAATGGGGTGCCTGTATACATATAAATTTTTTTTTGGGTGCAAGTATGATCATCTTTTGAAAATATTTTTTTATTATATGTTTATCCTTGAGCAAAATGACAAAAGGGTTTATACATTTTTAGACTCTATATTTTGTCTCATTACTTGTTTGGACTATGTGTTTTGAAAAATTAATTTTTGGACCCTGTATTTTCCAAAATGGTTCAAATAGACCTCTAAACTCAATTTTAATAAAAGTTTTTTGAACTAAAATCACAAATAATTTGTAATGACCCAACTAATCTAGACCTTTGACCATTAATAACTACTATACTAATCTTAAGAAAACGTACATATGAAGTAACCATAAATTTATTTAAAAACTGTAAAGTAAATGTTAAATACATAAAAATTCATTTAGGATATGGGATCCCATTGTTTTGAAGATAAAACAAAACATAACTTAAATAAATTGGTTACAAAATTAAGTGCAGAAAAATAATACATATAAATCATAACTAAAAAACTAGATTTAATTTTAAATGTGAATTTTTTGACAAAATTATCACAAAATGTGGGCCAAATTGATTTTTTTGAAAAGATCTCATGCTCTCATTATGGTACTATTGATTAAAATAAGAGTAATGATATGTGTACACAACATATATACCCAAATATTATATACAGTGATGTGGTAGTTTAGCCACTATTTTAAAATTGGGATCCATTATTTAAAAAAAACAGTGACACGTCACTGTACGTAAAATTTGGGTATATATTTTGGGTGCACATATCATTACTCTTAAAATAAATGGTAATAATATTGATAATAATAATTTAAAAACAAAAAAACTTAAAATGGTGTCAAAGTATTGATTTAGGCTTGTTAATCTAATGCTTTAAGCATGATTAGTTAAATATCATTTTCTAATGACCATTTTAATTGCATATTCTTAATTACGATCAATTTAATTAATTGTTTTATCATATTTAATCCTAAACCAATTTGCACTTATTGCACAAATAAATAAATAAATAATTTGTAAACTTTCGTGTGCGTATTTGCTTTTGCCAACATTTAAACTAATTAATATACAAATTTAAAAACTAGCCAAAATCTCATTTAAAATCTTTGTATTAAAGTTGGGTTGTTGAGCTATCACTTCTCTTTTTTTTTTTTTTTTGTTGTTTCTTTTCCTCAAAGTTTTGGCACATGATTTCAAAGGCTTTAGAAGCATATATATATATATATATATATATATATATGAAAAGAATATTGAATAATGTAGACTACAAATGCTTTTTTCTTTTCATATCACTTCGTAAAATTTTCCAATTTTTTTACAAATACCTGATTTTTATAATAAAATTCCCAAATTGTCATTTTTTTGAATAGTTTAATTATCTCAAACTCTTATACTTAGATTTTTTTTTTCAATTCCATATACTTTCACAGTCTCTTAATATCTTATTCAAATAAATATAATTTATTTATTCACACTTTTAAATATAAATTATTATTATTCTTCAATTTTGATTAATTATTGAATTTTACCACTATTTTTAAAATTATAGATTTTCCACTTTTTCTATCACAACAAGAGGTTAACTCATAAAGTTGAAACCATATGTTGTGGTTTAAAAAATAAAAAATATATAACATAATCCAATAGCAGATGTGACTTACAATGTCTCGTTTTCTAGAATAATATACTAATTCAAGAAACAAACAAAGCTTGTTAATGGCTAATGGGCTGAGAGTTTACAAACATAATATCCAACACATAAAATGGGGATTGTGTAGGATCAGGAAATCTACAAAAATGCATTAAAAGTTAAAAAAAATTTGAAAAATACGTGTACGCCCTGATTTTCCCACGGGCTGATTAGCAGGCCGAGTCACTGACTAATCACGATTAGTCCATGAACATCCCCAAGACCGGAGCTCCCGCTTCGAGGTCGTACCTTCTTAGCTCGAGCAATCCCTAAGGACACGCCAAGGTTGCCCAGGACTGGGGGAAAGAACCTGAAGGCCGAAGGTCGGGTCATGGGAGCAGCTCGTGGCATGAGCTATATACGGAGCTCTGACCCTCTGTGAAGTCAACACATGCAAGATAAACGTGCATATATCTGACATCACGTGTCCGATATCTCCCTGATTTCTCGGACACGCAGCAGGAACGTGCATGTTCTGAAACCTACAGCTGGGTTGGGCCGTGCGGCCCATTATCTTCTTACCTATCGATTTGACCATACTTATGTGTCAGGTTTAGGAATTAATCATGAATGCCACAGAGTTGATATGACCAATAATAAGGTCACGGGATGACCTCCTTACCAACTTCCAGGTGTCTTCTCCTATAAATATGGAGAACCTGGGAGTTGATAAGGGTTGAAAAAAATAGTCTCTGAAGAGATATATGCTTTGTAACCAAATACCCAGAATATATCAATAATATTTACTAGTGGAGTAGAAGGATTTTAACCTTCAAACCACTTAAAAACGTGTCTTGAGTCACCTAGTTCATTCTCTAAGATTCTATATCTGTGACGGTTCTATATTCAGCACTAATCCCTTTCTCTTAATTACCTGTTGGCGAAGAACCGCGTCAACAATACGGTACATTACAAAAATACAGAATTTTTGGATAAAAACACGGAATGGAAAAATTCTAAATACGGAGTGACAAAATAATAAATAAAAGCTGTAAAATACAATTCTTTGTGATCAACGTTTACAAACTAGTAAACATCTGTTACAAACTTGTAAATATCTGTTACGTGTTTGTAAATAATATTTATAAAATCAGTTATAGAATTGTAGATTTTGTTTTTTTGTAGATAAATCTTACAAACAAATTCGTAACTAATTTTTTTATTTTTGTAACAATAGTTTACAAATCTAGTTTTACAACTAAGAAATATATTTTTATAACTAACATTTACAAAAATATTTTATAGTAAAGAAATCATAAACAAAATATACATAAAAATATTATACTTTTCCATATTGTTACAATATTGTACCAAAAAATTACATGAACCATCATATTTATACTATACAACTTAAAAATACAAATTTAAGATATTCATTATTTATAAAACACTTTATTGAATATAGTGGTGAAATACAATATTTTTTTAAAACAAGTTTTATATTTTTGTAACAACAATTTACAAAACTAATTTCACAACTAAAAAGTTTATTTTTGTAACTCACATTTACATAAATATTTATAAATTTATTTAACATGCTTATTACAAAGATTTACAAAAATAATTTTTTAACTTTAAATATATTTTTGTAACAAAACTTGAAACTTGGATTATATTATGATTTTGGTTCAACATTGAGTGTTTAGACTTGACTAGTTATGATTTAAAAAATATATATAATATTTTTATAAAGAATAATAATATTGTGACATATAATTATTAATATTAATTTTAATTAACAACATATTGTAACTTGTATAAATATTTATTTATTTTTTGAGTAATTGTATAAATATTAATTTTAATATTAATAAATACATTCATTTTAAATAAAAATAAATTAATCTACTTTGTTTTATTTTATTGAAGGTAGTAACTATAATTATTATTATATTATTTGATATACTAAATTCTTATTAAAAATTAAGATAACAAAATGTCAACATATATATAGAGCTTTTTCGAGCCATATTTTTGTAATTTATCATATAAAACGAATTTTTTTTTATACTACGGTGCAAGATGTAATTATTCCTTAAATTAATGTTACTAATCTTTCCAGTATGTACTCAATTTTTTTAACAAAAACGAAACTTGATTTAAAACCAAATACAAAACTATAATAAATTACCTGGTATGAACTTGTAATTGAGAACTATACCATTGTTGGAGGAAATAGAGGCGTCAAACTATAAAATACACCAAACCCATTTGAGTTTATTGTCCCATATATAATCTTTGTTTGGTCTACCGTAAAATTATTTTTCTAATACTACTTGGAATTCAGCTTTGAAAATGGCATGATTGAACTTGTGTTTGCTGACAAAAATTATGAGGCTTTATTTAAAAAATAATTGGTGATTAGTAGATTTACTTATATTTTTATTATTGACTTAATAATTTTACACTTATTTTAATTTTGAATCACGTGATTTTTTTTTTTTTTAGTTTGCTTATTTTTTTGGATCTTAAGTGTCTTTTTGCACTATACGAATCTCGCGATACTATGAAAAGAATCATGAAGCTCCATCTAAAAACTAATTAGTGGATTTATTCATCTTCTTATTAATGGTTGATTTGGTATTAATACAACAACAAAAAAAGTAATTAATGAGAACACTTTAATCACACAAAAACGAATGTAAGTTCATTAATTCGGTTGAGTATCAACACTACATTCAATTAAAAAAGTAAAAAAGCAAAAGAAAGAAACATGATTATTGTAAACATGAAAAAAAAGAAAAGTGAAAGCACTTGCATGCACACACACACACACATATTTAGCCTAAATTTTCATCTAAGTTACCAAAGAACATGTCACCAACAGTCTTATACTTTAGATGCCAAGCCAAGTTTTCTGAGTAATCCACGTCTTCATCAACAGTCATCTCCTTCAGCGGCAAAGCGTAAGTTTTCAAGAAACCATTCATGTCTATCTCTTCCAACTTGTCAAGATTCTCCTCCCATCTTTTCAGTTCAGCTTTTAAAAATTCAATCTTCTCATATATTTGATTCTTGGAGTCTTGTTTACATCTTATGACTTTGAAACTCCAATAACCTCGAATGAATTTCTTTCTCAAGTCATCCAAGTCTCCACATACTTTAAAATATGTAATCCAATCAATGCAATGAAGATAAAAATGCCATTCTTTGAGTTCATCCCAGGTAACATCTTCAATCTTGGTTCTACACATTTTGTCAATGACAATTAGTAGTATTGTTGTAGACACACTCTTCATTGCAGGGCTCAAACTTGATAATCCTCCAAGAT
Organism: Humulus lupulus; assembly: GCF_963169125.1. Lineage (NCBI taxonomy): Eukaryota > Viridiplantae > Streptophyta > Magnoliopsida > Rosales > Cannabaceae > Humulus > Humulus lupulus. The sequence continues at coordinate 5,646,411 of NC_084798.1, forward strand.
CTCCTCCTCCGCAGTAGTTGTCAAGCAATGTTTTCAAAATAGGTGCCAGTGTCTTGGGTACCTTGTACTTACCATCAACTTCCATAACCTCTTGCCTTAAATACTTATCCTCTACTTTAAACCTTATTCCTTCTTCACGAGTGTACCAATAAATCTCATTATCAAAGCCATTTTTCAAGCTATCAAACTTTTGGAAAAATTCAGTAATTGTTTCAAAATCTTCAATAGATCTTCCCAATTGATGAAATCGAGAATTAGCATTTTTGTAACTATCATGCTTACTTATTACAAAACTAAAATTAATACTCCTTGGATGAAGAAGGATCTCCTTTTCTTGTTGGGTTAGACAACTCATTAGGTCCCCAAGTGTCACTTTGTGAGTATTATTATAATCTCTTTCTTCAATTGCAATTGTCCAATTCCATCGATTTTCTCCCAAAGCCCAAAGCTCCACATTATTACTAATGTCGTTGCCCATTTTCATCAATTTCATAATCTGATATATAATCCAAAACTTAAGTTGCATTATAAAAATATTTATATGAACTAAGTAAAGATATATTTACTCGATTTTTCAAAACACTTTCTATGCTTTTAAGAGAAACATTTGTGTTTTATGTGTTGAATAAATTACATATTACTGAATTATTATAATTATCAAAACATATATTATTATTTTTATTTAACATTAAAATTTTCGCTAGTGTTATAATATTGCAAAGAAATATCTATAAACAATTCCACAACTTCATTGTTTGGAGCTCAAAAAATATTTTAATATCTCTAGTATTTTTTTTTAAAATACAAAATTTGTAAATTATAAAAATCTATTTTCGAAATTCTACAATTTTTCAAATAGAAATGCCAAGTATTATACAATTTTTTTTACGAAATTTCATATTACATATATAGTTTATTTGGCTTAAATTTTCTCTTTTTAAATGTATATATTAAGCGTCTATAGGTGGTTTGAATCACAAATCAAGAATAAGAAAATGTATATTAATAATAATCAGATAACAGAGGGAAAAAAAGAAAAAGAAAAGCACAATTGTTGACTTAATATATATATATATATTTTAAACAGTATAAAGTATTTTTTTCAAATTCAAAATCAATTCTCAAAATAAAAAGCACTCAATTAATATGAATATCTTTAATTTACAATAAAAGTAAAATAGATTTAAAACTAAAACATTTAAGCATGTATATATCTAAATATTAATTAATGCAAGTTCGTACCTGAAGGATCAAACAATGTATATGTGCTTCGTATCGGCAATTAGAACAATTGTAAACACGAAAGTCTGGGTTTCTTTCTTTTTCACACACATCGCAATAATATTCGTGACAATTATCCTCAACGACTGAATCAAGAAGAGTCAAACTATGTATGTGCTAGTTGAATTTAATGGTTGATGGCAATGGACCGCATATGAAATGGAGGTTAAAATCACATTCCATACAACGAAATAGGAATGATCGAGTCAAATGAATTTCAGATGTAATATGATTGTTCAACTCTTTATAAGATTTTTGACAAGCATCGCATTTGATATTGTCAAAATATGCTCCTTTCACAAGACAAAGCAAATGATCATGACTTCGACATCTTACAATTATTGCATCGAGAAATGCACATTCGGTACAAACCTTAAAGGTACACCCAATTTCATGACAGCTAAAAACGAGTCTGCAATCTTTTTTATAGCAAAGATCACAAGATTGAGGCTTACTGAATTCAAGGGTAAGATGTTTGTGTGAATGAAAAGGATGTTGAATTTTCTGTGGCAGTTTATCTACACAGGACTTATGAAAAAAATTAAGACATGAATGTGTTGTGCAAGAGTAGGCTGGATAGGAGCAAGGTAATTGACATGCTATGCATTTCTTACCAAGAATAATATCTTCATCATCTTCACTATCTCCATCATCTTCATCATCTTCACTATACCATGCTCGACCACAAGTGGCATTGGATGTTGATGGCATGAGAATTGAATGACGCCATGATCATCACATGCTATTGTGGGTTGTCGAATCGAACTACATCTGATATGCATGTAGAAAGCACACTCCTTGCAAGTGTAAGCAAATTCATTTCCGAAGGATTTGTCACAGTAAAAGCAACGAATAGAAGTCTCCAATGATGATCTCTTAAGGAGGTTGAGGGAGTGTGTGCCATGCAAAGAGTTGTTGATAAGCTCTGGCAACTCAGCACATGCCGTGTGGATTTGATAGTCGCAACGGCGGCATTCGTAATGTACTTCACATCTGTCGAGTGGCTGATTGCACATACCACAAGTGAATACAACAGGCCACCACAAACCCACAAATCCATATAGAGGATGCCGATGACTAAAATGTTGAATCTCATTCATTACTTCTGTTATAGTGTATATATTTGACTAGTTCATATAATAGAAGCAAAACCATGCAAAATCACGTTAAGCTACCACTATATATATATAGTAACATTTTGTACATAACTTTGACTAGTTCAATATAATAGAAGCGCTATTACCACTATATATATATATATATATAGTAACATTTTGTACATAACTTTTAAAAGTGAAATAATAATGCTTTACCTGCAAGATTCTCTAAAAAGAACTAACACAATTATTTTAAAATATTTATTACAACTTGTAAAACAATGTCTAACGAATCAGTAACATTTGATAAAAAAAGAAAAGTATATATATATATATATATATATATGAAAAAGAAAGATTATACAAACAAAAAGGTTTAATTGATTAGACTCCTTTTTTTTTTTTGTCTCTATCCGCATTCTTTTGAAATAACTAAATTGTGTATTAGGTAGTTTTTCATAATAAAATTACAAAATTACATTTTCTACTTTTAATTATTATTTTTTACAGTAACGATTGAAAATATGCATTTTTTTAAAATAAAAAAAATGCTTATCATATGAAGTATCTCAGTCTTACGGCATTGATTTGTTATTTTATTATTATGAAAAAGTCTATTTGTAGATATTTTTAATTAGGAAAAAAAACTCTTGTAAAAAAAAAGGTGACAAATCGAAAGTGAGTTAAAAATATATATATATTTGTGACAAAAAATTAATATATATTTGCTTATCGTTGATAATTTGTAATTCTTTTTCATCTCTTTATTAAAAATAAATATAAAGATAAAGATAAAAAAGCTTTAGTTAAAAAAAAATTGTGGTTTACCCATCTTCCAACTAACCAACATCTTATTCCTTTTTTGTAATAATAATATATATATAAATATTATGTATACTAGAGAAGAGAAGAGTGTGTTAAAATTTAATTTAATATTAAATAAGATTTATGTTAATTTATAAATTAAAATATTCTAAAATAATTAATTAATTCAATTTCCTTATATACATATGTACAAAGTAAAAACTTTGGCTGCGTGATTAAGGTATATATATATTTATATGAGTAAATTACATTTAAAATACCTAATACCTAATGTTTTCCAAATATTATACTTTTATATTTTTATATGCAATCAGTCATAATGTATATATATATGCAAAATCACATTAAGCTATACCACTATATATATATATATAGTAACATTTTGTACACAACTTTTAAAAATGAAATAATAATGCTTTACCTGCCAAATTCTCGAAAAAGAAATAACACAATTATTTTAAAATATTTATTACAGCTTGTAAAACAATTTCTAACGAATCAGTGACATTTGAAAAAGAAGGATTATACAAATAAGTGATAATTACACTTTATTCCCTACGTAACAAAGTTAAAGTAATATATTTTCTTTTTCTTTATATCTTTTAGTCTAACTTATTCCCTACATAACTTCAATAGAAGAAACATATGGTCCCAATTTTTATGGTCAAAAAATACTAAGCATTATTGTACTGAATGACTTAACTCTTTTCCATTCTTTGACTAAAGATAGAAAACATTTTCATTCTTGGTAACTTTATAGCTAAAATGCAATATAGTTTACCCATCTCATAAGCAACCAATATTTTTCATTCCTTTCTTGGTTCTTGATAAAATTCTATGCTTTTTTTGTATATATAATATATATATATATATATATGGTTTCAATTTCCATACAAGATTTTACAACATTGATTTTTTTAAGATGTATTGTTTACTTTGAAAATTGCGATGGAAATTTTCTATATATAAATATATTATTTGATGTATTGTGTAACTCACTTTCAAATATCTAACTTAATTATCATAAAGAGTTTGCAGTTTTTTTTTTAAAGAATAGAAAACTTATTAGTAAAATTAAAATGTTGTTTTGTAAAAAATAAATAGATACATATGTAAAATTTAATTAAATTGTTTCTCTAAATAATAATTTATATCTCATTTTTACCTCTTTATTAAAAATTAAGCTACAAGACATTCATATTAAGAGTTGGTAGCCTCTTAAAATATAATGATTTATCCATCTCTAAGCTAGTAACCAATATAATTTTATTCCTTTTTACAATATTCACAATTATTTGTATTAAAAAGTTGAGAATTTTATTAACAAATTTAATAGTAATATCGCTACAAATAAATGTACCCTTTAGTGATAACTTTTAGTCACAACATATATTTTGTGTGACTAAATGCCACTTTAAGTCACAACAAAAAAATATATGTGACAAAAAGTCGTACTTAATCATAAGTTGTTACTAATGTAGTTTTAGTCACAACCTATTAATTTTAGTGATAAAGTTTGTTATGACTAAAAATATATTTAGTGACAATAAAGTGTGGTTTTTGTGACTAATGACACAGGTAAGATAATTTTTCTTTAGTTACAAATTTTTTTACTTGTAGTCACAAAATTTATTGTGACTAAAACTAACATTTTTTGTAGTGTATATTGATATAATTACTTGGAGTTGAACTAGTTTGTCGAATAACATATGAGACATGCAAAAAATTTGATAAATACAATTCTGCTTATATACAAAGTAAGAGCTATAATAATATACTTTATCTTTTTCTTTTTCTTTTTATCTCTTTAGTTTATTCTTAACTTCATTAAAAACAATAGTAAAGTCATATGCAATCATTTTTATTTTTATTTTTATCTTATATATTCTTAACTTCATCTGTTGGGAGTAATTGATTCTAATTTTTATGAAAAAGTCTATTTGTAGATAGTTTTAATTAAGAAAAAAAATAGAGTCCTGGAAAAGGAACTCTTGTAAAAAAAAAGGGTGCCATTATAACAAAAATGAAATCAAATGAAATATCTTTGTAAATTATTCCAAATGGAAAGTGAGTGAAAAATAAATATATATATTTGTGACAAAAAATTAATATATATTTGCTTCTCAGTTACAATTTGTAATGCTTTTTCATATCTTTATTAAAGATAAAGACAGAAAACTTTAGCTAAAATAAAAAGGGTTTACCCATCTCCTAACCAACTAACATCTTATTCCTTTCTTGTAATAATAATATATGAAAGCATCAGCCATTCGAGCCATGTCAGCTTTTCTTTCATGCATACTTAATGCAATCACCACATCTCTCACTGAATTTTCAGAAATCTGTTCAATTTTCAACCACAAATTTTTAAAACCCAAAGAACAATTTGCCAAAAGAAAAAAATAAAACAAAATTAGTTTACTATTATTCACAACATTTAGAAAAATAATAGAGAGGATTAAATTATACCTCAACTGAAACAAGAGTTTTGGGAATAACTCTAACCAAAACAAAAACAAAAACAAAAGATTAAATTAAATAAATATCAAATAAATTTCCAATATTATTTGACATTACATATTTCAAGCAAATATTAAATGAGAAAAAGAAAAAAAAAAGATGTCTCTCCCTACCAAAAAAAGGCTAAATTATTGCAATTTTGTTCATCATTAAATAAAATACAAATTAAAAAAAATTGAAGCTTATATGTGTATATATATATATATAAATATAGGTTTAATTACCCAAGAACATGACATCCACCATCAAAAACTGTCTGTGAAACCAATCCCATCAGACCCACACTCCCTCCTCCATACACCAAATTTATATTCCTCTTCACCTGCAAATTTTAATATATATATATATCAAAATCTATATATACATATATAAATATATAAAGAGAAAAAAGAAGAAGAAGAAGAATGAAAGAAAATAATACTAATTCTCTTCCGAGATAAAGAGCTGCATCAATGAATATCTGTTTGTTCCCAAAACTGCTTCCACAATATACACACTCTCTTGAAATTCCCCATTCTTTAAAAGTCTTCTCCTATCAAAATTGATACTAAGATATATATAGATATATATGACAATCTATATATATACATATTTATATAGTAAGATGACTATTGATTATGTTATTTTATTTAGTGGCCCACAAAATAAAGGAAATAAATCTAATATTATCTTAGTGATCACAAAATAAAGGAAATAAATCTAATATTATCTTAGTCATAATCTAATTCTTTATATACTTTCTTTGTTATATATCCTTACACATTAATGTCTCACATCATATGTTTTTTTTTTTTTGGGAAAAGTTCATGGAATATTTTTAATAAAATGGGGTGCCTATATACATATAATTTTTTTGGGGTGCAAGTATGATCATCCTTGAGCAAAATGACAAAATGATTTATACATTTTTAAACTTTGTGTTTTGTCTCATTATTTATTTGGACTTTGTGTTTTGAAAAATTACTTTTTAGACCCCGTGTGTTATAAAATAGTTCAAATAGACCCCTAAACTCAATTTTGATCAATTTTTTTTGAATTAAATCACAAATAATTCATCAAACTAACAACTCAGAACAAAAATACAGTCATTCTGCCTAAGAACTGTGTTGTTATATTCAATTTTTTGTTCATCAAAATTATATTTAGGGGCCTATTTGAACAATTTTACAAAATATAGAGTCTAAAATTTTTTTTGTCAAAACATAAAGTCGAAATAGTTAATAAGACAAAACACAGGGTCTAAAAATGTATAAACCCATGACAAAAATATATATACCACTTTAAATCTTTAATTTTATTTAGAAATATTTAAACTTAGTAGTACTTCCAATTCTATTTTTCTTCTTCTTAAGTTAGCTCTTTCTAATGTTTTCATATATTCCTTACTATAACAACACAACAATAAAAAATAATTATTGAAAATAAATCATATAATATCAAAATAATTGTTTTTAATTATATTTGTATAAAATTATATTTATGATATTGTATCAAACAATTATAATTTTTTTTTATTTTATTAAGAAAAATTCAAAACTTATCATTTAAAAAAAAAAAGAGATACACACAATTTTATTTTATTCTATTTTTATTTTTATCTGTGAAAGTGTAAATATAACTCGTCTTAATTTTAAGCTATTTAATTTCTTAATTGGTATAATCATCCATGACCTAATAATTAAGTGCATTGAATCAAGTCAATAGTTATTTTTTAATATATTTTTGGCTATTATTAGTGATTAGTGGTAAACTAGGTTTAATTTTAAATAATGTGCATTTACAGACAAATAAATTACGATAAATTTAATTAATTGTTTTATCATATTTAATCCTAAACCAATTTGTACTTATTGCACAAATAAATTAATAAATAATTTGTGAACTTTCGTGTGCATATTTGCTTTTGCCAACTTTTAAATGATTAAACTAATTAAAATATAAATTTAAAAACTAGCCAAAATCTCATTTAAAATCTTTGTATTAAAGTTTTGGCATAGAAGTACATGATTTCAAAGGCTTTAGAAGCATATATATATTTATGACTTTGAAATGACATTGAATAATGTAGAAAACTTAGCATAAATTTACAAACAGAAATGACTACAAATGCATTTTTTTTTTCATATCACTTCATAAAATTTTCCAATTTTTTTACAAATACCTGATTTTTATAATAAAAGTCCCAAATTGTCATTTTTTGAATAGTTTAATTATCTCAAACTCTTATACTTAGATTTTTTTTTTCAATTTCATATACTCTCACAGTCTCTTAATATCTTATGCAAATAAATATAATTTATTTATTCACACTTTTAAATATAAATTATTATTATTCTTAAATTTTGATTAGTTATTGAATTTTACCACTATTTTTAAAATTATAGATTTTTCAACTTTTTCTATCACAACAAGGGGTTAACTCATAAAGTTGAAACCATATGTTGTGGTTTAAAAAATAAAAATTATATAACATAATCCAATAATCCAATAGCAGATGAGACTTACAATGTCTCATTTTCTAGAATAATATACTAATTCAAGAAACAAACAAAGCTTGTTAATGGCTAATGGGCTGAGAGTTTACAAACATGAAATCCAACACATAAAATGGGGATTGTGTAGGATTAAGCTATCCTAAGTTACTCAATTAAATTAATGCTACTAATCTTTCCAGTATGTACTCAATTTTTTTAACAAAAACAAAACTTGATTTACAACCAAATACAAAACTATAATAAATTATTACCTGGTATGAACTTGTAGTTGAGAACTATACCATTGTTGGAGGAAATAGAGGCATCAAACTAGAAAATACTACTTGGAATTAAGCTTTGAAAATGACATGATTGAATTTGTGTATGCTGACAAGAATCATGAGGCTTCATCTAAAAAATAATTGGTGATTAGTAGATTTATTCATGTTCTTATTATTCACTTAATATTCTTACACTTATTTTAATCTTGAATCACGTAACTTTTTTTTTTTTTTTTTTTTTCAGTTCGCTTATTTTTTTGGATCTCAAGTGTCTTTTTGCATTATGCGAATCCTGTGATACCATGACAAGAATCATGAGGTTCCATCTAAAAACTAATTAGTGGATTTACTCATGTTCTTATTAATGGGTAATTTTGTATAGAGATCTCTTATGTGTATTTAAAGCTAAGCTTGGTATTAATGGTTGGTTTGTATTAATACAACAAAAAAAATAAAGTAATTAATGAGAACACTTTAATCACACAAAAGCGAATGTAAGTTCATTAATTTGGTTGAGTATTACAACACTACATTCAATTAAAAAAGTAAAAAAGCAAAAGAAAGAAACATGATTATTGTAAACATGAAAAAAAAAAGTGAAAGCACGTACGTACATGCACACACACAAATATTTAGCCTAAGTTTTCATCTACGAACTCAAAAAACCTGTCACCAACAGTCTTATGCTTTAGATGCCAAGCAAAGTTTTCAGAGTAATCCATGTCATCATCAACAGTCATCTTCTTCAGCGGCAAAGCGTGAGTTTTCAAAAAACCATTCATATCTATCTCTTCCAATTTGTCAAGATTCTCCTCCCATCTTTTCAATTCAGCTTTCAAAAATTCAATCTTTGTATTTATTTGATTCTTGGAGTCTTGTTTACATCTTATGACTTTGAAACTCCAATAGTCTCGCACTACAAAAAATCTTAGTTTTAGTCACAACAAATTTTGTGACTAAAAACATAAAATTTGTGACTAAGGAAAAATCATTATATCTATGTCATCACTAAAAAGTCCGTGGCTAAAAGTATTAGTCACAAAGATCACAATTTGTTGTCACTAAATGTATTTTTAGTCACAACAAACTTTATCACTAAAAATAATAGGTTGTGACTAAAACTACATTAGTGACAACTTGTGATTAAGTATGACTTTTTAGTCACAAGTAATTTTTTGTTGTTATTAAAAGTGGCATTTAGTCACACAAAATATATGTTGTGACTAAAAAGTTGTCACTAAAGGTTACCTTTATTTGTAGTGTCGAATGAATTTCTTTCTCAAGTAAACCAAGTATCTATAGACTTTAAACTCTGTAATCGATTTAATGGAATCAAGATAAAAATACCATTCTTTGAGTTCATCCCAAGTAACATCTTCAATCTTGGTTCTGCACATTTTGTCAATGACAATTAGTAGTATTGTTGCACACACACTCCTCATTGCAGGGCTCAAACTTGAACGACCTCCAAGATCTTCTCCTCCATAGTAGTTGTCAAGCAATGTTTTCAAAATAGGAGCCAGTGTCTTGGGTACCTTGTACTTACCATCAACTTCCATAACCTCTTGCCTTAAATACTTATCCTCTACTTTTGATATTCCTTCTTCACGAGTGTACCAAAAAATCTCCATATCAAAGCCATCTTCCAAGCTATCAAACTTTTGGAAAAATTCAGTAATTGTTTCAAAATCTTCAATAGATCTTCCCAATTGATGAAATCGAGAATTAACATTTTTGTAACTATCATGCTTACTTATTTCATAACTAAAACTAGCACTCCATGGATAAAGTAGCTTATTCTTTTCTTCTTGGGTTAGACAACTCATTAGGTCCCCAAGTGTCACTTTGTGAGTATTATTATAATCTTTTTCTCCAATTGCAATTGTCCAGTTCCATCGGTTTTCTCCCAAAGCCCAAAACTCCACATCATTACTAATGTCGTTGCTCATTTTCATCAACTTCATAATCTGATATATAATCCAAAACTTAAGTTGCATTATAAAAATATTTATATGAACTAAGTAAATATATATTTACTCGATTTTTCAAAACACTTTCTATGCTTTTAAGAGAAACATTTGTGTTTTATGTGTTGAATAAATTGCATATTACTGAATTATTATAATTATCAAAACATATATTATTATTTTTATTTAACATTAAAATTTTCGCTTGTGTTATAATATTTCAAAGAAATATCTATAAACAATTCCACAACTTCATTGTTTGGAGCTCAAAAAATATTTTAATATCTCTAGAATTTTTTTTAAATACAAAATTTGTAAATTATAAAAATCTATTTTCAAAATTCTACAATTTTTCAAATAGAAATGCCAAGTATTATACAATTTTTTTTTACGAAATTTCATATTACATAGATAGTTTATTTGGCTTAAATTTTCTCTTTTAAAATGTATATATTAAGCGTCTATAGTTGGTTTGAATCACAAATTTAGAATAAGACAATGTATATTAATAATAATCTAATAACAGAGGAAAAAAAAGCAAAAGAAAAAGAAAAGCACAATCGTTGAATTAATATATATATATATATTTTAACAGTACTGTATACAATATTTTTTCAAATTCAAAATCACTTATAATTCTAAAAATAAAAAGTACTCAATTAATATGAATATCTTTAATTTACAGTAAAAGTAAAATAGATTTAAAACTTAAACATTAAAGCAGGTATATATCTAAATATTAATTTATGCAATTCCGTACCTGAGCGATCAAACAATGTATATGCGCTTCGTATCGGCAATTAAAACAACTGTAAATACGAAAGTCTGGGTTTCTTTCTTCTTCACACACATCGCAATAATATTCGTAACAATTATCCTCAACGACTGAATTAAGAAAAGTTAAACTATGTATGTGGTAGTTGAATTTAATGGTTGATGGCAATGGACCGCATATGAAATGGAGGTTAAAATCACATTCCATACAACGAAATAGGAATGCTCGAGTCGAATGAATTTCAGATGTAGCATGATTGTTCAACTCTATATAAGATTTTTGACAAGCATCGCATTTGATATTGTCAAAATATGCTCCTTCCACAAGACAAAGCAAATGATCATGACTTCGACATCTTACAATTATTGCATCGAGAAATGCACATTCGGTACAAACCTTAAAAGTACACCCAATTTCACGACAGCTAAAAACGAGTCTGCAATCCTTTTTATAACAAAGATCACATTGAAGGTTACTGAATTTAAGGGTAAGAGGTTTGTGTGAATGAAAAGGATGTTGAATTTTCTGTGGCAGTTTATCTACACAGGACTTATGAAAAAAATTCAGACATAAATGTGTTGTGCAAGAGTAGGCTGGATAGGAGCAAGGTAATTGACATGCTATGCATTTCTTACCAAGAATAATATCTTCACCATCTCCATGCTCGACCACAAGTGGCATTGGATGTTGATGGCATGAGAATTGAATGACGCCATGATCATCACATGCTATTGTGGGTTGTGGGATCACACCACATTTGGCATGCACGTAGAAAGCACACTCCTTGCAAGTGTAAGCAAATTCACCTCCGAAGGATTTGTCACAGTAAAAGCAACGAATAGAAGTCTCCCGTAATATTCACTTTAAAAAACATAGTACAAATAAACACACAAATCATCTCATCAGTTCCCTCATCCTGAAAAGTAAACATAAATACTAATTTCAGTTACACAAAAGATGAAGAATTGATGATCATATCATTAAAAAGAAAAAAAAAATCATGTTTTTAAAAGAACTATTTGGAACGACACTACTACTCACATTAAAAAAATAGAGTACAAATAACTACAAATCATCTCATAAATTCTCTCGTCTTGAAAAATAAACAAAAATATTAATTTCACGGACTCAAAATGTAATGTTGATGGCATGAGAATTGAATGATGCCATGATTATCATCATCATCATCTTCTTCTTCTTCAACACCGTGGTTTGTTATCAATGTGGGTTGCGGGATCAAACCACATTTGACATGCATGTAGAAATCACTCTTTGCAAGTGTAAGCAAATCATCTCCGAATGAATTCTCACAGTAAAAGCAGCGAATAGAAGTCTCCAATGAAGATATTTTTAGGAGACTAAGAGAGTGTGTGCTATGCAAATAATTATTGATAAGCTCAACATGTGGATGAGATAGTTACAATAGTCGCGATCGCAAACGAAATATATTTCTAATAAATTGATTGTATATAGTGCATCTCAATATTGAAATGTCGAAAATTGTTCTCCATCAATTCTCTCACAGTTTTATATTAAGTTATACAATATATATAATAACATTTGAGACATGTTAAAGTAATAACTTAATTACTAGCAACTACATAGTTTTGTCGAACAACAAAAAATATATGAGATGTGTTAAATTTTCCATCAATTCTTAATATAAATATATTTTATCATTATTATTATTATTATAAGATTAGAATAACAAGACAATAAGTAAAAGTATATTTTTTATAAATATATTATAGTTTTTTTCCATGTAACAAATAAATGATAATTACACTTTATTCCCTACATAACAAGTTAAAGTAATATATACTTTCTTTTTCTTTATATTTTTTATACATATCTTGATTGTGTCTAATTTATTCTTAACTTCAATAGAAGACATATGGTCCCAATTTTTATGGTCAAAAAGCACTAAGCATTATTGTACATGTTTTTTCATTCTTTCTTTCTTTTGCTTCTGAATGACTTAACTCTTTTCCATTCTTTGACTAAAGATAGAAAACGTTTTCATTTTTATTAACTTTATAGCTCAACTGAATGGAGCACTCCACCAATTCACATATAGATTATACAAACAAAAAGGTTAGGTAGTTTTCATAAAAAAATTACAAAATTACATTTTTCTACTTTTAATTATTATTTTTTTACAGTAACAAGCGAAAATATGTATTTTTTTAAATAAAAAAAATGCATATCATATGAAGTATCTGATCAGTCTTAATTACCGCATTGATTTGTTTTTTATTATTATGAAAAAGTCTATTTGTAGATATTTTTAATTAAGAAATAAAATAGAATCCTTGGAAAAGGAACTCTTGTAAAAAAAAAAGGGTGTCATTATAACAAAATGAAATCAAATGAAATATCTTTGTAAATTATTCCAAATTGAAAGTGAGTGAAAAATAATTATATATTTGTGACAAAGAATTAATATATATTTGCTTCTCAGTCATGTAATTCTTTTTCATCTATTTATTAAAAATAAAGATAAAAACAGAAAAAGTTTAACTAAAATAAAAAGGGTTTTCCCATCTCCCAACCAACATCTTATTCATTTCTTGGAATAATAATATATAGTGTTAAAATTTAATTTAATATTAAATGAGATTCATGTCAATTTATAAATTAAAATATTCTAAAATAATTAATTAATTTAATTTTTCTTATATATATATGTACAAAGTAAAAATTATGGCTGCGTTTCGGAATGATTTTATTTTTTAGTTTTTTTAAAATACAAAAATAAAAATAATTTGATATTTTGGTTTTTGAAAAATAAAATTATATTCTGTAAACCGTTTTATTTTTTTATCTTTAAAAATGGAGAATCAGACAAAATGGAGGAGCCATAAAAAATCTGTTTAAAAAAAAATTAAAAGTGTAAAAAACTTGTGTTTTAAAATTTTGATTAAAATTTAAAATACATAAGTCAAAAATAGTTTACCAAACATATTTGTTTGTTTTGTTTTTGGTTTTTTTAATTTAAAAAATGACATCTGTAATATATATTTTATTTTTTTCTTTCTCTTTCTCTTTATCTTTATCTTTATCTCTTCACTTTATTCTTAACTTCAGTAAAGAAAATATGATTATAATTTTTCTCCTTAAAAGCAATATATAGTACTAGCTAGATATTTTTGTATATATAAAGTAAAATTTATAATATACATTTTCTTTTTCTTTTTCTTTTTATCTTTATCTCTTTACTTTATTCTCATTAAAAACAATAATATATTGTACTAGCTATACACTTTTGTATATATATATATATATATGAACAAAGTAAAAGCTATAATATACATTTTCTTTTTCTTTTTATCTTTATCTCTTTACTTTATTCTTAACTTTAGGTGAGAAAATATTATTATAATTTTTCTCATTAAAAGCAACAATATATAATACTAGCTAGACATTTTTGTATATATATATATAAAGTAAAAGCTATAATATAAATTTCTTTTTTGTTTTTATCTTTATCTCTTTACTTGATTCTTAACCTTAGTAGAGAAAATATGATTACAATTTTTCTCATTAAAATCAACAATATATAGTACAAACTAGGCATTTTTGTATATATATATATATACAAAGTAAAAACTATAATATACATTTTCTTTTTATTTTTATTTTTATCAATTTATTTTATTCTTAACTTCAGTAGAGAAAATATGATTATAATTTTTCAAATTAAAAGCAACAATATATTGTACTAGCTAGATATTTTTGTATATATATATATTTTCTTCTCAAAGACTTAGAAGACTCTCTCTCTTTTATTAAAGAAATAAAACATTTTCTTATACATTCTTTATTAGCTAAAAATCAATTGCTTTACTCATTCCATAAGTAACCAATATTATACTCTTAAACAAAACACTGTAAACAAAGAAAAAAAAATTCATGTGATATTTAATTTGGTTTGTCTGAATATATATCCGCAACTGATTAGATCAAAGATTTTATAAAGAAATTTTTGGCACATTAATTTAACATGATTTACCAATTAATGTATCAACACAGTTTTTAAACGGAATGATTTTATTTTTGTTCTCAATTGTTAGTTTAGTAAATTATTTGTGATTTTAGTTGAGAAAACATTGACCAAAATCGGATTTATGATTTTATTTTAACCATTTTACAAAACGTATGGTCCAAACAGCTAATAGGAAAAAACACAGGGTCCAAAAATGTATAAACCCATTAAAATTTTGTTTTGTAAAATAGAAATAGACATGTAAAATTTAATGAAATTCTTTCTCTAAATAATAATTTATAACTCTTTTTTACCTTTTTATTAAAAAGTAAGCTACAAGTCATTCGTATTCAGTGTTGTAGCCTTAATCTAATTCCTTTTTACAATATTCACAATTATTTGTATTAAAAAGTTGATAATTTTATTAACAAATTTAATAGTAATATATTGAAATAATTACTAGGAATTAAACTAGTTTATTGAACAACTAATAACATATGAGACACGTGAAGAATATGATGATCTTAAATTTAGATAAGACTATAATAATATTTCCAATTTTATGTAACAAATAAGCAATGAAGTGATAAATACAATTATGCTTATGTACAAAATAAAAGTTATCCTATAATTTATATTCTTCTTTTTATCTTTATCTCTTTACTTTATTCTTAACTTCATTAAAAGCAATAGTAAAGTAATATGCAATAATTTTTTTTTTTATCTTTATCTTATATATTCTTAACTTCATCTGTTGGGAGTAATTGATTCTAATTTTTCTTTTGTGTAAAATCATATATTTATATGCACTTTCGTATATTAGCGTTTGCTTTCTCAATGACTTAGAAGATCCTTTTTCATCTCTAATATTTTAATAAAGATAGAAGATATCGTTCTTATTCTTATTATAGCTTTAGCTTTGATACAAATAGTTTACAATTCTCACAAGTAACAAGCCAATAGTTTTCAATATTCTTGTCTTGTTTATGATATTATCAAGTAACTCATTTTTATTTTCGTACTTTCTTATTTGGTGGTCGGAAAAAATAAGAAAGTAAGAAAATAACTATTAAAAGTGCAAATATGATATATAACATAAAAAGCCTCAAAAAAAAAATTTTATACATAGGAGAAGGGAACAATTCAAAACGTATAAAATGTGCAAGTAAAACAAAAAAAATTAAATATTTGAAAGTCATCTCACTAGTTTATTAAATTGCAAAAATTATATTACCTAAAATCTCGTCACCAAATATTTTCAATTAAATTCATTATTTTTATTCAAAGCTAAAAAGAAGATTTTTATTCATATAATCATAACATATCATATAAGCATACTATTTTTCAGTCAAAGGCTTATGACTCGGTCAAATCGTTCAGGTAGGTTTAAGGAGTCAAAGCTTGATTTTTAAAATTAAAAATAAAAATAATAAAAACAAATACAATCATAACTTCTAACTTCTTAAATCTCGTAATTCTAAACTCACCTATAGTAAAATCAACATAACTGGAGCTGTATGACTCCGATTTTGACCATCTTTATTTCGTTAGAAAGCTAATTCAATTGTATATGCCTAGAATCAAATGAAGAAAAATATATGTTAACATTGACAGAAAAATATGAATTCAATCGTATGCTGCCCTCTTCTACAAAAACACAATCACAGTTTAGCCATAAAATAATACAACCAAAGGTGTCAGTCTCTAAGTAAATTACAAAACAAAAGTTTGATTAAAGAAAGAAAACAGAGGAGTTTTATATGAAAACAAACACCAGTCATCAATGTGATTATATAGGAGAGTCCATAAAGAGCTCTGCCAATATGAGGAAGAAAGCCATCAAATCATGATCATGTCTAATAATTTGGATTCAAGAATACAAAATTATAAATTAAGTGAATACAAAATTCAATTTGTTGAAGTCGTTTTCGCCAATTTAATTATGTAGAGAAATAAATAATTAATTTTGGAATAAAAGAAAAGATAAAAGATTTTAAACGTGGTTCATCATTTTATAATTTACCTACATCCACGGGTCATTGTTATTATGGACTTTGTGCGAAAGCTTCAAACAATTTGGCAGACTTTCTCAATACAAAATTGTGTGTCATTACAAATGACTAGATTCATACTATTTATAGACCTGACTACAATAATATTTTCTCCTAATTTAGGGAAGTTACAACATATATTCAAATTCAAATTAATGTTTGAATAATTCTAATAATATGACTTAAATGCGTTGTTTAAACAAATATCTCATAAAATTAGGGATTAGACACACGGTTTTAACTAATCCCAAAGAAATAAGAATATCCTAACAACTTTTCCATGTGGTAAACACGTTGTCGAGCTTGAACATTGCTTCAATGCGCTTTCGAGATCGCTCACAGCCTCAAGCTCATCATTTCCGTTGTTGCTTCCTCCTCCCTTGCTAAGTTTGTCGAGCTCGTCCTTCAGAGAAGATCCATGATAATTTGCACAAGTGTAACATGGGAATTCATTCATTTCGAGCCTATGTTTTTATAAGCCAACATTCCAAGATTGTTTACTTAATCTCGAAATTTGGGTGCAACACAATTTATTAATGTATTTATATATTTGAGCAAATCAATCTAATTAGATCGGACTAATCCAAACTAATTCATTTACGAAAAACTAAATTATATGTTAATTGAACTTTATCGTTGATGTTATCTGATCTATAAGTGATAAAACTTTAAGGTAATATTATGTTTCATTTTGTTCAGATAATTTTCATGATACAACATGAATGTATCGATTTTTTTATTTTTCACCAAAAATGATATTTAATATAAACAATGACCTATAAGTTCTCATTTATGAATAAAAAATATTTTTAGAAACATAGGCATAAGAAAATAAACAACTTAAATGTGAACATAAATGCATAAACCTCAAAAATATTATCGACGTAATTTTATTCAAAAAAATGTCACAAACATATATTTTCAAATAATTTTATTTTTCTTGAATACTCGATTGACCCCTGTATTTTATTAAATAAACAATTCAGACCATCTGTTTTGTGACAGTCAGTATCCCGTGATCCGTGGGGGGAAAGATCGGGTAAAGTTGTGCAATCCCACACTGTAACTCCCCGATTTCCCGAGACGTTACTTAGGGAGTCAATTTAAAAATAATAAACAATAAATACTTTAAGACACTAAGAGAAAATATTTATTTAAAATTTAAGCAGACAATGTGATCTCATTATTTAAAAATAAAAATGTTGGACGCTAGGTTTAATAACAAAAACATAAAGAAAATAACCATTCAAGTCTGAAAATGTCACATCCGCATTTTATAAAATAAAAACACATAATATTTTAAACATTGAAAATAAAATAATAAATGTTGCCCTTTTTATTATAAACAATGCAATAGGGTACCCAGTCAAAAGGAAAATGTACTTTAGAATTTTTAATGCATTAAGTAATACAAAACGAAGCAACATTTATTAATATCTTATTTAAAATAATAAGTGCTAAAAAAAACGCGCGTGCCCCTTTTGACCACCATCAGCTATATGATTCTCACTGATACACACACTGCTGCTTGGAATCAACTTGTACTCTAACATTCTACCTGGCTTTATCTGCATATATAAAACATAAGGAGTGAGCTTCTAAGCCCAGTAAGGAAATGCAAACAAATACGTAGGCATAACAATCATATAACACATAGCAGAGAATTTCTAAACAAGTTTTATATCATATTCATATTCATGTTTAACATAGCCATACATAACCTTACTAATATCATAGCTTAATCCAAACATGATTATAGAAATACCAAGGATATCCCTTCATACATAATAACGAAACATATAGTTTATGAGGGTAGAGATAACCGTAATAGGCAAACTAGAGCCACATTACCTCACGTAAAAATCCCTCCTGTCCCTGTAACATTAGTCATACATATTCCATACAAACATATCACACATGCATATTCTAACATAAATAACTACCTAATTTCCTTACCTCAAAGAAATCAAAAACTGGCGCAAGTGATTGCAAAGATCAACCCTCGTCTTAATGTGACCAAAATACCCACAATTATTCCTTGCTACTAATCTCTTGAACTCTAATGCAAAAATAGCACCATCAGTAACTCTCTTGAAATATTTTTATAAATCACTGAAAATAACAAAATTGTACCTTGAATATTCTACTAGGCCAAATCTGAAGCACCAAATGTCACTTACGTTCTCTTCATTTCTTATCACCTTGAAAGCTCATTTTATTTTGAAAGCTCTATATATAGACCAAGGATGTATCAACCTTAGAAAAGTATCTATTTGAAATTCCCTAAAATATCTACCAACCTTGTTTCTCTCGGTCAACAAAGAGTATCACCAATCAACTCTAACTATTTGACTATATAAATTTTAAATAAACTTAAGTCTAAATACTTACCACCATTTAAGGAATACATGTATATCAATCCTTTAACCCAAATATCTCCTCAAACAGATTACTCTAAAAATCCTATAACATATATATAAATACTATCCCTATTATTTTCTTATTAAAATACTCACCTAATAAGGTTTCTTGCTTTATCTCTTAAATACTAACTATCTCACTACAACATGATTCCCTACTTCCTTGTTAACCAAAACTTAAAAAAAACTAACATTCAAATCTTAGCCCACAAAAGTTGACCGAATCAACCATGCACTATCATACTCATCATCTTCATATAATCTAATACATAAAATAAAACAAGTTAATCTATTCAAAAAAATAAACACCACACACACGTGTGGCTACAATATTACATTATAAGCAATTATCACTATTATTAACAATCTATACACCCACCAAGAAAATAATAAAAAAAAATAATAATAATAAACTATAGACTAAGATAAATACTAATTTATCTAATAAACTAACTTTATACAACTCTATGCAATTATTTTTCTAACATTACTCAAAATAATACCACAATTAAAAGTATTGTTACCAAAATTCCTTAAGAGAACATAATCAAATAACAGACAAGTAATCAGTTAGCTAGGCTACTTGGGTTCTACATAATAAAATAAAAAACTTGGTTATTACAGAAAATTTAAAAACATAACATTTATTTCTAAAAATATAAAATAACTGGAGCCCAGCCTCTAACATGTTCCGTCCATGCCTCGAGCCCGCACTACTCACTGCTTTGCTTTGCCTTTACCTGCACACAAAGTGTAACACCCTCACTTATTTTAGTTAAAACCATATCTGAGGTATTACGTTTTAAAACTATATCATAATTTATTTCTGCGGAAGTCTGGACATTTTTTTTTTAAACTTGAAAACTTATTTCACATTGTTTACATTAAACATAAAGTGTGTCTCAAACATATTATACATAAGTATTAAATAACCCAATTTTTTTTCAAAACATAACTTCACACTTTATTACAAATATCACATTGGTAAACTGAAATAACCCACAAAAGGTCGATGTGTTCATATGTACAAATCAGGGTCAGGACCATTTCTTTCTTTCTGCAACACAAGACAACTGTGAGCCTAAAGCTCAGTAAGCAAAGTAATGCATGCAATGCTAATGATTACCCAATGTCAATGGACATACACAACTTCTTTTTAAATTTTGGGCCCCTTAAAATTATGCACACTGTTTGAATTGGTCAATGTCTGCAGGGCTTGTTACACATATAATATAAAATCCCATGGGTTCTCCTCCGGCTAACCATCACCACAGTAGGGCGCATTAAAAACGTTATTCCATCGTTGCCCCGTCGGGCTCAAGAGTTAAGGCGGCCACACACTGTGGTGTCAATACATATAACAATAACTCATATGGAGGAGAAATAAAAACGGACACATGGCAAACAATATAATTGGTTCACTAAAACCTAGCCCAAATTATTGGGCAGCCACTATAAGCCTACTATAGGCCTCCGTTTATACTTATTAACACTTTCATTTGCCTTTTCAAAACAGTGGCACTGAACTTAAACTTCTTATTACAACTTTCTTGTATGTTGCACAAAACTTGCAAAGGCATCATATAATTAATCATCATAATATCATGCATGGTCTTATATCATATAATAATTTACCATATCACTATTATGCCATGCATACAAATTTATGATGAAGTGTCAATGTATGTTAATACCACTTACTCACAAAATATTCATATAATGCATACTTTCACATAACATGTAATTCTTGTGTTGCAGTTGAGTACTTTACTTACCTTCTGTCCAAAATATAATTCACCGTGTAACAAGTGGTGTCTTAGGTGTTGATGTGCTTATCCTGACAATGGCATGGATTTCTCATCATAATGATGGCAGTAATACATTGAACTCTCATTTAAAAATACCCATAAAACATCATATCAAATTTCATATCCAATTCATGCCTAAAATGCCTTAAACCACCTAGATCGAGCGTTAAATTTATCTTAGACATTTGGAGAAATTTTGACAGAGTTTCCTCTTAATAGCTATCCTCAAATATCAAAACCAACCAATAATCAACATCAAATAACATGCCATAACCATATATCCCAAATACCAACATGATTCATCATAAAGTTATCATATACCGATTTTGATAAAATTCTAATCTCCTAGATCATCACCCAAATTAAATGAGTCTCCACATCTATTCAAACATTTATAAACATATATACTCTCTTATAAACTCAATAAAATAACCAAAAATCAGTTTTTACTCCAAGAACCCCAAAAACCTCATAAAACATAAAATTTCACTTACCGAGCAACTTTTCGGCGAAAACAATCTCTTCTAGCTTTTCTGAACCTCAAACCACTTGGAAAACACCAAGAAATATCTTAACAAGAGATACCATAGATAAGCTCTCAGCAAAATTCAAAAACATAGTTTAACTTCCAAGCACAAGAACTTACCATAAAAAGGCTAGAACTAAGCTTGATCCACTTCTTTGGCTTTGATTTCACTTGGATCTCCTTAGAATTTCTTCAAACCAGCCAAGAAATGGTTTTTGGTTTTCTTTTCTCTCTGTTTTTTAGAGTAATGGTCGTGCAAAGTGATAAGGTTGATGAAAATTCTTTATTTTCAATGATTTGGCCTTATTGTATCAAAATTTGACACCTTTCACCTCATCATTTCACCTTTTGACTTATGAAAACCTTATCACTTCAATAATTTCGACTTAATCATCTGCTAGGCCTACTATCCTTATGTGTAAAACACTCACACCAAACCTTAGGTCCATATGAGTTCATACCCAATAGTTATGCTTACCCGATCGAGCGTAGCGCACTTATGCTAAGCTCGTTTTCACTTTGCATCAATACCACTGATTATGTATACCTCCCATCAAGAATTGATCTAATTGTTCTAAAAACATTTTTACTTCATCAATGAGACCTTAATCATACCTCAATTATATTTGGTAAATCCACTAATACTCAATTTTACCCCGAAATACTAGTAATCGACATTGTACTATTTTTCACCACTTAACATATTTTTCCTTCTATATCTCACTTTCCTCACTTAATTCCATGCCTTGTCCATATTTTTCATACTTTCTTATATCTTAAGCACATCAAACACCCATAAAAGACAACTTAAATGCCACAAGGTTAATAATATTGAGCATACATATAGACATCACATACACAACTTTTATACTTATACATCAAAACACTTATAAGAATATGCATATGCTCAAATTATACATATTGTATGATATGTAATGCAATGCAATCATGTGATTATTGGCTATATTATATCCAAATAATATGGGTGCTACACAAAGTACCCGTGAGCTAACGCCCAGTAAGAAGAGCTATGTAGGACATAACTCCCCAAACTAGAAAACATAAACTTTCAACTAAACATAAATAAACATCATAAGCATAATAATCATCGTGCGATATATAAAAACCATATCACACTAACAAAATGTTTGTTACACTGTAGAGTCCAAGAACTTTACTTAGCTAGTTAGATAGTAGTAGTAATAGTAATAGCTAGTGTTGACTTGTTTTTAGCCAACGACGTGAGAACGTCAATAACGACAAGCCTTCAAGAGAATGTAAACGACACAGACAATTTTATCCAGAAAAAAGTAAACAACACAAGAGATTTTATAGTGGTTCAACCCCGATCAGTCGGTAATAGCCTAATCCACTTAGAGATTTTATTACTTTATTCACACTCAAGATCAGATGAACCAGTGTCAACTGAGTTTCTTCAGTGTAAATATTCAGAAATACAAAAAAGGGTTCTCTCTCAAAGAAAATGCACTTTCTCTCTCTATAACTCAGACCAATTCTCAAATTGCCAAAAAGTCCTTTTCTGATCCCATCAACCCTCTATTTATAGGCTTGGGATCCTAAACTGATATCCCCTAAGATCGGGATATTTTATTGCTCATGTTATATTTAAATTACAAGAAATATTCAAAATACAAAAAATTCCTCAATTTGAGTGAGGAACGAGAGATTCCCGCGGTGCCCAGACCGATTCTTGCTGAAGTCGTTTCTGGGAATTTGACGTAGTCTAGTCTATTTCGTTGATGAATATCGTCTTCTGGTCGGACATATGCATGCTAAACACCTGCATACGGACCATACCCCTTACTCTCATCGGACCAAGATCCGAGCCACTTTCTTTGGCTTCTCCTCGGATTAGGGTCCGAGGCATTCTCCTTGGCTTCTCCTCGGACTAGGGTCCGAGGAATTCACCTTGGCTTCTCCTCGGACTAGGATCCGAGGCATTCATCTTGGCTTCTCCTCAGACTAGGGTCCGAGGCATTCTTCTTGGCTTCTCCTCGGATAGTCCGAGGAATTCACCTTGGCTCTCCCTTGGGCTCCTCGGATCAAGGTCCGAGCCACTCTCTCCCTTGGCCTCCTTGGATCAAGTTCCGAGCCACATGCATTGGCTCTCCTCGGACCAAGGTCCGAGGCAATCACTTTGGCCTCTCCTTGGACATGGTCCGAGCCAATCACCTAAGAGCTCCTCGGACTAAGGTCTGAGCCAAGCATTTAAGGGCTCCTCGGACTAGGGTCCGAGCCAACATTTGGGCTCCTCGGACTAGGGTCCGAGCCAAGCAAACCTTAGCCCAAGTATTCTCCTCGGGTGCATTTAGCTTGATTATGACATCTCTCAAGCAGTCCAAACTCTTCACTGATGCACTGGGCTATTACTAAGCCAGATCACCCAACTAATCCATGCCACGTGTCAATTCTATTGCCACGTCACCGTTTTCAAATTTTGGGATAACAGCTAGTAGTAGTTATAAGTATTGTTTATTACTGTGGATTTTGGTTCAAGCCGGGATTTAGTTGGAAACTCCTAGCAATAGCTATTGATTTTATAAGTTTAACCTATAGTTTAAGAATATTAATTATAACATAAGGTTTGATTAATATTGCTGGTTATTAATATGATGATTATTATAACCTAAGGTTTAGATAGAGCTAATAAGAATATGACACTTGTCATGAGCATAGTTATTCCTAAGGTTTAGATAGAGCCAATAGGATTATGACACTTGTCATATGCATTATTATTAAGGAATTATTATTTGAATGATAAAATAAGGGAAATATAAGACTTAGTCTTCACCAGAATCTGTTAGGAGCATGATATTTATCACAATTTTATTTATTTGTGGATTAGGTTGTTATTTAGATAATTGAATAGATTTTTTTTTTGTAACTTTAGGGTACTGTAACTTCCGACCTATTTTTGACCCAGTTATGTTATGAATTTCTAAAAATAGTATTTCTAAAAAGTTGTAGATAATTTAATTAGCTTTCTAACGGTTTAAAGATATTCTAAATCGGAGTCCTACAGCTCCAGATATATTGATTTTACTGTAGGTTAGTTTAGAGTTACGAGATTTAGGGAGTTAGAAGTTAGGATTCTATTTGTTTTGATTATTTTTTTTGTTTTTAAAAATCAAGCTTTGTTGACCAAGTCATAAGCCTTTGGCAGAAGAATATTCAAATATTTTCAATTAAATTCATTATTTTTATTCAAAGCCAAAAAGAAGATTTTTATTCATAGAACTCTATAAATAGGACCTAGCACCAAGCTTTTTCATTCATTCTTCAAGCATTGATCAGAGCCTTCTAGGTGCTAGTGAGACTATAGAGTGATAAACACTTGGGTTGGCGTTATAAGCTTTGTCATTCTAAGCTTATTAGACACTTGAGAAGTAAGGTTCATAGAGTGTATTTCGGTTTCGAGGTGTAGTTCGGTCATAGCAATTTCAAAGGTATTCCTATTCTTAGTTCCTTTTCTGTATTGTTAGTTCTTATAGTTTTTCTCTACTCAATTCCTAACCCAATCTTCTCTATTCTTGGTTAGGCATCTAAGTTCTTCGAACTTGAGATTTCTTGTTGGTAAGTATCTTCTCGATGGTTTAGTTCATTCCTCTTCATCTCTTTCTTTTAGGAAACTCACCTCTCTATTAATGGTTTTTAGGAGTGTTCCAAAATCCTGACCTTGTTCCCATCATCCCGGTATTTTGGTAAGGAAAATAGGCTAGATCGTGTGTGTTTGTATGATATGTTATGTTTTTTATGTTATGATAAGTTTATCTTTTTATATGTTATGTTATGTTATGATTTACCCTACCTCAAATATTATACAGGGGACGTAGATGGGTTATCATACACTACATGTGATCTAACCTACCTCAAATATTAGACAGGGGACGTAGATGGTTTATCACATGTCATAATGGCCATTATTATTATAGTCTTATATAGTATATGTTATGATATGTTTTTAGTATATGTTATGATATGTTTATAACATATGTTATGATATGATTTTATGTGTATGTTTATGTTGTTAGTAGTTTTTCCTTGTTGGGCATTAGGCTCACTCCTTTTCTTTTAGTATGATGCAGGAAAATAGATGCAGAAGCGGAAGGATTCTTGGAAGCTTGGTGTGTGTATGGAGGTGAATGGAGTAGATGGGCTGTGTGTCGATTCGAGGACAACGTTTTTTTTTAGTCTCTTTAAAATTATGTTTTTATGTATTTTTCCGCATGTAGCTTTGTAAACAATTTTATTTAAAGTTATGTTTTATTTTTAAACAATGAGCTCATTTATGTATTACAAATATTGTTTCTTTAAAGTTCTCAATAAAGTTATGAATTTTCTTATGTATGTTATTTTCAAAGTTGTGTTTATGTCTAGTAGGTTTAATGACCTAAGTTTCATAGATAGTTGGGTCATTACAGTTGGTATCAGAGCAACGGTCTATTTTTCATGAAATTCACACGCTCAAGCTCCGAATCTAACCGCCAATGTAAGTATTTATGTTTTAGTTATTATGTTTATGTGTTATAGCTAACATTTTAGTCTTATGTTTTCAGTTAAGATATGGATGGAGCTTTATCATATAATGATATCCGAGCCATTAAAGCCTTAAAAAGGATTAGAGAACCAAGAAATACCATAGGAATATTGGAGAGAATCACTCGGAGATTTCTTTTATTCCATAATCAAATAGTTCATCTCCAAGAAACTAAGCAAATAATGATCAGAGCTACGGAGCAATATATTTTAGTAATTAGGCTTTTTAGAGATTTTCCTTTTGTAATTGCTGCTTTGGAAGAAATATGGGAGGCAATAGATGTTGAGGATGAAGTACCACCGTGTTGACCCTTGTTTTGGTCAACTGACACGGAGTCAAAACGCTTGATGTGGATAGATGTGTTGGAATGAATATAATGACAAAAACAGTAAAGAACACAAGAAATTATAGTGGTCCGACCCCAGGAACTAGTAATGACCTACGTCCACTTAAGCTTTTATTGATATGAGATCTCAAAGGAGTGATCAAAGAACTAGGGTTCTCTGAGTTTC
Organism: Humulus lupulus; assembly: GCF_963169125.1. Taxonomy (NCBI): domain Eukaryota; kingdom Viridiplantae; phylum Streptophyta; class Magnoliopsida; order Rosales; family Cannabaceae; genus Humulus; species Humulus lupulus. The sequence goes on from NC_084798.1 coordinate 5,673,491, forward strand.
ACAAACCTGAGAGGGATAAGCAATATATTCGTAATTCAATAGCTCTAATTCTCTCGTAAGTGTATATCTTCAATTAACCAAAAGCCAAAAAGTCCCTTCCTTGAGCTATCTTTTTCTATTTATAGGCTCAAGGAGGGTTACATGAATTTGTTACAGATATTCCCTCCTAATTAATCGGATAATCAGGAATCATTGGAGATAATCTCGGAATTGATTATGATCTCCACAAGATCATCTTGAAATATGCAGAGTGTACGACCATGCTGGTCATAGGGAAAACTCAACTGCCACGCCAGGAAGGTCTTACTGGTCGATGTTCGAACAGAACTCTGCCAGGTGTCAGCCACGTGTTTAAAAACACCTGCCACGTCACCCGTGCCTGTTTTTTGGATAACATTTGCCCCCCAAGTTTATTTATTACGACCAATAATAAATAAACTTTAAGGAAAAAGACTCTTCGATTACCCCACCAGATCTGTCAGAGTAGTTCGTGCATCCTTGGGAAAAGTAACCTACCCCTGTCTAATCACGGCTTTTCGGTTCCCAAGTAACCTATTGACGGCTATCACCCTTCCCCATGCTTCGAAAAAAGGGCACTGATGATTACTTCTTCTTTCATGCCATGGACAAAAAATATATATAGCCTTCTCAGAGTCTTCTTTTCCTTTTTACGCAAGTTATTTCTCCTTCAAGAAACCCTAAAATCAGAACCTTCATTCTCTCTGAAAGCCATATTTCAGCGTTTCAAGAATCATCCGTCCGTTCGTCTACGCTTGAAACTCCTTCAAACCTCCACGATCTTTGCTTTGGTAAGTTTCAGAACCTTTCTGCTCTTTATTTTTGCCGTGCATGCCTCTGTGAGTTAACTGTTAAGTTCTGGTGTTGTCTGTGTTCCTGGGTTGAGACGCATGAAAGTAGGAGATTTGTCGAGTGATACTTGATAGGATGACGTTTCTTTGCCATTTAGGAGTTACGAGTTATTTGATAACCGAGATCATAAATTTAGGACGTAAAACCGAAGTAAAAATTCGATTTTTATGCTAGTTGAAAAACTGAGTTTTTCCTGCCCTTAAAGGAGTTGAAAAAGATTTTTCAAAAAACTTGTTACTTTCACTTTTTGATCTACTTTTCAAACTGTTCGTGTGAAAAATTGGTTTTTTATTAGAATGTTGTTGTATAAAAGTTTGACCTTTATACACGCCAGCGTTATTCTAACAGACTTTCTAGATTCTCCATCCTCACCTCCCCATTTTTCTGTTCGCAGATTTTAATGCCAGATTTGTGGGGAGGTGAGCGGCCAATCGAGGACGATCTTTTTGCGCAACTGCTTGAAGGCAAAGAACAACCGGCTCAGCGTGTTCACGAGATTCCATTCTCAAGACTTTCTTCTTCTAGACCTCAATCATCACCACCTAAAATGGCTTGCTCTAAATCTCCAGTGTTTGATAAGCTTATGATGATTAAGCTTATAATTCCCCAACCCAGGTGTTTACACTCTCACACTCACTTAGCACTTGCAGCCTCTGAACTTAGAGCAAAAGATGAATAATGGCTGGGTACTAGGTCCTATTTATAGAGTTTTAGGAATGAAAGGATCTTGATTTTACTAGAATAAAAATAATAGCTTTTTAGGTGAAAATAATTTGAATAATCGTTCAGCAGAGGCTGAAGACTCGTTCAAAAAGGTGCTGGACTTATCAAGAGGTTGAATGGCTGAATGGAAAACAAATTCAAAATGTTTCAAAATATGCTGAAGGAGGCGATATATCGCCCCCTGTAGGCGATATATCGCCTGGGCCAGTATGCCCGAGGCTGTCGTGCATCGTCTCGTGTTTTCCGTATCTACGTGCTGCGATATATCGCCCCCTATAGCTGCGATATATCGGCACACGCTGATTAATTAAACACGAAATTACACATTTTTAGCTAAGTTTGAATGGAGTAAACAGCCTTGACTAAGCCTTCAACGTATTCAAAGCTGATGACTGACCTTATAGCATTCAAACTTTTACCCTTATTAAATTTAATCCTCAAAATACTTAATCCTTAATCACCCATTCATAACATGTGCTTAAAATCCTATTGGTTCTTATCTAAACCTTATAGTATAATAAATATTATTCTTAATATCAGTCAACTTAATCAAACCTTAGGTTACAATTAATATTCTTAAGCTATAGGTTAAACTTAGAAAATCTATAAGTACTACTATGAGTGTCCAAATAATTCCCGGCCTGAACCAAAAATCCACAGCTACAAAGATAATACTATAAATACTATAATACTACTATCTAACTAGTTAAGTAAAGGTTTTGGACTCTACAATTCTCCCCTACTAAAAAGAATTTCGTCCTCGAAATTTACTTACCAAATAATTCCGGATACCGGCCTTGCATGTCCTCCTCCAACTCCCACGTTGCCTCTCGTTCAGAACTGTTACTCCATAGGACTTTGACTATAGGAAAGCTCTTGGACCGTAACTACTTCATCCCCCTATCTAGGATGCTAACCGGTCGTTCCTCCTAACTTAAGTCTTTCTGGAGTGCTATTGTATCGTAGTTGAGGACGTGAGATGGGTCTGACACATACTTGCGTAGCATTGAGATGTGGAACACGTTGTGACTATCGGCTAGTGTAGGCGGTAGGGCTAATCTATACGCAACTGGTCCCACTTTGTCCAATATCTCAAAAGGACCTATGAATCGGGGACTAAGCTTGCCTTTCTTCCCGAACCGCTTGACACCTTTCATAGGAGATATCTTCAGGAAGACTTGATCTCCAACTTGGAATTCCACATCGCGTTGCTTGGCATCCGCATAGCTTTTCTGAAGGCTTTGAGCAGCAAGCATACGTTGTCTAATAAGCGCTACTGCTTCTTGAGCTTGTCTAACAGCTTCGGGCCCTAGAAGCTGCCTTTCTTCTACCTCGTCCCAGTGCAACGGTGATCGGCACCTTCTTCCATACAGCAACTCATAAGGTGCCATCCCGATCGTCGACTGGTAGCTGTTGTTGTACGAGAACTCAATCAGCGACAGGTACTTATTCCATGATCCTCCGAAATCAAGTACACACGCACGTAGCATATCCTCTAAAATCTGAATCATACGCTCGGACTGCCCATCTGTTTGAGGATGGAAAGCTGTACTAAGACTTAACTTAGTACCCATAGCTTGCTGTAAACTTCCCCAAAATCTCGATGTAAACACCGATCCTCTATCTGACACTATTGTCTTGGGGACTCCATGCAACCGTACAATCTCTTGGATGTAGATGTCTGCATATTGGTCTGCCTTGTATGAAGTTCTAATAGGCAGGAAATGAGCTGACTTGGTCAGTCTATCTATTACTATCCAAGCGAAATCATGCTGCTTATTCGTCTTTGGCAGACCCGTTACGAAGTCCATGGCTATATCGTCCCACTTCCATTCTGGTACGCTAAGCGGTTGCAATAAACCTGCAGGGCGCTGATGCTCCGCTTTCACTTGCTGGCATACCAGACATTTACATACATACTCCGCTATGTCCTTCTTCATCCCTGGCCACCAATAGATTGCCTTGACGTCATGAGTCATCTTGGTAGACCCTGGATGAACTGAGTACGGGGTGCTGTGCGCTTCTTCCAGAATCGTCTTCTTAATACTTTGATCATTTGGCACGCATACCCGATCCTTATATCTCAATAAGCCTTGGCTAGATATTGAGAAATCGGTATTCTTGCCTTCTCTGACTGCCTCCATATGTGCTGCTAGCGATTCATCATGTCTCTGACCAATCCGTATGTCCTCTAGCAGATTCGATTGGATAGACAAGTTAGCCAGCTTGCCTACAACCACTTCTATTCCGGCACTGATAAGCTCCTGTTGTAGCGGCTTTTCTATTCCGGATAAGGCTGCTAAATTCCCATAGCTTTTCCTACTAAACGCATCGGCAACCACGTTCGCCTTTCCTGGGTGGTATAGGATTTCGCAGTCGTAATCCTTTACTAACTCCAACCACCGGCGCTGCCTCATGTTAAGCTCCTTTTGAGTAAAGAAGTACTTTAAACTTTTGTGGTTCGTATAAATCTCGCACCGTTCTCCGTAAAGATAATGGCGCCAGATTTTTAACGCAAAGACCACCGCTGCCAACTCCATATCGTGAGTTGGATAGCGCTGTTCGTACTCCTTTAGCTGTCGTGAGGCGTAGGCTATCACCTTGTCATTTTGCATCAGCATGCAACCCAATCCTTGCTTCGATGCATCGCAGTAGACAACGAACTTATCGTTGGGTGTCGGTACACTAAGTACTGGTGATGAGCAAAGCTTATCCTTAAGCAACTGGAAGCTTTCTTCACACTTATTGTTCCAGTTAAAATTTTGTTGCTTCCGGGTCAGGTTGGTGAGCGGAGTGGCTATCTTTGAAAAGCCCTCTACAAACTTCCTATAATAACCTGCTAGCCCTAAGAAGCTTCTTACTTCTGATGCGTTCTTTGGTCTTGGCCAATCCTTCACGGCCTCTACCTTTGATGGATCTACTGCAACTCCATCTTTCGATATAATGTGCCCGAGGAACGCCACTTGCGAAAGCCAAAACTCGCATTTCTTGAACTTCGCGTAGAGTTGATGCTCCTTCAATCGCGTCAAAATCATCCTCAAATGTTCCTCGTGCTCTACTTCATCCTTGGAGTATACTAAGATATCGTCGATGAATACAACGACGAATTTATCTAAGTAATCCTTGAAGACCCTATTCATTAAGTCCATAAACGCGGCTGGTGCGTTAGTAAGACCAAAAGACATAACCAAGAACTCGTAATGTCCATAACGAGTCCTAAAGGCTGTCTTAGGAATATATTCTCCCTTTACCTTGAGCTGATGATACCCGGACCGTAAATCGATCTTTGAAAATACAGTCGTGCCTTGGAGTTGATCAAACAAATCATCGATCCGAGGTAGCGGGTACTTGTTCTTAATCGTTACTTTGTTCAGCTCACGATAGTCTATGCACATCCGCATACTTCCGTCCTTATTTTTCACGAATAGTACCGGTGCTCCCCATGGTGAATGGCTTGGCCTAATAAACCCAAGTCTAGGAGTTCTTGTAGCTGTGTCTTTAACTCCTTGAGTTCCGTAGGTGCCATCCGGTATGGTGCCTTAGAGATAGGCTCGGTGCCTGGTACTAATTCTATTGTGAAGTCTATTTCTCGATTTGGCGGCAATCCTGGCAAGTCATCGGGAAATACTTCTGGAAATTCTTGTATAACTCGAACATCTCCAACCTTAAGTGATGTCTCCTTCTCCACATTTGTGATGCTAGCTAAGAACGCTTGAAATCCCTTCTCCATCATTCGTTGAGATTTGGCCATAGCATAGTACTTTGGCTTGATTTAACAAAATATAAATTTTGAAAAATACTCTAAGTACCATAGCATGCTTTCACTTATTTTGTTCATGTGTTTACATACCTCTTGGTATGCTTTGCTATCGATGTACCTTATATCCCCTTAAGTGACTGAGGAGCTTTAGGTCCTTGGTCACTTGCCTTGACCACGACCTGTACGAACAATACTGCTCGGTATAAAATGCAACACTGATAATACAGCAAAACAACATATGTAATGAACAAATACTTGTAAAAAAGTTTACAAAGGTGGCAAGAATGACTGGCTGCGCACAGTCCCTTATAATTCTCGTATTAAAATGGACTAAACATGTCTTTACGAGTGATCTTTTAGAAAGATCTTACACTTATAAGTGATTAGCCATATAACATGACTAACCCTTTTTCAAAACTTGTAAAAAGTAAAAGTTAATACAAGCCAGTCCTTTAAGAAGGACTGTTTATTGATAATACTTGCGCAGGTGTTCTCCGTTCCAATAGCGCGGAACGAGATCTCCATTTAAGCGTGCAAGTTTGTATTTTCCTGGATGAAGGACTTCTTCAATCTGGTAAGGTCCTTCCCAGTTTGGTACGAGTACTCCAGCAGCTGGGTCGTGAGTGTTTAAGAAAACTCGTCGAAGTACTAGGTCTCCGACGTTGAACTTTCTTTCTTTTACTTTTGAGTTAAAATACCAGGCGACTTTTTGCTGGTACGCAGCTACTCGGAGTTGGGCTTTTTCTCATTTCTCCTCAAGCGAGTCTAGGGACTCCACCAACAGTTGGCTATTCTGGTATTGGTCGTATGTGATTCTTCGATGTGATGGCGGATCTAACTCGACTGGCAACATAGCCTCATACCCGTATGTTAAGGAAAACGGGGTATGACCTGTTGCTGTTCGATGAGAAGTTCTATATGACCAGAGTACTTCGGACAGTTGTTCCGGCCATGCTCCTTTAGCTTCTTCGAGCCTTTTCTTCTGGGTATCCTTAAGTTTTTTATTCACTGCTTCGACTTGCCCATTTTCTTGTGGATGCGCGACTGAAGAAAAGCTTTTGACGATTCCGTGCCTTTCGCAGAAGTCTGTGAATAGGTCGCTGTCAAACTGGGTGTCGTTGTCTGAGACAATCTTCCGAGGCAATCCATACCGGCAAACAATGTTCTTGATGACAAAGTCAAGAACTTTCTTTTCGTTATGGTAGCGAGTGGCTCAGCTTCGGCCCATTTGGTGAAGTAGTCGACTGCTACAACTGCGTATTTTACTCCACCTTTTCCTGTTGGCAAGGACCCAATTAGATCGATACCCTATACTGCGAAGGGCCATGGATTTTGCATTTGCTTTAACTCATTGGGAGCTGCGCGTGGGATCTTGGAAAATCTCTGACACTTATCACATTTTCGTACAAACTCCATTGAGTCTTCGTTCATAGTCGGCCAGAAATAACCCTGCCTCAGAATCTTTTTTGATAAGCTTTGCCCCTCAGCGTGATCCCCACAGAAGCCTTCATGTACTTCCCTCATCAGCTCTTTATCCTTTTCTGGTGTAACACATCTGAGCAATGGCATGGAGTATCCTCTTCGATATATAATACCATCGACCAATATGTACCTAGCAGCCTGTCTTTGCAGAGTCCTGGCTTTGTTTCTATTCGCCAATAGTACACCATTCGTGAGATATTCCAAGTACGACGCCATCCATGTATCTTATAACCGGATCTCCATATTTTCTTCATCTGTTCGTATGCTCGGCTCACGTAGCCGTTCCACTGGCACTATATTTAAAGTGTCAGCATCTTTCGCACTCGCGAGTTTGGCTAAGGCATCTGCGTTTGAATTTTGATCTTGAGGTATTTGCTGGAGGGTATACTTCTCGAATTGCGCCAACATGTCCTTGGTTTTCTTCAGGTAGGCCATCATTTTCAGACCTCGTGCTTGATACTCCCCTAAGACTTGATTCACTACCAGCTATGAATCGCTATAAATATCCAACACTTTTATACTCATGTCTTTGGCCAATCTCAGTCCGGCGATGAGTGCTTCGTAATTGACTTCATTGTTTGAAGCCGTGAGATCGAATCTAATGGCGCAGTGAAATTGATGCCCTTCTGGAATTATCAATATCCACCTTAACCTGATAATAACACTTAGATCACATTTTTAACCAAAGGACTCGGGTAGGGAGTCAAATTTCTGGTTCACTGTTCACCGTAACTGTTCTGGGTAGCCAGGGCGTTACAACTTGGTATCAGAGCAATGCCAAGGTTAAGGTTCCTGTAGACTGGCTGGGCATGTACACACATCACCGAAGTCAAGCTCGACTCATGGTTTGGTAACTATTTATGTGGTTACATGTATAATTGTCTGAATGTGATATATATATATATGCTTTACCTATGCGCATGAGATATCATGTTGAGCTTGTGCCCTGAAATATTATATCTTCAGCAAATGTGTGCTAATTAGTACTGAGATTGCTGGCATCTGCTTATTAGTATGGTTGTTTATGAATTATTATGCGATACATGCTGAGTGCTGAATGCCATAAACATGTATCTGTTTGTGAATACTGAATGACTGTGGAATGTGATAGTTGTCTGTTTGTTCTTGGACCGTGAGGCGGCAAGAGGTTTAGTTATTACTACCTGACCGGCCGTATTGATTATTGTTTCAGTACGGTATCAGTGACAGAATGAACCCAGGACAGACAGACATGTCAGCTGGCGAGAGTGATCCAGGCCAGAATAATAACAGTCAGGGTCAAGAGAATGACCAATCCCAGATTCCACAGCCAGCACCTGCAAACTGGCAGCAGATGTTTGAGGAATTGCAGGTTACAGTGCTGAAACAGGGAGAGGAGCTTCGTCTCCTAAGACAGCAGCAAGTGCCGGTAGTGGCCAGTGTTGCAGAGGCACCTTCTGTGTCGGTGCCAGTTATTGGGCAACTACCTGGGGTTGAAAACAGATCTTAGTCTGGCCAGTGTTGGCAGAGACTAAGATCTGGCATGACAATGCAGCCAGAAGGGATTTTAGGAGGCCGGGTCCTCCATTTGTGGGTTCTGGTAGGGGTGTTGGCCCCAGTGATTAGAGGAGGAAGGTTCCTGACACCTTCCCAGTTCCAGGTCCTGACAAACGGCCCCGTGGTGTTTCTATGGGTCGTCCAGGTGGTAATGAAGCCTGGAGGTCTTATCCTGAGTGTCCTAGATGCAAGAGGCATCACTTGGGAGAGTGTAGGGCGAGGACTTACTTCTCTTGTGGAGCAGTGGGTCATCTGAAAAAGGATTGCCCTAAGGCAAGAAAGGAAGAACCCAGGAAGGCAAACAGCTTGGCCCCAGCGCGAGTGTTTGCATTGACTCAGACAGAAGCTGAGGTTTCCCCCTCAGTTGTTACAGGTCAGCTTCTTAGTGCTGGATCCGCTTATAATGTATTGATTGATTCTGGTGCTACACATTCCTTTGTTGCTAGTAGTATTATTGATAGGTTGTGTAGACCTTGCGATTTCTATGCTGTGGGGTTTGGTACTTTGTTGCCCACTGGGGAGTTAGTGGTATCCAGGAAATGGGTCAGATCTTTGCCAGTGATAGTGGAGGGCAGAGAGTTGTCAGTTGATCTGATAGAGTTGGTTATGACTGACTTTGATATGATACTGGGTATGGATTGGTTAGCAAAGTATGGGGCAACCATTGACTGCAGAAGGAAGATGGTCACCTTTGAGCCTGAGGGTGAGGATCCTTTTATGTTTGTTGGTGCTGTGCATGGACCCCGTATTCCTATGATTTCTGCATTGAGGGCTAGGGATTTATTGCGAGGAGGTTGCATTGGATTCTTAGCCAGTGTGGTTGATACCACTCGGGTCGTGCCAGTGAGACCAGAGGATACTAGACTTGTATGTGAGTTTCTGGATGTGTTTCCAGAAGATTTACCAGGGTTGCCACCACACAGAGAGATTGAGTTCGTTATAGAACTGGCACCAGGGACAGAGCCAGTGTCTAGAGCACCATACAGAATGGCCCCAACTGAGTTGAAAGAATTAGAAGTACAGTTGCAAGAGTTGTTACATTTGGGTTTTATCAGACCTAGTTTCTCACCTTGGGGTGCGCCAGTTCTGTTTGTGAAGAAGAAAGATGGTTCTCTAAGGATGTGTATAGATTACAGAGAACTGAATAAGTTGACAATTAAGAACCGGTATCCTTTGCCAAGGATAGATGATCTGTTTGATCAATTGCAGGGTAAGACGTTATTCTCTAAGATTGACCTTTGTTCAGGTTATCATCAGTTGAGGGTCAAGGAGGGAGATATACCAAAGACCGCTTTTCATACTAGGTATGGGCATTATGAGTTTCTAGTTATGTCATTTGGATTGACTAATGCCCCTGCTGCTTTCATGGATATGATGAACAAAGTGTTCAAGGATCTAGACCAATTTGTGATCGTCTTCATCGATGATATTCTGATGTATTCTCAGACTGAGTTAGAGCATGAACAACATCTGAGGTTAGTCCTACATAGATTGAGGGAACACAGACTATTAGCAAAGTTTAAGAAGTGCGAGTTCTGGTTGTCTCAGGTATCCATTCTTGGGCACATTGTCAGTAAGGAGGGGATTAAAGTAGATCCAGCAAAGATTGAAGCGGTCAGAGATTGGCCAAGGCCAAGGAATGCTTCTGAGGTTAGAAGTTTCCTTGGATTGGCAGGGTATTACATGCGTTTTGTGGAAGGGTTCTCAAAGATTACTACTTCGTTGACTGAGCTAACACGCAAGGGTCAGAAGTTCGTGTGGTCAGATAAATGTGAGAACAACTTCCAAGAATTGAAACAGAGGTTGATTACAGTTTCGATTCTGAGTCTTTCGACAGACCAGGAGAAGTTTGTGATTTACTGCGATGCTTCTCATCAGGTTTTGGGCCGTGTTTTGATGCAATCAGAGAAGGTTATAGCTTATGCTTCTCGTCAGTTGAAGGAGTACGAGAAGAGGTATCCTACTCATGACTTGGAGTTGGCAGCGGTGGTTTTTGCTTTAAAGATATGGAGGCACTATCTCTATGGAGAGAAGTGTGAGATTTATACAGACCACAAGAGCCTGAAGTACTTCTTCACCCAGAAGGACTTGAATATGAGGCAAAGGCGTTGGCTGGAGTTAGTAAAAGATTATGACTGTGAGATTTTGTATCACCCAGGGAAAGCCAACGTGGTAGCTGATGCTTTAAGCCGGAAGGGTCCAGGACAGATTCATGGTATTAGGCTGATAGCCAGGGAGTTAGCTGATGATATGACCAGAGTTGGTATAGAGTTGCTGGTGGGCCAGTTGGCCAATAATACGCTACAGTCTACGCTGCTAGAGAGGATCAAGGAGGGTCAGTTGAGAGATCCACAACTGATCAAGATTAGAGAGGATGTCTTGGCTGGAGCATCCAGGGATTATATAGTGTCTGATTTGGGGTTGTTGAGATATAAGGGACGGATTTGTGTTCCATTAGACACTGCGTTGAGGCGGGAGATTCTGAATGAATCTCATACTACACCTTACTCTTTGCATCCAGGCACCATGAAGATGTACCAAGATGTGAGATCATTGTATTGGTGGCCGGGGATGAAGAGAGATGTAGTAGAGTACGTGGCTAAGTGCTTGACATGTCAACAGGTCAAGGCTGAGCATCAGAGGCCGGCAAGGTTATTGCAGCCTCTGGATATCCCAGAGTGGAAGTGGGAAGACATCACAATGGACTTTGTGGTGGGCTTACCCAGGACCGTTGGTCAGCATGATTCCATTTGGGTGATAGTGGATCGCTATACCAAGTCAGCTCACTTTCTTCTAGTGAGGACTACTTATACCGTTGACCAGTATGCAGATCTCTACGTGAGAGAGATCGTGCGCCTCCATGGAGCTCCTAGGTCGATCGTGTCAGATCGGGACCCTACTTTTACTTCCAAGTTTTGGAAGAGTTTACAGACAGCCATGGGTACACGATTGAAGTTCAGTACATCTTATCATCCTCAGACAGATGGGCAATCTGAGAGGACGATTCAGATATTAGAGGACATGATGCGGGCATGTGTGCTGGACTTTGGTGGATCTTGGAGTAAGTATCTGCCTTTGATAGAGTTCTCCTATAATAATAATTATCAGTCTACCATTGGGGTTGCACCTTATGAGATGCTGTATGGTAGGAAATGTAGATCTCTCATTCATTGGGATGAGACAGGTGAGAGGCGATACTTAGGTCCTGAGGTAGTTCAGAGGACCAGTGAGGCTATTGACAAGATTAGAGCTCGGATGCTTGCTTCTCAGAGTAGACAGAAGAGCTATGCAGATCCCAAACGCAGGAACGTGGAGTTCCAAGTAGGAGACTATGTCTTCCTTAGAGTCTCGCCATGGAAAGGGGTGAGAAGGTTTGGGAAGAAAGGCAAGCTGAGTCCTAGGTTTGTAGGTCCATTTGAGATCCTGGAGAGGAATGGTCAGGTGGCTTACATGCTAGCTTTGCCTCCGGCGTTGTCGGCCGTGCATAATGTGTTCCATGTATCCGCTCTTCGGAGGTATGTATCTGATGAGAGACATGTTTTGAGTTATGAAGATCTGGAGCTTGAGCCAGATCTCTCTTTTGAGGAGCAGCCTGTTCAGATACTTGACAGGAAAGATAAAGTCCTCAAGAATAAGACGATACCTTTGGTTAAGGTGTTGTTGAGGAACAGCAAGGTCGAGGAGGCAACCTGGGAGCTGGAGTCAGATATGCGGAGTCAGTTTCCCGAGCTGTTCAGGTAAATTTCGAGGACGAAATTTCTGTAAGGAGGGGATAGTTGTAATGCCCCGGATTCCCTAATATGGTTTAATGGCTTGATTAGTAGGCTGGGAGGGCCATAACTGTTTAATTATGCTATTAAATGTGTTTATGCATGTTTATGAGAATTATATTATAATATGATGTTAAATGCATGCATGTGGGTTCCCATATGTTTACAGGGGTGTTTTGGTAATTTGGCCCGTTGAGGGTATAAATGTATATTTGTTTGCATGTCAATGATATATTGTGAGACCACATTATAATGTGGATTGGTTTGAGTATCTCGGCATGAGACGATCTTTAAACATGATTTATCGGTTTGGTCATAACAGGTTTGAGCTCGGGGCTCGGGGTGAGTCTCGGGGTGATTTTAGTGATTAGAGCGTTACTGGGGATTATAGGGTAACAGGATATGAATTATTAGAGTTTGAGAATATTGAGATTAGTGGGAATTGGGAAGCATTAATTATGATTAACGGGATAAGTGGAAAGTACCAATTTTACCCTTAGGATAGTTTGAGAAGCTTTTGATGACTCAAGGGTATTTTGGTCATTTAAGTTTGGATATATATGACTTAAGTGGCTGTTGGCTGTAGAAAGTTGTAGACTAAAACAGAGACAATCTTCTTCCTTCCCGTACGTTACTCCTCTCCATATTTCTCTTTGGTGTTCTTGAGCTTAAGGTGGGGTATTAAGCTAGGAAACTCAAAGGCTGAGGTGGTGGGCTTAGTTCAGCTGTTGAAGGAGGTTTCAAAGCTGGTTTTAAGGTGAGTTATAGTCTTGAACTCAGGTTATGCTCTGTTTTCCTTTTAGTTTTTAGCTTATGGTTTTTGATGTAGAAAGTGGGAATCAAGGGGAGTTTTTGTGTATGTTTGGTTGGGATTTGATGAGGGTGAGTTATGGGTGTTGTTTGGGGGTTTAATTGTGTGTTTGGAGGAAGTTTGGAGATGGTTTGAAGGGCTGGTTTGACAGGAAAAACACAGGGGAGAATTTCTGGTGCGTGTGGCCGTTTTTGCTAGTCTGGGCTGGGCGTCGCGGCGCGGCTGTGGTGCACCGCGGCCCTTGGCGTCTAGCAGGGGAGAGCCCTTCTGTCTGTAGGGCGCGCCGCGGCGCAGCAGGGGAGGGCCGTGACCCTTAAGGTCATTTCAGCCAAAATCATGTTTTTAGCTTGGGGATTCAAACCTTAGGCCTCGGGGTTGAACCTAGTACCCGGTTGGGTAGTATTTGATGTCTCGGAGGCTGGGTTTTGGTTTAGGAACCCTCTGTGATCATTTTTATTGATGAATCCTATATCTTGGTTATGACCAGGTGACCGTCAAAGAATTTAAAGGTTGATCGTTCTCAGGGGTCGTTCATATAATAATTATCACTCGAACCAGAGGTAAGAAAACAGTGTATGAATACAGTTGCACCCTGTATAGGTATATGACATGCATGATTTGTTATTGAAGCATGTTGGTTGATATATGTGAACATGGATTGCATATCAAATGCTAGTGAACGCTGATTACTTGTTTATGGCACTGACTAGTCAGGGACCGACCCTAGAGTCGATGAACACGCATTGAATGGCTCTATGGCATTAATGCTAGACCGACCCTAAGGTCGATGAACTTATAAGCGCTTGCCTGGTCTAAGACCAGATGTTCATAGCCAAGGTATATGACCCCGGTGACTGTTTGTCACATGGGTAGGGGACGCTGTCCATAGTTACGACTCTAGAGTCGGGAGGAAGGTTATGTTGGTGACCAATCACCATACACCTGTCCTGATCAAACTTATGAAAGAACCACTTATCAATTGAGCCCTGGTGACCCTATCGTCACATGGCTAGAAGAAGCTGTGCTCATTATTGTGACTTTTGGCTATTGTCACCTATTTGTTTGGACTGATAGTCCTGAATGGTTATTATGATCGTTGTTGATATTATATCATGCTTTATTGTGTTTTCTTGCTGGGCCTTGGCTCATGGGTGCTATGTGGTGTAGGTAAAGGGAAAGAGAAGCTCACCCAACCCTGAGTGGAGAGCTTGGGCGATGTTGTGTACATACTGGGCCGCTTGACCACCACGGTCAAGGAGTTCTCAGAGGGACTAGGGGTTTACCCTATTTTTGCCGCTTAGGCCGGCGGGGATTGTAAATTTGCTACAGTAGAAACCCTTTTGTATTATGAACATCTTGTAAACATTTTAAAAGGCTCATGAGCAGTTTATTTACTTAATGAAATTTATCCTTTCATTTTTACTGGTTTTCCACCTTAACCTGATAATAACACTTAGATCACGTTTTTAACCAAAGGACTCGGGTAGCGAGTCAAATTTCCGGTTCACTGTTCACCGTAACTGTTCTGGGGTAGCCAGGGCGTTACAGTGCTATCGTATCATACTTGAGGACGTGAGATGGGTCTGGCACATATCTACGCAGCATTGAGATGTGGAACACATTGTGACTATCTGCTAAAGCTGGCGGTAGGGCTAATCTATATGCAACAACTCCCACTTTGTCCAATATCTCAAAAGGACCTATAAACCTGGGACTAAGCTTGCCTTTCTTCCCGAACCGCTTCACACCTTTCATAGGAGATATTCTTAAGAAAACTTGATCTCAGACTTTGAATTCCACATCATGTCGCTTGGCATTCGCATAACTTTTCTGACGACTCTGAGCAGCGAGCATACGCTGTCTAATCAGCGCTACTGCATCCTGAGATTCTCTAACAACTTCGGGTCCAAGTAGTTGCCTTTCTCCTACCTCATCCCAATGTAGTGGCGATCGACACCTCCTTCCATAAAGTAGCTCGTAAGGTGCCATCCCGATCGTTGACTGGTAGCTATTGTTGTAGGAGAACTCTATCAGTGGCAAATACTTACTCCATGATCCTCCAAAATCAAGTACACAAGCGCGCAACATGTCTTTTAAAATCTGTATGGTACGCTCAGACTGACCGTCTGTTTGAGGATGAAATGCTGTACTAAGACTTAACTTGGTACCCATAGCTTGCTGCAAGCTTCTCCAAAATCTCGATGTAAACATCGATCCTCTATCGGACACTATTGTCTTGGGGATTCCATGCAGTCTTACTATCTCTTGAACATAAATATTTGCGTATTGCTCAGCCGTGTATGACGTCTTGACAGGTAGAAAATGAGCTGACTTGGTTAATCTATCTATTACTACCCAAGCCGAGTCGTGTTGCTTATTCGTGCGAGGCAAACCCGTCACGAAATCCATTGCTATGTCGTCCCATTTTTATTCTGGAATGCTGAGTGGTTGCAATAAGCCTGCAGGCTGCTGATGTTCTGCTTTCACTTGCTGGCACACCAAACATTTAGACACGTACTCCGCTATATCCTTCTTCATTCCTGGCCACCAATACATTGCCTTGATGTCGTGAGTCATCTTGGTCGACCCTGGGTGAACTGAGTATGGGGTATTGTGCGCTTCTTCTAGAATCTTCACCTTAATCCCTTGATCATTTGGCACGCATACCCGATCCTTATATTTTAATAACCCTTAACTTGATATTGAGAAATCCGTGGCCTTCCCTTCTCTAACTGCATCTATATGTGTTACTAACGTGTTATCATGCACTTGCCCATTCTGTATATCTTCCAAAAGACTTGACTGAATGGACAAGTTAGCCAGTTTCCAATGACTACTTCTATTCCAACATTGATCAGCTCCTGCTGTAGTGGCTTTTCTATTCCAGCTAACGCTGCTAGACTTCCATAATTCTTTCTACTTAGCGCATCAGCAACTACGTTTTCCTTTCCTGGGTGGTATAAAATTTCGCAGTCATAATCTTTCACTAGCTCTAACCACCTGCGCTGCCTCATGTTGAGCTCCTTCTGAGTAAAGAAATACTTTAGGCTTTTGTGTTCCGTATAGATCTCACACCGTTCTCCATAAAGATAGTGGTGCCAGATTTTTAATGCAAAGACCACCGCTGCCAACTCCATATCGTGAGTTGGATAGCGTTGCTAGTACTCCTTCAATTGTCTTGAGGCGTAGGCTATCACCTTGTCATTCTGCATCAGCACACAACCCAACCCTTGCTTCGACGCATCACAATAGACTACAAACTTGTCATTGGGTGTCGGTACACAAAGTGCTGGTGCTGACCATAGCTTATCTTTAAGCAACTGGAAACTTTCTTCACACTTATCATTCCAATTGAACCTCTGCTGCTTTCGAGTCAGGTTGGTGAGCGGAGTGGCTATCTTGGAAAAACCTTCAACAAACCTCCGATAATAGCCTGCTAATCCCAGAAAGCTTCTTACTTCTGACGCATTCTTTGGTCTTGGCCAATCCTTCACAACCTCTACTTTAGATGGATCTACAGCAATCCCGTCCTTGGATACTATGTGGCCAAGAAATGCTACTTGTGAAAGCCAAAATTCGCACTTCTTGAACTTGGCGTAAAGCTGATGCTCCTTTAGTCGTAACAACATTAACCTTAAATGTTTCTCGTGCTCGGCTTCATTCTTTGAGTACACCAAGATATCGTCAATGAATACTACAACAAACTTATCCAAGTAGTCCTTAAAGACCATATTCATTAAATCCATGAATGCGGCTGGAGCGTTGGTAAGACCGAAAGACATGACTAAAAACTCGTAATGCCCATAACGAGTTCTAAAGGCTGTCTTAGAAATGTCTTCTTCCCGTACCTTGAGCTGATGATACCCGGACCGTAATTCAATCTTTGAAAACACGGTCGCACCTCGAAGTTGATCAAACAAGTCATCAATCCGGGGTAGCGGGTACTTATTCTTAATTGTCACCTTATTCAGCTCGCGGTAATCTATGCACATCCGCATATTGCCGTTCTTTTTCTTCACCAAAAAAACTGGTGCTCCCAATGGTGAATGGCTCGGTCTGATGAAACCCAAGTCTAGAAGTTCTTGTAGCTGCGTCTTTAACTCCTTGAGTTCGGTAGGTGCCATCCGGTATGGTGCCTTGGAGATAGGCTCGGTGCCCGGTACTAGCTCGATTGTGAAGTCAATTTCCCGCGTTGGTGGCAATCCTGGCAAGTTGTCAGGAAATACCTCTGGAAATTCTCTTACAATACGTACATCTCTGACCTTTAGTGGTATTTCCTTTACGACATCTGTAACACTAGCTAAGAATGCTTGACATCCTTTTTCTATCATCTTCTGAGCTTTAAGTGACGAAATAAGCGGTGTATGTAAACCTGAAACCTTTCCCATAAAACATAGCCTCTGACCGTCAGGAGTCTCGAACATTACTTGCTTACGTTTGCAGTCGATGGTTGCGCCATGTCTTGCTAGCCAGTCCATTCCCAATATCACGTCGAAGTCTTTAATCTCTAGTTCTATCAGGTTTCCTTCTAGATCTACATCCTCTATCTTGATTGGTATGCCTCGTACGACCCGTGATGATAGGACTACTTCACCCGAAGATAATTCTGTTACAAACCTAGTTCTAAATTTTTCACAAGGTTTGTCTAATTTCTCTATCATTCTTAACGAGATATACGAATGAGTGGCTCCCGAATCAAATAATACATAACACTTATTATGGAGAATAGAAACCTGACCTGTAACTACTTTATTGCTAGCATCAGCTTCTCCTTGGGTGAGAGCAAAAACTCTGGCAGGAACCATCTTATCATCCTTTTTCCCCTCTGACTTGAGCTGAGGACAGTCCTTCTTCTGGTGCCCTTCCTGACCACAGCTGTAGCATCCCTTGGTGTTTGTGCAGCACTCACCAGGATGTTTCTTTTGGCACTTAGCACATTGCGGGTACTCTACATAACCCGGCCTATTTCCTCCATTGTTCGTCTGTGCCCTCTTATCGTTGTCGGACTGCTTGTTGTCAGAATGCCTTCTTTTCTGACCGTTATTGTTGTTGGAATGCTGGTTGTTGTTGTTGTGGTTATTGTTTCGACCATTCTGGGGTTGACCCTGCTGCTTAGGCTCAGGCTTACTAGCCTCCTCTTTACTAATGTTTGCTTGAAGCCTTTCCACTTCTATTGCCGTTTCTATAACATCGGCATAAGTAGTCTTCCCCGGGTTTGCTAGCTTAACCCCTAACTCGATCTTTGGTCGAAGTCCTCTAACGAACTTGTTCACCCTCAGAAAATCAGTTGGAACCATCTCAGATGCAAACTTAGCTAATCGGTCGAACTGCCAAGCATACTCTGCTACCGTCAAATTGCCTTGTTTTAGACTAGAAAATTCCTCGACCCTTGAAGCAATGACAGCTAAATTGTAGTACTTTTTGTGGAACAACTCCACAAATCTGGTCCAAGTCATAGTGGCGACATCGTGAGTCTGTTGTACTAAGTCCCACCATATTCTTGCATCCTTCTTGAGTAGAGACGAAACACAAGATATGCGGTCCGCGTTGCCGAGGTTCATGTG
Source organism: Humulus lupulus (assembly GCF_963169125.1). Taxonomy (NCBI): domain Eukaryota; kingdom Viridiplantae; phylum Streptophyta; class Magnoliopsida; order Rosales; family Cannabaceae; genus Humulus; species Humulus lupulus. Next base: position 5,692,007 of record NC_084798.1, read on the forward strand.
CACAAGGATCGACTCCACATTTCTGAGCCATTCTTCCGCCTCGAAGGGGTCAGTTGTCCCTTCAAAATTTGGAGCGGGCTGCTTACGAAACCACTTATAGATAGGCTCCACATGTTGAGCTGGGTATGGCGCATAGTTCGCCATTGGCCATCCCCCATATGGACCAACTTGATGGGGTACTGGGGCCATTTGTTGTGGCTGTGGTTGCGGCGGAGGTGGAGGCTGAGGTTGAGCCTGCTGTCGCTGTTGTTGCAGTAATTCCTCAACTTGCCGTCGTAGTCTGGCAACTTCCGCAGTGTTGTCAACCAGCGGTGGTGGCGGCGGCGGCGCATTCCGGTTGGCATTTGGACGCCTCCCCCTTCTGCAAATTGGAGGGGCTTCATTCATCTCAGGGGTGATGTTGGGGACATTGCCATTGGTGCGAGCAGATCTTCGAAGCGACATCTTCAGCAGAGTTCTAACAGTTGAGAAAAACATGTTAGAACTTACCTTAATAGGCTCTAAAGCAAAACTTAAGCTAATCAAACATAACTCAGACCTATTAATTATGACTTCTTATGAAAAGAATTATATAAGCCTTCTTTATAATTAGGGTGTGTTTCTAAACTTAGAAAAATAAGCCATCTTTCTTATTTTCTAAGTGTGTTTCTAATTATCCTATATGACTTAATTCTCAGGCTCGAAACTCATCGTTGTTCTAAAGTTAACCATACTGAGGGAGGGCTGGGATCAGTAAAATCGTTCCCACTACTATGGCCCCCTATCTCTCAATATAGAGAACCTGGTTCATTGATTTGTATCCACCATCACCGAACTTAGTCATTATTTATTAAATTTATTATTTATTATGATTGCAAAAATAAAATCAAACTCATACATGTCATCAAAATAACAATAATATTAATTTGGAAAAGCAATTTTCACTAAGTACAATCATAAATTCAAAACAATAAATAAATAAATTAATCTTTTCTAAAAATTGGGATCTTCTACATCAGATCCTTCATCTAACATGTCATCATCTATCTCTTCATAATCATCATTTTCGTGAGCCTCAAAAATTCCTCTTGGAAGATTGGTAAAAATTATATTCTTTTGTTCTTGTGTGAATTGGAATTCCATCTTAGATGTAAGCCTTATTATGAGAAAATAATATCTCATAGCCGGTGGTACTTCATTCTCAACATCCATTGTCTCCCATATTTCTTCCAAAGCAGCAATTACAAAAGGAAAATCTCTAAAAAGCCTAATTACTAAAATATATTGCTCCGTAGCTCTCATCATTATTTGCTTAGTTTCTTGGAGATGAACTATTTGATTATGGAATAAAAGAAATCTCCGAGTGATTCTCTCCAATATTCCTATGGTATTTCTTGGTTCTCTACTGACTTCTTCAAGGCTTTAATTTCGCAAACCTTGTGAAGATCACATTCATCTCTCTGAATACCAAAACAAAATAAAAATAAAAAAATCCACCCATAAACCAAAATTAAAAGGAGCTTTTGATGTTCAGAAAAGCATCAAGAAAAGATGGAAATCAAATCAAAAAAAATATTTTAATCCTAAATCAAAGATCAGTACAGTAAAGAGTTTATACTGTTCTTATTTCAGAGATCAGTACAGTAAGTTTTAATCAGGCATCAAAACTTTGTTGCACAAATAGAAAGAATCAATTTTTATGTCTTAAAAAGAAGGGTCAATATCACAAATGCTCTTTGACAATGTAAGTTTCATTGAACAGGTTGACTCAAGGTTTCACGTATATTACTTCAAGAGTTAATCAAATTCCAGTTAATTACTTGGTATCACTCAACATTTCACAGGTTGGCTAAAACGTATGGAGGTCACCAACTATATCATTAATCCACATAAATAATGAAAAATCCATATAAAAATTATTTTAATAAATAATAATAATAATAATAATAATAAATTAAAAGAAAGAAAAGGAAAGAAGAAACTGGCACAGTTGGTGTCTTTATTTCTACTTCTTTGAAAGTAAGCAAAGACAGAAATAACTTCAATGAAGAGACAAGGCTATAAGATTGAAGCCATAGGGATCAACTACAAGATTCAAACAGAAAACACATTAGAGAAATCAAGTTCTTGGTCTAGAACTATAATAGTCACCTGAAGTAATTGAAAATTCGCTCAATAAAGGAGGCAGGCAAGTGTCAAAAGGGTTGAACTATTAAGATAAAAAGAATTGAAAATCTAAATCATGCCATACTTATGGTTACTTCAAGGACATTTCAATTATGTTCACACTACGATTGGGCATTCTTATGGTCTTTAGTAGAAATATCACCCAAAAAATTTCTTGTAGTAAATTAATAAAATAGTTTCAAGGCAAATGAATGAAACACCCAGAAACAAAGCAAGTTATAGAAAAAATTATGGACTGTCCAATACTCAAAAATATAACTTATATACATTTGTGGATGGAATCTTATGAAATGGAAACAAACGATACAAACACTTAATAAACTACCTGCCAATTTAATTTTCAAGATGATTACAATAAACACTACAACTTTAAACCTCACTGCATCACTTTTGGCAAATAAAGATAGAGTAAACATATATGTTTAAAAGTTGAAGTTGACACCCCACTGGTGAGTATTGAATCACTCATTCAGTCTATGTTTAAAAGTTGCATTTACATGCATTAAAGTTAGTGTTCCATAAAAAAAGTCAGTGTTCATAACCTGGGATTTTGTCTTATCTGCAGGGTCGTTATGGAACTAGGAGCAGTGTTGCTTTGACTGCAAAAACAAATGGTGAAGTTACCTTTTACGAGACTTATCTGGAAAAAGACATGTGGAAGGAACAATCTGTCAGTTACCAGATTCAGAAGCTTCAGGACAATGGAACCAATCTAGATTCTGAGGCTCTGGCTCATATATAATTTGCTTGTTTGTGATGTGGACCGTTTGTGAATATGTATATGCATATCTATTATCTACCATATGACTCAAGTCATGCGTATTTATGTTCTAAAAGAAAGCCTTGTCAAGGCACATTTATCTATATTAATATTTAAAAAAACAGCCCAGATTCATGTTTCAGAATGAACAAGAGTTTAAAGTACCATCAGCCATCAACTAGAAAATGATTCTATCTATTAACTTGATAATCAAAACAACCGAACACAGTCATCTGAAAAAACTATAAATGTTTGTTACACTGAATTATTATTATTTTTTATTCTTGCTGCAACTATGGTATGTTAAATTAACATCACTTTTGAAGCCTAGACTCACTTATCTGCAATTTTACAAAGTACCTCAACAGTCCTGAGGACTATACATCATCTGCAGCAGAAAGTCCTTGCGTTCATCAACTGGGCATCCAAAGAAGGCTCTCACCCTTGCAGCATTTGCAATTAGGAAAGTGTAGCCTAAAAATCATGACAGATTACATTAAGAGGGAGAGAACTTGAAAACAAAAATTATTACCACAATCAGATTAAGAACAAAAAATCATCACAAGAATTCTGCTAACCTCACGAGTCCATCGCGAGCCTGAACGTACAAGTAAAATTTAAAAATATACTATCGATTTGAGAACTCATACCTTCATTTTATGCTCCAATAAACCAATAAAAAAATGATGCTAACTGTAAATAATGATTCACAAACTTTCTTTCTTGCTTCAAACATAGTACAGTATATTCAATCCCTAATTTAAACAAAAATTCCCACAAATAATCACAATATTATAGTTATATATACACATGAGACAAAAAATTGCAGAAATCAAAATTGATGGAGCAATATTGAGAGATGAATGGTGAGGTTTTGGAACGGGGGAGGGAGGCCAGAAAGATAACAATGGAATGAGTGACTAGGAAAGAAGAACAACACCCAGATTCAAACTTCATTAAACTCATACTCATATTCAAAAATCCACATATAATAACTAAAATGAAAGACAAAACATATACTATGAAGAAAACCTATAAGATTATTAAACACACAGTAATTAAAATACCCCATTCTAAGGCTTCGACTACCATGAACCAACCAACAACAACAAAAATAAGTCGAGAGGAAACAGACCAGATCTCGCCTCCGTCGTGTGCTGAGGAGAAGAAGACCCACGCATCGTCGAACCCGTGACCTCGCCTTTGCCTCTGCCTCCGCCAGGCGTCGTCACCTATTCTTCCAAGAAAAAGAAGAATAACGGATAGGAGTGAGAGAGGAGAGGGCAGCGGCTTAGGGCTCTCTCTCATTTACTGAAGAGTAGGAACCATTACCAGAGTGAGGTCAGGACAAGAAAGAGTACCTTTGATGTTTGCTAAGTCGAGTCGATGGGGTGGAGAGCGACTTCGTGATGTTGGAGTAGACCGATCTGACCGCCGGTGGAGGAGAATGTAGAGTCCAAGAACTTTACTTAGCTAATCGTTTCGTAGTATTATAGTATTATAGTATGTATAGTATTATCTTTGTTACTGTGGATTTTTGGTTCAGACCGGAAATTATTTGGACACTCATAGTAGTACTTATAGATTTTCTAAGTTTAATCTATAGTTTAAGAATATTAAGTATAACCTAAGGTTTGATTAATGTGACTGATATTAAGGATTATATTTATTATACTATAAGGTTTAGATATCAACCAATAGGATTTTAAGCACATGTTATGAATGGGGATTAAGGATTAAGTATTTTTGAGGATTAAATTTAATAAGGAGTAAAGTTTGAATGTTATAGGGTCAGTCAGCAGCTTTGAGTACGTTGAGGGCTTAGTCAAGGCTGTTTACTCCATTCAAACTTAGCTAAAAATGTATAATTTCGTGTTTAAATATTCAGCGTGTGCCGATATATCGCAGCTATAGGGGGCGATATATCGCAACACGTAGATACGGAAAACACGAATCGATGCACGGTCGCCTCGGGAACAATGGTCCAGGCGATATATCGCCTATAGGGGGCGATATATCGCCTCCTCCAGCATGTTTTCAAACATTTTTGAATTCTTTTCCTTTCAGCCATTCAAACTCCTTCATAAGTCCAGCATCTTTTGAACGAGTCTTCAGCCTCTGCTGAACGATTATTCAAATTATTTTCGCCTAAAAAGCCATTATTTTTATTCAAGTAAAATCAAGATACTTTCATTCCCAAACTCTATAAATAGGACCTAGTACCCAGCCATTATTCACCTTTTGCTCTAAGTTCAGAAGTTGCAAGTGCTAAGTGAGTGTGAAAGTGTAAACACCTGGTTTGGGAAATCATAAAGCTTAAACATCATAAGCTTATCAAACACTTTGGGAAGTGAGGTTCTATAGTATTTCGGTTGAGGTGTAGATTGGTCTTTCAAGTCTTTGAGGTAAACCAAAACTCTATTTCATTTGTTTCATGTTATTTTCTTTCTCAAAGCCTTCTACTCAGTTCCCTAACCTCATTCTTATTTTGGTTAGGGAATCCAAATTCTTAAGCACATAAGTTGTGGTAAGCATATTTCTCAATGGTTTAGTCTTCCTATTCATTTTCATTTCTTCTTCTTCATAAGGCTCACTCTTTCTCATATGGTTTTAGGAGTGTTCCAAAAAGTCCCAACTCAGTCCACCATATCCCGGTAACTTTGGTAAGGAAAATAGGATATAATCTATATGTGTATTGCTTGTGTTATCTTATGTGTTATGTTATGAAATATAATATGTTATGAATGTGTATGTTTGTAGGCTTGGGCTTATGCCTTATTTGACTAACAAGACCCCAAAAAAGATTATGGGCATATGCCTACTTAGCTAGTAGGACCCCACTAATCTCATGGGCATAAGCTTGTTTAGTCTATGGGACCCCAAGAAATAATGGCCATTATAATAAGTGTATGTATTAAGTGTTATGATATGTCTTTATGTTTCTTATGAAATTATGTTTATGACTACGTGTTAGATTTTCCTTGCTGGGCATTAGGCTCATTCCTTTTTGTTTTATGTGCAGGAAAATAGCTTTAAGAGGTGGTAAGATTCGTGGACGCTTAGAGAATGTGTATCGATGGTGAATGGAGTCAAGGGGCCGAGCGTTATGCGATTCGAGGACGTAGTTTCGGTTTTATGTCTTTTACATGTATTTTCTGCACTATTTATGTAATGTTTTTTTTATTTTAAATCATGTTTTGTTTTTAAAGACAATGGGATCCCATATCCTTTTTGGTATTTATGTAAGTAAATTTTATTTCTACAAGTTACCTAATAAAGTTATGGTATTTTTACAAATATAAGTTTTAGTAAGAATTTGTATGTATAGTTTCGTTAATGGTCCAAAAGTCTAGAGTAGTGGATCATTACAGAGAACGACGCCGTGTGGTTTGAGCACTCTCTCGTGGAGGCTAGAGAGAATCGATGAAATGAATGGTGAGAATGAAGGGATTTAGGCGTTTAGAGAGAACCCATATTCAGAATGAGAGTGTTGTGTAAAATAATAAAAAAAATTAAAAGTAAAGGCGCCATTACAAATTCACTTGGCGCTAAATATTTCTCCCCGAATATTTTAGAGCTAAATCATTAATAACACTTTAAAAAAGGTGCTATATCTTAACGTAATATTTACTCAAACTTCTTGTAGTGATTGAAACAACCTTTTGTCTTATATCGACATTCTCCTGAATGCTTCCTCTTGCAGATAGGGCACTGGGGATATTCCACATAGGGCTTCTTATTCCAGTTACTTTCTGATGTAGTCTTGTTCTTCTTATCAGCCTTTTGATTTTGACCACCGTCATGTTTTCGTTTGTGGTCATTCTGTTCATTGCTATTCTTTTTGGCGTCCCTTCTGGCCGCGCCTTCTTTCCAAATCCTTTCTTCAACCTGCTCAGCTTCCAAGGCTACCTCTAATGTTTCCGCATAAGTGGTTATCCCCTGAATCAACTTCACATCACGGGCTATCATAGGTTTCAGTCCCTTCACAAATCTTTGAATTCTTAGAGTCTCAGTGGGTACCATGTCCGCTGCGAACTTAGCCAGCTTATCAAACTTCCTGGCATACTCTGTCACAGACGAATTCCCTTGAGTAAGCGCGATGAATTCGTCCACCCTTGTGGCTAGAATCGCAGGACTGTAGTATTTCTTGTTGAACACTTGGATAAACTCATCCCAAGTCATAACGTTCACATCTCTAGTCTATTTTACTATATCCCACCAGATGCGAGCATCTTTCTTTAGTAAACTCGAAGCACATGTGTAGAGTCCAAGAACTTTACTTAGCTAATTGTTTAGTAGTATTATAGTATGTTTAGTGTTATCTTTGTTACTATGGATTTTTGGTTCAGACCGGGAATTATTTGGACACTCATAGTAGTACTTATAGATTTTCTAAGTTTAACCTATAGTTTAAGAATATTAAGTATAACCTAAGGTTGATTAATGTGACTGATATTAAGGATTATATTTACTATATTATAAGGTTTAGACATCAACCAATAGGATTTTAAGCACATGTTATGAATGGTGATTAAGGATTAAAGATTTTTGAGGATTAAATATAATAAGGAGTAAAGTTTGAATGTTATAGGGTCAGTCAGCAGCTTTGAGTACGTTGAGGGCTTAGTCAAGGCTATTTACTCCATTCAAACTTAGCTAAAAATGGCTAATTTCGTGTTTAAATATTCAGCGTGTGCCGATATATCGCAGCTATAGGGGCGATATGTCGCAGCACGTAGATACGGAAAACACGAAACGATGCACGGTCGCCTCGGGCATACTGGCCCAGGCGATATATCGCCTACAGGGGGCGATATATCGTCTCCTTTAGCATGTATTCAAACTCTTTTGAATTCATTTCCTTTCAGCCATTCAAACTCCTTCAACAGTCCAGCATCTTTTGAACGAGTCTTCAGCCTCTGCTGAACGATTATTCAAATGATTTTCACCTAAAAAGCCATTATCTTTATTCAAGTAAAATCAAGATATTTTCATTCCCAAACTCTATAAATAGGACCTAGTACCCAGCCATTATTCACCATTTGCTCTAAGTTCAGAAGCTGCTAGTGTTAAGTGAGTGTGAGAGTGTAAACACTTGGTTTGGGGAAAAACTATAAGCTTAAGCATCATAAGCTTATCAAACACTTTGGGAAGTGAGTTCTATAGTATTTCGGTGGAGGTTAGATTGATCTTGCAAATCTTTGAGGTAACCAAAACTCTAGTTCCTTTGTGTATTATGTTTCCGTTCTCTTAGTCTTCTACTCAATTTCCTAACCTCATTCTTATTTTGGTTAGGGAATCCAAGTTCTTAAGCACTTAAGTTGTGGTAAGCATATTTTCTTTTAATGGTTTAGTCTTCCTATTCTCTTTCATTTCATCTCCTTTCTTTAGACTCACTCTTGTTCATTATGGTTTTAGGAGTGTTCCAAAAAGTCCCAACTCAGTCCATTTTATCCCGGTAACTTTGGTAAGGAAAATAGGCTAGAATCTATATGCTTATGTTTATGTTATCTTATGTGTTATGTTATGATATGTTATGAATGTGTTTGTTGTAGGCTTGGGCTTATGCCCTATTTGACTAACAAGACCCCAAAAAGATTGTGGGCATATGCCTATTTAGCTGGTAGGACCCCACTAATCTCATGGGCATAAGCTTGTTTAGTCTATGGGACCCCAAGTAATAATGGCCATTATAATAAGTGAATTATGTGTTATAATATGTCTTTACGTTATTATGAAATTATGTTTATGTTTATGACTATGTGTTAGATTTTTCCTTGCTGGGCATTAGGCTCATTCCTTTCTGTTTTATGTGCAGGAAAATAAGCTTTAGAGGCGGAAAGATTCGTGACGCTTAGAGGATTTGTATCGATGGTGAATGGAGTCAAAGGGTCGAGCGTTATTCGATTCGAGGATGTAGTCTTGTTTATGTTTTTATGGTTTTAAATGTATTTTCCGCATTTTCTATGTAACTCTTTTTAGTTTTTAAGTTATTTTTGTTTTAAAGACAATGGGTACCCATATCCTACTTATTTTTATGAAAGTAACCTATGTTTCTACAAGTTTATAATAAATTATGGTATTTCCGCAAAAATGTAAGTTTTATGTATAGATTCGTTAATGGTCCAAAAAGTCTAGAGTAGTGGGTCATTACAGTTGGTATCAGAGACAACGGTTCTTTTGCATGAAGTTCTCCTCGATACACACGCTCAAAGCTCCGAATCGGACCGCCAAGTAAGTGCTTAAGTTACTAGTTATGTTACTTATGTGTATAGCTAACACTTTTAGTGTTTATGTTTTCAGTTAAGAATGAACGGAGCTTTAAGCAATGAGGATATCCGAGCCATTAAGGCTTTAAAAAGAATAAGGGAGCCAAGGAACACCGTAGGAGCACTAGAAAAGATCACTCGAAGATTGATCTTGTTCCACAAAGAGATAGGTCACCTTCAAGAGTCTAAGCAAATCATGATGAGAGCTGCAGAACAATATGTCCTAGTAATTAGGCTTTTAAAAGATTTTCCTTCAGCAATTTTAACTTTAGAAGAAATATGGGAGAATATAAATAATGATGATGACTTACAAGCAACCCTAAGATATTATTCTCTCATACTTAAGTTCACCTATGATTTAGAGTTTCAATTCACTAATGAGCAACAACATAGGATCTTCTTGAATCTTCCCCGAGGAAATTTTGAGGCTCAAGACAATGATGATTATAAGGAGATAGATAATGATATGCTAGATGAAGGATCGGATGTAGAAGATCCCGATTTTTAGAATAGCTAGTTTTTCATTGTTTGTTTTGTTTAAATCTTTATATTATGATTGTAATACGTGAAAATTATTATTTTTCCAAATTAATTTCATGTTATTTTATCATCATGTATGAGTTTGATTTTATTTTCACAATCATAATAAGTAATAAATAAAATGAATAATGACTAAGTTCAGTGAGGGTGGATACAAATCAATGAACCAAGTTTCCTTATTGAGAGTTAGGGGGCCTTAGTAGTGGGAACGATTTTACTGATCCCAGCCCTCCCTCAATATGGTTAACTTTGGAACAAAGATAAGTTTCGAGCCTGAGAATTAAGTCATATAGGATGATTAGACACACACTTAGAAAATAAAGATGACTTGTTTTTCTAAGTATAGAAACCCACTCTAATAATAAATAAAGACCAATATAATTTTTCATAAGAAGTCATAATAAATAGGTCCGAGATATGTTTGTTTTAGAATAAGTTTTTGCCTTAGAGCCTATTAGGGTAAGTTCTAACAAGTTCTCGACTGTTAGAACTTTTGGTGAAGATGTCGCTCCGAAGATCTGCACGCACCAACGGAAACGCCTCCAACGTTGTTCCAACGACCAATGATGCCCTCCAGTTCGCAGAAAAGGAGTGCGTGCTACTACTAGCCGCAACACGCTGACACCGCCAGCTGACAACACCGCGGAAATCGCTAGACGGCAACAACAAGTCGAGGAACTCTTGCCGTAACAACGTCAACAGGCGCAGACTCAGCCTCAGCCTCCGCCGCAACCGCAGCCGCAGCTACAACAAATGGCCCTAGCACCCCAACAAGTTGGTCCATATGGGGGATGGCCAGTGACGAACTACGCGCCACATCCAGTACCGAATATGGAGTCAGTGTATGAGAAGGTTCCGCAAGCAGCACGCTCCAAACTTCGAAGGGACTATAGACCCCTTTGAGGCAGAAGAGTGGCTAAGGAATGTGGAGCCAATTCTTACGCACATGAACCTCAGTAAGACGGACCGCATATCCTGCGTCTCGTCATTACTCAAGAAGGATGCCAGAATATGGTGGGACTTAGTTCAGCAGACTAACGATGTCACCACCATGATATGGACAAGATTTGTGGAGTCGTTCCACAAGAAGTATTACACCTTAGCAGTCATCGCTAATGATAGAAGAATATGCTCGTCAGTTCAACATATTAGTCAAGTTTGCACCAGAGTTGGTCCCAACCGACTTTACGAGGTTGACCAAGTTCGTCAGAAGACTTAGACCAAAGATGGAATTAGGGGTTAAGTTAGCAAACCTGGGAACCACTACCTATGTCAATGTTCTAGAAACGGCAATCGAAGTAGAAAGGATTCTGATGAATGTTAGTGAGGAGAAAAAGGATTAAACGATGGTTCCAGACCAAAGTCTTTGCATTGACCCAAGGAGGAACCCATGCTAGTAACAAGGATTTACAGGTCAGATCCTATCCTCGATAGTATATGCTCTAGTATCACTTGATTTGGGAGCAATATACTCGTATATCTCGTTAGGAATGATAGAAAAAAAACTAGACAAACCTAGTGAAATATTTAGAACTAGGTTTGTAACCGAGTTGCCTTCGGGCAAAGTAGTTCTATCATCACGAATAATACGAGGCGTACCGATCAACATTGAGGACATAGAACTAGAAGGAGACCTGATAGAGCTAGTGATCAAGGACTTCGACGTAATACTAGGCATGGATCGGCTAGCACGGCATGGCACAATGATCGACTGCAAACGCAAGAAGGTGATGTACGAAACCCCTGACGGCCAGAGACAATGCTTCATGGGACAAGCTTCAGGATTACACACCCCGTTAGTGTCATCCCTCAAAACTCAACAAAGGATAGAGAAAGGATGTCAAGCGTTCTTAGCTAGCATCACGAACGTGGAAAGGGAGACGCCACTTAAGGATGGAGATGTTCGAGTTATACAAGAATTTCCAGAGGTATTTCCCGATGACTTGCCAGGATTGCCGCCAACTCGAGAGATAGACTTCACGATAGAATTAGTACCAGGCACCGAGCCTATCTCTAAGGCACCATACCGGATGGCACCTACGAAACTCAAGGAGTTAAAGCTACAAGAACTCCTAGACTTGGGGTTAATTAGGCCAAGCCATTCACCATGGGGAGCTCCGGTACTATTCGTGAAGAAGAAGGACGGAAGTATGCGGATGTGCATAGACTATCATAAGCTGAACAAAGTAACAATTAAGAACAAATACCCACTACCTCGGATTGATGACTTGTTTGATCAACTCTGAGGCGCGACTGTATTTTCTAAGATCGATTTACGGTCCGGGTATCATCAGCTCAAGGTAAAGGGAGAAGATATTCCTAAGACAGCCTTTAGGACTCATTATGGACATTACGAGTTCTTGGTTATGTCTTTTGGTCTTACTAACGCACCAGCCGCATTTAAGGACTTAATGAATAGGGTCTTCAAAGACTACTTGGATAAATTCGTCGTTGTGTTCATCGACGACATTTTAATTTACTCCAAGGATGAAGTAGAGCACGAGGAACATTTGAGGATGATTTTGACGCGATTGAAGGAGCATCAACTCTACGCCAAGTTCAAGAAATGCGAATTTTGGCTTTCGCAAGTAGCGTTCCTCGGGCACATCATATCGAAAGACGGAGTTGCAGTAGATCCATCAAAGGTAGAGGCCGTGAAGAATTGGCCTAGACCAAAGAACGCGTCGGAAGTAAGAAGCTTCTTAGGGCTAGCAGGTTATTATAGAAAGTTTGTAGAGGGCTTTTCTAAGATAGCCACTCCACTCACCAACCTGACCCGGAAGCAATAAAAGTTTAACTGGAACGATAATTGTGAAGAAAGCTTCCAGTTGCTTAAAGATAAGCTTTGCTCAACACCAGTACTTAGTGTACCGACACCCAACGATAAGTTCGTTGTCTAAAGCGATGCATCAAAGCTAGGATTGGGATGCGTGTTGATGCAAAAACGACAAGGTGATAGCCTACGCCTCATGTCAGTTGAAGGAGTATGAACAACGCTATCCAACTCATGATATGGAGTTGGCAGCGGTGGTCGTTGCATTGAAAATCTGGCGCCATTATCTTTACGGAGAACGGTGCGAGATTTATACGGACCACAAGAGTTTAAAATACTTCTTTACGCAGAAGGAGCTCAACATGAGGCAGCGCAGGTGGATAGAATTAGTCAAGGATTACGACTGTGAAATCCTATACCACCCAGGGAAGGCGAACGTAGTTGCCGATGCGCTTAGTAGGAAAAGCTATGGGAACTTAGCAGTCTTATCCGGAATAGAAAAGCCGCTACAGCAGGAGCTTATTAGTGCCAGAATGGAAGTGGTTGTAGGCAAGCTGGCTAACTTGTCTATCCAATCGAATCTGCTAGAGGACATAACGGATTGGTCAGAGGCCTGATGACACGCTAACAGCACATATGGAAGCAGTCGGAGAAGGCAAGAATACATATTTCTCAATATCTAGCCAAGGCTTATTGAGAAATAAGGATCAGGTATGCGTGCCAAGTGATCAAAGTATTAAGAAGACGATTCTGGAAGAAGCACACAGCACCCTGTATTCAGTTCATCCAGGGTCTACCAAGATGACTCATGACATCAAGGCAGTCTATTGGTGGCCAGGGATGAAGAAGGATATAGCAGAGTATGTATCTAAGTGTCTGGTATGCCAACAAGTGAAAGCAGAGCATCAGCGGCCTGCAGGATTATTGCAACCGCTTAGCATACTGGAATGGAAGTGGGATGATATAGCCATGGACTTCGTGACGGGTCTGCCAAAGACGAATAAGCAGCATGATTCTGCTTGGATAGTCATAGATAGACTAACCAAGTCGGCTCATTTTCTGCCTGTTAAGACTTCTCATACAGCAGACCAATATGCAGACATCTACATCCAGGAGATTGTACGATTGCATGGAATCCCCAAGACGATAGTGTCAGATAGAGGATCAGTATTTACGTCAAGATTTTGGAGAAGCTTACAGCAAGCTATGGGTACTAAATTAAGCCTTAGTACAGCTTTCCATCCTCAGACAGATGGGCAGTTAGAGCGTACGATTCAGATCTTAGAGGATATGCTACGCGCGTGTATACTTGATTTCGGAGGATCGTGGAACAAGTACTTACCGCTGATCGAGTTCTCGTACAACAACAGCTACCAGTCGATGATCGGAATGGCACCTTATGAGTTGCTATATGGAAGAAGGTGCCGATCACCATTGCACTGGGACGAGGTAGGAGAAAGGCAGCTTCTAGGGCCCGAAGCTGTTAGACAAGCACAAGAAGCAGTAACGCTTATTAGATAGCGTATGCTTGCTGCTCAAAGCCATCAGAAAAGATATGCGGATACCAAGCAACGCAATGTGGAATTCCAAGTTGGAGATCAAGATATCTCCTATGAAAAGTGTCAAGCGGTTCGGAAAGAAGGGCAAGCTTAGTCCCCGATTCTTAGGTCCTTTAAGATATTGGACAAAGTGGGAACAGTTGCGTATAGACTAGCCCTACCGCCAGCATTAGCCGATAGTCACAACGTCTTCCACATCTCGATGTTACGCAAATATGTGTCAGACCCATCTCACGTCCTCAAATACGATACGATAGCACTCCAGAAAGACTTAAGTTACGAGGAACGACCGGTTAGCATCCTAGATAGAGGGATGAAGTAGTTACGGTCCAAGAGCTTTCCTATAGTCAAAGTCCTATGGAGCGATAGTTCTGAACGCGAGGCAACGTGGGAGTTGGAAGAGGACATGCAGAGCCGGTATCCGGAGTTATGTGATAAGTAAATTTCGAGGACGAAATTCTTTTTAGTAGGGGAGAATTGTAGAGTCCAAGAACTTTACTTAGCTAATTGTTTAGTAGTATTATAGTATGTTTAGTGTTATCTTTGTTACTATGGATTTTTGGTTCAGACCGGGAATTATTTGGACACTCATAGTAGTACTTATAGATTTTCTAAGTTTAACCTATAGTTTAAGAATATTAAGTATAACCTAAGGTTGATTAATGTGACTGATATTAAGGATTATATTTACTATATTATAAGGTTTAGACATCAACCAATAGGATTTTAAGCACATGTTATGAATGGTGATTAAGGATTAAAGATTTTTGAGGATTAAATATAATAAGGAGTAAAGTTTGAATGTTATAGGGTCAGTCAGCAGCTTTGAGTACGTTGAGGGCTTAGTCAAGGCTGTTTACTCCATTCAAACTTAGCTAAAAATGTGTAATTTCGTGTTTAAATATTCAGCGTGTGCCGATATATCGCAGCTATAGGGGGCGATATGTCGCAGCACGTAGATACGGAAAACACGAAACGATGCACGGTCGCCTCGGGCATACTGGCCCAGGCGATATATCTCCTACAGGGGGCGATATATCGCCTCCTTCAGCATGGATTCAAACTCTTTTGAATTCATTTCCTTTCAGCCATTCAAACTCCTTCAACAGTCCAGCATCTTTTGAACGAGTCTTCAGCCTCTGCTGAACGATTATTCAAATGATTTTCACCTAAAAAGCCATTATCTTTATTCAAGTAAAATCAAGATATTTTCATTCCCAAACTCTATAAATAGGACCTAGTACCCAGCCATTATTCACCATTTGCTCTAAGTTCAGAAGCTGCTAGTGTTAAGTGAGTGTGAGAGTGTAAACACCTGGTTTGGGGAAAAACTATAAGCTTAAACATCATAAGCTTATCAAACACTTTGGGAAGTGAGTTCTATAGTATTTCGGTGGAGGTTAGATTGATCTTGCAAATCTTTGAGGTAACCAAAACTCTAGTTCCTTTCTGTATTATGTTTCCTTTCTCTTAGTCTTCTACTCAATTTCCTAACCTCATTCTTATTTTGGTTAGGGAATCCAAGTTCTTAAGCACTTAAGTTGTGGTAAGCATATTTTCTTTTAATGGTTTAGTCTTCCTATTCTCTTTCATTTCATCTCCTTTCTTTAGACTCACTCTTGTTCATTATGGTTTTAGGAGTGTTCCAAAAAGTCCCAACTCAGTCCATTTTATCCCGGTAACTTTGGTAAGGAAAATAGGCTAGAATCTATATGCTTATGTTTATGTTATCTTATGTGTTATGTTATGATATGTTATGAATGTGTTTGTTGTAGGCTTGGGCTTATGCCCTATTTGACTAACAAGACCCCAAAAAGATTGTGGGCATATGCCTATTTAGCTGGTAGGACCCCACTAATCTCATGGGCATAAGCTTGTTTAGTCTATGGGACCCCAAGTAATAATGGCCATTATAATAAGTGAATTATGTGTTATAATATGTCTTTACGTTATTATGAAATTATGTTTATGTTTATGACTATGTGTTAGATTTTTCCTTGCTGGGCATTAGGCTCATTCCTTTCTGTTTTATGTGCAGGAAAATAAGCTTTAGAGGCGGAAAGATTCGTGACGCTTAGAGGATGTGTATCGATGGTGAATGGAGTCAAAGGGCCGAGCGTTATTCGATTCGAGGATGTAGTCTTGTTTATGTTTTTATGGTTTTAAATGTATTTTCCGCATTTTCTATGTAACTCTTTTTAGTTTTTAAGTTATTTTTGTTTTAAAGACAATGGGTACCCATTTCCTACTTATTTTTATGAAAGTAACCTATGTTTCTACAAGTTTATAATAAATTATTGTATTTCCGCAAAAATGTAAGTTTTATGTATAGATTCGTTAATGGTCCAAAAAGTCTAGAGTAGTGGGTCATTACAACATGAGACTCGGTCCTCGTTCCCCAATCACATGTGTTCTAAAATAGACTCCACCGATCGAAGCCATTCTTCTGCTTCTATTGGGTCTGACCCACCATCGAAGTTCGGTGGTTGCTGCTTCCTAAAGCGTTCATACACTGCCTCGTAGCGAGGTTCTGCCAACTGTAGTAATTGTGCTAGAGGAATGAGTTGTTGCGCCACTTGTTGTTGCCCTGAATTTATTTGGAATTCTTCTTCCCTTCTCCTTAGCTCTGCCCTAAGACGGGCATTTTCTCTTTCCAAATTTATTCGAGTAGCAGCAGATGCCGACTCTTCCACTACATTGGGTGCTTCTGGCACTCCTGGGGTTGCTGGAAATTCTTCATATAAAGGGGTGGCAGCTACTCCTCTTCCTCGCCCCCTTCCCCTTCCTCGACCTCTGCCTCGGCCTCTTCCATGGCCATTTAGTCTTTCAGATCTTCTTGGTTCTTGTTCCATATTTCTTTTCTGTTTCCCCAAAAGAGAAAAAGAAAAAAAAAAATCTAAGAAAAACAAAACAAGTAGAGGTTATAACTTAGCCTATTGTACTACTGTCTATTAGGTCCATCTATCTATTAAAACTACCCTATTACATTTAAGTCCAACTCGGGTAAATGGGCCTTAACAATTGAATCTTCTATGGAGGAGGGCTGGGTTCAGTATATCGTACCCACTACCAAGGCCCCCTAACTTCCACTTGGACCCAAAAGACAGGAATTTAAACCCTTGCTTTATTAATTGTTATTCGTTTAAATTAGATCCAATCTAATAATGCAAAGCAAATGGGCCTTCACAAATAGGCTAACCCATAAGAGAGGAATTTAAACTTTACACTTTCAATTGAATCCAAAAAATAAAAAATAAAAACTTAACACTTACTAAACAATAAAAGCAAATAACATGTTTTTTTTTTAACTAGTGAAAATATTCTAAAATTTAACGATGTGTTCTTATATGCGTCTAATCCTCCACATCGGATCCATTATAATACTCAGTGTTTGGTATTTTTCTTATAGCTTTAACCTTTGTCCATTGAGCTAATTTATGAAAATAATACAAGAAAAAAAAACATTACAAACATATTTCAAAAACAATGTATATACTTACTTGGTAACGAGTAGGTCCTTTGTAGCTATCGTGTGTATTTCGTGGGAACGTTCAGGACCAATATAGTCGTGGCTCTGATACCACCTGTAACGCCCTAATTTCTCATAGATTACCAAGAACACATCGTTGGGTCATAATCGTAAATATTGCTCTTTTATTTAATAAAAGCTTAAAAATAAATACATGGATCCATGGTTTTATAAAAAAATAAAATACTTGTCTTTAACATAAAAATGAGCAACATTTAAATAAAACAAAATTTTAAAATAAAAGTTTAAATAAATAAATAATTTGGCCCGCTCGATCTTGCTCGACTATATGGTCCCCAACGAATACATCACGAAGCTCTTAGGTCCCACTCGCCACCGGCCTTTCTATCCCTAATTTCCTTAAATAACAAGATCATAAGGAGTGAGCTTCTAAGCCCAGTAAGGAAAATACAAACAAGGGTTAGTCATATAATCAAACATAACATATATTCACCATAGTCATACAACACACAAACATCTAGATAATATCATATCTTAAGAGATAATTCTAAATCATAATCTATAAATCATAGGTCATACTCTAAGTCATAAGTCATAGGTCATAGATCATACATCATAGGTCATAACTCATAATCATAACTAAAAATAACAAATCAGATATAATAAAAAGATAAGTGCTTATACAGAGGTGGCAATTAAGCCCCGGAAAAAAGTCCGTCATACACCAGACATAGGTCCGTCATAGAGTTTTGGCAACCGAACCTACCGGACATAGTCCGTCATACATCATTGGACACCTTAGGTCCAGACACACTTACCCCTTTATTGTACCTGAAATGTTAGGTCATACAAAAATAAACTATATCATACACTGGATCATAATACTAAACTATCTAATTTTACCTCAAAGATTATCAAATAACGAGTGCGAGAGATTGCAAAACGAAGAACCCCAAGAATATGATCGAAACAACAAAGACCACCTTCTTAGCCGCTAATTATTTGAACCTTAATATCATCAAAAACCCCATCAATGATTTTCTAAAAAAATTATTTAAATCACTAAAAATAAATAACTCAACCATACCTTGAATACTCTACCAGCCAAAATCTCAAGCACCCAAAAGCCACTTATTTTCTCTTAATTTCACTATCTATTGACTACTCTTATTTATAGGCTTTAAAAAAAAATATCACGTTTCCATTTTAAATTTTCAATATTCAAAACTATTCAAATTTGAAAGTCCTAAAATATCTATCTCCCACATAACTATCCTTGACCCTAACTAATACTAGCCTATCCGAAATTTCTCTCATCCTTTACTAAGTAATTATATATATATTTTTTATATAAAATCATTCTTTAACAAATTCTACTCACCGAACTCTCTCTATAATAACAATAAATATCTTTTTTTTTTTTTAATCTATCAATATACTAACCTCAAACAAAAGCCTTCACATACGGAAATTCTTAACTACTTATATCTCAATTACTTAGTTATCATTATTATTTTAGTTTCCACATTTGACTAAGTCAAATACTTAAATATCTTAATAACCATATCATACTATCATCTATTGTTCTATTTTTTTCAATTTCAAAGTATATATATAACTTTGAACTAATGTAGTCACTACGTGACTAACATTATATAATTGGAAAATTACTAACAACTAAATAAAACTTAAAATCTATTCTCCAAAATTTATTCAACCATTTTTTTTTAAGCTAGACATAACTTGATACCAATTTATCTAACAAGCTAGAATTCTATGCAATCATCTCATTTTTTCTAAATTTAATTAAAATAATACCACAACTAAAAGTATTATTCTAAATTAACACTACTAATGAACATGTCATAACTAAATAGCAAACAATTAAGTAACTGAGCTACTTGGATATTACAATCTTCCCTCCTTAAAGAAATTTCGTCCTCGAAATTTTACTCACCAAATATCTCAGGATATCGTTTCCTCATAACTGCCTCCAATTCCCATGTTGCATCTCTTTCAGTGTTATTGCTCCACAAGATGTTAACTATAGGGATACTTTTGGACCTTAACTCCTTAATTCCCTGCTCTAGAACGCGTACTGGCCGTTCTTCACAACTGAAATCTTGTTTTAACTCCAGAGCCTTGTAATCGAGCACATGGGATGGATCTGATATATATTTTCTCAACATCGATACATGAAAAACATTATGTGTTTTAGCTAATGATGGCGGTAAAGCCAATCGATATGCTACATGCCTTACTTTGTCCAATATCTCAAAAGGACCTATAAACCTCGGGCTTAACTTTCCTTTCTTTCCGAAACGCATAATTCCCTTCATTGGAGAAACTTTGAGAAAGACTTGGTCGCCTATTGAAAACTCAACATTTCGTCTCTTAGCGTCGGCATAGCTTTTCTGGCGACATTGAGCGGTAACCATTCGTTGTCTTATCTTTTCTACTGCCTCGGTTGCTTCTCTTACAGCCTCAGGTCCTAAATATTGTCTTTCACCAACCTCATCCCAATGAAGTGGTGATCGACACTTCCTTCCATATAGCATCTCATAAGGTGCCATGCCTATCGTCGCTTGATAACTATTGTTGTAAGAGAATTCTATTAATGGAAGATACTTGCTCCATGATCCTGAGAAGTCTAAAGCACACGCTCTCAGCATATCTTCTAATATTTGTATGGTGCGTTCTAACTGACCATCGGTTTGAGGGTGAAATGCCGAACTTAGTTTTAACTTAGTGCCCATTGCACGATGTAAACTTTCCCAGAACTTTGATGTGAAAACTGATCCTCTAACAGAGACTATCGTCTTTGGAACTCCATGTAGTCTTACTATCTCCGCCACGTAAAGCTTTGCGTATTGCTCAGCATTATAAAATGTTCTTACTGGTAAGAAGTGAGGAGATTTTGTGAGTCTATCTACTATCACCAAAACAGAGTCATGCTGCTTGGTGGTCCTTGGTAATCCCATCACGAATTCCATCGCTATATCTTCCCATTTCCATTCTGGAATCTCTAATGGTTGCAAAGTTCCAGCGGGTCTTTGATGTTCGGCCTTAACTTGTTGACATGTAAGGCATTTCGCTACAAATTCTGCTATGTCTTTCGTCATCCCCGGCCACCAGTACATTGTCTTGACATCGTTGTACATCTTGGTCGATCCTGGGTGAAGTGAATACGGAGTAGTGTGCGCTTCCTTCATAATACTTTCTCTTAATTCATCATTATCGGGCACACATATCTGATTCCTATATCGTAGCATGCCTTCTTTTGTCAAGGAGAAATCAACATTCTCTGAGCTCTGTAGTGCTACCTTCATCTTAAGAAGAAACTCGTCTTCTTGTTGTTTCTCTTTTATTTCCTCCATTAGAGTTGACTTGATAGTGAGGTCAGCTAGTTTTCCAGTTATTAGCTCAATTCTGGACCTCTTAATATCATCTTGTAAGTGTTGAGCTATCCCCTTAAGTGTTGACAAGCTTCCGTAACTCCGCCTACTAAGTGCGTCTGCCACGATGTTAGCCTTTCCCGGATGATATAAGATCTCACAATCATAGTCCTTTACTAACTCAAGCCATCTTCGTTGCCTCATATTGAGCTCCTTCTGCGTAAAGAAATACTTTAGACTTTTATGGTCCGTATAGATTTCACACTTTTCTCCATACAGATAGTGCCTCCAAATCTTTAAAGTGAAAACTATTGCTGCTAACTCTAAGTCATGAGTCGGATACCGCTGTTCGTACTCCTTAAGCTATCTCGAGGCATAGGTGACCACTCTTTCGTCTTGCATCAAAACACATCCAAGTCCTTGCTTCGACGCGTCGCAATATACTACAAACTTTCCCTTATCGTTTGGGACGCATAGAACTGGGGCTGTTATGAGCTTATCCTGTAACGTCTGGAAGCTTTCTTCGCATTTCTCCGTCCATTCAAATTTCTATTGCTTCCTCGTCAAATTTGTTAAGGGTGTAGCTATTCTGGAGAGCCCTTCAACAAATCGTCTATAGTATCCTGCCAATCCCAGAAAACTTCTCACCTCCGTGGCAGTCTTGGGTTTGGGCCAATCCTTCACTGCTTCGATCTTGGTTGGATCTACTTCCATGAATTTAATAAAGAAAGGATGGACTGGTTGGCTTACACAGTGCAACAAAATTGCAGCTGGTATTGGAAGAAAATTGTAGAAATTAAGGAGTTCTTTAGAGCTAAAATGGACAGGTCAACATTTATGACAATGAAGTATAGTATTCAATCTGGGCATGCAATACTATATGACCAACATACCAAGGTTCAATAGAGTAAATATGTCTGGGAGAGATGTAGTATTTCGAAGCACAGATACATTCTTTGGCTAGCTTTACATCAGAAGCTGAGAACCAGAGAGTATCTCAGTAAACACTGGCACGTAATGGACAAACTATGTTTGCTGTGTGGGGATCACAATGAAGAGATTTCTCATCTATTCTTTCAATGTACTTACAGTAAACAATGTCTAGTGAAGATGAATGAATGACTAGGTTGCCGAGCACAAACAGAGAACTACCACAATTTATTGCAATGGATTTCCAAAGCAAAACATCTCAGCAAACTCAGGAGAAGCTTCTACATAGCAGCTGTTTCTGCACTAGTATACCATATATGGAGGGTCCGAAATGATGTCTTGTGGTCATCCAAGATTTGACATGTAAATCATACTATGGAGGTCATCAAAAGAGAATTGAAGTTGAAACTTACTGTATTAATGTACAAGGGGAAACAAAATAGAGATAAAGAATGGATTCACAAATTGTAAAGTTAGATACATGGATTGTAAGTTAGATATATGGATTGAAAGTCATATAGGGGTAGAAGAAAATCCATAAGTGTACATGATTTGAATTTGAGAAATATAATGATTCTTATTCACCAAAAAAAAAAACTTATTAATCTACACTCCAGCTTTGAGTTGGTGCCACTTGATGATGTTGTGGTATGTATTCCTACAAATATTAAGTAAGATAAAGTAAGATTAATTAAATATGCAAATATTAAGTCAGTTTAATTAGTAATAATATTTTTAAAATATAAAATTTTAAACTCATATTTAAAAATAAAAAAACAAATAAGCCCACTTCTCTTGTGATTTAGCTTTTACTTTTATTACTTGAGAAATTGAAGCAAATATTAAGTTTTCTTTTAAAAGTATTGTTTGAAAATTCTTCTCAAAGAAACAAGTCTCTAACAATTTATTTATTTTTATTTATAAAAAAAGCCTATTTTAAGTGCTAATAGAATTTTTAATTTCCCTACTAATTAACCATTTTCTAATAATAAATTTCATATTTTATCACTATTCTAATCAAAGAAAAGAATTGATTACATCATAAAACATTAGCTTTCAAAATTATGCAAAATCTTACTTTTATTATGTACTATAATTACTTTACATATAAATTTTGCTTTAAACTTCATTTATAAAATTTGGAATCTCTCACCAAAATATGTGTGTTAATAATAATAATAATAATAATAATAATAATAATAATAAATAAAAGTAAAAATACCTCAAGCTTGGTTATGAGATGAGCAGAGGAAGTAGCAGAAACGACAATGGATCTTGAAAATGGTTTAATAAATCCTTCTTCCACACCTTTGTCAAATAGTCCAAGTAAGTTGTCGTAATACCCATCAATATTCAACACACCTATCTGAATTTAATCCAAAAAAATAAAATAAAAAACCAACTTAATTATATGATATATAAACGAAAAATAATATTTTGGCCAGTGTGTTTTTCTCAAATATGCGATTGACTACTGTGTTTTGTTAAATGACAATTCAGATTCTGTGTTTTGCAAAATGGATCAAAATAATACCCTATACCCAATTTTTATCAAAATATTTTCAATTATAAAATAAATTCTCAGGTCGTTAGTGATGCGAAGAAAATGTTCGAGGAACTGATAATACAATATTATATTTAGATTTTTTTGACCAAAATTGGGTATAAAATACTATTTTGATCTATTTCGCAAAACACATGATCCAAATTGTCATTTAACAAAATACACATGTCAATTATATATTTAGGAAAAAACATAAGAGCCAAAATATTAAAGAATATTGGTTATATATATGCTTCATAATTTATTATTTTGACCCCATAGTGGTTGGTACCAAGTTATAGTCATTTCATGGCGAAGATTTAATCATATTATCTATTCATATGTGAAATTAAATATATAAATTAGGGTTGTTTATATTAAAAGGTCGGTAAGACTAGAGCTGTAAATGTGGGCCGCCCGGCCCGGCCCGGCCCACATTTTTCGTGCCTCCGATAAATTCGGGCCGGGCCGGGCCAGCCCGTGTAAGAAAGTGGGCCGGGCCGGGCCGGGCCAACCCGCACAAAAATATATAGGCCCAGTACGGCCCACAAGCAAGGCCCACATGGGCCACGTGCCGGGCCGGACCGGGCCCAGATCGTGCCAACCCATATTTCTAAAGTGGGCCAACCCATTTTTTAAAATGGGCTTTTTTCGTGCCCTAAAAATGGGCCTCAAGTCAGCCAAAATCTGGGCCTAATTCGAGCCCACTTTTTTTTACCTGTTTTACTTTTTACATATATATATATTTACTTAATTAACACAATAAAAATTCCAAATTTAAAAATAAAAATAAAATAAACATTGCCTCATTAAAAACTTTACCAAGAAAAAGTTTAAGAAATAAAATCTATAAAAATAGTATGATATTTTTACATACTATAAAAAAATGATGATATAATAATAATTTTTTTATTTATTTGAGTTTAATTCGGGCTTTTTGTGTGCCGTGCTTTCGGGCTTTTTATATTCGTGCTTACGTGTCGTGCTTTCGTGTCGTGCCTTCGGGCTTGTCGTGCCGTGCCGTACTAAGCCCGTGTCGTGCCCGTGCCTGGCCCGAGCCCATATTTTTTCGTGTCGTGCTTGGCCCAAGCCCATATTTTTTCGTGCCGTGTCGTGCTCGTGCCGGTTTCGTGCCGTGCTCAAAAGCTCGGCCCGTATTTACAGCTCTAGGTAAGACTATTGATTCCAAACAAAGTTTTGCTCTTTAATAACTACAAGACAAATAGAAGAAAACAAAAACACTAAAATATTAATCTCACAGATTAAACGTTCAAGTTTTAAAAATTTCCTCCGATAAAGAAATGAATTAAGTTCGGCTCATAATCGTTCGATCAATAATTGGATTGATTAAATGATTATTAATTATTTAAAGATAATTAAATACATAAAATTATTAAATCTAAAATACATAAAAAAAATAATTAATAACTTACTGGTTTGTGATGGATTCCAAGATGAGACCAAGCTATTATTTCAAGCAACTCGTCCATGGTACCATACCCTCCTTCATAAATCATCAATATATATATACACACACAAAATCATTATATATATATACCAAAATTAATCACTATATACATATTATATATGAATATATACCAGGCAGAGCAATGAAAGCATCAGCCATTCGAGCCATCTCAGCCTTTCTTTCATGCATACTTGATGCAATCACCACATCTCCCACTGAATTTCCAGAAATCTGTTCAATTTCCAACCACAATTTTAAAAAATATAAGTTAATTATATGTGTATATATATATATTTTTTAAAAAAATCCAAAGAACAAACTGCCAAAAGAAAAATAAAATTAGTTCACTATTATTCACAACATTTTAGAAAAATAATAGAGAGGATTAAAGCATACCTCAACTGGAACAAGAGCTTTGGGAATAACTCTAACCAAAGCAAAAACAAAAAGATTAAATAAAATAAATTTCCAATATTATTTAACATTACATATTTCAAGCAAATATTAAATGAGAAAAAAAAAAAAAAGATGTCTCTCCCTACCAAAAAAAGGCTAAATTATTGCAATTTTGTTCATCATTAAATAAAATACAAATTATAAAAAATTTTGAAGCTTTTATATATATATATATATATATATAGGTTTAATTACCCAAGAACATGACAACCACCATAAAAAACTGTCTGTGAAACCAATCCCATCAGACCCACACTCCCTCCTCCATACACCAAATTTATATTCCTCTTCACCTGCAAATTTCAATATATATATGTATATATATCAAAATCCACATATACATATATAAATATATAAAGAGAAAAAAGAAGAAGAAGAAAGAAAGAAAATAATACTAATTCTCTTCCAAGATCAAGAGCTGCATCAGTGAATATCTGATTGTTCCCAAAACTACTTCCACAATATACACACACTGTTTTGAAATTCCCCATTCTTTAAAAGTCTTCTCATATCAAAATTGATACTAAGATATATATAGATATATATATATATATATATGACAACCTATATATATACATATTTATATAGTAAAATGACTATGACATTTTTCAGCCTAGCACTTTTTGTAGGACTATTGATTATGTTATCTTATTTAGTGGCCCACAAAATAAAGGAAACAAATCTAATATTATCTTAGTGATCATAATCTATTTCCTTATGTACCTTCTTTGTTATATATCCTTACACATTTATGTCTCATCTCATATCATGTTTTTTTTTTTTTTGGGAAAAGTTCATGGATTTTTTTTAATAAAATGGGGTACCTATATACATATAAATTTTTTTTTGGTGCAAGTATGATCATCTTTTTAAAATATTTTTTTATTACATATTTATCTTTGAGACTATGTGTTTTGTCTCATTACCTGTTTGGATGCTGTGTTTTAAAAAATTACTTTTTGGACCCTATATTTTATAAAATAGTTCAAATAGACCCCTAAACTCAATTTTGATCAAATTTTTTTGAATTAAAATCACAAATAATTCATCAAACTAACAACTCAGAACAAAAATACAGTCATTCTGCCTAAGAACTGCGTTGTTATATTCAATTTTGTGTTCATCAAAATCAGGTTTAGAGGCCTATTTGAACAATTTTACAAAATACAGAATCTAAAATATAATTTGTCAAAATACAAGGTCCATACAAATAATGAAGTAAAACACATAGTTTAAAAAAATATAAACCCATGAAAAAAATATTTATACCACTTTAAATCTTTAATTTTATTTACAAATATTTAAACTTAGTAGTACATCCAATTCTATTTTTCTTCTTCTTAAGTTAGCTCTTTCTAATGTTTTCTGTTGACGCCGTTTTTCGTCAACAGATAAAAGAAGAGAGCACGTAAACAATTTAAGACAATGGCCAAAAATAAACAAACGAATCAAACACGGTTTTTTACGTGGTTCAGCAGTTAAATCTGCCTAGTCCACGAGTCTCTGTTATTAATCTCAAGAATATCTCTGAATAATTCTTTAGCATGAATTCTCCAGAGTTTTTTCTCAAGGATCAGAATTTCGGTCCTTTAGAATGGTGCATGACTTCTCTATTTATAGAGAAGGATGCAGAATACTATCCCACATATTTTGGGTAGTTACTCTTTTGTGAATAAAAATAAATGGCTTTAAATGCCAATAATCAGATATAAAAGGAAACGTCCCCCAAAGATCAGGAAACGCATAACTGACAAAATAATATCCCACGATTCTTGGGGATTTACATCAATAAATGAGGATTACATCTCATATTTACAATACTTGTAGATATTCAAGGTGGTCATAGCGTATCTCCAAGGCTTCAGCATCTCAGGTTTCACGTCATTGTGCGAGCCACTGACATCTCCCGAGCTAACATTGCTTTCGAGATAGTACATCGAGCTCAATATCCCTGCTCCGAAGTTGTTCCCGAAGATGAGGGACTCTCAGAGCTATCTTTCGAGATCGAGATCATTTCGAGGTCACTACATTCGAGGTCATGTATCATACTTTGCAGGCTCGATTTACAATCGTAGAGCATACCCTAACCCTCACGAGACCATTTAATGCGAACTCAGCTTTCGAGGTCATATTTACTATGGCTTGAAATCTGGGTATAACATTTTGCCCCCTCAAAAGTATTTGTTCGAGTCCTAAGAGAAGGAAACTTTTGAACTACTCTTTTTGGGAACCATACCGTCACACTCTTAAAAACGGACACGTGCCAGATGGGTATTGCTCACTTTAGGTACTTGAGTACCTTGGGAACACGCCCACGATCGTTCGTCTGACAGCTTTTTGGCGCCATCTTATCACCGATTCCCCTCCATTCGATCTGTTGAGGATTTTAACCAACTCTCCTGATTGATTTAGTTTTCCCACCTATATATATAAGATCTCCTCTTCGTCTTCTTCTTTACGTTTGTTCATTGTAAACCAGAAAGAAAAGAAAAAACAAGAAAGCCAAAAACTTTCTTAAGAAGCTTCCGTCCCGCGCATGTTTTCTCGACCCAAAAAACAAAGGAACCCTGGTCTGTTCGAGTCAGTGAGTTCTTTCCTGCAACCTCTTCTCCACTCGACGATTTCGCTGCAATCACCATCACTGTGTAAGTACGCCATTTTTGTTCTTATCTCTTCTCTTTTTTTTTTTTGTTATGTCGCTCTTGCTGCGTATAATAGAATGATACGATAGGAGGTTTGGATCAATAGGCTTTATGTTTTCTGGATTTTCTTTCTGGATGTTCGTCTCTGGTTTATACCCAGTTTCGACGTTTGAATGTGGTTCCCATTTTCTGGGTTTTGAAGTTCTTAGGCTATGTTTCTTGTACACCAAGTTTTCGGGTAAAAACTCTTGTTCTTGACAATTACACGAAACCCGAAAATGCCCTTTCTTGGCTAACCGCCACCTTTCTTTCCCTTGAATTTCGGGATTTTCAAAAAATCATCCACGTTCTTTTTCTTCCCTGTGGAATACGCGCTCTGACTCTTTAGTGAGGGTCTTAATATTTAGTTTCTTGTCATTAGATCTCCGAGCTCATCCATCGAGCTCGTGATTCTTGCATGCATGGCCCTCACCATTTTTTCTTTCTCGCTAGATGTCACAGAATTCGGAAAGACAGTGGGGGTCATTACGAGCTATTCCTTACGAGCCCAAATCTCCGAGCCCGGAATCGATCTTTGCCCGGAACCAGCGTCAGATTACAGAGTACGAGATAGCACGCAAGCAAGAAGACATTCGAGCCCACTATCGCCGCCAGATTGACGAGGTCATCGAAAAGAAGAGAAGGGTCCTTCGGGAAGCCATCTATCCGGAGCCTAACCCCGGACCTAGGCCAGTTCCTCTCGACCCCGCATTAAAAGTCACGGTAGCATACCACCCGGGGGAACTTCAGTTTTCCTTAATGGCGGAGCCTTCATCTTCGCAGCCTAGGAGGGAGATGTTTGAAGCCGAATTCTACCAGAGCTTGGTTACCACCTCCGACCAGATAACTGACATCCTGGCCATTCATGGCCTTAGCTCGTTGGACACACTGAAGTGTCGAGCTCCGACAAGGCATGAACGGAGCTGTTTCGCTCCTGGGGGCCGCGATTCCAGTGTGAAATACGCGGCCTGGAGCCAGGAACACCTAAGGGCAGGAGCTTTGCTGCCCCTGAAGTCCTTTTTCAGAGACTTCACCGATTTCGTTGGGTTGGCTCCATTCCAACTCAACACCAACTCATACAGGGTGCTGTCTGCCCTGAGGTCCTTATTCCACGAGCTGGGGTGGATAGGACCTTCACCCCAAGAGATTTTATATCTCTTTTGTTTGAAGAGTAATCCCTCCCGAGCTCGAGGAGGAGATGGTTTCTACTATCTTTCAAGCTACCCCAAAGAGACAAAAATCTTTGAAGACCTTCTGAACCATCCCCCTGACTTCAAGAAGGCTTTTTTCTGGACAGACGGTCTGTTCCCGTCTCGACATCGTTCGTTTAGGCGAATTCGTAAGTATTCTCGTTACTTTCTATTTTTGAGCTCGAATCTTTAGCCCTTGAATCCATGTTTAGTTGAAGTGTATCTCGCCTTTCAGCTAACTTTCAGCGTCCCACCCCTGACGAGACAATGAAGGAGCACAGAGAGAGCCTGCTCCGACTCCCTTATGGCAGGAGGTCTCTCTCATTTCTGCTACATGAGGACAAGCTACGAGCTTGTGGGTTGTTGGGACAGGGCCAGTCAACCTCTGACTGGTCCAGTAAAAAATATGAATGCTGGGAGGAAGTGCCTCTGCCCACAGGCATCCTTCCTCCGAGGAGGGAAAGGAAAGCATCTCTCCCAATTCGCTCGAGAAGTCCGCGGTCGGGGAACGAGGCCAATGATGAAGCCTCGAGTTCGGACTCCGGTGGAGGTAAAACCCTTCCTACTTCGCGAATGTGGTCCCCCACTTTATTAAAACACATGCCCAATAGACTAGTCTCGTGCCCACAGGATAGATACCACTTCTACATATGGAGTTGGGTAGATGACTGTGTCCATAGGTTTGATAGTGGGCTCAGGAAATACGACACTATGTATACCACGGACGAGGTGTGGAATGGGATAGCTGTGCAGTATGGGACCAATGATTATAGGGACCTTTCGAGGTTATCACCAACTTATAGGGAAGGCCCTCCCCCCGCCTCTTCTGAAGACGGGGGAATTTCATGGTCCCCAAGCTCAAGCTCGGGGGAAAGTTCCAGTTAGGTTTTTTCTTCCACTACTCTATATATAGTGTTGAAGTAACTTGTATCTCTTTTACTGACTCACTGTGATGACTTGTGCAGGCGATATGGACTCCGACCTCGACGCCCTCATCGACAATGCGGGTGCCAAGAGGAGCAAATGCCCCAGGGCAGGGGGACTGAAAACCAGCCAGCCTGGGAAAGGCTCCAAGAAATCTAGGAAAACGCCTCCTCCTCCCCCGCCGGCTTCGAGCTCTGCTGCTGCGTCGACTAGCCAGACTAACGCCCCCACGACGATACCACCCTCGCAGGCCGTCGTCTCTGTGGTGGCGCCGGCCTCGCAGACCGGTATCGCTGCCGTGGCCGAATCCCAACCTCCTGCGGCGGGTCAAATGTCTTCTACTCAGCTCGCCAAAAGACCTTCTGCTTCCCGAGCTCAGAAGCTAACCATCTCCACCCATATGGATTCGTATGTGGTGGATAATGCTGCCGGTCCTCACGGATCTACGCTGATCTCGGATGTAATGTCCCGGATCGGCCAGAGCTACGGCAGTTTCGAGGCTCCTCAGTGGCAGTGTCTAACTGGCACTCGAGACCGCACTGTCCTGTATGAGAAGAGTATCGAGCACACTGCCGCGGTAAGTATCCTATATTCCCTTTGCTTACATTCACACTGTCTCGAGGCTAATGACGGTTTCTTCCTTTTTCAGGCTCTTGCTTTCACTGCCCAACTCAATTACGAGCTGAACAACGAGGTCCATTCGAGCAGGACCCTCGCCCAAGAGGAGAGGAACCTCCACCTTAGAGCGAATGATGACCTGAAGGCGGCGAACATTAAGCTCGAGGCAGTGGTTAAGGAGCGTGAGGAAATGGCCAAGGAGCTCGGAAAGCTGAAAGACGAACTCGAGGAGCAAAAGAAAGATAACATCCAGCTTCGGGAGACCAATAAGAAGCTCGAGGAAGATAAGGCCGTCACCCTCGACCTTATGGAGGATATCAAAACCCGCCTTACTGCCGAGTTCAAAGAAAAGAAGGAAACGGCGGTCGATTCAGCCATGTACCGGATGTGGGCCTATAACGAAGAACTGGACACCAGTTTTTTGGGTCCCCACGAGGCGTCCTTCCTCGAACGATGGAATGCTCGGCTTGAGAAGGAAGAGGCTGAACGGCTCGAGAAAGAGAAGGCTGAGCAGCTCGAGAAGGATAAGGTTGCTCCGGGTATCGTTTCGGAGGGAGCTCAGGAGGATAGTCATGCTATTCGTCCTGAGGGGTCCGGTGCCGCTGAGAAGGCCAAGGAGACTCCTCTTCATTGAGTCTGACCTCGGGAAGATCAGTCATTGGGGCTGCGTCCTCTTATGTAATTATTGTGAATTACGCCCATGGGGCTAATACAATTTCTTTAACTAATTTAATTTTTTACATGCTTTACATTTCTTGGCTCGAAATATTTTGCACATTCTTATAATTGATGAACTCGTTTATGTTTATTTATGCATACAAACATAGTTTGGATTTTAGGCTCGAAATTCGATGCATTCATGCATAGTTTATTCGGATTATCCGTTTCCGACCTCGTTATTTATCAAGGTCAGATATTACTCCAACCATGAACTCGAAAGTACTTATATGGTATGTAATATGAATGATTTGGTTATATCTTTTTTTAGTTACTTTTCCTCATCCTCAGTATTTTAGCTCCGAGGTTAAAAGTTCGAAACTATATTTCTAAGATATTCCAGCCTCGACTTTGACTTATCTCGCAATAGGTTTAGGCTCCCATTTGTCATCGATCGATAATTTGGCTGGTTTGTTCCAAACCTGTTGTGTCTACACATCTGGTTAACTCTAGATATTTAGGTTTTGATGGTTCGGTTATATCCGAACTATCTAAGCTCGCGCATTTGGTCATGTCCAAATACTTTGTGTTTGATAATTCGGTTATGTCCGAACTGTCTAATATCGCGTACTTGGTTATATCCAAATACTTTATGTATATTCTTTATTTTTTAAGCTGGTGGTATGTATACCAATGATGCCCCCTTAATATCCTATGAGTGTGATCATAGGTTATTAAATTAAGAGAGATTGCAAAAATAAAAATAAATTACATGTGAAACAAAGTAGACCCTTTATTCAAAAACAAACTAAATACAGAAAATCATGGTTACAGGCGACACTTTCTACACTATTGATAATATGGTCTAAGGTGTTCGCCATTCCATGCTCGAGGTATCAGGCTCCCATCTAAACTCGCAAGTTTGTATACGCCCGGTCGGATGATTGACTTTATCTGGTATGGTCCTTCCCAGTTCGGCCCGAGCACCCCAGCTGCTGGATCTCGGGTTGCTAAGAATACTCGTCTCAAAATCAGGTCTCCCACTCCGAACTTTCGGTCTCGAACCCTCTTATTGAAATATCTCGTGGTCCGTTGCTGGTAAGCAGCATTTTTCAGCTAAGCCTCTTCCCTTTTTTCTTCGATCAAGTCTAGGGTTTCTTCGAGCTGAGTATGATTGGAACTTTGGTCGTAAATCTGAGTTCGAATCGTTGGAATTTCGACCTCAATGGGCAACATTGCCTCGCAGCCGTATGCTAGAGAAAACGGGGTATGCCCAGTTGATGTCCGAGCTGTAGTTCTATATCCCCAAAGGACTTGGGGTAATTCCTCAGGCCATCGTCCCTTTGCTTCTTCCAACTTTTTCTTCAAGGAACTCTTGAGAGTTTTATTAACGGCTTCGACCTGACCGTTCGCCTGAGGGTGAGCCACTGACGAAAAGCTCTTTATTATACCGTTCTTGTTACAAAAGTTGGTAAATAAGTCGCAATCAAACTGGGTTCCGTTGTCAGACACAATCTTTCTTGGCACTCCATATCGGCATACGATGTTCTTTACCACGAAATCTAGGATCTTCTTCGAAATTATGGTCGCCAATGGTTCAGCCTCCGTCCATTTTGTGAAGTAATCAACTACGACCATAGCATACTTTACTCCTCCTTTGCCAGTTGGGAGTGAGCCTATGAGGTCGATGCCCCATACCGCAAAAGGCCATGGGGATGTCAACATGGTTAGTTCGGAAGGTGGAGCTCGGGGTATCGTGGCGAATCTCTGGCACTTGTCGCACTTTTTCACGAACTCGAAAGAATCCGTTTTAATGGTTGGCCAGAAATATCCTTGGCGTATAATCTTCTTGGACAGGCTATGCCCCCCGGTATGGTCTCTGCAGAATCCTTCATGAATTTCTTCAATAATCTTCTTTGCCTCGGGAGCAGTTACACATCTGAGCAATGGCATGGAATACCCTCTTCTGTATAGCCTTCCGTCCAGGATGGTGTAACGGGGAAGTTGATACATTAGTTTCCGAGCCTGATTTCGATCTTTTGGAAGAATTCCATTTTCGAGGTACTCAACCATAGGGCTCATCCAGGTCGGCTCTGTCTCGACCATACACACATCTTCCTTGTCAGGCTCAGTAATGCTGGGCGCTGACAGGTGCTCTACGGGTACGACATTTAGCTCCTCATTTTCGGTGGAGGTGGCGAGGCGAGCTAAGGCATCTGCGTTTGAGTTTTGTTCTCGGGGAACCTGTTCGATTGCATAAAACTCAAAATACTCCAATGCGGATTTTGCCTTCTCCAGATAAGCTGCCATTTTTGTGCCACGAGCCTGGTACTCTCCCAAGATTTGATTAACTACGAGCTGGGAGTCGCTGTAGCAATGTATAGCTTTGGCCTTCAGCTCCTTTGCTATTCGTAGTCCCGCAAGTAAAGCTTCATACTCAGCTTCATTATTAGATGCTTTAAAGCCGAACTTTAAAGCAGAGTGAAATCTGCTCCCTGTAGGAGTGATCAGAATAACTCCTGCCCCCGCTCCATTTTCATTTGACGACCCGTCGACGTAAAGTTTCCACAGCTCGTGGGCCGTGGTTGTTACCTCGTCGTCGGCTGTACCGGTGCATTCCACTATAAAATCTTCCAACGCTTGTGCCTTAATGGTTGTTCTCGGATGGTAGGTGATCTCGAATTGTCCGAGCTCAACAGCCCACTTTAGGAGTCGACCAGACGCCTCTGGTTTAGACAAGACTTGCCTTAGTGGTTGATCTGTTAGTACATGGATAGGATGTGCCTGAAAGTAAGGGTGGAGCTTTCGAGATGAGTGGATCAGACTGAGGGCGAGCTTCTCCATCAGTGGATACCTTGACTCTGCCCCCAGTAATCTTTTACTGATATAGTAGACGGGTTTCTGTATTCTCTCTTCCTCTCGGACGAGCATCGCGCTTATCGCGTGTTCGGTAGTTGAGAGGTACAGGAACAGTACTTCTCCCATCTCAGGCTTTGATAGGATGGGTGGTTCGGCTAAGTGCCTTTTGAGCTCTTGAAAGGCTAGCTCGCACTCATCTGTCCATTCGAACTTTTTACTTCCTTTCAATAAGTTGAAGAATGGGAGACCGCGGTCCGTTGACTTCGAAATGAACCTGCCCAGAGCTGCCATCCTGCCAGTCAAGCTTTGAACATCTTTATGCTTCCGAGGTTAAGGCATATCGATCAGGGCCTTTATTTTATCGGGATTAGCCTCGATTCCACGAGAGTTGACAATGAAACCCAGAAATTTCCCTGAAGACACCCCAAAAGTGCACTTCTGAGGATTCAACTTCATGTTGTACTTTCTGAGCACGCCAAAGCACTCTTCGAGGTCATCAACATGGCTTTTGTTAAGTTGAGACTTTACAAGCATGTCATCAACATAAACTTCCATGTTGTTCCCAATTTGCTCTGAGAACATCATGTTTACGAGCCGCTGGTACGTGGCTCCGACATTCTTGAGTCCGAATGGCATGACATTGTAGCAGTAGAGCCCCTTGTCTGTGATGAAGCTCGTATGCTCTTGGTCGGGGGCATGCATGGGAATCTGGTTATACCCAGAATAAGCATCCATGAACGACATCAGACCATGCCCCGCCGTGGCGTCTACGAGCTGGTCAATTCTCGGCAGGGGAAATCAGTCTTTCGGGCAGGCCTTGTTGAGGTCTGAGTAGTCAATGCACGTTCTCCACGTCCCATTGGGTTTCAGGACTAACACTGGATTGGCCACCCAGTCCGGGTAAAAAGCGTCCCTTATGAAATTATTTGCTTTTAGCCTGTCTACCTCCTCCTTTAGTGCTTTCTTTCTGTCTTCATCCAGCTGCCTTCGCTTTTGCTGCTTCGGGGGAAAGCTTTTGTCTATATTCAATGCGTGGCTCGCTACATTAGGGCTTATTCCCACCATGTCAGAGTGTGACCACGCGAAGACATCCTGGTTTTTCTTCAGAAAGCAAATTAATTGCTATTTTGATTCCTCTTGGAGGTGTTTCCCGACCTTCACTTTCTTTGAGGGATCAGCTTCCTCGAGCTGAACCTCTTCAAGCTCTTCCAAAGGTTGGAGGTCGACCTTCTCCTCAATCCTTGGATCGATCTCCTCATCAATTTCTAAAACTGTCCCATCTTTATTCTGTATGACAACGAGTGCTTGCGCGCTTGTTTGTTTCTTTCCCCTTAAGGAAATGTTGTAGCACTCCCTTCCTGCCAATTGATCTCCTTTCAATGTTCCGACCCCGCTTGGAGTTGGGAACTTAAGGGCTAGATGCCTTACAGATGAAACTGCCCCCAGCCCGACCAGGGCGGGTCTCCCGAGCAATACATTGTAGGCAGATGGTAACTCTACCACCACGAACTCCATCATCTTGGTCACCGAGACTGGATAGTCTCCCAAGGTCACAGGGAGTTCAATGGACCCCATACAGGCAGTTCCTTCTCCAGAAAAGCCGTACAAAGTGGTTGCACAAGACTTCAGGTCGCGAAGGGAGAGTCCCATTTTCTCTAGTGTCGCTTTATAAAGAATGTTAACTGAGCTCCCATTGTCTATGAGAACTCGGCGCACTCTTTTGTTGGCAAGCTGTAGGGTGATGACGAGCGGGTCATGATGAGGGAACTGGACGTGAGAGGCATCCTCCTCGGTGAAGGTTATAGGCTGAGTCTCAACCCTTTGGCTTTTTGGTGCCCTTGGTTCGGGTTCATATGGAGACTCGTCCCCAGTCTTCAGCTCATTCACATATTGTTTTTGAGCATTTCTGCCCCCTCCTGCGAGATGAGGACCTCCCGAGATGGTTATTACGTCCTCTCCATCTATCGGCGGAGGCCTATCCTCATCCCGAGATCGGGAGTTATTATTCTGTGTTGCCGGAAGCGCGGCTACTCTCTGGCTGGCAGTAGCCTGTCCAGTATTCTGGTTTTTGACATACTGCCGGAAATAACCTCTCGAGATCAATCCTTCGATCTCGTCCTTCAGCTGTCGGCACTCATCAGTTGTGTGGCCGGTGTCCCTATGAAATCGACAATACTTGCTGGAGTCCCTCTTGGACTTTTGATTCCTCATTGGATCCGGACGCCTGAAGGGGACCTGGTTTTCATTAGCCAGGTATATGTTTTCCCGAGACTCGTTGAGCTCGGTATGCACTTTATATACGGAGAAATATCTTTCTCCTTTTTTCTTCTTTCCTCCATCAGCCTCGGGATTATTTCCCTCACTTTTTTTTCTCTTGGAAGGATTCTCCGAAGTAGGCTGTGTAACTAGAGGGTCAACCGAGGTTGAGGCGGAGTTAATGTTTATCGTTGTAGTTTCGGTCTGCAAGGTCGCTTTGAGTGTTGACCTCGCTTCCTCTACATTGACGAATTTCTGCGCCCGTCTGTTAAACTCGGTTATCGACCTCACCGGTTTCCCTTGTATGTCATCCCAAAGTGCACTCCCGGGTAAAACACCAGCTCGGATGGCCATCAAGTGCCCGCTGTCATCCACGTCACGAGCTCGGGCGACCTCTAGATTAAATCTTGTCAGGTAGCTCTTCAGTGTTTCGCCTGGTTGTTGTCGGACGTTAGTCAAAGTGGATGCTTCGGGTCTGACTCCCATCATAGCTCGGAACTACTTCTTGAAGTCTCTAGACAATTGATCCCACGAAGTTATAGAATGTCTCTTGTACTTCTCGAACCAACTCTTGGCAGGTCTGGCCAATGATGTCGGAAACAACATACATCTGAGCTCGTAACCCACGTTACTAGCTCTCATGATAGTGTTGAATGTACTCAGGTGGCTGCATGGGTCGGTTTTTCCTTCAAACGCTGGGACGTGAGGAATCCGGAACCCTTGGGGGAACTGAGTGTTAGAAATATTGGGAGCAAACGGCTCGAGCTCCTCATCAGAGTCCTCATATCGACCGTTCCCTCGTTCATTCTTCAAAAGCCTAAAGGCTTTTTCGAGCTGATCGATCCTTTCTTGTACTGGGTCCTTAGGCGGTGTTTGGAATTGATAGTCATTAATCGCGATCCCAGGCTCGCGTCTCCGTGAGGGATCTCTACGCCCATTCAGATGATTCTTAAGATCCGGGTTTGTCTGATCTCCCTTTCCCCTGCTCTGATTCAGATGATTGCGCAGGTCGGGATGGCTCTTGTGATTTCCAGTATTTTTACGACCCCGGTCGTGTTTACTGACAGACCTAGTTTCTCCGGACTCATCACTGGTGAAACTCATCGATCGGTCATTTCGTGGTGGATCCTTTCTACGTCGCCTTGTCTCTGCAGTGCGAGATCGGGACGTCTGACTTCTCTCGGATGGCGCGCCTTTCCGCCCCTGGAACGTCTCCTTGTTTCCTTGTCTTTCCCCCGTACGCCCTTGATCCTGATCTCGACCAGGTTGAGCGTTCCTGCGGGGAGGTGAAGGATATCTTATGGGAGACGGAGGAAACCGTATAGGTGATGGTGGTTGTCTTTCTTGCCTCGGCCTGGAGGGTCCAGAATTTGCCCGAGACGGGCCAGTTGCGTTCGGTGCACTACCAAGAACCTGAGTCCGAGCCTCGGCAGGAGCTCGGTTGTTCTCAGTTCCTGCAGGCACTCCCACAGCTGGATTAGGCGGGACCCGAACTCGGGTACTCCTCTGAGGCCTAGAAGGAGCAGATGGCTCTGTTGGTGCTGGAGGTTGTGCTGGCCTCCTTGTGGCAGCATTTTTTCGTGGACGTCCTCGGGGCCTCCGGGGAGGAACGTGCACGTCCCTTGGAGGAGGGACTTGGTCTTCGCGTGGAAGCGGGGGCTGAGCCACCTGCGCCTCCGCGGCTATCCTAGTCAACTCCTCGTTACGTTTGTTAGCATCTGCCATCAGCTGTTTCAGCTGCCGATTCTCCAATTCTACAATAGGGACATAACGCTCAGGGTTATAGTACATGTCCTCATCCCTTGGTTGTGGAGGTGGTCCCCGGGAATCAGAGGACCCACTCCTTTCTTCAGCGTCCGGGTTCTCCATTGGTTGTTTTCCAGGACGCCTTGGATAATTTCCTTCAGGAGTGTTCTGATTGTTTGCAGCCATGAATCTCTCCGGGATGGATGCTTGAGGCTCTCAATGAAAGCACCAAACTGTTGACGCCGTTTTTCGTCAACAGATAAAAGAAGAGAGCACGTAAACAATTTAAGACAATGGCCAAAAATAAACAAACGAATCAAACACGGTTTTTTACGTGGTTCAGCAGTTAAATCTGCCTAGTCCACGAGTCTCTGTTATTAATCTCAAGATTATCTCTGAATAATTCTTTAGCATGAATTCTCCAGAGTTTTTTCTCAAGGATCAGAATTTCGGTCCTTTACAATGGTGCATGACTTCTCTATTTATAGATAAGGATGCAGAATACTATCCCACATATTTTGGGTAGTTACTCTTTTGTGAATAAAAATAAATGGCTTTAAATGCCAATAATCAGATATAAAAGGAAACGTCCCCCAAAGATCAGGAAACGCATAACTGACTAAATAATATCCCACGATTCTTGGGGATTTACATCAATAAATGAGGATTACATCTCATATTTACAATACTTGTAGATATTCAAGGTGGTCATAGCTTATCTCCAAGGCTTCAGCATCTCAGGTTTCACGTCATTGTGCGAGCCACTGACATCTCCCGAGCTAACATTGCTTTCGAGATAGTACATCGAGCTCAATATCCCTGCTCCGAAGTTGTTCCCGAAGATGAGGGACTCTCAGAGCTATCTTTCGAGATCGAGATCATTTCGAGGTCACTACATTCGAGGTCATGTATCATACTTTGCAGGCTCGATTTACAATCGTAGAGCATACCCTAACCCTCACGAGACCATTTAATGCGAACTCAGCTTTCGAGGTCATATTTACTATGGCTTGAAATCTGGGTATAACATTTTCATATATTCATTATTATAACAACACAACAATAAAAAATAATTATTGAAAATAAATCATATAATATCAAAATAATTGTTTTTAATTATATTTGTATAAAATTATATTTATGATATTGTATCAAACAATTATAATTTTTTTATTTTATTAAGAAAAATTCAAAATTATCATTTAAAAAAAAATCCTTAATTCTCAATTTTTAAAAAAAATGAGATACACACAATTTTATTCTATTTTTATTTTTATCTATAAAAGTGTAAATATAACTCTTAATTTTAACCTATTTAATTTCTTAATTGGTATAATCATCCATGCCGTAATAATTAAGTGCATTGAATCAAGTCAATAGTTATTTTTTAATATATTTTTGGCTATTATTAGTGATTAGTGATAAACTAGGTTTAATTTTAAATGTGCAAAATTATCACAAAATGTGGGCCAAATTGATTCTTTTGAAAAGATCTCATGCTCTCATTATGGTCCTATTGATTAAAATAAAAGTAATGCTATGCACACTTAATATATATACTCAAATATTATACACAGTGATGTAACAGTTTAGTCTAACCAATCACATTTATTAAAATTGAGATCTACTGTTTTAAAAAACAGTGATACATCATTATATGTAATATTTGGGTACACATATCATTACTCTTAAAATAAAGGATAATAATATTGATAATAATAATTTAAAAACAAAAAAACTTAAAATGGTGTCAAAGTATTGATTTAGACTTGTTAATCTAATGCTTTAAGCATGATTAGTTAAATATCATTTTCTAATGACCATTTTAATTGCATATTCTTAATTACGATCAATTTAATTAATTGTTTTATCATATTTAATACTAAACCAATTTGTATTTATTGCACAAATAAATTAATAAATAATTTGTGAACTTTCGTGTGCATATTGGCTTTTGCCAACTTTTAAATGATTAAACTAATTAAAATATAAATTTAAAAACTATCCAAAATCTCATTTAAAATCTTTGTATTAAAGTTGGGTTGTTGAGCTATCACTTCTCTTTTTTTTTTGTTTTGTTTCTTTTCCTCAAAGTTTTGGCATGGAAGTACATGATTTCAAAGGCTTTAGAAGCATATATATATATATATATATATATATATAAATATATATATATATATGGGTGCACTCTTAATGATTATTACCCATGGATAGTTACTTTAATGTTAACCATTGGATTAAGATCAATGATCCTTATTTATAGTTGTTAATTAATATTTCTATAAATAAATTTTGATTTTTCAAATTTTTGGAAGGTTTACTTGATGAAAAAAGTGTATTTATTATGAAAATATAATATTGTAAAATTTTCATTTTTCAAATATATGTCAATTTTTAAATATAGCTAGTGTCTCTCATTGGTTGGACATAATATTAATTATGGCAAAAGAAAAATAACTAAATTCGAAATTAATGTAGCAAAAAAAATATTTACCTATTGGTGACTTGCTATACCAAGTCACTATGTTATCAAATCATCATAATTGTTAGTACCCATCTATGGGTAGTAACCATTGAGAAGTCTTCCATATATATATATATTTATACGTAAAGAATATAAGATGACAATGAATAATATAGCAAACCTAGCATAAATTTATAAACATAAATGACTACAAATGCTTTTTTTTTTTCATATCACTTTATAAAATTTTCCATTTATTTTTACAAAT
Organism: Humulus lupulus; assembly: GCF_963169125.1. Lineage (NCBI taxonomy): Eukaryota > Viridiplantae > Streptophyta > Magnoliopsida > Rosales > Cannabaceae > Humulus > Humulus lupulus. The sequence goes on from NC_084798.1 coordinate 5,733,019, forward strand.
ACCTGATTTTTATAATAAAATTCCCAAATTGTCATTTTTGAATAGTTTATACTTAGATTTTTTTTTTCAATTCCATATACTCTCACAGTCTCTTAATATCTTATTCAAATAAATATAATTTATTTTTTCACACTTTTAAATATACTAGATACAAATAACGTGCAATATGCACGTTTGCTTAATTTTATTTATAGAATTTATTAATTATTTTTATTAAATTTATATTAATGTCATATAAATTTTGAAATAAATATCTTATTCTAATTAAATAATTTATTAATTTTTGTTTAAATTTATGTTTGTTTTAGTTTTTGAATTTGGGAGTGACAACAAGAGATTATATATTATATCTTTAATGTAATATTAAATATTATATGTAGATTTTAAATTTAATTTTCATGCTAGTTTTAAGAAAAAATATTAATTTGGTACTAATTCACAGTAGATTATATTATATGTTTAATATGATATTATTTTAATAAGTGAGTTTAAGTTTAATTAAATTTTATTTAAGTTATAAAATGTATGATTTTATTATTTTTAAATAATTATCATTGTAAAATATCTCAAAAATATCATATTTTAATTTGTTTAATTATTTATTATTTTAAAATAATTATCAATGTAAAATATCTGAAAAATATCCTATTTTAATTTGTTTAATTATTTATTATTTTTAAATAATTATCATTGTAAAATATCTCAAAAATATCATATTTTAATTTGTTTAATTATTTATTATTTTAAAATAATTATCAATGTAAAATATCTGAAAAATATCCTATTTTAATTTGTTTAATTATTTATTATTTTTAAATAATTATCATTGTAAAATATCTCAAAAATATCCTATTTTAATTGTTTCATTATTTATTTTATTTTATTTAAGTTTAAGTGCTTAGAAACTACTGTTAAATATAAGAATATTCTGTTTAATATAAGAATATTCTGTTAAAGTTAATATTAAAAAAAATAAAAAACCGTTAAAACCAAGAATTTCCGTTATCTACACATTTATTATATAAATATAAATTATTATTATTATTATTATTCAATTTTGATTAATTATTGAATTCTACCACTATTTTTATGATTATAGATTTTTCCACTTTTTCGATCACAACAAGGGGTTAACTCATAAAGTTGAAAACATATGTTGTGGTTTAAAAAATAAAAATTATATAACATAATCCAATAGCAGATGTGACTTACAATGTCTCATTTTCTAGAATAATATACTAATTCAAGAAACAAACAAAGCTTTTTAATGGCTAATGGACTGAGAGTTTACAATTAAATTAATGCTATCTTAAGTTACTCAATTAAATTAATGCTGCTAATCTTTCCAGTATGTACTCAATTTTTTTTAACAAAAACAAAACTTGATTTAAAACCAAATACAAAATTATAATAAATTACCAGGTATGATGTAACGACCCAACTATTCTAGACTTTGAACCATTAATGATTACTATACTAATCTTAAGAAAACGTACATATGAAATAACCATAACTTTATTTAAAAACTGAAAAGTAAAGGTTAAATACATAAAAATTCATTTAGGATATGAGATCCCATTATTTTGAAAACAAAACATAACTTAAATAAATTGGTTACAAAATTAAGTGCGGAAAAAATAATACATAGAAATCATAACTGAAAGACTTAAAAACTTCATCCTCGAATCGAACGCTCAATCCACCGATTTCGTCCTTTCTCAATACACATCCTCAAACTGCCAAGAATCTTTCTGCCGCCATAACTATTTTCCTGCACATATAAACATAAAGGAATGAGCCTAATGCTCAGCAAGGAAAATCTACTACAAGCATGAAACATAATCATACACATAACTATAAGCTATAAACATATAACATATATCTATAAAGACGTACATCATATAAGACTATACTATTAATGGCCATTAAAACATGTGATAAACCATCTATCTCCCATTTCTAATATCTGAGGTAGGTTAGATCACATGGTAGGTTTATGATAACCCATCTACGTCCCCTGTCTAATATCTGAGGTAGGGTAAATCATAACCATGAAACATAAGAAAACATAACATACCATACTATAGCATAACTTATCATAACATATCAACATAACATTTAAGCATATAAAACTATCCTATTTTCCTTACCAATATACCGGGATGATGTGAACAAAGTCGGGATTTTGGAACACTCCTAAAAACCATTAATATAGAGGTGAGTATTCTAAAAGAAAGAGATGAATGAACTAAAAACCACCGAAAATATTCTTACCGACAAGAAACCTCAAGTTCGAAGAACTTAGATGCCTAACCAAGAATAGAGAAGACTGAGTTAGGACTATAAAACTAATGAAACAATACTGAAAGGAACTAAGAATGGGAATACCTTGAATGCTTCTATGACCGAACTATACCTCGAAACCGAAATACACTATAACCTTACTTCCCAAGTGTTTATTAAGCTTATAATGATTAAGCTTATAACTCCAACCCAAGTGTTTATCACTCTATAGTCTCACTAGCACCTAGAAGGCTCTGATCAATGCTTGAAGAATGAATGAAAAGGCTTGGTGCTAGGTCCTATTTATAGAGTTCTAGGAATAAAAATCTTCTAATTATAATCCAAATTTAAATTCAAATTTAAAATAGAATCCTAAGGAATAAAAATCTTCTAATTATAATCCAAATTTAAATTTAAATTTAAAATAGAATCCTAAGGAATAAAAATCTTCTAACTTTCTAAATCCAGTAACTCTAAACTAACCTGCAGTAAAATCAACATATCTGGAGCTGTAGGATTCCGATTTAGAATATCTTTATACCGTTAGAAATATAATTAAATTATCTACAACGTTTTAGAAATACTATTTTTCGAAATTCATAACATAACTGGGTCAAAAATAGGTTGGAAGTTACTATACCCTAAAGTTACGAAAAATCTATTTAATTATCTAAATCACAAATAAATAAAATATCTAAATCACAAATAAATAAAATTGTGAGTCTAAATATCTGAATATCTAAATAAATATCATGCTCTTATATTTCCCTTATTTTATCATTAAAATAATAATCATGCATATGACAAGTGTCATAATCCTATTGGCTCTATCTAAACCTTAGGTTATAAAAATCATCATATTAATAACCAGCAATATTAATCAAACCTTATGTTATAATTAATATTCTTATAGGTTAAACTTATAAAATCCATAACTATTGCTAGGAGTTTCCAACTAAATCCCGGCTTGAACCAAAATCCACAGTAATGAACATACTATAACTAATACTAGCTATTACTACTACTACTACTATTATCTAACTAGCTAAGTAAAGTTCTTGGACTCTACATATGAACTTCGAATTGAGAACTATACCATTTGTAATGACCCACTAATCTAGACTATTTGGACCATTAACGAAACTATACATAAAACTTACATTTTTACGAAAATACCATAATTTTATTGAGTAACTTGTAAAATAAGAGTTACTTACAAATAAATAGAATACTAAGAAGGATATGGGATCCCATTGTCTTTAAAAACAAAACATGATTTAAAATAAAAGACATTACATAAATGGTGCGGAAAATACATGTAAAAAGACATAAAACAGAAACTACATCCTCGAATCGAATAACGCTCGGCCCCTTGACTCCATTCACCATCGATACACATCCTCTAAGCGTCACGAATCTTACCGCCTCTAAAGCTTATTTTCCTGCACATAAAACAAAAAGGAATGAGCCTAATGCCCAGCAAGGAAAATCTAACACATAGTCATAAACATAACTTCATAAGAAACATAAAGACTTAACATAATACATATAACATACACTTATTATAATGGCCATTATTACTTGGGGTCCCATATACTAAACAAGCATATGCCCATGGGATTAGTGGGGTCCTACTAGCTAAGTAGGTCATATGCCCATAACCCATTTGGGGTCTTGTTAGTCATATGGGTCATATGCCCAAGCCTACAAACATACATGCATACATATCATAACACATTTAACAACATAAAACATAAGATAACATAAGCATATAACATATTGATTCTAGCCTATTTTCCTTACCAAAGTTACCGGGATATGTGGACTGAGTTGGGACTTTTGGAACACTCCTAATAACCATAATGAACAAGAGTGAGTTGAAAGAAGAAAAGAGATGAAAAGGAAAATGGGAAGACTAAACCATTTGAGAATCATGCTTACCGAAACTTATGTGCTCAAGAACTTAGATTCCCTAACCAAAATGAAGATTAAGGTTAGAGATTGAGTAGAAGACTATGAGAAAGAAAATAACATAATACAGAAATGAACTAGAGTTTTGGTTACCTCAAAGACTTGAAAGACCAATCTACACCTCAACCGAAATACTATAGAACCTCACTTCCCAAAGTGTTTGATAAGCTTATGATGTTTAAGCTTATGTTTACCCCAAACCAGGTGTTTACACTTTCACACTCACTTAGCATTTGCAACTTCTGAACTTAGAGCAAAAGGTGAATAATGGTTGGGTACTAGGTCCTATTTATAGAGTTTGGGAATGAAAGTATCTTGATTTTACTTTAATAAAAATAATGGCTTTTTAGGCGAAAATCATTTGAATAATCGTTCAGCAGAGGCTGAAGACTCGTTCAAAAGATGCTGGACTTATGGAGGAGTTTGAATGGTTGAAAGGAAAAGAATTCAAAAGTATTTGAATTTATGCTGGAGGAGGCGATATATCGCCCCCTATAGGCGATATATCGCCTGGACCATTGTTCCCGAGGCGATCGTGCATCGATTCGTGTTTTCCGTATCTACGTGCTGCGATATATCGCCCCCTATAGCTGCGATATATCGGCACACGCTGAATATTTAAACACGAAATTACACATTTTTAGCTAAGTTTGAATGGAGTAAACAGCCTTGACTAAGCCCTCAACATACTCAAAGCTGCTGACTGACCCTATAACATTCAAACTTTACTCCTTATTAAATTTAATCCTCAAAAATACTTAATCCTTAATCACCATTCATAACATGTGCTTAAAATCCTATTGGTTGATATCTAAACCTTATAGTATAATAAATATAATCCTTAATATCAGTCACATTAATCAAACCTTAGGTTATACTTAATATTCTTAAACTATAGATTAAACTTAGAAAATCTATAACTACTACTATGAGTGTCCAAATAATTCCCGGTCTGAACCAAAAATCCACAGTAACAAAGATAATACTATACATACTATAATACTACTAAACAATTAGCTAAGTAAAGTTCTTGGACTCTACACTATTATTGGAGGAAACAGAGGCATTAAACTAGAAAATACACCAAACCCATTTGAGTTTATTGTCCCATATATAATCTTTGTTTGGTCTAACGTAAAGTTATTTTTCTAATACTGCTTGGAATTCAACGTTGAAAATGACATGATTGAACTTGTGCTTGCTGACAAATTAGTGATTAGTGTATTTACTCATGTTCTTATTATTAACTTAATATTCTTATACTTATTCTAATTTTGAATCACGTGACTTTTTTTTTTTTTTAGTTCGCTTATTTATTTGGATCTCAAGTGTCTTTTTACACTATGCGAATCTCGTGATACCATGACAAGAATCATGAGGCTCCATCTAAAAACTAATTAGTGAATTTACTCATGTTCTTATTAATGGGTAGTTTTGTATAGAGATATCTCCCGTGGGTATTTAAAGCTAAGCTTGGTATTAATGGTTTGTTTGGTATTAATACAACAAAAAAAAAGTAATTAATGAGAACACTTTAATTACATAAAAACGGCTGTAAATTCATTAGTTCAGTTGAGTATTACAACACTACATTCAATTAAAAAAGTAAAAAAGCAAAGGAAAGAAACATGAATATTGTGAACATGAAAAAGAAAACTGAATGCACTTGCATGCACACACAAATATTTAGCCTAAAATTTCATCTAAGTGATGAAAAAGCCCTGTCACCAACAGTCTTATGCTTTAGATGCCAAGCCAAGTTTTCAGAGTAATCCATGTTCTCATCAACAGTCATCTTCTTCAGCGGCAAAGCGTAAGTTTTCAAGAAACCATTCATGTCTATCTCTTCCAACTTGTTAAGATTCTCCTCCCATCTTTTCAATTCAGCTTTCAAAAATTCAATCTTTGCATTTATTTGATTCTTGGAGTCTTGTTTACATCTTATGACTTTCAAACTCCAATAGTCTTGAATGAATTTCTTTCTCAAGTCACCCAACAAGTATTTACAGACTTTAAAATCTGTAATCAAATAAATGGAAATAAGATAAAAATACCATTCTTTGAGTTCATCCCAGGTAACATCTTCAATCTTAGTTCTGTACATTTTGTCAATGACAATTAGTAGTATTGTTGCACACACACTCTTCATCGCAGGGCTTAAACTTGAATCACCTCCAAGATCTCCTCCTCCACAGTAGTTGTCAAGCAATGTTTTCAAAATAGGAGCCAGTGTCTTGGGTACCTTGTACTTACCATCAACTTCCATAACCTCTTGCCTTAAATACTTATCCTCTACTTTAAACCTTATTCCTTCTTCACGAATGTAGCAACGAATCTCATCATCAAAGCTATATGCCAAGCTATCAAACTTTTGAAAAAATTCAATAATTGTTTCAAAATCTTCAATAGATCTGCCCAATTGATGAAATCGAGAATTAGTATTTTTGTAACTATCATGCATATTTATTCTAAAACTAAAATTTTCTCTCCGGTTCCATGGATGAAGTAGGATCTCATTTTCTTGTTGGGTTAGACAACTCATTAGGTCCCCAAGTGTCACTTTGTGAGTATTATTATAATCTTTTTCTCCAATTGCAATTGTCCAATTCCATCGGTTTTCTCCCAAAGCCCAAAGCTCCACATCATTACTAGTGTCGTTGCCCCCTTTCACCAACTTCATAATCTGATATATAATCCAAAACTTAAGTTGCATTACAAAAATATTTATATGAACTAAGTAAATATATATTTAGTCGATTTTTCAAAACAATTTCTATGCTTTAAAGAGAAACATTTGTGTTTTATGTGTTGAATAAATTACATATTACTGAATTATTATAATTATCAAAACATATATTATTATTTTTATTTAACATTAAATTTTCGCTTGTGATATAATATTTTAAAGAAATATCTATAAACAATTCCACAACTTCATTGTTTAGAGCTCAAAAAATATTTTAATATCTCTAGTATTTTTTTTAAATACAAAATTTGTAAATTATAAAAATCTATTTTCGAAATTCTACAATTTTTCAAATAGAAATGCCAAGTATTATACAATTTTTTTACGAATTTTCATATTACATATATAGTTTATTTGGCTTAAATTTTCTCTTTATAAATGTATATATTGAGCGTGTGTAAAGTTGGTTTGAATCACAAATCAAGAATAAGAAAATGTATATTAATAATAATCAAATAACAGAGGGAAAAAAAAGAAAAAGAAAAAGAAAAGCACAATCGTTGACTTAATATATATGTATATATTTTAACAGTACTGTATACAATATTTTTTCAAATTCAAAATCACTTATAATTCTAAAAATAAAAATTACTCAATTAATATGAATATCTTTAATTTACAGTAAACATTAAAGCATGTATATATCTAAATATTAATTTATGCAAGTTCGTACCTGAGGGATCAAACAATGTATATGCGCTTCGTATCGGCAATTAGAACAATTGTAAACACGAAAGTCTGGGTTTCTTTCTTCTTCACACACATCGCAATAATATTCGTGACAATTATCTTCAACGACTGAATCAAGAAGAGTCAAACTATGTATGTGGTAGTTGAATTTAATGGTTGATGGCAATGGACCGCATATAAAATGGAGGTTAAAATCACATTCCATACAACGAAATAGGAATGATCGAGTCAAATAAATTTCAGATGTAGCATGATTATTCAACTCTTTATAAGATTTTTGACAAGCATCGCATTTGATATTGTCAAAATATTCTCCTTCCACAAGACAAAGCAAATGATCATGACTTCGACATCTTACAATTGTATCGAGAAATGCACATTTGGTACAAACCTTAAAGGTACATCCAATTTCACGACAACTAAAAACGAGTCTGCAATCCTTTTTATAACAAAGATCACAAGATTGAAGCTTACTGATTTGAAGGGTAAGAGGTTTGTGTGAATGAAAAGGATGTTGAATTTTCTGTGGCAGTTTATCTACACAGGACTTATGAAAAAAATTCAGACATGAATGTGTGGTGCAAGAGTAGGCTGGATAGGAGCAAGGTAATTGACATGCTATGCATTTCTTACCAAGAATAATATCTTCACCATCTCCATGCTCGACCACAAGTGGCATTGGATGTTGATGGCATGAGAATTGAATGACGCCAGGATCATCACATGCTATTGTGGGTTGTGCGATCACACCACATTTGGCATGCATGTAGAAAGCACACTCCTTGCAAGTGTAAGCATAATATTCATCTCCGAAAGATTTGTCACAGTAAAAGCAATGAATAGAAGTCTCCCGTGGTGATCTTTTAAGGAGGCTGAGGGAGTGTGTGCCATGCAAAGAGTTGTTGATATGCTCTGGCAACTCAGCACATGCTATGTGGATTTGATAGTCGCAAATGCGGCATTCGTAATGTACTTCATGTTTGTCGATTGGCTGATTGCATATACCACAAGTGAATACTATCCACCACCGATACTCATATAGAGGATGCCAATGACTAAAATGTTGAATCTCCTTCATTACTTCTGTTACAATGTATATATTTGACTAGTTTATATAATAGAAGCAAAACCATGCAAAATGAAATATATAAATATATATTTTGTATATATATACCACTATATAAATATATATAGTAACATTTTGTACACAACTTTTAAAAATGAAATAATAATGCTTTACCTGCCAAATTCTCGAAAAAGAAATAACACAATTATTTTAAAATATTTATTACAGCTTGTAAATCAATTTCTAACGAATCAGTGACATTTGAAAAGAAGGATTATACAAATAAGTGATAATTACACTTTATTACCTACATAACAAAGTTAAAGTAATATATTTTCTTTTTCTTTATATCTTTTAGTCTAATTTATTCCCTACATAACTTCAATAGAAGAAACATATGGTCCCAAATTTTATGGTCAAAAAATACTAAGCATTATTGTACTGAATGAATTAACTCTTTTCCATTCTTTGACTAAAGATAGAAAACATTTTCATTCTTGGTAACTTTATAGCTAAAATGTAATATAGTTTACCCATCTCATAAGCAACCAATATTTTTCATTCCTTTCTTGGTTCTTGATAAAATTCTATGCTTTTTTGTATATATAATATATATATGTGGTTTCAATTTCCATACAAGATTTTACAACATTGATTTTTTTAAGATGTATTGTTTACTTTGAAAATTGCGATGGAAATTTTAGTGTGTAACTCACTTTCAAATATCTAACTTAATTATCATAAAGAGTTTGCATTTTTTTTTAAAGAATAGAAAACTTATTAGTAAAATTAAAATGTTGTTTTGTAAAAAATAAATAGATACATATGTAAAATTTAATTAAATTGTTTCTCTAAATAATAATTTATATCTCATTTTTACCTCTTTATTAAAAATTAAGCTACAAGACATTCATATTAAGAGTTGATAGCCTCTTAAAATATAATGATTTATCCATCTCTAAGCTAGTAACCAATATAATTTTATTCCTTTTTACAATATTCACAATTATTTGTATTAAAAAGTTGAGAATTTTATTAACAAATTTAATAGTAATATCGCTACAAATAAATGTACCCTTTAGTGATAACTTTTAGTCACAACATATATTTTGTGTGACTAAATGCCACTTTAAGTCACAACAAAAAAGTATATGTGACCAAAAAGTCGTACTTAATCATAAGTTGTTACTAATGTAGTTTTAGTTACAACCTATTATTTTTAGTGATAAAGTTTGTTATGACTAAAAATATATTTAGTGACAACAAAGTGTGATTTTTGTGACTAATACTTTTAGTTATAGACTTTTTAGTGATGACACAGGTAAGATGATTTTTCTTTAGTTACAATTTTTTTTACTTGTTGTCACAAAATTTATTGTGACTAAAACTAACATTTTTTGTAGTGTATATTGATATAATTACTTGGAGTTGAACTAGTTTGTCGAATAACTAATAACATATGAGACATGCAAAAAATTTGATAAATACAATTCTTCTTATATACAAAGTAAGAGCTATAATAATATACTTTATCTTTTTCTTTTTATTTTTATCTCTTTACTTTATTCTTAACCTCATTAAAAACAATAGTAAAGTCATATGCAATCATTTTTATTTTTATCTTATATATTCTTAACTTCATCTGTTGGGAGTAATTGATTCTAATTTTTATGAAAAAGTCTATTTGTAGATATATTTAATTAAGAAAAAAAAAATACAGAGTCCTGGAAAAGGAACTCTTGTAAAAAAAAAAAAGGTTGCCATTATAACAAAAATGAAATCAAATGAAATATCTTTGTAAATTATTCCAAATGGAAAGTGAGTGAAAAATAAATATATATATTTGTGATAAAAAATTAATATATATTTGTTTCTTAGTTACAATTTGTAATGCTTTTTCATATATTTATTAAAGATAAAGATAAAGACAGAAAAACTTTAGTTAAAATAAAAAGGGTTTACCCATCTCCTAACCAACCAACATCTTATTCCTTTATTGTAATAATAATATATATAGTGTTAAATTTTAATTTAATATTAAATGAGATTCATGTCAATTTATAAATTAAAATATTCTAGAATAATTAATTAATTTAATTTTCCTTATATATATTTACAAAGTAAAAATTATGGCTGCATTTTGGAATGATTTTATTTTTTAGTTTTTTATAATACAAAAATAAAAATAATTTGATATTTTGGTTTTTGAAAAATAAAATTATATTCGGCAAACCGTTTTATTTTTTTATCTTTAAAATTGGAGAATCAGACAATGGAGAAGCCATAAAAAATCTGTTTAAAATGAAATTAAAAGTGTAAAAAACTTGTGTTTTAAAATTTTGATTAAAATTTTAAAATATATAAGTCAAAAATAGTTTACCGAACACATTTCTTTGTTTTGTTTATGATTTTTTTAATTAATTAAATAATTTTTTTTTTAAGTTGAACGAATGACACCTATAATATATATTTTCTTTTTCCTTTTATCTTTATCTTTATTTCTTTACTTTATTCTTAACTTCAATGGAAAAAATATTATTATAATTTTTCTCATTAAAAACAACAATATATACTACCTAGACATTTTTGTATGTATATAACAAACTAAAAGCTATAATATACATTTTTTTTTTCATTTTATCTTTATCTCTTTACTTTATTCTTAACTTTAGTAGATAAAATATGATTATAATTTTTCTCATTAAAAGCAACAATATATAGTACAAACTAGGCATTTTTGTATATATATATACAAAGTAAAAACTATAATATACATTTTCTTTTTCATTTAGTCTTTATCTCTTTACTTTATTCTTAACTTTAGTAGAGAAAATATGATTATAATTTTTCTCATTAAAAGCAACAATATATAGTACTCGCTAGACATTTTCGTATATATATAAAGTAAATTTATAATATACATTTTCTTTTTCTTTTTATCTTTATCTCTTTACTTTATTCTTAACTTTAGTAGAGAAAATATGATTATAATTTTTCTCATTAAAAACAACAATATATAGTACTAGCTATACACTTTTGTATATATATGAATATATATATGAATAAAGCAAAAGCTATAATATACATTTTATTTTTCTTTTTATCTTTATCTCTTTACTTTATTCTTAACTTCAGATGAGAAAATATGATTATAATTTTTCTCATTAAAAGCAACAATATATAATACTAGCTAGACATTTTTGTATATATGTAGAAGACTTCTCAATGGTTACTACCCATAGATGGGTACTAACAATTATGATGATGTGGCAACATAGTGACTTGGTATTGCAAGTCACCAACATGTAAATATTTTTTTTCTACATTAATTTCAAATTTAGTTAATTTTTTTTTCCATAAGTAATATTGTTTCTAACCAATGAGAGACACTAGCTGTATTTAGAAATTGACATGCATTTGAAAAATAAAAAGTTTACAATATTATATTTTCATAATAAATACACGTTTTTCATCAGGCAACACTTCCAAAAATTTGAAAAAATCAAAATTTATTTTTAGAATATTAATTAACAACTACAAATATGGACTGTTGATCTTAATCCAATGGTTAATATTAAAGTAACCATCCATGGGTAGTAACCATTAAAAGTGTACCCATAAATATATATATATAAAGTAAAAGCTATAATATAAATTTCATTTTTCTTTTTATCTTTATCTCTTTACTTGATTCTTAACTTTAGTAGAGAAAATATGATTATAATTTTTTTCATTAAAAGCAACTATATATAGTACAAACTAGGCATTTTTGTATATATATATACAAAGTAAAACTATAATGTACATTTTCTTTTTATTTTTATTTTTATCACTTTACTTTATTCTTAACTTCAGTAGAGAAAATATAATTATAATTTTTCTAATTAAAAGCAACAATATATTGTACTAGCTAGACATTTTTTTATATATATATATATATTTCTTCTCAAAGAGTTAGAAGACTCTTTCTCTCTTTTATTAAAGAAAGAAAACATTTTATTATACATTCTTTATTAGCTAAAAATCAATTGCTTTACTCATTCCATAAGTAACCAATAATATACTCTTAAACAAAACACTGTAAAGAAAGAAAAAAAGTTTCATCTGATATTTAATTTGGTTTGTCTGAATATATATCCGCAACTGATTAGATCAAAGATTTTATAAAGAAATTTTTGGCACATTAATTTAATATGATTTACCAATTAATGTATAATAGAGTGAAAACTTAATATGTTTAGTGAATGTCATATATAGATACCAATACAGATAGTATGGAGCGATTTAGTTGCCTACTAATGTGGACATATCACTCAATAAGTTACTATTGGTAACTAACAAATCTCATATGTTACAAAATTAGATTAATGTGTTGTAATTAAGTGAACAATAAAATATATTTTCGAACAACCAGATAGGAATAACTAAGTGGGTAACTAAAACAATTCTAACTGGTTAAGGTATATATATATATATATATATAAATATATGAGTAGATTGTAGTTAAAATATCCAATGTTTTTTAAATATTATATTTTTATATCCAATCTTTTTTTCGACAGTAAATATACTCAATGTGTTCAAAATGTTGCATTTTTATAATCAAACTTTTTATCTGGTGGTAAATATACTCAATATTTTTAAAATATTGCACTTTTATACCAATTAATTTTTATTAGTTTGAGGAGAAATAAGAAAGTGAAAGACAAATATACAGCTTTAATTATATTTAAATTTTAAATTATTTTCACTTCCTAATTCTTTCTCAAAATAATAAAAATAAGATTTTAAAATTAATCAAAATAGTTAAAACTTATATTTTCCCTTCATTTTTAAAAAAAATTATATTTTAAATTAATGGAAAATATTTTTTAATTATTTTAAATCTTTTTTTTATTAATTTTTAATTTATAATAGTTATTTTGAGGAAAAATAAAAAAAATAAAAAAATTTAAAATTTAAAAATAATTAAAAACCTACATTTTTCCTTAACTTTCTTATTATTTTTCCAAATAATAAAAAAACAGGTATAAAAATGCAACATTTTAAAAATATTGAGTATATTTAGAGCAAAAAAAAAAAATTGGGTGTCAAAGTGCAACATTTTGAAGACATTGAGTATATTTACTACCGAACAAAAATTAGGTATAAAATACAATATTTTGAAAATATTGGGCATTTTGACCATAATTTACACTCTCTCTATATATCTTACCTATTATATACTTACCTATTAAACGACAACTCGCATGGTTTAACAAATTATCGTATGACTTGATATAATAAAGTTAAATTTAAGAAATGTAGTTACTTAGATATTCAAACGATTTCTCCCAAATGAAAAGTTGCTTCTTCTGACAAAATTAATAGAACTATTAATCTATTTTACAAAAAATAAATACAAAAAAATATATATGATATCTAGAGATTAATCTTTACAACTTGAAGCAATGCAACTATTTGGAACGACACTAATATTCACATTAAAAAACAGAGTACAAATAAACACAAATCATCTCATCAATTCCCTCATCCTGAAAAGTAAGCACAAATATTAGTTTTAGTTACATAAAATATGAAGAATTGATGATCATATTATTCAAAAGAAAAAAAATCATGTTTTTAAAAGAACTATTTGGAACGACACTATTTGGAACTTTACAACGCGAACCAATGCAACTATTTGGAACAGTACTACTATTCACATTAAAAAACAGAGTACAAATAACCACAAATCATCTCATCAATTCTCTCGTCCTGAAAAATAAACAAAAATATTAATTTCACCGACTCAAAAGGTAAAAAAAAAGTTGTAAACACGGTAGATGTTGATGGCATGAGAATTGAATGATGTCATGATCATCATCATCTTCTTCTTCTTCTTCAGCACCGTGGTTTGTTATCAATGTGGGTTGCGGGATCAAACCACATTTGACATGCATATAGAAATCACACTCTTTGCAAGTGTAAGCAAATCATCTCCGGAGGAATTCTCACAGTAAACGCAGCGAATAGAAGTCTCCAATGAAGATATTTTTAGGAGACTAAGAGAGCGTGTACTATGCAAATAATTATTGATAAGCTCAACATGTGGATGAGATAGTTACAATAGTCGCGATCATTATTCTATTATTAAAATTCGAAGAAAATACTTATAATTAATAACAACTTTCCAAATATATTTTTGAAGGTATAAATATTTATCTCTTCTATATAAAAAGTGTGTAGATAACCGAAATTTTTGATTTTAACGGTTTTTTATTTTTTTCCCTTAACTTTAACTGAATATTCTTATATTTAACAGAATATTCTTATATTTAACGGTAGATTGTAAACATGTCTTAAACTTAAATAAATAAATAATAAAAGAAATTAAATTAGGATATTTTTTAGATATTTCACAATGATAATTATTTAAAAATAATAAAACCATATATTTAACAACTTAAATAAATTTTAATTAAACTTAATATAATATTAAACATATAATGTATAATCTTTTGTTGTCACTACCAAATTAAAAAACTAGAACAAACATAAACTTAAACAAAAATAAATAAATAAACAAACTAAAATGGAATATTTTTAAGATATTTTAAATAATTAAATCATATTTCTTTAAAAATAATAAATGCATACATATCATTTTTTTATCTTATAAATTTGTGTGATAGTTTGTTTTTTATCAAGTGATTGAAGTTTTTTTCTTCATCAAATTCACCAAAGAGTATTGTGAGATACATTAGAAACTAAAAATAATTTATGCGTATATACTACTGTCTGCACTATGATTTTTTCTATTCTTATTTTATTTCTATTATTAATTTCTTTTTAAATATTATTGTATTTTATATATATGTCATGTAACTATGTAAATATATATGCCAACGTTGTGTTTAGATGTCATATATAAAAAGATTATTGATATAAATATTTATATATACTATAATTCTATAATTCATTCTATTATATATATTTTTAAAAACAGTGAACCATAGTTTTTACTAAAATTATATACAATGTTTACAATTTTAAAACTAAGCAAATGTATGTGTTAATATGATCTATCCGCTAGTACTCCTAGCTGGTGCCATTCTCTCCCATTAGTCACCACCACTGCTACAGTTTGAGTTTATCAGTTATGATTGTCTTAAGATAATCAATTAATTGCGTATTAGTCCTTCAAGTGTTGATAAATTACATATATATAGATATATTATTAGTTAAAGATGTGTCAAGGAAAAAAGATAACAGGATTGGTTGTGGTGGTCAAGGAGCCATAAGAGAGCTCTAATGGCTCCTGATACATGGTGGTCCTAAGGGGACATCATAGTACTCTGAGGTGTCGCAAGTGTCAGGGTGCAGAGAGTAGTGGTATTGAGATACTAGTGGTCGGACCTTATTAGAGGCATGGAGGTAGTGCTACCACTCCTTGTACTAACTCATACCACCATTACATGTCTGATACGGATGCCAAGGTCATACCTCTAACCTCTCAGGTTCGTACATCCCATACATGTGTGGGTACCTCGTACGTAACAGTTGTTTTATCACCTTTTCAAGATATGCTTTCCATCCCAAGCTTCATTGCATTTTATTACTAAGTGTTGGTCGGCTTGGGAACTCTTCTCTATGGTATAATAGGTATCCTCTGGGCATTTAGTTGTATAGTGGATGTTGCGTCCCTTTAGGAGCGTACTAAATGGGGGTGAGTGAATTAAATATCAACTTCATGAGGGAATATATACATACCATTTGAAGGGCTCGCATCGCTTGGGATGCGGGTATATATATGAGAGTGAGACACTAGGTGGTCTGGCAAGGGCCTTGCACGACGAGACAGGTGTTGCGCCTAGCGCCCTTCCAAGCATCTCGCATGGCGAGGCGAGCCACGCACTAGGCAGCTGGCAAGGGCTTCGTGTATTGCGAGACGAGATGTGGCGCGCGAAGTGGCCCAGCTAGGGTCTCACATAGTGAGATGAGGAAATGCGCCTAGTGGCCAAGCAAGGGTCTTGCTTAGCGAGACTAGGTGATGCACCTAGGGGCCTAGCGAGGGCTCACATAGCAAGATGAGGCGACACACAAAGTGGCCCAGTGAGGGTTTCGCACAACGAGAAGGACCCTTCGGGGCGTCCTTGTCAGGTGGTCCTGAGGCGCGGGGTTATGTCTTGATATACAATTTTGATCCTCTCTTTGTATATGTTCAATCTATATATCAATTCCGCCTACATGTATAGGATTGTTCATATGCATACATTTCATTTATTCCAATAGGGTTATGTCTTGACATGAGGCCGATTGCTCCTAATGATACATGGTGATGATCCCCGGGTTCAAATGTTGCAAGTTGAGTTCACGACCCTTCGTGGTTAGACTTTGCTTCCGATATTTGTCGGGACAATTCTCCATGTTGACAGGTGATATTAGCAACGAGCTAGTCACGGCCACATGTCGTCTCTAAAGACTATTGGCAACAATTTCTAAAGACTATTGGCGACAATTTCGGGGGTATTTTCAGGCAATTTTATGTGTTGTAAAAATTCTTGTTTCTTGTACTGCATCTCCTTTGTTTTCAACACTTGAATAAGTTTAATTCAAATTTTCTTTATATGATCGTATACATTGTAATTAATTAGAGCCTCCTGTAATTTTTTAGAAATTTCTGAATAATTTATAGTACAATAAACAAGGTTCAAAAAAAAATTTGTATGTGTGATTGTTTTCTTATGTGCATGAAAAATATGTTTCAATTAAGGTGATATATATCACGTTTTGAATGTATGATTAATAATATATTCTTGGATGCTAAATAACAATATATATTCATCATCACATCTGTTTTGGTCGTATGTGTCGTTATATATATATATGCTTAATTACAATATACTATTAATTAATTAATGTGATCTCAAATAACGGATCCACGTTTATATAAATATATATCTATATTATTCTTATTAGTATAATAATCTGATTATTCACGAACGTGTATTGTACGTACTGATCTCTATAAATAAAGCCCATCTCTGCCATTGTTCAACACCACTATCTACAATCTATAGTACCCTTCAAGAGCTGCTTAATTACTTATAATTAATTTGAAAATGTCTGTATTAGGAGGCGAAGAGGTGAGCACAGTCACTGCTGGTGTTCTCAATCGGAAAAAGATGACTATAACGGGAGAGGTGGTGTTGGTGAAAAAGGACAAGTTCGACTCTTCCGCCGCTGCCATTTCCGACGGTGACTTCTTGGGCGAAGCAGTTTCTCTCCGGCTCGTTAGTGATAAACAGAGTACGTATTACCTGTTTTTTGGATTTACGTTACAATTCATGTTGTATAATATAGTCCAAAACATAATGTCAATTATGAACATTGACCCCTTTTCTATCTATAATAATAATCTCCGATCTGACACACAGTCAACCAGAGAAAATATACTTTTGATGACTGCACAACTTTCTTTGTGAATTTTTGAACGTAAACTACGATACTAAAACCGCGCTCCCTTGCTTGGTATAACTTTAGAAGAAAGAAGTGTCGAACAACTCCTACGTAATATTGATTATTAATTTTATTTTCTTGTTGCGAGCAGACGGGATGCTAGGAGAAAAAGCTCACTTGGAGATATGCACTAAGCCCTCGCGTGAGTTAAATCCAGAAGAGTCGATGTTTAATGTGATTTTCAATACTGACGAATCTAGTATTGATGTCCCTGAAGCTTTGCTTATCGAGAACAATATTGATAAGAAGGTCGAGTTCTTCCTCAAGACCATTTCCCTTAGTGTTCCCAGTGAATCGAAGCCTGTCTGCTTCATCTGCAACTCATGGGTTTACCCAGCTATCAAATACGGATCAAGCTACACTCGTGTTTTCTTCAGAAACAAGGTTAAATTTTAACAAAACAAACGATTAAAATAAAAGAAGAGATGTGTATAGTAATGTATTATTTCTTCTTTATTTTCTAATAATAAATAATTACGTACGTAGTCATATATTCCAAGCGAAACACCACAAACACTGCTTCCATACAGAAAATCTGAGCTCAAATACTTGAAAGGAAATGGATTAGGAGAGCGCAAGGAGTGGGACAGAATCTATGACTACGATGTGTACAATGATCTGGGTGAACCTGATACTCCAAACCTTGCTCGTCCAACTCTCGGAGGGAATAGCGAATTCCCTTACCCTCGCAGAGGAAGAACGGGCAGACCACCCACTAAGACAGGTTAATTAATCTAATCTAATTTAATTGGTTATTATTTCTTTAATTAATTAAAAATATTAATTATATATACATATATGTACGTAAATAGATCCTAAATGCGAGAGCAGGCCCGCTGAGGGTAAACTTATATACATTCCACGAGATGAACGAGCTGATCGCTTGAAGGAGTCAGCCCCTCTTTCCCTTGCTTACAGAATAAAGGTTTTCTGTAGTAAAACCGCCTTACATGCTCCAACAGTAGATCAAATCAGTGCTAAGTCTACTGCTGTTGATGACGAGTTTAATGACTTCGAACAAGTTTTTGCCTTGTTTGCTGATCGAGGAGGAAAATATCCTACGCCTCACTTGATTAAAGGTACCTACAGATTCTGTTGTAGGGGCTTTTTTGTGTTCGTGACCTGTGAATATAGTTTTCGGTGTGATTTTTTTTTATGATTGTATATATTGTAGTTATTTAGACCTATCTTGCAAATTTTCAAAACAATTTGAATAATTTATAGTGACGAAAAATATATGCAGATATGTTGTTTTCCACGAAAAAAATTTGTTATCCCCAATTTACTGTACCCTTCTTGTCTCACCAATTATTTTGAGACACCAATTTAGTGTACCCTTCATGTCCCCTACAAATAGGGGGATTTTGTTGTATGGGCTTCAAAAAGACCCCTAGCCCACTGATGATGCTCTTTTGTATTCTCAACACATAAATAGTTTTTGGTGCAATTTTTTTTATGATTGTGTATATTGTAGTTATTTAGAACATTCTGCAACTTTTTAAAAAATTCTGAATAAATTACAGTGTCGAAAACTAGATTCAAACACTGTTTTCTACGAGTATAAAAAAAATATTAGATACGCGTACAACAACCTGTTTTCAATCTATTCCGAATGATTTACATTTCCGAAAACCATTAACAGATAAGGGATACACAAGATCCTAATCGGTGGGGCTCTTTCTGAATGAATCCCCTGAAGTAGATTTTCCAAATATAAAATATATATTTTTTTGAATATATAATGAATTGGATATATAATTATTACGTAGGTAATAAATCTTCATGGATGACTGACGAGGAATTTGCTAGACAAATGATTGCTGGTGTCCACCCGGTCCACATTCGATGTCTCAAAGTAATATATATATATATATATATAATTAATATCATTATAAATTATGATTTTGGTCCTTAATTAATTATATATTTGGTCTAATAATTTTGATTTCAACAGGAATTCCCACCGACCAGTAAGCTAGACACTAAATTGTATGGAGATCAAACTAGCACAATTACAGAGGACCACATTAAGGACAAGTTGGAGCCGGAGTTCACTGTAGAAAATGTATTAATTGTATTACAAATGAATATCTTGTTATATAGGGGCTTCAAAAAGAGTCCTACTGGTGGGCTCTTTCGTGTTCTCAATTCGTAAACAGTTTTCGGCGTGATTTTTTTATGACTGTGTATATTATAGTTATTAGAGCATCCTGCAAATTTTCAGAAAATTCTGAATAATTTATAGTGCTGAAAACTAATTTAAAAACAAGTTATTGCACGCGTGATTAATTTTTTTATGCGCGTAGAAAATAACATGTTTGAACCTAGTTTTCAACACAGTAAATTATTCAGAATTTTCTGAAAAAGTGCATGATGCTCTAAATAATTACAATATACACTATCATAAAAAAATCGCCCTGAAAAATTGTTCAAGGGTCGGAAATATAAAAGAGTTCCACCGGTGGGGCTCTTTTTGAAGCCCCTATACCATAAAATACTCCTATATATTTATAGGACAATTCTTCTATAGGGGCTTCACTTTAAGTCTATCAGTGGGGCTCTCAGTGTTTCTCGACCCATAAACAGATTTCGGCGCAATTTTTTTTTATGACCGTGTATATTGTAAATATTTAGAGCATCCTACAAATTTTCAGAAAATTCTGAATAGTTTACAGTACCGAAAACTAGGTTCAAACATGTTGTTTTCCACGCGCATAAAAAATACTAGTCACGCATGCAACATGTTTGAAACTAGTTTTCGATACTGTAAACTATTTGGAATTTTTCTGAAAATTTGCAGGATGCTCTAAATAGCTACAATATACACAGTCATAAAAAAATCGCGCCGAAAACTATTTACTGGTCGAGAAACACTGAGAGCCCCACCGATAAGGCTTAAAGTGAAGCCTATACGAAAATTCTCCTATATATATTTATAATATTAATCAATTAATAAACTTATTGTTATATATATATAGGCACTGGAGCAAAATAAACTATTTATATTGGATCATCATGATACGTTCATGCCATACCTTCGGAAGATAAACGAAAGTCCTACTACAAAGGCTTATGCAAGTCGAACTATACTGTTTTTGACAAGTGAAGGGACATTGAAGCCTGTTGCGATCGAGTTAAGCCTCCCACCAAATTCAGATTGTGATAAAGAGGGTTCGGTGAGCAAAGTATATACCCCAAGTGAAGGTGGTGTCGAGTATGTGCTGTGGGAATTGGCCAAAGCTTATGTAGCTGTAAATGACTCTGGTTATCATCAGCTCTGCAGTCATTGGCTGAATACACATGCTGTGATTGAGCCTTTTGTGATAGCAACAAACAGGCAGCTAAGTGTTCTCCACCCAATCCACAAACTCTTGCAGCCGCACTACCGTGAAACTATGAACATAAATGCACTCGCCAGATTACTTCTCGTCAATGCCGGTGGAAAATTAGAGTCCTTGTTTTTCCAGGGAAAGTATGCTATGGAGTCATCATCAGCAGTTTATAAGGACTGGGTATTTACTGACCAAGCACTCCCAGCAGATCTTCTTAAAAGGCAAGCATATGTTAGATTTATGTCTCCAAACATTGTATATGTTAGATTAATCTAGTTGCATTATGCTAGTGCGGACTAAACAGATTATTATATGGAAATTAATAGGATCGAAAATATGTATATACCTCCAGCCATTCAATTGATAATCTCAATCTAGCTTTAGATCTACATAAAAAAAAAAAATTAGAACGAGTACACGGGCTTTCAAGTTCTCACTAATTCTTTTAGATGGAGTTACTGAAAGTTATAATGTGCAGTGAACTTAGGGACCGGTACTCTATATTTAGACCTACTATCATAGTCTCTGCCACAGTTATAGATGTTGAGATATTCTCTCTATTTATTTAGGAAATTCAAATTGAGTTTAATAGATAAATATCAATCATTAATTTTGATATATTAAATATATTAAATGAATAAAAAATCAATTAGATATAACAAATTAATTTTAATATATATTGTTATAAAATATTCTTGCAGAGGATTAGCAGTGAAGAAAAATGAGAATGGTAGTGCAGTTTGCCTGGTATTAGAGCACTATCCTTATGCTGTTGATGGGTTAGAGATCTGGTCTGCAATAAGAAAATGGGTTGAAGACTACTGCACCCACTACTACGCGAGTGACGACATTGTCCAGAAAGACACAGAGCTTCAGGCATGGTGGAAGGACGTCAGGGAAGTGGGTCACGGTGACAAGAAAGACGAGCCATGGTGGCCAAAAATGAAAACGATTGACGAACTAGTCGAGTCATGCACCATACTCATATGGATTACTTCTGCTCTTCATGCAGCTGTGAACTTTGGACAGTACCCTTTTGCAGCCTTCTTTCCCAACCGCCCCTCCCTAAGCCGACGGCTCATGCCGGAGGAGGGCTCTGCTGAATACAACCAGCTTGCTACTGATTCAGTCGAGAAAAGTATGTTGTTGACCATTACTCCAAAATATCTGAGCGATGAAGGGATTTCCCTTGTTCATCTTTTGTCGAAGCACACTCCAGATGAGGTCTTTCTTGGTAACGAAAAAAATTGTGATTGGACTTCAGATGCTAATATTCTGAACGCTTTTACAAGATTTGGACGTAAACTTGCTAAAATTGAAAAAAGCATCGAGGATAGGAACAAGGATGTGTCTGAGAAGAACCGAGCTGGGTTGGTCAATTTCCCATACACTTTGCTCATTCCTACGAGTGAACCAGGGATCACTGCTAGGGGAATCCCCAACAGCATCTCAATCTAGCTAAATAATGCTTGTCGATCTTGTCTAGTTGTGTTGTTTTTGTTCATCGATTAATTAGTACTGTCATCTTAATTTCCCTTTAATTTGACCTTGTATTTCCCATGTGTTGTGTTACCAAGTGTACGTCTTTGTTTTGGTGTGTTTTTTATCAGTTTATTCTCTACTAATTATTGTATGGATTAATAATAATGCATGAACAATAGTACAACACAAATTAATAAATTAATAAAGTCTCGATCGATCTTTAAAACTTCTTCAAATGCTCTTATTCAAATGAAATTGAGTGTCGATACTATATATATATAATGTGTTTCAAGCCTTTTGAATCTCCTCAGTTACATCTTGGTGTTTCATTTTTCAATACAAGATGTAATTTTTGTGTTAAATTTGACACAAAAAATAAGTCAATGATATATATATAGCTCAATATTTGCTTGGACTCCAATGCACAAAATGCAAATTAATTAAGAAAAGTCAATAATTCATTTAATATTCATTGATAATATATAAAAAGTAATTTTTTTTCATTTTCTATTGTAAAAAAGTAGTCATTAATTATTAATTAATAAATTAGTGATAATATAGTAAATATAAATAAAATACAAATTTAAAACCTTAATTAAATTTAAACTAAATACAAATTTATAAATCTTGATAAAATCATATAATAAAAAAGTCTGAAAAAAAAAAGATCAACCACACTTCCTATTTCATCTCTCCCTACAAAAAAAATGAACATAAACTCATCATCAATATCATAAGAAAAAATTATATATATAAATATTGTATCCACACATACACACATAGATACTCATACTTAATCAACTCTTTTATAAAAAAAAAAAAAAATTTAAAAAAAATTAAAAACATAGAAACAAGTATTTTATCAAAACTTTTATCATTTATGCAAGATTTTTAAACAATACATCAAACTGGATAAAAAGAATTTATACATCAAACAACTCAAAACTCAAAAGCTAGTATAGAAGCTAAACGACTATAAAGTGAAGGAAGTTGACCACAATAGCAATTAACATTAGCAACACAAAACGAAACTGGGTTGAACCTACACAATAGATAAAATTATCTTCAACAAAGACGACAATCAGAAATCAGAAACCAATTTCAAATGCTAACATAATAGAAATATCATCTTCAAGTTCAACTCATATATAACAATATTTTTGTTAAAAAAAAAATTAAGCACAAACAGATGCTAACATGATAGAGACAAACAAATAAAACCCAGACAATAATGATATTGAAATAGGAGACATCCATGGCCAAGCAAAGACCTCCATCGATTGTGCGCGGTTGACGGTGACATCAAGTTAGAGAGATGAGGAGATCTTCATGGCCAAGAAAGAGAGAGAGGGACGAAAATATGAATTTGTGTGAGAGAGAGAGGAGGGGGAAGGGACAGAGAGGGTGATGAAGAGAAGAGGCTCTTTGTGTCTGGAAAGCTCCTTCTAGTGGTGGAGACTCGAGAGGAGAGGAGAGGGGTCGACATCGGCAACTGGGTGAGCGGCTCCGAGAATGAGAGTGAGAGGGTCATGGTTGCCGAGGAATGAGGCGAGATAGAGAGAGGGGGGATCAGGGTTGCCGTGGGATGGGTGGGTGGTGTGGTTGGTCGTGAGAGAGATGGATGGGTAGAGAAAAGGGAGAAATTGGAAATAGGGATTGAGAGAGAAAGAAAGGGGCGATTGTGGCCGAAAGAATTAGGGTTAGGGTTGGTTAGGTAAGTATATATATATATATATATAGTTTTTTAACCTTTTTTTTTTTAAATATAGTTTCGAGTTTCGGGTTTAACCCGAACCCAATTTTTTATATATTAAAACCTGAACTCGATTCTAAAAATGCGGGTTTTGGATCGGGTTAGACCTGACAGGTGGGGGTTTTTTATATTTTGGGCTTTATGGGTTCGGACCGGGTCGGTTTTGCAGATTTTCACTACTACAAAATTAGGCTTTCCCAACACCCAACCATGACAGTCTATTAACTGTCGTAATTGCTTAGTGAGACTCTACGCTGACAGTTAAAAACTGTAGGCATAGAGACCAACGCCGACAGCTAATAACTGTCACCGGTGCTTTTGACTGTCATTATTGACCCTAACGCTGACAGTTAATTTGAGACCAATGCCAACAATTAAAATGTGCTGCTATTGACCACAACGCCGACAATTAATTTGAGACCAATGCCGACAGTTGAAAGGTGTCGCTATTGACCCCAACAGTTAATTCAAGACCAATGCCGACAGTTAAAAATTGTCGTTATTGACCTCAACGCCAACAGTTAATAAAAGTCCAATGCCGACAGTGTACGGCCGGAGAATCAGCACGTATCTTGTTGAGACAGCTCGGGTACGGCGAGCTGATAAAAAGTCGTAATCGAGGCACCACGTGTTCACCTCTCATCCGAGAACATTCGGTGCCATCCTCTATACAAATTGCTCGAGCTATTGAGACATTTAGCAACCTATCACCTGGAACCATTTTGT
The DNA here is from genome assembly GCF_963169125.1 of Humulus lupulus. Classification (NCBI taxonomy): domain Eukaryota; kingdom Viridiplantae; phylum Streptophyta; class Magnoliopsida; order Rosales; family Cannabaceae; genus Humulus; species Humulus lupulus. The sequence goes on from NC_084798.1 coordinate 5,758,569, forward strand.
GTAATATGGCATCAAAAGGCACGAGCTAACATCACATTAAGCTCGTGGTACGCCCAAGGTCTGACGTACCTCAGGGTCTTTATAAAGTTTACCACGCAATACAAACATGGATAAAACAAACATCACATGTCTGTTTTATTCTCGAATTCCCGAATACGCAACATAAACGTGCGTGATCAGACACCACATGCCTGATTAAGGCCATGCGGCCCATCACCTTTTTTATCTGTTGCTTAGACCACACTTCAGTGTAAAATTTAGACATTAATCATCAATGTCGCAGAAATGATGTGAAGGATCAAGAGATCACGAGATGCCCCCAATACCTACCCAGAGATCATTCTCCTATAAATACCAGAACCCTAGGTAGTGCAAGGGGTTGGAGTCTTTTTTGTAATACAAATACTCTGTAAAAATAGAGAGAAGTTTATAGCATAATATCGACTCGTGGACTAGGGGAATTTTAACCTTCGAACCACGTAAAAAGAGTGATCATTTTCTTGGCAGCTAATTGCCAACATCCTTGAGCATTGTCATTATCATTTTCTTAGTACATTTTATCATTAAGCACTAATCCATCCCAGTTATTCATATAATTGACTGTTGGCGAAAAACCACGTCAACAGTTTGGTGCTTTCATTGAGAGGATTTAGATTAGTGCTATCGCGAAAAGTTTATCATGATGGTCACTCGTTCAAGGCATGGTAACGAAACGGATCAGCGTGGTGGGCAGGAGGCTCACCATACCGCTATGTCCAACGAACAAAACCCAGAGATTCAGCAATGGTCGGGGAAACAACCGATGGGCCATGAGGACACTGGGAGTTCAGCGCCCCTACCGCCAAATCCGAACCCAGGTTACCTGACGGCGGTGGAGATGGAAAACATGCAGTTGAGGAGCCATCTAGCCAAAGCAAATAAGCAAATCGAGGAAATCTTGGCCCGGCTACCCCCTCTTGCGACCGACGTTAACGTCGGAAAGAGGCAAAGCAGGACTCACAAGTCCCGCCGGGATAGTCGGCCCAGGCCCAGTCGATCGGTTAGAACCTCAACCCCGAGTTCTGCGCCCATGTCGCACTATCACCAGGAATTTATGTTTGATGATTTTCCCAGGGACTATCAACGAGTCAGCCGGTCAGTCAGAACTTCAACCCCAAGTTCGACTCCACTAATTAATTAATAAATTAGTGGCAATATGTTAAATACAAATTTAAAATCTTAATTAAATTTAAACTAAATACAAATTTATAAATCTTGATAATATCATATAATAAAAAAGTCCAAAAAAAATATATCAACCACACTTCCTATTTCATCTCTCCCTACAAAACAAAAAAACTGAACATAAACTCATCATCAATATCATAACAACATATATATAAAGATTATATACACACATACACACATAGATTCTCATACTTAATCAACTCTTTTATAAAAAAAACCGAGAAACAAGCATTTCATCAAAACTTTTATCATTTATGCAAGATTTTAAACAATACATAAAACTGGATAAAAAGAATATATACATTAAACAACTCAAAACTCAAAAACTAGTATAGAAGCCAAACAACTATAAAGCGAAGGAAGTTGACCACAATAGCAATTAGCATTAGCAACACAAAACGAAACTGAGTTGAACCTACACAATAGATAGAATTATCTTCAACAAAGACAATCAGAAATCATAAACCAATTTCAGATGCTAACATAATAGAATCATCTTCAAGTTCAACTCATATAACAATATTTTTGTTAAAAAAAAAAATAAGCACAAATAGATGCTAACATGATAGAGACAAACAAATAAAACCCAGAGAATAATGATATTGAAATAGGAAAAAAAATAACAAAAAGAAGAAAAATCTCACTTGTTTGAGGAGACATCCATGGCCGAACAAAGACCTCCATTGATTGTGCGCGGTCGACGGCGACATCAAGTTAGAGAGATGAGGAGACCTCCATGGCCGAGAAAGAAAGAGAGGGACGAAAAGATGAATTTGTGTGTGAGAGAGAGAGAGGGGGGAAAGGGACAGAGAGAGTGACGAAGAGGAGAGGCTCTTTGTGTCTGGAAAGCTCTTTCTAGCCGTGGAGACTCAAGAGGAGAGGGTTGAGGGTCGACGTCGGCACCTGGGTGAGAGGCTCCGAGAATGAGAGTGAGAGGGTCATGGTTGCCGGGAAATGAGGCGAGATAATGAGAGGGGGGTCGAGGTGGCCATGGGATGGGTGGGTGGTGTGGTTGGTCGCGAGAGAGATGGATGGGTAGAGAGAAGGGAGAAAATGGAAATAGGGATTGAGAGAGAAAGAAAGGGGCGACTATGGCTGAAAGAATTAGGGTTAGGGTTGGTTAGGTAAGTATATATATATATAGTTTTTTAACTTAAAAAAAAAAAATCGATCTTCGGGTTTAACCCGAATCCGATTTTTTATATATTAAAACCCGAACTTGAATCTGAAAATGCGAGTTTTAGATCAGGTTAGACCCGACAAGTGGGGGTTTTCGATTTTTCGGGCTTTATGGGTTCGGATCAAGTCGGTTTTGCAAGTTTTTCAGGCTTTATATTCACCCTTACTTTCTATCATTAAAATTTAAAGGGATTTGTTCATATTTACCCGGTTTTAGAGATCATTAACTAAATATACCCAGCAACAATATTTAGTTAATTTATACCCAATTTTTAGAAATCATTTACTTGAGTTGCCAGAGTGAGGGCTATGTCGTGACTGAAATTAATGGTGCCAAAAGTGCAGTGGTGAGAGAAGCAATTGTTGGTGGTGAAACTGGACTGGTGAGATACTCAAAGATCATTTGCGTCATGGGGAAGAAGAAGATGAGTGAGGGTTGTGCGTGACTGTGTGTTTCAGTGTGTGTGAGTGGGAGAAAGGGCATACTGGAAAAAGTGATTAAAAAATTGGGCATAAATGAAATAATTTTAAAATTTGGTTAAAAATTAAAGATGTCCTCTAACAATGAGTACTTCGTCTAATTTTTACAAATTTAAAAGAAGAGAGCCCAACAAAAAAATCTACCATATGATTCGTTAGCATGGTTATTTATTTATTTTGACAACATTGGTACAGTCAATATTTAAAGTCAAAATAATTGGTGAAAAATATGTTCTGTTTAGTGTAAGTGATTGTCTGCCATGTGAATGAGTGAATGTTGATTAATTAAGAAGAGACTTTAGATCGTCAACTATGAAAACTTGTTATATAAAAATATAATTCCAACACTACTAGCCAACCATATTAATATATATACTAATTAAAAACAAAAATATTGATTAGTTTGATATCATTTATATATATATATATATTAATGTGAAATTTATATAAATGTCAATGATATATTTTTCTAATTATTAGGCTAAAATTTAAAACATTAATTTTAAATTATTGTTAAACTGATGTCATGCTAAAAACGTCATATACTTTCCATTGTAAATGTCATAATGTATAATATTGTTATATATTTGTTTATTACTAATCCATCGTGTGAGTCCATGTTTTTATTTAAATCACTGCCTAATTCAAATTACTCCAACAATAAATCAAGGGCTTTTTCATTGCTATAGAAAAAGCTCCGGCGACCATTTTCTAGTGACGACTTTGTTGTTGCTAGAACTTTTAGCGACGAGATCTATATTTTCGACAATAAACTAAAACTCTCATTTCTTGTAGTGTTTTATAATAATAAATTTTGAAATTTTTTGTTGATTTTTGTAATTGTCTATTAGGAAAAGGACAGTTTTTGGATAAACAAAACAGAGATGTTTTGCCTTGTTTTTATTATTCTTAATGAAGGAACGTACAAGAAAATAGCTATTAAATAGCTAGAGAGTAAAAAAAAAACAAATTAAATAGAAAAACCCAGCAGACCACAAAATGTGGTAACAACAAACTAGAAAAAACAAAACTAAAATCCTGTGGTAATACATAACCTAATATTCTCCCTCAAAATGGAGTATATAGATTTTTAACACCCATCTTGGAGAGAAGTGTATGGAAAACAGTTGGAAAAAGAGCTTTAGTTAATATATCAGCCATGTTGGAATCAACATGTATCATATCAATGTGTCATTCTGAACATTCTCACAAACAATATGGCAGTCAATGTCGACATGCTTAGTGCGTTCATGAAAGACAGGATTTTCGATATGTGAATAGCTACATTGTTGTCACAAAAGAGTGTCGATGGATTATTGTGTATGATACCAAAGTCTTTGAGTAAAGCAAGCAACCAAGTGACTTCATAAGTAGTGTTGGCCATGGCACGGTATTCAGCTTCAGCTGATGATCTAGAGACAGTAGTTTGCTTCTTAGACTTTCAAGAGATTAAAGAAGAACCTAAGAAGACATAGTAGCCGGAGATGGATCTGCGAGTGTCTATGCAACTCCCCCAATCAGCATCAGTAAAGGCAGTCACTTGGAGTGCTTTAGATATATGTCCAAGAGGAGAAGATGCGAAGAAAAAGCCTTCGCCTGGTGTAGTTTTGAGATATTGGAGAATATGATAAGCAGCTTGAAGATGAGGTGTCCTTGGAGATGAGAGAAACTGGCTGAGATGGTTGACAGCATAGCAAATATCGGGCCTAGTTATAGTGAGATAAATGAGCTTGCCGGTGAGGCTGTGATAGGCAGTAGGATCCTCAAGTGGGTCACCCATATCTTTGCTTAGTTTGACATTTGGTTCCATAGGTGTAGTTGCAAATTTGGCACCTAAATAACCTGTATCAGAAAGAAGTTGTAATGTAAAAGGGCATTGGGAAACAAAAATGCCATGTTTGTTTCTTCCTATTTCAAGGCCTAAAAAAAATTTGATGGGACCAATGTCTTTTAATTTGAACTTGCTATCTAAGAATATTTTAAAATTTTGGACAACTTGATCATTATTACTTGTGATGGCAATATCATCAACATAGATAAGTATGGCTAAGAAAACACTTGATTTGGAGCGTGTGAACAAAGTATTGTCAGAGTGCGATTGCTGAAATCCTTCTTCAATGAGGGTATGGCTGAGTTTTGCATACCATTGTTGCAAAGCTTGCTTTAAACCATATAGACTTTTTCGCAATTTGCAAACTGCATTAAGAGGTAAGGGCCCTTTGTATGTGTATCCTTGAGGAATTTGCATGTACACAGTTTCATCCAAGTCACCATGTAAGAAAGCATTGTTAATATTCAATTGATGTAAGGTCCAATTATCTGTGGCTACAAGAGCAAGCAATAGTTTTAAAGTATTGAACTTGGAAACAAGTGCATAAGTGTCTAAATAGTCTATACCCTTAGCCACTAAACAAGCTTTGTACCGATTAATAGCACTATTGGAATGATACTTTATTTTGTATATCCATTTGCTACCAACTTTATGACAACCATGAGGTAGAGAGACAATGTCCCAAGTGTGATTTGAGTCGAGAGCATTGAGCTCTTCTGACATGGCTTGCTGCCATTCAGGTATTTTGCAGGCTTTGGAAAAATTTGTGGGTTCATAAATGGTATTAGCAGCAAGAATAGCAGCTCGAAAAGATGGTGTGCATTGCTGATATGATAGATAATTAGCAATGGGATGAGCAGTGGAAGAGCTTACCATGGTATATGTACATACATAATCAGTTAAATGAGAAGGGCGATGGATAGAGCGACATGTCCTTGTGGTATGCCGATTGTGATCATGCCGAGAGTTAGAGCTGTAAATGTGGGTCGTCCGGCCCACATTTTTCGTGCCTCTGGTAAATTCAGGCCGGGCCTCGTGCCGGCCCATTTTTGAAAGAGTAGGCCCAGCCCACTTTTCTTATTCGGGCCGGCCCATTTTCTATATTCGGGCCCACTTTTAGGCCCACTTTTTTTTTGCTAAAAAAATGTGAGGATGGAGAATTGAACCCTCCACCTCCTCTTTAACCATCAATGGACTTACCACCACACCAAATACATTTCTTTGTTTAAATTATAATTTTAGATATTTTTATATAATTTTTAACAATATTTTACACAAAATTATATCAAAGATAATTATTAGAATTTTAAAACCTACTAATAAATGCTAAAAATTTAACTAACAAATCTTAAAATAAATTAATATAATTATAAAAATATAAACATTGAAAAAAATAAGACATATATTATCATTTTAATTTATTAATTATTGACAAATAAAAATTTATTATGATTATTAATGTCAGAATATCGGGTTTTTTATCATGTCGTGCTTTCAGACTAGTTTGTTCGTACTTTCGTGTCGTGCCTTCGGGCTTGTCGTGCCGTGCCATGCTAAGCCCGTGTCGTGCCGTGCCTGGCCCAAGCCCATATTTTTTCGTGCCGTGTCGTGCTCGTGCCTCCCGGGCTGGTGCCGGTTTCGTGCCGTGCTCAAAAGCCCAGCCCGTATTTACAGCTCTACCGAGAGTCAATAATTGGAGCTATAAATATATAGCATTCAGTGTTTGTAATAAATATGAAAGATGAAAAGCCAAAGAACTATTTTAATTAGGGGTGTTTATATGATCTCAATCAATTATTTCAATCTTTTTTTTATCTTTTGACCTTAATTTAATATTAAAGAGATTGACAAATAAAAAAATATACAAAAAAAATTCATATAAAAAACTACACATATAAAAAACTACACACTATTAGAAATAATACTATATTAAAATCTTAAAAAATGACCACATTAAGTCCTCATTATAGTCCTTAATATGTTGAGTGTATTAAAAATGTTAAAAAAGCAATCAGTAAACACCCTTAATCAACGAACCTAGCTATTAGACTTTTCTCTGTCCCTACTAGTAGACTGCAATAGTCAGTTCATATTTTCATTCCCCCATTGCTCCTTATCCGTCGATTATCTCAACGGTCAGGATTTAAAAATACACTTACGAGTGCATCCGTTAGATTACAAAGCAATATACGAACGACCTGGATTATTGGACGGCGCTCGTACCGCTTCCATATGGGTCGGGACTAAATCGAGGTCCATATTTGTAATTAATATAAAAGATGAAAAACAAAAGAATTATTTTGATTAAGAGTGTTCATCTAATCCGTTCGAACATTTTTATCTCTAGCCAATTCAATTCAATTATAATTGGAATGTAATTAGATTAAATTTTTTATTTTAATCAATTTTTTATCTTTAACGTGAATTTTAATATTAAAAAGATTAAAAATAAAAAAAAAGCATACAAAAGATAATTATATAAAAAATCTAAACACTATTTAGAAATAATTCGGTATTAAAATTTTAAAATTACCACTACTTTAAGTCCTCAACATAGTCCTTCACATGTTGAGTTTACAACATAAACATTAAATTTAAAACTAATAAATCTAAATCAGATAATTAATGTATTAACATAGCACAAAAACAACATTCATCCATCGATCCAATCCAATCGATATCAGTCAGTTTTTCAAATCTGTGTTTAAAGTGAGTTTCGAGTGGGACGAATCCATTGGAGTCCTGATGTTTTGATCTTCAACAACAATCGCGTCTTCCAGTTCTTCCTCAAGACCATTACTCTTGATCATGTTCCCGGCGGAGGTCACATCCGATTAATCTGCAACTCTTGGGTTTGCCCAGCTACCGATTACAAATACAATCGTATTTTCTTCAGAAACAAGGTATTACCCACGATTATAATCAATTTTTTTCGATCGATATTGGTAAAAAAAAACAAATGGTACTAGTCTGCCATGTGTTTGAGTAAAGTACACAACGAAAAAAACAAAAATAAAGCCACTTTCTTCTTTACGTACCGAGATTAATTATTTAGTAATGATGGGTTGATTTTTTTTAGGCCTATCTTCCAAGTCAAACACCACCACCACTGGAGAAGTACAGACAAGAAGAGCTTCAGAACTTGAGAGGAAGTGGATTTGGAGAGCGCATTAGGTCGGACAGAATCTATGACTATGATGTGTACAATGATTTGGGTGACCCTGATGAAAATTCAGACCTTTTTCGTCCAATCCTTGGAGGGAATAAAAGCAAATTCTCTTACCCTCGCAGAGGAAGAACTGGTAGATCTGTGGGTACGTTGCTATCAATTATTATTATTATTAGCTAGTACAGTATATATTTATATATATGTATGTATATATTACGGGTTTGGGATTTGGGTTCTTCTTCTTATATTATTATATTTAATAGAAAATGACAGAGAGGTCAAGCCAGATGGAGACATATACGTTCCACCAGATGAACGACCTCCTAGGCCGCAGGAACCAGACTCCCTTGCTTATGGAATTAAGCCATTTTCTGAAACCATCATACTGGTGGTGAGGAGTATAATAGCTTTAAAGAAGTGTATGACTTGTTTGAAGGAGGAGACTACCCTATGCCTCGCTTGATTGAAGGTATTCTATGCAGTTGCAATGTAGCCAATCTTGGTAGTATATATCATACCATCCTTAGATTACACATTTGGTCATTCAAAATAGCTAATTTTATTTGCTTTAATCTTGGGTTTTCAATGATTCGGAGTAGATAATAAATTTGGGTGGAGGACTGATGTAGAATTTGCAAGAGAAATGATTGCTGGTGTGCACCCTACCCACATTCGCTGCCTCAAAGTAATTTTTTTTGTAATTATTTTTGTGTTGATGATCTAAGTGCAGTTGAATGAATGATTCTGTTAATCATTGGTCCTTATTTGAAATTGGTCTAATTATTTGACTCTAGGAATTTCCAATGACCAGCAAGCTTGACCCTGAATTGTATGGTGATCAAACTAGCAAAATTACTGAACTCCACATTAAGAACAACTTGAAGGAGCTCCCAATACATGAGGTATATTGTTCCTGGCAAGATTTTTTGTACAAGATCTTTAAATGCTTCCAATTATAAATGTCTTGTATTAATCTTGCAACGAAAAGCTAATGCAACTCCATATTATATAACTGAACAGGCACTCGCCAAAAATAAATTATTTATATTGGATCACCAGGATTCGTTTATGCCATACCTGAGGAGCATAAATGCAGCTCATACTGCTACAAAGGTTTATGCAAGTCGAACTCTCCTATTTTTGAAAAATGACGATACATTGAAGCCTATTGCCATCGAATTAAGCCTACCACATCCGAATGGTTATCAATATGGTACAATTAGCAAAGTATATACCCCAACTGAGCATGGTCCTGAATCTATCATTTGGGAACTGGCTAAAGCTTATGTAGCTGTAAATGATTCAGCCTACCATCAGCTCTGTAGTCATTGGTATGTTATTGTCAAAGAAAGTTGATCGCATAGGTTTGATTTATTTTTAATTATTTTCTTCAGATCATGAATTTGGTTTGGTCTACAGGTTGAGTACACATGCTGTGATTGAGCCTTTTGTTATAGCAACACATAGACAACTAAGTGCACTCCACCCAATCCACAAACTCGTGCAACCCCATACCCGTGGTACTATGAGCATGAATGCATTATCCAGAAGTGATCTCATCAATGCAGGTGGATATATAGAGTCCTTATTTTCTCAAGGAAAGCATGCAATGGAAGCATCAGCAGTAGTTTATAAGGATTGGGTATTTACTGAGCAAGCACTCCCAGCAGATCTCCTTAAAAGGCAAGTTAATTGGGCATTGCTAAAAGAGTAATGATATGTGCACCCAAAATATGCACCCAAACATTACACACAGTGACGTGTCACTGCTTTTTAAAACAGTGGGTCCCAGTTTTAATAAATGTGATTGGCTAGGCCAAACTGCTACATGTGTGTAATATTTTGGTGTATATTTTGGGTGCACATATATCATTACTCTTGCTAAAATTATGTTTTATGAATTTGTATAAAAGTTGAAGTAGTAAATAATATTATATCAGGTGATGAAATAAACGTTGAGAAAATTATTTTATTAGACATAATAGCAAATAGATATAATGTTAGTTTCAAAGTTTGGAAAATATTTTTTTTTTAAAAATCTGAACCGTGCATGTGGTTATGTTTTTCTTTTATTAGTAACATAGTATTACATGGCTCTATGCAGAGGATTAGCAGTGAAAGATCAGCATTCTCGTTATGGGCTTCGCCTGATAATAGAGGACTATCCTTATGGTGAGGATGGGTTAGACATCTGGTTTGCAATTAATTCATGGGTTAAAGACTATTGTTATTACTATTACAAGTCTGATGACATTGTTCAGAAAGACATAGAACTTCAAGCATGGTGGAAGGAAATCAGGGAAGTGGGTCATGGTGACAAGAAAGACGAAGCTTGGTGGCCAAAAATGCAAACTCGTGACGAACTAGTTGAGTCATGCACCATACTCATATGGATTTCTTCTGCTCTTCATGCAGCTGTTAACTTTGGACAATATGATTTTATAGCATTCTTTCTAAACCGTCCCACATTAAGCCGGCGGTTCATGCCTGAAGAGGGCTCTGATGAGTATAAGAAACTGATTTCTCACCCGGAAAAAGGTTTCTTGTTGACAGTTACTTCAAAAGATCATATCGAAGGTCTGATTGACCTTCTAAACTTTTTGTCGACGCATGATTCAGATGAGGTTTATCTCAATCAAAGAGAAAATCCTGATTGGACTTTAGATACTTATCCTTTGCATGCTTTTGAAAGATTTGCAGATAAACTTGGTAAAATTGGGGATGCTATTGAGAAAAGGAACAAAGACAAGGACAAAAAGAACCGAGCTGGCCCAGTCAATTTCCCATATACTTTTCTCATTCCTACGAGTAAACAAGCTGGGATCACTGATAGGGGAATCCCCAACAGCATCTCAAAGTAAAGCTTGTCTCATTGTGTTGTTCCTGTTCATTTCTCTCATTCATACTAGTGAAACATGGATCACTGGTAGGGGATATTCCTAGCAGTTTCTCAATCTGAAGCTTGTTTCATTGTGTTGTTGTTCACTTATTATCTTTCCCAAAGTTGTGTTACCAAGTGTCTTGGTTTGGTCTGTTTGTATGTCATTTTATTCTCCACCATGTATGTTGCTTAATAATGCATGAACCAGAGTACAACACAAATTAATAAAGTTTATTTTAAAGCTTTCTGCAATGCTACTTAAAAGAATCTCTTGGCAAAATGACTTATTTTTTAAAGTCTTTTTGTACTCTAGCTTAGTTTTAATAATTCTTTGCAAAATGATATCTCATAATTTAGACAGTTAGTCGAAAATTTAGATAAGTGGTCGAAAAATTTAAACAGCCGGTCAAAAATTTTAGACAGCTGGTCGAAAAATTTAGACGACTGAGGGAATTTTAGACCGAGGTTATTTTGCAAAAAATTATCAAAAGTAGACCGGAGTGCAAAATCACTTAAAAAAAATATGTTATTTTCACTAATTTCTCTAAAATTAATTCACATTTACACTAAATTGTGTTGATTTTGATGTGTTTTAAGCCTTTGTGCAATGCCCCCTCTCACGAGTAAGAGGCAGAACTTTCTGACTTTCTCATTAACACTGTTAAATATCATATGATTATTAATTCATAGTTATTATTGTAGTTGAAATAGAATAATAAAAAATGTATGAGTCATAATTATCTAAAAACTTGTCACTATTATAAGAGTATAATTCTGTTTTTTTTCTTTGGAAGCAATTCTTTTGAGTTTACTCAAGTCGATTGATGAGATTCTCACAATTCTGATTACATTTTTTTTAATTCGGCCTTCAACAATTCAATCTTCAGACTTAGATTTTTGATGAATTGTTTTCGACATCTAATTATTACAAAACTGTAACAGAAGTTCTCTATCAACTTAATTAAGCAAGCAAGAAAGCTCTCTATTAAAAAAAAAATTCCTGGAGCAAGTAATTTGTTTATTTTACTTCTAAGAAAGCCACTGAAGTCAATATTTGAGGTTTGTAACCTGCATAAATCTAATCTTTTATTTTAGCGAGTAAAGTAACAGCTAAAAAATATAATCTCACTCTCCAATCTCTGAGATTGCTTAATCTTTTCATAAGAGTACAATAAAGAAAATAATAAACAACCCACAATCACTGCACAAAAGAAAAACACACAAAAAAAACATGCATTTAAATTACCAAATAATAAAAAGGATCAACCTTGCTCTTTCCATAATATGCTCCAACAGTAAAATCTATATCTTTTGATTCTCATAAAATCTAGTATGAAATAAAAAGAAGGCAACAAAACACTAAAAAGCTTAAGTGTTATGAATGTCAATTTATCATACCTATCAGCTCATAGAATTGTACAAAAAAAAATGCACATATCCTTAAAGCTAACCTACCAAGGATCCAATGAACATCCTTCTTCACAAAAATTCTCCAAGGCATGTTGCAATACTACAAGTAGAAACCCAATATAACTTCTTTTTTTGTTTGAATCACCAATTACCATGGTTAGGGATTAGAATATTTTCTTCAAGTTGTAGGGTTCGAACCCTCGGTCTCTAATTTTCAGGAGAAGTCATTCCACGAACTGAGCTAAGTTCATCTGGGTAACCTAATATAACTTTAGCAACAACCCGAGGACTCACTACAGAGAAGTTGTTCTTTTTCCCAAAAATGAAACCAAAAACAAAACCAGCTTAGATGATTCTATGATGCAATAATACGAAAACTAAACAAAGAATAATGAAAGTCATCATCTCACTGTTGAGGACAACAAATAAGTACACAAATTTAACAAGACAATTCAAGAATTCAAATGTGAAAATGTATATATATTTAAAAACAATTTCTCATATATTAAAGGTGTTCGAAATAATTGTGGAAGTAAGAAAAACTGTCCCAAAGACACGTAAATGTAGACTTATTGCCATGTCTGAACTGATTCTACCAAATTATTGTTTTTAAATGATTTGTTATTGTTTGCTTGCACAAGATAACACATCCATGCAAAGATGTAAAATAATACTGGAAAATCCACTTCCATTGACAATGCAAACCATATAAGATATATTTATATATATATATATATTTATAGGCAGCCACTTCGGTGCAGCCACTTTTTTGGTTGCACCAGTATAGTCAAGTGGCTCATTTTGGCACTTAAATTGACGGTATATATTATAGTCATTTAAGATATCCTGCAAAATTTACTGAATTTGAAATAACTTATAATATCGAAAACAAAGTTAAAATAGTTTGTTACACGTGAGTCTATTTTGTTGTATGCGCATGTAAAACTTAACTGTTTGAATCTTGTTTTCAATATTGTAAAGCATTCTAAATATCTTGAAAATTTGCAGAATATCTTAAATGATTACAATATACACCGCCATAAAAAATGAAATAAAAAAAATTATTTAGGTACCAAAACACGAAAATGGCTACACCAAAGTGGTTCCCGTGCAATTCACGTACTTAGTTTTAAAGTTATAAACATGCTTATTCAAATATGTATTTATTTTTATTATTTTTAATTATCATATACATTTTAAATGAATAAACAATATTTTTAAAATAAATAAAAATATGTTTAATATAATGTATGACATAAATGTATTAAAAAAAATTAGGGCAAAACATTGTCTATAATTTTAATAAAAACCAGTTTACTTTTTTTTCAATATATAATAAAATGAATTACAGTTCCATAGTATATATAAATATTTATATCAATAATCTCTTCATATATGACATCTAAGCATAACATTGACATAGATATATATATATATATTTACATGGCTACATGACATATATATAAATTACAATAATATTTAGAAAGAAATTAATAATAGAAAAAATCATAGTGTAGGGTAGTATACATGTATCAACTATTTTTAGTTTCTAATGTAACTCGAAATGTCCTTTGGTGAATTTGATGAAGAAAAAGAGGTTCAATCATATTAATATTATACATGGATTTTAAATTTAAGTTTGTTGCTAGTTTTTTTTTTTTTTAAAAAGGTTTGTCTCTAGTTGATAGTAGAATATATTATGTTATATGTTTAATATGATATTATTCTAATACGTGGAGTTTAAGTTTAATTAAATTTTATTTAAGTTATAAAACATATGATTTTATTATTTTTAAATAATTATCACGGTAAAATATCTCAAAAATATATTATTTTAATTTGTTTAATTATTTATTTATTTAATTTGATTTAAGTCTAAATCATGTTTACAATCTACAATTAAATATAAAAATATTTTGTTATATATAAAAATATTTCGTTAAAGTTAACGAAAAAAATAAAAAAAACTGTTAAAACTAAGAATTTTCGTTATCAACACGCTTATTATATAAAAAGATATATTCAAGGAGAAATGCATAGTGAGTTTTCATTGTTTCTTAAAAGAAATATAAAATCAACCAACCTCAGTTGACTTTGACTTGTTAGTATTCCTACAATAAAATTAAATTCAAGCACTTTCCAACTACAAAACCAAACCTTTCATTTCTTTTGGTGAACAGAGAATAAATACCACTCTCATAATTCTTTAAGCAATTTATATTTGCATTTATATCAAAACTTCTAAACCAAATTTTACCACAAACCAAAAAATCTTCCCAATTTACAATGATGGACAAAAACTACAATTAGTCATGAAAGAGAGCTGAGGAAAGATCAAAATGCCTGAAAGTTGTCCTCTCTAATAACCACTTAGTCCGGAAAAGTGCTTTGCATTGGCTCGATCCTTACGGTAATGGTTGCTCCTTCCACCCCCTCCTCCTCCACCTCCTCCTCCACCTCCTCCTCTCCTTCCTCTCCCCCTGAAATTCCCTGTATTCTCTCTCCCTTCTTCATCCTCCGAAACCCCAAACCTCTTCTCTTGCTCCTCCCCATTGGCTCGGCCGCCTCCCCTCCTTCCCCGTCCCCATCCTCTGGAATTCCCAAATCTGTTTCCTTCTGTCTCAGTAACATCATGTTGTTGTTGCTGCTGCTTATCTTGGTCGTTAGAAGTCTCCATCGTTAGAAGTCTCCATCAACTTCTTCACAGCACCAAGTGGAAGGTTGCCACCACGGCCGAGGCCATGGATCAGTTCTACCTGAGCTTGAGTAATTAACGATGCTTCACCAGCATTTGCAACTGCAATCGAACCTTCAACTTTGTAACTGTAATTCTTACCGTCCTTCACATAGTACTGAGGTTTCTTTCTCGAGCCCCATTTCGAATTAGAAATATTCTGGGAAGAGCCCTCGGTCTCTTTTTGCCAAGGTTTTCCCGCATTGGAGCTAATTTTGTCCCTCAAACTCTCATTGTCCTCCAACCCTGACTCTCCCACACTCAGACCAAGATCATCGAAAGAATCATCGTACTCATCGTCGTATTCATATTGCGATATAAGAGCAGCCGTTCTCAATGAATCCTTCAGGTTTTTATCGTCAAGAGTACTAGAATCAAGCACATTAGCATTAGACTTCCTAACAAACCTTCCATGAGTAGATGAAGATGAGATGGAAGAAGATCCACTCTGTTGCACCCTTTCCCCAGGCGTTAAATTGGGGGAGGAGGATACTGGTGCAGATTCTACCAATTTTCCTTTCCCTTTATCGTTCTTGCTAACGACTGTAGCCGCCTTGGGTATAGGCATCGTCTCCAGTGAAGTATCCATGGTTTGAAGATCTTCGTGAAGAGTCCCCTCGAGAACCCTCTGAATCACCTCTTCAGGATTCTGGTTGTAAGCCTCAAGACAGGCAGCCAAGAATCCCTTACCATAATCAGGGAATAGATCTTTTATTTGACTTATTTTAGACTCCATAATTGCAGCATCCTCATCCATCTGTACTTTGGTGCTTGTAACAGGGCTTTGCATAGTAGGGAGCTCCTTCATTGTGGCCTTCTTAGCGGACATGAAGGAGCAAGTTATATGTCGTCAACACTACCGGCCACATACTATAAGACAGACTCATATTACCAAAGGGATTGAATCCATCTGCAGCCAATCCAAGACGCACATTCCTGGGTTCCATTGCAAATGTTGGATTATTTCGGTCAAAGTCCTTCCAAGCTTTCCCATCAGCAGGATGACGTAATACACCATCTTCTTTTATACGTTGCTCGTGATGCCATCTCATATGTTGAGCAATGTGCCTCGATGCATATTTTCGCATTAACCTAGGGGTTAAAGGAAAATAACGCATCACTTTATGAGGCACTTTCTTTCCCTTGGTGTTCTTGTCCACCCATCGATCCTCTCCACAAACAGGACATTTGCTTTTTCCAGCATGTTCTTTCCAAAACAGTGCACAATCATGCTTGCAGACATGGATTGACTCGTAGCCCAATCCAAGTTTCCGCAACAACCTTTTCGCTGCATAGTGCGATTTTGGAAGCTTATTTGGGGCTGGAAATGCATCATGTAACAACTCCAGCATTCCATCAAATATTTTGTTGGGAATTTTTCCCAACACTTTGAAATGCATTAACTTCACTAGGAAATCCAATGAAGTGTAATTTTGACACCCGGGGAATAATGGAGCCTCGATCTCAGCAAACAAATCGTTATAATGTTGCCCACTCCTGTAGTCTGTTGTAGGTATCTCTTGACCGCGCTCATTCTCCGCTTGTTCGTCATTGTCATTTTGCATAAGATTAGTGAGAACATCCATCATTTCATCTTCATCATTTTGATCTATCCGAGCTCTCATTGGTATTATTTCATCCTCTCCATGCCAATGCCAATTGGTATATTTCCGTAGAAAATCATTTACAAAAAGATGATTTTCTAATACATCAATCGTCTGAAATTCAACGTTGACACACCTCCTACACGGACATTTCACCAATCCCCTTGAGTCAACGCACTGCCGGGCTCTCTGGAGAAAATCCATCACACCAGCCTCATACTCATCGGATAATCGATCTGTCAAATTAATCCAACTCTTGTCGATCGACATTGTATGAATGTAGCACTGCACGGAACACTAATCATCAAACTTACAATCAATTTGTGTGTGTCCTAATTCAGAGAGAGGCAAATGTAAGAGTCTTCAATGACTCACCCTCTCTAAACGGGTCTAAGGCTTCTTATGATGAATACTAAAAAAATATAATATTATCACTAGGTGATAATAACACTATTATATCTTTGGTAATAATTTCTTATTACCAAAGAAAAAAGCAAATATAATTAAATATGTTTTTTTAATGTCTTATGCTTTTTGAAGTTAATTATGTTGTTTTATGATATCTAACTATAATATATTTCAGTGTAAATATTATTAAAATTATTTAAATTTGACATATTAATTTAGTATTTATTAAATTACATATTTTACTTATGCTTTATTGAATAGTTTGATTAATTTAAACAAAATTTCTAAAATTTGTTTAAAATTTATTTAACTACTTTAGGATTAATTTTTATTTTTATTAAAATTTAGTTGCATAATGTTAATGTTAATTTTAAAATATATTATTTATATAAAAAATAAATTATTCAAAAATTGAAAAAAAAAATTAAAAAAAATACAGAAAAATTAAAAACAACTAACAAATATTATTAAAAACATATTTTTTTAATTTTAATTTTAATAATGATTAAAACTAACAAATATTAAATTTAATTTTTTTAATTTTAATTTTAATAATGGTTTTCTAATAATATATTTGTTAATTTTATTTAATCAGAACTAACACATATTATTTTTTTACATATTAATTTAGTATTTATTAAATTACATATTTTACTTATGCTTTATTGAATAGTTTGATTAATTTAAACAAAATTTCTAAGATTTGTTTAAAATTTATTTATTTACTTTAGGATTTAATTATTACTTAAATTATTTAATTAATGTTTATTTTTATTAAAATTTAGTTGCATAATGTTAATGTTAACTTTTTTTAATCTTAATTTTAAAATATATTATTTATATAAAAAAAATAAATTATTCAAAAATTGAAAAAAAAATTAAAAAAAATACAGAAAATTTAAAAACAACTAACAAATATTATTAAAAACATATTTTTCTAATTTTAATTTTAATAATGATTAAAACTAACAAATATTAAATTTAATTTTTTTAATTTTAATTTTAATTTTAATAATGGTTTTCTAATAATATATTTGTTAATTTTATTTAATCAGAACTAACACATATTATTTTTTTACATATTAATTTAGTATTTATTAAATTACATATTTTACTTATGCTTTATTGAATAGTTTGATTAATTTAAACAAATTTTCTAAGATTTTTTTAAAATTTATTTATTTACTTTAGGATTTAATTATTACTTAAATTATTTAATTAATGTTTATTTTTATTAAAATTTATTCACAATATCTCTAAATTTTACAATTCTAAAAAAATATTAAATAGGTTTACTAATATGTTTAATACACATAAAATTCACCAAAACAACATAGAAATTATTTTAAAAAAAATACTAATCAATCATATAACAATTTTCCAATTCCTAATATCATTTTTACTAATACATATTTTGAAAACCTAAAAATAAATACATTCTATCTAATATAATAATTTCATATTTTTATTAAAATTAATATTATATTATTTATATAAAAAAACATAAATTATTCAAAAATTGAAAAAAAAATTAAAAAAATACAGAAAAATTAAAAAAAACTTACCAATGCCTTCAATATCTTGCTAGCAATCTCTTTAGTCCAACAAAAACCGAATACCCAACCTTCAAACAAAAATTACAAAATATCATTATACAATTTCATAAATATATATATATAAAATGAATAAATCGTTAGAATTACTTTAAGATTTATTACTTATTTAAATAAAATTTCAGGATTAATGTTTATTTTTATTAAAATTTGGTTGCATAATGTTATTGTTAATTTGATTTAATCATGATTAAAAATATATTATACAACTTATCAATTCACTATTTCTTAAATTATAAATTTTATTGAGTATTTTTAATTCTAAAAAAAATTGGGCAGCATAACGGCTGTATTTTCAAATATCCCAAAATTTAAAAACCTGCAAATAATACATAAAAAAATATCCAGTCACAGAACATACACAAAGCAATACAAATACATTATAAATGACTATATAATTTATAATTATTACTCTAAATTTTATTAATTATTCAATTTTCTATTTAAAATATCATAATTCTACTAAAAATTAACAACAAAACAAAGCATCAATATTCATCAACACTAAGAAAAAAAAATTAACAACAACAACAAAATTCAAATTAAATAAACAAAACTCACTCAAATAATCAAAATTTATTAACCAAATCTAATAATCTAAAACTAAAATTATTTAACCCAATCTAAAAAACAAACAATCAAATATTAAATTTTCATATAAACATATATTTATAACTAAAAGTCAAATTATATACCTAAAAAATAAATTATTAAATTAATAAATTTTCATACTAATAAATTAATTATTTATCATATGATTAAACTAACTAAATCTTAAAACTATATATGTATTTTACAAAAATACTACACAATATATTATTTCCTCTAAATTAGATATCACTAAATTTTTAACTAATTTTCATCACAAAATATTATTTTT
Source organism: Humulus lupulus (assembly GCF_963169125.1). Classification (NCBI taxonomy): domain Eukaryota; kingdom Viridiplantae; phylum Streptophyta; class Magnoliopsida; order Rosales; family Cannabaceae; genus Humulus; species Humulus lupulus. Next base: position 5,777,985 of record NC_084798.1, read on the forward strand.
ACCTATTTTAATTACATAATCAGAAATTATATATATAATATAACAAATAACAATATATTAACAATATTAAACAAATTATAAATAAAACCCTAAATATATTTATGCAAAAAATATAAATAAAACCAAAAAATTACAAAGGAAATGTGAAATACCTCTAAAACCGCTGGTATACAATGCAAACCCTGAAAAAAAATACCACAAAAATCTCATTATAAAAACCCAAAACTGAAAAAAAAAAATTATAAATTTATACAAAAAAAAAACTGAAATATTTGTAAATAACTACCTCAATAGACCTTATATCCACTTAAATCGTCTTTGGAAGGTAAACTTTGACAAAAACCAAACTTTGTGGGGGCCGAAATCCAGGAAAATAGAAATGGGGGGTGGAGAAAACGGTTTTGGGGTTTTTTCCGTTTCAGATAAATGAGCTCTCTGTTTGGGGAAGATGAAGATTATAAAGACCCTATACCGAGAACATGTTCTCGGTAAAGGGTCCTCGGTACACAAACTAAAATGAAAAAATCGCGTAAAAAAGGCGGGAGTCTGAATTATCTATACCGAGAACGTGTTCTCGGTAAGATGTTCTCGGTATAGAACGTTTTTTTTGTAGTGTACAGAGAATTGGGTACATGAGGGGTTGACGATGGTGTGTCTCGTGTCTTCAAGGGCCAAAGACCATGGAAGGGAGAGGAAGGAAATGTGTTTCATGATTTTATGGAAAGGGTCGATGAGAAAGAGTGAACAGATTTGTGAACTCATGTTTCAATATGTAAAAAAAAACGAAAAGTTAATAACCTATATTGGATTAGATATTATATTTTTTATTGTTAGATTACTTGAATAAATTTTTTAATATAAAACTAAGTTTTGATTGAAATTTTTTGGTTGGTATTCTTGTTATTCTTGATTTGATTTTAGTTTGGTGTTAAGCTCAATATGTTCACCAAAAGTATTTTGTAGTTTAGAGATTGGTTTGAGGCTTGAATGTGTAAAATCCTCATAATCCAAAACCGTTACTTAATGTGTTTAAAATAGTGTTCATCTTGTTAAATAAGATGTTTCGGCCAAAAAATGTCATTTGGAAATACAATATTCACAATCATTTGTATTAAAAGTTGAGAATTTTATTAACAAATTTAATAGTAATATCTTGATAATTACGGGGAATTGAACTAGTTTGTCGAACAACTAATAATAATATATGAGACATGCGAAAAATCTAATGATCTTAAATTTAGATAAGATTATAATAATTCTAATTTCATGTAACAATAAGCAATGAAGTGATAAATACAATTCTACTTATGTACAAAGTAATTTTTATCTTCATATCTCTTAACTTTATAGAGAAAATATGATTGTAATTTTCCTCATTAAAACGCAAACCATAAAGAAATAATCACACCATAGTATCTTCCATGTACCAAGAAAAGTAATATGCAATCCTTTGTTTTATTTTATCTTTATTTTATTCTTAACTTCACCTGTTGGAAGTAATTGATTCTAATTTTTCTCATTAAAAAACAATAGAAGTTCTACTACCCATTTTTTTTTCTTCTGTGTAAAACCATATATATATTATATATGTACTTTTGTATATTAGTGTTTGTTTGTTTTGTTTCTTTTGTGATAGAAATCATTCTTATTCTTATTAGCTTTAGCTTTAACACAAATAGTTTACAAATCTCATAAGTCACATGTCAATAGTTCTCAATATTCCTGTCTTGTTTTTTGATATTATTAAAGTAACTCATTTCTATTTTTTTCAAAGAGGTCATTTCTATTTTCTTACTTTCTTAATTGGTGAGCAAAAGTAATTCAAAAAGGACAAAATAACAAAAAATCCAATGGGACTCCATTTTTTTTTAACGTACGGCACTATATATGAGTCCTTTTAATATGGGATATTTTATCTAGTTTTTTTTAAGATATTTTGATGAGTATAAGAAACTGATTTCTCACCCGGAAAAAGGTTTCTTGTTGTCAGTTACTTCAAAAGATCATATCGAAGGTCTGATTGACCTTCTAAAATTTTTGTCGACGCATGATTCAGATGAGGTTTATCTTAATCAAAGAGAAAATCCTGATTAGACTTTAGATACTTATCCTTTGCATGCTTTTGAAAGATTTTGTGGTTTCTTTCTTTAGTTGTATGGTGTTCGAAAATCTTCTATAAGTGACAAAGTTTTTCTTGTTAGAGTATTCTTGATTCAACAATCAAGAGAGGTAATGATTTTTCTTAACCTATATTAGTTTGATGAGTCTATTCTTGACGTTGATTTTGGTGGTGTTTAATGGTTTGGTTATTATAGGTTGGTGATGAGGTGGTTATGTTTGGTTTTATTTCTCATGAAAAGAATATGGTTTGTTAAAAAGGCTCATCACACCTGACTTTCCCCAAACAATGTGGGATTGCACAATTTTTTACCCAGTTTTTCCCCCTGCGGATCACGGGATTCTGATTGTCACAGTATACTCGTTAGCTCCAGTGACTAATTAAAAGAACCCATGAGCTTTCTCAGGAGGAGTACAATATCCCTAACTTTGTAAATACTGACAGTCTCTGAGTGGCTAGCAAAAGATGGATAAGGATCGGACTAGGAAGACTATTGTGGGACTGACTCGGTAAGTGCCCAATGTGGAAAAGACGAGGACGAGGAGGAGTATGTCGCTATCATACACGATATTGAACAGGGATTTGTTGTGGCCCAAGCTGAATGTAACCCAAACTCCTCTCTATAAATAAGAGGAGAAGAGATTTGAATAAGCAAGATGTATAACTTAATGTCAGAAACTTAGAAGCTCCACACTTTAGAGGTCTCTTATGTAATCAAAGCCAAAGAACGGTAGAAAACTCACGTGACCGTGATTTATTTGATTTTATGGTTTTCAAGCTAAGTGACTAAGTAGATGTATGCCAATTATGTGATCGAACCACTATAAATCATCTATATTTATTATTATTTCTATAAATTATTACAATTAAAATTCTTGAGTTTGTTCTCTAAAAATTATTAATTGGGTGTTTAACAAAAAAATAGAGTGAACATGTATACATATATACATGAAATATTGTAAAAGTACCAAATTTCCCAAGCTATTATTATTATTAATTTATATAAAATCATATCTTTGTATATATCTTTATCTTTATGTATAATAAGTGGCTATAAGATGGAAAACTTTTATAATGCAACTTTTAAATAGTGGGAAATTTTTTTGAGGGGACAAGGCAGTTGTCCACTAGTACTACGCACCATTAGGTATGCCCCGACCCCATATCCGCCCTGTTTATTAAACAGGGCAAGACGAATAAATTGGTTTATATCATGGGGCGGGGTGGGACAACCCGCTTCATTGATAAGTGCATTTTCTATTTACCATAAATTAATTATGTTTATCTTCTATTTAAGTAATAATTTATGTTTTCTTTTCTTCTATAGATTAATTGGTTGATATTTATTTGAAATGTTGTGTCTATGATAAGTTGCGCAACAAAAAATAAAATAAAAAGAAGATATAATATCCATTCCATTCATACTTACTGCTACATACGTTTGACAAGAGGATCTGGTGGAAGTATCTTCCCACTACTCATTGCATTTTTATTTTTATTTTTGGAAACTGATCAAATATATAAAACAAGCTCTACAAAAGAGAACAAACGACACAATGTACGTACGTATATGGGCCTCCATGCGTGTATACCATCGACCATGAAACTTAATAATGGCACGCCACACAAATTAAAACCTATTAGTACATGATATTCTCAAGACCTTATTTATTTATTGGAATGGAAATAGCATACTTGGTTGATGATTTGGCCTGTCTCCCATCAAACAAGATATTTTTCATAACCTCCACCTCAAGGTAGCTTTTCGTGTCGACTCTGGAAATCTACGTTGAACGTATTAACCCCAGTGTAAATGCCATCATCCAGGTTATTCATGATGGTATTCCCATTGTAGAGAAGGTCACGCCGAGTATAGGAGAAGGGAACATCACATGTTCCCTTCGATGCTACAAGAGTGACTATTACCCTAGTCTTAGGAGGCACTTTGACGGTATAAGTAGACTCTGTTAAAGTTTCGACTGTGTTGGTGCTTCCCCATTGGTGCGTCCCCGTACACTCAGCTGAAAGTTCGATCTTCCCCTCGAAGATGAGAGGAATTGTATCAACTTGGAGGGTTGTTTTGACGCCCAGCTTGAGCGAAACACTACCACCGAGAGTACTAGAGCTTGTATCCTTGTAGGAAAACTTAAGGGCCATAGTGTTCTCTACGTCATCATTATTTTCGGCTGCTTCATGGGCTTTCTCGATGACTTTAACATTATAGATCCTGCCATCTTCTGGTCGAAAATTAAGGTCGTAGATACTCCTCGAGATGACACCCTCCACAACCTCCAGCTTCGCTTCATCGGTAATGCTGGGCACACCTGCATTAAGACATTCGGTCTTGCCTTCCGTTGTAAGACTCTTGCAAAAGTAGTTGTTTCCCAAATTGCGGAGTGCCACAACATTATCGGATAGTTTAATGGGCCAGAATAGTGTGTCCTTGTCGTTGCCTGTGGTGTCAGAAGAATCAGCCCAAATCCAGTTAGGGCTACGCCTCCAGAACTTTCCGGTAGAAAGGTTCCTTATGCGGATATAACCATCACCGAAGGAAGAAATCTCATTCCCTGTCGTCTGATCGGCTATGTCGTTAGGAACGAACTGCAGATATGGATGGCCTTCGATCCAACGGTAGCTGAGATATTTGTTTTCGGTGCCCTGCATCTTGAAGCCCACAATGGTTTTGGGAAATATGACAAGCGATTCCCAATCCAAGACTTTGTACACATCGCAATGGTCACCATCCTTGGAGGAATATGCTGCGATCAAACCATCATCGTGTGGCTTAGCTGCCCTCCAGAGACAAGCATAATGTCCAGACCCGGGGTGGAAAAATCGAAAATACTCTTCATTATCAAATTCATCAGTTTTGATGGGCTTGAACATGGTACTTGAGCGTCCATCGTCTTCTACAGGCTGGTCTGCCGTTGCCATGACCCACCACGAGTTCGACTCCGGGGCGGCCAAGTATTTGTTGTTGTGGCAGCACCGTATGTGCACCAGTTCTGGATCTTTCTTGGCTCTTTCCACTTCAAATTTTACGAAAGGACTAGTAATGTCCTCTCCTTGAAAATTCAGAAACGTTGGGGGCAGCCCCTTTTGGATACTCTCTTCCACACTTATCCTTCTCAAGTATTTTCCATTATATCTAGATTTGATAACCACAAACTTTGGCAATGCTAATGACTGCATTCTTTTGATTGTATCCTCTTTCTATCAAATGAAGATTTTCTTTAAAGGGATATCAGTTGAAGTTGCTCACTCCAGTTGATCTTGTGATTGTCTATTTATAGACAAAACAGATTTAATAAAGGAATTGCGTGTCTCTTTCTAAAATGAAATGATGTAAGAAGACAGTTGGCAATTGGCATATGAGACAAAACGTCATTACTTCGGAAAGAACAAAAAAATCAGATATGTAAATGTATGGGTATAATGACGTTTTGTCTCGTATGGACAATGTGTTTTGCATGAGTTAGGGACCATCACAGTGAAATGTAGAAGTAACTATTTGTCATATATATAATTTTCCTATAGTTTTCTCCATGTAACAAAAGTAAAAGTAATGCACTTTGATCTTTTTCTTTTTATCTTCTGTCATGTTTACTTTATTCTTAACTTCAATAACTTCAATAGAAAATAAAATATATGATTCCAAATTTTTTCGTCAAAAAGTACTAGACATTATTGTACATGTTTTTCTTTTCTTTTGCTTCTAAATGACTTAGAAGACTCTTTTCCATCCCTTGATTAAAGAAAGAAAATATTCATCATTCCATTCTTGTTTCTTCATAACATTCATTGCCTTTGTGTATAACTTATATATGTATATATATACATATATATTATATGACTTCAATTTCTATACAAAATTTTACAATGATTATTTTTATAAGAGAATTGTTAAGGAGCACCAGTGGTACTCAACTTCACAAGTAGGTGGCGTATCACTATTGATGTAATTTAATATCGGGTTCCACATATTTGAATTTAATAAGTATTATACGGTACCACCTTGTTTAGTGTTAAATACATTAAGGTATCAAATAGCAATAGTCTTCTTATAATGCAGTTGAAAGCCGATATGTTTATTTTGAAAATTAAGATGAATTTTTTTATATATATAAATATATTATTTGATGTAAAATTATCACAACTTAATTATTATATAGAGTTTGCAATCTTTTTAAAGAATAGAAAACTTATACGTAAAATTAAATTTTGTTTTGTAAAAAAGAAAAAATAGATATACGTAAAATTTGATAAATTTATTTCTCTAAATAATAAGTTATTATAACTCTTTTCACCCTTTTATTAAAATTTAAGCTACAAGACATTCTTATTAAGAGCTTTAGCCTTAAAATACAATGATTTATCCATCTCTAAGCAATTAATATAGTCTCATTCCTTTTTACAATATTCACAATTATTATTGTATTAAAAATTGAGAATTTTATTAACAAATTAATAGTAATAACTTAATAATTACTAGGAATTGAACTAGTTTGTCAAACAACTAATAACATAGGAGACATGTGAATGATCTTATATTTATATATATAGTCTAAAATTTTGATAAGATTATAATAATTATAGTTCCCTCTATGTAACAATAATCAATAAAGTGATAAATATAATGTTCCTTGTATATGTACAAAGTAAAAGGTATACTATACATTTTCTTTTTCTTTTTATATTTATCTCTTTACTTTATTTTTAACTTCAGTAGAGAAAATATGATTATAATTTTTCTCATTAAAAACAACAATATATAGTACTGACTAATCATTTTTGTATATATATAAAGTAAAAGCTATAATATACATTTTCTTTTTCTTTTTATCTCTTTACTTTATTCTTAACTTTAGTAGAGAAAATATGATTATAATTTTTCTCATTAAAAGCAACAATATATAGTACTAGCTAATCATTTTTGTATATATATATGTACAAAGTAAAAGCTATAATGCATTTTCTTTTTATCTTTATCTCTTTACTTTATTTTTAACTTCAGATGAGAAAGTATGATATAAGTTTTCTCATTAAAAGCAACAATCTATAGTACTTACTAGACATTTTTGTATACATATATATATATTTATATATTGCTTCTCAATGACTTAGATGACTCTTTCTCTCTTTTATTAAAGAAAGAAAACATTTTCTTATATATTCTTTATTAACTAAAAAATCAATTGCTTTACTCATTGCATAAGTAACCAATAGTATACTCTTAAACAAAACACTGCAAACAAAGAAAAAAAAAATCATCTGATATTTAATTTGGTTTGTCTGATAATATATATCTTCAACTTAGATCAAATATTTTATAAAGAAAATTTTGGCACATTAATTTAACATAATTTACCAATTAATGTATAGTAAAGTGAGAACTTAATATACTTAGTGAATGTCATATATAGATACCGATACAGATAGTATGGAGCGATTTTGTTGCCTACTAAGAGAAACAAATGTGGCACTCAATAAGTTACTATTGGTAACTAACAAATCTCATATGTTACAAAATTATATTGATGTGTTGTAATTAAGTGAACAATAAAATATATTTTCGAACAACCTAATAGGAATAACTAAGTGGGTAACTAAACCAACTTTAACTGATTAGGGTATATATATATATATATATGAGTATATTAGAATTAAAATACCCAATGTTTTCAAAATATTATATTTTTATATCCAATCTTTTATTTGACAGTAAATATACTCAATATCTTCAAAATGTTGTATTTTTATACCCAAATTTTTTATTTGGTGGTAAATTACTCAATATTTTTAAAATGTTGCACTTTTATACTAATTGTTTTATTAGTTTGAGGAGAAATAAGAAAGTGAAAGACAAATATAGAATTTTAATTATATTTTAATTTTTAAATTATTTTCACTTTCTAATTCTTTCTCAAAATAATAAAAAAAAATCATTTAAGATTTTACATTAATCAAAATAATTAAAACTTATATTTTTCCTTTACTTTTTTTTTAAAAAACTTACATTTTAAATATTGATGGGAAAATATTTTTTTAATTATTTTAAACCATTTGTTAATTTAAAATAGTTATTTTGAGGAAAAATAAAAAAGAGAAAATAATCAAAAACCTTATATTTTTCCTTAACTTTCTTATTATTTTTCAAAATAATACAAATACAGGTATAAAAGTGCAACATTTTAAAAATATTGAGTTTATTTAGAGCAAAAAAAAAGTTTGGGTATAAAAGTGAAACATTTTGAAAACATTGAGTATATTTACTGCCAATTTTTTTTGGGTATAAAGTACAATATTTTGAAAACATTAAGTATTTTAACTGCAATTTACACTCTCTCTATATATCTTACCTATGCCTATTAAACGATGTTTCGTAGGGTTTAACAAATTATCGTATGGCTTAACATAATAAAGTTAAATTTAACAGAAATATTTACTTAGATATTCAAACGATTTCTCCCAAATGAAAAGTTGCTTCTTCTGACAAAATTAATAGAACTATCAATCTATTTTACATAAAATAAATACAAAAAAAAAAAAGATATCTAGAGATTAATCTTTACAACTTGAAGCAATGCAACTATTTGGAACAACACTAATATTCACATTAAAAAACAGAGTACAAATAAACACAAATCATCTTATCAATTCCCTCATCCTGAAAAATAAACAAAAATATTAATTTAAGTTACATAAAAGGTAAAAAATTGATGATCATATTATTCAAAAGAAAAGAAAAAAAACATGTTTTTACAGGAACTATTTGAAATGACACTATCTGGAACTTTACAACTCGAACCAATGCAACTATTTGGAACGATACTACTATTCACATTAAAAAAACAGAGTACAAATAACCACAAATCATCTCATCAATTCTCTCATCCTGAAAAATAAACAAAAATATTAATTTCACTAACTCATAAGGAAAAGAAAAGTTGTAAACATAGTGGATGTTGATGACATGAGAATTGAATGTGTAACACCCTAATTTCTCATAAATTATCGAGAACATGGTGTTGGATCATAATCATAAATACTGTTCCTTTATTGAATAAAAACTTGAAAATAAATACATGGATCCATGGTTTTACAAAAATCAAATAATTGTCTTTAACATAAAAATGAGCAACATTTAAATAAAAATTTAAAATAAACATGGTTTAATAAAAATAGGCCTGCTTGATCTTCCTCGACTATATGGTCCCCACGAGTATATCACGAAGCTCCTAGGTCCCACCCACCACTGACCTTTCTATCATTAATTTCCTGAAATAGCAACATCATAAGGGGTGAGCTTGATTAGCGAGTTTTAGACTTGTTTTAGTGTGTCTACTTAGGAAGTATTTTAGAAGTTTAGGATTGTTTTGTTCTATTTTACGCTTGTTTTGTGTTGTTTTTGTTTATTTTTAGGTTTTGAAGGATTGGGATGATTTAGAATGAAAAAGATGCCAAAAAGCACAAAAATTCGTAAAGCTGTCAAAAATGCCTTTTCTGAGAGAGTAACGCGACCTCGCTACTGTAGAGAGCGACCGCGCTAGGTTGCTGGAAATTGAAATTCGGCAGATTTTTAAATGAAGGGCATTTTGGTCCATTCACAAGGGCTAATTTAGGGTAACGAGTTCTGATGCGATTTGGGAGAGGAAAAACATGAATTAGAGGCTAGAGACAAAGTGGAGGTGAAAAGAAAAGAAGGAGAAGCTTGGAGCACGCATGGGCGATCTGTGACAATTCCCCATCTAGTTTCATTCTCTTTTCTTTAATTTTCTATGTTATTGTTTATCTTTAGTTTGATTATGGATATGAATACTAAGATTATGAGCTAAACTCCTATTTAGGGATTTGATGGATATTGACTGAAATTATTCCATGGATTAATGCTATTTGATTATTCCTTCTTCCTTGTTTATGTGATTTGTTCATTTTTGTGCTCAATACATGTTTGAGATTGATCGCCTTAAGCATGATTCATGATCCTAATATGAAATCTGAAAAGTGAATATTAGGAATGCTCTAAATGAATAAACATAGGTTTTGATGTGAAACGAAAGTATTCGCATAGCTTATGTGACTTTTAGATTATTGCTTAATGCGAATTGTTTGTTGTACTATCTCAGAAATGCAATAGTTGACAATGCAATTTAGTACCTTTATGATCTGAAAAGAGTTTAGGTGATTTTATAATCTGTCATCACATAGGAGGAAGAAGAATAGTTGACTAGTATTAACGATTGGGTAATCAAAGGAATTGAAATCATATTCCTAATTTCACATCCATTGTCAAATCATTTGTATTTATTGTTTTGCTTGTTGTGTTTTCTGCATTATAATTTTAAAAACCAATTTTTATTGTTGCCAAATAGAAATATAAATCCAATTTTGTTAGTACTTAGCTGCAATTCCCTTGGGTTCGACCTCACCTGTGTGAGTACTACTTGTATGATACGTGCACTTGCGTGTATTAAAATATAGCAACAGAGCTTCTAAGCCCAGTAAGGAAAATACAAACATGAGTTAGTCATATAATCATTTAATCAACATATCCTAAATTACACAAGAGTCATAACAAAAATACTAATCATATCACATCACAAAATCATAGGTTATATCATAGCCTAAGTCATAATCATAGTCATAATTCATAGGTCAAAAGTCATAATCGTAACTATAGGTAATAGATCATAATAACAAGTCAGATATAATAAAAATATAAGTGCTTATACAGGGGGTGGCAATTAAGCCCAGGACAAAAGTCTGTCATACACCGAACATCAACTTAGATCCGTCATAAAATTTTGGCAACCGAGCCTACCGGACATAAGTCCGTCATACATCCTTGGACACCTTAGGTCCAGACACACTTACCCCTTTATTGTACCTGAAATGTTAGGTCATACAAAAACATAGCCTAGATAATAAACTAAATTATCTAATTTTCCTTACCAAAAACCGGAATATTGGAGACAAGAGCGAGATTGAAAACTCCTAAAACCAAAAATAAGAAATCATAAGTCCTCTAGAGAAAAAAAAATGAATAGAGGATCTAAACCATCAAAATAGTAACTTACTAAAGACCTTAAGTTTCAACACCTAACCAAAAGTCATTATAACGAATTAGTATTTGAAGAAAAGGAAAGAATAAGAAGAATGGAAATGGACTAAACCTGAAGATTAACGGTACCTTAGATAGCTTAGAGCTTCGATCTATACCTCAAATACCGAAATCACACAAAACCTTACTTCCCAAGTGTTTAGAAAAGCTTTAGATTTGAAAGCTTTTAACCCCAAAACCCTAGTGTTTCTCTCTATAACGAACTTAGCATCTTGGAGGCTCTAAACTGTACTTGAATGATGAATAAAATGGCTGAGTGAAAGGTCTTATTTATAGAGTTCAATGAGTGAAACTAACTCCTTTTAAAATAAATAAATGATTAAAAATTGAACAAATTTGAATTATCTGTTCAACAGATGCCCAGAACTCGATCAAAGATGTTCAGGAACGAGTCAAAGTTATTGAGGGTTGTTTCTAGGTTGGTTTCCACGAAAATTCAAAAATGGCTCCGATATATCGCATTTTACCCATCTCATAAGCAACCAATCTTTTTCATTCCTTTCTTGTTTTTTGATAACATTCTTTGCCTTTTTGTATAATATATATATGGTTTTAATTTCCATACAAAATTTTACTACATTGATTATTTTTATAATTCAGTAGGTTGAAGGCCGATGTTTACTTTGAAAATTACGATGGAAATTTTCTATATATAAATATATTATTTGATGTATTGTGTAACTCTCTTTCAAATATCTAACTACATATGTAAAATTCAATGAAATTGTTTCTCTAAATAATAATTTATAACTCTTTTTTACTTCTTTATTAAAAATTAAGCTTATAACACATTCTTATTCAGAGATTTGGCCTTAAAATACAATGATTTAGCCACCTCTAAGCTAGTAACCAATATATTCTTATTCCTTTTTACAATATTCACAATTATTTGTATTAAAAAGTTGAGAATTTTGTTAACAAATTTAATAGTATTATATTGATATAATTACTAGGAATTAAACTAGTTTGTCGAACAACTAATAATATATGAGACATGCGAAAATTTTGATGATCTTAAATTTAGATAAGATTACAATAATATTTCTAGTTTCATGTAACATTAAGCAATAAAGTGATAAATACAATTATACTTATGTACAAAGTAAAAGCTATAATGTACTTTATCTTTATCTCTTTACTTTATTCTTAACTTCATTAAAAGTAAAAATAAAGTAATATGCAATCATTTTTTTTTTATCTTTATCTTATATATTATTAACTTTTGGGAGTAATTGATTCTAATTTTTCTTATGAGTAAAATCATATATTATATATGCACTTTCGTATATTAGTGTTTGCTTTCTCAATTACTTAGAAGATCATTTTTCATCTCTAATATTTTATTAAAGATAGAGGAAATCGTTTTTATTCTTATAAGCTTTAGTTTTAATACAAATAGTTTACAAATCTCACAAGTAAGAGACCAATAGTTCTCAATATTCCTGTTTTGTTTTTTATATTATTAAGTAACTCATTTCTATTTTCTTACTTTCTTATTTGGTGGTCGAAAAAAATAAGAAAGTAAGAAAATAGCTATTAAAAGTGCAAATATGATATATAACATAAAAAGCTTCAATAAAAAAATAATTAATTATACATAGGAGAGGGGTACAATTCAAAACGTATAAAATATGCAAGTAAAACAAAAATAATTAAAAATTTGAATGCCATCTCATCCAGTTTATTAAATTGCATATATATATATATAAATATATATATAGAGGACAATTTTTCTATAGGGGCTTCACTTTAAGCCCTATTAGTGGGGCTCTCAGCGTTTCTCGACCCATGAACAATTTTCGATGCGAATTTTTTTTTATGATCGTGTATATTGTAGCTATTTAGAGCATCCTGCAAATTTTCAGAAAATTCCGAATAGTTTATAGTTCGAAAACTAAGTTCAAACATGTTGTTTTCCACGCGCATAAAAAAAATTAGTCACGCGTGCAACAACATGTTTGAACTTAGTTTTCGGTACTGTAAACTATTCGGAATTTTCTGAAAATTTGCAGGATGCTCTAAATAGCTACAATATACACGATCATATAAAAAAAATCGCATCGAAAACTATTCACGGGTTAAGAATACTGAGAGTCTCATCGGTAAGGCTTAAAGTGAAACCCCTATAAAAAAATTCTCCTATATATATATATAAAGTACTAATAAATTCTGCCACTCATTTCTTCTAAAATTTCTATGTTACCTAAAATCTCGTCACCAACTGTCTTCTATGGCATCATTTGCAAAGCAATGTTTATGAACTCATGCATGTCAATTTTCTCGAGTTCCTCCAAATTTTCCTCGCTTCTCTTCAATTCAGCCTTTAAAGATTCAATCTTGTCATGTAGATTTTCAGCGACTTGTTTCTTACATCTAATTGCTTTAAAGCTCCAATACACTGGGAATATTTTTTTTCTTAGATCAACCAAGAGTTGATTGATTTTGAAATATGTAATTCTACGAATGCCACCTAGATAAAAATACCATTCTTTTAGGTCATCCCATGTGACATCTTCCATCTTAGTTCTACACATTTTGTCGATCACAATTAGTAGTACCGTTATAGTGACACTCTTCATTTGAGGAGTCAAACTTGAATCCCCACCAAGATCTCCATACTTATCAATTAATGTTTTCAAAATAGGAGCCAATGTCTTTGGTACTTTGTACTTACCATCCACTTCAATAACCTCTTGCCTCAAATATTTCTCATCTATTTTCAAACCTTCTTCAGCATTGTAGTAATAAAGCTCATTGTTAAAGTCTGTTATCAAGCTTCCAAACTCTTGGAAAAATTCCTTCATTGTGTCAAAATCTTCAATAGAACCTAATTGATGAAATCGAGAATTAGCAGTTTTGTAGTAATGGTAGAAAGTTGTTTTATAATCGTAGGATGGTTGGAGCATCTTCTTTTTTTCTTCTTGGGTTAGACAATTCATTAAGTCCCTAAGTGTCATTTTCTGCTTAGTCGAAATAGTATCATCCTCTTCCATTTCACTTTCCCATTTCCATAGATTTTCTCCCAGAGCCCAGAGCTCCACATGATTAATGATGTTGTCTTTTTTCTTGATCACCTTCCAAATCTGATAAAATTATATTGTGTTAATTATGGAAATTATATTATTATAAAAACATTCATATATATGGAATTCGACAATTTTCAAACATTTTCTATTTTTTAAAAATATTAACATTTAAGTTTTGAGTACTGTTTCCAAAATTTCATATACTATTGTATTATTACAATTGCAAGAATTTCTATTCTTATTTTCAAGTAAGAGTAGGTTTCTATTCCATTGTAATCTTAATATATATTAAGTAACAAAATCTATTTAAAGTTAGGAAATGAAATTTGGAAAAGGGTTTATAATATTTTTTTATTAAATACCCTAGCTATTTGTTTTTCTACCAAAAAAAAAAGGCCCAATTTATATTTTTTTTTCTCTCATTAATTTGGAAAACGGTTTATTTTTGTTCGTTTTCCAAACGACATATATTAATTTTTTTTAAGAAATAAAAACAAAAATTAAGGAATAAAATTGATATATAAGGAAAATAAAAGAAGGATAAGCTGAAATTGTATACAAATATATATCTCTTCTATAAAATAAGTGTGTAGATAATGAAAATGATTGATTTTAACGATTTTTTATTTTTTTAATATTAACTTTAATGGAATATTCTTATATTTAACAGAATATTATTATATTTAACGGTAGTTTGCAAACACTTAAACTTAAATTAAATAAAATAAATAATTAAAAAAATTTAAAATAAGATATTTTACAATGTTAATTATTTAAAATTAATAAATAATTAAACAAATTAAAATATGATATTTTTAAGATATTTTACAATAATAATTATTTAAAAATAATAAATAATTAAACAAATTAAAATATAATATTTTTGAGATATTTTACAATAATAATTATTTAAAAATAATAAAATCATACATTTTATAACTTAAATAAAATTTAATTAAACTTAAAATTACTTATTAAAATAATATCATATTAAACATATAATATAATATAATCTACTGTCAAATAGCAACAAATATTTTTTTTTTTAAAACTAGCAAGAAACTTGAATTTTAAATCCACTTATAATATTTAATATTACATTAAACATATAATATATAATATTTTGTTATCACTCTCAAATTCAAAAATTAGAACAAACATAAACTTAAACAAAGATAAATAAATTAGTTAATTAAAATAGGAGATTTATTTAAAACTTATATAACATTAATATAAATTTAATAACAATAATTAATAAATTTTATAAATAAAACTAAGCAAACGTCGATATTATTAATTGCTTGTGTGTCTAATATATATATATATATATATATATAAATACTCATCATGAAAGATCACTTAGAAGAGGAAAAAAGAACAACACAACTCCAGAAAATAAGTTGATTTATTGTTATGAAAAAAAAATAAATGCAAATGATATATATTTCTGAAAATTCAAAAAATAATGCAAAGAATTTGAAAAAAAAAAAAACCACGCTCAACTAAATTCTATATCATATATGAAATTCAATACAATAAAAAATATTAGATTATATCTTACGTCTAATAAAAATTAATGAATGTTAAATTTGTACCTCATGAATTAAGCAGTGTATATGCGCTGTGTATTGGCAATCGGTACATTTGTAAATACGAAATTCTGGGTTCCTTTCTTGTTCGCATACATCGCAACAATATTCGTGGCAATTATCCTCGATGATAGAATCAGCAAGAGTCAACTCGTGTATGTGGTATTTGTACTTAATGGTAGATGGCAATAGACCACATAGAAAGTGGAGGTTGAAATCACACTCCATACAACGAAATAGGAATGATCGAGTCAAATGAATTTCATATGTCACATGATTATTCAACTCTTTGTAAGATTTTCGACAAGCATCACATTGGATATCGTCACAATATGCTCCTTCCACAAAAGAAAGCAAATGATCATGACTCCGACACTTTACAATTGTGTCAAGAAATGCACACTCGGTACCAATCTTAAACGTACATCCAATTTCACGACAACTAAAAATGAGTCTGCAATCTTTTTTAAAACAAACACTACAAGACCGAGGCTTACTGATTTGAAGGATAAGAGGTTTGTGTGAATGAAAAGGATGTTGAATTGTTTGTGGAAGATGATCTACACACGACTTATGGAAAAAATTCTCACATGTAAGTGTTGTGCAAGAATAGGCTGGACTGGACCAAGGCAATTGACATGCAAAGCATTTCTTACCAAGATTAATGTGCTCGCCACCTTCAACCTCGATAAGTGCCATTGGATGTTGGTGGCATGAGAATTGAATGACGCCATGATCATCATCACCGTTGTCTTCACCACAGTGGTTTGTTATTGTGGGCTGCGGGATCAAACCACAATTGGTATGCATGTAGAAATCACACTCATCGCAAGTGTACGCATATTCATCTCCGAAGGCCTTCTCACAATAAAAGCAATGAACAGAGTTTTGCAACGATGATCTCTTAAGGAGAGTAAGATGGTGCACACCATGGAAGGAGCTGTTGATATGCCTTGGTAACTCCCCACAATGTTTGTGGATGTGAAAGTTGCAAATCAAATATTGACAAAAGTAATGCCTTTCCGATGGACTGATTAAGTGATTGCATATATGGCAACTGAATAATGATTTTGACTTGAAAAATGGGGACTGACTTTTATAGATTAAAGGATGTTGTTCATGAGTGAAATGTTGAAACGAGCCCTCCTCCATTAATTCTCTCACAATTTTACTAGTTCATATAATATCATACGAGCAAAATCATACAAATAGCTAGTACTACCTTATTTGTGCACAATGTTTAAAATGGAATGCTTTTCTTGCAAGATTTGCCAAAACGAATAAAGAATAAAATATTAAAAGATTTACCAAAAAATAGTTTCTTCTCTTTTTAAAAGGGTCTTCAATTACACTACTCTTCTTTATTCTTTCCTAACCTTTTCAAAATAAAGATAAAAAAAATACTTCACAATTATTTTAGTTTGGTGTTAAGCTCAATTTGTTCACCAAAAGTATTTTGTAGTTTAGGGATTGCTTTGAGACTTGAATGTGTAACTCCTTCATAATCTAGGACCGTTACCTAATGTGTTTAATATAGTGCTCATCTTGTTAAATAAGATGTTTCGACCAAAAAGTGTCATTTGGAAATACAATATTCACAATTATTTGTATTAAAAATTGATAATTTTATTAACAAATTTAATAGTAATATCTTGATAATTACTAGGAATTGAACTAGTTTGTCGAACAACTAAAAATAATAAATGAGACATACGAAAAATCTAATGATCTTAAATTTAGAGAAGATTATAATAATTCTAATTCCATGTAACAACAAGCAAGGAAGTCATAAATACAATTCTACTTATGTACAAAGTAAATGTTATAATATACTTTATTCTTTTCTTTTTATCTTCATATCTCTTTACTTTATTCTTAACATTATAGAGAAAATGTGATTGTAATTTTCCTCATTAAAACCAACCATAAAGTAATAATCACACAATAGTATCTCCCATGTACCAAGCAAAGTAATATGCAATCCTTTGTTTTTTTTTTATCTTTATTTTATTCTTAACTTCACCTGTTAGAAGTAATTGATTCTAATTTTTCTCATTAAAAAGCAATAGAAGTTCTACTACCCATTTTTTTTTCTTATGTGTAAAACCATATATATATATATATATATGTACTTTTGTATATTAGTGTTTGTTTGTTTTGTTTCTTTTGTGATAGAAATCATTCTTATTCTTAACCTCATTAGCTTTAGCTTTAATACAAATAATTTACAAATCTCATAAGTAAGAAATCATTCTTATTCTTATTAGCTTTAGCTTTAATACAAATAGTTTACAAATCTCATAAGTAACATGTCAATAGTTCTCAATATTCCTGTCTTGTTTTTTATATTATTAAAGTAACTCATTTCTATTTTTTTTTTAAGAGATCATTTCTATTTTCTTACTTGGTGAGCAAAAGTAATTCAAAAAGGACAAAAAAACAAAAAATCCAATGGGACTCCTCTTTTTTTTTTTTTGAACGTACGGCACTATATATGAGTCCTTTTAATATGGGGTATTTTATCTAGTTTTTTTTTTTAAGATATTTTGCATGTATTCAAAATGAAAAATAATAATTAAATAAACATTAACAACATTAGTTTCAAAATATTTTCTTTCATTAAAATTGAAAGTATTTGAAATCACAATATTTATTTTTTCTCTATTTGTAAAAACGAATATTTCAACTAATATCATAATTAAGTATAATAGTATGGCTTAAGACTAGGAATTGGTTTGACTTCTTTCTTCAGCTATAAATATATATATATATATATATATATATATCTTAGTTCAAAAGCAGTGCAAGAGAGAGATACTCAATTCTTATAGAGTTAGAAATAAAAAATGCTTCAACCTTAATATTTGCTTCCTTATAGAAACTTGTTTAGTTAGGTAGCACAAATCTCAATTCTCAAACGTGTAGAATAAGGTGTCCCTGAGCTGGAGCATATTCGTTTTTTCCCTCTAAAGAATAGCAAAACTTGTTAATGGCTAAGGGGTTGTTTGGTATGCAGGAATCTGGACACGGGAATCTGAATACTTTCTCATGTTTGGTACTGGGTTTGAGTTTTTATAATCTAGGAATCTGTACTCCAGGGGTTTTAACTTTTCTTGATTCCAGGTTCAAGTGAAACTCATCTGACAAGTGATTTTCATATACCCAGGAATGTGAAACACTTCAAAAAAAAAATTAAATCTTAAACCATGATTTTTTTAGTTAATGGCTTATTTTATTTTTGAAGCTTATAATATAAAAACAAATATACATATATTAAACTAAAATGATAAATAATATTTGTTTATTTAAATAAATTGATTTGTAAAGCATTTATATCATTATTTTAGTTTAAAATAACAAATGAAATATTATTAAAATTAAAATAAGGGTATTTTTATAATTTTAAAAATTATACTTGATTCTAGTATTCAATAGATATATTTTTTTAATTATATCATTTCATCAAACAAGCATATATATAAATATTATATACACACATAGATACTCATACTTAATCAACTCTTTTATAAAAAGAAACAAAGAAATAAGCATTTCATCAAAACTTATATTATTTATGCAAGATTTTTAAACAATACATTAAACTGATAAAAATAATCTATACATAAAACAATTCAAAACTCGAAAACCAGTGTAGAAGCCAAACAATTATATAGTGAAGGAAGTTAACCACAATAGCAATTAACATTAGCAACACAAAACGAAACTGAGTTGAACCTACATAATAGATAGAATTATCTTCAACAAAGACAATCAGAAATCAAAAACCAATTTCAGATGCTAACATAATAGAATCATCTTCAAGTTCAAATCATATAACAATGTTTTTGTTAAAAAAAATCAAGCACAAACAGATGCTAACATGATAGAGGCAAGCAAATAAAACTCGAACGATAATGATATTGAAACAGGAAAAAATAACAAAAAGAAGAAAAATCTCACTTGTTCGAGGAGACATTCATGGCCGAGCAAAGACCTCCATCGATTGTGTGCGGTCGATGACGACATCAAGTCAGAGAGATGAGGAGACCTCCATGGCCGAGAAAGACAGAAAGATGAATTTGTGTGTGTGTGAGAGAGAGAGAGAGGAGGAGGAGGAAAGGGACAAAGAAAAAGACGAAGAGGAGAGGTTCTTTGTGTTTGGAAAGCTCCTTCCAGCCGCGAAGACCCAAGAGGAGAGGGATCGACGTCGGCAACTGGGTGAGAGGCTCCTAGAGAATAAGAGTGAGAGGGTCATGGTTGTCGGGGAGTGAGACGAGATAGAGAAAGGGGGGTAGGGGTTGCGTGGGATGGGTGGGTGGTGTGGTTGGTTGTGAGAGAGATGGATGGGTAGAGAGAAGGGAGAAAATGGAAATAGGGATTGAGAGAGAAAGAAAGGGGGCGGTTGTGGTTGAAAGAATTAGGGTTAGGGTTGGTTACATAAGTATACATATATAGTTTTGTAACTTCTTTTTTTTTTTAAATAGTTTCGGGTTCAACCTGAATCCGATTTTTTATATATTAAAACCCAAACTCAAATCCAAAAATGCGGGTTTCGGATTGGGTTAGACCCGATAGGTGGGAGTTTTTTATTTTTCGGGCTTTATGGATTTGGATTAGGCCGGTTTTGTAGGTTTTTCGGGCTTTATGTTCACCCCTACTTTCTATCATTAAAATTTAAAAAAAAAAGAGCCCAAGAAAAAAGATCTACCATATGATTCGTTAGCACAGTTACTTATTTATTTTGAAAATGTTAGCATAGTCAATATTTAAAGTCAAAATAATTGGTGAACAATATGTTATGTTTAGTGTAAGTGATTTGTCTGCTTTGTGAATGAGTGAATGTTGATTAATTAAGAGACTGGGTTCATACATATAATATAATTATAAAATGACTTGAGACTTTAGATGGTCAACTATGAAAACTTGTTAAATAAATATACATATAATATAATTATAAAAAGACTTGAGACTTTAGATCGTCAACTATGAAAACTTGTTAAATAAATATATAATTCCAACACTACTAGCCAACCATATTAATATATATACTAATTAAAAGCAAAAATATTGATTAGTTTGATATCATATATATTAATGTGATATTTATGAAAAGATAAAACATTAATTTTCAATTATTGTTAAACTGATGTCATGCTACAAACGTCATATATTTTCCATTGTAAATGTCATAATGTATAATATTGTTATATATTTGTTTATTACTAATCCATCGTGGGAGTCCATGTTCTTATTTAAATCACTGCCTAATTCAAATTACTCCAACAATAAATCAAGGGCTTTTTCATTGCTAGAAAAAGCTCTGGCGACCGTTTTCTAGTGACGACTTTGTTGTTGCTAGAACTTTTAGCGACGAGATCTATATTTCCAGCAATAAACTAAAACTCTCATTTCTTGTAGTGTTTTATGATCATAAATTTTGAAATTTTTTGTTAATTTTTGTAATTGTCTTAGTACATTTTAGTACTTAAGCCAGAAGAGTGAATTATGAGGGTTTTTTTAAAAACAAGTAAAAAGCATATTAACCAAACTGTTTATTTGGTTGCCATGCTTATACCATTAATTATTATACTTGTAATAGATCCCAAATATTTCTAATACTAATTTAAGTTTAGAAAGTCAATTACAAATTAATCAATATATTTAATTGTAAAACTGAATGAGTCAGTCATATAGAGAAGTGATGAATGTGGATTATGTGTGCCTATTATTATTAAGACTTAAGAGTAATGATATGCGCACCAAAATTATGTATCAAAATATTAATTAACTGACGTGATAGTTTCATTTAACTATTTTAATTTATTTTAGGCCGGAGACACTATTTCAAAAAACAATATCACGTCAGTTGGTGTAATATTTTAGTGCATAATTTTAGTGGACAATTTTAGAGCACATGTATCATTATTCTATTATTAAAATTCGAAGAGAATACTTATAATTAATAACAACTTTCCAAATATATTTTTGAAGGTATAAATATATATCTCTTCTATATAAAAACTGTGTAGATAACTGAAATTCTTGATTTTAACGGTTTTTTATTTTTTCCCTTAACTTTAACTGAATATTCTTATATTTAACATAATATTCTTATATTTAACGGTAGATTGTAAACATGTCTTAAACTTAAATAAATAAATAATGAAAGAAATTAAATGAGGATATTTTTTTAGATATTTTACAATAATATTTATTTAAAAATAATAAAACTATATATTTAATAACTTAAATAAATTTTAATTAAACTTAATATAATATTAAACATATAATGTATAATCTTTTGTTGTCACTACCAAATTAAAAAACTAGAACAAACATAAACTTAAACAAAAATAAATAAATAAATAAACTAAAATGGAATATTTTTAAGATATTTTATGATAATTTAAATAATTAAATCATATTTATTTAAAAATAATAAATGCATATATATCATTTTTTTTATCTTATAAATTTGTGTGATAGTTTGTTTTTTATCAAGTGATTGAAGTTTTTTTTCTTCATCAAATTCACCAAAGAGTATTGTGAGATACATTAGAAACTAAAAATAATTTATGCATATATACTACTGTCTGCACTATGATTTTTTCTATTCTTATTTTATTTCTATTATTAATTTCTTTTTAAATATTATTGTATTTTATATATATGTCATGTAGTCATGTAAACATATATATGCCAACGTTGTGTTTAGATGTCATATATGAAAAGATATTGATATAAATATTTATATATACTATAGAACTATAATTCATTCTATTATATATATTTTTAAAAACAGCGAACCATATGTATGTGTTGATATGATCTATCCGCTAGTACTCCTAGCTGGTCTCCTTCCCCTTTCCTATAAATAAAACCATTCTCTTCCATTAGTCACCACCACTGCTACAGTTTGAGTTTATCAATTATCATTGTCTTAAGATAATCAATTAATTGCGTATTGGTCCTTCAAGTGTTGATAAATTACATATATATAGATATATTATTAGTTAAAGATGTGTCAAGGCAAAAAGATAACGGGATTGGTTGTGGTGGTCAAGGAGCCATAAGAGAGCTCTAATGGCTCCTAATACATGGTGCTCCTAAGGGGACATCATAGTACTTTGAGGTGTCGCAAGTGTCAGGGTGCAGAGAGTAGTGGTGTTGAGAGACTGGTGGTCAGACCTGGACCATGTTAGAGGCATGAGGTAGTGCTACCACTCCTTGTACTAACTCATATCACCATTACATGTCTGATACGGTTGTCAAGGTCATACCTCTGACCTCTCAGGTTCGTACATCCCATACATGTGTGGGTACCTCGTACGTAACAGTTGTTTTATCACCTTTTCAAGATATGCTTTCCATCCCAAGCTTCATTGCATTTTATTACTAAGTGTTGGTCGGCTTGGGAACTCTTCTCTACGGTATAATAGGTATCCTCTGGGCATTTAGTTGTATAGTGGATGATGCGTCCCTTTAGGAGCGTACTAAATGGGGGTGAGTGAATTAAATATCAACTTCATGAGGGAATATATACATACCATTTGAAGGGCTCGCATCGCTTGGGATGCGGGTATATATATGCGAGTGAGACACTAGGCGATCTGGAAAGGGCCTTGCACAACGAGACAGGTGTTGCGTCTAGCGCCCTTCCAAGCATCTATCATGGCAAGGCGAGCCACGCACTAGGCAGCTGGCAAGGGCTTCGTGTATTGCGAGACAAGATGCGGCGCGCGAAGTGGCCCAGCTAGGGTCTCACATAGTGAGATGAGGAAATGCGCCTAGTGGCCAAGCGAGGGTCTTGCTTAGCGAGACTAGGTGATGCACCTAGGGGCCTAGCGAGGGCTCACATAGCAAGATGAGGCGACACACAAAGTGGCCCACAGTGAGGGTTTCGCACAACGAGAAGGAGCCTTCGGGGCGTCCTTGTCAGGTGGTCCTGAGGCGCGGGGTTATGTCTTGATATACAATTTTGATCCTCTCTTTGTATATGTTCAATCTATATATCAACTCCGCCTACATGTATAGGATTATTCATATGCATACATTTCATTTATTCCAATAGGGTTATGTCTTGACATGAGGCCGATTGCTCCCAATGATACATGGTGATGATCCCCGGGTGCAAATGTTGCAAGTTGAGTTCACGACCCTTCGTGGTTAGACTTTGCTTCCGATATTTGTCGGGACAATTCTCCATGTTGACAAGTGATATTAGCAACGAGCTAGTCACGGCCACATGTCGTCTCTAAAGACTATTGGCAACAATTTCTAAAGACTATTGGCGACAATTTCGGGGGTATTTTCAGGCAATTTTATGTGTTGTAAAAATTCTTGTTTCTTGTACTGCATCTCCTTTGTTTTCAACACTTGAATAAATTTAATTCAAATTTTCTTTATATGATCGTATACATTGTAATTAATTAGAGCCTCCTGTAATTTTTTAGAAATTTCTGAATAATTTATAGTACAAAAAACAAGGTTCAAAATTTTTTTTGTATGTGTGATTGTTTTCTTATGCGCATGAAAAATATGTTTCAATTAAGGTGATATATATCACGTTTTGAATGTATGATTAATAATATATTCTTGGATGCTAAATAACAATATATATTCATCATCACATCTGTTTTGGTCGTATGTGTCGTTATATATATATGCTTAATTACAATATACTATTAATTAATTAATGAGATCTCAAATAACGGATCCACGTTTATATAAATATATATCTATATTATTCTTATTAGTATAATAATCTGATTATTCACGAACGTGTATTGTACGCACTGATCTCTATAAATAAAGCCCATCTCTGCCATTGTTCAACACCACTATCTACAATCTATAGTACCCTTCAAGAGCTGCTTAATTACTTATAATTAATTTGAAAATGTCTGTATTAGGAGGCGAAGAGGTGAGCACAGTCACTGCTGGTGTTCTCAATCGGAAAAAGATGACTATAACGGGAGAGGTGGTGTTGGTGAAAAAGGATAAGTTCGACTCTTCCGCCGCTGCCATTTCCGACGGTGACTTCTTGGGCGAAGCAGTTTCTCTCCGGCTCGTCAGTGATAAACGGAGTACGTTACAATTCATGTTGTATAATATAGTCCAAAACATAATGTCAATTATGAACATTGACCCCTTTTCTATCTATAATAATAATCTCCGATCCGACGCAGTCTACCAAAGAAAATATATTTTTGACGACTGCACAACTTTCTTTGTGAATTTTTGAACGTAAACTACGATACTAAAACCGCGCTCCCTTGCTTGGTATAACTTTAGAAGAAAGAAGTGTCGAACAACTCCTACTTAATATTAATTATTAATTTTATTTTCGTGTTGCGAGCAGACGGGATGCTAGGAGAAAAAGCTCACTTGGAGATATGCACTAAGCCCTCGCGTGAGTTAAATCCAGAAGAGTCGATGTTTAATGTGATTTTCAATACTGACGAATCTAGTATTGATGTCCCTGAAGCTTTGCTTATCGAGAACAATATTGATAAGAAGGTCGAGTTCTTCCTCAAGACCATTTCCCTTAGTGTTCCCAGTGAATCGAAGCCTGTCTGCTTCATCTGCAACTCATGGGTTTACCCAGCTATCAAATACGGATCAAGCTACACTCGTGTTTTCTTCAGAAACAAGGTTAAAATTTAACAAAACAAACGGTTAAAATCAAAAAAAAAAAAAAATTGCTATCTACACAATTTTTAAATAGAAGAGATATGTATAGTAATGTATTATTTGTTCTTTATATACTAATAATAAATAATTATGTACGTAGTCATATATTCCAAGCGAAACACCACAAACACTGCTTCCATACAGAAAATCTGAGCTCAAATACTTGAAAGGAAATGGATTAGGAGAGCGCAAGGAGTGGGACAGAATCTATGACTATGATGTGTACAATGATCTGGGTGAACCTGATACTCCAAACCTTGCTCGTCCAACTCTCGGAGGGAATAGCGAATTCCCTTACCCTCGCAGAGGAAGAACGGGCAGACCACCCACTAAGACAGGTTAATTAATCTAATCTAATCTAATCTAATTGGTTATTATTTCTTTAATTAATTAAAAATATTAATTATATATACATATATGTACGTAAATAGATCCTAAATGCGAGAGCAGGCCCGCTAAGGCTAAACTTATATACATTCCACGAGATGAACGAGCTGATCGCTTGAAGGAGTCAGCCCCTCTTTCCCTTGCTTACAGAATAAAGGTTTTCTGTAGTAAAACCGCCTTACATGCTCCAACAGTAGATCAAATCAGTGCTAAGTCTACTGCTGTTGATGACGAGTTTAATGACTTCGAACAAGTTTTTGCCTTGTTTGCTGATCGAGGAGGAAAATATCCTACGCCTCACTTGATTAAAGGTACTTATAGATTCTGTTGCAGGGGCTTTTTTGTGTTCGTGACCCGTGAATATTTTTCGGTGTCATTTGTTTTTATGACTGTATATATTGTAGTTATTTAGACCAATCTTGCAAATTTTCAAAACAATTTGAATAATTTATAGCGACGAAAAATATATGCAGATATGTTGTTTTCCACGAAAAAAATCTGTTATCCCCAATTTACTGTACCCTTCTTGTCTCACCAATTATTTTGAGACACCAATTTCGTGTACCCTTCATGTCCCCTACAAATAGGGGGATTTTGTTGTATGGGCTTCAAAAAGACCCCTAGCCCACTGATGATGCTCTTTTGTATTCTTAACACATAAATAGTTTTTTGTGTAATTTTTTTTATGATTATGTATATTGTAGTTATTTAGAGCATTCTGCAACTTTTTAAAAAATTCTGAATAAATTACAGTGTCGAAAACTAGATTCAAACACTGTTTTCTACGAGTATAAAAAAAATATTAGATACCCGTACAACAACCTGTTTTCAATCTATTCCAAATGATTTACAGTTCCGAAAACTATTAATAAATAAGGGATACACAAGATCCTAATCGGTGGGGCTCTTTCTGAATGAATCCCCTGAAGTAGATTTTCCAAATATAAAATATATATTTTTTTGAATATATAATGAATTGGATATATAATTATTACGTAGGTAATAAATCTTCATGGATGACTGACGAGGAATTTGCTAGACAAATGATTGCTGGTGTCCACCCGGTCCACATTCGATGTCTCAAAGTAATATATATATATATATAATTAATATCATTATAAATTATGATTTTGGTCCTTAATTAATTATATATTTGGTCTAATAATTTTGATTTCAACAGGAATTCCCACCGACCAGTAAGCTAGACACTAAATTGTATGGAGATCAAACTAGCACAATTACTGAGGACCACATTAAGGACAAGTTGGAGCCGGAGTTCACTGTAGAAAAGGTATTAATTGTATTATAAATGAATATCTTGTTATATAGGGGCTTCAAAAAGAGTCCTACCGGTGGGCTCTTTCGTGTTCTCAATTCGTAAACAGTTTTCGGCGTGATTTTTTTATGACTGTGTATATTATAGTTATTAGAGCATCCTGCAAATTTTCAGAAAATTTTGAATAATTTATAGTGCTGAAAACTAGTTTAAAAACAAGTTATTGCACGCGTGATTAATTTTTTTATGCGCGTAGAAAATAACATGTTTGAACCTAGTTTTCAACACGGTAAATTATTCAGAATTTTCTGAAAAAGTGCATGATGCTCTAAATAACTACAATATACACTATCATAAAAAAAATTGCCCTGAAAAATTGTTCAAGGGTCAGAAATATAAAAGAGTTCCACCGGTGGGGCTCTTTTTGAAGCCCCTATACCATAAAATACTCCTATATATTTATAGGACAATTCTTCTATAGGGGCTTCACTTTAAGCCTATCAGTGGGGCTCTCAGTGTTTCTCGACCCATAAACAGTTTTCGGCGCAATTTTTTTTTATGACCGTGTATATTGTAAATATTTAGAGCATCCTACAAATTTTCAGAAAATTCTGAATAGTTTACAGTATTGAAAACTAGGTTCAAACATGTTGTTTTCCACGCGCATAAAAAATACTAGTCACGCATGCAACAACATGTTTGAAACTAGTTTTCGATACTGTAAACTATTTGGAATTTTTCTGAAAATTTGCAGGATGCTATAAATAGCTTCAATATACACAGTCATAAAAAAATCGCGCCGAAAACTATTTACGGGTCGAGAAACACTGAGAGCCCCACCGATAAGGCTTAAAGTGAAGTCCTATACGAAAATTCTCCTATATATATTTATAATATTAATCAATTAATAAACTTATTGTTATATATATATAGGCACTGGAGCAAAATAAACTATTTATATTGGATCATCATGATACGTTCATGCCATACCTTCGGAAGATAAACGAAAGTCCTACTACAAAGGCTTATGCAAGTCGAACTATACTGTTTTTGACAAGTGAAGGGACATTGAAGCCTGTTGCGATCGAGTTAAGCCTCCCACCAAATTCAGATTGTGATAAAGAGGGTTCGGTGAGCAAAGTATATACCCCAAGTGAAGGTGGTGTCGAGTATGTGCTGTGGGAATTGGCCAAAGCTTATGTAGCTGTAAATGACTCTGGTTATCATCAGCTCTGCAGTCATTGGCTGAATACACATGCTGTGATTGAGCCTTTTGTGATAGCAACAAACAGGCAGCTAAGTGTTCTCCACCCAATCCACAAACTCTTGCAGCCGCACTACCGTGAAACTATGAACATAAATGCACTCGCCAGATTACTTCTCGTCAATGCCGGTGGAAAATTAGAGTCCTTGTTTTTCCAGGGAAAGTATGCTATGGAGTCATCATCAGCAGTTTATAAGGACTGGGTATTTACTGACCAAGCACTCCCAGCAGATCTTCTTAAAAGGCAAGTATATGTTAGATTTATGTCTCCAAACATTGTATATGTTAGATTAATCTAGTTGCATTATGCTAGTGCGGAATAAACAGATTATTATATGGAAATTAATAGGATCGAAAATATGTATATACCTCCAGCCATTCAATTGATAATCTCAATCTTGCTTTAGATCTACATAAAAAAAATAAAAAAATTAGAACGAGTACACAGGCTTTCAAATTTTTACTAATTCTTTTAGATGGAGTTACTGAAAGTTATAATGTGCAGTGAACTTATGGACCGGTACTCTATATTTAGACCTACTATCATAGTCTCTGCCACAGTTATAGATGTTGAGATATTCTCTCTATTTATTTAGGAAATTCAAATTGAGTTTAATAGATAAATGTCAATCATTAATTTTGATATATTAAATATATTAAATGAATAAAAAATCAATTAGATATAACAAATTAATTTTAATATATATTGTTATAAAATATTCTTGCAGAGGATTAGCAGTGAAGAAAAATGAGAATGGTAGTGCAGTTTGCCTGGTATTAGAGCACTATCCTTATGCTGTTGATGGGTTAGAGATCTGGTCTGCAATAAGAAAATGGGTTGAAGACTACTGCACCCACTACTACGCGAGTGACGACATTGTCCAGAAAGACACAGAGCTTCAGGCATGGTGGAAGGACGTCAGGGAAGTGGGTCACGGTGACAAGAAAGACGAGCCATGGTGGCCAAAAATGAAAACGATTGACGAACTAGTCGAGTCATGCACCATACTCATATGGATTACTTCTGCTCTTCATGCAGCTGTGAACTTTGGACAGTACCCTTTTGCAGCCTTCTTTCCCAACCGCCCCTCCCTAAGCCGACGGCTCATGCCGGAGGAGGGCTCTGCTGAATACAACCAGCTTGCTACTGATTCAGTCGAGAAAAGTATGTTGTTGACCATTACTCCAAAATATCTGAGCGATGAAGGGATTTCCCTTGTTCATCTTTTGTCGAAGCACACTCCAGATGAGGTCTTTCTTGGTAACGAAAAAAATTGTGATTGGACTTCAGATGCTAATATTCTGAACGCTTTTACAAGATTTGGACGTAAACTTGCTAAAATTGAAAAAAGCATCGAGGATAGGAACAAGGATGTGTCTGAGAAGAACCGAGCTGGGTTGGTCAATTTCCCATACACTTTGCTCATTCCTACGAGTGAACCAGGGATCACTGCTAGGGGAATCCCCAACAGCATCTCAATCTAGCTAAATAATGCTTGTCGATCTTGTCTCGTTGTGTTGTTTTTGTTCATCGATTAATTAGTATTGTTATCTTAATTTCCCTTTAATTTGACCTTGTATTTCCCATGTGTCGTGTTACCAAGTGTACGTCTTTGTTTTGGTGTGTTGTTTATGAGTTTACTCTCTACTTATTGTATGGATTAATAATAGTGCATGAACAATAGTACAACACACAAGTTAATAAAGTCTCGATCGATCTTTAAAGCTTCTTCAAATGCTCTTATTCAAATGAAATCGAGTGTCGATACTATATATATATAATGTGTTTCAAGCCTTTTGAATCTCCTCAGTTACATCTTGGTGTTTCATTTTTCAATACAAGATGTAATTTTTGTGTTAAATTTGACACAAAAAATAAGTCAATGATATATATATAGCTCAATATTTGCTTGGACTCCAATGCACAAGATGCAAATTAATTAAGAAAAGTCAATAATTCATTTAATATTCATTGATAATATATAAAAAGTAATTTTTTTTCATTTTCTATTGTAAAAAAGTAGTCATTAATTATTAATTAATAAATTAGTGATAATATAGTAAATATAAATAAAATACAAATTTAAAACCTTAATTAAATTTAAACTAAATACAAATTTATAAATCTTGATAAAATCATATAATAAAAAAGTCTGAAAAAAAAAAGATCAACCACACTTCCTATTTCATCTCTCCCTACAAAAAAAATGAACATAAACTCATCATCAATATCATAAGAAAAAATCATATATATAAATATTGTATCCACACATACACACATAGATACTCATACTTAATCAACTCTTTTATAAAAAAAAAAAAATTAAAAAAAAATTAAAAACATAGAAACAAGTATTTTATCAAAACTTTTATCATTTATGCAAGATTTTTAAACAATACATCAAACTGGATAAAAAGAATCTATACATCAAACAACTCAAAACTCAAAAGCTAGTATAGAAGCTAAACGACTATAAAGTGAAGGAAGTTGACCACAATAGCAATTAACATTAGCAAAACAAAACGAAACTGGGTTGAACCTACACAATAGATAAAATTATCTTCAACAAAGACGACAATCAGAAATCAGAAACCAATTTCAAATGCTAACATAATAGAAATATCATCTTCAACTTCAACTCATATATAACAATATTTTTGTTAAAAAAAAAATTAAGCACAAACAGATGCTAACATGATAGAGACAAACAAATAAAACCCAGACAATAATGATATTGAAATAGGAGACATCCATGGCCAAGCAAAGACCTCCATCGATTGTGCGCGGTTGACGGTGACATCAAGTTAGAGAGATGAGGAGATCTTCATGGCCGAGAAAGAGAGAGAGGGACGAAAATATGAATTTGTGTGAGAGAGAGAGGAGGGGGGGAAGGGACAGAGAGGGTGATGAAGAGAAGAGGCTCTTTGTGTCTGGAAAGCTCCTTCTAGTGGTGGAGACTCGAGAGGAGAGGAGAGGGGTCGACATCGGCAACTGGGAGAGAGACTCCGAGAATGAGAGTGAGAGGGTCATGGTTGCCGAGGAATGAGGCGAGATAGAGAAAGGGGGGATCAGGGTTGCCGTGGGATGGGTGGGTGGTGTGGTTGGTCGTGAGAGAGATGGATGGGTAGAGAAAAGGGAGAAATTGGAAATAGGGATTGAGAGAGAAAGAAAGGGGCGATTGTGGCCGAAAGAATTAGGGTTAGGGTTGGTTAGGTAAGTATATATATATATAGTTTTTTAACCTTTTTTTTTTAAATATAGTTTCGAGTTTCGGGTTTAACCCGAACCCGATTTTTTATGTATTAAAACCTGAACCCGATTCTAAAAATGCGGGTTTTGGATCGGGTTAGACCTGACAGGTGGGGGTTTTTTATATTTCGGGCTTTATGGGTTCGGACCGGGTCGGTTTTGCAGATTTTCACTACTACAAAATTAGGCTTTCCCAACACCCAACCATGACAGTCTGTTAACTGTCGTAATAGCTTAGCAAGACTCTACGCTGACAGTTAAAAACTGTAGGCATAGAGACCAACGCCGACAGCTAATAAGTATCACCGGTGCTTTTGACTGTCACTATTGACCCTAACGCCGACAGTTAATTCGAGACCAATGCCAACAATTAAAATGTGTTGCTATTGACCACAACGCCGACAATTAATTTGAGACAAATGCCGACAGTTGAAAGGTGTCGCTATTGACCCCAACGCCGACAGTTAATTCAAGACCAATGCCGACAGTTAAAAATTGTCGTTATTGACCTCAACGCCAACAGTTAATAAAAGTCCAATGCCGACAGTGTACGGCCTGAGAATCAGCATGTATCTTGTTGAGACAGCTCGGGTACGGCGAGCTGATAAAAAGCCGTAATCGAGGCACCACGTGTTCACCTCTCATCCGAGAACATTCGGTGCCATCCTCTATACAAATTGCTCAAGCTATTGAGACATTTAGCAACCTATCACCTGGAACCATTTTGTGTAATATGGCATCAAAAGGCACGAGCTAACATCACATTAAGCTCGTGTTACGCCCAAGGTCTAACGTACCTCAGGGTCTTTATAAAGTTTACCACGCAATACAAACATGGATAAAAACAGACATCACATGTCTGTTTTATTCTCGAATTCCCGAATACGCAACATAAACGTGCGTGATCAGACACCACATGCCTGATTAAGGCCATGCGGCCCATCACCTTTTTTATCTGTTGATTAGACCACACTTCAGTGTAAAATTTAGATATTAATCATCAATGTCGTAGAAATGATGTGAAGGATCAAGAGATCACGAGATGCCCCCAATACCTACCCAGAGATCATTCTCCTATAAATACCAGAACCCTGGGTAGTGCAAGGGGTTGGAGTCTTTTCTGTAATACAAATACTCTGTAAAAATAGAGAGAAGTTTATAGCATAATATCGACTCGTGGACTAGGGGAATTTTAACCTTCGAACCACGTAAAAAGAGTGATCATTTTCTTGGCAGCTAATTGCCAACATCCTTGAGCATTGTCATTATCATTTTCTTAGTACAGTTTATCATTAAGCACTAATCCATCCCAGTTATTCATATAATTGACTGTTGGCGAAAAACCACGTCAACAGTTTGGTGCTTTCATTGAGAGGATTTAGATTAGTGCTATCGCGAAAAGTTTATCATGATGGTCACTCGTTCAAGGCATGGTAACGAAACGGATCAGCGTGGTGGGCAGGAGGCTCACCATACCGCTATGTCCAACGAACAAAACCCAGAGATTCAGCAACGGTCGGGGGAACAACCGATGGGCCATGAGGACACTGGGAGTTCAGCGCCCCTACCGCCAAATCCGAACCCAGGTTACCTGACGGCGCTGGAGATGGAAAACATGCAGTTGAGGAGCCATCTAGCCAAAGCAAATCGAGGAAATCTTGGCCCGGCTACCCCCTCTTGCGACCGACGTTAACGTCGGAAAAAGGCAAAGCAGGACTCACAAGTCCCGCCGGGATAGTCGGCCCAGGCCCAGCCAATCGGTTAGAACCTCAACCCCGAGTTCTGCGCCCATGTCGCACTATCACCAGGAATTTATGTTTGATGATTTTCCCAGGGACTATCAACGAGTCAGCCGGTCAGTCAGAACTTCAACCCCAAGTTCGGCTCCACTAATTAATTAATAAATTAGTGGCAATATGTTAAATACAAATTTAAAATCTTAATTAAATTTAAACTAAATACAAATTTATAAATCTTGATAATATCATATAATAAAAAAGTCCAAAAAAAATATATCAACCACACTTCCTATTTCATCTCTCCCTACAAAACAAAAAAAAATGAACATAAACTCATCATCAATATCATAACAACATATATAGAAAGATTATATACACACATACACACATAGATTCTCATACTTAATCAACTCTTTTATAAAAAAAACCGAGAAACAAGCATTTCATCAAAACTTTTATCATTTATGCAAGATTTTAAACAATACATAAAACTGGATAAAAAGAATATATACATTAAACAACTCAAAACTCAAAAACTAGTATAGAAGCCAAACAACTATAAAGCGAAGGAAGTTGACCACAATAGCAATTAGCATTAGCAACACAAAACGAAACTGAGTTGAACCTACACAATAGATAGAATTATCTTCAACAAAGACAATCAGAAATCATAAACCAATTTCAGATGCTAACATAATAGAATCATCTTCAAGTTCAACTCATATAACAATATTTTTGTTAAAAAAACAAAAATAAGCACAAATAGATGCTAACATGATAGAGACAAACAAATAAAACCCAGAGAATAATGATATTGAAATAGGAAAAAAAATAACAAAAAGAAGAAAAATCTCACTTGTTTGAGGAGACATCCATGGCCGAACAAAGACCTCCATTGATTGTGCGCGGTCGACGGTGACATCAAGTTAGAGAGATGAGGAGACCTCCATGGCCGAGAAAGAAAGAGAGGGACGAAAAGATGAGTTTGTGTGAGAGAGAGAGAGAGGGGGGAAAGGGACAGCGAGAGTGACGAAGAGGAGAGACTCTTTGTGTTTGGAAAGCTCCTTCTAGCCGTGGAGACTCAAGAGGAGAGGGTTGAGGGTCGACGTCGGCACCTGGGTGAGAGGCTCCGAGAATGAGAGTGAGAGGGTCATGGTTGCCGGGAAATGAGGCGAGATAATGAGAGGGGGGTCGAGGTGGCCATGGGATGGGTGGGTGGTGTGGTTGGTCGCGAGAGAGATGGATGGGTAGAGAGAAGGGAGAAAATGGAAATAGGGATTGAGAGAGAAAGAAATGGGCGACTATGGCTGAAAGAATTAGGGTTAGGGTTAGTTAGGTAAGTATATATATATATATAGTTTTTTAACTTAAAAAAAAAAATCGATCTTCGGGTTTAACCCGAATCCGATTTTTTATATATTAAAACCCGAACTTGAATCTGAAAATGCGATTTTTAGATCAGGTTAGACCCGACAAGTGGGGGTTTTCGATTTTTCGGGCTTTATGGGTTCGGATCAAGTCGGTTTTGCAAGTTTTTCAGGCTTTATATTCACCCTTACTTTCTATCATTAAAATTTAAAGGGATTTGTTCATATTTACCCGGTTTGAGAGATCATTAACTAAATATACCCAGCAACAATATTTAGTTAATTTATACCCAATTTTTAGAAATCATTTACTTGAGTTGCCAGAGTGAGGGCTATGTCGTGACTGAAATTAATGGTGCCAAAAGTGCAGTGGTGAGAGAAGCAATTGTTAGTGGTGAAACTGGACTGGTGAGATACTCAAAGATCATTTGCGTCATGGGGAAGAAGAAGAAGAGTGAGGGTTGTGCGTGACTGTGTGTTTCAGTGTGTGTGAGTGGGAGAAAGGGCATACTGGAAAAAGTGATTAAAAAATTGGGCATAAATGAAATAATTTTAAAATTTGGTTAAAAATTAAAGATGTTCTCTAACAATGAGTACTTCGTCTAATTTTTACAAATTTAAAAGAAGAGAGCCCAACAAAAAAATCTACCATATGATTCGTTAGCATGGTTATTTATTTATTTTGACAACATTGGTACAGTCAATATTTAAAGTCAAAATAATTGGTGAAAAATATGTTTTGTTTAGTGTAAGTGATTGTCTGCCATGTGAATGAGTGAATGTTGATTAATTAAGAAGAGACTTTAGATCGTCAACTATGAAAACTTGTTATATAAAAATATAATTCAACACTACTAGCCAACCATATTAATATATATACTAATTAAAAACAAAAATATTGATTAGTTTGATATCATTTATATATATATATATATTAATGTGAAATTTATATAAATGTCAATGATATATTTTTCTAATTATTAGGCTAAAATTTAAAACATTAATTTTAAATTATTGTTAAACTGATGTCATGCTAAAAACGTCATATACTTTCCATTGTAAATGTCATAATGTATAATATTGTTATATATTTGTTTATTACTAATCCATCGTGTGAGTCCATGTTTTTATTTAAATCACTGCCTAATTCAAATTACTCCAACAATAAATTAAGGGCTTTTTCATTGCTATAGAAAAAGCTCCGGCGACCATTTTCTAGTGACGACTTTGTTGTTGCTAGAACTTTTAGCGACGAGATCTATATTTTCGACAATAAACTAAAACTCTCATTTCTTGTAGTGTTTTATAATAATAAATTTTGAAATTTTTTGTTGATTTTTGTAATTGTCTATTAGGAAAAGGACAGTTTTTGGATAAACAAAACAGAGATGTTTTGCCTTGTTTTTATTATTCTTAATAAAGGAACGTACAAGAAAATAGCTATTAAATAGCTAGAGAGTAAAAAAAAAACAAATTAAATAGAAAAACTCAACAGACCACAAAATGTGGTAACAACAAACTAGAAAAAACAAAACTAAAAACCTGTGGTAATACACAACCTAATATTCCCCCTAAAAATGGAGTATATAATTTTTAACACCCATTTTGGAGAGAAGTGTATGGAAAACAGTGGGAAAAAGAGCTTTAGTTAATATATCAGCCAGGTTGTTTTTGGAATCAACATGTATCATATCAATGTGCCATTCTGAACATTCTCACAAACAATATGGCAGTCAATGTCGACATGCTTAGTGCGTTCATGAAAGACAGGGTTTTCGATATGTGAATAGCTACATTGTTGTCACAAAAGAGTGTCGCTGGATTATTGTGTATGATACCAAAGTCTTTGAGTAAAGCAAGCAACCAAGTGACTTCATAAGTAGTGTTAGCCATGGCACGGTATTCAGCTTCAGCTGATGATCTAGAGACAGTAGTTTGCTTCTTAGACTTTCAAGAGATTAAAGAAGAACCTAAGAAGACATAGTAGCCGGAGATGGATCTGCGAGTGTCTATGCAACTCCCCCAATCAGCATCAGTAAAGGCAGTCACTTGGAGTGCTTTAGATATATGTCTAAGAGGAGAAGATGCGAAGAAAAAGCCTTCGCCTGGTGTAGTTTTGAGATATTGGAGAATATGATAAGCAGCTTGAAGATGAGGTGTCCTTGGAGATGAGAGAAATTGGCTGAGATGGTTGACAGCATAGCAAATATCGGGCCTAGTTATAGTGAGATAAATGAGCTTGCCGATGAGGCTGTGATAGGCAGTAGGATCCTCAAGTGGGTCACCCATATCTTTGCTTAGTTTGACATTTGGTTCCATAGGTGTAGTTGCAAATTTGGCACCTAAATAACCTGTATCAGAAAGAAGTTGTAATGTAAAAGGGCGTTGGGAAACAAAAATGCCATGTTTGTTTCTTCCTATTTCAAGGCCTAAAAAAAATTTGATGGGACCAATGTCTTTTAATTTGAACTTGCTATCTAAGAATATTTTAAAATTTTGGACAACTTGATCATTATTACTTGTGATGGCAATATCATCAACATAGATAAGTATGGCTAAGAAAACACTTGATTTGGAGCGTGTGAACAAAGTATTGTCAGAGTGCGATTGCTGAAATCCTTCTTCAATGAGGGTATACATACCATTGTTGCGAAGCTTGCTTTAAACCATATAGACTTTTTCGCAATTTGCAAACTGCATTAAGAGGTAAGGGCCCTTTGTATGTGTATCCTTGAGGAATTTGCATGTACACAGTTTCATCCAAGTCACCATGCAAGAAAGCATTGTTAATATTCAATTGATGTAAGGTCCAATTATCTGTGGCTGCAAGAGCAAGCAATAGTTTTAAAGTATTGAACTTGGAAACAAGTGCATAAGTGTCTAAATAGTCTATACCCTTAGCCACTAAACAAGCTTTGTACCGATTAATAGCACTATTGGAATGATACTTTATTTTGTATATCCATTTGCTACCAACTTTATGACAACCATGAGGTAGAGAGACAATGTCCCAAGTGTGATTTGAGTCGAGAGCATTGAGCTCTTCTGACATGGCTTGCTGCCATTTAGGTATTTTGCAGGCTTTGGAAAAATTTGTGGGTTCATAAATAGTATTAGCAGCAAGAATAGCAGCTCGAAAAGATGGTGTGCATTGCTGATATGATAGATAATTAGCAATGGGATGAGCAGTGGAAGAGCTTACCATGGTATATGTACATACATAATCAGTTAAATGAGAAGGGCGATGGATAGAGCGACATGTCCTTGTGGTATGCCGATTGTGATCATGCCGAGAGTTAGAGCTGTAAATGTGGGCCGCCCAGCCCACATTTTTCGTGCCTCTGGTAAATTCAAGCCGGGCCCGGCCCGACCCACATTCAATTCGTGTCGTGCTCGTGCCGGCCCATTTTTGAAAGAGTAGGCCCAACCCACTTTTCTTATTCGGGCCGGCCCATTTTCTATATTCGGGCCCACTTTTAGGCCCACTTTTTTTTTGCTAAAAAAATGTGAGGATGGAGAATTGAACCCTCCACCTCCTCTTTAACCATCAATGGACTTACCACCACACCAAATACATTTCTTTGTTTAAATTATAATTTTAGATATTTTTATATAATTTTTAACAATATTTTACACAAAATTATATCAAAGATAATTATTAGAATTTTAAAACCTACTAATAAATGCTAAAAATTTAACTAACAAATCTTAAAATAAATTAATATAATTATAAAAATATAAACATTGAAAAAAATAAGACATATATTATCATTTTAATTTATTAATTATTGACAAATAAAAATTTATTATGATTATTAATGTCAGAATATCGGGTTTTTTATCATGTCGTGCTTTCAGACTAGTTTGTTCGTACTTTCGTGTCGTGCCTTCGGGCTTGTCGTGCCGTGCCATGCTAAGCCCGTGTCGTGCCGTGCCTGGCCCAAGCCCATATTTTTTCGTGCCGTGTCGTGCTCGTGCCTCCCGGGCTGGTGCCGGTTTCGTGCCGTGCTCAAAAGCCCAGCCCGTATTTACAGCTCTACCGAGAGTCAATAATTGGAGCTATAAATATATAGCATTCAGTGTTTGTAATAAATATGAAAGATGAAAAGCCAAAGAACTATTTTAATTAGGGGTGTTTATATGATCTCAATCAATTATTTCAATCTTTTTTTTATCTTTTGACCTTAATTTAATATTAAAGAGATTGACAAATAAAAAAATATACAAAAAAAATTCATATAAAAAACTACACATATAAAAAACTACACACTATTAGAAATAATACTATATTAAAATCTTAAAAAATGACCACATTAAGTCCTCATTATAGTCCTTAATATGTTGAGTGTATTAAAAATGTTAAAAAAGCAATCAGTAAACACCCTTAATCAACGAACCTAGCTATTAGACTTTTCTCTGTCCCTACTAGTAGACTGCAATAGTCAGTTCATATTTTCATTCCCCCATTGCTCCTTATCCGTCGATTATCTCAACGGTCAGGATTTAAAAATACACTTACGAGTGCATCCGTTAGATTACAAAGCAATATACGAACGACCTGGATTATTGGACGGCGCTCGTACCGCTTCCATATGGGTCGGGACTAAATCGAGGTCCATATTTGTAATTAATATAAAAGATGAAAAACAAAAGAATTATTTTGATTAAGAGTGTTCATCTAATCCGTTCGAACATTTTTATCTCTAGCCAATTCAATTCAATTATAATTGGAATGTAATTAGATTAAATTTTTTATTTTAATCAATTTTTTATCTTTAACGTGAATTTTAATATTAAAAAGATTAAAAATAAAAATAAAGCATACAAAAGATAATTATATAAAAAATCTAAACACTATTTAGAAATAATTCGGTATTAAAATTTTAAAATTACCACTACTTTAAGTCCTCAACATAGTCCTTCACATGTTGAGTTTACAACATAAACATTAAATTTAAAACTAATAAATCTAAATCAGATAATTAATGTATTAACATAGCACAAAAACAACATTCATCCATCGATCCAATCCAATCGATATCAGTCAGTTTTTCAAATCTGTGTTTAAAGTGAGTTTCGAGTGGGACGAATCCATTGGAGTCCTGATGTTTTGATCTTCAACAACAATCGCGTCTTCCAGTTCTTCCTCAAGACCATTACTCTTGATCATGTTCCCGGCGGAGGTCACATCCGATTAATCTGCAACTCTTGGGTTTGCCCAGCTACCGATTACAAATACAATCGTATTTTCTTCAGAAACAAGGTATTACCCACGATTATAATCAATTTTTTTCGATCGATATTGGTAAAAAAAAACAAATGGTACTAGTCTGCCATGTGTTTGAGTAAAGTACACAACGAAAAAAACAAAAATAAAGCCACTTTCTTCTTTACGTACCGAGATTAATTATTTAGTAATGATGGGTTGATTTTTTTTAGGCCTATCTTCCAAGTCAAACACCACCACCACTGGAGAAGTACAGACAAGAAGAGCTTCAGAACTTGAGAGGAAGTGGATTTGGAGAGCGCATTAGGTCGGACAGAATCTATGACTATGATGTGTACAATGATTTGGGTGACCCTGATGAAAATTCAGACCTTTTTCGTCCAATCCTTGGAGGGAATAAAAGCAAATTCTCTTACCCTCGCAGAGGAAGAACTGGTAGATCTGTGGGTACGTTGCTATCAATTATTATTATTATTAGCTAGTACAGTATATATTTATATATATGTATGTATATATTACGGGTTTGGGATTTGGGTTCTTCTTCTTATATTATTATATTTAATAGAAAATGACAGAGAGGTCAAGCCAGATGGAGACATATACGTTCCACCAGATGAACGACCTCCTAGGCCGCAGGAACCAGACTCCCTTGCTTATGGAATTAAGCCATTTTCTGAAACCATCATACTGGTGGTGAGGAGTATAATAGCTTTAAAGAAGTGTATGACTTGTTTGAAGGAGGAGACTACCCTATG
Organism: Humulus lupulus; assembly: GCF_963169125.1. NCBI lineage: Eukaryota > Viridiplantae > Streptophyta > Magnoliopsida > Rosales > Cannabaceae > Humulus > Humulus lupulus. The sequence goes on from NC_084798.1 coordinate 5,818,798, forward strand.
CCTCGCTTGATTGAAGGTATTCTATGCAGTTGCAATGTAGCCAATCTTGGTAGTATATATCATACCATCCTTAGATTACACATTTGGTCATTCAAAATAGCTAATTTTATTTGCTTTAATCTTGGGTTTTCAATGATTCGGAGTAGATAATAAATTTGGGTGGAGGACTGATGTAGAATTTGCAAGAGAAATGATTGCTGGTGTGCACCCTACCCACATTCGCTGCCTCAAAGTAATTTTTTTTGTAATTATTTTTGTGTTGATGATCTAAGTGCAGTTGAATGAATGATTCTGTTAATCATTGGTCCTTATTTGAAATTGGTCTAATTATTTGACTCTAGGAATTTCCAATGACCAGCAAGCTTGACCCTGAATTGTATGGTGATCAAACTAGCAAAATTACTGAACTCCACATTAAGAACAACTTGAAGGAGCTCCCAATACATGAGGTATATTGTTCCTGGCAAGATTTTTTGTACAAGATCTTTAAATGCTTCCAATTATAAATGTCTTGTATTAATCTTGCAACGAAAAGCTAATGCAACTCCATATTATATAACTGAACAGGCACTCGCCAAAAATAAATTATTTATATTGGATCACCAGGATTCGTTTATGCCATACCTGAGGAGCATAAATGCAGCTCATACTGCTACAAAGGTTTATGCAAGTCGAACTCTCCTATTTTTGAAAAATGACGATACATTGAAGCCTATTGCCATCGAATTAAGCCTACCACATCCGAATGGTTATCAATATGGTACAATTAGCAAAGTATATACCCCAACTGAGCATGGTCCTGAATCTATCATTTGGGAACTGGCTAAAGCTTATGTAGCTGTAAATGATTCAGCCTACCATCAGCTCTGTAGTCATTGGTATGTTATTGTCAAAGAAAGTTGATCGCATAGGTTTGATTTATTTTTAATTATTTTCTTCAGATCATGAATTTGGTTTGGTCTACAGGTTGAGTACACATGCTGTGATTGAGCCTTTTGTTATAGCAACACATAGACAACTAAGTGCACTCCACCCAATCCACAAACTCGTGCAACCCCATACCCGTGGTACTATGAGCATGAATGCATTATCCAGAAGTGATCTCATCAATGCAGGTGGATATATAGAGTCCTTATTTTCTCAAGGAAAGCATGCAATGGAAGCATCAGCAGTAGTTTATAAGGATTGGGTATTTACTGAGCAAGCACTCCCAGCAGATCTCCTTAAAAGGCAAGTTAATTGGGCATTGCTAAAAGAGTAATGATATGTGCACCCAAAATATGCACCCAAACATTACACACAGTGACGTGTCACTGCTTTTTAAAACAGTGGGTCCCAGTTTTAATAAATGTGATTGGCTAGGCCAAACTGCTACATGTGTGTAATATTTTGGTGTATATTTTGGGTGCACATATCATTACTCTTGCTAAAATTATGTTTTATGAATTTGTATAAAAGTTGAAGTAGTAAATAATATTATATCAGGTGATGAAATAAACGTTGAGAAAATTATTTTATTAGACATAATAGCAAATAGATATAATGTTAGTTTCAAAGTTTGGAAAATATTTTTTTTTTTAAAATCTGAACCGTGCATGTGGTTATGTTTTTCTTTTATTAGTAACATAGTATTACATGGCTCTATGCAGAGGATTAGCAGTGAAAGATCAGCATTCTCGTTATGGGCTTCGCCTGATAATAGAGGACTATCCTTATGGTGAGGATGGGTTAGACATCTGGTTTGCAATTAATTCATGGGTTAAAGACTATTGTTATTACTATTACAAGTCTGATGACATTGTTCAGAAAGACATAGAACTTCAAGCATGGTGGAAGGAAATCAGGGAAGTGGGTCATGGTGACAAGAAAGACGAAGCTTGGTGGCCAAAAATGCAAACTCGTGACGAACTAGTTGAGTCATGCACCATACTCATATGGATTTCTTCTGCTCTTCATGCAGCTGTTAACTTTGGACAATATGATTTTATAGCATTCTTTCTAAACCGTCCCACATTAAGCCGGCGGTTCATGCCTGAAGAGGGCTCTGATGAGTATAAGAAACTGATTTCTCACCCGGAAAAAGGTTTCTTGTTGACAGTTACTTCAAAAGATCATATCGAAGGTCTGATTGACCTTCTAAACTTTTTGTCGACGCATGATTCAGATGAGGTTTATCTCAATCAAAGAGAAAATCCTGATTGGACTTTAGATACTTATCCTTTGCATGCTTTTGAAAGATTTGCAGATAAACTTGGTAAAATTGGGGATGCTATTGAGAAAAGGAACAAAGACAAGGACAAAAAGAACCGAGCTGGCCCAGTCAATTTCCCATATACTTTTCTCATTCCTACGAGTAAACAAGCTGGGATCACTGATAGGGGAATCCCCAACAGCATCTCAAAGTAAAGCTTGTCTCATTGTGTTGTTCCTGTTCATTTCTCTCATTCATACTAGTGAAACATGGATCACTGGTAGGGGATATTCCTAGCAGTTTCTCAATCTGAAGCTTGTTTCATTGTGTTGTTGTTCACTTATTATCTTTCCCAAAGTTGTGTTACCAAGTGTCTTGGTTTGGTCTGTTTGTATGTCATTTTATTCTCCACCATGTATGTTGCTTAATAATGCATGAACCAGAGTACAACACAAATTAATAAAGTTTATTTTAAAGCTTTCTGCAATGCTACTTAAAAGAATCTCTTGGCAAAATGACTTATTTTTTAAAGTCTTTTTGTACTCTAGCTTAGTTTTAATAATTCTTTGCAAAGTTTTAATAATTCTTTGCAAAATGATATCTCATAATTTAGACAGTTAGTCGAAAATTTAGATAAGTGGTCGAAAAATTTAAACAGCCGGTCAAAAATTTTAGACAGCTGGTCGAAAAATTTAGACGACTGAGGGAATTTTAGACGGAGGTTATTTTGCAAAAAATTATCAAAAGTAGACCAGAGTGCAAAATTACTTAAAAAAAATATGTTATTTTCACTAATTTCTCTAAAATTAATTCACATTTACACTAAATTGTGTTGATTTTGATGTGTTTTAAGCCTTTGTGCAATGCCCCCTCTCACGAGTAAGAGGCAGAACCTTCTGACTTTCTCATTAACACTGTTAAATATCATATGATTATTAATTCATAGTTATTATTGTAGTTGAAATAGATTAATGAAAAATGTATGAGTCATAATTATCTAAAAACTTGTCACTATTATAAGAGTATAATTCTGTTTTTTTTCTTTCGAAGCAATTCTTTTGAGTTTACTCAAGTCGATTGATGAGATTCTCACAATTCTGATTACATTTTTTTTAATTCGGCCTTCAACAATTCAATCTTCAGACTTAGATTTTTGATGAATTGTTTTCGACATCTAATTATTACAAAACTGTAACAGAAGTTCTCTATCAACTTAATTAAGCAAGCAAGAAAGCTCTCTATTAAAAAAAAAATTCCTGGAGCAAGTAATTTGTTTATTTTACTTCTAAGAAAGCCACTGAAGTCAATATTTGAGGTTTGTAACCTGCATAAATCTAATCTTTTATTTTAGCGAGTAAAGTAACAGCTAAAAAATATAATCTCACTCTCCAATCTCTGAGATTGCTTAATCTTTTCATAAGAGTACAATAAAGAAAATAATAAACAACCCACAATCACTGCACAAAAGAAAAACACACAAAAAAAACATGCATTTAAATTACCAAATAATAAAAAGGATCAACCTTGCTCTTTCCATAATATGCTCCAACAGTAAAATCTATATCTTTTGATTCTCATAAAATCTAGTATGAAATAAAAAGAAGGCAACAAAACACTAAAAAGCTTAAGTGTTATGAATGTCAATTTATCATACCTATCAGCTCATAGAATTGTACAAAAAAAAATGCACATATCCTTAAAGCTAACCTACCAAGGATCCAATGAACATCCTTCTTCACAAAAATTCTCCAAGGCATGTTGCAATACTACAAGTAGAAACCCAATATAACTTCTTTTTTTGTTTGAATCACCAATTACCATGGTTAGGGATTAGAATATTTTCTTCAAGTTGTAGGGTTCGAACCCTCGGTCTCTAATTTTCAGGAGAAGTCATTCCACGAACTGAGCTAAGCTCATCTGGGTAACCTAATATAACTTTAGCAACAACCCGAGGACTCACTACAGAGAAGTTGTTCTTTTTCCCAAAAATGAAACCAAAAACAAAACCAGCTTAGATGATTCTATGATGCAATAATACGAAAACTAAACAAAGAATAATGAAAGTCATCATCTCACTGTTGAGGACAACAAATAAGTACACAAATTTAACAAGACAATTCAAGAATTCAAATGTGAAAATGTATATATATTTAAAAACAATTTCTCATATATTAAAGGTGTTCGAAGTAATTGTGGAAGTAAGAAAAACTGTCCCAAAGACACGTAAATGTAGACTTATTGCCATGTCTGAACTGATTCTACCAAATTATTGTTTTTAAATGATTTGTTATTGTTTGCTTGCACAAGATAACACATCCATGCAAAGATGTAAAATAATACTGGAAAATCCACTTCCATTGACAATGCAAACCATATAAGATATATTTATATATATATATATATATATATATTTATAGGGAGCCACTTCGGTGCAGCCACTTTTTTGGTTGCACCAGTACAGTCAAGTGGCTCATTTTGGCACTTAAATTGACGGTATATATTATAGTCATTTAAGATATCCTGCAAAATTTACTGAATTTGGAATAACTTATAATATCGAAAACAAAGTTAAAATAGTTTGTTACACGTGAGTCTATTTTGTTGTATGCGCATGTAAAACTTAACTGTTTGAATCTCGTTTTCAATATTGTAAAGTATTCTAAATATCTTGAAAATTTGCAGAATATCTTAAATGACTACAATATACACCGCCATAAAAAATGAAAAAAAAAATTATTTAGGTACCAAAACACGAAAATGGCTACACCAAAGTGGCTCCCGTGCAATTCACGTACTTAGTTTTAAAGTTATAAACATGCTTATTCAAATATGTATTTATTTTTATTATTTTTAATTATCATATAAATTTTAAATGAATAAACAATATTTTAAAAATAAATAAAAATATGTTTAATATAATGTATGACATAAATGTATTAAAAAAAATTAGGGCAAAACATTGTCTATAATTTTAATAAAAACCAGTTTACTTTTTTTCAATATATAATAAAATGAATTACAGTTTCATAGTATATATAAATATTTATATCAATAATCTCTTCATATATGACATCTAAGCATAACATTGACATAGATATATATATATATATATATTTACATGGTTACATGACATATATATAAATTACAATAATATTTAGAAAGAAATTAATAATAGAAAAAATTATAGTGTAGGGTAGTATACATGTATCAACTATTTTTAGTTTCTAATGTAACTCGAAATGTCCTTTGGTGAATTTGATGAAGAAAAAGAGGTTCAATCATATTAATATTATACATGGATTTTAAATTTAAGTTTGTTGCTAGTTTTTTTTTTTTTTTTTAAAGTTTGTCTCTAGTTGATAGTAGAATATATTATGTTATATGTTTAATATGATATTATTCTAATACGTGGAGTTTAAGTTTAATTAAATTTTATTTAAGTTATAAAACATATAATTTTATTATTTTTAAATAATTATCACGGTAAAATATCTCAAAAATATATTATTTTAATTTGTTTAATTATTTATTTATTTAATTTGATTTAAGTCTAAATCATGTTTACAATCTACAATTAAATATAAAAATATTTTGTTATATATAAAAATATTTCGTTAAAGTTAACGAAAAAAATAAAAAAAACTATTAAAACCAAGAATTTCCGTTATCAACACGCTTATTATATAAAAAGATATATTCAAGGAGAAATGCATAGTGAGTTTTCATTGTTTCTTAAAAGAAATATAAAATCAACCAACCTCAGATGACTTTGACTTGTTAGTATTCCTACAATAAAATTAAATTCAAGCACTTTCCAACTACAAAACCAAACCTTTCATTTCTTTTGGTGAACAGAGAATAAATACCACTCTCATAATTCTTTAAGCAATTTATATTTGCATTTATATCAAAACTTCTAAACCAAATTTTACCACAAACACAAAAACCAAAAAATCTTCCCAATTTACAATGATGGACAAAAACTACAATTAGTCATGAAAGAGAGCTGAGGAAAGATCAAAATGCCTGAAAGTTGTCCTCTCTAATAACCACTTAGTCCGGAAAAGTGCTTTGCATTGGCTCGATCCTTACGGTAATGGTTGCTCCTTCCACCCCCTCCTCCTCCACCTCCTCCTCTCCTTCCTCTTCCCCTGAAATTCCCTGTATTCTCTCTCCCTTCTTCATCCTCCGAAACCCCAAACCTCTTCTCTTGCTCCTCCCCATTGGCTCGGCCGCCTCCCCTCCTTCCCCGTCCCCATCCTCTAGAATTCCCAAATCTGTTTCCTTCTGTCTCAGTAACATCATGTTGTTGTTGCTGCTGCTGCTGCTTATCTTGGTCGTTAGAAGTCTCCATCAACTTCTTCACAGCACCAAGTGGAAGGTTGCCACCACGGCCGAGGCCATGGATTAGTTCTACCTGGGCTTGAGTAATTAACGATGCTTCACCAGCATTTGCAACTGCAATCGAACCTTCAACTTTGTAACTGTAATTCTTACCGTCCTTCACATAGTACTGAGGTTTCTTTCTCGAGCCCCATTTCGAATTAGAAATATTCTGGGAAGAGCCCTCGGTCTCTTTTTGCCAAGGTTTTCCCGCATTGGAGCTAATTTTGTCCCTCAAACTCTCATTGTCCTCCAACCCTGACTCTCCCACACTCAGACCAAGATCATCGAAAGAATCATCGTACTCATCGTCGTATTCATATTGCGATATAAGAGCAGCCGTTCTCAATGAATCCTTCAGGTTTTTATCGTCAAGAGTACTAGAATCAAGCACATTAGCATTAGACTTCCTAACAAACCTTCCATGAGTAGATGAAGATGAGATGGAAGAAGATCCACACTGTTGCACCCTTTCCCCAGGCGTTAAATTGGGGGAGGACGATACTGGTGCAGATTCTACCAATTTTCCTTTCCCTTTATCGTTCTTGCTAACGACTGCAGCCGCCTTGGGTATAGGCATCGTCTCCAGTGAAGTATCCATGGTTTGAAGATCTTCGTGAAGAGTCCCCTCGAGAACCCTCTGAATCACCTCTTCAGGATTCTGGTTGTAAGCCTCAAGACAGGCAGCCAAGAATCCCTTACCATAATCAGGGAATAGATCTTTTATTTGACTTATTTTAGACTCCATAATTGCAGCATCCTCATCCATCTGTACTTTGGTGCTTGTAACAGGGCTTTGCATAGTAGGGAGCTCCTTCATTGTGGCCTTCTTAGCGGACATGAATATCCCAGACAAGTGCTCAAGCTGCTCGTTGTCTATGAATATCCACCCTGCAAGACAAGAGTAGTAAGCACAAGTCTTCATAAAGACAAAATTATTCTTCAAGACAGAAAACAAAATATTTAAGCTTAGTTTAGAAACAGAAAACTTTTTGCCACTTGTTTAATCTAACATTAAACCCTTACCACTTATAAATTTAAAAAAAAAAAAAACTTACCAATTTCTTGTAGATTCTCCAGTTTGCTCATTATATTGAAGTTCTTTTCAATATGTTGAAGAAAAGTTTCTCTGCTCGGGTTCTCTTGATTGGATACTGAAACTGTGGTGATTTCTCTAAAAGTTTGAATTAAAATATCAGCCCTTATACCAGGATCTTCTATATTGGCTGGGAACATTTTTGTTGCAGCTGGTATGGGGAGATCATCTTCGAACACCTCATCACTCAAATAGCACAAGTCCAATAATTTCCATCCAAACTTGATTATTCTCGTTGCTAACAGTTTCAAACCCACATCAATACTAGACATCGTTTGATCTTCTCTGGATGTTAAAAGCACATGGAAACCACGCTGTAGAGATGGAAGGAATGAATCGTGCAACTTTGCAAGAGTGAAGAGTATTTCTTCACTCCCGTCACTGCAACAACGTAAAAACAAACCAGAAATAAATGAAACAAAGCTTTCTGAAACTTGTAAAGAAAAGAGAGCAAAACAGTTTAATATTAGTCCTCTCAAGTGAAACAACGAAAGCAAATAGCTCAAAAACAACCAAAGAACACATTGGCTGATAATGTTACAAATACTATCAACCCCTCTCTTGCTACACACGCACACACACATGAATATATCTCTTTCCCCGTGATAAATTCCACTCACTCATCTTGTGACACTCCATCCAGAAGTATCAACTGTAACACTAGTACACAACTGGGTAATACATAATTTTACTTCATCACATACCTTATTTCAACAGGGAATGAAAAGAACAGAGCCGCTGGTTTGTACGCACTAACAAATGCATCCATTGATACAATCGCATCATTAATGAAATCCATCACCTATTTAATAATAAATAAAAATGAAGAGACAGAAAGCACTGCAGCTAAACTGACATAAAGTAAACTAAAATTTTAATATACATACATATATATATAGAGATAGGATGTCCTTAATCCAATTACAGATAGTAACTCACCTCCTGCATATCAACATGAAGACGACTAGATCCATGCTCTCCATGACTTCCCGAAGAGAACAGAACCTGTACATTGTGTCCGATCATTATAGGTTGCCCCTTTAATTAAAAAAAGTGTGAATAAGTACTAAAGGGAAGAAGGGGGATTTGACAGTATCCTAATTCTCCTAATTCCTTCCTTTGCCCAAAGAGATGTGTCTAGAGTTGTAAACAATCACTTACCTACAGCAGAATACAATTTTAGGTCTTCAAGAACACTACTTTAAGCCACATGAATATAAAGCTATGCACCATATAGAAAACAACCAAATCAAATGAGCATGTGCTATCTTAACAAGTGTATCAACCTAACTCTCATCATAATTGTTGTTATAGAAACTTAAACATAACTTGTGAACCTAGTCAAGTTGGAAAATACCTCAAGGGATGTGCTGCAACGTTGATGCATTGTGTGAGTAATGCTCAGAAACTGTGACACTACTGAAGCCAAATTTTCATGAATAATAGGCTGAGCACTTAAAGCATTCCTGACCTGAAGACAAGGAGATTAGTAAGAGGAAGAGCAAGAATATTAGTTTAAAACATAAAAAGGCACTAGTTAATTGATCAATTGGCCAAAACCACAAGCACAAGTACTACATATGCAAAAGCATGTAATATATTTGTTTAATGAAAAGAAAGCATGTAAGATATGCATGTTCAAATTACTTAAATGTGTGGATGCTGCGTTGCATTCTTGAACAAATCTTATAAACATACCTATCTATCCTATATCGATAGTGCAGGTAAATGATCAATTAGCCATAGGTGCAAGTATGACACATGCAAACCCATGTAAATGCTACTTAACTACATAAAAAGAAAGATCAAACATTTCAAGAAAAGTGTATCTTTATGTTAACTTTCATCAGAATTCTTTGTGCCATACACTTTACTCTCAACCCCTCAAAATAGCAAATCAACACCCACTCCACCCAAAAAATTTAAAAATTAAAAGGAAATTAATAATATTAATAATGATAAAAGGGAGGGAAATAAATCAGATTATAAAACTACTAAGACACAAGCATGCAACCATCTGTGACGTCTACGTACCAAAACCATGGTCAAATCTTCATTTTCATGACCATATACAGCACATATATCTAACAACATAGGCAAGTCAAGCAACTTCTTTTCCTGCAAGAGAACTACAAACAAAGTTAGTGAACAAATGTGTAAAAAAATAGTACACAAAACAAATAAATAAACTTGGATTTCAAACTATCTGAAAAGAGAAGCATAACTCCTACTTATTGATCATGGATATTCTTCTGATGGACCACAAATTAGGCTAACATACACTAGGCGACCCAAGGATAGAAATGTCAGGTATAAGTAAAGATGTGTTTTTAATTGACGTTAGTTCTGCTGAGGTGTCATTTTTTTGTAGTATGCTGTAAAAGAATCTATTCCTATTGGTTGGAGAATTAGTGAGTCCTAGTTGACTAAAGTCTATAAATACTTTGGTAGACCTATTGCTTCAGGGTATTGTTTTTGTAATTGAATTTGTTAAGAGTAAAACTTACTCAGGAGATCTCCAAGCTTCTTGCATTGCTTGGACATTTGTAACTTTTATTCTTGATCAATAAGATACCAGCTTCAGAATTCTTTTAAAGACTAAGTTCTAGAAGTTTATGCTATCAAATTGGTATCAAGGGGCCAAGTGATTCTGAAGAAGGGAATGCCTGCCAAGAAGGGAGGAAAAGCTACACAAGATCGGGAAGAAACCAAGGAGGAAGCGATGGAATCCGTGGACACCAAAATTGGCACTGTGAGAGAAGAAATGAAGCAGTTTAGGGATGAGATGGTGACAGCGGTGGAGCAGAATCTCAAGATCCAGGAGGACACGACCAAGAACTCCAAGAAAGATGTTTCGTCCCCTCTGTCGCAATCAAACACAAGGAAACTCGTCCTGTCCCAGAAATGCCGCAATGCCAACACCAGAAAATGAACCCACCAGCTCCAGCCATAATCATCGGAGGGATTTCATGCTTCGAAGACTTGAAATGCCGCTTTTTGAGAGCACTAATCCGGACGGTTGGTTGCTAAGGGCAGAAAAGTATTTCGCACTCCAAAGGTACACAACGAAGAGAAGGTAGAAGCAGCAGTAATCAGTTTTGAAGGAAAAGCTTTGTTGTGGTACCAATGGGAGAACCAGTGCCGACCGATCATGTTGTGGGACAACATGAAACTTCTGATACTATACAAGTTTCGGGGAATACAAGAATGGGTCATTACATGAGCAATTCTTTGCTTATCGCCAAGAGGGAACGGTGGAAGATTACTTTCAGAAATACATTCAGCTACTCGCCCCCCTCGATGGAATTTCAGATGTGGTTGCCTTGAGCCATTTCTTAAGTGGGCTTAAGAAAAGTATACAGGAGGAGCTGAGATTATTCGAACTCGACACCCCGAACAAGGCCATGGTGTTCGCCACCAAGATTGAAAACAAGAATCAAATTTTATTTGGGTTTTGATCAGGTACAGAATACATGAGGACCACAACTACTTCAAGTGGTGGAGAGAAAACTGGGATAGGAAATACAGCTACAGGCAGCAGACCGTATGGAAAGTATCGAAGACTCACGGATTCGGAGATGCAAGAAAAAAAGAATAAGGACATTTGTTCTCGCTGTGATAACAAGTGAACACTTGGGCACCGCTGTAAGAAGAGAGAACTAAATTTCTTGGTGACTTGTGATGAGGTCAGCAACGAAGACCCAGAAGAGGACGATAATCAACAAAAGGAAGGGGAAATGGATCTCGAAAGGGCGGAGAATAATGAGAGTGTTGAAGTCTCAGTGAATTCGGTAATGGGTTTGACAGCCCCTAAAACTATGAAATTTCAAGGATCCATTGGGGAACAAGAAGTAGTAGTCCTTATCGATTCAGGGGCAACTCATAATTTTATTTCTAAAGATTTGATCACCAAAGCTAAACTGCCCGTTTCTAGAACTGGTACCTACAGAGTCACTCTAGGATCAGGTGAAACAATCAAGGGAGAAAGGGTGTGCAAAGGTGTAGTGTTGGTGCCGCAAGGGTTGAAATCAGTTTCCTGAATTTTACCTTGACGACAATATGAAAGTGTGCTAACATACATTAGGCGACCTAAGGATAGAAATGTCTACTAAGGTGTCATTTTTTTTTGTAGCGTGTTGTAAAAGAATTCTATTGCTATTATTGGTTGGAGAATTCGTGAGTCCTAGTTGAGTAAAGTCTAAATACTTTGGTGGTAGACCTATTGTTTTAGGGTATCGCTTCTGTAATTGAATTTGTTAGAGTAAAACTTACTCAGAGATATCTCCAAGCTTCTCAAATTGCTTGGACATTTGTAACTTTTGTTCTTGATCAATACGATACCAGCTTCAGAATTCTTTTAAAGACTGAGTTCTAGGAGTTTATGCTATCAACTTCTCAAAAAATAAGAATAATTTAAAGTAAAATTATTACTTATTATAATGTAATTATTTCCATAAAAGTAATCTACAATACATTTTGGTTGGAATATCAGTTCAAGATATGAATGTAAATTTTTACTAGACACATGAAGGGAACAACCTCCAAAAATCCTACGTGCATTAAACAAAAAGGCCCTTATATCTTTCTTACTAATTTTACATATGCCCCCTTCCATGTGCATGGAATGATAAAATGTACCATCCATTAACCCTCAAAAACATTCCATAATTAGCTATATTAAAATTGTGAGAAAAGACGAAAGCAGAAATAGAACCCACCTCACGACATAAAGTATTATTTCAAATAAAAGACTGAAAACAAATTACAGGGCCAAATAGAACCCACCTCCATGGTCTTTTAGACTGAGGCTGTCAGCAGCACGAGCCCCCGGATCCCTATTGGATGATCTGCAAAAGAAAGAATTCCCTTGAGTACCAAAAAATAAAAACACTAATGAAATAAAAAATGACAAATTACATCATAGGGGGAGAAATTTACATGCGATATAACACCATAAATACACGGCGGCTTAAATCATACTCTCCAACAATGACCCCTGCAACAGTTCCCTTGGCTCCATGGTGAGGGAAATCGTACCATCTACTCCTAAACTGTAAAAAGCTATCCAGGAAATCATGCAAAGAAGTGTCCATAGCCACTGAGAACAATGAAACAAGGATGAGTCATATTAAAGTTGCCTTCCTCTATCATTTAACATCAGATATAGTACCAATAACTTACTGTAAATAACTAAAAGTTTCCAATGTGACAAGAACATTTTCATATCATTTAGCGGTGATAAATACCCTTTCCATATCATAGCCTAAAGTACGTATATTTGGACATTTTGAAGATGTGAAATTTACCTTCCCTCCAAAATTCTTTAGGATTCAACTTAAGCAAACGAGAAAGCTCGCGATTCAAAAGATCTACAACTCTTTGAGACTCAACTGGATCCAGTCCACCTTCATCAGCACCAAACCCAGCTGCCACAGCCTCATCCTGGGGCAAATAATTAACGAACTTTCCATCACTGCATGCTCCGCTCAATCGTGAACCTCCTTTGTCACCGGTCTGAACCTTACTCACAGAAGCTGCGGCATCGGATTGCTGTGAGAGCGATTGCCTAAGAGAATTAGACAATGTCGAACTTGGGTTTGGTTTTTTTGATACTGAGTTTCGATTTTGAATTTGATTCTGATTTTCTTCTTTATCTAGATTTTTGGCCACAAAGATCTTCTGAGTTTTGCCGAGACCCTTGTTCCCATCTGACTGAGATTGAGCAGAGTGATATGACATAGTCGTTTCCGCAACTGGGTGTCCCTCTCTTTCCCCCAAACTCAAGACTCGGAGGCTTCTTCAATGGAATGTGGAGAGTCAGGGGAGCTAAAACCCTGAAATGGATTTGTTTTACTCTACTGTCAAGAAAACCACTACAATCACCAACAATCCTGTAAACATTATAGTACATTAACAAATTTTCTGGCAATTATTGTTTCCTGATCATGTTATTGAACTAGTAATAATGAAAATGAAAAAGACAGTAAGAGTGAGAGAAGAGTATTATGATTTGGAAAGCTAGTGAGAAAGTTAACAAACAAACTTATGATGCAGATTTAAGATAGCACAAAATTCAGAATACACTACGAAAGATATTGAAGCAGTTAGCAGTCAAAACTTTGTGCAATAGATTAGCCCTCTGTTTCAACAATGGAGTTCCATAGTATTTATATGTTATCCTGCTTCAAATAGTTTTGCACCATAATTCAGACCCCAATTCAATCTACAGAAATTGTACTAATCAATCAACATAACTTAACTAATAAATCATTCAAATCTCGACATAGTATTAATTCCAACAACAATTTCATACACACTAGCCCCGAATTCATCAATAATTTTGATCTTAAAAAACAAAAAATTCTCTCAATTCTACATCTTTCTCACAAATTACTTTCTCGAATTTGAGAATCAAGAAATATAAGAACGAAACCTTGAGCTGGCAGAGGTGAATGGGGGATCGGTATAGAAAAAAAAATATATAAGAGCAAGTAGAATAAGATGTTGCGATTGTCGTTACCAGAACTCTCCTCCCACCACTTGAAACTTTCAGATAAGAAAAGGCGCAACCTCGACGATGACAGTGGCGGCGGCTGCTGCGGCGGCGGCGGCGGCTAGAAAATGGAGTGACGGCTGAATTGGTGGTGGTGAGGTTTTTTGGAGAGTTGAAAAATGAAGTTTATTGGGACTTTTCCGATCCCACTTCCTCTTTTTCTTTTGGTTTTTGAATTTTACCACTTTTATCTTTCAAAATTATCATTTCCCAAAAAACTGTATTTATAAAAGAAAATGTTTTAAATGGTATTTTTAAAATATTTTTACAGGGGTAAAATATAAAGGCAAAGAGTAAAAAAAAAAATTAATAAAGTAATTTTTCAATATATATTATTGTTTGAATTTTTTGTGAAATAATTCATTTGATTTGACTATTTTATTCAACAGAATTTGTTGAGATACATACCATTTTGATTTGTTGGAACTTCTTTGAGGAAAATGTGGTAGATGTCTAATTTTATCATAAAATTGATTTTTGTATAGTATTTTATATAAAATGATAAATTTCAAATATGATGTTTATGTTATTTTTTTCAACTAGAAAAATATTATTTGTTGTAATATACTTAGAAAAAATCTTTTTTTTTTTTTTGTGGCAACTTAGAAAAATCTTATTAATTGAAGTGATTACAACTTAGTTAATTATTTTTAAAAGGGTTATTTGCGGTGAAAGTACCCAAGTTATTACATTTGTAACATTTAAGTACTCAAGTTATTTTTTTGGCGGGGAAAGTACATTCTATTCATATTTTGGTGCAGTTTAGTACAACCGTCAATTCTCAATATTAAGTTCGTTTATAAAACGGATATTTGCAGCGAAAGTACCTAATTTAAAAGATGTTTGTAGCAAAAGTACTCAATTTAAGAGATATTTACGGTGAAAGTACTCAAGTTATAAGCAAATTTCACACCATGTAACAGACTTAACGACGAAACAGAAAGTTGCACTAAACTACACCAAAATATGGACACTTTCGTCGCTAAAAAATAACTTGGTACTTAAGTGCTACAAACACAATGATGTGTAATTAATAATTGGATAATCGACTGATCAAGACAGGTATTAATAAATAAATCATTTTATTTTTAAGGGTAGGTAACCATTTGGTACCCTGTGTTTTTACAAAATATCATTTTGGTACCTTCTGTTTTCAATAATGCTCATATGGTACCCTGTATTTTAAAATCGTACATATTTGGTACCCTAAACTCAAATTTAATTAATAAAATTTTACCAATTTAATCAAATTACTATCAATTATGTAAATTCTAAATTTAAATTTAATTACTTAATTACATATAACTGATAACAGTTTGATCATATTGACAAAATTTTATCTATCAAATCTGAGTATAGACTATCAAATATGTATAATTTTAAAATACAAGGTACCATATGAGCATTATTGAAAACAGAAAGTGTCAAAATGATACTTTGCAAAAACATAGGATATCAAATGAGTAAATTCCCTATTTTTAATTCCAATGCAAATTACCTATGATCACGAATTCGAAGGTAAAGAAAAAAAAAATTGATTACATTCATCTAAAAAATTATCTCTAGTCAAACTATAAAAATATATACTGTATTTATATAATTTTTGCTTTATCAATTTTTAAAATAATTTATCGTATTTTGTAATTTATCTTCAAATTCAAGTTTCATATTTATAATTTTATATTATTTCACTTTGTTTTCTATTTCATTCCATTGAATTTTCTCTCCCTGTTAAATATGCCTATTCCGATATTTGTATTTATTGGTTTTATTTTTCACAAGTTTTGTTGTTTTTTAATATCGTTTCTAGAGATATTTGTATTTATTGTGAGAGATTTTACTATTGTCATCATCTTCTTTTTATTTTTGATGGTTGTATTAGTCTAAGATTTGGAATTACAATGGTTCTTGTCCTTTTTCTAAATATATTATCGGTCTTTGTGTTTTGTTAAATAACAATTCGAACCTTATGTTTTACAAAATTAATCAAAATAGTACTTTATACCCAATTTTGGTCAAAAAAAAATTCAAATATAATATTTCATTCTCAGATCCTCGACCACTTTCTTCGCTTCTCTAAACCCATCGCATCACTAATGACTCTAAAATTGATCTTATAATTGAAAATATTTTGACCAAAAGTAAGTTTACGATATTACTTTGATCCATTTTATAAAAACGCAAAGGTCAATCGCGTATTCGGGAAAAACACATGGGCCAAAATAGTATTTTCCCTTATAACAACAAAGAAGAAGATAGCAACAAAGGTGAGGATTATGTTCTAGAGGATAATGACAACAACTACGAGAATGATAATGTACTACTACAAAATTGAGTTTTCCCGATAATTTGTGATCGTCGCTATTAAGCAATAATGACAGTCAATTAACTGTCGCATTTGCCTATGCCGACATAAAGATAAGTACGTCGACAGTTAAAAACCGTCAATGTTGCTAACTACGTCGACCGTTATAAACTGTCGATGTTGCCGATTACGCCGACAGTACTAAAATTGAGGTCATAAGTTATCCACAAGTGTAAAAATGCATAATCAGGTACTATACTGCACAAAAATGTGTGCTGCTATAGACGTACCCTACATTATTCATAGGGTATAAATATAACTTAGCAAAATTTTACTGCGAGTTCTTTAAGTATTTCAACCTTGTAGTAGGTAATATCTAGTAAGGATTCATGGAGAAAATAGTTGATCTTTGAGAACAAGATGGTTTTGAGAAAATAGTGGGATTCCTTTCCTAGTATTGGTAATGTGATTGTATCAAATTCTTATTGATAAAATTAATTTCCATCCAGGAAACTTTAAAAAAAAATTATATGTCATCAATTTTCACAATTGCCCTAATATCAATAATGATATATGTTAAGTTTTATCTATCTATCAGAAAATAATAATAATAATAATAATATAAAAAAATGTAGTTGGGAAAGAATTTGACAAGGATTAGATCTCTTAACTAATTGATATTTGATATTATCTATTTGAATTTTCAAAACCCAAATAATAATAATAGTAATAGTAAAGATAATTTGAAGGAAGATCGGACTTTTGCCCTTTTTTTTAAGGATATATAATTGTTTTCAATTTTAAAATTTCTTTTTTTTTAAGTAAATATTTAAAATTTCTAAATACATCATACCTCTTCTATATAAAATTTCTTTTTTTTTTTAAGTAAATATTTAAAATTTCTAAATACATCATATCTCTTCTATATAATAAGTGTGTAGATAAAAGAAATGGTTGATTTTAACAGTTTTTTTATATTTTAATGTTAACTTTAACATAATATTTTTGTATTTAACAGAATATTCTTATATTTAATGGTAGTTTGTAAATACTTAAACTTAAATAAAATAAAATAAATAATTAAAAAATTAAAATATGATATTCTACAATAATAATTATTTAAAAATAATAAATAATAACATAAAATAAAATATTTTTTAGAAATTTTACAATGATAATTATTAATTAAACAAATTAAAATATGATATTTTTTAGATATTTTACAATAATATTTATTTAAAAATAATTAAATTGCACGCTTTATAACTTAAATAAAATTTAATTAAACTTAAACTCACTTATTAGAATAATATCATATTAAACATATAATATAGGGTAGGTAACCATTTGGTACCTTGTGTTTTTGCAAAGTATCATTTTGGTACCCTCTGTTTTCAATAATGCTCATATGGTACCCTGTATTTTAAAATCGTACATATTTGGTACCATAAACTCAAATTTAATTAATAAAATTTTACCAATTTAATCAAACTACTGTAAATTATGTAAGTTCCAAATTTAAATTTAATTACTTAATTACATATAACTGATGACAGTTTGATCATATTGACAAAATTTTATCTATCAAATCTGAGTCTAGGGTATCAAATATGTATAATTTTAAAATACAGGGTATCATATTAGCATTATTGAAAACAGAGGATACCAAAATGATATTTTGCAAAAACATAGGGTACCAAATGAGTAAATTCCCTATAATATAATTTACTGTCAATTAGCAACAAACTACTTTTTAAAAAAATAGCAAAAAACTTAAATTTAAAATCAACGTATAATATTTAATATGACATTAAACATATAATATATAATCTGTTGTCACTCTCAAATTCAAAAACTAAAACAAACATAAACTTAAACAAAAATAAATAAATTATTTAATTAAAATAAAATATTTATTCCACGTTAATATAAATTTAACAAAAATAATTAATAAATTCTATAAATAAAACTAAGCAAATATGCATATTGCACGTTGCTTTGCTTGTATCTAGTATTTTAATTAAATGAATAACAATATTAATAAATCATATTATCTTCAATTTTATTAATATTTAATAAAACATTTAATTAACACCGCATGGGATTTAACTAAAATTTAAATCATGTAATAAAAGCGCGTGAATCTAGAAAAAATAATAATAACATACAATAAATCCAAACTAATGTGAATCTTAACTATTATTTTTTGAAAAGGTTAACCGTAATTCAAACTAGAAAAAAAAATATCTGTATATTTTTCAAAACAATAATAAATCATCAAAACTTAATTACCCGATTGAAAAAAAAAATCAATTTTCTAATTTCAAAAAACAAATTAAATTCAAATTATTATAAATATATTATACACACATGTAGGTAGTTTCTTCTCTTAGTTTCTTATTATCAAATAAGTCAAGCATGGCATATTCATTATATAATCATTTATTCTCTGTTCATTGCTCATTGAACAATACCTCATGTCCATATCATGATCCAAACCACATCTACTTCATTGCATGCCATTTCAACTACATACTAAACCCTAATCATCTTTATTACTATCCAATACTAATGCCGCCACCGCCTTTCGTTTGGAGTAGAGCACGAAATTTCGAGCATCGTCGTCCCACCAACAACTACACCGACGAATCGGCTTTCTTGTCTGATGGAGAAGTCGAAGAAGAAGATGATGATCAGAATGACATAATTACGACGAATGAAGATGAGATTGAAAACAGCACGTCAGGTTACGACTCAACAGTACTTCAGACTCTTCCGACGAGGAATGAGGCTCGTGATAATAAAGATGTGAAAGTTTTCCATATGGGCTCAACTCTTGTGGGAAAAGACTGCAATATTTGCTTGGAAAAATTGCACTCGAATAATAGGTATCAAGAGCTATTATGTACACCATGTTCTCATATTTTTCACAAAAAATGTATTGAACGGTGGTTTGACAAGAATAAAGTGTGTCCTTTGTGTCGAAGTGCTATTCCAATTTGATTTAAGATTAGGTCAATATTAGTTTTCATCTTTGATAGATATGGTGGTGATAGTTAGAATGTTTTTTATTTTACTAGTATTATTATTATTATTATTATTATTATTATTATTATTATTATTATTATTATTACTATTTGAATAGGGGGAATGTGGTCTTTTTATTTATTTTTTGAAAATATAGAAACGTGAATATTTTGAAAAATTTTGTAATATTATATTATTGGATTTTCTCCTAATTCGTGCATATCTAAATAATCACTACTAAAAAATTATACTTAGACATGTCACACATTGTGTCATCACCTCTGAAAGACTTAATACAAAATTTGATATTTTTATATATAATAGTATTTTTCTAAATTTGGAAACATTTTGTATAAAAAAAAGTGGCATTTTTAAAAAATTTGGAGCGCAGGCCAAGTAGGGGTGGCAATTCGTGTTCATGAGTCATGTTCGTGTCGTGCCGATGCTCTTGTATTATAATAAAATACTTAACTCAAACCCGACCCATTTATTAATTGTGTAGAAAACTAAAACTCGAACTCGACTTGTTTATAAATGGGTTGACCCCACATAACCCGTGTAACCCGTTTATATAAAGATCGTGTTAAATTTAGGTTAACATATTAACCAATCAACTTGTTTATGATACATTTATGACTCATTTAACAAGTTTAATATAAGAAAATTAGCATATTTCTACATTCTGCGCATATTTTAAATACAAAAATTTGATAAATAAAAGTGTGTAATTATAAATAGGTTATTAACCGGTCAGTTTTGTGTTAAGCATGTCAACCCAAACCCGACCAATTTATTAAACACGACGGGTCAACCCAAAAATGACTCAAATTCATTTAAGGTAAGCCCAAACCCGTTAACTTCGTGTAAGTTTTGAGTCGTGTTATCATATCTAACTCGTTTTGCTGCCCCTAAGGCTAATGCCTAAGTCTCGGAAGTGAAAGATTGGTATTTTTTTTATATACATTGATAATTTTTTATTTATAATTTTGTTATAATAGATGATGCTTAATTTTTTTAATATATTTATAAAATAATTTCTAACTAATAACTTTATTGTTCAAAATCTTATATACTATTATATTTAATTAAAAATGAGTTAATAACTTAATTTATTAAACTTTCTAATAATTTAAAAAAACAGATCTTCAACTTTCTTAGTTGGTTGATTTTAGTATATTGCATTTTAAATTAGTTACAATATATATTGTATTTTCTCTAACGTTCTACATCAACTCCATCAACAATCATCTCAGTGATGAATTATCTTTAGTAACCAAAGTTAGTGATTTTTTTAAAGATTAAAAAAACTGTTATTATTTATTGCATAAATAAGTCATTTTATTTTGTAACCCTATCAATGAGTGAAAGTAATGGTTACTATTAGCAACTTACCAGAGTCACTGGGTAGTAATTAATTCAATGAGAGACCATTGGTAACCCTACGTAACTCAATTTATGATTTTTAGTAATCCATCCTCTTTAAAAATTATGATATTTTTCAAAACTTTGATAAGCACAAAATATAAATTTAACAAAAACTTTTGGTTGAATCCAATTACCCTCACCAAACTTCCTCTTATTAGGAATATTAGTATTTGGTTGTTGTAACTGGTTTCTGTTAGGTGTGTATTTTCTGTTGTGGTTTGGTTTGTACTCTTGGACCTTTGGTTATATAAGGGTCCTTTGTGTAATAATAAAGGGTGGGAGGTTTTCTTCATTGTCTCGTGGGTATTCACTAATATGGTATCAGAGAGTATATTCCTTTTCTTGAAACCTTATTTTTTTTGTTTTTTTCTCTGTCACTCTCGTCTTGGAAACACAAAAATTGAAACCCTCTTCTTGAAAAAAACCCAAAACCCTCTTCTGTTTTTTTTTTGAAACCCTCTTCTTGAAAAAACCGAAACCCTCTTCTGTTTTTTTTTAAACCCTCTTCTTGAAAAAACTGAAACCCTCCCCTGTTCTTGAAACCCTCAGCCGCGAGGGTCGTCTCTGCTCAACCGTGACCTGCTCAGCCGCCTGGTCCGCGTGGGTCGTCTCTGCTCAACCGTGTCCTCTGCTCAGCCGCCTGGTTCACGTCCATCTTCCCTGCTCAGCCGCCTGGTTCATTGCTCATGGCTCGCACAAGACAATCTCAGCCACGAAGCTCATCGGTCTCCAGCTTGCCCCCTACGCCGGCCACCGTCCCTAGTGCGTCTCCTTCAGCTCCGGCCATGGCGCCTAGTCCTTCTCCGAACCCCAGTGTTGTTGCGCCTCTTGCTGGATCGTCTTCCTCACCTCCTCGTGACGGTCTGCCAGCTGCCCCATCGCCTCCCTCTTCGGGTCCTCAGCCCCCTCCTCCGGCCATTGTTCTCCCGAGGTGCTCTGCTCCTTCTGGCGATGGTCCTCCGAGCTTTGGCATTCCGTGTGCCTCAACAGCCCCTATATGTCAACCTTCCCAATTTGATCACATCTATCACTATGGAACCGGAGACAATCCCAATTTTCTGATATCAACTCAAATTTTAACGGGTCAAGAAAATTTTCAGTCATGGAAGAGGGCTGCTTCCATCTCCATCGCTGCTAAAAATAAAACCCAGTTTATAAACAGGTCCCTGCCTCAACCCCCTCCCCATGATCCTTTTTTTCATGCTTGGGTTCAGTGTAATAATATGGTTATGGCTTGGATTTTACAATCTGTTTCTTGTGAAATTGCAGCTAGCATTATGCTTCAAGATTCAGCCACCGCTATGTGGAAGGACCTCCATGAGCGATTTAATCAAGGCAATGGTCCTCGGATATTCCAGCTTCAAACTTCTGTCCACACCATGAAACAAGGTGAATCGGATGTCAATTCCTACTTTACTCGTCTCAAAGCTATTTGGGATGAACTTAAGGAGTTTCAGCCAATTATCCCTTGTTCTTGTGGCTGTAAATGTGGTGTTGTTGAAAGATTGCTTGGATATTATCACAGGGATCAAATTATACAATTTCTGGCGGGTCTCAATGACTCTTTTTCTTCTGTGAGAGCCCAAATTTTGCTCTATGATCCTCTTCCTCCGCTGTCCAAAGTTTTCTCCATGATCTCTCAAGAAGAAAGACAAAGAAGTCTAGGCCACACCATGCCTTTCATTGCTGCTACTGCGGGTTCACACACTTCTACCAAGCCTCCATCAAGATCAAAGAAATCGAGACCCACTTGTTCTCATTGTCTCAAGCCGGGTCACTTAGTGGAAAAATGCTTTTTTCTTCATGGGTTTCCTCCTGGGTACGGTGACAAGCGTCGTCAAGATGAAGCTATCAAACCTTCTGTTCATCAAGCTTCCGCTTCTGGGTCGATTTTAGGCAAACCACCTGTGTTGTCCCAAACCGAGCTCAGTCAGCAGCTTACCTCCCTTCTAAGTCAGAATCTTCAGCACACCGTGGCTGCCACAGACACCAATATGCCGATTGCCTCACAAGTATCTGGTAATCTCGTTGACTTTCCTTCATGTTTGTGGATTGTTGATAGTGGAGCATCTCACCATGTGTGTTACTCCCTTAAATGCTTTAAGACTATTGATAAACATCCTACTGCCACTTTAGTAACTTTATCTAATGGACATATCATTCCTATTTCTTATTCTGGCACTGTTCAGCTTTCTAGCTGCATTATCTTGACTGATGTTTTATTTGTACCTGATTTTCAGCATAATCTCTTCTCGGTTAATGCTTTCTTGCAACATAGTCATAACTCTCTAATTTTTTCTGCTTCTGAATGCTTTATTCAGGCACCCTCTCGGACTTCCAAGATTGGGATTGCTAAGAAAATAGGCCGGCTGTTTTACTTTGAACAAGACCGTCAATTCTTACATGTTGTACATTTTGACAGCACTCTTAATACTTGTACTAAAATGAACCAATGGCATTTCCGTCTTGGCCATCCATCTATGTCAATTTCAAATTCAATAAATAAAACTCTTGTCTTTTCTAACAAGTCTTATGATCATGTTTGCTCTATTTGTCACTTAGCTAAACAAAAACAACTTCCCTTTGTGTCTAATAATAATCGTGCTTCTCAGCCTTTTGATCTTGTTCATTTTGACATTTGGGGGCCCTTTCATGTTATTAGCATAGAAGGTTACAAGTATTTTCTTACAATAGTCGATGATCACACTCGATTTACATGGGTATATTTACTTAAAGCAAAATCTGATGTGCAAAATGTTATTCCTCAATTTTTTTCTTTAATTGCTACTCAATTTTCCATTTCTATTAAAGTTGTTAGATGTGATAATGCAAAAGAACTTAACCTATCTTCTTTCTATGCTTCCAAAGGGATTGAACAATTTCACTCATGTGTTGATCGGCCTCAACAAAATTCCGTGGTTGAACGAAAGCATCAACACATCATCAATGTTGCTCGGTCATTATTATTTCAATCTCATATTTCTCTATCTTATTGGTCATATCTCATTACCACAGCTGTCTATCTAATTAACAGAACTCCATCTTTACTTTTAAAGAAAAAGACTTCATTTGAGCTGCTTTATAATAAATTGCCCTCATATGAGCATCTTAGAAACTTTGGTTGCCTTGCTTATGCCTCTACTTTAGATCGGAATAGACATAAATTCTCACCTAGATCTAAAGCTTATGTTTTTATTGGTTATCCTCATGGAATGAAGGCCTATACTTTGCTTGATATTGAGACTCACCAGATATTTCAATCTAGAGATGTCATCTTCTATGAACATATTTATCCTTTGAAGAATGATAACTCTACTGTGTCTAATGATTCCTTTCTCCTAACCAAAGTGTTTGATACAGGATCTCCTCATCCTCAAGTGCCCTCTTCTTTCAATAATGCCCTTGAGGATCCCTCTCCTGTGGGTACCACTTCTAAAAGTGGCCGAATTATTTCTCGCCCCTCTTATCTCAAAGACTATGCTTGTAACTTTGTTATTTCTAAGTCTTCTACTACTTACCCCTTATCTGATGTTCTCTCTTATGATAGGTTAAATGATCACTTTAGGGCTGCCATTTTGTCTGCCCATATGGTAGTAGAACCATCCAGTTACAAGCAAGCTTCAAACATTCCAGAGTGGCAGCAAGCTATGCATGATGAACTCCATGCACTTGACCGAAATCACACTTGGGAAATTGTCTCTCTTCCTCCTGGCCAGCATGCTATAGGATGCAAATGGCTCTACAAAATCAAATATCAACCAAGTGGAGCCATTGATCGCTACAAGGCCCGGTTAGTTGCCAAAGGCTACAACCAAAAGCAATGTATTGATTACTCTGACACTTTTGCACTTGTTGCAAAGTTTAACACTCTTAAATTACTTCTTGCTGTTGCTGCCATTAAGAATTGGTCTTTGTACCAATTAGATATCAACAATGCTTTCTTACATGGGGACTTAAATGAAGATGTCTACATGACAATTCCAAAAGGGTATCAATCCAATAGTCCCCTACCAAAAGATACGGTTTGTAAGTTAACCAAAAGTCTTTATGGCTTAAAACAAGCCAGAAGACAATGGTACTACAAACTTAGCATATATCTTATTCCGTCAATCTCAATCGGACCACACATTATTCATTAAGAGCACTTCTAATATCTTTATTGCTCTTCTCATCTATGTTGACGATATTATTATTGCCTCAAATAATGATGCTGCTGCCTCTCATTTTAAAGACATGTTACACTCTGTTTTTCAACTAAAAGACCTTGGCCCTTTACGATTCTTCTTAGGCCTTGAGATTGGGCGTTCTCCCAAAGGTATATCTATGTCTCAGCGCCCATTTACCTTACAATTATTGAGTGATACAGGTTACTTGGGGGTTAAACCTTCTTCCACTCCAATGGAGCCTAATGCAAAACTCAATAAAGATGAAGGGGATCTCTTAGCTGACCCCACCATATATAGACGATTAATCGGTAAACTCATCTACTTAACGATTACTCGTCCTGACATTTCTTTTGCTGTCAATAAGCTAAGT
The DNA here is from genome assembly GCF_963169125.1 of Humulus lupulus. Taxonomy (NCBI): domain Eukaryota; kingdom Viridiplantae; phylum Streptophyta; class Magnoliopsida; order Rosales; family Cannabaceae; genus Humulus; species Humulus lupulus. Next base: position 5,844,314 of record NC_084798.1, read on the forward strand.
CAATTCTTAGCTTCTCCAAGGACTCCTCATCTCAATGCAGCGCATCGTATCCTTCAATATTTAAAGAGCACTCCTGGCCAAGGCCTCTTTTCTTATGCTAAATCCCCTCCTCACTTAAATGCTTATGCTGAAACTAACTTTAAATGTGAAGATCTATCTCTCAAAATTTTCACAGATGCAGATTGGGCTTCTTGTAGTGATACCAGACGGTCTGTGTCTGGTTACTGTGTCTTCCTTGGCCAATCTCTCATCTCATGGAAATCTAAGAAGCAAACCACTGTCTCTAGATCGTCAGCTGAAGCTGAATACCGTGCTATGGCCAACGGCACATGCGAGATCACATGGCTTCTCTCCTTACTGAAGGACTTTGATATTCAACATTCACATCCCGCCATTCTCTATTGTGACAACACGGCTGCTATACACATCTCGGAAAACCCGGTGTTTCATGAGAGGACGAAGCATATCGAGATCGATTGTCACCTTATTCGTAAAAGAGTCCAAGATGGCTCCATCAAACTTATTCATGTCCCCTCAAAGCACAACCTTGTTGATGTTCTCACAAAGCCCTTGTTTTCAAATCAATTTCATGAGTTAATCTCCAAGATGAATATAAAAAATTTATACAGTTCATCTTGAGGGGGTGTATTAGGAATATTAGTATTTGGTTGTTGTAACTGGTTTCTGTTAGGTGTGTATTTTCTGTTGTGGTTTGGTTTGTACTCTTGGACCTTTGGTTATATAAGGGTCCTTTGTGTAATAATAAAGGGTGGGAGGTTTTCTTCTTTGTCTCGTGGGTATTCACTAATACCTCTAGTGACAATTATCCTATGAAGACTCGTTTTTGCTACAGCTCCGGTAGGTTCCCTTAACCAAGCGTCACTGCCTATGATTCGTTGGCTCATTCTTCAACAGGCACTCGGTTAGAGCCCTGGGCTCCTCCCATTGCTTATACAATTATTAAGTGTTAAATAAAAGAGAAATCCCATAAAAAAATAAATAAAAATATTACTCTCATGTCAACTAAATATATATGATGAGAAATTTTCACGTGAAACTATATTACTTAAGAATGGAAAGCAACAATGTTTGAAATATTCTATTGAAGCTTAGGTAAGTAATTGTTCTGGCTACTTGGTTAAAATCTATCTTATATATTATGTCACATATAAATATCTAAATATATATATATATTTATATATGAGACTTAATTTTAGGAATGGTAGGTAATTATCTACATCTCTTTGAGTATATATGACACACATATATATAGTACATGTGCAATAGGTATTCTTTGACTTTGGAACAATTTGACTGTGTGTTGCTAAGATAAACCAAACAAAAAATAAGAGCATTTGTATCCTAAAAGAAGTAGGAGTTAAAATTGATTTAACATTATTTAGAATTATTAAAAATATATTTGATAGGTGAAAGGTTTCTCAAACACCATATTATATAAAATCCAAAAAATAAATATGAAATAATATGTCTCTCCTATGTCTTTTTACATTTTAATTATATAAAGTTATACCATTTTGCCTTTTTTTTTTGTTTTGCTTGAATACCCATTTACACCTCTATAGTCTAAAAAATACTTAATTACACACTTGTATATTTAATTTAAAATTTTTAATATGTGCATAATATATTAAAGTAAGTTTATTGTATTTTTTTAATTATTTTTTATAAATTTATATTAATTTGAGAATATTGTATTTAATATGAATATTTCTTGGACTGAATTTCTTTTTAGGAATTTTTCATGGTTATTTAATTATTTATTGTATATTTAATTTAAAAAAATTTATTTTCAATTTTTAATAAATGAGATGTATAATTTTATTTAATTATTTTTTATAAAAAGAACATACAATCCAAGCCAAATAAAGAAAATATATAATAAAGAAATATATTTTTAAGAAGGGGTTCTAATGTCTTCTGTATATACATATATATATATAATATATATATAAAATGAGATGTATTTATATATTTGGGTGTACTCTTAATGGTTACTACCCATGAATGATTACTTTAATATTAATTATTGGATTAAGATCAATAGTCCATATTTATAGTTGTTAATTAATATTTCTAATAAAAATTTAATTTTTTTAAATTTTTAAAAGGGTTACCTGATAAAAAAAATGTATTTATTATGAAAATATAATATTGTAAACTTTTCATTTTTCAAATGCATGTTAATTTTTAAATATAGCAAGTGTCTTTCATTGGTTGGAAACAACATTAATTATGACAAAAAAAATAACTAATTTCGAAATTAATGTAGGAAAATTGTTTTTACCTGTTAATGACTTGTTATACTAAGTCATTATATTGTCACATCATCATAATTGTTAGTACCCATTTATGGGTAGTAACCATTAAGAAGTATTCCTTATATATTTATGGGGTATAAATATAACTCTCCTTGATAATAATTTGGATTTTTCAACTCTTTCAATAATTACTTGATCATGTATCAAACATTAGAATTGCTATCATAAATTTGATGGTTTTCAATGAGTTTTGTGCTCAAGTTAGTTTTTTTAGATATATAATCATATATAGTGATTAATTTTTATAGGATTTATGTATTTTTTTTAACTTTTTTTTTTTACCATTACTTGTTTGGACTCTTCGTTTTGATAAATTACTTTTTAGACTATTTGTTTGTAAAATATTTCAAATATATTCTTAAAGTCAATTTTGATAAAAAAAATTTAACTAAAATTATAAATAATTTATCAAACTAACAATTTAAAACAAAAATATAATCATTCTGTCTAATATCAAAATACAGATCCAAACAAAAAATGAGATAAAATATATGGTCCAAAAATATATACACATTAATAGTTTTTAGAAAAATCACTAATATTTAATATATGATTGAGTCACTATCAAAATCATATATCATCATTATATATCATCGACAATTATGTTGAGTTTACGTCGAATTAAATTTTCAATATATATAGAATCTGATGGTCAATTATTTGTTTTTTTACTTTCTTAATTGTGATTAAAAAACTACTCTTAATAAATCATAAATTATATTCTAAAATAAGTGATTCATGCACCTAACAAAATAACACATGATACTTAATTATAATTTTTTCTTTTTCTTTTTGTGTTTGGATAACTATAATATAAAGATATATTTTTTTAATAATTTTTTTTCAAAGTGTTTGAATAACAATTAAAAAATATTTTATGAATAAATTTGGAATTATGAAAATTATTTTAAGGGTTTATAGCTTTTTGGATCTTGTATTTTGTCTTATTATTTTTTGGATCCTATGTTTTATAAAATGGTTCAAATAGAACTCTAAATCTGATTTTAGTCAAAGTTTTTTCAACTGAAATCATAAATAATTCACCAAACTAACAATTCAGACCAAAAATAAAATCATTCTACTTAAAAACTGTGTTATTATATTCAATTTTTTCTTCATCAAAATTGAGTTTATCGGTCTATTCGAACTATTTTACAAAATATAGAGTCCAAAAATAATTTTTTTTAAAACAGATAGTCCAAACAAGTAATCAGAAAAAATACAGAGTCCAAAAAAGTATAAACCATTATTTTACTTTAGAAAATAACTTCTCAAAATGTTAATTTTTTTTTGAAGAAGTTAACTTTGATGTCAATCGAAGTTACAATAAAAAAAAACTCAACAAATATGAAAGAAAATTTTCGTCATAATGATACATTGTAATCTAAAGTTCTCTAAAACCGATTGAGTAATACAAAATTCAACACCAATAATCATATCATTCTTTTGATAAATATACACACATGTATATATATATATAATCAATATTTTATGAATGTGATGATGATCTCTAGCTATAACCATAACTCTTTGTTTCAATTTTTCTTCTTTTTTTTTTTTTTTTGTTTCTTTTTTAGTAGAAGCACATGTAAGTGTTCAAAAACAAATACTTCCCAATCCATATATATATATATATGTAATGATGATGAATATGATTAAGACCCAGATGCGAAATTACGATTTTACCCCTCTACCTGAAAAAGATTGGTCAGTTCACTGACAAGTCCTTCTTTCTCATACTTATCATTACTTAACATTAATCAGAAGAAGAAGAAAAGAAGAATGTTTGGTCAGTCCTCACTGCCTATCTGGCAGTCTCTTACCGGTAATCTACCGGTCAAATCTTCCACCTAGATTTCCTCCACCAACGGTTGACTGACACGTGTCGATTGACTTATTCTCTATTTATTAAAAAAAATAAATACATAAGCTCCGATTAGACAAAATTTGACATGAAATTTCCTAGTTTTCTTTTTCAGTAACAGAAAGAAAGCTAGCAGAGCTTTCTTTCTTGCTTTCCAAAAACCCCTTTTTGTGTTCTGTTTATAATAATAATAGTAATAATAATTATTATTATTATATATAAGTTTGAGACCCCATTTGATTATTTTGTTGTGTCTATCATTATATATGGCTATGTATGTATATTTTGGCTCCAAAGTACAAAATCTCACAAGTGACCTACTTATCTTGATCTTCTTCTTCAACTGTGTGCAATTCTCTCATTCAAAAGCTTTATTTTCTCAGGTGAGTTTTTCTGGCAAATTTTTCTTTCAGTCTTATAATACTCTTGTTAGTCCTATCTAAATAGTAATTAACTCCTTAATTACATGCATGTGTATATATATATATATATGATCATTTAGTTAAGAAAGTCAAACACATATTATTTGATATAAACACACTCATGGGATTGATTTTTTTTTTCTCTCTGGTTCTCTTTTTGATTCATTGGATAGAGTAATATATGAACCAAATGTGTATATATTAATATATATATATATAGTTATTATAGACTTGTTTAATAACTTTAATATATGCAAGAACATTTGGGAAAAACTAGTGAATAAAACTTTAGATTAGCAAGAAGATTATTTTTTAGTTAAGATCATAGAGAAATTAGAACTTGATTGAAAAAGCTAGATATAACATAAAATTTAAGTTATATATATTTGGAGCAAAAATATTTATGTAATATAAAAAATATTAGAAGCTTGTTAAAAAATAATAATTTATTTCAAGACTAATGATAACCTTAAATTTTTTTATTTTTTGTTGTGGCAGACTGATAACCTTAAATTTTCCCGACAAATTTTTTTTAAAAAAAACCTTAAATTTTAGTGCCAGAAAATAAGAATACATTAAAAGGTATTATTATTGTGATATTTTCAAAAGAAAACAAGAATGTACTTCAATCAATGGAGAGGCATTTGAAAAAAGTTTCAAGTGTGACCCACTACAAAGACAAATTTGCAATTTGACCCCATATGTACAATTTCACTAAAAAAAAACTATATGAATTTTGGATTTAATAATTACATGAGACCCCAAAAATATGTAGTTGATATTACTGTTTACAAAAATATTTTTTTTAAAAAAATAATAAAGAAAAATGTTATGTAGGGTAAGGCATTAAAAGTAAATACATATATATAATGGCACTTTTCTACATTTTTTTTAATTTAACAAAAAATGAAAACATAATAGTTGCACTTTTTGGAATTTTGTTGGTTGCTGACGTAATTAATTAATACGGACAATAAAAAAAAAAAAAAAAAAAACTATGTAGGCAAAAGTTGAAGGGAAGACCAACTAAAAAAAAAGGTCAAAGTCAACTATCTACCAATTTCATGAGAAGACTGTTAGCTTGGGTTTGAGGGAAAAAACTTTATTTTGACCAAAATAACCCTTATATTTTAGTCAATATCACATGAGTATGAGTCATTTAATTAATTAGGAATTATTAGTCGCATTCAAATATAAAATAATAATTTTATGCATGTAAATATAATAATTAATGTACGTAAGTTATATTAATTATTTATATATATATATGTTGTATAATTACTGCTAATATATATAAAAGTGAATATGTATATGTAAGATTGGATTAGATAATAATAGTATATATAGTATTAAGTTTTATTTGGTAAGGTTGGCCGTTTTAGTATATGAAGTTTTGCCTATCAATCAATAAAATTGTTCCCTTTCAAAAAAAAATTTAAATATATATATTTGGTATTCTATAAAACAAAATAGTAGACTATATTAATTGAAAAATATTTTTTTTAAAAAAAACACATGGACCTACATTTATGGAAAATATAGAGCAAAATATAAAGAATATGTGACTATTTTGTCATTTTATGATAGTATTATTTGTCTCTTTTCTCAATTATCTTATCATATTTTAGATTTAAAATATATATATACTAGGTTTAAATAATTCAGTCTCTTCTCTTTAGTCCTCTTTACCAAACATACCAATATTTAGCTAACTTCTGGTGTTCAAGCTAAAAAGCCTTTAAATTTAAAAAAAAATCAATTTTTTTAAAAATATATATAATTATTGAAAAAATGTATATTAGGTACTCCATGATATTGTTACAAACCAATAATTAATTATTATTTTAGTAGTTTGTGAGGCCCCCAATTTTTTTTATAAAAATTATATATATATATTTTTAATAATAATTTCTTTTTTTAAGAAAACCCCAGAACTTGCACCCAGCCCTCACTGCCCAACAAAACCTTGAACCCAGAACCCCTAGCCTCATCCTCACCCAAGCCCCAAAATCGAGCCCAGGTGCACCCTGTCCCAAGCTCTGACCACCCCTGTGATTCGCGACCCCGTCCAAGCTCCGAGCTCTGTCGTCCATGCACGTCACAGGCGCGATTCCACCTGTGCAAGCCGACCCGACCTAGACCTCTGTGCAAGCCCAGGACCCCTCGCCTCTCCCCATCTCAGCTCCAAGTCGTTAGATCCCCAACACCCAACCTTACTGTGCGCAAAACCAACCTCCGAGTTCCAGTCGCGAAGTCATGGACCCACCACCCAAAATGCTGATTCCAACACCGAGCCTCTCCCACACTTCATCGCAACCACCAGCCAAGAGCCCCTCCACCAGCACCCACACAACCTTCCCGACTTCCCACCTGCGACAACACCACTGGAGCCGGAGAGGAGAGTCCGTAAAAATGAAAGAAAAAAACGATAAACAGTAAAAATGTTAAAAAAAACCGTTAAGAATGATACTTTACTAGATATATATTACAACTTAATATAATTTAGAGGTTAGACCTATTCCAAGTTGAGATCAAATTTTATACTCAAACTGTACATATATATAAACACACAAATTATCATAAACATCTCTATTTCATTCATGAAATTCAACTACGTACCCATTAATTTTTATATATGTTTTGAAAAGAATAATTCATTAAGAGGAATTTGAAGGGAAAAAAAATCACACTTGTAAATAAGCACTTTTTTCACTATTAAGTTGTTTAAATTAGTATGCTTTCGTACACTTTTTTTCATATATATTTTGCTTATTTATTATTTATTTCATATTAATAAAAACAATATAATTAAATTGAGAAATCTGTGTTTTATATTAGGAAATGTGTACTCCAATGCTGTTTGGAATTAATTGGTGTTGGAGTTGATTCTTTTGCCACTGGAAAATATTGCATGAATATATATTGATCAGGTATGTTACTTATTACTACATTTCCTTAATCATTTTACATATCATAATTAATTGGTTATATATATATATAGTTATAGACATATATATATATAACTAGGTTGTGGTGATCGATACAAGGATGATAATTTTGTGTTTGTCAGAATGCTTTGAATGTTGTTTTTACCTACAATAATGCTAAGGTAAATTTATGTTAATCTTGAATACATAATTAGTCTGGATAAAAAAAATTAATGACAATAATAAAACAACTATATATATTAGTATTTTCGTCCCCATTCTTCGACCAATTTATTTTCACCTTCGGTTTCAAGAATTGTATCATATCTTTATGAGCTTGTTGATATTCTTTCCTACTTATTATCTCCTCATTCATCAACTGAAAATTACGAGGGTCTTCTTTTATTTTTTCCTGAAGCTCTATCATCATCTTATACTTCTCAGCATCCTGAATAAACACATCCACTTTACCCACTTTATTAATCTTTGTTAGTTCTACCATTAGCCTCTTAAACTGGCTAACCAGACAAAACATTGGAGTCCCTTTTATATCTTCATTCCAGCTCTCGGCCACCTTCCCATGAAACTCTTTATAGCTACTCCAAAAGTTGAAGTATCTAAACGGTTTCCTAATCTCTTGGAATGAATAAAAATTCACCAAAAAAGGGCTATGATCAAAATCTCCCTCTGGAAAAAAATAACCTCAGCATTAGCATACTTATCTAACCATTACTCATTAGCCATAACTCTGTCAATTTTTGCATATACACGGGCTCCTCCATCTTGCTTATTATTCAAAGTAAAAAAGGACCTCGAATACTTCACATCTACTAACCCACAATGCTCCACACTATTTTGAAACGAAAACATTTCAGATCCATCTCCACGGTAAGTCAATCTCTCAGAAGGTGACAAAACTAAGTTGAAGTCCCCCATTACCATCCATGGATAACTAGTCACATGACTTATTTTCTTCAAATCAGCCCATAAACTCTCTCTTCGTTTCAAATCATTGAAACATAAACTACAGTAACTGCAAAATAGTCCCCATTTTTTGCAGCAACAATGAAGTGCATTCATTGGCTAGAGCTTCCTCGAATATCAACATCAAAACTTTTCGGATTCCAAGCCACAACAATCCTACCATTAGAATGATTCATTAAATTGGTTGTGAAATACCATCCTTGAAACATATTAAGGTATAAGGTCCCCTTTTTTGCAACCTTTACCCTAGTTTCTAGGAGACTAACAAAACCTATTATTTTGTTGGAAATGATTCTCATGACATCCCTTTGCTTACTAGTTTTGTTAAGCCCCTTACATTCCAACCAAACAACCTATCCATCTATTAATGGAGGATCTCCCCCTCCATTAATAGTAGACCTCATCTCCTTTAACACTTCCCCCACATGCACTAGCTTATCTAGTACATTAAATGAATTGCTCACATTCACTTCTTTTTCATTTGCAACTAGTACTCTCTTCCCTTTAACTTGTTGAAAACCATCTGCATCCTCCCCACTTGTGTGTTGCCCCTGTTTTGTCGTCTCAGCATTCCTTTGTTGATCTGTCTTTGGAACTATTAAATTCTTCGGTTTCCAAATTTTTGATGGCCCTCCTTGAGTCATTCTCTTCCTACAAGCTTCCTTAGAATGTCCTATCCCTTGGCAATGAGAGCATATATTTGGTTTCCATTCATAATACACCTCAACATACACATGTTCCCCTTTTTCATCTTCAAAATTAATTTGGATAGGTAATTCTTTTGTAATGCTCACTTCAATAAGCACCTGAGCATACTGTAGTTTCTCTCTAGCCATTGTTGCTCTATCTTGCCTCACCATCTTCCCAATTGTTCCAACTATTTTTGCCATTGTTCGTTCACCCAAATATTTAAGCTCAAGATTACTCAACTGAGCCCAAATTGGGATTGTCAAGACTGTTTCCCTATAGTAAACTTTGAATTTGGATTCCAACTTTTCATTATGAGAGGTTTCCTATCAAAGAATTGGTGTCCTCCATTCAAAATTCCATCTCTAGCTTCTACCGAATGAAACCTAATTAGAAACACCCCTTGAGCTAATAACCATATCTTATCAATTCCTTTGTCTCTCCATATTCTTCGGAAAAAAAGCCTTCCATCACTGAAATAAGCAGATTAGCTCCCTGGACATAACACACTAAGGTATCTTGACACAATCAGACTCTATGTTCAAAATAGGTACAGTATTAGGAGTACCCGAGTTCCCCTTCGAGACCGAGATGTCTCCTTTCATGACTCCCAACCAGTCAGTGAGTGTCTGCTTTACCACCGAACTTTGTTCCAAACTTTTATTGTCATGCTCTATTCTTCTCCTTGGATCCACGGTAACCTTCAGCAAAGTGTCCTCCTCTTCAATGTCCGAACGATTCGCACACCATATTCAACCTCCTCCTCAAAATCAATGGCCTCCACCCCAAGGACTTCAGCCATGGATTTTACTTTCTTAACTGGATCTGTGGAGGATGGGCGTCGCTTCTTCTTCCCAGGCGATTTCTTCTTCATTTTCGGTCTCCCCGCCATAGCACTAACCCAAGCTGAAGAGAGACATCATATATGATATTTATTCATTGCACATTGTTTTTACCTAGTATATATATATATATAAATATATATGGCTCACTTTGGGTTGGTTTCATACTATTACCTCTATATAATAATAGCTTCGATTCATGAAATTCAACTACGTACCCATTAATTTTTATATATGTTTTGAAAAGAATTTGAATTTGAAGGGAAAAAATCACACTTGTAAATAAGCACTTTTTTTTCACTATTAAGTTGTTTAAATTTAGTATGCTACGTACACTTTTTTCCATATATATTTTGCTTATTTATTATTCATTTCATATTAATAAAAACAATATAATTAAATTGAGAAATCTGTGTTTTCTATTAGGAAATGTGTACTCCAATGCTGTTTGGAATTAATTTGGTGTTGGAGGTGATTCTTTTGCCACTGGAATATTGCATGAATACATATTGATCAGGTATATGTTACTTATTATTATACTACATTTCCTTAATCATTTTACATATATCATAATTAATTGGTTATATATACAGTTATAGAAATATATATATATATATGTATAATGAGATTGATACATGTTATAGTGGAGAAAAGGTTCTGCAAAATTTATATATATATATATATATTGCGTTGTGGTGATATAAGGATGATAATTTGTGTTTGTTAGAATGCTTTGAATGTTGTTTCGTACAATAATGCTAGGTAAATTTATTATGTTAATCTTCAATATATATACATAATTAAATCTAGAAAAAAAAAATTAAAGACAATAATAAAACAATAACCATGTTAGTATATGACATTATTATTAAAACAAAAGAATTAATAGCTAAAAAATCAAGTAAAGTTTTAGAATCACTAATAGAGACCACAACTCAAACTAGACCACCGAAAAAAGCTCCAGTACACCAAATTAAGGATCGAACTTCTCTATACTACTAAAAACTACCAACTAATTTTATCTAACCTTCATATACAAATAATCACTACAAATAAATGAAATATTTAGTGACAACTTTTTAGTCACAATTCTTTGTTTTTAGTTACAAAATTTATTGTACATTAAAACTAAAAAAAATTTGTGAGATACCAAACTTATAGTACGTTTATAGAGATATATGATGTGCAGCCATCTTTTTAAAGGAAAACAACTCAAGCAATGCCTTCGATCTTTAAGGCCAAAATTTATTTTAGTCCTATTTCTAAGTGCAATTCTTGATATTCTTTTTTGTTGATTGATTTTCTTTAAAGCGGGCGGTTAGTGAAATAATTTGCATGCTATTTAGCTAGATAATAATAAGCTAGTTTTATGGAAATGATAGTTCTATTTTGTTGTATATCCTCATTTTAATCTTATTGTAATTAAATCACGAATTTAAAAAAAAATATTAGTGTTATGAACAAATCAACATTAATAGAAAGCCTCCACATACTTGTCAAATTACCATAAAGAATAAGAGACTTTAAGTGAGACTTTATATAGCAAAACTCATTTACTTTTTTTTTATTAAAAAAAGTCCCATATGAAAATATGAATAATCCTATACATGAAAAGAATTAATACCTACTTATAGCACCAATCAATTTTAAATTGGAAACCCAATATCCTACTTTATAAGTAACATTTCTCTTCCTTTATTATAATATGATCATATATTATCATTCTTAATTTTTATTTTTTCCTACAACTAAAAAGCTCTTACATATGATCATTCTCTCCCTCTCTTTAATATGGATTGAAGATACCAATATAATAGCCTTTATTTTATTCAATCTATAGATGATTATGGTATATTTTTCTTGTTTCATCTCCTCACTATAGCCCTAATTATCATGTGATCACTCGGTCAGTAATTGGCCTGGTGGTATTATGGGGTCAGTTCAATCTTTTGCTGATGAAATCTTCAATCATTCATATTCATATGATGATCTTTCTATATGGTTCTTGGACGCATTGTTATTTTATATATATAGTTTCCTCTTGGCTCATATATTTTCTACAATTTATTAGTTCTTTTTTGTAAAAAAAAATTCTTACATTTATATGTCCCCTAAATGAATTTTTTAATTTTTGCTTCCGATGAACACAATTTATTAAACTTTTGCATTTCTCTCCACCCTTAATCTTTATATTTGACACTTTTAGGTCGATGCATGCATGTGTATTTCGAACCAATTATTAGGATGATGTGTACATACTCATACATTTCTCAATCTAGCTAGCGAGCTTATTAATTTGTTGAGTTCATATAAATATCTATAAAATTTCTTAATTTGGCTTTGTGATATATATATATATACTCTCAAATATCAACTCTTGTGTATTTAAAATCCTTTATTATATCTACATTTTTAGCTAGGCTCACACATGTAATATTAGATAGTCCCACATAAGAGTATCATACATATGTATATATAAATATTGGGGGTAGCTAGAGATCAATCACTGCAAACAATACTCTGGTGTATATATGTATTTGATATATTATTTTGTACTCAAATAATACTTAATTCCATTAATTAAAATATTATAACATATCCATGATATTAAATCATAAACAACAACATAATCATGAAAAGATTCATAATATATGAGCTATATATATAGCATGCTTGCATAATGAACTTCATTATATTATATACGCACACCATTTATATATAGTTATCTAATATAAGTACATGCATATATATATATATATAAAATAAGATATTACTACAATAAACAAAGCACATCCAATAATATTTGAAGGTCTGTATATTACAATAGCAAAAGAAAAAAAAAATCAATACCCATAATAAAACCACAAACAAGACACACTGCCCATTGAAAAAAATTTGAACAATAATTTAGTTCATACAAACATCCAAATATGATATGATTAATATCATATATATATATAACATAATAAATTTTCAAACACAAACTCTCCCCATTCTAGAGTTCCATAAACTATAATAAATCATAACCAAATTAAAACACTGCATGCAAGCACGCTCTTACTGCTCCACCCCATCACATGATCACTTTGGTTGATCAAAGCAGAAACCGTTGGATGAAGAGTTGTTGTTAATCACCGGAAAGAGCAAAGGATCTTGATGATGAAGATGATGATTAGGCAGAAGAACTGGTTGTTGTTGTTGTTGATGATGATCATGGTGATGACCAGAGAGAAAAGCATCTTCATTGATAATCGAGTTCAGGAACGAAGAGAAGAGTACATCATCAGAGCAGTAGTTCATATCCTCATGATTATGATTATGATTATGATTATTGTTGTTATTATTATTGTTGTTGTTATGATTCTCCTGATGATCTTCATTTCCCATAATATTAACAAGGTGATGATCATTAGTACTACTTTTAATCATTCTCAATCCAAAGTTCTCGTACCCAACATGATTGTATAAATCACCATTGTTGTCATCATGATCATGATGACCACCACCACCACCACCACCAACTAGTAGATCATCAAAGCTAATATTGTATCCATTATTATTTTCCTTGTTGGTAATTTCATTGATGATCTGTGCTGTAGCTGCTGCTTCGTGATCTTGGTGATGAAGATGTTCGGTAGTGGTACTCGGAGGAGCTACTAACTCTTCTTCTTGCTCTTCAGGAACTGTGCTTAAAAATGGAGCTTGAATCTTATTAGGGATAGCAGGAGGAATAAGAGCAGAGGAAGAAGAAGCTTTATTAATATTGCTGTGATGATCATGATGGTGCTGCTGATGGTGATGATGATGATGATCGAGTGTTTGGTTGAAGGGCTTGTGGGTTCTGGGATCTATGCCTTGATTGATCAGCTTCTTGCTCAGGTGAGTGTTCCAATAATTCTTTATCTCATTGTCAGTGCGCCCTGGAATTCTCCCTGCTATCAAAGACCACCTGAAAAATAAACAAAACCCTAGTTATATATAAGTATATATATATGTATATGTACACATATATAAACATACGTATAAATATGACTACTTATAAGATCATGAGATCCGTGTAATTAAACCTAGCTAGATTATACAAGTATGTGCATGTGTGTGTGTGTGTATGACCAAAGATTAGAGGAAAATCCCTAAACCCATGCAGCTGGATAAGTGTGTGTATATATATATATACGTACATACATATATATTTATATATCATGAGAATTCCCTAATAAACCTATCTATAGATATGAGATATACGTGTATGTATATATATGACAAGGTCATGAGAAAACCCTACATTTAGTTAGTTAAGCATATATATATATATAAAAATATATATACATACTTATATATCATGAGAATTCCCTGATAAACCTAGCTATAGATATGTATATATAATCATTAGAGTACGTGTATGTATATATATGACAAGGTCATGAGAAAACCCTAAATTTAGCTAGTTAAGCATATATATATATATATATATATATGGGCAGTGTTTCGAATGAATCAAAATATACAAGTGATGCTTTACAATTAATACATAATATTATTCCTCACGAAAAACCCAGATGAGAAAACCTAGGAAGTTAGATAAATATATATAATAATATATATATATGAGAATCTTTTACTATACACATAATCACGAAAAACCCAGATGAGAAAACCCTAAGCCTAGCTATATACATACAGTAGTACTGATTGAAATCTAGCTGGAAAGAGAAACCCTAAAAGGGTCGACATATATATATATAAATGGAGTCTGAATTTTGAATTTTGAATTTTGATCTGAGAATATATATATGTGCAGTACCGATTGCCGAGAAGACGGTGGAGACGGAGAATGAGATCTTCCTCATCGGGGGCGATGTGTCCGCGCTTGACGGAGGGGCGGAGGTAGTTCATCCACCGGAGACGGCAGCTCTTGCCGCAGCGCAGGAGCCCAGCTCGCTTGGGCAGCGTCCGCCACCGTCCTTCTCCTTCTTTCCTTATGAACTTGGCCAAAACCTCGTCTTCCTCCGCCGTCCACGGCCCTCTCTTTATCCCCACCTTGCTGCAACACGGCGTCGTTTTACCACTGCTGCCACTGCCATTTGTTGACGAAGGTGATTGCTTCCTCATGGATATATGATGATATAACGATGATGATGATGATGACGACGATGGCTTCTTCTTGGTTTGGATCCCAATTTGTGTGTGGTTTTGCTTATAGGTTAAGGTTTTTATATACATATATATATATGACACTAGTACATAGTGTAGGGATAATATTCTAGAGTCTTGTTATTTGAGATTTTAAGTACTCAAGATTACATGAGATGAGATGATATTTTATTTATGAATAGTGAATTAAATTTGGATTGGATTATTGCACATTTTCAATATTATATTACATCAAAAAAAAGTGATATGTTTATTTTCATTTGATGTGCGTGAGAACCACGCGCTCATACTAGATTTAGTTTTTGACTTTTTTTTGTGTGTGAATTTTTTGACCTAATTAGTTGCTACCTATTTATCATTGAGTCAGTGTCAAGACCCCATTTCTGTTCTTTTCCCTTCTTTTTTTTTTCCTTTTTTATAATTGTGAAATTTGGAAAATAAAATAATTAAGATAGTAAATAACATTATGGTTTTTTTTTTGTTTTCTTGGTTTTAAGTTATTATTAGTTGTTATATGTGTAAATAAAGAAAAGGAGCGTGTTCGCTAGTAAATTAAGATTTGAAGAATATATATATATATATATATATACCATGAAATTAGTTAAACTACAAAAATAAGTGGTCCAACTTGTGTCACTATTCACTAGTATATAAAAAAAAATTCTAGTGGTGCTAAAGTAATGGGATATAATATAAAGGGGTTATACATTTTTACACCTTATATTTTTTCTTATTACATGTTTGAACCCTATATTTTAAGTAATTTATTTTTGGACCCTATATTTTGTAAAATAATTCAAATAGACTTATATACAACTTTGATTAAGAAAACATTGAATATAACAACACAATTTTTAAGCAGAATGATTTTATTTTTGTTCTGAATTGTTAGTTTAGTGAACTATTTATGATTTCAATTGAGAAAATATTGACCAAAATCGGGTTTATGGTTCTATTTGAACCATTTTACAAAACATTGGGTCCAAAAAATAATTTATCAAAATACAAGGTCCATTTAGGTAATGAGACAAAACTGAGGATCCAAAAAAAGTATAAATCTTAATAAAAATATCTCATGTGTGTTTTACCTATATTTAACACAACCATCCTAATCCTAATGTTATAACTCATTTCATGCCTTAATCAAATAAGTACTTTTCAAAATTAAATCAAAACTTATATTAAATGTAAAATTTAAAAAAATTATAAGCATGCATTTTTTTTTTGTGTGTGAATTTATTTGTTATTATATTTTCATTTAACACAAAAAGAAATTGTTACATCAAAAAATTGTGCTTTTAAACTTTTAATTTATAATTAACACTGAGATTTTGATAAATACTTTTTCTTTTCTTATTTTGTTCACAACTAAATTTTGACTTAAAGCGTATTGAATTATAAATTTATGATTATTCTATGGTAGGGGCTATGGTAGGGGCTATGCTCTTTTGTATTTCTGACCCGTAAACAATTTTCGGCACGATTTTTTTTGTGATCGCGTATATTGTAATTATTTAGAGCATCTTGCAAATTTTCATAAAATTTCGAATAATATACCGTGTCGAAAACTAGGTTTAAACATACTATTTTCCACGCGCATAAAAAATTAGTCACGCGTGTAACAACCTGTTTTTAAACTAGTTTTCGGCACTGTAAATTATTTGAAATTTTCTAAAAATTTGCAGGATACTCTAAATAACTACAATATACATGACTATAAAAAAAAACCGCACTGAAAACTATTCACGGGTTGATAACACAAAAGAGCCCCACTAGTAAGACTCTTTTTGAAGCCCCTTCCAAAGAAATTTTCATAAATTTAAATTTAATAAGATAATCTATAATAAAAAAAAAGGTTTATACATTTTTTAACCCTGTTTTTTGTCTCATTACCTGTTTGGATCCTGTGTTTTGACAAATTACTTTTTGAACCCTATGTTTTGTAAAATAGTTTACATAGAACTCTAAACCCAATTTTAGTCAATGTTTTCTCAACTAAAATCACAAATAATTCACCAAACTAACAATTCAGAATAAAAATAAAATCATTCTGCTTAAAAACTGTGTTGTTATATTCAATTTTTTCTTCATCAAAATTGAGTTTATAGTTCTATTTTAACTATTTTATAAAATATAAGATCCAAAATAATTTATCAAAATACAGAGTCCAAACAAATAATTAAACATTACACAAACTCCAATAAATATAGACAATCAAAAAAATCACAATAATTTATCCAAAAACAAATGTTATGATTTGGTTTATATATTATGTGGGAGTGTCTAGAAATGTCGGAAAGGAGTGGTCCCAATCCCAATCTCCAATTAATACATTGACAGATCATAAAGTCTTTCATAATTAAAAACCCATTTTTTGATAAATAAAAACATTTTTATTCAACCTTTCTCCACGCGAGATTCATCTACGTGACACCACGCGCTCATTTATCATAATATATTATTATTATTATTTATTTCTCATATTGTTTCTGAAAATCAATGTTCCAAATGCAAAGTGGAACAACTCAACTCTTTATTTAATTAGTCAAGCCAAAACAATGCTTAAATGATTTTTATATGTCAACTTGGAAAGTATTAGTGCCAAATTTTAGCATTCAAAATGTGTGCTTAAAAAATCCACACACTATATCATTTAATTAAAATTGATTATAAAGCTATAAATTATCAATGATGTGTTAGTTGATTGTAACACCAAAATTAGATAACTATATCATAATTTTATTACTCATCTACTAGATCAGCAAAACAATTTATGCGATTCGAAAAAATTATGATTGTGACCCATTTCTTATTATTTCATAGTTAGTTGGGATGTCTGTTTAAATTAATTTATTTTTTCTTTTAATTTGTCTAAAATTCACACATGTTTCAATACGTGTTGCTGATGTATTAAGCTAATTCAAGTGTGCTTTCTTTGTGTCGAATAAAGCGGGGGCATCACAAGAGGCTCCATCAATTCTGAATAAGAGTAACGTCACACTTACTTATATTACACACTCAGAATACATTTAGCATATATTTTTAAGGAATTATAATTTTTTAGATGCTGTGTATTTTCTCATTACCTGTTTGGACCTTATGTTATAAAAAAATTTATTTTTAGACCTTATATTTTGTAAAATTGTTCAAATAAACCATTAAACTCAATTTTAATGAAGAAAAAATTGAATATAAAAATATAATTTTTAAGCAAAATGATTTTATTTTTGTTCTAAATTGTTAGTTTGATGAATTATTTGTGATTTTAGTTGAGAAAACTTTGACCAAAATTGGTTTTTTGGTTCTATTTAAACTATTTTACAAAACATAGGGTCCAAAAAATAATCTATCAAAACACATGGTCTAAACAGATAATGAAACAAAACACAAAGTCCAAAAAAAATATAAACACTATTTTTAATCATTGAGATTTATTAAGGCGATCCTCCACCAATTTAATGTGCGGTTAAAAATACATGCCAGATCATAATGTGCATGTCCACCCCCATTTTATGTTGAATTTAAAATTACACTCCACTCATTATAATTTAATAAGTTGTGTTGAGGAGATGAAAATAAAATTAGCACCCCATGGTCTCATTTTTGTTGGACAAATCAAAAGATCTCCTCAAATTGGCCAATAAAATTCAACCATTAACACAAATTGCTATTATGCACAACTTCTTCAAAATCTCATGCAACTTACCCAAAACCTAAGAACTCTGCATATCTTGACCAAGAAAAATCAGCAGCAATTCTTGTAGAATTTGACCACACAACCTAAGAATACAACACTTCATCATATGATGATGAAAGTGGATCAATTTGGGGGTACCCCACTTGTTTCTCCAATAGACAATAATGGAATTTACCAAAATACCCTTTTACCAAAACACTTCGTATGAATTTTTTCTGTCAATATACAAACCTACCTAAAATTTGTATAATTCAAGCTGAGAAAACTAAACACCTAACCTAAGGTTTTTGTCATGCGGGCAGTGTCTGCAATCTTATATGCTTGTACTTTTGCTCTGTGTTAAACCTTCTCGCACTCTCTGACAAGCCTTTGGATAGTAGAACATTCAATATATCAACTCCTTCTCGCAACGCGGTGTCGATCTGATCCAGAAAAGCCAAAAATGTGTTACTAGAATGGAAAAATGAAAACCCTCCAATGCTTTAACTAATAATCACTAATCTGAACAAATGAATTAGTACAGCGCATGAAATTATTGAACATCTTGAACGGCAATGGAAACAAAGGCTTACTCGTTCTTGAGCTGTTAAGCTGAATCTTTGTAGTAAGAATGCTTTAGGATCCATTTGACCAGGTGGCCTCCCGATACCTAGTGAGATTTGTCAGTATAATTAAGAGCGAGGAATCATCGATTTATAGAGTAAAAACAACAGACAAACTCACCTATTCTTAGCCGAGGAAATTCTTTGTTTCCTCTAAAGTGATAGATCACACTCTTCATCCTATTCAAGAAATTTCAGGACAAGAGAAAATGAGAAAAAAATATGCCCCTTGAAAATTTGGAGGGAAAAAAAAGAAGCAAAATACTAATCGTTAATAATTTACAGGGGAAAATATACATTTGACACTCCTAAACATCGCCTCAAATCGTTATTTAACTTCCCCTGAACTAAGATTTTGATCCCATATTCTGACTTGTAATTTTTTACATTTAAGCATATGAATCTTAGTTTTACTGTCCACTAATAAAGTAGTCTTTTTCTGAAGTGTGAAAATTACCATTTAAGAAACGTAGATGCCAAAAACTCTTTTTTTTAATAAACAAGTCATTATTGATATAAACAACTCATTAGTTTAAAGCTACTTTTACTTCAATAGTTATAATTATTATGGTATGATCATACCCATTGTGGCATCCATGACCTCCCTTATCGTGCAGACGAAGAACTCCACATGGTAAATTCATGTCATCATGAAACTACCACCAAGAAAAATATATGAATAATTGAACAAAACCTAACACGAACTCACTACAAATTTACTTAAAATAGGCTTATTGGCATGATTGGTCCTCCAACCTTTGCACCTCTTGACATGACAGTAAATTGTGGGATAAATGAAAATACTTAGCCTTCCCATCAAATTCTCAAATTCATTTAGGATCTATTGCAAACTAAAGAGTAATCATACTATCTGTGGTTCAAGGAAGATCAAAAGCAAGATTCCATGAAGGAAAAGATATGACAGGAACAGAGGATGAGAAGGAGATATCAACAGATAAAAATGAGGTCAAAGAAGTTTGTCGTGGTCGTCTGCATAAGCACAGAAATGGCGTGGTGCCCCTCCCCAATCCCCATCAATGCAAAATAAGTATTGCCTGATGCGAGAATGGAGAGTTGCCATTGTTGACGCCCTCAACAAGCCCAAATTCTTCTCTCGATTTTATGGATTAGATTATGAGAAAATCATATGAATGTTTAGAAAATCTGCAAACAAAATGGGGCATCTTTTATTTTAAATCAGGTGACAACAGTGTGTGGATTTCTTTTGAATCTCTCAATTTAGAAATATCTGCCGAAGAGCAAAGCCTAAAGGGGTAGATTTGGCAAAACCACATAATTCTTTTGGAAATTAAATTTAACTTCTTTTTTCATAGTAACCCTATCAGAATTGTTCTAACCATGTATAGATATTTATATATATATATATATTATATAATACTACTATATACAAAGTAATTTGTACAAGCAAACCCAATAATACCTCTAAAATATACCTCAGTAGAAAAAGTTGAGCAATTAAAGTTGTTGAGAGAATGGGATAAACAAACAAGCAGTTTTGGTAGAGTTTCTCAATAGCAATTGGTTGAAAATTTGTGGCTTGAGTTTTAGGAGGAATTGCCCTTATAATCTCTGGTTTTTGTGCTCAATGACCATGGCAAGAGAGAGAAGAAAAAAATGGCATATAAATTTAAGAGAGGAGAGATATGGCTTATCTCCTTCATTACCAAAATGTCAATACGAGCAAATGTGCCTAGCATGTGAAAATACTAACATCAAATTGGGACAAGAAAAGGATCCGCTAGCTGTAAAATTGTTACTTACAAAGTTAAATGAAAGAAAAGATAATGTTAGGGACAAATATACCAAATGATGCAAAGATTGGAGACCAATCATACCAACAAGCCTTTGAAATATATATATATATATTAAAATAAAATATAGTACCAACAAACAGAACATTAGAAAATTAGATGCACAATGTAAGAGTGAAATTACCACAAGCACACGATTCAGAGGTAGTTTATAGTATGCTGCAAGTGGTCCTGACTGCAGTTAAATAAGGAAAGAATCAAGTTAGAACTAGCAGACATTTAACATTTTGTGCAAGGTTTAATTCAGTAGAAATTTATGTGACTATCTGTAGTGGTGTTAAAAGTAGAAGGAGATGGATGTAGGTTGATGAATGATAAGGTAGGTGTGTTCTTCGAGCTAGCTAGTGGCATTGAATAGTATCAGCGAGCATCATAATCTTCAGAGATTGACCTACCAAACTCTTTTCCTGGGATGGTGAATACTTTGTAAGAAAGATAATAAAAGTGTAAAATCACTTTTTCATTCATTGTGAGCTCACACTAGCTCTATGGTCAAAAAGACAAAGCTTTTGTCAAACTTTAGGATGGACTTGTCAATTCCAAAGGCAAAAGAATTGGTGGGGATTACAATAAAAAGCAAAAGATACTTTGGAATAGTGGAGCGCTGGCTGTCATGTGAATAATTTTGTTGGAGAGAAACAATAGAATTTTTCAAGATGGTGAGAGTCCTTTCAAATCATTGTGGGTAAGGATCAAGTCCTAGGTTGCTGCGTGGCTTAAAAAATGTGAACGTTTAGCCACTTCTCTTTTTCTGATCTTTCAAGAGAAAGGGTAACTGAGGTGGGGTTTGGTTTGTATTTTATGCGGGGTCGTACTCTTGCACTTTCCTTTTCATTTCCTTTGTTTGTTTCCTTTTTTCTTGGCTGTTTAGCTATTAGTTCTGGGGTTGTGTTATGAGGTTTGTTCTCATACAATCATTTTTTTCCAGTAATTTACTTTTTAATAATCATAAAACCACAGAACCAGTAAACATGGTGAAAAAAGATACATATCTTATATAATTATATAGTGAACAGATAAAATAAGATTGATGTTTTATATAGATACCAACTCAACAGGCCATATAACAACTTAATAGGCAAAAAAATCGACCATCTATAGATTGAATAAGAAACTGTAAATTATAAAATATAGTAGTTAAGAAGAATAAGGATCGATTACATACAGATTCACCAATCAGATTCATATAAGTTTGAGGCTTTGCAAGGAAAACAGGAGTATCACCAACAAAACCTAACAAAAATGCAAACACCTATTAAACATAAAACAAATACAAAAATATAATGAAAAATGAATAGAAACATACCCTGTCCAAAAATAGCTTTACAATGAACTGTGTTCATTTCAATGCCTTGTGATTGAGCAAAGGTATCGATCATCTCAAACCCCACCTGTTTTCAAACAAAGACACATAGAAAATCTCCAGTCAAAAGAACACCATCTCAAAAGAAATTTAGAAAAAATGGATTTGCGAAATATTAATTGATGCAGTACATTGTGTCTAGTTCCTTTATATTTATCGCCTGGGTTTCCCAAACCCACAAAAAGCCATGGTCTTGGACCACCAGCAGTGCAAAAAGACCGCCTACTTAACCTGCTAAGCATCTCCTCTCCGCCAATGTCCTCCTCCCCTAAACTCCCAAATCTTCACCAAAAACACCTGAAAACTTCGACTACCCAAATCAGAGAAGAACTTTTCATTATACAAATTCACTCGTATGGAAAAAAAAATGTAGACTAAAAAGACTTGCAATCAAGAAACAGGTAGATAAAGGTAGAGTGTTTGAGGAAATGTGCAGCAAAAAGCAGAGAATGAATCACTCTTGCTAAAAATTTGAGACACACCGGAAGCAATGGAGAAGAAGCTGACTGTTGGAGCTTTTGGAAAAATGAAAAATGAATTATTAAAAAATAGAAAAAGTGTATTTAGTGTGTGATATGGGAAAGAGTTTCAAAGAGTGTATATAAGATGAAAATGAAAATGATAGCCATTGAATTAGTAAGAATGAAAATGAAAAAGACAGTAAGAGTGCGAGAAGAGTATTATGATTTGGAAAGCTAGTGAGGAAGATAACAAACAAACTTATGATGCAGATTTAAGAGAGCACAAAATTCAGAATACACTACGAAAGATATTGAACCAGTAAGTAGTCAAAACTTTCTGCAACAGATTAGCCCTCTGTTTCAACAATGGAGTTCCATAGTATTTATACGTCATCCTGCTTCAAATAGTTTCGCACCATAATTCAGACCCCAATTCAATCTACAGAAATTGTACTAATCAACATAACTTAACTAACAAATCATTCAAATCTCGACATAGTATTAGTTCCAACAACAATTTCATACACACTAGCCCCGAATTCATCGATAATTTTGATCTTAAAAAACAACAAATCCTCTCAATTCTACATCTTTCTCCCAAATTACTTTCTCGAATTTTAGAATCAAGAAATATAAGAACGAAACCTCGAATTGGCACAGGTGAAAGGGGGATCGGTATAGAAGAAAAAAAATATAAGAACAAGTAGAATAAGATGTTGCGATTGTCGTTACCAGAACTCTCCTTCCACCACTTGAAACTTTCTGATAAGAAAAGGCGGGACCTCGACGATGACGGTGGCGGCGGCTGCGGCGGCGGCGGCTAGAAAATGGAGTGACGGCTGAATTGGTGGTGGTGAGGTTTTTTGGTGAAGAATTGACAAATGAAGTTTTTTGGGACTTCCTCCTTTTCTTTTGGTTTTTGAATTTTACCACTTTTATCTTTTAAAATTATCATTTCCCAAAAAACTGTATTTATAAAAGAAAATGCTTTAAATGGTATTTTTAAAATATTTTTACAGGGGTAAAATATAAAGGCAAAGAGTAATTTTGTCAATATATATTTGTTACACTCAAATTTTGAGAATAAATAAACAACCTCAAAACATATGCTCGTAAGGTGTAAATTCGAAGTTGGCAAGTATTGTCATTTTACTTGTACAAATAAACACGAAGTTCCAAAGCCACGTTCTCAGCACTTGAGCGTGCATTATAGGCTCAAAGAAAGGAGTCTCATCCAAGAGATGTGTTCGACAGTTTGATCAAGTAAGGAGGTGGCAACAATTGGAACGACGAGCTCTTGAAAACGCGTTGAAGTAGTGTTCAAGCTTGAAGACACGTTAAATATATATGCGGAAAAGTAGTTATGAAATCCCTATTTCTTTGGGATTAGGTTAAAACCATGTATTGAATCCTATTTTGATGGGATGTTTATTTAAATAATGTATTTAATTGCATTGTTATTCAAATATTCATTTGAATTTAAATTTGAATATGAGTTGTAACTTCCCTAAACTTGTGGGAATAATATTCTTGTAATCAGGTTTATAAATAGATTGGAATTAGTCATTTGTATTCACTCAAAATTTTGGACTGAGAACTACTTTGTGAAAGGACTGAGCATAAAATCTGAAAAACTGAAAAAACCATGTACACCGACATTCCGAACACCGAAAAAACCAAAACCAATTAAACCAAAAATCGAAAAAACCGCCACTGTTCGGTCGGTTTGAAAATTTTGTGTGGACCGACCAGCAGAACCGAAATCGACCGAACAATATAATATATAATAATATAATATTATATAATTATTAATTATTAAAATTATTAAATAAAAATATTAAAATATGTTCTATATATTTATGTTTTAAAAATGCACAAAAATGGATTCCAACAATCCAAAATTTTTAGTTTTTTAACTAAAACTTAAAAATTAAAAATTAAAAAAAAATAATAATAAATTCGGTTTGGTCGATTTAACCGACCAAACCGCGGTCCAAAATGGTCGGTTTTTTCTTTTAACTGGTTTGGTCGGTCGGTTTTTTTATTGCACCAATCCGGACCGAAAACCGAATTCTGGATTTTATGTTATGAAAAAACCGCTCAAACCGACCGATGTTCACCCCTACTTTGTGAAATTGTTTTTCGTAAAGTTTGAACGCAGAAACATAAATAAAAGTACATCAATAAAAGTGACTCATTAACGTGTGCAGATTTTCACTGCTAAACCACGTAAAAATATTTGTTTCTTCTTCTCTTCTTTATTTTAATTGTTTAATTGTTCTACATAATTAAGTTGACGAAAAATAGCGTCAATAGTTTGGTACTTTCATTGAGAGCATTAAACAATTCTTCATATCATTTAACATTAAACCATAACGGTGTCAACAAATGTTTTGAACCTTGTTTAAGCCTGGTGTTGTTATTGAGATTTTCAT
Organism: Humulus lupulus; assembly: GCF_963169125.1. Classification (NCBI taxonomy): domain Eukaryota; kingdom Viridiplantae; phylum Streptophyta; class Magnoliopsida; order Rosales; family Cannabaceae; genus Humulus; species Humulus lupulus. The sequence continues at coordinate 5,869,923 of NC_084798.1, forward strand.
CTTCTACCTTCTACTCTTATAATAATTGTCATAAGTTATGTAATCACTTCGCATATTTTTCCTTCGTTTATGCAATATCATTTGTTAATATTATATATATTTTGTGTTATAATGATTATAATCATCTCCTTTGTTAATATATTTCTAACATTCCTTGTCCCTATGTGCATCCTACTTTGATCCCTAACCATCCTTGTATGTATTCTTTAAGTTTATAATTACTTGTTTGAAATGTGATATACAATTGCAAATTTGGGATCCAGATTCTATACAAATTAGTTTGTGGACCTATATATAGTAGGGGTGAATATTTGACCCGCAAAACCCAAAAATCCGTCTAACCCGAACCCTGAAAACCCGAATTTTCAGAAAATCCGTTCATTTTGGCCCTAATCTAATCTGAACCCAACATGTGTCGGGTCAGATTCGGGTTTTAAATTTTGACATGCACGGGTTCGGGTTAGACCCGAACCTGACCGAAATTAATTTTAAAAAAAATAAAAGTGAAACTTTTCCAAACCCCAAAATTCTTTCTTTATACTCTTTCACTCTCACACACACTCACACATGGTAGCCCTCTCTCACGCACGACAGCCCTCTCTCTTTCCTTCTCTCTCCCGCACGGCTTCACCACCAGGTCCACCACCACCTCTCTCCTCTTCATTTCTTCTCTCTCACGCACGGGCAAGACCCACCACATCCTCCCACCAGTTGCACAACCAACCACCAAAACAACCTCCTCCCGTAGTCGTAATCAGGGAGCACGCCAGCCACGCAGCTGGCCCAACAAGGACCTCCTCCCACTACCGCCACCACCGCCGCAGCCACCAGCCAACCACCACCTCGTCTCCTTCCATACTATTCACTACTCGGTGAGTCAGTGACTGTGAGTGAACTCGATAGTGTGAGTGTGAGGTGAGCACTTTGTTTAGTTTATTATTTATATTTGGGTATTTTGAATTGAACCCATTAGTGTTAGTCTTTGAATTATGCTACTTAATACTTATTACAATCAATTTTAACATAAAGTCTCTTAATTTTTATATAAACATTTGATTGTAAAAAAAAAAAAAAGATTTAATTGATTAAGTTAAAAGTTGAATGAAACTATAGAAAAAAACTAGTATAGTTCAAGGACCAAATCCAATAGCACTGAATACCCTATAATTTCATATGTAATTGCAGTTTGTCACTTTGTTTAATGACTAAATAGGTAAACCAATTACAAACTATCAATGCTAATTTTAACTAAAAAAATATTATTAATTATTATAATTACCTTTACTACCAACTATTGCTTAATAATGACCACATATTTATGTTTGCTTAATTGTTCTATTTCTATATACTTTGAAATAGAGATAGGCAACTACATAAATATATTATCTTTGTTATATTAGGTTTATTATGGTGGGTTATCTTTATTGTACTGGATATTAGGTTTGTTCATTGTTGTGTGCTGCTTTATTGTAGTGGAATATAGGCTTATGTGTTGCCCTGTTCTAGTGGATTATAGGCTTGTGTGATGCTCAGTTGTACTGAATTATAGGCTTGTGTGCTGCTTTGTTGTAGCAGATTATAGGTTTGTATGTTACTCTATTGATTAGTTTTTTTGCTCAGTTGTATAGGCTTGTGTGCTGCTCTGTTGATTAGTTTCTTCTTAAATATGTTGTATTAGGTAATGGATATTGATGAGGTAGATGAAACAATTCTTCCAATAGATGATCAAGATCAACCACCTCTCACTCAGACTGAAAATCCTACTCTTACTGAAAATGGTAGAAAAACGGGGCTAGAAAGAGGAGTAGGCCTCCCATCCCTACTGAGAAAACAAAGGGAAAAGGGTCATATGTTAGGGATCATTTTACTAAGGAAGATCCTCCTCCACCCCTGACAGATCCTAACGAAGAGCCTCCTCCCCCCAAGTGTATATGTAATTATTATGGGTATGACTTCTTGTGTGACACTATAAAACACGAGACTAGTCATTTGTGGAACCATTTAAAGAAAGTATGTGAGCTAAGTCCATTTAAGATTGATGAACAGAAACAAAAGAATTTAAGCTTTCAGCGTGTAGAGGGGGAAACAAGCTTAGTAGCAGTAACTTATAACAAATAAGCTTGTAGGGCAGCCCACACACAATATACTGTGTTGGATGAGTTGCCAATTAGACATGTCGATGGTGAAGGGTTCAAAAGATTTGTCAAAACACTCCAACCTAGGTTTGAGATCCCTTCACGAATGATTGTTGCTAGGGATGTATTGAGGTTATATAAGGAGGAGAAGGTGACATTGAAAAATATTTTGAGGCGTGAGAGGATATCGATTACTACCGATACTTGGACTTCCATTCAAATTTTGAATTACATGGTCATCACTGCTCATTGGATTGATAATTGTAACGACCCAAAATCGCTAATAAGGCTTAAGGACCTTGATTAGTGTGCCTGGAGGGCATAATGGAATTCATGTTTGATTTTAATGAGTTAAATGCATGGCTATGATTTAAAGCATGTTATATGACTATTTGATTATCTGAGATGCATGACTATGTATATTAGTATGCATGTAGGCCCAGATCGTGTTAGAAGGGCATAACTGTAATTTTGGCCATGATTGGGCATAGCTGTATTGATATGTGATAATTGTGTTATGAGATTTGTACCACGTGAGTGTGGTGTTATTATTGTGATGCACGTGCCGAGACGGTCCTAGAGAGCTAGTTAACTTAAAAGTCACAACGGGATTTCTATACCCGGCTCGGGAGGAGCCTAGGGGTAATTCGAGGATTTTGTAACTTAGTTCTTGGGAGATTTTGGTGACTGGTAATTTGGTAACTTGTGTAGCTGTTAGTAACCATAGAGAGTAACAGGTTTTGATGGTAAAAGGGTAGAATTGTAATGGATAGGAAATGACAAGTAAGCCCTTGAGGTTTAGTTAGGAAAGGATAGGCAAGGAGGGGTAATGTGGTCATTTGGCAAGGGTAATAGACAAATTTCAGCTGGGTGAACGGTTTGGCATTTATCCATTTTGGAGGTTTTGTTTAAAATTTAGAAGAAGAAAGCTAGAAGGAGACTTAGGGCAAGAAGAAGAAGAAGGAGAAGTAGAGGAGTGAAGGAGCTGAAACTTGAGACTTAGGAGATGAATCAAGGATGCATAGGGTTGGATTCTTCATTCAAGGTAAGGATTCTAAGTAAATTTAAGGCTTGTTTCTGTTATGGTTTGAGGAATTTAAGCATGGTTTAAGTTTGGTTTTGGGTTTTATATTTTCTGAAGTTGAAAATCAAAGATGTGGATTTTGGGGATTTGATTGTGTGTTTGGGTTTCTTTGATTGTGTTTCTGAGTTGTTAAATGGTCTATGTGGGGTTTTGAATTGATTTTGGGGCTTAGGTGTGAGTTTGGGGATGATTTGGGAGTGTTTTGGATGATGAAATGCAGAGGAAAAACCCAGTTTTTCTGGGTTCGCGAAGGAGCGTCGCGACCCTGTTCTTGGGCACCGCGGCGCGAGGCTGTTTTCAGTCAGGGGAGCTTTCTGACTTCGCTGGGCGTCGCGGCCCTTGCGGGTAGCACCGCGGCGCTACGCCTTTTTCAGGATGGGAAATTTTGCATTTTTGGGCATTTGTTCCAGGGGCTCGGGGGATGTTTCCAATGATTTGTTTTAGGAATTTGGGAGTCCCGAGAGTGTGGGATTGGTCCCGGGAAGTGGTTATGATTTGATTAGTATTAAAGGATGTTTCATGTGTGTTATGACTAGGATATTGGAGAGGCTCGTGCTTGAGGACCGTGCTCGCGGCTTTAGTGCATCAGGAGGCTCGGAATACAAGTAATAAAACTATAACACCCGTAGGATAGGGCATGGGCCCATAGTATGATTGCGGGGCGCGGCCCTATGTTGCATGTTGCATGATGAGATGATTGCAGGGCACGGCCCTATATTGCATCACATGTTAGGATGCAGACTTAAATGAATTAATATTCGTTTGAATGTTGTTGTGTTATACTATATGTGTGATTATAATAAAATGAACGGCAAGGGCCGAGAACGGCGTAGGCCGGGTGCGGCAGCGGGGCCGGAAGTAACACTTAGCACATGGGATGCTATAGTCAGGGCAGGGCCCGGTGGATACATGTGTTATCCTTACGGTGAGAACCGATACCCCAGGCTTCGGTAAGGCTTCTGGGGCGGCATGGCCGTGTTTGCTTAGTCTAATGGTTGACTTGTTTATCTGTGGACTATCTGATATGATTAACTGTATATTTGCATATGTTATGTTCTGCATGAGTTTTCTTGCTGGGCTTCGGCTCACGGGTGCTCCGTGTTGCAGGTAAGGGCAAAGACTGAGTCAACCAACCATGAGTACGGAGAGCGTGAAGCGACGCGTACATGTTTGGCCTGCCCGACTGCTTTGGTTGGGGGTTTATTCGAAAATGGCTGTAATAATCTATGATTTTTAGTATTGATCAACTGTAAACTTATTTCAAGATGTAAATAGTTTTCAAACCTTATTTTGGGATCCCAAATGTTTATTACTAGAAGTTTTTATTGAAACAATGCATTTTCAAAGGTTACAGCCTTAACTTTTAATTAGTCACACTTTCGTTTCAAAATCTCGGTTAGCGAGATCATTGCACACTGTTTTGTCTTAAAACTCACTTAGTAACGGCTCTAAGGAAGTAGGGCGTTACAATAATGTTTGGGAGTATCATAACAGAATTATCAATTTTTTCCAAGTAGTAAATCATAAAGGGGAACCATTGGCAATGAGATCGAGTTATGTCTTTTAGAATGGAGCATCTAAGTTGTTTACCATTACGATAGACAATGCTTCCTCTGATGATGTTGCCATTGGATACTTGAGGAGGAAGTTTAAGGAGAAAGATAAGGGACTAATTTTGGATGGAAAGTTTTTACATATGAGGTGTTGCGCTCATATAGTGAACCTAATTGTCATCAAAGGGTTGAAGGAAAAATACGGGTCAATTGCAGCAATTAGAAATGTTGTGTGGTTCGTTAGGTATTTTCCTTCTAGGCTAATTTTTTTTAAGGAGTGTGTGATGGATGAAAAGGATTGAATGTAAATGGCTTCTATGTTTAGATGTCCTAACAAGGTGGAACTCCACATATTTAATGCTCAATTGCGCAATGAAATTTCGGAAGGCATTTGACAGGATGCAAATAGATACTAATTATATGAAATATTTTGATGAGGTTGACAAAGATGGAAAACCAAATGAAGGGCCCCCCACTGATGTTTATTGGGATAATGCTCTAGTGTTTTTGGAGACTTTTTACGAAATAACATTAAAATTTAGTGGGTCTACTTATGTTATTGCTAATAAGTACTTCAATGAGATCTGCAATATGCACATGAGCTGTATGACTTAGCAGTTGACGGTGATGAGAATGAGTTATTGAGGACAATGGCAACGAGCATGAAACTAAAATATGACAAGTATTGGGGAAAGCTTGATAATTGCAGTGATGCACTTCTAATTGCCTTGGTCCTTGACCCAAGATACAAGCTTGACTATCTCAGTCATTGCTTTAGTGCTACTTATGATGAGATGACGTACAAAGAGATGGTGAAAAGGGTAGAGAAGACAACACGGGCAATGTTTGATCAATATAATGAGACAACATTAAGTCTTCATCCATCGCCGTCTATGACTCAGCTACAATCTCAGTCTATTGTTAGTGCTTCATCTACATTCGTCATGCCTGTTGATAGTCAACCTAGTGCCAAGAAGTCACGTAATTTGCATGATGAGTTTGTGGCACGGAGATTGAAGAATGATGATGGAATGACAAAAAATCAGGTCAATAAATATTTGGAAGAGGAACTTAAGCGACCAATTGAGAATTTTAATGTTTTGGGATGGTGGGCTAGTAGTGGGTGCAAATACAAGATCTTATCACTCATGGCTCGTGATGTGTTAGTTATACCGGTTACCACCGTTGCTTCTGAGGCGATATTTTTTATAGAAGGTCGAATTTTAGATCCTTTTAGAAGCTCACTAAGGCCAAGGATGGTCGAAGCATTAATTTGTCTCAATAACTGGTGGAGCATATCACATCAACCCATCATTGTTCGAGACTATATGGATGAAGAAGAAGCGCTTCAAACATCAAAGTATCTTGAGTTAGGTAGTTTATTACATTTTATTTGGATTTTCATGGTCTAACTTGAAACTTATAAATATTTTATTTTAAGTGTGTGAATGTTTTATAATATAATATTTATCTTTTATATCAATGATCCTACAAGTGTTGGGCCAACTTCATCCTTTGTCAATTTTCTGTCCTCAGCCTCATCAACTGCACAACAATCTACGAATTGAAAGAATTGCTTGTGAGAATTTATTCGTGCCTTATTTTACTTAGTATGTTGTTATTTATTATCCTTGATTTATTTTCTTTAATAATTTTTTTATTTGAATTTTGAAAGGAAATAAGGAAATGAGTGGTCAAAGACTTTCTTTGTATTTTGAATTTTCATGGACTTTATGCTTATGGTTGTAGACTTATGGATTTTATTATGGTTGTGGTTAACTAGTTATGTACTTTAGTTTATGGACTTTATGTTTGTTTATTATTGTAAGTGTTTTGGACTTTGGACTTTTGACATTATATTTTTTTCAAAATTTTTATCAAGACCAAAATTGTAAAAACAAACTTTAAAAATTAAAAAAGTGTAAAAAAATGGTATATTTGAACAATTGAGATTTTCGGTCCAAAACCCAATAGGCCAAGCCCAACCCGAAACTCGGCTCGAACAAAATCGAAACCCAAAACTGAACAAAAACCCAAAATTTTTGGATCGGATTCGGTAGAACTTTTATCCACCTAAAGCCCGCAAAACCTGAATCCGATTCACCCGAAACTCGAAAATCAAATCCGTGTATACCCCTAATATATAAGATATATAAGATTTGAAACTCCATATATACTATTATTAATTATTTTTATCATTTTTTATTTCTCTTATATCTCTATTTTTAAAATTTTATTTCTTATTTCACGTATGTAAAATATTAAAATAATATTTATTTTTCACTAAAAAATAACGATAACCAAACATATTTTTATTTTTGAAAATATCACATATAAAATAAAAATTTTCCAAGTCATTCTATTTTCAAGCAACTTTTTTGTGAAACTTTAAAATCCTCCAACTTATTTTCAATCTATGTTGTGGGTTTCCTTCTATAAAGAAAAAAAGAAAACATTTTCCTTTCAAAATCATAATATCCATATTTCTTCTTTAAAAAAAAATCAATTTTCCCCTCTTGAGCATAGAAGTTTTATATGAGTATAATTTTTTATTTTTTTTAATTTATTTGCACTTTTTATATTTTCTTCTTTAAATAGTAATTGATCATCCTCCCATAAATATATTTTATATAATAATTAATATAATAAAATAAAATAAAATTATTATTACTCTTAAATAGAAACAGTGGTATTTACAACATTGATTGAAGTCGGTGCTTGACATTATTAACAAATTAAAGTGAAAACTCTTTAAAAAACATGACAACTAAATTTATTTCTTATAATTATCTTACCACCACACAGTACCTCATTTTGATTAAATATGTTAATAAAAAACTCCAAAATTTGTATTTTCACTAAATAAATAAAATATTTTTTATGTTTGTTTTATTTTGTTTGAAAAATATCAGTTTGACTCTTGTGTTTTTTACGAATATGCGATCGGTCTTTTGTGTTTTGTTAAATGACAATTCGTATTTTGTGTTTTACCTTATACTAAATTTTGGTCAAAAAAATTTCAAATATAATATTTCATTCTTAACTTCTCGACCATCGCATAACTAACGACCTGATAATTGATCTTATAATTTAAAATATTTTGACTAAAATTAGGTTAAGGTACTATTTTGATCTATTTTGTAAAACACAATGTTCGAATTGTCATTTAACAAAACACAAAGACCGATTGAGTATTTAGAAAAAATAAAGGGCTAAAATCATATTTTTTCTATTTTGTATTATAAAGCATAATAATACTTTTTCCCTACAACGAAAAATCGTTTATATATTTGTTATTTTTCACTCTATCACTTTTTTTTTTAAATAATTGAAATTTTAGGTGTGTTTATCGTCTTAGGTAATTAGAAAATAATAAATTAAATAAATTCAAAATAGATTATTTGTGTTCATAAACTGTGTATTGTTGGAACGATTAACTTTTAATTTTTCTTAGCAAAAAAAATAGCTTTTATTTATTTATTTTTATAATTATTTGAGAGGTATGACCATAGATAACGACGTGCCAATCGGTAGTGTTTGGATAAGATATATTTATTTTTGTATTATTATTTTTATGTATTTTTACTCACGTGACTCATATCCTACTCCACTGCTGTAAAATACAAGTATCAATATGATATGAGTAAATAAGTACACATATTATATACTTATTTTTTAAAATTTATATTTTTTAGTATATAAAGTTATATAAATATTTGTGTTACTTTTTTATTTATATATATATATTTTATTTATTTATTTGTATATGGAAAAATACTATTTTGATTATTGTATTTTGTGTAATTATCCATTTAGATCTAATATTTTGTTAAATTATATTTTTAGATATTGTGTTTTGTAAAATAAATAAATAAAATAGTATCTTTCGTTTTGATTAAAATCCTTTCAAATATAAGATTAATGTTTGGGTCATCGACAATGTGATTGATTCAGAGAAGCGAAGAATATGATTGAAGACCAGAAAATAAAATATTATATTTGAAATTATTTTCACCAAAATCATGTTCAGTGTACTTTTTTGATCTATTTTGTTAAATACAGAGTCTGAAATGTAATTTAGCAAAATATAATGTCCAAACACTTATTTGGTCAAAACATAGATGTCAAAATAATATTTTTCATTTGTATATGTACACTATATATGTTAGTGATATGTATTTAATGCGTAGTATTATATCATAATGTATTGTATAATCTTAAGTTATATAATATTATATATTTATATGAAGTATTATATTTGGTATTGACTTGTATTTAAATATAAATATACAACGTATTTAAATATAATACGACACATCAAACATATTTTTACAATATTATTTAACTCTATATGTGTAGTGTATGATGTCTCATCCTTGTATACTTACACTATTATCTTACCCTAAAATTTATTAAATCACGATTATATTTATGATTAAACGAGTTTTAGGATGAAATTGTGTTCTCACACAAACTCGATCAATATTTATTTGTCATAAACTTGAAACAAACCCAATTGTGTTTTCAAATTGATTTGTGGACAAATCTATTTAGAGGACCCCTAATGTTTACAATCTAATGAGAAAATTTGTGTTGAAGTGTGTTTTAATTTTTTATGGATGTTTCAAGGCAAGCTTGTATTTATTATTGGTCCTTGTCCCCTAGTTTTTGTTTGTCTTATGATTATGATTTGAACATGTTGGGTCCTTGTAATTTCAATTTCTCATTATTATGTATTGAGCTTTTGTGATACTAATATGTCTCTAAAACACATGTGAATTTCTTAAAATAATAAAACCAGCATCAAACTACTCATGTAATGTCTTCAATATGTTTATATGTACTAAATTTTTATAATAATTTTTTTTTTTGTTTCACATTAAAAAACGTAATAATATATTCAATATAATTATTTTTATATAAATATTAATCAACACAAATATATTTGTTAAATATAGGAATGAGAATTCAAAAATTAAATGATTCAAATACATAAAATATTTTTACTCTATATTTTTATTTGTTCAAATTAGAAGGTACTATTTTATATTTTGAAATTTGACTTCATGAGAAAAAGAAATATTAAAAAAATATGTATTTTCATAGATGAAGCAAACAAATAATTAACAAGTTGAAATGAATTAGTGTGATAGAATTCTTGAATTCTAATTGTACATTTTATTAATATTTTTTTACTAAGTTAAAAATAATATCATCACACATGATGTATTTTTTTCTTTCAAATACTAGAAACTTATATATAAATATATATTATAAAAAATGAATCATTATGCACTAGTACTTTGTGGCTAATATGTATTGTACTTGTGAAAGTGTTTGAGTAAATACATATATAGTAAGTGTGTGTAGATATACAGTTCATGTATTTAGTAATAAATTTGTATTGATTAATAACGAGTTATGTATAGATAGGTAGGTCAAATCTAATTTGTGAGTCATTATCTTACTCAAATTTATTTCCTACTAACTTCATTGCTCAATAGTGTTTTATGGGTTTGAAAGGCACTCTGTTCATGGCAGTCACCCCCCATATCTTACACAATCCCTCACAGCTCACACAACTACAAAAACAACAAGACAATGGTCCTTACTCCTATTAAAATAAATCCCTTTTTCTTACTATCGAAATCCAGAGTAAAAATGTAATTTTATTCTCAATTTGAAAATAAAAAACTCGAAGAAATTGTTTATTTTATTCGAAATTCGAATATCGTAATATTCCTTTTGTTGTATTTGATCGTCGAATATCGGTCTTTCGAACTAATTAGTGAAATAATATTGGGTTTATATTTTTTTGGACTCTGTTTTGTCTCATTACCTGTTTGGATATTGTGTTTTGACAAATTTGGTTTTGAACTTTGTATTTTGTAAAATGGTTCAAATAGACCCCTAAAACTGATTTTGATGAAGAAGACATTGAATATAAATACACAGTTGTTAGACAAAATGATTTTGTTTTTGTTTTAAATTGTTAGTTTGGTGAATTATTTGTAATTTTAGCTCCTAACATTTTGACCAAAATCGAGATTAGGGTTCTATTTGAACCATTTTACAAACACACAGAGTCCAAAAAATCATTTGTCAAAATACAAAGTCCAAGCATGTAATTGGACAAAACACATAGTCCAAAAAAATATAAATGTTAATTTTCACGGTTACACTTATATATAATGTTTGATTGTATGAAATGGTAATTTCTTGAGTAGAATCCATATTCATTTGGTTAAAGATCTTATTTTAATTTTTTTTCAAAATAAGAAGATCCATCAAAATCTAGTTTAGTTAAGCTAATAAGGTAACGTAATTTGTAGTAAAAACAAAAAAAATCTTATAGTAATGTTTACATAACTCAATATAGTAATACATATAATTCAAAGTCAACTCAAAATAGTAGGCACAACACAAGTTGAGGTCAAAACCCTAGAGGAACAAATTATTATTGTATTACCAATTAGTCCAAAATAAATGCTAATCTTCTTCCCTAAAATAATTCTCTAAAAAGAAATGGGAAATGAAAAGAAACAACTAAGAAATGAGAATTTAATTTTGTTCAATAAATGTGGGGTATGTAGCAATTATTCATGAGTGGAAATTAGATATTGGTTTTTTTTTAATATTTAATTAATGGAGAATTGTCCAAAAAAATAAAAATAAAAAAAGAAAGAGCATTAGGTATTTTGTTTTCCTCTTTTAGATTGCAATGAAATTAAATAAAAATGCAAGCATGCATTGGCAAATATATAAAATTAAAAAAAGTGAATAAAGTATAAATTTGATGAAAAGTTGTTGAAAAAGTCTTTTGGGTACCAATCCAAACATCACAAGATGCTTTATTTATTATTTTTTATTTTTTTAGATAATATATTCCTTTTTAGAGGTAACCAAACACAAAAACTAGAACCATTTATCATGTATTTATTTTAAATATGGATGGAAACAAATAAATAGGAAAATAAAATATTTTCTTATTATTATGGCAATAAAAAAGGAAAAAAAAGAGGTGTAAACCCTAGCATTCTTTTTATTTTTTATAATTAAAAAAATAAAAAAAAGTGAACATTAATCATGATTCAGGACCCAAACAAAAAGTAATATACAGCTAATCAATTCCATTCAAATACAATATTTTTCACAAAAAGTAAAAATTATACACTAAGCACTTTATTTTTATTTATTTCTTAATAGACCCCCATATTTTGAGAAACTACAATTTATACCCTTATAATTTGGTTATTTTTTAAATTATCAAAATCAACTAATTGAAAATACATCTTTGTCCTTTCTTCTGAAAACAAAAACCAAGCTGTTGGTATTTAAAAACAATTATTTGTTAAACAGTGATTATAATATAAAATTGTGTTTATTTAAAATAATCAACATGATATAATAATAATCATATTTTAAGTCATAATTTTGGAACATTATTTTATTATGGCAAAGTTGTACATTTAATAAAACAGAATTCGACCAACACCAAACTAATATCTTTATTTTAAAAATTAGATATATGTGAAAATAGATTTTTTAAAAAAAAGAATCAATAAATGAATTACAAAATTATTCCTATATAAACAATATATTTAACCAGACTTATTAACTGAAAATAAAAAAGAACAACCAAGTGCTTATTTATTTAATTAGCCAAATAATCGCACATTATATTCTTAAGATATTATTTTTCAAAATTATATTTTTCTGTTGAGTTTTCCCTAATTTTCTCTGTAATTTTCAATAATTAGTTTAATTTTCTGCAAGAATAAATATGGAAAATACACAAAATGTTTAGATTTTAATAATTTATCATAAACAATGAAAAAAGAGAAATATATATGAAAAGTTGGTTTACCCTAAATATCATATAAAAAAAATATAAGGTTTAGATTGTAATTTTATAAAATAACAGAATTTCTTGAAAGAAATTAAGAAAAAGGAAAATTGGGGAGTTCTAAACAAACACCAAAAATATATGTGTAGTTAGATTGTATTTTAAAAATTTATAAGAATTTTGTAAAAAGTGGAAATTTTACAATTTCTGAAAAAATAGAGGTAAAAAGTAATATTTGTGAAAAATTGACATTAATTAAATGCCCTAAACAATTTGTATTTACTATTTAGGGTTTATATTGTAATTGAATAAAATAAAAGGATTTTGTAAAAAAAAAAGAAGTGAAAATCTACAATTTTCCAAAAATAAGTGGGAAAAAGAAAATGAAAAATTATAAAAAAAAAAAAGAAAAAAGGTTGCCCTAATACCCAAAATCCAAATTCAAGGTTTGGTTTGGATTGTAATTTTAAATGATTTATTTATTTTTTTTCACAATTTCTAAAAAAGAAAGAATTTTGTGAAAAAAAGAATTGAAAATGTTAAATTTTCCAAAAAATTAGGGGAAAAAAAAGAAAAATAAAAAGGGGGAAAATCAATCAGGTTGCCCTAAATACCCAAAATCCAAAAACCCTTATTCGGTTTCGTTCTTTGTTTTACAGCCGAATTGAATCCCTCTCTTCTCTTCTTCTCTTCAAAAAGAATTTCGTATATAAATTCTCACAATCACAGCGAAGAGGAAGAGAGAGAGAGAGAGAAAAGACTAGGCCTTTGCACCAATCAGAGGCAGCCATAGCCAAAAACCTCAAAACCCTCTCTTTCTATCTATCTGTCTATATATCCCTATATCTCTATCTCTCTTCCTTATTCGTCTTTGTTCGCCGCCATATCCATTGTTCGAGATGGCACAACCCGACTCGAATCAGCTCCAACAAGCCCAACTGGCGGCGATTCTCGGCCCCGACCCAGCCCCTTTCGAAACCCTGATCTCTCATCTCATGTCCTCCTCCAACGAGCAGCGTTCGCAGGCTGAGCTTCTCTTCAATCTCTGTAAGCAGACCGATCCCGATTCTCTCTCTCTCAAGCTCGCTCACCTTCTCCAGTTCTCTCCTCACCCCGAGGGTCGGGCCATGTCTGCTATTCTCCTCCGTAAGCAACTCACCAGGGACGATTCTTATCTCTGGCCCAGACTCACCCCCGCGACTCAGTCCTCTCTTAAGTCTATTCTGTTGTCTTGTATTCAGCGCGAGGAGGCGAAGTCGATTTCGAAGAAGCTTTGTGATACCGTCTCGGAGCTTGCTTCTGGGATTTTGCCTGATAATGGGTGGCCTGAGCTTTTGCCGTTTATGTTTCAATGCGTTTCGTCTGACTCCGCTAAGCTTCAGGAGTCGGCGTTTTTGATCTTTGCTCAGTTGTCTCAGTACATAGGGGATTCGCTTGTTCCTCATATCAAGGAATTGCATGCTGTTTTCTTGCACTGTTTGAATTCTTCGTCGAGTTCTGATGTGAAGATCGCTGCTTTGAATGCTGTGATTAATTTCATTCAGTGTTTGTCGAATTCCGGTGACCGTGATAGGTTTCAGGACTTGTTGCCTGCCATGATGAGGACTTTGACGGAGGCTTTGAATAACGGGAATGAGGCCACGGCTCAGGAGGCTCTAGAATTGTTGATTGAATTGGCTGGAACCGAGCCCAGGTTCTTGAGGAGGCAGATTACCGATGTGGTTGGGTCCATGTTGCAGATTGCTGAGGCTGAGTCTTTGGAGGAAGGGACTAGGCATTTGGCTATTGAATTCGTCATTACTTTGGCGGAGGCTAGGGAGAGGGCACCTGGGATGATGAGGAAATTGCCTCAGTTCATTAGCAGATTGTTTGCCATTCTGATGAGGATGCTTTTGGATATTGAGGATGACCCGGCTTGGCATAGCGCTGAGACCGAGGATGAGGATGCTGGTGAAACCAGTAATTACAGTGTTGGGCAGGAGTGTTTGGATCGGCTTTCGATTTCCTTGGGTGGAAACACAATTGTCCCTGTTGCTTCTGAGCAGTTGTCTGCTTATTTGGCTGCTCCTGAGTGGCAGAATCACCATGCTGCTTTGATTGCTCTTGCCCAAATTGCAGAGGGATGCCAAAAGGTATCAAAGAGGGTTCTCTTTTGTTTTGTGCTATTGATATTTTTAGCATAATGCATTATCCTTAAAATGTATGAATTATCTTCAATTAGTTACCATTTGTTTATAGTTCAGGTCACAGAAGTTTAGTTGCTTGTTCATGCCCAATAGCATTGTTTTTGGTTCAGCAGTCACTTGTGTTATTATTTTACATACATAGTGTTTCTTGCACAAATAGACTTAAGATATATTTTATGTTGTTGGCAACTGATATTCGTTTCTATTGTGTTGTCAGGTAATGATAAAGAATTTGGAGCAAGTGGTTGCAATGGTCTTGAACTCATTTCAAGATCCCCACCCCCGTGTTAGGTGGGCAGCTATCAATGCTATTGGCCAGTTATCTACTGATTTGGGCCCAGATTTGCAAGTTAAATACCATCCACAGGTGCTGCCAGCACTTGCTGCAGCTATGGACGATTTTCAGAATCCCAGAGTGCAGGTTATTCACCAGCTATATGCATTTTGATATTTTTCTGAATAATTGAATATGAACTACTTGTGACATCGTCTTCTTGATGGTGTAATTTCTCAATTGTGTAATGCTAGTTTCGTTGTCAGTCAATGGTGGTGCCTTTTCAATGCAAGTAGGTAGTTGTTTATTCTTAAACTTGTAAATAAGATCAACTATGGCTATTCCAAGTCCAGGATGCAAGCTATTGGCTTAAGGATTTGTTACACACATGACTTGCTGATGTTTGCAATTGAATTAAATATCATGTTTCTCTACTCTTAAAGTTTCTGCAGTACACTTGTATTCTTGTTTAGTTTATGGCATACTGCATTTTGTTTTACTTATGAACAGTAGTGATATTGCAAATTGCAAAGTTGTGGTTACGCAAATGTTCATCTAATGGTGTTCATGGCTAAGTCCTATTATGCTAGTCAAATCAGAGATTCATTTTTGGGTTTAGTATTCTGATTGTTTTGTTTGCTGTCTTTTCTATGTGGTTTTATTCCTTTGTGAATTTTGCTCACAAGTCAAGTATCATTTGTTTTTTATGAGAAATTTTAACATTTACTACCTTATTCTATTAATATGAATAACTTGAATATATTCAATGTTAAATTTGTAATTTGTATATCTACAGGCGCATGCTGCTTCAGCAGTGCTCAACTTCAGTGAGAACTGCACTCCAGATATCTTAACCCCTTACTTGGATGGGATTGTAAGCAAGCTGCTTGTGCTTCTCCAGGTGGGTCTTCAACAGAAATACTTAGTATTATTTTCCCTAGACCTGCATGAATAAATTTATAGAAGCTAAAAGTTGAGATACAGGCCTTGGTTGGCAAGGCTTTTCAAAGTCAATTTTTGGATTTTAAAAGTTGAAAGCTATTTTAAGTCTTGGGTGGGTTTCCATATATTTTGGGCTTGTATTTTTAAAAAGCTCCTTGGGGATGGAAGAAGCCACAAAAAGTAGCTTTTTAGGAAGAGCTTATGTAATGCTCAAAGCCCAAAGTTAAGAGCTTGACCGACCAAGCCCATAATATGCAACTCTTAACACTGTGTATGTCTTGTGTAGAATGGGAAACAAATGGTGCAAGAGGGGGCTTTGACAGCTTTGGCATCAGTTGCTGATTCATCTCAGGTAATTTTACATACAATTCTACGATATTGAATTGTTTCTTATGGATTACTCAATATGACTTTATGTAATCTCTAGGAGCATTTCCAAAAATACTACGATGCGGTTATGCCTTACCTGAAAACCATTCTGTTGAATGCAACTGACAAATCCAACCGCATGCTACGTGCCAAATCCATGGAGTGCATTAGTTTGGTTGGTATGGCTGTCGGAAAGGATAAGTTCAGGGATGACGCCAAGCAGGTATCATTATTTCACTTGACATCACCCTTACATGCCATTTTTTTCCTTTCTTGTATTATACAAGTTTTTGAACCTTTTAAAATTTAATTTCTGCATTAATGGATAACATAATTTCAAGATATTTTTAAAATCTGATGTAGTGTTTGCTTTGGAATATCATTTTCATTTCAATCATACTTTAAAGCTAATTTTTAGAGATTTATTTACCTTGAATTCTACTTTTAGAGTGACTGGTACTCAATTTTGGGACACTCAAATTTGAATCCTTGCTACGTTTTAATTAGCTCTGCTTCCAGGAGATTTTCTGTTATAGAACTACATTTGTAAGTGATTATTGGAGGCCTGATGTGTTCTATTATGTAAGGTTATGGATGTGCTGATGTCTTTGCAAGGATCTCAACTGGAGACTGATGATCCAACCACAAGCTATATGCTACAAGTATGTTCTTTATCTTTCAAACTGTGAAAAACATTGCATGTCAATTTATTATGAGTGATAACATTTACACTATAATGATATAGGCATGGGCAAGACTCTGCAAGTGCTTGGGACAAGATTTCCTCCCTTACATGTCTGTTGTAATGCCGCCCTTGCTCCAATCTGCCCAACTTAAGCCAGATGTAACTATTACTTCTGCTGATTCTGATAATGATGGTGAAGACTCTGATGATGAAAGGTCTTAATTTATGTCTTTTCTTTATCATGTTTTATTAGATAACTTCCAATCTGCCGCTCTGTAGCGTCACTGATTTCTTTTAATGTCTATATTTCTTTCCTCAAATAATTTTTTTAATTGTTTAATGTTTCCTGATTTTTGCAATACTGCCATACAATGTAGCAGGATGTGTTTCTCTCTATTCTCTCCCTTCCCTCTCTGACATTCCAACTCTCCTGTTACATTGTAGTGGGATAAAGATTGTCCAATAAATTTCACGACCCTCTTGCTTGCTATTATGGATATATGCATCTACATCCAATTTGATGGTCTCATGCCTTGTCGAGATTTATAGATTAGGAAGTGAATGCAATTCTAGGTTCACGATTGGGCTGTACTAGGTAGGCAATCCAAGGTCTGTGTCGCGGTAGACTTTATCATTGAGTCTAATATGTTTGTGCTGGCTCACCAAAGTTTTATATATCCTTGCATGGTTTGATTTTTCTCAAGCTATTATCAGCAAACCTTTTTGAGGCTTGTACAGCTTGGGGAACCCTTAATATCGGCAGGGCTTAGGAAAAACTCCTGAATTTAGGAGCTTTTGTATAATGCTTCAGGCCTTCAGCAAGTGGGAATTTCCTTCTGGTAGGTTAGTTGGTGGTTCAGGTTTTCTTGAAAGTGATTCAAGTGATGTGTACTACAGCTTGGGGTTATCTTAAATTTTAGTTAGTGGAAACCTGATATCTCTGCGTCAGACTGGTGTTTCACGTGTTTGGGAAATGAGGAGTCTTTTAAGTATCACCCGCCTCATTTTAGGCTGCCTTAAATCTAGGGGCTTAGCTTTGGTGGTGTGGCTAAGATGTTAGATTTTTAGATAATTATTCCTCTATGTGCTAGAAGGATCCTGGACAAGGTAAAATGTGGGGAGGATTGTTTATTTGTTTTTTTGGATTTTGTACAAGGTACTAGACTGGCCTGTTTTTGTGGTTTTGTTAGCGTTTAAGTATGGTGAAAATCACGTGATGATGTAGTAGTGTTTATATGTTTCTTTCTTGTTAACTTTTATTTTCTTTATATTTTTGGATGCATTTCCTAAGATTTGTTTTGATTTATTACAGTATGGAAACAATTACTCTTGGGGACAAACGAATTGGAATCAAGACTAGCGTGTTGGAGGAAAAAGCTACAGCTTGTAATATGCTATGTTGCTATGCTGACGAGTTGAAGGAAGGATTCTTTCCATGGATTGACCAGGTTGGTTGTTGTGATTTATAGTTCTTTTGTGTTGCTAGGATTTTTGATGATTTGATTACTAGATATGGATTCATTTTCTTTTTTAGGTTGCTCCCACTTTAGTTCCACTTTTGAAATTCTATTTCCACGAAGAAGTTAGGAAAGCAGCTGTTTCAGGTAATACATACCAACAATTAGAATTACATGTTTTCATCCCACTTTCTTTCTGACGGCTTTTATCAATATTTTTGGCCCATTTAGCTTAGAAACTTGTAATTCTGATTTTCTTTTGGTTCTATCCAGCCATGCCGGAGCTATTGCGTTCAGCAAAATTAGCTATAGAGAAGGGGCTAGCTCAAGGTCGAAATGAGACCTATATAAAACAATTATCTGATTACATAGTTCCAGCTCTGGTGGAAGCATTGCATAAGGTAATATTGTTGTGAATTTAGTTTCTCTCCAAGTTATAATGTATATTTCTTTTGATACCTTGTTACGCAGTTGTAGAAGTACTTACATTGAATCTGTATGCAGGAACCTGATACAGAGATCTGTGCAAGTATGTTGGATGCTTTAAATGAATGCTTACAGGTTAGTTGTATTCTTACTAAAGTATATTATATTCATACTATTATCTTAACTACCCTGTATCTTTGATATATTCTTTGTTTGAACCAAACACATCTAACGAGTCCAATTGCACCTTTAGGTGGTGTTTTGATGGAATAAAAATTGGAAAGGGAAGTTTATTTCCTGGACTTTAATCTAGTAATCTCAAAGAAGAGAAACAGCAGATTAAGTACAAAACAATTTCAAGCTGTCTTTCCAATTTCTCATTAACAAGGAATGAGGAATTTCAGGAAGGGAATGCCTTTAATAGCTAAATAAATAATAATATAAAGGATAACAGGAGCATCTTCAATATCTTCATCAACCAGATCAGTAATCTCTGGAAAAATTTAAGATGAAACCTTATTTATTCTCAAAAGGGACTCAGAAAAGGAATTTTCTCTCTTCCATGCATGCAATTGGAATGCATGAATTTTTCATTATTGTGTTGTGAAAGGTTTTTTGATGTTTCATTTGAAGGGTGATAGTCAGTTATCATGAAATGCTACTAAATGAATATTGTAAATTGTGAACCCCAAATCAAAATTTTGATTGATTTAAGCTTGAGTTTCTTTTCAGTGGTCTTTTAAATTTGTAGAATGAATTATAATGAAGTTTTCTGTTTACTTTTTTTAGATTTCTGGACCACTATTGGATGAAAATCAGGTCAGATCTATCGTTGATGAGATAAAACAGGTCATTACTGCTAGTTCAAGTAGAAAGAGGGAGAGGGCAGAAAGGGCCAAAGCAGAAGATTTTGATGCCGAAGAAATAGAGCTGATTAAGGAGGAAAATGAACAAGAGGAAGAAGTATTTGACCAAGTAAGTATCTTAAGACCATTTCCTAGTGTAATATAATAACTATTGCTCTATTTTTTTCCCCTTTTTTTTAACCATTTCTTTTTCTGGGCTCAGGTGGGTGAGATATTGGGGACTTTGATTAAAACATTCAAAGCCTCTTTCTTGCCTTTCTTCGATGAGCTGTCATCATATTTAACACCTATGTGGGTAAGTATCAGTTTTCTTGATAACGTTTTTTAATGCTTGTATTGATGAATGATGATAGCGATAGTGTTGCTCTACTAAGCCATTGATAGAATTTTTGTGCTATTGGTGACTGGCTAGAATGGTCTTGTGTGAAATATGCCATTGTGTAAATGTGTCTGTGCTGATGAGTTGGATGTTCCAGTTTTTCTTATGTTTTTAGTTCTTTAGGACTACCTTTTTCTTTGGCTGTTTTCCTCGTATTTTAGTAGTATGACAGCTATAATGAATGTGTGAAATAAGGTCTTCGGTCTCTATATTTTCTTGCCTCGTTAAGTCAATATAATAGAAATCAATAGGCACTCATTAAAGTGGGGGGTCCTTGCTGAAGCTAATAATGTATATAAATGGGCCATCTACCAAGGGCATTTCAGTTGAACTCTATTTTTATTATTACTATCACCAAACGATGTGGAATTTTTTCTTTGGTTTTTCAGTCCGTATTGTGTTCACGAACCCAGTTTTTTTTTTTTGATATATTTATTGTTTTGAAACACAGGGCAAGGACAAGACAACTGAAGAGAGACGGATAGCTATATGCATATTTGATGATGTTGCCGAGCAGTGTCGTGAAGCAGCTCTAAAGTAGACTTGTCTAACTTGAAATCTTTTCTCAAGTAGTCTCATACTCATATATTCATATGGTGTGTACTCAATTGATCTGGTTTTATTTTGATGTGGTCAGATATTACAACACTTATCTCCCGTTTGTATTGGAGGCTTGCAATGATGAAAATTCTGATGTCAGACAGGTTTGATTCACTTCACCGACATGTGCTTCGTTGATGTTTTGTTTAGAGCTTTTCATGTAATTTGTTTGACTGTCCTTTTTCAGGCCGCTGTATATGGGCTTGGTGTGTGTGCAGAGTTTGGTGCATCTGCGTTCAAACCTTTGGTTGGAGGTATATTTTTCTTTCTTGTCTAATAAAAGCTATTTTATTTTATATTGTTATCTCAGAATAACATTTTTATGTGATTTGTACAGAGGCACTTTCAAGATTGAATGTTGTACTCCAGCATCCTAATGCCCTTCAAGCTGAAAATCTGATGGCGTATGACAATGCTGTGTCAGCTTTGGGAAAAATTTGTGCTTTTCATCGTGAGAGTATTGATGCAGCTCAGGTACTTCAGTGCTTGCATATATTTGTCTCATACCTAAAGTAGTATAGCTTTCGATTCATATCTAATATTTATTATGTCATTGTCGTGACCACTTGTTATTATACGGATTATTCTATTTATGTAATTACGAGTTATCGTCCAAACATACCTTATGGTTCATGTTTGTGATAAGCTTCGTGTGGAAACTGAATGATCTGTGGTTGACAGGTTGTTCCAGCGTGGTTGAATTGCTTACCTATAAAAGGTGACTTAATTGAAGCTAAAGTTGTTCACGACCAGCTATGTACAATGGTGGAGAAGTAAGTGCATCCAGTCTGTTCTAGGCAAACCTTTATGCCCGCTTTTTTTTCTTCCGTATTTTTCACTAAGATTTACCATTACTATGCTGTTCAATCAAACAATCGTTCTTCTTCTTAATCATTTACAGGTCAGATCAGGAACTTTTGGGTCCCAACAACCAATATCTTCCAAAAATAGTTGCAATTTTTGCAGAGGTTAGTGAATTTTTAAGTTCATATAGCAGCTTTAAAAAAGTATGCAGTCTATGATGAATTTTACACCAACACTTATTCCTTTAAACAAGTATATTAATAATTTATATACTTGGCCTCAACTTGACATGTAACACATGGTGTTGTGGACCAAAAGTAAATGTCATCCTTTCAAGGAGGCTGGTAATCCCATAAATCTATCTAATGTCATTATCGACCAAAGTTTAGCATTAAATTGGAGAATGTTTTTGCTCGATGCCTATGGCATGATCATGTAGACTTGCATAGAATGGGTCTTTTCTCATTTGTGATTGCAACCAATACTTTGATCTGAATTTGATCACAAAATTTTGTAAACTTTTGCTCGAGTCAATTTCTTAAGGGGGTATGATTTTTGTCGCAGGTTTTGTGTGCGGGCAAAGAGCTAGCAACAGAGCAAACTGCAAGCAGAATGATCAGTTTACTAAGGCAGCTCCAGCAGACCTTACCACCATCGACCTTGGCCTCAACTTGGTCTTCCTTACAACCACAGCAACAACTTGCATTGCAATCCATTCTCTCCTCATAATATCTCTACATCTGCAGTGGTGGCATATTTTTGCTGTTGGCTTATTCATCCCTTGGGTCTTGTATTGTGTCAAAATTATTTTGTCACCGTTTCGTTTCGATAAGATGGTTCCCAACATTCGTTATTGCATAATGTTTTTTTTATTACAGCAAGCCGGCGTCATTGCTTGGAAGTCATCGATTCGATTGGAATGATCTTTTTTGTAGAATGTGTATACTACAAGTGTTCAATTTATAGTGCGGTTTTGAGTACAAAAAAGAAAAAAAAACTGTTGGTTAGTTCATGGTGGTTTGCAGAGTGGTTTTAATTTTTTGGTCGGTCCATCATCGTCGTCCCCGTCCGTCCGTCGGTCTCGGTTGGTTGGTTGGTTGGTTGGTGCTTGAGTTGTGAGGGTTGTCACTACTTGTCAGTGAGAGGCAATGATTTGTAGCAGTTTTGTTTTCATTGTTGTTTTCGCTATACAACATTACATTATGGGAATTTGTTGACTATATTATTTATGGTGATTCTCTCAATTAGATTTTCCAAAATTTTGATTCTCATAAGCAATAAAAAGGACCATATATTTTTTGTTGTGTATTCATTCTTCTTTTTTAGACTACATTTTAAAGATTCAAAATTTTCATTTAAATGTACCATGTCAACATTTAAATGAAGTCAAATTCAACATGTTAAAGAATGCAAACTTTGTAACCTTTTTCTTTGATTTATTTTCTCCAATTTTAGGTGGAATATATGTTGTCAAGTGTTGGGTGAGACAGAGAGATAACAACTGACATAGTAAGAAGAATAGATTCCCATTAGAACCCCTAACAAATATGCTTAAGATTCCCATTCAAACCCCTAACAAATATGCTTAGATCATTTTTTTTTTCTTTCTTTTTGGAAGGATTCAACATTGTTTAGTGTTCTTAACTTCCAAGGCAGGAAGTACAAATGTCATCCTTTCGTGCTCTCAACATTTACACTTTTTTATACAAGGCAATTGTTTCGTTGACCAAAATTAAGGTGAGGACAACTACTTACATATAAAAATGTATGAAACTGGCTCCCATGTCTAGAATTTCTAGACATGTCCAAAAGATTTGGTCATAAACAGAACATTGTAAAGTCAGAACAACCTCAAAATTTAACTAAAGTCTTCCTCATATGTAGACAAAAAAGATGATGAAAACGAGCTTCCCACTAAAGAGGAAAAATTTCTTGTCTATCCTTATATAAACAAGACCCTTTTCTCATTCTACTCATTCAACACTTTTCATAACACTTTACAAAATGTTACTTCAACAAGCCCAACAAAAGGAGCAAAAGGTAGTAGTCTCAACCAACAAACAAAGAAAGTTCATGGGAAGAGCAACCGCAATCAAGGCCACCAAGAACAAGTTTGTTGGGGTTAGACAGAGGCCATCAGGGAAATGGGTAGCAGAAATCAAGGACACAACAAAGAAGATTAGGATGTGGCTAGGAACCTTTGATACAGCTGAAGAGGCTGCTCGAGCCTACGATGAAGCTGCGTGCCTTCTTCGTGGTTCAAACACTCGAACCAACTTCGCCAATCGTGTTCCAACCGATTCTCAGCTCTCTTTGAAGATCAGAAACCTTCTCAACCGAAAAAAGAGCTTGAAACAAAGCAACCCCACCACAGTTAGTACCAGTGTTGTTAGTGTTGGTTCAAATACTATGAGGGATTGTTTTCATTTCAATAATACAAACCAAAAGTCTAACTCAACAACTACCAATTATGCTTCTTCTTCTTCTTCTTCTTCTTCATCTTTATCTGGTTTCATAAACCAGAGTAATCTGGTGTTTGATGGTGCATATAAACCAGATATGAGCAACTGCGTTGTGGAACCTCATCAGGGTATGGCTCATTTCGATTACACATGGCCGTTTCCTATTGGGTTTGATCAAATTCCAATGACATATCAAGGAATGGAGTTGACAAAAGGGGTTGATTCCTTATCCACATCACCATCATCATCATTATCATCACAATCATCTTCTTCATCTAGTACAGCAGCAGCAGAAGCAGAAGTGGAGTTTACTGAATTTGGAAGAATGAAGTTAGAAAGGCAAATATCAGCTTCATTGTATGCAATGAATGGAGTGAATGAGCATATTGGCTATGCATATGATTCCACCACTGATGCTCATTGGGATCTTTCTGCTTTCTATCAGTTGTTTTGTCCAAGTTAATTAATGTCTAATCTCTCCCTCTCTCTCTCATGTTATCTGTTTTTATCAATATTTTTGGATGAGTGAAGATACAAAAATATCCTTAGCTATACATAACCAATAAGTAAACATGTTTGAGTACTATTATTGCTCTTAACTACAGATTACTCAAAGTCATAACTCAATATTTAGTCAACTTTACAAATTTAGGATTTAAAAAAGCTTCTTTCTCTCAAAATCATAACTCATGAATGAGTGGCCTATTAGAAAGGCAAAAATTGCTGTCATGGATAATTGCCTCTGAGGCTCTTCCTACAACTGATAGACTTCCCTTTCTCAAAGATTGCTCAGTGACTAGAGCTTTGTGGCTGTCATCTCGCTGGGGTGTTCATAGTGATTCCATCACTGCCTCCAATGGAAGAGAACTAATTACTTGGTTCTGCAACAACATGAGCTTCCCTCAAACCAAAGATCTCTCATGTTATATGCTGTCTGTGTTAATGAAACAATTTGGAACCTTAGGAATGAGAGGCTTTATCGTCTCAATCAATAGCATTGACATGTTAACAGAGTCAATGAAGTGCTTAATTCAGGTGTCTCTTCAAGTTGCAAGCAAACATGTCCTAAGGAAAGCCAATCTGTTTCAATGCAGAAGCTGCAGAAGATGGACACAGCCTATGTAGACGCTTCTTTCGGTAACTCTTTTGCAGGGGCTGGAGTTGTGATGTTCGAAACTCCGACTCTCATGCAGGGGCGTGCCTGAGATGGACGATGCCCAAGACAAATAAAGAAAAAAAATGTTATTTTTCCAATTTTTACACATAAAATGATATTTTTCTAAAATTTGGCGACTTTTTTGTATGTAAAAATTGATATTTTTCTAAAATTTAGTAACCCTTTAGGGTGTGGGGCCTAGGCATGGGCCTAATCCTCCTATACTTAGGCACGACCCTGCTCTCATGGAACCAATCGTTTTTTTGCTGGAGGCCTTGAAGGATGTTCAATCTTTTGAAACGTGTCATGTTATTTTTTGTAACCTAACAGGTTCCATCTCAAAACCAATTGATGATGAGTGAAATAACTCATACTCTTATAAATTGTTGAATACACCTACACATATATTTTCTCTAACATCCATTCTCAAGATGGTGGCTATTTTTGCTCACCAATCTTGGACGGCTTGATCGCAAGTGACTCGTTGGCTCTTTTTGACTCACTATCTCCGAATCACAAAGGGCTCTTTTGGCCATCTTTTTGGACCGGTTATTGATTTGGATCGGATACATACTCGTTAGAGTTTTCTTTGGCTCTTGATACTATGTTAGAATGTGGAATATAGTGCATGGTAAGAAGCATGATGTTCCATCTCAAAACAAATTGGTAATGAGTGGAGTAACTCATACTCTTATAAATTGTTGAATATATCCACATACTTTCCATGTGTGATTTTTTCTCAAACAAACCCACACTGGATTTGTTCTCAGAATAAAGCAAGAGTAATTTTTTAATTAGATTGGTTACTAAAAAATATCATCATTCTTCAACTTTGACCAGCTAAAAGTCAACTTTTCTTGACTAAGAGAAAAACTCTCCAACAAGTATCAACTTCGATCATCAAATGCACACATTATTGTAATTATGTGATTAGACTATAATCATGCTATGATCATCACTAAAGATATTAGTATGTTTCCACTACAAAAAGTTACTTGTAAAATCAATATAGTTATTGACTTATCATAAAACCAACTAGAAAATGTAGGGGAAAAAAGAAAAAAAAAAGAAGTGTGGAACACTTGATGAAAAATAATAAATATTTTCATTATTATCCTATAATTGAGAAAACTTTTTAAAAATGATATTTTCTACTTTTAAGCATATATTACTTCATATATATATATATTTTGGTCATTTCAATTGACAACTTTATGAATTGATGAAATCATAGGACTATATGATTATTTCAAACGAGTGATGATAGCTATTTTTGTTGTATAACAGTCTTATTAGTACATTCATTCAATTTATTAGGAATATTTATTATTAATTAATTTAATATGATTCATTAATTTTTCTTTCATGAGTTTCTAGATTATTTATATGATCTTTTTCTTTTAAAATATATATTTATATATATAAATTATTTCAATTTAAATGTACCAACTCAGGGGGCAATAAATTATAAGGCATGGGTCGTGGAGGCATCGATCTAGATTTTTACTCATGTAAGGATGAGGTTAGTACTATCAAAAACATATTTAGGTGGTTGATCATATCTAAACATAGATCCATTGAAATATTATTATTTTAAATAATTTTATAAGATTTTTAATTTTATTTTTTCATATTTAGAAGAGTATACTTTTTTAGAACCTGTGTTTTTTCCAATTATCTGTTTGGATCTTGTGTTTTAAAAAAATTATTTTTAGACCTTATATTTTGTAAAATGATAAGGCACTCGTCTTAATACACATTCGATACCATGCATATACAATGAATTGTGTGTATGCAAATTGATCATTCTATTGTTGAAAGCTTTGGAGAAAAGAGAAAAACATGTATCACATCCAGAGTTTATCCAGGTTTGGCAATTGGAAATGATGCGCATTTGTATGTGTTTAACAAATGAAGTGAGACTGTGACTATAGAGAATCTTCATGCATGGAGTATGAAACGACCAATAGTCATGAACTAAAATTTAGAAATAAGTATTTTATTAGAAAATTTAGTTTTAGTCTTACTTTCTTTCTTTTTCGGATTTTAGCAGTTTCAGATGTTTATTTCTATTTTTTTGGCTTTAGATGTAATATTGATTTTTGGTGAATTTGTATCCATTAATAATGGCTAGCTTTAGTTAATAAACAGTTTGATTTCATTTTCTCAAATATATTCCGTTATACAATAATTAGCAAATTTTTTTTTATCTTTAATACTAGAGACGATAAATCCACATCTTAAAACTTTATAAAATTAGCTAAATATTGCTCTTCATTGTTCATAAAATGTATGAAAAAAAGTTGTCATAGTTTGCTGAGTTAATTAACTCGGCTGGTGTTATCTAATGTAATATATATATATATATATATATATATAATAGAATGGCTTAAGATTAGGAACTAATTTTGTATCATCATTGTTATATACTTTTCAATGATTCATTGAATATATGAAAGGCTTTTGTTCAAAACACGTTGCATGTAGTACCCAAATTTAGTTAGTATCTTTTATTTTTACTTAAAATTTTAAAATTGTTAATTAATATTCATTTTTTTATTTATAAAATGAAGTCTAACATTCACATATTTCGTCATTTCACAAAACATGCTATCTTTAGACAAATGAATAGCACTTTGGCAGTCACAAAATACATTAGTCTTACCTTGCTCAAATCCAAGTTCACTAGCCAACCGTTTAAGCCAAGTTCCTTCCTTTCACAACTTCAGTGAATGCAATGATTAATATCCTTTAACGCATATGCATTGAACAATATTTTAAAAAATATTTAATTGAAATGAATTTTTTTACTTGATTGTTTATTATTATTATTAATATTATATAAATTTAAGAAAATTTCTAAACCGTCTGCTCGTTCACAAAGTCATATTCATGTCTTTATCTATTATCAATAAGACATGGCAACACTTTAATCTATTCTCTAAGAGAGGAATGTGTCAGTAGTGTAATGACTTTTCACTGTGTCGGGTTCAAATGGTATAAATATATATATATTTATATATGCATGCCTAGTAGTCTATACACTTTTGATCTCATTAATCTGAATTTATCTTTAAAGTTCAAGGTACACATTTAGCCAAATCAATGTCAAAAAAACTCAACTAACAAAAAGATACATTTATTTATTTCATACATAAAATATCATATCCATATATAAAGTGTTTTACTAGAAAGAAAAAAAACAAAAAAGAAATACAAATGATAACATGCTATATATATAGCTGAAAATAGACTAGCTAGTACACATATATATCTCAAAGAAATTTTAATGAGCAATCACTAAATTTTTATTCTTCTCTTTCGAGTTCTCTCGTCCATTAATTTCCACAGCTCTCCAAGATGAGATCTCCAAAAATGACTCTGTGATAACGAAGATGAAATACATTAATATTTCATTAATTAATTGTTTTTTAAGAAAATACAAGAGAATTCATAGTTATGATGATTATTTGAGGAATCATTATATACATATTTTGTAATAAAAAGAAGAAAACAAAAGTACTAACCATTTAGCATTGAAGTATCTCTTCAATTTAGAAACTTTAACGCTTATCATCACATAAAGCCAATCTTCAAATATATTTAAGCACCGAAAATAAGCAAGTCTTCGATAAAAGTTTAGGAACGAAGCTCCACAAACTCCAATAAAACCAAGAGCAAATCCAAATTCAAGACCAATGAAAAACCATGACATATCAAACCATTCTTGATGAAGTTCATGATTTCTAGAAGTTGCATGATCTCCACGGCATTCAGTCAAAAGAGGAAGTCCACATAATCCAAAATTTTCAACATATGAAGAATCATCGAAACTTTGCAATTGAGTACCTGTGGGGATCTTTCCTGACAAATGATTAAATGATAGATTCAAGTATGCCAAAAAAGATAATTCTGCCAAGCCCGTAGGAATTTTTCCACTAAAATTGTTATGAGACAAATCTAGTGATTCTAGTCGACTTAAATTCCCAATGTTCTGAGGTATGGCTCCACCCAAACTATTTCTCGACAAGTTCAACTGATTTAGTCCCACAAGATAAGTCAACTCTATAGGTATCTCTCCAATCAATTTATTACTTGAAAGGTCAATGACTCTAAATAATTTCAAATTTTGTATATTCTCATATTCCTTCCCTTTCCATATTATTGACTTCTCAAAATATACACTACGACCATCATATTCTTCAGATTTCTCTGCCATGGATGTGAAATTATTCATACAAGATGGGATAGCTCCATATATCCTATTATGGGAAATGTCCAAAATCTGAATGTATTGTAGATGGCAAAGAGTTGATGGTATTGCTCCATAAAAATGATTAGACTTTAGTTGCAAAACAACCAAATCTGTTAGTATTTCCCCAATCCACTTTGGTATAGTTCCTGCCAAGCTGTTCTCTCCAACATCTAGAAGTGACAATTGTGTACAATTCTTCATGGATGATGGTAAAGTTCCTGACAAGTTATTTTTCCTCAAACCTAGTGCTTGAATTCTATACAAGGAAGCTATTGAGCTTGGTATCACACCAGACAACCTATTGTTGTTCAAATTGAGATAGGACAAATGTCGTAATAAATGGAACAAACAGTTTGGAATGCTTCCAAATAACTTGTTATTAGAAAGATCAAGATGCTGCATTGTTCCATCAATTTGATCGCAAAAGAGAGGCTCAAAACATGTGAGAGTATTGTTGGAAAGAAATAATACACTTGCTTTGAGAAGAAGATTTGGTGGGATACATCCATGAAATTTGTTAGAGCTTAAATCAACGTATGGAGACTTATTATTAGATTCCAATAGACTATTTGGCAAGGTGCTTTTGATAAGATTGGAAGATAAATCAATATATGAAATATTTGACTGTGTTTGAAGCCAAGAAGGAAATTGTGAACCTATCATGCAAGATTTCAAATTGATATATTGGAGTTGAAAAGGAGGAACCCATGTGATGTTCATTTTCAAAGTTAAAGAGTTGGAAGATAAGTCAAGGTGTTTCAATTTGGAGAGTTTCTCAAGGTGTGTTTCAGAGACAAATCCGCTGAAAGAATTATTGGAAATGTCTAATAACTCAAGACTAGTGAGCTTGCCGATACTCTCTGGTAAAGTATCACTGAACTTATTGTCTGATACATACAACTCTCTCAAGTGCAAAAATCTTGACAAATCTCTAGGCAGTGGTCCAATTAGACTATTCCGAGACAAATTAAGAATTTCTAACGAGTTGTTATTGCAATCAAGGAGGCTTTCCAAGATATCAATGATGGTGGAATTGAATTCATTATAGGACAAATGTAATTCTTGAAGCCTGCAAAGACTCCCTATAGATTTCGGCACTTCCCCATCAAATCCACCCAAATTTAAATGCCTTAGATATTTCAAATTGTCAAAAGAATCTGGAATTGGAATAGGACTACTTTCGATATTGAAATAATAATAACCATCCAGAGAGAGATCAACAAGATTATTGCTCAAATTAAGCAAGCGAGAAACTGTTGTAGACCCAAATGCACTAAAGACATCGAGAGTTGTGATAGAATTGGTAGAGTTTGTGATATGAGAAAAAGAGGAATCATCTAGCTCTGGAAATTGACAATAAACTAGCTCTAAGGTTGATAAGGAGGGAGCTGTTTTAAATGAATGAAACCAGTCTTTGGCTTTACTGAAGTTTGTACCACCCAGTTTAAAGATTCTCAGATAAGAGAGGTGAGAAAGCCATTTGAAACTATTAGCAGTCAAACCACTATAGTGACTAAGGTCAAGAATACGTAAGTTGGTGAGGTTTCCCAGTTCTGAAGGAATATTTCCAGTTATATAATTCCATGAAAAATCAAGATAACGTAACTTGGTGAGGTTTCCAAGTTCTGAAGGAATATTTCCAGTTATAGAATTATCTGACAAATCAAGATATTTGAGATTTGTGAAGGCTCCTATAAACTTTGGGATTTTAGTGAAATCATTGTAACTAAGATTCAAATACTCCAAATATTGGAGCTGGACCAAAGAGGCACTAATTTCACCGGAAATAGGTGTCACACCATAACTACCATCAATATAGTAGGTAATATAAGGATCAAGATGAAGCATGATAATATGATTGGTCAAGTTATCGCACCTGATTCCTTTCCATGTGCATCAATCTTTGTTGTTGCTTGTCCAAGATGGTAGGACCTCATCACGATCACCATACTTATTCATAAGGCCTCGTTTGAAGGTGAGAAGAGCTTGTCACTCTGTTTCGATACAGAAATTTTGAACTTGATGAGAAACCCCAGATGCATGCGTAGTACTACCCAAAACAACATGACTAGTAGTACTGACTAGCAAGAGCAGAAGCATCACAATCATCATATTGAGAATTCAAAGTGATTAATAGTTATATTATAAGCAATGACTGAATGCCTCACATTCATCTAACTATACATATATATATATAGAGAGAAAATAAATAAATACAAATTTATATTCACGTCTCTCCTTGATTTATCACTGCCCACCCAGACACATTAAATAACAACGTGTTATTTGGTTCAGTTGATAAGAAATTTCATAAAGGAAGATTCAACGTTTATTTAAGGCTTGAAAGTAATGTGAGATTGATTGGAGCTTGAAATTTAAAAATTCAATTAATATTTTTTTTTCAATTATTTCTGATGTTTACAATTACTTTAAATTCTTTTCCGAACTCCAAAATATTGATTAAAGAAAATTGTTATTAGTATTCAAAATTATATCTGAAGTTTCTTATATATATTTTTTGTTTTATAACAAATTCACAAAGTAATTTTTTTAATAAATTAACTAAAAAAATCTTGTAATTTTAGCTATGAACATATTTATTTTCTAGATATAAGTGTCTTTTTCTTTTAAGATAAGTTATATTCCAATATTCAAAATTATATGAAACAAATAAAAGTATTAAACTTCCAGCGTATTGCTTGGTTTTAAGAGGGTAAGCTGCTTCGCCTCTCATTTTCTTCTATTTATTATTTTGGAAAAAAAATATAATTTTAGATAATATCCCAAACTTCTAGCATGTTGCTTGGGTTTCAAAATAAGTCAACATCATTTACATTAAATTTTAATTACAAATAAAATAATTTTACATTAATTCAGATGGTTTAGGATGTTTTTATGACTGAACAAGTCATTTATTCATTTTATAAGAAATTTAAATAAAGTGACAATAAGGCAAAATCAAATATTAAGCTACATATATAACTAAGGTTTTAGTTTCTAATGTATCGGCTAATTGGATAATATAATAATTTCAATTACAAGTAAAATAATTTTACATTTAGATGGTTTAGGATGTTTTACTAAAATGTCATCATATTATAAATTCAGATCTGTATTGAACTTTTTTCCCATTCTTTGTTATTATTTATTGAAAGGGACAAGTTTGTGCTTTGATATGTATATATATTCCATTGTCAATTATTTAATATTACAAACTAATTTGAGCGTGTTGCTTGGTGTAAAGGCAAGTCAATATCACTTACATTAAATGTGGTAAGTATATTTTTGTCTATTATTTATTTAAATAAAATATTATTTTTAAAAAAATTATATTTTTTTTGTCTATTATTGTTACGACTAAAAGTAGCATTTAGTCACAAATTTTTTATTACACTCAGAGCAACTTTAACTATGAACACTAAAATTTTGTTGAACCAACATCAAAATGAGGTAATTTTAACACCATATTTTTTTTTCCAATCCAGCCATAACACTAAAAATTACACCAAAAAATATTTTCAACATTGTTATATTCTCCACAAAGTAAACATTATATCATTATATTATTTTATCTTACAAATTAAATAATATACATATATTTCTATATATAAAATATTAATATAAAACACAAAAACAAAACAAAAAAATTTGCCATGGTGAACAGTGTCATATCAATAATGTCGTGGCACCGTTCATGTATTTAATTTTCTAGTCTCATTGGAGTGATATATGGTGTTGGATCAACACCAAATTGGTGTTTTGCAGTCCCATGGTGCTTGAAGTTAGGGATGGGCAACATTCAAATCAATCCAATTATACTGAACCAATCAAATTCAATCTAATTACAAAAAAATAAATATCTAATTACAATTGGAATGAATTTGAATAAATGGATTGAATTGGATTGGATTGAATTAAATGGATTGGATAAGGATGTAAAAAGGGTGAGGACAAGTTTGTGCTTTGGTGTTTTGTAGTCCCATTAGAGTTGAATCAAATCAATCCCATTTTTTTTTATTATTTATTAAAAGGAACAAGTTTGTGCTTTAGTATATATATTTTTATATATATATATATATATATATTCCATTGTCAACCATGTTCCATACTCAAAATAAATCCCACTATTTTTATATATAGAAGTTATTAAGTAGTTTGAAGTAGTCACACTTCAATTATTTAATATTTGAGCGTGTTGCTTGGTGTCAAGGCAAGTCAATATATTTTACATTAAATATGGTGAATATATTTTTGTCTATTATTTATTTAAATAAAAGATTATTTTAAAAAAATTATATATATTTTTTTGTCTCTATTATTGTAAAGAACGCCCTAAACTAATACTTGTAAAACATTCGCATAACATAATTTATAAAATAATACCACTCATTATCAAAGTCTCAGTGGGGACTTGCTTAAAACAATGCAAGCTGGCGCCATTAGTTTTAAAAGAAAACATAAATTTTTATGCAAAGTTCAAAGAAACAAAATTAAACAACTGAGTCCCACTGATAATTTAGGAAAGTCTCTTAAAACAAAACATTATTTAAATGGCGTTCTACGATGATCGTTATTCCGTCCATAGGATTACCCCACGCCATACACCCCATGATGATAGAACTCCTCACGTCACCACGCATGCCATAAAGAAATCATATTTGCTACCTGGAAGGAAAGTAAGGGGGTGAGCTAAAAGCCCAGTAAGTAAGTACAAACAATAAGCAAGTAAGAATACAACAAATACAAACACTAACGTTCATCTAAAACATCATGGCAAATCATAACATTTTCGTAACATATCATCATATCACATTCATACAGCATACATGATGAGTATGGCTCGCTAGTTGTCCATGTCACCCTATGAGGTAAACAAGAGTCTCTGGTCCTTGAATAACCTCGGCGCGTCTGCCCTAAGAGTTACGTCTTTATGTATAGTAACTCGTTGGATGTATCTAACATCCATAAACATATCATATTCAACATATCATCACATTATGACATTCATAATTCATAATAATTCATTCATACAACAGTCTTACCATTCATAGCATAAAATCATAAAATCTATCTAACTTCCTTACCTCAAGTCCAAGCAAATTCAACGAGCAGGAACACTTCACAAAGAGCCTAGAATACAATGACAAGGCACTCGTTTTAAAAATGATATTTTCCACTTTTAAGCATATATTACTATATATATATATTTTGGTCATTTCAATTGATAACTTTATGAATTGATGAAATCATAGGACTACATGATTATTTCAAATGAGTAATTATAGCTATTTTTGTTGTATAACAGTATTATTAGTACATTCATTCAATTTATTAGGAATATTTATTATTAATTAATTTAACATGATTCATTAATTTTTCTTTCATGAGTTTGTAGATTATTTATATGGCCTTTTTTAAAAATATATATATATATATAAATTATTTCAATTTAAATGTACCAACTCAGGGGGCAATAAATTATAAGGCATGGGTCGTGGAGGCATCGATCTAGATTTTTACTCATGTAAGGATGAGGTTAGTACTATCAAAAACATATTTAGGTGGTTGATCATATCTAAACATAGATCCATTGAATTATTATTATTTTAAATAGTTTTATAAGATTTTTAATTTTATTTTTTTATATTTAGAAGAGTATACTTTTTTAGAACTTGTGTTTTTTCCAATTATCTGTTTGGATCTTGTGTTTTAAAAAATTTATTTTTAGACCTTATATTTTGTAAAATGATTCAAATCGACCCTTAAACTCAATTTTGATGAAAAGAATTGAATATAACAACACCATTTTTAAGCAGAATAATTTTATTTTTGTTCTGAATTGTTAGTTTGATAAATTATTTGTGATTTCAGTTGTTAAAACTTTGATCAAAATCGGGTTTAGGGTTCTATTAGAACCATTTTACAAAATATATAGTCCAAAATATAATTTGTCAAAACACAAGATCCAAACAAGTAATGAGACAAAATACAAAGTCCAAACAGATAATGAGACAAAATATAGGGTCCAAAAATGTATAAACCCTATTTAGAAAGCTAAAAAAGTATATTAGAATACACACAATAAAATAAGTAATTTATTATTATAATTTATTAGAATTTCATTAAACATAATTATATTTAGAGATTTTTATGAAACCAAAATGTGATCACAATAAATACTAAATTAATTGATATTAGTTAAAATAGAGAACAACAAAATTGATCATCTAAAATAGCTTTTCACTTTATATTTAACTAAAATTTAAGGAACACCTTTGGAGATGTTCCAAGTAAAACAAAAATTTATTAATTTTACAAAATATGTCATATAAAAAAAATTAAGTCAGGAATGACATAGTAGTGAAAATGAATAGAGAAAAAGTAAGTGTGAAAAAAAAATCATGATTGCACACATTTATTATATGTTGTACAAGAGTCATATTGATTTTGGATAATGTTTAAATTTTTAAATAAAAAAAGAAAAGCAAAACTTCAAGATGTGACAATTTTTAGTACAAGTAGTTGTAGCAATTTTCAAAGGAGCAAGTAACTTGAAGTAATGAAAATTAAAGATAAGAATCATATGTTGCCATCAATTGTATGGTGCAAAAATTGAACTTTAGTACTACTAAAGTACAAACCATATAGTTGTGAAAGAGATTTCATGTGTGTGAATATGTATGTAATTAAGCTCACAACTAACACAAAAGTACCACTTAATATTATTTTGACTTTTATGTTTCATGTGATTGCAAAACATTTGCTACAAATACAACCAAACCAAATGGAAAAAAGGGGGAAAAGTAATTGAGAGGCAAAATTATGTTTTGTTTATTTTGGAGAGGTTTGATTGTTATTTTTATTTAATTTATGGATATATATTCTTTAAATATCTAAAGTACTTTCTTGTTACGAGAGTAATGATAGAGTTGCATATAACATTTACACGCAATAATGAATAATTATTTTCAACTATACAATTTAAAAATCATAAATATGATTTTTGTCCTTTGAACTATTACCACTATCTTATTGTGTCCTTGAATTTTTTCGTGTTGTTTTAAATTTCTCTCGAACTATTATTGTTATCTTATTGTGCATTTTCTGTTTGTTTTCATCATACATGGTTAACAAAGTGATGATTTGACACTTAAGATAGTGATGTGGCATTGACACGTTACTGGCACGTGTATAATTAAAATTTAAAAAGTAATTAAAAAATAAAAGATATAAAAATAATTTCAAAAGATTAAAAAAATAAAAAATAACTTAAAAATGATAAAATCTATTTTTTTTTTTACTTTTTTCTTTCTTCTCCTCCATTTAAAAATTATAATTTGTTCTTAATATTTAAAATTAAATAAGTAAAAATAGAAAAAATATTTAATAAAAAATATATTTTACTAAAAAATTATGAAATATATTTTCTTATTAAAATATATATATTTTTTTACTTTTTTTCTTTTCTTTTTCCTATTTTTACTTTTTTTTTCTTTCTTCTCCTCCATTGAAGAATTATTATTTTTTCTTAATATTTAAAATTAAATAAGAAAAAAAAGAAGTAAAAAATATATTTAATAATATTTTAGTAAAATAGATTTTTTATTTTTAAATTATTACTAAAATATTAAAATATATATTTTTACTTCTTTTTCTTTTCTATTTTTACTTTTTCTTATTTAATTTCAAATATTAAGAAAAAAATAATAAATGTTAAATGGAGTTAGAAAGAAAAGAAGACAAAAGAAGTAAAAAAAAAATAGACTTTAAAATTTTTAATTATTTTTTGAAATATTTTTTATTTTTATTTTCAAGACCGGCATTGCCGTGCCTGACTAACTGTTCTGTTTTTTTTTTCTTTTCAAGTGATAACTACTATTTTATGAAGAAGGAAAGAATAGTTCTAATCTACTAATAGTCACCATCCATACTATTACCTTCTTTGTCTGGTTGTTTAGAAATTAAATTTTAATTAAAAACAAAATAAAATAGATAATATTGCTAAAATAAAGAACAACATTTAGTGTTGGATATGATATAGTAATCCAAGTGGATCCCACAAATAATTCAAATGTGAATCTGAAATCTATCTATATTATATATATATATATATGCATAAAAATTCATTGCACTGTACTTTCAAAATTTTGTGGTCATCCTATTCATCAAAATCATTCAATACATATGTTTTTTTTTTATATATATTGAATTAGACAGCTTGTGTCTAGTTTAAATGTAGAGATTGATTTAGATCTTGTTTGGTGGATGAGATATTATTGGATTGGATTCGAACAAAAAACGAGTGAATTAATATGATAATATTATTGTAGTTTTTTCGTAACAAGATTATCTAAGTGTTTTCACGAGTTAGATGAATTTATTAGAACAATGAAGAAGGGGCTTGAGTTTTTAATGTCATTATTTTATGATAATTTATTCATTTAGTAATTTTTATTTTTGCAAAGTATCATTTTAGTTGATAATTTTGCAAAATAGATAAAAGGAGATTTGAGAGAGAATCAAAAGGGAGACTAGGTTTTCATTATGTTAAAAGAGATGAAAATAAGAGTACAAGAGCAACAAAATATATAGCCAAAATAATGAGAGACTAAAAGACTAAACTACCCTTATATATTAATAAAACTTATATTATTAACATTAGTACCATCTTTTTTCAATAATGTTCATATAGTATCTTGTATTTTACAATCATATATATTTGGTACCCTAAACTCATATTTGATAAATAAAATTTTGTCAATATGATCAAACTGTCATCAATTAAATGTAATTAATTAATTAAATTTGAAATTGAAACTCATAATTGAGAGCAGTTTGATTAAATTGGTAAAATTTTATTAATTAAATTTGAGTTTAAGGTACTAAATATGTACGATTTTAAAATACAAGGTACCAAATATGTAAGATTTTAAAGTACAGAATACCAAATAAGCATTATTGTAAACACAGAGTACCAAAATAAAACTTTACAATTACAAAAACACAACGTACTAAATAGTTACCTACCCTTATTTTATATTGACAAATTCATTCTTTTTTGGCTGCAACAGAAAGGGCACAACGCAAAAAAGTTCAAGGCAAAAATACTATTTGTCCTTTTTTCTTTTTCTTTTCCTGTTCTGTGATACTTTTCCAATGGGCAATGCTTTTTTCTTTCATTTATTGATCTGTTTCATCAACATGTAATTTGTAAAATGCCAAAAACAAAAAAGTACATTCAAAGAAAAAAAAAGCTAAGCTAAACAAGAAGAAGAGAGTTTTTTTATCTGCAACTTATGATTCAGAAAAGAATCATTTCATTAATATCAAAAAAAGAACACATGTGATTGATGGCATAAGTACATAAATTCTTACAATTCCATGGCATTAAAGACAGATTAAAATTTGATCGTACAGCTCAATACAGACAAAACACTTGCAAAAGCGAAATATAGGAGGTAGTGAAGAAGAAGCAAATCGCCATGATATACAAAAATATCAAGATAAAACGCCCTTGCATAACATCATCATCAGTAGTCTTCATTTTCCTCTTCATCGTCGGCTCCTTCAGCACCAACTTCCTCGTAATCTTTCTCGAGGGCCGCAAGGTCTTCACGGGCTTCCGAGAACTCACCTTCCTCCATACCTTCACCGACGTACCAGTGGACGAATGCCCTCTTGGCGTACATGAGATCGAACTTGTGGTCAATACGCGAGAAGACCTCAGCCACGGCTGTGTTGTTGCTGATCATGCAAACAGCTCGTTGCACTTTGGCAAGATCACCGCCCGGCACAACTGTTGGAGGCTGGTAGTTTATACCGCATTTAAAGCCAGTTGGGCACCTGCATCATCCAACCGCATAAGAAACTCTTCAAAAATCAAAGTAAAGAAAGCTTTGTGCAAAATATGAATGAAGTTTAACTCTTACCAGTCAACAAATTGCACAGTCCTTTTGGTTTTGATAGTAGCAACGGCGGCATTTACATCCTTAGGAACAACATCTCCCCTGTACATCAGACAGCAGGCCATGTATTTTCCATGTCTAGGGTCACACTTCGCCATCATGCTCGATGGCTCAAACACTGCATTTGTGATCTCAGGTACAGATAGCTGTTCATGGTATGCTTTCTCAGCTGAGATAACAGGGGCATATGAAGAAAGCATGAAATGAATTCGGGGGTATGGCACGAGGTTAGTCTGGAACTCTGTGATGTCAACGTTAATGGCTCCATCAAACCTCAACGAGGTTGTCAATGAGGATATGATTTGTGATATCAAACGGTTCAAATTTGTGTATGTTGGCCTCTCAATGTCTAGGGATCTCCTGCAGATGTCATAGATAGCTTCATTGTCCAACAACACAGCCACATCTGTGTGTTCAAGAAGGGAGTGTGTAGATAGAACACTGTTGTAAGGTTCCACAACTGCCGTCGAAACCTGTAATCAAGAGAGAAAAACTCGTTCATAAATAACAGAACAATGTAACAATGTATAATATAGGCATAAAATTCCGAGGATCTGAAATATAGATGCCTAAGAGGGACTCGAACATCTGACCTTGTGGCAGCAAACCACATGCCTAACCGTTTAAGTACCCCTCTCGGGTGACACGCATGAAACTCTATTAGTAGCTAAATGTACCTGGGGTGAAGGATAGATAGTGAAGCCAAGCTTTGACTTCTTTCCATAATCTACAGACAAGCGTTCTAACAACAAAGATCCCAAACCAGAGCCAGTACCACCACCAACAGCGCTGAACACCAAAAACCCTTGCAATCCAGTGCAGTTATCAGCCAATTTCCTTACTCGGTCAAGGCAGAGATCTACAATTTCCTTCCCAACTGCAACACATAACCAAAAACAAAAGGCTCAAGTAAGTAACAACACCAACACATTGAGATAATACAAGTTTGCTATTCAATGTGATTCAGAAACGATCTCGGTTTCACCTGTATAATGTCCTCTTGCGAAATTGTTAGCAGCATCCTCCTTCCCAGAAATGAGTTGCTCAGGGTGGAATAGCTGGCGGTACTCGCCGGTTCTAACCTCGTCGATAACGGTGGGTTCCAAGTCAACAAAGATAGCTCTAGGCACATGCTTGCCTGAACTTGTCTCACTGAAGAAGGTGTTGAAGGCATCATGGGCAACACCAACTGTATTGTCACTGCATTCAAAGAAAAAAAATACATAACATTCCATTAGTCACAATAAACCAAACACATGGCGATCGTTATAAAATCCAAAATGGTTTAAGACTACACTTCAATATGATATGAACATGTATATATCTTTAAACAGGAACCACCAAACACTATGATCAAGCTTCTTGCTTTAACCTCAATTTTCATCAAATCAATTAACATAATCCAAAATCCATGGGACCCAACTTCTCTAAATTGTCTTCTGATCTCAAACAGCAAACCTCTAATACAGATCCATATCAACCAAAACTTCTAAACAAGTTGATCCAATTCGATTAAACAGCCTTCACTTTCATCACAAAATACAAGAATTAACACACCCATTTACCTTTTCCCATACAACAATGTGCATAAAAAAAAACAATAATTCAATTAATACAAAACTCCTTAAACAAATCTCAAACAACGGATCCAGTGAAATACAATAGCAACACAAGTACACATACACTACCTGGTCCCATCAAAATCCAAATTCTCCCAAACCAAAAAATACCCATCAACAAAAATTGAAAATTTCACAAAACCCAAATGGATTCGACACAAAAACAAGAAGAAAGTTCTCACCTTGGCATCATACCATCAGGGTGGATGCCATGCTCAAGACAATAGAGCTCCCAGCATGAATTTCCAACCTGAATTCCAGCCTGACCTATATGAATGCTTATAATTTCTCTCATGATTCGTCAGTGCAATGGGTCTACGCGTGCTTGATCAGAAGGAAAATATCTGGGACTGGGAGTGGTGGCGGGGAATGGCGGAGGTAGTAGTGGTGGTGGTTTTCTTGGCGAAAGAGAAAGAAGGAAAATTGTTGAGAAAAAATGAGAAATATTAGGTCAGAAAATGAGAATAGAAAAGGGGGGTCTAATAAAATGGGAATGGATAAAGATTTGAAGTCCGGAAGTGAATTTTAATTTTAAATTTTTTTATATAAATAAACAATAAAAATAAAAAAATAAATTACAGATAGATAAGTGTTCTTCCCTCCCCACCTGCCATTTGGCGACAGCACACTATTGGGTCCCAACCGCCCAATTTTGTTGTCTTTCCCATTTTACCCTTCTCAAATTACCCCTTTTCTCTTTAATTTATTTTTTAATTATTATTATTTTTGAAAAATAAATAGTTTAGGCTGAGAAAAGCTAGTTGATATTTACTGTCCATTAACTATAAAAAGTTATTGACTTAGTTTGAATTTTATTATTAGAGAAAAAATAAATTTTTTTTATAAATTTTATAAGAGAATTTTTTTAATATTTTGTTTTTTTAGTTTACAATTATTTAAAAATTATATTATATTTTATCCTTTTTTTAGTTACCCTCTTCCTTTTTTATTTATTTTTAATAATCTGCCAGGTGATATATGGTGTCCATTAACCATATAAAGTTATAGGTTTTGTTTGGATTTTAGATTTTTTAATAAAAATTTTTGAGAGAAAGAGTAGATAAAAATAATATTTTTTAAAAAAATTATAAGATATTTTATTTATTAATTTTATTTGTAATTGTTTAAAACTTTATAAAATTAAATTATAATTAAGATTTTTTTAATCCGAACACACGAAAATAAATTTATTTTTATTTTTTTCCTCTTAAAATTCAAAATCCATATAGAAGAATAATGTTATGCTTAGATATTTTTTACTCTCACATTTGAGGATATTAATGCTAATTTTTTTTGGTGTGTCAAATAATTAATACTAAATATAAAAATATAAAATTGATTATTAAAAAGTATTTATATTTAATCATATAATATTTATCATTTTAAAAAAGTACTTGTGGTATGATTTAGAGCATTTTCTTAATGACGATATAACACATGCGATTTGATCAATTTATCAAATTGTGTGGTTTAAAAGTTTTTGTATATTATATTGTGGTGTAATCTATTATTTATATTTTAAAATTTAAACAAAATTTACAACATAATTAAAATATAAACATTAAACTTAAAAATATTTAAAAAGCTTAATTATTTAATGACCAAAATTTCAATTAATTGAACCAAAACAATTACTATTATTAGTCAAACTTTATTTTTTAATGACCAAAATTCCTTCAAATCAAAATGTATAACATAATTTAAAATAGGGATATTGACGATGATAATACCTAATTTTTATAAAAAGTTACATTTTAATACCCAATTTTTTGTGTGGTAATAATACATAAATCTACCATTTTGGGCAACTGTTAGTACGTGTCACATTTTTATACTCGTAAATTTAGGTATTAAAGTGTAAATTTATAAATAATTTGGATATTATCGCCACCAATATCCCTAAATTCTTTAAATACTATAAAAATCATTTTAAATTTTAAATTTTTTTAAAAAATATTATAAATAAATTAATAAAACTAAAATTTACAAATTTGAAACAACTCAAATTAAAATTGAAACTCAAAATCATTCCAAAATCCATAGTATTAATTAGCTTTTAATAATGGTTTAGATTTTTAAAATTTAAAATTATTTTATAATATTTAAAGAACTTAGTTTAAATTATCTTAAAATTCATATGTGTCACATGAATACTTAACAAGCAGATAATGGTGAATACTAACGGTTGTACCAAAATTGTATATTTAGGTATTAACGCAAAAAAATAGGCATACATGTGTAACTTTTGAATTTTTTTGAGTATTATCGCCGCCAATTATACTAATAAAAATGTGTCACATAGATATTTAACGGACAGTTAACGGTGAGTACTAACAGATACACTAAAATTATAAATTTAGATATTATTACCTCAAAAAAAAAATTTGGGTATTAAAATCCAACTTTTGAAAAAAATTAGGTATTATCACCGTTAATATTCTATAAAATAAATAATAAAAATTTAAGAAACAACCGACCAAAATTTATGTAGTTAGGTTTCAAAATCCAAGGGCAGTTTAGTCATTTAAAATAAATGTTTACAAAAGTTACTTTTTATTTTATTTTTTATAGTAAAAAGTTACTTGTGGTTGAATGTTTTTGAATTTTCAAGAAGATGAGGTTACCGTTAAAATTGATTATGGAATAAAATTAATAAAAAAAATTATCTAAAACAAAAGAAGAAGAAGATATTTTGGGAGTGAGGGGGGTAATTTGGTAAATTGGAGAGATCGGTGGACCAAGCTGGCCATGTGCGGCAGGCCAAGTGTACTTTCACGAGAGATTAGCTGTCCTCTTTCTGCTGAATCAATCTACACATGATATCATACTAAATGCTTTTTCTTTTTGTTTTTATTTTTCTATTTTTTTTTATCTTAATAATTTCTTTGTCGTTTCCATGGATTATTTATGTTATATTTATTATTCTCTCAAAATTTTAAAAAAAAATGTTATATTTATTTATTGATTACTAATTTGGATTTTTGTTACTTATCAATGTTTGATCTATTCTTCCTTTTGTCTCAAACTCCATTTAATGGTTTTATTACAAGTTTCTAATCTTATGTTATGAGCATAATTTATATGTTTTTGGGGCTTCTCTGGTGCATTTAAAAAAGGAGCATATCGGTGCACTCTTCTAATTTTCAGCTTAAGAAGTATTTTTGACACAATTTTTTTATAATTGTGTATATTGTAATTATTTAGAGTATCTTGTACATTTTCAGAAAATTTTAAATAATTTATAAAGTAAAAACAAGATTTAAATAATTTATTCATGTATGTGGAAAATAACTTATTTGAGCCATATTTTCGACACTATAAATTATTTTAAATTTCTTAAAATTTACAATAAATTCTAAATAATTACAAATAATATACACAGTCATAACAAAATATATGTCAAAAATACTTTCAGAGTCAAAAGCACAAAACCTTTTTTAGGGTGCACTAGAGAACTCCCCTT
This sequence comes from Humulus lupulus, assembly GCF_963169125.1. Lineage (NCBI taxonomy): Eukaryota > Viridiplantae > Streptophyta > Magnoliopsida > Rosales > Cannabaceae > Humulus > Humulus lupulus. Next base: position 5,914,449 of record NC_084798.1, read on the forward strand.
AATCTTTATCTCCATTAACTTTATTTATATACATATAGATTTATATAATTTATTTTTTAGTGTTATTTTAATTATTTTTATCATATTTAAAAATATATTAACTAAATTGGTTCGAAAATCATTCTTAACAATTTCTAAATATAAAATCTAAAATATTTTTTTTAAAAATAATGGTCAAATTTGAAATTTAACTTAAATGTGAGGATAGTAAATGATATAAACCTTATATCATTTTTATTTATTATATAGTAAAGAACAAAAATAAATCTCACCTTCATGAGCACACACACTTGAAGTGAGTCCATTATTATATATAGTATGCCGTGTGAAGTAAGAATGGTATAACACTTTGTCATAAATGTCATTGAGTTATTATTCTACATTTTAATTCTTCATTTTTTTTTATATTACCTCTTCTATATTATATATATATATATATATAGTATTCATATCTATGTGTTTGACTAAAATATAATCTAACATTTACATAAAATAATAATAAAAAAGCAAATATAAAAACCCCTTCCCAAAAGCCTAACATTGACACACCCTCAAAATTTATATGTTTACAACATTTTTGTTATAAAATTGACATCTAATTTTTTTTTTGAAATAATAAGAATTAAGTTGCCATTTTTTAAATAAAAAAAGAAGTGATAATAACACAACCAAGATATTTATCTTGTGGATGATATATATTCTCAAGCTTTAAATGAATTAATAATGTATACATTGATATATAAAGCTCTCAATACTAGTTATTGGACATGCATTAATTAAGTTACATTAATAGCAATTAGAAGTATGATGGATATATGGAGGTTGTATATATATATATATATATATATATATGAGAAATTGGTGAAAATGACCTATTTTTAAGTGATTTTGTATTTTAGCCTACTTTTGATATTTTTTTGCAAAATAACATCTGTTTAAAATTCAATCAGTTGTCTAAATTTTTCGACCAACTGTCTAAAATTTTCGACCGGTTGTTTGAATTTTTCGATCACCTGTCTAAATTTTCGACTAGCTATCTAAATTATAAGATATCATTTTGCAAATAATTATTAAAATTAGACTAGAGTGCAAAATAACTTTAAAAAATATATTATTTTACCAAAAGACCCTATATATAAATGCCATTTTATGTGAATTTCTCATGATGATGTAGTGTTCTTTTAGGAAGCCTTAAATGTCATTTTCATGGGTGGAGTCACACACACATCAATCAATGGGGGCTCACTAGCCCTAATTATGTCTTCACTTAAATTTCCCTTATAATATATATTTGAGTGATTCTTATATAGAATAGATATTTATATAATGTATCTTAGTGGCCCAAATTGAGAAAAGTAGATGGCTAACTAAGAGGTCTAGATAATTCTTACATATTATATTCCTCAAAAAAAAAAAAAGGTCTTGCATATTATAAAGGGAAGTTGGACAAAATATATATATTTTCTTAATATATATCATTTTACAAAATGAATTTTTTTTTTGTAAAATTATTTTGATACACATGTCAATTAACTCGATTCTCTATCTAAAAAGTTAATTTATGAATAATTATAAAAAGAAAATTATTTTAAAAATTACATTAAAAGAAAAAATATATATTTTCATTACTTTATTATAAGATATACTAGTATGTTTTTGGATATAACTTTTGCCCCAACACAAAAAGTAAGAGAACTATCTTGAAGAGTAGATCATAAATTAATATATAAAAAGGAAATAAAAAGGAGTTTTTTTTTGTTATATTATTATTTTGAATAAGTTGATATCATAAATATATTTTTTGTGATCAATGAAGTACCATGATGATCATAAAAAGAGAAATATATATATATATATATGGAAGACTTCTCAATAGTTATTACCTATGGATGATTACCATAAATCACTAAATAAGTTTTTGATGATAAAAATAAATAATTTCAATTTTTTTTAGATTAATTAGATAATAAACATTAATTGGAAAGATAATGATCACATTAATTTCAAAATAATTTTTTTTTCTCATGAAATAGATAAAATGAATGAATTAAGAATGAAGAAGGAATGGATAATGAATATTAATTAAGATTTATTTTTTATTTTTTAATTAATAAATATGTAACTGCCATGTCATTAGGTAGTCCTTTCAAAAGTTTGAAAAAATTAAATTTTATTTTTTAAATATTAATTAACAATTATAAATATAAATTATTGATCTTAATCCAATGATTAATATTAAAGTAACCATCCATGAGTATAGTAACCACTAAGAGTGCCCCATATATATATATGTGTGCTTATAAGTCATTGATAGAAAAAAAAAATCAATCCATCATATAAGTTTATAAAATGAAAGAATATATTAAGTATCAAATATTATTTTGGATATTTTATTAGTCATTATAAAACTATATATTAGTTATCATTGGACCAATCAATAAAATATGAAAAGATATAATCATAAGTGATTATTGCATGTAGATGCATGTAGAAGCCAGCCATTTTTTTTATAATAGAAGCAACAAAATAAAGGTAAATATGAAATAAAAAATTAAAAAATATAAAATTTTAAATTAAAAATAATTAAGTGAGAATCACTGCCCACTAGCTTGCTCTAGCTGATTACTCATTTCTTTGATATTAAAAATAATTAGATGCCTTTGTTATTAGATTTTTTTTTTTTTTGCATAATAATTAGATATAACATAAGAAAAATGCTTTATAAATTGAACCTAATTGTTATTATTCCAAACTAATATTTTAGTTGCTGTTTACAGTTTAATTCCATTTATCGATCTAAATGTTACTAACAATTAATATATAAACAATATGTTTATGGAATTTTTATGATCAGATAGGTATATGGTTTTCAATTAGATAAATAATAATTTATATAAATATAGTGATTCATATATATATATATAAATATTTGATCCATGCTAATAATCCAAATCCAATTAATTATATTTATATAAGTGGGGTTATATATACAAATACTAGTGGTGTTGTATATCTATGCCGGGTGTTAGACCAACAAATGTTAAACATTCACAATATAGTTGTCAATTCACATGCACTCCTCTCTCTCTCTCTCTCTCTCTATATATATATATATATCTTTATATTTATATCCATGATTATAGTTTGCTTCAATTTTTATTTTATTTATAAAAAAGAATGTTTGTATTATAGTTGATACAATAGCTATCTCAATTTAATTAGGATTGGAAATGAGTCATATTCACATTTACCCTTCGTTCGGTAAGATGGATTAAATGTTGTCGAATGAGTCAATTTATCCTTAGTTTGTTTTTGTTAATCTCTTTGACTCACCAAAAATAATCTCTCCATATATATAGGTGAATTGATGACAAAAATTAAGAATTTTTTTTAAATAATTAAAATAACTAATACTTTTTTTTGTTCCTATTATACCAAACAAATCTAAAGAAATATCAAATCTATCATCCTTTTCGATTTTTCCATACCTCATACTCAATTCATCCTACTTTTTTCAATTATTCTTACCAAACAAAGCGATAGGTTTCTAAATTAAAAAATCCACCTTTTAAGAACTTATTATTATTTTTTATAAAAAAAAAACTCTCAAATAAAAAAAAACCATTTGAGATGTAATATTTTATAACAATATCAAATTTTTTTTGTTGAACCCCTACAAAATCAGGTTTTGTAAAGAATAATCATGACCAAAGTATTTGAATTCACTCTATACAAGATCAAATAAATAATGGTATATAATAATAGAACAATATGTATATATTGTTATGAATAAATTATGAGAGTAAATATATTAAACAAAATAAAATTGAAATATATAATTATAACAAGATTCATCTTGAAAGATAATTTGTCATATATTGTTTTAAATTGCTCTAATTTTAATATTTTGATAGTGCAACTTAAGAAAAGTTTACATAAATATAAACATAGTTTGTATATTTATGAAAAAAAGTAATTATACAAAATATGGTAAGTTTTGAAAAAAAAAAAAATAAAACATGATAATTCTATATAATATAAAAAATAGATTATCATAATCATAAATACACAAAACTTCCTTTCACCCTTTCACCCTCTCCTTTCTCTCATTCACGATATATCTATCTCTTTTCTCATTTCTTCCTCTCTCCTCCCCCATTTGGTTATCTCATCTGAGTCTTCTGTCGGTGATACTACCTCCACCCCTACTCCCGATGACGACTACGCACCTCTGCCCCCGCCCTTGACGGTGACATACCTCCCTCTCTGGTTCTTCTTCTTCTTCTTCAGATTTAGTTTTTTTTTTATTTTTTTTTTGTTCTTCTTCTTTTTCACATTTGGTTTTTGCCATTTCAAATATAATTTTGCACTTCGTATTTACTTTTTTTTCATTCTAAACGTAACTTAACTGGTTATAGTCACGATTTGTTATGATTTCTGGGGTTTTTTTAGATTTTTTTAAGTAACCATGTACAATGATGTCTGATTATTTTTATTCATATCTGATTTTTTTTAGATCTAGATGTAACCAGTTACAATAACGATTAATTTATATTTATTTGTTTATATATGGTTTTGTTTTCACACCTGACTAAGTAACCAGGTATCGTGGCGATTGTTTTTTAGATATAAATTTGTAATCGGTTACGATTATAACCAGTTTAGCTTTTTTTTTTTTCGTGATCCTATTTGTTTCCAAGTCTGGCAAAGTAACTGGTTACCATCACAACAGTTTTTTTTTTTTCCATATCTATTTTATTTTTCAGATCTAGCTGTAATCAGTTACCTTCATTATCAATTTAGTTTGTTTTTTTCATATCAGTTTTTTTTTCAAGTCTCACTAAGTAACCAGTTACAATTCAATTGATATTTTGATAATGGTACATTACTAAAAAAATCAATTTTTTTTTTATTGTTGTAACTAGTTACTACAACACTACTTAAAAAATAAAATTGATTTTTATTGTCATAACCACACTACTATAAAAAAGACTTTGTATGACTCGTATTGCGAGTCCTAAAAAAAACTTTCAGGGCACGCCCCCCGCGAGTCCTCTATTTGAGAGCCTTGAAAAGTGAAGTTTTATAGGACTCGCGTTGCGTTGCAAGCCCTAAAAGAATGGCTGGTGTTGGCGGTGGAGCCACCACTCCACAGTGGTGGTTCGGGAGGAAAGCGACTAGGCTTCGAAGCCCAAGTCTCGGGGAGCGTCGTGGCGGTGGTGGTTCTTCTTGGAATGACCTAGAATGACCGGATTTGCACTATAGTTTCTCGGACCTCCATGGATTTCGGCGAACGTCGACTTCCAATTCCAATGGCCGTTGAGTTCGATCCTTTACTGGGTTTTGACGCCCAAAGCACAAGGAATACAGTGGTGGTGTTCATTTGGGTCGGGGTGGCTCGAGGCGGTCGGAAAACACTCGGAAGTGTTTGGGAAACTTAGCAACACCACAATTTCGAACGACTCTAGGCGACAGAGGATGGCGCGTGTGGGGCTGGGCTCGCGGGGGTTGAAGGTCGGTGACCTTCTGCGTCCACTGGTTCAACGCGTGCCGACGGTGGACTACAGGGCGACGATCGTGCCTTGTATTGACACAGGCAGGAAAGAGGCAACTGCTCCTTATTTTCTTCTTCCTTTGTGTGCTGATGAGAAATGATACCCTAATATACCCCCAATTCAAAAATGATTGTTTGTCATTTTTTGCTTAAAATTTTTTAGGATGCGCTTTGAGAGCCCTTAATACTCTTTTAGGACACCCAAAGTGAGCACTTAAAAGTCACCACTCATATTTTACACTTAAATTTTATATTCATGTTTTTTTAGGACCCACATATTTTTAGGACACTCATTGCGAGTCCTAAAATGTGTTTTAAAAACTTCAGAGACATTTTTTAGGACTTACATTTAGGTGCGTGTCCTAATAAGGTGACTCACACGTCACTACAAAAATTGACAGTTACCACACATCACCACAAAAATTGACAGTGGCAGAGGATTAATATCACAAAAAAAACCAACAATTGTTTTGATAGTGGTAACCAGTTACTGTGGATAAAATGTTGAGTGAAGAAGATAAAAAATAGAAGAAAAGAAGAAGAAATATGAATAAAAAGTATAGTGATGAATAATTATGTAAAAATTCATTTTATAAAATATGAATGATAAAAAATAATACAAATAGATTAAAATTATAAAAATAATCTCAAAACATACCAAAACTAACTATTAAAAATGTATACAAGATAAAATATGATATACAAATAAAATTTTATAAATATATGGGAAAAAAACTCTCATAAAAATGTAAACAAAAAAAATATGCTATAAAAAACTTACTGCTATATTTTTTTCAAAGTTTATCACATATTTGGTGTAATTTCATTTTAGCTAACCCACCTTACTTAAGAGCCCACTTTGTGTGAAAGTACAGAATTGGTTTGGGCTATTGGTAGGGAAAGCCCAAGACTATGGACCCCAAACTGAATAAGGGTCTCAATTTTTTTAAATAGCACTATTTACATATATTTTAGAAAAATATCACTTTTATATTTACAAAAATAAAAAAATAGTCTGTATTGGAGATCTAAAATTTTACTTCAACATGGTTCTCCCATTTGAATTTGAGCTGAATCAATCTCCAATTTTAGAATTAGGTGACATAATATATTAATTCATATGTATAAGGTATATTATTATCATAAAAACAAAATAAATTTTTTATTACTTGGATAAAATGGTGGACTAGTTATCATTTCACAAAGGAATATCCATAAGGTTAGGTTACACTTAAGTAAATTTCGATCATTAAAACTCTATTATTTGGTCATAAATATTAACCTATTTTGTGGGAATATTTTAAGAAAATAATATAACCGCAAATATTAATTTTGGAGTTAATTGGTTCATTGATGCCAAACAACTTTTGTAATTTTGTCAAAAATGCCAAATAGCACTTACATAACCAAAATCTGTTGGCCTAGAAGATATGTATTTCACCATGATATTGGTACTCTGTTGCATTTATCGATAACAAAAATATTATAAAATAAACAAAAAAAATCAATTAGAAAAATATAACCAATTAACCACCTCACATACATAATTAAAAAAATAATAATAATGATAATTAAGGATATAATAGTGCTGAAAAATCTATCTAAAGATCCTAATATTTTGATGAATTAGTTACATCAGTTTCATCATCACTCTCCTTGATAAATACTCTCACTATCCTAATATCTTGTAAAAACATCTTCAATTCTCATTCTAATAATTATAAAGATCGAATCTTTGGTTTTTTGTTATGGAGTTTTTGAAACTCTTATTATTATTTTGTCTAATACTTTGTTATGGTTTTCATAGCCATATCCATGATGTTGGTGTGGAAGCTTCTCATAATATATATCCAGAATATCAGTCTCTGGATATTGATGGAGTGAATCCAATCCATAAAACTAGATACCATTTCTAACCTCAGAAGCATTGGATCAATGGTAAATGAGTTTTATCTTTTATCTTCAAAATGTATGTTTTTTATTTTTTTTTCATTATAGATTTTCTTTACCATATATATATCATTAATTCTTCAAAGTAATATATTTAGTGTTGAAAACTGATTATGAGTTCCCTAGAAATTGTATTTGTTAAATATATATGATGATTGTAAATTAATGTTCATTTTTGGATAAATTGGTTATTTAATTAATGCATTTCGATACCTTCTATGATTAATTTTAATAAATATATTTTAAGTTTAGACTACTCAAAGTATGTACATATATATCCTTTATTATGATGAATATTCTATAACATTATTAATCGTAGAAGGATATGATTTGTTATGCTTTTTACTGAAACTATATGCATGTTCAACTCTGATTTTATGCTGACAATAATTTTTTTTTTTATTTTGTTCTAATAATTGTAGTTTATAGAATAAGTTTCTATATATATATAAAGAATAAGTCATTTGTAATTTGACTCTAGGGGAGTTGTTTAAAACAATTTTGTATCCAAGTTTTTATATATATATATATATATATAAATGTAAAGTTATGTATTATATTTAATATTGATTAATAAAAATTCAGCCTTTTTTTGTTGAAAAATTTCAAGCATTTAGATATGACCAGGTTGTTGTGAATTTGTTACTATGCCAAAATATAAGGGCTAGTTCGATTAAAAGATACTAACACAAAATTAATATGTTATCTAAAATTATTATGTCTTCAACAGATTGACCTACAAATCATATTTCAATGTGAAAAATATAACATTGTATTTAATACTACAAAGAGTTTTACATTAAGTTAAAATACTATTTTAATTAATTATCATATGTTATGGCTTTAATTTTATAAAATTCATTATATTTAGCCTCTGTTTTTGGGGAAACATTTTTTTTCAAGAAACTAATATTTTTATACTTAATAAAATTTTAATTGTTTTTTAAACACATTAATTTTTTTTTTTTTTTATAATTCAAACAACATTTTCCACAAGTAGGTTTTTGTTGACAATTTCCAAATCCCAAGGCCAATTTTTTTAATTAACAGATTGGCTATAGCATAATTTCTTTTACTATAAACTAATTTCGTTTCATTAGTTAGATTAATTTATCCTTTAGTCCAATCACTAAAAATGTTAGACTAGTTAATGCTTTATAGTTTATTATACTACTATACAATTAAAAATGGTAAAATTTTGCTATTTAATATTTTTTTTATATATTCATTATTTGTACAATGTTTCACTATGAATTCTGACTGTTTTTTCTTTGCTTCTTATGGAATGCGGCAAAATTAACTAGACCCAAATGGTAAGTATTTTCTGTATAATTCAATAATAATTAATTTTTATTTATTTATTTAAGAATTATTCATTTTTTAATTTACATATATGTCTATAAACAGGTCCTATGTACTTCAATGGAATTTATCATCTATTTTATCAATACAATCCATGGGGAGCAGAATGGGGCAATATTGTTTGGGCACATTCAGTATCCAAAGATATGATCAACTGGGAATCTCTTGAACCTGCTGTTCTTCCTGGTAACAAGCCTGTCATCATGTACACATGTATTTTTCTACAATATATACGAGTAAATAACCATTTGGTACTTTGTGTTTTATCGAAATACTGTTTTACCTAGTACAAATCAAAATACATTTACTAAATATGTAAAATTTTAATTTACAACCGAGTCTTTATTTCGATAAAACAGAGAGTATCAAATAAATATTTATCCTATTTATAATTATATCAATAAAAAATAGTAGAAAGTGATTATGTGATAGTGTCGATATCCATTTTGTTTCAACACTTGGTTTTATTTTAGTAGAATTTTTCTTTTGCGATACATGGGAAACTTGTTAGCTATCTATTTTGGTGTATTTGTTTATGTATATTGCGTTCTTGTAATAATGTTGCTCATGGATTAGCAGTAAATATGCACGAGTTTACATGGTCCACTATGTATTGTCAGTAATTAATATACATAATATGTACTAATTAGTATATCATAACACTAGTCATGAAATTGTCACTATTGCAGGTATTGATCTTACTATTAGACAACTCCAAAACTATGCCATACCTAAAAATGTGTCTGATCCATACCTTCGAGAATGGATCAAACCAGACAACAACCCAATAGTAGTGCCAGACAAAAGTGAAAACGCTAGTGCTTTTCGTGACCCAACAACTGCTTGGAAAGGTGGAGATGGTCACTGGAGAATAGTGGTTGGAGGCAAAAGAAATCGTAGAGGGATGGCACATTTGTATAGAAGCAAAGACTTTAAGAATTGGATCAAAGCTAAACACCCTCTGCACTCAGTCCCACATACTGGCATGTGGGAATGTCCTGATATTTACCCAATTTCACTCTCTGGCAGCAAAACTGGTTTGGACACTTCTGCTATGGGACAAAATATTAAACATGTATTCAAAGTTAGTCTTGACCTTACCAGGTATGAGTACTATACCATTGGTACTTATCTTCCTAATAAAGATAGGTATGTCCTTGATAATACCTCTATTGATGGTTGGGCTGGTTTGAGATATGATTATGGAAATTTCTATGCCTCAAAGACATTTTATGATCCTCTTAAGATGAGAAGGATTTTGTGGGGTTGGGCCAATGAGTCTGATACTAGGGATGATGATGTAGCTAAAGGATGGGTTGGAATCCAGGTATATATATATATACATATTTACATATTGAATCTCACTAGATATAAGAGTTAATTTATACTTTTTTATCTTGTGCCATTAATATTTTTTTCTTTCTTTTCACTAGTTAATCCCAAGGACAGTGTGGCTTGATCCTAATGGAAAACAATTGTTACAATGGCCTATTGAAGAGATTGAAACCTTAAGAGATCAAAAGGTTGAAATAAACAATCTGAAACTTCAGAAAGGAGATGTTACTGAAATCAAAGGAATAACTGCGGCCCAGGCATGACAAAAATCATCTTATTATTATTTCATAATTTTTGAAAATTTTAGAGTTTTTCCTCTATCGGTAAAATGACCTATTTTTTTAAAAATCATTTTGCATTCTAGCCTAATTTTAATAATTATTTGCAAAATGACCTCTCATAATTTAGATACAGTTAGTCAAAAATTTAGACTTGAAAGATTTAGACAACTGGTCAAATTTTAGTCATTTTGCAAAAAAATATCAAAAGTATGTCAGAATGCAAAATCACTTAAAAAAAAAAGTAATTTTCACAAATTTCTCTTTAATTATATATATATATATATTTGTTACAGGCTGATGTAGATGTTATCTTTTCATTTCCAAGTTTGGCCAAAGCTGAGAAATTAGACTTAAGTTGGGATAATGCAGAAGATCTCTATGCACAAAAAGGATCACAAGTTGAAGGTGGTATTGGACCATTTGGACTACTTACATTAGCTTCTAAAAACCTAGAAGAATATACTCCTGTGTTCTTCAGAATATTTAGAGGACCAGAAAAGAATGTAGTTCTTATGTGCTCTAATGCATCAAGGTTTGTTTTTCAAATCACATTTATTATTAATTATAATAATTATGCATATAATTATTTTAATATTTGTTTTGGTTGATTTTTGTATGCAGCTCTTCTTTATCACGTGGCTTATATAAGCCATCATTTGCTGGATTTGTAGATGTTGACATAACTGATAGTAAACTTTCTCTTAGAAGTTTGGTAAGTTAATAATTACACCAATATATTATATTGAGATTGTTTTAATTAGCTTAATTATAATACATTAGTTAAGGCCTCTTGACAAAAAATGACTTATTTTTTAAAGTCATTTTATACTCTAGTCTAGTTTTAATAATTTTTTGTGAAATGACCTCTCATAATTTAGTGGTCGAAAAATTTAAACAGCCGTTTAAATATTTTAGACATCTAATCGAAAAATTTAGACAACTGGTCGATTTTTAGACCGAGGTCATTTTACAAAAATTTATCAAAAGTAGGTCATAGTGCAAAATCACTTTAAAAAAATGCTATTTTCACAAATTTCTCTTTAATTGATGCATATTTTTGAATTGTGTGCATGCAGATTGATCATTCTGTTGTTGAAAGCTTTGGAGAAAAGGGAAAAACATGCATCACATCTAGACTTTATCCAAGTTTGGCCATTGGAAATGATGCGCATTTGTATGCGTTTAACAATGGAAGTGAGACTGTGACTATAGAGAATCTTCATGCACGGAGTATGAAGCGACCAATAGTCATGAACTAAAATTTAGAAATAAGTATTTTATTAGAAAATTTAATTTTAGTCTTACTTTTTTTATTTTAGCAGTTTTAGATGTTTATTTCTAGTTTTTTGGCTTTAGATTTACTATTGGTTTTTAATGAATTTGTATGCATTAATAATTGCTTAATAAACAGTTTGATTTCATTTTCTCGAATATATTTTGTTACATAATAGTTAGCAAATTTTTTTATTTTTTTATTTTTAATAACAGAGATGATAACTTCACATCTTAAAACTTCATCATGGTCAGGAGAGTGGTGATTGATTAGCAAAATATTGCTCTTCATTGTTCATGAAATTTATAAAAGAAAAGTTGTCATGGCCGAGTTAATTAACTCGGCTGGTGTTATCTAATGTAATATATATATATATATATATATATATAATAGAATGGCTTAAGATTAGGAACTAATTTTGTATCATCATTGTTATATACTTTTCAATGATTCATTGAATATATGAAAGGCTTTTGTTCAAAACGTTGCATGTAGTAGTATTTTTTATTTTTACTTAAAATTTTAAAATTGTTAATTAATATTCATTTTTTTTATTTATAAAATAAAATCTAACATCCACATATTTCATCCTTTCATAAATACAACATACTTACCTTGCTCAAATCCAAGTTCACTAGCCAACCCTTTAAGCCAAGTTCCTTCCTTTTACAACTTTAGATAAGGCAGTGATTAATATCCTTTAAAGCATATGAATTGTACATTATTTTATGAAATATTTAATTGAAATGAATTTTTTAGATATATTGATTATTTATTATTATTATTATTAATATTATATGAATTTAAGAAAATTTCCAAACCGTCTGCTCGTTGACTTTGTCTTTATCTAGTAAAACTCCCTCAAGCTATTATCAATAAGACATGGCAACACTTTAGTCTATTCTCTAAAGAGGAATGTGTCAGTAGTGTAATAACCTTCGCTGTGTCGGGTTCAAATGGTATAAATATATAGGGAACGATTACAATGCATCTTTTTTTGCAACATTTGTGCATTCTTTTTCTATTTCGACACCTTGATAGATATAATCCAATTTTTTTTTATATGGCAGTATATATTGTAGGTATTTAGAATATCCTGCAAATTTATATATGCATGCCTAGTACTCTATACACTTTTGATCTCATTAATCTGAATTTATCTTTAAAGTTCAAGGTACACATTTAGCCAAATCAATGTCAAAAAAACTCAACTAACAAAAAGATACATTTATTTATTTCTTACATAAAATATCATATCAAGTGTTTTACTAGAAAGAAAAAAAAACTGTTTTTTGTTTTTAAAAGTTAAAAGCTGTTTTTTAAAATCAAGTTGGGGTGTTTGATATTGTTTTCAGAAAACAATTTTTAAAAAGTTGTTCTCTATTGCTATTAAATTTTCTTAACTTTCTCACTTCTTATTTTTCATCATTTTTTCTTTCAAATTATTTTATCTGATTATTTATTACAAACTTTTAAAATATTTTTCTCTTTGTAAATATATTTGTTAATTTTTTATTTAAGATTTTAAAAAAATAAAACTAAAAAAATTATTTTTAGAAAACATTAAAATTTTGAAAACCAAAAACAAAAACCAATGTCAAACATGCCCTTTTTATTTTTACTCAAAATTTTAAAATTGTTAATTAATAGTTAAAATTGTGACTATTTATAATTAATGTAGAATAAAAGTGAGTAGTTTTCAAAAAATTCCAATATATAATTATGTTATTATTAATTTGGCTTCACAATTATTAAAAGAATTAAACATAGTTATTATTGGGAAGCAAATGAGAAAAATTGCATATGAGAACGAGCCACAAATGCAAAAGATCAGAGTAGCAAAAAGCAAGAAAATAGTCCATTATAGTGTCATATTGTCACTATCAAATATAGAAGAGATTACAACCACTAATATAATTATAAAGATTTGAAGAACCACTCACAACCCCAATTGTGTATCAAGAGTAATTAAAAAAAGAGTTACAAACTTAGAGATCTTTGAATTACAAATGCTCTCAAAACTAGAAAACTTCTCTCTCTAGTTTGCTCTGCTAAAATCTGAACAAAATGTGTATAATAGCGGCGGACTAAACCCGCCACTAATAGCTACGCCGCAACTAACATTAATTGCATGTTGTAGTAATATAGCTCTAATAAAATGTTAAGACATCTGAAAGTTCAGACCTTATTAATGTGAGACAACACTTCTTAATAATCTCCACCTTTGCGTCTTATTAACAATGAATCCGGCTGATGCACCCTTTTATCACTTGTGATTAATCAGGTTTAAGTTTCAGCAAGTCCAAAGTCTCTTGGAACTTGCTAACTAAAATAACTTTAGCAAATTTGTCTGCTGGATCAGTATCAACTTCTTGGAGATGATATCCTTATTGATACAAGGGCCCATTTGACAAGCCCAATTAACTTGGACCATGGAGCCATTCACGAGAGAGTGGGCAGCTGGGAAAGAGAGAAGACCCAACCCATTGAAGAATCACCACCAACAATAGAAGAGGGCACCAGCAATAGCAGAGGTGAAGCCAACAAGGGAAGAGGGGAAAACAGAGCAAAGAATACAAAGGAGCACACTAAGCCACGTTGGCTGAAGGATTATGTAATGAAGCTTGAGAATTAGAGAGAGTCTTGCTTTGTCAATTACTGTTATTTTCAATCCTTTTTTTTTTTCAATACATATAAAAGGTAAGTTGTAACCATTTTGACAGTTTTTCTTTTATGCTGAATGAAATTGCAAGCTATTGCTAAGGAGATTTGTCCTGTCTCGAAGAGGACTCTTTCTAACACTGGTGCTTTCATTGCCTTCTTCCTCCTTTCAGGATGAAGAATGAGGAGATTGCACAATTGTTCCAGAACATGAGCAAGGAGTTCGATGTCAAATTGGAACAACATGCTGCATCACAGATGGAGGAGCTCAGAGCCATGCTCGATGAGCGTCTCTCTCACTTATCACCTCCACCTTCACCTTCACCTTCACCTGGTCATGGTGGCGAGAATAGCGCAGCTCCGGTAACTGCTCAAGCACCCAGTCGGCGTTCTGATGTTGAGCCGGATTGCCGAGATGTTAATTCCCTTCTCAAGACTCTCTGCGTTAAGGTGCCCAGATTCGATGGAACCGAGGTAGATGATTAGATTTACAAGATTAATAAGATTTTTGATCTTCATCGGGTCGAACCTACAATTCGATTATCTATTGTTGCCTTTCATCTAGATGGTGCTCTATCTACCTGGTTTCAATGGATGGAAAAGGGTGGTGGTTTTGTGGACGGGGATTCCTTTCTCCAAGCGCTGCAAGCACGATTTGGAGCTTCCGTTTATGACGATCCTCTGGGTCGTATTGCTAAGCTCATGCAAACAAGAAAGGTTTCTCAATTCAGAGTAGAATTTGAAGACTTAATGACACGAATTACTGGTGTCCCTGAGCAGATGTTCCTGCATTTTTTTGTGTGGGGATTGAAGGTGGAAATTCGCAGGGAACTCTTGATTGCTACCCCTTCAAATTTGGCAGATGCCATGGCTAAGGCACAGTTGTACGAAGATCGTAATGATGATATGCTTCTGCGTTCTCGGGGTTCAAATCAACGAGCAGGCTGGGGTACCAAATCGATTCAAAATTCTTCTCCAATGCTTCAGGAGGTGAGTACTACTAGTGGTGTGGGCTCTCCTTCGATTCATTCCAGTCCCAACTCTACTAAAACAGGTAATTCTTTGCCTGTTAAATGTCTCTCACCTACTGAACTTCGTGAAAAGCGAGACAAGGGCCTTTGTTTCACTTGTGATGAGAAATATAGCTTTGGGCATAAATGCAAAAATTGGGTTCTGGTTTTGTGTGGAACTGAGGAGGAAGAGGATGGACTAATCTCTTTAGATGGTGGGGAGTCCAATGACTTAGAGGATAATCTGGTCGATGAGGTTAGTCTGAATGCTCTGTCCAATTCTGCTAATCCTCGAATTTTTCGTATTTTGGCTAAACATGGTGCGGAATCATTGGAAGTCTTGATTGACACGGGCAGCAACAACAACTTTATTCAAGAATCACTTGCGGGTCAATTGAATTTACCTTGGGAAGAAACTAAAAGGTTCAAGGTCTATATGGGTAATGGAAATTCTCTCCTATGCTCGAAAATTTGCAAAGGGGTTGAGTTGATTTTACAGGGCCACCATTTTGTGGTGGATTTGTATATGCTTCCTATTTCTGGTGTGGATGTGGTACTAGGAATGCAGTGGCTTCAAACCTTGGGCCCTTGCATTCATGACCATAAAGCATTGACAATGGAGTTTTCTTGGCGGGGCAATATAGTCAAATTGGAGGCCTCTAAGGATGTTTCCGCACGTCAGCTTTCTTACACTTAATTTGCGACACTGTTGCGAGAAGGTGGGGTTCGTTGTTTGTTTAGTTTAACGGCAGTCATGAATGGTTCTGAGTTGCCTACGGTTACATAACTCAGAGGGAAGCTAATTCTCGTAAAGGTATTTTGGCTGAATATTCTGATGTGTTTGAAGAACCAAAGGGTCTTCCACCATACCGAGAAGTTGATCATCGCATCCATTTGCAACCCGGTTCAGCGCCTGTTAATGTGCGACCCTACAGGTACCCCTATTTTCAGAAGGATATTATTGAGCAGATGGTCAAAGAAATGAGGGAGTGTGGTATTATTCAAACGAGTAATAGCCCTTATTCTTCCCCGGTGCTATTGGTAAAAAAAAAAAAGATGGGACATGTCGTTTTTGTGTTGACTACAGGGCACTAAATGGGATCACCATCAAGGATCGATTCCCTATTCCAACTATTGATGAGATTTTGGATGAATTAGGTACAGTGGCTGTTTTTTCGAAGCTAGATTTGAGGGTTGGTTATCATCAGATTAGAATGGATTCTAGGGACATCCACAAAACGGCTTTTCGCCCTCACAAAGGTCACTACGAGTTCTTAGTAATGCCATTCGGTCTTACAAACACCCCGTCAACCTTCCAAGCAGCCATGAATCAGGCCTTCATGCCACTTTTAAGGAACTGTGTTATTGTGTTTTTCGATGATATTCTTTTCTATAGTACCAATGAGGAAGTGCATGTGGAACACTTGAGGCAAGTACTTCAGTTACTGTGACAACATAAATTTTTTGCAAAGGCAAGTAAGTGCCATTTTTTTCAACACACTGTTGACTATTTGGGACACTTGGTCTCTGCTCAAGGGGTTCAAGCCGATCCCTCGAAGATTACAGCCATGGTTCAATGGCCGCAACTACAATCCTTGAAACAACTACGAGGCTTCCTTGGCTTAACGGGATATTACCACCGCTTTGTCCATCATTACGCTACCATTGCTGCCCCCTTGACTGAGCTGCTCAAAAAGGATAACTTTCAATGGTCCCCTACTGCAGCCACAACCTTTGAACAGCTTAAAAAGGCTATGACTGAGACACCTGTTCTCAAACTCCCTGACTTTACTAAACAGTTTATTGTAGAGACCGATACTTCCAATGTGGGTATAGGTGGTGTGTTAATGCAGGAAGGACACCCCCTCGCTTATTACAGCAAGAAATTGGGCCCAAAATTCAGGGGTGCTTCAACTTATATCAGAGAGATGAGGGCTATCGTGGAGGCTGTCACAAAGTGGCGTCAATATTTACTGGGTCGACACTTCATTATTCGCACAGATCATAAGAGCCTTCGGGAACTTTGAACCCAAATCATTCAAACTTTGGAGCAACAACACTTTATCAGGAAATTATTGGGGTTTCATTTTTCTATTGAATACAAGGCTGGTAATACCAACTCAGCTGCGGATGCTCTATCTCGATTACATGAAGGCCCGCCCTCCATGTTTCACGTCGCCATGAGTACTGCCAGATTTGAGTTTTTAGAGCAGTTACGCCAGGAGAATCTTACTTGTCCGTACCTTCGGGATCTCCATAATCAAATTCAGCAGGGTAAACTAGCCAGTACTCCATATTCTATTAAGGACAGCTTGCTTTATTATCACAATAAACTTTTCATCAGCCCACATTCCAATTTAAAGCAGCCACTTCTCACTGAATTTCATGCTTCACTATTCGGGGGTCATTCTGGTATTGAGCGCACCTTCCTTCGGCTGAGCGCTAATTTTTTTTGGGCTGATATGCGCAAGGATGTGAAGCAATTCGTCTCATGGTGTCACTAATATTCTCCAGCAGCACCATATGGTCTTTTACAGCCACTTGAGATACCAGAGCGTGTGTGGGAAGATTTGGCAATGGATTTCAGCCCTATCCTATGGTGTCACTAATATCTTGGTGGTAGTTGATCGGTTCACCAAATACGCTCATTTTGGTGCCTTGCCAACTCATTATTTAGCTACCAAAGTAGTCGAACTTTTTTCTCATATGGTGATTCGTCTCCATGGTATGCCTCGCACTATAGTCTCTGATCGAGACCCTATTTTCACAAGTGCCTTTTGGAAGAAATTGTTTGAATTAATGGGCACCACTTTGAAAATGATTTCTTCTTATCACCCTCCAAATAGATGGCCAAATTGAGGTCACCAATCGTTACCTCGAGCAATATTTGCGGGCTTTTACAGCCGAGTACCCCAAACAATGGAGTAAGTTCCTGTCCTGGGCTGAATATCATTACAATACAAGCTACCATTCAACTATTGGAATGACCCCATTTCAAGCAGTGTACGGTCGTGCCCCACCAACTATTCCGGCCTATAACCGTGGCTCTACTTCTATCCAAGCTGTTGAAGATGATCTCCTCACTTGTGATCAAATTCTGCAGTACTTAAGAGCTAATCTGCATCAAGCTCAAAACCATATGTGCCAACAAGCCAACAAGAAACGTCGAGATATTGAGTTCAAGCTAGGTGACTTGGTTCTTGTGAAACTTCAGCCTTACCGCCAAACCACAGTGGCCCATCGCCTCAATTCGAAGCTTTGTCGTCGATATTACGGACCCTTTGAAGTCATGGCTCGTGCTGGACCTGTTGCTTATACACTCAAGCTTCCTCCGAATAGCCGCATTCACCCGACTTTTCATGTTTCCCTGCTGAAACCGTTTTTGGGTCCGTCACCGACGAAATACTATCCATTGCCAGAGTTGAGTGAGGCTAACAAGCCTCTTATGCTACCTCTAGCTATTTTGGCAGCAAGGATTCACAAGACTCACAACTCTTCTACCAAACAAGTCCTGGTTCAGTGGTCGTTCAGCACTCCGGAAGATGCCACCTGGGAAGATTATGACAACTTTATGGATATCTACAGGTTACACAACCTTGAGGACAAGGTTAGTTTCGTGGATGGGGGTAGTGATACAAGGGCCCATTTGACAAGCCCAATTAACTTAGACCATGGAGCCATTCACGAGAGAGTGGGCAGCTGGGAAAGAGAGAAGACCCAACCCATTGAAGAATCACCACCAACAATAGAAGAGGGCACCAGCAATAGTAGAGGTGAAGCCAACAAGGGAAGAGGGGAAAACGGAGCAAAGAATACAAGGGAGCACACTAAGCCACGTTGGCTGAAGGATTATGTAATGAAGCTTGGAATTAGAGAGAGTCTTGCTTAGTCAATTACTGTTATTTTCAATCCTTTTTTTTGTCAATACATATAAAAGGTAAGTTGTAACCATTTTGACAGTTTTTCTTTTATGCTGAATGAAATTGCAAGCTATTGCTAAGGAGATTTGTCCTGTCTCGAAGAGGACTCTTTCTAACACTTATAAAATAAAAAGAAATAAATTTTATAAATACCTATTTATTGAGTGATATTCTCTAAGAGGAATGCGTCAGAAGTGTAATAACTTTCACTGTGTCGGGTTCAAATGGTATAAACATATAAATATATATATATATATTTATATATGCATGCCTAGTACTTTATACACTTTTGATCTCATTAATCTGAATTTATCTTTAAAGTTTAAGGTACACATTTAGCCAAATGAATGTCAAAAAAACTCAACTAACAAAAAGATACATTTATTTACTTCTTACATAAAATATAATATCAAGTATTTTACTAGAAAGAAAACAAAAAAGAAATACAAAAGAGAATATGTATATATATATAGCTTGGCAAATTCAAATGATCACATGCTATAGCTGAAAATAGACTAGCTAGTACGCATATAAATCTGAAAGAAAATTATTTAATGAGCAATCACTAAATCTTTATTCTTCTTTTCTAGTTCTCTCATTTAGGGGAACAGTTCTCCAAGATGAGATCTCCACAAATGAATCTATGATAATGAAGATGAAATACTTTAATATTTCATCAATTAATTATATTTTAAGAAAATACAAGAGAATTAGAATCATTATCTAAATAATAAGTAGAATATACAGTGGATTTAAATAGTTAGAGGAATCATTATTTACATATTTTGTAATAAAAAGAAGAAAACAAAAGTACTAACCATTTAGCATTGAAGTATCTCTTCAAGTTAGAAACTCTAACGCTTATCATCACATAAAGCCAATCTTCAAATTTATTCAAGCATCGAAAATAAGCAAGTCTCCGATAAAAGTTTAGGAACGAAGCTCCACAAACTCCAATAAAACCAAGAGCAAATCCAAATTCAAGACTAATGAAAAACCATGACATATCAAACCATTCTTGATCAAGTTCATTGTAGTTTTTAAAGTCATGATTTCTAGAAGTTGCATGATCTCCAGGGCATTCAGTCAAAAGAGGAAGTCCACATAATCCAAAATTTTCAACATATGAAGAAGCATTGAAACTTTGCAATTGAGTACCTGTGGGGATCTTTCCTGACAAATGATTAAATGATAAATTCAAGCATGCCAAGAAAGATAATTCTGCCAAGCCAGTAGGAATTTTTCCACTAAAATTGTTATAAGACAAATCTAGTGATTCTAGTCCACTTAAATTCCCAATATTCCGAGGTATGGCTCCACCCAAACTATTTCTTGACAAGTTCAACTGATTTAGTCCCACAAGATAAGTCAACTCCATAGGAATCTCTCCAATCAATTTATTACTTGAAAAGTCAATGACTCTAAATATATCGAAATTTTGTATATGCTCATATTCCATTCCTTTCCATATTATCGATGTCTCAAATGATCCAAATTGATAACTATTACGAAATTCTTTAGATTTCTCCGCCATGGATGTAAAATTATTCATACAAGATGGGATAGCTCCATATATCCTATTATGGGAAATGTCCAATATCTGAATATATTGTAGATGGCATAGACTTGATGGTATTGTTCCATAAAAATGATTGGACTTTAGTTGCAAAACAACCAGATTTGTAAGTATTTCCCCAATCCACTTTGGTATAGTTCCTCCCAAGCTATTCTCTCCAACATCTAGAAGTGACAATCGTGTACAATTCTGCATGGATGATGGTAAAGTTCCTGACAAGTTATTTTTCCTCAAACCAAGTACCCCAATACTATACAAGGAAGCTATTGAGCTTGGTATCACACCAGACAACCTATTGTTGTTCAAATTGAGATAGAACAAATTTCCTAAATGGAACAAACAGTTTGGAATGCTTCCAAATAACTGGTTATTAGAAAGATCAAGATAATCCATTGTTCCATCAATTTGATCGCAAAAGAGAGGCTCAAAACATGTAAGAGTATTATTGGAAAGATTTAATGTACGTGCTTTGAGAAGAAGATATGGTGGGATACATCCATGAAATTTGTTAGAGCTTAAATACACGTATGGAGACTTATTATTAGATTCCAATAGACTATTTGGGAAGGTGCTGTTGATAAGATTGGAAGATAAATCCAAATATTCTAAATTGGAAGTCATATTGAAAAACCATTTAGGAATGACATCAGATATTCCAGAACTAAATAAATCAATATATGAAATATTTGACTGTGTTTGAAGCCAAGAAGGAAGTTGTGGACCTATCGTGCAAGATCTCAAATTGATATATTGGAGTTGAAAAGGAGGAACCCATGTGATATTCGTTTTCAAAGTTAAAGAGTTGGAAGATAAGTCAAGGTGTTTCAATTTGGAGAGTTTCTCAAGGTGTGTTTCGGAGACAACTCCTATGAAAGAATTCCCGGAAATGGCTAAGAACTCAAGACTAGAGAGATTGCCGATGCTCTCTGGTAAAGTATCACTGAACTTATTGTATGACACATCCAACTCTCTCAAGTACGAAAATCTTGACAAATCTCTAGGCAGTGGTCCATTTAGTCTATTCTGAGACAAATTAAGAGTTTCTAACGAGTTGTTATTGCAATCAAGGAGGCTTTCCAAGATATCAGTCATGGTGGAATTGAATTCATTAAGAGACAAAACTAATTGTTGAAGCTTACAAAGACTCCCTATAGATTTCGGCACTTCCCCATCAAATTCATTGAATTGCAAGAAACAACGCCTAAGATATTTCAAATTGTCAAAAGCATCTGGAAGATGACTGCCTTTGATATTGAAATTATTATCATACAGAGAGAGATCAACAAGATTATTGCTCAAATTAAGCAAGCGAGAAACTGTTGTAGACCCAAATGTACTATAAGAGACATCGAGAGTTGTGATAGAATTGGTAGAGTTTGTGATATGAGAAAAAGAGGAATCATCTAGCTCTGGAAATTGACAATCATATAGGTGTAAGGTTGATAAGGAGGGAGCTGTTTTAAATGAATGAAACCAGCCTTTGGCTTTGTTGAAGTTTGTTTGATCCAGTTTAAAGATTCTCAGATAAGGGAGATGAGAAAGCCATTTGAAACTATTAGCAGTCAAACTAATAGAGTGACTAAGGTCAAGAATACGTAAGTTGGTGAGGGTTCCAAGTTCTGAAGGAATATTTCCAGTTATACAATTATCTGAAAAATCAAGATATTTGAGATTTGTGAAGGCTCCTATAAACTTTGGGATTTTAGTGAAATCATTGTAACTAAGATTCAAATACTCCAAATATTGGAGCTGGACCAAAGAGGCACTAATTTCACCGGAAATAGGTATCCAACTATAACTACCATCAATACTCACTGTCTTCGGCTCTCTTGGGCCGCCCCCAGTGTAATACTCACTGACTCCGGCCAGCTTAACCGAGCTCAGTGATAAATAAGCTGCCTCAGCTACCAGTGGCTGAGCCGCGCCTCAGTGCGCGAATATAGATTCCGACACTCTTAGGCCGGCTATCGCATGTCCCATGGCATAATAATACCATCTCATGACATGATATACAAATATAGGGAGCTCTTAGTCCCATTGTGTCCACATGGTTAATCACATTCACATAACAATGCATACACACATAGGGAACACTTAGTCCCAACCTAACCATATATTCAGGTGCAACTTTCTTACCTTTCGATTTGCTAGCTTTGATCACTTGACTCCTTGAGCACGATCCCTCTCGAGCCCTAGCGTTCACCTAAACACAATCATAGGTCAAAGTCATCATCAAACCTCAAGTCCAAAACCTAGCCTCGGGACCAATCCCGAGCCCCCAGGAAGTTCTAGTTCCACCAAACAAGGTGGTGGAACCAAACCCCAAACCCTTGGTCAAAAACCCTTACAAATAACCCTCAAATGCCTTTATGAAAACAGGGCTGCGCTACAACGCTCTTAGGAGGGCGCTACAGCGCTACAAACAGAAGCAAAATCCCCTCAGCATACATGGCCTAGCGCTACAGCGCCCAAAGGCTAGCGCTGTAGCACTAGTCACAGGCAGGCCAACTCCAAATTCCTCTTCCTGCGATTTCCTCGAACCAAACTCAACCAAAACTTCTCCAAACCTTTGCCAACCTCAAAAACAACCTTATAAACATACTCCACTCATCCCAAGCACCCCAAAAACTCAAAACCCAATCACATGCATCTCTAATCCCAAAATTCACCATAGTTGTCCCTAAGCTCAGAAACTCAGCAAAACCAGTCAAAACATCAGAGTTAGAGGCTTAGTATTCATACCTTTAATGGAGTTCGATTTTAAGACAGCCTCTACGCCTCCCTAGCTTGATTTTCCTCACCCTTTGGCCTGAATTCCCTAAAGTCCCCATTAGATTCAACTTAAGCACCATAGTTCAAAACCAAAACCAGAAACTGAAGAACTCTATAGAACCTTACCTCAAGTGTTAGGGTGTTCATGCTAATCCTCTGCCACTTCTCCAATCCTAGCTTAGGATTCTTGATGCTTAGCCTAACCTAGCTCTCCTCTGAGCTTTGCTCCAAGAAAACCCCAAAAAAGTGGTGAGAGAACCACAAACCGACCCAAGAGAAAGCTCTCTATTTTCCTCTCCTTTCTCTTCTCTTTCTTTTCCTTCTTCAGACTTCTGAAGTATTCAACCACTTCCACTAACACAAAACCTCAGTAATACACATCTTTAAAAAGCCAAATGACCTTAATGCCCTCCCTTTTATTTCTAACCTTTTAATCCACTTAAGGGCATTTTAGTCATTTCACCCCAATTCCCGCTAACTCCTCGAGTGTCTCTAATATTCACCGCTTACTACCCAATACCTAATTAAATACCAATAATATCCCTCAATGTCAAAATAGTCCCCAATATACTTACTAAATCCTCATTTATACCCCCAGGCACACCCCGTGCCGGGTACAAATCCCTGCCATGACTTTTTCGCTATTCTGCTCACTAAGATCGTCTCGAGTCACAGATCACAGATATATCCACATAATAATGTGGTCTCAACATTAGCTTACCAATATACGCACAAATACACAATTACGCTCTCAATGAGCCAAATTACCATAATACCCTCATATCAGAGTATATAGTCCCATGCATGCCTTTATCATCATATAATAATATGACCCACATAATCATGCATATAATCATATAACAACACAGTAAATCAATTATGGCCCTCCCGGCCTCCTAATCAAGGTCCTAAACCTTATTAGGAAATTTGGGTCGTTACAGGTATCCCGAGTTGTTCAGAAAATTTTGAGGACGAAATTCCCGTAAGGAGGGGATAGTTGTAATGACCTGAATTTGCTAATTGGGCTTAGGGCCTTGATTAGTGTGCCTGGAGGGCAATAAATGATTTAATGTGCTTTAATGTGTTAATGGGTGAATTAATGTGGTTATATGTTATATATATGCGATATGTTTGTGTAGCACGATCCGAGACAGTCCTGGGGAGCGGTTAGCCAGAGAGTCACAACGGGGTTGAGATTCCGACTCGGGGCGAGTCGAGGGATAATTTGGGTATTAGGTGTGTTATGGGATTATCGGGACATGAAAATAAATATTTGGAGATATATTTGAGGATAGAATGTCTAGGCGGGAATATTAGGGAAATTTACCATTTTGCTCTCGGGGATGTTTTGGTACCCCAAGCTTTGGGGTAATCACATAGATTAAGTCAAATAAAACAAAAAGAGGAATTATTTAGAAACTCTAGGAACCGACTTATACTTCTCTTCTCAGCCAAGGATAGTTTTATTTCTTCTTTTCCCATTCACTCTCTAAGATAAACACAAGGAAAACTATGGGAATCAACTTGAAGGTCTAAGGAGTTCAGTTGGGTTTTAGGGAGCTAGGAGCTTAGGGGAATTAAGGTTCAACTTCAGGGGTTTAACTTAGCAAGAGGTAAGCTTTTTCATGGTAGTTATGCTTAAGTTTCAGCTGTGTTTTCAAGCTTTGCATGTGGGTAGAATTTAACTTGTTCTTGGGGTTCTAATTGGATTTTTGTAGTAGAATTTGATGGATTTTGATGTTGTTACTGAGTTATTATTGAGCTGGAGTATATGTGTTAACTATCTGGGTTAGATAGGTGAGTTTTGGTGAGGATTGGCTTGAAGAAAAGGTAGAAAACTGATGAAGAATTCTGGGTTCGGTGAGGAGGGTCGTGGCCTTAGGATGGGCGCGCCGCGGCCCGTGTGCGCGTGCGTCCAAGGATGGCCGAGAGTTCATGCGCGTCGCGGTGCTTGGTGCGCGCACCGCGGCCCGTGTGTGTTGCAGGGGTGTGTTAGCCTCTGTTTTGAGGCTAGCCGCGACTCTTGAGGGTGGGGTCGCGACCCTTAGTGCCAGGTTGAGTTTTTAAGGGTATTTTAGTCTTGGGAACTCAAGGGGTAAGGCTCGGGATGGATTTTATCACCCAGATTGATAGAATTCAAGGTCCCGGAGGTTAGAGTTATGGTTTGAAGTTATTCGTTGGATTAGTACTTGATGATTGGATATTGTTAATGTGTTGTGACTAGGGTTTCGGCGAGGCTCAAGTTAGAGGGCTGTGCTCGGGACATCGATGCTCGGAGAGCTCGGGACTCAGGTAAGAGAACCCTTGTTCCCATAGAGCTTGTGTGCAGGGCTGAGCCCAATGTGTTTGAATGAACTGATATGCAGGGCTGAGCCTAGTGTGAATGAATGGATTAGTATGCAGGGCCGAGCCCAATATGTTAGAACTGCGGGGCGTAGCCCTTTATCTGATTATGCTAGAATTCTATACTTGCTTGTTATGCTGTGTTAATTATGATGTGAACGGTCGGCTTGAGCCGGAAACGGTGTAGACCGAGAACGGCGAAGGGTCGGGAACGGCGTTGGGCACGTTGAGTGCAAGGCCGAGAACGGCAAGGGGCCGGGAGCAGTGCTGAGCACGTGGAGTGCGAGTTGCCAGGGCGAGTCCCCAAAAGGATACCTGGGATATCCTCACGGCATGGTCCGCGAACCCAGGGCTTGGTAAATGCCTGGGACGGCTAGGTCGTACGTGTTTAGCCATTGGTGGCATGTTTATATGTTTGATATATGTGTTGCATATGTTATCTGCTTGTGGGTTCTCTTGCTGGGCTTCGGCTCACAGATGCTCTGTGGTGCAGGTATAGGGTACAGAGGTGATCAACCAACCATGAGTACAGCAGGCGTGAGGCGGCGTGTACATGTTTGGCCAGCCTGGCTGCCACGACCAAAGGATTTTGGGAGATGCTTGTAAATAAACTCTGATTTTGTCGTCTAGTCGACTTGGTTTAATTAATATGTTGTAAACATTTCTAAACTATATTTTGGGATCCCAAGTGTAAACCTTTCATGATTTTCTATGGAAATTAATATTTCTAAGGTTTTTCCTCTGTTTATAGCTTAATTACACTGTTTGATTTAAAACCTCGATTAGCGAGATGAAAGCACATTTTTAAACTCCCTTAGTAACGGCTCTAAGGAAGTAGGGCGTTACATGCTTGGTGTCAAGTCAAGTCAATATCTTTTACATTAAATATGGTGAGTATATTTTTGTATATTATTTATTTAAATAAAAGATCATTTTAAAAAAATTATATATTTTTTTGTCTCGTCACAAATTTTTTATTACACTGAACCAATTTTGGTGCTTGAAATTAGGATGAGCAACATTCATTCAATCTAATTACATTGATTCAATCAAATTACAAAAAAATGGATATCCAATTACAATTGGAATGGATTTGAATAAATATATTGGATTAAATTTGAATAAATGGATTGGATAGGGATGTAAACGGGGCGGGGCGAGGTTGAGAATGACTCCCCCATCTTCGCCCTACCTCGGGGCCCCATGGGGTACCTGTTTAAAAAATAATTATTTTTTTCTAAAATTGATAAAATAAATTAAGATAGTTAAACTTTTTAATATAAAATAATTAAAAAAATAATAAATTATACCAATAAGAAATATATGTTTTTATATAAATTATTTTATTATATTTATATTAAAAATAAATTATTATAAAATATAATGTAAACGTGGCGGGTTTGGGACGGGGGTCATATCCCTCACGGGGACCCTATCTCGCAGGTTAAATTAACATCCCTAGATCGGATGGCGGATGACATTGTCAAAATCCAACTAAAAACTGATCGAATCCAATTACATATAATATATATTAAGCTACATATATAACTAAGGTTGTAGTTTCTAATGTATCGGTTTATTGGATAATATAGTAACTTCAATTACAAGTAAAATAATTTTACATTCAGATGGTTTAGGATGTTTTACTAAAATGTCATCATATTATAAATTCAGATCTGTATTGAACGTTTTTCCCATTCTATTTTATTATTTATTGAAAGGGACAAGTTTGTGCTTTGATATGTATATATATATATATATATTTCATTATCAATTATTTAATATTACAAACTAATTTGAGCGTGTTGCTTGGTGTAAAGGCTAGTCAATATCGTTTACATTAAATGTGGTAAGTATATTTTTGTCTCTTATTTATTTAAATAAAATATTATTTTTAAGAAAATTAATTTTTTTTGTCTATTATTGTTATGACTAAAAGTAGCATTTAGTCACAAAACTTTTATTACACTCAGAGCAACTCCAACCATGAATACTAAAATGGTGTTGAACCAACATAAAAAAATGAGGTAATTTTAACATCATATTTTTTCTCCAATCCAACCATAACACTAAAAATTATACCAAAAAATATATTCAACATTATTATATTCTTCACAAAGTACACATTATATCATTATATTATTTTATCTTACAAATTAAATAATATCCATATATTTATATATAATATTAATATAAAACACAAAAACAAAAAAAAATTTGTTGTGGTGAAAAGTGTCACATCAATAATGTTGTGGCACTGTTCATGTACACTATTTTGCAGTCCCATTGGAGTGATATATGGTGTAGGATCAACACCAAATTGGTATTTTGCAGTCCCATTGGAGTTGGCCTTAACCAATTCTGGTGCTTTAAGTTAGGGACAAGCAACATTCAAATCAATCCAATTGCACTGAACCAATCAAATTCAATCCAATTACAAAAAAAAAATAGATATCTAATTACAATTGGAATGGATTTAAATAAATAGATTGAATTGGATTTGATTTGATTGAATTTGAATAAATAGATTTGATTGAATTGAATTGAAGTTTAATAAATGGATTGGATAGAGCTGTAAACGGGCGAGGAAAAGTTTGTGCTTTAATATTTGTAATGGATTGGTGTTTTGCAGTGCCATTCAATCCCATATTTTTTTATTATTTATTGAAAGGGACAAGTTTGTGCTTTATTATGTATATATGTTCCATTGTCAAATCCCACTATTTATATATATAAAAGTTATTAAGTAGTTTGAAGTAGTCACACTTCAATTATTTAATATTTGAGCGTGTTGCTTGGTGTCAAGGCAAGTCAATATCTTTTACATTAAATATGGTGAGTATATTTTTGTATATTATTTATTTAAATAAAAGATCATTTTAAAAAAATTATATATTTTTTTGTCTCTATTATTGTTACGACTAAAAGTAACATTTAGTCACAAAACTTTTATTACACTGAACCAATTTTGGTGTTGAAGTTAAGACAGGCAACATTCAAATCAATCTAATTACATTGAACCAATCAAATTACAAAAAAATGGATATCTAATTATAATTATGATTTTTAAGCCTTTGACTTCTTCTAGGTTCGAAGGGTTGCTTTACATCATTTTGAGAATTCTCCTCTTGAGAATCAATTTTGGATGTAGAAGTTTGAAAATTATTCTCATATAACAAATTCTCCTTTAGAGATGTTGAAGCTTTAGAATTGTCGTCACATAACATATTCTCAAAGAATTCAACTTCTCTAGATTCAATCACAATATTAGACTCTAAGTCTAATAGCCTATAAGCTTTACTATTGTTGGCATAACCAACAAAAGCACACTTTATGACTCTTGAGCCTAACTTTGTTCTATTAGGTTCGGTTTTCTTGCAATATGCAAGACACCCCCACACTTTGAAGTACCCTATGTTGGGTTTTCTTCCTTTCCATAACTCATATGGAGATATCTCATTTTTCTTCATCGGTATTCGATTAAGAATGTGACAAGCGGTTAAAAGCGCTTCACCCCATAAGTTGAAGTTCAACTTAGAAAACACCAACATAGAATTTATCATCTCTAGATAAGTCCTATTTTTCCTTTCGGCAACACCATTGTGTTGTGGTGTATAAGGTGCAGTGCACTCATGAATTATACTATTTTCTTCACAAAATGTATTGAATTCATTAGAGAAGTACTCTCCTCCTCTATCACTTCTTAGCACATTAATCTTTTATTTAGTTGACTAAATAATCTTAAAGTCACTTAACCAACTTTTGTGCATTTTTCTAAGAGTCTCTTTGAGATTCTTTTGAAAACATCATTTTGACATCCATTGATTTTCTCGTCAAAATCAATTTGAAGATGTCAATTTTAAACACTTAAATCAAAGAAAATAAACCCTCAATGATTTATTTAAATACTTTGATTTCTAATGCTTTGGTTTAACATTATCTCCTCATTGAGATTAATTGAAAACATATCACCATCTTTAACAAGAATGAATAAAATTCTTTTCAATCTTATTCATTATTGGTATAAAGATTCAAAATTGCTTCTCCAATTTTGTCATGCCACCTCATTGAGACATTGAATATTTGAGAATTATTATCACTAAATAATTCTCAAATGTTTTCTCTTTTGACCACACTTTAGACTCCAAGCCTATAGGTCAATATTTCATTCCATAATTTTGGATTCTCTTAATCCATTTTCTTGCAGTAGCAAGACTCTTATCAAAAGATGTAACCCTTTAGGTTCATCTTTTCTTATCTCATAAGTTGAGTTGGTCAACACTTAAATGAGAAATTTTAATTTCGCAAATAGTTCTCTTTATTTACCAAATAAATGGTAATTCATCACATTGCAATAAAATATGATAAAACATATTTATATTATTATCACCTTAATTATCATATTATATGAAACACCATGATAATTCTCATGTATATATCAATATACTTTTATATATTAACATAATTATGTCTCAAAGAAATTTAACATAATTTGTCAACATATACCCATCATATTAGCATGCATTTTGAATCTCATAATTATATTGTAAATATATCACAAATATCATACAATAATTCACATATCCACATATTGATATATTCTATTGATTCACAAAATCAATATATAGGTATGTCAAAACTACCTAATTATCATGCTTTATAAATTCTCAAAACATAATTTTCATGTCAAATGTATGTACTACTATCTCACATATAGCATACACATAAGATTAACAATCACTAGATTATGAAGAGCTTCTCAAAAGTTCACTTCTGTAACGACCCAACTATCTATGAAACTTAGATCATTAAACCTACTAAACATAAACTCAACTTTGAAATGAACATACGTAAGAAAATTCATAACTTTATTGAAAACCTTAAAGAAACAATGTTTGTAACACATAAATGAGCTCATTGTTTTAAAATAAAACATAACTTTAAATAAAATTATTTACAAAGCTACATGCGGAAAAAAAAAACATAAAAACATAATTTTAAAGAAACTAAAAAAAAACGTTGTCCTCGAATCGACACGCAGCCCATCCACTCCATTCACCTCCATACACACACCAAGCTTCCAAGAATCCTTCCGCCTCTGCATCTATTTTCCTGTATCATACTAAAAGAAAAGGAGTGAGCCTAATGCCCAGCAAGGAAAAACTACTAATCAACATAAATATACACATAAAATCATATCACAACATATCATAACATATACTAAAAACATATCATAACATATACTATATAAGACTATACTAATAATGGCCATTATGACATGTGATAAACCATATACGTCCCCTGTCTAATATTTGAGGTAGGTTAGATCACATGTAGTGTATGATAACCCATCTACGTCCCCTGTCTAATATTTGAGGTAGGGTAAATCATAACATAACATATAAAAACATAACATAACATAAAAACATACAAGATCTAGCCTATTTTCCTTACAAAAAATACCGGGATTTGAGAAAAGTTTTGGGACGTTGGAACACTCCTAAAATCCATAAATGGAAGGGTGAGTATACTAAAGAGAATGAGATGAAAAGAATGGAAGAACTATACCATTAAGAATATACTTACCAAAAACCTTATGTTCAAGAACTTAGATTTCCTATCCAAGAATAAAGAATAAAGTTAGGGGCTGAGTAGAAAACTATAAGAACTTGAAGAAAATAATACCAAAATAACTATAGTTTTGGAATACCTTGAATGCTTTATGACCAATCTAAACCTTAAACCGAAATGTGTTATAAACCTTACTTCCCAAGTGGTTGGTAAGCTTAAAAAAAATGATTAAGCTTATAATCCCCAACCCTAGTGTTTACACTCTCACAATAACCTAGCAACTTGCAGCCTCTGAACTTAGCTTGATGAATGAATGAAAAAAAAAATGCTTGGTGCTAGGTCCTATTTATAGAGTTCTAGGAATAAAAATCTTCTAATCATAATTCAAATTTAAATTTAAGTTTACATTTAAAATAGAATCTTAAGGAATAAAAATCTTCTGATTATAATCCAAATTTAAATTTAAAATAGAATCCTAAGGAATAAAAATCTTCTAATCTCGTAACTTTAAACTAACCTACAGTAAAATCAACATATCTGGAGCTGTAGAACTAAGATTTAAAATATCTTTATACCGTTAGAAAGATAATTAAATTATCTACAACTTTTTAGAAATACTATTTTTCGAAATTCATAATCTAACTGGGTCAAAAATAGGTTGGAAGTTACAGTACCCTAAAGTTACGAAAAAATAAAGATCTATTTAATTATCTAAATAACCTAATCCACAAATAAATAAAATTGTGAGTCTAAATATCTGAATATCTAAATAAATATCATGCTCTTAATAGATTTTGATGAAGTCTAAGTCTTATATTTCCCTTATTTTATCATTTAAATAATAATTCTTTAATAACAATGCATATGACAAGTGTCATATTCTTATTGGCTCTGTCTAAACCTTAGGTTATAATAATCATCATATTAATAACCAGCAATATTAACCAAACCTTATGTTAAAATTAATATTCTTAAACTATAGGTTAAACTTATAAAATCCATAACTATTGCTAGGAGTTTCCAACTAAATCCCGGCTTGAACCAAAATCCACAGTAATAACAATACTATAACTACTACTAGCTATTACTATTACTACTACTATCTAACTAGCTAAGTAAAGTTCTTGGACTCTACAACTTCTAAGGATTTAACTTTCACAAATAGATGTGTAATCTATGTTACAATGTATCTCATATTATATTAACATGTTAATATTTACACAAGTATTCATGTATCAACATTTGGAAAACATTCTAATACATGAAATAAAATCTCATCACTATTATATAAAATTTACACTTACCTTGTCTTACCACCAAGTTCAAATGAATCCATGAAACCTATTCCACCCTACTAGGTATTGGTTCATGATTTGATAGTCTCACCTTCCATTGAAACAAACAATGGGAATAAGCTTTTGAATGTTAGGAAAAATAATATTGCCTCAATGGAAATGGTAAGATAATATTACAACTCTATGCAAAATATTACAATGGACAAGATTGATAAAATAAAGTGTTACAACTCTATAACTGAAAATACAAATAAAACAAAGGAAATGAAGAAGATGATGAAGAAGAAGAGAATAGTAAAGTACAACTCAAAACAAAAGTTACAAATAAAATAAAGTGTTTGGACCAAATGAAGAGATTACAACTCTTAAACAAAATATACAAGTAAATAAAACAAGAGAATAAGAAGAAGAACAATAGAATAAAAGGAAGAACATAAACCACAAACAAACTCTCACTTACACAACCTAAGTGAAGAGGATTGGGGATCACCAACTTGAACAAGGTTTAAAACTTTTGTCCAAAAGCTTATTTCCCCCTAACTCAAGCACTAAGGGATCTCTCTCAGATTTTGGAAATGTTTTCTGGAATAATCAAGCCTCAAGGTGTTTCTAGCCAAGTGCTCTAGTGGATAGAAATGATGTGTCTTACAAGTGAGCATTAGGCTCCTATTTATAGAGTTTAGAGACACCCTTTGAATTTCAAATTCCACCAACCCCCATGGCTGTTACCAATGATTAATTGGGTGTTTTATGGAATTAAAATAGAGAATTGGGAGTTACTAAGCTGTTGGAATCGTTCAAAGTTGGATAAAAAATCGAAATTATAGAAGCTGTCAGCCATTAGGGCCGCGGCGCTAGTTCCAGGCGCCGCGGCCCTCAGTCAATTTCAGCAACACATTTTTTCAGTTTTTTCCAAAACGTTCCAATTTATTCCCACTTGATTTTGTAACTTCCATACACAATATGGGAGTTAAAATCACATCTCTATCAGCCATTTCTCATATGGCTTTAAGAAATTCATCTCAATATTGTGTAACAACAAATCTACACAACAATGAGTGATATTTAGGAGTTACAAATTTGTGATGAATTTGTAACACCAAATATGTTACATGTTTGGATATTTCACATATATCCAAATAATGTAACTCTCTATTATATGTTACAATATGTGACACTCTATGTCACATTTATTTAATCTAAAACATTATATTATAAAATAATATAATATTACATTATATTATAAAATAATATAACACATACCTCCCATATTGCCAATCCCTTCTTGAGCCATTTCTTCCCTTAGCAATCTTCAATTTACCTACAAAAACAAGTGCAAAAATGCAAGAGGGACCTAATGGATAGCAAACCCTTACCACAATACCACATGCTTATTTTCACCCAACAACATATATGTTCTATATATATATGTCTCGTATGCCTTTTTACCCTAAGGGGTATATTGGGCCTATTGGGCTTATATTATTAGACATGGTGCACTATGGTTTAATGGGCCAACCTATAGTCTTTAGGGTGCTACCATGTGCCTCAAATGCAATTAGATTAATATTAATCATCCCATTATGATCTTTAAATATTCGTAGGCACTCTAGAAAATGATTGTGATAATTGAATTATGTTTGTAATTATATTAGTCCATATAAAATTCTAACATTCTCCCACTTGGACAATATAATCAAACCACCATAATATTGTCCATCACTAAAAGACAGTCTAATAAATCATATATAATATCATATCGATAGGATACATATATTATTTATGATTCGGTCTTGAAGACATTCAAATACAATAACAATCATTAAACCAAACATGCATGTGGTACATCAATTTGAGACTATGCGCATTCGTCTCTTTTGTACCTATCACTTCGTCAAACAACAATATATATATTCATATATATGACAACAATAATAAGAAGTGACTTCAAATATCATTATGCATGTTTCATAAATACAAGTCATAAGCATTCCACACAAAATACTAGCATGTTCAATACATAAAATAGCTCCCACTGAACTCAGTAATCTAGGCCCCTAGTAATCCCATACGGGTAATGTGTTCTGCAAACACACATATAGGTAAGCCTTTTGTAAGTAGATCTGCCAACATGCTAGCGATAGGCGTGTACTCAATGGTAATGAGGGATTCAACAACTTTCTCTTTAACGAAATAATACTTAATATCAATATGCTTTGAGCGAGAAGTACTTCGAGTGTTCTTAGAGAAAGCTACAGCTGCAGAATTGTCACAGTACAATTTCAGCGGCCTCGAAATGGATTCTACAACACCCAATGCTGAAATGAAATTCCGCAACCATATTGCTTGACAAGTAGCCTCATAACATGCCATGTACTTTGCCTCCATTGTTAAGGAAGCTGTGAGAGTCTGCTTGCCACTTTTCCACGAAACAGCTCCTCCAGCCATCATATAGTTGTAGCCTGAAGTGGACCTTTTATCATCTACGCATCCTGCATAATCGGCATCACTGAACCCAACTATATCAAGAGTGTCAGCTCGCCGGTAAGTCAACATATGATCCTTGGTACCCTGAAGATACCTCATGACCTTCTTAGCCGCTTTCCAGTGACTAAGTCCAGGATCACTCAAGTATCTACCCAACACACCAACAATAAAAGAAATATTTGGGCGTGTGCATACTTGAGCATACATCAAGCTGCCTACAAGAGACGCATAAGGAATAATCTTCATTTCATCTCTCTCTTTATCATTTAGTGGACATTGGGCCTTTGAGAACTTATCACCCTTCACTATCGGTGCCTTCCCAGGAGAACATGCATGCATATTGAATCTTTTCAAGATCCGATCAATGTAAGTCTTCTGAGACAAACGAAGAATACCATTAGCCCTATCCCTAAGAATCTGAATCCCAAGCACATAGGAAGCCTCACCAAGATCCTTCATATCAAAATGGCTAAACAAAAGATGTTTTGTCTCAGACAACAGATCAGAATTATTAGATGCAAGCAGGATGTCGTCAACATACAATACTAGAAAAATAAAGCTGCTCCCACTGACCTTCATGTATATACATTGATCTACTACATTCTCCTTGAAGCCATTTGCAGTGACAATCATATCGAACTTGAGATACCACTACCTTGATGCTTGTTTAAGCCCATAGATAGACTTTTTGAGCTTGCAAACCATGTGTTCTTTGCCAGACTTCTCAAAACCAATAGGTTGAGTCATGTAAACATCTTCAAATAAATCTCCATTCAAGAAGGCAGTCCTCACATCCATTTGATTGAGTTCTAGATCAAAATGAGCAATTATAGCCATAATGATTCGCAACGAATCTTCGGTGGAAACAGGTGAAAAGGTTTCTTTGAAATCAATACCTTCTCTCTGGCTATAGCCTTTAGCCACAAGCCTAGCCTTATACCTTTCCACTTGCCCATTCGAGTCACGTTTGATCTTATACACCCATTTGCATCCAATGGGTCTGCAACCTTTGGGTAATTCAACCAACTCCCAAACTTCATTTTGTGACATAGAATTCAACTCATCTTTTATTGCATCCATCCACAATACAGATTGAGGACTATTCATAGCTTCTTGAAAGGTAACTGGCTCAAAAGTGTCTCCCACATCAAACTCATGTTCCTGTAAATAGACAAGGTAGTCATTAGGAATAGCAGACTTGCGGGTTCTCTGTGATCTTCTCACCATAGCTTCATCATCCCCAATATCAAGATTTTCACATTGTTCTTGATTTTGAGGTTCATCATGAGTTTCTACCGGAATTTGTTCAATCACAGGGTCATCAATAGGAGCGGAAGCGACAGGTACAGGGACAAAAATGTGTTCTTCCCTGAAAACAATTTCTTTTGACCCTTGACTTGAACCAAATTCATCCTCAAAATAGACAGTCCTATCTGATTCTATAACCTTGGTGGTGTGAGATGGGCAATAAAATCTAGAACCCCTTGATCCAATGGTGTAGCCCACAAAATAGCCACTAATGGTCTTCGGATCAAGTTTCTTAGACTATGGATTATAGGGCCTCACTTCTGCTTTGCAACCCCAAACATGAAAATGACGCAAGCTTGGTTTCTTACTTGACCATAGCTCATAAGGCGTCTTTGGGACAGACTTGCTGGGCACTTGATTCAAGATATAAGCTGCAGTCTTTAATGCCTCACCCCATAAAAACTCTAGCAAACTAGAATGAATCAACATACATCGCACCATGTCAAGAAGAGTGCGATTTCTCCTTTCAGCAATTCCATTCTGTTGGGGTGTTCCTAGCATTGTATATCTTGCATCAATGCCACATTCCTGTAAGTACCTAGTGAAAGGCCTGGGGTTCCTTCCACTTTCAGCATAACGTCCATAATACTCTCCACCTCTATCAGAATTAACTGCCTTGATCTTCTTCCCCTTTTGAAGCTCAACTTTCGTCTTAAAAATCTTAAACGCATCTAAAGATTCAGATTTATAACCACCCACAGTAGGCGGAACAAAAGGCCCACAAATATCAGTATGGATCAACTCAAACAATCGTGTGCACCTATCTGTTTTACTTTTTTAACCTTGGCCGTTAACTTTCTTTTAATACAATCAACACAGGCAGTAAAATCTGAAAAATCTAGATCTTGAAGAACCCCATCTTTCACCAACCTTTGCATTCTATCTTTAGAGATATGGCCTAAACGTTTGTGCCACAACATAGAAGATTTTAAATCTAACCTTGCACGTTTAGAACCAACAACAGTATTAAGAGAAGTAGAAACAATAGGAGTAACATCATGCAAAACAAGTTTATATAAGTTTCCACATAAAATTCCATTGCCAACCAAAAGAGAGTCACGATACAAATTAACACAACAAGGAAAAAGGGCTTTTACTTCGGTTTTTAAGCTTGATTTACTTCGGTTTTCGCTAAAATTCGCAACCGAAGTAGTTCGGAGCGAAGTAAAAACTAGCTAAAAACCGAAGTAGAATCCCCACTTTCTACTTCGGTTTTTACTTAATAACCGAAGTAGAAAGTGTATATACGCTAGCATCCTGGGCACTTTCTACTTCGGTTTTTAGGTAAAACCGAAGTAGAAAGTGGGGATTCTACTTCGGTTTTTAGGTAAAACTGAAGTAAAATGTACACTTTCTACTTCGGTTTTACCTAAGAACCGAAGTAAAAGGGGACTTTCTACTTCGGTTCTTAGGTAAAACCGAAGTAGAAAGTGTACATTTTACTTCGGTTTTACCTAAAAACCGAAGTAGAAAGTGCCCGCATTTTTTATTTAATATATGTTTCTAATTATTTTTAAATGGATGGTTTCTATTTTTATATAAATATATATATATATTTTGGCCTGATTTTATTTAATTGATCTAATTAATTTTTTTTTTTTGGCCTAATTATTTTTCAACAATTTAATTATATAATATTACAATTATATATATTTTTACAATTGAAATTGGTTAAGAAATTTTTTTGAATAAATATATGATAACTTTTATTAATTAAAAATGTTGTACATAAACATATAAAATACAAGTACTTAAGTAAGATAACTAGCCTTAACATTAATACATTTACATAGCCTTAACATTAATACATTTACAAAATACTAAACTTACAACTAAACAAAAATAGGCTTACTGATAAATGTATGGTATCAATTTGGCTAACCATTCGTGTTGGATTGGCAAGAGGTCTGCAATCTCACAATATTGCGTCTTCCCACCAAACTGTAAAATTAATAAATATAAATTAATTTCATAGATTATCGATAGCAAATAAATTATAAAAAATGAACTTACTTTTTCTTTTAGGGTAGTCATTGCATTTGATGCCCGTACAAGATCTCTAATGTACTTCAAGACATAAAAACCACATTCATGACTTTGTGGTTGTCTTGGACATGTAACATTGAATATCTTTGTGGGATTGCCGAGTAATGCATTGGAAGAAGCTCTATAATATGCACTATTTAAAAAGAAAATTATTAACAAAAGTTATTAAAATGTAGTAACATGTAATATTTGTTGCATATTAAGAAATATTTTAAAAATTTTAAAACTTACCTCATTATCATTGAATCAATTTCTTCTGGACGTTTGTGTGATTTCAATGGATCTAAGAACACGATTTTTCCTTTTGGCATAGCAATCACCAACATCCAATGTTCCCTAAAATAAGAAGCGTATGTTAAGTAAAATAATTAAATTTTTAATATATGACTAATCAAATAAAAAAAATTTACACTATTTCTTACCGTATGTTCCAAGGTATAAAGTAAAGTTGACCAACTCTATCCATGGTCATCAACCAATTCGCCAAGTCAATGGTTGATCGCTCTACATCGTTAACATTATTAATGCTAAGACGTTCAATGTCATAAAACTTGTAATAGACACGCTGATTTGGAAATAGAGACTCCCAAATGCATCTGCAAAATTTTCTTTAGTGTTAAATATTTTGAAAAATTTCGGCAGAGTTTCCCCTATAAATAGGACTTCCCAAACCTGTAAACATTCAATGTCTATGAAAATTTTCAACAGATCACAGAGCAGTACTCATAACTGATTCTAAATTCCTATCATTCCAAAGAATTAGTTTAAGGGATACCTTAATCCGAATATCATTGCTGAGCCTCCAATCATATGCAAGGTAGCAACTTGTTCCACATCCTCTGAAGTTAGGAATATTGACTCGCGATTCATGAATGTTGGGTCCACTGGAATGGAGACGACTGAGTTTATTCCCTTAACTCTGCAAAATTCTCTCACCATAAACTGAAGGCTAACATGGATGCGATTCATGATGTGATCGGCAAATGGTTGGCCTTCGGTCAGAGTGTTTTCTGGATTGATGTGAGACCCAGCTGATGACAGATGCAGGCTAGTCATAGGAGGTTTTGACATATCCTTGGATGAACTTTTTGACATAGGAGGTTTCTTTCTTAGAGGACCCTACACAACATCAAGTTAAAATAATATTAAAATACTGGACCAACAAATATTTTAATAGGTAACAAATTAAAGAATTCGTTTATACCTGGTCAGTCATAATTAAATCTTTTGGCCAAGGAAGAAATGTGTCATAAGTATCTCGAACATATTGTATCTCCCCAACAGAACATGGGATTTCAGCATCCTCTTGTAACATTTTGGTGACTCGCACCCTCGCATATTCGTCTGTCAGTTGGACACCATGAATAGTCAGTGGACCCACCCCATCAATGATAACACCCTCTGCCACCACATTATGAATATTATCCGAACAAAGTAACACATCCTGCATGTACGGTGTGTCATCCTGCATGTGCGGTGTGTGGTATTCTTCGTCGCTCTGCTCGTCATCATTGTCGTGTTCATCCATATCATCTAACCCACCTGCTTGTTTAGCTTTTTCCTCCTCTAAAGCTTTAAGTTCTGCTTTGAGCCTCGCAATTTCTGCATCTTTCTTACTAACAACATCAGCCATTTCTGTTGCTATTTTTGGTTTTCTTCCAAAGACGGACGAAATCTTCGCAAACGACCTACAATAATCAACCAAATTTATTTTAAAACTAAAATATTATAGAATTAAGTTAAATGCAACAAATAAAAAATAATATCATACCCAAGTGCTCTAACACGCCCTGGGTGCTCAGGTGTCCCTAAAGCTTGCGTTAATATGTCATTCCGACCCTTTGCAATGATTTCTCCACTACTAACTTTTTCTTTCAGCTCATTCTGTGGAACAAACCAGTGGTCACTTATATTAGTGACTTATAAGAACTTTATCATTCCTAAATTACTTTAAAATACTTGCTTGAAACCACTTACAATTCTTGCTTCAATTTGTTTGTCCAAATCTGTAACAAGAACCTTCCTCTTTTCTCGTGCTCTTATCCATACTTGGTACCGTTCTACATCTGCCACACCTAGTTCAGTTTTCTACAACATACAACAATTAATTAAAGTTGGTGAGTGCAATATTCTTCATAACAAGTTGACAGTTATAAAATAGTGATGCGAATTACTTACCAGGTCCTCTCTAACATTGGCAAGCCCTCTACGAGATGTACGATGCCTCGAAGTATATTTGAGAGATCTTTCACGTTGTGCTTCCCGCAAAGCCTACATTAAATAGGTAACAATAAGTTTTTAAGCAATTATTAGTATTTCAAAACTAATAAATCATATACATAATAGATATACACAATAGTACCATAAACTCAGGAGATAAACGGTGGCTAACAAATGTCCTCCAATCTTCTAGGTCAAGTTCTGGATATTTCTTAGGAAGGATTTGGAGTTCATCTATCAGACCGTCTTCTGCCAAAGGGTAGATGTAGTCACTAGTGATGTTGGCGGCAAAATCTCCTTGAAAGCAGCTAAAAATTGACTGAAACACTTATCACTAACTCCATTTTCTGCTTTTATGTTATAAAATTTAACCATTGTGGGCAATCTTAGTTTATTGCAACCACTGAACAATTGTCTGTCTGCATCTCTAACCATACTATCAAATTTTTCTGGATTATGAAAAAACTCTTCTTGTGCTTCATCAAGCAATTCTATAGGATGATCATCAAAATCATTACTCTCAAAATCATCTACACCTCGCCTACCTAATGGATATGGGTCATCATTTAATAATTCTCCATGCCAATACCATTTACTATAACTCATATCAAATCCCCGACAAAATACATGATCCTTTATCATGGTAATATTCCCCTTTACTCCATTACCACAATCGATACAAGGACAACGAATTTTTTGTGGATCACTACAATTCTTTAGGCAAAACTCTAAAAATTTGTTGAATCCATCTTGAAATTGTGATGTTTCTCTCCTCTCAAGCATCCATGATTTATCCATACTAATAACAATATTCAATTCCTAATAAGTTAGAAAAAAAACTTATATTAGGTTCTAGTCTTATAAATTTTTTAAAAAATTCGGCAGAGTATCCTCTGTTTCTATAGCATACCGTAATTTC
The DNA here is from genome assembly GCF_963169125.1 of Humulus lupulus. Classification (NCBI taxonomy): domain Eukaryota; kingdom Viridiplantae; phylum Streptophyta; class Magnoliopsida; order Rosales; family Cannabaceae; genus Humulus; species Humulus lupulus. Next base: position 5,956,332 of record NC_084798.1, read on the forward strand.
ATAATTACCTATAAAATCAATACAAACAAACACAATAATCAAGCATATATGAATCCATCATTATTAGGTTCTAGTCTTATAAATTTTTTAAAAAATTCGGCAGAGTATCCTCTGTTTCTATAGTATACCGTAATTTAAAAATTACCTATAAAACCATTTAAAACAAACACAATAATCAAGCATAGATGAATCTATCATTATTAGTTTCTAGTCTTATAAATTTTTTTAAAAATTCGGCAGAGTATCCTCTGTTTCTATAGCATACCGCAATTTCAAAATTTCCTATAACAACAATACAAACAAACAAAATAATCAAGCATAAATCAATTCATCCTTATATCACCACAGCACGCAAATTTCCCAGAGCCTACTTCACTAATTTTCAAACATAACTTTCACTAAATCTAATATGCATGATTACATTAGTCTTATCTTTATACATAAATCTTATAGTAATATAAATACAAAAAATAACTAACCTTCAATATTAATCTTCAATGCACCCGAAATGAACAACAAAGTTCACCACTCAATCAACGACCCTACTAAAACATTACATAATTAGTAAACTACATAATTAATTATCAAATCAATAAATAAAAAAAATCAAACTAGTTAATGAAACTAATGAACAACACTTTGATCATCTTCAAGTTATTTTTTTTCAAATATTTAAAAAACAAATTTATCTATTGTAAAAATTTCTAAAACTAACTAATATGCATATATATATTTATAATAAACCTAATTTTTATCACATTATTTAAACTAACAAAATAAACAAATAATTATAAAAATTAATAAAATATTAATTATATTAATTTTAAATTCGGAATAATAAAAAAAATTAAAAAAAACATGGAAAATTAAAAAATTATCATCAAAACCACATTTTAGTAATCTATACCTGTTTTGAAGCTCAAAATCCCCTTGCAATGTCAAAAATCCGGCCAAAATCTGGCAATAAACACCACTTTCAAATGGAGAAAAAACCCACGGCCAAATGCCTTTTTTTCTCTAAAAAACAAAAAAAAAAAGATTTTTGGACTATATTTCGGTTTATAGGGTAGAAATATTGCAAGAAATAAAGAAAAAACAAAAAAAAAAGCTTGGAGAATCAAAATGGGTGTTGGCTCACGGTGGTTAATGGAGGTTTTGGGGGTTTCTTTTTGCACAGAAGGGAAATGGGTTTTGAGAAGATGACCGTTCGGGTCTAGGGAATGGGCATATAAAGGACTTTTAACTTCGGTTTTTGGTAAAAACCGAAGTAGAAAGTGGACTTTCCACTTCGGTTTTTACCAAAAAACCGAAGTTAAAGGTCCTTAAGTTATACCCGTTGGAGACTTTTAACTTCGGTATTTTGGTAAAAACCGAAGTGGAAAGTCCACTTTCTACTTCGGTTTTTACCAAAAAACCAAAGTTAAAAGTGCACAAGGGCCGCGTTTGGTTTGGCCAGTTTTTTGCATTTTTATTACCTCTAAACATAATATAAGGGCTTGTGCAAACAAACACGACCCTCTCCACTATGAATTTTTCACTTCGTTTTTTTAAAAAAGCGAAGTAGTAAGTAATTTTTTTCAGAGCGCCAATTTGAAATGCGAAGTAAAAGAGTTTGAAAACGTTTTTACTTCGCTTTTTTTGTATGCTCACTATAAAAACCGAAGTAAAAACCTATATTTCTAGTAGTGTAAGTTTTCCAGATCCAAAATGAAGACTATAACCCAGTCTATCCAGAACAGATACAGAAATCAAATTCCTCCTAATATAGGGTATGTAAGCAACATCCTGTAATTCCAAGAAGTGTCCTGTATTCAATTGTAATCTGACTGTCCCGAAAAATTCAACTTTGACTTTTGTATCGTCTCCTATGTAAACATGCTGCTCCAAACTACTCGGTCTTCTTCGACTTGTCACTGCTTGCAAGGAATTTGTAACATGAATTGTGGCTCCAGTATCTAACCACCAAGAATTTGAGGGCACATCAATAATATTAGACTCTAAACAAACTATCACATGATAATTTCCTTTCTTTTCTACATGAGCTTTGAGCTTTCGACAATCAGATTTCTTGTGCCCAAAGTTTTGACAAAAGTTGCATTTTCCCTTGAAAAACTCATTCTTATGACCAGTAGAAGATGAGACTGACTGTCCACTCCCTTTAGAACTAACTGTTTTCTTCTTATGATGCTTTTGGTCACTAGAGTTACTAGGAGTGAACTTTCTCTTGTGAGAATTATTGGGATTTATCACCATGGAGATACTTCTTGCCCTTCCCTTTCTCATGTTCTCCTCTTCCTTGGAAAGAATAGCAGACATCTCCCCAACAGTCCATTGCTCCTTCTGAGCATTGTAGCTTGATCTGATTGAATCAAACTGAGATGGAATGTTCTCCATCACCAACCACACCATGTAATCCTCACCAAGGTCCATATCCATGGCCTTAAGTTTATGATAGTGGCCCATGAGCTTGTCAATGTGAGCCCTAATGTCACCTGAACCATCATAAATAGTGTGATGTAGCATGTTCAAGTGTTCATTCTTCTCATTCTTTGAGAATTTCTTATACTTTTCCTTAATGGCAGTAAGAAAATCCTTTGCATTTTCAGACTTGGGAATACTATCACGAATGGATTCGTCCATGTGATATCTCATAAGCATCAAGCAAAAACAATTGGAGTGTTCCCAGCCCTCGTAAAATTTCTTATCCTTCTCAGTAGCATCATCAGCAGGCTTAGATGGTTCATCAATTCTCAAGGCCAAGTCCATTTTCATGAAGGTCAAGTTCATCATGATATTTTCAATCCACTGCTTGTGGTTGGTTGCATTCAGCGTCAAGACAGCAGAGAATCTCGGAATGCTTACAGTTGAATGAGAAACAAGAGCAATAACTATTAAATACATGTTACGATAAATGTAGAGTCCAAGAACTTTACTTAGCTAGTTAGATAGTAGTATTATAGTATTTATAGTATTATCTTTGTAACTGTGGATTTTTGGTTCAGACCGGGAATTATTTGGACACTCATAGTAGTACTTATAGATTTTCTAAGTTTAACCTATAGTTTAAGAATATTAATGTTAACCTAAGGTTTGATTATATGACTGATATTAAGGATAATATTTATTATACTATAAGGTTTAAATAAGGACCAATAGGATTTTAAGCACATGTTATGAATGGGTGATTAAGGATTAAGTATTTTGAGGATTAAATTTAATAAGGAGTAAAGTTTGAATGCTATAAGGTCAGTCAGCAACTTTGAATACGTTGAGGGCTCAGTCAAGGCTGTTTACTCCATTCAAACTTAGCTAAAAATGTGTAATTTCGTGTTTAATTAATCAGTGTGTGCCGATATATCGCAGCACGTAGATACGGAAAACACGAGACGATGCACAACAGCCTCGGGCATACTGGCCTAGGCGATATATCGCCTACAGGGGGCGATATATCGCCTCCTTCAGCATATTTCAAAAGTTTTTTTAATTCTTTTTCCTTTCAGCCATTCAACCTCTTGATAAGTCCAGCATCTTTTTGAACGAGTCTTCAGCCTCTGCTGAACGATTATTCAAATTATTTTCACCTAAAAAGCTATTATTTTTATTCAAGTAAAATTAAGATCCTTTCATTCCTAAACTCTATAAATAGGACCTAGTACCCAGCCATTATTCATCTTTTGCTCTAAGTTCAGAGGCTGCAAGTGCTAAGTGAGTGTGAGAGTGTAAACACCTGGGTTGGGGAATCATAAGCTTGATCACCATAAGCTTATCAAACACTTTGGGAAGTAAGGTTTCATAGTATTCCGGTTCGAGGTTTAGATTGGTCTACAAATCTTCAAGGTATTTCCACACTCTCTAGTTCATTGGTTTTATGTTATTTTTCCTTCTCATACTCTTCTACTCAGTCTTCTAACCTTATTCTTATTTTGGTTAGGAAATCTAAGAACTTGCACATAAGTTTTTGGTAAGTATATTTCTCAAAGGTTTAGTCATTCCATTCCTTCCATTCTTTTCATTACTTTTTCTTCAATCAACCCACCCTGTTATATATGGTTTTAGGAGTGTTCCAAAAGTCCCAACATTGTCCTCTTATTCCGATAACTTTGGTAAGGAAAATAGGATAGAAATGCATATGTTATATGTTCTATATGTTATCTTATGTTTCTTATGTTATGATAAGTGTTATGATATGTATGTTTGTAGGCTTGGGCATATGACCCATATGACTAACAAGACCCCAAATAGATTATGGGCATATGACCTACTTAGCTAGTAGGACCCCACTAATCTCATGGGCATATGACTTGTTTAGTCTATGGGACCCCAAGTAATAATGGTCATTATAGTATGTGTATGTAATAAGTGTTATGTTATGTCTTTATGTTTATTATGAAATTTATGTACATGATGTATGTGTTAGATTTTCCTCGCTGGGCATTAGGCTCATTCCTTTTTGTTTTATGTGCAGGAAAATAGCTTTAGTGGCGGTAAGGTTCGTGGATGCTTGGGATTGTGTATCGGCGGTGAAAGGATTCAAGGAGTCGAGAGTTCGATTTTCGAGGATGTAGTCTTGTTTTTTTTTTTTATGATCTTTACATGTATTTTCCGCACTTCTTATGTAATTCCTTTCATTTTAAAGCATGTTTTGTTTTTAATGACAATGGGATCCCATATCCTACTTATTTTATGAGAGTAACTTTATTTCTACAAGTTTCTAATAAATTTATGGTATTTTCGTAAATGTAAGTTTTATTAAGGATTTGTATCTATAGTTTCGTTAATGGTCCAAAAGTCTAGAGTAGTTGGGTCATTACAATAAACCATGTCATTTGTGCTCTTTTCTCATCAATATATGATCGCAAAATAACAAATGATCATTATGTATGCTAGAGTTCTATGCAAACACACAAAATAGAACTCATACACAGGTAAGAACAATCTATTAAACATTATAATCAAATACATTAATTTACTATCGAAAGGATAGATAAATTGTGATTCATAATGTTTAATAAATTTTCTTCACCATATTAAGTATCCTTACCAAGCAATAATTATTATCGATAGGATAATTAATTACTTATATAGATCTTAATGTAATTTTGGAGGAAAAAACACAAAATTTAAATAAATAATTATTTAAATGTTCCTCTTTACTAAACAATTCACATGCTTATTCTTACGACAGACAAGAAAATAAACAATAATTGTTGACAACATATAATAAGATTCATGCCACAAAAGATTAAATACAAATACAATTATGAATAAAATTCATGGATTAATCTTGTGCATAAAAATATATAAAATAGGGTATTAAAAGTTGAGTGAAATGGTGAAAAATTGCCCAAAATGGACCTCCCACGCGCCTAAAAAATAAGTCTTTTTTTTTTTAAATAAGCCCATACGACATGTAATTTTTGGAAAAACGACATGTCGTTTTATATCCAAACTACATGTTGTTTTATAGCCAAAACGACGCATTCTTTTCCACTTAAACGACATGTCATTTTTTCCTGATAGAGGCAAAACGACGTGTCATTTTTCATCGTCCCTGACCTCTGAAAATTGGGCATCCGGGTCGCGTTCGACCCGGTTCGGCCCGCGGGTCCGACCCGACTGGAACTACCTTCTCCGGCCACCATTTTTGCCACTGTAACGTGGGTTTTCTTCCCCTCTCCGTCGCCGACGGCCCTAGCATCTCCATTCTCCCCATCTCCCAAACAAAATGTCAAAACAATATGAAATCCGGAAATGGGTTTCCACCATTTTTTAGCTCTATGAAAAGCCCGGTTTCATAACAATACACGCGAATTTTTTGTCAAAAAACATTGTTAAAACCCAACATACATTATCAAACCCGATTTCCCTCATTAATATATCATGATTTCGAAAATTTTGTGAAAAAATCAGATTTTAAAAGAATGGGTTTTTTTGTCTAAAATCAAGCCCTAAAACTCAAATGACCTTGCTCATGATACCAATTGATAAATTGTAAACAATATTATGAGCATTATATCCATAAATTAGATTCAAAACAACATTATATGCTCATGCAACAATCCAAGAACACATTTTATTTAGAGCATTGATTTAGAATCTAGAGAGCATACCTCCCATATTGTCAATCCCTTCTTGAGCCATTTCTTCCCTTAGCAATCTTCAATTTACCTACAAAAACAAGTGCAAAAATGCAAGAGGGACCTAATGGATAGCAAACCCTTACCACAATACCACATGCTTATTTTCACCCAACAACATATATGATCTATATATATGTCTCGTATGCCTTCTTACCGTAAGGGGTATATTGGGCCTATTGGGCTTATATTATTAGATATGGTGCACTATGGTTTAATGGGCCAACCTATAGTCTTTAGGGTGCTACCATGTGCCTCAAATGCAATTAGATTAATATTAACCATCCCATTATGGTCTTTAACTATTCGTAGGCACTCTAGAAAATGATTGTGATAATGAAATTATGTTTGTAATTATATTAGTCCATATAAAATTCTAACATGTGTGTGTGTATATATTTGATTTTTAAATTTTTTTTTCTATTTTTTAAATTTTTTTAATTTATTTCAGTTTTCATATTTTTAATTTTTAATTTTCAATTTTTATTTGTTTTTTATTTTCTATTTTTATTTGTTTTAATTTTTATGCTTTTATTTGTCAGGTATATAAATATGTGTGTTTGTCTTCACTACTACAAAAACGGGCTTTCCCGACAGTTTTTAACTGTCACTATTGAGCAATGTCAACTAACTGTTGTATTTGCCTATGCCGGTGTAGGAGTAGCTACGCCGACAGTTAATAGGTGTCGCAGTTACTAGCTACGCCGACAGTTAATAGGTGTCGACATTGCTAGCAACGCCGACAGTTAATAAGTGTCAGCGTTGCTGGCAACGTCGACAGTTATTAAATGTCGCCGCTGATAAAAATGACAACAGTTATTAGGTGTCGCCGTAACATTAAATTAATATATATATATATAAATAATTTTTCCATATATGTTTTTTAAAACTTTTAATTATATTTTTTTTTTGAATAAAAGTATTGGACTTTATTGAATACTTTCTTCCAGGACAATAGCCAATACAGTAGAGGATAGACCCTCAATAGTCAAAACACGGTCAGCTATTACAGAGGCAGCCCTTGCAATTGCATGAGCAGCTCTATTAGCAGAGCGATTTACAAATGAAATTGAAACCGAACCCAGCTCCTCACAGAGAAGCTTACAATCATCAATATTCCCACCAAAGTATGATTCCATAGCAATAGAACTTCGAAGAGCTTGCACACACAGAAGACTATCTGTTTCGATCATCACATTCGGCCATTTCTTCCGCTTAACCCAGCTCAATACCTCTCGTATCCCGATCGCCTCTGCTATCTCCGGCGAAACCACTCCCGATCGGCACGAAGAAATTGCTTCCACCACCTTCCCATCTTCGGGAGTTAGGTGCCGTGTGGGTAATGGATGTGATATTGATATTTGTTCTGCACCTTGGTTGCCTGATCCAAACAATCCATGGGTCACGACAATTCATCCCTCGCTTAATTCAGCCAGAGTTTCTTCCTTGTTGCATGTTGATTCCCTCGCATGGGATGAGGAGCTGGTAAAGGACGTTTTCAATGAGAGAGATGCCGGATGTATTCTTAGTATTCCTCTCAGCCCAAATCGAACAGTAGATACTTGGTATTGGTCGTTTGAAACCTCAGGAAGATTTACAGTTAGAAGTTGTTATAGAGCTCTGCAGAGAATCAAACATGGTGAAGCATCGGAACTAGATCGTAATTTCTGGAATAGTATGTGGAAGACTCGGGTTCCGCCCAAAGTAAGGGATTTTATGTGGAGAGCTCTATCTGGTTGTTTGCCCACTAATGTTCAACTCCGTATCAGGCATGTCCCTGTAGAAATGGTCTGCCCCCTTTGCCTAGAACAGAATGAGTCGGTGACCCATTGCCTTGCTGGGTGCCGCTTAGTTTGGCCCTGTTGGCAACAGCTGGGTTTCGATATATTAGCTCCAAGTTCAGATTCATTTCAGGCATGGGTTAGGGGTTTTATCTTTCAACTGAATGATGATCAGAGATGCCGCTTTTTTATGCTATGTTGGGCCATATGGAGGCGTCGGAATGAGTGGGTATGGAGGAAGAAAAAAGGGTCTGTCCAAGAGATTCTCTATGTGGCCGATTGCACTCTTCAGAACTGGATACAAGCTCAAGACAAGGAGCTGACCCCTATGCCTTCGTTCCTATCTGGTGAAGATGGAGTTTCGTCTTGGAAGAAGCCGCCTGTTGGAAAGCTAAAAATTTAATTATATTTTAAACAATTAAATTTTGATATAAATTTAAATAAAAAAATTACTCACATAATTAATTATTATTACCATAACTTGTAAAAAAAATTATATTTATTATAATAAAAATTCATATACATACAACATTTATTCATACAATTGAAATGTATATAATACATCAAATCCCCATGAGAATAAATAATTCTCAATAAAAATTCATTATAATATTATAAATCCATAAACTTCAAAATATATAATTCAACAAATCTCAACAAGACAACATAATTCTCTTCTCCAAATCAATGCAAACTCAATCATGTTTCTTTTCTCAATATTCTTCCTAATAAATCTAGGCATCCACCTTAAAAGTCAATCCTATGATATTCCCTGCACCAATAAATTAAACACTTCAAGTTATAATTAAATAGTATATCTTACCATAATATATTAACGAATGAATAAGAAAACCAACAATATAAATATATAAAATTAGTTGATTAATCTTTCTCAGAGATTATTACATTGCATTATTACTTTTATCGTAGTAAGATACGATTTAGTAATGTTCGCATTATCCTGCATAATTGACAATCCACACAAGAAAATTAAGAGAAAGCAAGAAAACAAATATATTTAATGGAAAATATAACATTGCATTATTTGACAAAACAAAAGCTAGCTTGTTTGCAGTATAGCAAGGGACAGTATCTATGTGTACAAGAAATATATAATCTCAATAACAAAGAAGTTGTAAAATGAATTGTTATGTGCCCATGTGGAATCTTCAATGAATATTCTAGGCCGAATTATAGAATGTAATCGTTATCTGGGATCTCTGAAAAAAGAAAAATTATAAAGAAAATCTTATAGAATTTGAATAGAACAGAACCCAACATTTTTTTCCTACCACAACTAAATTGAGGTTGACCACATTTTGAACCAAGAAATAAAAGTTAAAAGTGAAGAAGACTTGACATACCATTTGGAAGCTCTCTCTCTGTCTAGAAGAACTCCAGTTTCAACAGCCCAACATCGAGCAACGTTCTCTTTTGTGTATCCACCGCCTCCAGTAACCTGCACAGGTACCATATTCTCTTCATGAGCCAGACGATGACAATAATAACTAATGACCAACCCAAGCTACAATAACAAAGAATTGGTACCATTAAGGGCAAATTGAGTTTCTTCACAAACTCAACACACTCAGCATGACCTGTAAGAAGCATCAAAAGAGATCATTTAATATCGTTCCAAAAAGCTAACCGAGCAGAAAGTCGTTAAACGTTATTTATTATTATTATTATTATTACTATCAAGATGATAGTTATTCAATAACTTCGGGTCCCGCAAAACAACTTCAGATGAAACTTCAAGTACTCAATTTTTTCCCCAGTTTTCTGACTGATATATATAGTATACTTCTGGCAACTCATTCTCATATTTGTCTTATATATAACTGTTATCCCCATTTCCTGTAAGGGTTTTGGGCCTTCGCCCCGGCCCACGGTCAGGGGACCAACTCGGCATTTGGGCCTTGTCCGGGGACTCTGGACTGGGCCTGTATAGATGGGTCCGGGACGTTCCTCCGGGTTCATCTTCAGCTTGAACGGTCCCGGCGGTGTCCGGAGTGCCCGGACCGTCGCGGCCATCGCGTCCTTATCCCGGGCCTGGTATGGTCCGGGCTCAAAGTAAACGTAGCGGGCCAAAGGTAAACGAACCTGGACCGCTTCATTCCCAGGCCACGGGCCAAGCGTCCAGGATCCTGAAACCGCCTCATTTCGCGTGAGCGTTGTCCCCCCACTTTTCGCCTGCAGAAAGGGTCACCTTGGGATTGTCTACTGGCGTGTCAGGACTGCGCAGCCAAGTACTCTGACCGGTCTTGTCTCCTGAATCGACCTCGTGACTCGAAGTGGTCAGAGCCAAAGTGCCGTTTTGTCGGGAGAATGCTGCGTCTCAGGGCAACTAGTTGGGCCTTAGCTGGTTTAGGGTTGGTGTATTGTATATCTTTTTAGCTTGGGCCTCCACTAGAAAGGCCCCTTGTGCACATTCCTCTGATGGGCCCGGGTCGGATCCGGCCCAAACCTGATGTCCCCCTCGGCCTATAAATATAAGTTGTAAAACAACGTAGAGGGGGAGAGAAGGCAGAAACTCTGTTCAGATATAATTAGAAAACTCCATTGTAAAAGCTTCTCCTAGCTCTAGTACAGATTTATATATGGACTCGTGGACTAAGGCTAGTTAACGCCCCAACCATGTAAAAACCTTGTGTCGATCTTCCATTTTCATTATTATTATCAGTAAATATCCCTCTTTAGGATAGTTGCCGAAAATCTCGGTTAACAGTTTGGTGCTTTCATTGAGAGCTGAAGGAAGCTAGCGCCAACGTCAGGCCTTTACTACGATGGTGAACACGCGTCACACCACCTTCGACCCTACTAACCCAGAGCAAGGCAACGGAGACCCACTGCCTTCTCAGCACATTCCTCAAGACCTGCCTGAAGACGTGCCTCCTCAGACCTCCCACCAAGGTGAGTCGCAAGACTACGAAGGTGAGGCAGAGTACGAAGTAGAAAACGAAGAAGAGTACTACGAGGAGAACGAGGGGGAGTATCACGATGAAGCTACGGACCCCGGGATCCCTCTCGACGATCAGCAAGACTCGGAGGTGACTAGACTGAGGCAGCAAATCCTGGATCAGGAACCCAGGATAGCCGAACAGGCGGAGGCGCACCGCCTAGTGCAAGAGTCTCTGCGAGCCCTGCAGGCACTGATGGTCGCGCAGGGCCCGGCGGCCAACCCCGCCGTTGGCCCGCAACCAGAAACATAACAACCCGCTCCCCAAGCGCAAGCCGGGGGTCCCAGGGGTGCCAGCCCGATCCGTCCCCCAGAGCCTCTCCCCGACACGGCTCCGAAAGTCCCGGACAAGGAGCGACGGACGACTCGGAAAAAGACTACCCCCGTCAATAAAGCCGGGGCACGTTCACGGCCGTTACCTAGGAAAGAGAAGGTGCGCCCTGTCCCAGGACGAGGCCAGCCCCGGCCCGCCCCAAGGGCGAACGAGAGGGAAAAGTCTTTGCACCCGAGTGCCTCGGTCAACAAGAAACATCGGGAACGATCCCGCCGCAAGGATCGTAACGCTCTCAGCTCCGGGGACGACACTTCCCGGGTAGATTTACGTGACGGAATGAATGCCTGGAAAGAGCGGGCCCGCAAGCAAAAAATCCTTCCTCGAAACGGCGACCTCAGGAACGACATAAACAACAGGCGGAACGAGAGAATCCCCCTGGAGGATAACGCGGCCAGGCGGCTCATGGAGCAAATGGCCGCATTAAAAAAGGTCACCGACCGCTTGGTCCGCAAGCAGGAAGGCGCGGACACTGACTCTGACGAAGGGGATAAAGAGCCGTGCGCGAGACATATCCTGGACGCCGTATTGCCCAAGGGGTTCAAGATGCCAAGCCTCGCCGCCTACACTGGAAGCACGGATCCTATGGATCATCTGTCCCGGTACAACCGACTCATGACCGTGGCTCACGTCAGCGACGACGGAAAATGCCTCTGCTTCTCCATCACGTTGGGCGGTCCCGCCGAAGAGTGGTGGAAAAGGCTTAAACCGGGGTCCATCCAAACATGGTCCGGGCTACAGTCAGCTTTCCGAAAGCAATTCGTGGCCGCCATGAGGATGGACATGCAAATCAGCGCCCTCGCCAATATTAAGCAAATGCCCGCGGAAACATTGAGGGCCTACATCCAGCGCTTCACTGAAGAAGCCTCCAAGACAAAGGTCGATGACGGACAGCGCCTGGTGGCACTACAGTCTGAAATCCGGGCCGGGTCCCCGCTCTGGGACGACATGCAGCGCAATAAAGCCGCCACTCTAGAAGAATTTATTAGGAGGGCCCAAGGATTCATCAACTGGGAGGAGGCTCAGATCCAGGCCTTTGGATGGCCCTCGGCTCCTCATCCAGTCCCTCAGACGATTCCAGGAGGTGTGGGACATTTCCCCGCGCAGTCCTACGCAACGCCCCCCATTGTCCTGGGGGCGGTTGTCGCGCCCGGCGTTAGTTACACGCCTACGGTGTACGGTCCTGCCGCTTCAGGATACGCCCCGGCCCAATCAACGCATTTCTTCGGGTATGGTGTCGCACCAGCAGGGCACAGTATGGCCCCTGTCGTGGCCCAGCAATCGCAGACCGGAGTAACCGAGGCAAGCGTGAATCCCTCCCGGGGTAAGCGGGCCGACAAAGGCCAAAACCGGCCAGAGTTGGCCAAAAAAGGGAAGAGGGGCTATGAGCCCCAATATTCAGAATACACTAACTTGGTGGACACCCGAGAAAACATCTACCTGGCTACAGAAAGAGTGATCCACTACCGAAAACCTAGCCCCATGTTTAGGGGGAGGAATCCCAGAGATACCAGCAAACGGTGCGCCTATCACAAAGATGTGGGCCACACCACCGACGAGTGTCGGCAGCTCAAAGATGAGATTGAAAACCTCATCAAGCTGGGGCACCTCCATCAGTGGGTAAGAATGCCCGTAGGCGTCCCGGGCATGTCAGCAAGCCCCGGGCAGTCTACGGCGCCGGTAACGACTCGTGCATACCCGCCCCAGGGAGGGTATGCGCCGGGACTCCCAGCGCAGGCCCCTCAGGGGGCCGTCGCCACGCAGGCCCCCGGTCCTGGAATGCCCGATCCTTCTGGGGCAACGCCCCCTCGAGTGGACGGGCACGTGTCGACCATATCAGGCGGACCCCACATAGGAGGACCTTCGAAGAATGATCAAAAGCGCTATCTGAGCGAGCTGGACCATGACCAAGAAGTTTGCGCCCTTGTCCAGGCCCCAGCTCAGTGCCCTAAACTGATGAACCTCCCCATCAAGTTCACGGAAGACGACGCCCGCAACGTCCATTTCCCGCACCACGACCCGCTGGTCGTGGATGCTCAAATTGCCAACAAGATGGTATCCCGAGTGTTGGTGGATGACGGAAGCTCCGTCAACTTGTTGTTCAAACCCGCCTTTGCAGCCATTGGCCTGACGGAGGCTGATCTGGCGTCCTGCCCGACCCAAATCTACGGCTTCAACGGAGATGCGCTCCTCCCCATGGGAAAGGTCCAGCTGCCCGTGACTCTGCGGGGCGAGTTGCAGCACTCGTTCAAGTTCTGCACCTTTGTGGTGGTGGATTTCCCGACCGCTTACAACGTCATCTTTGGCCGGCCCGCCCTGGTCGAGTTCGGGGCCATCACCTCCATCCGCCATCTATGCATGAAGTTCCCGTGCAGCAACGGAGGGATAGGGACGGTCCGCGGAGACCAGAAAAGCGCGTGAAAGTGTTACCATATCTCTGCCCGTCCCGTTTATATGGTCCGGGAGGAGCCCGTCGAGCCGGCACTCCGCCCGGCCGAGCAAGCTGTCCAGGACGAGGACGATCTGGACCCACGGTTGGGAGATGAGCGTGCCCTTGAGCCAATGGACGAAATAGAAGAGGTATGCATCAGTGACTCCGACCCTGCCAGGGTCATCCAACTGGGAAAGAGCCTGCCGGAGGACATTCGGGCCGCCATTATCGCCCAAGTCAAGGAAAACCAGGATCTTTTGGCATGGTCCCACTCCGATATGACCGGGATCGACCGCAATGTCATATGCCACGCGTTAAGTATTGACCCAAACGCGACCCCGGTCCGCCAGAAGCACAGACCTTTGGGGACGGAAAGGGCCGAGGCCCTCAAACTGGAGGTAGAGAAGCTGTCTTCCATTAACTTCATCTGCGAAGCTGTATACCCCGTATGGTTGGCCAACCCGGTCTTGGTGCCAAAACCTAACGGGACCTGGAGGACCTGCATCGACTTCACGGACCTCAACAAAGCATGTCCGAAAGACTGTTTCCCGCTCCCCCGGATAGACAAAATGGTGGATGCTACGTCCGGTTACGAGATCTTGAGTTTCATGGACGCCTACTCGGGCTACAACCAGATCTCCATGCACGTGGCAGATCAGGAGCACACCAGTTTCCAAACTGACAAGGGCATCTACTGCTATGTCGTCATGCCTTTCAGACTCAAGAATGCCGGAGCAACTTACCAGAGGCTCGTCAATCGAATGTTTAGGGCCCAGCTGGGGCGAAACATGGAAGTATACATCGACGATATGCTGGTCAAGTCCAAGACGTTGCGGGAACATTCGAACGATTTGGCGGAGGCTTTCGCGGTTATCCGGAAATACGGGATGAAGCTGAACCCTAAGAAGTGCACCTTCGGCGTCGCATCCGGGAAGTTCCTGGGCTTCATAGTGAGTTCCCGAGGAATCGAAGCCAACCCTGAAAAGATCAAGGCCCTGATCAACATGGCCTCTCCCCGGAAGCACAAGGACATTCAAAGCCTAAAGGGGCGAGTGGCCGCCCCGAGCCGTTTTGTCTTCAAGGCCACGGACAAGTGCGTCCCTTTTTTCAACGTCCTCCGGGGAAGCCAGCGGTTCGAATGGTCACCCGAGTGCGAAGAAGCCTTCCAGAAGCTGAAAGAGCACTTGGCCAAGGCCCCCATCCTGGCGAAGCCAGTCGAAGGAGAGCCTTTGTACTTATACCTGGCTGTGACCGAGCACGCCATCAGCGCCGCGTTGGTGCGCGAAGAGGAAAGGACTCAACTCCCAGTGTACTACGTGAGCAAGCGGTTACTAGACGCCGAATCTAGGTACCCGCTGATCGAAAAGCTGACTTTCTGCCTGCTGACGGCATCCCGGAAGCTTCGACCTTACTTCCAGGCCCACACAATAAAGGTCTTAACCAACCACCCCCTGCGGCAGGTGTTGCAGAAACCTGAGTCGTCGAGGAGACTCCTGAAATGGGCAATGGAGCTGAGCCAATTTGATATATCTTACGTACCCCAGGTGTCCATTAAGGGACAGGCCCTGGCCGATTTCATCGTCGAATGTTCCGGGATCACCCCAGAAGAGAGTGTCCTCGCGGCCTCCACTGCTCCCGTTTGGAAAATCTTCGTGGACGGAGCCTCGAACGAGAACGAGGCCGGCGCCGGGATCATCCTGGTGTCTCCGCAGGGGCACCAGCTACAAAACGCCCTCCGTTTCCAGTTCAAAGCATCGAATAACGAGGCGGAGCATTAGGCTGGCCGGCCTGCGTTTGGCCTGAGAAGTAGGGGCAGCAAACCTTGAAATATACAGCGATTCTCAGCTGGTAGTCAGACAGATTTCGGGGGAGTATCAGACCAAGGGAAAGCGAATGGCGGCATACGTGACCCAAACGAGGGAGATGCTCCAGACGTTCGCGGCGCATTCCCTCCGCCAGATTCCCCGGGAGAAGAACGTGTTCGCAGACACATTAGCGAAGCTGGAAACCGACGCAGAGGCCGAGTTGTCTGAGCTGGTCCCCGTCAACCATCTTCCCGTCCCAAGCATCGGGACTTCCACCGTCCACACCGTCGACCACTCCAATTCCTGGATGGGGCCGCTGATCTGCTACCTGTCCACCGGGGAGGTTCCGAACGAGCGAGCCGCGGCCAGGAAGCTCCTGTACTAGGCCCACTGATACGTCATGATGGACGGGAAACTCTATCGCCGGGGACTGTCTATGCCTTACCTCAGGTGCGTGTCCGGGACTGAGCTGGGCGCCATCATGCATGAGGTCCACGAATGCTTTTGCGGAGATCACACAGTCGGGCCCAGTTTGTCCAAGAAGATTCTGCGCCAAGGATACTTCTGGCCCACCATGAAAAGAGACTGCATAGACTACGTCTGCAAGTGCGAACAGTGCCAGAGGTACGCGAAGATCCCTCGGGCCCCCCCACAGAGATAACTTTGATGAACAGCCCCTGGCCCTTTGCAGTATGGGGGATCGATCTTGTGGGATCCCTCCCGACCGGGAAAGGAGGGGTAAAGTATGCCATTGTGGCGGTAGACTATTTCACGAAATGGGTTGAGGCGGAGCCTATGAACATGATCACGTCCAAGAAGGCCTTAGATTTCGTCGTCAACAACATAGTGTGTCGGTATGGCCTCCCCTACAAAATCATGTCCGACAACAGGAAGCAATTTGATAGCCTCTACTTCACGGATTTTTGGGAAAGGCACGGTATAGTGAAGAGTTTCTCCGCCGTGGCCAGGCCCCAGGCGAACGGACAGGCAGAAGACGTGAACAAAATCCTAAAAGGGACACTGAAGAAAAAGCTTCAGGCCTGTAAGAGCAAGTGGCCCGAAGAGCTCCCCGCGTATTGTGGGCCTACCGGACGACCGAAAGGACGTCAACCGGGCATACCCCATACTCAATGGTGTACGGATGCGAAGCCGTCGTCCCAATTGAAACGCCCATCCCGTCCCATCGACGCGACACATATGATCCCGCCCAGAACCACGCCTTACTCCAGGAATCACTGGACCTTATCGAGGAGATCCGAGAAGAGTCGCAAGTGCAGTTGAAGATGTACCAGGGCAAGATCGCTAAGCATTTCAACTCCAGAGTCAAGAGTCGTAAGTTTGAAACCGGCGATCTTGTAGAGTCCAAGAACTTTACTTAGCTAAGATAGATAATAGTATGATAGTATTTATAGCATTATCTTTGTTACTGTGGATTTTTGGTTCAGACCGGGAATTATTTGGACACTCATAGTAGTACTTATAGATTTTCTAAGCTTAATCTATAGTTTAAGAATATTAAGTATAACCTAAGGTTTGATTAATGTGACTGATATTAAGGATTATATTTATTATATTATAAGGTTTAGACATCAACCAATAGGATTTTAAGCACATGTTATGAATGGTAATTAAGGATTTAGTATTTTTGAGGATTAAATTAAATTAAGGTAAAGTTTGAATGATATAGGGTCAGTCAGCAGCTTTGAATACGTTAAAGGCTTAGTCAAGGCTGTTTACTCCATTCAAACTTAGCTAAAAATGTGTAATTTCATGTTTAATTATTCAGCGAGTGCCGATATATCGCAGCTATAGGGGGCGATATGTCGCAGCACGTAGATACGGAAAACACGAAACGATGCACGGTCGCCTCGGGCATACTGGCCCAGGCGATATATCGCCTACAGGGGGCGATATATCGCCTCCTTCAGCATGAATTCAAACTCTTTTGAATTCTTTTCCTTTCAGCCATTCAAACTCCTTCAACAGTCCAGCATCTTTTGAACGAGTCTTCAGCCTCTGCTGAACGATTATTCAAATGATTTTCACCTAAAAAGCCATTATTTTTATTCAAGTAAAATCAAGATATTTTCATTCCCAAACTCTATAAATAGGACCTAGTACCCAGCCATTATTCACCATTTTCTCTAAGTTCAGAGGCTGCTAGTGTTAAGTGAGTGTGAGAGTATAAACACTTGGTTTGGGGAAAAACTATAAGCTTAAACATCATAAGCTTATCAAACACTTTGGGAAGTGAGTTCTATAGTATTTCGGTGGAGGTTAGATCGATCTTGCAATCTTTGAGGTAAACCCAAAACTCTAGTTCTTTTCTATATTTTTATGTTATTTCCTTTCTCAAAACCTTCTACTCAGTCCCCTAACCTTATTCTTATTTTGGTTAGGGAATCCAAGCTTTTAAGCATATAAGTCGGTAAGTATGTTTTCTATGGTTTAGTCTTTCCATCTCTTTCATTTCATCTCCTTTCTTTAGACTTACTCTTTCTTATGGTTTTAGGAGTGTTCCAACAATCCCAACTCAGTCCATAATCTCGGTAACTTTGGTAAGGAAAATAGGCTAGAATCAACATGTTATGTGCTTATGTTATCTATATGATTTATGTTATTAAAAGTGTTATGATATGTATATGTGTATGTTTGTAGGCTTGGGCATATGACCCATATGACTAACAAGACCCCAAATGGGTTATGGGCATATGACCTACTTAGCTAGTAGGACCCCACTAATCCCATGGGCATATGCTTGTTTAGTCTATGGGACCCCAAGTAATAATGGCCATTATAATAAGTGAATTATGTGTTATGATATGTCTTTACGTTATTATGAAATTATGTTTATGTTTATGACTATGTGTTAGATTTTTCCTTGCTGGGCATTAGGCTCATTCCTTTCTGTTTATGTGCAGGAAATAAGCTTTAGAGGCGGTAAGATTCGTGACGCTTAGAGGATGTGTATCGATGGTGAATGGAGTCAAGGGGCCGAGCGTTATTCGATTCGAGGATGTAGTCTTATTTATGTTTTTATGGTTTTTAAATGTATTTTTCCGCATTTTCTATGTAACCCTTTTTACTTTAAGTTATTTTTGTTTTAAAGACAATGGGTACCCATATCCTACTTATTTTTATGAAAGTAACCTTTGTTTCTACAAGTTTATAATAAGTTATGGTATTTCCGCAAAAATGTAAGTTTTATGTATAGATTCGTTAATGGTCCAAATAGTCTAGATTAGTGGGTCGTTACAGTTGGTATCAGAGAAACGGTTCCTTCGCATGAAGTTCTCCTCGATACACATGCTCAAAGCTCCGAATCGGACCGCCAAGTAAGTGTTTAAGTTACAAGTTACAAGTTACTTTGTCTATGTGTATAGCTAACAACTTTAGTGTTTATGTTTTCAGTTAAGAATGAACGGAGCTTTAAGCAATGAGGATATCCGAGCCATTAAGGCTTTAAAAAGAATAAGGGAGCCAAGAAACACCGTAGGAGCACTAGAAAAGATCACCCAAAGATTGATCTTGTTCCACAAAGAGATAGGTCACCTTCAAGAGTCTAAGAAAATCATGATGAGAGCTGGAGAACAATATGTCCTAGTAATTAGGCTTTTAAAAGATTTTCCTTCAGCAATTTTAACTTTAGAAGAAATATGGGAGAATATAAATAATGATGATGACTTACAAGCAGCCCTAAGATATTATTCTCTCATACTTAAGTTCACCTATGACTTAGAGTTTCAATTCACTAATGAGCAACAACATAGGATCTTCTTGAATCTTCCCCGAGGAAATTTTGAGGCTCAAGACAATGATGATTATAAGGAGATAGATAATGATATGCTAGATGAAGGATCGGATGTAGAAGATCCCGATTTTTAAGAATAGCTAGTTTTTCAATGTTTGTTTTGTTTATTTCTTTATTTTATGATTGTAATAAGTAAAAATTATTATTTTTTTTTTTTCCAAATTAAGTTCATGTTATTTTATTTTCATGTATGAGTTTGATTTTTTCGCAATCATAATGAGTAATAAATAAAATGAATAATGACTAAGTTCAGTGAAGGTGGATACAAATCAATGAACCAAGTTTCCTTATTGAGAGTTAGGGGGCCTTAGTAGTGGGAACGATTTTACTGATCCCAGCCCTACCTCAATATGGTTAACTTTGGAACAAAGATAAGTTTCGAGCCTGAGAATTAAGTCATATAGGATGATTAGAAACACACTTAGAAAATAAAGATGACTTATTTTTCTAAGTATAGAAACCCACTCTAATAATAAATAAAGACCTATATAATTTTTCATAAGAAGTCATAATAAATAGGTCCGAGATATGTTTGTTTTAGAATAAGTTTTTGCCTTAGAGCCTATTAGGGTAAGTTCTAACAAGTTCTCGACTGTTAGAACTTTTGGTGAAGATGTCGCTCCGAAGATCTGCACGCACCAACGGAAACGCCTCCAACGTTGTTCCAACGACCAATGATGCCCTCCAGTTCGCAGAAGAGGAGTGCGTGCTACTACTAGCCGCAACGTGCCGACACCGTCAGCTGACAACACCGCGGAAATCGCTAGACGGCGACAACAAGTCGAGGAACTCTTGCAGCAACAACGTCAACAGGCGCAGACTCAGCCTCAGCCTCCGCCGCAACCGCAGCCGCAGCTACAACAAATGGCCCTAGCACCCCAACAAGTTGGTCCATATGGGGGATGGCCAGTGACGAACTACGCGCCACATCCAGTACCGAATATGGAGTCAGTGTATGAAAGGTTCCGTAAGCAGCACGCTCCAAACTTCGAAGGGACTATAGACCCCTTTGAGGCAGAAGAGTGGCTAAGGAATGTGGAGCCAATTCTTACGCACATGAACCTCAGTAATACGGACCGCATATCCTGCGTCTCGTCATTACTCAGGAAGGATGACAGAATATGGTGGGGCTTAGTTCAGCAGACTAACGATGTCACCACCATGATATGGACAAGATTTGTGGAGCTGTTCCACAAGAAGTATTACACCTCGGCAGTCACCGCTAATGATAAAAGAATATGCTCGTCAGTTCAACAGATTAGTCAAGTTTGCACCAAAGTTGGTCCCAACCGACTTTACGAGGTTGACCAAGTTCGTCAGAGGACTTAGACCAAAGATGGAATTAGGGGTTAAGTTAGCAAACCTGGGAACCACTACCTATGCCAATGTTCTAGAAACGGCAATCGAAGTAGAAAGGATTCTGATGAATGAGAAGAAGGATTAAACGATGGTTCCAGACCAAAGTCTTTGCATTGACCCAAGGAGGAACCCATGCTAGTAACAAGGATTTACAGGTCAGATCCTATCCTCGATAGTATATGTTCTAGTATCGCTTGATTGGTAGCTGTATACTCGTAGATCTCGTTAGGAATGATAGAAAAACTAGACAAACCTAGTGAAAGATTTAGAACTAGGTTTGCAACCGGGTTGCCTTTGGGCAAAGTAGTTCTATCATCACGAATTGTACGAGGAGTACCAATCAAGATTGAGGACAAGGAACTAGAAGGAGACCTGATAGAGCTGGTGATCAAAGACTTCGACGTCATACTAGGCATGGATTGGCTAGCACGGCATGGCGCAACGATCGACTGCAGACGCAAGAAGGTGATGTTCGAGACTCCTGACGGCCAGAAACTGTGCTTCATGGGACAAGCTTCAGGACTACGTACACCGCTAGTGTCATCTCTCAAAGCTCAGAGAATGATGGAGAAAGGATGCCAAGCGTTCTTAGCCAGCATCACGAATGTGGAGAAGGAGACATCACTCAAAGTTGGAGATGTTCGGGTTATACAAGAATTTCCAGAAGTTTTCCCCGATGACTTGCCAGGATTGCCGCCAACTAGAGAAATAGACTTCACGATAGAATTAGTACCCGGCACCGAGCCTATCTCTAAGGCACCATACCGGATGGCACCTACGGAACTCAAGGAGTTAAAGACGCAGCTACAAGAACTCCTAGACTTGGGTTTCATTAGGCCAAGCCATTCACCATGGGGAGCTCCGGTACTATTCGTGAAGAAGAAGGACGGAAGTATGCGCATGTGCATAGACTACCGTGAGCTGAATAAAGTAACGATTAAGAACAAATACCCGCTACCTCGGATTGATGATTTGTTTGATCAACTCTGAGGTGCGACTGTATTCTCTAAGATCGATTTACGGTCCGGGTATCATCAGCTCAAGGTAAAGGGAGAAGATATCCCTAAAACAGCCTTTAGGACTCGTTATGGACATTACGAGTTCTTGGTTATGTCTTTTGGTCTTACTAACGCGCCAGCCGCGTTTATGGACTTAATGAATAGGGTCTTCAAAGACTACTTGGATAAATTCGTCGTTGTGTTCATCGATGACATTTTAATTTACTCCAAGGATGAAGTGGAGCACGAGGAACACTTGAGGATGATTTTGACGCGATTGAAGGAGCACCAACTCTACGCGAAGTTCAAGAAATGCGAGTTTTGGCTCTCACAAGTGGCGTTCCTCGGGCACATCTTATCGAAAGACGGAGTTGCAGTAGATCCATCGAAGGTAGAGGCCGTGAAGGATTGGCCTAGACCAAAGAACGCGTCGGAAGTAAGAAGCTTCTTAGGGCTAGCAGGTTACTATAGAAATTTTGTAGAGCGCTTTTCTAAGATAGCCACTCCACTCACCAACCTGACCCAGAAGCAACAAAAGTTTAACTGGAACGATAAGTGTGAAGAAAGCTTCCAGTTGCTTAAGGATAAGCTTTGCTCAACACCAGTACTTAGTGTACCGACACCCGACGATAAGTTCGTTGTCTAATGCGATGCATCAAAGCTAGGATTGGGATGCGTGTTGATGCAAAAATGACAAGCTGATAGCCTACGCCTCACGTCAGTTGAAGGAGTATGAACAACGCTATCCAACTCACGATATGGAGTTGGCAGCGGTGGTCGTTGCATTGAAAATCTGGTGCCATTATCTTTACGGAGAACGGTGCGAGATTTATACGGACCACAAGAGTTTAAAATACTTCTTTACGCAGAAGGAGCTCAACATGAGGCAGCGCAGGTGGATAGAATTAGTCAAGGATTACGACTGCGAAATCCTATACCACCCAGGGAAGGCGAACGTAGTTGCCGATGCGCTTAGTAGGAAAAGCTATGGGAACTTAGCAGTCTTATCTGGAATAGAAAAGCCGCTACAGCAGGAGCTTATCAGTACCAGAATAGAAGTGGTTGTAGGCAAGCTGGCTAACTTGTCTATCCAATCAAATCTGCTAGAGGACATACGGATTGGTCAGAGACATGAGGAATCGCTAGCACCACACATGGATGCAGTCAGAAAAAGCAAGACTACAGATTTCTCAATATCCAGTAAAGGTTTATTGAGATATAAGGATCGGGTATGCGTGCCAGACGATCAAAGTATCAAGAAGACGATCCTAGAAGAAGCGCACAATACCCCGTACTCAGTTTATCCAGGGTCTACCAAGATGACTCATGGCATCAAGGCAGTCTATTGGTGGCCAGGGATGAAGAAGGACATAGCGGAGTATGTATCTAAGTGTCTGGTATGCCAGCAAGTTAAGGCGGAGCATCAGCGGCCTGCAGGATTATTGCAACCGCTTAGCATACTGGAATGGAAGTGGGACGATATAGCCATGGACTTCGTGACGGGTCTGCCAAAGACTAATAAGCAGCATGATTCCGCTTGGATAGTCATAGATAGACTGACCAAGTCGGCTCATTTTCTGCCTGTTAGAACGTCATGCACGGCAGACCAATATGCAGACATCTACATCCAAGAGATCGTACGATTGCATGGAATCCCCAAGACTATGGTGTCAGATAGAGGATCAGTATTTACGTCAAGATTTTGGAGAAACTTACAGTGAGATATGGGTACTAAGTTAAGCCTTAGTACAACTTTCCATCCTCAGACAGATGGGTAGTCTGAGCGTACGATTCAGATTTTAGAGGATATGCTACGCGCGTGTATACTTGATTTAGGAGGATCGTGGAACAAGTACTTACCACTGATCAAGTTCTCGTACAAACAACTGCTACCAGTCAACGATCGGAATGGCACCTTATGAGTTGCTATATGGACGAAGGTACCGATCACCTTTGCACTAGGACGAGGTAGGAGAAAGGCAGCTTCTAAGGCCCGAAGCTGTTAGACAAGCTCAAGAAGCAGTAACGCTTATTAGACAGCGTATGCTGGCTGCTCAAAGCCGTCAGAAAAGCTATGCGGATACCAAGCGACGCGATGTGGAATTCCAAGTTGGAGATCAAGTCTTCATGAAGATATCTCCTATGAAAAGTGTCAAGCGGTTCGGAAAGAAAGGCAAGCTTAGTCCCCGATTCATAGGTCCTTTTAGATATTGGACAAAGTGGGAACAATTGCGTATAGACTAGCCCTACCGCCAGCACTAGCCGATAGTCACAACGTCTTCCACATCTCAATGTTACGCAAATATGTGTCAGACCCATCTCACGTCCTCAAATACGATACGATAGCACTCCAGAAAGACTTAAGTTATGAGGAACGACCGGTTAGCATCCTAGATAGAGGGATGAAGTAGTTACGGTCCAAGAGCTTTCCTATAGTCAAAGTCCTATGGAGCAATAGTTCTGAATGCGAGGCAACGTGGGAGTTGGAGGAGGACATGCAAGGCCGGTATCCGGAGTTATGTGATAAGTAAATTTCGAGGACGAAATTCTTTTTAGTAGGGGAGAATTGTAGAGTCCAAGAACTTTACTTAGCTAAGATAGATAATAGTATGATAGTATTTATAGCATTATCTTTGTTACTGTGGATTTTTGGTTCAGACCGGGAATTATTTGGACACTCATAGTAGTACTTATAGATTTTCTAAGCTTAATCTATAGTTTAAGAATATTAAGTATAACCTAAGGTTTGATTAATGTGACTGATATTAAGGATTATATTTATTATATTATAAGGTTTAGACATCAACCAATAGGATTTTAAGCACATGTTATGAATGGTAATTAAGGATTTAGTATTTTTGAGGATTAAATTAAATTAAGGTAAAGTTTGAATGATATAGGGTCAGTCAGCAGCTTTGAATACGTTAAAGGCTTAGTCAAGGCTGTTTACTCCATTCAAACTTAGCTAAAAATGTGTAATTTCATGTTTAATTATTCAGCGAGTGCCGATATATCGCAGCTATAGGGGGCGATATGTCGCAGCACGTAGATACGGAAAACACGAAACGATGCACGGTCGCCTCGGGCATACTGGCCCAGGCGATATATCGCCTACAGGGGGCGATATATCGCCTCCTTCAGCATGAATTCAAACTCTTTTGAATTCTTTTCCTTTCAGCCATTCAAACTCCTTCAACAGTCCAGCATCTTTTGAACGAGTCTTCAGCCTCTGCTGAACGATTATTCAAATGATTTTCACCTAAAAAGCCATTATTTTTATTCAAGTAAAATCAAGATATTTTCATTCCCAAACTCTATAAATAGGACCTAGTACCCAGCCATTATTCACCATTTGCTCTAAGTTCAGAGGTTGCTAGTGTTAAGTGAGTGTGAGAGTATAAACACTTGGTTTGGGGAAAAACTATAAGCTTAAACATCATAAGCTTATCAAACACTTTGGGAAGTGAGTTCTATAGTATTTCGGTGGAGGTTAGATCGATCTTGCAATCTTTGAGGTAAACCCAAAACTCTAGTTCTTTTCTATATTTTTATGTTATTTCCTTTCTCAAAACCTTCTACTCAGTCCCCTAACTTTATTCTTATTTTGGTTAGGGAATCCAAGCTTTTAAGCATATAAGTCGGTAAGTATGTTTTCTATGGTTTAGTCTTTCCATCTCTTTCATTTCATCTCCTTTCTTTAGACTTACTCTTTCTTATGGTTTTAGGAGTGTTCCAACAATCCCAACTCAGTCCATAATCTCGGTAACTTTGGTAAGGAAAATAGGCTAGAATCAACATGTTATGTGCTTATGTTATCTATATGATTTATGTTATTAAAAGTGTTATGATATGTATATGTGTATGTTTGTAGGCTTGGGCATATGACCCATATGACTAACAAGACCCCAAATGGGTTATGGGCATATGACCTACTTAGCTAGTAGGACCCCACTAATCCCATGGGCATATGCTTGTTTAGTCTATGGGACCCCAAGTAATAATGGCCATTATAATAAGTGAATTATGTGTTATGATATGTCTTTACGTTATTATGAAATTATGTTTATGTTTATGACTATGTGTTAGATTTTTCCTTGCTGGGCATTAGGCTCATTCCTTTCTGTTTATGTGCAGGAAATAAGCTTTAGAGGCGGTAAGATTCGTGACGCTTAGAGGATGTGTATCGATGGTGAATGGAGTCAAGGGGCCGAGCGTTATTCGATTCGAGGATGTAGTCTTATTTATGTTTTTATGGTTTTTAAATGTATTTTTCCGCATTTTCTATGTAACCCTTTTTACTTTAAGTTATTTTTGTTTTAAAGACAATGGGTACCCATATCCTACTTATTTTTATGAAAGTAACCTTTGTTTCTACAAGTTTATAATAAGTTATGGTATTTCCGCAAAAATGTAAGTTTTATGTATAGATTCGTTAATGGTCCAAATAGTCTAGATTAGTGGGTCGTTACAGATCTGGTCCTGCGGAGGGTCTTCCCTGCCACTCAGGATCCGGGAGTAGGGGTTCTGGGCCCCAATTGGGAAGGGCCGTATGAGATCCAGCAAGAGGTCTGCCCCGGAACATACCACTTGAAGCGGCTCGATGGCTCCGAGGTTCCGCGAGCCTGGAACGCAGAACACCTCCGTAAATACAACCAGTAGCCCAAGGGCTCGTCCCAGTTTAATGTTTACGCTGTAACATGTACACCTCAAGGCTAATTCCCTTTTTGAACAATGAAAATGTCGTGTGCAAAACGTCATAGAGGGCTATTATTCCCATGAAAATGTTTGCCTCAGGGCCAATCCTTTTCGAATTTCTTTCTCAAGTGACCCCAGACCAATCTCCGCTCACTTGCGGGGGTGTCATCCCAGGCAAAATATAACAAACAGGACCGAGCCCAAGGCCAGTCCCACCCCGGACGAACGACGTCCGGGGGTGTGAAAAAGGGAACCGAGCCCAAGGCCGGTCCCACCCCGGACGAACAATGTCCGGGAGTAAAAATAAGAGGACCGAGCCCAAGGTCTGTCACACCCTTGACGAACGACGTCCGGGGTATGAAAAAGGGCACCGATCCCAAGGCCGGTCCCACCCCGAACAAACAATGTCCGGGAGTATAAAAATAAGAGCACCAGGTACAAAGTCGGTCCCACCCCGGACGAACGACGTCCGGGGGTATGAATAAGAGGACCGAGCCCAAGGCCGGTCCCACCCCGGACGAAAAATGTACGGGAGTATAAAAATAAGAGGACCAGGTCCAAGGCCGGTCCCACCCCGGACGAACGACGTCCGGGGGTATGAATAAGAGGACCGAGCCCAAGGTCGGTCAAACCCCGGACGAACGACGTCCGGGGGTATCAAAAAGGGAACGATCCCAAGGCCGGTCACACCCCGAACGAACAATGTCCGGGATTATAAAAACTAGAGGACCTGGTCCAAGGCCGGTCCCACCCCGGACGAACGACGTCCAGGGGTATGAATAAGAGGACCGAGCCCAAGACTGGTCCCAACCTGGATGAACGACGTCTGGGGGTATGAATAAGAGGACCGAGCCAAAGGCCGGTCCCACCCGAACGAACGATGTTCGGGAGTAAAAATAAGAGGACCTAGCCCAAGGCCGGTCCCACCCCGGACGAACAACGTCCGGGGGTATGAAAAAGGGAACCGAGCCCAAGGCCGGTCCCACCCCGAACGAACAATGTCCGGGAGTATAAAAATAAGGGGAACAGGTCCAAGGCCAGTCCCACCCCGGACGAACGACGTCCGGGAGTATGAATAAGAGGACCGAGCCCAATGCCGGTCCCACCCCGGACGAACGACGTCCGGGGGTGTGAAAAAGGGAATCGAGCCCAAGGCCGGTCCCACCCCGGACGAATAATGTCCGGGAGTATAAAAATAAGAGGATCAGGTCCAAGGCCGGTCCCACCCCGGACGAACGACGTCCGGGGGTATGAATAAAAGGACCAGGTCCAAGGCCGGTCCCACCCCGGACGAACGACGTTCGGGGGTATGAATAAGAGGACCGAGGCAAAGGCCAGTCCCACCCCGGACGAACGATGTCCGGGAGCAAAAATAAGAGGACCGAGCCCAAGGCCGGTCCCACCCCGGACGAACGACGTCCGGGGTATGAAAAAGGGAACCCAGCCCAAGGCCGGTCCCACCCCGGACGAACAATGTCCGGGAGTATAAAAATAAGAGGACCAGGTCCAAGGTCGGTCCCACCTCGGACGAACGAAATCCGGGGGTATGAATAAGAGGACCGAGCCCAAGGCCAGTCCCACCCCGGACGAACGACGTCCGGGAGAATGAATAAGAGGACCGAGCCAAAGGCCGGTCCCACCCCGGACGAACGACGTCCGGGGGTATGAAAAAGGGATCTGAGCCCAAGGCCGGTCCCACCCCGAACGAACAATGTCCGGGAGTATTAAAATAAGAGGACCAGGTCCAAGGCCGGTCCCACCCCGGATGAACGACGTCCTGAGGTATGAATAAGAGGACCAGGTCCAAGGCCGGTCCCACCCCGGACGAACGACGTCCGGGGTTATGAATAAGAGGACCGAGCCCATGGCCGGTCCCACCCCGGACGAACGATGTCCGGGAGTAAAAATAAGAGGACCGAGCCCAAGGCCGGTCCCACCCCGGGCGAACGACGTCCGGGGGTAAAAATGGCCGGGTCCCACCCCGGATGAACGATGTCCAGGAGTAAAAATAAGAGGACTGAGCCCAAGGCCGGTTCCACCCTGGACGAACGACGTCCGGGGGTATGAAAAAGGGTACCGAGCCCAAGGCCGTTCCCACCCCGGACGAACGACGTCCGGGGGTATGAAAAAGGGAACCGAGGCCAAGGCCGGTCCCACCCCGGACGAACAATGTCCGGGGGTATAAAAATAAGAGGACCAGGTCCAGGCCGGTCCCACCCCGGACGAACGACGTCCGGGGGTATGAATAAAAGAACCGGCCCATGGCCGGTCTCACCCCGGACGAACGACGTCCGGGGTATGAATAAGAGGACCGAGCCAAAGGTCGGTCCCACCCCGGACGAACGATGTCCGGGAGTAACAATAAGAGGACCGAGCCCAAGGCCGGTTCCACCTCGGACGAACGACATCCGGGGGTATGAAAAAGGGAACCGAGCCCAAGGCCGGTCCCACCCCGAACGAACAATGTCCGGGAGTATAAAAATAAGAGGACCAGGTCCAAAGCCGGTCCCACCCCGGACGAATGACGTCCGGGGGTATGAATAAGAGGACCGAGCCCAAGGCCGGTCCCACCCCGGACGAACGACGTCTGGAGGTATGAATAAGAGGACCGAGCCAAAGGCCGGTCCCACCCCGGACGAACGATGTCCGGGAGTAAAAATAAGAGGACCGAGCCCAAGGCCGGTCCCACCCCGGGCGAATGACGTCCGGGGGTGTGAAAAAAGGAACCGAGCCCAAGGCTGGTCCCACCCTGGACGAACAATGTCCAGGAGTATAAAAATAAAAGGACCGAGCCCAAGGCCGGTCCCACCCCGGACGAGCAACGTCCGGGGGTATAAAATTAAAACGACCGGGCCAGGGCCTGTCCCGTCCCGGGCGAACAACGTCCAACCTGGACAGGTCGATCTTCGGAGTACAAAAGCATCCGGTCGATCCTAGGGCAAAGCCAGGACCTAAAATTTAAGGAAAAACGCACTCCGGGTTAAACAAAGACCCAAGGGCCCCGAGCAGTGCCAAGACTAGTCGTCGGGTCCAGTCCCGGCCGTTGGAACCAGGACAAAACCCCTGCAATCAGTTAGTCGCGACAACAACTTCTTACTGAACGGTGAAAGGAAAAATCTCTTAAAAACCAAAGGAAGAAACAGTGTTTTAAAATTTAATTACAATCTAAAAACATTAACAATAGAACGAGGCCGGCACAAGGGCCTACAGCGCGTCCGCCCGGAGGTTCGCATCCTCCCTCTCCTTGGCCTCATACTCGGCACGCTTCGAGTCGGGATCAGGGAAGACAAGGAGGTTCATGTTCTTGTCCTTGCACCAGGCCATATAAATGGCCTCGTCAAAGGTGACATCCACTAAGTTGTCGGCCTCCTCCTTCTTCTGACGGGTGGTTTCGTGCGCCGCTTTCTCCTGAAGAAGGGAGTCGCCCAGCTCAAGGACTCGGGCTTTCAGGATCCGGATCTCCTCCTTGTCCAGGACGGACTGTGCCGCGGCCGTCTCCAAGAGATTCGCCCTTTCGTCAGCAACTTTTGTCGTCCGGGACAACTCCTCTTCCAACCCGGTCTTGGCACGGCTAATTTCCTCGCGCTCCGCCTTCGCGCGTGCCAACTCTTCTTGGAGGTGGGTTGTCTCCCTGCTAAGAGTCTCCTTGACGGCCTCCCTCTGGTTCACGGCCGCCTCTATTTCCAGCTTGGCCGTCTCCATCTTAAGGGCGAGCTCGGCTACTAAGTCGGCACTCCTTTGAGATAGCAAGTCAACCTGGGGCAAACAAAAGTTAGAAAAAGAAATCACCACCAACAAATGACTAAGGAACATGAGATGAAAATTACCGCGGTGGCCTGGTGGCGGAGAGCCTGAGAGATAAACAGCACGTCCGGATTGGCTATCGTGGCGTACCTCTTCAGCTGGAGGTTGGACATAGTGCTCCCGACCTGATCAAGCAGATCAGCAGCCATGGGGGCAATGTCCTGGCCCAGCTTGGGGCGGAATCCCATCTCGGCAGCTAACCGATCCACGATCGGCTGAGGAGCGCTGAACTCGGCAGGACGATCCGAAAACTCGACCTGACGACGGATTGTCAGGGCCTTGTAAGCATCGTCTCTCCAGCATCGGCCGTTCTCCCAGGTCCGGACGCCTCGTGACGTGCGCTGACACCCTAGCCTAGGCCTAGCGGACTTTGGGAGGCCTAGGCGACTCTTCGAGGCCCTTGCAGCAGTCACGTGGCGACACGTGTGTCACTATTCTTGAAGCAGGCCAAGGGTAAACGTCCCCGGAGTACGGCAAATGGTCCGGGCTGAGTAACCTGCCACTGCCACGGCCTTTCCGCCAAGCCTCCTGGCCCTGACAGGAATTGGGGAGGCAACTTGGCAAGAACCGCGAGGGTGGTGCAACCCTCCTCCCAGTTAGCCCGGGTGAAGGCTTGGGGGGTAAATGTTATCCCCATTTCCTGTAAGGGTTTTGGGCCTTCGCCCCGGCCCACGGTCAGGGGACCAACTCGGCATTTGGGCCTTGTCCGGGGACTCTGGACTAGGCCTGTATAGATGGGTCCGGGACGTTCCTCCGGGTTCATCTTCAGCTTGAACGGTCCCGGCGGTGTCCGGAGTGCCCGGACCGTCGCGGCCATCGCGTCCCTGTCCCGGGCCTGATATGGTCCGGGCTCGAAGTAAACGTAGCGGGCCAAAGGTAAACGAACCTGGACCGCTTCATCCCCAGGCCACGGGCCAGGCGTCCAGGATCCTGAAACCGCCTCATTTCGCGTGAGCGTTGTCCCCCCACTTTTCGCCTGCAGAAAGGGTCACCTTGGGATTGTCTACTGGCGTGTCAGGACTGCGCATCCAAGTACTCTGACCAGTCTTGTCTCCTGAATCGGCCTCGTGACTCGAAGTGGTCAAAGCCAAAGTGCCGTTTTGTCGGGAGAATGCTTGCGTCTCAGGGCAACTAGTTGGGCCTTAGCTGGTTTGGGGTTGGTGTATTGTATATCTTTTTAGCTTGGGCCTCCACTAGAAAGGCCCCTTGTGCACATTTCTCTGATGGGCCCGGGTCGGATCCGGCCCAAACCTGATGTCCCCCTCGGCCTATAAATATAAGTTGTAAAACAACGTAGAGGGGGAGAGAAGGCAGAAACTCTGTTCAGATATAATTAGAAAACTCCATTGTAAAAGCTTCTCCTAGCTCTAGTACAGATTTATATATGGACTCGTGGACTAAGGCTAGTTAACGCCCCAACCACGTAAAAACCTTGTGTCGATCTTCCATTTTCAATATTATTATCAGTAAATATCCCTCTTTAGGATAGTTGCCGAAAATCTCGGTTAACAATAATAATTGGCCTTAGTACTCGCATATTGTGAAGAGAAGAGTATAATAGAGAATAATTTATAACATAAAGAGAAGAAAATAATATATATATATTATTTGTAGAGAAGAAAGAAAAAAAAGCCTATTATTGTAGAAACCAAAACAGAATAGAAGCTGGAAATTTCATTGCAAATAGGATCAGAAGCTCCACTAGAAAAAACTTGATTGGTTGGTAATCAAGCTAACCTATTTTCAATATTTGTATCTAATAAAAGGGAGATATTGTTGGAACTTATAATATATATGAGTGTGAATTATTAAAAAATAGAAAATGTGCTTTAATGACTCCCTAGAGGAAGAGTCCCACATTGGTTTAGGATACTCTCTTGTAAGGGTATATAGAGTGTGGACTTCAGCCTTGGGGTTGTGCCCCAAGGGGTACCCACTTTTGTGGGAGAGGGAGGAGTCACACAAAGGCTCACCTGACCACCACACATGCGCGCGCGCCGCCGGCCGTCCGACCGACCTGGCTGGTTGGTGTGGTGTGCACCTTATTATTTTTTATTTAATAAAAACGTGGTTAATAAGTGGTAAACTGAAGACTTAATCTCTTCAGATTTTTAAGGATTCCAACTGCCATGCCTCTCCCACGTTTTAATAAAACGTCTTTCTTCCCGTTAATTAAGATCCAATTTTTTTTAAAAAGGGCGATTAGTTTTTAGAACGTGATATCTTTTTCAGAAAACATAACTCTCTACAACATTTTTACGATTAAAAATCCGAGCAGCAATATCATAAGGGTGTGGTATACGACGGTTTCTCTACAGTGCAGTGGAGGTCCGATCACAGTTACGACTGGGCTGTTTTATCCTGGGGACGACGGGGCTGATAGTCTGCTTGCACGAATTCTGGGCAGTGCCGCGAACGTCTTAAAGAGAGCGACCTAGTCCGCGACTCAACCCAGATAATCATTCGGTAATTTCGTTCCTTTTTATTTCTGCAGCAACTTTTTACAACAAATTTAAGACGTTTAGTTTCTGCCATGACTACCGATGATAGCTCTGGTGTTGTTGACATAAACAAACCATTTCGTTTTGAGGGTAACCATTTTAAAAGATGGAAACAGAAGATGTTATTTTTCCTCACAATCAAAAAGGTTAACACAGCTCTCACTACTGATAAGCCTACTGTATCTAAAAAGGAAGACAACGATGAAAAAGAGAAACAAACTAAGGCTTTAGATGCTTGGGTCGAAAATGATTTTTTATGCAAAAATTTCATTCTCAATGGTTTATCTGATGACTTGTATGACTATTATAATTCTGACCAAAATGCCAAGGAAATCTGGGACGCACTGCAAAAGAAGTATGACACTGAGGAGGCTGGAACCAAGAAGTACGCTGTCAGTCGCTACCTCAAATTTCAGATGACCGATGACAAGTCAGTGGAAGCCCAATCTCATGAACTTCAGAAAATCGCTCATGAAATAATTTCTGAAGGTATGTCTTTAGATGAACAATTTCAAGTTGCTGTGATTATTGACAAACTGCCCCCTGCGTGGAAAGATTTTAAAAATTTTCTCAGGCACAAAACTAAAGAATTTTCACTAGAAAGTCTGATCACTCGCCTTCGTATTGAGGAGGAAGCTCGTAAACAGGACCAGAAAAAAGAAGTGCTTGTTGTATCCAGCAACAACAACACTAACAAAAGGTCCACTGCGGTTCTGAAACCCAATGGGAAAATTTTCAAAAATCATAATCGAAAGCAGAACTCAAACCGCAACAATCAACCTCAGAATAATACTCAGAATTGGAACCATCAAAGGAACCAAAACAAACAGCAGCAAAACCCCCCTAATAATAAGAATGAACCTGCTCCATTTCTGTGCTTTGTTTGCAACAGACCAGGTCATATTGCACGCAAGTGCAGGAACAGGCCAAGCTTTGCTCCGCAGGCTAACCTGACAACTAAAGAGCCTCTCACGGCTATGATATCTGAGATCAACCTTGTTGGTGGATCAGAAGGGTGGTGGGTAGACAATGGCGCTTCTCGCCATGTTTGCTATGATCGGAAAAAGCTAACCCAGCAGAAAGTCGTTAAACGTTATTTATTATTATTATTATTACTATCAAGATGATAGTTATTCAATAACTTCGGGTCCCGTAAAGCAGCTTCAGATGAAACTTCAAGTACTCAATTTTTCCCCAGTTTTCTGACTGATATATATATAGTATACTTCTGGCAACTCATTCTCATATTTGTCTTATATATAACAATTGGCCTTAGTACTCACATATTGTGAAGAGAAGAGTAATAGAGAATAATTTATAACATAAGGAGAAGAAAACAATATATATATATTATTTGTAGAGAAGAAAGAAAAAAAAAAGTCTATTATTGTAGAAACCAAAACAGAACAGAAGCTGGAAATTTCATTGCAAATAGGATCAGAAGCTCCACTAGAAAAAACTTGATTGGTTGGTAATCAAGCTTACCTATTTTCAATATTTGTATCTAATAAAAGGGAGATATATAGACATATACTTAGTTTTATATAGAACTGGTTCATATTAACAACGTAAGACAACTGTACTTAAAATATGATATATATATACATATATATAATTAATCTTATGAGGTATCTTATCCCTTACTCATAGATTCATTCACCATATTTAGTTTTGAGTTTTAAAGCATGGCAAGTTCTCCATTATGCAGACATAATTCAAAAAACAACTCAGTAACTTTTCCCACTTCTCCTTTTGGCTTTGCTTTGATTCCACCAGCTGCATACACATAAATTTATGTTATAGTAACCAACCCAAAAATCTACACCACTTCAAATACCAAAATCAAAATTGAAAACGTTAACAAGTAATAACCTTGAGATTTTAGTCGGATGCATAATCAGCAGCATAGTCAATGAAAACCTTGAATACATTTTCGGATCTCTTAAGAAGCTCGAAAATGCAGACATCACCAACTTTCAAATAATTGTCCTTGGCAAAGACTTTCCAACCACAACTAAATTCAGCTCTCCTTTTGCTATAGTTTTTGTGCTTTATTTCAAATTTAACAGACCAAAATCCTCTGTTCGGAATCAAAAGAATGACAGAACCCTCATTCTTAAGGTGTTCCTTAGCAAAGTTCAATGGTACTGTCTGGAAATATACAAGAAAAATAGCTTATGTTACAATGGTCAAAACTCAGTGCAAAGAATATGGTGGTATTCATTCAATTCAAATCAGTAGACCAGTATAACTAATAAAGCTTATCACAAACAACAAAACCACTCAAGATTTGAAATCTTAGACATTCTTCAACAAAATACTATTATATTACAAATAAACTTGTAGTTAAAACACCACAAAAACAATATAATGAAAAGCTGCTAGCATGAGTTGTCTAGTAAAAGAGAGCCATAACCATAAACATGAAAGGATTAAGTTAATTTCAGACACTGTTACTTTTCTGCTGCTCCATGGGTTATACCAAATTAGAAATCAGAAATCAAAATATATATATATATATATAGAGAGAGAGAGACTGAAATAGAAATGTAACAGAGCACAGAAATTTAATAAACAAGAAACAAGAAAACAAAACAAAACAAAAACCTTGTGGTCCACTCATGGCGACGAGCATGAAGTAAGGGACGGAGCTTCTGGAGATCAAAGGTGTTCTGTCCAGATCTGCTGCGATAGAACCGTACGAAGTCGTCGTCGACTCGCCGCACTTTGTTATCGGCGGGAATTTTTTTCCGTCGACGACATTGTTTTATTGGGTTCTGTAACACACAAAAAATTCTGTTTGAGAGGGATGAGAAGTGAGACTGAGAGGAGGCGAAAGTTGCGGAGAGAGGAGAGAGGAGAGAGAGTGAGTCGCAGAGAGAGGAGAGAAGAGAGGGCTGGACACGTATATAATCCCCAATAATAATACCACTTTTATATTTACTAAAATAAAAAATAATTTGTATTGGAGATCTGAAATTTTACTTCAGCATGGCTCTCCCATTTTCCCATTTGATTTTGAGCTGAATCAATCTCGAATTTTAGAATTAGGTGACATAATATATTAATTCATATGTATAAGGTATATTGTTATCATAAAAACAAAATAATTTTTTTATTACTTGGATAAAATAGTGGACTAGTTAATATGATTTCACAAAGAATATCCATAAGGTTACACTTAAATAAATTTCGATCATTAAAACTCTATTATTTGGTCATAAATATTAACCCATTTTGTGGGAATATTTTAAGAAAATAATATAACCCCAAATATTAATTTTGGTGTTAATTAGTTCATTGATGCCAAACAATTTTTGTAATTTTGTCAAAAATGTCAAATTAGAACTTACATAACCAAAATCGGTTGGCCTAGAAGATATGTATTTGACCATGATATTGGTTCTCTATTACGTTTTTCTAATATCGATAACAAAAATATTATAAAATAAACAAAAAAAAAATATGACCAATTAACCTCATCACATACATAATTAAAAAAATAAATAATGATAATTAAGGATATAATAGTGCTGAAAAATCTATCTAAATATTCTAATATTTTGATGAATTAGTTACATCAGTTTCATCACCACTCTCCTTGATAAATACTCTCACTATCCTAATATCTTGTAAAAACATCTTCAATTCTCATTCTAATAATTTATAAAGATCGAAGAATCTTTGGTTTTTTGTTATGGAGATTTTTAAACTCTTATTATTATTTTCTCTGATACTTTGTTATGGTTTTCATAGTCATATCCATAATGTTGGTGTGGAAGCTTCTCATAATATATATCCAGAATATCAATCTCTGAATATTGAAGAAGTAAATCCAATCCATAGAACTGGATACCATTTCCAATCTCAGAAGCATTGGATCAATGGTAAGTGAATTTTATCTTTTATTGTCTTCAAAATTTATTTTTTCTAATTTATTTTTTCATTATAGATTTTCTTTACCACATATATATATCATTAATTCTTCAAAGTAATATATTTAGTGTTGAAAACTGATTATGAGTTCCCCTAGAAATTGTATGATATGCTTTATATATATATATATATTAATATTTGTTAAATATATATGATGATTGTAAATTAATGTAAATTATGATGATTAACCATGAATACTAAAATTGTGTTGAACCAACATCAAAATGAGGTAATTTTAACACCATATTGTTTTTCCAATCCAACCATAACACTAGAAATTACACAAAAAAATATATTCAACATTATTATATTCTCCACAAAGTACACATTATATCATTATATCATTTTATCTTACAAATTAAATAATATACATATTTTATATATAAAATATTAATATAAAACACAAAAACAAAACAAAAAAATTTGCCGTGGTGAACAGTGTCACATCAATAATGTCGTGGCACTGCTCATGTATACCATTTTCTAGTCCCATTGGAGTGATATATGGTGTAGGATCAACACCAAATTCGTGTTTTGCAGTCCCATGGTGGGATGAGCAACATTCAAATCAATCCAATTTTACTGAACCAATCAAATTCAATCCAATTACAAAAAAAATAAATATCTAATTACAATTGGAATGGATTTGAATAAATGGATTGAATTGGATTGGATAAGGATGTAAAAAGGGTGAGGACAAGTTTGTGCTTTGGTGTTTTGTAGTTCCATTGGAGTTGAATCAAATCAATCTCATTTGTTTTATTATTTATTAAAAGGAACAAGTTTGTGCTTTAATATATATATATATATATATATATTCCATTGTCAACCGTGTTCCATACTCAAAATAAATCCCATTATATTTATATATAGAAGTTATTAAGTAGTTTGAAGTAGTCACACTTCAATTATTTAATATTTGAGCGTGTTGCTTGGTGTGAAGGCAAATCAATATCTTTTACATTATATACGGTGAGTATATTTTTGTCTATTATTTATTTAAATAAAAGATTATTTTAAAAAAATTATATATTTTTTTTGTCTCTATTATTGTTACGACTAAAATAACATTTAGTCACAAAACTTTTATTACACTAAACCAATTTTGGTGCTTGAAGTTAGGATGGACAACATTCAAATCAATCCAATTACACTGAATCAATCAAATTCAATCAAATGACAAAAAATGGATATCCAATTACAATTGGAATGGATTTGAATAAATAGATTGGATTGAATTTGAATAAATGGATTGGATAGGGATGTAAACGGGGCGGGGCGAGGTTGGGAATGACTCCCCCATCCCCGCCCTTCCTCGGGGTCCGGGTCCCATGGGGTACCTGTTTAAAAAATGATTATTTTTTTCTTTCTAAAATTGATAAAATAAATTAAGATAGTTAATACTTTTTAATATAAAATAATTAAAAAAAATAATAAATTATACCAACAAGAAATATATGTTTTAATATAAATTATTTTATTATATATTTTTAGTAATATTTTTATTAAAAAATAAATTATTATAAAATTACAATGTAAATGGGGTGGGTTTGGGACGGGGGTCATGTCCCCCACGGGGACCCTATCCTGCGGATTAAGTTGACATCCCTAGATCGGATAGCGGATGACATTGTCAAAATCCAATTAAAAACTGATCAAATCCAATTACATATAATATATATTAACAAATCTAAAATGGTTTTTATTTCATTAAACATTACAAGAAAAATATTTTTTAGCGGCGACAATATTAGCGATGACATAAAGTCGCCCCTGATATTTCAAATATTAGCGGCGACAACGAAAATTCGCCGCTAATATATTATCAGATATTTTTTGTAATTTACTATATTATTAGCTAACTTTAAATAAATAAATAACTAAACAAATTAAAATATGATATTTTTGAGATATTTTACAATGAAAATTATTTAAAAATAATAAAATAATATGTTTTATAACTTACATAAAATTTAATTAAACTTAAACTTCACATATTAGAATAATATCATATTAAAAATATAATATAATATAATCTACTGTCAACTAGAAACAAACTTCTTTAAAAAAAAATTAGCAACAAACTTAAATTTAAAATCCATCTATAATATTAGTATTATATTAAACATATAAAATATAATCTCTTGGTGTCACTGCCAAATTAAAAAACTAGAACAAACATAAACTTAAACAAAATTAATTAATTAATTAATTAAAATAGGATATTTTAAAGATATTTTATGATAATTTAAATAATTAAATCATATTTATTTAAAAATAATAAAGTCATACATATGATTTTGTTTATCTTATATATTTGTGTAATAGTTTATTTTTATCAAGTGATTGGAGCTCATTTTCTTCATCAAATTCACCAAAAAAGACATCATTGCAAGTTACATTAGAAACTAAAAATAGTTAATGCATGTATACTACTCCATACTATGATGCTTTCTATTCGTATTTTATTCTATTATTAATTTCTTTTTAAATATTATTATAATTTATATATGTCATGTAGCGATGTAAATATATATATATTAATATTGTGTTTAGTTGTCATATGTTTAGAGATTATTGATATAAATATTTATATATACTATAAAACTGTAATTCATTCTATTATATATTAAAAAGAAAGTGAATCAATTTTTATTAAAATTATAGACAATGTTTTGCCTTAATTTTTTAATATATTTATGTCATACAATATATTAAACATATTTTATTTATTTTTATGGTGTTGTTTATTTATTTAATATTTATATGATAATTAAAATAATAATAAAAATAAATATATGTTTGAATAAGGATGTTTATAACTTTAAAATGATGCAAACGTGAATTGCACGTTATTTTTACCTAATA
The DNA here is from genome assembly GCF_963169125.1 of Humulus lupulus. NCBI lineage: Eukaryota > Viridiplantae > Streptophyta > Magnoliopsida > Rosales > Cannabaceae > Humulus > Humulus lupulus. The sequence continues at coordinate 5,995,748 of NC_084798.1, forward strand.
TATATATATAAAAAATTAGATAAAAATTGATATTGGCGGCTCTCTTGTTGATTTATCATTGCCCACCTCACACATTAAATAACAACGTGTTATTTAGTTCAGTTGATAAGAAATTTTACAAAGTAAGATTCAAAAGTTTATTTAAGACTTGAAAATGATGTGATATTGAGTGAAGCTTGAAATTTTCTCATCACCTTTTCAAAGGTGAGAACTTTTTTTTTCTTCTTCATCAACGATTCCATCTGTTTCAAAAAAAAAAATTTCTCATCTTTTTTTTGCTCAACAGCATTTGTAGCTTCTATTCCTCAAGATCTGGTTGATTTAAAAAAAAATCAGCATATTTAGGTGAGTTGATTTTTTTTTTATTTTTCTTTCTAAATCTGTAACTCATCATACGTCGGGCGTCTGCAACCACTTGAATCAGTATCAGAAGTGGTTGTGGAAGCAGGTTACAAATTAGTGACTGTAACAGAAAAATGCTAAGTGATTAAACCAAATAACAAGTTAAAACCGTGGATAATAACCACTAATAGGTTCTAATAATTCATTTTCATACATAATATTATGTAATATAAATTTTTATTATAATATAATTTCCTTTGCAATTAATGCAGTTTATATTATTTATAAATTAATTAAATTATATAATTATAATATTATGATATAACTTCTGGTTAACCAATTAAAAGAACAAGACCATAAACATTATAGTTCACACTTTAGTGTGTAGATCACATATGATATTTTAGAAAACTCACATTATAAATTTATAATGATCAAAGAGCAAAAAAAGCATACATGGCAGGGGAATCAAGGAAAACAAATATTTTATTGCACCAAACAGAACACAAGTGATTCTCAAGAACTGGCAATAGTTTTGTACAGAATATATTTTAATATTCTCATCAGAGACACCTAATAAAAATTTCACCATCAGAGAAATATTATAGGGATAGTTGATCAAAATTTAAACTTGTGTACAGAACCTATTACTTCAAGAATAGCCAAGTAGACTTTAGGCTTGAAAATTCCATATTTAGAGTGTGTTTGCATATAATGGGACCTCAGAGGTGGTGGAATAGATGGGACCTCAGAGGTGGGAATAACAAGCTCTTCGAGACCAATATCTGAAGAAGGTGAAGCCACACAAGGAACTGATGATGTGGGACCCGAAGTGACACCATCTTCAGGTGCACTAGGACATGAAGAAGTAGCTGCTGCAGGGCTAAGTTCAGTACCAGCCATAGGAGAGTTTGGAAAAGCAAGCAACAGAAGGAGATTGAGGAGTGGAGGTGGACTCAAAATACAGAAATAATTCCCAAAAAAATAAATTATAGTTTATCATGGAAACCAAAACAAAAACCCAAACTTTGAAATTCATTACCCTATAATTAGTAATAAATTCCCAAAAAAAAAAACCCCATAGAGTATCTCACCCTTTAAAAGGACTTTGAAATTCTATGTTGAATTTGATAAATATAAAAGAGAAACTTAGCAACTCAAACAAACAATACAAAAAAACATATGTTAAACATAGGAATAAACGTTTATGACACACTGTTTTAGGAATAAAGATAGCAGTATTTCTGCTTCTGGGTTTGTTTGCTTAGTCATGTTATTTATAGTAATTTTATTATAGCTGGTCAATTTTATAAGTTTTCTCTGATTTGGTTTGTCGCTTATTGTAGACTTTGATTGAAATTTGCTCTTTTTGTGATATGATTTTGGTTGGAATTTTTGAAGGTATGTACTCTGGTTTGGTTTGTTAGTTATCATCCACGCGAGCTAAAGAATTTTGTTTGCCTCTAAATCTTCAAATATTTCACATCTAAACTGATGGAATTAAAAAGAAACTCAGCTGATATGATAACTACGCGAAGCAATCAATTAATATGGCTACATCTAGTAAGTTTAGATAAACATCTCAAATGTTTCATATGGTTTTTTTTTTTTCCTCCTAATTCATTATTGCAATGTTAGAGTCGTTATACTTTCTGTTTGGTTACTTAAGGTCAATTATGGGAAAGAGAAAAGAAAAAATACTGAATTCTATCATCAGCTAATATGTAAAGCATAAATTATAAAGGGAAAGAATCAAAACCTTGAGTGAATTATAAGAATGCCATACCTGGGCTCAAATTCCTTGATTTCAGCAAGCTCACTCCCACAAGTATCTGTCTTGCACTTTCCTTCTTTCTGTGCAAGGTATATCACCACTGCATTCTGCTATTTGCTCCCATGGTTAGACGAATTTTTTAGTCAACATTGTTACAGCATAAGTACTATATATATGCTTATATATTGAACTGGTAATATTGTGTCTTCATGACCTGTTTTTGCAGTGTTTTACAACCATTACTGGCTACCTTTCTATATGATTGAGTGCAGATTGCATGCGTTTTCCTGCCATGTTGCTTTGGTCATAAGTGTTTTGTTATCGTATATTTTCACCTAGTTATCTGTCTTGTGAAGGGTTTGTGGACCTTTTGTTGTTTAATAATGGCAGTTCCAGAGATAATCTTCCTTTAAAAAAAAAATTACTGGCTACCTTTCATTCCGCTTGGGGTAAGATTAAAACTTCACCAAACTATATTTATACTTGTTTTATAACATATATATTTGTCTTATTAGCCTTACTCAAGACACCAGTCCCTAACAATCTACCTACAAATACCCAAAAAACAGTTCATCTTAAAATCAGTCAAATTGTAGACAAAAGTAGAACAAGTTATCTATGAACAAAACTAAAATCTGGGAATTTTGAGAGTAAGCACCACAGTACTGTACTTTGAAATTTTATAGAATAACACAAAGGTAGATACAGAGAAGCTAAAAAAGAAAAAAGAACGAAAGAAACACAAATGAAAGATACTTAATAGAAATTCCGATCTTGATTTCTGCCCATAGCTTTACCGTAATTTCTTCTTCTTATTCCTTTACAATACAAAGACATACAATGGTACAACATGAGTCAATACCCTTACAAATTCACATTTACAGAGAAGAAGCCCCAAATAACCAAACCCATTATCAAACCCATAACAGAACTTAACTATTTCCCACATATAATAAATTCACCACAAAGAACAACCAAATATGCTAATGCTGGAAAAATCACCAAATCTGAAAACAATGTCGTTTGAAAGAGATGCTTACCCAGATTTGCCTAGACACCGGAAGTTCTTGCTTCCCCAAATCTGCCCAAAAGTTACGCCTTTGCCGTGCCCAGAAAATTAATGAGATGCTCGGATGCAGAGACAACAATGTTTGTCTCGTTCGGCGCTTCGTTGACAGGGACGACGATGCAGATGGAGGAGGGAAGAAGATGGAGTGAGTAGGACAGAGTAGCAGCAGAAGAAATTGGGGAAAAAAGAAGAAGAAGAAATCGGAAAAGAGAAACAAATTCAGAGGAAAAATAAAATAATATCTTTAGTTTTTTTTTACTTTTATTAAATAAAATCTTATTATAAAATCAATTTCTTTAATTTCCTTTTGGCCCCAAATTTCAAAAATCATCTCTATTGAGTCATTTACTAAATTCATTTTATTTTTAAAAACCCCATTTATAATTAAACAATATTTCAATCCAATCATCTTGACTAATCAAAATTCTTTCTTTTAATCCCAAATATTATAATTAAATCATAATTTATTTTAAATCTCACAAATTTTAGGATAAACCTTTCATCCAATTAGATATATATTATTATTTATCCAAATAAATGATAATATAAATGAAGAGGAAATATTTCTTTATAGTCTCAAAATTGGTATTGATTAGAAAATTTGTATTGTATTAGATAACAGTTAATCTAGTGTTTATAAAGGCTCCACAATTTATTGAGAAGTGGGAAAATGCAAGATTAGTGTTCAATTGGAGGTCGGAACTCCTTAATCACACCATTTGACTACTAAAAGTCAATCTTCCCTGATTCTATTTGAATAGCAAAGGATCTTGATCTCCAAAAGCAAGATCACATCATTGATCTAGTGTTTATAGGCTCTAAAATTAGTTTTGAAGTGACATATTATGACATTGATGCTGGATTGCCGGCCTAAGTCCCTAATTGCACTATTTGACAACTAAAAATCAACTTTTGCGCACTTTAGTGGTGCAGTAAGCTATCTTGATCTTCACTACCGAGATTACACAATTGATCTAGTGTTTAGAGGCTCCAAAATTGATTGAGAAGTGGGAAAATATGATATCGTTGTTTGATTGGAGGTCGAAACTCCCTAATCCCACCCTTTGACTACCGAAAATCAACTTTCGCTGACTTTAGTTCTCTAGTGAGGGATTTTGATCACCAAGAGCATGATCACACCATTGATCCAGTCCCCAATCGATGATACTAATGTATTGGAGGCTGAAAGTCCCCAATCGCTTGCTATGACAACTTAAAGTCAACTTTTGCATACTTTAGTCGCTTGGTAAGCGATCTTGATCACCGATACCAATATCTTACTGCTAATATTGTGTTTAAAGACTCCAATTTTTTTGGTGAATTAAAAATACAACATTGGTGTTTGATTGGGGGCCAAAACTCTCTAATCGCGTCATTTAACTATTAAAAGTGCACTTTCGCTCCCTTTAATTATGTGGTAAGGGATCTTGATCACCAAGACCAAGATTACACCTTGAACTAGTGGTGCAAGGCTCCAAAATTAGGTCATGTGCGAGGAAATACATAATATATACCTTTGTGTAACTAGATATATGAAAAATATGTGTGGCTAAAATTTTGCACTTTGTAACTGTTGACGCCGTTTTTCGTCAAACAATAAAAGAAGAGCACATAAACAATGAATGACAATGGCCAAATGAAATAAAACAAATCAAACACACGATTTTTTACGTGGTTCAGCAATTAAATCTGCCTAGTCCACGAGTCTCTGTTATTAATCTTAAGATTATCTCTGAAAATTCTTTAGCATGAATTCTTCAGAGTTTTTTCTCAAGGATCAAAATTTCGGTCCTTTACAATGGTGCATGACCTCTCTATTTATAGAGAAGGATACAGAATACTATCCCACATATTTTGGGTAGTTACTCTTTTGTGAATAAAATAAATGGCTTTAAATGCCTATAATCAGATATAAAAGGAAACGTCCCTGAAGACCAGGAAACGCATAACTGACCAAATAATATCCCACGATTCTAGGGGATTTACATTAATAAATGAGGATTACATCTCATATTTACAATACTTGTAGATATTCAAGGTGGTTATCGCGTATCTCTAAGGCTTTAGCCTCCCAGGTTTCCCGTCATCGCCCGAGCTAATGACATCTCCCGAATTCACGTGGCTTTCGAGATCGTACATCGAGCTCGAGACCCCTGATCCGAAGTCGTCCTGAAGATGAGTGTGTTCTCGGAGCTACCTTTCGAGATCGAGATCGTTTCGAGGTCACCATATTCGAGGTCATATATCGTACTTTGCAGGCTCGATATACAATCCTGGAGCATACTCTAATCCTTACGAGACCATTTGTTGCGAATCCAACTTTCGAGGTCACATTTACCATGGCTCGAAATTTGGGTATAACATCTTGCCCCCTTAAAAGTATTTGTTCGAATCCTAAGAGAAGGAAACTTTTGAACTACTTTCTTTGAGAACTGTACCGTCACACTCTTGAAAATGGACACGCGTCAGCTGGGTATTGCTCACTTTAGGTACTTGAGTACCTTGGAAACATGCCCACGATCGTCCGTCTGACAACTTTTCGGCGCCTTCTTGTCATTGATCCCCATCCGTTCGATCTAGTGAGAATTTCATTCGACACTCCTGATTAATTCCTTTTTCCCACCTATATATACAAGACCTCACTCTTCATCTTCTTCTCCTTCATTCGCCATAAGCAAGAAAAGAAGAAAAATAAACCCAGAGACCTCTTTACAAAGTTTCTATTCTGTGCATGTTTTCTCGACCAAAGAAACAAAGGAATCCTGGTTTGTTCGAGTCAGTGAGTTCTTTCCTGCAACCTCTTCTTCAATCGACAATCTCTCTGCAATCGCCATTACTGTGTAAGTATGCCATTTTTGTTTTCCTTTTTACCAGTTTTTTATTTAAACTGTTCTTGCTGTGTATGCTAGTTTACGTTCTGAGCATGATACGATAGGAGGTTTTGATCCGATAGGCTTTTATGCTTCCTAGATTTTCATTCTGGATTTTCGTCTCTGGTTTATACCCAGTTTTGACGTTTGAGTGTGGTTCCCATTTTCTGGATCTTGAAAATAGTTAGGCGACGTTTCTTGTACACTAAGTTTTCAGGTAAAAAACCCTTGTTTTTTATCAATGCACGAAACCCAAGAATGCCTTTCCTGGCTAACCGCCACTCTTCTTTCCCTTGAATTTCGGGATTTTCAAAAAATCATCCACGCTTCTTTCCTCTCCGTGGAACACACGTTCTGACTCTTCAGCAAGGGTTTTAACATTTAGTTTGTCTTGTTCCTAAATTTCCGAGCTCATCTCATCGAGCTCGTGATTCTTGCATACATGGCCCTCACCATTTTTTCTTTCTCGTTAGATGTCACAGAATCTGGAAAGACGGTGGGGGTCATTGCGGGCAATCCCTTATGAGCCAAAATCTCCGAGCCCAGAATCGCTCTTCGCCCGGAACCAACGCCGGATAAGAGAATACGAGTTTGCACGCGAGCAGGAGGACATTCGAGCTCATTACCGCCGCCAGATAGACGAAGTCATAGAAAAGAAGAGAAGAGTTCTTCGGGAAGCCCTCTATCCAGAGCCTACTTCAGGACCTAGGCCAATTCCCCTCGACCCTGCGCTAAAGGTTACTGTCGCCTATCTTCCAAGGGAGCTGTAGTTTTCATTAATGGGGGAAACTTCATCCTCGCAGCCGAGGAAGGAGATGTTCGAGGCCGAGCTCTACTGGAGCACGGTTACCTCAACCAGTCAAATATCTGAAATCCTGGCTTTCCATGGCCTTAGCTCGTCAGACGCCTTTAAGTGTCGAGTTCCGGCCAGCCATGAACGGAGCTGTTTCGCCCCTGGCGGCCGCGACGCCACAGTGAGATACGCGGCATGGAGCCAGGAGCACATGAGGGCAGGAGCTTTGCTTCCCTTGAAGTCTTTTTTCAAAGACTTTACTGATTTCGTTGGGTTGGCACCGTTCCAACTCAACACCAATTCGTACAGGGTGCTGTCTGCCCTGAGGTCCTTGTATCATGAGTTGAAGTGGAAAGGACCCTCACCTCAAGAGATTTTATATCTCTTTTGTTTGAAAAGTAACCCCTCCCGAGCTCGGGGAGGGGATGGTTTTTACTACCTCTCGAGCTACCCCAAGGAGACGAAGGTTTTCGGGGATCTTCCCAACCACCCGCCTGATTTCAAAAGGGCTTTTCTTCTGGACAGATGGTCTGTCCCCGTCTCGACATTATTCGTTCAGGCGGATTCGTAAGTATTCTCGTTACTTTTATTCCTGAGCTCGAGACTTTAGTTCTTAAATCCATATTTAGTTGAAATGTGTCTCGCATTTCAGCTAATTTCCAGCATCCCACCCCCGATGAGGCAATGAAGGGGCACAGAGAAGCCTTGCTCCGACTCCCTTATGGCAGGAGATCTCTCTCGTATCTATTACACGAGGACAAGCTCCGAGCTTGCGGGTTGTTGGGAGAGGGCCAGTCAACCTCTGACTGGTCCAGTAAAAAATATGAACACTGGGAGGAGGTGCCACTGTCCACAGGCACCCTTCCTCCGAGGAGAGAAAAGAGGACATCACTCCCAGTTCGCTTGAGAAGTCCGCGTTCTGGGAATGAAGCCAACGATGAAGCCTCGAGCTCGGACTCAGATGAAGGTAAAACCCTTCCTACTTCGCGAATGTGGTCCCCCACTTTACTAAAACACAGGCCCAATAGGTTAGTCTCGTGCCCACATGATAGATATCACTTCTACATATGGAGTTGGGTAGATGACTGTGTCCATAGGTTTGATAGTGGGCTCGGGAAATACGACACCATGTATACCACAGACGAGGTGTGGAATGGGATAGCTGTGCAGTACGGGACCAATGATTATAGGGACCTCTCGAGGTTATCACCTACTTATAGGGAAGGCACTCCCCCCACCTCCTCTGAAGACGGGGGAATTTCATGGTCCCCAAGCTCGAGCTCGGGGGAGAGTTCCAGTTAGGTTTATTCTATCATAACTCTATATGTCTGTGATACTGAAATAACTTGTACACTTCTCTTTTACTGACTCACTGTGTTGTGACTTGTGCAGGCGAGATGGATTCCGACCTTGACACCCTTATCGACAATGCAGGCGCCAAGAGGAGCAAACGCCCTAGGGCGGGGTCACTGAAGACCGGCCAGCCGGGCAAAGGCTCCAAGAGATCCAAGAAGACACCTCCCCTTGCCCCGCCGGCTTCGAGCTCTGTTGCTGCGTCGACTGTCCAGGCCAACGCCTCCACGACAATGCCATCCTCGCAGGCCATCGTCTCCGCGGTGGCACCGAATTCGCTGGTTGGTGCCCCTGCCATTGTTGAGTCCCAACCTCCTGTGGTGGGTCAAACATCTTCTGCTCAACTTTCCAGAAGACCTTCTGCTTCTCGAGTTCAGAAGCTAACAATCTCCACCCATATGGACTCATACGTGGTGGACAATGCTGCTGGACCTCACGGATCTACGCTGATCTCGGATGTCATGTCCTGGATCGGCCAGAGCTATGGCAGTTTTGAAGCTCCCCAGTGGCAGTGCTTAATCGGTACCCGAGACCGCACTGTTCTTTACGAGAAGAGTATCGAGCACACTGCTGCGGTAAGTATTCTTCTATATTTCTTTTGCTTACATTCATACTGACCTGAGGCTAATGGTGGTTTCTTCCTTTTTTCAGACTCTTGCCTTCACTGCCCAGCTCAATTACGAGCTGAACAACGAGATCCATTCGAGCAGGACTCATGCTCAAGAGGCGAAGGATATCCACCTTAGAGCGAACGACGATCTGAAGGCGGCGAATGCAAAGCTCGAGGCAGTGGTTAAGGAGCGTGAGGACATGGCCAAGGAACTCGGAAAGCTGAGAGCTGAACTCGAGGGGAAAAAGAAAGATAACACCCAGCTTCGGGAGACCAATAAGAAGCTCGAAGAGGACAAGGCCGCCACCTTCGACATCATAGAGGATGCCAAGACTCGCCTTCTTGCCGAGTACAAAGAAAAGAAGGAAAAGGCGGTCGACTCAGCCATGTACCGGATGTGGGCTTATAATGAAGATCTGGACACCAGCTTCTTAGGTCCCCACGAGGCGCCGCTTCTTGAACGATGGAATGCTCGGCTCGAGAAGGAAGAGGCTGAACAACTTGAGAAGGAGAAGGCTGAGCAGCTCGAGAAGGAAAAGGCTGCTCCGGGCACCGTTTCAGAAGAAGCTCTGGAGGATAGCCATGCTATTCGTCCTGAGGGGTCCGGTACTACTGATGCTGAGAAGGCCAAGGAGACTCTTCTTCCTTGAATCTGACCTCGGGGAGATCATTCATTGGGGCTGCGTCCCCTTATTTTGTAATTACTTTAATTTATGCCCACGGGGCTGACACAATTTCTTTAACTATTCTTTTATATGCTTTACATTTCTGGGCTCGAAATATTTTGCATATTTTATATTGATGAACCAGTTATGTTTATTTATTCATACAAACATAGTTTGGATTTAGGCTCGAAATTCGATGCATTCATGCATAGTTTATTCGAATTATCCGCTTCCGACCTCGTTATTTATCAAGGTCGGATATTACTTTAACCATGAACTCAAAAGTACTTATATGGTATGTAATGTGAATGATCTGGTTATATCTTTTTTTTGTTTAGTCACTTTTCCTCATCCTCAGTTTTTTGCTCCGAGGTTAAGAGTTCGAAACTATTTTTCTTTAAGATATTCCAGCCTCGATCTCGACTTATTTCGTAATAGGTTTAGGCTCCTACTTATCATCGATCAATTTTTTGGCTGGTTTGTTCCAAACCTGTTAAGTTTGCACATCTGGTTTAACTCCAAATATTTTAGGTTTTTGATAATTCGGTTATGTCCGAACTATCTAAGGTCGCGTACTTGGTTATATCCAACTACTTTATGTTTTTGATAATTCGGTTATGTCCGAACTATCTAAGATCGCGTACTTGGTTACATCCAAATACTTTATATATATATTTTTTATTTTTTAAGCTGATGGTATGTATACCAATGATGCCCCCTTAATATCCTATGAGTGTGACCATAGGTTATTAAATTAAGAGAGATTGCAAAAATAAAAAGAAATTACATGTGGAACAAAATAGACCTTTTATTTGATGAAATTCAAAAACAAACAAAGTAATACAGATAGAAAATCATGGTTACAGGCAACACTTTTCCTACACTATTGATAGTAAGGTCTAAGGTGTTCACCATTCCATGCTCGTGGTATCAGGCTCCCGTCTAATCTCGCAAGTTTGTATACGCCAGGTCGGATGACTGACTCTATCTGGTATAGTCCTTCCCAGTTCGGCCCGAGCACTCCAGCTACTGGATCTCGGGTTGCTAAGAATACGCGTCTCAATATCAGATCTCCCACTTTGAACTTTCGATCTCGAACCCTCTTATTGAAGTATCTTGTGGTTCGTTGCTGGTAAGCAGCATTTCTCAGCTGAGCCTTTTCTCTTTTTTCTTCGATCAAGTCTAGGGTTTCTTCGAGCTGAGTATGATTTGAATCCTGATCGTAAATTTGAGTTCGGATCGTCGGGATTTCGACCTCGATGGGCAACATTGCCTCGCAGCCGTACGCTAGAGAGAACGGGGTATGTCCTGTTGATGTTCGAGCTGTAGTCCTATATCCCCAAAGGACTTGAGGCAACTCTTCGGGCCATCGTCCCTTTGCCTCCTCCAACTTTTTCTTTAGAAAACTCTTGAGAGTTTTGTTAACGGCTTCGACCTGACCATTCGCTTGAGGGTGAGCCACTGATGAAAAACTCTTTATTATGCCGTTCTTTTCACAAAAGTTGGTGAATAAGTCGCAATCGAACTGGGTTCCGTTATCGGATACAATCTTTCTTGGTACTCCGTATCGGCATACGATGTTCTTTACCACGAAATCAAGGATCTTTTTCGAAGTTATGGTCGCCAATGGTTCAACCTCCGTCCATTTCGTGAAGTAATCAACGGCGACTACAGCATATTTCACTCCGCCTTTTCCAGTTGGGAGAGAGCCTATGAGGTCGATGCCCCATACTGCGAAAGGCCATGGGGATGTCAACATGGTCAGTTCAGAAGGTGGAGCTCGGGGTATTGTGGCGAATCTCTGGCATTTGTCGCACTTCTTCACGTACTCGAAAGAGTCCATTTTAATGGTTGGCCAGAAATATGTAGAGTCCAAGAACTTTACTTAGCTAAGATAGATAATAGTATGATAGTATGTTTAGTATTATCATTGTTACTGTGGATTTTTGGTTCAGACCGAGAATTATTTGGACACTCATAGTAGTACTTATAGATTTTCTAAGTTTAATCTATAGTTTAAGAATATTAAGTTAACCTAAGGTTTGATTAATGTGACTGATATTAAGGATTATATATTTTATACTATAAGGTTTAGATATCAACCAATAGGATTTTAAGCACATGTTATGAATGGTGATTAAGGATTAAAGATTTTTGAGGATTAAATATAATAAGGAGTAAAGTTTGAATGTTATAGGGTCAGTCAGCAGCTTTTAGTATGTTGAAGGCTTAGTCAAGGCTGTTTACTCCATTCAAACTTAGCTAAAAATGTGTAATTTCGTGTTTAAATATTCAGCGTGTGCCGATATATCGCAGCTATAGGGGGCGATATGTCGCAGCACGTAGATACGGAAAACACGAAACGATGCACGGTCGCCTCGGGCATACTGGCCCAGGCGATATATCGCCTACAGGGGGCGATATATCGCCTCCTCCAGCATGAATTCAAATACTTTTGAATTCTTTTCCTTTCAGCCATTCAAACTTCTTCAACAATCCAGCATCTTTTGAACGAGTCTTCAGCCTCTGCTGAACGATTATTCAAATGATTTTCATCTAAAAAGCCATTATTTTTATTCAAGTAAAATCAAGATACTTTCATTCCCAAACTCTATAAATAGGACCTAGTACCCAGCCATTTTTCACCATTTGCTCTAAGTTCAGAAGCTGCTAGTGTTAAGTGAGTGTGAGAGTGTAAACACTTGGTTTGGGAAAAACTATAAGCTTAAACATCATAAGCTTATCAAACACTTTGGGAAGTGAGTTCTATAGTATTTCGGTGGAGGTTAGATCGATCTTGCAATCTTTGAGGTAAACCCAAAACTCTAGTTCCTTTCTGTATTTTATGTTATTTCCTTTCTCAAAACCTTCTACTCAATCCCCTAACCTTATTCTTATTTTGGTTAGGGAATCCAAGCTCTTAAGCATATAAGTTGGTAAGCATATTTTCTTTTAATGGTTTAGTCTTCCTATTCTCTTTCATTTCATCTCCTTTCTTTAGACTCACTCTTGTTCATTATGGTTTTAGGAGTGTTCCAAAAGTCCTAACTCAGTCCATTTTATCCCGGTAACTTTGGTAAGGAAAATAGGCTAGAATTAATATGTTATGTGCTTATGTTATCTATATGTTTTATGTTATTAAAAGTGTTATGATATGTATATGTGTATGTTTGTAGGCTTGGGCATATGACCCATATGACTAACAAGACCCCAAATGGGTTATGGGCATATGACCTACTTAGCTAGTAGGACCCCATTAATCCCATGGGCATATGCTTGTTTAGTCTATGGGACCCCAAGTAATAATGGCCATTATAATAAGTGTATTATGTGTTATGTTATGTCTTTACGTTATTATGAAATTATGTTTATGTTTATGACTATGTGTTAGATTTTTCCTTGCTGGGCATTAGGCTCATTCCTTTCTGTTTATGTGCAGGAAATAAGCTTTAGAGGCGGAAAGATTCGTGACGCTTAGAGGATGTGTATCGATGGTGAATGGAGTCAAGGGGCCGAGCGTTATTCGATTCGAGGATGTAGTCTTCTTTATGTTTTTTTATGGTTTCAAATGTATTTTCCGCATTTTTTTTTATGTAACCCTTTTTACTTTAAGTTGTTTTTGTTTTAAAGACGATGGGTACCCATATCCTACTTATTTTATGAAAGTAATCTTTGTTTCCACAAGTTTCAATAAAATTATGGTATTTCCGTAAAAATGTAAGTTTTATGTATAGATTCGTTAATGGTCCATATAGTCTAGATTAGTGGGTCGCTACAAAATATCCTTGGCGTATGATCTTCTTGGACATGCTATGCCCCCCAGTATGGTCTCCGCAGAACCCTTCATGAATTTCTTCAATGATCTTCTTAGCTTCGGGAGGGGTTACACATCTAAGCAGCGGCATGGAATACCCTCTTCTGTATAGCTTTCCGTCCAGAATGGTGTAACGAGGAAGTTGATACATCAACTTTCGAGCCTGATTTCGATCTTTTGGAAGAATTCCATTTTCGAGATAGTCAACTATTGGACTCATCCAGGTCGGCTCTGTTTCAATCATACACACATCTTCCTCGTCTGGCTCAGTAATGATGGGTGCTGATAGGTGTTCTATGGGTACAACATTCAGCTCTTCATTTTCGGCGGAAGTGGCGAGTCGAGCTAAGGCATCTGCATTTGAGTTTTGTTCTCGGGGAACCTGTTCGATTGCGTAAAATTCGAAATACTCCAATTCGGATTTTTCCTTCTCCAGATAAGCTGCCATTCTTGTGCCACGAGCCTGGTATTCTCCCAAGATTTGATTAACCACGAGCTGGGAGTCGCTGTAGCAATGTATAGCTTTGGCCTTGAGCTCTTTTGCGATTCGTAGTCCCGCGAGTAGAGCCTCGTACTCAGCTTCATTATTAGATGCGTTAAAGCCAAATCTTAAAGCTGAGTGAAATTTGCTCCCTGCAGGAGTGATCAGAATAACTCCTGCCCCCGCTCCATTTTCATTTGACGAGCCGTCGACGTAAAGTTTCCACAGCTCGTGGGCCGTGGTTATTACCTCGTCGTCGGCTATACCAGTGCATTCCACTATAAAGTCCGCCAATGCTTGTGCCTTAATGGTTGTTCTTGGATGGTAGGTGATCTCGAACTGTCCGAGCTCAACAGCCCATTTAAGGAGTCGACCTGAAGCTTCTGGCTTAGACAGGACCTGCCTAAGTGGTTGATTTGTCAGTACATGGATGGGATGTGCCTGAAAATAGGGGCGGAGCTTACGAGATGAATGAATTAGACTGAGGGCGAGTTTCTCCATCAATGGATATCTTGACTCTGCCCCCAGTAATCTTTTACTGATGTAGTAGACAGGTTTTTGCACTTTCTCTTCTTCTCGAACGAGCACCGCGCTTATCGCGTGTTCGGTAGTTGAGAGGTATAGGTACAATACTTCTCCCGTCTCAGGTTTCGATAGGATGGGCGGTTCAGCTAAGTGCTTTTTGAGCTCCTGAAAGGCCAACTCGCACTCCTCTGTCCATTCAAACTTCTTACTTCCTCTCAATAAGTTGAAGAATGGAAGGCCACAATCCGTTGACTTCGAGATGAATTTGCTCAGGGCGGCCATCCTGCCAGTCAAGCTTTGGACATCTTTATGCTTCCGAGGCGAAGGCATATCAATCAGGGCCTTTATTTTGTCGGGATTAGCCTTGATCCCATGAGAGTTGACAATAAAGCCCAGAAATTTTCCCGAAGACACCCCAAAAGTGCACTTATGAGGATTTAGCTTCATGTTGTATTTCCTGAGCACGCCAAAGCACTCTTCGAGGTCATCAACATGGTTCTTGTTAAGTTGAGACTTTACAAGCATGTCATCAACATAAACCTCCATGTTGTTCCCTATTTGCTCTGAAAACATCATGTTTACGAGCTGCTGATATGTAGCTCCAGCATTCTTGAGCCCAAACGGCATAACATTATAGCAGTATAGCCCTTTATCTGTGATGAAGCTCGTATGTTCTTGGTCGGGGGCATGCATGGGAATCTGGTTGTATCCAGAATATGCATCCATGAATGATATCAGGCCATGCTCCGCCGTGGCATCCACGAGCTGATCAATTCTTGGCAGCGGAAAACAGTCTTTTGGGCAAGCCTTGTTGAGGTCCGAGTAGTCAATACAGGTTCTCCACGTCCCATTGGGCTTTGGGACCAACACTGGATTGGCTACCCAATCAGGGTAAAAGGCATCCCTAATGAAATGGTTTGCTTTTAACCTGTCAACTTCCTCCTTTAATGCCTTCTTTCTGTCTTCGTCCAGCTGTCTTCGCTTTTGTTGCTTCGGGGGAAAGCTTTTGTCTATGTTCAATGCGTGGCTCGCTACATTCGGGCTTATCCCCACCATGTCTGAGTGTGACCATGCGAAGACATCCTGGTTTTTCTTCAGAAAGCAAATTAATTGTTATTTTGCTTCTTCTTGGAGGTGTTTTTCGACCTTCACCTTCTTCGAGGGATCAGCTTCCTCGAGCTGAACTTCTTCGAGCTCTTCCAATGGTTCGAGGTCAACTTTCTCCTCAATCCTTGGATCGATCTCCTCGTCAATTTCTAAAACTGTTCCATCTTTATTTTGTATGATAACGAGTGCTTGAGCGCTCGTTTGTTTCTTTCCCCTCAAAGAGATGCTATAGCACTCCCTCTCTGCCAATTGATCTCCTCTTAATGTTCCGACCCCGCTTGAAGTTGGGAACTTAAGGGCCAGATTCCTTACAGATGAAACTGCCCCCAGCCCGACCAGGGCGGGTCTCCTGAGCAGTACATTGTAGGCAGATGGTAAATCTACTACCACGAACTCCATTATCTTGGTCACCGAGACTGGATAGTCTCCCAAGGTCACAGGGAGTTCAATGGATCCCATACAGGCAGTTCCTTCTCCTGAAAAGCCGTACAAAGTAGTTGCACAAGCCTTCAGGTCGCAAAGGGAGAGTCCCATTTTCTCGAGTGTTGCTTTATAAAGAATGTTGACTGAGCTCCCATTATCTATGAGAACTCGACGCACTCTTTTGTTGGCAAGCTGAAGAGTAATGACCAGCGGATCATGATGAGGGAACTGGACATGGGAGGCGTCTTCCTCGGTGAAGGTTATAGGTTGTGTTTCAACCCTTTGGCTTTTTGGTGCCCTAGGTTCGGGTTCATAAGGAGACCCGTCCCCTGTCTTCAGCTCGTTAACATATCTCTTTTGGGCATTTCTGCCCCCTCCTGCGAGATGAGGCCCTCCCGAGATGGTTATTACGTCCTCTCCATCTATCGGCGGGGGCCTATCTTCTTCCCGAGATCGGGAGTTATTATTTTGTGCCGTCGAAGGCGCGACTACTCTCTGGCTCGTAGTAGTCTGTCCAGTACTCTGGTTTTTGACATACTGCCGGAAGTAACCTCTCGAGATTAACCCTTCGATCTCGTCTTTCAGCTGTCGACACTCATCAGTTGTGTGTCCGGTGTCTCTGTGGAACCGGCAATACTTACTGGAATCCCTCTTGGATTTTTGGTTTCTCATTGGGTCCGGACGCCTGAAGGGGACCTGGTTTTCATTAGCCAGGTATATGTTTTCCCGGGACTCGTTGAGCTCGGTGTGCACTTTATACACGGAGAAATACCTCTCTCCTTTCTTTTTCTTTCCTCCCTCAGCATCGGGGTTATTTCCCTCGCTCTTTTTCCTCTTGGAGGGATTCTCCGAGGTAGGCTGTGGAGCTGCTGGGTCAGCCGAGGTTGAGGCGGAGTCGATGTTTATCGTTGTAGTTTCGGTCTGCGAGGTCGCCTTGAGCGTTGACCTCGCCTCCTCTACATTGACAAACCTCTGCGCTCGTCTGTTGAACTCGGTTATTGACCTCACCGGTTTCCCTTGCATGTCATCCCAAAGGGCACTTCCGGGTAAAACACCAGCTCGGATGGCCATAAGGTGCCCACTGTCATCCACATCTCGAGCTCGGGCGACCTCTAGATTAAATCTTGTTAGGTAGCTTTTCAATGTTTCGCCCGGCTGTTGTCGGACGTTAGTCAAAATGGATGCTTCTGGTCTGACTCCCATCATAGCTCGAAACTGCTTCTTGAAGTCTCTAGACAATTGATCCCATGAAGTTATCGAGTGTCTCTTGTACTTTTCGAACCAACTCTTGGCAGGTCCTGCCAATGATGTTGGAAACAACATGCACCTGAGCTCGTAACCCACGTTACTAGCTCTCATAATAGTGTTAAATGTACTCAGGTGACTACATGGGTCGGTTTTTCCTTCAAACGCTGGGACGTGAGGAATCCGGAACCCTTGAGGAAACTGAGTGTTGGAAATATTGGGAGCAAACGGCTCGAGCTCCTCATCAGAGTCCTCATATCGACCATTCCCTCGTTCATTCTTTAAAAGCCTGAAGGCTTTTTCGAGCTGATCGATCCTTTCTTGGACTGGGTCCGTAGGAGGTATTGTCTGGAATTGATAGTCATTGATCATGATTCCAGGCTCACGTCTCCGTGAGGGATCTCTACGCCCATTCAGGTGATTCCTCAGGTCCGGATTTGTCTGATCTCTCTTCCCCCTACTCTGATTCAGATGATTTCGCAGGTTAGGACGATTCTTGCGGCTTCCAGTATTTTTACGACCTCGGTCGTGTTTACTGACGGACCTGGTCTCTCCGGACTCGTCACTGGTGAAACTCATTGATCGGTCATTTCGTGATGGATTCTTCCCACGTCGCCTCGTCTCCGCAATGCGAGACCGAGACATCTGACTTCTCTCAGATGGTGCGCCTCTCCGCTCCTGGAATGTCTTCCTGTTCCCTTGTCTTTCCCCTGTATGCCCTTGATCCTGATCTCGAACAGGTTGAGCGTTTCTGCGGGGAGGTGAAGGATATCTTATGGGTGACGGAGGGAACCGTATAGGCGACGGTGGCTGCCGTCCTTGCCTCGGCCTAGAGGGTCCAGAATTTGCCCGAGATGGGTCAGTCGCGTTCGGTGCACTACCAGGAACCTGAGTCCGAGCCTCTGCAGGAGTTCGGTTATTCTCAGTTCCTGCAGGCATTTCCATAGGCGGGTTAGGCGGGACCCGAGCTCGGGTACTCCTCTGGGGCCTAGGAGGAGCAGACGGCTCTGCTTGTGCCGGAGGTTGAGTCGGCCTCCTTGTGGCAGCATTTTTTCGTGGACGTCCACGGGGCCTCCGGGGAGGAACATGCACGTCCCTCGGAGGAGGGACTTGGTTTTCGCGCGGAGGCGGGGGCTGAGCAGCCTGCGCCTCTGCCGCCATCCTAGTCAACTCCTCATTCCGTTGGTTGGCCTCTCCCAACAGTTGTTTCAACTGCCGGTTTTCCAGTTCTACAATAGGAACATAACGCTCAGGATTTTAGTACATGTCCTCATCCCTTGGTTGTGGAGGTGGTCCCCGGGAATCAGAGGACCCACTTCTCTCATCAACATTCGGGTTCTCCATTGGTTGTTTTCCAGGACGCCTTGGGTAATTTTCTTCAGGAGTGTTCTGATTGTTTGCGGCCATGAATCTCTCAAGGATGAATGCTTAAGGCTCTCAATAAAAGCACCAAACTGTTGACGCCGTTTTTCGTCAAACAATAAAAGAAGAGCACATAAACAATGAATGACAATGGCCAAATGAAATAAAAGAAATCAAACACACGGTTTTTTTACGTGGTTCAGCAGTTAAATCTGCCTAGTCCACGAGTCTCTGTTATTAATCTTAAGATTATCTCTGAAAATTCTTTAGCATGAATTCTTCAGAGTTTTTTCTCAAGGATCAGAATTTCGGTCCTTTACAATGGTGCATGACCTCTCTATTTATAGAGAAGGATGCAGAATACTATCCCACATATTTTGGGTAGTTACTCTTTTGTGAATAAAATAAATGGTTTTAAATGCCTATAATCAGATATAAAAGGAAACGTCCCTGAAGACCAGGAAACGCATAACTGACCAAATAATATCCCACGATTATAGGGGATTTACATTAATAAATGAGGATTACATCTCATATTTACAATACTTGTAGATATTCAAGGTGGTTATCGCGTATCTCTAAGGCTTTAGCCTCCCAGGTTTCCCGTCATCGCCCGAGCTAATGACATCTCCCGAATTCACGTGGCTTTCGAGATCGTACATCGAGCTCGAGACCCCTGATCCGAAGTCGTCCTGAAGATGAGTGTGTTCTCGGAGCTACCTTTCGAGATCGAGATCGTTTCGAGGTCACCATATTCGAGGTCATATATCGTACTTTGCAGGCTCGATATACAATCCTGGAGCATACTCTAATCCTTACGAGACCATTTGTTGCAAATCCAACTTTCGAGGTCACATTTACCATGGCTCGAAATCTGGGTATAACAGTAACTTTTACTTACACATGGTCATATTATGTGTAAGGACATCTATATTTATTTACACATAATTAAGTGTAATTAAAATCATATTTTGCCACATCATCAAAATATATAAATATTTTTTTACTTACACATATATGTGTTGCTATAATTTTGTGTATATAACTTTTACTTGCACATATTTATTCTTACACATGCTCATAGTATGTGTAGGAAAATCTATATCTACTTAATTACACATAATTAAGTGTAAGTAAAAGTTCAAATTGCCACATCATCAAAAATATGTAAACATATTATTACTTACACATATATGTGTAGCTAAAATTTCGTACATATAACTTTTTCTTACACATATGTTTTCTTACATGTGCTCATATTATGTGTAAACAAATCTATATTTATTTACACATAATTAAGTGTAAGTAAAAGTATAATTTGCCACATCATCAAACATATATATAGTCTTCATTACTTGCGCATATATGTGTAGGTGAAATTTTGTAGATGTAACTTTTACTTACACATCTGTGTCCTTACACATGCCTATTGTATGTGTAAACAAATCTAAATTTATTTACACATAATTAAGTGTAAGTAAAAGTATAATTTGACATGTCATCAAACACTTTATTACTTACACATATATGTGTAGCTATAATTTTATACATATAACTTTTGCTTTCACATATTTATCTTTACATATGCTTATATTATGTGTAAGCAAATCTATATGTACTTACACATAATTAAGTGTAAGAGAAAGTTTAAATTACCACGTCAACAAACATTATAAATATTTTATTACCTACACATATATGTGTAGCTAAAATTTTGAATGTGTAATTCTTACTTACACATATTTTTTCTTACACATATGTGTCAGTAAATATATATGTACTTACACATAACTAAGTGTAAGCAATAATTTTATTTGACATGTCATTAAAATTATGTAAAAGATTTTTATTTACGCATATATGTGTAGCTAAATGTAGTGTTTACTTACACATAATTATTTTGACATATATTAAAATTATGTGTAAGAAAATATATATTTATTTACACATAATTATGTGTAACTAAAAAATGTGTAGGTAAAGAGTCCATTTTCTTGTAATTGTAAACATGATTTAAGCTTAAATCAAATTAACTAACTAAATAAATAACTAAACAAATTAAAATATGATATTTTTGAGATATTTTACAATGGAAATTATTTAAAAATAATAAAATCATATGTTTTATAACTTAAATAAAATTTAATTAAACTTAAACTTCACATATTAGAATAATATCATATTAAACATATAACATAATATAATCTACTATCAACTAGAAACAAACTTCTTTAAAAAAAAATTAGCAACAAACTTAAATTTAAAATCCATCTATAATATTAGTATTATATTAAACATATAAAATATAATCTCTTGTTGTCACTGCCAAATTCAAAAACTAGAACAAACATAAACTTAAACAAAATTAATTAAAATAGGATATTTTAAAGATATTTTATGATAATTTAAATAATTAAATCATATTTATTTAAAAATAATAAAGTCATACATATGATTTTGTTTATCTTATTATATATTTGTGCAATAGTTTATTTTTATCAAGTGATTGTAGCTCATTTTCTTCCTCAAATTCACCAAAAAAGACATTATTGCAAGTTACATTAGAAACTAAAAATAGTTAATGCATGTATACTACTCCACACTATGACTTTTTCTATTATTATTTTACTCTATTATTAATTTCTTTTTAAATATTATTATAATTTATATATATATATATATGTCATGTAGCGATGTAAATATATATATATATATTAATGTTGTGTTTAGTTGTCATATGTTTAGAGATTATTGATATAAATATTTATATCTGAAGTTTAAAATATTGATTAAAGAAAATTGTTATTAGTATTCAAAATTATATCTGAAGTTTCTTATATATATTTTTTGTTATATAACAAATTCACAAAATATTTTTTTTAATAAATTAACTAAAAAAATCTTGTAATTTTAGCTTTGAACATATTTATTTTCTAGATATAAGTGTCTTTTTCTTTTAAGATAAGTTATATTCCAATTTTAAAAATTATGAAACAAATAAAAGTATTAAATTTCCATTGTGTTGCTTGGGTAAGCTGCTTTACCTCTCATTTTCTTCTATTTATTTTGGCAAAAAAAATATATCATTTTAGTCCCAAACTTCTAGCGTGTTGCTTGGGTTTCAAATAAGTCAACATCATTTACATTAAATTTTAATTACAAATAAAATAATTTTACATTAATTCAGAGTATTTAGGATGTTTTTATGACTTAACAGGTCATTTATTCATTTTAAAAAATATATAAATAAAGTGACAATAAGGAAAAATTAAATATTAAGCTACATATATAACTAAGGTTTTAGTTTCTAATGTATCAGTTTATTGGATAATATAATAATTTCAATTACAAGTAAAATAATTTTACATTCAGATCTGTATTGAACTTTTTTCCCATTCTTTTTTATTATTTATTGAAAAGGACAAATTTGTGCTTTGATATGTATATATATTTCATTGTCAATTATTTAATATTACAGACTAATTTGAGTGTGTTGCTTGGTGTAAAGGCAAGTCAATATCGTTTACATTAAATGTGGTACGTATATTTTTGTCTATTATTTATTTAAATAAAATTATATTTTTTTTGTCTATTATTGTTATGACTAAAAGTAGCATTTAGTCACAAAATTTTTATTATTTAATTAAAATTTATTATTTATTTCAAAATTTATATGACATTAATATCTCAAATCAACTTTAACCATAAACATTAAAATTGTATTGAACCAAGATCAAAATGAGGTAATTTTAACACCATATTTTTTTTTTCCAATCCAACCATAACACTAAAAATTACACAAAAAAATATATTCAACATTATTATATTCTCCACAAAGTACACATTATATCATTATATTATTTTATCTTACAAATTAAATAATATACATATATTTATATATATAAAATATTAATATAAAACACAAAAAAAAAAAATTTGTCGTGGTGAATAGTGTCACATCAATAATGTCGTGGCACTGTTCATGTATACCATTTTGCAGTCTCATTGGAGTGATATATGGTGTAGGATCAACACCAAATCAGTGTTTTGCAGTCCCATGGTGCTTGAAGTTAAGGATGGGCAACATTCAAATCAATCGAATTACATTGAACCAATCAAATTCAATCCAATTACAAAAAAATAAATATCTAATTACAATTAATTGGATTGAATTTGAATAAATGGATTGAATTGGAATTGATTGAATTTGAATAAATGAATTGGATAAGGATGTAAACGGGGTGATGACAAATTTGTGCTTTGGTGTTATGTAGTCCCATTGGGGTTGAATCAAATCAATCCCATTTTATTTTATTATTTATTAAAAGGGACAAGTTTGTGCTTTAATATATATATATATATATATATTTCATTGTCGACCGTGTTCCATACTCAAAATAAATCCCACTATATTTATATATAGAAGTTATTAAGTAGTTTGAAGTAGTCACACTTCAATTATTTAATATTTGATCGTGTTGCTTGGTGTCAAGGCAAATCAATATCTTTTACATTATATATGGTGAGTATATTTTTGTCTATTATTTATTTAATTAAAAGATTATTTTAAAAAAATTATATATATATTTTTTTGTCTCTATTATTGTTACGACTAAAATAACATTTAGTCACAAAACTTTTATTACACTAAACCAATTTTGGTGCTTGAAGTTAGGATGGACAACATTCAAATCAATCCAATTACACTGAATCAATCAAATTCAATCAAATGAAGAAAAAAAAATGGATATTCAATTACAATTGGAATGGATTTGAATAAATAGATTGGATTGAATTTGAATAAATGGATTGGATAGGGATGTAAACGGGGTGGGGCGAGGTTGGGAATGACTCCCCCATCCCCACCCTTCCTCGGGGTCGGGGTCTCATGGGGTACCTGTTTAAAAAATGATTATTTTTTTCTTTCTAAAATTGATAAAATAAATTAAGATAGTTAATACTTTTTAATATAAAATAATTAAAAAAATAATAAATTATACCAACAAGAAATATATGTTTTAATATAAATTATTTTATTATATATTTTTAGTAATATTTATATTAAAAAATAAATTATTATAAAATTACAATGTAAATGGGGTGGGTTTGGGACGGGGGTCATGTCCCCCACGGCGACCCTATCCCGCGGATTAAGTTGACATCCCTAGATCAGATGGCGGATGACATTGTCAAAATCCAATTAAAAACTGATCCAATCCAATTACATATAATATATATTAACAAATCTAAAATGGTTTTTATTTCATTAAACATTACAAGAAAAATATTTTTTAGCGACGACAACGAAAATTCGCCGCTAATATATTATCAGATATTTTTTGTAATTTACCATATTATTAGCGGCGATATGTCGCCCCTAATAAATTAAAAAAAATACCTAGAAAAACGTGTGAATTTTCCCATCAATTTTTTCACCTGATTATTAGCAGCGACTTTTTCACCCGACCGCCTGACGCTGCCACCTCGACGACACCCCAAAGTCGCCACCTCGATGTCGCCTCGGATCGAGCTGCTACTCCACCCCACGCCGGTATGTGTGTTTTTTTAGAGGGCGAAAACATACTACTAATAAGAGTGAGTGGGTAAATTGACTAATTATTTACTATAATGAATAACAAAAGTAACAAGAAGGTAAATTAACTAATTTACTTATGGTTGTCAATTTACTTATTTATCCCATCTATTAAATATGATCTAATAGTGTGGCTCATTCACATGCTAAATTAGCTCTCTCAATAAAAGCATTTCCAATGAAGTGTCAAATTAGTGATGCATTGCTAAAATATAGTTCACTTTACAAAAGAGTTGCTCCAATAGTGTGCCAAAAGATGTGCTAAATTTGGCACATGCTAAAAGTTGGGCAAAATTGGACACACAATATATTATTTTGCATCACCATAAATGCTATACTTTTTTATTTAATGTCATTTTTATTATTTTCGTATTATTTTTATCTATCGGCATTAAATGCTATACTTTTAATCTTATTATTTTATACTATCAACAATAAAATATAAAGAAAAATTATTACTTTTTGTATATTTTCAATATATATCAAATGAATATTAATGAAAGATTAATTTTTACATCATTATTTTACAATTATGCATTGTAGCATAATATTAAAAATTGTGCTAAATATATCTCATATTGATTTTTTGTGTTAAATATTGTACAATATTTACATCTTCGGTTAGAAATGGTGTAAAAGATGAACATGTATAATGATCTGGGTATCACAGTACAGTTATAACTTCTATATTATGGCATGCGAATTATCAATAATCTTTGCTAGGCCTTTTTTTTTAATTTTCTTTTACATCCATCTAACAACATATATATATATTTATATTTATAGAAAAAAACCAAATAATTTTTCAATGGACACTCGTGTTCAACACTGTAAATTAAGTGATGCAATTTAATACTAGTCTTACACATTATTCTAATTTAATAAACGAGTCTCTTAGCAAAATGACTTATTTTTTAAAATGTATTTTGTATTTTAGCTAAATTTTAATAATTTTTTGTAAAATGATCTGTCATAATTTAGACATTTAGTCAAAAATTTAGATAGGTGATCGAAAATTTCGAACAGCCGGTCGAAAATTTTAGACAATTAGTTGAAAAATTTAGATAACTGGTCGAATTTTAGATAAAGAACATTTTGCAAAAAATTATTAAAAGTAAGACAAAATGTAAAATTACTTAAAAAAATATGTCATTTTCACCTATTTCTCTTAATAAATTGATTCAATTCAGCTGTCAAAAGTTGTGTCTCTAATTATATTAATATATTTGACTTTTTTTTAACCAACTCTAATTAATACCAGCTATTAATATGGGACTGTAAAATGAATTTAAATACATCTATATTTCTAATTTTATAAAAATTGGTCACAGGTTAAATTGTTAATTTTTTTTTTGAGAAAGTTAAAAAAATATATTGACGATAACTTTTCTTAATTAGATTTTAAATTGTTTTTAAAAAAATAACAATTTCTAAGTTTAAGAGAATAAGATAATAATGTAACATATATATGTATAAATATATTCACTGTAAACGTGACTAAGCTTACCAATTTTTATATGTATGTATACTGTAATAAAACGTATTAAAAAAACAATAAATATATATTTACTAATGGGAGTGTAATATATATAGTTGTCCTAATAAGTATATAAATACAATAAATGTAAAATAAAGAAAAAAGATATTGGGACTTTACATATCTATATACATTGAAATAAATAATTATAACTTTATTAGAGATAAAAATATATACCCAAAACGTATTAATTATTTTTATATATAACCGACTAACATACCATGGTTAATTCCTTAAAATACTCACTAACATACCAATTTTTTTAAAATAACATAGTTAACCAACTTATTATTAATTCATATAACTAATTATTTACTTTATTTAGTTTTATTATTAATAAAGAAACACCATGGTTATACTGCAAGATTAGTGGAAAATTAAAAAACAAGTAGTCACATCGACTGCATAATCCAAGGAGGTGAAAAACAAGCATTTTGGATACTGTTTGGTAGCTGTTTATTATTTATTATAAGCATATCCTATTTTTTATAATAGATATAACATATAACTTAATTGGTCTCATTTTTATTAAGAATATGTTTCTACTATTATTATCTTTTGATACCAAAAAGTAGTCTTTGAGACTCTGTTGGATACCTAACAATAGCTCTTGTAAGTATGATAACAAATGGTAGTTTATAATGTTTAAATGTTGGATACTAATAGGTAGTTTTTTTATGTAATATATATCACTGAGTATATAAATATAAATATAAATTTATTGTTGGATTTATACTGTAACGTATTTAAATGTTGAATACTAATAGGTAGTTTTTATTGTTGCTATTACATATAGTTTGGCTATTAGCAACACAACTCCATTGTTGTACTAGTAACCAACTTGAAGAGTAATATAAAGACTGAAGATCATAAGCTGCCACCAAGTAGTCCAATACCGAGCAAAGCAATCAATTTGGGTACCATTTGGTAGCTTTTTAATGTTTCTATTACTTTTATTTTCTTATTTTTCATCAAATCTAATACGAAAATTACAGACCTTACCCATTTTTTATATTTCTTGAAATTGGTTTTAATGATAACATTTGTTATATGAATAGTGGCTATTTGTTATAGTGGCTAAACCATCACACTTATTTGGTGTCATCTTTAATTAGAATATGTTTATACATCAATATCGTTTGATACTCGATAGTTCAATAATTATAATGATATGCTTGTTTAAATTAGTAATTTCATTTGATACTAGTAAGTATATAATTATAAAAATATAATGTTATATAAGGAAATATATTGAATGTGATATATTATGATAAAAAAAAGTTGGTATAATAAATAGGTAAGTAAAATTTGATTGTTTGTTGTTTCGGTTAATTAATATTATAATATGAGTATATTAAAATATCAGTTTCAAATTAGTAATTATTTATATTATAAGGTGTGTGAGTGTAATAAATCTTCCTGTTATTAATTGGCTTCACAATTATTAAAAGAATTAAACATAGTTACTATTGGGAAGCAAATGAGAAAAATTGCATATGAGAACGAGCCACAATTGCAAAAGATCATAGTAGCAAAAAGCAAGCAAACAATCCAATATAATGTCATGTTGTCACTATCAAATATAGAAGAGATTACAACCACCAATGTAATTAGAAAAAGAGTTACAAACTGTAATGACCCAACTATTTCTAAGACATTGGACCATTAGATCTACTATACATAGCTACTATTTTGGGAAAGATACAAAAGAAATAATATAAATTTATTAAATCTCAAAATATTATATCAATTACATAATAATAGAAAATATGGAAAGAATGAACTACACCATCGAAAAGATACTTACCAATAAGAATCTTACGTTCAAGATCTTAGATGCCTAACCAAGAATACAGAATACGAGTTTGGATTTGAGTAGAAAAACTATAAGAACAATACAGAAAATGAACTAAGAAAAGGAATACCTTTGAAATTGCTATGACCGAACTACGCATCGAAACCAAAATACACTCTATGAACCTTACTTCCCAAGTGTCTAATAAGCTTAGAATGACAAAGCTTATAACCCCAACCCAAGTGTTTATCACTCTATAGTCTCACTAGCACCTAGAAGGCTCTGATCAATGCTTGAAGAATGAATGAAAAAGCTTGGTGCTAGGTCATATTTATAGAGTTCTAGGAATAAAAATCTTCTTTTTGGCTTTGAATAAAAATAATGAATTTAATTGAAAATATTTGAATATCCTTCAGCCAAAGGCTTAGAAATTGGTCAACAAAGCTTGATTGAAAAAAAAAAAAAAAAAATCAAATAGAACCCTAACTTCTAACTCCCTAAATCTCGTAACTCTAAACTAACCTACAGTAAAATCAACATATCTGGAGCTGTAAGACTCCGATTTAGAATATCTTTATACTGTTAGAAAGCTAATTAAATTATATACAACTTTTTAGAAATAATATTTTTCAAAATTCATAACATAACTAGGTCAAAAATAGGTCGGAAGTTACAGTACCCTAAAGTTACGAAAAATCTATTTAATTATCTAAAGCACAAATAAATGAAATATATAAATCACAAATAAATAAAATTGTGACAAATGTCAAGCTCCTAACAAATTCTGGTGAAGACTAAGTCTTATATTTCTCTTATTTTATCATTAAAATAATAATTCCTTAATAATCATACATATGACAAGTGTCATATTCCTATTGGTTCTATCCAAACCTTAGGAATAACTATGCTCATGACCAGTGTCACATTCTTATTGACTCTATCTAAACCTTAGGTTATAATAATTATCATATTAATAACCAGCAATATTAATCAAACATTATGTTATAATTAATATTCTTAAACTATAGGTTAAACTTATAAAATCCATAACTATTGCTAGGAGTTTCCAACTAAGTCCCGGCTTGAACCAAAATCCACAGTAATGAACATACTATAACTAATACTAGCTATTACTACTACTACTACTACTACTATCTAACTAGCTAAATAAATTCTGGGACTCTACACAAACCTAGAGATCTCTGAATTACAAATGCTCTCAAAACCAGAAAACTTTTCTCTCTAGTTCGCTTTGCTAATCTAACATTTACCTAAAATAATAATAAAAAAGCAAATATAAAAACCCCTTCCCAAAAGCCTAACATTGACACACCCTTCCATAAATTTAATAAAGGGGACTTTACACATCTATGCACATTAAATTAAATAATTACAACTTTGTTAGAGATAAAAATATATACCCAAAACATATTAATTATTTTTATATATAACCGACTAACATACTATGGTTAATTCCTTAAAATACTCACTAACATACCAACTTTATTAAAATAACATAGTTAACCAACTTATTATTAATTCATATAACTAATTATTTACTTTATTTGGTTTTATTATTAATAAAGAAACACTATGGTTATACTGCAAGATTAGTGGAAAATTAAAAAACAAGTAGTCATCGACTGCATAATCCAAAGAGGTGAAGAACAAGCATTTTGGATACTGTTTGGTAGTTGTTTATTATTTATTCTAAGCATATCCTATTTGTTATAATGGATATAACATATAGCTTATTTAGTCTCATTTTTATTAAGAATATGTTTATACTATTATTATCTTTTGATACCAAAAAGTAGTCTTTGAGACTCTGTTGGATACCTAACAACATCTCTTGTAAGTATGATAACAAAGTGTGACGCCCCACATCACTATGGCTGCTTTCTGGAATGACGACTGGCCCTACAAACCAACACGAGTCTTTTCAGCGTGCTTTGTCCTCACTCACATGCTTCCTAGGAAAACTTTCCAGGAGGTCACCCATCCCTAGATTACCCCAGGTCAATAGCACGCTTAACTTTGGAGTTCTCAAGTGATGGGCTACCGAAAAGAAGATGCATCTTGTTGATATAGGTAGTACCCATCAATCTATTTAAGCCCTCTTCAACTGTGTAGTCCCATACCTACACAGTCTTAGAATCATCACACTTGACCTTCCCCAGGCGGTGTGGGATTGCAAAACTTACCCGGTCTTTCCCCTTACGGATCACGGGATTCTGACTGTCACACAAAGGGTAGTTTATAATGTTTAAATGTTGGATACTAATAGGTAGTTTTTTTTATGTAATATATATCACTGAGTATATAATATAAATTTATTGTTGGATTTATACTGCAACGTATTTAAATGTTGGATACTAATAGGTAGTTTTATTGTTGCTAATATATATAGTTTGGCTATTAGCAACACAGCTCCATTTTTGTACTATAGTAACCAACTTGAAGAGTAATATAAAGACTGAAGATCATAAGCTGCCACCAAGTAGTCCAATATTGAGCAAAAAAATCAATTTGGGTACCATTTGGTAGCTTTTTAATATTTCTGTTGACCCAGATTTTGGTCAACTGACACGGAGGCAGAATATGCTTGATGTGAATGAATGCGTTGAAAAGAATGTGATGACAAAAATAATAAGAACACGGTATTTTATAGTGGTTCGGCCCCAAGATCTGGTAATAACCTACGTCCACTTAGATTGTTATTGATGTGAGAATCAAAGGAGTGATCAAAGAACTAGGGTTCAATGAGTTTCGCTAACCTTTGAAGAACAATACAATATTTCAAATAGAATTACTCTAGTCTCAAACAATTCACAAGCCAAAAGTCCCTTCCTTGAGCTATCTTTCTCTATTTATAGGCTCAAGGGGGGATTACATGAATTTGTTACAGATATTCTCTCCTAAATAATCAGATACTAGGAGATTGTGGGAGTTAATTTCGGGATATACAAAGATCTTTATAGAAACATCACGTTGCATGCGGAACCTGCGACCAGACTGGTCGTAGGTAAGACTAGGCCGCCTACTGCTTATAATATGTCTTCTGGTCGATATCTTAGCAGAGTTCCTCCAAGTGTCAGCCACGTGTCCAGGAATCACTTGCCACGTCATCTATGCCAGTTTTTTGGATAACATTTGCCCCTAAGTTTATTTATTACGAGCAATAAATAAACTTTTGAGGAAACGACCCTTCGGTGACCCCGCCATACGTGTCAGAACCCTTCGTGTGTTCTTGGAAAAAGCAACCTACTCTTGTCCAGTCATGACTTTTCGGTTCCCCAGTAATAATTCGACGGCTATCTCGCTTCCCCATACTTCGAAAAAGGGGAAACTGATGATTAATCCCTTTTAATGCCACAGACAAAATTCATATATAATCATCTCCGAAGTTCTCTTTTTCTTTTTACGCACGCCATTACCCTTTCAAGAAACCCTAAAACCAGAGCTTCCATTTTTTTTTTTCCGGAGACCGTCCTCCTGCGCTTTCAAGACTCGGCCTGAGAGTTCCCTGATCTCCGAAAACTCCTATCAATCTTCACGACCTTCTTTCTGGTAAGTTTTTGAATCCTTATGCTTCATATTTTTGTAATGCATGCTTCTGTATGTTGACTGTTTGAGTTTATCTACTTCTCGGTTGAGATGCTTATTAGTAGAATGTCTTGTGGGTGAAAAAAGTTACGAGTTAGTTTGATAGTTGGGATCATGCTTTTTAGGACGTAAAACCGAAGTAAAAATTTGATTTTTAGGCCAGCCGAAAAATAGGTTTTTCCCGCCCTAAGGGGAGTTGAAAAAGCTTTTACGAAAAACTTTTTGCTTTCACCCTTTGATCCGTTTTTCAAACTGTTCGTGTGAAATTTTTTTAGCTTTTGTTAGAATGTTGCTGTATAAAAGCTTGACTTTTATACTCGAACAACGTTATTCTAAAAAGCCTTAAAAATTCTCTATCCTCACCTCCCCATTCTTCTGTTTGCAGACTTTAATGCCAGATTTGTGGGGAGGTGAACGACCCATCGACAATGATCTCCTTGCCCAGCTACTCGAAGGCGAAGAACAGCCGACTGATAGAATTCACGAGATCCCTTTTTCACGATCTTCCTCTAGACCTCGTCCATCTCCTCCTCAAATGGCCCGTTCTAAATCCTTAGGCAAGAAAAGACCCAAATTCGACGATAGTCCAAACTCTTCTGCCCTGCCTGATTCACCAGCTAGGGTTCCTTCGACCAGTGGTCGAGAAAATCCTGCTCCTGACCCTAATATCCAAACTAGAGCCCGCCCTCGCCATCAGAATCTGCCTGATGTCGAGTGATATTTCTCCCCGACCAGCCAGGTGACTCCTCGGATGCTTGCTAACTACCTTAGGAAGTATCCTCTCACAGGGGTCAACCTCAAAATTCCTGCTGCAGACCAAAGAGCTAACTTCCCCGGAGGCGTATACAATGCTTGGTCTCGGTATCACATAGAGGCGGGGGCTACCCTCCCTCTACATCCTTTTTATCAGGGGGTGGCTAATTATTTCGATGTCGCCCCCTTCCAAATTACTCCAAATGGATATAGAATGCTGGCCGCACTCTATATCCTGTACAAACTTAAAAAGTGGTCAGAACCTACTCCCCACGAGGTCAATTATCTCTTCGACCTCAAATCCAACCCTCAACAACATGGGACGGGTTTCTTTCACCTTTGTCACCAAGAGACAAGCCGGACGTTCCTGAGTGACACTACGCATATAT
This sequence comes from Humulus lupulus, assembly GCF_963169125.1. Lineage (NCBI taxonomy): Eukaryota > Viridiplantae > Streptophyta > Magnoliopsida > Rosales > Cannabaceae > Humulus > Humulus lupulus. Next base: position 6,027,854 of record NC_084798.1, read on the forward strand.
CCAACGTGGGGCAGTACAGCAAGGATTACTTCCTCACTCCGGACATGATCAGCAACAACCTAGCCTTCGCTCGAGGAGGTAAGTGTTGTTTTCACTGGTCGATTCTTTTTATCAACGAATTTCCCTTCATTTTTCTCAAATTATACTTTGTTTTTCAGGCCCATGGTTACGTCCGGCCCCAACACCAGACATGGTGTTGAGGGCCAACGCATTGGCCAGGATGATAGACGCAGAAAAAAGCGTCAAGTCCCTGGTCACTGATGAAAATCTGAGGCTATCTAGCCTCCTGGCTCCTCTCCATGAAACAAGAGGACCTGTGGTAGCCGACGCCACTGCCGAGGGGGATCCTGAGCAGCAACCCCCCATGTCTCCTCCGCGCAGGAGGCCGACGGGGGTTACCATCAGGGAACCCGCGGGCAATCCTTCCACAGAAAGGCCTTCTGCACCCCAGGGCAAGGGGAAACAAAAGGCCAAAGAGCCGATTGTGGACTTGGGGGAATCCTCCGATGAAAACGGTACAGTTATTTCGCTTTTAAATAGCTTGCCAATTCCCTGTCACTTGTTTGACGGGGAGGGCAACTTTACGTATACTCCAAATCTAGGGCCAGACTTCTTCGTGCCAGATAGTGAGTGTGTGACTAATAGAGTCAATAGTATAGCGACCAGTAGTTGTAGCTCGGGTATTAACTTTGTGACCTCTTTTATGCTTTATAAAGAGTTTTTATCTGCCTTTATCTTACCATTTGCATGTGTTTACTTGTATGCAGATATGGCCACTCCCAACATCTTTGATTTATACCAGGCTGAGGAGGAAGTAGAAGTTCCTCTGGTTCGGCGAAAGACGTCCAGGAGGCACAACGGCGAAACAAGCCAAGGACCTCCTTCCAAGAAGGGTCGAACAGAAGATCCTCCCAAGGACACGCCAACTGGGCAAACCTCTGCCCAGCCTTCGGCTCCTGCTGAGAAGGAAACTCTGCCTGCTCCGACGAATCCTCCGCCCACAGCTGCCAAAGAACAAACCCAGCGGGACAAAGCTCTTGGGGACAAGCTCTCGAACCGCGCCTTACGAGCAGCCAAGGACCGCCTTGAACACATCATGAGGTACGACCGTTGTAAGGACGCGATGGCTGAGGCAGAGACCATGGGGGTCGACCAGATTCTGAACAGGGCCCTAAATGAAATGGCTAGCATAAGCCCTTCTCATCTCTTTGGCTTCCATCTTTTATTTTTTGCAACAAATTCTAACTTTATCCTTTGTTCACAGGCTTTGCTGACTGCAACTGCCGCTCGTACCCGCGCCCAAGCCACCATCGACCAGGCTCGGGCAAAGGCCATCGAGAGGTACCAGGCGAAAGCAGTCGAGGAGCTTCAGGCTGCAGAGGCCAGGCACGTGAAGGAGTTGGAGGTGGCCACTCAGCAGAGGGATGCTGCGGTGGCAAATTTGGCGAAGGCCGAAGCTTCGAAGGCAGTCATGAGGAAACAAAGGGAGGAGTATCAGGAGGCCAGTCGAGTCCAATATCGAGAATGCAAGAGACTCGGCGAGGAGCTCCAGTCCAAGGACAAGGCCATGACTACTCTTGAGAGCCAAGTAGAACAGCTGAAGCTTTCCAATGCCAAAGATCTGGAAAGGTACAAGAATGCGACGCTCCGGTGTTTTTACAACTTCTGGAAACACAACCAGGGCGCCAACTTCGACTACCTTTCAGAAGATGTTAGAAATGCTGAGCTGGCCCGCTGCACTGCTCGATTGGCTGAGAAGAGGCACGAGCAAGGATCCTTGCCTCCCCAAGCATCGCTGGCGCGGAGGAAGAAGGAGTTGTTGAGGATGCGACCAATCAAAACACCAATAAAGACCCTCCTGCTCCTACTGCCTCTTGAGCTTTTATTTTTTCTTTCTTTTTATTACACGACCCACGGGTCGTGATGTAAAGACTATCTTTTTTGAATTTGCTGCATGGGCAGCAAACTTTTCCTTTTATTTGAACAGTTACATCCAAGCAGTTATGCTTGCGGTGTAAAAGATTGCTTTATAATGTTATAATATTTTCATTTACTATAACATCTGTCCGTATGACCGAACTTAGCATAGTACTTTGGCTTGATTTAACAAAATATAAAATTTGAAAAATACTCTAAGTACCTTAGCATGCTTTCACTCATTTTGTTCATGTGTTTACATACCTTATGGTACACTTTGCTATCGATGTGCCTTATATGCCCCTCAAGTGATCGAGGAGCTTTAGGTCCTTGGTCACTTGCCTTGACCATGACCTGTTCGAACATTCCTTCTCGGGTAGAAACGTAATACTTGTAATACAACAAAACAACACACGTAATGAACAAATACTTGTAAATATAAATTTACAAAGGTTGGCAAAAATGACTGGCTGCGCACAGTCCCTTATAATCTTGTATTAAAAATGGACTAAACATGTCTTTACGAGTGATCCTAAAATAGGATCTTACATATATGAGCGATTAGCCATACAACGTGGCTAACCCTCTTTGCAAAACTTGTAAAAAGTAAAATTTAATACAAGCCAGTCCTTTAAAAAGGACTGTTCACTGATAATACTTGTGCAGGTGTTCTCCATTCCAATAACGTGGAACGAGATCTCCGTTTAGGCGTGCAAGTTTGTAGGTGCCCGGATGAAGGACTTCTTCAATCTGGTAAGGTCCTTCCCAATTAGGTCCGAGTACTCCAACAGTGGGGTCGCGGGTATTTAAGAAAACTCGTCGCAGCACCAAGTCACCGACGTTGAATTTTCTTTCTTTAACTTTGGAGTTAAAGTACCGGGCGACTTTTTGCTGGTACGCAACAACTCGGAGTTGGGCCTTCTCCCGTATCTCGTCAATTGAGTCTAGGGACTCCATCATCAGTTGGCTGTTCTGGTCCTGGTCGTATGTTAGGCGTCGATGTGAGGGGGGATCTAATTCGACAGGCAACATAGCCTCATATCCGTAGGCTAAGGAAAATGGGGTATGTCCTGTCACTGTTCGGTGAGACGTTCTATACGACCAGAGGACTTCAGGCAACTACTCTGGCCATGCTCCTTTGGCGTCTTCAAGCCTCTTCTTTAGGGTGTCCTTAAGAGTTTTATTCACGGCCTCGACCTGCCCGTTTTCTTGGGGATGCGCAAATGACGAAAAGCTTTTGATAACTCCATGCCTTTCGCAGAAGTCGGTAAATAAGTCGCTGTCAAATTGGGTTCCGTTGTCTGAAATGATCTTTCGGGGCAAACCATACCGGCAAACAATGTTCTTGATGACAAAGTCAAGAACTTTCTTGGTCGTTATGGTAGCAAGTGGTTCAGCCTCGACCCATTTGGTGAAGTAATCAACTGCCAAGACTGCGTACTTTACTCCGCCTTTCCCTGTAGGCAGGGATCCAATCAAATCTACTCCCTATACCGCAAAAGGCCACGGAATTTGCATCTGTTTTAACTCGTTTGGAGCTGCTCGTGGAATCTTGGAGAACCTTTGACATTTATCGCATCTTCGTACAAACTCCATCGAATCCTCGTTCATAGTTGGCCAGAAGTAGCCTTGCCTTAGAATCTTCTTTGCCAAACTCTGCCCCCCAGCGTGATCCCCGCAGAAGCCTTCATGCACCTCTTTCATGAGTTCCTTAGCTTTTTCTGGTGTAACGCATCTGAGTAGTGGCATGGAATATCCTCTTCGGTACATAACACCATCGACTAGTATGTATCTAGCGGCTTGCCTTTGTAGAGTTCTGGCTTTGTTTCTATCTGTTGGTAGCACACTGTTTTTCAGATACTCCAAGTAAGGTGCCATCCATGTATCCTCCAGTCGAATTTCCATACTGGTTTCAACCGCTTGTATGCTTGGCTCACTCAATCTTTCTACTGGCACAATGTTCAAAGTGTCAGCATCTTTCGCGCTCGCGAGTTTGGCTAAGGCGTCTGCGTTTGAATTCTGATCCCGCGGTATTTGCTGGAGGGTGTACTCCATGAACTGGGCTAGCAGGTCTTTTGTTTTATTCAAGTAGGCCACCATTTTTAAGCCCCGCGCTTGGTATTCTCCTAGAACTTGATTCACCACCAGCTGTGAGTCACTGTAAATATCAAGCGTCTTTATGCTCATGTCTTTCGCCATCCTCAATCCAGCGAGGAGTGCTTTGTATTCGGCTTCATTGTTTGACGCGGTGAAGTCGAACCTGATGGCGTAGTGAAATCGATGCCCTTCCGACGTTATCAATATCACTCCCGCTCCAGCGTGGGATTCGTTGGACGACCCATCCGTGAATAACTTCCACGAAGGAGCTTTCTCTTGAGGCTCAGGGGCACTAGGCGATTCGCACTGCTCGCTGTCTGGGAGTTCTGTGAACTCTGCAATAAGATCAGCAAAGACTTGTCCCTTTACTGCTGCTCGTGGTGAATAAGTTATATCGAACTGTCCTAGTTCGACTGCCCATTTTAATAATTGCCCAGCCGCCTCTGGTTTTTGGAGGACTTGCCGAAGGGGCTGGTCAGTTAAAACTGTGATAGGATGGGCTTGGAAGTAAGGGCGCAGCTTCCTAGAGGCCAGGATTAAGCAATATGCTAACCTCTCAATTGGTGGATATCTTAATTCTGCCCCGACCAGCCTTTTGCTAACATAGTAGACCGCTTTTTGTACGCCTTCCTCCTCTCGTACCAGCATCGCGCTAGCAGCAACTTCAGTAATCGCTAGGTAAATAAACAAAGTTTCTCCTTCGATTGGCTTTGATAAAACGGGAGGCTGTGCCATATGGGCTTTCAAGGCCTGGAAAGCTTGCTCGCAGTCTCCTGTCCATTCAAACTTCTTATTGCCCCTAAGTAGATTGAAGAAAGGGACGCACTTGTTTGTTGACTTCGAAATAAATCTACTTAGGGCTGCGATTCTCCCGATTAAACTTTGTACATCTTTGATTCTTTCTGGCGATTTCATGTCAATCAGGGCTTTTATCTTGTCGGGGTTGGCCTCGATTCTTCTTGAATTTACAATGAACCCCAAAAACTTCCCTGATCCAACTCTGAAGGAACATTTGAGGGGATTTAACTTCATTTGGTATTCGTTTAATACATCAAAGCACTCTTGTAAATCCTTCACATGTCCTTCTATCTTTTTAGACTTTACCAGCATGTCATCCACGTATACCTCCATGTTTACTCTGATCAGCTCCTTAAACATGTGGTTGACTAGCCGCTGGTAAGTCGCACCTGCGTTTTTCAGTCCGAAGGGCATTACTTTGTAACAGTATAAGCTTGTATCGGTCCGAAAGTTGGTGTGATCCTTGTCAGGGGGATGCATGCTAATCTGATTGTAGCCCGAATATGCATCCATGAACGAGAGGATCTCGTGTCCTGCAGTAGCATCGACCAGCTGGTCGATTCTTGGGAGCGGGAAGCAATCCTTTGGGCAGGCTTTATTGAGGTCTGTAAAATCCACGTAGGTTCGCCATTTGCCGTTAGGCTTGGGAACCAGCATTGGATTGGAGACCCACGATGGATAAAATGCCACCCTGATGAACCCATTCTCCTTTAATCTTTCAACTTCTTCTTTTAAGGCTCTCGATCTATCCTTATCGAGCAGCCTTCTTTTTTGTTGCACGGGTGGAAAAGTCTTGTCTATATTCAGGACATGGCTGATAACTGCAGGGTCTATCCCAGCCATGTCTTTGTGCGACCAGGCAAAAACCTCCTGGTTCTTCCACAAAAATTCCACCAGTGCGTGCTTCGTTGTTGGTTCTAGGTTTTTCCCGACCTTTACGACTCTGGTCGGGTCTTTTTCGTCAAGTTGGACCTCTTCCAGGTCCTCGACGGGTCCAACGTTCTCTTCAAAATCCCCAAAGCGAGGATCTAGATCTCCATCCTCACTTTGGGCAACATCCTATTTGGTGACTTCATCACCAGATTGGGCTTGTGTATCAACTGCCATCTGCAACGTATCTGAAGTAGTGCTTTTTGATGTTCCCTTTTTTGCCTTCATAATTGATGCGTTATATCACTCTCTGGCCTCCCTCTGGTTTCCCAACATGCGTCCTACCCCTGCTTCTGTCGGGAACTTCATGGCTAAGTGCCACATAGAGATGACGGCCCGTAGATCAACTAGTATAGGCCTTCCAATGACGGCATTGTACGCCGAAGGACAATCGACTACTACAAACGTAGAGAGTAATGTCCTGGTAGCAGGCGCTGTACCTGTCGTCACTGGTAGTCTGATCGATCCGGCAGGGGCGAGTCCCTCACCAGAGAAGCCGTATATTGTTTGGTTGCAAGGCTCCAGGTCCTTAACGGAAAATTTCATGCGTTCCAACGAAGATTTATACAGAATATTCACCGAACTTCCTGTATCGACCAGCACTCTCTTTACCATCATGTTGGCCATTTGGATGTCCACGACCAACGGATCGGAATGTGGGAACCAGACGTGTTGGGCATCGCCATCAGAGAAGGTTATTTCGCCCTCTTCTAATCGAGTCTTTTTTGGCGCGCGGTCCTCCACATTCATCATCTCGATGTCCTGGTCATGGCGCAGAGTCCAAGCGTATCGTTCCCTGGCCTTTCCGCTATTTCCCGTGAGGTGCGGGCCTCCACAAATGGTTAAGAGTGTGCCAATAACGGGGGCAAGCTACAAAGGTGGCGAACGTTGGCGCGTGGGCGCTTGCTCGTTGCTACCCGGAGCTTCTCGTTGGGAATTTCCCGAGGCCCGGACGTATCTTCTCAAGTGTCCTTGTCTAATAAGGAACTCGATTTCGTCTTTCAACTGGTTGCATTCATTGGTGTCATGTCCGTAGTCGTTATGATAACGACAGAACTTGGAAGTGTCTCTTTTCGACATATCCTTTCGAATGGGGCCAGGCTTCTTATAAGGCACACTTGAACTTGTGGCCTGATAAACCTCTCCCCGAGACTCAACTAGGGCAGTGTAGTTAGTGAACCGAGGTTCATAACGATTACCCTTGGCTCGTTTGTTGTCGGAGGTGGAAGGCTCATTGTGTGCCCATTTTCCACCATTCTTGCCATTGCCGTTACTGTTCCCGTTGCCGTTAGGTTTGGACCCATTGGCGGCCTTGGCGGGCTTGGTAGCTTTCTTATCCTTGCCTGAGGGCTTTCCATCGTCGGCAATGGCATCTTCGAGCTTGATGTAACGATCAGCCCGGTCCAAGAATTCCTGGGTAGTTCTAACTCCATCTTTGCGAAGGCTCTTCCAGAGGGGGGAGCGACGCCTAACCCCCGCGGTTATGGCCATCATTTTGCCTTCGTCGCCCACCGTTTTTGCTCCAGCTGCTGCTCGCATAAAGCGCTGGATGTAGTCCTGCAGTGATTCTCCATCCTGCTGGCGAATTTCAACCAGCTGGTTTGCCTCGGTCGGATGCACACGACCTGCGTAGAACTATCTGTAAAACTCCCTTACGAACATCTCCCAGGAAACTATGCTTGCAGGAGGGAACTTAAAAAACCACTCCTGTGCGGCATCAGAAAGTGTTGCAGGGAAAATCCTGCACCGAGCGTCTTCGGACACTTTCTGAATGTCCATCTGTATCTCAAACTTATTGACATGAGATACTGGGTCACCGTACCCATCAAAGTTTGGTAGCGTAGGCATTTTAAACTTGCCAGGAGTCTCCACCATAGCTACCCTCTGGACGAAAGGAGTGCCTTTCCTCCTATCGTGGTCGATGTAAGATGTTCTTCCCCCGACCAGCTGTTGCACCGCCTGGTTTAGGGCATCTATCTGGGCTTGTACAGCGACAAGAATCGTTGTGGCCTCTGTTGCTGGGGGGACGCTCTCGCCATGCCGCTCGCGGCGATCGTTGAGTACATCTCTCAAATCCTCATCTCTTCTTCGCTGCTCGCTACCCCCGAGCCGGTTGAAGACATTATTTTGCCTGGGCTGCCCCCCAGCATCCCGTCTATTAGGTTGGTCATCTTGAGGTATCTGGCTCCCGCCTCTACCTCTTTCCTCATTCCTCTGACCAGCATTTCCCTTGCCTGAGTCGGCTTCATTATACCCATGGCCATCTCTGAATCTTGACTGGCTATGGTGGGATCGACTGTTCCCTCAATTTCCATCCCTGGCTGAAACGTCCCGAGCGTTAGAGGGTGGCCTGCGCTGGTCGTTGTGTCCCCGTATATTATCATGCCGTGGGGGACCCTGGACCGCCGAGCCTAACTCTGAGTTCCTCCTGTTACCAGGAGGATTCTGACCTCTGTTCGGAAGATTTGGCTCGTCGCCCCTATGGCGTCTAGGACTACGAGGCTGATGCTCGGTCCTATTCTGCCTCTGCTGCGGGGGATTGTCGCGACCAGCTTGGGATGGTGGCTGTGCCTCAGGGTCCAGCGGGACATCGTCATGGGGCACCTGAGGCTGCTCGGGCCTTTGCGGGCTCGAGGGTTGGATAGGCGGGCTAGGATTGGGACCCCTGTGGGGTGGCCCATTCGTATGATGTTCAGGCTGCGAGGCAGGTGCAGCCTGATTCCTAGCCAACTGTAAGGCTGCCTCGAGGGCCGCCATGGCTTCGCTCTGGCGACGGTCCATCTCCGCCTGCCTCTCACTTAACTCTGCGCGCTGCCGTTCGATTTCTTGCTGCTGTCGTGCCATGATTTCGGCAGCACTTTCTTGGCCGGCCCTCAGATTAGCCAGCTCTTCATGCAACGCCCCAAGGGTACTCTTCAACGTTGCGTCATCCATTTCTTCTTCCTCAAAGTCCAAATGTGGCTCATCCTCAGCCACGATTGCAGGAGGAGGAGGAGGAGGCGGGTTTGACGGTGCAGCGGCGACCGTCTGTCCAGTTTTCCTTACAGCTTTTGCCATTGGTTTTTTTTCAACGATGATATATCAAACTCTCAATGAAAGCACCAGAATGTTGACCCAGATTTTGGTCAACTGACACGGAGTCAGAATATGCTTGATGTGAATGAATGCGTTGAAAAGAACGTGATGACAAAAATAATAAGAACACGGTATTTTATAGTGGTTCGGCCCCAGGATTTGGTAATAACCTACGTCCACTTAGATTGTTATTGATGTGAGAATCAAAGGAGTGATCAAAGAACTAGGGTTCAATGAGTTTCACTAACCTCTGAAGAACAATACAATATTTCAGATAGAATTACTCTAGTCTCAAACAATTCACAAGCCAAAAGTCCCTTCCTTGAGCTATCTTTCTCTATTTATAGGCTCAAGGGGGGATTACATGAATTTGTTACAGATATTCTCTCCTAAATAATCAGATACTAGGAGATTGTGGGAGTTAATTTCGGGATATACAAAGATCTTTATAGAAACATCACGTTGCATGCGGCACCTGCGACCAGACTGGTCGATATCTTAGCAGAGTTCCTCCAAGTGCCAGCCACGTGTCCAGGAATCACTTGCCACGTCATCTATGCCAGTTTTTTGGATAACAATTTCTATTTCTATTACTTTTATTTTTTATTTTTCATCCAATCTAATACGAAAATTACAGACCTTACCCATTTTTTATATTTCTTGAAATTGGTTTTAATGATAACATTTGTTATATGAATAGTGACTATTAGTGGCTAAACCATAAAACTTATTTGGTGTCATCTTTAATTAGAATATGTTTATATATCAATATCGTTTAAATTAGTAATGTTTGATACTAGTAAGTATATAATTATAAAAATATGATGTTATATAAGGAAATATATTGAATGTGATATATTATGATAAAAAAAAAAGTTCGTATAATAAATAGGTAAATAAAATTTGATTGTTTGTTCCATAAAAAAGTTCCCTTCTTCTCTCTTGAGGTTAGGGTGGTTCTCCGATAGTCTTTTCGAAGATTCCGGCGGTCTCTTTCTTGGCGAAGTATGGATGATTTCTCATCCTTATATGATACCTTAGCGGTGGAAGAGGATTATGAGGACGAGTTCTGTGATGATTTCGATAAGGAATTATTGGCAAAAGGGGCGAATAACAACACTCGTTCGTTAATAGGGCGGGTTATTTGTACCAAATATGTGTCTCGCGATGCGGTCATCTGTATGGCTGGATTTTATTGGAAAGTGCAAGGAAAGTATGAGGTTGAGGCGTATGGACGGAATATTTTTCTCTTTTGTTTTGCTTTGTTAACGGACCGAAAACATGTGCTTGAAGGGGGTCCTTGGATCTTTGATAGTAACCTGTTGGTTCTTAAAGAATCGGACGCGTTTGTGGATCCGGCGTCTATGAACTTTGACCATGCAGAGTTTTGGGTCCAGATTCATAAGGTCCCAATGTTTTGTATGTGTCAAAGTTGGGGGTTTGAACTTGGAAAATCGGTGGGCACTGTGATTGATGTGGATAATAACTCTTCGGGGGATTGCTTGGGGAAGTATCTTCGGGTCCGTGTACTTGTTGATATCACCAAGCCTTTAACTCGTATAGTTCAAAGGCGCCTTCGGGATGGCCATGAACCGTTTACGTTTCCGCTCCGCTATGACCGACTGCCGGATTTATGCTTTTTCTGTGGTATTTTGGGTCACCCGTTTAAAGAATGTTTATTGAAACCAACTAATATTAGAAAGGATGTTGTCCTTAAATATGGTGAATGGATCCGGGCTCCTGCTCCGACGAAAGTTTCAGGTCCGGGTGCAAAACGGGGTCGCTTCCAGGAGCTGGAAAAGGTGGCCAATGCAGCTGAGCATGGCAGCGTTCCGAATTCTCAGCCTCCTGTGGGCAGAGTCGATCACGAGAAAAAAGGAAAATCTAAAGAGATTGAGTGTGAAAATAGGAAAGTTATTAATTGGCACCCAAAATCTCAGATTTTTGAAGAGAATAATGTGGAAACTATTCCCATATCTAAGCCTGGTCATGAGGTGGCAAATTTGGTCTCATCTTCACCACTTACTTTTTCCCAAGATTTTAAGGAAGCCTACCGATTTTGTTTTAATTCCAAATACTGGGGACCCTTGTACTCCACGTGCTTTAAATAAGGGTGATATGGGTTTGTATAATTCTGGTGGGTTGACTAAAAATGAATTAATCACTAAAGAGAATATTGGGCCAAAGGAGGGTTGTAGTGAGCCCAATAAGGAGGCTGGGCCTTTTGGTAGTCCTCACGTGGCTTTTAATGATCACGTGTATGATCATTTATGTGGGTCATTGCATGGGAATGTGGCTTCAAGGTCTTTAGGCGTCTCGTTCAGCTCCGTTCAAACTAGAAGCTCTGGCAAGGAGAAGAAGAAATCTTGGAAACCGCCATTTCTGTCTTCTTTGGCGGTTAATGCAAAGAGCCCAAAGAAAGTTGCAAAAAAAGGCCAGTCGGAGCTGTCGGAACCTCGCCGGGCAGACTCCTCTATTGCGACTGAGGTTCTATTTTCACCATCTTCTTCTTCTCCTCTACTCATGACTGTTGGGAAAGAAGACCTCAATTTGAATGATGCGGTGGTGCCTGATGTTCAGAGCCACTGAGCATTATGAATTCCCTAGCTTGGAACGTTCAGGGAATTGGGAACGACCGAACGTTTCAGATTCTTAAGTCCCATGTTCTTAAGTTTCGGCCGAATATCGTTTTTTTGTCGGAAACTCTCTGTAATCATTCTTGGCTAGAAGTTGTTCGTGTTCGTCTTGGCTTTGTGGGCAAATTGGTGGTGGACAAAGTTGGTTGTAGTGGTGGTATTTTCTAATTTTGGACCGAGAACGTGGTGGTTGATTTGTTGGGTTTCTCTCGGTTCCACATTGATGTTTTGATCTCTTCTCATTCGAGTTTAAAATGGCGTTATACAGGGGTATCTGGTCAACCTGATCATAGTCTGAGGCCAAGTTTTTGGAAGTTATTTTCTCAGCTCGCGGATGGGTACCATTGGCCTTGGTTGTGTGGTGGTGATTTAAATGAGATTTTATTCTCGCATGAGAAGATGGGAGGGGCGTTTCGAGCTCCTGGGCTGATGGAATTTTTTTGAAATGCTTTGTCGAGTATGGGACTGGTTGATATGGGGTATGAAGGCTCTCCTTTCACGTGGGTGAAAAGGAATGGAAATAATGGTATCATCCAAGAGCGGCTTGATCGTATGTTATGCAACGAACAATGGATGGACCTTTTTCCTTGTTCTTCGGTGACTCATTTGGCGTTGTGGGGCTCGGATCATCGGCCTATTCTAACTACGATTTGTCAAGAGATCTATACTCCTTCCGGAGCTCATTCGAAACCTCGGTTTTTCTTTGAAATGGCTTGGGCTAATGAACCGGAGTGCGCGAAGTTGGTTTCTTTAGGATGGGGGACGCCTCGTGAGGACGGCATGCCTTTCGCAACGCATTTCTTCCGTTGCTGGTAATCTTTCTAGCTGGAACTTCAAAGTGTTCAAGCGAACAAAGGAGGCAATTAAAAAGAAAAAAAAAGGAGCTTATTCAACTTGAAATTATTAATGATGAAGCTGCTTGGAAAAAGTATAAATGGGTGGAAAAGGAACTCGATATTTTGGTTTATAAAGATGAGAAATATTGGGCTTCTAGATCCAAGTCCTCTTGGTTAAAAGTGGGGGATAAGAATACCTCTTTCTTCCATAAATCTGTATCGGCCCGCAAGAAGAAGAATGTGATTAAAGGTGTAAGCAATGGTGCTAATTCTTGGGTGGTGGATGCGAATGCCATTGAGCATGAATTTGTTAGCTACTTTGACCATTTGTTTACATCTGATGCTCCCCCCATTAATGATCTTAATCGGGTTTTTGATCTAGTGCTGCTGAAAGTTTCGGCGGTTATGAATGCTTAACTCCTTCGGTCGTTCTCCGTCGCGGATGTTAAGAAGGCCTTATTTAGCATGGACCCTTATAAGAGTCCGGGCATGGATGGGATGGGAGCTGGGTTTTATCAGAAGTTCTGGGATTCTATGGGTCCGGATGTGTGTAATGCGGCTCTTAATTTCCTTGATGGTAATGGTTCGTTGGAGTGTGTGAATGGAACAACCATTTGCTTGATTCCTAAGGTCAAAGATCCCATGAAAGTTACTGATTATAGGCTCATTAGTCTATGTAATGTGGTGTATAAAATAATAACTAAAATGATGACCAATAGAAAGCGAGAAGTATTGGGGGAGGTGATTTCTGAAGAACAAAGTGCCTTTATTCCTGGCCGACTCATTACTGATAATGCAATGATCCGGTTTGAGTGTCTTAATCTTATCAAGCGACACAAGAAAGGTAAAACAGGTTTTCTTGCTTTGAAAGCTGATATGGCGAAAGCTTACGACAGAGTTGAATGGAGTTTCATCTGTGGTATGATGGGTAGATTGGGCTTTAATGAGAGATGGGTTAATTTGATTTTTCATTGTATTTCGACTGTTCATTATTTGATTTGCATTAATGGAAAAACGGTGGGAAACATTACTCCTTCCCGTGGTTTACGTCAGGGGGACCCGCTATCCCCTTTCCTATTTCTACTTTGTGCTGAGGGATTATCTGCTTTGATCAAGAATGAGTGTGTTACAGGAGGTCTTCGAGGGTTACATTGTGGACGTACGGGTCCGATGGTTTCTCACCTCTTGTTCGCTGATGATAGTTTCTTTTTCTTGGAGGCTACTTGGTTAAGCTGTGCTAGATTCAAAGAAGTTATGGGATGGTATGAGCGGGCTTCGGGTCAACTTGTTAATCTACATAAGTCTTCGGTGTGTTTTTCTACTAGAATGAGTTAGGCAATGGAGATTGATTTGGCTACTTTGTTAGGGGTTAATAGAGTTCCCTGTCATGAGAAATATTTGGGCCTCCCTTGTTTTGCAGGTTGAAGTAAATCTAGTTTGTTTCAGTCTATTCGGGATAGAATTTGGAACAAGTTATTTGGTTGGAAGGCCAAATTTTTTTCTGCTGGAGGTCGAGAGGTTCTGTTGAATTCAGTTATCCAGGCTATTCCCACGTATGCTATGAACCTTTTTCGTCTTCCGGTGAAGTTAGTTAAAGAAATACATAAACTTTGTGCTCGTTTTTGGTGGGGGGGTAATGATAAAAATAAAAGGATGCACTGGTGTACTTGGGAGCGGTTGTGTTGGCATAAGTCCAATGGTGGGATGGGTTTCAAAGATTTTCTTGTCTTTAACAAAGCCCTCCTTGCTAAACAAGCTTGGAGGCTTTATCATTGTCAAACCTCCCTTGCAGCTCAAGTGATGAAGGGGTTATATTTCCCTCAAGGGGATTTTCTGCATGTTAAAGAAACTAGCCGGGGCTCTTATCTTTGGAAAAGCATTTTATGGGGTAGAGAGCTGTTCCTCTAGGGGGCTAGATGGATAGTTGGTGATGGTAGTTTGGTTAAAATCAAGGATGATGTCTGGATTCCTAAAAAGTTCGTCAATACCACATATTCGTTTCATGGTCATCCTCTCATTTCCACGGTTCAGGATCTCAAACATGATAATGGTAATTGGAATAGTAACTTGATTGATAGTCTTTTTGCTGTGGATGAGGCTAATCAAATTCTGTCTATTCCCATTTCACTTCAACGTCGGGATTACCTCATTTGGCATTATAATGCTTCTGGTGAGTATTTTGTTAAGAGCGGGTATTGGAATGCCGTCCGTTTGTTGGGTTGGGGGCAGTTTTCGAGCTCGGAGGGGCAATCTTCTTGGTGGAAAACTCTTTGGGGCCTTTCTCTTCCTCCAAAGGTAAAAATCTTTGCTTGGCAAGCTAGCTTACACTGGATTCCTACTAGAAGTAATTTGGTGGCGCATGGAGTTCCGTCTACTAGGGACTGCCCTATTTGCAACGAGGCTATGGAGTCTACTTGTCATGCGTTATGGGGTTGTTCTAGTTTGCGTTCGATTACTTATCATGCTCTGTTCGGTACACTTCCATCATTTCCTCCTCATACAGATTTTTACATGTTTTTGTGTGAATGTGTTGATGTTTTGAGGAAGGATGAGCTTGAGACTTTGTTGATTTTGCTTTGGAGGATTTGGTATCGAAGAAATAAGTTTGTGCATGAGCAGCACATTATCGCGGAGGAAGGTGTATTAGGGTGGGCGCTTGATTTCCATAAACGGTATCGTGATGCTAACACTACTGAGGTTCTTAGATCTGAGATGCCTATTGCCACTAATGCCCTGGCTGCAACTGTAGCGGCTCAGCCTCGGTGGTCTGCCCCTCCTATTGGCCATTTGAAACTCAACGTTGATGCAGGGTTGGTGGCCGGTAATCGCAGGGTCGGCTGTGGGGCGGTGGTCCACGATCACCTTGGGAATTGCTTGGCATCATCGACGGTTCCGGTCCAAGCTTTGATCACACCCCCGGTGGCTGAAGCGCTAGCTGTTTTGCATGGCTTGATTCTTTGTTCGAGTTTGGGTTATAATAATGTGATTGTTGAGTCTGATTGTAAGCGGGTTTATTTGGCTTTGTCTAACAAAACGCCCCTCTTAGCTGAGTTTGGTTCTGTAATTGCAGATATTTTCTCGCTTTGTAATAATCTTGATGTGGTTGGGTTTTATCATTGTATCCGGTCAACCAATTCCATAGCTCATGATCTGGCCAAGTTGGCTCTTTCCATTGACAATGCTATGATTTGGTGGCCTGGTCTCCCAAGATGTATGAGTCCTTGACTCTAGTGCTAGGCAGTTTCCTTTTAATGAAATCTTTATTTCTTTCTTTCAAAAAAATATTATAATATGGGTATATTAAAATATCAGTTTCAAATTAGTAATTATTTATATTATAAGGTGTGTGAGTGTAAATCTTCCTTAATCTTTCTAAAAATTTGTGATTTAGCATCCAATCTTTTTTTGGTGAGAAAAATACCCAATGCTTGCTTTCATTGGGTTCCATTAGTACTCACTCTACTAAAGTTGTTAACTGATGATTGAGTAATGTAATTGGTTTATTCATTATTATTTTTTAAAAATTTATTTAAATTGATTTTAAAAAATAAAAAATTAATTAAAATACATTTAAAATTTAACAGAAGAAAATATATATTTAAACCAATTCAATATAGAAATAATAAAAAGTCTTAAAATAATTAAAAACTAAATATATATTTTCTTTTTCTTGATGGTTCTTCATCTTCTAGGTATTTTAGCTTCTTCAAGTGCTTGGCATCTTCATCTTTATCAAATCTGCAAGGAAAAGAAGAAAAGGCAGAAGAATCAAGAGTAGAAGAAAAGGCAGTACTTCGAAGACTTCAACTATATATAGTTAAACTTTGATACACAATGAACATTACATTTTTTTTATTTGTTATTTTGCTACTAATTAATACAATTTTTTAATCAAAATCTTTTTTTACTTTTTATTTAATCATTTAAAGTAAGTTAATTTACACTTTGTGTAATGGAATAAAATTACAAAATTTGGGCCAAGTATAATATTGGCTCTTTTTTTTATGTCAAATTCGATATAAAATTTATCCCATCCATTAAATATTAAATATGATCTAATAGTGTGGCTCATTTTCACTTGTTAAATTAGCTCTCTCAATAAAAGTATTTTCAATGGAGTGCCAAATTAGTGATGTATTGGTAAAATATAGCTCACTTTACTAAATTTGATACATGCTAAAAGTTGGGCCAAATTAGATACAGAATATATTATGGTGCATATTTTGCATAACCATAAATACTACACTTTTTATTTAATGTCATTTTTATTATTTTAGTATTATCTTTATCTACTAGCATTAAATGTTATACTTTTAATCTTATTATTTTATACTATCAACAATAATATAGAAAGAAAAATTATTACTTTTTGTATATTTTCAATATATATCAAATGAGCATTAAAGATTAATTTTTACATCATTTTTTACAATTGTGCATTGTAGCATAAAATTAAAAATTATGCTAAATATATATCATATTGATTTTTTGTGATTTTTTGTGTCAAATATTGTATAATATTTACATCTCCCTTAAAATAATATCATTTTTTAATGTAAAAACAATTAACCAAATTAGATGTATGGTATCTATCGTTGGAATTTTCGTAAACAGGAGTCAAATGTAATATTTGACTAAAACATGGAAAACATGTGAATTTATTAAATGTCCCCCACTGTTGACTAAGTTTCACCTTTGAATATTGAATTTATTTTCTGAAATTTAATCACTAGCTCAACCAGCTTTATCTGCCTCTCTTTTCCTAAAGGACCACAACACATAAATAAAATGCCCAATTTCAATTTTTAATTTAAAAAAAAACATAAAAATATCCAAACAAATTGGTCTGTTCCTAGTTATGGAAGCATCAACCTCATATCCCTTCATTATAAACCTACAGCTTTTAAATAAGGGATTTTTCTTGTTTAGTATCCTATGTTTTGACAAGGTTCCATTTTGGTACTTATATTGAGTCTAGTTTATATCATGGTTAGGTGATGTTTTAGACAGTCTTTTATGTTATTTTTATTTTATTTAGTGTGGTTTTACACTTTTGTTTGTTTTTACAGTTTTAGTGAATAAAAAGGAAGATTTGAATACTTGGAGAAAATTAGTTCAAATTAGTAATTATTTATATTATAAGATGTGTGAGTGTAAATCTTCCTATTATTAATTGGCTTCACAATTATTAAAAAAATTAAACATAGTTACTATTGGGAAGAAAATGAGAAAAATTGCATATGAGAACGAGCCACAATTGCAAAAGATCAGAGTAGCAAAAAGCAAGCAAACAGTCCAATATAATGTCATGTTGTTAGTATGAAATATAAAAGAGATTACAACCACCAATGTAATTATAAACATTTGAAGAACCACTCTCACAACTCTAATTGTGTATCAAGAACAATTACAAAAAGAGTTACAAACCTAGAGATCTCTAAATTACAAATACTCTCAAAACCAGAAAACTTTTCTCTCTAGTTCGCTCAGCTAATCTAACATTTACATAAAATAATAATAAAAAAGCAAATATAAAAACCCCTTCCCAAAAGCCTAACATTGACACACCCTTCCATAAATTTAATAAATACTCCCTCAAAATGTATATGCTTACAACATTTTTGTTATAAAATTGACATTTAAAAAAAAATTGAAATAAAAAGAATTAAGTTACCAATTTTTTTTAATAAAAAAAGAAGTGATAATAGCACAACCAAGATATTTATCTTGTGGATGATATATTCTCAAGCTTTAAATTAATTATTAATGTATACATTGATGTATAAAGGTATCAATATATAATGGACATGCATTAATTAAGTTACATTAATAGAAATTAGAAGTATGATGGAATATATGGAGGTTGTAGCTATAGTTATATATATATATATACGGAAGACTTATCAATTGTTACTATTCATAGATGGGTACTAACAATTATGATAATCTGACAACATAGTGACTTGGTATAGCAAGTCACTGACACGTAAATTTTTTTTCTACATTAATTTTGAATTTTTATATATAATGCTTAAATAAGATTTAATTTTTTTTTAATTTAATAAATATGTGACCGTCATATAATCAGGTAACCTTTTCAAAAATTTAAAAAATTCAATTTTTTTTTAGAAATATTAATTAACAACTATAAATATGGATAATTGATTTTAATCTAATAATTAATATTAAAGTAATCATCCGTAATAATTATTAAGAGTGTCCTTTATTTATATATATATATATATAAGTTCCATTTTATGTGAATTTCTCATCATGATGTAGTGTTCTTTTAGGAAGCCGTAAATGTCATTTTCATGGGTGGAGTCACACACACATCAATCAATGGGGGCTCACTAGCCCTAATTATGTCTTCACTTAAATTTCCCTATAATATATACTTTGAGTGATTCTTATATAGAATAGATATTTATATAATGTATCTTAGTGGCCCAAATTGAGAAAAGTAGATGGCTAACTAAGAGGTCTAGATAATTCTTACATATTATATTCCTAAAAAAAAAAAAAAGCCTTAGATATTATAAAGGGAGGTTGGACAAAATATACAATTTTTTCTTAATATATATCAATTTATAAAATGATAATGTTTTTATAAAATCTCATTTTATAAAATAATTTTGATACACATGTGGAATTCACTCGATACTTTATCTAAAAAGTTAATTTATGAATAATTATAAAAAGAAAATTATTTTAAAAATAACATTAAAAGAAAAAAAATATTTTCATTACTTTTGTTGACGCCGTTTTTCGTCAACAGATAAAAGAAGAGCACATAAATAATTAATGACAATGGCCAAAAGAAATAAAACAAATCAAACACACGATTTTTATGTGGTTCAGCAGTTAAATCTGCCTAGTCCACGAGTCTTTGTTATTAATCTCAAGATTATCTCTGAAAATTCTTTAGCATGAATTCTTCAGAGTTTTCTCTCAAGGATCAGAATTTCGGGTCCTTTACAATGGTGCATAGCTTCTCTATTTATAGAGAAGGATGCCGAATACTATCCCACATATTTTGGGTAGTTACTCTTTTATGAATAAAATAAATGGCTTTAAATTCTTATAATCAGATATAAAAGGAAATGTCCCCTGAAGACCAGGGGGCGTATAACTGACTAAATAATATCCCACAATTCTTGGGGATTTACATCAATAAATGAAGATTACATCTCTTGTTTATAATACTTGTTGATATTCAAAGTGGCGATCGCGCATCTCTAAGGCTCTCGCCTCCCAGGTTTCCCATCATTGCCCGAGCTAATGACATCTCCAGAGCTCACGTGGCTTTCGAGATAGTACGTCGAGCTCAAGATCCCTGCTCCGAAGTCGCTCCTGAAGATGAGGGTGCTCTCAGAGCTACCTTTCGAGATCGAGATCATTTCGAGGTCACCATACTCGAGGTAATGTATCGTACTTTGCAGGCTCGATATACAATCCTGGAGCATACTCTAACCCTCACGATACCATTTATTGCGAACTCAGTTTTCGAGGTCATATTTACTATGGCTCGAAAACTGGGTATAACAACTTTATTATAAGATATACTAGTATGTTGTTGGATATAACTTTTCCCCCATCACAAAAAGTAAGAGAACTATCTTAAAGAGTAGATCATAAATTAATATATAAAAAGGGTTTTTTTTGTTATATTATTATATTGAATAAGTTGATCTCATAAATATATTTTTTGTCATCAATCAAGTAACTTGATGACCATAACTCTTCTATATAAAAAATGTATAGATAATGAAAATTCTTAGTATTAACGGTTTATTTCGTTAAGTTTAACCGAATATTTTAAATATTTAAAAGAATATACCATTAAAACTAATTAAAAATAGATATTTATTAATTATATTAATATAAATTCAAATATTATAATAAAAAATCAAATTTAAATTTAAATGTTAGAAAATATCATTATTATAGTAATATATAATATAAAACTAGATAGTTAATAATTATATTAATATAAATTTAAATGTTATATAATTTTATTTTAATAATAATATATACTCTGAATTTTTTACTAATGTGAATTCAAATATTATAAAATATTATTATGATAATAATATTTAATATATAATTTTATCATTTATGTTTAAAAAGATTATCATAATATATATTTAAAAAAATTATAAATAATATTTTAGTTTAATTTTTTATTTAATATGTTTATGTCATTCTTATATATATTGTTTATTTATTTGAAACTTATATGATAATTATACGAATTTAATAATAATAAAAATAATAAATTCTAAAAATAAAACTAAACAAACGTGCGTTGTTCGTTACTTGTATTTAGTATATATATGCTTATAAGTCATTGATATAAAAAAATTGAAGAAAATCAATCGATCATGTAAGTTTATAAAATGAAAGAACAAATTAAGTATCAAATAAACTAATATATGATTTTGGATATTTTATTAGTCATTATAAAACTATATATTAGTTATTATTGGACCAATCAATAAAATATGAAAAGATATAATCAAAAGTGATTATTGCATGTAGAAGCCAGCCATTTATTTTATAATAGAAGCAACATAAAATAAAGGAAAATATGAAATACAAAATTAAAAAAATATAAAATTTTAAATTAAAAATAATTAAGTGAGAATCACTGCCCACTAGCTTGCTCTAGCTGATCACTCATTTCTCTCCACACAGATCTAGCTAATTAGATGCCTTTGTTAACATAAGAAAAAAGCTTTATAAATTGAACCTAATTGTTATTATTCCAAACTAATATTTTAGTTGCTGTTTACAGTTTAATTCCATTTATCGATCTAAATGTTACTAATAATTAATATAAACAATATGTTTATGGAGTTTTTATGATCAGACAGGTATATGCTTTTCAATTAGATAAATAATAATTTATATAAATATAGTGATTCATATATATATATATATTTATACAAATATTTGATCCATGCTAATAATCCAAATCCAATTAATTATATTTATATAAGTGGGGTTATATATATACTATGATAAATTGTAAACAATATTATGAGCATTAAATCCATAAATCAGATTCAAAACAACATTATATGCTCATACAACAATCCAAGAACACATTTTATTTAGAGCATTGATTTAGAATCTAGAGAGCATACCTCCCATATTGCCAATCCCTTCTTGAGCCATTTCCTCCCTTAGCAATCTTCAATTCACCTACAAAAACAAGTGCAAAATGCAAGAGGGACCTAATGGATAGCAAACCCTTACCACAATACCACATGCTTATCATCACCCAACAACATATATGTTCTATATATATGTCTCTTATGCCTTCTTACCCTAAATGGTATATTGGGCCTATTGTGCTTATATTATTAGATATGGTGCACTATGGTTTAATGGGCCAACCTATAGTCTTTAGGGTGCTACCATGTGCCTCAAATGCAATTAGATTAATATTAACCATCCCATTATGGTCTTTAACTATTCGTAGGCACTCTAAAAAATGATTGTGATAATGGAATTATGTTTGTAATTATATTAGTCCATATAATAATAATGTCAAACGAAAACAAAAACACAAATAAATTACAAAATAATGAGGTGCCTCTCAAAAGCGCTGTCGTTAACGTCATTTAGCCGGACGCTGCTTTTCTTGCCTTCAAGAATCCACCAATGTAATATTGACCTTCGTTTCAATTTCGCCTCCATAGTAATGCTTCACCCGCTGTCCATTAACTTTAAACGGCGAAGAATCACCTTGTTGAATCTCCAAAGCCCCGTATGGAAACACTTTTGTAACATTGAATGGCCCCGACCATCGAGACTTTAATTTTCCCAGAAATAACTTGAGACGGGAATTGAATAACAGCACCTTATCGCCCACTTGAAAAGTCCGATTGACAATATTATTGTCATGCCATTTCTTTGTCTTCTCTTTGTAGATTCTTGCATTCTCGTAGGAATCATGACGCAATTCATCTAGCTCATTCAGTTGAGCTAACCTTAATGCTTTCGAAGCGACCGGATTGAAATTCAACTTCTTTAACGCCCACTGTGCCCTATGCTCCAGTTCAAATGGCAAGTGACAAGCTTTACCATATACAAGACGGTAGGGAGAAGTACCAATTGGCGTTTTAAAAGTTGTCCGATAAGCCCACAACGCATCATCAAGCTTATTCGACCAATCCTTTGCCAGACTTCTCAAAACCAATAGGTTGAGTCATGTAAACATC
The DNA here is from genome assembly GCF_963169125.1 of Humulus lupulus. Taxonomy (NCBI): domain Eukaryota; kingdom Viridiplantae; phylum Streptophyta; class Magnoliopsida; order Rosales; family Cannabaceae; genus Humulus; species Humulus lupulus. The sequence continues at coordinate 6,050,372 of NC_084798.1, forward strand.
TTCAAATAAATCTCCATTCAAGAAGGCAGTCCTCACATCCATTTGATTAAGTTCTAGATCAAAATGAGCAACTATAGCCATAATGATTTGCAACGAATCTTTGGTGGAAACAGGTGAAAAGATTTCTTTGAAATCAATACCTTCTCTCTGGCTATAGCCTTTAGCCACAAGCTTAGCCTTATACCTTTCCACTTGCCCATTCGAGTCACGTTTGATCTTATACACCCATTTGCATCCAATGGGTCTGCAACCTTTGGGTAATTCAACCAACTCCCAAACTTCATTTTGTGACATAGAATTCAACTCATCTTTCATTGCATCCATCCACAATACATATTGAGGACTATTCATAGCTTCTTGATAGGTAACTGGCTCAAAAGTGTCTCCCACATCAAACTCATGTTCCTGTAAATAGACAAGGTAGTCATTAGGAATAGCAGACCTGCGGGTTCTCTGTGATCTTCTCACCATAGCTTCATCATCCCCAATATCAAGATTTTCACATTGTTCTTGATTTTGAGGTTCATCATGAGTTTCTACCGGAATCTGTTCAATCACAGGGTCATCAATAGGAGCGGAAGCGACAGGTACATGGACAAAAATGCATTTTTCCCTGAAAACAATTTCTCTTGACCCTTGACTTGAACCAAATTCATCCTCAAAATGGACAGCCCTATCTGATTCTATAACCCTGGTGGTGTGAGACGGGCAATAAAATCTGGAACCCCTTGATCCAATGGTGTAGCCCACAAAATAGCCACTAATGGTCTTCGGATCAAGTTTCTTAGACTGTGGATTATAGGGCCTCACTTCTGCTTTGCAACCCCAAACATGAAAATGACGCAAGCTTGGTTTCTTACTTGACCATAGCTCATAAGGCATCTTTGGGACAAACTTGCTGCAGTCTTTAATGCCTCACCCCATAAAAACTCTGGCAAACTAGAATGAATCAACATAAATCGCACCATGTCAAGAAGAGTGCGATTTCTCCCTTCAGCAATTCCATTCTGTTGGGGTGTTCCTGGCATTGTATATCTTGCATCAATGCCACATTCCTGTAAGCACCTGGCGAAAAGCCCGGGGTTCCTTCCACTTTCATCATAACGTCCATAATACTCTCCACATCTATTAGAATTAACTGCCTTGATCTTCTTCCCCTTTTGAAGCTCAACTTTCGTCTTAAAAATCTTAAACGCATCTAAAGATTCAGATTTTTCACGAATGAGCTCTACATGGCCATAACGGGAAAAATCATCAATAAAGGTGATGAAGTATTTATAACCACCTATGGCAGGTGGAACAAAAGGTCCACATATATCAGTGTGAATCAACTCCAACAGTCCTGTGCACCTGTCTATTTTACTCTTTCTAAACCTTGGCAGTTAATTTTCCTTTAATGCAATCAACGCAAGCAGTGAAATCTGAAAAATCCAGACCTTGAAGTACCCCATCTTTGATCAAACTTTCCATTCTGTCTCTAGAGATATGACCTAAACGTTTGTGCCACAACATAGAAGATTTCAAATCTAATCTTGTACGTTTAGAGCCAACAATAGTATTAAGACAAGAAGTAGAAGAAACAGAAGCAACATCATGCAAATCAAGTTTATATAAATTTCCACATAAAGTTCCATTTCCAACCAATAGAGAGTCACGATGCAAAGTGAGTTTTCCAGTCCCAAAAAGAAGACTATAACCTAGCCTGTCCAAAATAGATACATAAATCAAATTCCTCCTAAAAGAGGGTATGTAAGCAACATCCTGTAACTCCAAAAAAAGTCATGTATTCAACTGTAATCTAACTGTCCCCAAAAATTCAACTTGGACTTTTGTATCATCTCCCATGTATACATTCTGCTCCAGACTACTCGGTCTTCTTCGACTTGTCACTGCCTTTCTTCTCTAGGTGAGCTTTGAGCTTTCGACAATCAGCTTTCTTGTGCCCAAAATTCTGGCAAAAGTTGCACTTCCCTTTGAAAAACTCATTCTTATGACCATTAGAGAATGAGCCTGAATGTCCATTCACCTTAGGACTAAGAGTCCTTTTCTTGAGAGATTTTTGGTTACCAGAGTTATTGGAAGTGAACTTTCTCTTGTGGGGATTGTTCAGATTGTTAGGATTTGTCACCATAGAGATGCTTCTTGCCCTACCTTTTCTCATGTCCTCCTCTTCCTTGGCAAGAATAGCAGACATTTCCCAAACAGTCCATTGCTCTTTCTGAGCATTATAGCTTGATCTGATCGCATCAAACTGAGATGGAATGGTCTCCATCACCAACCACACCATGTAATCCTCACCAAGATCCATACCCATGGCCTTAAGTTTGTGATAATAGCTCATGAGCTTGTCAATATGAGCCCTGATGTCACTTGAACCATCATAAATGGTGTGATGGAGCATGTTCAAGTGCTCATTCTTTGAGAATTTTTGGTACTGTAATGACCCAACTACTCTAGACTTTTGGACCATTAACGAAACTATACATACTAATCCTTAATAAAACTTACATTGTGAAAATACCATAACTTTATTAGGAAACTTGTAAAAATAAGAGTTACTTACATAAAATATAAAGTAGGATATGGGATCCCATTGTTTTAAAAACAAAACATAATTTAAAATAAAAAGGAGTTACATAGCAAGTGCGGAAAAATACATGTAAAACCATAAAAACAAGACTACATCCTCGAAAATTGAACTCTCGACTCCTTGAATGCATTCATCACCGATACACATTCCCCAATCATCCACGAACCTTACCGCCACTATAGCTATTTTCCTGCATATATAAACAAAAAGGAATGAGCCTAATGCCCAGCAAGGAAAATCTAACACATAGTTCATATACATAAATTTCATAAGAAACATAAAAACATAACATAACATAACATTACACTTATATCATACACATACTATAATGGCCATTATTACTTGGGGTCCCATAGACTAAACAAGTCATATGCCCATTAGATTAGTGGGGTCCTACTAGCTAAGCAGGTCATATGCCCATAATCTATTTGGGGCTTGTTAGTCATATGGGTCATATGCCCAAGCCTACAAACATACATATCATAACACTTATCATAACATAAGAAACATAAGATAACATATAAAACATATAACATATGAATTTCTATCCTATTTTCCTTACCAAAATACCGGGATAAGAGGACAGAGTTGGGACTTTGGAAAACTCCTAAGAACCATTTGAAAAAGAGTGAGTATAGTGAAGAAGAGAAATGAAAGGAATGGAAGGACTAAACCATTGAGAAAAATACTTACCAAAAACTTATGTGCAAGTTCTTAGATTTTCTAACCAAAATAAAGAATAAGGTTAGAAGGCTGGTAAAAGATTATGAGAACTTAAAGAAAATAATACCAATGAACTAAGGTGTAGAAATACCTTGAAGACTTGTAGACCAATCTAAACCTCGAACCGAAATACTATAGAATCTTACTTCCCAAGTGTTTGATAAGCTTATGATGATTAAGCTTATGATTTCCCCACCCAAGTGTTTACACTCTCACACTCACCTAGCAACTTGCAGCCTCTGAACTTAGAGTAAAAGGTGAATAATGGCTGGGTACTAGGTCCTATTTATAGAGTTTAGGAATGAAAGGATCTTAATTTAACTTAAATAAAAATAATGGTTTTTAGGTGAAAATAATTTGAATAATCGTTCAGCAGAGGTTGAAGACTCGTTCAAAAAGTTGCTGGACTTATCAAGAGGTTGAATGGCTGAATGGAAAACGATTTCAAAACTTTTCAAATTATGCTGAGAGGAGCGATATATCGCCCCTTGTAGGCGATATATCGCCTGGGCCAGTATGCCCGAGGCAGTCGTGCATCGTTTCGTGTTTTCTGTATCTACGTGCTGCGATATATCGCCCCCTATAGCTGCGATATATCGGCATTCGCTGATTATTTAAACACGAAATTACACATTTTTCGCTTAATTCAAATTGAGTAAATAGCCTTGACTAAGCCCTCAAACGTATTCAAAGCTGCTGACTGACCTTAGAGCATTCAAACTTTACCCTTATTAAATTAAATCCTCAAAATACTTAATCCTTAATCACCCATACATAACATGTGCTTAAAATCCTATTGGTTCTTATTTAAACCTTATAGTATAATAAATATTATCCTCAATATCAGTCATATTAATCAAACCTTAGGTTAAAATTAATATTCTTAAACTATAGGTTAAACTTAGAAAATCTACAAGTTCTACTATGAGTGTCCAAATAAATCTCGGTCTGAACCAAAAATCCACAGTTATAAAGATAATACTATAAATACTATAATACTACTATCTCACTAGCTAAGTAAAGTTCTTGGACTCTACAGGTACTTTTCCTTAATGGAAGCAAGAAAATCCTTTGCATTTTCGGACTTAGGAATACTATCACGAATGGATTCATCCATGTGATATCTCATGAGCATCAAGCAACAACGATTGGAGTGTTCCCAGTCCTCATAGAATTTCTTATCCTTCTCAGTAGCATCATCAGCAGGCTTAGATGGTGCATCAATTCTCAAGGCCAAGTCCACTTTCATGAAAGTCAAGTTCATCGTGATAGACTCAACCCACTGCTTGTGGTTGGTTGCATTCAATGTCAGGACGGCGGAGGTTCTAGGATAGCTTAGTGTTGAATGAGAAACAAGAGCAATAACTATTAAATGCATGTTATAACAAAATCATGTCATTTGTGCTCTTTCTCATGAATGATCGCAAAAAATAACAAATGATCATTATGTATGCTAGAGTTCTTAAATAAACAAAAGATAGAACTCATTCACTAGTAAGAACAATCTATTAAGCATTATAACCAAATACTTGAATTTACTATCTAGAGGATAGACAAATTGTGGTTCATAAAATTCAATAGACTTTCTTTACCATATTAAGCATCCTTACCAAATAATTATTATCGATAGGATAATTAATTACTCATATGGACCTTAATGTAACTTTGGAGGAAAAACACAAAATTTAAATAAATAATTATTTAAATGTTCCTCTTCACCAAACAATTTACATGTTTATTCTTACGATAGGCAAGAAAATAAACAATAATTGTCGAAAATATATAATTATATTTATGCCACAAAAGATGAAATATAAATACAATTATGAAACCAAATTCATGAATTAATTTTGTGCATAAACATATACAAAATATGGTATTAAAAATGAGTGAAAATGGGAAAAAAAATGGCCCAAAAGCAACCACACATGCGCCCCCACACGCCCAAAATAGGTCTGTTTTTTTTTTTTTTAAATAAGCCCATACGACATGTAGTTTTTGGAAAAACGACATGTAGTTTTTGAAAAACGACATGTCGTTTTTGCCTGATAGAGGCAAAACGACGTGTCATTTTTTGTCGTCCCTGACCTCTGAAAATTGGGCATCCGGGTCGTGTTCGACCCGGTTCGGCCCGCGGGTCTGACCCGACTGGAACTACCTTCTCCGACCACCATTTTGGCCACTGTAACGTGGGTTTTCTTCCCCTCTCCGTCGCCGACGGCCCTAGCATCTCCATTCTCCCCATCTCCCAACCAAAATGTCAAAACAATATGAAATCCGGAAATGGGTTTCCACCATTTTTGAGCTCTATGAAAAACTCGGTTTCATAACAATACACACGAATTTTTTTGTCAAAAAACATTGTTAAAACCCAACATACATTATCAAACCCGATTTCCCTCATTAATATATCATGATTTCGAAAATTTTGTGAAAAAATCAGATTTTGAAAGAATGGGTTTTTTGTCTAAAATCAAGCCCTAAAACTCAAATGACATTGCTCATGATACCAATTGATAAATTGTAAACAATATTATGAGCATTAAATCCATAAATCAGATTCAAAACAACATTATGTGCTCATGCAACAATCCAAGAACACATTTTATTTAGAGCATTGATTTAGAATCTAGAGAGCATACCTCCCATATTGCCAATCCCTTCTTGAGCCATTTCCTCCCTTAGCAATCTTCAATTCACCTACAAAAACAAGTGCAAAATGCAAAAGGGACCTAATGGATAGCAAACCCTTACCACAATACCACATGCTTATTATCACCCAACAACATATATGTTCTATATATATGTCTCTTATGCCTTCTTACCCTAAGGGGTATATTGGGCCTATTGGGCTTATATTATTAGATATGGTTTACTATGGTTTAATGGGTCAACCTATAGTCTTTAGGGTGCTACCATGTGCCTCAAATGCAATTAGATTAATATTAACCATCTCATTATGGTCGTTAACTATTCGTAGGCACTCTAAAAAATGATTGTGATAATGGAATTATGTTTGTAATTATATTAGTCCATATAAAATTCTAACATACTAGTGGTGTTGTATATCTATGCCGGGTGTTAGACCAACAAATGTTAAACATTCACAATATAGTTGTCAATTCACATGCACTCCTCTCTCTCTCTCTCTCTCTCTCTCTCTATATATATATATCTTTATATTTATATCCATGATTATAGTTTGCTTCAATTTTTATTTTATTTATAAAAAAAGATGTTTGTATTATAGTTGATATAATAGCTAGCTTATATTAATTAGGATTGGAAGATGTTTGGTAAGGTGGATTAAAGGTTTTCGAATGAGGCAATCCATACTTAGTTTGTTAAAAAGGAAATGGAACAAATGATGGAAATTATTATGGATTGATGACAAAAATTAAGAATTCTTTTTTTAAAATAATTAAAATAACTATTTCTTTATTTCGTTCCTACTATACCAATCAAATCTATCATCCTCTTCAATTTTTCCATACCTCATACTTAATCCATCCTTACTTTTTTCAATCATTCTTACCAAACAAAGCATTAGGGCTCTAAATTAAAAAATCCACCTTTTAAAAAAATATTATCATTATATATTTTTTTTTTAAAAAAGCTCCAAAATAATAATAAAAAAAACATTTCAGATGTAATATTTTATAACAATATCAAAAATTTTTGTTGATCCCCTACAAAATCAGGCTTTGTAAAGAATAACGATGACCAAAGTATTTGAATTCAGTGTAGACATGATCAAATAAATAATAGTATATAATAATAGAAAAATATGTATATATTCTTATGAATAAATTATGAGAGTAAATATATTAAACAAAATAAATTTGAGATATATAATTATAACACAATTCATCTTTGTGAAGATTGTGACTTCTTTCCTCAACCAATCAAAAGATTAGCAAAATGACAGCTCACAGTAATCTGCTGTTTTCAGTTGCATCTACGTGTTCTCTAGTTGCATCTGCGCGGACACCAGTAAGTTGTAACAGACTAGCTAATTGTTGTTAGTTACAGTTAGTTTCTGTTTGTCTCTTTAGTTCTTGTATCTCGACCCTATATATAGTTTTAGGCCTGATCAACCTAAGTGCATTCAATTTATGAGAGTTTTGGCTGAGAGCAAGAACTGTGTTGTAATACTCTAGTGAGAGAGTGTTTCAAGAGAAGTTGGATGAGTGTTGTTGTAATCTTGAGAGCTTGGAGGGTGTAATCTAGTTTCAGATATAGTGGATTTGACTTAGGCATTGCTGCCTAGCCATGGATGTAGGATCAACCAAACTGGTTGTATCTGAACCAAGTATTCTTGGTGTTCTTTCTTTTGTGTTTTACTTTTGATTATTTTGGGTTTGTTTAAATTGTCTATTACTTATTCTTCTTTGTTGCTATTCTTTGTGCACTGTATTGGCTGTGTTGTGCAGGTCCTAATCAAACCCCAATATTTGGTATCAGAGCCCAGGTTTAGAGTGGCTGCATTCTTCACCATCTTCGACTGTGATTTTCTCCAAGAAAGATCAAGAACTTCGAAGTACTTCCGCAATTAAGAACTTGTTCGCTGGCCAGGAGCAATTCTCTTCAATATGTCGACTTCCAAGTTTGAGGTGGAGAAATTTGATGGCAAGAATGATTTCAGTCTATGGCGTGCAAAGATGATGGCTCATATGGGTAATCTTGGATGTAGGATCAACCAAACTGGTTGTATCTGAACCAAGTATTCTTGGTGTTCTTTCTTTTGTGTTTTACTTTTGATTATTTTGGGTTTGTTTAAATTGTCTATTACTTGTTCTTCTTTGTTGCTATTCTTTGTGCACTGTATTGGCTGTGTTGTGCAAGTCCTAATCAAACCCCAACAATCTTGATGTGAAAACATGGGATAATTTTTCGTATATTTTTTTTAAAATTGCTCTAATTTTAATATTTTGATAGTTTAGCTTAAGATAAGTTTACATAAATATTGGAAAAAATAAACATAGTTTCTATGTTTATGGGAAAAAGTAATTATACATAAATATGCTAAGTTTTGATTTTTTTTTAAAATATGGTAATTCCATATAATATAAAAAATAAATTACCATAATCATAAATACACAAAACTCTCTCTCACTTTCGTTTCTCTTCCTCATGGTATATCTCTCTTTTTTCTCCTTTCTTACTCTCTCCTCCCCCATTTGATTCTCTAATCTCAACTCTCTACCAGCGATGCTACTTTCGCCCCTGCCCCCGACGACGACGACGCACCTCCGCCCCTGCTCCTAACGACAACGTACCTCCCCTTTGGTTCTTCTTCTTCAGATCTAGTTTTATTTTTATTTTCTTTGTTGTTCTTTTTCTTCTTCACATCTGGTGTTGCCATTTCAAATATGATTTTGCACATATTTATTTATTTTTCCTTCTAAACGTAACTGTAACCGGTTACAGCCACGATCTGTTATGATTTCTGGGTTTTTTTTTTCTTTTCAGATTTGTTTAAGTAACCGGGTACAATGGTGTCTGATTCTTTTTATTCATATATGGTTTTTTTTTAGATCTAGTTGTAACCTGTTACAATAACGATTAATTTATATTTGTTTGTTAGATCTGATTTTGTTTTCACACATAACTAAGTAACCAGGTATCATGACGATTGTTTTTTTTTAGATATGAATCTGTAACCGGTTATGGTTATGACCAGTTTAACTTTTATGTTTGTGATCCTATTTGTTTCCAAGTCTGGCAAAGTAACCGGTTACCATCGCAACTGAGTTTTTTTTTTTCATATCTATTTTATTTTTCAGACCCAGCTGTAACCAGTTACCTTCACGATCAATTTAATTTGTTTTTTTCAAATCAATTTATTTTTTCCAAATCTCACTAAGTAACCAATTACAATTTAGTCAATATTTTGATAATGGTACATTACTAAAAAACTCAAAATTATTTTTATAGTTGTAACTAGTTACTACAACACCATTTAAAAAATAAAATTTATTTTTATTGTTATAACCAGTTGCCACACATCACTAAAAAAAATTGACAGTGGCACAAGATTACTATCACAAAAAAAAAAAAAAAATTGTTTTGATAGTGGTAATCAGTTACTGCGGATAAAATGTTGATTGAAAAAGATAAAAAAAATGGAAGAAAAGAAGAAGAAATATGAATAAAAAATATTGTAATGAATGTCTCAGATTGTTTTTCTTTAAAGAATTATGTAAGAAATTATTTTCTAAAATATGAATGATAAAAAATAATACAAATAGATTAAAATTATAAAAATAATCTCAAAACATACAAAAACTAACTACTTAAAATGTATAAAAGATCAAATATGGTATACAAATAAAATTTTACAAATATATGGGAAAAGAACTCCCATAAAAATGTAAACAAAAAAATATGCTATAAAAAACTTAAGGAAAAAAATAAAGGGGATTTTTAAAAATTATGGCTTTTTAGCCATCAATGTGCAAAAATATGGGAGTTAAACTTTCTTTAATTTGTATGGGAAAATTTAATTAACAAAAACTTAGTTTATGGAAAAACTAATCCCATATTGGAAATCAAAATTAATCAAAATAAATGAGCAAAATGAGGGGTATTATTGTAATTAACATAGCAAAAACTCCTTCAGCCAAGTCCATCTTCTCTTTCATTTTGCACCATCTCCACCATAGCCAAAACTCCTCCACTCGGCTGCCTCACCATCTCCACCATCATCTCTGGCCACCCACCCTCACCACCTGCCAAGGACACCCCAACCGCACCTCCGAGAAACCCAGCCACTTCTCCACTCGGCTGCCTCACCATCTCCACCATCATCTCCGGCCACCCCCCTTACCACCTGCCAAGAACACCCCAGCCGCACCTCCATGAAACCCAGCCACCTTCACCACCTTAGGCACGCACCTCCATGAAACTCAGCCAAGAACACCCTAGCCGCACCATCGACGAACACAAACTCAATCCGCACATCTTTGCGCGATTCCATTCGCGAGCCCCTAAATCCAAAACGACAGGGATAGGCTGAGGTGAGGGATGTGCTGGTGGTGGTCAGAGGCGAGGAAGAAGGGTGGCGCTTGGGCTGTGTGCGATTTGTGGTGCTCGGAGCTCTGCAAAACAACGGGGATGGCTGGGTTTGCAACGGGATTTTGTGCTCAAGGGATGGGGGTTTCTGGTGGTGGTCGGAGGTTGGTTCGTGGTCAGATATGGTTTTTTTTTTTCTGTCTTGAGATCTGTGGTAACTGGTTACCTTCACGTTGTTTGTTTGTATATTTTAGGAGGTAACTGGTTACCTTCACATTCTGATGTGTGTGTATATTTCTGGGTTCTATATGGTAACTGGTTACCTAGGTTACTAAATCATACTTACTCTTCTTTTTTTTCCTTCAAATGTGATGTTTTTTTTTCATTTCTAATATGAGTGACTCGTCACCCTCTTATGATAACTGGTTACCCCTCTTATGGCAGTAAGTTACTAATCTCTCTGTAACTGGTTACCCCTCCTGATACATGTTATTTAACCTCCAAGACTATTTTTTACATAAATGTGAAAAAACAAACAAGTAACTGGTTACCCCTCTGGATAAATGTTATTTAAGCTAGCTGTAGGATTTTTTTTACATAACTTTGAAAAATTAATTAAGTAATTGGTTACCTTACCCAGGTTTTGAAAAAAAACGTGCAACCTAAAAAAAAAGGAAAAAAATGTTTACAATAACTAAAAATAATAATAAACACAATTCATATTACAAAAAAAAATTTGAAAAACAACTATGGGAAAATTTAATATAAAAATAGTTATATAAAATTAATATAAAAAAATAATCAAATAAGCTAAAAAAATAATCAAATTACAAACATACCCTTCCAAATTCATAAAACTTGATTAAGAGTGAAAATATGGCATAAACAAACTTTTATACAAAAATATGGGAAACTAAACCCATATAAGTGAAATTAAAAAAAAAAAGCCATAGATTAACTTTTCTTGAAAAAAAGCCATATTTTTGCACAATCTATTAAAATTCCCATATAACATGTGTAGTTTCATCTTAGCTTTATCCACCTTACTTAAGAGCCCACTTTGTGTGAAAGTACAGAATTGGTATGGGCTATTGGCAGGCAAAGCCGAAGACTATGGACCCCCAACTGAATAAGGGTCACAATTTTTTTTAAATAGCACTATTTATTTAGAAAAATATCACTTTTATATTTACTAAAATAAAAAATAATTTGTATTGGAGATCTGAAAATTTACTTCAGCATGGCTCTCCCATTTTCCCATTTGATTTTGACCTGACCATTGCACTAAGGAGGCTTGGAAGAATATTTGTGAATTGTTTTTTAGCGAAAGATTTTTGGCTCGTTCAACTAAAAATCAAGCAAATAGAAAACAAATGAAGTATGTAACAACACAAGGCACAAAATCGTTGGCAGCTAAGCGTCACGAATATGTAAGTGAAGATGTTAATTTAATTTTATAAAATAACACATTCTAAAAATTTTGTTTACATTTTTATAGGAGAACTCAGATGCGCATGTTGTTGATGCTTGGAGGGATGCTCATATGAAAAAATCGACAAAATCTTTTTGTCAATGAGGCAGCTCAACAAGATTATGTAAGTTAATAGTATTGTTTTTTTGTTTCTAACGTTTCTAATTTTTTTTATAATGTTATCTTTATACAGGAAAAAAATGGCGACAGAGGTTCAGAGGTCACAACTTGAGAGGCAGAGTCAACAACAGAGTGAGGGATCTCTTAATGTATCTGGCGTTGATTCGTCCCCGGTCGATCAATACGAGATACTAAGTAAAGTACTCGGGAAGAGATCTGACTACCAAAGAGGAGTGGGTTATAGGGTGAAAGGGAAGGCAAGAAAGACAATCTCCAACTCTACAGATCAAAGTCAGTCCCAAGCAAATACTACTGCTACGCCTAATGAAGATATGACTACTATGGCTTTGATGATGAAGGCAATACGTGAGACAATTCAGAAGGTGGTACCTGAGTAACCCAGTAATCTGTATGACCCATGGTTTGACAGTTTTCTGTAGAGGTATTTGCCACCACAATCTGAAGTTGATTCGTTTTCTCAGAGTAAAACCGCCCATCCTGACCTTCATACACCGCCACAGCAGCAGTACGAGCCTCCTTCATAGTATCCGCCACAACAGCAGTACCAGCCTCCTCCACCGTATCTGCCACATGTGTCGTCGCAACAACCTCCTCAGTATCCAAACCAATACATTTTTGGATGCTCTTCCCAATCTCCTCCACTATATTTTAGCTTTGCCGATTTTCAAGGAGGATCGATGCAGCATCCGCTACCTAATGTTAGGTATGGGGAGGTTGGAGGTTCGTCGCAGCAGCCATATGTGAGATATGGTGAGTTTGGGGCCGGGTCGCAGCCACAACCTCGAGATCAGTTTGGGGACCTCACGCTCGGACGATCTTCATAGCAACCTTATATTCCTTCACTGCCACAGCCGTCGCCCTCACAACCACACCAAAATGTTGAAGACGAGGACAATTTCAATATTAATCTTAATGATTTTATTTAGTTATTAGTTTATGTATTTTGATTAAATTAACACTGCATTTATTTTTAATGACAATAGCGATATTAGCTAGTTTGATAAATATTAAAACTATTTACATTAATTTTAATGTTATTTATGTTTAAATTAATTAAATGATTATTTTGATAGATTTTATTATGAATTATTTTTAAAAATAATTTAATATAATAAATATTAATTTATTTCAAATTATTTTTGAATTATATTTTAAAAACATTAATAGTGACGGACCCCGCAGCTAATAATAATGCATCTGGCACAGTTATTAGCGGCGGGACCCGCTGCTAATATCTGCTGCTAATAATATACTATTAGCGGCGGGTGTGTCAGTCCGCTGCTACTAATAATTAATAGCGACAAATAATTTGAGGTGGGTCATTAGCGGCAGACCGCTGCCGCTAATACGTATCAGCGGCGGATCTAACAACTATTAGCGGCGGAGGACCCCGCCGCTAACGACCTCAATTCTTGTAGTGAATTGTGTATCAAGAACAATTAGAAGAAGAGTTACAAACCTAGAGATATCTGAATTACAAATGCTCTCAAAACCAGAAAACTTTTCTCTCTAGTTCGATCTACTAAGATCTTAACAAAATGGGTGTATATAGCTCTAATAAAAAGGTCAGCCATATCAGCAAAACACGCCAGAGCTTATTTGCTTAATATAAACTCAGATATGACGAGACATTCAAAATGCATGTTAAGACATCTGAAAGTTCAGACCTTATTAATGTGAGGCAACACTTCTCAATAATCTCCACCTTTGCTTCTTATTAACAGTGAATCCGGCTAATGCACCCTTTTATCACTTGTGATTAATCAGGTTTAAGTTTTAGCAAGTCCAAAGTCTCTTGGAACTTGCTAACTAAAATAACTAGAGCAAATTTCTCTGCTAGATTTGTTTCAATATAAATCTTCTCCGCTTCAATCAACTCCTTGGAGATGATATCCCTTATAAAATGAAGTCTAACATCCACATGTTTCATCCTCTCATAAAACATGCTATTCTTAGACAAATGAATAGCACTTTGGGAGTCACAAAATACAATAGTCTTACCTTGCTCAAATCCAAGTTCACTAACCAACCGTTTAAGCCAAGGTCCTTCCTTTACAAATTCAGTTAAGGCAATGTATTACGCTTCTTGGCTTGACAAAGCCACCATATATTGCAAACTTGATTTCCAACCGATAGTATTGTTGTAGAATCCCAGAATTTACTTAGCTAGTTAGATAGTAGTAGTAGTAGTAATAGCTAGTATTAGTTATAGTATGTTCATTACTGTGGATTTTGGTTCAAGCCGGGATTTAGTTGGAAACTCCTAGCAATAGTTATGGATTTTATAAGTTTAACCTATGGTTTAAGAATATTAATTATAACATAAGGTTTGATTAATATTGTTGGTTATTAATATGATAATTATTATAACCTAAGGTTTAGATAGAGCTAATAAGAATATGACATTTGTCATGAGCATGGATTATTCCTAAGGTTTAAATAGAGCCAATAGGAATATGACACTTGTCATATGTATGATTATTAAGGAATTATTATTTTAATGATAAAATAAGGAAAATATAAGACTTAGTCTTCACTAGAATTTGTTAGGAGCATGACATTTGTAACAATTTTATTTATTTGTGATTTAGATAATTAAATAGATTTTTCGTAACTTTAGAGTACTGTAACTACCGATCTATTTTTTACCCAGTTATGTTATGAATTTCGAAAAATAGTATTTCTTAAAAGTTGTAGATAATTTAATTATCTTTCTAAAGGTATAAAGATATTCTAAATCGGAGTCCTACAGCTCCAGATATGTTAATTTTACTTTAGGCTAGTTTAGAGTTACGGGATTTAGAAAGTTAGAAGTTAGGATTCTATTTTAAATTTAAATTTAAATTTGGATTATAATTAGAAGATTTTTATTCCTAGAACTCTATAAATAGGACCTAGCACCAAGTTTTTTCATTCATTCTTCAAGCATTGATCAGAGCCTTCTAGGTGCTAGTGAGACTATAGAGTGATAAACACTTGGGTTGGGGTTATAAGCTTTGTCATTCTAAGCTTATTAGACACTTGGGAAGTAAGGTTCATAGAGTGTATTTCAGTCATAGCAATTTCAAAGGTATTCCTATTCTTAGTTCATTTTCTGTATTGTTAGTTCTTATAGTTTTTCTTTACTCAATTCCTAACCCAATCTTCTCTATTCTTGGTTAGGCATCTAAGTTCTTCGAACTTGAGATTTCTTGTTGGTAAGTATCTTCTTGATGGTTTAGTTCATTCATCTTCATCTCTTTCTTTTAGAAAACTCACCTCTCTATTAATGGTTTTTAGGAATGTTCCAAAATCCCGACTTTGTTCTCATCATCCCGGTATTTTGGTAAGGAAAATAGGATAGATCTTGTATGTTTGTATGATATGTTATGATATGTTTATGCTATAATATGTATATGTATAATATGTTTTTTAGTCCTTGGGCATATGAATTGTTTAGATAACAAGCCCCAAGATTATGTTTTTAGTCGCTTGGGCATATGACTTGCTTAGATAGCAAGCCCCAAGATTATTTTATCATTTTCATGGTTTAGAGTTATGGTTTACCCTACCTCAGATATTAGACAGGGGACCTAGATGGGTTATCATATACTACCATGTGATCTAACCTACCTCAGATATTAGACAGGGGGCCTAGATGGTTTATCACATGCCATGTTAATGAGTTAATGGCCATTAATATTGTAGTCCTATATGATATACGTTTTTATAGTCATATGTTTTTAGTGTATGCTTATGATTTATTATGTATGTTTTAGATAGTATTATGTTTTATAGTATATGATGTAGTTTTATGCATATGATATATGATGTATGTTTTTAGTAGGTTTTACTTGTTAGGAATTAGGCTCATTCCTTTATTTTTAGTGTGATGTAGGAAAATAAATATGGAAGGCGGAAGGATTCTTGGTAGCTTGGCTTGTGTGTTGAGGATGGATGGAATGTGTGGACTGTGTGTCGATCGAGGATGGAGTTATTTATTTATTTTTAGTCTTTTAAATCATGTTTTTTCCGCATTTAGTTTTGTAAACAATTTTCTTTAGTTTAAAATTATGTTTTATGTTTTAAACAATGGGTACCCATGCCATATTTTCTATTATTATGTATTTGATACAATATTTCAAGATTTAATAAAGTTAGTTATATTATTTCTTATGTATCTTTCCCAAAATAGTAGTTATGTATAGTAGATCTAATGGTCCAAGGCCTTAGAAATAGTTGGGTCATTACAGTTGGTATCAGAGCAACGGTCCATTAGCATGAAGTTCTCCTTGATACACACTCTCAAGCTCCGAATCTAACCGCCAATGTAAGTTGTTTATGTTGTAGTTGTTATGATTATGTGCTTAGTTAACGTTTTAGCCCTTATATTTTCAGTTAAGAATATTGGTAAATTAGTTTTTTTTTCGTTATTTATTTTATTTATTATCTTTGCATTTATGATTGTACATAGTGAAAACCTTTTTCCAAATTAATATCATGGTTATTTTGTTATCATGTATGAGTTTGATTTTTCTTTTGCAATCATAATAAATAATAAATAAAATAATTAATGACTAAGTTCGGTGAGGGTGGATACAAATCAATGAACCAAGTTTCTATATTGAGAGTTAGGGGGCCATAGTAGTGGGAACGATTTTACTGATCCCAGCCCTTCCTCAGTATGGTTAACTTTGGAACAACGATGAGTTTCGAGCTTGAGAATTAAGTCATATAGGATAATTAGAAACACACTTAGAAAATAATAAAGACAGCTTATTTTTTTTGTTAAGTTTAGAAACACACCCTAATTATAAAGAAGGCTTACATAATTTTTTTTTTCATAAGAAATCATAATTAATAGGTCCGAGTTATGTTTGCTTAAATTAAGTTTTGCCTTAGAGCCTAATAGGGTAAGTTCTAACATGTTCTCGACTATTAGAACTTTTGCTAAAGATGTCGTTCAGAAGATCTGCTCGCAACAACGCCAATGCCTCAAGCGTTGCTCCTGAAACTTATGAAGCCCCTCCAGTTCGCAGAAGGGGAAGGCGTGCAACCAATGCTGCTGTTAAAGAAAGAGTGCCGCCGCCGTCGGTTAACAACATTGCAGAAATTGCAAGACTACGACAACAAGTGGAGGAATTACTATAGCAACAGCGACATCAGACTCAGTCTCCACCTCAGCCGCAACCACAA
The DNA here is from genome assembly GCF_963169125.1 of Humulus lupulus. Taxonomy (NCBI): domain Eukaryota; kingdom Viridiplantae; phylum Streptophyta; class Magnoliopsida; order Rosales; family Cannabaceae; genus Humulus; species Humulus lupulus. The sequence continues at coordinate 6,067,486 of NC_084798.1, forward strand.
CCCCAGCAAATGGCTCAAGTACCCCATAAAGTAGGTCCTTATAGGAGATGGCCAATGGAGAACTATGCGCCATACCCAGCTCAACACATGGGGCCAATCTATGAGCGATTTTGTAAGCAACACGCTCCAAACTTTGAAGGGACAACAGACCCCTTTGAGGCAGAAGAATGGCTCAGAAATGTAGAGCCGATCCTAGCACATATGAATCTCGGCAACGCGGACCGCATATCCTGCGTTTCGTCTCTGCTTAAGAAGGATGCTAGAATATGGTGGGACTTAGTTCAGCAGACTAACGATGTCGCCACCTTGACATGGACAAGATTTGTGGAGCTGTTCCATAAGAATTATTACAACTCGGCAGTCATCGCTACAAGGGTCGAGGAGTTCGCTAGTTTGAAGCAGGGCAACAGGATTAGAACCTGTAATACAAAGACTAACCATGGAGGTCACTGAAGCTCCTGAATCGACCTCTGAGAAGGAAGAAGAACAAGTTGTGGTTGAGGAACAGTCGTGGCTGCACCTGTCAAGTTACACGATCTTTCTGTTTGCCCGCTTTGATTAAGCTTTATTCCCGAGCACTCTTTTTAAATGCTCTGGTGGAGCTGGAGAAGCAAGGCTAGCCCTTATTAGTAAAGCTTCGGCCTTGCCTTTCTAATCGACATCTTTTGATCGTTTCACTGTCATAATGGTAGTAGAATATGCTCGGCAGTTCGACAGATTAGCCAAGTTTGCACCAGAGTTGGTTCCAACTGACGTTATGAGGGTGACCAAGTTCGTTAGAGGACTTAGACCAAAGATTGAATTAGGGGTTAAGCTAGCAAACTCGGGAAATACTACCTATGCCGATGTTCTAGAAACGACAATAGAAGTAGAAAGGCTTCAGGCGAATGTTAGTAAGGAGAAGGCTAGTAAGCTTGAGCCTAAACAGCAGGGTCAACCTCAGAATGGTCGAAACAACCACAACAACAGTCGTCAGCATAGCAATAGTAATAGTAATGGTCAGAAGAGAAGGCATCCTAATTATAAGTAGGCCAATGGTGATAAAAGAGCACGGACAAACAATGGAGGCAATAAGTCGGGTTATGTAGAATACCCGCAATGCTCTAAGGGCCAAAAGAAACATCAAGGGATGTTTCAACTGTGGTTAGGAAAGTCATCAAAAGAAGGAATGTCCATAGCTCAAGCAGAAGGAGAAGAGGGATTAAACGATGGTTCCAGCCCAAAGTCTTTTCCTTGACCCAGGGAGGAGCCCATGCTAGTAACAAGCAGTTACAGGTCAGATTCTTATCCTCGATAGTATATGTTCTAGTATCGCTTGATTTGGGAGCAATATACTCGTATATCTCGTTAGGAATGATAGAGAAACTAGACAAACCTTGTAGAACTAGGTTTGTGACATAGTTGCCTTCGGGTGAAGTAGTCCTATCATCACGGATAGTACGAGGCGTACCAATCAAAATTGAGGAGGTAGAACTAGAAGGAGACTTGATAGAACTGGAGATTAAAGACTTCGACATGATATTAGGCATGGACGGGCTAGCAAGGCATGGTGTAACCATCGATAGCAGACGTAAGCAAGTGATGTTCGAGACTCCTGTCGGTCAGAAACGATGCTATATGGGAAAAGTTTTAGGACTACATACGCCGCTTATTTCATCTCTCAAAGCTCAGAGGATGATAGAAAAATGATGTCACACATTCTTAGCTAGCGTTACGCCTGTGGTAAAGGGAACACCACTAAAGGTCAGAGATGCACATATTGTAAGGGAATTTCCAGAGGTATTTCCTAATGACTTGCCAGGATTGCCGCCGACACGGGAGATAGACTTAACAATCGAACTAGTACTGGGAATCGAGCCATTCGCTATGGGGAGCACCGGTACTATTTGTGAAGAAGAATGATGGAAGCATGCAGATGTGTATAGATTATCGCGAGCTGAATAAGGTGACAATTAACAATAAGTACCCGCTACCCCGACTTGACGACTTGTTTAATCAATTCCGAGGGGCAACCGTGTTTTCAAAGATTGATCTACGGTCCGGGTATCATCAGCTCAAGGTACGGGAAGAAGACATTTCTAAGACAGTCTTTTAGAACTCGTTATGGACATTACGAGTTTCTAGTTATGTCTTTTGGTTTTACCAACGCTCCAGCCGCGTTTATGGATTTAATGAATATGGTCTTTATGGATTATTTGGATAAATTTGTCGTAGTATTCATTGACGATATCTTGGTGTACTCAAAGGATAAAGTCGAGCATGAGAAACATTTAAGGTTATTCTTGTACACTGAAGGAGCATCAACTTTACGCCAAGTTGAAGAAATGCGAATTTTGGCTTTCACAAGTAGCATTTCTCGGCCACATAGTATCCAAGGACGAGATTGCTGTAGACCCATCTAAGGTAGAGGCTGTAAAGATTGGCCAAGACCAAAGAATGCGTCTAAGATAAGAAGTTTTCTGGGACTAGTAGTCTATTACCGGAGGTTTGTAGAAGGCTTTTCTAAGATAGCCACTCCATTTACCAACCTGACCCAGAAGCAGCAAAGGTTCAACTGACGGATAAGTGTGAAGAGAGTTTCTAGTTGCTTAAGGCTATGCTCAGCACCAGTACTTTGTGTACCGACACCCAATGATAAGTTTGTAGTCTATTGCGATGCATCGAAGTAAGGATTGGGTTATGTGCTGATGCAGAATGATAAGGTGATAGCCTACGCCTCAAGGCAAATGTAGTTGCTGATGTGCTAAGTAGGAAGAATTATGGAAGTCTAGCAGCGTTAGCTGGAATAGAAAAGCTGCTACAGTAGGAGCTGATCAATGTTGGAATAGAAGTAGTCATTGGTAAGCTGGCTAACTTGTCCATTTAGTCAAGTCTGTTGGAAGATATATGGAATGGGCAAGTGCATGATGACACGTTAGTAACACATATAGATGCAGTTGAAGAAGGGAAGGCCACAGATTTCTCAATATCAAGTCAAGGGTTATTAAGATATAAGGATCGGGTATGCGTGCCAAACGATCAAGGGATTAAGGTGAAGATTCTAGAAGAAGCGCACAGTACCCCGTACTCAGTTCACCCAGGGTCGACTAAGATGGCACACGACATCAAGGCAATGTATTGGTGGCCAAGGATGAAGAAGGACATAACAAAATTTGTGTCTAAGTGTCTAGTATGCCAGCAAGTGAAAGCAGAACATCAGCGGCCTGCAGGCTTATTGCAACCACTTAGCATTCCAAAATGGAAATGGGATGATATAGCCATAGATTTCGTGACGGGTTTACCACGAACAAGTAAGCAGCATGATTAGGCTTGGATAGTAATAGATAGATTAACCAAGTCAGTTCATTTCCTGTCTGTTAAGACTTCGTACACAGCAGATCTTTACGGAGACGTTTAAGTCCAAGAAATAGTACGACTGCATAGAATCTCTAAGACAATAGTATTCGATAGAGGATCGATGTTTACATCGAGATCTGGGTGTGAGTATTTGCCGCTGATAGAATTCTCCTACAACAATAGCTACCAGTCAACGATCGGGATGGCACCTTATGAGTTGCTTTATGGAAGAAGGTTTCGATTGCCGTTGCATTATGACGAGGTAGGAGAAAGGAAACTACTTGGAATTGAAGCTGTTAGAGGAGCTTAGGATGTAGTAGCCCTGATTAGAAAGTGTATGCTCGCTGCTCAAAGTCGTTAGAAAAGTTATGCGGATGCCAAGCAGCGTGATGTGGAATTCAAAGTCGGAGATCAAGTTTTCTTAAGAATATCTCCTATGAAAGGTGTGAAGCGGTTTGGGAAGAAAGGCAAACTTAGTCCTTGATTTATAGGTCCTTTTGAGATATTGGACAAAGTGGGAGCAGTTGCGTATAGACTAGCCCTACCGCCAGCCCTAGTAGATAGTCACAACATGTTCCACATCTCAATGCTACGCAAGTATGTGTCAGACCCATCTCACGTCCTCAAGTACGATACGATAGCACTCTAGAAATACTTGAGTTACGAGGAACGACCGGTTAGCATCCTAGATAGAGGGATGAAAGAATTACGGTCTAAGAGTTTTCCGATAGTCAAGGTCCTATGGAGTAATAGTTCTGAACAGGAGGCAATGTGGGAGATGGAGGAGGACATGTTAGCCTGGTATCCGGAATTGTTTGATAAGTAAATTTCGAGGACGAAATTCTTTGTAGTAGGGTAGAATTGTAGAATCCCAGAATTTACTTAGCTAGTTAGATATTAGTAGTAGTAGTAATAGCTAGTATTAGTTATAGTATGTTCATTATTGTGGATTTTGGTTCAAGCCGGGATTTAGTTGGAAACTCCTAGCAATAGTTATGGATTTTATAAGTTTAACCTATAGTTTAAGAATATTAATTATAACATAAGGTTTGATTAATATTGTTGGTTATTAATATGATAATTATTATAACCTAAGGTTTAGATAGAGTTAATAAGAATATGACATTTGTCATGAGCATGGATTATTCCTAAGGTTTAGATAGAGCCAATAGGAATATGACACTTGTCATATGTATGATTATTAAGAAATTATTATTTTAATGATAAAAATAAGGAAAATATAAGACTTAGTCTTCACCAAAATTTGTTAGGAGCATGACATTTGTCACAATTTTATTTATTTGTGATTTAGATAATTAAATAGATTTTTCGTAACTTTAGGGTACTGTAACTTACGACCTATTTTTGACCCAGTTATGTTATAAATTTCGAAAGATAGTATTTCTAAAAAGTTGTAGATAATTTAATTAACTTTCTAAAGGTATAAAGATATTCTAAATCGGAGTCCTACAGCTCCAGATATGTTAATTTTACTTTAGGTTAGTTTAGAGTTACGGGATTTAGAAAGTTAGAAGTTAGGATTCTGTTTTAAATTTAAATTTAAATTTGGATTATAATTAGAAGATTTTTATTCCTAGAACTCTATAAATAGGACCTAGCACCAAGTTTTTTCATTTATTCTTCAAGCATTGATCAGAGCCTTCTAGGTGCTAGTGAGACTATAGAGTGATAAACACTTGGGTTGGGGTTATAAGCTTTGTCATTCTAAGCTTATTAGACACTTGGGAAGTAAGGTTCATAGAGTGTATTTCAGTCATAGCAATTTCAAAGGTATTCCTATTCTTAGTTCATTTTCTGTATTGTTAGTTCTTATAGTTTTTCTTTACTCAATTCCTAACCTAATCTTCTCTATTCTTGGTTAGGCATCTAAGTTCTTCGAACTTGAAATTTCTTGTTGGTAAGTATCTTCTCGATGGTTTAGTTCATTCATCTTCATCTCTTTCTTTTAGAAAACTCACCTCTCTATTAATGGTTTTTAGGAGTGTTCCAAAATCCCGACTTTGTTCTCATCATCCCGGTATTTTGGTAAGGAAAATAGGATAGATCTTGTATGTTTGTATGATATGTTATGATATGTTTATGCTATAATATGTATATGTATAATATGTTTTGTAGTCCTTGGGCATATGACTTGTTTAGATAACAAGCCCCAAGATTATGTTTTTAGTCGCTTGGGCATATGACTTGCTTAGATAGCAAGCCCCAAGATTATTTTATCATTTTCATGGTTTATTAGAGTTATGGTTTACCCTACCTCAGATTTTAGACAGGGGACCTAGATGGGTTATCATATACTACCATGTGATCTAACCTACCTCAGATATTAGACAGGGGACCTAGATAGTTTATCACATGGCATGTTAATGAGTTAATGGCCATTAATATTGTAGTCCTATATGATATACATTTTTATAGTCATATATTTTTAGTGTATGCTTATGATTTATTATGTATGTTTTAGATAGTATTATGTTTTATAGTATATGATGTAGTTTTATGCATATGATATATGATGTATGTTTTTAGTAGGTTTTCCTTGCTGGGCATTAGGCTCATTCCTTTATTTTTAGTGTGATGTAGGAAAATGAATATGGAAGGCGGAAGGATTCTTGGTAGCTTGGCTTGTGTGTTGAGGATGGATGGAATGTGTGGACTGCGTGTCGATCAAGGATGAAGTTATTTATTTATTTTTAGTCTTTTAAATCATGTTTTTTCCGCATTTAGTTTTGTAAATAATTTTCTTTAGTTTAAAATTATGTTTTATGTTTTAAACAATGGGTACCCATGCCATATTTTCTATTATTATGTATTTGATACAATATTTCAAGATTTAATAAAGTTAGTTATATTATTTCTTATGTATCTTTCCCAAAATAGTAGTTATGTATAGTAGATCTAATGGTCCAAGGCCTTAGAAATAGTTGGGTTATTGCAATTGTTGGGATTAATGCCCTTTATAGCATATACATTGAAGAATGTTTTATGAAATAAATAATTGAAAGGATTTTTTTACAATTGTTTATTATTATTATTATTATTAATATTATATGAATTTAAGAAAATTCCCAAACCTCCTGCTGGTTCACAAAGTCATTCATGTCTTTATCTAGTAAAACTCCCTCAAGCTTTTATCAATAAGACATGGCAACACTTTACTCTATTTTCTAAAGACATTCCTCTTAAACAAAAAGAAATCAATTTTATAAATACCTATTTGTTGAGTGATATTCTCCAAGAAGAATGTGTCAGTCGTGTAATAACTTTCACTGTGTCGGGTTCAAATGGTATAGAAATTTTAAAGCTTTTCGAACAAGCTCTACCTCGATTCGATGATATAATTTCAAATCAATAAAATTACATAAATTCAAACATTTTTAATACATATAATCGAGGGGATATATATATATGCCTAGTCTATACTCTTTTGATCTCATTAATCTGAATTTACCTTTAAAGTTCAAGGTACACATTTAGCCAAATCAATGTAAAAAAAAACTCAACTACCAAAAAGATACATTTATTTATTTCTTATATAAAATATCATATCCATATAAAGTGTTTTACTAGAAAGAAAAAAAAAAGAAATACAAATGATAACATGCTATATATATAGCTGAAAATAAACTAGCTAGTACACATATATATCTCGAAGAAATTTTAATGAGCAATCACTAAATCTTTATTCTTCTCTTTCTAGTTCTCTCGCCCAGGGGAACAGATTGAACAACAAAATTATTAATTTCCACAGCTCTCCAAGATGAGATCTCCAAAAATGAATCTGTGATAACGAAGATGAAATACATTAATATTTCATCAATTAATTGTTTTTTAAGAAAATACAAGAGAATTCATAGTCGTTAGACTCATTATCTGAATGATAAGTAGAATATACAGTAGATTTACATAGTTAGAGGAATCATTATTTACATATTTTGTAACAAAAAGAAGAAAACAAAAGTACTAACCATTTAGCATTGAAGTATCTCTTCTATTTACAAACTCCAACGCTTATCATCACATAAAGCCAATCTTCAAATTTATTCAAGCATCGAAAATAAGCAAGTCTCCAATAAAAGATTAGAAACGAAGCTCCACAAACTCCAATAAAACCAAGAGCAAATCCAAATGCAAGACCAATGGAAAACCATGACATATCAAACCATTCTTGATCAAGTTCATTGTAGTTTTTAATGTCATGATTTCTAGAAGTTGCATGATCTCCAGGGCATTCAGTCAAAAGAGGAAGTCCACATAATCCAAAATTTTCAACATATGAAGAAGCATTGAAGCTTTGCAATTGAGTACTTGTGGGGATCTTTCCTGACAAATGATTAAATGATAGATTCAAGTATGCCAAGAAAGATAATTCTGCCAAGCCACTAGGAATTTTTCCACTAAAATTGTTATGAGACAAATCTAGTGATTCTAGTTCACTTAAATTCCCAATATTCTGAGGTATGGCTCCACCCAAACTATTCATTGACAAGTTCAACTGATTTAGTCGCACAAGATAAGTCAACTCCATAGGAATCTCTCCAATCAATTTATTACTTGAAAGGTCAATGACTCTAAATAAATCCAAATTTTGTATATACTGATATTCCTTTCCTTTCCATATTACCGACCTCTCAAATGATCCAAGTGAATAACCACCACGAGATTCTTCAGATTTCTCCACCATGGATGTGAAATTATTCATACAAGATGGGATAGCTCCATATATCTTATTATGGGAAATGTCCAATATCTTAATATATTGTAGACGACATAGACTTGATGGTATTGTTCCATAAAAATGATTAGACTTTAGTTGCAAAACAACCAAATGTGTTAGTATTTCCCCAATCCACTTTGGTATAGTTCCACCCAAGCTGTTCTCTCCAACATCTAGAAATAACAATTGTGTACAATTCTTCATGGATGATGGTAAAGTTCCTGACAAGTTATTTTTCCTTAAACCAAGTACTTCAATACTATACAAGGAAGCTATTGAGCTTGGTATCACACCAGACAACCTATTGTTGTTCAAATTGAGATATCCCAAATTTCGTAATAAATGGAACAAACAGTTTGGAATGCTTCCAAATAACTGGTTATTAGAAAGATCAAGATACTGCATTGTTCCATCAATTTGATCGCAAAAGAGAGGCTCAAAACATGTGAGAGTATTATTGGAAAGATCTAATGTACGTGCTTTGAGAAGAAGATTTGGTGGGATACATCCATGAAATTTGTTAGAGCTTAAATCAACGTATGGAGTATTTGGCAAGGTGTTGTTGATAAGATTGGAAGTCATATTGAAAAACCATTCAGGAATGACATCATATATTCCAGAACTAGATAAATCAATATCTGAAATATTTGCCTGTGTTTGAAGCCAAGAAGGAAATTGTGGACCTATCATGCAAGATGTCAAATTGATATATTGGAGTTGAAAAGGAGGAACCCATGTGATGTTCATTTTCAAAGTTAAAGAGTTGGAAGATAAGTCAAGGTGTTTCAATTTGGAGAGTTTCTCAAGGTGTGTTTCAGAGACAAATCCACTGAAAGAATTATTGGAAATGTCTAATAACTCAAGACTAGTGAGCTTGCCGATACTCTCTGGTAAAGTATCACTGAACTTATTGTCTGATACATACAACTCTCTCAAGTGCAAAAATCTTGACAAATCTCTAGGCAGTGGTCCATTTAGTCTATTCTGAGACAAATTAAGAATTTCTAACGAGTTGTTATTGCAATCAAGGAGGCTTTCCAAGATATCAATGATGGTGGAATTGAATTCATTACCAGACAAAACTAATTGTTGAAGCTTACAAAGACTCCCTATAGATTTCGGCACTTCCCCATCAAATCCACCCAAATTTAAATGCCTTAGATATTTCAAATTGTCAAAAGAATCTGGAATTGGAATAGGACTACTTTCGATATTGAAATAATAATAACCATCCAGAGAGAGATCAACAAGATTATTGCTCAAATTAAGCAAGCGAGGAACTGTTGTAGACCCAAATGTACTACCAAAGACATCGAGAGTTGTGATAGAATTGGTAGAGTTTGTGATATGAGAAAAAGAGGAATCATCTAGCTCTGGAAATTGACAATAAGATAGCTCTAAGGTTGATAAGGAGGGAGCTATTTTAAATGAATGAAACCAGTCTTTGGCTTTGCTGAAGTTTGCATTATTAAGCTTAAAGATTCTCAAATAAGAGAGATGAGAAAGCCATTTGAAACTATTAGCAGTCAAATCTCTATTTCCACTAAGGTCAAGAATGCGTAACTTGGTGAGGTTTCCAAGTTCTGAAGGAATATTTCCAGTTATAGAATTCCATGAAAAATCAAGATATTTGAGATTTGTGAAGGCTCCTATAAACTTTGGGATTTTAGGGAAATCATTGTAACTAAGATTCAAATACTCCAAATATTGGAGCTGGACCAAAGAGGCACTAATTTCACCGGAAAAAGGATGCCAACTAAAACTACCACCATCAAAGTAGGTAATATTAGGATCAAGATGAAGCATGATAATATGATTGGTCAAGTTATCGCACCTGATTCCTTTCCATGTGCAGCAATCTTTGTTGTTGCTTGTCCAAGATGGTAGGACCTCATCATGATCATACGTATACATAAGGCCTCGTTTGAAGGTGAGAAGAGCTTGTCTCTCTGTTTCGATACAGTAGTTTTGAACTTGATGAGAAACCCCAGATGCATGCGTAGTACTACCCAAAACAAGATGACTAGTAGCACTGGCTAGCAAGAGCAGAAGCATTACAATCATTATATTGAGAATTCAAAGTGATCAATAATTATATTATAAGCAAATGACTGAATGCCTCACATTGATCTTACTATACATATATATATTTGTCTCTCCTTGATTTATCACTACCCACCACACATTAAATAACAACGTGTTATTTGGTTAAGTTGATAAGAAATTTCACAAAAGAAGATTCAAAATCTTGAAATTGTAGCTTTGAAGATACGTAGCGTGTTGGAAAAAAAAGAGGGTAAGCTGCTTCACGTCTCTCATTTTCTTCTATTTATTTTGGAAAAAAAATATATCATTTTAGATAATATCATATACTTCTAGCGTGTTGCTTGGGTTTCAATATAAGTCAACATCATTTACATTAAATTTTAATTACAAATAAAATAATTTTACATTAATTCAGATGGTTGAGGATGTTTTTATTACTTAACAAGTCATTTATTCATTTAAAAAAATATATAAATAAAGTGACAAGACAAAATCAAATATTAAGCTACATATATAACTAAGGTTTTAGTTTCTAATGTATCGGTTTATTGGATAATATAATAATTTCAATTACAAGTAAAATAATTTTACATTCAGATGGTTTAGGATGTTTTACTAAAATGTCATCATATTATAAATTCAGATCTGTATTGAATTTTTTTCCCATTCTTTTTTATTATTTATTGAAAGGGACAAGTTTGTACTTTGATATGTATATATATTCCATTGTCAATTATTTAATATTACAAACTAATTTGAGCGTGTTGATTGGTGTAAAGGCAAGTCAATATCGCTTACATTAAATGTGGTAAGTATATTTTTGTCTATTATTTATTTAAATAAAATATTATTTTTTAAAAAATTATATATTTTTTTTGTCTATTAATGTTATGACTAAAATAGCATTTAATCACATAATTTTTATTACACTCAGAGCAACTTTAATCATGAACACTAAAATGATGTTGAACCAATATCAAAATGAGGTAATTTTAACACCATATTTTTTTCCAATCCAACCATAACACTAAAAATTACACAAAAAAATATATTCAACATTATTATATTTTCCACAAAGTACACATTATATCATTATATTATTTTATCTTACAAATTAAATAATATACATATATTTATATATATATAAAATATTAATATAAAACACACAAAAAAAAAAAATTTGTTGTGGTGAACAGTGTCACATCAATAATGTCGTAACACTATTCATGTATACCATTTTGCAGTCCCATTGGAGTGATATATGGTGTAGGATCAACACCAAATTGGTATTTTGCAACATTCAAATCAATCCAATTACACTGAACCAATCAAATTACAAAAAAATAAATATTTAAGTACAGTTGGAATGGATTTGAATAAATAAATTGAATTGAATTGGATTGAATTTGAATAAATGGATTAGATAAGGATGCAAACTGGGTGAGGACAAGTTTGTGCTTTGGTGTTTTGTAGTGCCATTGGACAAGTTTGTACAAATTCAGGCTTGGGATTTTCTCATTTTCTTGATTCTTTTTAATCGTTGTTTTCTCACAAATTATATTGTCAGGACACAATGTATAAGCTTCTGTTCTAATTATATTAAATTATATGTGCCATCATGTTTATTTTGTGTTGACTTTGTAGTCTATCTATAATTAGTGTTTGTTATATTAAAATAAATCCACAATGTTAGTATTAAACACCAAGAGAATAGATGAAAAAAAATACAATAAATCAGAACAAAAGCATAAACACAAAACACCAAGATTACTTAGTTCATTAGACAAAAACAATGTGTTTTTGCTATCAGCATCCAAAACAAGGCAAAACGGGAAAATTCAAAGTGGAAAATTCAACGTACATTTATGGCTTAAAAAAACTTTAATGCCTACATCTAATTATTAAAGTTGAAAAGTCAAAATTTTGTAAGAAAAAAAAAACTAATGTGTTATAAAGTTTGAAGATTCAAATTTGTAACTGATTTCATAACTCTAAAATATGTTATATTTGGACACACACATGTGTTTAATTTTGTAACTATCAATAATATATTATAAGGTGTGACAATTCATTTTATGAAAAATCATATTTATCACATTATTTAATATAACATTATATTATATGAAATAATATAACAGTTTACAAAATGTTTAAATATAATTATTTGAATAATTAGGATAAATTTGTGATGTGAATACTTATGGGGATAGAGAATGGGTATTGTTACAATTATTTAACGGAATATTCTTATATATAACATAATATTCTTATATTAACAGTAGATTGTAAACATGATTTAAACTTAAATAAATAAATAACTAAACAAATTAAAATATGATATTTTTGAGATATTTTACAATGAAAATTATTTAAAAATAATAAAATAATATGTTTTATAACTTAAATAAAATTTAATTAAACTTAAAACTTCACATATTAGAATAATATCATATTAAACATATAATATAATATAACCTACTGTTAACTAGAAACAAACTTCTTTAAAAATATTTAGCAACAAACTTAAATTTAAAATCCATCTATAATATTAGTATTATATTAAACATATAAAATATAATCTCTTGTTGTCACTGCCAAATTCAAAAACTAGAACAAACATAAACTTAAACAAAATTAATTAATTAATTAAAATAGGATATTTTAAAGATATTTTATGATAATTTAAATAATTAAATCATATTTATTTAAAAATAATAAGGTCATACATATGATTTTGTTTATCTTATATATTTGTGTAATATTTTATTTTTATCAAGTGATTGGAGCTCATTTTCTTCATCAAATTCACCAAAAAAGACATCATTGCAAGTTACATTAGAAACTAAAAATAGTTGATGCATGTATACTACTCCACACTATGACCTTTTCTATTCTTATTTTATTCTATTATTAATTTCTTTTTAAATATTATTATAATTTATATATATGTCATGTAGCGATGAAAATATATATATATATATTAATGTTGTGTTTAGTTGTCATATGTTTAGAGATTATTGATATAAATATTTATATATACTATAGAACTGTAATTCATTATATTATATATTGAAAAAAAAGTGAATCAATTTTTTTTAAAATTATAGACAATGTTTTGCCTTAATTTTTTAATATATTAAATATATTTTATTTATTTTTATGATGTTGTTTATTTATTTAATATTTATATGATAATTAAAATAACAATAAAAAGAAATATATATTTAAATAAGGATGTTTATAACTTTAAAATTAAACAAACGTGAATTGCATCTTATTTTTACCTAATATATATATAAAATTAGATTAAAATTTATATTTGTGGCTCTCTTGTTGATTTATCGTTGTCCACCTCACACATTAAATAACAACGTGTTATTTGGTTCAATTGATAAGAAATTTTACAAAGTAAGATTCAAAAGTTTATTTAAGGCTTGAAAATAATGTGATATTGAGTGAAGCTTGAAATTTAAAAATTCAATTTGAAAATAGTGTGATATTGAGTGAGACTTGACTAAGGGAAACACGTCAATTATTTTGGCTAATTCTATATCCTCTCTTATGCCGAAAACTATTACATAATACATGAAAGTAATTAGAATTGGTTCATCTCATTTTTGATAAAAGAAGACTACCTTTGTTATTTAGAGAGAAAAAACATACTACTAATAAAAGTGAGTGAGTAAATCAACTAATTTTTGCGTTCTTGTTCCAATAATTCTCATTCTAACTGTACTACTCTATATAGTTGGCCTTCCTATATTAACAAATATTATTCATTGTCTTGGACATTTAAATTATACCAAAATATAAATATATATTCCCTTTGTTGGTTTTTTAGTTCATTGCCATGGTCAAGCTAAATATACAAATATTATTGGCTTTATGACTTGGGAAAATGTATAAGTCAAGCTAAACGTGTGTTCTAAGCTGGATATTGCCCAAAATGGTCAATAATAGACAAAAAAAAAATCTATTTTTAAAAAAAAAATAATCTTTTATTTAAATAAATAATAAACAAAATATACGTACCATATTTAATGTATACGATATTGACTTGCCTTGACACCAAGCAACACGCTCAAATTATTTTGACAATGAAATATATATATATATATATATATATATATATATATATTAAAGCACAATCTTGTCCCTTTCAATAAATATTAAAAAAAATGGGAAAAAAGTTCAATAGAGATCTGAATTTATAATATGATTACATTTTAGTAAAACATCCTAAACTATCTGAATTTTAAATTATTTTACTTGTAATTGAAATTATTATATTATCCAATAAACCGATTTATTGTCTATATATACTTTCACTTTATTTATATTTTTTAAAATGAATAAATGACTTGTTAAGTCATAAACATCCTAAACCATGTGAATTAATGTAAAATTATTTTATTTGTAATTGAAATTTAATGTAAATGATGTTGACTTATTTTGAAACCCAAACAACACGCAAGAAGTTTGGGATATTATCTAAAATGATATTTTTTTTTCCAAAATAAATAGAAGAAAATGAGATGTGAAGCAGCTTACCCAAGCAACACACTGGAAATTTAATACTTTTATTTGTTTCATAATTTTGAAAATTAGGATATAACTTATCTTTAAAAGAAAAAGACACTTATATCTAGAAAATAAATATGTTCAAAGCTAAAATTACAAGATTTTTTTAGTTAATTTATTAAAATAAACTACTTTGTGAATCTGTTTAAAAAAATGATTAATTGAATTTTTAAATTTCAAGCTTCAATCATTCTCACATTATTTTCAAGCCTTAAATAAACGTTGAATTTTCCTTTGTGAAATTTCTTATCAACTAAACCAAATAACACGTTGTTATTTAATGTGTGTGGGTGGGCAGGGAGAAATCAAGGAGAGACACAAATATAAATTTGTATTTATTTATTGAAAAAAAAGCTTAATTGAATTTTTAAATTTCAAGCTTCAATCAATATCACATTATTTTCAAGCCTTAAATAAACGTTAAATCTTCAAGAAGAGAAGAATGAAGATGAAGTGTACTTGTTTACAAAATATATAGTTACATATTTATATATGTAAAAAATATATAGTTTATAACTTGTTTAATATTTTTGTTGGTATTGATTGTTTTCAGCTAGTACAATTTAATTTACAGCACTATTTTAACTTGTATTTCTGTTTTTCCTTGAGTGAAAGATACCTTTATGGTAAAATATGTTATATAAAATAAATAATTAAATATACCCTTCTGTTGGTCAAATCATTTCCAATACCTCTGGCCAAATATATGAATCTTATGTAGTTCCTCAATTTTAATGGTAATTAAATTGAGATCCGTATATATTTATATATATATATATACTAGATACAAATAATGTGTATGCACGTTTGCTTAATTTTATTTATAGAATTTATTAATTATTTTTATTAAATTTATATTAATGTCATATAAATTTCAAATAAATATCCTATTTTAATTAAATATTTCTTGCTAGTTTTAAAAAAAAAACAATTTGTTGCTAATTCGAAGTAGATTATATTATATGTTTAATATGATATTACTCTAATAAGTAAGTTTAAGTTTAATTAAATTTTTTTTAAGTTATAAAACATACAATTTTATTATTTTTAAATAATTATCATTGTAAAATATCTCAAAAATATCATATTTTAATTAGTTTAATTATTTAATATTTTTAAATAATTATCATTATAAAATATCTACAAAAATATCCTATTTTAATTTGTTTGAATATTTATTATTTTTAAATAATTATTATTGTAAAATATCTCAAAAATATCATATTTATTTATTTATTTTTAATTATTTATTTAAGTTTAAATATTTACAAACTACAGTTAAATATAAGAATATTCTATTAAAGTTAACATTAAAAAAATAAAAAAACTGTTAAAACCAAGAATTTCTGTTATCTACACACTTATTATATAGAAGAAATAATAAGTCAATATCTAAAATCAATAACAACATAATTTTTCGTTATAGTTTTGGAAATTAATCAATAATTTAAATACTTTAATTTGAAATATTAATATATGTGATGATAAATTATTATGACTCATTTATCATTTATTTAATTATTTTAATTTATTTACCTTATTTAGATGATTTTAAAACTGAAGACTTTATGTTAAATCTAACTAAAAATGAGAAAACAAGTATATAAGTAGATATATATATATATATATAATTACTTGAGAATAAAAATACTATATATGTACTTAATCATATATATAATTATTATATATTTTTAAAATATGTATACATGCTATATAATTATGTATAGGTATCACTAAATTTTTAAAAAAATTTGAAATAATTTAGGATGTTAAAATCAAGATTCAAATAGCATGATGCACACCTACTATATTAAAAATAAAAATCACTACCAAATAATTTTTTTTATACGTACGTACTCTATATATGTATAATCTGGGTCAACGATACTGGAAGATTTTAGAGTTGTCGTAGCGAGCTATTAAGAATTTTTGTGGTAATTCGGTCAAAGCAAAAGAATGTTAAATTATATGAGCTATACTCGAAGATCAACATGGAGAACAACAAACGATTAAGAATCTTGATGAAACAACATTGAATTGGGCAACAATAGACGAAGGAGGCGGAGCAGAGGAAGAGAAGCAAGCTCGAGACGAACTACAAAAAGTACAATAAGAGCTTCCATTCATAAATTACGATAAAGAAACTGCTTGGCTCTCTCATCCTTTTTAATATGGGGAATAGTACTTTTAGTTCTCTCTTTTTTCCAATCCAAACTCTCCTAGCTCTTTTTCTATGGCATACTATTCACCATATTAAAGAGGTTATGTAAACTTTGTATTCTCAATAGTATTTAGTTTATCATTCATACGATGGAAGCAGATATTAGCTGATGAAACTGTGATAGGGACTTGATTATTGTGTAATATTGTATATTTTTAAGTGTTATTTGGGTAAAATTATTTAAGAAACAAATATTTAATTTGATCGTATTTTGTGTTAATTTTCATATTTATGCAAAAAATGCACCACTAATCACATACAAGTTACTTTGTGGGCTTCAATAATTTTAGGCCCAAAAATACTTCAATCAATCTCCAAGTCAATTGGGCTAGCAAGCCCATATCCATTTCATTCCTTCAACATTGGCAAGTTCTAAGTCAAAGTTGCATCAATCAGCCATGATCTACAACAGACCGACGTCCAAGAGCGCATGATCAACGGCTGAGAATGTTTTGCATGGCTCTTCTTTCATTCAACACGTGGCCCGGATTAGAATGTGTCCCCGAATCATATATTGACACATGGCACACTTATCTCTTAACCAATCATATTGTCATGCTTGATATTCTGGCTGATTTTACCTACCCATAATAGTACTTTTGAATGGTCATTTCTTCATGGTGAAATTAGTTCCTCTTTGGTGCTTGGAGCATTTGGATCTTAGTTACAATAATTTCACCAAAATCCCCAAGTTTATAGAATATCTCAATTTTTTAAGAAATTCTAATATCGAAAATTATTCCTTGAGAACATGCAAATATCACCAAGTTGCATATACTTGACCTTAGTGACTTTCGATCGTAACAGATTGATTAATACTTATAGTTTCAAATGACTTTCTCATCTCTACAACCTAAGAATCTTAAAGCTTAGTACAAACTTCACAAAATCCATAGACTGACTTCATTCAATTAAAACACCTCCCTCCTGATCGAGTTTACACTTACGAAAAATGTTAGACTAGTTAATTAAAAATGGTAAAATTTTGCTATTTAATATTGTTTTTATATTCATTTTTTGTACAATGTTTCACTATGAATTCTGACTGTTTTTTCTTTGCTTATGGAATGCGGCAAAATAAACTAAACAACCTCTGCACTCAGTCCCACATACTAGCGTGTGGGAATGTCCTGATTTTTACCCAGCTTCATTCTCTGGCAGCAAATCTGGTTTGGACACTTCTGCTATGGCACAAAATATTAAACATGTATTCAAAGTTAGTCTTGATCTTACCAAGTATGAGTACAATACCGTTGGTACTTATCTTCCTAATAAAGATAGGTAACACATTAATTAGCTATTTTTTTTTTATCTTTAATACCAGAGACGATAAATCCACATTTTAAAACTTTATCATGGGTTAGAAAGTAGTCATTAATTAGCTAATATTGCTTCATTGTTCATGAAATTTATAAGAAAAAAAGCTGTCATGGTTGGCTAATTGACTCAAAAAATAGTATAGCTGGTGTCCTCTAATGTAATAAATTGTTGGTATATGAAGTTGAATAAGATATAATACATGTTATTAGTATTTTTTTAATCTTTGATAAAAAAAGTTAGTAGAGGAAATGATAGTAGTAAATGGTATATAGGTATATGATGGCGATAAGTTGATGGTGGATAATATGAATGAGAAGGGTTGATAAGACAAAGAAAGAAAGCAGAATTTGGAGAGAGAAACAATTAGAAAATCTCAGCTCAATTGAGTTCTGAGGTATTGATTTGTATATATATCATTTACCAAGAATCTGCTATACAATTTGTAAAATCCCAGTTTTGAGGGATTTGTTTCTATTTTTAGTTTATTGGCATTTTTGGTTTTAGTCAAAATTATTATTGTATTTATTGATTAAATCCTGTTTATTGTGTAATATTCTCTGCTGTAAATGTCTCTTTCCGTATATAGAATAAATCTGGAATTATCTTGGAAATATTCTTGTCATTTATTCTTTTTGTCTCGGTTAGGAAAGTCTTGGTATCTTTTGTTCCAGCAGAATCCGGTTCTGTCGAAACAGGTGGATATTTACCTTATTTAGAATTATCTTGTGCATCAAGTAATCAATGGTGAATATTCTTTATTTATGCTTTTGTTTCTCTATAAAAGCTTCTGACCTAGACGATTAGGTTATGACTTCAGAGATTGATTTCATATTTTGTTGAAGTGCCGTTTTCATGTGGAAAGAGCTTTTGTTCTAGAGCTCTTTGTGTTTTGTTTTCTGTTTTTCTTGCATATGTTTTGTTAACTGTTTTGCAGGTAAAACTCTCAAGGACACCTTGTTTAAGAGCTTCGGGAGAAGCTTGTAGTGTGAGTCACTCTTCGGGATGATTAGTGCACGGACCAGAAGTTGAAGGGAGTTCAAGTTTCTGAGTCATTTGGAAGTGTTATTAGGAAGTGTCAAATTGCTGGGATTGCGACAATTTAAAGAGGGAGTCTTTAAGATTGTATAAGTCAATTGGTGATTGTAATTTGAATAATTCTTATCTAATAAACTTCATTCTCTGGGCGTGGCCTCGTGGATTAGTAACAACCTGCAAAGGTTGTTGATACCACGTAAAAATTCGTGTGTCCTTTATTTTTACGTTTCTGATTAAGTAATTCTGTTTACACATATCATACATCTGTTTAAGCATTTCCGCAATCTGTTAAAACGTGTTTTTACATACATCCTTGGATTAATTATTTGAATTAACCAATTAATTTAATCCAAATAAGTGAATTTTCAATTGGTATCAGAGCGGTTCACTAAACTCTTAGTGAGATCTTGTGGTTATTTTCCGTTTGATTTGTTTTGTGTGAAATGTCTTTCTTTGCAGAAGGTAGTTCGGTGTCTCGACTTCCATTGCTAAATGGCTCAAACTATCCATATTGGAAAGTTAGGATGAGAGCCTTCATAAAAGCTCAAGATGAGAAAGCATGGAGAGCAATTTTGTCTGGGTGGTCACCTCCTACTGAAAACGGTGAAGATGGAAGCACAATTGTAAAATCTGAACTTGTTTGGGACACAGAAGAAGAAAAATTATCTAGCTATAATAATAAAGCTCTTCACGCCATATTCAATGGTGTTGGAGAAAGTTTTATAAAGCTTGTTTCCACTTGCACCTCTGCTAAAGAAGCCTGGACAATCCTTCAAACTCAATTTGAAGGAACAGCTGATGTCAAGAGATCTCGATTCATTATGCTTCAAACTAGGTTTGATGATCTCAGAATGTCTGATTCTGAGACTTTAACTGAATTCTATGAAAGACTTTCTGATATTGCTAATGAATATTTTGCCTTGGGTGAGAAACTTGATGATTCTGTACTTGTTAGGAAAATTGTTAGAGTTCTACCTGACAGGTTTAATGTGAAGCTCACAGCAATGGAAGAGGCAAAAGATTTCAGCAACATGAAGGTGGAAGAGTTGATGGGATCACTACGAACTTTTGAGCTTAACCAAAAGATTCGTCAAAAGGACAAACCTAACCCATCAAAAGAAAAAGAAAAAACGATTGCTTTCAAAAGCACAAAGATGGAGACTCCTGATGAGGGAGACGGTGATAATGAAATGGCTTTGCTCTCAAAAAAATTTCAAAAATACATGAAAAATATTGGGAATAGGCAAACCATTGGAAAGGCTCCTAGAGGTAATTTCTCTTACTCTAAACCCTCTTTCTCTAACAAAAAGGGTATTCAGTGCAGGGAATGTGAAGGTTTTGGGCACATCCAGGCTGAATGTGCAAACACTCTCAAAAAAAACAAGAAAGGTATGATCGTTACATGGAGTGACGAAGACTCGGATAACAGTGAAGAGGAAAAAGAGAACGTTGCGTTCACAACCAGCGTTTCTGAGTCAACATTGAGAGAGGCCAAAATGGTGTGCCTAAACAATTGTACCAAAGGTGAAAGCTCGGATAATGATGAATCCGATCTAAATGGTGAGTCTCTAGGAGAAGCATACAAAAAATTGTATGAATCATGGGAGAAATTGTGTTCTGAGAATCGATCATTGGTTAGTAAGAACAAAGAACTTTCAGCTGAGATTAAAATACTTGTTGATCAAAATGAATTGCTTGAAAATGATATTAATTCGAAAATTAATGAAATAAGAAAATTGACAAAAGATCTTGAGAATCTCAATAAGAATGTTAGAATGCTTAACCCTGGATCTACTGTTTTTTAGGAAATTCAGAATGCAGGTCAACAAGGGCACATAGGACTTGGAGCCTCAAGTTCTCAAAAAGTGCAAAAAACTGTGTTTGTTTCTACAGGGTTATGGGCACCTGAAAGTTCTGCTCCCACAGGTATAGTGTCTGACTCAACAGAAAACAAACCTGTTGTTACAGAAAAAAGGTTCACTGGTCGTAAGAACAAAGGTAAGAATACTGTGTTTATTCCCACATGTCACTTCTGTGGGAGAAAGGGACATATTAGACCAAGATGTTTCACTCTCATGAATTTTGCTAAAAACAAATACTTTGAAAAATCGAATTATTTCAAAGAAAACATGAAAGTGAAAAGATCTAAATCAAAAAATGTTTGGATTGAAAAGAAAAAAATGTTTTGCTGGAATTTGTGATGATAGAATTCCTTCGTCTTACTTATGGTATTTTGACAGTGGTTGTTCTAGACATATGACAGGTAACAAGACAATTCTCACTGACATAAGACCTATGCATTGTGGATCAGTCACGTTTGGTAATGGTATTGAAGGTAATGTTCTTGGAATAGGTACTCTTGATTTTGATGGGTTACCTAGAATTAAAGGAATTTTACTTGTTGAAGGACTTAAGGCTAATCTCCTTAGCATTAGCCAAATTTGTGACCAAGGCTTCATGGTCAACTTTGATAAAGAAAATTGTGTTGTGGTAAATCAAGATGGTGAGGAAATTCTTGAAGGGTACAGGTCTAGAGACAATTGTTATACCATGTTACCCTCTTTCATGTGTTATTCTGCCTTAGGTAACAATACTGATGTGTGGCATGCCAAACTTGGGCATATAAACTTTAAACTGTTGAAAAAGTTGTCTCATGCAGGGATTGTTCGTGGCTTACCTAGTTTGGGTAAGGAAACTGAAGGCAAGTGAAAAGAATGCCAACTTGGTAAGCAACTAAAAAGCACTCATAAAAGTGTCTCTGACATTAATACTTCGAAAGTGCTAGAGTTGCTTCACATGGATCTAATGGGTCCAATTCAAGTTGAAAGCTTGAATGGTAAGAGGTATATATTTGTGTGTGTGGATGATTTTTCTAGATACACATGGGTTGAATTCTTAAGGGAAAAATCAGTTACGTTTGATGCGTTTAAAACCTTGTGTACTAAGTTGCAGGTTGAAAAAGATTGCACAATTGGAAAAATTTTGCGCATACGTAGCGATCATGGGAAGGAGTTTGAGAACTCGGTCTATGATGAATTTTGTAAGGCTGTAGGTATAACTCATGAGTTCTCAGCTCTTAAAACGCCTCAACAGAATGGCGTAGTGGAAAGGAAGAATCGTACCCTGCAAGAAATGGCTAGGGTAATGTTGAATAGCAAGAAACTAACTAAGAGGCTATGGGCTGAAGCCATTAGTACTGCTTGCTATATCATAAATCGTGTCTTTCTTCGTCCAGGTACCTCTAAAACCTCATATGAATTTTGGAAAGGTAAAAAACCAAGTGTTGCTTATTTTCATGTGTTTGGATGTGCTTGTTACATTTTGAGGGATAGAGAACATCTGGGAAAATTTGATAACAAAAGTGATGAGGGTGTATTTCTTGGGTACTCCACTAATAGTAAGGCTTATCGTGTGTATAACATGAGAACCCAAATTGTTATGGAGTCAATTAATGTTGTTATTGATGATGTTCGAGATTTCTCTGAATTTTCTACAGAAGAAGAAATTGACAGGTTTGTGGACGAATCCGATGAGCAAGTTGACGGTGAACCTGTTCATGACCATGCTGTGGGAACCTCCAGAACTTCTGTATCCACAGATCCTGAGTCTGATGACACAGATACTGAACAGACAGAAAAAGGTTTCCAGGTATTATATCTGATGAGATTCGAAAAGAACCTTCTAGCAGAGTCAAACTGAACCATCCATCAGATTTAATTCTGGGGGATCCTAAAGACAGCATGGTGACACGAAAGAGGTTTAGTAATGTTTCTCGTTTTGCTTGTTTTTTATCCAATTTTGAGCCTAAAAATGTGAAAGAGGCATTAACTAATGCTAATTGGATTGAGGCTATGCAGGAAGAATTATAGCAATTTTTCAGAAATAAAGTGTGGAATCTTGTGCCCCGTCCACTTGACACAAATATTATTGGTACTAAATGGATCTTTAAAAATAAATCTGATGAATTTGGTACTATCATAAGAAATAAGGCAAGATTGGTGGCACAAGGATACACACAAGTGGAAGGGATAGATTTTGATGAAACATTTGCCCCAGTTGCAAGACTGGAATCTATCCGTTTGTTACTCTCTATTGCTTGTTTGATTGGTTTCAGGTTGTTTCAAATGGATGTGAAATCCGCATTCTTGAATGGTGTTTTAAATGAGGAGGTCTATGTTGAACAACCTAAAGGGTTTGAAGACCCTCATGCACCAGACCATGTCTACAAGCTAGACAAAGCTCTTTATGGGCTCAAGCAGGCACCAAGGGCATGGTATGAGAAACTTACAAATTTCTTGGTGTCACATGGGTACAAAAGGGGAGGAGTTGACAAAACATTGTTCATCAAGACTGTTGATTCACATATCATAATTGCTCAAATCTATGTGGATGACATTGTTTTTGGCTCTACCTCTGAGTCAGAAGTGAAAAAGTTTGTGGAACAAATGAAAGACGAGTTTGAAATGAGTATGGTGGGTGAACTAACGTTTTTTCTAGGTCTGCAGGTAAAGCAAATGGAGGAAGGCACTTTTGTGAGTCAAAGCAAATATGCAAAGAATTTGGTCAAGAAATTTGGTCTTGAAAGCTCAAAATTTGCAAAAACACCAATGAGCACCACAACTAAACTCACAAAAGATGAGAATGGTGTCAAAGTTGATCCTACACTCTATAGGAGTATGATTGGTAGTTTGCTTTATCTCACTGCTAGTAGACCTGACTTGTGTTATAGTGTTGGTGTGTGTGCTAGGTACCAAGGGAATCCAATGGAATCTCATGTGAAGGCTGTGAAAAGAATAATTAGATATGTTCATGGAACAACTGATTATGGTCTTTGGTACACCAAAGAAACTAATCCCACTCTTGTGTGTTTTAGTGATGCAGATTGGGCTGGCAACACCGATGATCGAAAGAGTACTAGTGGGGGATGTTTCTATCTAGGGAACAATTTGGTGTCATGGCACAGTAAAAAACAAAACTCGATCTCCCTCTCCACTGCTGAGGCAGAATACATTGCTGCTGGAAGTTGTTGTGCTCAACTCTTATGGATGAAACAAATGCTGAAAGACTATGGGTTTGATCTTGACACCTTAACTGTTTTTTGTGATAACACAAGTGCCATCAACATTTCAAAAAATCCGGTACAACACTCTAGGACTAAGCACATTGATATTCGACACCATTTCATAAGAGAATTAGTTGAGAATAAAACTCTTGTGCTTGAGTATATTGAAACTGAAAAACAACTTGCAGATATTTTCACCAAGGCCTTGGATTCAGTTAGGTTTGACTCCCTCAGAAAATCCTTGGGAGTTTGTCTTGTTTAAAGTATTGGTTCTTGGTTGTTGGCACGAGCTTAGAATCTGTTCAAACATTTTGAGAATATGTGTGTATGACTTAGAATAAATTATCCTGTGTTGTATGAATTCCTGATTTGCATGCCTTGAGTAAAATCAAATAGCAATCCCCTCGTAGTATATTTCTGTGAATCAAGCATTGTTTTATGTGACAGTGGTGTTTAGTGTTTCACAATTTCAGGCTCCTATGAATGAATAGAGCTACCTTCCTAGTGTGTGAAAGCCATCTTTGAGTAAGTTGGAACTTTGTAATTCAGAGTTATAAAGAGGATACTCTACCATAGAAAAGGGCTACCACTAGGGTAAGTGTGAGAGCGTCTTCATAGGGTACAAATTTTTGAAAGAGACTTTCTGTCAAATTGGGCAATGTTCCCTTGCTACACTCTCACACACATATGCTTGAAGTTATGATTCACCGAATTTTAAAAAAAAAAAAAAAAAGGAAAAAGAAAAATTTATAATAAATGTTCACATAGTGTTTGATTCATTTTGAAATATGCTTAGTAACTGGATTGTGCTTGATTTGTGTTCATGTATTGCTCAAGATTTCATCTTCACAAGGTTTTTTATTTTAAGGTTCTCATACACACATGATTCTCTCATTGATTGTTCAGATTGTTTGTCACGTGCCCATAATTCAAGTTGTATTTGTTGTTTAGATTTATTCTATTAAATTTAAAAAAAAAATAAAAAAAAAGAACATTAAAAAAAAAGGAAAAGGAAATATGGGGAAATTGTCTTGACCGAATCTTGGTTTTGTGAATATTGCTTTGATGAGTTTCTTTTCAATATACCAAGTTATTCAAGTTTTTTTTTATTCTTGGCATCTCACGTGAATTAATTGAGAATATTGTGTTGCTTAAAGTCTTTGATGTGGTTTCCTTTTTTTGAAATCGTATGGCTAGGGTTTGATCTCTCTTATTGTGTCATGATCTTCACCATTAAATTTGGTTTCCTTTTGTGTTCCTCTATTGTTGTAATTTTGAAATAAAAAGGGAAAGAAAATTGTAAAGGAAGGGAGCAAGGAGATCGTGTGCCATGATGAGGATATTTGGTCTTAATAAGAAATTTTTTTGAAAAAGGAAACATCTCTTCCTTGTCAGATTTGAGCAGTTATTTCAGAGAGATGTGACAGATTTTTGGGCAATTAACTGCCCATTTTGAGTAATGGAAAGATCACATTCGGTTTGGTCTTTTATATAAGGGTTTCTTCCTCTTGTCTCTCTCACACGATTTCTCTAACTCTTCTTCATCTTCTTGGCTGTTACTTTTTTTTTTTTTTTTTTTTGAGTTACAGATACCATGGTGAGGACCAGAGGAGCACACTCAAAGAAAACTCCAACCAATCTCTCAAATCCTCTGTCTAAAACACCTGTCAGCACAGCCGTGCCGTCTGCCTCTGCTCTTTCCAAGTCCGTCTCGTCGCCTAGTTCATCTGCGGGGACAAGACCCAAAATGAAGCCGCATAAGCAGACAACTCCGGTTCCCACGGTGACCCCTCTGGTATTCCCCGATGTTGATGCTGCTGTCCCTGTGTCGTCACCACCATCTAAAGGGGTAGTGACCGAAAAGGTCTCTGTTATTCCTTCTTCTCAGAGCGCTCCAACCAAAAGGACTAGGGCATCCGAAAAAGGGTCTGTCGAACCCTCTCCACCAAAGAAGTCGTCTCTCCCACCAAAGACAAATGCCAAAGGTTTTTTGAAGAGGAAAACGCCCTCCGATTCTACTGTCTCTCCTCTATCCTCGGTCAAGAAACGTCTCAAGGACAACCCACCATCACCGTCCACTTCTGAGGCTGATGAAGAAGAAGAAACGGTGGCTGAAGAATCCACAGAAGATATCCCAGAGAAAGTGGCCTCTGACAAAGAGCTGTCTCAGGAACCTGAAGAATCAGCCACCGACTCTGAGCCAAGGGAAGAGGAAGATGTTGCGTCGTCTGATCCAGATGTGGACACAGTCCCAAGCCCTGTCGCCGCTGTTCCCAGTCCTGTGGTAACAAAACCCTCATCCAAGGTAAAAGGCAAGAAACCCATCTCTCGGTCTGGTACTCCTCTTACTAAGTCAGTGGTAAAATTTCAACCTCACTCTTATTCCTTCTGTTATAATGATAATGAACGAGATATGATGTTGTATGCCCATCGTAAGTTCCTTCCCGAGAGGAATTTTGTTCTTAGTGACCATAGGTCCTTCGGAGTTCTCATCTTGCTTCAAACCCATGAGTGGGTTGGGTCCTTGGTGAAGCTTTCTGGCTATGTGGAGCGTGTTGTGAAGGAGTTTTATGCCAATCTTACCAATGATGTGCTTGATCCAAAGTCCCCTCTCTTCGAAAAGGTTTATGTCCGCGGACAATGGTTCTCCTTCGCTCCTAAAGATATTGCAATCGCACTCCAAATTCCGATTGCAACTGTTGAAGACCAAGCTGCTGAAACACTTGATCGCGATGAAGTGTTGTCCGAGCTCGTGGGACAACGCATGCAGTGGTCCCCCAACACGGTTCTGCTGGTCACCAACCTGACAAATATGTATGCTGTGCTCCACAAGTTTGCCACTTCAAACTGGAAGCCTACATCTCACACTAACACCATTTCTTTTGACCTGGCCGCATTCCTCTATAAAGTTGGCACAGGCATAGAAGTTGATCTGGCGAAACACATTTTTGATCAAATTGTTGGTTTCCGCAGGGGTAATCGTAAGTCTCTTAATTTGCCCTTTCCCCATCTCATTTATAAAATTCTTAGCATGCAAAATAATGACATCAAACTGGAGACCGAAGACTTGGTCCTAGCCACTACTGCCGTTTCATTCCGATCAAGTGGCCCTTCAAATGAGACTGGCGAAGCACCAAGCGCCAAGAAAGTGAAGCCTCAGTCCCTCAATTTCGTATCTGAGGACCTGCCCCCTGATTCTGTCCCAACAGTTTCACCTGCTGTGGCTACAGAATTAGCGTTCCTTCGTTCTAGTATGGCTGATCTTCACACAAAGTTTGCTATCATCCAGCAGTCCATTCAAGACCTACTGATGCTTGCCACCCGTGCTTCAAATTCTTGACCACTGTTTTTATTTTATTTGTTTATTTTGTCATACAACATTGGTCTTTTGGGGTCTTTTATATTTTTCTTTGGTACTTTGACAGACAAATAGGGGGAGAAACACTCCTGGTTTGTTTTTTATTAAGTTTTTTTGTGAACATCAAACTCTGGACCCTCTACTTTTTGAGGGGGAGTTTTTTATGATTACTTGTTTTTGATTACTTGTGCTTACTTCTGCTTTTTCGCAGGGGGAGTTTTATTTGGTAATCACTAACTTGTTTTTCTTGCAGGAGTGTTACATTAATTTTGCCTTCCAAAGTGCCAAAGGGGGAGATTGTAAAATCCCAGTTTTGAGGGATTTGTTTCTATTTTTAGTTTATTGGCATTTTTGGTTTTAGTCAAAATTATTATTGTATTTATTGATTAAATCCTGTTTATTGTGTAATATTCTCTGCTGTAAATGTCTCTTTCCGTATATAGAATAAATCTGGAATTATCTTGGAAATATTCTTGTCATTTATTCTTTTTGTCTCGGTTAGGAAAGTCTGGGTATCTTTTGTTCCAGCAGAATCCGGTTCTGTCGAAACAGGTGGATATTTACCTTATTTAGAATTATCTTGTGCATCAAGTAATCAATGGTGAATATTCTTTATTTATGCTTTTGTTTCTCTATAAAAGCTTCTGACCTAGACGATTAGGTTATGACTTCAGAGATTGATTTCATATTTTGTTGAAGTGCCGTTTTCATGTGCAAAGAGCTTTTGTTCTAGAGCTCTTTGTGTTTTGTTTTCTGTTTTTCTTGCATATGTTTTGTTAACTGTTTTGCAGGTAAAACTCTCAAGGACACCTTGTTTAAGAGCTTCGGGAGAAGCTTGTAGTGTGAGTCACGAGGACTATCGTTCACTTTATTATTCAAGAATTAACACTAAAACTTAAAAGGGGATTTTGATTTTTAACTCAAAATTAAATAGCATAAACTAGAAAGCAATTAAAGATGGATATTAAGAAGCAGTTAAAGGTTAATCTCCACCCCAACAATCATTCCTAATCATTAATAATAAATATTATTCAAATTTCTCAATTAAACTATTAACCCCGCAAATAACGTTGAAGCAGTCAATTATCCCAGTCTCCCTATTATAAGTAATCAAGGCGAAGCGCTCAATAATTAACTCTTTTATCTAAGCAATAAATCTATGGAGCATACAATCTATTTAACTTAGATAAAGCATTAAGTTCTATGGAAACAAGTTAATCTAGGCAATAAATTAATGAAGCATATAATTCATTTAACCTAGGTTCTATTTTTCATCACAATCAACAATTCTTTTGACTTAACTATCAATTGCAATTTATCACACACACTTAGAATCCTAAACTATTAGGTGAGTAGTAATTCTAAGATGACAATTGAACAATGTAACACCTTAATTAGTTGGCCACCTAACAAGAAATCACAAAATTCATAACATTCAATTGGAAAAATAGAAACAATCTAATATTGAGAGAAATTGAAGAACAAAATTCATTATCAATAATCAAGAATTCATATCTTGGGTTTTGAATTAACCCTTAACCTAAAAAGAATCTACTCCATAATTGTAATCATAATCACAAACATAATTATAATTAAAATTATAGAGATTAAGGAAAGAAAAGAAACTAGATGGATGAACAAGATTGTTGTCGCATTGTAGTCTCAGACTCTTCAGAGTCTTTTTTTCTCTCTAAACCGAATCAAAACTTAATCTAAAATTAACCCTAATAATTATTTATAGTCTCAATTAAATTCTAATTAAAAAGAAACAAAAAATATGAAAACGACGTCGTGAGCCGCGGCCTGAAAAATGCGAGCCGCAGCCTAGAACGAAATCTGTGCTTAAATCTGTCCCTCAGGCAGCGGCCTGAAATTTTCGCGCAACGGCCTGGCACCATAGGTAGCGGCCTGTCTGGAAGAAAAATCCTGAAAGTGCAATTTCAACTTAAAGTGCCGCGGCCTGAGTTTTATGAGTCGCGACCTACCTCCAAATTCTTCAATTCTTGATCTTAGATAGCTTCCACGTTGCCACCACTTCCACATTTCAATCCCGAAAGCTTTGAATACTCCTAAAACTTTATTTTAACTACACTTGCCATCAAAATGTCAGATTTATCATCATAAAATGCAACGTAGAAAATATGTTGTAGAATCACGAAACTTAGTGAAAACTATTAAAAATGCAATCATAACACCATCCAAGCATAGAAAAACTTAACAAATATTAATACAAAAATGACCTTATCAAATTCCCCCACACTTGAATATTGCTAGTCCCTTAGCAAAACACTAAAATAACAAAACTAAAAATAAAACAAACTAATCTAGACTCACTAAACAACGGTCTTGTCAAAAGCTTGAATGTCTCTGAGAATCATACAAATAAGTAATGCCAAAACAATTCAGATTTTCATACTCATTAGAATTTCAACTCCATATGTAATTTACCATTTGATTTTCAAAAATAATTTACTAAGCACTTAATCACAACACCAACTCAAATGCATCGAATTTAATCCATACTTGCCAAATCATTTTCTTTTAAATCAGTCCCTATATACCAAAATGTTTTTCAATGAAAAGCATCCACTCCATAGACATTAACCAATCATTCCCCACTAATATAAACACACAATGATCAGAAAATCAAAAAGTCTTTATAGGCTTGTAATGTAAGGCTAAGGTTAATGGTAGTTGAGAAAGATACATTTAAGCTCAAATCACACCATAGCATACATCAACTTCATTCTTTGAACTTGCCCCAAATTTTCCCATACAAATCAAGAAGTACCTATTTGTTTTTTACTCTTCATAATGATCTCACTATTTCCCCCACACTTATACTTTTGCAAAATTTGCATATATACATTTTCTTTCATTGCAAATCATTTTTTTTTATTCATAATATTCGAAGGAGAGAAATAGAGATCATACACAACTTACAACCAAACAAATAACCCATAAGTATTTCCCCCCCCCCCCCCCCCTTTTTTTTTTCTTTTTTTCTTCTTCTTCTTTTTTTTTTTTTCAACAAACCATCCCACAAGATCAAATCATATATATATAACCATGGTGTAATGGGTTACTAAAAGAAATATTTTTCAAGGAAGTATAAGGTCAAAAATTTCGCTTTATAGAAGAAAAGAAATAGTCATCATGGCTCAAACATGGGAAACTAAGGATTATCATATAATAGGTTGGCTTGAACGGCTCAAACGATCCAAAGAACTGCCTTAATCATCTTCCTAATCATGTGTACTAATGATTTCGCCTCAAACAATTGATTAATGATTTCTAGAGTGGTTGGGACTTCAAAAAAAATTTCTTTCAACAAGCAATTTTTTTTTCCAACACATTTAAGTGGTGAATTCAATCGTGCATAGAATGAAAAAAACAACATAAATCAAAAT
The DNA here is from genome assembly GCF_963169125.1 of Humulus lupulus. Taxonomy (NCBI): domain Eukaryota; kingdom Viridiplantae; phylum Streptophyta; class Magnoliopsida; order Rosales; family Cannabaceae; genus Humulus; species Humulus lupulus. Next base: position 6,098,590 of record NC_084798.1, read on the forward strand.
AGCAATTCACATAGGAGTCAAGCACACAAATCATACAAAAATTCCTCATTGTCTAACATCACTTTAAGCATAATTCAAAGTTTCATCATCGACCAATGCTTTCAACAAGACCAACACAACTGACACTAACTGACACTAAAACGAAAATTAACAAATAGAGCAAAACATAAATTTTCTTCCCCCCCACACTTAAACAGTACATTGTCCTCAATGGACTTAGGAAAATAGAAAAGAAAGTGAAAAGAGAAGAAAGAAAAACTCCCTCATAACACATCACTCCTCAGGAATATCCATATCTACCTCGCCAACAACATCCTCATCATTAGGGGCCTGATATGGCACCATGGGCATGGGAACCGGTGGTGGGTATGGCTGCAACCAAGTAGGAGCAGGTGGATATGTAGACATATCAACGTTCAAACGAGCCTGATCCATTCTGTAACAAATATCCTGATAGCTTGCATATTCGACAAACCTCTGTTTGTGATCCAGAATATGCTGAGTATTCGCCCGAATATCAAGTCGACCATAATAAATCTCTTGCTCCAAAGCTTGTAAGCGTTGCTGGGTGGTCCTTCTACTATCGTTCAGAGGAGGAACAAAGGCTGGAATAGAAGATTGGCCCGGATCATTAACTGGAACAACAATTTTCCCTTTCAATCGATCAAGGGTATTATGATCAATGATGCGCAATGGATGCACCGTGTCTTCAGACTCATCCCAAGAAACACCGTCCTGCTTACATAACGCCGTGATCAAAGAGGGAACATAAAAGCCATTCGTCACTTGATTCATACTTCGGATGATAGAAGCATGAATAATTTGGCCCACATTAATGGTTTTTTCTGTGAGAATTGCATAAAGAAAGATTGCTTCATGAATATCCACATGACCAAGTTGGGCGGTCGGCATTAATTTTGCCCCCATGAACCGCTGCCAGGCTTTTGTATTACTATCCAGGTACGCGGCTTTGATATAGCGAGGAACCCCATTATTATATAAATTCCAAACAGCACCCGGCATTGTAATTTCATCAATAACAGCTTGATGATCAAAATTATCCTTAACCGCACCATATTCATCACGCTGAAAGTGAGGTAGCTCATAATAGCTATTAATATCAGCTGCTTTGAAGGGCACTTTCACGCCTCTCACTTTCACCTTGTAATTTTCATGAGCCACAGCGTTGGCATAAAACTCACGAACTATAGGACCAATGCCCGGTTCAGGATGACCACATAATTTCTCCCAACCTCGAGACTCGATTTGATGCATGAGGAAAGGTTGATCATGGTGCATATGAAGATCAAATCCTCGCTCAGGGACCCATGCCTTATCATGAGAAATGGCATTCAAGTAGCTCTCATAGGCCTCCATAGACACAAATTTTAGGGGATCGTATGGAATTGGTGTCGATGAAGAGGCTTGATTCCTATTTGTCTTTGGAGCCATGGCTGTTAAAAAATTAGAAAAATAAAGAACAAGCACCCAACAACACCATTGTTAGTCATTAGAAGATTACGAGAAAAATACCACAATGGCCAACATTAATCCATACCAAAGTTTAAATGCCCCCAAATCCAAGGTCAAAGTGACACAATACATCACTCAACTCCTACATAACAATTTCTAACTCACCCCAAGAACACTCATGCACCAACCATATACTCCTTTCCTCACAAACTTTTTATCAAACACATAGAGTGCATATAAAAACCATCTCCAACAAATTATATACCATGAAGAAAAATTTCCCAAACAATAAAAATGTCCATGAATTAATAATCAAAGTAATACATAGGACATAGATTACCAAAATAAACCACCACAAAAATATTTCCTAAACACAGCACACTTCAATTATTCAAGTAACAAAACAAATATTGTATTTCAAGAAAAACTTACTTGATGAAATTAATGAATGTGAGTGCAAATCTTCTTGGATTATATATATATAATGTGAAAGAAATGCAGCAAAAAAAAGAGAATGTGTGAAATTCGGATTAGTGTGGGGAAATTCGGATTAGTGTGGGGAAATAAAGGTAGAGATGTGTTTATGGAGATATGGGGGAATTAAGATGGGGATGTGTTTATGGAGTAATGGAAACAAGGGGAAATGGAGGAATTGAGAGGGGTTTGTGATGAGAATGATGGGAAAAAGAAGAAAGAGGAATAAGGGTTTTTGGTGATGGGTAGAGAAATGATGATATGGAGGTTTTAAAATTAAAAAGGTTGAAACCGTCCGTAGGCCGCGGCACACCATAGACGAGCCGTGGCCTGTAGAGCTTCTTTTTTTTTCTTCTGAATTTCCTCTCGTGGGCCGCGGCCAGCGAAGTACGTGCCGCGGCTTGCGACATCCTGAAACACATTTTTGGAGAAAAGGGCCACGGCACACCAAAGACGAGCCGCGGCCTGTGAAGCTCCTGAAGCAATTTTTTCCCTTTTCTCGTAAAAGGGCCGCGGCCTAGGAAATGTGAGCCGCGGCTTACCTCGCCCTGATGCCTTTCATCATTTTTTTCATAAAAAGGGTCGCGGCTTGCAAAAATGCACTACACCAAACACCCATTACCATAACACATCATTATAATACTATTTAAAAAGAGTTATTGTATATTAGGAAAGTTTCAGGCGGCAAGGTAAAATAAAATAGCGCCAAATCACTAAGTTTTTGCTACAGTAACTCCCCTTTCCCGTGTACCCATTTCCCCTATACCCATTTCCAGTCTCATTTTCTTCAATCTTTCTCTTCCTGGTATACTCTCCCGTGTCTCATTTTCTTCTCTATTTCTCTTCCTGGTATACCCATTTCCCCTTTCTCATTTCCCATTTCCCGTAGACCTATCTCTCTCGGTCTCTCACTCCCCTTCACGAAAGACAAATCCTGAGAAGAGCTACACCACATTTGAAGGCAATATAGGAGGCACGATCTTCCCTGGAGGCTTTGGTTTGAAATCAGGTAATGTTCTCGTCACCATCACCAAATGCTTTTCCCTTTCTCTCTCTCTAGCCCCCTTTCTTCTCTCTCTTCTTCATTCTCGTTTCTCCATTTTTGTGAAATGAGATTGACTGGTTCAGGCATTCGCATAAATAGTTTCTTTCGTTTTGTTCCTTATACAATTTTTTGTTTTGTTTTTTTGGTTGATTCTATCTCTTGTGGTTTTACGAAGTATTAGACTTGCAGATATAGGTGGGTTATCTCTTACGCTTGTGACTCACTGTCTTTATGACTCTCATTAGGGAATGTTTTTGAACCTCGGGCATTAAACGAACTTCTTCCTCAGTGGAAACAGGAAGAGGTAATTGATTGCTCTCCTTGATTTCTTTTATTTTAACCGAGTTCTTTAGTCATGTATGTAAATTATTAATGTAATACAGTAAAACTTCCGGGAAGTGATCCTATGTTAAACTAAGTGTGTACATGAATGTCTCTGGACAGGAAGAGGCTGTTGGCAGGGAAGAGGTAATTGGCAGACTAGACCAGGTGGAATTTTTCTCTGTTTGGCTGCTACGAAAATAATCTTCTACAAAGAATGTATAATCATTATTTTGAGTTTTGATTAGGTTTTTGTTTCTATTTTAATATGTTGGTATATGAGCAGTTAAGAGTATCTTAGTTTTTGCTTCTTCTTGTAATGGTTGATGTTATTATTGTGTTTGTGTTTTGTGAAATGAAACAGATTGCGAAGGTATGGGTCAAAACGATTAGTCGGGCTAAGGATTTCAATGAGCAACTGGTGCAAGAAGCCAATGCAAAGATTTTCACTTTCGGTTCTTATCGATTAGGGGTAGGGCTTTTCTTGTCTCTTTCTCAATCTTATTATATATATTCACACATTAGAATGTTTGTTCATACTGTGAACTTTGAATTCCCCAGGCTTGTCAACAAGATCAATAACTCTATTGGTCAAGATCCTGATTCGAAGAACTTGATTGGGCTTCTAGATATTTATGGATTTGAGAGTTTCAAGACAAACAGGTGCTTAACTGGTACTCCTTTTGTTTTTGTTATTTAGAGAGGACTGCACTAAATCACTGTGCTCCAGGTGGTAGAGTTGTTTAATTAGGCAAAATTTCTGTTTTGTGGTATAACAAAATTGATTCCTTTGTTAATATTCTTGATTATATGCTGAGTGGTTTTACTTGTGAAAATAAGCCATCGGGAAAATGTTATTGCCAGGGCTATCTTTTGGTAATAGAGGTGATGCTGTACCTCTTTTCTTTGTATGGTTTACTCTCGTGAAAACACATTCTTTTCTCTTTAGGGAACCCTTTGGGTTATGGCTCAGTTCTCACTTTCACTTAGATTTTACTGCTAGCATTTGATTTCATCTCGAGTGTTTTGCTGATTCTTATGTTATCTGGTTCGGCAGTTTTGAGCAATTTTGTATCAATTTGACAAATGAAAAACTACAGCAACATTTTAATCAGGTTTGAGAAGATTTATCTTCTTTTGGTTTTAGTGAATCTGCTAAACTTTTTTTGGCTTACTTAAATTACTATTTGACAGCATGTTTTCAAGATGGAGCAAGAAGAATATACAAAAGAAGAAATTGACTGGAGTTATATAGAGTTTATTGACAATCAAGATGTTCTTGATCTCATTGAAAAGGTTGGTTGCTGTCTTTATATATATATATATATATACACATATTATGAAACATGTTTCTTGGCATACTTGTGTTAAAATCAATTATGATCTTTCCAACTTTGGTCCTTAAGGCTTTATATCTTTAATATACAAGTGCTTTTGCTGTTATGAGGATTCTTAGACATGTAATTTCTTTTTTTGTTTCAGGCCATATGATTTAGACTATTACATTACTGAATATGATGCATCTTAATCGAAGAACTTTATTTGATATTGGGTAGTTATTCTGATATTCAATGATATAAAGTTATATGGGATTGTCCAGGAAAATATTGGATATAGTTTGATATTGGGTAGTTATTTGGTTATTCAATGTGAAAAGAGTCAAAAGTGTTTTTATTTGCTGACTGAGTTTGCTAGAGACTGGAGTTTCTTGTTGTAATTTTCTTCAATCTGATCTTCTATCAGACTTGTATTTTTTCATATATTTATACAAGTTCATTTTTTTTTTTAAATCTGGGAACTTTATTAGTATGGATATTGAAATAATTTGAGAGTTTATTTTTAAAGTTTGACTTAGTTATTGATTTGCTTAACTCCCTACCCTCCCTGCTGAGTATAGAGTGGTCTTTTTTTTTTAGGGGATTTATTCAACTTCAATCAGTTGGTGAGGCATATAAATTGTTCTACCTTGGGCCCCTTCAATTCACAAAAATTAAGAAGGGTATTAGAACATGTTGGCTTTCTTGCACCCATAAGTATTCAGAATAACAATTCATACATACACATTCTTTCAAATAATTAATTGTCACATACTTCAGCTTTTGATAATTCCATGTTGACTTTTGCTATACAATAGCTGCTTGATTGGACATTGTCACTTGATAGACATGTTTTTCTTCTCTTTGCTAGAATCTATCATTTGATGAATGAGAGAGTAGTTGGAAGTTCATTTCTTTGTTTCTATTTTAATGTACATGTACTTCTATTATTTCAAAAACCTAGAGGAATCATTGCTCTTCTGGATGAGGCGTGGTATATATACAAGCTTTTATGGAATAACCTCTTTCATTCATTTTTTTAAGATAGGAATATTTACATTTTACTTTAGATGTATTGTTCTATGTTAGTGAGGTTGTGACAGCTTGTGTTATTTGCAGTATGTTTCCAAGATCAACAAATGAGACTTTTGCGCAGAAGCTGTATCAAACCTATAAAGACCACAAACGATTTAGCAAGCCGAAATTAGCACGCAGTGACTTCACAATTTGTCATTATGCTGGAGAAGTAAGTGTAAAATTTAATTATATTTATTTATATTATGAAATATCATAATCATTTAATCATCTAGAAGAGGATGCAAAAAATTGCTCAATATATATATCCATGGTAAAATCTTATTGTCAGGTTACATATCAAACGAAGCTCTTCTTGGATAAGAACAAAGATTATGTTGTTGCTGAACATCAAGAACTTTTGGATGCTTCCCATTGTTCTTTTGTTTTAGGCTTGTTCCCTCCTTTACCAGAAGAATCTTCCAAATCATCAAAATTCTCTTTAATAGGTTCTCGCTTTAAGGTCTGTTTTCTGTCCTAATATGTATATCCTTGGGAAAAAAGGTCAGTTCCTTGATGGTGACTATCATCATTCTTGTACTTTCTACAGCAACAACTACAATCTTTGCTTGAAACGTTGAGTGTCACTGAGCCACACTACATAAGATGTGTAAAGCCCAATAATCTTCTAAAGCCGTCTATATTTGAGAATAACAATATTTTGCAGCAGCTTCGTTGTGGGGTAAGTATATTACTGTGGTCTTTCAGATGTTTTTGTTTCACTATCATTTGATTATGTTTCGTTGCATTATCCACATGATGTAATTATAATAAATATCTTATTCCAGGGAGTTACGGAGGCCATCAGGATTAGTTGTGCTGGATATCCTACAAGAAAGCCATTCCGTGAATTTGTAGGTCGTTTTGGCATCTTGGCACCTAATGTCTTTGTTGGGAGGTAGGTTAATCAAAATTCATGACATAATTATTATTAGTATTATTTTTTGGATTTCTGGAAGTGATATGTATATTTTTAAATTGTCTACTTTTAGCTGCGATGAAGTAACTGCTTGTAAGCGCCTTCTAGAGAAGGTGAATCTCAAGGGTTATCAGGTAATCATTTGTAGGTTACTTACTGCCTTTTCCTGATCTGTTTTTGTTTTAACTATTTCAATGACAAATTGGTAAAACCAAAGTGTTTCTTAGAGCTGGCCAGATGGCAGAATTGGATGCTTGTCGAAGTGAGGTCTTAGGAAGATCAGCAGGTGTCATACAGAGGAAAGTTCGATCTTATCTTGCTCAGAAAAGCTTTATCTTGTTACGGGTTTCTTCCATTCAGATTCAAGCATTTTGTAGAGGTAAACAATAGTTTCCACTTGTTCTTGTTCGTGAAAGTCACTTTCGAGGCCATGAGACTATTGAACATAGACTATTATCCATTGATACAAAATTTTATATGACTAATATTTTGTTTCTTTGGATCTATGGCAGGACAAGTTGCACGCTATCAGTATGGATGCAAGAGAAGGGAGGCTGCTTCTATTAAAATCCAGCACATTATCGTATGTGTCATTCTAAGAATGCATACCAAAAGTTGTACTCTTCAGCTGTTTTAATTCAAACATGTATACGTGGGATGGCTGCTCGTAGTGACCTTAAGTTCAGGAAGCATACAAGGGCTGCTATTATTATCCAGGTAAAGATATCATGTGTAATTGATATACAGTTGCTATAAAGAGCTATTTCAACTGAAATTTGAGCAATATGCCAACTGAATTTATGGGTGCATGGCATGTTATAGGATATGACTATTTTTTACTTTTAGAAGTATTAAATTTAAAGATAGTGGTTTGTATTTCCATTTTCTATATTGTCAATGCTAACTTATTCTTGTTTATGGACTATGTCAGAGTCAATACCGGAAATACTTAAATCGCTGCCGTTATTTGAGGATAAAGAAAGCAGCAGTGACCACACAATGTGCTTGGAGAGGAAAAGTTGCACGCAGAGAATTACGAAAGCTCAAAATGGTTATTCCTTTTTATTATTTATTTTTCCTTTCTAAGGTTTTCTCATCATCATTGAGATCTATTCTAGTGTTATTTGTTGATGTCATGCTTGTTCTATTACTTTATGAAATTGTTTGAGGTTACAATTTGCAAAATTCTCTTGCCAAAATTATTTTCTTCTTCTTCCTGATTTTAAACCTAGAACTCATGCGCGTTCATGTATTGACAATAATTTTATGTTTTTTAATATATTTTGATATCATCCAATCTTTTGCAGGCTGCTAAGGAAACTGGGGCCCTTCAGGCTGCCAAAAATAAGCTGGAAAAGCAAGTTGAAGAATTGACCTGGCGTCTGCAGCTAGAGAAGCGAATGAGGGTAAGCTTTGCTTCTTCTTTTCTAATTTTTATTTTAGATTATTTTAGATTTGCCCCAAATTAATAGGACCTCACATGTAATTTCAAATCCAACACTGATGCTTCCTTGATTTTCTCTATTACATTGAGGCGTTAATATTGACTCAGATTGTTTCAATTGATTCAGAAAGTTTGAGTTACCGATTTTTCCTCAGAAAATGATGGTTTTAATTGCTTCCAAAGAAATCCTAGAGAAAAAAATAAAATCATGATCATTAGAGTCTATTTTTAATGGATTTTGTTATTTGTATTTTTCATCATAAGGTCAAAGTGTTTATATATAATGAACTCTCAGGAGCAAAGTCAGAACTGAAAGAGCTTCTTCAGAGCTTTGGAAGGTACTTTTTCCAATTCATTCTTAATATGATATTTCCTTCTTTCTTAGCTGCTTTGAGTTTTGCCATCAGTGTCCTGGACAAAGATCTTAGTGAAGAAACAGTGATGCAACATCCACAAATTTTGTTTTATTGTCAAGCGGGAAGGTTCTTTATAGGATAATTCACCTCATATTTGATTTTTAATGTTTATTTGAGATATTTTTCCCATCAGAATTGTAATGACCCACTAATCTAGACTTTTGGACCATTAACGAAACTATACATAAACTTACATTTTTGTGGAAATACCATAATTTTATTGAGTAACTTGTAAAAATAAGAGTTACTTACAAAATAAAATACTAAGAAGGATATGGGATCCCATTGTCTTTAAAAACAAAACATGATTTAAAATAAAAAGACATTACATAAGAAATGGGGAAAATACATGTAAAACCATAAAAAGGTAAAACGAGACTACATCCTTGAATCGAATAACGCTCGGCCCCTTGACTCCATTCACCATCGATACACATTCTCTAAGCGTCCACGAATCTTACCGCCTCTTAAAGCTATTTTCCTGCACATAAAACAAAAAGGAATGAGCCTAATGCCCAGCAAGGAAAATCTAACACATAGTCATAAACATAAATTTCGTAATAAACGTAAAGACATATCATAAAACTTAATACATACACTTATTATAATGACCATTATTACTTGGGGTCCCATAGACTAAACAAGCATATGCCCATGAGATTAGTGGGGTCCTACTAGCTAAGTAGGTCATATGCCCATAATCTATTTGGGGTCTTGTTAGTCATATGGGTCATATGCCCAAGCCTACAAACATACATACATACATATCATAACATATTGATAACATATGTCATAACATAACACATAAGATAACATAAGCATAAAACATATAGATTCTATCCTATTTTCCTTACCAAAGTTACTGGGATATGTGAACAGCGTTGGAACTTTGGAACATTCCTAATAACCATAATGAACAAGAGTGAGTCTAAAGAAGGAAAAGAGATGAAAAGGAATGGGAAGACTAAACCATTTGAGAAACATGCTTACCGAAACTTATGTGCTCAAGAACTTAGATTTCCTAACCAAAATAAGAATGAGGTTAGGAAACTGAATAAAAGGCTATGAGAAAGAAAATAACATAAAACAATAAGCTAGAGTTTTGGTTTACCTCAAAGACTTGAAAGACCAATCTACACCACAACCGAAATACTATAGAACCTCACTTCCCAAAGTGTTTGATAAGCTTATGATGTTTAAGCTTATGATTTTCCCAAACCAGGTGTTTACACTCTCACACTCACTTAACACTAGCAGCTTCTGAACTTAGAGCAAAAGGTGAATAATAGCTGGGTACTAGGTCCTATTTATAGAGTTTGGGAATGAAAGTATCTTGATTTTACTTGAATAAAAATAATGGCTATTTAGGTGAAAATAATTTGAATAATCGTTCAGCAGAGGCTGAAGACTCGTTCAAACGATGCTGGACTTATGAAGGAGTTTGAATGGCTGAAAGGAAAAGAATTCAAAAATGTTTGAAAACATGCTGGAGGAGGCGATATATCGCCCCCTGTAGGCGATATATCGCCTGGGCCAGTATGCCCGAGGCGACCGTGCATCGTTTCATGTTTTCCGTATTTACGTGCTGCGATATATCGCCCCCTATAGCTACGATATATCAGCACACGCTGAATATTTAAACACGAAATTACACATTTTTAGCTAAGTTTGAATGGAGTAAACAGCCTTGACTAAGCCCTCAACGTATTCAAAGCTGCTGACTGACCTTATAACATTCAAACTTTACCCTTATTTAATTTAATCCTAAAAAATACTTAATCCTTAATCACCCATTCATAACATGTGCTTAAAATCCTATTGGTTGATATCTAAACCTTATAGTATAATAAATATAATCCTTAATATCAGTCATATAATCAAAACTTAGGTTATACTTAATATTCTTAAACTATAGGTTAAACTTAGAAAATCTATAAGTACTACTATGAGTGTCCAAATAATTCCTGGTCTGAACCAAAAATCCAAAGTTACAAAGGTAATACTATACATACTATAATACTACTAAACAATTAGTTAAGTAAAGTTCTTGGACTCTACAAGAATTGCCAATGGGAATTTACTGTCTAACCTAAAATGCTAATTTTCACTTTGTTTTTTTATTCTTGGGAAGAGACTTTTGAATCCTAGCACATACGCTGGATGGTTTGGAAGATCTCTTTTTCATGTGAGTTGTGTTTTTTAAAATAGTCGTACTCCTAAACAACTATTTTTGCTTCTTTTATTCTTTTATATTCAGGCCTACTGAATTATTTAGTTTTAAGCACTTCGACAAAACTTGAACTTAAATTTAGATCTTACTTAGAGAACCATTACATTGACCAAAACTTTGGTTGCTCAAAATATAGAGATGGTTTTTGCTTTTGATCCACTGATACTGATTCCTGGCTTGATTGATGTCCAGGCAATTGTTGTATTTGTAATCAGCATACATGCCTACGCTTATGAAAAAAGTGAAATGGAGGAGATCTCATTAGGTACTCTCTCTGGATGTATTTGGTTGCAGGCTTTTGTTATGATATTAGAAACAAAGTAAGTTTCTTTCTATTAAGCATGCTTTGTTGATTCAAATTTGACTCTTCGTAAAGCCTTCTTGTTGCTTAATCTAACAAACACTGAAATGGTATTCTTACAACATTCAAATATTCTTTTTAGAATGCCCTGACTTGAAAGTTGCTTAGAACTACAGAGGAAAATTCGTATAATTTGGTGTTATTTTATTTATCCTGATTGCCTAAGTTTTCCTTTGATCCTCGCAGCTCTTTTACAATACTACAACATCTTGCTATATGGGGAAATTTGATTGGCTTTTATATCATCAACTGGATCTTCAGCGCCATCCCATCATCAGGATGTATACAATTATGTTTCGCTTGTGTAGACAACCGTCTTATTGGATAACTTTCTTTGTAAGTTTTTCTTGACCATCTTTTGGACTTAAAGTAATTTTAATAATAGGATGGCCCGTCTCTGAGTAGCATCTGAGGTTTCAAAGGTAGATGAAAACAGGATAGCTGATAGCTTACATATCAGGACATTTTGGTCTTATATTTGCATGAAAATTGGAAACCCCAGATAGTCTTCTCAGAGGCGATCCATCCTACTATGGAGAATGGCTTCGGTACTCCATTTCATATATGCTTCAAATTTTGAGGTTACAACCAATAATATGGAGTCGATGATAGAGACCCAGGCCTAGTTTCATAATATTTAGCTATTTGACTTGCAAAAGATAATTAATAAAATTTCATTTAATCTCTTCCTTGATGCAACATCTGATCATTGGTAACCTAAAAATTCTATTATAGAGAAGTCAAAGTCAAGGCCATTGTTGGCATTGCAGTTTTATAAACTAATAGAAACTATTTTTACTTTTTTTTATTACAGCTCATAGTTGCAGCAGGGATGGGTCCGATTCTTGCTATAAAGTTCTTCCGGTACACGTATAGACCAAGTAAAATCAATACGCTTCAGCAGGCTGAATGTTTGGGTGGACCTATTCTGTCACTGGGCAACATTGAGCCCCAAGCAAGATCAATAGAGAAAGATGTTACTCCTTTTTCCATAACTCAACCCAAGAACAGAAATCCAGTTTATGAACCCCTATTATCAGAAATCCAGTTTATGAACCCCTATTATCAGATTCAACCCAAGAACGTTTGGGTGGACCTATTCTTTAAATGAGGTACACATTTGGATTTTTATCCTGATAGATTTTGTTGTTACAAACCTTAAGATTGATTGCTTTATATTAACTTCATTGTTATATTAACTGGTTTGTTTACATGCAGGAGTCTTCCATTTTAAATGAGCACATGGTTGTGCTATAGCCTGGAGATGTTTATGCTCTTTCTGCTGGTTACAAGGTATTTGGTGATCTATCCTAGTACTAGGAGGCTATAAATTTATACATCCAGTTATCACTACAAAACTAAAACTAGATAATTGTTGTTGTAGACGGAAGAACTTGAGCAGGACTCGATGCACAGACTTTTTGAATGCTCCATTGATGTACTTGCGAATATTGATCAGGTTTCCTCTGTTAAGGTACTGGGGTTTTGTATAAAAGTAATGCATGATAAGAACCATGATAAGTTTTAGTTAATTTAACCATGTATATTTTAAGAATCATTTCATAGTAATATCATAGAACTTAGATAATTCAGCCTTCTTTTGGACAATCCAACCTCTCATTATTGCTTCTTGAGTAAGATTTTTTATTTTTGGTTTCTGTACAGTTTTTCAATTTGTGGATTTTGTTTTTTAGATTTTTTATTAGTCTTATGACTTCCTACACTTTGGTTTTGAGGGTACTGCAAGAGTAGTGATAGAGTGGCTATTAAGCATGTGAACAATTGAATTCATAGCTTGTTGCAGTAATTAGCTAGAAAAGGAAAGCCAGACTTGTTCTGTTCTGCTTCTAGTTTTATTGATGTTGTTATATCTACCATTTCTCTTGCTTCTGATGGTACATTTAGGTTTGCTTCTGATGTTGTACTTCCTTTGATAATTCTAGATATGCATGTGCTTTGGTTTCCTCTGTTTTTATAGCTTCTTTCACTGCTGCAATTTTCAACTTTTATGTTGGATGACTAATTATAAACAATGTTTAGTAAACTCAAATTTTTGTGTTTGATTTTTAGTATCTAGCTTCTGTTCTGCTTCTACTTCTGGGGGTCTCTACTATTGGAGTACCAAGCTTGCTGGCCCAAAATGGTCACCATTTGCTTCATGGATAACTGGCTGGTATGTAATTAATATTCTTTTACTAACTGATAACTTGGGAAAATGTCTTTCTTCAATTTTTTCTAGTTGACTGTTTATACTCTGGCTTGGAGCTTTAAGAGTTTCATTTGGGGTCTGAGACTGTAATGCATGTACAGTACAAAGTCACCATTAGTAAGTATAGCACATACTTTAATCTTAGCACTAGACCTTATATATATATAATTTAGTTATACCCTGCTGTTTCGTCAATTTTTGGAGTTATTACAAATTTAATTTAAACTTTATATGCTCACAGGTGGAAACTAGCTTAAGTCTTATGTTCTTAATAATAAAATGACTTTTTTTTACAATGTGCAGGTATATTGAGATGATTTATTTGGAGCAATTCTTGACAACATTTGTAGTTGAGGCCTTTAGAATGGAAGAATGTATTTCACTAATTTTTGTATACATTTCTTGTTTTGTATTTAGTGATAAAGGAATCTGAATTAGGCATAAATTATGTTGTAATATGATTTCTTAAGCCTAGACTAGTAGACTAAATATTGTAATTACATTTGAGTAATTAATAAAAATCTATTTATGTTACCTTATTTGGCTTCAACTTTCATATTTATTTTCCTAGTTTTGTGTAAGTAAAAAAAGATTATGTTTCTCTAAGCTAATATAACACATGTGTTATACTAAAGTGTAGTATAACACAAAAAAAGTGTTATACTAAAGTGTAGTACAACACAAAAAAAGTGTTATATAATCGACTATAAATAACATAATTAAACTCTTATCTATATATTAAAATAACACAGAAATTGTGTTATCGTTGACAGTACAATAACACATCTGTATGACACTGATAAAGTGTTATGTAAAGTACCCTGACCTACGATAACATAGTCGGTCTTAACACATCAGAAAGTGTTATCGTATGTTTTGATAACACATTTTCGGTGTTATTAAAAGCATTTTTTCTTGTAGTGATGTGAGCCGCGGCCTAAATCCCTTTACTCTTTTAGTTGGGGTTTTTTTTTTTTCAAACTTTTCCAAATTTTTTTTCTTTTTCACGATTTTCACGATTCAAATTACAGAAATTAAACTAAAATTATCTCAACAAAAAAATAAAAAATAAAAAATAAAAAATAAAAACATAATGTTCAATTTAAATAATGAAAATAAACTAATTTACAAAGTAGCTAAGTTTATCATCGCTAGCTCGACTTAATGCTTCATTCATCAACATATACCGGGTCAATGAGGTGAATCACCGCAGCTTGTTCTTCCTCCATTGATTCATAATATGGCTTTAATCTCTGACCATTCACCTTGAATGACTTTCTGGTACTTGGACTTACAACTTCGACCGCTCAATGAGGAAAAACTTTGTTAACAACAAACGGACCTAACCAGCGAGACTTCAACTTCCCAAGAAAGAGTTTAAGGCGAGAGTGATACATGAGAACTTTCTGACCTTCCACAAAACTCTTCCGAAGAATATGTTTGTCATGAAAAGCTTTGGTTTTCTCCTTGTAGATTCTTGAACTTCCATATGCTTCATTGCGTATTTCTTCTAACTCATGCAATTGAAGCATTCTTTGTTGTCCTATAGCAACCATGTCCATGTTACACTTCTTTACAGCCCACCACGCCTTATGCTCTAGCTCCACCGGTAGATGGCATGGCTTCCCATACACCAACCGATAAGGTGACATACTGATAGGTGTTTTATATGATGTACGATACACCCACAAGGCATCATCAAGCCTTGTACTCCAATCTATCCGGTTTGGATTTACAGTTTTCTCAAGAATCAATTTGATTTCACGATTAGAAACCTCTGCTTGCCCGTTGGCTTGTGGATGATAAGCAACTGTCACCTTGTGAGTTACACTATAGCGTCGAAAAAATGCTTCTATACTCTTGTTACAAAAATGAGTGCCTCGATCACTAAGTATAGCCTTAGGTGTACCAAAACGCACAAAAATGTTGGAGCGAATGAAATCCACTACTGTTTTTGAATTATCCGTTCTAGTTGCAATTGCTTCCACCCATTTAGACACGTAGTCTACTGCCAATAGAATATATTCATAGCCAAAAGAGGATGGGAACGGTCCCATGAAATCCATACCCCAAACATCAAAGATCTCAAGAATTAAAATAGGAGTTTGAGGCATTTGATCCTTGGTCGTTATGTTACCAACTCGTTGACAACGATCACATGCCTTGCAATAAGGATAAGAATCTTTGAAAATTGTGGGCCAATAGAAGCCGCTGTCAAATATCTTACGAGCTGTCCTCTTAGGTCCAAAGTGTCCACCACAAGCATAAGCATGACAAAAAGCAAGGATGGAACGAAATTCAGATTCCGGTACACACCTTCAAATGATTTGATCAGTACAATGCTTCTAAAGATAAGGTTCATCCCATATATAGTGGCGAGCATCATGCTTGATCTTGTTCCGTTGTGCTAGTGTGAGATCACTTGGTAACTCTTTTGAAGCAAGATAATTTACAATGTCGGCATACCAAGGAATAACTTCTTGCATGGCGAGGAGTTGTTCATCTGGAAATTTTTCTTCTATGGGCAAATTATCTTCATCCCGAATAAGACGACTCAAGTGATCTGCCACCCTATTCTCAGAACCCTTTTTATCTTTTATCTCCAAATCAAACTCTTGAAGAAGTATAATCCACCGGATCAGCCGAGGCTTGGCTTCTTTCTTTGCCAATAAATAGTGAAGAGCAGCATGGTCAGTATAAACAATCACTTTAGTTCCAATCAAGTATGACCGAAACTTTTCCAAGGCAAAAATGACCGCCAAGAGCTCTTTTTCAATGGTGGAATAATTAAGTTGAGCATCATTAAGAGTGCGAGAAGCATAATATATAACATGAGGAAGCTTGTCAACTCGCTGCCCAAGAACAGCACCCACGACATAGTCACTTGCATCACACATGAGTTCAAAAGGTAGCTCCCAATTCGGTGGCTGAATTATAGGAGTTGTAGTCAGAGACTCTTTTAATAAGTTGAAAGCCACTAAACACTTTTCATTAAACTCAAACTTTACATCTTTTTGAAGAAGGTTGCATAGTGGTGTGGAAATTTTAGAGAAATCCTTAATAAATCTCCGATAAAACCCAGCATGCCCAAGGAATGATCTCACTTCTTTCACACTTGTTGGAGATGGTAGAGAATGAATTAAATCAATCTTTGCCTTATCGACCTCTATTCCCTTGACTGAAATCACATGACCCAAAACTATACCTTGGTTTACCATAAAATGGCATTTTTCCCAATTAAGCACAAGGTTAGTTTCAATACACTGCTGGAGTACCAAAGTGAGATTATGAAGGCAGCGATCAAATGAGTCACCATAAACACTAAAATCATCCATAAAAACCTCGAGGATGTTTTCAATATATTCTGAAAAAATGCTCATCATACATCGCTGAAATGTGGCAGGAGCATTACATAACCCAAACGGCATACGTCGAAAAGCGAATGTACCAAAAGGGCATGTGAATGTTTTCTTCTCTTGATCTTCAGGAGCTATAACAATCTGATTGTATCCCGAATAACCGTCAAGAAAACAATAATAAGGATGACCCGCTAACCTCTCAAGCATCTAATCAATGAACGGTAATGGAAAATGATCTTTACGGGTTGCCGCATTCAACTTTCGGTAATCTATACAAACTCGCCACCCGGTTTGCATTCTTTTTGGTACCAGCTCGTTTTCATCATTCTTTACCACTGTGATTCCAGACTTCTTTGGCACTACCTGAACAGGACTCACCCATTGATTGTCTGAAATTGGGTAAATAATACCCACACTAAGGAGCTTCAGTATCTCCTTTTTCACAACCTCCATCATAGGTGGATTCAATCTACGTTGCGCCTCACGTGTTGGTTTAGACCCTTCTTCAAGTAAAATTCGATGCATGCACATAGAAGGGCTAATCCCCTTAATATCAGCAATAGACCAACCAATGGTTGTTTTATATTCATTAAGTACTCTCATTAACTTTTCTTCTTGGACTTGATTAAGATCTCTTGCAATTATAACCAGAAGTGTCTCGTTCTTCCCCAAGTAAACATATTTGAGATGCACCGGAAGTGGCTTCAATTCAAGTGTAGGAGCTTGAACAATTGATGGCTGCAATTTCTCATTAGAAATCGGCAAATTAAGAAACGCAACCCTCTTAAAAGTCTTGTCAAAACCACGATTGAGTGTGGTTATGACATCCTTGATCTCATGAGACAAATCCTCATCGGTCAAACACAAGATGCTCTCTCAACGCAACCTCCAAACCATCTTCACTATGCAAATCTGTAATGAC
This sequence comes from Humulus lupulus, assembly GCF_963169125.1. NCBI lineage: Eukaryota > Viridiplantae > Streptophyta > Magnoliopsida > Rosales > Cannabaceae > Humulus > Humulus lupulus. The sequence goes on from NC_084798.1 coordinate 6,116,153, forward strand.
CCACTAATCTGGACTAATTGGACCATTATCGAAACTATACATAAAACTTACATTTTTACAAAAATACCATAATTTATTGAGTAACTTGAAAAATAAGAGTTATTTACAAAGAAACAGAATACTAAGAAGGATTTTGGGATCCCATTGTCTTTAAAACAAAACAAGATTTAAAATAAAAGACATTACATAATAATGCGGAAAATACACATAAAAACCATAAAAACATAAAAGGAGACTATATCCTCGAATCGAATAACGCTCGGCCCCTTGACTCCATTCATCATCGATACACATTCTCCAAGCGTCACGAATCTTTCCGCCTCTAAACTTATTTTCCTGCACATAAACAGAAAGGAGTGAGCCTAATGCCCAGTAAGGAAAATCTAACACAAAGTCACATACATAATTTCATAAGAAAACATAAAGACTTAACATAACACATATAACATACACTTATTATAATGGCCATTATTACTTGGGGTCCCATAGGCTAAACAAGCATATGCCCATGGGGTTAATGGGGTCCTACTAGCTAAGTAGGTCATATGCCCATAACCCATTTGGGGTCTTGTTAGTCATATGGGTCATATGCCCAAGCCTACAAACATACACATATATCATAACACTTTTAATAACATAAAACATATAGATAACATAATCACATAACATGTTGATTCTAGCCTATTTCCTTACCAAAGTTACCGAGATTATGGACTGAGTTGGGATTATTGGAACACTCCTAAAACCATAAGAAAGAGTAAGTCTAAAGAAAGGAGATGAAATGAAAGAGATGGAAAGACTAAACCATAGAAAACATACTTACCGACTTATATGCTTAAAAGCTTGGATTCCCTAACCAAAATAAGAATAAGGTTAGGGGACTGAGTAGAAGGTTTTGAGAAAGGAAATAACATAAAAATACAGAAAAGAACTAGAGTTTTGGGTTTACCTCAAAAATTGCAAGATCAGTCTAACATCCACCGAAATACTATAGCACTTACTTACTTCCCAAAGTGTTTGATAAGCTTATGATGTTTAAGCTTATAGTTTTTTCCCCAAACCAAGTGTTTACACTCTCACACTCACTTAACACTAGCAGCCTCTGAACTTAGAGCAAATGGTGAATAATGGCTGGGTACTGGGTCCTATTTATAGAGTTTGGGAATGAAAATATCTTGATTTTACTTGAATAAAAATAATGGCTTTTTAAGTGAAAATCATTTGAATAATCGTTCAGCAGAGGCTGAAGACTCGTTCAGAAGATGCTGGACTGTTGAAGGAGTTTGAATGGCCGAAGGGAAAAGAATTCAAATGTATTTGAATTCATGCTGGTGGAGGCGATATATCGCCCCCTATAGGCGATATATCGCCTGGGCCTTTGTTCCCGAGGCGACCGTGCATCGATTCGTGTTTTCCGTATCTACGTGCTGCGACATATCGCCCCCTATAGCTGCGATATATCGGCATACGCTGAATATTTAAACACGAATTTACACATTTTTAGCTGAGTTTGAATGGAGTAAACAGCCTTGACTAAGCCCTCAACGTGCTCAAAGCTGCTGACTGACCCTATACATTCAAACTTTTACCCTTATTTAATTTAATCCTAAAAAATACTTAATCCTTAATTACCATTCAAAACATGTGCTTAAAATCCTATTGGTTGATGTCTAAACCTTATAATATAATAATATAATCCTTAATATCAGACACATTAATCAAACCTTAGGTTATACTTAATATTCTTAAACTATAGGTTAAACTTAGAAAATCTATAAGTACTACTATGAGTGTCCAAATAACTCCCGGTCTGAACCAAAAATCCAAAGTAACAATGATAACACTAAACATACTATAATACTACTAAACAATTAGGTAAGTAAAGTTCTTGGACTCTACAATTCTCCCCTACTAAAAAGAATTTCGTCCTCGAAATTTACTTACCCAATAATTCCGGATACCGGCTCTGCATGTCCTCTTCCAACTCCCACGTTGCCTCGCGTTCAGAACTATTGCTCCATAGGACTTTAACTATAGGAAAGCTCTTGGACCGTAACTGCTTCATCCCCCTATCTAGGATGCTAACCGGTCGTTCCTCGTAACTTAAGTCCTTCTGGAGCGCTATGGTGTCGTACTTGAGGACGTGAGATGGGTCTGACACATACTTGCGTAACATCGAGATGTGGAAGACGTTGTGACTATCGGCTAGTGCTGGCGGTAGGGCTAGTCTATACGCAACTGGTCCCACTTTGTCCAATATCTCAAAAGGACCTAAGAATCGGGGACTGAGCTTGCCTTTCTTCCCGAACCGCTTGACACCCTTCATAGGAGATATCTTCAGGAAGACTTGATCTCCAACTTGGAACTCCACATCGCGTCTCTTGGTATCTGCATAGCTTTTCTATCGGCTTTGAGCAGCAAGCATACGCTGTCTAATAAGCTTTACTGCTTCTTGAGCTTGCCTAACAGCTTCGGGCCCTAGAAGCTGCCTTTCTCCTACCTCGTCCCAGTGCAACGGTGATCGGCACCTTCTTCCATATAGCAACTCATAAGGTGCCATCTCGATCGTCGACTGGTAGCTATTGTTGTACGAGAACTCGATCAGCGGTAAGTACTTGTTCCACGATCCTCTGAAGTCAAGTACACATGCGCGTAGCATATCCTCTAAAATCTGAATCGTACGCTCTGACTGCCCATCTGTCTGAGGATGGAAAGCTGTACTAAGACTTAACTTAGTACCCATGGCTTGCTGTAAGCTTCTCCAAAATCTTGACGTAAACACTGATCCTCTATCTGATACTATCGTCTTGGGGATTCCATGCAATCGTACAATCTCTTGGATGTAGATGTCTGCATATTGGTCTGCCGTATAAGAAGTCTTAACAGGCAGAAAATGAGCCGACTTGGTTAGTCTATCTATGACTATCCAAGCAGAATCATGCTGCTTATTTGTCTTTGGCAGACCCGTCACGAAGTCCATGGCTATATCGTCCCACTTCCACTCCGGTATGCTAAGCGGTTGCAATAATCCTGCAGGCCGCTGATGCTCCGCCTTCACTTGCTGGCATACCAGACACTTAGATACATACTCCGCTATGTCCTTCTTCATCCCTGGCCACCAATAGACTGCCTTGATGTCATGAGTCATCTTGGTAGACCCTGGATGAACCGAGTATGGGGTGTTGTGCGCTTCTTCTAGGATCGTCTTCTTAATACTTTGATCGTCTGGCACGCATACCCGATCCTTATATCTCAATAAACCTTGACTGGATATTGAGAAATCTGTAGTCTTGCCTTCTCTGACTGCATCCATGTGCGTTGCTAGTGAATCATCATGTCTCTGACCATTCCGTATGTCTTCTAGCAGATTCGATTGGATAGACAAGTTAGCCAACTTGCCTACAACCACTTCTATTCCGGCACTGATAAGCTCCTGTTGCAGTGGCTTTTCTATTCCGGATAAGGCTGCTAAGTTCCCATAACTTTTTCGGCTAAGTGCATCGGCAACTACGTTTGCCTTCCCCGGGTGGTATAGGATTTCGCAGTCGTAATCCTTTACTAATTCCAACCACCGGCGCTGCCTCATGTTAAGCTCCTTCTGAGTAAAGAAGTATTTTAAACTTTTGTGGTCCGTATAAATCTCGCACCGTTCTCCGTAAAGATAATGGCGCCAGATTTTTAACGCAAAGACCACCGCTGCCAACTCCATATCGTGAGTTGGATAGCGTTGTTCATACTCCTTTAACTGACGTGACGCGTAGGCTATCACCTTGTCATTTTGCATCAGTACGCATCCCAATCCTAACTTTGATGCATCACAGTAGACAATGAACTTGTCGTTGGGTGTTGGGACACTAAGTACTGGTGTTGAGCAAAGCTTATCCTTAAGCAACTGGAAGCTTTCCTCACACTTATCATTCCAGTTAAACTTTTGTTGCTTCCGGGTCAGGTTGGTGAGTGGAGTGGCTATTTTAGAAAAGCCCTCTACAAACTTTCTATAGTAACCTGCTTGCCCTAAGAAGCTTCTTACTTCCGACGCGTTCTTTGGTCTAGGCCAATCTTTCACAGCCTCTACCTTCGATTGATCTACTGCAACTCCGTCTTTCGATATGATGTGCCCGAGGAACGCCACTTGTGAGAGCCAAAACTCGCATTTCTTGAACTTCGCGTAGAGTTGGTGCTCCTTCAATCGCGTCAAAATTATCCTCAAGTGTTCCTCGTGCTCCACTTCATCCTTGGAGTAAATTAAAATGTCGTCGATGAACACAACGACGAATTTATCCAAGTAGTCCTTGAAGACCCTATTCATTAAGTCCATAAACGCGGCTGGCGCGTTAGTAAGACCAAAAGACATAACCAAGAACTCGTAATGTCCATAACGAGTCCTAAAGGCTGTCTTAGGAATATCTTCCCCCTTTACCTTGAGCTGATGATACCCGGACCGTAAATCGATCTTAGATAATACAGTCGCGCCTCGGAGTTGATCAAACAAATCATCAATCCGAGGTAGCGGGTATTTGTTCTTAATCGTTACTTTATTCAGCTCACGGTAGTCTATGCACATGCGCATACTTCCGTCCTTCTTCTTCACGAATAGTACCGGAGCTCCCCATGGTGAATGGCTTGGCCTAATGAAACCCAAGTCTAGGAGTTCTTGTAGCTGTGTCTTTAACTCCTTGAGTTCCGTAGGTGCCATCCGGTATGGTGCCTTAGAGATAGGCTCGGTGCCGGGTACTAATTCTATCGTGAAGTCTATTTCTCTAGTTGGTGGCAATCCTGGCAAGTCATCGGGGAAAACTTCTGGAAATTCTTGTATAACTCGAACATCTCCAACTTTGAGTGATGTCTCCTTCTCCACATTCGTGATGTTGGCTAAGAATGCTTGGCATCCTTTCTCCATCATTCTCTGAGCTTTGAGAGATGACACTAACGGTGTGCGTAGTCCTGAAGCTTGTCCCATGAAGCACAGTTTCTGGCCGTCAGGAGTATCGAATGTCACCTTCTTGCGTCTGCAGTCGATCGTTGCGCCATGTCGTGCTAGCCAATCCATGCCTAGTATGACGTCGAAGTCTTTGATCACCAGCTCTATCAGGTCTCCTTCTAGTTCCTTGTCCTCAATCTTGATTGGTACGCCTCGTACAATTCGTGATGATAGAACTACTTTGCCCGAAGGCAACTCGGTTGCAAACCTAGTTCTAAATCTTTCACTAGGTTTGTCTAGTTTATCTATCATTCCTAACGAAATATACGAATGGGTGGCTCCCGAATCAAATAATACATGACATAATTTATTGAGGATGGAAACCTGACCTGTGACCACCTTGTTGCTAGCATCCGCCTCTCCTTGGGTTAAAGCAAAAACCCGAGCAGGAACCATCTTTTCGTCCTTCTTTCCTTCCAGCTTTTGCTGAGGACAGTCTCTTTTACGATGCCCTTCTTGACCACAGTTGAAACACTCCTTGGTGTTGGCACGGCATTCTCCAGGATGCTTCTTCTGACATTTGGCACATGGCGGGTATTCCACGTAGCCCGACCTATTTCCCCCATTACTTGGTCGTGCCCTTTTATTGTTGTCGGCTTGCTTGTTGTCAGGATGCCTTCTCTTCTGTCTGTTACCGTTGTTGTTGGACTGACTGTTGCTGGACTGATTGTTGTTCCGACTGGCCTGAGGTTGGCTCTGCTGCCTAGGTTCCGGCTTGCTGGCTTCTTCTTTGCTCACGTTGGCTTGCAACCTTTCTACTTCAATTGCCGTCTCAAGAACGTCGGCATATGAAGTGTTTCCCGGGTTTGCTAACTTAACCCCCATCTCGATCTTCGGGCGAAGTCCTCTAACAAACTTGTTCACCCTTAGATAGTCGGTCGGAACTAACTCTGCCGCGAACTTGGCTAAGCGATCAAACTGACGAGCATATTCCGCCACTGTTAAATTCCCTTGCTTCAGATTGGTGAACTCCTCAACTCTCGTAGCAAGTACCGCTGAATTGTAGTACTTCTTGTGGAAGAGCTCCACAAATCGGGTCCACGTCATAGTGGCAGCATCGTGGGATTGCTGGACCAGATCCCACCATATCCTGGCATCTTTCTTGAGTAAAGATGAGACGCAGGATATGCGGTCAGCATTATTGAGGATCATGTGGGCTAGGATCGGCTCCACATTCCTTAGCCATTCTTCTGCTTCAAAGGGGTCCGTAGTCCCTTCGAAGATCGGAGCGTGCTGCTTGCGGAACCTTTCGTACACTGGCTCCATGTGCTGTACAGGATAAGGAGCGTAGTTCGTCATAGGCCATCCCCCATACGGACCAACTTGTTGGGGTGCTGAGGCCATTGGCTGTGGCTGCGGCTGCGGCTGAGGCTGAGATTGAGCCTGTTGGCGTTGTTGCTGCAGAAGTTCCTCAACTTGTTGTCGCAGTCTGGCAATCTCTGCAGTGTTGTCAGCTGGCTGTGCCGGCGCGTTGCGGCGAGCAGTAACACGCACTCTCCTTCGGCGAACGGTAGGGACCGCATTGGTTGCTGGAACATCGTTGGAAGCGTTCCCGTTGGTGCGAGCAGATCTTCGGAGAGACATCGTAGCAGAGTTCTAACAGTTAAAAGAAACATGTTAGAACTTGTTCCTAATAGGCTCTAAGGCAAAAACTTATTCTAAAACAAACATATCTCGGACCTATTTATTATGACTTTTTATGAAAAATTATATAGGTCTTTATTTATTATTAGAGTGGGTTTCTATACTTAGAAAAACAAGTCATCTTTATTTTCTAAGTGTGTTTCTAATAATCCTATATGACTTAATTCTCAGGCTCGAAACTTATCTTTGTTCCAAAGTTAACCATATTGAGGGAGGGCTGGGATCAGTAAAATCGTTCCCACTACTAAGGCCCCCTAACTCTCAACAAGGAAACCAGGTTCATTGATTCGTATCCACCCTCACCGAACTCAGTCATTATTCATTTTATTTAGTATTTATTATGATTGAAAAAAATTTCAAACTCACACATGATATTCAAATAGCATGTTTATTCATTTGGAAAACAATTTCACTTATTACAATCATAACATAAAAGTAAATAAAACAAATAAAAACTACTAATCTAAAAATCGGGATCTTCTACATCCGATCCGTCATCTAACATATCATCATCTATAGCCTCATAGTCATCATTATCATGAGCATCAAAATGCCCTCTAGGAAGGTTTGTGAGAATCCTATTCTTTTGCTCCTTGGTGAATTGAAATTCAAATTTTGTGGTGAACCTAACTAAGAGGAAGTAGTATCTCATTGCTAATGGTGATTCATCCTCATCATTCATTTCTTCCCATATTTCTTCTAAGGCTGCTATTACAGGATGGAAATCTTTAAACAACCTAATCACTAATACATATTGTTCTGTTGATCTTAGCATTATTTGTTTAGCCTCTTGAAGGCCACCTATTGCTTGGTGAAACAAAAGCAACCTTCGTGTAATCCTTTCTAAGGCTCCTACGGTGTTTCTTGGCTCCCTTATTCTTTTTAAGGCCTTAATGGCTCGGATATCTTGGTAGGTTAAAGCTCCATTCATTTTTAACTGAAACATAAACACTAAAGTTGTTAGCTATACACATAGACAAAGTAACTTGTAACTTGTAACTTAAACACTTACTTGGCGGTCCGATTCGGAGCTTTGAGCATGTGTATCGAGGAGAACTTCATGCGAAGGAACCGTTGCTCTGATACCAACTGTAATGACCCACTAATCTGGACTAATTGGACCATTATCGAAACTATACATAAAACTTACATTTTTACAAAAATACCATAATTTATTGAGTAACTTGAAAAATAAGAGTTATTTACAAAGAAACAGAATACTAAGAAGGATTTTGGGATCCCATTGTCTTTAAAACAAAACAAGATTTAAAATAAAAGACATTACATAATAATGCGGAAAATACACATAAAAACCATAAAAACATAAAAGGAGACTATATCCTCGAATCGAATAACGCTCGGCCCCTTGACTCCATTCATCATCGATACACATTCTCCAAGCGTCACGAATCTTTCCGCCTCTAAACTTATTTTCCTGCACATAAACAGAAAGGAGTGAGCCTAATGCCCAGTAAGGAAAATCTAACACAAAGTCACATACATAATTTCATAAGAAAACATAAAGACTTAACATAACACATATAACATACACTTATTATAATGGCCATTATTACTTGGGGTCCCATAGGCTAAACAAGCATATGCCCATGGGGTTAATGGGGTCCTACTAGCTAAGTAGGTCATATGCCCATAACCCATTTGGGGTCTTGTTAGTCATATGGGTCATATGCCCAAGCCTACAAACATACACATATATCATAACACTTTTAATAACATAAAACATATAGATAACATAATCACATAACATGTTGATTCTAGCCTATTTCCTTACCAAAGTTACCGAGATTATGGACTGAGTTGGGATTGTTGGAACACTCCTAAAACCATAAGAAAGAGTAAGTCTAAAGAAAGGAGATGAAATGAAAGAGATGGAAAGACTAAACCATAGAAAACATACTTACCGACTTATATGCTTAAAAGCTTGGATTCCCTAACCAAAATAAGAATAAGGTTAGGGGACTGAGTAGAAGGTTTTGAGAAAGGAAATAACATAAAAATACAGAAAAGAACTAGAGTTTTGGGTTTACCTCAAAGATTGCAAGATCAGTCTAACATCCACCGAAATACTATAGCACTTACTTACTTCCCAAAGTGTTTGATAAGCTTATGATGTTTAAGCTTATAGTTTTTTCCCCAAACCAAGTGTTTACACTCTCACACTCACTTAACACTAGCAGCCTCTGAACTTAGAGCAAATGGTGAATAATGGCTGGGTACTGGGTCCTATTTATAGAGTTTGGGAATGAAAATATCTTGATTTTACTTGAATAAAAATAATGGCTTTTTAAGTGAAAATCATTTGAATAATCGTTCAGCAGAGGCTGAAGACTCGTTCAGAAGATGCTGGACTGTTGAAGGAGTTTGAATGGCTGAAGGGAAAAGAATTCAAATGTATTTGAATTCATGCTGGTGGAGGCGATATATCGCCCCCTATAGGCGATATATCGCCTGGGCCTTTGTTCCCGAGGCGACCGTGCATCGATTCGTGTTTTCCGTATCTACGTGCTGCGACATATTGCCCCCTATAGCTGCGATATATCGGCATACGCTGAATATTTAAACACGAATTTACACATTTTTAGCTGAGTTTGAATGGAGTAAACAGCCTTGACTAAGCCCTCAACGTGCTCAAAGCTGCTGACTGACCCTATACATTCAAACTTTTACCCTTATTTAATTTAATCCTAAAAAATACTTAATCCTTAATTACCATTCAAAACATGTGCTTAAAATCCTATTGGTTGATGTCTAAACCTTATAATATAATAATATAATCCTTAATATCAGACACATTAATCAAACCTTAGGTTATACTTAATATTCTTAAACTATAGGTTAAACTTAGAAAATCTATAAGTACTACTATGAGTGTCCAAATAACTCCCGGTCTGAACCAAAAATCCAAAGTAACAATGATAACACTAAACATACTATAATACTACTAAACAATTAGGTAAGTAAAGTTCTTGGACTCTACAAAATCTAAAACTCGTTGAGAAAGGATGTCCAACACATCAAGAGAGTAAACAGCGTGTACATCACTTGGATATCTCATAGCCTCAAAAATATTAAATCGAATTGTCTCCCCACCAAATTCCATGGTCAACGTACCGTCATGCACATCAATCTTAGTTCTCGCAGTTTTCATGAATGGTCTCCCCAACAAAATTGGAGTGGAGCATGGAATAGATTCATCTTCCATATCAAGAACATAAAAATCAACCGGAAACACCAATTCATTTACTTGAACTAAAACATCTTCTATTACACCCCTGGGATAAGCATTCGACCTATCAGCAAGTTGAATAATCACCCCTGTTTCTTCAAGCTTTCTAACAGTATAAATATATTCTAAATCGGAGTCCTACAGCTCCAGATATGTTGATTTTACTGTAGGTTAGTTTAGAGTTACGATATTTAGAAAGTTAGAAGATTTTATTCCTTAGGATCCTATTTTAAATTTGAATTTAAATTTGGATTATAATTAGAAGATTTTTATTCCTTAGGATTCTATTTTAAATTTGAATTTAAATTTGGATTATAATTAGAAGATTTTTATTCCTTATGATTCTATTTTAAATTTAAATTTAAATTTGGATTATAATTAGAAGATTTGTATTCCTAGAACTCTATAAATAGAACCTAGCACCAAGCATTTTTCATTCATTCATCAAGCTAAGTTCAGAGGCTGCAAGTTGCTAGGTTATTGTGAGAGTGTAAACACTTGGGTTGGGGATTACAAGCTTAATCATTTTTAAGCTTACCAAACACTTGGGAAGTAAGGTTTATAACACATTTCGGTTCAAGGTTTAGATGGGTCATAAAGCATTCAAGGTATTCCAAAACTCTAGTTCATTTGGTATTATTTTCTTCAAGTTCTTATAGTTTTCTACTCAGCCCCTAACTTTATTCTTTATTCTTGGATAGGAAATGTAGAGTCCAAGAACTTTACTTAACTAAGATAGATAGTAGTATTATAGCATTTATAGTATTATCTTTGTAACTGTGGATTTTTGGTTCAGACCGGGAATTATTTGGACACTCATAGTAGTACTTATAGATTTTCTAAGTTTAACCTATAGTTTAAGAATATTAATTTTAACCTAAGGTTTGATTATATGACTGATATTAAGGATAATATTTATTATACTATAAGGTTTAGATAAGAACCAATAGGATTTTAAGCACATGTTATGAATGGGTGATTAAGGATTAAGTATTTTGAGGATTTAATTTAATAAGGGTAAAAGTTTGAATGTTATAGGGTCAGTCAGCAGCTTTGAATACGTTGAGGGCTTAGTCAAGGCTATTTACTCCATTCAAACTTAGCTAAAAATGTGTAATTTCGTGTTTAATTATTCAGCGTGTGCCGAAATATCGCAGCTATAGGGGGCGATATATCGCATCACGTAGATACGGAAAACACGAGACGATGCACGACAACCTCGGGCATACTGGCCCATGCGATATATCGCCTACAGGGGGCGATATATCACCTCCTTCAGTGCATTTTCAAAAGTTTTTGAATTCTTTTCCTTTCAGCCATTCAACCTCTTGATAAGTCCAGGATCTTTTTGAACGAGTCTTCAGCCTCTGTTGAACGATTATTCAAATATTTTTCACCTAAAAAGCTATTATTTTTATTCAAGTAAAATCAAGATCCTTTCATTCCTAAACTCTATAAATAGGACCTAGTACCCAGCCATTATTCACCTTTTGCTCTAAGTTCAGAGACTGCAAGTGCTAAGTGAGTGTGAGAGTGTAAACACCTGGTTTGGGGAAGTCATAAGCTTAAACATCATAAGCTTATCAAACACTTTGGGAAGTAAGGTTCTATAGTATTTCGGTTGTAGTGTAGATTGGTCTTACAAGTCTTTGAGGTAAACCAAAACTCTAGTTCATTTGTTTTATGTTATTTTCTTTCTCATAGCCTTCTACTCGGTCTCCTAACCTCATTCTTATTTTGGCTAGGAAATCTAAATTCTTGAGCACATAAGTTTCGGTAAGCATATTTCTCAATGGTTTAGTCTTCCCATTCCTTTTCATCTCTTTTTCTTCATTAGACTCACTCTTTTTCATAATGGTTATTAGGAGTGTTCCAAAGTCCCAACGCTGTCCACATATCCCGGTAACTTTGGTAAGGAAAATAGGATAGAATCTATATGTTTTATGCTTGTGTTATCTTATGTGATATGTTATGAAATATGTTATAAATATGTTATGAAATGTGTATGTTTGTAGGCTTGGGCATATGACCCATATGACTAGCAAGACCCCAAATAGATTATGGGCATATGACCTACTTAGCTAGTAGGACCCCACTAATCTCATGGGCATATGACTTGTTTAGTCTATGGGACCCCAAGTAATAATGGCCATTATAGTATGTGTATGTAATAAGTGTTATGTTATGCCTTTATGTTTATTATGGAATTTATGTATATGAAGTATGTGTTAGATTTTCCTTGCTGGGCATTAGGCTCATTCCTTTTTGTTTATATGTGCAGGAAAATAGCTATTAGTGGCGGTAAGGTTCGTGGATGCTTGGAGATTGTGTATCGATGGTGAATGGAGTCAAGGAGTCGAGAGTTCGATTTTTGAGGATGTAGTCTTGTTTTACCTTTTTATGGTTTTACATGTATTTTTCCGCACTTTCTATGTAACTCCTTTTCACTTTAAATTTTGTTTTGTTTTAAAGACAATGGGTACCCATATCCTACTTATTTTATGAGAGTAACTTTTGTTTCTACAAGTTTCTAATAAGTTTATGGTATTTTCGCAAATGTAAGTCTTATTAAGGTTTGTATGTATAGTTTCATTAATGGTCCAAAAAGTCTAGAGTAGTGGGTCATTACAGGAAATCTAAGTTCTTGAACATAAGGTTTTTGGTAAGTATATTCTTAATGGTATAGTTCTTCCATTCTTTTCATCTCATTCTCTTTAGTATACTCACCCTTCCATTTATGGTTTTTAGGAGTGTTCCAAAGTCCTAAAACTATTCTCATATCTCGGTATTTTGGTAAGGAAAATAGGCTAGATCTTGTATGTTTGTATGATACGTTATGTTTTTATGTTATGTTATGTTTAATATGTTATGATAAGTATATGTTTTTATATGTTATGTTATGATTTACCCTACCTCAAATATTAGACAGGGGACGTAGATGGTTTATCACATGTCATAATGGCCATTATTAGTATAGTCTTATATAGTATATGTTATGATATGTTTTTAGCATATGTTATGATATGATTTTATGTGTATGTTTATGTGGTTAGTAGTTTTTCCTTGCTGGGCATTAGGCTCATTCCTTTATGTTTATATGTGCAGGAAAATAGTTATGGCGGCAGAAAGATTCTTGGCAGCTTGAGGATGTGTATTGAGGCAGGATGGAATCGGTGGATTGCGCGTTCGATTCGAGGATGAAGTTTTTAAGTCTTTTAGTTATGATTTCTATGTATTATTTTTCCGCACTTAATTTTGTAACCAATTTATTTAAATTATGTTTTGTTTTCAAAACAATGGGATCCCATATCCTAAATGAATTTTTATGTATTTAACCTTTACATTACAGTTTTTAAATAAAGTTATGGTTATTTCATATGTACGTTTTCTTAAGATTAGTATAGTAGTCATTAATGGTCCAAAGTCTAGAATAGTTGGGTCGTTACACAGAATCCCAAACTCAACTTAGAAAATTATTATATCCAATAATAATTTTATCCTAGGCCATGTTCGAAATTTCAAGTCAAAACTCCAACTATTCTTAAAATTCCGTTTTGCAATGCTCGAGTCCAATTCAAGAGCCCCGAGCCCACCTCTTGACCTTGAAACTTAAAATTGGTAATATTGTACTTCCTAAAATATTCTCTAAGTCCTTGAAAATATTTCATAGGTTCTAAGTCATTAAATCTAAACTTTGAAACTAACTCCCAAACTTAGAATTTTTCTTGAAGCTTACATAATAATTCCCGAGCCTAGCTTCTAAATTATTATACTTAGACAATTAACTAGAGAATTTTTATCCTTAATTCTCAATAATCAGATTTTGATCTTAGAATACCTAATCCCAAGCCTTGCAGTAACTTCCTAAAGTTTCGGGACCAAATACCACTTTTTGTCCTTTTGGTTACAAATTTGTAACCATTTGTAACAAGCTGGGTCATGCACACATGCATGCACGTGACCCCATTCTCATCAACCTCATCACATATTCAGCCATGGCCATCCGAACCAAGGTTTCTCACCATGGCAGCCATGATCTCACTCCCTAGACCACCATGCTCATCACTTCGGCCACCACTAGCACCACCATCACCACCACCAGCCTCCACGCGTGACCACTACCCAGAGTGGTATCCCCCACGCACGGCCAACCATCACCACCCATCTTCAACCACCACCAAATCATCTCAAACTTCAACAATACATATATTAAACTATCCTTAGCACCTTAATGAGTGTCTCTAGCCCCAATAAACTGATTAGAACCATGTACAACAGCCCAAAAATTCATATCCTCGATAAGGAAGCGAAAACGAACAATTGGAAATGTAAAACTACGAAGGAAATCTTTGAATATATACCTCTTACTGTGGTCGGTTCTTGGTGTTTTCTTTCTTCTCCTCAACTTAGTCCAAAACACTATGAACACAAAAAAACCATTCGACATGAATTTTGTACTCAGAATCTAATAGAAAAATCAACGCAAAATAGGTTCAGACTTACGTTATTTTTGTATAGGCTATTCTTGCACCGAACTCTCAAAACACTCCCTCCTTTCTCTTGCTTTCTTCTACAAGGGAGTAAGAGGTTCTATGAACATGTTAAGGGTCTGTAAATTCAATGGAAACCCAAAGAAAGTAAATCACCTTGCCCTTATCTCCTTGGACCCGAACGTACCACACTCTCAAGAACATCAAGTGTTCTTCATCTTTTCTCTCTCAGTTTACCCTCTCAACCAACCTCTAATAACTACCCATGATCCTTTCAAAAACTTCCCACCAAAACTTGATTTATGTGGTTGGCTGAGACACACACGTGAGAAGCACAATAATATATGTGCTGAAAGTTACATATATTTATCCAAAATAATGCATTAAACCATAGCTTAAAATAATTAAAATCAACTATGTTCTAAGCACTAAATAATGCAATTTTGGTATAAACATATGTCTATGATTTTATGTGAGTTCTTTCAACATAAAATCATAATTTTAATCCCATAAAATTCCTCTTGAATTATTCATAGACTCTTAGTGAATAAGTCACAAAATCATATTCTAAAATAATTCTAAGATTTTATGTGGATTCCAAACACATAAAATCATATACTTAAACTCTTTGAACAAGATGCCCATCTTAGATTTATTTCATATCTAAGTTCTCACACTACGGTCTAAAGCGATCAACTCACACTTCTTTAATTAAAATAATATTCACCAAATATTATTTTAATTATTACTCGTACTCTTAATAAAAACAAAATTCACAGAATAATGTTTACATAAAATACAATAAATAAAATTAAAAAAATTCGGGTTATTACACGCCTCGACCCCAACCATGAGCCAACAGTATAAGTAAGAGTCAGAGAGAGAGAAAGGGAGGTCTTGGACAGAAGGGCAGTGGTGGTGCTCGGACATAGGGGTGGTGGTGGTGCTCGGACAGAGGGGCAGACTGAGAGAATAGTGCGTATTAGAGAGGGAGATAAGTGAAATGAGAGGGATGAACGAAACGATGTGAAATTTTTTCAATATGTATGATTATTAGAGGTGGGGACCCGTCGCTATTAATATTTTCCCGCTGGTAATAAACTATTAGTGGCGAGACCCACAGCTATTAATATATCCCGCCGCTAATAGTCTTATTACTGGCGGATATTTATCCGCCGCTAATAGTATTAGCGGCAGATAGTCTGCCTCTACTAAGGGAAAATACCCGCCGCTAATAATTTTGAAACTGAACACCCTTTCATTTTCCGGGCATTGTATTAGCAGCGGACTACCCGCCGTTAATAATTTTTTTTTATTAATTTCCACATTATTAGCAGCGGACCCAGTAGTCCGTCGCTAATAACCCATATATTACCGGCGGACTAGGTCTGCCTGTAATTGTTCCGCCTCTAATTTTAGACTTTCTTGGAGTGCCTCCTTGACAATATCGATGCTGAGATGGCTGAGAGATACCGAGATAGAAAAACTAAGAATGTGGCTCCTGAGTTTCGTGCCAATCCGCCATTAGACTAAAGCGAATATTACGACCCTGGAGATTGGAAAAAAATTGTTGCAAAAAGACTAGCCCCAAATTGGGAAGAGATGAGAAAACAAAAGCAAGATGCTTGGGCTCAGAACAAGTATCCACATCACTCAGGGCGTGGCAGTTATGCACTGGTAGAGCAACAAATGGAAGAGGAATTGGGTCATGAGTTGACCGAATATGACAGAGCTGAGATATGGACACGGGCACGAATGAACAAGAAAGGAGAAGTTATTGATGAAGAAGCTCGAGAGGTGGTGAAGAAGATTGTAAGTTGTTATCCCCAAAAATTGGAGATCAATGACGTGGCAATAAAGGTGACAAGTGGCAGTGTATGGTCAGTAAAAGACAGAGTAATAGTCAATAAGTACACTGACTCCTCAGAGTTGTGATAAAGTGACCCGGTAGACTGACGAAGAATTTGGACTGTTTCACAGGCCCCAAGAGGTCCGGTCAGACCTTAGTCCGAGGGGTCTAAGAGATGGGGTCAGACCTTGGTCCGAGGAGAAGCCAAGGAGCATGTGTTCGGACCTTGGTCCGAGGAGGAGAGCCCCAAGAGGTCCGGTCGGACCACCTTGGTCCGAGGAGAACCCAAGGAGGGTGTGTTCGGATCTTAGTCCGAGGAGAGCTAAGGAGAGTGCATCCTAGGAGATACCAAGGGTGTGATCCTAGGAGAGCTAAGGAAAGTGCATCCTAGGAGATCCCAAGGGTGTGGTCCGAGGAGAGCTAAGGAGAGTGTATCCTAGGAGAACTAAGGAGAGTGCATCCTAGGAGATCCCAAGGATGTGGTCTGAGGAGAGCCCAAGGGACTTTGGTCCGAGGAGAACCAAGAGAGTGGTCCTAGGAGACCCCAAGAGAGTGGTCCTAGGAGAGCCCAAGAATTTGGTCTTTATGCATATGTCCAACCAGTGCATGGTTGTCCAAATAAAGAGGTGGATCAACTAGCTAGAGGAGGACTAAGTCATGATTCCCAGAAACAGCTTCAACAAGATATGCGGGAATCTCTCATTCTTCCCAAAAATGGGGGGTTTTGTTACATTTTGAATGTTTTTTGTAATTTGAATGTAATAAATATAATAAAATATCCCGATTCTAGGGGATATCAGATGTATGACCCTAAGCCTATAAATAGAGGGCTTATGGGATTAGAGAAGGGCTTCTGCTTCTTCTTTCTGGACTTTTGGGAAAATTATGGTCTAAGTATTCTAGAGAGAGAAAGTGCTGGTATTTGAAAGGATTCTTGTATTTTTGCAATCTTTACTAAAGAAACTCAGTTGGCTCAGTCCATCTGATCTTGAGTACAGATCTATAATCACAACTCTAAGTGGATTAGGCTATTACCGACTGATCGGAGCTAAACCACTATAAAAATCTTGTGTGTTATTTACTTTTCTGGATTAAACTGTCTGTGTTATTTAAATTCTCTTGAAGGTTTGTCGTATTTGACGTTCTCACGTCGTTGGATAAAAACACAGTCAACATAAGTGTTCTTCGATTTTTTTAAATAATTTTAATGATTAATGTGTGTGTTAAATTCTAATTGATTTATTTACTATGTATATACACGGAATACAGGCAAAAAGTAGCAGAAGGCGAGTTGGTGGAGTAAGATTCAAACGATACACTAACAATGGCATTAGACACTCCAGAGCATAGGGGACGTGTTAGGGGGGTCGGTGCACATGTCGCTCCCCGTCAATTTTTTCATGTCCCACCGCCAAGAAGAAAAAGTCACAAACAAAATATGTGGAAGATGCTAGTTATAAAAACCTTGAAGAAAAATGGTGTCAATCTGAAGAAAGTGCACGTCAACAGGAGGAAAAGTTAAACCAGTTGATGGCGTATATTGCATCTAAACAGAGCGGTGTGTTTGGATCATCAAATGCATCTGGTTCGGGTGTAGGAGGAGCCTCAAACACGCCACACGCACCATATACCCCTCCACCACTGACGCAGGCACAATATGCTCCGCCACCACCGACGTGGACATTATATGCTCATCGACCACCCTCACAGCCACCATATGCTCCTCCACCACCGACACAGGCACCATGTGCTCCCCCACCACCGCAGTCAAATTTTCCTGATGAGGTAATAGTTTCTTATTAATTCATTATTTCATATATTTGATATAGTAAAAATAAACTAGTTTATCAAAAAGTCTAACAGATTAATTGGAATGTAACAGATTAATTGTAAGTTGTGTCTTGGTTCGACACAAAATATAGTTACAGAGGGGAAACTTTTAAGTACTCATTGCACAGAAATACATAGCGTTCAACTGCCTCCTAGAAATTATCGTGTGAGAGTTGAGGTAGCCATTCAAGAGAACGCTAGTTTACCATATCCGCTTACAATGGAAGGTTATACATTGGTTGGACAAGCAGTCGGGTATGATGTTGGATGGCCACAACATTGGGTTCTTATTAATCAACAAACGAAAGAGCCACTTGCGCCCTCTACTCAACAACTAAGACAATCGAAGAAAAGAATAGAGGCATTGACACAGGAGCCTACAGAAGTGCCTATGACAAGAATGTTGAAGTGTTTGGTGAAGTTTATTGATAAATGGAAAACTGACTGCGTGGTAGAAATTCCAATTGTTGAAAGAGAAAATGAGTATTTAAATGTTAGGGGTATTTTTGTCTAAAAAATTGAAATTTTCATATATTTGGGATAGTAAGCTATAGTGGCATATTAAAAAATTTCAGTAAGTTATTATGCATAAAATTTCCCATTACAAATCATGTTTTGAGATGAATTTACAGTATTGTCCATCTAAAGTGGACATAATAACAAATTTATAGAAAACTACATGTATTTTATTTTTCCATTGAAAAAAAAATTATTTTGCTAATAAATAATATATATTTATTTAAACTAGGACCTATAAAGCTAGCTAGGCTATAGGTCCTTACCTGGTGGGCGTCCGTTACCCATTTTCTCTTTAATTATTTTTATATATAAATATTGATATATGTATGCATACACATAAATACACATGATCATACATATGCATAAATATATTAGTTATATATATTATTGTAGAATAATTTATCATTAATTAAATTATTTCCTTTTAGTATTAATTATGAATTCCCCCACATAATAATCTATATATATACACAAAAAAATGTTATAATTACTGTTAAATATTTCATAAAGTATGCAAAATTAGTGTTTGCATGAGTCATAATCTTAAATATGTTTCCTTTTTATATTTTCTTACCAATTCTTTCCTTTAAAAACAAAAAACAAAAATTAGAATTCTATCCCATTACGATTAATTTTTTATTGGGCGTTATTTTTGTAAAAGGTTATTTTTGCAAATACCCTATAGAAGGTTGTTATCTCTATAATATATTCTCTAGATTGATTGCGTCTTTAATTTCAGTAATTAATTTATTTCCTCTTTATATATATATATTATATTTTCCAGTATCAAATAATGTGGTAATAGATTTATTTAGGTGAACAATTATACATATGATATCATGAAGATAGATAAACCATGCCCTGATGATGAAAATAAGAGAGAGTTAGGGGAAGACGGAGCTCCCGTAGTTGTCAAGGAGAACACTAGTACTACTACTGTAGAAATCTCCATACACATCAAATCTGAGGTACGCACTTACATTGTTTTTGGTGAACAATGGGATGAAGATAAGCCATGCCCTAATAATGAAAAATTGTTCTTCTATGATCATATTTGTAATAATTTTAAAACACCACAAGTGATCAAACTACCGCTTGTAGATGATGATCAGAGGAGGAGTAAATCATCTCTATTTGTCGAAGGTTGCGATAATGGTATATTTTGTTTGTCTAAATTCGACATCGATAAATACAATCCGAATAATAATAATATTATCACTATTTACCTGTGGAACCCTATGAGAAAGGAGATGAAGAAACTCCCCACTCCTCTTCCTCCTTTGAATTCGTATTGGAAGAACAAGAGATTCCGAGTCGGACTAGGGTACGATTCGTTAACAGATGATTTCAAAGTGGTGGTTGTTGCCAAACCATTAGATACATTTAAAGGTCGAGTTCTCAACTCTAGTCCTTTTGGTTTGTTTCACACTAATTTTGGCCCGGCTTTAGTTTATTCTTTGCGAAATAATAAATGGAAAACAATTCCATTGCCTAGGTTGTTTCCTTACTCTTCTTTAATTTACAAGAACTATGATTGTTCCATTGTCTTGAATGGTTGCATTCATTGGAGCTTGACTTATCTAGATCCGGACATGGAGCAATGCAAGTTTGGGGTAGTTGCATTTGATTTAAACAAAGAGACTTTCAAGCTCATAAAATCACCTCAACAAGAAGATCGTGTTACAAGTCTTGAATCTAGGCAAGCTATAGGTACAATATTATGTGAAAACCTTGCATCCATGACTCATGGGACACCAGGATTGATTGAGATTTGGGCAATGAAGGAGTATGGTGTGGAAGATTCTTGGGTCAAACAAGTCAACCTTGACTTTGTCTAAATGCTCTATAGAAACTGCTAGTAATAATAGACGACCACCTTTTCTCTTGCAAGTTTTTTCATGGTTTAATATTCAGTATTTTCATCCGGTTGCTCTCGGCTACAATGGTTATGTACTCCTCTATTCTTATTTTTTTGGTTTGTATTGGTGTTATTTGAACACAAACACTCTTGTTTATGTATGTCCTGCGATGTCTGTGATTGGATTTACTAATTTTGTTGAGAGTGATTATGTTTTAAATTATTATTAGGAGAAACAAAATTGAGTGAGAGGGTTTTTTTTTCTTTTTGAAAGGATAATTTTGTTGATTTTGTTTTAAATTATTATTACAAGTTTCCCGTTTCCTCATTTTTCTGTATATGTATTTTTTCACTATATATATAGTATTATTCAGGTACACAACATCACAAGAAGGTGACATACTATTGATATAATTTAATATCGAATCTCACATATTTGAATTTAATAAGAATTATTATAAGATATCGATAACCAACCATAAAGTGACACCTCATATAGTGTTAGATACCTTAAAATGTCAAATAACAGCATTCGTATATTATCCTCTCGTTCTTCATTTATCATATAAATAATAATAACTAAAGACTATAAACGAATTAATTGCTTAATTACTGTACATAAAATTAGATATTATGTATATATATCACAGATATTCTAGTTGATAAACTTGCAATGTCTATTAATTTTGTGGTTTATTTTATTATATATATATATACATGTAGAACTTTTCAAAGGAATTAGTAATACGAGATTATATGAGCTGAATTTTTAAAATGCCAAGTTGAGTGGAATACTTTTATAAACTTTTTGAGACACATAATTTCATCTGACAAAATGTATAAAATAAAATAAAAATGTCGAAAAAGAGATTAACTTATATTTTCAAATCATATATATATATTTATATGATTTGTAAACGGTTTGTAGGACTATAGCGAGGCCTATTACTAGGACTAAACGGTATGTACGTACGCGAGGCGAGGCCGCTGTGTTCAATCATGGTGCTTAATTGAGCTTGAATATTATTATTATTATTATTCATTTAATTAATTCTTATATATTACTTTTTATTATTATTATTTTAACTCTATTTTCATAGAGTATTTTGTATGAAGTAATTAGCGTAATTAGTGAATTCAGATGATGGGGATTTATTTGCAAAAAAGAAATTAGCTAGGGATTTAAATGCAAATTAATTAAGAGTTGGAGAGGTTACGTTGGGCTGGGCATTATTATTATTATTATTATTTGGTGCAAAAAAATAATGGTAATGGTAATGCCTTAACTTGCCTATGGGAGCTAGCAGGGCCTATAGCTATAGCTATAGCTGGGTGGTGTACGTACCCAAGGTGTGTGTTGTGTGTGATATATATATATATATATGGATCATATATATCATGATATATATTTGATGAAGGTACGTAATTAACATGGCCATGCATGCATTCTTATATGCATTTCATATATATAGGACTATATATATAGGGGTGGTGGCGAGAGGAGAGTAGTGTCTCTGCCTCTGTCTCTGATCCATAATCCTTTAATTAAAAAAAAAGCAGAAGCAGAATCAGAAGCAGAAGCAGAAAAGCGTCAGAGAATGTTGTATACTTTAGTCATATTATTGTTAGCCATTTGCTTGGCGATGCCTATTCTAAAGTTTTTTCTGGAGTTTGTTTGGGGGAGAGTGAGAAGGTTGCTTTACCGGAGAGTTCCCTCCTTCAGAAACTATGTTCTTCAGGTGATTGAGAGTAGGGGGAGTTCAAGTTTTATGATACTTGTTTCTACACACCCAGAACCACAACCACTTGAGGATACTTGTTTCGTGTGCACTGAATTGATCTTTCCTGATGATATGGTTACTTTGTTGCCTTGTTGCAAACGTATCCCCCACCTTAGGTGTTTGATTCAATCGTTTGACTTATTTCGCTAATGGGAGAGTCACTTGTCCAAACTGCGGATCTCACGTCGGCAGCTTGTTGGATTTCTGTATCACCCTCAAGTTATTCCCTGGTGTCCTCTTCATCAGGGCGATGATTAATCAGAGGGTAATTGCAACTGATAATGGATTCACAAGCGGAGCTATGGTCCTCAACTGGGTCAATCTCCATGGTGAAGATAATGATATTCTACTTGTTAACAATGGATTTGCAAGTGGATCTTATTATGTTCCGTCGATTCTAGAGCCGGAGCCGGAGCCGGTGGTGGTTGCAACTAATAATAATAATGGATCTTCAAGTCTGCAGATAGAAGAAGAAGAAGAAGAAGAAGAAGAGATCAATCATGAGAATCAGCAGCTGGTAGTTGCATCTACGTCTCAAGGTCTAGTCGGAGTAATTTTCAAGAGGATGATGATGATGAGGAGGATGATGATGATGAGGACAATGATCAAGACACATATTGGTATGAATCAGCACTGTTGTTTACAGATGACAAAGCACTTGGGAAGAAGAAGATGCCGTAATTACTATATATATATATATATAGGGCCATGCATGGTTTAGTAAGTTTGATATTATACATATATATATATATATATATCTATATCTACTAGTACTTTTGTTATTAACAAGTAATATTCTGTGTGTCTTGTGCTTAATTTGTTCGTTTTTTAGTGTGTTTTAAGTTCAATCTGGGTACGTGTTTCATTTCATGATAATATATGATATTTTACTTGAGGATTTAATGTTTGAATATATATATAGCTAGCTAGAGAGGATATGTAGTTCTAATGATATAATGTTTTTCTTTATATAATATGCACTGTAATTGTTATTACTGTGTTAATTAGTTTCAGACATGATCATCATCATCATCATCATGTATAATTAAATATATACAGATCTTACAGTATATTGATATATTAATTCTTGATGAACTTGTTTTTCTTTTTCATCTATTTTAAATTCTTCAGGCTTGATATATATATATATATATATATATATAGTTGTTACTCATCAATATAATAAATATATAAGTTGATATACCAAAATAAATTAATAAGTTATTATGTTTTTATTTTTACTTTTTTAAATCAGTTAAGGATTTATTATTTTGCAGAATATATATATATATTTGCTAATAAAGATTGGAATCAAAATCTTCAAATACTAATTAATTATTAGAGTCATCTATATATACTTGTAAATTAATAAATTTCTCATAATACATATATATATATATTTTATTTGTTAATAGCTAGTACTAATTAATATAAAATAAATATTTTAATGATTTATGTCTTCTAATAAAATGTATATATACGCAAGGCCTACTATGGCGCTTGGTTAATTATAATTCATTTAATTAATTATATATATTTATATAATATATAATTTTGTAATTTGACGATTGTGGAAAAATCAATAGGTTGGTCAAATGAAGAGTGAGAAATGTGTTTTCTGAAAACTAAAAGAAATTCTAAAATATGCTTATATATATATTTATATTTAGAAAACCCTCTTCGTTATTAATTTATCTTTGTTATATGGGGTATATATAATATTGATCAAGAGTTATTTTGATTTCATATACTAATTAAGCATACCAGAAATTTACACCTCTTTCTTGTTCAAAGAATTTATTTAAAAATGGGGTTTAAATTTGTGTACATCTTAAGTTTTAATACAAACAATTTAATATATTAATTCCAAATCTAGACTTGTGTATATTTTGCTCTTTTTTCTTCTCAATCAACAAAATACACGAGACTCTGGTTAAGAGTTCTGAGAATTGATGACTACTTGTTTTAAACAGCTCATAATAAACAAGTCCACATTTGCTATTATTTATATATATTATTTGATTACACACAGAAATAACAACCTCTAATTACACTACAGTACAGTAGTTCTATTAAACAAAGCTAAATAATTATCCATGTACTTCATATATATGCTCTTCGATCGCCAAAAGTTGATTTTGGAAACTACACCCAAGTAAATAATAAAAATAATAATAATAAGACTCACACAAAGATTCATTCAGACACATATTCCTCTAAATGACAACCTCTAATCTTTTTCGTCTCATAGACTAGCACATTGTTATTGAGTATATATTAATAAGGTTTAAATTGTTCTTTGTCAAAAAAAAAAAAAAAAAAGAAGTTAAATTGTTCAATCCAAAGTTAAATAACATCCTATGCGGATTGGTTAACGCTTCTCCATATCACAGCTCCACCCCCAAGAATAAACATCATTCCAGAAGTTGACTTCCTGTCATCGACATCAGTCTAAAAATCAGAATCGGTGTAGCCTAACGGGTTCAGAACTCCACCAGAGTAAACTAGCATATAATCTCTAGCTCGTCGAAGATATTTCAGTATGTCCTTCCTTTTTCCTCAGGACGTGAGCGAGACACCCCCAAATTCTATAATGGCGCAAACTAGCACTACAACAAAAAGTATTTTTACAGGCGGAATTATAACCGGCGGAGAAAGTCCGCCGGTAATAATACTATTTTTTCCGGCGGAAAACGTAATCCGCCGGTATTAATCCGTTTTTATTTTTATTTTTTAAAATTATTTAATTATTACCGGCGGGAAATTTATTATTACCGGCGGACAACCCACTGGTAATAATCAGAATTTATTAAAGCGGCAAAACTGCCGCGTAATAAATATTTCAATTTATTACCGGCGGATTATTACCGGCGGGCTCCGCCGGTAATAATATTTCGATTATTACCGGCGGATTATTACCGGCGGGCTCCGCCGGTAATAATATATTATTGCCGGCAGAATTATTATTGCCGGCGGACCTCCGCCGGCAATAATAATCTATATATTTGTGCAACCCGATTCCCCTTCCCCATTTCCTTCTCCTCCATTTTTTTTCTTCCGATTCTCTCTTCTAATCCGCCGAGTGCTCTCTGCCGTGGAGTTTTCCGGCGTTCCCGAAGATATTCCGGTGGCCGGCAACTGTAACAGCGAAGGGGGTATGTCTATATATTGTTTTATTATAGATTTATATAAAGAAAATAATTATGTTATTGTTTATATAAAAAAAACTTAATTTTATTTTATTGTTTTTTTTTAGCCATTCGGATTCCTCTCTGCCTATCTTAGTGGACTCCGTTCTTTGAAAAGAGATTGGCCATTATTACTCTTTAATCCAATGGAGTCTGGATTCTCAGCAAGCCATCGTTCAAGATGAATCTTGGCCATGTGAATCACTGCTAATCATCTTCAACAACATTTTTCAATATTTATATATATATATAAAAATATAATTATTTTTTTTAAATATGTTATTACCGGCGGAAACCGCCAGCAATAATGTGTCAGACATGGATTCTGACCAAATTATTACCGGCGGGATCCGTCGGTAATAATCCGCCGGGAATAATATTATTACCGGCGGGAGGCTGGTTCCGCCGGCAATAACGACCTTTTACCGACCGGTTTTTACCGGCGGAGCCCGCCGGTAAAAGTATTACCGGCGGCTTTCCTGACTATTGCCGGCGGTTTTCTCCGCCAGTAATAAGCGTTTTTGTTGTAGTGTAGGTTCACGACCATTAGATAGTTTTAGACGGCACAACATTTAAAATGTCACACACAATCTATATGGCATATACCAAAAAAGAGATCGAAAGAGTTGAATAACTAATCATGGGCCAAACCATTTCCATTAACGTGCGATTCCGACGCTCCACAATACCCAAAAAGAGATCGGAAGAGTTGAATAACAAGGCAATGTTGATAAGAGAATTTATAACACATGGCCCAAATTAAGTGGATTTGAAGCCCAATGTCCCCATTTTAAAAATTGTAGAAAAATGGCATTTAAGATCATTAATTTACTAAATTATCCCTACTGTATCATTTCTATCATATTTCTCAGCAAAACAACGTGAATGAGAGTGATATTACCAAAAAAATTCTCAGCAAAAAATAAAAAACAACGAGAAAGAGAGGGAGAAGTAGACTGTTTCCTTCTGTGGTCGCCGGTAATTGAATCTCAATCTACTTTCCTCCATTTTTTCTAGTAAAGAGGGAAGGGCACATATGAAATTTCACTGTATTAATTTGTTGGAATGGGCCATTTATTGATTATTTTTTAAAGAGAGACATTGATCTAAATAATATCTGATTTGGGGGCTAATCGATAAGTTGTAATCTTATTTTTTTATTTGATGACATATATTATAATTATAGAAGATTTTTCACAATTTTTTTTTTAAATTTAGAATAATTTAAGATGTCGAAATCATAATTTAAACAACATTTTTTCACAGAGGCATAAAAAATAAAATAGACACGCATGCAACAAGTTATTTGAATCATAATTTTGACACCCTAAATTATTGAAAATTTCTTAAAAAATTATGTGGGAAGTCCCTTATATATAACTACAATATACATAGCCATATAAAAAAATTGGAGTTACAACTTATTCATGTCCCTAAAACAAAACAAAAAAAAATTCCTGCCGATAGGTACAAAATAAGGTCCATTACTCCAATAGCCCCTATAAATATACATTCCACAACTAGATAAATCAAGATGCCAAACATCCAATAACTTAAGATTAATACTTTCGGCTAAATTACCATTTAACTTATTAATTGAAACATCTAACTCTTCCAATTATGACATCTTTGATATGTCTACTGACCAATGATCCTAGGGAGGAAGGGAGAAACGTGTCTCAAGGGGCCCAAAAAGGTAAAAACAAATATTGAAGGGACAAATATACAATTTAAAAAAAATGGTAGGTAACCATTTGATTCCTTGTGTTTTTGGAAAGTATTATCTTGTGTACCCTGTATTTACAAATAATAATGCTCATTTGGTACCCTGCATTTTGAAATCATACATATTTAGTACCTTGCATTTTAAAATCGTACATATTTGGTACTCTGTATTTTAAAATTGTACATATTTTATGCTCTAAACTCAAATTTAATTAATAAAATTTTACCAATTTAATCAAATTACTCTCAATCATACAAGTTTCAAATTATTTATAACTGCTGACAATTTTGTCATATTGACAAAAAATTATCAATTAGAATACAAAATATTTATGTTTTCAAAATACGGAATACCATATAAGCACTATTGAAAATAGAAGGGACCATAACCATACTTTGCAAAAGCAAATGGTACCAAATGAATAAATTAAAAAAAAATATATTATTTTGAAAAATTGATAATTAAGGGAGGCCTCCAGCATTATGTAATTCCATCCCTGATTAGTCCTATAAGTTTGTTTGCATCGACATTTAATCTCTCTAACCCTACCTTTGTGTTTAGTAGATGAGAATAGAGATTAAAAGGAAAAAAATAAGTCTGGTGAGAAAAGTGGAGATAAGAAGGTCAAAGGTCAAGAGTACATTACGACCAGAATTACACAGTTGGGTCAATTTATTTATGAGCACACTTTCCTTGCCTTTTTTTTCTTCATTATATTCGGTTTTTTATTTTATTTACTTTGACCATTTAAGCCAAATTAGGAAAATGAAATATATAAATATAAAACTTCTCTGCCCTCAATAAATTTGAGGGAAATTTTTATTCATATACAACAAAAGCTAGGGACATACAATATATATACAAAAAAAAAAACTTAATTATAACATCATCTACAAACATATATATAAAATAAAGATATATGCTATAAAATTAATAATGCTATAAAATTAAGAACATACTATATATATATATATAAACTGATATTAAATTAATTAAAAATACAAAATCAACCATATTAATTACATATTATTAAGAAATATATATACATTTCTTGATAAAAAAAATAATTTTAAAAGAGTTATAACCATCCAAAGAGTTATATAAGAAATATATACATCAATAAAAAATGTTTTTTATTTTTTGTAATATACAGAGACAGAAAGGTTAATTTATTTTGTTAGTTAATTCAAATTCGTTACTATAGAATAATTACATGACACAAGTTTGATATATACATTCAAGTGGATATGAATAGTTAATTTAACTAGTATGTTTATTATAATGAAATACAAAACAATACACATTTACATATAGAAATAAACATATTTTCTAATTGATTTTTTTTTAAGATATAAACATTAGACACAAAGTTGTTTATTTTATTATTCTGTTCTATAAAATTGTGCACAACATAAAAAAATATATACGATACAGAAAAAAACATATTTTTGAATTATTTGTTTAGTTTTTAACATGTAAACATTAAATAACACAAATTTTTTTATTTTATTATTGGTATGTTGAATGAAATAGTGCACAAAATAATAAACATTTAGTATTTATTTATTAATTTTTTTGTTTATTATAATGAAGCATAAAACAATAAACAAATACTATGAAGTGATGATGTGGGGCAAATATAAAAGAAAATAAATGAGAATATGGGGCATATATATACATTAAATTATAAAACAATAAAATGTTATAAATATATGTGGACTGTTAATTCTCTATATTAGAATACTATATTTATGTAATTAATCAAAGAATTTTTTTTAGATTTATATAAATATATATATATATATACTAGATACAAATAACGTATAATTTATCTTTGTTTAGTTTTATTTATATAATATATTAATTATGTTTATTAAATTTGTATCATTATCATATAGGTTTAACACTCTTTAGGATTTTTGTTAAATATATATAATATAACTTTTTTTAAATATATATATAATATAATAACTTTTTTAAACATAAATGATAATTTTTTAATAAAAATTAAGATTATGTATTATATATTATTATAATAATATTTTATAATATTAAAATATATAATATCTAGTCTTGTAATAAATATTATTATAATTATAATATTTAAATTCATATTAATATATAATTAGTAAAAAAATAGGATTATATATTATTATCATAATAATATTTTATAACATTTATATTTATATTAATATAGCAATTAAATATGTAGTCTTGTTTGATAATTTTTTTAATAAAAATTAAGATTATGTATTATACATTATTATTATAATAATATTTAAATTTATATTGATATAAGTATTAAATATCTAGTCTTGTATTATATATGTAGTCTTAATAATGAAATTTTATAATATTTAAATTTATATTAATATAATTGTTAAATATCTATTTTTAAGTTAGTTTTAAAATTATATTTTGTTAAATATTTAGAATATTCCGTTAAAGTTAACAAAACAAACCGTTAGAATTTCCGTTATCTACACACTTATTATATAGAAGAGATATATATATTTATATTGATGATGATGATTATCTTAATCTCTCTGTATTCAATTAATATAATCATCATTATATATCACATTATATAAATATATATATAATAGAGATTTAGACTTGACATATATTAATATAATCATCAACGCGAGTCCTAAAAAGTTCAGGAGATTGGAGGGAATTTGTGATTTTTTTAAAATTCAAATTTTTAGGAGACACATAAGTTTTTAGGACTCGCAATGAGTGTCCTAAAAAGATTCTTTAAGGACTCGCACGAGTCCTAAAAAGTCCAGGAGGTGTTTTTTTAAAACCCAAAATCAAACTTTTTTAGGACACACAAAGATTTTAGGACTCGCATATATGTGAGTGTCCTAAAAAAGATGTTTTTGTAGTAGTGTGAATACGCAACTATAATATTCATGGGCATTTCATTAGTATAATACCCATAGAATGACGCTAAATACAACCAAACAATCACTATAGTTAAGAACAATAAAGATAAATTAATGATTTGATGATGAATTTTATCTAGAAGGGGTAAGAAATGAAGAAGTTGTTGTAAGTAAATGGTTGAAGGAACAAGTATTTATAGGAGAAAAACTAGCCGTTATTACCGTTGGTGAATAGTGATCTGACCGTTGGAAACAATAACCTAACCGTTGGGGATATAACTGTATTTCTACTGTGGGAGTTTAACAATTTTAAGTTGTTGAAGTAACTAACACATGAGAGTAATTAATTTATGGATGTTAGAGAAACATTTTCAGAAAAGTTTGTGAGTAAAAAATGTTAAACTAAGTAATATAAGAAGATTGAGAAGTTTTTACTTTTTTGTTACTATTCACTGGGTACTATTTATAGTGGGCCCCACAGTGGGGTCCACAAGGGTCCCACAGTAGGGTCCACATGGGTCCCATAGCGGGGTCCACCCCATGGGTCCCACATGTTGATGCAGTAGTGATACAGTGATGACTTCAGCAAATTACTATGCTTGATATTTTGATTATTATTTTACTATGCTTGATATTTTAAATATTTTATTATTTTACTATGCAACATACTAACCCAATATTTTCCTATAAATAGAGCCTTCCAGAATTCATTTTTGAATTACGAAAAATCTTTCTTTCTCTCACTCTGCCTAAAAATCTTCTTAACTCTCTTTTAAAGTTTTAAATCTCTAAAATCTAGGCGAAATTGTGTTTGTGACGCTAGCCTACGAAAACCTTTTAGGTAAGCTCTTTCCCGAGCCTTTCAGTTCTGTAACGACCCAACTATTATAGACTTTGGACCATTAATGACTACTATACTAATCTTAAGAAAACGTACATATGAAATAACCATAACTTTATTTAAAAACTGTAAAGTAAAGGTTAAATACATAAAAATTCATTTAGGATATGAGATCCCATTTTTTTGAAAACAAAACATAACTTAAATAAATCGGTTACAAAATTAAGTGCGGAAAAATAATACATAGAAATCATAACTAAAAGACTTAAAAATTTCATCCTCGAATCGAACGCGCAATCCACTGATTCCATCCTGCCTCAATACACATCCTCAAGCTGCCAAGAATCTTTCCGCCGCCATAACTATTTTCCTGCACATATAAACATAAAGGAATGAGCCTAATGCCCAGTAAGGAAAAACTACTAATCACATAAACATACACATAAAAGCATATCATAACATATGCTAAAAACATATCATAACATATACTATATAAGAGTATACTAATAATGGCCATTATGACATGTGATAAACCATCTACGTCCCCTGTCTAATATTTGAGGTAGGTTAGATCACATGTAGGGTATGAGAACTCATCTACGTCCCCTGTCTAATATTTGAGGTAGGGTAAATCATAACATAACATATAAAAACATAAACTTATCATAACATATTAGACATAACATAACATAAAAACATAACATATCATACAAACATACAAGATCTAGCCTATTTTCCTTACCAAAATACCAGGATGATAAGAACAAGGTCAGGATTTTGGAACACTCCTAAAAACCATTAATAGAGATGTGAGTTTTCTAAAAGAAAGAGATGAAGAGGAATGAACTAAACCATCGAGAAGATTCTTACCAACAAGAATTCTCAAGTTCGAAGAACTTAGATGCCTAACCAAGAATAGAGAAGATTGGGTTAGGAATTGAGTAGAGAAAAACTATAAGAACTAATGAAACAATACAGAAAATGAACTAAGAATAAGAATACCTTTGAAATTACTATGACCGAACTACACCTCGAAACCGAAATACACTCTATGAACCTTACTTCCCAAGTGTCTAATAAGCTTAGAATGACAAAGCTTATAACCCCAACCCAAGTGTTTATCACTCTATAGTCTCACTAGCACCTAGAAGGCTCTGATCAATGCTTGAAGAATGAATGAAAAGGCTTGGTGCTAGGTCCTATTTATAGAGTTTTAGGAATAAAAATCTTCTAATTATAATCCAAATTTAAATTTAAATTTAAAATAGAATCCTAAGGAATAAAAATCTTCTAATTATAATCCAAATTTAAATTTAAATTTAAAATAGAATCCTAAGGAATAAAAATCTTCTAATTATAATCCAAATTTAAAATAGAATCCTAACTTCTAACTTTCTAAATCTCGTAACTCTAAACTAACCTACAGTAAAATCAACATATCTGGAGCTGTAGGACTACGATTTAGAATATCTTTATACCGTTAGAAATCTAATTAAATTATCTACAGCTTTTTAGAAATACTATTTTTCGAAATTCATAACATAACTGGGTCAAAAATAGGTCGGAAGTTACAATACCCTAAAGTTATGAAAAAAAAAAACTTATTTAATTATCTAAATAACAACCTAATCCACAAATAAATAAAATTGTGAGTCTAAATATCTAAATAACTATCATGCTCCTAACAGATTCTGGTGAAGACTAAGTCTTATATTTCCCTTATTAAAATAATGATTCCTTAATAATCATGCATATGACAAGTGTCATAATCCTATTGGCTCTATCAAAACCTTAGGTTATAATAATCATCATATTAATAACCAGCAATATTAATCAAACCTTATGTTATAATTAATACTCTTAAACTATAGGTTAAACTTATAAAATCCATAACTATTGCTAGGATTTTCCAACTAAATCCTGGCTTGAACCAAAATCCACAGTAATAAACATATATGTACTATAACTACTACCAGCTATTACTATTACTACTATTATCTAACTAGCTAAGTAAAGTTCTTGGACTCTACAAGTTCAATTATTTAGCTATTATTTATATATAGATTATTTTACTATGCCGTTGTAATGACAAAATTTATATATAGATTATTTTACTATGTCGTTATAATGCCAAAGTTTATATATATATATAGATTATGTTACTATGCCGTTATAATGCCAAAATTTATACACAGATTATTTTACCATATCGTTATAAGTTACAAAATACAAAATCGAAATACAAACTATTTGTTTATGTGTCATTATAATACTAAACTTACATAGGCTATGGTCACACTTTGGACTATTATTATGGACTCTTATGACCTTATTCCCTATTATTATGGACAAGTATTATGACCTGGACTTTTCCGTATGACTATGACCACGACTTTTAGATCAGGACCTTGCCATGGACAACTATAGTATGAACATACGCCTGGACATAAAATAAGCAATAAAACAGGAAAAATGGAATAATAAAAATTATAAGCTAACATTTCATAATGTAGATTTTATGTAAGTTAATAGTTTGTGTTTTTATCAGGAAGCTAACAATTTCGATTGTTTTATTAGGACGCAAGGTAAGTAGAATCCTCATCTACAATACAAGTCTTTTATGTGTCTTATGTGCATTTATATGCTTTATATGTTAATTTTCCATATTGTTCTTATGTATAAGTTATTGTTGACACCGTTTTTCGTCAACAGTGAAATAAGAGCACGAAAACAATAAGTAGTTATGGCCAGAAAAATACGATAAAACAAATGGGATTTTTTACGTGGTTCAGCAGTTAACTCTGCCTAGTCCACGAGTCTTTGTTATTAGAACTTAAGATGATTTCTGGAAATTCTTTAAGAATGAATTCCCCAGAGTTTCTCCCAAGATAACAAAAATTCCCTCTTTTACAATGGTGCATGACTTCTATATTTATAGAGAAGATTTCAGAATACTATCCCACACATTTCAGGAAGTTATTCTGTATATGTAAATAAATTTAATGGCATTAAAAGCCTGTAATCCTATATACAAGGAAACGTCCCCTGAAGATCAGGGGGCGTATAACTGAATAATAAATACCCCTTTATTATAGAGGATTTACAACAATCAATGTAGACCACGTCTCTCCAAAATGACTCATTGGGATATTCAAAGTTATCAATCTACATTGTCAATGTTGTGTCCACCTAGGTCTCTTAATGACTTTCGAGCTGTGGCATTTCCCCGAGACTATGTGGCTTCGAGCTCATACTTATGTCAGGCTCGGAGCCCCTGATCCGAGGTCATCCGAGAACAGACGTACTTCGATGTCTGCCTTTCGAGCTTGTGAGGATTTCAAGGCTACCATATTCGAGGTTGCCCCTGCTTTGTAGGTTCGATGCCTAGGTTGCGGACACGTGTTCCGGACATTACGAGCCCATTCCTGAAGAATCCAGCTTTCGAGATCACAATTCTTAAGGCTCGAAATCTGGGTGTAACATTTTGCCCCCTCAAAAGTATTTGTTCGAATCCTATGAGAAGGAAACTTTTGAACTACTTTCTTCGAGAACCGCACCGTCATACATACATGAGGGAGGACACGTGTCAGTCGGGTATTGCTCATCCAAGGTACTCGAGTACCTTGGAAATTCGCCCACGATCGTTCGCCTGCCACCTTTTCGGTGCCATCATGTCATTAGTCCCTGACCGTCGGATTTTATAAGGATTCTGGCCAATGGCTCAGATTAATCCTTTTTACCACTTTATTCCATCTATATATACAAGGCCTTAGACATCTTCTTCCTCTTATTTTACACTCATCAGAAACAAAAGAAAAGAGACGAAACCAGAAGCCATCTTAGAGAGCTTTTAGCTTTTGCATGTTCTCCCAGCCGAAGAAACAAAGGACCGCCAGTTTGCTCGAGACCGTAAGGTCATACTCGTAGCCTCTCCTTCAATCAACAATTTCTCTGCAATAACCATCATTGTGTAAGTATCTGATGATCTTTTCATTTTCCTTTATGCCGGTTTTTGTCTGTGTTGTTCTTTAGTTCGGCATGCTAGGAAACTCTGGCCGATAGGCTTTCAAGTTTAAGTCTTCATGCTAGGTTTAAGTCACTGGTTCTAAACCCAGTTTTGACGTAGAACAAGGTCTCTTTTTTCTGGGTTTTCAAAATTTAAAAGACATATCTTGCACACCAAGATATCGGGTACAAAATCTTGGTTTTAAAGAACGCACGATACCCAAGACTACCATGATATTTCAGGATTTTCAAAAAATTTATCCACTCCCCTCCTTTTTCTCATAGAATACACGTTCCGACTCTTAATCGGGTTTTTAGTATCGAGCTCGTTTCGTACCGAAGCACTCTCTGAGTTTGTCTTGTCAAGCTCGTAATTCTTGAGTCCTTGCATGCATGGCCCTCACAATTTTTTCTTTCTCGTTAGATGTCACAGAATCTGGAAAGACGGTGGGGATCGTTGCTGGCAATTCCGTATTCGCCAAAAACCCCAAGCCCAGAATCGTTGTTTGCTCGGAACCAACGTCTGATTCGTGAATACGATCTCGCGTGCGAATAGGAGGAAACCCGAGCTCACTATCGCCGCCAAATCGTCGAGGTCATAGAAAAGAAGAGGAGAACCCTTCGAGAGGCTCTTTATCCGGAATCTGATTCAGGGCCCAGGCCGATCCCCCTCGACCCTAGGTTAAAAGTGACCATCGCGTACAGTCCGGGAGAGCTCCAATTCTCACTGATGGGGGAGCCTTCTACCTTGCAACCGAGGAGGGATTTCTTCGAGGCCGAGCACTACTGGAGCTCGGTTACCTCGCTAGGCCAGATAACTGATATCCTGGCCTTCCACGGTCTCAGGCTGTCAAGCTCCTTAAGGTGTCGAGCCCCTACTCCCAGCGAGCGAAGCTGTCGTGCCCCAGGAGATGGAAATCCTAATAATAAGCTAAGGTACGCGGCTTGGAGCCAGGAGCATATGAGGGCAGGAGCGTTACTGCCTTTGAAGTCATTCTTCAAGGACTTCATGGACTTTGTTTGGTTGGCTCCATTCCAGCTCAACACTAATTCTTACAGGGTTCTGTCTGCCCTGAGGTCGTTATACCACGAGTTGAAGTGGGAAGGACCTTCACCAAAGGAGATCCTGTATCTCTTCTGTCTGAAAAGCAATCCCTCCCGAGCTCGGGGAGGAGACGACTTCTACTATCTTTCGAGCTACCCCAAGGAGAAGAAGGTGTTCGAGGACCTTCCCAACCATCCTCCTAACTTTAAGAAGGCCTTCTTCTGGACAGATGGCCTGCCCCCGTCTCGATACTATTCATTCAAACGGATTCCTAAGTACCCTAACCTTCTTTATCTTTGTGCTCGGACTTTTGTCTGTTGGCTCGTACTTAGTTGAAATGTGTTTTATCTTCCAGCCAACTATCACCGTCCCACTCCCACTGACGAGAAGAAGGAGCACTGAGAGACTCTGCTCCAACTCCCTTATGGCAGGAGGTCCCTTTCGTATATTTTGCATGAGGGTAAGCTCCGAGCTTGCGGGCTCTTGGGAAATGACCAGTCCA
Source organism: Humulus lupulus (assembly GCF_963169125.1). Classification (NCBI taxonomy): domain Eukaryota; kingdom Viridiplantae; phylum Streptophyta; class Magnoliopsida; order Rosales; family Cannabaceae; genus Humulus; species Humulus lupulus. The sequence goes on from NC_084798.1 coordinate 6,152,547, forward strand.
CCTCTGACTGGTCCAACAAAAAAGACGACCACTGGGAGCTCGTGCCTCTACCAACAGGCATCCTCCCTCCGAGGAGGGAGGTGAGGCCCCCGCCCCCAGTTCGCTGAAGGAGCCTGCAATCAGGGAACGAGGCCAACGACAAAGCCTCGAGCTCGGGCTCGGATGATCAAGGTACAGTCATTTTAAGCTCGAAAATGTGGTCTCCCACTCTGTTAAAGCACAAACCCGATAGGCTAGTTCTGTGCGAAGACGATAGGAACCACTTTTATGTGTGGACTTGGGTAGATGAGCGAGTTCATAGGTTCGATAGCTGGCTCGGGCAATACGGTACTATGTATAGCCTGAACGAGGTATGGAACGGAATAGCCATCCAATACGGGACCAATGATTATAGGGACCTTTCGAGGTTGACATCCACATATAGGGAAGGCACTCCCCCCGCCTCCTCAGAAGATTGGGGAATTTCATGGACTCCGAGCTCAAGCTCGGGGGAGAGTTCCAATTAGGTTTTTCTTTGGTTTTTTTTTTCCAAGTTTGTTAGCATTATGTTTAACTTCGATTGGAACTGTGCAGGTGCTATGGATTCCGACCAAGACACCGTGACCTTCAGCGATGAGGGAGCTCAAAAGAGTAAGCGCCCGAGAGGCTCGCAGAAATCCGATCGGCCATCTAAAGTCCCCATGCGCACTGAGAAGACCCCAACGGCTCAAACTGCTGCGAGCACAGCTGAGGAGCCGAATGCCCAGGTAGATGCATCTGTTTCGATCGCGCCTACCACGCTTCCTCCAGCCGCAACTTAACTAACAATCGGCCGACCTCTGAAGAAACCCTCAACTTCCAAGGCACTCCTGCCGTCGGCCCGACCCCATGTTGAAGAGTTCGTTCTTGATGGTACTGCTGGGACCCAAGGAGTTGTACTTGGCTCGGACGTCCTTTCTCGAGTGGGTCAAAGTTTTTCAGGATTCGGCGCTGACCACTGGGATTTTGTGCATAAGGCCCCAGACTATAATACTCTTTATGATAAGAGTATCGAACTTACTGCCGCGGTAATTTTCGCAACTCTCCTTTAATTGCTTATGTCTTGGCTTGTGCTCTAATTCAACCTTTTTGTTTCAGGCCCTCGTCGTCTCGGCACAGCTTAATTATAAGCTGACCAAAGAGGTGCACACGAGCATGTCTCTGGCCCAAGAGTCGAGGGATCTCCAGCTTAAAACGGCTGATGAACTCAAAGACTCGAAGGCCGCGCTTGAGAAGGTGATGGTCGAGCTTGAAAAGGTGAAGACTCGTCTTGCGGAGCTGGAGAAAGCTAATGCCAAACTCGAGGAGGAGAAAGCTGCCACTTTTGAGATAATGGAAAACGAGAAGGCCCACCTCCTTAACGATTTCAAAGTGAAGAAGGAAAAAGCAGTCGACCAAGCCATGTACAAAATCTGGGTTGATAATGCCGACCTCGACACCAGCTTCCTAGGTCCTCTTGAGGCGAAGTATGTGGAGCGGTGGAATGCCCGACTTGAGGCGGATGAGGCTGCTCGGGAGATTGCTCGGGAGGCTGCTCAGAAGGATAGTCATGCTATTCGTCCTGAGGGGTCTAGTGTCGCTGATGCTGAGAAGGCCAAGGAAACTGCTCCTTCCTGAACCTCACTTCGGGGCTGCGTCCCCTTATTTTTGTAATTGCTTTAATTTATGCCCGTAGGGCTGATACAATTTCTTTTTATTTTACTACATATGCTTTACATTTCTTGGTTTGAAATATTTTGCACATTTTATGTTAAAGAACCGTGTATGTTTATTTATTCGTATAAACATAATTTGGATTTTAGGCTCGAGGCCCAATGCATTCATGCACTATTTGCTCGAATTATCCGCTTCCGATCTCGTTATTCATCAAGGTCGGATATTACTTTAACCATGAACCCGAAAGTACTTGTATGGTGTGTAATGCAAACTGTTTAGTTATATCTTATTGCTTAGTTACTCTTTCTCGTCCTCGGTTATTTCTCCGAGGTTATGAGTTTGAAACCATTTTTCTATAAGATACTCCAGCCTCGATCTCAACTTATCTCGAAGTAGGTTTAGGTTCCAACTTATCGTCGATTAGTTCTAGCTGGTTTGTTCCAAACCTTTTAAGGTTGTGATTGGTTTGTAATCCATACACTTATATGTTTTTAATAATTTGGTTATATCCAAATTACCCTGGCTCGCGCATTTGGTTGCATCCAAACACTTGTACGTTTTTTACAGCTTGGTTATATCCACACCGTCCCAACTGGCGCATTAGGTTATCTCCAAACATTTTTGACAGCTTTGTTATATCCACACCGTCCCAACTGGCGCATTTGGTTATCTCCAAATGCTTGCATGCATTTCATGTATGTTATTTTATTTTTCAAGCTGATGGTATGTATACCAGTGATGCCCCCTTAATATCCTATGAGCGTGACCATAGGTTATTAAATTAAGAGAGATTGCAAAAATAAAGAAAAACATAACATATTGAACGAAATAGATCTTTATTTGATGGAATCCAAAAGTAGACAAAATAGTACAGATAAACAATCATGGTTACAGGCAACATCCTTCCTATACTATTGGTAGTAAGGTCTTAGGTGTTCTCCATTCCATGCTCGCGGTACCAGGCTCCCATCCAATCTCCCTTGCTTGTAAACACAGGTCGGATGACTGATTCTATCTGGTATGGTCCTTCCCAATTTGGCCCGAGCACACCAGCTGCTGGATCTCGTGTTGCCAAAAATACACGCCTTAGCATCAGATCTCCCACACCGAACTTTCGATCTCGAACCCTCTTGTTGAAGTACCTGGTAGCTCGTTGCTGGTAGGCAACGTTCCTCAACTGAGCTTCGTTTATTTTTTCTTCGATCAAGTCTAAGGTTTCTTCGAGCTGAGTGTGGCTCGAGCTTTGGTCATAAATGTGAGCTCGAATTGTAGGGATTTCGACCTCGATAGGCAACATAGCTTCACAACCGTATGCTAGAGAGAATGGGGTATGTCCCGTTGATGTTCGAGCTATAGTCCTATATCCCCATAGGACTTGGGGCAACTCTTCAGGCCATCGTCCCTTTGCTTCCTCCAACTTTTTCTTTAGCGAACTCTTGAGAGTTTTGTTTACAGATTCGACCTGGCCATTTGCCTGAGGATGAGCTACTGATGAAAAACTCTTTATTATTCCATTCTTCTCGCAAAAGTAGGTGAACAAGTCGCTATCTAACTGGGTTCCGTTGTCGGATACAATTTTCCTCGGCACCCCATATCGGCACACGATGTTTTTTTACCACGAAGTCAAGGACCTTTTTGGAAGTTATTGTTGCTAACAGTTTAGCCTCTGTCCACTTTGTGAAGTAATCTACGGCGACTATAGCATACTTCACACCGCCCTTGCCAGTTGGGAGAGAGCCTATGAGGTCGGTTCCTCATACCGCAAAGGGCCATGGGGAAGTCATCATGGTCAGCTCGGATGGTGGAGCTCGAGGAATCGTGGTGAACCTCTGGCATTTATCGCACTTCTTTACGTACTCGAAAGAATCCGATTTAATGGTAGGCCAGAAATATCCTTGGCGTATGATTTTCTTGGACAGGCTATGCCCCCCAGTATGGTATCCGCAGAACCCTTCATGAATTTCTTCAATGATCTTCTTGGCTTCGGGTGGAGTCACACACCGAAGTAATGGCATGGAATATCCCCTTCTATACAGCTTTCCATCCAAAATGGTGTAGCGGGGAATTTGATACATTAACTTTCGAGCCTGGTTCCAATCTTTTGGAAGGACTTCGGTCTTGAGATATTCGACTATCAGAGTCATCCAGGTAGGCTCGGACTCAATCATACACACGTATTCCTCCTTCGGCTCGTTAATGCTAGGTGCCGAGAGGTGTTCTATGGGCACCACGTTTAGGTCATCCTTCTTGATGGAAGTAGTGAGCTGAGCTGAGCTAAGGCATTTGCATTTGAGTTTTTCTCTCGGGGAACCTGTTCGATCGCATAAAACTCGAAATGTTCCAATGCGGATTTTCCTTCTCTAAGTAAGCTGCCATTTTCGTGCCACGAGCCTGGTATTCTCCCAAGATTTGATTAACCACAAGCTGGGAGTCGCTGTAGCAATGTATTGCTTTAGCTTTGAGCTCTTTGGCTATACGAAGTCCCGCCAGTAAAGCCTCATTATTCGACGCCTTGAAGTCGAATCTTAAGGCAGAATGAAATCTTCTCCCTGCGAGGGTAATCAAAATGACCCCTGCCCCTGATCCATTTTCATTAGACGAACCATCGACGTAAAGTTTCCACAGCTCGTGGGCCGAGGTTATAACTTCATCATTGGTCATGCCAGTACATTCCACTATAAAGTCTGCCAATGCCTGTGCCCTAATGGTCGTCCTCGGGTGGTAAGTGATCTCGAATTGTCCGAGTTCAACCACCCATTTAAGAAGTCGACCTGAAGCCTCCAGTTTAGACAAGACTTGCCTAAGTGGTTGATCAGTCAACACATGGATGGGGTGCGCCTGAAAGTAGGGTCGAAGTTTACGAGATGAATGAATTAAGCTGAGAGCCAGCTTTTCCATCAAGGGGTATCTCGACTCTGCCCCCAGTAACCTTTTGCTAATGTAATAGACGGGTCTTTGTACCTTTTCTTCTTCTCGCACGAGCACTGCACTTTATTGCGTGTTCGGTGGTGGAAAGATATAAGTACAGTACTTCTCCCGTAATAGGTTTTGCTAAGATGGGGGGTTCTGCAAGGTGCTTCTTAAGCTCCTGGAAGGCCAGTTCGCATTCTTCTGTCCATTCAAATTTCTTGCCTCCCCTCAAAAGGTTGAAAAACGGAAGGCAACGGTCTGTAGATTTTGAAATAAACCTACTTAGTGCTGCCATCCTTCCGGTCAAGCTTTGGACATCTTTGTGTCTTCGAGGTGAGGGCATGTCGATCAAGGCCTAGATCTTGTCTGGGTTAGCTTCTATTCCACGAGCGTTTACAATGAAACTCAGGAATTTTCCTGATGATACCCCGAAGGAGCACTTCTGAGGATTTAGTTTTATGTTATACTTCCGGAGCATGCCAAAGCACTCTTCGAGGTCATCAACATGGTTATTGTTAAGTTGAGATTTGACAAGCATGTCATCAACATAAACTTCCATGTTGTTCCCTATCTGTTCTGAAAACATCATATTCACGAGCCGCTGGTATGTGGCCCCAGCATTTTTGAGCCTGAATGGCATGACGTTATAACAATATAGCCCCTTATCCATTATGAAGCTCGTATGTTCCTGGTCGGGGGCATGCATGGGAATCTGGTTATATCCAGAATAGGCATCCATGAACGACATCAGTCCATGCCCCGCCGTGGCATCCACGAGCTGGTCAATCCTCGGTAAGGGAAAACAGTCCTTCGGACAAGCTTTGTTGAGGTTTGAATAGTCAATACAGGTTTTCCATGTCCCATTAGGTTTTGGGACCAACACCGGATTGGCTACCCAGTCAAGGTAAAAAGCATCCCTAATGAATCGGTTTGCTTTTAACCTGTCGACCTGCTCCTTCAGTGCCTTCTTCCTGTCGTCATCTAACTGTCTTCGCTTTTGTTGCTTCGGAGGGAAGCTTTTATCAATGTTTAGCGCGTGGCTCGCTATGTTCGGACTTATTCCTACCATGTTCGAATGTGACCATGCGAAGACATCCTGGTTTTTCTTCAAAAAGCAAATTAGTTGCTATTTGGTTTCTTCCTGGAGGTGTTTTCCAACCTTTACCTTTTTCAAGGGATCTGACTCTTCGAGTTGAATCTCTTCGAGCTCTTCTAAGGGTTCGAGGTCAATCTTCTCCTCAAGCCTTGGATCGATTTCTTCATCAATCTCCAAGATCGTCCCGTCTTTATTCTGAACAATGATGAGTGCTTGTGCGCTCGTCTGTTTCTTTCCTCTTAAGGAAGTGTTGTAGCATTCCCTTCCAGCTAGCTGATCTCCCTTCAACGTCCCAACACCACTAGGGGTCGGGAACTTAATGGCCAGATGCCTTACGAACGAGACTGCCCCCAGCCCAACCAGGGCGGGTCTCACGAGCAGCACATTGTAGGCTGAAGGTAGATCTACTACTACGAACTCCATCATCTTGGTTGGTTAGACTGGGTAGTCTCCCAAGGTCACGGGGAGTTCGATGGATCCCATGCAGGCGGTTCCTTCTCCTGAAAAGCCGTATAGCGTAGTCACACATGCTTTCAGGTCGCGAAGGGAGAGTCCCATCTTTTCAAGGGTCGCCTTATAGAGAATGTTAACTGAGCTCCCATTGCTATGAGAACTCGGTGGACCCTTTTATTTGCCAGCTGGAGAGTGATGACCAGTGGATCATGGTGAGGAAACTGAACATGAGACGCGTCGTCCTCAGTAAAGGTTATTGGTTGAGACTCTATCTTTTGATTTTTAGGAGCTCTAGGTTCGGGTTCATAAGGAGACCTGCCCCCAGTTTTTAGCTCGTTCACATATCTCTTTTGGGCATTTCTGCCTACTCTCGCGAGATGAGGCCCTCCCGAGATGGTTATCACGTCTTCTCCATCAATTGGAGGGGGCCTATCTTCTTCCCTAGCTCAGGAATTGTTGTTTTGTGTGGGCTGTGGCGCAGCTGCTCTCTGGCTTGTGGACGCTTGATTAGTACTCTGGTTCTTGACATATTGTCTGAAATAACCTCTCAAGATCAATCCTTCGATCTCGTCTTTCATCTGTCGACATTCATCAGTAGTATGCCCGGGTGTCTCTGTGAAATCGGCAATATTTGCTGGAGTCCCTCTTGGACTTCTGATTTCTCATTGGGTCTGGACGCCTGAAGGGGACATGGTTTTCATTTGCCAGGTATATGTTCTCTCGAGACTCATTGAGCTCGATGTACACTATGTACACGGAGAAATATCTCTCCCCCTTCTTTTTCTTTCCTCCCTCGGCCTCGGGGTTACTCCCTTCGTTCTTTTTTCTCTTGGAAGGGTTTTCCGCAGCAGGCTTTGAAGCTGGTGGGTTCGCCGAGATCGAGGCAGAGTTTACGTTTATTGTTGTAGTTACGGGCTGGGAAGTCACATTAAGTGTCGACCTCGCTTCCTCTACATTGACAAACCTCTGTGCCCGTTTGTTAAACTCGGTTAGGGACCTTAGCGGTTTTCTCTGCATGTCATCCCAGTGAGCACTTCCTGGCATTACTCCAGCTTGGACAGCCATTAGGTGACCGCTGTCATCCACATTCCGAGCTCGGGAAACTTCCAAGTTAAACCTTGTAAGGTAACTTTTCAATGTATCACCTGGCTGCTGCTGAACGTTAGTCAGGGTTGACGCCTCAGGTCTAACCCCCATCATGGCTTTGAACTACTTCTTGAAGTCTTTAGACAGCTAATCCCAAGAAGTTATTGAGTGTCTTCTATATTTTTCGAACCAACTTTTGGCTGGTCCTGTCAGTGATGCTGGAAATAACATGCATCTGAGCTCGTAACCTACGTTACTTGCTCTCATTATGGTATTGAATGTACTCAAATGGCTGTACGGGTCAGACTTTCACTCAAACGTTGGGACGTGAGGGATCCGAAATCCTTGGGGAAATGGAGTGTTGGAAATATGGGGAGCAAACGGTTCAAGCTCCTCATCAGAATCTTCATATCGATCCTGACCTTGCTCATTTTTAAAAATCCTGAAGGCTTTTTCTAACTGATCAATTCTTTCCTGGACTGGGTCCGCGAGGGGTCTTGTCTGGAATTGGCTGTCGTAGATCACAATCCTAGGTTCGCACCTCCGCAGGGGGTCTTTACACCTATTTAAGCGATCCCTCAGGTCTGGGTTTATCGGGTTAACATTACCCCGACTCTGATTCAAGTGTTCCCGTAGGTCGGAGCGATTCCTGCGGCTTCCAGTATTCTTTCGACCTCGATCATGCATGCTGACCGATCTGGTATCTCCAGAGTCGTCACTAGTAAAACTTGTGGCATGATTATTTCGAGATGGGTCTCTTTCATGCCGCCTCATTTCTGCAGTGCAAGATCGGGACGTTTGACTTTTTTCAGATAGGGCACCTCTCCGCTCCCGAAAAGCCTCCCTGTTCCCTTGTCTCCTCCCCACATGTCTGTCGTCCTCATCTCGAACTGGTTGAGCATTCCTGTGAGGAGGTGAAGGATATCTTATAGGCGATGGAGGGAACCATATGGGTGACGGTGGCTGCCACCCATTTCGTGGTCTGGACGGTCCGGAGTTTGCCCGAGATGGGTTGGTTACATTTTGTGTGTTCCCAGGGACTTGAGTCCGAGCCTCTGCAGGGGCTCGGTTGTTCTCAGTTCCCGCAGGTACCCCCGCAGGTGGATTGACCGGGGCCCTAGCTCGGGTACTTCTCTGGGGTCTCTAGGGAGCGGATGGCTCTGCTGGTGCCGGAGGTTGTTCCGGACTTCTTGTGGAAGCATTCTTTCGTGGACGCCCATGAGGCCTACAGGGAGGAACATGCACGTCCCTCGGAGGGGGAGCTTGGTTTTCACGCGGAGGCGGTGGCTGAGCCGCCTGCGCCTCTGCGGCTATCCTTGCTAACTCCTCATTCCGCTTGTTGGCTTCTGCCAACTGCTGTTTCAGCTGCCGGTTTTCAAGTTCCACAATGGGAATGTACCGCTCAGGATTTTAATACATATCCTCATCCCTTGGTGGTGCAGGTGGTCCCCGAGAATCGGAGGATTCACTTCTCTCTTTAGCATCTGGGTTTACCATTGGCTGTTTCCCGGGGCGTCTCGGATAATTTTCTTCAGGAACGTTTTGATCGTTAGCGGCCATAACTTGTTCATGGACTGAATGCTTAAGCCTCTAAATGAAAGCACCAAATTGTTGACGCCGTTTTTCGTCAACAGTGAAATAAGAGCACGAAAACAATAAGTAGTTATGGCCAGAAAAATACGATAAAACAAATGGGATTTTTTACGTGGTTCAGCAGTTAACTCTGCCTAGTCCACGAGTCTTTGTTATTAGAACTTAAGATGATTTCTGGAAATTATATAAGAATGAATTCCCCAGAGTTTCTGTAACGACCCAAATTCGCTAGTAAGGCTTAAGGGCCTTGACTAGTGTGCCTGGAGGGCATAATGGGAATTATGTATGATTTTTATGATTAAGATGCATGATTATGATTTTAAGCATGTTATATGACTATGTGAATTATGTTATGTGATAATTATGATGTGTGAATTGTACCACGTGGGTGCTGCGATACCAATGTGATGCACGTGCCGGGACAGTCCTAGAAAACTAGATGATGGTAACTGGTGATTTGGTAACCTGCGTAACTGTTAGTAACCATAGAGAGTAACAGGTTTTATTGGGAAAGTGGTAGAATTGTAAAGTTAGGAAAAGGACAAGTAAGCCCTTGAGGTCTAGTTAGTAAGGGATATAAATGGAGGGTTAAACTAGTCTTTTGGCAGGGAATAGATGAGTAAGAGCTGAAGGAAAATACAATACGTATAACACTTGGAGAAAGGGGCTTTATGCTGAATGTGGGAGACCTAGAGGAAGAACAAAACTAAGATGGAAGGGAAAGGCTGAATTTAGCTTTTGGTAGGAGAATTAAGGAGTGATCGAAGTTGTCAAGCAAGCTTAGACCAAGAATACTCAGAGGTAAGATTTTGATTATGGTATATCTAAGTTTTAAATCTGAAATTTTAGACAATGAATGTGATTTGAAGCAAGTTGGTGGCTGGTTTTGTATGGATTCAGAATTGGGAAATCAAGGGGGAAGGAGGTTTAAAGCTAGAGGTTGGACTCACCACTCAAGGTAAGGTTTCTGTGTGATTATTAGGCTTGTTTCTGTTAAGGTTTAGGGAGTTTGGAGTGTGGTTTGTGTTTGAGTTCAAGTTGTTCTTAATTTTCTGGTTTGAGTTACTAAGTATGAAATTCAAGAGTGAATCTTGGGAATAATTGTGTGAATGGGCTTGAGTATGATGTTTCTAGGTTGCCGTGGGGTTTATTAAGGATTTAGAGTTGGTTTTGGGACTTAGGATGGAGTTTGGGGTGATTTGGAGTGAGTTAGGCTCGGGAAAAACGCGAAGGAAAACCCAGAATTCTGGGCCTGCGAAGGTGTGCCGCGGCACAGTTTTTGCGTGCCGCGGCGTGGGGCCCCTGACTTGCTGCGTGCCGCGGCACAAGGCCAATTTCAGGACATCAATTTTGGCAATTTTAGGCCTTTGCTCCGGGGGTTCGGGGGATGTCTCCGGGGTATGGTTTTAAGGTTTTGGGGGTCCCGAGAGTGTGGATTAGGTTCCGGGAAGGTAGCTTTGGATTGATTAGTGACAAAGGATGTTTCATTTGTGTTGTGATTAGGACTTTGGAGAGGCTCGGGGTAGAGGACCGTGCTCGCGGCTTCGTGGCATCGGAAACCAATGAATTGAAAGGTAAGAAAGCTGCACCTGAGTATGTGGTTAGGTTGGGACTAAGTGCTCCCTATGTATGTATGCACTGTTATGTGAATATGAATAATCATGTGGACACGATGGGACTAAGAGCTCCCTATATTTGTATATCATGTCGTGTGATGGTATTATTATGCCATAGGACATGCGATTACCGGCCTAGGGGTGTCGGAATCAATATTTGCGCATTGAGGCGCGGCTCGGCCACTGGGAGCTGAGGCAGCTTATTTATCATTGAGCTTGGTTAAGCTAGCCAGAGTCAGTGAGTATTACACTGGGGGCGGCCCTAATGAGCCGAAGACAGTGTGTTAAATAGAGGGTGCGACTACGGGCGCCAACCCTGAATGTTATTTGATGGATATGACAATCTATTGGTTATGAACGTGAATATTGTGCTATGAATATAGTTGATTGACTGTCTGGATGACAAACTGTTATTACTGATTGGATAAATGTTATGAAATGTTGAATTCTTAGTTGAGCATTGTGAAATATTTGATAAGTGTTGCTGATCTTGCTATGTTATTATGCTTTCTTGCTGGGCCTTGGCTCACGGGTGCTACGTGGTGCAGGTAAAGGCAAGGGCAAGCTGGACCTAGCCTGAGGTGGAGAGCTCCAAGGTGAAATGTACATAGCTAGCCGTTCGATCTCCACGATCGAGGAGTGGACCAGGACAGGGACTACCTAATTGCTTGTTTTGCCTTAGTATGGTTGGTTATTGTATCTGAGTCTTACAACTTTTATAAACGATTCTTTAAACTGATTTTTAAATTGGGATCCCGTGTAACCGGATAATGTTTCTTAATGAAAACGTGACTTTTGAGACCAAAACACTTTTAACCCTAGTTCCTCTACTGTTTCATTAACACGCTTTTACTTTAATGACTTGATTAGCAAGTCTGGCACTTTATAAACACACAGTGTAACGATCTTGGCTATCCAGGGCGTTACAGTTTCTCCCAAGATAAAAAAAAATCCCTCTTTTACAATGGTGCATGACTTCTCTATTTATAGAGAAGATTTCAGAATACTATCCTACACATTTCGGGAAGTTATTCTATATATGTAAATAAATTTAATGGCATTAAAAGCCTGTAATCCTATATACAAGGAAACGTCCCCTGAAGATCAGGGGGCGTATAACTGAATAATAAATACCCCTTTATTATAGGGGATTTACAACAATCAATGTAGACCGCGTCTCTCCAAAGTGACTCACTGGGATATTCAAAGTTATCAATCTACATTGTCAGTGATGTGTCCACCCAGGTCTCTTAATGACTTTCGAGCTGTGGTATTTCCCCGAGACTATGTGGCTTCAAGCTCATACTTATGTCAGGCTCGGAGCCCCTGATCTGAGGTCATCCGAGAACAGACGTACTTCGATGTCTGCCTTTCGAGCTTGTAAGGATTTCGAGGCTACCATATTCGAGGTTGCCCCTGCTTTGTAGGTTCGATGCCTAGGTTGCGGACACGTGTTCCAGACATTACGAGCCCATTCCTGACGAATCCAGCTTTCGAGATCACAATTCTTAAGCTCAAAATCTGGGTGTAACAGTTATTTTCAAGAATGTTATATTTATTATGCATAAGCATGCATAATGTTCACAAACAAGTTATTGAAAGCGTTAAAGTAGAGGTGCTTCTTGGGAGACCTAAGTCCCAAAAATGTAAGGAGGGAGATGTATTTCCCTATATAATGAATGTTTATGAGGGAGAAATTCCCTATTATCATGTTTATGTTCAGGTGGGAATGTGATTCCCTATGTAATGCCGGCAGCAGCATCCTCTAGGGCCCAAAAGAAAGGAAAGTGAAAGAAAGAAAGAAAATACATATAACATGTTGCACGTTAATGCATATGAGGTAGTTATTCTGCTTACTGAGCCTTAGCTCATCAGATAATGTTTTGTATTGTAGGTAAGATGCATCAAATATAAATCGTTGATGAGTATACATGGAGCCAACATGACTGTACATATGGGGCTGACCTGAAGGGAGTGGAGTTCTGCTATGCTATTTTATAAATAAACGAGAAACTTGATTTTATATTTATATTTCATAAAAAGTATTTTGTGAACTTTATAATTTACATAAAGCTTTAAAAGTATTTCATCAACTTTGTAATTTACATAAAGCTTTTCAATTTATCGATTGGATATATCTCTAATTCTACATTAATGTGTAGTAATGCCACGGAAATTATTTATAAAAGTATTAAGATTTGTATGTAAGATAAATTTTTTATTTAGTTGTGGGTATTGTATGGTTTGAAGTTATGAACATTAGTTTATGTATTGTTTAATAAAGTTTTTTTGTAAATTCAGAATTTCAGTATTGTCGTATTCAGGTTAAACTTTGTTTTTACACTATATATGTATGTTAAGAAAGGAGGTCGTTACAAAATGATATGACCTGGCATAGTACGGGACGCTCGAAACAAATGAGCAAAATGAGGGGTATTATGGTAATTAACATAGCCAAAACTCCTTCAGCCAAGTCCATCTTCTCTTTCATTTTTCCCTAGCCGCCTCACCATCTCCACCATAGCCAAAACTCCTCCACTCGGCTGCCTCACCATCTCCACCATCATCTTCGGCCACCCACCCTCACCACCTGCCAAGAACACCCCAACCGCACCTCCGTGAAACCCAGCCACTCCTCCACTCGGCTGCCTCACCATCTCCACCATCATCTCCGGCCACCCCCTTACCACCTGCCAAGAACACCCCAGCCACACCTCTGTGAACCCAGCCACCTTCACCACCTTAGGCGCGCACCTCCATGAAACTCAGCCAAGAACACCCCAGCCGCACCATCAACGAACACAAACTCAATCAGCGCATCTCTGCGCGATTCCATTCGCGAGCCCCCAAATCCAAACGATGGGGATAGGCTGAGGTGAGGGATGTGCTGGTGGTGGTCAGAGGTGAGGAAGAAGGGTGGCGCTTGGGCTGTGTGCGATTTGTGGTGCTCGGAGCTGTGCAAAACAACGAGGATGGCTGGGTTTGCGACGGGGTTTTGCGCGCAAGGGATGGGGGTTTCAGGTGGTGGTCGGAGGTTGGTTCATGGTCAGATATGGTTTTTTTTTTGTCTTGAGATCTGTGGTAACTGGTTACCTTCATGTTGTTTGTTTGTATATTTTAGGAGGTAACTGGTTACCTTCACATTCTGATGTGTGTGTATATTTCTGGGTTCTATATGGTAACTGGTTACCTAGGTTACTAAATCATACTTACTCTTCTTTTTTTTTCCTTCAAATGTGATGTTTTTTTTTTCATTTCTAATATGAGTGACTCGTCACCCTCTTATGATAACTGGTTACCCCTCTTATGGCAGTAAGTTACTAATCTCACTGTAACTGGTTACCCCTCCTGATACATGTTATTTAACCTCCAAGACTATTTTTTACATAAATGTGAAAAACACAAACAAGTAACTGATTACCCCTCTGGATAAATGTTATTTAAGCTAGTTGTAGGATTTTTTTTACATAACTTTGAAAAATTAATTAAGTAACTGGTTACCTTACCCAGGTTTTGAAAAAAAACGTGCAACCTAAAAAAAAGGAAAAGAAATGTTTACAATAACTAAAAAAAATAATAAACACAATTCATATTACCAAAAAAAAAAATTTGCAAAACAACTATGGAAAAATTTAATATAAAATTAATATAAAAAAATAATCAAATAAGCTAAAAAATTAATCAAATTACAAACATACCCTTCTAGATTCATAAAACTTGATTAAGAGTGAAAATATGGCATAAACAAACTTTTATACACAAATATGGGAAACTAAACCCATAAAAGTGAAATTAAAAAAAAAAGCCATAGATTAACTTTTCTTGAAAAAAAGCCATATTTTTGCACAATCTATTAAAATTCTCATATAACATGTGTAATTTCATCTTAGCTTAACCCACCTTACTTAAGAGCCCACTTTGTGTGAAAGTACAGAATTAGAATGGGCTATTGGCAGGCAAAGCCTAAGACTATGGACCCCCAACTGAATAAGGGTCACAATTTTTTTAAATAGCACTATTTACATATATTTTAGAAAAATATCACTTTTATATTTACTAAAATAAAAAATAATTGGTATTGGAGATCTGAAATTTTACTTCAGCATGGCTCTCCCATTTTCCCATTTGATTTTGAGTTGAATCAATCTCGAATTTTAGAATTAGGTGACATAATATCTCTTCTATATAATAAGTGTGTAGATAACAGAAATTATTGATTTTAACAGTTTTTTATTTTTTTAAGGTTAACTTTAACGGAATATTCTTATATTTAACAGAATATATTTAACGATAGTTTGTAAATACTTAAACTTAAATAAAATAAATAATTAAAAAATTAAAAAAAGATATTTTTGAGATATTATACAATAATAATTATTTAAAAATAATAATAATTAAACAAATTAATATATGATATTTTTGAAATATTTTCCAATGATAATTATTTAAAAATAATAAGATCATATGTTTTATAACTTAAATATAATTTAGTTAAACTTAAACTCACGTATTAAAATAATATCATATTAAATATATAATATAATCTACTGTAAATTAGCAACAAATTGTTTTTTTTTTTAAAAAGTTGCAAGAAACTTAAATTTAAATTCCACGCATAATATTTAATATTATAGTAAACATGTAATATATAATCTCTTATTGTCCCTCCGAAATTCAAAAACTAGAACAAACATAAACTTAAACAAAAATAAATAAATTATTTAATTAAAATATGATATTTATTTGAAATTTATATGACATTGATATAAATTTAATAAAAATAATTAATAAATTCTATAAATAAAATTAAGCAAACGTGCATATTGCACGTTGCTTGGATCTAGTATTAATTCATATGTATAAGGTATATTGTTATCATAAAAACAAAATAAATTTTTTATTACTTGGATAAAATAGTGGACTAGTTAATATGATTTCACAAAGAATATCCATAAGGTTACACTTAAATAAATTTCGATCATTAAAACTCTATTATTTGGTCATAAATATTAACCCATTTTGTGGGAATATTTTAAGAAAATAATATAACCCCAAGATATTAATTTTGGAGTTAATTGGTTCATTGATGCCAAACAACTTTTGTAATTTTGTCAAAAATGCCAAATTAGAACTTACATAACCAAAATCTGTTGGCCTAGAAGATATGTATTTGACCATGATATTAGTTCTCTATTGCATTTTTCTAATATCGATAACAAAAATATTATAAAATAAACAAAAAGAAATCAGTTAGAAAAAATATAACCAATTAACCTCTTCACATACATAATAAAATAATAATAATGATAATTAGGGAGATAATAGTGCTGAAAAATCTATCTAAATATCCTAATATTTTGATAAATTAGTTACATCAGTTTCATCATCACTCTCCTTGATAAATACTCTCACTATCCTAATATCTTGTCAAAACATCTTCAATTCTCATTCTATTAATTATAAAGATCGAATCTTTGGTTTTTTGTTATGGAGATTTTGAAACTCTTATTATTATTTTCTCTGATATTTTGTTATGGTTTTCATAGCCATATTCATAGTGTTGGTGTGGAAGCTTCTCATAATATATATCCAGTATATCAGTCTCTGGTTATTAATGAAGTGAATCCAATCCATAGAACTAGATACCATTTCCAACCTCAGAAGCATTGGATCAATGGTAACTGAGTTTTATCTTTTATTGTCTTCAAAATTTATTTTTTCTAAATTTTTTTTCATTATAGATTTTCTTTACCATATACATATATATATATATATATCATTAACTCTTCAAAGTAATATATTTAGTGTTGAAAACTGATTATGAGTTCCCTAGAAATTGTATGATATGGTTTATATATATATATGTATTTTTTAAATATATTTATATATATGATGATTGTAAAATAATGTTCATTTTTGGATAAATTGGTTATTTAATTAATGCATTTCGATACCTTCTATGATTAATTTTAATAAATATAATTAACCATAAATTACATATATTTTAAGTTTAGACTACTCAAAGTATATATATATATATATATCCTTATTATAATGAATATTCTATAACATTATTAATCGTAGAAGGATATGATTTGTTATGCTTTTTACTGAAAATATATGTATGTTCAACTCCGATTTGTTCTAATAATTGTAGTTTATGGAATAAGTTTCTATATATATATATATATATATATAAAAGAATAAGTTTGAATTTGTAATTTGAAAGTATGAGTTTTTCTGTTTGTCTTTTTTTTTTTTTTTTTTTGAGAGAGAATTTTCCCTTTTAGTCTTAAGGGGAGTTGTTTAAAACAATTTTGTATCCAAGTTTATATATATATATAAATGTAAAGTTATGTATTATATTTAATATTGATTAATAAAAATTCAGCTTTTTTTTTGTTGAAAAATTTCAAGCATTTAGATATGACCAGGTTGTTGTGAATTTGTTATTATGCCAAAATATAAGGGCTAGTTCGATTAAAAGATACTAACACAAAATTAATATGTTATCTAAAATTATTATGTCTTCAGCAGATTGACCTACAAATCATATTTCAATGTGAAAAATAGAATATTTTATTTATTTATTTGATACTACAAAGAGTTTTATATTAAGTTAAAATACTATTTTAATTAATTATCATATATTATGGCTTTAATTTTATAAAATTCATTATATTTAGCCTCTGTTTTTGGGGAAACATTTTTTTTTTCAATAAACTAATTTTTTTATAATTAATAAAATTTTAATTGTTTTATAAACACATTAATTTTTTTTTTATAATTCAATCAACATTTTCCACAAGTAGGTTTTTGTTGACAATTTCCAAATCCCAAGGCCAATTTTTTTAATTAACATATTGGCTATAACATAATTTCTTTTACTATAAACTAATTTCGTTTCATTAGTTAGATTAATTTATCCTTTAATCCAATCACTAAAAATGTTAGACTAGTTAATGCTTTATAGTTTATTATACTACTATACAATTAAAAATGGTAAAAATTTTCTATTTAATATATTTGTTTTTTTATATATTCATTATTTGTACAATGTTTCACTATGAATTCTGACTGTTTTTTCCTTGCTTCTTATGGAATGGGGCAAAATTAACTAGACCCAAATGGTAAGTATTTTCTTTACAATTCAATAATAATTAATTTTTATTTATTTATTTAAGAATTATTCATTTTTTAATTTACATATATGTCTATGAACAGGTCCTATGTACTTCAGTGGAATTTATCATCTATTTTATCAATACAATCCATGGGGAGCAGTATGGGGCAATATTGTTTGGGCACATTCAGTATCCAAAGATATGATCAACTGGGAATCTCTTGAACCTGCAATTTTCCCTTAAGAGAATTATGACATAAATGGGTGTTGGTCAGGATCTGCCACTGTTCTTCCTGGTAACAAGCCTGTCATCATGTACACAGGTATTTTTCTACAATATATACGAGTAAATAGCCATTTGGTACTTTGCGTTTTATCGAAATACTGTTTTACCTAGTACAAATCAAAATACATATACTAAATATATGTACAATTTTAATTTACAACCGAGTCTTTATTTCGATAAAACAGAGAGTATCAAATAAATATTTATCCTATTTATAATTATATCAATAAAAAATAGTAGAAAGTGATTATGTGATAGTGTCGATATCCATTTTGTTTCAACACTTGGTTTTATTTTAGTAGAATTTTTTTTTCGATACATGGGAAACTTGTTAGCTATCTATTTTGGTGTATTTGTTTATGTATATTGCGTTCTTGTAATAATGTTGCTCATGGATTAGCAGTTAATATGCACGAGTTTACATGGTCCACTATGTATTGTCACTAATTAATATACATAATATGTACTAATTAGTATATCATAACACTAGTCATGAAATTGTCACTATTGCAGGTATTGATCTTACTATTAGACAACTCCAAAACTATGCCATACCTAAAAATGTGTCTGATCCATACCTTCGAGAATGGATCAAACCAGACAACAACCCAATAGCAGTGCCAGACAAAAGTGAAAACGCTAGTGCTTTTCGTGACCCAACAACTGCTTGGAAAGGTGGAGATGGTCACTGGAGAATAGTGGTTGGAGGCAAAAGAAATCATAGAGGGATGGCACATTTGTATAGAAGCAAAGACTTTAAGAATTGGATCAAAGCTAGACACCCTCTGCACTCAGTCCCACATACTGGCATGTGGGAATGTCCTGATTTTTACCCAGTTTCACTCTCTGGCAGCAAAACTGGTTTGGACACTTCTGCTATGGGACAAAATATTAAACATGTATTCAAAGTTAGTCTTGACCTTACCAGGTATGAGTATTATACCATTGGTACTTATCTTCCTAATAAAGATAGGTATGTCCCTGATAATACCTCTATTGATGGTTGGGCTGGTTTGAGATATGATTATGGAAATTTCTATGCCTCAAAGACATTTTATGATCCTCTTAAAATGAGAAGGATTTTGTGGGTTGGGCCAATGAGTCTGATGCTAGGGAAGATGATGTAGCTAAAGGATGGGCTGGAATCCAGGTATATATATATATAAGTATTTACATATTGAATCTCACTAGTTATATAAGAGTTCATTTATACCTTTTTATCTTGTGCTATTAATATATATTTTTTCTTTTCACCAGTTAATCCCAAGGACAGTGTGGCTTGATCCTAATGGAAAACAATTGTTACAATGGCCTATTGAAGAGATTGAATCCTTAAGAGATCAAAAGGTTGAAATAAACAATATGAAACTTCAGAAAGGAGATGTTTATGAAATCAAAGGAGTAACTGCGGCCCAAGTATGACAAAAATCATTGTTATTATTATTTCATAATTTTGTGAAAATTTTAGAGTTTTTTCTCTATCGGCAAAATGACCTATTTTTTAAAATCATTTTGCATTCTAGCCTAGTTTTAATAATTATTTACAAAATAACCTTTCATGATTTAGATATAGCTAGTCAAAAATTTAAATAGTTAGTCGAAAAATTTAGACAAGGTCGAATTTTAGACAAGCCATTTTGCAAAAAAATAGATCAAAGTGCAAAATCATAAAAAAATGTAATTTTCACAAATTTCTCATTAATTATATATATTTGTTTGTTACAGGCTGATGTAGATGTTGTATTTTCATTCCCAAGTTTGGCCAAAGCTGAGAAATTAGACTTAAGTTGGGATAATGCAGAAGATCTCTGTGCACAAAAAGGATCACAAGTTGAAGGTGGTATTGGACCATTTGGACTACTTACATTAGCTTCTGAAAACCTAGAGGAATATACTCCTGTGTTCTTCAGAATATTTAGAGGACCAGAAAAAAATGTAGTTCTTATGTGTTCTGATGCATCAAGGTTTGTTTTTCAAATCACATTTATTATTAATTATAATAATTATGCATATAATTATTTTAATATTTGTTTTGGTTAATTTTGGTGTGCAGCTCTTCTTTATGAAACGACCCACTAATCTAGACTAATTGGACCATTATCGAAACTATACATAAAACTTACATTTTTACGAAAATACCATAATTTATTGAGTAACTTGAAAATAAGAGTTATTTACAAATAAACAGAATACTAAGAAGGATTTTGGGATCCCATTGTCTTTAAAACAAAACAAGATTTAAAATAAAAGACATTACATAATAATGCGGAAAATACACATAAAAACCATAAAATATCATAAAAGGAGACTATATCCTCGAATCGAATAACGCTCGGCCCCTTGACTCCATTCATCATCGATACACATTCTCCAAGCGTCACGAATCTTTCCGCCTCTAAACTTATTTTCCTGCACATAAACAGAAAGGAGTGAGCCTAATGCCCAGTAAGGAAAATCTAACACAAAGTCACATACATAATTTCATAAGAAAACATAAAGACTTAACATAATACACATACACTTATTATAATGGCCATTATTACTTGGGGTCCCATAGACTAAACAAGCATATGCCCATGGGATTAATGGGGTCCTACTAGCTAAGTAGGTCATATGCCCATAACCCATTTGGGGTCTTGTTAGTCATATGGGTCATATGCCCAAGCCTACAACATACACATATACATATCATAACACTTTTAATAACATAAACATATAGATAACATAAGCACATAACATATTAATTCTAGCCTATTTTCCTTACCAAAGTTACCGAGATTATGGACTGAGTTGGGATTGTTGGAACACTCCTAAAACCATAAGAAAGAGTAAGTCTAAAGAAAGGAGATGAAATGAAAGAGATGGAAAGACTAAACCATAGAAAACATACTTACCAACTTATATGCTTAAAAGCTTGGATTCCTAACCAAAATAAGAATAAGGTTAGGGGACTGAGTAGAAGGTTTTGAGAAAGGAAATAACATAAAAATACAGAAAAGAACTAGAGTTTTGGGTTTACCTCAAAGATTGCAAGATCAATCTAACATCCACCGAAATACTATAGCACTCACTTACTTCCCAAAGTGTTTGATAAGCTTATGATGTTTAAGCTTATAGTTTTTCCCCAAACCAAGTGTTTACACTCTCACACTCACTTAACACTAGCAGCCTCTGAACTTAGAGCAAATGGTGAATAAAGGCTGGGTACTAGGTCCTATTTATAGAGTTTGGGAATGAAAATATCTTGATTTTACTTGAATAAAAATAATGGCTTTTTAAGTGAAAATTATTTGAATAATCGTTCAGCAGAGGCTGAAGACTCGTTCAGAAGATGCTGGACTGTTGAAGGAGTTTGAATGGCTGAAGGGAAAGGAATTCAAAAGTATTTGAATTCATGCTGGTGGAGGCGATATATCGCCCCCTATAGGCGATATATCGCCTGGACCTTTGTTCCCGAGGCGACCGTGCATCGATTCGTGTTTTCCGTATCTACGTGCTGCGACATATCGCCCCCTATAGCTGCGATATATCGGCATACGCTGAATATTTAAACACGAATTTACACATTTTTAGCTGAGTTTGAATGGAGTAAACAGCCTTGACTAAGCCCTCAACGTGCTCAAAGCTGCTGACTGACCCCATACATTCAAACTTTTACCCTTATTTAATTTAATCCTCAAAAATACTTAATCCTTAATTACCATTCAAAACATGTGCTTAAAATCCTATTGGTTGATGTCTAAACCTTATAATATAATAATATAATCCTTAATATCAGACACATTAATCAAACCTTAGGTTATACTTAATATTTTTAAACTATAGGTTAAACTTAGAAAATCTATAAGTACTACTATGAGTGTCCAAATAACTCCCGGTCTAAACCAAAAATCCAAAGTAACAATGATAACACTAAACATACTATAATACTACTAAACAATTAGCTAAGTAAAGTTCTTGGACTCTACAATTCTCCCCTACTAAAAAGAATTTCGTCCTCGAAATTTACTTACCAAATAACTCCGGATACCGGCTCTGCATGTCCTCTTCCAACTCCCACGTTGCCTCGCGTTCAGAACTATTGCTCCATAGGACTTTAACTAAAGGAAAGCTGTTGGACCGTAACTGCTTCATCCCCCTATCTAGGATGCTAACCGGTCGTTCCTCGTAACTTAAGTCTTTCTGGAGCGCTATGGTATCGTACTTGAGGACGTGAGATGGGTCTGACACATACTTGCGTAACATCGAGATGTGGAAGACGTTGTGACTATCGGCTAGTGCTGGCGGTAGGGCTAGTCTATACGCAACTGGTCCCACTTTGTCCAATATCTCAAAAGGACCTATGAATCGGGGACTGAGCTTGCCTTTCTTCCCGAACCGCTTGACACCCTTCATAGGAGATATCTTCAGGAAGACTTGATCTCCAACTTGGAACTCCACATCGCGTCGCTTGGTATCCGCATAGCTTTTCTGACGGCTTTGAGCAGTAAGCATACGCTGTCTAATATGCGTTACTGCTTCTTGAGCTTGCCTAACAGCTTCGGGCCCTAGAAGCTGCCTTTCTCCTACCTCGTCCCAGTGCAACGGTGATCGGCACCTTCTTCCATATAACAACTCATAAGGTGCCATCTCGATCGTCGACTGGTAGCTGTTATTGTACGAGAACTCGATCAGCGGTAAGTACTTGTTCCACGATCCTCCAAAGTCAAGTACACATGCACGTAGCATATCCTCTAAGATCTGAATCGTGCGCTCTGACTGCCCATCTGTCTGAGGATGGAAAGCTGTACTAAGACTTAACTTAGTACCCATGGCTTGCTGTAAGCTTCTCCAAAATCTTGACGTAAACACTGATCCTCTATCTGATACTATCGTCTTGGGGATTCCATGCAATCGTACAATCTCTTGGATGTAGATGTCTGCATATTGGTCTGCCGTATAAGAAGTCTTAACAGGCAGAAAATGAGCCGACTTGGTTAGTCTATCTATGACTATCCAAGCAGAATCATGCTGCTTATTTGTCTTTGGCAGACCCGTCACGAAGTCCATGGCTATATCGTCCCACTTCCACTCCGGTATGCTAAGCGGTTGCAATAATCCTGCAGGCCGCTGATGCTCCGCCTTCACTTGCTGGCATACCAGACACTTAGATACATACTCCGCTATGTCCTTCTTCATCCCTGGCCACCAATAGACTGCCTTGATGTCATGAGTCATCTTGGTAGACCCTGGATGAACTGAGTACGGAGTATTGTGCGCTTCTTCTAGGATCGTCTTCTTAATACTCTGATTGTCTGGCACGCATACTCGATCCTTATATCTCAATAAACCTTGACTGGATATTGAGAAATCTGTAGTCTTGCCTTCTCTGACTGCATCCATGTGCGTTGCTAGTGAATCATCATGTCTCTGACCATTCCGTATGTCTTCTAGCAGATTCGATTGGATAGACAAGTTAGCCAGCTTGCCTACAACCACTTCTATTCCGGCACTGATAAGCTCCTGTTGCAGTGGCTTTTCTATTCCGGATAAGGCTGCTAAGTTCCCATAACTTTTTCGGCTAAGGGCATCGGCAACTACGTTTGCCTTCCCTGGGTGGTACAGGATTTCGCAGTCGTAATCCTTTACTAATTCCAACCACCGGCGCTGCCTCATGTTAAGCTCCTTCTGAGTAAAGAAGTATTTTAAACTTTTGTGGTCCGTATAAATCTCGCACCGTTCTCCGTAAAGATAATGGCGCCAGATTTTTAACGCAAAGACCACCGCTGCCAACTCCATATCATGAGTTGGATAGCGTTGTTCATACTCCTTTAACTGACGTGAGGCGTAGGCTATCACCTTGTCATTTTGCATCAGTACGCATCCCAATCCTAACTTTGATGCATCACAGTAAACAACGAACTTGTCGTTGGGTGTTGGGACACTAAGTACTGGTGTTGAGCAAAGCTTATCCTTAAGCAACTGGAAGCTTTCCTCACACTTATCACTCCAGTTAAACTTTTGTTGCTTCCGGGTCAGGTTGGTGAGTGGAGTGGCTATCTTAGAAAAGCCCTCTACAAACTTTCTATAATAACCTGCCAGCCCTAAGAAGCTTCTTACTTCCGACGCGTTCCTTGGTCTAGGCCAATCCTTCACGGCCTCTACCTTCGATGGATCTACTGCAACTCCGTCTTTCGATATGATGTGCCCGAGGAACGCCACTTGTGAGAGCCAAAACTCGCATTTCTTGAACTTCGCGTAGAGTTGGTGCTCCTTCAATCGCGTCAAAATTATCCTCAAGTGTTCCTCGTGCTCCACTTCATCCTTGGAGTAAATTAAAATGTCGTCGATGAACACAACGACGAATTTATCCAAGTAGTCCTTGAAGACCCTATTCATTAAGTCCATAAACGCGGCTGGCGCGTTAGTAAGACCAAAAGACATAACCAAGAACTCGTAATGTCCATAACGAGTCCTAAAGGCTGTCTTGGGGATATCTTCTCCCTTTACCTTGAGCTGATGATACCCGGACCGTAGATCGATCTTAGAAAATACAGTCGCGCCTCGGAGTTGATCAAACAAATCATCAATCCGAGGTAGCGGGTATTTGTTCTTAATTGTTACTTTATTCAGCTCTCGGTAGTCTATGCACATGCGCATACTTCCGTCCTTCTTCTTCACGAATAGTACCGGAGCTCCCCATGGTGAATGGCTTGGCCTAATGAAACCCAAGTCTAGGAGTTCTTGTAGCTGCGTTTTTAACTCCTTGAGTTCCGTAGGTGCCATCCGGTATGGTGCCTTAGAGATAGGCTCGGTGCCCGGTACTAATTCTATCATGAAGTCTATTTCTCTAGTTGGCGGCAATCCTGGCAAGTCATCGGGGAAAACTTCTGGAAATTCTTGTATAACCCGAACATCTCCAACTTTGAGTGATGTCTCCTTCTCCACATTCGTGATGTTGGCTAAGAATGCTTGGCATCCTTTCTCCATCATTCTCTGAGCTTTGAGAGATGACACTAACGGTGTGCGTAGTCCTGAAGCTTGTCCCATGAAGCACAGTTTCTGGCCGTCAGGAGTATCGAATGTCACCTTCTTGCGTCTGCAGTCGATCGTTGCGCCATGCCGTGCTAGCCAATCCATGCCTAGTATGACGTCGAAGTCTTTGATCACCAGCTCTATCAGGTCTC
Organism: Humulus lupulus; assembly: GCF_963169125.1. Classification (NCBI taxonomy): domain Eukaryota; kingdom Viridiplantae; phylum Streptophyta; class Magnoliopsida; order Rosales; family Cannabaceae; genus Humulus; species Humulus lupulus. Next base: position 6,177,550 of record NC_084798.1, read on the forward strand.
CTTCTAGTTCCTTGTCCTCAATCTTGATTGGTACGCCTCGTACAATTCGTGATGATAGAACTACTTTGCCCGAAGGCAACTCGGTTGCAAACCTAGTTCTAAATCTTTCACTAGGTTTGTCTAGTTTATCTATCATTCCTAACGAAATATACGAATGGGTGGCTCCCGAATCAAATAATACATGACATAATTTATTGAGGATGGAAACCTGACCTGTGACCACCTTGTTGCTAGCATCCGCCTCTCCTTGGGTTAAAGCAAAAACCCGAGCAGGAACCATCTTTTCGTCCTTCTTTCCTTCCGGCTTTTGCTGAGGACAGTCTCTTTTACGATGCCCTTCTTGACCACAGTTGAAACACTCCTTGGTGTTGGCACGACATTCTCCGGGGTGCTTCTTCTGACATTTGGCACATGGTGGGTATTCCACGTACCCCGACTTGTTTCCCCCATTATTTGGTCGTGCCCTTTTGTTGTTGTCAACTTGCCTGTTGTCAGGATGCCTTCTCTTATGTCCGTTGCCGTTGTTGTTGGACTGACTGTTGCCGCTATTGGTAGACTGATTGCTGTTCCGACTGGCCTGAGGTTGGCTCTGTTGTTTGGGTTCAGGCTTGCTAGCTTCTTCTTTGCTTACGTTGGTCTGCAACCTCTCTACTTCAATTGCCGTCTCAAGAACGTCGGCATATGAAGTGTTTCCTGGGTTTGCTAGCTTCACCCCCATCTCAATCTTTGGTCGGAGTCCTCTCACGAATTTGTTCACCCTTAGATAATCGGTTGGAACCAACTCTGCTGCGAACTTTGCTAAGCGATCGAACTGACGAGCATATTCCGCCACTGTTAAGTTCCCTTGCTTCAGATTGGTGAACTCTTCAACTCTCGTAGCAAGCACTGCTGAATTGTAGTACTTCTTGTGGAAGAGCTCCACAAATCGGGTCCACGTCATAGTGGCAGCATCGTGGGATTGCTGGACCAAATCCCACCATATCCTGGCATCTTTCTTGAGTAAAGATGAGACGCAGGATATGCGGTCAGCATTATTGAGGTTCATGTGGGCTAGGATCGGCTCCACATTCCTTAGCCATTCTTCTGCTTCAAAGGGGTCCGTAGTCCCTTCGAAGTTCGGAGCGTGCTGCTTGCGGAACCTCTCGTACACTGGCTCCATATGCTGTACAGGATAAGGAGCGTAGTTCGTCATAGGCCATCCCCCATACGGACCAACTTGTTGGGGTGCTGGGGCCATTGGCTGTGGCTGCGGCTGCGGCTGTGGCGGAGGCTGAGGCTGAGATTGAGCCTGTTGGCGTTGTTGCTGCAGAAGTTCCTCAACTTGTTGTCGCAGTCTGGCAATCTCTGCAGTGTTGTCAGCTGGCTGTGCCGGCGCGTTGCGGCGAGCAGTAACACGCACTCTCCTTCGGCGAACGGTAGGGACCGCATTGGTCGCTGGAACATCGTTGGAAGCGTTCCCGTTGGTGCGAGCAGATCTTCGGAGAGACATCGTAGCAGAGTTCTAACAGTTAAAAGAAACATGTTAGAACTTTTCCTAATAGGCTCTAAGGCAAAAACTTATTCTAAGACAAACATATCTCGGACCTATTTATTATGACTTTTTATGAAAAAATTATATAGGTCTTTATTTATTATTAGAGTGGATTTCTATACTTAGAAAAACAAGTCATCTTTATTTTCTAAGTGTGTTTCTAATCATCCTATATGACTTAATTCTCAGGCTCGAAACTTATCTTTGTTCCAAAGTTAACCATATTGAGGGAGGGCTGGGATTAGTAAAATCGTTCCCACTACTAAGGCCCCCTAACTCTCAATAAGGAAACCAGGTTCATTGATTTGTATCCACCCTCACCGAACTCAGTCATTATTCATTTTATTTAGTATTTATTATGATTGTGAAAAAAAATTCAAACTCACACATGATATTCAAATAGCATGTTTATTCATTTGGAAAAAACAATTTCACTTATTACAATCATAACATAAAAATAAATAAAACAAATAAAAACTACTAATCTAAAAATCGGGATCTTCTACATCCGATCCGTCATCTAACATATCATCATCTATTACCTCATAGTCATCATTATCATGAGCATCAAAATGCCCTCTCGGAAGGTTTGTGAGAATCCTATTCTTTTGCTCCTTGGTGAATTGAAATTCAAATTTTGCGGTGAACCTAACTAAGAGGAAATAGTATCTCATTGCTAATGGTGATTCATCCTCATCATTCATTTCTTCCCATATTTCTTCTAAGGCTGCTATTATAGGATGGAAATCTTTAAACAACCTAATCACTAATACATATTGTTCTGTTGATCTTAGCATTATTTGTTTAGCCTCTTGAAGGCCACCTATTGCTTGGTGAAACAAAAGCAACCTTCGTGTAATCCTTTCTAAGGCTCCTACGGTGTTTCTTGGCTCCCTTATTCTTTTGAAGGCCTTAATGGCTCGGATATCTTGGTAGGTTAAAGCTCCATTCATTTTTAACTGAAACATAAACACTAAAGTTGTTAGCTATACACATAGACAAAGTAACTTGTAACTTGTAACTTAAACACTTACTTGGCGGTCCGATTCGGAGCTTTGAGCATGTGTATCGAGGAGAACTTCATGCGAAGGAACCGTTGCTCTGATACCAACTGAAACGACCCACTAATCTAGACTAATTGGACCATTATCGAAACTATACATAAAACTTACATTTTTACGAAAATACCATAATTTATTGAGTAACTTGAAAATAAGAGTTATTTACAAATAAACAGAATACTAAGAAGGATTTTGGGATCCCATTGTCTTTAAAACAAAACAAGATTTAAAATAAAAGACATTACATAATAATGCGGAAAATACACATAAAAACCATAAAAAAACATAAAAGGAGACTATATCCTCGAATCGAATAACGCTCGGCCCCTTGACTCCATTCATCATCGATACACATTCTCCAAGCGTCACGAATCTTTCCGCCTCTAAACTTATTTTCCTGCACATAAACAGAAAGGAGTGAGCCTAATGCCCAGTAAGGAAAATCTAACACAAAGTCACATACATAATTTCATAAGAAAACATAAAGACTTAACATAATACACATACACTTATTATAATGGCCATTATTACTTGGGGTCCCATAGACTAAACAAGCATATGCCCATGGGATTAATGGGGTCCTACTAGCTAAGTAGGTCATATGCCCATAACCCATTTGGGGTCTTGTTAGTCATATGGGTCATATGCCCAAGCCTACAACATACACATATACATATCATAACACTTTTAATAACATAAACATATAGATAACATAAGCACATAACATATTAATTCTAGCCTATTTTCCTTACCAAAGTTACCGAGATTATGGACTGAGTTGGGATTGTTGGAACACTCCTAAAACCATAAGAAAGAGTAAGTCTAAAGAAAGGAGATGAAATGAAAGAGATGGAAAGACTAAACCATAGAAAACATACTTACCAACTTATATGCTTAAAAGCTTGGATTCCTAACCAAAATAAGAATAAGGTTAGGGGACTGAGTAGAAGGTTTTGAGAAAGGAAATAACATAAAAATACAGAAAAGAACTAGAGTTTTGGGTTTACCTCAAAGATTGCAAGATCAATCTAACATCCACCGAAATACTATAGCACTCACTTACTTCCCAAAGTGTTTGATAAGCTTATGATGTTTAAGCTTATAGTTTTTCCCCAAACCAAGTGTTTACACTCTCACACTCACTTAACACTAGCAGCCTCTGAACTTAGAGCAAATGGTGAATAAAGGCTGGGTACTAGGTCCTATTTATAGAGTTTGGGAATGAAAATATCTTGATTTTACTTGAATAAAAATAATGGCTTTTTAAGTGAAAATTATTTGAATAATCGTTCAGCAGAGGCTGAAGACTCGTTCAGAAGATGCTGGACTGTTGAAGGAGTTTGAATGGCTGAAGGGAAAGGAATTCAAAAGTATTTGAATTCATGCTGGTGGAGGCGATATATCGCCCCCTATAGGCGATATATCGCCTGGACCTTTGTTCCCGAGGCGACCGTGCATCGATTCGTGTTTTCCGTATCTACGTGCTGCGACATATCGCCCCCTATAGCTGCGATATATCGGCATACGCTGAATATTTAAACACGAATTTACACATTTTTAGCTGAGTTTGAATGGAGTAAACAGCCTTGACTAAGCCCTCAACGTGCTCAAAGCTGCTGACTGACCCCATACATTCAAACTTTTACCCTTATTTAATTTAATCCTCAAAAATACTTAATCCTTAATTACCATTCAAAACATGTGCTTAAAATCCTATTGGTTGATGTCTAAACCTTATAATATAATAATATAATCCTTAATATCAGACACATTAATCAAACCTTAGGTTATACTTAATATTTTTAAACTATAGGTTAAACTTAGAAAATCTATAAGTACTACTATGAGTGTCCAAATAACTCCTGGTCTAAACCAAAAATCCAAAGTAACAATGATAACACTAAACATACTATAATACTACTAAACAATTAGCTAAGTAAAGTTCTTGGACTCTACACTTTATCACCTGGCTTATATAAGCCATCATTTGCTGGATTTGTAGATGTTGACATAACTGATAATAAACTTTCTCTTAGAAGTTTGGTAAGTTACTAGTTACACCAATATATTTTAGTGAGATTGTTTTAATTAGCTTAATTTTAATACATTAGTTAGGGTTTCTTTGCAAAATAATGACTTATTTTTTAAAGTTATTTTGCACTTTAGCCTAGTTTTAATAATTTTTTGCAAAATGACCTCTCATAATTTAGACAGCCGGTTGAATATTTTAGACATCTAATCAAAAAATTTAGACAACTGGTCGAATTTTAGACAGATGTCATTTTACAAAAAAAATATCAGAAGTAGATGAGAGTGCAAAATCACTTAAAAAAGATGCTATTTTCACCAATTTCTCTTTAATTGTTGTATATTTTTGAATTGTGTGTATGCAGATTGATCATTCTGTTGTTGAAAGCTTTGGAGAAAAGGGAAAAACATGTATCACATCCAGAGTTTATCCAAGTTTGGCAATTGAAAATGATGCACATTTGTATGTGTTTAACAATGGAAGTGAGATTGTGACTATAGAGAATCTTCATGCATGGAGTATGAAACGACCAATTGTCATGAACTAAAATTTAGAAATAAGTATTTTATTAGAAAATTTAGTTTTAGTCTTAATTTTTTTCTTTTTCGGATTTTAGCAGTTTCAGATGTTTATTTCTATTTTTTTAGCTTTAGATTTACTATTGATTTTTGGTGAATTTGTATCCATTAATAGTGGCTAGCTTTAGTTAATAAACAGTTTGATTTCATTTTCTCAAATATATTTCGTTACACAATAATTAGCAAATTTTTTACTTTTTTATCTTTAATACCAGAGACGATAAATCCATATCTTAAAACTTTATCATGGTCCAGAGAATGGTCATTAATTAGCTAAATATTGCTCTTCATTGTTCATAAAATTTATAAAAAAAAGTTGTCATAATTGGCTGAGTTAATTGACTCAGTTGGTGTCTAATGTAATATATATATATATATATATATAAATATATATATATAAATAATAGAATGGTTTAAGATATTAGGAACTAGTTTTGTATCATCATTGTTATATACTTTTCAATGATTCATTGAATAGATGAAAGGCTTTTGTTCAAAACGTTGCATGTAGTACCCAAATTTAGTTATTATCTTTTATTTTTCCTTAAAATTTTAAAATTGTTAATTAATATTCATTTTTTTATTTATAAAATGAAGTCTAACATCTACATATTTCGTCCTTTCATAAATACAACAGTCTTACCGTGCTCAAATCCAAGTTCACTAGCCAACCCTTTAAGCCAAGTTCCTTTCTTTTACAACTTCAGATAAGGCAGCGATTAATATCCTTTAAAGCATATGCATTGTACCTTATTTTATGAAATATTTAATTGAAATGAATTTTTTAGATATATTGATTGTTTATTATTATTATTATTAATATTATATGAATTTAAGAAAATTTCCAAACCGTCTCACAAAGTCATTGATGTCTTTATCTAGTAAAACTCCCTCAAGCTACTTTCAATAAGACATGGCAACACTTTAGTCTATTTTCTAAAGAGGAATGTGTCAGCAGTGTAATAACCTTCACCGTGTTCGGTTCAAATGGTATAAATATATAGGAAACGACTACAATGCATCTTTTTTTGCAACACCAGTGCATTTTTTTTCTATTTTGACACCTTGATATATATAATCAATTTTTTTTTTAAATGGCGGTATACATTGTAGATATTTAGAATATCTGCAAATTTATATATGCATGCTTAGTAGCTAGTACTCTATACACTTTTGATCTCATTAATCTCAATTTATCTTTAAAGTTCAAGGTACACATTTAGCCAAATCAATGTAAAAAAAACTCAACTAACAAAAAGATACATTTATTTATTTCTTACATAAAATATCATATCAAGTGTTTTACTAGAAAGAAAAAAAAAAAGAAATACAAAAGAGAATATATATATATAGCTTGGCAAATTCAAATGATCACATGCTATAGCTGAAAATAGACTAGCTAGTACACATAAATCTGAAAGAAAATTTAGTGAGCAATCACTAAATCTTTATTCTTCTTTTCTAGTTCTCTCATTTAAGGGAACAGTTCTCCAAGATGAGATCTCCGAAAATGAATCTATGATAATGAAGATGAAATACTTTAATATTTCACCAATTAATTATATTTTAAGAAAATACAAGAGAATTAGAATCATTATCTAAATAATAAGTAGAATATATAGTAGATTTAAATAGTTAGAGGAATCATTATTTACATATTTTATAATAAAAAGAAGAAAACAAAAGTACTAACCATTTAGCATTGAAGTATCTCTTCAATTTAGAAACTCTAATGCTTATCATCACATAAAGCCAATCTTCAAATGTATTCAAGCATCGAAAATAAGCAAGTCTCCGATAAAAGTTTAGGAACGAAGCTCCACAAATTCCAATAAAACCAAGAGCAAATCCAAATTCAAGACCAATGAAAAACCATGACATATCAAACCATTCTTGATCAAGTTCATTGTAGATTTTAATGTCATGATTTCTAGAAGTTGAATGATCTCCAGGGCATTTAGTCAAAAGAGGAAGTCCACATAATCCAAAATTTTTAACATATGAAGAAGCACTGAAACTTTGCAATTGAGTACCTGTGGGGATCTTTCCTGACAAATGATTAAATGATAAATTTAAGTATGCCAAGAAAGATATTTCTGCCAAGCCCGTAGGAATTTTTCCACTAAAATTGTTATGAGACAAATCTAGTGATTCTAGTCCACTTAAATTCCCAATGTTCTGAGGTATGGCTCCACCCAAACTATTTCTTGACAAGTTCAACTGATTTAGTCCCACAAGATAAGTCAACTCCATAGGAATCTCTCCGATCAATTTATTACTTGAAAGGTCAATGATTCTAAATAAATCCAAATTTTGTATATTCTCATATTCCTTTCCTTTCCATACTACCGACGTCTCAAATGATCCAATTGATCCAATTGAAATACTTCCGAAAGATTCTTCAGATTTCTCTGCCATGGATGTGAAATTATTCATACAAGATGGGATAGCTCCATATATCCTATTATGGGAAATGTCCAAAATCTGAATGTATTGTAGATGGCATAGAGTTGATGGTATTGCTCCATAAAAATGATTAGACTTTAGTTGCAAAACAACCAAATCTGTTAGTATTTCCCCAATCCACTTTGGTATAGTTCCTCCCAAGCTGTTCTCTCCAACATCTAGAACTGACAATTGTGTACAATTCTTCATGGATGATGGTAAAGTTCCTGACAAGTTATTTTTCCCCAAACCTAGTGCTTGAATTCTATACAAGGAAGCTATTGAGCTTGGTATCACACCAGACAACCTATTGTTGTTCAAATTGAGATATAACAAATTTCGTAATAAATGGAACAAACAGTTTGGAATGCTTCCAAATAACTGGTTATTAGAAAGATCAAGATACCTCATTGTTCCATCAATTTGATCGCAAAAGAGAGGCTCAAAACATGTGAGATTATTATTGGAAAGATCTAATCCACTTGCTTTGAGAAGAAGATTTGGTGGGATACATCCATGAAAGTTGTTAGAGCTTAAATTCACGTATGGAGACTTATTATTAGATTCCAATAGACTATTTGGCAAGGTGCTGTTGATAAGATTGGAAGATAAATCCAAATTTTCTAAATTGGAAGTCATATTGAAAAACCATTCAGGAATGACACCAGCTATTCCAGAACTAGATAAATCAATTTGTGAAATATTTGACTGTGTTTGAAGCCAAGAAGGAAATTGTGGACCTATCATGCAAGATCTCAAATTGATATATTGGAGTTGAAAAGGAGGAACCCATGTGATGTTCCTTTTCAAAGTTAAAGAGTTGGAAGATAAGTCAAGGTATTTCAATTTGGAGAGTTTCTCAAGGTGTGTTTCAGAGACAAATCCAATGAAAGAATTATTGGAAATGTCTAATAACTCAAGACTCATGAGCTTGCCGATACTCTCTGGTAAAGTATCATTGAACTTATTGTTTGATACATCCAACTCTCTCAAGTGCAAAAATCTTGACAAATCTCTAGGCAGTGGTCCATTTTGTCTAGTCTGAGACAAATTAAGAATTTCTAACGAGTTGTTATTGCAATCAAGGAGTCTTTCCAAGATATCAATGATGGTGGAATTGAATTCATTATAGAATAAATCTAATTCTTGAAGCCTGCAAAGACTCCCTATAGATTTCAGCACTTCCCCATCAAATCCAACCAACTTTAAATGCCTTAGATATTTCAAATTGTCAAAAGCATCTGGAAGATGACTGCCTTTGATATTGAAATTATTATCTACCAGAGAGAGATCAACAAGATTATTGGTCAAATTAAGCAAGCGAGAAACTGTTGTAGACCCAAATGTACTACGATAGACAGCAAGAGTTGTGATAGAATTGGTAGAGTTTGTGATATGAGAAAAAGAGGAATCATCTAGGTCTGGAAATTGACAATGAGATAGGTGTAAGGTTGATAAGGAGGGAGCTGTTTTAAATGAATGAAACCAGTCTTTGGCTTTACTGAAGTTTGTACTACCTAGATAAAAGATTCTCAGATAAGAGAGGTGAGAAAGCCATTTGAAACTATTAGCAGTCAAACTACTAGAGCCCTTAAGGTCAAGATAACGTAACTTGGTGAGGTTTCCAAGTTCTGAAGGAATATTTCCACTTATAGAATTCCTTGAAAAGTTAAGATATTTGAGATTTGTGAAGGCTCCTATAAACTTTGGAATTTTAGTGAAATCATTGTCACTAAGATCCAAATACTCCAAATATTGGAGCTGGACCAAAGAGGCACTAATTTCACCAGAAATAGGTATCCAACTATAACTACCATCAATATTGTGGATAATATTAGGAAGAAGATGAAGCATGATAATATGATTGGTCAAGTTATCGCACCTGATTCCTTTCCATGTGCAGCAGTCTTTGTTGTTGCTTGTCCAAGATGGTAAGATCTCATCAGGATTAACAAGGCCTTGCTTGAAGGTGAGAAGAGCTTGTCTCTCTGTTTCTGTACAATAGGGCTGTCTTTGATGAGAAACCCCATATGCATGCGTAGTACTGGCTAGCAAGAGCAGAAGCATTATTATCATCATATTGAGAATTTAAAGTGATTAATAGTTATATTATAAGCAATGACTGAATGCCTCACATTGATCTAACTATATATATATAGAAAATAAATAAATACAAATTTATATTCATGTCTCTCCTTGATTTATAACTGCCCAACCACACACATTAAATAACAACGTGTTATTTGGTTCAGCGTTTATTTAAGGCTTACAAATAATGTGATGCATTCATATATATTTATAGAAAAAAGCAAATAACTAACAAAAAGAAAATCATTGTCTATTTGTGGTTCTCCTTGACTGACAACGCCCACCACGCACCAAACAACGTACTATTTTGGTTCACTCACATGAGTGAGAAAATTCAAAAAAGGAAAATTAATTCAACGTTCATTTAATGCTTGAACATAATGTGATGCCTTCAATTTTTCAATGGACACTCGTGTTACACATTATTCTAATTTAATAAATGTCTCTCTTTGCAAAATAACATATATTTTAAAAGTTATTTTACATTTTAGTTTAATTTTAATAATTTTTTGTGAAATGATCTCTCATAATTTAGATATCTAATTAAAAATTTTAGACAATTAATTGAAAAATTTAAATAACTGATCGAATTTTAGACAAATACTATTTTGCAAAATATTATTAAAAGTAAGATAGAGTGCAAAATTATTTAAAAAAAAATATCATTCTCTCTTAATAAATTGATTCAATTCAGCTGTCAAAAGTTGTATGTCTAATTATATTAATATATTTGACTTTTTTTTAACCAATTTATCTATATTAATATGGGACTGTAAAATGAATTTAAATGCATCTATATTTCTAATTTTATAAAAATGGGTCACAGGTTAAATTGTTAATTTTTTTTTTTGAGAAAGTTAAAAAAATATATGGACGATAACTTTTCTTAATTGGATTTTAAATTATTCTTTTAAAAAATAACAATTTCTAAGTTTAAGAGAATAAGATAATAATGTAACATATATATGTATAAATATATTCACTGTAAACGTGACTAAGCTTACCAATTTTTATATGTATGTATACTGTAATAAAACGTATATTAAAAAAACAATAAATATATATTTACTGATGGGAGTGTAATATATATAGCTATCCTAATAAGTATATAAATACCATAAATGTAAAATAAAGAAAAAAGATATTGGGGACTTTACACATCTATGCACATTAAATTAAATAATTACAACTTTGTTAGAGATAAAAATATATACCCAAAACGTATTAATTATTTTTATATATAACCGACTATGATACCATGATTAATTCCTTAAAATACTCACTAACATACCAACTTTATTAAAATAACATAGTTAACCAACTTATTATTAATTCATATAACTAATTATTTACTTTATTTGGTTTTATTATTAATAAAGAAACACTATGGTTATACTGCAAGATTAGTGGAAAATTAAAAAACAAGTAGTCATCGACTGTATAATCCAAGGAGGTGAAGAACAAACATTTTGGATACTGTTTGGTAGTTGTTTATTGTTTATTCTAAGCATATCCTATTTGTTATAATGGATATAACATATAACTTATTTGGTCTCATTTTTATTAAGAATATGTTTATGCTATTATTATTTTTTGATACCAAAAAGTAGTCTTTGAGACTCTGTTGGATACCTAACAACATCTCTTGTAAGTATGATAACAAATGGTAGTTTATAATGTTTAAATGTTGGATACTAATAAGTAGTTTTTTTTATGTAATATATATCACTGAGTAAATAAATATAAATTTATTATTGGATTTATACTGCAACGTATTTAAATGTTGGATACTAATAGGTAATTTTATTGTTGCTAATATATATAGTTTGGCTATTAACAACACAACTCCATTGTTGTACTATAGTAACAAACTTGAAGAGTAATATAAAGACTAAAGATCATAAGCTGCCACCAAGTAGTCCAATATTGAGCAAAACAATCAATTTGGGTACCATTTGATAGCTTTTTAATATTTCTATTTCTATTACTTTTATTTTTTATTTTTCATCCAATCTAATACGAAAATTACAGACCTTACCTATTTTTTATATTTCTTGAAATTAGTTTTAATGATAACATTTGTTATATGAATAGTGGCTATTAGTGGCTAAACCATCAAACTTATTTGGTGTCATCTTTAATTAGAATATGTTTATACATCAATATCGTTTGATACTCGATAGTTGAATAATTATAATGATATGCTTGTTTAAATTAGTAATGTTTGATTCTAGTAAGTATATAATTATAAAAATATGATGACATATAAGGAAATATATTGAATGTGATATATTATGATAAAAAAAAAAGCTGGTATAATAAATAGGTAAATAAAATTTGATTGTTTGTTGTTTCGGTTAATTAATATTATAATATGAGTATATTAAAATATCAGTTTCAAATTAATAATTATTTATATTATAAGGTGTGTGAGTGTAAATCTTCCTTAATCTTTCTAAAAATATCCAGTCTTTTTTTGGTGAGAAAAATAACCAATGCTTGCTTTCGTTGGGTTCCATTAGTACCCATGCTTTCGTTGGGTTCCATTAGTACCCACTCTACTAAAGTTGTTAACTGTTGATTGAGTAATGTAATTGGTTTATTCATAATATTTTTTAAAAAGTTATTTAAATTTATTTTAAAAAATAAAAAATTAATTAAAATACATTTAAAATTTAACAAAAGAAAATATATATATTTAAACCAATTCAATATAGAAATAATAAAAAGTCTTAAAATAATTAAAAACTAAATATATATTTTCTTTTTCTTGATGGTTCTTCATCTTCTAGGCATTTTAGCTTCTTCAAGTGCTTGGCATCTTCATCTTTATCAAATCTGCAAGGAAAAGAAGAAAAGGCAGAAGAATCAAGAGCAGAAGAAAAGGCAGTACTTCGAAGACTTCAACTATATATAGTTAAACTTTGATACACAATGAACATTACATTTTTTTATTTGTTATTTTGCTACTAATTAATACAATTTTTTAATCAAAATCTTTTTTACTTTTTATTTAATCATTTAAAGTAAGTTAATTTACACTTTGTGTAATGGAATAAAATTACAAAATTTGGGCCAAGTATAATATTGGCTCATTTTTTTTTATGTCAAATTGGATATAAAATTTATCCCATCCATTAAATATGATCTAATAGTGTGGCTCATTTTCACTTGCTAAATTAGCTCTCTCAATAAAAGTATTTTCAATGGAGTGTCAAATTAGTGATGCATTGCTAAAATATAACTCACTTTACTAAATTTGACACATGCTAAAAGTTGGGCCAAATTAAACACACAATATATTATGGTGCATATTTTGCATAACCATAAATACTAAACTTTTTATTTAATGTCATTTTTATTATTTTAGTATTATCTTTATATACTAGCATTAAATACTATACTTTTAATCTTATTATTTTATTATTATCTTCTACTATTGTTATCCCCAAAAATTAGAGATCGATGACGTGGCAATAGAGGTGACAAATAGCAGTGCATGGTCCGTAAACGACACATTAATAGTCAATAAATATATTGGCTCCTTAGAGTTGTGATAAAGTTGTAACGACCCAAATTCACTAATAAGGCTTAAGGGCCTTGATTAGTGTGCCAGGAGGGCATTACTGGAATAATTGTGATTTAATGAGTAATTATATGTTTAATGATGCTTGTATGATAATTGATTATATTACGTGGTAATATGATATGTGTTATATGCGAGAACCACATTATGATGTGGATAAATCTGCAGCCGGCGACTCGAGGCGATCCTAGGGCTAGATAGCGGGAAAAGTCACAACGGGGTATTATAATTGACTTTGGGCAAGTCAGGGGTATTTTAGGTATCAGGTAGTGATTTAGACTTGATGAAAATAAATAATTGGAGATATATTTGAGGTTAGGATGTCTAGGCGGGAATATTGGGGGATTTTACCATTTTGGCCTCGGGGACGGTTCCGGTACCCCGAGCCTTGGGATTAACTTAATGGATAAGTTAGACTTAAAGAAGCCTTTAGAAGAAAAACACAAACCGACCTAACTTAGCTTTATCTCTTTCTCTCTCTCTCTCACGCTTAAGGAGAAAAACCAAAGGAAGGAAAAAACACAGAAAATCAAAGGGGAAACAAGCTGGATTCTGTGATTTGAGGTGAGGAACTGAAGGTCTAGCTCAGGGATTTATCAAGCACTAGAACAGGATTAAGGTAAGCATTTAACTCTGTTTTCTGTGGTTGAATTATGAGTTTTAGCTGGGTTTTAGTTAAGTGTTGAAACATGTTTAGTTGTGATGTTCTAAGGCAGAATTAAGAAGGGAACTTGGGGACCTAGCTTGGCCACAGCTTGGTGAAGTGATTCTACAGCAAAGGTGAGTTCTAACTCCAAGTTTAGAGGTTCTAGATTGTGTTTCAGTGACTGGTTTGTGTGTTTGTAGCATTTGGATTTCAGAAGTTGAAGGGAAGAGATTGAAGTGTGTTGGGCTGTGTTGTCTTGGGAATTATGTTGCTTAGATCATGTTAAAGAAGTTGGGAATTAATTGGTTTTGGTTTGGGGGCTTTGGGATAGCTTTAGGTGAGGTTTGGAGATTGAAAATGGTGGTTTTTTCTGGGTTCGAAGGGTCGGGTCGCGGCATGGTTCTTGGTGAGCCGCGGCCCTTCAAGGGTGTTGCATGCTGAGGAAGAAGGGCGGGCCGCGGCATGGCCCAAGCAATGCCGCGGCCCTTACCTGTTTTTGTGCCTTGGATGGCTCTGTTTGGGGGCCATGCCGCGGCATGGGTGGCCTATGCCGCGGCGCTTAAGGGATTTTGGGATTTTGAGATTTTAGGCTTGGGAATTTAACCTAGGGTGCTCGGGGTTGAGTCTTTTACTATATTTGGTGAAATTCAATGTTTCGAGTACTAGAACTTGGCTTGGAAGCTCATTCAAGGTTGTTAATGGTGTCTTTCTTCATGGTTGTGACTAGGTGTTAAGCTAGGGCTCGAGGATCGGATCGGATCGCGCTCAAGGAGTACCGCCCGTAACTAACTCATTTGAAAGCTAAAGGTAAGAAAACTGCACCCGGTTGATTATATGTAACGAGACTAAGGGCTCCCTATTGTAAAAGCTTGAAAGGATGGTATTAAGCCATGCAAGCCATTTAGTGAACCAATGACCTAAGGGTGCCAAGGGTCTCACTAGCGCACAGGGCGCGGCTCGGCCACTGGTAGCCGAGGACAGCTTATTATGCACTGAGCTTGGTTTAAGCGGGCCAGAGTCAGTGGGTTAAACAAAGGGCACGGCCTAAGTCGTCGGCCCTGATTATTATGTGATATGAGCAGTATATGTGATAGAATGTATCTTGTATTGGATTGTATATGTTGATTATCTGTTGTGGACTGTCTAATGAGTATACGTGTTTATTGAGCTATTTGTCTGTTATTATTGTTTGAGTTATCTGTGATGTTTTCTTGCTGGGCCTTGGCTCACGGGTGCTACGTGGTGCAGGTAAAGGCAAGGGCAAGTTAGATCAGCCCTGACTGGAGAGCTCAGCGAGCGGAATGTACATAGGCAGGTGCTCGGCCGCCACGGTTGAGGTCTAGCCAAGGACATGGAACCTAAAGACTGTCTGTTTTGCCTTAGTATGGCTAGTGGATATTCACATACTTTTGGGAGTCTGTAAACTTATTTTAACTTTGTGTTTATGGGATCCCTTGTTTACTATAGTTTAAACATATGAAATGAGTCTTTTGAGACCAAAACCTTTTTAACCATAGATCTTGCATGTTTAGAGACACGTTTTCAAATTAATGACTTGATTAGCAAGTCCTGCACCTTTACAAGTACACAGTGTAACGGTCTTGGCTATCCAGTGTTAGGAAAAATAATATTGCCTCAATGGAAATGGTAAGATAATGTTACAACTCTATGCAAAATATTACAATGGACAAGATTGATTAAATAAAGTGTTACAACTCTATAACTGAAAATACAAATAAAACAAAGGAAATGAAGAAGATGATGAAGAAGAAGAGAATAGTAAAGTACAACTCAAAACAAAAGTTACAAATAAAATAAAGTGTTTGAACCAAATGAAGAGATTACAACTCTTAAACAAAATATACAAGTAAATAAAACAAGAAAATAAGAAGAAGAACAATAGAATAAAAGGAAGAACATAAACCACAAACAAACTCTCACTTACACAACCTAAGTGAAGAGGATTGGGGATCACCAACTTGAACAAGGTTTAAAACCTTTGTCCAAAAGCTTATTTCCCCCTAACTCAAGCACTAAGGGATCTTTCTCAGATTTTGGAAATGCTTTCTGGAATAATCAAGCCTCAAGGTGTTTCTAGCCAAGTGCTCTAGTGGATAGAAATGGTGTGTCTTACAAGTGAGCATTAGGCTCCTATTTATAGAGTTTAGAGACACTCTTTGAATTTCAAATTCCACCAACCCCCATGGCTGTTACCAATGATTAATTGGGTGTTTTATGGAATTAAAATAGAGAATTGGGAGTTACTAAGCTGTTGGAATCGTTCAAAGTTGGATAAAAAACTGAAATTATAGAAGCTGTCAGGCATTAGGGCCGCGGCGCTAGTTCCAGGCGCCGCGGCCCTCAGTCAATTTCAGCAACACATTTTTCAGTTTTTTTCCAAAACGTTCCAATTTATTCCCACTTGATTTTGTAACTTCCATACACAATATGGGAGTTAAAATCACATCTCTATCAGCCATTTCTCATATGGCTTTAAGAAATTCATCTCAATATTGTGTAACAACAAATCTACACAATAATGGGTGATATTTAGGAGTTACAAATTTGTGATGAATTTGTAACACCAAATATGTTACATGTTTGGATATTTCACATATATCCAAATAATGTAAACTGCTCCGGGGGAGGGGCCGGCCTTGCTTCTTCGAGGGCCCCGGCTTGGGCTTGCGGAGCGGGCTGCTGCACTCCCGGGAGTGGGCCAGTTGTAGGATTGGTTGTCGGACCTTGCGCAGCTATGAATGCCTGCAGGGCTTGGAGAGACTCTTGCATCCGTCGATGCGCCTCCGCTTGCTCAGCGATCCTGGCCTCCTGGTCCAGGACTTGCTGCCTCAGTCTAGTCACCTCCAGGTCCTGCTGGTTGGGCTCTCCTTCGGGGATCTCGGGATCTGCGGCTTCGTCGTGGTACTCCCCCTCATTTTCCTCTTCATAATACTCCTCCTCATTCTCTTCTTCGTATTCTGTCCCACCCTCATAGTCTTGTGACTCGTCATGGTGAGATGTTTGAGGAGGCGCGTTCTCGGGCAGATTCTGAGGAAGATGCTGAGAAGGCAACGGATCTCCATTGCCCTGCTCTGGATTGCTAGGGTCGAAGGTTGTGTGCCGTGTGTTCACCATTGTAGTGAGGGCTTTGATGTCGGCACTAGCTTTCTTCAGCTCTCAATGAAAGCACCAAAATGTTTATCGAGATTTTTGGAAACCACACTAATGAATATTAGCTAAGAATAATGATATAGAATGCAGAAGATTAACACAGGGTTTTTACGTGGTTGGGGCATTAATGAGCCTTAGTCAACGAGTCAGTTGTATTAGAGCTTGGAAAGTCTTTTACAATGGAGTTTCTCTCTATTTTTTTGACAGAGTGACTGTATACAAGTCCCAGAGAGATCTCTTTTCCAGTGTTCTGTCGCCTGCATTTATAGGCCCATTGGAACACTGGGTATGGGCCGGGTATGACCCGGGCCCATCAAAAATGTGAATTCTCTTGGCTTCTCTCGTGGAAGCCCAATATAAAAGATAAAGCATACATAAATTCAAGACTAATTAAGGCCCAGTAGGGCGGCCCAAGAACTATGTTTCGCCCGACAAAACGGTGCTTTTGGTCTGGACACTTCGAGTTACGAGGCTGATTCAGGGGACCAAACCAGTCAGAGTACTTGTCGGTGCAGGTCTGAAACAACGGCGTGCAATCCCGAGGTGGCCTTTTCCGCAGGTGAAAAGTGGGAACAACCCCCACGCGTCGTGGGGCGGCTTCAGGGTCACGGATGCTTTTCCTTGCCAAACGGGGAGGACCTGATTCGGGTTCGTTTACCTTTGTCCCTCTTCGTTTACCACAGGCCCCGGGACCGTTTACGTATACTTCAGCGGGGATCCAAGCTGTCTGTACGTCTCCCGGACAACTGTCCTGGATCACCATCCAGGACATCGTCCGGGCCTAGAATCGCACTAGAGTCGTGCCCCTTGGATATTCCCGTACCAAGCGGGCTTGGGCCAGGCCCACATTTGAATGCCCAGACCATGGGCCTGGACCATCGTCCCGGGCCCACGTTAGGAAATGGGGATAACATTATAGTTATAGAGGATTTTTCATGATTTTTTTTTTTGAAAATTTAGAATAATTTAAGATGTCGAAATCATAATTCAAACAACATTTTTCATGAAGGCATAAAAAACAAAACAGGCATGCATGGAACAAGTTATTTGAATCTTAATTTCGACACTCTAAATTATTGACAATTTCTTAAAAAATTATGTAGGAGATCTCTTATAACTACAATGTACTCCGCCATATAAAAAAATTAAATTTACAACTTATTCATGTACCTAAAACAAAACAAAAAAGTTCCTACCAATAGGTACAAAATAAGGTCCATATACTCTAATAGCCCCTATAAATATACATTCCACAACTAGATAAATCAAGATGCGAAACATCCAATAACTTAAGATTAATACTTTCAGCTAAATTACCATTTAACTTATTAATTGAAACATCTAACTCTTCCAATTATACCAAAATAGTTGGCCTTCCTATAATGAACAAATACTATTCATTGTCTTGGACATTTAAATTATACCAAAATATAAATATTTATTCCCTTAATTGGTTTTTTAATTCATTGTCGTGGGCATTTAAATTACCAAAATATCAACAACAATAACAACAAAACAGCAATTTTATGAATAAATTAACTAACAAAATCTTGTAATTTTATCTTAATATTCCAATTGTCAAAAAAAATTATGAAACAACAAACTTCGTGTAGTTTGGCAGTGCTTTATTACCCCACACACTATGACTTTGGAAAATGTATAAGTCAAGCTAAACGTGTTTCTAAGCTGGATGTTGCCCAAAATGGTCAATAATAGACAAAAAAAAATCTATTTTTTTTAACTTTGGGAAAAAAAAAATTTATCTAATAATAGACAAAACGTGTTTCACGGGAATTGTCTCTGAAACACACCTTGGGAAACTCTCCAAATGGAAACACCTTGACTTATCTTCCAACTCTTTAACTTTGAAAACAAATATCACATGGGTTCCTCATTTTCAACTCCAATATATCAATTTGAGATCTTGGCTTCAAACACAGTCAAGGAGAGACATGATTATATATGTATAGTTAGATCAATGTGAGTCATTCAGTCATTGCTTATAATATAACTATTAATCACTTTGAATTCTCAATATGATGATTGTAATGCTTCTGCTCTTGCTAGCCAGTACTACTAGTCATGTTGTTTTGGGTAGTTCTACGCATGCATATGTGGTTTCTCATCAAGTTCAAAACTACTGTATCGAAACAGAGAGACAAGCTCTTCTCACCTTCAAACGAGGCCTTATGTATACGTATGGTGATCGTGATGAGGTCCTACCATCTTGGACAAGCAACAACAAAGATTGTTGCACATGGAAAGGAATCAGGTGCGATAACTTGACCAATCATATTATCATGCTTCATCTTGATCCTAATATTACCAATATTGATGGTGGTTATAGTTGGAAACCTATTTCCGGTGAAATTAGTGCCTCTTTGGTCCAGCTCCAATATTTGGAGTATTTAGATCTTAGTGGCAATAATTTCATTAAAATTCCAAAGTTTATAGGAGCCTTCACAAATCTCAAATATCTTGATTTTTCAGGGAATTCTATAACTGGAAATATTCCTTTAGAACTTGGAAACCTCACCAACTTACGTATTCTTGACCTTAGTCAGTATAGTAGTCGTTTGACTGCTAATAGTTTCAAATGGCTTTCTCATCTCTCTTATCTAAGAATCTTTAAACTGGGTGATACAAACTTCAGCAAAGCCAAAGACTGGTTTCATTCATTTAAAACAGCTCCCTCCTTATCAACCTTAGAGCTATCTTATTGTCAATTTCCAGAGCTAGATGATTCCTCTTTTTCTCATATCACAAACTCTACCAATTCTATCACAACTCTCGATGTCTATGGTAGTACATTTGGCTCTACAACAGTTTCTCGCTTGCTTAATTTGAGCAATAATCTTGTTGATCTCTCTCTGTATGATAATAATTTCAATATCGAAGGCAGTCATCTTTCAGATTCTTTTGACAATTTGAAATATCTAAGGCATTTATATTTGAGTGGATTTGATGGGGAAGTGCCGAAATCTATAGGAAGTCTTTGTAGGCTTCAACAATTAGTTTTGTTTCGTAATGAATTCAATTCCACCATCATTGATATCTTGGAAAGCCTCCTTGATTGCAATAACAACTCGTTAGAAATTCTTAATTTGTCTGGGAATAGACTAATTGGACCACTGCCTAGAGATTTGTCAAGATTTTCGTACTTGAGAGAGTTGGTTGTGTCATACAATAATTTCAGTGATACTTTACCAGAGAGTATCGGCAAGCTGTCTAGTCTTGAGTTATTAGACATTTTCGGGAATTCTTTCACGGGAGTTGTCTCTGAAGCACACCTTGGGAAACTCTCCAAATTGAAACACCTTGACTTATCTTCCAACTCTTTAACTTTGAAAACGAATATCACATGGGTTCCTCCTTTTCAACTCCAACATATCAATTTGAGATCTTGCATGATAGGACCACAATTTCCTTCTTCGCTTCAGACACAGTCAAATATTTCACATATTGATTTATCTAGTTCTGGAATATCTGATGTCATTCCTGATCAATGGTTTTTCAATCTAACTTCCAATTTAGAATATTTGAATTTATCTTTCAATCTTATCAACAGCACCTTGCCAGACATTCTATTGGAATCTAATAAGTTTGCTTCTGTGGATTTAAGCTCCAACCAATTCCATGGCCATGTCCCTTTAAATTCTCTTTTCAAAGCGAATGAGTTGAATCTTTCTAATAACACTCTCATAGAATTTGACCCTCTCTTTTGCACTTCATTTAATGGGACAGTGCGGATTCTAGATCTTTCTAATAACCAAATATTTGGAAGCCTTCCAGATTGTTGGTTTCGTCTACAAAATTTGGAAATTCTCTATTTGAACAATAATAGATTGTCTGGAGTGATCCCGAACTCAATTGCTTCTCTTTATCAAATTCAAACACTTATTTTGAGAAATAATAACTTGTCGGGAACTTTACCATCATCGATGATGAATTGCACTCATTTGGTATTTCTTGATGTTGGAGAGAACAACTTAATTGGAAGGAACTATACCAATGTGGATTGGGGAAACACTAACAAATTTGGTTATCTTGCATCTCAAGTCTAATCATTTTCATGGAACAATTCCATCGAGTCTATGCCATCTTCAACGAATTCGGATATTAGACATTTCCCGAAACAATATATATGGAGCTATACCATCATGTATAAATAACTTCACTTCTATGATAATTAATGAAGATAACGGTTTAGAAAAAATTCTTCAAATTACAATATTATGGCAAAGTGACTCCAGTAGTATTACATGGTACTATGACATGAAGGCATTGGTAACTTGGAAAGGAAAGGAGTATGAATATGAAGATATTTTGGGTTTGTTGAGAGTGATTGACTTTTCAAGTAATAGATTGACTGGAGAGATTCCTAGGAAGCTGACAAATCTTTTGGGACTAGTTCAATTGAACTTGTCATGGAATAATTTGAATGGAGCCATGCCTCAGAAAATTGGGAATTTGAGCAAACTAGAATCACTAGATCTGTCTCATAACAATTTTACAGGAAACATTCCTATTGGCTTGGGAGAATTATCATTCTTGGCATATTTCAACTTGTCATATAATCATTTGTCAGGAAGAATCCCCACAAGTACTCAATTACAAAGCTTTAATGCTTCTTCATATGTTGAAAATGATGGATTATGTGGAGCTCCTCTATCTGAATGCCCTGGTGATCATATAGCTTTCAAGGATAATCCTCATTCAGACTTAGATCAAGAACGATTGGACATGTCATGGTTTTACATTGGACTTGAAGTTGGATTTGCTTTTGGTTTTATTGGAGTTTGTGGAGCTTTCTGCCGAAACTACTCATTCTTATTGGAGACTTGCCTATCTTCGAGGTGCTTAAATACATTTGGAGATTGGCTTTATGTGATGATTAGCATTAGAATTTCTAAATTGAAGAGATTCCTTCAAAGCTAAAAGGTTAGTATTTCTGTTTTACTAAATTTGTTAATAATGATTGTTGTTTCTCTAAATTACTAGTTAAATCTTTTCAGCCAATAAAAATTGATACTTATACCAACATATTTAGATAGTATTTTTGTTTTACTAAATTTGTTTATAATGATTGTTGTTTCTCTAAATTACTAGTTAAATCTTTTCTGCCAATAAAAATTGATACTTATGACAACATATTTAGATACTTCATATGGAGATCAAGTCTTGGAAATCTGTGGTGCTATCTATATACTTTTGTTGAATGAGAGGGCTGAAGAAGAGAAGAATGAAGATGAAGTGTACTTGTTCACAAAATATATAGTTACATATTTATATAAATTTGTTGGTATTGATTGTTTTCAGCTAGTATAATTTAATTTACAGCACTATTTTAACTTGTATTTCTGTTTTTCTTGAGTGAAAGATACATTTATGGTCAAATATGTTATATAAAAGAAATAATTAAATATACCATTCTGTTGGTCAAATCATTTCCTGATGAATTTTATGTAGTGCCTCAAATTTAATGGTAATTAAATTGAGATCCGTATGTATAACATGTTTAAGTACCATACATATATCATAAGTCAATATCTAAAATCAATAACAGCATAATTTTTCGTTATAGTTTTGGAAATTACTTTAATATGAAATTTTAATATACATGATCATAAATTATTATGACTTATTTATCGTTTATTTAATTTTTTAATTTATTTACTTTATTTATATAATTTTACTTATTTTTTTATTTATTTACTTTATTTAGATGATTTTAAAATTTACAGCTTTATAAAATAATTAAAAAATGTTAAATCTAACTAAAAGTACTTTATATATAATTACTTGAGAATAAATATAATATATATATATATACTTGATTATATATATATAATTATTATATATTTTTAAAATATGTATAAATGTTATATATTTATTAGATATAAGTAACGTCCAATCTACATTTATTTAATTTTATTTATAGAATTTATTAATATTTTTATTAAATTTATATTAATATCATATAAATTTTGAAATAAATATCCTATTTTAATTTAATAATTTACTTATTTTTTTTAAGTTTATGTTTGTTCTAATTTTTGAATTTGGGAGTGACAACAAGAGATTATATATTATATATTTAATATAATATTAAATATTATACGTGGATTTTAAATTTAAGTTTATCGCTAGTTTTAAAAAATATATATAACTTGTTCCTAATTCACAATAGATCATATTATATGTTTAATATGATATTATTCTAATAAGTGAGTTCCGAAAACCATTTCGAAATGTCATTATATATAAATATGGGAGCTTTAACGGTATGAACATTGAAAAAGTTCCTATTGAGTATGAATTTTTTCTATTTTCAGTACACCGATAAGTTGTAATCTAAGTTTTTTTTATTTGATGACATATTTTATAGTTATAGAAGATTTTTCACAATTTTTTTTTTTTGAAAATTTAGAATAATTTAAGATGTCGAAATTATAATTCAAACAATATTTTTTACGAAGGCATAAAAAACAAAATTGACACGCATGCAACAAGTTATTTGAATCTTAATTTCGACACCCTAAATTATTGACAATTTCTTAAAAAATTATGTGGAAGATCCCTTATAACTATAATGTACTCCGCCATATAAAAAAAATTAGGATTACAACTTATTCATTCATGTGCCTAAAACAAAACAAAAAAAAAGTTCATACCAATAGGTACAAAATAAGGTCCATATACTCTAATAGTCCCTATAAATATACATTCCACAACTAGATAAATCAAGATGCGAAACATCCAATAACTTAAGATTAATACTTTCGGCTAAATTACCATTTAACTTATTAATTGAAACATCTAACTCTTCCAATTATGCCAATGATCCTAGGGAGGAAGGGAGAAACGTGTCTCAAGGGGCCCAAAAGGTAAAATAAAATAGAGGGGGACAAATATACAATTTTTTTTTTTAAAAAGAAAGATTATTTTGAAAAATTAAAAATTAAGGGGGGCCTCTAGCGTGGACATTTAATCTCTCTAACAGCAGCTATAATGAGATGGCTTATTAGATAGTCTATTGATTATTTTCTGACAAGCACTGTAGCTTGTTTTTTTTAAACATTGGAGAGATTTAATATTTAAGCATTGTTGTGACTCTGTTAGCATAACAGTGGCTTTTTTTTTTATTATTGTACATATATATATAAATGTAACTTTTTAGGTGGCTTAGCATTTGAACATTTTTATGAAAAAAGTTGTCAAAATTGTTGTGAATGAGAGAAAATAAAAAATTATATTTTTAAATAATTATGAGATGTTAAACAACTAATATAACTCAGGCTCTACCTTTGTGTTTACCTTTGTGTTTAGTTGATGAGAACAGAGATAAAAAGGGAAAAAAGAAGTCTGGTGAGAAAAGTGGAGATAAGAAGGTCAAAGGTCAAGAGTACAATACGACCAGAATTACACAGTTGGGTCAATTTATTTATGAGCACACTTTCCTTTCCTTTTTTTTCTTCATTATATTCGGTTTTTTATTTTATTTACTTTGACCATTTAAGCCAAATTAGGAAAATGAAATATATAAATATAAAACTTCTCTGCCCTCAATAAATTTGAGGGAAATTTTTATTCATATACAACAAAAGCTAGGGACATACAATATATATACAAAAAAAAAACTTAATTATAACATCATCTACAAACATATATATAAAATAAAGATATATGCTATAAAATTAATAATGCTATAAAATTAAGAACATACTATATATATATAAACTGATATCAAATTAATTAAAAATACAAAATCAACCATATTAATTACATATTATTAAGAAATAAATATATACATTTCTTGATAAAAAAAATAATTTTAAAAGAGCTATAACCATTCAAAGAGTTATATAAGAAATATATACATCAATAAAAAATGTTTTTTTTTTGTAATATACAGAGACATAAAGGTTAATTTATTTTGTTAGTTAATTCAAATATTACTATAGAATAATTAACATGACACAAGTTTGATATATACATTCATGTGGATATGAATAGTTAATTTAACTAGTATGTTTATTATAATGAAATACAAAACAATACACATTTACATATAGAAATAAACATATTTTCTAATTGATTTTTTTTTAAGATATAAACATTAGACACAAAGTTGTTTATTTTATTATTCTGTTCTATAAAATTGTGCACAACATAAAAAAATATATACGATACAGAAATAAACATATTTTTGAATTATTTGTTTATTTTTTAACATGTAAACATTAAATAACACAAATTTGTTTATTTTATTATTGGTATGTTGAATGAAATAGTGCACAAAATAATAAAAATTTAGTATTTTATTTATTAATTTTTTTGTTTATTATAATGAAGCATAAAACAATAAACATATACTATGAAGTGATGATGTGGGGCAAATATAAAAGAAAATAAATGAGAATATGGGGCATATATATACATTAAATTATAAAACAATAAAATGTTATAAATATATGTGGACTGTTAATTCTCTATATTAGAATACTATATTTATGCATGTAATGAATCAAAGAATTTTTTTTTTGAGATTTATATAAATATATATATATATATATACACTAGATACAAGTAATGTATGTATAATTTACCTTTGTTTAGTTTTATTTATATAATTTATTAATTATATTTATTAAATTTGTATTGTCATATAGGTTTAACACTCTTTAGGATTTTTGTTAAATATATATAATATAATCTTTTTTAAATATATATTCATATATATATAATATGTTAGATAATTTTTTAATAAAAATTAAGATTATGTATTATATATTATTATAATAATATTTTATAATATTTAAATTTATAATATCTAGTCTTGTAATAAATATTATTATAATTATAATATTTAAATTCATATTAATATATAATTAGTAAAAAAAATAGGATTATATATTATTATCATAATAATATTTTATAATATTTATATTTATATTAATATAGCAATTAAATATGTAGTCTTGTTTGATAATTTTTTTAATAAAAATTAAGATTATGTATTATATATTATTATTATAATAATATTTTATAATATTTAAATTTATATTGATATAAGTATTAAATATCTAGTCTTGTATTATATATGTAGTCTTAATAATAATATTTTATAATATTTAAATTTATATTGATATAAGTATTAAATATCTAGTCTTGTATTATATATGTAGTCTTAATAATAATATTTTATAATATTTAAATTTATATTAATATAATTGATAAATATTTATTTTTAAGTTAGTTTTAAAATTATATTCTGTTAAATATTTAGAATATTTCGTTAAGGTTTTCAAAACAAACCATTAAAATCATAATTTTCGTTATCTACACACTTAATATATAAAAGAGATATATATTTATATTGATGATGATGAATATCTTAATCTCTTTGCGTTCAATTAATATAATCATCATTATATATCACATTATATAAATATATATATATATATAATAGAGATTTAGACTTGACATATATTGATCACTCAATGTCTATCCCATATTAATTTATATATATAAATATTATTATTTCTTACAAGAGAGGTTTAATAAGACGACATTGACTTCACTAGAGAATAATGAAATTGATTAGTAATAGTGGGTTTTCTTAATTAATTGTGGCTGGTTGGTACCCCAATTTATTTGTAATAAGAATCTATATATAAATATATATATATATCGAATTTATTACTTTAGTTAAAGGAAAGTTTAAAACTGTAAGTATATTGCTGCAATCTATTGTATGTTATAAATTGTGTATATATTTAAGAAAGATAAGAATGATGAGTATTTACATTCTATCTAAAAAAAATTGATAATTTTTAAAAATTAATTTTGATTCAGTATTATTATTTCTTACTGTCTATTCAAATTAATTTTGACTCTGATTACCATCTTATAATAATATGTTACAAAATATGTCGGTTTCGTAACAACAAATGCATTATTAATTTATAAATATAAATATTACATATATCATGATAATGTGAAATAATATATATTTTTATATATGTAATCCACCAAACCACTTTTCCTATAACTAATAAAAACCCTCAACCTCTTCTTAAAATCTCACTAAAAAGAACAAGAAAACAAAGACCAAAGAATTATGATACTTCTAAACCATACGAAAACAAAAAGAACATGAAATAAAGATCGATACCCAGATGAGGTAGAGTCTGTGTGAGTGGCTGGTATACTTGAAATAATTCTGATCTTATAATGAATCAGAAGAAACCATGGCCAAATCCACCATTGTTGCTAAACATCATATGATGATGAGTCCCCTGAGAATTAGGCTGTTGCAAAAGCAATTGGGAAGATTGTGGCAGAGACTGAGGCAGCATAGGCAGCTGATTCATGACATGGTTGACACTAGTATTATTATTAGCTTGCATAGGAGACATATTGACATGGTTGACAAGGTTAGGAGCAGAAGAAGTTTTTGGCTGCATATGAGGCATAGCAGGAGACATATTGAAATGATTGAAATTGCTAACACAAGTGTTTGCCGGCGGCATATGGGGAGACATATGAGACATAGGAGAGAAATTGATATGGCTCATCACATTACCACCACCACCAGGAGTAGTAGTAGTAGTAGTAGTAGTAGTAGTAGAAGAAGATTTCACTACTTGCATATTGATAGTCCCACCAGAAGGTATGGCCTGAATTTGAGCCAGATTGATATGGTTGACATTACCACCACCAGAAGCTATAGCTGCTTGAAGATAAGGCATATTGACATGGTGGTTGACACTACCACCACCAGAAGTTATAGCCTGCAATTGAGGTGTATCAGTACCAGTTTTACCAGTACTAGCAGAAGGATTAGTATTCTTATTAGTCACACCACCATCAAACCCAACATTCTTCTTATCATCATTGATATTTTTATTTTTGGTATCACAATAATGGTCATAATTATTAGGTTGTTGCTGTCCATTACCACCACCACCACCACCACCTGCATTATTAGTCACAGAACCATAAAACGACGGCGTGTTAACATTCATGGTATTAAAGTTAGGTGGTAGGAGAGAGTTTGCATTAGCAGTGGTCTGAATCAAGAGCCGATCAGCCTGTTGAGTGGTAGCCCTTCTCAACAACTCCATAGCCGACTTGAGCTGCTCCAAATGCCTCAGATCACTCAAAGCCTCAGCTGGAGCCTCCCACCAGTGCAGGGACACTCTCGCCTTACGCGCCTTCTTCAGCTCATTATTACGCTTCCTCTCGTGGTCCAACTGCCCCGTGACATGGCTCAGCTGCTGGTTCAGCTCCCGGACATTCGCGTTCCGATGAGCCTCGATTAGCTGCAGTGTCCCGGAGTTCGCTTGGGGCGTGGTACGGTAATTCTGAGGGTTCAGAAACCGATCTATCACCAACTCCACGCTTGGATGTCCGAACGAGAAAACCTTCCTTCCAGGCGAGAAAACTATTATGGCCAACTCGGCTCCACAGAGTGTGCAAAGCTCACTGGCCTTCTTGAAAAGCCCAGAACGGCGCTTGGAGAAGGTGACTTGAAGATTGCTCTCGTTGTCCATCTTCACCATCGCCACTTTCTGCCTTCCTCTGCTAACCCTTCTGTTTGGATCGTTGTTTTCATTGTTGTTGTTGTTGTTGTTCATCTCCATGGCCATGGCTGAAAGAGAATAATAATCACAAAAGGGAATGATATATATATAATTATATATGACTATAGAGGGTTATGGTTGTGAATGTATGACTATGATATAAGGTGGTATTTATAGGAAGGGTTTGCTGTTAAGTGTATTTTATTTATTTATTTTTATTATAATTATTTTGATAAATATGAATTTATTTTGTGAAGTTATTACCCTACTAGGTTTAGAATTTACAGATTTCATTTGGTTTTCTTTCCTCTTTTTGATGGATTTTTTTTTTTTTATTAACAAATATGAAAGAATTTTGTTTTTTTAGCCAAAATTTATTGCTCCTCCTCTGTATATATTCAGTTACAGAAAATTTCCAGTTCAATGTTATGTCTATGCACATTGTATATGTAAATATCTATATAAAGTGTACGTATTTATTGTATTAGAAATTCCACTTTCATATAAAAATATGTGTGTATATATATATAGGTAAAATGGTTTGTTTTTGGCAAAATAACCCTTTTTTTTTAAAGTCATTTTGTACTCCAGTCTAGTTTTAATAATTTTCTGCAAAATAACATCTCATAATTTGGACACTTAGTCAAAAATTCAAACAGTAGACAAAGTTCATTTTGCAAAAAATTATCAAAAATATATCATAATGCAAAATCACTTAAAAAAAAAAAGTCATTTTCACCAATTTCTCTTAAAATAATTATAACACTTTCAGGCGTGTAATAATTTAAATGAATTTTGTGTTGTGATATATGTGTCACTTAATTAAGAGGAGTTAAAAAGATATCAGCATCTAGTCATTTATATATATATATATAAACATATATATATAACAAGACAAATTTAGACAATTTATTGTTTAGTTTTAATTAAGAAAATTAATGTATGATTCATACAAAATTTATATAGTATTTTGTTTTTATTTGATAATAAATCGTGTTTTCCACTGCTTTGAAAAGTAAAAAATAAATTAATATGTAACTGTACGCAATTTTCTCTAAATTAAAACAATAGTATGTAGACCTCATTACGGGGAGCCAATTTAATTAAGTTAATTTGGTTTTAATTAATTAAAGAATCTGCACAATATGAAACAACACACTCTCACACATTTACTTGTGTTATCGTAAATATCATACTAAATTACAACTGGTTTCTCTATAATTTATTATATTTGGTTTTGTTCTAAAAATAATAAGTATTTTTATTGTAACATATGTATTGTTCTATATATGATACCACCTTTTTTAAAGAAAAAAAAGTTTTACGGGAAATTATAATATATATATATATATAATTTTATCTACATTGTTACATGTCCAAATATATATATGTGACAAATAAATAACAAAATTTGATTCGTGGTAAGAAAAAATGTTTGAAACTTTACAAATTAACTACGAACTCCAACTACGGTAGAACTGAATAAATCGAACTATTTATATAATCCCTTTAGTTTGGGATAACTCAATACTATATTGAAAAACTTGAGATAATTTTATCCCTATTCAATCCTCATTTTCATGTATTTTCTTTACATATAAAAAAAAAAAAGAATTGTTACTTTGCATTAAGCTTATGTTTTTTTCTAATTTAGTGTTGGTAAATGATCAACTCGATTTTTAGTTTTTCTAATTTTTTTTTTATATATTTTAATCTAATCCCACTATCTGAATGTAGCTTATTAGAAGAAAATAGGTAACCGGTGACCTCAGAAAATTAAAATATATAATTGGAAACATTTAATATTATTTTTGTGACTTAAATAGACCATTACAAATTTTATTTTTTGTTTCTCTTTATTTGATGAATTTTCATTTCATTTTTTTAACATATATGGATGAATTCTTTTTAGCCAAAATTTATTGCTTCTTGTCAATTTTTCCAGTTTATATTGTGTGTCTATACACATTGCTTGTAAATATCTATATAAATGTATTTATTGTGTGAAAAAGTTGACTCACAAATATATATATATATAAAAATATATTTATATTATACCCAATGACGTGACAAGTGACAGCAGTGTAAAGTAGGTTCATCTCGCCAGGTGCTTTGGCAACCAAGTGACGCCACCTAGCTAACCATACCTATGTCACCAACTTCCCCAAGGAAGAGGGCCTTATTGTCATTGTAAAAGAGAGGGCCCTCGCTATATACAATGGAGGCGACCATCGCTGCTTTCAAAGAATGATGTGTTTGCCCACTTTAGATCGATGAGTTGCTACCCTGATGAAGACATCTAACCTTGGCAAGGAGTCTCACCCACTCCAAGTCAGCGAGGTACCTTGCCTGATTCACTCAGCGAGGGTCGCCTGCCAACTTCCGCGAGGCACCTCGCCCTAGCAAGGAGCTTGGTCCAACTTCAACCTAACGAAGCACCTCGCTTCAATGAGTATAGCCTTGCCCATTTTAAATTCAGTGAGGTACTTCGCTCACTTCACTTAGCGAGGCCCCTTCAAATATTTCAAATATATTTATATCATTCTTTTATAATATATAACATTATTTATTTTTTTAAAATTTTAAATGATAATTAAAAAATATAATAAAAATAAATTAATATATTTTCTAAATAAAACTAAACCAATAGCACATTGCACATTATTACTTTTACCTAGTTATATAGATATATGTAACTTAAGACATCAATCACTTATTTTAGGAGTTAAAAATCTATATCTACTCATTTATATATGACAAAATAAGAAAACAGATATATAGCATATGAATAATAAATAAAGAAACATGATATATATTTATATAAACAAGACAAATTCAGGCAATTTATAGTTTTTGGTTCTAATTAATTAGTTTGATGTGTGATATTTAGACAATCCATACAGTATTTTGTTTTTATTTGATAAAAATCATGTTGTCGACTGTTTTGATAAAGCATGAGTAGGAGTCTTCTAAATGGGAAGTAAAAATAAAAATTAATATAACTGTATTTTTCTCTAAATTAAAGCCAAATGTATTGTGTATTTATCACTGAAACGTTATACATATGTAAAAATCTCACCACCAGGGGAACAAATAAAATCAAGTAAATTTTGTTTTTAAAGAATGTGCACCCAAATATGAAACAATACTGTCACATTTACTTTTTTTTTTTTTAGGGAATCACATTCACTACTGCTTTGGTAAATATCATAATATAAATTACAACTGGTTTTTCTACAATTAATATATTATATTTGTATCATTTCCAAAAATATTAAGTATTCTTATTATAACATACATATTGTAAAAAAATTGCGATTAAGTATAAAAAAAATTATAACTAAAAAAATCATGATACAATAGTGGTCACTAAAACACCATAACTAAAAGAATTAATCATAAAAATTTCATATTGTAACTAAATAATAATTTTTAATATATATATATATATATTTATATATTAGAGGAAAGGAATGCTTTTCTATATTGAATAAAAGGCAAAAACACAGATACAAAATAAATGTCCTCTGTGTGGACTATATATATAAGAGGTGATATAAGAGTTAGTTACAAAATAGTTCACTTCAAGAAAAAACGTTTTTAGAGGCGGCCCGCCGGTAATTTACAGATTATTAGCGGCGGAGTACTGGGTCCGCCGCTAATAATAGGGAAATTAAATTAAAAAATTAATTTATTTTATTAGTGGCAGACTTACCCATTATTAGCGGCGGGTAGTCCACCGCTAGTAAAATGCCCGGGAAACGAAGAAGGGGCCGTTTCAGAATCGGAAGAGGCAGGTTTTTTGTTATTACTGGCGGGATTAACCGCCGGTAAGTGTTAGTACCGGCGGATTGCACTGGCCCCTCCGGTAATAATGTATTATCGGCGGGAGGATTTTAATACTGGCGGGGATCCGCCGGTGATAATGCTATATATTCAATTGAATTGTTCGTCCCTGCCATTTCTCCTCTTCTCTCTACATTTTTTTTCCTCTCAGTCCGAGCATCACCACCGTCCGCCCCTCCGTCCGAGCACCACCACCACGCCACGCCGGAGTTTCGGACCCCACGCCACGCGTTCACCACGGTGGTCTGGTTCGTGCTCAATTTTCTCTCATCATCTAAGTTTTTTTTACATTTTCTGTTCTCAAATTATCAAACTAACCACTGATATTGGTTTCTTATTTAACTTTTCAGGTATATCTCAATATTTTGGAGTGTCTCGTTCCTTTGTTCGAAGTGGCTATTGGACTTTACTAATATTGTTTTGGTTAGTTTTTTTACTACAATTTTTACTTAATAAGTTAAAGTACATTATTATGCTATGCTTTAAAATTAGTGTGCTGGATGTTGGATTTTTGTGTGATTTGGGATTTTTATTTATATTATATTGTGTGCTCTGGGATTTTTTTGGTTGCTAATATTATGTCATGTTGTATGTTTAACTTTTTGCATGCTCAAAATTGAATTAAAACAAAACAATTATTATAGACTAAAATTAATTTTATAATTTAAGTGAAAAAAAAAGTAAGTTGAATCTTGTAGATATTTTCTTGTTTTAATCTTGCTTACTTGTAGATTATGATTTTTGATTAGTATAAAATTATTTTAATATAGAAATTGAAAACTTTATTTAATAAAAGTTTTTACAATTAATAATGATTAATTAAAAATTACTACATATCTGGT
Organism: Humulus lupulus; assembly: GCF_963169125.1. Lineage (NCBI taxonomy): Eukaryota > Viridiplantae > Streptophyta > Magnoliopsida > Rosales > Cannabaceae > Humulus > Humulus lupulus. The sequence goes on from NC_084798.1 coordinate 6,210,961, forward strand.
AATAATTTATTTTTTAATTTTTTAATAAATTAAATAATAAAAGTTTGATTCAACATTATTTAATTAAATAATTTAATTTAATTTTTTTTATTAAATAACATTATCTAATTGAATAATTTAATTTAATAAAAGTGTTAAAAATTAATAATGATTAATTAAATAAATAATAATTTATTTTAAGAAATTATTTTGATTTGTTTATTAAATATTATTATCTAATATTAACTAGTATTAAATTACAGCAAAAGCAAAGGGAAAAAATCAACTTCCAACTCTACAAGTCAAAGTCAGTCACAGGCCCAACCTGCTCATACACCTCAGGAAGACATGGCTACTATGGCGGAAATGATGAAGTCAATGCGTGAAGAGATCCGGATGTTGAAATCTCATCAAGGTCCATATGGTAATCCTCAGCATACCAGTACGATAACTAAGTCGCGGTTTGAAAGCCTTCTGCAACGATATTTACCATCACAACCTGAAGGTGGTATATCTTCTCAAAGTCCACCTCCATGGTCGATGCCACAACAACAACATTTTTATCCACTTCAACATAATTATCCAAACATGTATGGACGCTCCTCCCAGTCCCCTCCTTTTTATTACCACGACGTCCCTGCAGGATCTCAGACGTCATATCCTAGGCGTCGTGACTTTGGGGATTCATCGCAGCAGCAACATCCACAGCAGATGTATGGTCAATTTGTGAGTTCGTCGCAGTACAGAGGTATGGTCAGTTTGAGAGTTTATTGCATCAATCTCCCTCGCCGCGACCACATACTCGATAATTTCGATCATCTTCGCAGCAACACTCTTCACAAGCACCACAGTTTGCTTCACCACCATTGCCGCGCCCTAATACTGGTGATCAAGATATTGACCTTAATGAATATTTTACACCTGGTTGGCCCGATCAAAACAATAATAATTAGATTACGTTTTTTAATTATATTAAGACAATTGAAATTTTATTATGTTTATTTTATAATTAGTTCATATGTAATTAAAATGAGACAATTTATATTTTTATTATGTTAATTTTATGATTAATTATAATGTTATTTTTGTTTGATGAATATTAATTGTGTTATTAATTATAATTTATGTTAAATATTATTATTTTTAAATAAGTATTATATGTATATTTATTATTAAATAAAATAAAATAAAATATTATATTTTAATATTAGTATTTTATTACCGACGGATTAATAGAGGCGGGACCCGCTGGTATTAAATGAGTCAAACGAGTTGACAGTGTTATACATTACCGACGGAGCCCCGCCTCTATTAATCTACCGGTATTAATACAATACCGGCGGGTGTGTGAGTCAATTGGTAATTCTGCTAATACCGACCGATTATTACCGGCGGATACATCTCTTATTACAAGCGGAACCCTCCGCCGGTAATACTACATTTTTTTGTAGTGGTTACAACTAAAACTAACAGAAACAAAATACACTATGGAATCTAATACTTCTCCTCAAGATGAGGAGTACATGTTGATGAGACTTCTTGGATAATAACTATTGGAAATGTGTTGGAAATAGATGTTTTGTTAATATATCAACTAAATTATCTTGGGAGGAAACATGGATCGATGAGTTTCAGCTGGCTACTTTGAATTCTTTCTCGAACTATGTGACAAGAAATGTGTTAAGAAAGATAGTACTATGCCTATAGTCGTGCACACTAACATCTCTGCACATACACACACCGAATAGTACATGTTCTATAACTAATTCTTCTCTAGAATATTCTTGGCACTAGAATACAAATTATGTTATTGCTCAGTGTAATTATTTTTTCTTTCTGTGATATACTGATATTGTGCCACTTGTAAACATCATAGAGGTGTTCATCCTCTATTGTATATTTGACCTGCATATAAATACAACACTATTCTTCGGCCTCCATAGAGTTGAGATTTTTCCAATTACTTTACTCCATGTGATTTCTAAATTTGGTATCAGAGCATACGCTCACAGCCTATGCCAACCATGTCCATTGAAGACAGTCTTGGGAGCCAAGCATCTCGGACGCAAGGAGAGAGAGCTCAACTGACAATCAAAGCAACCACGGTTGCAACTCAGGAAGCACTTGTTGCTACACCTCAGTAGGTGACCATTCCACCCTTCTACAGCACTCTGAATCAACCATTCCCATTGAAGCTTGACAAGAACAACTTCTCGCTATGGAGAACCATGATCTCAACCATCATCTGTGGCCATCAACTGTCGGGTTATGTTGACAGAACTAAAGCCAGGCCACTGGAGCTCTTAACAGCAAGCGAAAGAGCAGGTAATTGGGAACCTCGGAGTAATCTAGCCTTCAAACAATGGATTGTGAACGATCAGCTTCTAATGGGATGGTTGTATGGGTCGATCATAGGGCAGATTGCAACATAAGTTATGGGTTGCAACTTGGCAGTTGAACTTTGGAGAGCCTTTGAGTTGTTATACAGTGCCCACTCCAAAGACAAGATCGATGAAACATGAACCAAGCTGCAGACGACTAGAAAAGGGAATGTGACCATGGTGGAGTACATTCAACAAATGAGAGTGTGGGCTGATGTCTTGGCTTTAGCAGGTAACCCATACCCTGAATCTCATTTTATTACTAATGTTTTGAATGGTTTGGATATAGATTACCTGTCCATTTTGGTGCAAATCAAAGCAAAGCCAAACATCACATGGCAGGAGCTCTAAGATATATTGCTCAGTGATGACAACAAGCTTGAGAGACTCAACACTCTAACTCCATCTAACAAACTGTTGAAGGATATTTAACCTCCATCTGCAAATTTTTCCAACAAGCCAACTGCTCCAAACATTGGCAAACAACAAGTCAGGGTGGGGATGGAGGTGCAGGTCGGGGTGGAGTGGGGGCGGAGGGGAAGGCTAGGGGGCAGAGGGGCGGGCACACGGGATGGGGGCGAAGGGGCGAACTCGGGCTTGAAGGCGGAAGGGTTGGGGGAGAGGGATAGGGTGGCTGGGGATTTTGCAGAAAAAGAAATGAGAAAGGCGAAGGAGAAGTCAAGGCATGCTATGGATATCTCGGTGACTATTAGTGGCGACAGGTGTCGCCGCTGATAGTCGTCGCGAATATTTTTTATTGACATGTCGACTATTAGCAGCGACACGTGTCACTGCTAATAGACTTAGATATTCACGTTGGAGAGAAATTTCTCACATTTTTTCTTGGTATTTTCGAATTTATTAGCGGAAACACATGTCGCCGATAATATTAAAATGTCGCCATTAATAATATTTTTAATAAAAAATGTTTAACTAGTCTGGTATTAGCAGCAACTTGTAGTGTCGACTAAAGACCATTTTTCTTGTAGTGTCGACTATTGAAGGTGGCTAGGCAGAGAAAACCAAAGAGAAAATTGGGGTAAATGGATAACGGGACCAGCCATATATATCTGGTATCAGGTCACTTATTTGTGGCAACACATGTCGTCGCAAATAAATTTTAAATTTCACCGCAAATAATACTGGACGGCATTGTTTTAATAAGTATAAATAGTATTATCAGCGATACTTAATCTTATTTTGCATTTAATAATATTCTGAAAAGTTATGTGGGAATTTTTCCTTGTTTTTTTTAAAGGAAAATGAAAATATTTTTATTTTTTACGGCGAATATTTTGCTGCAAATAATTTTTAAAAAATTTCGCTAATAATGCATATCATATGCTAATAAACAGTAAAAATGCCAATTTTTTGCACCAATACTTGCACGTTGCATTATTAATTTGTGGTGAACTTGTTGCCACAAATAGTTTTTGCTCTGTTGCTGTAAAACTAGGTAATTGGGTAGATTCTACGGCCCACTATTAGTGGCGGTGAGCTATTTTCAACGCAAATAATACATTCATTAGCGGCGACAAATTGGAGCTGCAAAAAGGGCTTTTCTTGTGGTGTGAAGCTTCTTGTTGAAGACTCATCTCAATGATGGAGCAAAAAATTATCCATTCGCAATGTGAATAAAGAAAATAACCTTATTATATATTGAATCTAAAAGATTAAAATACGTAGGCAAAAATAATATACACATATATTTCTCGTGTGTAAAGAGAATAACATTATTACTTAGCACCCAGTCCATCAATGGAACACATTTTTTGGTAAGCTTCACAAAGTTTTTCGAATAAATTCTCTATCTCTTGACTAATCATTCACTCTCTCCCGTCCACATGAATTTTCTAAACAACTTAGATCATCTCCAATGCAAGATGTAAATTTTGTGTCAAATTTGACACAAAAAATAAGTCAATGTTATATTTTGCTCAATATTTGCAATTGTGTTCCAGTGCAAGAGATGCAAATTAGTTAAAAAAAAAAGTCAACAATTCATCTAATATTTATTGATAATATACAAAAAGTAATATTTTTTTCATTTTTTGTTATTAAAAATAGTCATTAATTGTTAATTAATAAATTAGTGACAATATGGTAAATAAAAAAAGTGACATTTATAGTTGTGCCAAATTTGACTCATGCTATATCTTGTGCCAAATTTGGCACAACTTATAACATGTGTCAAATTCGACACAGTTTTTTGAACATCATTATTAGAGCAATAATTTTACTAAAATGTGCTAAATATAACCATGATCACTCTATTTGAGATGTTCTTAGCAACATAAGCATAATTAATTAGAATATCCATTTTGTTTTTCAGAGACACTCTCAACCTGTCTCAGTCTCTCTCTCTCTCTTTTACCAAATACCTATATATGCATCGTAGCTAGCTAATTTTCAGCCCTTAGACATAACATTCTTGTTATCCTGTGACCCTTGGATCTCCTCCAACATTCAAAGTAATTTCTCATCACGAATGTAAATTACAAATCCAAGAAAATTAAATAAAATAATACATATATAGAACCACTTACCCATTCATGTTTTATCATTAAAGTTCAGGTACTACATACACATTTCGCCAAATACATTTTAAACAACTCAATACCAACAAAGCTATATATAAAAATATCATATCATAAAATGCTTCACTTAAGAAAAATTATTGTACTTGTTGAAAACAAAATATATAAAAACAACATAAAAGCCACTTTATCATAAGTATACCTCAAATAGCATTTAATGGGCAAGCACTGCATCTTTATTCTTCTCTTCATATGTTCTCTCATTCAGGAAATAGAACAACTTAGATTTCTCTAAAGTGGTCTTCCAATATGAATCTGTAAATATAAATATGAAACACATTAATGTTTTTTCAAATTGTGGGAAAACAATCATAATTTATTACATGTTTGGTAATTAATATATGAAAGGAAAAAAGAAAAAAGAAAAACTACTAACCATGCATCTAGCTTTGAAGGTGTCTTCTTAATTTAGATATTCTAATGCGAATCATACGGTAAAGCCAATCTTCAAAGCTATTTAAGCACCAAAAATAGGCAATAATTCTCCACTTAGAGCCTAAGAACAAAGTTCCACAAACTCCAATAAAACCAAGAGCAAATCCAACTTCTAGTCCGATGTAAAACCATGACATGTCAAACATTTCTTGATCATGTTCAACATAGTTTTTATTTTCTGGAAAATGATCTTTGATTTTTCCCTCATCTCCAGGACATGCAGTCAAAAGTGGAGGTCCACATAGTCCAAAATTCCCAAAATATGAAGAATCGTTGAAGCTTTGCAATTGAGTGCCAGTAGGGATTCTTCCAGAAAAGTGATTATATGATAGGTCCAAATATGCCAGAGAGGAGAGTTTGGCCAATCCCATAGAAATGTTACCATAAAAATTGTTATGGGACAAATCTAGTGATTCTAGCTTACTCAAGTTCCCAATATTCGCAGGAATGACTCCACTCAAATTATTCCTTGACAAGTTCAATTGAGTTAGTTCCACAAGATTTGTCAATCCTTTGGGAATCTCTCCAACTAATCTATTGCTCGAAAGATCAATGACTCTCAGTAATCCCAAAATATTTTCATACTCATATTCTTTTCCTTTCCATCTAACAAATGCATTATTGTCATATAATCCATAAAATAATCGACCAAAAGTATAGTATACTGAAATTGATCTAAATTCCTCTTCAGGCATTAGAATCTCAACCATTGATGTGAAATTGTTGATGCAAGATGGGATAGCTCCATGTATATTATTTTGAGAAATGTCAAATATTTGAATAAAATGAAGATGACACAGATTTGATGGTATTGTTCCATAAAAGTTATTAGATTTTAGTTGAAGGACAACCAAAAACTTCATTGTTTCTCCAATCCATGGCGGTATAGTTCCTTCCATTTTATTCTCTCCAACATCTAGAAAAGTCAATTGGTTGCAATTCTTCAAGGTTGATGGTAAAGTTCCTGACAAGCTATTATTCCTCAAATGCAATGTTTCAAGTTCATGTAGAGAAGAAATTGAGTTTGGGATCACTCCTGACAATCTATTATTGTGCAAATTAAGAACTTGCAAATGTTGTAGATGAAACCAACAATCAGGAATGCTTCCCAATAAATGATTATTGGAAAGGTCAAGAATTATCATTTCCCTATCATGTAGAGTGGTGCAAAAGTGATGCACAAATTTTGTGAGGGTATTATTGGAAAGATTCAACACACTTGCTTTGAAAAGAGAATTAGGTGAGATATGGCCATGAAACTTGTTAGAGCTTAAATCAACATAAGGGAAATTATTGGAGTTTAGTGGAATGTTTGGTAAGGTACTATTGATAAGGTTGAAAGATAGATCCAAATAATATAAATTGAAAGTTAGATTGAAAAACCATTTGGGAATGGTATTAGATATTATCCCAGAACTAGATAAATCAAGATATGAAACATTTGATTGTGTTTGGAGCCAAGAAGGAAAATGAGGACCTAACATGCATGATCTCAAACTTATATATTGGAGTTGAAAAGGGGGGATCCAGTTGAATGGCAATTTCAAAGTTAAAGAGTTGGAAGACAAGTCAAGATAGTGCAATTTGGAGAGGTTCCCAAGATGTGGTTCAGAGACAACTCCAGTGAAAAAATTGTTATTACAATGTTTGAGGCTTTCTAGGATACCAAGTAGGGTGGAAGTGAAACTATTGCGAACCATGACTAATTCTCGAAGATGGCAAAGATTCTTCATTGATTTTGGTACTTCTCCTTCAAACTGATTAGAGAACAAGTAACAACGCCTTAGAGATCTTAGATTTTCAAAAGAATCTGGAATAGAACTACCTTTGATGAGGAAATTGAGTTGTAGAGAGAGATCAATAAGGTTATTGCTCAAGTTAAGCAAGTGTGAAATTGTTGAAGTTCCAAACGTGCTACCAGAGACATGAAGGGTTGTGATTGAATTTGAGGAGTTTTTTGTATGAGAAAAAGAAGAATCATCCAACTCAGGAAATTGACAATCATGTAGGTGTAAGTACGACAAGGATGGAGTTGTTTTAAAGGAATCAAACCAATCCAAAGCTTGGGTAAAATTGGTACTTCTCAATCTAAAGATTTTGAGATAAGAAAGATGAGAAAGCCATTTGAAACTCTTAGTAGTCAACTTGCTGAAATAGCCAGTAAGATCAAGAACACTCAACTTGGTGAGATTTCCAAGTTGTGGAGGAATAGTTCCAACTAAAGGATTTTTTGACAAGTTGAGATATCTGAGATTTGTGAAAGCATCGATAAACTTTGGAATTGTAGTGAAATCATTGTAACTAAGATCCAAATGCTCCAAGTAATGGAGTTGAACCAAAGAGAAACCGATTTCACCACCCATAGGAAGCCAATCGAAATCATCGTCATAAGTAGGGATCAAATTAGGGCGAAGATCAAGCATGACAATATGATTAGTTAAGTTATCGCACCTGATACCTCTCCATGAGCAGCATTCTTTGTTGTTCCTTGTCCAAGATGATAAGATGTTATCCATATCATCAAGGCCTTGTTTGAAGGTGAGAAGAGCTTGTCTCTCTCTTTCTATACACGAGTATTGCACCTGAGAAGCTCCATTATGATGTCCCTCGTCATCATCACTACTACCCAAAACATGAGTAGTGGCTAGCAAGAACACAAGCACAACAACCATCATATTGAGAATTCGAATTGTTTATCAGCAATGAATGAGTTGTGCATCCAATTCAGTATATATATATAGCACTACAAGAATTTCTTAAATTAGAGGCGGAACAATTAGAGGCGGACTTAATCCGCCGGTAATGTATGAGTTATTAGCGGCGGATTACTGGGTCCGCTGCTAATAATGTGGAAATTAATAAAAAAAAATTAATTTTTTTATTAGCGGCGGATAGTCCGCCGCTAATACAATGCCCGGGAAACGAAAGAGTGTTTAGTTTCAAAATTATTAGCGGCGGATATTTTCTCTTAGTAGAGGCGGACTATCCGCCGGTAATAAGACTATTACCGGCGGGATATATTAATAGCGGCGGGTCCCGCCGCTAATAGTTTATTACCAGCGGGATTATATTAATAGCGGCGGGTAAATATCCGTCGGTAATAAGACTATTACCGGCGGAATATATTAATAGCGGCGGGTCCCGCCGTTAATAGTTTATTACCGGCGGGATTATATTAATAGCGGCGGGTCTCCGCCTCTAATAATCTTACACATTGAAAATTTTGCATATCCTTTCATCCGACTCTCATTTCTCTTCTCTCCTTCTCTCAGACACACTCTCTCTCTCTCTCTCTCGATTTAACTTCATCTTCAACCTCAACCTCAACCTCTTCTCATGGCTACCATTCAAGCCGTCAAGGCAAGGCAGATCTTCGACAGTCGTGGCAACCCAACCGTGGAGGTTCAAATCTTAATATTCATCACTCTTTTATTTGGCTTTTTCGTGTTTTAGGTCATTTTTTGGATTTGGTTTCTCTAAACTTACTTTGGTAACTCCCAGATCCAATTGTGATTGCAAAATTGGTTCTTTTTCAATCGCTTCTTAAGAAATTTACTGCTCTGGTTGCTAGAAAAAATTTATACATGCTTTTTCTTTGATTCGTTTCTGGCTATTTATGTGTAGATTTTTATAAATGTGTTTTTTTTTTATGTAATCTGAAATGTTTGATTATATTAATGGATTTTCGTTATGGCAGGTCGATGTGACATTGTCTAATGGTTATTTAGCTAGAGTTGTTGTTCCAAGTGGTGCATCCACTGGTATGATATTTGATTAGCTGATTCGCCCATTTTAACGTTTTGTTGTGTTTGTTATTAAATTGCTTTAAAATCTAATTTTAGCGTAACTCATATGTATCTTAGTGTACCTTAATGTATTGAAAGACTTTGGATTTAAAAGAAACTTGAAATTTTTGCCTCAATAAAAAAAAAAAAGAAATTAAAAAAATTTGTTTGTAAAATTATTTTTATCGGCTCTATTGTTCAAATGAACATATCTTCGAATTGGAATTGAGCTTTTAATTAAATAATAAAAGTTTGATATAACATTATCTAATTAAATAATTTTATTTAATTTTTTTATTAAATAACATTATCTAATATTAAATAGCATTAAATTATTTGAATATAGTAATTGATAATTTTATTTAATAAAAGTTTTAATTATTTGGATCATCTTCGCAACAGCAGCCTCCACAAGCTTATTGCCCTTTGCCACCAGCACCACACTTTGCTTCACCACTATTGTCGCGCCCTAACATTGGTGATCAAGATATTGACATGAATGATAATGAATATTTCTCGTCTGGTTGGCCTGATCCAAACAATAATAATTAGTTTACGTTTTTTAATTAAATTAAGACAATTGATATTTTATTATGTTTATTTTATTATTAGTTTATATGTAATTAAATTAAGACAATTGATATTTTTATTATGTTAATTTTATGATTAGTTTATATGTAATTTGGTTTGATGAATATTAATTGTGTTATTAATAATTAATTTTAATTTATGTTAAATTTTATTATCTTTAAATAAGTATTATATGTATATTTATTATTAAATAAAATCAAACGAATTATTATATTTTAATATTATTAATTTATTACCGGCGGATTAATAGGGGCGGGACCTGCCGGTATTAAATGAGCCAAACAAGTTGACTATTTTTTTACACCGACGAAGTCCCGCCCCTATTAATCCGCCGGTATTAATATAATACCGGCGGAGTGTCAGTCCGCCAGTAATACCCCTAATCACCGACCGAGTATTACCGGCGGAGTATTACCGGCGGACCCCCGCCCCTAATATGCATTACCGGCGGAATGCCCTATTATTACCGGCGGAAGCCTCCGCCTCTAATACTCTCTTTTGTTGTAGTGTAGAGAGAGAATTGTTAAAGAACATTATTGGTGTCCAACACCACAAAAAGATTACTATTATGAGGTATTACTAACTAGAGGTGTTGAACACTTTAAGAAGTCAAATAATAACACTCATAAATATATATAGGACGATTCTCTTATAGGGACTTCACTTTAAGTCCTACTGGTGGGGCTCTTCAGTATTCTCGACTCATAAATAGTTTTTGGTGCGATTTTTTTTATGACCGTGTATATTGTAGTTGTTTAGAACATCTTGCAAATTTTCAGAAAATTCTGAATAGTTTACAGTACCGAAAACTAGTTTCAAACATGTTGTTTTCCACGTGCATACAAAAATTAGCCACACATGCAACAACATGTTCGAATCTAGTTTTCGGTACTATAAATCATTCAAAAAAAAATTTAAATCGCGTCGATGCTCTAAATAGCTACAATATGCACGGTCATAAAAAAATCGCGTCGAAAACTGTTCAACAATCGAGAATACTGAAAATCTCACCGGTAGAACTTAAAGTGAAGTCTCTATGTGAGAAACTCCCTAAAGAAAAGAAAATAAAGTATTCATTGTTAAATTTCCATGAAAAGTAGTTGGTCGCCTTGATAATGACCACTGCCCACTAACAAACAATTTTGATGGATTAGGTGATCTGCCTCAATTGCAAAAAAAGTGTGATTATATTATACCAGTCAAATTTAGTGCCCCTTTTTTCTGTCTTAGTTTAGAATACAACGGATAATATTTTAATAAGTATTGAAATTTAAGAAAGAAACTATAATAGATTAATGTTGAAATTGTTTATTTAAATAGAATATATCTAGATATATTATAGAATAATATGTTGTGCTGGACGCGTATGGCTGGAGAAAGAAAGTGTCATATAATAGTGTTATGCTTAGTTTTCGAGCTAACATTTCTAAATATCACAAGATAAGGAATTAGCAGCTCGGAAAGTAATTCTGGTTGGAATAAACATAACCAAAAGCTCTATAAAATAAAATTATTTGAGTACTAATAGTGCAATAATTTATTAATTATTCAACTACATAAAAATTTGCTTAATAGCTCTTTTTCTATGCTTGACGAAAACATGACAAATAATAATACTGTTTATTTTTTAAAAAAAATTAAGATAAAGCAAAAGAAGGTTAATTAATTTGTTTTATTTTTTAATTTGGTGGTATTTGTTTTTGTTTTTGTTTTATTTTTTATAATGGGTGATTCTATATAGATTAAGTGGTAAATCCTTAATTACTCGAGTATTATTCTAAGTAAAAAAATTAAAGCATCTTAAAATCAACACTTTATAAAAATAAAAAAATTGGTCACAAAATCCCTAAATTGACAAGGATCACTCATACTATGACAAAGAAGGTTAATTTTTTTTTATTTGAATTTGGTGGTCTTGTTGTTTTTGTCTTACTGGATAAAGACTTTTTATTTTCCTTAATTGTCTTGGTCTTTTTTTTTGAGGAAATTTCATTGCCGGCTTGTTAATTTATTTATTTTATATTAGATATTCTAAGTTCAATTTATAATGTTCTTTGAAGATTTTTCTTCACCGTCAGCGTCCACTAAACTCTAGGCTAATAGAAATAATTAACATAAATGCTTACAATAATTATTAATAATTAATTAAGTTGGAATGCATTTATTTCTCTTATAGACTATATATAAATATATATATATATATATCTTTTCTATATAAAAAATATATAAATAACAGAAATTCTTGATTTCAGTAGGTTTTTATACTGTTAACTTTAACAAAATATTTTTATATTTAATTGTATATTGTAAACATGATTTAATTTTGAATAAAATTAAATAACTAAATAATTAAAAAAAAATAAAATAAGATATTTTTGAGATATTTTACAATGATAATTATTTAAAAATAATAAAATTATATATTTTATAACTTAAATAAAATTGAATTAAACTTAAACTTAATATTATATTAAACATATAATATATAATCTTTTGTTGTCACTATCAAATTCAAAAACTAGAACAAATATAAACTTAAAAAAATTAATTAATTAATTAAAATATGATATTTTTAAGATATTTTATGATAATTTAAATAATTAAATTATATTTATTTAAAAATAATAAAAGTATACATCATTTTTTATTCTTATAAATTTGTGAAATAGTTTGTTTTTTATCAAATGATTGGAACTATTTTTCTTCATCAAATTCACCAAATGACATTGTGAGATACATTAGAAACTAAAAATAGTTTATGCATGTATACTACTATGACTTTTTCTATTCTTATTTTATTTCTATTATTAATTTCTTTTTAAATATTATTGTATTTTATATATATGTCATGTAGCCATGTAAATATATATTTATGTCAATGTTGTGTTTATATGTCATATATGTAGAGATTATTGATACAAATATTTATATATACTATAGAACTATAATTTAATCTATTATATATATATTTAAAAAATAATGACTCAAATTTTAATAAAATTATAAATAATATTTATAATTTTAAAATTAAGTAAACAAATATTGCTTGTAACTAATATATATAATATGTTGAATGTGACAGGGGACCAAAATAAAGGTCCTTATTGAGTAGGACAATTACTAGTGCGGTGGAGTACTCTCTAGTTCAATTATTGAAGAGATTTTTTTTAAATAACCAAAAAGTAATAAAAAAATATCATTTTTACTGTAGCACAGATGTTTTTATATTTGCATGGAACAAAACTTCAAAATTACATAAATATTACTTGCTCTTTTTCTCTCTCGCAGGCTGCAATCCGTCCTCTCTCAGGTGGCACCCATGGTGATTTTCACCTGAAACAACATTCAAACTCAACCTCAAACAACAACAAAACCACAGACTAGACCTCCCTCAGGTGACCCTCGACGATTTCAATTTCAAACAACAGCCAAACTCGACCTGAAACAACAAAAAAATTAAATAGCATTTCGATCTGAAACAACATCTCAACTACAGACGATCTAGATCTGAAAAGCAACACCACAACGACAACAAATCTCGATCTGAAAAAAGAATCACAACTACAACCCGATCTCGATCTGAGAAAAGGAGCAACATCAAAACACTATAGCGACCGACAATCTGGATCTGACAGCAACAACAGCAAAATCTAAAACATTGTTGCTTTCGAGTTGTTGGCATGTTGTGTTGACGTTGCATTGTCAATGATCCTAACATACAACATGCACAGACAAGTAGACAATGCAAGATCAACACAAAATCAACATCAAGTCAACAACGGTCTCTAATGGTGATGGTGTTGTTGCTGTGAAAATTTGAAGAAGAATGAGAAGAAGAAATAATGAAAAAAAGACATGGAGAGCGAGAGAGAGTTTATTTTGCTTTGTGTTGATGAAAGTTTTTTTTTAATAGTATATATTGAGTTGTTTTGCTGTTGAGATAGTATTGCCGAAATTGAAATATGGGACAATACTATCAAAACGTTAGAGAAATGATCAAACAACTCAACATAAATCATAAAACAAGACTTAAGCAACAAAACAAAACACATAAAAGGAATCATCAACATGAGATGAGAACGAAAACAATAGGAAAACTCAAAAATAACAAAATAAATGAAATCAAATGCAACAACAATAACAAAAATAAATCAAAAGATGAAAGCATCAACAAAACAACTTATAAACAACTAAGGATCAACATAACCATTAAAGATCTAGAGAAAAACTCATTGAGTCATAAAACTCAGATCAACATAAATAACACCAAAACAACAACAGTCCAACAACAGAAAGGAAAATAAGAAATTACACAACAATCATACATAAACAACACAACAACAGTCCAAACAACATATCAGAAAATAAGACATTAGTTTTGGTCGCATTAGCTCCTTGCTTCCTTGAAGCCTATTCGTGTTTATGATTTCTTTTTGGAACCAATAAGTTTTCCATGAAAGATGATATATACATGGGCATTTATGAAATTTTGGTGGTTCAATAAAAAAGAGAAAGATATAAAAAAAAATGTGAACTTTTGGTATTTTCAATGCAAGAATGACCATAAAGATCCACATCCACTTTTATGAATAAGAATTATAGAAAATATATATAAAAAAAAAATCATACCACTGACATTTTTTTTCTTTTAATGAAAAGCAACCCAAACAAATTAAAAGCAATAAAAGAAGATAATGATCAAATATGTAGTACAACCAATAAAGCAACACAAGTTTTTAGGGAAAAATAAAAAAAATGAAGAGTTTAAAGTGTGATCATTTATGAGAAAAGAAAGAATAGAGAGAAGAGTGTACAAGAAAAGTGGGAAGAGTGTTTTGAAATTTAAAATATTAAAAAAATACAAATAATCATTACAAAGTACACAGATTAGACAGCGTAGTATAATTGTATTATGTAAACTTAATGTATCGTATAAACAAAAAAAGTAAACAGTATAAAAGTTAAAATTGTGTCATTTTTGTAACTTCATGTAAAATTCTCATTATTGAAACATTTTTGTTTTTATACGGATAGAAGTTGAAATGTGGAATAATCCACTATTATTGATTTGTCGACATATAAAGTTTTACTATTTTTGAAAAATAACAAAAATTACATAATAAATCAATTTTATTGATAAAAGTAAAAGTAATAATGGTGAAGCGGAGTAACTAATGTTCTTATGATAAATAATTGTATACGCAATATACAGTAACATCTCTGTTGAACATAATTTCTAATTTTGAATTGTTATATTGTAAGTGACTCACTAATTCTTTAGAATAATAAAAGGATTCAGAATATTATGTTGAAAATGTAGAATAATGTGTAGAAGAAGATGCATTCATGATGTATATAGTAAATATATAGGCAAGGAAAATAGATTATACAAATAAGCAAATGAACTATGTCATCTTCCCTGTCCTAATTTGTTACATTAAATACAAATACACTAGAGAAATTTAATAAATAATAAATCACTAATATATATCTCTTCTATATAAAAAGTGTGTAGACAACGGAAATTTTTTGTTTTAATAGTATTTTTTTTTTTAACTTTAACGAAATATTCTTATATTTAACAAAATATTCTTATATTTAACGCTAGATTGTAAACATGACTTAAAACTCAATAAATAAATAATTAAACAAATTAATCTAGGATATTTTTTAGATATTTTACAATAATTATTATTTAAAAATAATAAAATCATACGTATTAATTATAACTTAAATAAAATTTAATTAAACTTAAACTTTACCTATTAAAATAATATTATTTTGAACATATATTATAATATAATCTACTATCAACTAACTAGCAACAAACTTCTTTAAAAAAAACTAGCAACCAACAAAAATTTAAAATCCATATATAATATTAATATTATATATTAAACATATAATAATATACAATCTCTTGTCACCGCCAAATTCAAAAAATATAACAAACATAAACTTAAACAAAAATAAATTAATTAAAATATGATATTTTTAAGATATTTTATGATAATTTAAATAATTAAATCATATTTATTGAAGCTATTTTTGTTATCAAATTTATCAAAGGACATTGCAAGATACATTAGAAACTAAAAATAGTTTACTCATGTATACTACTCTAAACTATGACTTGTACTATTCTTATTTTATTCTATTATTAATTTCTTTTTAAATATTATTGTAATATATATATCTATATATTTGTTAGTGTTGTGTTTTGATGTCATATATGTAGATATTATTAATATAAATATTTATGTATACTATAGAATCGTAATTCATTCTATTATATATATTTTTTCTTAAAAAAAATAAACCAGTTTTTATTAAAATAATAGATAGTGTTTTTGCCTAATTTTTTTTAATACATTTATGTCATGTATTATATTAAATATATTTTATTTATTTAAAAATTTATATGATAATTAAAAATAATAATAAAAATAAATACATGTTTGAATAAGCATATTTACAACTTTAAAATTAAGCAGACGTACATTGCACGTTGCTTCTACCTAGTATATATATATTATTTATCATCTCTTCCCATATTAAAATTAATAAGGCCGTGTATAGAACAGTTAATTTGGTTCGAAAATTCTAAAACTTCTAAGTATAATATCGACACTTTGTTGAAAATACATTTATTTTCTACAGGCCCACTATTTTGAAATACAGTATCACATCAGTTGGTGTAATATTTTAGTGCATATATCATTATTCTCCGAATTAAGAGAGTGAACAAATAAATAAAGAGAAGCCACTACGTAAAGTAAAGGAGTTAATTTTGGGTTTTTTTATATGATAATAAAGGAAAATTTCCTTTTACATGCTTAATGGCTCTAACTAATTAAAAATTATGCTAGCCATTATGTAAATTAAAAAATGATGTTAAACTTTCTCAACTTCCCCAAAATACCCCTCTCATTTCCTCTTCTCTCTTCTCTCTCTCGGTTCACTCTCAAGGCAGCCACCATCAAACCTCTATTCTCCCACAGCAGCCACCACCACGCCATCCCCATGCCTCCATAACTTCGGTAATCTTGCAAAAATCAACATAATACCAAACCAACATACATTTGAGAAATCTTAGAGTATAAGTATATGGGTAAGTAATTTATTTTCTTAAATATAGTGGTGTTTCTTTCATTAAAAACACTAAATACTACATTTCGAACAAATCTGGGCACAATTTTTGGGAGTTTTTGCTATTTTTTTAGACCTGAAATCTACAGAAAATCGACTTTGCTCGATGAGACCTTCAAAATCAAGATATTAATGAAAAAATATATTTTTCTCGATAATTGCTCGATGGTGCTCGATGCGATTTTTGCAAGAGACATAACTTTTCACTCGGGTGTCTATTTGGGGTGATTTTTTTTTAATTTTGGTATTTTTTGAGATTTACATGTCTAAAGTGTTTATATACACATTTGAGAAGTGTAAAGCTTGAAAAAAATACAAACATACTTCATGTTTAAGACATATTTTGGTATGTTTTGAAGTTTTAAACTTCTCAAATGTGTATATAAATATCTCTAATGTGTAGATCTCGAAAAAAAATACCCAAAATCAAAAAACAAATTACCCCAAATGGACATGAGAATGAATAATTATATCTCTTGTAAAAATCGCATCGAGCACCATCGAGTAGTATCGAGCAACCATTGAACCACTTTCGAGCAACCATCAAGAAAAGTCAATTTTTTCATGAAAAGTTTGAATTTGAAGTCAATTTGAAGGTGAGAAGAGTTTGTCTCTCTCTTTCTATACACAAGTATTGCACCTCAGAAGCTCCATTATACAGTCCCTCATCATCATCACTACTACCCAGAACATGAGTAGTGGCTAGCAAGAACACAATCACAACAACCATCATATTGAGAATTTGAATTGTTTATCAGCAATGAATGAGTTGTGCATCCAACTCAGTACATATATATAGAGAATTGTAAAGAGTATTACTGATGTCCAACACCACAAGAAGGTTATGACTAACTAGAGGTGTCACCGTGTTGAACACTTTAAGAAGTAAAATAATAACATTCATATATACATAGGACAACTTTCTTATTTGGTGGGGCTCTTCAGTGTTCTCGACTCGTGAACAGTTTTCGGCGCGATTTTTTTTATGACCGTGTATATTGTAGTTGTTTAGAGCATCTACAAATTTTCAGAAAATTCCGAATAGTTAACAGTACCGAAAACTAGATTCAAACATGTTGTTTTCCACGCGCATAAAAAAAAATTAGTCACGCGTACAACAACATAATTGAACTTAGTTTTCAGTACTGTAAATTATTCAGAATTTTCTAGAAATCGAGCCGATGCTCTAAATAGTTATTACAATATACACGGTCATAAAAAAAAATCGCGCTGAAAACTGTTCGAAAGTCTAGAACACTTAGAACCCCACCGGTAAAGCTTAAAGCAAAGCCCATATCCAAAAAATTATATATATATATAAATTTCAAAGAAAAGAAAAGAAAGTATTCATTGTTAAATTTCTATGAAAAGTTGTTGGTGGCCTTGATAATGACCACTGCCCACTAACAAACAATTTTGATAGATTACGTGATCGGCCTCAATAGGAAAAAAGTGTGATTATATTATATACCAGTCAAATTTAGTGTCCCTTTTTTCTTTTTTTAATTTAGAATATAACGAATAATATTTTAATAAGTATTGAAATTTAAGAAAGAAATTAATAGATTAATGTTGAAATTGTTTATTTAAAATAGAATATCTAGATATAATAGAATAATATGTTGTGCTGGACGTGTATGGCTGGAGAAAGAAAGTGTCATATAATAGTGTTATGCTTAGTTTTCGAGCTAACATTTCTAAATATCACAAAATAAGGAATTATTGTTGGATATTTTTTTTTTTGAATGAAAAAACCAATTGGTTTTTGTCCCACATCTTTTGTGAATAAAAGTGTCTCATAGAATAGCCTATATATAGAGATTAGAGACCTTAGTTTTATTTACACCAAAACATATTTACTTATATATATTTGTCTTCCTTTGAAGATTGTGATATATATATTTTCAATATTGTTTTTTCCTTTTTACTCTTTAGAGTTCTTAGATTTGTTCTAGTGTGATAGAGTTCGAGCATATTTGGTTCGGCGAAGTAATTGAGTTACTTGTTGTTCACCGTTGTATCCTGGGAGATAGACGTCGAAACCTCGTAGAGGCGGCGAATCTGTTTTAAGGAAACTGTGTGTTACACAGGCCTTGGCTTTTAATTTTGTTCTTTATAATTATTGTATAAATTAATTATAATTGCTATTTATATTATAGTTATTTATATATTGTTATTTATAATTATAATATTATATTGTTATATATATTCTTTATAATTATTGTATAAATTAATTATAATTGCTATTTATATTATAGTTATTTATATATTGTTATTTATAATTATAATATTATATTGTTATATATATTATAAGTTATTTATAATTATAATATTATATTGTTATATATATTATAAGTTATTTATAATTATAATATTGTTATTTATATTATAGTTATTTATATATTGTTATTTATAATTATAATATTATATTGTTATATATATATTATAAGTTATTTATAATTATAATATTGTTATATATATTATAAGTTATTTATATTGTATTATTTATAATTATAATATTTATGTATCTTTAATTTAGTAGATATAAATATTGTATTTATCATATTGCGTTTATTCAAGTATTATATAAGTTATGTTTTTCCTACAATCTTAAAACAGATTATTATTTAAATATAATATTTGAATAAATCAGTGATATTTCTATATCTATATATTGAAAGATATTGTTATTGTGAAAAGTTCGTTTGAACTTAAATCTCACTAGAGAAGTTCTGGGAACTGAATATTTTCAAATGAAACTAGACTGCTGAGGCAGGGGCTAGACCCTTCTTCTAGTGTTCTTTGGAAATTATCTAGTAGAGATATTTGAGGCTGGATAAATACTTAATAGAAATATTCTACGAGAGGCTAGACCACGAATGGTTGGGTTTTTTTACCCTTCCAGGCTAACCTAAGAAATTTCTTTAAGTTTGATCTAATAAATCTATCAGCCATGGTGTCTGAGATAAACATAGTCAATTCCAACCCAATGGAGTGGTGGATTGATACTGGTGCCACTCGGCATGTATGCTCAGACAAGAGTCTGTTCAAATCTTTTGAACAGGTAGATAATGGCGAGAAGATTTTCATGGGAAATTCTGCCACATCTAAAATTGCGGGTCAAGGAAGTGTGATCCTAAAAATGACTTCTGGAAATGAGCTGACTCTGAACAACGTACTGTACGTACCAGAGATCCGGAAAAACCTAGTGTCTGGTTCACTGTTGAACAAACACGGATTCCGAATTGTATTTGAGTCAGACAAAGTTGTTCTGTCCAAAAGTGGAATGTTTGTGGGAAGTGGTTCTGTAACTGATGGGTTGTTTAAACTCAGTGTAATGGTTGTTAAACCAATTATCAATAAAGTTAATAACTCTTCTACTTACTTGCTTGAGTCTTCCAATGTTTGGCATGGTAGACTAGGACATGTTAATTTATGACACTTTGTGTAGATTAATTAACTTGAATCACATACCAAAATTCAACATTGATTCAAATCATAAGTGTGAAACCTGTGTTGAGGCAAAACTAACAAGGTCTTCCTTCAAAACGATTGAAAGGAATAATGAACCCCTAAAATTAATACATAGCGATGTATGTGATTTTAAATTTGTTTAAACAAGGGGAGACAATAAGTATCTTATTACTTTTGTCGATAATAGCACTAATATTGCTATGTGTATTTGCTAAAAAGCAAAACCGAGGCTATAGAGAAATTTGTTCTCCATAAGACCGAAGTTGAGAATCAACTTAAATTTATGTTAAAGAAACAGATAATGACTGTCAATTTTTGTCTTTACGTAAATGACATGCTCATTGTTGGAAGCAGTGATAAGATGATCAAATCTATCAAGAGTATGTTGAACTAGAAATTTGACATGAAAGATTTAAAATCTATGAGTGGATATGTGTTCACACTCAGTGGTGCAGTTGTATCATGGAAATCTTCTAAACAAACGGTAATAGCTAGATCCACGATGGAATCTGAGTTTATTGCCTTAGACAAATGTGGCGAAGAAGCAGAATGGCTTCGTCAATTTTAGAAGATATTCCAAAATGGCCTAAACCAGTGCCAGCTATTGGCTTACATTGCGATAGTCAATCTGCAATTGGTAGGGTGCATAATAATATGTATAATGGTAAGTCTAGACATATACGTCGTAGACACAATACCATTAGACAACTACTCTCAACTGGAGTTATCTCTATTGACTATGTGAAGTCAAAGGATAATATTGCGGATCCGCTAACCAAAGGGTTAAATAGAGAGTTGGTTGAAAAATCATCGAGGGGAATGGGTCTAAAGCCCATGAATGAATAAAGTCAATACAGTAGACACCCCACCTAGTTGACTGGAGATCCCAAGATCTAGGTTCAAAGGGACAACTAAAACTATAAAGACTATGTTGGATCACTGTGGGGGTTATCCTCATTGTCCATTCCTATGATGAAACAGTGATAACCGTAAGGAAAAGGTTAAGCTATGCTTTTAATGATTTCTTATGCGTCGAAATTTCGAGCAGAGTAATACGGGTTACTCTTAATTAAGAAAATCACCTATGTGAGAGAGAAGATGGGCCGCTTCTATAGGGATTGAATAAGGGCTCAATTCCTAGAATATCTCTTGCAGAACCAGGGAAATGTTCAGGGCCAAAACGAACATAATATTGAGAACCAATATATGTCAGGAAGATTCCTGTGTGTGGTATATCATCGTTTACACGAACAGCAGAACAGTTCAAAGACATCGCGTCTACTGATCAGCCAGTAAAGTAAATATACTTACACAAGGGAAGGTTCAAAGGGTAACACCTACCTATCCTATGCAGGCTTCTACCGTTGAACTCTATCACCTAGGTCTAAACCATCTGTTGGTTATTCTTGAGTCAGTTTTTCCATTCATGTGGGGGATTGTTGGATATTTTTTTTTTGAATGAAAAAACCAATTGGTTTTTGTCCCACATCTTTTGTGAATAAAAGTGTGTCTCATAGAATAGCTTATATATAGAGATTAGAGACCTTAGTTTTATTTACACCAAAACATATTTACTTATATATATTTGTCTTCCTTTGAAGATTGTGATATATATATTTTCAATATTGTTTTTTCCTTTTTACTCTTTAGAGTTCTTAGATTTGTTCTAGTGTGATAGAGTTCGGGCATATTTGGTTCGGCGAAGTAATTGAGTTACTTGTCGTTCACCGTTGTATCCTGGGAGATAGACGTCGAAACCTCGTAGAGGCGGCGAATCTGTTTTAAGGAAACTGTGTGTTACACAGGCCTCGGCTTTTAATTTTGTTCTTTATAATTATTGTATAAATTAATTATAATTGCTATTTATATTATAGTTATTTATATATTTTTATTTATAATTATAATATTATATTGTTATATATATATTATAAGTTATTTATAATTATAATATTGTTATTTATATTATAGTTATTTATATATTGTTATTTATAATTATAATATTATATTGTTATATATATTATAAGTTATTTATAATTATAATATTGTTATATATATTATAAGTTATTTATATTGTATTATTTATAATTATAATATTTATGTATCTTTAATTTAGTAGATATAAATATTGTATTTATCATATTGGGTTTATTCAAGTATTATATAAGTTATGTTTTTCATACAATTATTAGCTCGGAAAGTAATTCTGGTTGGAATAAACATAACTATATAAATGAATCTGAAATTTATTATTTAATTATACTTCTAATTATATTTTGAATTTTTTTTCAATCAAGTTATTATATTTTGAATTTATATATGGATCTTCATGATATTTAGAAGAGAAGATATTTTAACATCTCTCCTGTATAAATAGTAGATCTCTTGCTAGACAAAAGTTCTATAAAAAAAATTATTTGAGTACTAATAGTGCAATAATTTATTAATTATTCAACTACGTAAAAATTTGCTTAATCATTCTTTTTCTATGCTTGACGAAAAAATGCTTCGACAAATAATATTATTGTTTATTTTTTAAAATAAATTAAGATAAAGCAAAAGAAGGTTAATTAATTTGTTTTATTTTGAATTTGGTGGTTTTTGTTTTTGTTTTGTTTTTTAGAATGGATGATTCCATAGATTAAGTAGTAAATCCTTAATTACTCGGGTAATACAAATTTTAATTCACATCGAAAGACATTGACGCAAGCATCTTAAAATCAACACTTTATAAAAATAAAAAAATGGGTCACAAAATCTCTAATTGACAAGGATCACTCATAATTGAATTTGGTGGTCTTGTTGTTTTTGTCTTACTGGATAAAGACTTTTTATTTTCCTTAATTGTCTTGGTCTTTTTTTTGAGGAAATTTCATTGCCGGCCTGTTAATTTATTTATTTTATATTAGATATTCTAAGTTCAATTTGTATTGTTCTTTGAAGATTTTTCTTCACCGTCAGCGTCCACTAAACTCTAGGCTAATAGAAATATTTAACATAAAAGCTTACAATAATTATTAATAATTAATTAAGTTGGAATGCATTTATTTCTCTTATAGACTATATATATATATATGTATGTATAATACGTACAATGTGACAGGGGACCAAAATAAAGGTCCTTATTGAGTAGGACAATTACTAGTGCGGTGGAGTACTCTCTAGTTCAATTATTGAAGAGATTTTTTTTAAATAACCAAAAAGTAATAAAAAAAATATTATTTTTAATGTAGCACAGATGTTTTTATATTTGTACGGAACACAAAACTTCAAAATTACATAAATATAACTTGCTATTTCTCTCTCTCGCAGGCTGCAACCCGTCCTCTCCCATGGTGATTTTCGCCTGAAACAACATTCAAACTCAACCTCAAACAACAACAAAACCACAGACTAGATCTCTCTCAGGTGACCCACGATGATTTCAATTTCAAGCAACAGCCAAACTCGACTTGAAACAAAAAAAAAATTAAATAGCATTTCGGTCTGAAACAACATCTCAACTACAGACAATCTAGATCTGAAAAGCAACACCACAACGACAACAAATCTTGATCTGAAAAAAGAATCACAACTACAACCCGATCTCGATCTGAGAAAAGGAGCAACGTCAAAACACTATAGCTGCCGATGTTAGAGAATATATTTTATTACTCAATGGAAAAGTGGAAAAACCAAAAATACAACTCTATGCAAAGAATACAATGGACAAGATGATAGATAAATAGGTTTACAACTCAATAACCAACAATACAAGTAAATGTAGAAAAGAGAGAAAGAAGATAATTATTAGAACAAAACTCTAAAATAAGATATACCAATAAATATGTAAATAGAAATAGAAGAAGAAGATTACAAACTCAAAACAATAATAATACAAGAAGAACAACTAAATGAAAAGATCAATGAAAAACACAAACTCACACTCAACCAAAGTGTAGAGTAATAGGGATCACCAACTTGAACAAGGTTCAAAACCTTTGTCCAAAAGCTTATTTCCCCCTATTCTCTAAGCACTAAGGGATCTCTCAAGGAAATAGCTATCTGGAATAATCAAGCCTCAAGGTGTATTTTTCAGCCAAGTGCTTTGTGGATAAAAAATGGTGTGTCTTACAAGTGAGCATTAGGCTCCTATTTATAGAGTTTTGAAACACCCTTTGAATTTCAAATTCCACCAACTCACATGGCTGTTACTAATGATTAATTGGATGTTTATGGAATTAAAATAGAGATTTGGGAGTTACTTGGTTGTTCGAAACGTTCAAAATTGGATAAAACCGAAGTTTGGAAAATGTTGTCAGCCGCTCAAGCCGCGGTCTGAAAAACACGAGCCGCGGCCCACAGTGTGTTTTTGCCTATTTTCACCTCTTGGGCTGCCGCTTGAAAAACATAGGGAGCGGCCCAAGTCATTTTTTCAGCAACCAATTTTCCAAATTTGCCAAAAACGTTCCAAATTCATTCCCACTTGATTTTGTAACTTCCATACACATTATGAGAGTTAAAATCATATCTCTAACATCCATATTTCACATATGGCAATGTGTAATATCAAATCTACACATTATTGGGTAATATTTGGGAGTTACAAGTTTGTAACTCCAAAATATGTCACATTTGGGCACATACATGTGTCCAATTTTGTGACTCTCAATAATATGTTACAAGGTGTGACAAATCACATTTTGTCACATTATTTAATCTAATATTATATTATATGAAATAATATAACATTCCCCCATTAGATTAAATAATCACTTTTGTAACACTTATTTAATCAATCAAACATTATGTTGACTGTGAATTTAGCCAACGACGTAAGAACGTCAACTACGACAAGCCTTCAAGAGAATGATAGACGACAACAAACAGTTTTTATCAATGAAAGTAAATAACACGAGATTTTATAGTGGTTCAGCCCCGATGATCGGTAATAGCCTAATCCACTTAGAGATTTTATTACTGTAATCACACTCAAGATCAGATGAACCGTGTCAACTGAGTTTCTTCAGTGTAAAATATTCCAGAATACAAAAAGGGGTTCTCTCAGGGAAAACACTTTCTCTCTCTAGAACACAGGTTAACTCTTGATTTTTCCAAAAGTCCCCTTACGATCTTCCCAACTCTCTATTTATAGACCTGGGATTCTCAACAGATATCCCCTTTAGATAGGGATATTTCATTATTTACCTAATATTTATATTACAAAATAAATATTTAAAATACAACTGATCCCTAAATTCAAGTGAGGAGTGAGAGATTCCCGGATGCTTAGACCAATTCTCACTGAAGTAGTTTCGGGCAGTTTGACATAGTCTCTCATGCATGTTGACTACTCTTCAAGCTTTCCGTAGGTCAAAGGTGGTATGTGCATGGCTCTCCTCGGACCAAGGTCGTCCGAGGGTACTTACTTTGCTTCTTACTTCGGGCAAATTCGAGGCATCCCCCTTCATTGTGCCCGATCGGACACAATGGTTCTCTCCTTGGCTTAAGGTGGTTCAAACCACCCTCTTTGGCTCCTTCAGTCAAGGTCCGATCGGACCTTGCACTCTCCTCCTCGAACCAAGGTGGTCCGAGCCATCTCTTCTTAGCATCTCCTCGGACCAAAATGGTCTAAGGTACCTCTTCTATGAGTATGTCCGATCGGACATAGTCCCCTTCTCCTCGGACCAAAATGGTCCGAGCCTCTCCTTTTCAACCAAAGCCCGATCGGACTCCAACATCTCCTCCTCGGACCAAAGTGGTCCGAGGTATACTTTTCCTCCTCACCTCATTCAAGCCCAAGTGTACCTCTTCCACATCATACCCGATCAGCCATTATGTGGCTTTCCCCTTGAGTAAAACTTGAGCCTTGGTCATTCTCTTGGAACACATTCGAGCCAAACTTAACAAGAGGTCTCCTAAGCTTAGGTCCGATCGGACCTAATGCTTTTATCCTTTGAACCAAAATCGAAACCTCCCCTTCAATTTCTTGGTCTAGGCTTCAAATCAATTATTAGGGTCCTTAAACTAAGGTCCGAGCTAAGCAACCCTTAGACCAAATATTCTCTTCGGTCGGGCGTATTTGGCTTGACTATCTGTCCAATTCCTTAACTGATGTATTGGGCCATTACTAAGCCAGATCACCATACTAACTCATGCCATGTGTCAATTTTACTGCCACGTCATTCTTTTCAAATTTGTGGGATAACACATTATATTAAAATATAATAGACGACAATCTGGATCTGAAAGCAACAACAGCAAAATCTAAAACATTGTTGCTTTCGAGTTGTTGGCATGTTGTGTTGACTTTGTATTGTCAATGATCCTAACATACAACCTGCACAAACAAGTAGACAACGCAAGATCAACACAAAATCAACATCAAGTCAACAACGGTCTCTAATGGTGATGGTGTTGTTGCTGTGAAAATTTGAAGAAGAATAAGAAGAAAAAAAATAATGAAAGAAAGACATGGAGAGCGAGAGAGAGTTTATTTTGCTTTGTGTTGATGTTAGTTTTTTTTATATTTTTAATAGTATATATTGCGTTGTTTTGGTGTTGAGATAGTATTGCCGAAATTGAAATATGGGACAACACTATCAAAACGTTAGAGAAATGATCAAACAACTCAACATAAATCCTAAAACAAAACTTAAGCAACAAAACAAAACACATAAAAGGAATCATCAACATGAGATCAGCACGAAAACAATAGGAAAACTCAAATATAACAAAATAAATCAAATCAAACGCAACAACAATAACAAAAATAAATCAAAAGATGAAAGCATCAACAAAACAACTTATAAACAATTAAGGATCACACTACTACAAAAACACATTTTTAGGACACTCGCATAAATGCGAGTCCTAAAATAGTCTCCTGGACCTTTGCGAGTCCTAAAAACTATGTGTGTCCTAAAAGTTTGAGTTTTTTTTTATACAAACACCTACTAGACTTTTTAGGACTCGCAACGTGAGTCCTAAAAGAATGTTTTTAGGACTCGCATTGCGAGTCCTAAAAACTTATGTGTATCATAAAATTTTGAATTTTAAAAAACAAGAGTTTTGCGAGTCCTAAAAACATTCTTCGCGAGTCCTAAAAACTTATGTGTATCATAAAATTTTGAATTTTAAAAATTTTCGAATTCCCTCCAATTTTTTTTAAAAAAAGTTTTATTATTATATATTAAAAAAAACAAAAAAATCACACAACCCACATTTTCACTCTCTCTCCTCGGTTCCCCCTCTCTCTCTCTCCCAAAGTTCCTTCTCTCTCTCCCTTTCTCCCGAAGTGCCACCGCCGAACGCCGTCGTCCCACCTCCGGCCACTGCCACGCGCCGGACCAATGGAAGCGCCGTCCCCCGAAACCCCCGACCCCCGGAGATGGCGACCTCGCGCGCGGCCTAAGGCCCTCAATGGGGCACTTGAAGTTCGGTTGTTCATGGGTTTCTCCCAAACTTTCCGAGCATATTCCGGACACCTTGAGCCACCACGAGCTAAACCACCACCACCACCATACTCCTTGCTTCTTGGGCTTTAAAACCCTATAGTTTATTTTCCGAACCACCACCTTTTAATGGTGGCGCCGCCACCGTCGCCAGAGCCCTGCCGCCGGATTCAAAACCCACAAATTAATTTTTTAAAAATAAAAAATAAAATTTTTCAGGACTCGCATTGTTTTTAGGACTCACAATGCGTTGCGAGTCCTAAAAAACCCCAGTTTTTTAAGGCTCTCAAATAGAGGACTCGCGCTCCGCAAGTCCTAAAAAGCCTTTTTTGTAGTAGTGTCAACATAACCATTAAAGATCTAGAGAAAAACTCATTGAGTCATAATACTCAAATCAACATAAATAACACCAAAACAACAACCACTACTACAAAATACCCTTTACGGGACACTTTTTTAGGACTCGCACATAAATGCAAGTCCTTAAAAATATTTCTGGAGTTTTAGGACACTCATTGGGAGTCCTGAAAAAACACAATTTAGGACTCGCAATGAGTGTCCTAAAAAAATATGTGAGTCCTAAAAAAATCTGGGCTAAAAAATGAGTGTTTTACTTAATAATTTTAAGGACTTGCTTTGGGAGTCCTTAATACTCTTTTAGGACTAGCTTTGCGAGTCCTAAAAACACCTGAGTTGAAAAATTAGGAATGATGACTTTTAAGGACTTGCTTTGCGAGTCCTAAAAGAGTATTAAGGACTCTCAAAGCAATTCCTTAAAATTGTTGTTAAGTAAAAGAGCATTTTTTTTATCTAAATAAAATTTGTATGGTTGTGATTTTTAAAATTATTTTTTATAATATTAGAGTATAAAATTGGGAGTTTTATAATCACATTTTTTTTTATCTAAATAATATAATCTGATTTTTATTTATAAAATAAAATATAATAAATATAATTCCCAAATCCCTTTCTCCCTCCCTCCCTACCCGATCCTTACGTTCCTTTCTCCCTCTCTCTCGCATGCTCTCTGTTAGGCCGAACGACAGCGGCAGGGCTCGGGGAATGGTGGTCGACGGCGGCAGGGGGGTCGAGGTCGGGCTGTTCAGCGGCAGGGGGCTCGGGGCTGGGCTCGACAACAACGGCTGATGGTTGGGGGCTGGGCTCGACGGCGGGTGGGGGTTCTCGGGTCTGGGCTCGATGGCGCAGGGGCTGGGCAGAGGGCTGGGCTCGACGGCGGGTGGGGGTTCTCAGGTCTGGGCTCGACTGCGCAGGGGCTGGGCAGAGGGCTGGGCTCTCCTACCTCTCCATGAACACAAACCCATTTCAGCTCAAGATCTATTCCATTTTCAAGTTTGTATTTTTATTGAACATTTTTATTGAACATTTTTATTTCTGCTCTCTTTGTCTCTCTCGGCTCCCTCTCTCTCTATCTCTCACTCATCTCTTTTTTGCATTTCTTAACTATATCTTTTTTTTTTTTTTTTTGTATTAATTTGTTC
The DNA here is from genome assembly GCF_963169125.1 of Humulus lupulus. Taxonomy (NCBI): domain Eukaryota; kingdom Viridiplantae; phylum Streptophyta; class Magnoliopsida; order Rosales; family Cannabaceae; genus Humulus; species Humulus lupulus. Next base: position 6,240,281 of record NC_084798.1, read on the forward strand.
TCTGTTTTTCTTATGTGAAAGGGGAAAGTTTTTGGTGAAAATAGCTTCTCTCTCAGATGCTCTATCTCTCTTATATCAGGTATGTACATATGTGTGTTTTGGGTTGGGCGGTGCAGGTTTTGACAGAATGGGTTCATTAATTCATATATTTGTGTTATAAGCTTATAAGGTTGAGTTTATGACTGATCTTCATTCCAACCATTTGTTGAGCAAGTTTTAGAGTTTGATTTATTTTTTTTTATCTGTATTGTGATTACATTTCATGTGACCCTCCCATCTAGGCTAAGTAAGGCATATCAAAATTTTGTCACCAAATAAGAAGATATAAATGCATAGAGACAAAAAAAAAAGTAACAGGACCAGAAAGTACACCATGGTCAGACAAAAAAGAGAAAGAAAAAGTTAAGAGACTTCAAATTACACAGTATTCTTCATGTTTCTAAACATCATTTAAACAAAACTATTATCACTTGCTAAATACATCTGTTATTCCAATCTAAAACTGTCTCATAGAATGAAAACATGAAAGAATTAGTATTGGAGAAAGAACAAGAAAACACTACAAATTCTTTAACTTGAATACTACATACAATAGAAGCATGTACATATAAGATTAATATTTGACCATAATTAACTAAAATCTAGAAGCTGCCCTGAGTTATATCCTAAAGCCTCGGGTAACAACCATCCCAAATTTGTCAACAAAAACTGAATTTTCAAACAAAGAAATAATTAACTAGCAAGTGTATCTGAATTATTCAGGGAATATCGTGTCATGATACAACTAACCACAGAAAGAAAAACAAAATGGATTGATATTTGATTTGAGTTTTGAAATGATTAGCATGTACAGATCTAACTTGGCCAAACAATATTTACTATTGAATGGTTACAGATATGGTTTATCTATATATACAGCAGATGATATTTAACTTTTCTTCGATCAAGAGTTTTGCATTTGTTGAATGTTGCTTAGATAAATGTTAAGAGTTACATTACAATTTATTGCATATATATATAAAGATATATACATTTATTTTGCTTGGATAATATGTAATAAATTTCATGGTTGTTTCTTTTTACCCTTTATGTTTTTGAAAGCAGTTCTTAAGATAAATCTTCAATTGTATTCTCTTCTTTTTAAAACTTCAGTTCACTTCTTCATACTTCGGTCATTTCATGAAATTTTTAATATATATTATGATTTTTATTTAAGAACTGAATTACCTTGTCCCAAATAGGCTTGCCTCTTTTGAAAAAAAGCTGCAGTGCAATATGCAACTATTAATAAGCTAAAGTATATTACATTAATGTAAATTCTCACAGTAAACCAAGTTTGTACTCTAAAAATGCTAGTAATTTACTTATGTATATATATTTTATCAGTGATTCCATTGACTCTCCAATTTGGCTCAAGGGCTGGGCTCAACTGTGTTTTAGTAGTTTTTTTTAATAGTTCTTGCTATTGTGATGACAGTTTAGCTGCTGAAGCTGAACATGGTGATGCTTCCAGATAGGAAAGGTCCTCAGTTCAAGGTGTAGAACAGGTAATTAATACCAAACATGTTTTATGTAATTAGAAATTGATTGCAGTTTTATTTTCATATATTTTAAAGATTTTTATTAGAGCTTATCTGAGTTTGAATTATAAAAAAAATAGTTTCCTAGTTGAGTTAAGACTTCTTATTTATGGCTATCTGTAAAATATTTTTGTACTTAGTGGAGTTTGAATATCTTAGATATTCATCCGTAGTGAAGTAGGTTCTGGGAATTCTGTGTGCTGCGGTGATGACGGAAGGTTGAAAACTTGCATGTCTTAGTGAAGTAGGTTCTGAGAATTTTGTGTGCTGCGGTGATATATGGATGAAAACCTGTGTGTTGTTTGATTTGTTTGACATGGTGTTGATTGTGACATATGGCTAGGCTAGTAAATTAGGGGATATGTTGTCCGATTTTCTATAGATTTTTTTGTACTTAGTTTTGTGTGGAAATATGAAAAAGATGGCTGCCACAATGATAAATTTGTGATCCGGATATTTAACATTTGACCACCTAATTAATAATTAAGTTGAATTTAAATTTTGCTACTAATCACAAAATTTACTTAATCCAAGCCTCAAAAGAGCTGATTTAGAGTAACTATGTCATCTATGTGATCACAGATTTGTGCTTTCGAGATTATAAGTGCAGGATAGGTCTTTCTAGAATTTTAATCAAATCCTCATATTTTCTCTCCCAAAAGAGTTAAACAGGTTGCTGAATAAACCCTGTCCGTGAGATTTTAGAATCATACGTATAATATAACATTCTGAAAATTAATCTTAGAAAGATCCTTCAACGGAGTTCCATGGGTCATGTGCAAGCAGAAGGATGCTCCTGATCCAGAAGTAAGTTATTGATAAAATCCTTTTTCTGATTTTAATTATATTTGAGTGAACATAAGATTGATTGTGTGACCTTAAACCAAAATTTTGCAGATTAACACATGCAATGGAAGGCACTGTGGAGATACCTTCACTGGTCCTAATAAGCCCAACAAGCCTTCTATTTGGACTGAGAATTGGACTGCTCAGTAAGTATATGTACTTGTTAACTATGACCAAATTTTAAAGTTTATTAAGCTTGGTGTGTTCCTGGAGATAGAATCTGATGCCCAACTTTTCATGCACTTACAGATACAGAGTTTTCGGAGACCCTCCTTCTCAAAGAGCAGCAGAAGACATTGCATACTCGGTTGCCCGGTTTTTCTCCAAGAATGGAACTTTGAACAACTACTATATGGTATAAAAATGAATCTTATTCTGATGTAATAGGCAGACTCTCTTGTATTTTGGTAGTATTAATGGCTTTCATTAAAAAATTGCAGTACCATGGTGGGACTAATTTTGGTAGAACAAGTGCTGTTTTCACCACAACTAGATACTATGATGAAGCTCCTCTTGATGAATATGGTAAAAAAAAATGGTCTCCATGGATTGAAGAAGGGTTGTTAATATAGTTGATCAATCTAATTTTGTTACTCTTTATGCAGGTTTACAAAGGGAGCCTAAGTGGAGTCACCTAAGAGACTTACACAAGGCTTTGAATCTATGCAAGAAGGCTTTACTTTGGGGAACTCCTGGAGTCCAAAGGTTGGGCAAGCACACTGAGGTAATAAGTTTTTATAAGTGAAAATAAATGGAGTTTAGAACAAATTATGTGTCATCATATCCATTTAAATGACAGAAGATTAAGCCGTTCATTTATGCAGGTTCGGCTTTATGAGAAGCAAGGAACATCCATCTGTGCTGCTTTTTTAACCAACAACAGCATCAAAGGGGCACACACTGTGAAATTTAGGGGTGATATCTTTTACCTGCCACCAAGGTCCATAAGCATTCTTCCTGATTGCAAGAATGTGGTCTACAACACTCAAATTGTAAGTACTTATCATTTACATAATCTCCAATTCATATTCCATAAGAAAAAAGCCTCTCATATATTAAGTTTTTCCTTGTCTCAAAACAGATTGTATCACAACATAATGCAAGGAACTATGTCAGAGTGAAAGAAACCAAAAATCTTAAATGGAAGATGTCTCCAGAGCCCATTCCAAATGTCCATCAAATGAATATCAGTAACAAAATACCAAATGAGCTCTATGGCATGCTTAAAGATACCACAGACTATGGATGGTACGCCACCAGGTAATTTTCATGGCTCTAATTTAAGTGATCTTTCAGTCTCTCAGCATTGCCTCTGCAGATTAACTCTAATGTGATTAAGTATTTTGATTGCAGCATTGAACTAAGTCGGCATGACTTGCCAATGAGGCCTGATATTCTACCCGTTATAAGAGTTGCAAGTCTTGGCCATGCACTGCATTCATTTGTTAATGGTGAATATATTGGTAAGCCAAATCCACACAGTAACTCACTTATTACATAGAATCAACTGAGAGAGAGAGAGAGAGTGAATAAGATTTTACAACTAAGACAAGAGGCTTCTGGTTTCAGGATCTGCACATGGGAGTCATGAAGAGAAGGGATTTGTTTTCCAAAAATCCATAACCTTAAAGCCCGGGACTAACCATATAGCATTGTTGGGCATGACAGTTGGACTCCCTGTAAGGAACTCATAACTTAATTAAGTAACTCACTCACTCACTCATTAAATTTAACTCAAGTCACTGAAAAACCAGTTTGTATTCTTTTTAATTTTAAGGATAGTGGAGCCTACATGGAGCACAGATATGCAGGGCCCCGAGCTGTCACAATCCTTGGTTTGAACACTGGAACAATCGATCTGACACAAAATGGTTGGAGGCATCTGGTAAAAACAACTAAACCAATATCATAACAGTAGGTTTTGATCAAATGGACAAGTTTATTGACCAAATTGGTGCGTTTTTCAGGTTGGTCTGACTGGAGAAATGAATCATGTGTTTGCTGACAAAGGAACAAAGAAGGTTGAGTGGACTCAAGTCAAAGAACAAGGACCAGCTCTCACTTGGTACAAGGTAAAAAGTTCGAACATTTCTAATCTTGACAGCAAAAACTCATACATTTATACACACACGCACATATTTATATTAATCTTTCAAATTGGCATGGTTTTGGTTTTCTTTTTAATTAATCTTACTCTCTTTGCATGTAAATGTGTTTTTGGTGGATTGCGTTTGTTTCTTCTTAGTAGTGATTATAGGTTCCGTTTCGTGAAATAGGTGTAATTGTGGGGAGGATTTTGATTAAGTTATATGTTAAAATTGATCGTATTTACAATGCGAAAAATTGTTTCATAAAATGTCCCTAGCTAAAAGATAAAAAGATAAAAAAAACCAACATCAGTTATTGCAAATAAACAAAGAATTTGATGTGCAATATAATAGTTTTAATATCTTTTTCCATCATAAGTTCCAATTACTATACATCCAAGATAGGATTCAAATTAGTGATGTTTCTTTCTTAATTAATCAAGTAATGAAGTAGTACTAATGTCTTATCACTTAAGCTCCTTCCCACTTGAACCATAACATCATAATAAATAATAAGTCTGCATTAAAGTTTTAACGAAATTAGAGATTAAGAGGTGGATTATGATTAAAAGGGTCTCTTAAAAGATGCTTAATTAGATGCTTAATTTAGTCATAACTATTTGATTTGAATGCAATTTGCGTAGCTTAATTATGCATTTTCACTTTGATTTGATTGTTAAAAGCCAAATGATGATGATGATGTGTGTGTGTCTACTTATTTATAAGTTTGAATTATAATATATTTATAATTAAATAACTTTTTTATAATGTGCAGGTCTATATTGAGATGCATTTCTTTGGCGTAATACTAGGCAACATTGACGGTTGAAGTTTTTAGAATAAAAAATATATTTCACTAACATTGTATACATTTCTTGTTTAATATTTGGTGATAATATAATTTGATTGTTGTATAAACTGTCATGTAATGTGATTTTGTAAGCCGAGTAGACTAATTACTGAAATGATATTTTTGAGTAATTAATAAATTATTTTGTTGTATTTTCTTTCGAAATTTTAGAAATCTAACATATATAATACATTTTGGACACTCAAAGGGATATATATTTTTAAATCAAAATGAAAATTGTAGCTGCATTATTAAAAAAAAAAATTACTTTTAAGGGCATGCAAAACGAGTCCTAAAAAATTACTTAAAGCACTCAATTAGATTTTTTAGGACTCGCAATGCGAGTCCTAAAAACTTAATTAAAGGTACTCAACCAAATTTTTTAGGACTCGCAACGCGAGTCCTAAAAATGTTCTTTTAGGACTCGCAATGCGAGTCCTAAAAACTTAATTAAAGGCACTCAACCAGATTTTTTAGGACTCGCACTAGATTTTTTAGGACTTAAGGCTCTCAAATAGAGGACTCGCGATCCGGGAGTCCTAAAAAATTTTTTAGGACTCGCAATGCTAGTCCTAAAAATCCTTTTTTGTAGTAGTGAACAGTCCAACAACAGAAAGGAAAATAAGAAATTACACAATAATCATACATAAACAACACAACAACAGTCCAAACAACAGATCAGAAAATAAGAAATTAGTTTTGGTCGCATTAGCTCCTTGCTTCCTTGAAGCCTATTCGTGTTTATGATTTCTTTTTGGAGCCAACAAGTTTTCCATGAGAGATGATTTATACATGGGCATTTATGAAATTTTGGTGGTTCAATAAAAGAGAGAAAGAGATAAAAAAAAAATGTGAACTTTTGGCATTTTCAATGCAAGAATGACCATAAAGATCCACACCCATTTTTATGAATAAGTATTATAGAAAATATATATAAAAAAAAAAAGCATACCACTAACATTTTTTTTCTTTTAATGAAAAGCAACCCAAACAAATTAAAAGCAATAAAAGAAGATAATGATCAAATATGCAGTACAACAGTCATACATAATTTGAATTAGTTAATTAATGAATATTTTAATGTAGAATGGCTGAACCAAGTAATGACACAGGTGGTGGCTCCAAGAGAGGCAGGGGAGCTTATTACGGTGCCAATATCGAGAATGAGTTGGCCACCAAAAAAGTTAGTCATTTGAAAGTAGAGTTTGATGAACAAACTGGAAAAGCTATTCAAACATACGGCAAGTGGTTCAACAATTCCATGGCTCGTTATTTGCGTAGCACCGTACCCCCAACTACACTAGCTTGGGAACAAGTAAAACCAGCTGATATCCAAGTTATTCAAAAGAGCCTATCTGTAAGCATTTTTTAAACCTTTAATAACTCACTATTAAATATTTTGTCTATCTTCATAATATTTTAACAAATTCCAAATTTAATTGTGATTTTAGGAAAAATTCATTTATCCAGAAGACAATCCAGTAATCAACGATGTCGTGGTAAGACAAATGCAAAAACATTTGATTGATTGGCGCCACACGATGAAGAAACACTGGGTAGATGTTGGAGGAGAGGTGGACAATGAGAGAGCGAAGTCAAAACCTTTTGTGTCGATTACTTCTTCTGATTGGGCAATTCTATGTGATTTTTGGGCTTCTGATTCTCACCAGGTATGCCGTAGATTTTACATTAATTTTTAATTATAAGATTACAATCTAGATTAATGAGTACTGTTTTCTGTTTGAAGCGTATATCGAAGAAAAATAAAGAAGCTCGAGCAAAAATGACCATACCAGGAGGACACGGTTCCAAATCCATCGTTGCCCATGTTTATGATCACGTAAATTATAATAACCTATATCCTTACATTTACGAAAATACTATAAATGTCACAATGTTTAAATAATTTTCTTTTTTAGATGGACCCATCTACTGGCGAGCTCTCAAGCATGATCGACACATTCGAGTACTTCCACAAGAAGAAGGATACGTGGATTAGTGATGCAGCAGCGACAAAACATGTAAGTTGCATAACCTTAACTAATTTATGATCATTTAACTTTAAAAAAGTTTAGTAAATAATAAATATTAATTATTAATTGGTTGTTGTCAATTAGTAATTATTTATTAATTATTAATTAAATTTTTAACAATTAAATCTTTATAATCTATGTGCCAATATTTTTATGATTAATGATTGTGGACTAAGATAAAAAAGAATGTAAATAATGTTGTCCCCGTATCAGGGAGCTTGCGAGCTAAAGTAAATTTGGTCATGAAAATCCATATCTGAATGAAAGACATGCAAATGTAGTTGATGTATATGTTTGGAGACGTAAATTCCCCATTAATGGAATTAACTGCACTTACCGTATATATCAACAACATCTTCATGACTTTTATTCAGATATGGATTTTCATTACCAAATTTACTTTAGCCCACTTGCTCCCTGATACGGGAACAAAATTAATTACATTCTTTTTCAATCACTGGTCTGCAGTCATTAATGATAGGATGTTGGCAGATAGATAATAAAGTTATATTTTATATGTTGTTATATTAAAAATTTATAAGTTAGGTTTTCAAATAATGTTATATTGGAATTTGAGATACGTGCTTTTTATTGTGCAGACTGAGATGACCGAGCGTCGAGCATCGCAGAGTACGACCCCTGTATCATCTACTGCTTCTTGTGTCGACGATAATGTCGACGGTCAGTTCCCGCCTGATATGGATATTGTCACGGATGTCCTTTGACCCCGCTCGCGTTATAAGAAAGGGTTTGGGGGGTTGCCTAGGTTGAAGGCAATTGGCGCAAAGAGGGCAGCATCTTCGTCAACTTCTCAAATGTCCGGGCAATTGCCACCTGAAATGGACAGCCTTTTGCAGCGAACTGAGGACATTATGCTAGAAAATCATAACCTAAAAAAGCATAATACTAAACTTGAGAGTCGTCAACGGCGTCAAGATCTCCTGCTCAGTGCTTTGTTGAAGCAGGTTGGTGAATTGGCTCATGGTTTTACTATTGACTTACCAGACCAGGATCTGGACGAGGACGATGATGCTGATGGGGGCGGGGATGATGAGGCGGGCAGTCCTCATTTGTAGAAGTTTTTTTTTATTTATTTAAAGTTTAATTTATGAGACATTTATTTTACTAAACTACTTTTATATTTTCATGTTTGGTGGAGACAATAAATATTAATAGTTGTAATTTTTTTTATTTATTTATTTATAAAATTTTAATTTTAATTTTATTTCTAATTAAATAATATTACTAAAAAATTAAATAATTATTAATATATAAAAATCGAAAATTATTAATTAATATTAATATATTGAAAATAAAATTAGTAATTTAATCAAAAATATTATTTAAAAAATACTTTTACCGGCGCAAAATTACGTCAGCAAAAGTTTCAATCCCTCACTGCATATATACACCTTTCCCGGCGCAAAAATGCGCCACTAAAAGAGTCAACTTTTGCCGGCGCATTTTTGCATCGCTAAAAGTGTTTTCCACAACAACGTGACAAAAAATTTTGTAACGACCCAAATCCGCTAATAAGGCTTAAGGGCCTTGATTAGTGTGCCGGGAGGGCATAACTGGGATTAGAATGAATGCTATTGATTTAAATGCGTAAATATATGATTAATTGTGTGTTTATGATAATTGATGATATTATATGATGATGTGATATAAATGTTTGAGATATATGTGAGAACCACATTATGATGTGGATAATTCTGCAGCCGGCGACTCGAGGCGATCCTAGGGCTAGATAGCGGGAAAAGTCACAACGGGGTATTATAATTGACTTTGGACAAGTCAGGGGTATTTTAGGTATCAGGTAGTGGTTTAGACTATCGGGTGATGAAAATAAATAATTGGCCATATATTTGAGGTTAGGATGTCTAGGCGGGATTATTGGGGAATTTTACCGTTTTGGCCTCGGGGACGTTTCCGGCACCCCGAGCTTTGGGATTAGTCTAATAAACTAAGGATATACTTGGAAGACTTAGAAGATACTAGACAGAAAAGTATAAACCTACCCTAACTCTCCTTCTCTCTCTCTTCTCTCTTAGCAAAGGAAGAACTGCTGAACTTGAGAGGGAATTTCTGGAATTAAGCTAAAATTTGGGGAAATAGTCTGGAGGATTAGCCCAAGAACTGATCAAGGTCTGAGCTAGTGCTAAGGTACGTTTTGAATTTTCGTTTTTGGGGTTAGGAACTTAAACAAATGGCTGAGTTTTTAATGGTTATGGTTTTGGCATTCAAGGTGGAAATTGAGGCTTGAAACTTTGAAGATAGGTCAGGGGACTCTTGGAGAATCGATTCTACAGCTGAGGTAAGGTTTAATTTAAAGTTTGATGGTTGAATTTGAGAGTTTTCATGGCTCTATTTGGGGGCCATGCCGCGGCATGGATGGCCTATGCCGCGGCACTTAAGGGATTTTGGGATTTTAAGATTTTAGGCTTGGGAATTTAACCTAGGGTGCTCGGGGTTGAGTCTTTTACCATATTTGGTGAAGTTCAATGTTCCGAGTACTAGAACTTGGCTTGGAAACTCATTTAAGGTTGTTAATGATGTCTTTCCTCATGGTTGTGACTAGGTGTCTAGCTAGGACTCGAGGATCGGATTGTGCTCAAGGAGTGTCGCCCGTAACTAATTCATCTGAAAGCTAAAGGTAAGAAAACTGCACCCGGTTATATGTTTGTGATGGGACTAAGTGCTCCCGAGAATTGTATCGTGTCAATGTTGGTATTACGCCATGAGACATGTAAAAGCGGCCTAAGAGTGTCGTACATACTATTAGCGCACAGAGCGCGATTCGGCCACTGGGAGCCATGAACACTGGGATAACAGAGGGAGCAGCCTGTGAGCGCTAGCCCTGGTTATCGTTTATAAACTGTGCATGTTATGAGTTGATATGCCTAGTATGTGGAATACTTGACTATGTTGAATGGTTATTTGACCGAGGCTATGTGATGCAACGTGAGATATTGACTCGTTTGATAATTGCCCATGCTCTGTTGATATTGTGTTTTCTTGCTGGGCCTTGGCTCACAGGTGCTACGTGGTGCAGTTAAAGGCAAGGGCAAGCTGGACCAAGCCTGAGGTGGAGAGCTCCAAGGTGAATTGTACATAGCCAGCTGTTCGATCACCACGATCGAGGAGTGGACCAAGACAGGGACTACCTAACTGCTTGTTTTGCCTTAGTATGGCTGGTTATTGTATCTGAGTCTTACAACTTCTATAAACGATCTTTAAACTTGTATTTTTGGGATCCCGTGTAACCAGATAATGTTTCTTAATGAAAAGTGTGGCTTTTGAGACCAAAACGCTTTTAACCCTAGTTCTTTTGTAGCTTCTTAAACACGATTTGAATTAAATGACTTGATTAGCAAGTCTGGCACTTTATAAACACACAGTGTAACGGTCTTGGCTATCCAGGGCGTTACAATTTTTGCCGGCGCATCCTTATTTTTCCCAGCGCATTTTTTCTTCGCCAAAAGATACCATTGCCAGCGCATTACATTTGCGTCGGCAAAAGTTAAATTAGCGACGGGGGTACGTTGCGGTCCTTTGCCGGCGCAAAATTACGTCAGCAAAAACTACCTGGGTTTTGCCGGCGCAAATTTGTGTCGGCAAAAGTGTCGTTTTTTGTAGTGCAATTAACCTCAACTAACTGGTCACTACGCAAATTAAAGATAAAACAACATATATATATATATGCACTTTGATACCATTTATATCAAAGGATATATGATTATGACTTTACCATATCACTAATTTTATCTTAAAAAAGTATTATTTCTTATGGCTTTTCTACCTATTAAGTAACCATAAGCCAATAACTTAATTATGTACAAAAAAAATGACTTATTTGTATAATTATATACATTTATAATGTAATTTTAAAGTAATATAATTGATAAATCATACAAATAAGGGTTTATATCTTTTTGGATCTTGTATTTTGTCTAATTACATGTTTGGACCCTATATTTTGACAAATGACTTTTTAGACTCCTTGTTTTGTAAAATGGTTCAAATAGAACCCTTAACTCGATTTTGATCAAAGTTTTCTAAGCTAAAATTACAAATAATTCATCAAACTAATAATTTAAAACAAAAACAAAATCATTTTGTCTAACAACTGTGTTGTTATATTCAATTTTTTCTTCATCAAAATTAAGTTTATGGGTCTATTTAAATCATTTTACAAAACACATGGTCAAAAAAGAATTTTGTCAAAACACAGGGTCCAAACAAGTAATGATACAAAATACAGGGTCAAAAAAGTATAAATCCTACAAATAATAGTAACTACAAATTAAAATTGTAAACAAGTAGTTATAGAATAAGACCAAGCTAGCTACGTAGTACTGCCTCACTACAAAAAAAAAAAAAAAAACTTTTAGTGACAACTTTTTAGTAATAACATATATTTTGTGTGACTAAATGTCACTTTTAGTAACAAAATAATTACTTGTGACTAAAAAGTCATACTTAATCATAAGTTGTCACTAATGTAGTTTTAGTCACAACCTATTATTTTTAGTGATAAAGTTTGTTATGACTAAAAATATATTTAGTGACAACAAATTGTGATTTTTGTGACTAATACTTTTAACCACAGACTTTTTAGTGATGACATAAATAAGATGATTTTTTTTAGCCACAAATTTTTTATTTTTAGTCACAAAAATTATTATGACTAAAACTAAGATTTTTTGTAATACCTCAATTTTGTTTGAGAGCTACAATGGTCTCACTTTCTCCATTCTTTGCGTTGCTGCCTAACTTTGTACGTCCATAAGAACTTTAACACCACACACACATACATAACATTGGTCAAATATGGATGCTTGAAAATATGAATTTACATCACTCGATCGAAGTGGAAAAGAAGATCTAGTTGAGTCTAGCTCTTTCGATCTTATTATTATGTCAATGGGTGTGATAGGATTCACATATAGAGTAGGACCAAAGTAAACTCGTCGATGAATTATTGGACCATTTTGTTCATGAGTGGACAGAAATTGAAATGTAGAATATTATTTTTATTTTTTAGTTATTGAAAATGACAAACATTGAATTATTGAAATGTAGATTATCTTTTACTAGAATCCGACATAGTTTTACTAGTTTCAAAATAGTAATCATCATTATAATAAAATAAACAAAAAAAAATTTATACGACGGTATATATTAATTGTAGTTATAATAGGCATTTAGTTTTCGAAAAAATTTAAATAATTTATGATACCGAAAACAAATTTCAAAATAGTCAAATACACGCATGCAATTGATTGTTTAACTCTGTTTTTGACACAGTAAAGCATTTAGAATTTTCTAAAAACTGAAAGAATGTATGTTATAACTAAAATGTACATCATCATGTAAAAAAATATGAGTTATAACGTTTCACGTGCCGAAAATATGAATTTTTTTTCGTACCAAAAGAAGCAAAATTGATGCCCAATTTCCCTATATATATATATATATATATATATATTAGGTAAAGTAACATACATATTTACTTAATTTTATTTAAAAAATATATTAATTTATTGTTATATAAATTTTAAATAAATAAACAATACCTATATTATAAAATAAAATGTTTAATAAATTGTAACATGAAATATACATAAAAATAAATAAATAAATTAAACCAACACGTTGTATACAGGTTTTTTTCATCAAAAAATTGATAAATATATATCCCACTAACTTTGATATTTAAACTCTAAAATATTTATAAATATATATTGATAATAATACTTTTTAAAAAAATATTTTTATATTTATTTAAAAATTATATTTTATCTAATAACATTTGTTAATCATTTATTTCATTCAATTAGAATAAAAATTTTGAAATAATTCATTTTCTCTTAATGTTTAATTTTTTATTGGATAAAATCAGTACATATACAAATTGAAAAAAGAAATTACTGTTAAATCCTAAATTAGCACTCTTTAAAAAGTGTCAATTTATGTCAAAAGTGATGAGAGTCAGATTTGGATCTCGTAAATCTGATGAATCAAATTATTAGATTTCTCTGATTTGTGTCATTTGCGATTTTATTATTCATAAATTGTATTATGTCGACTAATAAAATGTAGGTACTTTTTTTATTAAGTATTTTTAATTAATAAAAGGATTTTTACTCATTTATTAAATAAAAATATCTTATTTTTGGATAAGTGCACATAAAAAGAAATTTTGTTTCTTTATTTGGTTTATTGAGATCCTGATCAAATTCTCAGGATAATATCCTTGTGTGATCTCAGTCATCTGGACAATAAAACAAATAAAATAAGATGCTTCAATTATTTAATTTTTATTTAATAAATATTTGTTTTATTCCTTTTTATTTTTATTCAATAAAAGAATATAATTAATTTGTGAATCATTTTATTCTTTCTTTTATTCTGTACATTAATTTCCTTTATTACAAGAAAAAATAGTACAATGTACTTGAACACAAACATGCACTAGGTTCTTTATCAATTTGCCCAAAATAGATTAATTTTTGCTCTGTCAGAATTGATTTTCTCAGCTAATCAAATCATCTCTAAATTAGGGAACGTTTATTCTTTTTATCTTATCAAATGTGCAAGTTCTCCAGCCTTAGCTGCTCAGTACTCTTCAACTATAAAGAAAGGACTCTCAAACATTGTTTCGATAACTCTTTGATAATATTGATTGTATTTTGTCGTAATCAAAAAATTGTTTTATTTTAGAGTGATTAATTTGTGGTGAACTTGTTGCCACAAATAGTTTTTGCTCTGTTGCTGTAAAACTAGGTCAATTGGGTAGATTCTACGACCCACTATTAGTGGCGGTGAGCTATTTTCAACGCAAATAATATCTTTATTAGCGGCAACAAATTGGAGTTGCAAAAAAGGGCTTTTCGTGTGGTGTGAAGCATCTTGTTGAAGACTCATCTCAATGATGGAGCAAAAAATTATCCATTCCCAATGTGAATAAAGAAAATAACCTTATTATATATTGAACCTACAAGATTAAAATATGTAGGCAAAAATAATATTCACATATATTTCTCGTGTATAAAGAAAATAACATTATTACTTAGCACCCAATTCATCAATGGAACACATTTTTTGGTAAGCTTCACAAAGTTTTTCGAAATAATTCTCTATCTCTAGACTAATCATTCACTCTCTCTCGTCCACGTGAATTTTCTAAACAACTTAGACTATCTCTAATGCAAGATGTAAATTTTGTGTCAAATTTGACACAAAAAATGAGTCAATGTTATATTTTGCTCAATATTTGCAATTGTGTTCCAATGCACAAGATGTAAATTAGTTAAAAAAATTTAACAATTCATCTAATATTTATTGATAATATACAAAAAGTAATCTTTTTTCATTTTTTATTATAAAAAAATAGTCATTAATTGTTAATTAATACATTAGTGACAATATATGGTAAATAAAAAAATGACATTTATAGTTGTGCCAATTTTGACTCTTGTTATATCTTGTGCCAAATTTGGCACAACTTGTAATATGTGTCAAATTCGACACACTTTTTTTTAACATCATTATTAGAGTAATAATTTTGCTAAACTGTGCTAAATATAACAATGCACCAACTTTTTGTCACTCTTTTCAAAATGTTCTTAGCACCATAAGCCTAATTGAGTAGAATATCCATTTTGTTTGTCAGAGACACTCTCAACCAGTCTCATCTCTCTCTCTTTTACTAAATACCTATGTATGCATCGTAGCTAGCTAATTTTCAGCCCTTAGACATAACATTGTTGTTATCCTGTGACCCTTGGATCTCCTCCAACATTCAAAGTAATTTCTCATCACGAATGTAAATTACAAATCCAAGAAAATTAAATAAAATAATACATATATAGAACCACTTACCCATTCATGTTTTATCATTAAAGTTCAGGTACTACATACACATTTAGCCAAATACATTTTAAACAACTCAACCAACAAAGCTATATAAAAATATCATATCATAAAGTGCTTCACTTAAGAAAAATTATTGTACTTGTTGAAAACAAAATATATAAAAACAACATAAAAGCCATAAGTATACCTCAAATAGCATTTAATGGGCAAGCACTGCATCTTTATTCTTCTCTTCATGTTCTCTCATATTCAGGAAATAGAACAACTTAGATTTCTCTAAAGTGTTCTTCCAATATGAATCTGTAAATATAAATATGAAACACATTGATTTAGGGAAACAACAATCATAATTTACATGTTTGGTAATTAATATATGAAAGGAAAAAAAATCAAGAAAAACTACTAACCATGCATCTAGCTTTGAAGGTGTCTTCTTAATTTAGATATTCTAATGCGAATCATAAGGTGAAGCCAATCTTCAAAATTATTTAAGCACCGAAAATAGGCAACTCACCACTTAGAGTTTAAGAACAAAGTTCCACAAACTCCAATAAAACCAAGAGCAAATCCAACTTCTAGCCCGATGTAAAACCATGACATGTCAAACATTCCTTGATCATGTTCAACATAGCTTTTATTTTCTGGAAAATGATCTTTGATTTTTTCCTCATCTCCAGGACATGCAGTCAAAAGTGGAGGTCCACATAGTCCAAAATTCCCAAAATAAGAAGAATCTTTGAAGCTTTGCAATTGAGTGCCAGTAGGGATTCTTCCAGAAAAGTGATTATATGATAGGTCCAAATATGCCAGAGAGGAGAGTTTGGCCAATCCCATAGAAATGTTACCATAAAAATTGTTATGGGACAAATCTAGTGATTCTAGCTTACTCAAGTTCCCAATATTCTCAGGAATGACTCCACTCAAATTATTCCTTGACAAGTTCAATTGAGCTAGTTCCACAAGATTTGTCAATCCTTTGGGAATCTCTCCAACTAATCTATTGCTCGAAAGATCAATGACTCTCAGTAATCCCAAAATATTTTCATACTCATATTCTTTTCCTTTCCATCTAACAAATGCATTATTGTCATATAATCCATAAAATAATCGACCAAAATTATAGTATACTGAAATTGATCTAAATTCCTCTTCAGGCATTAGAACCTCAACCATTGATGTGAAATTGTTGATGCAAGATGGGATAGCTCCATGTATATTATTTTGAGAAATGTCAAATATTTGAATAAAATGAAGATGACACAGATTTGATGGTATTGTTCCATAGAAGTTATTAGATTTTAGTTGAAGGACAACCAAAAACTTCAGTGTTTCTCCAATCCATGGTGGTATAGTTCCTTCCATTTTATTCTCTCCAACATCTAGAAAAGTCAATTGGGTGCAATTCTTCAAGGTTGATGGTAAAGTTCCTGACAAGCTATTATTCCTCAAATGCAATGTTTCAAGTTCATGTAGAGAAGAAATTGAGTTTGGGATCACTCCTGACAATCTATTACTGTGCAAATTAAGAACTTGCAAATGTTGTAGATGAAACCAACAATCAGGAATGCTTCCCAATAAATGATTATTGGAAAGGTCAAGAATTATCATTTCCCTGTCATGTAGAGTAGTGCAAAAGTGATGCACAAATTTTGTGAGGGTATTATTGGAAAGATTCAACACACTTGCTTTGAAAAGAGAATTAGGTGAGATATGGCCATGAAACTTGTTAGAGCTTAAATCAACATAAGGAAAATTGTTGGAGTTTAGTGGAATGTTTGGCAAGGTACTATTGATAAGGTTGAAAGATAGATCCAAATAATATAAATTGAAAGTTAGATTGAAAAACCATTTGGGAATGGTATTAGATATTATCCCAGACCTAGATAAATCAAGATATGAAACATTTGATTGTGTTTGGAGCCAAGAAGGAAAATGAGGACCTAACATGCATGATCTCAAACTTATATATTGGAGTTGAAAAGGGGGAATCCAGTTGAATGGCAATTCCAAAGTTAAAGAGTTGGAAGACAAGTCAAGATAGTGCAACTTGGAGAGGTTCCCAAGAAGTGGTTCAGAGACAACTCCTGTGAAAAAATTCTTGGATATATCCAAAATGTTAAGAAAAGAGAGCTTGCCAATAGTTTTTGGTAAAGTACCATTTAACTTATTGTTTGACACATCAAGCTCTCTTAAGTGTAACATCTTTGAAATATCAATAGGCAATGATCCACTTAGTTTGTTTTCTCTGACATTTAAGTCTTTAAGAGACATGGGAAATTTTTCAAAGTCAGGAAAATATCCCTCAATTTTGTTCAAACCCAAATTTAGAATTTCTAAGGAATTGTTATTACAATGTTTGAGGCTTTCTAAGATATCAAGAAGGGTGGAAGTGAAACTATTGCGAACCATGACTAATTCTCGAAGATGGCAAAGATTCTTCATTGATTTTGGTACTTCTCCTTCAAACTGATTAGAGAACAAGTAACAACGCCTTAGAGATCTTAGATTTTCAAAAGAATCTGGAATAGAACTACCTTTGATGAGGAAATTGAGTTGTAGAGAGAGATCAATAAGGTTATTGCTCAAGTTAAGCAAGTGTGAAATTGTTGAAGTTCCAAACGTGCTACCAGAGACATGAAGGGTTGTGATTGAATTTGAAGAGTTTTTTGTAGGAGAAAAAGAAGAATCATCCAACTCAGGAAATTGACAATCATGTAGGTGTAAGTACGACAAGGATGGAGTTGTTTTAAAGGAATCAAACCAATCCAAAGCTTGGGTAAAATTGGTACTTCTCAATCTAAAGATTTTGAGATAAGAAAGATGAGAAAGCCATTTGAAACTCTTAGTAGTCAACTTGCTGAAAGAGCCAGTAAGATCAAGAACATGCAACTTGGTGAGATTTCCAAGTTGTGGAGGAATAGTTCCAACTAAAGGATTTTTTGACAAGTTGAGATATCTGAGATTTGTGAAAGCGTCGATAAACTTTGGAATTGTAGTGAAATCATTGTAACTAAGATCCAAATGCTCCAAGTAATGGAGTTGAACCAAAGAGAAACCGATTTCACCTCCCATAGGAAGCCAATCGAAATCGTCGTCATAAGTAGGGATCAAATTAGGGCGAAGATCAAGCATGACAATATGATTAGTTAAGTTATCGCACCTGATACCTCTCCATGAGCAGCATTCTTTGTTGTTCCTTGTCCAAGATGATAAGATGTTATCAATATCATCAAGGCCTTGTTTGAAGGTGAGAAGAGCTTGTCTCTCTCTTTCTATACACGAGTATTGTACCTGAGAAGCTCCATTATGCAGTCCCTCGTCATCATCACTACTACCCAAAACATGAGTAGTGGCTAGCAAGAACACAAGCACAACAACCATCATATTGAGAATTTGAATTGTTTATCAGTAATGAATGAGTTGTGCATCAAACTCAGTATATATATATATATAGAGAGAGAATTGTTAAACAGCATTACTGGTGTCCAACACCACAAAAAGGTTACTATTATGAGGTATCACTAACTAGAGGTGTTGAACACTTTAAGAAGTGAAATAATAACACTCATATATATATATATATGACAATTCTCTTATAGGGTCTTCACTTTACGTCCTATTGGTGGGGCTCTTCAGTGTTCTCGACTCGTAATTAGTTTTTAGCGCGATTTTTTTTATGGCCGTGTATATTGTAGTTGTTTAGAACATCTTGTAATTTTCAGAAAAATCTGAATAGTTTACAGTACCGAAAATTAGGTTCAAACATGTTGTTTTCCATGCGCATAAAAAAATTAGTCATGCGTGCAATAACATATTTGAACCTAGTTTTCGGTACTGTAAACCATTCAGATTTTTTTTTTAAATCGCGTCGATGTTCTAAATAGCTACAATATACACGGTCATAAAAAAATCGCGTCGAAAACTGTTCAAAGGTCGAGAATACTGAGAGTCTCACCGATAAAATTTAAAATGAAGTCTCTTTCTTTCTGAGAAATTCCCTAAAGAAAAGAAAATAAAGTATTCATTGTTAAATTTCCATGAAAAATAGTTGGTCCCCTTGATAATGACCACTGCCCACCAACAAACAATTTTGATGGATTAGGTGATCTGTCTCAATAGCAAAAAAGTGTGATTATATTATATACCAGTCAAATTTAGTGCCCCTTTTTTCTGTCTTAGTTTAGAATACAACGGATAATATTTTAATAAGTATTGAAATTTAAGAAAGAAACTATAATAGATTAATGTTGAAATTGTTTATTTAAATAGAATATATCTAGATATATTATAGAATAATATGTTGTGCTGGACGCGTATGGCTGGAGAAAGAAAGTGGCATATAATAGTGTTATGCTTAGTTTTCGAGCTAACAGTTCTAAATATCACATGATAAGGAATTATATTAGCTCGGAAAGTAATTCTGGTTGGAATATACATAACCAAAAGCTTATTAAAATAAAATTATTTGAGTACTAATAGTGCAATAATTTATTAATTATTCAATCACGTAAAAATTTGCTTAATAGCTCTTTTTCTATGACGAAAACATGACAAATAATAATACTGTTTATTTTTAAAAAAAATTAAGATAAAGCAAAAGAAGATTAATTAATTTATTTCATTTTTGAATTTGGTGGTATTTGTTTTTGTTTTATTTTTTATAATGGATGATTCCACAGATTAAGTGGTAAATCCTTAATTACTCGAGTATTATTTCAAGTAAAAAAATTAAAGCATCTTAAAATCAACACTTTATAAAAATAAAAAATGGGTCACAAAATCCCTAGATTGACAAGGATCACTCATACTATGACAAAGAAGGTTAATTTTTTTTTATTTGAATTTGGTGGTCTTGTTGTTTTTGTCTTAATGGATGAAGACTTTTTATTTTCCTTAATTGTCTTGGTCTTTTTTTGAGGAAATTTCATTGCCGGCTTGTTAATTTATTTATTTTATATTAGATTTTCTAAGTTCAATTTGTAATGTTCTTTGAAGATTTTTCTTCACCGTCAGCGTCCACTAAACTCTAGGCTAATAGAAATAATTAACATAAATGCTTACAATAATTATTAATAATTAATTAAGTTGGAATGCATTTATTTCTCTTATAGAGATATATAGTTTTACTATTTTTCAAAAATAACAAAAATTACAGAATAAATAAATTTTATTGACAAAAGTAAAAGTAATAATGGTGAAGTGGAGTAACTAATGTTTTTATGATAAATAATTGAATATGTAAGACACGCTAATTTTGTTGTTATATTCAATTTTTTCTTCATCAAAATTAAGTTTATGGGTCTATTTAAATCATTTTACAAAACACACGGTCCAAAAAAAAATTTGTCAAAACACAGGGTCCAAACAAATAATGAGACAAAACACAGGGTCAAAAAAGTATAAACCCTACAAATAATAGTAACTACAAATTAAAATCGTAAACAAGTAGTTATAGAATAGGACCAAGCTAGCTACGTAGTACTGCCTCACTACAAAAAAAGTAACTTTTAGTGACAACTTTTTAGTAACAACATATATTTTGTGTGACTCAATGTCACTTTTAGTAACCAAAAATTACTTGTGACTAAAAAGTCATACTTAATCATAAGATGTCACTAATGTAGTTTTAGTCACAACCTATTATTTTTACTGATAAAGTTTGTTGTAACTAAAAATATATTTGGTGACAACAAATTGTGATTTTTGTGACTAATACTTTTAACCACATACTTTTTAGTGATGATATAAGTAAGATGATTTTTTTTAGTCACAAATTTTTTATTTTTAGTCACAAAAATTATTGTGACTAAAACTAAGATTTTTTGTAGTACCTCAATTTTGTTTGAGAGCTACAATGGTCTCACTTTCTCCATTCTTTGCGTTGCTGCCTAACTTTGTACGTCCATAAGAACTTTAACACCACACACACATACATAACATTGGTCAAATATGGATGCTTGAAAATATGAATTTACATCACTCGATCGAAGTGGAAAAGAAGATCTAGTTGAGTCTAGCTCTTTCGATCTTATTATTATGTCGATGGGTGTGATAGGATTCACATATAGAGTAGGACCAAAGTAAACTCGTCGATGAATTATTGGACCATTTTGTTCATGAGTGGACAGAAATTGAAATGTAGAATATTCTTTTTACTTTTTAGTTATTGAAAATGACAAACATTGAATTATTGAAATGTAGAATATCTTTTACTAGAATCCGACATAGTTTTACTAGTTTTCAAAATAGTAATCATAATAATTATAATAAAATAAATAAAAATAAAGTGAATTTAGTAGTCACTGCTCTTGAATTATTGTTTTGCAATGTACTTTTCTAGCGAAGTTCAAGTTATTAATTGGTATATGTCTCAATAACTGATAGGAACAAATCTATTATTTTTGGTACGTAGAGATATTATAATCTATTTTTTTTTATATGATTGTATACTTTATAGTTATAAT
Organism: Humulus lupulus; assembly: GCF_963169125.1. Classification (NCBI taxonomy): domain Eukaryota; kingdom Viridiplantae; phylum Streptophyta; class Magnoliopsida; order Rosales; family Cannabaceae; genus Humulus; species Humulus lupulus. The sequence continues at coordinate 6,262,022 of NC_084798.1, forward strand.
AGGTATTTAGTTTTTAAAAAAATTCGAATAATTTACGATACCAAAAACAAAGTTCAAAATAATCAGCTATACGCATTCAATTGATTGTTTAAGCTTTGTTTTTGGCATCGTAAAGTATTCAGAATTTTCCAAAAACTGAAGAGATGTCTGCTATAACTAAAATGTACATATTCATCAGGTAAAAAAATATGGGTTATAATGTTTCACGTGCCGAAAATAGATTTTTTTCATACCAAAAGAAGCAAAAATAATGTCCATACATAAAAATTTCCCTATATATTTATATTAGTTAAAGTAACATATGATACATATTTGCTTAGTTTTATTTAGAAAATATATTAATTTATTGTTATATAAATTTTAAATAAATAAACAATGCCTATATTATAAAATTAAATGTTTGATAAATTGTAACATGAAATATACATAAAAATTAAAATTAAAAATTAAACCAACACGTTGTATACAGCTTTTTTTTTCTTCAAAAAATTGCTAAATATATATCCCACTAACTTTGATATTTAAACTCTAAAATATTTATAAATATATATTGATAATAATTGTAATGTCCTACTACCCAGGGACCGTTACGTTGTGTATTTTAAACAATGCTAAACTCGTTAACCGAGTCATTTGGTCATAATCGTGTAACTAAATGTGATTAATGGTTTCGGGTTAAAAAGTTTTGGTCAAAGATACAACGTTTCACAAAAACGTTTACTGTATATATTGAGATCTCAAAATACATTTTAAAGGTTAATTACAATAAAAGATTTACAACCAGCCGACCTAAGCAGCAAAATAGGATTTAATCCTCTTTAAACCCTCGGCCGTGGTGGTCTAGCAGCCGCATATGTACACATCGTCACCTAAGCTCTCCAACTCAATCATGGTCCAGCTTTCTTTTGCCTTTACCTACACCACATAGCACCCATGAGCCGAGACTCAGCAAGAAAACTCAATATGCTCATGAACAAGTAATAACATGTCATTGAATCATAATATGCATGCCTAGCAATAATAGCCCTACTCATGCATGCAAGCAAGTCCAAATAAATGATTACGGGCCCTACCCTCCTGTATGGATGACTATTAAGCCAATCTGAGGATATGCTTCCAGGATAGATGACTAATGAGTCTATCTCTGAATAGGTGACTAATGAGTCACACACTTGGGCTCTGCACCCTAATCAGATAAGTTACTAATGGGTCATGAACTTGGTAGGTGACTAATGAGTCACACACTTGGGCTATTCACCCTAATAAGATAAGTGACTAATGAGTCACGCACTTGGTAGGTGACTAATGAGTCACACACTTGGGCTCTGCACCCTAATCAGATAAGTGACTAATGAGTCATGAACTTGGGGTCGGTCAAGCATTTAATGCTCATAATGATTAGATCTAATCATGTCGGCTATGCATTCAATACGCTTACTCATAGGTCAATTCCATACGACCAGTGTCGTTTCTGACTAATGAGTCGTACCACTCACAAGTAAGCAATGCACCCAGACATATATCATATGTCAAATATCCAAATATAAGACATTTAGCATGCTTACTCAACATTCACTAGCATAATTATGATCATGCACATTTACAGAGACTCAAGTTTTGATCAATTCCATATTCAATATTCATGTCATGCCCTAATCACATGTGCTGCTATGCATTTACAATGCAATCAATGTCCATATATAGAGCACGCAACATGCCTCATTAATAACCATGCATGTCACATACTCGGTGCATTTTTCTTACATTTGGTTCAAGCACAGGTTACCAATAATTTTAGCCACAAGCACGATCCTGTTTCCAAGCCTCTAGCGATAACCTAGCCACAACCATAATATAAAAACTCATCAAAAATGAGTAAATAAATACTTCCGGACCCAACCCAAGCCTCCGGGACGCCAAATCCTACTCAACTGGGTAGTAGGATCGATCTCAGGCCCTTAGAGTTAAGTTCCCACGATTAAAAACCAAATCTAGGAAAAAATGCACAAGTCGGTCATGACTTGGCCTAGTGAGTCGCAACTTGCCCCAAGTCAAAAAGCCCCTTGCCTGGGCTCTGGGTGCGGGCCGCGACTTGACCCCTTCTGGGTTGCAGCGCGCCCCCCAGGCTTCCTCTTCCTGGCTTTTGGTTCAACTCAGTTGCGACTTGCTAGATCAAGGTCGCGACTTGGCCACGAAACCAGCCATTTCCTTCGATTTTTCCCACTTTAAACCTACCCAAACATATCCAAATCCCAAAATCAAAGTTCCCAAACATCATAATTATCCAACACCAATAAAACCCAAGCTTCAATTCATTCAAACACTCATCAAAACATAAAATCCAATCAAAGCTTAAAAACTTTAGGGTATGATTGGTTCGCGATTAGAAAACTGTATTTTGAAAAGTGGGATTCTGAAATGAAAATCTGAATTTAGTAACTAAAAACATGTTTTTGAAAATATGATTGGTTCAATGTCAGTAAACTACTTTTGAGTTTTAAAAAACAGAATCTGTGATTGGTATTAAATTTGAAAATATAACAGAAACTGAAGATGTGGGATTTTGGAAAAGAATTTCTCAAAATTGAGAAAACAAACTTTTCTCGTTTTCAATTTTCCTTAACAAATTTTGGATACAGATTTGAATTTAATTTTTAAAAACAGTTTACCAATCAAATATTATGATGGGTCCCACCAATTTCAAGTATTCAAAATCATAAAATTGTATCCTAATAGGATACCAATGAAGCCCTTAAAAACTTAGAACTTAAAACTTGAATTACTTCTGATTGAGTCGTTTCCCAACTAAATCATCCGGCTAATAAGCTTTTAATCTTCCCTAGAATCGACATGCCTCGATCATTGCTTGAATCCGATTCCTAAAACTCAAGTTTCCTTCGAAAATGATTTCGGATGTCAAAAATGGAACGGGAGGGAGAGAGAATGTTCTGAACGTTCTTTTATAATTCTGACAGGTTACTTCAAACTTAAGTAACCTCAAGCAAATCCTAATGCTCGGGGTCCCGAAAACGCCCCCCCGGGGTAAAATAGTCAAAATTCCCAGAATTTCCTCCTGATCTCACTAACTCTCAATTTATCATCAAATATTTATTCCCATTACCCAATATCCCGGTAATGTGTTAAATACCCATTGACTCACTCCGAGTCAAGTATGAATCCCGTTGTGACTTTCCCACCACCTTGCCTCTAAGGATCGTCTTGTGTTGAGTAACCCAAGCATAACCAAATAATAATGAAGTACCACACACATACCACATATATGTCAAATTATGAAAATTGTCCAATTAATCAGAAATGGGCCCACATGCATATTTAATACACCTAAACATGCATGCATATCAAGTCATATTGTGATATAACTCACATAATCACATAATGATACACATAAATATCACATAATCATATAATTCCATAATTTGTCATCTTGGCCCTAAATCAAGGCCCTAAGCCTTATTAGGAAATTTGGGTTTACAATAATACTTTTTAAAAAAAATCTTTTTATATTTATTTAAAAATTATATTTTATCTAATAACATTTGTTAATCATTTATTTCATTCAATTAGGTTAAAAATTGAAATAATTCATTTTCTCTTAAATGTTGAATTGTTTATTGGATAAAAGTAGTACATATAAAAATTGAAAAAAGAAAATTACTGTTAAATCCTAAATTAGCATCTCTTTAAAAAGTGTCAATTTATGTCAAAAGTGATGAGTCAAATTTGGATCTCGTAAATCTGATGAATCAAATTATTAGATTTCTCTAATTTGTGTCATTTGTGATTTTATTATTCATAAATTGTATTATATGACTAATAAAATGTAGGTACATTTTTTATTAAGTATATTTAATTAATAAAATGATTTTTACTCATTTATTAAATAAAAATATCTTATTTTTGGATAAGTGCACATAAAAAGAAATTTTGTTTCTTTATTTGGTTTATGTAGATCCTGATCAAATTCTAAGGATAATATCCTTGTGTGATCTCAGTCATTGGACAATAAAACAAATAAAATAAGATATTTCAATTATTTAATAAATATTTGTTTTATTCCTTTTTATTTTGATTCAATAAAAGAATATAATTAATTTGTGAATCATTTTATTCTGTACATTAATTTCCTTTATTACAGGAAAAAATAGTACAATGTACTTGGACACAAACATGCACTAGGTTCTTTATCAATTTGTCCAAAATAGATTAATTTTTGCTGTCAGAATTGATTTTCTCAGCTAATCAAATCATCTCTAAATTAGGGAACGTTATTTATTATTTTTATCTTATCAAATGTGCAAGTTCTCCATCCTTAGCTGCTCAGTACTCTTCAACTATAAAGAAATGACTCTCAAACATTGTTTCGATAACTCTTTGATAATATTGATTGTATTTTGTCATAATCAAAAAAGTGTTTTATTTTAAAGTGATTTATGTATGTGAGACTAAGTGCACCATCTTAGTCTACTAGTAAGTTAAGCTACATTGAATGTTTTGTATTTTGTTCTAAGTGTCAAAAACAACTATTAGTGTCGTTCTCATAAGTGAAGAAGATAGCAAGCAACAACACGTTTATTATATATCTAAAACTCTATTAGATGCAGGAATTAGATAACGACGGTTAAAGAAGCGCAGAGCCTCAGACCCTACTTCTAGTGTAACTCTTTAGTCAGGGCCGTCTTAAATATTTTGGAGGCCCTGTTCTAAATTTAAAAATTAGACCCCTAATAAAAAAATTGTAATTTGTAAATAAAAATTTTAACACTAAAAGAAAAGAAAAAAAAAACTAAAAAATCACTAAAAAATAGAGAAAAAAAATCAAATTAGGCCCTATATTTTGAATTGTTTAATTGGGTTTATTAAAAAAAAATCTGAAAAACATTAAAAGAAAATATTGGGCCATTTCTTTTTTGGGGTCCTGTGCAGTAGTCAAACTTGCACACCATTAGAGCCCGCCCTGCCTTTAGTAGTACTCACCCTATAACTACCTCGTTCCAATATCTACTTGATGCTTCCAGTTTTAGCAACATTCTTGAGAGAATGTCAGATGCGATAATGAACTGTGCATCAAGGGTCTCTAATCCAAATATTCTCGTATCATAATTATGCATTCCAAAATATCCAAGTTAAACAATTATGCAAATACTATTATGATCATGAAATATTTTACTCCAATCTAGTGGGAGGTACCAAATCAATTCTATTTTTTGTGTTGCCGAATTAACATGAGATGAGTAGCCAAACTATACAAATTAAATCTACAAACTACGTAAAATAATAATAATAATAATAAAGAGAAAATCAAATTGGATATTCAAAGAAACAAGTCAAATACAGATTATCCATTAAAAACAAAGTTTTTTCCGATTCTTGTTGAGGTAAAAAAACCTTCAAACCAGAGAAATTCTCAAACAGTCTTTCACAACCTTGCAGATGGCTACAACCAGAAATGTCAAGATATTGAAGTTGAGTGCAGCTGCTGAGGATGTTGAGCACACCTTCATTAGAAATGGTCAAATAGGAAATTTCAAGATGCTTTAGCTTTGGCATTGTAGATGCTACAGCAAAAGCCTCTTCATCACTAGTGCCATTATTAGTCATAATAAAGTTCATATCTAATCTGGCTAGATTCTTACAGTTATAGCCAATTGCCCTAATAGCTGAGGCTCCTATTCCATAGCACTTACTTATATCCAAATGAACTAAGAATGAGGAGAGTCTCACAGCTAATACAGTTTCAAATATTGTTGAATCTTTGCTTAAATTAGTCCCTGGCATCTTCAATGTCCGAAGTGATTGGGCACTACAATATATAACAGAAGTAAATATACATGTACATGTACTTTACAATATGAAATTTTAAAACCAATATGCATATATAAATTAACTGACATGTCTATATATACTTACTGGTCAGCAACTAGAGATAATATTTGGGCATTGAGCAAACCACCACAAGAAAGGGAGTGAACTTGGCCTGAATTTTTTCTTACCAACATTTCAAGTAACAGTGGAAAATGCATTGACTTGATAACATCAGCGGTTCTGAACTCATCAAGGTCTTCTATAACCGTGTAAACATAATAAGAATCATCAAGATCTAGTAAGTCATCCATTTCTTCAAAATCTATGTCATGCCAGCAATCAGGCTCGACAATAACTTTGCTCCATGACTTGCAAACGAGTGGCACTGAGCGAAGTTTGTCTCGTAATGGTAACTTTGTAAAGATTAATACCAGTGCTTCTGGTATCAATTCAGCCCAACAATTCCATTCTTACTGAGAAGAAATATCATATAAGAATTGAGAAAAACGATCAATAAAATATGAGACAATTTAATTGAAGATTATCACATATATGTATAGTTCAATAATATTTATAGTACTTCAGTATCAGACTTGTAAGATGCATGAAGAGCTCAACAGTCGCAAGAAATAATTTCTCATTATTAACTCAATTGCTGCAATTAATTTATCTTATTGGAATTGAAAAAGAACTGCATGCCTAATTATAAATATATATTGAATTAATGACAATGCAACTTTTGATGAGTTTGACCATCATTAAAGTATAATATTTATTATATGATCATGTCGTTTAATCTCTCTGCCCCTATTCGAGTTTGGCCAATGTTATGTTTATTTTAAGAATATACAGTACGTTCAATGTTAATTATTGTTATTAGATCATGAGCACTGATAAAAAAATATTATTACATAATGAAAATGTGACAAAGATCGAGAGTAGTATATCATTTCTTATCTCACCTATATATTCTTGGTCTTTCCAATAATCTACTATTTGGAAGCCTTCCCAATTGTTGGTTGCAATTGAATAAATTGATCATAGCTCTAAATTTGGATAACAGCAAACTCTTTGGAGCAATCCCAATCTCAATGGCTTCACAATGCACTATGTTGGAATATGTAGATGTTGGAGAGTAATTGGAAGGAACAATACCAACATGGTGATAAGATAGACATGTCAATGGTTAGCCAAACAGCACAAGAACAAGGAGAAATGCCTCTGTATTGCAACACCTGGAAGTTCGACAGCCTGGTCTCTCCCTCAATGGGTTACACTTACACCCTCCACTAAACTCTTCACACCTACAAATGAGCTTACTACCTTAGACCATCTCCAATGCAAAATGTAAATTTTGTGTCAAATTTTTGTGTTAAATTTAGCACAAAAAATGAATTAATGTTATATTTGGTCCAATATTTGTAATTGTGCTCCAATGCACAAGATGCAAATTAACACAAAAAAAATTAATAATTCATGTAATATTTATTGAGAACTTACAAAAATTAATTTTTTATTATCTAAATTATGTACTCCAAGAAATTTGTCATTAAAAAAATAAATAAAAAATTATATATGGTTGGTCATTAATTACCAACTACTCAATTATAATAGTTAGTAGTGTTTATCCATAAATCAGCTGCTGATGACGTGGCAAGAAGTTACGACACGTGGCGGACACGTAACAAAGATACAGCTCGCCTGTCGATCAGCATATTCTCGCATGAAAAGATCAAGTTTTATATACGACCAGTCTGGTCGTAGATTCCGCTCATTTATGTAAAGATTTGTACAGTTGTAATGATATCCGAGAATATCTCTTCATTATGACTTGCAGATCCGTTCATTAAGGATATATATTATTTCTTAATTCATGTAACTCTTCCTGAGCCTATAAATACACAAGAGATAGCTCAGGAAAGAGGGGGGGGGTCCTTTTCTTTCGGAATCATACTACTATTATCCATCGTTGTATTGCTTTTATCTTCAAAGGTCTGTGAAACTCAGGAACCCTAGTTCTTTTATCACACCTTGGGAGATCAATATTAATAATAGTATCAAGTGGACGTAGGTCATTACCAATCACTGGGGCCGAATCACTATAAACTTATGTGTTCTTTATCTTTCCATTAGATTAATTTCTCAAACTCTATATTACTTTCTTGTCATTTTCTAGACTCTGTGTCGTTGACCAAAATCAGGGTCAACATTCAGGTGCTTTCATTGAGAGCTTTGAATCCAAGAAAATCTAATGGCAAAGACTACCAAGAAGACTGGACAGGCTGCTGCCGCACCATCCCAGGCTCCTCCCCCAAATGTGGCTGAAGACGAACCTCATTTGGAGTTCGATGAGGAGGAAGTGGACTCTGAGACCCTGAAAACAACACTGGGGGTGTTGCAGGATGAATTCGCCGCTCTGAGGGCCAATCAAGAGAGTGTCGCCGAGTTAATGGTGTCACAACAGAGGGAGATAGAGCGCCAGCGCCAAGAGCTGAGCGAACGACAGGCAGAGATGGACCGTCGTCAGAGGGATGCCATGGCAGCCCTTGAAGTAGCCCTCCAGTTGGCTAGGAATCAGGCTGCGCCTGCCTCGTAGCCTGATCAACCCCCAAGTGGGCCACCTCAAGGAAGTCCTAATCCTAGCCCTCTGCTCCAGCCAACAAGCCCTCAAAGGCCGGAGCAGCCACCGATGCCTTAGGATGATATCCCGCCTAGGGATCTTGAGATGCAGCCTCCGTCCTAGGCTGGTCGAGGCAATCCCCTTCGCCCGAGGCAGAATAGGGTCGGGCAGCAGCCCCGCAGCCCTAGACGCCCAGGGGGTGAAGAGCTGCATCCACCGAGCAGGGGGCAGCGTCCTTCTGCCAACAGAAGGAACTCAGAGATAGGCTCTGCGATCAGGGGCCCCCCACGGCATGACAATGCACGAGGACCCACCGACCAACGTAGGCCTCCCCCTAACGCTCGGGAAGTTCCAGCCCAAGGAGGCAACAGAGGAGACAGTCAGTCCCACCATAGTTAGTCAAGATTCAGAGATGGCCTTGGCTACAATGAGGCCGACTCTGGCAGAGGGAATGCTGGTCGGAGGAACGAGGAGAGAGGTGGAGGCAGAAGCCTCCCACCTAGAGAAGACCGACAAGCAGGACATAATGTTGGGGGGCAGCCCAAACAAAACAACGTCTTTAGCCAGCTCGGAGCCAGCGAGCAGTGGCGAAGAGACGATGACTTGAGGGATGTACTCAATGATCGCCGAGAAAGGCACGATGAGTACATTCCCTCGGCACAAGAGGCCCCAGCAATTCCTAAAGCCGTTCAGGCTCAAATCGATGCCCTGAACCAGGCTGTGCAATAACTGGTCGAGGGGCGGACATCGCATATCGAGTACGATCGGAGGAGAGGCACCCCTTTCGTACAAAGGATTGTTGTGGCAGAAACCCCCAGCAAGTTCAAGATGTCGACTCTACCAAATTTTGACAGGTATGGAGACCCAATATCTCATGTGAACAAATTTGAGATACAAATGGACATTCAGAAAGTCTCTGAAGATGCTCGTTGTAGGATTTTCCCAGCGACCCTTTCTGATGCTGCTCAGGAGTGGTTCTTTAAGTTCCCTCCTGCAAGTATAATATCTTGGGAGATGTTCGTGAAGGAATTTTACGGACAGTTTTATGCAGGTCGTGTGCACCCCACCGAGGCAAACCAACTGGTCGAGATACGCCAGAAAGAAGGGGAGCCTTTAAAGGACTACGTTCAGCGCTTCATGCGAGCCGCAGCAGGAGCCAAGACTGTGGGCAATGAAGGCAAGATGATGGCCCTAACCGCTGGGGTTAGGCGCCATTCTCCCCTCTAGAATAGCCTCAGGAAGCATGGGGTTAGAAGTACCCAGGGGTTTTTAGATCGGGCTGACCGGTACATCAAGCTTGAGGACGCGATTGCCAATGAAGGCATGTCACCAGCAAAGAACAAAGGGCCCAAAGAAGAACCCGCCAAAGCCGCCAATGGGTCTAAGCCCAATGGAAACAGCAAAGGCAACGGCAACGGAAAAAATGGTGGAAAGCGAGCGAATGGCGAACCTCGGCCTCTGAGAGTAAACGTCCCAAAAATAATCGGTATGAACCGAAATTCACCAATTACACTGCCCTTGTTGAAAGCCGAGCCGAGGTTTTCCAGGCGACCAGCTCGAGCGTGCCCTACAGACAACCCACACCTATAAGAAAAGATATCTCCAAGAGAGATTCAACAAAGTTCTGTCGTTACCATAACAACTATGGGCACAACACCAATGAGTGTAACCAGCTGAAGGACGAGATTGAGTTCCTGATAAGACAGGGACACTTAAGAAGATATGTACGAGTTGCGGGAGGTTCTCAGTGAGAGGCTCAAGGTGGCAATAAGTCGACGCCTGCACGCTAGCGCTCGCCACCTTCACAGCCAACTCCCGTGGCAGGTACCTGTAGAGTCCAAGAACTTTACTTAGCTAAGATAGATAATAGTATGATAGTATTTATAGCATTATCTTTGTTACTGTGGATTTTTGGTTCAGACCGGGAATTATTTGGACACTCATAGTAGTACTTATAGATTTTCTAAGTTTAACCTATAGTTTAAGAATATTAAGTATAACCTAAGGTTTGATTAAAGTGACTGATATTAAGGATTATATTATTATATTATAAGGTTTAGACATCAACCAATAGGATTTTAAGCACATGTTTTGAATGGTAATTAAGGATTAAGATTTTTGAGGATTAAATATAATAAGGAGTAAAGTTTGAATGTTATAGGGTCAGTCAGCAGCTTTGAGTACGTTGAGGGCTTAGTCAAGGCTGTTTACTCCATTCAAACCTAGCTAAAAATGTGTAATTTCGTGTTTAAATATTCAGCGTATGCCGATATATCGCAGCTATAGGGGGCGATATGTCGCAGCACGTAGATACGGAAAACACGAAACGATGCACGGTCGCCTCGGGCATACTGGCCCAGGCGATATATCGCCTACAGGGGGAGATATATCGCCTCCTTCAGCATGGATTCAAACTCTTTTGAATTCATTTCCTTTCAGCCATTCAAACTCCTTCAACAGTCCAGCATCTTGTGAACGAGTCTTCAGCCTCTGCTGAACGATTATTCAAATGATTTTCACCTAAAAAGCCATTATTTTTATTCAAGTAAAATCAAGATATTTTCATTCCCAAACTCTATAAATAGGACCTAGTACCCAGCCATTATTCACCATTTGCTCTAAGTTCAGAAGCTGCTAGTGTTAAGTGAGTGTGAGAGTGTAAACACTTGGTTTGGGGAAAAACTATAAGCTTAAACATCATAAGCTTATCAAACACTTTGGGAAGTGAGTTCTATAGTATTTCGGTGAAGGTTAGATTGATCTTGCAATCTTTGAGGTAAACCCAAAACTCTAGTTCCTTTCTGTATTTTATGTTATTTCCTTTCTCAAAACCTTCTACTCAGTCCCCTAACCTTATTCTTATTTTGGTTAGGGAATCCAAGCTCTTAAGCATATAAGTTGGTAAGTATGTTTTTATGGTTTAGTCTTTCCATCTCTTTCATTTCATCTCCTTTCTTTAGACTCACTCTTTCTTATGGTTTTAGGAGTGTTCCAAAAGTCCCAACTCAGTCCATAATCCCGGTAACTTTGGTAAGGAAAATAGGATAGAATCTATATGTTTTATGCTTATGTTATCTTATGTGTTATGTTATGAAATATGTTATAAATATGTTATGGATATGTATGTATATATGTTTGTAGGCTTGGGCATATGACCCATATGACTAACAAGACCCCAAATGGGTTATGGGCATATGACCTACTTAACTAGTAGGACCCCACTAACCCCATGGGCATATGACTTGTTTAGTCTATGGGACCCCAAGTAATAATGGCCATTATAATAAGTGTATTATGTGTTATGATATGTCTTTACGTTTATTATGAAATTTATGTGTATGACTATGTGTTAGATTTTCCTTGCTGGGCATTAGGCTCATTCCTTTCTGTTTATGTGCAGGAAATAAGCTTTAGAGGTGGAAAGATTCGTGACGCTTAGAGGATGTGTATCGATGGTGAATGGAGTCAAGGGGCCGAGCGTTATTCGATTCGAGGATGTAGTCTTGTTTATGCTTTTATGGTTTTAAATGTATTTTCCGCATTTTCTATGTAACCCTTTTTAGTTTTTAAGTTATTTTTGTTTTAAAGACAACGGGTACCCATATCCTACTTATTTTATGAAAGTAACCTTTGTTTCCACAATTTTCAATAAAATTATGGTATTTCCGCAAAACTGTAAGTTTTATGTATAGATTCGTTAATGGTCCAAATAGTCTAGATTAGTGGGTCGTTACAGTTGGTATCAGAGCAAACGGTTCCTTCGCATGAAGTTCTCCTCGATACACATGCTCAAAGCTCCGAATCGGACCGCCAAGTAAGTGTTTAAGTTACAAGTTACAAGTTACTTTGTCTATGTGTATAGCTAACGACTTTAGTGTTTATGTTTCAGTTAAGAATGAATGGAACTTTAAGCAATGAGGATATCCGAGCCATTAAGGCTTTAAAAAGAATAAGGGAGCCAAGAAACACCATAGGAGCACTAGAAAAGATCACTCAAATATTGATTTTGTTCCACAAAGAGATAGGTCACCTTCAAGAGTCTAAGCAAATCATGATGAGAGCTGCAGAACAATATGTCCTAGTAATTAGGCTTTTAAAAGATTTTCCTTCAGCAATTTTAACTTTAGAAGAAATATGGGAGAATATAAATAATGATGATGACTTACAAGCAGCCCTAAGATATTATTCTCTCATACTTAAGCTCACCTATGATTTAGAGTTTCAATTCACTAATGAGCAACAACATAGGATCTTCTTGAATCTTCCCCGAGGAAATTTTGAGGCTCAAGACAATGATGATTATAAGGAGATAGATAATGATATGCTAGATGAAGGATCGGATGTAGAAGATCCCGATTTTTAGAATAGCTAGTTTTTCATTGTTTGTTTTGTTTATTTCTTTATTTTATGATTGTAATAAGTGAAAATCTTTTTCCAAATTGATTTCTTGTTATTTTATCATCATGTATGAGTTTGATTTTATTTTTGCAATCATAATAAGTAATAAATAAAATGAATAATGACTAAGTTCAGTGAGGGTGGATACAAATCAATGAACCAAGTTTCCTTATTGAGAGTTAGGGGGCCTTAGTAGTGGGAACGATTTTACTGATCCCAGCCCTCCCTCAATATGGTTAACTTTGGAACAAAGATAAGTGTCGAGCCTGAGAATTAAGTCATATAGGATGATTAGAAACACACTTAGAAAATAAAGATGACTTGTTTTTCTAAGTATAGAAACCCACTCTAATAATAAATAAAGACCTATATAATTTTTCATAAGAAGTCATAATAAATAGGTCCGAGATATGTTTGTTTTAGAATAAGTTTTTGCCTTAGAGCCTATTAGGGTAAGTTCTAACAAGTTCTCGATTGTTAGAACTTTTGGTGAAGAAGTCGCTCCGAAGATCTGCACGCACCAACGGAAACGCCTCCAACGTTGTTCCAACGACCAATGATGCCCTCCAGTTCGCAGAAGAGGAGTGCGTACTACTACTAGCCGCAACGCGCCGACACCGTCAGCTGACAACACCGTGGAAATCGCTAGACGGCGACAACAAGTCGAGGAACTCTTGCAGCAACAACGTCAACAGGCGCAGACTCAGCCTCAGCCTCCGCCGCAACCGCAGTCGCAGCTACAACAAATGGCCCTAGCACCCCAACAAGTTGGTCCATATGGGGGATGGCCAGTGACGAACTACGCGCCACATCCAGTACCGAATATGGAGTCAGTGTATGAAAGGTTCCGCAAACAGCACGCTCCAAACTTCGAAGGGACTATAGACCCCTTTGAGGCAGAAGAGTGGCTAAGGAATGTGGAGCCAATTCTTACGCACATGAACCTCAGTAATACGGACCGCATGTCTTGCGTCTCGTCATTACTCAGGAAGGATGCCAGAGTATGGTGGGACTTAGTTCATCAGACTAACGATGTCACCACCATGATATGGACAAGATTTGTGGAGCCATTCCACAAGAAGTATTACACCTCGGCATTCATCGCTAATGGTAGAAGAATATGCTCGTCAGTTCAACAGATTAGTCAAGTTTGCACCAGAGTTGGTCTCAACCGACTTTACGAGGTTGACCAAGTTCGTCAGAGGACTTAGACCAAAGATGGAATTAGGGGTTAAGTTAGCAAACCTGGGAACCACTACCTATGCCAATGTTCTAGAAACGGCAATCGAAGTAGAAAGGTTTCTGATGAATGTTAGTGAGGAGAAGAAGGATTAAACGATGGTTCCAGACCAAAGTCTTTGCATTGACCCAAGGAGGAACCCATGCTAGTAACAAGGATTTACAGGTCAGATCCTATCCTCAATAGTATATGTATCGCTAGATTGGTAGCAGTATACTCGTATATCTCGTTAGGAATGATAGAAAAACTAGACAAACCTAGTGAAAGATTTAGAACTAGGTTTGTAACCGAGTTGCCTTCGGGCAGAGTAGTTCTATCATCACGAATAGTACGAGGCTTACCGATCAAGATTGAGGACATAGGACTAGAAGGAGACCTGATAGAGCTAGTAATCAGGGACTTCGACGTAATACTAAGCATGGATTGGCTAGCACGGCATGGCGCAACGATCGACAGCAAACGCAAGAAGGTGATGTTCGAGACTCCTGACGGCCAGAGACGATGCTTCATGGGACAAGCTTCAGGACTACGCACACCGTTAGTGTCATCTCTCAAAGCTCAGAGAATGATGGAGAAAGGATGCCAAGCATTCTTAGCCAGCATCACGAATGTGGAGAAGGAGACATCACTCAAATTTGGAGATGTTCGGGTTATACAAGAATTTCCAGAAGTTTTCCCCGATGACTTGCCAGGAGTGCCGCCAAATCGAGAAATAGACTTCACGATAGAATTAGTACCCGGCACCGAGCCTATCTCTAAGGCACCATACCAGATGGCACCTACGGAACTCAAGGAGTTAATGACACAGCTATAAGAACTCCTAGACTTGGGTTTCATTAGGCCAAGCCATTCACCATGGGGAGCTCCGGTACTATTCGTGAAGAAGAAGGGCGGAAGTATGCGCATGTGCATAGACTACCGTGAGCTGAATAAAGTGAACAAATACCCGCTACTTCGGATTGATGATTTGTTTGATCAACTCCGAGGCGCGACTGTATTCGATTTACGGTCCGGGTATCATCAGCTCAAGGTAAAGGGAGAAGATATTCCTAAGACAACCTTTAGGACTCGTTATGGACGTTACGAGTTCTTGGTTATGTCTTTGGGTCTTACTAACGCACCAGCCGCGTTTATGGATTTAATGAATAGGGTCTTCAAAGACTATTTGGATAAATTCGTCGTTGTGTTCATCAACAATATCTTAGTATACTCCAAGGATGAAGTAGAGCACGAGGAACATTGAGGATGATTTTGACGCGATCGAACGAGCATCAACTTTATGCCAAGTTCAAAGAAATGCGAATTTTGGCTTTCGCAAGTGGCGTTCCTCGGGCACATCATATCAAAAGACGGAGTTGTAGTAGATCCATCGAAGGTAGAGGCCATGAAGGATTGGCCTAGACCAAAGAACGCGTCAGAAGTAAGAAGCTTCTTAGGGCTAGCAGGTTACTATAGAAAGTTGTAGAGGGCTTTTTCTAAGATAGCCACTCCACACACCAACCTGACCCGGAAGCAACAAAAGTTTAACTGGAACGATAAGTGTGAAGAAAGCTTCCAGTTGCTTAAAGATAAGCCTTGCTCAACACCATTACTTAGTGTACCGACACCCGACGATAAGTTCGTTGTCTAAAGCGATGCATCAAAGCTAGGATTGGGATGCGTGTTGATGCAAAAACGACGAGGTGATAGCTTACGCCTCACGTCAGTTGAAGGAGTATGAACAACGCTATCCAACTCACGATATAGAGTTGGCAGCGGTGGTCATTGCAAATCTGGCACCATTATCTTTACGGAGGACGGTGCGAGATTTATACGGACCACAAGAGTTTAAAATACTTCTTTACACAGAAGGAGCTCAACATGAGGCAGCGCAGGTGGATAGAATTAGTCAAGGATTACGACTACGAAATCCTATACCACCCAGGGAAGGCGAACGTAGTTGCCGATGCGCTTAGTAAGGGAAAGCTATGGGAACTTAGCAGCCTTATCCGGAATTGAAAAGCCTCTATAGCAGGAGCTTATCAGTGCCGGAATAGATGTGATTATAGGCAAACTGGCTAACTTGTCTATCCAATCAAATAGGACATACGGATTGGTCAGAGACATGAGGAATCGCTAGCACCACATATGGAAGCAGTCAGAGAAGGCAAGAATACAGATTTCTCAATATCTAGCCAAGGTTTATTGAGATATAAGGATCGGGTATGCGTGCCAGAAAATCAGAGTATTAAGAAGACAATCCTAGAAGAAGCGCATAATGCCCCGTACTCAGTTCATCCAGGGTCTACCAAGATGACTTATGACATCAAGGCAGTCTATTGGTGGCCAGGGATGAAGAAGGACATAGCTGAGTATGTATCTAAGTGTCTGGTATGCCAGCAAGTGAAAGCAAAGCATCAGCGGCCTGCAGGTTTATTGCAACCGCTTAGCATACCAGAATGGAAGTGGAATGATATAGCCATAAATTTTGTGACGGGGCTACCAAAGACGAACAAGCAGCATGATTCCGCTTGGATAGTAATAGATAGACTAACCAAGTCGGCTCATTTTCTGCCTGTTAGAACGTCATGCACGGCAGACCAATATGCAACATCTACATCCAAGAGATTGTACGATTGCATGGAATCCCCAAGACGATAGTGTCAGATAGAGGATCAGTATTTACGTCAAGATTTTGGAGAAGCTTACAGCAAGCTATGGGTACTAAGTTAAGCCTTAGTACAGCTTTCCATCCTCAGACAGATGGGCAGTCTGAGCGTACGATTCAGATCTTAGAGGATATGCTACGCGCTTGTATACTTGATTTCGGAGGATCGTGGAACAAGTACTTACCGCTGATCGAGTTCTCGTACAACAACAGCTACCAGTCAACGATCGGAATGGCATCTTATGAGTTGCTATATGGACGAAGGTACCGATCACCGTTGCACTAGGACGAGGTAGGAGAAAGGCAGCTTCTAAGGCCCGAAGCTGTTAGACAAGCTCAAGAAGCAGTAACGCTTATTAGACAGCGTATGCTGGCTGCTCAAAGCCGTCAGAAAAGCTATGCGGATACCAAGCGACGCGATGTGGAATTCCAAGTTGGAGATCAAGTCTTCATGAAGATATCTCCTATGAAAAGTGTCAAGCGGTTCGGAAAGAAAGGCAAGCTTAGTCCCCGATTCATAGGTCCTTTTAGATATTGGACAAAGTGGGAACAGTTGCGTATAGACTAGCCCTACCGCCAGCACTAGCCGATAGTCACAACGTCTTCCACATCTCGATGTTACGCAAATATGTGTCAGACCCATCTCACGTCCTCAAGAACGATACGATAGCGCTCCTGAGAAAATTGGGGTAAATGGAGAACGGGACCAACCATATATATCTGGTATCAGGTCACTTATTTGTGGCAACACATGTCGTCGTAAATAAATTTTAAATTTCACCGCAGATAATATTGGACGACATTGTTTTAATAAGTATAAATAGTATTATCAGCGATACCTAATCTTATTTTGCATTTAATAATATTCTGAAAAGTTATGTGGGAATTTTTCCTCCTTTTTTTAAAGGAAAATGAAAATATTTTTATTTTTTACGGCGAATATTTTGCTGCAAATAATTTTCAAAAATTTCCGCTAATAATGCATATCATCTACTAATAAACAGTAAAAATGCCAATTCTTTGCACCAATACTTGCACGTTGCATTATTAATTTGTGGTGAACTTGTTGCCACAAATAGTTTTTGCTCTGTTGCTGTATAACTAGGTCAAGTGGGTAGATTCTACGGCCCACTATTAATGGCGGTGAGCTATTTTCAATGCAAATAATATCATCATTAGCGGCGACAAATTGGAGCTGCAGAAAAGGGCTTTTCTTGTGGTGTGAAGCTTCTTGTTGAAGACTCATCTCAATGATGGAGCAAAAAATTATCCATTCCCAATGTGAATAAAGAAAATAACCTTATTATATAGTGAACCTAAAAGATTAAAATAGGTAGGCAAAAATAATATACACATATATTTCTCGTGTGTAAAGAGAATAATATTATTACTTGGCACCCAGTTCATCAATGGAACACATATTTTGGTAAGCTTCACAAAGTTTTTCGAATAAATTCTCTATCTCTTGACTAATCATTCACTCTCTCCCGTCCACATGAATTTTCTAAACAACTTAGATCATTTCCAATGCAAGATATAAATTTTGTTTCAAATTTGACACAAAAAATAAGTCAATGTTATATCTTGCTTAATATTTGCAATTGTGTTCCAGTGCAAGAGATGCAAATTAGTTAAAAAAAAAAGTCAACAATTCATCTAATATTTATTGATAATATACAAAAAATAATCTTTTTTCATTTTTTATTATAAAAAATAGTCATTAATTGTTAATTAATAAATTAGTGATAATATGTTAAATAAAAAAATGGCATTTATAGTTGTGCCAATTTTGACTCATGCTATATCTTGTGCCAAATTTAGCACAACTTGTAACATGTGTCAAATTCGACACTGTTTTTTTTAACATCATTATTAAAGTAATAATTTTGCTAAAATATGCTAAATATAACAATGCACCAACTTTTTATCACTCTACATGTTCTTAGCAACATAAGCATAATTAATTAGAATATCCATTTTGTTTTTTAGAGACACTCTCAACCTGTCTCAGTCTCTCTCTCTCTCTCTTTTACCAAATACCTATATATGCATCGTAGCTAGCTAATTTTCAGCCCTTAGACATAACATTCTTGTTATCCTGTGACCCTTGGATCTCCTCCAACATTCAAAGTAATTTCTCATCACGAATGTAAATTACAAATCCAAGAAAATTAAATAAAATAATACATATATAGAACCACTTACCCATTCATGTTTTATCATTAAAGTTCAGGTACTACATACACATTTCGCCAAATACATTTTAAACAACTCAATACCAACAAAGCTATATATAAAAATATCATATCATAAAGTGCTTCACTTAAGAAAAATTATTGTACTTGTTGAAAACAAAATATATAAAAACAACATAAAAGCCACTTATCATAAGTATATACCTCAAATAGCATTTAATGGGCAAGCGCTGCATCTTTATTCTTCTCTTCATGTTCTCTCATTCAGGAAATAGAACAACTTAGATTTCTCTAAAGTGTTCTTCCAATATGAATCTGTAAATATAAATATGAAACACATTAATGTTTTTTCAAATTGTGGGAAAACAATCATAATTTACATGTTTGGTAATTAATATATGAAAGGAAAAAAAATAAAGAAAAACTACTAACCATGCATCTAGCTTTGAAGGTGTCTTCTTAATTTAGATATTCTAATGCGAATCATAAGGTGAAGCCAATCTTCAAAGCTATTTAAGCACCGAAAATAGGCAATAATTCTCCACTTAGAGCTTAAGAACAAAGTTCCACAAACTCCAATAAAACCAAGAGCAAATCCAACTTCTAGTCCGATATAAAACCATGACATGTCAAACATTTCTTGATCATGTTCAACATAATTTTTATTTTCTGGAAAATGATCTTTGATTTTTCCCTCATCTCCAGGACATGCAGTCAAAAGTGGAGGTCCACATAGTCCAAAATTCCCAAAATAAGAAGAATCTTTGAAGCTTTGCAATTGAGTGGCAGTAGGGATTCTTCCAGAAAAGTGATTATATGAGAGGTCCAAATATGCCAGAGAGGAGAGTTTGGCCAATCCCATAGAAATGCTACCATAAAAATTGTTATGGGACAAATCTAGTGATTCTAGCTTACTCAAGTTCCCAATATTCTCAGGAATGACTCCACTCAAATTATTCCTTGACAAGTTCAATTGAACTAGTTCCACAAGATTTGTCAATCCTTTGGGAATCTCTCCAACTAATCTATTGCTCGAAAGATCAATGACTCTCAGTAATCCCAAAATATTTTCATACTCATATTCTTTTCCTTTCCATCTAACAAATGCATTATTGTCATATAATCCATAAAATAATCGACCAAAAGTATAGTATACTGAAATTGATCTAAATTCCTCTTCAGGCATTAGAATCTCAACCATTGATGTGAAATTGTTGATGCAAGATGGGATAGCTCCATGTATATTATTTTGAGAAATGTCAAATATTTGAATAAAATGAAGATGACACAGATTTGATGGTATTGTTCCATAGAAGTTATTAGATTTTAGTTGAAGGACAACCAAAAACTTCAGTGTTTCTCCAATCCATGGTGGTATAGTTCCTTCCATTTTATTCTCTCCAACATCTAGAAAAGTCAATTGGGTGCAATTCTTCAAGGTTGATGGTAAAGTTCCTGACAAGCTATTATTCCTCAAATGCAATGTTTCAAGTTCATGTAGAGAAGAAATTGAGTTTGGGATCACTCCTGACAATCTATTACTGTGCAAATTAAGAACTTGCAAATGTTGTAGGTGAAACCAACAATCAGGAATGCTTCCCCATAAATGATTATTGGAAAGGTCAAGAATTATCATTTCCCTATTATGTAGAGTAGTGCAAAAGTGATGCACAAATTTTGTGAGGGTATTATTGGAAAGATTCAACACACTTGCTTTGAAAAGAGAATTAGGTGAGATATGACCATGAAACTTGTTAGAGCTTAAATCAACATAAGGAAAATTGTTGGAGTTTAGTGGAATGTTTGGCAAGGTACTATTGATAAGGTTGAAAGACAGATCCAAATAATATAAATTGAAAGTTAGATTGAAAAACCATTTGGGAATGGTATTAGATATTATCCCAGAACTAGATAAATCAAGATATGAAACATTTGATTGTGTTTGGAGCCAAGAAGGAAAATGAGGACCTAACATGCATGATCTCAAACTTATATATTGGAGTTGAAAAGGGGGAATCCAGTTGAATGGCAATTCCAAAGTTAAAGAGTTGGAAGACAAGTCAAGATAGTGCAACTTGGAGAGGTTCCCAAGAAGTGGTTCAGAGACAACTCCTGTGAAAAAATTCTTGGATATATCCAAAATGTTAAGAAAAGAGAGCTTGCCAATAGTTTTTGGTAAAGTACCATTTAACTTATTGTTTGACACATCAAGCTCTCTTAAGTGTAACATCTTTGAAATATCAATAGGCAATGATCCACTTAGTTTGTTTTCTCTGACATTTAAGTCTTTAAGAGACATGGGAAATTTTTCAAAGTCAGGAAAATATCCCTCAATTTTGTTCAAACCCAAATTTAGAATTTCTAAGGAATTGTTATTACAATGTTTGAGGCTTTCTAAGATATCAAGAAGGGTGGAAGTGAAACTATTGCGAACCATGACTAATTCTCGAAGATGGCAAAGATTCTTCATTGATTTTGGTACTTCTCCTTCAAACTGATTAGAGAACAAGTAACAACGCCTTAGAGATCTTAGATTTTCAAAAGAATCTGGAATAGAACTACCTTTGATGAGGAAATTGAGTTGTAGAGAGAGATCAATAAGGTTATTGCTCAAGTTAAGCAAGTGTGAAATTGTTGAAGTTCCAAACGTGCTACCAGAGACATGAAGGGTTGTGATTGAATTTGAAGAGTTTTTTGTAGGAGAAAAAGAAGAATCATCCAACTCAGGAAATTGACAATCATGTAGGTGTAAGTACGACAAGGATGGAGTTGTTTTAAAGGAATCAAACCAATCCAAAGCTTGGGTAAAATTGGTACTTCTCAATCTAAAGATTTTGAGATAAGAAAGATGAGAAAGCCATTTGAAACTCTTAGTAGTCAACTTGCTGAAAGAGCCAGTAAGATCAAGAACATGCAACTTGGTGAGATTTCCAAGTTGTGGAGGAATAGTTCCAACTAAAGGATTTTTTGACAAGTTGAGATATCTGAGATTTGTGAAAGCGTCGATAAACTTTGGAATTGTAGTGAAATCATTGTAACTAAGATCCAAATGCTCCAAGTAATGGAGTTGAACCAAAGAGAAACCGATTTCACCTCCCATAGGAAGCCAATCGAAATCGTCGTCATAAGTAGGGATCAAATTAGGGCGAAGATCAAGCATGACAATATGATTAGTTAAGTTATCGCACCTGATACCTCTCCATGAGCAGCATTCTTTGTTGTTCCTTGTCCAAGATGATAAGATGTTATCAATATCATCAAGGCCTTGTTTGAAGGTGAGAAGAGCTTGTCTCTCTCTTTCTATACACGAGTATTGTACCTGAGAAGCTCCATTATGCAGTCCCTCGTCATCATCACTACTACCCAAAACATGAGTAGTGGCTAGCAAGAACACAAGCACAACAACCATCATATTGAGAATTTGAATTGTTTATCAGTAATGAATGAGTTATGCATCAAACTCAGTATATATATATAGAGAGAGAGAATTGTTAAACATCATTACTGGTGTCCAACACCACAAAAAGGTTACTATTATGAGGTATCACTAACTAGAGGTGTTGAACACTTTAAGAAGTGAAATAATAACACTCATATATATATATATATGACAATTCTCTTATAGGGTCTTCACTTTACGTCCTATTGGTGGGGCTCTTCAGTGTTCTCGACTCGTAATTAGTTTTTAGCGCGATTTTTTTTTATGGCCGTGTATATTGTAGTTGTTTAGAACATCTTGTAATTTTCAGAAAAATCTGAATAGTTTACAGTACCGAAAATTAGGTTCAAACATGTTG
Source organism: Humulus lupulus (assembly GCF_963169125.1). Classification (NCBI taxonomy): domain Eukaryota; kingdom Viridiplantae; phylum Streptophyta; class Magnoliopsida; order Rosales; family Cannabaceae; genus Humulus; species Humulus lupulus. The sequence continues at coordinate 6,284,742 of NC_084798.1, forward strand.
TTTTCCATGCGCATAAAAAAATTAGTCATGCGTGCAATAACATATTTGAACCTAGTTTTCGGTACTGTAAACCATTCAGATTTTTTTTTTTTAAATCGCGTCGATGTTCTAAATAGCTACAATATACACGGTCATAAAAAAATCGCGTCGAAAACTGTTCAAAGGTCGAGAATACTGAGAGTCTCACCGATAAAATTTAAAATGAAGTCTCTTTCTTTCTGAGAAATTCCCTAAAGAAAAGAAAATAAAGTATTCATTGTTAAATTTCCATGAAAAATAGTTGGTCCCCTTGATAATGACCACTGCCCACCAACAAACAATTTTGATGGATTAGGTGATCTGTCTCAATAGCAAAAAAGTGTGATTATATTATATACCAGTCAAATTTAGTGCCCCTTTTTTCTGTCTTAGTTTAGAATACAACGGATAATATTTTAATAAGTATTGAAATTTAAGAAAGAAACTATAATAGATTAATGTTGAAATTGTTTATTTAAATAGAATATATCTAGATATATTATAGAATAATATGTTGTGCTGGACGCGTATGGCTGGAGAAAGAAAGTGGCATATAATAGTGTTATGCTTAGTTTTCGAGCTAACATTTCTAAATATCACATAACCAAAAGCTCGGAAAGTAATTATATTAGCTCGGAAAGTAATTCTGGTTGGAATAAACATAACCAAAAACTCTATAAAATAAAATTATTTGAGTACTAATAGTGTAATAATTTATTAATTATTCAACCACGTAAAAATTTGCTTAATCACTCTTTTTTCATGCTTGACGAAAACATGCTTCGACAAATAATAATACTGTTTATCTTTTTAAAAAAATTAAGATAAAGCAAAAGAAGGTTAATTAATTTGTTTTATTTTTGAATTTGGTGGTATTTGTTTTTGTTTTATTTTTTATAATGGATGATTCCATAGATTAAGTGGTAAATCCTTAATTACTCGAGTATTATTTCAAGTAAAAAAATTAAAGCATCTTAAAATCAACACTTTATAAAAATAAAAAAAATGGGTCACAAAATCCCTAGATTGACAAGGATCACTCGTACTATGACAAAGAAGGTTAATTTGTTTTATTTGAATTTGGTGGTCTTGTTGTTTTTGTCTTACTGGATAAAGACTTTTTATTTTCCTTAATTGTCTTGGTCTTTTTTTGAGGAAATTTCATTGCCGGCCTGTTAATTTATTTATTTTATATTAGATATTCTAAGTTCAATTTGTAATGTTCTTTGAAGATTTTTCTTCACCGTCAGCATTCACTAAACTCTAGGCTAATAGAAATAATTAACATAAAAGCTTACAATAATTAATTAAGTTGGAATGCATTTATTTCTCTTATAGACTATATATATATATATATGTATAATACGTACAATGTGACAGGGGACCAAAATAAAGGTCCTTATTGAGTAGGACAATTACTAGTGCGGTGGAGTACTCTCTAGTTCAATTATTGAAGAGATTTTTTTTAAATAACCAAAAAGTAATAAAAAAAATATTATTTTTAATGTAGCACAGATGTTTTTATATTTGTACGGAACAAAACTTCAAAATTACAGAAATATTACTAGCTCTTTCTCTCTCTCGCAGGCTGCAACCCGTCCTCTCTCAGGTGGCACCCATGGTGATTTTCGCCTGAAACAACATTCAAACTCAACCTCAAACAATAACAAAACCATAGACTAGACCTCTCTCAGGTGACCCACGACGATTTCAATTTCAAACAACAGCCAAACTTGACCTGAAACAACAAAAAAATTAAATAGCATTTCGATCTGAAACAACATCTCAACTACAGACGATCTAGATCTGAAAAGCAACACCACAACGACAACAAATCTCGATCTGAAAAAAGAATCACAACTACAACCCGATCTCGATCTAAGAAAAGGAGCAACATCAAAACACTATAGCGGCCGACAATCTGGATCTGACAGCAACAACAGCAAAATCTAAAACATTGTTGCTTTTGAGTTGTTGGCATGTTGTGTTGATGTTGTATTGTCAATAATCCTAACATACAACCTGCACAGACAAGTAGACAATGCAAGATCAACATAAAATCAACATCAAGTCAACAACGGTCTCTAATGGTGATGGTGTTGTTGCTGTGAAAATTTGAAGAAGAATAAGAAGAAGAAGAAATAATGAAAAAAAGACATGGAGAGCGAGAGAGAGTTTATTTTGCTTTGTGTTGATGATAGTTTTTTTTTAATAGTATATATTGCGTTGTTTTGCTGTTGAGATAGTATTGCCGAAATTGAAGTATGGGACAACACTATCAAAACATTAGAGAAATGATCAAACAACTCAACATAAATCATAAAACAAGACTTAAGCAACAAAACAAAACACATAAAAGGAATCATCAACATGAGATCAGAACGAAAACAATAGGAAAACTCAAAAATAACAAAATAAATCAAATCAAATGCAACAACAATAACAAAAATAAATCAAAAGATGAAAGCATCAACAAAACAACTTGTAAACAACTAAGGATCAACATAATCATTAAAGATCTAGAGAAAAACTCATTCAGTCATAAAACTCAGATCAACATAAATAACACCAAAACAACAACAGTCCAACAACAGAAAGGAAAATAAGAAATTACACAACAATCATACATAAACAACACAACAACAGTCCAAACAACAGATTAGAAAATAAGAAATTAGTTTTGGTCGCATTAGCTCCTTGCTTCCTTCAAGTCTATTCGTGTTTATGATTTCTTTTTGGAACCAATAAGTTTTCCATGAAAGATGATATATACATGGACATTTATGAAATTTTGGTGGTTCAATAAAAAAGAGAAAGAGATCAAAAAATGTGAACTTTTGGCATTTTCAATGCAATAATGGCCATAAAGATCCACATCCACTTTTATGAATAAGTATTATAGAAAATATATATTAAAAAAAAATCATACCACTGACATTTTTTTTTCTTTTAATGAAAAGCAACCCAAACAAATTAAAAGCAATAAAAGAAAATAATGATCAAATATGTAGTACAACCAATAAAGCAACACAAGTTTTTAGGGAAAAAAAAATGAAGAGTTTAAAGTGTGATCATTTATGAGAAAAAGAAAGAATAGAGAGAAGAGTGTAGAAGAAAAGTGGGAAGAGTGAGAAGAGTGTTTTGAAATTTAAAATATTAAAAAAATACAAATAATCATTACAAAGTACACAGATTAGACAGGGTACTATAATTGTAATATGTAAACTTAATGTATCGTATAAACAAAAAAAGTAAACAGTATAAAAGTTAAAATTGTGTCATTTTTGTAACTTCATGTAAAATTCTCATTATTGAAACATTTTTGTTTTTATACGGATAGAAGTTGAAATGTGGAATAATCCACTACTATTTATTTGTCGACATATATAGTTTTACTATTTTTGAAAAATAACAAAAATTACATAATAAATCAATTTTATTGATAAAAGTAAAAGTAATAATGGTGAAGTGGAGTAACTAATGTTTTTATGATAAATAATTGAATACGCAATATACACTAACATCTCTGTTGAACATAATTGCTAATTTTGAATTGTTAAATTGTAAGTGACTCACTAATTCTTTAGAATAATAAAAGGATTCAGAATATTATGTTGAAAATGTAGAATAATGTGTAGAAGAAGATGCATTCATGATGTATATAGTAAATATATAGGCAAGGAAAATAGATTATACAAATAAGCAAATGAAGTATGTCATCTCCCCTGTCCTAATTTGTTACATTAAGTACAAATACACTAGAGAAATTTAATAAATAATAAATCACTAATATATATCATTTCTATATAAAAAGTATTTAGATAACGGAAATTTTACACTTGGTGTTAGATACCAATCCTCTTACCTTATTTTTTTTTTTTGTTGCTTTATTCACTCTGTCTCTCTTTGCAGACCTCTTTTTGTTTCTTATTCTCGTTTTGTTTGTTTTCAAATTATTTATTTTCCTCAAAATCGATTTATATATTTTAGGAATTATTTTTTTTCTACTTTAATGCTGCATGGCTTAAAAAAATGTGCCAATTAACCTCAACTAACTGGTCACTACGCAAATTAAAGATAAAATAATATCTCTTCTTTATAATAAATGTGTAGATTAGAGAAATTTTTTGTTTTAACGGTTTTTTATTTTATTTTTTAATGTTAAATTTAACTGAATATTTTTATATTTAACATAATATTTTTATATTTAATGATAGTTTGTAAATATTTAAATTTAAATAAAATAAAATAAATAATTAATAAAATTAAAATGAGATATTTTACAATAATAAATAATTAAACAAATCAAAATAGAATATTTTGGAGATATTTTATAATGATGATTATTTAAAAATAATAAATAATTAAAAAAATTAAAATATGATATTTTTAGATATTTTACAATAATAATTATTTACAAACAATAAAATCATACGTTTTATAACTTAAATAAAATTTAATTAAACTTAACTCACTTATTAGAATAATATCATATTAAACATATAATATAATCTACTGTCAATTAGCAACAAATTATTTTTTTTTAAAAACTACCAAGAAACTTAAATTTAAAATTCATATATAATATTTAATATTACATTAAACATATAATATATAATTTCTTGTTGTCACTCCCAAATTAAAAACTAGAACAAACATAAACTTAAACAAAAATAAATAAATTATTTAATTGAAATAGGATATTTATTTAAAATTTATATGACATTAATATAAATTTAATAAATATAATTAATAAACTCTATAAATAAAACCAAGCAAACGTGCATATTGCACGTTGTTTGTATCTAATATATATATATGGACTTTGATACCATTTATATCAAAGGATATATGATTATGACTTTACCATATCACTAATTTTATCTTTAAAAAGTATTATTTCTTATGGCTTTTCTACCTATTAAGTAACCATAAGCCAATAACTTAATTATGTAGAAAAAAATGACTTATTTGTAAAATTATATACATTTATAATGTAATTTTAAAGTAATATAATTGATAATTCATACAAATAAGGGTTTATATCTTTTTGGACATTGTCTTCTGACAAATGACTTTTTAGATTCTGTGTTTTGTAAAATGGTTCAAATAGTACCCTTAATTCGATTTTTATCAAAGTTTTATGAGCTAAAATTACAAATAATTCAGTAAACTAACAATTTAAAACAAAAACAAAAACAAAATTATTTTGTCTGACAACTGTGTTGTTATATTCAATTTTTTCTTCATCAAAATTGAGTTTAGATGTCTATTTAAATCATTTTACAAAATACATAGTCCAAAAAGAAATTTATCAAAACACATAGTCCAAACAACTAATGAGACAAAATAAAAAATCAAAAAAGCATAAACCCTACAAATAATAGTAACTACAAATTAAAATCGTAAACGAGTAGTTTTATAATAGGACCAAGCTAGCTACGTAGTAGTGCCTCAATTTTGTTTGAGAGCTACAATGGTCTCACTTTCTCCATTCTTTGCGTTGCTGCCTAACTTTGTACGTCCATAAGAACTTTAACACCACACACACATACATAACATTGGTCAAATATGGATGCTTGAAAATATGAATTTACATCACTCGATCGAAGTGGAAAAGAAGATCTAGTTGAGTCTAGCTCTTTCGATCTTATTATTATGTCAATGGGTGTAATAGGATTCACATATAGAGTAGGACCAAAGTAAACTCGTCGATGAATTATTGGACCATTTTGTTCATGAGTGGACAGAAATTGAAATGTAGAATATTATTTTTATTTTTTAGTTATTGAAAATGACAAACATTGAATTATTGAAATGTAGAATATCTTTTACTAGAATCCGACATAGTTTTACTAGTTTTCAAAATAGTAATCATAATAATTATAATAAAATAAAGTGAATTTAGTAGTCACTGCTCTAATCTATTTTTGGTATGTAGACACATTATAACCTAATTTTTCTTTATATGATGGTATATTTTGTAGTTATAGTAGGTATTTAGTTTTCAAAAAAATTCGAATAATTTACGATATTGAAAATAAAGTTAAAAATAGTCAGCTACATGCATTTAATTGATTGTTTAAACTTTGTTTTTGACACCGTAAAGTATTCAGAATTTTCCAAAAACTGAAGGGATATGTGCTATAACTAAAATGTACATCATCATCATGTAAAAAAATATGGGTTATAATGTTTCACGTGCTGAAAATAGATTTTTTTCATACCAAAAGAAGCAAAAATAATGTCCCTACATAAAAAATTTCCTATATATATTTATATTAGTTAAAGTAACATATGATACATATTTGCTTAGTTTTATTTAGAAAATATATTAATTTATTGTTATATAAATTTTAAATAAATAAACAATGCCTGTATTATAAAATAAGATGTTTGATAAATTGTAACATGAAATATACATAAAAATAAATAATAAATAAATAAATTAAGCCAACACGTTGTATACAGCTTTTTTTTCTTCAAAAAATTGCTAAATATATATCCCACTAACTTTGATATTTAAACTCAAAAATATTTATAAATATATATTGATAATAATTGTAACGCCCTACTATCCAGAGATCGTTACGTTATGTATTTTAAACAATGCTAAACTCGTTAACCGAGTCATTTGGCCATAATCGTTAATGTGATTAATGGTTTAGGGTTAAAAAGTTTTGGTCAAAGATACAACGTTTCACTAAAACGTTTACTGTATACATTGAGATCTCAAAATACATTTTAAAGGTTAATTACAATAAAAGATTTACAACCAGCCAACCTAAGCGGCAAAATAGGATTTAATCCTCTTTAAACCCTCGGTCGTGGTGGTCGAGCAGCCGCATATGTACACATCGTCACCTAAGCTCTCCAACTCAAGGATGGTCCAGCTTTCTTTTGCCTTTACCTACACCACATTGCACCTGTGAGCCGAGACTCAGTAAGAATACTCAATATGCTCATGAACAAGTAATAACATGTCACTTAATCATAATAGGCATGCCTAGCAATACTAGCCCTACTCATGCATGCAAGCAAGTCCAAATAAATGATTATGGGCCCTATACCCTCCTGTATGGATGACTATTAAGTCAATCTGAGGATATGCTTCCAGGATAGATGACTAATGAGTCTATCTCTGAATAGGTGACTAATGAGTCACACACTTGGGCTCTGCACCCTAATCAGATAAGTTATTAATGGGTCATGAACTTGGTAGGTGACTAATGAGTCACACACTTGGGCTATTCACCCTAATAAGATAAGTGACTAATGAGTCACGCACTTGGTAGATGACTAATGAGTCACACACTTGGGCTCTGCACCCTAATCAGATAAGTGACTAATGAGTCACGAACTTGGGCTCCGCACCCTAAGCCATGTGACATTACATTCACTTGAGCCTTTTGGCCCTGGCTCAATGTAACTAGCCTTTAGATTAGACAAGCGCTTTTATTTTCATCGAACTTGGGGTCGGTCAAGCATTTAATGCTCATAATGATTAGATCTAATCATTTCGGCTATGCATTCAATATGCTTATGTCGTTCTTGACTCATAGGTCAATTCCATACGACCAGTGTCGTTTCTGACTAATGAGTCGTACCGCTCACAAGTAAGCAATGCACCCAGACATATATCATATGTCAAATATCCAAATATAAGGCATTTAGCATGCTTACTCAACATTCACTAGCATAATTATGATCATGCACATTTACAGAGACTCAAGTTTTGATCAATTCCATATTCAATATTCATGTCATGCCCTAATCACATGTGCTGCTATGCATTTACAATGCAATCAATGTCCATATATAGAGCACTCAGCATGCCTCATCAATAACCATGCATGTCACATACTCGGTGCAGTTTTCTTACATTTGGTCCAAGCACAGGTTACCAATAATTTTAGCCACAAGCACGATCCTGTTTCCAAGCCTCCAGTGATAACCTAGCCACAACCATAATATAAAACCTCATCAAAAATGAGTAAATAAATACTTTCGGACCCAACCCAAGCCTCCGGGACGCCAAATCCTACTCAACTGGGTAGTAGGATCGATCTCAGGCCCTTAGAGTTAAGTTCCCACGATTAAAAACCAAATCTAGGAAAAAATACACAAGTCGGTCATGACTTGGCCTAGTGAGTCGCGACTTGGCCACGAAACCATCCATTTCCTTCGATTTTTACCACTTTAAACCTACCCAAACATATCCAAATCCCAAAATCAAAGTTCCCAAACATCATAATTATCCAACACCAATAAAACTCAAGCTTCAATTCATTCAAACACTCATCAAAACATAAAATCCAATCAAAGCTTAAAAACTTTAGGGTATGATTGGTTCGCGATTAGAAAACTGTATTTGTAACGCCCTGGCTACCCCAGAACAGTTACGGTGAACAGTGAACCGGAAATTTGACTCGCTACCCGAGTCCTTTGGTTAAAAATGTGATCAAAGTGTTATTATTAGGTTAAGGTGAAAAACCAGTAAAAAGGAAATGATATTTTGCATTAAGTATATAAACTGCTCATGAGCCATTAAAAACGTTTACAAGTTGTGTTATAGTACAAAATGGTCGCTACTGTTTCAAATTTACAAACTCCGCCGACCTAAGCGACAAAAATAGGGTAAACCCCCTAGTTCCTCTGAGAACTCCTTGGCCGTGGTGGTCAAGCGGCCGCATATGTACACAACACCACCTAAGCTCTCCACTCATGGTTGGGTGAGCTTCTCTTTCCCTTTACTTGCACCACACAGCACCCATGAGCCAAGGCCCAGCAAGAAAACACAATAAAGCATGATATAATATCAACAATGACCATAATAATCATTCAGGACTATCAGTCCAAAACAGATAGGTGACAGTAGCAAAAGTCACAAAAGTAGGAACAGCTCCCTCTAGCCATGTGACGATAGGGTCACCAGGGCTTAACTGATAAGTGGTTCTTTCATAAGTTTGATCAGGATAGGTGTATGGTGAATGGTCACCAACATAACCTTCCTCCCGACTCTAGAGTCGTAACTATGGAACAGCTTTCCCAGCCATGTGACAAACAGTCATCGGGGCCCTATGCCCTGGCTCTAAGTGCTAGTCTTAGACTAGTCAAGCGCTTATAAGTTCATCGACTTTAGGGTCGGTCCAGCATTAATGCCATAGAGTCATTCAATGTTGATATCGATTAGATCTAATCTTCAATTGGCCCGGCGTTCATAACGCTCTGCCATTTCTGACTCTTGGGTCAGTGTCCCTGACTAGTCAGTGCCATAAACAAGTAACCAACATTGACTAGCATTTAATATGCAATCCATGTCCACATATATCAACCAACATGCTTCAATAACAAACCATGCATGCCATATACATATACAGGGTGCAACTGTATTCATACACTGTATTCTTACCTCTAGTTCGAGTGAAAGTTATAATAAGAACGACCCCTGAGAACGATCAATCTTTAAATTCCTTGACGGTCACCTGGTCATAACCAAAATATAGGATTCATCAATAAAAATGATAACAGAGGGTTCCCAAACCAAAACCTAGCCTCCGAGACATCAAACACTACTCAACCGAGTAATAGGTTCAACCTCGAGGCCTAAGGCTTGAATCCCCAAGCTAAAAACACAATTCTGGCCAAAAAGCCACTAAGGGCCACAGCCCTCCCCAGTTGCGCCGCGACGCGCCCCTCAGACAGAGACGGCCCTCTCTGTCACAAACCATGGGCCGCAGCGCACCACAGCCATGCCGCAGCGCAATACCCTGACCAGCCAAAAATCCAACACGCACCAGCTCAACCTCCCCTGCGTTTTCCCTTGGAACCAAGCCTTCAAACCAGCTCCAAACCTCCTCCAAACACTCAATTCAACCTCTAAACATCACTTATAACTCACCCTCATCAAAACCCAAGCTAAACATCAATCAAAACCTCCATAAATCCAAACTATCATCAAGAAATCACAAACTGAAATCTTAAACTAAAGCAGAGTAAAAACCAGAAACTTATGGCTGAACTCACCTCAAATCCGAGTTTGAACCTCCTTCAATGGCTGAACCAAGTCTACAAACCCAGCCCCTTGATTTCCTAGCTTGAAACCTCACTTTGAGCTCAAAAACTCCAAAGGAGAAATGGTGGAGAATGTTGTACGAGAAGGAGAAGGAAGAACCCTGTTTTGCTCTGTTCTTACTACAGCCATCTAAAGGGTCATATAAATCCATCCAAATGAGTAAAATGCCCCTAAGTCACTTAAGGCTTCTAAAATCATTTCAAGGGTAAAATTGGTACTTTCCACTTATCCCGTTAATCATGATTAACGCTTCCCAATTCCCGCTAATCTCAATATTCTCAAACACCAATAATTCCTATCCCGTTACCCTATAATTCCCGGTAACACTCTAATCACTAAAAACACCCCGAGACTCACCCCGAGCCCCGAGCTTAAGCCCATTATGACCAAACCGATAAATCATACTTAAAGATCGTCTCATGCTGAAATACTCGAACCAATCCACATTATAATGTGGCCTCACAATATACCATTGACATGCAAACAAATATATAATTATGCCCTCAACGGGCCAAATTACCAACACACCCCTGTAAACAAAATGTGGACCCACATGCATGCATTTAACATCATATTATAATATAATTTTCATAAACATGCATAAATTCATTTAATGGCATAATTAAACAGTTATGGCCCTCCTGGCCTACTAATCCAGCCATTAAACCATATTAGGAAATCCGGGGCATTACAGTATTTTTGAAAAGTGGGATTCTGAAATGAAAATCTGAATTTAGTGACTAAAAATATGTTTCTGAAAATGTGATTGGTCCAATGTCAGTAAACTGTTTTTGAGTTTTAAAAAACTGAATCTGTGATTGGTATTAAATTTGAAAATATAACAGAAAATGAATATGTGGGATTTTGGAAAATAATTTCTCAAAATTGAGAAAACGAACTTTTCTCGTTTTCAATTTTCCTTAACAAATTTTGGATACAGGTTTGAATTTAATTTTTAAAAACAGTTTACCAATCAAAGATTATGATGGGTCCCACCAATTTCAAGTATTCAAAATCATAAAATTGAACCCTAATAAGATACCAATCAAGCCCTTAAAAACTTAACTTAAAACTTGAATTACTTCTAATTGAGTCGTTTCCCAACTAAATCCTCCGGATAATAAGCTTCTAATCTTCCCTAGAATCGCTATGCCTCGATCCTTGCTTGAATCCGAGTCCTAAAACTCAAGTTTCCTTCGAAAATGTGATCAGATGTCAAAAATGGAACGGGAGGGAGAGAGAATGTTCTGAACATTCTTTTATAATTCTGACAGATTACTTCAAGTTTAAGTAACCTCAAGCAAATCCTAATGCTCGGGGTCCCGAAAATGCCCCTCGGGGTAAAATAGTCAAAATTCCCATAATTTCCCCCTGATCTCACTAACTCCCAATTTATCATCAAATATTTATTCTCATTACCCAATATCCTGGTAATGTGTTAAATACCCATTGACTCACTCCGAGTCAAGTATGGATCCCGTTGTGACTTTCCTACTACCTTGCCTCTAAGGATCTTCTTGTGTTGAGTAACCCAAGCATAACCAAATAATAATGAAGTACCACACACATACCACATATATGTCAAATTATGAAAATTGCCCAATTAATCAGAAATGGGCCCACATGCATATTTAATACACCTAAACATGCATGCATATCAAGTCATATTGTGATATAACTCACAATATCACATAATGATACACATAAATATCACATAATCATATAATTCCATAATTTGTCATCTTGGCCCCAAATCAAGGCCCTAAGCCTTATTAGGAAATTTGAGTTTACAATAATATTTCTTAAAAAAATCTTTTTATATTTATTTAAAAATTATATTTTATCTAATAACATTTGTTAATCATTTATTTCATTCAATTAGGTTAAAAAATTGAAATAATTCATTTTCTCTTAAATGTTTAATTTTTTATTGGATAAAATTAGTACATATAAAATTTGAAAAAAGAAAATTACTGTTAAATCCTAAATTAGCATCTCTTTAAAAAGTGTCAATTTATGTCAAAAGTGATGAGTTAGATTTGGATCTCGTAAATCTGATGATCAAATTATTAGATTTCTCTAATTTGTGTCATTTGCGATTTTATTATTCATAAATTGTATTATATGACTAATAAAATGTAGGTACTTTTTTTATAAAGTATATTTAATTAATAAAATGATTTTTACTCATTTATTAAATAAAAATATCTTGCTTTTGGATAAGTGCACATAAAAAGAAATTTTGTTTCTTTGTTTGGTTTATGTAGATCCTGATCAAATCCTAAGGATAATATCCTTGTGTGATCTCAGTCGGCTGGACAATAAAATAAATAAAATAAGATATTTCAATTATTTAATTTCTATTTAATAAATATTTGTTTTATTCCTTTTTATTTTGACTCAATAAAAGAATATAATTAATGTGTGAATCATTTTATTCTTTCTTTTATTCTGTACATTAATTTCCTTTATTATAGGAAAAAATAGTATAATGTACTTGGACACAAACGTGCACTAGATTCTTTATCAATTTGTCCAAAATACATTAATTTTTGCTCTGTCAGAATTGATTTTCTCAGCTAATCAGATCATCTGTAAATTAGGGAACGTTTATTCTTAGCTGCTCTACTCTTCAACTATAAAGAAAGGACTCTCAAACATTGTTTCGATAACTCTTTGATAATATTGATTGTATTTTGTCGTAATCAAAAAAGTGTTTTATTTTAAAGTGATTTATGTATGTGAGACTAAGTGCACCATCTTATAGTCTACTAGTAAGTTAAGCTACATTGCCTGTTGTGTATTTTATTCTAAGTGTCAAAAACAACTATTAGTGTCGTTCTCATAAGTGAAGAAGATAGTAAGCAATAACACGTTTATTATATATCTAAAACTCTATTAGATGCAGGAATTAGATAACGACGGTTGAAGAAGCGCAGAGCCTCAGACCCTACTTCTAGTGTTACTCTTTAGTCAGGGTCGTCTTAAATATTTTGGAGGCCCTGTTCTAAATTTAAAAATTAGGCCCCTAATAAAAAAATTGTAATTTGTAAATAAAATTTTTAACACTAAAAGAAGAAAAAAAAAACTAAAAAATCACTAAAAAATAGAGAAAAAAAATTCAAATTAGGCCCTATATTTTGGGTTGTTTAACTGGGTTTATTAAAAAAAAATCTGAAAAACATTAAAAAAAAATATTGGGCATTTTTTTTTGGGTCCTGTGCAGTAGCCAAAAAAAAATGCCCAATATTTTTTTTTAATGTTTTTCAGATTTTTTTTTAATAAACCCAGTTAAACAACCCAAAATATAAGGCCTAATTTGAATTTTTTTTCTCTATTTTTTAGTGATCATAATAGTACCATTAGAGTCCGCCCTGCCTTTAGTAGTACTCACCCTATAACTACCTCGTTCCAATATCTACTTGATGCTTCCAATTTTAGCAACATTCTTGAGAGAATGTCAGATGCGATAATGAACTGTGCATCAAGGGTCTCTAATCCAAATATTCTCGTATCATAATTATGCATTCCAAAATATCCAAGTTAAACAATTATGCAAATACTATTATGATCATGAAATATTTTACTCCAATGTAGTGGGAGGTACCAAATCAATTCTATTTTGTGTTGCCGAATTAACATGAGATGAGCAGCCAAATTATACAAATTAAATCTACAAACTACGTAAAAAAATAATAATAATAAAAATAAAGAGAAAATCAAATTGGATATTTAAAGAAACAAGTCAAATACAGATTATCCATTAAAAACAAAGTTTTTTCCGATTCTTGTTGAGGTAAAAAAACCTTCAAACCAGAGAAATTCTCAAACAGTCTTTCACAACCTTGCAGATAGCTACAACCAGAAATGTCAAGATATTGAAGTTGAGTGCAGCTGTTGAGGATGTTGAGCACACCTTCATTAAAAATGGTCAAATGGGAAATTTCAAGATGCTTTAGCTTTGGCATTGTAGATGCTACAGCAAAAGCCTCTTCATCACTAGTGCCATTATTAGTCATAATAAAGTTCATATCTAATCTGGCTAGATTCTTACAGTTATAGCCAATTGCCCTAATAGCTGAGGCTCCTATTCCATAGCACTTACTTATATCCAAATGAACTAAGAATGAGGAGAGTCTCACAGCTAATACAGTTTCAAATATTGTTGAATCTTTGCTTAAATTAGTCCCTGGCATCTTCAATGTCCGAAGTGATTGGGCACTACAATATATAACAGAAGTAAATATACATGTACATGTACTTTACAATATGAAATTTTAAAACCAATATGCATATATAAATTAACTGACATGTCTATATATACTTACTGGTCAGCAACTAGAGATAATATTTGGGCATTGAGCAAACCACCACAAGAAAGGGAGTGAACTTGGCCTGAATTTTTTCTTACCAACATTTCAAGTAACAGTGGAAAATGCATTGACTTGATAACATCAGCGGTTCTGAACTCATCAAGGTCTTCTATAACCGTGTAAACATAATAAGAATCATCAAGATCTAGTAAGTCATCCATTTCTTCAAAATCTATGTCATGCCAGCAATCAGGCTCGACAATAACTTTGCTCCATGACTTGCAAACGAGTGGCACTGAGCGAAGTTTGTCTCGTAATGGTAACTTTGTAAAGATTAATACCAGTGCTTCTGGTATCAATTCAGCCCAACAATTCCATTCTTACTGAGAAGAAATATCATATAAGAATTGAGAAAAACGATCAATAAAATATGAGACAATTTAATTGAAGATTATCACATATATGTATAGTTCAATAATATTTATAGTACTTCAGTATCAGACTTGTAAGATGCATGAAGAGCTCAACAGTCGCAAGAAATAATTTCTCATTATTAACTCAATTGCTGCAATTAATTTATCTTATTGGAATTGAAAAAGAACTGCATGCCTAATTATAAATATATATTGAATTAATGACAATGCAACTTTTGATGAGTTTGACCATCATTAAAGTATAATATTTATTATATGATCATGTCGTTTAATCTCTCTGCCCCTATTCGAGTTTGGCCAATGTTATGTTTATTTTAAGAATATACAGTACGTTCAATGTTAATTATTGTTATTAGATCATGAGCACTGATAAAAAAATATTATTACATAATGAAAATGTGACAAAGATCGAGAGTAGTATATCATTTCTTATCTCACCTATATATTCTTGGTCTTTCCAATAATCTACTATTTGGAAGCCTTCCCAATTGTTGGTTGCAATTGAATAAATTGATCATAGCTCTAAATTTGGATAACAGCAAACTCTTTGGAGCAATCCCAATCTCAATGGCTTCACAATGCACTATGTTGGAATATGTAGATGTTGGAGAGTAATTGGAAGGAACAATACCAACATGGTGATAAGATAGACATGTCAATGGTTAGCCAAACAGCACAAGAACAAGGAGAAATGCCTCTGTATTGCAACACCTGGAAGTTCGACAGCCTGGTCTCTCCCTCAATGGGTTACACTTACACCCTCCACTAAACTCTTCACACCTACAAATGAGCTTACTACCTTAGACCATCTCCAATGCAAAATGTAAATTTTGTGTCAAATTTTTGTGTTAAATTTAGCACAAAAAATGAATTAATGTTATATTTGGTCCAATATTTGTAATTGTGCTCCAATGCACAAGATGCAAATTAACACAAAAAAAATTAATAATTCATGTAATATTTATTGAGAACTTACAAAAATTAATTTTTTATTATCTAAATTATGTACTCCAAGAAATTTGTCATTAAAAAAATAAATAAAAAATTATATATGGTTGGTCATTAATTACCAACTACTCAATTATAATAGTTAGTAGTGTTTATCCATAAATCAGCTGCTGATGACGTGGCAAGAAGTTACGACACGTGGCGGACACGTAACAAAGATACGGCTCGCCTGTCGATCAGCATATTCTCGCATGAAAAGATCAAGTTTTATATACGACCAGTCTGGTCGTAGATTCCGCTCATTTATGTAAAGATTTGTACAGTTGTAATGATATCCGAGAATATCTCTTCATTATGACTTGCAGATCCGTTCATTAAGGATATATATTATTTCTTAATTCATGTAACTCTTCCTGAGCCTATAAATACACAAGAGATAGCTCAGGAAAGAGGGGGGGATCCTTTTCTTTCGGAATCATACTACTATTATCCATCGTTGTATTGCTTTTATCTTCAAAGGTCTGTGAAACTCAGGAACCCTAGTTCTTTGATCACACCTTGGGAGATCAATATTAATAATAGTATCAAGTGGACGTAGGTCATTACCAATCACTGGGGCCGAATCACTATAAACTTATGTGTTCTTTATCTTTCCATTAGATTAATTTCTCAAACTCTATATTACTTTCTTGTCATTTTCTAGACTCTGTGTCGTTGACCAAAATCAGGGTCAACATTCAGGTGCTTTCATTGAGAGCTTTGAATCCAAGAAAATCTAATGGCAAAGACTACCAAGAAGACTGGACAGGCTGCTGCCGCACCATCCCAGGCTCCTCCCCCAAATGTGGCTGAAGACGAACCTCATTTGGAGTTCGATGAGGAGGAAGTGGACTCTGAGACCCTGAAAACAACACTGGGGGTGTTGCAGGATGAATTCGCCGCTCTGAGGGCCAATCAAGAGAGTGTCGCCGAGTTAATGGTGTCACAACAGAGGGAGATAGAGCGCCAGCGCCAAGAGCTGAGCGAACGACAGGCAGAGATGGACCGTCGTCAGAGGGATGCCATGGCATCCCTTGAAGTAGCCCTCCAGTTGGCTAGGAATCAGGCTGCGCCTGCCTCGTAGCCTGATCAACCCCCAAGTGGGCCACCTCAAGGAAGTCCTAATCCTAGCCCTCTGCTCCAGCCAACAAGCCCTCAAAGGCCGGAGCAGCCACCGATGCCTTAGGATGATATCCCGCCTAGGGATCTTGAGATGCAGCCTCCGTCCTAGGCTGGTCGAGGCAATCCCCTTCGCCCGAGGCAGAATAGGGTCGGGCAGCAGCCCCGCAGCCCTAGACGCCCAGGGGGTGAAGAGCTGCATCCACCGAGCAGGGGGCAGCGTCCTTCTGCCAACAGAAGGAACTCAGAGATAGGCTCTGCGATCAGGGGCCCCCCACGGCATGACAATGCACGAGGACCCACCGACCAACGTAGGCCTCCCCCTAACGCTCGGGAAGTTCCAGCCCAAGGAGGCAACAGAGGAGACAGTCAGTCCCACCATAGTTAGTCAAGATTCAGAGATGGCCTTGGCTACAATGAGGCCGACTCTGGCAGAGGGAATGCTGGTCGGAGGAACGAGGAGAGAGGTGGAGGCAGAAGCCTCCCACCTAGAGAAGACCGACAAGCAGGACATAATGTTGGGGGGCAGCCCAAACAAAACAACGTCTTTAGCCAGCTCGGAGCCAGCGAGCAGTGGCGAAGAGACGATGACTTGAGGGATGTACTCAATGATCGCCGAGAAAGGCACGATGAGTACATTCCCTCGGCACAAGAGGCCCCAGCAATTCCTAAAGCCGTTCAGGCTCAAATCGATGCCCTGAACCAGGCTGTGCAATAACTGGTCGAGGGGCGGACATCGCATATCGAGTACGATCGGAGGAGAGGCACCCCTTTCGTACAAAGGATTGTTGTGGCAGAAACCCCCAGCAAGTTCAAGATGTCGACTCTACCAAATTTTGACAGGTATGGAGACCCAATATCTCATGTGAACAAATTTGAGATACAAATGGACATTCAGAAAGTCTCTGAAGATGCTCGTTGTAGGATTTTCCCAGCGACCCTTTCTGATGCTGCTCAGGAGTGGTTCTTTAAGTTCCCTCCTGCAAGTATAATATCTTGGGAGATGTTCGTGAAGGAATTTTACGGACAGTTTTATGCAGGTCGTGTGCACCCCACCGAGGCAAACCAACTGGTCGAGATACGCCAGAAAGAAGGGGAGCCTTTAAAGGACTACGTTCAGCGCTTCATGCGAGCCGCAGCAGGAGCCAAGACTGTGGGCAATGAAGGCAAGATGATGGCCCTAACCGCTGGGGTTAGGCGCCATTCTCCCCTCTAGAATAGCCTCAGGAAGCATGGGGTTAGAAGTACCCAGGGGTTTTTAGATCGGGCTGACCGGTACATCAAGCTTGAGGACGCGATTGCCAATGAAGGCATGTCACCAGCAAAGAACAAAGGGCCCAAAGAAGAACCCGCCAAAGCCGCCAATGGGTCTAAGCCCAATGGAAACAGCAAAGGCAACGGCAACGGAAAAAATGGTGGAAAGCGAGCGAATGGCGAACCTCGGCCTCTGAGAGTAAACGTCCCAAAAATAATCGGTATGAACCGAAATTCACCAATTACACTGCCCTTGTTGAAAGCCGAGCCGAGGTTTTCCAGGCGACCAGCTCGAGCGTGCCCTACAGACAACCCACACCTATAAGAAAAGATATCTCCAAGAGAGATTCAACAAAGTTCTGTCGTTACCATAACAACTATGGGCACAACACCAATGAGTGTAACCAGCTGAAGGACGAGATTGAGTTCCTGATAAGACAGGGACACTTAAGAAGATATGTACGAGTTGCGGGAGGTTCTCAGTGAGAGGCTCAAGGTGGCAATAAGTCGACGCCTGCACGCTAGCGCTCGCCACCTTCACAGCCAACTCCCGTGGCAGGTACCTGTAGAGTCCAAGAACTTTACTTAGCTAAGATAGATAATAGTATGATAGTATTTATAGCATTATCTTTGTTACTGTGGATTTTTGGTTCAGACCGGGAATTATTTGGACACTCATAGTAGTACTTATAGATTTTCTAAGTTTAACCTATAGTTTAAGAATATTAAGTATAACCTAAGGTTTGATTAAAGTGACTGATATTAAGGATTATATTATTATATTATAAGGTTTAGACATCAACCAATAGGATTTTAAGCACATGTTTTGAATGGTAATTAAGGATTAAGATTTTTGAGGATTAAATATAATAAGGAGTAAAGTTTGAATGTTATAGGGTCAGTCAGCAGCTTTGAGTACGTTGAGGGCTTAGTCAAGGCTGTTTACTCCATTCAAACCTAGCTAAAAATGTGTAATTTCGTGTTTAAATATTCAGCGTATGCCGATATATCGCAGCTATAGGGGGCGATATGTCGCAGCACGTAGATACGGAAAACACGAAACGATGCACGGTCGCCTCGGGCATACTGGCCCAGGCGATATATCGCCTACAGGGGGAGATATATCGCCTCCTTCAGCATGGATTCAAACTCTTTTGAATTCATTTCCTTTCAGCCATTCAAACTCCTTCAACAGTCCAGCATCTTGTGAACGAGTCTTCAGCCTCTGCTGAACGATTATTCAAATGATTTTCACCTAAAAAGCCATTATTTTTATTCAAGTAAAATCAAGATATTTTCATTCCCAAACTCTATAAATAGGACCTAGTACCCAGCCATTATTCACCATTTGCTCTAAGTTCAGAAGCTGCTAGTGTTAAGTGAGTGTGAGAGTGTAAACACTTGGTTTGGGGAAAAACTATAAGCTTAAACATCATAAGCTTATCAAACACTTTGGGAAGTGAGTTCTATAGTATTTCGGTGAAGGTTAGATTGATCTTGCAATCTTTGAGGTAAACCCAAAACTCTAGTTCCTTTCTGTATTTTATGTTATTTCCTTTCTCAAAACCTTCTACTCAGTCCCCTAACCTTATTCTTATTTTGGTTAGGGAATCCAAGCTCTTAAGCATATAAGTTGGTAAGTATGTTTTTATGGTTTAGTCTTTCCATCTCTTTCATTTCATCTCCTTTCTTTAGACTCACTCTTTCTTATGGTTTTAGGAGTGTTCCAAAAGTCCCAACTCAGTCCATAATCCCGGTAACTTTGGTAAGGAAAATAGGATAGAATCTATATGTTTTATGCTTATGTTATCTTATGTGTTATGTTATGAAATATGTTATAAATATGTTATGGATATGTATGTATATATGTTTGTAGGCTTGGGCATATGACCCATATGACTAACAAGACCCCAAATGGGTTATGGGCATATGACCTACTTAACTAGTAGGACCCCACTAACCCCATGGGCATATGACTTGTTTAGTCTATGGGACCCCAAGTAATAATGGCCATTATAATAAGTGTATTATGTGTTATGATATGTCTTTACGTTTATTATGAAATTTATGTGTATGACTATGTGTTAGATTTTCCTTGCTGGGCATTAGGCTCATTCCTTTCTGTTTATGTGCAGGAAATAAGCTTTAGAGGTGGAAAGATTCGTGACGCTTAGAGGATGTGTATCGATGGTGAATGGAGTCAAGGGGCCGAGCGTTATTCGATTCGAGGATGTAGTCTTGTTTATGCTTTTATGGTTTTAAATGTATTTTCCGCATTTTCTATGTAACCCTTTTTAGTTTTTAAGTTATTTTTGTTTTAAAGACAACGGGTACCCATATCCTACTTATTTTATGAAAGTAACCTTTGTTTCCACAATTTTCAATAAAATTATGGTATTTCCGCAAAACTGTAAGTTTTATGTATAGATTCGTTAATGGTCCAAATAGTCTAGATTAGTGGGTCGTTACAGTACCCTACTCACTATCTGCGGAGGCCCACATCTTGCAGGAAATAGTGGAAAAGCGAGGGAACGATATGCTCAAACCCTACGCCACGACCAGGACATTGAGATGATGAGTGTTGAGGATCGTGCACCAAAAAAGGCTCGAACTGAGGAGGAATCAATCACCTTCTCTGACAACGACGCCCAGCATGTGTGTTTCCCACACTCCAATCTGCTAGTCGTGGATGTCCAAATCGCAAATATGATGGTAAAGAGGGTGTTGGTCGATACAGGTAGTTCAATCAACATCCTATATAAGTCCTCGCTGGAAAGGATAAAATTGTCCGTTAAGGACCTAGAGCCATGCAACCAAACCATTTATGGTTTTTTCAGAGAAGGACTCACCCCAGTGGGGTCAATTAGACTCCCGGTCACAGCAGGTACTGTGCTTGCTAACAGGACATTACGTACTCACTACTTTTATAGTAGTTAATTGTCCTTCGGCGTACAATGTCGTGATAGGGAGACCAATTCTGGTTGACCTTCGAGCTGTCACTTCTGTATGGCACCTCGCCATGAAATTCCCAACAAACGCAGGAGTAGGATAAGTGCTGGGAAACCAGCGGGAGGTGAGAGAATGTTACAACGCCTCGATCACTAAGGAAAAAAATGGTGTATCAAAGGATGCCACCGGAAAAGAGTTGCAAATGGCAACTAATGTTCAAGCCCGCTCAGGTGATAATCTCAATAAATAGGGCGTTGTGCAAAGTGAGGATAGAGACTTAGATCCTCGCTTTGGGGATTTCGAAGAAGAATTAGGCCCCATCGAGGACCTTGAAGAGGTCCAACTCAATGAGGAAAATCCGACCAGAGTTGTGAAAGTCGGTAAAAACTTAGAGACAACAATAAAACAAGCACTGGTGGAGTTCTTAAAGAGGAACCAGGACGTCTTTGCCTGGTCGCACAAAGACATGGTTATATATATAATATTTGGTTATATATAATATATAATCTGTATTTGACTTGTTTCTTTAAATATCCAATTTGATTTTCTCTTTATTATTATTTTATGTAGTTTGTAGATTTAATTTGTATAGTTTGGCTACTCATCTCATGTTAATTCGACAACACAAAAAATAGAATTGATTTGGTACCTCCCACTAGATTGGAGTAAAATACTTCATGATCATAATAGTATTTGCATAATTGTTTAACTTGGATATTTTGGAATGCATAATTATGATACGAGAATATTTGGATTAGAGACCCTTGATGCACAGTTCATTATCGCATCTGACATTCTCTCAAGAATGTTGCTAAAACTGGAAGCATCAAGTAGAAATTGGAACGAAGTAGATATAGGGTGAGTAATACTAAAGGGTAACACTAGAAGTTCTTAATGAGGAACCAGAACATGTTACCTAGTATGTATATAAAGGAGAGCTACAAAGAGTTAAACCATCGGCCGTGGTGGTCGAGCAGCCGCATATGTACACATCGTCACCTAAGCTCTCCAACTCAAGGATGGTCCAGCTTTCTTTTGCCTTTACCTACACCACATAGCACCCGTGAGCCGAGACTCAGCAAGAATACTCAATATGCTCATGAACAAGTAATAACACTGAATCATAATAGGCATGCCTAGAAATAATAGCCCTACTCATGTATGCAAGCAAGTCCAAATAAATGATTACGGGCCCTACCCTCCAGTATGGATGACTATTAAGTCAATCTGAGGATATATTTCCAGGATAGATGACTAATGAGTCTATCTCTGAATAAGTGACTAATGAGTCACACACTTGGGCTCTGCACCCTAATCAGATAAGTTACTAATGGGTCACGAACTTGGTAGGTGACTAATGAGTCACACACTTGGGCTATTCACCCTAATAAGATAAGTGACTAATGAGTCACGCACTTGGTAGGTGACTAATGAGTCACACACTTGGGCTCTGCACCCTAATCAGATAAGTGACTAATGAGTCACGAACTTGGGCTCCGCACCCTAAGCCATGTGACATTACATTCACTTGAGCCTTTTGGCCCTGGCTCAATGTAACTAGCCTTTAGACTAGACAAGCGCTTTTATTTTCATCGAACTTGGGGTCGGTCAAGCATTTAATGCTCATAATGATTAGATCTAATCATTTCGGCTATGCATTCAATACGCTTATGTCGTTCTTGACTCATAGGTCAATTCCATACGACCAGTGTCGTTTCTGACTAATGAGTCGTACCACTCACAAGTAAGCAATGCACCCAGACATATATCATATGTCAAATATCCAAATATAAGGCATTTAGCATGCTTACTCAACATTCACTAGCATAATTATGATCATGCACATTTACAAAGACTCAAGTTTTGATCAATTCCATATTCAATATTCATGTCATGCCCTAATCACATGTGCTGCTATGCATTTACAATGCAATCAATGTCCATATATAGAGCACTCAACATGCCTCATCAATAACCATGCATGTCACATACTCGGTGCAGTTTTCTTACATTTGGTCCAAGCACATGTTACCAATAATTTTAGCCACAAGCACGATCCTGTTTCCAAGCTTCTAGCGATAACCTGGCCACAACCATAATATAAAACCTCATAAAAAAAGAGTAAATAAATACTTCCGGACCCAACCCAAGCCTCCGGGACGCCAAATCCTACTCAACTGGGTAGTAGGATCGATCTCAGGCCCTTAGAGTTAAGTTCCCACGATTAAAAACCAAATCTAGGAAAAAATGCACAAGTCGGTCATGACTTGGCCTAGTGAGTCGTGACTTGCCCCAAGTCAGAGAGCCCCTTGCCTGGGCTCTGGGTGCGGGCCGCGACTTGACCCCTTCTGGGTTGCGGTGCACCCCTCAGGCTTCCTCTTCCTGGCTTCTGGTTCAAATCAATCGTGACTTGCTAGAACAAGGTCGCGACTTGGCCACGAAACCAGCCATTTCCTTTGATTTTTCCCACTTTAAACCTACCCAAACATATCCAAATCCCAAAATCAAAGTTCCCAAACATCATAATTATCCAACACCAATAAAACCCAAGCTTCAATTCATTCAAACACTCATCAAAACATAAAATCCAATCAAAGCTTAAAAACTTTAGGGTATGATTGGTTCGCGATTAGAAAACTGTATTTTTTAAAAGTGGGATTCTGAAATGAAAATCTGAATTTAGTGACTAAAAACATGTTTCTGAAAATGTGATTGGTTCAATGTCAATAAACTGTTTTTTAGTTTTAAAAAATTGAATCTGTGATTGGTATTAAATTTGAAAATATAACAGAAACTGAATATGTGGAATTTTGGAAAAGAATTTCTCAAAATTGAGAAAACGAACTTTTCTCGTTTTCAATTTTCCTTAACAAATTTTGGATACAGATTTGAATTTAATTTTTAAAAACAGTTTACCAATCAAAGATTATGATGGGTCCCACCAATTTCAAGTATTCAAAATCATAAAATTGTATCCTAATAGGATACCAATCAAGTCCTTAAAAACTTAGAACTTAAAACTTGAATTACTTCTGATTGAGTCGTTTCCCAACTAAATCTTCCGACTAATAAGCTTTTAATATTCCCTAGAATCGCTATGTCTCGATCCTTGCTTGAATCCGAGTCCTAAAACTCAAGTTTCCTTCGAAAATGTGATCGGATGTCAAAAATGGAACGGGAGAGAGAGAGAATGTTCTGAACATTCTTTTATAATTCTGACAGGTTACTTCAAGCTTAAGTAACCTCAAGCAAATCTTAATGCTCGGGGTCTCGAAAATGCCCCCCCGGGGTAAAATAGTCAAAATTCCTAGAATTTCCCCTTGATCTCACTAACTCCTAATTTATCATCAAATATTTATTCTCATTACCCAATATCCCGGTAATGTGTTAAATACCCATTGACTCACTCCGAGTCAAGTATGGATCCCGTTGTGACTTTCCCACTACTTTTCCTCTAAGGATCGTCTTGTGTTGAGTAACCCAAGCATAACCAAATAATAATGAAGTACCACACACATACCACATATATGCAAATTATGAAAATTGCCCAATTAATCAGAAATGGGCCCACGTGCATATTCAATACACCTAAACATGCATGCATATCAAGTCATATTGTGATATAACTCACATAATCACATAATGATACACATAAATATCACATAATCATATAATTCCATAATTTGTCATCTTGGCCCCAAATCAAGGCCCTAAGCCTTTTTAGGAAATTTGGGTTTACAATAATAATATTTTTAAAAAATCTTTTTATATTTATTTAAAAATTATATTTTATCTAATAACATTTGTTAATCATTTATTTCATTCAATTAGGTTAAAAATTGAAATAAATCATTTTCTCTTAAATGTTTAATTTTTTATTGGATAAAATTAGTACATATAAAAATTGAAAAAAGAAAATTAATGTTAAATCGTAAATTAGCATCTCTTTAAAAAGTGTCAATTTATGTCAAAAGTGACAAGTCAGATTTGGATCTCGTAAATCTGATGAATCAAATTATTTTCTCTAATTTGTGTCATTTGCGATTTTATTATTCATAAATTGTATTATATGACTAATAAAATGTAGGTACCTTTTTTTATTAAGTATATTTAATTAATAAAATGATTTTCACTCATTTATTAAATAAAAATATCTTATTTTTGGATAAGTGAACATAAAAAGAAATTTTGTTTCTTTATTTGGTTTATGTAGATCCTGATCAAATCTTAAGGATAATATCCTTGTGTGATCTCAGTCAGCTGGACAATAAAATAAATAAAATAAGATATTTCAATTATTTAATAAATATTTGTTTTATTCCTTTTTATTTTGATTTAATAAAAGAATATAATTAATTTGTGAATCATTTTATTCTTTCTTTTATTCTGTACATTAATTTCCTTTATTACAGGAAAAAATAGTACAATGTACTTGGACACAAACGTGCACTAGGTTCTTTATCAATTTGTCCAAAATATATTAATTTTTGCTCTTTCAGAATTGATTTTCTCAGCTAATCAGATCATCTCTGAATTAGGGAACGTTTATTCTGTTTATCTTATCAAATGTGCAAGTTCTCCATCCTTAGCTGGTCAGTACTCTTCATCTATAAAGAAAGGACTCTCAAACATTGTTTCGATAACTCTTTGATAATATTGATTGTATTTTGTCATAATCAAAAAAGTGTTTTATTTAAGAGTGATTAAATTTATGTATGTGAGACTAAGTGCACCATCTTAGTCTACTAGTAAGTTAAGCTACATTGCCTGTCGTGTATTTTATTCTAAGTGTCAGAAACAACTATTAGTGTCGTTCTCATAAGTGAAGAAGATAGTAAGCAACAACACGTGTATTATATATCTAAAACTCTATTAGATGCAAGAATTAGATAACGACGGTTAAAGAAGCGCAGAGCCTCAGACCCTACTTCTAGTGTTACCCTTTAGTAGTACTCACCCTATATCTACTTCGTTCCAATTTCTACTTGATGCTTCCAGTTTTAGCAACATTCTTGAGAGAATGTCAGATATATAATAAACGTGCATCAAGGGTCTCTAATCCAAATATTCTCGTATCATAATTATGCATTCCAAAATATCCAAGTTAAACAATTATGCAAATACTATTATGATCATGAAATATTTTACTCCAATCTAGTGGGAGGTACCAAATCAATTATATTTTGTGTTGCCGAATTAACATGAGATGAGTAGCCAAATTATACAAATTAAATCTACAAACTACGTAAAATAATAATAATAATAATAATAATAATAAAGATAATCAAATTGGATAATTAAAGAAACAAGTCAAATACAGATTATCCATTAAAAACAAAGTTTTTTCCGATTCTTGTTGAGGTAAAAAAACCTTCAAACCAGAGAAATTCTCAAACAGTCGTTTGTAAGTCAACCATTTCTTCAAAATCTATGTCATGCCAGCAATCAGGCCCGGCAATAACTTTCCTCCATGACTTGCAAACGAGTGACACTGAGCGAAGTTTGTCTCGTAATGGTAACTTTGTAAAGATTAATACCAGTGCTTCTGGTATCAATTCAGCCCAACGATGGTGAAATACTTCCATTCTTACTGAGAAGAAATATCATATAAGAATTGAGAAAAACTATCAATAAAATATGAGACAATGAAATTGAAGATTATCACATATGTGTGCCAGGATTAATATTTATAGTACTTCAGTATCAGACTTGTAAGATGCATGAAGAGCTCAACAGTCGCAAGAATTTAAATAATTTATTTTCTTGGTTACTTGAAAGGTTTGAATCCTCATTTGAATTTCTCATTATTAACTCAATTGCTGCAATTAATTTATCTTATTGGAATTGAAAAAGAACTGCATGCCTAATTATAAGCATATATTGAATTAATGACAATGCAACTTTTGATGAGTTTGACCATCATTCTCGATGCATTAAAGTATAATATTTATTATATGATCATGTCGTTTAATCTCTCTGCCCTATTCGAGTTTGGCCAATGTTATGTTTTATTTTAAGAATATACAGTACGTTCAATGTTAATTAAAGTTATTAGATCATGAGTAATGCGGAGAAAAATATGGAACAAGAGCTAAATGAAAATCTTGTATTAGATAAAAATGAAAAAATCTGATTACATGAAAAGAGAAGCCTGTAATATATAGGCTTCAGGGAGGAAATAAAAAACTAAACAGAATTAGTAAAACTAACTAAATAACTGAATACAGAGGAAATTAAAAAGAAGCAAGACTTGTGTAAAATAACAACTAATGTACATAAATGTAATAGCCCCCTCTCAAGATGTACTGTGTACATCAAACACAGACATCTTGGAAATGTGACTATAAAGTGGTATACAGGGCAGTGCCTTAGTGAAAACATCGGCAAGCTGGTGTTGGCTGCTCACAGAAGCCAGACGGATTTTGGAAGCATGAATTTTGTCTCTGATGAAGTGGCAATCTAGCTCAATGTGCTTGGTCCGTTCGTGGAAAGTAGGATTATTGGCGATGTGGACGGCTGAGTTGTTATCACAGTAAATGAAGGTAGGGGAAGTTTGAGGAATCTGAAAGGCATTCAAAAGGTATTGAATCCAAGTTAACTCACTAGCAGTGGCAGCCAATGCTCTGTACTCAGCCTCTGCAGAGCTCTTGGATATTGTTGGTTGCTTCTTTGCACGCCATGAGATTAAGCAATCTCCCAAAAAGATGCAAAAGCCAGTTGTGGAGCGTCTTGTTATTGGACAAGAAGCCCAGTCTGAATCGGAGTAGGCACGTAAGTTAAGAGAAGAGGTAGCAGGGTATAATAGACCTTGACCCGGTTTGCCTTTTAAGTACCGGAGGAGATGATGTATAGCTTGTAAATGAGGTGTTCTAGGGGCAGACATAAATTGGGTGAGACGATGTACTGAGTAGGTGATGTCTGGCCGAGATAGGGTGAGGTATAAAAGACGACCAATGAGTCTTCGAAATTGGGAGGGATCAGATAAGGGGTGACCGGAAGTGGAATCGAGTTTTATGCGAGGGTCCATGGGCGTGGAAGCAGGTTTGCTGCCTAAGTAGCCTGTATCTTGGAGAAGTTGTAAGGTATATTGTCTCTGAGAAAGGAATAGACCAGCTGGTGAACGAGCTATCTCAAAGCCAAGGAAGTACTTGAGACGACCTAAGGCTTTAAGTTTGAATTGTTGATGAAGGGACTATTGTAGCTAATGAAGTCTAGATAAGTCTGGTCCAGTAATAATAATATCATCGACGTAGACGAGGAGAGCAATGAAAGAGCTATCCATGCCTTTAGTAAACAAGGTATAGTCAGCTTGAGATTGGCTGAAACCTTGAGAGAGGAGTGCCGTAGACAGTTTAGTGTACCATTGTCGTGAAGATAGGCGAAGGCCATAAAGCGATTTGTTTAACTTGCACATTGATATTGTGCCTACTAGAGACAATATTTCAGATACTAACCCCTTGCAGCAAGAATCTACCTCAGCTACCACTTCTAGTACAACTGCAGCCCCAAACATGACATCACCGCAACTTACTCCATATGAGACCGTGCCTCTGGGCGTGAGGTTGCCTGAGATGGGGGATGGCTAGCATCATTATCAGGGGAGTTATCCGGAGAAGATGAAGCTAGGTCACCGGCCGGAGGCATCGTAGACATGGTTTAAGCAAGAAGACGATGTAGCATTAGTAGTCGTCGGAGCCGGTGGAAAGGCACTGCGTCGTCGGAGAGAAGAACACGATGAGCAGTTGAGGAGAATCACTGGGAAAATTTGTTTTCCCTCTCTGATACCATAATGCGGAGAAAAATATAGAACAAGAGCTAAATGAAAATCTTGTATTAGATAAAAATGAAAAAATCTGATTACATGAAAAGAGAAGCCTGTAATATTTAGGCTTCAGGGAAGAAATAAAAAACGAAACAGAATTAGTAAAACTAACTAAATAACTGAATACAAAGGAAATTAAAAAGAAGCAAGACTTGTGTAAAATAACAACTAATGTACATCAATGTAATAATGAGCACTGCTAAAAAAATATTATTACATAATGAAAATGTGACAAAGAACAAGAGTAGTATATCATTTCTTATCTCTCCAATAATCTACTATTTGGAAGCCTTCCCAATTGTTGGTTGCAATTGAATAAATTGATCATAGCTCCAAATTTGGATAACAACAAACTCTTTGGAGCAATCCCAAGCTCAATGGCTTCACAATGCACTCTTTTGGAATATGTAGATGTTGGAGAGAATCACTTGGAAGGAACAATACCAACATGGTGATAAGATAGACCTGTCAAATGGTTAGCCAAACAGCACAAGAACAAGGAAAAATGAAAGAAAAATGCATCTGTATTGCAACACCAGGATGTTCGAGAGCCTGGTCGACTCTCCCTCGATGGGTTACACCCTCCACTAAACTCTTCACACTTACAAATAAGCTTACTACTTTAGACCATCTCCAATGCAAGATGTAAATTTTGTGTCAAATTTAGCACAAAAAATAAGTTAATGATATATTTGGTCCAATATTTGTAATTGTGCTGCAATACATAAGATGCAAATTAACATTAAAAAAAAGTTAATAATTCATGTAATATTTATTGAGAATTTACAAAAATTAATTTTTTTATTATCTAAATTATGTACTCCAAGAAATTTGTCATTAAAAAAATAAATAAAAAATGATGTATGGTTGGTCATTAATTATCAACTACTCAATTATAATAATTAGTGGTAATATAGTAAATAAAAAAGTAACATTTATTGATGTGTCAAATTTGACCCATGCTATATTTTGTGCCAAATTTGGCACAACTTTTAGCATGTGCCAAATTTGACACACATTTTGGAACACCATTGGAGTCATACTTTTTCTAAGATGTGCTAAATATAGCATTACACCAGCTTTTTGACACTCCATTGGAGATGCTCTTACTCTTATACACCACCACACTCTAATATCGTGTACCTCTCCACACACTTACCCAACTCACATAACAAACTAATAACCACTAGGAGTTACTTATCCTCTACATGAGTACACATATGTCAATGGCGGTCTATCAATACTACCGGCCAGAAGTCTCACCTTGTCCTCAAGGTGGAAGTGAGGAACTACTCCTGTATAACCCCAAAATCCTCCCAAATTGTCTCAAATGCAAGCAAGTTGGCCCATTTAATGAGAGCCTATGGGGCTGTCTTGTGAGTCCCTGGTCTAATTTCCAAAACATATTCAAGTTCCAAAATCCACTCAAAATCAGTTGTAAGACCTGGTGGTAATGTTGTGGCATGTTGATTTGGACCAAGGGCCCCTTTAAGCATGGAAACGTGGAACACTGGGTGAATGGATGCTTCTGGAGGTAGTTGGAGTCGATAGGTTGCCATGCCAACGCGAGCTGTGACTGGAAATGATCCAAAGAAACGAGGGGCCAGCTTCTTGTTTAATCGTTTAGCCACTGTCCTTTGTCGATAAGGCCTCAATTTGACATAAACCATGTCTCCCACTGCAAACTGAATGTCCATGCGCTTCCGATCTGCCTGAAACTTCATTTTTTGTCGTGCTCGCTAGAGGTTTTGCTTCAACAAGCAGAGTATGTCGTCCCAAGCTTGCAGATTATGCTCCACTGTCGAAACTCGAGTGCTTGCTTGTTCAAAACGGACCAAGGGGGTGGATCATGGTGGTAGAGAGCTCTTGATGGAGTCATGCCTGCTGAAGAATGAAACGTTGTGTTATACCAATACTCAGCCCACGGAAGCCACTTGGACCATTGGTTGGGTTTGGAACTAACAAAACAACAGAGATAAGTTTCCAAACAACGATTCACCACCTCCGTTTGGCCATCAAACTGTGGGTGATATGACGTACTCTGCTTCAACAATGTTCCCTGCAATCTAAATAATTCCTTCCAGAAAAGGATAAAAAAAATTGGTCCATGTCCAACACTATTGATCTTGGCACCCCATGTAACTTAACAATCTAACGCACAAAGATCGATGCTACTGTTGTGGCTCTAAAAGGATGACGGAGTGGCACAAAGTGAACATACTTGCTCAAACATTCGACCACCACTAGTATTGAGTCAAATCCATTTGAAATTGGAAGTCCATCTATAAAATCCAAAGAAACATCCTCCCAAACTTTCTCTGGGTCGGTAAAGGCTGAAGCAAACCAGCAGTGATTAAGCAACATACTTGTTCTGTTGGCAAATGGCGCACTCAGCGACAAACTTTTGTGCATCCTTCCGCCTTCCCGGCCAATACAAGTCTCTGCCATTCGCTAAAATCTCTTGAAGACCCCCGAGTGACCCCCCACACTGCTACTATGATACTCCTGTAGTAACAATGGAATGAACAAAGACGTCGAAGGTAACACTAAACGACCCTTAAACTTGAGACACCCTTGGACTAATGAGTCTCCCCCACTGTCATGCCCACTTTCTAAATCCTTAATCACCTTATCCAAAGTAGGATTCGATGTTATGTGAGCTTGCAAATCTAGAATAAAGAGCACGTTTGAACAGAGAAATCCTCGTAGCTCCTTAGTTAACCATTTTTAGTGTTTCGTTGCAATCAACCTTTGTTTAAGTAAGTACTTGAGGCTTCTTTGATCCGTTCTTACCAGAAACTTCCGCCCAACAAGTATGAACACCAATTTTGTATGGCCAACACCATTGCAATTAATTCCCGCTCATAAACCGACTTTGTGCGTGCGCAAGGTGTCACAACTTGGCTGTAAAAAGCCATAGGACGCTGGTTCTGCATCAATACAATACCTAATCTAGAGCCAGAAGCATCGACCCCAAGGACAAATGGTGCAGTAAAGTTCGGAAGAGCAAGCACTGGCGTGCACATGGCTTCCTTGAGTTATTCGAAGGCTTCTTGAGCAACTAGTGTCCATCCGAAGGCATTCTTCTTGAGTTGGTCTGTGAGTGGCAAGCAATGTGCCCATATCCCTTGATGAACTTACGATAGTAGCCCGTAAAGTCCAAGAAATCCCCGTAGCTCCTTAATTGATCTCGGAATTGGCCATTTAGCCATTGCTTCCAACTTTGTTGGGTCATCCGCCACTCCTTGAGTCGAAATGATATGGCCAAGGTACTCCACACTATATCAGGCGAACAAACATTTTTTTCGATTGGCATAAAGGTTGTGTTGGTGCAGTCGATCCAAAACTATCCCCAAGTGATACACAAGATCCTTTAAAGATGGACTATAGATGAGAATATCGTCAAAGACACCAACAAAAACTTTCACAAGAACTCTCTAAACACCACGTTCATCAACCCTTGAAAAGTTGTTGGAGCGTTAGTAAGCCTAAAAGGCATGACCAGGAACTCATAGTACCCTTCATACGTGCAGAAGGTTGTTTTCTCGACATCTCTAGCCACTACTCAAATCTGATGGTATCCTGACTTTAAATCTAGCTTAGAGAACACCCGAGCCCCATGCAACTCATCTAACAACTCATCGATCACCGGAATTGGGAATTTATCTGCCACTGTCTCTCTATTCAGAGCTCTGTAGTCAACACAGAACCTCCAACTAGCGTCCTTTTTCTTAACCAGCAAAACAGGGCTAGAGAAGGGGCTTGTACGTGGCCTAATGATGCCTGCTTGAATCATTTCCAACACCAACCTTTCAATTTCATCATTTTGGACATGTGTGTATCGATACGGCCTAACCGAGATTGATATCACTCCTTCCCTCAAATTAATGGCATGCTCCATGGTTCGAGTTTGCGGCAACCCTGGAGGCATGGAGAAAATTTTCTAATATTGCTGGAGTAACTCGGTCACTGATGTCGGAACAACTTGCTCGTCACTAACTGCTTCCTTTGCCTTCAATGCACCCAACTGAACCCAAAATCCCATTCTGTCGTGTTCCACTGTCTGAATCATCGCCTTCAATGATATTGGTGACTTACATAAACTCGAGTCCCCTTGCAATGTAACCCAAGTCCCTGCCATCTCAAATCACATGACCATAGTTCTCCAATTCACTTGCATATTGCCCAAGGTCTCTAACCATTTAATGCCTACTGTTATGTCTGCACCCCCAAGCTCCAAAGGCAAAAATTCAATCACCACCTGTAAGGCTCCCAAATCCAACTCAACCTGTGCACAAATTTTTGGTATTAAATTATCAAATCAAATGTGCGCGGCAGAATGTATGGACCCATTTTAATAAATATTAATACCAGTCATGATCATATACATTAAATCACATACAAAACAGATTAGCAATTACTTCTGGTAGCCTATCAAGTGTCCTTGATTATTTTTGTACAAAATCAACGATCTTCCTATCCAGTAATCTGAAAGCTCACATCTTGATCTTTCAGACCAATCCTCAAACACACAAAGACGTGTGTGGGCACGTAAGATTCAAAAGGTTGATTTATGTGACTCTCTAGAAGTACTCAACACATGAGATCTAGAGAGGTTTGACTGAGATAATAGGTTTAGAGAAAATTGTCGCTTTAGAGAGAGAGTTTATATTTTTAATTCAAATTCCTATTTTTTTACATATATTATCTATGTATCTATATCTATATCTATATATTTATATAAAGGAGGGCATCAATGAGATGATGTGGCACTCTAAAATTACTCCAAAACACTCTTTATATTTTCTAAATTTTTCACATTTTTTAATTCTTCTTTTTCAAATATATGATTATTAGTTAATAATTAAAAAAGAAAAAACTATAATATCTAAACTATCTAAAATGCATTTATATAAAGAAGAGCATCAAGGAGATGATGTGGCACTCTAAAATTGCTCCAACACACTCTTTATATTTTCTAAATTTTTCACATTTTTTTAATTTTTCTTTTTCAAATTTATGATTATTATCTATATCTCTTTTATATAAAAAGTGTATAGATAACGGAAATTCTTGGTTTTAACAGTTTTTTATTTTTTTCCGTTAACTTTAACGGATATTCTTATATTTAACGGTAGATTGTAAACATGATTTAAACTTAGATAAAATTAAATAAATAATTAATTATACAAATTAAAATAAGATATTTTTGGAACATTTTACAATGATAATTATTTAAAAATAATAAAACCATATGTTTAATAACTTAAATAAAATTTAATTAAACTTAAACTTCACGTATTAGAATAATATCATATTAAACATATAATATAATATAATCTACTATCAACTAGCAACAAACTTAAATTTAAAATCCACGTATAATATTAATATTATATTAAACATATAATATCTAATCTCTTGTTGTTACTGTCAAATTCAAAAACTAGAACAAACATAAACTTAAATAGAAATTAATTAATTAATTAAAATAGAATATTTTTAAGATATCTTGTGATAATTTAAATAATTAAATCATATTTATTTTAAAAAAAATAATAAAGGCATACATATATTTTTTTTATCTTATAAATTTGTGTGGTAGTTTGTTTTTTTTATCAAGTAATTGAAGTTCTTTTTTTCATCAAATTCACCAAAGAATATTGTAAGATACATTAGAAACTAAAAATAGTTGATGCATGTATATTAGTGTCTATACTATGACTTTTTCTATTCTAATTTTATTTCTATTATTAATTTATTTTTTAAATATTATTGTAATTTATATATATGTCATGTAGCCATGTAAATATACATCTATGTCAATGTTGTGTTTAGATGTCATATATAGATTATTGATATAAATATTTATATATACTATAGAACTATAATTCATTCTATTATATATATATATATATATTTAAAAAAAAAAGTATTGAACCAGTTTTTATTAAAATTGTAGACAATGTTTACAACTTTAAAACTAACCAAACGCTTCTACTTAGTATTTATATAAATGAGAGCTACAAAGAGTTGATGTAGCACTCTAAAATCTCTCCAAACTACTCAATTTATTTTCTAAATTTTTCTAATTTTTTTATTCTACTTATATAATTTTTTTTATTATTCTACTTTTTTCTACATATACTTTTACCAATTTTCGTAATCATTATAAATTAATTAACTAATTCAAATTCCTATTTTTTTTTTACATATATTATATAAAAAAAATTGATATGTAACCGAGAGAATAGTTGTTATTTTGACCATTTTTTTTATAATCATAACAAACTAATTAACTAATTCAAATTCCTATTTTTTTTTACATATATTATCTATGTATCTATATCTATATCTATATATTTATATAAAAGATGACATCGAGAAGATGATGTAGTATTGCTCCAAAACACTTTTTATATTTTCTAAATTTTTTACATTTTTTTAATTCTTCTTTTTTCAAATTTATGATTATTAGTTAATAATTAAAAAAGAAAAAATTATAATATCTAAACTATCTAAATAAATATCTAAAATTAAAAACTCTTCACACATTATATTTTTTTACGTAAGTTTTCTCCTCTCTTTTTTTTGGAGAAAAAACGACCATACACGTTATAATAATAATAACAATAATAATAATAATAATAATAATAATAAATGTAATTATTAAAATTTATATGAAATATTTATAAGATATTATTATTTAAATATAGATAAATATCTCTTTGTGAATTTATATATATTCTAAACATTTTTTATCAATCTCATATTTTCCTCTACTCTAAATTCTCGATTTTTTTATATGCTTCTCTCTAAACTCTTTCAATTTCAATTTTTAATTAATTCCAATTCATATCTCCAAATTTGATTGATTTACGTGTTAATGATAGCACAATCATCTCGGGTATTTATTCAATTATTAATGTTTGTTATTCTTTAAATTTTTTATTCTAAATTATTGATCTTTATATTCTAACATTTTCATCTTATTTTTCTATCATGTTTTAGATGTTATGGGATGTTTATGTGGTGTGGGTGATAATGAGATTGTTGGAGGTGGTTAGAAAAAAAATAGACATCAAAGTTTTAACAAATTAGTAAGTATAAGTTAATCAATAAATCTTCAAATAGATTATGTAGCATCATTAATCAAGAGATTTTCCACTATCTCCAATAATTTTTAAATAGATTATGATGTTGTTGCAATCATATTTTTAAATTTTTAGTACAAAATTTTGTAAAACTATTAACATAATGTTGTTTGTAATCATATACTTTCTCAAATCTCCAAAAGCATTGGTACTGCCATCAAATCAAGTGTCTTTTATTTGTATGTTATGGTATCTTTCTATACCATCTCTTAAATTTTATTCATGGGGAAAATACGAAACC
Organism: Humulus lupulus; assembly: GCF_963169125.1. Taxonomy (NCBI): domain Eukaryota; kingdom Viridiplantae; phylum Streptophyta; class Magnoliopsida; order Rosales; family Cannabaceae; genus Humulus; species Humulus lupulus. Next base: position 6,321,108 of record NC_084798.1, read on the forward strand.
AAAGGCTATACAAAATCGTTCAGCATTTAAGAAAAAAATAATTATTGCTAGAATAAATGTTTCTACCAAATTGTACCATTTTTTTTAAAAAAAATAATAATAATGGAGATCTAATGTTGTTTTTTAAAGAACCAACAAAAAAAAATTATTATTGCAGGAAAAACAAAAATAATAAGAAAACTAAAAACAAAATTAAACAAATTTTGATTTGTTGCCTTTGTGATTTGGTACAATACAACCATTGTAGGTTCTATTTTTTTTAGGATTGTACAAATCTATGTTTGATTGTGTAAAAACAAGAAAAATTAGGGATCACAAAATTATTATAGACGATCATAATTAAAATTCATAATGATCATATAGTTAATTAAAAATATTAATGGATAATTAATAATAAATATAAAAGTAATTAGAGTATTATTCAAGTTGGTATTTGTTATCCCCGTTTCCTACATGGACTCGGGGCCTTCGTCCAGGCCCATTGTCAGGGGCCGTGTAAGCGTGCGGGCCCGGCCCAAGGCCTCTTGGTACGAGAATGTCCAAAAGGAGGGGTACGGACCGGGGTGTGCATGTCTGGGCCCATTTGAGGGGTCCGTCCTCCGGGACGGTCATCCGGGTGATGTGCAGATCATTCGGATCCCCCACAACCTACGCGTCCTGGTCCCGGACCCTGGTACGGTCCGGGACTGTGGTAAAGGAAGAGGGACAAAGGTAAACGGACCTGGATCACCTCATCCCCGGTTGGAGGGGTCAAGCGTCCAGGACCCTGAAGCCGCCCCACTCCGCGTGGGCGTTGTCCCCACTTTTCACCTGCAGAGAAGGCCACCTCGGGATTGCACGCCGTTGTTTCAGGTCTGCGCTGCCATGTACTCTGACTAGTCTTGTCTCGTGAATCTGCCTCGTAACCCGAAATGTCCAGACCAAAAGCACAGTTTTGTCGGGCAAGATATAGTTCTTGAGTCAACTTATTGGGCATTAGCTGGTCTGGAATTCATGTATGTTGTATCTTTTGTATTGGGCTTCCACTAAAAAGGCCGAGAATATCCGTATCTCTGATGGGCTCGGGTCGTACCCGGCCCAGACCCAGTGTTCCCATAAGCATATAAAATACAAGCTACAAAACACTGTAAGAAAGGGTCGATCATCAACTAAGATACAGTAACCCTGTCAAAATACAGAGAGAAACTCCATTGTAAAAGGTTTTTCAAGCTCTAATACTACAGACTCGTGGACTAAGGCTAGTTAACGCCCCAACCACGTAAAAACCCCGTGTTAATCTTCAGCTTTCATTACAATTATCCTTAAATAATATTTATTAATATAATTACCGAAAATCTCGGTTAACAGTTTGGTGCTTTCATTGAGAGCTGAAGGAAGCTAGTGCTAACGTCAGGCCTTTACTACAATGGTGAACACATGACACACCACCTTGACCCTAGCAATCCAGAGCAGGGCAACGGAGACCCGCTGCCTTCACAGCATATCCCTCAGGATCTACCTGAGAATGCGCCTCCTCAAACATCTCACCACGGCGAGTCACAAGACTACGAGGGTGGGACAGAATACGAAGAGGAGAACGAGGAGGAATATTATGAAGAGGAAAATGAGGGGGAGTACCACGACGAAGCAGCAGATCCCGAGACCCCCGAAGGAGAGCCCGACCAGCAAGACTTGGAGGTGATCAGACTAAGGCAGCAAGTCCTGGATCAGGAAGCCAGAATCACTGAGCAAGCGGAGGCACATCGACGAATGCAAGAGTCTCTCCAAGCCCTGCAGGCACTCATAGTCGCGCAGGGTCCGGCAGCCAATCCCGCAACTGGCCCACTTCCAGAAGCGCAGCAGCCTGCTCCACAAGAGCGAGCCGGGGTCCCCGAAGGAGCCGGCCCGGCCCCTCCCCCGGAGCCTTTTCCTGAGCCAGCTCCAGGAAACCCGGGCAGGGAGAGAGAGAAGGCCGGTGGAAAGACCCGAGAAAAGACCACCCCCGTCGCAAAAGCTGGGACCCGTTCCCGGCCGCTCCCTAGGAAAGAAAAGGTACGCCCCGTCCCAGGACGAGGCCACCCGATCGATCCGCAGGGGACGCGGCCGCAGAATGTACAGCCCCGGCACACCCCAGGGCGAGATGGGCGGGAAAGATCTTTGCACCCAAGTGCCTCGGTTAACAAGAACTGTCGGGAACAGCCTCGCCGCGAGGAACGTCATGTCCTCAGTTCAGGGGACGACACTTCCCGGATAGACTTACGCGATGGACTGAACGCTTGGAAGGAGCGGGCCCGCAAGGAAAAGATCCTCCCCCGAGATGGTGGCCTCAGGAACAACATCAATGACAGGAGGAACGAGAGAATCCCCCTGGAGGATGGCACGGCCAGGCAGCTCATGGAGCAGATGGTTGCATTAAAAAAGGTCACGGATCGTCTGGTCCGCAAGCAAGAAGGCGCGGACACTGACTTCGACGAAGAAGATAAAGAGCCCTGCGCAAGGCACATCCTGGACGCCGTACTCCCCAAGGGGTTCAAGATGCCAAGCCTCACTACCTATACTGGAAGCACCGACCCCAGGGACCATCTGTCCCGATACAACCGACTCATGACAGTGGCCCATGTCAGCGACGACGGCAAGTGCCTCTACTTCTCGATCACTTTGGGCGGTCCCACCGAAGAGTGGTGGAAGAGACTTAAGCCGGGGTCCATCCAATCCTGGTCCGGGCTGCAGTCAACGTTTCAAAAGCAGTTCGTGGCCGCCATGAGGATGGATATGCAAATCAGCGCCCTCGCAAATATTAAGCAACTCCCCGCGGAGACACTGAGGGCCTACATCCAGCGCTTTACTGAAGAAGCCTCCAAGACGAAAGTAGACGACGGACAGCACCTGGTGGCACTGCAGTCCGGAATCCGGGTCGGCTCCCCCCTTTGGGATGACATGCAGCGTAGCAAGGCCGCCACCTTGGAAGAGTTCATCAGGAGGGCCCAAGGATTCATCAACTGGGAGGAAGCCCAGATCCAGGCCTTCGGGTGGCCCCCGGCTCCGCATCCCGTCCCCCAGACGTTCCCGGGATATGCGGGACAGTTCCCGGCGCAGTCCTACGCCGCACCCCCCGTTGCCCCGGGACCGGTCGTCGCGCCCGGAGTCAGTTACACTCCTACGGTGTACGGTCCTGCCACTTCGGGATACGCCCTGGCCCAATCCACCCACTTCTCCGGTTATGGCGCTGCGCCGGCAGGACACAGCATGGCCCCTGTCGGGGCCCAGCAGTCACAAACAGGAGTGACTGAGGCAATCGTGAATCCCTCCCGGGGGAAGCGATCGGGCAAAGGCCAGAACCGGTCCGAGCCGGTCAAGAAGGGGAAAAGAGGCTACGAGCCCCAATATTCAGAATACACCAACCTGGTGGACACCAGGGAAAACATCTATCTAGCGATAGAATGACCAAAAGCGCTACCTAAGCGAGCTGGACCACGACCAGGAAGTTTGCGCCCTTGTCCAAGCTCCGGCTCAGCGCCCTAAGTTGATAAACCTCCCCATCACCTTCACGGAGGACGACGCCCGCAACGTCCACTTTCCGTACCACGACCCGCTGGTCATAGATGCTCAAATCGCCAACAAGTTGGTGTCCCGCGTGTTGGTGGACGGCGGAAGCTCCGTCAATCTGTTGTTCAAGCCCGCTTTCACCGCCATTGGCTTGACGGAAGCAGATCTGGCATCGTGCCCAACCCAGATTTATGGCTTCAACGGAGATGCACTTCTCCCCATGGGAAAGATCCAGCTGCCTGTTACGCTGGGGAGTGAATTGTAGCACTCGTTCAAGTTCTGCACCTTTGTAGTGGTGGACTGCCCCACCGCTTACAACGTCATATTTGGCCGGCCCGCACTGGTCGAGTTCGGGGCCATCACCTCCATCCGCCATCTTTGCATGAAGTTCCCATGCGACAACGGAGGGGTAGGGACCGTCCGGGGAGACCAAAAGAGCGCCCGGAAATGCTACCATGTGTCAGCCCGACCCATATACATGATCCGGGAAGAGCCCGTCGAACCAGTTCCCCGCCTGCTGAGAGGGCGGTCAAGGAAGAGGACGACCTAGACCCGCGGATAGGGGACGACCACGTCCTGGAACCAATTGACGAGATAGAAGAGGTGTGCATCAGCGAAACCGATCCAACCCGGATCATCCAAGTCGGAAAAAGCCTGCCGGTAAATATTCGGGCCGCCGTCATCGCCCAAGTCAAGGGAAACCAGGACCTTCTGGCCTGGTCCCATTCCGACATGACTAGGATCGACCGCAATATCATTTTCCACGCGTTAAGTATTGACCCAAACACGACCCCGGTCCGCCAGAAGCGCAGGCCTTTGGGGACAGAGAGGGCCGAGGCCCTTAAACTGGAAGTTGAGAAGCTGTCTTCCATCAACTTCGTACGCGAGGCTGTGTACCCCGTGTGGCTGGCCAATCCCGTCTTGGTGCCGAAACCGAACGGGATCTGGAGAACGTGCATTGGCTTCACGGACCTCAACAAAGCCTGTCCGAAGGACTGTTTCCCGCTCCCCCGGATCGACCAAATGGTGGATGCTACATCTGGATACGAGATCTTGAGCTTCATGGACGCTTACTCCGGCTACAATCAGATCTCTATGCACGTGGAGGATCAAGAGCACACCAGTTTCCAAACCGACAAGGGAATCTACTACTACCTAGTCATGCCTTTTGGACTGAAGAATGCTGGAGCAACTTACCAAAGGCTCGTCAATCAGATGTTTTGGGCCCAGTTAGGGCGAAACATGGAGGTATACATCGATGATATGCTGGTCAAGTCCAAGACATCCCGAAACCATTCGGACGACCTGGCGGAGGCTTTCGCAGTCATCTGGAAGTACGGGATGAAGCTGAATCCCAAAAAGTGCACTTTCGGCGTGGCTTCCGGGAAGTTCCTAGGCTTCATAGTGAGTTTCCGGGGAATGGAAGCCAATCCCGATAAGATCAAGGCACTGATCGACATGGCCTCTCCCCGGAAGCACAAGGACATGCAAAGTCTGACGGGGCGAGTAGCCGCTTTGAGCCGTTTTGTTTCTAAAGCCACAGACGAGTGCGTCCCGTTCTTCAACGTCCTTTGGGGAAGCCAGCATTTCGAGTGGTCACCCGAATGCGAAGAGGCCTTTCGAAAGCTGAAAGAACACTTGGCCAAAGCCCCAATCCTGGCGAAACCGGTAGAGGGGGAGCCCCTGTATCTATACCTGGCCATGACCGATCACGCGATCAGTGTCGCGTTGGTGCGAGAGGAATAAAGGACACAGCTCCCGGTATTCTATGTAAGCAATCGATTGCTGGACGCTGAGTCTCGGTACCCATTGATCGAAAAGCTGACTTTCTGCCTACTGATGGCATCCCGAAAGCTTCGACCTTACTTTCAAGCCCACGCCATAAAGGTCCTAACCAACCATCCCCTGCGGCAGGTGTTACGGAAGCCCGATTCATCGGGAAGACTCCTGAAGTGGGCCATGGAGCTGAGCCAGTTCGATATATCCTACGTCCCCAGGGTGTCCATCAAGGGACAGGCCTTGGTCGATTTCATCGTTGAATGTTCTGGCACGCCTCTGGAAGACAACATTCCCGAAGCCCCCGCGGCGCCCGTGTGGAAAGTCTTCGTGGACGGAGCCTCGAATGAGAACGGGGTCGGGGCCGGGATCATCTTGGTATCACCGCAAGGGCACCAGTTACAAAATTACCTCAGTTTCCAGTTCAAGGCGTCAAATAACGAAGCGGAGCATGAAGCTGTCCTAGCCGGCCTGCGCTTGGCCCGGGAGGTAGGGGCAGCAAACCTGGAAATTTACAGCGATTCCCAGCTAGTTGTCAGACAAATCTCGGGAGAATATCTGACTAAAGGCGAGAGAATGGCGGCCTACGTGACTCAAACGAGGGAAATGCTACAGGCATTCGCAGCACATTCCATTCGCCAGATCCCCCGGGAGCAGAATGTCTTCGCGGATACACTAGCAAAGCTGGCCACCGACGCCGAGGCCGAGCTGACCGGACTGGTCCCCGTCAACCATCTCCCCGTCCCGAGCATCAGGGCCCCCGCCGTCCACACCGTCGACCACTCCCTTTCCTGGATGGGACCGCTCATTCGCTACCTGTCTACCGGGGAATTTCCAAACGACCGGGCCGCAGCTAGGAAACTCCAGTACCAAGTCCACCGATACGTCATGATGGACGGAAAACAATACCGCCGGGGTCTATCCATGCTTTACCTCAGGTGCGTGTCCGGGACTGAGCTGAGCGCCATCATGCATGAGGTGCATGAAGGTTTTTGCAGAGATCACACTGCCAGGCCCAGCCTATCCAAGAAGATCCTGCGCAAAGTATACTTCTGGCCAACCATGAAGAAAGACTGTATTGACTACGTCCGCAAGTGCGAATAGTGCCAGAGGTACGCGAAGGTCCCACGGGACCCCCCGATAGAGATAACCTTGATGAATAGCCCCTGGCCCTTCGCAGTGTGGGGGATCGATCTCGTCGGATTCCTCCCGACCGGGAAAGGAGGGGTAAAGTATGCCATCGTGGCTGTGGACTATTACACAAAGTGGGTTGAGGCGAAGCCCATGAACACAATCACTTCCAAAAAGGCCTTAGATTTCGTCATCAATAACATAGTGTGTCGGTATGGCCTCCCCTACAAAATCGTGTCCGACAACGGGAAGCAATTCGACAGCGCCCACTTCACGGATTTTTGCGAAAGGCACGGTATAGTGAAGAGCTTCTCTGCGGTTACCAGGGCCCAGGCAAACGGGCAGGCAGAAGCCGTGAACAAAATCCTAAAGGGGACACTGAAGAAAAAGCTTCAGGCTTGTAAGAGCAAATGGCCCGAGGAACTCCCCCGCGTACTATGGGCTTACCGGACGACCGAGCGAACGTCAACCGGACACACCCCCTACTCTATGGTCTATGGATGCGAAGCCGTCATCCCAATCGAAACGATCGTCCCGTCCCACCGACGTGACACGTATGATCCAACCCAGAACCACGCCTTACTCCAAGAATCACTAGATCTCATCGAAGAGATCCAGGAAGAGTCGTAGGTGCAACTGAAGATGTACCAAGGCAAGATCGCGCGGCACTTCAACTCCAAAGTCAAGAGCCGTAAGTTTGGAACTGGCGACCTGGTCTTGCGAAGAGTCTTCCCTGCTACTCAAGATCCGGGAGTGCGGGTTCTGGGCCCAAATTGGGAGGGGCCATATGAGATCCAACACGAGGTGTGCCCCGGAACGTACCGCTTAAAGTGGCTCGATGGCTCGGAAATCCCGCGAGCCTGGAATGCGGAGCATCTCTGTAAATACTATCAATAGTCAAGGAGCCTTTCCTAGTTTTATATTTTCGTTGTAAACAATGTACGCCTCAGGGCGAACCTTTTTCAAACAATGGAAATGACGTGTGCAAAACGTCATAAAGGAATATTGTGAAATCATGCTAATCTTTCTCAAGTGACCCCAGACCCGTCTCTGCTCACTTGCGGAGGGTATCCCGGGTATAAGCAAACACCTGGCGGGGCGCAAGATTAGGCTAGTCCCGGCTCGGACCACCAAGGTCCGAGAGATGCAAACCCCACGGTCCCACCCTGGACGAACGATATCCGGGGAAATAAAATAAAGAGGATCAACCCAAGGCCGGTCCCACCCCGGACGAACGATGTCCGGGGGTATAAAAACGAAGGACCGAGCCCAAGGCCGGTCCCACCCCGGACAACCGATATATGGGGAAATAAAATAAAGAGGATCGACCAACCAGTTCAGAAAAAACTTGGTCTTTTGCAAATTCAAGAGAATCATCAATGTCTACAGGGACGAGATTGAGAGCTTTAGCAATGTCGGACGGGCTAAAATTATACCAATGACCCCTAACATAAACTTTATGGAACATAAAAGAAGATTGGTCTAATAACTCATCATTCAAATTTGCATAAAATTCTTTAACAACCCGAGGCACAAACCCATCAAACCCAGACAAGGATCGCAACCAACCTATTTCCTCTATAGTAAGCAATATCCCAAAAACACGATGAGGAGCAAAAAGAAAATTTCGCTCACTAATAAATTGACGATGGTCATAAAATTGCATGTTCTTCTCATTATCATTAAAACAGAATGTAATAGAGTGGGCTTTGAAAGAACCTGAGGTACGGGCAGGAGCACCTTTTTGCTTAGCAAGTTTGGACGACAATTAAGGAAATGCCAATGGAGTGGTGCCTTTTGGGTCCGATGCAACAGGAGAGGCTTCAGATGGGTCTTCTTCAGAGTCAGTCTCCTTATCCAAATCATCAAGAGGAACTTCAAGATTTGGCTCGGTCAAAGAAGGGTCCAATTCAGGCTGAGAGTCTTCCGTCTCGGGAGAGACATCCTCCGATGAGGTGCATGGGGGAGGATTGATTTTGGCCTTTAATTTAAAACGAGATAAAGGAGAAGAATCAGAGATGGAGCTGGTACCTTTAGATTGAGCCACTTTGACCTTTTTCCCTTTCTTTGACCAAACAGATTTGGACTTACGTTTGCCCTTTGCCTTGGGTGTCAACACATCAGGAGATAGTGAGGATTCAGAGTCATGATCAGATGGAGCAGACACATCTTCAGTAGAAATTGATTTGGACTGACTAGTTGCCAAGGCCGGTTTGGCTTTTATTTGGTCTTCGGGAGAGGCGAGTGAAACCGCCGAGGCAGGAATTGGCTCAGCATCCAAATTCGAGAACGTAACTCCTTTGCTAGAAGCACCAAGAACAGATGAACTTATAGGACCCGAAAGAGCAAGAACCTTCTTTCTTGCTGTGGTTTTAGAACGACGGCCTGGAGTAGGAGAAACAGCAGGAATTGATGTTGGGACCGAAGGAGTGGTAGTGGGAACAGATTCAGGAAGTGTCTCCTGCTGAGACTTCACAGACTTGGAAGAGGAACCACGGCCTCGAGTCTTCATGGCTGCTAAGAGAGAAACAAGTGAAACACACAAAGAAAGAAACCCTAAACACTTCGGTTATATGTGAGAGATTTAACAAGAAAACACTGATTATAAAGCAACCAAAGGGACTCCGAATATATATAGTATTCGGAACACAAATGAGGCAAGTTCAAGAATGGGTAACCAAAAATGGGTAACCGTATTTTTAGTGATAAATGCCAAAATATCTCCCTTTTTAAAACAAATTCTGTCACACCTCAAAATTGGAAACTTTTGAATATTTTTAGAATATATTGAGATAAAACAAATAAATTGCATAAATTAATTTTTCAAACCTTTTTTTTAAGTACACGGTAGATAACAGATTTTATTTTTCAAAAATTTTTTTTTTTTTTTTTATTACAAAATTGCCGAAAATAAAGTGTAAATTGCCATACCATATGTGTCCCTGTAAATCCCAAGTCATGTTCAGAAGAAACAAGATAACCATATTTTTCACAAATTAGAGAAATGAGTTATACTTCAAATACTAAGAGACCATAATTCGAAAAACATACCAAACCCAAAACATATTTGAGTCAATTCATTATATGTATGAGTCTTACAACCATCTTACACAGTCTAGAACAGGCATATGTGTGTGCATGTGTAAGCAATTTGGCGTTTCTTTTTGGCCTTTTAAAGCTAGGGTCATTGCCCATATTTGGCGATTTTTAGCCTTTTTCCAATTGTAACCATAATGGAGGCTATAACTCTTATACTGATGGTAGCCCTTTATGCTGGTAGAGTATCCTCCAATATAATTGCTAATTACCTGGTACCAACTTACTCAGTGTCGGCTTTCACACATCAGTATAGGTAGCTCTTTTCCAAAATGGAGCCTGAAAAATAAACTGGATTAGGAATGCTCATACAAAGATAATGATTTGATCAAATATAAATTGGATGATCTATAATTTTTCAAATATGGTTTTTTATTCCAACAAAGTATAGGACTTATAACAATCATTCTCTAAAATACAAAAAAAAATATGCTCATCAAATTTCTTCCAATCAAGACAAGAGATTTACAAAAACACATATGCAAGGCAAGATAATCAATTTATTGGCAATTTCAAATAAAATAAACCCCCAAGGACTTCCTGAGGGAATCAAATCTGACCGTGTCTAAGGCTTTAGTAAAGATATCTGCAATTTGTTTGTTAGTCTCAACATATTCTAAAATCAATGTTTTGTTTTCAACAAGTTCCCTAATAAAATGATGACGAATGTCAATATGTTTGGTGCGAGAGTGCTGAACAGGATTTTTGGAGATATTAATAGCACTTGTATTATCACAAAGAATGGTTAAAGTTTTAACATCAAACCCATAGTCTGCCAACATTTGTTTCATCTACAAAAGTTGAGTACAACAGCTTCCAGCAGCAATGTACTCAGCTTCGGCTGTTGACAAGGAGATGGAGTTTTGTTTTTTACTATGCCAGGAGACCAAATTGCTTCCTAAGTAAAAACAACCACCACTTGTGCTTTTTCGATCATCAGTGTTTCCTGCCCAATCTGCATCACTATAACACACAAGGTTAGAATTTGTTTCTTTGGAGTACCAAATGCCTAAATCAAGAGTATTATTGATGTAACGAATAATTCTTTTTACAGCAGTCACATGAGACTCCATGGGGTTCCCTTGGAAACGAGCACACACTCCAACACTGTAACTTATGTCAGGGTGACTTGCAGTTAAGTAAAGGAGACTCCCAATCATACTCCTGTAAAGAGTTGGATCAACTTTCTTCCCATTTTCATCTTTAGACAATTTGACCGTGGTACCCATGGGAGTTTTAGCAGGTTTAGATGCATCGAGTCCAAATCTTTTCACAAGACTTCTTGCATACTTGCTTTGTGAAATAAAAATTCCTTCATCAGACTGCTTTACTTGAAGTCCTAGGAAGAAATTGAGTTCTCCTACCATGCTCATCTCAAACTCTTCCTGCATTTGTTTCACAAATTCCTGCACTAGAGAATCATTAGTAGAACCGAACACTATATCATCAACATAGATTTGTGCTATCATAATATTTTCATCAACATTTTTTATAAACAGTGTTTTGTCTACTCCCCCTCTCTTGTACCCCTTTGAGACCAAAAATTGAGTTAGTCTCTCATACCAAGCCCGTGGGGCTTGTTTCAGCCCATACAAAGCTTTTTGCAATTTAAAAACATGATTAGGATTGTAAGGATCCTCAAACCCTTTGGGTTGTTCCACATAAGCTTCCTCATTCAAAAAACCATTTAGAAATGCGGATTTTACATCCATTTGGAACAATTTAAAACCAAGAACACATGAAATAGCTAGTAATAACCTTATGGATTCAAGTCTTGCAACAGGGGCAAATGTCTCATCAAAATCAATTCCTTCAACTTGAGTGTACCCCTGTGCAACTAATCTAGCTTTATTTCTTATTATGGTCCCAAATTCATCAGTTTTGTTTTTAAATATCCACTTTGTACCTATAACATTGGTATGACTCGGTCTAGGGACAAGAATCCATACCTCATTCCTTGTGAATTGATCTAACTCTTCTTGCATAGCATTGATCCATGATTCATCATTTGAGGCCTCCTTCACATTTTTAGGTTCCAAAGTGGAAGTAAAACAAACAAATTGAACCAAATTTACATACCTCTTTCGAGTGACCATACTCTCTTCAAGATTTCCCAGAATAAGGTCAGAAGGGTGATTCTTTTTTACTCTGGTTGATGGTTCTTTTTGAACGGAGTCAGAGGAAGTAACTGGATTTTCCTTCTCTGTTTGCCCAGTTGTTGTTTCGACAGAATTGGCATTTGATACGTCAACAGTGGCTGTTGTCCCCTCCGAAGGCTGTGCTGTCGGATCCGCCATTTCTTTATGATGTTGAACATCTATGAGCCTGTCAATTTCCTCCTCATGGGAGTACTCAGAAAAATCTTTAAAATCATCTACAACCACATTAGTTGATTCCATAATAGTTTGGGTTCTCATATTATAGACACGATAAGCCCTACTATTAGTGGAATAATCAAGAAAAACTCCCATATCACTCTTAGCATCAAATTTTCCTAGATTCTCACGATCTCTAAGAATATAGCATAGACACCCAAAAATATGAAAGTAGTTAACATTGGGTTTTCTACCTTTCCAGATTTCATAAGGACTTTTGTTTGTACCTGGGCGCAGAAAAACACGATTAATTGTGTAACAAGCTGTATTAATAGCTTCTGCCCACAATTTCTTTGTGAGTTTTTTGCTGTTAAGCATAACTCTGGCCATTTCCTGCAAGATACGATTTTTCCGTTCCACTACCCCATTTTGTTTAGGGGTTTTGGGAGCAGAAAATTCATGCAAAATTCCAAATGTTTTACAATATTCATCATAAACAGAGTTTTCGAACTCCTTACCATGATCACTCCTTATTCGTACAATCTTTCCAATGTTACAATTTTTTTCAACTCTCAATCTTGTACATAGAGTTTGAAAAGCTTCAAAAGTATATGATTTCTCTCTTAAAAAATCTACCCAAGTAAATCTAGAAAAATCATTCACACAAACAAAAATGTATCTCTTGCCATTAATACTTTCAACTTGTATAGGACCCATGAGATCCATATGCAATAATTCTAACACATTTGAAGTATTAACATCAGACAATGCTTTATGGGAAATTTTCAACTGTTTTCCCAATTGGCATGATTCACACTTACTAAGCGATTCTTTACCCAACTTGGGTATACCACGGATGAGACCTGCATTAGCAATCTTTTTCAAGTTTTTGAAATTTATATGACCAAGTTTTTCATGCCACAAGTCAGTAGTATTAAAACTTGATGAAGATGCATGACATGTGAATTTTTGTGTGAGAGTGTAACAATTATCCAAAGAACGAGAGCCTTTGAGAATAATATCACCATTTTGATTTAAAACATTACACTCATCATGTGAAAAATTAACATAAAAACCTTGGTCACAAATTTGACTTATGCTAATTAAGTTGGCTTTCAGCCCATCAACAAGAAGTACATTTTTCAGTTTCGGTAACCCTTCAATGTTTAGAGTACCTTTACCCAGAATATTTCCTGTCATTCCATCCCCAAAAGTTACTACTCCACACTTCAAGGATTTGAAGTTGGTAAGTATGTTGGCATTACCTGTCATATGTCTCGAACAACTGCTATCAAAGTACCATGAACTAGATGCATGCATTTTGTGACAGGTAAAAGTAGCAAAGCAAACAGAGTTAACTTTCTTGACCCATACTGTTTTTGATTTTGAATTTCTTTTGGTCAAGAATTGATTCATACCACCAAAGTGTTTATCATAATTCTTTTTGAACAAGTTTAAAAGAGAAAAACACTTAGGTCTTATGTGACTTTTCATCCCACAAAAATGACAAACTGGTACAAAATGTTCAATGTTTCTTTTTGGAGAAATTTTCTTTAGTTGTAGATCTGTTGCAACAGATGGCAACTCTGTCCTCTCAGCATCGTGACTTGTTCCTGCAACACGGCTAGTTGACACAATAGACGGATAATTCAAGGATTTTACAAAAACTGTTTTTCTTGAGGACTCAGATCCATTAGATCCTAATCCACTGTAGTCACCAACCTTTTTTCCTACAGAAAGAATATCATCCAAAATTCCAGATCTAGGATTAAGCATTTTGACACCTTTTTGCAAAAACTCAATTTCTTTATTCAAAGAAACAATTTCATCAATTTTGGAAGCAATAATCATCTCAAGTTTTTCAATTTTTTCAACAAAATTTTTATTATTGCCAGCCATTAGACGATTCTCAGAACACACTTTCAGCCATTGATCATACATTATTTTATAAGACTCTTTCAATGACTCCTCATCTAAATCAGAATCATCAGAATCACTATCTGAATTCTCATTGTTCTTAACAGAATTATTAAGGCATAATACATCCTTGTAATCGACTAAAGAAAAAACAATACCTTTGTGAACAGAGGTTAAGGCAACACTATTTTCCTCCTCATCACTCTGTTCAGAGTCTTGATCACTCCATGTAGCTATCATGACTTTCTTTTTCTTTAAGGTATTTGCACACTCAGATTGAATATGTCCAAATCCTTCACATTCCCTGCACTGAATACCCTTTTTATTAGTCTCAAAGGGTTTAGAAAAATTACCTTTTGGGTTTTTGGATATGGCCTTTTTGTTTCCCAATTTCTTTATGTATTTTTGGAAATTTTTTGTCAACAGAGCCATCTCATCATCCGAACTTTCCTTCTTTTCTTTAGAGGATTTCAAGGCAATAGATTTTTCCTTGATTTCCTCTGTCTTACCTTTTTGTCTAATTTTTTGGTTTAGTTCAAAAGTTCGAAGTGAACCCATCAGTTCCTCTACTTTCATTTTGTCCAGATCTTTTGCTTCTTCAATTACAGTTAGCTTTGTCTGAAACCTGTCAGGGAGAACTCTAACAATTTTTCGAACCAAAACATTTTCTTCAAGTTTTTCACCAAGAGCAAAATATTCGTTAGCAATATCTGACAATTTCTCATAAAATTCAGTGAGGGTTTCATTTTCATTCATTTTCAAATTTTCAAATTTTGTTGTGAGCATAACAAGCCTAGAACGCTTGACATCAGCAGTTCCTTCAAATTGAGTTTGAAGAATTTGCCAAGCATCTTTGGCCGAAACACATGAAGAAATCAATTTAATGTAACCTTCACCAAAACCATTAAAAATGGCATGTAATGCTTTATTGTTGTAACTGGACAGTTTATCTTCAGCATCAGTCCATTTAAGTTCAGATTTTACCTTAGTTATATCATCGCTTTCTGCTGGAGGAGTCCAACCACTTAAAACAGCTCTCCAAGCCTTTTCATCTTGAGATTTGATAAAGGCTCTCATTCAAACTTTCCAATATGGATAGTTTGAATCGTTGAGTAAAGGGGGGCGAGTTATGGAACCTCCTTCTGTGAAAAAAGACATTGCAAGAACAAGAACAACAAACGGAATAAACCAATATCACACTCAGAAATGAGTGACCCGCTCTGATACCAATTGAAATTCCATTTTTAGTAATTACCAAATTAATTAAACCAAGAGAATTAATTAAAGTGCGGAATGGTAATTAACTGTTTACACAGAATACAGTTCTGTCGGGACAGAAACCAAACTTGTCACGACAGAAACTAAACACAATAAAAAGACAGTGCAAAACAATAAAGAACATAGCGAATTTTTACAAGGTTCAGAAACCCTTTCGGATAACCTACTCCTTGGGGCCACGCCCAGAGAATAAAACCAATTAATAAAGAATCACAAGTACAAAAACATTGACTTAAACAAAACAAGACTCCCTCTTGAGATTTGCCGCAACTTGTTGTACTTCTCTTCACTAATCTGATCTTGATTGAAACGCACAACCACTTTGTAATGACCCACTAATCTAGACTCTTGGACCATTATCGAACTATACATACGAATTCTTACTAAAACATACATTTGCGAAAATACCATAATTTATTATAAACTTGTAGAAACAAAGGTTACTTTCATAAAAATAAGTAGGATATGGGTACCCATTGTCTTTAAAACAAAAATAACTTAAAGTAAAAAAAATGTTACATAGAAAATGCGGAAAATACATCTAAAACCATAAAAAACATAAACAAGACTACATCCTCGAATCGAATAACGCTCGGCTCCTTGACTCCATTCACCATCGATACACATCCTCTAAGCGTCACGAATCTTTCCGCCTCTAAAGCTTATTTTCCTGCACATAAACAGAAAGGAATGAGCCTAATGCCCAGCAAGGAAAAATCTAACACATAGTCATAAACATAATTTCATAAGAAACATAAAGACATATCATAACACATAATAAACTTATTATAATGGCCATTATTACTTGGGGTCCCATAGACTAAACAAGCATATGTCCATGGGATTAGTGGGGTCCTACTAGCTAAGTAGGTCATATGCCCATAACCCATTTGGGGTCTTGTTAGTCATATGGGTCATATGCCCAAGCCTACAAACATACATGCATACATATTCATAACATATTCATAACATATCATAACATAACACATAAGATAACATAAACATAAACATATAGATTCTAGCCTATTTTCCTTACCAAAGTTACTGGAATATAATGGACTGAGTTGGGACTTTTGGAACACTCCTAAAACCATAATGAACAAGAGTGAGTTGAAAGAAGGAAAGAGATGAAAAGGAAATGGGAAGACTAAACCATTTGAGAAACATGCTTACCACAACTTATGTGCTTAAGAACTTGGATTCCCTAACCAAAATGAAGATTAAGGTTAGAGATTGAGTAGAAGACTATGAGAAAGAAAATAACATAATACAGAAGGAACTAGAGTTTTGGTTACCTCAAAGACTTGAAAGACCAATCTACACCTCCACCGAAATACTATAGAACTCACTTCCCAAAGTGTTTGATAAGCTTATGATGTTTAAGCTTATAGTTTTCCCAAACCAGGTGTTTACACTCTCACACTCACTTAACACTAGCAGCTTCTGAACTTAGAGCAAAAGGTGAATAATGGCTGGGTACTAGGTCCTATTTATAGAGTTTTGGAATGAAAGTATCTTGATTTTACTTGAATAAAAATAATGGCTTTTTAGGTGAAAATCATTTGAATAATCGTTCAGCAGAGGCTGAAGACTCGTTCAAAAGATGCTGGACTTATGGAGGAGTTTGAATGGCTGAAAGGAAAGGAATTCAAAAACAATTGAACATATGCTGAAGGAGGCGATATATCGCCCCCTGTAGGCGATATATCGCCTGGGCCAGTATGCCCGAGGCTCCCGTGCATCGTCTCGTTTTTTCCGTATCTACGTGCTGCGATATATCGCCCCCTATAGCTGCGATATATCGGCATACGCTGATTAATTAAACACGAGATTACACATTTTTAGCTAAGTTTGAATGGGGTAAACAGCCTTGACTAAGCCCTCAACGTATTCAAAGCTGCTGACTAACCCTATAACATTCAAACTTTACTCCTTATTATTTTTAATCCTCAAAAATACATAATCCTTAATCACCACTCATAACATGTGCTTAAAATCCTATTGGTTGATATCTAAACCTTATAGTATAATAAATATAATCCTCAATATCAGTCACATTAATCAAATCTTAGGTTAAACTTAATATCCTTAAACTATAGATTAAACTTAGAAAATCTATAAGTACTACTATGAGTGTCCAAATAATTCCCGGTCTGAACCAAAAATCCATAGTAACAAAGATAATGCTATAAATACTATCATACTATTATCTATCTTAGCTAAGTAAAGTTCTTGGACTCTACACACTTGAACTCCCTTCAATGGTTAGCGAGTGCTTGCATCCTCCCGACGCAAGGCTTGTAAAAAATCTTCTCCCGAAGACTACAAACGATGTGTTCAAATTACAATGTGTATTCACTCATGAACATGGTATAAGCTCACCACTAAAAACTAAACACACATAATTTTACAAGATCACGTGAATACTTATGATCTTGAATACAAAGAAGAACTCTCACAAATATTACAAAAAAGCTCACGAATAATGCACCAAAGAGTTCACTTTTCTCACTGCCTTTAGAGCCCTATTTATAGAGTCTTTTTCGTGCTCACAAAGGCAGAGAAAGAATTCTTCTAATAAAGGCAAGAATCACAGAAGTTACTCTTGATTGTCGAAGAGTTGCCTTATTTAGAAGATGCTGATCCGACAGATGCGATATTGGTGGGGACAGCTCAGACCTGTGTCGGATCAAAAACAAGCTCAAAAAGGAAACAACAATTAATGACATTAAGAACCAGTTTCTTGATTGCAATCCTTGAGCTGCACGAAAATATGTCAACAAATAATCCAAAAAATAATTTTGGGTAAGTACCGAATATTTGCAATAAACTGTGTTTTCCTTTATAAACATAATGAGACAATATATGCTAAATAAGGAAGCATATTATTGACCAAAAATCACACAAAAGGAAAGAGGGTTTCCGAAAATTAGAATAGAGGAAACCAAATATTTTTCCAATCAAATCCGAAAATATAATAAAGGAAAACAATTATTTCCGAAAATTATAATAAAAGGAAAACAAATATTTCCGAAAATTATAATAAAAGGAAACAATTAAATCAACCAATTTCTTTTTTAAGAAAAAAAGATATTTCTATAAAAATGCCAATTATAAGATTTACAGCTATGGATGATGGGATTTTTGAAGTGAGATTGAGAGAGAAATCGTTGAAGTGGGAGAGAAAGAGAGAAATGAAAAACCTTGTTGTTAGAGAGAAGGTGAGAAAAAAATAGCAGGGACATTTTTGGAAACAAATGAAATATTAGCCTAAATATGTAATATATATATATATATATATGATAGCATAGTTTTGATTTAAGAGAATCCATTATGCATAGGAAGTGAAATTTCTCATATGAAAACAGTATTTCTACACACACAAAAAAAAAGGGGAAATTTTAATATGTATGCTTGATAAAAGTTATAATTACAAAAAAATATTAGGCATATTAAAATTTACAAAATAATGCTAATTTTTTGCACATTACCCAAAATGCCCTTTTCACTTCTTCCTCATTCTCATTTCTCTCTTCTCTCTTCTCTCTTCCCTCTCTCTCTCTCTTATTTCACTCTCTCTCACCTCACAACACCACCACCACACTAAATATTATATTTCGAACAGATTTTGACATGATTTTTAGGTTTTTTTTGCGATTTTTTTTCAGATCTGAAACTCTGAAATCTGCAAAAAATCGACATTGCTCGATGGTGGTTCGATGGTGCTCGATGCCAGCTCGATGAGACCTTCAAAATCATGATTTTTCATGAAAAAATGACTTTGTTCGATGGTGGTTCGATAGTAGTTCGATAGTGGCTCGATGGTGCTCGATGCCAGCTCGATGAGACCTTCAAAATCATGATTTTTCATGAAAAAATGACTTAGCTCGATGGTGGTTCGATGGTAACTCGATAGTGGTTCGATAGTGCTCGATGGTGCTCAATGCAATTCTTGTAAGAGACATAATTTTTCACTCGGGTGTCCGTTTGGGGTGATTTTTTTTTAATTTTGGGTATTTTTTCAAGATCTACACGTTTGACATGTTAATATGCACATTTGGGAAGTGTAACACTTGTAAAAAATAGAAAAGTGCAAACATACCTCATGTTTAAGACATCTTTTGGTATATTTTTAAGTTTTAAACTTCCCAAATGTGCATATTAACATGTCAAACGTGTAGATCTTGAAAAAATACCCAAAATCAAAAAAAAAAAATCACCCCAAACGGACACCCGAGTGAAAAATTATGTCTCTTACAAAAATTGCATTGAGCACCATCAAGCCATTATCGAGCTACCATCGAACCACCATCGAGCTAAGTCATTTTTTCATGAAAATCTTGATCTTGAAGGCCCCAGCGAATGGTGGCTCGATGCCAGCTCGATGAGACCTTCAAAATCATGATTTTTCATGAAAAAATGACTTAGCTCGATGATGGTTCGATGGTAGCTCGATAGTGGTTCGATAGTGCTCGATGGTGCTCGATGCAATTCTTGTAAGAGACATAATTTTTCACTCGGGTGTCCGTTTGGGGTGATTTTTTTTTTTATTTTGGGTATTTTTTCAAGATCTACACGTTTGACATGTTAATATGCACATTTAGGAAGTTTAAAACTTAAAAATATACCAAAAGATGTCTTAACCATGAGGTATGTTTGCACTTTTCTATTTTTTACAAGTGTTACACTTCACAAATGTGCATATTAACATGTCAAACGTGTAGATCTTGAAAAAATACCCAAAATAAAAAAAAAATCACCCCAAACGGACACTCGAGTGAAAAATTATGTCTCTTACAAGAATTGCATCGAGCACCATCGAGCACTATCGAACCACTATCGAGCTACCATCGAACCATCATCGAGCTAAGTCATTTTTTCATGAAAAATCATGATTTTGAAGGTCTCATCGAGCTGGCATCGAGCACCATCGAGCCACTATCGAACTACTATCGAACCACCATCGAGCAAAGTCATTTTTTCATGAAAAATCATGATTTTGAAGGTCTCATCGAGCTGGCATCGAGCACCATCGAACCACCATCGAGCAATGTCGATTTTTTGCAGATTTCAGAGTTTCAGATCTGAAAAAAAATCGCAAAAAAAACCTAAAAATCATGTCAAAATCTGTTCGAAATATAATATTTAGTGTGGTGGTGGTGTTGTGAGGTGAGAGAGAGTGAAATAAGAGAGAGAGAGAGGGAAGAGAGAAGAGAGAAGAGAGAAATGAGAATGAGGAAGAAGTGAAAAGGGCATTTTGGGTAATGTGCAAAAAATTAGCATTATTTTGTAAATTTTAATATGCCTAGTATTTTTTTGTAATTATAACTCTTATCAAGCATACATATTAAAATTTCCCAAAAAAAAGTGGTGCTCTCTCTTTTGAACACTTTATTTTAGCAATGTTTTCTTAAAATACAGCCTAATTAAGTAACTATCTCAATTATTTTACACATGTATATATACTAGTTCACGAGTTAAGTAAATTAAATTTTACACTTGGTGTTAGATACCAATCGTCTTACCTTTTTTTTTTTCCTGCTTTATTCACTCTATCTCTCTTTGCAGACCTCTTTTTGTTTCTTATTCTCGTTTTGTTTGTTTTCAAATTATTTATTTTCCTCAAAATCGATTTATATATTTTAGGAATTATTTTTTTCTACTTTAATGCTGCATGGCTTAGAAAAATGTGCCAATTAACCTCAACTAACTGGTCACTACGCAAATTAAAGATAAAATAATATCTCTTCTGTATAATAAATGTGTAGATTAGAAAAAATTTTTGTTTTAACGGTATTTTATTTTTTTTAATGTTAAATTTAACTGAATATTTTTATATTTAACATAATATTTTTATATTTAATGATAGTTTGTAAACACTTAAATTTAAATAAAATAAAATAATTAATTAATAAAATTAAAATGAGATATTTTACAATAATAATTATTTAAAAATAATAAATAATTAAACAAATCAAAATAGAATATTTTGGAGATATTTTATAATGATGATTATTTAAAAATAATAAATAATTAAACAAATTAAAATATGATATTTTTAGATATTTTACAATAATAATTATTTAAAAATAATAAAATCATACGTTTTATAACTTAAATAAAATTTAATTAAACTTAACTCACTTATTAGAATAATATCATATTAAACATATAATATAATCTACTGTCAATTAGCAACAAATTGTTTTTTTTTAAAACTACCAAGAAACTTAAATTTAAAATTCATATATAATATTTAATATTACATTAAACATATAATATATAATTTCTTGTTGTCACTCCCAAATTAAAAACTAGAACAAACATAAACTTAAACAAAAATAAATAAATTATTTAATTGAAATAGGATATTTATTTAAAATTTATATGACATTAATATAAATTTAATAAAAATAATTAATAAACTTTATAAATAAAACTAAACAAACGTGCATATTGCACGTTGTTTGTATCTAATATATATATATATGTATATATATGCACTTTGATACCATTTATATCAAATGATATATGATTATGACTTTACCATATCACTAATTTTATCTTTAAAAAGTATTATTTCTTATGGCTTTTCTACCTATTAAGTAACCATAGAAAAAAAATGACTTATTTGTAAAATTATATACATTTATAATGTAATTTTAAAGTAATATAATTGATAAATCATACAAATAAGGGTTTATATCTTTTTGGACCTTGTTTTTTGACAAATAACTTTTTAGATTCTGTGTTTTGTAAAATGGTTCAAATAATACCCTTAATTCGATTTTGATCAAAGTTTTCTGAGCTAAAATTACAAATAATTCAGTAAACTAACAATTTAAAACAAAAACAAAATTATTTTGTCTGACAACTGTGTTGTTATATTCAATTTTTTATTCATCAAAATTGAGTTTATGGGTCTATTTAAATCATTTTACAAAATACATAGTCCAAAAAGAAATTTGTCAAAACACAGGGTCCAAACAACTAACGAGACAAAATAAAGAATCAAAAAAGTATAAACCCTACAAATAATAGTAACTACAAATTAAAATCGTAAACGAGTAGTTTTATAATAGGACCAATTTTGTTTGAGAGCTACAATGGTCTCACTTTCTCCATTCTTTGCGTTGCTGCCTAACTTTGTACGTCCATAAGAACTTTAACACCACACACACATACATAACATTGGTCAAATATGGATGCTTGAAAATATGAATTTACATCACTCGATCGAAGTGGAAAAGAAGATCTAGTTGAGTCTAGCTCTTTCGATCTTATTATTATGTCAATGGGTGTGATAGGATTCACATATAGAGTAGGACCAAAGTAAACTCGTCGATGAATTATTGGACCATTTTGTTCATGAGTGGACAGAAATTGAAATGTAGAATATTATTTTTATTTTTTAGTTATTGAAAATGGCAAACATTGAATTATTGAAATGTAGAATATCTTTTACTAGAATCCGACATAGTTTTACTAGTTTTCAAAATAGTAATCATAATAATTATAATAAAATAAATAAAAATAAAGTGAATTTAGTAGTCACTGCTCTTGAATTATTGTTTTGCAATGTACTTTCTAGCGAAGTTCAAGTTATTAATTGGTATATGTCTCAATAACTGATAGGAACAAATCTATTTTTGCTTTATATGATGGTATATTTTGTATTATAGTAGGCATTTAGTTTTCAAAAATTTTTAAATAATTTACGATACCGAAAATAAAGTTCAAAATAGTCAGCTATACGTGTTCAATTGATTGTTTAAGCTTTGTTTTTGACACCATAAAGTATTCAAAATTTTCCAAAAACTGAAGGGATGTCTGCTATAACTAAAATGTACATCTTCATCGTGTAAAAAAATATAGGTTATAATGTTTCACGTGCCGAAAATAGATTTTTTTCATACCAAAAGCAGCAAAAATAATGTCCCTACATAAGAATTTCCCTATATATATTTATATTAGTTGTTATATAAATTTTAAATAAATAAACAATGCCTATATTATAAAATAAGATGTTTGATAAATTGTAACATGAAATATACATAAAAATAAAAAATTAATTAATTAATTAAACCAACACGTTGTATACAGCTTTTTTTTCTTCAAAAAATTGCTAAATATATATCCCACTAACTTTGATATTTAAACTCTAAAATATTTATAAATATATATTGATAATAATTGTAACGCCCTACTACCCAGGGACCGTGTATTTAAAACAATGCTAAACTCGTTAACCGAGCCATTTGGCCATACTCGTGTAACTAAATGTAATTAATGGTTTAGGGTTAAAAAGTTTTGGTCAAAGATACAACGTTTCACTAAAACGTTTCCTGTATACATTGAGATCTCAAAATACATTTTAAAGGTTAATTACAATAAAAGATTCACAACCAGCTAACCTAAGTGGCAAAATAGGATTTAATCCTCTTTAAACCCTCGGCCGTGGTGGTCGAGCAACCGCATATGTACACATCGTCACCTAAGCTCTCCAACTCCAGGATGGTCCAGCTTTCTTTTGCCTTTACCTACACCACATAGCACCCGTGAGCCGAGACTCAGCAAGAATACTCAATATGCTCATGAACAAGTAATAACACTGAATCATAATAGGCATGCCTAGCAATAATAGCCCTACTCATGCATGCAAGCAAGTTCAAATAAATGATTACGGGCCCTACCCTCCTGTATGGATGACTATTAAGTCAATCTGAGGATATATTTCCAGGATAGATGACTAATGAGTCTATCTCTGAATAGGTGACTAATGAGTCACACACTTGGGCTCTGCACCCTAATCAGATAAGTTACTAATGGGTCACGAACTTGGTAGGTGACTAATGAGTCACACACTTGGGCTATTCACCCTAATAAGATAAGTGACTAATGAATCACGCACTTGGTAGGTGACTAATGAGTTACACACTTGGGCTCTGCACCCTAATCAGATAAGTGACTAATGAGTCACGAACTTGGGCTCCGCACCCTAAGCCATGTGACATTACATTCACTTGAGCCTTTTGGCCCTGGCTCAATGTAACTAGCCTTTAGACTAGACAAGCGCTTTTATTTTCATCGAACTTGGGGTCGGTCAAGCATTTAATGCTCATAATGATTAGATCTAATCATTTCGGCTATGCATTCAATACGCTTATGTCGTTCTTGACTCATAGGTCAATTCCATACGACCAGTGTCGTTTCTGACTAATGAGTCGTACCACTCACAAGTAAGCAATGCACCCAGACATATATCATACGTCAAATATCCAAATATAAGGCATTTAGCATGCTTACTCAACATTCACTAGCATAATTATGATCATGCACATTTACAAAGACTCAAGTTTTGATCAATTCCATATTCAATATTCATGCCATGCCTTAATCACATGTGCTGCTATGCATTTACAATGCAATCAATGTCCATATATAGAGCACTCAACATGCCTCATCAATAACCATGCATGTCACATACTCGGTGCAGTTTTCTTATATTTGGTCCAAGCACATGTTACCAATAATTTTAGCCACAAGCACGATCCTGTTTCCAAGCTTCTAGCGATAACCTGGCCACAACCATAATATAAAACCTCATAAAAAAATGAGTAAATAAATACTTCCGGACCCAACCCAAGCCTCCGGGACGCCAAATCCTACTCAACTGGGTAGTAGGATCGATCTCAGACCCTTAGAGTTAAGTTCCCACGATTAAAAACCAAATCTAGGCAAAAATGCACAAGTCGGTCATGACTTGGCCTAGTGAGTCGCAACTTGCCCCAAGTCAGAGAGCCCCTTGCCTGGGCTCTGGGTGCGGGCCGCGACTTGACCCCTTCTGGGTTGCGGTGCGCCCCTCAGGCTTCCTCTTCCTGGCTTCTGGTTCAACTCAGTCGCGACTTGGCCACGAAACCAGCCATTTCCTTTGATTTTTCCCACTTTAAACCTACCCAAACATATCCAAATCCCAAAATCAAAGTTCCCAAACATCATAATTATCCAACACCAATAAAACCCAAGCTTCAATTCATTCAAACACTCATCAAAACATAAAATCCAATCAAAGCTTAAAAACTTTAGGGTATGATTGGTTCGCGATTAGAAAACTGTATTTTTTAAAAGTGGGATTCTGAAATGAAAATCTGAATTTAGTGACTAAAAACATGTTTCTGAAAATGTGATTGGTTCAATGTCAATAAACTGTTTTTTAGTTTTAAAAAACTGAATCTGTGATTGGTATTAAATTTGAAAATATAACAGAAACTGAATATGTGGAATTTTGGAAAAGAATTTCTCAAAATTGAGAAAACAAACTTTTCTCGTTTTCAATTTTCCTTAACAAATTTTGGATACAGATTTGAATTTAATTTTTAAAAACAGTTTACCAATCAAAGATTATGATGGGTCCCACCAATTTCAAGTATTCAAAATCATAAAATTGTATCCTAATAGGATACCAATCAAGCCCTTAAAAACTTAGAACTTAAAACTTGAATTACTTCTGATTGAGTCATTTACCAACTAAATCTTCCGGCTAATAAGCTTTTAATCTTCCCTAGAATCGCTATGTCTCGATCCTTGCTTGAATCCGAGTCCTAAAACTCAAGTTTCCTTCGAAAATGTGATCGGATGTCAAAAATGGAACGGGAGGGAGAGAGAATGTTCTGAACATTCTTTTATAATTCTGACAGGTTACTTCAAGCTTAAGTAACCTCAAGCAAATCCTAATGCTCGGGGTCCCGAAAATGCCCCCCCGGGGTAAAATAGTCAAAATTCCTAGAATTTCCCCCTGATCTCACTAACTCCTAATTTATCATCAAATATTTATTCCCATTACCCAATATCCCGATAATGTGTTAAATACGCATTGACTCACTCTGAGTCAAGTATGGATCCCGTTGTGACTTTCCCACTACTTTGCCTCTAAGGATCGTCTTGTGTTGAGTAACCCAAGCATAACCAAATAATAATGAAGTACCACACACATACCACATATATGCAAATTATGAAAATTGCCCAATTAATCAGAAATGGGCCCACGTGCATATTCAATACACCTAAACATGCATGCATATCAAGTCATATTGTGATATAACTCTCACATAATCACATAATGATACACATAAATATCACATAATCATATAATTCCATAATTTGTCATCTTGGCCCCAAATCAAGGCCCTAAGCCTTATTAGGAAATTTGGGTTTACAATAATACTTTTTTTAAAAAAATCTTTTTATATTTATTTAAAAATTATATTTTATCTAATAACATTTGTTAATCATTTATTTCATTCAATTAGGTTAAAAATTGAAATAATTCATTTTCTCTTAAATGTTTAATTTTTTATTGGATAAAATTAGTACATATAAAAATTGAAAAAAAAGGAAATTAATGTTAAATCGTAAATTAGCATCTCTATAAAAAGTGTCAATTTATGTCAAAAGTGATGAGTCAGATTTGGATCTCGTAAATCTGATGAATCAAATTATTAGATTTCTCTAATTTGTGTCATTTGCGATTTTATTATTCATAAATTGTATTATATGACTAATAAAATGTAGGTACCTTTTTTTATTAAGTATATTTAATTAATAAAATGATTTTCACTCATTTATTAAATAAAAATATCTTATTTTTGGATAAGTGAACATAAAAAGAAATTTTGTTTCTTTATTTGGTTTATGTAGATCCTGATCAAATCTTAAGGATAATATCCTTGTGTGATCTCAGTCAGCTGGACAATAAAATAAATAAAATAAGATATTTCAATTATTTAATAAATATTTGTTTTATTCCTTTTTATTTTGATTTAATAAAAGAATATAATTAATTTGTGAATCATTTTATTCTTTCTTTTATTCTGTACATTAATTTCCTTTATTACAAGAAAAAATAGCACAATGTACTTGAACACAAACATGCACTAGGTTCTTTATCAATTTGTCCAAAATAGATTAATTTTTGCTCTGTCAGAATTGATTTTCTCAGCTAATCAAATCATCTCTAAATTAGGGAACGTTATTTATTCTTTTTATCTTATCAAATGTGCAAGTTCTCCATCCTTAGCTGGTCAGTACTCTTCATCTATAAAGAAAGGACTCTCAAACATTGTTTCGATAACTCTTTGATAATATTGATTGTATTTTGTCTTAATCAAAAAAGTGTTTTATTTTAGAGTGATTTATGTATGTGAGACTAAGTGCACCATCTTAGTCTACTAGTAAGTTAAGCTACATTGCCTGTTGTGTATTTTATTCTAAGTGTCAAAAACAACTATTAGTGCCGTTCTCATAAGTAAAGAAGATAGTAAGCAAAACACGTTTATTATATATCTAATACTCTATTAGATGCAGGAATTAGATAACGACGGTTAAAGAAGCGCAGAGCCTCAGACCCTACTTCTAGCGTTACCCTTTAGTACAAAAAATTTTAGTTTTAGTCGCAACAAATTTTGTGACTAAAAACAAAAAAATTGTGACGAAAGAAAAATCATTATACTTATGTCATCATTAAAAAGTCCATGGCTAAAAGTATTAGTCACAAATATCACAATTTGTTGTCACTAAATGTATTTTTAGTCACAACAAATTTTATCACTAAAAATAATAGGTTGTGACTAAAACTATATTAGTGACAACTTGTAATTAAGTATGACTTTTTAGTCACAAGTAATTTTTTGTTGTTACTAAAAGTGACATTTAGTCACACAAAATATATATTGTGTCTAAAAAGTTGTCACTAGAGGTTACCTTTATTTGTAGTAGTACTCACCCTATATCTACTTCGTTCCAATATCTACTTGATGCTTCCAGTTTTAGCAACATTCGTGAGAGAATGTCAGATGCGATAATGAACTGTGCATCAAGGGTCTCTAATCCAAATATTCTCGTATCATAATTATGCATTCCAAAATATCCAAGTTAAACAATTATGCAAATACTATTATGATCATGAAATATTTTACTCCAATCTAGTGGGAGGTACCAAATCAATTCTATTTTTTGTGTTGCCGAATTAACATGAGATGAGTAGCCAAACTATACAAATTAAATCTACAAACTACGTAAAATAATAATAATAATAATAATAAAGAGAAAATCAAATTGGATATTTAAAGAAACAAGTCAAATACAGATTATCCATTAAAAACAAAGTTTTTTCCGATTCTTGTTGAGGTAAAAAAACCTTCAAACCAGAGAAATTCTCAAACAGTCTTTCACAACCTTGCAGATAGCTACAACCAGAAATGTCAAGATATTGAAGTTGAGTGCAGCTGTTGAGGATGTTGAGCACACCTTCATTAGAAATGGTCAAATGGGAAATTTCAAGATGCTTTAGCTTTGGCATTGTAGATGCTATAGCAAAAGCCTCTTCATCACTAGTGCCATTATTAGTCATAATAAAGTTCATATCTAATCTGGCTAGATTCTTACAGTTATAGCCAATTGCCCTAATAGCTGAGGCTCCTATTCCATAGCACTTACTTATATCCAAATGAACTAAGAATGAGGAGAGTCTCACAGCTAATACAGTTTCAACTATTGTTGAATCTTTGCTCAAATCAGTCCTTGGCATCTTCAATGTCCGAAGTGATTGGGCACTGCAATATTTAACAGAAGTGAATATATATATGTACGTGTACTTAACAATATGCATATATATTAAGTGACATGTCTATATATACTTACTGGTCAACAACTAGAGATAATGTTTGGGCATTGAGCAAACCACCACAAGAAAGTGAGTGAACTTGGCCTGAATTTTTTCTTACCAACATTTCAAGTAACAATGGAAAATGCATTGACTTGATAACATCAGCGGTTCTGAACTCATCAAGGTCTTCTATAACCGTGTAAACATAATAAGAATCATCAAGATCTAGTAAGTCATCCATTTCTTCAAAATCTATGTCATGCCAGCAATCAGGCCCGGCAATAACTTTGCTCCATGACTTGCAAACGAGTGGCACTGAGCGAAGTTTGTCTCGTAATTGTAACTTTGTAAAGATTAATACCAGTGCTTCTTGTATCAATTCAGCCCAACAATGGTGAAATACTTCCATTCTTACTGAGAAGAAATATCATATAAGAATTGAGAAAAACGATCAATAAAATATGAGACAATTTAATTGAAGATTATCACATATATGTATAGTTCAATAATATTTATAGTACTTCAGTATCAGACTTGTAAGATGCATGAAGAGCTCAACAGTCGCAAGAATTTAAATAATTTATTTTCTTGGTTATTTGAAAGGTTTTAATCCTCATTTGAATTTCTCATTATTAACTTAATTGCTGCAATTAATTTATCTTATTGGAATTAAAAAAGAACTGGATGCCTGATTATAAATATATATTGAATTAATGACAATGCAACTCTTGATGAGTTTGACCATCATTCTCGATGCATTAAAGTATAATATTTATTATTATATGATCATGTCGTTTAATCTCTCTGCCCCTATTCGAGTTTGGCCAATGTTATGTTTTATTTTAAGAATATACAGTACGTTCAATGTTAATTAATGTTATTAGATCATGAGTAATGCGGAGAAAAATATAGAACAAGAGCTAAATGAAAATCTTGTATAGATAAAAATGAAAAAATCTGATTACATGAAAAGAGAAGCCTGTAAATAACTGAATACAGAGGAAATTAAAAAGAAACAAGACTTGTGTAAAATAACAACTAATGTACATAAATGTAATAGCCCCCTCTCAAGATGTACTGTGTATATCAAACACAGACATCTTGGAAATGTGACTATAAAGTGGTATACAGGGCAGTGCCTTAGTGAAAACATCGGCAAGCTGGTGTTGGCTGCTCACAGAAGCCAGACGGATTTTGGAAGCATGAATTTTGTCTCTGATGAAGTGGCAATCTAGCTCAATGTGCTTGGTCCGTTCGTGGAAAGTAGGATTATTGGCGATGTGGACGGCTGAGTTGTTATCACAGTAAATGAAGGTAGGGGAAGTTTGAGGAATCTGAAAG
Organism: Humulus lupulus; assembly: GCF_963169125.1. Taxonomy (NCBI): domain Eukaryota; kingdom Viridiplantae; phylum Streptophyta; class Magnoliopsida; order Rosales; family Cannabaceae; genus Humulus; species Humulus lupulus. The sequence continues at coordinate 6,351,150 of NC_084798.1, forward strand.
GCATTCAAAAGGTATTGAATCCAAGTTAACTCACTAGCAGTGGCAGCCAATGCTCTGTACTCAGCCTCTGCAGAGCTCTTGGATATTGTTGGTTGCTTCTTTGCACGCCATGAGATTAAGCAATCTCCCAAAAAGATGCAAAAGCCAGTTGTGGAGCGTCTTGTTATTGGACAAGAAGCCCAGTCTGAATCGGAGTAGGCACGTAAGTTAAGAGAAGAGGTAGCAGGGTATAATAGACCTTGACCCGGTTTGCCTTTTAAGTACCGGAGGAGATGATGTATAGCTTGTAAATGAGGTGTTCTAGGGGCAGACATAAATTGGGTGAGACGATGTACTGAGTAGGTGATGTCTGGCCGAGATAGGGTGAGGTATAAAAGACGACCAATGAGTCTTCGAAATTGGGAGGGATCAGATAAGGGGTGACCGGAAGTGGAATCGAGTTTTATGCGAGGGTCCATGGGCGTGGAAGCAGGTTTGCTGCCTAAGTAGCCTGTATCTTGGAGAAGTTGTAAGGTATATTGTCTCTGAGAAAGGAATAGACCAGCTGGTGAACGAGCTATCTCAAAGCCAAGGAAGTACTTGAGACGACCTAAGGCTTTAAGTTTGAATTGTTGATGAAGGGACTATTGTAGCTAATGAAGTCTAGATAAGTCTGGTCCAGTAATAATAATATCATCGACGTAGACGAGGAGAGCAATGAAAGAGCTATCCATGCCTTTAGTAAACAAGGTATAGTCAGCTTGAGATTGGCTAAAACCTTCAGAGAGGAGTGCCGTAGACAGATTGCCGCGAAGATTGGCCAGGGCCATAAAGTGATTTGTTTAACTTGCACATTGATATTGTGCCTACTAGAGACAATATTTCAGATACTAACCCCTTGCAGCAAGAATCTACCTCAGCTACCACTTCTAGTACAACTGCAGCCCCAAACATGACATCACCGCAACTTACTCCTTCATGTGAGACCGTGCCTCTGGGCGTGAGGTTGCCTGAGATGGGGGATGGCTAGCATCATTATCAGGGGAGTTATCCAGAGAAGATGAAGCTAGGTCACCAGTCGGAGGCATCGTAGACATGGTTTAAGCAAGAAGACGATGTAGCAGAAGTAGTCGTCGGAGTCGGTGGAAAGGCACTGCGTCGTCGGAGAGAAGAACACGATGAGCAGTTGAGGAGAATCACTGGGAAAATTTGTTTTCCCTCTCTGATACCATAATGCGGAGAAAAATATAGAACAAAAGCTAAATTAAAATCTTGTATTAGATAAAAATGAAAATTTCTGATTACATGAAAAGAGAAGCCTGTAATATATAGGCTTCAGGGAGGAAATAAAAAATGAAACAGAATTAGTAAAACTAACTAAATAACTTAATACAGAGGAAATTAAAAAGAAGCAAGACTTGTGTAAAATAACAACTAATGTACATAAATGTAATAATGAGCACTGCTAAAAAAAATATTATTACATAATGAAAATGTGACAAAGAACAAGAGTAGTATATCATTTCTTATCTCTCCAATAATCTACTATTTGGAGGCCTTCCCAATTGTTGGTTGCAATTGAATAAATTGATCATAGCTCTAAATTTGGATAACAACAAACTCTTTGGAGCAATCCCAAGCTCAATGGCTTCACAATGCACTCTTTTGGAATATGTAGATGTTGGAGAGAATCACTTGGAAGGAACAATACCAACATGGTGATAAGATAGACCTGTCAAATGGTTAGCCAAATAGTACAAAGAACAAGGAAAAATGAAAGAAAAATGCATCTCTATTGCAACACCAGGATGTTCGAGAGCCTGGTCGACTCTCCCTCGATGGGTTACACCTTCCACTAAACTCTTCACACTTACAAATGAGCTTACTACTTTAGACCATCTCCAATGCAAGATGTAAATTTTGTGTCAAATTTAGCACAAAAAATGAGTTAATGTTATATTTGGTCCAATATTTGTAATTGTGCTACAATACATAAGATGCAAATTAACATTAAAAAAAAGTTAATAATATTTATTGAGAACTTACAAAAATTAATTTTTTTATTATTTAAATTATGTACTCCAAGAAATTTGTCATTAAAAAAATGAATAAAAAATGATGTATGGTTGGTCATTAATTATCAACTACTCAATTATAATAATTAGTGGTAATATGGTAAATAAAAAAGTAACATTTATTGATGTATCAAATTTGGCCCATGCTATATTTTGTGCCAAATTTGGCACAATTTTTAGCATGTGCCAAATTTGACACACATTTTGGAACACCATTCGAGTCATATTTTTTCTAAGATGTGCTAAATATAGCATTACACCAGCTTTTTGACACTTCATTGGAGATGCTCTTACTCTTATACACCACCACACTCTAATATCGTGTACCTCTCCACACACTTACCCAACTCACATAACAAACTAATAACCACAAGGAGTTACTTATCCTGTACAACAACCCCAGCTATTCCCTTCCTTCCTCTACATGAGTACACATATGTCAATGGCGGTCTATCAATACCACCGGCCAGAAGTCTCACCTTGTCCTCAAGGTGGAAGTGAGGAAACTGCTCCTGTATAACCCCAAGATCCTCCCAAATTGCCTCAAATGCAAGCAAGTTGGCCCATTTAATGAGAGCCTGTGGGGCGTCTTGTGAGTCCCTCTTCTAATTTCCAAAACATATTCAAGTTCCAAAATCCACTCAAAATCAGTTGTAAGACCTGATGGTAATGTTGTGGCATGCTGATTTGGACCAAGGGCCCCTTTAAGCATGGAAACATGGAACACTGGGTGAATGGATGCCTCCGGAGGTAGTTGGAGTCGATAGGCTGCCATGCCAACGCGAGCTGTGACTGGAAATGATCCAAAGAAACGAGGCGCCAGCTTCTTGTTTAATCGTTTAGCCACTGTCCTTTGTCGATAAGGCCTCAATTTGACATAAACCATGTCTCCCACTGCAAACTGAATGTCCATGCGCTTCCGATCTGCCTGAAACTTCATTTTTTGTCGTGCTCGCTAGAGGTTTTGCTTCAACAAGCAGAGTATGTCGTCCCGAGCTTGCAGATTATGCTCCACTGCCGAAACTCGAGTGCTTGCTTGTTCAAAATGGACCAAGGGGGTGGATCATGGTGGTAGAGAGGTCTAGATGGAGTCATGCCCGCTGAAGAATGAAACGTTGTGTTATACCAATACTCAGCCCACGGAAGCCACTTGGACCATTGGTTGGGTTTGGAACTAACAAAACAACAGAGATAAGTTTCCAAACAACGATTCACCACCTCCGTTTGGCCATCGGACTGTGGGTGATATGACGTACTCTGCTTCAACAATGTTCCCTGTAATCTGAATAATTCCTTCCAGAAAAGGATAAAAAAAAATTGGTCCATGTCCAACACTATTGATCTTGGCACCCCATGTAACTTAACAATCTCACGCACAAAGATCATTGCTACTGTTGTGGCTGTAAAAGGATGACGGAGTGGCACAAAGTGAACATACTTGCTCAAACATTCGACCACCACTAGTATTGAGTCAAATCCATTTGAAATTGGAAGTCCATCTATAAAATCCAAAGAAACATCCTCCCAAACTTGCTCTGGGTCGGTAAAGGCTGAAGCAAACCAGCAGTGATTAAGCAACATACTTGTTCTGTTGGCAAATGGCGCACACAGCGACAAACTTTTGTGCATCCTTCCGCCTTCCCGGCCAATACAAGTCTGCTGCCATTCGCTAAAATGTCTTGAAGACCCCCGAGTGACCCCCCACACTGCTACTATGATACTCTTGTAGTAACAATGGAATGAACAAAGACGTCGAAGGTAACACTAAACGACCCTTAAACTTGAGACACCCTTGGACTAATGAGTCTCCCCCACTATCACGCCCACTTTCTAACTCCTTAATCACCTTATCCAAAGTAGGATTTGATGTTATGTGAGCTTGCAAATCTAGAATAAAGAGCATGTTTGAACAGAGAAATCCTCGTAGCTCCTTAGTTAACCATTTTTAGTGTTTCGTTGCAATCAACCTTTGTTTAAGTAAGTACTTGAGGCTTCTTTGATCCGTTCTTACCAGAAACTTCCGCCCCAACAAGTATGATCACCACTTTTGTATGCCAACACCATTGCAATTAATTCCCGCTCATAAACCGACTTTGTGCGTGCGCGAGGTGTCAAAAATTGGCTGTAAAAAGCTATAGGACGCTGGTTCTGCATCAATACAATACCTAATCTGGAGCCAGAAGCATCGACCCCAAGGACAAATGGTGCAGTAAAGTTCGGAAGAGCAAGCACTGGCATGCACATGGCTTCCTTGAGTTATTCGAAGGCTTCTTGAGCAGCTAGTGTCCATCCAAAGGCATCCTTCTTGAGTTGGTCCGTGAGTGGCGAGCAATGTGCCCATATCCCTTGACGAACTTACGATAGTAGCCCGTAAAGTCCAAGAAATCCCCGTAGCTCCTTAATTGATCTCGGAATTGACCATTTATCCATTGCTTCCAACTTTGTTGGGTCATCCGCCGCTCCTTGAGTCGAAATGATATGACCAAGGTACTCCACACTATATTGGGCGAACAAACATTTTTTCGATTGGCATAAAGGTTGTGTTGGTGCAGTCGATCCAAAACTAACCCCAAGTGATACACAAGCTCCTCTAAAGATGGACTATAGATGCGAATATCGTCAAAGACACCGACACAAACTTTCGCAAGAACTCTCTAAACACCACGTTCATCAACCCTTGAAAAGTTGTTGAAAAGAAACTTCCTTTGCCTTCAATGCACCCAAAATCCCATTATGTCGTGTTCCACTGTCTGAATCATCGCCTTCAATGATATTGGTGACTTGCATAAACTCGAGTTCCCTTACAGTGTAACCCAAGTCCCTACCATCTCAAATCACATGACGATAGTTCTCCAATTCACTTGCATATTGCCCAAGGTCTCTAACCATTTAATGCCTACTGTTATGTCTGCACCCCCAAGCTCCAAAGGAAAAAAGTCAATCACCACCTGTAAGGCTCCCAAATCCAACTCAACCTGTGCACAAATTGTTGGTATTAAATTATCAAATCAAATGTGCGTAGTGGAATGTATGGACCCATTTTAATAAATATTAATGCCAGTCATGATCATATATATTAAATCACATACAAAACATATTAGCAATTACCTCTGGTAGCCTATCAAGTGTCCTTGAATATTTTTGTACAAAATCAACGATCTTCCTATCCAGTAATCTGAAAGCTCACATCTTGATCTTCCAGACCAATCATCAAACACACAAAGACGTGTGTGGGCACGTAGGATTCAAAATGTTGATTTATGTGACTTTCTAGAAGTACTCAACACATGAGATCTAGAGAGGTTTGACTGAGAGAATAGGTTTAGAGAAAATTGTCGCTTTAGAGAGAGAGTTTATATTTTTAATTCAAATTCCTATTTTTTTTACATATATTATCTATGTATCTATATCTATATCTATATATTTATATAAAGGAGGGCATCAAGGAGATGACGTGGCACTCTAAAATTGTTCCAAAACACTCTTTATATTTTCTAAATTTTTCACATTTTTTAATTCTTCTTTTTCAAATATATGATTATTAGTTAATAATTAAAAAAGAAAAAACTATAATATCTAAACTATCTAAAATGTATTTATATAAAGAAGAGCATCAAGGAGATGATGTGGCACTCTAAAATTGCTCCAACACACTCTTTATATTTTCTAAATTTTTCACATTTTTTAATTTTTCTTTTTCAAATTTATGACTATTATCTATATCTCTTTTATATAAAAAGTGTATAGATAACGGAAATTCTTGGTTTTAACGGTTTTTTATTTTTTTCCGTTAACTTTAACGGATATTCTTATATTTAACAAAATATTCTTATATTTAACGGTAGATTGTAAACATGATTTAAACTTAGATAAAATTAAATAAATAATTAATTATACAAATTAAAATAAGGTATTTTTGAAATATTTTACAATGATAATTATTTTAAAATAATAAAACCATATGTTTAATAATTTAAATAAAATTTAATTAAACTTAAACTTCACGTATTAGAATAATATCATATTAAACATATAATATAATATAATCTACTATCAAAAAACTTAAATTTAAAATCCACGTATAATAATAATATTATATTAAACATATAATATCTAATATCTTGTTGTTACTGTCAAATTCAAAAACTAGAACAAACATAAACTTAAATAGAAATTAATTAATTAATTAAAATATAATATTTTTAAGATATCTTATGATAATTTAAATAATTAAATCATATTTATTTAAAAAATAATAATAAAGGCATACATATAATTTTGTATCTTATAAATTTGTGTGGTAGTTTGTTTTTTTTATCAAGTGATTGAAGCTCTTTTTTTCATCAAATTCACCAAAGAATATTGTAAGATACATTAGAAACTAAAAATAGTTGATGCATGTATATTAGTGTCTATACTATGATTTTTTCTATTCTAATTTTATTTGTATTATTAATTTATTTTTTAAATATTATTGTAATTTATATATATGTCATGCAGCCATGTAAATATACATCTATGTCAGTGTTGTGTTTAGATGTCGTATAGATTATTGATATAAATATTTATATATACTATAGAACTATAATTCATTCTACTATATATATATATTTAAAAAAAAGTATTGAACCAGATTTTATTAAAATTGTAGACAATGTTTACAACTTTAAAACTAAGCAAACGCTTCTACTTAGTATTTATATAAATGAGAGCTATAAAGAGTTGATGTGGCACTCTAAAATCTCTCTAAACTACTCAATTTATTTTCTAAATTTTTCTAATTTTTTTATTCTACTTATATAATTTTTTTTATTATTCTACTTTTTTCTACATATACTTTTACCAATTTTCGTAATCATTATACATTAATTAACTAATTCAAATTCCTATTTATTTTTACATATATTATATTAAAAAAAATTGATATGTAACCGAGAGAATAGTTGTTATTTTGACCATTTTTTTATAATCATAACAAACTAATTAACTAATTCAAATTCCTATTTTTTTTACATTTATTATCTATGTATCTGTATCTATATCTCTATATATTTATATAAAGGATGACATCAAGAAGATGATGTAGTATTGCTCCAAAACTGTAACGTCCCTAAGGTAGGGTACGTCTGCCACATACTCGTAATTCTAGGGTTTACGAGTATGTAAGGCACTTGACCAAAAGAATTAAATAAAATGATACGAAGAAGTACAGAAAAATTTAAAACTTTTATATAAACTTATTAGTAGAAATTATTACACGTATGAATACTTTAAATTTAAGGCAGCCATATGAAAACTCTAAACCATTATTGCATTGCTACTGAGTCCGTGCTCCACAAGTTGCTCAACAGCTAAAGCCACACCTGGAAAAATGTTGGAAAATAACATAATGAGCTAACGCTCAGTAAGCAAATCTCATGCATACACATACACATGAATGTCGTGAGTTTGTAGTGCACATATACTAATATGCTGACTTATATACTTATGCATTTCATTTATTGCTCAAGCACTTTCAAACTTTACTTTTATGCTCTTTCTCTTAGTTTCACATTTTTATGGGCCCAATATCACTTGTGCACACTGTTTGATTCAGCCAATGCCTGCAGGGCTTGTTACACATATCATATAGAATCCCATGGGTTCTCCTCCGGCTAGCCATCATCTCAGCTAGGCTCATCATAACACTCATTTCATCGTTGCCATAGCTGCCATACTTATTACACATATGGAGGAGAAAGACGGAAACATGGCAAACATATCTGAATGGTCAACTCTGACCTAGCCCACACTAGTGGGCAGCCACTATAAGTCTTATAGACTTCCTTCTTCTTTACTGAACTTACTTGATTGCTTCATCAAAACAGTGGCACCATTTTTAAACATCTTATTATCATTTTGCTTAAGCCTTGTGTCATTAAAATGTTTAACTTTACATAAGACTTTTCAAGGCATTTCATAACTTTTCTCATATTCATATGCATGGTCTTATATCACATAATAATGTATCACATAACTGTACATGCCATGCATATATGCTGATGCTGAAATGCCAATGTTCATGTTCATGATTCGTGTTGATGGTATTCAATCAAGGCATTGTATCACATCTCATATAACTCAAAACATCTTTAGTCATAATACATGAAGCTTTGGGTTGGTGGCGTTGTTATACCTTAACGTAGAGCTATGGCTCAGGTCTAAGGTTTCCAGCCTAAAAACTTAAACGCTTCATATATCATAACATATAACAAATCATGAACATAGAGTAATCCACATATCCATCAACATAAGAACACATACTTGCACATAATTCATATCATTCTTAACCAAGTAAGACATCTTTCACATATCACAGAATTCATCAATTACATATCACACAACACCCTTATGGTGTTCATATAACCATTTTTCACATACTTATCATATGCATCATCATCATACCATACTTAACTCATCAGATGTACACAATCAATGTAGTCATGCATCTTACACTTAAGCACAAAAGGTGAGATTTACTTACCTTAGGTCCTTAGCTTATTTTAAAATTCCTCACCAAGAGTCAATCAATCAAATCCATACAAATCCTATTCAAGGCACATCATTTATTAAATTCTATCAAAATCATAAATATACATTATTGATAGTGTATATTAACAATACCAGAAACTATATAAATGATAATAATAATTATTATCAACGTAATGCAAATAACTCTTCATATAAAACAATGCTTTAAACCTTGCTCATAAGATAATGTACTCTTATGATAATAATAATAATAATCCCAACAAAAATAATAATTATCGTCTATAATTAAACTTATTTCGATATTAATAACAAAATACTTCAATAGCAATACGTATATGGATGTATATATTCAAATAGTCATTTTATAAAAGAAATCATATTTTTAACATAAAGTTGTAATAATCAATATAATGATAATAATATAAATATAAATATTTATATTATTATTAATTAGTCATAATATCAATTCCAGTGATATAATAAATATACTTTCTCCAAAATTCACTGGTCTTACAAATATCAATAACTGTAAGAAACTAATATTTGATATTATTTTAATATTCTAATATTAATATACAATAATAATGGTTAGATAATAGGTTTACTATAAATCATACTTTTCATATATATATATATGAATCTGTATTCTTGATTTACTTAACAAAATAATAACAATAATAATTAAAATTACTTAATCATAATAATTTCCATATTAATATAAAATCAATTAAATATGTATTTTTATACTTTATTTAATATCTAATATTTTCTAGAAAATTGGACAGCACAACGGCTATAAAGTGGACAATTCCAAAATCAAAACCTGTATAAAAAATATATATAATCCCAGACAGCCAGTAAATTACAGAAAATATTCCATATATCAATAATATATAATTATATACTATAAATACACATAATAACAATTACTCTAATCAATCACAATTAAATCACAATATATAGGTTAAAGAAATTATACCAAAATGATCGGGTTCCACAACAAGTCAAACGATGATTTTCTGAAACTCAAAACGTACTTCGAAACCTCGAACACTAAGTTTCGACCGTCAGTCTACGGTGGCTCGTGGTGGGCCCACCACCCAACTATGGTAGATGTAGGAACAAGTTATTGGGTTTTGAAGCCCACAACACGAGGAGCACGATGGTGGTGACGGATCGGCAAACGGATGCCCGAGGTGGCCGAATCGCAACTTTGAAGTCGCGGGGTGGCCGAACTTAAATCGAGTGGTTGAGGCGTTTAATCGGCGAGTGAGCTCTAGATTCCCTCGTGGGTCGATAGTTCGGAGGCCTCTGAATCCAACGGTCCGGCGCGTGGCTAAAAGTGGTGGCCGGAAAGTACTCCTGCGTCGTCGGCAACAGTAACACAAAGAGAGAGAGAGAGAGAGAGAGAGAGAGAGAGAGAGAGAGGGAGAGAGAGAGAGGGGCTCGGGTAAAAAGAAAGGCTGAAGCCTTTTATTTTATTTTATTTTATTTTTTTTTTAATTTATTTTTAAAAATTACACTTGGACCCAAAATACTAAAATTCTTTTCAAATAAGCCCTTTAGCCAAACTTTCTTAATTTCATAAAAATCCCCAATTAAAATTATATGACATTTGGGTCCAATACTTGACTACTCAAGTTTCTCTTTCTTTAATCTCATTAAAAACATAAAATCATATTTTAAACACTATTTTTCCATTACTATTTCTTAAATTTGTAAAGTTGTACATTTTATGTATTAAAACTTTGATTTATAATAAATAAATGTATTATGAAAATGTTGGATATTACAAAAACACTCTTTATATTTTCTAAATTTTTCACATTTTTTTATTTCTTCTTTTTTCAAATTTATGATTACTAGTTAATAATTTAAAAAAAAACTATAATATCTAAACTATCTAAATAAATATCTAAAATTAAAAACTCTTCACACATTATATTTTTTTACGTAAGTTTTCTCCTCTCTATTTTTGGAGAAAAAACGACCATACACGTTATTATAATAATAATAAATGTAATTTTTAAAATTTAAATGAGATATTTATAAGATATTATTATTTAAATATAGATAAATATCTCTTTGTGAATTTATATATATTCTAAATATTCTTTATCAATCTCATATTTTCTTCTATTCTAAATTCTCGATTTTTTTATATTCTTCTCTTTAAACTCTTTCAATTTCAATTTTTAATTAATTCCAATTCATATCTCCAAATTTGATTGATTTACGTGTTAATGATAGCACAATCATCTTGGGTATTTATTCAATTATTAATGTTTGTTATTCTTTAAATTTTTTATTCTAAATTATTGCTCTTTATATTCTAACATTTTCATCTTATTTTTTATCATGTTTTAGATGTTGTCGGATGTTTATGTGGTGTGGGTGATAATGAGATTGTTGGAGGTGGTTAGAAAAAAATTGACATCAAAGTTTTAACAAATTAGTAAGTATAAGTTAATCGATAAATCTTCAAATAGATTATGTAGCATCATTAATCGAAAGATTTTCCACTATCTCCAATAATTTTAAATGGATTATGATGTTGTTGCAATCATATTTTTAAATTTTTAGTACAAAATTTTGTAAACTATTAACATGATGTTGTTTGTAATCATATACTTTCTCAAATCTCCAAAAGCATTGGTACTGTCATCAAATCAAGTGTCTTTGATTTGTATGTTATGGTATCTTTCTATACCATCTCTTAAATTTTATTCATGAGGAAAATACGAAACCAAAGGCTATACAAAATCGTTCAGTATTTAAGAAAAAAATAATTATTGCTAGAATAAATGTTTCTACCAAATTGTACCATTTTAAAAAAAAAAAAAAAAATAATGGAGATCTAATGTTGTTTTTTAAAGAACCAACAAAAAAAAATTATTATTGCAGGAAAAACAAAAATAATAAGAAAACTAAAAACAAAATTAAACAAATTTTGATTTGTTGCCTTTGTGATTTGGTACAATACAACCATTGTAGGTTCTATTTTTTTTAGGATTGTACAAATCTATGTTTGATTGTGTAAAAACAAGAAAAATTAGGGATCACAAAATTATTATAGACTATCATAATTAAAATTCATAATGATCATATAGTTAATTAAAAATATTAATGGATAATTAATAATAAATATAAAAGTAATTAGAGTATTATTCAAGTTGGTATTATTATAATAATTTATTTTTGAAGATAGATATAATTTATTGATATCTTGAAAAAGTTTTGTGATTTTCATTTAAAAAAATACTTTTAATGAAATAAAATAAAACAACTTCATAACAAACTTAATAAATTGATGGACAATTCATAACCACCAAGACCAAATTGATGGAGAAAACACTATCATAAAAAATAGTTTATTCATATTATTTATGATTTTTATTTAAACGTAAATAGTTTTATAAAAATATATATTAACAATATATATAAATTATAATAATAAACGTAATTTTTTCTCATTTTTTATTGTACTTTTTTAATTTATGGCTATTAAATAATAAAGGGAAAAACTCTATTTATTTTAGGGGTGAACATTTGACCCGCAAACCCGAAAACCTGCAAAACTCGCCCAACCCAAACCCCGAGAAGAGAACCCGAATTTTCGAAAAACCCGTTCATTCGGGCTTAATCCGATCCGAATCGGAAATATGTCATGTAGGGTTCGGGTTTAAAATTTAGTAATTTCGGGTTCTGGTGTAATCCAAACCCGACCAAAATTCTGAAAAATAAGATGATAACCCTAAATCTGAAAAATCTTTATTTCTTTTCTTCTCTTTCACTCACGCTCGACCTCCCTTCTTCTCAGCAGAGCTGCCTCCGCCACCATCAGCTCTTCTTCCTCGCCTCCCTCACTCACACCAGCCCCCCTTCTCTCTTACGCACGGTCAAGAGAAGAAAAACCCACCCACCCACCCCCAGCCAACCACGTCTCCTCCCTTCGCCACCACAACGCCACCACTAGCCAGACAAACTAATAGATATTTAAGTTCGTTATTCTCTATTTTAGACCGTGCATTATTTTCTTCATGTGCTAATACAATTTCTGCTATTGGGTTGATGTTTTGTTTAATTATTCATTTTTTTATAAATAAAATTTCAAATTCATGCAGTAAACAACTTTTGGATCAGGAAGAGGTGGATGTGGTGCACCCACTGGACAAGGAGAAAGGCATCACTGTTGAAGACTTGAAGCTCATCAAAATGGAAATGGCCAATTGTATGAAACATTCACTAATTTTTTCTTACAATTTTTTTGCAGTTTATATTGAGCTTTTCCTTTTTTAACTTTGGGGGATTTTCTTCTTAATTACAATGTATGGTGCTGAATTTTAAGTTTATTTTAAATTTTATTTGTTCTTTAAGTAAAGACTGTTCTATTTCTCTGGTTTAACCTAGAATCACATGGCAATGTTTATTTATTGCCCTGATCATGTGAAAGTTTTAATGGGAAAGTGTTAAAAATTCAAGCTTTATAACTACCCCGCATGAAGGAAATCTTCAAATTAAAACCCTCGACATTATAAGAATAGACATACAGTTTTAGTTGGTAGACTTAATTTTATTTTCTTATCTTTAATTTTTTTTCTTTTCCAGATATATAGATATACATTCACACACATGATTTATAGGAGCATGATTTGGAATCCTCTTAAATTTTAAGCTTATTGCATGAAACAAGATCAGTAAGAATTGGTATCTTATGCAATGGTATTCGATCCTCTAATGTTAGTGTTTCTGATGTATAAATAGTTTTCTTATATTTATTATAGCTTCGGAGAGAGAGAGAGAGAGAAGCTTAATGGCTAAAGTGTAATACTATAGTTTCATGTGTTTAAAAAATGTACTCAATGCATAGTTTAATTACTGTACACATTCATCAATTGTTTTCACTAACCTCTCATAAAAATAATAAATATATCAGCTTTCTAAAAATAAACAAAGTGTAAAAAAAAATAGTATTTTTGAAAAAAAATTTGGTATTTTTGTAAAATTAGGTTTTTTGGCCCAAAATCCATTAGGACCAACTCAACCCGAACCCAACCCAAAACCCAACCTAAAACCCTAAACCTGAAAAACTCCAAAAATTTCGGATCGGTTTCGGTACCATTTTTCTCCACCCGAAACCCGCAAAACCCAAACCCAAACCCAATGAACCCAAAACACGAAAATCCGACCCGTGTGCACCCCTAATCTATTTTTTCTTTTTTATTTTAATAATAATTATAATATATATCAATTAAAAGTATTTATATATAATAATAATATTAAATAATCTATCTATTTTTATTTTTAATATTTTGATAAAAACACGTAGTCCTAAAGTCAGCTTTTAATAATAAAGGGTCTACACGTGTAATAAAAAATACACGTGGTTCAAATAATCTATCTATTTATTCATATTTTTAACCTTTTGACAAAACAGGAAATGTGCAAGTCAATTTTTTAAAATAAAGGATCGAAATGGGCAATCGGCTAAAATAAAGGTTTAAAATAGTGTAAACCCTTACAGAAAATATAAATTTATATAATTTGTTTTTTATAAGAATTTTCACTTTTTGAATAAATACATGGCCCAAAAATTAATTTTTAAAAATAAAATGTCAAAATGGGTAATTGGTAAATATATAGTATTCAAATAATCAACTTTTCTATTCTTATTTTTAACATTTTAACAAAATACAATATCTAAAAGTTAATTTTTAAAAATAAATGATCAAAATAAGTCATCGACCAATATATAGTGTTCAAATAATCGATCATTCTATTCTTATTTTAACACTTTGACAAAATACGAAATCTAAAAGTTAATTTTTAAAAATAAAAAATCCAAATGGGTAATCGGCTAAAATAACCCTTATTATTGAGAATTTTTTGAAAATCTATAGGAGATTTGCTATACAATAAACACCATCAATAAAAAAAACTATGGTCAATCTCCATATAATTTTTACATAAACATCATCACATGTCCAAATGAGAAGCATATTCTACTAGTAGAATAAAAAATAATATTTATTATACAATCTCAAAATAAAATCACAAATATATATTTTAATTATTATAAAAAACTACACGAAACATGATTATGTTTTCTAGTCATAATATTATGATTATATATATTAATGTATCATGAAAAATATAATATATATTTTTTTAGGCAACTAAAAATATAATTAACAAGTCATCAACATGTGACTCAACATCTCAACTAATCTGATCTTAAAATTAGATGGATAAGCACATGCATTTATGGTATAATGGACACGTTTTAGAGATACTACTGTACAAGGGCAAAACAGTCATAACATATTATTTCATTTCTCTCTCTCTCTCTAAAATCCAGAAAATACGATTATCCATTTTTTCTTCTCAAATTCACACCCAAAAAAAACCCATGATATACGGTGCCACCTCCGGCGAAGCCATGGTTTTTTTCTCAAATTCACTCGAAATTCCGAAACTCGCTGTCTTCCGTCATTCTAGTTGGTTCTTCCGGCAAAATAATAGTTTATTCCTCATATTCCACCGAAAACCCTAAATTAAATTCTCCATTTTCCGCTGTACCAGTTGGGTCCTTCGGCTAAGCTATTGTTCCTTTCTCAAATTCACACAGGAACCCTAAATTATCAATCTTCTGCCGCTCCACTTGTGTCCTACGGCCAACCCCACTTCGCCGGTTCATTGGTATCAGGTATGTTTGTTGGTTGCTCCTTATTTTTCGTTTCTACTTATGTTTTGATTAGAAGTTTTAGAAATGTAGAAATGAGCTAAGATTCGTGTATGTTTGGGAAAAGTGAAGGCAAGAATTGATTTGTCAAAGCAATGATAAGATTATCTTTGTTCTCGAGATTATGAATTATTTTGCATTTAAACCAATTTAGACAAATTTCAGTAGGGCACTGGACCCTTCATAGCTCTGCCCCTTAAGGTTACGGTGAATTTGGTTGAATTTTTCTAGGTTTCAGTTAATTAATTGTATGTTTGACTTTATTGACGAATAGTATCCAAAATTCGTATTTTAGGGTGTATTGGAAGTTCTTGTGAAATTTGAACGCTTTAGGGGGGTTTCGTATGGTTGGTGAATTGGGTCTCTGATGAAGAAGTTTGATAGGATTTGGGGTTCGATTACCAGAGTTTCAATTAAGCCATTTGACAGAGTTGAGTGTTTAGCAACTTTCTGGTTGTGAATGATGGATTGTGGATTTACATGACTTGTGATAACTTTCTTGTTTGCAACATCCGAATTTGAATTTCAACCTTGGATAGACTTAAAGGGATTTGAATATATTTTGGCGGAAAAATTTGCATGGCAGGAAAGGGTGTGTTAGGTTTTACAAGATCCAATTCTAATTCTTTGGAACTTCCTAAGGCGTGTAATCTCAAGGACCAAGCGAAAAGAACAATTCTTCGTAATGTGAGATCACAAGGGCACACCTATGTTGAACTTCGTGAAGATGGGAAAAAGTTCATTTTCTTCTGTACTTTGTGCTTAGCTCCTTGTCACAGTGATTCGGTACTGTTTGATCACTTGAAAGGTAATCTCCACAGTGAGAGGTTGTCTACTGCCAAGGCTACTCTCTTGAGACCAAACCCGTGGCCGTTTAATGATGGTGTTGTCTTCTTTGATAATTCAACCGAGAAAGGAGAACAGTTGGCAATTACAAATGGAAATCAAAATAAGCTATTGGAGTCTCCAGACAATGGGAACAGCCTAGCTATAGTTAGTTATGGTGAAAATACAGAAAACTGTGCTAATAAGCATCCTAGGAATGATGCTTTTGGACGTCAAAATGAGGATCTAGATTATGCAGTCATTGATTCAGATGTTAACTTCGATTCCTCTACAGAGAATCTGACAGAATCTGGGGGAAATTGTGCAGCTTTGATCCCTTATGTTCGAGTTGGAAATGAAATTACTAATGTAAAAGTGAGGGAAGTGGGTTACGGACTAATTGCTGCGAGATTTCAGGAGAAGGGTAGCATGTCAGAGGAGCTAACCAGGATATGGTGTGAGTGGTTGGGGAAAAATAATGTAGTGAATGAGGATTCATTTATTGTTCCTGAGCATGACTTTGCTATTGTTACCTTTAGTTATAATAATTTAAATTTAGGTAGAATGGGTTTTCTTGATGAGGTCAAAAAATTGCTTTGTTCTAGTCCGTCGTCCGAAACTCAAAATGCTGAAGGCGGTAAAAAAAGAAGGAAATCATTTTCCGATCCTGAGGATGTTTGTGAAAATTTGAGTAATCATTATGATTCAGGCGGGGAAGATTCTTCAGCTTCTGCAGTATCAAGTTTAATGTTAGACCAATATGATGACCAGCTTCTGCAAACTAGATTTATTTCGAACAAGGCTGTAAGGCGGGAGTTGAGACGGCAACAGCGCTTAGCATCTGAAAGAATGTGTGATATTTGCCAACACAAGATGCTTCCCGGAAAAGATGTAGCAGCACTCATGAATGTGAAGACTGGAAGGCTTGCTTGCAGTAGTCGAAATGTGAATGGGGTAAGACTGCTAAACAACTCACATATGTATCTTTTCAGTCATCCCTATCCATACTTTTTCTACTATGCATTTGTTATTACTTTTAGCATCTCTAAAGCTCTGTTTGATAATTGGATTCTATTGAGAGAGCAAGCAAATCATTTTTTGTTAAATCTTAAACTTTGTGGTAGGAAAATGTAATGTATATTGATAGTATTTAGAATGATTATATTGACTATGAAAGATACAAATTTCAAAATAAAGTTTTATATGGTTAGCTTTCTCTTTCTTTAACTTTTCATTTGTCTTTGATATTTTTATCTTCAAAATTTAGGTATCAAGTGGAGCCTAGTTTTTTTTTAAGTTAAGCTATTTTCTCATTTTGATTTGACTTGCATGCATACAGGCCTTTCATTTGTTTCACACTTCCTGCCTCATACATTGGGTTCTTCTATGTGAACTTGAAATGCTCACAAATCAGCCAGATAATGTAAAAGTTAAACGAAGATCTCAGAGAAAAACTGCGGCTAAGAACAATGAAATGCAAAACGATAATGATATGAAAGCTCTAAGGCCCCAAATTAATTCGGTATTCTGTCCGGAGTGCCAGGGGACTGGAGCAATTATCGACAGGCATGATGAGAAACCAACGGTTCCTCTTTCAAAGGTTTGTACACCTTCCATCTTCCTTGTGCTTACATCTTTTCTCGAATACAACATTCTGCTTTGATGGTAGAAGGACCTCACAGGAAACCATTGATTAAAATCTGCTTAACTCTGATAATAATAACCAAAAGCCAAAAATCTAGGTGGGAAAGAACTTGTTCTGTTTGACTCAGAGGATGATCTCTACTTTCAGATGTTCAAGTACAAGATAAAAGTGAGTGATGCACGCAGAGCATGGATGAAGAGTCCTGAAGTATTGGAAAATTGCTCAACAGGGTTTCATTTCCCATCCCAACCTGAAGAAAAGCTTCAGGTCTTTCTCAATATTCTGGTCAATATTTGCTTTTAAATGAAAGGCAGTACTAGTAGTCATGTTATTTATTCTTCTTTTTCTTCTCTTTATTATAGGAAAAGGTGAAACAACTAAAGTTGCTGCGTTTCTATGGAGCTCATTACTAGAATTAGAACGTGGAACATCGGCCTGCGAAGGTGGGTAATGAAGGAGCAACTGTAAGCTATTGTGGATAAGTACAATGAGATTGTATATATACCTGTTGACTGCTGTTGTGATCTAGTCTAACACAGGTCTACATACTGACATCATCTGCATTGTAAATTAACTCTTACTATTCTCCAATGCATATATGTATTTTATAGTTGTGCAGTCTCTCTATTTTACTATTCATTTTGTTCTTTGTTATGTGTACTATGTTCAGTGAGTAGTTTGGTAGATAAATAACATAGATACAGACCTGGTGTACATGTATCTATCAAGGACAGTATTGTGCTTATTATTTGGGGGAACAGATTATGAAAGGGTAGCATTATTATTTGCTGCTAACTTTTCCTTCTTTTGCAGCCCTAGATTTTCAAGTTGATAACATAAAATAAATGAAAGTTTATGTTTTTGTTCTGTAAAGTAGTGAATGTGTTCTTTCATCTCGTTTTCATTCATAGCATCAGTAAATTTGTGTTTATGCCTATATAAAGAACTACTAATATAATTTGTTAGGGAAAGTGCAAATATAACACTTAATTTTAGGTTTTTGGTTAACTTGCTTGATTCGAAAAGATAAGTTGATAGAAATTTAGTGTAGCTGTGCACGACTGTTGTTCTCAAGTGAATTTGAGGCCACGTTTACTAAATAGTAATCGGAATTGGAATAAATCAATGAGAGAAATGAATGGGAAAAAAATGTAGAAGAATCGGAATCATTATTGTATTATGTTGTTTACTAAAACTGAGTGGAAAAGGAATCAGAATCATTTTATCTTGTTTATATAACCAAGAAAGGGAATCGGAATGCTTTAATTGACAAAATTACCCTTTTAAAAAGAATTTTATTTTATTTTTTATTTATTAAAATAAATAATTAAAAAGTGAGTAATGAATAAAAATATATATTCATAAATGTATATCATATGGTATGGGTGGTATATATTTTTAAAATACAATATTATAATTATAAATGTGTTGTTTGGTAACAATTAAAAAAATAGTTTTTTATTTAATTAATTAAAAATTTGACAATTAAACATAAAATAGTGTTTGATAACTTTATTTTTATTTATTATTTTTTTAAATTTTAAACAAAATTTATTAAATTTTGAAAATAGAAAATTTTCACTTTTAAATTTTTTTTAAACTGTTTTCCATTTATAGTTTCTTTTTTTTTTCTTCTTTTCTTCAAATCAGCACATCATTTTATATTGTTAAACAAAACATAAATATAAAAGTTATCAAACACATTTATTATTTTTTGTTTTTAAAAACAAAAATAGTTATCAAACATATTTTTATTTTTTAAAAATAAAAATAATAATTCTATTTTTGTATTTAAAAAATTCAAAAACAAAAATTTTATCAAACACAGCCAAAATGTTTCACATAAATATAATAATATTTTTTAACGTTATTTATCAAATCCTAGACTTAGACTTACTAGATTAGTATAATATTGTTAATAAAAAAGTAAATATACACATTATTTATTTATGAAGTCAATATAACCAAATCAAAAAAATTATAGCTAATAACAATCTTAAAAAATTTCAAACTTAAACGCAAACACAAAAGTCTAGGTTGTAACATAAATAGTAATGTTCTAATATCTCAAAATAACTATTAGGCATCATTTTGCAACATATTCATAATATATTGCATTTTCACCTCATCTGACATTGCATAAAACACTCGCATCAATGAGGGCTTTTCTGCTAACATGTTGGTGGCTTTAATACATTGTATTGCAGTTAGGCTGTCAATCTTGCTTATTTCTGTATATAAATTGGCTTGCATATCAGCCACTTCTTTATCATTTGATAATGCATTGATCAGTCCTTGAAGCTTGGGGACGATTTCTGATACAGATTCTGCTAATGCACCAATATTAGCTGACATACCATCCATTACCTTTGACCTTTTCTTTTTATTACGTTGTTGGGCACTAGTAGTACTCTCAGTGGATCTACGACGCATATTACTAGGGTGTTGAGTATTTGAGACACCATCAAACTCATCTATTTCTTCATCATCCCCTCCATCAGCTATATTATCATCAACTCCAAAATCCACACCAATTGTATCCTCTTGTCGTATTTCCTCTTCATCATCGTCAGCATTACCAGCATTTGTTCCAGTAGCACGATCTCGACCATATATTTCTGCTAGTTTGTAGTAATAAGGAAATGGTTTTCCATATAATCCACTTGCATCTTTACGTTTCTGTGTATTCACAAAACAATGCAATCACATGTTATCATAAATAACAGACATTAATATATATATTATTATATATAAATATATGTCAAACTATATTGTATTTACCTTCACCCACTCATCAAATGCACTTTTTTCACATAATAACATCATATGCTCATTGTCCCAACCAAAACCACTTAAAGACAACAATTCAGTCAAGCAACAATACTTTCCCTTCAAAGTTTTAATACGAGATTCAATATGAGGTGAGGCCTTCAATCCAGAACGCTGTAATTTTGTTTCTAACATAATCTCTATTTGTTGCAAATATCTATTTTTAAATCCACAATCAGCCCGCCATGTAGGATTTTGGCTTAACTCTAGAAGACAGTCGATCAAAGCATTGTCTTCCATTGGAGTCCAGTAATGTTTATTTTGACCTCTCCCTCTTTGACCTACATTAGAGTTAGAACTCATCCTGTACATTCATATAAGACTTCTCATGAGTATAAAAACAAAACTCAGAAGAATTAAGTACTCATAAATCAATATGAATGAAATTAAACTCAAACAACTTGGACAAAAAGTACGAACATTTCAAATTAATGTATATATGTCGTTAATACATCAAAATATGATCAAAGTGCTCAAATACAAATAGTAGAATAATAAATACTAAAAAAAATTATCCTAAACCTCTATTTGCTCGCCATGTATTCCACATTTCTTCTGCCAAATTTTGTCTCCATGTGGTCCAAGAATTTGAAGACT
Organism: Humulus lupulus; assembly: GCF_963169125.1. NCBI lineage: Eukaryota > Viridiplantae > Streptophyta > Magnoliopsida > Rosales > Cannabaceae > Humulus > Humulus lupulus. The sequence continues at coordinate 6,372,373 of NC_084798.1, forward strand.
CAACACTATTTATATAATTATAATTTGTTGTAGTATGATTTTCTGGAAAATTATTCATCTCATTTTCCACTGGATCAATGTTCATCTCTTTTCGAATAAAATTGTGCAACATACAACAAACAGAAATTATACGTCGTTGTGTTTTCAAGTCATAAAAAGATGGACTTCTAAGAATTGCCCATCGCATTTTCAACAATCCAAAGCAACGCTCAATTACATTCCTAGCACTTGAATGTTTCATATTGAAGAACTCTTCCGGTGTGTTTGGAAGGTGTCCATCATCCCAATCATTAAGATGGTATCGTGTTCCTCGAAAAGGTGCAAGAAAACCTTGACCATTGGTGTATCCAGCATCAACTAAATAATAATAACCTACCACCAACATAAAATAAATTTTGTTATTCGATGGAAAACTACATTATTAGTTTGAGATTAAACTTTTACAAGTTTACTATAATTTATTATTTTACCGTTAGGGACTTTTAACCCATTTCTCCTAGTCACGGCATCTCTCAATACTCGTCCATCATGTGTTGAACCTTCCCAACCTGGTAAGACATATATAAACTGCATGTCTTGTGAACAAACCCCCAAAACATTGGTTGCGATCTCTCCTTTTCTTGTCCTATATCTTGGTTTATCAGCTTCACGTACACGCACTCTTATATAGGTTCCATCTAATGCTCCCAAACATTTCTACATCAAATTCATTCCACTTATTATAACAAATTTTAGTTAACAATCAACAACTAAATTTTGTAATCCATAATTCATACCTTAAACCACTTCCACCTTGGATCGATTGAGGTCTCTAATACTGGCTCAGGTGTTTTCCAAAATTCTTTTTGGCAGCGAATCATTGCTTTTAAACATTCATGAAAATATTTACTAACAGTTTTTCCTGATCTCTTAAAACTAAAACCAACAACACGATTCTTATGGTGGTGTGCTAGAATATATAGAAACATTGCTACCATCTCCTCAATCGATACATTGCGTGTCCTTCTTAAATTCCCTCTTGTAGTGAGTATGCTACATAATTTTTGAAAAGTTTGTCTATCCATTCTTAATTGTGAAACACATTTGACATCACTTTCATACACTAAATCATGTAAGTTTTCTAATTGTCTATAGACTCTCATAATAGATAACGGATAATTGAGACGTTTTTTGTAACCTATCCATGCATAAGCACATGTAGTTGTACATACACTCAAAATAATTTGTAATAGTACAATCAAATTTTGTACTACAACAATAATCTTTTGTTTCCTTGTCAAACTTAACGAAGTCATTCGTCTACAAAAAAAAAAAACATAAATTAACAAAATGTTTTGGTATAAAAAATAAATATTCAAATTCTCTTTTCAAAATATAAAGATAGCAACCAATTAATTAACAACATACATATATATATACTATGTATATATATATAAATAATTTGGTTATCAACATTCTTTTATCGTTTTGTTTTGTTTTGTTATTATTTATTTTTATTTTTTTAATTGTTTTTTCTCTTTTCTTCTTGCCACTATATTGTACATAAATGAGTTAGACTTCTTTTATTAAAAAAAAAACTACTGTGCCACTTTATTTTGTTGTAACATTTTGTAATAATTAATTAAATAATAACTTTAAAAAAAAACTATTATTTCTTTAATAAAAATATCTTACATAAATACTATTATTATAATACAATACATTGCCTATTATTCTACTACTTTCATTATTATTATTATTTTTAAAAAAGTGATATGTTCTTAGAGCAATTTAAATATTTTTATTAATAAAAGTTAGTTTTCTATTATATATTAATCTTTTCACGTCAAATTTTTTATCTTTCCTTTTTTGGAAAACACGTCAACTACATTTTTAGAACAAAAATAAAATATAATAAGTACAATAAATATAATAAATAAATACATACAAACAGTAATTTGGTACAAAATAATAATAATAATAACTTAAATAACTAAAAGCTATTTAAATTAATAAATTATATTCCACGAAATATGAACAAAAAAATCTACATATATACATTATCACATATGTTGGACCTATCAATAATATTTATGCAAAGTTGTTGCTTATATGAAAACATTAAACACCACCTACCATGAATACATGAATAGGCTTAAGAAAAAAAAAGAATCAATCATAAATATGTCCACCATTTCTCTAATAAAATAATTAAAAAAATAATAATTTAACATTCTTTTGCAAAAAAATCAAACTTAAAAATTAGTTACTTATGAAGTATAAATAATAAATTTGAATGTTAGTTAAATATTAATTATATATTTCTTAATTTTAAGATATATGGAATCTTTATACTTTGTATGCTATGCATGATGCTGGAAACATTATGATATTGTATGTATGCTTTATATGGTCCAATTATGATTATGAAAGTCTATGTATGCGTGATATGTTATGAATGGAAATATTATGCTATGTTAGTTCTGAAGTTGTGAGTAATCAAATAAGACTATTTTAATAATAATACAAATATAAATAACATCATCATTATATAAATATATATATATATATATACTAGTTAATAGGAACGTGCCTAAGGTAATTTTAAAAAATATGTTTTTGTTAATTATTATTTTTTTAACATTTTTGTAAAAAAAGTTGTCATTTTTATTTGTTTAGATTATATTAATTTAGTTTTAATTCAATTTTTGAAAATGAGAAATTATAACAAATAAAATGAGTAATTATCTAAATAAATAATTATCAATTCAATTATTACAATTTTTCATGTTATTATTGATTTTATTTATTTATCCATCTCTTATTATTAGTGTATTACTTATACTAATTACATAATATTACTCAAAATGTATATACCTTACTTTATAATAAATTAGTAATTTATTTTATTAGGTTATTTGTAATTTAATATTTATATTATATAAAAAATTATAATAAACAAAGTCAAACCTAAAAAATACTGCATAGTAAATGTAAAGTTTGTTTAATAATATATATCATTAATAACTGAGATTGAGATTGTAGATTAAAAATTTGAGAATGAAACATGAAAGTAATATCTAATTCCAAATTATAATTTCTTTCTATTTTATTAAGAAAATAACAATCGTGCATTTATATATAGTAAATTATAAACATAGTAAATTAATATATAAAAACAAATGAAAAAAAAAAGATAAAATAAAAAGAGCATATTTAAAAAAAAAGTACATTAATTAGAAAATAAAATACATGACAAGTCAGTGAGATATATCATCATAAAAAAAAATTATATGAACTAAAATGATGAAACAAAATTAAATATTTTTTAAGAAAGTTATCTCTTTAATTGCCTACACAGTCTTAAGAAGTATAATAAATTGTGCACATTTTTCATATAATAATATTTAAAAAAATTATATAATAATATTTATATAAAAGTTTTATTTTTTATATAATAAAAACAGTTTTAAGAAGTATAATGAATCAGTACTTGCATTTGTATATAATAGGTATATAGAAATTTTATTTGTATGTGTATCTAATATATATATATATATAAGAAACTCAAGTGGGTATCTAATATATATATATATATATATATAAATATATTCAATATGAAATACATAAAAATATTATATTTGGATGTGTAGAGGCATTAAATATTGTGACGTGGGTATATATACAATACTTGACCTGTTGTTTGCAGTCAATGTTGTTATTCGGATAGAATTAGTTGATCATATCACAAATAATAATAATAATAATAATGTGAAAAGAAAAATTCGAAAGAAAAAGTAAATGTTGTGTAGTGTAGTAATATTATTATTAATATTTGTTTGGAGTTTGGAAAGTTATGATCTATACCATTCTCATTTATTTGTCCACTTGATCCATTAGTAGAAATTTGCTTAGATATTTTTTTTTAAAACTAACGTGACTACCAATTTTTTTTGAATTTATTCAAAACAAAACTCATTATTAGTTGAGATTTTATAGCATTCTAGTTATATATGCATATTTATTTAAATTTCTAACAAAATATTTATCCTAAATAATAATAATCACAATAACAATAATAATAAAAATAATAACTTTTTAAATTCAAATTCTTAAATATCAGTTTGAATATCCATATGTTGATTTTTTTTTCTATTTTATTTTTTTATATAAAAAACGAAGTAAATTAGTTTTGATTAAGATCATTTAAATTTACTTCTATCATGTATTGTTTTGAAAAGTTGATAATAAAAAAAGATTCATAGAATTTAATGTTCATTATCTATATATGTGTAAATAATTATAACGAGTTAACATGTTGGGAATTGAAACTATTTATATATGTATCATAAACAAGATGCAAGAAGATTAATTACAACTAAAGTGAAAAACACAAACACAAATCTATACCATAACATAATATATCTTTAATCTAAAAGAATTAAAAAATAAAAAAATACAATATGTTACCTGAATGTGAAGTGCACGTCTGGAATAACCACAATGGAAGTAATTTGATTGTGTAAACAGAAGTCAAGAAGAAAAATAAGAAGAGAAAAAAAATGATGAAAGTACAATAACAATAATGAAGAAGAGAAGAAGTCAGAAGAAAAACGATAAGAAGAGAAAAAAAATGATGCTTCCGTTAGATAAATTAGACTGATATTTATAGGGTAGAATTGTCTATTAATTTTTAAATATAAAAAATAAAAAGTAAAAAATCAAAATAAATTTTCAGCGTAATGACATTCATTGAAGAGATGAGAGGAGAACCTTTCCCTTACTTTTCTCCTAAATTTATGTGGGTCCTATTACTCATTCCCATTCCTAAAATTTAGTAAACATTTGAATGGAAATAGTTAACATAAAGTGATTCCCATTCTCTCTAAGTAAACATGCCATGAGATTGGAGTGTTCACATGAACTGAAAAGTCAAAGTAGAAAAGGGAACCAATGTGTATTGTTTAGGAAAACTACTGCAATTTCTGCCTCTTTTCCAAAAGTTATGGACTGTAATAAATAACACCATTTATTCCAGATAAAATCATAGACAATAAAATTGATGAGGATGATGTTTTGGAATCAATCTCGACTATAATTGAACATAATTACAGGTTATGAATTGGTCGAAATAGAACCTTATTTTATTGGAAAATTAGTTTTGGTTTCAGTATGCAATAAGCGTTTTTTATATCTTTCAAATATAAGTAATGTTATGTTCACTCAAAATATGCACTCAATCATTATGTATAATATTTTGGGTGCACATATCATTACTCTTCAAATATACCATATCACATCATTTGAGATGAAAAATCCAATCCCAAACTTTAATGAGCCCACCATACATTTGAGTATTAGGTCCCTTAACTCTAAAATTTCAAAGTTTTTTCCACAATCAATGAAGTTCTCAAGAATTAAAATAGTATAAATTTGCTATTATTAGTGTGGTCCAAAACCAAAACCCTTTTCATCCAACTTTAAGAAAGTTCAAGACTTTAGTCATTCCCTTCTGCTTACTCTGTCAATCTCTGGACCACCATCCTATAATACAACTTCTTGATTTTTTTTTCTTCAAACAAGTAAATAAAGGGAGACTTGGGTGGGTGGTAATAATAATATTTGCACACAGAATGTGCACCAAATTTTTGCATATAATAACATTCACATTTCTCGAACTACCCAGTTTAAGTCATCTAAATTCATCTATCCTAGTTAGACATGAGCAACAAAGTGAAGACAAGAAGTGATTAGTTTAAAAGGCATACCATGAGATTGTATATAAAAATGTAGAGTATTTATGTATATACATATTTTTGTAGAAAAGATTGTATTAAATTAAATCAACACAGATGGATTATCTAACAAAGTTTATTGTCTAACCACAACCAAAGGACAATTGAATTATTTTGTGAACAAATTTTTTTTATGGAAAAAAAATATATTATTTTAGGAATATGTATGGTGATACTCCAAGTGGGATAAAAGAAAAATATTTAGAAGTTTATTAAAGTCAAATGCTTATTTTAAGGTGTTCCTCTTTTATCTATTTTTATCATCTTTATTTGTACATCGAAAAATATCTTTTATAGGTTTTTCAGTCTTAATAAGCCAAAAATTGTTTCTTTAAACTATTTTTTTTTTGGAAAAAAGAAAGAATGTGCTTCACTTTACAATGCCTATCTTTTAGTTATTGGAGTGTCCATATTTACACTTTAAAAGTGTAGTGCAGTTCTCCGGTGCACCCCTTTTAATTTTTGGCTCGAGAAGTATTTTAGGCGATTTTTTTTAATGATCGTGTATATTGTAGTTATTTAGAACATTCTGCAAATTTTTTAGAAATTCCGAATAATTTACAGTATAGAAAACAAAGTTTAAAATATCTTATTGCACGAGTAACTATTTTTTTATGACCGTGAAAGGTAACTTGTTTTAACTTTATTTTCGGCACTGTAAATTATTAAGATGCTCTAAATAACTATAATGTACATAATCATCAAAATAATTCGTCAAAAATACTTTCCGAATAAAAAACACTAAGGGGTGCACAGATATACTTTTTTTTGGGAGTACACTATAGAATCCTCCAAAAGTATATATAGGCACCCTACTATTAAAAAAAACTAAAATTAAATAAATTTTACTTTTTTTTTATTTTTTTACTTCAATTTTTTCTCATAATTTTTTTTGGTGTTAATTTAATTCTCTTTAACATTGGCCCCTCTAAAAAAAAACATTGGCCACTAATCTAAATTTGTCAACAACATTGAAGCTATGATATTCCTTAATTACCCCTAGAGAATACAAAAAAAAACAGGTGCCTAACTTTTAAACCTACCAAGTACCAAACATATATACCATATCTGTAATAAAGTAATTAAAAGTCTTTCAATTCTTTTATTACTTGAAAATTAAAGTTGATAATTGGCATGTCAAATGGTCCCAATTCCCAAATAGACCAATTTGGAGAATCCATTCAAAACCAATATGTATTTACTTATATATAACATGAAATATTTTTAAAATGTATTAAAGGTAAGGTAATTAGGCCATATATATTTATGTATGTGATAAGTTTTCACTTGTTAGAAGAAGAAAAAAGCATAAAATAAATTTAAAATGTTTTTTTATCAATCAATGAACAACAACCACAAAAATCAACTACCTTTTGCATGGCACGTGACAGATGATCATTACACACGTGACTACTACCTAAGGTGGTGGCCTTTGACTAATTGGTCAGATTTTAGCATTAATAATTTAATAAGATCATATTCATAGCTTTGAAAATACATAGTAAATAAAATTATTAAAAATAATATCAAAAAGGTAGAATTTAGCATATTTAGTTTGACTCAATTTGTTTCACTTTTACCAAACCATAAATTAAATGTGAGATGTATTTAGGCAATTTCATAATTTCTCTATTCTATTTTCTCTCCCACAGTTAACTCTCTCTCACCTCACAACACTCCAACACCACCACTACACTATATATTGCATTTTTCGAACATAATTGGACATGATTTTTAGATTTTTTTTGCGATTTTTTTAGATCTAAAATTCTGAAATATGTAGAAAATCAACTTTGCTCGATGTTTGCTCGATGGGGCCTTCAAAATCAATATTTTTCATGAAAAAATGACTTTGCTCGATGGTGGCTCGATAGTTTCTCGATGACAGCTTGATAGGGCCTTCAAAATCAAGATTTTTATGAAAAAAATCAACTTTGCTTGATGGTGCTCGATGCGATCATTGCAAGAGACGTAATTTTTCACCTGGGTGTCTGTTTGGAGTTTTTTTTTTTTTTTTTGTATTTTTTTAAGATCTACACGTTTAACATGCTCATATACACATTTGTGATGTTTAAAACTTGAAAACATACCAAAACATGCCTAAACCATGAGGTATGTTTGCATTTTTTTTTGTATTTTTTTTTCAAGTGTTACACTTCACAAATGTGCATACGAGCATATCAAACATGTAGATCTTAAAAAATATCAGATACAAAAAAAAAAATCATTCCAAACAGACACCTAAGTGAAAAGTTATGTCTCGTGCAAGAATCGCATCGAATACTATCGAGCAAAGTCGTTTTTTTTCTCATGAAAATCTTGATTTTGAAGGCCCCATCAAGCAGGCATCGAGCACCATAGAGCCATCATCGAGCAATGTTTATTTTCTTCAGATTTCAGAATTTTAGATCTGAAAAAAAAATTTGCAAAAAAAACCCCAAACTTCATTCTCATATCTGTTAAAAAATGTAATATTTAGTGTGGTGGTGGTGTTGATGGTGTTGTGAGGTGAGAGAGAAAATGAACTAGGAGAGAGAGAGAAAGGGAGGAGAGGAGATATTTGGAGAGATTTGAGGAGAAACTTTGAACTTTCTTGATAGAGAAGAATGTGGGCGTGGTGCTGCAGGGTGGGTATGGGGGCGGCGTGGTGGCTGGCGGCCCTAGGTGGGGAGGGGGCCGACTAGTTCTAGGTGAGATCTCTTTTTTCAGCAGCAGTTCTCCTGAAAACGATAGAAATAGAGTTAGGGAATAGACCTAGAAAGAGGTTGTAATGCCCTGGATAGCCAAGACCGTTACACTGTGTGTTTATAAAGTGCCAGACTTGTTAATCAAGTCATTTAAATAAAATCGTGTTACTGAAACTATAAAGGAACTAGGGTTAAAAGCGTTTTGGTCTCAAAAGCCACGTTTTCATTAGAAAGTATCATCTGTTACATGGGATCCCAAAAATAACAAGTTCAAAGACCATTTACAAAAGACACAAGGTTTATGTACAACAACTGGCCATACTACGGCAAAACAAGCAGTTAGGTGATCCTTGTCCTGGTCCACTCCTCGACCGTGGCGGCCGAACCGCTGGCTATGTACATTCCACCTCGGAGCTCTCCATCTCAAGCTTGGTCCAGCTTGCCCTTGCCTTTACCTGCACCATGTAGCACCCGTGAGCCAAGGCCCAACAAGAAAACACAACAGCAACAAAGCATAAGCAATTAGCAAACAAGTCAAAAGCCCATATTACATTACATAATCTCAACCATATAATCAAGTATTCCACATACTAGGCATGTCAATTCATATCATTTACAGTTCACAAATGATAACTAGGGCTAGCGCCCTCAGGCTGCTCCCCCCGTTATCCCATTGTCCTTGGCTACCAGTGGCCAATCCGCGCCCTGCGCGCTAATATCATGTACGGTACTCTTAGACCGCTTTTACATGTCCCATGGCGTAATACCAACATTGACACGACACAATTCCCGGGAGCACTTACTCCCATCTCAATTATACAACCGAGTGCAGTTTTCTTACCTTTTAATTCACTAGTTTCCGATGCCTCAAAGCCACGAGCACGGTCCTCTACCCCGAGCCTCTCCAAAGACCTAGTCACAACACAAATGAAACATCCTTTGTCACTAATCAATCCAAAAATACTTCCCGGAACCAATCCCACACTCTCGGGACCCCCAAATCCCTAAAACAATGCACCGAAGATATCCCCCGAACCCCCGGAGCAAAGGCTCAAAATTGCAAAATCCCATGCTTTGAAATTGGCCTAGCGCCGCAGCGTAGCCCTATAGGGCCGCGGCGCCCAACAAGTTTGAGCCGCGGCGCCCAGCATGTCAGAGAACTTGCTCTGCCCAGAATCAGCCTTGCGTCGCGGCGCGCAAGAACAGTGCCGCAGCGCTCCTTCGCGAGCCCAGAAATCTGGGTTTTCCCCCTGCGTTTTTCCCGAACCCAAATCACTCCAAACCACCCCAAACTTATACCTAAGCCCCAAAACCAACTCAAAACCCCAAATAGACCATACCACAACCTATAAACATCATAATCTAACTCAATTACACAACTATTCTCAGAATTCACACTTAAGTTTTAGATTCAAACACTTAAACCAAAACTTGAGAATAGCACAAACCAGACCTCTAAATCCTTAAACCATAACAACTACGAGATTGCAAACATATTTAATACCCTTACCTCAATCAGAAATTCAACTTGAGCTTCCTCCAATCCAAGCTTTAAACTGAGTTTCCCCTTGACAAACCAGCTGAATTTTCATGCAAAACAAGACATGGCTATCTTTCAATTCCTTCCAAAATCAAATTCAAAACTTAACAAAACAGGGACCAAATCCTTACCTCAGTATGAACCTTGATATGTGCTTGATTCCACACCCTTAAACCATTTACTAGCCTCAAAGAACACAGCTCAACTCCCCTTCCACTTTGCCTTCTAGGTTCTTGATTCTCCCTTTCCTTCTTGATCTTTCTAGCCTTCTAAGTCTTAATTCCAGTTATACTTAGCATAAAAGAATCGTGTATATCCTTTTTCCTCAGCCAAAGACATCTATACCACTGCCAAAAGACTACCTTATCCCTCCACTAATATCCCTTCCTAACTAAACCTCAAGGGCACACTTGTCTTTTACTTACTTTACAGTTCTACCACTTTTCCAACAAAACCTGTTACTCTCTATGGTTACTAACAGTTACACAAGTTACCAAATCACCAGTTACCATTATCTAGCTTTCTAGGAACCGTCTCGGCACGTGCATCACATTGATATCACCACACTCACGCGGTACAAATCACATAGCATAATTATCACATAACATAATACACATAGTCATATAACATGCTTTAAATCATAGTCATGCATCTTAATCATTAAAATCACACATACTTCCCATTATGCCCTCCAGGCACACTAATCAAGACCCTTAAGCCTAGTTAGTGAATTTGGGTCGTTACAGAGGTAGTTTAGATAGGTGAGTCTTTATATTATGCATAATTAAGATAGTTTTCCTTGTCATTTTATTTCTTGGACAAAGTCATAACATTTTTTTTTTCAAATCATTGTAAACAAGAAAGCCACAAATTCATATATGGTGTTTTCTTCAATGTTCATACATTTAAATATATCAAACTGGCATTTGTCTTCAAAAGAATTATCCAACTTCCCTAAAAAAAAATTGAGTGTATACATTACCATTTATATTTGAATTTACTCATTTGGTACCCTATGTTTTTGCAAAGTACCATTTTGATACCCTCTGTTTTCAATAATGCTCATATGGTACCCTGTATTTTAAAATTATACATTTTTGATACCCTAGACTCAGATTTGATAGATAAAATTTTGTCAATATGATCAAACTGTCATCAGTTATATGTAATTAAGTAATTAAATTTAAATTTGGAACTTACATAATTGACAGCAGTTTGATTAAATTGGTAAAATTTATTTAATTAAATTTGAGTTTAGGGTACCAAATATGTACGATTTTAAAATACAGGGTACCATATGGGCATTATTGAAAACAGAGGGTACCAAAACTGTAATGCACCGAATTCTCCGATATGGTTTAGTGGCGGTTTAGTAGGCCGGGAGGGCCATAATTGTTTAATTACGCCATTAAATGAATATATGCATGTTTATGAGAATTATATTATGATATGATGATATATGCATGCATGTGGGTCCACATTTGAAATACTATGCTGTTTTGATAATTTGGCCCATTGAGGGTAAATTTGTGTATTTGGGTGCATGATGTGATTTGAGAATGAGATTCCATTATTATGGAGATATATTCGAGCTATTCGGCATGAGACGGTTATTTTTAGTGGATTAGCGGTTTTGTCATAACGGGGTCAATTTTGGGGTAATAGAAATGTTTATTTGATGATAAATTGGGAATATTTGAGATCAGGGTGGAATTCTGGAGGTTTTGACTATAATGTCCCTGGGGGTGTTTTCGGGACCCCGAGCACTAGGTTTTATTTGAGGTTACTTAAGCTTGAAGTAGCTTATCAGATAGAACATACGATAAGAAAACCTCTTGTTCTCCCTTTCGATAGACCGTTTTACCGTTAAAGCATTTTCGAAGAAATCTCGAGTTCTAGGAGTCGGAATCGAGTGAGGATCGAGGCATAGCGATCCTAGGAAAGATTAGAAGCTTCTTGACCGAAGGATTTGACGGAAAACAACCTAATCGAAGGTAATCTAAGTTTAAAGTTTTGAGTTTTTAGAGTTTCTAAGCTTTGAATTGACTTTGTGAATTGTTGAGTTTTCGATTCGTTTGAACCTTGGTTTTGAGGGTTTTGATGCATGGGGAAGCTTGGGAACTTTGTTTTGATGATTGGGGGATGTTTAGGTATGTTTTTGGAGGTTTGGAGAGGTTGAAAACGTGTTTGGGAATGGCCCTGGGTTGGGGGCCGCGGCCCTTGCTCGATGAAGAAGGTGGAGGCCCTGTTTGCGTTGGGCGCCGCGGCCCTTGTGTGGGGCGCCGCGGCCCTTGTCTCTGAAATTTCTGGGGGCCGCGACTCAGGTGCAAGGTTGAGCCCATTTGCATGTTTTGACCCCGGGATCATGGTTTTAGGCCTCGGGATCACTCCTACTACTTGGATTAGTTTGGATTGATGTCTTGGAGGCTAGATAATGGTTTGAAAACCTTTGATTATCATGTTATTGATGGTATCCTATAATGTATTATGAATAGGTAACCGATAAAGGACTAAAAGCTAAACCGTTCTTAAGGGTCGTTCTTTTGTTCATTCTAGCTCGGATCAGAGGTAAGAAAACTGCACCCCATATGTGACATGCATGGCTATGATTGATGCATATTGAATGTTGAATGTGAACATTGATAGCATAATGTATGCTTGGCAATTTTGCCCATTTGCATATGGTTATTATTGAGGCATGCTGGATGATTAAGTGTGATGCATGTGATGCGCGAGAAACATGTGATTAGGGCATGCCATGAATGATGAATATGAGATTGGTCAGAGCTTGAGTCTCTGTGATTGTGCATGATCATAATTATGCTAGCAACTGTTTAGTAAGCATGCTGAATGCCCTATTCTTGGATAATTGGCATAAGATACACATTGATAGCATTGCTTACCTGTGCATGGTACTGACTAATTAGTCAGATTTGACAAAGGTGCTAGTATCAACTGTGAAGCTGTGACTCATTAGTCAGGTTCGGCAGTGGAACTGGACACTAGTCACGTTGCACTGACTCATTAGTCAGAACGGCCTTAGCGTGTATCACGCAAGCCAATAGAGGTTAGATCTAATCGACTATCTGCATTGAATGACTCGAAGAGCATTAATGTCGGACCGACCCCAAGGTCGATGAACATTATAAGCGCTTGAAGGCTAGTGGCTTAACTAGCAGCCACTCTTCCATTTGATCTAGTGACTCGCTTGTCAGTCACTCAGTATGGTTTACCAGAACCTGTTGAAGGCTAGTGGCTACCCAACAACCACTCTTCCATTTGAATTAGTGACTTGCTTGTCAGTCACTCAGTATGGTTTACCAGAACCTGTTGGGGCTGGTGGCTTACCTAACAGCCACTCCTCCATTTGAATTAGTGACCTACTTGTCGGTCACTCAGCATGGTTTATCGGAACCTCAAGTGTTGCGACACTCATTTGATTAGGATTGACTTGATAGTCCTCCAATCAGAAGGCCAGGATTTCTTATCCTGGATACCCCAGCATTGTTTGAGGTCATTTGCATGCTTGAATAAAACTATGTTTGCTAGACATATCAGATATGGTTTGATATCGCGATATGACTGTTTATGAGCATACGAGTTTTCTTGCTGGGCTTCGGCTCACGGGTGCTTTGTGGTACAGGTAAAGACAAAAGGAAGTTGGGCCATCCTTGAGTTTGAGAGCTTAGGTGATGACGTGTACATATGAAACTGCTCGATCAATACTTGGGCGAGGTTTGAAAGTGGAACTAGGGCTGAACCCTGTTTTGCTTTTAGAACGACTTGTTGTAAACATTTTCTTGTAATAGACTCTGAAATTATATTTTTGGGATCCCAACGTATACATTAAACGCTCTAGTGAAGCGTTATATCTTAACCAAAGTTTTTAACCCCTAAACCGCTAATCATGCTTAGTTACACGTTTATGGCCAAACGACTCGATTAGCGAGTCTAGCACTGTTTGCAATGTGCACTGTAGCGGTCCCTGGAGTTGGGGTGTTACAAAAATGATACTTTGCAAAAACACAGGGTACCAAATGATTACCTACCCTTGTGTAAAACATAATAATATTTTGGATATATACCATATATTTGACACAATGTGTAACGCCCTGGATAGCCAAGACCGCTACACTGTGTGTTTATAAAGTGCCAGACTCGCTAATCAAGTCATTAAAGTAAAAGCGTGTTACTGAAATAGTAGAGGAACTAGGGTTAAAAGTGTTTTGGTCTCAAAAGGTACGTTTTCATTACTAAACATTGTTTATGTACATGGGATCCCAAAATTGACAGTTTAAAAGCCATTTACAAAATTTGCAAAGTTTAAATACATTGATTGGCCATACTAAGGCAAAATGAGCAGTTAGGTAATCTCTGTCCTGACACACTCCTCGACCGTGGTGATCGAACGGCTGGCTATGTACATTTCACCTCGGAGCTCTCCACCTCAGGCCTGGTCCAGCTTGCCCTTGCCCTTACCTGCACCACGAAGCACCCGTGAGCCAAGGCCCAGCAAGAAAACACAGTAATAACAGAGCATGAACAATTAGCAATCAAATCAGTTACTCATACAGCATCTCATAAATTCAAGTATATCATCATTCAAGTAAACCACATACTAAGCATTTCAGCTCATAATACATATTACACAGACGATAACCAGGGCTAGCGCTCTCAGGCTGCTCCCTCTGTTATCCTATTGTTTCTGGCTCCCAGTGGCCAATTCGCGCCCCATGCGCTAAAATCATGAACGGTACTCTTAGACCGCTTATACGTGTCCCTTGGCATAATACCAACGATGACACAATACAATTCTCGGGAGCACTTAGTCCCATTACAATTATACATTCGGGTGCAGTTTTCTTACCTTTCAATTCACTGGTTTTTGATGCCACGTAGCCACAAGCACGGTCCTCTACCCCGAGCCTCTCCAAAGTCCTAATCACAACACAAATATAATATTCTTTGTCATTAACCAATCCAAGACTACCTTCCTGGTACCTAACCCACACTCCCGGAACCCCCAAAACCTTAGAACAACACCCCGGAGACATCCCTCGAACCCCCGGAGCAAAGGCCAAAAATTGCCAAATGTGACACCCTGAAGTTTGCCTTGTGCCGCGACACCACATCCTTGTGCCGCGGCACCCACTAGTCAGAGCCTCCAGGCCGCGGCACACAAAACCCGTGCCGCGGCACGCCTTCGCAGCTCAGAATTCTGGGTTTTTCCTTTGCATTTTCCCGAGTTCCAACCTCTCCAAATCACCCCAAACTCCATCCTAGGTCCCAAAACCAACTCTAAACCCTTAACAAACCTCACAACAACCAAAGACATCATGCCCAAGCTCACTCACACCCTCAATCCTAAAATTCACTCTTGAATTCCCCACTTAACAACTCAAACCAGAAAAATTATGAACAGCTTGAACTCAAACACAACCCACACTTCAAACTCCCTATACCTTAACAAAAACAAGCCTAATAAACATACAGAGACCTTACCTTAAGTGATGAGTCCAACCTCCAGCTCTAAACCTCCTTCTCCCTTGATTTCCCAATTCTGAATTCACACAAACCAGCCACCAACTTGCTTCAATTCATATTCATCATCTAAAAATTCAGACTTAAAACTTGGATATAGCATAATCAAAACCTTACCTCTGAGTATTCTTGGTCTAAGCCTGCTTGACAACTTCAATCACTCTTGATTCTCCTTCCAAAAGTTAAATTCAGTCTCTCCCTTCTTCCTCTTAAGTTTGCTCTTCCTCTAGGTTTCTAATTTCAGCATAAACCCATCTCCCCAAATATTATACGTATATGATATTTCCCCTTCAGCTAATAATCATCTATCCCACCAAATGACTACTCTACCCTTCTACTAATACCCCTTCCTAACTAAACCTCAAGGCCATACTTGTCTTTTCACCAGCTTTGCAATTCTACCACTTTCCCATAAAACCTGTTACTCTCTATGGTTACTAACAGTTACGCAGGTTACCAAATCACCAGTTACCTTTATCTAGTTTCCTAGGACCGTCTTGGCACGTGCATCACGTTTGTATCACAGCACCCACACAGTACAATTCACATATCATAATTATCACATAATATAATTTACATAGTCATATAACATGCTTAAAATCATAATCATACATCTTAATCATAATAATCACACATAATTCCCATCATGCTCTCCCGGCACACTAATCAAGGCCCTTAAGCCTTATTAGTGAATTTGGGTCGTTACACAATGCCTGATAGATGTGTTGTATTTTTAATAATATATTTTTTTAACCTAAATCAATTTTGATACATTCGTATTTTGCAAATATGTATTTTCACCAATTATTCTTGAAAAAATATATAATCTAAATTATGCAATATTTCACAACTATTTTATTGATGGGCAAGAGTCATAGCATTCTTATTTTTTTAATTAAAATATTAGCCAAAATTTCAACTCATGTGATTTTCAACAAATCAGATCTCAATTTTTTATTTTATTATTATTATTATTTTATATTTTCGCTTGAGATGCTGACTACCCACAAAAACTGCATTTCTAGTGTTGTTGTTGTATTTTGTTTTTTATTAAATTTATTTGACAATTGGTGAGAATTTAGAGGTGACATTACATTATTTGACAACGACAATAACTATGAAGGGTATTATTGTCATTTCAATTAAGTTGTGAGGGCATTTTCGTCATTCAAATCTACCAATTGTAACGCTTGCGTAAGTTGATCTGGTTAGATAGGAGTGAGGCCCTCGTTAGGCGGGCATTGGGTGTCAATTAATTCTTGATATGAAATTACGAAAATAACCTCGATACTTTCCTTTATTTACATTTAGAGCCATCCGTCATCAGAAATATCGTTTTCTTCATACTCATTTTTCTTGAAATGTACACTTCGTTGGTTAAATTACTCATTTAACCTTGTGAATTGAACAAGATTGCAAGCTGGCAATCTAATAATGGATGGAGGCAAAGCATGGGAGATTGTCCCAACAGAATGTTAGTGTTGTTCCAACTCACTATGAGGTTGCTTTTAAGGATGATAAAGGCAAAACAACCACACCTTGTAAAATGACCAGTATAGACACATTGATTATATAAGTCTAGGGTTTTAATTCCATTTCTAACAAAAGATAATAATTTGTGAATGTACTATGTTTGAATCAAATTTTGCTCATGAATTGCCAAAATTGAGTGTTCACTCTGGATTCCCAACCTATTTTGACTAACTTTTCGATCAAATAGGTCCGAGAAGGCTTTTTGTTGAAATTTTTGTGAGTTGAATAATGTCACTCGAGTGTTGAGCTTTCAAAAGCTTTTGCAATACCATCCAAGGCGTATGGCACTTGGTTTTGTTTTTTAATGAGCAAACTTTGGTGGATTTTCACGCCTATCAAAAGAAGAATTCTCACGTCAAAGTGGTGAGATTTTCTTTCCTTGCCCGAGTGGTGAGCTAGGATTCCCTTTAATCAAATTAATAATTGATAGAAGAGTATATTAGCTTGACTAATCAATTGATAATCTACAACCTCTCATAGTTGCAAAGGCCCTTGCCCTCGATAAGATACATAGATATAAAAATTCAAATTTGTATGAAAAATAATTTATGGGGATATTGATGGCGATTATATCCAAATTTTTTCAAAAGTTACATTTTAATACCTAAATCTTTTTTTGGCGGTGATAATACCTAAATATATAATTTAGTACAATTGTTAGTACTCACTCTTAAGTATCAAATAGTTTGTTGCACATGTCTGTCTATTTTAATTTTTTTGTGCGTGTGAAAAAAAACTATTTGAATTTTAATTTGATTGTCTTAAATTAGTTAGAATTTTTAAAAAATTTATAAAAAATAGGGAATTTACTCATTTGGTATCCTATGTTTTTGCAAAGTATCATTTTTGTACCCTCTATTTTCAATAATGCTCATATGGTACCTTGTATTTTAAAATTATACATATTTGATACCCTAAACTCAGATTTGTTAGATAAAATTTTGTCAATATGATCAAACTGTCATCATTGATATGTAATTAAGTAATTAAATTTAAATTTGGAACTTACATAATTGACAGCAGTTTGATTAAATTGGTAAAATTTTATTAATTAAATTTGAGTTTAGGGTACCAAATATGTACAATTTTAAAATACAGGGTACCATATGAGCATTATTGAAAACAGAGGGTACCAAAATAATACTTTGCAAAAACACAAGATACCAAATAGTTACCTACCCTAAAAAATAATATACAGTCATGTAAACAAATAAAATTACACTAAAATAGAAAAAAATTTCGTATCGGTAGTAACTTTTTCGTTCATATCGTAAAAGCTTCCATTAAATTTAACTAATGTAGCAATATTCCAAAACTAATGTGTTTGATGCAAATGAGTTACTCAAGCTTTTGGCTTAGAAAATGGCTTCATATTTTCATAGATTTTTTTAAAAGGTCAAAATAGTAAATTTACATTGCAGAGAATATAGATACGTAGCCGGGCGATATTGTAAAATAACAGAAATCTGAGGTCATACAAGTAACAAAAACCAGTGTACATTTTTGTTTTTAATTAAATTTTTTTTTTTTATAAATTAATTAATTAATTTTTAACACGTTGGGTTGGGAGGGTTTTTGTGAGTGAGTTCTTCTTCGTTATATTGCCTCACACTTGGGTTCCATCGTTCTCTCATCTACCTTTTCTAGGGCCGATCTCTCTTCTTTCTCTCTCTCCCTTTTGAGCTTTGAATCTCTGAGTTTGAGTTTCAGACAACAATGGGAGACGAGAAGAAGCCCAAATCTGCAGGTGTCTGGCCTTCCATTAAGCCCTTTGTTAATGGAGGTACCTCTGGTATGCTCGCTACTTGTGTCATCCAGCCAGTTGATATGGTCAAGGTATGTACATATACATATCTATACATACACACGAACATATATTATTTACATATATTGCCTTTATCAGGGTTTCTGTAATTTCTTTTTATAAGGGAAAAAAAACTAGTGAAAAAACCCATTTTGATTTACTTTTTGCTTTTTTTTTTGTTAATGTTTTTGGTGGGTTTTTGGATCTGGGATTTGTTAGCGTGATGTTTTTGTTAATGGGTTTCTCGTGTTTTCGGTTGGTTTGCAGGTGAGAATTCAATTAGGTCAGGGAACAGCTCTCAGTGTCACCAAGAACATGCTTAAGCAAGAGGGTATTGGAACCTTCTACAAGGTTTGTAGCTTTGAATTTTGTTAATTATTTAGTATATACTGTTGATCTTACTGCGGATTAAATTTGCAGACTTTGGGAGTATAGATTATTGATGTTTTTCTATGGTGAATTGTTGTTAAAGTAAGGATCTTTGTTTAGATTTGGAATCTGAACCACTAAAATTAATTGAAAATTGATTTCTTTCGCAATTGGGTCTTATTGGAAGAAACATTTTTACAATTGGGTTTTACAATTTATCTTCAGTGTGAGAACAGTATAATGCTAATACTAATCTGGATGTTTAGGTTCAGTTGTTTGTTTATAAGATTCCTGGTCAATTTGGAGGCTATTGCAGGTGTAATTGGACTTGTTGCTTAGAATGTCTAGAAAATTTACAAGCTGAATGATTAGTTTTGGCTCTTTTAGTTGTTTGGTTTTGGATTCAAGTTTAAAATGTTTTCTGTATAATTTGAACTTGTGCATTATTTAAAAAGATATTACTCTTGAGCAGGGGCTTTCTGCTGGTCTTCTGAGACAAGCTACCTACACCACAGCCCGTCTTGGATCTTTCAAGTAAGTGATTTACAGTGTTCAGAGTCCAAGTAAAATAAATGTAGTTCAATTAAATGTCATCTAAATAAGTGATTGTCTTGTGAAATGTTATGTTACACTGTTGACCTATTTGGTGGAATTTCAGGATTTTGACAAGTAAAGCAGTGGAAGCCAACGATGGAAAGCCCCTACCTTTATATCAGAAAGCTTTGTGTGGGCTAACTGCTGGTGCTATTGGAGCAACTATTGGTAATCCGGCAGATTTGGCACTCATTCGTATGCAGGCCGATGCCACTTTGCCTGCTGCTCAACGGCGACATTACAAAAATGTGTTCCATGCCCTCGTTCGAATTGTTGCAGATGAAGGGGTTTTCGCACTCTGGAAGGGTGCTGGCCCCACTGTTGTGAGAGCTATGGGTTTGAACATGGGAATGCTTGCCTCATACGATCAAAGTGTGGAGTTTTGCAAGGATAACTTGGGTCTTGGTGAAACAGCTACAGTGTTAGGTATAGTTCTCTGAAAACAAAACAGATACTCTTTGATGTCTGTCTATGTGGTTTTTTTGCTAGTTGATGACTCAAATTCTTTAATTTTTTAATTTTTGTTTTGTTTTAAATTCTGTGTTAAAAATTTAATCCTCTTAGTACAGTGGGGTCTACTTTCTAAATTTTTAAAAGGTTATGTATGGAATTTTGGGGAATGTATCGGAAATCTTTTATTTTATGTCTACCATTGAATTAGCTTATGTGTTCAAAATATTTCGCTGCTTCGTCCTTTTTCAATCTTTTTTTATTTTATTTATTTATTTGCTTTGGTTGATGCAGTAGATTCTTCTAAAAGAAAAGTCAGATATATTCCATTCCATTATGTCCACTCCTTTCTACAGTTACCTTTAATAAAGCTCTATTTTTGAGGTTATGAACTTAGTAACATTATGGGATAAAGGATTCCATTCAACAAATGTGGCAATGAATGTTACCTATCATCCTAGACATCACTGTCTGTTGAACTTTTCCTTTTACTTTTGTGCTTAAATTATACTTTATGCTTGTTTTGTGTTAATACCGTCTTAAATACTGTTTGGAAAGATTCCATCTTTTTTCCCTCTGAATCAACAACACCTGTTTTGTTTTTGTCTACAGCTGCAAGTACTGTCTCAGGATTCTTCGCTTCAGTTTGTAGTTTGCCCTTTGATTATATCAAAACCCAGATCCAGAAAATGCAGCCTGATGCTCAAGGAAAGTATCCATACACTGGCTCTTTCGATTGTGCTTTGAAAACCCTCAAGGCTGGAGGACCTCTTAAATTTTACACCGGTTTTCCAGTGTACTTTGTAAGAATTGCCCCTCATGTCATGGTATGCTCTCTCTCTCTCTCTTATATTTGTCATCTTAGACTGGCTGATGCGTGGTCAGTGTTTCTTTTGAATTAAAGCTTATCGGCTCATCTGAGTTCCCCAATGAGCCACTGTCGCTTTCTTAATGTTTGTAGCATCTGTCTGATATTTTGTAATGTTTTCTGATGCACAGATGGTATGGATTTTCCTCAACCAAATTCAGAAGACACAAAAATCTATTGGCTTGTAGAGAAAATGTGAAAGGGATGGAGATTTTTGTCAGAGTCGAGTCGAACCGTCGAATAATAATTACTTCGGCTGTGTCGTAGTTCTTGTTTGAGTCAAGTAGCAAGTTCATAAAAATTTGATTCACAGCATTCATTTCTCAAGTTTTTGTGGTTAAGGCCACTCTATACCTATGGAATTTCCTTATTACTATTGACAAGAATAGACCCTTTTTAACATAAAATGGTTTGTTGCATTTCGGGCTCGTCTCATCTTCATCCTCTTAAAAAAGCTCTTTGTTGTTGGCCTTATCTTAGGAAATGTGAACTCTTTAGCTTTGCCATTATTTTAGGCCACTTGTGTAACATTTAATTATGTGCAAGGAGACAATAAATTTTCATGGTCTCGGATTGTTTCCAGTGTCATTCAAGTCCTTTTCTTCTCATTTTGGTTTTAGTTCCTTGGAGTTTAAATGTAGGTCTATCACAAGGCTTGATTGGCTGATATATTGACATGTTGATCATGAACCCCTTGGTTTACTCAATGTAACTTGTCAACATTTGATTGGTTGATAAACCATTGATGATAGCCACTTATAATGATATTGTTGGTATCAAGATTGAACTGAGAACAATTTACTTGCAAGACTCAGTTGACATTCATTAAAAGTTTAATGAATTACGAGTTCAATGCATTTATTACTAGATAATCCCTTGTTCACAAATTTTTGCCATTTAAACTAGATTTATATATATAATTTCATTATCAGATAATCTGATTCACAAACCTTTGTAATTTCTTAAAATACATGTACTTTATTCCTCTACCAAGGCAGACAATTTCAAAGCTGCACAGTAGAACACCACATTTTTCTCTTCCTATTCACTCTTACAAGTCTCCAAGCCTTTTTAACAAACTTTTATGGTTGATAATCTTAATATCAGTGTAGTAGTATTTACAGTATCCCATATGGTGTTTTCTTGTATGAAAAACTATGACCAAATGTACATACTAACGAAAAGCATGGTCGTAGTCATGATAGTGAAAGACTTTGTGGATAAAGTGAGACAGCCATTTTGAAGCTGCAAAGCAAAGAAGTGCTATTGAAACCATAGCAGTCTTTGCAACCATGGATGTTATGCTTTGTCTGGTTGCTGCAACCACTCCAAGTAGAGCTATGGAGACCACTTGCAGCACAACTTCTAAGATGTTGAGACCCTTGTATGCTCCATTGCAACTGCTGCAGTTCACCACATGGGTCCAGTATCTGAAAAAAGGAAAGAAAAGAAAAGGTGTTTCAACTCAAACTTCAAAGAATTAGACTTGTTTAACTAGTTTAATAGAGTACGTGTTCAAGCGGTTAGGTGAGTGGTGTGTGAGCAAGGTCGTTGCTAAATATATATAAGAAAGAAAATGCAAATCTAGCCAAATTGAAATGGAATATTAAGACAAACAAAATAAAGTTGAAAGTTCTTAAAGGTAGAGGGATGAGAATGCACACTTGTTTCTTTTTCCATTTCATACCATATGATGCCAATAGTAAATAGAATTTTACATCCTGCCATAAAATTTCCAATACAAAGTAGATTGGTGGAGACACAAGTCTTTTCTATAATTATCAATATATTCCCCACCTTGGAAAGTTGGAAAAAATGCAATGGAACTATATGCATGCACAAAATGTGGTCAAATTTTGTTTGTATAAACAAAGTATAAAGTGAAATAAAACAAAACAAGACGAACTACGATCATTCTTCTCTTAATGCATTTACTTTCGCTCTCTTATATACTAATTAGTGTCTTTTGGAAAATTTTTGTTTTTGTTTTGCATGAGTTACTTGCATTTAACAGAATTTCAATTGAAGAAGTTGAAAAGGATGGCTTTGTATTACCAAAAAAAAAAAAAAAGACTTTTGCCACTTTGCAAGACAAGGGGAATAATGTTGCCTTTAGTTACAAGTATTTTTCAGTGCTGCATAATTTTTCAAACTCAGTGTCCTAAAAATATCAAAGAATTATTCTAAAAAGAAAAAGTTAGTAAAGAAGAATTCCGATGAAGTTTCTATTTAGTACAGCAAAGGCAGATTAGATAAGTTTCTTTGCTATTCTTTCTCTCCCATATGTTATCATACAATTCTCAAGTTGACAGGGTTAGTGTAATTTACCAAAAGAACTCCATAACCTTAGCATTTCCATACATCAGATATGATCTTGGGAATTGAATCTGATTTCTAGAGATAAGAATTCAATCAAACTTTGTAGAATTGAATAAGATTACCTGTCCATAAGCTGTTCTCTTGGAGGAGTTGGTGGAAGAGCTCCACTGAATTTGCCTTTCCAATCAACTTGGCCACCGGCATACTTGTTAAGCCACTTTCTGAAAGCAATCACAGAAACATCTGACTTTGTTGGCACAAAACATGCTTTCTGCCACTGGGCAGGGCCAACGTCCATTATCTTACGCTCCTACATGAAGAAATCGAGAATCCAACCCAATTAGTTAGAAACTCAGATGGCTAATAAAAAAATGGAAGTAAAGGAAATAGTGAGAACTAATACCATTGACCATCTAATAAAAATAAAGGCCTGGTTTTCCATGTATAACATGTTCTCGTTATCGATAGAGCTTGGAAATTTAAGTTGTAAGATACAAAAAGAAAGTGATGGGAGAAAAGAGAAGAGAACAGAAAACTTTTAGCTTTTCTTCAGTGGATATTACAGAGGAAAAAGATGATTATAATTCTAAGTATTGCCATTTCTCATTGACCAACCTTTTTTTTATCAGTCTTGCCAATTGGACAATTGGGTTTCCTCATTCTATTTCTTCATGAATTTATAGTGATATAAAGTAGTAGTCTCATAACTACATGTGTTTAAGTATTGGAATAGAGGATTAAATAATCGTTAGAAGGAAAATGGTCCCTAAACATAAACATTTAGAAGTTACCTCAACATGTAGCAGATATAAATCTGAATCAAGAATTAAGTTTTGGCCAACATGAAACATCCATCGTGGAACAATTTTGTCGATCCAAATCGCAAAGTTTCTTGGGAAGGTCCATATCAATCTGCTCTTACCTGGACTGACTGGAGCGCAAATAAAAACCAACACCATTCTCTTCTGTACTGTTAATTCCTTAAAAAGCCAAAGACAAACAATAAAATTACTAAACAAAAGGAAACTAAACCAATCATCAAGGTCTTGTCATGATTGATCAGTATAATAGCAATTCAGATTAAAATAATAAATCTATTACCTTTTCGGTTCCAGTTGAGGAAGCTGCCCCATTATCTTGATTTGTTGATCCAAGAGGCAAAGAAGAATAAAAAACACATGGTGCAAAAAATTTGTTAATTCCAGGCTCCCGCCTTCCAGTAAAACCGTTAGGGTGAAACTTCTCCACTGCCATTTCCAAGGGTACGCCGCCTTCTCTATCAGCCTTATCTGTTGTGAAGTAAAGGTGGCATAGTTCATATCAATTCATAATACAACGGGGACGACAATAAGAAAAGGAAAAATGAAAGTGTTTAACATTGAGGAAGGGAGATAGTGGAAATAAAATCTGTTATGGCTTATTTCATACGTTCTAATTACCTTCAAAAACTTTACTCATTACAGTTCTTTTAAATAGATTGGTAAACGTATTCTAGAAAAAAAGTGAACATGAATACAACCAAAAACTCATACTCTTCTTCTGTTGTGGAGTCCGCATTAGTCCATAATGCGCATAAGGAACATGTGCAGGGTCCATAAGATTTTCGATCAAGACCTCATATCTGAAAATATACAGTGGAAAATGAAAAAGTGATATAAAGTTCAGATAATATAGTTTTGTCATGTGTTATACACTATAATGAACATTAGTGGCTATATTTTACTTCCCTTAGAACGTTTTGATATAGACTAATTCTATATGGTTCAATCAGACTCCTAGAGATAAGATTTAGAGAATGTGAAAGAAAGTTTACAGTAATTGGTTTGAGAGTGTATTTTCGCTCACCCGTATGGAATATCTCTGTTCCCCATCAATTTAGTAAATGATGGGTCGTCTATTTCTGCAATGTAGGGTGGTTTTTGCTTCAGAATGATATCTTTGTATTGAGAGTCAGTGTTAGGCCAAAACCACACAATGCCGTTCTGCACAGTGCTTGGATAAACAGAAACACATGCTTTCTTGGAAGTGTGAACCTGCATATATGATATCTTCCAGAGATTAATAATCCTTATTTGTATTTTTATGCATAGCACGGATACAATTCAATAGCCTGTCTATATAGTAGTTCTCATCAAAGAAACAAAAATTGGTCACTTAGATAGCACATTCCATTGCTTATTTGGTGTGCTTTTCCTTTGACGTCTTGAGTTTCAAATGAGCCAAGAAGAAGATACTTATAACACACAGAAGTACAGAGAATCTATAGCAAGTATCCTTATATAACATAAGATCCCATTTAAGATGAATTGAAGGAGAAAGCAGAAATGGACACAAAAAGTACTCGGAAATTAGTTAGTACCGGTGGCCCATCTGGGGGTGCTTGAGGGATGAACTTGCAGTCACCAGAGCCATTAAAGCACCAACCATGATACACACACTGCAACCTACCCCACTGATCAATCCTCCCTTCAGATAATGGGGCCAATCTATGAGGACAACTATCATCAAACACTTTCCAAGCACTCTCATTCCTGTCCCACCACACCACCACATCAAGACCCATTACTTTCTTCGCATGTGGCCTCCTCTTGTCCAGGTCACAAACCGGCATAATCGGATACCAATGAGCATACCAATCAAATTTACCATCTGGGTTCTGAGTTTCAAGCCCAGGCTGAAAAGGGTCAGCGAGTTCTGTCGAAACAGAAGATGAAATGGCAGTAAAAAGCTTAGATTTTGAAACAGCATTCCTTTGATCAAACGAGAAAAACGAACTGGGCATTGGGTTAAAGCTCGAGCAAAAGAGTTTTCCGAATTGGGTTTTGTCAAGCCTGGATGGAAAGCCAAGAGAATGAACAGGAGAAACTCTTAGAGCTTCCATGGCTGGTCCAACTGCCCAAAGTTTTGTCAGTGTGTCAAACTCGTGGCAATAAGAGAATGAATATGAATGGTTGAACTAGAAATCTTGAAGGTTAGAGGTAGGTGGGGACAGTGTCAGAGAAAAACACATGAGGCTGTGAATGGTTTAGCATTTGCATGGATATTGTGGAGCCATGTTAGCTTTTTTATTTTATTATCAAAAAAAGAAAGAAAGAAAAAAATAGAAAGAGAGCCTATGCTTACTTACAGGACTAAATTTATTTTATTTTAATTAGTAATTGGTAAAAATAGCATATTGTAACAATGATATTATTTTAGTAATTTATTTATATGTAAAATAATTATAAAAAATAATCAAAGTCATTGGCTATATTTAACATGGTTAGAGTAAAATAGGTAAATAGTGTTATTAGCAATTAATTAGAAGCTAAAGATATTTTCACTATAATTACTTAAACTTTTAAATTTATTATATTCGGAAGATTTCTAAATAGTTACTACTATAGTTGAGTACTAATAATTATGATGATACAACAACATAGTGACTTGATATAGCAAGTCACCTACAAGTAAATATTTTTTTCAAAATTAGTTATTTTTTTGCCATAATTAATGTTGTTTCCAACCAACGAGAGACACTAACTATATTTAGAAATTTACATGCATTTGAAAAATGAAAAGTTTACAATATTATATTTTCATAATAAATGTAACCCTTCTAAAAATTTGAAAAAATCAAAATTTATTTTTAGAAATATTAATTAACAACTATAAATATAGATCATTGATCTTAATCCAATGATTAATATTAAAGTAACCATCCATGAGTAGTAACTATTAAGAGTGCACCCTATTATAGTTATGCTCTTTTTTAATTATTGTATATGTATGGAAGAAAGTTAAACTTAAAATTTTAATTAGCCTCCCTTAACTAATTTTTTTCCTCCATCTTTGCATGTAGCATTCTAAAATCCATGTAGGAAAGGCATTTGGTGAGTTTGTCATTTTGTTATTTTCCTTGTTTTATGATTATGGTTGAGTTTCGAGAGCAGTCCCAATGGGTGAGATATACTACCTCAAACGGATGATGTATTTTAAATATATTTTTATATACAATTATCGTACAACTTAACATTATTATATTAATTTTTCACTCCTCTTTCCTTCCACTATCTCCTCCCTTATTTTTACTTAGAATAAATAATAAACAGCTACCAAACAATATCCAAAATGCTTGTTCTTCACCTCCTTGGATTATGCAGTCGATGACTACTTATTTTTTAATTTTCCACTAACCTTGCACTATAACCATGGTGTTTCTTTATTAATAATAGAGATATTTGCGGCAATAATGCTTATGTAGTTCAGTTTATTGCACTTAAATCCTTATGTAAAATTTTTGACGGCAATAATGCCTACCGTTACGATTTTAGAGCAGCCGTTGGTCCCTGGGCCGTTAAGGGTATATTTGATACACGTGTCACGACCCGATTGGGTTAAATTATTAAAATTTAAAAACAAAACTCTATTTATTATTCAGGTTTCTAATTTGAAAAAAAAAAAACTAACCTTCATTAATTAATTTAACAAGAAAAACCGATTGTCTAAAACAGAGACCCAAAATCTAAAACAAAAAAAACTCAAAACTCCATACCCAGAAAAATCATATTTCCCCCCACGATTGAAGAGACGACGACAACCGGAACCGGAGGAGACGACGACGACACTATTGCAATACAATGCCGACCATTCGACAACCGGGGGAACAACCACCTGACTACGGTGAGTTCTTTTCTGTTGATTGGGTTTCATTTCTCAAAGTCTTCATGCAGTTATTTTTGGGGGAGAATGATAATGATGCTCTATATAGAGCAGTTTGGGCGGGGAAGGGTGTCGATTTTAAAATTTTTTGGGGGTGAGAATATTGTTGAGTTATGGTAGGTGGTATTATTAAATTTGAGTAAAAATGTTGTTGGGAAGCATGTGCATACAATTGACAGAGTGGGGTCCATTGAAATATATACTTTGTTTATTGAAATGAATCTTTGTTGTTGTGGTCCATGGTTCAATTGTGTGGTACACTATGTTGCTCTTCAAGTGTGTGAATTATATTGTGTTTCGGTTTGTGTGTGTGTGAAGTGTTGACATTGCATTTTTTATTTCTATTGACAGGTGGTCATACTAACATCTTCACTATTGCAATACACCATGGGGGAAGCTGGTTTACTCCATTCGGCAATAGAAGATATGAGGGAGGTAAAGTTGATTATGTTGATTGGGTGGATACTGATTACTTCACTAGGATGGAATTGGATGGAATGGCCTTGGACTTAGGACATAAGCTTCTAGTGGGTTTTATGTACAAACCAATAGGAAAGGTGCTTAATATGGGCTTCATGGTGGTAGGGGATAAGGAGATCCTAAGAATTGTAGAGGATATTGAGAGGAATCAGGCTACAAAGATTGACATATTTCTTGTTTTTCCTGAAACAGTTCTACCTTTAGATTGGAAGGAAGATTCAGAAGCTGTTAAACATGTCCCTGCTAACATTTTACCTCCTCTGAAAAGATGTATTATAGAGGAATTACCAGATGATTGTGATGTCCCTACAGATGTTGTTGGTATCCCTGTTGATGCAACCATTGATGGGGAACAAGAAGAGTTTGATGCTGATCAATATTCTGAGGAATTTCATGATGTTGCCTTTGATGAACCTGATAAAGAGGAATATGAAGAAGAGTTTGACTACATGGATGATGAAAGTGATATGGAAGACCAAATACCAGAGGTGGTTGTGCTTTCAGATTCAGAGGATGATATTTGTGATGTGAGGGAGGATACAGTTGAGGAGAACCAATACCCGGTTCAAAGTGACAGAAATAGGAAAGGAAAGCAAGCTGATGTGAGGGAAAATACATCTGAGGATAGCCAAGACAAAGTTCAAGCTGATGTGAGGGAAAATACAGCTGAGAAGAGCCAAGACAAAGTTCAGCGTGACAGAAAAGGGAAAGGAAAGCAAAGTGATGAAGATTTCATATTGGAGGAGGAAGAGTTTGAGCAAGATGTTGAAGCTGAGATAGAGATGGGTACACAGTCTGACCCTAGGAAGTGGTGGCGATCAGTTTCAGATTTTTGTACTCAAAATCTTGATGATGGAGACTCAGATGGTATATGTTCTGAGGAGGAGTTACACGAATTGAAGTCAGATGATGAGTTTGATGCTGGTAAAAATTCCAAAGAATTCAACCCGAAAACCAAAATGCAAAACTTCGAATTTGTTCTTGGCATGGAATTTTCCACTGTTACAATTTTAAGGAATGCAATAAGGGAGTACTTTATTGAAGGTGATCGAGAATATGTATTTATTGCCAATGATTCAAATAGAGTTAGAGTTAAGTGCAAGGGTGCAAACTGTGAGTGGATGTTGTTTGCTTCAATAGTTAACAAGATAGATGGCAAAACAATGAGGGTCAAAACACTTGTTGACAAGCATAGTTGTGGCATTGTTTTGGACAATAAAAAGCTGACTTCAACTTGGCTTGCAAAGTACTTTTTGGAGCAATTTAGGCTAAATCCGAGTATGGAATACAATGTATTTAGGGAGATAACTGCAAAGACCAAGTACTCACGTGTGGCTAGCTGGACATTTTACAGGGCCAAGACAAAAGCAAGGAAGATGTTGGATGGGTCTGTCAAGGAACAATACGCCATTCTTGATGACTACTGTAAAAGGTTGTTGGCTACCAATCCTGGCTCTACTGTGAAGTTGAAAACTGATTTGGTTAATGGGAGAAGGCAATTTCAGCGTATTTATATTTGTCTTAAGGCATGTAGAGATGGCTGGTTGGGGGGTTGTAGACCTCTAATTGGTCTTGATGGCTGTTTTTTAAAAGGATATTGTAAGGGCATTTTATTGGCTGCAGTAGGCATTGACGGTAATAACTCCATGTGTTCCCATTGCCTACTGTGTTGCTGAAAAGGAAAACACTGAGGTTTGGACTTGGTTCTTGGAGCTATTGAAGGCTGATATTGGGAGTTTGAGTCCCACCAAGGTGACAATGATGAGTGATCGTCAAAAAGGATTAGAAAATGCAGTGGGAGCCATCTTCAGTGGGTGTGAGGTGAGGTTTTGTGTTAGACATCTTCATGCTAACTTTAAAAAGGAATATCCTGGACTTTTACTTAAGCAACTTTTGTGAGCAGTAGCTAATACTACAACACAAGCTGAGTTTGCTCGAGCAATGCAATAAGTCAAGAATGTCTCGGATGGTGCTTACTATTGGCTGGCAGGGAAGAACCCCACAGAATGGACTAAGTCACATATTTTAGAGTACCCAAAATGTGACATTTTGGTGAATAATTTGTGTGAGAGTTTCAATGTAGCCATACTTGATGCTCGCGACAAGCCAATTATAAATTTACTAGAGAAAATTAGATTTTGGTTGATGTCTCGGTTTTATAACAAAAAAGCTGAGTTGGAGAAGATGACTCAACCTGTGGGGAAGAGAATTTTGAAGATAATTGAGAAGCAAAAAGAGGTTGCAAAGCATTGTCTGGTTACTAGGTCTGACAAGTTTCAGTTTCAGGTTCAATGCAGCAATGGTAGTGCCTTGGTTGTCGATTTGGAATTCAGAACTTGTACATGTAGGAGGTTTCAACTATATGGGCTTCCTTGTGGCCATGCAATAGCTACTATCTGGTTCATGGGAGGTAATGTCTTTGATTATGTCCACGGATTCTATAAAAAAGAATCATTGCAAAAAGCATATGAACAGAGTGTGCATCCTATGCCTAGTCCAGATATGTGGCCTCAGACAGGACTCAACCCAATTGATCCACCACCTGAGACGAAGCTGCCTGGAAGACCTAAGAAAGCTAGGAGAAGGGAGACAGATGAACCTTCACCTGCTTTAAAGAAAGCTCGAAGAACTGGACAAGTTAAAACATGCAGCAATTGTCTGAAAACAGGCCACAGGAGAGAAACATGCAAATCTGCTAAGGTGGTTGAGGTATAAACTTTATGCTTTCTTCTCAGTCCAGATAATTTTTATCATTGATTAGTTGCTTTATCATTGTTTTGTGAATTTGGAGCTAAATATTTGTTTGTTCAACCTATTTTAGAACAGTGTGGTCAAAAAGCGAGGCCGTCCACCACTGCAGAACCTAACTGAATCCACACTTTTAAGGAAGGAAAGAAGACTGAAACAACATGCTAAAGGAGGAACTAGTGGTGCAACCAATGCTCAACCCGATACTGTCTGACTGGAAGGAGTTTCATCTTTTGATTTTAGGGTTTTTAGCACTATTGCCCCCTGAGTTAATCATCATTTGTCAATTTAGTCCCCGAGTTTTTATTTTGGGCAATTACATCCCTAAGTTTTTTAAATAGTGTCAATTCACCCCAATTCACTTAACATCTGTTAAACTTTAACAGAGATACACCAATTGACTACCATGTGACTCTCACATGATTAATACTATGGGTAAATTTGTCTTTACATTAGCTCACTATATTAGTGATGTCCTAAAACAGAGCACATAAAATTGATTTGAGTATAGTAAAGTACGAGTGAGAACATAAATTTTAAAATATTGTGCAAATGTCAATTTTGATTTATCCCTAATATATGAGATCAATTTGCACTTCAAAAATATACGATAGTGCAGATTTGTATACCTACAAGTATACCCAAAATTTACCCAATATACCCAAAATATATCCAAACCACGCCAAATGTTCTAAGTTAATAGTTTCTTTATCAAAAGCAAAAAACTAATAACAAAGTATTTCACCAGCAGCTCACTATATGACATTCTCTTTGTTTTTTTCCTTTTCATTGCCTTCCCCCTTTTCTTTGCTTGTTCCAGTATGTTTGTCAAGAACCTTGATTCCAATATCTCTTCTCATCTACATTAATTTAAAATTTTAGTTACTAAAATAAATATGAACAAGGGATAAAAATATTTCAAATTATGTTACCTGTAATTTTTCTTTTTTCTTTGTTGTCAGCTTCTTCTTTGCCTTATCTTTTTTATTTTCCTTCTTCTTCTTTATAGTTGTAATTGATTTGCTTTCAATTGGTGGTTGTTGTTCTCTCTTGGGGCATCCCTTCTTGTTATGGTTTTGTTTACCACAAATGCTACATGTTTTAACCTCTTGTACCCTCCTCATCTTTACAGTTCTACCTCCTGGAACTTCAACTTCACCTGGCTCCATTATTCTTAGCTTCTTTGGTCTTCCAGGCAGTGTTCTAAATGGAGGAGCTCGTGGGGGGTCAAGAATTGTTTTTCTCCAAGCCTCAGGGCCATTTAATGGATTTACAACATAACCATATATTTTTAAATAAGTGGTCTTGTTGTAACACTCGTGGACTAACAACTCAGGGTTAATGTCTCTATCCTCCATGCAACTTATACCATGAGAACATGGTATTCCAGTGAGTTGCCATCTTCTACAGCTGCATGTCTTAGTATTTAAATCAACGCAATATCTATCACCAAAATAACATCTCACCTCAAATTTTCCATCACCGCAATACTCAGGTATACATTGCAAGGCATGAGACTTGTTATTCTCTAGTATCTTGAAAATTCTTGGTGCAATGTCATGATTCCATTTGGAAATACTTTCCTTCTTCATAACTAATCTCACCATTATATACCTTCTAATAGTTTCTAGTAGAGTAAGAATTGGCTTATCTCTAGCCTCCAGTATTGCTGAATTGAAAGACTCACACATGTTGTTAAGTAACATGTCACAAATTGGATTAGGTTGAAAATGTGATCTGGTCCATGTTTTTGGATCTTTAGCATCCAACCACTTATATGCATCAACATTTAGACCCTTCAACTTCTCCATTTCAGCCTCAAACCTGTGATAAAAAAAAAAACTCAAAGAAAACTAAAAAACAAAAGTAAATGAAAAAGACAATGAAGTTTAAGATGAAGAGATTTTACCTATGAATAGTTGTAGCTCTTGCTGCCCTCCACACAACTTGCTTAAGAACCAACCCTTTAAACTCTTTTTTGAAATTATTATATAGATGTCTCACACAAAATCTATGAGCAGACCCCTCAAAACATATTTTAATCGCTTCAATTAGTCCTTTTTGTTTATCAGACATCCAAAATATCCTTGAATTGTCTTGAATGTTCAAGTCATCCTTTAAAAAACCTAAAAACCAATTCCAAGAGTCCTTGTTTTCAGATTCTACAACTGCATATGCAACTGGGAAGAAAGAGTTATTTCCATCAATACCAACAGCAGCTAGTAATTGACCTTGATGGTGCCCTTTAATGTGGCAACCATCAAGACCGACTAATGGTTTACACCCAGCCAAGAATCCTAGCTTGCAAGCAGCAAGACACACATACAGTCTTTCAAACTCAGGATACCCTTTCTCAGAGTTACATTGCATAAAAACAGTAGTTCCAGGATTGCTAGTTTTCAATTCTTCACAATAGTCCCACAATAAAGAATATTGCTCCTTCAGTGATCCATATATCTTCTTCAAAGCCAATTTCCTAGCTCTATAATATTTGGAAAGTGAAACATCTCCAGCAGTTGTATCTCTAACTTCTTGTGCAAAACTAGCCCTAGACCAATATGGGTCAGTCTTCCATTTCTTCTCAAATTTTTCAGCTAGCCACTTTGCAGTAACATTCTTATTCTTGAATACCCTACCGCATGTGTGTGTATTATTCAATGTCTTTACCTTGAAAGTTCCTTCCTTATCAATCATGGATGCAAAAATCATCCAACTACAACCTTCCTTACAACGTGCTCTAATTCTGTCTCTGTCATTTTTTATGAACTTAATCCCTCTATTTGATTTTATACCATATTCTTTTATTGCTTGTCTAAAAGTAACAGCAGATGGGAACAACATACCAATCTTGAACATTGGATCCTCCATGTCACACTTAGGATTAAACTCATAATGTCCTTGTCGGTTTTCTTCATTTTCTGAGTCACATTCTGAAATAAAGTCTTCAGAATCAACATCACTAGAGTCTGTGTAAGCTTGTGTTAGTTGTGCTAAATTGATTGCTTCACCAACATTTGGACTTTTTCCCTTGTCAACAACTATCTCATCATCACTAGGCTCATAATCTGAATCTATTAATTCATCTTCATCTTCACCTTCATCAACTTCTTTCTTGCCCTCTTCCTCAACTAGAATCTCAAGAAAATTCTCAACATTGGTAGTGAACTTTTCTACTCTAACTGAATCATTTTTCTTAGTTTGTTCTTCTCCATTTTCAAACTCATCTTGAATGCCATAATCTTCCTCACTTACACACACATAATCAGGTCTCATTCCAACTCTCCACAATGCTTGACTGTAATCAATTTCAACCCAATTTGGAATTGACACTACCACATATAGGTTAGTCGCCCTATTAGTGTCTAATATGCTTGACATGGCCAAAACATCCTTATCATTGACTATAGGAACAAACTCCCCCAAATCATTCAAAGTAACAGACTTATAATAATATTCTAACTTAACACCCTTTGAATAACCTAAGTTGGCTAAGAAACCATTCAACTCTAACAAACTTATGCAATTATTTGATACCCAATCATAATAATCAACTTGACCACCCTCATAAATCAACTTACTATCCTCTCCAAGAAAAATAACTCCCCCATGATTAATCTTCAACGTAAATGCTTCAGTTTCATTTGAATCTACAATAAACCAAAACTAAATAAATATTGATTGCAACAAACAAACAAAAAAAGTATGTCTATTGTCTACCCAGGATATCTAAACAAGACAAAATGTACATATATTTGAAAGACCAAAATCACATATACCTAGAATATACAAATAAGACCAAATAAATATGTTTATATATATATATAAAAGTGAAGAGCAAAATCACGTATACCCATGTATTCAAATAATACCAAATCATATATATTTATATGAAGACCAAAATCATAAAATTTTCCATTAATCAGAATACAAAGTAGTTGAAGTGAGAAAAGAAAATATGAAGCATCTTACCATATATTGCATTTCCCCCTCTTCTGTCGCGAAGCTTTGCCATCTATTTTCAATCATAAACTTCAAATGAGTATTTTTCGAATCGATTTTTTTTTTTTTTTTTCTCAAACTTGTTTAAACTCTAATAAGAGAAATGAAGACTTGTAACCCTAATCAAATAAGCAGTCTTTTTTGCTTTCCCTCGACTTCTTTTTTCTTAGCATCTACTGACATATTGACTTTTCCACTCTAATATAGTGAGCTAATGTAAAGACGAATTTTCCCATAGTATTAATCATGTGAGAGTCACATAGTAGTCAATTGGTGTATCTCTGTTAAAGTTTAACAGATGTTAAGTAAATTGGGGTGAATTGACATTGTTTAAAAAACTTAGGGATGTAATTGCCCAAAATAAAAACTCAGGGACTAAATTGACAAATGATGATTAACTTAGGGGGCAATAGTGCTAAAAACCCTTTGATTTTATTTTGAACTAGTGGTCGAATCTTGTATTTTTGTGTCTGTTATGTTGACCATTTTAGAGTCATGTATTTTGGTGTCTGTTTTTTGAGTCATGACAGGGTCATGCTGGCCATGATATTGGTCATGTACAGATCAGATACATTTGGCTTTTTAGGCCTATATTTTTGTACCTATCTCTTATGGTAATAAATGTAACTAGTCGTTGATCATATTTATTTCACAAAATACATAAACTAGAACACTGAATTCAAAATAGACCAAGATAGATTACATTGATTTGGGGTTTCATTTTACAACAAAATTCATTACAAATCAATGCCTAGGGTGCAATAGCTTTGTCATTGTCAATACTGCACATGAAAATTACCCAAAAATAAACTAACAATACCAACAACTTCTACTTTGATTTTGTAGCCCAAATAACCACAATCAATAGAATTACAGCAAAATACATAGTATTCAAAAAGTAGTAACACTGCATTCGACCTCCATCATATACTCTACCCCTGCTTTCAGCACAACTTTCACAGCTTTCTCTTCCAACATTTTGAAGGTTGTGAGATTGTGTCTCAAATCCATTTGAAGAACCACTGCATTGCCGATGACTTCCAATGTCAGTTTTCGTACTTAGGGATGTGATTTCAGTTTCAAGGTCACCAATTTTTCTTAGTAGTCCAAGGATGACCACCTTTGCTCGATGGCACATTGGAGGGTCTATCCATTCAAAGAAATTACACCCACCATGAATCTGAGTTGACCAAAACATACAAAATTTCTAGTGAACACCCATAACCATTTATTCAATGAATCAGATTACAAAAACAAATGGAGATCTTACCCGATACTTGTTGCATGTTCTGAATCTTCGCCCAGGATTTTTGTTTGTCCAAGCCGTTCTTTCTACCACTGGCCTTGGTGGTCGACAATGACAATTTTTTCCGTTCTCCATTAACCCGATGCAAAAGATGCCCTAACCCCCAATTCGAAGGAATTACAAGTTTTCTTCTACTGGGTTCACGTGCTATACTGTCGGGGGTGGATCGTCTGGGTGTGGTCGGGGGGAAAGCTTCATCTTCATCGTTTTTCTGGGTATGGATATATTAGGGATATTTGCGGCATAAGTACCCAATGTTTGGGTTTTGTACGTGGCATATGTGACAGTCAGAATCCCGTGATTCGTAAAGGGAAAGACCGGGTAAGCTGTGCAATCCCACACCACATGGGGAAGGTCAAGTGTAATGATTCTAAGACTGTGTAGGTATGAGACTACACAGTTGAAGATGACTTAAATTGATTGATGGGTACTACCTATATCAGGAAGGTGCATCTTCTTTTTGGTAGCCCATCACTTGAGAACTCCATGGTTAAGCGTGCTTGGCCTGGAGTAATCTAGGGATGGGTGACCTCCTGAGAAGTTTTCCCAGAAAGTGTGCGAGTGAGGACAAAGCACGCTGGAAAGACTTGTCTTGGTTTGTAGGGCCAGTCGTTATTCTAGAAAGCAGCCATAGTGACGTGGGGCGTCACAACATAAGTACCCAATGTTTAAAATTAATTATGATTTAGACCAATAAAAACGTGACACGTGTCTGCCTAACGGAGGAGACTGACGAAATTACAGTTTTACTAATTTTGGGTACTTTTGCCACTAAAAATAAACATTGGGTCTATGCCGCGTACAAAACCCAAACATTGGGTACTTATGCCACAATTATCCCTTTTTGTAATTTAGAATGTAATTATATAATTGATTTTAAAACGTTTTATTCATAAATTGTATCGATAAAGAAATTTGAATAATAATCCAAATTAAAGGCTAAGAATTGTAATAATCTACAAGTGCAAAGTTTTTGTTTATTTTAATTTCATATACAAAAATAAAAGTTTTTCTTCCATTCTTTTGTTTAGTATTGGACTTAGCTAAATGAGTTTTATTCCTTATTTTTTTTCAAATTAATTTGTAACTTTCTCAATTTACTTTTCTTGGTCAAAATAATACTTTTTCTATATTAATGAATAAATTTAAATTATAATATAATTGTGTGATATCATATATTAATAGATATTGTAAATATTAAAAGATATAAGGATATTGTTGATAATTATAGAAAATATTTGAAATGAATTAAAAATATAATATTTAAATGATATAGAGAAAAAAAAAATAGAGAAAAAAAAAATAGAGAAGATGTGTGATATAATATAAAAATTATAGGTAAAATAGAAAAATGTGTATTTTGATGAGGTGTTTTAAAGGAGTAGAGCATCCATTCGGTTAATCAAGATGTCAGTAAATCAAGCTTTGGTGTGCTTCATCTTCTGGTATTTGTTTTGATGCTTTGTTATATATTTTGTTTATTTGAATTGAGTTTATACTTTTTTGTATCTTGTATTTTGTCTCATTACCTGTTTAGACCCGATAAATTCTTTTTTAGACCCTGTA
This sequence comes from Humulus lupulus, assembly GCF_963169125.1. Lineage (NCBI taxonomy): Eukaryota > Viridiplantae > Streptophyta > Magnoliopsida > Rosales > Cannabaceae > Humulus > Humulus lupulus. The sequence continues at coordinate 6,410,652 of NC_084798.1, forward strand.
TTTTGTAAAATAGTTCAAATAGACCCCTAAACCCAATTTTGATGAAGAAAAAATTGAATATAACAACAGTTGTTAGGCAAAATGATTTTGCTTTTGTTTTAAATTGTTAGTTTGGTAATTATTTGTAATTTTAGCTCAGAAAACTTTGACCAAAATCGAGTTTAGGGTTCTCTTTGAACCATTTTACAAAATACAATGTCCAAAAAGTCATTTGTCAAAACACACGGTTCAAAAATATATAAACCCATATGAATTCAATATTAATATTTTATTTACCTGCTTTTTGGACCAAGAAACTCCAGGGAATTATTAGAAGTCTAAAACTTTTGTGAAGATGATAGATTTATCCCACCATAATGGTATTAGCAGAACCAGATTTTTGAAGCCACTAATTCAGAGACAGAGTGCTTAACATGAAGAACTGGTTCAAGGCATTTACTTGGCTTTGGCTTCTTATTTCTTTCTAGTTGTATGTATGTTTGAACATGGAGCCTGTAATAAGATTGAAAAAGCTCAAGAATATATGGCAACGTGTTTTCAGAAAGAAGATTCATTTCATGAGATAATAATAGACATTGAATTGAAAGTATCATGACAAGAAAAGAAAAGATATTAACAACAAGCATGATGAAAAAGACTAATGGTTTGGCTATGAGAACTCCTATATGACCTTGCTTGAATATGCTATAATGGATCAAAGCCTATTCCTTGAAGGTGAAATGGTTCATAGTGTTTCTATTCCTAAATGATAATCCATCCAGTCTTATAAGTGGGTTTTTTAATTAATGGCTTGGAATATTATTTCTCTAACCAGTCTGGATTTTGATATTGAGATTGTGTGTATGTATTATAGCAGTTATGCAAACACTAAGCATAATAAACTTACTCCCATCACTTTGGCAGGTCATGTGCATATACTGTAGAGCTGTAAACATCAATCCTCCCATAAACTACGAGTCCTATATCAGAACTTTGGAATTAATTGCAAATATCATCATTGACATGTCTCATTCTTTTCTTTAATCGTAACAGTCATTCTTTTCTTTAATCTGATATAGGTCTAGACCTAGAGGACCAAATGTTTTTGGTGTCCTAGGAGAGCTTAATTCGTGTCGATTCTCTTTAGATAAAATGTCAAGCATTGTTTTGTGCAAAAATTACAAATCACCTTACCATTGTCCGAGGCAAAAGTTAAAGGTTAACCTTCTCTGTTTCTAGCTACCACTACTCCAAAACCAGCTAAGCTCTCTGCAACTGCAGCATCTGAATTAAGCTTCAGAAACACAAGTGGTTCAGACTTCCCAATTAACGATATAGCTGCTTCTCCTTCTCCATACCCATCGATGACATCCCCACGGCCCCAATACTTGTTGAATTCACAGAATCTGATCCATATTGCTCTACCCTTGTGAATTCCAGTATTTCTCCAATGCCAGTATTTTCAGAGGTCAGAGAAATATAATTATCATATGTTGGTCTTCTGGATAGGTGTGTAAAGAGATATCAGTGGCTTACCTCAAACAATGTTTCTGGGAAATTATACATTAGCACACAGCTGTAGCAAACCCTTGTTAGCGTGACAGATTAACTATTGCTTATTTTCATTATATATATATATTGAGAGAGAGAGAGAGAGAGAGAGAGACTAAAACCGGCATTCAGAGATAAGCATGCACTTGAGTAGACATTGACTGATTAGAAGTCCAGTCTCCATCTTCCAAGGAAAATTCAACTCTTGAGATTAACCTGAACAAAGCTAACAAATACTAGCATCTAAGATGTTAATGGAACCTCAAAATTTCAAATAGATCAAGTAAAATACATTGTGAAACAATTCTTGAAGTTGAAATGATGCTCCGATGTTATACCCCAACTAGGGTCCTCAAAACAATGGCTAAGATAGAAAGAAAATGAAACTAGAAGACAAGGGAAAGAACTAGGCAGATCTGGAATTTGTCTTTGAAAGAACAAAATGATAAAAATCAACACACTAGATCAATGAGGTATTCGAGAGACCCTCAACTCTTCCTAGAGATATTCGAGAGATCTCAACTCTCTCTAGACCAAAACATTGACAAAATATCACTCGGCATGCCCTCACCCAATTCTCCCATCTCATACATATACCTGTACTATAACTAACACCACCCCAACAGACAAAACACAACATACTATACCAGCTCATCCACTAAACCACTACAAATACTTATATACCCCTCTATACCTATATTCTACCAATTCCCGGGTCTATCATCCAAGTAAAAGAACAATATAATAAGGTAAATAATTTTAATCATACAAACAAAAGGTAAATAATTTTAATCATACATAAAATGCATCATATTTTGAAGGGGTGGATGGGAAAATTCCACAACATTAAGCCAAATTCTCAATTATTTGACACTTCAATTATATCTTTCAACTATGCATAGCAAGAGATTTAAACATACAATGTCATATCTATATTGAAGGGAAGAAAAAAAGTGCATAGTACAAGTCATTTATTATAGAATCCTTATTAGATGATAGGGCGCACCATGACTTAGATCAAAGTTAGTAGTGCAAAAGGATCACTTACCAGTTAAGTCTTCATTCAACAACTGTAGGCTTGTTCTCAAGGCATTTTCCTTTTTCATGATCCAGCACTTCATAAATTTACATATTAACTTTTTAATTTAGCAAAAGTTAAACCATAAATAATGAGCAAACTTAATAATGATGCTAATGTTGCAAGAGCAGTAAAAAATATCTAGACCACCAAAATTCAACCATTTCATGCCCCTTGAACTGGTATCATATAGGCACAAGGTTTAAAGGATGACCATCAAGTCCTCTACCAGTAGTCTCCACAAGAACATTTCCCGTCTTTAAAATGATGAAAACAGTTTGGATCTCTCAATATGATATGTCGAAGAACTACGCTTGATATATATTTCATTGCAGTATGGCAATCCCCACAAACCCGAAGGTTCTTATAAATCCGAATTGGTGCTCCTGGTGGCACTGTAAGAAGTCCAAAAGCAATTGCCAACTTTTCACTATGATAAGCTAGACCAAGCTCCTTACCCTCTTCATCCATGTCATGAAGCGCAAAATTCATGTCAGGCACATACCCAGCTTCTTTGATCAACATCATTATCTCACCAAGCTTTAAATATATCTCAGCTGTTCTTGGATGGCTTCTATCTTCGGACATAAACCTATGCACTTGGCTGTTCATCTCAATCCAACTACAACCAGGTTCCTTACTGATCCCCAATGATTTCATCAATCTCCGGATTTTTGCAGCATCATCCCATCTACCAGCTGCAGAGTACATGTTAGATAAGAGAACATAAGTCACAGCATTAAATGGTTCCAATTTAAGAAGGTTTTCTGCTGCTTTCTCTCCAAGTTCCACATTTCCATGTACCCTACACGCAGCAAGAAGTGCCTTCCAAACAGTTGCATCTGGTTCCACAGTCATTTGATTTACTAATCCCTCAGCCTCTTTAAGTTTTCCGGATCGGCCCAAGAGGTCAATCATACAGGCATAATGCTCAGGACCTGGTTTGATTCCATAAACCTTATTCATTGATTCGAAATAGGTTCTGCCATTTTCCAGAAGACCAGCGTGGCTACAAGCAAACAACAAACCGATAAAAGTAATGAAGTCTGGATTTGTACCAGTTGCAATCATCTGATCATAGAACTTTAAAGAGTCCCTTCCTCTACCATTTTGTGCATAACCTACTATAAGAGCTGTCCAGCTGATCACATTTCTTACTCGCATAGAGTCAAAAACTCTATTAGCTTCTTCTATGCACCCACACTTTGCATACATCGTTACTAAGGAGTTATCTACTGATAATGAGGGCTGAAGACCATATTTAGTGCAGTTAGCATGAATTTGTTGCCCAAATTCTAAAACTGTTAGTTCTGCACAAGCACTTAAAACACTGGCAATTACAAATTGGTCTGGATAAACCCCTGCTACTCTCATCTCACGAAACAACTCAAGTGCTTTTTCATAAGAGCCATTGTGTGCATAACCCGACACTAGAGACGTCCATGATATCACATCCTTGTCTATAATAAGATTAAATATTCGATAAGCTGAATCCAATTTTCCTTGTTTAGCATACATGTCAATAAGAGAATTACCAACAAGTACATAAGCCTCAAATCCAGTCTTGATGATCAAACAGTGGACAGACTTTGCATTCTCAATTTCCTTCAAGACAGCAAAGGAGTTTAGAATGGATGGGAATGTAAAATGATCAGTCTTCATGTCTCTTGCATGCATTTTTTTAAACAAGATCAAAGCATCCTCTAAGTATCCTTGTCTCACGCATCCAACGATCATGGAGTTCCAAGAAACTACATCATCAGTCCCCATGTTCTCCAACGCCCTCTTTGCGCTATTTAAATCTCCACATTTTGCATACATATCAACCAATGCACTTTGAACAAACACATTTGCCCCATATCCAATCTGGACTATGCATCCATGCACCTGAGCCCCAAACGAACGTGCACAAACCGCAGCACATGCTGTCAAAATGCCAGGGAATGTAAACTGATTTGACTCTACCCCTTCAACTCGCATTGCTCGAAAACACTTGATTGCCTTTAAACTTTCACCATTTTGAGAGTACCCAGTAACCATAGCAGTCCACATTACATGATTTTTACTACTAGGGGATATCCCAAATAGATATTCAGCTTCTGATATGCACTTGCACTTTGCATACATGTCAACAAGACCAGTGAGAACAAAATCATTCAAGTCAAACCGTGTCTTAATTGTATAGCCATGAATCTGTTCACCTCTTTGAAGCAAACCCAATGTTGAACACAACCGTAGGACACTGCCCAGCGTGAACTGGCTGGGCATTTGGCCCTCTAGCTGCATATGCCAAAACAGTTCAAAAGCTTCAATTTCACATTCATTGCGACAATACCCAGACAACAAGGATGACCAAGTGATGGGACTTTTTGTTGGGGTCTCCTTAAAAAGTTGTCTAGCATCAGAAAATCTTCCTGAATTGGAATAAGCAGCTACCATTGTATTCCAAGTAAATTCATCTCGAATGAGCATTTTGTCGAACAGTTGGCGAGCTTCATCAACTCGACCAGATTTGGACAGCTCATTTAAAAGCCTATTCGAATCAAATCCAGAATGAGTAGAACTTGAACCATCAATAATATAACTACTGTAATACTTGATTTCTATATGCTTGAGTTGACGATTGGCACCATAACAGAAATTCAAAATTCTTGAATTGAATTTAAGCATTACCACCTTTCCTTGGCTTCTAACTCCTGTACTATAGATAAATTCACCTAAAACAAGCCAAGAGACACTATTAATATTTATATTAAATCTTAATTATAGTAACTATTTATAATAATTATTAAAACAAAGTAATGACATGTATACTCAAAAATATAATTAATAGTTCAAAAAATGTGGGTATGATACAAGAGCCAAGAGGGGAATTTAGACAGCTACTACAACATCGCATGGTTCAATGATATTTACATTATATAATGTATACAACATCTGAGATTTTAGAGAACCAACCTCAGAGGAATTATGAATCATAGAAAATCAAGGCATCACCTTCGTATGATTTCACTGCAGTGATTGAACATATTACACAATCATTATTAATATGTTTAAACATAATATGTACTAGCTAGGCCCTATGAGACAAAAGACTTCCATTGGAACAAATCTTACAGCTCGTGGAGATGAGAGACGAAGAATGATCCATACAGGCCACCACGACTCTCATCCCCAGGAGCTGTAAGATTTGTTCCAATGGAAGCGTTTTGGCTACTTATACACAAGAAAAAGAAACAACCCCAACAAGAGCAGTTGAAGAACTAACAGATAGTTCCCATATTACAAGTGAAAAAAAAAGTGAAATTTGTGTAATGTGTTGTAGTCAAACCAGTAATGATATGAAAAGTTCCATTATTGCTATGATAACTGAGCTGATCAAACCACACCAGTAAAGTTGAAAATTTCTCCGTCCCTCCCTCTAACAATATAATTTATCTCATACTTTCTTATGCCATTATGTTCGTCAACCAAACCAACCAGTGAAGCAGTAATTTCAGAAAATTCCTTACAAGAAAAAGAAAGAACCCCAGCAAGAGCAGTTGAAGAACTAACAGACTTTGCATCCTTATATTTCAACTGAAACTTGTGTATAACGTTTTTGCCAAACCAACAATGATATGAAAAAAAAAGAGGTGATATAGTGTGTTTTAATCAAACCAAACCAGTAATGAAATGATGCGTTAGAAAGAAACAAGTATCTTACTCAGACATTTCATCAAACACATGGTGGGTGGCAATGATATTAAGTGAGAAAAACAGACATAGATACATACCAGCAATGAAGCATCGTCTTGGAAAATTAGAAGTGAAATCCGATAAATATGAAGCAGAAGTCGACGCCTGATTGAGGCCCCTACCTTTATATCAGAAAGCTTTGTTGCATTTGGTGCTATTGCAAAAATGGGATTGAACATGGGAATGCCAAGTTTTTTGTGGTTAAGGCCACTCTATACCTTTGGAATTTCCTCATTACTATTGACAAGAATAGACTCCTTTTAACATGAAATGGTTTGTTGCATTTGGGGCTCTTCCTCTTGAAAAAGCTCTATGTTGTTGGCCTTGTCTCAGGAAATGAGAACTCTATTGTATTAGCAAAATAGCTTTTTTTATTTTAATTAATTTTTATAGTTATTACATTTTAAAAAATATGATGATATGGCAGGATTATGTAAATAAAATAGGCTTAATACATATAACAAAGCTCTAAACAATAGTGCCAATCGTGGTCTTCCTCCATTCTGTTTCACATGCATTTCTCTCTTCTTTTCTATTGAAGACAGCAACCTCATTCTTCGCCGATGACGAGCTTCGGCAACAAGATTTTTCCTAGTATTTACTTTTTTGTACTTATTTCCACAATAGTTTCACTTTTACTCATTCCTTTACTCTCTTATGCTCTTTATTTTGAAGAAAATATAATGGATGCAACAATGGAGGAATCAACTATATTTTGTCAGCGGTCACCAAATGAACAAGTAAGATTATGATTATAGTTTAATGAATTAGAATGATTAAGATTATGAGTTTAATGGGTTAGAATAATTTTGATTTTGAGTAAATTGATGTACAATTTGAAAAAAGTGAAAATTCTATAATTTTAAGTTTATTTTCATTGTTAGAGTTCATCACGGTTCTAAAAATTATATGAATATTGAGTTGAAAATTACATTAAGAAACCATATGTAACTCATAGAGTCGCCTAGTGCAATTAAGGGTCTTTTAGGGTATCTCGGTGTAATTTTTCTTCTTAATGTTAAAATACACTAAGCAACCTTCTGTGACCTCCTGGGTCACTTAGTTCAATTTTATTTTTTATGTTAAGCGACCTCGTGGGTCGCTTAGTTCAATATTTTTTTTATGTTAAAATACACTAAGCGACCCTTTAGTTGTTAAATACACTAAGTGACTTTTGCGACCCTTTGAGTCTCTTAGGGTCGCTCAGTTTAATTTTGTTTATGATGTTAAAATACACTAAGCGACATTTGCAACTCAGAGGGTCGCTTAAGGTCGCTTAGTTCAATTTTCTTCTTAGATGTTAAAATACACTAAGCGACATTTGCGACCCTTTGGGTCTCTTAGGGTCGCTTAGTTCAATTTTCTTATTGATGTAAATATACACTAAGAGAACTAACCCAACTTAGGGTCGCTTATTTCAATTTTGTAATAAATATTTGCACTTATCATTTACATTAATTTACATTGTATTTTGTTTGTTTGGCAAATTATTTCAGATTTCTAGAACTATTTTGACAACAGAGCTTCCTTGTGTCCTAAGTGTTATTATGAATGAAAATGTTCAAATGAAATCTAAAGTTACCATTAGGTCTTTGATGCAAATATTTGAAAAAATAAATTCGTGGTTATCAAAAACTGACAAGATTGTTTTTAGAAAATATGGTCAGTTGGGTCATTTGTTGGACCTCCCTTGGAAAGGGAAGTTTTGGGGGACCTTATCGCACCAGATAATTGCAAGGAGGATAAATTGTCAAAAAAAACATGAGTTGTGGTTTTTGATAAATGGCAAACCTATCCAAGAGTTTGCAATAGCATCTGGATTATACACGGGTGGCAAATTGACACCAGAAGAACTAAATGTGGTTTCATCAAACAACAATTTAAATAATAAGTACTTCAAGGATAGGTTTATAAAAATAGAGGATGTAGCAAATGTGCTAGATAATATACCAAAAGAGGAGAGAACAAAAGAATGTGCTTTATCTACCTACTAATAAGTGTGTTTCTGTTAAATTCAAGTTCTGGTACTACAATAGATTTATCTTGGCTACGACTAGTGGACAATTTGGAAATATTTGATAAATATCCTAAGGGGAGGCTGGTATATGAGAAGATTATAGATCAAATCACTCGTGTAAAGTTCCAGAAAGATCCTAATAAAGATATTATTAGGTGGAACTTCATATGTTGTCCTTGGATATTTCAAGTAAAAAAAATCTAAAATTTTGTATCTAAATTTTGATAACTATGACTTATCATATGTTTTTCATGCTTATAATTTTTGTTTTGATTCTTATAGATATGGATATGTGAAGCAATGCCAAAATTGAGAGAAATGATTGGACAAAGAATTCTAGGAAATCATATTCTATGATAGATTGGTTGGAAAATAAATGTTAATGTCCAAAATATCACAGTTGCAAGAATATCCAAAGTAATAGAAGAACATGATGAGGTATTTATCCACTTATAAAAAAATGCTTAATGAATTTTTTAAAACGCAAATATATTTGGTTATGTTAACTTATTTGACTTTTCTTTATTTGGTTTTTCAGTTCTTTGTGCGACCTACTCTAGTTTCAAGTGCGGAAGAGAAGGTACAACTGTTCTATGAAAGGCTTCATAGCTATGTAGACAATGCAGATGACATTATAGATCGAATTTCTTTATTTTTAGGCGGCAATGTCATCCTGCGTAATAATCCTCATATTATTGTGGGAGAAGAGACCCACAACAATACGAGTCTACGCCAAATTCCCCACCTTCATCTCCTCATCCACCATCCTCAGAGGGTCCTTCAAACACAAGTCTGAGCTATTAGGTATAACCTTCTTCAACTTCTCTAAGAACCATGTCCAAGAAGCGTTATTCTCACTATCAACCAAACCCCATGCAATGGGGAAAGTATGATATTCACTATCTTGTGTAGTTGTTACTAATAACACACCCTTATGCTTAGTTTTGATCCAAGCTGCATCTATACCAATTACTTTCCTCATGTAGGTGAACCCTCTTATAGCCACTCCCAAAGCCATAAAAGAGTACTTGAACGTATTTTCTGAATCAAGTTCAATGTGGGTAACTGTGCCTGGATTTACCTGCTTCAAAATATGACAATACGAAGGGAGCAAGGAAAAATATTCTTTTGTTGTTTCTCTGATCAAATTTTGAACCCATTGTTTTCCTTTCCAAGCCTTCCAATAACTGACTTGAACTTTCATTTCCTCACGCATGAATCCTGCGAGGCTTCTAGGGTTGAGTGGATCCTTACTATTCTTGAAGTGTCCCTATACACGAGCACCAATAACACGGCTGGATGGTTGTCTATGATTGGCATTTCGGTTCATTAATGAGCAAGTATGAAGACCATGGTGTTGTCGAATGACAAAGAATTCTGAATCTTTTATCTTTGTAGCACGTACTCGCCATAAGCAATTTTCACTAATACAACGAACTTCCTTCAATGACTTGTTTGATCTTATTATTCTCATTTCAAATCTCCCATTAATGGCGATGACACTAAGATAATAACTCAATTCATCCTTACGTGCAAAGTGTCAACCCACATTTAAATTATATCCATAATGTCTCCCACTATTTTGACTTGCTTCTCTGGTAAATTCTCCAATATCAAAATTTTGATAAGGGATGATCTGACCACTCTCGACTACATTGTCACCTCCATCAGTTACATTGTTATTTTCTTCAACTAATTTATCACATTCCTTAAGTACATTGTCACCTCCCTCGTGTACTATATCATTTGGTGTTGGATTGGAACCAATGATGTCTCCATTGTTCTGCACTAGATCTTCATTTGAAACTTGTTCGATTATATGACAACCAAAATAGTTATCATAAAAGCTTCCACTATCAAAATCACTATTATCACAACCAAACTCATCATCATCACCAACAAATCCATCACCATCACTGACAAGATTTGTCATTCCTTTATCTTTATTCTTTTTTACGCACACATATAGAGGAATCAAATCTTTAACTTTGTAGAATATCATAAGATCCTCAACATCAGAATCATTACAAACCTGACTTGGTGCCATCTTACTAAATGTTTCACTAACTAACTTATGAGTAATTTCAATTTCATACAAATTTCGATCAACACCTATTTTTTCGTAGACTTTATCTACTAATTGATGAAACTTTATACTTCTATCAACCAAAAATCCCTTGTTGCAACCAGTACTAAACCATTCCAAAATGCGTTTATCTACAATCTTCCACTCACTATTATAGTCCATGCAAATAAAGGCATAATCCATATCTGTCATAAAGTTAAATATTTAAATTAACAAGTATAAAATAAAAATAACATATCAATTAGCTTATAATTACTTTAAAGCCAAACAAGTTCATTTTAAAACATACAAAACGACCCTAAGAGACCCCATGCAACCCTATGAATCAAATAGGGTCGCTTAGTGCAATTTGGTCACTGCTGAAAATTGCACTAAGAGACCTTGTGAGACCCATATGGGTCGCATAGGGTCGTTTAGTGAAATTTGGTCACTGCTGAAAATTGCACTAAGCGACCCTGTGTGACCCATATGGGTCTCACAGGGTCGCTTAGTGCAATTTTCAGCAGTGACCAAATTGCACTAAGCGATCCTATGTAACCTATATGGGTCTCACAGGGTCGCTTAGTACAATTTGGTCACTGTTGAAAATTGCACTAAGAGACTCTGTGAGACCCATGTGGGTTGCACATGGTCTTATATTGCCAGGTCGTCTTCAACCTCGAGTTGGACCTATTTTTACACTAGATTTTTTTTTTCAATAGAAAAAGGTATATTTATGCTAAATATAGTTATATAACTTGAAATAATAAATACCCAATTGTAAAAATTGAGATTCAAGTAAAGTACTAACCTTTACAATAAATGAGGAAGGAGAATCAGACCACTTACATTCAAGAGTGCATGAGGATTTCTCTTTCCTAGGGTTTCTTTTTTATTTTCAATCTAATTCAGAAGGATTCAACTAAAAAATATACATTAATGTTAATTAAATGAGTTTTAATTAATACTTTTTGTTAATTAAAAAGAAAGGTCATTTTGCTAATAGAATTTTTTGAAAAGCTATTTGCCTAATAAAAGTTTCCATTTAGGTCATTTTTTACAAAACACTCTTAGCTTTGCCATTATTTTAGGTCCTTTGTAAGTATACCATTTAATTATGTGCAAGGAGACAATAAATTTCCTATGGTCTTATATTGTTTCCAAAGTGTCATTCAAGTCCTATTTTTCTCATTTTGTGTTTTTGTTTTTGTTTTTAGTTTCTTGGACTTTAAATGAAGAGTGTGTTAGAATTTCTAATACACTCAAATAACATGAACAAACAATAATCGCTAACACATAACCAAAAATCATGTCACTATAAATGCATATATGAGAAATCCTAAATCATGACTCTATAGATTCTTTGCTAAATTAAAGGCGAAGATAAACACAAGAGCGGAAGCACTAACCTGATGCTATTGTTGGAGATTGCACAGAGGGTTTAGATCTTCCTATATAATATGTATCTCTATGAGAGAAGAGTTTTTCTTTTATTTTCTATTAATGGGATGACAGACAGAATATAATGATACATATATATAGGGGACCACAACCCTAATTTATAATTAGTGATTTCCAATTTTGCCTATTATAAAATTAAAAATTCACTTTCCTGTTTCTACACATTAAATTCATGACACTTTAATACCCTATGATATTTATAACATAATTGATCATTTAATTTGTATCACACTTTATAATAGCATTATACATTATACATATGTGCCCATAAAATAGGATTTTAATCCAACAGAGTGTTGCTATTTGACACGGTGACACTCTATGATTGATTAGCGATAGTCCATGATAAAATTCAAATATGTGGGACCCGATATTAGATTACACCAATGACACCAGTGGTGCCTCTTAGCAATGTTACATGTCAACATTTGATTGGTTTGATAAACCAATGATGATAGCCACTACTAATGATATTTGTTGGTATCAAGTGATTCTATGAGACTTATAATGAATTATGAGTTCAATGCACGTACATCCTTTTATCATTACTAGAGAATCACTTAATTGCAAATGTCTGCCATTCCTTAAAATACATATACCTTATTCCTCTACCAGGGCAGACGATTTCAATGCTGCCCATTCATTATTCAGAGAAGAACACCATATTTTTCACTTTCAGTTCACTCTTACTAGTCTCCAATTCTTTTCAGTAAACTTTTATGGTTGATAATCTTAATATCAGTGTAGTAGTATTTATAGAATCACATATGGTGGTTTGTGTTCTATTGGCATGAACTATGACCAAATATGCATACTAACGAAAAGCATGGTCGTAGTCATGATAGTGAAAGACTTTGTGAATAAAGTGAGATAACCATTTTGAAGCTGCAAAGCAAAGAAGTGCTATTAAAACCATAGCAGTCTTTGCAACCATGGATGTTATGCTTTGTCTGGTTGCTGCAATCACTCCAAGTAGAGCGATGGAGACCACTTGTAGCACAACTTCTAAGATGTTGAGACCCTTGTATGCTCCATTGCAGCTGCTGCAGTTCACCACATGGGTCCAATACCTTAAAAAAAGGAAAGAAAAGAAAACTTGAGTGTTTAATTTCAAACTTCAAACATCATATAGGATCTTGGGAATTGGTCAGATTTATGAGATAAGAATCCAATCACACTTTGTAGAATTGAACAAGATTACCTGTCCATAAGCTGTTCTCTTGGAGGAGTTGGTGGAAGAGCTCCACGGAATTTGCCTTTCCAATCAACTTGGCCACCAGCATACTTGTTTAGCCACTTTCTGAAAGCTATCACAAGAGCATCTGACTTTGATGGCACAAAACATGCTCTCAGCCACTGGGCAGGGCCAACTTCCATTATCTTACGCTCCTATACGAAGAAATCGAGAATCCAACCAAACTAGTTAGAAACTCACAGAGAAATGCTAAGAGGCACTACTGGTGACCAACACCACAAGGAGGTAACATACCGTTATTGGTGGAATCCAATATCGGGTCCCACACATTTGACTTTAATAAGAATTATGGAGTGTCGCTAATCAACCATAAGGTGCCACCTCATTTTGTGTTGGGCAGCTTAAAGTGCCAAATAGCAACACTCGAAACTCATATGGCTAATAAAAAAATGAAAGCAAAAGAAATAGTTATATAACATTTAGAAGTTACCTCAACATGTAGCAGATATAAATCTGAATCCAGAATTAAGTTTTGGCTAACATGAAACATCCATCTTGGAACAATTTTGTCCATCCAAATCGCAAAGTTTCTTGGGAAGGTCCATATCAATCTGCTCTTCCCTGGATTGACCGGAACACAAATAAAAACAAACACCACTCTCTTTTGTACTGTTGATTCCTTAGAAAGCCAAAAGAAAAATAATAAAATTACAAAACAAAAGGAAACCAAACCAATCATCAAAGTGTAATCTATTACCTTTTCGGTTCCAGTTGAGGAAGCAACTCCATCATCTTGATTTGCTGATCCACGAGGCAAAGAAAAATACAAAACACATGGTGCAAAAAATTCGTTAGTTCCAGGCTCCCACCTTCCAGTAAAACCATTACGATGAGAATTCTCCACAACCATTTCCGAGGGCATTCCACCTTCTCTATCAGCCTTATCTGCAGTAAAGTAAAGGTGGCATATATAGTTCATATCAGTTCATAATACTTTCTCATTACCTTCCAAAACTTTTTCATTACAGTTCTTTTAAATACATTTAAGTGAACATGTAAAATGAACACTGAACCAAAAACTACTCATACTTTTCTTCTGTTGTGGAGGCCACTTTAGACCATAATGTGGAGGTCGCTTTAGTCCATAATGCGCGTAAGGAACATGTGCAGGGTCCATAAGATTTTCGATCAAGACCTCATATCTGAAAAAGTAAAGTGGAAAACGAAAAGGTAATAAACAGTGTAATGAACATTAATGGCTACGTTTAGTTTAGGGCTGAGCATTGGTCGGTTTGGGCAGTTTTTTCATATTATTTAATTAAGAATTCAGTTTTCGATCTGGATTGGTGCGATACAAAAACCGACCGACCAAACCAATTAAAGAAAAAAACCGATCGAAGTTCATTTTTTTTTAATTTTGTTCCATAATTTTTGAGAAAATTTTAGTTAAAAAAAACTAAAAATTTTGGATTGTAGGAATACATTTTTGTGCTTTTATAAAACAAAAATACATAGAACATAGTTACATTCACAAATTTGAAAGTTTGAAGATATAATTAAAAGTCCATAAGCATAACATAACCTACATATATTTATAATTTCGGTCGGTTTCGGTTTAAATCGGTCGGTCCACACAGATTTTTTAAACCAACCGATTAGTAGCGGTTTACGCCGTTAACAGTTTTTTCGGTGTTTGGTTTAATTGGTTTCAGTTTTTTCAGTGTTCAGAAGGTCGGTGTACTCGATTTTTTCAGTTTTTCAAATTTTATGCTCAACCCTAGTTTAGTTCCCTTAGAACGTTTTGATATAGACTCATTCTATGTGGTTTAGTCATACTCCTAGAGAAAGTGAAAGAAAGTATACAACAGTTGAGAGCATATTTTCGCTCACCCGTATGGAAAATCTCTGTTCCCCATCAATTTAGTAAATGATGGGTTGTCTATTTCTGCAATGTAGGGTGGTTTTTGCTTCATAATAATATCTTTGTATTGAGAGTCAGTGTTAGGCCAAAACCACACAATGCCGTACTGCACAATGCTTGGATAAACAGAAACACGTGCTTTCTTGGAAGTGTGAACCTGCGTATATGATATCAAATTGATCACTTAGATTGGCACATTCCATTACATCATTTGTCCAAATAAAACCATGTTCTTAGATATAACTTTGCAACTTATTTGGTGTGCTTTTCCAAATAAAATAGGATTCAAACAAAAAATCTAAACTGGTCATAATCGTAACTGGTTACAGCTAGGTTTGAAAAAAAATCAGATAAAAAAAAAGTCGCCATGGTACCTGGTTAATTTATTAGATGAGAAAACAAAATCAGATCTAAACAAAAAAAATCTAAATTGATCATTATAAGTACTGGTTACACCTAGGTCTAAAAAAACCAGATATGAATAAAAATAATTAGTCGTCATGGTACCTGATCACTTAAATATGTCTGGAAACAAAAATAAAATCTGAACAAAAAACACATGAACAAATCGTGATGGTAACCGGTTACAACTAGGATTTGAAGAAAAAAAATTAGACCTAAAGTGCAAAATTAAATTTGAAATGCAATATCAGATGGGAAAAAGAAGAAGAACAAATAGGAAAAAGAATAACATTGAAACGAGAGGAAGAAAGAGATTGAATAATGTAACTGGTTACAGTTAGGTCTACAAAAAACTCAAATCTGAAAAACAAAACCACATTGTGACAGTAATCGGTTACTTAGATAGATCTGAAAAAAAAAACCATATTTGAAAAAAAAATAGATCTAAAACAACAAAGAAGAAGAAGAAGAAGAAGAAGAAGAGGATGATGATGAACTGGGGATGGCATCGACGGTGACCGGAGGGACGACATCTGTTTTTTGTTGCCGGCGTTAGAGAGCTCGCATTGTTGTGCGAGAAAATAGTTGGCAGTCATTGTTGTTAGAGAAAATGAAGAAAGTGAGTGAAATATATGCAAGGGAGAGAGGAAAGTAAGAGAGAGAGAGAGAGAGAATATTTTTGTTTATGGTATTTAGTTTATAATATTTTATGAGATTTTCATATTTTTAACTTTTTTTTTTACTAGAGTTATCATATTTTGTGGCATAAGTTTTATACCCATAAATATAGAAATTAACTTATTTTTGTAAAGTGGCCATACTTATAACACACAGAAAGACCCAACATTTTGAAAAATATCACTTTTATACAAAAACCCAAAAAATTTACAAAAATAACATTTTATATATAGTTATTATAAAAATAGCAAAATTTTCATAAGGTTATGCTTAGTGGCCGGCCTGACATAATCTATAGCAAGTATCCTTATATATCATAAGATCCCATTCAAGTAAATAAATCACATGAAATGAAGGTGAAAACACAGAAATGGACTTAGTTAGTACCGGAGGGCCATTTAGGGGTGCTTGAGGGATGAACTTGCAGTCACCAGAGCCATTGAAGCACCAACCATGGTACACACACTGCAATCTCCCCCACTGATCGATCCTCCCTTCTGATAATGGAGCCAACCTATGAGGACAACTATCATCAAACACCTTCCAACCACTCTCATTCCTGTCCCACCACACCACCACATCAAGACCCATTACTTTCTTCGCATGTGGCCTCCTCTTGTCCAGGTCACAAACCGGCATAATCGGATACCAGTGGCTATACCAATCAAAGTTTCCATCTGGGGTTTGAGTTTCAAGCTCAGGCTGAAAAGGGCCACCGAGTTCTGTCGAAACAGAACATGAAGTGGTAGTAAAAAACTTAGACTTTGACACAGCTATCCTTCGATCAAACGAAAAAGACGAACTGGGTATTGGGTTGAAGCTCCAGCAAAAGAGTTTTCCGAATTGGGTTTTGTCAAGTGTGGATGGAAAGCCAAGAGAATGAACAGGAGAAACTCTTAGAGCTTCCATGGCTGGCCCAACTCCCCAAAGTTTTGTCAGTGTGTGTCAAACTCGTGGCAGAAAGAGAAAGAATAGGAATATGGTTGAACTTGAAATCTCGAAGTGTGAATGGTTTAGCATTTGCATGGATAGCATGGAGCCATGTGTAAGCCGAAGGTAGCAGTAGTTTCATAAAACACGCTCTTCTACATGTGGTTGGATCTTCAATACTGTAACCTATTTCACCACTATTGCCCCTGAGTTATGCATAGTTGAGATTTAGTACCGGAGATTTGTTTTTTTGGACAACGATTCAGTAGGAGAAGAAGTTGAGAAGAAAGAGAAAGTATTGTGATATGACAAAACCAAAATCTAAACTATATTTAAGAGAATTGCTAAGGGTGTCCAACACAACAAGTAGGTGACATACTGTTATTGGTGCAATCCAATATCGGGTCCTACTTATTTAAATTTAATAAGCATTGTATGATATCGCTAACCAATCATATGTTAACATCTCATGGAGTGTCAAATAATAAACACTCAATATTTAATGAATAGTATAGTACTTATAGATTAACTCATGTTTAATGAGTATTACTAACTAGGATCACAATACTCAAATCAAATATTTAAAATAATACATTATTTGAATATTCAAAGGCTAATTATTTTCTTTGAATAAATCATTTGGTGTTCATTTCTTTAAGCTTTATGTTTTATTGTTTCCACTAGTTATTTGATCTTTTTCTTGAGTCTCACTGTTTGAAAGCTGAGACATTATTATAGAACATAAAGTATATTACAAGGGTATATACTTTTTTCAACATGTGTTTTTTTCGATTGTTTGTTTGAACTTTATGTTTTAAAAAAAATTATTTTTGGACTTTGTATTTTGTAAAATAGTTCAAGTAGACTCCTAAACTCAATTTTGATTAATAACAAATTGAATATAATAACACAGTTTTTAAGCAAAATGATTTTATTTTTGTTATGAATTGTTAGTTTGATGAATTATTTGAAATTTCAGTTGAGAAAACGTTGACCGAAATCGGATTTAGGATTCTATTTGAATTATTTTACAAAATATAGAGTCCAAAAAGTAATTTGTTAAAACACAAGGTCTAAACAGGTAATATGACAAAACACATGATCCAAAAAATTATAAACCTATATTATAATTTTGAAAATTTCCTAGTTTTAATTAGTGTCTTGTTGGTACGAAGTATCGTCACTATAGTGAAATATTTATTCATTACTTTTAACAATTGAAGAAACCACAAAATTAATTCTTATGGAAAAAGTTTACAATTTAAATAGTTTTTTTTTTTAAAAAAAAAACTTCTAAAAGTAATAGAAGGCCAAATGAGTAGGGACCTTTATCCAATTACTATGTTGATAGATCTGACCAAACTAATAAATAAAGGTAATTTTTCATAGCTTTTTAGCCATTACTTTGCAAAAATATGGGAATTGAACTTTCCCTAATTTGTATGAAAAATTTTAATTAACAAAACTCAATTTATGGAAAAGCTAATCACATATAATAGGAACTCAAAATTAAACAAAAACACATCATCAAAATGAGGGGTGCTATGGTAATTAACATAGTAAAACCCCAGCCACACAAACCCGTTCTTTGTGTGTATATTTCTGGGGGTAGCTAGTTACCTTCATGTTTTGATGTGTGTATATTTCTGGGTTCTTTATGGTAACTAGTTACCTATGTTAATAAAATCATAGTTACTTCTTCTTCCTATTTTTCATTCAAATTTAATGTTTATTTTCATATTTAATACGAGTAACATGTCACCCCTTTTATGGTAACTGGTTACTCCTCTTATGGCAGAAGATTATTTCTTTCAAGATAACTAGGAACTCTTCCTAGTACATGTTATTTAACCTAGTTTTAGGATTTTTTTTACATAATTGTAAAAAATCAATCAAGTAACTGGTTACCTTACTCATGATTTGAAAAAAAAAACGTACAATCTAAAAAAAATGAAAAAAATGTTTATAATAAATAAAAAATAATAAACACAATTTATATTACAAAAAAAAAAGTTTTTTTTTTTGCAAAACAACAAAAGAAAAATTTAATATAAAATTAGTTATAAAAAAATAATATAAAAAAAAACAAATAAGCTAAAAAAATAATAATCAAGTTACAAACATATCCTTTCAAATTAATAAAACTTGACTAAGAGTAAAACTATAGCATAAACCAACTTTTATACAAAATTTATAGAAAAATAAACCAATAAAATTGAAAATTCTTAAAAAAAAGTCATAAATGAACTTTTTTTGAAAAAAAAAAACACATATTTTTATACACTCTATTAAAAATTTCATATAAAATGTAATTTCTAGAAATTACAAAATATTGCGTACCCATGTAATATTAATATAAATGATTTTAAAGAAGATAAAATCAAGAAAACACGTTTTTCATATTATTCTTAACTTAATTATGATGTCTTACGTTTAAGTGCATGTATATAGTCTCATTCAGGTGAGACTTTATGTGTTATGGTAAATTATTAATTTATGAATTATCAATTTATATAAAGAGTAAGATTTAATATTATAGATATGGGTACACAAAATTTTGTGGTTTCAATAAATTGCTAAGGGTCTGATTGGTTCGCGATTAGAAAACTGTATTTTTAAAAAGTGAGATTCTGAAATGAAATCTGAATTTAGTGACTAAAAACGTATTTCTGAAAATGTGATTGGTTCAATATCTGTAAAACTGTTTTTGAGTTTTAAAAAACTGAATCTGTGATTGGTATTAAATTTGAAAATATAACAAAAACTAAATATGTGATTGGTTCAACTGAATCTAAATATTATTTTAATTTTATATATTTTATGTACCATAGGTTGTATGATATTACATTTTGATTTATTGATAAATTTAATTAAATAAAATTGATAAATTAAAATTTAATAATACTGCATTGATTAAATTCATAACAATATTGCATTGTCATTAATTTTGGTTTTTTTGCAAATTAAAGTTACATTTTTTCAATTAACTAAATATTGTTGCTATAACTAAGCCACATTTGTCCGAGTCATCTCTAACATTTTCCATCCGAATCATATAATCTTGACTGAAATTAATCTCTGTTGTCTCAGAAATTCCTACTTTATCTCCTTCTTGTTGCTTTTCTATTGTTATATTAAATTGGCTTTCAACTCCTTCAATATCTTCTATAGGTGTGGCATTAATTGAATATTGTTCAAACATTATTCTATCATTAATAGAATGTATTTTGATCCAGTTGTGGATAGCGCAACATGCTATTGGTATTCGACGTTGTTTTCCAAGCAATGATGGAGACATTGACTTTAAAATTGGAAACCTGGCTTTTAGAAGTCCAAAACAACATTCAATCACATTACGCAACGATGAGTGTCTATAATTGAATAACTCCCTCTTCCTCTAAAACAACGCAAAGGGACTGTAATGGTGTGATGGTGGTGTGGTCGACTGCTACTTCAAACAAAAGATGATAACTATTTATGTTCTCTGCTTAACTTTACATGTAAACAAAAAAGTTCAAACCATATGATAAGGAATATAAATTTGCTTAGCTTCAGTGTATGCTTCATTGCTTCAGTATATATATATTAGCAGACAGAGTGACACATAGATTGATAATTTTAGAGACACAAATTTTTTTCACTATATAGCTTTATCATCCTTACTAAGTTATAACATTTGTATCACTCCCTTTATTGTTAAAAGAAAAGATTGTTGGGCATTACCATTAACCTTTTGTTTGAAATAATACAAAAATGGAACTGTCCAAAATGTTTTGGGTTGCCGACTGAGTGTATTAGTTTTGAGATGTACTTGGACACAAGTACACACTACTATAAGCATCCAAATACAACTCTTTATTTTAGAAACTTAAGTAATATGTGATTCCTCTCTTTGCACACACACATATGTATATATAAATTGTCCAATATTACTCAGCATTTTTGCAACTCTTTTAACAGTGCTCTTTATTTTAGAAACTTAGGTAATATGGGATTCCTCCCTTTGCACACACACATATGTACATATAAACTTAATCCAAATATCAGAGATGATTGAGAAAAGGTTCATAGCAAAACAGAAATACAAAGTAAGATTGATGAGTAACTTTTGAACTAATTCCATACCCATCTAAAGGCCATGGCTAATCTGACTAACGTACCAAGGTTTCCAGGATCCTGCAGTGGATAACTAAAATGCATAAGTAACATAATTTCTACAAGGTTCCTGAAATCAGTTAGCCTCTATTGCATGCTGCCATTAAATTTAAATACCAGACATGAGAAAACACACTTGCCTCGTCATATTTTAAGCAAAATAAATAAATAAATTAAAGAGATAAAAAAAGGAGGAAATTACAATGAAACTCGAACACATAAGTACTGCATAAATCACCTGGATGCCGTCAAGGACCAGAATCCTATGTGCAACGGGGAACCATCTTTCACAACCTGCTTCTTGTTGTTGATCATCTAAGTTTAAAAAGCTGGTAGGAATGCTCATGAGACCAATTGCTTCTATAGATTCAGTTGATTGCAACCCAGAAGGCTTTTTCATCACTGCAGAGCTCACACGCACGATACGACCAGAAAAACCACCTATCTCTCCAGGTATTTCAGCTTTATTGAGTACTAGAAAACAATGCATTTTGACAGTTTTCTCTTGTATTGATTCTTGAAATTCATATATCTCCCTAATAACTTGCACAAGTCATAATTTTATCATCAGTTAATGACACTATAGATAAGTTGTTATTGCTGAAAATGGATTAATTTGGATTTCTAAGTTATAATGGCTGTGCCAAAAGTGAATCTAGAAAATAAAAAATAAAGAGATATTTGAAGTGTAGCCACGGTAGCAAAAAAAATTAAAAACCTATAAAATCAAGAACTAATCTAGGATCTAACATTTCCCTTTAAGCAGAAATCTCATAAACTATGATAAGCTGGTAATCTAATCAGTTATCTAATCTTAGGCTTCATTGGCAAATTTATCATCTACCAACTAAACTACCTTAATCCCCTGAAACCTAAGTAGGGAGTTGGCAGCATTTTGAGCTAGGAGTTGAACCAATGTCGCTATTCCAAACAATTCACATTGATGAAACAAGTATATAACACTAGTGAAGTTATTCTATAAGATTTCATTCAATATCCCCAGTAATTTAGAGATCTAGAACTTGCTAAACCAGTCAGTCCCTATGCCAGGATCCAAAAGAACAAAACTTTCTGTAACCATTTTCACCAGCAGACATTTTAAAGTTTTTAATTTTACTAGATAACCATTTTCACCAGTCAAGTGATCAAACCCATGATAGTCTCACAAGGTTTTACAAGAGTTTCCTGTATTGCTCATTGGGCTTAAGCCTTAATGGTTGAGGCCAAGCAAACAATTCATCACTTGTCAATTAACTATTCACAAAAATTCTTTCTTTTCTTTGGCATGAGAAATGGTTCCCAATTTCGTCATATATGATAAAAAAAAACACCATACGATTAGAACGATAAAATTAAAACAAAAATTGATAGGAGTACTTGCGAGCACAACCTATACATTGCCAATAATTATACTCCAAAGAATCAAAATCAAGCTCATTGAGGCTTTGTTTTCTATCGAAACTCCATATTTTTCCCGGAGAAAGTTCAATCAATTAGAGAAGAAGGGTTAGCAAAGAAACCTGATAGGGGTGGCACCAACGACGAGAACAGAGCCATGAGTATGTCGATAAGAGGAGTTGTGGCGGAGCTTGAGACAGTGATTCACAAATGGGTTTGAAGTGCTCGTAATGGATTTGACATGAGAAGGCAAAGGACTATTCGAACCCACTGAGACTTCGCCATGATTATCTTCTGAGTAAGTGTTATTATGGAAATGGGTTCATCGTTCTGGGATTGATAACTCTGAATTCCATAGTCTAAGCTTCGGAGGAGTTAGAGTTGACCGAGAAATCACATCGTCAAGGCTAGAACAACCACACCAATGACGAGAAGATGGAGATTGTCTTGGGCAGTTACTTTCACAAATGGTGGAGAGGAGGAGAGCAGAGAGAGTGAAGATTAGGATATCGATTTTTGGTTTTTGGAAAAAATTTCAGAAAAAGAAGAAAACGTGAAATTGTTGTTTTCAATCTTACAGCACAAAATTAGAATCTTTATTTGAATTTTGTTTCCAAAATTAACCTACCAATCAGAGATTTTTGTGAGTCCATGTATTTTAACTTTTCAAATTGATAAAATCGTATCCAAATTCATTACCAATCATGCCCTAAGATATCTTAACATCAGAACAAAATACTTGTTCAAATAATAATAAATGAATATTTCACTGTCATCTTGACTTTTGTGATATCTATTATCTTCCCTTGACTTTTGTGTCCTCTTCCCCACGAGGCTGTAGGGGAAACTTCATATGAACCAGTCACTAAAAGTAACAAATTTCAAACCAAAAATAATAATGGGGAATTTCCCGGTGCGCCCCCTGATATTTTTGGTTTGGTAAGTAATTTCGGTGAATAGTTATTTAGAATATTTTATAAATTTTTATGAAATTTCAAATAATTTATAGTGTCAAAAACTAATTTTAAAATAAATTATTACACGCATGACTAATTTTTTTATACCCGTGAAATGTATCATGTTTTAACCTTAATTTATATGCCAACAAAGTCTCACCCATTTGCAACTATAAAATTTATTGAAATATGTTTTATTTCAATTTTTTTCTTCCTCCACTATTAGTTCAATTTTAGGATATAGAATTTAAATTTAAAAAATTAAATTATATATTATAAAAAATTATCAAATATTATTTAATTTCCAATTTTTTTTCAAATGATTGTTTTTTATTAGATATCTTATATTATTTTTTATTAATAAAAAAGTAACGTGAGAAATTTATTAAAAAATTATTTTATACATCATCTAATTTTGTATTACACCAAACACAATATAGTACTAAGACAATATAATTCATTCTAATTCAACCCAATCCTAACTAATAGTCCTTTCCAATCTCACATACCAAACAAGCCGAAAGAGAGTTGAATAATTATGTAAGAGGTTTCTTATTGAACAAGGTTGAAAAAAGGAGAAACTCTAATTCTAAACTAATATGCAAGTTATATATCTAAATTTAAATATTAAAAGATAATTATAAAATATTTTTTTTGAATATCTTTATCATTAACTGTGAAAGAAAATAAAATAATAAATATATAAAAATGGAAAATGAAGTCAAAGTCTTTCATTATAATTTTTTTCAATAAATCTAGCCAATAAAAAAAAGAAAGAATTTTTTTTAATAAAAAATATGAAAGCAAGTTGGCAGCGAACGCTATCTTCTTTTAATAAAATCTCATCTACCTACCCACCACCCGACAAATCATTCTCCAAGCAACTCTTATTAGAGTTGCTCTTATGAGAGTTTCCCGGACATATCTTATCTTCCACAGATATAACTTTCTACAAAATCAATAAAACAAGGTTGATTGATTGCTCAAGTAGTAGTAGTACTGAGAGCAACTCTAATAGTGGCTACTCCATTAGTTACTTAACATCTCCAAATCATCCAAAAATATAATTTTTTATTTTCTCTCTTATCCACATCATTTTTTGTAACTTTTTTCATAAAAATGCTCAAATGATAAGTCACCCCAAAAGTTATATATATATATATATTTATATATATATGTGTACAATAAAAAAAAAAACCACTGTTGCCTAACAGAAGCAACAATGCTTAAATATTAAAGCTTTCCAATACTTAAAAAAAAAACAAGCTACCGTGCTTGTCAGAAAATAGTTAATGAGCTATCCCACGAGCCACCTCATTATGGCTGCTCTGATAAGTAGTAGGTGTTTGATTGATTCTTGTGATCACTCACAGAACCAAAATGCAAGCAATATTTAACCAAAAAAAAAAAAAAAGACTTGTAGTATGACTCATGTTTAATAAGTATTATTAACTAGGAAGTGATTTCTCCCCCAAAAAAAAATGATAGCAATACTCAAATATTTAAAATAATATATTCAAAGCCTAAATACTTAGTCTTTGAATAAAGTGTTCATTTCTTTACGCTTTATGTTTTATTGATCTTATTGTTCCATTTGATTAATCTTTCTTGAGTCTCATTGTCCTATTAAAAAAACAAGTCGGCAAAGCCTGCAAAAACCATCTTTTTTTGTAGTGTAAATAAATACTGGTGTAAAAATTTTGCTCAACAACACTTAACTAAGAAATTTATTTAATAAGAAGATAGAATACTAGTATTTACTTAGTTAGAAACTTACAGACATTGTTGAGTAATCACAAAGCTTAGAAGGTAAAGTATAGCTAGTATAGTTTTCACAACCAAATCATATTCACATTATGCATGCCAATACATCTATATGAGCACTCTGATTACTTCATTAGTAGAGAAACCATTGATTATAGTAGCCACTCATCATAGTATATATGCTATATATATATATTTATGCATTGTTATATGGTGTTTTCTCATATTATATGAAAGCATGGTCATAGTCATGATAGCAGAAGATCTTGTGGACAAAGCGAGACAGCCACTTTGAAGCTACAAAGCAAAGCAGTGCCATAGAAACCATGGCAGTCTTTAATGGTTGACCTTGTTTGGTTGCAGCAGCAGCATATCCAATTAGAGCTATGGACACCACTTGTAGTATTACTTCTAACACTTTGAAACCCTTGTATGCAGCATTGCAACTGCTACAGTTCACAACATGGCTCCAATACCTGAAAAGTGGTCAACATATTTTAGCTATGTAGTTTTAAGTATACAATAATCATTATATAGTTACCATATATTATATTACATTATGCCCAAAAGGGTATTTGAATATTTTTTTTATTGTATATATTAATATATATATATATATATATATATAAAAGAACGACTACAACGCATTATTATTTTGCAATATCGGTGCATCATTTTTTTATTTTCGGCACCTGGATAGATATAACCTCAATTTTTTTTTATATGACGTTATACATTGTAAGTATTTAGAATATCCTACAAAATTTTAAGAAATTCTTAATAGTTTACGAAGCTAAAAACATGGTTCAAACTGTCAAATTTTACACGCGTACACAAAAAAAACAAGCACGCGTATAACAGATAGTTTAAACCCTATTTTCGGTACCATAATTTATTCAGAATTTCTTGAAAATTTGTAGGATGTTCTAGATAGCTATAATGTACACCGTCATATAAATTTTTTTGGGATTATATCTATCTAGGTACCGAAAATAGAAAAAGGATGCACCGATATTGTAAAAAAATAAAATATGTTGTAGTCACTCTTTCTATATATATATTTATATATTTATAGGATTGATACCTGTCCATAAGCTGTTCTCTAGGAGGAGTTGGAGGAAGAGCTCCAGTGAATTTGCCTTTCCAATCGACTTGACCACCAGCATACTTGTTAAGCCACTTTCTAAAAGCAACCACATGAGCATCTGTCTTTGTTGGCACAAAACATGCTTTATGCCATTGTCCAATTCCAGCATCCACTATCTTACGCTCCTATACATATATATACACAAATTGACACAATGTTAATTATAATAAAAGTATCCAAAAATAAAATAAAATGAATTATATAGAGATATGTTTGAAGTTGGCCTTCAAAAACTTAAAATAGTCTTTATATATGTATCATTTATGAGAAGAAATTTATTTCTAATAATTTATTACTTAATGTTTGAATGCATATTTTGAGTGTCTTAATTGAATCTAATGCTGTTACTTAGTGAAATTTTGATTTTTTAGTAATGTATTATTATCAAAATATCAAATGAATTGTAACTGATTATTTAGTGAAATTTGAAAAAAAAAATTGATATTAAAAATAGATCTAAATTGATCGTGAAGGTAATTAATTACAGCTAGCTCTAAAAAAAAATTAGATCTGAAAAAAAAAGGAACCAGTTGTGAAGGTAACCGGTTACTTAGGCAGGCCTAGAAAAAAAATTAGGATCCAAACAAAAAATCTAAATTGATCATAATCGTAACTGGTTATAGCTAGGTTTGAAAAAAAAATCAGATAAAAAAAATCGAAGATTACATGTTGCATCATTTAAAATTGGTAATTAATAAATTAAGTTTTCAATTGTATCGTTTTTATATAAATGGTGTGATATGCATTTATTGGTTGAACATTAATTAGGAAAATATATGTTGATTTTTTGAGTGGATTTTTTTGTTAATTATGGAAATATTGCAAGTATATAATAAATATTTAGAATAGTTATTACCTCAAGATGTAGTAGATATGCATCTGAATCCACAATGACATTTAAGTCAATATGAGTTACCCATCTTGGGATTAGTCTGTCACACCAACGATCAAAGTGTCTTGGAAATGTTGGCATTGATTTGGTTAAAATTAATCTGCTCTTACCAGGACTAATTGGAACACATATAAATCCCAAAGCCATCATATCCTTTAAATAAAAACCAAAAGTAAAAATTTAAAATTACCAAAAGAAAATAGTGAAATAAACAAACCCATTCACAATCACATTCGATTATTAATTAGTTACCTTTTTGGTGATCTTATCTCTATCTTGATGTATTTTAAATGGCACAGAACTATAGAAAACAAATGGTGCAAAAAATTGGTTAAAACCAGGATCTCCCATTCCAGTAAAACCATTAGGGTTAAAATTTTCCAGAGTCATTTCCAGAGGTATGCCGCCTTCTCTATCAGCATTACCTATGGAGAAATACAAAAGTGGATTAGGTCATATGAATTCATAATATATTGAACACATTAATTGGAGAATTTTTTTTTGGCTTTATTATCCACTTATGGGTTAGATAATTCAACAGTGGCACATACCCAAAAATTGTATCTATGGAGAGTTGAACACAAATGAAAGGATCAAATATAAAAGTAAAAATTAATATAACAAATTTAGTGGGGCGTGTAAGAGCATCTCCAATGTCACATTTAGACCAAAAAAATGAGCAAATAATACTAGAATTGACCTCTGAAATCCAAGCTCGAAAATTTGTATAGATTAAGATAATGGTGACTGCTTTGTTTTTTTATTTTATTTTTTGTATATGAGAGTTTGAGAGATAGAGAGGGAAATCGTGAGAGATAGAGAGGGGGAAGACAATTGGAGAAAATATAAGGAAATTTATGATAGGGGCATTTTGGGAATCTAGAGAATATTAGGATAAAAATGTGATATTTTTTTTAGCTTAGTATTATTATGTTATACGATCTCATTTAATACATTAAAAGTCAAATTTTCACTTTAATTTTTATTAAAATTATATAAGAAAAATAAATAAAAGTTAAAAAGCTTTCAATTAATAAATTATATTAGTTGTGGTCATATGCATAAAATAGTGGTATCCCACTTCTCTTTAATAAGAGGAGGTCCTAAGTTTGAACCCTCTCCCAATATAAAAATAAATAAAAATTGTATTACTTAGTGTCAAAATGGTAAATAAAAAAGATAAAATTTACTCTTGGCCCATGCACCACTTTTATAGCACAGTTGGGGATGCTTAAGTATTTGATACATGAATAAATGCTAATTTTTTTTATTTATCATATTGTCACTAATTATTATAATTTAGTAACTGATAATTAATGATTAACTATATATATCATTTTTTATTTTTTTAATGACAAATTTCTTGGAGTACATAATTTGAATAATTAAAAATTCATTTTTGTATGTTCACCATAAATATTAAATTAGTTATTAACTTTTTTGTGCGATAATTTGCATCTTGTGCACAATTGCAAATAGAATAATGATATATACACCCAAAATATGCACCCAAACATTACACACAGTGACGTGTCACTGCCTTTTAAAATAATGGGTCTCAGTTTTAATAAATGTGATTGGCTATACTAAACTTCCACATCACTGTTTGTAATGTTTGAATGTATATTTTGGGTGCAAATATGAGTAATGATATGTGCACCCAAAATATGCACCCAAATATTACACACAGTGACGTGCCACTGCTTTTTAAAATAGTGGATCCCAATTTCAATAAATGTGATTGGCTAGACTAAACTGCCACATCACTGTGTGTAATGTTTAAGTGTATAATATAAACTTATTTTTTATATGCTAAATTTAGTACAAAATTTACATCTTGCATTAGAGATGGTCTTACCGGGTAGCCGTGTTTGCATCAATCCATAATGGGCATATGGAACATGTGCAGGATCCATAAGATTCTCAATCATCACCTCATATCTGAAAATGTAATATGGAAAGAAAAAAAAAGTGATAGTATACGGATAGTCTAGATAACATTGTTTTATAATAAATATATGTAGTAAAGGTGGATATTTGAAACTCAAACCTGAACACACTACAACAATATAATAGTTTTATGACTTTATTATTAAAATGGTAAATACCATTTTCGACTATGTATTTTGCAAAAATTACTGATCGGACTTTATGTTTTGTTAAATGACAATTTGGACTATACGTTTTGCAAAATGGAATAAAAGAGCACCTTATACCTATTTTTGGTAAAAAAAATTAATTATATAAGATGAATTCTCGAGTCGTTAGTAATACAATGAGTTTAGAGAAGCAAGGAAGTACATCGATGAACTAAGAATGAAAAATTATATTTGAAACTCTTTTGACTAAATTTGGGTATAAGGTATATTTTGTTCTATTTTGTAAGACACATAGTCCAAACTATCATTTAACAAAACAAAAAATCCGATCCATAACTTTTGCAAAACACAAGTTCCGAAATAGTATTTGCCCTTGTCAAAATAATTTTAACTTACCCATATGGAAACTCTCTACTAATTACTACTTGGGTAAATGAGGAATCATCTACTTCTGCAATGTAGGGTGGTTTTTTCTTCATAATAATATTTTTGTATTTGGGATCAGTGTTTGGCCAAAACCATACAATGCCATTCTGCACTGTGCTTGGATAAACTGAAACACATGCTCTCTTGGAAGTGTGAACCTGCGTATATATATATATATATATATAATCAATGATAATCTTCATTAACAATTCAAAACTGGGTATATATAATGTAGATGTAGTAACCAAATCACTTTGGGATGAATGAATCTATTAGACCCAGATATGAAGAAGATAATACATATCTAAATATATATATATTGTATTGTACCGGAGGGCCATCTGGGGGTGCTTGAGGGATGAACTTGCAGTCACCAGAGCCATTGAAGCACCAACCATGGTACACACACTGCAATCTCCCCCACTGATCGATCCTCCCTTCTGATAACGGAGCCAACCTATGAGGACAACTATCATCAAACACCTTCCAAGCACTCTCATTCTTGTCCCACCACACCACCACATCCAGCCCCATCACCTTCTTCCCTTGCGGTCTCCTCTTGTCCAGATCACAAACCGGTATGATCGGACACCAGTTGCTATACCAGTCGAATTTCTCATCTGGGTTTTGAGTTTCAACCGCTGGCTGAAAAGGGTCGGCGAGATCTGTCGAAACAGATGAAGAAATGGAAGTGAAAAGCTTGGAACTTGACACAGTACTCCTTTGATGACCAAATGATGAAAAAGATGATGAAGTCGGTGGTATTTGGCTAAAGTTGGAGTGAAAGAGTTTCTTGTCAAGTCTGGATGGAATAACAGTGGGAAGAGAGTGAAGTGTAGGGGTTGCTCTGAGAGCTACCATGGCTGGTTTGTTAATCAGAGCTCAAACACAACAGAGCTTGATGAGCTTGGCGTTGAGATCGATGGAAATGGTACGTTACGATATTTGAAGGTGGCACCCCTTTGGCATGACACTTCAAATAATTTAAAGATTTTTGTACGTGTTGAAAACGTGTAAAGTAGTTTAGAAGTTGAATGATGTGCATGATAAGAAGTATGCGGTTCTATGTCAAAACTAATTGGTGATGAGTAGACTAACTCATGCTTGGTGAGGAGAAGACTAACATACTCTTATGTATTGTTGAATGTACCTACACACTTTTTATGTAGGATATTTTTCTCTAACATCCCGTTAAGATGGTGTCTCGTTAGAGTTTTATTTAGCTCTTAATAATACCATATTAAAATGTGGAAAGTGGTTTAAAAGTAAAATAATGTATATGATAAGAAGTATAAAATTTTATCTCAAAACTAATTGGTGCTAAGTAGAATAATTCATGATGTAATATATGGCTAAATGTAGTCACACATTTTGTATGTGAGATATTTTTTCTATAACAAGTAATAAACATAATTGTATGAATAATTGTCTCAACCCTGCTCCCACCAATTAATTATTGAGACATTATTTAGTGGTCTAAGACTAAAAAAGTTTTGTACTTTTCCGTTACAAAGCATAGTGATAAAACACTTTCATCTTCTTTTTCCATTTTTATACATTTTTTTACAGCCATATATATATATGTCAATTCATCTTATTTTTAAATTTTTTTAAGAAATAACAAAGACGGTAGTCTATACATATTCTGACAATGAATAAATTTGCAGAGAAAAACTTCATTTATTTTTCTGTTCTATATTAACCATTTGCCTTTTCATCTTCTTCTTCCTTTTATTTTTTGTATGCTGCCTATCTTCATGGTGATACGAAATTTATTTATCCTTGTTTTTGCTTTATATACAAAAATGATAAAAAAAAAAATAATTACAAAATTAAGATAAAAAATAAGCGCAAATATGGTAACAAAAAACAAATAGACAAAATACAGAAGGAAAATAACAATGGCTAATAATATAATATAAAAAATGTTTCTTCATTAAAAAATAATAATATAAAAAGATATGTTTAAACCAGTGCTTGGATGATATTATTTTTCTCTGCAATATGAATTCATTGCAAGACCAAACTTTATTTTTTCATTAAAAAATAACTAAAAATGGAAGAAGAAGATGATAAAGGGAAAATGGTTTGTAACTGAAAAGTTAACGAAAGTTTTTCATCTTGGACCTTTGTTAGTTAACGTGTCAAACTAAATGATGTGTCAATATTTAATTAGTGGGACTGGATTGGGACATAGAAATAGGAACAATAGATTTTTGTTTCTATTTGGTACTTTAAGGTGCCCAGCACCACATGAGGTGACACTCCATGGTTGATTAGTGATACTTCATAATACTTATTAAATTCAAATGTGTGGAACTCGATATTAGATTACACCAATAATAGTATAATACATACTTGTGGTGTTGGACATCAGTAGTATCTCTTAGCATTTCTCTTCATTTAAAATGTTCCTATTTTTCTTTATGTGAAAGCATGAGAGCATGATACATGCTCTTCTAGGTCAACCTTAATTACTCAAATAGCATACATCCACAATTCTCAAACTGGAAAAAAAAAAATACGACTCATCTAAGAGCCTAAAATAACTGGAAACCTCACTTTGACACTGTATCGGAACACTAGAATCTCCTTACAGAGAACAATGATAAAGACCAATGTGTCAAGTGAATGAAACACTATACTATCCAAGATAGTTTCAAGACCAATTTGTGGTGATTTTTCTATACAAATCAAAGTGGTTCACCGACATAGAAAAATAAAGTTGCACAAATTTGAGAGGCACACCATGCTGCAAGTCAAGCTCTGGACCATGAAACCAACCATTCTTCAGGAAAATAAATAATGATGTCGACCCCAAAAGAGGCCCTCGTCCCACTGAAACCCACTGAAAATAGGGATCATGTTGCAGCCACCACATGAACAAAACCCCATCTCAATAATTATTGAGATATTTTATGGAAATACTTACTTAATTATTGATGATATTTACCACCAGCTAGTAATCTATATAAATGATATATAAATTTATTGCTATGTAACATTAGAAAAATATTATATATTAAATCAAGTCTATATTATACAAGAAAAAACACTTTTGACTTCTAAAAGAAAAAGAAAAAGAAAAAACACTTTAACTTATATATAAATTTAAAATTGGTTGAGGAGAAAGAGAAAGAGAAAAATGTTCATGTTGTCGCTAATACTACGGTTGAGGAGAAGAAGAAGAAGAAGAAGAAGAAAAGGAAGATCCCAACAAAGATAATGATGTT
The DNA here is from genome assembly GCF_963169125.1 of Humulus lupulus. Classification (NCBI taxonomy): domain Eukaryota; kingdom Viridiplantae; phylum Streptophyta; class Magnoliopsida; order Rosales; family Cannabaceae; genus Humulus; species Humulus lupulus. Next base: position 6,443,737 of record NC_084798.1, read on the forward strand.
GATGATGATGAGATGATACGAAATAGTTGGAATTTTACATCAATTTTTTTTTTAATTTTATGGTTTATTTAGTTAAACTATTGTTAAATATATTTTAGATTTTATTTTTGTTTAAAATAAATTTATAAATTTTTAACAAAGTATTTTTTTGTGTTTTTATTTTGTTTATTTAATTCTAATTATTGAATTGTTCCGAGTGTTTTTTTGATCTACTTTTTAAAATTAAAATGTATTTTTAATTCATTTTTATATTTTAAAAACTATTTAATATTTTTTTAAATTTATCACTTAGACCAATTATAAAGTGACATGTGTCTGCCTAGTAAGAATTTAACTAACTATAACAAATGAGGTAGAGATAGTCGCACCATTTTAGCAACTTGAATATTTATTTTCTCTTAAAAAAATTAATAATTTAGAAATATTAAGTATTTATACTATCATTTCTTCTACTAAATATAATAACAAGGGAACCAATTTTAAATGTAACAATACATAAAATAACACTGTAGTACTTTTTGAAGTCTATCAATTTAGTTTAATATCTATTTATATATAAATTTAATCAATAGTCTAATGTGTAGGTTAAGAATATTTTCCATAATATCTTTTTATATTTATAAAGAAGTATTATCGAATACATTACGATAATATTTATTTTGTATTATTTTAAAAAGTTTATACACTTAAATACTGTTATTAATATTTTAGTTTTCATATTACTTTTTTTTCCCACTTATATGATAGTGTTATCAAATATTGCTCCTGAACTATTATTATATCGCGCGTTCTGATCTTTTTAAATTGTTAAAAATTTCTTCTGAAATATTCATATTGATGTAAAGTAATATTTTTTTTAATATAATTTAATTTTAGTTATAAATTTGAAAGTTAGATTTTATTTTTGTAATTGTTTTTTTTAAATCTAGTTATACTTTTTTTTTTTGTAATGTATCAAATATGGTTTAATTTATTAATTTTTTTTAATATTTAATTTATTAATTTTTAATAAGATAATAAATTTTTTAATTTAAAATTACATGCGTGGCTCTGACGTGGCTAAAACGCATAAGTGAGTAAAGAGTTACGTCAGCATTCTGTTAGCTACAGTAATGAAAGTTAATAAAAGTTTTACTTTATATCAATGTGAATATTTGAATGGAATTTTTAACTCTCTCAACAATAAGGAGGTAAGATATAATAATAGTAATAGTTTGGGCTAAAAATTATAAATAATCAGTGTATTATTATTCCATCATTCTTATCAAAGAAAGAGTATTAGTGCTTCCCTCGGTCTTGAAGTCGATTTCACCAAGTGAATTCTCTTAGCGCCACCAGTCATATATTTTTAATGATGAAAGTTTATGTATGTAATTATAGGAATTCAATCATTAAAAAATTACAAAACAAAAGCAAGAAGGAATATGAAGCTTTTCAAAGACACTGCCACTATACCTATAAATATTAATTAAAATATATATGAATGAGCAATAATATTATATAAATCTTGCGATGCACTGTAGCCATGAAAAGTAGAGATAAAGTAGAGAAGCCTATTATTCATTATCATAAAGTAGAGGCAAGATTCTATAATTATGGATTTCGAGGACAATATCTAAATGACAAACGATAGAGGTTTTTTTTTATATATATATAAATATTGGACAATTTTTTTACAAAGGCTCCCCTTTAAGCCTTATTGATAGGACTCTTATTGTTTCTCGACCCCTGAACAGTTTTCGGCGCAGTTTTTTTTATGACCATGTATATTGTAGATATTTAGAGTATCCTGCAAATTTTCAGAAAATTCCATATAGTTTATAGTACCGAAAATTATGTTTAAATATGTTGTTTTCCACACGCATAAAAAAAATTAATCACGTGTGCAACAATATGTTTGAACCTATTTTTCGGTACTGTAAACTATTCAGAATTTTCAGAAAATCTGTATGATGCTCTAAATAGCTACAATATACACGGTCATAAAAAAAAATCGTGCCGAAAACTGTTCACGGGTTGAGAACACTGAGAGTCCTACTAGTAGGGCTTAAAGTGAAGCCCCTATAGGAGAATTCCCCTATATATTATATTTATATATATATATATATGAGTAATGATATATGCACCTAAAATATGTACCTAAACATTATATATAGTGACGTGAGAGACTAGCTTAGCTAATCACATTTTATTAAAACTGAGCCCACCATTTTAAAAAGCACTGCCACGTCACTGTGTGTAATGTTTGGGTATAGATTTTGGGTGCACGTATCATTATTCTATATATATATATATATCTTCTATTTAATAAGTGTGTGGATAAGAGAAATTTTTTATTTTAACGGTTTTTTATTTTTTTAATGTTAACTTTAACAGAATATTCTATATTTAACAAAATATTCTTATATTTACGGTAGATTGTAAATCCTTAAACTTAAATAAAATAAAATAAATAATTAAGAAATTAAAATATTATATTTTTGAAATATTTTTCAATGATAATTATTTAAAAATAATAAATAATTAAATAAATTAAAATAAGATATTTTTCAGATATTTTAAAATGATAATTATTTTAAAATAATAAATAATTAAAAAAAATTCAAATATGATATTTTTGAGATATTTTGCAATGGTGATTATTTAAAAATAATAAAATCATACGTTTTATAACTTAAATAAAATTTAATTAAACTTAAACTCACTTATTAGAATAATATCATATTAAACATATAATATAATCTACTGTGAATTATCAACAAATTGCTTTTTTTTTTAAAAACCTAGCAAGAAACTTAAATTTAAAATCCACATATAATATTTAATATTGCATTAAATATATAATATATAATCTCTTGTTGTCACTCCCAAATTCAAAAATTAGAACAAGCATAAACTTAAACAAAAATAAATAAATTATTTAATTAAAATAGGATATCTATTTCAAAATTTATATGAGATTAATATAAATTTAATAAAAATAATTAATAAATTTTATAAATAAAACTAAGCAAACGTGAATATTGCACGTTGTTTGTATCTAGTATTTATATAAATGCAGTTGGGTTATTTAAAAAAAACTTGTTTTGTTTAATTTTTAAATACTAATTTGGCAAGTGAAGTGTACTAAATTATATATGTAATTATATATATTTCTATATATATATGTAAAAATGTAATATTTAAATTATGTAAAGAAAATATATAAATTGAATAAAAAATATAATATTTAATTGATATAGATAAAAAAAATAGAAAAGCTGATGAATGATATAATGTAAAAGTTAGAGGTAAAATAGATAAGGTAGAATTTTGGTGAGGTATTTTGAGAGATAGAGTAGAGCATCCATTAAGAGTGCTCTAATAAATTTCCACAATGTCTCATAAGGTCAAACTTAGTTAAGAAAAGTTAGTCAAATACATAGGGGTGCACGGTGTAATATGTCGGCCTTGAGGGCTTGTTACAAGCTAGGATGGGTGCACGCGAGGGTGCAGGCTGGTGGGCATGCTGATGCCTAGTTTGTATGGCAGTGGCATTTTCGTAAATATCTTCAATATTGCCCGGAAATGGACGGAACTTGGTAGGTTCCATATTAAAGGGTCAATGAACGCAATGGTATGATCGGATTTGGGAGATTCGGAGAATTTGCGAGCTGAGAGCCAAATATGTCTCCCAAGTAAAAATCATATATGTTCATGGTAGAAGGCTAAAAGCTCAAAAGACTCTTTGTAGGGGGAGCACCTAGTGTCAGCTCTCCACCACCCCCTAGCGCAGGTGCATCAAGTGAGCTACTACTAGTTGGAAGGACTAGTAGGGCGGGCATACGAGGACCACGAGGGGATTCATATGTCTCCTTGAGTAGGAGTACTCGTGGACATTACCGGGCCGCCCCGATAATGCGTCGAAGTGTGTTGCCAAAGGTTTATGGGTATAGTTCCCTTGGCTTGCCGAGATGCCGCTTGCATGGAACATGGCCCAAACCTCCGAGAGACGTCATGGTGCGCCATGGCCATGGGTCTCGACACGAGATGGCTTGGGAAGTCATTCGTGGGACTTGCTAGCATACATAGATTGAAGAGTGGGCAATGCTTGAGAAGGACAGAGGTCTAGTGTGTGCTACTAGTCTGGAAGCTAGTCTCGAAGGCCTGCCAACATGCGTGAAGGCATGGTGCCTTGAGGGTTGGACCATGGATGTATGGGAGTCCTTGGTCTATGACGTGAGCTAATCGGATAATATCGAATGAGGCATGATGAGAGGTGTTGGCTCTTGGCCACACATGCTACCTTAGCTTGCGAATGTTTTGGTGAGCATTGGTGTTGGGATTGCCTTGCCATAGTGAGAACCTATAGACAGTGTGAATGTCTTGGCTAGATAGCCTTGACGCATGATTGCAGTCATAAATGCTTGAGAGAATGACTCAGCGCGAGTTTTTCGAGAGACGGAAGTGTACAGAGGCATACGGTCGCACAAAAAATGTGCCCATTGTTATTCGAATGGTTGGAAGGTGTCGCATAGGCATTTCTGCTGTCAAAATGTAAGCCCGTGACAGTTGGTATCAAAGCTTGGTTCATCTCAAGTAGGGGATGAACCTGGTTGGCCCATCCTAATGGGGATGTAGGCGTGCAGAAGGATCAGAAGGTCTGGATGCTTGAACAAATGTCGTTGAGACGTTTAATCACCTAGAAAGGATCAGTAAGCTAAGACAGGAGGAGACTTGGTTGCTCTTCTTCGTGGGAATACTGGACATCCTAGAGAGGGGGCAAGTTATGGTTGCTTCGAATCAAAGCTCATTGATGCTAGAAAGACAACAACCATGTGCGATTGTGGAGAGGCGTTACAAAAGAGTTGGAACTCATTGACACAAGACAAGGTTTGATCAAGAGGTCAAGGTTGTAAGCTTGGTCGCTAGTTCAGGTTCGCTTGAGTGACAGTGTAAGTCGCACAGAGCGCTATTGTTGAAAAGGGAACTTGTACGCAAGAGTGTGGAAGCATAATAGTGGCCGTCAAACGCTTGGCAGTCACGACAGTGGTCGAGCGTGGATAGCTTTGGGGAACCAGATAAAGATGAACATGAAATGCTTCAGTTTCTACTTGTGTGCCAAATGGAATCACATGGAGACCTATGTGGCAGTAGCCGCGATTGTCACAGGGCAGTCGTACTTGAAGGCATTTGCATGTTACATTGTTTCTCCCAAGATGGGAGACGCCGAGACAATGGAGTGGGACGTGTTGGCTCACAGAGATGTTAGCTTGTGTGAGCAACACTAAGGCATTATAAGAGATGCTGAGTTGTGGAATATATGCATCAAAGGCCATCACAGCCGAGTAGACCGACAGTAGTCAGATTAGTACTAGAATTTCTAGAGTGTTGGAGGACTGCGTCAAGGAAACTTAGTACTACAAAAAGTCTTAGGGAAGCCGAGATGGTGCTTGAGTTTAAATGTGGGCCGGAGGGCCTTGCTATTGGGACTTAGTGACCATATAAGCCTAGAGAAGCTTCCCGGAGGGACAAGATGCTAGTACAGAGCAGATGGATAACTATGTGGATAGTGCACGAATAGGGGAATCAACAATGGTGCTACACAAAGTAGTTAACTCGAGAGTCACATCCTGCGGGGTGCACTTCTAGATTTGTTGTGTGCATGAAGAGTTGGGGTGGTTAGACATTCTTGCGTGTGGGCAAGTTGTCGAGGATGCCAACAGTTGAAGTGGGGGAGAGACCTTCACGGTTCAAACATCCAAATAGCAGACCAATGTTCCATGACAAAAGCATCGAGATGAGTTATCATGGAGATCGTTAGTTGTTCAGAATGTAAATTCAATAAGACTCAGAGAAAAAGACAGAGCCAGTTACCTACGATGAAAGTCACCAGGACTCGAGTACTAGGGTAACATCAGTGCAATGTTTGCCTACGGTGAAAGTCAGCATAACTCAGGTACTAAGGCAACGTAGAGATGTCGAGGGGCGAAGATTCGACCGAGGCATTAGTTCAACATCATCTTCAAAAAGTGATAAATGGAACGAGGGACCGCATGAGAAAATGTGGTTAGCTTGCGAGCTATACCTTGAGAGGTACACCTCGAGAAGAGAAATTATTCCCAAGTTGAAGTGGGGGAGCCCACTAATTCATATCTTCGAAGGGCCAGGGTACTTGTTCAGTTTTGGTGTGTGAATCTAGAGGGAAATACAACAATAGACGGGTTGTACAGTGCGAAGACATGCATGACTGATGCGAGTGGGTCTGGTGACCAAGTGAAGCTACAAATAGACAGTATGCATAGGCGTAGGCTAAGACCAAGATTGGGCGGGTTTTGCAACATGTTATGGGACAAGTTTTGTGTTTATGGGAACACAAGTCGAATGATTTAGAGAACATATGCCGAAGGGAGATAGCGGATTGGGACAGCTTCAAACCTCAAGGGTGAGGTAGAGTGCAGTCAAGTTGGTCAACATTAAACATGCCATCTAGAGTTAGGCAAGGTTGATTTGGGGGCAGAACTTGAGGCACAATGCTGAGAGTCAGCATGAGCACGAGCCAGAAGACAATGCAGTGGTTTCGTATGATGTCAGATCATTGACCACATTGTAGAAGCTTAGAGGAGCAGTTATGCTTATGGTCAGGAGTGGCCAGTTCGCATCAACCCATGGGTATGTAGTAAGGCTGGAGGGCCAAAAGTCTAAGAGACTATTTCGCGAAGTCTATTTGCAAGGGTGAACTAGATACTGCATAAAGGCTACAGTTGGCACGAGTGCCACGTTGAAGAGAGACATGCCTTCAATGGAAGGATGTTTCGTAGGTGTCGTTGGGAATGGTTGGTTTGCGAACCTCACCCTGAGGGGTGCACCTTAATTTTGTCATTGTCAATAGGAGTAGGCATTGGACAATTGGCGGGAAAGCAACAATCAAATGATATGTTGGCTTTGGGGTCAGTGTTGCAAGGGTTGCTTGGTTGACTGGAGGGACGTAGTGATGGACTCAGAGGAATTCATGTGTGCAAGGAGTATTCAAGTGCAAAGATACTGCTTCATGGGGGGTTTCTGAATAGCGATGGTGGCATGGAGTCTTTGATCAAGTCCAAGAATGGACGTGGGTGATTAGAGGTGAAAAATGCACCTTTACTAATCTTAAATGTCAAAATAAATTAAGTTTTGATTATTATTTTCATTTAATTAATATGATATATTTTATGGATAAAATATTTGATCATGATTTAATTTATTATTATTTTGTAGGAATTAATTTATATTTTGGCACAAAGAATAAAGAAAGAGTTAAATCTGAAAAATAAAAGGAAAAATGGCATTTTGTTGAGAAGAAGCCCAGGCCCGTCTCCTCCCTAATCCCATCGAAGCCCAGGCTCGCCTTCACCCCTGTATGCCACATGTTCGCGCCCTTGTTGCACTACGTGTTCGAGAGCTTCCTTCTCAGCAGGCCCAACGTGCCCACCGAAGCCCAGTCCGAAGCCTCCTTCTTTCCCTTCTGCTCTCCCACGGCCCAAACAAACCTCTCAAGCCCAATTGCCCTTCAACTTGCATCAACCATTCTTCTCTCCCAGCTAGCGCCTACGTGGCACGCTCCCATTGGCTGGGAGTGGGTCAAAGTCTCCTCTACCACAGCCACCCTTCAGCCCATGTTTTGTGCACTTTGGGCCTTGCAAAATTGCCATTTTGAGCTTTAAAGCTAATCTTTTTTGGTGCTTTAGAAAAATGGCATATTGACCATACACCAAAATAAGTAGGCTAATATTTATAATAAGATTTGATTTTTCAAAATCATATTTTATTATTAATATTTCAGATTTATTTTGTAAACCCCATTTTGTTGTTTAATTTCTTTTTAGTTATTTTCTCCCTCTATAAATATGGACTCTTTCTTCATAATTGGAATGTAATTTTTAGGTAGCAAAACTCTACCAAATTTTAGTCTCATTTCTAATATTTTCTCTCTAGAATTTCATGAGAATGTCTAGCATAATAGGCTAACCTTCTTAGGAAGGTTAGGATGATCCTATATGCACTATGACTTTGTTTGGTATTTTTGATTCACCATGTGCTTAAAATTTATATATTTTAGTGATTTATTTTCTTTCATCTCTACTTCTTCATCTTGTTATCTATATTTATGTTTACTAATAGTATATGGATTTTGTCATGCACTTTCTATGTATTATCAAATTAGTGAAAATAATATAGATAATATCTTTATCATTTTCTCCATCTCATTCATATATATTTACTTTTTCTAAATTTATATAGAATTAGTCATGCTCTTTCTACGTATTTTATAAATAGTAAAAGTAATATCTGTGTTAGGTTTTATGTCCAATCTCTTATTGCATTATTGCCAATGGTATAATGTCATTTTTATATTTCTCATAAGATTTATCTCATATTTCCATGGTAAAAAATAATAATCACTTGAATACATTTTTGTAAAACATATTTGTGCTTTAATGTTAAATCTTCCAAATGAATAGTCGAGATATGAACTGTCTATTTGTGTAATTTTTGTGAATCAAAGATCCAAATAAACAAGTATGCATATTGGTGACTCTTTTCATCCTCAGACAGATGGGCAGTCCGAGCGTACGATTCAGATTTTAGAGGATATGCTACGCGCATGTGTACTTGATTTCGGAGGATCATGGAATAAGTACTTGCCGCTAATCGAGTTCTCGTACAAAAACAGCTACCAGTCAACGATCGGGATGGCATCTTATGAGTTGCTATATGGAAGAAGGTGCCGATCACCGTTGCACTGGGACGAGGTAGGAGAAAGGCAGCTTCTAGGTCCCGAAGCTGTTAGACAAGCTCAAGAAGCAGTAGTGCTTATTAGAAAGCGTATGCTTGCTGCTCAAAGCCGTCAGAAAAGCTATGCGGATGCCAAGCGACGCGATGTGGAATTCCAAGTTGGAGATCAAGTCTTCTTGAAGATATCTCCTATGAAAGGTGTAAAGCGGTTTGGGAAGAAGGGCAAGCTTAGTCCTCGATTCATAGGTCCTTTTGAGATATTAGACAAAGTCGGAGCAGTTGCATATAGACTAGCCCTACTGCCAGCACTAGCAGATAGTCACAACGTGTTCCACATCTCGATGTGACGCAAATATGTGTCAGACCCATCTCACGTCCTCAAGTACGATACGATAGCACTCCAGAAAGACTTAAGTTACGAGGAACGACCGGTTAGCATCCTAGATAGGGGGATGAAGCAGTTACGGTCCAAGAGCTTTCCTATAGTCAAAGTCCTATGGAGTAATAGTTCTGAACAAGAGGCAACGTGGGAGTTAGAGGAGGACATGCAAAGCCGGTATCCGGAATTATTTGGTAAGTAAATTTCGAGGACGAAATTCTTTTTAGTAGGGGAGAATTGTAGAGTCCAAGAACTTTACTTAGCTAGTTAGATAGTAGTATAATAGTAATAATAGTATTATCTTTATGACTGTGGATTTTTGGTTCAGACCGGGATTTATTTGGACACTCATAGTAGTACTTGTAGATTTTCTAAGTTTAACCTATAGTTTAAGAATATTAATTTTAACCTAAGGTTTGATTAATATGACTGATATTGAGGATAATATTTATTATACTATAAGGTTTAGATAAGAACCAATTAGATAATAGCACATGTTATGTATGGGTTTATTAATGATTAAGTATTTTTGTGGAATAAATCTATTAAGGTTAAAATTTGAATACTCTAAGGTCAGTCAGCAGCTTTGAAAACGTTAGAGGGCTTAGTCAAGGTTGTTTAATCAATTTAAATAAGCTAAAAATGTGTAATTTCGTGTTTAAATAATCAGCATATGCCGATATATCGCAGCTATAGGGGGCGATATATCGCAGCACGAAGATACGAAAAAACACGAAACGTTGCATGATTGCCTCGGGCATACTGGCCCAGGCGATATATCGCCCCTCTCAGCATATTTTGAAAGTTTTCAAAAATGTTCTCCATTCAACCCTTCAACCTCTTGATAAGTCCAGCATCTTTTTGAACGAGTCTTCAGCCTCTGCTGAACGATAATTCAAATTATTTTCACTTAAAAAGCCATTATTTTTATTCAAGTTAAATGAAGATCTCTTCATTCCTAAACTCTATAAATAGGACCTAGTACCCAGCCATTATTCATCTTTTACTCTAAGTTCAGAGGCTGCAAGTTGCTAGGTGAGTGTGAGAGTGTAAACACTTGGGTTGGGAATCATAAGCTTGATCACCATAAGCTTATCAAACACTTGGGAAGTAAGATTTTTATAGCATTTCGGTTCAAGGTTTAGATCGGTCTTATAAGTCTTCAAGGTATCCCAAACTCTAGTTCGTTTCTGTACTTTTTCTTTAAAAGTTCTCATAGTCTTCTACTCATTCTAACCTTATTCTTATTTTGGTTAGGAAATCTAAGTTCTTGAGCAAAAGGTTTTGGTAAGTATATTTTAAAAGTATAGTTCCTTCATCTCTTTCATCTTTTCTTCTTCAATAGACTCACCCTTTCATAAATGGTTTTAGGAGTGTTCCAAAGTCTCAACTCTGTCCTCATATCCCGGTAATTTTGGTAAGGAAAATAGGTGTTGGACCCAAAACGGGTATGTTTTAATAATTAAACTCGCAAGTGCACGAATCGTTTCGGAATATAATGTTCATGTCAGTACGAGGTCGAACCCATGGGAGTTGACTAACATCAAAAGAAACTATTTCAAACAAAGCAATAATATTCTAACCTAGTTCCAAATATTTGATGATATTTTGTTTTAGAAAAATAAAAGACAAGTAATAAAAAGATTTAAGATTAAATAGAAAAATGGTTTTCAAATGATATATGTAAAATAAGATTATTAAGATGTTAGAATCCACAAAATGCAAGTTCAATAGTATTTATAAGTATATTGATTCCCAAGTTTTGATGTAGTTGAAATAAATCACACTATATATTTTTTCAAAATATATTTTCTATTCAAGCACAAGTTACTCTTTAAAAAATGTAGGATTTTTCTTCACTTATATAAGATGTAATTTCTAAGCATTAGTTGTGTTACAATCTAATGAAACTACAAAAAATCAAAGAGATTATGTTTAGGCAAAATATGATACTTATGCTCTAAGAATTAGATGTGAACAATTTAATGAAAAACATTTAATCAAAGAATATCATATTTTTGCATAATGAAGAACTAAGTGTAATATGCTTTAACAATCAATAATAGATGAAAAATGCATATCTTTGATAGAAAAATCCATAAACAATGTTGTACAAATGGGAAATCAACATACAACAAAAAAATATTATCTAGTTACATTTTGCTTCATCATCATCTTAATAACCTTTGAAAAAGATTAGAAGCTCATAACTAGATAAAAATTACAAAATAACATACTTGACATGCTCTTCAAAAGATGAAAATGGTAGATAGAAAATAGTGAAAAGAAGAGAGAAAAATGTGTAGAAGATGTTGAAAAAAAAAGATGAAGAAGAAGAGCCCCCCAAATGGTCTTACAAGACTCTATTTATAGGCAAAATATGGAAATTAAATTAATCAAATTAAAATAAATAAATTGATTAATTTAATTGTGTTGGGAAGTGGTAGGATAAATAGAGTAAGTGTAAGAGTATTAGAAAGATGAAATGTTTGGTTGGGTAAAAGATTAGTGAAAAGCTAGGGTAAAAAATAAATTAGGAATGTTTATTTAGGTAAGAAAAATAGGGAATAGTGAATTGATATTTGAGTAAAAAATATTGGGAATGAAAATGTGATTTTTGGGTCTTTTTGTGGCTGTTTTGGAGAAAATGGCAGCAGCTGAATGTTGGGCCTTTTTGGAGCTGGGCCCAAGTTGGTGGAGAGGCAGCAATGAAATTGGGCCTTGCTGAATGTTAGGCTGGCCCACGTTGGTGAGGCACTTGCTGGAAGAAAGGAAGTGCATAAGTGATATATGCATATGTGCATATGTTGATGTTGATGCTGATGAGTTGGAGACAGGAGGTGTGATGGCTGGTGAGGAGGGCAGGTGGGCCACGGCTGGGCTTGCTCTTCTCTCCTTTTTTTTTTTTTTTTTGTGTGCTGAAAATTTTAAGGAACCCTAACTCTAATAAAATACCTGTTGACTGCGTTTTTAGCCAACGACGTGAGAACGTCAAATACGATGAACGTTCAAGAGAAATAAAAACGACACAGACGGTATAAACAAGAAAAGTAAATAACACACAAGAGATTTTTATAGTGGTTCAGCCCCGATTGTTGGTAATAGCCTAATCCACTTAGAGTTGTGATTTATAGATCCGTACTCAAGATCAGATGGATTGAGCCAACTGAGTTTCTTCAGTACAGATTGCAAAAATACAAGAATTCTCTCTTATTTCAGCACTTTCTCTCTCTAGAATAGACAGACCCAATTTTCTCTCTCTAGAAAGAAGAAGCAGCAGAAGAAGACCCCTCTCTCATCCCATAAGCTCTCTATTTATAGGCCTGGGATCCTCAACTGATATCCCCTTATGATAGGGATATTTTATTATATTTATTACATTTAAACATTCAAAATTCGAAATGTAACAAACCCCCCATTTGTGGGAAGAATGAGAGATTCCCGCGTATGTTGTTGAAGCTGTCCGGAATCTTGACTTAGTCTCCTCTAGCTAGTTGATCCACCTCCTACTGACCACCCATGCAAGTGTTGGTCGGATGTGCATGGTGGTAGGACATGTTTTCGTGGGTTGAACGTGCATGGTGGTAGGACATGCACTTCTCTCCTCTAACATGGCACTCTCCTCTAGCATGCCATGTTCCTCCTTGAACCAATCTCCTCGGCTTCTCCTCGGACACAGGTGGTCCGAGGCAACCTCCTTGGCATCTCACCTTGGACAACATTGAGGCAACCTCCTTAGCACCTCACCTTGGACAACATTGAGGCAACCTCCTCCATGACATCTCACCTTGGACAAGTTCAAGGCATCCTCCTTTAGCATCTCCCAAACATGTCCGATCGAACATTGTATAGGTTCTCCTTATCAAAATCTAAGTCTTCATCCTCTTGCATGAGACTCCTCCTCCTTAGCTACTTACCTTGGACACGTTCGAGCCAACACTTAGGAAACCTTGGGAGGCTTGCCTCCTACACACCCTTGGGGTCTCTTAGGACCACATCCTCCTTGGGGTCTCCTAAGACCACTTTCTCCTTGGGGTCTCCTAAGACCACTCCCTTGGGGTCCCCTAGGACCACATCCTCCTTGGGGTCTCCTAGGACCACTCCCCTTAGCTCTCCTAGAATGCATTCTCCTTAGCCTCCTAGGATGCATTCTCCAATTTTTGGGTATAACATTTGCCAATTTCGAAAATATAAGTGTATTTATCAAATTTTACTTAAAAGTTTTTAGAACTCATTTTGGAGTCTTAATATTTTTGTAGGACACCCAAAGTGAGTCTTTACAAGTCACCACTTTTTAAAAAAAAAATAGTTATATTTTTTAGGACTCACATATATTTTTAGGACTCTTATTGCAAGTCCTAAAATGTGATTTTTAAGAGTCCTAAAAATTATAGATATATTTTTTAGGACTTACATTTAAGTGCGCGTCCTAAAAATATGTCCCGTAAAATATATTTTGTAGTAGTGTGTACCAGATTAGCATTGTTTTTGTGCACCCTACAAATATATATATATGGGGCACTCTTAATGGTTACTACTCATGGATGATTACTTTAATATTATACATTGGATTAAAATCAATGATCAATATTATGATTGTTAATTATTATTTCTAAAAATAAAATTTAACTTTTTCAAACTTTTAGAACGACTACCTGATGACATGGTTGTCACATATTTATTAATTAAATAATAAAAAAATCTTATTTAATATTCATTTTCCATTTCTTCTTCATTCCTTTTGTAGGTTTCTTTTACTGATATACCCTACACCAATTCACTTAAACACTAAACACATAAATGGTTAGTATTGTCTTTTTAACTCAAGAAAACAAATGGCTCTAAAAGTGCCACGATGCTCCTTTACTTTCTTTCTGTAATAAAGCCCGCCAATCAAAAAGGGGTCAATTCATTTATTCAAAAAGAAAGAAATCAATGTCTTCTTCGGTGCACTATTCTCTCTAAAACCAGAGAAGCTTCTAGGGCACAGGTTCAAAACCAGTAAACTAAACAGCCCAGAAAAATGAAAACAACCCAGAAGATTTAAGTGAGAATAAGAGGAAAAACAAAAGAGAAGAAAAACAAACACAGAGGGTTATCGAGGTTCGCCCAAAAATGGCTACTTCCTCGTCGAGCTCGCCTCAGGGGTGCGACTCAGTCATTTGCACTATAATCTCAAAGTTTCTGGTACAACAATGAGGATCCAAGCCACACAGTCGACAGGTAACCTCTGAACTCTGATCTCCTCTTATTTTCTCTCTATTTTGCTTATTTACACTTCTCTAACTATCACTCTTTTTCTTTCTTTGCATGAAACCCTAACGAGATTTACACTCTCTTTCTCTCTGGAACTTCTTGAAGAATGCTCACGGATCTTGGAGAACTTTTTACTGTGATGATATCTCTACCCTTCTCTGCCTTTACATATATATATATAGTGTTTTGTTCTGATGGAGGCTAAAGGGTGGTTAGTTATAACTGTAAATGGTTTGGGTTAATTTTCTGTTGTAAGTTGTTGAGATTGTAAAAATATATGTGATGTGTAGCTTATAATGGGATTTAAAATAACACATTTCATCCATTTCATGAGAAAAAAAATCATTTTAGAATTAATAGGAATAATTAATTTGACTATTATCTTTCTAACTAATGTTTATTGGCTATTTAATCTAAAAAATTCAAAATTATTGATTTTATATATTTTATTTATTTATTTTCTTTATTATTATAATAATTTTTCATTAAAAATTTATTTAGTAATTTATGGTAATAACTTTTAAAAAAATCTTCCATATATATAAATTGTCACATGTAAAAGAGAAAAAAAGTTATACAAAGAATGACTAGTTTGTCGTACGAGCAAAGAATTATATTCTATTCCTACACATATCACGTGTAAATAAAACTTTTTGTCATTTCAATATTACTTTTTTTTTTTCTTTTTGAAGGTATGTCTATCACTCTTTAAAACTTTACCTATTTATTTATATAAAAAAAATGTGTCGATGAAAAGACCATACTATTACTTATTCGTTTTTTTTTCTTTTTTCTGAATAAGGCACTAAATACATAATATTATAATACTAGTATTTAGTCCGAAACTTGAGAGTGTTGAATTATCACAAATGTATTAGACGGTAAAGTATATATAAATATTGAGATGCATGTCAATATATATATATATATATATATGAATTCTCTCTCTGATTATTTCATTGGTAGAGAAACCAATGATAATAGTATAGTCACTCATAATATAGTATGCTATATATATGCATCATTATATGGTGTTTTCATATATTATGTGAAAGGTATTCTAACGAAAAGCATGGTCATAGCCATGATAATGGAAGATCTTGTAAATGAGGTGAGACAGCCATTTTGAAGCTACAAAGGAAAGCAGTGCTATAGAAACTATGGCAATCTTCAATGCTTGGCCTTGTTTGGTTGCTGCAGCATAGCCAATCAGAGTTATGGAGATCACTTGGAGAACCACTTCCAACACTTTGAAACCCTTGTATGCAGCTTTGCAGCTACCACAGTTCACTACATGGCTCCAATACCTAAAAAGTGGTCAACTTCTTTAGCTAACTAGTTTAAGTATGTATAAGATCATTGAATAATTCTATATTACAGACATTTTGTGTTTCCTAACTAGTGCACAGTTTTTAGCGCGAATTTTTTTATAACGGCGTATATTATAGTTATTTAGAGCTCTTGCAAATTTTCAAGAAATTTTGAATAATTTACAATGCCGAAAACTAAGTTCAATTATGTTATTTTTCACGTGTATAAAAAAAAATTAGTCACGCGTGCAACAACCTATTTGAACCTAGTTTTCGGTACTGCAAATTATTCGGAATTTCCATAAAATTTACAAGATGCTCTAAATAACTACAATAAACACAGTCATAAAAAAATTACACCGAAAACTGTTCACGAACTAGAAACACAAAAGGTACGCACCGATCCTAAGATCATTATATAGTTTATATCATATATTTGTATAGATTTTGTGCATTTCCAAAAGAGGCTTGAAAATAATTGATGTGTTATACCTGTCCATAAGCTGTTCTCTAGGAGGAGTTGGAGGAAGAACTCCAGAGAATTTGCCTCTCCAATCAACCTGACCACCACCATACTTGTTAAGCCACTTTCTAAATGCAACCACATGAGCATCTGTCTTTGCTGGCACAAAACATGCTTTATGCCATTGCCCAACTCCAGCATCCATTATCTTACGCTCCTATACATATACATACACCAATTGACACATGTTAATTATACTAAAAGTATCAAAGAAAAAAAATGAAAGAGCTATATATACCTTAATAGATGATTATCATATCCTTCTTTAGCAATTGTTTTTTTTTACATATACTTTTAGTGTGATAGATTGTAATACATTAGTGCAAAAGTTATATATATGTAACGTTATTGCAAGTATAAAGATTTAGAAGAGCTACCTCAAGATGTAACAGATATGCATCAGAATCCAGAACTGTATTTATGGCAGCATGAGTTATCCATCTTGGAAATATTTTGTTAAACCAACGAGCAAAGTATCTATGAAAGGTTGGGGTCGATCCACTGAATATCAATCTGCTCTTACCAGGACTAATTGGAACACATATAAAAACTAAAGCCATCCTTTTTTGAAACCCCTTCAAAACCCAAAAACAATCAAGTAAAATTACCAAATGAAAATAGAAATAGAAACAAAAACAAACCCATTCACCACAATTTATAGATTGTTAATTACCTTTTTAGTCTCATTATCTTGATCTAGTTTAACTGGCATAGAACTATAGAAAACATATGGTGCAAAAAATTGGTTAAAACCAGGATCTCCCATTCCAGTAAAACCATTAGGGTTAAAACTTTCGAGAGTCATTTCCAGAGGTATGCCACCTTCTCTATCAGCCTTGCCTATTGATAAATACAAGTGGATCAATTCAAAATACATTGAACACATTGGAAATTTACGTGTCATTATAACTGTAACACTAACCCAAAATTTTATATATCAACAGCAAGACTAAATGACAAGAATCATAAGGTTTCATTTAAAAACCAATTGGTAATTAGTGGAGTTACGCATAATCTTATTAATGGCTCAATAGTCTTATACTTATTCTATGTGGGGCACCATACTCCAATATCTCCTCAAGATGGTAGCGATTTTTCGCTCACCAATCTTGAATTACCTGATCACAATTGACTCTTTTTCAGCTCGCTTATTTTTTTAGATCTCATCTCAAGTGTCTTTTTGCACTATGCGAATCTCGTGCGGTTTAGCTTACTATTTTGGATCTCAAGTATCTTTTTGCACTATGCGGATATCGTGTGGCTTGACTAACTATTTATATTTGTATGGATCGAATGCCCGCAAATGAATGACTTATGATATCATGACAAGAATCACGGGGCTCCATCTAAAAATCAATTGGTCATCAGTGAAGTCACTCATATTCTTATTAGTGGCTTAATATTCTTACACTTAATCTATCTATCCGAGACATCATATACTCCAATACTAAATGAAAGGATAAACCAAAGAAATTTAGTGGGGCATGAAAAATTTTATAAAGCTTAAGTGATTATTATAGGTGCATGAGTATAATCATTTTTTTGTTGAAACACAATTTGTAATGTCTTATATATCTCTTTCTTTTCCAAAGCTTTTCCATTGGGGATCTTTCATATTAAATATGAAGAAAAGTGAGCATAAAAATGTGAATATAAAATCAAAAGCTCTACCTGGTAGCCGTGTTTGCATCAATCCATAATGGGCATATGGAACATGTGCAGGGTCCATAAGATTCTCAATCATCACCTCATATCTGAAAATGTAATGGAAAGAAAAAAAGTGAAACAAATAGTCCAGATAACATAGTTTTATGATAAAGATTTTTGATAAAGATTAATCCTAGTAAAATGAAGCAATAATAAACATGATAGAGCTTTGATTTAGCCGATGAGACGAGCTCGATCAAATGAAATGTGAATAACTCGTTCTCCTTTCTTTGAAACAAGGAGCGCTTCTGGTTGGTTCTGTCAGTGCTTGAAACAATTTTTGTCTTTTCTATATTACTATATCTTTAGAGTCAACAATTTTATAAGAGAAACTACTGAACTCAATCACTTCCTGCCGTAATAGTGGAGTACAAAATAAATGAGCATGTAAAATCAGGATTGAAATTCTTTGTCTCATTTGTTACAAATTCCCATATCCCTAACCAATTAACCTGTAACAACTCAATTATTAAAATAACATACACCTCATTAAATTTAATAAATTTATATGATTAACAAAGAATGTAATTGTATATATAATAAATGAGATAGAAAATTTGAATTCATGATGGGCACATGCATATGAAAACTGTAATTAACATGAAGAGAAATCCTTTTGTTATTTTTTCTCTATAGAATAGAAATTAGAAAATGTAGTAGAATCATTAATTAAGACCTTGGCTTACCCATATGGCAAATCTCTATTGATTAATGCTGATTGAGCATATGATGGATCATCTATTTCTGCAATGTAGGGTGGTTTTTTCTTCATAATAATATTTTTGTATTTGGGATCAGTGTTTGGCCAAAACCATACAATGCCATTCTGCACTGTGCTTGGATAAACTGAAACACATGCTCTCTTGGAAGTGTGAACCTGCTTTTATAATAATTAACAATTATAATCAAGTTTTATTAGGACAAAAGTATTGTATTATCGTAATTTTGGAATCATTTCGTAAAAAATTAATGATTCAAAGTTTTTACTTATTTGAGCATACAAAAATAAACTAATACCACATATAATTATGATTCAAATTTTTTTAGTATGATAATGAATTATTAATTCACTTTCTCCCTTAAAAATTTTTTATTTTTTATTTTTCACTCTTTCAAAAAGTAAAAAAAAAAAAAAAATTCTTTAAAAATACTCTTTATTTTGGACAAGTAAGAGCAGTCTCAATGAGTGCTCTACTCTTTCCTTTAAAATACATCCCCAAAACATACATTGCTTATCTATTTTTTTCTCTATATTATTTAAATATTATATTTTCAAATATTTTCTACAACTATTAATCTATATATTTTCCAATATCAATCTATATTTTTTTATTATAATTATTAATATTATAAAATATATGATCAACTTACAATATTCTATAATATTTTTTATTTTTCAATTTTTCACTCTTTCAAAATGTAAAAAAAAAATTATTCTTTAAAAATACTCTTTATTTTGGACAAGAAATATATAAAAAAAAATTACATTAATTGTCGTTTTCTTACTTTTTAAAATGTATATAAATTTATATTCATGTAAATATAATAAAAATAAGAGAAATTACCCAAAATACGATAATTTATCTTTATTTTTTATTTTTACGGTATATTTTATATCTTTTCATTTCTATATGTAAATCTTTTCAAGATTACATTAAAAATAGTTTATTAGTTTTACTTTTACGTTTTCTTCTTTGTTGTCTCACTCATCCATTGTTTTTACATTACGTATTCCTGATAAAAATATTTTGTTCTTTTCTTTTATCATATTTATATATTATAGAAAAATAACATTTTGTTATTACCTAACTTTCAGTCCTATGAGTACTTGTTCTAAATAGATCATTGGGAACATTTTTCTTGCAATGACAATTTTGCTTACTCTCAAGGTCAAGAAGTTGATTTCTGCCAATTTTTTTTAATCTTTTTCCCTATATTAATTTATATATATTTATATACTCATGTTTTCATTTAAAACATAAAGGAAATGAACCAAAATCATTGTATAGATCAAACAATTTAACTTTTCATATTTTTTTGAAAAAAAATGAAGTAATAATGTACGATTTTGTAAGTCAATATCTAATATTTCTTTCGATTTCTGCAAATCTTTTTGTTATGTCCACTTTGACCGCAATTCATGCATTTATTTTTCATTTTTGGTTTTTTGTTTATCTCACATGCATCTTTACATCTTCTTTTATTTGGTCTGCCTATTCTTATTCTTCATTCTGGAGGGTGTACTTTCACAACTTTGATATGTTCATGTATTTCCCAAGTGTCTTCATTGCCTATAGGGTATTTAATTTCTTTGTAGGTAGCAACCATGACTTCCTTATTGTATTATGGAGAATAATATTGATAAGGATCTTGATTCATGTCTTTACAACACAACAATTGTGTAGGCACAATAAAGTTGATCCATTTTAAACTTGTTAAATCAAGTATATATTATATTATTAATATGGTAAAACAAGTAATCAATGTGTTTAGAAACATAACCAATCTTATAAAAACAATTAAATTAATCTCATTATTCAACCATATTAAAACTATAACTCTTAAAGCAACATATAATGCAACATGTTAAACAATGCTTGAGCAACCTATAAATCAACATGTTAAAAAATCCTATATAGCTACATATACTCATAAACAACATATAAGCAGTCCTGAAAAAAAGTTCCATGAAACAAATAGTAAACCGACATAAGCACTGTCATAATCTTCCATTCAACCAATTTCACAACAAATATATCTCACCAAAAAAAGTGAAGGTAACTAAATTAGTAATTCAGCCACATGGGAAAGAGTCCAACAATTACTAACAACCAACATCAATTGAAAAATAACCACATAGCTAAAGAGTCCAACAATGACTAACAACCAACATTAATTGAAAAATAAATACCAAATGTCACTCTAGTATAACTATCAGGTAGCAATAAAAAATTCTATATGACTATAGTAGAGTAGTTTAACAAAAACAGAGCCACATAAAAAGTTATACAATACTAAAGCATAAACTAAAATACATGCAACAAACCAAACACCAATAAAAAAACACAAATGAAAGATTATAAACATATAAACAAGCTCTCCAGCAACTCATGAAACTCCTTAAGCAACCCAACAAAGCAACATGTTGAGCATCTTATAAAATTTCTTAAGCAACCCGTAAAACTCCGTAAGCAACATGTTAAGCAACTTATAAAATTACATAAGCAACTCATAAAACTTTCTAAGCAACTCGTTGAGCAACCCAATAAAGCAACATTTTAAGCAACTTATAAAATTGCTTAAGCAACCCATAAAACTTCTTAAACAAACTATAAAACTCCTTAAACAATCTGTTAATAAGCAACTCATAAAGCAACTTGTTAAGCAACATGTTAAGTAACTTATAAAACTACGTAAGCAATCCATAAAACCCGTTATGAACAACTCAATAAAACAACATGTTATGCAACTTATGAAATTGCTTAAGCAACCCGTAAAACTCCTTAAGCAACCTATAAAACTCCTCAAGTAACATGTTAAACAACTTATAAAACTCCTTAAGCAACCCATAAAACAACTTTTCAAGCAACCTATAAAGCAACTTATAAAACTACTTAAGCAACTCATAAGATTATTTAAGCAACTTGTTAAGCAACCCATAAAACTTCTCTGTTTTAGCCTCTCAAAACAGAGTTTTTTTTTTAAATAAATAATGAAAGTTATTTTATAATGAAGTGATGGGTTTCTTTTTTTTTTTTTTCCTACTTAAAGTATTTGTTTATATGTTTTTACAATTACTGTGTATATAGTTTGAACTATATATATATATATATATAAAAGAGCAAAATAGATGAATTTGGTATATATAATTGAACTTGGGGTTAACAAATGCAGTAGAATTCATCAAGTACAATACAACCTAGTATCTAATATTTTCTATAAATATATATGACTAAAACAGTGCATAAAGCAATCATCTTTGTTTGAACCAGGAAATTATTGAAAATAGGTATAATTTTAGATATATATATATATATCCTATAGAGTAATTAGTACATAAGTGAAAAATAAAATATAGTAGCAAAGAAGCTTTCTTAGCTAAGACGTAATCTTGAAAGAAAAACTTAAATATATATATTAATGAAAGAAATTTTTAATCACCGTATAAATGAAAAAAAAAACATTGTTATAGATATGTTAATGAAAAAACCCCTAAAAATAAAATTATTAAAAGTATATAAACACTATAAATTTATTAAATTAAATATTATATATTATTGTATTTTTAATATAAACTATATTTAATTGTTTCCATAAAAATATTTTTTAAGAAACTTTACTTAAATAATTTTGTACCTATATATAGCTAGTGATTTTAAAAAATCACTAACCGAATAATTTTCCATATATAAATGTAGGAATAAATATTATTATGATGTATCTATATTAAAGTATTATGTAAATATAAATATTTTAAAGTATATATATATATATATGATTTTTTTTTTTGGTTCAAGTGAAGAATTTGCTGCACCTACTTTTAATATTTGTTTTTATTTTTTTATTTTTATGAAATCTTAAATTAGATTATTTTTCTAAAAAATATATTTAATATTTATTTTTCCACGGACCAACTTCATTAAAAGAGTGGGTAATTAATGTTTTTAATTTTTTTTTTTATAAAACTGGTTTAATAATTGTTTTATATTTTAGTTATACGTCTTTTTTTTAAAAATAAAGTGTTAATATATTTATATCAAATAATTTTGGGTCCAAAACTTAGAAAATAACTGCATTCCGTTTCTCTAAGAACTTTGCCAAACATATAATAAGTCAAAATATATGGAAAAGAGAAGAATATAACTATTAACAAGAGAAACATACAAAAACTTTTGACTAAAGAGATATATATATATTATATTGTACCGGAGGGCCATCTGGGGGTGCTTGAGGGATGAACTTGCAATTACCAGAGCCAT
This sequence comes from Humulus lupulus, assembly GCF_963169125.1. NCBI lineage: Eukaryota > Viridiplantae > Streptophyta > Magnoliopsida > Rosales > Cannabaceae > Humulus > Humulus lupulus. The sequence goes on from NC_084798.1 coordinate 6,466,645, forward strand.
TGAAGCACCAACCATGGTACACACACTGCAATCTCCCCCACTGATCGATCCTCCCTTCTGATAATGGAGCCAACCTATGAGGACAACTATCATCAAACACCTTCCAAACACTCTCATTCTTGTCCCACCACACCACCACATCGAGCCCCATCACCTTCTTCCCATGCGGTCTCCTCTTGTCCAGATCACAAACCGGCATGATCGGACACCAGTTGCTATACCAGTCGAATTTCTCATCTGGGTTCTGAGTTTCAACCGCTGGCTGAAAAGGGTCAGTGAGATCTGTCGAAACAGATGAAGAAATGGAAGTGAAAAGCTTGGATCTTGACACAGTAGTCCGTTCACCAAACGAAAAAGATGAAGTGGGTGGTATTTGGTTGAAGTTGGAGTGAAAGAGTTTCTTGTCAAGTCTGGATGGAATAGCATTGGGAAGAGAATGAAGTGTAGGGGTTGCTCTGAGAGCTACCATGGCTGGTTTGTTTTTACAGAGCTCAAACACAACAGAGCTTGATGAGGTTGAAGTTGAAGGTGGTGGGTTTCACATTATTATTCTAGTCTTTTTTATGACACTTTCAACTAATAAGCATTCAACACGTGTCACCATCACAAAAAAAAAATGATTAACTTAGATTATATTGATGAACACATATTTAAATTTAAAATAAAATATATAAATTACATTTATTCCCGCATTATGTGTGATGTTAGACACTTTTTCTGTCCCATAATAATACTGTTGTTGACCAGATAATGTATTTTTAATAATTTAATGAAAAATATTTGAAAAAATCTACAATAAGGTTGGCTTTTTCAACTTACCAATAAAGTAAATCAATTTTGACTATTTTATCTCGGTGTTCGTTGTATTCGTAGGTTTTCTCCAAAATTTTTAAAAAGTATAAATAATTACGGTGCTCAAATCGGGATTCAATTATTCTGTTGCATGAATTTTTTTTTTAATACTTGTGTAAAATAAATTTTTTGAACCTGATTTTAGTACCATAAATAATTTTTATTTTTAAGAAGTCTCCTATGACTAACACAAAACATGGGATCATAATTAATTTATGTGTCTAAAATAAGATCATATCCTACCAATAAAGTAAAAAAAAAGCCTACTTAATACTCTGAACCCTTTTCAAACATGTTATTATGAACTGAGTTTGTTTTTTAAAAAGATTTATATTTTTTTAGATTTTGTATTTTAAAAAAATTATTTTTGGATCTTATATTTTATAAAATAGTTCAAATAGATTTCAAAACTTAGTTTTAGTGAAGAAAAAATGAATATAACAGCATAATTTTTAAGCAGAATAAATTTATTTTTATTCTGAATTATTAATTTAATAAATTATTTATAATTTTTGTTAAATAAACTTTGGTCAAAATTGAATTTATAATTTCATTTGATTTATTTTATAAAGCATAAAATTAAAAAGTAATTTATAGAACACAATAGTATTTTTGAGCAATTATTTAGATGTACTTATGACCTTATGACAAGACCTTAGCATTCATTTGTTCAAGCACTAATCCGAGCCTCCATTTGGTGTAAAATCAAATTGGGCAGTGTGCAGTGATGTCATGACAGCTCATCGCTTACCAATTAAACTAATCATTTAATTTGAACTAGTACTAAATAATTGCCCCTATTTAAGTGTCTGGACAAGTCTACATTTTGCCAGTAATAAAAATTATTGTATGTTATTTATTAAGGCCTATAATCTTAGTAGAACAATTAGCAACATTAAAATAATATTATACACGACCAGAAAAACACTTTATTATAGTATACTATATTATGCATTATTATATTGCATATTTCATTATAGTGTGTGTGAGGGTATTTTGTCTCTAATTTATTAGTTATTTTCCTTTTACATGTTTTATTAATGATTTGCAGATTAAATGCTTATTTGTAACATGGGAGCGTGACAATCACGTGACTAATTATAGGGAAAAAGATGTTAGTTTATTTACGGGGAGAACATCAAAACACACATTTTACTGAATGATGGGAGGAGAAGGGTATTCTGCGTGATCCAAGATAAAGGTAGAGGCTTTATCGGTTCAAATTGATTCGGGAGGACTCAGTTGTAATTGGCGAGAAATGGAACTTGGGGCAAGCACGTGGACCAATGGCGATAAGTCATCTCTAACCCTTTCTTTCTCTTTTGCTTTAAATAACGGATTCCAATCGTAGCTAGGGGAGTTCTTTTTGGAGTCTTTATCATATTGTTACTCTGTCAAAATAGAAAGTAAGAACCGAATTAAGCATTAGAAAGTTTTCTTGTAAGTACCCATCATTAGTTTTTGTCAAAAATTGTTCATGTCAAAGATCGTACGCTCCAGAAGCCTCTCACATGAGTTGATTAAGTCAATAGGGAAGTAAAGATAGAAAGTAGTAGAGCAAAGGTCATAAAAGAATCATATCCAAAGTTTCTATTTTTGGAAACCCAATGTGCTCAGGAAAATTGACCCGAACAGTATGTTATATTATATGAAAAATTTTCAAACGGTAAGCATAACTATAGTCATGAGAAATTTTTGTGTATTATGTGAATGAGTAATGGTAAAAACACACTTAAAATATAAGCTAAAATCACACACTATGATTTGTTATCAATTTTTGCCATATATATTTTCATGTAGTATTTATTATTTTAAATTATGTGGTTATAATTAGAGTATGTCTCAATCATTACTTACTTATATGTAAATATAGTGAGACAACCATTTTGAAGCTACCAAGCAAAATAGTGCTATAGAAACGATGGCAGACTACCAAAAAAAATATAAAAAATGAATTCTTTACGAAAAATAAATTAAATAAAACATATTTTAGTTTTTTTCAACTTTCCTCACAAATAAATGAGGACAATATAAAATATCACTTTTATTGATTGCACACACAGCCTTAAGAAGAAGATACAATATTTACATAGTAAGAAAAATAGATAGTGTTGGATTATCACAAAGGCTTAGAAGGTAAAGTGTGTAGCTAGTATAGTTTTCAACAAAATCATATTGACATAATGCATGCCAATATATCTATGAACTCTCTCTGATTATTTCATTGCTAGAGAATCATAGTTTGCTAATATGCATCCTTTCGCATATTATGTAAAAGATGTTTTAACGAAAAGCATGGTCATAGTCATGATAATGGAAGATCTTGTGGATAAAGTGAGAAAGCCACTTTGAAGCTACAAAGCAAAGTAGTGCCATAGAAACCATGGCACTCTTTAATGTTTGGCCTTGTTTGGTTGTAGCAGCAGCATATCCAATCAAGGCTATGGGGATCACTTGTGTACGCCCTGAATATCAGTACATACTTTGTTGAGGCAGCTCGAGCAAAGTGAACTAACGAAAAGCCATAACCAATGCGCCACGTGTTCACCATTCATCCGGGAAAATTTGGTAAGGTCCCATAAACAAATAGCTTTAATATAATATAATATTATATTAAAATCACAAATAAACCCAATTTTGATCAAAAAAATTTGAACTAAAATCACAAATAATTCATCAAACTAACAACTCTGAATAAAAATACAGTCATTTTACCTAAGAACTGTGTTGTTATACTTAATTTTTTGTTCATCAAAATCAAGTTTAGGGGCCTATTTGAACCATTTTACAAAACACAGGTCTAAAAAATAATTTGTCAAAATACAGAGTCTAACACAAGTAATGAAGCAAAACACAAAGTCTAAAAATATATAAACCCAAAAATAAATATATATATTTATTACATACGTTAAAGTAAGTCTATATATAGACTACAAGAAAAACTTTTAGTATCACCAAAAAAAAAATTGAAAACTGACCATAATTAACACTTTTTGAAATCTTGAGGAGCACTGTGTTATTGTAGGTAAGGGTATTTTGTTTTCATAATACTTGTTTACACCTATAAAAAAGTAGGGTTTCACTACAAATAAAGGTAACATTTAGAGATAAATTTTTAGTCACAACATATATTTTGTATGACTAAATATCACTTTTAGTAACAACAAAAAATTACTTGTGACTAAAATATCATAATTAATTACAAGTTGTCACAATGTAGTTTTAGTCTCAATCTATTATTTTTAGTGATAAAGTTTGTTGTGGCTAAAAATACATTTAGTAACAACAAATTATGATTTTTGTGACTAACACTTTTAGTCATAGACTTTTTAGTGATGACATAGATAAGATGATTTTTCTTTAGTCGCAAATTTTTTACTTTTAGTCACAAAATTTATTGTGACTAAAACTAAGATTTTTTTGTAGATATTGAGTCCTTAAGATTTTTTTTTAAATGGTGTCAATTACATCATTTTCTTTAACATCATCTAATTTTTAACAAAAAAGTTAAAGAAATTTTTTTACTTATATTTAAAATTAATTAGAATAAAATAATTGATTTTAAAAAATAAAAGACTAAATACAAATATTTTTAATAAAAATAATATTTTCTCTCTTTTACAAATTGAGGATAAAAAGCTGTCAAATAATTGATGGCACCCATAATATAAAAAAGGATTTGTAGGGAATTTTGTTTGGAAGAAGATAATGAAAGATTTTAAAGAGATAATAGAGTTTTGAACACTTAGAACACTTCCAATGCTGATGACAGAGGCGTTGTCATAGTTATTTGTGGATCTCCAGATTAGATTGTTGCCAAGAGAAATTACTAAAAGTTGGCAACGTTGTTATTTTGTTTTTTATTTTAATAAAAATATTTTTGATTTAGTGAAAAAAAAAATATAAAATTATTAATATTTTAATATTTTTGACAAGGACTAGTACATGCTCTTAAATTTCAGCTTTACCTCTACTCAGTAGACTGTGTACTGACAGCTGAACAGTCTACTTTCTCAGAAAACTTCCTAGCCCTTGATCAATTGAATGGTCAAGATTATAAGCTATAGAAACAACAAAACCGTTACATCAATTAAATGGTATTGAATGGCTCATATTCACATAAGGAATGGTATTATATAGTGAGAAAATTTTTCTGTATTAATATATGAATATAGTGAGACAACCATTTTGAAGCTACAAAACAAAACAAAATAGTGCCATAGAAAACGATGGCAGTCTTTACTGCTTGGCCTTGTTTGGTTGCATAGCCAATCAGAGCTATGGGAATATCACTTGTAACATTATATTTGTAATGAGAGCTATGGCTCCAATACCTGAACAAAAGTGATCAACTTCTTTAGCATAATCTAATTAAAAGTAGGTCAAAATGACCTATTTTTTAAAAGTAGTTTTAAACTCGGACCTACTTTTAATTTTTTTTTGTAAAATAATCTATGTCTAATATTCGATCAGTTATCAAAAAAATTTGATTAGTTGTCTAAAATTTTCGACCGACTAATTAAATTTTTCGACCATCTATCTAAATTTTCGACTAGCTGTTTAAATTATGAGATGTCATTTTACAAATAATTATTAACTAGACTATAGTACAAAATGACTTTAAAAAATAAACAACAATTCCATAAATATAATATTTTATGGGTTTATATATTTTTAGACCATGTGTTTTGTCTTATTACCTGTTTGGACCATGTATTTTAACAAATTACTTTTTGGATCCAATGTTTTGTAAAAAAATTTAAATAGAACCCTAAACCTGATTTTGATCAAAGTTTTCTCAACTGAAATTACAAATAATTCACCAAACTAACAATTCAGAAAAAAAAATTTAAATCATTCTGTTTAAAAATTGTGTTGTTATATTCAATTTTTTCTTCAGTAAAATTGAGTTTAGAAGTCTATTTGAATCATTTTACAAAATATAAGGTTAAAAAATAAATTTTTTAAAACACAAAATTCAAATAGGTAATAAAAAAAATATAAGGTTAAAAAAAGTATAAACTCATATTATATTTGTAATTTTATTTTATTTCTCGTTTTAAAGGGATAAAAAAGCCTAAAAAGTTTTTATTACTTTTAATGTACCCTCTTTCCAAATAACACATCTATTCTTTTTTTTTTTCTTCTACTTTTTAGAAAATGAATAACACATCTATTCTTAACAAGCAACTTTTTTCACAGTTTGTATTTTAAATATATATATTTCATGACACTATTTCTTTTGATGTCTAATCAATCACACGATGAGCATTTGGCTTTTTTCGGCAATGCTTTGTGCCATTCATTGCCCATCCACCCCCACCATCTAGTGTCTCTTAATAAAACCCATCTAATAAAGAAAAGAGAAAGAGTTATATTTACATCTTGATAAAATATCATACGGCGGGTAAAGAGGAAAACACTTCTTGAATTGTATAATAATAATAATAATAATAATAATAGATTATTCTATGATAGGGGTTTCAAAAAGAATCTCATAGGTGAGAGTCTTTTGTATTTTTGACTAGTGAATAATTTTCGGTGTGATTTTTTTTATGATTATATATATTGTAGTTATTTTGAGCATCCTGCGAATTTTCAAAAAATTCCAAATAATTTACAGTGCTGAAAACTAGATTTAAACATGTTATTTCTACAAGCATAAAAAAATTAGTCACGAGTGCAACAACCTGCTTTTAAACTATAGTTTTCAATACTATAAATTATTTGGAATTTTCTGAAAATTTGCAGGATGCTCTAAACAACTACAATATATACGGTCATAAAAAAACCGCGTTGAAAATTGTTCACGAGTGGAAAACACAAAAGAGCTCCATCAGTAGGGCTCTTTTTGAAGCCCCTACCAAAGAAATTTCCAATAATAATAATAAATAAATTTCATTTATTAATTAAGAGAATACCTTACTTTAAATAAATAAAAATTACTCTTGGTGTGATCTTTAGTAAAGATGTAGAAAAAAATAAATAGTGTAAAGATTGTACTACATTAGTGCAAATGTGCTATATTATTTATAGAGTTATTCTTCAAACTAGTATTAAAAAAATTTAAGATAATTTTTTTATATTGTACTCTCTATTCTTTATATGTTTATATCTAAATATATTTGATGTAATTATTATTTTATTAGTTTTCATATTTATTCTTATTTTAAATTTAATTAGTATATATATTATGAAGTTATGTATGTTGATGTTGCTCGATCTCATGGTGGAGATGTTAGGGTGATCCTCCTCCTGATTCAACTCAGATACCTATAGTGTGCGAGGCAGATCATTTAATAGAAAAAATTATTGTTGTTAATATTTTCATATCTTTTTTTTTTTACTTTACTTTACAAATGTAGCACAAACTTGAAGAAAACGATTTTAGTCTAGATCAAAAAATCTGGAGACGCCTTCAAGGAAAATGAATGTAAATCTCTTCCAATCAAGTTTTGTTGGAACCTTTTGTTATGAATTATTAAAAATTGATACATTTGTGTGTGATATGGGAAAAGTCCCACACGGATTTGGAACACTCTTCATAGAGTGTATATATATTGCAAATGCAATGACTTGGGGTGTGCCCCAAAGGGTACCCAGTTTTGTGCGAATGGGTGAGGACTCACACACTTGACCACCACACACGCGCGCGCGCGCCACCGAGCCGAGCCGAGCTGAGCTGGCTGGCGGGTGGGTGGTGTGGTGTCGTATTAGCGTTTTATTTTTTAAACAAAGGTATCTAAACGTTTTAAACGTTCACTTTAATAATACCAAAAACGGTTCTATTTTTATTAATTGAAGATAAACGTTTTTAGCCATTTAATCCTTAATCCTCCTCTGATTTAATTAAGAAAAAAAACGTTTTTTTGACCGTTTTGGGGATTTTTCTGTGTATAAATAAGATAGAACCATTTTGAAAAAACATAGAAGATATACACAGTGTTTTCTTTCTTGGTTCTACAAAATTTCTCAGAGAGCAATTTTATAAAGGGTGTACAAGAACGATCCTCTCAGTGCAGGGAGAGATCGTACAGAGGCTGTTTTATCCTGGGGACGGCGTGGTTGATAGACTGCCGTGCACACTTAGGGCAGAGCCGCGAAACGTCTTAAAGAGAGCGACTTTGTCCGCGACTCAGCCAGAAATTTTGATCGGTAAATTCGTTCCATTCTTTTTCTATTGTGGAATATCAATTTTAAGACGTTTTGTTCTGCTATGGCTGCGACCGATGATTTTTCTGGTTCTACCTCTGTTGATATTAACAAGCCATTTCGCTTTGAGGGTTTGCACTTTAAGCGTTGGAAACAGAAGATGCTTTTTTATTTGACCATGAAGAAGGTGGCGTTTGTGCTCACTGCTCTGAAGCCGGTTGTCCCTGAAGCCTCGACCGACAAGGACAATCAGACTGAACGTGAGAAGCAACAGAAGGACTTGGACTCCTGGGTGGAAAATGATTTCCTATGTAAGAATTTTATTCTTAACGGTTTATCTGATGATCTATATGACTATTATAACTCAGACAAGTTAGCAAAGGAGATTTGGGAGGCGCTGCAAAAGAAATATGATACAGAGGAGGCGGGGACTAAAAAATACGCTGTTAGTCGCTACCTGAAGTATCAGATGGTTGATGATAAATCTGTGGAGGCCCAATCTCACGAAATTCAGAAAATTGCTCATGAGATTATCTCGGAAGGTATGGCCCTTGATGAACAGTTTCAAGTTGCTGTTTTAATTGACAAATTACCTCCTTCCTGGAAGGACTTTAAAAATGTTCTCAGGCATAAGACTAAGGAATTTTCCTTAGAAAGTTTGATCACCCGCCTTCGAATCGAGGAGGAAGCAAGGAAACAAGACCAGAAAGAAGAGGTGCTTGTTGTCTCTAACAGCATCCCTAAGAAGCCCACACCTGCGGTTCTGAAGCCAAATGGCAAAACCTTTAAGAATCAGAACCGCAACTCGAATTCAAATTCCAACCGCAACGCGAATTCAAATCCCAACCGCAACAACCAGCACAATCCTCGAAACAACAATCAGAATTGGAACCATAACAGGAACCAACATGGAAGGCAGCAGCCTCCACCTAAACAGAATGACTCTGGACAATTCCTTTGTTACGTTTGTAACAAGCTAGGTCATATGGCACGTAAGTGTAGGAACAAGCCAAGCACTGCTCCGCAGGCTAACTTGACTGAAGAAGCTTTTATAGCTATGATTTCTGAGATCAACCTTATTGGTGGATCAGATGGGTGGTGGGTAGACACTGGCGCTTCTCGCCATGTCTGCTATGATCGTGCTATGTTTAAAACATACACTGCTGCTGATGATAAGAAAGTGTTGTTGGGAGATTCCCACACCACTATTGTTGCTGGGATGGGAAATGTGGAGCTTAAGTTTACCTCAGGAAAGACTTTATTACTGAAAGATGTAATGCATACTCCTGAGATGAGAAAGAATCTGGTTTCTGGTTTTCTGCTTAATAAGGCTGGGTTTACTCAAACTATTGGGGCTGATTTGTACACCATCACTAAGAATGGTATTTTTGTTGGGAAGGGTTATGCTACTGATGGTATGTTTAAGTTAAATGTTGAATCCAATAAAGTTTCTCCTTCTGCTTATATGTTGTGTGATTTTAATGGTTGGCATGCTAGACTTTGTCATGTTAATAAGCGCATTATTAAGAACATGAGTAACATAGGATTGATTCCTAAAGTGTCAGAAAATGATTTTGAAAAATGTGATTTTTGTAGTCAAGCAAAAATAACTAAGACTCCTCATAAATCTGTTACTAGAGAATCTGAGCCACTAGATTTAATTCATTCAGATATTTGTGAACTTGGCGGAACGTTAACTAGGAATGGTAAACGTTATTTTATCACTTTTATTGATGATTGTTCTGACTTTACTTATGTGTACTTGATGAAAAATAAAAGTGATGCGCTTGACATGTTCAAATTATTTGTGACTGAAATTGAGAATCAATTCAATAAGAAAATTACAAGGTTTCGTAGTGATAGAGGAACTGAATATGATTCAAACATGTTTATTGAGTTTTATAATTCTCATGGCATTGTACACGAAACCACTGCACCATATTCACCTGAAATGAACGGTAAAGTTGAAAGGAAGAATCGAACTTTTACTGAATCTGTTGTGGCTATTTTATTGAATTTTGGTGCTGCATCTCATTGGTGGGGTGAAATTCTTTTGACTGTTTGTTATGTGCTGAATAGAGTTCCTAAGTCTAAAAGTAAAGTTTCACCTTATGAGATCTTGAAAAATAGGCAACCTAACCTGTCTTATTTTAGAACTTGGGGTTGTCTGGCTTATGTTCGTATTCCTGATCCTAAGAGAATTAAACTAGCAAGTAGAGCCTATGAATGTGTATTTATCGGATATGCAATTAATAGTAAAGCATATAGGTTCTATGATCTAAATGCGCATGTTATTGTGAATTCAAATGATGCTGATTTTTATGAACATAGATTCCCTTTTAAATTGAGAAATAGTGGGGGCGCATCTACTAGCAACATTACTGTGATTAGGAATAATGAACATATTGAGGATAGAGAATCAGAACCTAGGAGAAGTAAAAGAACTAGAGTTGCTAAAGATTATGGTTCTGATTTCTGTGTCTATACATTAGAGGAGGATCCTGCTAACCTCCAAGAAGCCTTGTGCTCTTTAGATGTTGACCTTTGGCAAGAAGCAATAAATGATGAGATGGAGTCTCTTGAGTCTAACAAAACGTGGCACTTAGTTGATTTACCTCCTGGTTGTAAGCCTATAGGTTGTAAGTGGATTTTGAAAAAGAAATTAAAACCCGATGGTACTGTTGAAGAATACAAGGCTCGTTTGGTAGCCAAGGGTTTTAGGCAGAGAGAAAACATAGATTTCTTTGACACCTTTTCACCTGTTACGAGGATAACATCCATTAGAGTTTTGATTTCCCTAGCTGCCATACACAATCTAGTTGTACACCAAATGGATGTTAAGACTGCTTTTTTGAATGGTGAATTGGAAGAAGAGATCTATATGGATCAACCGGAAGGGTTTGTGATCCATGGCCAGGAACATAAGGTTTGCAAGTTAGATAAATCTTTGTATGGTCTTAAGCAGGCACCTAAGCAATGGCATGAGAAATTTGACAATTTAGTTATCTCACATGGATTTAAAGTGAATGAAAGTGACAAATGCATTTATTATAAATCTGATAATGACATTTGCACTATTGTATGTCTATATGTGGATGACTTGCTCATATTTGGTTCGAATATCCATGTTGTGAATGTTGTGAAATCTCTGTTGTCTGCTAACTTTGATATGAAGGACCTCGGAGAAGCGAATGTAATCCTTGGTATTAAGATTACTAGGTCCGAAAAGGGAATTTCTCATGATCAATCTCACTATATTGAGAAGATTCTAAAGAAATATAATTACTTTGATTGTAAACCTGCTTGCACACCATATGATCCAAGTGTAAAGTTATTTAAGAACACTGGTGACGGTGTAAGACAATCTGACTATGCGAGCATCATTGGCAGTCTTCGATATGCCACTGATTGTACGAGACCCAACATTGCCTATGTCGTGGGATTATTGTGCAGGTTTACTAGCAGACCTAGTATAGAGCATTGGCATGCTATTGAAAGGGTCATGAGATACCTAAAGAGAACCATGAACCTTGGATTACATTATCAGAAGTTTACAGCTGTTCTCGAAGGTTATATTGATGCAGACTGGAACTCTCTGTCTGATGACTCCAAAGCAACAAGTGGCTATATCTTTAGTATAGCTGGTGGAGCTGTTTCTTGGAAATCAAAGAAACAGACTATTTTGGCACAGTCCACCATGGAGTCAGAAATGATAGCACTAGCTACAGCTAGTGAAGAAGCAGGTTGGCTGAGAAGCCTGCTAGCTGAGATCCCTTTATGGGAAAAACCGATACCAGCTGTGTTGATCCACTGCGATAGTACCGCGGCTATTGCAAAAATTCAGAACCGTTATTACAATGGTAAGAGACAACAGATACGTCGTAAGCATAGTACTGTTAGAGAGTTTCTCTCAACAGGAGCTATTAGAGTGGATCATGTACGCACTGATGATAACCTAGCAGATCCTTTGACGAAAGGATTAGCTAGAGAGAAAGTCCATAAAACATCGAAGGGAATGGGACTATTGCCCTTAGAATGATGAATCACTCATGATGGTAACCCAACCTAAAGACTGGAGATCCCAAGAACTAGGTTCAATGGGTAATAACAAGTTGTGAAGTGATATGAGTTGAATCATGCTATTTCCATTAAAGCAAATAGAAGCATGAATTCCTGAAGCGATGAGAGGATGAGTTAATAGAAACTCTTAATGAGATCTATACTCTATGTGGAGTGGAGTACCGAGCTACAGGAGTACTCTTAATAGACTCACCTACGTGAATGTGGAAGTGGGGCCGCTTCCTATGGAATTTGGGCAAAATTTCTAGAGCATTCACTATACTGGGATAGACGTGCATGGCCATTAACGCACGGGCTGTTTTGATTACACCCTTGAAAGGTTGGTGCGTGGTACGATGTTAGAAATAGAGTTCAAGACTACGTGTCACTCTAGTATAATCTAAATCGTATTCACTACGCAAATGTTCAAATCGAAAGATACATTTGTTTATGCACAATCTTATAGATTCTGAAATTGCTCAAGAAAATATTTTTAAAAATTCAAGTGGGGGATTGTTGGAACCTTTTGTTATGAATTATTAAAAATTGATACATTTGTGTGTGATATGGGAAAAGTCCCACATGGATTTGGAACACTCTTCATAGAGTGTATATATATTGCAAATGCAATGACTTGGGGTGTGCCCTAAGTCGTACCCAGTTTTGTGCGAATGGGTAAGGACTCACACACTTGACCACCACACGCGCGCGCGCCGCCGCCGCCGTCCGTCCGACCGAGCTGAGCTGGCTGGCTGGCGGGTGGGTGGTGTGGTGTCGTATTAACGTTTTATTTTTTAAACAAAGGTATCTAAACGTTTATATTAATTTTAAAACGTTCACTTTAATAACACCAAAAACGGTTCTATTTTTATTAATTGAAGATAAATGTTTTTAGCCGTTTAATCCTTAATCCTCCTCTGATTTAATTAAGAAAAAAAACGTTTTTTGACCGTTTTGGGGATTTTTCTGTGTATAAATAAGATAGAACCATTTTGAAAAAACATAGAAGATATACACAGTGTTTTCTTTCTTGGTTCTACAAAATTTCTCAGAGAGCAATTTTATAAAGGGTGTACAAGAACGATCCTCTCGGTGCAGGGAGAGATCGTACAGAGGCTGTTTTATCCTGGGGATGGCGTGGTTGATAGACTGCCGTGCACACTTAGGGCAGAGCCGCGAAACGTCTTAAAGAGAGCGACTTTGTCGCGACTCAGCCATAAATTTTGATCGGTAAATTCGTTCCATTCTTTTTCTATTGTGGAATATCAAGTTTGATTAAAAAAAATGAGACTTATCATGCTGTTGGAACTAATGTGGCTCGAGTCTCATTGGGAACATTGTAGTTATCAAAGAATTTAATTGTATCAAATATCTTTCAACCAATGTCGTTTGTTAAATTGTTCAAACCTTTATGACACATTTATTAAAGACTAATCGAAATCGAAATAAATTAATGGAGAAATAAATGAGAATAAAATATGTAAGAATCAGAATTATTATTTGTATTATGTTGTCTACTAAAATTATTCGAAAAGATAATTGAAATCATTTTATGTCATTTACATCATCAAAAAACGTAATCAGAATGCTTAAATTGATTGAATTATGATTTTTAATTAAAAAATATAAAGTAATTATTTTATGATAAAAAAAATTAAAAAATAGAAACCATTACTGAGGAGAGAAATATTCATTATCAAACCAAGTTTTTCTATTCTCTATTTTAATAAACACGTGAATAGAAATCATTACCACACTATAAATAATATCCGTTGACCTTAAGTAAACACGCCGATAAATAAATCGATAACCGATACTCCCTAGTCCCTACTCCCTACTACTTACTCATTTAAAAGCATGGTGGTAGTCATGATAATGAAAGACTTTGTGGATAAAGTGAGCCAACCACTTTGATGCAACAAAGCAAAGTAATGCTATAGAAACCATGGCAGTCTTTAATGGTTGGCCTTGTTTGGTTGCAACAGCAGCATATCCAATCAGAGCTATGGCGACCACTTGTAGCACTACTTCTAACACTTTTAAAACCTTGTGTGCACCACTGCAACTGGGACAGTTCACCACATGGCTCCAATACCTGAACAAAAAAAAAGAAGTAAAATGTATTGTTAAAGGGCACCATTGGTGTCCAACATCACAAGAAGGTGTCATACAGTTATTGATACAATCCAATATCGGATCCCACACATTTGAATTTAATAAATATTATAAAGTATCGCTAATTAATCATGAGTTGAGTTGCTACCTCAAGTAGTATTGGTGCCAAATAGTAACATTCTATAGAAAAACCAACCAAAAAGTGTTATAATTTTCTTTTAATCTAGTTTGTGTTTGTGATAACATTTAAGATGGATTTTTTCTTGTAATGGTAATAAAATTATTGTTGTTACTACCTGTCCATAAGTTGTTGTCTAGGAGGAGATGGAGGAAGAGCAGTAGTGAATTTGGGTCTCCAATCAACCTGGCCACCGGCATACTTGTTTAGCCAATTTCTGAAGGCAACGATTGCAGCATCTGATTTTGTTGGCACAAAACATGCTTTGTGCCACTGCCCACGCCCACCATCCATTATTCTCCTCTCCTATATAAATATATAAATATATGTATATATATACCAAGGAAAAAAGCTAATATGTTACAAAAAAAAAAAAAAAGTAACAAATTTCGAAAAGACCCTTAGGTAGGTACATTACTTTTGTTCCTAAGGAAGGGCGTTTATCTGTTTTTTTGTACTTTGAGAAATTATAATTCAATTTTTTTTTGTTTCACAGCGTACATGTTAGATGTTAAAAACATCCTGCTAATTTTTCAGAATATTTCGATAAATTTACAATGTCGAAATCAAAGTTCAAATAGTTTGTTTTTCACGTGTATAAAAAAAGAAAATCAAGCACGCATGTAAGTGATTATTTGAATTCTGATTTTAGCATTGTAAATAATTTAAAATTTTCTTATATAAAAAAAATTAGTTATAATTTCTCAAGACAAAAGTGATGCAACTACCAAAAAATAATATATAAAGATTTTAAAAAATGATCACCTCAGAATGCAGTAGGCTTAGATCTGAATCGAAAATTAAGTTCTGGGAAATATGAGACATCCATCTTGGAACCATTTCATTCCACAAAATTCCAAAGTTCTTTACATTTGTCCATATCACTCTGCTCTTCCCAGGACTAATTGGTACACAGCTAAAAACAAAAACTATCTTTTTCTGAACCACAAAACAAAACAAAAGCAAAAATCATCAAAGCAAACTTTTTAAGATTTTTTTTAATACTTACATGTAGTTACATTTCATAAATTTATATATATATATATTATATGTTACCTTTGGTCCAAAAGAGGCACGAGAACAATACAAAGATGGTGCAAAAAATATGTTAGTAGCAAACTCTCGCTTTCCACTAAAACCATCAATATTAAGATTCTCCACAATCAATTCCAAAGGTATGCCACCTTCTCTGTCAGCCCCACCTATTATAATACAGAAATTAATTTGTCATATTCTATGGTAATTACTTAAAATTTACAAACAACTAATGTAACTATGTCTATAATATATAGGAGAATTTTTTTTTACAGGGGCTTCATTTTAAGTTCTACCAGTAGGACTCTTAGTGTTTACAACCCGTGAGCAGTTTTCGGCGCGATTTTTTTTATGACCGTGTATATTGTAGCTATTTAGAGCATCCTACAAATTTTTAGAAAATTCTGAATAGTTTACAGTACCAAAAACTAGGTTCAAACATGTTGCACGCGTGACTAATTTTTTTTATGCCAGTGGAAAACATGTTTGAACCTAGTTTTCGGTACGGTAAACTATTCGAAATTTTCTGAAAATTTGCAGAATGCTCTAAATAGCTACAATATACACGGTCATAAAAAAAGTCGCGCCGAAAACTGTTCACTGATCGAGAAATAAAGTCCTGCCGGTAGAACTTAAAGTAAAACTTTTATAAAAAAATTATCCTATATATATATATAAAGCTGAACAACCTGAACCTTTTTGACACGTTTAGACCAGTTTTACTTTTTTTTTTTACAGGTTTCTATAGCGGTTTTCTATATCATTTACGGTGGAGCCTTATAAAAAAAAAAAGAAGATGGGTTAATTTGTTGAATGAAAAAAATACCACAGAGAATTTTCAAAAAAGATAAATTAATTTGTAGCTTATCTGGCTTAAGATTAGACAAAATCTTCTAGAATTATTGTCACAGGTGGAGAATATCATCTCATTCACAAGGTCATTCTGATATAAATATCTTTTATTATTTTTTTAAAACGTAAAAATTTAATAATTAGATAAATATTTTAACCTAAATAATTATATATTATTCTCAATTCTAGTATTTTTATAATAAAGAAACAAAATAAGCTCTTAATATATACCTTTCCTTAGTGGAGTCTTCATTATTCCATAGTGTGAGTAAGGAACATGTGCAGGGTCCATAATATTTTCGATTGAGACTTCATATCTGAAACAAACTTAAATTGCAAAGTTATTAAAAACAACAAACAATAATACATATATATGATGATATCATCTAGGATTCAGAATTAAATCAAATGGTTTTTGAAATATAATAATAGATATAGGACACTGAAAACTAGGTTTAAATATGTTATTTTTCACGCACATAAAATAATTTATTTACGCGTGCAACAACATATTCGAATTTACTTTTCGGTACTTTAACCTATTTACAATTTTATGAAAATTTACAAAATGTTCTAAATAGCTACAATATATACGACCATAAAAAAATAGTGCCGAAAACTGTTCATGAATCGAGAACACTGAGAGCCAAATTGGTAGAGTTTAAAGAGAAGTGCCTATATGAGAATTATCTAATATATGTATATATATATATATGTATACAAGGCATTACCCAATTGGAAGCTCTCTACTGCCCCATGAAACTCTAGTGAATGAAGGGTCATCTATCTCTTCAATGTAGGGAGGCCTTTTCTTCGTAAGAATATCTTTGTATTGAGGATCAGTGTTGGGCCAAAACCACACAACACCATTCTGGACAGTGCTTGGATAAGTAGCTGCACATGCTCTCTTCAATGTGTGAACCTGCAATATATATATATATATATATAAATGAGAAATTTGTGAAAATAGTTTTTTTTTTTAAATAATTTTGTATTCTAGCCTATTTTTAATAATTTTTTTGTAAAATGATATCTATCTAAAGTTCGATCAGCTGTTTAAATTTTTCAACCAGTTGTCTCATATTTTCGACTAATTGTTTGAATTTTTTGACCACTTGTCCAAATTTTCGATTGACTATCTAAATTATGAGAGACAATTTTACAAAAAATTATTAAAACTATACTAAAGTGCAAAATAACTTTAAAAGATAGACAATTTTCTCGAAAAACCCTATATATATATATATGGAAATTAATTTAACTTATTTATAATCATATTTTACACATATATATATATATATAAAAAAGCAAACTTCAAACTTGATGGTAGTACTATATATACCATATTAAATTCTACTTATTACTTGAACTTCTACACTACTCATCATATACAAATATAATATTGAAATATATCAACTAATTATAACTTTACCCGCTTTTTATTAACTAAATATGATTTTTTTTAATAATCAACTAAGGTATAGAATAATAAACTCATAATTAATCTAGTTTCAATAAAAAGTTTTACAAATAAAATAATCTATTAATTTTTTTTGTCTAGATATCATGTATGAAAAAATTAATAGTGAAATGTAAATAAAAGTATGTTATAAATGGAGTAAGTGCTTTTTATCAAAAATGTAAAAATTTCCGTTCATTACTTAATGTTGCATTAGATTTTTCAAACCATTAATCTTTGCTTTAATATTTTCTTAAATACTTTTGGATAATTCTAAAGTGGGGGCAAAGTAGGGACATAGAAAATGTCTTTACCGTAGGATCATTTTCTATTTCTGATATTTGGAAAAATTATAACCCATATATTTTTTCATGACAATATATATTAGATTTATGGCAGACATTCCACAAATTTTCAAGAAATTCTGAATAATTTACAGTGTTAACATCAAAGTTCAAACAATATGTTGTTTTGCACTCGTATAAAAAAACTTAGTCACGCGTGTAATTGACTGTTTGAACTCTGATTTGGGCACTGAAAATTATTCGAAATTTTTCAAAAATTTGTGAGATGTCAGCTATAACTACAATATACACAATTATGAAAAAAAAATTGGTCATAATTTTTTCAAATACCAGAATTAGAAAACGCTCTTACAATATGGGCATTTTCTATGTCCCTACCAAAGAATTATCTAATACCTTTTAATGTTAGTGAAAAAAATAATCTACTTATAATTATATCCCATAATTATAATTATATAGTTTAGTTAAATAGTTTTTAGAAAATTAAAAAAAAACAAATTCTAAACAAATACCAGTACATGTACAAAATTAATTGTGAAATTTTAATATTTAGTTATGGAAAAGCATAATTATTAAGGGTGTGATTGGTATCCAATTTGGATATAATTTTATGATTTTAGATTTTTTAAAATCTGTGGAACTCGTAAAAATAAATAATTCGTAGACTATATTTGAAAATTAAATCCAAATCAGAATTCAGATTTTATGAAGGAAAGTTGAAAACAATAAAATCATGTTTTCACTATTTTCATATATTCAATTTTTTAAAACTCAAAAACAGTTTTCATACATTGAATCAATCACATTTTCATAAATATGTTTTTAGTCACTAAATTTAGATTTTCATTTCAAAAATATAGTTTTCTAATTGCGAACCAATTAGACCCTAAAATAGTTAGAGAAAATTACATCATTCACGGTAATTGAAAAAAAATTGATTTATACGGTAATATAAACTAATTACTAAAATACGGTGATTTTACACCACAGTCATAAGTTTTCTCTAATATCAACTCTCTTCTACTTTTTTATTATATTGTCTTAGTATCGGACATAAAATTTCTAATTAAATATGTCATTTTTCACTTCTTCTTTTTTCTCTCCTTTAATATTATTTTTTATATTTAATTTGTTTACAATCCTATTTTTATTTAAATTGATATAAATAATCTTTCAATTTTATTATACATATTAATGAATTTTTGTAACATATATTAATAGTAGTAGGAGAGATAGTGATAAAAAAATATTATATTGTTTTAAAAATCATAGCTAGTGAAATCTCAACACTCAATGTTAAACTAAAATCTTAATCTAGTCAAAATTTAAGCTTTGTTGCAAAAATATATTTTAAAGTTAAAAAATTAATTTTGTAAATTTTTGTAACAATCATGTTAAATAATTTTATAAATATTTATGTAAATGTTAGTTACAAAAATAAACTTCTTGATTGTGAAATTAGTTTTACAAACTGTTGTTACAAAAATGTAAAACTTGTATATAAAATTATTGTAATCCACTACTCCGTAACTGCATTTTTATATAAATATATACAATACAGTGTTTTATAAATAATGAATATCTTAAATTTATATTTTTAAGTTGTATAATATAAATTTGATGGTTACTGTAACTTTTTGGTACAATATTGTAACATATGGAAAGTATAATATTTTTATGTAAATTTGGTTACGATTTCTTAACTATAAATTATTTTTGTAAATGTTAGTCACAAAAATATCTTTCCTAATTATGAAACTAGATTTGTAAACTATTGCTACAAAAATAAAAAATTAGTTACGAATTTGTTCGTAAGTTTTATGTAAAAAAAAATACAATTCTAAAACTAAATTTTGTAAATATTATTTACAAATATGTAAAATATATTTATAATTTTGTAACAGATATTTATAAATTTATAAACATTGATCACAAAAAAATGTATTTTACCGCTTTTATTTAAGATTTAAAAGTCACTCCGTATTTACATTTTTGCCACTGTATTTTTATCAAAAAATTTCGTATTTTTGTAATATACCATATTTTTCATATTTTTTTTAACTTTTAGTGCATTTTTGTAGATTTCCCAAATAGTTATATAACTTTGTGAGACTGAAAAGTTAACAAATAAAATAAAATAAATTACGTTAACAAAAAGTAAATAGAAAACAATAATAAAACCACAAAATTAAAAGAATTAAAAGTGGGCTGGGTTAAAAGTGGGCTAGCAGCCCATTTACAATTAAAGAAGGAAAATTTACACTCCCACCCATTATATTAAAAATAATTACTAATTTGTTATGGATATTTTAATATACAGATATTCTTGTATTAATTAACATATATAACAAACATTCAAAATTTAATTACGACTTTATTATATCCATTTTTATTTCAAATCAAAACATATACATTAGTTACCATTTTGATTACATTACTCTATTTCCTAGAAGAAAAAACACTTTAATTCCTTATAAAGATTTCTTCAATTGTAATATAGGGTGACACTGACACCCTAAAGTGCTATTTAACATATATCTACATAATTTTGCTACTGAGTAGTATCTTTTACAATGTGATACCAAAGAGTATCATGCATATTTTATAACAAATATATACTAACTAGTGAAATGCATCAAAATTATATTATTTGATATGTATTTGATATGGATTGCGCAAGGATTCACCCACATACACTTTGGTGTCATTTGCTTAGCTATTTCTTTTCATGGCCGAAAGAGCCTTCCAATCGGCTGCCGAATGGGTCTGCTCGACACCCGAATGAGGAAATACCAACATGCAAGCATTGCCACCATAGAGACTACATTAAATGCAGGAACAGTAATAACTACGCTGTTTCCCAACTTTAATATGTCTCTCAAGGACAACCGTTTAACTGATGCTTTTAAAGTAGAGATACAACTCTCTGGAATCGACCAAGATCTCACCTCCATTGGAGCTACCCTTCACTACCAAATGGCGTACAGACTCCAAGATCACGCTCTGGATCTTTCCTTGCCAACAGCTGATGAAGCATTGCTGGTCACAGTGGACTCTACCCAAGTTCCAACATGCACTCATATTCCAAGGCAAATCTCTACAGATGATCTTATGAAGATTTTGCCTAGTTCATGGATAACAAATTATGAGATGCTCCAAGCTGTCCAGACTCTTACTGAACCATCTTATCATAAACGAGAAGATGGCTCTGTCGAAATAATCTTTGACAGAACTCAAACCAAGGCTCCCAGTTGCTTTACCACCCAGTATATGATGACATCCGTCACACCGGTTGATGTGGAAATCCAGTCTTTTGATTCTCAAGGCAGTCCTATTTATGCTTTTGAATCTTCGGATGGACATAAGTATTGGGATGTGTGCGACTGCAAAAGTTGCCTAAGATCAGAAGAAGACATCCCAAATCCAAAGCAACGTCCGAGCTTGGGAAAACGACTTAAGCAACGGCTAAATCAATGAGAAAAGGAAATAGGATTGTTAGGCCAACCATCTGGAAAGTTTGACTATATAGTCAAATATTCTACTCCCAAAGGCTTACCTGACTCTCCTCCAAAACCAACTGGATGGGACATTGAGCTTCCTCCCACGAGCTCTCAAGAGCCTCCACTTTCAGTTCCCCAACAGAACATTTTGCCATGCTACAAAAAGGCAGCAAAATGGATGCAACATCATGGCGAAGCTTTTCCTGCTCAAAATCAGTTCCAACAAATCCCACAAGTATGTAGGATGACTACCGCTGATTATGAGTCAGATTTTCCTCCACTTAAGAAATTTGACAAGCAAGATGACCAAGGAACAGTCTCTCACCAACCAAAAGTTCAAAACTCTACAACTAGAAATGCAGACGGGACTCTCAAAAAGATATCTCCGACCGAAGAAGTTCTCAATTAGCAATCAGAAAACATGATTGCCCAAAACAAGGTCTTGAAACAAGTTGAGTTACAAAATACCAGAATAAAGACAGCAGTAAAACAATCCCAGAATACTGTCATTGACAAACTCACTGCAAAGATCCAACAGACTCATGAAGAGCTTCTAGCTATCATCAAAGCAAACTCAGTTCCGATGCAGTATTTCTAGCAAAAGAAGCTGAGAAGAAGAGCCTCAAAACCCAATATGAATCCCTCAAGAACCGGTTCTGCCAACAAGAACCGACAATGGCACCTTCAACCAGCTACTTGGGAACTTCATCCCCGTTTGGGATAGCTACGACGCCAGTCCCATGGCAGTTTGCTACAATACCAAAAACCTCTCAGCCTTTTCCTATTACCGGATCTGTACAAGAAGACTCTGTTGTAAGATTGAGGCGCATCAATGATGAAAACCAACAACAGAAGTTAAAAAAGGGAAAGAAAAAAGAATCACCGGGCCAAATGACAGATGAACTCAAACAACTTATGGTTCATCCAGCCGCAAACCCTTTGTCACAAATGATTCGCCATACAAGCACTCTCCACATCGCAGATAATGAAACAAACTCAGAGGATCAAAGTTCTTCGACTAGTTCAGGCAATTCTTCAGGAGACTGGTCTGAAGAAATAAGCTCAACTTCTGATGATTCCATACTGAGTGACTCTGAGAGCTTATCCAGTAAAACTTTGTCTAGCGATGACGATGAAACAGTTCCACATCTGATGGTGCAACCAGCTGAATCAAACTCACAGACCGAACCAATTATCACAAGCGAAGACGAAAGTGGAAACGAATCAACAACACCACATGTTCCCCCAAAACGGAAAAGTAAAGGTTCAAATTTTCAAACTTTTACTTTAGATGACCTCCCTCCATCAAGATGGCGCGAAAGGTTCCAGGAGTTTCAAGCTTGGCTCAGCCTAGAATCACAAAGACCGGAAGCACAGACAGGAACGATTTTCCTCAGCTTTGTTTCCCGTTTTACAGGCACCCTACAAGATTGGTGGACAAGTCTGGGCGACTACAGACAAATGACGTTTTTGCAACTTCCATCTGTCACAAATGCCCTGACCTACCTGTATATTGAGTTTTGCGGACAAGATGCTCAAGTCACTGAAAAAATTCGCGCAGAATTCTTTAAACTAAAGTGTTGTTCAATGGATAAGAGAGATTTGGAAAAGCATTACAAAAAGATGACTCAAAGATTCTACCAAATAGGTGGAATTGATGACCCAAATCTAAAACAAGCGTTCCTCTCTTCCATACCAAAACCACTAGGAGAAGAAACCTTCAGACTTCTCTCGGGAACAGGAAGAACCTTAGCTGATGCTATGATTAGAGAAATTTATCAACTAGTTCTAAAGGCATTGGAAAAGATGTGCTCTCAACATAAATTTATCCAAGAATTTATGAAACAATCCAAAAAGCTTGGAAAGGTTTGCAGCCAAAAGGGACTACGAATCAAATGCCAGTCAGAATCAGCATGTTCCTGTCATCCAGAAAAAAGGAAACACAGCAAAAGGTTTAAAACCAATAGGACCTTTAAATTCTCAAGGGGAAAAGAACGCCGCTCCTACAAGTTTCTAAGGAGGAAACGCTCTTTCAAGAAAAAGTCTGACAGATGTTTTATCTGTGGTGAAAATGGACATTATGCCAAACAATGCCCCAAAGGGAAAACCGCCAAACTAATCACCCACATTCAACAAACAACGGGCATATCACTCGAAGAAAATGATCTGGAATCCATCTTCTCTACTGATGATGAGATCAATTCAGAATCCCTCTGTGCGTTCGAACAGCAGAAGACCCCAGATGAGTTCTACCACATGGCAGCAATCAATACAATACAACCATCGCCAATCATCTCTATGCAGATCCTCCCTACAAAGTATGCTCGGCCAATCAAAGTAGCAGCCTTCTTCGACACAGGAGCATCATACACCATGATGAACCCTGATGTTCTCCCTCTAGAATATTGGAGGAAAGAAAAGCAATACTTCCACGCTGCAAATGGAAGCATCTTCTGTACAGAGCTCATCAGTAAACCAATCAAATTATAGTTCTTCCCAGGATGCTCTATTATTCATAGAGTAATTGGTTCAAAATTACCAGCGAAAGATTTAATCATTGGTTTTGATGTCTACACTAAGAAAAAGGGTTTGAGAATTCTTCTTGGTGGCCTTGGTTACGAACAACATTTTTCTCCATGGGAATCCATCCCAAACTATTTTCTCATGACTCCTGATCCATTCTCCAAAGTCAAACAAAGACTCATAGAAAACTCTTGTGCCACAAATCATGCTGAATTCCTCCAGAAATGTGACCACCCTCTTTGGAAAAATCATCAGTTCTTCATCAGTTTACCATTTAAGCTCAACGAAGATATTAACCCTACCAAGGCAAGCCACCTAGGTATGAACCCAGAGCATCAGAAAATGGCAACTGAGGAATGCAAAGAACTACAAAAAACAAGGACTGGTCGAACCAACAACCTCTTCATGGGCATGCCATGATTTCTACATCAACAAGAGATCAGAACAGGCCCGAGGAAAACAGAGGCTGATTATCAATTATAAGCCTCTGAACGAATTTTTGGCAGACGACAAATTCCCCCTACCAAATAAAAATTCTCTATTTGCGAGCCTGTCGAAGGCCCAAATATTTTCTAAATTTGACCTCAAGGCAGGGTTTTGGCAGTTGGGTATTAAAGAAGAAGATAGGCCCAAAATGGCCTTCTGCATTCCGAACCACCATTATCAATGGATTGTCCTTCCCTTCGGTCTCAAAACAGCTCCATCACTGTTCCAAAAGACCATGACTAAGATCTATGACCCTATTCTAGATAAGGCCCTAATCTGCATTGATGACATATTGCTCTTCTCACAAGATGAGCAAGCCCATCAAAATCTTCTGGCCCAGTTCATATCTCTCACAGAAGCCCATGGGGTCATGCTATCCGAAAAGAAGATGATCATCGGACAAGCCCAAATTGACTTTCTGGGGATGAAGCTAGTTAAAGGCCAATATGAAGCCCAACCACATATAGCTCAAGAATTGTTAAAGTTTCCCGAAAAAGACTTCACAAAGGTCCAAATTCAACAGTTCTTCGGGATTGTAAACTATTTACGGGATTTTGTCCCGCGACTCTCGGAACTGACAAGACCACTCAGCGACATGCTTAAAAAGCAGACTCCACCATGGTCACAAGAGCAAACTGTAGCAGTCAAAAAGCTAAAAAAGATAATGCAGACACTGCCACCTCTGCAGATTCCTTCTGATGGGAAAAGAATCCTACAGACAGATGCTAGCGATCAGTATTGGGGAGCGGTCCTACTTGAACAAGACAAGACAGGGAAAAGAAAAATATGTGGATACAAGAGTGGCCACTTCAAAGATTCCCAGCTCCATTATCACTCTACCCTGAAAGAATTATTGGCGATAAAGATGGATATCACAAAATTTGAATTCCATCTGATAGGGCACCATTTCTTGGTAGAAACAGACTTTGTCGCGTCAAAAGGAATGCTTAGCCTAAAAGAGAGCAAAATGACAAATGCCCAACTGTTGAGATTGGCAGTTTGGTTTGACAACTATTCTTTTGACATTAAACACATTCAAGGCAAAATTAATGTTGTAGCTGATTTCTTATCCAGATCACCCCCTGCTATAAATCTAGCCTCAGGATACTCACCAAGAATTATCCCCATTGTCATCCAAAAACCACCACATACAATCCCAATCATATTCATGATGGCCTCTTCCTCTTCTATCACACACACTCAATCTTTCCCCCGGGATGCAAAGAAGATCCTTTCAAAAAAATCCAAAAAATCAGCTAGAGAAAGAGCAACCCACAGAGCAATCTTCATCCAGAATCTCATGATCTCCAAGCTTGGACCTTCTGTAATGCCCCGAATTCCCCGATGTGTTTAACGGCGTGAATAGTAGGCTGGGAGGGTCGTACTTGCTTAATTGTGTTATTAATTGATAAAATGCATGTATATGTTGATTATATTATAATATGATGTGAAATGCATGCATGTGAGTCCATATTTTTAATTACAGGGGTGTGATGGTAATTTGGCCCGTTGAGGGTAAATTGTTTATTTGTTCGTATGTTGGTGATATGTTTTAAGGCCACATTATAATGTGGATTTGTTCGAGCTATTCGGCATGAGACGATCTTTAAGTGTTAAAGTAGCGGTTTAGTCATAACGGGATTAAGTTCAAGGCTCGGGGTGAGTCTCGGGATGTTATAATGATTAGAATGTTGCCGGGAGTAAAAGGGTAACGGGACATGAATTATTGGTGTTTGAAAATTTTGAGATTAGCGGGAATTGGGAAGCGTTAATTATGATTAACGGTATAGGTTCGAAAGTACCAACTTTGCCCTTGGGAAGGCTTTAGAAACTTTTAAAGACCTAGGGGTATTTTAGTCATTTGGGTTTGGATTTATATGGCTTTGGATGGCTGTAGAAACAGAGCAAGAATTACCCTTCCCGTACATCCATTTCTCTCTTTCTTCCTTTGAAGTTTTTGGTCCCAATTTGAAGATACAAGCTAGGAAATCAAAGCTTGGGAGTTGTAGACTCGGTTCATCCATTGAAAAGGACTTTAATTCCATTTGAGGTAAGAATTCATCCATGAAAAACAAGCCATACTCTGTTTTACTTTATAGTTTTCAGCTTATAGTTTTGGTGTGGATAGTTGGAATCAATGAGAGTTTTTGTGTAAGATTGATTGGGTTTTGATGAGGGTATGATGTAGATGAAGTTTAGGGGTTGAATTGGGTGTTTTGGTAAGGTTTTGGATTGGTTTGGAGGGTTCGGTTTCAAGAGAAATCGCACAGAAGATGAACCAAAAAGTCTCTGGTCTGTAATTGGCGCAGCAGCGCCACTTAGGGCGCAGCAGCGCTATTCAGGGCTCAGAGCTGGGCTCTCTGACTTGGAAATAGGGCTGCAGCGCCATTTATTAGGGCTGCAGCGCCACTCATAGGGCTGCAGCGCCATTCAACAGGGCTGCATCGCTAGTCCATTTTTCAGCAAACCTATTTTAGGGCTCGGAATGATCCTTAAGGTTCGAGGTTTGGTTCCTTTGCCCCGTTTGAGTATTTTAAGAATCCCGAGAGTGGGGGATTGATCCCGGGAATGTGATTTTAGATTGTGAACCATTTATTAATTTATTTTATTAATGGATTATAATTGGTTGTGATTAGGTAACCGCTAAGGAATCTAAAGGTTGATCGTTCTCAAGGGTCGTTCTTTTACTCATTCTAGCTCGAACCAGAGGTAAGAAAACTGCACCCCAAGTGTGATATGCATGGATATTCATGAGGCATGTTGGTTGTGTAAATATGGACATGGATTGAATATAGAATGCTTAGCATATGTTGCTCACTTGTGCATGGTATTGACTCATTAGTCAGATTTGGCAAATGTGCTAGTATCAACTGTGAAGCTGTGACTTATTAGTCAAGTTCGGCAGTGGTATTGGGCACTGGTCACATTGCGCTGACTCATTAGTCAGGACGACCTTAGCATGTAACGCAAGCCAACAAAGATTGGATCTAATCAACTATCAACATTGAATGGCTCAAAGAGCATTAATGCCAGACCGACCCCGAGGGTCGATGAATGAAATAAGCGCTTGGAGGCTAGTGGCTTACCTAGCAGTCACTCTCCCACTTGAAACAGTGACATGCTTGACAGTCACTCAATAAGGTTTACCAGAACCTGTTGAAGGCTAGTGGCTTACCTAACAGCCACTCTTCCATTTGAATTAGTGACATGCTAGTCAATCACTCAGTATGGTTTATCAGGACCTCATGAGTTGTGTTCTCACTTGTTGGAAAGCTTTATACTCAGTGTGATTATAATGATAATCATTTGATAATGTTATTGAAAAGTGTTATGTTTTCTTGCTGGGCTTTGGCTCATGGATGCTATGTGGTGCAGGTAAAGGGAAAGAAAAGCTTACCTAGCCTTGAGTGGAGAGCTGATGTGGTGATGTGTACATATGCGGCCGCTTGACCACCACGGCCAAGGAGTTCTCAGAGGAACTAAGGGGTTTACCCTATTTTTGCCGCTCAGGTCGGCGGGATTGTAAATTTTAAACAGTAGTGACCATTTTGTACTGAGAGCAACTTATAAAAGTTTTGTTAGCTCTGCAGAGCAGTTTGTAATGAAAATCTCCATTTCCTTTTTACTGGTTTTATACCTTAACCTGTTAATTACACTTAGAGCACGTTTTTGACCAAAGGACTCAGGTAGCGAGTCAAATTTCCGGTCCACCGTTCACCGTAATTGTTCTGGGGCAACCAGGGCATTACACCTTCCATACAGAATGACTTTGGAATCCATCCAAAGTATCCATTTGCCCAAATCCTACCTCTCCGAGATGCTATCTTCACACCAAAACCGATAGCCCACCTTTTCTGGTACCTGGCCAGTGTCTTCACCATAGTTGTCGAAGTACAAACTATGGCCTTGCACACGTCCATAAAATCATTCTTGGACCAAGAAAGGTTCAAGCCAGCCTACCAAGTCCAAATGGATATTTTGTCCTGGTTTGCCCCACTGGAAGAATGGAAAAGGGTCTTATCAGCAGAATGGAAAAAAGTCCAAAATAACAGGCCCACTTTTATCTACCCACCAGGCCCAAATGTTGCCAGCTTAATGAACTGTTATACTGTTCTCTTCCTTAGCATCAATGACAAGCTCGATGCAGAACAGAATATAGTTACCAATCCAACATTCGAAGTCTACGGGTCAAAAGATGAACCATTATGTGGTCTTGGAGGCCAAGAGTACATGGACATCCAAAAAAATCTGTTTGAAAAAAACCAGATTATACCTCCGGAATTGTGGCCCAAACCAGAAGAAGATGCTCCTTGGGAGACATTCCCTTCCGACTATACTCGCAAAATAACAAGGGCCCTTGAAGCCTTCCATCTGTCAAAAAATGAAACAGATCAGGTCACCAAACTCGAAGAAACACTAGAACAAAAATATCCGTCTCTGTACAAATTGACCGATACTGAAAGGGTAGTTTTGCGAAAAAATGACTTCTTTGAAGATTCACAAAACCCATATGTTGAATCTGCAGATATGCAAGACCCCTATCTCTTCCATTACACAGGAGACGAATGGAACGTGATGTACACAGAATACGACGCCTGTCCTCCAGCTGGCAGTGACGAGGATGAAGAACCGACAGGATGGAACCCACTTCATGAAGACCCAGCATATGACTGACTATGAAATTAGTCATGAGACAATATTTAAATAACTATTTCAGCCATAAGGTTTTGTTGTTTAGCCTTTTGTCTTTGTCGGGGAATCTTATCCTTTACCTATGCTTTTGTCTTTGTCGGGGAATCCTATCTTATCCCTTATCTTATCCCAACCATGGTTGGTTTTGACTAGGATGGTTTAAGTTTGTTGTTTGGTTAAGTTTGTTTGCTGAAGGATGTGGCTATATAAGGCCATCATCCCCCTTTGTGTAAATCAGAGAATTTTGAAGCAATAAAATACTAGAGTGTTTATTATAAAAAATGTTCTTCTAAATCCTTCCTTCAGAGATTTCTGAAGTAGAGATAGCATGCAATATGGATCATATCTGAAGGCAACTACTGTTATAAGTTTTTAGATTAACCTTCGAGTTAATAAATCTAGCAATCTATCCTGTATGATCATAAGTCACGCAATTCTGAGTATGTAAGTCGTGCAGATTGGTGTGAGAAATTGCTGGGTTTATTGATTCGTTAGTTTGTCTTTATAACTTATAGCAGGAACACCTTAATGGTATCAGAGCTTCATCAAAATTATAACAATTCTTGGGCTATATGTGGTTGGGCTTCATATTGGCCTTTAACTAGCTTCATCCCCAGAAAGTCAATTTGGGCTTGTCCGATGATCATCTTCTTTTCGGATAGCATGACCCCATGGGCTTCTGTGAGAGATATGAACTGGGCCAGAAGATTTTGATGGGCTTGCTCATCTTGTTAGCAGAGCAATATGTCATCAATGTAGATTAGGACCTTATCTAGAATAGGGTCATAGATCTTAGTCATGGCCTTTTGGAACAGTGATGGAGCTGTTTTGAGACCGAAGGGAAGGACAGTCCATTGATAATGGTGGTTCGGAATGCAGAAGGCCGTTTTGCGCCTTTCTTCTTCTTTAATACCCAACTGCCAAAACACTGCCTTGAGGTCAAATTTAGAAAATATTTGGGCCTTCGACAGGATCGCAAATAGAGAATTTTTATTTGGTAGAGGGAATTTGTCGTCTACCAAAAATTCGTTCAGAGGCTTATAATTGATAACCAGCCTCTGTTTTCCTCGGGCCTGTTCTGATCTCTTGTTGACGTAGAAAGCATGGCATGCTCATGAAGAGGTTGTTGGTTCGACCAGTCCTTATTGTTGTAGTTCTTTGCATTCCTCAGTTGCCATTTTCTGATGCTCTGGGTTCATACCTAGGTGGCTTGCCTTGGTAGGGTTAATATCTTCGTTGAGCTTAAATGGTAAACTGATGATTTTTCCAAAGAGGGTGGTCACATTTCTGGAGGAATTCAGCATGATTTGTGGCACAAGAGTTTTCTATGAGTCTTTGTTTGACTTTGGAGAATGGATCAGGAGTCATGAGAAAATAGTTGGGGATGGATTCCCATGGAGCAAAATGTTGTTTGTAACCAAGGCCACCAAGAAGAATTCTCAAACCCTTTTTCTTAGTGTAGACATCAAAACCAATGATTAAATCTTTCGCTGGTAATTTTGAACCAATTACTCTATGAATAATAGAGCATCCTAGGAAGAACTGTAATTTGATTGGTTTACTGATGAGCTTTGTACAGAAGATACTTCCGTTTGCAGCGTGGAAGTATTGCTTTTCTTTCCTCCAATATTCTGGAGGGAGAACATCAGGGTTCATCATGGTGTATGATGCTCCTGTGTCGAAGAAGGCTGCTACTTTGACTAGCCGAGCATACTTTGTAGGGAGGATCTGCATAGAGATGATTGGCGATGGTTGTATTGTATTGATTGCTACCACGTGGTAGAACTCATCTGGGGTCTTCTGCTGTTCGAACGCACAGAGAGATTCTAAATTGATCTCGTCATCAGTAGAGAAGATGGATTCCAGATCATTTTCTTCGAGCGATATGCCCGTTGTTTGTTGAATGTGGGTGATTAGTTTGGCGGTTTTCCCTTTGGGGCATTGTTTGGCATAATGTCCCTTTTCACCACAGATAAAACATCTGTCAGACTTTTTCTTGAAAGAGCGTTTCCTCCTTAGAAACTTGAAGGAGCGGCGTTCTTTTCCCCTTGAGAATTTAAAGGTCCCATTGGTTTTAAACCTTTTGCTGTGTTTCCTTTTTTCTGGATGACAGGAACATGCTGATTCTGACTGGCATTTGATTCGTAGTCCCTTTTGGCTGCAAACATTTCCAAGCTTCTTGGATTGTTTCATAAATTCTTGGATAAATTTATGCTGAGAGCACATCTTTTCCAATGCCTTTAGAACTAGTTGATAAATTTCTCTAATCGTAGCATCAGCTAAGGTTCTTTCTGTTCCCGAGAGAAGTCTGAAGGTTTCTTCTCCTAGTGGTTCTGGTATGGAAGAGAGGAACGCTTGTTTTAGATTTGGGTCATCAATTCCACCTATTTGGTAGAATGTTTGAGTCATCTTTTTGTAATGCTTTTCCAAATCTCTCTTATCCATTGAACAACACTTTAGTTTAAAGAATTATGCACGAAGTCTTTCAGTGACTTGAGCATCTTGTCTGCAGAACTCAATATGCAGGTAGGTCAGGGCATTTGTGACAGATGGAAGTTGCAAAAACGTCATTTGTCTGTAGTCGCCCAAACTTGTCCACCAATCTTGTAGGGTGCCTGTAAAACGGGAAACAAAGCTGAGGAGAATCGTTCCTGTCTGTGCTTCCGGTCTTTGTGATTCTAGGCTGAGCCAAGCTTGAAACTCCTGGAACCTTTCGCGCTATCTTGATGGAGGGAGGTCATCTAAAGTAAAAGTTTGAAAATTTGAACCTTTACTTTTCCGTTTTGGGGGAACATGTGGTGTTGTTGATTCGTTTCCACTTTCGTCTTCGCTTGTGATAATTGGTTCGGTCTGTGAGTTTGATTCAGCTGGTTGCACCATCAGATGTGGAACTGTTTCATCGTCATCGCTAGACAAAGTTTTACTGGATAAGCTCTCAGAGTCACTCAGTATGGAATCATCAGAAGTTGAGCTTATTTCTTCAGACCAGACTCCTGAAGAATTGCCTGAACTAGTCGAAGAACTTTGATCCTCTGAGTTTGTTTCATTATCTGCGATGTGGAGAGTGCTTGTATGGCGAATCATTTGTGACAAAGGGTTTGCGGCTGGATGAACCATAAGTTGTTTGAGTTCATCTGTCATTTGGCCCGGTGATTCTTTTTTCTTTCCATTTTTTAACTTCTGTTGTTGGTTTTCATCAAGCATGCGCCTCAATCTTACAACAGAGTCTTCTTGTACAGATCCGGTAATAGGAAAAGGCTGAGAGGTTTTTGGTATTGCAGCAAACTGCCATGGGACTGGCGTCGTAGCTATCCCAAACGGGGACGAAGTTCCCAAGTAGCTGGTTGAAGGTGTCATTGTCGGCTCTTGTTGGCAGAACCGGTTCTTGAGGGATTCATATTGGGTTTTGAGGCTCTTCATCTCAGCTTCTTTTGCTAGAAATACTGGCATCGGAACTGAGTTTGCTTTGATGATAGCTAGAAGCTCTTCATGAGTCTGTTGGATCTTTGCAGTGAGTTTGTCAATGACAGTATTCTGGGATTGTTTTACTGCCGTCTCTATTCTGGTATTTTGTAACTCAACTTGTTTCAAGACCTTGTTTTAGGCAATCATATTTTCTGATTGCCAATTGAGAACTTCTTCGGCCGGAGATATCGTTTTGAGAGTCCCGTCTGCATTTCTAGTTGTAGAGTTTTGAACTTTTGGTTGGTGAGAGACTGTGCCTTGGTCAGCTTGCTTGTCAAATTTCTTAAGTGGAGGAAAATCTAACTCATAATCAGGGTAGTCATCATACATACTTGTGGGATTTGTTGGAATTGATTTTGAGCAGGAAAAGTTTCGCCATGATGTTGCATCCATTTTGCTGCCTTTTTGTAGCATGGCAAAATGTTCTGTTGGGGAGCCGAAAGTGGAGGCTCTTGAGAGCCCGTGGGAGGAAGCTCAATGTCTCATCCAGTTGGTTCTGGAGGAGAGTCAGGTAAGCCTTTGGGAGTAGAATATTTGACTATATAGTCAAACTTTCCATAGGGTTGGCCTAACAATCCTATTTCCTTTTCTCATTGATTTAGCCGCTGCTTAAGTCGTTTTCCCAAGTTCGGACGTTGCTTTGACTTTGGGATGTCTTCTTCTGATCTTAGGCAACTTTTGCAGTCGCACACATTCCAATACTTATG
The DNA here is from genome assembly GCF_963169125.1 of Humulus lupulus. NCBI lineage: Eukaryota > Viridiplantae > Streptophyta > Magnoliopsida > Rosales > Cannabaceae > Humulus > Humulus lupulus. The sequence goes on from NC_084798.1 coordinate 6,500,025, forward strand.
TCCATCCGAAGATTCAAAAGCATAAATATGACTGCCTTGAGAATCGAAAGACTGGATTTCCACATCAGCCGGTGTGACGGATGTCATCATATACTGGGTGGTAAAGCAACTGGGAGCCTTGGTTTGAGTTCTGTCAAAGATTATTTCGACAGAGCCATCTTCTCGTTTATGATAAGATGGTTCAGTAAGAGTCTGGACAGCTTTTTGAGATTGATGGAGCATCTCATAATTTGTTATCCATGAACTAGGCAAAATCTTCATAGGATCATCTGTAGAGATTTGCCTTGGAATATGAGTGCATGTTGGAGCTTGGGTAGAGTCCACTGTGACCAGCAATGCTTCAGCAACTGTTGGCAAGAAAAGATCCAAAGCGTGATTTTGGAGTCTGTACACCATCTGGTAGTGAAGGGTAGCTCCAATGGAGGTGAGATCTTGGTCGATTCCAGAGATTTGGACCTCTACTTTAAAAGCATCAATTAAACGGTTGTCCTTGAGAGACATATTAAAGTTGGGAAACAGCGTAGTTATTACTGTTCCTGCGTTTAATGTAGTCTCTATGGTGGCAATGCTTGCATGTTGGTATTTCCTCATTCGGGTGTCGAGCAGACCCATTCGGCAGCCGATTGGAAGGCCCTTTCAGCCATGAAGATAAATAGCTAAGTGAATGGCACCAAAGTGTATGTGGGTGAATCCTTGCGCAATCCACTCGGGAATAAACTCAGGAGGGATTTGTAAAGTGACAAATTGGACCTCAAGAGTAGGTCTTAATTGGCACTCACTGAATTTAGAGGCTTGGATATATTCTTTTGGGGCTTTATATGATGGTTTGATAAGTGCTTTAATGGAACGGGTAAAATGAGTGATGGATTTTGGGAATATTTGGTACGGGTTGATCAAGGGAAGGTTGTTGTTGGCAATCTTGTTTTCTTCAGGAACATATGATAGTTCGTAAAGAAAGTCAAGTTTATTGGCTGTGGATTTGCGGAAAGATAGGGAAGGAGTAAGTGACAAGGGTGATATTATAGGAGTACTAGAACTTGCAGAGCTTGTGGATGATGTTTCTTTTGCCATATTTTGAGATAGAGACTCGTCAATAGGATAGGATGAATTATGGCTCTGATACCATTAAGGTGTTCATGCTATAAGTTATAAAGACAAACTAACGAATCAATAAACCCAGCAATTTTTCACACCAATCTGCACGACTTACATACTCAGAATTGCGTGACTTATGATCATACATGATAGATTGCTAGATTTATTAACTCGAAGGTTAATCTAAAAACTTATAACAGTAGTTACCTTTAGATATGATCCATATTGCATGCTATCTCTACTTCAGAAATCTCTGAAGGAAGGATTTAGAAGAACATTTTTTATAATAAACACTCTAGTATTTTATTGCTTCAAAATTCTCTGATTTACACAAAGGGGGATGATGGCCTTATATAGCCACATCCTTCAGCAAACAAACTTAACCAAACAACAAACTTAACCCATCCTAGTCAAAACCAACCATGGTTGGGATAAGATAAGGGATAAGATAGGATTCCCCGACAAAGACAAAAGCATAGGTAAGGGATAAGATTCCCCGACAAAGACAAAAGGCTAAACAACAAAACCTTATGGCTGAAATAGTTATTTAAATATTGTCTCATGACTAATTTCATAGTCAGTCATATGCTGGGTCTTCATGAAGTGGGTTCCATCCTGTCGGTTCTTCATCCTCGTCACTGCCAGCTGGAGGACAGGCGTCGTATTTTGTGTACATCACGTTCCATTCTTCTCCTGTGTAATGGAAGAGATAGGGGTCTTGCATATCTGCAGATTCAGCATATGGGTTTTGTGAATTTTCAAGGTAGTCATTTTTTCGCAAAACTACCCCTTCAGTATCGGTCAATTTGTACAAAGACGGATATTTTTTTTCTAGTGTTTCTTCGATTTTGGTGACCTGATCTGTTTCATTTTTTGACAGATGGAAGGCTTCAAGGGCCCTTGTTATTTTGCGAGTATAGTCGGAAGGGAATGTTTCCCAAGGAGCATCTTCTTCTGGTTTGGGCCACAATTCCGGAGGTATAATCTGGTTTTTCTCAAACAGATTTTCTTGGATGTCCATGTACTCTTGGCCTCCAAGACCACATAATGGTTTATCTTTTGACCCGTAGACTTCGAATGTTGGATTGGTAACTATATTCTGTTCTGCATCGAGCTTGGCATTGATGCTAAGGAAGAGAATAGTATAACAGTTCATTAAGCTGGCAACATTTGGGCCTGGTGGGTAGATAAAAGTGGGCCTGTTATTTTGGACTTTTTTCCATTCTGCTGATAAGACCCTTTTCCATTCTTCCAGTGGGGCAAACCAGGACAAAATATCCATTTGGACTTGGTAGGCTGGCTTGAACCTTTCTTGGTCCAAGAATGATTTTATGGACGTGTGCAAGGCCATAGTTTGTACTTCGACAGCTATGGTGAAGACACTGGCCAAGTACCAGAAAAGGTGAGCTATCGGTTTTGGTGTGAAGATAGCATCTCGGAGAGGTAGGATTTGGGCAAATGGATACTTTAGATAGATTCCAAAGTCATTTTGTATGGAAGGTCCAAGCTTGGAGATCATGAGATTCTGGATGAAGATTGCTCTGTGGGTTGCTCTTTCTCTGGCTGATTTTTTGGATTTTTTTGAAAGGATCTTCTTTGCATCCCGGGGGAAAGATTGGGTGTGTGTGATAGAAGAGGAAGAGGCCATCATGAATATGATTAGGATTGTATGTGGTGATTTTTAGATGACAATGGAGATAATTCTTGGTGAGTATCCTGAGGCTAGATTTATAGCAAGGGGTGATCTGGATAAGAAATCAGCTACAATATTGTTTTTGCCATGAATGTGTTTAATGTCAAAAGAATAGTTGTCAAACCAAACTGCCAATCTCAACAGTTGGGCATTTGTCGTTTTGCTCTTTTTTAGGCTAAGCATTCCTTTTGACGCGGCAAAGTCTGTTTCTACCAAGAAATGGTGCCCTATCAGATGGAATTCAAATTTTGTGATACCCATCTTTATCGCCAATAATTCTTTCAGGGTTGAGTGATAATGGAGCTGAGAATCTTTGAAGTGGCCACTCTTGTATCCACATATTTTTCTTTTCCCTGTCTTGTCTTGTTCAAGTAGGACCGCTCCCCAATATTGATCACTAGCATCTGTCTGTAGGATTCTTTTCCCATCAGAAGGAATCTGCAGAGGTGGCAGTGTCTGCATTATTTCTTTTAGCTTTTTGACTGCTACAGTTTGCTCTTGTGACTATGGTGGAGTCTGCTTTTTAAGCATGTCGCTGAGTGGTCTTGTCAGTTCCGAGAGTCGCGGGACAAAATCTCGTAAATAGTTTACAATCCCTAGGAACTGTTAAAATTGGACCTTTGTGAAGTCTTTTTCGGGAAACTTTAACAATTATTGGGCTATATGTGGTTGGGCTAAATAGCTACTAAGTGGTAACTCTTATAATGTAATACTAAAAAGTATTCTATAACAATTAACTACTAACCAGTGAAATGCATTATAATTATACAATTTGATACTAATTAGTATAAAAAATAACTTGATGCTATTATGTATACATACAATCTCATATAATGTGAATATCATACATAATTAACTACAAAGTGGTATGTGATACCAAAAAATATCCTATGTATTTTATAACATGATTTCAAAAAAAAATTTACACTGTGATACCAAAATAAAGTAGCCTAAGTATTAAATTTACGTTGAAATGAATATTTTCCTAAAGAAATATATAGTGAATTAATCATTTGGTTAATAAAGTTATATAAGGAAAATTGTAATGGTTGTGATTAATTTAAGGAAAGTTTATTATTTATTAAATCAAATAAAATAAGTTATTTATAATAATAAACAATATATTTTGGGTATATTATTTTATTTCTAACAAAGTTGCTATTATTTTATTCTATAAGTATACATGTGTAAAGTGCCCATTAAAGAACCTAAAAAAAAAAAAGAAAAAGATTAAGCACAAAAGGACAAATGTCCTCTGTCAGTCAATATCCATGTTTCTTTATAAAAGATAAGCTTATCTTAATTAATTTATATATCTTTAATATGTTCAATAATTTATGAATCTTTTGGCAAAACGTGTTTTTCTTTTTAGTTATTTAGTATTATAGCCTAGTTTTAATAAATTTTTACAAAATATTTTTTTATAATTTTTAAATAGCTAATAAAAAATTTAGATAAGTAATTAAAATATTTAAATAATTATTCGAAAATTTTAGATAACTGGTCAAATTTTAAATAGGTGTTATTTAGACTATTTTACAAAATTAAAAAAAAAACATTTTCCATCAATTTCTCTTAATTTATAAATTTTAAAATATAAATTTATATACTTGTATACGAAGAATTCTCTTATAGGAACTTTACTTTAAGTTCTATTGGTAGAGCTCTCAGTGTTCTTGACGTTTGAATCGTTTTCGACGCAATTTTTTTTATGATCGTATATATTGTAACTATTTAAAGCATCGACGCCATTTTTAGAAAATTCTAAATAGTTTATAGTATCAAAAACTAGATTCAAATATTTTGTTGCACACATGATTAATTTTTTATGCGAGTGAAAAAATATGTTTGAATCTAATTTTCGGTACTATAAACTATTCGAAATTTTCTAAAAATTTGCAGAATGCTCTAAACAACTACAATATACACCGTCATTTAAAAAAAACCACACAAAAAACTATTAACGGGTCGAGAACAAAGAGAGCTCATCCGGTAGTACTTAAAGTAAATTACTGCAAGAGAATTTTCCAGGTAGTTGGATGCTCCCTTTAACATAGAAATTTTATGTATGAATCGACTGCACTTAGATAAGGACCGTTATATATAAACAAAGAGAGTTAGAGAATAGAGATACCGGGGGGCCTTCCGGGGGTGCTTGAGGGATGAACTTGCAGTCGCCGGAGCCATTAAAGCACCAACCATGGTACACACACTGCAATCTCCCCCACTGATCGATCCTCCCTTCTGATAACGGAGCCAACCTATGAGGACAACTATCATCGAACACCTTCCAAGCACTCTCATTCTTGTCCCACCACACCACCACATCCAGCCCCATCACCTTCTTCCCATGCGGCCTCCTCTTGTCCAGATCACAAACCGGCACAATCGGATACCAGTGGCTGTACCAGTCGAATTTCCCATCTGGGTTTTGGTGAGATTCAAGCTCATCTGGCTTGAAAGGGTCAGCGAGCTCTGTCGAACCAGATGAAGAAACAGAAGTGAAAAGCTTGGATCTTGATACAGTAATCCTCTGACCAAACGAGAAAGATGAAGTGGGTATTGTGTTGAAGTTGGAGTGAAAGAGTTTGGTGTCAAGTCTCGATGGAATACCATTGTTAAGAGAGTGAAATGCAGAGGTTGGTCTAAGAGCTACCATGGCTGGTTTCAGCTTGATCTCTCAACTATTTTCGGAGCTAAAAATCTAATTAATGAATTGTGGGTTAGGAAGAAAATAAAAAGACTTTTGCTTTAGCCATTATCATGATCGAGTTTGAGAATGAACAATTATTGGGGAACACAACACTCCATCCCCACAAACATGATGGCCCATGTTCTGGCCTACTGTCAGAAGAACACTCTCGAATACTACTGCCAACCTCGCCTATGATGTGAAAACACAACCTAAAAATGGCAATCGGTAAATAATATTTTTATACCTGTTTTTTGACAAAGTTATGGATCGGTATTCAAAAATTGAAACAAAAAAATACTTTATATTTAATTAATTCAATTATAAAACAAAGAAGATGGTCCATGAAATATTATATTTAGAATTTTTTTTTATCAAAATTTGGTATAAGTTACTTATATATCATATGCATAATTATATTATAAAATTATAAAATATAAATAAAAGTAGTAAAAAAAAAAAAGAGAAAAGAGCATACAATTGAGCTAAAAATCTAAGACTTTTGCATTAACCATTATCATGATTGAGTTTGAGAGTGTTATAATTTTAATAAATGTCATTGGTCAGATTATACTATTATATCATTGTATTTAATGTTTAGATGTATATTTTAAAGCATATATCCGTTAATAAGTTCTTAACTAAAATTATCTCATAAATATTTTTAGTTTAGTTCTACCCATTTTTATCACAGACAATTTCAAAAATACCCTTGACCATATGATACTCTTCTAAAAACAGTATCCACCAATTATAGGGGTATAATAAGTATAATGATTGAAATAGTGGGTATTATACTAAAACTTAAAAATTGTTTATACTTTTTTGGACCCTATATTTTTCTCCATTACCTGTTTAGACCCTGTGTTTTGACAAATTACTTTTTGAACCCTGTGTTTTGTAAAATGGTTAAAATAGAACACTAAACTCAATTTTGGTAAAGAAAAAATTGAATATAACAACACAGTTTTTAAGCAGAATGATTTTATTTTTGTTCTGAATTGTTAGTTTGGTAAATTATTTGTGATTTTAGTTGAGAAAACATTGACCAAAATCGGGTTTAGAGTTCTATTTTAACCATTTTACAAAATATAGGGTTCAAAAAATAATTTGTCAAAACATAAGGTCCAAACAAGTAATGAAAAAAAATACAGGTCTAAAAAAAGTATAAACCCACTTAAAAATTATAGATAAAAAAGAAAAGACTTTCATAAAAGTGTTTACTAAATCTAATTTCTTTTTTATTCTTTTTCTCTGTTTATCTCCTTATCTCGGCCCACTCATCTACTTTGCCAACTTATATTTAACTCCTATTACCATTCAAACTTTTTACTATTTATTTTTTTAATAATTTAATAACTTTTTTTATTATTTTAATTATATCCATATTTCTCTCTCTTTCCACACTCCCCTTCTGCTTTCACCATCTATTTATTAACTTTTTCTCCTCGTTAAATTTTAGTTCTTTATGTTCTCTCTTTTCTATCTCTTTTTTTTTTCCAAACATTAACCTTATAAAATGAGGACAGAAAATAATTTTAGTCTCATTACCATTTTTAGGTTGTGTTTTTACATTGTCCTGAGAGTAGGCCAGAACATGGGTGGGTCATAATTGTTTATTAAAGTTGGTCATTGGTCAGCACCATCAACGACCATGCTCAATTGGGGCTAAAATTTTCTGTCAACCTCACCTATGATATGGAAAAACACAACCTAAAAATGGTAATGGATAAATAATGATGGGTTTTTGTTTTTAAAAATATGTTTGATAATTATTTTTGTTTTTTATTTTTAAAAGCAAAAAATAATAAACATGTTTGATAACGTTTATTTTTATTTTTTGATTAACAATATATAGTGTTGATTTGAAAAAAAAAGATAAAATTAAAAACTGTTTAAAAAAATTTCAGAGTGAAAAAAATTTTATTTTCAAAATTTAATAAATTTTAATTAAAATTTAAAAAAATAATAAATAAAAATAGAGTTACCAAATACATTTTATGTTTAATTGTCAAATTTTTAATTAATTAAATAAAAAATTATTTTTTTAAGTGTTACCAAACAATACCGATGTGATTTGCAAAATTTATTATTTGTATTTTGTTAAATGATAATTCGCATCATGTGTTTTCTAAAATGAAACGAAAGAGTACTTTACATATAATTTTAGTCAATTTTTTTTAATTACAAGATCAATTCTCAGATATTTAGTGATGCTGTTGGTCTAAAGAAACAATGAAAGTGGTCAATAAGCTAATAATAAAATATTATATTTAAAAGTTTTTTTTTACCGAAATTAAGTATTATCTTATTACATTTTGTAAAACTTAGGGTCTGATTGGTTCGCGATTAAAAAACTGTATTTTTGAAAAGTGAGATTCTAAAATGAAAATCTGAATTTAGTGACTAAAATCATGTTTCTGAAAATGTGATTGGTTCAATGTTAGTAAACTATTTTTGAGTTTTAAAAAAATGAATCTGTGATTGGTATTAAATTTGAAAATATAACATAAACTGAATATGTGATTGGAACAACTGAATTTGAATATTATTTTAATTTTATATATTTTATATACATAGGTTGTATAATATTAAATTTTGATTTATCAATAGATTTAATTAAGTAAAATTTAATTATATTGATAAATTAAAATTTAATAATAATTATTGATTAAATTTATAACAATATTGCATTGTCATCTATAAAAATACCAGCACAACTTATTTTTGAATTGTGCATAAATATCATAAAATGTTCCATAAACACCTTATTACTAGTGGGAATATACTCAAGTCATCAAAATTGGAAAAAAAAAAAGAAAAAATGCAAGCAATGATACAAATGATAGGAATAGAGAGAACAAACAAATCCTAATTTTGATTTTAAGTTTTTGGAGAAAAAATCACAAAACAGAGAAAACACAAAATTTTTGTTTTCTAAATTACAACACAAAATTAGAATTCTAATTAGGATATAATTTTAAAAAACAATCTACCAATCAAATATTTTGGTAAGTCCCACAAATTTTAAGTTTTCAAAATCATAAAATTATTTCCAAATTCCCTACCAATCACACCCTTAATATCTCTGAATCTTCATTTTACGAAACAAATGTGTTGTCACATGTAAGCTTATTTCTAAAAATATGTTTGGTAAGTTTATTTTTATTTTATAAAATTTTAATAAAAATTTTGAATTTTTTTTTAATTTTGAAAGTATCTTTATTTAAGTTTCAATAATTTTTAAATCACTTTTATATAAAAATTTAAAATTTTTTTATAAAATGGTTTAAATAGAACTATGAAATTTTTTAAAAATTGAGCATGAAAAGGGTATAAACCCTTTATTTATTTGCTTCTTCTCCTCTTCGTTCCGACTACATTTTCTCAGTTCTCTAGTTCCGACAACAATCTTCAGAGAGCCATTGTTATCTACTTAGTTCTATTGTCTACTTCTTCTTCAGGTACCATTTCAATCATCATCTCCTTCATATATGAGATTTTTTTCTCCTAATCCCTTTCTCAATATAAACATTTTCTCTGTAATGGTGGATATGTTGCGTTGTAAGGATTATTGGTTCTATAAATAAATGGCATAAGCAATAAATCGTATTCATAGGTTAGATCTTTTCTGCTAAAGGTATGAATCTAGTTCTAATTTTGTTTAGGAATAGGGTCTGTTTTGTGCTTTTTTTTTTTTTTTTGTTCTTTTGTTTGATCATTGTTTGTTTCTGTAATACTGTTATTCATCATTCCTTTCATATGATTATCCCTTTCTCAATTTATTATAGTTCTATGATTTGCTTTCATTATGATTCTCTGATTGACAAAATGGTTGAATCTCATAGTTAAAATTGAAATTGTTTGTGCTGTATTTGATGAATTGTCAAAGAGGGTTTCTTCTATTTTCTTTCCACGAAGACTCTGAATAAATTTTATGTGTGTATGTTTGTGGATATGTAGATGGGTTGGACATTTTTAATGGTTTACAGAATAGGGTTTTGATACATTTGGTTTTCTGTTTCTGCTTGTTATGTTGTGTTTCATACCTCTTCTCACTAAACACAGGTTTATATAATACCACTCCATGTCCTCTTCGCTTGTTAGGAAACATTTAGAGTTAGCAACTAAAGATGACCCATCCTGGTACATAAATATAACTTCAGATAATCTTACTTTACAGTATGCCAAAATCAAAGGCAGAGGCTTTTTTTTTTGGCATTTCTTGTTTTTGCTTCATCGATAAGTATATATAGTGAATTCTTGTTTCTCTTGAAACAAAACAAAGCTCTAATATATCTTAGCATCTTTTTAAATGTATATATATATATTATGGATACTGATGTCACATTTATGATAGGATGTTTCTTGAATGTAGCTTTGGCTGACCTCCAGGTTTGAGCTTTTGTTTTGCTTGTTTCTTAGTTTTAGCTCTCCGACTTGGAAATTGGGATAATCAAGCCGTGACCCAATTTTTGTTTAAATCCTTTGATGCTTTCCTCATATTAATCTATATTCTATTTGTGGTGATATTCCTTATGTTTGGAGGCCTTTGAGCTTTGACTACATTTAAGTTTGCCACTAAAATACGCTAGGGAAGCTGTATATTTTTAATTGGCTATTTTTACTGCCAATTTTTTTTTTTTTGAATATTAAAATATACTCCTCTTATGAAATAGACCCGTTTTGAGTTATCATTTTCAATTTTTGCAGGAAAAAAAATAGTCTTCGCTATGACGAGCTCAAAATTCTTGTTCACTAATGGTGTTCTCTCCCAATCCAGCGACATTCCTTCGGTATCAACCTTCCTGGAAACCCATCCAGGTGAGCTCGCAGTGCTTTGAACTTTCTCCCTGTATTTTTGTTCTGTTTGTTCCATTTCCGTTTCAACTATGAAAAAGAAACTTTCTTCTTCCCAAGGTGCCTACACGACTACTCGTTCTCACAACAATGGTGCCTGTGTATTGTTCTGGGAAAGACATTTAAGAAGGCTCTGCCAATCTATACAGATACTTTGGAGTTCGCATCCACAACTTTTGTTTGAGGCTAAAAGATTTTCGAAAGAGTCTTTGCCTTATTTGTCGACAATCTCAGAGACATGGGAATCGGGGATTCGAGGTCTCGTTAATGATTCCATGAGAAAAGCATTGCCGATTGCGCTAAAGGAGGGGAGTGAGGGTGACGAACTTGCAATTACGACTTTAGTCACTGCAAATTTGGATAAATTGATTGTGAGTGAGAGTGTGAGACGGGAAAGTTTGGTAAATGTTTTTGACGTCCATATCTATATCGTAGATTTTGTGCCTCCTATGTTTGGGATCCAAGAAAATGGTGCTCATTTGGCTGTGGTGGGTCCTGGGAGGGAAGCTGCATCTGCAAAGCACTCTAATTGGGTGAGGTTAGTTCACTATGTTTCAGAATTCTCATCTTCAATAGCTGAACTTTTTTTTTTTGGCAAAAGTGACATGTCTTGTGTTATATTTTGGGGCATGTTATTGTTCAGTTGAAGGTAAAAGGGTTTGAAAATACAAAGAGAATTCCCATTACTAATGGAATAGTAGTCTAATTTGTAATTAAGGCCTTTATATTGCTTTCATAATTTACTGTCATATGGGAATTGTGTTGTTCTCTTTTCAGGGTGAGAACGTCTTTGGAGAAGCTAAAACCTCCCTCGGCAACTGACCTTTTGTTGTCAAATGACGGCAATCGGCTTCTTGAAGGAAGTGTAACTAATTTCTATGTTGTCTGTCGCAAGGTGAATGATCAAGACGTAAGATTTTTTGGTTGTGTTATGCTTCAATGAACTTCGATTTATAATATAATGGAAGAAGTTTATTAGAGGCTGAAATCAAACACAAGATGATCTGAACCTCATTTGATAAACTAAAGTTAATACATGATTTTTTTGCTTCTTTGGTACAATTATAGACACCATTTCAAAATGTTGACTTTATAGATAAAAGAATTGAATCTTAGGGTGACTTGTGATCAACAAGTTGCTTGAAACTGATCATACCAAGTATGTAGTTCATGTATTTCCAGTTGTTTCATTTTGTGCATGACATGCAGTATAAAGATGTTTTCAGGACAAAGATGGAACCGAAGGAAGCGCGACTGACAAGAAAGAAAGTGGAGATTGTTTTGAAGTTCAAACAGCACCTGTCAGCGATGGTGTCCTTCCAGGAGTTATTCGACAACTAGTCATTGAGTAAATTCCTTCCTATCATGATTCTACTGCCAATTTCACTATTTATTAACTGGTTCTAAACCATGATTTTTAATCACAATATAGAAAGTGCCCAATTTTAGGATCTATTAAGTTGACTGGATTTGACATCCTTTATGAATTTGACAGGGTTTGCTTGACTAGAGGCATCCCCTTTCGAGAAGTGGCACCAATGTGGTCAGAGCATGAGATTTGGGAAGAGGCGTTCATCACAAGTATGATTGTTGTGTTTTTTCCTTCATTTTTATGTATAAGTTCTCAAACATTTCGTTAATTGTGTCAAACACTAGCTGTAGTTCTTCATACTTAGCGATGATTGACTGAAGAGGCTAAAGCATATAATTTAATGATTATCCATTGCAGATAGCTTGAGACTCCTCCAGCATGTAGAGACAGTTTCTATTCCAAATTCATGGGATTCACTCCATTTAAAATCTTGGAAGGAGATATCATGGAATAAAAAACAATTCGAGGTTTTCAAATTCTTTTCATTTGGACATGAATCCTTATATTTGACCTGCCACAAAAAATACATGATTTATTTCCCAGTATTAATTGCCCTCTGTTTATTTTTTATGCTGGATTATGAGCAGGGTGGTCCTGGAACTATCACAAGAGCAATCCAGGTAAATCACCGTTTTTTTCTTTTGTGGTAGTCTTCATTAAAACAAAAACAAGTTTCAACATGGCCCTCTGTAATGTATAGTAAACATACTTCTTATCATTGAAACTGAAACTGAAACTGAAGTATAGAGCTATCATGGTAGCTGATGAGTTTCTTATTTTTGACCTTTTTTATTCTTTTCAATTATCTGATGGAGCAGAGTGAAATAATGGGGAGGGCAAATCTTGAAGGGTACTCATTTAGTGATGATGCATGAAAAGTGAAAGGGCTGTTGTCTGTTGTATTCTATCCTGGAGCTGAGTTCTAACTGTAGTCCTGCCTCTCCCCATATAGTGAAATCTTCCATTTGATCATTTTGAAGCTTTTATGAATTTCACTTCGTCTCTTGGTGTGAAAATTGTGTATAAAGTAAATCTGAATGTAGATCACACACGATGATGTATCCAATAAAAAAACAAGGGGAAAAAAAAGGTTTTGTGAATGAACTATTTTTTTTTAACTCACTTTGTTTTGTAAAATAAGAATGTACTGTTATACATTATTGTAATTATGTTTTGTTTATTTTTTAAAATAATAAATTGAAAGCTCTGTGGAGTAACATCTCTTCTAGCACTAGATTTTGTCTTTATAAGCTATGAACCATCGTATGTATATGTAGACCAAAGATGAGTGTTAGTGTCGTTTTTGAAATGTGTAATGTGATTTGATGTGAATGTAAAAGGAAGTAAAACAGACATATTTTCTTTTAAAAAATGTTATATATTAGAAGATGACAACTTGTGAATACCCTTTTCGAATCTACAAGGGAAAATAAGCAATAGAGGAAGTGATCATTTCTATCATAAAATCAGTACATGGATTCTTTAGTTGCAACATGGGCTAGTATGCAAGTAACTTTGTGCAGAATCTTCAAATGTCCCCCCTCACATACATAAGTGTATTCTCTATACGTTTCCAAGTTTTTTCATAACTCGTATGTATATCATAATGGTTCTTTGTAGCATCTCTTTATGTTATTTGTCATGTAACTAGTTCTCTAGGAAAGACAGAAGAAAAGTATTGTCGATTGCACTAAAGTCTTCTTAAAGGCCTTCGCTTTTAACTTCAGATTTTAAATATTTTAAATTTCTTTGGTGGGGCTGTTACTTAATGAAGCTAATAGAAAAATGCATTGATGCACTTGGGTTCTGCAACCTTTCTCTTTTTAATCAGTCTCTTTTGGCTAAGCAAGCTTGGAGATTATACAAGACAAAGAGATTTTATAGATGAAAAATCTTAACAATTCCACTAAGATTATAACTGCAGCCTGGGGAAAATGACTCTAAAATGGTCATTAAAAGTCTGAGTTATTTCATTCAATTCTGACCAGTCCATAAGTTGTTCTCAAAACTCCACTGAATCCTCTCAAATCAACTAGACCACCACACATGTATGAAACCAACCTACAAGAGCATCTGCCGAACTCTAATATCCTCTGCTCCTGTTTTAAAGCAACAAAACATCTCCTGAAGAGTAAAAGCAATATCATTTAATTTTGGTGGAACAATATCATTGAAAATGAAGTATGGCTCAATATATGTGTTGATGCAACAAGTTTGTCTACTAAATCGGGTGGTATTTGTCGTTAAGCTCTGGTTCTCCGATCTCTTTTCGGCAATGAAGATAGCTCCAGTGATTGTCGAACAGTCGGGGAGTACCTGCAAGAAAGACACTCTCACACTTAAGTCAAATTCTAATCTTTTCTCCAAACGAGATCATGATATTTATAAAGTAAAAAATACTAAAAAGTTAGTAGTTAGGTCTACTTCCTAATTGGTTGAAGGAATAACTGAATTTTATGTCAAAAAGCTTTTGGATCTTTCAGGTATGCAAAGGATAGAGGCAAGACCCACCTTTGATCTGTGGCCTCTGATTCTGGCACCTCTATCTGGGCTAAAATGCTCCGTTTCACTTCACTCAAAATAGCAAGTCTAGGGCCGAATATTTTGAGCCCACAATATGTGTTATCATTGGTTTTGGCCATTTATATAGAAAAATATAAGTATTAATAGAAACTAATAATTATCTTCTTTAATTTTTATTTATGTTTACTTAGTAATTCCATTCTTTTAACCTTGATCATCCATAATGCTCTTTGGCCTTCAAACTTTAAGAAGATGGGACTACACAACATCTCATTGGAAGCTCACAACACAACTGGGGTCGTCAAATAGTGCTACTTCAAGTCAAATAGTGCCCACAACACTATGAAAGGAGCCTCAAATTTTACTCATTTTCTATAATTTACCGATGAGAAATGCTAAGGGATATTATTGGTATCCAAACACTACAAGAGGTGATATATCGTTATTCGTGCCATACAATATTGAATCTCATATATTTGAATTTAGTAAATATTAAGAGTTATCGCTAACCAACTATAAAGTTATGTTATAGCAACACTCTACCTGAATAGCTTTTAGCTTTTAGTATATATATAGCTGTGCGGATGAGCTGTACTTAAACTTTTGTGTATTCACAATCTTTTCCTAAGTGCATTTTTTTAATTGAATTAGTAATAGATATTAATACTGACACGTTTAATATTGATAAAAAGGGAACCAATAAATATGAATTCACATTTTCAGAATTGTGTAGCTCAAAATAGCAAGTATCTAAAAGGAAACTGCATAAAAAGAAAATAAAAAAGATATGTTGATATATATATATAAGGCCCTCTTTCATCGAATCAATACAACCCTACACAATCTCAGACATTGTTTTCTCTCTTGGCCGAACCATATAATTTGCTCCATCGATTCTAAGGTGATTTATCTGTAATTTGTTTTGTTAATAAACTGAGAATTGCTGTGGATGCAGGGGTTTTGATGTTGTTGTGGTATTAGAATCTTTCTTTTTCATTTTGATTATTCTCTAAAGTCATCACTTTTGCCTGAGAATATTTGTTTAGATAAACTCCAGTCCAGTACGAATAATATATAGTATTGTTAGTTAATAGTAATATTATTTGATTTAGGGTTAATATTCAGAATGGAAAAGGTTTTCAAAGAAGTGGGAAAACAGCTAGTATTAGCAGGGCCGGTGTCACTGGTTACATTGTCACAGATTTCTTTGCAAATGATATCATTGATGTTTATTGGCCATAACGATGGAGAGTTGGCCTTAGCTGGTGCATCCATGGCCACTGCATTTGCTGCAGCCACTGGTTATTACGTACTGGTAATTCAAATCCTCAACTTCTGTATAGTTACAACATATATTTTGTGAAACTAAATGTTACTTTTAGTTAGAACAAAAATTTGCTGAGACTAAAAAATCATACTTAATCACAAGTTGTCATTGATATAGTTTTAGTCACAACCTATCACTTTTAGTGATAAAGTTTGTTGTGCTTAAAAATACATTTAGTGATAATAAATTGTGATTTTTGTGGCTATTACTTTTAGCCTGATTTTTGAGTGATGGCATAACTAAGATGATTTTACTTGTAGTCACAAATTTTATTGTAACTAAAACTAAGATTTTTTGTAGTGTGTGTTAATCATTCTTATTTGCCCTTTAACTACTTATCTAAAGCTTTGTCACGGTTGCAAAGGTAACATGAACTTTTCTCAAAACACTAAATCATCAAAACAAAACTGACATTTCTTGTCAAGAAAGCATGGATTTGTTGGTGTTTTACTTTGAAATCAATCAGTATTGGCCACACTTGTCCATATATAATGTCAATTCTATTATTGATATACTTTTTTGTGAATTTCATTTGATCAAGGTGGGTGCCACTAGTGCATTGGACACATTATGTGGCCAACTATTTGGAGCAAAACTATATCTTACACTAGGCATACAACTACAAAGAGCTGTTATCTTTAGTTCAACTTGTAGTATTTTGATCTCCATCATATGGGCAAATGCAACTCCTATTTTGATTTCTATGCACCAAGATCACCAAATTTCTCAAGAAGCAGGAAGATATTTACTTCTTTTGATTCCTAGCAGTTTTGCATTTGGTTTTCTCCAATGCTTTCGAAGTTTTTTGCAAAACCAGAATATAGTTTATCCCATGGTGTTGAGCTCTTTAGTTGCAACTCCTATACACATTTTTTGCTGTTGGATTTTGGTTAGTAAATCTGGGCTGGGAAGCAGTGGAGCTGCCCTCGCCACCTCTGTATCGTATTGGGTCAACGCGTTGTGTTTGGCGCTCTTTATCAAGTTTTCCTCTTCATGTAAAAGAACTTGGAATGGTTTTTCCAAGCAAGCTCTTCGCAATTTTCTTCCTTATGTGAAACTCGCCATGCCTTCGGTTCTAATGGAATGGTAAAATGTAGTGCTTTTTCGACTCTCTCAAAATGGAATATATTCAGTTGGATCATCTTTTAATAGATTTTGTAATGTTCTATGAAATTAACAGCTTCAAAACCTGGGCATTTGAGCTTTTGATCATCTTTTCTGGGTTTCTTCCTAATCCAATGCTTGAAACTTCTGTTCAATCTATATGGTAGGTTCAAATCCATACATCATCAATCTTATATATCTTTATTCAATATTTATGTTTTTCTTGATTAATTATAAGCTTAACAACTATTTTTCTTTAGCTAGTCTCAATACATTTGGATTGTTGTGGTCTATCCCTGCTGGACTCATGGCTAGTACAAGGTAAGAATAATTAAACACTAGTACCATATTACAAGAACACAAAGTTTGTCACTTTTCCCGACGCATTGCCTAAAATGCGTCTAGAAAGATATTTTATGCCGGTGTGCTAATAAAGCAACGATCAATAAAAGAATCCCAACACTCGATATTGACAACACTTATTTTTTGACGTTTTACTCATAATGTGTCGGCAAAAATACACTATTTCGATGCTCTTCACTAGAAGTGTCCTGAAAAGGCTCTTTTTTTATAGTCAAGATAATTGTTGTACTTTTCTTAACACGTGTTCTACTTGTTAGCGTACGAGTAGGAAATGAACTTGGAGCCAAGAATCTACAAGCAGCTCATTTCGCCATAGGAATGGTGTTAGTGATGGTGATCATGGAGGGACTTGTAGTTGGAGTCATTGTCGTACTCTTGCGTAAGATGTGGGCCGGATTATACAGCAATGATAAAAATGTTACTTCGATTGTGGCATCCTTGATGCCCTTTATCGCAATGTCGTGCTTCGTTAATGGATTTGAGACTGTGCTTTCAGGTATAAACACAAGTCATTATTGCATGGGAAATGTCAAGGGGCACTATTGGTGCCCAACACCGTAAGGAGGTGGTATACTGATATTGGTTTCAATATCAGGTCACACATATTTAAATTTAATAAGTATTATGAGGTATTACCACATCATGTGGTGTTGGACACCTTAAAGTAATAAATAACAACACTCTTAGTGCATATATTAATTGGTCAATAAGATGTTATATTTACGTACGAGGATGCCATGCATGCTCGCCATGCAATGATGTATGCTCTCAGAAGTATAAGTTTGTCTCGTATTGAATAGATAGAAATATATATAAGAGTGTCTCACATCGAATAAATGTAATAATTTATTTGTTTTTTTTTTTTTGCTAATATATATAAATTCAGGCATCTTTAGAGGATGTGGTTGGCAAAAGAAAGGTGTATACCTAAACCTAGCAGCCTTCTATTTTGTTGGGGTTCCTTGTCAAGTTACATTTGCCTTTGTCCTCCACATGAAAGCCAAAGTAATAATAAACCCATTTCTTATGCAATCAATCTTACTAAATGTAATTTTACTATATAAAAATTAAATAATTGATATTTTATTATTGTTATATACTTATGTATATAGGGGCTTTGGTTGGGGATGATTGTTGCCTTTGTCGTGGATATAGTCTTTTTTCTTATCATCATCATACGAACCAACTGGGATAAAGAAGTAAGTGCTCTTTAATTCGTTCCTTCTTTTTAATAAGTTCGAATATATATAGAGAGAGAGAGGGAGTGACTAAACGTATCTATTTTTTTTTTTTTTGCGATATCGGTGCATCTCTTTTCTATTTGGGCACCTAACTAGTTATAATACAAAAAAAAATTATATGATGGTGTACATTATAGCTATCTAGAACATCTAATAAATTTTTAAGAAATTATGAATAAACTATGGTAGCAAAACAGGGTCTAAACTGTCTGTTGCACGTGTGCCTGTTTTTTTGTGTACGCATGTAAAATTCGACAGTTTGAACTCTGTTTTCGGCTTCGTAAACTATTCAAAATTTCTTGAAAATTTGTAGGATATTCTAAATACCTACAATGTACACCGTCATATAAAAATATTTGGAATTATATCTATCCAGGTGCCGAAATAAAAAAATGATGCACTGATATTACAAAAGGATGCGTCGTAGTCATTCTCTCTCTATATATATATATATAATTTACAAATGGAAGAGCCTTTTTCATAAATCATATTGTCTTTAATTTTATATGTTAAGCTATTATAATCATTATATAAATATTTATAAGGAGCCTTTAAATGTAAGATTAGATCTATGAATTAATTACAAAATCAATCCTAATTTTATTTATTTATTTTGTTATTGCCAGGTAGCGAAGGCTGAGAACAGAGTGAAAAAATACTCAAATTTTGGAGAATTGGCTTTGGATCAAAATGTTTCTAGTAATTGATATGATTACCCTTTAATAATTAATGTTGAGCAAAGCCCACCGGCAAAGAGTTATTTGTTCGATCAATGTTCATGAATTTTTTTAATTTTTTGGTTTTAATACATTTGTTTTATCTTATTTTCTGCTAAGTTATATATACTAGGTGCAAGTAATGTACAATGTATTATTATGCACATTTGCTTAATTTTATTTTTAAAAAATTTATTAGATGTATATATATTTATTAATTTTTTTTTTGGTAAATAAGGTCTGTGTATTGCTAACTTTCAATTTACAACTCAACAGCCAAGGTAAGAAAAACCTGATTGAAAACTATTACAATTTCTCAAACCATATTCTATCTGTCAACTGAATTTTGTTAGGCATTATACTTCTAATTCTAGACTTTACAGTATATTGAATCCTTTGAACAATTATAGTTGTTGTATAAACTTTTTGCTTCCATAGTGCCTCATTTCTACACCACCAAATCTGATATATCATAGCTGCCAACGCCACCAAAAAGACTTGTTTCCTGAACTGAGATAACCTGGCTTTAGCAATCCACCTCAGTAGCTTATGTATAGTGGAAGCTGCTGTCTTCCATTCCAGCCAGCTTTGGATTTTTGGACCTTGCAACATTCCAGCCAGCTTTGAACTGGTATGGCTTGTTGATATTTTTGGACCTTGCAACATTACAGAAGCCTTAACAGATTTCCTGTTGTCCATTTTACTCCCCAAGAGACTATAATAAAACTGCAAGAAAGCTTTAACTACTCCTCTTGGTGTGTCAATCCATACACCATTCATATCTTTAATTGAGTGTATCCTGTTTATAGCCATTCTCTGTCATATACTAGAGTGAAAAAAAGATGTGTTATCATCTCCTTCCTTCATCCAATGTAGTTTAGCTTTTTGTTTAAGAAATGATATATAGTTGCTATGTGCTTCACTGTATAAGGTTCTGGCTTCTTTCTCCTTAGAAATTAGGATATGATCTTGAGGTTTTAACTGTAACGCAGCTTGACAATCCATTAGATTCTGAAATCTCTTGGCATGCACTGAATGAATATCCCCAAACTCCATTTTATTAATCCCTTTCATTAGCTTCTTCACCTCTTTTAATTTCTGTGTAAGTTGAAACATTGGAGCACCATCAACCTGAATCCGCCATGTCGCTTCTAATCTCTTCTTAAAATCTGGAATATTTTCCCACATTCTGAAGTCCCGAAATGGTTTCTTTCCCTCCACTCCAGGCGGATAGACAGTGAGAATGGCTGGACAGTGATCAAACATACCTTCAGCCAAGAAAACCACCTCTGCATTAGGAAATTTGTCCAACCAACCTTGGTTTGCTAACACCCTATCTATTTTAGAATAGATCCTAGTCTCCATGTTCTGTTTGTTGTTCCAAGTAAAGAAAGAGCATGTATACTTTACATCCTCAACCTGACAGAATTCTACGCACTCTTTAAATGCACCAGAAATTTTTGGTCTTTGTTGACCCCCAATTCTTTCTTCAACACTAAGAATATCAGTAAAATCCCCTAAAATGATCCAAGGACCAGACCCCTTCAATGCTATATCTTTTAGATCATTCCAAAGTGAGATTCGACCCTGCTCCTCATTTAGTGCATAAACAAAAGTAACCAGAAAACATTCCTTACCAGCCATTGTAGTAACTTCGAGATGCATTAGTTGACTTGTACATTGAAGTATATTGACAGTAAACACCCCCGGGTTCCAGCTAATCATAATTCTACCCCCTTTATGCCAAGCATTATTTGTTGAAAGACACCATCCTCTAAACATATTTACAAATACAGAACCCAAATTTTGAGTCTGTATCTTGGTTTCAAGGAGACCAACTAATCCCACCTTCATTGAGAATATCATCTGTTTTACCTCTTCCTGTTTGTGGCGATTATTGATTCCCCTGACATTCCAGCTCATGATCCTATCCATGTTACATAGGAGGATCTCCCCCTCCCTTCCTGTTCACTCCCTCTTGTTCAGATTTTGAACATTCTCTTGTTTCCTCAAGTGTTTGGAACATGTTTGTTATTACTGGTGCCTTTGTTCCTTCTTTAATCACTGTCCTTCCTTTTTTAACTGGCTTAAATTCCTTATCCTTATCCTGTCCTTGCGCTTCCAAGTGATGCAGCTGTGTATCTTTTTTCTTAACAACCCATTCTTTCCTAACTTCTTCTGCCTTCCTACAGCTGGAAGTATAATGTCCAATACCATGACACTTCCCACAAAAGACTGAAGCCATTAATATTTGACAGTAAGCATAACTTCCTGGTGAATTTCATTTGTGAAAGAAATCACCTCAGGAAATGCTTGATGCAGCTCCACTTCAACCAAAACCCGAGGGAAAGTTAATCTCTCTCTATTTTGGGTAATTGAATCCATCATTAGAGGAGTCCCTATCTGTCCCACTATCTTGAATAGAGCTTTCTCTCCCCAATACTTCAAATCTAATCCATGAAGCTGTAACCATATAGGAACTGAGCTAATGTTCTTTTCTTTGAAATCTGTATAAGCATCCCAAGGTTTCATGATAACAGGTTTTTTTATCAAAAAACATGTATCCTCCATTCAAAATAGAGTCCCTTACCTTCACATCTCTGAACCTAAGAATGAACACTCCATGTGTTAACACCCCAATTTTGTCTATGCCTTTATCCTGCCAGACTCTCTTAGCAAATCCTTCAAAAACACTGAGGGGAGGATTGGCCCCTAACACATAGCAAACCAGAGCAGAATTCCAATATTCAATTTCATCTTCAATATCATCCATATCGATTTTAACCCCATCAGCTACTTTGACATGACCATTATCAGATTCAGCAATTTTCCCACAGAAATTCTTTATGCCATTCTCAGACCGAAGAATTGGGGGAGAATTTGAATTACCTGCTCGGATCTGCGGTTCATTCCATTTCGTTACTTCCAAATAGGTGGCATCCTCTGTCCTTGTACCCTGCTCCTTGAGAGATCGTTGGATCGATCTAGGAGTAAGAAGATCATTATCGTCCATAGTCGCCCCATCCTCTTCTGATTCATTCTCATCAGAAAACACAATCGCTTCAACACCTAACACTTCTGCCATTGATTTGGTCTTCATCACCTTATCAGAGGACGTCGGACCTGTTTTCCTGGAGGCTTTGATCACCGGAGTTGTGGTTGTCCGCTTCTTCGTCTTCCTCTTTGCCATAGCGCCAGCGTCTGCTGAGAGAGAAAACTACTTTTAACATAATTTTTTTTTTATTAAATTTTTATGATTGTTATATAAATTTTAAATAAATAAACAGTATTATATATAAAAAAATGACATAAACATATTAAAAGAAAAATTAAAACTAAACATTTGATTATGGTTTTTTCATAATATATATTTATATGATAATATTTTAAATCATAAACTATATTATTTAATATATATATATGTATAAGGTTACATTCTTAATGGTTACTACACATGGATATTTACTTTAATATTAATCATTAGATTAAGATCAATGATCCATATTTGTAGTTGTTAATTAATATTTCTAAAAATAAATTTTAATTTTTTCAAATTTTTGGAAGGGTTATCTGATGAAAAAAAAAAGTATTAATTATGAAAATATAATATTGTAAACTTTTTATTTTTCAAATGCATGTCAATTTCTAAATATAGTTAGTATCTCTCATTGGTTGGAAACAAAATTAATTATGGTAAAAAAAATTAAATTTGAAATTAATGTTGAAAAAAAATATTTGTGACTTGCTATACCAAATCACTATGTTGTCACATCATCATAATTGTTAGTACCCATCTATGGGTAGTAACCATGGGAAGTCTTCCATATGTATAAAACATTTATGATAAATGATAACATTATTTTAGATCATATAAACTACATTAATTAATGTATAAAATATTTATGATATTATTCAAATCACACTTTTATAATTGGAGAAAAAACTTGTTTATTCTTAATAAAAGATAAATATTATTCTAATTCCTTATGTAGTTACACAATCATACTATTTATACACTTACAACACATTTATATAATATATTTATAATATTTATTGTTATTTAATATGAATATATATTTAGTTAAGTTACATTAAGTAATAAAAAAACATGTTTTCTTTTATAAATATAAATAATAAATTTTTTGTATTAAATATAATTATAATAATGATATTTTATAATATTTTAATTTATATTAATATAATTAATATCTATTTTTAATAACTTTTAAATGTACATTCCGTTAAATATTTTTAATATTATGCTAAAGTAAACAAAACAAATATAATCATGTCGGTCAGGTAAAAAAATTATTACATTGTTTTCGACATAATAAATTATCCTGATTTAGTATGACTACAATAAGCATCGTCATATAAAAAATTTAAGATCATAATTTATTCACATCCAGAAACTTAAGGAGCCTAGCCTAGTGCAGACTTCCCTAAATTATCTGCTTTTTTCAATGAAAAGCGTGTTCATAGTCATGATAATGAAAGATCTTGTGGATAAAGTGAGACAACCACTTCGAAGCTGCAAAGCAAAGTAATGCTATAGAAACCATGGCAGTCTTTAATGGTTGGCCTTGTTTGGTTGCAATGGCAGCATATCCAATCAGAGCTATGGAGACCACTTGTAGCACTACTTCTAACACTTTTAAAACCTTGTGTGCACCAGTGCAACTGGAACAATTCACCACATGGCTCCAATACCTTGAAAAAACAAACAAGTATAAATAAATATGAGAATTGTTAAGGACACCAGTAGTGTCCAACACCACAAAGAGATGACATACTATTATTGGTGCAATCTAATATCGGGGTATTATATGATATCGCTAATTAATCATAAGATGTCAAAGAGCAACACTCAATAAATATATACAAAAACATAGACGGGAATGTTTTTTAGAGGTGCAAAAGATAAAAATAAATTTAAAGGGGGCAAATTTATAACCCTTGAAGAGACTAGGAATAATAATAATAAAAGAATAGTATATATATTTTATTTTTCAAATAAAATTATTGTTACCTATCCATAAGCTGTTCTCTAGGAGGAGTTGGAGGAAGAGCAGTAGTGAATTTGGCTCTCCAATCAACTTGACCACCACCAAACTTGTTTAACCAATTTCTGAAAGCAACGATTGGAACATCTGATTTTGTTGGCACAAAACATTCTTTATGCCAAGGCCCACGCCCAGCTTCCATTATCCTATGCTCCTATATAATTGAATTTAGGGTATTCTATGTTAGAACGTGGAAAGTAGTCTAGAAGTAGAATATAATTAAATCTTGGACGACTCGATCGCAAGTAGCTTGTTGGCTCTTTTTGAGCCACTATCCTCGAATCACAAAGTGCATGATAAAAAGCATGAAGTTTTATCTCAAAATCAATTGGTAATGAGTAGAGTAAATCATACTCCTATAAATTGTTGAATTTACCTACACACTTTCATTTCCATGTGGGATATTTTCTTTAACATTATACAACACAAAAAAGATGTTTAGAAGTGATCACCTCAACATGTAGGAGACCTAAATCTGAATCGAAAATTAAGTTCTGGGAAATATGAGATATCCATCTTGGAACAATCTTGTCCCACAATACTCCAAAGTTCTTTACATTTGACCATATCACTCTGCTCTTCCCAGGACTAATTGGTACACAGCTAAAAACAAAAGCCACTTTCTTCTGAATTTAACAAAAAAAAAAAACAAAAATCATCACATTAAGGAAAATTACATATATATTATCAATATAACTAAATCATATATATATATATATATATATGTGTGTGTTATTACCTTTGGTCCAAGAGGGACATGAGAATAATACAAACATGGTGCAAAAAATTTGTTAGTAGCAGGCTCTCGTTTTCCACTAAAACCTTCAATATTAATATTCTCCACAATCAATTCCAAAGGTATGCCACCTTCTCTATCAGCCCTACCTGTTTCATATTAATTGTAATTGATCATATTTAAATATATATATATATATATGCACACATAGGGGTTGACTTATAAGTCAAGCGCGGTAATAGTCGCTGGTCGAAAAGTTTAGGCTCAATCAAGAATATACTATTACGTTGGCCGATCCTATGGTCATTGGAAAACAAAATACTTGATTATGGCTAGTTATTCAGAGTTAAAAACAAGGGCTCCAAGTGACTCTATGGTCACATAGTTAGGGCGTAAGGCCCCGTGTGTTCATATTAATCAAAATAATATGCAATTGATAAAAAATAAGTTCTTACTCTTCGGTAGTGGAGTCTGTATTAATCCATAGTGTGCATAAGTAAGATGAGCAACGTCCATAATATTTTCCATTAAGACTTCATATCTGAAAATTCAAAATGCAAAGTAAAAATACTAACAAACAATATGATATGATATATATATATATAGTTCTAGCACAAGAATTTTGTATGTATCTTCACTAATTACCCAAATGGAAACTCTCTATTGCCCCATGACATTTTGGAGAATGAAGGATCATCTATTTCTTCAATGTAGGGAGGTCTTTTCTTTGTAAGAATGTCTTTGTATTGAGCATCAGTGTTTGGCCAAAACCAAAGAAGATCATTCTGGACAGTGCTTGGATAACTGGCTACACATGCTTTCTTGAATGTGTGTACCTGCCATACATATATATATATAAGTTTACATATATAATAAATAGGGTAGGTAATTATTTGGTACCATGTGTTTTTGTAAAGGATTATCTCGGTACCTTGTATTTACAAATAATGCTTATTTAGTACCCTGCATTTTGAAATCGTACGTATTTGGTACTCTGTATTTTTAAATCAAACATAGTTGGTACTTTAAACTCAAATTTAATTAATAAAATTTTACCAATTTAATCAAATTACTTTAAATCATACGAGCTACAAATCATATATAACAGCTGATAGTTTTGTCATATTGACAAAATGTTATCAATTAGAATACAAAATATCTATATTTTCAAAATACGGAATACCATATGAGCATTATTGAAAACAAAGGGTACCAGAATGATACTTTGCAAAAACAAAGGGTACAAATAGAGTAAATTCCCATGTAAATATTATATACTTAATATATAGGGAATTTATAAAGTTATTACTCATAATATACTTAAGATATTTATTTTTTATAATTTAATTATTGGGAAAGGGACAGTTATATCATGATGCATGTAATGGAATTGTTCTTCTTAGGTATAACATAACCATAAAAATATAGAGTGTCTCTGTTGGTATCCACCTTTTTTTTTTCATATTTCACTATTTTATAATTAATTAATTATTTATTTACAAATATAACTTTGTGATTAATATTCTCTTATAATTTTAAAACATATGAGCTATTAAAAAAAGGGTTAGGATATCAATGGAAGAAGAAAATATAGATGTGGATGTGGATGTGGAAGTGGAAGTGGAAGATTGTGATTCTATTAATAATTTTAATTTTTATGGGGTAACTTTTTTTTAAAAAAATTATTAATATTTGTCTATTATTGTATATACGAATTCAACTCTTCAAAAAGATATTGTAGTGTGTTTTTTTTATTGAATTTTATTGTTAAAATTGTTTATTGGATGTTAAGTATTTTTTTTTCTATAAGAATTAAATAATAATAATATAGAGAGGTGGGAAAATAAATTTTTTTCCAATGGGTAATTTTGTACTTATTATCAATTTCAGAGGGGTATGAAAATAAATTTTATGGGGGTTTCTTTAGAAAATGAGCGAGGAGAGAACAAAAGTGAGTGCAAATTAAAAGCGCCCTAAAAATATATGGAAAAATATCAGTTTGGTCTCTGAGATTTTCCTGAATACACTATCAATCTATGTGTTTTTTTAAATGACAATTCAGACTCTGTGTTTAATAAAATAGTACTCTAGCCTCAATTTTGGTCAAAATATTTTCAAATATAATATTTCATTATCAGCTCTTCGACCACTTTTTCTGACCCATCGCATCGCTAACGACCAAATAATTAATTTTATAATTGAAAATATTATCATGAGGGTAATAATAGCCCTTCATTTTTTTTCTTTTATATATAAATTAAATTTAAATATATATATATATTATTAACCCAAAATTATGGAAAAATCATGATAATTAATAAAGGTCCTAACAAGCTAAAATTAATATCAATCCCCAAATGATATTTCATCGCTTAGCGCGCCTATATAGGAAGCCCAACAAAAATAAGAGATTATATTTGTTCTAATTTCTTTTATTATTTTTTGGAATATATGGATAAGTTGTTAAAAAGAAATTACCTGTATGATGTAGTTATACAAGACCTATTACAAATTTTCAAGAAATTTTGGATAGTAAAGGGCTCCTTTGGTAAAAAATTTCTTTTTGAATTTTTTAAACACAAAAATAAAAATATAATTTTATTTTTGTTTCTTTATTTTTAAAAAATAAAAATATGTTCGGTAAATATTTTTGTTTTTTGTTTTTAAAAACAAAAAATAATAAATGCGTTTGATAACTTTTATTTTTATTTTTTATTTAACAATATAAGGTGTTGGTTTGAAGAAGAGAAAAAAAAAATTGAAAACTGTTTAAAAAAATTTTGAAAGTGAAAAAATTTTATTTTCAAAATTTAATAAATTTTAATTAAAATTTAAAAAAATAATAAATAAAAATAGAGTTACCAAACACATTTTATGTTTAATTTTCAAAATTTTAATTAATTAAATAAAAAACTATTTTTTTAAGTGTTACCAAACAACACCAAAATGTGTCAAAATCATAATTTAAATTGTCTATTCCACACGTGTATAAATATTAAAATAAACACATGTGCAACAAATTGTTTGAATCTTAATTTCAGCATATTCAAAATTTCCTGAAATTTTGTGAGAGATCCACTGTAACTACATTATACACTCTCGTGTAAAAAAAATAGTGTTGCATTTTATTTATATATCAAAATACTAAAAAAACTTATATGTAGTGATTAAAAATCATTACTATTATAGTGGTGCCCATAAAATATAAAATAATTTTTTTTCTATAAAAACAAGAGTCTATAATTTTAAATTTGAGAAAATACTATTTTGGTCTCGATGACATAATACGTATTTGGACCTTATGTTTTGCTAAATTATATTTTAGACCCTGTATTTTACAAAGTGAATCAAAATAGTACCTTAGACCAAGTTCAAATATAATCTTTCCTTCTATATGCTCTCTAGCCACCTTCTTCGCTTCTCTGAACCAATCGCATTGTCGGGGACCGAATAATTAATCTTATATTTGAAATTATTTTGACCAAAATCATGTCTCGGTACTATTTTGTAGGAATGAACGTTTGACCAAAAAAACCCGAAATCCCGACCAAACTCGACCCAACCAATCCGAATTTTTGCAAAACTCGTTAAATTTGGGTGAAATCCGATCCGAACCCGACATGGTTCGGGTCGAGTTCGGATTTTGAAATTTTAAAAAAAAATTGAAAAAATTAATGCTTTTTTAAAAAAAAATTAACAAGACTCCATTTGTAAAAAAATCAACATTAACAAGCTGACAACAAAATTAAAAAAAAAAGACATGTGAAAAGAAAAAAAATTGGGTTTCAGCCATGATAGCCAAGATTGAGGGAATACCGGGGGGCCTTCTGGGGGTGCTTGAGGGATGAACTTGCAATCGCCGGAGCCATTGAAGCACCAACCATGGTACACACACTGCAATCTTCCCCACTGATCGATCCTTCCTTCTGATAATGGAGCCAACCTATGAGGACAACTATCATCGAACACCTTCCAAGCACTCTCATTCTTGTCCCACCACACCACCACATCCAGCCCCATCACCTTCTTCCCTTGCGGTCTCCTCTTGTCCAGATCACAAACCGGCACAATCGGATACCAGTGGCTGTACCAGTCGAATTTCCCATCTGGGTTTTGATGAGATTCAAGCTCTTCTGGCTTGAAAGGGTCAGTGAGCTCTGTCGAACCAGATGAAGAAACAGAAGTGAAAAGCTTCGATCTTGACAACTGGGTTTTTTGTTTTTGGTTAAAGTTAGTGAGAAAAAGTTTGTTGTCAAGTTTGGATGGAATAAAATTGCCGATTGAGTAAAATAGAGGGGTTGCTCTGAGAGCTACCATGGCTGGACTTAGCTCGATCAGCTCCAACTTTTTTTTTTTTCAGAGCTAAGAATCTAAAGAATTGTAGGTTGATATATGAGATGATGATAGGAATGAATATAAAATAAATGTAAGTCTCTGAATTAATGATAACACTTTTATTTTGTTTTTTATGACTACAAACATAGAACCCATGTTCTGTCCTTGTCAAAAATAGTAGACGTGTTTTTCGAGAAGTTCTATGACTTTTTATAACATTTAAAAATTTAATTTTTTTTTTCAAATATAATTTTCATATTATAAAATTGTGTATTTATAATAATATATATTATTTTTTTAATGGTATATCTTTAAGTCTTATTGGTGGGGCTCTCAGTGTTCTCGACCCGTGAATAATTTTCGGCGCGATTTTTTTTATGACCGTGTATATTATAGCTATTTAGAGTATCCGGCAAATTTTCAGAAAATTTCGAATAGTTTACAGTATCGAAAACTAAATTCAAATATGTTGTTGCACGCGTAACTAATTTTTTTTTATGTACGTAGAAAGCAACACGTTTGAACCTAGTTTTCGGTACTGTAAACTATTCAGAATTTTCTGAAAATTTGCAAGATACTCTAAATAGCTATAATATACACGGTCATAAAAAAAATTCACGCTGAAAACTGTTCACGGATTAAGAACACTGAAAGTCTCACCGATAGGGTTTAAAGTGAAGTTCCTATAGAAGAATTATCATACTATTTTATATAGTCGCTAGTTTTTTTTAATTGATATTTATTGATTTCTTAAAAAAAAATTATTTAGAATTATATTATTCATAGTTTGGGCATCATTTAAATTTTAGTATTCAACCATTTAAATTATTAGATTTTAAATGTTTAAAGTTAAAAAAAATTATCAACTTTAGATGTATAAAACAACAATAGGTCTATTTAATTCATGCACGCACCTAATATATTTTTTTAATATTACAGAAAAATAATTAAAACTTTTTAATAAAAATACAAAATTATTTTTTAATTAAATCTAAAACTATATAAATTAACAAAATCTTTGTTAAATAAAACTAAGACTAAGTTTAAACAAAACTAAAACCTGAAACTTAAAAGAAAAACTATAACCTATATAAACCTTAAGCTAAATAAAATAGTTAATAAAAATCTAAAATCTAATACTTAGATGAATGAATGGAACTCTTGGAGGGTTAGGCATTTGGACACATCAAGTTAATTCTGGTCTGCTTAAGCAGTGTTTTTCTTTACTTTCTTTCTTTTCGATGATGATGTTTGAGATTGTTTATGACTTTTTGTTTTGTTTTTTTGTTTGTGACTTTGAATAGGTATTGTTTGAAAGTGGGTGATATTTTTTTTTAAGTTATTGATAAATTAAAGAAATTTTAATTTAATTTTTTATTTTTTTTAAATATATAACAATAAAATTAGTGTTTATCCCAAAAATAGACATGGTGATGTGGCATGACGAAGTGACACGTGGCAACAGGAAGCATTTATTTTCCTAGTTTTAGTCTAATGAACTCGACGAGAAGATGAAGAGTAGCTTCTTCAAAGGTCATCTGAATATGACAAAGGTTGTTGATCGAAGATTTCAAGCTGACTACATGCAACCTGCTCGAAGGAACGATCGTTGTGTGAAGATCCCAAAAGCAACTCTAGCGACCAGATCAATTCGCATTTCACGAGTTTTTTGTTTAACTGTATGTATTTTGTTATTTTGTATGTAGTTGTAAAAGACACATATGTAGGGCCCAATTCATATTTGTAAGACCTATGACCCACTAGAAACTCTATAAATGAGACATCTCACCGTCATTAGGGAGGGCTGGAATCTGGAATCCAAACTTTGGAATTCACACTTACATACAGAAACCCTGTCATACTATATTCTTTTTCTCAAGCTTAAGAGTTGTATCTTGTTCCTGTGATCTTGAGTCGTATTCCTTTTATGATTAATAAAAATGCAAGTAGTCGTAGGTCAATATCAAATCTTGGGACTGAACCACTATAAAATTTATGTGTTGTATATTTAAGTTCAGTTCTTTTTATCATTTACTATCGTTTAATTGACTCAGTGTCGGTTGACCAAATCAGTGGTCAACAATTAGTAAATGAAAATTAATTTTGTTTTTGTTTCATTTTTATTAAATAGATATGCTTCGAATTAAAATATTTTGTTATAATTATTATTCTATGTTAAAATTAACTATTAAGACTTTATATATATATTTACGATTTTTTTGTCAACTAAAATTAAATAAAAAAGATTAAGTACTTATAAACAATAAAGGAAGAAAAAAAAAAGAATGATTTTCTACGTGGTTCAGTAGTTGAATCTACCTATGTCTACAAGTCACTTTTATTATGCAGTATGCACTAAAACTTTTAAAGCAATTTCATAGAGCTTGAGTACAGAATTTGTCCATCCCCTAAATGATTGATCTAGGCTATTTATAGACCTGGTTTACAGAATATATCTCCCCTTAATTTTAAGGAAGTTACGAGATATATAAACTGGATTTGAAACACAAAAGAATATATTAAAATACAATAAAATGTATTAATTAAACAAATATTCATTTAAAATAGGGTGGTTGACACACGGCTATAACAAATCCCACATTTATAGGGAATTGTAACTGTGTAAGTTGTTATCTTAGCGTACTTTTGAGCCTGCTCCATGTTTCAGACTCTCCATAACATGAATATCGCCTCTTTATTTGTCAGACTTTCGAGACTAGCCTTTGGAGTGCACCCTTGCCTTCGAGCTCACATTGCATGCTCAAGTGCCAGTGACATGGCATCTTGGCGTGATTGATTATTTGCATAAGTAATCATATTGTTTGTCTTTTATACAAGTGGTTTTTATAATTGCGAGCCTACATTTCAAGGCTAATATTTATCTCTCAAATTTTGGAGTGTAATACTTTTGCCCGTCAAAAGTATCTTTTTCGAGTCCCGTGAGAAAGAAACATTTGAACTCCTCTTTCGGGAAACGTTTCCACTTGCTATACTCGAGTGGGTATACATATCATCACGAGAGTGGTTATTAAAGGCACTCAAGTACTAAGCCTCTGCCCATGTCTTTTCAATTCTCTTTTTGTCGCCACTTATCGAGATTGAATGTGGTCCCTTGGATCATATATTAATTCATTTTAAAGGCCTAGATTCATTTGAAAACCACCGTTTAAGCCTATTTAAACCCTTCTTCCCCTGTTTACTTTACCACTTTTACTCTTTAGAAAAAAAACCAGACTTTCTTGCATTCTTGCATGTCCTCTTCGAAGAAGGATATATCAAAAATCCCCCAATTTCCCACGCACTCCCATTTTTACGAAGAGTTCTAAGGATTTCTCTGCACAAATATTTTTAATCCACGCTTCAGTTCTACCATCAACTTCCAATGTGTAATTTTCTCAACTTTTCTTTTGTGGTAATGTGCTTATGAGAGTTTTTCTTTTTGTTCTTGAAGATTTGTGGAAAAAAATGTTAGTTTGATCTATTTTTCTTATGTATAAATGGATAAAAAAAAATGAGTCTTTTAAGGTAAAACTATGTAAAAATGGCATTTTTTCTAGGCTTTAAATGGGTTCGATACGAGTATAGTGTAGAACTAGGATTTCTGGGTTTTAGAAATAGGGTTTTAAGTACACACATTCCAATAATAACCCATTTTGGGTAACTACCCACTTTTCCTAAAAAATCAGGATAGCCCAAATTAGAAATTAACTTCTCACTTTATGTGGGTATAATATCGATACTCTGAGCCTTTATTGGCTCGGTTACATCGATATCATCGCCTCATTATTTCGAGCATTTAAGCTCTAATTTTCGAGTTATTCTTTCAATTTAACCTTTTCAAACTTTGAGCCCTCACCTATTTCTTTATTGTTAGATGATGCAGTCTTCCGAGAATTGGTGGGGGTCTGACCTTTCCATTCCATACCAACCTCAATCACCTCAAATTGAATATTCGTTCTCACGCAACCAAAGACTGATACAGGAGTACGAAGAACGAACTGAACGCGAGGACATCGGTGCTCATTTTCAACTCCAGATAACCGAGGTTAAAGAAGGAAAATAAGGAAATTGGGAGTAGCCGTTTATCCCGACCATAATACAGAAATTAGGCCCATTCCATTAGACCCCAATCTCAAAGTTCCCATTTCCTTTCACCCTCACGAGCTCTCCTTCGAGATCATGAAGAGCTCGTCAAGCCAAAACCCTCCATCAGCCTTTGTGGTATCTTCCATCCCTACCATCAATGGCAAATTTTTCGAGGTCGACCTATATAAGAGCTCGATTACCTCCACAAGAAAAATATCAGACATTCTGTCTTGCCATGGCCTAAAATTGTCCAGCGAGTTAGCGTGTTGAGCTCCCAGGCCTCTCGAGAGGAGTAGTTGTGCTCCGAGTGAGGACAACTTGGATAGGAAAATCAAGCTCGCAGCTTGGAGTCGCGAGCACATGTGAGCCGGGGCACTCCTGCCCTTAAAGGATTACTTTAGAAAGTTTACTGATTGGATCGGTATCACTCTCTTCCAACTCCAAATCAACTTTTAAGTATTATAAGGTATTGCTAACCAATTATGAGGTGCCACCTCATGTGATGTTGGACTTCAAAATTCCATACATCAAACACTCCAAGTTGAAGATGGTACTCATCGGGATCTCTCTCTCTCTCTCTCTTCCCAAAGATTGACATCACTAACACCGTACATTTGTCCTTTAAAAGTTTCTAGTTTAGTCAACCAAGCCATCTCACCAAAGCTTATTGGACATGATCGGTGATAATTATATTCAATAAGTATAAGCTTTTCAATATAAGGTAATTAATCAAATTTTGTCAACTCTTCCAGGCCTTCGGGCAATCCTACCTTTCTAAAGATTTAAGATTTTCCAGCGATGGTACATCTTCCAATTGATTACATTCTCGAAGCAATAAGGTAATCAAACTCTTCAAGTTAGAGATTGAACCCTTCTATCAATTGCATAGTCTTCAGGATTCAATGAGCAAAACAAGTAACATTCTTGCACTTTCGGATCATTCAATCTATCATAGCTACATCTTAAAACACCACATACCTTATCTTCATCAAATTCAACATTTTGGAGATTGGATTCTTTCATTTCCTTCAATGCATTTCTCCACTCATGCATGTCTTCCACTCCCCTCATGCTTCCTGCCATTACTAGAGATTCTGCAAAGCCATTATAATAAGTTAGGCACATAAATATACTAACTATTACTATTTATCCAATCCTAAGTTTCCTACCAAAGTGACTACATTCTACATATATAGAACATAATCCAAACAAAGAATATCATGGAAGTGACAATGAGGGGTGAAAGAATAGAATATTACCTGGATCTGGATCTGGATCTGCAGCTGGTGCTGGACAATATTTTGAATAATATTTTGATATAATTGAGATAAGCACTGAGAAATCATTAAACCCAATCCAAAGGCACACAAGAAACAAAAGTAACTAAGTGATAAATAACACCACCCAATACTTGAAAAAGGCCATTTAAAGTCAGTTAAAAAATGACTGTGAATTACATTTCGCCTTAATAACATTATGATAATCTCATATTTACAAGTATCCAATATGTTCATATTTACAATCTCTCCATGATAATATATTTCACCAATATATAAATTATACTTGTATTTATATGGTGTTAATGAAAAGCATGAATATAGTCATGAAAGTGAAAGTTCTTGTAGACAAAGTGAGCCAGCCATTTTGAAGCTGCAAAGCATAGAATGGAGAGTGAGACCATTGTAGCTCTCAAAGCAACTGAGGCAGTGGCTAGCTTGGTTGCAGCTACGAGACCAATCAAAACAAGAGAGGTGAGGCTGAGCACAACTTTAAGCACATTCAGACCTTTGTATGCTGCACTACAGCTGGGGCAATTCACCACATGGGACCAGTACCTGTAAAAACAAAATTATACATTTCAATTTCTTTCAAATCATAAACAGAATGTTTGAATAATTCAACATTCCACTGCTCTAGTTTTGGCAGGAAGGCCGAGCCTTAATTTCAACACTACTTTACGAGGACACGTTTAGTGGGGACTACATTACTTTAACATATATATTTGGTACTTGACATCACTTAACATAATGTATCCACTAATATAAACTGGATAAACCAAGTGTAAAACTTGATTTACCACCTTGTAAACTAGTATGTATACATGTGAAACATAATCAAGGAAGTTAATTAGGTTATATTTATATAAAAATATATATTTACAGAAATTAAAGTGCAAAACAGAACACCACTTTAACTTTTCAAGAAGATCTGCAATCATATCATGTAAAAATGCTAAAATTATCTTCTCAACATTTACTTTACTGCCAGGTTCTGAATTGTCTAAAAGTTGTATCAAATTCAACTCCTGCTCTGCATTAATCTAAACAAGAGAAAATAGAATCCCTTTAGTTTATTTTCCTTCCATCCTAAAATCCAGGGTAATGAAGTGAAAATTGGTATGGCTCCTCTTGGGGTTTATAAAGGATGTTTATGTTAAGCAGCCAGGGGAAAATGACTCTAAAGTGTTCATTAAACGTATGAGTTTCCTTTCTTACCTGTCCATAATTTGTTCTCTGGGAGGAGATGGAGGAAGAACTCCACTGAATTTTCCTCTCCAATCAACCTGACCACCACCATATCTATTTAACCAATTTCTAAAACCAACCACCAGAGCATCTGCCTTTGTTGGCACATAACATGCCCGACTCCATTGAGCTGACCCAAACTCTAATATCCTTCGCTCCTGTATTAAAGAATCGAACACTCTGATTGGTACAAGTTTAAAGCAACAAAACAACTCCCCAAGCTAAAAAGCAATATCATCTTGACAGAACAACAATTGTCATCAATATTTTGATTAAGAATTAAGTATGATAATACACTAAATTACTCGATTGTTAGGACCCAATGGATGTGTGTGCGTGTGTTAGATTAAATTTGACTGAAAGGGTATCTGGAAGGATTAAATTTGGTCTGTTATCTCATTGTATTTGGGTTTATATAACTAAAAACCTTAGCTTCTTGTTTTATTGTAAGCAAGTAATTCTCTCATTTTAATCATACCCAGCCAGTTGAGTTTTCTCTTCTTTCTACTATGTGCATTGATTTTAATAGTGTACAGATAATAATAGACATTACAAGTTACCTAGCATAAACTTTTTCACAAGTGGGACATATTAATTTATCTATGAGTGTTGTAGCCATGAATATGAGACTCAATCAGTTGCAAAGATGAAAAGTAATGTGTAGTTTTAAATTGAGAGAGTTAAAGTCACCTCAACATGAAGAAGATATAAATCTGAATCCAAAATCAAGTTCTGTCCAAGATGAAATATCCATCTTGGAAAAATCTTGTCCATCCAAAGATTGAAATTCCTTGGGATAGCCCATATCAATCTGCTTTTACCTGGACTAACTGGAACCCCCATGAAAATTAAACCCATTCTCCTTTCCTAACAATGGAAAAATAAATTAATGAAATGGCCAAAATATCACAACAACCAAACAATATAGCTCAACGTAGTATGTTTATATTACCTTTTTGGTTCCAGATGACGATGTAGCCCGATTGCCTTTATCCGGTAAAGCAGCAGAATGACCATAAAAAATACATGGTGCGATGAATTCACTATTACCTGCCCAATCTTGCTTTGCAAAAAAACCATTTGCGTCCAACTTATTCACTCTCATGTTCAGGGGTCTGCCTCCCTCCCTATCCAACTTATCTGCCAAATATGAAGCATGAATTTAAAGCTACAGGAATATTAAAGACAAAAAGTACAAGAAACCATATGAAGTTCTTATTTACTTTCGGGTTGCCGAGTTGGCAGTATTCCATAATGTGCATATGGAACATGAGAAGGGTCCATAAGGTTCTCGAGCAAGATTTCATATCTGAAAATGCAAAGTTAAAATCAATGGAAACTTCATTGAATCTTTCTAACAAGGAAAATAATTCTTACATCATAGTTTTATGAGTTTTTTTTTTATGCATACCCGAAAGGAAAATCCCTATTTCCCATTGAGGATATATATGATGGATCATTAAGTTCTGGAATATATGGGGGACTTTTCTTCACAAGAATATCTTTGTATTGAGGATCGGTATTAGGCCAAAACCAGAGGATATCATTCAGCACTGTACTTGGATAAGCAGCTACGCATGCTTTCTTGGATGTTTGAATCTGCATAATATACAAAGAATGTTAATTAGCTCTAATTCTTCTTAGTACTACTCAAAAGTCACATCTCTGGTAGCACACTTGATGCTTTAAATGGGACTAAGAGCCCCACAATATGGGGATCCCAGGTTCGAACCTGAGACCTCTCCCTTTACCCCAACCCCCGCTCACCACTGAGGCCAAGTCCAGTGGCTTAGGGGCGATTTTTGGTCATCAGAGGGAGAAAAGATATTAACTTTTGGCTCTATTCTTGTTTGGAGGTTGGTTGGTGGACATAACACACAGAAGCTTAAATTGCATGAAATCTAACTCCAAATTCCAATACATTAATGGAACAGAAATTTAATGATTTAAAAAAGTAATTTCCAATGTCTTAATTAGGTAAATGCTAATACAGTCTCTTTCTTATGATTGGAAACTTCTTCTTTTGAAGAGACAAACAACTTCTCATTCAAAATCAACAACTTAGCATGCTGACTGAAAAAGTAGACAACATCTACAACAGTTCTATTCTCCATGTGTAATTGGAATTCATTAGCAAACTCAGCAAGTCAAAAAATTTGATTCAGGTACTGTTCTATAGAGTATGTTAGTAAAGAGCTAGTACCGGAGGGCCATCTGGGGGTGCTTGTGGAATAAACTTGCAGTCACCAGAGCCATTAAAACACCAACCATGGTACACACACTGCAACCTGCCCCACTGATCAATCCTTCCTTCAGATAATGGAGCCAATCTATGAGGACAACTATCATCAAACACCTTCCAAGCACTCTCATTTCTGTCCCACCAAACCACCACATCAAGACCCATGACCTTCTTTGCATGTGGCCTCCTCTTATCCAGGTCACAAAGCGGCATAATCGGGTACCACTGTGCATACCAATCGAATTTCCCATCCGGGGTTTGAGTTTCAAGCTCTGGCTGAAAAGGGTCAGTGAGCTCTGTTGAAACAGATGATGAAGCGGCCTTGAAAAGCTTCGATTTTGAGTGGTTTCTTTGGTCTGGCGAGAAAGATGAACTGGGAATGAATTTTGTGAACTGGGTTTTGCTTGGTCTGGCTGGAAAGCCGAGAGAATGAACAGAGCACACTCTCAGGGCTTCCATGGCGATTGATGTAGATACTTTCAAACTCGTTTGTAAGGAAACTTGAGGCTGTGTTTCTTTCTAACATATC
Source organism: Humulus lupulus (assembly GCF_963169125.1). Taxonomy (NCBI): domain Eukaryota; kingdom Viridiplantae; phylum Streptophyta; class Magnoliopsida; order Rosales; family Cannabaceae; genus Humulus; species Humulus lupulus. Next base: position 6,538,527 of record NC_084798.1, read on the forward strand.
GAAGTGTAAGAGTGTGGTCTCAAACTGAACACAGCGATTTAAGATATTGGCTCAAAAAAGTAGTTTTTTTTTTTTTTGGTAGGATCAAAAGCTTGAAAATTTGTTAACTGAATTTACTCTAAATTCTTTTGCCATTTTCGTAAGAAAGTGACAATATCTGATTAAATAAACTCATTATTTATAATTTTTCAGAATTTAAGGGGATCATTGGCTTGTAATTTTGGGAATTATCCAATAATTTAAGATCATATTTGGTCAGAGGAAAAGAAAAAAGAATCTATTTTTATTTTTTTGTTTAGTTATTACAATGCTATTTTATTAAAATATTTTCTCTCAATTTTTTTCTTTTATTTTTATAATAAATACTATTCCAATACTTAATAATTTTTTTATTAATTTTATTTTCCTTTCTCCCTTTCATCAGTGATTATTTTCCTTGTGGGAATGAGTCTCGAATGGGACTGGGTATCCCCATCTAAATGGCAAACGAGGCGAGGACGGAAATAATTTTCAATCATTTAATATTAAATAGGGCTCTCCCCGCCCCGATTGGGCCCCATTTAAATTTTTATATATTTTTGTAATATTTTATATACATATTTTTTTTTTATGTATTATTGTAGTATAGTAGTTATTTTTTTAATATTTTAAATAATAAATATTATGCAATAGTTTAATTTACATATAATTTATAATTTTTATTTTAAAATTTTAATTTTAATTTATTTTCCCACCAATTCCCCACCAGTCTACATCACTCCCTTTTATCCTTTTCGTACTGATTAAAAAGAGACAAGTCATACTTGGTAACTAAAATTAATTGAAGGAAAGCCCGTTTGAGAAATTTCTAACTAGTTGACCAAACCACTTGTCAATTATCATTTCATAAATACATATATATTTATATATTATTTAAGAGCTTTTTTCGTTAGATATATTATTTAAGTATATATATAAAATAAATAAATGAATAAATCTTCCAGGTAAATGTAAAACACAAGATTTCTGATAAAAATGAATATTCTGTTGTATTAAATGGGACATAAAACTTCCCCAGAATCTAAAATTTTCATCTTAATTTCTACAAGATGAATGAACAAAAAAAAAAAAAAAGGATGTGTTGTGTGTATACATAATTGAAGTTGAAAAGAGTGATAAAGAATTCCTATACCATCTTCTCTATTCACAACAAAAGAATGAACCAATAAGAAAACTACTGTAAAATTATGACAAATTAGTGAGTATGGGTGTTGATACTTTCCTAGTCAATGGGGAGGAATGTGCAGCACTTCCTAAAGAAGAGTTCTCTGCCATTTCTTCACTACTGCACCCTGTTGGTGTTGAGACCTTTGGACTCATACCACTAATGATCCTAGGCGAGAAATATGATCGAGAACGAGCAACACTTCTCGGGGACAAGTTCACTTTCTCCAGAGCTCGAATCTGAAGCTCGGATGGATAGTCTCTTACGCAACCAATTCGTGGTCCTGCTCCCGTTGTCCATTTGCAAGACAACTGCTTCCCCAATTGGTACGAATTCATTCCTTTGCGCGAGTTAATCCGCTTAAGAATTGATTCTTCGGGGACTTCTTCTACTTCATTCTCGTCGTGGTCTTGAACAAACATGTTTTTTGGTATCAAGCATTCCTGGTCTGAAGAAAAGGTTTCTTCTGGTGTTTCTTGTTCATCAACGCTCAAAACAGCAGCCTCGCTCTCACACTCGAAACTCCCAAACATTTGTTTTCCTTTTGGAATTTCAAGATTAGCCAATTTGGTATTAAGGTTGAGGACCCGCTTAGACTTCTGTAGTTCAACTTCGGTTGAATCTGGCTTAGCTTGAGCCAATGCTTCGGCATTAGTCTCTTCATCAAGAGTTGGAGACAAGTCCTCCTCGGTTGAGTTGCTTCGCATATGAAGACTGCTTCTTTGCTTGCTAAGAGCATCTTCTTCCTCATCGACTGGACTCGTCTGAACATCTTTCAGATCAACATCGTTTTCCTGGAGAAACGCAACGAAATCATTGAAGTTTTGTTCTGTTGGCCTGTAATGACCGCTGTGTGGCCAAACCGCCTGTTAAGAATCACATAAAAACAATCTTTGTTAACAGCCAATTCCAACATCTAGAGAAAAACACATAAACAGAACTAAAGGAAAACTGATTCTATAAGCTTTTCATGTGTTGACAATACCTTTAGGGTGCCATTTTCGACAACTAATCTCCCAGCAGCGGTTGTGGCCCCTCCAGCAAGAAAGCTAGAATGCTGGAATGTACCCTTCTTCTTCTTTCCAACATACAAGACCTTAGATGTGCTGAGCACGAATATCCATTTCGCATCGCTGCCTTCTAAGGTGGTATGAAGCTGTTCCCCTGATTGCTTGTAGTAAAATTTTCCATCTACCAGAACAACTTCATAGGCCATTCTTTCCATCTACATTCAGAAAAAACCAATCAGCAAAAAAGTAAAATCTTCATCAAAAATGAAAAAAAATGAACACAGTTTAATACTCACATCACCAAGGTACTTGATACACTGCTGCTGAAGTTTTGACCGAGAACATTTCTCGAGGTTTACTTCTCTTCCCTCTCCTATATCAAGCCTGCAATGAAACCAGATGTAGTTTTCGTCAGTTTTAATTCTTGGTTATTGAATAAGAGAAGGAAATAACAACTGGTTTGAGATTATTACCAGTAGAAGAAAGGTTCTCTACTCTGACAATGAAGCCATTTATCATAGTAAAAGTGAAGATTATGTCCATATCTATGTCTTGGATCAATCTGTCAATAATAACAACGAAAACAAAAGATGCTAATATCAGCAACGGTTCGTGAAAAAACATATAAGACCGAGTTTGTAATCTAATAGAAATCAACTTACCGCCTCGAGCCAGTGTTGTAGAGCAAGTTTTTGAGCTTTATCATTCTTTGATAAACCCTTGCCAACCTGAAAAAGTGAAGAAAAAAATATATTTAATCTTCCATAACAACTAATGAAACCAAGAAAAGGCACATATTGCAAATTTGTGAGAAAATTTACCTTGGCAGCTCTGGTCCTTGCTCTAGACCACCGTGAAATGGCGGTTTCATGTTTCTCAATATCGAAAAATGATATTGAACTCCTCTTGAGTTCAGCAAAATCCAAGAGCTTCCACCTAAAATTGATGCAAACAGTTGTATCAGAACATGAAAGAAACATAACAATCTTGTTACACAATATGACTATATTTGAGTTTGACCTTACCAGCTCTGCTCTACAAGAACAGCACAATCTGCTAACTTTCGTCTGGTTCGAAAGCTTTTGTAGACCTTTTGTAGCTTAAGAGCAGCCATGTGTTTGGTATTGGCAGGATCAGAAACTGAGGATTTAATCAACCCAATGGGACTATCCAATTTCGAGTATTGAGAATCTAACTGTTTCCTATCTGAGTTGGTTGATGACACAATGGCCATATTCTGTTCTTTCTCTAAAGAAGGAACCTTAACTAAGATCATTTTCTCTAAATCTCTACCCTTAAAGCTAACAGATGTTTCTAATGTCATCTTTCCAGAGCCTATGGATTTCAAAATTGTTGGTTCCAAATCAGTACTGTTGAAACTAACAGATCTAACAGGTGTTTTTGCTTGTTCACCTCCAAAGCTAATGGAGTTTACAATCATAGACTCTAAACCAGTCTCCACATCACTATAGGCAGCAAAAGGGCATGAAAAGGAGATCCCCATTCCTGTTGAAACAGATAAAAAGATGTTATAAAGTGTACAATGTATTTTAAATGAAAACATTACTATTAAAAGATCCCAAACTATGCATACTAAAGACAAATAAGGCAATGAACTCAGATCTACAGCACATACTCTCAAACATCTTATAGCCCACAAATTAATGTGAAGGTGTTTTCAAGAATTACAAAAACGACAAAGTAAATCAACAGCATCCATTTTTTTCTATAAATAGTATTTGCTGTCTAGTCATTGTCGTTCCAAATTATGAGATAAAAATCAAAGCTTTAAAAACATCATGTTGCAAACAAATGCGATGGATCTGCAAAACCCAGTTTTTCTTTCAATCAATAATTGAAAAATCATTCCAACAAAGGGGTACTATTGCCTAACCAGAACCCAGTTCAGCATTTTCATTCATATACATATATACCCATTTCTGCCCGAAACCGAATAAGCCTCCAAAACTCTCAATATCAAGTAAAGCAAACAAACCAAAAACAATAAAGAGCATGGATCCAAACAAAAAAAAACCCATCACCAGAAAAAATAAAACTCGAATAAAAAAGTCGCATTTCCATTAATGGAGACCAAATAAAAGCAACCCAGAACACCCATTTCATCAAACAACCCATGAAACAATCAAAACCAACAAAATATACATTAAAAAAACACTTTTTTATCTTTTTCTTTTGCCATTCGTATCTGCTAAAAACCAAACAAGAACAGAGAACAGCAAAGAAAATGTATAGAACAAGAAGAGGGCATTGTGAACATTACCTTAAAATTATGAGGATATATCGAATGAGATTGGATTGTATTACTGGTAAAGATTCTCCCAGTTTAATGGTTTGAAGATTTTTTGAGTTATTGGGTTTTGGATAAAAATAAATAAATAGAAAAAGAGTTTTTGGGGGGATCGTTTACTCTATACAGAAGAGATTGTTGTGTTGTGTGGTTTTTGAGAACTAACCATGGCCTCTGATTGTTTTTATACATAAACTTATTAAGCTAGAGAAGAAGAGTACTACGTATAAAAATGGCCATTCTTGTCAGTCCTCAGCTTTCTACGCGCCACTTAGAGAGAGAAAGAGGAGAAAGAGAGTATTTCCGACCACGTGGAGTGGACTCTTCTCTTCCAAGGTTTTTTTTTTTTTTTTTTTTTCTTACGAGAAATTTATTAATTATTATTTAAAAAAAAAAAAAAAGAGTACCAACAATACACTACGAGACAGTTTTTCTTTTATGTTCTTTGTTAATTTATTTTTTCGCTAAATAAATTATATTGAAGTGAAATTTTTTTTCTGGTAAAAAAGTGCTTTGCTTCTCAATTACTCTGTAATTTTAAAATCACATTATGTCAAAATAAATAGAATAAATGATGTAATTAATCTTTTTTTTTTGTCACTATGTTTCAAATTCCAGTAAAACTTTAATATAATAATACTCTATATAAAAATAATTTCTATTTTATTATAAAAAAAATTAATTTTAATTTAGATTAGTTATAAATAAAAATAATCTCTAAAATATAATTATTAATTATATATTTTTTAAATCTTGCATTAAGAAAATATACATCAAATAAATATATATTAAAATCACACATTTATTTCACATTTGAATTACATAAATTACTTTTAAATATGTAATAGTTTATTAGAGATTTTATATTATTATTATAGTTAAAGTTGCAATTTTTTGGTGTTTTGAAATAATTTTGTATAAATACCTCTATTTAGTTATAACATCTTAATTAGATAATAATTAATTTAGTCTCAATACTATTCTTATATATATATATATGTTTTAATCTATGTCATATTTTTTTAGAGTTATTTTCGCTCATTCATCAATTTTTTTTTATTTAATGGAAATTAGACCTCTTCAAATTAATTATAAGTGTGAGGACTATTTTAATATAATTATTTGGATATGAATGACAAGCATTATTACTCCATATTTAGTTTTAAATATTTACTGAAAATTACTCTTAAAATAGTCTATTTTATACTAATAAAAAAAGGTAGTGTCTAGATATGTACTAGAATGATTCTATGTATTTTCAATTGAATAATTTGAGATTTGCATGACTTGAATTTCAAGAGAAATTAATTTGTAATTTTTGTGTTGTGAGAATATGAATAAATATATAATTGCATGTGTAAAGAAAATAGAGAGAAAGTCAATACGTATTTATTTTGAATAGTTTTGAATTTTGTGCCCTTTTGTACTTTTACTTGTACTCTCTCTTCTGGATAAAAATCAGGGAAAGTTAGCTAAACTTTCTCGGAAAGTTTCAAACCTTATCAAGTGGGAAAAACAGGAAAAAATAAAAGATAAGATATTGAAAGGGAAAAAAAGGTCATTTTCATCGGTAGTCATACTTAATTAGTTTGCAAATTACTCTTGAAAATGGACTTGTTCATAATGTTAATCGCAATCGCTGAGGTCATTTTAGAGAATTCTCATGCATTTTACAAAGGCTAAAAAAAACTTACTTGACACTCAAGCTTTAAATTAGATTATTGATATTTAATCACAAAAAATAATTAATTAATGATAAAATCAAAAGGGTGATTATCAAAAAATAATAAATGTTGTCATTTGGCATTTTAAAGTGTTTAATATCATATGACGTGACATTTTATGTTTGGTTAGTGATACCTCATAATACTTATTGTTATATTATTTTATATAATATATTGTTAGATTAAATAATTAATGTGACAAGATGTGATTTGTTACACCTTGTAACATAATATTGAGAGTTATAAAATTGGACATATGTGTGAGTGTTCAAGTGTAACATATTATGGAGTTACAAAATCAGTTACAAATTTGTAACTTCCAAATATTACACAATAATATGTAAATTGAGAGTTATACATTTTATATTGAATTTCACAAAGCCATAATATGATATGATTGTTGAATATATGTTTTTGAATCTCATAATGCGTATGGAGGTTACAAAATCATGTGGGGAAGCAAAATTGGAGGTTATAACAGCCTAATGATCGTGGCCACAACCAAATCTAATTTTGTCTCTTTTCCAATTTGAACAGTTTTAACATCCTAATTAACTCACAATTCTTCATTTTGATTCCATAACACATCAAAATAAGCATTGATAATAACCAAGAGAGTTGGTGGAATTTAAAATTCAAAGAGTGTCTCAAAACTCTATAAATAGTAGTCTAATGCTCACTTGTAACACACATAATTTTTTATCCACAAAACATTTTGTTAGAAATAGAAAATACACAAAAAGATTTGATAATTTCAAAAAGCTATTTCCAAACTTGAGAGTCTCTTAGAGCTTAGAGAATAGAGAGAAATAATTTTTTTGGACAAAAGTCTTGGACTTTGTTTAAGTTAGTGATCTCCTTTATTCTACACTCTGGTTGTGTAAGTTTTTAGTGTTTTTGTTGTTTTTGCTTTTATTTCTATTTACTATTGTTCTTATGTCCTTCTTCATGATCTTCTTTGTTCTTTATATTTACATATAATCTTTTGTTTTGAGTTTGTAATCTTCTTCGCTTTAAATTCTTCTATACCTTTTTATTTATTTGTATTTTTAGTAATTGAATTGTAACATTTATTTTAATCAAATACATATTTTATTGTATTTGTTGCTTAGAGTTATATCTTGATTTCTATATATTTCATTGACTAATATTTCTATAACACTTATTAGATTAAAATGTGTAAGGTCCGATATTAAATTACACCACTAACACCATTATGTTTATACATAATAGGGTATTATGAAATTATTAAGTGATAAGGATTAGTATGATGTATTGGCACACGTGGACTCTTAGGTAGGACATGAGTAGTTGAGAAAATTAATATTTATCATTTACGTATTTATTAATTAATTTTTACAATTTTATAAAAATAAAAATTGATTTGGAAAGCGAAAGCTTAAAGCTTTTGAAACTTCCAAGAAGGGTTCTTGGTGTGTCCCACAAGTTGACTAGAATCACTTGTATCCCAAAATTGGGTTTTGATGGGTTAATAACAACAGAAGCACTATATAATTAATATTCTAATAAAGTTTGTCTACCTCAAAAAGAAAATTAAATAATAATAAATCAATCACTAGAGGTTGTTAATACTAAAATTTATATATATATATATATATTTTGTCTCTAGTATTTTAATTTGATTTAAACTACCTAAATTAATTGAATTAAGCTTACAATAGAAATTTACCTAATTAATTAAACAACATAATACTATATCCCAAACTAATAATGAATTAATTAAATTTAGCTTTTATAAGCAATTGTACCTAATTAACAAATATTAATATAAATATATACATAGGTTTAATGAATAAGAAATTATATATGCACCCCAAAATAATTGTTAAAATATATTTTTATTACATAAATATCCTTAACTAAAATGGAAAAAATATAATATTGTAAATTGTAAAATTTTAGTCTATATACATCCCAATTTTAATAATTTTTTTTTGTTTAAAATTGAGTCTTTATATTGTTTTAAAATTATATAAACTATTGCAACAATTCAATAAAAATTTCTTAGTAAAAAAAATCATATAATATAAAAGTAAATTTATTATATATATTTTTTCATAAATTTAAATTTGAGATTACATTAAATATTTATATTTTTATCTAATTATATATTTTATTACTTCAATTCTACATAATTTTTTTATAATAGGATGCAAAAATCAAGGTAATATATAAGGTGTAATTACAAATAAATACTTTTTTTTATTTATATGAAATGTGGTGTATTTAATTTAGGTTGTCTATATAATTTTATAGGGTATAATAAACACATATTTTTAGACAATAAATAATATTACTAATTAAGTAAATTATATAATATTTACTAATTAACTTTAGCATTAGATGAACTTAATAATAAATCAATGAAAAAATTTCAATTATACAAAGGTGATTTCTCCGAACGTTCCCTAAGAAAAAAAAGTGTTATATATATATATAAATTTTCCATTCTTATACACTTAAAATAGTGTGCATGTGTAATGTTTATTAAAAAGTGTAAAATTATGGATTTTTTTTTTACAAAAAAAAACTTAATTATTTTGGATAGGGTACAACTATTATAAGGACCGTAGCCAAACACTACACATAAACATATATAATTGAAAAATAGTAGTGTGTGTTGTATATAATTAATTTCTATTGTTATATATATATATATATTTATAAAAAATTAATGTTGATTAATTATAAGTAGTATTGTGCATGTATTTTGGTAAGAGACAATTTATGCCACACTGCCTTCTGCCCCACTAACATACCAAACATATTAATTGAGCCAACCCATAATAATTAATTTATTATATATTTTTTTCTTTTCCACATTTTTTTTCTAATTATATAATAATTTCTTGTCTTTTTTGTCTGTACGTTCATGGTCTGTGCCCCATATTTTTATTGCAAATATACACTTTATTGTTCTATTTTGGTCTCCTTTTGTTATTAGTTGTTTGTCCACAAATATTATTATGCATTATTCTTTTTTATTTTTATTTTAAAGCTACTTTTGTAAATGAAGACTAAAATTGCATGCTTTTTTTCTTTGTACAAGAATCTTAAAATAAATTAAATTAAATTAAATACATCACACATATATCTACATCACATCTAATTATTATTCACTTAACTATATCTTTATATCTACTTGTGGTTGCAATAATTTAATAATTAAATAAGAGAAACCGACTAATTTCTTTTTCTTTTTTAATTTATTTATTTATTTTTACTTGAACAAAAACTGGCCGTTGGATGGTGATGATCAATGTGTGTGAACATTATATCATCATACGTAACCCTTTACACTTCATCATTATTTATCTTTTTATCCAAATAAAATTAGTTTGATTACTCAAAAAATTCAACTCAGTATGTATTAATTGTAAAGTGCATGATTTATATATATATATATTATCACGCGTAGCCGAAAAATACAACGACGTATATAAAGTGAAAAATAATATATTATATATATATATATTTACGTGTGTATGGTATGCATGTATATATAGGCTTAGCTTATTATGTATGCATGTGTATTATTATTATTATTTATCAAAAAGTAGTGTAAATGATGTATATGCAGAAAAAAGCACACATGTGGCTAATTAATTCATTAGTTTTGGAATGAATGGTCTTTTTTGCTTTTTGTCATATATATATATATATATATATATATATATAAAGATTAGAGAATTTTTCATATCGGCCTCACTTTAAGTTTATTGGTGGAACTTTAAGGGACTGATTGGTTTGTCATTCAAATACAATTTTATGTTTTTGAATCCTTAAAATATAAAAATCTCACATAATTTTTGATTGGTAGGTCATTTTAAAAAACAAATCCAAAACAAGTTTTGAAAAATGAGTATGCTTTTACACATAAAAATTGAAAACGATTTTTTCTCATTTCCTATCATTTTCTTACATTTCAGAAGGGCCCACATCATTTTTAATATAAAATGACTAACCAATCAAAATTTTGAAAAGTGAAAATATTATTTTCAAAATAAGTATTTTCAAATCAATTTAACTATCCAAATACATTGTTTTTGAACACTGAACCAATCAAGCCCTAAGTGTTCTTGACTTGTAAACAGTTTTCGGCGCAATTTTTTTTATGACCGTGTATATTGTAGCTATTTAGAACATCCTGCAAATTTTCAGAAAATTCCGAATAGTTTACAATACCAAAAATTAGGTTTAAACATATTGCTTTCTACGCGCATAAAAAAATTAGTCACGTGTACAATAACATATTTGAACTTAATTTTCGTTACTGTAAACTATTCAGAATTTTCTGAAAATTTACAGGATGCTCTAAATAGCTACAATATACACGGTCATAAAAAAATCGCGTCAAAAGCTGTTCATAGATCAAAAACACTGAAAGCTCAACCAATAAAACTTAAAGTGAAGCGCCTGTATATATATATTTATACATCAGTTCATAGATACTTCGATATAAGTTCATGATGATGATAAGGTTAGCTGGTTAGGTACCGAAAGATAGTAGTGGATAACATGGGTTGTTTATTTGAAAACTAGCTAGCTAGTACGAATGAGTACCATATTATATATATAAAAAAAAAAACCAATTATTGATAAGTTCTAATAATGGTATTAGTAAAAAAAAAAGAAGAAAAAGAATTGTAAAAAAAAGGAAAAAAAAATGTACTAATAGATAGTATATACAGTAGAACAATTTCAAAACTAATTAGTGTAGTTAAGTAGAATTTCTACTCTTATAAATGATATAATATTATTTACACATTTTGAATATTATATTCTTGATGATCACTTCGAACGACTATTTTTTTTTTAAAACAAGAAAAAAAAAAAAGAGATAGTATAAAAATCAGTCATTAATTTGTCAATTTCATTTTCTCCAAATTTTATTTTGACAGATATAACATTCCAATATTCTTTCTAAACCAACTTTAAAGTGTATTAAATGTGAAAAAAAATCTCACATTGAAAATATATAGGAACAACATATCCTTATAAAGGAAATGATTACTCCACTTAACACCAATTAGTTTTAAGATGTAACTCCAATCTTAATTCTTGTGGTCTTTCCCCATTCAAATTGTAATAAAGTGATCGATTATTCAAAAGAACTACTAATTAAAAGGTTTATTAAATAATTTTTCTAACAAGAAATAATTAATGATAAAAGAAGGTCTCAAGCTTTTCTCATTAAACATCAAAATTAACAATATTACTCTCCAAAAAGAGGGTACCCTTAGGAAAATACTTTTCTAAATTGTTTTATTTTTAAAGAGATATCATCGATCAATAATAATGATAATAATACTATTATTATTATTTTGAAAATATTATTGTATTTTGTATATATTTACATGATTACATAATATATTTAAAACTAATCATATATATGTACTATAAAATTATAATTCATTATATTATATATATATTTAAAAATAATAATAAATTAATTTTTATTAAAATTATAAATAATATTTATAATTTTAAAACTAATCATACGTTACTTTCATTTAGTACATATATAAATATGTCATCAATTTCAACTCTTGTTTCAAAATATGATGGCATTATGAAATTAAGTAATATTATATGAGTATTCACAAATTGCACTTTAAAATAACTTATTAATTTTAATCATTATTATTTCAAATGGGAATACATTTTTTAAATTACTTGAAATTAATTATGCATAATGCAATAAGTTTCAAGTGGAATTTGTAAATGTGAATATTCCAAGTATAAGTCTTCTAAGTACTTAAAAACCGTACTTGAAAACAGTAGAAGAGTGTAATAAATATTGTAAATCTCAATCTCATGAATAAAAAAATAATAATAATACTAATGAGATTTGTAGCTAAAAATGTCCCAACCGACAAATATGAATTATAGATTTTATTCCCTTTTTTTTATCAAAAATTAAAAAAAAATCAAAGTTGATAACTTCAATGCCATTAATGATCTGTAAAAGTACGACACACCATTCACTTTTACCTCATATTCAAATCAAAACCAGACCCTTTTTGTTCCTCCAAATAATTAAAAAGAAAAAAATCGTAAGGGCTTGTTTGGTACACTTGATTGGACCGGATTATCATTCAGGACTGGATTGGAATGTGCTTAATGCTAATGCTGTCCAGTGTTTGGTGCATTGTTCGACTATAAATTAGATTAGTAATCCCATGTTTGGTCCGGGAAGGGATTAACCATGAATTAGATTTGGAGAAATGGGTGTTCAATATCGAATAGTTTCTCGAGTCCAAAGTTTATTTTAATCCAATCTTTTGATCGGTTAATTTTATCACTTATCATGAATTTTAAATTGAGTCCGATCTCTTTTATCTTGGACTAATTACAACACCAAACATAGATTAAGGCCTAAATAGTCCAATCCCTTTAGATATCTAGTTGACCAAACGTACCTAAATAAAAGTAATTAATTGTCCCATAAAACACTCTCAAAACAAAAACCTCCCATAAAAAACCTCGTCCACAGTGCAGTCGTTTTGTTTGAACCTCTCTACTCTAGTCAATAAAAATTAATTAATTATTTTTTAAATAATAATACGAACTACTAGTGTCTATCTGTGCCCTTTGCAATTTTTAATTTAATTTTATTAATGAAAATAAATAAGAGCACACACTGTCATCTCCAACTGTCATCTCAGATCTGATCTGATCTCTCTTTCTATGCAAAAAAAAAAAAAGTAGTTGTTGATGATGATGATGATCAAAAGAGAGTACTTTGAACCGTACAGAAGTGTTGACTACTAATGTGTTGTAAATAGTTGCCACGTGGCAAGATCCCATTTCCCCACGTAGTGTTGTCCAGGTAATTAGAGTGATACAAAATACCCAATAATACCCAGACAACCGTATCCCATGACAGTTCGCTCACCTAAGTCTTACTCTTATTATTATTATTATTATTATTAATTGTTTAATCTTTCATTCGAAAATTGTAATTAAAAAGTTAAATCTCGTTTTGGGTTTCGTTGATTTTGTTTTATTATTACTAGATATGACTATGCACATGGCAAGTATATATCTAATGATGAGATTTTCAAATTTTTTTCATGCATGAATTGAACGATTCTAATTTAGTTTTTTAACTCCAAGGATTTAATAAACATTTAAAATAGTCTATTATCTGATTAACTTTTTTTTTTACTGCAAGTTCAACTAAATTTTGTGTTGTACTACAAGTTTCTCTAATCGAAAATAGAGACACAAGAATAAACCATCCTTAAATAATATTGAAATTATACAAGTAATAGTACAACCATTTTAATTAATAATATATGGTGATTTTAAATAATAAAACATAAAGTATAAAACAGACTATAAGAACAACATAAAGAATTAATTCGGAAAAAAGGAAAAGAAAGAAATATTTTACGTGGTTCAACAGTTAAAATCTGCTTACGTCTACGAGTCACTTTTATTAATTTGTCCGCGTTAAAATTCTGGAAGGAACAATTTTACAGAGCGTTTTTTAGTGCTAAAATGTGCCTAATTGCATCCGAATCCAAATGACTAAATACATATTATTTATAGATCTGGTTACAAGAATATATATTCCTACAAATCTAGGAAAGTTACAACATATATTCAAATTTAAACTCAAATGAATATTTGAATAATAATGCAATTAATAAGACTTATTTAAATAAAGATCTCATAAAAATAAAGATTCAATACACGGTTTAACCTAATATAAAAAAAATAGAGATTTCCTAACAGTTTTTTTGTGTGTATGTTTAACGCGTTTTCGAGCTTGAACAAGCTTTCGAGATCACGTAATTTCGAGCTCACCGTTCTAGTTGTTGCCACCTCTTCACTCGACTAGTTCTTCGAACTCATCCTTTTGGAGGAGACTTCTGCCTTCGAGCCTGCAACTCATGCTTGAGTATAGATGACCTAACACTACAACTTCGTGTTTATTTGTGCAAGTATAACGTCAATATTTGTTAACTCAAAAATTACACTTTACAATCCTACATTTCGAAGTTAATTATTTATTCTAAAAAATTTGAGTGTAACAAAATTTAATATCATAATAAATTATTTTTATCATAGAAAAATTACATACCTTACAAAATAACAATTAAATGGGCTCTATATATATATATATATAATTTTGTTGATTTTTCTTTGACTCCTGCTTCGAATAATGATTTTTCTAAATATATAGTTTAGAAAATATATAAAGCACCGAATTTGCATATTTCAAAATTTCTTTTTGTCACTTTCTATATACAATTTTTAAAATGTGAAAAATATTTATTAAACTCTTAGATTACTCTATACATTATTTAATATTTACCATAATTAACTTATTATTATATATGATAATGTGCACCATATGTAAATAAATAAACATGCACACGTTCAACACATAAAGCTGGTCAAGGCGGCCGTAGTAATAATTAGAAAATATATGGACACCAAAGCGTTTTTACTTCTTAATTTATATAACAAACATCTCAATTAATTAATTAATTAAGTTATGCACTTATTAAGGTTGATCATATTTGAATTATTAATTTTACTCCAAGTTGTACTATACATATACATAGCAACGTGAAAATTAATAGACTGGAAAAAAAAGGTTTCACACTTGGAAAATTTCTCAAATAAACAATTAGAAAAAGGTCACCTGTCTCTACCTAAAATCATATCCCTATTCTTAAACTAACTTTATACTTTATCATATATATTTTAAAAGAAAAGAATCCTAAATGTGATTGCTGATTTGGTATAATTGTAAACTAAAATTGGTATTCGCCAAAAATAAAAAAATATTTTTTAATCTCAAAGCAATCTGTGACTGGTAAAAGCTTTGACTACAAAAAATAAAATGTCATAAAAAAAAAAACTTTAATTAGTGATATATACATATTAGTCCATTGGTGATAATAATTGAATGAATAATGTATATACATATATAGATAATTTTTTTTTTTTGGAGTTTACTTTAAGTCCTATTGGTAGGGCTCTCAGTAATCTCGACCCGTGAACAGTTTTCAGTGCGATTTTTTTTTATGACCGTGTATATTGTAGCTATTTAGAGCATCCTGGAAATTTTCAGAAAATTCTGAATAATTTACAGTACCGAAAACTAAGTTCAAACATGATATTGCACGCGTGTTTAATTTTTTTATGCGCATGGAAAGCAACATTTTGAACATAGTTTTCGGTACTGAAAATTTGCAGGAAGCTCTAAATAGCTACAATATACACGGTCATAAAAAAAATCACACCGAAAATTGTTCATTAGTTGAGAACACTGAGAACTCTACCGTTAGGACTTAAAGTAAAGACCCTATAAAAATTCTCATATATATATATACCTATATATATATATATATATTTTTTAAGTTATGATATAATCAGGAATGGATCTAGTATTGAATCTTAGGGTGAGAATTTATATAAAATTTGAAGAGAAACATCAATAATGAAACAATAAAATGTTAAGAATAATAATCTAAGTAAAAAATGAATTTTTAAAATATATATACACATATATAATTATACATGCATAATTAAAAATGTGTAGATGTTTGAGGAGAGTTAATTGTCCATCCACGGATATAATAATGTTCATTTTAATTATAATAAAAAAATGTTAATAGTGATTTTTTTTTATCATTGTTATTAATAAATGATAAATAATGTAATTATTTCTTTAGACGTAGTCAGTCAATATATACTTCTTAAGTCAAATACAGTCATAAATAAATATTTACACGTAATTATTAGTAGTAGAGTTAGACTCAGGTACGTAGGATTAGAAACGACATCGTCTAGAAGAGATTGACGTTTTCCTCTTAATTATATATATTTAAAAATGAATGAATGTATGCATACGACATACTCAAATTAGAAGTGCAAAGAAGGAAAATGAAAGAATAGAAAACGACACTGCTTATATAATTATATATTGAAGAGTAAATACTCATTTGGTATACTCTATTATTAAAATATATATTTGATATCTTATGTTTTTAATAATACTCGTTTGATATCGAGTAATTTAAAATTGTATATATTTGGTATTCTGAACTTAAATTTTATCAGTATGACCAAACTGTTGTCAATTATATGAGTTTTAAATTCAAATTTAATTAGTTAATTATATATAATTGATGACAGTTTGATTATATTGATAAAATTTTACTATTGAAATTGGAGTTTAGGGTATTAAATATGTACAATTTAAAAGTACAAGATGAGTATTATTGAAAACATAGAGTACTATAAGTATGTATTTCGATAGGGTTTATACATTTTTAGACTCTGTATTTTGTCTCATTACCTGTTTGGATCTTATGTTTTGAAAAATTACTTTTTGGACCCTATGTGTTGTAAAATGGTTCAAATAGAACCCTAAACCCAATTTTGGTCAAAGTTTTATCAACTGAAATCACAAATAACTCACAAAACTAACAATTCAAAACAAAAATAAAATCATTCTGCTTAAAACATGTGTTATTATATTTAATTTTTTTTATCAAAATTGAGTTAAAGAGTTTATTTGTACTATTTTACAAAATATAAAGTCCAAAAATAAATTTTTTAAAACACAAAATCTAAACAAACAATTAGAAGTAATTATTTTGTATTGAATTGATTTTATGTTTGGTTCAAAGAAAGAGAAAAATTGTAGATGTAGTTGTAGTAGGAATAATAGTAGTAATAATATAAGTCTGACAAGTCCAACCGTCACAAACATCCATAGCTGGAAAGCATGCACGCGAGTGCATTAAATACAAAAAAAGACAGCTAACATAAAATCCTTTTTTTCTAAAAGAAAATTATTATTTAATTTTGAAATAAATAATTAAATTAGAGTAGAAAAAAAAAGTCACTTTCCCCCCAAAATCCAATCCAAAAGAAAAAGGAAAAAAAAAACGAGAACGCGGTTCCGAGTAAGTTGTTGTTAGAACCACCGACGACCAGGTTTATTATTATTATTATTATTATTGGACTCTGAAAATTAATGGTCCAAAACTATAATAAATAAATAAATAAAATTGAATAATAATAATGAAGAAATATGTGAGAAAGTCTAAGTCAGCTCTACTTGTTGGAGAAGCATTTTTGTTAATAAATAAAAAGTCAGCCTAGATTTTGTTGGATTTTTGTATGTCTACGTATTTCTAGGGATTCCAAACATTTCTTTGCCCCAGCGGAGCCCAACAAAGTAAAATATCTATTATTATTGCTCTAATTCAATATTAAGTTTCACATATTTGAATTTAGAGAATTGTTAAGGGGCACCACTGATACTCAACACCATAAGTAGATGACATATTGCTATTGGTGCAATTTAATATCATGTCTCACTTATTTAAATTTAATAAGAATTATGAGATATCGCTAACCAATCATGAGGCGACACCTCATGTGGTGTTAGGCACCTTAAGATACTAAATAACGACACTCTTGAATTGTTGGATTTTTGTATGTCTACGTATTTCTAGGGATTCCAAACATTACTTTGGCCTAGTGGAGCCCACCAAGTTAGTACAATTCAATATCAGGTTTCACATATTTGAATTTAAAGAATTGCTAAAGAGTGCAATCTAATATCAAGTCCCACTTATTTAAATTTAATAAGAATTTTAGAGTATCGCTAACCAATTATGAGGAGACACCTCATGTGGTATTGGGTACTTTAAGATACCAAATAGCAACACTCTTGAATTTAATAAGAATTATAAAGTGTCACATCGTGTGACATTGGACAACTTAAAATCTCAAATATAGTAACATCCATACTTGGATGAGAACTCTACTCATATCTCAAAAGATTTTCTTTATTTATTTTTCATCATGAGATTTTGACGACGTGTTCTTGAAGTTGTGATTATAAATACTTTTACCTTGTTTTCCAAGTCCAACTTCACAACTTATTGAGTATACATAAATATCATCAGTCGGTCACTTACGTACTTACTCTAATGCAAAGTTTTCTTTGTACACACTCATATAATGCAAATAAATATATGATTTAGGTGTTGTTTTCTTAAAAAAAAAAATAGATTTTTATTTAATTAATTAAAAATTTAATAATTAAATATAAAATGTGTTTGGTAACTTTATTTTTATTTATTATTTTTTAAAATTTTGAAAATAAAATTTTTTTTCACTTTAATTTTTTTTTTAAACAGTTTTCAATTTTTCCAATATTTTTTTCTTCTCTTCTTTAAATCAACAGATCATATTGTTAACCAAAAAATAAAAATAAAAGTTATCAAACGTATTTATTATTTTTTATTTTTAAAAACAAAAAACAAAAATAGTTACCAAGCATATTTTTATTTTTTAAATATAAGAAACAAAAATAAAATAATATTTTCATTTTTTTGTTTAAAAATTCAAAAACCAAAATTTTACCAAACGGGCCCTTAGTAATAACTTTTTAGTCACAATATATATTTTGTATGACTATATGCAATTTTTAGTCAGCGTAAATGATCACGCCATGTTGTGTTATTACCTAATTTTTTAAAATTTTGACATGATTTTTCATGAAAATGGAATAATTATTTATTAATTATAAACTAATTAATGACAAATAAGTAATTTCTTTCATTGAAGGTGCTTAAATTAAATGCCTTTGTTTTGGTAGTACCACACTAATATATAAAATAAGTACATTTTAATAACTACTTATGACACTTTTTATTTACTTGCGTCAAAACAATATATAGTAAATAATTAGTATTGCTTAAGTAGTAAACAATGAGCACTTATATATATATATATATCTGCTAATTAGGCATACAAGCAATCCGTTTCTCTAATCTTTAGTTAATTATTAGAGTAATGAATATGTGCACCTAAAATATACACTCAAACATTACGTACAGTAATGTGAGAGTTTAGCTTAGCCAATCATATTTATAAAAATAAAGACCAACTGTTTTAAAAAGCAGTTACACGTTACTGTGTGTAATATTTGGGTACATATTTTGAGTGCACATATCATTACTCTAAGGGGGTGTTTGGTATGGGGTAAAGTAAATGTGGGAATGAGAATCTAAATCATTTCCTATGTTTGGTTCAAATTTTAAGGGAGTAAAGTTAATAATTTGTGTGTTCTCCACATATATTTTAAAGGTAAAGTGAACATTTTTGTACACAAGAGTTTAATATTACTTCAATATTCTAAATCAATTTACACTTTCCAAGACAATTCAACTACTCAAAACAAACACTCCCTAATTATTACGGAGTTTAGTTTGGAGTTACTTTTGACCTAGAAAACATTGAAAAAATTGTGTTTTGCTCCCCACTATGCGTATCTTGGACTAAGATATATAAATCCAAAACAAAATATATATTTGAAGAAATGCAAGACATACATATATTGGACCATAAAGAAAAGTGCCACCACTACTAAGAAGTACTTTTAATTTTAATAAGTTCACTTTTTGGTTTCTTGGTCCTAAACCAGTTTAATATATATGAGTGGCTATTTGACATCTTAAGATACCTAACAACACATGAGTTGTTACTTCATGATTGATTATCGATATCCTATAATACTTATTAAATCCAAAAAGTAAGACATAATATTAAATTACACCAATAACGGTATGTCATCTACTTCTGTTATTGAACACTAATAAGGTCACTTAACGATTCTCAATATATATATATAGTATGCATTTTCTATAGTACTCAACCACATAAGCGTCCCCATATATAAACAAAAATTCCCTTTGAAAAAGGTGGCCTTTATTGCATTATATTATAAGTACCAAAGTTCATGTATGAAATGGTCCAAAAAGGAACCAGCTAGCTTCTTTAAACACAAATCAAGTCGATTATTTGTATGAGTACACATGTATGTGCATGGCCCCTCGTTCGTTTCCGTAGTTTAAATGATTTTTTTTGGGTTAAAGATTGAGACTTTAAGGTGTCACATACAGACATGCTAATTTCGATGGAGATTGGGTGAGCCATGACCCACTTACAAGGGGTTCCAGCTCTATATGTGTGTGTGCACATCTATACTATATATATATATATATATGATATGACCCACATCATCTCCACCGTCCTCTTTATTATTTCGACCTTTTTTGTTCTACAATTCAATTGAAATGATGATACTTCCAACCACCAAAGTGATGATACTCCAACCAACTCTAAAGTGACACGTGTGGGTGAATTGACCATGAGTCCCCTTTGGTGTACATTATATCACATGACAATTTTAGTTAGGGATAGAAAAATAACATAATATCCATGTCTTATTCTATATAAAAAAACTTATGGACAAAAATAGGATTTTAACGCATGAAATGTAATACTTGTAGAGTTTTGCATCCTAAATGTTTTAGTATGATAAAAATGTTCTCAAATTATAGTAATAATTGCAAATGTGCCCTTTTTGTTGTATTATGTTAGATAATATTTGGTTGGGGGTAATAAAATGGAAAAGAATCAATTTTTATTCCATTATTTTATTTGGTTACATTTTAGAGTATTGGAATCACGTTATAATAGAATGATTTTTCCACCATTTTGGTGGAACGACTCTTCGATTCGAAAATGAGCGAAAATATCATTCCAATGCAAGATTAAATTCCATTCCTATTCATTTTCATATTCTCATTCCTATTCCTCTATTTTCATTCTCTCCAACCAAATGTCCCTTAATTTTTTAAATAGATTGATAGGCCACATGCATAGTTGCAATACAAACAAGGTTTACTTAATTAACTAACTAAAGATAGCCAAAATCAAGTTTATTTCTATTAAACATACACATGTTAGCTCTAAATTAGACCACTATTATGTATGTGTTTTTCGTCTAAACTCTATAATTACGCCACATTAGTGTTACATCAGCAAAGTGTTTAAAAAAATGAACGGAATGCAACAAAAGGGGCATGTTTGTAATGGTTGTTGTTGTTCGAATTGTTTTTTTTAACTATTTACCACTACTGCAAATATAGGCTTTCTCTGCGCTTTTTTTCTAGCATTAAATTAAAAACGCAGAAAAAATGTTCAAATGAGTTTGAAACACAAAAAATGGGAAAAAAAATAGACTTTTCTCCGCGGTTCCATAAAGAAAACCGCAGAGAAAAGGGTACCTTTCTCAGCGGTTTTGTTTATGGAACCGCGGAGAAAAGTGGTACACTTTTTTCTGCAGTTTTCTTTATGTAACCGCAGAGAAAGTCTTTACCCTACATAAAACCCTCGACTCACAACCTTACTTGATAACTCTACAAAATAGAGTTATTTTACCATATTTTATATGCTAATTGTGGCGTAGTTCTTGAGTTTTTAATTAACTTATTAAGTTTTTATGTAAGTTTTAATTTATTAGTCTTATTGTAGTTCTCTAGATTTTTATATGTTTTTATAGATATTTTATTATAATATGTTGTAATTTAATTATTTGAAATTTGTATTGTTAAGTTAGAAGTTAAAAGTGTAATTCTTGTGAACTTAAATGCTATATTAAATTAAGTTATAATCAATATTTTCAAATAATTAATATGATTTATTTATATTTGAAAATATTTGATTGTTATTTAATTTATTTTTATCTTGTAGGAATTATATTGTAGTTTTGGGAAAAAGTAAGAAAGAAGAGTGGCATTTGTGAAAAAGAAATAGGGAAAAGTGGCACAAGACCCATCTCCTTTAGCCCCATGGATTGGGCCTCACAACCAGGCCCACGCCTGGCCCAACTCAGCTGCCTCCAAGCAGCTCCCAGCCAGCACTTCTCATTACCAGCCTGCTGCCTTCATCATTTGGCTGCTGCCAAATCTTGCCCAACATTTGCCTCCAACCGTGCAGCCAACGCCTGGCTTGTCACCAACCTGCCAGCTTCATACCCAGCAGCATTCCACCATCCAGCTGCCACCAAAGCCTCTTCCAAGCCCAGCCGTACACCACCTCCTTGAGCCCATAAAATTGCCCAAATGTACCATGTGTCCCCTATGATAAAATTGCCAACTTTTTACCCTTTTGTCTACATATTTTCACCACAACACCATCATTACACCCTATAATTTACCTCTACATATCATATTTATTTTATTTAATTAATCTAATCAATTTAATTAATTTAAATTGATTATTTTAATAATCCCACTTTGGCTATAAATATGGACTTTCAAGACCATTTTAGGGTGCTTAATGTTTTTGGTTACCTTCTTTTTCTCTCATTTTCTCTCTACCATTCTCTCTTCCATTTGGGTTTTTCAAGAGCATTTTGCAAGTATGTATGTCATTTATTTTGTAATTTCTACTCTAGTTATGTGCTTCTAATCTTTTTCATAAGATTATTAAGATCATGATGAAGCAACTTGTAACTAGGTAATATTTATGTTGTATGTTGATTTCCCTTGTAATACAACAAAGTCTATGGATTTTTCTTCTTCATATATTTCTTTCATGTTAAATATCTTGTATTTTAGATTGTTAGAACATATTTACACTTTGTTCTTCATTAATGCATAAACATAATATTCTTTGTGTAAGATGTGTCATTAAATTGTACACATCCATGCTTAGAACAAAAATATTATGTTTTGCCTTATAAATAATGTTCATTGATTTATTTGTTATTTCATTAGATTGATTTACACTAAATGTTTTGAAATTATAATTTTGAAAAGTGAAGAAAAATCTTATCTTTTTATAAGAAATTTGTGTTTAAAATTATAAATATTTTTGGAAAATGATAGTTTAAATTATTTTAACTATCACTAAAACTTGGGAATCAATATACTAATAAATATTATTAAACTTACATTTTGTGGATTCTAGTATCTTAATAATCTTTTCTTTTAACACTTATTTTCAACTCATTATTGGTTTATTTTCATTATCTTAAATAGCTTTATTTTTCAATCTTTTATTTTATGTTCATAATATTAAAACTTATCAATCTTTGGAACTAGGTTATAATTTATTACTTTTGATTTAAAATAGTTTCATTTTCGATTTTAGACAACTCCTTTGGGTTCGACATCCTTGCTTACGATCACTATTCTATATGGACGATTCGTGCGCTTGCGATATATAAATTTTTAAACATACCCGTTTTGGGTCCATCAAGTTTTTGGCGCCGTTGCCGGGGAGTTGCAAGAGAAAAGAAACGAAAATTATCTCAAGGTTAGTAAATTCTTCTACTAGTTATTTTAATTTTTGCACTTAAAAAAAAAAAACTAAAAAAATATATATCTATAAAATCTAAAAAAAAAAAAGATAAAAAAGAAAATTTGGGACGGTTCTACCACCCTTAAAAAAAAATCATATATATATATACTTATATATTTATATTTATTGTCTTTTTTTAGTTGACGGCACTTGTGCCTCCTATCTATCCTTTTAATTTTTATAGTCGATGGCACTTGTGCCTCCTAATTTTGTTATAATTTTGTTGTAATTTTATTTCTTTTATATCTTTGTTAGTTGACGGCACTTGTGCCTCCTAACATTTGGTGTAATTTTCTTTATTTATTTTGTTGTATTTTTATTTTATTTAAATTTCGCAAATTACTAGTTGATGGCAATTTTGCCTCCTAGCTAGTTGATGGCAATTTTTGCCTCCTAGTCCTCTATCTTATGTTTAAGTTGATGGCACTTGTGCCTCCTCGTTTTTACTTTAATTTTGTTATGGTTGATGGCATGCTATGCCTCCCTACTCTTGCCTAAATTTTAGTCTTATTTAATTTTTGCCTTATTTTTCTTTGTCTTCTTTAATATTTTAGTGTAATATTGTGAAAAATACTTGAAAAAAAAAAAGAGAAACCTAAATCTTGTCCTTTCACCATAAGCAATTTTTGCTTAAAGGAAATTTGAACAAAATTCTCATCCGCCTCTACTAATTAACCTCGGGGAGTTGTTAGTAGTGCGCGAGTAAGTGGAATCAAATAGGCTTGGGGACAAGTAAACCATAAGAATTATATTGTTGTGAAATCTCTAAAAATTCTAAGTATGCTCTGTGGTTGCGGTTTTAACTGATCTTCCACATCAGAAAATTGTTTGTTTGAGATTATCCTTGTTGCCTTGTTTGTGAAAATTGTATGCATCATTGGGAACGTAACTCTAAAAAACGATTAGTAAAAAGACGTTTATCTTTGTTTGAAATTGAAAGTGTTAGTAAAAATTTGAGCATCATGGAACCTATTGCTAATCCTGTTGATGAAAATGTTGTGCCTGAAAAAACTTTGCTTGAATATTTTGCACCTATTTCATCTAATGCTCCTTCATGCATTGTTTTACCTACAACTTCTGCTACTCATTTTGAGCTTAAACCAGCAATCATTCAATTGTTGTCATCTTTTTATGGGTTAGATAGAGAGGATCCTTACATGCATGTCAAAGATTTCTTAGAAATTTGCTCAACATTTAAATTTCAAAATTTTTCTGATGAGTCGGTCAAACTAAGATTGTTTCCTTTTTCATTAAAAGACAAATCAAAAGCTTGGTTAAATTCCCTTCCCACTGGGTCTATAACTA
Source organism: Humulus lupulus (assembly GCF_963169125.1). NCBI lineage: Eukaryota > Viridiplantae > Streptophyta > Magnoliopsida > Rosales > Cannabaceae > Humulus > Humulus lupulus. The sequence continues at coordinate 6,563,295 of NC_084798.1, forward strand.
CTTGGGATCAACTTTATAATAAATTCTTGTTGAAATTTTTTCCAATGTCTAAAACTGATAGTCTAAGGAGAGAAATCTCCGAGTTTTTTCAAAAAGATAATGAAGAGTTTTATGAATGTTGGGAGAGATTTAAAGATTTATTATTAAAATGTCCTCATCATGGTTTTGAAAAATGGAGACTTGTAAAATATTTTTATGATGGTTTGACTCCCTCTAATCGTCAAATGATTCAATCTATGCATACTGGAATTTTTTTAAAATTTCAAGGACAAGAGGCGTGGGACGCCCTTGAAGATTTATCTGTCCATTCACAACAATGGAATTATTTTGATCCTAGGTCTAGGTCAACTAATTCACCAAAAAGAGGAGGAAGGTATGAAGTAAAAGAAGAAGTAGACTTAAGAACATCTTTAGATAAATTAGCGAGAAAAGTAGAAGCTTTAGCCATAAGACAAACTATAAACTCTCCAATACAACCAAGAAAAGATGTCTGTTCTATATGTTCTAGTCCGTGCCATAATGCCCAATCCTGTCCTTCCTACCAAGAAGCCTTTTCTGAGGAGGTCAATGCTCTTCATTCTTATGGGAAACCAAATGATAGCCCATTTTCGTCCACCTACAATCCAAATTGGAGAAACCATCCGAACTTTTCATGGAGACAAAACCAACCTCAAATGAATCAAGGGCACCAATACAACACACAAAACCAAGCTCATGCCCCGCAGAGAAAAGTGTGGCTTTTCTCCGCGATTTTTTCAACACAACCGCAGAGAAAAGTGAGGCTTTTCTCCGCGGTTTTCATTCCACTTTTCTCTGCGGTCGAATACACTGCACTTTTCAATACTCTCGAAAACCGGAGTGTATTAAGTAAAAAAACCGCAGAGAAAGACCTTTTTTGTAGTAGTACAAATGACTAGGTCATTAGTATAGGGGAGATGCTGCCCAGTTTTTTGTAGATTTATAGGGTCAGGATAGGGTTATAGGGTCGGGGTTTGGGATAGGGTATTTATAGGGTCGGGGGTTGGGATAGAGTCTTTATAGGGCGGATGGTCGAGATAAGGTCGGGGTTCAAGATAGGGCCCGGGGATAGGATAGGGTTTTTATAGAGACCGGGGTCGGGATAGGGTCTTTATAGGGTCAAGGGTCGGGATAGGGTATTGATAGGGTCGGGGATCAGGATAGGATCTTTATAGGGTCAGGATAAGATCTTTATAGGGTCGGGATAGGGTCTTTACATAGTGAGATAGAGTTGGGGGTTGGGATAAAGTCTTTATAGGGTCGGGATAAGGTCTTTATATAGTCGGGATAGGGTTGGGGGTTGAGATAGGGTCGATATAGAGTCGGGGGTCAGGACAGGGTCTTTATAGGGTCGGGGGTCGAGATAAGGTGTTTATAGAGTCGAGGGTCGGGATATAGGGTCTTTATAGGATATGATGGTTATTATCACAAAGTAATAATTCTTAATATTTGTAGTAACAGAAAGTCATAGACATACATCCTAGGGATAATTTTAGCGTTTTTTTTATAAAAAAAAATAAAATTGGTAAAAATTATTATTATTTTTTTGGTAAGTAAGAAATTTCTATATATCAAATCAAGAATACAACAAACAACTTTCCCAAAGGAAAGTCAAAACAGAGCAAAACAAACAGAGAACAGACTATACAAATAGTTCTCCTATCCAATTCCTATCTTGCCCAGAAATTATTTTACTATGTAAGAGAATATTACTTCTAGCTTTAACTTCTTTCCTAATATGCATTACTGTACATTGTAAAGTCACAACTTTATGATCCCAAAGAGCACAGTTCCGAACCCTCCATATCTGATACACTGTTGCTAACAAAGTCATGGAATAAAATATTTTCCTAACCTAAGAAACACCTTTGACATTGACCAGCCATCTTAACAAACCATTTAAGGTTCTGTCAAAAATTTTCCAGCCCAGCCACTCAGTGATCTGAGCCAAACAGGAATTACTATAACAGCAGCCAAAAAAGAGATGCCAAATATCTTCTTCCCCCTGCCCACAAATCAGACAATTAGGATCATCAATAACACCATGTTGAAAGAGATGTTTCCTGGTCTTAAGGCGATTAAGTTGAGCAAGCCAAGCAATAAATGAATGCTTAGGAACATTATGAGTATTCCAAATTATACGAGTCCAAAAAAGCTTCACAGAAATCTCATTTTCCTTAAGTTTCCAGTACACGTTTCTAACACTATACTCAGAGTCACAGAAAGTTTGAAAGGAATATAAACTATTCAGCTTATTCTTAACTGCCACTATTTTTTTCCATTGCCAACTTGAAGTAATTGAAGCTTCATAAGTCCACCAGGAAGTTCCTTTAAGGTAGACTGTATGCACCCAAACTCTCTTTATTCTTAGCCACAGCCCAAACATATTTACCTATCGCAGCTATATTCCACAAATCTACATCCCTCATACCCAGACCTCCTTTAGCTTTACTCTTACAAACATCTTCCCAAGCCACATTACCTGCACCATCAAAATCCAAAGCACCCTTCCATAGAAAAGCTCTACAAATGGATTTCGCACTGTGTAAAATCTGCTTAGGTAAAATGGTGATTTGGGCCCAATAGGAATGCAAAGAAATTAGAACTGAATTAATAAGAACTAGTCTAGCAGCAAAAGATAAGTATTTCCAGCTCCAATTTTTTATCCTAGCAACCATTTTGTCTACAATGGAAGCACAATCTATAGCCGAAATGCACTTAGAATTAATAGGGATGCCAAGATTATTGATAGGTAATCTCCCCTCCCTAAACTTAGAAACATGCAGAACTCTTTGAATTTCTTCATCAACCATACCTCTACAAATAATCTCTGTTTTGTTGTTGTTGATTTGCAAACCAGAGGACTTAGAGAACAGCTCAACACCTTGCAGCATCAAATAAATGGACATAAAGTCTCCATGCATGAATAAAATCACATCATCTGCAAAACACATGTGAGTAAGCTGAAGCTCCGAGCATCTCTCATGAAATCTGAATTTCTCATGGCGAGCCACCTTCATCAAGATTCTATTTAGATAATCCATACAAAGAACAAAGAGTAAAGGGGAGATCGGGTCTCCCTGTCTCAGACCACGTTTAGAGCTGAAAAAACCATGAAGCATCCCATTTATCATTAGAGAGAATTTGGGTGTTTTGACACATACCATGATTAACTTTGTGAATTGATTAGGAAACCCAAAGGCCTCAAGCATTTCTTCTAGAAAGTCCCAATCCAACATGTCATAAGCCTTCCTAATGTCCATCTTAATAGTGCAAGTAGGCTTACAATTACTCCTCCCATAATGCTTCAAAATTTCCTGGCAAACCAACACATTTTGACCTATGCTTCTACCTTTGATAAATACACTTTGCTTCTCCCCCACTAAATGAGGAAGAACCTCTCTCAGCCTGTTACAAACAAGCTTAGAAGCCACCTTATACAATGTATTACAGCAGGAGATCGGCCTAAAATCACTCACATGTTCGGGACTAGAAACTTTAGGAATGAGAGTAATAATAGTTGCATTAATTTCCTTAAGCAACTTACCACTTTCAAGAAAGGAAAGAATAGCTTCACTAACCTCCTCTCCAATAAGATCCCAATGCTTTTGAAAGAAAGCGCTATTAAATCCATCCGGCCCCGGAGCTTTATCATGGGGAATATTAAAAACAGCTTCTCGAACCTCATCCTTCCCAAAAGGCTTAAGCAAAATTTGGATATTATTTGTTGAAAGAACTGGGCCCTCTTTCGTGATGCTAGTTTTGACCTTAATTCTGTTATCCATTTTGTCTCCCAACAATTGATTATAATAATCAAGAAAAGCTTGTTGAACACCTTCTGCTGTATCCTGCCAAACTCCTGAGATGTCCCGAATTGCCATGACAGAATTTTGCTTTCTTCTAGCCTTAAGACTCCTATGAAGCAAACTAGTATTGGCATCACCCTGTTGAATCCATAACATCCTAGATTTCTGTTTCAGAAAATCCAAATAAATCCCTTTAATCCTTTCATGATCATTCATTATTCTCCTTTCTTCATCAATTAAGTGAGGATTTAGAGAATCAATATGCACTGCCTGCTGAATCCTTTCTAGCTCAGAAGAGGAACTATTATACAAAGATATAACATCCCCCACATGACTTTTATTCATATGATTCAAAGCTATCTTCACCCTCTTCAGCTTAGCAATCACTTTAAACATAGGAACCCCTTGAACAGATTCACTCCAAGCTGCACTAATAATATCATTATACACTGAAAATCGCTGCCACATATTAAAATATTTAAAGGGTTTACGCCCCAAAACTGCTGGAATACTGAGCGATAATATTGAGGGAGAATGATCAAAAATGCCTTCAGGTAAGAAACATACCGTAGCCTTCTCAAAAACCTCCATCCAATTAGCATTCCCCAAAACTCTATCCAATTTGGCAACTATCCTGTCAGGCGGATTCTGCTTATTACTCCAAGTATGAAAGCACCCATTGAATTGCACATCCTCCAAATCACACTCAATCATACATTCTCGAAAAGCCTCAGAATGAAGAGTCCTAACCTTTACACCAACCCTCTCTTCAATATTTATAGTAGCATTGAAATCCCTTAATAAAACCCACGGTTTTTGAGATCTCAAGCACCGTAATTCTTCCAAAGATCAGCTCTCCGAATCTCTTCATTAAACGCATAGACAAAGGTACAATAAAAAGACTGCAAACCATTCCTTGGCTCAACCCAACAATGAATACATTGACTCGAACAAAATTGTATGTCCACAGAAAACACAGCTGGATCCCAAGCAACTATAATTCTACCATTATTATGCCAAGCACTATTAGATGTAAAACACCAATCCCTAAACATCCTAAGGAATAGAGCTCCCATTTTCTTAGCTTTAATCCTAGTCTCCAAGAGGCCAACCAAACTAATCTTCTTATTAGTGATGAGCTTCTTAACTTCTATTTGCTTATTAGTTTGATTCAAACCCCTTACATTCCAAGTCGAAATTTTATCCATATTGCACAGGAGGTACTCCCCCTCCTCCAGTTATATCCCAATTCTGCTTCCCTCTAGAGTCTCCACCACTATCCTCTTCAAGCACCTGAAAAGAATTCCTGTTTGCCTCAATTAAATGCACACCTGGCCCTTCTTTATTCCTCTCACCATCAGTTGTTTTTCTTTTCCCAATAACAAGTTGAAACCCATCTTTGTCATTCTCAGGCTTTGCCTTCTTTGTAGATTCTTCTGCTGAATTTTTTGGAACCCAGGCCTGCTTTCCTTCCTTCTTTCGACACTGAGTAGCTTCATGGCCCAAACCTTTACAAACCGAGCACAAACTTGACTTCCATTCATATTGCACTAACATGTCCATCTGCTTATCCTGTTCATTTAGGAAGCTAATTAAATGAGGGAAATCTTGATCTACGGAAACTTCTATCATAATCCTTGCAAAATTGAATTTCTCCTTGGCCTTTGTAATCGGGTCAATCTGCAGAGGCTTTCCAATCTGTGACACAATCTTATTTAAGGATCTCTCTCCCCAGTATTTCAAGTCTAAATTTGATAACTGAACCCAAATAGGCACTTTCTGAATTGTCTCCTTCCTAAAGTCCTCCTGTGCACTCCAAGATTTCATAACAAGTGGTTTTTTATCAAAGAAAAGAATTCCATTATTTAAAACCTGATTCCTCTGCTCAACTGTAACAAATCGCACAATGAAGATGCCATGACCAATGATTGCCACCTTATCTATCGCCATATTCTTCCATATCCTCCTGCAGAATCCTTCAAATATAGGCAATGGAGGATTGGTTCCCAAGACATAACAAACTACTGATGAGTTCCAATAGCCCACCTCTTCCTCAATGTCTTCCATCTCTATTTTGATAAAACCCAATTCAGAGTTTGCACATTCTTTCAGACCCGTAACTATCGAAACCCTTTGTTTACCCACACCGTTTCTCTTTTTAGCACTCAAACCAGTAGAAAAACTCTCAAGATTTGCTTGATTCAGAGACTTACCGCCAAACTCAGGATTATTCTTCCCTCGCGAATCTTGTGTGGTCATCAAAGAAGAATTTGCTTCCCTGTTCTTCACCCGTTCCAAACTTTCTTGACTAAGATCTCCCGCTTCCTCATCATCCGAAAATTTAATTGGATCAATCCCAATCAATTCCATCACAGTCTTGGTTTTCCGCGAATCCTCTGGAGATGAAGGACCACGTTTAGGACGCCATCTCTTCTTCTTGACCTTAGAACCTCCTGCCATAGCACAACCCAAAGTTGAGAAGTATTCAGATCTTAGAGAGAAGTCAGAGAGTCTCTCTCTAAAAACTATTATAGTAAAAATTATTTTATTAAACAATAACTTTTAATTAATATATTATTGTATGCATATTTAATTTGGATAATATTATATTAGTTATGTAATTTGAACAAATTATTATTTTTATGCATATTTAATTTTGATATTATGAATTAAAAAAATTATTTAAATATTTTATTTTCTTAATTATATAACACTATTAGGGGCGAATTTTGTCGCAGCTAATATTGTATTTTATTAAATAGTTTTTATTTATTTTAATTATATAAAACTATTAGGGGCGACTTTGAATTTTTTTAGGGGCGATTTTTTGGTCGCTGCTAATAATCAATATTAGCGTCGAATTATTAGCAGCAACGTCTTAGCGGCGACATGTCGCCCTTAAAGCCCCTATTTGTTGTAGTGTCTAGAAGGGGCATGTTTGCAATGGTTGCTGTTTTCTGGATGAATTTTTGCCACGAAAAAAAAATTCGAGGAGGAATTTCACCATACAAAAAAGTTTTGGGGGAAAAACTCTACAAATGCCATAATTTAGGGGAAACATTCTAATTTGTCCAAAACTTATAGGGAAATTCTGCAATAGTACTCTACAAAGGCCATAGTTCAGCATTGTGCTCCATTTTTCTATTTCTCTCGATCTGTCTCTCTCTTTTTCTGAATTTGAGTAAGACTTAGATAAGAGAGAAGGCGAGGAGGAGAGAAACCGAGAGATAGAGAAAGGGGGAGAGGAATTCTCAGTACTCCATCCCTTCCTAAATGCAAGATAAAATATCTTGATTTGTGGTTTCAAACCACAAGGCAAGCTATACAAGAGAAGTTTAAGATGACTAGTTTTAAGAAGAGTAAATCTAGATCTTATTATTTCGAAGAGTACTTTAAATATGCACGTAAGTTTTCCTTTTCTTAAGTCATTGGAACCTAATCCAATATCATATATATATATGATAATTTTTCTATAGGTGCTTCACTTTAAACCCTAACGGTAGGACTTTCAGTGTTTCTCGACCTGTGAACAGTTTTCGGTGTGATTTTTTTTTTACCGTGTATATTGTAGCTATTTAGAGCATCCTGCAAATTTTTAGAAAATTCTGAATAGTTTACACTACCAAAAACTAGGTTCAAACATGTTGCTTTCTACACGCATAAAAAAAATTAGTCATGCGTGCAACATGTTTGAACTTAGTTTTTGCTACTGTAAACTATTTGGAATTTTTTGAAAATTTGCAGGATACTCTAAACAGCTACAATATACACGGTCATAAAAAAAATCGCGCCATAAACTATTCATGGATCGAGAACACTGAGAGCCCCACTGATAGGGAAACTCCTATAAAAAAAATTCCCTTATATATTTACATATAGCAAGGATAACAAAAGATATATACTACTGAGTTTTTTTATTCAATATTTTCTGTGAACAGTTCTTTTATGATATCATAGTATTAACCTATTTAATTGATATACTCTAATTCCTTGTTGGTTACGGAATACCAACTTATTATTTAGTTATGACTTTGTAAAAAGATGGAAAAAGAAAGAAGAAAATTGACATGATTTTCAGTGAAAGCTACTAACATATATATAGCCAATGGAATAAATGACTGTGACGATAACAAAACCAATTAAGAATAAGAACCTATTTATTATATATAAGAAGTCATATGGACCCTACGTAGATTTTTAATGCACAACTACAGTATGATCAAACCATTTAGAGTTATTATATATAAGCCATTTTCAAATTTTTGTCTATATATAAAAACTTGTCAACCAAGTTTGTAAGCCATCGTTGTGACCAAAAGTCAATTTTCAAAGCTCGTGAGTCGTCACAAAAAGTGAAAAATGATATTTATATATCCTATTAGGCAGGTAAAGAATTATTTGACATTTTCAAAAAAATGACATATCTCAAAATAGAACGCATTCACTTTTTTGATAATATTGATGTAGTTATTTTGTGTTTTCTACACTTTCATAATTTTTTTTCGAGTTTATATTTTTTTTAGACTTTGTGTTTTGTCTTATTATCTGTTTGAATTCTGTATTTTAATAAATTATTTTTTAGATTTTATATTTTATAAAATTGTTAAAATAGAATCCTATGTTTTGAACCTTTTTTTTTCAATGTATTTTATATGACGGTGTATATTGTATTCATTTAAGACACTTTGCAAATTTTTAAGAAATTCTGAATAATTTACAGTACCGAAAATAAGATTCAAATAGTTGACTTTTACACACTTATATATATATAAAAAAAAAAACACGCGTACAACAAACTGTTTGAACTCTATTTTCTGTACCATAATCTATTCGAAATTTGTTAAAAATTTGTAGAATATTCTATATAGCTATAATGTATACCATCATATAAAAAAATTTAAAATTATATCTATTTAGATATCAAAAATTGAAAAAAAAGATGCTTTGAAGTTGTAAAAATATGAATGAGCTGTAGTCAATCCATATATATATATATATTATACTGATAGAATTTGAAAAAGTCAGTCAACCAGATACTTCTTTGGTTTACTGTGTTACCTCTTTTTGGACACTCCCCAATTCCACGCACATATATATATATATATATATTTATATATATATATATATATGTATAATGGATTATTGACTCATACAAATCTATAAAATATGTAAACCCTAAATTACTCTATTCTTATTTGTTTATGGATCATGCCTTGCTATCTACATGGAAATTAGGTATATTGTCCTTCTCGATAAATATATCTTGTTTATTATATACTATGTTAGTTGATTTTTTAAAATAATTAATAGAGATGGGAATAATAAATTTTGTTTAATTATGTGTGTATATATATATTTATTCATTTGTACTTATTTGCGTACTTGATTTATTATATTAATTAACAGATGGTTGAGATGTATCCTTAGGATAAATCTTAATATTGAAATTATTAACACATGCGATCACTTATTTGCCTCATACAATGATGGCACATAAATATTAAGAGATGTGACATATTTTATATTAAGATTATTGGTATTAATTAATAATTTGAAAGATATGTACTCTTATTAATTGATATATATATATATATATATTTATATGTATTTGAAGATGATGATGTTGTTGCTTTGTGTTTGAAAGTTCTTATTAGATCAATTCCTACCCATGTGGTATTTGTTCCAAAAAAAATAAAGGGAATATACCATGCATTTAGGTTTCCGGTTTATGCAAAATATCAGAGATGTCTCCTCATTATCATTATCATTTCTTTAAGTTTATATGTTCTTGAAAACAAAGTTTAAGTATTATTATTAATTTATTAAAAGAATTAAAATTAATTTTAATTATAGATAAAATATGTAAGTGAGGGTGAAATGTTCTTTAAAAACTAAATATGTAGGTGAGGTCTAGAGTACTATTTTGGCATGAACAACAAAACACAGTACTATTTTAGTATTTATGAAAATTGGGAGGCATATTTGACATTTTGTATAAACTCAAAGGACTAAAATGGTATATTTCCAAAATTAAATAGCATCGGAAAAGTACTGATCATACTAATCGTCTATCATTAATTATTTTTCTTGATAGATTTATCATAATGATTTAATGTCACTACTCTTCTATAACCAATAAAGTGGTGATTTTGAAATTATATGAAAACTAAATTTTACAAATTAAAGCACCAAGTTGATTATTATAAAATTTACAACATTGACTTTAATTGAACAATAAATATAATAAAGTACTGCGATTTAATGGTTGAAAACTTTTTATTTTTTATTTTTATGTCAATTAATTAAAAATTAATGTCAACCAATGTAAATTGAAACAAGTACGTTTATGTATGTATATATATATATATATATATATTACTCATGATGTGAATTGAGTTATGTTTTGATTAATGTATCCAATTTTGTAAAAATAATATACAACTTTGATATCATTCATAAATCATTGCCATTAATAGTTAGTAATAAACCACTTTAATTTTATTAATTAAATGGTTGGTTGTTTTTCAATACTATATAATATAATTAATATTTATACATGTGAATATATATATAATTTATTTATAATAAAATAAAATTATGGAGTGTGCATGGGACGGCAAAGAAGCAATAATGATTCGAAAACACCTACTCTTCTAAACATGTTTAGTTGTTAATTAACACTACATATACTTAATAATCAGTATCACTAATCTATTACTATTCTAGATTATTATGACAAATGTTTTTCCCATAGTTTTTTATTATTTAATGAAAATATATATATGGTAAACAGCAACTACATATTTTATTTATGTACACATTATATATATATATATATATCTGCATGTACAATCACAGGTTTACGTGACACAAAATCTCTGCCTCCCTCCCCCAAATGATCACTATATAATTGAAAAAAAAAGAGAAAAAAAGAGAGAGTAAGTTTGGTGTGGAATAATATATATATATATAATGGTTTGGAGAAATATGAGTCAACACTTTGTGTATATTATATATATTTATATGAATGCAAATGTGTTATATATATATATATATATATATATATACCAACTGGGTAGTGAGCAAGGCTGGCATGAATCATACTACTGCACCAACCATGCATGCTCTAATGGATAGACTTAATTAGCTCTTTCTCTCACTGTTAGGTTATATATATATATGGATACTCCATTGGAGAAAATACGTAAATTATTATGTTTGTAACACTTAATTACCTAAGTTATTTTTTTGCCAGAGAAAGTACATTCTGTCTATGTTTTGGTGCAGTTTAGTGCACCTGTTTGTTTCGTCGTTAAGTCTGCTACCATGACGTGAAATTTACTTATAACTTTAATACTTTCGTCGCAAATATCTCTTACATTGGGCGCTTTCGCCACAAATATATCTCTTTAATTAGGCACTTTCACTGCAAATATCCATTTAATTGGGTACTTTCGCCTACACGTTATTATCGAATTTAACAGTGAGAATTGACGGTTGTACTAAACTGCACCAAAACATGGACGGAAAATACTTTCGCTGCTAAAATAATAACTTTGGTAGTTAAGTGCAACAAACATAATAAATCAGGTACTTTCATTGCAAATATTATATATATATAATGTTATCCTCGTTTCCTCTCCACATTCGCGGCTCTGCATGTGAGTCCACGGGCCACCCTGAAGGGATTTAAGGCCTAGATCGGGCCCAATAGACGAAAGTCCCGACGGCCCAAATATCAGTAAAGCCCAAACATTATCCCGGAATGAAAGCCGTGTTAGGAGTATGTCCTAAAAGCATGTGGTCCTAATTTATTTATTATTTCAATGAATAAATAAATACAATGACATATTATTGTTATATTTAGATTATTAAATTTGTCAAAAATAAAAAAAGGAGGAGAATTACAGCAAAGGAATCCAAGGTAGAAAGAAAGAGTATAGTACGTAGTATTAAATTTGGTAGGGATTAAATGCAATATTTGGTACCACGGAAAGGAAGAATCAGATCTAATAGTATATAGATACTCATTTTATAAAAGATTTATTTTTATATAAAAAAATTTATTAAATAAAATTTGGGTGTAAAATTAAGTACGTACATTCAATCTCATTTGTAGCCATATTTTAAATCTTTTTCTTTTTATACCCAACATTTTAGTTACTATTCCTATTATACCATTTTTCTTGCTCAAACACTTACAAAACAATGTACTTTTCAAGGGGTATTATGGGAAATGTAGTTATAAAAATAGTTAATACTAAACTAAATGTATTTAGTGGCTAATTTTTAGTTGATTAATCTTAAAAATGGGTACTTTTCAAATTATCCCAATTTTTTTTGTATATATCAGTAATTATATTCACTTGGACTTTAGACTTTGGACTTGCTTAGATCACATTCACATCGTGTTTCATAGGCCTGGCCCAATAAGCTGAAAATGGACCAATTTTCTCATCAATAGAATAGAAAGTGGGCTCGTCTCTATGGTTATTATAGGCCGAAACTTTGATATAAGTATTTGTTGGTCTCCCCCCAAAAACAGTGGAATAGAAAACTATTGCAAAGATACCAAAATGGTATTTTTCTAAACATAATATCAAAATTTACACATAAATGAAAAAAAAAATATGCATATGATATTAACTCTATTTGTATTCTTGACAATGTTATCATCTATTTTTTTTTTTTTTTTGACAATTTTGAGAGTCTCTAATTTTATCTATTATTTTTCTTTTGAAAAAAAAATCAAATATAAGAATCTATCCAATAATGCCACTACGACCATGAAATTGTGAGTGTTTCCTGTGTGAAAGAAATGAATAACTAATTTAAGAAGGATAGTTTTTACAATTAATTTTTTTTATATAGTAATTTATATTATATAATTATAAATTTAGCTCTTTCTGTATGAAAATTTCCCATTCCAAGTTTGAATTCAATTACGAAAACACACAGTTTGATTTGAAAGGTAATGACATATCAGGAAGATTTTATTATTATCATTAATAGAAAACTGAAGTCTGTCCTCTAATTTTTTTTTTAATTGTCGAAAAAACGGAAGAAAAAAAAAGGTTTAATACGTAAATATATGATAGCTTCCAATAAATTGGTTATAAACGCACTCATTCAAAGATTTATTCATCACAAATAATTTAGTAGTGTATAATAAAATCCACAATTATTTATCACAAAAATACCAATTACAATATAGATCTTAAGTAAAATATGAAGGCTTGTATTGCGTATTTAGAAGTTGACCAAAATCAATTAATTCATCCACAGTTTTTCCTTTCAATTTCAGAGTGTCACTGATGGGATCTTTAATTTTCTCCAAGCTCTCAGACATCTGCGTGTTGAACATGTCAAGCTTCTCTTTGCATTGCTTCATTTCAGCTTCTAACTCTGTGATCCTCAACTTCAGTTTTTCTTTATTGTCTCTTTCATATCTAACTGCTTCAAAATAGAAAAATCGTTCAATGACTCTTCCTATAAAAGTATAAAGTATAATATAATTTGTGTATCTAGCTCCTGCAATGGCATTTAGATAGAAAACCCAGTTCTGGAGAACATCTTTCGTAACGTCTTCAATCTTAGTTCTGCACATTTGATCACAAACTACACAAAACATTGTAGCCAAGACACTTTTCATTCCAGGTGTCCAACTTGAGACCCTTGCGCCAAACAAATCTGATTCTGTGTACTGGTGGAGCAAAGTGTTTAAGATTGGGGCCAATGTGACTGGTACCTTATAACCCTTGATATCCACAACCTTTTGTCTCAAGTACTTTTCATCCAATTTCAAACCTTCTCTAGGTCTATAACATAGAAGCTCCCAAAAAAAGCTCTTGAAATCGTCTGAGCCAAAAGAAGGAAACTGATTGATTTTATAAATATTTTCAATTGATCGCAATTGATGATCAAATAGAGGAGGATTGATCTCTCGCCTAACAAAGTTGTAATATTGTTCTACAAAAGTCTTGTCCTCAGACGAAGAACCAAAAGTAAAGGGATGATTCAACATTGCACTGTCTTGATCAGTTAGAGTGTTGCTCAATAACTCTCCAAGGGTCACTTCACGTGCCTTGTCGTCTGTTTCTGTGTCAATAAATTGATCAGTCCACCGACTCTCTCCCAAGCTCATTAACTTCACATCATTGCTATCCTCCTTTATCACCTTCATGATCTGATCACATGCATGCATACACATTTGTAAATCTATATATCTTAATTATTAATTACACCAATATTTATAAATATATATTATATAAACAAACATGTTTTCTTAGAAGATATTATGATATTAAATTTATGTAAGAGAGGTTGTGATTGATTTATTTTTATAGTTACATGCATTCTTAATGCACCTGCTGGATGAAAAAGTAGTTATCAATCAACATTATTTTCACTAATTTTTCTTTTTCCACTACAATTTAATGGCTGATTTGTCTTTTTAATATAAATATGTATATAAAACATATACTAACCGATTTTAAAAGGAATGAGCGAGCTAGCTTAAAAAAATTATATGTATACATACAGTACTTTTAAACAAATCAAAAAGGAAAAGCAGAATATATATGTAAAATAAGTTATTATTTAAAAATGCACTTTTAATTATAAATGTATTTATAAATTAACTAACAAAATTTATAAAATTTTCTTACCTCAGAAAGTAGGCAATGAATATGTGCAACGTAATCGCAATCGTTACAACAGTACACGCGGAAGTTTGGATTTCTTTCTTTTTCACATATGTCGCAATAGAATTCATCATAATGGTCATATTTGCTTGTGTAATGATCAACAAGAGTCAAAGAATGTATGTGGTAATCAAATTTAATGATGGATGGCAATGGACCACATAAAAAATGGAGGCTAAAATCACATTCCATGCATCGAAATAAGAAGGCTTGGGTAAGATTCACTTCCTCAGGAACAAGATGATCACTCCACTGTGTATACGATTTTTGACAAGCATGACAAACACTTTTGAAAAATGCTTCGTCCACAAAGTAAAGTGAGTGATCATGACTTTGACATCTCACAGTTGTCTTAGGAACAACACATTTTGTACACAAATTAAAGTTACACTCATTATTCTGACACCTAAAAATTAGCCTACAATCTGTCTTGCAGCATAAATTGCAAGATTGAGGCTTACTAAACTGAAGTGTGAGAGGATGGTTTGAATGAAAAGGATGCCTATCAATTTTCAATTGAAAATTTGCACAAGAGTGGTGAAGAAAATTCTTACATGATGTAGAGGAGCAAGAATAGGCCGAATTAGACCATACTGATTGACACACAAAACATTTGGCTTGGTCCTTTGAACTATCACGCTCAAGCAATTTCATTGGAAGCTGGTGGCAGAAATATTGAGCATTGTCATCTTTATCGTTGTCGGATATCAAGGATGGTACAGGAATGGTAGCACATGCAGTATGCATGTGGAGAGCACATTGATTGCAGGCGTAAGCAAGAACTTCTTGGCTTTGAAAAGAATTGTCACAGTAATAGCAGAGAGTTGTGTTGTCTGATGATCTTTTCTTGAGCTTCAGATGATGATCATGGTCAGGATGCAACGCATGATCAAGATATTGCGGCAACTCAGCACATGCTTTGTGGAGGGAATAGACACACCAGAATTCACTGCAAGCGTAGCATATTTGATTGGGGTCGATTATAAGCTCACATAGGTTACATATTATTTTAGCATTGTATCTACGTCCTATATCATGAATGCTTTCCAAAAGATGGTTGTGAGAGAAATGTTGAATTGTATGAGACATTATTACTCTCTCAATTTTTTACTTCTTGTTTTTCAAAAGATGGTTGTGCAAATTATATATATATATATTTGTAGATAACTTTAAGAAGACGATAGACAGACAAATTTATTACTTACTCTATAACAAGATAAGAATAATTCTTTTGTTATTCACTAAAACTAATGAATCTTATGGCAATTGAAATTATTTACTTTTGCTTTATCAAAAGAAACATATATTGTTTTCTTCATAGTCTTTATATATATATATATATATAAATAAATGACAATTCTTCTATAGGGGCTTCACTTTAAGCCCTACCGGTAGGGCTCTCAGTATTTCTCAACTCGTGAATAGTTTTCGGCGCGATTTTTTTTATGATAGTATATATTGTAGCTATTTAGACCATCCTGCAAACTTTCAGAAAATTCTGAATAGTTTACAGTATTGAAAACTAGGTTCAAACATATTGCTTTCCACGCGCATAAAAAAAATTAGTCATGCGTGCAACAACATGTTTGAACATAGTTTTCGGTACTGTAAACTATTCAGAATTTTCTGAAAATTTGCAGGATGCTCTAAATATCTACAATATACACGGTCATAAAAAAAATCGCGCCGAAAACTGTTTACAGGTCGAGAACACTGAGAGCCCTACCGATAGGGCTTAAAGTGAAGCCCCTATAGGAGAACCCCCCTATATATATATATATAAAAATTTATATATTCAAAGAAGCAAAGTAATTATTTTGTCTCCTAATAACCAGTAATACTACCATGAACTTTTTAATTTTTTGAGTCTTTGCATCTAATTACTTAATTTTAGTACTTTATATATCCCACTCCAATTGAAACTCTCATCTTCTGTTATAAAGGAGAAAGAGTAGACATTAGTATTTGTTTACTCAAGTAGTGTTGCAATAATTAAAATTTACAAAATATATATGGCTATAATATACACTGCTTGACGATATATATATATAATTGGCATATGTAAATGGGTGGTGATAATTAAAATTAAGCTTGGTCCTTAGATCTTCTATAAGGTGGGCAGGGGATTTTTATTTTTTTAAATAAAAAATGAGAAAAATAGAGAAGCAATTAATGGACAAGTGATTAACCAAATTTTGAATTGAAAACTAATTTGAGATACACATGCTAATCACAATAAACATGATAATTCATATAATAAGAGCATAAACATAATGTAATTTTTTCTTTTATTTCACATTCATTTCTTTTTTTTATGACATTTTCACTATTTATTTTGAAAATTCACAATATAAAAGTATTTTCTAATTTGACTTTATTCTTCATTGCAAGCTATATATCCCTAACAAACTCAAAGTGATTATTCTCATTATGTTGCTTTATTTTTTTCTCAAATATTACTTTTCCTTATTTATTTATATGCATGACAACCACAATTTCTTCCAATTTATAAAAAATATTTGAAATAATTTAAAGATAAATATTAAAAACTTAATCAATTTAAAATTAATTTTATATATTTTAAGAAACAAATATTTAAAGAATTTGAAATCCATGTTTTTTTTTGTTAAGTTATTAAGACTTACACCAATGTTTATGAAGAAAGTTAATAATTCGTGTTCACTACTATACACTAAAGGAAAAATAATGTATCGTTAATTACAAGAATCATACCCCAAATTAATAATTTATTTGTGTGGAGTTAGTGTTACCAGAAATTATTACTCTCTCAATTTTACTTTTTGTTTTGTTGAGAACTTTAAGAAAAGAGCATGTACATTGATCAATTGGTTTGCTCTCATTCATTAAAAATGACGAATCTTACGGCGATTGAAATCCTTTACTTTTCCTTTATCAAAAGAAAAAACTTATATTATTTTCTTCATATTCTTTTTTATATATACTCTACAAGAAAAAAAAATTGAGGTTTTGAAATTATTCTTTATTCTAAGCTATTCAAAGAAGCAAAGTAATTATTCTGTCCCAGAACAAATAATATATACTACCATGATTTTTTTTGAGTCTTTGCATCTAATTACGTAATTTCAGTACTTTATTTATGGTCATTGCATATTTTAGTAAAATTATCCTAATAATTAAAATTTACTGAAAATATATGACTAGATAATTAAGTGTAATAGATGAAAAGTGACAATCAATTGTGGAGTAGTTGCAAATAAATATCCATTTGAAGTGAACTATTTGATGATACTACAATACATACTACTTGACGATATATATTGACACGACAAAACGTCGACATAATTAAAATTAAACTTGGTCCTTTGATAAAAAAAATGAGAAAAAGAGTGAAGTAATTAATGTACAAGTGATTAATGTTAATCATAACTATGATAATTCATATAACAAGAGGCATTGAACTTAATAAACATATAATATAACATTTTTTTCTTTTCATGTTCCTTTCTTTTATGACATTTTCGCAATTTATTTTGAACATTCACTTTATAAAAATATTTTCTTATTTTACTTTATTCTTTATACTTGAAGTTATGTCAACAACACACTCAAAGTCTTATTCTCATTATTTTCCTTTATTCTTTTCACTAGTACTATTTTTCCTTATTTATATGTATAATCATCATAAAGTAATCAAAATTGAAAATACCGGTGAAAAACATAAAAACTAACACAATTTCATCCAATTTACATTTTCTTAGGAAACATCACAAAGAAGAAAGTTTGGTTCTGACTATAGGCAAACTAAGCCTAAGCTCAGGGCACCCCACCCCAAGAGACTCCCTAATAAAAAAAACGAAAGTCCCAAAAATCATTCATCAAGAGAAATTCAAAGAGAAAAACATTAGAAATAAAGTGTAAATTTCCTAGGGCCCCTTGATGCTCAAAATCGGCCCTTTAAAAAAGTTAAGAAAAATAATAGTTAATCATTGTTTTGGTCTAAACTTAATTAGGTCAAAACTATTTAGTTCTATTCTTAAAATCCACATTTTAAAATAGCATTTCAATAGATTCAAACAAAGTAATATCTATTTGGGAAAACACCAATTTGATTCCTGTATTTTCTCTAATTACGTTAACAGACCTTATATTTTATTAAACGATATTTATGTACCCAATATTCTGTAAAACGAATCAAAATACTACCCTAAATCTAATTTCGGTCCAAATATTTTTTAATATGACCAAAATACTCTTAAATTAAACTAATTAATAATTTAAAAAATATTTGAAATAATTTAAAAATAAAGATTAAAAACATAATTAATTATATATTTTTTAAGAAACATAATGATTCTTATGGCAATTGAAATTCTTTACTTTTCCTTTATGAAAAGAAACTTACAGATCTCCGTATTCTTATAGTTCACATATCTCAATTTGGTCACAAAGTGACATTGTTTACAAAAAGAAAAGTGACAATGAATTTTGTTAGCAAATTAATAAATACTCATTTGAAGTGAATTATTCAATGATACTAAACGTGGAAATAATTAAACTTGGTCCTTCAATCATCTTTGAGGTGGGCAAGGAATTTTAATTTTTTAAATAAAAATGAATAAAATAAAGAAGCAACTAATGTACAAGTGATTAACCAAATTTTGAATTGAAACATAATTTCAATCACAACGATGATAATTCATATAACATGGGGATAAACATAACATTTATTTTTCTTTTCAAATTCTTTTTGTTTTGTGACATTTTTACAATTTATTTTGAGAATTTACTATATAAAAGTATTTTTTTTTTACTTTATTATTCCTTGCAAGTTATGTCCCCAACACACTCAAAGTGACTATTCTTGTTATGTTGCTTTATTCTTTTTCTTAGTATTATATTTATATGTTCCTTTATTCTCGTTGTTGCTAAAGTATAATTTCATATAAGAAATCGTATTGTTGTGAATATATGAGTTAATTATTAGAATATTACATTATAAAAATTTGAACATAGATTAGTAATACAAGTCACAGTTAAGACAGTAAGCTAACTAATTTTGGAACTAGGTAACCAAATTATTAGATGTCCAATTATCAAGATAGTAAGCTTATTATGTGTTGCCATGCTAATAGTATTATTTATGCATTCAAGTATCCATTCTCATTCTTGAACTAGACTATTAGTCATTAGTAGACATAATTAGATCATGTTAGTAGTATAAGTCAAACTTGGGAGAGTAACCAAATTGTTTTAGTAACACAACTTTTGGTAACTCTAGTAACTAAAACTCTATCTTGGTTTAGATGATTAAAATATGTTAAACATTATTATAAACAAAATAAGTCATCAGAAGTTATAAAAATGGCTTCATAAAGTATTTTCAATGTTTAAAATAGCATTATTTTATTTAAAATCATTTCAATTAACGTGAGTAAGAAAAAGTGTTATTTTTCTAAATGAAAATTAAGATACTTTAGTATATTGACGTACATGAAAAGGCTGACCAATGTGCTTCTTTCACTTCTTCTCTATTTAAAATATAATTATTACTACTTGAATGACTAATAACCTAACAATTAATCAATCAAACGAACCACAAATTTTTATTTCTCTTCGTACTAGTGGTCATGGTAGAAAAAGGACTACTTGGGTAGAGAATTAACCAAATTAGAGAAAAGCATATTTGTATCTTACTCCTATTATTGGGTAGAAAGTGGACTGAATTTAAAGAAGAGTAATCAGATTGATCTGCCATTACTCTAGCCACACTTACAAAATAAGGTTCAAACATTTTACTTTTCATGCGCCTAAAAAAAATAATCATGCATTAAACAAAATATTTGAACATTATTTTTATCACAGTAAATTATTTTGAATTTTCTGAAAATTTACAGGATGCTCTAAATAAGTACAATATACACGACCATAAAAAATAAATTTGCCAAAAATACTTCTCGAATCAAAATCATTAAGGGGTGCACCGATGTTTACTTTTTAAGATGTGAACCATACTAAAATCAAATATTGAACAAACTAAAAATATTATCAAATGAATCTATAGAAATATTAATTCATACCCAATTTATTTTAACGATAACAAAAGCATATTTTAACTCATAAAAATCTTTTTATTAGCCCAAAAATCATAAAATAGCAAAAACAAAATTAAAATATTTAAATTAACTAAAAACTAACAATTTCTAAGACTAAAGAAATTATGAAAATATAATTAAAATTACACTTATCACAAACACCTTCCAAAAACGCTTTCTCCATTAAGTAAAGTAAGTGATCAATTTAAAATTAATTTTATATTTTTTAAGAAACAAATATTTAAGGAATTTGAAATCCATGCTTTTTTAAAAAAAAGTTTTTAAGAGCGGCACCAATGATTATTAGCAACGTTAATCTTTGTTCACTACTACTAAAGGAAAAATAATAAATAGTTAATTACAAGGATGATACCCCAAATTAATAATTTATTTGTGTAGGGTTAGTATTACCACATTATTACTCTCTCAATTTTACTATATAAAAGTATTTCTACTTTATTCTTCATCCCCTACACACTCAAAGTATTATTATCATTATCTTTATTTGTTCTTTTCCTTAGTATTATTTTTCCTAATTTATATGTATGATCATCATAAAGTAAAGGCAAGTAAACCCTAAGCTTAGGACCCCATCCCCAAGAGACTCTCTAATAAAAAAAATGAAAGCATGAAAAATCCCTCATCTAGAGAAATTCAAAGAGAAAACGTTAAAAATAAAGTATAAATTTCCTAGAGCCCCTAAATGCTCAAAATTGGCCCCTTCAAAAAGTTAATAAAAATAATAGTTATAGTTTTTGTCTATAATTAACTGTGCCAAAACTATCTATTTGTACACTTAAAAATCAGTTTTTAACATGGTATTTCATTACATTCAAACAAAATAATATCTATTTGCAAAAAAAAAAAAATATCAGTTTAATCCATGATTAGACCCTATGTCTATAACAATGATAATTCATATAACAAGAGAGTAAACATAATATTTTTTTTTCTTTTTTATGACATTTTCACAATTTATTTTGAAAATTTACTATATAAAAGTTTTTGTTTACTTTATTATTTAGTGCAAGTTATGTCCCCGACACACTCAAAGTGATTATTCTCATTATGTTTCTTTATCCTTTTTCCTAGTATTATTTTTCTTTATTTATATGTATAAGTAATCAAAATTGAAAATACAGGTAGCACAAAAACTAACACAATTTCATCAAATTTATATTTTCTTAGGTAAAGAAACATCACAAAGTAGTAAGTTCTGGACTCACTGTAGCCTAGCTAAGCCTAAGATTAGGACCCCCCCTAATAAAAATAAAAATTCACTTTTTAAAACAATATTTCAATAGATTCAAACAAAGTAATATCTATTTGCAAAATACACCAATTTGATTCCTGTGTTTTCTCAAATTACGTGATTAGACCTTATATTTTATTAAATAACATTTTAGGACCATACATTTTGCAAAACAGATCAAAATATTGTATATCCTAAGTCTGATTTTGGTCAAAATATTTTTCAATATGACAAAAACACCCTTAAAGTAAACTAATTAATAATTAAAAAAAGATTTAAAATATTGTATAGACAAAGATTAAAAATTTAATCTATATAAAATTAATTTAATATTTTTTAAGAAACATATATAATTAAGGAATTCGAAATCCATGCTTTTCTTTTTGTCAAGTTATTAAGACTGACACCAATGTTCATGAACAAGGTTAATCTTTGTTCACTACTAAAGAAAAATAATAAATAGTTAATGACAAGGATCACAACCCAAGTTATTAATTTATTAATTTGAGTGGGGTCAATGTGATTAAAGCAAATAGTGTTATTTTATACATTCAAGCTCTTATTCTCATATAATTTCATTGGACTAAAGTAATTAGCACACATAACTAGAACATAATAGTAGTATAACTAACACTTGGAATAGTGACCTAACTATTTTGGGAACTAAGTAACCAAAATAGAATTATTAGACCATCTCCAATGGATCGTATAAATTTTGTACTAAATTTAGCTAAAAAATGAGCAAATGTTATATTTGGCCCAATTTTTATAATTGTGCTCCAGTACAAATTAATTTAAGAAGTCAACAAAGTCATTTAATCTTTATTGACAATATATAAAAAAAATAGAAAATTAGTAAATGAAAAGTTAAAAAGCTTTCAATTAATATAAAAGACATTAATTAGTGACAAAAAAAGTAAATAAAAAATTTAACAATTATTGTGTGTTAAATTTGACTCATGCTATATTTTGTGTCAAATTTGGCACACATTTTGCAACACCATTGGAGCTACATTTTTTCAAGATGTGCTAAAATATAACTAATCACCACTTTATAACACTTCATTGGAGAAGCTATTAAATTAGTAGGGTATGGGGATAGTTTCAAACAAAATATATATATTCTTACTAAGATTTAATGAATTTTCTCATAAAACATTTTATGAATTTTTCCAAAATAGTTTTTAGTAACTCAGGTAACTAAAGTTTTTAGCTTTTTGTTTGGATAATTAAAATATGTTAAACATAATTTAAAACCAAAATAAGTTTTTGAAAGTATTAAAATTAATTTGATTAAGTATTTCTAATATTCTAAATAACATATCTTATATTGGAAATCAATTTGACAAACATAAAAAAAAAAGTGACATTTACATAAAATTGTGGTATTTCTGTAAATAAAAATTAATGATGCGATGATTAGAACACAGTGGATTTTGTACATATAACAATTGACTGCAATGATTAGGTCAAGCGATGCATTGACCTTAGTGCAGCAGTAGATTATATTTGTTGTTGCTAAAGTATAATTTTATATAAGAAATCATATTGTTGTGAATATATAAGTTAATTTTTAGAATATTACATTAACAAAATTAGAACAGATTAGTAATACAAGTCACAGTTGAGATCAAGAGTTGTTTACTAAAGTAGTTTTGCAAATAAATACCTATTTGAAGTGAACTATTCAATGATGCTACAATATATATTACTTGACAATATATATTGGCACGACAAAATGTGATTATAATTTATAATTAAAATTAAACTTGGTCATTCGATAAAAAATGAGAAAAAGAATGAAGCAATTAATGTACAAGTGATTAACCAAATATTAATCATAACGATGATAATTCATATACCAAGAGGCATTAAAGTTATTAAACATATAATATTACCTTTTTTTTTCTTTTCATATTCATTTCTCTTATGACATTTTCGTAATTTATTTTAAAAATTCACTTTATAAAAATATTTTCTTATTTTACTTTATTCTTCATACTTGAAGCTATGTCACTAACACACTCAAAGTATTATTCTCATTGTATTCTTTTATTATTTTCCCTAGTATACTTTTCCTTATTTATATGTATAATCATCATAAAATAATCAAAATTTAAAATACTAATGGAAAACATAAAAACTAACACAATTTCATCCAATTTACATTTTCTTAGGTAACATCACAAAGAAGAAAGTTTGACTCTGACTATAGGCAAGCTAAGCCTATGCTTAGGGCACCCCACCCCCAAGAGACTCCCTAATAAAAAAAATGAAAGCCCAAAAAATCCCTCATCAAGAGAAATTCAAAGAGAAAAACATTAAAAATAAAGTGTTAATTTCCTAAGGCCCTTGATGCTCAAGATCGGCCCTTGATGCTTAAGAAAAATAATAGTTATTCATTATTTTTGTCTAAAATTAATTATGTCAAAATTATTTATATCTATTCTTAAATTTCACTTTTTAAAATAGCATTTCAATAGATTCAAACAAAGTAATATTTATTTGGGAAAACATCAATTTGATCCCTGTATTTTCTCCAATTACGTGAATAGACCCTATATTTTATTAAACGACATTTATGTACCCTATATTCTACAAAACGAATCAAAATACTACCCTAAATCCAATTTTGGTCTAAATGTTTTTCAATATGACCAAAATACTCTTAAATTAAACTAATTAATAATTACAAAAATATTTGAAATAATTTAAAAATAAAGATTAAAAACTTAATCAATTTAAAATTAATTTTATATTTTTTATGAAACATAATAATTCTTATGGCAATTGAAATTCTTTATTTTTTCTTTATGAAAAGAAACTTACATTACTTTTCCTTTTTGAAAAGAGACTTACATTATCAGTTCTCCATATTCTTATAGTTCACATATCTCAATTTGGTCACAAAGTGACATTGTTTTAAAAAAGAAAAGTAAGAATCAATTTTGTTGGCAAATTAATATATACACATTTGAAGTGAACTATTCGATGATACTAAACGTGGAAATAATTAAACTTGGTCCTTCAATCATCTTTGAGGGGGGCAAGGAATTATAATTTTTTAAATAAAAAATGAGAAAAATAAAGAAGCAACTAATGTACAAGTGATTAACCAAATTTTGAATTGAAACGTAATTTCAATCACAACGATGATAATTCATATAACATGGGGATAAACATAACATTTATTTTTCTTTTCAAATTCCTTTTGTTTTGTGACATTTTCACAATTTATTTTAAGAATTCACTATATAAAAGTATTTTTTTTTAACTTTATTATTCCTTGCAAGCTATGTCCCCAACACACTCAAAGCGACTATTCTCTTTATGTTGCTTTATTCTTTTTCTTAGAATTATATTTATATGTTCCTTTATTCTCGTTGTTGCTAAAGTATAATTTCATATAAGAAATCATATTGTTGTGAATATATGAGTTAATTATTAGAATATTACATTATAAAAATTTGAACATAGATTAGTAATACAAGTCACAGTTGAGATAGTAAGCTAACTAATTTTGGAAGTAGGTAACCAAATTATTAGACATCCAATTATCAAGTATCCATTATCATGCTTGAACTAGACTATTAGTCATTAGTAGACATAATTAGATCATGTTAGTAGTATAAGTCAAACTTGGGAGAGTAACCTAATTATTTTAGTAACACAACTTTTAGTAACTCTAGTAACTAAAACTCTGTCTTGGTTTAGATGATTAAAATATGTTAAAAATTATTTAAAACAAAACAAGTCATCAAAAGTATTAAAAATGGCTTCATAAAGTATTTTCAATATTTAAAATAGCATTATTTTATTTAAAATCAATTCAATTAACGTGAGTAAGAAAAAGTGGTATTTTTCTAAATGAAAATTAAGATACTTTAGTATATTGACGAACATGAAAAGGCTGAGCAATGTGCATCTTTCACTTCTTCTCTATTTAAAAATATAATTATTAGTACTTGAATGACTAGTAACCTAACAATTATCAATCAAACGAACCACAAATTTTTATTTCTCTTCGTACTGTGGTCATGGTAGAAAGAGGACTACTTGGGTAGAGAATTAACCAAATTAGAGAAAAGCATATTTGTATCTTACTCCTCTTATTGGGTAGAAAGTGGACTGAATTTAAAGAAGAGTAATTAGATTGATCTGCCATTATTCTAACCACACTTACAAAATAAGGTTCAAACATCTTACTTTCCATGCACATAAAAAAATAATCACGCATTAAACAAAATATTTGAACATTATTTTTATCACAATAAATTCTTCAAAATTTTCAAAAAATTTGTAGATGCTCTAATAACTACAATATTGTTATACCCAGATTTCGAGCCATGGTAAATGTGACCTCGAAAGTTGGATTCGCAACAAATGGTCTCGTAAGGATTAGAGTATGCTCCAGGATTGTATATCGAGCCTGCAAAGTACAAAGTATGACTTCGAATATGGTGACCTCGAAACGATTTCGATCTCGAAAGGTAGCTCCGAGAACACTCATCTTCCGGGATGACTTCGGATCAGGGGTCTCGAGCTCGATGTACGTACGATCTCGAAGGCCACGTGAATTCGGGAGATGTCATTAGCTCGCACGATGACGTGAGACCTGGGATGCTAAAGCCTTAGAGATACACGATAACCACCTTGAATATCTACAAGTATTATAAATATGAGATGTAATCCTCATTTATTAATGTAAATCCCCAAGAATCGTGGGATATTATTTGGTCAGTTATGCGTTTCCTGGTCTCCAGGGACGTTTCCTTTTATATTTGATTATAAGCATTTAAAGCCATTTATTTTATTCACAAAAGAGTAACTACCCAAAATATGTGGGATAGTATTCTGCAGCCTTCTCTATAAATAGAGAGGCCATGCACCATTGTAGAGGACCGAAATTTTGATCCTTGAGAGAAAACTCTGAAGAATTCATGCTAAAGAATTTTCAGAGATAATCTTAAGATTAATAACAGAGACTCGTGGACTAGGCAGATTTAACTGCTGAACCACGTAAAAAATCGTGTGTTTGATTTGTTTTGTTTCATTTGGCCATTGTCATTCGTTGTTTATGTGCTCTTCTTTTATTGTTTGACGAAAAACAGCGTCAACAGTTTGGTGCTTTCATTGAGAGCCTTAAGCATTCATCCCTGAGAGATTCATGGCCGCAAACAATCAGAACACTCCTGAAGAAAATTACCCAAGGCGTCTTGGAAAACAACCAATGGAGAACCCGGATGTTGGTGAGAGAAGTGGGTCCTCTGATTCCCGGGGACCACCTCCACAACCAAGGGATGAGGACATGTACTACAATCCTGAGCGTTATGTTCCTATTGTAGAACTGGAAAACCGGCAGTTGAAACAACTGTTGGCAGAGGCCAACCAACGGAATGAGGAGTTGACTAGGATGGCCGCAGAGGCGCAGGCGGCTCAGCCCCCGCCTCCGCGCGAAAACCAAGTCCCTCCTCCGAGGGACGTGCATGTTCCTCCCCGGAGGCCCCGTGGACGTCCACGAAAAAATGCTGCCACAAGGAGGCCGACTCAACCTCCGGCACAAGCAGAGCCATCTGCTCCTCCTAGGCCCCAGAGGAGTACCCGAGCTCGGGTCCTGCCTAAACCGCCTGTGGAAGTGCCTGCAGGAACTGAGAATAACCGAACTCCTGCAGAGGCTCGGACTCAGGTTCCTGGTAGTGCACCGAACGCGACTGACCCATCTCGGGAAAATTCTGGACCCTCTAGGCCGAGGCAAGGACGGAAGCCACCGTCGCCTATACGGTTCCCTCCGTCACCCATAAGATATCCTTCACCTCCCCGCAGAAACGCTCAACCTGTTCGAGATCAGGATCAAGGGCGTACAGGGGAAAGACAAGGAAACAGGGAGACATTCCAGGAGCGGTGAGGCGCACCATCTGAAAGAAGTCAGACGTCTCGGTCTCGCACTGCGGAGACGAGGCGACGTGGTAATAATCCATCACGAAATGACCGATCAATGAGTTTCACCAGTGACGAGTCCGGAGAGACCAGGTCCGTCAGTAAACACGACCGAGGTCGTAAAAATACTGGAAGCCGCAAGAATCGTCCTGACCTGCGAAATCATCTGAATCAGAGTAGGGGGAAGGGAGATCAGACAAATCCGGACCTGAGGAATCACCTGAATGGGCGTAGAGATCCCTCACGGAGACGCGAGCCTGGAATCATGATCAATGACTGTCAATTCCAGACAACACCTCCTACGGACCTAGTCCAAGAAAGGATCGATCAGCTCGAAAAAGCCTTCAGGCTTTTAAAGAATGAACGAGGGAATGGTCGATACGAGGACTCTGATGAGGAGCTCGAGCCGTTTGCTCCCAATATTTCCAACACTCAGTTTCCTCAAGGGTTCCGGATTCCTCACGTCCCAGCGTTTGAAGGAAAAACCGACCCATGTAGTCACCTGAGTACATTTAACACTATTATGAGAGCTAGTAACGTGGGTTACGAGCTCAGGTGCATGTTGTTTCCAACATCATTGGCAGGACCTGCCAAGAGTTGGTTCGAAAAGTACAAGAGACACTCGATAACTTCATGGGATCAGTTGTCTAGAGACTTCAAGAAGCAGTTCCGAGCTATGATGGGAGTCAGACCAGAGGCATCCACTTTGACTAACGTTCGACAACAGCGGGGCGAAACACTGAAAAGCTACCTAACAAGATTTAATCTAGAGGTCGCCCAAGCTCGAGATGTGGATGACAGTGGGCACCTTATGGCTATCCGAGCTGGTGTTTTACCTGGAAGTGCCCTTTGGGATGACATGCAAGGGAAACCGGTGAGGTCAATAACCGAGTTCAACAGACGAACGCAGAGGTTTGTCAATGTAGAGGAGGCGAGGTCAACGCTCAAGGCGACCTCGCAGACCGAAACTACAACGATAAACATCAACTCCGCCTCAACCTCGGCTGACCCAGCAGCTCCACAGCCTACCTCGGAGAATCCCTCCAAGAGGAAAAAGAGCGAGGGAAATAACCCCGAAGCTGAGGGAGGAAAGAAAAAGAAAGGAGAGAGGTATTTCTCCGTATATAAAGTGCACACCGAGCTCAACGAGTCCCGGGAAAACATATACCTGGCTAATGAAAACCAGGTCCCCTTCAAACGTCCGGACCCAATGAGAAACCAAAAATCCAAGAGGGATTCCAGTAAGTATTGTCGGTTCCACAGAGACACCGGACACACAACTGATGAGTGTCGACAGCTGAAAGACGAGATCGAAGGGTTGATCTCGAGAGGTTACTTCCGGCAGTATGTCAAAAACCAGAGTACTGGACAGACTACTGCGAGCCAGAGAGTAGCCGCGCCTTCGACGGCACAAAATAATAACTCCCGATCTCGGGAAGAAGACAGGCCCCCGCCGATAGATGGAGAGGACGTAATAACCATCTTGGGAGGGCCTCATCACCCAGGAGGGGGCAGAAATGCCCAAAAGAGATATGTTAACGAGCTGAAGATAGGGGACGAGTCTCCTTATGAACCCGAACCCAGGGCATCAAAAAGCCAAAGGGTTGAAACGCAACCTATAACCTTCACCGAGGAAGATGCCTCCCATGTCCAGTTCCCTTATCATGATCCGCTGGTCATTACTCTTCAGCTTGCCAACAAAAGAGTGCGCCGAGTTCTCATAGATAATGGGAGCTCAGTCAACATTCTTTATAAAGCAACACTCGAGAAAATGGGACTCTCCCTTCGCGACCTGAAGGCTTGTGCAACTACTTTGTACGGCTTTTCAGGAGAAGGAACTGCCTGTATGGGATCCATTGAACTCCCTATGACCTTGGGAGACTATCCAGTCTCGGTGACCAAGATAATGGAATTCGTGGTAGTAGATTTACCATCTGCCTACAATGTACTGCTCGGGAGACCCGCCCTGGTCGGGCTGGGGGCAGTTTCATCTGTAAGGCACCTTGCCCTTAAGTTCCCAACCCCAAGCGGGGTCGGAGCATTGAAAGGAGATCAATTGGCAAGGAGGGAGTGCTATAGCATCTCTTTGAGGGGAAAGAAACAAACGAGCGCTCAAGCACTCGTTATCGTACAAAATAAAGATGAAACGGTTTTAGAAATTGACGAGGAGATTGATCCAAGGATTGAGGAGAAAATTGACCTCGAACCATTGGAAGAGCTCGAAGAAGTTCAGCTCGAGGAAGCAGATCCCCGAAGAAGGTGAAGGTCGGAAAACACCTCCAAGACGAAGCAAAATAGCAATTAATTTGCTTTCTGAAGAAAAACCAGGATGTCTTCGCATGGTCACACTCAGACATGGTGGGGATAAGCCCGAATGTAGCGAGCCACGCATTGAACATAGACAAAAGCTTTCCCCCGAAGCAACAAAAGCGAAGACAGCTGGACGAAGACAGAAAGAAAGCATTAAAGGAGGAAGTTGACAGGTTAAATGCAAACCATTTCCTTATAGATGACTTTTACCCTGACTGGGTAGCCAATCCAGTGTTGGTCCCAAAGCCCAATGGGACGTGGAGAACCTGTATTGACTACTTGGATCTCAACAAAGCTTGCCCAAAAGACTGTTTTCCGCTGCCAAGAATTGATCAGCTCGTGGATGCCATGGCGGGGCATGGCCTGATGTCATTCATGGATGCATATTCTGGATACAACCAGATTCCCATGCATGCCCCCGATCAAGAACATACGAGCTTCATCACAGATAAAGGGCTATACTGCTATAATGTTATGCCGTTTGGACTCAAGAATGCTGGAGCTACATATCAGCGGCTCGTAAACATGATGTTTTCAGAGCAAATAGGGAACAACATGGAGGTTTATGTTGATGACATGCTTGTAAAGTCTCAACTTAACAAGAACCATGTTGATGACCTCGAAGAATGCTTTGGCGTGCTCGACTCGCCACTTCCGCCGAAAATGAAGAGCTGAATGTTGTACCCGTAGAACACCTATCAGCACCCAGCATTACTGAGCCAGACGAGGAAGATGTGTGTATGATTGAAACAGAGCCGACCTGGAAGAGTCCAATAGTTGACTATCTCGAAAATGGAGTTCTTCCAAAAGATCGAAATCAGGCTCGAAAGTTGATGTATCAACTTCCTCGTTACACTATTCTGGACGGAAAGCTATACAGAAGAGGGTATTCCATGCCACTGCTTAGATGTGTAACCCCTCCCGAAGCTAAGAAGATCATTGAAGAAATTCATTAAGGGTTCTGCGGAGACCATACCGGGGGGCATAGCCTGTCCAAAAAGATCATACGCCAAGGATATTTCTGTCCAACCATTAAAACGGACTCTTTCGAGTACGTGAAGAAGTGCGACAAATGCCAGAAATTCTCCACGATACCCCGAGCTCCACCTTCCGAACTGACCATGTTGACATCCCCATGGCCTTTCGCAGTATGGGGCATCGACCTCATAGGCTCTCTCCCAACTGGAAAAGGCGGAGTGAAATATGCTGTAGTCGCTGTTGATTACTTCACGAAATGGACGGAGGCAGAACCATTGGCAACCATAACTTCGAAAAAGATCCTTGATTTCGTGGTAAAGAACATCGTATGCCGATACGGAGTACCGAGAAAGATTGTATCCGATAACGGAACCCAGTTCGATTGCGACTTATTCACCAACTTTTGTGAAAAGAACGGCATCATAAAGAGTTTTTCATCAGTGGCTCACCCTCAAGCGAATGGTCAGGTCGAAGCCGTTAACAAAACTCTCAAGAGTTCTCTAAAGAAAAAGTTGGAGGAGGCAAAGGGACGATGGCCCGAGGAATTGCCTCAAGTTCTTTGGGGATATAGGACTACAGCTCGAACATCAACAGGGCATACCCCGTTCTCTCTAGCGTACGGCTGCGAGGCAATGTTGCCCATCGAGGTCGAAATCCCAACGATCTGAACTCAAATTTACGATCAGGATTCAAATCATACTCAGCTCGAAGAAACCCTAGACTTGATTGAAGAAAAAAGAGAAGAGGCTCAGCTGAGAAATGCTGCTTACCAGCAACGAACCACAAGATATTTCAATAAGAGGGTTCGAGATCGAAAGTTCGGAGTGGGAGACCTAATTTTGAGACGCGTATTCTTAGCAACCCGAGATCCAGCAGCTGGAGTGCTCGGGCCGAACTGGGAAGGCCCATACCAGATAGAGTCAGTCATCCGACCTGGCGTATACAAACTTGCGAGATTAGACGGGAGCCTGATACCGCGAGCATGGAATGGCGAACCCCTTAGACCTTACTATCAATAGTGTAGGAAAAGTGTTGCCTGTAACCATGATTTTCTATCTGTATTACTTTGTTTGTTTTTGAATTTCATCAAATAAAAGGTCTATTTTGTTCAACATGTAATTTCTTTTTATTTTTGCAATCTCTCTTAATTTAATAACCTATGGTCACACTCATAGGATATTAAGGGGGCATCATTGGTATACATACCATCAGCTTAAAAAATAAAAAATATATACATAAAGTATTTGGATGTAACCAAGTACGCGATCTTAGATAGTTCGGACATAACCGAATTATCAAAAAAAAAACATAAAAGTATTTGGATATAACCAAGTACGCGATCTTAGATAGTTCGGACATAACCGAATTATCAAAAAAACATAAAAGTATTTGGATATAACCAAATACGCGAGCTTAGATAGTTCGGACATAACCGAACCATATCAAAAACCTAAAACATTTGGAGTTAACCAGATGTGCAAACTTGACAGGTTTGGAACAAACCAGCCAAAAAATTGATCGATGATAAGTAGGAGCCTAAACCTATCACGAAATAAGTCGAGATCGAGGCTGGAATATCTTAAAGAAAAATAGTTTCGAACTCTTAACCTCGGAGCAAAAAACTGAGGATGAGGAAAAGTGACTAAACAAAAAAAAGATAACCAGATCATTCACATTACATACCATATAAGTACTTTTGAGTTCATGGTTAAAGTAATATCCGACCTTGATAAATAACGAGGTCGGAAGCGGATAATTCGAATAAACTATGCACGAATGCATCGAATTTCGAGCCTAAATCCAAACTATGTTTGTATGAATAAATAAACATAACTGGTTCGTCAATATAAAAATATGCAAAATATTTCGAGCCAAGAAATGTAAAGCATATAAAAGAATAGTAAAAGAAATTGTATCAGCCCCGTGGGCATATATTAAAATAATTACAGAAATAAAGGGACGCAGCCCCGATAACTGATCTCCCCGAGGTCATATTCAAGGAAGACGAGTCTCCTTGGCCTTCTCAGCATCAGTAGCACCGGACCCCCCAGGACGACTAGCATGACTATCCTCCGGAGCTTCCTCCGAAATGGTGCCCGGAGCAGCCTTTTCCTTCTCGAGCTGCTCAGCCTTCTCCTTCTCAAGCTGTTCAGCCTCTTCCTTCTCGAGCAGAGCATTCCATCGTTCAAGAAGCGGCGCCTCGTGGGGACCTAAGAAGCTGGTGTCTAGATCTTCATTATAAGCCCACATCCGGTACATGGCTGAGTCGACCGCCTTTTCCTTCTTTTCTTTGTACTCGGCAAGAAGGCGAGTTTTGGCATCCTCTATGATGTCGAAGGTGGCGGCCTTGTCCTCTTCGAGCTTCTTATTGGTCTCCCGAAGCTGGGTGTTATCTTTCCTTTGCTCCTCGAGTTCAGCTCTCAGCTTTCCGAGCTCCTTGGCCATGTCCTCACGCTCCTTAACCACTGCCTCGAGCTTAGCATTCGCCGCCTTCAGATCGTCGTTCGCTCTAAGGTGGAGGTCCTTCGCCTCTTGAGCGTGAGTCCTGCTCGAATGGATCTCGTTGTTCAGCTCGAAATTGAGCTGTGCAGTGAAGGCAAGAGCCTGAAAAAAGGAAGAAGCCACCATTAGCCTCAGTTCAGTATGAATGTAAGCAAAAGGAATATAGAAGAATACTTACCGCAGTAGTGTGATCGATACTCTTCTCATAAAGAACAGTGCGATCTCAGGTACTGGTTAAGCACTGCCACTGGGGAGCTTCGAAACTGCCATAGCATTGGCCGATCCGGGACATGACATCCGAGATCAGCGTAGATCCGTGAGGTCCAGCAGCATTGTCCACCACATATGAGTCCATATGGGTGGAGATTGTTAGCTTCTGAACTCGAGAAGCAGAAGGTCTTCTGGAAAGTTGAGCAGAAGACGTTTTTCCCACCGCTGGGGGTTGGGACTCAACAATGGCAGGGGCACCAACCAGCAAAGTCGGTGCCACCATGGAGACGACGGCCTGCGAGGATGGCATTGTCGTGGAGGCGCTGGCCTGGACAGTCGACGCAGCAACAGAGCTCGAAGCCGGCGGGGCAAGGGGAGCTTGGATCTCTTGGAGCCTTTGCCCGGCTGGCCGGTCTTCAGTGACCCCGCCCTAGGGCGTTTGCTCCTCTTGGCGCCTGCATTGTCGATGAGGGTGTCAAGGTCGGAATCCATCTCGCCTGCCCAAGTCACAACACAGTGAGTCAGTAAAAGAGAAGTGTACATCAAGTTATTTCAGTATCACAGACATATAGAGTTATGATAGGAGAAACCTAACTGGAACTCTCTCCCAAGCTCAAGCTTGGGGACCATGAAATTCCCCCGTCTTCAGAGGAGGCGGGGGGAGTGCCTTCCCTATAAGTAGGTGATAACCTCGAGAGGTCCCTATAATCATTGGTCCCGTACTGCACAGCTATCCCATTCCACACCTCGTCCGTGGTGTACATGGTATCGTATTTCCCGAGCCCACTATCGAACCTATGGACACAGTCATCTACCCAACTCCATATGTAAAAGTGGAATCTATCCTGTGGGCACGAGACTAACCTATTGGGCCTGTGTTTTAGTAAAGTGGGGGACCACATTCGCGAAGTAGGAAGGGTTTTACCTTCACCTGAGTCCGAGCTCGAGGCTTCATCATTGGCTTCATTCCCAGAACGCGGACTTCTCAAGCGAACTGGGAGTGATGTCCTCTTTTCTCTCCTCGGAGGAAGGGCGCCTGTGGGCAGTGGCACCTCCTCCCAGTTTTCATATTTTTTACTGGACCAGTCAGAGGTTGACTGGCCCTCTTCCAACAACCCGCAAGCTCGGAGTTTGTCCTCGTGTAATAGATACGAGAGAGATCTCCTGCCATAAGGGAGTCGGAGCAAGGCTTCTCTGTGCCCCTTCATTGCCTCATCGGGGGTGGGACGCTGGAAATTAGCTGAAAGGCGAGACACATTTCAACTAAATATGGATTTAAGAACTAAAGTCTCGAGCTCAGGAATAAAAGTAACGAGAATACTTACGAATCCGCCTGAACGAATAATGTCGAGACGGGGACAGACCATCTGTCCAGAAGAAAGCCCTTTTGAAATCGGGCGGGTGGTTGGGAAGATCCCCGAAAACCTTCGTCTCCTTGGGGTAGCTCGAGAGGTAGTAAAAACCATCCCCTCCCCGAGCTCGGGAGGGGTTACTTTTCAAACAAAAGAGATATAAAATCTCTTGAGGTGAGGGTCCTTTCCACTTCAGCTCGTGATACAAGGACCTCAGGGCAGACAACACCCTGTACGAATTGGTGTTGAGTTGGAACGGTGCCAACCCAACGAAATCAGTAAAGTCTTTGAAAAAAGACTTCAAGGGCAGCAAAGCTCCTGCCCTCATGTGCTCCTGGCTCCATGCCGCGTATCTCACTGTGGCGTCGCGACCGCCAGGGGCGAAACAGCTCCGTTCATGGCTGGTCGGAACTCGACACTTAAAGGCGTCTGACGAGCTAAGGCCATGGAAAGCCAGGATTTCAGATATTTGACTGGTTGAGGTAACCGTGCTCCAGTAGAGCTCGGCCTCGAACATCTCCTTCCTCGGCTGCGAGGATGAAGTTTCCCCCATTAATAAAAACTGGAGCTCCCCTGGAAGATAGGCGACAGTAACCTTTAGCGCAGGGTCGAGGGGAATTGGCCTAGGTCCTGAAATAGGCTCCGGATAGAGAGCTTCCCGAAGAACTCTTCTCTTCTTTTCTATGACTTCGTCTATCTGGCGGCGGTAATGAGCTCTAATGTCCTCCTGTTCGCGTGCAAGCTCGTACTCCCTTATCCGACGTTGGTTCCGTGCGAAGAGCGATTTTGGGCTCGGAGATTTTGGCTCGTAAGGGATTGCCCGCAATGACCCCCACCGTCTTTCCAGATTCTGTGACATCTAACGAGAAAGAAAAATGGTGAGGGCCATGCATGCAAGAATCACAAGCTCGATGGAATGAGCTCGGAAATTTAGGAACGAGACTAAATATTAAAACCCTTGCTGAAGAGTCAGAGCGTGTATTCCACGAAAGAGAAAAGGAGCGTGGATAATTTTTTGAAAATCCCGAAATTCAAGGGAAAGAAGAGTGGCGGTTAGCCAGGAAAGGCATTCTTGGGTTTCGTGCATTGATCAAAGACAATGGTTTTTTACCCGAAAACTTAGTGTACAAGAAACGTTGCCTAAAAATTTCAAAACCCAGAAAACGGGAACCACACTCAAACGTCAAAACTGGGTATAAACCAGAGACGAAAATCCAGAATGAAAATCAAGAAAGCATAAAATCCTATCGGATCAAAACCTCCTATCGTATTATGCTAAGAACGTAAACTAATATACACAGCAAGAACAGTTTAAATAAAAACTGGAAAAATGGAAAACAAAAAGGGCATACTTACACAGTAATGGCGATTGCAGAGACATTGTCGATTGAAGAAGAGGTTGCAGGAAAGAACTCACTGACTCGAACAGACCAGGATTCCTTTGTTTCTTTGGTCGAGAGAACATGCACAGAATAGAAACTGTGTAAAGAGGTCTCTGGGTGTGTTTTTCTTCTTTTCTTGCTTATGGCGAATGAAGGAGAAGAAGATGAAGAGTGAGGTCTTGTATATATAGGTGGGAAAAAGGAATTAATCAGGAGCGTCGAATGAAATCCTCACTAGATCGAACGGATGGGGATCAATGACAAGAAGGCGCCGAAAAGTTGTCAGACGGACGATCGTGGGCATGTTTCCAAGGTACTCAAGTACCTAAAATGAGCAATACCCAGCTGACTCGTGTCCATTTTCAAGAGTGTATGACGGTACGGTCCCCAAAGAAAGTAGTTCAAAAGTTTCCTTCTCTTAGGATTCGAACAAATACTTTTGAGGGGGCAAGATGTTATACCCAGATTTCGAGCCATGGTAAATGTGACCTCGAAAGTTGGATTCGCAACAAATGGTCTCGTAAGGATTAGAGTATGCTCCAGGATTGTATATCGAGCCTGCAAAGTACGATGTATGACTTCGAATATGGTGACCTTGAAACGATTTCGATCTCGAAAGGTAGCTCCGAGAACACTCATCTTCCGGGATGACTTCGGATCAGGGGTCTTGAGCTCGATGTACAAACGATCTCGAAGGCCACGTGAATTCGGGAGATGTCATTAGCTCGCACGATGACGTGAGACCTGGGATGCTAAAGCCTTAGAGATACGCGATAACCACCTTGAATATCTACAAGTATTATAAATATGAGATGTAATCCTCATTTATTAATGTAAATCCCCAAGAATCGTGGGATATTATTTGGTCAGTTATGCGTTTCCTAGTCTTCAGGGACGTTTCCTTTTATATTTGATTATAGGCATTTAAAGCCATTTATTTTATTCACAAAAGAGTAACTACCCAAAATATGTGGGATAGTATTCTGCAGCCTTCTCTATAAATAGAGAGACCATGCACCATTGTAGAGGACCGAAATTTTGATCCTTGAGAGAAAACTCTGAAGAATTCATGCTAAAGAATTTTCAGAGATAATCTTAAGATTAATAACAGAGACTCGTGGACTAGGCAGATTTAACTGCTGAACCACGTAAAAAATCGTGTGTTTGATTTGTTTTGTTTCATTTGGCCATTGTCATTCGTTGTTTATGTGCTCTTCTTTTATTGTTTGACGAAAAACGGCGTCAACAAATATATACGACCATAAAAAAAAATTCACCGAAAATACTTATCGAGTCAAAATCATTAAGGGGTGCACCGATGTTTACTTTTTAAGATGTGAACCATAATAAATTCAAATATTGAACAAACTAAAAATATATCAAATGAATATATATAAATATTAATTCATACCAAATTTATTTTTACGGTAACAAAAGCATATTTTAACTCATAAAAATCTTTTTATTAGCCCAAAAATCATAAAATACCAAAAATTAAATTAAAAATTTTAAATTAACTAAAAACTAACAATTTCTAAGACTAAAGAAATTATGAAAATATAATTAAAATTGCACTTATCACAAACACCTTCGAAAAACACTTTCTCCATAAAGTAAAGTAAGTGATCATGACTTTGTACATACTCAATGTACAAATTGTGACACCTGAAGATTAGCCTACAATTTGTCTTACAACATAAATTGCAAGATTTTTTCAGATTTTCCAATCAATATTCTCCTCGATTTTTCAGATTTTCTTAGTATTAACACACAACCAAATGATCGAGGAAAAGCCCGCTCGAAGGACAAGTCAGTTAAACCAAATGATCCGTATTTCACGAGATATTACGAAATATCCAAAGATATTTATGTAATTGATATTTGAATGTATTTTTCCAGTATTATTTGAATTGGTAATCAGTTGTAACAATCATCCCACATTACATGTGTAGGCCTAGATCATTTTATAGTGTTCATAGCCCATTAAAAGACTCTATAAATAGGGATCTCTCATAGTCATTATTTTCTTGAGTGCACTTTACATATAAAATCCCCACTGAATTGTATTCTCTTTCAGGCTTAGGAAACGTAGTTGAACCTTGTTCTTCTTGATCTTGAGTCTGAGGCTTTCTTGATTAATAAAAGTGTAAGTGGACGTAGGTCATTACCAACTCTTGAGGCGGAACCACTATAAATTCCTTGGGTCGTTTTACTTGATTTCAGTTCAATAAATTTATTTCTGCCATTTATATTTACTTAGTGTCGTTGACCAAAACGCTGCTCAACAATGGTATAATAATCTAGTTCATGATATAATCTCAAATATATAAAACTTAAGTTATCCAAAACTTTTAACTTTCTGTGTCCTTAAAAAAAACAAGTTGTAACCATCAGTAACAAAATCATTGTATCTTAGAAAAATTGTAGTATGTAAACATTAGTAACGAAAATGTTGCGTCAGAGAAACCAAATATGTAACTACAGTATCTATAACAAAATAATTATGTTTAGAAAAAAAATTATGTTTGTAACCATCATTAACAAAACCATTATGTCTTAGAAAAATCATAATTTGTAACTATCTATAACAAAATTACTATGTTTAAAAATTACCAAGATCATAACTATCAATAATGATTGTATCTCATAGAAACCATATTTGTAACAAAATTATTATGTTAAAAAAATTGTAACCCTGAGTAATGAAACTATTTTTTCTTAGGGAAACCAAATTAGTAACTATCTGTAATAAATTTATTATATTTAAAAATTCAAGTTTGTAACCATTTGTAACAAAATTAGTGACCATTGTTATTATTATCCAACTCCTAGTTCAAAATTGATATGTATATGACAATTCAAAGTTACCAAATTTGTTCAGATTGTTACTATATTGTAACTCATAGTTACGAAATAGGTAACTATCATTATTATACATCAATGATAGTTATGATTGTACATTTTACATTTTACATTGGTGTGGGATTCTTCATTGGATTTTGTGGGACGTTTTTTCTGGACTCCTCTTGTAGATTTGTTTATGAGAAGATTACTCTCCTAAAGAGCTAGCTACCTTGGCACTAACAAGTAAGTATTAATATTATTTCACTAGTATTTTTTATCTTCACATTAAGGTAATTTTTTTTTGTTATCTTTATTAGAACATACCGTTGAAGATTTTGGTATGTAGCTGACATGGAGGATGATAGAGCTAGAACCTGAGCATTTGAGCTGTAAAATTATTTTTCTTGTTCTTGTTTTATGGTTTTAGTATTTCTAGTTTAGTCTAAACAATCATATTTATTAAAATTGGGACCCGCAAAACAGTGATACGTCACTGTGTGTAATGTTTATGTGCATATTTTGGGTGCACATGTCATTACTCATTTCTAGCTAAGACATGTCAGGGTAATATTTTTTTTGTGTGTTTAATTTAAAATAATAATAATCATAATAATATATTATTATTATTATTATTATTTTATTCAGTAGCCCTCTAAAAAATAAATTCATGTTACCCAGGATACAGAGTTTATCCTACTTGCAGTCCACAAATGAATCAAATTTTTAAAAAATGATTGAGAATATATACTAGAAAAAATTTAACTAGAGAAAAGAATGTGAATGAGAAAGCTATGAGCAATTAATTAGATGAGTAGTTGAGAGAACTTTTGTATTTATATTGAATAATTTTACAGAGTAAACCAAATTCAGAGGCCGTGAAAACAAGAAAATGAATAGGGAAATTTGAGTTTTAATGCAATAAGTGACACTACATTTGAAAAATACCCTATCCCTATAAGACTCTCGTTTTGGTGCTACTAATGACGTTACTATCCAAAATACCCCTGGCATAACTTTCTCAAACTCTCCGTATTCTCTCCCAAAATACCCGAACCAAGCAAACTTTGAAATCGATAGGCCTCGATTGAATCCGTAGAACCCAACCTTCATTGTCTTCCACGACCACGAACAAGGGCTCCCAAAAGGTCGGACTTGACGATCGGAGAAGGGGAAGGAGAAAACGTCGAGCAAGCCGACCAAACTTTTAGGAAACAACCTCAAAGAAAGCGAAGGTGAGGGATTTCGTTTTTAATCTGCAATATGTGTATGTGCCTGGTTTTTTTTGTTGATTTTTGTTTATAGGATAGATCGGGGATGGGAATGAAGAAATTGGGTTTTTTTCGATAATTTTCATGAAACTCGATAGAAATCGATAGGAATCGATAGGACTCGATAGTATAGGATAGAGGCTGTATTAGACTGGGACTCGATAGGCCTCGATAGGAATCGATGATACAATGCTTTGGGAATTTTTACAACCTACCTCAATAGGACTCGATGATACACGACTTTGGGTTTTTTAGGACCCACCTCGATAGGAATCGATAGGCCTCGGTAGGACTCGATGATACAAGGCTCTGGGATTTTTTAGGACCTACCTCGATAGGAATCGATAGGCCTCGATAGGACTCGATATTACTAGACTTTGGTTTTTTTTTGCCTTACCTTGATAGGTCTCGAAAAGACTCGATAGTAACCTGTTGATATTATTCTTTGTGATTTTGGAACCCACCTCGATAGGAATCGATAAGACTCGACAGAAATCGATAGTTTCTGCCTCGATGGGACTCGATAGTAACTGCCTTACCAGATTGTTTTACATTTTTAACATTTTTTTTGTTTTTTTTTCCAGATGCTTGACCTTATTGTGCCGTTGGAGAAACACTTTCCTGGCCGTGTCACTTATAGGGGTAGTGCCTACTTGGATACCCTTATAGAGCAGTTTAAGAGGCATGGTCTTATTGAAAGGGCACATGCATGCCTGATAACTCTACAAAATAGAGTTATTTTACCACTTTTTATGTGCTAATTGTTGCTTAATTCTTGAGTTTTTAATTGATTTATTAAGTTTTAAAGTAATTTTGAATTTATTAGGTTTATTTTAATTTTATAGATTTTTGTGTATTTTTATAGTTATATTATTGTAAAATATTATAGTTTAATTATTTAAAATTAATATTGTTAAGTTAGGAGTAAAAAGATGCAATTTTGAGCTTAAATGTTTAAGTAAATTAAGTTTTAATTAATATTTTCATGTAATTTTTGGTTGTATATTTTATTATTGAAAATATTTAATTTTAATTTAATTTATGATTGTTTTATAGGGAATTTTTTGTATTTTATTTGCTCTTGAAAAGCAAGAAAAATGAAGGAACTATGACAATTTTCAAGAAAGAAATGAAGAAAAGGGCAATTTTGAGAACAGTGCTCCACAAGCCCAGAAGCTTCAGGCCCAAGCCCAGCCATGGCCCACCTGCCCTCATCAACAGCCATCAACGTCCAGCCTTCAGCAAACCTCATGAAGCTCTCCCAGCCGAGTGATGCATCTCCAAGCCAACTGCCAAGCTTCCCCAACATCACATGCTGCCTCCTGACCGCCTGAAGCTCCAGCAAGGCCAGCCGTGGCCCAATTCGGCCCAGCACTTCCCAGCTTCAGCCAAATGCCTTCCTTCAGCCCCATGGCCCATCACGCACAACGCCCAAACGGCCCAAGTCAAACCACCCTGCCACAGCCACAAAAAGACCAAAAAATCAAGTTTTTATTCCTAATGTTTTTTTTTTCCTTTCACTCAATTATCAATTCACTCTTCCCTATTTTTTTTTTTACCTAAGTAAACATTCCTAATTCATTTTTTTACCCTTGCTTTTCACTAATATTTTACCCAACCAAACATTTCATTTTTCCAATACTCTTACACTT
This sequence comes from Humulus lupulus, assembly GCF_963169125.1. Classification (NCBI taxonomy): domain Eukaryota; kingdom Viridiplantae; phylum Streptophyta; class Magnoliopsida; order Rosales; family Cannabaceae; genus Humulus; species Humulus lupulus. Next base: position 6,605,583 of record NC_084798.1, read on the forward strand.
ACCCTATTTATCCTACCACTTCTCAACACAATTAAATTAATCAATTTATTTATTTTAATTTGATTAATTTAATCTCCATATTTTGCCTATAAATAGAGTCTTGTAAGACCATTTGGGGAGCTCTTCTTCATCTTTTTAACTTCTTCTACACTTCATATTTTTCTCTCTTCTTTTCACTATTTTCTCTCTACCATTTTCATCTTTTGAAGAGCATGTCAAGTATGTTATTTTGTAATTTTTATTTCAATCTAGTTATGAGCTTCTAATCTTTTTCAAAGATTATTAAGATGATGATGAAGCAAAATGTAACTAGATAGTCTTTTTTGTTGTATGTTGATTTCCCATTTGTACAACATTGTTTATGGATTTTTCTATCAAATATATGCATTTTTCATCTATTATTGATTGTTAAAACATATTACACTTAGTTCTTCATTATGCAAAAATATGATATCCTTTGATTAAATATTTTTCATTAAATTGTTCACATCTAATTCTTAGAGCATAAGTATCATATTTTGCCTAAACATAATCTCTTTGATTCTTTGTAGTTTCATTAGGTTGTAACACAACTAATGCTTAGAAATTATATCTTATATAAGTGAAGAAAAATCCTACATTTTTTTTAAAGTAACTTGTGCTTGAATAGAAAATGTATTTTGAAAAAAGTATAGTGTGATTTATTTCAACTATATCTAAACTTGGGAATCAATATACTTATAAATACTATTGAACTTGCATTTTGTGGATTCTAATATCTTAATAATCTTATTTTACATATCTCATTTGAAAACCATTTTTCTATTTAATCTTAAATCTTTTTATTACTTGTCTTTTATTTTTCTAAAACAAAATCTCATCAAATATTTGGAACTAGGTTAGAATATTCTTGCTTTGTTTGAAATAGTTTCTTTTGATGTTAGTCAACTCCCATGGGTTCGACCTCGTACTTACATGAACATTATATTCCGAAACGATTCGTGCACTTGCGAGTTTAAATATTAAAACACCCTCTTTTGGGATCAACAAGTTTTTTGGTGTGGCTGCTTGGATACCCATATAGAGCAGTTTAAGAGGCATGGTCTTATTGAAAGGGCACAGGCATGCCCGTTGGGACAGTTCTTTAAGGCGAAGCCATTTAGTTTTTCTGGGGTTCTGCTGCATCTAGGGTTGAGCATAAATTCCGAAAAACCGAAAAAACCGTGTACATCGACCTACCGAACACCGAAAAAACCAAAACCATTTAAACCGAAAACCGAAAAAACCGCCGACGGTGCAAACCGCCACTGTTCAGTCGGTTTTGAAATTTTGGGTGAACCGACCAATAAAACCGAAACCGACCGAACATAATAAAATAATAATATAATATTATATAATTATTAATTATTAAAATTTTTAAAATTTGTACTTTTAATTATGGACTTTTAATTATGTTTCAAACTTTAAAAATTGTAAATGTAATTATGTTCTATATATTTATGTTTTAAAAACGCACAAAAATGGATTCCAACAATCCAAAATTTTTAATTTTTTAACTAAAACTTTAAAAAAATAATAATAATAATCAATTCGGTTTGGTCGGTTTAACCGACCAAACCGCGGTCCAAAACGGTCGGTTTTTTTTTAAACTGGTTTGGTTCAGTCGGTTTTTGGATTGCACCAATCCGGATCGAAAACCGAATTCTGGATTTTTTGTTGTGAAAAAACCGCCCAAACCAACCGATGCTCACCCCTAGCTGCATCAGCTAATGTTGCGTAAGGTAGAAAGTAAGAAGCCTGAAGAAGGTCAGTTCTACCTGGGCAACACTCTGTGTAGATTTGGTATTGCAGAGTTTGCCCTAGTTACCGGGCTAAGTTTTGGGAAATCACCGTCCCCAGATGAATTGAAAGAGCATCTTTCAAGTGATCGGATCATCCAGGAATATTTTAATGGTGATTCGAAGGTTAGTTTTGGTCAGTTGGAAGATGCATTGAAGGCTTCCACAAACCCAGAAGATGCATTTAAGCTGGGTTTGTGCTATTTGATAGAGGGGGTACTGAATGCCCCAGAGAAGACAACAACGATATGGGGAGATTCCCTGAGGATGGTTGAGGATATTGATTACTTTTTCAAGTATCATTGGGGGAAGTTGTCATTTAAGAAGGTTAGCAAAGGAGTTCAAAAGGACATGAAGAAGCAATTGAAACACTACGAGGAGAAGAAGAAAGAGGGGTCAAGCAAAAAACAGAAGGAGGCGAAGTATAGTTTCAATTGCTATGCACCCGCGCTTCTTTACTGGGCTTTTGACGCCATGCCTTCTCTCGGGAGTAAGTTCGGTGAGAACAGTGGGAATCAGATTCCGAGGATGCTTAGCTGGGCTACAAAGATTGATATCACTATTTCGACAGCTTTGTTGGTTCCTATATTCGCCAATCGTCGAGTAAGTTCCATTTTATCTTGTTAAATGTCACAAATTAATTGATTAACGATTTATTTTATTAAATTTTTTCTGACACATGTTATTCAACCATGCAGTTAGTGGTATTTTCCATGCTGAAGCCACGTCCTGGTGAGGTAGTCTACTACAATAGCCTCCAAGAAGTTGATTCCAAGTTATTCCCCGAGTTGGAATCAATTGTGGGGGAGGCTGGGACTGCAATGGAGGAAGTAGTGGTACCTGAGAAGGAGGCAGAGAAGCTAGCAAAAGTTGCAAAGGAAGCCTCCATTTTTTATGAGGATGTCCCGAGGGTTGAGGAGGGCACTTCACAGGCCTGTGCAGCTTCATCTAGTCAGGTTGCCCAGCTTGATTATGAGCAATTGATGCAGAGGCTCAAGAGGATTGAGGAGGGCCAGGCAACCTTACTACAGAATCAAACCACGATCATGGCTCAGTTGGCGCAGCTGCTTTCACTGGTCTCAGGTCGATCCATTGACGTAAAATCAGATACAGAGTCTGATATCTTGCCTGCAGACTAGGAGCGCGGTGATCAACCCTCCACTCCACAGGCCCAAACATCTGTAGCTGCCAGTGATGCTGACAGTCCCAGTGTACGAGTACTGCAGCCCGAGGAGGCAGCTGGCCTTGAAGTTGTCAGGAAGAAACGCAGGCCCAAGCATTTTGATGACTTCACCGACCCAACAAAGAAGATTAGACTAGATAAACAGGGGCTAGTTGCTGAACCACTGAGGAAGTGTGACCCACAGCAGGAGAAGAGCTTCCATAAGTGGATCATCGGGAAGATCGACAATAAGAGAGACTGGAACGTGTATACTGGGACGCACGGTTTGGCATGGTTCTTACAGTTGCACACAGTCCAGACTTGGCTTTGGGATTCTGTATGTAAATTACATTCATGTTTTCAATTCAATCTTAAAATATATTGATGGTACTAACGAATTTTTATGTTTTTTTAACATATTGATGCCGCTTTGCATATGCTACGCCGCCGACGCCACTTTTACCATGCTGCATTTCGGCAGGATGCTACGATCATGAACACCACCTTCCCCCAGGTGTGCCTAGGTCGTTGGAATCATTTCAGAGAGACCGGCACTAAGTATACATGGGATGACGATGTGCTGAGAATGTTGAAGGGTGATGATAATCAATTCCTTGTATCATGGAAAAATGTGAGTGAAGTATATTTTGCCTTGCACGTCGAGAAAGTCGCACATTGGATCGCCATTGAAGTCTCCATTCCAACGTGGTGCATCAACATTTATGATTCCAACCATAGCGTGCTCAGTCCCACTCTGATGGAGGAAGCGATCAAGCCTTGGTGCTTATTGTTGCCTTCGTTGTTATGGTGTTCTGGCATGTTTGACGACCATGAGGACCTCCAGGTATATCCTGAGCAGAATGCAAAGCCTTTTTCATATTGTCGTATTCCTCCAGAGGAGTGTCCTCAGACTAAGACAAGGTATTCCCCTATTTAATTAGTGTATTTTGAAATCTGAAAATTAAAGTTATTTTTATCTTCTATTGACACAAAATCGATTGTATGCAGTGGGGATTGTGGTATGTTTTCCATCAAACATATCGAGCATCTGGTTGCCAGGCTACCACTCGATACTGTTATCGAAGAGAACATCCAACATTTCAGGACCAAGTGGTGTGTGGACCTGTTCTATCAGAATTTGGCGCCATGATGCTCTTTACATTTTTGTCTTACACATCTTGTATATTATAGCATATAGTTAGTTTTGTATATTATTTTTTATCAAACAATATTTTTTTGAAAAAGTTATTAAATAAAAAAGTACTAAATTCACATAATGTGTCTGCCTCGACATCCAAACCAACAAAGTATTAGAAGAAATATTCCATATAATAAATGCTGCAAAATCAATTAAATAATTACATAACACAATATTTTAAATCCTAGCCTTACATGACTTCCTATTGTGCCCACTACCACCACATCTGCTACACTTACGTGGCTTGACAATCTTTTCATCGCATGAAGCATAGCGATTTGTCTTTCGCTTACCCACTTTCTGTTTCTAGGCCTTCCTATAGGGGTTTTCTCAATAGGGACGTCGACAACCGTATCTCTGATGTGATCAGGGATTACCCATTCATCCTCGTTCCCAACAGGGTAAATAGTATCTTTATAAGTGTCCTTCAATGCCTCGATTCTATAGTAAGGGGAACACAATGAGTAAATGTTTATGCTTCTTTTTCTGACTGTAGCAAAAGCATGTACACAGGGTATCCCAATGGTTTGGAACATGCCACAAGAGCATGATTTTGTGGCCAAGTTCATCTCACCATCACCATTACCATCAACCACAAGAAATTCGTGATGACCAAGGACTTGGACATCTAAAAAAATTGCTTTATCACCTATTTGCTTCAAATCATTTTCCATCTCAGGTGATAACACAGTTGTTGCTTTTGCAGCTCTTTCACGTCTATCTGCAAACCAAGACTGAAGAGTGAATCTTATGAATTCAAGAAAAGTGGCGACTGGAAAGCTCCTTGCCTCCTTGGTCTTATTGTTAAAGCTTTCTGCGTAGTTACTCGTCATGATATTGTATCGGTTACCAGGAAAATAAGCGCTACTCCACCTTTCAAAGCCAATTCCCTCTAGATATTGAGCAATGGGCGGATCAATTACCTTAATCTTTTCAAAGAACTTGTGAAATTCCGTTCTTCGAAATGCGTACGCTGCACACCCCATCATGTCTTGCACGTGGTCAGTTTTGAATTTTGCCACAACATTCATACAGATATGATGGTAACATGCACCGTGATACGCATCTGGGAACACAAGCTCCAAAGCATGATTAATGCTTTTATGCCTGTCCGATACAAAAGCAAGGTTCTCAACGTCCCCTATGGCTTCCTTCAATTTTCTCATGAAATAAGTCCAAGAGTTATGGTTCTCACTGTCCACCAATGCAAACGCAATTGGAAACAACTGGTTGTTTGCATCCAACGCAACAGCATAGAGCATGTGGCCAGCATACTTATTCTTCAAGAATGTGCCATCCACACAAATTACAGGACGACAGTACTAGAAACCACGCCTAGAAACACCGAGGGAAAAGAAGCAATACAAGAAACGACCATCTTCTGCTACAAAATCAGTAATTGTACCCGGGTTCTTATGCTCCAACTGACACAGGTATCTAGGTAACTTGGAGTATGATTCATCAGGTGTCCCTCTGACATACATAAGAGCCTTTTCTCTGCATCTCCACGCCTTCTCATAGCTCATTTCGACCCCAAAATGGTTCTTCATGTCCTCCATTATGTTGTTTGCCATGTACAGAGTACCATCGGTAGCAAATTTTCTCTTGATTAGGTGCCCAACAACCCACGGTGATGCTTGACGGTGGTCCTTATCTCGAATTTCTTGTGAGCAAGTGTGTACTTTGTTGTATACAGTAATCTCGAACATTTCAGATCGCATTTTTTTCTTACCCCTCAATCTCCAACCACAATCAGGATCCTTGCAGGTAATGTACCACACATCAGTCCCAGATTTCTTCACCATAAACTCAAAATTATTGTTCATCGCAAATATGGATGCTTTGGTTTTCAATTCAAGCTTGTTCTGAAAGAACTTCCCAAGGTGCAATTCTCCTGAAGCTTTGTTGGTTGAGGAATGATGTTGATGTGAGGCCTCTATATCCTCTTTGGTGAACATGGGAGCACTCCATGTTCTACGATCTTCACCTAAGTCCAATGGAGAACTCCATCTAAAACTATCATCGGTTCTACTTGGACCTGGACGACTACTGTTGGTCCTAGGTGTTTGCCGGTCTTCTATTCTGCGCCCTTCATCTACCATAACATCTGAACTCTGTGTTGGAAAATCTTCCCTAACATCTGGTCCACCAAGATCTGTTGCATCAGCAACAGGATCATCGTTGACATAAGGTTCGTAGCCATAGGGATCGTACTCCGCCGTGTCATGCACATATGACGGATCTCTAACCGGGATATCATCATGGACTATGACATCTGGATTTGTCTCGGGAACACATGTTCCAACGTCACCTTGAGTTCCTTTGAAACCATGACATGGAGGAGAAATGTTCTCTTCAAATTGAACTTCTTTATTAACGCTGGCAGAAGCCGATGCATTTTTTACACCTCCCTTCTTAATCAATGTCACACATAGAGGAATGAGCTTCTCTACAAATTTCGATGCTAACCCAATGAATGCACACACATGCCTATCATTTTTTATAACGGTAGGTTTGACGGATTGTGATAGGCATGTGTACGGGACCTCAATTTTCAAGTCATGCACACATTTATCCACTTCAAGCTCATCGTACAGAATGTCAAGCAGTTGCTCATATGTCACACCCTTCTCCTCGGGCAGAACTTGATTTTCAGCATCTCTGAAAATCCAATCCTTATTTTCGAGTTCCCAAACACCATTGAATGCAACAAATACGGAAACAGTCGAATTTGCAACGAAAAAAAAAGGTCAAAAAGTTAAACTACAACATAAAACAGAAAATATCGATTTCTATCGATAAATGTCGAGTCCTATCGAGATCACACATATTGAGTTTTATCGAGTACAGTCGAGGACTATCGAGGCAAACAATCCAATAAAATTCTTATACACCTATCGAGTTTTATTGAGTACAATCGAGGACTATCGAGGCAAACAATCCAATTAAACTCTTATACACCTATCGAGTTTTATCGAGTACAATCGAGTTATTAAATCCAATTAAACTCTTATACACCTATCGAGTTTTATCGAGTACAATCGAGGACCATCGAGGTATTAACATCCTAACACTATCGAGGCACGTCGAGGTCCATCGAGGACCATCAAGCCAGCATGGATGCAACACATCGAGACCTATCGAGTTTCATCGAAACTCATCGAGGCAGGAAAAAAATCTAGAAAAAAACGCACAAAGTATCCAAAATTCATTCCGACAGTGAAAAATTGCAATAAAACATGAAGGCATACACAGATCTGTTCGAAATAAGACAAGTAATGTAACCAGACAAGTTTCCTCACTACATATAACAAATATATACTTACCCATACGATTTTTTCCTCTAGATCTGAAATCCAAAATGAAGTTTCTTGACTTGAAAGGACACACAACTTGCACCTAGATCCGAAATAAAAATTAATGGTGGCTGGCTTTTTTTGTGTGTACGAGAGTTTGAGAGATAGAGAGGGAAACATAAGAGATAGAGAGTGAAGACTATGAGAAAAAGAGAGGGAAAATTATGCCAAAGGTATTTTGGGTAGTAACGTCATTAGTAGCACCAAAACAAGAGTTATATAGTGATAGGGTATTTTTTAAATGTAGTGTCACTTATTGCATTAAAACTCAAATTTCCCAATAAATATTATCATCTTAAGGTTAACAAAAAATAGCAATTGGAATGTATATAATGAACAATTATTTTTGGTTACCTATGCTATTATACATTAGTGATGTGTTATGTTATTTAATATTCAATAGATAATTATTTTCAAATTGAAATTTGTATTTTAAAGTATTTAATGTATATATGATTATCAATTTGAAGCATAAAATTGATTAGATTTGCGAACACCCTGCAGTTCTTGAGTAAGAACTTTATTCATCTGTCTTTGCTACAGTCAGTAGAAACAAAGTAGCAAATATCATATACAATTGATCATTAAATATTTATTTAAATATACATACAAATTTATGTGCTATGTATATAAATATATATATATATATATATAGAAATTTTAACATATAAGATTATTGATTTCAAGCATACAATTGATTAGATTTGGAAACACATGATAAATTTAATAATCTTGATGGTAAATTTTAACATATATAATGGGAAGGTGGTGAAGATTAAGATTATTTTGCGGAAAAGGAAAATTTAACAGAAAATTTAATAATCAAGCCATTAACAGTATGATGGGAAATTACATTGCTAAGAAGTCAAGGAAAATGAATAGAATTCAACTTCTGTACCTTTAAGTTCACCAAAACTAATTATTTCATCCACATTTTTTTCCTCCAATCTCAAAGCATCATTGATAGGGCCTTCAATTTTCTCCAAATTCTGAGACATCTGTGTGTTGAACATGTCAAGCTTCTTTTTGCATTTCTTCATTTCAATTTCTAACTTTGTGATCTTCAACTTCAGTTTTTCTTTAATGTCTCTTTCATATCTAATTGCTTCAAGACAGAAAAATCGCTTAATGATTTTGGCAAAAAAAGTAGGAAGTCCAATGTCATTTGTGTATCTAGTTCCTGCAATGGTATTTAGATAGAAAACCCAATTCTGAAGAACATCCTTGGTGACATCCTTCATCTTAGTTCTGCACATTTGATCACAAACTACACAAAACATTGTAGCCAAGACACTTTTCATTCCAGGTGTCCAACTTGAGACCCTTGGGCCAAACAGATTTGATTCTGTGGACTGGTGGAGCAAAGTGTTTAAGATGTGGGCCAATGTGACTGGTACCTTATAACCCTTTGCAGATTGCTACTAGTCCACGAGGCCATGCCCAGAGAATGAAATTTATTAGAAGAATATCTAAACGATTACAAAACCAAATTGACTTATACAAATAAAGACTCCCTCTTGAATTTGTCGCAACTGTTGTAATCTAAACTCCTAATCAAATTTCTGAAGTGCTAAGATCTTGAACTCCATTCAAATCATAACACTTGCACTTTTCCTCCCGAAAAGTGACTCACGAACAAGACTTCTCCCGAAGCTTGATGACCAATGTCCAAGTGTGTTCAACCTGCACAATTAACACAAAGAAAACAATACAGAAGTACACTGTAATAAACCACTAAGAACTTGTTGGACTCAAGTTCTTCACATAATAAAAAGTCTCTCTAAAACTTGAAAAATATTTGGAAAATAATACACCAAGAGAGATGATCAAAACCAGCGACCTAAAGATGATTATATACATTTTAGAATCCCTTTAGGTCGTGGAAAACAAATCAGAAACCAATCAGCCAATAAATGGAAAATCTTCCAAAACAGGAAAGTCAGAATCTGTTCACACAGATTGGCAATCCGTTCAAACAGATTCATTGATCCTGGACAGTTTTTAAACCCAGTTTCCTTAAATAAATAAGGAAACAATATATACATTATCACTGTAAGCTGTACACGATTTCTGGGCAACCAAATCATATCAACAAATAAAAATAAATATCAATAATTTCAAATTCAAGAAAAGATATTATTTTATAGGAAAATATGTATTTATTTTATTTTATTAACAAATAGATAATAATCTGATTATAGAAAGACACATTTCAACAAAACAGGAAACTACCCATTTTCGAAATTCACCACAAACTATTACAAAACAGGAAACTACCCATTTCGAAAATACTCCTTTAATTAATTTTGTCAATATTGTCAAATATGCCAATAAAGGATTTTACAGTTACTACCCATGGATGGTTACTTTAATATTAACCATTAGATTAAGATCAATAGTCCATATTTACAGTTGTTAATTAATATTTCCAAACATAAATTTTGATTTTTTCAAATTTTTGGAAGGATTACCTGATGAAAAACGTATATTTATTATGAAAATATAATATTATAAAATTTTCATTTTTCAAATATATGTCAATTTCTCAATATAATTACTATCTCTCATTAGTTGGAAACAACATTAATTATGACAAAAAAATAACTAAATTCAAAATTAATGTAAAAAAAAAAAATTTACCTGCTGGTGACTTGCTATACCAAGTCACTATGTTGCCACATCATCATAATTGTTAGTACCCATCTATGGGTAGTAACCATTGATAAATCTTCCATATATATAATTGAGCATCTATAAAATGGGCAAGGGATTTTTATTTTTTAAAATAAAAATGAGAAAAAGAGAGAAGCATGCATGTTAATGTACACGTGATTAACCAAATTTTGAATTGAAACTTAATTTGAGATACACATGTTAATCACAATGAACATGATAATTCATATAATAAGAGCATAAACATAATGTAATTTTTTTTCTTTTCATATTCCTTTCTTTTTATGACACTTTCACTATTTATTTTGAGAATTCACTATGTAAAAGTATTTTCTGATTTTATTTTATTCTTCATTGCAAGCTATATGTCCCTAACACACTCAAAGTGATTATTCTCATTATGTTTATTTATACTTTTCTCAAATGTTACTTTTCCTTATTTATATGTATCACAACACAATTTCATCTAATTTATAAAAAATATTTGAAATAATTTAGATAAAGATTAAAAACTTAATCAATTTAAAATTAATTTTATATTTTTTTAAGAAACAAATATTTAAAGAATTTGAAATCCATGCTTTTTTTTGTTAAGTTATTAAGTTGGGCATCAATGTTTACGGTCAATAATCTTTGTTCACTACAATTAAAGGAAAAATAATATATAGTTAGTTACAAGGATTACACTCCAAATTAGTAATTTATTTGTGTGGGGTCAGTGTTACCCGACATTATTATTCTCTCAATTTTTGCTTCTTGTTTTATAGAGAACTTTAAGAGAAGAGTATGTGCATTGATCAATTGGTCTGCTCTCATTCACTAAAAATGACGAATCTTATAGCAATCGAAATAATTTACTTTTCCTTTATCAAAATAAAAAACTTATATTATTTTCTTCATATTCTTTTATATATACTCTAAATGAAAAAGAATTTAAAGTTTTGAAATTATTCTTTCTCCTAAGTTATTCAAAGAAGCAAAGTAATTATTCTGTCTCAAAGCTAATAATATGTACTACCATGATTTTTTTTTACTCTTGGCATCTAATTATGTAATTTCAGTACTTTATTTATGTTCATTGCATATATTAAGTAAAATTATCCTAATTTTATCTTCTACATAATTTTACGGAATATATATAACTAGATAATTAAGTGTAACAAATGAAAAGTGACAATCAATTATGGTTGCAAATAAATACGCATTTGAGGTGAACTATTCGATGATACTACAATATATACTACATGACGATATATATTGGCATAATTCATATAACAAAAGCCATTAAACTTAATTAATAAAGATAATATAACTTTACTTTATTCTTCATTGGAAGCTTTATCCCATACACACTCAAAGTATTATTATCATTATGAATCTTTGTTCTTTTCCTTAGTATTATTTTTCCTAATTCCTTAGTATGAGTCTCTAACATAAAAAAAAAGGAAAGCCAGAAAAATCCCCCATCAAGAGAAATTTAAAGAGAAAAACATTAAAAATAAAGTGTAAATTTCCTAAGACCCCTAGATGCTCAAAATTGGTCCTTTAAAAAAGTTAATAAAAATAATAGTTATGGTTTTTGTCTATAATTAACTGTACCAAAACTATCTATTTCTATACTTAAAATTCACTTTTTAACATGGTATTTCATTACATTCAAACAAAATAATATCTATTTGCAAAAAAAATACCAAATTAATCAGTGCATTTTCTTCAATTACGTGATTAGACCCTATGTCTATAACAATGATAATTCATATAACAAGAGAATAAATATAATATATTTTTTTCATATCCCTTTATTTTTTATGACATTTTCACAATTTATTTTGAAAATTCACTATATAAAAGTTTTTATTTTATTTTATTCTTCAGTGCAAGCTATTTCCCCAACACACGCAAAATGATTACTCTCATTATGTTTATTTATCATTTTCCCTAGTATTACTTTTCCTTATTTATATGTATAAATAATCAAAATTGAAAATATTGGTAGCACAAAATCTAACACAATTTCATCCAATTTATATTTTCTTAGGTAAAGAAATATCTCAAAGAAGAAAGTTATGGCCTCACTATAGCCTAGCTAAGCCTAAGCTTTGGACCCCACCCTCAATAGGCTACCTAATAAAAATATAAATAAAACCCTCATTAAGAGAAATTCAATAAGAAAAATACTAAAAAATAAAGTATAAATTTCCTAGTGCCCCTAGATGCTCAAGACCGGCCTTCAAAAAAGTTAAGAAAAATAATAGTTAGTCATAGAAAATTCTAAAATTAAGTGTGCCAAAACTAATTATTTATACTACATAAAATTCACTTTTTAAAATAGTATTCAATAGATTCAAACAAAGTAATATCTATTTGCAAAATACACCAATTTGATCCCTGTGTTTTCTCCGATTACGTGATTAGACCTTATGTTTTATTAAATAACATTTTAGGACCATACATTTTGCAAAACAGATCAAAATACTATCCTAAGTTCGATTTTAGTCAAAATATTTTTCAATATGACCAAAATACCCTTAAAATAAACTAATTAATAATTAAAAATAGATTTGAAATAATTAAAGATAAATATTAAAAACTTAATCTATATAAAATTAATTTAATATTTTTTAAGAAACATATATTTAAGGGATTCGAAATCCATGCTTTTCTTTTTATCAAGTTATTAAGACTTACACCAATGTTTATGAACAATCCATGCTTTTTTTTTTATCAAGTTATTAAGACTGACACCAATGTTTATGAATAAGGTTAATCTTTCTTCACTACTAAAGAAAAAATTATAAATAGTTAATTAAAGTATTAATTTATATGGGGTTGGTGTTACTAGTGGTCAATGTGATTAATGTAAATAGTGTTATTTTATACATTCAAGCTCCTATTCTCATATAATTTCATTGGACTAAAGTAATTAAAGTAATTAGCACAGAACATACTAGTAGTATAACTTACACTTGGAATAGTGACCTAACTATTTTGGAAACTAAGTAACCAAAATAGAATTCTTAGAACATCTCCAATGGATCGTATAAAATCTGTGTTAAATTTAGCTAAAAAATGAGCAAATGTTATATTTGGCCCAATTTTTACAATTATGCTCCTATGTATAAGGTGTAAATTAATTCAAAAAGCCAACAAAGTCATTAATTTTTATTGACAATATATAAAAAAATATAAAATTAATAAATGAAAAGTTAAAAAGCTTTTAATTAATATGAAAGACATTAATTAGTGACAAAAAAGTAAATAAAAAATGTAACAATTATTGTGTGTTAAATTTGACTCATGCTATATTTTGTGTCAAATTTGGCACACCTTTTGTAACACCATTAGAGCTACATTTTTTCAAGATGTACTAAAATATAGCATATCACTACTTTTATAACACTTAATTGGAGATGCTCTTAAGTTAGTAACTTATCGGGATAGTTTCAAAATATATATATATTCTTACTAAGATTTAACGAATTACACAATTTATGGAGATTTAATGAATTTTCTCATAAAAGCATTTTATGAATTTTACCAAAATAGATTTTAGTAACTCAAGTAACTAAACTTAGCTTTTTGTTTGGATAATTAAAATATCCTAAACATAATTTAAAACCAAAACAAATTTTTGAAAGTCTTAAACTTATTTTTATTAAGTATTTATAAAGTTTTAAATAACATATCTTATATTGGAAATCAATTTGACAAAACATAAAAAAAAAAAAGTGACACTTACATAAAATTGTGGTATTTCTGTAAATAAAAGTTAATGTACTTCAGTGGATTGATGTACATGTAACAATTTACTGGCATGAATCTTTAACTGCTTTTTTATTTACAAATATGATTATTGGTACTTGAACGACTAGAATTAGGTCAAGCGATGCATTGACCTAAGTGAAGCAGTAGATTATATTAGAACATATTGGTGTGAATATATTAGTTAATTATTAGAATATTACAATAACAAAATTAGAACAGATTAGTAATAAAAGTCACAGTTGAGATATCCAATTATCAAGATAGTAGATTGTTATGTGTCCTTAGTACACATAATTAGATCATGTTAGTAGTATAAGTCAAATTTGGGAGAGTAACCTAATTATTTTAGTAACTCTAGTAACTAAAACTCTATCTTGGTTTAGATGATTAAAATATGTTAAACATTATTTAAAACAAAATAAATCATTAAAAGTTATAAAAGTGGCTTCATAAAGTATTTTCAATGTTTAAAATAGCATTATTTTATTTTATATCAATTCAATTAACGTGAGTAAGAAAAAGTGGTATTTTTCTAAATGAAAATTAAGATACTTTAGTATGTTGACGTACATGAAAAGGCTGACCAATGTGCATCTTTCACTTCTTCTCTATTTAAAATGTAATTAGTAGTACTTGAGTGACTAGTAACCTAACAATTAGTCAATCAAACGAACCATAAACTTGTATTTCTCTTCGCACATTAAAAAGAAGAAGAAGAAAAAATAACATGGGAAGTTTCTAAAACAAACACCCTAAAAAAATGTGATTATTGAAGGTCATGTACATTCATGAACTAGTGGTCATGGTAGAAAGAAGACTACTTGGGTAGAGAATTAACCAAATTTATGTGCATTGATCAATTGGTTTGCTCCTACCATCAACCGAAAAATTTATTACCATAACTTTTTAGTAATTTAAGCATATCTTTTTACTCAGTCATCGAAATTGGCTGTTCTTTATATAGTTGGAAAGCTTGTTTGAGATTTAGAGTATAACAAGAGTGATTTGGGTTGTAGAAATGGAAGTAAAATTTCATGATTATGGGTTGGTGTATGAATTTTAAAGCTAATGCTTATAAGTTGTGACTTAGGGCTCGGTAAAGATACTTGAAGGAATGACGAATATTGTTGCTCCTTGGACATGAGGTAAGAAGAGTGAACACTTGAATAAAAGGTGTACACTTGACGTACTTGTATGTCTATTTGTTATGTGATTATGATATGATTTATGTTTAAAGTTATCTATGAGGTGAATATTTGTAATAGAATAAATAGATTTTTGCCCCCCCCCCCCCCAACTATTACTAATGTCACATCGTGCCCCCTGAATATTTCGCGTTGTTAAAAATTACTCCCGAATTATGCACGTTACTGAGTTGTGAGACTTCTACTTCTATTAGATTTCATTCTATGTGGCTAACAAATAACAAATTTGACATTTTGGGGTACTGACGTGGCAGTGCCACGTGTATAATTCAAAATTAAAAATATAATAAAAAGTCATTTTAAAGATTAAAAAAAATGTAAATTTTGCGTGACATGCTTATGGTTGGAAAATTTGCATGTTTACGTTACGATAAATTTTGCATGCTTGTGTATAGTATAATACATGCTTACGTTTTCGTGCTTTGTTGCACACTTGACCAAATTAGTATTGGTTTGCGGCTTTTGTTTCTAAAAGTATCTGTGATGTATTATGATTTGATTATATATATACGTGTGATTATGTTGTTTTATGTCTGGGTTGGGGGGTTATGTCCTACATAGCTCTTCTTACCAAACGTTAGCTCACGAGTGCTATGTGCTGCAGGTGAAGAAAAAGAGTTGGTTGTGTTGCAATAAGTTGGAGAGCTTTGGTGGAGGGCGTACATGTTCGGGATCTAACGACTGTTAGGGGTCGGTCCTACTTGGGTTATATTTTTACTTTGGTTTTAGTTTTTAGTGAAAATATTTTGTTGGTTTTTCTTAGAATTTTGATTAGTAGTTTGGATCATTTGTTTTATTTTCTAAATAATGAGACTACAAAGTTTCTTTTGTTTTAAAGAATGTTGAATAAGCCATTTTGATTTAGTAAAGCTGATTTTTTTTAGTCTAAATTATATTTTTAATCTTTAAAATTTTATTAAATGTTCAAAGAAATTGGGGCAATACAAAACACTTGGCTAGAAAATACACCAAAGCCTTGATAATTCCAAATAGTTATTTCCTAAAATTGTGAGTTCCTTAGCGTTTAAAGATAGAGGAAATAAATTTTTGGACAAAGGTCTAGAACATTGTTGAAGTTGGTGATTCACACTATTCTGCACTCTACTATCACTTTTCCATCTTTTATTATTATTTTTGTCTATTATTCATATTGTATTATTATTGCTTTGAGTTTGTATTTCTTCATTTCTTTTTCTTCTTCTATTTTCATTACTTTTATTTATATTTTAAGCATAGAATTTAGGGATGTAAATGAGGCGGGTTGGCCCCGACCCGCTAAGCTTATGTCCCGACCCGACCCGCCCCGTTAAGACATTTGATGCTGGTCGGGTCAGACCTGCCCCAGATGTGATGGAGCGGGTCAGACCCGACCTAGTAAGGGTTTTTTTTATTTAATAAAAGAAAGACTAATGTTTTAAAATATGTTATAATATAAAAATAAATGGCAAAAAAATCTCTCATACATGACCTAGACATAAATGAGTTGCCCAAATTTTTTTATAAATGATCTTGCATACTAAAATAAAATAAAATTTCCCCACAAAAAAAAAATTTAATATAATTCAAAGTAAAACATCAATTTTCTTCTCTATCTGTCTTAAATATATTTTATCTTATATATATATATATGGAAGACTTCTCAATGACTACTACCCATTGATGGGACTAACATTTATGATGATGTGTCAATATGGTGACTTGGTATAGCAAGTCACCAACAGGTAATTTTTTTTGGTACATTAGTTTTGAATTTAGTTCTTATTTTTTTTGCCTTAATTAATTAGAAAATTTAATCTTTATATAGAAATTGACATAATTTTATACCATTCTCAAATTAGTTCATGAGGATTTGATATACACACACGTAACAATGTGCAGGTAATATATGGAATGATCATGTACAGTGTTTTCAAAGAAAGATTATTTGTACTGTCAAAAATGTCTGCTGGTGAGGCATTGTACTAGACTAAAGCAGATTTAGACCAGAATTTTGGACATGCCAATTTACTACTATGATCTTTGTTTATGGTCGTCTAAGGCTGATCAACTTTTTTAATTTTACATACATATCCTTGTCATTTTACATATATACCCTTGTAAGATGAAGAAGAAGCAGTGTGATTCCGAAGACTGAAGTGAGAAGAACACTTCTGCCATTGTTATGTTCAAGAAAAGTTTATGTCAACTTCACAAGCACTTATTTTGTACTTCTCCACCACACTTCAAATCAGCACACACCAACTCTGCATATGTGTTTAAACCATTTGTGAACTTTCCAAGCACCGAAATAGCCTTACCACCCGACTGGTACTCGCCAATCTTGCAAGCTTGTTGTGACCATGCTCTTGTTCGGCAAGGCAAGCATGTTCATGCTCAGTTGGTTGTTAATGGCACTGGACTCAGCACCAAAAACAATCTTTTGTGTACTAAGCTTATGGCCATGTATGTTCTGTGTGGAAGCTTTTTACATGCCAAGAATGTGCTTCGTTACCTTGAGTTGGGTCTTGCCTCACCTTGGAATTGGATGATTAGAGGGTTTACTATGATGAGTTTGTTTAATTATGCTTTGAGGTTTTATTTTTAGATGTTGGGTTATGGGACTTCGCCTGATAAGTATACTTTTCCTTCTGTGATAAGTATAACGAAAATATATTTTTAATAAATATTATATGTATATACAATATGCTAATGAATAAATTTTTTTTAATGTATATTATAGGCTATTAAATATATCAATCACCATTTTTATTTTTGAAAACAAATAGAATTCTAATTTTTCATTAACTATTGAAGGATATTGAATAAATCAATATAATTATAATTTTTCATTAATTAAAATTTTTAAAAAATAAATATACGTACACTCTAATGTTAAAATTATTAATTATTTATAGAAACTAAAACATGTTGCAGAACTGTAATTGAGTTAATTATTAATAAATTTTTATTATAATTATTTTTTTTCTAAATATATTATCTTCTCCTTATTTGGATTGATTTTTGACATTAATATAGTCCATTTATCATTTATACACATTCTACATCTACAAGAAAATTTGGCTTTGAGCAATGGCTAATTACGAACACTATGTGCAAAATGAAAAAAAAAATACTGAAAGCGCATCGTTTGAATATGAAGTGGAAGTCGATGCGGAGGGTTTGCATATAGAAGGTACTGAGGATGATGACGTTCATGTACATGAAGAATGGGCCCAACCTGAAGTTGCATAATGGACAATCTTGCTTGAATTTTTGGGATCTAAACTTGTTAAAACAGGAAAAGCAACTTTTCAAGACAATTTACGATGCAGTTCTAACAAACTTTAAAAATGTGATCAAAATATTTATTTTATATATAAATTCCAAGTTGCGAAAAAAATAAAAATATAAAAACCTTAAGGATTTTTTTTTAATTCAAAATGATGAAAACTTGGTGGACAACAAATAATGAGCTAGCATGCATGTGTTTCTATCTCTCAATTGTTCTAACAACTCAATCTATCTATATACTTATATAAAGCTGAGCTTAAAGGAGGTGTCGTGGCAGCTTGTATGACATTTTTTTAACTATTCTTCGCTTTCTCAATTTTTTTATTTGTTAAAATTTTAAATTATATTTATCTAATAATAATATAGTTGAAGCAAATGTAACTTGCTAACTAGCGGTTTTGTTTCCTTTATTTATGTTATTATATTAATTATTAATTAATATTAACAATGGTAATAATAATTATTAAAACAAAACCCTTTCATTGTTACAAAACCCTATAAATCAATTTCAATTATAAATCCTTAAAAAGATACCGTTACAAATGACGATAGTAGAGTTTATAAATCAGTTAAAGTTACATTGTCACGATAGTATTACTTTCTGTATTATTTAATAATAATAATAAAAATTAATTAAAACAAAAAATATGTAATTGTTGGCTCTTGTATTTTTATAAAAGTAAGAGTATAATTTTTACCACAATAAAATTAATCTAAAATCAAATAAATAAGATTTCCAATTCATTTCATTGTTCATATCCAATGATTTTAGACATATTCTATCTAATCCAATTATTAATTAAATGTTTAATTTTTACAACCAATTAGTAGATTATATTGGATTTTTACACATACCATTCGTCAATCGACTAATCTCATTTAAATCTTCAAAAATTAGATCAAATCCAATTTTCTACGGTCAATTTTAATTTTTTTTTATTGATTTTACACACCCTTACTCATCTATATTTTTCTTTCATTCCCTTCACAATTTCTTTCTCATGAACATTTTTTATCACTCACATTTTCTTTTATCTCTACCAAATATAAGATAAGTCATTTTATTATATTGTTGCATGTATATAAAAATTTGTAAAAATTAAAAAAAACTCAGAAAAGTTTTCGTCAACTCAGGAAAATTCAACATTGGCAATAATCCAAGATATTATTAAAATGTAAATAATTAAGAGACATCATTGAAGTCAAGTACTTTTATCCTTATTAATTTTTTTTTTAATGGTTGGCATGGTTTTGCTAAAAAGAGTCAACTAGTGATAACATATATTAACGCCCCAACCACATGATTAATATATTTTATATTAATGTTGTTTTTTTTGTGATTTTAAACAAGATCTTTCCCTTTTTTTTTTTGTCACATTTACTTTTAAATTTAGTCTAGAGCAAAAGTGATGAGTTACATATATAATGCTTATTTATAATGCAAATTTCCTATTTAATGTTTAGATAAGATTATTTTTAATTTATTAATTTAATAATTATGTGACCGACATGTCATCAGGTCACTCTTCTAAAAATTTGAAAAAAACACAATTTATTTTTAGAAATTTTAAATAAAAACTATAAATATAGACCATTGATCTTAATCCAATGATTAATATCAAAGTAACTATCTATGGGTAGTAACTATTAAGAGTGCACCCTTTGGATCGTGGATCACCATAAATAGTGATAATAATTAGTTTTTTTTTTTTAAATTATTACAAAAAAAAAAAAAACAACACAACAACCGAGTTGGGTCGTGATCCGACCCGCTTCAATTGCTAGCGGATCGGGTCGGATCTCGACCCGCCCCCGTTTTTTCTCGTTTATATTCGGATCAGGGGCGCCTCGTTGGATTGGGGCTCCGACCTGCCTCGATCGATCCGCCGGGTTTTTTCGCTATCCCTTATAGAATTATTATCTTTACTTTATCAATTATCTAGTTCATAGTGTATCTATTACATAAAATTGTATCTCATGTTTTATTTTCCATCGAGTATATATTTCTTTTGCATCATAATCTGATGGCATATGCATTAGTTATCTGTATATGTTAATTTTTAATCACATCGAGACATATATGCCTCGTTCAAATATATATTTAATCTAATAGAATATATTAATTCTCATCTATATGCCTCGTTCAAAATCCAAAAAGAAGAAAACCAAGTAAAACCAATTAAGTCGATAGAATATGTAACTACCACTACAATTTAGGTGATCAATGTCTACGTACGTACAAATGTAACTAAGAACCTCAATTTTGCAAGTATTCTCAATATTATTCCATAAGGGTTAATTGAATTTAATTACCTTTGTAACTTTGTTATAAAATAAAAACTAACTGTCCAAGTTCATTTTATTAAAATTTTTTATAAATTCACCACTTTTGTACAATATATTAAACTAATATATACTCTTGGTAACATTCGGGTCGGGTCCCTACACCACCGTCCATTACAATATACACAATAGCCTTTGAGAGAAGGTTGACAAAATTGTATGGTTGCTACCAAGTCAAACAATGTTTTTCAATACTTTTCACAGTAAGAAGATTGTGGGAGGGTCATATTATATATAGGTAGTCTTATTTATTTATTTAATTTTTTTTTGGGTAAGTAAGCAAATTTCAATTATCAAAACTCCATATACGAATTGCAGCGGAAATCAAAGCAAAGAATTAACTAAACAATTTCTATACAATTAATCACCCAAACCATTTTCTATACTCTCAGAGAGTATATTCTGTAAAAAAACTATACAATCAATACTAAGAACATTTTCATCCCATAGTGCAGTGTTACGCACTCTCCCCATATAGTATGTAGTTGCAGCTAAGCCAGAGGCATATATACCTTTCCTGAATCGGGAAAAACTCTTCCATTCTTATACACTGATAATATAGTGTGCATGTGTAATGTTATTAAAAAGTGTAAAATTATGGATTTTTTTTTAGAAAAAAAACTTAATTATTTTGGATAGGGTACAACTATTATAAGGACTGTAGCCAAACACTACACATAAACATATATAATTGAAAAATAGTAGTGTGTGTTGTATATAATTAATTTCTATTGTTATAAATATATATATTTATAAAAAATTAATGTTGATTAATTATAAATAGTATTGTGCATGTATTTTGGTAAGAGACAATTTATGCCACACTGCCTTCTGCCCCACTAACATACCAAACATATTAATTGAGCCAACCCATAATAATTAATTTATTATATATTTTTTTTCTTTTCCACATTTTTTTTCTAATTACATAATAATTTCTTGTCTTTTTTGTCTGTACGTTCATGGTCTGTGCCCCATATTTTTATTGCAAATATACACTTTATTGTTCTATTTTGGTCTCCTTTTGTTATTAGTTGTTTGTCCACAAATATTATTATACATTATTCTTTTTTATTTTTATTTTAAAGCTACTTTTGTAAATGAAGACTAAAATTGCATGCTTTTTTTCTTTGTACAAGAATCTTAAATTAAATACATCACACATATATCTACATCACATCTAATTATTATTCACTTAAGTATATCATCTTTATATCTACTTGTGGTTGCAATAATTTAATAATTAAATAAGAGAAACCGACTAATTTCTTTTTCTTTTTTTATTTATTTATTTATTTTTACTAGAACAAAAACTGGCCGTTGGATGGTGATGATCAAGGTGGTGTTGTGTGTGAACATTATATCATCATACGTAACCCTTTACACTTCATCATTATTTATCTTTTTATCCAAATAAAATTAGTTTGATTACTCAAAAAATTCAACTCAGTATGTATTAATTGTAAAGTGCATGATTTATATATATATTATCACGCGTAGCCGAAAAATACAACGACGTATATAAAGTGCAAAAGAATATATTATATATATATATTTACGTGTGTATGCAATGCATGTATATATAGGCTTAGCTTATTATGTATACATGTGTATTGTTATTATTATTTATCAAAAAGTAGTGTAAATGATGTATATACAGAAAAAAGCACACATGTGGCTAATTAATTCATTAGTTTTGGAATTTAATGAATGGTCTTTTTTGCTTTTTGTCATATATATATATATATACAGATTAGAGAATTTTTTTATAGGAGTTTCACTTTAAGGTTTATTAGTAGGGTTTTCAGTGTTCTTGATCCGTAAATAGTTTTCAACGCGATTTTTTTTATGACCGTGTATATTGTAGCTATTTAGAACATCCTGCAAATTTTCAGAAAATTTCGAATAGTTTACAATACCGAAAATTAGGTTTAAACATATTGTTTTCCACGCGCATAAAAAAAATTAGTCACGTGTACAATAACATGTTTGAACTTAATTTTCGTTACTGTAAACTATTCGGAATTTTCTGAAAATTTACAGGATACTCTAAATAGCTACAATATACACGGTCATAAAAAAAGTCGCGTAAAAAACTGTTCACGGATAAAATACACTGAGAGCTCCACAAATAAAACTTAAAGTGAAGTGCCTATGTATGTATATATATTTATACATCAGTTCATAGATACTTCGATATAAGTTCATGATGATGATAAGGTTAGCTGGTTAGGTACCGAAAGATAGTATAGTGGATAACATGGGTTGTTTATTTGAAAACTAGCTAGCTAGTACGAATGAGTACCATATTATATATATAAAAAAAAAACCAATTATTGATAAGTTCTAATAATGGTATTAGTAAAAAAAAAAGAAGAAAAAGAATTGTAAAAAAAAGGAAAAAAAAATGTACTAATAGATAGTATATACAGTAGAACAATTTCAAAACTAATTAGTGTAGTTAAGTAGAATTTCTACTCTTATAAATGATATAATATTATTTACACATTTTGAATATTATATTCTTGATGATCACTTCGAACGACTATTTTTTTTTTAAAACAAGAAAAAAAACTAAGAGTTAGTATAAAAATCAGTCATTAATTTGTCAATTTCATTTTCTCCAAATTTTATTTTGACAGATATAACATTCCAATATTCTTTCTAAACCAACTTTAAAGTGTATTAAATGTGAAAAAAAAAACCTCACATTGAAAATATATTGGAACAACAATATTCTTATAAACAAAATGGTTACTCTACTAACACCAATTGGTTTTAAGATGGAACCTCAATCCTAATCCTTGTGGTATTTCCTCCCTCAAAATATAATATGGTATCAAGAGCAGGTTCAACTTCCGCTGCACTCCACTTGACCTCAGTTTGGGACAATTCCAATATATGTCGATTAATTTCCAATGTATGTCGATTCGTGTTGGATTCTATGACATATTTCCGATCAACTTCCGCTGCACTCCACTTGACCTCGGTTTGGGACATTTTCCAATGTATGTTGATTTGTTTTGGATTCTATGACATGTTTCGGATGGCGTATATACCCACAAATTTCCTTACCAGCCTTATAATGTCTTACATTCCCACAAATTTCCTAAGTCGTCCTTGTGGCATTCTATCATATATTCACATTCGGTCCTATTGTATCTAAAGTCGTTTATAATATCCACATTTTCAGGCCAAAACGTTTGGCGGTGTATTAAATGTGAAAAAAAAAATCCCACTTTGAAAATATATAGGAACAACATATCATTATAAAGGAAATGGTTACTCCACATAACACCAATTGGTTTTAAGATGGAACTCCAATCTTAATTCTTGTAGTCTTTCTCCCCTCAAATTGTAATAAAGTGATCGATTATTCAAAAGAACTACTAATTAAAAGGTTTATTAAATAATTTTTCTAACAAGAAATAATTAATGATAAGAGAAGGTCTCAAGCTTTTCTCATTAAACATCAAAATTAACAATATTACTCTCCAAAAGGAGAGGGTACCCTTAGGAAAATACTTTTCTAAATTATTTTATTTTTAAAGAGATATCATCGATCAATAATAATGATAATATTGTATTTTGTATATATATCATGTAGTCATGTAAATATATATACATTGTGTTTATATGTCATATATATATATATAGATATATTGATATAAATATTTATATGTACTATAGATTCTATAGAACTATAATTTATTCTATTATATATATTTAAAAAAAATAATAAATCAATTTTTATTAAAATTATAAATAATATTTATAATTTTAAAACTAATCAAACGTATATTATACGTTGTTTCCACTTAGTATATATATAAATATGTCATTAATTTCAACTCTTGTTTCAAAATATGATGGCATTATTAAAATAAGTAACATTATATGAGTATTCACAAATTGCACTTTAAAATAATTTATTAATTTTAATCATTATTATTTCAAATGGGAATACATTTTTTAAATCACTTGAAATTAATTATGCATAATGCAATAAGTTTCAAGTGGAATTTGTAAATATGAATATTATAGTATTCTAAGTACTTAAAAACCGTACTTGAAAATAGTAGAAGAATGTAATAAATATTGTAAATCTCAATCTCATAAATAAAAAAAATAATAATATTAATGAGATTTGTAGCTAAAAATGTCCCAACCGACAAATATGAATTATAGATTTTATTCCCTTTTTTTTTTATCAAAAATTTAAAAAAAAAATCAAAGTTGATAACTTCAATGCCATTAATGATCTGTAAAAGTACAACACACCATTCACTTTTTCCTCATATTCAAATCAAAACCAGACCCTTTTTGTTCCTCCAAATAATAAAAAAGAAAAAAATCCTAAGGGCTTGTTTGGTACACTTGATTGGACCGGATTATTATTCAGGACTGGATTGGAATGTGCTTAATGCTAATGCTGTCCAGTGTTTGGTGCATTGTTTGACTATAAATTAAATTAGTAATCCCATGTTTGGTCAGGGAAGGGATTAACTATAAATTAGATTTGGAGAAAGGGGTGTTCAATAACGAACAGTGTCTCGAGTCCAAAGCTTATTTTAACCCAATCTTTTGATCGGTTAATTTTATCACTTATTAGGGGTTTTAAATTGAGTCCGAACTCTTTTATCTATGGATTAATTACAACACCAAACATAGATTAAGGCCTAAATAGTCCAATCCCTTTAGATATCTAGTTGACCAAACGTATCTAAATAAAAGTAATTAAGGGTGTGATTGGTTCGCGATTGGAAAACTGTATTTTTGAAAAGTGGATTCTGAAATGAAAATCTTAATTTAGTGACTAAAAACATGTTTTTGAAAATGTGATTGGTTCAATGTCAGTAAACTGTTTTTGAGTTTTAAAAAATTAAATCTGTGATTGGTATTAAATTTGAAAATATAACAGAAACTAAAATATGTGGGATTTTAGAAAATAATTTTACAAAACTGAGAAAACAAGTTTTTCTCGTTTTCTAAATTATAACACAATCTTAAAATTTTGATTAGGATACAGTTTTCAAAAACACCATACCAATCATATATTTTAGTGGGTCCACTCATTTTAAGTTTTTGAAAACATAAAATCAAATCCAAATCTTATACCAATCACACCCTAATTGTCCCATAAAACACTCTCAAAACAAAAACCTCCCATAAAAAACCTCGTCCACAGTGACCTCTCTACTCTAGTCAATAAAAATTAATTAATTATTTTTTAAATAATAATACAAACTACTAGTGTCTATCTGTGCCCTTTGCAATTTTTAATTTAATTTTATTAATGAAAATAAATAAGAGAGCACACTGTCATCTCCAACTGTCATCTCAGATCTGATCTGATCTCTCTTTCTATGCAAAAAAAAAAAAAAAGTAGTTGTTGATGATGATGATGATCAAAAGAGAGTACTTTGAACCGTACAGAAGTGTTGACTACTAATGTGTTGTAAATAGTTGCCACGTGGCAAGATCCCATTTCCCCACGTAGTGTTGTCCAGGTAATTAGAGTGATACAAAATACCCAATAATACCCAGACAACCGTATCCCATGACAGTTCGCTCACCTAAGTCTTACTCTTATTATTATTATTATTATTATTAATTGTTTAATCTTTCATTCGAAAATTGTAATTAAAAAGTTAAATCTCGTTTTGGGTTTCGTTGATTTTGTTTTATTATTACTAGATATGACTATGCACATGGCAAGCATATATCTAATGATGAGATTTTCAAAAAAATTTCATGCATGAATTGAACGATTCTAATTTAGTTTTTTAACTCCAAGGATTTAA
Organism: Humulus lupulus; assembly: GCF_963169125.1. Classification (NCBI taxonomy): domain Eukaryota; kingdom Viridiplantae; phylum Streptophyta; class Magnoliopsida; order Rosales; family Cannabaceae; genus Humulus; species Humulus lupulus. The sequence goes on from NC_084798.1 coordinate 6,632,176, forward strand.
TAAACATTTAAAATAGTCTATTATCTGATTAACTTTTTTTTTTTTACTGCAAATTCAACTAAATTTTGTGTTGTACTACAAGTTTCTCTAATCGAAAATAGAGACACAAGAATAAACCATCCTTAAATAATATTGAAATTATACAAGTAATAGTACAACCATTTTAATTAATAATATATGGTGAATTTAAATAATAAAACATAAAGTATAAAACAGACTATAAGAACAACATAAAGAATTAATTAGGAAGAAAGAAAAAGAAAGAGATATTTTACGTGATTCAGCAGTTAAAATCTGCTTACGTCTACGAGTCACTTTTATTAATTTATCCGCGTTAAAACTTCTGGAAGGAACAATTTCACAAAACGTTTTTTAGTGCTAAAATGTGCCTAATTGCACCCAAATCCAAATGACTAAATCCAGACTATTTATAGATCTGGTTACAAGAATATGTTCTCACAAATTTAGGAAAGTTACAACATATATTCAAGTTTAAACTCAAATGAATATTTGAATAATAATGCAATTAATAAGACTTATTTAAATAAAGTTCTCATAAAAATAAAGATTCAATACACGGTTTAACCTAATATAAAATAAATAGAGATAACCTAACAGCTTTTTTGTGTGTATGTTTAACGCGTCTTCGAGCTTGAACAAGCTTTCGAGATCACGTAATTTCGAGCTCACCATTCTAGTTGTCGCCACCTCTTCACTCGACTAGTTCTTCGAACTCATCCTTTTGGAGGAGACTTCTGCCTTCGAGCTTGCAACTCATGCTCGAGTGTAGATGACCTAACACTACAACTTCGTGTTTATTTGTGTAAGTATAATGTCAATATTTGTCAACTCCGAACTTACACTTTACGATCTTACATTTCGAGATTGTTTATTTATTCTCAAAATTTGAGTGTAACAAAATTTAATATCTTAATAAATCATTTTTATCCTAATATAAAAATTGCCTACCTCCATAAATATAAATATATATATATATAATTTTGTTGATTTTCTTTGACTCGTGATTCGAATAATGATTTTTCTAAATATATAGTTTAGAAAATATATAAAGCACCGAATTTGCATATTTCAAAATTTCTTTATCACTTTCTATATACAATTTTTAAAATGTGAAAAATATTTATTAAACTCTTAGATTACTCTATACATTATTTAATATTTACCATAATTAAATTATTATTATATATGATAATGTGCACCATATGTAAATAAATAAACATGCACACGTTCAACACATAAAGCTGGTCAAGGCGGCCGTAGTAATAATTAGAAAATATATGGACACCAAAGCGTTTTTACTTCTTAATTTATATAACAAACATCTCAATTAATTAATTAATTAAGTTATGCACTTATTAAGGTTGATCATATTTGAATTATTAATTTTACTCCAAGTTGTACTATACATATACATAGCAACGTGAAAATTAATAGAATGGAAAAAAAGGTTTCACACTTGGAAAATTTCTCAAATAAACAATTAGAAAAAGGTCACCTGTCTCTACCTAAAATCATATCCCTATTCTTAAACTAACTTTATACTTTATCATATATATTTTAAAAGAAAAGAATCATAAATGTGATTGCTGATTTGGTATAATTGTAAACTAAAATTGGTATTCGCCAAAAATAAAAAAATATTTTTTAATCTCAAAGCAATCTGTGACTGGTAAAAGCTTTGACTACAAAAAATAAAATGTCATAAAAAAAAAAACTTTAATTAGTGATATATACATATTAGTCCATTGGTGATAATAATTGAATGAATAATGTATATACATATATAGATAATTTTTTTTTTTATGGAGTTTACTTTAAGTCCTATTGGTAGGGCTCTCAGTAATCTCGACCCGTGAACAGTTTTCAGTGCGATTTTTTTTATGACCGTGTATATTGTAGCTATTTAGAGCATCCTGGAAATTTTCAGAAAATTCTGAATAATTTACAGTACCGAAAACTAAGTTCAAACATGATATTGCACGCGTGTTTAATTTTTTTATGCGCATGGAAAGCAACATTTTGAACATAGTTTTCGGTACTGAAAATTTGCAGGAAGCTCTAAATAGCTACAATATACACGGTCATAAAAAAAATCACACCGAAAATTGTTCACTAGTTGAGAACACTGAGAACTCTACCGTTAGGACTTAAAGTAAAGACCCTATAAAAATTCTCATATATATATACCTATATATATTTTTTTTAAGTTATGATATAATCAGGAATGGATCTAGTATTGAATCTTAGGGTGAGAATTTATATAAAATTTGAAGAGAAACATCAATAATGAAACAATAAAATGTTAAGAATAATAATCTAAGTAAAAAATGAATTTTTAAAATATATATACACATATATAATTATACATACATAATTAAAAATGTGTAGATGTTTGAGGAGAGTTAATTGTCCATCCACGGATATAATAATGTTCATTTTAATTATAATAAAAAAATGTTAATAGTGATTTTTTTTTTATCATTGTTATTAATAAATGATAAATAATGTAATTATTTCTTTAGACGTAGTCAGTCAATATATACTTCTTAAGTCAAATACAGTCATAAATAAATATTTACACGTAATTATTAGTAGTAGAGTTAGACTCAGGTACGTAGGATTAGAAACGACATCGTCTAGAACTTAATTATATATTTAAAAATGAATGAATGTATGCATACGACATACTCAAATTAGAAGAGAGAAGAAGGAAAATGAAAGAATAGAAAACGACACTGCTTATATAATTATATATTGAAGAGTAAATACTCATTTGGTATACTGTGTTATCGAAATACATATTTGATATCTTATGTTTTTAATAATACTTGTTTGATATTTTGTAATTTGAAACTGTACATATTTGGTACCCCGAACTTAAATTTTATCAGTATGACTAAACTGTTATCAATTATATGAGTTTTAAATTCAAATTTAATTAGTTAATTATATATAATTGATGATAGTTTGGTTGTATTGATTAAATTTTACTATTGAAATTTGAGTTTAGGGTATCAAATATGTACAATTTAAAGGTACAAGATGAGTATTATTGAAAACACAGAGTACCATAAGTATGTATTTCGATAGGGTTTATACATTTTTGGACTCTGTAATTTGTCTTATTATATGTTTGGATCCTGTGTTTTGAAAAATTACTTTTTGGACCATATGTGTTGTAAAATAGTTCAAATAGAACCATAAGCCCGATTTTGGTCAAAGTTTTCTCAACTGAAATCACAAATAATTCACTAAACTAACAATTCAGAACAAAAATAAAAACATTCTGCTTAAAACCTATGTTATTATATTTAATTTTTTCTTCTTCATTAAAATTGAGTTCAGGAGTCTATTTGAACAATTTTACAAAATATAAGATCCAAAAATAATTTTTTTAAAATATAAAGTCTAAACAAATAATAAAAAAGAAACACATAGTCCAAAATAATATAAACTCATTTGGATAAAATACATAACACCAAATGAGTATTTATTTTGTATTGAATTGATTTTATGTTGGGGCCAAAGAAAGAGAAAAATTGTAGAAGTAGTTGTAGTAGGAGTAATATTAATAGAAATAGTAATAATATAAGTCTAACAAGTCCAACCGTCACAAACATGCATAGCTGGAAAGCATGCACGCGAGTGCATTAGATACAAAAAAAAAAAAAAAAAAAAAGACAGCTAACATAAAATCCTTTTTTTCTAAAAGAAAATTATTATTTAATTTTGAAATAAATAATTAAATTAGAGTAGAAAAAAAAAAGTCACTTTCCCCCCAAAATCCAATCCAAAAGAAAAAGGAAAAAAAAAACGAGAACGCGGTTCCGAGTAAGTTGTTGTTAGTACCACCGACGACCAGGTTTATTATTATTATTATTATTATTGGACTCTGAAAATTAATGGTCCAAAACTATAATAAATAAATAAATAAAATTGAATAATAATAATGAAGAAATATGTGAGAAAGTCTAAGTCAGCTCTACTTGTTGGAGAAGCATTTTTGTTAATAAATAAAATGTCAGCCTAGATTTTGTTGACGATTGTTGGATTTTTGTATGTCTACGTATTTCTAGGGATTCCAAACATTTTTTTGCCCTAGCGGAGCCCAACAAAGTAAAATATCTATTATTAGTGGTCTAATTCAATATTAAGTTTTACATATTTGAATTTAGAGAATTGTTAAGGGGCACCACTGGTACTCAACACCATAAGTAGATGACATACTGTTATTGGTGCAATCTAATATCAGGTCTCACTTATTTAAATTTAATAAGGATTATGAGATATCGCTAACCAATTATGAGGCGACACCTCATGTAGTGTTAAGCACCTTAAGAAACTAAATAACGACACTCTTGAATTGTTGGATTTTTGTATGTCTACGTATTTCTAGGGATTCCAAACATTACTTTGGCCTAGTGGAGCCCACCAAATTAGTATAATTCAATATAAGGTTTCACATATTTGAATTTAAAGAATTGCTAAAGAGCACTACTGGTGCAATCTAATATCAAGTCTCACTTATTTAAATTTAATAAGAATTTTGGAGTATCACTAACCAATTATGAGGAGACACCTCATGTGGTATTGGGTACTTTAAGATACCAAATAGCAACACTCTTGAATTTAATAAGAATTATAAAGTATCACATCGTGTGATATTGGACAACTTAAAATCTCAAATATAATAACATCCATACTTGGATGAGAACTCTACTCATATCTCAAAAGATTTTCTTTATTTATTTTTCATCATGAGATTTTGACGACGTGTTCTTGAAGTTGTGATTATAAATACTTTAACCTTGTTTTCCAAGTCCAACTTCACAACTTATTGAGTATACATAAATATCATCAGTCGGTCACTTACGTACTTACTCTAATGCAAAGTTTTCTTTGTACACACTCATATAATGCAAATAAATATATGATTTAGGTGTTGTTTTCTTAAAAAAAAAATAGATTTTTATTTAATTAATTAAAAATTTAATAATTAAATATAAAATGTGTTTGGTAACTTTATTTTTATTTATTATTTTTTAAAATTTTGAAAATAAAATTTTTTTTTCACTTTAATTTTTTTTTAAACAGTTTTCAATTTTTCCAATATTTTTTTCTTCTCTTCTTTAAATCAACAGATCATATTGTTAACCAAAAAATAAAAATAAAAGTTATCAAACGTATTTATTATTTTTTATTTTTAAAAACAAAAAACAAAAATAGTTACCAAGCATATTTTTATTTTTTAAATATAAGAAACAAAAATAAAATAATATTTTCATTTTTTTGTTTAAAAATTCAAAAACCAAAATTTTACCAAACGGGCCCTTAGTAATAACTTTTTAGTCACAATATATATTTTGTATGACTATATGCAATTTTTAGTCAGCGTAAATGATCACGCCATGTTGTGTTATTACCTAATTTTTTAAAATTTTGACATGATTTTTCATGAAAATGGAATAATTATTTATTAATTATAAACTAATTAATGACAAATAAGTAATTTCTTTCATTGAAGGTGCTTAAATTAAATGCCTTTGTTTTGGTAGTACCACACTAATATATAAAATAAGTACATTTTAATAATTACTTATGACACTTTTTATTTACTTGCGTCAAAACAATATATAGTAAATAATTAGTATTGCTTAAGTAGTAAACAATGAGCACTTATATATATATATATATATATGCTAATTAGGCATACAAGCAATCCGTTTCTCTAATCTTTAGTTAATTATTAGAGTAATGAATATGTGCACCTAAAATATACACTCAAACATTACGTACAGTAATGTGAGAGTTTAGCTTAGCCAATCATATTTATAAAAATAAAGACCAACTGTTTTAAAAAGCAGTTACACGTTACTGTGTGTAATATTTGGGTACATATTTTAAGTGCACATATCATTACTCTAAGGGGGTGTTTGGTATGGGGTAAAGTAAATGTGGGAATGAGAATCTAAATCATTTCCTATGTTTGGTTCAAATTTTAAGGGAGTAAAGTTAATAATTTGTGTGTTCTCCACATATATTTTAAAGGTAAAGTGAACATTTTTGTACACAAGAGTTTAATATTACTTCAATATTCTAAATCAATTTACACTTTCCAAGGCAATTCAACTACTCAAAACAAACACTCCCTAATTATTACGGAGTTTAGTTTGGAGTTACTTTTGACCTAGAAAACATTGAAAAAATTGTGTTTTGCTCCCCACTATGCGTATCTTGGACTAAGATATATAAATCCAAAACAAAATATATATTTGAAGAAATGCAAGACATACATATATTGGACCATAAAGAAAAGTGCCACCACTACTAAGAAGTACTTTTAATTTTAATAAGTTCACTTTTTGGTTTCTTGGTCCTAAACCAGTTTAATATATATGAGTGGCTATTTGACATCTTAAGATACCTAACAACACATGAGTTGTTACTTCATGATTGATTATCGATATCCTATAATACTTATTAAATCCAAAAAGTAAGACATAATATTAAATTACACCAATAACGGTATGTCATCTACTTCTGTTATTGAACACTAATAAGGTCACTTAACGATTCTCAATATATATATATAGTATGCATTTTCTATAGTACTCAACCACATAAGCGTCCCCATATATAAACAAAAATTCCCTTTGAAAAAGGTGGCCTTTATTGCATTATATTATAAGTACCAAAGCTCATGTATGAAATGGTCCAAAAAGGAACCAGCTAGCTTCTTTAAACACAAATCAAGTCGATTATTTGTATGAGTACACATGTATGTGCATGGCCCCTCGTTCGTTTCCGTAGTTTAAATGATTTTTTTGGGTTAAAGATTGAGACTTTAAGGTGTCACATACAGACATGCTAATTTCGATGGAGATTGGGTGAGCCATGACCCACTTAGAAGGGGTTCCAGCTCTATATGTGTGTGTGCACATCTATACTATATATATATATATATGATATGACCCACATCATCTCCACCGTCCTCTTTATTATTTCGACCTTTTTTGTTCTACAATTCAATTGAAATGATTATACTTCCAACCACCAAAGTGATGATACTCCAACCAACTCTAAAGTGACACGTGTGGGTGAATTGACCATGAGTCCCCTTTGGTACATTATATCACATGACAATTTTAGTTAGGGATAGAAAAATAACATAATAGCCATGTCTTATTCTATATAAAAAAAACTTATGGACAAAAATAGGATTTTAACGCATGAAATGTAATACTTGTAGAGTTTTGCATCCTAATTTTTTTAGTATGACAAAAATGTTCTTAAATTATAGTAATAATTGCAAATGTGCCCTTTTTGTTGCATCGTGTTAGGTGATGTTTGGTTGGGGGTGATGAAATGGAAAATAATCAATTTTTATTCCATTATTTTGTTTGGTTGTATTTTAAAGTATTAGAATGACATTCCAATAGAATGATTTTTCCACTATTTTTGTAGAACGACTTTTCGATTTGAAAATAAGAGGAAATATCATTCCAATGCAAGATTAAATTTTTTATTCTATTCCAATTCATTTTTATATTCTCATTCCTATTTCTCCATTTTTATTCTCCAACCAAACGTCACCTTAATTTTTTAAATAGATTGATAGGCCACATGCATAGTTGCGTACAAACAAGGTTTACTTAATTAACTAACTAAAGTTAGCCAAAATCAAGTTTATTTCTACTAAACATACACATGTTAGCTCTAAATTAGACCACTATTATGTATGTGTTTTTCATCTAAACTCTCTAATCACGCCACATTAGTGTTACATCAGCGAAGTGTTTAAAAAATGAACAGAATGCAACATAATGGGCATGTGTTGCAATGGTTGTTGTTGTTCGAATTGTTTTTTTTAACTGTTTACAAGTGGCTAAGTCATTAGGATAGGGTCGGGATATGGTTATAGGGTTGGGGTTTGGGATAGGGTATTTATAGGGTTGGGGGTCGGGATATGGTCTTTATAGGGCCGGGAGTCGAGATAGGGCTGAGGGATGGGATAGGGTTTTTATAGAGTCGGGGGTCAGGATAGGGTCTTTATAGGGTCAAGGGTCGGGATAGGATCTTTATAGGGTCGAGATAGAGTTGGGGTTGGGATTTAGTCTTTATAGGGTCGGGATAAGGTCTCTATATGGTCGGGATAGGGTCGGGGGTCGGGATAGGGTCGATATAGAGTTAGGGGTTGGGACATGGTCTTTATAGGGTCGGGGGTCGAGATAAGGTCTTTATAGGGCCAAGATAGGATCTTTATAGGGTCGGGATAGGGTCTTTATAGGGTCGAGATAGAGTTGGGGTTGGGATTTAGTCTTTATAGGGTCGGGATAAGGTCTCTATATGGTCGGGATAGCGTCGGGGGTCGGGATAGGGTCGATATAGAGTTAGGGGTTGGGACATGGTCTTTATAGGGTCGGGGGTCGAGATAAGGTCTTTATAGGGTACGGGGTCGGGATAGGTTCTTTATAGGATATGATGCTTATTATCACAAAGTAATAATTCTTAATATTTGTAATAAAAAAAAGTCATAGACATACATCCTAGGGATAATAATATCTTAAAAAAATAGGGAGTACTAGATATCTGCTTACTATCTCCAAGGAATCCACTCGGTTGGGATAGGAGTATTAAATGTAATTTTTGTTGATTATTTTATTTTATTTCATTTTAACGTTTTTTTATAAAACAAAATAAAATTGGTAAAAATTATTTTTATTAAACAATAACTTTTAATTAATATATTATTGTATGCATATTTAATTTAGATAATATTATATTAGTTATGTAATTTGAACAAATTATTATTTGTATGCATATTTAATTTTGATATTATGAATTAAAAAAAAATATTTAAATATTTTTTTTAATTATATAACAGTATTAGGGGCGATTTTTGTCGCTGCTAATAATATAAAAGTCGCAGCTAATATTGTATTTTATTAAATAGTTTTTATTTTTTTTAATTACATAAAAATATTAGGGGTGACTTTTGTGGCTGCTAATAATATTAGGGATGGAATTTTATACAAGAGACTCGATTTTTAGGGGCGACTTTCAATTTTTTAGGGGCGATTTTTTTGTCGCAGCTAATAATCAACATTAGCGTCAAATTATTAGCGGCGACATGTCGCCCCTAAAGCCCCTATTTGTTGTAGAAGGGGCATGTTTGTAATGGTTGTTGTTGTTTAGGATGAATTTGTGCCACGAAAAAAAATTCAAGGGGGATTTTCACCATACAAAAAAGTTGTGGGGGCAAAACTCTACAAATGCCATAATTTAGGGGAAAATTTCTAATTTGTCCAAAACTTATAGGGAAATTCTGCAATAGTACTTTACAAAGGCCATAGTTTAGCACTGTGCTCCTTTTTTCTATTTCTCTCGATCTGTCTCTCTTCTTCTGAATTTGAGTAAGAGTTAGATAAGAGAGAAAGCGAGGAGGAGAGAGACCGAGAGATAGAGAAAGGGGGAGAGGAATTCTCAGTACTCCATCTCCTTCCTAAATGCAAGAGAAAATATCTTGATTTGTGGTTTCAAACCACAAGGCAAGCAAGCTATACAAGAGAAGTTTAAGATGACTAGTTCTAGGAAGAGTAAATCTAGATCTTATTATTTCGAAGAGTACTTTAAATATGCACGTAAGTTTTCCTTTTCTTAAGTCATCGGAACCTAATCCAATATCATATATATATATATATTGGATAATTCTTCTATAGGTGTTTCACTTTAAACCCTACCGGTAGGGCTTTCAATGTTTCTCGCCCGTGAACAGTTTTCGGCGTGATTTTTTTTTTACCATGTATATTATAGCTATTTAGAGCATCCTACAAATTTTTAGAAAATTCCGAATAGTTTACAGTACCGAAAACTAGGTTCAAACATGTTGCTTTCTACGCGCATAAAAAAATTAGTCACGGGTGCAACAACATGTTTGGACTTAGTTTTTGCTACTGTAAACTATTTTGAATTTTTTGAAAATTTGCAGAATGCTCTAAATAGCTACAATATATACGGTCATAAAAAAAAATCGCACCGCAAACTATTCATGGATCGAGAACACTGAGTGCCCCACCAATAGGGAAGCCCCTATAAAAAAAATTCTCTTCTAAGTTTTTTTATTCAATATTTTCTGTGAACATTTCTTTTATGATATTATAGTATCAACTTATTTAATAGATGTACTCTAATTCCTTGTTGGTTACGGAATACCAACTTATTATTTAGTTATGACTTTGTAAAAGAAAGAAGAAAACTGACATGATTTTCAGTGAAAGCTACTAACATATGTATATATATGTATATATATATATAGCCAATGGAATAAATGACTGTGACGATAACAAAACCAATTAAGAATAAGAACCTATTTGTTATATATAAGAAGTCATATGGACCCTACGTAGATTTTTAATACACAACTACACTATGATCAAACCATTTAGAGTTATTATATATAAGCCAATTTTCAAAATTTTGTCTATATATAAAAACTTGTCAACCAAGTTTGTAAGCCATCGTTGTGACCAAAAGTCAATTTTCAAAGCTCGTGAGTCGTCACAAAAAGTGAAAAATGATATTTATATATCCTATTAGGCAGGTAAAGAATTATTTGACATTTAAAAAAAAATGACATATCTCAAAATAGAACGCATCCACTTTTTTTTTGATAATATTGATACAATTTTTTTTTCAGGTTTATACTTTTTTTTAAATCTTGTGTTTTGTCTCATTACTTATTTAAACATTGTATTTTGATAAATTACTTTTTGGACCCTATATTTTGTAAAATTGTTAAAATAGAATCCTATGTTTTGGACCCTTTTTTTCCAATGTTTTTATATGACAATGTATATCGTATTCATTTAAGACACCTTGCAAATTTTTAAGAAATTCTGAATAATTTACAGTACCGAAAATAAGATTCAAATAATTGACTTTTGCACACTTATATAAAATAATAAATAAACATGCTTACAACAAACTGTTTGAACTCTATTTTCTGTACCATAATTTATTCGGAATTTGTTGAAAATTTATAGAATATTCTATATAGTTACAATGTACACCATCATATAAAAAAATTTAAAATTATATCTATTTAGATATCAAAAATAGAAAAAAAAAATGCTTTGAAGTTGTAAAAATGTGAATGAGCTGTAGTCAATCCATATATATATATATATATAATAGAATTTGAAAAAGTCAGTCAAACAGATACTTCTTTGGTTTACTGTGTTACCTCTTTTTGGACACTCCCCAATTCCACGCACATATATATATATATATATATGTATAATGGATTATTGACTCATACAAATCTATAAAATATGTAAACCCTAAATTACTCTATTCTTATTTGTTTCAATTTTTATCATTTTTCCACATCATGCCTTGCTATCTACATGGAAATTAGGTATATTGTCCTTCTCGATAAATATATCTTGTTTATTATATACTATGTTAGTTGATGTTTTAAAATAATTAATAGAGATGGGAATAATAAACTTTGTTTAATTATGTATATATATATATTTATTCATTTGTACTTATATTAATTAACAGATGGTTGAGATGTATCCTTAGGATAAATCTTAATATTGAAATTACTAATTTATGCCTATATTGAATTATTAACACATGCGATCACTTATTTGCCTCATACAATGATGGCACATAAATATTAAGAGATGTATGTACTTTATATTAGGATTATTGGTATTAATTAATAATTTGAAATCTTATTAATTGATATATATATATATATTAGATGATGACATTGTTGCTTTGTGTTTGAAAGTTATTATTAGATCAATACTACTCATGTGGAATATACCATGCATTTAGGTTTTCGGGTTTATGCAAAATACCAGAGATGTCTCCTGGTTATCATAAATACTAAAATCGTACCATCGGTTTTGTTATTCATACTAAAATGATACCCTAAACTTATTTTTAGTCAAAATTATTTTTGTAAATACACTTTTACCGCTCACTTATTAATTTTGTTTATAATTATTTAAGAAATTAAATAAAATGAAAATAATAATAAAACTTAAATATACATTTATATACTTTAAATAAATAATAATACTATAAATTTATTTAATTTAATTCAAGTTAAATATTAACACTACAAGAAAAATATTTTTTAGCGGTGACAATACTCTAAATATATAAACTTGAATTTATTTATTTAAAGTATTTATTTTATTCTCATTTCTTTAAGTTTATATGTTCTTGAAAACAAAGTTTAATTATTATTATTAATTTATTAAAAGAATTAATATTAATTTTAGTTATAGATAAAATATATAAGTGAGGGTAAAATGCTCTTTAAAAAATAAGTTCAACTATAAAAGGTCTAGAGTACTACTTTGGCATAAACAACAAAACATAAGTACTATTTTAGTATTTATGAAAATTGGGAGGCATATTTGGCATTTTGTATAAACTTAAAGGACTAAAATGGTATATTTTCAAAATTAAATAGCATCGGAAAAGTACTGATCATACTAATCGTCTATCATTAATTATTTTTCTTGATAGATTTATCATAATGATTTGATATCACTACTCTTCTATAACTAATAAAGTGGTGCTTTAGAAATTATATGAAAACTAATTTTTACAAATTAAAGCACCAAGTTGATTATTATAAAATTTACAACATTGACTTTAATTGAACAATAAATATAAAGTATTGCGATTTCATGGTTGACAACTTTTTATTTTTTATTTTTACGTCAATTAATTAAAAATTAATGTCAACCAATGTAATATATATATATATGTATATTACTCATGATGTGAATTGATTTATGTTTTGATTAATGTATCCAATTTTGTAAAAATAATATACAACTTTGATATCATTCATAAATCATTGCCATTAATAGTTAGTAATAAACCACTTTAATTTTATTAATTAAATGGTTGGTTGTTTTTCAATACTATATATTATAATTAATATTTATACATGTGAATATATATATAATTTATTTATAATAAAATAAAATTATGTGAATGTCTGTAACAGGATGTTTTCGAAGACAGGAAAGCAAATCTGGTATGCCAATAAAATTTGGGGGAGATATAGCATTCCCAAGCATCGAATTGTGGCTTGGATTGCTGCTTGAAATAGACTTAAAACAGGGGATAGAGTCTTCGGTTTGGGAGATGTAGCTTGCTATCTCTGTGGAAATGAGCAAGAAACTCATGACCATTTGTTTTTTCGGTGCACTTTCAGTAGACAATGTATGGAGCAGCTGATGCTTTGGATCGGTATGGGGTCAAATCAATATCGATTCAAAGGGATCTTGAACTGGATAAGAAGATGCAATCACAGCAAGTTGCGGAAGGACATATACATTCTTTTTTTTAATGTGTGTGTGTATATGGTGTGAAAGAATAGAAACAATGTTTATTGGCACAGTAAAGGTGAGTGTATAAAGAGTTTTGTGATTGGCACAGTAAAGGTGAGTGTATAAAGAGTTTTGTGGGGAGAGTAAAGCAGGTTGTTAGTATTAGAATTAAAGTCTTGAACATTAAAAAAATTGGTGAGAAAGATAGAGTCTGGTTTCAACAATTAGTTGGAACTGTGAGTTGATTTGTTTCAGGGTTTTTATCCCTGTTTAGTCTTTCATTGTACAGCTGTTGAGGTTGGAATATACAAGTTCTTATTTACTAAAAAAAATAAATAATAAAATTATGGAGTATGCATGAGACGGCAAAGAAGCATTAATGATTCGAAAACACCTACTCTTCTAAACATGTTTAGTTGTTAATTAACACTACATATATACTTAATAATCAGTATCACTAATCTAATACTATTCTAGATTATTATGACAAATGTTTTTCCCATAGTTTTTTATTATTTAATGAAAAAATATATATATGGTAAACAGCAACTACATATTTTATTTATGTACAATCACAGTTTTACGTTACACAAAATCTCTGCTTCCCTCCCCCAAATGATCACTATATAATTGAAAAAAAAAGAGAGTAAGTTTGTTGTGGAATAATATATATATATATATATATATTTATATAATGGTTTGGAGAAATATGAGTCAACACTTTGTGTATATTATATATATTTATATGAATGCAAATGTGTTATATATATATATATATTTATATATATCAACTGGGTAGTGTGCAAGGCTGGCATGAATCATACTACTGCACCAACATTGCATGCTCTAATGGATAGACTTAATTAGCTCTTTCTCTCACTGTTAGGTTATATAAATATATATATATATGTATGGATATTTTCCGTGGAGAAAGTAACTATATTATTGTATTTGTAACACTTATTTATTTAAGTTATTTTTTTTGCGATGAAATTACATTTTGTTTATGTTTTTGTGCAGTTTAGTACACTTGTTTGTTTCGTCGTTAAGTCCGCCACCATGACATGAAATTTACTTATAACTTTAATACTTTCATCGCAAATATCTCTTAAGTTGGACACTTTTGCCACAAATATCCATTTAATTGAATACTTTTACCTACGTATTACAATCGGACTTAATGGTGAGAATTAACGGTTGTACTAAATTGCACCAAAACATAGATGAAAAATACTTTTGCCGCTAAAAAATAACTTGGGTACTTAAGTGCTACAAACATAATAAATTAGATACTTTCACCACAAATATCCTATATATATATAGGAATTCTCCTATAGGGGCTTCACTTTAAGCCCTACCGGTGAGGCTTTTAGTGTTCTTGACCCGTAAACAGTTTTCAGCACAATTTTTTTTATGACCATGTATATTGTAGCTATTTAGAGCATCATGCAAATTTTCAGAATCTGAATAGTTTACATTACCGAAAACTAAATTCAAACATGTTATTGCGCGCGTGACTAATTTTTTTATTCGTGTGGAAAACAACATGTTTGAACCTAGTTTTCGGTATTGTAAACTATTTATAATTTTTTGAAAATTTGCAAGATGCTCTAAACAACTACAATATACACGGTCATAAAAAAGAATCACGCTGAAAATTATTCACAGGACGAGAACACTGAGAGCCCCACCAATAAAGCTTAAAGTGAAGCTCGAAGAATTGTTATATATATATATATATATCGTTGTGAATATAATTATATTATATGTTAAATGGACCATCAAAACAAACAGTGGTGTCACATAATATACACAACATGCATTATATATGACGTATATGATGTCTTTCATTCATATATTTACTATATAATTTTTTGAATATCAAAGAAAGTTATTTTTCCAAGAAGTATTAGAGTAAGTTTGACTTCAAATTTGTCAAAAATAAAAAAATTAGAAAAGGAGGAGATTACAGCAAAGGAATCCAAGGTAGAAAGAAAGAGTATAGTACGTAGTATTAAATTATTTATTATGGCAATTATAAATGATTATTGGTAGGGATTAAATGCAATATTTGGTACCACGGAAAGGAAGAATCAGATCTAATAATATATAAATACTCATTTTATAAAAGATTTATTTTTATATAAAAAAATTTATTAAATAAAATTTGGGTGTAAAATTGAGTACGTACATTCAATCTCATTTGTAGCCATATTTTAAATCTTTTTCTTTTTATACCCAACATTTTAGCTACTATTCCTATTATACCATTTTTCTTGCTCAAACACTTACAATACAATGTACTTTTCAAGAGGTATTATGGGAAATGTAATTATAAAAATAGTTAATACTAAACTAAATGTATTTATGGCTAATTTTAGTTGATTAATCTTAAAAATGGGTACTTTTCAAATTATCCCAATTTTTTTTGTATATTTCAGTAATTATATTCACTTGGACTTTAGACTTTGGACTTGCTTAGATCACATTCACACATGTTCCATAGGCCTGGCCCAATAAGCTGAAAATGGACCAATTTTCTCATCAATAGAATAGAAAGTGGGCTCGTCTCTATGGTTATTATGGGCCGAAACATTGATACAAGTATTTGTTGGTTTCCCCAAAAACAATGGAATAGATAACTATTGCAAAGATACAAAAATGGTATTTTTCTAAACATGACATCAAAATTTACACATAAATGAAAAAAATATATATGCATATGGCATTAACTCTATTTGTATTCTTGAAAATGATATCATATATTTATTTTTTTTTGACAATTTTGAGAGTCTAATTTTATCTATTATTTTTCTTTTGAAAAAAAATTCAAATATAAGAATCTATCCAATAATGGCACTACGATCATGAAATTGTGAGTGTTCCTGTGTGACAAATGAATAACTAATTTAAGAAGGAGAGTTTTTACAATTAATTTTTTTGATATTATATAATTATAAATTTAGCATAGTTTGAATTCAATTTCGAAAACACATAGTTTGATTTAAAAGGAAGATTTTATTATTATCATTAATAGAAAAATGAAGTCTGTCCTCTAATATTTTTTTTTTAATTTTCGAAAAAACGGAAGAAAAAAAAAGGTTTAATACGTAAATATAGGATAGCTTCCAACAAATTGGTTATCAACGCACTCATTCAAAGATTTATTCATCACAAATAATTTAGTAGTGTATAATAAAATCCACAATTATTTATCACAAAAATACCAATTACAATATAGATCTTACATAAAATATAGAGGCACCTTCTGTGTATTTAGAAGTTTACCAAAATCAATTAATTCATCCACAGTTTTTCCCTTCAATTTCAGAGTATCACTGATGGGATCTTTGATTTTCTCCAAGCTCTTAGTCATCTGCATTTTGAACATCTTGCGCTTCTCTTTGCATTTCTCCAATTCAGCTTCTAAATCTCTGATCCTCAATTCTAGTTTTTCATCAATGTTTTTTTCATATCTAATTGCTTCAAAATAGAAATATCGCTCAATGACTCTTCCTATAAAAGTATAAAGTCTAATAGAATTTCTGTATCTAGTTCCTGCAATGGCATTTAGATAGAAAACCCAGTCCTGGAGAACATCCTTGGTGACATCCTTCATCTTAGTTCTGCACATTTGATCACAAACTACACAAAATATTGAAGCCAAGACACTTTTCATTCCAGGTGTCCAACTTGAGACCCTTGCACCAAAGAGATCTGATTCTGTGTACTGGTGGAGCAAAGTGTTTAAGATGTGGGCCAATGTGACTGGTACCTTATAACCCTTGATATCCACAACCTTTTGTCTCAAGTACTTTTCATCCAATTTCAAGCCTTCTCTAGGTCTATAAAATAGAAGCTCCCTAAAAAAGTTCCTGAAATCGGCTGAGCCAAAAGAAGGAAACTGAATGATTTTATAAATATTTTCAATTGATCGCCATTGCAGTATTCAATTAAGTGTGCCAAAACTAATTATTTCTATACATAAAAGTCGCTTTTCAAAACAGTATTCAATAGATTCATACAAAGTAATATCTATTTGCAAAAAATACCAATTTGATCCCGGTGTTTTCTCCGATTATGTGATTAGACCTTATGTTTTATTAAATAATATTTTAGGACCATATATTTTGCAAAACAGATCAAAATACTATCCTAAGTCCGATTTTGGTCAAAATATTTTTCAATATGACCAAAACACCCTTAAAGTAAACTAATTAATAATTAAAACATATTTGAAATAATGTAAAGATAAAGATTAAAAACTTAATCTATATAAAATTAAAATTTAATATTTTTTAAGAAACATATATTTAAGGAATTCGAAATCCATGCTTTTCTCTTTGTCAAATTACTAAGACTAACACCAATGTTCATGAACAAGGTTAATCTTTGTTCACTACTAAAGGAAATATAATAAATAGTAACCCAAGTTATTAATTTGTGTGGGGTTAGTGTTACTAGTGGTCAATGTGATTAATGCAAATAGTGTATTCTCATATAATTTTATTGGACTAAAGTAATTAGCACACATAACTAGAACATACTAGTAGTATAACTAACACTTGGAATAGTGACCTAACTATTTTGGGAACTAAGTAACCAAAATAGAATTCTTAGATCATCTATAATGGATCGTATAAATTTTGTGCTAAATTTCGCTAAAAAATGATCAAATATTATATTTGGCCCAATTTTTACAATTGTGCTCCCATGTATAAGGTGTAAATTAATTCTAAAAGTCAACAAAATCATTTAATTTTTATTGACAATATATAAAAAAAATATAAATTAATAAATGAAAAGTTAAAAAGCTTTCAATTAATATAAAAGACATTGATTAGTGACAAAAAAAGTAAATAAAAAATGTAACAATTATTGTGTGTTAAATTTGACTCATACTATATTTTGTGTCAAATTTGGCACACCTTTTGCAATATCATTGGAGCTACATTTCTTCAAGATATGCTAAAATATAGCGTATCACCACTTTATAGCACTTCACGGGAGATGCTCTTAAGTTAAATATATATTTATATATATATATATATATATATATTCTTACTAAGATTTAATGAATTTCAAGATTTATGGAGATTTAATGAATTTTCTCATAAAAGCATTTTATGAATTTTACCAAAATAGTTTTTAGTAACTTTGGTAACTAAACTTAGCTTTTTGTTTGGATAATTAAAATATGTTAAACATAATTTAAAACCAGAATAAGTTCTTGAAAGTCTTAAAATTAATTTGATTAAGTATTTCTAATATTCTAAATAACATATCTTATATTGGAAATCAATTTGACAAAACATCAAAAAAAAACAAAAGTGACATTTACATAAAATTATGGTATTTCTGTAAATAAAAATTAAGACTAGAATATGATTATTGGTACTTGAGCGACTAGAATTAGGTCAAGCGATGCAGTGACCTAAGTGAAGCAGTAGATTATATTAGAACATATTGGTGTGAATATATAAGTTAATTATTAGAATATTACAATAACAAAATTAGAACAGATTAGTAATAAAAGTCACAGTCGAGATATCCAATTATCAAGATAGTAGCTTATATTAGTAGTATATGTGTTGTTGCTAAAGTATAATTTCATATAAGAAATCATATTGTTGTGAATATATAAGTTAATTATTAGAATATTACATTAATAATATTAGAACATAGATTTGTAATACAAGTCACAGTTGAGACAGTAAGCTAACTAATTTTGGAAGTAGGTAACCAAATTATTCGATATCCAATTATTTATGCATTCAAGTATCTACTCTCACGCTTGAACTAGACTATTAGTCATTAGTAGACATAACTAGATCATGTTAGTAGTATAAGTCAAACTTGGTAGAGTAACCTAATTATTTTAGTAAAACAACTTTTGGTAACTCTAGTAACTAAAACTCTATCTTGGTTTAGATGATTAAAGTATGTTAAACATTATTTAAAGCAAAATAAGTCATCAAAAGTTATAAAAATGGCTTCATAAAGTATTTTCAATGTTTAAAATAGCATTTTTTTTTTATTTTATATCAATTCAATTAACGTGAGTAAGAAAAAGTGGTATTTTTCTAAATGAAAATTAAGGTACTTTAGTATATTGACGCACATGAAAAGGCTGAGCAATATGCATCTTTCACTTCGTCTCTATTTAAAGTATAATTATTAGTACTTGAGTGACTAGTAACCTAACAATTAATCAATCAAACGAACCATGAATTTTTATTTCTCTTCACACATTAAAAGTAGAAAAAAAACATAGGAAGTTTCTAAAACAAACACCGAAAAAAATTGTAATTATTGAAGGTCATGTACATTCATGAACTAGTGGTCATGGTAGAAAGAGGACTACTTGGGTATAGAATTGACCATCAACCGAAAAATTTATTACCATAATTTTTTAGTAATTTATGCATAACTTTTTACTCAGTCATGGAAATTGGATGTTCTTTATATAGTTGGAAAGCTTGTTTGAGATTTAGAGTATAACAAGAGTGATATGGGTTATAGAAAGGGAAGTAAAATTTCATGATTATGGGTTGGTTTATGAATTTTAAAGCTAATGCTTATACGTTGTGACTTAGGGCTCGGTAAAGATACTTGAAGGAATAACGAATATTGTTGCTCCTTGGACATGAGGTAAGAAGAGTGAACACTTGCATACAGGGTATACACTTGACGTACTTGTATGTCTATTTGTTATGTGATTATGATACGATTTATGTTTAAAGTTATCTATGAGGTGAATATTTGTAATAGAATAAATAGATCCCCCTCCCCCCCCGAACTATTACTACTGTCACACCGTGCCCCCTGAATATTTCGCGTTGTTAAAAATTACTCCCGAACTATGCACGTTACTGAGTTGTGGGACTTCTGTTAGATTTCATCCTATGTGGCTAACAAATAACAAATTTGACATTTTGGGGTACTGACGTGGCACGTGTATAATTCAAAATTTAAAAATATAATAAAAAATCATTTTAAAGATTAAAAAAAATGAAAATTTTGCGTGACATGCTTATGGTTGGAAAATTTGCATGTTTACGTTACGATAAATTTTGCATGCTTGTGTATAGTATAATACATGCTTACGTTTTCGTGCTTTGTTGCACACTTGACCAAATTAGTATTGGTTTGCGGCTTTTGTTTATAAAAGTATATGTGATGTATTATGATTTGATTATATATATATGTGTGATTATGTTGTTTTAAGTCTGGGTTGGGGGATTATGTCCTACATAGCTCTTCTTACTAAACGTTAGCTCACGGGTGCTATGTGCTGCAGGTGAAGAAAAAGAGTTGGTTGTGTTGCAATAAGTTGGAGAGCTTTGGTGGAGGGCGTACATATTCAGGATCTAACGACTGTTAGGGGTCAGTCCTACTTGGGTTATATTTTTACTTTGGCTTTAGTTATTAGTGAAAATATTTTGTTGGTTTTTCTTAGAATTTTGATTAGTAGTTTGGATCATTTGTTTTATTTTCTAAATAATGAGACTACAGAGTTTCTTTTGTTTTAAAGAATGTTGAATAAGCCATTTTGATTTAGTAAAGCTGATTTTATTTAGTCTAAATGTACCTAATTAATGTTCAAAGAAATTGGGGCAATACAAAACACTTGCTAGAAAATACATCAAAGCCTTGATAATTCCAAATAGTTATTTCCTAAAATTGTGAGTTCCTTAGCGTTTAAAGATAGAGGAAATAAATTTTTGGACAAAGGTCTAGAACATTGTTGAAGTTGGTGATTCACACTACTCTGCACTCTACTATCACTTTTCCATCTTTTATTATTATTTTTGTCTATTATTCATATTGTATTATTATTGCTTTGAGTTTGTATTTCTTCATTTCTTTTTCTTCTCCTATTTTCATTACTTTTATTAATATTTTAAGCATAGAATTTAGGGACGTAAATGGGGCGGGTCGGCCCCGACCTGCTAAGCTTATGTCCCGACCCGACTCGCCCTGTTAAAACATTTGATGCTGGTCGGGTCAGACCGGCCCCGGATGTGATGGAGTGGGTCAGACCCGACCCAGTAAGGGTTTTTTTTATTTAATAAAAGAAAGACTAATGTTTTAAAATATGTTATAATATAAAAATAAATGGCAAAAAAATCTCTCATACTAGACATAAATGAGCTGCCTAAATTTTTTTATAAATGATCTTGCATACTAAAATAAAATAAAATTTAATATACTTCAAAGCAAAACATCAATTTTCTCCTCCATCTCTCTTAAATATATTTTATCTTGTTTTTATATATATATAAATAGAAGACTTCTCAATGGCTACTACCCATTGATGGGTACTAACAATTATGATGATGTGGCAATATGGTGACTTGGTATAGCAAGTCACCAACATGTAATTTTTTTTTGGTACATTAATTTTGAATTTAGTTATTATTTTTTTTACCATAATTAATATTTATGTAGAAATTTTAATCTTTATATAGAAATTGACATAATTTTATACCATTCTCCAATTAGTTCATGAGGATTTTATATACATACACGTAACAATGTGCAGGTAATATATGAAATGATCATGTACAGTGTTTTCAAAGAAAGATTATTTGTACTGTCAAAAATGTCTGCTGGTGAGGCATTGTACTAGACTAAAGCAGATTTAGACCAAAATTTTGGACATGCCAATTTACTACTATGATCTTGGTTTATGGTCGTCTAAGGCTGATCAACTTTTTTAATTTTACATACATATCCTTGTCATTTTACATAAATACCCTTGTAAGAAGAAGAAGAAGAAGCAGTGTGATTCCGAAGACTGAAGTGAGAAGAACACTTCTGCCATTGTTATGTTCAAGAAAACTTTATGCCAACTTCACAAGCACTTGTTTTGTACTTCGCCACCACACTTCAAATCAGCACACACCAACTCCGCAAATGTGTTTAAACCATTTGTGAACTTTCCAAGCACTGAAATAGCCTTACCACTCGACTGGTACGTGCCAATCTTGCAAGCTTGTTGTGACCATGCTCTGGCTCGGCAAGGCAAGCATGTTCATGCTCAGTTGGTTGTTAATGGCGCTGGACTCAGCACCAAAAATAATCTTCTGTGTACTAAGCTTTTGGCCATGTATGTTCTGTGTGGAAGCTTTTTACATGCCAAGAATGTGCTTCGTTACCTTGAGTTGGGTCTTGCCTCACCTTGGAATTGGATGATTAGAGGGTTTACTATGATGGGTTTGTTTAATTATGCTTTGAGGTTTTTTAATAAATATTATATGTATATACGATATGCTAATGAATAAATTTTCTTTTAATGTATATTATAGGCTATTAAATATATCAATCACCATTTTTATTTTTGAAAACAAATAGAATTATAATTTTTTATTAACTATTGAAGGATATTTAATAAATCAATATAATTATAATTTTTCATTAATTAAAATTAAAAAATAAATAAATATACGTACACTCTAATGTTGAAATTATTAATTATATATAGAAACAAAAATATGTTGCAGAACTGTAATTGAGTTAATTATTAATAAATTTTTATTATAATTATTTTTTTTCTAAATATATTATCTTCTCCTTATTTGGATTGACTTTTGACATTAATATAGTCCATTTATCATTTATACACATTCTACATCTGCAAGAAAATTTGACTTTGAGCAATGGTTAATTACGAACATTATGTGCAAAATGAAAAAAAATACTGAAAATGCATTGTTTGAACATGAAGTGGAAGTCGATGCGGAGGGTTTGCATATAGAAGGTACTGAGGATGATGATGTTCATGTACATGACAAATGGGCCCAACCTAAAGTTGCACAATGGACAATCTTGCTTGAATTTTTGGGATCTAAACTTGTTAAAACAGGAAAAGCAACTTCTCAAGACAACTTACGGACCAGTTCTAACAAACTTTTAAAATGTGATCAAAATATTTATTTTATATATAAACTCCAAGTTGCGAAAAAAATAATAATACCAAAACCTTAAGAATTTTTTTTTTAATTCAAAATGATGAAAACTTGGTGAACAACAAATAATGAGCTAGCATGCATGTGTTTCTATCTCTCAATTGTTCTAACAATTCAATCTATCTATATACTTATATAAAGCTGAGCTTAAAGGAGGTGTCGTGGCAGCTTGTATGACCTTTTTTTAACTATTCTTTGCTTTCTCAATTTTTTGATTTGTTAAAATTTTAAATTATATTTATCTAATAATAATATAGTTGACACAAATGTTGTTCGATTAGCTTATACATGATCTTTATTTATTTTCATGTATATCTAATATTAAATAAATTAATACGAGATAGCCTAAACATGTTTCTAAAATTGAATTCAAAGATAAACAAATAATATAATACTTACAGTATACGCAGCGGAATTAAGAGTCATTCCTTCAGCTTATCTAACTCTTGTATCCTTTCTGTCACAGAGTATTATCAAGAGACTGAACGATCTTCTATTTTCTTCACAATCTTCCAATGTATCCTTAGAATCACCTAGACTAGTGTGGGCAATTCTCAACACATGAGATAAATATAGAGATAAGAAGAGAAAATAACAAAGAGGTTTAGAAAATGACTTGTGTTTAGAGAGAATCTAAAACTATCAGAAAATCTGACTTGTGACTTATCAAACTTATTGTTTTGACTTCTCTCTAAGCACTCATTTTATAGACTCAATTAGGTCATTTAATTTAATTAAAAAATCAATAAAATAATAGCCATTTTGAAGCCCTAGGTCGAAATTATCATGGGCTATAGGCCCGTGAAATTTCTCATTTGATTATAAGCCCATTGGACTTAAAATCAAGGCCTATATTATTTTCTATTGATTTAATTAATTAAATCATTATTTAAATCCTTTATCAAATTAATTATTTATAATTTGAACCTTGATTTAAATTTATTTATTAATTTAGATATCAATTTATCTTAATTAATAAATTTGTCATAATTTATCTTTTCTTCTCAAAATTACACAACTCTGTGAAACTATCCAAAATTGACCTGGTCAACTTTGATAATTCTAATTGATGATTAAATCAATTAATTGAGACTATCTAGATGATTTTATCCAAGGTACAATGGGGACCATGGGCCTATGAAATCAAGCTCCAATAAGTTATTATAAATCTAACAAATAAATTTACTAACTTATTAATTCCTCGTGACTCCACTATAGACTTGGAATTGCACTCTTGAATTCATAGAACGCTCTATAACATATATAGATACGCTATTAATTATCCATTGTTACAACCATAATTGTCACTCAATCCTCTATAGACGGTCTACAATGAGAGAGGACTAAAATACCGTTTTACCCCTTATTGTATTTTATCCTTAAATAGAAAAGCCGCTACAGCAGGAGCTGATCAGTGCCGGAATAGAAGTGATTGTAGGCAAGTTGGCTAACTTGTCTATCCAGTCAAATCTGTTAGAGGATATACGAATTGGTCAGGGACATGACGACACGTTAACAACACATATGGATGCAGTCAGAGAAGGCAAGACTACATATTTCTCAATATCTAGTCAAGGTTTATTGAGATATAAGGATCGGTTATGCGTGCCAAATGATCAAAGTATTAAGAAGACGATTCTAGAAGAAGCGCACAGCACCCCGTACTCAGTTCATCCAGGGTCTACCAAAATGACTCATGATGTTAAGGCAGTATATTGGTGGCCAGGAATGAAGAAGGACATAGCAGAATTTGTGTCCAAATGTCTTGTATGCCAGCAAGTGAAAGCAGAGCATCAGCGCCCTGCAAGCTTATTGCAACCGCTTAGCGTACCAGAATGGAAGTGGGACGATATAGCTATGGACTTCGTGACGGGTTTGCCAAGGACAAATAAGCAGCATGATTCGACTTGGATAGTAATAGATAGACTAACCAAGTCGGCTCATTTCCTGCCTGTTAAGACTTCATACACGGCAGACCAATATGCAGACATCTATATCCAAGAGATTGTACGGTTGCATGGAATCCCCAAGACGATAGTGTCGGATAGAGGATCGGTGTTTACATCAAGATTTTGGGGAAGTTTACAGCAAGCTATGGGTACTAAGTTAAGTCTTAGTACAGCTTTTCATCCTCAGACAGATGGGCAGTCCGAGCGTACGATTCAGATTTTAGAGGATATGCTACGCGCGTGTGTACTTGATTTCGGAGGAGCATGGAACAAGTACTTGCCACTGATCGAGTTCTCGTACAACAACAGCTACCAGTCAACGATCGGGATGGCACCTTATGAGTTGCTATATGGAAGAAGGTGTCGATCCCCTTGGACTGGGACGAGGTAGGAGAGAGGCAGCTTCTAGGTCCCGAAGCTGTTAGACAAGCTCAAGAAGCAGTAGCGCTTATTAGACAGTGTATGCTTGCTGCTCAAAGCCGTCAGAAAAGCTATGCGGATGCCAAGCGACGCGATGTGGAATTTCAAGTTGGAGATCAAGTCTTCCTGAAGATATCTCCTATGAAAGGTGTCAAGCGGTTTGGGAAGAAAGGCAAGCTTAGTCCCCGATTCATAGGTCCTTTTGAGATATTGGACAAAGTGGGGGCAGTTGCGAATAGACTAGCCCTACCGCCTGCACTAGCCGATAGTCACAACGTGTTCCACATCTCGATGTTACGCAAGTATGTGTCAGACCCATCTCACGTCCTCAAGTACGATACGATAGCACTCCAGAAAGACTTAAGTTACAAGGAACGACCGGTTAGCATCCTAGATAGGGGGATAAAGCAGTTACGGTCCAAGAGCTTTCCTATAGTCAAAGTCCTATGGAGTAATAGTTCTGAATGAGAGGCAACGTGGGAGTTGGAGGAGGACATGCAAAGCCGGTATCCAGAATTATTTGGTAAGTAAATTTCGAGGACGAAATTCTTTTTAGTAGGGGAGAATTGTAGAGTCCAAGAACTTTACTTAGCTAGTTAGATAGTAGTATTATAATAATAATAGTATTATCTTTATGACTGTGGATTTTTGGTTCAGATCGGGATTTATTTGGACACTCATAGTAGTACTTGTAGATTTTCTAAGTTTAACCTATAATTTAAGAATATTAATTTTAACCTAAGGTTTGATTAATATGAATGATATTGAGGATAACATTTATTATACTATAAGGTTTAGATAAGAACCAATAGGATTTTAAGCACATGTTATGTATGGGTGATTAATGATTAAGTATTTTGAGGATTAAATTTATTAAGGGTAAATTTTGAATACCCTAAGGTCAGTCAGCAGCTTTGAAAACGTTTAAGGGCTTAGTCAAGGCTGTTTACTCAATTCAAATTAAGCCAAAAATGTGTAATTTCGTGTTTAAATAATCAGCGTATGCCGATATATCGCAGCTATAGGGGCGATATATCGCAACACGAAGATACGAAAAACACGAAACGATGCACGACTGCCTCGGGCATACTGGCCCAGGCGATATATCGCCTACAGGGGCGATATATCGCCCCTCTCAGCCTATTTTGAATGTTTTCAAAATCGTTTTCCATTCAACCCTTCAACCTCTTGATAAGTTCAGCACCTTTTTGAACGAGTCTTCAGCCTCTGCTGAACGATAATTCAAATTATTTTCACCTAAAAAGCCATTATTTTTATTCAAGTTAAATTAAGATCCTTTCATTCCTAAACTCTATAAATAGGACCTAGTACCCAGCCATTATTCATCTTTTACTCTAAGTTCAGAGACTGCAAGTTGCTAGGTGAGTGTGAGAGTGTAAACACTTGGGTTGGGAATCATAAGCTTGATCACCATAAGCTTATCAAACACTTGGGAAGTAAGATTTTATAGCATTTCGGTTCAAGGTTTAGATCGGTCTTATAAGTCTTCAAGGTATCCCAAACTCTAGTTCGTTTATGTACTTTTTCTTTAAAAGTTCTCATAGTCTTCTACTCATTCTAACCTTATTCTTATTTTGGTTAGGAAATCTAAGTTCTTGAGCAAAAAGGTTTTGGTAAGTATATTTTAAAAGTATAGTTCTTTCATCTCTTTCATCTCTTTTTCTTCAATAGACTCACCCATTCATAAATGGTTTTTAGGAGTGTTCCAAAGTCCCAACTCTGTCCTCATATCCTGGTATTTTTGGTAAGGAAAATAGGATAGAATTCATATGTTATATGTTTTATATGTTATCTTATGTTTTTATGTTATGAAATGTGTTATGTTATGTATGTATGCAGGCTTGGGCATATGACCCATATGACTAACAAGCCCCAAATGGATTATGGGCATATGACCTGCTTAGCTAGTAGGACCCCACTAATCTAATGGGCATATGACTTGTTTAGTCTATGGGACCCCAAGTAATAATGGCCATTATGGTATGTGTTTGATATAAGTGTTATGTTATGTTTTTATGTTTCTTATGAAATTTATGTATATGAACAATGTGTTAGATTTTTCCTTGCTGGGCATTAGGCTTATTCCTTTTTGTTTATATGTGCAGGAAAATAGTCTTAGTGGCGGGAAAGGTTCTTGGAAGCTTGGAGAATGTGTATTGAGGCGGAATGGATTCAAGAGCCGAGCGTTTGATTCGAGGATGTAGTTTTGTTTTTATGGTTTTTACATGTATTTTTCCGCACTTATTATGTAATCCCTTTTTATTTTAATTATGTTATGTTTTGTTTGTAAAACAATGAGATCCCATATCCTACTTGAGATTTTATGTAAGTTTAACTCTTATCTTTTTACAAGTTTCTTAATAAAGTTATGGTATTTTCACTTGTAAGTTTTATTAAGGATTAGTATGTATAGTTTTCGTTAATGGTCCAAAAGTCTAGAGTAGTTGGGTCATTACACTCCATGTCCGACTACCTTTGTGATCAGGTAGGGACCTTCCCATGTCGGGGCGAGCTTACTTGCTCCCGCTTCCTTAGTGTTCTCGAATACTCTTCATAGAACCCAATCTCCTATTTTGAATGTCTGAGTGCAGATGTTCTTGTTGTAATGTCTAGCTATGCTTTGTTGATACGCTGAGACTCTTAAGAGTGCTCTGTCCCTTCTTTCGTCGATGGTGTCGAGTTCATGGCACATGTTTTCCCAATTTGCTTCATCTATCGTTAGCTCATATCTGACCGTCGGAACTTCACTCTCGGTAGGGATGACTGCCTCCATCTCGTAGGCTAATGAGAAAGGTGTTTCTCCCGTCGAAGTCCTAGTTGTGGTTCGGTAAGACCAAAGGACTCCTGGTAACTCGTCAGCCCATCTTCCCTTAGCTTTTTCAAGGCGCTTCTTGATGTTGTTCATGATAGTCTTGTTGGATGACTTTGCTTGTCCATTTGCTTGGGGATACCTTGGCGTGGAGAAGCTGAGCTTGATATTCCAGAATTTGCAAAAGTCTTGGAAGTCGAAACTGATGAATTGAGAGCCATTGTCTGCTACGATCTCTTTCGGTACTCCATACCTGCAGATTACATTCTTCCAAATGAAGCCCTTTACTTCTTTGTCACTGACTTGGTGGAATGAGTCTGCTTCGATCCACTTGCTGAAGTAGTCAGTTACTGCAAGCATGTACACCTTCTGTCCTGGTGCGGTTGGAAGCTTGCCTACTATTTCCATCCCCCATTTCATGAATGGCCAAGGGGATGTGATTGAGATGAGACGCTCTGGAGGTTGGTGGGATATTTGAGCTAACTGTTGGCATTTGTCGCATCGTCTTGCATAGTCGGAGGAGTCGGCTCACATAGTTGGCCAGCAGTAGCCTTGTGTTAGGGCACGGTGCGCCAAGCTTCATCCTCTAGAGTGGTTGCCGCACTCTCCTTCATGCAACTCAGCCAGTACGTATTTAGTGTCTGTAGAGTTAATGCATTTCAAATATGGACCAGAAAATAAACGTTTATAGAGTTTACCTCGTGTAATAGTGAAGCGAGCTGATTGAGCCTTGACCCGACGTGCTTCTTTCTTATCTTCGAGAAGTATATCCTGCTCCAAGTACTCGACTATTGGATTCATCCATGTTCAGTTGTTGGAGATGTCACTAACTTGCTCTTCTTCATCTTTCTAGACAGTTGGCCATTGGAGATATACTACAAGTATTGTCTTAGGGTCGATTGTCTAGATGGAGGATCCAAGGTTTGCTAATGCATCCACATGACTGTTCTCCCCTCTTGGTACTTGGTTGATAGTGAACTCGTCGAAGACCGACTGCAACTCTTTAGTCTTGTTGAGGTAGGTTGTCATCTTGTTATCCCGAGCCTGATAGCTACCTTGCATTTGGTTGACTACCAATTGGTAATCACTGAAGACCACGATCCTTTTGACTCCCATGTCTTTGGCTAGCTGAGTCCAGCTATCATTGCTTCGTATTCGACTTCATTGTTGGTAGCTTTGAACCCGCATTGGACTGCTTGTTCGATTAGGTCACCTTGGGGTGAAGTCAAGACGAGTCCGAGTACACTTCCTCTAGTGTTACTTGAGCCGTCTACTTGCAACTTCCAGATTTCGGCTGACTGTCCCTCGGTCAGACAACAAAGTTATTTTTCTGCCTGCACATGCATGTTAGGTGTAAAATATGCAATGAAGTCAACTAATACCTGAGATTTTAGGGAAGTCTGTGGCTTGTATGTTACTTCATACTCGCTGAGCTCTACCGCCCACTTGGTAAGTCTGCCTGATATTTCCGGTTTATGGAAAGTTTTTTTGAGTGGGAAGGTGGTTAGGACCGTTATTGGATGGCACTAGAAGTATGGGGATAGCTTCCTTGCTGCGTGGATGAGTGCTAGTGCAAGCTTCTCCAACTAGCTATATCGGGTTTTTGCATCAAGCAAGGCTTTGCTTACATAGTAGATTGGAGATTTTTTGCCTTCCTCTTCTCGGACTAGGACTGCGCTAACTGCCATCTCGGATACCGCTAGGTAGATGAATAATGTCTCATTATCTTTTGGCTTTGAGAGGAAAAGCGGGTTGGTCAGGTACTGTTTTAGTTGGGCTAGTGCCTCTTCACATTCAACTGTCCACTCAAAGGTTTTTTATTTCCTTAATGTGTTAAAGAAGAGGTGACATCGTTCTGACGACTTTGAGATGAATTGGATGAGTGCTGCGATGCGTCCAGTTAACTTCTGTACGTCTTTTATGCATGTTGGGGAAGGAATCCTTTGGATTGACTCTATCTGTGTTGGGTAAGCCTCGATTCCCCTTTGAGTTACTAGGTACCCAAGGAACTTTCCTGCAATCACACCAAAAGAACATTTAGTTGGATTTAGTTTCATGTTATATTTTCTAAGAATGTCAAAAGATTGTTTCAAATGGCTGATATGATCCTCTGCAATGAGGGATTTGATGAGCATGTTGTCAATGTAGACTTCCATCATCTTCCCCAGCAAGTCGACATACATCTTGTTGACTAATCTCTGGTAAGTTGCTCCA
The DNA here is from genome assembly GCF_963169125.1 of Humulus lupulus. NCBI lineage: Eukaryota > Viridiplantae > Streptophyta > Magnoliopsida > Rosales > Cannabaceae > Humulus > Humulus lupulus. The sequence continues at coordinate 6,662,945 of NC_084798.1, forward strand.
GCGTTCTTTAGTCTGAATGGCATGACCTTGTAGCAGAATATTCCCAAGTTGGTCATGAAGGTTGTCTTTTCTTGGTCGTCTGGATGCATCAGGATCTGGTTGTATCCTGAGTATGCATCCATGAAGCTTAGGAGTTCATGACCGCCTGTGGCATCTACTAGCATGTCTATGTGTGGTAATGGGAATGAGTCCTTTGGACACGCCTTGTTGAGGTCTGTGAAGTCGATGCAGACTCCCCATTTGCCATTCTTCTTCTTCACAATGACTACGTTGGCCAACCAATCGAGATAATGCACCTCCCTCACGAACCCATTATCAATGAGCTTTTGAACTTCTTCGTTAATGGCTTTGTTCCTTGGTGGGTAGTCTGGATCAACCTGCAATTTATGGACAATTACTTCGAGGTCAATTCCAGTCATGTCCGCATGGGACCAAGCAAAACAATCATAATGGACAGATAGAAAATCAATGAGTTTAGTTCTGATGTCAGGGTCCAATCGTGATCCGATTTCGACTTTGTGGTCTGGGAAGTCCGGATGTATCTGAACTTCTTCCAACTTCTCCATGTCTGGTTGGTCCATCTAGAAGTCAGACAGTCAGTCTATCTTGCTGTAATTGCTATAACTGAGCGGGTTTGGCCTTCATGGTAGTCTGGTAACATGCTCTTGAGTCTTTCTGCTGGCCTTTGATTTATTTTATTCCCCATTTAGTCGGGAACCTAAGAACTTGGTGGTATGTTGAAGAGACTGCCTCCATTTCATGTATCCATGGTCAACCTAGTATCATGTTGTAAGAAGACAGAGAGTCTACTACCAGGAATCTTGTGCACAGATTGACTCCTTCGGCATAGACAGGTAGCTCGATCTCTCTTAGTGTGTTCTTTTGCTCTCCACTAAAACTGATGAGGATTGTATTCTTCTTTATGATCTTTGATTCATCTATCCCCCATTTCCCTGAGAGCACTTAAAAACAAAATGTTAGCTAAACTGCCATTATCAATAAGTATACGTTTAGTAAGACAATTAGCAATGTAAAGTGCAATAACAAGAGCATCGTGATGCGGGTTGAGGAGTTTGGTTGAATGTAACGCCCTGGTTACCCCAAGACAATTACGGTGAACTTTGAACCGTGAATTTAACTCGCTAATCGAGTTCTTTGGTTAAAAACGTGCTTCTAGGTGTTATTAATAGGTTAAGGTGGAAAACCAATAAAAAGGAAATGATATATTTTAATTAAAACATAAAACTGTTCATGGGCCCATAAAAACGTCTACAAGTTATTTACAATGCAAAACGGTCATTACTGTATAAAATTTACAACCCGCCGATCTAAGCGGCAAAAATAGGGTAAACCCCCTAGTTCCCCTAAGAACTCCTTGTCCATGATGGTCAAGCGGCCGCATATGTACACATTGTTATATTATTTTATAATATAATGTAATATTATATTATATTATAATATAATGTTTTAGAATGTGACAAAGAGTGTCACATATTGTAACATATAATAGAGAGTTACAATATTATGAGATATATCCAAATAGTGTAACATATTTGGTGTTACAAATTTGTAACTTCCACATATTACCCTTTATTGTGTAAATTTGTTGTTACACAATATTGAGATGAATTTCATAAAGCCATATGTGATATGGCTGTTAGAGATATGATTTTAACCCCAATAATGTGTTTTGGGAGTTACAAAATCATTTGGGAGGGTTTGGAACCGTTTGGAAAAACAACACATTTTTAAGTGCTGAAATTGGTCAGTGGCCGTAGCCTGTGGGACAGAGGCTAGTGGCCGCGGCCACAGGCCAAAAACTGACCATTTTTTCAGTTTTTTCAATCTTTGTTGAACGGCTCAAAAAACCCCAATAACTCCCAAATCTCATTTTTAATTCCATATTAATCCAATTAAACATTGGTAACAGCCATGGGGGTTGGTGGAATTTGAAATTCAAAGGGTGTCTCTAAACTCTATAAATAGGAGCCTATAGCTCACTTGTAAGAGACAACATTTCTATCCATTAGAGCACTTGGCTAGAAACACCTTGAGGCTTGATAATTCCATAAAGCATTTCCAATATCTGAGAGAGATCCCTTAGTGCTTAAGTTAGGGGGAAATAAGCTTTTGGACAAAGGTTTTAAACCTTGTTCAAGTTGGTGATCCCCAACACTCTTCACTTAGGTTATGTAAGTGAGAGTTTTTCTTTGTTTTGTTCTTACAATTTCCTTTATTGCTTTTCTTCTCATTCCTCTTGTTTTATTTACTTGTAATTTTGTTTAGAGTTGTAATCATCTTTTCTTTTGTTCCAAACACTTTTACTTTATTTGTAACCTTTTGCTTAGAGTTGTATTTTTCACTATTCCATTCTTCTACTATTTTGTTTATTTGTACTTTCAATTATAGAGTTGTAACCTTATTTAATCAATCCATATTTATTTGTAATATTATTGCATAGAGTTGTAATATTCTTACCCATATCCATTGAGGCAATGTAACACCCTAAACTCCAGGGACCGCTATGGTGTGCCTTGTAAACAGTGCTAAACTCGCTAATCGAGTCGTTTGGCCAAAACCGTGTAACTAAGTATGATTAGCGGTTTAGGGATTAAAAGTTTTGGATAAGATATAACGTTTCATTAGAACGTTTAATATATATATATGCTAGGATCCCAAAATTATAATTTCAGAGTCTACTACAAGAAAATATATACAACAGGCCGTTCTATGCGGCAAAACAGGGTTTAACCCTAGTTCCTCTTCAAACCTCGGCCGTGGTGGACAAGCAGCTGCATATGTACACATCATCACCTAAGCTCTCCAACTCAAGGATGGTCCAGCTTTCTTTTGCCTTTACTTGCACCGCATAGCACCCATGAGCCGAAGCCCAGCAAGAAAACACAATAAAGCAGAGTATAATATCAGCAATGATCGTAATAATCATCCAGGACTCTTAGTCCCAATATAAATAGGTGACAGTCGCAACAGTCACAATAGTGGGTACAGCCCCCTCTAGCCATGTGACGTTAGGGTCACTCGGGCTTAGCTGATAAGAGAACCTTTCATAAGTTTGAACAGGATAGGTGTATGGTGATTAGTCACCAACATAACCTTCCCCATGACTTACAGTCATAACCCTGGAACAACGTTCCCTGGCCTTGTGACAAACAGTCACCGGACCATATGCCCTGGCTCTGAATAACTAGTCTCAGACTAGCCAAGCGCTTATAAGTTCATCGACCTTAGGGTTGGTCCAACGTTAATACCCCATATGAGTCATTCTTGCTGATATCGATTAGAACTAATCTTCATTTGGCTCGGCGTTCATGACGCTATGCCATTTCTGACTCTTAGGTCAGTAAAACACGACCAATGTTCAACCCATTGTGAACTTGACTAGTAAATCACAGCTTCACAGATGGATCTAACACCATTGTCGATTTTGGCTAATAAGTCAGTGCCACACACAAGTTAGCCATGCCACCAAACATATATCACATATCCAATATCCATAAACAAGGTATTCAGCATGCTTACTTAACATGTACTAGTACAATTAGGAATATGCACGAACACAGAGGCTCAAGCTCTGAACAATATCATACTCAATATGTAAAGCATGTCCTAATCACATGTTTCTCGTGCATCATATGCATTATAGTTAACAACCCAACATGCACTAATAATAGCTATGCATGTCACATATACACAGGGTGCAGTTCTCTTACCTCAGATTCGAGCTAGAACCAATATAAGAACGACCCTTGAGAATGATCAATCCTTTAGTCCTTTAGCGGTCACCTGAAGCTGGTTTTGGGTCCTCTTCAATGGACGAACTAAGTTCCTAAGCTCCCACCTTTGATCTCCTAGCTTGTTACCTCAAGTTGGCTCTCAAAAATTGAAAGGAAGATGGAGGGAAGAACATGTACGGGAGGGAGAGAAAGAGATGAGGATGATGCTCTATTTTACACTTTTCCACAGCCTTCTAAACTCAAAGGGCTGATATATATCTAAGGGGTAAAAATACCATTTTGCCCCTAGGTCAAATAAAGGCTTCTAAAGACTCCCAAGGGTAAAATCGTCCTTTCCCGCCTATCTCATTAATTATAATTAATACCCTCTAATTCTCATTATTCTCAATATTCCCAAATACCAATAATTCACATCCCGTTACCCTTTAATTCCCGGCAACATTCTAATCACCAAATTACCCCGAGACTCACTCCGAGCTCGGAACTTAAACCCGTTATGACTAGACTGAAAACTTGCATTTCCATGATCGTCTCATGCCGAATGGCTCGAACCAATCCACATATAATGTGGTATTATTTATAATTCACCCACATGCATGAAAATACACAATCACACCCTCAACGGGCCAAATTACCAAAATGCCCTTATAATTAAAATTGAACCCATATGCATGCATTTACCATCATATAATAATATAATTCACATAAACATGCATATAATTATTAAATATCATAATAAATCAATTATGGCCCTTCCGGCCTCCTAATCAAGGTCCTAAACCTTATTATGAAATTTGGGGCATTATAGGCAATATATATTTTCCTAACATTCAAAAGCTTATCCCTTTTTGTTTCAATGGAAGGGGAGACAATCAAGATCATGAACCAAGACCTAGTGAGATTGGATAGGTTTGATGGATCCAATTTTACTAGGTGGCAAGACAAGGTGAGGTTTCTTTTAACCACTCTCAAAATCGCCTACATCCTTGAGTCTTCCTTGGCACCTATAGCCGAGCCATCCGACAAAGACACTCCCGAGGAGGTGGAGAAGAGAAGGAAGATGGAGGAGGACAATCTCCTTTGTAGGGGTCATATCCTCAATGCCCTATCTGAAAGGCTCTATGACCTCTACACCGAGACCAAATCGGCCAAGGAGATATGGGATGCACTTAAGAAAAATTTTAAGGCGGAAGAGGAAGGTGCCAAAAAGTTTTTGATATCTCAATACTTCGATTTCAAAGTTTTTGGTGATAAACCTATTCTTCCTCAAATCCATGAATTGCAAATAATTGTTAACAAATTGAAAGTTTTATAGATTGAGCTTCCCGAGACCTTTCAAGTTGGTGCTATAGTGGCTAAATTACCACCAACTTGGAAGATCTATAGGAAAAGAATCTTTCATAAAAATGAGGATTATTCTTTGGAGGAAATCTAAAAACATATTCGAATCGAAGAGGAATCGATATGTAGAGATAAACTTGTGGAGGGGTCTAATGGAGAGACTTCCAAAGCAAATGCGGTGTCACAACCAAAACATCCCAAAAACAAAGGGAAAAGGGGTAATGAGAAACCTTTGGGTCCAAAAACCAACCCAAACAAGTTTAAGGGCGAGAAAGGCCCTTTGCTTTGTGTGTGGGAAAAAGGGTCACTATGCTAGAGAGTGTAGGCATAGAAAAGACCAACAAGGACCTAAGGTGAACGCAATTCATGAGAAAAACATAGTTACTACTCTTAGTGAGGTGAATGCGTTCCAAGGCAAGGTGAAAGGATGGTGGTATGATACATGTGCCACCGTCCATGTCACCTATGACAAATCATTGTTCAAGATCTTTGAAGAGTCAAAGGGCAACCATGAGATACAAATGGGCAATGAGGGCAAATCCAAGGTACTTGGCAAAGGTACCATTGAAGTCTTTTTCACCTCCGGCAAGAAAGTTACATTAGTGAATGTACTTTATGTTCCCGAAATGAGTAAGAACTTGGTAAGTGGTGATTTGCTTGGCAAGCCCGGCATTAAAGCCGTTTTTGAGTCTGGTAAACTTATACTTACCAAATCAAATTTATTCTTGGGAAAAAGGTACTCTTGTGAGGGAATGGTTAAATTGTGCACCAATGATGTAACTTTCAATTTTATCAATAAAAATGCTAATTATGCCTATATTGTTGAGTATGATTCTTTATTTTTGTGGGTTCTTAGACTATCGCATATAGATGATTTTAGTAGAGGTGGTAAAAGGTATTTTCTCACTTTTATAGATGATTTTAGTAGATATACCTATGTGTTTCTTTTAAAGCATAAAGATGAAACTTTTGATGCTTTTAAATTGTATAAATTAGAAGTTGAAAATCAACTAAATAAAAAGATTAAGGTGCTAAGAAGTGATAAAGAAGGAGAGTACTTCTCTAATGAATTCAATACATTTTTGTGAAGAAAATGGTATAATTAATGAGTGCACTGCACCTTATACACCACAACACAATGGTGCTGCCGAAAGGAAAAATAGGACTTATCTAGAGATGCTAAATTCTATGTTGGTGTTTTCTAAGTTGAACTTCAACTTATGGGGTGAAGCGCTTTTAACCGCTTGTCACATTCTTAATCGAATATCGATGAAGAAAAATGAGATATCTCCATATGAGTTATGGAAAGGAAGAAAACCCAACATAGGGTACTTCAAAGTGTGGGGCTGTCTTGCATATTGCAAGAAAAACGAACCTAATAGAACAAAGTTAGGTTCAAGAGCCATAAAGTGTGCTTTTGTGGGTTATGCCAACAATAGTAAAGCTTATAGGCTATTAAACTTAGAGTCTAATATTGCGATTGAATATAGAGAAGTTGAATTTTTTGAGAATATGTTATGTGACAACAATTCTCAAGCTTCAACATCTCTAAAGGAGAATTTGTTATATGAGAACAATTCTCAAGCTTCTACATCCAAAGTTGATTCTCAAGAGGAGAATTCTCAAAAGGAGGTAAAGCAACTCTTTGAACCTAGAAGAAGCCAAAGGCTTAAAGATCATAAAAGTCTAGTAGTGGATGAGATAGATTCTCAACGAATTTCATTCTATATGGTAGAAGGAAATAGAGAGGAAGTCATTAGGAAAATTCCTATTGTACTTCTCGTTGAGGATGATCCTAAGGCTTATAGAGAAGCTATGCAATCGAGAGATAGTGCATTTTGGAAAGAAGCCATCAATGATGAGATGGATTCCATTCTTTCCAATAACACTTGGGAATTGGTAGACCTCCCACCGGGGTCTAAGCCAATTGGGTGTAAGTGGGTATTTAGAAGAAAATACCACACTGACGGCACTATCCAAACCTTTAAAGCTAGATTAGTAGCTAAAGGGTTTAGGCAAAAAGAGGGTATCGATTATTTCGATACCTATGCGCCTGTTGCAAGAACAACTTCTATAAGAATTTTGTTCGCTTTAGCTTCTATACACAACTTGTATGTTCATCAAATGGATGTCAAAACAACATTCCTTAATGGTGGCCTCAATGAGGAGGTCTATATGGAACAACCCGAAGGGTTTGTCCTACCAAAATATGAACATAAAGTTTGTAGACTTGTAAAATCCTTATATGGATTGAAACAAGCTCCTAAGCAATGGCATGAGAAATTTGATCAAGCCATCATGTCTAATGGGTTTAGACATAACAATGGAGACAAGTGTTTATATTCCAAAACTTGTAAGGGATATGTGATCATTGTTTGCTTATATGTGGATGACATGCTTATTCTAAGTAATAGCATGAAAGGGATAGAAGAAACGAAGAGGTTTCTATCATCAACCTTCAAGATGAAAGATCTTGGAGAAGTTGATACCATACTCGGTATCAAAGTAAAGAAACATAGTGGGGGTTTTGCGTTAGGGCAAGCCCACTATGTTGAGAAAGTATTGAACAAATTTAACCATCTCAAGGTTAAAGATGTCAATACTCCATTCGATCATAGTGTAAAACTAGAGAAGAATGAAGGAAGAGCGGTGGCTCAATTGGAGTACGCTAGTGCTATAGGGAGTCTAATGTACGCTGCCTAGTGTACTAGATCTGATATAGCATTTGCGGTAAGTAAACTTAGTAGGTTTACAAGTAATCCAAGTGTCGATTACTGGAAGGAAATTGGAAGAGTCCTAGGTTATCTCAAGAAAACCAAAGGACTAAGCCTTCACTACTCCAAATTTCCTTCGATATTAGAAGGATATACAGATGCAAGTTGGATATCCAATCTTGGGGACAACTTGTCCACAAATGGTTGGGTATTTACACTTGGTGGAGGTGCAATTTCTTGGGGTTCCAAGAAACAAACCTATATATCTCATTCCACTATGGAAGCAAAGTTCATAGCTCTAGCTGCTACCGGCAAAGAGGCCGAATGGTTAAGGGATTTGTTGATAGAGATTCCCCTAATCAAAGATAATGTATCTACTATATCGATACATTGTGATAGCCAAGCGACATTGGCTAGAGCATACAGCGGAGTGTATAATGAGAAGTCTAGACATAGTAGTCTAAGACATGGATATGTAAGAGAATTGATTCAAAGAGGAGTCATCTCAATATCCTATGTGAGAACAAGTGAAAATCTGGCAGATCCTTTCACTAAGCCACTAACAAGGGATTTAGTGGCTGCATCATCTCGAGGATACTCCCTAAAGAGATTCACGATTGATGGTAACCTATCTTAACACTAGTTAACAAGTCAATTAAGTAAATATTAGTTGTACTCAAAACAAGTCCCATCTGAGATATTGAGTACTTGTGTGTTACCAAGTGGAGGGTTAAAATCGAAAGGTTTTTAAATAGAATTCAGTCTTGTAAAGACAAGTATTTTTGGTAACAAAATACTGTAAGAATTCTACCTATATGGACCTAGGGGTGGTGCCGCCTCTCATGAGAATTGGGAATATTCTCAAGAAGGTCCATGAATGGAAAGTGCACATGGCAATTAACAGTGCAAAGCGAAACATAGAGGTCTCAAGTGAACATTGCAAAGGTGTGTGTGTTATCACCGATTTGTTATCATGAAAAGATGGTTCAATGCCTAGTGCAACCTAATTTTCGATAAATTTTGTGATAATTACACTATAGTAAAGTTCAAGTTGAAAAATACTTTGTTTTATGCACTAATGCAATGACTCCTATAAGAGAGAGTTCTTATTTAATCAAGTGGGGGATATGTTATATTTCAAAATATAATGATTGATTAAATAAGTATTACAATAGATAACTATTTAATCTAGTGGGGGAATGTTATATTATTTTATAATATAATGCAATATTATATTATATTATAATATAATGTTTTAGATTAAATAAATTTGACAAAGAGTGTCACATATTGTAACATATAATAGAGAGTTGCAATATTTAGATATATGAGATATATCCAAATAATATAACATATTTGGTGTTACAAATTTGTAACTTCCATATATTACCCTTTATTGTGTAAATTTGTTGTTACATAATATTGAGATGAATTTCATAAAGCCATATGTGATATGGCCGTTGGAGATATGATTTTAACCCCAATAATGTGTTTTGGGAGTTATAAAATCATTTGGGCGGGTTTGGAACCGTTTGGAAAAATAGCACATTTTTAAGTGCTGAAATTGGTCAGTGGTCGCGGCCACTGAATGTTGGTGGTCGCGGCCTGTGGGACAGAGGCTAGTGGCCGCGGCCACAGGCTAAAAAATGTCCATTTTTTCAGTTTTTTCAATCTTTGTTGAACGGCTCAAAAAACTCAAATAACTCCCAAATCTCATTTTTAATTCCATATTAATCCAATTAAACATTGGTAACAGCCATGGGGGTTGGTGGAATTTGAAATTCAAAGGGTGTCTCTAAACTCTATAAATAGGAGCCTATAGCTCACTTGTAAGAGACAACATTTCTATCCATTAGAGCACTTGGCTAGAAACACCTCGAGGCATGATAATTCCATAAAGCATTTCCAATATCTGAGAGAGATCCCTTAGTGCTTGAGTTAGGGGGAAATAAGCTTTTGGACAAAGGTTTTAAACCTTGTTCAAGTTGGTGATCCCCAACACTCTTCACTTAGGTTGTGTAAGTGAGAGTTTTTCTTTGTTTTGTTCTTACAATTTCCTCTATTGCTTTTCTTCTCATTCCTCTTGTTTTATTTACTTGTAATTTTGTTTAGAGTTGTAATCATCTTTTCTTTTGTTCCAAACACTTTTACTTTATTTGTAATTTTTTGCTTAGAGTTGTATTTTTCACTATTTCATTCTTTTTCTCTTTTTCTTCTTCTATTTTGTTTATTTGTAATTTCAGGTATAGAGTTGTAACCTTATTTAATCAATCTATATTTATTTGTAATATTATTGCATAGAGTTGTAATATTCTTACCCATATCCATTGAGGCAATATATATTTTCCTAACACACATCGCCACCTAAGCTCTCCACTCAAGGCTGGGTGAGCTTTTCTTTCCCTTCACCTGCACCACATAACACCCATGAGCCAAAGCCCAGCAAGAAAACTCAATACTACATGAATATAATATTAATAATGATCATAATAATCATTCAGGACTTTTAGTCCAAAATAAAGGAGTGACAGTTGTAAAAGTCACTAAGGTGGGTTCTGTTCCCTTACAGATAAGTGATCATTTCACTAGCTTAAACAAGATAGGTATCTGATGAAATAGTCACCAGCATAAACCTACCGAGTGACCATAGAGTCACAACTGTGGGATTCCGCTCCCTTAGCCATGTGACACACAGTCACCTAGTCCTTTGGCCCTGGCTCTGAGTAATTAGTCATAGACTAGACAAGCGCTTATAGTTTTTATCGAACTTAGGGTCGGTCCAGCATTAATACTCCATATGAGTCATTCAATGCCGATGTCGATCAGATCTAATCTTTTATTGGCTCTGCGTTCTTGACGCTTATGCCGTTTCTGACTCTTTGGTCAGTAATACACGACCAGTGCCGATTCTGATTAGTCAGTCCCATACACAAGTAAGCAAGATTTCCTAAGCATTTAATATGCGATCAATGTCCACATTTAACAACCAACATGCCTCTATAACAATCACGCATTTTATATACATAGGGTGCAGTTTCCTTACCTCGGGTTCGAGCGAGAAATAATAAAAGAACGACCCTTCAAAACGATCTGCCCTTTAGTTCCTTAGCGGTCACCTAGTCATAACCAATTGGAATCCATTAATAACGTAAATCAATAAGAGGTTCACAATCTAAAATCTCACTCCCGGGATCAATCCCGCACTCTCGGGACTCCCAATCCACCCAAACAGGGTAAAGGAACCCATCCCCGAGCCTTAAAAGTCATCTCGAGCCCTAAAATAGGCTTGCTGGAAAATGAACCAGCACTGGGGTGCTGCTAGGTGGCGTTAGGGCGCTGTCCGAAGTTAGAGAGACCCAGCTCTCTACCCTGCCTAGCGCTAGGGCGCCAGGAATGGCGCTGGGGCGCCATTTACAGACTAGAATTTTTTCTGGTTTCCTTCCTTGCGACTTCCCCTGAAAACTAAGCTCCCAAACCAATCTCAAACATAACCCAAACATCAAATTCAACCCCTAAACTTCATTCATATCACCTCTTCATCAAAACCCAATCATCCTTACTCAAAAACTTCCATTGATTCCCAACTACACACCTCAAATTCATCAACTGAAAAACCATAAGAGAAAAAACAGAGTACAACTAAAATTCATGGATGAATCCTTACCTCAAGTGGGATTTGAGTCCTCTTCAATGGATGAACCAAGTTCCTAAGCTCCCACCTTTGATTTCCTAGCTTGTTTATTAAAATTGAGGTCAAGAATTCCAAAAGAAAATGAAGGAAAAAGGATGCACGGGAGAAGGTTTTCTATGCTCTGTTTCTTGCAAGTTCCACAGCCTTCAATGGCTTATATCAATCCTAGGGGTAAAAAGACCAAAATGCCCCTAGGTCAAATAAAGGTTTCTAAAGGTTCCCAAGGGTAAAACCGTCCTCTCCCACCTATTTTGTTAATCATAATTGACACCCTCCAATTCCAGCTATTCTCAATATTCTCAAATACCAATAATTCATATCCCGTTACCCTTTAATTCCCGGGAACACTCTAATCATTAAATCACGCCGAGACTCACCCTGAGCCTCGAACTTAATCCCGTTATGACCAAACCGCTAATTTATACTCAAAGATCGTCTCATGCCGAATAGTTCAAACAAATCCACATTATAATGTGGCCCCAACAATAAATCACCGACATGCATACAAATATACAATTACGCCCTCAACAGGCCAAATTACCAAAACACCACAGTCATGAAATGTGGACCCACATGCATGCATTTAACATCATATTATAATATAATTCACATAAACATGCATATAATAGTTTAATGGCATAATAAAACAATTATGGCCCTCCTGACCTGCTAATCCAACTATTAAACCACATTAAGGATTTTGGGGCATTACATTGACTCTGTTCTTGAGAAACTGATGGTTTGAGCTGGTAGGTTAATGATATTCTTCTCTGTCCTGCTGGACTCTCCTTTGATCCAGTTGGTCTGCCTGACATGTCTTTTGGCTGCTGAATGGGTGACTCTGCTTACCTTAGAGCCACCAGTTATTACGTTCACTGTCCGTTCATGAGTAGGTGGCTTCGGTGGGGTTACTTCTCTTCGGATGACTGACCTGTATGCCTCCTGCTAGAATGTTCGCTTGCCTTTGTCTGTGAGCAAGTTAGTCAGGTGACCACGTCTTAATAGATTGGATACTTTGAGTCCTAAGGCAATGCACTCATCTGTTCGGTGACCGTGGTCATTGTGGAACTCACACCATTTTGTTTTGTCTCGCTGGTCAGATGGAGTCCTCATCCTTTCCAGCCATTCACTTTGTCTCCGAGTCCTTTCAGCACGCCAACGACTTCGGCTGGTGAGATTGAAAGGTTGTATTCTGGTATCTTTGGTCCATCTCGGAGTCTTGTCTTGGACGACCGGTTGTACACCCTCCTTCTGTTATCTGACCTACTAGGATACATGTATGGCTCGGATCGTCTGTGACCCTGCCGTCTGTCTACCCTTAAGTCTCTTCGAGAGTCTTTCCTTAGAGAAGAGTGATAATAGTTAGCTTCATCCTCCTCCCATTTTATCTGTGCCTAGGCCTTGGCGAGAACGTCTTCCATCATCTTGCAAGGATACTTGGTAAGTTCTTTGTATAGGTCTGAGTCGTAGCGGAGTCCTTTGCGGAAGGCTGAGATGGTTGTGTCCTAATTACAATGGGTTATAGATATATTTTCTTTGTCGAAGCTGTCTATGTAATCTCGTAAGGGCTCACCCCATCGTTGAACTATGATTTAGAAGTCTTCTGCAGACTTATCAAGTTTCCTGCTACTAGCAAACACTGGAGGACTGGTCCAATCAGACTAGAACCAAACCCCTTACACTTGCATGCTCCCCTCATGTCGCGTGGGATGGACCCGGTGAACATTCTCTGCTTGTATTGTGCGATGTGATTATCTAGGTTAGACGTTCCGTCAAACATCTTCATATTTGGGAAGTTGAACTTCTTTGGCATTTCCACTAGTGCAATGTCGTCTACGAATGGAGAGTCTGCATAACAACTTGATGCACTCTTCTTAATTGGAGCTGGCATCCCAGGAATCCGTTGGATGAGCGCCTCCATCTCAACCAACTCGGGATCTTGGATTAGAAATGAGCTTGTGGTTGCTTGGCGGTCTGGCTCGCTCATGACTGGGTGATTCAATCCGATTGTCTGCTGCTCAGGTATATTCTGACCAGCTCCAATGATGGTCTGGCTGGCTCCAACGGTAGGCTGACTAACACCTGGAACGTGTTGCTGTCCGGGTTCAATGGCTGGCTCCTGGAATCTGCTGATGTCCAGCTGCCGAGGGTGGCTGGCTGACTCCTGGAATCTGCTGTGGTTTGGGCACAGATGAATGTCCGTGTTCCGTCGTGGTTACCCGTTCACCTGTATTGACAATAGAATTTTGTATGTTAGACATGGTGGGTGGAGTTTGATAACTCCTTACCGAGGGTGATGGAACGATCTGACTCGGTTGATAACTCTACAAAATAGATTTATTTTACCACTTTTTATGTGCTAATTGTTGCTTAATTCTTGAGTTTTTAATTGATTTGTTAAGATTTTAAGTAATTTTGAATTTATTTGGTTTATTTTGATTTTATATATTTTTGTGTGTTTTTATAGTTATTTTGTTGTAAAATATTGTAGTTAATTATTTGAATTATTTATGTTTAGTTAGAAGTAAAAAAATGTGTGTTTTATTGGAACTAAATGTTGAATTAAATTAACTTATAATTAATATTTTCAAAGAATTAAATTGATTTATTTTATAATTGAAAATATTTTATTATGATTTATTTTATATTTATTTTGTAGGGAATTTATGGCATTTTTTCTTTTGAAAAGAAAGAAAAATGATGGAAAGATGGTATTTTCAAGAATTAAAGCAGAAAGAAATAAGGACAATATGACATTTCTGAAAAGCTTCTGGCCCAAGCCTCAGTTGAAGCCCACGGTTTCAACTCTAGGCCCACGAAGCCATTTGATGCTCTAGCCATCATCCCACGTTCAGCAGCTCTTTCCTTAGCTGCCAACTGATTCAGCTACTTCCCAGCCATGGTTCCTCTCCATTTCATTCAGTTGATTCCATCCGTGCTTCCCTACCAGCAGCTGCCTCCACCAGCCCAATCCCAGCCCCCAGCCAAACCGCCTGCTTCACTCCCCAACCCGTGACTCCAACGCCTGTCACCAGCAGCAAAGTAGCTGCATTTTCCTTATTTTTGAGCCCAACAAATCAAATTGTCCCCTTGTCCCACAATGTTTATAAATACCAATTTTTTACCCAAACTTTTCTACACATTTTGCCCCAAAACATCATCATTACACCCTATAATTTACCCATATTTGCCATATTATTATTAAATTAATTAATTTAATCAATTTTATTAATTTAAATTGATTATTTTAATACTCAATTTTTGGCTATAAATAAGGGATTTGGGTGCTAATTTGGGGGGGGGGGGGTTATTGTTTACCGAGATTTTCGGAAACTATATTAATAAAAAGTAATCGAGATTAATGATATGGGATTTAGAAGATATAAACAAGATTTTTATGTGGTTGGGGCGTTAATGAGCCTTAGTCCACGAGACAGTTGTATTAGAGCTTGGAAAGCCTTTAACAATGGAGTTTCTCTCTATGTTTTAGCAGAGTAACTGTACACAAGCCAAATAGAGGTCCTTTCTCCAATGCTCTGTCACCTGTATTTATAGGCTCACAGGAGCACTGGTCTTGGGCCGGGCTGACTCGGGCCCAACAAGGATATAAATACACATGGCTTCTCTATTGGAAGCCCAACACAAAGGATAAAAATATAAAAAAACAAAGAATGATCAAACCCCACTAGGGCAACCCAAACCCTATATTTCGCCCGACAAAATGGGGCTTTTGGTCTGGGCATTCCGAGTTACGAGGCAAATTCAGGGGACAAAATAGGTCAGTCTAGTGGCAGCACAGGTCTGAACCAGCGACGTGCAATCCCGAGGTGCCCTTTTCCATAGGTGAAAAGTGGGGACAACCCCCATGCGTCGTGGGGCGGCTTCAGGGTCATGGATGCTTTTTCCTGCCAATCCTGAGGACTTGACCCGAGTTCGTTTACCTCTGTCCCTCTTCGTTTACCGTAGGCTCGGATCGTCTCCGCAGAGCTCGTATCATATCTGCAGGGCCTAGATCGTTTACCAGGCTCCGGGACCGTTTACATATATTTCGACCGTAACCGCAACAGTTGTACGTCTCCCGGATGATCGTCCTGGATCATCCTTCATGGACACCGTCCGGGTCTGGAACCACACTAGGGCCGTCGTTCCCGATTATTCCCTGCCAAGCGGGCCTGGGCTGGGCCCAACCCCAATTGCCCAGTTAGTGAGCTTGGACCACCGTCCCGGGCCTAAGGCAGGAAATGGGGATAACATTTACCCCCCAAGCCTTCGCCTGGGACTGCGAGGTGGAGGCTTGCCTTGCTCCCAGATACTCCACGGTTGCCTTCCCAGTTCCTACTTAGAATCGTGGGTCCGTGGCAAGGGGCAGTGACGCTGGGCGCACGCGGAGCCCGGACCATTTACCAATGTCCGGGTCCGTTTACTAAAGTCTCGTTTCGTGGTGAGGGATACACGTGTCGCCAAGTGACTGCTACAACGATGGCACTTGACCTCGAAAGGTCACCTAACCACCTCAAGGGTCGCTAGGCCTAGGCTAGTGCATCAGCACGGATTCCGAAGTGTCCCATCCGCATGGGGGTCCTTCATTAATGCTTCTGCGTTGAGGTGGACCATAGGATGGGGCGACTTTTGAAATTCTCCTCTCCTGAGACGTTGGATTGAAATGGAGAGGATCCAGCACTCGAGTGCTCATTAATGCCCCTGGACGATCTTGGACCGTCCGATGGGGGATTTTCTATTCGCTAGATCAGAGACCATGATTTGGGTCTCTATAAATACTCCTCAGACATTCATTTGAAACTTTTACACTCTCGAGCCATTCTAAGAACTGAGGATCTGTTTATGTCCGATCTTGAAAATGACATCTTTCACCGCCTGCTCACTTTGCGTCGTTGCCTTTTTCCAACAGTTCCAGTGTCTGCACCTCTGCCTGAGCGCACGTCCTGGGCCTGTCCTATCGACGAGTTGCTGAACCACCTTCACCAGTTCAAGAACGAGATTCTACCGTCCTTATCGTCGGACAACCACCATCTTTCACGACCAGCTATTCACAGTAAGTCTTTCTGTCCTTCTTCTTGATAAATACATGAACGTAGGTTGTCTTTTTGTTCATACGTTTAGGCTGCTAGAACTTGTTTACGCTTAGGAATAGTTCTAGGCAGGCCGCCTGGTCCGGGTTGCTCCGGGTCTGGATGCTTCCCGGACAGGCGATGGAACCTATTTAGTGGCCCCTTTTTCATTCCCGATCTAGGTCTCGTGGTTCTCTGGTGAACCCAGACCCGATCCGGAGGGGACTCCAAGCAGTCTGTAGGAGGCCCCCCGTACCTTAACCGACTTTCTTGGGTTTTGGTATTGACTGCTTGGTTTCTTTTCTTTGCTCCTAGATCACCAGACATGACATCGGGTGTCACCCTTCACTCGGAGGAGGAAGTCAACAAGGCCCCCTTCACCCTCCTCAGGTCCCGGACCCCCAAAGGCAACAGATGGGAGATGGACACGGTACCGAATCTGTTCCGGAACTACCAAATGATGTACATTCTGGAGAAGCGCTTGGGCATAGAGTCCACTCCCGGACTCTTCCACAACCGCCTGGCCAGGATAGAGGAGCGGGTGCACACTTCCGTGGAAGGGTTCGGGGCCTGGAGCGTTGGCCACATAAGTGCGGGTGCCACACTCCTGCTTTACGAATACTTCATGCGGTTCCTAGCATACGTGGGGATCACACCCTTCTAGCTTCTGCCTCAAGCCTACCGACTGCTTGTAGGATGGCGTGTCTTCTGCGTCGCGAAGGAGATCGCGGAGCCGACCCCCGCGGAAATCTTGTACTTCTACAAGATGGAACCGCAGGTCAATGCCAAGGACCAGACCTTGGACGGCTTCTATAGGCTGAAACCGCGGGGTAGCTACCCCGCTCCTACAAGCACTTGGAAGCATCCCCCGGATGTCCGGCATTACTGGTTCATGACGTCCGGGTTCCTTGTGGAGAAGAACCCCACGCTGCTGCTGGACTTCCAGCGAGTGGGTAAGTGCTTCCCCGACTCTTAGCTGGCCGTTTTTTTTTTCTTTTCCTCTTTTTTTTTTTTTTTGTTTCTCATTGTGTTACTTCGGGTGGCAAGACCCTTTGCCCAGACTCCTTATACCCAGTTCATCTTGGACCGGAGGAGGTTTTACTCCGGGCTGAGCGCAGAGGACCTGGACGTAGGAGGCTACGTCAATATAGACAACCTCCGACTGGTCGGGATGCTTGCGGCCCACCAGACTATCGTCATCCCGAACCTTCAGGGAATTAAGTGCGAGAAGAATCCCATCATAAGGGAGCAGCTGGCCCTAGAGCACATCGGGGAGGTGGAGGCTGCGGCACGAACGGACGCAGCCAAGCGGAAGAGGGACTTGGCCCAGTTAGAGGTGGCTACATCAGAGGAGCTGGAAGCCCTCTTCGAGGAGGCCCAGCCGAACACGGGTACCCTCGGGGCTAGCGTATCAGTTCGAGGTAACTCACCTTTGATCTTAACTTATGCTCCCTTAGTTGGGGACTTAGCTAGGGATAGGCTAGCACTTCGAGGCCCCGCGTTCGGGGCTGACGGGGAGATGAGACCTTCGTCTCCTGTTCCTATAGGCTCGAAAGTTCTCATGTTTTTGTCCGGGTTCCTTCAGTACGGGAATTTCTTGAACCCGGACGACATGGGGGATCGAGTCTACTTTTTCGCGTTAGATGAGTTGAGTCACGCCCGGGGCTTAGATAAGGGTTCGTCCCGAGTCACTCTTAGTTTTGACTTCTATTTTCTTGTTTAATCGTACTAACTCTTTTTCATTTGTGTTTGTTGCAGGAGACTCCGACATGTCTAACCCCGTAGACGAGATGAGGCAGCTCCTCGAAGTCCGGGCCACGAGGGCGACCAGGGTCGCAGCAAAAAAGGCTGCCCAGAAAAAACCAGAGGCGCCGGGCCCGGACTCCTCCCGCAACAAGGAGACGCCAGGGGCGGACCTTTAACCCGGCGAGGCAGCAATCGCCGCGGTCCCTATTACGGCCGTGGACCCGGCCGCCGGCCCCGGCCTTGCCTAACCCCCGGTGATCGATCTTGAGCCGGAACCCGCGGTAAGCCAGAGTTCCAGGAAGAGAGCCTTGGACTTGGGCGCGGCAGAGGCCAAGACCGGGAACAAGAGGCCCCGAGTGAGGCGGGCTGGCTCAGTCGGTGAGTCGTACGGGGAAAGCCGCCTCGCCGCGAAGGAGATTCCGGCAATACCGGCCCTCCCCATACATTCGGCACTACCCAAGGAGGGGGAAGCCGTCTTGCGAGACGAACAGTCTCGGCTCATTTTCCAGACCTGGGAGTGTGGCCAGGAATGGAGCGATGAGACATGCAAGGCCCTAACGATTCATCGTCAGGTTGAGTTCGCTGAGCACCCGATGGCTTTCAGCGTCCCCCAGCCGATCGTGGATTGGCCAGCCGCCGAGATGGGCTTTCGCCTTAAGCTGGGGCAGGACACGGCTCCTTTCGCGGCGGACTTGTTGGACCAGGTGGGGAACACCATGTCCAACCTCCAACTCAAAAGGTATGCCACCATCGCCAACCCGGACACGCTGTTCATCTCCCAGGTCCTCCGCCATCAGGCCACCGTTGTAAGTTTGCTTCGTGTTTTTTCTTCGCCCTATTTATTTGTTTGTAAGGATTCTTCTAACTTTGCTTTGATCCAGGACGCTCTGCTGTCCCATCGGAATGCTGACCTGGTGGCCGAGGCGGCCATGAAGATGGAGACGCTTCAGCTGGAGCTGGAGGCGGCCGTGAATCAAAGGAGGCCACCAAGGAGGCCCTGGCTAAGGAGACGGCCCAGGCTCGGGAGACCTTGAACAAAGCAGTGCTCAGGCCGACGCAGACCGCGCAGAGTTTGAATGAGTCAAGGCTGGGCTTGAAGAGGCCTTGTCCTGGAAAGAAACCGAGGCTAACGAGAAGGTAGCCCTTCTGGAGGCGGCTGCGACTCAGTCCGTCCGGGACAGGGAGAAGATCCAAAGCTTGGAGGCCCGGGTCCGTGAGCTAGACGACTCTCTTCGTGAGGAGATGATGGCGCATGAAGAGGCCCGCCGCGGAAAGGAGCGGGCGGACGACTTGCTGCACGTCACCTTTGAGGAGGCCATATACATGGCTTGGCGCAAAGATAAAAGAATGAACCTCCTGATCTTTCCCGACTCGGACTCGAAGAGGGCTGAATTCGAGGCCAAGGAGAAGGAAGACGCGGAGCTTCTAGAGGATGAAGCCTAGGCCCGGATCTTCACCTCACCTCTTTTTTCTTTCTTTTTTTTTTATAATTTTGTAATAACTTTTTCGGACGCGCACGCGTCCAAGAAAATTTGTATTGCCTTGTCCGGTTTATGTTATTTTTGTTTTTTTTATCACCGTGCATGACTGGTTCTGAGGGTTTAGTCCTGGTTCCAACAGCCTGGGCTAGACTATTTCTAACATTAGCTTGTCAAATTTTCTCAATCCTACCCGCCTAATTTTCAACTTCGAAAGCCTGATGGCCTGGGCCAACGAGGTTCATATAGTTTATTGCGAAACCTGGTTCCCTTACTCTACCAGTCACGAACCACGGCCTTACCCTGGGGCATACCTGATGAATTATACCCTCGGACATCGTTGGTCCGAGGCGGGACCAGCTTGAGGCTTGGTCCTCTTTTTATTTATACCCCCGGACATCGTTCGTCCGGGGTGGGACCAGCTGAGGCTTGGTCCTCTTTTAATTTATACCCCCAAACATCGTTCATCTGGGATGGGACCAACTGAGGCTTGGTCCTCTTTTAATTTATACCCCCGGACATCGTTCGTACGGGGTGGGACCAGCCTGAAGTTTGGTCCTTTTTTTAATTTATACCCCCAGACATCGTTCTTCCGAGGCGGGACCAGCCTGAGGCTTGGTCCTCTTAATTTATACCCCCGGACATCGTTCGTCCGGGGCGGGACCAGCCTGAGTCTTAATCCTTTTTTTAATTTATACCCCCGGACATCATTCGTCAGAGGTGGGACCAGCCTGAGGCTTGGTCCTCTTTTAATTTACACCTCCGGACATCGTTCGTCTGGGGTGGGACCAGCCTGAGGCTTGATTCTTTTTTTAATTTATACCCCCGGACATCGTTCGTCCGGGATGGGACCAGCCTGAGGCTCGGTCCTCTTAATTTATACCCCGGACATCGTTCATCCGGGGCGGGACCAGCCTGATTCTTGGTCCTCTTTTAATTTATTCCCCCGAACATTGTTCGTTCGTGGTGGGACCAGCTGAGGCTTGGTCCTCTTTTAATTTATTCCCCCAGACATCGTTCGTCCGGGGTGGGAACAGCCTGAGGCTTGGTCCCACGGAGTTCGTATCCCCCGGACCTTGTCGGTCCAGGCCGGGACTAGCCTGAGGCTTGCACCCCGCCTGGTATTTGCTCA
This sequence comes from Humulus lupulus, assembly GCF_963169125.1. Taxonomy (NCBI): domain Eukaryota; kingdom Viridiplantae; phylum Streptophyta; class Magnoliopsida; order Rosales; family Cannabaceae; genus Humulus; species Humulus lupulus. The sequence continues at coordinate 6,683,871 of NC_084798.1, forward strand.
TACTCGGGATACCCCCCACAAGTGAGCGGAGACTAGTCTGAAGTGACTTGAGTAAAATTTTCATTGATTGATAACATTTCTTTATGGCTTTTTGCACATGCCATTTTTATTATTCAAGGGGTCGCCCTGAGGCGTACATTATTTACAACGAAATACAAAATTGGAACATGTTCTCTTAACTACTGATAGTATTTACGGAGATGTTCCGCGTTCCAGGCTCTTGGGACTTCCATGCCATCGAGCCACTTTAAGCGGAATGTCCCGGGGCACACTTCGTGTTGGATCTCGTACAGCCCTTCCCAATTCGGGTCCAGAACCCCTACTCCCGGATCTTGGGTAGTAGGGAAGACTCTTTGCAGGACTAAGTCGCCGGTTCCGAACCTTCAGCATTTTACTTTTGAGTTGAAATGTCGTGCGATCTTGCCTTGGTACATCTTCAGCTGCACTTGCGACTCCTCCCGGATCTCCTCGATGAGATCTAGTGATTCCTGGAGTAAAGTGTGGTTCTGGGCGGGATCATACGTGTCTCTTCGGTGAGACGGGATGGTCGTTTCGATGGGGATGACGGCTTCGCATCCATAGACCATGGAGTAAGGAGTGTGCCCGGTGGATGTCCTCTCCGGGGTCTGGTAAGCCCATAACACGCGGGGCAACTCTTCGGGCCATTTGCTCTTGTAGGCTTGGAGTTTTTTCTTTAGCGTCCCTTTCAAGATTTTGTTGACGGCTTCCGCCTGCCCGTTTGCTTGGGGCCTGGCGACCGCGGAGAAGCTTTTGACGATGCCATGTCTCTCACAAAAATCTGTGAAGTGGACGCTGTCGAACTGCTTCCCATTATCAGATACAATTTTGTAGGGGAGGCTGTATCGACACACTATATTGTTGATGATGAAATCCAGGGCCTTCTTCGAAGTGATCGTGTTCATGGGCTCCACCTCAACCCACTTGGTATAGTATTTGACTGCCACGATGGCGTATTTCACTCCTCCTTTCCCAGTCGGGAGCGATCCTACCAGATCGATCCCCCACACCGCGAAAGGCCAGGGGCTAGTCATTAAAGTTATCTCTGTCGGCGGGGCCCGCGGGACCTTCGCGTATCTTTGGCACTGTTCGCACTTGCGGACGTAGTCAATACAGTCTTTCTTCATGGTCGGCCAGAAATATCCTTGGCGCATGATCTTTTTGGACAGACTGGGTTCGGCTGTATGATCTTCGTAGAAGCCTTCGTGCACTTCGTGCATGATAGCGCTTAGTTCTGTCCCGGACACGCACCTGAGGTAAGGCATGGACAACCCCCGGCGATAGAGCTTTCCGTCCATCACTGTGGACCTGGTACTGAATCTTCCTGGCCGTGGCCTTGTCTGCTGGCACCTCACTGGTTGTCAGATAGAGGATAAGAGGTCCCATCCAAGACGTTGAGTGGTCAATGGCGTTGACCGCGGAGGCTAGGATGCTTGGGATGGGGAGATGGTTAACAGGGACCAGCCCAGCCAGCTCCGCTTCGGCGTCGGTGGCCAGCTTTTTTAGTGTGTCCGCGAACACATTTTTCTCTCTGGGGATCTGGTGGATGGAGTGCTTTTTGAACACCTGCAGCATCTCCCTCGTCTGGGTCACATAAGCCGCCATTCTCTCTCCTTTGGTTTGATATTCCCCTAAGACTTGCCTGACGACCAGCTGGGAATCGCTATAAATCTCTAGGTTCGTGGCCCCTACCTCCCGGGCCAGGTGCAACCCGACCAGCATGGCTTCGTGCTCAACTTCGTTGTTCGATGCCTTGAATTGGAAACGCAGGGCATTTTGCAACTGGTGTCCCTGGGGTGATACCAAGATGATCCCGGCCCCGACCCTATTCTCATTCGAGGCCCCGTCCACGAACACCTTCCATACGAGTGCCGCGGGGGCTGCGGGATCGTCCCCCTGGGTGATCCCAGAACATTCCATGATGAAGTCGGCTAGGGCTTGCCCCTTGATGGAGACCCTAGGAATGTAGGCCATATTGAACTGACTTAGCTCCATGGCCCACTTTAGGAGTCTTCCCGATGACTCGAGCTTCTGTAACACTTGCCGCAAGGGGTGGTTGGTCAGGAATTTTATGGCGTGGGCCTGGAAGTAAGGCCGGAGTTTTCGGGACGCCATCAGCAGGCAAAAAGTCAGCTTTTCGATTAGTGGATATCGAGACTCAGTGCCCAATAATCGTTTACTCACGTAGTATACCGGGAGATGGGCCTTTTCCTCATCTTGTACCAATGTGGCGCTGATCGCGTGCTCGGTCACTGCCAGATAGAGGTACAGAGGCTCCTCGTCCACCGGTTTTTCCAGGATCGGTGCTCAGGCCAGATGCTATTTCAGCTTTTGAAAAGCTTCTTCGCATTCGACTGACCACTCGAACCGTTGGCTTCCTCGGAGGACGTTGAAGAACGGGATGCACTTGTCCGTGGCTTTGGAGACGAAACGGCTTAGGGCGGCTATTCGCCCGGTCAAACTTTGCACGTCCTTATGCTTCCGGGGACAGGGCATATCAACCAGTGCCTTGATCTTATCCAGATTGGCTTCATTCCCCGAAAGCTCACTATGAAGCCCAGGAACTTCCCGGAGGCCACGCCGAAAGTACATTTCTTGGGATTCAGCTTCATCCCATACTTCTGAATGACTGCGAAAGCTTCGGCCAGGTCTTCTGAATGCTTCCTGGATGTCTTGGACTTGACCAGCATATCGTCGATATAGACTTCCATGTTTCGCCCCAGCTGGGCCCGGAACATTGGATTGACGAGCCTCTGATAGGTTGCCCCGGCGTTTTTCAGCCCGAAGGGCATGACGATGTAGCAATATATTCCCTTGTCGGTTTGGAAACTGGTGTGTTCCTGATCTGCCACATGCATGGAAATCTGATTGTAGCCGGAGTAAGCATCCATGAAGCTTCAGATCTCATACCCGGATGTCGCATCCACCATTTGGTCGATCCGGGGAAGCGAGAAGCAATCTTTCGAACAAGCTTTGATGAGATCCGTGAAATCGATGCACGTCCTCCACGTCCCATTCGATTTTGGCACCAGAACGGGGTTGGCCAGCCACACGAGGTATACAACCTCGCGTATGAAGTTGATTGATGACAGCTTCTCTACCTCCAACTTGAGGGCCTCGGCCCTCTCTGTTCCCAAGGGCCTTCGTTTTTTACGGACCGGGGTCGCATTCAACGCGTGGCAAATGATGTTGCCGTCGATCCCCGTCATATCTGAGTGAGACCAGGCCAGAATATCCTGGTTTTCCTTAACTTGGGCGATTATGGCGGCCTGGACCTCTGCCGACAGATTTTTCCCGACTTGGATTACCCTGGTTGGGTCAGTATCAATAATGCAGACCTCCTCAATCTCATCCATGGGCTCCAAGACGCGATCGTCTCCTATCCTCGGGTCTAGCTCATCTTCTTCCTGGATCACTCTCTCAGCAGGGGGGGAGGAACCAGGTTGATGACTTCCTCGAAGGGTTCATCTCGGACCATGTATATTGGTCGGGCGGACACGTGGTAGCACTTCCGGGCGCTCTTCTGGTCTCCCTGGACTATCCCCATCCCTCCGTTGTCGCAAGGGAACTTCATGCAAAGATGACGGATGGAGGTGATAGCCCCGAACTTGACTAATGCGGGCCGGTCAAAAATGACATTGTAAGCAGTGGGGCAATCCACCACTACGAAGGTGCAGAACTTGAACGAGTGCTGCAACTCACTCCCCAATGTTACGGGCAACTGGATCTTTCCCATGGGGAGTAACGCGTCTCCGTTGAAGCCGTAGATCTGGGTTGGGCATGATGCCAGATCTGCTTCGGTCAAGCCAATCGCAGTGAAGGCGGACTTGAACAAGATGTTGACGGAGCTCCCGTCGTCTACCAGCACCCGAGACACCAGCTTATTGGCGATCTGCGCGTTTATGACCAACGGGCCATGGTGTGGGAAATGGACGTTGCGGGCGTCGACCTCTGTGAAAGTGATAGGGAGGTTCATCAGTTTTGGCCGCTGAGCCGAGGCCTCGACCAGAGCACACACCTCCTGATCATGGTCGAGCTCGCTTAGGTAACGCTTTTGATCATTCCTGGATGGCCCTCCCAGGTGAGGTTCGCCTGAGATGGTGGCCACATGTCCGTCCACGCGAGGGGGTGCCATCCTGGATGGATAAGGCATTCCAAGGCCGGGTGTCTGCGCGACGGGGACCCCCTGAGAGGTTTGCGCCACTGGACCCTGTGCATACCCTCCCTAAGGCAGATATTCCCTGGGCGCACCCGGGATCGCGGGTTGTCCGGGACCTACTGACAGGCCCGGGACTCCCACGGGCATCCTGACCCATTGGTGGAGATGTCCCAGCTTGATCAGATTCTCGATCTCATCCTTGAGCTGCCGGCACTCTTCGGTCGTGTGGCCCACGTTTTTATGGTAGGCGCACCGTTTGTTGGTATCCCTCAGATTTCTCCCCCCTTTGAACATGGGGCTAGGCTTCCGGTAGTGAACCGCCCTTTCTGTGGCCAAGAAGATGTTCTCCCTGGTGTCCACCAAATTGGTGTATTTTGAATATTGGGGCTCGTAGCCCCTTTTTCCTTTCTTAGCCGGCTCAGACCGATTTTGGCCTTTGCCAGATCTCTTCTCCCGGGAGGGGTTTACACTTGCCTCCGTCACTCCTGCCTGCGACTGCGGGGCCCTAACGGAGGCAGCGCTGTGACCCTCCGGCGCGGCTCCATATCCGGAAAAAGGGGAGGATTGGACCGGGGCATACCCTGAAGAGGCAGGACTGTACACCGTAGGGGTGTAGGTAACTCCGGGCGTAACGGCCAAACCTGGGGCAATCGAGGGAGTGACATAACCCGGGGCAATCGGGGGAGTGACGTAGGGATGTGCCGAGAACTGCACCTCGTACCCCGGGAATGCCTGGGCACCAGACCGAGGCGCCAGAGGCCATCTGAAAGCCTGAATCTGAGCCTCCTCCCAGTTGATAAATCCTTGGGCCCTCCTTATGAATTCTTCTAAGGTCTGCGGGGCCCCAACGGAGGCAGCGCTGTGACCCTCCGGCGCGGCTCCATATCCGAAAAAAGGGGCGGACTGGACCGGGGCGTACTGGACCGGGGCATACCCTGAAGAGGCAGGACCGTACACCGTAGGGGTGTAGGTAACTCCGGGCGTAATGGCCAAACCCAGGGCAATCGAGGGAGTGACGTAACCTGGGGAAATCGGGGGAGTGACGTAGGGCTGCGCTGAGAACTGCACCTCGTACCCCGGGAACGCCTGGGCACCGGACTGAGGCGCCAGAGGCCATCTGAAAGCCTGGATCTGAGCCTCCTCCCAGTTGATAAATCCTTGGGCCCTCCTTATGAATTCTTCTAAGGTATCCACCTTGCTACGCTGCATGTAATCCCAGAGAGGGGACCCGGCCCGAATCTCGGACTGCAATGCCACTAGGCGCTACCCATCTTCCACCTTAGTCTTGGAGGCCTCTTCAGTGAAACATTGGATCCGCGGGGAGCTGTTTAATATTGGCAAGGGCGCTGATTTGCATATCCATCCTCATGGCGGCCACGAACTGCTTGCGAAACGCCGACTACAGCCCTAACAAGGATTGTATAGATCCCAGCTTAAGTCTCTTCCACCACTCCTCGGTGGGACCACCTAGAGTGATAAAAAAATAGAGGCACTTACCGTCATCACTGACGTGGGCCACGGTCATAAGACGGTTGTACTAGGACAGATGATCCCTGGGGTCGGTGCTCCCGGTATAGGCAGTGAGGCTCGGCATCTTGAACCCCTTGGGGAGCACAGCGTCCAGGATGTGCCTCGCACAGGGCTCTTTGTCCTCTTCGTCGGAGTCGATATCCGCTTCTTCCTGCTTGCGGACCAAACGGTCCGTGACCTTTTTCAAAGTGGCCAGCTACTCCATGAGCTGCCTGGCCGTGCCATCCTCCAAGGGGATTCTTTCGATCCTCTTGTCGTTGATGTTGTTCCTAAGGTCGCCACCTCGGGGAAGGATCTTTTCCTTACGGGCCCGCTCTTTCCGAGCGTTTAGTCCGTCGCGTAGGTCTACCCAGGACGTATCGTCCCCTGAACAAAGGGTGTGGCACTCCTCGTTACGTGGGCGTTCCCGGCGATTATTGTTTACTGAGGCACTGGGGTGCAAAGACCTTTCCCTTCCGTCTCGCCCTGGGGCACGCCAGGGACGAGCGTCTCGCGGCCGCGTCCCCTAAGACGGGGCGCACATTCTCTTTCCTAGGAAGCGGTCGGGAACGGGTCCCGGCTTTCGTGACGAGGGTGTTTTTCTCTCGAGTCTTTCCCCCGGCCTTCTTTTTCTCTCGGTTCGGGTTTCCTGGGACTGGCTCAGGAAATTTTTCAGGGGGAGGGGCCAGCCTCACGTCTTCGGGGGCTCCGGCTCTGGCTTGCGGAGCGGGCTGTTGCGCTCCCGGAAGCGGGCCAGCTGGGAGATTGGTCGCCGGACCCTGCGCGGCTATGAATGCCTGCAGGGCTTGGAGGGATTCTTGCATCCGCCGAGACGCCTCTACCTCCTCAGTAATCCTGGCCTCCTGATCCAGGACTTGCTGCCTCAGTTTAGTCACCTCCAGGTCCTGCTGGTTGGGATCCCCTCTAGGGATCTCGGGATCCGCAACTTCGTCGTGGTATTCCCCCTCGTTCTCCTCCTCTTCATAATATTCCTCCTCGTTCTCCTCTTCGTACTCTGTTCCACCCTCATAGTCTTGTGACTCTTCAAGGTGAGACGTCTGAGGAGGAGCGTTCTCAGGTGGATTCTGAGGAAGAGGCTGAGAAGGCAGCGGCTCTCCATTGCCCTGTTCTGGGTTATTTTCAAGAATTAAAGCTGAAAGAAATAAGTACAATATGGCATTTCTGAAAAGCTTCTGGCCCAAGCCTCACTTGAAGCCCACGGTTTCAACTCCAGGCCCACGAAGCCATTTGAAGCTCCAGCCATCATCCCACGTTCAGCAGCTCTTTCCTTAGCTGCCCACTGATTCAGCTACTTCCCAGCCACGGTTCTTCTCCATTTCATTCAGCTGATTCCATCCGTGCTTCCCTACCAGCAGCTGCCTCCACCAGCCCAATTGGGCCTATGGCCCAATCCCAGCCCCCAGCCAAACCGACTGCTTCAATCCCCAACCTGTGACTCCAACGCCTACCTCCAGCAGCAAAGTAGCTGCATTTTCCCCATTTTTGAGCCCAACAAATCAAATTGTCCCCTTGACCCACAATGTTTAAAAATACCAATTTTTTACCCAAACTTTTCTACACATTTTACCCCAAAACATCATCATTACACCCTATAATTTACCCCTATTTGCCATATTATTAAATTAATTAATTTAAATTAATTATTTTAATACTCAATTTTTGGCTATAAATAAGGGATTTGGGTGCTAATTTAGGGGGGGGGGGTTACTGTTTACCGAGATTTTCGGAAACTATATTAATAAAAAGTAAGCGAGATTAATGATATGGGATTTAGAAGATATAAACAAGATTTTTATGTGGTTGGGGCGTTAATGAGCCTTAGTCCACGAGACAGTTGTATTAGAGCTTAGAAAGCCTTTAACAATGAAGTTTCTCTCTATGTTTTAGTAGAGTAACTGTATACAAGCCAAACAGAGGTCCTTTCTCCAGTGCTCTGTCACCTGTATTTATAGGCTCACAGGAGCACTGGGCTTGGGATGGGCTGACCCGGGCCCAACAAGGATATAAATACCCATGGCTTCTCAATCGGAAGCCCAATACAAACGATAAAAATATAACAGACAAAGAATGATCAAAGCCCACTGGGGCAGCCCAAAGCCTATATTTCGCCCGACAAAATGGGGCTTTTGGTCTGGGCATTCCGAGTTACGAGGCAGATTCAGGGGACAAAATCGGTAAGTGTAGTGGCAGCACAGGTCTGAACCAGCGGCGTGCAATCCCGAGGTGGCCTTTTCCGCAGGTGAAAAGTGGGGACAACCCCCACGCGTCGTGGGGCAGCTTCAGGGTCACGGATGCTTTTTCCTGCCAATCCTAAGGACTTGACCCAGGTTTGTTTACCTCTGTCCCTCTTCATTTACCGTAGGCCTGGATCGTCTCCGCAGAGCCCAGATCGTCTCTGCAGGGCCCGGATCGTTTACCAGGCTCCGGGACCGTTTGCATACATTTCGACCGTAACCCCAACAGCTGTACGTCTCCCGGATGATCGTCCTGGATCATCCATCATGGACACCGTCCGGGTTTGGACCCACACTGGGGCCGTCGTTCCTGGTTATTCCCTGCCAAGCGGGCTTGGGCTGGGCCCAACCCCAATTGCCCAGTTAGTGGGCCTGGACCACCTGGAAACTGTTGTTGTTCGGGTTCAGTGGCTGGCTCTTGGAATCTGCTGATGTCCAGCTACCGAGGGTGGCTGGCTGACTCCTGGAATCTGCTGTGGTTTGGGCGCAGATGAATGTCCGTGTTCTGTCGTGGTTACCCGTTCACCTGTATTGACAATAGAATTATGCATGTTAGACATGGTGGGTGGAGTTTGATAATTCCTTACCGAGGGTGATGGAACTGTCTGACTCGGTTGATAACTCTACAAAATAGATTTATTTTACCACTTTTTTTGTGCTAATTGTTGCTTAATTTTTGAGTTTTTAATTGATTTAGTAAGTTTTTAAGTAATTTTGAATTTATTTGATTTATTTTGATTTTATATATTTTTGTGTGTTTTTATAGTTATTTTGTTGTAAAATATTGTAGTTAATTATTTGAATTATTTGTGTTTAGTTAGAAGTAAAAAAATGTGTGTTTTATTGGAACTAAATGTTGAATTAAATTAAGTTATAATTAATATTTTTAAAGAATTAAATTGATTTATTTTATAATTGAAAATATTTTATTATGATTTATTTTATATTTATTTTGTAGGGAATTTATGGCATTTTTGCTCTTGAAAAGAAAGAAAAATGAAGGAAATATGGTATTTTCAAGAATTAAAGCTGAAAGAAATAAGGACAATATGGCATTTTTGAAAAGCTTCTGCCCAAGCCTCACTTGAAGCCCACGGTTTCAACTCCAAGCCCACGAAGCCATTTGATTCTCCAACCATCATCCCACGTTCAGCAGCTCTTTCCTTAGCTGCCCACTGATTCAGCTACTTCCCAGCCACGGTTCCTCTCCATTTCATTCAGCTGATTCCATCTGTGCTTCCTTACCAGTAGCTGCCTCCACCAACCCAATTGGGCCTATGGCCCAATCCCAGCCCCCATCCAAACCGCCTGCTTCAATCCCCAACCCGTGACTCCAACGCCTATCACCAGCAGCAAATTAGCTGCATTTTCCCCATTTTTGAGCCCAACAAATCAAATTGTCCCCTTGTCCCACAATGTTTAAAAATACCAATTTTTTACCCAAAACCTCTCAATTCTACACTTTCAAAACCTCTCAATTCTCTTCGTCTTTTTCTTTTTTTTGGTTATTTTTCTATGTATTTTTAGAGGAAAATTTTGGGGGTTTCTCCTTCAAATTTTCCTATTTATGTTTGTTATTTTTAGTTTGTATTTGCTATTTTAGTTATGAGTTTCTAATCTTTTTAAGATTATTAAGGTGATGATGAAACAATATGTAACTAGATAGTATTTATTTTGTATGTTGATTTCCCATTTGTGCAACAAAGTTTATGGAATTTTCTTCTTCAAATATCTTCTTTCATCTTAAATATCAGGTATTTTGGATTGTTAGCACATATTTACACTTTTTTCTTCATTAGTGCAAAAACATAATATTCTTTGTGTAAGATGTGTCATTAAATTGTACACATCCATACTTAGAACAAAAATATTATGTTTTGCCTTATAAATAATGTTCATTGATTTATTTGTGTTAGGAAAAATTGTTTCGCCTCAATGGAAATTGATAATAATATGTTACAACTCTATGCAAAATATTACAATAGACAAGGATTGATTAAATAAAGTGTTACAACTCTATAACTGAAAATACAAATAAAACAAAGGAAATGAAGAAGATGATGAAGAAGAAGAGAATAGTAAAATACAACTCTATGCAAAATGTTACAAATAAAGTAAAGTGTTTGAAACAAAAGAAAAGAAAAGATTACAACTCTTGAATAAGAAATACAAGTAAAAAGAACAAGAGAATAAGAAGAAAACAATACAATAGAAAGAAGAACAGAAATACAAGAAACTCTCACTTACACAACCTAAGTGAAGAGGGTTGGGGATCACCAACTTGAACAAGGTTTAAAACATTTGTCCAAAAGCTTATTTCCTCCTAACTCAAGCACTAAGGGATCTCTCACAGATTATAGGAAAAACTTTCTGAAATTATCAAGCCTCAAGGTATTTCTAGCCAAGTGCTCTAATGGATAGAAATGTTGTGTCTTACAAGTGAGCTATAGGCTCCTATTTATAGAGTTTAGAAACACCATTTGAATTTCAAATTCCACCAACTCCCATGGCTGTTACCAATGTTTAATTGGATTAATATGTAATTAAAAATGAGATTTGAGAGTTATTTGGGTTTTTTTGAGCCGTTCAACAAAGATTGAAAAAACTGAAAATTTGGTCAGTTTTGGCCTGTGGCCACGGCCACTGACCAAATTCAGCAAAAAAAATGTGCTGTTTTTCCAAACAGTTCCAAACCCTCCCAAATGATTTTGTAACTCCCAAAACACATTCTTGGGGTTAAAATCATATCTCTAACAGCCATATCACATATGGCTTTATGAAATTCATCTCAATATTGTATAACAACAATTTTACACAATAAAGGGTAATATTTGGAAGTTACAAATTTGTAACACCAAATATGTTACATTATTTGGATATATCTCATATATCTAAATATTGTAACTCTCTATTATATGTTACAATATGTGACACACTTTGTCACATTTATTTAATCTAAAACATTATATTATAATATAATATAATTTTACATTATATTATAAAATAATATAACAATTTGTTATTTCATTAGATTGATTTACACTAAATGCTTTAAAATTATAAATCTATTTGGAAAATGATAGTTTGATGTATTTTAACTATTACTAAAACTTAGGAATCAATGTACTTTTAAATATTATTGAACTTATATTTTGTGGATTCTATTATCTTAATAATCTTTATTTTACTATCTTGATTTCTACTTTTAATTTATGTTATATATATTGTCTTTAATATCTTTATTAATATCTTTTATTTTATTTTTTATTGTTACAAATTCTCATTAATCTTTGGAGCTATGTTAGAATTTTTTAATTTTGGTTTAAAATAGTTTCCTTTTCGATTTTAGACAACTCCTTTGGGTTCGATCTCGTGCTTACACAAACACTATATTCCATATACGATTCGTGCGCCTGCGAGTATAAATATTTAAAACATACCCGTTTTGGGTCCATCATCGGTCCATCATTGTTAGAGATAGGGGTGAGGTCACCCAAAGGTTGTATAGGGCTAACTGGGCCTCGGAAGCGGGATGGATGAACCTCGGTGGCTTGAGAGGACGTGGCTTCCATTCGCACGAGCAAGTCAGCATTCTCAGCTTCGAGCCTCCTTATTTTCTCACGTTCTTCATTCATCCGGGCAGTAAGAGCAGTGAGTTGGGCGAACAGATCGGGTGTCTCAGTCACGTCTGACATGGCTCTCAAGTGAACTCCTTGATCTCTTTGTCGATCATCTGATTGCTAGGGCCCCACGGTGGGCGCCAAATTGTAGATGTGATTTCCTACAATTGATTAGACGGGCACCAGCAACCTATCAAGAACAAAGAAAGAGGCGAGAGTTCAATTGGGAGCACCGGTGGGGTGTCAGCCAAATGGACTCCGACGCTCAAGTTAGTCGGGTTGCAACGAAAGCTAATTGAAAGTAACAAAACTATAATGAAAATAATGATATAATGATGGATGGATGAGTAGTAAGATGGTAAGAGTGACGGTAGAGACGACGGCGGAATCCAACGATCGGGTCAAGTCCGGTCGGGTCAGACCAGGCTGACTGATTCAACTTGCTTGACTGGATTGCTTGGAGAGAGTAGTACTTCGTTCCAGTAAGAGAGTAAAGTAGAGTAGTAATGGTTATCCGATGTCCTATTCTCAACCCATGAGGGTCTTATTTATTGTTCTTCTTTTCGTTCCGTTCTCCTCTCGTCTATGTCGCCCGTCTAACCCGTTCTTAGTGGTTCCCTCCGATTTTCATGGGAAGAGGGGCGTGCATTTTGATTGCTTCAATGTCCCTAACTGACTGAATACACCCGGACTCGGGTCTGGGTACCAGCTAGCTTGTTTGGATGGCTGAGCCCATTTACATAGGTTTGGGGCCTTACTTGCTTATTGGGCTTGGCGAGCTAGTCTGGCTGACTAGATGAGCTTTAATTGTAGACAAATTTTGTCCACTACAACTTATATGTCTATTTGTTATGTGATTATGATATGATTTATGTTTAAAGTTATCTATGAGATGAATATTTGTAATATAAATGTGTATGTTGTGTGTTTTGCGTGACATGCTTATGGTAGGAAAATTTGCATGTTTACGTTACAATAAATTTTGCATGCTTGTGTATAATGTAATTCATGCTTACGTTTTCATGCTTTATTGCAAACTTGACCAAATTAGTATTGGTTTACGGCTTTTGTTTCTAAAAATATTTGTGATATATTATGATTTGATTATATATATATACACACGTGTGATTATGTTGTTTTAAGTCTAGGTTGGGGGTTGTGTCTTACATAATTCTTCTTATTGCACGTTAGCTCACAGTTACTATATGATGCAGGTGAAGAAAAAAAGTTGATTGTGTAGCAATAAATTAGAAAGCTTCGGTAGAGAGCATACATGTTCAAGATCTAACGACACATTATATTTTTACTTTGGTTTTAGTTATTAGTGAAAATATTTTATTGGTTTTTCTTAAAAAAATTTAATTGGCGGGGTCCACAACAATTAAAAAAAATTAAGAAAAAGTTGACACATTGAATGACACCTGGCAATACTAACATGGTGACGCGATTTGACCTTGAAAAGATTATAGTTTTGATTGTTCACCAAAAACAAACCACATATGGATTAAATATCTGACGGCGTACACCACAGATCATGGTGATCCCTTATTGCAAATATCAATTTCTACAAAGAAAGAGACAACCATAGTTGTCGTCATCCATGACGTAAGTAAAGTTTTATTAAATAATCATAGTTATATATCATACGCATCAACTTTCTAATTTTGATATAGTCAACGCGACTTTACACTTGATCAACTTTCTTTCCATTTTTGGTCGAGTCCAGTCACTGTCTTGACTCTTTGATCTCCCAATTATCCGCACGTGTCCAAAACATACCCCGTGTCCGAGCGGTGTTACAGCTGTCCATCTCCTGATATATAAACCCCATTCAATCTCTCTCCTTATCACAACTCCTCGTTTCACTTTTGACTCCAAACAAAACTATGCCATTTGACCCTTCTTCACCGATGTGCCGTCTCACCCACGATCAGGAGCTTTCCATTATAGTCTCTGCTCTCCAAAATGTTGTCTCCGGCACTGCTTCCGACTCCGACGCCCCCATCGATTTCACGACAGAGTTTCTCCAACTTTCTTCTTCGGATTTGGACACGTGTCGGTTTTGTAAGATTCAAGGGTGTCTCGGGTGCAATTTTTTCCCTCCAACACGAGATGAAAGCAAGAATCACAACAGTGATGGAAGAAAAGCTACTCCGAATAAGAAGAGGGCGAAGAAAAACTACAGGGGAGTGAGACAGCGACCTTGGGGGAAATGGGCAGCAGAGATTCGGGACCCGAGGAAGGCCGTACGTGTCTGGCTTGGAACTTTCAAGACGGCTGAGGACGCCGCCCGGGCCTATGATAAGGCCGCCGTTGAATTTCGCGGCCCACGAGCCAAGCTCAATTTTCCATTTCTAGACACTTCGTTGGTTCAGAACGTCGATACTCCGCCCGAACCGGTGCAAAGTACAACGACGACGACAACAACGGCAGCAGCATCAATCAACGAGAATCAACGAAGTAGTTTCTATGAAATGTCAGCTGATAAGGGAGTTGAATCTGGGGATGACGAACTTGGGCAATGGATGACGGCGATGATGGATTGCACCACCGATTGTTCGTTCGATTCAGGGAATGGTTATGGACTTCTTCATTATTAATATTTTTAAAATTATATTATATTTATTTTTTGGAGGAGAAGTGAGTTTAGGCCATTTTTATGTGATGAAAATCAATCTAATTTTCTCCCTCGTATCTCTGTATCAAATGAAACTTGTCCAAATACTAATTTTGTCAAGCATATCTGTACGGTTCCGTTTTATTTATTTTTATTATTTTTACTAAAAAGGGCAATTGGTTTGGATTTAAAAGCAAAGGAATGTTTGGCTGCTGAGAAAGTGTGTAAATTTAGTGGTTAGGACCCCACACGTGGCAGTGACACCTCAGCTGGGATGTCACTTTATAATTTAGCACGTGACTTTTATAATCCAATGATTAAATTACAATATAACTGAAAAGAAGAGGATGGCAGTTGACCACTCACGTTTACAATGTGGATATTATTTGTCACTTGGAGTGGATATTACAATGTGGATATTATTATTTGTCACGTGGAGTGGATATTACAATGTGGATATTATTTGTCACGTGGAGTGGATATTATTTGTGCTATAATATAATAAAAGGATAAGAAATCTTTTACGATGTGATATGATGTAATGTCATTTATAAAAAATTAAATTAATTTAAATCTATTGCCACGCTGACTATGCATGTGATCTTGATACTCGTACATCAACTACATGATATATATTTGTACTTAGATTTGAAACGATTTTTTGGTGTAGTAAGAGACAACAGAAAGTGTCTATGTCAACAATCGAAGCTAAACACCGAGCAGCAACAATGGCAGCTCAACAGAGTCCATGGTTGATGTACCTAATAAATGTGTGTGCATTCGTAGGAAAATTTCATATTATATGAATGATAACTTAATAAAAATTTTTAATATATCAATATAAGTTATTATCCAAAATATATAACAATTTTAATTATGTTGGTATATTAAAAATTTTCATTAAGTTATCATGCATATAACATAAAATTTCTCTATATATGCACACACATATTCTTAGATAACTATGAAATTAACTTATGTAAGAAGCATTAATATATTAAGTGTTATTAAAGTTCATATAGCTACATACATTTACAATTATAAATGAATTTTTTTCTATTATCTTAAACGTGTTAAAGCGTCTATATATTTTATTCAAATGAACTTAATATTACTACAATATATAATATTTTATATGTCTTTTCAAAAATTGTGAATATAATTTTTTTTTTTTTTAAATATGACACTCCAATGGTTTATAAAGTATAACACTTCAATAGTTTGTAAATCATGTGGGAAACTAATTTTAATATTGATAAATAATAATAATTTTATTATTGATAAATACTAATTTTAATATTGATATAAATTTGATGAACTTAAAACATTAACTAACTAGAAAACAAAATCACGCTTCGCGCAGTTTTTTGTAATTATTAAAATAATTATATTTTAAAATATTTTTTATGTCATTGTGGGGTAGGGATTCCTTTTCACCCTACTCGTACAAAATGTTATTTATATGAACACATGAGGATGACTTGACCACAATATTTTTTTTTTCATGATGGTGTTCATTGTATATCGAACCCCTGCATGTTTTTGAAAAATTCAGAATAATTAAAATATCAGAAACAAAGTTAAAAAACTTTTTTTATGTGTGCTTTTATTTATTTATTATTATTATTATTGTTGTTGTTGTTGTTATCCTTGTTTCCTTCCGGGCGCCCGGGTCCACGTTTCAAACTCGCGGGCCGCCCAAATGAGTTTGGGCCCAGACCGAGCCCGTTTGGCAAAGTGTAAAATAGACGTTGGCAGCCCAAGTCTAGATGAGGCCCAAAGGGCATCCAGGGAGTGTCGTCCGGGACGGTCATACGGGAGATGGTATGAGCGTGGCTTTCGAATGGGAGTCGGGATCACTGTGGATGATCCCGAAGCCTGGTAAATGGTCCGGGATCTTGGTGGAATAATCCGAGCACCTAGTAAACGTTTTGTGCTACTGGTAAACGGTCCAGGCTCCTGGTAAATGATCCGAGCCCCTGGTAAACGGTACGGGACCTTGACGAACGGAGGGAAAAGTTGATAGGCGAGTCCGTATCGGTTGTCCGAGGTTGGTGGGATAAAGCGTCCGTGACCCTGAATTTGTCCCATGAAGCGTGGGGGTTGTCCCCATGCTTCACCTGTAGAAAAGGCTACCTCAGGATTGTACGCTGTTGGTTCAGACCTGCGCCGCCACTGCTCTGACCGATCTTGTCCCCTGAATCTGCCTCGTAACCCGAGATGCCCAGACCAAAGCTCCAATTTGTCTCATGACAGATGTGGTTTAGGCTGGCCAAGTGGGCTCAGATTAGTGTATTTTCTATGTTTTAATCCATTGTATTGGGCTTCCATTAGAGAAGTCAGCGGTATTTATACCCTTATTGGGCCCGGGTCAGCCCGGCCCAAGCCCAGTGCACCTGTAAACCTATAAATACATGTAGTAGGGCATTGAGGAAGAGAGATCTCTGGCTTGTAAACAGTTACTCTGCTGAAACTTGTAGAAAACTCCATTGTTATAGATTCTCTAAGCTCTAATACAATTGTCTCGTGGACTAAGGCTCATTAACGCCCCTATCATGTAAAAAATCTTGCTTGCAACTTCTAAATCCTTTCCTCTTAATCTCTCTTATCTTTTATTATTCTAGTTTCCGAAAAACTCGGTAAACATTTTGGTGCTTTCATTGAGAGCTTGAGAAATCTAGAGTTGACCTCGAACATCTACAACAATGGTGAACACAAGACACACCACTTTCGACCCTACTAACCAAGAGTCGGGAAATGGAGAGCCACTGCCTAGCCAGCCTTTTCCTCAGAGTCCACATGAGGACACTCCCCATCAGATGTCTCAGCCCGACGAGTCGCAGAACTATGAAGGTGGAGCGGAATACGAGGAGGAATACTATGAGGAAGAGGGAAATGAGGGGGAATACCACGACCTAGAGCCTGAGGATCCCAAGATCCCAGAAGGAGTGGACCCCAACCAGGAGGATCCGGAGGTGACTAAACTAAGGCAGCAAGTTTTGGACCAAGAAGCCAGGATTGCTAAACAAAAGGAGGCTACTTGGCGGATGCAAGAGTCCCTTCGAGCCTTACAAGCTTTCATAGCCACCCAGGGTTCGGCGACTAATCCCCTAGTTGTACCACTTCCGAGAACGCAAGCGCCCGCTCCGCAGGCCAAAAATGGCACCCCTGAGGACACGATCCCGATCCCTCAGAGACAAGCTCCCGAGCAAGGCCCGGGAAACTTGGACCGAGAGAAAAGGAAGACCAGGGCAATCCCCTAGAGGAAATACCCTCCCATCCAGAAAGCCGAGACCCGTCCCTGGCTGCTCCCTAGGAAAGAGAAGGTGCGCCCCGTCCCAGGACTGGGCCACCCGACCATTCCGCAAGGGACGCGGCCACAGGGTACCAGGCCCCGGTATGTCCCAAGGCAGGCCGGACGGGAATGGTCTTTACATCCCAGCGCTTCAGTGAACAAAAGCCGCCGAGAGCGCCCACGTAACGACGAGCATCACACCCTCAGCTCTGGGGATGATACGTCCCGGGTAGACCTGCGCAACGGGCTGAATGCTCGAAAGGAACGGGCCTGTAAGGAAAAGATTTGTCCCCGAGATGGCGACCTTAGAAATAACCTCAACGACAGGAGGAACGAGAGGGTTCCCTTAGAAGATGGTATGGCCAGGCAACTCATGGAGTAGTTGGCCGCCTTGAAAAAGGTCACGGACCGCTTGGTCCGAAAATAGGAAGGAGCAGACACCGATTCCAGCGAGGAGGACAAGGAACCATGCGCGAGGCACATTCTGGGTGTCGTGCTCCCCAAGGGATTCAAGATGCCGAGTCTAACCGCCTACACCGGGAACACCAACCCTAGGGATCATCTGTCCCGGTATAACCGATTATTGACTGTGGCCCATGTCAGCGACGACGGTAAGTGCCTCTATTTTTCAATCACTCTAGGCGGTCCTGCACAAGAATGGTGGAAGATACTCAAGCCAGGATCCATCCAATCCTGGTCAGGACTACAGTCAGCGTTTCACAAACAATTTGTGGCCGCCATGAGAATGGACATGCAAATCAGTGCCCTCGCCAACATTAAGCAGCTCCCTGCGGAGACATTAAGAGCCTACATCCAGCGTTTCACTGAAGAGGCCTCCAAGAACAAGGTGGACGATGGGCAATGCCTAGTGGTGCTGCAATCTGGGATCCGGGCCGGATCCTCCCTCTGGGACGATATGCAACGTAGCAAGGCGACTACCCTAGAGGAGTTCATAAGGAGGGCTCAAGGTTTTATTAACTGGGAAAAGGCCCAAATCCAGGCGTTCGGATGGCAGCCGGTGCCTTAGCCCAATGCCCAAGCATTTCCGGGATACGGGGTGCAGTTTCCGGCACAGCAATATGTCACTCCCCCGCTTGCACCAGGATCGGCAGTCGCGCCTGGGATGACCTTCGCCACGCCCACAGTATATGGCCCTGCCTCTTCGGGGTATGCCCCGGCCCAGTCCACCCATTTTTTCGGATACGGAGTCGCACTGATCGGGTACAGCACTGCCCCCGTCGGAGCCCTGCCGTCCCAGGCGGGAAGAACTGAGGCGAGTGTGAACCCCTCCCGAGGGAAAAGATCCAGCAAGGGCCAAAACCGGTCCGAGCCGGCTAAGAAGGGCAAGAGGGGCTACGAGTCCCAATACTCGGAGTACACCAACCTAGTGGACACCAGGGAGAACATCTTCCTGGCCACGGAAAGGGCGGTTCATTATCGAAAGCCAACCCCCATGTTCAAAGGAGGAAGGAATCTAAGAGATACTAGCAAGCGGTGCGCTTACCATAAGGAGGTGGGCCACACGACTGAAGAATGCCGACAACTCAAGGATGAGATCGAAAATTTGATCAAGTTGGGGCATCTCCATCAGTGGATTAGGATGCCCGTGGGAGTTTCAGGCCTGTTAGCAGTCCCCGGACAGTCCACGGTCCCGGGTGCACCTGGAGCGTATCCGCCTCAGGGAGGGTACGCAAACGGTCTGGCAGCGCAGGCCTGGAATGCCCTATTCGTCCAGAATCGCGCCCCCCCCCCCCCCCCCCGAGTAGATGGCCATGTGGACACCATCTCAGGCGGGCCTCATCTAGGAGGGCCGTCCCAGAAGGATAAAAAACGCTACCTTAGCGAGCTCGACCACGATCAAAAGGTATGTGCTCTGGTCCAGGCCCCGGCTCAGCGCCCAAAGCTGATGAACCTCCCTATCACCTTTACGGAAGAAGACGCCCGTAACGTCCATTTCCCGCACCATGACCCTCTGATCATAGACGCCCAGATCGCTAATAAATTGGTGTCCTGGGTGCTGGTGGACGACGGAAGCTCCTTCAACATTCTTTTCAAGCCCGCCTTCGTCGTGATTGGCTTAACCGAAACAGATCTGGCCTCATGCCCAACCCAGATCTACGGCTTCAACAGGGACGCAATACTCTCTATGGGAAAAATCCAGTTGCCTGTAACTTTGGGGAATGAGATGCAATGCTCATTCAAGTTCTGTATGTTCGTAGTAGTGGATTGTCCCACTACTTATAATATCATTTTCGGTCGGCCCGCATTGGTCGAGTTCAGGGCTATCACCTCCATCTGTCACCTATGCATGAAGTTCCCTTGCGATAACGGAGGAGTGGGAACAGTCCGGGGAGATCAGAAGTGCGCCTGAAAATGCTACCACGTGTTCGCCCGGCCTATCTACATGGTCTGGGAAGAACCCCACGAGGGAGTCGTCGGCCCGTTTCCACCTCCTCCAACTGGAAGGATGGTTCGGGAAGAGGACGAGCTGGACCCGCGGATAGGAGATGACCACGTACTGGAACCCATGGAAGAGATTGAAGAGCTGTGCATCAGTGACACCGACCCAACCAGGGTAATCCAAGTCGAGAAGAAGCTGACGACAGAGGTTTGGGCCGCAATCATCGCCTAGGTAAAGGAAAACCAGGACAGCCTAGCCTGGTCTCATTCGAATATGACGGGGATCGACATCAACATCATCTGTCATGCCTTGAACATCGACAAAGATGCGATCCCAGTCCGGCCAAAATGAAGGCCCCTGGGAATGGAAAGGGCAGAGGCCCTCAAGATAGAAGTTGAAAAGCTGTCTTCGATCAACTTCATCTGTGAAGCTATATATCCCGTATGGCTGGCCAACCCAGTTCTGGTACCAAATCCAAACGGGACCTAGAGGATATGCATCGATTTCACGGATCTCAACAAGGCTTGCCCTAAAGATTGCTTCCCGCCTCCTCGGATCGATCAGATGGTGGATGCGACGTTCGGGTACGAGATCTTGAGTTTCATGGATGCCTACTTAGGCTACAATCAGATCTCTATGCATGTAGTAGACCAGGAGCATACCAATTTCCAGACCGACAAAGGGGTATACTACTACACGTCATGTATTTT
Source organism: Humulus lupulus (assembly GCF_963169125.1). NCBI lineage: Eukaryota > Viridiplantae > Streptophyta > Magnoliopsida > Rosales > Cannabaceae > Humulus > Humulus lupulus. The sequence continues at coordinate 6,704,455 of NC_084798.1, forward strand.
GGGCTCAAAAACGCCGGAGCAACCTATCAGAGGCTAGTCAACAGAATGTTCCGGGCCCAGCTGGGGCGGAGCATGGAGGTTTATATTGACGACATGCTGGTCAAATCCAAAACCTCTGGCAAACATTCTGACGACCTGGTCGAGGCCTTAACGATCATTCGAAGGTATGGGATGAAGCTGAATCCCAAAAATGCACTTTCGGTGTGGCAACCGGGAAGTTCCTGGGGTTCATAGTGAGTTTCCGGGGGATAGAAGCCAATCCGGACAAGATTAAGGCACTGGTTGAAATGCCCTCTCCCCGGAAGCACCAAGACGTGCAAAGTCTGACCGGGCAGATAGCCGTTTTAAGTCATTCCGTCCCGAAGGCCACGGACAAGTGCATCCCGTTCTTTAACGTTCTTCGGAGAAGCCAACATTTTGAATGGTCAATCGAGTGTGATAAGCTTTTCAAAAGCTGAAAGAGCATCTAGCCCAAGCACCAATATTGGCAAAACTAGTGGACGGGGAGCCGCTATACCTTTATTCGGCTGTGACCGAAAACACGATCAGCGCCACACTAGTGTTGGAGGACGGGAAGACCCATCTCCCGGTGTACTACATGGGCAAGAGGTTATTGGGGGCAGAGTCACGGTATCTGATAATTGAAAAGTTGACATTTTGTCTGCTAATGGCGTCCCGGAAGCTCCAGCCTTACTTTCAGGCCCACGCCATAAAAGTTCTGACCAACCATCCTTGGCGGCAAGTGTTGCAGAAACTCGAATCATCAGGAAGACTCTTGAAGTGGGCTATGGAATTGAGTCAATTCGATATAGCTTACGTACCTAGAGTCTCGATCAAGTGGGCTATGGAATGCTTTGGGATCACCGAAGGGGACGATCCCACAGACCCCGCGGCGCCCGTGTGGAAGGTATTCGTGGACGGAGCCTCGAATGAAAATGGAGTAGGTGCCGGAATCATCCTAGTGTCGCCACAAGGGCACCGGTTACAAAATGCCTTGCATTTCCATTTCAAGGTGTCAAACAACGAGGCTGAGAACGAGGCCATGCTGGCCGGATTGCGTCTGGCCCGAGAAGTAGAGGCCGCGAACCTGGAGATCTATAGCGATTCCCAGCTGGTTGTCAAACAAGTCTCGGGAGAATACCAAACCAAAGGGGAAAATATGGCTGCTTACGTGACTCGAATGAGAGAAATCCTGCAAACGTTCCAGAGGCACTCCGTCCACCAAATCCCCAGGGAGCAAAACGGGTTCGCAGACACATTGGCAAAATTGGCCACCGATGCCGAGGCGGAGCTGTCTGGGCTGGTCCCGATCAACCATCTCCCCATCCCTAGCATTCAAACCTCCGCGATCAACGCCATCGACCACTCCACGTCCTGGATGGGACCCATTATCCACTACTTGACAACCGGAGGGTTGCCAGCAGACAGGGCCGCAGCCAGGAAGCTTCAGTACCAGGTCCACATATACGTCATGATGGACGGAAAGCTCTACCGCAGAGGGTTATCCATGCCATACCTTAGATGCGTATCTGGGACCAAACTGAGCGCAATCATGCATGAAGTGCACAAAGGCTTCTTCAAAGATCATACAGCTGGACTCAGTTTGTCCAAAAATATCCTGCGCCAAGGATATTTCTGGCCAACCATGAAGAAAGACTGTGTTGATTACGTCCGCAAATGCGAGCAGTGCCAAAGGTACGCGAAGATCCCGCGAGCCCCTCCAACATAATTAACCCTGATGACAAGTCCCTGGCCTTTCGCGGTGTGGGGGATCAACCTAGTAGGATCGCTCCCAACCGGGAAAGGAGGGGTGAAGTACGCCATCGTGGCCATCGACTACTATACCAAGTGGGTTGAAGCGAAGCCCATGAATAGAATCACCTAGAAGAATGCCTTGGATTTCATCAACAACATCGTATGCTGATACGGGCTCCCTACAAGATTGTGTCCGACAACAGAAAGCAGTTTGACATTATCCACTTCACAGATTTCTGTGAAAGACATGGTATCGTCAAAATCTTCTCCGCGGTCGCCAAGCCTCAAGCGAACGGGCAAGAAGAGGCCGTCAACAAAATCTTGAAAGGAACAGTGAAGAAAAAGCTCCAAGCCTACAAGAGCAATTGGCCTGAAGAGTTGCCTCGCATGTTGTGGGCATACCGGACCACCGAAAGAACGTCCACCGGACACAATCCTTACTCCATGGTGTACGGGTGTGAAGCCGTCATCCCAGTAGAAACAGTCATCCCGTCCCACAAAAGAGACACGTACGATCCCGCTCAGAACCGCACCTTACTCCAGGAATCCCTAGATCTCATCGAGGAGATCCGGGAAAAGTCACAAGTTGAGTTGAAGATGTACCAAGGCAAGATCGCTCGGCATTTTAACTCAAAAGTAAAAAGCCGAAGGTTCGAAACCGACGATTTGGTCCTGCGAAGAGTCTTCCCTGCAACCCAAGATCTGGGAGTAAGGGTTCTGGGCCCGAATTAGGAAGGGTCGTACGAAATTCGACACGAAGTGTGCCCGGGAATACACCGTTTAAAACGGCTCGATGGCACGAAAGTCCCAAGGGATTGGAACGCGAAACATCTTCGCAAGTACTATCAGTAATCAGGAGAATGTGTTTTAGTTTTATATTTTCGTTGTAAACAATGTACGCCTCGCGGTGATTCCTTGAATAATAAAAATGGCGTGTACAAAACGTCGTAAAGAAATATTATCAAACAATAAAAATTCTAATCGGCTTCCCTAATCAAGTGACCCAAGACCAGTCTTCGCTCACTTGGGGGGGGGGGGGTTACAAACCCAGTTGGACACAAGGCTCAGGCCTAGTCCCGACCCAGACCGACAAGGTCTTGGGGGTAAAAACTCAGTTGGATGCAAGGCTTAGGCCTAGTTCCGACCCAGACCGACAAGGTCTGGGGGGTACAAACCCAGTTGGACACAAGGCTCAGGCCTAGTCCCGACCCAGACCGACAAGGTCTAGGGGGTACAAACCTAGTTGGACACAAGGCTCAGGCCTAGTCCCGACCAAGACCGACAAGGTCTTGGGGGTACAAACCCAGTTGGACAAAGGCTCAGGCCTAGTCCCAACCCGGACCGACAGGCCTGGTCCCGGCCCGGACGTACGCGGTCCGGGGGTAGAATATATAGGACCTAAGGCTGAGGCCTGGTCCTGGCCCGAACATACGCGGTCCGGGGGTACAATATATAGGACCTAAGGCTCAAGCCTGGTCCCGCCCCGGATGTACGTAGTCCAGAAGTTGAAATATCCAGTAGGACGTACGGGCTAGCCCAGGTCCTAACCCGGACATGCGTGTCCTGAGGGTTTAAAGTACCTAACACTCGGCTCATTCATGCATAGTGGTAAAACACTTAGAAAAAGCTTAAACAAATGAGAACGGGAAAGCAATGTGCAAAAAATAGAGTGGGTAAAACTCAAAAAATCGACTTAGACGCATCCGCGTCCATAAAAGTATTACACAGTTAAAAACAAAAAGAAAACCCGGGTCTAGGTTTCACTAGGCCCTGATGCCTCTGGGATGGCTCCATCCGCCTCTTCATCATCCAGAGGCTTCGCGTCGGCCGTCTCCTTGGCCTCGAATTTGGCTCTCTTCGCAGCGGGGTCAGGGTCGAGCAGGAGGTTCATATTCTTGTCCTGGACCCAGGCCATGTAGACGGCCTCATCGAAGGTGACTTCCAGCAAGTTATCCGCCTGTTCTTTCTTGCGGCAGGTCTCGTTGTGCGCTTTCACCTCCTCGCGAAGCAAGTCGTCCAGCTCATGGACCCGGGCCTCCAGATCGCTGACCCTCTCCCGGTCCTGGATGGATTAAGATACAACCGCCTCCTGCAGAGCCTTTACTCGAAGAAGCTCCGCCTCCAGGTGGGCCACTAACTCACCAGTTTCAGTTTCTTTCCGGGATAGAGCCTCTTCGAGTTGGGACTTAACCCGGGCGAACTCTGCGCGGTCCGCTTCGGCCTGAGAAAACATTTTGGCCAGGGCCTCCTTAGCGGCTTCCCGCTGATTCACAGCCGCCTCCAGCTCCAGCTGGATCGTCTCCATCTTCATGGCAGCCATGGCCGCCAGATAAGCATTCTGATGGGCCAGTAGAGCATCCTGGAACAAAGCAAAGTTAGAAAAAGTCCTAACTAAACAAGAAGAAGAAGAAAAAAAAAGAAGATGCAAAGCAAACTTACAGCGGTGGTTTAGTGGTGGAGAGCTTGAGAGATGAACAACATGTCCTGGTAGGCGATGGTGGCAAACCGCTTCAGTTTGAGGTTAGACATGGTATTCCCCACCTGGTCCAGTAAGTCCGCTGCGAACGGGGTCGTAACCTACCCCAGTTTGGGGCGGAAACCCATCTCGACGACCAGCCGATCCACGATTGGCTGGGGGCACTAAATGCTGTCAGACACTCAGCAAATTCGACCTGATGGCGAATCATCAGGGCCTTGTAAACCTCCTCCCTTCTTTCCCGACCACTCTCCCAGGACCGTGAAATTAGTTTGGACTGCTCATCCCGCAGGACTGCCTCCCCTCCTCAGGTAAGGCCGAATGGACAGGGAGAGTCGGTGCTACTGGGAGTTCCTTGGCGGCAAGGAGACTCTCCCCGGCTGAACCAACGCGTCTAGTCCTAGCCCTCTTGGTTCTTGGTTCTGCCTCCGCCGCGCCCAAGTTCGCGTCTCGTTTCCTGAAGCTCTGGCTCGCCGATGGTTCCCACACCATGTCAATCACCGAAGGGTGAGTGGGAAGATCGGGGACAGTTGCTGAATCAACTGTCGTGATCAAAACCGCTACCAGGGCCACCTCGGTGGATTGAAGCTCTGGCACTGGCATCTACTTAGGTGCGTTCCTAGCTGCTTTCCTGGCCGCGGCCCTCATCTTGGCGGCCCGGATCTCGAGGGCCTGTTTCATTTTGTCCACGGGGTTGGACATGTCGGAATCTTCTGGAATAAACACAAACAAAAAGGGGTTAGACAAATATGCAAATCAATGCGAATGAGTAATGACAAGATTAAGAATAGTCCAAGACTAACCCTTGTCTAGACCTCGGACTCGACTCAATTCTCCTAAGGAGAAGGAATGGATTTGATATCCCATGTCATCCGGGTATAGGAAGTTCCCCTACTGAAGGAACTCGGATGAATACATGAGAGTTTCTGAATTGACAGTGATGGGGGACGAAGGCCTCATCTCCCCATCAGCCCCGAACAGGGGGCCTCGATAAACTAGTATATCCCTAACTAAATCCCCAACTCAGGGAGCATAAGTCAAAAGCAAAGGCGAATTACCTCGCCCTAATACACTAGCACAAGGGGTCCTTGTGTTTGGCTGGGCCTCGTCGAAGAGGGCTTCCAACTCCTCGGAGGTGGCGTTTTCCCTCTGCTAAGCATGGTCCCGTTTCCTTTTGGCCATGTCTGCCCGAGCTGCGCCCTCCACAGCCCTGATGTGATCAAGGGCGAGCGCCTCCCTCAGTGCGGGGTCTTTCTCGCATTGTATCCCCCGGAGGCTTGGGGCCTTGATCGTTTGGTGGGCCGCGAGCATCCCGACCACTCGGAGGTTGTCAGTGTTGATGTAGCCCCCCACGTCCAAATCCTCCGCGCTTAGCTCGGAGTAAAATTTCTTCTTGCCCAGGATGAACTAGGTGAGGGGAGTCTGGGAATAGGGTCCTTCCACCCAAGGCAATGAGGTGAGAATAAAAAAAGAGGACAAAGAAAAAAAAAATTAGGGAACGGGAAACCACTTACCCACTCGCTGGAAGTCCAGCTTCAGCGTGGGGTTCTTTTCTATAAGGAACCCGGACATCATAAACCAGTAATGTCTGACGTCCAGAGGATACTTCCAGGTGCTGGTAGGAGCAGGATAGTTACCTCGCGGTTTAAGCCTGTAGAAGCCATCCAGGGTCTTGTCCTTGACGTTGACCTGCGGCTCCAACTTGTAGAAATACAACACCTCTGCTGGGGTCAGATCTGGGATCTACTTCGCGATGCAAAAGACGTGCCATCCAGCGAGTAGCCAGTACGCTCAGGGCAGGAGTTGGAACGGCGCAATCCCCACAAAGTTGATGAATTGCACGAAATAGTCGTGGAGCGGGAGAGTTGCTCCCGCACTGATGTGGCCCACACTCCAGGCCCCGAACTCTACCATGTCGGTGTGAGCCTTCTCCTCTCTCCTAGCCAGGCGGTTATGGAACAGTCCGGGAGTCGACTCCATGCCCAAACGCTTCTCCAGGGCGTATAGCATCCGGTAGTTCCAGAACAGGTTCGGCACCACGTCCATCTCCCACCTGTTGCCTCTGGGAGTCTTGGACCCGGGAAGAGTGATAGGAGCCGCGTTAAATTGCTCCTCCAGGTGGAGAGTGACGCCTGAAGTCATAGCTGGTGATCTGGAAACAAACAAACCAAGTAGTCAGTACCGAAACCCAAGAAGGTTGGTTAAGGTATCGGGGCTCTCCTATGAACTGCTTGGAAGATTCCCCTCTGGATTAGGTTCGGGATCACCAAGGATCCCCAAGATCCTAATCAGGAACAAAAAAGAAAGACTGCACTCGTAAGGCGGCCTATTACCGCTTGTTCGGGAACCACCCGAACCCAAAGGGGTCTAGAGCAGCCCGGACTAGGTTTTCTTTCCCTAACACTCTAATTCTAAGCACAGGCAAGGTCTTGCAGCCTAAGAAGATAAGAAAAATAACATAAAATCTATATATATATATATGGATGTGTAAAGGCGAAAGTCATAAAATTTTACTGTAAATTGTTGGTCATGAAAAATGGTGGTTGTCCAGTGACAGTGACGGTAGAATCTCAGTTTTGTATTGTTGGAGGCGATTCAGCAGCTCATAGAGTGGGCAGGCTGGTGTCGTCTGCTCAGGAGAGGGTGCAGATATCAGAATCATTGGGAATAGGCGACGGCGAAGACGGAGTAGACGGTGGAAAATGTCGTCGGCAAGCTCGGTCATAAACAAATCCTTCGAGTTTCTTTTCTGGTCCGAGAATGTAAAGGTTTCAAATGAAAGCCTGGGGTATTTATAAGAGCCAAAGTGCTGGTTTCGATCTAACGGTTGGGATCGGTCCCCCCTATCGAACGGTCCTTGTAACGCCCTGGTTATCCCAAAACAGTTACGGTGAACCGAAAATTTGACCCGCTACCCGAGTCCTTTCGTTAAAAACGTGTATCTAAGTGTTATTAACAGGCTAAGGTGAAAAATCAATAAAAAGGAAAGGATATACTTTATTAAATACATAAAACTGTTCATGGGCCCACAAAAAAACATTTACTAGTTATTTACAACTCAAAATGGTCATTACAGTTTCAAAATTACAAACCCGCCGACCTAAGCAGCAAAAATAGGGTAAACCCCCTAGTTCCTCTGAGAACTCCTTGGCCGTGGTGGTCAAGCGGTTGCATATGTACACATCACCACCTAAGCTCTCCACTCAAGGTTGGGTGAGCTTTTCTTTCCCTTTACCTGCACCACATAGCACCCATGAGCCAAGGCCCGGCAAGAAAACAGAATAAAGCATGATATATTATCATCAATGATCATAATAATCATTCAGGACTATCAGTCCAAACAAATAGGTGACAGTCGCAAAAGTCACTAAGTTGGGTTCAGCTCCCTTTAGCCTTGTGACGATAGGGTCACCGGGGCTTAATAAATAGGTGAAGTTTTATTAGTTCGAACAGGATAGGTGCATGGTGACTAGTCACCAACATAACCTTCCTCATGACCATAGAGTCATAACCCTGGAACAGCATTCCCTAGCCATGTGACAAGCAGTCACCGGGGCCTTAGGCCCTGGCTCTAGTAACTAGTCTTAGACTAGCCAAGCGCTTATAAGTTCATTGACCTTAGGGTTGGTCCAGCGTTAATGCCTTAGAGCCATTCAACGTTGATATCGATTAGATCTAATCTTCATTTGGCCCTGCGTTCATGACGCTATGCCATTTCTGACTCATAGGTCAGTGTCCCTGACTAGTCAGTGCATATACAAGTAAACAACATTCGCTAGCATTTAATAGGAAATCCATGTCCACATTTATCAATCAACATGCCTCAATAACATTCACGCATGTCATACATACACAGGGTGCAGTTTTCTTACCTCTTGTTCGAGCGAGAGATAATAATAAGAACGACTCCTGAGAACGATCGACCTTTTGGTCCTTTAGCAGTTACCTGGTCATAACGAATTATGGGATTCCATCAATAAAATGCACAAAAAAGGGCTCCCAAACCAAAACCTAGCCTCCGAGACATCGAATACTACTAAACCGGGTAGTAGGATCGATCCCGAGGCTTAAGGCTAGCATCCCCAAGCCAAAAACCCATTTCTGGCCAAAATTCCACTAAGGGCCGCGACCCTCCCTAGCCATGCCGCAGCCCGCCGCTCAAACAGAGGCGGCCTCCTTCAGCAACCCTCAAGAGCCGCGACCCTCCTTGGGCATGCCGCGGCCCAACCCCCAGTTTAGCCAATACCCTGGTTTTTCTTCCCTTGCGATTTCCCTTGGAACCAACCTTTCAAACCAAGTTCAAACACCACTCAAACATCCAATACAACCCCTAAACTTGATCTATAACACTCCCTCATCAAAACCCAAGTTAAACCCCAACAAAAACTTCCATTAATTCCAACTATCCACAACAAAATCACCAGCTGAAACTAAACACCAAAACAGAGCATACCAGGAAACTAATGGCTAAAAACTTACCTCAAACTCAGGTTGTGATGCTCTTCAATGGTGGAACACTCTTCCAAACTCCCAAGGTCTACTTCCCAAGCTAGAATCCTCAACAAGGGCTCAAAAATCACAAAGAAGATGAAGGAGAAAGAAGGTACGGTAAGCTCCAAGAACTTGCTCTGTTTTCCCTCTGTTTCACAGCCAAAGGTAGTTTATATCTATCCTAGGGGTAAAAAGACCATTATACCCCTACCCCTAGGTCAATTAAGGGTTTCTAAAGGCTCCCAAGGGAAAAATTGTCCTTTCCAACCTATCTCGTTAATCATAATTAACGCTCTCCAATTCCCGCTATTCCCGATAATCTCAAACACCAATAACTTATATCCCGTTGCCCTTTAATTCCCGGTAACGCTCTAATCATTATAATCACCCCGAGACTCATCCCGAGCCCCGAACTTAAACCTGTTATGACTAGACCGCTAATCAATATTCTAAGATCGTCTCATGCCAAATAGCTCGAACAAACCCACATTATAATGTGGTCTCAAAAATATATCATCGACATACGTACAATTATACAATTATGCCCTCAATGGGCCAAATTATCATCGCACCCCTGTAATTATAATGTGGACCCACATGCATGCATTTAACATCATATTATAATATAATTCACATATGCATGCATTCTATCAATTAATGGCATAATTAAGCAAGTATGGCCCTCCCAGCCTACTATTCCCGCCATTAAAACACATCGGAGAATTTGGGGCATTACAGTCCTGGATCGTGCAGGGACATTAATGGATCCACTCGAGTACTGGAACAAGGTACCCTCGAGGTGCGATCCGCGCCGCTCCGATCCATCATCCCAGAAAGAGGAGCACCTCAAAGGCCGCCCCATCCTACTGTCCTCCTTGTTGTAGAAATAATAATGGGAAACGCTCGTACGGATGGGACGCTTCGTGAACCAAGCCGACATAGTAGCCATAGCATAGTGACCTTAGAGGTATTTTCTGACCTGTTAGGATCAAGTGCCATCAATGCGACAGTTGCTAGGGGACACGTGTACCCCTCATAATGAGCCGGGGCCTTGGTAAATGAGCCCGGACACTGGTAAACGGTCCGGGCTTGTTGGACGCGGTCCAGGTCAACATAGCAGGCGGTAGCTCCACACTCTTCCAGCATGTAGTGCCCCTCGCCATGGACCCATCACTTTGGAAACAAACCGGGAAATGCCAGGAAGATCCGGGACTAAGACAAGCCTCCACTGCGCAGGCCCAGATTAAGGCTTGGGGGGTAAATGTTATCCCCATTTCCTTCCGGGCGCCCGGGTCCACGCTTCAAGCGCGCAGGCCGCCCGAATGAGTTTGGGCCCAGACTGGGCCCGTTTGGCAAAGTCTAAAATAGACGTTGGTAGCCCAAGTCTAGATGAGGCCCAAAAGGCATCTGGGGAGTGTTGTCCGGGATGGTCATACTGGAGATGGCATGAGCGTGGCTTCCGGATGGGAGTCGGGATCGCAGTGGATGATCCCAGAGCCTGGTAAACGATCTAGGATCCTGGTGGAATAATCTGAGCACCTAGTAAATGTTCCGTGCTCCTGGTAAATGGTCCAGGCTCCTGGTAAATGATCCGGGCCCCTAGTAAATGTTACGGGACCTTGACGAACAGAGGGAAAAGTTGATAGGCGAGTCCATATCGGTTGTCCGAGGTTGGTGGGATAAAGCGTCTGTGACCCTAAATTTGTCCCATGAAGCATGGGGGCTGTCCCCATGCTTCACCTACAGAAAAGGCTAACTCAAGATTGTATGCCGTTGGTTCAGACCTGCGCCGCCACTGCTCTGACCGATCTTGTCCCCTGAATCTACCTCGTAACCCGAGAGGCCCAGACCAAAGCTCCAATTTGTCGCATGACAGATGTGGTTTGGGCTGGCCCAGTGGGCTCATATTAGTGTATTTTCTATGTTTTAATCCTTTGTATTGGGCTTCCATTAGAGAATTCAGTGGTATTTACACCCTTATTGGGCCCAGGTCAGCCCGGCCCAAGTCCAGTGCACCCGTAAACCTATAAATACAAGTAGTAGGGCATTGAGGAAAAGAGATCTCTGGCTTGTAAAGAGTTACTCTGCTGAAACTTGTAGAAAGCTCCATTGTTATAGATTCTCTTAGCTCTAATATAATTGTCTTGTGGACTAAGGCTCATTAACGCCCCAACCACGTAAAAAATCTTGCTTGCAACTTCTAAATCCTTTCCTCTTAATCTCTCTTATCTTTTATTATTCTAGTTTCCAAAAAACTCGGTAAACTATTATTATTATTATACGCTTATACAACTGACTTCAGAGTCAGGTTGCTAGTTTATATGTTTATATACATGTATGTGATTTTTCGACATGTTAGGTGGGTTAATGGGATGGTAGCATAATTGTTTGAATGTTTAAGTTTTGTGTATGTCTGATGCTAAAAGAATAGTGTTCATGACTTTTGTATGTTTATGAGTGTTTATGTGTGTTTTATTTTGTTGTATAAAACCCATAAGCTCTGTACATGAAATCAAAGTTTGAAAATTGCACATAAATCAAATTTTTTTTAGAATTTCATTTAGCCTACGAAAATATTTAAGTTATATATATTTGTACATATACGTTTTGTAACACCCTAATTTCTCATAGATTATCAAGAACACAGCGTTGGATCATAATCATAAATATTGCTCTTTTATTTAATAAAAAATTGAAGATAAATACATGGATCCATGGTTTTTATAAAAATAAAATAATTGTCTTTAACCTATTAAAATGAGCAACATTTAAATAAAGCTTTAAAAGAAAACATTTTTTAATAACATAAATAAATAGTCCTGCTTGATCTACCTCGACAAATAACAACATCATAAGGGGTGAGCTTCTAAGTCTAGTAAGGAAAATACAAACAAGAGTTAGTCATATAATCATATCATAAATTTCAAACAGTCATTACAAAATTTATTTATACTAATCATACAACCCTAGGCCATACCATAGCCTAAGTCACAATCATAAATCATAATCTAAGTCAAAATCATAAATCATAATCTAAGTCATAATTCATAATCATAAGTCATAAGTCATAAGTCATGGGTCTTAAGTCATAGATCATATTCATAACTATAGGTCATAGGTCATAATAACAAGTTAGATATAATAAAAAGATAAGTGCTTATACAGGGGTGGCAATTAAACCCCAGACATAAGTCTGTGTAATGACCCACTACTCTAGACTTTTGGACCATTAACGAAACTATACATACAAATTCTTACTAAAACTTATATTTTTGCGAAAATACCATACTTTATTGGAAACTTGAAGAAATAGAGTTACTTTCATAAAATAAGTAGGATATGGGATCCCATTGTCTTAGAAACAAAACATAATTTAAAATAAAAAGACATTACATAAATAGTGCGGAAAATACATGTAAAAAGACATAAAACAAAACTACATCCTCGAATCGAATAACGCTCGGCTCCTTGACTCCATTCACCATCGATACACATTCTCTAAGTGTCCACAGATCTTACCACCTCTAAAGCTATTTTCCTTCACATAAAACAAAAAGGAATGAGCCTAATGCCCAGCAAGGAAAATCTAACACATAGTCATAACATAAAATTTCATAATAAACATAAAGACTTAACATAATACTTATAACATACACTTATTATAATGGCCATTATTACTTGGGGTCCCATAGACTAAACAAGTCATATGCCCATGAGATTAGTGGGGTCCTACTAGCTAAGTAGGTCATATGCCCATAATCTATTTGGGGTCTTGTTAGTCATATGGGTCATATGCCCAAGCCTACAAACATACATACATATCATAACACATTTAATAACATAAAACATAAGATAACACAAGCATAAAACATATAGATTCTATCCTATTTTCCTTACCAAAGTTACCGGGATAAGAGGACAGCGTTGGGACTTTTTGGAACACTCCTAAAACCATATATAACAGGGTGAGTCTAATGAAGAAAAAGAGATGAAATGAAAGGAATGGAAAGACTAAACCATTGGAAGTCACACTTACCAAAACTTATGTGCTCAAGAACTTAGATTCCCTAACCAAAATAAGAATGAGGTTAGAAGACTGAGTAGAAGACTAAGAAAAGGGAAACATAACATAAAATCAATGAACTAGAGTGTGTTGAATACCTTGAGGACTTGTAGATCAATCTAACCCTCGAACCGAAATACTATGAAATCTTACTTCCCAAAGTGTTTGATAAGCTTAAGATGATTAAGCTTATGATTTCCCCACCCAAGTGTTTAACTCTCACACTCTCCTAGCACTTGCAGCTTCTGAACTTAGAGTAAAAGGTGAATAATGGCTGGGTACTAGGTCCTATTTATAGAGTTTGGGAATGAAGGAATCTTAATTTTACTTGAATAAAAATAATAGCTTTTTAGGTGAAAATAATTTGAATAATCGTTCAGCAGAGGCTGAAGACTCGTTCAAAAGATGCTGGACTTATGAAGAAGTTGAATGGCTGAAAGGAAAAAGAATTCAAAAACATTTGAATTATGCTGAAGGAGGCGATATATCGCCCCCTGTAGGCGATATATCGCCTGGGCTAGTATGCCCGAGGCGACCGTGCATCGTTTCGTGCTTTCCGTATCTACGTGCTGCGATATATCGCCCCCTATAGCTGCGATATATCGGCACACACTGAATATTTAAACACGAAATTACACATTTTTAGCTAAGTTTGAATGGAGTAAACAGCCTTGACTAAGCCCTCAACGTATTCAAAGCTGATGACTAACCTTATAACATTCAAACTTTACTCCTTATTAAATTTAATCCTCAAAATACTTAATTCTTAATCATCCATTCATAACATGTGCTTAAAATCCTATTGGTCCTCATCTAAACCTTATAGTATAACAAATATTATTCTTAATATCAGTCATATAATCAAACCTTAGGTTAACATTAATATTCTTAAACTATAGGTTAAACTTAGAAAATCTATAAGTACTACTATGAGTGTCCAAAAAAATTCCCGGTCTGAACCAAAAATCCACAGTTACAAAGATAATACTATACATACTACTAAATAATTAGCTAAGTAAAGTTCTTGGACTCTACAGTCTGTCATACACCGGACATCAACTTAGGTCTGTCATAAAATTTTGGCAACCGAGTCTACCGGACATAAGTCTGTCATACATCATAGGACACCTTACGTCCAAATAGACTTACCCCTTTATTGCACCTGAAATGTTAGGTCATATAAAACATAAACTAGATCATACCTAATTTTCTTTACCAAAAACCGGGATATTGGAGATAAGAGTGAAATTGGAAACTCCTAAAACCAAATAGTAAAAATCATAAGTTTCTAAAGAAATGAAGTTGAAGAGAAGATCTAAACCATCGGAATAAAGAATTACCAAAATCCTTAAGTTTGAACACCTAACCAAAAGTCATTATAACGAGTTAGAGTTTGAAATAAAAGGAAAGAATAAGAAGATTGGAAATGAACTAAACCTTAAGATTAACAGTACCTTAGATAGCTTAGAGCTTCGATCTATACCTCAAACACCGAAATCACACAAAATCTTATTTACTAAGTGTTTAGAAAAGCTTTAGATTTGAAAGCTTTAACCCCAAAACCCTAGTGTTTCTCTCTAGAAAATAAACTTAGCAGCTTGGAGGCTCTGAACTGTGCTTGAAATATGATGAAAATGGCTAAGTAAAGGGTCCTATTTATAGAGTTCAAGGAGTGAAACTAACTCCCATTTTCATTTGTTTACCCAAAAATGGCTCCTGATGACGTGGCAATAGTACTTTGGCACGGGACAGCGTCAAAGTGAAGAGGTGTTGTTCGCCTATCGACCAACTCCTTGTTGCTTCATCAGATCTCGTGATTAGATGCGACCAGCCAGGTCGCATGCTTCGGTTTATTTCCTTTAAAGATATGTAATCTTGTAATATCTACATTTATTATTTTCTCTTTATTACCTTGATACGCTGATATTAAGGATAATTAAGGCCCATTGGCCCATGTAACCCCCTCGAGCCTATAAATATGAATGAGAGGGCTCAAGGAAGGGACTTTTGAACCTTTTTTCCTGAATATTCATAGAGAGAGCATAGTGCGATTATCCACTGAAAAGTTGTAATTCTCCTAAGACTTGTGAAACTCAAGAACCCTAGTTCGTTGATCACGGCATTGGGATTCAACATCAATAATATCACTAAGTGGACGTAGGTTATTACCACACAGTTGGGGCCAAACCACTATAAATCATGTGTGTCATTTCTTTACCATTTGATTTTACTCTTGATTTCTGTTTGTTTCATTGTCGTTATTTTGACCCCGTGTCGTTGGCTAAATCGAGGGTCAACATCTAGAATAAAAAAATGATTAAAAATAACATTTTTCGTTCAACAGATGCCCAGAACTCGGTCAAAAATGTTCAGGAACAAGTCAAAGTTGTTGAGGGTTGTTTCTAGTTCAGAATTCTATGACAATTCAAAAATGGGCACTGGAGCTGATATATCACCTCCTATAGGCGATATATCGCCTACCCCATATTCCCGAGCCTCCGTGGTTTTGTTCGTGTGAAGTCGACGTGTTTTCCGTATCAACATAGGCGATATATCGGCCCTTATAGCTACGATATATCGGCATACATTGATATTTTAACCACTTTTTTGCACACTTTCAACATACTTGAAACTGCGCATCTTGATGTCCCAGCTAGGACATGCTGCCTAATATCTTGCAACTGCGCATCCACCAATTGTTCCTCCTTAATCCTTTCTAGCAGGGTCGACTGCAAGGTAATATTAGCTAACTGGACGACCACCAATTCTATCTTTGCCCTGGTCATCTCATCAACTAACTCTCTCGAGATCTGGGTGGAACTGTACAATTGTCATGGGCCCCTCCGGCTCAATGCATATGCTACAACATTGTCTTTTCCTGGGTGATACAGAATATCACAATCATAGTCCTTAACTAACTCTATCCAATGCCTTTGACTCATATTCAGATCCTTCTGGGTGAAGAAGTACTTCAAGCTCTTATGGTCAGTGTATATCTCGTACTTCTCCCCATACAAATAATGACGCCACACCTTCAGTGCGAATACCACTGATGATGGTTCCAAATCATGAGTAGGATACCGTTGTTCTTACTCCTTCAGCTGTCGCGATGCATAAGCTATAATTTTCTCATTCTACATCAGCACACAGCCTAAACCCATCATCGACGCATCACAGTAAACCATAAACTTTCCTTCCTCCGAAGGAAGACTCAGCACAGGTGCAGAAATAAGTCGTCGCTTCTTGGAAACTGGTCTCACACTTCTCTAACCAAACAAACCTCTGATTATTTCTTGTCAATTCTGTCATCGGTGAAGCGATCTTTGAGAATCCCTCCACAAACCGCCTGTAATAGCATGCCAACCCAAGGAAACTCCGCACCTCCGAGGCGTTCCTTGGCCTTGGCCAATCTCTCACTGCTTCAACCTTGGACGGATCCACCTTAATCCCTTCTGCACCAACTATATGCCCAAGGAAAGTCACCTCTGGTAACCAAAATTCACACTTCTTAAACTTAACGTATAATTGGTGTTCCCTTAATCTCTATAGAACCTGTCGAAGATGTTATTCATGCTCTGCCGCTAAACTGGAGTATACCAAGATGTCGTCGATGAAGACAATGATGAATTGATCTAAAAAGTCCTTGAACACCTTGTTCATCAAATCCATAAAAGCTGCCGAGGGTTTGGTTAAACCGAAATACATAACCAATAACTCATAGTGCCCATATCGCGTCCGGAAGGTCGTCTTCGGTATATCCTCATCTTTGATCCTCAGCTGGTGATAACCAGATCGTAGATCTATCTTTGAGAACACCGTCTTTCCTTGCAGTTGATCGAACAAGTCATCAATCCTTGGTAGAGGGTACTTATTCTTTATAGTCAACTTGATCAATTCTCTATAGTCTATACACATCCTCAATGTTTTGTCCTTCTTCTTAACAAATAACACTGGAGCGTCCCATGGTGAGTAACTAGGCCTGATGAACCCCAAATCCAGAAGTTCCTGCAACTGTATCTTTAGTTCCTTCAACTCTGTTGGTGCCATTCTATATGGTGTCCTTGATACTGGCTCTCTCCCTGGTGCTAACTCAATCTCAAACTGAATCTCCCTGCGCGGCGGCAACCCTGGTAGATCCTCAAGAAATACGTCCAAAAACTCACACACCAATCTGGTCTCTCCCGGCCCTGCTGGCATAACCCTAGTGGTATCCACTACACTGGCTAGAAAACCTATGCATCCCCCTGCAACAAGTCTCTGGCTCTCAATGCTGAAATCATGGGTACGCAGGGTCCACATACCGCACCCACAAAGACAAAAGGATCCTCGCCCTCAGGCTCAAAAGTCACCATCTTCTTCCTGCAGTCAATAGTAGCCCCATATTTGACCAACCAGTCCATCCCTAAGATCATGTCAAAATCCTCCATGTCTAACTCAATCAGATCTACCAAAAGTTCCCTACTATCAGCAATCACTGGAAGTGCCCTAATCCATCTCCTAGAAATTACCAATTCCCCTGTAGGCAACAAAGTCCCGAACCCTGCAGTCGGATATTCACTAGGTCTACACAATCTATCAATCACTTTACTAGAAACAAAGGAATGTGTAGCACCAGAATCAATCAATACAATTGTTTACCGAGATTTTCGGAAACTATATTAATGAAAAATAAGTGAGGTTAATGATATGGAATTTAGAAGATAAAAATAGGATTTTTACGTGGTTGGGGCATTAATGAGCCTTAGTCCACGAGTCAGTTGTATTAGAGCTTGGAAAGTCTCTTACAATGGAGTTTTTCTCTATGTTTTGACAGAGTAACTGTATATAAGTCGAAGAGAGATCCCTTCTCCAGTGCTCTATCACCTGTATTTATAGTCTCACAGGAGCACTGGGCTTGGGCCGGGCATGACCCAGGCCCATCAAGGATATGAGTACCATTGGCTTCTCTGTCGGAAGCCCAATACAAAGGACAAAAATACAAAAGACTAAGAATTATCAAGGCCCAATGGGGCAGCCCAAGAACTATATTTCGCCCGACAAAATAGGGCTTTTGGTCTGGGCATTCCGAGTTACGAGGCAGATTTAGGGGACAAAGTCAGTCAGTGCACTGGCAGCACAGGTTTGAACCAGCGGCGTGCAATCCCGAGGTGGCCTTTTCCGCAGGTGAAAAGTGGGGACAACCCCCGCGCGTCATGGGGCGGCTTCAGGGTCACGGATGCTTTTTCCTGCCAACCAGGAGGACTTGACCCGGGTTCGTTTACCTCTGTCCCTCTTCATTTACCGCAGGCCCGGATTGGTTACCAGGATCCGGGACCATTTTGCATACACCTCTACTGTAACCCCCAACTGTCTATACGTCTCCCGGACTATCGTCCTAGATCATCTATCCTGGACACTGTCCGGGTCTGGACCCATACTTGGGCCATCGTTCTCAGTCATTTCCCTGCTAAGTCCAATTGCCCAGAATGTGGGCCTGGACCACCGTCCTGGGTCCAAGGTAGGAAATGGGGATAACAACAGTAAAAGGAAAGCCAGGGCTAGAAAGCTAACCTGTCACTACCGAGGGACTAGCCTCGGCCTCTGCCTGCGTCAAAGTGAATACTTGAGCTAGAGTCAAGCTATCCACTTTCCCTGCTTCACCTTTCTTCACTGTTTGGCAGTCTTTCCTGCGATGCCCCACTGTTCCGCACACAAAACAAGCTTTGGCCCGACATTCACCCAGGTGACTCCTTCTACACCTCGGGCACTCTGGATAGGTCCGCCATGCCTCGCCGCCACCCTGACGGCCACCCCGACCCCTCCTATCAGGACCAGCAGTGGTCGAAGTGTCAGGAGTCTTTCTCTTGAAGTCACTGGGGCCTCCGCCCCTACCTGTCTCTGAATAAGGAGGCATCACTCTGCGGCACTCGCGCCTCACCGCACTTTCCTTCCAAATCTTGTTCTCCGCTTCCTCAGTGGTAAGAGCCTTCTCAACGACCTAGGCATAAGTTGTTCCTCCAGGTACCGTTGTAATCCTAACATCCCGGGCTATCATAGCATTAAGCCCCTTGATAAATCTATCTTGCCTAGCAGCATCAGTAGGCACAAGTTCTAGTGAAAACTTCGCAAGCCTGTCAAATTTTAGGGCATACTCTGTAACAGTCATATTTCCTTGCACCAAACCCACAAACTCATTAACTTTTGCTACCCTCACAGCAACAGTGTAGTATTTCTGGCTAAACAAGTCTCTGAAGCCTTCCCAACTCAGAGTAGTGACATCCCTGGTCTGTGAAGCCACCTCCCACTAGATGCGGACATCCTCTCTCAACATATACGTGGCACAGGCCACTCTGTCATGTCCCTCTATCCTCATAAAATCTAGGATAGTAGTAATCATAGTCAGCCATTGCTCGCCCTTCAATGGATCAGGTCCCCCCCTCAAAGATTGGAGGTTGTTGTTTCCTGAACCACTCATATAACGGCTCCCACCTATTTCCAACCTCTCCTGACTGTACAACCAGTACCACTGCAGGTGGGACAATAGGGGCAGCACTCCCTGATGGAGCCTGTTGACACAGTAGACGAATATGTTCATCTTGGCTCTGTAATCGAGCTTGCATATCTGCCATGAGTTGCTGCAAGTTCTCAGGCACTGGCGGAGGAATCTGGCCCTGGTCATCATCCCCGGTCCCAGACCTAGTGCCGGCTAGTCGCATATATTTTCTTGGACGCATAGCTATTCAATTCAATCTGCAATCAACGACTCGGCAGTCAGACCATGATGACAGGGCAAAAGCTTCTCCAAAATCCATTAAAGGAACATAACCAATCACAAACATTCAAAATATAGGCACTCATCCACATGCACCGGTTGCTGATAAGCATGCCCCAACATTACCACACCACAGCTAAGATAAAAGCATTCACCAATACACAATATAAAGTTAATCATTCAAATATTCATTTACATGCACTGCGATGCTGATAAGCATGCCTTAATATTTTCATACAGCAGTCAAGAGCCAGGCTCTATCAGTATCTCATGCTTCCTATTAATCCAATAAATAACAACATTCATAACTCATTTCAGGCATATAAGCATATAAGCACATATACACATTACCAAACCCTGAATCGAGCTTGTCTCTAGCAGCGAATGTACATGCCCAGCCTGTCTTCAGGAACCCTTAAACCTAGGACGCTCTGATACCAAGTTGTAATGCCCTGGATAGCCAAGACCGCTACATTGTGTACTTATAAAGGTGCAGGACTTGCTAATCAAGTCATTTAATTAAAAAAAATGTGTCACTGACCATGAATGTGCTAGTGTTAAAAAGGGTTTTGGTCTCAAAAGATACCGTTATCCAATAAATTAGCATTTGTGACGTGGAGAGTAATCTCTTGACACGTGGCTGACACCTGGAGCGTCTGCTAGAGTATCGACCAGGAGACACACCAGAACCATGACAGACCTGTCTTTACCACGACTAGACTGGTCGGTGGTTCCGCTGGCAAAGCAACATTTATAGAAGATCTTATGAATCCCGAACTTATCTCATGCAATCTTCTTAATATCCCATGATTCAGGGGATAATATCTGTAACAATATTGGGCAACCCTCCATGAGCCTATAAATAGCAAGAGATGGCTCATGGGAAGGGACTTTTGGAGCCCGGAAATCATAGAGATTATAGAAATTATCTGAGTAAACTTGTATTGTTTATGAGGAGTGTTGAAACTCATTGAACCCAAGTTCTCTGATCACACTTTTGATCCCATATCAATATCATTCTAAGTGGACGTAGGCCATTACCAGATCCTGGGGCCGAACCACTATAAATTACTGTGTTTTCTTTACTTTTGTCATTACGTTATTATCTATATATATTCGTCTATATCATTCATATTTTGACTCCGTGTCAGTTGGCTAAATCGTGGGTCAACATTCTGGTGCTTTCATTGAGAGGACGATTCATCGTTGTTGATAAAACTAATGGCGAAAGCAGGGAAGAAAGCTGCTCAGACCGCCGCCGCTGCACCGTCGAATCCGCCACCTCCTCCTCCCCCTGCAAGCATGGCGGAAGATGAGCCGCAACTAGATTTTGAAGAGGAGGAAATGGACGATGCGACTTTGAGGAGCACCTTGGGCACGTTGCAGGAAGAGTTGGCTAGTCTGAGAGCCAATCAAGAGACTGCCGCAGAAGCTATGGCAAGGCAGCAGCACGAACTTGATCGTCAGCGGGCGGAGTTAAGCGAGAGACAAGCGGAGGTGGATCGCCGCCAGACCGAGGCCATGGCAGCCCTTGAAGCGGCCTTGCTGTTGGCCAGAAATCAGGCCGCGCCTGCCTCGCAGCCTAATCAACCTGAAAATGGGCCACCCCAGGGAGGTCCCAATCCTAGCCCACCGGTCCATCCTTCAAGTCCGCAAAGGCCTGAACAGCCCCAGATGCCCCATGACGACGTTCCACTGGACCCTGAGGCAGATCCTCCATCCCACGCTGCTCGAGGTAACCCCCCGCAGCAAAGGCAGAATAGGGCCGAGCGACAGCCTCGTAGTCCTAGACGCCGCGAGAATGATGGGCCACACCAAGCGAACAGGGGTCACTACCCTCCTGGTAACAGGAGAGACTCGGAGTTAGGCTCTGCGGTCCGTGGATCCCAACGGCATGATAATGCACGGGGACATCGCGACCAGCGCAGGCCACCCTCTAACGCTCGGGGTGTTTCTGCCAGAGACGGGAATAGAGGGAACAACCAGTCTTACCACAGCCAGTCAAAGTTCAAAGATGGCCACGGCTACAACGAGGCTGACTCAGGCAAGGACAATGCTGATGGGAGGAACGGAAATAGAGGTAAGAGCAGGAGCCAAATACCTCAAGATGATCAACCAAATAGACAAGATGCTAGGGGGCAACCCAGGCAAAATAATGTCTTCAACCGGCTCGGAGGTAGCGAGCAACGGAGAAGAGAGGAAGATCTAAGAGACATACTCAATGATCGTCGAGAGAAGCATGGTGAGAACATCCCCCCAGCAGCAGAGACCATAGCTATTCCTACTGCGTTGCAAGCCCAGATAGACGCACTAAATCAGGCTGTGCAACAGCTGGTCAGAGGAAGGACCTCTTACATCGACCACGATAGAAGAAAAGGCACTCCATTTATCCAAAGAATAGCCAACGCAGAGACTCCCGGCAAGTTCAAGATGCCTACGCTCCCAAACTTTGATGGATACGGGGATCCCATCTCGCATGTGAATAAGTTTGAAATCCAGATGGACATTCAGAAAGTGTCCGAAGACGCTCGGTGCAGGATCTTTCCTGCAACACTTTCTGAAGCCGCACAGGAATGGTTCTTTAAGTTCCCACCTGCAAGCATAGTTTCCTGGGAAATGTTCGTAAGGGAGTTCTACAGACAGTTCTACGCAGGTCGTGTCCACCCGACCGAAGCAAACCAACTGGTTGAGATCCGCCAGCAAGATGGAGAATCACTAAAGGATTACATCCAGCGCTTTATGCGAGCGGCAGCCAGAGCAAAGACAGTCGGAGACGAAGGAAAGATGATGGCTATAACCGCGGGAGTGAGGCGCCGTTCGCCCCTATGGAAAAGTCTTCGTAAGGATGGGGTTAGAACCACCCCAGGAGTTCTTAGACCGAGCTGATCGGTATATCAAGCTCGAAGAAGCCATTGCCGATGATGGAAAACCCTCGAACAAGGGTAAGAAGGCTGCCGAACCCGCCAAAGCCGCCAATGGCACCAAACCAAATGGCAACGGCAAGGGCAACAGAAACGGCAACGGTAATGGCAAGAATGGTGGGAAACAGCCACACAATGAGCCTTCCACCTCCGACAATAAACGAGCCAAGGGTAATCGTTATGAACCTAGGTTCACTAACTACACTGCCCTCGTTGAGTCTCGAGGAGAGGTTTACCAGGCCACAAGCTCTACTGTGCCCTACAAGAAACCTGGGCCCATTCGAAAAGACATTTCAAAAAGAGACACTACCAAATTCTGTCGTTACCATAACGACTACGGACATGACACTAATGAATGCAACCAGCTAAAAGACGAAATTGAGTTCCTCATTAGACAAGGACACTTGAGAAGGTACGTACGGGCCTCGGGAACTTCCCAACGAGAAGCTCCAGGTGGCAACGAGCAGACGTCCACACGCCAACGCTCGCCACCATTACAGCCTGCCCCCGTAGCCGGAACACTTTTAACCATCTGTGGAGGCCCACACCTCGCAGGAAATAGCGGAAAGGCTAGAGAACGATATGCTCGAACTCTACGCCACGACCAGGATATCGAGATGATGACTGTGGAGGACTGAGCGCCGAAAAAGGCCCGCTCAGAGGAGTGCGGGATAACCTTCTCTGAGGGCGATGCCCAACACGTCCGGTTCCCACATACCGATCCGCTGGTCGTAGATATCCAAATGGCTAATATGATGGTAAAAAGAGTATTGGTCGATACAGGAAGTTCAGTGAACATCCTGTATAAATCAACGCTGGAACGCATGAAGCTGTCCGTGAAGGACTTGGAGCCCTGCAATCAAACCATATACGGCTTCTCGGGAGAAGGACTCGCACCAGCCGGAATGATCAAACTCCCAGTGACAACGGGTACAGCGCCTGCCTCAAGGACATTACTCGCCACTTTTGTAGTGGTCGACTGTCCTTCAGCATATAACGCCGTTATTGGAAGACCCATACTGGTTGAGCTAAGGGCCATCATCTCCATGTGGCATCTAGCCATGAAGTTCCCAACGGACGCAGGGGTAGGATGCGTTTTGGGAAACCAAAGGGAAGCCAGGGAGTGCTATAACGCCTCGATCACAAAGGCAAAAAGTGGAGCATCGAGGAGCGCTACCCCAGAACGATTGCAGATGACGGAAGACAGACAAACCCAATCAGGTGGAAAAGTCACCAAATAGGGTGTTGCCCAAAGTGAGGATATAGATTTGGATCCTCGCTTTGGGGATTTTGAAGAAAATGTTGGACCCGTCGAGGACCTGGAAGAGGTCCAGCTCGATGAAAAAGACCCGACCCGAATCGTAAGGGTTGGGAATAATTTAGAACCTACCGCAAAGCAGGCGCTGGTGGAATTCTTGCAAGAGAACCAGGAAGTTTTCGCCTGGTCTCATAAAGACATGGTCGGAATAGATCCTGCAGTGATCAGCCATGTCCTGAACATAAACAAAGTCTTTCCACCGGTGCAACAAAAAAGAAGGCTGCTCGATAAAGACAGATCAAGAGCCTTGAAAGAAGAAGTCGAAAGACTTAAAGAAAATGGGTTCATCAGGGTGGCGTTTTATCCATCGTGGGTCTCCAATCCGGTGCTGGTCCCCAAGCCTAACGGCAAATGGCGGACCTGTGTGGATTTTACAGACCTCAATAAAGCCTGCCCAAAAGACTGCTTCCCACTCCCGAGGATCGACCAGTTAGTCGATGCAACTGCTGGGCATGAGATCCTTTCGTTCATGGATGCGTATTCAGGCTACAATCAGATCAGCATGCATCCCCCTGATGAGGATCATACCAGCTTTCGGACCGATACGGGCTTATATTGTTACAAGGTAATGCCTTTTGGACTAAAAAACGCAGGTGCGACTTACCAACGACTGGTCAACCACATGTTCAAGGAGCTGATCGGAGTAAGCATGGAGGTATATGTGGATGACATGCTGGTAAAATCCAAGAAGGCTAAAGGACATGTGAGGGATTTGCGAAGGTACTTTGATGTGTTAAACAAATACCATATGAAGTTGAATCCCCTCAAATGTTCCTTTGGAGTCGGGTCAGGAAAGTTTTTGGGGTTTATAGTGAATTCAAGGGGAATCGAGGCCAACCCCGACAAGATAAAAGCCCTGATCGATATGAAGTCGCCAGAAAAGATCAAGGATGTCCAAAGCCTGACCGGAAGGATAGCTACCCTTAGTAGATTCATCTCAAAATCAACTGACAAGTGCGTTCCATTCTTCAATCTACTTAGGGGAAATAAGAAGTTTGAATGGACAGAAGACTGCGAGCAAGCATTCCAGACAATAAAGGCTCATATGTCGCAACCTCCCATCCTATCAAAACCAATCGAAGGAGAGACTTTGTATATTTATCTGGCGATTACCGAAGTTGCTGCTAGTGCAGTACTGATACGGGAGGAAGAAGGCGTGCAGAAAGCTGTTTACTACGTCAGCAAAAGGCTTATTGGTGCAGAATTGAAATATCCACCGATCGAAAGATTAGCATATTGCCTAATTCTAGCCTCCCGAAAGTTGCGACCGTACTTCCAAGCCCATCCTATCACGGTTCTGACCGACCAGCCCCTTCGGCAAGTCCTCCAAAAACCCGAGGCGGCTAGACGACTGTTAAAATGGGCGGTCGAATTGGGACAGTTCGACGTAACTTATTCACCGCGAGCAGCAATAAAAGGGCAAGCCTTAGCCGATTTTATTGCGGAGTTCACTGAACTCCCGAGTAACGAGCTGTGCAAACAGCCTGAAGCTTCCATGCCTCAAGACAAGACTCCTTCGTGGAAACTATTCACAGATGGATCATCTAATGAATCTCACGCTGGAGCGGGAGTGATATTGATAACGCCCGATGGGCATCGATTTCACTGCGCAATCAGGTTTGACTTCGCAGCGTCAAACAATGAAGCGGAATACGAAGCACTCCTCGCTGGACTGAGAATGGCCAGGGATATGAACATAAAAGCGCTCGATATTTACAGCGACTCTCAGCTGGTCGTGAATCAAGTCCTGGGAGAATATCAAGCGCGAGGGTTAAAAATGATGGCCTACCTTAACAAAACAAAAGATTTGCTAGCACAGTTTACAAAATACACCCTCCAGCAGATTCCGCGAGACCAAAATTCGAATGCAGACGCCTTGGCCAAACTTGCAAGTGCTAAAGATGCTGACACCTTGAGCATAGTCCCAGTAGAGAGATTAAGTGAACCAAGCATTGATGCGACCGAAGTCAGCATGGAAATTCGAATAGAAGATACATGGATGGCGCCTTACCTGGAATATCTGACAAATGGGACATTGCCAGCAGATAGAAACAAGGCCAGAACTCTGCAAAGACAAGCTGCTAGGTACATACTGCTCGACGGTGTTATGTACCGAAGAGGATATTCAATGCCACTGCTCAGGTGCATTACATCAGAAAAAGCTAAGGAACTCATGAAAGAGGTGCATGAAGGCTTTTGCGGAGATCACGCTGCGGGGCAGAGTTTGGCGAAAAAAATTCTCCGACAGGGCTATTTTTGGCCAACGATGAACGAGGATTCAATGGAGTACGTACGAAGGTGTGATAAATGTCAGAGGTTCTCCAAAATCCCACGAGCAGCTCCAAACGAGCTAAAGCAGATGCAGAGCCCGTGGCCTTTCGCAATATGGGGAATAGATTTAATTGGATCACTGCCAACAGGAAAAGGAGGAGTAAAGTACGCAGTTGTGGCAGTCGATTACTTTACAAAATGGGTCGAAGCTGAACCACTCGCAACCATCACAACCAAGAAAGTTCTCGACTTTGTCATCAAGAACATTGTGTGCCGGTATGGTTTGCCCAGAAAAATAGTATCAGACAACGGAACCCAATTTGACAGCGACCTGTTCACCAATTTCTGCGAAAGGCATGGGGTAATTAAGAGCTTTTCTTCAGTCGTACACCCCCAAGCGAATGGGCAAGTCGAAGCTGTAAACAAAACCCTCAAGGACACCCTGAAGAAAAGACTTGAAGAAGCTAAAGGAGCATGGCCAGAACAACTACCTGAAGTCCTCTGGTCGTATAGAACATCTCATCGAACAGCCACAGGACGTACCCCATTTTCCTTAGCTTATGGGTATGAGGCCATGTTACCCGTCGAGATAAATCCCCCCTCACATCGGCGTTTAACGTACGATCAAGAGCAAAACAGCCAGCTAATGCTGGAGTCCTTAGACTCAATTGATGAGATACGAGAAAAATCTCAACTCCGAGTTGCTGCTTATCAGCAAAAAGTCGCCCGGTACTTTAACTCCAAAGTTAAAGAAAGAAGATTCAACATCGGAGACTTGGTGTTACGATGAGTTTTCTTGAATACCCGCGACCCCACTACTGGCGTGCTCGGACCTAACTGGGAAGGACCTTACCAGATTGAAGAAGTCCTTCACCCAGGCACCTACAAACTTGCACGCTTAAACGGAGATCTCGTTCCACGTTACTGGAATGGAGAACACCTGCGCAAGTATTAACAATAAACAGCCCTTCTTAAAGGACTGGCTTGTTCAAATTTTTCTATTAATTTTTACAAGTTTTGCAAAGAGGGATAGCCACGGTGTATGGCTAACTGCTCGTATATGTAAGATTCTATTTCAGAATCATTCGTAAAGACATGATTAGTCTATTTTTAATACGAAATTATAAGGGACTGTGCTCAGCCAGTCGTTCTTGCCAACCTTTGTGAATTTACATTTACAAGTATTTGTTCATTACGTGTGTTGTTTTGCTGTATTACAAGTATCATTTTTCCGCACGAACAGGAATGTTCGGACAGGCCATGGTCAAGGCAAGTGACCAAGGACCTAAAGCTCCTCGATCACTTGGGGGGCATATAAGGCACATCGATAGCAAAGCATACTCTCAAGGTATGTAAACACATGAACAAAATGAGTGAAAGCATGCTTCAAGTACTTAGAGTATTTTTTCAAAATATATGTTTTGGTAAATCATGCCAAAGTACTATGCTAAGTTCGGTCATACGGACAAACGTTATAATAAGTAAAAATATTATAGCACCAAGAGTTAAGCTTTTACACCGCAAGCATTGCTGCTTGAATGTAATTGTTCAAACAAAAAGATTTACTGCCCGTGCAGCAAAGTTTAAAAAGAAACTATTGTTTTTACATTGCGACCCGTGGGTCGCATGTTCAAAAAGAAAGAAAGACAGTTAAATAAATTAAGAGGCATGGGGGGCAGGAGGATCCTGGGCAACAACCTGGTCAGTCTCTTCCTCGATGGTTTCTTCATCCAAACCAACGACGCTTGGGGTTGCAGGAGTCGCAGCTCTTGCCTCCTCTTCAGCCAGTTGAGCAGCGCACCGAGCCAACTCCGCAACTCTGACTTCCTCTGAAAGGTAGCTAAAGTCAGCACCCTGATTGTGTTTCCAGAAGTTATAGAAACATCGGAGTGTCGTCCTTTTGTACTTTTCCAGATTCTTGGAGTTGTCAAGCTCCGACTGCTGCACCTTGCCCTCGAGAGTGGCAATAGTCTCGTCCTTAGACTTGACCACCCCCTCCAGATGCTTGATTTCGCGGAGATGAGTTTTGTTGTACGACCGGTACTCTTCCCTCAGCTTAACCGCTGCATCTTTTGCAGCTTCAGCCGCGGACAGTTTGGTCACCGCTGCATCCCTCTCTCGGACCACCGTCTCCAACTCCTTAGCATGTTTGGCCTCAGCAGCCGAAAGCTCCTCAGCCGCCTTCACCTGATGTTTCTCGAGAACTTTAGCCTCAACCTGCTCAAAGTAGGCCTGGGCTCGGGTACGAGCAGTAATGGCAGAAAGTAAGGCCTATAAACGAAAGAAAAATAAGTCAAGACTTATCACGAGGGCTGAAAAAACAAAGACTCGAGGAATAAAGAAATACTTACGCTGGAGATCTCGTTCAGAGCCCTGTTCAGGATCTGATCGACTGGTAGCTCTTCAACTTGGATCATAGCGGCCCCAACACGCTCACCTTTGCCTATGCGTTCAATTCGATCCTTAGCGGATCAGATGGTACGGCTCACGAGCCTGGCCTCATGAGCCTCTTCGCGAGAAAGATGCTCCCTAGCAGGCGCAGGTGGAGGGTTGGACCGAGCAGGGGTGTTTTGCTGTTCAGAAGGAGCTGGAGGAGGGGTAGGAGTTCGCCCAGTTGGCGCAGGACTTTGCCCGGTTGTTGTGCCTTGACTGGTTTCACCAGTTCGTTTCTTTGTCCTCCGTTGAAGTTGAGGGACTTCCTCTTCCTCTTCGGCCTGGTACATGTCAAAGATATTGGGAGTCGACATATCTGCATGAAAATAAACACAAGAGGTTAGTAAGGGAAGAAAAAGGTGAAAGTAAGTAATACAACAGAAAGAAGATAATAAAGTGAATACTCGAGCTACAACTACTGGTCGCTATACTATTGACTCTATTAATCATATACTCATTTTCTGGCATGAAGAAGTTTGGCCCTAGATTTGGAGCATATGTAAAGTTACCATCCCCGTCAAACATGTGACAGGGGATTGGCAGACCATTTAAAAGCGAAATAACGTTACCATTGTCATCAGAAGACTCTTCCAAGTCAACAACTGGTTCTGTGGCCTTTTCTTTCCCCTTGCCTTGGGGAGCAGAAGGCCTTTCTGCAGAAGGGCTGCCTGTGGGTTCCCTGATCGTAACTCCTGTTGGCCTCCTCCTTGGAGAGGGCACAGGAAGTTGCTGCTCGGGAACCCCCCCGGCAGTGGGTTCGTCCGTTTCGGACCCTCTATTGTCATGGCGAGGAGCCAGAAGGCCAGACGACCTCAAATTCTTTTCTAGTGTCAAGGTCTTGACACATTTGGTTGCGGCAGACATCTTGGCCAGAGTATCAGACCTCGACACCATGTCTGGTGTTGGGGTCGGGCGCAACCAGGGGCCTGAAAAGCAGATCAAGTTTGAGAAATGACGAAAGGAAATACTCTATGATAAAGTATCGATCAAGGCAAAGACAAATTTGTACCTCCTCTCGCGAAGGCCAAGTTGTTACTGGATATATCCGGAGTAAAGAAGTACTCCTTGTTGTAATGTCCCACGTTTGATATATGGGTAGTGCCACTCAAAAACGTCCGGCCAGTTTCCTGATGGCAGAAGTGAAAAAAGCCTGTCCCGTTGTGTTGAGGATTGGACTTGAGGTCAAAGAGGTAGTTAACCTCATGAGGTGAAGGTTCTGGCCATTTGTTAAGTTTGTACAGGACATAGAGTGCAGCCAACATCCTATATCCGTTAGGGGTTATTTGAAAGGGAGCGACGCCGAAATAATTGGCCACCCCCACAAAGAAAGGATGAAGAGGGAGATAAGCCCCCGCTTCAATGTGATACCGGGACCAGGCGCTGTTTGCTCCTCCTGGACGATTAGCCCTCTGCTCCGCAGTAGGACGTGTAATGGTTACCCCCGTTAGGGGGTATTTTCTGAAGCAGTTGGCGACCATCCGAGGGGTCATCGAACTGACTGGAGGAGTGTACCACTCGACATCAGGCGGATTGCGATGACGAGGACGAGCCCTAGTTTGGATATTGGGGTCAGGAACAAGATTCTCTCGGCCACTGGTCGAGGGAGCCCCCGCCTGCGAATCAGGCTGGGCAGAAGAAGAAGGGTTACTTTCAGATTCGGGCCTTTTCTTGCCAGAGGATTTTGAACGGGCCATTGAAGGAGAAGGGTGCGGTCTGGAAGAGGCTCGTGAGAAAGGTATCTGGTGGATGCGATCGGCTGGTTGTTCTTCTCCCTTGAGCAGTTGGGCGAGGAGGTCTTCGTCGATGGGTCTCTCACCTCCCCACAAATCTAGCATTAAAATCTGCAAACAGAAGAATGGGGAGGCGAGGTCAGAGGAATCTAGGAGATTCTTAAAGTAGCGTTGGTCGAGTATAAAAGCTAAGCCTTTATATAACAGCATTCTAACTAAGTCTCTCTGTGCAAACAGTTTAAAAAACGGACCAAAAGAGTGAAAGTGAAAAGTTTTCCTGAAAAGCTTTTTCGACTCCCCTTACGGCGGGAAAAAATTATTTCTAACTGGCTTAAAAAATCGAAATGCTACTTCGATCCTACGTCCTACAAAGCACTGATCCTGGGTTTTAAACCTACTCATAAGCCTACTTTGCCTACAAAAACATCTTATCTACAGGCGTTCAAAAAACCAGAAACCAAGAGATTCAAACAGTACACCATTTAAAATCATGCACCACGAAAGGTTAGAAGCGTGGAGTTTCAAAGTAACTTACCAAGGAAAATGGTCGTGAAGATGGAAGTGAGAGTTTCATGAGTCAATGAGCCCACCGTCTGATCCTACAGCACAAAGGAAGGTTCGCCGGAGAGAGTAAAGCTCTGGTTTTTTAGGGTTTTTGACAGAGAGGTGGCGTGCGTAAAAAGGAAAGAAGTGGTTCAAGTAACCTTATATAAGTTTTTCTTTGGTATTCAAAGGGCGTGATCATTAGTTTTCCATTTTCGAAGTATGGGGAAGCGTGATGGCCGTCAAAATTGTTTCTGGGAAACTGAAAAGCCTTGATTAGACAGGAGTGGTTTGCTTTTTTCAAGAACGCACGAAGGGCTCTGACACGTCAGGAGGGGTTACCGAAGGGTCGTTCGTTCAAAGTTTATTTACTGTTCGTGGTAAATAAACTTTGGGGGGCAAATGTTATCCAATAAATTAGCATTTGTGACGTGGAGAGTAATCTCTTGACACGTGGCTGACACCTGGAGCGTCTGCTAGAGTATCGACCAGGAGACACACCAGAACCATGACAGACCTGTCTTTACCACGACTAGACTGGTCGGTGGTTCCGCTGGCAAAGCAACATTTATAGAAGATCTCATGAATCCCGAACTTATCTCATGCAATCTTCTGAATATCCCATGATTCAGGGGATAATATCTGTAACAATATTGGGCAACCCTCCATGAGCCTATAAATAGCAGGAGATGGCTCATGGGAAAGGACTTTTGGAGCCCGAAAATCATAGAGATTATAGAAATTATCTGAGTAAACTTGTATTGTTTATGAGGAGTGTTGAAACTCATTGAACCCAAGTTCTCTGATCACACTTTTGATCCCATATCAATATCATTCTAAGTGGACGTAGGTCATTACCAGATCCTGGGGCCGAACCACTATAAATTACTGTGTTTTCTTTACTTTTGTCATTACGTTATTATCTATATATTCGTCTATATCATTCATATTTTGACTCCGTGTCAGTTGGCTAAATCGTGGGTCAACATATACACTTTATATAATTAAACAGTTTTACACATGGGATCCCAAAAAAAGAAACAGTGTTGAAAATTTGGTTTGCAGAATCTCCAAAATACAAACAACCATTAGCCATTCTAAGGCAAAATAGACATTTCTGGTTCTCCTGTTCCTGCCTTCCCCTCAACCGTGGCGGCTGAGCAGCTGGTCATGTACATTCAGCTCTCAGAGCTCTCCAAGTCAGGGCTGATCAAGTTTGCCCTTGTCTTTACCTACACCACGTAGCACCTGTGAGCTAAGGCCCAGCAAGAAAACATAATATACATCACAAACAACAATAGCAGATAATTAATCCTTTAAGCATGATCAAACGTTTAACACTCATATTAATCATATATGATACTCAGAATCAAGGATGCAATTATACATTAATAACAATCAAGTTTCATGATTATCAGGGCCAACAACTTAGGCTGCACCCTCTGTTTACCCCACTGACTCTGGCCCACTTAAACTAAGCTCAGTGCATAATAAGCTGTCCTCGACTACTAGTGGCCAAGCCGCGCCCTGTGCGCTAGTGTAACCTTGGCACTCTTAGGCCGTTGGTTTACTGTTTACATGGCGTAATACCATCCTTTCAAAGCATACATATTAGGGAACCCTTAGTCCCATTACAATTATACAACCCGGTCCAGTTTCCTTACCTTTAATTTCTACATTCACTGACTACGAGCGACGTCCCTCGAGCACGATCTGTTTCCCGAGCCCTAGCTTTAACACCTAGTCACAACCAAGGTAATAGATTCCATTAATATTCAAATAAATGTTTCCGGATATAATGCTAACTTACGGGATATCGAATTCCACTAAACACGGTGGTGAAATCGATCCCGAGCACCCTAGGTTAGATTCCCGCGCTTAAAATCCCCAAAAGATCAAGAATGCACCTGAGGGCTGCGACCCTTGAAACCTAGCCGCGGCCCACCCCTAAAACAGAACCCAAGCCACTCAGTGGGCAGACACGCGCTGCGGCCCTGCCCTGTGGCGCCGTGGCGCTCCCCTTTGGCTGAGCCTCCCTAGCTTCCTTGCTTCGTAAGGCCGCAGCCCACCCCTTCGTGCCCAGAAAATCCACCATTTCTAGCATCCTAACCTCATTCAAAACCACCCCAAAGCACCCCTAATTCAAAACCCATTAATCACAAAACTTTTAACTTGATTCTAACAGCATAATCCAATAGAAATCCAGCTTAAAAACCTACTAAAATTCCATTTTGATTCCTGAAACCGAGCAAAACACCAAAAACCAGTCATGCAAACTCAGATTTTAACCTCTAAATTACGAATTGAAGCTTACCTTCTTTGTTGAACCACTTCCTTGACAACTTTTGAGCTAAAACCCAATCTCTTAGCTTCAATTCAGCCCTTAAACATCAAAACCATAAACACCTTAATATTCAGCCAAAAACTCAGAGTTCTTGTAACGCCCTGGATAGCCAAGACCGCTACACTGTGTGTTTATAAAGTGCCAGACTTGCTAACCAAGTCATTAAAGTAAAAACGTGTTACTGAAACAGTAGAGGAACTAGGGTTAAAAGTGTTTTGGTCTCAAAAGTTACATTTTCATTACAAAACATTGTTTCGTTACATGGGATCCCAAAAATGACAGTTTAAAGGTCATTTACAAAATTTACAAGGTTTAAATACATTAACAGCCATACTAAGGCAAAATGAGCAGTTAGGTAAGCTCTGTCCTGACACACTCCTCGATCATGGTGATCGAACGGCTGGCTATGTACATTTCACCTCGGAGCTCTCCACCTCAGGCCTGGTCCAGCTTGCTCTTGCCTTTACCTGCACCACGTAGCACCCGTGAGCCAAGGCCCAGCAAGAAAACACAACAATAATAGAGCATGCACATCTAGCTGTCAAGTCAATTACACATATAGCATCTCATAAACTCAAGCATATCAATAGTCAAGTATTTCATATACTAAGCATCCCAGCTCATAATACACAACGCACAGACGATAACCAGGGCTAGCGCTCACAGGCTGCTCCCTCTGTTATCCTATTGTTTCTGGCTCCCAGTGGCCAATTCGCGCCCCATGCGCTAAATTCATGAACGGTACTCTTAGACCGCTTATACGTGTCCCTTGGCATAATACCAACGATGACACAATACACCTCTCGGGAGCACTTAGTCCCATTCACAACCATACATTCGGGTGCAGTGTTCTTACCTTTCAATTCACTGGTTTTCGATGCCACGTAGCCGCAAGCACGGTCCTCTACCCCGAGCCTCTCCAAAGTCCTTAATCAGAAATTCGACTTGAGCTTCCTCCAATCCAAGCTTGAGCTAAATTCCACCTTAACAAACCAGCTGAATTCCATACAAGAAAAACCATGGCTATCTCTCAATTCTTTCAAAAAAAAAAACCAAATTCAGAACTTAACAAAACAGAGACCAATCCCTTACCTCAGTATAAACCTTGATATATGCTTGATTCCACACCCTTAAGCCCTTCACTAGCCTCAAAGAACTCAGTTCAGTCCCTCTCCCACTTTGCTTCTTAGGTTCTTGATTCTCCCTTTCCTTCTTGCCCTTTCTAGCCTTCCAAGACTTAACTTCAGTTATACTTAGCATAAATAAATCGTACATATCCTTTTCCCTCAGCCAAAGACTTCTATATCACTGCCAAAAGACCTTCTTAACTTTCCCCAAATATCCTTTTCTAACTAAACCTCAAGGGTACACTTGTCTTTTCACCAGCTTTGCAATTCTACCACTCTCCCCATAAAACTTGTTACTCTCTAAGGTTACTAATAGTTACGCAGGTTACCAAATTACCAGTTACCAATATCTAGCCTTCTAGGACCGTCTCGGCACGTGCATCACATTGGTATTACAGCACCCACGTGATACGATTCACACATCACAGTTATCACATAACATAATTCACACATTCATATAACATGCTTAAAATCATAATAATCATACATAATTCCCATCATGCCCTCCCGGCACACTAATCAAGGCCCTTAAGCCTTATTAGTGAATTTGGGTCGTTACAGTTCTTAACACCCAAAAACAAAACTCAATTCTTACCTTGATCCTGGTTGAGTGTCCCTTAGTTAGAACTAGGCTAATCCTTCATAAATTCAGCTCAAACACAGAATTTCCAGTTGAGTTATCCTTAGATTTTTTGTAGTTTCCTTAAGAGAGAAAAGAAAGAGAAGAGAAGGAGGAGATATGTTAAAGGGTCGGTTGTGCCTTTTGTTCTACTGCTTTCCATTAACTTAGTCTAATCTTAGCCAGTTAATTCAATCCCGAGGCTCGGGGTATCGAAAACGTCCCCGAGGGCAAAATGGTAAAATTCCCCAATATTCCCGCCTAAGCTTCCTATCCTCAAATATATCTCCATATATTTATTTCCATAACCCAATAACCCAAATAATCATCTAGTACCCGAATTACCCCTTGACTTGCCCCAATTCAAGTATTTAGCCCCGTTGTGACTTCCTGCTAACTAGCTCCCTAGGATCGCCTCAACTCGCACACTACAGATCTACCCACATAATAATGTGGTTCTCACAGATATAACATTTAACCACATTTACATTCATATAATCATACAAGCATGCTTATCATATATTCATGCATTAAATCAATAAATTCACACATAAACCAATTATGCCTTCCCGACGCACTAATCAAGGCCCTTAAGCCATATTAGTGATTTTGGGTCGTTACACTAGGGTTGTGTTCCACCAATGAAGAGGGTTCCATACTGAGCTTGAGGTAATATTCTAACCATAGAAACTCTGGTTCTTGCACTGTTTTCCATTTGATTTTCAGCAGAAACTTTGATTTGGATAGTTAGAATTGATGGGAGTTTTTGGTCAAGATTGGTTGGGTTGTGATGCTTAGGACTTGTAGAGTGGATATTTGGGTTCATTTGGGAGTTTGAATGAAGTTTGGAATCAGGTTTTGAAGGTTAGAAACGGAGAATTCAAAGGAGGAAAAAACCAAGGCTGATCATCCTGGTCTTAGCGCTACAGCGCCCAAGGGAGGGCGCTACATCACTAGCCAGAGCCATTCCTCCCTGCTTGTAGTGCTATGGTGCTAGGGGGGCAGCACTACCCTGTTTTTCCAGGTTCCTATTTTGGGCACTTTTGATGGTTTTTGGCTCGGGGCTTCAATTCCTAAGGCTCGGGATCGAATCTACTAACTGTTTGGGTACGATTCGAGGTCCCGGGAGTGAAGTTTAGGTCAAGAACCTTTTATTGTTCATTTTCATTGATGAAAGTTATATTTGGTTATGACTAGGTGACCGCTAAGGAATCAAAGGATCGATCGTTTTCAAGGGTTGTTCTTTTACTATTTCACGCTCGAACCATAGGTAAGAAAACTACACCTAGTATGTGACATGCATGGTTATTAATGAGGCATGTTGAGTGCTATAAATGTTGACATTGATTGCATATTAAATGCTTAGCAATCTTGCTTATCTGTGAATGGAACTGACCTATGAGTCAGGAATCGGCAATGGTGTCAGTACTGACTGTGAAGTTGTGACTTATTAGTCAAGTTTGGCAGTAGTACTGAGCACTGGTCATATGGCATTGGCTTATGAGTCAAGAACGGTACTAGCGTGTTTAACGTAAGCCGAAAAGATTAGATCTAATCAACATAAGCATTATCATCATAAGCATGAAATGCTTGACCGACCTTAAGTTTGATGAAAACAAAAGCTCTTGTCTAGTCTAAATGCTAGTTACCTAAAGCCAGAGCCAAAAGGCTAAGGTGACTGTAACGCCCCACGTCACTATGGCTGCTTCCTGGAATGAAGACTGGCCCTAAAAACCAACACGAATCTTTCCAGCTACATGGGGCGTTTGAGTGACCGACATGTCACATGGCTTAGGGAGCGGATCCCCAGATATAGACTTATTAACCATCTATTTAAGGAGCAGAACCCTAGAGATGGACTTATTAGCCATCTATATAGGGAACAAATCCTTAGAGGTTGACTTATTAGTCACCTGCCCAAGGTTGTGACTCCATGGTCACTCATCTGGTTTAAGTTCGTGACTTACTCATCAGTCACCATCTGATTAGGACTATACGCCCCAGCATGATTATTAAAATCTCGATATTATTTGATTAGGGTTATACGCCCCAGCATGATTATTAGAATCTCAACATTATCTGATTAAGGCTACAAGCCCCATCATGGTTACTAGAATCTTAAAGTGATATTCACTCATCTGATTTGGGCTACAAGCCCAATATGATTATCATAATCATCAATTGATATTGTATACATGCAGTAATGAGTTTTCTTGCGGAGCCTTGGCTCACGTGTGCTATGTGGTGCAGGTAAAGGGAAAGAAAAGCTCACTCAGCCTTGAGTTGAGAGCTTAGGTGGCGATGTGTACATATGCGACCACTTGACCACCACGGCCAATGTGTTTCTCAGAGGAACTAGGGATTAACCCTATATTTTGCCACTTAGGTTGGCGGGTTGTAATTTTTACACTGTAATGATGTAACGACCCAACTATTCTAAACTTTGGACCATTAATGGCTACTATACTAATCTTAAGAAAACGTACATATGAATTAACCATAACTTTATTTAAAAACTGTAAAGTAAAGGTTAAATACATAAAAATTCATTTAGGATATGGTATCCCATTGTTTTGAAAACAAAACATAACTTAAATAAATTGGTTATAAAATTAAGTGCGGAAAAATAATACATAGAAATCATAACTAAAAGACTTAAAAACTTCATCCTCGAATTGAACGCGCAATCCACCGATTCCATCCTACCTCAATACACATCCTCAAGCTGCCAAGAATCTTTCCGCCGCCATAACTATTTTCCTGCATACATAAACATAAAGGAATGAGCCTAATGCCCAGCAAGGAAAATCTACTACAAGCATGAAACATAATCATACACATAACTATAAGTTATAAACATATAACATATATCTATAAAGACGTGCATCATATAAGACTATACTATTAATGGCCATTAAAATATGTGATAAACCATCTACGTCCCCTTTCTAATATCTGAGGTAGGTTAGATCACATGGTAGGTTTATGATAACCCATCTACGTCCCCTGTCTAATATCTGAAGTAGGGTAAATCATAACCATAAAACATAAGAAAACATAACATAACATACTATAGCATAACTTATCATAACATATCAACATAACATATAAGCATATAAAACTATCATATTTTCCTTACCAAAATACCAGGATAATGAGAACAAAGTCGGGATTTTGGAACACTCCTAAAAACCATAATAGAGAGGTGAGTATACTAAAGAAAAGGGATGAAAAGAATGAATTACACCATCGAAAAGATACTTACCAATAAGAATCTTACGTTCAAGATCTTAGATGCCTAACCAAGAATAGAGAATACGAGTTAGGATTTGAGTAGAAAAACTATAAGAACAATACAGAAAGGAACTAGAATAAGGAATACCTTTAATGCTTCTATGACCGAACTATACCTCGAAACCGAAATACACTATAACCTTACTTCCCAAGTGTTTATTAAGCTTATAATGATTAAGTTTATAACCTCAACCCAAGTGTTTATCACTCTATAGTCTCACTAGCACCTGGAAGGCTTTGATTAATGCTTGAAGAATGAATGAAAAGGCTTGGTGCTAGGTCCTATTTATAAAGTTCTAGGAATAAAAATCTTCCTTTTGGCTTTGAATAAAAATAATGAATTTAATTGAAAATATTTGAATATCCTTCAGCCAAAGGCTTAGGACTTGGTCAAATTGTTCAGAGAGATTTAAGGAGTCAAAACTTGATTTTTAAACAAAAATAATAAAAACAAATAGAATCCAAACTTCTAACTCCCTAAATCTCGTATCTCTAAACTCACCTGCAGTAAAATCAACATATCTAGAGCTGTAGAACTCCGATATAGACTCTCTTTATACAGTTAGAAAGCTAATTCAATTATCTACAACATTCTAGAAATACTATTTTTTGAAATTCATAACATAACTGGGTAAAAAATAGGTTGGAAGTTACAGTATCCTAAAGTTACGAAAAATCTATTTAATTATCTAAATAACAACCTAATAAAATTGTAACAAATGTGATGCTCCTAACAGATTCTGGTGAAGACTAAGTCTTATATTTCTCTTATTTTATCATTAAAATAATAATTCCTTAATAACCATGCATATGACAAGTGTCATATTCCTATTGGTTCTATCTAAACTGTAATGCCCCAAATTTCCTAATAAGGTTTAGGACCTTGATTAGGAGGTCGGGAGGGCCATAATTGATTTATTATGATATCTAATGATCATATGCGTGTTAATGTGAATTATATTATTATATGATGGTAAATGCATGCATATGGGTGTATTTATAATGATAAGGGCATTTTGGTAATTTGGCCTGATGAGGGCATATTTGAAAATTGGGTGCATATTGTAATTTGTAAATGAGATTTCATTATTATGGAGATATATTCGAGCTATGCGGCATGAGACGATCTTAGATTATGAGTTAGCGGTTTTATCATAACGGGGTCAATTTTGGGGTAATAGAAATGTTTATTTGCTGATAGATTGGGAATATTTGATACCAGGGTGAAATTCTGGAAGTTTTGACTATAGTGTCCCCGGGGGTGTTTTCGGGACCCCAAGCACTAGGTTTTATTTGAGGTTACTTAAGCTTGAAGTAGCTTGACAGATAAGAACATACGTTAGAAACTTCTCGTTCTCTCTCAAAACAGTCCGTTTTACCGTTTGAGCCTTTTTGAGGGAATCTTGAGTTCTGGGAGTCGGAATCAAGCGAGGGTCAAGACATAGCGATCCTAGGAAGGATTAGAAGTTTCTTAGCCGAAGGATTTGATGAGAAACAACCCAATCGAAGGTAATCTAAGTTTGAAGTTTTAAGTTTTTAAAGTTTCTAAGCTTAGAATTGGACTTTGTTAATTGTTGAGTTTTTGGTCGGTTTGAGCTTTGGGTTTTGAGGGTTTTGGAGTATTGGGAAGCTTGGGAACTTTGATTTGATGATTGGGGAATGTTTGGGTATGTTTTTGGAGGATTTAGAGTGCTTGAAACACGGTTGGTAATGGCCCAGGGTTGGGGGCCGCGGCCCTGTTCTTGTGCGCCGCGGCCCTAGTTCGATGAAGCAGGTGTCAGGAATTTGTGCTTGCTGGGCGCCGCGGCCCAAGGTGCTAGGGCCGCAGCCCTTGCCCTGTTTTCACCCCGTTTGCTCGTTTTGACCCCGGGAACTTAGCTATGGGCCTCGGGAGTGTCCCTACTACTTGGATTAGTTTGGATTGATATCTTGGGGGCTAGATATTGGTGTGGAACCTTTGATTATCATGTTATTAATGGTGTTCCATATTTGGTTATGATTAGGTGACCGCTAAGGGTTTAAAGGTTGATCGTTCTCAAGGATCGTTCTTATATTGGTACTAGCTCGAATCTGAGGTAAGAAAACTGCACCCTGTGTATATGAGACATGCATGGTTATTATTGATGCATGTCGGTTGATTATTATGTATGAGACATGCATGGTTATTATTGATGCATGTCGGTTGGTTATTATGTATGAGACATGCATGGTTATTATTGATGCATGTCGGTTGATTGTTATGTATGACATGCGTGGTTATTATGATGCATGTTGGTTGATTAATGAGTATGACATGCGTGGTTATTATTGAAGCATGTCGGTTGATTACTATGTATGACATGCATGGCTATTCTTGACGCGTGCTGGTTGACTATTAAACGTGACATGCATGGCTGTTATTGGTGCATGTTAGATTGCTGGATTTATTGCATATGATGCATGAGAAACATGTGATTAGGACATGCCTCATATACTGAGTATGATATCGTTCAGAGCTTGAGTCTCTGTGTTGATGCATGGCCCTAATAGTACTAATACATGTTTAGTAAGCATGCTAAATACCTCGTTTATGGATATGGAATATGTGATATGTGATTGGTGGCATGTCTTACTAGTGAAAGACACTGACTAGTCAGAGACCGACTCTAAAGTCGAGAATCACGCATTGAATGGCTCTATGACATTAATGCTAGACCGACCCTAAAGTCGAAGAACTTATAAGCGCTTGCCTGGTCTACGACCAGATGACTATAGCCAAGGTATATGACCCCGGTGACCGTTTGTCACATGGCTATGGGACGTTGTCCATAGTTTCGACTCTAGAGTCGTGAGGAAGGTTATGTTGGTGACTAATCACCTTGCACCTGTCCTAATCAAACTTAAGAAAGAATCACTTATCGGTAAAGCCCTGGTGACCCTATCGTCACATGGCTAGAAGGAGCGATGCTCATTATTGTGACTTTTGGCTATTGTCACCTATTTGCTTGGACTGATAGTCCTGAATGGTTATTATGATCATTGTTGATATTATATCATGCTTTATTGGGTTTTCTTGCTGGGCTTCGGCTCACGAGTGCTACGTGGTGCAGGGAAAGGCAAGAGGAAGCTGGACCATCCTTGAGTTGGAGAGCTTAGGTGATGACGTGTACATATGCAGCTGCTCGTCCGCCACGACCGAGGTTTAAAATGGAACTAAGGTTGAACCCTGTTTTGCCGCTTAGAACGACCTGTTGTAAATATTTTCTGTAATAGACTCTGAGATTATATTTTCAGGATCCCAATGTATATGTTAAACGTTCTAGTGAAACGTTACATCTTAACCAAAGTTTTTAATCCCTAAACCGCTAATCATACTTAGTTCACGATTTTGGCCAAATGACTCGATTAGCGAGTTTAGCACTGTTTACAAGGCACACCGTAACGGTCCCTGGAGTTTGGGGCATTACATAAACCTTAGGAATAACCATGTTCATGACAAGTGTCATATTCTTATTAGCTCTATCTAAACCTTAGGTTATAATAATTATCATATTAATAACCAGCAATATTAATCAAACCTTATGTTATAATTAATATTCTTAAACTATAGGTTAAACTTATAAAATCCATAACTATTGCTAGGAGTTTCCAACTAAGTCCCAGCTTGAACCAAAATCCACAGTCATAAACATACTACAACTACTACTAGCTATTACTATTACTACTACTATCTAACTAGCTAAGTAAAGTTCTTGGACTCTACAAATGACAATTTTGGAATGTAAATAACTTGTAAACGTTTTTATGGGCCCATGTACAGTTTTATGTTTTTAAATAAAATATATAATTTCCTTTTGATCGAGATTTTTCATCTTAGCCTATTAATAACACATAGATGCACGTTTATAATTAAATGACTCGGTTAGCGAGTGAAGCACGGTTCAAATCTCACAGTAACAATCTTGGAGTAACCAGGGCATTACAATTATGAACAACATTGAGTTCGTGATAATCAAAGATATTCTTATTTTTCATATGCAACGATCATCAAATCCTTCAAGGAGGATTATTGATGGTGGACCGAGCAAAGGAAATAAGGCTAATACTACCAAACATGCTAAAGGAGAAGCTGCCTTAAGCTTCTTCTTCTACTTCGAAGAGAAAATGAGAAAGAAATTCAAACAAAAAGAACAAGAAGTACATTGGCAAGACACCAATGTAACGACCCTAAATTCGCTAATGAGGCTTAAGGGCCTTGAATAATGTGTCGGGAGGGCATAATCAGGTTAATGTGATTTGAATGATTTTATTGATTTAAATGCATAATTGTATGATTAGAATGCTTGTATGATTATATTGATGTTGATGTGGTATATATATGGTATTCGTAAGAACCATATTATTATGTGGGTAGGTTTGCAGAGCACGACTCGAGGCGATCCAAGGGCTAGATAGCAGGAAGAGTCACAGCGGGGTTTATGTAGAGTCCAAGAACTTTACTTAGCTAAGTTAGATAGTAGTATTATAGTATGTATAGTATTATCTTTGTTACTGTGGATTTTTGGTTCAGACCGGGAATTATTTGGACACTCATAGTAGTACTTATAGACTTTCTAAGTTTAACCTATAGTTTAAGAATATTAATTTTAATCTAAGGTTTGATTATATAGCTGATATTAAGAATAATATTTATCATACTATAAGGTTTAGATATCAACCAATAGGATTTTAAGCACATGTTATGAATGGGTAATTAAAGATTAAGTATTTTGGAGGATTAAATTTAAAAAGGAGTAAAGTTTGAATGCAATAGGGTTAGTCAGCAGCTTTGAATACGTTGAGGGCTTAGTCAAG
Source organism: Humulus lupulus (assembly GCF_963169125.1). Classification (NCBI taxonomy): domain Eukaryota; kingdom Viridiplantae; phylum Streptophyta; class Magnoliopsida; order Rosales; family Cannabaceae; genus Humulus; species Humulus lupulus. Next base: position 6,747,424 of record NC_084798.1, read on the forward strand.
GCTGTTTACTCCATTCAAACTTAGCTAAAAATGTGTAATTTCATATTTAATTAATCAGCGTGTGCCGATATATCGCAGCTATAGGGGGCGATATATCGCAGCACATAGATACGGAAAACACGAGACGATGCACGGTCGCCTCGGGCATACTGGCCCAGGCGATATATCGCCTACAGGGGGCGATATATCGCCTCCTTCAGTGTATATTCAAATGTTTTTGAATTATCTTCCCTTTCAACCATTCAACTTCTTCATAAGTCCAGCATCTTTTGAACGAGTCTTCAGCCTCTGCTGAACGATTATTCAAATTATTTTCACCTAAAAAGCTATTATTTTTATTCAAGTAAAATTAAGATTCCTTCATTCCCAAACTCTATAAATAGGACCTAGTACCCAGCCATTATTCACCTTTTACTCTAAGTTCAGAAGCTGTAAGTGCTAGGAGAGTGTGAGAGTTAAACACTTGGGTGGGGAAATCATAAGCTTAATCATCATAAGCTTATCAAACACTTTGGGAAGTAAGGTTCTATAGTATTTCGGTTGTGGTGTAGATTGGTCTTACAAGTCTTTGAGGTAAACCAAAACTTTAGTTCATTTGTTTTATGTTATGTTTCCCTTCTCTTAGTCTTCTACTCAGTCTTCTAACCTCATTCTCATTTTGGTTAGGGAATCTAAGTTCTTGAGCACATAAGTTTTGGTAAGTGTGACTTTCAATGGTTTAGTCTTTCCATTCCTTTCATTTCTTCTTCTTCAAATCTACTCACCCTTTATATATGGTTTTAGGAGTGTTCCAAAAGTCCCAACTCAGTCCACATATCCCGGTAACTTTGGTAAGGAAAATAGGATAGAATCTATATGTTTTATGCTTATGTTATCTTATGTGTTATGTTATGAAATATGTTATAAATATGTTATGAATATGTATGTTTGTTGGCTTGGGCATATGACCCATATGACTAACAAGACCCCAAATGGGTTATGGGCATATGACCTACTTAGCTAGTAGGACCCCACTAATCCCATGGGCATATGACTTGTTTAGTCTATGGGACCCCAAATAATAATGGCCATTATAATAAGTGTATGTATTAAGTATTATGATATGTCTTTACGTTTATTACGAAATTTATGTTTATGACTATGTGTTAGATTTTCCTTGCTGGGCATTAGGCTCATTCCTTTATGTTTTATGTGCAGGAAAATAGCTTTAGAGGCGGTAAGATTCGTGGACGCTTGGAGAATGTGTATCGATGGTGAATGGAGTCAAGGAGCCGAGCGTTATTCGATTCGAGGATGTAGTTTCTGTTTTATGTCTTTTTACATGTATTTTCCGCACTATTTATGTAATGTCTTTTTATTTTAAACCATGTTTTGTTTTTAAAGACAATGGGATCCCATATCCTTCTTGGTATTTATTTTGTAAGTAACTCTTATTTTTTTACCAGTTACTTAATAAAATTATGGTATTTTCGCAAATGTGAGTTCTATTAAGGATTGTAGGTATAGTTTCGTTAATGGTCCAAAAGTCTAGATTAGTGGGTCATTACAGTTTAACAGTTGACTTTGGATAAGTCAGGGGTATTTTAGATATCGGGTAGTTATTTAGACTATCAGGTTATGAAAATAAATATATGGAGATATATTTGAGGTTAGGAGGTCTAGGCGGGAATATTGGGGAATTTTACCGTTTTGCCATCGGGGGACGTTTCCAGCACTCCAAGCCTCGGGATTGACTAAATGGGATAAATGATAGACATAGTTAAACAGAAGCTAGTGGAAAAGAAAATTAGACCGACTCTTCTTCTCTCTCTCTCTCTTCTCTTTCAAGGAAACTAGGAAAAACACAAGAAAACAGAGAAAAATTGGAGGATTTGAGCTAGGATTTCAGTGGGGATTTAGAAGCTTAGCTCAAGAATTATCCAAGGAACATTTAATCAAGGCCAAGGTGAGAATTAATTGTGTTTTTAAGGTTAGAAACTCTGAGTTTTTCTGAGTAGTGAGATAATTGTGATTTGGATGTTTAAGGTTGAATTGAAGCTGGAAGCTTGGGAATTAATTTGGATTTTGCTTAGAGAAGGGGTTCAGCAGAAGAGGTAAGCTTCAATTTGTGAATGAGAGGTTTAAATTCGAGTTTTGCATGGCTGGTTGGGTGTTTTGAAGTTCTTGAGTTAGTAGGATTTCAATGAGTTTTAAGTTAGGTTTTCAGTTGAATTAAGTTGTTAAAGTCATTCTAAAAGTGTTGGGATTAATTGGTTTTGAATTAGGAAGCTTTGGGATGATTTTTGGGTAAGTTTTAGAGGTTGATAATGGTGGAATTTCTGGGCACGAAGGGAAGGGCCGCGGCTCTGTTCTAGAGCGCTGCGGCCCTAGGATGCAAAGGAGCCAGGGAGGCTCGGCCAGGGGTAAGCGCCGCAGTGCCCAAAGGAAGGGTCGCGACGCGTGTCTTCTTTCAGGGGTGGCCTTGGTTCTATTTTAGGGCAGGGCCGCAGCTAAGCTTCAAGGGTCGCAACCCTTAGGTGCACACTTGAACATTTGGGGATTTTAGGCACGGGAATGTAGTCTAGGGTGCTTGGGATCGATTTCCCCACCGTGCTTGGTGGAATTCGATGTCTTGGAAGCTAGTATTGTACCTGGAAACCTTTACTTGAATATTAATGGAATCCAATATCTTGGTTAAGGCTAGGGCTCGGGAACGGATCTTGCTCGAGGAGCGTCGCTCGTAATCAGTGAACGCAGAAACTAAAGGTAAGAAAACTACACCTGGTTGTATATCTGTAATGGGACTAAGGGTTCCCTAATGTGTATGCTTGAAAGGATGGTATTATGTCATGTAAACTAAACACTGAACCAACGGCCTAAGAGTGCCAAGGGTTACACTAGCGCACAGGGCGCGGCTTGGCCACTGGTAGCCGAGGACAACTTAATATGCATTGAGCTCGGTTTAAGCGGGCCAGAGTCAGTGGGGTAAACAAAGGGTGCGGCCTAAGTTATCGGCCTTGATTATTATGTGACCTAGTTATTATGTGATTTGACTGTTAGTACGATTAATTGCATTGTTGATTATGAATATGTGTTAAGTGATTAATGTGGAATAACAAGTGTTTGGTCATGCTTGATGAATTTACTATCTGTTGTTATTGGTTGTATTGCCTGTTGTGTTTTCTTGCTGGACCTTGGCTCACGGGTGCTACGTGGTGCAGGTAAAGGCAAGGGCAAACTTGATCAGCCTTGATTTGGAGAGCTCTACGAGCGGAATGTACATGACCAGCTGCTCAGCCGCCACGGTTAAGGTTTAGGCAGGGACGCGAGACCCAGAAATGTTCATTTTGCCTTAGTATGGCTGACAGTTGTCTGTACTTTAGGGAGTCTGTAATCCCACTTTTTTTTTAAACTCTGTTTCTTATGGGATCCCATGTATATAACTGTTTTGATTATATAAAGTGAAACTTTTGAGACCAAAACCTTTTCAACCCTAGCTCATACATGTTTAGTGACACGTTTTTAAATTAATGACTTGATTAGCAAGTCTTGCACCTTTATAAGTACACAGTGTAGCGATCTTGGCTATCCAGGACGTTACAACCAAATTCTGCAAAGCATCTTAGAGCATGACCTGATTATAAGTACACTAAAGGGGGAATGTTTCCAACTGCAATGAGACTAGGAATCGGGACAAGATTGTCAGGTATTCAAGGCAAATGGAACCCAAGATAATGAAATATTTGTCTTGGATGCATGTGATTTTTGATGATGAATCTTCGGTTTTATATCGTTGGACCAAGATCTACTAAACATGCATTTACCTTTTTACAACATTTTAGCATTGGGAAAGCCATGAAGGATGAAAAGCTAAAGCTTGGAATCCGACAAGGGTTCGTATGAGATAAGGCAAAATGATAAGTTTGAATGAATTTTGAAAATAAATCTATTGTTTTAAGACAATGTTTATTTTATTCTGATTTTCAATGGAAATTTAAATTTCAAGTTTCCTTATTACATCAATGTTGACCCGCGATTTGGCCAACTGACACGGAGTCAGAATATGCTTGATATTAATGAAAGTAATGAGAAGAACGTAATGACAAAAGTAAATAAGACACAGTGTTTTATAGTGGTTCGGCCCCAGGATCTGGTAATGACCTACGTCCACTTAGGTTGATATTGATATAAAAATCAGATGAGTGATCAAAGAATTTGGGTTCAATGAGTTTCACTAATCTATCAAGAACAATACAATATTCCTCGGATAATTACTATAATCTCGAATGATTCAAAAGCCAAAAAAGTCCCCTCCCTTGAGCTATCTCTTGCTATTTATAGGCTCAAGGGGGATTACAAAAGATTGTTACAGATATTCTTTCCTGAATAATCGGATACTCAGGAGATTGTGTGAGATAAATTCGGGATTCATAAAGATCTTCCCATAAATGTCGCCTTGTACACAGAACTATCGACCAGACTAGTCGCGGGTAAGACAGGCTTACACTGCTTCTAATGTGTCCTCTGGTCGATACTCTAGCAGAACGTTTCCAGGTGTCAGCCACGTGCCTAGGGATTACTTGCCACGTCACCAATGCTAATTTTATGGATAAAATTTTCCCCCCAAGTTTATTTATCACGAGCAGTAAATAAACTTTTGGACGAACGACTCTTCGATAACCCCACCTGACGTGTCAGAACCCTTCGTGTGTTCTTGAAAAAAGCAACCTACCTCTGTCCAATCCCATCCTTTCGGTTCCCCAGAAAAGATTTGGACGGCCATCCCGCTTCCCCATACTTTGAAAAAGGGAAACTAATGATTATACTTTTTACTATCAGAAACAAACTTATATAAGACCTTCGAAGCCTTTATTTTCTTTTTACGCACGTCATCGTCTTCACAAGAAAACCTAAAATCCTGAGCCCTTAACGTTCCTGAAGACCGCTCCGTCTGCACTTTCAGGACCCCATTCGAGAGCTTCTTGATCTTTGAAGATCTTTCTTCCATCTCCACGATCACTTTTCTTGGTAAGTTTTCGAGTTCCCACGCTTCTAATTTTTTGTGATGCATGCTTCTGACTGCGTACTGTTTGAGTTTATCTGCTTCTGGTTCGAGACGCTTGTAGACAGAATATTTTGTAGGCGAAATAGGGTTACGAGTTAGTTTAAAATCAGAGATCATGCTTTTTAGGACGTAAAATCGAAGTAAAAATTCGATCTTTAGGCTAGTTGAAAAATAAAAATTTTCCGCCCTAAGGGGAGTTGAAAAAGCTTTCTCAGAAAAACTTTTTACTTTCACCCTTTGATCCATTTTTCAAACTGTTCGTGTAGAAAGATTTAGCTTTTCGTTAGAATGCTGTTGTATAAAAATTTGATTTTTATACTCGACCAGCGTTATTCTAAAAAGCTTTTAAAAGTTTTCTATCCTCACCTCCCCATTCTTCTGTATGCAGACTTTAATGCCAGATTTGTGGGGAGGTGAAAGGCCTATTGATGACGACCTTCTCACCCAACTGCTCGAGGGAGAAGAACAACCAGCTGACCGTGTCCACGAGATCCCTTTCTCACGATCTTCTTCCAGACCCCATCCTTCTCCTTCAATGGCCCGTTCCAAATCTTCAGGCAAGAAAAGACCCGAGTCTGAAAACAATCCAAATTCTCCTGCCCGGCCTGATTCGCAGGCAAGGGCTCCCTCGACCAGTGGTCGAGAAAATCTTGTTCCTGACCCTAATATCCAAATTAGGGCTAGCCCTCGCCATCAGAACTTGCCTGATGTCGAGTGGTATACTTCCCCAGCCAGTTCAGTAACTCTTTGAATGATTGCTAACTGCTTCAGGAAATTCCCTCTCACAGGGGTTTCCATTATACGTTCTACCGAAGACCAGAGGGCTAACCTCCCCGGAGGTGCAAACAGCACCTGGTCTCGGTATCATATTGAGGCGGGATCTTATCTCCCTCTTCATCCCTTTTTCGTGGGGGTGGCCAATTATTTTGGTGTCGCCCCCTTCCAAATAACTCCAAACAGATATAGAATGCTAGGCGCACTCTATATCCTGTATAAACTTAAGAAATGGCCAGAACCTTCACCCCACAAGGTCAACTATCTCTTTGACCTCAAGTCCAACCCGCAACAACACGGAACGGGTTTCTTCCATTTTTGTCACCAGGAAACCAATCGAACATTCTTGAGTGACACAACGCATATCTCGAATGTGGGGCAGTATAATAAGGAGTACTTCTTTACTCCGGATGTAACCAGCAACAACTTGGCCTTCGTACGAGGAGGTAAGCGTCGTTTCTGACTGGTCGATACTTTTACTTAAGGTGCCTCCTTTCGTTTTTCTCAAATTGTAATCTGCTTTTCAGGCCCTTGGTTACGTCCGACCCCAACACCAGCCATGGTGTTGAGGTCTAATACTCTGGCCAGGATGCCTGACGCAGCAAAAAGCGTCAAGACCCTCGTGACTGAAGAAAACTTGAGCCTGTCTGGCCTCCTGGCTCCTCGCCGTGAAACGAGAGGGTCCGTGGTGGACGAAGCCACTGCCGAGGGGGTTCCCGAGCAGCAACCCCCCGTGTCTCCTCCTCAGAGGAAGCCAACGGGGATTATTATTAGGGAGCCCACGGGCAATCCTTCCGCATAAAGGCCTTCTGCTCCCCAAGGCAAGGGGAAACAAAAGGCCAAAGAGCCAGCTGTGGACTTGGGAGAGTCCTCTGATGATAATGGTAACACTATTTTACTTTTAAATGGTTTGCCAATTCCCTGTCATTTGTTCGACAGGGAAGGTAATTTTACGTATACTCCAAAATTAGGGCCAGACTTCTTCATGCCAGATAATGAGTATATGACTAATAGAGTCAATAGTGTAGCGACCAGTAGTTGTAGCTCGGGTATTCACTTTGTTGCCTTTCTTCTGTTGCATATAATATATTTTCATCTGCCTCTTATTCTTATCAGTTTCCTGTGCTGACTTATTATGCAGATATGGCCACTCCCAATATCTTTGACATGTACCAGGCTGAGGAGGAAGAGGAGGTTCCCCAACTCCAGCGGAGGTCCAAGAGAAGAACTGGCGAATCCAGCCGAGGCCCTCCAGCCAAGAAGGGTCGAACAGAAGACCTTCCCAGGGACGCGCCAACTGGGCAAACTCCGGGGCCAACTGGGCAAACTCATCCACCAGCTCCTACTAAGAAGCAGACTCCTCCTGCCCCACCAAACCCTCCGGCTGCGCCTACTAGAGAGGAAATTAATCGTGAAGAAGCTCTCGGGTCCAAACTCATGAGCCATGCCCTTCGATCAGCCAAGGATCACCTTGACTGCATTGGTAAAAGTGACCGCGTCAAGGATACAATGGTCGAGGCTGAAAGCATGGGGGCTGACCAGGTTCTGAACAGAACCTTGAATGAAATCTCCAGTGTGAGTACTTCTTCACTTCTTAAGCCTTAGTCTTTTATTCTTCATAGCAGGCTCTAACTCTTTCCTTTGTTCACAGGCCTTGCTATCTGCTATCACTGCTCGTACCCGTATCCAGGCTTCCATCGAGCAAGCCAAGGCAAAGGCCACTGAGGGGCATCAAGTGAAGGCGGCTGAGGAGCTTTCGGCTGCAGAGGCTAGGCACGCCAAGGAGTTGGAGGCAATGGCTCGAGAAAGGGATGCTGCAGTGACCAAATTGTCAGAGGCTGAAGCTGCAAAAGATGTCGCAGTAAAGTTGAGGCAGCAGTATCGAGATTCCAACCAAACCCATCTTCGCGAGATCAAGCATCTGGGAGAGACACTCAAGTCCAAGGACGAGGCTATTGTCACTCTTGAAGGCCAGGTAAAGCAGCTGGAGCTCGACAACTCCAAAAATCTTGAAAAGTACAAGAGGACGACGCTCCGATGTTTCTACAACTTCTGGAAACATAATCAGGGTGCCGACTTTAGCTGTCTTTCGGAGGAAGTCAGGGCTGCTGAGTTGGCTCGCTGCACCGCCCAACTGGCCAAGGAGGAGGCAAGATTGAGGATCCCTGCCTCTCCAAGCATCGTTGGTGTGGAAGAAGAAGAAGTTGTCGAGGACGCGACCAACCAGGATGCTGCCCAGGACCCTCCGGCCCCAAATGCCTCTTAAACTTTCTCATTATTTTTTCTTTCTTTTTGGCTATACGACCCACGGGTCGTGATGTAAAGACAATAATTTCTTTTTAAACCTTGTTGCATGGGCAGTAAACCCTTTTTTCCTTTACTCGAACAGTTCCATCCAAGCAGCGATGCTTGTGGTGTAAAAGCTTAAATCTTGATGCTATAATATTTTTATTTATTATAACATTTGTCCGTATGACCGAACTTAGCATAGTACTTTGGCATGATTTAACAAAACATAAATTTTGAAAAATACTCTAAGTACTGTAGCATGCTTTCACTCATTTTGTTCATGTGTTTACATACCTTGAGAGTATGCTTTGCTATCGATGTGCCTTATATGCCCCCCAAGTGATCGAGGAGCTTTAGGTCCTTGGTCACTTGCCCTGACCATGTCCTGTTCTAACATTCCTGTTTGTGCAGAAAAATGATACTTGTAATACAGCAAAACAACACACGTAATGAACAAATACTTGTAAATGCAAATTCACAAAGGTTGGCAAGAATGACTGGCTGCGCACAGTCCCTTATAATCTCGTATTAAAAATGGACTAAATATGTCTTTACGAGTGATTCTAAATAGAACCTTATATATACGAGCAGTTAGCCATACAACGTGGCTAACCCTCTTTGCAAAACTTGTAAAAATTAAAAAAAATTTAATACAAGCTAGTCCTTTAAAAAGGGCTGTTTACTGATAATACTTGTGCAGGTGTTCTCCATTCCAATAGCGGGGAACGATATCTCCATTTAAGCGTGCAAGTTTGTACGTGCCTGGATGAAGGACTTCTTCAATTTGGTAAGGTCCTTCCCAATTGGGTCCGAGCACTCCAGCAGTAGGGTCGCGGGTATTTAAGAAAACTCGTCGCAACACCAAGTCACCGACGTTGAATTTTATTTCTTTAACTTTGGAGTTAAAGTACCGGGCGACTTTTTGCTGGTATGCAGCAACTCGGAGTTGAGATTTCTCTCGTATCTCATCGATTGAGTCTAGGGACTCCATCATTAGCTGGTTGTTCTGATCTTGGTCGTAAGCCAAACGTCGATGTGAGGGGGGATCTAACTCAACAAGCAACATGGCCTCATACCCATAGGCTAGGGAAAATGGAGTATGTCCTGTTGCTGTTTGGTGAGACGTTCTATACGACCACAGGACTTCAGGAAACTGCTATGGCCACGCTCCTTTAGCTTCTTCAAGTCTTTTCTTCAGGGTGTCTTTAAGAGTCTTGTTTACGGCTTCGACCTGCCCGTTTGCTTGGGGGTGTACAACTGAATAAAAGCTTTTAATAACTCCATACCTCTCGCAGAAATCGGTGAATAAGTCGTTGTCAAATTGGGTCCCGTTGTCTGAAACTATCTTCCTGGGCAAACCATATCTGCATACAATGTTCTTGATGACGAAGTCAAGAACTTTCTTGGTCGTGATGGTTGAGAGTGGTTCAGCTTCGGCCCATTTGGTGAAGTAATCAACTGCCACAACTGCGTACTTTACTCCGCCTTTCCCTGTAGGCAGGGATTCAATTAAATCTATCCCCTACACTGCAAAAGGCCACGGGCTCTGCATCTGCTTCAGTTCGTTTGGAGCTGCTCGTGGGATCTTTGAGAACCTTTGACATTTATCACATCTTCGTACATACTCCATTGAATCCTCATTCATTGTTGGCCAGAAGTAGCCTTGCCTTAGAATCTTTTTTGCCAAACTCTGCCCCCCAGCGTGATCCCCGCAGAAGCCTTCATGCACCTCCTTCATGAGTTCCTTAGCTTTTTCTGGTGTAACGCATCTGAGCAGTGGCATTGAGAATCCTCTTCAGTACATAACACCATCGACAAGTATGTACCTAGCAGCTCGTCTTTGTAGAGTTCTGGCTTTGTTCCTATCTGTTGGTAGCGCACCATTTGTCAGATACTCCAAGTAAGGCGCCATCCATGTATCCTCCATTCGAATCTCCATATTGGACTCAGCTGCTTGTATGCTCGGCTTACTCAGTCTTTCTACTGGCACAATGTTCAAAGTGTCAGCATCCTTTGCGCTCGCGAGTTTGGCTAAGGCGTCTGCGTTTGAATTCTGATCTCGCGGGATCTGCTAGAGGGTGTACTTCGTGAACTGGGCTAGCAGGTCCTTTGTTTTATTTAAGTAGGTTACCATCTTTAATCCTTGCGCTTGATATTCTCCCAGGACCTGATTCACCACCAGCTGTGAATCACTGTAGATATCAAGCGTCTTTATGCTCATATCCTTTGCCATTCTCAATCCAGCGAGGAGTGCTTCGTATTCTGCTTCATTTTTTGATGCAGTGAAGTCGAACCTGATGGCGCAGTGAAATCGATGCCCTTCCGGCGTTATCAATATCACTCCCGCTCCAGCATGGGATTCGTTGGATGAACCATCCGTGAATAGCTTCCATGAAGGAGTTTTGTCTTGAGGCTCGGGCGCATCAGGCTATTCGCACCGCTCGCTGTCTGGGAGTTCGGTGAACTCTGCAATAAGATCGGCTGAGACTTGTCCTTTTACTGCTGCTCGCGGTGAATAGGTTATGTCGAACTGTCCTAGCTCGACTGCCCACTTTAACAATCGCCCAGCCGCCTCGGGTTTTTGGAGGACTTGCCGGAGGGGCTGATCAGTTAGGACTATGATAGGATAGGCTTGGAAATAGGGGCGCAGCTTTCTAGAGGCAAGGATTAAGCAATTTGATAACCTCTTGATTGGCGGATATCTCAATTCTGCCCCGATCAGTCTCTTGTTGACATAGTAGACTGCTTTTTGTGCACCTTCTTCCTCTCGCACTAGCACCGCGCTGGCAGCCACTTCAGTAATCGCCAGATAAATAAACAAAGTTTCTCCTTCGATCGGCTTTGATAAGATGGGAGGCTGTGCCATATGAGCTTTCAGCGCCGGGAATGCTTGCTCGCAGTGTTCTGTCCACTCAAACTTTTTATTCCCCCTAAGTAGATTGAAGAATGGGACGCACTTGTCTGTTGATTTTGAAACGAATCTACTTAGGGCTGCGATTCTTCCGGTTAAACTTTGTACATCTTTGATCCTTTCTGGTGACTTCATGTCGATCAGGGCCTTTATCTTGTCGGGGTTGGCCTCGATTCCTCTTGAATTTACGATAAACCCCAAAAACTTCCCTGATCCGACTCCAAAGGAACACTTGAGGGGATTTAATTTCATTTGGTACTTGTTTAACACATTAAAGCACTCTTGTAAATCCCTCACATGCCTCTCTGCTTTCTTAGATTTTACCAGCATGTCATCCACATATACCTCCATGTTTACACCGATTTGCTCTTTGAACATGTGGTTGACTAGCCGTTGGTAAGTCGCACCTGCGTTTTTCAGTCCGAAGGGCATTACTCTGTAGCAATACAAGCCCGTATCGGTCCGAAAGCTGGTGTGATCCTCATCAGGGGGATGCATGCTAATCTGGTTATAGCCCGAATATGCATCCATGAATGAGAGGATCTCATGCCCTGCAGTAGCATCGACCAGCTGGTCGATCCTTGGGAGTGGGAAGCAGTCTTTTGGGCAGGCTTTATTGAGGTCTGTAAAATCCACACAGGTTCGCCACTTGCCGTTAGGCTTGGGAACCAACACCGGATTGGAGACCCACGACGGATAAAAAGCCACCCTTATGAATCCATTCTCCTTTAGCCTTTCGACTTCTTCTTTTAAGGCTCGTGATCTGTCTTTATCGAGCAGCCTTCTTTTTTGTTGCACGGGTGGAAAGGTCTTGTCTATATTCAGGACATGGCTGATTATTGTAGGATCTATCCCAACCATATCTTTATGCGACCAGGCGAAAACTTCCTGGTTCTCTCGCAAGAATTCCACCAGTGCGTGCTTCGTGGTAGGCTCTAAATTTTTCCCAACCTTTATGACTCTGGTTGGGTCTTCTTTGTCGAGTTGGACCTCCTCCAGGTCCTCGACGGGTCCAACATTTTCTTCAAAATCCCCAAAGCGAGGATCCAAATCTTCATCCTCACTTTGGGCAACACCCTATTTGGTGACTTCATCACCTAATTGGGCTTGCGTATCAACTGCCATCTGCAATCTATCTGGGGCAGTACTCTTTGACGTTCCACTTTTCGCCTTTGTGATTGAGGCGTAGCACTCCCTGGCTTCTCTTTGGTTTCCCAAAACACGTCCTACCCCCGCATCTGTTGGGAACTTCATGGCTAGGTGCCATATAGAGATGACGGCCCGTAGATCAACTAGTATGAGCCTTCCAATAATGGCGTTGTACGCCGAAGGACAATCGACCACTACAAAAGTGACGAGTAATGTCCTTGTTGCAGGCGCTGTACCTGTCGTTACTGGGAGTTTGATCATTTCGGCTGGGGCGAGTCCTTCTCCAGAGAAGTCGTATATCGTTTGATTGCAGGGCTCCAAGTCTTTTACGGACAATTTCATGCGTTCCAGTGTTGACTTATACAAGATGTTCACTGAACTTCCTGTATCGACCAGTACCCTCTTCACCATCATATTAGCCATCTGGATGTCCACGACCAGCGGATCGGAATGTGGGAACCGAATGTGTTGGGCATCGCCATCAGAGAAGGTTATCTCACCATCCTCTGACCGAGCCTTTTTTGGTGCACGGTCCTCCACAATCATCATCTCGATGTCCTAGTCGTGGCGCAGAGTCCGAGCATATCGTTCTCTGGCCTTTCCGCTATTTCCCGCGAGGTGCGGGCCTCAACAGATGGTTAAGAGTGTTCCAGCCACGGGGGCAGGCTGTAATGGTGGCGAGCGTTGGCGTGTGGACGCCTGCTCGTTGCCACCCGGAGCTTCTCGTTGGGAATTTTTTGAGGCCCGTACGTATCTTCTCAAGTGTCCTTGTCTAATAAGGAACTCGATTTCATCTTTTAACTGGTTGCATTCATTAGTGTCATGTCCGTAGTCGTTATGGTAACGACAGAACTTGGTAGTGTCTCTTTTCGAAATGTCCTTTCGAATGGGTCCAGGTTTCTTGTAAGGCACACTGGAGCTTGTGGCCTGGTAAACCTCTCCCCGAGACTCAACGAGGGCAGTGTAGTTAGTGAACCGAGGTTCATAACGATTACCCTTTGCTCGTTTGTTGTCGGAGGTGGAAGGCTCGTTATACGGTCGTTTTCCTCCATTCTTGCCATTACCGTTGCCGTTCCCGTTGCCTTTGCCGTTGCCATTAGGTTTGGAACCATTGGCGGCTTTGGCGGGTTTGGCAGCTTTCTTGCCCTTGCTCGAGGGTTTTCCATCATCAGCAATGGCTTCTTCGAGTATGATGTAGCGGTCAGCTCGGTCTAAGAATTCTTGGGTGGTTCTTACTCCTTCTTTTCGGAGACTTTTCTAGAGGGGAGAGCAACGTTTAACCCCTGCGGTAATGGCCATCATCTTGCCTTCGTCTCCCACTGTTTTGGCTCCAGCCACCACTCGCATAAAACGCTGGACGTAATCCTTCATTGACTCCTCGTTCTGCTGGCGAATTTCGACTAGCTGGTTTGCTTCGCTTGGGTGCACTCGACCAGCATAGAACTGTCCGTAGAACTCCCGTACGGACATTTACCAAGAAACAATGCTCGCGGGAGGAAACTTGAAGAACCACTCCTGCGCAGCTTCAGAAAGTGTTGCAGGGAAGATCCTGCACCGAGCGTCTTCGGACACTTTCTGAATGTCCATCTGAATTTCAAACTTATTGACATGCGAGACTGGGTCTCCATATCCGTCAAAGTTTGGAAGCGTAGGCATCTTGAATTTGCTGGGAGTTTCGGCGTTAGCTATCCTTTGTACGAAAGGAGTGCCTTTCCTCCTATTGTGGTCGATGTAAGAAGTCCTTCCTCCGACCAGCTGCTGCACAGCCTAGTTGAGGGCGTCTATCTGGGCCTGCACTGCGGTAGGAATCGCTGTGGCCTCTGTTATCGGAAGGATGTTCTCGCCGTGCCTCTCGCGGCGATCATTGAGTACATTTCTCAGGTCCTCTTCTCTTCTCCGCTGCTCGCTACCCCCGAGCCGGTCAAAGACATTATTTTGTCTGGGTTGCCCCCCAGCTCTGGCTCCTGCCTTTACCTCTTTCTCCATTCTTCCCACCGGCATTTCCTTTGCCTGAGTCGGCCTCATTGTCTCCGTGGCCATCTCTGAACCTCGACTGGCTATGGTGAGATCGACTGTTCCCTCGATGTCCGTTCCTGGCTGAACCATCCCGAGCGTTAGAGGGTGGCCTGCGCTGGTCGCGGTGTCCCCGTGCATCATCGTGCCGTGGGGGGCCCCGGACCGCAGAGCCTAACTCTGAGTCTCTCCTGTTTCCAGGAGGGTACTGACCTCTGTTCGGTGGGTTCGGCTCATCATCCCTACGGCGCCTAGGGCTGCGAGGCTGATGCTCGGCCCTATTCTGCCTCTGTTGCGGGGGATTACCCCGAGCAGCTTGGGATGGTGGGTGTGCCTCAGGATCCAGTGGGACATCTTCATGGGGCATCTGAGGCTGCTCGGGCCTTTGCGGACTCGAAGGCTGGATCGGTGGGCTTGGACTTGGACCCCTCTGGGGTGGTCCATTCGCCGGTTGGTCAGGTTGCGAGGCAGGTGCAGTCTGATTTCTGGCCAATAGCAAGGCTGCCTCAAGGGCTGCCATGGCTTCGTTCTGGCAGCGGTCCACCTCCGCCTGTCTTTCGCTCAATTCCGCGCGCTGCCGATCAATCTCCTGCTGCTGCCGTGCCATAACTTCAGCGGCATTCTCCTGATTGGCCCTCAGACTAGCCAGCTCTTCCTACAACGCGCCCAGGGTACTCTTCAGCGTTGCATCATCCATTTCCTCCTCCTCAAAGTCCAGTTGTGGCTCATCCTCCGCCATGCTTGCAGGAGGAGGAGGAGGAGGTGGCGGGTTCGACCGTGCAGCGGCGGCCGCCTGTCCAGTTTTCTTTCCAGCTTTCGCCATTAGTTTTCTCAACAACGTTAAATCAAGCTCTCAATGAAAGCACCAGAATGTTGACCCGCGATTTGGCCAACTGACACGGAGTCAGAATATGCTTGATATTAATGAAAGTAATGAGAAGAACGTAATGACAAAAGTAAATAAGACACAGTGTTTTATAGTGGTTCGGCCCCAGGATCTGGTAATGACCTACGTCCACTTAGGTTGATATTGATATAAAAATCAGATGAGTGATCAAAGAACTTGGGTTCAATGAGTTTCACTAATCTATCAAGAACAATACAATATTCCTCGGATAATTACTATAATCTCGAATGATTCAAAAGCCAAAAAAGTCCCCTCCCTTGAGCTATCTCTTGCTATTTATAGGCTCAAGGGGGATTACAAAAGATTGTTACAGATATTCTTTCCTGAATAATCGGATACTCAGGAGATTGTGTGAGATAAATTCAGGATTCATAAAGATCTTCCCATAAATGTCGCCTTGTACACGGAACTATCGACCAGACTGGTCGCGGGTAAGACAGGCTTACACTGCTTCTAATGTGTCCTCTGGTCGATACTCTAGCAGAACGTTTCCAGGTGTCAGCCACATGCCCAGGGATTACTTGCCACGTCACCAATGCTAATTTTATGGATAACAATCAACAACAATTTGTAGTTACTTTCACAAGTAATAAAATCTTATTTCTTTAAGTGGATGTAAAATGTGGGGTGGATGTATGGAAAATGGGTTATACCTATTGAAACCAAACGAACTCTATATACTAAATAATGAGTTGTTTAAGATAGCTAAACCTAGGACCGTTAAACGACAAAAGGTCAAAAATGTTAGAAATGACGTACCTTTGGCATTAATATTAATAAAATGAATTAAATAAATGTCAAAATTATAATTGGTTAATTTTGACAAGTATTTAATTAATTATAATTATTAAATAATTAAAATAAAATGGGTAACTAAAACTTATTTTATGTCCTAGCTAATTGCCTATATATACTAGTGTTATAGAATGCATTTGACAAGGTAAAAATTCACTACTAATATTCTATACCTAGCTGCCCACTATCTCTTGGTTTTCTCTCTAGGAAATCTCTTCTCATGTGTTGAGACTTGCCCACACAAACACTAGGTTGTTTTAGAGAAATACTTTGAAGATTGTGGTCTTGTTTCAAAAAACGGTTTGGATTCCTTGCAATACCTAGCATTCAACAAGGACAAAATGTTAGGAAATCTGAAGGGTGTAGTCATTGTTTCGCTACGCATCTTGTAAGTACTCTAATAGTTTTATTGTTGTATTTACGAATCTCTATATGAAAATCACTTCTATGCATGCATTTATGTTTTCTATTGTACGTTATTTTGTGCAATAGGGAGCATGCATATAGACTTATATAAATGAGATCATACATTTGAAATTTTTTGAATAATTAAAGTCCCGAAAACAAAGTTTAAAAATACTTGTTGTATGTGTGTTTTTATTTATTATTTTTTTTATACCCTTTGCGTGGTTTTTTTTTTATAAAATGTCTAAATTATGTATAAGAAAATTTATATTTTGTAAGACTTATTTTGGCTGATTACCCGTTTGAACCTTTTTGTTATACCCAAAAATTGGAGAATGCATCCTAGGAGGCTAAGGAGAATGCATTCTAGAAGAGCTAAGGGGAGTGGTCCTAGGAGACCCCAAGGAGGATGTGGTCCTAGGAGACCCCAAGAGAGTGGTCTTAGGAGAAAGTGGTCTTAGGAGACCCCAAGGAGGATGTGGTCCTAAGAGACCCCAAGGGTGTGTAGGAGGCAAGCCTCCCAAGGTTTCCTAAGTGTTGGCTTGAACGTGTCCAAGGTAAGTAGCTAAGGAGGAGGAGTCTCATGCAAGAGGAAGGAGACTTAGATTTTGATAAGGAGAGCCTATACAATGTTCGATCGAACATGTTTGGAAGATGTTAAAGGAGAATGCCTTGATCTTGTCCAAGGTGAGATGTTATGGAGGAGGTTGCCTCAATGTTGTCCAAGGTAAGGTGCAAAGGAGGTTGCCTCAATGTTGTCCAAGGTGAGGTGCCAAGGAGATTGCCTCGGACCACCTTGGTCCAAGGAGAAGCCAAGGAGATTGGTTCAAGGAGGAACATGGCATGCTAGAGGAGAGTGCCATGTTAGAGGAGAGAAGTGCATGTCCTACCACCATGCACGTTCAACCCCCGAAAACATGTCCTACCACCATGCACGTCCGACCAACACTTGCATGAGTGGTCAGTAGAAGGTGGATCAATTAGCTAGAGGAGACTAAGTCAAGGTTCCCAGAGACAGCTTCAACAACATACGCGGGAATCTCTCATTCCTCACTCAAATTGAGGAATTAGTTATATTTTAAACATTTATTGTAATATAAATATAAGATGAATAATAAAATATCTCGATTGTAAGGGGATATCAGTTGAGGATCCCAGGCCTATAAATAGAGAACTTATGGGATGAGAGAAGGGCTTTTTGAGCTGCTTATTTCTAGAGAGAGAAAATCGGGACTGTCTATTCTAGAGAGAGAAAGTGCTGAAATAAGAGAGAATTCTTGTATTTTTGCAATCTGTACTGAGGAAACTCAGTTGGCACAGTCCATCTGATCTAGAGTACGGATCTATAATCATAACTCTAAGTAGATTAGGCTATTACCGACAATCGGGGCTGAACCACTATAAAAATCTCCTGTGTTATTTACTTTTCTTGTTTATACCGTCTGTTGTCGTTTTTATTTCTCTTGAAGGCTTGTCATTATTGACGTTCTCACGTCGTTGGCTAAAAACGCAGTCAACACTTTTATTTTTAAAAATTAACTTTTATACTTCGTGTTTTGTCAAAAGGTTAAAAATAGGAATGGATAGATCAATTATTGAACATTGTATTTTGGACGATTACCTGTTTTGATTCTTTATTTTTTAAAATTAATATTTGGACCATGCATTTATTCAAAATGTTTAAAATTCTTTATAAAAATTAACATTTGGACTATTTATTGTTAATAACTAACTTTGGGACCCCGTATTTTGTTAAAATATTCAAAATATAAATAGATAAATTGTTTATTATTATATATAGATATTTTTAATTCACATCTATTATAATTAATATTAAAATAAAAATGAGAAAAAAAGAAAATAGATAGAGCTTTCCCCTTAATTGATTAATATTCATAAATTAGAAAAGTAGAATAAATAATGAGAAAAAAATGACATTTATTGTTATATTTATATTTATAATTTAATTAAACTATTATCGTAATTAAATATTTAATGAAATTTGAATTCAAATTATATATGTTGTTAAGATATATTTTTATAAAACCAATTATGTTTAAATAAAAATGATAAATAATTTGAATAAACATTTATTATTATTATTATGATCGTCCATAAATTAGAAAAAATACAATAAAATATGAGAAAAATAACAGAAAAACTTTTTGCTCTTATTTGTTTATGCACATGATTATGTATAACTTGACAATAATTTATTGAATTTTAATTGTTTTAAATTAATTAATTAATGTATATTTATTATAGATATGAAAGGTTGCTAAAAAATAGAAAAAAGGAGAAAATGTTAGAATATAAATACAAAAATAAGGGTGTTATCCGTATTTTCACCTCCGACACGTGGCAACCTCCAGTGACTGGCTCGGACGCTCATAGACATCATGAGGGTATGTTACTCGCCGAGACCTCTAACCGGGGCAAGGGTCCTCCTAGGTGAGACCTTGTCTTTGATTGTAGGTTGTGAGTGCCTTATTAGATTACTCTCCAAGGTTTACCCTCGAAGCTTGAGGTTCTCCAGCTCAGACAATTAACGCGAGGGCTCTCCTCTCCCAGTCGTCTCCTAGGTTTGAGGTTCTGATTCTCGGACCTAAGATTAGGCGCAATGTGTCAGCAAATGCGGGTTTGCAGCGCCAAAGGATCGTTTGACAACCTTTTTGGGCAATCCGTCAACAGTGTTGTCGAGTGTACGACTCGATAATTCGCATTCCCACTACGTCGTCTGACATGGAGGTACTTACAGCACGCCCTGACAGTACCTGGGGCATGTTCCCCATAAAGTATGTGCTTTTCTACAGTGGGCCCGCATATCTCGCTTGGGTCATGATCTCTATTCAATGTAGCCCAATGCATTGAATTGATATTAATCCCCCAATAATGGAAAGAATATGTATTAATTACTGACGATTAGTATTAGTGACCCCAGCATTTATAAATAGAGCTGGGAGTCTCATTGTAAAGGGTTCAGTTTTTTGGAGAGATAACACCTTATACTCAAAGCAATCTACACGCTGTCTGAGAATACACCATTGGAGCTTGCCATCACATGGTTCCAATCATCTTAATACTAGAGACTCGTGGACTAAGATTCTTTTATAACTTGAACCACGTAAAAATCATTGTGTCTATATTGTTTGTTTCTTTCATTTCTCTTCTTAAGATTGATAGCGAAAAATGCAGTCAACAAAGGGATTTGACTTTAATTGATTTAATTTATATATATATGACAACGATAAGTAACGTTTTCAAAAATTTCTTGTGTAACTGTCTTTGGAGAATGAACCAAAATTATATATGTTAGCTAAAAAAATAACATTAAATACATGCATACCCAATAAATCTAAAGGGAAAGAAATGCATACAAAAAGATAGTGTCATCTTGAAATTCTATAAAAAAAAGTGAATCAATAATAAAATTCGAATGAAAAAAACAATCAATTATAAAATTATTTAAACTTAAGTTAAATTAAATAAAATAACATATAAATTCAATAAAATAATACTATTATCTTATAAAATAATATATTTGAATTTTTTTTAATTATTAATTAATTAATAATCATAAATATATATTTATTTTTTATTTTTTTCTAAGTTAAATGACCCATTTTATTATATTATTATATGGATAAATATTCATTATTATTGTTACTAGTGTTAATAATACTGGTTTGTAAACAATTGTTAAACAATATTATATGAATAGAACATGTGGTTAGAAAGGAGTTTCATTGTAGTGTAGAGACATTGGTGGTTTTTAAAAAAGAAAATGTATTAGTATTTCTCAAGAAGTGATTTATTAAACCTGCACAATAACATGGGGCAATCGATTAAAAACTACTCCCCTAAATTCATTAATAATAGCAAAATATCCTTTATCATCTAGACAATGTCTCTCCAATCCCAGATCTATAGCAAAACACTAACTTTTAAGCCCTTCACAAAAACATCATTTGTGATAGGGTATAAAAAAAAACCTCACATTTCTTCTATATATATTAAGTGTGTAGATAATAGAAATTTTTAGTTTTAACGGTTTTTTATTTTTTTAATGTTAACTTTAACGGAATATTTTTATATTTAATAGAATATTCTTATATTTAACGATAGTTTGTAAACACTTAAACTTAAATAAAATAAAATAAATAATTAAAATAGAATATTTTTGAGATATTTTATAATGATAATTATTTAAAAATAATAAATAATTAAACAAATTAAAATATAATATTTTTGAAATATTTTACAATGATAATTATTTTAAAATAATAAATAATTAAATAAATTAAAATATAATTTTTTGAGATATTTTACAATGATAATTATTTAAAAATAATAAAATCTTACGTTTTATAACTTAAATAAAATTTAATTAAATTTAAATTCGCTTATTAGAATAATCATATTAAATATATAATATAATCTACTGTGAATTAGCAACAAATTGTTTTTTAAAAAAAATAGCAAGAAACTTAAATTTAAAATTCAAGTATAATATTTAACATTACATTAAACATGTAATATATAATCTCTTGTTGTCACTCCCAAATTCGAACAAACATAAAGTTAAATAAAAATAAATAAATTATTTAATTTAAATATGATATTTATTTGAAATTTATATGATATTAATATAAATTTAATAAAAATAATTAATAAATCATATAAATAACTAGAGGTAATACATACACAACAATTTTAGAGTTTGCATATAAAAAAATTGATGAGATATATATACATATTAAAAAAATAGTTATATAATAATTTTATTTTTGAAGTTTTCAAAAATAGCAGAAGAGAACATACAGATGTATTGTATACATAGGCTGAGACAACTTAAGCCTAACAAACTAAAAACAATAATGATAAACCGCCTAGTAAATGACCACAATCCACCGTCTATATATTTAAGGGTTTATACTTATTTTGTACGAGTGTTTTGTCACATTATTTATTTAAATTAAATTTTGGATTCTATATTTTATAAATTATTCAAATATATAATTTTAAACCTAATTGGTCAAAGTTTTCTCAACTAAAATCACAAATAATTTACCAAACTAATAATTCATAACAAAAATAAAATCATTCTGCTTAAAAACGGTGTTGTTATATTCAATTTTTTTTCATCAAAATTGAGTTTAGGGGTCTATTTGAACTATTTTACAAAATATAAAGTCCAAAAATAAATTTTTTTAAAACACAAAGTCCAAACAGGTGATAAAAAAAATACAGAGTCCAAAAAAATATAAACTCCATATTTAATATAAAAAATGCATAAAACCAATTCTGAGAATGCACACAGATCCTGTAGCTTCATGGTCGATGAAAGTCTTGTAGCTTCATGGTCGATGATTGGATGTAAACAAACTTTAATGAGAAAATGAAAGCCTATATATTTATATATATACTAGATACAATCAAGGTGCAATATGCACGTTTCCTTAATTTTATTTATAAAATTTATTAGTTATTTTTATTAAATTTATATCAATGTCATATAAATTTTGAAATAGATATTCTATTTTAATTAAATAATTTATTTATTTTTGTTTAAGTTTATGTTTGTTCTAGATTTTGAATTTGGGGTGACAATAAAAAATTGTATATTATATGTTTAATATAATATTAAATATTATACGTGGATTTTAAATTTAAGTTTCTTGCTAGTTTTTTTTTTAAAACAAGCAATACAATAGATTATATTATATGTTTAATATGATATTATTTTAATAAGTGAGTTTAAGTTTAATTAAATTTTATTTAAGTTATAAAACGTACGATTTTATTATTTTTAAATAACTATAATTGTAAAATATCTCAAAAATATCATATTTTAATTTGTTTAATTATTTATTATTTTAAAATATTTATTATTGTAAAATATCTTAAAAATATCTTATATTAATTTTGTTTAATTATTTATTATTCTAAAATAATTATCATTGTAAAATATCTCAAAAATATCTTATTTTAGTTTTTTTAAATATTTATTTTATTTTATTTAAGTTTAAGTGTGTACGCCCTGATTTTCCAATGGGCTATTAGCGAGCTGAGATATGACCTAATTATATCAGCCACGTGAATACCCCGTGACCGGAGCTACCGTCGTCAGGTCCTACCTCTTTATCTCGAGGTAGCCAAAGGTTCGCCAAGATTACTCAAGGGTCGAGCCAGGACTATGAAGGTCGTAGGTCGAGAAGGCATCCAGTTCGGGATACGAGCTGGATGTGGAAGCTATGACCTTTTATAAAGTCAACCACGCAATGTAAACGTGCATATATCAGACATCACGTGTCTGATATATCCCTGAATTCTCGGACACGCAACATGAACGTGCGTATTCAGGTACCCACGACTGGGTTGGGCCGTGCGGCCCATTATCCCCCTTACCTGTTGATTAGACCACATTTCATTTGTCAGGTTTTAGGAATTAATCATGAATGTCACAGAAGTGACATGATGGGTAAGAAGGTCACGGGATGACCCCCCTTACCAACTCCCATGTGCCCTCTCCTATAAATATGGAGACCCTGAGAGTTGCAAATGGTTGGATTCTATTGTGTAATGAAATATCATGTAAAGAATACCAGAAATATAGCAATAATATTGGCTGGTGGAGTAGAAGGATTTTAACCTTTGAACCACCTAAAAACGTAGTTGTGTCATCAGTCCATTTAAAGATCATTTATCTATTTCGGTTCATTATTAAGTACTAATCTCTTTCTCTTATTTTCTTAATTACTTGTTGGCGAAGAACCGCGTCAACAAAGTGTTTAATAGATTATATTATATGTTTAATATGATATTATTTTAATAAGTGAGTTTAAGTTTAATTAAATTTTATTTAAGTTACAAAACGTACAATTTTATTATTTTTAAATAACTATAATTGTAAAATATCTCAAAAATATCATATTTTAATTTATTTAATTATTTATTATTTTTAAATAATTATCATTATAAAATATCTCAAAAATATCTTATTTTAATTATTTATTTTATTTTATTTAAGTTTAAGTGTTTACAAACTACCGTTAAATATAAGAATATTACGTTAAAGTTAACATTAAAAAAATAAAAAACCGTTAAAACTATGAATTTCCGTTATCTACACACTTATTATATAGAAGATATATATGTATATATATATACAAATTATTAGAATGTTTTAGATATTTTATTATTTTAATTAATTAATAATCATAAACTAAAAAATACAATAAAAAATGTAAAAAAATAGATAGAGTGCTTTGGAACAATTTTAGAGTGTCACATCATCTCATTGAAGCTCTTTTTTATATAAATATATAAATTGGTTAAGATTATATTAATCAATCACCAGTATAAGAAAAAAAATTGTTAGACAAATCAAAGTGAATGAAAAAAAATACTTTATTTATAGCCTCAAGTATAACACCCCAATGATTTGTAAATAATGCATATTTGCTTAGTTTTATTTATGTAATTTATTAATTATTTTTATTAAATTTACATCATTGTTATATAAATTTCAAATAAATAAATAATATTATATATAAAATAATAACATAAACATATTAACCTCGTGCATTAATTCGTTTTAATTTATTGTGCATTTTAAATCAAAACATTGGTTATGATTTTTTTAAAATATATATATATATAATATGATAATATTTGTAAACATAAATGATAATTTTTTTAATAAAAATTAAGATTGTGTATTATATATTATTATAATGATATTTTATAATATTTAAATTTGAATAAATAGTATTTATGACATCCGAACTATGACAATTATATGATTGTGCCCCTTAAATGATTCGCGATATTAAAAAATTCCCCTCGAACTATTCATGTTACTGAAATATGAGACTTCCGTTAGATTTTGTCCTAGGTGGCTAACAGATTGATCATGTGGCATTTTGATTGTTGATGTGACACTGTCATGTGTAGAATAATTAACAATTTTGCCCCCCAAACTTTGACCACTACCAAATTGTGTCATTTTTATTAAAACTAATTTTTAAAAAAATTGCTAATTATTCTAAAAAAAAAGAAAAACTAAAACTAAAAAAAGATATTTGTTATTAATTAAAATTTTAATTTTTTAAGGATTTAATTATTATTTTTAGAAAAAAATTAATTTTTTTTAATAAAATGAGTATTATTTGATAGCGGTCAAAGTTCGGGGGGCAAAATTGATAATTATTCTACACATGACAGTGCCGCATCAACAGACAAAATGTCACATCATCAATCTGTTAGCTACTTAGGACGAAATTTAACATAAGTCTCATATTTCAGTAACGTGCATAGTTTAGGAGAATTTTTAACATTACGAATCATTCGGGGGCACGATCATATAGTAGTTATAATTCAGGACAAAAATACAATTTATTCTTTGAATTTATATTATTATAAATATTAAACTTTAAGAAGAATATTTGGATCAATTGCGTTGCTTGTAACAACCGACAAAATTATTTACTCTAACACGAAAAGAATATTTCTTATCTCATTCAATAAAAATGATAGAAATTGTGATTGTGATGGCAATCGAAATTCTTTACTTTATTTTCTCACTCAACCCAAAAGAAAAGAAATTTCAGGTTTGTAATTGTTCTTTAAATATTCCAAGTTTAATCAAGGAAGGAAAGTGATTATTCTGCCTCCATATAATATACAAACGAAAAAGTCACTAATATTTCTATAATTATTTGATTCCATTAGCTCTTTATCTTTGCATTTAGTTATCTTGCTTAATGTATCGTCATTGCATATATTTCTGAATTGTTCTAATTTGTCTTTGGGTATTTCTTTATATTCCTTTTTTTTTTCTTCTTCCTACTCCTTATCACACCTTTTTTTTAAAATGTTAATACAAAATAACACATTTGTAAATAATTTATTTTTAAAATTATGCATTTTCCACCACAATAATTTATTGTAACAAAACATTAAAACATCTTTGGTACTTTTAATAAAAACTAATATTTTTTTAAGAATAAAGAAGGTTAATCACAATTTTTTTTTTCGTTTTTTTAGTCAAAAAAAATATATCAACATATACATGATTTAAAATTTAAAAATGATATCAATATAGAATTAAAATCATTATCAAAATATGAAAGTTTATTTTTTTATGAGCAATGTACTAAATAAATAAATATTTTTAAAAAAATTTAAATAATTAAAATGTATATTTTAATTGATTTAAAATTTAAAAAAATTAATCATTTTTTAATTTTTAAAATTACTTTAGGATTTAAAAAACGGCAACATAAATTATTTTTTAATTATTTAACATTTTGGTACTTTCATTATCAAAAGAACTAAGTTTTGGTATTTACTCGTAAGTAAACACAAAATTTTGGTATTTTACCTCCAAATTTCCTAGTCAAAAGTAAGATTTAGTAGGTGTACCTACATAATGGGAAAAAAAAAGTAACGTTTTAGTACTTTTATTGCTAAAAAATGGATATTTTTACGTAAATAAACACAAAATTTATATATTTTAGGAGCAATTTTCCTAAAATATAATTACTAGCAATGATAAAGTTTTCTTCCATTTAATATATTTTCTCTGATAAATCCTTGATCCTTGTGTAAATGCTTCCAGTAGCCATTATTGTTTATTACTTTAGAAAACTTTGTTTATTTTATTTGTACAACACACTTCTTATATTGACACATGAGAATGTCTTGACCGAAGTTCTTTTTTCTCATGATAGTATTAATTATATAGCGAAAACCTCCTACAAGTTATCAATATATTCTTAATTATTAAAGTGCAGAAAGTTCAAACGGTTTGTTGTACATATGTTGTTATTTATTATTATTATTTTTTATATATAGATTTTGCGTGGTTTTTTTTTTATAATTTTTTTTAACTATGTATAAAAAAATTTATGTTTTTTGTAAGCGTTATTTTTTTTCTGGATGGCCTATTTAGAGACTTCTAGCAATTTGTTGTTGTTTTGTATTATTATTATTATTGTTGTTGTTATTATATTCAAGTGTTTAAAAAGCAAGCCAAAAACAATTTCATAGCAACATGTTTTACAATAAATTGATACCACAAAAGTAGAAAAGGAAAGTGAAAAACATTCACTAAAATATATAATGTACAGCGGTGACAAACGTCATCCTTAATTAGCTCAAAATTTCATATAGAGTTAAATAATGTATTTCAGTTTTAAAAAATAGAAAACAAATGTATTTAAAAAAAAAAAACTAATTCGAATCATTTAACAAAAGTAATCAAATAAAAAATTATATATGACGATTAATATAATCTCGAATGCAAATTTATAAACAAAAAAAAAGATAAAATTACTTTTATATCATATGATTTTTTGATGAGAAAAGTTTATAAGAAATTTGGTGCACTATAACTAATCTTAAGAAATTTACAAATAATAGAATTAAAGTTTTTAAGTTTCAATCTAGAGAAATTTGTAAAAATAACTTTTTTTTAAGTAATTTTGTACTCTGACATACTTTTAATAATTTTATGTAAAATTGTCATTGTCTAAAATTCGATCAGTTGTCTAAATTTTTCGACTGACTGTTTGAATTTTTCGACCACCTCTAAATTTTGAGAGATCATTTTACAAAAAATTATTAAAACTAGGCTATAATGCAAAATAAATTTAAAAAATAGGTCATTTTGCCCCGAAATTTTTAATCAAAGTAATATTTTTTTTTTATTCTCTCTTACAATTCATATATTTCAGGATTTGTTCCCATATTCAACCCAAAAGAAAAGAAAAGGAATTTCAGGTTTTGTGATTGTTCTTTAATTATTCCAAGTTTAACCAAGGAAGCAAAGTGATTATTCTGTTATCTTTTGCATAAATAGTTACCTTTACTCCTTTATTCTATTATTAACTGATTAATCCTTTACTCTTTTATCTTTCCATATGTATAGTCACCTTGCTTAGTTTCTGGTCATTGCATATATTCATTTCTGAGCTGTTTTCACACCTTTTATAATATATTTTTTTTATACAAAATAACATATTAAGGAGGGCCGGCCCAGAAGAATTTTGGGCCCTAGAAAAAATTG
Organism: Humulus lupulus; assembly: GCF_963169125.1. Classification (NCBI taxonomy): domain Eukaryota; kingdom Viridiplantae; phylum Streptophyta; class Magnoliopsida; order Rosales; family Cannabaceae; genus Humulus; species Humulus lupulus. The sequence continues at coordinate 6,774,782 of NC_084798.1, forward strand.
GAGGTTAGGAGCTTTTTATAAAAAAGTTCTAAAAATTTATGATATTTTAAAAAGAAATGTTAAAAAAATGGACCCTCTCTCGGACTAAGGGAGTCCTAGGCGTGGGTCTAGCCAGTCTTAGCTCAGAGCCGACCCTGATATTAGTAAATAATTTATTTTTTAAATTGTACTTTTCACCACAATAATTTATTGTAACAAAACGTTAAAACATGTTTAATTGATACTCTTAATTAAAATAAATAAACTTTTTAATAATATAGTAACTTAATAAAAAATATGTATTTTTTTTTTAACTCAAAACAATATGATCATTAAATTTTTGTCCAAAAAATGATTTGATATTCAAAAAAATTATCTCTATATAGAATCAAAATCATCATCAAAATTATTCAAATTTTATGCATGTAAAAATCAAAATATGTACTTAATTTTTATGCGCAATGTGCTAGATATTTCATATTTGGGAGTGTGCTAATTATTTTTTATTTCTTAATATTTAATAAAAATTATATTAATTTATCTCCAGAGAAAGAAGAATAATTCTTCCCATGCTTTTGTTTAAGTTTTGATGAACAAAACTCAATTGGTTTCATGGAGTTGCTTGAACTCAATTCTTCCCATGCTTTGTTTAAGTTCTTCTTCCTTGCTTCTCTACAAGAGAAAAAGGTTTTAATATGATCTAAGATGATAAAAATTAATACAAAATAAAACAAAATCATTGAATTTTGAAAATGAGATTTACTTAGGCAAGAACCGTTGTTAATTATTCTATTAATTTCGATTTTTTTAAATGACATTTAACTATCTATGGAATGAATCATGAGAAGGAATGGAAAGGGAATCCTAAAATGAATTTTATATAATTTTTTTCATTATTTAATTAAATAAATGTGTAACCGCCATGTCTCAGGGTAGTCTTTCCAAAAGTTTAAAAAAATTATGATTTAATATTGAAAATATTAATAATTAACAACTATAATTATAAATCATTATATCTTGATCTAATGATTAAGATAGAATAATCATCCATGGGTAAAAAATAAAGTAACTATTAAGAGTGTGCCTACGTATATATATATATATATACAATCTCATATTAAGAGTGTGCCTATATATATATATATATATATATATATAATCTCATATCTTCATCCGCAATGATTATTGGCAAGACTAGTTTTGAGTGTTGGATTTGGAGAACATTAGAGAAGAAGATAGTTAGTGGAGAGAAATGGTTGAAGCATCCTACGATTTTCTATTAGAGCAAACCACTTAATTCTCATTATTTTATTTTAACAGACCGTTGGGTCTAAAAAGTATATCATAAAAAATGCCACGTGGGCCTTAGAGAAAATCTGATTTGATTACCAAAAAAGAAAAAAGAAAGTTGTATATTTTTCTAAACTAAAATAGCAACATATATATGGTCCAAAACAGAAGCCCAAGAGAAAACAACCCAATAACAAACAAACCCAACCAAATAACAACTCAGCCATTTTGTATTTTCAAATACTCCCTCTCAAGATGGGGCAAAGATGTTGTGAAGACCCATCTCTTTGCCCCATCTTGGAGACAAGAGTGTGAAATTGAGTTGTTAGCAAAGCTTTTGTGAGGATGTCAGCGAGTTGGTTATTGGTGGAGACATGTAAAGTTTTGATGATGTCTTGGTTGATTTTGTCGCGAACTAAGTGACAATCTATCTCTATGTGCTTTGTTCGTTCGTGGAAGATAGGATTGGAAGAGATATGAAGAGCTGTTTGACTGTCACAATAGAGAAGAACTAGTTTTGTTTGAGGAAAACCAAGTTCTTTGAGTAAGGAGAGTAGCCAAATAACTTCAGTGGTGGCATTAGCCATGGATCTATACTCAGCTTCAGCAGAAGAGCGAGAGATGGTGTGTTGTTTCTTTGATTTCCAAGAGACCAAGGAGTTGTTGAAAAACACACAAAAACCTGAAATGGAACACGGAGTGTCTAGGCAAGCAGCCTTATCAACATCACAGAAAACTTTGATGGAATGTTCTAAGGGGCAATGAGTGGTAGTGATGGAGTCCTTGCTGATTGGATCATAGAGACCACGTCCGGGAGTGGTTTTGATGTAGTGTAGCACTTTGAGGGCAGCTTGATAATGGGGTTGCCGTGGCAAACAAAAAAATTGGCTCAATCTATTGATGGCATATGAGAGATCGGGCCGTGTGATGGTCAAGTAGATGAGGCGGCCAATGAGTCTTCTATAGGCTTTTGGGTCCTCAAGTAGCTTGCCATCTTCAGCGGATAACTTGAGGTTGACATCCATTGGTGAAGATGTTGTTTTGCATCCAAGTGTGCCACTGTCTTCGAGGATTTGGAGAGCATATCCTCACCGACACCGTTTTTAGCTGGCGTGTGGCGACTTTCGACAACGGATGACGGCGAAACTTCAGTCGAAGCTTCGTCGGGGGCTGCTTTTCCTAGTGGTCTAGCGCGTGTATGGAGCAGGTGCTTTGTTAGTTGGCAACATCTCTTTGATAGTGAGGATAGAAAAGAAGAAGAGAAAGTGTGTATTAAGTTAAAAAAATGTTAAATGTGTAAATAAAAAAAGTAAAGATAAAGTTAAAAATAAAATACAAAAATCAATACCAAATGTAATTTTTCCAAAAAAAAACCCATATTTTTTTGGAATTTTTCATAAATGTGACTTTTTAGCTATTACTTTGCAAAAATATGGGAATTAAACTTTCCTTAATTTGTATGAAAAAATTTAATTAATAAAAACTCAATTTATGGAAAAACTAATCACATATAGGAACTCAAAATTAAACAAAAACACATCAACAAAAGGAGGGGTACTATACTAATTAACATAGCAAAACCTCATCTGTTGATACTTGAGTCCAAACCTCAGCCACACAAACATGTTCTTTGTGTGTATATTTATGGGGGTAACTGGTTACCTTCCCATTCTTTGTGTGTATATTTCTGGGGGTAGCTGGTTACCTTTATATTATGATGTGTGTATATTTATGAGTTCTTTATGGTAACTGGTTACCTATGTGACTAAAATCATAGTTACTTCTTCTTCCTTTTTTAGTGAAGTGTTATTCATCTTTTTCATTCAAATTTGATGTTTATTTTCATATTTAATATGAGTAACCCGTCACCCCTCTTACAGTAACTGGTTACCCTTTTATGACAGAATGTTCCTCCTCTCAGGATAATTAGTTACTCCTCCTAGTGCATGTTATTTAACCTAGCTCTATGGTTTTTTTTTTAAGATCAATCAAATAACTGGTTACCCTACCCAGGATTTAAAAAAAAAACGTACAATCTTAAAAAAAACATGTTTATAATAAATAAATAATAATTTTAAAAACAATTCATATTACAAAAAAAAAATTTTAAGTAATATTTTGGTTACTTATAATGGTAATAAGAGACCAACTGGTTACTTTTTTCATAAAAAAATGTTTATTTTTAGAGCATGTAATTTCATATACATTTTGGTTACCTCCAAAACTTGTTGAAACTTTTTTATCTTAAGATATTGATTAACCATTTTTAGGTTATGTTAGACCATCTCCAATAGATGGTGCATATTTTAGTCAACTTTTTGCATTTGTACTCCATGCACAAGGTGTAAATTAGATAAAAAAAAGTCAATAAAACTATTCATGCTTATTGAATATATACAAAACAATTAATTTTTTTTATTAAAAGATAAATTAAAAACCTTTTTCAATTAATAAACCGTGTTAATGAGTAATTAAAAATATGATATTTATTGTGGGCCAAATTTGGCACAACTTTTAGCATGTGCCCAAATTTGGCACACATTTTAGATCACCATTGTAGTTCCATTTAATGAAGATGGGCTAAAAAATGGCTATACACCACTTTCATAGCACTCCATTGGACATGCTCTTATATTGTCTTATTATTTAAGATATTTTTACGTTATTTTCAAGTATATTTTGAAAACTAATGAGTTACAAGAAAGTATAACAAATTACAATATAGCTTATCATCAAAAGTTATTTTTAGGCCTTACTTGGATCTTGAATTTTAGTAAGGAAAAATTTTATGAGGGAAAATACAATTGAAAAAATAGAGGAAAATGTTTTCCACAAATTTGATAAGAGACTTTTCATAATATATATTATTTTTGTAGATATTTATAATTGTTATAAATTTTAAAAAATTATACTACATTTACGTTTTAATTTTTCTAGAAAAATAATTATTAATTTATTGATTTAATCCAAACATGAGAAAATGGAATCCCTTGGATTTCATTTTTTTCCCTCTTAAAATCTAAGGTCCAAACAAGGCCAATATACTATATAGTAACTTTTTTAATGAAATTTTTTAATTTACTTTTTAGTCACTAGTATAATTTACATGAAAATAGTAGTGATTTTAATTATTAATCAAACAAAAAACAAACTTAAAAGTTACTTTCTAATTATAATAATCGTTGTACCCTAAAAATACGAGCTAAATTATCTTGTTTGAGGTACAACTGTCAAGCAATAGATGAATGTTACAAGACTCTAAAGACATTTCATTAACTCCATATTAAATAGCTCGATATTACATCATCGAGTTTGGCTATCCTGAGATCCTCAAGATCGCTCTAAATGTCTGTGATAGAGATAGAATAACACAACGTCTAGATCGCCCCCTTCAGTCTTGGAGCAATACTGGGGGTGAGATCGCCCTGGCGTATAACCTTCAGTACGAGGAATACAATTAGCTCGCGGCAGTCCTGTGACGCGCATAAGGGTGAATCCCCATAGACTCAGAGATTCTGTATACGCAATTAATACTTGTAATCCTTATATAATAAATGTCCGATATCATGACAATTAACATATTTAACATATTTATGTATTTGGGAAATTACTCATTCTTGTAAGTTACCGTATATTATATGGTTACCCAATATTGTCCACCAAATTTCCCTATAAATACAGAGGGAATTGACAGTAAAAGGGACCAAATTTTGTATGCAAAATATCTACAGAAATTGTCTTAAACAATTCATCCAAGAGTTAATAAACATAATAATATAGACTTATTGACTAGGTGAATTTTAACCACTGAATCACGTACAAATTTATTTGTTCTAATTTTACTGTTTACAAAAGCCTAATCTCCTTTATTTAGATTTCTTAATCTATTATTGGCGAAAAACTGCATCAACAATAATAAATACACATTTTGGTCATTTTTCATTAATTTTTGTTTAATCAAATTAAAAAGCAGCTGCATAGTTACTTTTTAAACATAGAATGCTTATTACAATTATTGAAGATACCTTTTGCGTTTTTTTTTTAAACAAAGAATAAATGAAACTTAAAAGTCACTTTTTCAAACACAACATAAAAACAACCCTTCTCTAGTGACAGTAAGAAACTCATGCTTGCCAATTACCAAAATGACCTCCTCAAAGAATAAGTCGCAATGGTACCACTTTTGAGTCTAAATGACCATGGTGTTGCCGGAAAAAGCTTCTAAAGCTGCGAATATACCCACAAACTCGCTGGAAAACATCTATGAAATAGGCGAAGTGAGTGGCTAGGTTTTGTTCTTCTCGAAAAGCTCGATCCAATGGTACCACTCCTTGGGTCCACTATGGTTAAAGATTGTTAGAAAAACGAGTCAAAATGTCACCGACACCGTTTTTAGCTGGTGTGCGGCGACTTTCGACAACGAATGACGGCGAAACTTCAGCCGAAGCTTCGTCAGGGGTTACTCTTCCTAGTGGTCTAGCGCGTGTATGGAGCAGGTGCTTTGGTAGTTGGCGACATCTCTTTGACTGGGAAGATAGAAAAGAAGAAGAGAAAGTGTGTATTAAGTTAAAAAAAAACGTTAAATGTGTAAATTAAAAAAGTAAAGATAAAATTAAAAATAAAATACAAAAATCAATACCAAATGTAATTTTTCCAAAAAAAAAAACCATATTTTTTGGGAATTTTTCATAAATATGACTTTTTAGCTATTACTTTGCAAAAATGTGGGAATTAAACTTTCCCTCATTTGTATGGAAAAATTTAATTAACAAAATCTCAATTTATGAGAAAACTAATCACATATAAGAACTCAAAATTAAACAAAAACACATCAGCAAAAGGAGGGGTACTATAGTAATTAACATAGCAAAACCTCCTTTGTTGATACTTGAGTCCAAACCCCGGCCACACAAACACGTTCTTTGAGTGTATATTTATGGGGGTAACTGGTTACCTTCTCATTCTTTGTGTGTATATTTCTGGGGGTAGCTGGTTACCTTCATGTTCTGATGTGTGTGTATATTTCTGGGTTCTTTATGGTAACTGGTTACCTATGTTACTAAAATCATAGTTACTTTTTCTTTCTTTTTTAGTGAAGTGTTCTTCCCCTTTTACATTCAAATTTGATGTTTATTTTTATATTTAATATGAGTAACCCGTCACCCCTCTTATAGTAACTGGTTACCATTTTATGGCAGAATGTAACTCCTTTCAGGATAATTGGTTACTCCTCCTGATATATGTTATTTAATCTAGCTCTAGGATTTTTTTTACATAATTGTAAAAAATCAATCAAATAACTGGTTACCTTACCCAGAATTTGAAAAAAGAAACGTACAATCTAAAAAAAAGAAAAAATATTTATAATAAATAAAAAATAATAATAAACACAATTTATATTAAAAATTTTTTTGCAAAATAACCAAAGAAAAATTTAATGTAAAATTAGTTATATAAAAAAACAAATAAGCTAAAAAAATAATAATCAAATTACAAACATACTTTCCAAATTAATAAAACTTGATTAAGAGTAAAACTATGACATAAACCATTTTTTATACAAAAATATGAGAAAATAAATCCATAAAAGTGAAAATTCTTAAAAAAAGGCATAGTTTAACTTTTAATTTTTTTTTTTGGGAAAAAACCATATTTTTGTCACCCTATTAAAAATCTCATATAAAATGTAATTTCATTTATTTTTTTTAAGAAAGACCCCTTATATATTTTTTTTTGAGGAAATTACATTTTATATGAGCTTTTTAATAAAGTTTGCAAAAATATGATTTTTTTCTTAAAAAAATTCTCAAAAAAAAGTTATTCTATGACTTTTTCTAAGAATTTTCATTTTTATGAGTTTAGTTTCTCATAATTTTGTATAAAAGTTGTTTTATGCCATAATTTTACTCTTAATCAAGTTTCTCATATTTAGTTAGTTAGCAATTGTGTTTTTTTCTTTAATAAATTTTCCCATATAAATTAAGAAAAGTATAATCTCCATAGTACAATAATAGCATAAATGCCATATTTATAAAAAATCTTTTTTTTTTTTTTATAGTTTGCAAAAATACAATGTTTTAGCCCAAAGTTAAGCCCAATCCAGAAGCCCAATAACTTAAACTAGGGTTTGATAGTGTTTCCCTCTCTCCCATCTCTGGTACGGTTCACTCACTCCGCCACGCTCTCTCTCGCCGGCTCCCACTCTCTCGCCGATTGGCCACTCCTTGCCACCTTCTCTCTGGCCAAATCACATCCTCATTCAAGGTACACAAACTTTTCTCACCACTGGATCTTAATCGGAGTAACTGAGGTGTGGGTTTAATCTTAATATTATTTTGAATATTAGGGAAAACGACGCCGTTTAGACGAAACACAAAACCTCGAGGTTTAAGCCTCTCTATTCCTCCTCTTCGTCTCTTCCATTGCCACCATCTTCATTCGCTGCCGTAACCTGGTAGTGCTCTGCTCATCGCTCGGCCAAGCTAAGCTGCTCAAGGACTTGCATGCTGCTCTGTCTCTTTGGGTAGCCATTAAGTTTCGACAATGGGGTCCTCCAATATCAGAGACCTCTTGACGGCGTTTAGTCCTTCCAAGGACTTGTTCGCCATTAGCACAGGCGATGGCCGAATAAAGGTATTTTTTTATATAAATTTTTTATGTGGGTTTTGTTTATTTGTTCGGTTGGGGCAGTGGAATTGAATTGTTTTAGAACTTGATATATTTGGTTTATGGGGTTTATAGATATGGGACACAGTGAAGGGTCAGGTCCAGACCGAGTTTACGGACATGGTGGCTTCTGAAGAGAGTAGCTTACTAGCGAAACCTGAAAGAGAAAAAGGGCATCTTTCAGTTGATTATACGTGCATGAAATGGCTCTCTTTGGAAAGAAAGGTTTTTACTTTTTCTTCTATTTTTAAATGTTTTTGTTCGTGTTTGAGTCCTGGAAAGAATTATTTGGTTTGTTTATGTAATAAGCTCATTCGAGTTTTTAATGATGGGGATGGTTTAAGCAGAAAAAAAGGAAGCTTGGGTGCTCTATGTTGATCTTAGGGACTGGTAGTGGTGATGTTTTGGCACTCGACGTGTCTGCTGGCCAGTTGAAATGGAGAGTCAGTGATTGCCATCCTGGGTAAGCTCTCAAACAATTTTTAGGCTTTTTAAGTTTGTGTTTTTTTTTTGGTTGTTTTACTAAGCTCAGTGTTCCTGTTATGCAGGGGTGTTAGTGCCGTATCATTTTCTAGAAATGCTTCATGTGTCTACACAGCCGGTTCTGATGGGATGGTATGCCAAGTTGATTCTTTGACAGGAAATCTGTTGGGGAAGTTTAAAGCTTCCACTAAAGCAATATCATCAATGTCTGTTTCTCCGGGTGTGTATCCTATAATATTTTTCTCTATGATTGTCTTAGAAAACTAATGTAGTAAGTAGTAATATCTGAGAGTGTGTTAAGTTAAGTTGCAGTGTTTTGGCTTAGCTGGATGTACACAATTAGCTGTAGTTTTTCTGAATTGTGATAAAAAAACAGTGATGAAAGTCTTCAGCAACTGAGAGACTGACTGATTTGGCATATTGATAGTTTGAAAATTTTAGCTGAGATTTATGGAGACTATTTTTTATTTTATTTTATAGAAAGTTGCAAATTCAAGTGTTGCTTTGCTAATTCAATAAAGGGTTCCGTATTAATAGGCCTTAGTTAGATAGCGATTTATTGCTTATGGGGATTTGTGATCCCTTTTCTTTGCATTCTGTATAGTTAATGTCAGACAGAAAGTCTGATAGAAATATTTATTCTTAGAGACTGGCATTTATTGCTTTGCTGATACTCTTCTCACTCATGCTTTCTTCAAATCAGATGGAAATATTATAGCAACTGCAGCTGGGCAATTGAAGATTTTCAAATCTTCTGATCACAAAAAAATGCAAAAGTTTTCTGGCCATCCTGTGAGTCTTATTCAATTATACTTACAACTTGGAAAAATCTATACACACAACACACATGCTATTTACTCTTTTATTCTTCAAGTTTTGAAGCATACTTTCTTTACAGTCTACGCAGATTTGCTAACTGTTTTTTTTAATAATTCAATAGGGAGCTGTTCGCTGTTTGATTTTTTCTGAAGACGGTAAGTACATTCTTTCATCTGCAGTTGGTGAAAGATATATTGCAGTATGGAATGTTGGTGGTGGAAAAAAGCAATCGGCAAGCTGTGTTCTTGCAATGGAGCACCCTGCTGTCTTTGTGGATAGTAAGTGCGTACGTAATGGAGAAGCTGATGATGCCGGTGTATATGTATTAGCCATTTCGGAAGTTGGTGTTTGTTATTTATGGTTTGGAAAAAATATTGAAGAATTGCAAATTGCCAAGCCTACAAAAATATCAATATCGTCTGATGACATTTCTGTTAAGAATTACAAGGGTGCATTACCTACAATATTCGCTGCAAGACTACAAGATTCTACTAAACCTGCTTCCGGTCAGGTGTTTGCTGCTTATGGATTACTAGTAAAGCCATCCTTTCAGAAAATTTTGGTGCATCATGGCACAGACATCAAGTTGAGTACCTCCCGTGATGGGGTCCTTTTACCAATGACACAGTCATTTGTGAAATCTAAGAAAGGTCGAGATGCGCAAAATGGAGGTAAGCATATTCATGATTGTTTCTTTTAAAACTTTTTCACAGTACTCCTCTGTTTCACAAGCTTTCCTGTGTATTATATCTAAAAACATTTGTTGTTTATGTGCATATCTACCGGAATTTTCTTTGTTATCGGTCTTTACTATTTTTGTTATCTTACATTTTCTTTTGTAAAATATTATTTATGTGTGAGATTGTAATATTTGTAGTTCTTGTATTGTGATAATTAGTTTTGATCTTGCATTGTAGCTAATTTGTTTTGTCCAATGATTAAGCAGTTATTGCTTTGGACCGCGCACATGCTGGGGATGCTTTACTCTCTATTCCCAAGGTGTTTGATTCTCATGATGAAAAGAACAAACATAAAACTTTGAGTACCGGCATTGATGACAGAATGGAAGATTTGGTTGACAGTGGGTTTCAAAAGGGCAAAGGTAATGATCTGGACAATAACATTCTCTCAAGAGTGTCATTTAATACCTGCATTTACAAGGTGTGCAATTATTGATTTGATAATTTGGCTCTTTGGCTGTATTTGTTTATGTCCTTGTGGGTTTGTGCAGATGATGCTTTAGAGATGGAAGCAGAGTCTGTAGCAATTTGCATGGAGGACCGTCTAAGATCATCAGGATTGCTCAGTGAAGCAGATGATATTACTTCAAAGTCAAGACAAAACTCTACTATACTCGAAGGCATTGATCTCAAAGCTCTTGTACCGCAAAAGAAGGTATGTCTTCTTCTCAGCATTCTTGGCAACAATGTGGCATCTCGGCACTATATCAACTTACTACTGATGTGTTGCTAATTTTGTTTTGCCAGATGAAGGCAGTAGTGCTATCAAAAGTACCTGGCGACGCATGCAAGTTACTTGGTGTCTTGATGGCTTTGTGGCAATCAGGGTAAGTTCTTTTACTTCCATTTTTTCATATTCGAGCATATTTAAATGTATAGCTGGTACTGTTGTTGAATGCTATATTTCGAGAGAATATCTTGCGATTGAACTGGCTTTTATTTTCTTGTGATAGGTCGTGCAGTGGAAAGTATGTTATGCCATGGATTTACAGCATATTGGTTAATCATAATCATCATGTTTCGTCTCAAGAACCAGTGACTCAGATGCTTAATTCCTTGTTCAAGGTAAATGTTGCAAAGGTATTTTTAATTCCTGTTACTACCGATATTCTTACTTTGATCTTGCCATTATCATTCACTTCCCCAGTATTATGCTTAGGATAGATATATGAGATATACTTATGCGCCTTTTAAATAAGCTTTTAAGCTGTGTTCTTGTCTAAAAGAAGGTACACAGAACTTTTAGACATTTTTACTATATTGATTATCTTTAATGCGCCATAGCCTACTTTTACACCTGGAATAATATGCCTTTTCCACAATGGATTGTCCCAAATTAGAAAATCTTTGGATTTACATGTTTTTCTTAAGTGGGAGATTCACCCAAGATATTTCGTTAACTCCTCCGGAATTAAGACATGAACATCATGAAATCACTTACCTGACTTTTAGAATGTTTTCTCCGAACAGGTTTCCAAAAGCAGAGGAACAGCAATTCAGTCTTTGTTGCAATTGTCCGGCCGTTTGCAACTTGTTTTAGCACAGGTCAGTAAATTTACATTCTTACTATCTTCCTTTGCTCTGGGCAAACCTTATGTGATCTTATTGTTGTTTATTTAAATTCTTTAATATCCTTTTGGTGGACAGATTAACAAGGCAGCACATCCCAAAACACCATTACAGCAAGAACACGACATAGATGAAAGCGACGACGACGATGATGAAGATGTAGATGACGTTATTTATAAAGAAGACGATGATGAATCCGAAATAAGTAGTGATGAAGACAGGTATGCAATGTTCGTGTTATAATTTGCTACTCTTCACAGTACAGTTTGATCTCAGTGCACTGTTAATCTTATTTTATATGTTTTATTTTTTGCAGTTAAAGAAGTTGCACTGCTCATTCTTATTGAGTGGTTAAAGTGGCTCAGTCTGCTATTTTAGCAGGGTGTCCCTTCCAATGTAAACCTACAATTTTGTTCTCAAATTAAATTTTTTTTGCTTGGTTAATTGGTTTTTTATTATTGCCTGTAATTTAAGGCATAAATAGGTTGTATTGCTGTATATTACTTGTAGAAGAACAAGCCATTTTGAAACAACCTTTTGCTGTCATTTCTATAATACAAATTGTTCTTTTATAGCAACATCAACGTTGAACATCAATTATAGAATCCCCAATAAAGAAGTCAATTATATTAAGATAAAATAATCTTGTATCTTTTTGCTTAAAAAATTATAGCTAATCTTTTTAGTTGTCAATATCCACTGAATATTTGACTTGGTGGGGAGGTCATACCAAAAGCGTTTCCCACCATAACATTTTATGCCTAAGATGGATCTTCAACTTTCTAGTGATGTTCCATAAAAGCTTACCAGCATAAGTGTCTTCCATTTGTAAGTATATTATTCGTGATTGAAAAATTGTATTTTCAAAAAGTGTGTTTTTAAAATAAAATTTGAATTTATAGTTTGAAAATATGTTTTTGAAAATGTGATTGGTTAGTATCTGAAAGCTGTTTTCGATTTTAAAAAACTGAATATGTAATTGATATAGAATCTAAATATATAATAAAGTAATAAATTTATAGATTTTAGGATACAATGATTTTGAAATAGAGAAAAGGTAATACCGATTTGAATTTTATTTTTAAAAATATCTTAACAATCACTTATTCTTATAGGTTTCATTATTTTCAAGTTTTTAAAATGATAAAATTAGATTTGGATAATCTACCAATCACACCCTTAAATTCTCAAGCATTGAGAATTTTCCATAAGCTATCCTTATTGGAAGCACCAAATATCCATAACAAGGGTCCAAACCATTGTATTACAAAACTTTCTTCTCTCCATTGTTATCTTCTCCATATCTTTTATACTTAATTTTAAAAGTATTTTCCAAATCAAATTTAGATCCATCATCAGCCAATTTTCTTGTCTTTTTCTTTAGTACTTTTTTTTAGCTTTGACAAAATTTATCAAAGAGAATAAAAGTTGTAAAAAATAGAGAAAAATTCTATAAAATATAACATATGTGAGCCAATAAGGTTGAGAATCTAATTGCTATAAAATAAATGTTGTAGATCTAATTGATACAACTTGTAAATCATGGTTCCAAGTAGGGGTGCTAAGGATTCAAACCAATCCAATTACCCCGAACCAATCTAATTATAAAAAATTAGATATCCAAATACAATTGGATTTGATTGGATTTGAAAAGTTGGATATTAATTGGATTGGATCGGTTGTTGGATGATACTCTGAAAAATTAATTAGGAACCAATCTAATCAAACCTTAATTAAAAAATATATATTATATTAAATATAAATATATTTAATTATGTTAGTTTATATTAGTTGTCGTTTAGTACATGTTATTATTGTTGTTGTTTTGATCCTATATTAGCACTTTGGAGATATTATTATTGTTATTTTCATGCTATATTAGTACTTTAGTTATTAGTTTGAGACTTACTAGTTTTAAATTTTAATAGTTGTGGTGTAAGCTTTATATTTAACTTGTAAATCCATCATCTTAAGGACTTAATGTGATAATTTTAAGATTTTAATGTAGTATTATTACTAAATATTGTTAGTTTTTTGTATGATTTTTTTATATTTGTTAATTTTTTTAATATTAAAATTTAAGTTAAGAGATAAAAAAAAACATGATTAAAAAAACCGATCCAATCCAATTATAATTAGATCAAATTTGATTGGGTTTTGAAGCTAAATCAGATTGGATTGGATGCTTATTTTCAACATCCAGCCTTTAATTGGATTGATTAGAAGTAAAAATGTTGAATCAGATCAGATAAACACTTAGATGTAGTACTTACCCTAAAGATAGTAAAGAAAAATTATATAAGAATTAAAATAAAACTATAAAACTTCAACTAACAAAAAAATAGTTTTGTAATTAAAATCATATTGATCTCATAAAACTGAAAATGTTTACATTATAAAAAATTACAATTCAAACTTTATTATTATTGCTAATTCAAACTTTATAATTCTTATTCAATTTTAATAATTTATAATTCTACTTTTAACATTATAGGTTTACAATAAATCATAATTCCTTAAATCCCCAACTTTAAATTCATCTTGTATGTCTTGTCAAAAAAGAAATTTTCTTCTATAAATTATTACAATATAAATGCATAATTGTTTTTTTAAAAAATTATATTTATTTTTGTAAATAATTTTGCATAGTTTTCTGGCTTAGCCACTAAATGGGTAAATATAGACGAGGCATCTTCTCCGGAGCAGTGGGTTAGTGGTTCGTACTCATACACTGAGTTTCAACACAGCACCGGAACTCAATGGGTTTGCAGTGTTGTTTGGGCGGGACAACCTTACACGCCCTCAAGTTTGCGGCGATTCCCTCTTCTTCTTCTTCTTCTCGCTTGGTGTTCAGGTCACTCTCCAAAACCTTCCTCTATCGACATAACAGTCCTGAAAGGCATTCGTTTTCTTTCCCCATTAGAGCCCTCTCCACCTCCACTGTTGAAGCCACAAAAACAACGGAAAACTCCACAGATGAAAAGGGTATTCTTATCTTTCTCTCTTATGAATGGTTTTTACTTCAATTTTGAATCTTGGATTGAATTGGATACAGACTCAACTCACGTGTATATGATTGATATATAATGCAGTTGTGAAACAACAATGGAAAGCTGCAATTGACTTTAAATGGATAAGGGATAACAAGGATGCTGTTGCTGTCAACATAAGTAACAGAAACTCCAATGCAAATTTGGAGCTTGTACTCGAGCTGTATGAGAAAATGCTTAATCTTCAAAAGGTCCATTTTTCAAGGTTTATCCTTCTTTATCGGCTCTTTTTATATCTGTTAACTTGGTTTTGTGCAGAACTATTGAATATATGAATAATAAGCATAGTGTGTGTGAGAGAAAACATTTTGAACAAGTAATGGTTCAATAGTTTTTTCTGATGAGCCTCAGTTGTGCATTTGACATGTACAATTAGTATGGGTGGTGTGTCTTGATTGAATCCTATCTAAGTTGTTTTGTTTGTTTAAATGGAGCATATTGTCGATTTTTAACGAATCGGGTTTTCTTGCTCAATTTTAGCTAATTTTCACTCACAGATAGCAGGAAGTTGAGCGGCTGCGTGGAGAGAGGAATGTGGTGGCAAACAAGATGAAAGGAAAGCTTGAACCATCTGAGCGCCAGAAGCTGATAGAAGAAGGTATGATTGATTAGTAGTGCCTTCGTTTCCCCTGTGCTAGTTACTGTTTTTCCTTGCAGGATTCTTCAATTTGTTCTTATTATTACTTGTCATTTGTTATATTTTTGCTCAGGAAAGAATCTGAAAGAAGAACTTCTTAGTTTGGAAGAAGACCTGCTTAAACTCACCGACGACCTTCAGCAGGAAGCTCAATGTATACCAAATTTGACCCATCCAGATGTTCCAATAGGCGGGGAAGATTGTGCAACCATAAGAAAGATGGTATTCTTCTTACATTTTCATCTCTTAAGGTGTCTTGGATTTTGTTTTGCTCTGCTTGCTTCCTACTTATCAATGTGCTTTCTTAGGTTGGTACCCCACGCGAGTTTAGCTTCCCTGTAAAGGATCATCAACAACTCGGGAAAGAGCTTGATCTTTTTGATTTTGATGCTGCTTCAGTGGTACCATGATGATCTTTTTTCTTTGATCCTTTTAGTTGACATGATGGTATAAATGTTCATATAATTGCTGAAGCCATGTATGTGTGTCTATATATATATATTTATATAAATAATCCCACCCCTTACATCAAACTAAGCTTTGAATCCAATCCTATATATATAATTGTTTGAGCTGTCACTTGTAATAGGCTTTTACACCAACTAAAGTCCTTATTTTCAGGTCAGTGGATCAAAGTTTTATTATCTGAAGAATGAAGCAGTTATGTTAGAGATGGCGCTTATTAACTGGACACTATCACAAGTTATGAAAAGTGGCTTTACACCACTAACAACCCCAGAACTTGTCAGGTCTTCTGTTGTTGAAAAATGTGGTTTTCAACCTCGTGGAACAAACACACAGGTATATATCTTTCTCCCTTGCTTTATTATAGCTTTAATTTTCTACTTCTTCCATAAAGATAATTTTCTTAACAAATAAAAGCTAAAATATTTTGCTGGGAGGTAAATTGTTGGAAATCACCTGAAGGTTTCAGTTACTTTACGCAGGATGCATTTGTTTTTCTTTGAGTCTTAAGGTACTTTGATAGTTCTACCATTGTACTGATCATGTTCAAGTTAAACATAGGTCTATTCTATTGAGGGTAGTGACCAGTGTCTCATAGGCACTGCAGAGATTCCAGTTGGGGGAATTCATATGGATTCTATTATTTCTGAATCATTGCTACCCCTAAAGTATGTGGCATTCTCCCATTGCTTCCGTACCGAAGCCGGTGCTGCTGGTGCTGCAACAAGGTAAATTCTCAGCACGCTATACGCCACATTGCTTTCAACAAATAAAATGCTCTGGAATATGTCATTTTTGGATTGATAATTGACCCTATACGTGTCACTCTTCTTTAGCTGCAATGTTTTTGCTAACTGGCTATGCTTACCTTCAGGGGTCTGTATCGGGTTCACCAGTTCAGTAAGGCAGAGATGTTCATCATCTGCCGACCGGATGAGAGTGAGATGTATCTTGAGGAGCTCATCAGAATTGAAGAAGACATGTTCTCGTCCCTTGGACTACATTATAAGTTAGCAATTTCAATCCAGTGGCTTCTAATTGGTTGTGTTATTATCCTGCTCTGTTTTTGATTGATCATGATTGATGAACTTTCTTGGCAGAATCTTGGATATGGCTTCTGGTGATTTAGGTGCTCCTGCTTACCGCAAATATGATATCGAGGCATGGATGCCTGGTTTAGAACGGTTTGGCGAGGTATTGCCACTTCTATTGTCATCTGATCATTTGACATTGTTAGTAGCATTTCTTAATCCCTAATGAAATCGAAATTCATCCTCAAACAGATATCGAGCGCATCAAATTGCACAGATTATCAAAGCCGTCGCCTTGGTATCCGATATCGCCCCTCGGAAACATTAGCAGGGAGCACCCCTAAAAAGGGGAAGAGTAACCGTGCACCACCACAGTTTGTTCACACCTTAAATGCGACAGCATGTGCTGTACCGCGAATGCTCGTATGTCTGCTTGAGAATTACCAGCAAGAAGACGGCTCTGTCATTATCCCTCGCCCACTGAGGCCATTCATGGGTGGCCTTGAGCTTATTACTCCCAAGTCTAGATAAGGAGGCCTCACTACTCTCTTATTCTTCGAGTATAAGTAATGAACGCAGTGTCATTTTCTTTTAGCTTCTCGCATGCATAGGCCTACTTAGACCAACACATTTTGCCTTTTTTTTTTTTTACATTATCTCTATCAATATTCTAAGGAAAATTGTAAATTAGTTTGATTCATATTTTACAAAATTGCACTGCGTATAATAACTTCTTGTCATGTGAAAAAATTTCAGTATCGTTCTTTGTTCTTTGGTCAAGACAATGAACCAAATAAAAAATTAAAAAAATATAAAGGTAACCATCAAAAATTAAAAGGGCACGGTGTAAGGCAGGGCAAACATATCAGCTTCAGGTAAGTAGTGAGCTTTTGGCCACAAACTGGAGCTCATAGAACATGACACAACATTTGCTACTTCATGTATTCTGGACTCTTGCCTGTTTTCTTGCTTTGGCCCAATAAGCCACTCGTCCTCAAAATCATTATGTTCTCTGTCAATCTTTGGAAGAACCCAATGCTCTATCAATTTTCTATACAAATAGTCCGGGCGTTGAATACTATCATCATCAACACATAAACTGGTTTTCGAGACCCTTTTGGATTCTCTTCTCTCTTGCTGTTCAAGATCGAGTTTCTGAGCTTCATTGCTCTTGGATTTATTGTTCTCTTGTATAGCCAAAGGCAACTCTCGAACTGGTTTAAGGCAGAGTTTCTGAGCTTCGCACCTCTTGCTTTCCTTGTTGCTTGCATGTGGAGCTAATGGCAACCCTTGGCGCTGTTTAAGCAACTCTTGAGACTGTTTAAGGCACAGTTTCTGAGCTTCATCACTCTTGGATTTATTGCTCTCTTGTACAGCCAAGGACAACTCTTGGGCTGGTTTAAGGCAGAGTTTCTGGGCTTCATCACTCTTGGATTTGTTGCTCTTTTGTATGGCCAAGGGCAACTCTCGAGCTGGTTTAAAGCAGAGTTTCTGAGCTTCGCACCTCTTGCTTTCCCTGTTGTTTGCATGTGGAGCTAATGGCAACTCTTGGTGTTGTTTAAGCAACTCTTGAGACGGTTTAAGGCACAGTTTCTGAGCTTCATTCCTCTTGGATTTATTGCTCTCTTGAATAGCCAAAGGCAACTCTCGAGATGTTTTAAGGCAGAGTTTCTGAGCTTCACCCGTCTTGATTTCCCTGCTGCTCGCTTGTGGAGCTAATGGCAACTCTCGAGATGGTTTAAGGAAAAGTTTCTGTGCTTCATTTCTCTTGGATTTATTGCTCTCTTGTACAGCCAAAGGTAACCCACGAGATGTTTTAAGTGGAAGTTTCCGAGCTTCGTCCCTCTTAATTTCCCTGCTGCTCACTTGTGGAGCTAATGGCAATTCCTGGCGTTGTTTAAGCAACTCTGGAGATAGTTTAAGGCAGAGTTTCCGAGCTTCATTACTCTCGAATTTATTGCTCTCTTGCATAGCCAAAGGCAATTCTCGAGCTTGATTAAGGAAGAGTTTCTGAGCTTCGTGCCTCTTACTTTCCTTGCTGCTCACTTGTGGAGCTAATGGCAATTCCTGGCGTTGTTTAAGCAACTCTGGAGATAGTTTAAGGCAGAGTTTCCGAGGTTCATTACTCTCAAATTTATTGCTCTCTTGCATAGCCAAAGGCAACTCTCGACCTTGTTTAGGGAAGAGTTTCTGAGCTTCGTGCCTCTTACTTTCCTTGCTGCTCACTTGTGTAGCTAATGGCAACTCTTGGCATTGCTTAAGAGCGAGTCCACACCTCTTCGTTTCATTTCTGCTCTCTGGTATAGCCAATGGCAATTCCCGGCAGGGTTTAAAGCTATGTTTCCCGAATCCAATATTGGGTATCCGGATACGAATCTTTCTTCCTACAATAAATTTGAATGAACAGACATAGATTGTTATCAGTGTCTAAAATCAATAAAACCATGGTGCTCACAAACACGAGTTCAAGATTAGAAAAAAGGAACTCACTTTCCTTGTCACCATCGTTAGACAAGGGCTCCACCTCATGCAATCTCCTCTTCTTGTTGTTGCTTATGGTGGGTTGCTCGTCTTCTTGAGTTAAATCACTCGAGTCAACTTGATCAGATTCCTCTACAACTGCCTTAGAAAGGTGCCCACCGTTAAAGTCATTTTTTCTCTTCTTCTTCTTCTTCTCTTGAAAATCATTCTTTTTCACTGTTTTATCACATTTTTCTGTCTCAGTACTTCTTGAGCATTCTTTCCTCAACTTTATCCTCTTCAACTTTGTTTCATCTTTATCTTTTCGAAGCTATTGAAGCACCAGAACGAGAATCATAAGACACTGTATAGAGCAGAACAAAGAACCATCCAAATCCACAAATACCCATTACACATTCAAATGTTATGTACTAAAATCTTTTTGGGTATCAGTGTTTCTCATTATTCGATAATAAACAATTTCATAAAAAAATAAAAACAGAACAACGTTCTTAACTTAACCTCGATATGTTTTAGATCGTTTAAGTTATCAATTTTACCCAAAATCCACATAAATCAAAATCAAAATCCATCGAACAGACAACAAAATCAAAATCCCTCCAAACTCGATTATTGTTCGATACGCTAGTAAAAAGAGAGGCCTTGTTGTTGTGATTAATAAAGCAAAAACCAGATTTGCTCAACGAACCTTAATCAACTCGTCCAAGGCCTCTCCTTTGTTCGCATTCGGAGGTCCATGATAAGGATAACACCGAGACATTCTTTCTTTCTGGTCCGATCTAATAATCCTGGTGATCAATGATTAGGGTTTCGATTGAAGAGAAAGCAATTTCGCAAACCCTAGAGAAGAAGAGATTGCGCTTTTCTCTTAACCCAAAAAATCTCAGTGTTTGGGCTTTATATATATATATACATATCGAGATTCCTGAATTTGCTTTAAATCGGTTATATATTTTTCTTTTATACCGATAATGCCCTTATTATAAGACCAAGCCAAACTGTTTTCTAGCAAAACGCGGGAACAGAAAATAAAATCGACACGTCGTCGTTTTAGTTTAACAAAAACAAAAACGACATGCCGTCTCTAGCAGAACTTGCGCAACAGCTGTTGTTATAAACTTTCTGTTAAATTTAATGTAAACATATTTATTATTTAAAATTGACGTAAAAATTTGAAATTTAAGGTTGTTTAATGACAATAACTTTTTCAATGTCTTTTTAATTTTTTTTTTCCTTATGTTTTGTTGGATGGTATGTATATGTGTTAATGCAAGATTTGTAGATTACACCATATGTATATATATTTTGACATTATGTATATATGTAGTATTAACTAAAAATGTTAACATGAATTATTGTATATAAAAAAGTTATTTAGGATTTTTGTCCCCTAATTATGATATATATTATTGTATCCCTGATTTTTTTCGAGCGGTTAAAACTTAGTCCGAATTATTGATACAGTTGTAAAGTGAGATTTTGGTTAAATTTGATCTTTAATAGATTGCTGACGTGACTATTTGCTCATTGACTTATCATTGACACATCAGTGCTATGTATATAATTTAATATAAGAAAATAATTTCAAATTAAAAAATGTATACATCTTATAAAAATCCCAAATAGCCTAAAAAAAAGTATTGCTAACTTAATTAAGATTTTTTTTAATAAAAACATGAATTAAGATATTTTTTTCAAACCATGCAATGTTGCAGAAGGAAAAAAGACGGGAATAGATTATATAACTTATGTAAATCAACATAAGATAGGAGGTAGAAGATGAAGATCTCAAGGCTTAAACAAGGTTCAAAATTTTTGTCCTAAAAACTATTTCTTACCTCATAAGAACACTTTTGGAATATTCTCTAGAAATGCTTTTAAGGATTTATTAAACATTCTCTCATATTCATCATAGTGTTCTTAAGATGAGCATGTCATCACAAGTGTTTAAATCTATGTAGTGTGTTTTTTCACATTCACACATTACATCCAAGTGAGCAAGATGATTTTTATTTATAGTGTTCTCGTGAGAATTACAAAACTTATGATCATTATTTCTTAAGAATTGTAACTCAACTCTATATGTTACAAAATTTATTATGATCATTATTTATCAAATTATAACTCCACACAATATATGTTACATTTGATAAAATAACCTTTGTCACACTCTATTATTTGTCATATTATTCATTTAATCAAAATATAATATTATTTGTAAAATAATATAAATCAACTAAGACCGAAGCCGATAAAGCACATTTTTATATTATCTAACAGAAGTTTCATATTTCAGTAACATGTATAGTTTGGGAGGAATTTTTAACATCGTGAATCATTCATGGGACACAATCATATAGTAGTCATAGTTCGGATGACAGAAATGCTATTTATTATAAATCAAATCCTATAGTAATTCATTTGCACAGAATAAAATATCTCATAAAAATGATTTTATTTCACCAAAAAGCCTTCTTTTCCAAACAAGGGAAGATATATTTTATTTAAAGAAATTATTTCTATAAATAAAAATAATCTTTTCAGTTGGAAAATTCATTGTATAGTCGAATTGCTAAAGGAAAGAATAACAAGCAAATTTCACAATTTAATTCTTTAAAAAATCTTTTTCTTAAGGCAAGAAAATAATTTATTTATTTACAAAATATTTTTTAAAAATAAATAATTAGATCTTTCATTTTTTCAATATGAACACAATATATGAATTAAACATGCCTTTCATATATACCAAGATTTAAAGAAGACACACTTTTAAATAATAATGATATTGTCTATTAAGATAGTAAATGACTTTATATATGAGAATAATTCGAATTTTGGATCATTAAGACTTATTGATCTTTCAAGCAATAAATTGACAGGAAAAATTGCAGAAGAACTAACACATCTTGTGGAATTAATTCAACTTAACCTATCCTAGAACAATTTGTGTGGAACAATTTGTCCAACAACAAGCTCGATCTCGGGTAAAATTCCCTTCAGCATGGCAACAATGACTTTTCTGAACTACCTGAATTTGTCGAATAACAAATTGTCTGGAACCTTAGGGCCTGACTGGTTTGCGATTGGAAAATTATATTTTCAAAAAGTGTGTTTCTGAAATAAAAATATGAATTTATAGTCTAAAAACATGTTTTTGAAAATATGATTGGTTCAGTATCTGAAAACTATTTTTGGTGGGTTTTAAAATACTGAATATGTAATTGGTAGGAAATCTGAAAATATAAAAAAAGTGATAGATTTGTAGGATTTTATGATACAATGATTTGAAATAAGAGAAAACATGATTTTTTTATTTTTTTTATTTTAGAACATAAAATTAGAATACTGATTTGAATTTTATTTTCAAAACCATCTTACCAATCGCTTATTCTTGTAGGTCCCACTGTTTTCAAAATTTTAAAATGATAACATTAGAGTTGGATTCTATACCAATCACACCCTAAGACTTTGTTGATCTCCTCTAACATGCTCAAGAGAAGAGACTTTACAAAGTCATTGCGATTCAAACAGTGATGAAATATGATGGTTTATGAATTTGGGATAAAGAAAATAGTGATGATTTGTAGTTGTTTAGAATATTTGATGAGTAGTAGTAGTAGCTAGAGTAACGATGGGTTATGATATTATAGTTGATGTTATTGAATGGACAAGTGAAGAAACTTGAGTTTGAAGGAGTAAGGTTTATGTTTTAGAGAGTATAAGATAGTAGAAAATAGTAGAGTTTTATTGATGGCTTGTTGTTTATAGTTACACCATTTGCTACTCATGATGAGATATTTATAGTGGCTAGGTCACTTTACATTTGTGGCTAGAATTATTTGTTCTGGATTTTTCCAGGGTATTTGATTTACAAATACAACTTTTAGACTAATCTACATAATAAAAACTATTTATGCATATAGTTTCTAGGAAGTTCTAGACTATAAAGTATTTTAAAAAATGTCTTTGAAGTTCTTCTATTCTACAAATATCTAGAAAATTCTTGAGGAAAGTATTCTATAAATGTCTAGAATATTCTAGAGTATTCAAGAAATGTGTAGCAACTTATAAAGAATGACAGTTTGACAAGAATTGGTTTCATTTGGGAGTTGGAATTGGATTTGTTGGAGTTTGTGAAAATATTTTGCTCATAACATCTTGGAAACTTGCCTATTTCCTGTTCTTAAATAGACTGGGAGAATGGCTTTATGTGACAATGTCTCTGTCAAAATGGCCAAACTGAAGAGAATGTTTTCCAGTTTATTAATAGGCACTTTGGTTTTTTCTATGTTTTTAAATGGGCTAAGATGACTTGTAGTTTGCTATCTTTCTAACTTAATTTCTCTGTTTTGTATTTATGAACTGATCTGCACTGCATGCACGTACGAAGAACTTTCAAATCTTCTCATAAGTGATAGTTTAATGTGTATTATATTATAGTTAAATTAAAAATATATTCTAATTATTGCGTGTTTAAAAAAAAAAAAAATTAAAAAGTATAATAAGTACACTAATTAAAAATTTAGGTACTAAAATAAAAATTAATATAAATTATTTAAAATAAGTATCAGGTCTAATTTTTATGCATATTAGTAATTTTTTCTTAGAAGAAAATTAAAGTCGAAGGGGAGAACCCATATTATGGTTATTTGATTATTAGATTCTTTTTTATTGTTATTGATTTGATTGATGAGTATATATATTTAGTACTCTAATATTGTCGTTTTGTCATGGAATAAATTTAGTGGGTCACCCACCGTCATTCACTCCATATATTTGCAAAATTATCCAAACCAATTTGTTTGTCAAACTTTTAGTAAGAAAAATTCAGTCAACAAATACTAAATTACTAAATAAATTAAGTTCTTACTTAAAGAACTTTCAACATTTAAAAGAAAAAGCTACCCATATTTCCATAACTAACTTTAATCCATCCAAGATTGTGTATAATATAAATATTTATCTTTTATATAAAAAATGTAGATAACATAAATTTTTGGTTTTAATAATTTTTTTATCTTAAATTTAACGGAATAGTATTATATCTAACTGTGGTAAATTGGAAACACGACTTAAACTTAAATAAAAATAAATAAATAAAATATTTATACTTTTTTGGACCCCGTATTTTTTACCGATTATCTGTTTGGACCCTGTGTTTTAAAAAATTTATTTTTGGACCCTATATTTTGTAAAATGGTTCAAATAGACTCATAAACTTAATTTTAATGAAGAAAAAATTGAATATAACAGCACAGTTTTTAAGTAGAATGATTTTATTTTTGTTCTAACTTGTTAGTTTGGTGAATTATTTGTGATTTCAGTTGAAAAAACTTTAACCAAGATCGGGTTTAGGGTTCTATTTGAATAATTTTACAAAACATAGGGTCCAAAAAGTAATTTGTCAAAACACAAGGTCCAAACAAGTAATGAGACAAAACACTGAGTTCAAAAAAGTATAAACCCATGAATAAATAATTAAACAAATTAATATAAGATATTTTTTTTAGATATTTTACAATAATAATTATTTAAAAATAATAAAATAATAAGTTTTATAACTTAAATAAAATTTAATTAAACTTAAACTTAAACTTAAACTTAAACTTCACGTATAAGAATAATATCATATTAAACATATAATATAATATTAAAAAAAATAGGATTATATATTATTATCTGTTTACCCAAAAACAGACTACCTGATGATATGACAGGATTGATCTACACGTGGGATGCACGTGACAGTTTTAAGTGAGTGTATCCTGCCTGGTCATCGACCACGAGATCATTGACTCATCAGATATCAGAATTATGGGCGACCAGTCTGGTCGCATATATTCATTTATTTTCTTCAAACATGTAATCTCTCATTTATGTAATAATTGTGTTTTTCATTATTACCTAGATATGTCTGTGTTCAATGTAATTAAGGTCCATTGGTCCATGTTAACTTCCTTGAACCTATAAATAAGAATGAAATGGCTCAAAGGAGAAGACTTTTTGGACTTTTTTGGAATCTTTCTTCCTAAACTCGAGAATTCTAAGAGAGAATCAGAACCATATTTGTATTCATCCTAAAGCTTGTTAAACTCGTGAATTCGGAGTTCATAGACATAGGTCATTACTATTCTATTGGAGTCATTACCATTCCAAGGAGAGTAGCTAATTTTGAGGTGTTGGTGCAAGAATCTTGACCCAACTCATTGAGAATTTATGATGGCCACGAGCCAGTAAGGTCTTGAAACGTGTGTGTGTGTCTCTCTTTATATAAATCTATATATATGTATATAGTTTGAGTGTCACATCCATATAGATATGTATATTTTGGCATAAATATGAGTATTAGGTTGGGCATATAGTTTCTTGTTGAACCATGTAACCGTACGTATAGTAAAAGTCTGAGTATAGGTTTCCGATAAGAGACCACGTAAAATAATGATAACGTAAGTACAAAACTTAATAAACTAAATTTACTGAGACAGCGTAAATCTTAATAATATGGCACTTGACAAATAGATACACAAAATCTATTTTTTATATATATGAATTTGTGCAAATATATGGAAACAATATGTAGGGTCCTTTGTCGAGAGCAAAGGCTCAAGACTGACATTTGGGTGTCAATCTTCAAAAGGAAAGATAAAACATTTGACAAACTAGTTTGATTCCTTACTCGTAAAAACGAGACAAAGTATTAAGTCATGGAAATAAATTTGAAACACTTTAGGATTTACAATGTTTTTGAATTTTATTTCAATGAAATTCATGAAAGTCAGTCACATGTCATGAAGTATAATAATATCCACGTTTTAGTTCATATATATATTTATTTTATGAATAAGATAAGTTAAATTGTAACTTTTTTTTTTTATAGATTTTTAAAATACAAAATTATGGTGAAGATTATACTTTGCTTAATAAAACGGTCGTTACTATAGTAATACAATTACAATTATTTGAAGTGATTTGGGAATAGTGGCTTGGTGAATAATTCAGCAAGATTGTCTTGTGAAGAGACATGGATGAGCTTCAATTGTTCACTTTGAGCCCTCTCACGAACAATATGGCAATTTATGTCTTTCGTGAAACATATGATTCTCGGTGATATGAAGTGCGTCATTATGGAAAATTTCAGTTTTTATTCTTGATAAAGGCTGTTATTTAAAAAAAATACTAGGCATATTAAAGATTTCAAAATAATGCTACTTTTTGGCACTTTACCCAAAATACCCTTACCATTTCCTCCCTCACTTTTAACTTCTCATTTCTCTCTTCTCTCTTCCCCCTCTCTCTCTCTCTCACCTCACAACACCACTGACACCACCACCACCACACTAAATACTGTATTTCGAACAGATCTGGACATGATTTTTGGGTTTTTTTTGCAATTTTTTTTTCTTCAGATTTGATACTTTGAAACTTGCAGAAAATCGACCTTGCTCGATGATGGTTCGATGGTGCTCGATGCCAGCTCGATGGGGCCTTCAAAATTATGAAAAAATGACTTTGTTTGATGGTGGTTTGATAGGTGGCTCGATGGTGCTCAATGCAATTCTTGCAAGAGACATAATTTTTCACTCGGGAGTCCGTTTGAGGTGATTTTTTTTTTTTGCTTTTGGGTATTTTTTCAAGATCTACAAGTTTTTCATACTAATTTGCACATTTGTGAAGTGTAACACTTGAAAAAAAAATACAAAAATACAAACATACATCATGTTTAAGACCTCTTTTGGTATGTTTTCAAGTTTTAAACTTCCGAAATGTGCATATGAGCATGTCAAATGTGTGGATCTTGAAAAAATACACGAAATAAAAAAAAAAACCCTAAATGGACACTAGAGTGAAAAATTATGTATCTTGCAAGAATCACAACGAGCACTATCGAGCACCATCGAGCCACCATCGAACCACCATCGAGCAAAGTCATTTTTTCATGAACAATCTTGTTTTTGAAGGCCCCATTGAGCTGGCATCGAGCACTATTGACCAACCATTCATTGTGGCCTTCAAGATCAAGATTTTCATGAAAAAACGACTTTGCTTGATAATGGTTCGATTATGGCTTGATGGTAATTGATGCGATTTTTGCGATGTTTGGGGTGATTTTTTTTTTGGTATTTTTTCAAGATCTACACATTTGAAATGCTCATATGCACATTTGGGAAGTTTAAAACTAGAGAATATACCAAAAGATGTCTTAAACATGAGGTATGTTTGCACTTTTGTATTTTTTACAAGTGTTAGACTTCACAAATGTGCATATGAACATGTCAAACGTGTAAATCTTGAAAAATACCAAAAATAAAAAAAATCATCCCAGACAGACGCCCAAGTGAAAAATTATGTCTATTGCAAGAATTACATCGAGCACCACCAAGCCATAATCGAACCACTATCAAACAAAGTCGTTATTTCATGAAAATCTTGATCTTGAAGGCCTCAATGAATGGTTGGTCGGTAGTGCTCGATGCCAGCTCAATGGGGCCTTCAAAATAAAGATTGTTCATGAAAAAATGTCTTTGCTCGATTGATCAAATATCAGATGAAGATGAATCCCCTTAAATGTTCCTTCAGAGTGGGATCAAGAAATTTTTTGGGATTCATAGTGAACTCACAAGGTATCGATGCTAATCCTGAAAAAATCAAGGCCCTGATCGAGATGAAGTCACCAACAAAAATAAAAGATGTTCAAAGTTTAACCGGGAGGATTGCCGCTTTAAGTAGATTTATCTCCAAATCAACAGACAAATGTGTTCCATTTTTTAATATACTTAGGTGCAATAAGAAGTTCGAGTGGACGGAAGAGTGCGAGTAAGCTTTCCAGGCTCTAAAATCTCAAATGTCGCAGCCACCAGTTTTATCCAAGTCGGTTGATAAGGAAACTTTGTTCATCTATTTGGCGATCACAGAATATGCTGCTAGTGCTATCTTGGTAAGAGAGGAGGAACGTGCACAAAATGTTGTGTATTGTATAAGCAAAAGGCTAATAGGAGCTGAAATGCGATATTCGCCCATTGAGAAATTAGCCGATTGCTTGATCTTAGCCTCCAGAAAGCTGCGACCGTACTTCCAAGCTCACCCCATCGCGGTACTCACCGACCAGCAACTACGGCAAGTCCTGCAGAAACTGGAAGCTGCTGGTCGATTATTGAAATTGGTTGTTGATCTTTGACAGTTCGATTTTTCTTGCCACGAGCAGCAGTGATGGGACAAGCTCTAGCAGATTTTGTCGCAGAACTTACTGGGCTCCAGGACATTGAGCCGATAGAAGAGCCTGAACTCCAAAGCCAAACTCTTTCCTGGAATTTGTTTGTAGATGGCTCTTCCAACGAACATAATGCTGGAGCAGGTTTGATCTTAGTCACGCCTGAAGGACATAGATCCCATTGCACAACCAAATTCAACTTCACTTCGTCCAATAACGAAGCCGAATACGAAGCTCTGCTCGCAGGATTAAGATTAGTCAAGGACATGGATATAAAGTTGCTTGAAATCTACATCGACTCTCAGTTAGTGGTTAATCAAATCACTGGAGAATATCTAGCCCGGGGTCTGAAGATGGTTTCCTATTTAAATAAAGCAAATGATTTGTTGGCACAATTTGAAAAATATACTCTCCAGCAGGTACCTCGCGACCAGCAAGTGCAAAGGATGCTGACACCTTAAATGTAGTGCCTGTTGAATGATTGTCTGCACCGAGCATCCAAGCAAAAGAGTCCTCTCTGGTAATCCAAGCAACAGACACGTGGATGGCACCCTTCATCGAGTATTTGGAGCATGGAATACTACCAACGGACAGAAACAAAGAAAGAGCCCTCCAGAGGCAATCATCTCGGTTCATCATAGTCGATGGAGTTTTATACAGAAAAGGGTACTTAATGCCACTCCTGATGCGTGTTTCAAAGGAAAAGGCCAAAGAATTAATGCGAGAAGTCCATGAAGGTTTCTATGGGGATCATGCTGGGGGGGCAAAGTTTATTGAAAAAGATTCTAAGGCAAGGATACTTCTGGCCAACGATGAACGAAGACTCTGTGGATTTTGTTCAAAAGTGCGACAAGTGCCAAAGATTTTCCAAGATACCACGAGCAGCCCCTAATGAGCTAAAACAGATGCAAAACTCGTGGTCATTAGCTGTATGAGGGATAGATTTGATTGGGTCTTTGCCCACGGGAAAAGGCAACGTCAAGTGTGCCGTGGTTGCTATTGATTACTTCACGAAGTGGACCGAAGCTGAGCCACTTACAACAATAACGACCAAGAAGGTTCTGGATTTTGTGGTCAAGAACATTGTGTGTCGCTATGGGTTGCCAAGAAAAATTGTCTCAAACAATGGCAGTGGCACACAGTTCGATAGTGACTTGTTCACCAATTTTTGCGAAAGGCATGGGATTATCAAGAGTTTTTCTTCATTAGCTCATCCATAGGCAAACGGATAGGTTGAAGCTGTCAACAAGACACTGAAGGATACACTGAAGAAAAAGCTCGAAGAAGAAAATGGGGCATGGCCAGAGCAGTTACCTGAAGTCCTTTGGTCGTATAGAACATCCCACCGAACAGCAACATGCCATAGTCCATTTTCTTTGGCTTATGGATATGAAGCCTGTTGAATTGGATCCACCATCGCATCGAAGGTTGGCATACAATCAAAGTGTCAATAGTCAGTTATTGATGGAATCTATGGATTTGATCGATGAAAGACGCAAACAAGATCAACTCCTAGTAGCCGCTTACCAGTAAAAGGTCGCTCGGTATTTCAACTCTAAAGTACGCAAAAGAAAATTTAACGTGGGAGATTTGGTACTTAGAAGAGTTTTTCTCAATACCCGCGATCAAGCTGCTGGCGTGCTTGGACCTAACTGGTAAGGGCCATACCAAATCGAAGAAGTCCTTCAACTAGGCACCTATAAACTTGCTTGCTTAAATGGAGATCTCATTCATCGCTATTGGAATGGAGAACACCTGCACAAGTATTATCAATAAATAGTTCTTTTTAAAGAATTGGCTTGTATTAATTTCACTTTTTAAAAGTTTATGAACAAGGGTTAGTCAGCCATATGACTAATCGCTTATAAGTGTAAGATCAAAATTTTGATCACTCGTACAGACACGATTGTCCATTTATTACAAGAAATAAAAGGAACTCTACGCAACCAGTTATTCTTGCCAATTATTGTATTTATTACAAGTATTTGCTCATTACGTGTGTTGTTTTGTTATATATTCATTTTTATAAGTATTTATTCCAAGCAGTAATGTTCGAATAGGTCTTGGTCAAGGCAAGTGACCGAGGACCTTAAGCTCATCAATCACTTGGGGGGCATATAAGGTACTAGGAAAGCAAAGCATATCAACAGGCATATGTAAACGCACGAGCAAAATAAGTGAAAGCATACTACGGTACTTAGAGTATTTTTCAAAATTTTGTTTAAATTTTATTAAATCAAAATAAAGTACTATGCTAAGTTAGGTCACGTTTACAGATGTTATAATAAAGTGCAAATATTATAATATCAAAAGTAAAATCCTTTTCACCGCGAGCAGTTTCTGCTCGGATGGAATTGTTAATTAAAAGAAAAAAACTGCCTGCGCGGCACTTGACATCACAAATCGTAGTTCGTGTGTCCTAAGTTACAAATTAAAATAAAAAAAAAGTTAAAATTATGAAGCAGCAGAAGGATCTTGCTAAGGCTGTTGTGGCTGCTGGTCGACTATGGCCCCAGCATCTTCATTGACGCCCTCAATGCCTGTTGCCAAAGATATTTTAGGGGATCTCTGAGCCTTCTCCTCTTCTTCCAGGAGAGCAATACACTTCGCCAACTCAGCCTGCCTTATATGGTATGGTAGATAGGTAAAGTCCGCCTTAGGTTGCTTTTCCAGAACATATAGAAGCAATGGAACACCGCTCCCTTATACTTCTCCAAGTTGCGGGCGTTGGTCTCCTCGAGGTCGACAGTCTCTTTTTGACTGATCTCCAAGTCCGTTTGAAGTTTGTTGGCTTCTCAATAGTTTGTCAGCGAGGCCTCCTTATACTTCTCCTTGAAGACAGTGATTCTGGCAACTGAATCCCCCTTCTTCTTCAGTTCCTCCTCGAGCTTGGCAATTTTAACCTCAGTTGTTCACAACTCCTCAGCATGCTTGGCCTCGACCACCTTGTGCTGCTAGGCGAGCCTTTCCTCGACCGCTTTGATCTCATTAGAATGCTTTGCGACCATCTCCTCTGAGCGGCGCCAACTAGTACTCACGGTCAGAATCCCTTGCGATTAGAGAAAAAATAAAGCTGTTAGTATTAATCAAAGAGATAAACAATCAAACCACAGTGAAAGCGGCGACTTACAGTGAATAGTTCGTTCAGCGCGCGACTAAAGATCTGGTCGACCGACGTGGTGGGAGCGTAGCTAAAGGATTCCAAAATGCGCCAGTGTCTGGACAGTTTCTTCAGCATGTCGCTGGCCGAAGTGCAGGCAGAGTTCAACATAGCCTCAATCAGAGTTCTATCTGGTCGAGCAGGAGGACTTGGGTCGATGGGGGCTGGAGGATTCTGGTCGGTGGGAGAAGGAGGATTCTGGTCGACATGACCTGGAGGAGGAGTTGTCTCTTTTGAGGGAGTTGGTGCAGGAGGGTCCTCTGTTCGAGCCCTTTTTACGGAAGGGTCACTGCAGCCTTCTCCGGGCTGACGTCGGTTCAATTTTTTCCTGTTCGCAGGAGTTGTGGTAGTGGGATTGGTGTACAAATCAAATGCATCTTCGGCAGGCATGTCTGCAGAAAAGAAACATATGATCAGTCAGGGCAAGTTGTCATGCAAAAAAGACAAGGAAATGGAGAGAAAAGAAATTATAAGTAAAATACTCGAGCTAAAACTACTGGTCGTTACATTATCTATTGTACTACAACTACACTCACTCTTTGCCTTGAATTAGTTTGAATTTAAACTAGTCGCATATTTAAAGTTGCTGTCCCCGTCAAATAAATGACATGGAATGGGAAAACTGTCTAAGAGTGAGAAGTCAGTACCGTTCTCATACGATGACTCAAGTATGGGCTCGAGGTGTGCAGGAAGTTTCTACTTGCCTTTCCCATGTTGGGCAGGGGCAGCAGCTGCTTGCGGAGTGCTGGAAAGTTCCCTAATGGTCACTCCTGTAGCCATTCTCCTCGGGGGTTGTGACACATCTTGGTGCTGCTCGGGAACTTCTCCCACAGTAACACTTCCCCTTGTCGATTCCCTCACATCCTGGTGAGGTGCAAGAAGGCCGACCAGCCTTAGGTTGTTCTCCGTGACCAGCTCTTTGACACTTTTCTCAATGTTTGTCATGCTGGCTAGGGCTGCTGCCCTTATGTCCATTTCTGGAGTAGGATCTGGTCGATGCCATGGACCTGAACAACAACGAAAAGATCTAAAGAATGTATAAAAGAGCTGAAAGAAATCAAACGATCAGTGAGTAAAAGATTTACCTCCTTGAGTGAAGGCCAGGTTATTGGCGATCAGGTCTGCTGTAAGGAAGTACTTCCCTACATTGGACTTGTGGGTGATGTCGCTCAGGAAGGTGCGAGCAGACTCCTAATGGTAGAAATGGAAGAACCCCATGTTGTTATGGTTGGGGTTAGACTTAAGATCAAACATGTAATTGATCTCATGTGGCGTAGGAACGGGCCACTTCTTATGGTTATAGAGGATATAGAGTGCAGAAAATACTCTATATCCATTAGGGGTGATTTGAAAAGGGGTGACATCGAAATAGTTGGCTACCTTCTTCGTGCTTCGTTCTGTAGTGTTCTTGAGGAAAAAAAGGAAAGTAAAAAGTGAATTTGAAGGATTATTTATATTGATAGAGGCACGATTAATAAAGTAAAGATGGGGGATGATTTTTTGAAGCGTGGGAAAGTGTGTTAACCGTCAAATTGATTTTTGGGAAACTGCAATGACATGATTTGTTACCTTTTTCGAAAAGGCATTGACGACTCTGACAGGTCACGAGGAAGGTCGATCGTTTAAGTTTACTTTATGCTGGTCACAGTAAAATAAACTTGGGAGGCAAATGTTTACCCAAAAATGGCTTAAGGGAGATGACTTTTTGGACTTTTTTGGAATCTTTCTTCCTAAACTCGAGAATTCTAAAAGAGAATCAGAGTGTTTTTATTCATCATATTTGTATTCATCCTAAAGGTTGTGAAACTCGTGAACCCGGAGTTCATTAATCACAGTTCTTGAGATTTTATATCAATAAGAACACTAAGTGAACGTAGGTCATTACTATTCCATTGGGGCCGAACCACTATAAATATTTCTGTGTCGTTTATCTTTTCGTTTTGATTTCATATCATTTTTATCCTTTACTTGACTCCGTGTCGTTGACCAATTCAATGGTCAACATTATCATAAAAATATTTTATAATATTTAAATTAAAATTTATATAATTATTACATATTTGTATTATATATTATTATAATAATGAGATTTTATAATATTTAA
Source organism: Humulus lupulus (assembly GCF_963169125.1). Classification (NCBI taxonomy): domain Eukaryota; kingdom Viridiplantae; phylum Streptophyta; class Magnoliopsida; order Rosales; family Cannabaceae; genus Humulus; species Humulus lupulus. The sequence continues at coordinate 6,808,464 of NC_084798.1, forward strand.
ATTTATATTAATATTTAGAATATTCTGTTAAACTTAACAAAATAATCTTTTAAAACACAAAATTTCCTTTATCTGCGATAAGACCACCATTAATGAATTTTCTTTTTTCTTTTGAGAGAACCATTAATGAAAAACTTAAAAGTAAACAAAAGAAATTGTATTAGCAGCCCGTTGGAGAAAAGGTTTCTCAGTCACAGGCACAATTCCGTCATTTCCTGCAAGAGCTTGGTACTTGTGTTTCCGTGTAAGACTAGTGCACTCATAACAAAGAGTGGAGGCAATGCTTCTTTGTATGTAATTGGCCACCTCATGGCTTGATTTTCCTGAGCCACAAGTCAACTCCTGCGACAACTTATTCAAGAAGGTCACCTCATAAGCCGGGCTCGGGTTCATGTAGAAGTAAAATGGGTCCATCCCTTTCCATCCCCTTGCTGTGGTCCCATGAAACATGCTCATCTGATTCACCATAGCCACCGGAACCAGCTGGTCCGTCAGCTCGGCAAAAAGCGCCGAGAATCTGAGAAGGAACGGCTCACGACATGTTGTTCCCTCGGGGCAAATGGCCAAGTCACCTTCTTGGAGGAGTTTCTTGATCTTGGAACCGTCCCTAACTCTGTCCCGGGTTAGACGGACGGTCTTCAGGGGTGAGATGATCTCAGACAACCGCGAGAGTGAGTACACCACGGCGGTGATTGGCCTGCCCAAGGCTATGGAAAGGAATACCGGGTCTAGGAGGGTCTTGTGTGAGCAAACGAAGAGGATGTTAGATTTGTTGACTAGTGGAGGAGGAGTTCCCTTGACGATGATGCGGACGCCGAGGGCCCAAGAAGAGTAGTAGAGGAGGTGCATGGGGAGGAGGAAGCCAACGAAGATTCGCAAGCAGGCAAGGACAAAGCCTATTGGGATCCATAAGACTATTAGGAGAGCCACGAGTGGCGTGGGCTTGCAGGCAAGTCGACCGTCGTGGAAGATGACCGGTTTGGGGATTCTCACGGCTTTCACGTCTCTCTTGGCTGCCACCATGTAACCCTCCTGCAAGTTTGTAACAATATTTATATAATTACATCAAATATATATATTTATATAATTATTAGTATTGGGGTCTAGTTTTGTTCACTATAATATTAAGGTACTTATTTTAGGTTAGAGAATTGCTAAGGGGTGCATTATATTATTGGTGGGATCTAATCGATTCCACTTATTTGAATTTAATAAGTATTATGAAGTATTACTAACTAATAGGGTACCACCTTATGTGGTGTTGGACACTTTAAGATGCCAAATAACAACACTCTTTAGGTTAACATTGAGGTAAATATATATGAGTGTTGCTATTTGGCACGCCTTAAGGTGACCAGTTGGCACCCCATAATTGGTTAGTGATACTTTATAATATTTATTAAATTCAAATACGTGTGAGACTCGATATTGAATTACACCAATAACAGTATGCCATCTCTTTGTAATCTTGTACTCTAACGGTGCCCCTTGTATGTGGTAAGAATGATTAAAATATATTTAAATTCATATTAGTTTAATTATAAGTTTTAATATTAATTAATTTTTAAATTCTTAAAAAATTGCTGTTTGGTATTGTGAAAGAATTTTTAGTCGTTTTAAACTTCATTAATCATATGAAGCTGATAGAAAAATAAATGTTTCTAGTCTTTAACGATTATATTTAATATATATATATGACATTTTTTTAGGGGCTTCATTTCAAATTTTATTGGTGGGGCTTTCAGTGTTATCGACTTTTGAACAATTTTCGGCATGATTTTTTTATGACTGTGTATATTGTAGCTATTTAGAGCATTGACACAATTTTTAAAATATTATGAATAATTTACAGTACCGAAAACTAAGTTCAAACATGTTGCACTTGTGACTAATTTTTTTTATGCATGTGGAAAACAACATGTTTAAACCTAGTTTTCGGTACTGTAAATTATTCGGAGTTTTCAAAAAAATTACAAATGCTTTAAACAACTACAATATAGATGGTTATAAAAAAAAATTGCGCAAAAAACTGTATACGAATCGAGAACAGTGAAGAGCCCTACTAATAAAGTTTAAAGTGAGGCCGTGAAGAAAAATTGTCATATATATTACTATTAAATTCATACGTATACCTTGCATAGTGACATGTACGGAACATCGGTGAGTCGATCACCAAGCCCAACGTCAGGCCTATTAGTCTCAAAATCAAAAGCTTTCTTCAGAGCATCAGCCTCATTCTTCCCAACAAGTACTCCCGGCGGCCGAACAAACCCAGTTGCTCTTCCCTTATAACTCTCTATCTCAGTCCCCAAAACCATGTCAGCTTCAAGAAATTCCTTCAAAAAAGCTTCCACCATGACTCTGGGATTTGCAGTCAAAACGCACCGTTTCCCGCACGAAGAGAAAACTCGCCACGACTCCGGGTGAACATCCGACGAGTAAAACTTTGGCAGTACAGCTCTACCGGCCCACTCGATATCAGAGACTTTCATTCCGGCGAAAGTGACGAATATGAGGACTTGGATTCCAGCCGACTCGGACAGGAAGTAGTAGAGAAATCCAGCTAATGGCGCAGCGAAAAGCAAGAAGAGAAGCCTCAAAACCCCGCCCACTTCGAAAGCGATTAGAGCAAAGTAAGGGAAAGAGCTTCGCCCTCTTAGTAATGTCCCGTCCATGGCGGCTACCACCGTATGTTTTTCTCGTCCTGTTGATGAACATTTTTCTACCGTTGGGAACACACTACATTTCGAAGTAGTCATAGTAGACATATTATAGTATGAAACTTCGTTTTTTCTTTTTCTTATGTTAAAAAAGGGTGTTATAATGGTATGGTTATATAGAGATGTAGTTGGAGAAATACAAGCGTTGTATTTGGTGTGTGTACAGACTAAGAAGATCGGGACAAAAGAAAGTTTATAATAAAAACAAAAGAGAGTTGCGCTGAGATTTCCAAGAAAGTCTTCCGAGCGAGAAAATGTTAAGATGGGAATTATTCAAACGTTGTGTATGGTTGGTATACAGACTTTTACTTACAATAAAATGTAGAATAATATAATAGAAATAAAAATTTCATTGATTATTAAAACTATGAGAGCTGCTATTAGGTACTAACAAGCGAATAAACTTGTGACAACTTTATATGATATTGGACTTAGACATTTCTCTAGTGCCAACTCCAATGGGATTGCAAAACACCATATATCACCAATTTGAGACTCTAAATGAGACTGAAAAATGGTGTACATAAACAGTGCCACGATATTATTGACTTGACGTGTGACACGACAATTTTTTGTTGGTTTTTGTGTTTTATATTAATATTTTTTATATATAAATATATGTATATTATTTAATTTGTAAGATAAAATAATATAATAATACAATGTTTAATTTGTGGAGAATATAATAATGTTGAATATATTTTTTGGTATAATTTTTAGTGTTATGGTTGGATTAGAAAAAAAATATGGTGTTAAAATTATTTCATTGATATTAGTTCAATACTATTTTAGTGTTTAACACCATTTTAGTGTTTACAGTTGAAGTTGTCACGACATTATTGACGTGGCACTGTTCACCACGGCAAAATGAGACTCTAAATGGGACTGAAAAATGACGTACATGAACAGTGCCACGACATTATTGACGTGGCACTGTTCACTACGGTAAATTTTTTTCTTTTTTAGTTTTTGTGTTTTATATTAATATTTTTTATATATAAATATATGTATATTATTTAATTTGTAAAATAATATAATAATATAATAATATAATGTGTACTTTGTGGAGAATATAATAATGTTGAATATATTTTTTGGTATAATTTTTTGTGTTATGATTGGATTAGAAAAAAATATAGAATTAAAATTATTCAACATTATTTTAGTGTTTAACACTGATAGCCAACAAATTGTTAGTTAGTTGAGTGTATAATTCTGTTAAGCTTTCTATTGCAACAGCATATTTCATTTGTACAGCTTCGTAATATTCAGTATAAATAAAGAGTTTGTTCACCTCAGAAATCAATTAACAATTCTTGATTCTGAGGTTTTCTTTCCAATATACAGTTTTTCATTGTTTTCTTCTCTGTTTCTGTGAACTTCATCTTGGTATCAGACGCCTCTGACTCGCGTCAATGGCCTCCTCCGGCGACAACTCGTCTCCAGTAGGTGTCACTGATCCTCGGCCACCGGTTCCACCGACTGCTGCTGCGTTTCCCCATTGGAATCCTTTTTCAAATTCTTTGACTTCCTCTCTCACAATAAAACTAGATCGAGCTAATTTTCTTGCTTGGAATTCCCAAGTCGTACCCACGGTCATTGGTCATGACCTTGATGACATACACTTAAGTGATCTTCATCCTCCGCAGACACTCCTCAATGGCGATTCGAATCCGATGTATCTACAATGGCGAAAGAAAGATCAATTGTTACTATCGTGGCTTCGCTCATCTATGACGGAAGCGATTCTTGGAACTGTCTCCAGTTACAATTCCTCATATACGGTCTGGAAAGCTCTTGAGAAAAATTTTTCCAGTCAGTCAAAAGCTAGGTTACTACAGCTCAAAGGTCAATTAACCAATATTCAAAAAGGTAACCTCAGCATCTCTGACTATGTCGACAAGATTAAGTCCATTTGTGATTCTTTAGCCATTGCTGGTCACTCTGTTACTGATCTGGATTTGATTCTTCATTTGCTTAATGGCTTGGAACCGAAGTTTGATCCTGTTGTTTCTGGAATCACGTCTCGAAGCGATGCACTTACGCTTGAAGAAGTTCAAGCTCTCCACATGTCGCATGAGTCTAGACTTGAAAGGCACACGTCCATGATGGATCTTTCTTCCAAGATTGCTGCCAATCCTATTTTTCATGCCCGTTGCAAACACATAGAGATTGACTTAAATTTTGTGCGTGAGCAGATCTTGAGCGGTGAAGTTTCTGTTAGATATGTACCCAGTGTTGACCAGGTTGCTGATATTCTGACTAAGTCTCTGCCCAAAGATCGTTTTCATTATTTAAAGAACAAACTCAAAGTGATTACAACCCCTTTTCGTTTGAGGGGGGATGATAGCCAACAAATTGTTAGTTAGTTGAGTGTATAATTCTGTTAAGCTTTCTGTTGCAACAGCATATTTCATTTGTACAGCTTCGTAATACTCAGTATAAATAAAGAGTTTGTTCACCTCAGAAATCAATTAACAATTCTTAATTCTGAGGTTTTCTTTCCAATATACAGTTTTCTCTGTTTCTGTGAACTTCATCTAACACTACTACTTTAGTGTTCATAGAGTTGCCTAGGTCTTAATGGGAATAAGAGTACTCCTAAAGTTTTCATAAAATATTAAAAGCATTTTGTGACATACGTACGATAAAAAACACTTGTTGCTGACTCAGCGATGAATGACGCTGATGATGACGTGCTTGAGTAGCCATAGACTCTAATGAGGATATTGACTATGAGAATCGATTCTTCACTGCTACTCTTCATGATATTTATAGAGACTATTATAACGTTATTAATTTACATTATTTTAAATTAAAATAAACACAGAGATACTCATTTCATTGCGCAATAGAGACCCTTATTTCGGTTTACCATGAAAATTTAGAATTTATATTAATTCTTTCTAATAACAATGCTTTAGACAAGACACTCAGTATGATGTCTTCCCCACACGTTATATACCCACTTTTACGACACTGGCAATTAACTTGTCAGTAGCGACATGGAACCGAGACCTTAAGTTGACTATAGGGAGTGGAGACTAGGAGGCTTTGTTCGGTTCTCAAAACGACGAGACCACATGAGCCGAATCCGATTGAAAGATGACCAAGCGCCAGTCTTTGTCCACCACCAACCAACTAAGCAACTTTCATCACAGCTGTTTGAGCAATCCATTCTGTCTTAAGGTAGACGATACTCGAACTTGAGTTTCTCACAACCAAAGTAACCATAGAGCCATAGTCCGAAATAGCCACATCAGAAGACAAGGTTATGATCAGGTCGCCAAGTCACATTCTTCCCCTCCAAAAACTAAGGAGTTTCTTTCTTTCCAAATAATATCCATTAGAGCTGAAGCTCTAGTTAAAAACTCATCAAAGGATAAACTTGGTGGTCTATTTTGGTTCATATTGAAGTGCATCAACCAGGAAGACCACGAGGTCACACGCACCTCCGTAGTACGAATGCCCCATAAAGCAGTGAACCAAAGGGCCGACATGCCTAAAGAGATGCAAGAAGTCCTCATGGCAAGCGTTACAAAACACACAGTTGATGTTATCCCCATACAACAAGAAACTAAGAGCAGTCTTACACTATGTTTGGTAGGGAGAGAGATGAATGGAGAGGGAGAATATATTGTTTGGTAAGAGGGAGAGATGAAGGGAGAGGAGAGATGGAGGGAGAGAGTCTCCCTCCAACCCATTAAAATTCAATCATTCACTTTTTGGAAGAATTAAAAAAAAAAAAGACAACCAAAATATGTAAAATACTATTATTATTCTTTTAAAAAATTAACAAATATTTATGCTACAAAGGATAATATAGTAATTTTAATAATTAATCTCCTTTCCACCCTTCTAACTTCATCCTCCATACCAAACAACATAAACGAGAGTTACTATCCTCCATCCATCATAATCTCTATCCTTCCTAAACTTCCCATGATCCATCGAACTGCTGAGAATTGTATCCTGAAAGTATATATGTAGTAGACATTGTTTTAAAAAAAAAATTGGATTTGTTATACATATATTTTATGGACTATATTATTCTGTGATAATATAATGTAAATATCAGAAAAATTCCTAAGTTCATATCACTACAAAAAATCTTAGATTTTGTCACAATAAATTTTGTGACTACAAGTAAAAAATTTGTAACTAAAGAAAAATTATCTTACCTATTTCATCACTAAAAAGTTTGTGACTAAAAGTATTAGTCACAAAAATCACAATTTGATGTCACTAAATATATTTTTAGTCACAACAAACTTTATCACTAAAGTTAATAGGTTGTGACTAAAACTACATTAGTGACAACTTGTGATTAAGTATGAATTTTTAGTTACAGGTAATTTTTTGTTGTGATTAAAAGTGACATTTAGTCACACAAAATATATGTTGTGACTAAAAAACTGTCACTAAAAGTTACATTTATTTGTAGTGTATATGTGATCTCAACCATGTATTGGTACGAGATGAATGTGTTTGAGATAGATGAACTTGAATAATTCGCAGTAAAATAAAATTTATGAAATCTTTAGATTAATTATTGCAAGTACGGTCCACTACTATTATGAATACATGTGATCTAGATCCGGATTATTAGTGTAGTAAGACATTTTAGTGGAGGTACTTTATATATTAGAGAATATATAGAACTTGACCAGATATGTTTATTAATACTTAGTTAAATACCATTTCAAAGTATTAATTAAATATATCAACTGATGATCATATACAAATAGATCTTAATCCTGAAGTTACTATGAACTTCTGCTTATGTTATATGTGTTATTTGATTCACTCGTTAGGGCCTGTCAGAATGATTAGACTATAAACTTTTATTTTGGGAACTCATTAATGTAAATGGCTGGGGACAAAGTATACATATACATAGTCTATACATTCTCGTAAGAGATTGAATAATGGTTCTCTTAAGGGTTGACTTTTGGGACTGAAAATGTTATTGAGCTCAAATTCATAATTTAGTTATGAATTAACCTTCACTAGTAAAGTCAATGGTACTTAAGGAAACAATATATAATTAAAAGGGTAAAATAGTAATTTTATTCCTGATTAATTATGAACCATTATTAGATGATTAATTTGTATGAAATGATTATATCAATGGACACTTTATTTTATAAAGTACTCAGTAAATGAAATATCTATAATTACAATAGTGCAATCTCATATTTATAGTGGAGTAATGATGATATTAATAAATTAAGATTATTTAATTAAATAGTTTAATTAATAATCTCAAATTGATTGGAGCTTGGAATTATAGGTCCATAGGTCCTCACATCGGCTCTATCAACACTATTCAAGGCAAGAATTGATATAAATGGAAAAATGGTTGAAAGTCATATTTAAGAAGAAATTTATTCTTCGGGCCAAATATGTAATTATGTGATAATAGTGATTGATTAATTAATTACAAATTAGTTGTAATTAACAAATTAATTAATATTTAATTATTATGTAATTTTTGAAATTATATTAAATAATTAAATTTATTTTCAAAATTATATTAAATAATTAATTAATTATAATTTTTGAAATTATTATATATTAAATATTTAATTTTGAAATTTAAATTGGTTTTAATTAATTGGTAGAGTTAATTAAATATCTTTATTTGAGTAGGAGATAATAATCTGATAATTTGAATTTAAAAGATTGATATTTATTCAAATAATTAATTATATTTGATAATTAGTTAAAAAATTAATTAATTCAAATTTGAATTAATTACCAGGTTGTTGGATTTTTATTTGATAAGGTAGTTTGAATAAATAATTAAATAATTATGGAAAAATAAAAAATCCTTAAAATATAGGGTGGTACACAACACACATAGTCCATGAACTGTGTGTGGCGTGTACTACAGAGTTTTTTAGGGATATATTTTTTAATTTTATTTATTTAATAATTAATTAATGAAAAATTCAAAAGTTAGCTTTTGGATATTTTCATTAATGAGAGAATTAATTAATTAATTAATAAATTGTAAATTGGTTAAAAATTTATTTTTTAAATTTAATATTTTCTATTTAAGTTAGACTTATCAGAAAATGAAAGAGACATTATTATTCGCTCTAAAGAAAAGAACGATACTTTTCTATCTCTCCCTGAAAAAGATAAAGAACCAATCTCAGGCCTATTCTCTTGATCTCATGTGTTGAGTACATCAAGTAGAATCAGAAATTAACTATCCTTTGTTCTCTAAGTGCCCACATACTTCTTGAGGTGTAGAGAACGTTGTGAAAGATCTTGGTGTGAGTACCTGGGAGCAGCTTGGGTAGGAAGTTCGTTCAAATTACGAAAATATAGCAAGGACACTTGATAGACATCAAGAGGTATGTTTTCTATTCTTTTCTTGCTTATGATTAATGTATGTATATTAGTGGATCCACATATTTAAAGACAGTTTACATATGTTACAATTTTTTTTTGTTGTACACTAGGCCAATCGACCACCATTCCGCTGCGTATTAGGAAACTCGTTCCTAACACCTTCTCCCCATCCTTCCTACCAAACATAGCCTTAGTTTTTAACGTGTTTGATAAGACCATCCACCAAAGGTATTTGAATCCGCTATGGATTTTAGATCCCCATAAAATCCTCCAGACTGCGTCTTGCGAAGGCTTCATCTCATAGAGGCCCTGAGCAATACGAGATGCCGACTTAATAGAGAAAATATATACTAGATTTTTCAAAATTCAGAGCCAGGAATCATCCTGTAAACTTGGACCAATAGGTATATTAATAATTCTCTTAACATCATTAGCATGGAACCATTGCGAAGCATAGGAACGTCCTGTCAGGAAAAATAGTTTTCGTCTCAATGGAAATGGTAAGATAATACAACTCTATATGCAATAATATTATAAATAAATAATGATTGATTAAAAGGAGTTACAACTCTATAACTGAAAAATACAAATAAACAAAGACAAGGAGGAAGAAGAAGAGAATAGTGAGAATACAACTCTAAGAAAAATATTACAAGTAAAGTAAATGTGTTTGAAACAAAAGAAAGGAAGATTACAACTTTAAACAAAAGTTACAAGTAAATAGAACAAGAGAATAAGAAGAAAAGAAATAGTATAAAATGTAAGAACAGAAACAAAATTAAACTCTCATTTACACAACCTAAGTGAAGAGTGTTGGGGATCACCAACTTGAACAAGGTTTGAAACCTTTGTCCAAAAGCTTATTTCCCCCTAACTCAAACATTAAGGGATCTCTCTCAGATATTGGGAATGCTTTCTAGAATTATCAAGCCTCAAGGTGTTTTCAGCCAAGTGCTCCAATGGATAGAAATGTTGTATCTTTCAAGTGAGCTATAGGCTCCTATTTATAGAGTTTAGAGACACCCTTTGAATTTCAAATTCCACCAACCCCCATGCCTGTTACCAATGATTAATTGGATGTTTATGGAAGTAAAAATGAGATTTGGGAGTTATTTGGAATTTTGGAATCGTTCATCAAAAATTGGAAAAACTGAAAATTTGGTCAGAAATATGCCTGTGGCCGCAGCCAGGGACATCAGTGGTTGCGACCACTGCTCTCTGTCCCACAGGCTGCGACCACTGACCAATTTTAGCAATTGAAAATGTGCTATTTTTCAAACGGTTCCAAACCCTCCCAAATGATTTTGTAACCCCCAAAACACATTATTGGGGTTAAAATCATATCTCTAACAACCATGTCACATATGACTTTATGAAATTCATCTCAATATTGTGTAACACCAAATTTACACAATAAAGGGTAATAGTTGGAAGTTACAAATTTGTAACACCAAATATGTTACATATTTGGATATATCTCATATATCTAAATATTGTAACTCTCTATTATATGTTACAATATGTGACACTATTTGTCACATTTATTTAATCTAAAACATTATATTACAATATAATTTAATATTACATTATATTATAAAATAATATAACATTCCCCCACTAGATTAAATAGTTGTCTATTGTAAACTTATTTAATTAATCATTATATTTAAAATATAACAAATCCCCCACTTGATTAAATAAGAACTCTCTTTTATAGGAGTCATTACATTAGTGCATAGAGTAAAGTGTTTTTCTACTTGAACTTTACTATAGTGTAATTATCACAAAATTTGTCGAAAATTTGGTTGCACTAGGCGTTGAACCATCTTTTCATGATAACAAATCGGTGATAACACACACCTTTGCGATGTTCACTTGAGACCTCTATGTCTCGCTTTGCATCATTAGTGGCCATGTGCACTTTCCATTCAAGGACGTTCTTGAGAATACTCCCAATTCTCATGAGAGGCGGCATCACCCCTAGGTCCATATAAGTAGAATTCTTACAGTATTTTGTTCCCAAAAATACTTGTCTTCACAAGACTGAATTCTATTAAAAATCCTTTCGGTTTTAACCCTCAACTTGGTAACTCACAAGTACTCAATATCTCAGATGAGACTTGTTTTTGAGTACAACTAATATTCACTTGATTGACTTGTTGTTACCTATTGAACCTAACACTAGTTAAATAACTAGTGTTAAGATAGGTTATCATCAGTCGTGAATCTCTTTAGGGAGTTTAAGTCCCATCCCTCGAGATGATGTAGCCACTAAATCCCTCGTTAATGGCTTAGTGAAAGGATCCGCCAGATTTTCACTTGTTCTCACATAGGATATTGAGATGACTTCTCTTTGAATCAACTCTCTTACATATCCATGTCTTAGACTAATATGTCTAGACTTCCCATTATACACTCCGCTGTATGCTCTAGCCAATGTCGCTTGGCTATCACAATGTATCGATATAGTGGAGACATTCTCTTTGATTAGGGGTATCTCTATTAAGAGATCCCTTAACCATTCAGCCTCTTTGCCGGTAGCAGCTAGAGCTATAAACACTGCTTCCATAGTGGAATGAGATATACAGGTTTGTTTCTTGGAACCCCAAGAAATTGCATCTCCACCAAGTGTAAATACCCAACCAGTTGTGGACAAGTTGTCCCCAAGATTGGATATCCAACTTGCATCTGTATATCCTTCTAAGATTGAAGGAAATTTGGAGTAGTGAAGGCTTAGTCCTTTGGTTTTCTTGAGATAACCTAGGACTCTTCCAATCGCCTTCCAGTGATCCACACTTGGATTACTTGTAAACCTACTAAGTTTACTTACTGCAAATGCTATATCAGGTCTAGTACATTGGGCAGCGTACATTAGACTCCCTATAGCACTAGCGTACTCCAATTAAGCCACTGCTCTTCCTTCATTCTTCTATAGTTTTACACTATGATCGAATGGAGTATTGGCATCTTTAACCTTGAGATGGTTAAATTTGTTCAATACTTTCTCAACATAGTGGGCATGACCCAACGCAAAACCCCCACTATGTTTCATTACTTTGATACCAAGTATGGTGTCAACTTCTCCAAGATCTTTCATCTTGAAGGTTGATGATAGAAACCTCTTCGTTTCTTCTATCCCTTTCATGCTATTACTTAGAATAAGCATGTCATCCACATATAAGCAAACAATGATCACATATCCCTTACAAGTTTTGGAATACAAACACTTGTCTCCATTGTTATGTCTGAACCCATTAGGCATGATGGCTTGATCAAATTTCTCATGCCATTGCTTAGGAGCTTGTTTCAATCAATATAAGGATTTTACAAGTCTACATACTTTATGTTCATATTTTGGTAGGACAAACCCTTCGGGTTGTTCCATATAGACCTCCTCATTGAGGTCACCATTAAGGAATGCCGTTTTGACATCCATTTGATGGACATACAAGTTGTGTATAGAAGCTAAAGCGAACAAAATTCTTATAGAAGTTGTTCTTGCAACATGCGCATAGGTATCGAAATAATCGATACCCTCTTTTTGCCTAAACCCTTTAGCTACTAATCTATCTTTAAAGGTTTGAATAGTGCCATAAGTGTGGTATTTTCTCCTAAATACCTACTTACACCCAATTGGCTTAGACCCCGGTGGGAGGTCTACCAATTCCCAAGTGTTGTTGGAAAGAATGGAATCCATCTCATCATTGATGGATTCTTTCCAAATTGTATTGTCTCTCGATTGCATAGCTTCTCTATAAGTCTTAGGATCATCCTCAATCAGAAGTACAATAGAAATTTTCCTACTGACTTCCTCTCTATTTCCTTCTACCATGTAGAATGAAATTCGTTGAGAATCTATCTCATCCACTACTAGACTTTTAAGATTTTTAAGTCTTTGACTTCTTCGAAGTTCAAAAGGTTGCTTTACATTCTTTTGAGAATTCTCCTCTTGAGAATCAACTTTGGATGTAGAAACTTGAGAATTGTTCTCATATAACAAATTTTCCTTTAGAGATGTTGAAGCTTGAGAATTGTTGTCACATAACATATTCTCAAAAAATTCAACTTCTCTAGATTCAATCACAATGTTAGACTCTAAGTCTAATAGCCTATAAGCTTTACTATTGTTGGCATAACCAACAAAAGCACACTTTATGGCTCTTGAACCTAACTTTGTTCTATTAGGTTCGTTTTTCTTGCAATATGCAAGACACCCCCACACTTTGAAGTACCCTATGTTGGGTTTTCTTCCTTTCCATAACTCATATGGAGATATCTCATTTTTCTTCATCGGTATTCGATTAAGAATGTGACAAGTGGTTAATAATGCTTCACCCCATAAGTTGAGATTCAACTTAGAAAACACCAACATAGAATTTATCATATCTAGTTAAGTCCTATTTTTCCTTTCAGCAACACCATTGTGTTGTGGTGTATAAGGTGCGGTGCACTCATAAATTATACCATTTTCTTCACAAAATGTATTGAATTAATTAGAGAAGTACTATCCTCCTCTATCACTTCTTAACACCTTAATCTTTTTATTTAGTTGATTTTCAACTACTAATTTATACAATTTAAAAGCATCAAAAGTTTCATCTTTATGCTTTAAAAGAAACACATAGGTATATCTACTAAAATCATCTATAAAAGAAAGAAAATACCTTTTACCACCTCTAGTTAAAACACCATTTAATTCACAAAGATCACTATGGATTAAATCTAGTAAATTAGACGATCTTTCTACACTAGGAAATTGTTTCTTAATCATTTTTGCCTTAATACATGTTTCACATTTACCATAGTGTTTAATATTGCATGCAATCATACCACATTTTACTACTCTTTTCATGGTTGAAAAACCTATATGCGATAATCTAAGATGCCACAAAAATAAAGAATTATACTCAATAATATAGGCGGAATTAGTATTTTTATTGATAACATTGAAAGCTACATCATTGGTGCACAATTTAACCATACCCTCACAAGAGTACCCCTTTCCCAAAAATACATTTGATTTGGTAAGTATAAGTTTACCGGACTAAAAAATGGCTTTAATGCTGGGCTTGCCAAGCAAATCACCACTTACCAATTTTCTACTCATTTCGGGAACATAAAGTACATTCACTAATATAACTTTCTTTCCGGAGGTGAAAAATACTTCAATGGTACCTTTGCTAAGTAGCCTTTAATTGCCCTCATTGCCCTTTTGAATCTCATGGTTGCCCTTTGAATCTTCAAAGGTCTTGAACAATGATTTGTCATAGGTGACATGGATGGTGGCACATATATCATACCACCACCCTTTCTCCTTGTCTTGAGTTGCATTCACCTCACTACGGGTAGCAACTGTGTTTTCCTCTTGAGTTGCATTCACCTTAGGTCCTTGTTGGTCTTTTCTATGCCTACACTCTCTAGCATAGTGACCATTAGGTTCCAAACCCTCCCAAATGATTTTGTAACCCCCAAAACACATTATTGGGGTTAAAATCATATCTCTAACAACCATGTCACATATGACTTTATGAAATTCATCTCAATATTGTGTAACACCAAATTTACACAATAAAGGGTAATAGTTGGAAGTTACAAATTTGTAACACCAATCACACCCTTAAATTCTCAAGCATTGAGAATTTTCCATAAGCTATCCTTATTGGAAGCACCAAATATCCATAACAAGGGTCCAAACCATTGTATTACAAAACTTTCTTCTCTCCATTGTTATCTTCTCCATATCTTTTATACTTAATTTTAAAAGTATTTTCCAAATCAAATTTAGATCCATCATCAGCCAATTTTCTTGTCTTTTTCTTTAGTACTTTTTTTTAGCTTTGACAAAATTTATCAAAGAGAATAAAAGTTGTAAAAAATAGAGAAAAATTCTATAAAATATAACATATGTGAGCCAATAAGGTTGAGAATCTAATTGCTATAAAATAAATGTTGTAGATCTAATTGATACAACTTGTAAATCATGGTTCCAAGTAGGGGTGCTAAGGATTCAAACCAATCCAATTACCCCGAACCAATCTAATTATAAAAAATTAGATATCCAAATACAATTGGATTTGATTGGATTTGAAAAGTTGGATATTAATTGGATTGGATCGGTTGTTGGATGATACTCTGAAAAATTAATTAGGAACCAATCTAATCAAACCTTAATTAAAAAATATATATTATATTAAATATAAATATATTTAATTATGTTAGTTTATATTAGTTGTCGTTTAGTACATGTTATTATTGTTGTTGTTTTGATCCTATATTAGCACTTTGGAGATATTATTATTGTTATTTTCATGCTATATTAGTACTTTAGTTATTAGTTTGAGACTTACTAGTTTTAAATTTTAATAGTTGTGGTGTAAGCTTTATATTTAACTTGTAAATCCATCATCTTAAGGACTTAATGTGATAATTTTAAGATTTTAATGTAGTATTATTACTAAATATTGTTAGTTTTTTGTATGATTTTTTTATATTTGTTAATTTTTTTAATATTAAAATTTAAGTTAAGAGATAAAAAAAAACATGATTAAAAAAACCGATCCAATCCAATTATAATTAGATCAAATTTGATTGGGTTTTGAAGCTAAATCAGATTGGATTGGATGCTTATTTTCAACATCCAGCCTTTAATTGGATTGATTAGAAGTAAAAATGTTGAATCAGATCAGATAAACACTTAGATGTAGTACTTACCCTAAAGATAGTAAAGAAAAATTATATAAGAATTAAAATAAAACTATAAAACTTCAACTAACAAAAAAATAGTTTTGTAATTAAAATCATATTGATCTCATAAAACTGAAAATGTTTACATTATAAAAAATTACAATTCAAACTTTATTATTATTGCTAATTCAAACTTTATAATTCTTATTCAATTTTAATAATTTATAATTCTACTTTTAACATTATAGGTTTACAATAAATCATAATTCCTTAAATCCCCAACTTTAAATTCATTTTGTATGTTTTGTCAAAAAAGAAATTTTGTTCTATAAATTATTACAATATAAATGCATAATTGTTTTTTAAAAAATTATATTTATTTTTGTAAATAATTTTGCATAGTTTTCTGGCTTAGCCACTAAATGGGTAAATATAGACGAGGCATCTTCTCCGGAGCAGTGGGTTAGTGGTTCATACTCATACACTGAGTTTCAACACAGCACCGGAACTCAATGGGTTTGCAGTGTTGTTTGGGCGGGACAACCTTACACGCCCTCAAGTTTGCGGCGATTCCCTCTTCTTCTTCTTCTCGCTTGGTGTTCAGGTCACTCTCCAAAACCTTCCTCTATCGACATAACAGTCCTGAAAGGCATTCGTTTTCTTTCCCCATTAGAGCCCTCTCCACCTCCACTGTTGAAGCCACAAAAACAACGGAAAGCTCCATAGATGAAAAGGGTATTCTTATCTTTCTCTCTTATGAATGGTTTTTACTTCAATTTTGAATCTTGGATTGAATTGGATACAGACTCAACTCACGTGTGTATGTTTGATATATAATGCAGTTGTGAAACCACAATGGAAAGCTGCAATTGACTTTAAGTGGATAAGGGATAACAAGGATGCTGTTGCTGTCAACATAAGTAACAGAAACTCCAATGCAAATTTGGAGCTTGTACTCGAGCTGTATGAGAAAATGCTCAATCTTCAAAAGGTCCATTTTTCAAGGTTTATCCTTCTTTATTGGCTCTTTTGATATCTGTTAACTTGGTTTTGAGCAGCACTATTGAATATATGAATAATAAGCATAGTGTGTGTGAGAGAAAACATTTTGAACAAGTAATGGTTCAATAGTTTTTTCTGATGAGCCTCAGTTGTGCATTTGAAATGTACAATTAGTATGGGTGGTGTGTCTTGATTGAATCCTATCTAAGTTGTTTTGTTTGTTTAAATGGAGCATATTGTCGATTTTAACGAATCGGGTTTTCTTGCTCAATTTTAGCTAATTTTCACTCGCAGATAGCAGGAAGTTGAGCGGCTGCGTGGAGAGAGGAATGTGGTGGCAAACAAGATGAAAGGAAAGCTTGAACCATCAGAGCGCGAGAAGCTGATAGAAGAAGGTATGATTGATTGGTAGTGCCTTCGTTTCCCCTGTGCTAGTTACTGTTTTTCCTAGCAAGATTCTTCAATTTGTTCTTATTATTACTTGTCATTTGTTATATTTTTGCTCAGGAAAGAATCTGAAAGAAGAACTTCTTAGTTTGGAAGAAGACCTGCTTAAACTCACCGACGACCTTCAGCAGGAAGCTCAATGTATACCAAATTTGACCCATCCAGATGTTCCAATAGGCGGGGAAGATTGTGCAACCATAAGAAAGATGGTATTCTTCTTACATTTTCATCTGTTAAGGTGTCTTGGATTTTGTTTTGCTCTGCTTGCTTCCTACTTATCAATGTGCTTTCTTAGGTTGGTACCCCACGCGAGTTTAGCTTCCCTGTAAAGGATCACCAACAACTCGGGAAAGAGCTTGATCTTTTTGATTTTGATGCTGCTTCAGTGGTACCATGATGATCTTTTTTCTTTGATCCTTTTAGTTGACATGATGGTATAAATGTTCATATAATTGCTGAAGCCATGTATGTGTGGCTTTATGTAATATATCCCACCCCTTACATCAAACTAAGCTTTGAATCCAATCCAATCCTATATATATAATTGTTTGAGCTTTCACTTGTAATAGGCTTTTACACCAACTAAAGTCCTTGTTTTCAGGTCAGTGGATCAAAGTTTTATTATCTGAAGAATGAAGCAGTTATGTTAGAGATGGCGCTTATTAACTGGACACTATCACAAGTTATGAAAAGTGGCTTTACACCACTAACAACCCCAGAACTTGTCAGGTCTTCTGTTGTTGAAAAATGTGGGTTTCAACCTCGTGGAACAAACACACAGGTATATATCTTTCTCCCGTGCTTTATTATAGCTTTAATTTTCTACTTCTTCCATAAACACAATTTTCTTAACAAATAAAGCTAAAATATTTTGCTGGGAGGTGAATTGTTGGAAATCACCTGAAGGTTTCAGTTCCTTTACGCAGGATGCACTTGTTTTTCTTTGAGTCTTAAGGTACTTTGATATCTCTACCATTGTACTGATCATGTTCAAATTAAAAATAGGTCTATTCTATTGAGGGTAGTGACCAGTGTCTCATAGGCACTGCAGAGATTCCAGTTGGGGGAATTCATATGGATTCTATTATTTCTGAATCATTGCTACCCCTAAAGTATGTGGCATTCTCCCATTGCTTCCGTACCGAGGCCGGGGCTGCTGGTGCTGCAACAAGGTAAATTCTCAGCAGCACGCTATACACCACATTGCTTTCAACAAATAAAATGCTCTGGAATATGTCATTTTTGGATTGATGATTGACCCTATACGCGTCACTCTTTTTTTGCTGCAATGCTTTTGTTAACTGGCTATGCTTACCTTCAGGGGTCTGTATCGGGTTCACCAGTTCAGTAAGGCAGAGATGTTCATCATCTGCCGACCGGATGAGAGTGAGATGTATCTTGAGGAGCTCATCAGAATTGAAGAAGACATGTTCTCGTCACTTGGACTACATTATAAGTTAGCAATTTCAATCCAGTGACTTCTAATTGGTTGTGTTATTATCCTGCTCCGTTTTTGATTGATCATGATTGATGAACTTTCTTGGCAGAATCTTGGATATGGCTTCTGGTGATTTAGGTGCTCCTGCTTACCGCAAATATGATATCGAGGCATGGATGCCTGGTTTAGAACGGTTTGGCGAGGTATTGCCACTTCTATTGTCATCTGATCATTTGACATTGTTAGTAGCATTTCTTAATCCCTAATGAAATCGAAATTCATCCTCAAACAGATATCGAGCGCATCAAATTGCACAGATTATCAAAGCCGTCGCCTTGGTATCCGATATCGCCCCTCGGAAACATTAGCAGGGAGCACCCCTAAAAAGGGGAAGAGTAACCGTGCACCACCACAGTTTGTTCACACCTTAAATGCGACAGCATGTGCTGTACCGCGAATGCTTGTATGTCTGCTTGAGAATTACCAGCAAGAAGACGGCTCTGTCATTATCCCTCGCCCACTGAGGCCATTCATGGGTGGCCTTGAGCTTATTACTCCCAAGTCTAGATAAGGAGGCCTCACTACTCTCTTATTCTTCGAGTATAAGTAATGAACGCAGTGTCATTTTCTTTTAGTTTCTCGCATGCATAGGCCTACTTAGACCATCACATTTTGCCTTTTCTTTTTTTACATTATCTCTATCAATATTCTAAGGAAAATTGTAAATTAGTTTGATTCATATTTTACAAAATTGCACTGCGTATAATAACTTCTTGTCATGTGAAAAAATTTCAGTATCGTTCTTTGTTCTTTGGTCAAGACAATGAACCAAATAAAAAATTAAAAAAATATAAAGGTAACCATCAAAAATTAAAAGGGCACGGTGTAAGGCAGGGCAAACATATCAGCTTCAGGTAAGTAGTGAGCTTTTGGCCACAAACTGGAGCTCATAGAACATGACACAACATTTGCTACTTCATGTATTCTGGACTCTTGCCTGTTTTCTTGCTTTGGCCCAATAAGCCACTCGTCCTCAAAATCATTATGTTCTCTGTCAATCTTTGGAAGAACCCAATGCTCTATCAATTTTCTATACAAATAGTCCGGGCGTTGAATACTATCATCATCAACACATAAACTGGTTTTCGAGACCCTTTTGGATTCTCTTCTCTCTTGCTGTTCAAGATCGAGTTTCTGAGCTTCATTGCTCTTGGATTTATTGTTCTCTTGTATAGCCAAAGGCAACTCTCGAACTGGTTTAAGGCAGAGTTTCTGAGCTTCGCACCTCTTGCTTTCCTTGTTGCTTGCATGTGGAGCTAATGGCAACCCTTGGCGCTGTTTAAGCAACTCTTGAGACTGTTTAAGGCACAGTTTCTGAGCTTCATCACTCTTGGATTTATTGCTCTCTTGTATAGCCAAGGACAACTCTTGAGCTGGTTTAAGGCAGAGTTTCTGGGCTTCATCACTCTTGGATTTGTTGCTCTTTTGTATGGCCAAGGGCAACTCTCGAGCTGGTTTAAAGCCGAGTTTCTGAGCTTCGCACCTCTTGCTTTCCCTGTTGTTTGCATGTGGAGCTAATGGCAACTCTTGGTGTTGTTTAAGCAACTCTTGAGACGGTTTAAGGCACAGTTTCTGAGCTTCATTCCTCTTGGATTTATTGCTCTCTTGAATAGCCAAAGGCAACTCTCGAGATGTTTTAAGGCAGGGTTTCTGAGCTTCACCCGTCTTGATTTCCCTGCTGCTCGATTGTGGAGCTAATGGCAACTCTCGAGATGGTTTGAGGAAAAGTTTCTGTGCTTCATTTCTCTTGGATTTATTGCTCTCTTGTACAGCCAAAGGTAACCCACGAGATGTTTTAAGTGGAAGTTTCCGAGCTTCGTCCCTCTTAATTTCCCTGCTGCTCACTTGTGGAGCTAATGGCAATTTCTGGCGTTGTTTAAGCAACTCTGGAGATAGTTTAAGGCAGAGTTTCCGAGGTTCATTACTCTCAAATTTATTGCTCTCTTGCATAGCCAAAGGCAACTCTCGACCTTGTTTAGGGAAGAGTTTCTGAGCTTCGTGCCTCTTACTTTCCTTGCTGCTCACTTGTGTAGCTAATGGCAACTCTTGGCATTGCTTAAGAGCGAGTCCACACCTCTTCGTTTCATTTCTGCTCTCTGGTATAGCCAATGGCAATTCCCGGCAGGGTTTAAAGCTATGTTTCCCGAATCCAATATTGGGTATCCGGATACGAATCTTTCTTCCTACAATAAATTTGAATGAACAGACATAGATTGTTATCAGTGTCTAAAATCAATAAAACCATGGTGCTCACAAACACGAGTTCAAGATTAGAAAAAAGGAACTCACTTTCCTTGTCACCATCGTTAGACAAGGGCTCCACCTCATGCAATCTCCTCTTCTTGTTGTTGCTTATGGTGGGTTGCTCGTCTTCTTGAGTTAAATCACTCGAGTCAACTTGATCAGATTCCTCTACAACTGCCTTAGAAAGGTGCCCACCGTTAAAGTCATTTTTTCTCTTCTTCTTCTTCTTCTCTTGAAAATCATTCTTTTTCACTGTTTTATCACATTTTTCTGTCTCAGTACTTCTTGAGCATTCTTTCCTCAACTTTATCCTCTTCAACTTTGTTTCATCTTTATCTTTTCGAAGCTATTGAAGCACCAGAACGAGAATCATAAGACACTGTATAGAGCAGAACAAAGAACCATCCAAATCCACAAATACCCATTACACATTCAAATGTTATGCACTAAAATCTTTTTGGGTATCAGTGTTTCTCATTATTCGATAATAAACAATTTCATAAAAAAATAAAAACAGAACAACGTTCTTAACTTAACCTCGATATGTTTTAGGTCGTTTAAGTTATCAATTTTACCCAAAATCCACACAAATCAAAATCAAAATCCATCGAACACGAAGAACAGACAACAAAATCAAAATCCCTCCAAACTCGATTATTGTTCGATATGCTAGTAAAAAGAGAGGCCTTGTTGTTGTGATTAACAAAGCAATAACCAGATTTGCTCAACGAACCTTAATCAACTCGTCCAAGGCCTCTCCTTTGTTCGCATTCGGAGGTCCATGATAAGGATAACACCGAGACATTCTTTCTCTCTAGTCCGATCTAATAATCCTGGTGATCAATGATTAGGGTTTCGATTGAAGAGAAAGCAATTTCACAAACCCTAGAGAAGAAGAGATTGCGCTTTTCTCTTAACCCAAAAAATCTCAGTGTTTGGGCTTTATATATATATATACATATCGAGATTCCTGAATTTGCTTTAAATCGGTTATATATTTTTCTTTTATACCGATAATGCCCTTATTATAAGACCAAGCCAAACTGTTTTCTAGCAAAACGCGGGAACAGAAAATAAAATCGACACGTCGTCGTTTTAGTTTAACAAAAACAAAAACGACATGCCGTCTCTAGCAGAACTTGCGCAACAGCTGTTGTTATAAACTTTCTGTTAAATTTAATGTAAACATGGATTATTTAAAATTAACGTAAATTTAAGGCTGTTTAATGAAAATAACTTTTTCAATGTCTTTTTTTAAAAAAATTTCTTTATGTTTTGTTGGATGGTATGTATATGTGTTAATGCAAGATTTGTAAATTATGTATATATGTAGTATATATATATTTTTTGACATTATGTATATATATGTAGTATTAACTAAATATGTTAACATGAATTATTATATATATAAAAAAGTTATTTAAGATTTTTGTCCCCTAACTATGATATATATATTATTGTATCCCTGATTTTTTCAAGTCGTTAAAACTTTGCTCGAACTATTCACATAGTTGTAAAGTGAGATTTCGGTTAAGTTTTATCCTTAATAAATTGCTGACATGACTATTTGCTCATTGACTTGTCATTGTCACGTCAGCATTATGTATAGAATTTAATATAAAAAAATAATTTCAAATTAAAAAATGTGTACATCTTATAAAAATCCCAAATAGCCTAAAATAAAGTATTGCTAACTAAATTAAGTTTTTTATTAATAAAAACATGAATTAAGATATTTTTTTTTTCAAACCATGCAATATTGCAGAAGGAAAAAAGACGAGAAGAGATTATATAACTTAAGTAAATCAACATAAGATAGGAGGTAGAGGATGAAGATCTCAAGGCTTAAGCAAGGTTCAAAATTTTTGTCCTAAAAGCTATTTTTTACCTCATAAGAACACTTTTGGAATATTCTCTAAAAATGCTTTTAAGGATTTATTAAGTATTCTCTCATATTCATCATAGTGTTCTTAAGATGAGCATGTCATCACAAGTATTCTAATCTACGTAATGTGTTTTTTCACATTCACACATTACATCCAAGTGAGCAAGATGATTTTTATTTATAGTGTTCTCGTGAGAGTTACAAAACTTATGATCATTATTTCTTAAGAATTGTAACTCCACTCTATATGTTACAAAACTTATTATGATCATTATTTATCAAATTATAACTCCACAATATATGTTACATTTGACAAAATAACTTTTGTCACACTCTATTATTTGTCACATTATTCATTTAATCAAAATATTATATTATTTGTTAATAATATAACATCAACTAAGACCGAAGCCGATAAAGCACATTTTTATATTATTTAATAAAAGTTCCATATTTCAGTAACATGTATAGTTTGAGGGGAATTTTTAACATCGTGAATCATTCATGGGACACAATCATATAGTAGTCTTAGTTCGGAGGACATAAATGCTATTTATTATAAATCAAATCTTATAGTAATTCATTCAGAGATGCACAGAATAAAATATCTCATAAAAATGATTTTATTTCACCAAAAAGCCTTCTTTTCCAAACAAGGGAAGATATATTTTATTTAAAGAAAATATTTCTATAAATAAAAATAATCTTTTCAGTTGGAAAAGTCATTGTATAGTCGAATTGCTAAAGGAAAGAATAACAAGCAAATTTCACAATTTAATTCTTAAATTTTTTTTTCTTTAGGCAAGAAAATAATTTATTTATTTACAAAATATTTTTTAAAAATAAATAATTAGATCTTTCATTTTGACGATATGAACACAATATATGAATTAAACATGACTTTTATATATACCAAGATTTAAAGAAGACACACTTTTAAATAATAATGATATTGTCTATTAAGATAGTAAAAAGACTTTATATATGAGAATAATTCGAATTTTGGATCATTAAGACTTATTGATCTTTCAAGCAATAAATTGACAGGAAAAATTGCAGAAGAACTAACGCATCTTGTGGAATTAATTCAACTTAACCTATCGTAGAACAATTTGTGTGGAACAATTTGTCCAACAACAAGCTCGATCTCTGGTAAAATTCCCTTCAGCATGGCAACAATGACTTTTCTGAACTACCTGAATTTGTCGAATAACAAATTGTCTGGAACTTAGGACCTGGTTTGCGATTGGAAAATTGTATTTTCAAAAAGTGTGTTTCTGAAATAAAAATATGAATTTATAGTCTGAAAACATGTTTTTGAAAATATGATTAGTTTAGTATCTGAAAACTATTTTTGGTGGGTTTTAAAATACTGAATATATAATTGGTAGGAAATCTGAAAATATAAAAAAATGATAGATTTGTAGGATTTTAGGATACAATGATTTGAAATAAGAGAAAACATGATTTTCTTGTTTTTCATTTTAGAACATAAAATTAGAATACTGATTTGAATTTTATTTTCAAAACCATCTTACCAATCACTTATTCTTGTAGGTCCCACTGTTTTCAAATTTTTAAAATGATAAAATTGGATTTGGATTATATACCAATCACACCCTAAGACTTTGTTGATCTCCTCTAACATGCTCAAGAGAAGAGACTTTACAAAGTCATTGCGATTCAAACAGTGATGAAATATGATGGTTTATGAATTTGGGATAAAGAAAATAGTGACGATTTGTAGTTGTTTAGAATATTTGATGAGTAGTAGTAGTGGCTAGAGTAACGATGAGTTATGATATTATAGTTGATGTTGTTGAATGGACAAGTGAAGAAACTTGAGTTTGGAGGAGTAAGGTTTACGTTTTAGAGAGTATAAGATAGTAGAAAATAGTAGAGTTTTATTGATGACTTATTGTTTGTAGTTACACTGTTTGCTACCCATGATGGGGTATTTATAGTGGCTAGCTCACTTTACATTTGTGGCTAGAATTATTTGTTCTGGATTTTTCCAGGGTATTTGATTTACAAATACAACTTTTAGACTAATCTACATAATAAAAACTATTTATGCATATAGCTTCTAGGAAGTTCTAGACTATAAAGTATTTTAAAAAATGTCTTTGAAGTTCTTCTATTCTACAAATATCTAGAAAATTTTTGAAGAAAATATTCTACAAATGTCTAAAACGTTCTAGAGTATTCAAGAAATATGTAGCAACTTGTAAAGAATGGCGGTTTGACCAGAATTGGTTTCAATTGGGAATTGGAATTAGATTTGTTGGAGTTTGTGGAAACATTTTGCTCATAATATCTTGGAGACTTGCCTATTTCCAGTTCTTAAATATCCTGGGAGAATGGCTTTATGTGACAGTGTCTCTGTCAAAATGGCCAAACTGAAGATAATGTTTTCCAGTTTATTAACAGGTAATAAATTATGTACTTTGGTTTTTTCTATGTTTTTAAATGGGCTAAGATGACTTGTAGTTTGCTATCTTTCTAATTTAATTTCTCTGTTTTGAATTTATGAACTGATCTGCACTGCATGCATGCACGTACGAAGAACTTTCGATCTTCTCATAAGTGATAGTTTAATTTTAATGTGTGTTATATGTATTTTATTATATTTAAATTAGAAATATATTTTAATTGTAACGTGTTTAAGAAAAAAAAAATATAATTAAAAGAGTATAATAAATATATTAATTAAAAATTTAGGTACTAAATAAAAATTAAAAATAATAGATAAAAATTAAAGTAGATTATTTAAAAGGAATATAGATATAATTTTAACTATTTTATGTATATTAGTAATTTTTTTTTAAAAGAAAATTAAAGTTGAAGGGAAGAAGCCATATTATCGTTATCTTTTATTATTAGATTCTTTTTTATTATTGGTTGATTTGATTGATGAGTATATATATTTAGTACTCTAATAGTTGTGTTGTCATGGAATAAATTTAGTGGGTCACCCACCGTCATTCACTCCATATATTTGCAAAATTATCCAAACCAATTTGTTTGTCAAACCTTTACTAAGAAAAATTCAGTCAACGAAATACAGGTCTGATTGGTTCGTGATTGGAAAACTATATTTTTGAAAAGTGTGATTCTGAAATGAAAATCTAAATTTAGTGACTAAAAACATGTTTATGAAAATGTGATTGGTTCATTATGTGTAAACTGTTTTTGAGTTTTAAAAAACAGAATCTGTGATTGGTAAAATATTCAAAAATATAACAGAAACAAAAATATGTAATTGATTGAGCTAAATTTAAAAATATTTTATATGATATAACATAAACATAATTAAATGGTTTGTGATATTAAATTTTAATTTGCCAACAAATTTAATTAAATGAAATTTAAAATTAGTGCATTGATTGAATTTATAATACTTGTATATTCTCACAAGTTTTTTTAATCATAGTTATTTTTTTTTGATTAATTAAGCTCTATTATTATAATTAAGCCACATTTATCCAGCAATATAATTTCTGATAGTTATATTCAAATGCATGTCAATTTCTAAATATTGTTAATGTCTCTCATTAGTTGAAAACAACATTAATTATGGCAAAAATAAAAAAACTAAATTCGAAATTAATGTAGAAAAAATATATTTACATGTTGGTAACTTGCTATACCAAGTTACTATGTTGTCAAATCATCATAATTATTAGTACTAATCTATAGGTAGTAATCACTGAGAAATCTTCCATTTATATATATATATATAAAAGTTGAACTAATATAAAATCAGTCAAGAACTTATTTAAAAACAGGGACACAATATCAAACAAATTCATGATCAAGACTAACAATATCAAACATTTCTCCTTAGAAGTTAGGAAATAGAATTTGCAAAAAAAAAAAAAGTTTGGAAATAGAGAAAACTTGATTTTAACGTTTTCAATTTTACAACTAAAACTCATACTTTTGATTTGGATTTTATTTTTGGAAACACGCTACCAATCAGGAATTATAGTAGGTCCCACATGTTTTAAAATTTTGAAATCATAAAATCTGATTCAAATATACTACCAATCAAGCCCTAAATTACTAAATGAAGTTCTTATTACTCAAAGAACTTTCAAAATTTAAAAGAAACAGCTACCCATATTTCCATAACTAACTTTAATCCATCCAAGATTGTGTATAATATAAATATATATCTTTTATATAAAATGTGTATAATTTTTTGATTTAATAGATTTTTTGATTTAAATTTAACGGAATATTTTTATATTTAACTGTGGAAGATTAGAAATACGACTTAAATTTAAATAAAATTAAATAAATAAAATGTTTATACTTTTTCGGATCCTGTATTTTTTTTGATTACTTGTTTGGACCATGTGCTTTAAAAATTTTAGTTTTGGACCCTATATTTTGTAAAATAGTTTAAGTAAATCCTTAAACTCAATTTTGATGAAGAAAAAATTGAATATAACAACACATTTTTTAAGTAGAATGATTTTATTTTTGTTCTGAATTGTTAGTTTGGTGAATTATTTGTGATTTTAGTTGAAAAAACTTTAACCAAAATCGGGTTTAGGGTTTTATTTAAATAATTTTACAAAACATAGGGTCCAAAAAATAATTTGTCAAAATACAAGGTCCAAACAAGTAATGAGACAAAACATTGGGTCCAAAAAAGTATAAGCCCATAAATAAATAATTAAACAAATTAATATAGGATATCTTTTTTAGATATTTTATAATAATAATTATTTAAAAATAATAAAATCATAAGTTTTATAACTTAAATAAAATTTAATTAAACTTAAACTTAAACTTCACGTATTAGAATAATATCATATTAAACATATAATATAATATAATCTACTATCAACTAGCAACAAACTTAAATTTAAAATCCACTTATAATATTAATATTATATTAAACATATAATATATAATATCTTTTTGTCAGGGCCAAATTAAAAAACTATAACAAAACATAAACTTAAAAAAAATAAATTAAAATAGGATATTTTAAAGATATTTAATGATAATTGAAATAATTAAATCATATTTATTTAAAAATAATAAAAAATAATAAAGCCATGCTTATCATTTTTGTAATCTTATAAATTTGTAAGATAGTTTGTTTTTTATCAAGCGATTGTAGCTCTTTTTCTTCATCAAATTCAAAGAACATTGCGAGATACATTAAAAACTAAAAATAGCTGATGCATATATACTACTTTACACTATGACTTTTTCTATTCTAATTTTATTTATATTATTAATTTTTTCAAAAATATTATTGTAATTTATATATATCATGTAGCCATGTAAATATAGACAATGTTTTGCCCTAATTTTTTAATACATTCATGTTATACATTATATTAAATATCTTTTATTTATTTTTATGATATTGTTTATTTATTTCAAAATTATATAATAATTAAAAAAATATAATAAAACTAAATACATGTTTGAATAAGCATGTTTACAACTTTAAAACTAAACAAACGAGCATTGCACGTTGCTTCTACCTAGTATATATATAAATATATATATATATATATGATACGTGCACGTTTGCTTAGTTTTATTTATAGAATTTTTAAATTATTTTTATAAAATTGTATCATTGTCATATGAATTTCAAACAACTAAAAAATATTATATATAGAAGATTGACATAAACAAATTAAATGAAAAATTAAACCAAAACATTGTTTATAATTTTTTAAAATATATATATAATATGATAACCTTTTTAAACATAAATGATATTTTTTTTAATAAAACTTAAGATTATGTATCATATATTATTATAATGTTATTTTGTAATATTTAAATTTATATTAATGTTACACCCAGATTTCGAGACCTGAGGTTGTGACCTCGAAAGCTGGATTCGTCAGGTGTGAGCTCGCAATACCTAAAGTGCATGGGTCGTGGTCCAGGTGCCAAACCTCGAAGCAAGGTGGCAATCTCGAAGATATGTAACCTCGAAGTTATTTCTAAGCTCGAAAGACATAGTATCGGAGTATGTCTGTTGTTGGGTGTCTTTGGATCGAGTAGCCCGAGCTTGGCAAGGGTGCAAGCTCGGAATGTAATGACCTCGGTGGTATTTACCCACTCCAAGCTGGTCCTGAGGAAAGTTATACAGCTCGTAACTTACTTAGAGACCTAGACTGACACGATGCTGATTGCTGACCTCGAACGACATAGTGAGTCATTTGATGAGACGTAGTCCGTGCATTCAAAAGATATTTATTGTTGTAACTTCCCTACATTAAAGGGATATTAAATAGTCTGTTATATGTCTCCTGGTCTTCAGAGACGTTTCCTTGTATATAGGAGTTACATAATTTAATGCCATTATTCCCATTAATAAAGATGAGAATCTTCCCAAACTATGTGGGAACGAACTCTGAAAAACCTCTATAAATAGAGAGGTCACGAACACTTGAAAGGGACTGAATTTTGGTTATCTTGAGAGAATCTCTGGAGAATTCATCCCTGAAGGATTTCCAGAAAATTCTAAAGTCCTAATAAAAAAGACTCGTGGACTAGGCAGAGTTAACTGCTGAACCACGTAAAAAATCCCCATTGTTCTATTGTATTATTCACCTTTGCCATAGTTTTATTGTTTACGTGCTCTACATTTTAAGTTGACGAAAAACGGCGTCAAAATTTTGGTGCTTTCATTGAGAGCCTTAAGCAGTGCAATCCCTGAATAGCTATGGCCGCGAATGATCAGAATATTCCTGAAGAAAACTATCCATGACGCCCTGGGAAATAGCCAATGGTAAATCCAGAAACTAAAGAGAGAAGTGAGTCTTCTGATTCTCGGGGACCTCTAGCACCTCTGGCTCCAAGGGATAATGAGGACATGTACTATAATCCTGAACGGTACGTCCCCATTGTGGAACTTGAAAACTGACAGTTAAGAAAACAGTTGGCTGAGGCCAATAAGCGGAACGAGGAATTGGCTAGGTAAGCTGCGGAGGCCCAGGCGGCTCAGCCCCAATCTCCACGGGAGAACCAAGTCCCACCTCTGCGGGGCGTTCATGTTCCTCCCCGCAGGCCTCGTGGGCGACCTCGGAAAACGCTGCCACAAGGAGACCGGAGCAACCTCCGCCACCAGCAGAGCAACTTGCTCCCTCAAGACCCTGAAGAAACACTCGAGCTAAAGCCCCAGTTAACTCAACTGTAGAGTTACCAGCAGAAACTGGGAATAACCGAGCCCCTGCAGAGGCTCGGACTCAGACTCCTGGCGATCCACATAATACAACCGAGCTGGCGCGAGCAAACTCAGGACCATCCAGACCCCGAAATGGGTGGCAACCACCATCACCCATACG
Source organism: Humulus lupulus (assembly GCF_963169125.1). Taxonomy (NCBI): domain Eukaryota; kingdom Viridiplantae; phylum Streptophyta; class Magnoliopsida; order Rosales; family Cannabaceae; genus Humulus; species Humulus lupulus. Next base: position 6,838,638 of record NC_084798.1, read on the forward strand.
GTTCCCGCCATCGCCAATAAGATATCCCTCACCACCTCGGAGGAACGTGAGGCCAACTCAGAGTGATGAGGAAGGGCGGGTAGGACAGAAACACGGTTATAAGGGAGCTGCAAGGGAACGGAGAGACGCCCAGCCTACGAAAAGTGTAACGACCCCAAATTCGCTATTAAGGCTTAAGGGCCTTGATTAGTGTGCCGGGAGGGCATAAATGGGATTAGAATGAATAATGCTTATTTGAATGTGATATTATGTGATTAATAGTGTTTAAATGATATTATATGATAATTGATGATATTATATGATAATATGAAATATTTATGTCATATATGTGAGAGCCACATTATTATGTGGATAATTCTGTAGCCGGCGACTCGAGGCGATCTTAGGGCTAGATAGCGGGAAAAGTCACAACGGGGCATTATAATTGACTTTGGACAAGTCAGGGGTATTTTAGGTATCGGGTAGTGATTTAGACTATCGGGTGATGAAAATAAGTAATTGGAGATATATTTGAGGTTAGGATGTTTAGGCGGGAATATTGGGGAATTTTACTATTTTGCTCTCGGGGACATTTTTGGTACCCCGAGCTTTGGGATTAATCTAATAACCTAAGGATATACTTGGAAAGACTTAGAAAATACTAGACAGAAAGTGTAAACCGACCCTCTCAGCCTTCTCTCTCTTCTCTCTCTTAAGGAAGAAGAACAACTCTGAATTTTCAAGAGAAACAAGCTGAATATTTGGGAATTGAAGGGAATAATCTGGAGGATTAGCTCAAGAACTGATCAAGGACTGAAATAGAGCCAAGGTAAGCTTTGAATTTTCGTTTATGAGGTTAGAAATTTTGAGAAATGGCTGAGTTTTGAATATTTGTGGTTTTGGTATTTAAGGTGGAAATTGAGGCTTGAAACTTTGAAGATAGGTCAGGGGATTCTTGGAGGAACGATTCTACAGCTGAGGTAAGTTTCAATTCAAAGTTTGATGGTTGAATTTTAGAATTTCCATGGCTGGTTTTGAGTTTTTAGGTTTGAAATTTCAGAAATTGGAATTGGGATTTTGGTGAGTGTTAGGCTGGATTTTTGGTTGAATTGTGTTGTTTAAATCATTCTAAGGATGTTGTTATTGATTGATTTTGAGTTGGGAGATTTGGGATGGCTTAAGGTGAGGTTTAGAGATTGAAAATGGTGGATTTTTCTGGGCATGAAGGGTCGGGCCGCGACATAGTTCTCGGTGAGCCTTGGCCCTTGAAGGCTGAGTTTTGCTGAGGAAGGAGGGCGGGCCGAGGCATGGTCCATGTAGGGTCGCGACCCTTACCTGTTTTTATGCTTTAGGATGGTTTTGCTTGGGGCCATGTTGCGACATGGGAGGTCTATGTCGGGGCCCTTAAGGGATTTTGGGATTTTGAGATTTTAGGCTTGGGAATTTAACCTAGGGTGCTCAAGATTGAATCTTTTACCATATTTGGTGAAGTTCAATGTTCCGGGGCCTAGAACTTGGTTTAGAAACTCATTTAAGATGGTTGACGGTATCTTTTATCATGGTTGTGACTAGGTTCTAAGCTAGGGCTCGGGGATCAGATCGTGCTCAAGGAGTATCGCATGTAATTAGTTCATCTAAAAGCCAAAGGTAAGAAAACTACACCCGGTTGAATATTTGAACGGGACTAAGGGCTCCCTGATATATATGATTGAAAGAATGGTATTATGCCATGTAAATTGTAAACCAAAGGCCTAAGCGTGCCACGGTTAACTTGTGCAAATGGCGTGGCTCAGACACTGGTATCCGAGGACAGCTTATTATGCATTGAGCTCGGTTTAAGCGGGCCGGAGTCAGTGGGTTAAACAGAAGGTGCGGCCTAGGGTGTTGGCCCTAGTATTTGTGTAAATTGAATATTGTATTTGGCTATAAATGTTGATTAATGAGATTGTTGAGTAATCTAAGTGTAGATGAGGTTGTTTGTACCTTGAAGTATGCTTACATGCTATGGATTGAATATTTGAACATGCTTATTAGAATATCTGTTTGATATTACTGTATATGTTGTGTATGTTGTTTTCTTGCTGGGCCTCGGCTCACGGGTGCTGCGTGGTGCAGGTAAAGGCAAAGGCAAGATCGATCAGCCCTGATTGGAGAGCTCTGTTGGGTGAATGTACATGACAAGCCGCTCAGCCACCACGGTTGAGGAGATTACAGGAACGAGAGTACATAATCACCTGTTTTTCCTTAGTAGGGCTAATGATGTCTTTGACTTTTGAATTTTTTTAAATCAACTTGTAAACACTAAAGTTTTGAGGATCCCTTCTGTAAACTGTTTATAATTTATAAAATGTATCTTTTGAGGCCAAAGTATCTTTTAACCCTAGAACACCTTAACTAATGACAAGTTTTGATTAAAATGACTTGATTAGCGAGTCTTGCACTTTTATAAACACAGTGTAGTGGTCTTGGCTAACCAGGACGTTACAAAAAGTCACATGTCTCGGTCTCGCACTGCAGAGACGAGGTAGCATGAAAGAGATCCATCTCAGAATAATCATGCCACAAGCCTTGCCAGTGACGACTCAGAAGACACTAGATCAGTCAGCATGTATGATCAAGGTCGAAGAAAAACTGGAAACCATAGGAACCACTCCGACCTGCGGGAGCACCTGAATCAGAATCGGGGTAATGGTAATCCATCGAACCTAGACCTGAGAGATCGCCTAAATGGGCGCAAAGATCCCCTGCAGGGGCGCGAGCCTAGAATTGTGATCAATGATAGCCAATTTCAGGCAAGACCCCCTGCAGACCCGGTTCAAGAAAGAATTGATCAACTGGAAAGGGCCTTTAGGCTCTTGCGAAATGAGCGAGGTCGGAGTCGGGATGGGGATTCATATGAGGAGCTTGAACCATTCGCTCCCTATATTTCCAACACTCCGTTTCCTCAAGGGTTTCAGATTCCTCATGTCCCGCCTTTTGAAGGGAAGTCCGACCCGTACGGTCATCTGAGTACATTTAACACCATAATGAGAGCAAGTAATGTGGGTTACGAGCTCAGATGCATGTTATTTCCAGCATCGCTTACAGGACCAGCAAAAAGTTGGTTCGAGAAATATAAAAGACATTCAATCACTTCTTGGGATCAGCTATCAAAGGATTTCAAGAAGCAGTTTAGAGCCATGATCGGGGTAAGGCCCGAGGCATCAACTTTGACCAATGTTCGGCAACAGCCAGGCAAAACGTTGAAAAGCTACCTTACAAGGTTTAATCTGGAGGTTGCCCGAGCTCGAAATGTGGATGACAACAGTCATCTAATGGCTGTCCAAGCTGGGATAATGCCGGGAAGTCCTCTCTGGGATGATATGCAGAGAAAACCTGTGAGGTCCTTAACCGAGTTTAATAGGCGAGCTCAGAGGTTTGTCAATGTAGAGGAGGCAAGGTCAACACTGAATATGACTTCTTAGCCCGTAACTACAGCGATAAACGTAAACTCTGCCTCGACCTCGGCAGACCCATCAGCCTCAAAACCCCCTGCAGAAAACCCTTCCAAAAGGAAGAAGAACGAAGGAAGTAATCCCGAGGCGGAAGGGGGAAAGAAGAAGAAAGGGGAAAGGTATTTCTCCGTGTACAAAATGTATACCAAGCTCAACAAGTCTTGGGAGAAAATATACCTGGCCAATGAAAACAAGGTCCCTTTCAAGCGTCCAGACCCCATGAGAAATCAGAAGTCCAAAAGAGACTCCAGCAAGTACTGTCAATTTCACAAAGACACTGGGCTCACTACTGATGAATGCAAGCAGTTGAAGGACGAGATCAAAACTGATCTCGAGAGGATATTTCAGACAGTATGTCAAAAACTAGAGTATTAATCAGGCCTCAACTAGCCAGAGGGCAGCTGTGCAACAACCTGTTCAAAACAATAGTTCTTGAGCAAGGGAAGAAGAAAGGCCCCCTCCGATTGATGGAGAAGACGTGATGACCATCTCGGGCGGGCCTCATCTCACAGGGACAGGCAAGAATGCCCAAAAGTGGTATGTGAACGAGCTAAAAACTAGGGATGGGTCCACTTATGAACCCAAACCTAGAGCTCTAAAGTGCCAAAAGATTGAATCTCAGCCGATAACCTTTACCGAGGACGATGCGTCCCATGTTCAGTTTCCCCACAATGACCCACTGGTCATCACTCTCCAGCTCACGAATAAGAGAGTTCAACGAGTTCTCATAGACAATGGGAGCTGAGTTAACATTCTCTATAAGGCCACCTTAGAAAAGATGGGACTTGCGCTTCGAGTCCTAAAAGCCTGTGCAACGACCTTGTACGATTTTTTAGGAGAGGGGATTGCCTGCATGGGTTCCATTGAACTCCCGGTAACCTTGGGAGACTACCCAGTCTCAGCAACCAAAGTGATGGAGTTTTTAGTAGTGGACCTGCCATCGGCCTACAATGTGTTGCTCGGGAGACCCGCCCTAGTAGGGCTGGGGGCAGTCTCGTCTGTAAGGCATTTGGCCATCAAGTTCCTGACTTCTAGTGGCATCGGGACGCTGAAGGTAGACTAGTTAGCTGGAAGGGAATGCTATAGCATTTCCATAAGAGGAAAAAAATAGGCGAGCACACAAGCACTCATCGTTATTCAGACTAAGGACGGGGTAGTCTTGGAGATAGATGAAGAGATCGATCCAAGAGTGGAGGAAAGCGCTGATCTCGAAGAAATCAAGCTCAAAGAATCAAATTCCTCGAAAACGGTAAAGCTCGGGAAAAATCTTCAGGAAGAAACTAAATAGCAATTAATTTGCTTTTTGAAGGAAAACCAGGATGTCTTCGCATGGTCACATTTGGACATGGTAGGAATAAGTCCAAGTATAGTGATCCACGTGCTGAATATTGATAAAAGCTTCCCGCCGAAGCAACAAAAGCGAAGACAATTGGACGACGACAGGAAAAAGGCCCTAAAAGAGGAAGTTGACATGTTAAAGGCAAACTGATTCATTAGGGATGCTTTTTACCCCGATTGGGTAGCCAATCCGGTACTGGTCCCGAAGCCCAATGGGCATTGGCGAACCTGCATTGACTACTCGGACCTCAACAAGGCCTGTCCTAAGGACTGCTTTCCCTTACCACGAATTGATCAGCTCGTGGATGACACGGCAGGGCATGGACTAATGTCATTCATGGATGCCTATTCTGGATATAACCAGATTGCCATGCATGCCCCCGACCAGGAACATATGAACTTCATAACAGATAAAGGGTTGTATTGTTATAACGTCATGCCATTCGGGCTCAAAAATGCTGGAGCCACATACCAGCGGCTCTTAAACATGATGTTCTCCGAGCAAATAGGGAACAACATGGAAGTTTATGTTGACGATATGTTAGTCAAGTCTTAACTTAATGATAACTATGTCGATGATCTCGAAGAATGCTTTGCCATGCTCCTAAAATATAACATGAAGCTTAACCCTCAGAAATGCTCATTTGGAGTATCCTCAGGAAAATTCCTGGGTTTCATTATAAATGCTCGAGGAATAGAAGCTAATCCAGACAAGATCCAGGCCCTGATCGATATGCCCTCACCCCAAAAACACAAATAATTCTAGAGTTTGACCGGTATGATGGCGGCACTAAGTAGGTTCATCTGGAAATCTACAGACCGTTGTCTTCCATTTAGGCAGGAAATTTGAATGGACAGAGGAATGTGAGTTTGATTTTCAGGAACTCAAGAAACACCTCGCAGAACCCCCTATACTGTCAAAACCCATTACGGGAGAAATTCTATACTTATATCTTGCTATGACCGAGCACGCCATAAGTGCAGTGCTCGTGCGAGAGGAAGAAAAGGTGCAAAGGGCTATGTATTACGTTAGTAAAAGGTTATTGGGGTCAGAGTCGAGATATCCTTTGATGGAGAAGCTAGCTCTCAGCTTAATTCACTCATCTCGAAAACTTCGACCCTACTTTCAAGCGCACCCAATCCATGTACTAACTGATCAACCACTAAGACAAGTCTTGTCTAAGCCAGAAGCGTCATGTCGACTTCTTAAATAGGCAGTTGAACTCGGGCAATTCGAGATCACCTATCATCCAAGGACGACCATTAGGGCGCAAACCTTGGCAGACTTCATAGTGGACCAACGATGAAGTTATAACCCCGACCCACGAGCTGTGGAAACTTTACATTGATGGGTCATCTAATGAAAATGGATCAGGGGCAGGAGTAATTTTGATCACTCCTGCAGGAAGCATATTTCATTCTGCCTTGAGATTTGACTTCAACGCATCAAATAACGAGGCCGAATACGAGGCTTTACTGGCGGGACTTCACATAGCCAAAGATCTCAAAGCTAAAGCAATACATTGCTACATCGACTCCCAGCTAGTGGTTAACCAAATCACTACTACAAAAAAGGATTGTTAGGACTAGCATTGCGAGTCCTAAAAAAGTTTTTAGGACTCGCGCCCTGTTAAGTGCCTTTAAGAAATTTTTTAGGACTCATGCTGCGAGTCCTAAAAAATCAGGTTGAGTGCATTTTAATAAGTTTTTAGGACTGGTAGTAAAAGAATGCACATAAAAAATTAAATTAATTTAACATTGGTAACATTGAATTTATGTTTGATTAGTTCTAACACCTTCTAATAGAAGAAATAAAATTTTTTATTCAAAAATTTTATAAATTTATTACAACAACAGTCAACAATAAAAAAATAAACCAAATTTACATATTACAAAGACAAAAATTACATAGCAAACTTAATCAAAATATATTTCATCAGATACAAATATAATCTCAATTATGAGTAATCAATTTTGTGCAACATGAACAAGTTATAAGTATACTCGAGTATTCTTATACGAGTTGTTCAACTTTATCTTGTATTTCTCAAGTTTATGTTGAAGTGACTTGAGTGCAGCAGCTGTTGTGCTCTTTCTCTCTAGTTCCTAAAACACTAAAAGTTGTAGCTCTTTATTAAAAAAATGCACACACAATGATACAATATACAACAATTTATTCTGGAACAACGAATTCATCAAACCCAAATTATTTAAGAGAAAATCCTGAATGCATTATAAATCATGAATACATAATAATGTTGTACTAATGATGAAAAGCCACTAAAAACTAAATTTTGACATAACTTTACTAGGAAACATATAAAGTTGCATTAAAGCTATACTCGACTGACTAACAAAAAATAACGACCTTTGTCCTCGAAAGAGATCATGTAAAAATTAAAATATTTACCTCAAATTTATGAAGCAGTTTGATCTGCTAAGTAGAACCCTAACTTTGTAAGTGTACCACAACAATAACATCAAAATTGGTTAAATCCTTTATGCCAAAACCTGCAACAACACCAGTGAAGTTCTCTTATTTTCTGAAACTGACGCTCTTTCAGCCTAAAAAAACAAAGCATGTTCAACAAGTATAAGTACCACTACTAAGTAAGATTGCAATCATCACATATTAAACTACAAATTCTATCAAATCTCGTTCAAAAATCCATTGCCTTAAGTGGTAAGTACATGATCTAGCTCCTCTTGTCTTAAGAAGATCACGAAAGAACTCGAGCCTTCCACTTCTTCTGTAATATTTCATGATCTAGAGCACATGAATATTGCAGAAGAAATAGAAGGCTAGGCTCTTCCATGATCTTCTTAAGACAAGAGCCAATAGTCTTTAAGTAAATTGATATGGGCTGACACTAATTTAAAAATGACATGCAACACACACATAAAACTTGCTAACCAAATCTGACATCACTATCTATCTAGTCACAGTTAAGGCACACACATATTTAATCACAATTATGATGATACATACATGATACAATAGTATATATATATGTATAGAGTAAGGCACGCATATATGTAGGGATAAAGAGAAAGCTTAATGAAACTAAAGTACTAGAAATTAGTAATAGATTTAGACCAAGAAATCTTTAGTGGGACTAAGAATCATGGTACTAGAAAATCAAGTAACTGCTATAACATACAATTAAAAATCTCAGCACTAGAACAATCAAAACCATTTGAGCAATAAGGAATGAATTTTAATAGGTAAAAAAAGAAAAAGAGAATATATAAACTTTAGAATGAATGAATCACTAAGATGATCTTATCATTGATTCACTATAGCATCTGGTTATAACTATAGCATATATATAATTAGTCATCATGATTTGTCCTACTTGATGCATAAATTAAAGCAAGGCTTTTGGAATGATTATTCATTGAAATTTGGAGTGTCCCACTAAAATAATTCCAATTAGTACTAATATTAAGGCTAATTCTGAACCAAATCCATTTAAATAATCTGCTTTCAAAACAATAGAAAAAAGAAACAATATCTCATGATAGTAAATTAGTTTCCTAACAGAATATTACCTTCTGTTGTTAAAAGAAATGACAATTCCTCCATCCCTATTGCCAATAAACTATTGATTTAGTTCTTTCTAGAAAATGACATGAAACTAAAAATATCAATGGACAGTTGAAGCTAAAAAAATAACCTACTATTATTATTTTTCATGAAAGTGAACCTTTTAATGAGTAGGGGGCGCTAAAATGTATTCGATAAACAACCAGCCAAGAAGAAACAAAGAGAGAGACTATGAACCAAACTTGAAACCTGTTTAATCATAACTTGCAAGCTAGCTTCTCAAGTCCCATCCTCAATTTTCTGAAATTAGAAAGATTATACAGAAACAATCAGAAGAAAATTACTACACTTAACTTTCTTTGATAATATTTTCTCTAATTAATCCGCTAGACAACTACATACAAGTATATTAGAGCATTAAATCATATATAAATCTTTATGATTACAGTTATTATATTAAAACTACCTATTCATGCTATTTTAGATCATATAACTATAAACCCAGCTACACAATTTATTATCCCTTTATGCTTTCTTTAGTTCTCAAGAAAGCATATTAGAATCAATCAAGTTTTACATAGTCTGTAGCAATACTATGGGAAGCAGCCATTGTGGAAAACTTCTCAGTAATTTCTAAAACTTGAAGACTAACAGAAGCACTCAAGTTTTCTTCCCAGAGCTCCTGAAAATGGTAAAGTTATTAGCCATCTAAAAGTAAAATATGACTGAACAAATTCAGAATGGGGTTGAAGTACTTTGCTACACAAAACAATCTGCTATTGCAACAATTTGTAATAAGATAGGCTCAGTTTTTTATTATTGATTTTTACTATGTTTGTTTTCTGTTTCAAGCTATATTTTAGCTTACTGAGATCGTCCATTGATCTCTAATCTTTGTATTTTTTTCCCATGATTAATACAAAGATTTTTTTTTTTTTTAAAAAAAGATAGCATATATAGAATCCTAGCTACCCATATTAACAAATAGTTGTTCAATTAGACAAATCATCAAACAGTTGGAGTGCAATACCAAAATGAAGCAATATATAAAAATTATTTACCTCTACATGGATCCATTGAGCAGTTTCATTGAAAAAACTTGCTGCAAACCTGCCAATACATACCTATTAAATAGTACATAAATGGGGCATTGAACATTACTTACAGACACATGGAATATGTGTATATATATATAGATAGATATAATTATGGACAGATTTTACATATAAAGGGTTGTCTATAAAGTTTCATAAATTTGGGTGTGTATATATATACATAAACAATTTCATATATATTATGTATACATTACAACAGTGTTAGGTGCTGGAGCGTCCGAGAACCCCCCACGTCGCTGCTGCGTGCTGAGGTGTTAGGTGCTGGAGCATCCGAGAACCCCCACGTTGCCGCCGCGTGCTGAGGTGTTGGAGCCGAGGAGACCGTCGGCGCCGTCGCTGCCCTGCCCCCGTCGCCCATCTTCTCTCCAGCAGCCGATCCTCTTAGTCTCTCCTCTTATTTGTGTGTGCTGAAAATTTTATATGTGAACCCTAACTCTAAAAAAAACCCATTTCGAAAATATTAAGTGTATTTTTCAAATTGTAATTAAAAGTTTTTAGGACTCATTTTGGGAGTCCTGAATACTCTTTTAAGACACCCAAAATGAATCCTTAAAAGTCATCACTCTTAAATTTTTTATTTAGGATTTTTAGGACTCACATATGTTTTTAGAACTCTCATTGCGAGTCCTAAAATATGATTTTTAAGGACTCTAAATGAGAGTCCTAAAAACTCTAGAAACATTTTTTAGGACTTACATTTAAGTGCGTGTCCTAAAAAAGTGTCCTATAAAGTGTATTTTGTAGTAGTGAATTTTGGGAGAATACCAGGCTCGTGGTACAAGAATGGCAGCATACTTGGAAAAGACAAAATCAACATTAGAGCATTTCGAGTTCTATGTGAAAGAACAAGTCCCCCAAGAATAAAACTCGAATGCGGATGCCTTAGCCCGGCTCGCTACCTCTACCGAGAATGACGAGCTGAATGTTGTACCAATTGAACATCTCACAACACCTAGTATTAACGAGCTAGAGCAGGAAGATGTGTGTATGATCGATTCCGAGCCTACCTGGATGACTCCGATAGTTGAATATCTCGAGACCGGCGTCCTTTTGAAAGATCGTAACCAGGCTCGAAAGTTGATGTATCAAATCCCTTGTTATACCATTATGGATGGAAGGTTGTATAGAAGAGGGTATTCCATGCCATTACTTCGGTGCGTATCTTCACCCGAAGATATGGGATGCCAAGGAAGATTGTGTCCGATAATGGAACCCAGTTCGGCAGCTATCTGTTTACCAACTTTTGCGAAAAAAATGGAATAATAAAGAGCTTTTTGTCAGTGGCCCATCCCCAGGCGAATGGCCAGGTCGAAGCTGTGAATAAGACTCTAAAAAGTTTGCTGAAGAAAAAATTGGAAGAAACAAAAGGAAGATGGCCCGAAGAATTGCTCCGAGTCCTATGGGGATATAGGACTACGACCCGTACATCGACAGGACATACCCCGTTCTTTTTGGCGTACGGTTGCGAGGCTATGTTACCAGTTGAGGTCGAAATTCCCACAATTCGAACCCTCTCTTACGATCAAGCCTCGAACCACTCTCAGCTTGAAGAAACTCTTGACTTGATCGAAGAAAGAAGGAACGAAGCTTAGCTAACAAATGCTGCATACCAATAACGAGCTACCTGGTACTTCAACAACAGAGTTCGGGATCGAAAATTCGGTGTGGGAGATTTAGTGTTAAGGCGTGTATTCTTGGCAACGCGGGATCCAACAGCTGGCATGCTCGGGCCAAATTGGGAAGGAACCTACCAGATAGAGTCAGTCATCCGACCCGGTGTTTACAAGTTGGCGAGATTGGATGGAAATCTAGTACCGCGAGCATGGAATGGCGAACACCTACGACCGTACTATTAATAGTATAGAAAGGATGTTGCCTGTAACAGTGCTTGTTTATCTTTACTGTTTTTCTATTTTTGGATTCTGCCAAATAAAGGTTGATTTCATTTAATATGCTATATTTTTTGCAATCTCTCTTAATTTAATAACCTACGGTCACATTCATAGGATATTAAGGGGGTATTAGTGGTACATATACCATCCGCTTAAAAAATAATATAACATATACGAAATACATACAACTGTTTGGATATAACCAAATACGCGAGCTAAGAATGTTTGGATATAGCCAAGCTGGCAAAAAGATAAAATGTTTGGATGTAACCAAATATGCAAACTAGATTAAAATGTAAGTGTATGGATTACAAACCTAACACGACCTTAATAGGTTTGGAATAAACCAGCTAAAACTAATCGGCAGTAAGTTGGAGCATAACCCACTTTGTGTTAAGCCGAGATTGAGGCTGGAGTATCTTACAAAACAATAGTTTCGACCTCATGACCTCAGAGAACTAACCGAGGACGAGAAAAAGTAACTAAAAAGTAAGATATAACTAAACCGTTTGCATTACACACCATATAAGTACTTTCGGGTGCATGGTTAAAGTAATATCCGACCTTGATAAATAATGAGATCAGAAGCGGATAATTCGAGCAAACTGTGCACGAGTGTATTGAACCTTGAACTTAAATCCAAACTATGTTTGTGTGATTAAACAAGCATATATGACTCTTTAATATAAAATGTGCAAAATATTTCAAACTGAGAAATGTAAAGCATATATATTAAAAAGAAGTCAAAAAAGAAAGAAAATTGTACCAGCCCTATGGGCATAAAAGAAAACAATTACAAAAAAAAAGGGACGCAGCCCCGAGGTAAGATTTATGAAGGAGCAGTCTCCTTAGCCTTCTCAGCATCAGCAACACTAGACTCACTAGGATGAATAGCATGACTATTCTCCTGAGCCTCCCAAGTAGCGTCCTCCGCTTCAAGCCGAGCATGCCATTTGGCGATGAATCCTGCCTCGAAAGAGCCTAGGAAGCTGGTGTCGAGGTTGGCGTTGCTGGCCCATATCCTATACATGGATAGATCAACCGCCTTGTCCTTCTTCTCTTTAAACTCGGTAAGGAGACGAGCCTTTTCATTCTCCATTATCTCAAAAGTGGCGGCCTTCTCCTCCTCAAGCTTGGCATTGGCCCTCTCCAGCTCCGCAAGCCTTGTATTCACCTTTTCAAGCTCGACTGTCTTAGCCTCCACCTCTATCTTTGCAGCCTTGAGCTCACCAGCCATTGTAAGCTGAAGATTCTTCGACTCTTGGGCAAAAGACATGCTTGAATGCACCTCTTTGGTCAGCTTATAATTAAGCTGAGTTGAGTCAATAAGAGCCTGGCACACAAAGAGATTGAATTAGAACATATGCTAAGGCACATAAACAATTAAAAGAAAGTTGTGAAAAGTTACCGTGACAGTAAGTGTAATGACCCACTAATCTAGACTATTTGGACCATTAACAAAACTATACATAAACTTACATTTTTACGAAAATACCACAATTTTATTTAGTAACTTGTAAAATAAGAGTTACTTACAAATAAATAAAATTCTAATAAGGATATGGGATCCCATTGTCTTTAAAAACAAAAGATGATTTTAAATAAAAGACATTACATAATTGGAGCGGAAAATACACATAAAACCATAAAAACAAAAAATGAGACTACATCCTCGAATCGAATAACGCTCGGCCCCTTGACTCCATTCACCATCGATACACATCCTCTAAGCGTCACGAATCTTACCGCCTCTAAAGCTTATTTTCCTGCACATAAAACAGAAAGGAATGAGCCTAATGCCCAACAAGGAAAATCTAACACATAGTCATATACATAATTTCATAAGAAACATAAAGACTTAACATAATACATACAACATACACTTATTATAATGGCCATTATTACTTGGGGTCCCATAGACTAAACAAGCATATGCCCATGGAATTAGTGGGGTCCTACTAGCTAAGTAGGTCATATGCCCATAATCCATTTGGGGTCTTGTTAGTCATATGGGTCATATGCCCAAGCCTACAAACATACATACATATCATAACACATTAATAACATAAAACATATAGATAACATAAGCACATAACATATTGATTCTAGCCTATTTTCCTTACCAAAGTTACCGGGATATAATGGACTGAGTTGGGACTTTTTGGAACACTCCTAAAACCATAAGAAAGAGTGAGTCTAAAGAAAGGAGATGAAATGAAAGAGATGGAAAGACTAAACCATTTGAGAAACACGCTTACCGAACTTATGTGCTCAAGAACTTAGATTCCCTAACCAAAATGAAGATTAAGGTTAGAGATTGAGTAGAAGACTATGAGAAAGAAAATAACATAATACAGAAAGGAACTAGCGTTTTGGTTACCTCAAAGACTTGAAAGACCAATCTACACCTCCACCGAAATACTATAGAACTCACTTCCCAAAGTTAGAGCAAAAGGCGAATAATGGCTGGGTACTAGGTCCTATTTATAGAGTTTGGGAATGAAAGTATCTTGATTTTACTTGAATAAAAATAATGGCTTTTTAGGTGAAAATCATTTGAATAATCGTTCAGCAGAGGCTGAAGACTCGTTCAAAAGATGCTGGACTGTTGAAGGAGTTTGAATGGCTGAAAGGAAATGAATTAAAAAACGTTTGAAAACATACTGAAGGAGGCGATATATCGCCCCCTATAGGCGATATATCGCCTGGGCCAGTATGCCCGAGGCGACCGTGCATCATTTCGTGTTTTCCGTATTTACGTGCTGCGATATATCGCCCCCTATAGCTGCGATATATCGGCACACGCTGAATAATTAAACACGAAATTACACATTTTTAGCTAAGTTTGAATGGAGTAAACAACCTTGACTAAGCCCTCAACGTATTCAAAGCTGCTGACTGACCCTATAACATTCAAACTTTACTCCTTATTAAATTAAATCCTCAAAAATCTTTAATCCTTAATCACCATTCATAACATGTGCTTAAAATCCTATTGGTTGATGTCTAAACCTTATAATATAATAAATATAATCCTTAATATCAGTCACATTAAACAAACCTTAGGTTATACTTAATATTCTTAAACTATAGATTAAACTTAGAAAATCTATAAGTACTACTATGAGTGTCCAAATAATTCCCGGTCTGAACCAAAAATCCATAGTAACATAGATAACACTAAACATACTATAACACTACTAAACAATTAGCTAAGTAAAGTTCTTGGACTCTACAGTAAGATCAATACTCTTATCATAAAGAGTATTGCAGTCCTGAGCTTTATTCCAAAACTCCCAATGCGCAGTGTCCAAACCACCAAGGCTCTGACCCACCCGAGACAGGATATCTGAGCCGAGTATAGCTCCGTGGGCCCCAACAGCATTGTCAATCACGAACTCATCAACATGAGTACGGATCGACAGCATGCGTGACTTAGAAGTTGAGGGTTTCTTCGGGGGTGGGCCGAGTGCTGGGTGAACTGTGATAGAAGGAGGCATGGAAGAAATGGCCGAGATGGACGCTTCGACCTGGGCGATCGGTTCCTCGGCTGTGCTCGCAATAGTTGGAGCTGATGGAGGAGTCTTCTCAGTGCGCTTGAGGACCTTGGAGGGTCGATCCGACCTCCGCGAGCCTCTCGGGCGCTTACTTTTTTGAGCTCCCTCGTCACTAGCGAGCACGACATCAAGATCGGAATCCATGGCACCTGCACAATTACAATGAAGGTTTAGCATGGTGCTAGTAGACAAAGAATAAAAGAATAAGTAAAGAAAAACCTAACTGGAACTCTCCCCCGAGCTCGTGCTCGGTGACCAAGAAATCCCTCTATCTTCAGAGGAGGCTGGGGGAGTACCTTCCCTATAGGTGGAAGTCAATCTCGAAAAGTCCCTATAGTCATTAGTTCCGTACTAAATGGATACTCCATCCCACACCTCGTTCAGGCTATACATGGTGTCGTATTTCCCGAGCTAGCTATCAAACCTATGTACCCTATCATCTACCCAAGACCATACATAAAAATGGTCCCGATCATCCTTACATAATACTAACCTATCAAGTCTATGTTTTAGTAGTGAGGGAGACCACATATTCGAGCTAAGGATGACTGTACCTTGCTCATCGGAGCCCGAGCTCAAGGCCTTGTTGTTGGCCTCATTCCCCGATTGTGGACTCTTATGGCGAGCTGGAGATGAGGACCTTGCATCTCTCCTCGGGGGAAGGTTGCCGGTTGGCCGAGGAACGAGCTCCCACCAGTCGTATTTCTTATTGGACTAGTCCGATGTAGACTGATCCTCCCCTAAGAGCCCACATGCCTGGAGCTTGTCTTCATGCAGGAGATATGAAATGGATCTCCTGCCATAAGGAAGTTGGAGCAGAGTCTCTCTGTGCTCCCTCATCTCCTTGGTAAGGGTAGGGCGATGATAGTTGGATGGAAAATCAAACGTATTTCAACTATGTACGGGCCTAAAAACAAAGTTCGAGCATAGAAAAGAAGGAGGTTGAGATACTTACGAATCCGTCTGAACAAGTAGTATCGAGACGGGGCTAGGTCATCTGTCCAGAAGAAGGCCTTTTTGAAGTCAGGAGGATGATTGGGAAGATCCTTGAACATCTTCTTCTCCTTGGGATAGCTCGAGAGATAGTAGAAGGCATCCCCTCCCCGAGCTCGGGAGGGATTTCTTTTCAAACAAAAGAGATATAAGATCTCTTCAGGCGAAGGCCCTTCCCATTTCAGCTCGTGGTAAAGCGACCTTAGGGCGGTCAGAACCCTATAGGAGTTAGTGTTGAGTTAGAAGAGAGCCAGCCCAACATAGTCCAGGAAGCCTTTAAAGAAGGACTTAAAGGGAAGGACAACTCCCGCCTTCATGTGCTCTTGGCTCCAAGCTGCATACCTCAGCTTGCTTTCAGGGTTTCCATCCCCGGAGCATGGCAACTCCGCTCGTGGGCAGTCAGAGCTTGGCACCTAAGCGAGCCCGACAGCCCTAAGCTGTGCAGGGCCAGAATATCAGATATCTGTCCCAGCGACGTGACCGAACTCCAGTAGTGTTCGACCTCGATGAATTCCCTCCTCGGCTGCGAAGTGGAAGGTTCTCCCATCAGTGAGAATCGAAGATCTCTCGGTTTGTACGCGACTGTCACTTTCAGCCTGGGATCAAGGGGGATCGGTCTAGGCTCGGATTCCAAATCTGGATAAAGAGCCTCTCAGAGGATTTTTCTTTTCTTCTCTATGACCTCGATGATTTGGCGTCGGTAATGAGCTCGGGTTTCTTCTTGTTCACGATCTAGCTCGTGTTCGTGAATCAGACGCTGGTTCCGGGTAAACAACGACTTCGAGCTCGGAGTTTTTGGCGAATATGGGATTGCAAGCAACGACCCCCACCGTCTTTCCAGATTCTGTGACATCTGGCAAGAAAGAAAAAATGGTGAGGGCCATGCACGCAAGGAATCAAGAATAACGATCTAGATGGTTCAAGATCGAAAATGTTTGGATACAAAATGAGCTCGATCATGGGGATCCGATTGGTGTCATGACATGTATTTCACAAAAAAGGGAGGAAAGTGGATTTAATCTTTGAAAATCCCAAAATATCAGGGAAAAAAGGTGGCGGTTATTCAAAAGCGGTATTTTTGGGAATCGTCCGTTCTTTAAAACCCAGATCTTGTACCCAATGTCTTGGTATACAAGATATCTCCTCCAAAAATTGGGAAACCCAGAAAAAAGAGAGACCATATTTGGGTCTTCCTACACATGAACTAGGTTTAGAACCAGTAAGTGTAGAAACCTAAATCTAATATCAATCAGTCGAAGCATCCTAGTGCATTAAACTAAAGAATGAACCAACACAGTTCCAGTGACTAAAATGCAACAGAGGCAGAAACACTCGTAAAAAAGGAAAAAATATATAAAGCCAAGAACAGATACTTACACAATGTAATCGGTGGAAACAGAGAAATGGATGACTGAACGAGCGGTTGCAAGTACGATCTCACCGATTCAAAAAGTCCAACCGTGTTTTGTCCTCTCGGCTTGGAAAACATGCAAGAATCGGACAAGAATGGCTTTAGTATTTTCTCTCTAAAATTTTTGAATGTAAGGGAACAATGAAGAAGACGACCGCAAGCTTATTTATAGGCCCATGGAGATGTTGAAAGTCGAACTAATCTAGACCATTGGCCAGATTCCGTGTCAAATCCGACGGCCAGGGATAAGTGACATGATGGTACCGTAAAGGTGGCAGGCGAATGGTTGTGTGCAGATTTTCAAGGTACTCAAGTACCTTGAATAAGCAATACTCAACTGACGCGTGTCCATACTCAAGTGTGTGATGGAACGGTTCCCGAAGAAAGTAGTTCAAAAGTTTCCTTCTCATAGGATTCGAACTAATACTTTTGAGGGGGCAAAATGTTACACCCATATTTCGAGACCTAAGGTTGTGACCTCGAAAGCTGGATTAGTCAGGTGTGAGCTCGCAATACCTAAAGTGCATGGGTCGTGGTCCAGGTGCCAAACCTCGAAGCAAGGTGGCAATCTCGAAGAAATGTAACCTCGAAGTTATTTCTAAGCTCGAAATACATAGTATCAGAGTATGTCTGTTGTTGGGTGTCTTTGGATCGAGTAGCCCGAGCTTGACAAGGGTGCAAGCTCGGAATGTAATGACCTCAGTGGTATTTACCCACTCCAAGCTGGTCCTGAGGAAAGTTATATAGCTCGTAATTTACTTAGAGACCTAGACTGGCATGATGTTGATTGCTGACCTCGAATGGCATAGTGAGTCATCTGATGAGACGTAGTCCATACATTCAAAAGATATTTATTGTTGTAACTTCCCTACATTAAAGGGATATTAAATAGTCTGTTATATGTCTCCTGGTCTTCAGAGACGTTTCCTTGTATATAGGAGTTACATAATTTAATGCCATTTGTTGACCCAAGATTTGGCCAACTGACACGGAGTCAGAATATGCTTGATATGAATGAAAGAGATGAGAAGAACGTAACGACAAAAGTAAATAAGACACAGTATTTTATAGTGGTTCGGCCCCTGAATCTGGTAATGACCTACGTCCACTTAGACTGATATTGATATAAAAATGAGATGAGTGATCAAAGAACTAGGGTTCAATGAGTTTCACTGATCTCTGAAGAACAATACAATATTCCTCGGAGAATTACTATAGTCTCAAATGATTCAAAAGACAAAAGTCCTCTCCCTTGAGCTATCTCTTACTATTTATAGGCTCAAGGGGGATTACAAAAGATTGTTACAGATATTCTTTCCTGAATAATCGGATACTCAGGAGATTGTGTGAGATAAATTCGGGATTCATAAAGATCTTCCCATTAATGTCGCCTTGTACACGGAACTATCGACCAGACTGGTCGCAGGTAAGACAGGGTTGCACTGCTTCTAATGTGTCCTCTGGTCGATACTCTAGCAGAACGTTTCCAGGTGTCAGCCACGTGTCCAGGGATCACTTGCCACGTCACCAATGCTAATTTTATGGATAACATTTGCCCCCTAAGTTTATTTATCACGAGCAGTAAATAAACTTTTGAACGAACGACTCTTTGGTAACCCCGCCTGACGTGTCAGAACCCTTCGTGTGTTCTTGAAAAAAACAACCTACCTCTGTCCAATCACGTCCTTTCGGTTCCCCAGAATAGATTTCGACGGCCATCCCGCTTCCCCATACTTTGAAAAAGGGAAACTAATGATTATACTTTTTACTACCAGAGACAAACTTATATAAGACCTTCGAAGCCTTTATTTTCTTTTTACGCACGCCATCGTCTCCACAAGAAAACCTAAAATCCAGAGCCCTTAACGTTCCTGAAGACTGTTCCGTCTGCACTTTCAGGACCCCATTCGAGAGCTTCTTGATTTCTGAAGACCCTTCTTCCATCTTCACGATCACCTTTCTTGGTAAGTTTTCGAGTTCCCACGCTTCTAATTTTGTGATGCATGCTTCTGACTATATACTGTTTGAGTTTATCTGCTTCTGGTTTGAGACGCTTGTAGACAGAATATTTTGTAGGCGAAATAGGGTTACGAGTTAGTTTAAAATCCGGGATCTTGCTTTTTAGGACGTAAAATCGAAGTAAAAATTCGATCTTTAGGCTAGTTGAAAAATAAATTTTTCCTGCCCCAAGGGGAGTTGAAAAAGCTTTTTCAGAAAAACTTTTTACATTCACCCTTTGATCCGTTCTTCAAACTGTTCGTGTAGAAAAGTTTAGCCTTTTGTTAGAATGCTGTTGTATAAAAACTTAATTTTTATACTCGACCAGCGTTATTCTAAAAAGCTTTTAAAAGTTTTCTATCCTCACCTCCCCATTCTTCTGTATGCAGACTTTAATGCCAGATTTGTGGGGAGGTGAAAGGCCTATTGACGATGACCTTCTCGCCCAACTGCTCGAGGGAGAAGAACAACCAGCAGACCGTGTCCACGAGATCCCTTTCTCGCGATCTTCTTCCAGACCCCATCCTTCTCCTTCAATGGCCCGTTCCAAATCTTCAGGCAAGAAAAGATCCGAGTCTGAAAAAAACCCAAATTCTCCTGCCCGGCCTTATTCGCAGGCAAGGGCTCCCTCGACCAGTGGTCGGGAAAATCTTGTTCCTGACCCTAATATCCAAATTAGGGCCAGCCCTCGCCATCAGAACTTGCCTGATGTCGAGTGGTATACTTCCCCAGCCAGTTCAGTAACTCTTCGAATGGTTGCTAACTGCTTCAGGAAATTCCCTCTCACAGGGGTTTCCATTATACGTCCTACTGAAGACCAGAGGGCTAACCTCCCTGGAGGTGCAAACAGCGCCTGGTCTCGGTATCATATTGAGGCGGGAGCTTATCTCCCTCTTCATCCCTTTTTTGAGGGGGTGGCCAATTATTTTGGTGTCGCCCCCTTCCAAATAACTCCAAACGGATATAGGATGCTGGCCGCACTCTATATCCTGTATAAACTTAAGAAATGGCCAGAACCCTCGCCCCACAAGGTCAACTATCTTTTTGACCTTAAGTCTAACCCGCAACACAACGGGACGGGTTTCTTTCACTTCTGCCACCAGGAGACCAACCGGACGTTCCTGAGTGACACCACCCATATATCAAACGTGGGGCATTACCAAAAGGAGTACTTCTTTACTCCGGATGTAATCAGCAACAACTTGGCCTTCGCTCGAGGAGGTAAGCGCCGCTTCTGACTGGTCGATACTTTTACTTAAGGTGTCTCCTTTCATTTTTCTCAAACTGTAATATGCTTTTCAGGCCCTTGGTTACGTCCGACCCTAACACCAGCCATGGTGTTGAGGTCTAATACTCTGGCCAGGATGTCCGACGCAGCAAAAAGCGTCAAGACCCTGGTGACTGAAGAAAACTTGAGGTTGTCTGGCCTCCTGGCTCCTCGCCATGAAACTAGAGGGTCCGTGGTGGACGAAGCCACTGCCGAGGGGGTTCCCGAGCAGCAACCTCCTGTGTCTCCTCCTCGGAGGAGGCCAACGGGGGTTACAATTAGGGAGCCCATGGGCAATCCTTCTGCAGAAAGATCTTCTGCTCCCCAAGGCAAGGGGAAACAAAAGGCCAAAGAGCCTATTGTGGACTTGGGAGAATCCTCTGATGATAACGGTAAAGTCATTTCGCTTTTAAATGGTTTGCCAATTCCCTGTCATCTGTTTGACGGGGAGGGTAACTTTACATATGCTCCAAACTTAGGGCCAGACTTCTTCATGCCAGATAATGAGTATATGACTAATAGAGTCAATAGTGTAACGACCAGTAGTTGTAGCTCGGGTATTCACTTTGTTGCCTTTCTTCTGTTGCATATAATATATTTTCATCTGCCTCTTATTCTTATCAGTTTCCTGTGTTTACTTGCATGCAGATATGGACACTCCCAATATCTTTGACATGTACTAGGCTGAGGAGGAAGAGGAGGTTCCCCAACTCCAGCGGAGGTCCAAGAGGAGAACTGGCAAATCCAGCCGAGGCCTTCCAGCCAAGAAGGATCGAACATAAGACCTTCCCAAGGACGCGCCAACTGGGCAAACTCCTGGGCCAACGGGGCAAACTCATCCACCAGCTCCTACTGAGAAGCAGACTCCTCTTGCTCCACCAAATCCTCCGGCTGTGCCCCCTAGAGAGGAAATTACTCGTGAAGAAGCTCTCGGGTCCAAACTCATGAGCCGGGCCCTTCGATCAACCAGGGATCGCCTTGAGTGCATTGGTAAAGGTGACCGTGTCAGAGATGCAATGGTCGAGGCTGAAAACATGGGGGCTGACCAGGTTCTGAACAGGGCCCTGAATGAAATCTCCAGTGTGAGTACTTCTTCACTTTTTAAACCTTAGTCTTTTACTCTTCACAGCAGGCTCTAACTTCTTCCATTGTTCACAGGCCTTGCTGTCTGCTATCACTGCTCGCACTCGTATCCAGGCTTCCATCGAGCAGGCCAAGGCAAAGGCCACTGAGAGGCATCAAGTGAAGGCAGCTGAGGAGCTTTCGGCTACAGAGGCCAGGCACGCCAAGGAGTTGGAGGCACTGGCTCGAGAGAGGGATCTGCGGTGACCAGACTATCAGAGGCTGAAGCCGCAAAAGATGCTGCGGTGAAGTTGAGGCAGCAGTATCGAGAGTCCAATCAAACCCATCTTCGCGAGATCAAGCATTTGGGAGAGACACTCAAGTCCAAGGACGAGGCTATTCTCACTCTTGAAGGCAAGGTGAAGCAGCTGGAGCTTGACAACTCCAAAAACCTTGAAAAGTACAAGAGGACGACACTCCGATGTTTCTACAACTTCTGGAAACACAACCAGGGTGCCGACTTTAGCTATCTTTCGGAGGAAGTCATGATTGCTGAGTTGGCTCGCTGCACCTCTCAACTGGCCGAAGAGGAGGCAAGACTGAGGATCCCTGCTTCTCCAAGCATCGTTGGTGTAGAAGAAGAAGAAGTTGCCGAGGACGCAACCAACCAGGATGCTGCCCAGGACCCTCCGGCCCCAAATGCCTCTTAAACTTTCGCATTTATTTTTTCTTTCTTTTTGGCCACACGGCCTACGGGTTGTGATGTACAGACAATAATTTCTTTTTAAACTTTGCTGCACGGGCAGAAAATCTTTTTTTTCTTTTATTCGAACAGTTACATCCAAGCAGCGATGCTTGCTGTGTAAAAGCTTATATCTTGATGCTATAATATCTTTATTTATTATAACATTTGTCCGTATGACCGAACTTAGCATAGTACTTTGGCATGATTTAACAAAACATAAATTTTGAAAAATACTCTAAGTACTGTAGCATGCTTTCACTCATTTTGTTCATGTGTTTACATACCTTGCGAGTATGCTTTGCTATCGATGTGCCTTATATGCCCCCCAAGTGATTGATGAGCTTTAGGTCCTTGGTCACTTACCCTAACCATGGCCTGTTTGAACATTCCTGTTCGTGCGGAAAAATGATACTTGTAGTACAGCAAAACAACACACGTAATGAAAAAATACTTGTAAATGTAAATTCACAAAGGTTGGCAAGAATGACTGGCTGCGCACAGTCCCTTATAATCTCGTATTAAAAATGGACTAAACATGTATTTACGAGTGATTCTATAATAGAACCTTACATGTACGAGCAGTTAGCCATACAACGTGGCTAACCCTCTTTGAAAAACTTGTAAAAATTAAAAATTTAATACAAGCCAGTCCTTTAAAAAGGGCTGTGTAACACCCCAACCCCTGGGACCGTTACGGTGTGCCTTGTAAACAGTGCAAAACTCGCTAATCGAGTCATTTGGCCAAATCGTGTAACTAAGTATGATTAGCAGTTTAGGGTTTAAACATTTTGGTTAAGATGTAACGTTTCACTAGAACGTTTAACATATACATTGGGATCCCGAAAATATAATTTCAGAGTTTATTACAGAAAATATTTACAACAATCCGTTCTAAGCGGCAAAACAGGGTTCAACCCTAGTTCCACTTTAAACCTCGGCCGTGGAGGATGAGCAGCTGCATATGTACACGTCATCACCTAAGTTCTCTAACTCAAGGATGGTCCAGCTTCCTCTTGCCTTTACCTGCACCACGTAGCACCCGTGAGCCGAAGCCCAGCAAGAAAACACAATGAAGCATGATATAATATCAACAACGATCATAATAACCATTCAGGACTATCAGTCCAAGCAAATAGGTGACAATAGCCAAAAGTCACAATAATGAGCATCGCTCCTTCTAGCCATATGACGATAGGGTCACCAGGGCTTAACTGATACATGATCCTTTCATAAGTTTGATTAGGACAGGTGCATGGTGATTAGTCACCAACATAACCTTCCTCACGACTCTAGAGTCGAAACTATGGACAACGTCCCTTAGCCATGTGACAAACGGTCACCGGGGTCATATACCTTGGCTATAAACATCTGGTCATAGACTAGGCAAGCGCTTATAAGTTCTTCGACCTTAGGGTCGGTCCCGCATTAATGCCATGGAGCTATTCAATACGTGATCATCGACTTTAGGGTCGGTCTGGCATTAATGCCATAGAGCCATTCAATGCGTAATTCTCGACTTTAGAGTCGGTCCCTAACCAGTCAGTGTCGATCACAAGTAAGACATGCCACCTATCACATATTTCATGTTCCATATCCATAAACGAGGCATTTAGCATGCTTACTAAACAGGTATTAGTGCTATTAGGGCCATGCATAAACACAGAGGCTCAAGCTCTGGACAATATCATACTCAGTATATAAAGCATGTCCCAATCACATGTTTCTCATGCATCATATGCAATATATCCAGCAATCCAACATGCACCAATAACAGCCATGCATGTCACGTTTCATAGTCAACCAACATGCATCAAGTATAGCCATGCATGTCATACATAATAATCAACCGACATGCATCAATAATAACCCCGCATGTCATACTCAATAATCAACCAACATGCATCATAATAGCCATGCATGTCATGCATAATAATCAACTGACATACACCAGTAATAGCCATGCATGTCTCATATACACAGGGTGCAGTTTTCTTACCTTTGGTCCAAGCACAGGTTACCAACAAACGAGCCACAAGAACGATCCCGATTCCAAGCCTCTAGTGATGACCTAGTCACAACCATAATATAAAACCTCATCAAAATGAGTAATTAAATACTTCCAAACCCAACCCAAGCCTCCGGGACGTCGAATCCCACTCAACTAGGTAGTAGGATCGATCCTAGGCCCTTAGATTTAAGTTCCCATCACAAAAACCACCATTTAGTATTTTTTTTCCCTTAAGGGCCGCGGCCCTACATGGACCATGCCGCGGCCCGCCCCCCTGGCAGAGCCTCCTCCACCTTCTTCAAGCTAGGGCCGCGGCGCACAAGAACAGGGCCGCGGCCCAACCTCGAACCAGCCATTTTTTTTTCTTCGTTTTCCACTTTTAAAACCTTCCAAAGACCTATCCAAACATCACCAAATCCCAAAATCAAAGTTCCCAAACATCCCCATGATCCAAAACCCATAAAACCCAAGTCTCAAATCACCCAAAACACATCGAAACACAAAATCCAATTCAAGCTTAAAAACTTTTAAAAACTTAAAACTTAAAACTTAAAACTTAAATTACCTCCGATTGAGTTGTTTCCAACTAAATCCTCTGGCTAATAAGCTTCTAATCTTTCCTAGGATCGCTATGCCTCGATCCTCGCTTGAATTCGAGTCCTAGAACTCAAGTTACCTTCGAAAATGCGATCGAGAGACGAAAAGGGAACTTTTTGAGAGAGAGAACGTACAGAACGTTCTTTTTCTTAAAAAGGTTACTTCAAGCTTAAGTAGCTTCCAATAAAACCTAGTGCTCGGGGTCCCGAAAACACCCCCCGGGGATATTATAGTCAAAACTTCCAGAATTTCCCCCTGATCTTACTAACTCCCAATTTATCACCAAATATTTATTCTCATTACCCAATAACCCGGTAATGCTCTAAATACCCCTTGACTTACTCTAAGTCAAGCTTAAATCCCGTTGTGACTTTCCCACTAGCTTACCTCCTAGGACCGTCTTGTGCTGGGTAACCCTGGCATAACCAAGTAATAACAAAGCACCACGCTCATTTCACATATATGCCAAGAATGCACGAAATGGCCAAAATATGACAATCACCCAATTACCCAGAAATGGGTTCACATGCATATTTAATACACCTAAACATGCATATTATCATTTAATAACACAATAAAGCAATTATGGCCCTCCCGGCCTCCTAATCAAGGTCCTTAAATCTTATTAGGAAATTTGGGGCATTACAGGCTGTTTACTGATAATACTTGCGCAGGTGTTCTCCATTCCAATAGCGTGGAACGAGATCTCCGTTTAAGCGTGCAAGTTTGCAGGTGCCTAGAGGAAGGACGTCTTCAACTTGGTAAGGTCCTTCCATATTGGGTCCGAGCACTCCAGCGGTAGGGTCGCGGGTATTTAAGAAAACTCGTCGTAGCACCAAATCTCCGACGTTGAATTTTCTTTCTTTAACTTTGGAGTTAAAGTACCAGGCGACTTTTTGCTGGTATGCAGCAACTCGGAGTTGAGATTTCTCTCGTATCTCATCGATTGAGTCTAGGGATTCCATCATTAGCTAGCTGTTCTAATCTTGGTCGTAAGTTAAGCACCGATGTGAGGGGGGATCTAACTCAACAGGCAACATAGCCTCATACCCATAGGCTAAGGAAAATGGAGTATGTCCTGTCGCTGTTCGGTGAGACGTTCTATACGACCAGAGGACTTCAGGCAGCTGTTCTGGCCATGCTCCTTTAGCTTCTTCTAGTCTTTTCTTCAGGGTGTCCTTAAGAGTCTTGTTTACGGCTTCGACCTGCCCGTTTGCTTGGGGGTGTGCAACTGAAGAAAAGCTTTTGATAACTCCATGCCTCTCGCAAAAATCGGTGAATAAGTCGCTGTCAAATTGGGTCCTGTTGTCTGAAACTATCTTCCTGGGCAAACCATATCTGCATACAATGTTCTTGATGATGAAATCAAGAACTTTCTTGGTCGTGATGGTTGCGAGTGGTTCAGCTTCGGCCCATTTGGTGAAGTAATCAACTGCCACAACTGCGTACTTTACTCCGCCTTTCCCTGTAGGCAGGGATCCAATCAAATCTATCCCCCATACTGCAAAAGGCCACGGGCTCTGCATCTGCTTCAGTTCGTTTGGAACTGCTCGTGGAATCTTGGAGAACCTTTGACATTTATCACATCTTCGTGCATACTCCATCGAATCCTCGTTCATCGTTGGCCAGAAGTAGCCTTGCCTTAGAATCTTTTTTGCCAAACTCTGGCCCCCAGCGTGATCTCCGCAGAAGCCTTCATGCACCTCCTTCATGAGCTCCTTAGCCTTTTCTGGTGTAACGCACCTGAGTAGTGGCATCGAATATCCCCTTCGGTACATAACACCATCGACCAGTATGTACCTAGCAGCCCGTTTTTGTAGAGTTCTGGCTTTGTTCCTATCCGTTGGTAGCGCACCATTTTTCAGATACTCCAAGTAAGGTGCCATCCACGTATCCTCCATTCGAATCTCCATACTGGACTCAGTTGCTTGTATGCTCGGCTTACTCAGTCTTTCAACTGGCACAATGTTCAAAGTGTCAGCATCCTTTGCGCTCGCGAGTTTGGCTAAGGCGTCCGCATTTGAATTCTGATCTCGCGGGATCTGCTGGAGGGTGTACTTCGTAAACTGGGCTAGCAGGTCCTTTGTCTTATTTAAGTAGGCTACCATTTTCAAACCTCGCGCTTGATATTCTCCTAGGACCTGATTCACCACCAGCTGTGAATCACTGTAGATATCAAGCGTCTTTATGCTCATATCCTTTGCCATTCTCAATCCAGCGAGGAGTGCTTCGTATTCTGCTTCATTGTTCGATGCAGTGAAGTTGAACTTGATGGCGCAGTGAAATCGATGCCCTTCCGGCGTTATCAAAATCACTCCTGCTCCAGCGTGAGATTCGTTGGATGAACAATCTGTGAATAGCTTCCACGAAGGAGTTTTATCTTGAGGCACAGGCGCTTCAGGCTGTTTGCACTGCTCACTGTCTGGGAGTTCGGTGAACTCCGCAATAAGATCGGCTAAGACTTGTCCCTTTACTGCTGCTCGCGGTGAATAGGTTATGTCGAACTGCCCTAGCTTGACTGCCCATTTTAACAATCGCCCAGCCGCCTCGGGTTTTTGGAGGACTTGCCGAAGGGGCTGATCAGTTAGAACTGTGATAGGATGGGCTTGGAAGTAGGGGCACAACTTTCTAGAGGCAAGGATCAAGTAATATGCTAACCTCTCGATTGGCGGATATCTCAATTCTGCCCCGATCAGTCTCTTGCTGACATAGTAGACTGCTTTTTGTACACCTTCTTCCTCTCGCACTAGCACCGCGCTGACAGCAACTTCAGTAATCGCCAGATAAATAAACAAAGTTTCTCCTTCGATCGGCTTTGATAAGATGGGAGGCTGTGCCATATGAGCTTTCAACGCCTGGAATTCTTGCTCGCAGTCTTTCGTCCATTCAAACTTCTTATTCCCCCTAAGTAGATTGAAGAATGGGACGCACTTGTCTGTTGACTTCGAAATGAATCTACTTAGGGCTGCGATCCTCCTGGTTAAACTTTGTACATCTTTAATCCTTTATGGCGACTTCATGTCGATCAGGGCTTTTATCTTGTTGGGGTTGGCCTCGATTCCTCTTGAGTTTACGATAAACCCCAAAAACTTCCCTGATCCGACTCCAAAGGAACACTTGAGGGGATTCAACTTCATCTGATACTTGTTTAACACATCAAAGCACTCTTGTAAATCCCTCACATGCCCTTCTTCCTTCTTAGACTTTACCAGCATGTCATCCACATATACCTCCATATTTACACCGATTTGCTCCTTGAACATGTGGTTGACTAGCCGTTGGTAAGTCGCACCTGCGTTTTTTAGTCCGAAGGGCATTACTTTGTAACAATACAAGCCCGTATCGGTCCGAAAGCTGGTGTGATCTTCATCAGGGGGATGCAAGCTAATCTGGATGTAGCCTGAATATGCATCCATGAATGAGAGGATCTCATGTCCTGCAGTTGCATTGACCAGCTGGTCGATCCTTGGGAGTGGGAAGCAGTCTTTTTGGGCAGGCTTTATTGAGGTCTGTAAAATCCACGCAGGTTTGCCATTTGCCGTTAGGCTTGGGAACCAGCACTGGATTGGAGACCCACGATGGATAAAAAGCCACCCTTATGAATCCGTTCTCCTTTAACCTTTCGATTTCTTCTTTTAAGGCTCGTGATCTATCTTTATCGAGCAGCCTCCTTTTTTGTTGTAACGGTGGAAAGGTCTTGTCTATATTCAGGACATGGCTGATTACTGCAGGATTTATCCCAACCATGTCTTTATGCGACCAGGCAAAAACCTCCTGGTTTTTTCGCAAGAATTCCTCCAGTGCGTGCTTCGTGGTAGGCTCTAAGTTTTTCCCAACCTTTATGACTCTGGTTGGGTCTTCTTTGTCGAGTTGGACCTCCTCCAGGTCCTCGACGGGTCCAACATATTCTTCAAAATCCCCAAAGCGAGGATCCAAATCTCCATCCTCACTTTGGGCAACACCCTATTTGGTGACTTCATCACCTGAATGGGCTTGTGTATCAACTGCCATCTGCAATCTATCTGGGGCAGTGTTCTTCGACGTTCCACTTTTCGCCTTTGTGATCGAGGCGTTGTAGCACTCCCTGGCTTCCCTTTGGTTTCCCAAAACGTGTCCTACCCCCGCGTCTGTTGGGAAATTCATGGCTAGGTGCCACATAGAGATGACGGACCGTAGATCAACCAGTATGGGCCTTCCAATAACGGCGTTGTACGCCGAAGGACAATCGACCACTACAAAAGTGGTGAGTAATGTCCTTGTTGCAGGCGCTGTACCCGTCGTTACTGGGAGTTTGATCATTCCGGCTGGGGCGAGTCCTTCTCCAGAGAAGCCGTATATCGTTTGATTGCAGGGCTCCAAGTCTTTTACGGACAATTTCATGCGTTCCAGTGTTGACTTATACAGGATGTTCACTGAACTTCCTGTATCGACCAGTACCCTCTTCACCATCATATTGGCCATCTGGATATCCACGACCAGCGGATCGGAATGTGGGAATCGGACGCGTTGGGCATTGCCATCAGAGAAGGTTATCTCACCTTCCTCAGACCGAGCCTTTTTTGGTGCACGGTCCTCCACAGTCATCATCTCGATGTCCTGGTCGTGGCGCAGAGTCCGAGCATATCGTTCTCTGGCCTTTTCGCTATTTCTCGCGAGGTGCGGGCCTTCGCAGATGGTTAAGAGTGTTCCAGCCACGGGGGTAGGCTGTAATGGTGGCGAGCATTGGCGTGTGGATGCCTGCTCGTTGCCACCCGGAGCTTCTCGTTGGGAATTTCCCGAGGCCCGTACGTATCTTCTCAAGTGTCCTTGTCTAATAAGGAACTCGATTTCTTCTTTTAACTGGTTGCACTCATTGGTGTCATGTCCGTAGTCGTTATGGTAACGACAGAACTTGGTGGTGTCTCTTTTCGAAATATCTTTTCGAATGGGGCCAGGTTTCTTGTAAGGCACACTCGAACTTGTGAGCTGATACACCTCTCCCCGAGACTCAACGAGGGCAGTATAGTTAGTGAACCGAGGTTCATAATGATTGCCCTTGGCTCGTTTGTTGTCGGAGGTGGAAGGCTCGTTATACAACCGTTTTCCACCATTCTTGCCATTACCATTGTCGTTCCCGTTACCTTTGCCGTTGCCATTAGGTTTGGTCCCATTGGCGGCTTTGGCGGGTTCGGAAGCCTTCTTATCCTTGCCTGAGGGCTTTCC
Source organism: Humulus lupulus (assembly GCF_963169125.1). Classification (NCBI taxonomy): domain Eukaryota; kingdom Viridiplantae; phylum Streptophyta; class Magnoliopsida; order Rosales; family Cannabaceae; genus Humulus; species Humulus lupulus. The sequence goes on from NC_084798.1 coordinate 6,868,843, forward strand.
ATCGTCGGCAATGGCTTATTCGAGCTTGATGTAACGGTTAGCCCGGTCCAAAAATTCTTGGGTAGTTCTCACCCCTTCCTTTCGAAGACTCTTCCAGAGGGGAGAACGATGTTTTACTCCTGCGTTTATGGCCATCATCTTCCCTTTGTCCCCGACCGTCTTCGCTCCAGCTGCGGCTCGCATGAAACGTTGGATGTAGTCTTTCACTGACTCCCCATCCTGCTGGCGAATTTCGACTAGCTGGTTGGCTTCGGTCAGGTGTACACGACCAGCATAGAACTGTTCGTAGAATTCCTGCACGAACATTTCCCAGGAAACAATGCTTGCGGGAGGGAATTTGAAGAACCACTCTTGCGCAGCTTCAGAAAGTGTTGCAGGGAAGATCCTGCACCGAGCGTCTTCGGACACTTTCTGAATGTCCATTTGAATTTCAAACTTATTGACATGCGAGACTGGGTCTCCATATCCGTCAAAGTTTGGAAGCGTAGGCATCTTGAACTTGCTGGGAGTTTCGGCGTTAGCTATCCTTTGTACGAATGGAGTGCCTTTCCTCCTATCATGGTCGATGTAAGAAGTCCTTCCCCCGACCAGCTGTTGTACTGCCTGGTTGAGGGCATCTATCTGGGCCTGTACAGCGGCAGGAATCGCTGTGGCCTCCGTTTCCGGGGGGACGTTCTCGCCATGCCTCTCACGGCGATCATTGAGTACATCTCTCAGGTCCTCTTCTCTTCTCCGCTGCTCGCTTCCCCCGAGCCGGTTGAAGACATTATTTTGTCTGGGCTGCCCCCCAACATCCTGTCTATTTGGTTGGTCATCTTGAGGTACCTGGCTCCTGCCTTTACCTCTTTCTCCATTCCTCCCACCGGCATCTCCTTTGCCTGAGTCGGCCTCATTGTATCCATGGCCATCTCTGAACCTCGACTGGCTATGGTGAGATCGGCTGCTCCCTTGATCTCCGTTCCTGGTTGAACCGTCCTGAGCGTTAGAGGGTGGCCTGCGCTGGTCGTGGTGTCCCCGTGCATCATCGTACCGTGGGGGACCTCAGACCGCAGAGCCTAACTCTGAGTCCCTCCTGTTACCAGGAGGGTACTGTCCTCTGTTTGGTAGATTCGGCCCATCATCCCTACGACGTCTAGGGCTGCGAGGCTGATGCTCGGCCCTATCCTGCCTCTGTTGCGGGGGATTATCCCGAGTAGCTTGGGACGGTGGCTGTACCTCAGGCTCTAGTGGGACATCTCCATGGGGCATCTGAGGCTGTTCGGGTCTTTGCGGACTCGAAGGCTGGATCGGTGGGCTCGGGTTAGGACCCCTCTGGGGTGGCCTATTCATAGGTGGGTCAGGCTGCGAGACAGGTGCGGCCTGATTTCTAGCCAATAGCAAGGCTGCCTCAAGGGCTGCCGTGGCTTCGTTCTGGCGGCGGTCCACCTCCGCCTGCCTTTCGCTCAATTCTGCGTGCTGCCGTTCAATCTCCTGCTGCTGCCGCGCCATAACTTCACCGGTAGTCTCCTGACTGGCTCTCAGACTAGCCAGTTCTTCCTGCAACGCGCCCAGGGTACTCTTCAACGTTGCATCATCCATTTCCTCCTCCTCAAAATCCAGTTGTGGCTCGTCCTCTGCCATGCTTGCAGGAGGAGGAGGAGGTGGCGGGTTTGACGGTGCAGCGGCGGCCGCCTGTCCAGTTTTCTTTCCAGCGTTCGCCATTAGTTTTCTCAACAACGATAAATCAAGCTCTCAATGAAAGCAGCAGAATGTTGACCCAAGATTTGGCCAACTGACACGGAGTCAGAATATGCTTGATATGAATGAAAGAGATGAGACGAACGTAATGACAAAAGTAAATAAGGCACAATATTTTATAGTGGTTCAGCCTCAGAATCTGGTAATGACCTACGTCCACTTAGACTGATATTGATATAAAAATGAGATGAGTGATCAAAGAACTAGGGTTCAATGAGTTTCACTAATCTCTGAAGAACAATACAATATTCCTCGGAGAATTACTATGGTCTCAAATGTTTCAAAAGCCAAAAGTCCTCTCCCTTGAGCTATCTCTTGCTATTTATAGGCTCAAGGGGGATTACAAAAGATTGTTACAAATATTCTTTCCTGAATAATCGGATACTCAGGAGATTGTGTGAGATAAATTCGGGATTCATAAAGATCTTCCCATTAATGTCGCCTTGTACACAGAACTATCGACCAGACTGGTCGCAGGTAAGATAGGCTTGTACTGCTTCTAATGTGTCCTCTGGTCGATACTCTAGCAGAACGTTTCCAGGTGTCAGCCACGTGTCCAGGGATCACTTGCCACGTCACCAATGCTAATTTTATGGATAACACCATTATTCCCATTAATAAAGATGAGTATCTTCCCGAAATATGTGAGAACGAACTCTGAAAAACCTCTATAAATAGAGAGGTCATGAACACTTGAAAGAGACCGAATTTTGGTTATCTTGAGAGAATCTTTGGAGAATTCATCCCTGAAGGATTTCCAGAAAACTCTAAAGTCCTAATAAAAAAGACTCGTGGACTAGGCAGAGTTAATTGCTGAACCACGTAAAATATCCCCATTGTTCTATTGTATTATTCATCTTTGCCATAGTTTTATTGTTTACGTGCTCTACATTTTAAGTTAACGAAAAACAGTGTCAACAATTAATATAAGTATTTAATATGAAGTTTTGTATTGAATATTATTATAATAATAATATTTTATAATATTTGAATTTATATATTAATAGAATTAGTAAAAAAATATGATTATATATTATTATCAGTTTACCCAAAAATAGACTACCTGATGACATGACAAGATTGATCTACACGTGGGATGCACGTGACCGTTTTAAGTGAGTGTATCCTACCTAGCCATCGACCACGAGATCATTGGCTCATCAGGCATCAGAATTATGGGCGACTAGTCTGGTCGCATATATTAATTATTTTATTATGATATGTAATCTCTCATTTATGTAATAATTGCGTTTTTCATTATTACCTAGATACGCCTGTGTTAAATGTAATTAAGGCCCATTGACCTATGTTAACTTCCTTGAACCTATAAATAAGAATGAAACGGCTCAAGGGAGAAGACTTTTTGGACTTTTTTGGAATCTTTCTTCCTAAACTCGAGAATTCTAAGAGAGAATCAGAGTGTTTTTATCCACTATATTTGTATTCATTATAAAACTTGTGAAACTCGTGAACCCGAAGTTCATTTATCATAGTTCTTAAGATTTTATATAAATAAGAACACTAAGTGGACATAACTCATTACCATTCCATTGGGTCATTACCATTCCAATGAGAGTAGCTAATTTTGAGGTGTTGGTGCAAGAATCCTGATCCAACTCATTGAGAATTTATGATGGCCGCGAGCCAGTAAGGTCTTGAAACGTGTGTGTCTCTCTTTATGTAAATATATAAATATATATATATATAGTTTGAGTGTCACATCCATATAGATATGTACATTTTGGCATATATATGAGTGTTATATGTTGGGCATATAGTTTCTTGTTGAACCATGTAACCGTAGTAAAAGTCTGAGCATAGGTTTCCGATAAGATCACGTAAAATAATGATAACGTAAGTACAAAACTTAATAAACTAAATTTACTGAGACAGCGTAAATCTTAATTATATGGCACTTGACAAATAGATACACAAAATCTATTTTTTATATATATGAATTTGTGCAAATATATGGAAACAATATGTGTAGGGTCCTTTGTAGAGAGCAAAGGCTCAAGACACTGACATTTTGGTGTCAATCTTCAAAAGGAAAGATAAAACATTTGACAAACTAGTTTGATTCCTTACTCGTAAAAACGAGACAAAGTATTTAGTCATGGAAATAAATTTGAAACACTTTAGGATTTACAATGTTTTTGAATTTTATTTCAATGAAATTCAAGAAAGTCAGTCACATGTCACGTAGTATAATAATATCCACGTTTTAGTTCATATATATATTTATTTTATGAATAAGATAAGTTAAATTGTAACTTTTTTTTTTATAGTTTTTTAAAATACAAAATTATGGTGAAGATTATACTTTGCTTAATAAAACGGTTGTTACTAGTAATACAATTACAATTATTTGAAGTGATTTGGGAATAGTGGCTTGGTGAATAATTCAGCAAGATTGTCTTGTGAAGAGACATGGATGAGCTTCAATTGTCCACTTTGAGCCCTCTCACGAACAATATGACAATTTAAGTCAACATGCTTTGTTCTTTCGTGAAACATATGATTCTCGGAGATATGAAGTGCGTCATTATGAGAAATTTCAGTTTTTATGCTTGATAAAGGCTGCTATTTAAAAAAAATGCTAGGCATATTAAAGATTTCAAAATAATGCTATTTTTTGGCACTTTACCCAAAATACCCTTACCGTTTCCTCCCTCACTTTTCACTTCTCATTTCTCTCTTCTCTCTTCCGTCTCTCTCTCTCTTAGTTCACTCTCTCTCACCTCACAACACCACTGATACCACCACCACCACACTAAATACTGTATTTTGAACAGATCTGGACATGATTTTTGAGTTTTTTTTGCGATTTTTTTTTTAGATTTGAAACTCTGAAATCTGCAGAAAATCGACCTTGCTCGATGGTGGTTCGATGGTGCTCAATGCCAGCTCGATGGGGCCTTCAAAATCATGATTTTTCATGAAAAAACGACTTTGTTCGATGGTAGTTTGATGGTGCTCGATGCAATTCTTGCAAAAGACATAATTTTTCACTCGGGAGTCCGTTTGGGGTGATTTTTTTTTGCTTTTGGATATTTTTTCAAGATCTACACATTTTTTTTATGCTAATATGCACATTTGTGAAGTGTAACACTTGAAAAAAAAATACAAAAATGCAAACATACATCATGTTTAAGACATCTATTGGTATGTTTTCAAGTTTTAAACTTCCAAAATGTGCATATGAGCATGTCAAACGTGTAGATCTTGAAAAAAATACAAAAAAAAAAAAAAAAAATCACCCCAAACGGACACCAGAGTGAAAAATTATGTATCTTGTAAGAATCACATCGATCACCATCGAACCACCATCGAGCAAAGTCGTTTTTCATGAACAATCTTGATTTTGAAGGCCCCATTGAGCTAGCATCGAGCACTATCGACCAACCATTCATTGAGGTCTTCAAGATCAAGATTTTCATGAAAAAATGACTTTGCTTGATAGTGGTTTGATTATGGCTCGATGCGATTTTTGCAAGACACATAATTTTTCACTCGGGTGTCTGTTTTGGGGTGATTTTTTTTTTGGGTATTTTTTCTAGATCTACACATTTGAAATGCTCATATGAACATTTGGGAAGTTTAAAACTTGAAAATATACCAAAAGATGTATTAAACATGAGGTATGTTTGCACTTTTGTATTTTTTTACAAGTGTTAGACTTCACAAATGTGCATATGAACATGTCAAACGTGTATATCTTGAAAAATACCAAAAATAAAAAAAATCACCCCAAACGGACACCCGAGTGAAAAATTATGTCTCTTGCAAGAATTACATCGAGCAACATCAAGCCACCATCGAATCACCATCGAGCAAAGTCATTTTTTTCATGAAAAATCATGATTTTGAAGGTCACATCAAGCTGACATCGAGCACCATCAAACCATCATCGAGCAAGGTCGATTTTCTGCAGATTTCAGAGTTTTAGATCTGAAAAAAATCGCAAAAATCATGCCCAGATCTGTTCGAAATACAGTATTTAGTGTGGTGGTGGTGTTGGTGGTGCCGTGAGATGAGAGAGAGTGAACTAAGAGAGAGAGAGAGAGGGAAGAGAGAAGAGAGAAATGAGAGGTTAAAAGTGAGGGAGGAAACAGTAAGGGTATTTTGGGTAAATGGCAAAAAAGTAGCATTATTTTTAAATCTTTAATATGCCGAGTTTTTTTTTTTTTTTTAAATAGTAGCATTTATCAAGCATACAAACTGAAATTTCTTGTCATTATTAACAATACATGATTGCTATTTTATGATGTTGAACCCCAAAATCCTTGAGTAAAGCGAGAAGCCGGTGTCTGGACAGTTTCTTCAGCCTGTCGCTGGTCGAAGTGCAGGCAGAGTTCAGCATAGCCTCAATCAGAGTTTTATCTGGTCGAGTAGGAGGACTTGGGTCGAAGGGGGCTAGAGGATTCTAGTCGACAGGACCTGGAGGAGGAGTCGTCTCTTTTGAGGGAGTTGGTGCAGGAGGGTCCTCTGTCCGAGCCCTTTTTACGGAAGGGTCACTGTAGCCTTCTTCGGGTTGACGTCAGTTTGATTTTTTCCTGTTCGCAGGAGTTGTGGTAGTGGGATTGGTGTACAAATCGAATGCATCCTCGGCAGGCATGTCTGTAGAAAAGAAACATATGATCAGTCAGGGCAAGTTGTCATGCAAAAAAGACAAGGAAATGGAGAGAAAATAAATTATAAGTAAAATTCCCAAGCTACAAATACTGGTCGTTACATTATCTATTGTACTATTGCTACACTCACTCTCTGCCTTGAATAAGTTTGAATTTAAACTAGTCGCGTATTTAAATTTGTCGTCCTCGTCAAATAAATGACATGGAATGGGCAAACTGTCTAAGAGTGAGAAGTCAGTACCATTCTCATACAATGACTCAAGTATGGGCTCGGGGTGTGCAGGGAGTTTCTACTTGCCTTTCCCATGTTGGGCAAGGGCAGCAGCTGCTCGCGGAGTCCTGGAAGGCTCCCTGATGGTCACTCCTATAGCCCTCCTCCTCGCGGGTTGTGACACATCCTGGTGCTGCTCGGGAACTTCTCCCCCAATAGCATTTCCCCCTGTCGATTCCCTCACATCCTTGTGAGGTGCAAGAAGGCCGACCAGCCTTAGGTTGTTCTCTGTGACCAACTCTATGATACTTTTCTCAATGTTTGTCATGCTGGCTAGGGCTGCTGCCCTTATCTCCATTTCTGGAGTAGGATCTGGTCGATGCCATGGACCTGAACAACATCGAAAAGATCTAAAGAATGTATAAAAGATCTGAAAGAAATCAAACGATCAGGGAGTAAAAGATTTACCTCCTTGAGTGAAGGCCAGGTTATTGGCGATCAGGTCTGCTGTAAGGAAGTACTTCCCTACATTGAACTTGTGGGTGATGTCACTCAGGAAGGTGCGAGCAGACTCCTGATGGTAGAAATGGAAGAACCCCGTGTGTTACTTAAGATCAAACAGGTAATTGATATCATGTGGCGTAGGAACGAGCCACTTCTTTTTGTTATAGATGATATAAAGTGCAGAAAGTACTTTATATCCATTTGGAGTGATTTGAAAAAGGGCGACCTCGAAATAGTTGGCCACCCCTGGAAGAATGGATGCAGGGGCAAGGTTGCCCCTGCCTTGATGTGATACCTCGACTAGGCGCTGAAGGTGCCCCCAGGTACATTTGTCCACTGGTTGGGTGAGGGTTATCCCAGGAAGGTCATACTTCCTAAGATAGTTGTTTACCATCCTAGGTGAGATAATGCTAGGAGGCACTGCATACCATTCGACCTCTGGCCTAAGACAATCTCGAGGTCGGGCTTTAGGTTGAATTTCTGGTGGTGAAGTGTTTATTGGTTGGGGGTTTGTGGAAGGAGCCTCTGTATGAGGGGCAGGCTGGTTAGAAGGAGGGTCAGAAGTTCTCTTATTTCTGCGAGCTGTATGCTTTACTCGACCCGTATTCTCTTGTCTGGTCGGAGGTCTATGTGTTGGGGCTTGCTGAGAAAATGGAACCTCTGGAAACAACAAAAGGCGACTGCTCTTGGTCCTCGAATAGTACCCGAGCAAGTCATCGTCAATAGGCCTCTCACCTCCCCACGAGTCGTGCATGAAAATCTGCGAACAAAGAAGGGGAGATGAGAATCTACGACCAATAGGAAAAATGAGTGGATATGTTGGGATAACGTTGCTCGTGTATAAAAGTTAAGGGTCTGATTGGTTCGCGATTGGAAAACTATATTTTTGAAAAGTGTGATTCTGAAATGAAAATCTGAATTTAGTGACTAAAAACATGTTTCTGAAAATGTGATTGGTTCATTATGTGTAAACTGTTTTTGAGTTTTAAAAAACAGAATCTGTGATTGGTAAAATATTCAAAAATATAACAGAAACAAAAATATGTAATTGATTGAGCTAAATTTAAAAATATTTTATATGATATAACATAAACATAATTAAATGGTTTGTGATATTAAATTTTAATTTGCCAACAAATTTAATTAAATGAAATTTAAAATTAGTGCATTGATTGAATTTATAATACTTGTATATTCTCACAAGTTTTTTTAATCATAGTTATATTTTTTTTGATTAATTAAGCTCTATTATTATAATTAAGCCACATTTATCCCGCAATATAATTTCTGATAGTTATATTCAAATGCATGTCAATTTCTAAATATTGTTAATGTCTCTCATTAGTTGAAAACAACATTAATTATGGCAAAAATAAAAAAACTAAATTCGAAATTAATGTAGAAAAAATATATTTACATGTTGGTAACTTGCTATACCAAGTTACTATGTTGTCAAATCATCATAATTATTAGTACTAATCTATAGGTAGTAATCACTGAGAAATCTTCCATTTATATATATATATATATAAAAGTTGAACTAATATAAAATCAGTCAAGAATTTATTTAAAAACAGGGACACAATATCAAACAAATTCATGATCAAGACTAACAATATCAAACATTTCTCCTTAGAAGTTAGGAAATAGAATTTGCAAAAAAAAAAAAGTTTGGAAATAGAGAAAACTTGATTTTAACGTTTTCAATTTTACAACTAAAACTCATACTTTTGATTTGGATTTTATTTTTGGAAACATGCTACCAATTAGGAATTATAGTAGGTCCCACATGTTTTAAAATTTTGAAATCATAAAATCTGATTCAAATACACTACCAATCAAGCCCTAAGCTTTTATACGTCCAACAACATTCTAACGTAAACACTAAATAGCATGTGAACTGTTTGGAAAGCAGATTAAAAAGCAAAAGTGAAAAGTTTTCCTCGAAATTTTTTTCAGCTTTATGAAAAGGCGGGAAAAATCCATTTTTTTCTGAGTGCCTAAAAATCGAATTTTTACTTCGATTTTGTGCCCTAAATCAGTAATCCCAATTCTCAAGCCAGTTCCTAAGCCTCATTTAGTGTTTTTTTTTCCTTATCCTATTATATTAATACCTACAAGCTCGATTACCCCAAATCATTTTTTCAAGAACAATCAGAAACTCAGATATCAACAAATCAGAAAACTCAAGGGATAACTATTGCATGGCATCTCAAAGACAAAGAAGCTCAAGAAACTTACTTGGATTAAAATTGATGCAAATTTATGAGCGTTGATTCGCGTGGCTAGACATATACTCCACGGGTCACTGAAGTCGTCTGAGTTTTCTAGGTTCTTCATGCTTTGTTCTTCAGTGTTCTTGAGGAAAAAAGGGAAAGTAAAAAGTAAAAAGTGAAATTGAATGATTATTTATATTGATCGAGGCACGGTTAATAAGGTAATGATGGGGGATGGTTTTTCGAAGCATGGGAAAGTTTGTTAACCGTTAAATTGATTTTTGGGAAACTGCAATGACATGATTTGTTACCTTTTTAGAAAAGGCATTGACGGCTCTAACAGGTCACGAGGAAGGTCGATTGCTTAAGTTTACTTTATGCTGGTCGCAGTAAAATAAACTTGGAGGGAAAATGTTTACCCAAAAGCAGATTACCTGATGATGTGGCAGGATTGATTTACACGTGGGATCCACGTGGCAGTTTTAAGTGAGTGTATCTTGCCTGACCATCGACCACGAGATCATTGGCTCATCAGATATCAGAATTATGGGCGACCAGTCTGGTCATATATATTCATTTATTTTCTTCAGATATGTAATATCTTATTTATGTAATAATTGCGTTTTTCATTATATTACCTAGATACGTCTGTGTTAAATGTAATTAAGGCCCATTGGCTCATGTTAACTTCCTTGAACCTATAAATAAGAATGAAATGGCTTAAGGGAGAGGACTTTTTTGGAATCTTTCTTCCTAAACTCGAGAATTCTAAGAGAGAATCAGAGTGTTTTTATCCACCATATTTGTATTCATCCTAAAGCTTGTGAAACTCGTGAACCCGGAGTTCATTAATCACAGTTCTTGGGATTTTATATCAATAAGAACACTAAGTGGACGTAGGTCATTACTATTCCATTGGGGCCGAACTACTATAAATCTTTTTGTGTCATTTATCTTTTCATCTTGATTTCATATCATTTTTATCGTTTATTTGACTCTGTGTCGTTGACCAATTCAATGGTCAACATTATCATAATAATATTTTATAACATTTAAATTTAAATTTATATAATTATTACATATTTAGTTTTGTATTATATATTATTATAATAATATGATTTTATAATATTTGAATTTATATCAATATAATTAATATTTTTTTTAATTAGTTTTAAAAGTATATTATTTTAAACATTTAGACTATTCGGTTAAACTTAACAAAATAATTTATTAAAACACAAAATTTCTTTTATCTGCGATAAGACCACCATTAATGAATTTTCTTTTTTCTTTTGAGAGAACCATTAATGAAAAACTTAAAAGTAAACAAAAGAAATTGTATTAGCAGCCCGTTGGAGAAAAGGTTTCTCAGTCACAGGCACAATTCCGTCATTTCCTGCAAGAGCTTGGTACTTGTGTTTCCGTGTAAGACTAGTGCACTCATAACAAAGAGTGGAGGCAATGCTTCTTTGTATGTAATTGGCCACCTCATGGCTTGATTTTCCTGAGCCACAAGTCAACTCCTGCGACAACTTATTCAAGAAGGTCACCTCATAAGCCGGGCTCGGGTTCATGAAGAAGTAAAATGGGTCCATCCCTTTCCATCCCCTTGCTGTGGTCCCATGAAACATGCTCATCTGATTCACCATAGCCACCGGAACCAGCTGGTCCGTCAGCTCGGCAAAAAGCGCCGAGAATCTGAGAAGGAACGGCTCACGACATGTTGTTCCCTCGGGGCAAATGGCCAAGTCACCTTCTTGGAGGAGTTTCTTGATCTTGGAACCGTCCCTAACTCTGTCCCGGGTTAGACGGACGGTCTTTAGGGGTGAGATGATCTCAGACAACCGCGAGAGTGAGTACACCACGGCGGTGATTGGCCTGCCCAAGGCTATGGAAAGGAATACCGGGTCTAGGAGGGTCTTGTGTGAGCAAACGAAGAGGATGTTAGATTTGTTGACTGGTGGAGGAGGAGTTCCCTTGACGATGATGCGGACGCCGAGGGCCCAAGAAGAGTAGTAGAGGAGGTGCATGGGGAGGAGGAAGCCAGGGAGGATTCGCAAGCAAGCGAGGAGAAAGCCTATTGGGATCCATAAGACTATTAGGAGAGCCACGAGTGGCGTGGGCTTGCAGGCAAGTCGACCGTCGTGGAAGATGACCGGTTTGGGGATTCTCACGGCTTTCACGTCTCTCTTGGCTGCCACCATGTAACCCTCCTGCAAGTTTGTAACAATATTTATATAATTACATCAAGTATAAATATATATATATTTATATAATTATTAGTATTGGGGTCATTGCAAGCTAGCTTCTAGTTTTGTTCACTATAATATTAAGGTACTTATTTTAGGTTAGAGAATTGCTAAGGGGTGCATATTGCTATTGGTGTGATCGGATATCGGGTTGTGATCGGATATCGGGTTACACTTATTTGAACTTAATAAATATTATGAAGTATCGCTATCTGATCATTGGGTACCACCTAATGTGGTGTTGGATACTTTAAGGTGCCAAATAACAACACTCTTTAGGTAAACATCGAGGTAAATATATATGAGTGTTGCTATTTGGCACACCTTAAGGTGACTAGTTGACACCCCATAATTGGTTAGTGATATTTTATAATATTTATTAAATTCAAATACGTGTGAGACTCGATATTGAATTACACCAATAACAGTATGCCATCTCTTTGTAATTTTGGGCTCTAATGGTGCCCCTTGTATGTGGTAAGAAGGATTAAAATATATTTAAATTCATATTAGTTTAATTATAGGTTTTAATATAAATTAATTTTAAAATTCTTAAAAAATTGATGTTTGGTAATGTGAAAGAATTTTTAGTCGTTTTAAACTTCATTAATCATATGAAGCTGATAGAAAAATAAATGTTTCTAGTCTTTAACGATTATATTTAACATGTATATATAGGACATTTTTTCTACCGACTTCACTTTAAATCCTACTGGTGGGGTTCTCAGTGTTCTTAATTTTTGAACAATTTTCTATACGATTTTTTTTATGACTGTGTATATTATAGCTATTTAGAGCATCGACATGATTTTTAGAAAATTCTGAATAGTTTACAATACTGAAAACTAGGTTCAAACATGTTGTTGTACGCATGACTAATTTTTTTTATGCGTGAGGAAAATAACATGTTTGAACCTAATTTTTAGTACTGTAAACTATTCGGAATTTTTTGAAAATTTGCAGGATGCTCTAAACAACTACAATATACACGATCATAAAAAAAAATCATACCAAAAACTGTTCACGGATCAAGAAGAGTGAATAGCCCCACTATTAGAGATTAAAGTGAATAAAGTGAATCCTTTAGTAGAATTGTCGTGTATATATATTACTATTGCATTCATACGTATACCTTGCATAGTGACATGTATGGAACATCAGTGAGTCGATCACCAAGCCCAACGTCAGGCCTATTAGTCTCAAAATCAAAAGCTTTCTTCAGAGCATCAGCCTTATTCTTCCCAACAAGTACTCCCGGCGGCAGAACAAACCCAGTTGCTCTTCCCTTATAACTCTCTATCTCAGTCCCCAAAACCATGTCAGCTTCAAGAAATTCCTTCAAAAAAGCTTCCACCATGACCCTGGGATTTGCAGTCAAAACGCACCGTTTCCCGCACGAAGAGAAAACTCGCCACGACTCCGGGTGAACATCTGACGAGTAAAACTTTGGCAGTACAGCTCTACCGGCCCACTCGATATCAGAGACTTTCATTCCGGCGAAAGTGACGAATATGAGGACTTGAATTCCAGCCGACTCGGACAGGAAGTAGTAGAGAAATCCAGCTAATGGCGCAGCCAAAAGCAAGAAGAGAAGCCTCAAAACCCCGCCCACTTCGAAAGCGATTAGAGCAAAGTAAGGGAAAGAGCTTCGCCCTCTTAGTAATGTCCCGTCCATGGCGGCTACCACCGTATGTTTTTCTCGTCCTGTTGATGAACGTTTTACTACCGTTGGGAACACACTACATTTTGAAGTAGTCATAGTAGACATATTATAGTATGAAACTTCGTTTTTTCTTTTTCTTATGTTAAAAAAGGGTGTTGTAATGGTATGGCTATATAGAGATGTAGTTGGAGAAATACAAGCGTTGTATTTGGTGTGTGTATAGTCTAAGGAGATCGGGACAAAAGAAAGTTTATTATAAAAACAAAAGAGAGTTGCGCTGAGATTTCCAAGAAAGACTTCCGAGCGAGAAAATGTTAAGATGGGAATTATTCAAACGTTGTGTATGATTGGTATACAGACTTCTACTTACAATAAAATGTAGAATTATATAATAGAAATAAAAATTTCATTGATTATTAAAACTATGAGAGTTGCTATTAGGTACTAACAAGCGAATAAACTTGTGCCAACTCCAATGGGATTGCAAAACACCATATATCACCAATTTGAGACTCTAAATAAGACTGAAAAATGGTCTACATAAACAGTGCCACGATATTATTGACTTGACGTGTGACACGACAATTTTTTGTTGGTTTTTGTGTTTTATATTAATATTTTTTATATATAAATATATGTATATTATTTAATTTGTAAGATAAAATAAAATAATAATATAATATTTAATTTGTGGAGAATATAATAATGTTGAATATATTTTTTGGTATAATTTTTAGTGTTATGGTTGGATTAGAAAAAAAATATGGTGTTAAAATTATTTCATTGATATTAGTTCAATACTATTTTAGTGTTTAACACCATTTTAGTGTTTACAGTTGGAGTTGTCACGACATTATTGACGTGGCACTGTTCACCACGGCAAAATGAGACTCTAAATGGGACTGAAAAATGACGTACATGAATAGTGCCACGACATTATTGACGTGGCACTGTTCACTACGGTAAATTTTTTTCTTTTTTAGTTTTTGTGTTTTATATTAATATTTTTTATATATAAATATATGTATATTATTTAATTTGTAAAATAAAATAATATAATAATATAATGTGTACTTTGTGGAGAATATAATAATGTTGAATATATTTTTTGGTATAATTTTTTGTGTTATGATTGGATTAGAAAAAAATATAGAATTAAAATTATTCAACATTATTTTAGTGTTTAACACTGATAGCCAACAAATTGTTAGTTAGTTGAGTGTATAATTTTGTTAAGCTTTCTGTTGCAACAACATATTTCATTTGTACAGCTTCGTAATATTCAGTATAAATAAAGAGTTTGTTCACCTCAGAAATCAATTAACAATTCTTGATTCTGAGGTTTTCTTTCCAATATACAATTTTTCATTGTTTTCTTCTCTGTTTCTGTGAACTTCATCTTGGTATCAGACGCCTCTAACTCGCGTCAATGGCCTCCTCCGGCGACAACTCGTCTCCAGTAGGTGTCACTGATCCTCGGCCACCGGTTCCACCGACTGCTGCTGCGTTTCCCCATTGGAATCATTTTTCAAATTCTTTGACTTCCTCTCTCACAATAAAACTAGATCGAGCTAATTTTCTTGCTTGGAATTCCCAAGTCGTACCCACGGTCATTGGTCATGACCTTGATGACATACTCTTAAGTGATCTTCATCCTCCGCAGACACTCCTCAATGGCAATTCGAATCCGATGTATCTACAATGGCGAAAGAAAGATCAATTGTTACTATCGTGGCTTCGCTCATCTATGACGGAAGCGATTCTTGGAACTGTCTCCAGTTACAATTCCTCATATACGGTCTGGAAAGCTCTTGAGCAAAAATTTTCCAGTCAGTCAAAAGCTAGGTTACTACAGCTCAAAGATCAATTAACCAATACTCAAAAAGGTAACCTCAGCATCTCTGACTATGTCGACAAGATTAAGTCCATTTGTGATTCTTTAGCCATTGCTGGTCACTCTGTTACTGATCTGGATTTGATTCTTCATTTGCTTAATGGCTTGGGACCGAAGTTTGATCCTGTTGTTTCTGGAATCACGTCTCGAAGCGATGCACTTACGCTTGAAGAAGTTCAAGCTCTCCACATGTCGCATGAGTCTAGACTTGAAAGGCACACATCCATGATGGATCTTTCTTCCAAGATTGCTGCCAATCCTATTTTTCATGCCCGTTGCAAACACATAGAGATTGACTTAAATTTTGTGCGTGAGCAGATCTTGAGCGGTGAAGTTTCTGTTAGATATGTACCCAGTGTTGACCAGGTTGCTGATATTCTGACTAAGTCTCTGCCCAAAGATCGTTTTCATTATTTAAAGAACAAACTCAAAGTGATTACAACCCCTTTTCGTTTGAGGGGGGATGATAGCCAACAAATTGTTAGTTAGTTGAGTGTATAATTCTGTTAAGCTTTCTGTTGCAACAGCATATTTCATTTGTACAGCTTCGTAATACTCGGTATAAATAAAGAGTTTGTTCACCTCAGAAATCAATTAGCAATTCTTGATTCTGAGGTTTTCTTTCCAATATACAGTTTTTCATTGTTTTCTTATCTAACACTACTACTTTAGTGTTCATAGAGTTGCCTAGGTCTTAATGGGAATAAGAGTACTCCTAAAGTTTTCATAAAATATTAAAAGCATTTTGTGACATACGTACGATAAAAAACACTTGTTGCTGACTCAGCGATGAATGACGCTGATGATGACGTGCTTGAGTAGCCATAGACTCTAATGAGGATATTGACTATGAGAATCGATTCTTCACTGCTACTCTTATGATATTTATAGAGACTATTATAACGTTATTAATTTACATTATTTTAAATTAAAATAAACACAGAGATACTCATTTCATTGCGCAATAGAGACCCTTATTTCGGTTTACCATGAAAATTTAGAATTTATATTAAGTCTTTCTAATAACAATGGTTTAGACAAGACACTCAGTATGATGTCTTCCCCATACGTTATATACCCACTTTTATGACACTGGCAATTAACTTGTCAATAGCGACATGGAACCGAGACCTTAAGTTGACTATAGGGAGTGGAGACTAGGAGGCTTTGTTCGGTTCTCAAAACGACGAGACCACATGAGCCGAATCCGATTGAAAGATGACCACCAACCAACTAAGCAACTTTCACCACAGCTGTTTGAGCAATCCATTCTGTCTAAAGGTCGACGATACCCGAACTTGAGTTTCTCACAACCAAAGTAACCATAGAGCCATAGTCCGAAATAGCCACATCAGAAGACAAGGTTATGATCAGGTCGCCAAGTCACATTCTTCCCCTCCAAAAACTAAGGAGTTTCTTTCTTTCCAAATAATATCCATTAGAGCTGAAGCTCTAGTTAAAAACTCATCAAAGGATAAACTTGGTGGTCTATTTTGGTTCATATTGAAGTGCATCAACCAGGAAGACCACGAGGTCACACGCACCTCCGTAGTACGAATGCCCCATAAAGCAGTGAACCAAAGGGCCGACATGCCTAAAGAGATGCAAGGAGTCCTCATGGCAAGCGTTACAAAACACACAGTTGATGTTATCCCCATACAACAAGAAACTAAGAGCAGTCTTACACTATGTTTGGTAGGGAGAGGGAGAATATATTGTTTGGTAAGAGGGAGAGATGAAGGGGAGGAGAGATGGAGGGAGAGAGTCTCCCTCCAACCCGTTAAAATTCAATCATTCACTTTTTCGAAGAATTAAAAAAAAAAAAAGACAACCAAAATATGAAAAATATTATTATTATTCTTTTAAAAAAATAACAAATATTTATGCTACAAAGGATAATATAGTAATTTTAATAATTAATCTCCTTTCCACTCTTCTAACTTCATCCTCCATACCAAACAACATAAACGAGAGTTACTATCCTCCATCCATCATAATCTCTATCCTTCCTAAACTTCCCATGATCCATCGAACTGCTGGGAATCGTATCCTGAAAGTATATGTAGTAGACATTGTTTTAAAAAAAAAATTGGATTTGTTATGCATATATTTTATGGACTATATTATTCTGTGATAATATTATGTAAATATCAGAAAAATTCCTAAGTTCATATCACTACAAAAAATCTTAGTTTTTGTCACAATAAATTTTGTGACTACAAGTAAAAAATTTGTAACTAAAGAAAAATTATCTTACCTATTTCATCACTAAAAAATCTGTGACTAAAAGTATTAGTCACAAAAATCACAATTTGATGTCATTAAATATATTTTTAGTCACAACACACTTTATCACTAAAGTTAATAGGTTGTGACTAAAGCTACATTAATGACAACTTGTGATTAAGTATGGATTTTTAGTTACAGGTAATTTTTTGTTGTGATTAAAAGTGACATTTAGTCACACAAAATATATGTTGTGACTAAAAAACTGTCACTAAAAGTTACATTTATTTGTAGTGTATATGTGATCTCAACCATGTATTGGTACGAGATGAATGCGTTTGAGATAAATGAACTTGAATAATTCGCAGTAAAATAAAATTTATGAAATCTTTAGATTAATTACTGCAAGTACGGTCCACTACTATTATGAATACATGTGATCTAGATCCGGATTACTAGTGTAGTAAGACATTTTAGTGGAGATACTTTATATATTAGAGAATATATAGAACTTGACCAGATATGTTTATTAATACTTAGTTAAATACCATTTCAAAGTATTAATTAAATATAACAACTGATGATCATATACAAATAGATCTTAATCCTGAAGTTACTATGAACTTCTGTTTATGTTATATGTGTTATTTGATTTACTCGTTAGGGCCTATCAGAATGATCAGACTATAAACTTTTATTTTGGGAACTCATTAATGTAAATGGCTGGGGACAAAGTATACATATATGTAGTCTATACATTCTCGTAAGAGATTGAATAATGGTTCTCTTAAGGGTTGACTTTTGGGATTGAAAATGTTATTGAGCTCAAATTCATAATTTAGTTATGAATTAACCTTCACTAGTAAAGTCAATGGTACTTAAGGAAACAATATATAATTAAAAGGGTAAAACAGTAATTTTATTCCTGATTAATTATGAACCATTATTAGAGGATTAATTTGTATGCAATGATTATATCAATGGACACGTTACTTTATAAAGTACTTAGTAAATGAAATATCTATAATTACAATAGTGCAATCTCATATTTATAGTGGAGTAATGATGATATTAATAAATTAAGATTATTTAATTAAATAGTTTAATTAATAATCTCAAATTTATTGGAGCTTGGAATTATAGGTCCATAGGTCCCCACATCGGCTCTATCAACACTATTCAAGGCAAGAGTTGATATAAAGGGAAAAATGGTTGAAAGTCATATTTAAGAAGAAATTTATTCTTCAGGCCAAATATGCAATTATGTGATAATAGTGATTGATTAATTAATTACAAATTAGTTGTAATTAACAAAATTAATTAATATTTAATTATTATGTAATTTTTGAAATTATATTAAATAATTAAACTTATTTTCAAGATTATATTAAATAATTAATTAATTATAATTTTCGAAATTATTATATATTAAATATTTAATTTTGAAATTTAAATTGGTTTTAATTAATTGGTAGAGTTAATTAAATATCTTTATTTGAGTAGGAGATAATAATCTGATAATTTGAATTTAAAAGATTGATATTTATTCAAATAATTAATTATATTTGATAATTAGTTAAAAAGATAATTAATTCAAATTTGAATTAATTACCAGGTTGTTGGATTTTTATCTGATAAGGTAGTTTGAATAAATAATTAAATAATTGTGGAAAAATAAAAAATCCCTAAAATAAAGGGTGGTACACGACACACATAGTCCATGGACTGTGTGTGGCGTGTACTATACAGTTTTTCAGGGATATATTTTTCAATTTTATTTATTTAATTAATTAATTAATGAAAAATTCAAAAGTTAGTTTTTGGATATTTTCATTAATGAGAAAATTAATTAATAAATTGTAAATTGGTTAAAAATTTATTTTTTAAATTTAATATATTCTATTTAAGTTAGACTTATCAGAAAATGAAAGGGACATTATTATTCGCTCTAAAGAAAAGAACGATACTTTTCTATCTCTCCCTGAAAAAGATAAAGAACCAATCTCAGGCCTATTCTCTTGATCTCATGTGTTGAGTACATCAAGTAGAATAAAAAATTAACTATCCTTTGTTCTCTAAGTGCCCACATACTTCTTGAGGTGTAGAGAACGTTGTGGAAGATCTTGGTGTGAGTACCTAGGAGCAGCTTGGGTAGGAAGTTCGTTCAAATTACGAAAATATAGCAAGGACACTTGATAGGCATCAAGAGGTATGTTTTCTATTCTTTTCTTGCTTATGATTAATGTATGTATATTAATGGATCCGCATATTTAAAGATAGTTTAAATATAAGTTACAATTTTTTTTTTGTTGTACACTAGGCCAACCGACCACCATTCCGCTCCGTATTAGGAAACTCGTTCCTAACACCTTCTCCCCATCCTTCCTACCAAACATAGCCTTAGTTTTTAATGTGTTTGATAAGACCATCCACCAAAGGTATTTGAACCCGCTATGGATTTTAGATCCCCATAAAATCCTCCAGACTGCGTCTTGCGAAGGCTTCATCTCATAGAGGCCCTGAGCAATACGAGATGCCGACTTAATAGAGAAAATATATACTAGATTTTTCAAAATTCAGAGCCAGGAATCATCCTGTAAACTTGGACCAATACGTATATTAATAATTCTTTTAACATCATTAGCATGGAACCATTGTCGAAGCATAGGAACGTCCTGTCAGGAAAAATAGTTTTCGCCTCAATGGGAATGGTAAGATAATACAACTCTATGAAATAATATTACAAATAAATAATGATTGATTAAAAGGAGTTATAACTCTATAACTGAAAAATACAAATAAACAAAGACAAGGAGGAAGAAGAAGAGAATAGTGAGAATACAACTCTAAGAAAAATATTACAAGTAAAGTAAATGTGTTTGAAACAAAAGAAAGGAAGATTACAACTCTAAACAAAAGTTACAAGTAAATAGAACAAGAGAATAAGAAGAAAAGAAATAGTATAAAATGTAAGAACATAAACAAAATTAAACTCTCACTTACACAACCTAAGTGAAGAGTGTTGGGGATCACCAACTTGAACAAGATTTAAAACCCTTGTCCAAAAGCTTATTCCCCCTAACTCAAACACTAAGGGATCTCTCTAAGATATTGAGAATGCTTTCTAGAATTATCAAGCCTCAAGGTGTTTCTAGCCAAGTGCTCCAATGGATATAGAAATGTTGTATCTTTCAAGTGAGCTATAGGCTCTTATATATAGAGTTTAGAGACAACCTTTGAATTTCAAATTCCACCAACCCCCATGGCTGTTACCAATGATTAATTGGATGTTTATGGAATTAAAAATGAGATTTGGGAGTTATTTGGGATTTTGGAATCGTTCATCAAAAATTGGAAAAACTGAAAATTTGGTCAGAAATATGCCTGTGGCCGCAGCCAGGGACATCAGTGGCCGCGACCACTGCTCTCTGTCCCACAGGCCGCGATCACTGACCAATTTCAGCACTTGAAAATGTGCTATTTTTCAAATGGTTCCAAACCCTCCCAAATGATTTTGTAACCCCCAAAACACATTATTGGGGTTAAAATCATATCTCTAACAACCATGTCACATATGACTTTATGAAATTCATCTCAATATTGTGTAACACCAAATTTACACAACAAAGGGTAATAGTTGGAAGTTACAAATTTGTAACACCAAATATGTTACATATTTGGATATATCTCATATATTTAAATATTGTAACTCTCTATTATATGTTACAATATGTGACACCTTTTGTCACATTTATTTAATCTAAAACATTATATTACAATATAATATAATATTACATTATATTATAAAATAATATAACATTCCCCCACTAGATTAAATAGTTGTCTATTGTAAACTTATTTAATCAATCATTATATTTAAAATATAACAAATCCCTCAATTGATTAAATAAGAACTCTCTCTTATAGGAGTCATTACATTAGTGCATAGAGTAAAGTGTTTTTCTAACTTTATTACTATAGTGTAATTATCACAAAATTTGTCGAAAATTTGGTTGCACTAGGCATTGAACCATCTTTTCATGATAACAAATCGGTGATAACACACACCTTTGCGATGTTCACTTGAGACTTCTATGTCTCGCTTTGCATCGTTAGTGGCCATGTGTACTTTCCATTCATGGACATTCTTGAGAATACTCCCAATTCTCATGAGAGGCGGCATCACCCCTAGGTCCATATAAGTATAATTCTTACAGTATTTTGTTCCCAAAAATACTTGTCTTCACAAGACTGAATTCTATTAAAAAACCTTTCGGTTTTAACCCTCAACTTGGTAACTCACAAGTACTCAATATCTCAGATGAGACTTGTTTTTTAGTACAACTAATATTCACTTGATTGACTTATTGTTACCTATTGAACCTAACACTAGTTAAATAACTAGTGTTAAGATAGGTTATCATCAGTTGTGAATCTCTTTAGGGAGTTAAAGTCCCATCCCTCGAGATGATGTAGCCACTAAATCCCTCGTTAATGGCTTAGTGAAAGGATCCGCCAGATTTTCACTTGTTCTCACATAGGGTATTGAGACGACTTCTCTTTGAATCAACTCTCTTACATATCCATGTCTTAGACTAATATGTCTAGACTTCCCATTATACACTCGGCTGTATGCTCTAGCCAATGTCGCTTGGCTATCACAATGTATCGATATAGTGGATACATTCTCTTTGATTAGGGGTATCTCTATTAACAGATCCCTTAACCATTCAGCCTCTTTGCCGGTAGCAGCTAGAGCTATAAACTCTGCTTCCATAGTGGAATGAGATATACAGGTTTGTTTCTTGGAACCCCAAGAAATTGCACCTCCACCAAGTGTAAATACCCAACCAGTTGTGGACAAGTTGTCCCCAAGATTGGATATCCAACTTGCATCTGTATATCCTTCTAAGATTGAAGGAAATTTGGAGTAGTGAAGGCTTAGTCCTTTGGTTTTCTTGAGATAACCTAGGACTCTTCCAATCGCCTTCCAGTGATCCACACTTGGATTACTTGTAAACCTACTAAGTTTACTTACTGCAAATGCTATATCAGGTCTAGTACATTGGGCAGTGTACATTAGACTCCCTATAGCACTAGCGTACTCCAATTAAGCCACTGCTCTTCCTTCATTCTTCTCTAGTTTTACACTATGATCGAATGGAGTATTGGCATCTTTAACCTTGAGATGGTTAAATTTGTTCAATACTTTCTCAACATAGTGGGCTTGACCCAACGTAAAACCCCCACTATGTTTCTTTACTTTGATACCAAGTATGGTGTCAACTTCTCCAAGATCTTTCATCTTGAAGGTTGATGATAGAAACCTCTTCGTTTCTTCTATCCCTTTCATGCTATTACTTAGAATAAGCATGTCATCCACATATAAGCAAACAATGATCACATATCCCTTACAAGTTTTGGAATACAAACACTTGTCTCCATTGTTATGTCTGAACCCATTAGACATGATGGCTTGATCAAATTTCTCATGCCATTGCTTAGGAGCTTGTTTCAATCAATATAAGGATTTTACAAATCTACATACTTTATGTTCATATTTTGGTAGTACAAACCCTTCGGGTTGTTCCATATAGACCTCCTCATTGAGGTCACCATTAAGGAATGCCGTTTTGACATCCATTTGATGAACATACAAGTTGTGTATAGAAGCTAAAGCAAACAAAATTCTTATAGAAGTTGTTCTTGCAACAGGCGCATAGGTATCGAAATAATCGATACCCTTTTTTTGCCTAAACCCTTTAGCTACTAATCTAGCTTTAAATGTTTGAATAGTGCCATCAGTGTGGTATTTTCTCCTAAATACCCACTTACACCCAATTGGCTTAGACCCTGGTGGGAGGTCTACCAATTCCCAAGTGTTGTTGGAAATAATGGAATTCATCTCATCATTGATGGATTCTTTCCAAAATGCACTGTCTCTCGATTGCATAGCTTCTCTATAAGTCTTAGGATCATCCTCAATGAGAAGTATAATAGAAATTTTGCTAATGACTTCCTCTCTATTTCTTTCTACCATGTAGAATGAAATTCGTTGAGAATCTATCTCATCCACTACTAGACTTTTATGATTTTTAAGTCTTTGACTTCTTCTAAGTTCAAAGGGTTGCTTTACATTCTTTTGAGAATTCTCTTCTTGAGAATCAACTTTGGATGTAAAAACTTGAGAATTGTTCTCATATAACAAATTTTCCTTTAGAGATGTTGAAGCTTGAGAATTGTTGTCACATAACATATTCTCAAAAAATTCAACTTCTCTAGATTCAATCACAATGTTAGACTCTAAGTCTAATAGCCTATAAGCTTTACTATTGTTGGCATAACCAATAAAAACACACTTTAAGGCTCTTGAACCTAACTTTGTTCTATTAGGTTCATTTTTCTTGCAATATGCAAGACACCCCCACACTTTGAAGTACCCTATGTTGGGTTTTCTTCCTTTCCATAACTCATATGGAGATATCTCATTTTTCTTCACCGGTATTCGATTAAGAATGTGACAAGTGGTGAATAACGCTTCACCCCATAAGTTGAGATTCAACTTAGAAAACACCAACATAGAATTTATCATATCTAGATAAGTCCTATTTTTCCTTTCGGCAACACCATTGTGTTGTGGTGTATAAGGTGCAGTGCACTCATAAATTATACCATTTTCTTCACAAAATGTATTGAATTAATTAGAGAAGTACTCTCCTCCTCTATCACTTCTTAACACCTTAATCTTTTTATTTAGTTGATTTTCAACTACTAATTTATACAATTTAAAAGCATCAAAAGTTTCATCTTTATGCTTTAAAAGAAACACATAGGTATATCTACTAAAATCATCTATAAAAGAAAGAAAATACCTTTTACCACCTCTAGTTAAAACACCATTTAATTCACAAAGATCACTATGGATTAAATCTAGTAAATTAGATGATCTTTCTACACTAGGAAATGGTTTCTTAATCATTTTTGCCTTAATACATGTTTCACATTTACCATAGTGTTTAATATTGCATGCAATCATACCACATTTTACTACTCTTTTCACGGTTGAAAAACCTATATGCGATAATCTAAGATGCCACAAAAATAAAGAATCATAATCAATAATATAGGCGGAATTAGTATTTTTATTGATAACATTGAAAGTTACATCATTGGTGCACAATTTAACCATACCCTCACAAGAGTACCCCTTTCCCAAAAATACATTTGATTTGGTAAGTATAAGTTTATCGGACTAAAAAACGGCTTTAATGCCGGGCTTGCCAAGTAAATCACCACTTACCAAGTTTCTACTCATTTCGAGAACATAAAGTACATTCACTAATGTAACTTTCTTGCCGGAGGTGAAAAAGACTTCAATGGTACCTTTGCTAAGTACCTTGGAATTGCCCTCATTGCCCTTTTGAATCTCATGGTTGCCCTTTGACTCTTCAAAGGTCTTGAACAATGATTTGTCATAGGTGACATGGACGGTGGCACATATATCATACCACCACCCTTTCACCTTGCCTTGAGTCGCATTCACCTCACTAAGGGTAGCAACTATGTTTTCCTCTTGAGTTGCATTCACCTTAGGTCCTTGTTGGTCTTTTCTATGCCTACACTCTCTAGCATAGTGACCCTTTTTCCCACACACAAAGCAATGACCTTTCTCGCTCTTAAACTTGTTTGGGTTGGTTTTTGGATCCAAAGGTTTCTCATTACCCTTTTTCCCTTTGTTTTTGGGATGTTTTGGTTGTGACACCGCATTTGCTTTGGAAGTCTCTCCATTAGACCCCTCCATAAGTTTATCTCTACATATTGATTCCTCCTCAATTTGAATATGTTTTTGGATTTTCTCCAAAGAATAATCCTCATTTTTATGAAGGATTCTTTTCCTATAGCTCTTCCAAGTTGGTGGTAATTTAGCCACTATAGCACCAACTTGAAAGGCCTCGAGAAGCTCAATCCTTAACACTTTCAATTTGTTAACAATTATTTGAAATTCATGTATTTGAGGAAGAATAGGTTTATCACCAAAAAAAATTGAAATCGAAGTATTGAGATATCAAAAAATTTTTGGTACCTTCCTCTTCCGCCTTGAACTTTGTCTCAAGTGCATCCCATATCTCCTTGGCCGATTTGGTCTCGGTGTAGAGGTCATAGAGCCTATCGGAAAGGGCATTGAGGATATGACCCCTACAAAGGATATTCTCCTCCTCCCTCTTCCTTCTTTTCTCCACCTCCGCGGGAGTGTCTTTGTCAGATGGCGTTGGGAGAGGTTCTAGAGTGGATTCTAGAATGTAGGCGATTTTGAGAGTGGTTAAAAGAAACCTCACCTTGTCTTGCCATCTAGTGAAATTGGACCCATCAAACCTATCCAACCTCACTAGGTCTTGATTCATTATCTTGATGGTCTCACCTTCCATTGAAACAAACAAGGGTAAGCTTTTGAACGTTAGGAAAAATAGATTTTGCCTCAATGGAAATGCTAAGATAATACAACTCTATGCAATAATATTACAAATAAATAATGGTTGATTAAAAGGAGTTACAACTCTATAACTAAAAAATACAAATAAACAAAGAAAAG
Source organism: Humulus lupulus (assembly GCF_963169125.1). Taxonomy (NCBI): domain Eukaryota; kingdom Viridiplantae; phylum Streptophyta; class Magnoliopsida; order Rosales; family Cannabaceae; genus Humulus; species Humulus lupulus. Next base: position 6,894,767 of record NC_084798.1, read on the forward strand.
GAAGAAGAAGAAGAGACTAGTGAGAATACAACTCTAAGCAAAAGATTACAAGTAAAGTAAAGGTGTTTGAAACAAAAGAAAGGAAGATTACAACTCTAAACAAAAGTTACAAGTAAATAGAACAAGAGAATAAGAAGAAAAACAATAGTATAAAAAGTAAGAACAGAAACAAAAGTAAACTCTCACTTACACAACCTAAGTGAAGAGTGTTGGGGATCACCAACTTGAACAAGGTTTAAAACCTTTGTCCAAAAGCTTATTTCCCCCTAACTCAAGCACTAAGGGATCTCTCTCAGATATTGGGAATGCTTTCTGGAATTATCAAGCCTCAAGGTGTTTCTAGCCAAGTGCTCTAATGGATAGAAATGTTGTGTCTTTCAAGTGAGCTATAAACTCCTATTTATAGAGTTTAGAGACACCCTTTGAATTTCAAATTCCACCAACCCCATGGCTGTTACCAATGATTAATTGGATTATTATGAAATTAAAAATGAGATTTGGGAGTTATTTGAGTTTTTTGAGCCGTTCAACAAAGATTGAAAAAACTAAAAAATTGGTCAGATTTACACCCGTGGCCGCGGCCACTGCACTCTGTCCCACAGACCGCGACCACTGACCAATTTCTGCACTTGAAAATGTGCTGTTTTTCAAATAGTTCCGAACCCTCCCAAATGATTTTGTAACCCCAAAAACACATTATTGGGGTTAAAATCATATCTCTAACAACCATTTCACATATGGCTTTATGAAATTCATCTCAATATTGTGTAACACTAAATTTACACAATAAAGGGTAATATTTGGAAGTTACAAATTTGTAACACCAAATATGTTACATATTTGGATATATCTCATATATCTAAATATTGTAACTCTTTATTATATGTTACAATATGTGACACTCTTTGTCACATTTATTTAATCTAAAACATTATATTATAATATAATATTACATTATATTATAAAATAATATAACACGTCCCAGTTTGAGTTTCGAATGAAACTACGAACAAAGCTAATTCCCTCAGTTGCATCTCGTCTAGGCATATGCATGGGGCTTCCTCCAGGGACCCATTTGTGAAACCAAATTGACGTTGAAAGCCCATTGCCAATTCTACCGCACATCCCAATGTTAATGATCAACCTTGCTTTGAGAATGACTTTCCATAGAGGCGAGTTGTAACTTTTTGCTTCGATGTCCAAAAAGTCAGAACTTCTAATATCCTTTGCATTAACAACAAAGTTCAAAATCCCTGAACAATTATTAACCATTGACCAAGCACTTTTTGCAAGGATAGCTTAGTTCATTACTTTGGCACTCCTAAATCCTAGACCGCCACTTAGCTTAAGGAGACAAAGAGATTCCCAGTTAGTCATATGGATTTCCCTGTGGTTCATGACTCCCCCACCAAAAATCATGGAGGGCTCTATCAATTCTCAATGTCACACTAAAAGGAATGGAATCCCCCACTGCAATATAGGAGGCAGTGGAAGCTCCTACCGACTCGATCAAAGTTGCCTTGCCAGCATTGGAAAGAAGTTTCCCCTTACAACCTTGAACACGCTGAAGGACTCGATCCAACACATAGTTGAAATCTGCCATTCTTCTTTTGGACTGCAAGAGGGGCAAGCCAAGATACACACATTGTGGCGCATTCACCGCATACCCAACACCTCACAAATCTTTGCGATTCTATCTCCCCCCAATTTTTGAGGAAAGAAGACCTTTGATTTCTCAATACTAACCTTCTGACCCGACTAGTTTTCATAGAGTCGAAGGCATGACATGAAGGCTTTAGCCTCTCACACAGTCGCCTTCCTAAAAAGCATGACATTGTTCGCAAAAATGAGATGGGTCAGTCTCAGACCACTTCTAGCAACCCTGAAGCCGTGGATTTTCTTTTCTTCCTCAACATGATTAAAGAGTCTAGATAGAATCTCAGCTGCCAAGATAAAAAAGACTTGGGGACAAAACACTACAAGAAATTCGGCCTTTACCTACAAATTTTATTTGTGGGTAAAAATGGTGCATTGGTAGGTAAATCCCTTTACCTACCAATTTTGACCAGTAACCTATTGGTAGGTAATAGTTAGTCGAGAAATGTATTATTACCTACGATTAGTATATTGGTAGGTAAAAATCATGTGGACCCCACAAAAAATGAGTCAGCGTCATTGACCTAGTGTTTGATGTGGCATCATACGTGGCAATTATGTATCAGGAAAGCTAACATGGCAAATGACGTGTCTTCCACCGTGGCAGGTGACATGTCAGATGATGTGGCACGCGACAATAGATTATTGGGCCACGTGGCAGTGTATTAAGTTCGGACATTTACCTACACTTAAATATGTGTAGGCAATAATTTAATTTATTGGTAGGTATTACATATGGCAATAGCTTAATTAGGCCATGTGGCAGTGTATTAGGTTTTGACATTTACCTACACTTAAATATGTGTAGGCAATAATATAATTTATTGGTAGGTAGTATTGAATTATTATTTTGGAAAATATTTAAAATCAATTATTTATAGATGATAAATTAATTTAATTAATTAAAAAAAGAGAACTTTTATAAAATAAAATAAACATATATTATAAAATGTTCAAACAAATAAACATAAAAGATAAAATGTCCAGAATAGTTTATCTTTAAAGTTTTGAATTAAAAACATAAAAAAAACTACGAATCATCTTGTTCTTCTAGAATTGAAGGGAGGGGAGAATTTCTGACATTTGCATCAGAACATTGATCTGATAGAGGCAGTGGCATCCTATTGTTTTTACTTAGTATTTCTACAACAATACTTAGTTGGTCATTTGTAGAATCAAGTCGGTTGTTTGCTTCACCAAGGCGTTGGGCTAGCTTCTCATATGTTGGCTTATTTGACTCAGTTGGATTGCGTTAGGAAGTAGAAGTTGTACTTGAAAAAGATTGACCCCAACCTTTCAAGTGTGCAGAAGAGTGTCCAAGAATACGCACCATAATGTCTATATCAGACATTTCTTCTGGAATGTGTTTCCCCCTTAACGCCATGATTTTATCCTATATACTCATTTTATTTTCTAATTAGTAATGATAATTATAAATAAGTTACAAAATTAAAAATTAAAATTTATACTAACATATATTTATGCTAAATCTGGTCCAGTCCATATTCCCTTTTTCTCGTCAGAATGTTTTAGACGCTAAGTCTCAATTTGGCCAGTGGAAGATACTAACACCATTCCCCTTCTAATGTGATGTTGCGGTGTTGAGACTGATCCATTTCTAGACTCCCACTTTCTCTTTGAACGATTAGTAGTATTCTTCAATGACCTTTCCTAAAAAAGAGAATAAGAAAAGTTATTAACACAAATAAAATAGTAATTTATAGAAAATAAATAATTACCTTAAATTTGTTGGAAAACCAACGATCACACAACATCTCACAATCTTGTTGGCGATCATCCTTCAAATTAGGATGCCATTTGAACATCTTCTTCTCCTCCAATTTCTTTGAAATATCCATGTAACTTGTACTTGAAATTCGTCCAAGCTTTTCTCATTTGATCATCAATGCATTTTATAGTGGTCTCATCATCCAAGTTAATATCAAATGAATCCTACAATTATATAAAATAAAATTAATAATTTTTTTTTATATTAATTTAATTTATAACTGAAAAAATTTAATATAAAACCTACGACAAGAAAATGTCGTGATGGAGCTCTCACATCCTTGGGGACAAATCTCCAATCCTTGTAATGAAATGTGCCATGGTTGCGAACAATAAATCCAATCTTGTTATTAAATTTCTCAGCATTTCCATAAATAGGCTGAAGACACTCAGATTCAAATACAACAAGTAACTTCCCACTTTGAGCTGCCTTAGCATCACTAACAGTTTTGTATCCATGAGTAGGCCCACATGTTTTGCAACTACTAGGACCACTTGATTCTATAAAAAAAAATTGTAAGTTTAAATTCATCATAATTTTAAAACAATAAAAAGTAAAATGTATGAGACATACCAGATGGTGTTTGAGATACATTATGTTCAGTGGCAGAGTCAGCAGTGGAGGCAACTTGTTGACTCTGAACAATAGGGGGAATGCTAACTTCAGGTGGATCACCATGAGTAGTAGAGATGGTGGTGGGGGAACTTGGTCGAGGTGGTAGAACATGAATAGTAGAGTGAGTGATACAGACATCTGGCTGTTGACCATCCTGCTGAGTATGAATGGTGGAACAAGTAGTGCACCCAAGTTGTTGCCTGGCAGTATTAGACTCATCAACTGGACCAGCTTGTTGAGCATGGGCAATACGACAATTCAAACAAAACACTTTTTTTTACACCAGTTTAACTCATTCTAGCCACGCTTACGCTTACTTGAAGAATTACTTGGCACCTTACCGGTTGTACGAGTTCGAACTTGTTCAAGTTGTTTTAAAATTTCAGCACCAGTAAAAGTTCTAGGTGGGGGACGTAACTCAATAGACCCATCGTACTCTCTACTCTTTCGACAAGAATGGTTGCTTTTCAAATAACATCGATGCCCCATGAAACATTGTTTGTCAGTTATTCTTTTATGTCTTGTATCTTCCAAACAAACAGGGCATGCTAATTTCCCAGCGGTGCTCCACCCCGATAAATAGGCATAAGCATGAAAATCATTAATTGTCCATAAGAGAGAGGCTCGAAGTTTAAACGTACACCCTTCATATGAATCATACTCCTCAATGTCCTCCCATAACTCCTTAAGTTCTTCAATTAGTGGTCTCAATAACACATCATAGTCCTTTCCAGGAGATTTGGGTCCTGGTATTAACAGTGACATGAGATAATTTTTTCTGTTCGGAGAAGCCCAAGGCGGCATGTTATATGGAATTAATATCACAGGCCATAAGCTGTACATGGATGTCATGTTTGAGAAAGGGTTAAACCCAACTGACGCTAATCCCATTCGTACACTCCTCGAATCCACTACAAATTCAGGGTATTTCTTGTCAAAATGCTTCCAAGCATCCCCATCAGTTGGATGACGTAATATCCTAGGTTCATCTCTACGCATCTCTTTATGCCATCACATAACCTTAGTAGTATGCTTGGAGCTAAACAATCGATTTAGTCAAGCCTTGATTGGAAACCATCTAAGTCATTTATGTGGAATTTTATTCCGCACATAACGTCTAGATTTGCATACAGGGCACATTGTAGCATTTGCATTCTCACTGTAGAACAATGCACAATCATATTGGCACACGTCAATTTTTCCTCGTACCCCAACCCAACTTCAGATAGAAGCTTTCGCGTTTGATAATAACTTATCGGGCAACAATTACCAAAAGGTAACATTTCTTTAAGACACTTCAAAAGGTCATCAAATCCTTTATCTGTCCATTTGTTAATCACCTTCAAATTCATTAACTTTACGACAACACTTAAGACAGAAAAGTTTGTACAATTCTCATACAATGGATTATGAACTGAGTCTAACAAGGCATCATACTTGTCACTTGAATTGTGAGGGAATTCATTGTCAATGAAATCACTAGTTAGACCGATATCAAAATATGGATAACCAAAAGCATTGTGTAAGCCTGCAGCCAAATCATCAGCTGGTTCACCATCCTCAACATCGACTAGCACTTCATCTTGTACGCCCTCTATTTTCTCACCATGGTGGTACCATCTAGTATAAGTACTAAGAAAACCATGAGTGAGCAAGTGCAACTTGATCACATTCATAGATTTTGATTGTTTATTCATGCATCGCCGACACGGGCATAACACCATCCCATTAGAGTTTATGGACTCACTTGCAACACTTATAAATTCGTTTACACCAGTAGCATATTCTGGTGATAACTTATCAATGATGTTTATCCAACTTTGATCCATAACAAATCTAACTCTGCTGGTATTTTGACACCCCTCCTAATAACAATAATTAGAAAAAAGCTACTAAGTTTGAATTTTATGAAACATATTATGTAGTTGACACAAATTTATGATTTGCATTTTATGAAATAAATTATAAAATTTTATTACCAAATGCAATTTTCTTAATCTTATTAATTTAATTTTTATCATAAAATAAATCATTTTATTTAAATTTTATCATAAAGTTTCTTTATTTTATTGATTCAAATTTTATCATAAAACCAAAATTTTAAATTACTTTATGATTTACATTTCATAAAACAAGTTATAAAATTTTACTACTAAATGGGGAAACAATTTCTAAATTTTATTAATATAACCCCTTTATTTAAAATTTACCCTTATGCACACTATTTTTTTAATTAAATTTATTCATAAAATCCCTTTATTTTATTTGGAAATTTTAACCATGAATGCTTTTAAAAATTAAAAAAAATGTTTTTGGGTCATAAATTATTAATTTCAATAACATTTTAAAAAATTACCATTTTGAAGTTACATTTTAAAATCAAATGAGTTGATCATTGAGAAAAAAAAAAAAAAACATTAATGCTTTATTTGATTACTTCATAAAGACTTTTTTTAATAGAAAAAAAATATGATGAGTACATTAAGTTTATCACTTGTTGGAAAAAACTTTCCATAACTAAACTTTTTTTTATCTTTCCAACTTATTTTTTACCAAAATATATTTTATATGTCGCCAAACAATATTCATTGATAAGATAAACTTGAGAAACACTAGACAATTAAAGATAAACTTACTAAATATCCAATTAAAAACTTAAGATAATATACAAACTTTTGTACAATTTGAATATTTATACTTGTCATTCTTCAAAACTGAATACAATATTACATCATTAGAGTAAGTTAATACAAATAAAATATCCCCACTTTGATCATCACAAAGATTTCAGAAATTTATATAATATAAATTATTATGGGCATTTACATGACTTGGTATACCAACATATATATATATGTTTACCCAAAAATGGCTGCATATGACGTGGCAAAGATTTCTTACATGTGATTGACGCGTGGTGGAGTCAAATGAGGAACTGCTGTTCGATGATCGACCAGCTACGTATTGTATCTCCATTTCTCACGTTTAGATTCGACCAGTTTGGTCGTATGATTCGGTTTATTCCCTTATGGGATTGTGATTTTGTAATAATTATATTTATTATTTCATCTTTATTACCTTAATACACGGGTATTAAGGAGAGTTAAGGCCCAATGGCCTATGTAACCCCCCTTGAGCCTATAAATATGAAAAAGATAGCTCAAGGAGGTGTAGGGTCCCAGAATTTACTTAGCTAGTTAGATAGTAGTAGTAGTAGTAATAGCTAGTATTAGTTATAGTATGTTCATTACTATGGATTTTGGTTCAAGCCGGGACTTAGTTGGATACTCCTAGCAATAGTTATGGATTTTATAAGTTTAACCTATAGTTTAAGAATATTAATTATAACATAAGGTTTGATTAATATTGCTGGTTATTAATATAATAATTAGTATAACATAAGGTTTAGATAGAGCTAATAAGAATATGACACTTTTCATGAGCATGATTATTCCTAAGGTTTAGATAGAGCTTATAGGAATATGACACTTGTCATATGCATGATTATTAAGGAATTATTATTTTAATGATAAAATAAAGGAAATATAAGACTTAGTTTTCACCAGAATCTTTTAGGAGCATGAAATTTATCACAATTTTATTTATTTGTGGATTAGGTTGTTATTTAGATAATTAAATAGATTTTTCGTAACTTTAGGGTACTGTAATTTCCGACCTTTTTTTGACTCAGTTATATTATGAATTTTGAAAAATAGTATTTCTAGAAAGATTTAGATAATTGAATTGGATTTCTAACGGTATAAAGAGAGTCTAAATCGAAGTCCTACAACTCCAGGTATGTTGATTTTACTGAAGGGAAGTTTAGAGTTACGAGATTTAGGGAGTTAGAAGTTAGGATTCTATTTGTTTTTATTATTTTTGTTTTAAAAATCAAGCTTTGAATCCTTAAATCTCTCTGAACAGTTTGACCAAGTCCTAAGCCTTTGGCTGAAGGATATTCAAATATTTTCAATTAAATTCATTATTTTTATTCAAAGCCAAAAAGAAGATTTTTAATCCTAGAACTCTATAAATAGGACCTAGCACCAAGCCTTTTCATTCATTCTTCAAGCATTAATCAGAGCCTTCCAGGTGCTAGTGAGACTATAGAGTGATAAACACTTAGGGTTGGGTTTATAAGCTTAATCATTATAAGCTTAATAAACACTTGGGAAGTAAGGTTATAGTGTATTTCGGTTTTGAGGTATAGTTCGGTCATAGCATTCAAGGTATTCCTTATTCTAGTTCCTTTCTGTATTGTTCTTATAGTTTTTCTACTCAAATCCTAACTCGTATTCTCTATTCTTGGTTAGGCATCTAAGATCTTGAACATAGGATTCTTATTGGTAAGTATCTTTTCGATGGTGTAGTTCATTCTTTTCATCCCTTTTCTTTAGTATACTCACGTCTCTATTATGGTTTTTAGGAGTGTTCCAAAATCCCGACTTTGTTCTCATCATCCCGGTATATTGGTAAGGAAAATAGGATAGTTTTATATGCTTATATGTTATGTTGATATGTTATGATAAGTTATGCTATAGTATGTTATGTTATGTTTTCTTATGTTTCATGGTTATGATTTACCCTACCTCAGATATTAGACAGGGGACGTAGATGGGTTATCATAAACCTACCATGTGATCTAACCTACCTCAGATATTAGAAAGGGAACGTAGATGGTTTATCACATGTTTTAATGGCCATTAATAGTATAGTCTTATATGATGTACGTCTTTATAGATGTATGTTATATGTTTATAGCATATAGTTATGTGTATGATTATGTTTCATGCTTGTAGTAGATTTTCCTTGTTGGGCATTAGGCTCATTCCTTTATGTTTTATATGTGCAGGAAAATAGTTATGGCGGCGGAAAGATTCTTGGCAGCTTGGGGATGTGTATTGAGGCATGATGGAATCGATGGACTGAGCGTTCGATTAAAGGATGAAGTTTTTTTTAGTCTTTTAGTTTTGATTTCTATGTATTATTTTTCCGCACTTAATTTTGTAACCAATTTATTTAAGTTATGTTTTGTTTTATTTTCAAAACAATGGGATCCCATATCCTAAATGAATTTTTATGTATTTAACCTTTACTGTACAGTTTTTAAATAAATTTATAGTTATTTCATATGTACGTTTTCTTAAGATTAGTATAATAGTTACTAATGGTCCAAGGTCTAGAATAGTTGGGTCGTTACTGGAGGGGACCTTTTTTTGGGACTTTTGGATCTATTGAACTTTCTTTCCTGAATATTGAGAGAGAGATATAGTGCGATTATCCATCGTCTTATTGTAATTCACCCAAAGTTTGTGAAACTCAAGAACCCTAGTTCTTTGATCACGACATTGGGATTCAATATTAATAATAGCATTAAGTGGACGTAGGTCATTACCATTCTTTAGGGCCGAACCACTATAAATCATTGGCGTCTTCTTCTTCTCCATTAGATTAAACTCTTAATTGTCATCTCATTTCCTGTTGTATATTTGACTCCGTGTCGTTGGCAAAATCGAGGGTCAACATTTTGGTGCTTTCATTGAGAGAGTGATAAAAACTATAAGAAAATCTAATGGTGAAGACATCCAAAAGGGCTGGACAGACCGCTGGCGCTGGGTCATCCCAACCTCCTCCCCCAAATGTGGCTGAGAATGAACCACATTTTTAGTTTGAAGAGGAGGAGTTAGATTCAAAAACACTGAGGGCAACACTGGGGGTGTTGCAGGATGAGTTGGCTAATCTAAGGGCCAATGAAGAGAATGCTGTGGAGACTATGGCGCTGCAGCATAGAGAGATAGAACGCCAGTGTCAGGAGCTGAGTGAGTGGCAAGCAGACATGGACCATCAGCAAAGGGATGCCATGGCCGCTCTCGAAGAATCCATCCAATTGGCTCGGAGTCAGGCTGTGCCAGCCTCTTAGCCAGATCAGTCACCGAGTGCGCCGACCCAGAGGGCTCCCAATCCTAGTCCTCCGCTCCAGCCACTAAACCCTCAAAGGCCGGAGTAGCCACCTGTGGCTCAGGATGATGTCTCAGTTAGGGATCCTGAGCAGCAGCCTCCATCTCAGGCTAGTCGAGGCAATCCCCAGCGCCCGATGCAGAATAGGGTTGGGCAGCCACCCAGCAGCCCTAGATGCCCAGGGAACGAAGGGCCGAATCCACCGAGCAGAGGACAACGTCCTTCTACCAACAGAAGGAACATCGAGTCAGGCTCTGCGGTCAGGGACCCCCCACGGCATAACAATGCACGGGGACCCAACGACCAGTGCAGGCCTCCCCCTGACGCTCGGGAAATGCCAGCCCGAGGAGGAAATAGCATGAACAGTCGGTCAGGCCGTAGTCAGCCACAATTTAGAGATGGCTATGTGTAGAGTCCAAGAACTTTACTTAGCTAGTTAGATAGTAGTAGTGATAGTAATAGCTAGTAGTAGTTATAGTATGTTTATTACTGTTGATTTTGGTTCAAGCCGGGACTTAGTTGGACACTCGTAGCAACACTTGTAGATTTTATAAGTTTAACCTATAGTTTAAGAATATTAATTATAACATGAGGTTTGATTAATATAGCTGATCATGAAGATGATATTTATTATACAATAAGGTTTAGATAGACCCAATAAGATGATGACACTTGTTGTATACATGGTTATTAAGAAATTAAGTATTTTGAGAAAATAGTTTATTAACAGTAATATTTGAAAACCCCTGAGTTTGCCAGCAGCTTTAAAATCGTATTAGGACTCAGTAAAAGCTGTTTACTCAATTCAAACTTGGCTGAAAAAGTACAATTACGTATATAATATTTCAACGTATGCCGATATATCACAGCTCTAAGGGGCGATATATCGTCGCTCGAGGAATACGAAAACATGTGAACTTCGCATGAACACTTTGACGAGCCTCGAGGATATGAGCCTGGGTGATATATCGCCTAGCATGGGCGATATATCGGCTCTAGGGCATGGTTTTTGAATAATTTTGAAACCGAGCTCATTTTATTCCATAGCCTCTTGATAGGTCCAGAGTCTTTTTGACCGAGTCTTAAGCCTCAGCTGAACGTATATTCAAATGTTTTTCAATTAAAAAGTCATTATTTTTATTCAAGCTAAATGAAGATCTTTTCATTCTTGAACTCTATAAATAGGACCTAATACCCAGCCATTTCTTCATTCATCAAGTTGAGTTCAGAGCCTTCAAGCTGCTAGGTTTACTTTAGAGAGTTAAACACTTGGGTTGGGGTTATAAGCTTTATCATTATAAGCTTATCAAACACTTGGGAAGTAAGATTTATAATGTATTTCGGTTTTGAGGTATAGTTCGGATTTAAAGCAATCAAAGGTATTTCTATTCCTAGTTCATCTCTGTATATTTCCTAAGTTTTTTTTTTTATAGTTTTTCTCTACTCAAATCCTAACTCAGTATTCTATTCTTTGTTAGGCATCTAAGTTCTTTAAACTTGAGGTTTCTTGTCGGTAAGTATATTCTCGGTGGTTTTTAGTTCATTCCTTTTCATCTCTTTCTTTTAGAATACTCACCTTTATCATTAATGGTTTTTAGGAGTGTTCCAAAATCCCGTCCTTGTTCTCACATCCCAGTATTTGGTAAGGAAAATAGGATAATTCCTATGTGATATGTGCTATGTTATGATTATGCTATAGTATGATTTTATGTGTTATGATTATGCATGTTTTGGGGCTTATAGTTGCTATATAGCAAACCCCAACACTTTTATGTTTTTGAGGCTTATAGTTGCTTAGCAAACCTCATTGTAGTTTGAGGCTTATAGTTGCTTAGTTAGCAAACCCCAATAGTCACCATGTACATGGGTTAGAATTATGATATATGTGTTATAGTATATGATATATGTTCATAGTTTAAGTGTATGGTTATGTTTCATGCTTGTAGTAGATTTTCCTTGCTGGGCATTAGGCTCATTCCTTTATGTTTTATATGTGCAGGAAAATAGTTATGGCGGGGGGAAGATTCTTGGGCGGCTTGGGAATGTGTATTGAGGGAGAATGGAATCGGTGGACTGTGCGAACGATTCGAGGATGAAGTTGTTTAAGTCTTTTAAATTATGATTTCTATGTATTTCCGCTCTTGATTGTGTAAACTAATTTATTTAAGATTTAAGATTTAAGTTATGTTATGTTATGTTTTATTTTCAAAAGAATGGGATCCCATATCCTAACCGAGTTTTTATGTATTTAACTTTTGCTTTACAAATTTTTAATAAAGTTATGACTATTTCGTATGTAAATTTTCTTAAGAGTAGTGTCCATGTATAGTAGTTTTTAATGGTCCAAAGTCTAGAATAAGTTGGGTCATTACACTATGACTACAATGAAGCCGACTTCGGTAGAAGGAATGCTGGTCGAAGGAATGAGGAAAGAGGTGGAGGCAAAAGCCGGGGGCCTAGAGCAAACAGGCCAGCTAGCCACAACGTTGGGGGGCAACCCAGACAGCAGAACATCTACGTGTTAGGAGTGTGACCTAAAAGCATGTAAAGACATTTGTTTTTCTGTGAATAAATAAATACAATGGTTTATTCTTATTGTTATATTAAGATTGTTAAATTATTGTTTGAATAATTTTGTAAATATCAGAAAAATTCCATATTCATTATTGAGGATGTGATCTTGTATTAGTACGAGAGAATTAAGATCACATGAGTGAATAAAATAGTCAACAACAACAAATTAAAGTTATGGAATTATTTAATTGGAGTTGTAAGTACGGTTTACTGAGTATCATAATGATACAAATAATCTAGATTCGGATTATTGATGTGGAAAAACATCTCGGTAAATGTGCTTTATATAATATGATTATATATGACATGGACCAATATGAATTAAAGTCTTTATCCAAAAACCATTTAATAATGCTGACTTGTAATTCATATCACAACTGATGATCATTTATAGATCAACCTAAATCCTGAGTGTTCATGAACTCCTATTCATGTTTATTAAATCTTTTGATTCATTCGTTAAGGTCTCTTCAAAGAATGAGGCTAATGAATTTTGTTTTGGAGATTTAATATCATGGATGGCTGGGAACATGTATCAAAAATACGGAATCTAATCTTTCCTAACGGATCGTATATTAGTTCCCTTAAGGGTTAATTCTGGAACTGAATGATTTTGAGCTCAAATCTATAATTAGATTATAGATTAATTATTCACTAGTGAATTAATGGTACTTAAGGAATAAGAAGTAAATTAGAAAGGTTAAATGGTAATTCTCCCATTCTAATTTATGAACTAATTAATTAGAGGGTTGAACTATTGAAAGATGGTTATATCAATGGACGACTTAAGAAAAAGATTTTTGTAAAAGTATATCTATAACATAAAGAGTGCAATTCTGAATTTACAGTGGAGTAATATCAGAATTAATAAATTAACTATTATAATTAAAGAGTTTAATTATTTAGTTTCAATTTATTGGAGCTTAATGTTATAGGTCCATGGTCCCCGAAATGGCTCAAACAATCACTGTCAAAGGCAAATACAAAAAATGGGCAAAAAGGACTTATGTGATAAGTAAAATATTTTTCTATGTATCAAACATAATTATTGCTTAATTATGAGTAATTAATTAATTAAGAATTAATTAATTATTTGATTTAACAAAAATATAATTAATTTTGAATTAATTTATTTTTGGGATTTTTGGTATTTAAATAATAATAAAATTGGGAAAAATCACATGCCATCACAGGCATGTGGTACACGTGTGGCACAGTGCATGTAACGTCCTACTCCCTTAGAGCCTTTACTAAGTAGGTTTAAAAATGTGCACTCAACTCGCTAAACGAGGTTTTAATAATAAAAGTGTGACTAAACTGAAATTAAGGCTATAATCTTTGAAAATCCCTTAATTCATTGAAAATTTCAAGTGTCTTACGTTTGGGATCCCAAAATACAGTTTATAAAATATTTACAACTCCAAAACAAGTTTACAAGTAATTAACCATCAAAATTAGGGTTTATACAGCCATTTCTCAAAAATACCCCCAACCAAAGCAGTCGGGCAGGCCAAACATGTACACGCCGCCCCCACGCTCTCCGTACTCATGGCTGGTTGACTTTCTCTTTGCCCTTACCTGCAACACAGAGCACTCGTGAGCCGAAGCCCAGCAAGAAAACTCATGCAGCAAATAACACACGCATAATATATAACCATTATGTCAGATAAATCCACAGAATAGCAGATAGACCAGCAGATTAAACATATACGGCCACGCCGTCCCAAAAGCATTATCAAAGCCTGGGATCTCGGTCTTCACCGTAAGGATATCCCATGTATCCATTGGGGTCTCACCCTAACTATAAACACTCCATGTGCTGAGTGTTATTCCCGGCCCCACTGCCGTTCTCGGCTCCTTTGCCGTTTATTATGCTATAACCACATATAGCATTCTCAAACAGCATTCAAACATATAATAACTCAATTAAAGCTATACCATAACAATAATACAATCTAGGGCCATGCACTGCAACAACACTATGGGCCTAAACCCTGCTCTACAGGTGCTACAGTTTTCTTACTTGTATCCCGAGATTTCCGATGCACCAAGGTCACAAGCACGGTCCTCTATCTCGAGCCTCTCCGAAATCCTAGTCACAACACATATAAAACACTTTTTAATACTAACCAATCCAAAAACCACTTCCCGGGACCAATCCCGTACTCTAGGGACCTCTAATTTCCTAGAACAATGTATTAGAACCATCCCCCGAGCCCCTGGGCAAAAGCCCTAAAAAATGCAATATTTGGCTGCCAAAAATAGGCTAGGGCCGTGTCACTCCCATCAAGGGCCGCGACGCCCAGAGGCTACTCCCTGATCCTGATGCAAGCTTGCGCCGCGGCACCAAAGAACAGGGCCGCGACGCTCCTACGCTAACCCAGATTTCTGGGTTTTCTCCTGCACTTTCCCCGAGCCAAAACAACTCCAAATCATCCCAAACAAGTACCTAAACCTCAAATTCAATTTAAAACCCCAATTGAACCCTTTAACAACCTATAAACATAAAAACAAACTCAATTACACAATCACACTCAAAATCCAATCTTGAGTTTCAAATTCCTGAGACTTAAACCATGGCTTCCAAGACTTAAACCAGAGCTTGAAAATTATAAATCATGCCTCTAAAATCTTAAACCACATCAGATACGAAAACTTAAACATGTTAGATCTCTTACCTCAATCAAGAATCTGGCTTGAACTCTTCTCAATTCCAGCCTCCAACCTCTTTCCTCTTGATTATCCTAACTGAATTTCCAAGTAAAACCAGCCATATCCCCTTTAAATTCCCACACTCAATCTCTGAAAATTCAGACTTAAATTCAACAAAAACAGAGCACAAATTTTTTCCTTTGAACAATCCTAGCTTAAATCTGGTTTTGGTTGCCTCAAACTCCTTTGAATTTCCTCCAAGGTTTCAAGTTCCAGCCCTCCTTCTTGCTTCCCTTTCTTTCTAGCCTTCTCTTCAAATTCAGCATAAACCAAAATGATAAAGTGTAGAACGTGAATCCATTTTTCCCTCAGCTGAACCTTATCTAACCCTTGCCTAATGACCACTTTACCCTTCCATAAGAATTCCTTCCCAACTAAACCTCAAGGGCACTCTTGTCCTTTCACCTATATTACAATTCTACCATTTTTCCATCTAAACTTGTTACTCTCAGCAGTTACTAATGGTTACTCAAGTTACTCAATTACCAATAACCATTAACTCACAAAAACTCAATTTACAAAATCCCCAAAATACCCCTAGGCTCATCTTGAGCCGGGTATTTAATCCCGTTGTGACTTTTAAACTAATTAGCTCACTAGGACTGTCTCGACACGTGCATCACATTAATATCACCACACTCACGTGATACAAATCACATAACACAATTATCTCATTTATGCCCTCAGCGAGCCAAAATTACCAATTTACCCCTAACATACAAACGAGGCCCACATGCATATTTATACCACCTAAACATGCATTCTAATCACATATTCATTTAAATTCATATATTCACATGTTAATTCATTTATTGCCCTCCAAGCACGCTAATCAAGGTCCTAAACCTTATTAGCAAATTGGGGATGTTACAGTGCACATGCACTGTGCTACACGCATAAGAGAGTTTACTCAGTCTCTTGATTCCACAATTTTAGTTATTTAAATATTAAATAAATAATGAGATATTTTAATATGATTAAAATATTATTATTTAAACAAAAATCTGATAACTGATCAGTTATTTTGAATTTGTTTAAAATAACAAATATTTTAATATATTGGATATTATTAAATATTAGAGATCAGTTTTTCACAGAACGTAATTTTTCAGGGATAGAAAAATATCTAGGAATCTCTCTCAGAGAAAGAGAACAGTGACATAAACAAAAGTCATTGTTCTTCACAAAACCTAGGTCCAAAACTTTATCAGATCTCATGTGTTGAGAACATCTGATAAATAGTTTAT
This sequence comes from Humulus lupulus, assembly GCF_963169125.1. Lineage (NCBI taxonomy): Eukaryota > Viridiplantae > Streptophyta > Magnoliopsida > Rosales > Cannabaceae > Humulus > Humulus lupulus. The sequence goes on from NC_084798.1 coordinate 6,911,318, forward strand.
TGCCTACTATTTGTATAGCGAGCCCACACTCGTTCTTTGTGTGCCTGAGAACATTTTGGAAGATCTTGGTGTGAGATCTCAAGGATTCAACCATACGAAAAGATAGCAGCTAGGAAGGACCTGAGGTAAATTTTTCTGTTCATGTCCTTGATTCAATATATATATATGCATATGAAGAAGTAGATCTAGAAATCTTTTGGGATTAAACCGACAATTTGATTGTTGTTCCGTTGCGTATAATCTCTGATTTGATCAATAAGAGACATAAGGAGTTGGCAAGCAGAGACGAAAGGATGATGATTTAAGGGACGTACTCAACGACTGACGTGAAAGACATGATGAGTATGCTCCCCAGGCATAGGTCGCCCCTGTAGTCCCAGAAGCGGTTCAGGCTCAGATTGATGCTCTGAATCAAGCAGTACAACAACTGTTCGGGGGGCGAACGCCCCACATTGAGTATGATCGGAGGAGAGGCATTCCATGTAATGCCCCAATACCCCAGGGACCGTTACAGTGCACATTGCAAACAGTGCTAAACTAGCTAATCGAGTCATTTGGCCAAAATAGTGTAACTAAGTATGATTAGTGGTTTAGGGATTAAAAATTTTGGTTACGATATAACGTTTCACTAGAATGTTTACTGTATACATTGCGATCCCAAAAATATAATTTAAAGGTCTATTACAAGAAAATATTTACAATCAGCCGATCTAAGCGGCAAAATAGGGTTTAACCCTAGTTCCTCTTTCAAACCTCGGCCGTGTGGTGGTCGAGCAGCTGCATATGTACACGTCATCACCTAAGCTCTCCAACTCAAGGATGGTCCAGCTTTCTTTTGCCTTTACCTGCACCACAAAGCACCCGTGAGCCGAAGCCCAGCAAGAAAACTCAATATGCTCATGAACAATCATATTATGATATCAAATCATATTTGGCATACCTAGCAAACATAGCTCAATTCAAGCATGCAAATAAACTCAGATAATGCTGGGGAATCTAGGATAAGAAATCCTGCCCTCCTGATTGGATGACTATGAAATCAATTATAATTAGATGAGTGATTTAACACTAAAGGTCTTGGTAAACCATACTAAGTGATTGACAAGCAAGTCACTACGGGGCTCAGCACCCAAAGCCATGCAAATGATGATCAGAATGATCATACAAAGCTTATAACCCTGAACAGATGAGTGAATATCACTTTGAGGTTCTGTTAAACCATAATGAGTGACTGGCAAGCAAGTCACTATGGGGCTCGGTGCCCATAGCCGTGTAATAAAACCGTTACCTAGGCTTTACTGCAATGGCTCTAATCAGATGAGTGACTGATGGGTAGTCACTAGCTTAAATAGATGAGTGACTGATGGGTAAGTCACTAGCCATCGGTGACTAATGAGCCACGCTCTGGACAAGTGACTAATGAGTCACGCTCTGGTTAGGTGACTAATGAGCCACACTCAGGATAGGTGACTAATGAGCCACACTCTGGTTAGGTGACTAATGAACCACACTCTGGAGGTCCCATACCCTTCTAGCCATGTGACATGTAGGTCACCTTAGCCTTTCTGGCTCTGGCTCTAAATGACTAGCCTTTGGCTAGACAAGCGCTTTTAGTTTTCATCGAACTTGAGGTCGGTTAAGCATTAATGCTCTTTTGAGTCATTCAATGCAGATGTCGATTAGATTTAATCTTTGTTGGCTTGCATTAAACATGCTAAAACCATCCTTGACTTATGAGTCAATGCCATGTGACCAGTGCTCAGTACTACTGCCGAACTTGACTAATGAGTCACAGCTTCACAGTTAATACTGACACCATTGCCAATCCCTGACTAATGAATCAGTGCCATTCATAAGTAAGCAATGCTACCGGGCATATATCATATGTCAAATATCTAAAAGTAGGGCATTCAACATGCTTACTTAACAGTTGCTAGCATAATTATGATCATGCACAAACACAGAGACTCAAGCTCTGAACAATCTCATATTCAATATTCATGGCATGCCCTAACCACATGTTTCTCATGCGTCACATGCATCACAGTTGAACATCCAACATGCATCAAGAATAACCATGCATGTCACAAATGGGGTGCAGTTTTCTTACCTTTGGTCCAAGCACAGGTTACCAACAAATAAGGCACAAGCACGATCCTGATCCCAAGCCCCTAGTGAAAACCTAGTCACAACCATGATATAAAACCTCATCAAAATGGGTAAATAAATACTTCCAAATCCAACCCAAGCCTCCGGGACGTCGAATCCCACTCAACTAGGTAGTAGGATCGATCCCAGGCTCTTAGAGTCAAGTTTCCATCACAAAAACACAATTCTGGGCAACTTTTTCCTTAAGGGCTGCGACCCTCCATGGACCATGCCGCAGCCCGCCCCCCTGGCAGAGCCTCCTCCACCTTCATCAAGCTAGGGCCGCGACGCCCTAGAACAAGGCCGCAGCCCAACCTCGTACCAACCACTTTTCCTCGTTTTTTCCACTTTTAAAACCTTCCAAAAACCTATCCAAACATCTCCAAATCCCAAAATCAAAGTTCCCAAACATCTTCATGATCCAAAACCCATAAAACCCAAGTCTCATTTCAATAAAAAACTCATCAAAACACAAAATCCAATTCAAGCTTAAAAACTTTTAAAAACTTAAAACTTAAAACTTGAATTACCTCTGATTGAGTTGTTTCCAACTAAATCCTTCGGATAATAAGCTTCTAATCTTCCCTAGGATTGCTATGCTTCAATCCTTACTTGAATCCGAGTCCTAGAACTCAAGATACCTTTGAAAATGCAATCGGGAGACGAAAATAGAACTTTGATGGAGAGAGAACGTACATAACGTTCTTTTTATTTCTTAAAAGGTTACTTCAAGCTTAAGTAGCTTTAAATAAAACCTAGTGCTCGGGGTCCCGAAAACACCCCCGAGGATATTATAGTCAAAACTTCCAGAATTTCCCCCTGATCTTACTAACTCCCAATTTATCACCAAATATTAATTCCCATTACCCAATAACCCGGTAATGCTCTAAATACCCCTTGACTCACTCCGAGGCAAGCATAAATCTTGTTGTGACTTTCCCACTAGCTTACCTCCTAGGATTGTCTTGTGTTGGTTAACTCTAGCATAACCAAACAATAATAAAGCACTACACACATATCACATATATGCCAAATATGCCCGAAATGGCCAAAATATGAAAATCACCCAATTACTCAGAAATGGGTTCACATGCATATTTAATACACCTAAACATGCATATTATCATTAAATAACATAATAAATCAATTATGGCCCTCCCGGCCTCCTAATCAAGGCCCTAAACCTTATTAGGAAATTTGGGGTATTACACTCCATTTGTACAGAGGATTGCTGCGGCTGAAACCCCCAGTAAATTCAAGATGCCAACACTGCTGAACTTTGATGGGTATGGAGACCCAGTATCTCATGTTAATAAGTTTGAGATACAAATGGATATACAGAAAGTGTCAGAAGATGCCCGCTGCAGGATCTTCCCTGCGACACTATCTGAAATCACCCATGAGTGGTTCTTTAAGTTTCCTCATGCTAGTATAGTATCTTGGGAGATGTTCGTGATGGAATTTTACGGACAGTTCTACGCGAGTCGCGTACACCCCACCGAGGCCAACCAGCTGGTCGAGATACGCCAACAGGAGGGAGAACCCTTGAAGGATTATGTCCAACGCTTTATGCGAGGAGCAGCTGGGGCCAAATTGGTGGGTAACAAGGGAAAGATGATGGCCATAACTGCCGAAGTTAGACGACGTACTTCCCTCTGGAACAGCCTAAGGAAGAATGGGGAAGGGAGTACCCAAGAATTTTTGGATTGGGCTGATCGATATATCAAGCTCGAGGACCCGATCACCAATGAGGGGAAATCGCCAACTAAAGACAAGGGGCCTAAGGAAGAACCCACCAAGGCCGCCAATGGGTCGGGAAAGCCCAATGGAAATGACAAAGGCAACGAGAATGACAATGGTAAGAATGGTGGAAAACGGGCGAACAATGAACCCTCAGCTTCTGAGAATAAACACCCCAAAGGCAGTCGGTACGAGCCGAGATTCACCAACTACACGACACTTGTCGAAATTTGAGCAAAAGTATACCAGGTGACCAGTTCTAGTGTGCCTTATAAACGACCCGCACCTATAAGGAATGATATCTCCAAAAGAGATACGACGAAGTTCTGTCATTTTCACAACGACTACGGGCATGACACCAACGAATGCAACTAGTTGAAAGATGAGATTGAGTTCCTGATTAGGCAGGGACATCTAAGAAGATATGTGTGAGCCGCAGGAGGGTCTCAGCGAGAGGCTCAAGGTGGCAAGAGTAGGCGCCAGCACGCCAACGCTCGCCACCTTTACAGCCAGCTCCTGTGGCAGGCACTCTACTCACTATCTGCGACGGCCCACACCTTGCACGGGATAGTGGCAAGGCAAAGGAACGATACGCTCGAACCATACGCCACGACCAGGACATCGAGATGATGAGTGTGGAGGATCGACTACCAAAGAAGGCTCGAACAGAGGAAGAATTGATAACCTTCTCTGAAGACAATGCCCAGCACGTATGATTCCCACACTCCGATCCGCTGGTCATAGACATTCAAATAGCCAACATGATGGTGAAGAGGGTGTTGGTCGACACAGGAAGTTCGGTCAACATCCTATACAAGTCTTCACTGGAGAGAATGAATTGTCCGTCAAGGACCTGGAGCCATGCAACCAAACCATTTATGGTTTTTTTGGCGAAGGACTTTCCTTATGTAATGACCCACTAATCTAGACTTTTGGACCATTAACGAAACTGTACATACAATCCTTAATAGAACTTACATTTGCAAAAATACCATAATTTTATTAAGTAACTTGTAAAAATAAGAGTTACTTACAAAATAAATACCAAGAAGGATATGGGATCCCATTGTCTTTAAAAACAAAACATGATTTAAAATAAAAAGACATTACATAAATAGTGCGGAAAATACATGTAAAAAGACATAAAACAAAACTACATCCTCGAATCGAATAACGCTCGGCTCCTTGCCTCCATTCATCATCGATACACATTCTCTAACTGTCCACGAATCTTACCGCCTCTTAAAGCTATTTTCCTGCACATAAAACAAAAAGGAATGAGCCTAATGCCCAACAAGGAAAATCTAACACATAGTCATAAACATAAATTTCATAATAAACATAAAGACATATCATAACACTTATTACATACACTTATTATAATGGCCATTATTACTTGGGGTCCCATAGACTAAACAAGTCATATGCCCATGGGGTTAGTGGGGTCCTACTAGCTAAGTAGGTCATATGCCCATAACCCATTTGGGGTCTTGTTAGTCATATGGGTCATATGCCCAAGCCTACAAACATATATACATACATATCATAACACATTTAATAACATAAAACATAAGATAACATAAACATATAACATATTGATTCTAGCCTATTTTCCTTACCAAAGTTACCGGGATAAGAGGACAATGTTGGGACTTTTTGGAACACTCCTAAAACCATAAATAACAGGGTGAGTCTGTAATGACCCACTAATCTAGACTAATTGGACCATTATCGAAACTATACATAAAAACTTACACTTTAGGAAAATACCACAATTTATTGAGTAACTTGAAAATAAGAGTTATTTACAAAGAAACAGAATACTAAGAAGGATTTTGGGATCCCATTGTCTTTAAAACCAAAACATGATTTAAAAATAAAAGACATTACATAATAATGCGGAAAATACATGTAAAACCATAAAAAAACATAAAAGGAGACTACATCCTCGAATCGATAACGCTCGGCCCCTTGACTCCATTCATCATCGATACACATCCTCCCAAGCATCACGAATCTTACCGCCTCTAAGCTTATTTTCCTGCACATAAACAGAAAGGAGTGAGCCTAATGCCCAGCAAGGAAAAACCTAACACATAGTCATATACACAATTTCATAAGAAAACATAAAGACTTAACATAATACATATAACATACACTTATTATAATGGCCATTATTACTTGGGGTCCCATAGACTAAACAAGCATATGCCCATGGGGTTAATGGGGTCCTACTAGCTAAGTAGGTCATATGCCCATAACCCATTTGGGGTCTTGTTAGTCATATGGGTCATATGCCCAAGCCTACATACACATATACATATCATAATACTTTTAATAACATAAACATATAGATAACATAAGCACATAACATATTAATTCTAGCCTATTGTCCTTACCAAAGTTACCGGGATAAAATGGACTGAGTTAGGACTTTTGGAACACTCCACCACTTAAGTGCTTAAGAACTTGGATTCCCTAACCAAAATAAGAATAAGGTTAGGGGACTGAGTAGAAGGTTTTGAGAAAAGAAATAACATAGAATACAGAAAGGACTAGAGTTTTGGGTTTACCTCAAAGATTGCAAGATCAATCTAACATCTACCGAAATACTATAGCACTCACTTACTTCCCAAGTGTTTGATAAGCTTATGATGTTTAAGCTTATAGTTTTTCCCCAAACCAAGTGTTTACACTCTCTCACTCACTTAACACTAGCAGCCTCTGAACTTAGAGCAAATGGTGAATAATGGCTGGGTACTAGGTCCTATTTATAGAGTTTGGGAATGAAAATATCTTGATTTTACTTGAATAAAAATAATGGCTTTTTAGGTGAAAATCATTTGAATAATCGTTCAGCAGAGGCTGAAGACTCGTTCAGAAGATGCTGGACTGTTGAAGGAGTTTGAATGGCTGAAGGGAAAAGAATTCAAATGTATTTGAATTCATCCTGGTGGAGGCGATATATCGCCCCCTATAGGCGATATATCGCCTGGACCTTTGTTCCCGAGGCGACCGTGCATCGATTCGTGTTTTCCGTATCTACGTGCTGCGACATATCGCCCCCTATAGCTGCGATATATCGGCATACGCTGAATATTTAAACACGAATTTACACATTTTTAGCTGAGTTTGAATGGAGTAAACAGCCTTGACTAAGCCCTCAACGTGCTCAAAGCTGTTGACTGACCCTATACATTCAAACTTTTACCCTTATTTAATTTAATCCTCAAAAATACTAAATCCTTAATTACCATTCAAAACATGTGCTTAAAATCCTATTGGTTGATGTCTAAACCTTATAATATAATAATATATTCCTTAATATCAGACACATTAATCAAACCTTAGGTTATACTTAATATTCTTAAACTATAGGTTAAACTTAGAAAATCTATAAGTACTACTATGAGTGTCCAAATAACTCCCGGTCTGAACCAAAAATCCAAAGTAACAATGATAACACTCAACATACTATAATACTACTAAACAATTAGGTAAGTAAAGTTCTTGGACTCTACAGAGTCTAATGAAGAAAAGAGATGAAAAGGAAATGGGAAGACTAATCCATTGAAAAACATGCTTACCGAAACCTATGTGCTAAAGAGCTTAGATTTCCTAACCAAAATAAGAATGAGGTTAGGAGACTGAGTAGAAGGTTATGAAAAAGGAAATAACATAAAAAAAATGAACTAGAGTTTTGGTTTACCTCAAAGACTTGTAAGATCAATCTACACCACAACCGAAATACTATAGAACCTTACTTCCCAAAGTGTTTGATAAGCTTATGATGTTTAAGCTTATGATTTCCCCAAAACCCAGGTGTTTATACTCTCACACTCACTTAGCACTTGCAGCCTCTGAACTTAGAGCAAAAGGTGAATAATGGCTGGGTACTAGGTCCTATTTATAGAGTTTAGGAATGAAAGGATCTTGATTTTACTTGAATAAAAATAATAACTTTTTAGGTGAAAAATATTTGAATAATCGTTCAGTAGAGGCTGAAGACTCGTTCAGAAAGATGCTGGACTTATCAAGAGTTTGAATGGCTGAAAGGAAAAGAATTAAAAAACATTTGAAAATACACTGGAGGAGGCGATATATCGCCCCCTGTAGGCGATATATCGCCTGGGCCAGTATGCCCGAGGCGACCGTGCATCGTCTCGTGTTTTTCGTATCTACGTGCTGCGATATATCGCCCCCTATAGCTGCGATATATCGGTACACGCTGATTAATTAAACACGAAATTACACATTTTTAGCTAAGTTTGAATGGAGTAAACAGCCTTGACTAAGCCCTCAACGTATTCAAAGCTGCTGACTGATCCTAATGCATTCAAACTTTACTCCTTATTAAATTTAATCCTCCAAAATACTTAATCTTTAATCACCCATTCATAACATGTGCTTAAAATCCTATTGGTTGATATCTAAACCTTATAGTATAACAAATATTATCCTTAATATCAGTCATATAATCAAACCTTAGGTTATACTTAATATTCTTAAACTATAGGTTAAACTTAGAAAATCTATAAGTACTACTATGAGTGTCCAAATAATTCTCGGTCTGAACCAAAAATCCACAGTTACAAAGATAATACTATACTATAATACTACTAAATAATTAGCTAAGTAAAGTTCTTGGACTCTACACCTTAACTGGGTCGATTAGGCTTTCAGTTACAACAGGTACTGACCTACTAATAGGACATTACACACTACTTTCATAGTAGTTGATTGTCCTTCAGCGTACAATGCTGTAATTGGGAGACCAATCCTAGTCGACCTACGAGCCGTCACTTCAATATGGCACCTTGCCATGAAATTCCCAACAGACGCATGGGTAGGATGCGTATTGGGAAACCAGCGGGAAGCAAGGGAATGCTACAACACCTTGATAACCAAAGCAAAGAAAGGTGTGTCAAGGGAAGTAGCCGGGAAAGAGTTGCAAATGGTAGTTGATGTACAAGCCCAATCAGGTGATAATGTCACCAAATAAGGCATTGCCCAAAGTGAGGACAGAGACTTAGATCTTTGATTTGGGGATTTTGATGAAGAGATAGTACCAATCGAGGACCTCGAGGAGGTCTAACTCGATGCAGAAGATCCGACCAGGGTTGTGAAAGTCAGTAAAAGCTTAGAAACAACAATAAAACAAGCACTGGTGGAGTTTTTGAGGAGGAACCAGGAAGTCTTCGCCTGGTCACACAAAGACATGGTTGGAATAGACCCTACAGTCATTAGCCATGTCCTGCACATTGACAAGAGTTTTCCACGAGTGCAACAAAAAGGAAGGCTGCTCGACAAAGATAGATCAAAGGCATTAAAAGAAGTAGTCGAGAAGCTAAAAGAGAATGGGTTCATCAGGGTGGCGTTTTATCCATCATGAGTCTCTAATCCCGTACTAGTTCCCAAGCCAAATGGCAAGTGGTGAACATGGGTGGATTTCACAGACCTTAATAAAGCCTGCCCTAAAGATTGTTTCCCACTCCCAAGAATCGACCAACTGGTCGATGCCACTGCAGGGCACGAGATTCTCTCATTCATGGATGCATAATCCGGATATAATCAGATTAGTATGCACCCACATGATGAGGATCACACTAGCTTTCGGATTGACACTGGGCTTTACTATTACAAAGTAACGCCCTTCGGTTTGAAAAACGCTGGTGCAACTTACCAAGGACTGGTCAACCACATGTTTAGGGAGCTGATCCGCACAAACATGGAGGTCTATGTTGACGACATGCTAGTTAAGTCGAAGAAGGCAGAATGGCATATAGAGGACTTGCAAGAGTGCTTCAACGTCTTGAACAAATATCAGATGAAGCTGAATCCCCTCAAATGCTCTTTCGGGGTAGGATCAGGGAAGTTCACTACAACAAATTCTACTTTCAATGACTCCCTACAATGTCTTACACCATTGGTGTAAGACATTAAAAATTAGAAGGGATTTTAAATGTCTAATGGTGTAAGACATTGAAAGTGCATATTAATGGCTACAATTGGAAGACATTAAAAATAGTGGAAGACGTTGGAAATAGGCTGGGGTGGTGTTTAAGGGCACATCCAACGTCTCCCACTGGGAGACGTTGGATGTGCATGTGAGTACATCCAACGTCTCCCACTGGGAGACGTGCCACGTGTCCCACGTCTCCCAGTGGGAGACGTTGGATGTGCATGGGAGTACATCCAACGTCTCCCACTGGGAGACGTGGGACACGTGGCACGTCTCCCAGTGGGAGACGTTGGATGTCTCCCTTTTATTATACCATCTTCTTCCTCTTCCTCCCCACACCAACCCGAGAGCATATGCACAAACCAGAGAGGTGATTTGGGGCTGCGATTTTAGGGCTCTAAGGTAAGCTTTTATTTTATTTTATTGATTTTTAGTTAATTATTTTGCAAATAAATCATAGGTTTTGCATTAGGATGAGTAATATACATGATTTTGTGTTAGTTTTACATTTTTATGCATTTTTTTATATACATTGTAGGATTTTATGGTTTTTCCATGGAAGTTTTACGGATTTATGATTTTTTAGTTTTTTTTTTTAATTTAACCTATCACATTGTATAGATTTCATTAGAGTATATATGTTCATGATTTTTTTAAATTTTTATCATTTTTTATTTCGAAATTTAGATATATTTTTGTATATATTTGAATTTTTTTTTTAAATTGTAACTATTTTGTTATATATATAGTTATGTTAAAATAAATTTATTAAATAATTTATAAAATATAAATATATGAAAATTTTTATGTTTTTGTTTATTATTAAGTTTTTAGGTTATGAAATTTTATATTGATTTTTTGTTGAGGTTATAATTAGCGGCACATTGAGATTTTTTTTATTTGTTTACCAATATCATTTACTATTATTAGGTATTTAGTGATATTTGTTTAGTAATGTTTAAGATATTAATTAATTTAATTTCATAGGTTGTGATTTTTGTGGTGAGATTTTAGAGAGTATTTTGCATCAAAATTCCTATATCAATCACACATTTAAGGTAATTAAGTTTCTAAAATTACAATAATATGATATATATTGATAGATATTTAGTGATGTTTTATTTATTATTTATTAATTTAATTTTATTGGTTTGTGGATTTAATAGCGAATTTGATTACTAAGTGAAGTAATTTTGCTAGCTTTTGGATTAAAGATTGCAAGAGGTACATATATATTCTCTTACTTCTACTTTTAGTATTATTAAAAAAATGTTAGAGGAGTTTGAATATCTTAAATATTCATCCATAGTGAAGTAGGTTCTGAGATTAAAATTGTGTGCTGCGGTGATAACGGAAGGTTGAGAACTTGTGTGTATTAGTGAAGTAGGTTCTGATAAATTTTACTGTGTGCTGCGGAGCTATAAGGAATAAACTTATTGTGTGTTGTTTGAATTGTTTGTTTTGCTATTCACATGCAGATGGTTAGGTCACTATTATAGGGGAAATGCTGCCCGATTTTATCTAGGATAATAAACAATTAGTTTTATATAGACATTCTATAAGGAAGAAACTTATTGTATGTTGTTTGAATTGTTTGTTTTGATATTCACATGCAGATGGTTAGGTCACTATTATAGGGGAAATGCTGCCCGATTTTATCTAGGATAATAAAAAATTAGTTTTATATAGACATACAACTTTATCACGTGCTTATTTAGTGTTGTTTCTTTTCTTTTCCATAGACATAGGAGAATATATGGATAAACAGTGGATGTCAGCGAATAGGTTATCTGCGGAATTTAGGAATGGGGTCGATTTGTTCTTAAGGTTTTGTTCGGAAAATGTGAAAGACCCAAATTTTACTTATTGTCCATGTCTTAAGTGTGGAAATGTTAAAAAGATGGATCTTAAAAAGATTAAAGAACACTTATATTTCAATGGGATCAACAAGAGTTACACAATTTGGTATTACCATGGGGAGATAGCTCCGATTGCTCCAACTCTGCCAAGTAGACCAAAAGGAGTGAGGAGGAATATAGTGGAGGAGAACTGGGATCCATTAGATGAAATGATTGACGACGCACATTATTGTAGAGTCCAAGAACTTTACTTAGCTAAGATAGAAAGTAGTATGATAGTATTTATAGCATTATCTTTGTTACTTTGGATTTTTGGTTCAGACCGGGAGTTATTTGGATACTCATAGTAGTACTTATATATTTTCTAAGTTTAACCTATAGTTTAAGAATATTAAGTATAACCTAAGGTTTGATTAATGTGACTGATATTAAGGATTATATTATTATATTATAAGGTTTAGACATCAACCAATAGGATTTTAAGCACATGTTTTGAATGGTAATTAAGGATTAAGTATTTTTGAGGATTAAATTAAATAAGGGTAAAGTTTGAATGTTATAGGGTCAGTCAGCAGCTTTGAGTACGTTGAGGGCTTAGTCAAGGCTGTTTACTCCATTCAAACTTAGCTAAAAATGTGTAAATTCGTGTTTAAATATTCAGCGTATGCCGATATATCGCAGCTATAGGGGGCGATATATCGCAGCACGTAGATACGGAAAACACGAATCGATGCACGGTCGCCTCGGGAACAAAGGTCCAGGCGATATATCGCCTATAGGGGGCGATATATCGCCTCCACCAGCATGTTTTCAAATACTTTTGAATTCTTTTCCTTTCAGCCATTCAAACTCCTTCAACAGTCCAGCATCTTGTGAACGAGTCTTCAGCCTCTGCTGAACGATTATTCAAATGATTTTCACCTAAAAAGCCATTATTTTTATTCAAGTAAAATCAAGATATTTTAATTCCCAACTCTATAAATAGGACCTAGTACCCAGCCATTATTCACCATTTGCTCTAAGTTCAGAAGCTGCTAGTGTTAAGTGAGTGTGAGAGTGTAAACACTTGGTTGGGGAAAAACTATAAGCTTAAACATCATAAGCTTATCAAACACTTTGGGAAGTGAGTTCTATAGTATTTCGGTGAAGGTTAGAGTGATCTTGCAATCTTTGAGGTAAACCCAAAACTCTAGTTCCTTTCTGTATTTTATGTTATTTCTTTTCTCAAAACCTTCTACTCAGTCCCCTAACCTTATTCTTATTTTGGTTAGGGAATCCAAGCTCTTAAGCATATAAGTTGGTAAGTATGTTTTTATGTTTTAGTCTTTCCATCTCTTTCATTTCATCTCCTTTCTTTAGACTCACTCTTTCTTATGGTTTTAGGAGTGTTCCAAAAGTCCCAACTCAGTCCATAATCCCGGTAACTTTGGTAAGGAAAATAGGCTAGAATCTATATGTTTATGTTTATGTTATCTTATGTGTTATGATATGATATGGGTATGTTATGAATATGTTGTGCATGTGTATGTTGTAGGCTTGGGCATATGCCCTATTTGACTAACAAGACCCCAAAAAGATTGTGGGCATAAGCCTATTTAGCTGGTAGGACCCCACTAATCTCATGGGCATAAGCTTGTTTAGTCTATGGGACCCCAAGTATAATGGCCATTATAATAAGTGAATTATGTGTTATGATATGTCTTTACGTTATTATGAAATTATGTTTATGTTTATGACTATGTGTTAGATTTTCCTTGCTGGGCATTAGGCTCACTCCTTTCTGTTTATGTGCAGGAAAATAAGCTTTAGAGGCGGTAAGATTCGTGACACTTGGAGGATGTGTATCGATGGTGAATGGAGTCAAGGGGCCGAGTGTTATTCGATTCGAGGATGTAGTCTTGTTTATGCTTTTATGGTTTTAAATGTATTTTCCGCATTTTCTATGTAACTCTTTTTAGTTTTTAAGTTATTTTTGTTTTAAAGACAATGGGTACCCATATCCTACTTATTATTTATGAAAGTAACCTTTGTTTCTACAAGTTTATAATAAATTGTGGTATTTTCGCAAATATATGTTTTAGTAAGAATATGTATGTATAGTTCGATAATGGTCCAAGAGTCTGATTAGTGGGTCGTTACAGTTGGTATCAGAGCAAACGGTTCCTTCGCATGAAGTTCTCCTCAATACACATGCTCAAAGCTCCGAATCGGACCGCCAAGTAAGTGTTTAAGTTACAAGTTACAAGTTACTTTGTCTATGTGTATAGCTAACGACTTTAGTGTTTATGTTTCAGTTAAGAATGAATGGAGCTTTAAGCAATGAGGATATTCGAGCCATTAAGGCTTTAAAAAGAATAAGGGAGCCAAGAAACACCGTAGGAGCACTAGAAAAGATCACTCGAAGATTAATCTTGTTCCACAAAGAGATAGGTCACCTTCAAGAGTCTAAGCAAATCATGATGAGAGCTGCAGAACAATATGTCCTAGTAATTAGGCTTTTAAAAGATTTTCCTTCAGCAATTTTAACTTTAGAAGAAATATGGGAGAATATAAATAATGATGATGACTTACAAGTAGCTCTAAGATATTATTCTCTCATACTTAAGTTCACCTATGATTTAGAGTTTCAATTCACTAATGAGCAACAACATAGGATCTTCTTGAATCTTCCCCGAGGAAATTTTGAGGCTCAAGACAATGATGATTATAAGGAGATAGATAATGATATGCTAGATGAAGGATCGGATGTAGAAGATCCCGATTTTTAGAATAGCTAGTTTTTCATTGTTTGTTTTGTTTATTTATTTATTTTATGATTGTAATAAGTGAAAATCTTTTTCCAAATTGATTTCATGTTATTTTATTTTCATGTATGAGTTTAATTTTATTTTCGCAATCATAATAAGTAATAAATAAAATGAATAATGACTAAGTTCAGTGAGGGTGGATACAAATCAATGAACCAAGTTTCCTTATTGAGAGTTAGGGGGCCTTAGTAGTGGGAACGATTTTACTGATCCCAGCCCTCCCTCAATATGGTTAACTTTGGAACAAAGATAAGTTTCGAGCCTGAGCATTAAGTCATATAGGATGATTAGAAACACACCTAGAAAATAAAGATGACTTGTTTTTCTAAGTATAGAAACCCACTCTAATAATAAATAAAGACCTATATAATTTTTCATAAGAAGTCATAATAAATAGGTCCGAAATATGTTTGTTTTAGAATAAGTTTTTGCCTTAGAGCCTATTAGGGTAAGTTCTAACAAGTTCTCGACTGTTAGAACTTTTGGTGAAGATGTCGCTCCGAAGATCTGCACGCACCAACGGAAACGCCTCCAACGTTGTTCCAACGATCAATGATGCCCTCCAGTTCGCAGAAGAGGAGTGCGTACTACTACTAGCCGCAACGCGCCAACACCGTCAGCTGACAACACCGCGGAAATCGCTAGACGGTGAAAACAAGTCGAGGAACTCTTGCAGCAACAACGTCAACAGGCGCAGCCTCAGCCTCCGCCGCAACCGCAGCCGCAGCTACAACAAATGGCCCTAGCACCCCAACAAGTTGGTCCATATGGGGGATGGCCAGTGATGAACTACGCGCCACATCCAGTAACGAATATGGAGTCAGTGTATGAAAGGTTCCGCAAGCAGCACGCTCCAAACTTCGAAGGGACTATAGACCCCTTTGAGGCAGAAGAGTGGCTAAGGAATGTGGAGCCAATTCTTACGCACATGAACCTCAGTAATACGGACCGCATGTCCTGCGTCTCGTCATTACTCAGGAAGGATGCCAGAGTATGGTGGGACTTAGTTCATCAGACTAACGATGTCACCACCATGATATGGACAAGATTTGTGGAGCCATTCCACAAGAAGTATTACACCTCGACATTCATCGCTAATGGTAGAAGAATATGCTCGTCAGTTCAACAGATTAGTCAAGTTTGCACCAGAGTTGGTCTCAACCGACTTTACGAGGTTGACCAAGTTCGTCAGAGGACTTAGACCAAAGATGGAATTAGGGGTTAAGTTAGCAAACCTGGGAAGCACTACCTATGCCAATGTTCTAGAAACGACAATCAAAGTAGAAAGGTTTCTGATGAATGTTAGTGAGGAGAAGAAGGATTAAACGATGGTTCCAGACCAAAGTCTTTGCATTGACCCAAGGAGGAACCCATGCTAGTAACAAGGATTTACAGGTCAGATCCTATCCTCGATAGTATATGTTCTAGTATCACTTGATTGGTAGCTGTATACTCGTAGATCTCGTTAGGAATGATAGAAAAACTAGACAAACCTAGTGAAAGATTTAGAACTAGGTTTGTAACCGAGTTGCCTTCGGGCAAAGTAGTTCTATCATCACGAATAGTACGAGGCGTACTGATCAAGATTGAGGACATAGAACTAGAAGGAGACCTGATAGAGCTAGTGATCAAGGACTTCGACGTAATACTAGGCATGGATTGGCTAGCACGGCATGGCGCAACGATCGACTGGAAACGCAAGAAGGTGATGTTCGAGACCCCTGACGGCCAGAGACGATGCTTCATGGGACAAGCTTCAGGATTACGCACCCCGTTAGTGTCATCTCTCAAAGCTCAACAAAGGATAGAGAAAGGATGGCAAGCGTTCTTAGCCAGCAGCACGAACGTGGAAAGGGAGACGCCACTTAAGGATGGAGATGTTCGAGTTATACCAGAATTTCCAGAGGTATTTTCCCGATGACTTGCCAGGATTGCCGCCAAAGCGAGAAATAGACTTCACGATAGAATTAGTACCGGGCACCGAGCCTATCTCTAAGGCACCATACCGGATGGCACCTAGAAAACTCAAGAAGTTAAAGACGCAACTACAAGAACTCCTAGACTTAGGCCAAGCCATTAACCATGGGGAGCTCCGGTACTATTCGTGAAGAAGAAGGACGGAAGTATGCGGATGTGCATAGACTACCGTGAGCTGAACAAAGTAATGATTAAGAACAAGTACCCGCTACCTCGGATTGACGATTTATTCGATCAACTCCGAGGCGCGACTGTATTCTCTAAGATCGATTTAAGGTCCGGGTATCATCAGCTCAAGGTAAAAGGAGAAGATATTCCTAAGATAGCCTTTAGGACTCGTTATGGACATTACGAGTTGGTTATGTCTTTTGGTCTTGCTAACACACCAGCCGCGTTATGGACTTAATGAATAAGGTCTTCAAGGATTACTTAGATAAATTCGTCGTTGTATTCATCGACGATATCTTAGTATACTCCAAGGATGAAGTAGAGCACGAGGAACATTTGAGGATGATTTTGACGCGATTGAAGGAGCACCAACTCTATGCGAAGTTCAAGAAATGCGAGTTTTGGCTCTCACAAGTGGCGTTCCTCGGGCACATCATATCGAAAGACGGAGTTGCAGTAGATCCATCGAAGGTAGAGGCCGTGAAGGATTGGCCTAGACCAAAGAACGCGTCAGAAATAAGAAGCTTCTTAGGGCTAGCAGGTTACTATAGAAAGTTGTAGAGGGCTTTTTCTAAGATAGCCACTCCACACACCAACCTGACCCGGAAGCAACAAAATTTTAACTGGAACGATAAGTGTGAAGAAAGCTCCCAGTTACTTAAAGATAAGCCTTGCTCAACACCAGTACTTAGTAACACCCGACGATAAGTTCGTTGTCTAATGTGATGCATCAAAGCTAGGATTGGGAAGCGTGTTGATGCAAAAACGACAAAGTGATAGCCTACGCCTCACGTCAGTTGAAGGAGTATGAACAACGCTATCCAACTCACGATATGGAGTTGGCAGCGGTGGTCGTTGCAAATCTGGCACCATTATCTTTACGGAGAACGGTGCGAGATTTATACGGACCACAAGAGTTTAAAATACTTCTTTACACAGAAGGAGCTCAACATGAGGCAGCGCAGGTGGATAGAATTAGTCAAGGATTACGACTACGAAATCCTATACCACCCAGGGAAGGCGAACGTAGTTGCCGATGCGCTTAGTAAGGAAAAGCTACGGGAACTTAGCAGCCTTATCCGGAATTGAAAAGCCTCTATAGCAGGAGCTTATCAGTGCCGGAATAGATGTGATTATAGGCAAGCTGGCTAACTTGTCTATCCAATCAAATAGGACATACGGATTGGTCAGAGACATGAGAAATCGCTAGCACCACATATGGATGCAGTCAGAGAAGGCAAGACTACAGATTTCTCAATATCCAGTCAAGGATTATTGAGATATAAGGATCGGGTATGCATGCCAGACAATCAAAGTATTAAGAAGACAATCCTAGAAGAAGCGCACAATACCCCGTACTCAGTTCATCCAGGGTCTACCAAGATGACTCATGACATCAAGGCAGTCTATTGGTGGCCAGGGATGAAGAAGGACATAGCGGAGTATGTATCTAAGTGTCTGGTATGCCAGCAAGTGAAAGTAGAGAATCAGCGGCCTGCAGGATTATTGCAACCGCTTAGCATACCGGAATGGAAGTGGGACGATATAGCCATGGACTTCGTGACGGGTCTGCCAAAGACGAATAAGCAGCATGATTGTGCTTGGATAGTCATAGATAGACTAACCAAGTCGGCTCATTTTCTGCCGGTTAAGACTTCTTATACGGCAGACCAATATGCAGACATCTACATCCAAGAGATTGTACGATTGCATGGAATCCCCAAGACGATAATGTCCGATAGAGGATCAGTATTTACGTCAAAATTTTGGAGAAACTTACAGATAGATATGGGTACTAAGTTAAGCCTTAGTACAACTTTCCATCCTCAGACAGATGGGCAGTTTAAGCGTACGATTAAGATCTTAGAGGTATGCTACGCGCGTGTATACTTGATTTCGGAGGATCGTGGAACAAGTACTTACCGCTGATCGAGTTCTCGTACAACAACAGCTACCAGTCAACGATCGGAATGGCATCTTATGAGTTGCTATATGGACGAAGGTACCGATCACCGTTGCACTAGGACGAGGTAGGAGAAAGGCAGCTTCTAAGGCCCGAAGCTGTTAGACAAGCTCAAGAAGCAGTAACGCTTATTAGACAGCGTATGCTGGCTGCTCAAAGCCGTCAGAAAAGCTATGCGGATACCAAGCGACGCGATGTGGAATTCCAAGTTGGAGATCAAGTCTTCTTGAAGATATCTCCTATGAAAGGCGTCAAGCGGTTCGGGAAGAAAGGCAAGCTTAGTCCCCGATTCATAGGTCCTTTTAGATATTGGACAAAATGGGAACAGTTGCGTATAGACTAGCCCTACCGCCAGCACTAGCCGATAGTCACAACGTCTTCCAAATTTCGATGCTACGCAAATATGTGTCAGACCCATCTCACGTCCTCAAGTACGATACCATAGCGCTCTAGAAAGACTTAAGTTACGAGGAACGACCGATTAGCATCCTAGATAGATGGATGAAGTAGTTACGGTCTAAGAGCTTTCCTATAGTCAAAGTCCTATGGAGCAATAGTTCTGAATGCGAGGCAACGTGGGAGTTGGAGGAGGACATGCAAGGCCGGTATCCGGAGTTATGTGATAAGTAAATTTCGAGGACGAAATTCTTTTTAGTAGGGGAGAATTGTAGAGTCCAAGAACTTTACTTAGCTAAGATAGAAAGTAGTATGATAGTATTTATAGAATTATCTTTGTTACTTTGGATTTTTGGTTCAGACCGGGAGTTATTTGGACACTCATAGTAGTACTTATATATTTTCTAAGTTTAACCTATAGTTTAAGAATATTAAGTATAACCTAAGGTTTGATTAATGTGACTGATATTAAGGATTATATTATTATATTATAAGGTTTAGACATCAACCAATAGGATTTTAAGCACATGTTTTGAATGGTAATTAAGGATTAAGTATTTTTGAGGATTAAATTAAATAAGGGTAAAGTTTGAATGTTATAGGGTCAGTCAGCAGCTTTGAGTACGTTGAGGGCTTAGTCAAGGCTGTTTACTCCATTCAAACTTAGCTAAAAATGTGTAAATTCGTGTTTAAATATTCAGCGTATGCCGATATATCGCAGCTATAGGGGGCGATATATCGCAGCACGTAGATACGGAAAACACGAATCGATGCACGGTCGCCTCGGGAACAAAGGTCCAGGCGATATATCACCTATAGGGGGCGATATATCGCCTCCACCAGCATGTTTTCTAATACTTTTGAATTCTTTTCCTTTCAGCCATTCAAACTCCTTCAACAGTCCAGCATCTTGTGAACGAGTCTTCAGCCTCTGCTGAACGATTATTCAAATGATTTTCACCTAAAAAGCCATTATTTTTATTCAAGTAAAATCAAGATATTTTCATTCCCAAACTCTATAAATAGGACCTAGTACCCAGCCATTATTCACCATTTGCTCTAAGTTCAGAAGCTGCTAGTGTTAAGTGAGTGTGAGAGTGTAAACACTTGGTTGGGGAAAAACTATAAGCTTAAACATCATAAGCTTATCAAACACTTTGGGAAGTGAGTTCTATAGTATTTCGGTGAAGGTTAGAGTGATCTTGCAATCTTTGAGGTAAACCCAAAACTCTAGTTCCTTTCTGTATTTTATGTTATTTCTTTTCTCAAAACCTTCTACTCAGTCCCCTAACCTTATTCTTATTTTGGTTAGGGAATCCAAGCTCTTAAGCATATAAGTTGGTAAGTATGTTTTTATGTTTTAGTCTTTCCATCTCTTTCATTTCATCTCCTTTCTTTAGACTCACTCTTTCTTATGGTTTTAGGAGTGTTCCAAAAGTCCCAACTCAGTCCATAATCCCGGTAACTTTGGTAAGGAAAATAGGCTAGAATCTATATGTTTATGTTTATGTTATCTTATGTGTTATGATATGATATGGGTATGTTATGAATATGTTGTGCATGTGTATGTTGTAGGCTTGGGCATATGCCCTATTTGACTAACAAGACCCCAAAAAGATTGTGGGCATAAGCCTATTTAGCTGGTAGGACCCCACTAATCTCATGGGCATAAGCTTGTTTAGTCTATGGGACCCCAAGTATAATGGCCATTATAATAAGTGAATTATGTGTTATGATATGTCTTTACGTTATTATGAAATTATGTTTATGTTTATGACTATGTGTTAGATTTTCCTTGCTGGGCATTAGGCTAACTCCTTTCTGTTTATGTGCAGGAAAATAAGCTTTAGAGGCGGTAAGATTCGTGACGCTTGGAGGATGTGTATCGATGGTGAATGGAGTCAAGGGGCCGAGCGTTATTCGATTCGAGGATGTAGTCTTGTTTATGCTTTTATGGTTTTAAATGTATTTTCCGCATTTTCTATGTAACTCTTTTTAGTTTTTAAGTTATTTTTGTTTTAAAGACAATGGGTACCCATATCCTACTTATTATTTATGAAAGTAACCTTTGTTTCTACAAGTTTATAATAAATTGTGGTATTTTCGCAAATATATGTTTTAGTAAGAATATGTATGTATAGTTCGATAATGGTCCAAGAGTCTAGATTAGTGGGTCGTTACAATTATGGATCAGGAGTAGACCCAAATAAGTTTGAGACACTCCTTAATGATGCCGAGAAACCAATTTACCCTGGTTGTACAAGATTTACAAAATTATCTGCACTTCTTAGGTTGTACAATCTAAAAGCTAAACATGGCTGGAGTGATAAAAGCATTACTGAGTTATTTGGTTTCTTGAAGGAGTTATTGCCTGAAGTTAATGAAATTCCAATTTCATTTTATGAGGCAAAGAAGACATTATGCTCATTAGGCATGCAGTACGAAAAAATTCATGCATGTCCTAATGATTGCATATTGTATCGAAATAGTTTTGCAGATGCAAAATCGTGTCCTACTTGTGGTGAGTCACGATGGCAAAAGAAAAGAAATGGTGATGATGTCAAGGAAGGAGTACCTGCCAAAGTTTTGTGGTACCTTCCGCCAATTCCTCGTTTCATCCGATTGTTTAGAAATGCCGAACATGCTAAAAGTTTGTCGTGGCATGCTAATGAAAGAATAAAGGATGGTAAATTAAGACATCCAGCTGACACCCTTGCTTGGAAGAGAGTTGATTTGAAGTGGCCTTCTTTTGGAAATGAATCTCGTAATATTCGTCTAGGTCTTTCGGATGTTGAAGGATTTGATTGAGCATGCGAGTCCTGGGCATTACTTGAGAACGGTATTATTAATTAAAATTTACAAATTATTTTTGAAACTATAAATGTAATCAAATAATTAATTAATATATTTTACTTTATATTTCTTGCAGCTAACAAGCACATCATATACAGAGGCACAAATTGATGATCAGTTGCGACAAGAATGGGCGACATATATGTTGCCGATAATCCAAAGTTACCGACCTCGTTGATAGGTTTTTTTTTTTTAATTTTTTAACTCTTTCTTCATACACAATGCAATATTTGTTCATTTTGAATATTTCTAACAAATATTGTATTTCTTGTATATATCTAACAAATATATTTTTTTCTTCCAATTTAATTGATTATTAAATTAATTTAAATTTAGATTAAAATAATTTAAATTTAAATTAATATTATTTCAATTTAATTAATTATTAAATCAAATTAAAATAATATTAATTATAAATTTATTTAATTTATTTTTTTTAAATATGGGAGACTTTCAATGTCTCCCATTAGGAGAGGTGGGAGACTTTCAATGTCTCCCAATGGGAGAGGTGGGAGACTTCCCACGTCTCCCAATGGGAGAGGTGGAAAGTCAACATTTGACTTTCCACCTCTCCCATTGGGAGACGTGGGAAGTCACTCACCTCTCTCAATGGGAGACGTGGGATGTCTACTAGGGACTTCCCACGTCTCCCATTGGGAGAGGTGAGTCACTTCCCACGTCTCCCAATGAGAGAGGTGGAAAGTCAACGTTTGACTTTCCACCTCTCCTAGTGGGAGACGTGGGAAGTGAGGCACGTCTCCCAACGGGAGACGTGGGATATATACCTACAATGACCCTAGCAACATAGTCTCACTAAGTGGGAGACATTGTAGACTTCCAATGTCTCCCAATTAAAGTCATAAAACATCTATTTTGTTGTAGTGGTTCTTGAGATTTATAGTTAACTCGAGAGGAATTGAAGCCAATCCCGAGAAGATCAAAGTCCTGATTGAGATGAAATCACCAGCAAATATTAAGGATGTTCAAAGTTTGACCGGAAGAATTGTCGCTCTCAATAGATTTATTTCAAAATCAACGGATAAGTGCGTTCCATTTTTAATCTACTTAGAGGCAAAAAAATATTTGAATGGACAAAAGAGTGCGAGCAAGCTTTCCAAGCATTGAAGACTCATATGGCATAACTACTCATTCTATCTAAGCCAGTCGATGAGGAAACTTTGTTAGTCTACTTGGCGATTACAGAGTATGCTGCTAGTGCTATTTTAGTAAGAGAAGAAGAAGGCGTACAGAAGGCCGTTTATTATGTATGCAAAAGGCTGATTGGTGCAGAGTTGCGGTACCCACCTATTGAAAAGTTAGCCTATTGCTTAATTTTGGCCTCTAGGAAGCTACGACCTTACTTTCAAGCTCACCCCACAGTTTTGGCCTACTAGACTTTATGGCAAGTTCTGCAAAAGCCAGAGGCTGTAGGTAGATTGTTGAAATGGACAGTCGAACTTGGGCAGTTCGATATCTCTTACTTGCCGCGAGCAGCGATAAAAGGGCAAGCCTTGGCTGACTTTATTGCAGAGTTCACTGAACTTGCAGATAACAAGAAGACTGAAGAGCCTAGAGAACCTGAGTCTCAACACCAACCTCCCTCATGCAAGTTATTTACAGACGACTCTTTTAATGCGCATTATGCAGAGGCGGGGGTGATCCTGATTACGCCTGAAGGGCATCGATTTCACTGTGCAATTAGGTTTGACTTCACTACTTCCAACAACGAGGCTGAGTATGAAGCGTTTCTCGTTGGGTTACGACTAGCCAGGGACATGAATATAAAGGTACTTGACATCTACAACGACTCTCAGCTGGTGGTAAATCAAGTCATGGGAGAATACCAGGCTCAAGGTTTAAAGATGGTTGCCTATTTAAACAAAACAAAGGATCTATTAGCACAGTTTGACAAATACTCCCTTCAGCAAGTACCTCGGGACCAGAATTCAAATGCTGATGCTTTGGCCAAGTTAGCAAGTGCGAATGATGCTGATACTCTAAACATAGTGCCAGTTGAATGGATATCTGTGCCAAGCATCCTAGCAGAGGAGACCACTCTGGTGATCCAGGTGGCAGATACATGGATGGCACCATACGTAGCGTATCTGACGTA
The DNA here is from genome assembly GCF_963169125.1 of Humulus lupulus. Classification (NCBI taxonomy): domain Eukaryota; kingdom Viridiplantae; phylum Streptophyta; class Magnoliopsida; order Rosales; family Cannabaceae; genus Humulus; species Humulus lupulus. The sequence goes on from NC_084798.1 coordinate 6,935,304, forward strand.
AGACATGTTACCAACGGACAGAAACAAAGCTAGGACCCTTCAGAGATAGGCTGCTAGGTATATCCTGGTTGATGGAATCTTGTACTGAAGGGGATACTCAATGCCACTCCTCAGGTGTATTTCGAAAGAGAAGGCCAAAGAATTAATGAAAGAGGTACATGAAGGCTTCTATGGGGACCACGCTGGGGGGCAAAGCTTGTCCAAAAAGATCCTGAGGCAAGGTTACTTCTTGCCAACGATGATTGAAGACTCGATGGAATTTTTACGGAGATACGACAAGTGCCAGAGGTTCTCAAAAATCCCGTGAGCAGCTCCTAATGAACTGAAACAGATGCAAAGCCCGTGGCCCTTCGCAGTGTGGGGTATAGATCTGATCGGGTCTTTACCCACAGGAAAGGGCGGCGTCAAGTATGCTGTGGTTTCCATCGATTATTTCACTAAATGGGATGAAGTCGAGCCACTCGCAACCATAACGACCAAGAAGGTGCTAGATTTTGTGGTAAAAAATATCATTTGTCGCTATGGATTGCCAAGGAAAATTGTCTCAGATAACGACACGCGGTTTGATAGTGATTTATTCCCGAACTTTTGTGAACGACATGGGATTACCAAAAGCTTTTCTTCAGTTGCTCATTGTTGACGGTGAAATCTCGTCAACGAAATTAGGTCGGAAAACTCAAAGGTAAATGCAACGATGTTTAGATAAGAACTTAGAATTAACTTATGAAAGGATAAACACAGATGAACAATGGAGTGAAAAATGTATATTGCTTAATAGCCTCTACATACAATGAATTTTCCAACCCCCCTCTCTGTGGAAGTGGGGTTCCTTTTATAGTAGGCTCTAATGGCCCTGGGTACAAGGTGGTCCAGGGGACCAGATGGTACATAAGTACACTAACAGGAAAGTGGTTCCAGGGGTAGTGATGTCGGCTCTGTACCTGGTCATGCCTCCACTACCTGCCTGGTACGGGTGTCAGAGGAGTGGCTGGTGAGGATCACAGATGGTACTTTGTTCGTACCTCCACTACTTATCTGACGTGGGTACTATGTCCGTACTCTAACTCCTTTCAGTTCATCAGTGGACTCCGTACCTCATGAGATCAATGCCATGTTACCCTCATTTGCAAGGCATAGATTCGAGGTGGTAATGACCCATGCACTGGCCGTGCCTTGCAAGGCTCCTAGTGGCGAAGGGCCTAGCTATACTTGCCTCCTTGTGGCAAGGATCCAGACTAGCGACGCGATGGTGCAATGGCCTCCCGAGAAGATGGTGGCCTACGGGCCTCACTGGTGGCGCGTGCCTGATGGCCTCGCTAGGAGGCGCATGCCTGATAGCCTCGTTAGGAGGCGCATGCCTGATGGCCTCGCTAGGAGGTGCATGCCTGATGGCCTCGCTAGGTGGTGCATGCCTAATGGCCTCGCTAGGAGGCGCATGCTTGATGGCCTCGCTAGGAGGCGCATGCCTGATGGCCTCGCTAGGCGGTGCATGCCTGATGGCCTCGCTAGGCAGTGCATGCCTGATGGCCTCGCTAGGAGGCGCATGCCTGATGGCCTCGCTAGGAGGTGCATGCCTGATGGCCTCGCTAGGAGGAGCATGCCTGATGGCCTCACTAAGAGGCGCATGCCTGATGGCCTCGCTAGGTGGTGCATGCCTAATGGCCTCGCTAAGAGGCGCATGCCTGATCGCCTCGCTAGGAGGCGCATGCCTGATGGCCTCGCTAGGCGGTGCATGCCTGATGGCTAGGCGGTGCATGCCTGATGGCCTCGCTAGGAGGCGCATGCCTGATGGCCTCGCTAGGAGGTGCATTCCTGATGGCCTCGCTAGGAGGCGCATGCCTGATGGCCTTGCTAGGAGGGGCATGCCTGATGGCCTTGCTAGGAGGTGCATGCCTGATGGCCTCGCTAGGAGGTGCATGCCTGATGGCCTCGCTAGGAGGCGCATGCTTGATGGCTCGAGGACCCAATGAGAGTGTAGGCGTATGGGGGTCTAAGTGCGTTCTTTGGGTCTTTTATAAGCATGGAATATTGAACATCCACGGGGGTATGTCCCGGGCGTCTTTGGCAGCGTTTACGCGTATGAGTGCATCTTGACCCGTGAGCATGTCAGCCTTGCGCGGGCACGTCGAACCTCACTATGTGAGGGCCTTGTGCAACTATCCTCTTGCAGTATTCATTGTGGCCCCTTAGCTTAGCAGGGCCAAACCTTGTGGCTCATAATGTGTTGTTTCATCAACAAGGCCTACAGGCTCGGGCCCAATAGCATGAATAAGTGATCTGTGTCCCTATGTTCCAACCCGGGACTAAAGAGTTTTTATTTGGTGGATTTTTGGCATCCACACTTGCCCCCCAGTCTATAGGGAGGCCTTTAGGCGTTCTTGTAGACTCTTCTCTTCCTTTTTATTATCCTTTTTTTTTTTTTTTTTGGAATTCATCATGCTCGAGGTCCTTTGGAACCCACGCGAAAGAGGGTTCGATAGGTCTCTCTTTGGTGCACCTTGGTTGCACCTATAAGGATATATTGACCCCTTGGATTCTAGTTATCCTTTTATATATTTTCACGCGCGCTTATTATATCTTGCGAGAAGCGTCCTTCTCGTCATTAGGCATAGTACTATTTTTGCAAGCGTCTTCTTTGAGACCCTTTTTGCAAGCGTCTTCTTTGAGACCCTTTTCGGAAGCGTCTACTTCGAGACCCTTTTCGATAGCGTCTACTTTGGAGACCCTTTTTGGAGGCGTCTACTTTGGAGACCCTTTTTGGAGGTGTCTACTTCGGAGACCCTTTTTTGGAGGCATCTACTTTGGAGACCCCTTTTGGAGGTGTCCACTTCGGAGACCCTTTTTGGAGGCGTCTACTTTGGAGGCCCTTTCTGGAGGTGTCTACTTCGGAGACCCTTTTTGGAGGCGTCTACTTTGGAGGCCCTTTCTGGAGGTGTCTACTTCGGAGACCCCTTTTGGAGGTGTCTACTTCGGAGGCCCTTTTTGCAACTTTTGAGTTGATCTCCCCTCGGGTCGAGACTTTCATGGCTAGATGGTCTTCGTTCAATTTCGAGCTTGGTCAACGACCCCTCTAGCACGATGCCCCATTCTATATGGAATCTTCATACGTATTGGTAGTAGGGCAACTGAAGGAAGGTTCGCTTTCTTCCATGTAGAAGTTCTTATGGCCCTCTTCCACACGTATGTACTTCTGTGCTCTCTCGAAGAAGTCGTCCAAATTCGAAACTTCTCTTTTGAGCATGCTCCCCCACAACTTGCTTCCTGGATGAACTCCGGCTGTAATAGCCATCTTGTGCTCCGCTTTGGTTAAACCTTTCACCTTTGTTGCTTCTATACTGAACCTATGGATGTAGTCCTTCAGACTTTCATTCTCGCCTTGTTTTATGTTAGCGAGGCTGGTGGTTGGCATGACGTAATCACAGGCTGCATGGTGTTGCTGAAGAAATTCATCAGAGAATTGTTGCCATGACTCAATTGTCCCTGGCCTCAACCTCTTGAACCACTTGTACGCCACTCCTTTAAGTGTAACGACGAAGCAATGACACTTTGCCCTGTTGTTGACCCCTCTTAACCTCATCAAGTTGTTGAAGGTGTCTAAATGATATTTTGGGTCAGTAGTACCCTCGTACGAAGTCATGCGAGGCTCTCTGAAGCCAATGGGCACCCGCTCAGCCTGAATCTCCCTTGTGAAGGGTGAATCACGGTCAAATTCTTCGTCATCCATGTGCCCCCCAAGTGCAGTGGTGATCTTGCCTCGAGGGCTTCGTATTTTGGTGTCTAGTCCCCTCCTCTTTTTGCATAAGGAGTTTTGTAGGTTCTCGGGCTGATCCCTTGCCTTGGTTGTGTCCCTCGGGGGAACCGCGGGGGGTACATCTCTTACTTCTGACCTCTCTCCATGGGGCTCTTTTCTTAGGCTAGGGGGTGCTTCTTTTGAGGGGACTTTGGCCTCGTTCTTACGACCATCACCTTCCCTCCGCCTTTGCTTCTGGGGACATTTCGTTGGCCTAGGTCCCCCCTGATACCTCGTCAGGGGGGTTTTACTGGCGGAAAGTTGGGTTCCCCCATCATCTACGGGGACAGTGCTTTCCCATTGTTCATGCTCCTTCCCTTTACGCGCAGGAGGGGGTGTGCTTGACTTCCCTCGCAATAGGTCATTTAAAACCTCTTGCATGTCCTCTATCTGGGTTTCCAGCTTTCGAGTCTTTTTATGTAACTCTTGAATCTCATCCCTGTAGAGGCGAGTCCTTGAGCCTGAACTTACCGAGCGTACCCCGGGACTCTTGCTTGGCCCATGCGTTGATGGACCTGGGTCTTGGTGGCCTGAGTGTGGTGCTACCAGAGGCCGGTGAAGTGAATGCACTGGCGGCTCCAAATGACCTCCATCGGGCCGGATGGTCGGAGATGAGGCTTCCTTCTCCTCCCTTGGGGGAAGAGACTCCTCCGGTCTGCCTCCATGCTTAGGCGGAGGGGGGTCGTTCTGGGTAGCCCTCCACTCTACTTCATCCCGGAGAACCTCATCATCTTGTATTTGCCATAGGCGTTTTGAACGTCTTAGCATCTTTCTTTGCTGGGAATGATGGAAGAACACTGGCTTGATGCTTGTTCTTCCCACAGACGGCGCCAAACTATTGACGGTGAAATCTCGTCAACGAAATTAGGTCGGAAAACTCAAAGGTAAATGCAACGATGTTTAGATAAGAACTTAGAATTAACTTATGAAAGGATAAACACAGATGAACAATGGAGTGAAAAATGTATATTGCTTAATAGCCTCTACATACAATGAATTTTCCAACCCCCCTCTCTGTGGAAGTGGGGTTCCTTTTATAGTAGGCTCTAATGGCCCTGGGTACAAGGTGGTCCAGGGGACCAGATGGTACATAAGTACACTAACAGGAAAGTGGTTCCAGGGGTAGTGATGTCGGCTCTGTACCTGGTCATGCCTCCACTACCTGCCTGGTACGGGTGTCAGAGGAGTGGCTGGTGAGGACCACATATGGTACTTTGTTCGTACCTCCACTACTTATCTGACGTGGGTACTATGTTCGTACTCTAACTCCTTTCAGTTCGTCAGTGGACTCTGTACCTCATGAGATCAATGCCATGTTACCCTCATTTGCAAGGCATAGATTCGAGGTGGTAATGACCCATGCACTAGCCGTGCCTTGCAAGGCTCCTAGTGGCGAAGGGCCTAGCAATACTTGCCTCCTTGTGGCAAGGATCCAGACTAGCGACGCGATGGTGCAATGGCCTCCCGAGAAGATGGTGGCCTACGGGCCTCACTGGTGGCGCGTGCCTGATGGCCTCGCTAGGAGGCGCATGCCTGATGGCCTCGTTAGGAGGCGCATGCCTGATGGCCTCGCTAGGAGGTGCATTCCTGATGGCCTCGCTAGGTGGTGCATGCTTGATGGCCTCGCTAGGAGGCGCATGCCTGATGGCCTCGCTAGGAGGCGCATGCCTGATGGCCTCGCTAGGCGGTGCATGCCTGATGGCCTCGCTAGGAGGCGCATGCCTGATGGCCTCGCTAGGAGGTGCATGCTGATGGCCTCGCTAGGAGGAGCATGCCTGATGGCCTCACTAAGAGGCGCATGCCTGATGGCCTCGCTAGGTGGTGCATGCCTAATGGCCTCGCTAAGAGGCGCATGCCTGATCGCCTCGCTAGGAGGCGCATGCCTGATGGACTCGCTAGGTGGTGCATGCCTGATGGCCTCGCTAGGCGGTGCATGCCTGATGGCCTCGCTAGGAGGCGCATGCCTGATGGCCTCGCTAGGAGGTGCATTCCTGATGGCCTCGCTAGGAGGCGCATGCCTGATGGCCTTGCTAGGAGGGGCATGCCTGATGGCCTCGCTAGGAGGTGCATGTCTGATGGCCTCGCTAGGAGGTGCATGCCTGATGGCCTCGCTAGGAGGCGCATGCTTGATGGCTCGAGGACCCAATGAGAGTGTAGGCGTATGGGGGTCTAAGTGCGTTCTTTGGGTCTTTTATAAGCATGGAATATTGAACATCCACGGGGGTATGTCCCGGGCGTCTTTGGCAGCGTTTACGCGTATGAGTGCTTCTTGACCCATGAGCATGTCAGCCTTGCGCGGGCACGTCGAACCTCACTATGTGAGGGCCTTGTGCAACTATCCTCTTGCAGTATTCATTGTGGCCCCTTAGCTTAGCAGGGCCAAACCTTGTGGCTCATAATGTGTTGTTTCTTCAACAAGGCCTACAGGCTCGGGCCCAATAGCATGAATAAGTGATCTGTGTCCCTATGTTCCAACCCGGGACTAAAGAGTTTTTATTTGGTGGATTTTTGGCATCCACACTCATCCCCAAGCAAATGGACAGGTCGAAGCAGTCAATAAAATGCTGAAGGATACCTTGAAGAAAAGACTGGAAGAAGCTAAGGGTGCATGGCCAGAGCAATTGTTTGAAGTCCTTTGGTCGTACAGAACTTCCCACCGAACAGCAAAAGGCCATACTCCATTTTCTTTGGCTTATGGGTATGAGGCTACGTTGCCTGTTGAGTTAGATCCACCCTCGCATCGAAGAATAACGTACGATCAAGACTCTAACAACCAACTATTAATGGAATGCCTGGACTTGATCGATGAGAAACGTGAGCAAGCCCAACTTCGAGTAGCGGCTTACCAGCAAAAGGTCACCCGGTACTTCAACTCTAAAGTACGTGGAAGAAAATTCAACGTCGAAGATTTAGTACTTCGGAGAGTTTTCCTAAACACCCGCGACCAGGTTGCTGGAGTACTTAGACCTAATTGGGAAGGACCTTACCAGATTGTAGAAGTCCTCCATCCAGGCACCTATAAACTTGCTCGCTTAAATGGAGATTTCATTCCTCGCTATTGGAATGGAGAACACCTGTGCAAGTACTATCAATAAACAATTCTTCTTAAAGAATTGGCTTGTATTAACTTCACTTTTTACAAGTTATGAAAAAGGGTTGGTCATTTTACGTGACTAATCGCTTATAAGTGTAAGATCTTATTGATCACTTGTACCAACACGTTTTGTCCATCTATTATGAGAAATATAAGGTACTATGCACAACCAGTCATTCTTGCCAATTATTGTATTTATTACAAATATTTGCTCATTACGTGTGTTGTTTTGCTGTATCATCGTTTTAATTCCTGTATTCCGAGGAGTAATGTTCCAACAGGTTCTGGTCAAGGCAAGTGACCAAGGACCTAAAGCTCCTCGATCACTTGGGGGGGGGGGGGGTGGCATATAAGGTATCTAGTAAGAAAAGCATATCGAAAGGTATGTAAACACATGAGCAAAATAAGTGAAAGCATGCTACGGTACTTAGAGTATTTTTCAAAATTTTATATTTTGTTAAATCAAGCCAAAGTACTATGCTAAGTTCTGTAACGACCCACTAATCTAGACTACTTGGACCATTAATGAATCTATACATAAATCTTACATTTTTGCAGAAATACCATAATTTTATTGAAAACTTATGGAAACAAAGGTTACTTTCATAAAATAAGTAGGATATGGGTACCCATTGTCTTTAAAACAAAAATAACTTAAAAACTAAAAAGGGTTACATAGAAAATGCGGAAAATACTTCTAAAACCATAAAAACATAAACAAGACTACATCCTCGAATCGAATAACGCTCGACCCCTTGACTCCATTCACCATCGATACACATCCTCTAAGCGTCACGAATCTTTCCGCCTCTAAAGCTTATTTCCTGCACATAAACAGAAAGGAATGAGCCTAATGCCCAGCAAGGAAAATCTAACACATAGTCATAAACATAAACATAATGTCATAATAACGTAAAGACATATCATAACACATAATACACTTATTATAATGGCCATTATTACTTGGGGTCCCATAGACTAAACAAGCATATGCCCATGGGATTAATGGGGTCCTACTAGCTAAGTAGGTCATATGCCCATAACCCATTTGGGGTCTTGTTAGTCATATGGGTCATATGCCCAAGCCTACAAACATACACATATACATATCATAACACTTTTAATAACATAAAACATATAGATAACATAAGCACATAACATATTAATTCTAGCCTATTTTCCTTACCAAAGTTACCGGGATTATGGACTGAGTTGGGACTTTTGGAACACTCCTAAAACCATAAGAAAGAGTGAGTCTAAAGAAAGGAGATGAAATGAAAGATATGGAAAGACTAAACCATAAAAACATACTTACCAACTTATATGCTTAAGAGCTTGGATTCCCTAACCAAAATAAGAATAAGGTTAGGGGACTGAGTAGAAGGTTTTGAGAAAGGAAATAACATAAAATACAGAAAGGAACTAGAGTTTTGGGTTTACCTCAAAGATTGCAAGATCAATCTAACCTTCACCGAAATACTATAGAACTCACTTCCCAAAGTGTTTGATAAGCTTATGATGTTTAAGCTTATAGTTTTTCCCCAAACCAAGTGTTTACACTCTCACACTCACTTAACACTAGCAGCTTCTGAACTTAGAGCAAATGGTGAATAATGGCTGGGTACTAGGTCCTATTTATAGAGTTTGGGAATGAAAATATCTTGATTTTACTTGAATAAAAATAATGGCTTTTTAGGTGAAAATCATTTGAATAATCGTTCAGCAGAGGCTGAAGACTCGTTCACAAGATGCTGGACTGTTGAAGGAGTTTGAATGGCTGAAAGGAAATGAATTCAAAAGAGTTTGAATCCATGCTGAAGGAGGCGATATATCGCCCCCTGTAGGCGATATATCGCCTGGGCCAGTATGCCCGAGGCGACCGTGCATCGTTTCGTGTTTTCCGTATCTACGTGCTGCGACATATCGCCCCCTATAGCTGCGATATATCGGCATACGCTGAATATTTAAACACGAAATTACACATTTTTAGCTAGGTTTGAATGGAGTAAACAGCCTTGACTAAGCCCTCAACGTACTCAAAGCTGCTGACTGACCCTATAACATTCAAACTTTACTCCTTATTATATTTAATCCTCAAAAATCTTAATCCTTAATTACCATTCAAAACATGTGCTTAAAATCCTATTGGTTGATGTCTAAACCTTATAATATAATAATATAATCCTTAATATCAGTCACTTTAATCAAACCTTAGGTTATACTTAATATTCTTAAACTATAGGTTAAACTTAGAAAATCTATAAGTACTACTATGAGTGTCCAAATAATTCCCGGTCTGAACCAAAAATCCACAGTAACAAAGATAATGCTATAAATACTATCATACTATTATCTATCTTAGCTAAGTAAAGTTCTTGGACTCTACAAGTTCGGTCATGCGAACAAATGTTATAATAGAAAGCAAGTATTATAATATCAAAAGGAATTCTTTTACACCGCGAGCAATTACTACTTGGATGTAATTGTTTGATTAAAAGAAAAAGCTGCCCATGCAGCAATGAAAGTTAAAACTTCAAATTGTCTTTACAGCATGAACCGTAGGCCATGTAATTAAAAAGTAAATAAAAAGATAAAATTATGAAGTTGCCAGGGGGACTTGTGGCGAATTCTGCTGCTGTTGATCGACTGCATCTCCAACTTCTTCTTGGGCGCCCTCGATCCCAGTCGCTAAAGAAATCTCTGGAGACCTTGGAATTGTTTCCTCTTCTAGATAAGCAACACACCTAGCCAACTCCGCCTCCCTGATATGGTCTAGAAGATAGGAGAAGTTAGCGTTGGGGTTGTTCTTTTAGAACAAGTAGAAACACTCGAACGATGCCCCTTCATAATCCTTAAGGTTGCGAGCATTCTGTTCCTCCAGTGCAGCAACTTCCTTGCGGCTTATCATCAACTCATCTTGAAGCTTGTGGGCTTCCCAATAATTCATGAGCCTCCTTGTACTCCTCCTTGGATGCAGTGATCTTGGCAATAATCGCCTCCTTCCTCTTCAACTTCTCTTCGAGAGAAACGATTCTGGCCTCAGTCAGCTGTAATATCCGTTTTCCCGGAAGGGCAATTTCGTAATTTTCCCTTTGTGTGCATCCTTGTTATTTTTTTTTCTTTTCCTTTGATGGATTATTGGATATGTATGACTTCCAATGGAAATAAAATTCATGATTTCTCATGTTTGAGTTTTTGTGGAATCACAACATGAGAATAATGTCAAGTGAATAAATAATGGCTCGGGTTAAGTTATTTTATTTATTTATTTAAAAATTATAACAGTAATTATTATTATTATTATGAGCATAATAGTAATAATAATATGCTTGAAATTATTTTATCTTATTATGTGTAATTTTTGGTTTTCCATAATATTAAATATTAGAATTTGTGAAAAGACCATAATACCCTCAAGTTTGGGATTGGTTCAAGGGGCATTTTAGAGACTTTATTTCTTCTGTTTTAACATGATTAAATATTCATAAAATTGATTAAATTTTTGAAATTTAACTGATAATATCAGTTGTGGAACTTAGTCAATTTATTTTAATTTTTTAAAGAAAAAAAAATTCCTTGAAAAGAGGATTTTACCACTTCAAAAGCTAATTTATTTTTTTAAACCTATTCTAAAACGTGTTACCATGATAATCTGATGGAGAAATCGTGGGATTATTGAGGGAATCAAAGGATTGAAGAGAGAGAGTGTTATTATTGTTTTTTTTTTAAAAGAGAAGAAATTTTTGAGTTCTTGCACTTGGGAAAAATCTGGGCAGTAATGAACATTGTAGAATCATTCTAGGGGAGGAAATAAACATTTTGAGTGTGAGAAATACATTTATAAAGCCTCGGATTGTGATTCACCATTTTTATCCAAGAAAATGCATATTCTTGGATAATTTTGGATTTAAGTGTGTTCAAGAGTGTATGGTGTGCGTGGTTGGTGATAAACAAGCTTAGGGGACTCCAATAATCGGTTTTGACGTGAAGAAACGGGCTGAAATGGTCTAGAGCTAGAAAAACTAATTTTGAGCTCCATTTTTGGCGGTACACCGGACTTGGAGAAGAAGACTTCGGAACAAGGGTTTACGGACATCTTTTTGGGCTTGGGTCTATTTTTTTGAAGTTCTGGACGTAAGGGGATCATTTTACAAGCAAGAGAAGGGTTGGAAAGCAGCAAAACTCAGCCATAGAGTCGCCGTCGCCGGAGAAGAAGACAAAACCGCCGATATTTCCGGCGAACCCGATCTGGGTGTTTAATGAGGTGTTTTTTTTGGTTTTTTAATGTTAAAAATTAGTACATTAATTTTAGAGCATTTTCCAACTGGTTTCATATTTTTCTAATTTTTCTTTGAATTATTATGATTTATTGAAGTTTAAATAAAGATTAATTACGAAAAATATTTTTATTGTTCAGAAAAATATGATTTTATGTTACAATGATACCTGTATGTTTTAGAATGGCTTTGTACGTTTAGATTTAAGTTTTGATCATATTTGATAATTTTCTTCAATTATTTACTTTTAATTATGTGATTTAAGAAAATAAATGTGGAAAATTATTTAAAGTATTCTGAAAATTCTGAGAATTTTTTTTATATGTTTAAAATGGTATTCTAAGGCTCTCTGTAATTTTATTTCGAATTTGTATCATTTATGTAATTTTCATGATTTATTTGGCTTACGTTATATTTTAAATATAAAAAAATATTAATGCTACTGTTCTGAACCTTAGATAATTTTTGTGTGTTACTGTAGGGTGTAGAAACCGATCTGTATAGTTAGATTCTATTTTTAATAAGTTATTAATTTTTCTTTAATTAATTATTTTTTCTATAAAATTAATTAAGAAAATTAGTTATTTTGCCCAGAAAATTCTAAAATAATTTTTATAAGTTTATTTTGGAATTTTAAACAGTTCTGTATGTTAGTTTGATTTTTGGGCTTGGTTGTGTATTTATTTATATTATTTGGGTTTTATTTGAGAAATTGAGGAAAAATAATTTATAAATGTTAAAAATTATTTTTCTGGTTGTATATGAGAATTTGCTGATTATTTAGGGTTCTGGAAAAGTTATTTATTAAATTTTGTTGTCATATGATAATTTTTATAAAATTATTGAGTCTTTAATGTAATTATGATATTAAAGGGTATTTTGGTAATTTTCACATAAAAAGTAATTATATGAATTCATGCGATATGTTAGAAACATCATTGTTTGTGTATGTGACATGATGGTTTGAACCTTTTGTAGAAAATTATTTTAATTTACGTGTCATGCATGTTAAAATGGCATAGTTAAATTATTTCGATAATTAAGGTTTCGAAATAAAACCTTAACGCCTATTTTATTTTTCCTAAATTTTCGCTGTGTAATTGGACGTCTAGGAGCTAGCGGTCATCGAGGTGACGCAGCGAGTGGTTCGAGACACGTCAGCGGAAAACGCACTGTTTAAGGTAAGAAGAGTGGACATCTGCGCATAGGGTGTACGTTATGCGTACAACCTTGTTTTCTTATTTGTTAGTAATGTAATTATATTTGTGACCTGAATTGTTGCATTAGGTTGACTAGCATGAGGATAGTGCTAGGGATTTTAGTTAGTAGACATGCTTAGATGATAGAGTAGGCGTGCTACTAGATTTTAGCTGCTTGCGTGAGTATAGCACTTGCAGGAATTATCTTGGGTGTGTATAACTCACGATAATAGGATGCCACCACGGAACTGCCGAGTGTGAGTACAGCGCAGGCAGGGCAACGATGTGTCGAGGGAACGGCCGAGTGTGAGTACAGCGCAGGCTAGACTATGTGCCACCGTGGGAATGCCGAGTGTGAGTACAGCGCAGGCCAGGCAGATTACATTTCATGTCCGATCAACATGACTTGTTAGTATTTATGTGTGTGAGTGTAACACACTGTTAGTGTGATATGGTGTTTATATATCGCACGATGATTATTATGCTTAAGATGTTTATTTATGTTTAGTTGAAAGTTTATGTTTTCTGGTTTGGGGAGTTATGTCCTACATAGCTCTTCTTACTGGGCGTTAGCTCACGGGTACTCTGTGCGCAGGTAAAGGCAAAGCAAAGCAGTGAGTGGTGCGGGCTCGAGGCATGGACGAAACATGTTAGAGGCTGGGCTCCAGTTATTTTATGTTTTTATAAATAAATGTTATGTTTTTAAATTTTCACACTTGAATGGTTATTTTCTTTATGTTGTTGTTATTAAACTTAGCGTCCAAACATTTTTATTTTTAAATAATGAGATCTCATTTTCTGTTTAAATTTTAAATAAATATTTTCTCTTAGTGTCTTAAAGTATTTATTGTTTATTATTTTTAAATGGACTCCCTAAGTAACGTCTCGGGAAATCGGGCTTGACCGCCTCCAACTGTTCAGCATAGGAATCTTCTGCCGCTTTGAGTTGCTCGGTATATCAAGCCTCAGCAGCACTAAGCTGATCGCCAAGTCTCTTTTCGAATTGAACATTCTACATCCTCAAAAACCGCCAGCCAGAAGTAAGGGTAAGCACTCCCTGTGATCAGAAAAAGATAAGGCTATAAATAGGAGCAAGTTAAAAAGAAAATTCATGAATAGCGAGCACTTCGTTTAGTGCGCGGTTGAGGACTTGATCGACCCCCATAGAGCTGGTCTCCTGGATTGCCTCCCGGATGCGTCAGTGTTTTGTTATTCTTGACAGCCTATCTTTGGCTGAGTTAAGCACCACACCCATGAGGTCATCTCCCGAGGCCTCTTCTTGGCGACCAGCCGACTGCTGGACAGTGGGTGCTGGAGGTGTAGGGTCGACTAGAGCTGGAGGAGGAGTGTGTCCGACCGGAGACGGAGGATCTGGGTTTTTTGGAGTTGGAGGAGTTTCCTCCCTGGCAGGATCAGGTCGAGGAGTTGTCTCCTTCGTTAGAGTAGGCGCACGAGGGTCTTCTGTTCGAGATTTCTTCGCGGGGTGATTGCTGCAGCCTTCCCCAGACTGGCGCCTGTGGGACTTTTTCTTGCTCGCCAATTTGGTGTACAAGTCAAAGGCGCGTTCGGCAGGCATGTCTGCAAAAAAGAAATAAGCGAACAGTTAGTCAGTATAATAAAAGGAACTTGCTGAGGTTAGAAAACAAGGGCAAAGAAATTTAAAGTATAATACCTGAGCTATAATTACTGGTCGTTACACTATTTAGTTTACTAGTGCTACACTCACTCTCTGGCCTGAAGAAGTCTGAATTTAAAGCAGGAGGGTATTTAAAGTTGCCATCCCCGTCGAAGAGGTGACAGGGAGTGAGCAGGCTATCTAAAAGCGTAAAATGAGTACCGTTCTCATCCAACGACTCATGAATAGGCTCTGTGACCTTCTTCTTTCCCTTCCCTGGAGGGGTCAGTGCAGTAGCAGGTTGTGGGGCGCCAGTTGGTTCATTGATGGTCACCCCAGTTGCCCTCCTCCTCGGAGGAGGTTGTGACACATCTTGTTGTTGCTCGGGGACATTGGTGCCGGTGGCACTCCCCACAGTAAATTCCCTCACATCCTGGTGAGGAGCCAGAACACCGACCAATCTTAGATTAGCCTCTGTGACCAGCTATTTGATACTTTTCTCTATGTTAGTCATGCTGGCCAGAAGGGCTGATCGGACCTCCATGTCTGGAGTAGGGGCAGGTCGCAACCATGGGCCTGAAATGCACTAAATTTCTAAGGAAAATGCAGGAAGAATCAAAGAAAATAAAATATACAACCAGTGGTGCAAAGACTTTACCTCCTTGTGTGAAGGCCAAGTTGTTCGCGACCATATCGACAGTCAGAAAGTACTCCAATGGTACTTCCCCACGTTCGAAATATAAGTGGTGCCAGTCAGGAAAGTGCGACCCATTTCCTGGTGACAGAAATAGAAGAACCCCGTGTTTTCTTGGTTAGGGTTGGATTTTAGATCGAACAGGTAGTTGACCTCATGTGGCGTGGGAACCGGCCACTTCTTATGACTATAAAGGATATAGAGTGCAGAGAGCATTCTATATTCATTTAGGGTGATTTGAAAAGAAGTGGCCCCAAAATAATTGGCCACTCCTTGGAAAAAGGGATGGAGAGGCAGGGTCGCTCCTGCCTCGATATGATATCTCGACCAGGTGCTATAGGCGCCTCCAGGAAGATTCGCCCTTTGGTCTCTGGCAGGTCAAACTAGTGTCACCCTAGGAAGCCCATATTTTTTGATATAATTGGCGATCATCCTAATCATTATTCGACTAGGAGGGGCGACGTACCATTCGACATTCGGTCGAGTGTGTAATGCCCCGAATTCTTCGATGTGTTTAGTGGCGGGATTAGTAGGTCGGGAGGGCCATAATTGTTTTTTATGCCATTAAACTAGTTTATGCATGTATATGTGAATTATAGTATGATATGATGTTAAATGCATGCATGTGGATCCACATTTATTTACAGGGATATTTTGGTAATTTGGCCCGTTGAGTGCATATTTGTGTATTTGGGTGCATGTTGTGATTAATTAATATAGCCACATTATAAGGTGGATTAGTTTGAGCTATTGGGCATGAGACGACCTTGGAATATTGATTAGCGGTTTGGTCATAATAGGCTTAAGCTCGGGGCTCGGGTTGAGTCTCGGGGTGTTTAAAATGATTAGAACGTTACCGAGAATTAAAAAGGGTAACGGGATATAAATTATTGGTGTTTGATAATTTTGAGATTAGCGGGAATTGGAGAGCGTTAATTATAATTAAGGGGATAGGTTGGAAAGGACAATTTTTCCCTTGGGCAGACTTTAGAAACTTTTAATGACTTAGGGGCATTATGGTCATTTGGCCTGGGTTATATTTGACTTTGAAGGCTGTAGAATATATAGAACAAAACAGAGCAAGACATCTCCTTCACCCGTGCATCATTTCCTCTTCATTCCCCTTGGAAGTTTTTGGTCCCCAATTGAAGAATCAAGCTAGGAAATCAAAGCTTGGGGGTTATAGACTTAGTTCAACCATTGAGGAGGATTTAAAACAGCTTGAGGTAAGGAATTGGCCATGAATTTTAAGCTATACTCTGTTTTTGGTTTAAGTTTCAGCTTATGATTTTGGTTAAGGATAGTTTGAATTAATGGAAGTTTTGATTGGTGTTTAATTTGAGTTTTGATGAGGGTGTGTTATAGATGAAGTTTAGGGGTTGAATTGGATGTTTGGGTGATGTTTGGGAATGGTTTGAAGGATTGGTTTCAAGGAACAACGCAGGGGAAGAAAACTGGTTGCTTACTGTTTTGCGTAAAGGGCCGCGACATGGCTTTGGTGAGCTGCGACCTGTGTTGATTTCTGGGGAGGATTTGCCTCTGTCTGAGGGGCGAGCCGTGGTGCGGCTAGGGAGGGCCACATCCCATAGAGGCATTTTTGGCCAGAAATGGATTTTTGACTTGGGATTCAAGCCTTAGGCCTCGGGATCGATCCTACTACTCGGTTTAGTAGTATTCGATGTCTCGGAGGCTAGGTTTTGGTTTGGGAACTTTTGTTATTCATTTTATTAATGGAATCCCATATTTGGTTATGACCAGGTCACCGCTAAAGGACTTAAAGTCAGGTCGTTCTCAAAGGTCGTTCTTATATTAATTCTTGCTCGAACTTGAGGTAATAAAACGGAGTAAGACAACAGTGTAAAAAAATATAATTGCACCCTGTATATGTATGTTTGACATGTGGGATTGTATGAGGCATGTTGGTTGATTAATGTGGACATTGATTGCATATTAAATGCTAGTACATGTTATATACTTGTGTATGGTACTGATTAGTCAGGGACGGCACTGGCCGCATACTACTGACCTGTGAGTCAGAACGACATAAGCGTCTTGAACGCAGGGCCGAATGAAGATTAGATCTAATCGATATCAGCATTGAATGGCTCTATAGCATTAATGCTGGACCGACTTTAAGGTTGATGAACTTATAAGTGCTTGCCTAGTCTAAGACTAGTTACTGAGAGCCAGGGCATAAGGCCCCGATGACTGTTTGTCACATGGCTAGGGAACGATGTTCCAGGGTTATGATTCTATGGTCATGAGGAGGGTTATGTTGGTGACTAGTCACCATGCACCTATCCTGTTTAAGCTAGTGAAAGGATCACTTATCTGTTAAGCCCTGGTGACCCTATTGTCACATGGCTAAAGGGAGTTGTACCCATTATTTTGTGACTTTTGCGACTGTCACCTATCTGGTTGGGCTGATAGTTCTGAATGATTATTATGATCATTCTTGATATTATATCATGTTATATTGTGTTTTCTTGTTGGGCCTTGGTTCATGGGTGCTATGTGGTGCAGGTAAAGGGAAAGAAAAGCTCACCCAACCTTGAGTGGAGAGCTTAGGTGGTGATGTGTACATATGCGGCCGCTTGACCACCACGGCCAAGGTGTTCTCAGAGGAACTAAGGGTTTACCCTATTTTTGCCGCTTAGGTCGGCGGGATTGTAAATTTGAAATAGTAATGACCATTTTGTACCGAGAACAATTTGTAAATATTTTGAATAGCTCATGAGCAGTTTATAATAAAATATATCCTTTCCTTTTTATTGGGTTTTCCACCTTAACCTATTAATTACACTTAGAGCACGTTTCTAACCAAAGGACTCGGGTAGCGAGTCAAATTTTCGGTTCATCGACCACCGTCGCGTGCTCCGGGGTAGCCGGGGGCGTGACAGAGTGGCACTTCGGAGCTGGGCTTGGGCTAGGATTCCTGGCTCGGGAGTACTCTCAACTCTAGCGCTGGTCGAGGGAATTTCTGCATGTGGAGCAGACTGGTGTTCAGAAGGTTTATTTTTCTTTTTTTGGGCAGTGGATTTTACTTAACCCATGGCTGAAAGGCTTGAATGAGGTTTGTTAGGTAGAGTTCGAGAAAAAGGGATGTCCTGAATAAGTAACGACGACTGTTCTACGTCCATGAGCAGTTGAGCGAGCATGTCATCGTCAATTGGTCTCTCACCTCCCCACGAATCTTGCATCAAAATCTGCGAACAGAAAATGGGAGATGAGAACTGAGAGTCTAAAGACTTGTGTTGAAAGTGAGAATAACATTGCTCGCATATAAAAGATAGGCTTTTATACGGCCAGCAACATTCTAGCAAAAACACGAAGTCTCTTATGAGCAGTTTGAGAAACAGATTAAAAAATGGAAGTAAAAAGTTTTTTCAGAGTACTTTTTCGACTCCGAGAGGGTGGGAAAACCCAAATTTTCAACTAGCTTAAAAATAAAATTTTTACTTCGATTTTACGCCATAAATCTACAATCTCGACTACCAAACTGACTCCTAACTCCTAAGAAGTGTTATTTCACTACCTTACCACACATCGATCAATATGCCCATTTACCCCAAGACAATTTCGGTCAAGAACAGTAAAAAACTTAGATACGAAACGAATAAAAACCACTTTGCATGGCAACTCAAACAACTGAAAGGTTCGTAAAACTTACTTGGATGAAATATGGAGTATGAAAAATGAAAACTTTGAACGTCTGATCAAAAATTCCTTAGATCAGCAGCAGGAGCTTCTGGGAATTCTAGGCTCTGAAGGTTGAAGTTTTTTGGAGTTCTTGAGAAGGAGATGATGAGTGAAAAGTAAAAAGTTAAAAGGTGAATTGAGGATATTATTTATAGTGACTGTAACACTATAAAAGAGGTAATCATGGATTCCTGTTTTCAAAGTATAGGGAAGTATAATAGCCGTCAGACAAGTCTTTAGGAAACCGAAAAGACTTGATTGAACATGATTGGTTGCTTTTTTCGAAGAGGCATGACGGCTCTGACAGGGTTTATGGGGCATGTGAAAGGTCAGACACCTAAGTTTACTTTATGCTGATCGTAGTAAAGTAAACTTGGGGGGAAAATGTTTACCCAAAAACGGCTGCATATGACGTGGCAAGGATTTCTCACATGTGATTGACGCGTGGCAGAGTCAAATGAGGAACTACTGTTCGATGATCGACCAGCTACGTATTGTATCTCCATATCTCACGTTTAGATACGATCAGTATGGTCATATGATTCAGTTTATTCCCTTATGGGATTGTGATTTTGTAATAATTATATTTATTATTTCATCTTTATTACCTTAATACACGATTATTAAGGAGAGTTAAGGCCCAATGGCCTATGTAACCCCCCTTGAGCCTATAAATATGAAAAAGATAGCTCAAGGAGGGGACCTTTTTTTGGGACTTTTGGATCTCTTGAACTTTCTTTCCTGAATATTGATAGAGAGATATAGGGCGATTATCCATCATCTTATTATAATGCACCCAAAGTTTGTGAAACTCAAGAACCCTAGTTTTCTTATTCATGGGGCATACAAACAAGATCAAAAAGTGGAATTTCAAGAGTTCAACAAGCTTCAAGAAAACATCAATGCTCATCCTATGCAATGTGGAATGGGAATGGGAGATCATTTTTTCTTCAAACTTTCCTGAAATTGGAGGCAAAATTGACTAACCCAAGGCCTGAACTACTCCAAAACAGCCACAAAATCCAATACTCGACAAAGATTCATCACAAATTCCAAGGAGAGCACATCAAATGTGGGTTTCGGTGCTCACATATTCTAACCAAAACTTGTACAAAATTTTAATGCTTCAAAATGTTTAAAAGTGAAGTTAAAGAAGAAGAAACTTACCCAAGTGGATGGAAGAACACTTGATTTCTTGAAGATTTGATTTGCTTGAAGGAAGTAGAGCACCCTTGGAGCTTTGGAGGAGAATCGACCAAGACAAGAGGAATTTCTTTTTTATGATGTATTATTCGCTTGTGAGGGATAGGCATGTGTGGGCCTATTTAAAGGGAAATGAGGAACTTTTCAATTACCCTAAAAACTCTTAGTATTCCTTTTCCCACGATTGGGACTGATAAGTACCATTTTTAAGGCCTAAAAAGTTTAGTTGTGGGTTTACTTGAAAAGGCGGGAGAATATAGAAAGTCATTTTTTTTGGAATTTTGGGACACAGAGAATATTTAAGTTACCGGTGAGTCACCACATGGAGGAAACTGCTAGGATATTCTCAAAATTTCTTATTGGCCAAAGGCAACTCTCGAACTGGTTTAAGGCAGAGTTTCTGAGCTTCGCACCTCTTGCTTTCCCTGTTGTTTGCATGTGGAGCTAATGGCAACTCTTGGTGTTGTTTAAGCAACTCTTGAGACGGTTTAAGGCACAGTTTCTGAGCTTCATTCCTCTTGGATTTATTGCTCTCTTGAATAGCCAAAGGCAACTCTCGAGATGTTTTAAGGCAGAGTTTCTGAGCTTCACCCGTCTTGATTTCCCTACTGTTGCTTGTGGAGCTAATGGCAACTCTCGAGATGGTTTAAGGAAAAGTTTCTGTGCTTCATTTCTCTTGGATTTATTGCTCTCTTGTACAGCCAAAGGTAACCCACGAGATGTTTTAAGTGGAAGTTTCTGAGCTTCGTCCCTCTTAATTTCCCTGCTGCTCACTTGTGGAGCTAATGGCAATTTCTGGCGTTGTTTAAGCAACTCTGGAGATAGTTTAAGGTAGAGTTTCTGAGGTTCATTACTCTCAAATTTATTGCTCTCTTGCATAGCCAAAGGAAACTCTCGACCTTGTTTAGGGAAGAGTTTATGAGCGTCGTGCCTCTTACTCTCCTTGCTGCTCACTTGTGTAGCTAATGGCAACTCTTGGCATTGCTTAAGAGCGAGTCCACACCTCTTCGTTTCATTTCTGCTCTCTGGTATAGCTAATGGCAATTCCCGGCAGGGTTTAAAGCTATGTATCCCGAATCCAATATTGGGTATCCGGATACGAATCTTTCTTCCTACAATAAATTTGAATGAACAGACATAGATTGTTATCAGTGTCTAAAATCAATAAAACCATGGTGCTCACAAACATGAGTTCAAGATTAGAAAAAAGGAACTCACTTTCCTTGTCACCATCGATAGACAAGGGCTCCACCTCATGCAATCTCCTCTTCTTGTTGTTGCTTATGGTGGGTTGCTCGTCTTCTTGAGTTAAATCACTCGAGTCAACTTGATCAGATTCCTCTACAACTACCTTAGAAAGGTGCCCACCATTTAAGTCATTTTTTCTCTTCTTCTTGTTCTTCTCTTGAAAATCATTATTTTTCACTATTTTATCACATTTTTCTGTCTCAGTACTTCTTGAGCATTCTTTCCTTAACTTTATCCTCTTCAACTTTGTTTCATCTTTATCTTTTCGAAGCTATTGAAGCACCAGAACGAGAATCATAAGACACTGTATAGAGCAGAACAAAGAACCATCAAAATCCACAAATACCCATTACACATTCAAATGTTATGTACTAAAATCTTTTTGGGTATCAGTGTTTCTCATTATTCGATAATAAAAAATTTCATAAAAAAATAAAAACAGAACAACGTTATTAACTTAATAGGTCGTTTAAGTTATCAATTTTACCCAAAATCCACACAAATCAAAATCAAAATCCATCCAACACGAAGAACAGACAACAAAATCAAAATCCCTCCAAACTCGATTATTGTTCGATAATGCTAGTAAAAAGAGAGGCCTTGTTGTTGTGATTAACAAAGAAAAAACCAGATTTGCTCAACGAACCTTAATCAACTCGTCCAAGGCCTCTCCTTTGTTCGCATTCGGAGGTCCATGATAAGGATAACACCGAGACATTCTTTCTCTCTGGTCCGATCTAATAATCCTGATGATCAATGATTAGGGTTTCGATTGAAGAGAAAGCAATTTCGCAAACCCTAGAGAAGAAGAGATTGCGCTTTTCTCTTAACCCAAAAAATCTCTGTGTTTGGGCTTTATATATATACATATTGAGATTCCTGAATTTGCTTTAAATCGGTTATACATTTTTCTTTTATACCGATAATGCCCTTATTATAAGACCAAGCCAAACTGTTTTCTAGCAAAACGCGGGAACAGAAAATAAAATCGACACGTCGTCGTTTTAGTTTAACAAAAACAAAAACGACATGCCGTCTCTAGCAGAACTTGCGCAACAGCTGTTATTATAAACTTTCTGTTAAATTTAATGTAAACAAGGATTATTTAAAATTAACGTAAATTTAAGGCTGTTTAATGAAAATAACTTTTTCAATGTCTTTTTTTTTTAAAATTTTTCTTTATGTTTTGTTGGATGGTATGTATATGTGTTAATGCAAGATTTGTAAATTACACGATATGTATATATGTAGTATATATATATTTTTTGACATTATGTATATATATGTAGCATTAACTAAATATGTTAACATGAATTATTATATATAAAAAAGTTATTTATGATTTTTGTCCCCTAACTATGATATAAATATTATTGTATCTTGATTTTTTCAAGCCGTTAAAACTTAGCTCGGACTATTCACACAGTTGTAAAGTGAGATTTCGGTTAAGTTTTATCCTTAATAAATTGCTGACATGACTATTTACTCATTGACTTGTCATTGCCACGTCAGCATTATGTATAGAATTTAATATAAAAAAATAATTTCAAATTAAAAAATGTGTATATCTTATAAAAATCCCAAATAGCCTAAACAAAAGTATTGCTAACTGAATTAAGTTTTTTATTAATAAAAACATGAATTAAGATATTTTTTTTTAAACCATGCAATGTTGCATAAGGAAAAAAGACGAGAAGAGATTATATAACTTATGTAAATCAACATAAGATAGGAGGTAGAAGATGAAGATCTCAAGGCTTAAATAACAAAGTTCAAAACTTTTGTTCTAAAATCTATTTCTTACATCATAAGAATACTTTTGGAATATTCTCTAGAAATGCATTTAAGGATTTATTAAGCATTCTCTCATATTCATCATAGTGTTCTTAAGATGAGCGTGTCATCACAAGTATTCTAATCTACGTAATGTGTTTTTTCACATTCACACATTACATCCAAGTGAGCAAGATGATTTTTATTTATAGTGTTCTCGTGAGAGTTACAAAACTTATGATCATTATTTCTTAAGAATTGTAACTCCACTCTATATGTTACAAAACTTATTATGATCATTATTTATCAAATTATAACTCCACAATATATGTTACATTTGACAAAATAACTTTTGTCACACTCTATTATTTGTCACATTATTCATTTAATCAAAATATTATATTATTTGTAAAATAATATAACATCAACTAAGACCGAAGCCGAAAAAGCACATTTTTATATTATAAATTTTAAGGAAATTGTTGAAGAATTTTTCCAAATACTCTTGTGTCTCTTTTAGTAGTGGTCAAAGTTTGAGAGGCAAAATTACTAATTATTCTACACATGACAGTGTCACATTAACATACAAAATGCCACATCATCAATTCGTTAGCCACCTAGGACAAAATCTAACAGAAGTCCCATATTTCAGTAACGCGCATAGTTCGGGGGAATTTTTAACATTGTGAATCATTCAGTAAACACAACCATATAGTAGTCATAGTTCGAGGATAGAAATGCTATTTATTATAAATCAAATCCTATAGTAATTCGTTCAGAGATGCACAGAATAAAATATCTCATAAAAATTATTTTATTTCACCAAAAAGTCTTCTTTTCCAAACAAGGGAAGATATATTTTATTTAAAGAAAATATTTCTATAAATAAAAATAATCTTTTCAGTTGGAAAAATCATTGTATAGTCGAATTGCTAAAGGAAAGAATAACAAGCAAATTTCACAATTTAATTCTTTAAAAAATCTTTTTCTTAAGGCAAGAAAATAATTTATTTATTTACAAAATATTTTTTAAAAATAAATAATTAGATCTTTCATTTTGACAATATGAACACAATATATGAATTAAATATGCCTTTCATATATACCAAGATTTAAAGAAGACACACTTTTAAATAATAATGATATTGTCTATTAAGATAGTAAATGACTTTATATATGAGAATAATTCGAATTTTGGATCATTAAGACTTATTGATCTTTCAAGCAATAAATTGACAGGAAAAATTGCAGAAGAACTAACACATCTTGTGGAATTAATTCAACTTAACCTATCGTAGAACAATTTGTGTGGAACAATTTGTCCAACAACAAGCTCGATCTCTGGTAAAATTATCTTCAGCATGGCAACAATGACTTTTCTGAACTACCTGAATTTGTCGAATAACAAATTGTCTGGAACCTTAGGGCCTGACTGGTTCGCGATTGGAAAATTGTATTTTCAAAAAGTGTGTTTCTGAAATAAAAATATGAATTTATAATCTGAAAGCATGTTTTTGAAAATATGATTGGTTCAGTATCTGAAAACTATTTTTGGGTTTTAAAATACTGAATATGTAATTGGTAAGAAATCTGAAAATATAAAAAAAGTGATAGATTTGTAGGATTTTAGGATACAATGATTTGAAATAAGAGAAAACATGATTTTCTTGTTTTTGATTTTAGAACATAAAATTAGAATACTGATTTGAATTTTATTTTCAAAACCATCTTACCAATCGCTTATTCTTGTAGGTCCCACTGTTTTCAAATTTTTAAAATGATAAAATTGGATTTGGATTCTATACCAATCACACCCTAAGACTTTGTTGATCTCCTCTAACATGCTCAAGAGAAGAGACTTTACAAAGTCATCGCGATTCAAACAGTGATGAAATATGATGGTTTATGAATTTGGGATAAAGAAAATAGTGACGATTTGTAGTTGTTTAGAATATTTGATGAGTAGTAGTAGTAGCTAGAGTAACGATGAGTTATGATATTATAGTTGATGTTGTTGAATGGACAAGTGAAGAAACTTGAGTTTGGAGGAGTAAGGTTTATGTTTTAGAGAGTATAAGATAGTAGAAAATAGTAGAGTTTTATTGATGGCTTGTTGTTTGTAGTTACACCATTTTCTATTCATGATGATGTATTTATAGTGGCTAGCTCACTTTACTTTTGTGGCTAGAATTATTTGTTCTGGATTTTTCTAGGGTATTTGATTTACAAATACAACTTCTAGACTAATCTACACAATAAAGCGACTATTTAAGCATATAGTTTCTAGGAAGTTCTAGACTATAAAGTATTCTAGAAAATGTCTTTGAAGTTCTTCTATTCTACAAATATCTAGACAATTCTTGAGGAAAGTATTCTACAAATGTCTAGAATATTCTAGAGTATTCAAGAAATGTGTAGCAACTTGTAAAGAATGGCGGTTTGACAAGAATTGGTTTCATTTGGGAATTGGAATTGGATTTGTTGGAGTTTGTGAAAATATTTTGCTCATAACATCTTGGAGACTTGCCTATTTCCTGTTCTTAAATAGACTGGGAGAATGGCTTTATGTGACAATGTCTCTGTCAAAATGGCCAAACTGAAGAGAATGTTTTCCAGTTTATTAATAGGCACTTTGGTTTTTTCTATGTTTTTAAATGGGCTAAGATGACTTGTAGTTTGCTATCTTTCTAACTTAATTTCTCTGTTTTGTATTTATGAACTGATCTGCACTGCATGCACGTACGAAGAACTTTCAATCTTCTCATAAGTGATAATTTAATGTGTATTATATGTATTATATTATAGTTAAATTAGAAATATATTCTAATTATAGCGTGTTTAAGAAGAAGAAAAAAACATGTAATTGAAGGAGTATAATGAGTACATTAATTAAAAATTTGGATACTAAAATAAAAATTAAAAATAATAGATAAAAATTAATGTGAATTATTTAAAATGAGTATCAGATCTAATTTCTACTATTTTATGTATATTAGTAATTTTTTCTTAAAAGAAAATTAAAGTCGAAGGGGAGAACCCATATTATGGTTATTTGATTATTAGATTCTTTTTTATTAGGCTATTTAGGTTTTTTATCCCCGAACTATTACATATGCATATCGTACCCCTGAATTTTTCAGGCAGTTAAAAAATCCCTCCGATCTATTCACAGTCATGTAAATTAGGACTTCTGTCCAATTCCGTTCATTTTTTGTAACGGGAGAATGATGTGGCCTGTTTTTTTACATAATTTGGGATGACACGTGGGACTCTAAAGTGTACAAAAAGGTTTAAATAATTAATTAACAATCCCTCTCTACATATAAATTTATATATATTTATTTATTTTCACTCTTATAACAAAGTTTACATGATTAGTTAACAAAATTTTCAATCTTGAACATCATCCTCCTGTTACAAAAAATGAACGGAATTGGACGGAAGTCCTAATTTACATGACTGTGAATAGATCGGAGGGATTTTTTAACGGCCTAAAAAAATCAAAGGGCACGATAATGCACATGTAATAGTTCGGGGGGTAAAAATTCTAAATAGCCTTTTTATTATTATTGATTTGATTGATGAGTATATATATTTAGTACTCTAATAGTCGTTTTTGTCATAGAATAAATTTAGTGGGTCACCCACCGTCATTCACTCCATATATTTGCAAATAAATTATCCAAAACAATTTGTTTGTCAAACCTTTAGTAAGAAAAATTCAGTCAACAAATACTAAATTACAAAATAAATTAAGTTCTTACTTAAAGAACTTTCAACATTTAAAAGAAACAGCTACCCATATTTCCATAACTAACTTTAATCCATCCAAGATTGTGTATAATATAAATATATATCATTTATATAAAAAATGTAAATAATATAAATTTTTGGTTTTAATAGTTTTTTTCTCTTAAATTTAACGGAATATTCTTATATCTAACTGTGGTAGATTGGAAACACGACTTAAACTTAAATAAAAATAAATAAATAAAATGTTTATACCTTTTTGGACCCTGTGTTTTAAAAAAATTATTTTTGGACCTTATATTTTGTAAAATGGTTCAAATAGATCCATAAATTTAATTTTGATGAAGAAAAAATTGAATATAACAACACAATTTTTAAGTAGAATAATTTTATTTTTGTTCTAAATTGTTAGTTTGGTAAATTATTTGTGATTTCAGTTGAAAAACTTTAACCAAAATCGAGTTTAGGGTTCTATTTGAATAATTTTACAAAACATAGGGTCCAAAAAGTAATTTGTCAAAACACAAGGTCCAAACAAATAATGGGACAAAACACTGGGTCCAAAAAAGTATAAACCCATAAATAAATAATTAAACAAATTAATATAAGATATTTTTTTTAGATATTTTACAATAATAATTATTTAAAAATAATAAAATCATAAGTTTTATAACTTAAATAAAATTTAATTAAACTTAAAATTAAACTTCACGTATTAGAATAATATCATATTAAACATATAATATTATATACTCTACTATCAACTAGCAACAAACTTAAATTTAAAATCCACTTATAATATTAATATTATATTAAACATATAATATATAATCTCTTTTTGTCAGTGCCAAATTCCAAAACTAGAACA
Organism: Humulus lupulus; assembly: GCF_963169125.1. NCBI lineage: Eukaryota > Viridiplantae > Streptophyta > Magnoliopsida > Rosales > Cannabaceae > Humulus > Humulus lupulus. The sequence goes on from NC_084798.1 coordinate 6,962,514, forward strand.
AAACATAAACTTAAACAAAAATAAATAAATAAATAAATTAATTAAAATAGGATATTTTAAAGATATTTAATGATAATTGAGATAATTAAATTATATTTATTTAAAAATAATAAAGCCATACGTATCATTTCTGTAATCTTATAAATTTGTAAGATGGTTTGTTTTTTATCAAGCGATTGTAGCTCTTTTTCTTCATCAAATTCTCAAAGAACATTGCGAGATACATTAAAAACTAAAAATAGTTGATACATGTATACTACTCTACACTATGTTTTTTTCTATTCTTATTTTATTTATATTATTAATTTAAAAAAAAATATTATTGTAATTTATATATATATCATATAGCTATGTAAATATAGACAATGTTTTGCCATAATTTTTTAATACATTCATGTTATACATTATATTAAATATCTTTTATTTATTTTTATGATATTGTTTATTTATTTAAAAATTATATAATAATTAAAAAAATATAATAAAACTAAATACATGTTTGAATAAGCATGTTTACAACTTTAAAATTAAGCAAATGTGCATTGCACGTTGCTTCTTCCTAATATATATATATGATACATGTACGTTTGCTTAGTTTTATTTATAGAATTTATTAATTATTTTTATTAAATTTGTATCATTGTCATATAAATTTCAAACAAATAAAAAATATTATATATAGAAGATTGACATAAACAAATTAAATGAAAAATTAAACCAAAACATTGTTTATAATTTTTAAAAATATATATATAATATGATAACTTTTTTAAACATAAATGATAATTTTTTTTAATAAAACTTAAGATTATGTATCATATATTATTATTATAATGTTATTTTGTAATATTTAAATTTATATTAACATAAGTATTTAATATGAAGTTTTGTATTGAATATTATTATTATAATAATAATAATAATTATATTTTATAATATTTGAATTTATATATATTAGTAGAATTAGTAAAAAAAAAATAGGATTATATATTATTATGTGTTTACCCAAAAACAGACTACCTGATGATATGACAGGATTGATCTACATGTGCGTTGCACGTGACAGTTTTAAGTGAGTGTATCCTGTCTGGCCATCGACCACGAGATTATTGGCTAATCAGACATCAAAATTATGGGCGACCAGTCTGGTCGCATATATTCATTTATTTTCTTCAGATATATAATCTCTCATTTATGTAATAATTGCGTTTTTCATTATTACCTAGACACGTCTGTGTTAAATGTAATTAAGGCCCATTGACCCATGTTAACTTTCTTGAACCTATAAATAAGAATGAAATGGCTCAAAGGAGAAGACTTTTTGGACATTTTTGGAATCTTTCTTCCTAAACTCGAGAATTCTAAGAGAGAATCAGAACCATATTTGTATTCATCCTAAAACTTGTTAAACTCGTGAACTCGGAGTTCTATTGGAGTCATTACCATTCCAAAGAGAGTAGGTAATTTTGAGGTGTTGGTGCAAGAATCTTGATCCAACTCATTGAGAATTTATGATGGCCACGAGCCAGTAAGGTCTTGAAACGTGTCTCTCTCTCTTTATATAAATCTATATATATATATATATGTATATAGTTTGAGTGTCACATCCATATAGATATGTGTATTTTGGCATATATGAGTATTAGGTTGGGCATATAGTTTCTTGTTGAACCATGTAACCGTACGTATAGTAAAAGTCTGAGTATAGGTTTCCGATAAGATCACGTAAAATAATGATAACGTAAGTACAAAACTTAATAAACTAAATTTACTGAGACAGCGTAAATCTTAATTATATGGCACTTGACAAATAGATACACAAAATCTATTTTTTATGTATATGAATTTGTGCAAATATATGGAAACAATATGTAGGGTCCTTTGTCGAGAGCAAAGGCTCAAGACTGACATTTGGGTGTCAATCTTCAAAAGGAAAGATGAAACATTTGACAAACTAGTTTGATTCCTTACTCGTAAAAATGAGACAAAGTATTAAGTCATGGAAATAAATTTGAAACACTTTAGGATTTACAATGTTTTTGAATTTTATTTCAACGAAATTCATGAAAGTCAGTCATATGTCATGAAGTATAATAATATCCACGTTTTAGTTCATATATATATATATATTTATTTTATGAATAAGATAAGTTAAATTGTAACTTTTTTTTTATAGTTTTTTAAAATACAAAATTATGGTGAAGATTATACTTTGCTTAATAAAACGGTCGTTACTAGTAATACAATTACAATTATTTGAAGTGATTTGGGAATAGTGGCTTGGTGAATAATTCAGCAATATTGTCTTGTGAAGACACATGGATGAGCTTCAATTGTTCACTTTGAGCCCTCTCACGAACAATATGGCAATTTATGTCTTTCGTGAAACATATGATTCTCAGTGATATGAAGTGCTGTCATTATGGAAAATTTCAGTTTTTATTCTTGATAAAGGCTGCTATTTAAAAAAAATGCTAAGCATATTAAAGATTTTAAAATAATGCTACTTTTTGGCACTTTACCCAAAATACCCTTACCATTTCCTCCCTCACTTTTCACTTCTCATTTCTCTCTTCTCTCTTCTCTCTTCCCTCTCTCTCTCTTTCTTAGTTCACTCTCTCTCACCTCACAACACCACTGGCACTACCACCACACTAAATATTGTATTTCGAATAGATCTGGACATGATTTTTGGGTTTTTTTTGTAATTTTTTTTCTTCAGATTTGATACTCTGAAATCTGCAGAAAATCGACCTTACTCGATGGTGGTTCGATGGTGCTCGATGCCAGCTTGATGGGGCCTTCAAAATTATGATTTTTCATGAAATAATGACTTTGTTCGATGGTGGTTTGATGGTGGCTCAATGCAATTCTTGCAAGAGACATAATTTTTCACTCGGGAGTCCGTTTGGGGTGATTTTTTATTTTTGGGTATTTTTCAAGATCTACAAGTTTTTCATACTAATATGCACATTTGTGAAGTGTAACACTTGAAAAAAAATACAAAAATACAAACATACATCATGTTTAAGACCTCTTTTGATATGTTTTCAAGTTTTAAACTTCCGAAATGTGCATATGAGCATGTCAAACATGTGGATCTTGAAAAAATACACAAAATAAAAAAAAAATCACCCCAAATGGACACCAAAGTGAAAAATTATTTATCTTGCAAGAATCACTTCGAGCACTATCGAGCACCATCGAGCAAAGTCATTTTTTCATGAACAATCTTGATTTTGAAGGCCCCATTGAGCTGGCATCGAGCACTATCGACCAACCATTCATTGTGGCCTTCAAGATCAAGATTTTCATGAAAAAACGACTTTGCTTGATAGTGGTTTGATTATGGCTTGATGGTAATTGATGCGATTTTTGTGAGAGACATAATTTTCACTCATGTGTCTGTTTGGGGTGATTTTTTTTTTTGGGTTATTTTTCAAGATCTACACGTTTGAAATGCTCATATGCACATTTGGGAAGTTTAAAACTTGAAAATATACCAAAAGATGTCTTAAACATGAGGTATGTTTGCACTTTTGTATTTTTTACAAGTGTTAGACTTCATAAATGTGCATATGAACATGTCAAATGTGTAAATCTTGAAAAATACCATAAATAAAAAAAATCATCCCAAACAGACAACCGAGTGAAAAATTATGTCTCTTGCAAGAATTACATCGAGCACCACCAAGCCATAATCGAACCACTATCAAGCAAAGTCATTATTTCATGAAAATCTTGATCTTGAAGGCCTCAATGAATGGTTGGTCGATAGTGCTCGATGCCAGCTCAATGGGGCCTTCAAAATAAAGATTGTTCATGAAAAAACGTCTTTGCTCGATTGATCAAATATCAGATGAAGATGAATCCCCTTAAATGTTCCTTCGGAGTGGGATCAAGGAAATTTTTGGGATTCATAGTGAACTCACAAGGTATCGAAGCTAATCCCGAAAAAATCAAGGCCCTGATCGAGATGAAGTCACCAACAAAAATAAAAGATGTTCCAAGTTTAACCGGGAGGATTGCCGCTTTAAGTAGATTTATCTCCAAATCGACAGACAAATGTGTTCCATTTTTTAATCTACTTAGGTGCAATAAGAAATTCGAGTGGGCGGAAGAGTGCGAGCAAGCTTTCCAGGCTCTAAAATCTCAAATGTCACAGCCACCAATTTTATCTAAGCCGGTTGATAAGGAAACTTTATTCATCTATTTGGCGATCACAGAATATGCTGCTAGTGCTATCCTGGTAAGAGAGGAGGAACGTGCACAAAAAGTTGTGTATTATTTAAGCAAAAGGCTAATAGGAGCTGAACTGCGATATCCACCCATTGAGAAATTAGCCGATTGCTTGATCTTAGCCTCCAGAAAGCTGCGACCGTACTTCCAAGCTCACCCCATCGCGGTACTCACCGACCAGCAACTACGATAATTCCTGCAGAAATTGGAAGCCGCTGGTCGATTATTGAAATTGGCAGTTGATCTTTGACAGTTCGATTTTTCTTACTTGCCACGAGCAGCAGTGATGGGACAAGCTCTAGCAGATTTTTTCGCAGAACTTACTGGGCTCTAGGACATTGAGCCGATAGAAGAGCCTGAACTCCAAAGCCAAACTCTTTCTTGGAAGTTGTTTGTAGATGGCTCTTCCAACGAACATAATGCTGGAGCAGGTTTGATCTTAGTCACGCCTGAAGGACATAGATTCCATTGCACAATCAGTTCAACTTCACTTCGTCCAATAACAAAGTCGAATACAAAGCTCTGCTCGTAGGATTAAGATTAGTCAAGGACATGGATATAAAGTCGCTTGAAATCTACAGCGACTCTCAGTTAGTGGTTAATCAAATCACTGGAGAATATCTAGCCCGGGGTCTGAAGATGGTTGCCTATTTAAACAAAGCAAATGATTTGTTGGCACAATTTGAAAAATATACTCTCCAGCAGGTACCTCGCAACTAGAACTCAAACGCTGATGCTTTGGCCAAGTTAGCAAGTGCAAAGGATACTGACACCTTAAATGTAGTGCCTGTTGAATGATTGTCTGCACCGAGCATCCAAGCAGAAGAGTCCTCTCTGGTAATCCAAGCAACAGACACGTGGATGGCACCCTTCATCGAGTATTTGGAGCATGGAATACTACCAACGGACAGAAACAAAGAAAGAGCCCTCCAGAGGCAATCAGCTCAGTTCCTCATAGTCGATGGAGTTTTATACAGAAAAGGGTACTTAATGCCACTCCTGATGTGTGTTTCAAAGGAAAAAGCCAAAGAATTAATGCGAGAAGTCCATGAAGGTTTCTGTGGGGATCATGCTGGGGGGAAAAGTTTATCGAAAAAGATTCTAAGGCAAGGATACTTTTGGCCAATGATGAACGAAGACTGTGTGGATTTTGTTCAAAAGTGCGACAAGTGCCAAAGATTTTCCAAGATACCACGAGGAGCCCCTAATGAGCTAAAACAGATGCAAAGCCCGTGGCCATTAACTGTATGAGGGATAGATTTGATTGGGTCTTTGTCCACGGGAAAAGGCAACGTCAAGTATGCCGTGGTTGCTATTGATTACTTCACGAAGTGGCCGAAGCTGAGCCACTTACAACAATAACGACCAAGAAGGTTTTGGATTTTGTGGTCAAGAACATTGTGTGTCGCTATGGGTTGCCAAGAAAAATTGTCTCAGACAATGGCACACAGTTCGATAGTGACCTGTTCACCAATTTTTGCGAAAGGCATGGGATTATCAAGAGTTTTTCTTCAGTAGCTCATCCACAGGCAAACAGATAGGTTGAAGCTGTCAACAAGACACTGAAAGATACACTAAAGAAAAGGCTCAAAGAAGCAAAGGGGGCATGGCCAGAGCAGTGACCTGAAGTCCTTTGGTCGTATAGAACATCCCACCGAACAACAACATGCCATACTCCATTTTCTTTGGCTCATGGATATGAAGCCATGTTTCCTGTTGAATTGGATCCACCATCGCATCGAAGGTTGGTATACGATCAAAGTGTTAATAGTCAGTTATTGATGGAATCTATTGATTTGATCGATGAAAGACACAAACAAGCTCAACTCCTAGTAGCCGCTTACCAGTAAAAGGTCGCTCGGTATTTCAACTCTAAAGTACGCGAAAGAAAATTTAACGTGGGAGATTTGGTACTTAGAAGAGTTTTTCTCAATACCCGCGATCAAGCTGCTGGCGTGCTTGGACCTAACTGGTAAGGGCCATACCAAATCGAAGAAGTCCTTCAACCAGGCATCTATAAACTTGCTCGCTTAAATGGAGATCTCATTCCTCGCTGTTGGAATGGAGAACACCTGCGCAAGTATTATCAATAAACAGTTCTTTTTAAAGAATTGGCTTGTATTAATTTTACTTTTTAAAATTTATGAACAAGGGTTAGTCAGCCATATGACTAATTGCTTATAAGTGTAAGATCAAAATTTTGATCACTCGTACAGACACGATTGTCCATTTATTACAAGAAATAAAAGGAACTCTGCGCAGCCAGTTATTCTTGCCAATTATTGTATTTATTACAAGTATTTTCTCATTACGTGTGTTGTTTTGCTATATATTCATTTTTATAAGTATTTATTCCAAGCAGTAATGTTCGAATAGGTCTTGGTCAAGGCAAGTGACCGAGGACCTTAAGCTCATCAATCACTTGGGGGGGCATATAAGGTACTAGGCAAGCAAAGCATATCAACATGCATATGTAAACGCACGAGCAAAATAAGTGAAAGCATACTACGATACTTAGAGTATTTTTCAAAATTTTGTTTAAATTTTGTTAAATCAAAATAAAGTACTATGCTAAGTTAGGTCACGCGAACAGATGTTATAATAAAGTGCAAATATTATAATATCAAAAGTAAAATCCTTTTCACCGCGAGCAGTTTCTGCTCGGATGGGATTGTTAATTAAAAGAAAAAAACTGCCCGCGCAGCACTTGACATCACAAACCGTAGTTCGTGTGTCCTAAGTTACAAGTTAAAATAAAAAAAAAAAAGTTAAAATTATGAAGCAGCAGAAAGATCCTGCTAAGGCTATTGTGGCTGTTGGTCGACTGTGGCCCCAGCATCTTCATTGACGCCCTCAATGCCTGTCGCCAAAGATATTTTAGGGGATCTCTAAGCCTTTTCCTCTTCTTCCAGGAGAGCAATACACTTTGCCAACTCAGCCTGCCTTATATGGTATGGTAGATAGGTAAAGTTCGCCTTGGGTTGCTTTTCCAGTACATATAGAAGCACTGGAATGCCACTCCCTTATACTTCTCCAGGTTGCGGGCGTTGGTCTCCTCGAGGTCGACAGTCTCTTTACGACTGATCTCCAAGTCTGTTTGAAGTTTGTTGGCTTCTCAATAGTTTGTCAGTGAGGCCTCCTTATACTTCTCATTGGAGACAGTGATTCTGGCAACTGACTCCCCCTTCATCTTCAATTCCTCCTCGAGCTTGGCAATTTTAACCTCAGTTGCTCACAACTCCTCAACATGCTTGGCCTCGACCACCTTATGCTGCTCGGCGAGCCTTTCCTCGACCGCCTTGATCTCCTTAGCATGCTTTGCGGCCATCTCCTCTGAGCGGCGCCAACTGGTACTCACGGTCAGAATCCCCTGCGGTTAGAGAAAAAATAAAGCTGTTAGTATTAATCAAAGAGATAAACAATCAAACCACAGTGAAAGCGGCGACTTACAGTGAATAGTTCGTTCAGCGCTCGACTAAAGATCTGGTTGACTGACGTGGTGGGAGCGCAGCTAAAGGATTCCAAACTGCGCCAGTGTCTGGACAGTTTCTTCAGCATGTCGCTAGCCAAAGTTCAGGCAGAGTTCAGCATAGCCTCAATCAGAGTTTTATCTGATCGAGCAGGAGGACTTGGGTCGATGGGGGCTGGAGGATTCTGGTCGGTGGGAGCTGGAGGATTCTGGTCGACATGACCTGGAGGAGGAGTCTTCTCTTTTGAGGGAGTTGGTGCAGGAGGGTCCTCTGTTCGAGCCCTTTTTACGGAAGGGTCACTGCAGCCTTCTCCGGGCTGATGTCGGTTCAATTTTTTCCTGTTCGTAGGAGTTGTGGTAGTGGGATTGGTGTACAAATCAAATGCATCTTTAGCAGGCATGTCTGCAGAAAAGAAACATATGATCAGTCAGGGCAAGTTGTCATGCAAAAAAGACAAGGAAATGGAGAGAAAATAAATTATAAGTAAAATACTCGAGCTACAACTATTGGTCGTTACATTATCTATTGTACTACAACTACACTCACTCTTTGCCTTGAAAAGTTTAAATTTAAACTAGTCGCGTATTTAAAGTTGATGTCCCCGTCAAATAAATGACATGGAATGGGAAAACTGTCTAAGAGTGAGAAGTCAGTACCGTTCTCATACGATGACTCAAGTATGGGCTTGGGGTGTGCAGGAAGTTTCTACTTGCCTTTCCCATGTTGGGTAGGGGCAGCAGCTGCTTGCGGAGTGCTGGAAGGTTCCCTGATGATCACTCCTGTAGCCATTCTCCTCCGGGGTTGTGACACATCTTAGCGCTGCTCGGGAACTTCTCCCCCAGTAACACTTCCCCCTGTCGATTCCCTCACATCTTGGTGAGGTGCAAGAAGGCCGACCAGCCTTAGGTTGTTCTCCGTGACCAGCTCTTTGACACTTTTCTCAATGTTTGTCATGCTGGCTAGGGCTGCTGCCCTTATGTCCATTTCTGGAGTAGGATCTGGTCGATGCCATGGACCTGAACAACACCGAAAAGATCTAAAGAATGTATAAAAGAGCTGAAAGAAATCAAACGACCAGTGAGTAAAAGATTTACCTCCTTGAGTGAAGGCCAGGTTATTGGCGATCAGGTCTGCTGTAAGGAAGTACTTCCCTACATTGGACTTGTGGGTGATGTCGCTCAGGAAGGTGCGAGCAGACTCCTGATGGTAGAAATGGAAGAACCCCGTGTCGTTATGGTTGGGGTTAGACTTAAGATCAAACATGTAATTGATCTCATGTGGCGTAGGAACGGGCCACTTCTTATGGTTATAGAGGATATAGAGTGCAGAAAGTACTCTATATCCATTTGGAGTGATTTGAAAAGGGGCGACCTCGAAATAGTTGGCTACCTTCTTCGTGCTTCGTTCTGTAGTGTTCTTGAGGAAAAAAGGGAAAGTAAAAAGTAAAAAGTGAATTTGAAGGATTATTTATATTGATAGAGGCACGGTTAATAAGGTAATGATGGGGGATGATTTTTTGAAGCGTGGGAAAGTGTGTTAACCGTCAAATTGATTTTTGGGAAATTGCAATGACATGATTTGTTACCTTTTACGAAAAGGCATTGACGACTCTGACAGGTCACGAGGAAGGTCGATCGTTTAAGTTTACTTTATGCTGGTCACAGTAATATAAACTTGGGGGGCAAATGTTTACCCAAAAACTGATTACCTGATGACGTGTCAGGATTGATCTACACGTGGGATGCACGTGGTAGTTTTAAGTGAGTGTATCCTGCCTGACCATCGACCACGAGATCATTGGCTCATCAGACATCAAAATTATGGGTGACCAGTTTGGTCACATATATTCATTTATTTTCTTTAGATATGTAATCTCTCATTTATGTAATAATTGCGTTTTTCATTATTACTTAGATATGTCTGTGTTAAATATAATTAAGGCCCATTGGCCCATATTAACTTCCTTGAACCTATAAATAAGAATGAAATGGCTCAAGGGAGATGACTTTTTGGACTTTTTTTGGAATCTTTCTTCCTAAACTCGAGAATTCTAAAAGAGAATCAGAGTGTTTTTATCCACCATATTTGTATTCATCCTAAAGGTTGTGAAACTCGTGAACCCGGAGTTCATTAATCACAGTTCTTGGGATTTTATATCAATAAGAACACTAAGTGGACGTAGGTCATTACTATTCCATTGGGGCCGAACCACTATAAATATTTCTGTGTCGTTTATCTTTTCGTTTTGATTTCATCTTATTTTTATCGTTTACTTGACTCCGTGTCGTTGACCAATTCAATGGTCAACATTATCATAATAATATTTTATAATATTTAAATTTATACTTATATAATTATTACATATTTAGTTTTGTATTATATATTATTATAATAATGAGATTTTATAATATTTAAATTTATATTAATATTTAGAATATTCGGTTAAACTTAACAAAATAATTTTTTAAAACACAAAATTTCCTTTATCTACGATAAGACCATTGTTGGAACTTATAATCTATATAAGTATGAATTATTAAAAATAGAAAATGTGCTTTAATGACTCTCTAGAGGAAGAGTCCCACATTGGTTTAGAATACTCTTGTGTAAGGGTATATAGAGTGTGGACTTGAGCCTTGGGGTTGTGCCCCAAGGGGTACCCACTTTTGTGGAAGAGGGAGGAGTCACACAAATGCTCACCTAACCACCATACACGCGCGCGCGCCGCCGTCCGACCGAGCTGAGCTGGTTGGTGTGAACCTTATTATTTTTTCTAAAAAATTTATTTATTAAATATTATTTTATTTAATAAAAAACGTGGTTAATATGTGGTAAACAGAAGACTTAATCTCTTCAGATTTTAAAGGATTTCAACTGTCATGCCTCTCCCATGTTTTAATAAAACGTCTTTTTTCCCGTTTATTAAGATCTACTTTCTCTTTAAAAAGAGCGATTACTTTTCAGAAAATATATCTCTCTCAGGAAAAAAAATAACTTTCTTACGATTAAAAATTCCGAGCAGTAGTATTATCAGGGTGTGGTATACGACGGTTCTCTACAGTGCAGTGGAGGTCCGATAACAGTTTAGACTGGGTTGTTTTATCCTGGGGACGACGGGGTTGATAGTCTGCTTGCACAAATTCTGGGCAGTGCCGCGAACGTCTTAAAGAGAACGACTTAGTCCGCGACTCAACCCATATTATTATTGGTAATTTCATTCCTTTTTATTTATGTAGCAACTTTTTCCAACAATTTCTCCCTCTCGTTCCAATTTTATCGGATGTTGAGAGAACCATTAATGAAAAACTTAAAAGTAAACAAAAGAAATTGTATTAGCAGTCCGTTGGAGAAAAGGTTTCTCAGTCACAGGCACAGTTCCGTCATTTCCTGCAAGAGCTCGGTACTTGTGTTTCCGTGTAAGACTAGTGCACTCATAACAAAGAGTGGAGGCAATGCTTCTTTGTATGTAATTGGCCACCTCATGGCTTGATTTTCCTGAGCCACAAGTCAACTCCTGCGACAAATTATTCAAGAAGGTCACCTCATAAGCCGGGCTCGGGTTCATGAAGAAGTAAAATGGGTCCATCCCTTTCCATCCCCTTGCTGTGGTCCCATGAAACATGCTCATCTGATTCACCATAGCCACCGGAACCAGCTGGTCCGTCAGCTCGGCAAAAAGCGCCGAGAATCTGAGAAGGAACGGCTCACGACATGTTGTTCCCTCGGGGAAAATGGCCAAGTCACCTTCTTGGAGGAGTTTCTTGATCTTGGAAGCGTCCCTAACTCTGTCCCGGGTTAGACAGATGGTCTTTAGGGGTGAGATGACCTCAGACTGTTGGGTTTTATGCCCTTATAAAACCATGTCGGACATGTAGCATGTTTTCATATTATCAGTAAAAGTAGTAGAAATCATTTAGTTTGACAACCGTGTTGCTTGCTTGTTTTATTACATGATTATTGAAATAATACAAACATTTATAAAATTCCGAACATATGGATAGTTACAATTATAGTGACTAGGTCACAGTGGATTATAGTTGTAATTATATGTTCAAAAGAACGAGTCTTAAGATTAGATCAGTGCATTGGATTTTCACTGATTAGGCAATCTACGATATGATCTACTTACACATTCAGGGTGTGATGTCTTGTCCAAGGCATCGACCAAGTAGATAAGATCGGATGTATTTAGTTACATCGGACTAGGACCGATATTGATTATTGATTGATAAATAAGTATCGTTGTTATCAAATCTAATCAATGTCACAACGTTGACCATATATTAAGCCGATCTTAATTCTGAGTGATAATATTCTGCTAATTATATTATTTAAATCTTTTGACTTGTTCGTTACCAGCTTACCCTACGGTCTAGCCCATACTTACATCTTGGAGATTTATTAGTGTAATTGAGTGGGAGTATTATTCATAGATACGAAATCTATAACTTCTGTATGAGAAGTGAAAAGATGATTTCCTTAATTGCTTTGTTCAAAAGGTTAAATGATTGAGATCTCATTTCTGTGATTAAGTTCACGGAAATATCATTTATAAGGAACTTAGTGGGAGTTAAGGATAAAATACTGATGAGGGGTAAAACGGTAATTTGCACCTAGCTCGTTAGTAAGTCATCGATAGAGGATTGACTGATTGTAATGGTTATAACAATGGATAACGTATTTATGGTTTTGAAAATACGTTCTATGAATTCAAGAGTTCAATTCCGAGTCTATAGTGGAGTCACGAGGAATTAATAAGGTAGTGAAATTATTCGTAAATAAATTCACGGTAACTTGTTGGAGCTTGATTTCAGGGATCCATGGTCGCCGCATCACCTTTGAGTAAATCATCTAGAATGTCTCAATTAATTGATTTAATTATCAATTAGGATTTTTAAAGTTGACTATGTCAATTTTGGAAAATTTACAGAGATATGAGATTTAGAGAATAAAAGAGAATATTTTGGTAAATTTATTAATATTGATAAATTGGTATCAATATAAATAAATAATATTAAATCAAGTTTCAAATTATAATTAGTTAATTTGAATAAGGATTTAATTAATTAATTAAAAAAAAATAAATAAAAGGTTTTGAATTTAGGCCCAGTTGGGATTTAAATTCAAAATAAAGAGATTGGGCCCAAGTTCATTTATGGCAGCCCAAGGCTTTTAGTTTTGTTTATTATTTTTAATTAATTTAAATTTAAATAAATCCCATTAAGTTGCCTATATAAGGAATATGATATCTAGGGGTTTTAGTAGCAAGTCAGTCTCAGTTGATTTGGGTAAGTGAAAGCCTAGACACTCTAATCCTTTCTTAGCCACAATCTCTTCTTCTTTTCTAGATCTCTATCTCATGTGTTGAGAGCCAGCCCACACTAGTTCTAGGTTGATCAAAGGCTTGGTGAGGAAGACTGTGTTGCTGATCTTGTTCAATCTCTTGATAATACTCTGCTACAGAATGGAATCAAGGGTTAGAGAGATTGAAGGATGGAGTTGTTCCAGTTCCGCTGCGTAATGTAAGTTTTTACTTTACTTTGTATTTGTATCAATTTCATAGGAGCATGTTCTAGGAATTTGCATGTTTGTGTTGATAATATGTAAATTGCATGAAAATAAATAAAGATCCTGCAATTAGTTTTTCCTACACAGACAACCGCGAGAGTGAGTACACCACGGCGGTGATTGGCCTGCCCAAGGCTATGGAAAGGAATACCGGGTCTAGGAGGGTCTTGTGTGAGCAAACGAAGAGGATGTTAGATTTGTTGACAGGTGGAGGAGGAGTTCCCTTGACGATGATGCGGACGCCGAGGGCCCAAGAAGAGTAGTAGAGGAGGTGCATGGGGAGGAGGAAGCCAACGAGGATTCGAAAGCAGGCGAGGAGAAAGCCTATTGGGATCCATAAGACTATTAGGAGAGCCACGAGTGGCGTGGGCTTGCAGGAAAGTCGACCGTCGTGGAAGATGACCGGTTTGGGGATTCTCACGGCTTTCACGTCTCTCTTGGCTGCCACCATGTAACCCTCCTGCAAGTTTGTAACAATATTTATATAATTACATCAAGTATATATATATATATATGGAAGACTTCTCAATAGTTACTACCCATAGATGGGTACTAACAATTATGATGATTTGATAACATAGTGACTTAGTATAGCAAGTCACCAATAGGTAAATATTTTTTTTTCTACATTAATTTCGAATTTAGTTATTTTTCTTTTGCCATAATTAATGTTGTGTTCAACCAATGAGAGACACTAGCTATATTTAAAAATTTACATGTATTTGAAAAATGAAAAGTTTACAATATTATATTTTCATAATAAATACACTTTTTCATGAGGTAAACCTTCCAAAAATTTGAAAAATCAAAATTTAATTTTAGAAATATTAATTAACAACTATAAATATGGATCATTGATCTCAATCCAATGGTTAATATTAAAGTAACTATCCATGGGTAATAACCATTAAAAGTGCACCCATATATATATTTATATAATTATTAGTATTGGGGTCATTGCAAGCTAGCTTCTAGTTTTGTTCACTATAATATTAAGGTACTTATTTTAGGTTAGAGAATTGCTAAGGGGTGCCGAACATGAAAAAGGGTGATATTTTTAGTTATTGGTGTAATATAATATCGGGTTATACTTATTTGAATTTAATAAGTATTATGAGGTATCGTTAACTGATCATGGGGTACCACCTCATGTGGTGTTGTACACCTTAAAGTGCCAAATAGCAACACTCTTTAGGTTAACATTGATGTAAATATATATGAGTGTTGTTATTTGGCACACCTTAAGGTGACTAGTTGGTACCCCATAATTAGTTAGTGATACTTTATAATATTTATTAAATTCAAATACGTGTGAGACTCGATATTGAATTACAACAACAATGGTATGCCATCTCTTTATAATTTTGAGCACTAATGGTGCTCCTTCTATGTGGTAAGAAGGATTAAAATATATTTAAATTCATATTAGTTTAATTATAAGTTTTAATATTAATTAATTTTTAAATTCTTAAAAAATTGATGTTTGGTATTGTGAAAGAATTTTTAGTCGTTTTAAACTTCATTAATCATATGGAGCTGATAGAAAAATAAATGTTTCTAGTCTTTAACGATTATATTTAACATTTTTTCTAGGGTCTTCACTTTAAGTCCTATTGATGGAGCTCTCAGTGTTCTCGATTTTTGAATAATTTTTGGTACGCTTTTTTTTTATGACTTTACATATTGTAGCTATTTAGAGCATCGACGCGATTTTTAGAAAATTCTGAATAGTTTACAGTACCAAAAACTAAGTTCAAATATGTTGTTGCACGCGTGACTAATTTTTTTTATGCGCGTGGAAAACATGTTTGAATCTAGTTTTCGGTACGGTAAAACTATTCGGAATTTTCAAAAAATTTGTAGGATGTTCTAAATAACTACAATATACACGGTCATAAAAAAAATCGTGCCAAAAACTGTTCACGGATCGAGAATAGTGAAGAGCCCACAGAGCTTAAATGAAACCTAAATAGAGCTTAAATGAAACCTAAAAGAGAATTGTCCTCTATATATTACTATTACATTCATAAGTATACCTTGCATAGTGACATGTATGGAACATCAGTGAGTCGATCACCAAGCCCAACGTCAGGCCTATTAGTCTCAAAATCAAAAGCTTTCTTCAGAGCATCAGCCTTATTCTTCCCAACAAGTACTCCCGGCGGCCGAACAAACCCAGTTGCTCTTCCCTTATAACTCTCTATCTCAGTCCCCAAAACCATGTCAGCTTCAAAAATTCCTTCAAAAAAGCTTCCACCATGACTCTGGGATTTGCAGTCAAAACGCACCGTTTCCCGCACGAAGAGAAAACTCGCCACGACTCCGGGTGAACATCCGACGAGTAAAACTTTGGCAGTACAGCTCTACCGGCCCACTCGATATCAGAGACTTTCATTCCGGCGAAAGTGACGAATATGAGGACTTGGATTCCAGCCGACTCGGACAGGAAGTAGTAGAGAAATCCAGCTAATGGCGCAGCCAAAAGCAAGAAGAGAAGCCTCAAAACCCCGCCCACTTCGAAAGCGATTAGAGCAAAGTAAGGGAAAGAGCTTCGCCCTCTTAGTAATGTCCCGTCCATGGCGGCTACCACCGTATGTTTTTCTCGTCCTGTTGATGAACGTTTTACTACCGTTGGGAACACACTACATTTTGAAGTAGTCATAGTAGACATATTATAGTATGAAACTTCGTTTTTTCTTTTTCTTATGTTAAAAAAGGGTGTTATAATGGTATGGTTATATAGAGATGTAGTTGGAGAAATACAAGCGTTGTATTTGGTGTGTGTATAGTCTAAGGAGATCGGGACAAAAGAAAGTTTATTATAAAAACAAAAGAGAGTTGCGCTGAGATTTCCAAGAAAGACTTCCGAGCGAGAAAATGTTAAGATGGGAATTATTCAAACGTTGTGTATGATTGGTATACAGACTTCTACTTACAATAAAATGTAGAATTATATAATAGAAATAAAAATTTCATTGATTATTAAAACTATGAGAGCTGCTATTAGGTACTAACAAGCGAATAAACTTGTGACAACTTTATATGATATTGGACTTAGACATTTCTCTAATGCCAACTCTAATGGGATTGCAAAACACCATATATCACAAATTTGAGACTCTAAATAAGACTGAAAAATGGTGTACATAAACAGTGCCACGATATTATTGACTTGACGTGTGACACGACAATTTTTTGTTTGTTTTTGTGTTTTATATTAATATTTTTTATATATAAATATATGTATATTATTTAATTTGTAAGATAAAATAATATAATAATATAATATTTAATTTGTGGAGAATATAATAATGTTGAATATATTTTTTGGTATAATTTTTAGTGTTATGGTTGGATTAGAAAAAAAATATGGTGTTAAAATTATTTCATTGATATTAGTTCAATACTATTTTAGTGTTTAACACCATTTTAGTGTTTACAGTTGGAGTTGTCACGACATTATTGACGTGGCACTGTTCACCACGGCAAAATGAGACTCTAAATGGGACTGAAAAATGACGTACATGAACAGTGCCACGACATTATTGACGTGACACTGTTCACTACGGTAAAATTTTTTCTTTTTTAGTTTTTGTGTTTTATATTAATATTTTTTATATATAAATATATGTATATTATTTAATTTGTAAAATAAAATAGTATAATAATATAATGTGTACTTTGTGGAGAATATAATAATGTTGAATATATTTTTTGGTATAATTTTTTGTGTTATGATTGGATTAGAAAAAAATATAGAATTAAAATTATTCAACATTATTTTAGTGTTTAACACTGATAGCCAACAAATTGTTAGTTAGTTGAGTGTATAATTCTGTTAAGCTTTCTGTTGCAACAACATATTTCATTTGTACAGCTTCGTAATATTCAGTATAAATAAAGAGTTTGTTCACCTCAGAAATCAATTAACAATTCTTGATTCTGAGGTTTTCTTTCCACTATACAGTTTTTCATTGTTTTCTTCTCTGTTTCTATGAACTTCATCTTGGTATCAGACGCCTCTGACTCGCGTCAATGGCCTCCTCCGGCGACAACTCATCTCCAGTAGGTGTCACTGATCCTCGGCCACCGGTTCCACCGAATGCTGCTGCGTTTCCCCATTGGAATCCTTTTTCAAATTCTTTGACTTCCTCTCTCACAATAAAACTAGATCGAGCTAATTTTCTTGCTTGGAAATCCCAAGTCGTACCCACGGTCATTGGTCATGACCTTGATGACATACTCTTAAGTGATCTTCATCCTCCGCAGACACTCCTCAATGGAGATTCGAATCCGATGTATCCACAATGGCGAAAGAAAGATCAATTGTTACTATCGTGGCTTCGCTCATCTATGACGAAAGCGATTCTTGGAACTGTCTCCAGTTACAATTCCTCATATACGGTTTGGAAAGCTCTTGAGCAAAAATTTTCCAGTCAGTCAAAAGCTAGGTTACTACAGCTCAAAGGTCAATTAACCAATATTCAAAAAGGTAACCTCAGCATCTCTGACTATGTCGACAAGATTAAGTCCATTTGTGATTCTTTAGCCATTGCTGGTCACTCTGTTACTGATTTGGATTTGATTCTTCATTTGCTTAATGGCTTGGGACCGGAGTTTGATCTTGTTGTTTCTGGAATCACGTCTCGAAGCGATGCACTTACGCTTGAAGAAGTTCAAGCTCTCCACATGTCGCATGAGTCTAGACTTGAAAGGCACACGTCCATGATGGATCTTTCTTCCAAGATTGCTGCCAATCCTATTTTTCATGCCCGTTGCAAACACATAGAGATTGACTTAAATTTTGTGCGTGAGCAGATCTTGAGCGGTGAAGTTTCTGTTAGATATGTACCCAGTGTTGACCAGGTTGCTGATATTCTGACTAAGTCTCTGCCCAAAGATCGTTTTCATTATTTAAAGAACAAACTCAAAGTGATTACAACCCCTTTTCGTTTGAGGGGGGATGATAGCCAACAAATTGTTAGTTAGTTGAGTGTATAATTCTGTTAAGCTTTCTGTTGCAACAGCATATTTCATTTGTACATCTTCGTAATACTCGGTATAAATAAAGAGTTTGTTCACCTCAGAAATCAATTAGCAATTCTTGATTCTGAGGTTTTCTTTCCAATATACAGTTTTTCATTGTTTTCTTATCTGTTTCTGTGAACTTCATCTAACACTACTACTTTAGTGTTCATAGAGTTGCCTAGGTCTTAATGGGAATAAGAGTACTCCTAAAGTTTTCATAAAATATTAAAAGCATTTTGTGACATACGTACGATAAAAAACACTTGTTGCTGACTCAGCGATGAATGACGCTGATGATGACGTGCTTGAGTAGCCATAGACTCTAATGAGGATATTGACTATGAGAATCGATTCTTCACTGCTACTCTTATGATATTTATAGAGACTATTATAACGTTATTAATTTACATTATTTTAAATTAAAATAAACACAGAGATACTCATTTCATTGCGCAATAGAGACCCTTATTTCGGTTTACCATGAAAATTTAGAATTTATATTAAGTCTTTCTAATAACAATGGTTTAGACAAGACACTCAGTATGATGTCTTCCCCATACGTTATATACCCACTTTTATGACACTGGCAATTAACTTGTCAATAGCGACATGGAACCGAGACCTTAAGTTGACTATAGGGAGTGGAGACTAGGAGGCTTTGTTCGGTTCTCAAAACGACGAGACCACATGAGCCGAATCCGATTGAAAGATGACCACCAACCAACTAAGCAACTTTCACCACAACTGTTTGAGCAATCCATTCTGTCTAAAGGTCGACGATACCCGAACTTGAGTTTCTCACAACCAAAGTAACCATAGAGCCATAGTCCGAAATAGCCACATCAGAAGACAAGGTTATGATCAGGTCGCCAAGTCACATTCTTCCCCTCCAAAAACTAAGGAGTTTCTTTCTTTCCAAATAATATCCATTAGAGCTGAAGCTCTAGTTAAAAACTCATCAAAGGATAAACTTGGTGGTCTATTTTGGTTCATATTGAAGTGCATCAACCAGGAAGACCACGAGGTCACACGCACCTCCGTAGTACGAATGCCCCATAAAGCAGTGAACCAAAGGGCCGACATGCCTAAAGAGATGCAAGGAGTCCTCATGGCAAGCGTTACAAAACACACAGTTGATGTTATCCCCATACAACAAGAAACTAAGAGCAGTCTTACACTATGTTTGGTAGGGAGAGGGAGAATATATTGTTTGGTAAGAGGGAGAGATGAAGGGGAGGAGAGATGGAGGGAGAGAGTCTCCCTCCAACCCGTTAAAATTCAATCATTCACTTTTTCGAAGAATTAAAAAAAAAAAAAGACAACCAAAATATGAAAAATATTATTATTATTCTTTTAAAAAAATAACAAATATTTATGCTACAAAGGATAATATAGTAATTTTAATAATTAATCTCCTTTCCACTCTTCTAACTTCATCCTCCATACCAAACAACATAAACGAGAGTTACTATCCTCCATCCATCATAATCTCTATCCTTCCTAAACTTCCCATGATCCATCGAACTGCTGGGAATCGTATCCTGAAAGTATATGTAGTAGACATTGTTTTAAAAAAAAAATTGGATTTGTTATGCATATATTTTATGGACTATATTATTCTGTGATAATATTATGTAAATATCAGAAAAATTCCTAAGTTCATATCACTACAAAAAATCTTAGTTTTTGTCACAATAAATTTTGTGACTACAAGTAAAAAATTTGTAACTAAAGAAAAATTATCTTACCTATTTCATCACTAAAAAATCTGTGACTAAAAGTATTAGTCACAAAAATCACAATTTGATGTCACTAAATATATTTTTAGTCACAACAAACTTTATCACTAAAGTTAATAGGTTGTGACTAAAACTACATTAGTGACAACTTGTGATTAAGTATGGATTTTTAGTTACAGGTAATTTTTTGTTGTGATTAAAAGTGACATTTAGTCACACAAAATATATGTTGTGACTAAAAAACTGTCACTAAAAGTTACATTTATTTGTAGTGTATATGTGATCTCAACCATGTATTGGTACGAGATGAATGTGTTTGAGATAAATGAACTTGAATAATTCGCAGTAAAATAAAATTTATGAAATCTTTAGATTAATTATTGCAAGTACGGTCCACTACTATTATGAATACATGTGATCTAGATCCGAATTATTAGTGTAGTAAGACATTTTAGTGGAGGTACTCTATATATTAGAGAATATATAGAACTTGACCAGATATGTTTATTAATACTTAGTTAAATACCATTTCAAAGTATTAATTAAATATATCAACTGATGATCATATACAAATAGATCTTAATCCTGAAGTCACTATGAACTTCTGTTTATGTTATATGTGTTATTTGATTCACTCGTTAGGGCCTGTCAGAATGATTAGACTATAAACTTTTATTTTGGGAACTCATTAATGTAAATGGCTGGGGACAAAGTATAGATATATGTAGTCTATACATTCTCATAAGAGATTGAATAATGGTTCTCTTAAGGGTTGACTTTTGTGACTGAAAATGTTATTGAGCTCAAATTCATAATTTAGTTATGAATTAACCTTCACTAGTAAAGTCAATGGTACTTAAGGAAACAATATATAATTAAAAGGGTAAAATAGTAATTTTATTCCTGATTAATTATGAACCATTATTAGGGGATTAATTTGTATGAAATGATTATATCAATTGACACTTTATTTTATAAAGTACTCAGTAAATGAAATATCTATAATTACAATAGTGCAATCTCATATTTATAGTGGAGTAATGATGATATTAATAAATTAAGATTATTTAATTAAATAGTTTAATTAATAATCTCAAATTTATTGGAGCTTGGAATTATAGGTCCATAGGTCCTCACATCGGCTCTATCAACGCTATTCAAGGCAAGAATTAATATAAATGGAAAAATGGTTGAAAGTCATATTTAAGAAGAAATTTATTCTTCGGGCCAAATATGCAATTATGTGATAATAGTGATTGATTAATTAATTACAAATTAGTTGTAATTAACAAATTAATTAATTTTTAATTATTATGTAATTTTTGAAATTATATTAAATAATTAAATTTATTTTCAAAATTATATTAAATAATTAATTAATTATAATTTTTGAAATTATTATATATTAAATATTTAATTTTGAAATTTAAATTGGTTTTAATTAATTGGTAGAGTTAATTAAATATCTTTATTTGAGTAGGAGATAATAATATGATAATTTGAATTTAAAAGATTGATATTTATTCAAATAATTAATTATATTTGAAAATTAGTTAAAAAATTAATTAATTCAAATTTGAATTAATTACTAGGTTGTTGGATTTTTATTTGATAAGGTAGTTTGAATAAATAATTAAATAATTATGGAAAAATAAAAAATCCTTAAAATATAGGGTGGTACACGACACACATAGTCAATGAACTGTGTGTGGCGTGTACTACAGAGTTTTTTAGGGATATATTTTTTAATTTTATTTATTTAATAATTAATTAATGAAAAATTCAAAAGTTAGTTTTTAGATATTTTCATTAATGAGAGAATTAATTAATTAATTAATAAATTGTAAATTGGTTAAAAATTTATTTTTTAAATTTAATATTTTCTATTTAAGTTAGACTTATCAGAAAATGAAAGAGACATTATTATTCGCTCTAAAGAAAAGAACGATACTTTTCTATCTCTCCCTGAAAAAGATAAAGAACCAATCTCAGGCCTATTATCTTGATCTCATGTGTTGAGTACATCAAGTAGAATCAGAAATTAACTATCCTTTGTTCTCTAAGTGCCCACATACTTCTTGAGGTGTAGAGAACGTTGTGAAAGATCTTGGTGTGAGTACCTGGGAGCAGCTTGGGTAGGAAGTTCGTTCAAATTACGAAAATATAGCAAGAAAACTTGATAGACATCAAGAGGTATGTTTTCTATTCTTTTCTTGCTTATGATTAATGTATGTATATTAATGGATCCACATATTTAAAGACAGTTTACATATGTTACAATTTTTTTTTTGTTGTACACTAGGCCAATCGACCACCATTCCGCTGCGTATTAGGAAACTCGTTTCTAACACCTTCTCCCCATCCTTCCTACCAAACATAGCCTTAGTTTTTAACGTGTTTGATAAGACCATCCACCAAAGGTATTTGAACCCGCTATGGATTTTAGATCCCCATAAAATCCTCCAGACTGCGTCTTGCGAAGGCTTCATCTCATAGAGGCCTAGAGCAATACGAGATGCTGACTTAATAGAGAAAATATATACTAGATTTTTCAAAATTCAGAGCAAGGAATCATCCTGTAAACTTGGACCAATAGGTATATTAATAATTCTCTTAACATCATTAGCATGGAACCATTGCGAATCATAGGAACGTCCTGTCAGGAAAAATAGTTTTCGTCTCAATGGAAATGGTAAGATAATACAACTCTATATGCAATAATATTAAAAATAAATAATGATTGATTAAAAGGAGTTACAACTCTATAACTGAAAAATACAAATAAACAAAGACAAGGAGGAAAAAGAAGAGAATAGTGAGAATACAACTCTAAGAAAAATATTACAAGTAAAGTAAATGTGTTTGAAACAAAAGAAAGGAAGATTACAACTTTAAACAAAAGTTACAAGTAAATAGAACAAGAGAATAAGAAGAAAAGAAATAGTATAAAATGTAAGAACAGAAACAAAATTAAACTCTCATTTACACAGCCTAAGTGAAGAGTGTTGGGGATCACCAACTTGAACAAGGTTTAAAACCTTTGTCCAAAAGCTTATTTCCCCCTAACTCAAACATTAAGGGATCTCTCTCAGATATTGTGAATGCTTTCTAGAATTATCAAGCCTCAAGATGTTTCTAGCCAAGTGCTCCAATGGATAGAAATGTTGTATCTTTCAAGTGAGCTATAAGCTCCTATTTATAGAGTTTAGAGACACCCTTTGAATTTCAAATTCCACCAACCCCCATGCCTGTTACCAATGATTAATTGGATGTTTATGGAATTAAAAATGAGATTTGGGAGTTATTTGGAATTTTGGAATCGTTCATCAAAAATTGGAAAAACTGAAAATTTGGTCAGAAATATGCCTGTGGCCGCAGCCAGGGACATCAGTGGCTGCGACCACTGCTCTCTGTCCCACAGGCCGCGACCATTGACCAATTTTAGCACTTGAAAATGTGCTATTTTTCAAACGGTTCCAAACCCTCCCAAATGATTTTGTAACCCCCAAAACACATTATTGGGGTTAAAATCATATCTCTAACAGCCATGTCACATATGACTTTATGAAATTCATCTCAATATTGTGTAACACCAAATTTACACAATAAAGGGTAATAGTTGGAAGTTACAAATTTGTAACACCAAATATGTTACATATTTGGATATATCTCATATATCTAAATATTGTAACTCTCTATTATATGTTACAATATGTGACACTCTTTGTCACATTTATTTAATCTAAAACATTATATTACAATATAATTTAATATTACATTATATTATAAAATAATATAACATTCCCCCACTAGATTAAATAGTTGTCTACTGTAAACTTATTTAATTAATCATTATATTTAAAATATAACAAATCCCCCACTTGATTAAATAAGAACTCTCTCTTATA
The DNA here is from genome assembly GCF_963169125.1 of Humulus lupulus. Lineage (NCBI taxonomy): Eukaryota > Viridiplantae > Streptophyta > Magnoliopsida > Rosales > Cannabaceae > Humulus > Humulus lupulus. The sequence goes on from NC_084798.1 coordinate 6,986,466, forward strand.
GGAGTCATTACATTAGTGCATAGAGTAAAGTGTTTTTCTACTTGAACTTTACTATAGTGTAATTATCACAAAATTTGTCGAAAATTTGGTTGCACTAGGCGTTGAACCATCTTTTCATGATAACAAATCGGTGATAACACACACCTTTGCGATGTTCACTTGAGACCTCTATGTCTCGCTTTGCATCATTAGTGGCCATGTGCACTTTCCATTCATGGACGTTCTTGAGAATACTCCCAATTCTCATGAGAGGTGGCATCACCCCTAGGTCCATATAAGTAGAATTCTTATTGTATTTTGTTCCCAAAAATACTTGTCTTCACAAGACTGAATTCTATTAAAAATCCTTTCGGTTTTAACCCTCAACTTGGTAACTCACAAATACTCAATATCTCAGATGGGACATGTTTTTGAGTACAACTAATATTCACTTGATTGACTTGTTGTTACCTATTGAACCTAACACTAGTTAAATAACTAGTATTAAGATAGGTTATCATCAGTCGTGAATCTCTTTAGGGAGTTTAAGTCCCATCCCTCGAGATGATGTAGCCACTAAATCCCTCGTTAATGACTTAGTGAAAGAATCCGCTAGATTTTCACTTGTTCTCACATAGGATATTGAGATGACTTCTCTTTGAATCAACTTTCTTACATATCCATGTCTTAGACTAATATGTCTAGACTTCCCATTATACACTCCGCTGTATGCTCTAGCCAATGTCGCTTGGCTATCACAATGTATCGATATAGTGGAGACATTCTCTTTGATTAGGGGTATCTCTATTAACAGATCCCTTAACCATTCAGCCTCTTTGCCAGTAGCAGCTAGAGCTATAAACACTGCTTCCATAGTGGAATGAGATATACAGGTTTGTTTCTTGGAACCCCAAGAAATTGCACCTCCACCAAGTGTAAATACCCAACCAGTTGTGGACAAGTTGTCCCCAAGATTGGATATCCAACTTGCATCTGTATATCCTTCTAAGATTGAAGGAAATTTGGAGTAGTGAAGGCTTAGTCCTTTGGTTTTCTTGAGATAACCTAGGACTCTTCCAATCGCCTTCCAGTGATCCACACTTGGATTACTTGTAAACTTACTAAGTTTACTTACTGCAAATGCTATATCAGGTCTAGTACATTGGGCAGCGTACATTAGACTCCCTATAGCACTAGCGTACTCCAATTAAGCCACTGCTCTTCCTTCATTCTTCTATAGTTTTACACTATGATCGAATGGAGTATTGGCATCTTTAACCTTGAGATGGTTAAATTTGTTCAATACTTTCTCAACATAGTGGGCTTGACCCAACGCAAAACCCCCACTATGTTTCATTACTTTGATACCAAGTATGGTGTCAACTTCTCCAAGATCTTTCATCTTGAAGGTTGATGATAGAAACCTCTTCGTTTCTTCTATCCCTTTCATGCTATTACTTAGAATAAGCATGTCATCCACATATAAGCAAACAATGATCACATATCCCTTACAAGTTTTGGAATACAAACACTTGTCTCCATTGTTATGTCTGAACCCATTAGGCATGATGGCTTGATCAAATTTCTCATGCCATTGCTTAGGAGCTTGTTTCAATCAATATAAGGATTTTACAAGTCTACATACTTTATGTTCATATTTTGGTAGGACAAACCCTTCGGGTTGTTCCATATAGACCTCCTCATTGAGTGTAATGACCCACTAATCTAGACTATTTGGACCATTAACGAAACTATACATAAAATCCTTAAAAGAACTTACATTTGCGAAAATACCATAATTTATTGAATAACTTGCAAAATAAGAGTTATTTACAAAGAAACAGAATACTAAGAAGGATTATGGGATCCCATTGTTTTTAAAACAAAACATGGTTTAAAATAAAAGACATTACATCATAATGCGGAAAAATACACATAAAAACCATAAAAACATAAAAGGAGACTATATCCTCGAATCGAATAACGCTCGGCCCCTTGACTCCATTCATCATCGATACACATTCTCCAAGCGTCACGAATCTTTCCGCCTCTAAACTTATTTTCCTGCACATAAACAGAAAGGAGTGAGCCTAATGCCCAGTAAGGAAAATCTAACACAAAGTCACATACATAATTTCATAAGAAAACATAAGGACTTATAATACATATAACATACACTTATTATAATGGCCATTATTACTTGGGGTCCCATAGACTAAACAAGCATATGCCCATGGGATTAGTGGGGTCCTACTAGCTAAGTAGGTCATATGACCATAACCCATTTGGGGTCTTGTTAGTCATATGGGTCATATGCCCAAGCCTACAAACATACACATATATCATAACACTTTTAATAACATAAAACATATAGATAACATAATCACATAACATGTTGATTCTAGCCTATTTCCTTACCAAAGTTACCGAGATTATGGACTGAGTTGGGATTGTTGGAACACTCCTAAAACCATAAGAAAGAGTAAGTCTAAAGAAAGGAGATGAAATGAAAGAGATGGAAAGACTAAACCATAGAAAACACACTTACCGACTTATATGCTTAAAAGCTTGGATTCCCTAACCAAAATAAGAATAAGGTTAGGGGACTGAGTAGAAGGTTTTGAGAAAGGAATTAACATAAAAATACAGAAAAGAACTAGAGTCTTGGGTTTACCTCAAAGATTGCAAGACCAATCTAACATCCACCGAAATACTATAGCACTCACTTCCCAAAGTGTTTGATAAGCTTATGATGTTTAAGCTTATAGTTTTTCCCCAAACCAAGTGTTTACACTCTCACACTCACTTAACACTAGCAGCCTCTGAACTTAGAGCAAATGGTGAATAATGGCTGGGTACTAGGTCCTATTTATAGAGTTTGGGAATGAAAATATCTTGATTTTACTTGAATAAAAATAATGGCTTTTTAAGTGAAAATCATTTGAATAATCGTTCAGCAGAGGCTGAAGACTCGTTCAGAAGATGCTGGACTGTTGAAGGAGTTTGAATGGCTGAAGGGAAAAGAATTCAAATGTATTTGAAAACATGCTGGTGGAGGCGATATATCGCCCCCTATAGGCGATATATCACCTGGACCTTTGTTCCCGAGGCGACCGTGCATCGATTCGTGTTTTCCGTATCTACGTGCTGCGATATATCGCCCCCTATAGCTGCGATATATCGGCATACGCTGAATATTTAAACACGAATTTCCACATTTTTAGCTGAGTTTGAATGGAGTAAACAGCCTTGACTAAGCCCTCAACGTGCTCAAAGCTGCTGACTGACCCTATACATTCAAACTTTTACCCTTATTTAATTTAATCCTCAAAAATAATTAATCCTTAATTACCATTCAAAACATGTGCTTAAAATCCTATTGGTTGATGTCTAAACCTTATAATATAATAATATAATCCTTAATATCAGACACATTAATCAAACCTTAGGTTATACTTAATATTCTTAAACTATAGGTTAAACTTAGAAAATCTATAAGTACTACTATGAGTGTCCAAATAACTCCCGGTTTGAACCAAAAATCCATAGTAACAAAGATAACACTTAAACATACTATAATACTACTAAACAATTAGCTAAGTAAAGTTCTTGGACTCTACATTGAGGTCACCATTAAGGAATGCCGTTTTGACATCCATTTGATGAACATACAAGTTGTGTATAGAAGCTAAAGCGAACAAAATTCTTATAGAAGTTGTTCTTGCAACATGCGCATAGGTATTGAAATAATCGATACCCTCTTTTTGCCTAAACCCTTTAGCTACTAATTTAGCTTTAAAGGTTTGAATAGTGCCATCAGTGTGGTATTTTCTCCTAAATACCCACTTACACCCAATTGGCTTAGACCCCGGTGGGAGGTCTACCAATTCCCAAGTGTTGTTGGAAAGAATGGAATCAATCTCATCATTGATGGATTCTTTCCAAATTGTATTGTCTCTCGATTGCATAGCTTCTCTATAAGTCTTAGGATCATCCTCAATCAGAAGTACAATAGAAATTTTCCTAATGACTTCCTCTCTATTTCCTTCTACCATGTAGAATGAAATTCGTTGAGAATCTATCTCATCCACTACTAGACTTTTAAGATTTTTAAGTCTTTGACTTCTTCTAAGTTCAAAAGGTTGCTTTACATTCTTTTGAGAATTCTCCTCTTGAGAATCAACTTTGGATGTAGAAACTTGAGAATTGTTCTCATATAACAAATTTTCCTTTAGAGATGTTGAAGCTTGAGAATTGTTGTCACATAACATATTCTCAAAAAATTCAACTTCTCTAGATTCAATCACAATGTTAGACTCTAAGTCTAATAGCCTATAAGCTTTACCATTGTTGGCATAACCAACAAAAGCACACTTTATGGCTCTTGAACCTAACTTTGTTCTATTAGGTTCGTTTTTCTTGCAATATGCAAGACACCCCCACACTTTGAAGTACCCTATGTTGGGTTTTCTTCCTTTCTATAACTCATATGGAGATATCTCATTTTTCTTCATCGGTATTCGATTAAGAATGTGACAAGTGGTTAATAATGCTTCACCCCATAAGTTGAGATTCAACTTAGAAAACACCAACATAGAATTTATCATATCTAGTTAAGTCCTATTTTTCCTTTCAGCAACACCATTGTGTTGTGGTGTATAAGGTGCGGTGCAATCATAAATTATACCATTTTCTTCACAAAATATATTGAATTAATTAGAGAAGTACTATCCTCCTCTATCACTTCTTAACACCTTAATCTTTTTATTTAGTTGATTTTCAACAACTAATTTATACAATTTAAAAGCATCAAAAGTTTCATCTTTATGCTTTAAAAGAAACACATAGGTATATCTACTAAAATCATCTATAAAAGAAAGAAAATACCTTTTACCACCTCTAGTTAAAACACCATTTAATTCACAAAGATCACTATGGATTAAATCTAGTAAATTAGACGATCTTTCTACACTAGGAAATTGTTTCTTAATCATTTTTGCCTTAATACATGTTTCACATTTACCATAGTGTTTAATATTGCATGCAATCATACCACATTTTACTACTCTTTTCATGGTTGAAAAACCTATATGCGATAATCTAAGATGCCACAAAAATAAAGAATCATACTCAATAATATAGGTGGAATTAGTATTTTTATTGATAACATTGAAAGCTACATCATTGGTGCACAATTTAACCATACCCTCACAAGAGTACCCCTTTCCCAAAAATACATTTGATTTGGTAAGTATAAGTTTACCGGACTAAAAAATGGCTTTAGTGCTGGGCTTGCCAAGAAAATCACCACTTACCAAGTTTCTACTCATTTCGGGAACATAAAGTACATTCACTAATGTAACTTTCTTTCCGGAGGTGAAAAATACTTCAATGGTACCTTTGCTAAGTAGCTTGGAATTGCCCTCATTGCCCTTTTGAATCTCATGGTTGCCCTTTGACTCTTCAAAGGTCTTGAACAATGATTTGTCATAGGTGACATGGATGGTGGCACATATATCATACCACCACCCTTTCACCTTGCCTTGAGTCGCATTCACCTCACTACGGGTAGCAACTGTGTTTTCCTCTTGAGTTGCATTCACCTTAGGTCCTTGTTGGTCTTTTCTATGCCTACACTCTCTAGCATAGTGACCCTTTTTCCCACACACAAAGCAATGAACTTTCTCGCCCTTAAACTTGTTTGGGTTGGTTTTTGGATCCAAAGGTTTCTCATTACCCTTTTTCCCTTTGTTTTTGGGATGTTTTGGTTGTGACACTGCATTTGCTTTGGAAGACTCTCCATTATCTCTACATATTGATTCCTCCTCTTTTTTGGATTTCCTTCAAAGAATAATCCTCATTTTTATGAAGGATTCTTTTCCTATAGCTCTTCCAAGTTGGTGGTAATTTAGCCACTATAGCACCAACTTGAAAGGCCTCAAGAAGCTCAATCTTTAACACTTTCAATTTGTTAACAATTATTTGAAATTCATGTATTTGAGGAAGAATAGGTTTATCACCAAAAAAATTGAAATCAAAGTATTGAGATATAAAAAGCTTTTTGGTACCTTCCTCTTCTGCCTTGAACTTTGTCTCAAGTGCATCCCATATCTCCTTGGCCGATTTGGTCTCGGTGTAGAGGTCATAGAGCCTATCGGAAATGGCATTGAGGATATGACCCCTACAAAGGAGATTCTCCTCCTCCCTCTTCCTTTTTTTCTCCACCTCCTCGGGAGTGTCTTTGTCAGATGGCGTTGGGAGAGGTTCAAGAGTGGATTCTAGAATGTAGGCGATTTTGAGAGTGGTTAAAAAAAACCTCACCTTGTCTTGCCATCTAGTGAAATTGGACCCATCAAACCTATCCAACTTCACTGGTCTTGATTCATTATCTTGATGGTCTCACCTTCCATTGAAACAAACAAGGGTAAGCTTTTGAACGTTAGGAAAAATAGTTTTTGCCTCAATGGAAATGGTAAGATAATACAACTCTATGCAATAATATTACAAATAAATAATGATTGATTAAAAGGAGTTACAACTCTATAACTAAAAAATACAAATAAACAAAGAAAAGGAAGAAGAAGAAGAGAATAGCGAGAATACAACTCTAAGCAAAAGATTACAAGTAAAGTAAAGGTGGTTGAAACAAAAGAAAGGAAGATTACAACTCTAAACAAAAGTTACAAGTAAATAGAACAAGAAAATAAGAAGAAAAGAAATAGTATAAAATGTAAGAACAGAAACAAAAGTAAACTCTCACTTACACAACCTAAGTGAAGAGTGTTGGGGATCACCAACTTGAACAAGGTTTAAAACCTTTGTCCAAAAGCTTATTTCCCCCTAACTCAAGCACTAAGGGATCTCTCTCAGATATTGGGAATGCTTTATGGAATTATCAAGCCTCAAGGTGTTTCTAGCCAAGTGCTCTAATGGGTAGAAATGTTGTGTCTTTCAAGTGAGCTATAGGCTCCTATTTATAGAGTTTAGAGACACACTATGAATTTCAAATTCCACCAACCCCATGGCTGTTACCAATGATTATTTGGATTATTATGAAATTAAAAATGAGATTTGGGAGTTATTTGAGTTTTTTGAGCCGTTCAACAAAGATTGAAAAAACTGAAAAATTGATCAGATTTACACCTGTGGCCGCGGCCACTGCACTCTGTCCCACAGACCGCGACCACTGACCAATTTCTGCACTTGAAAATGTGCTGTTTTTCAAACAATTCCAAACCCTCCCAAATGATTTTGTAACCCCCAAAACACATTATTGGGGTTAAAATCATATCTCTAACAACCATTTCACATATGCCTTTATGAAATTCATCTCAATATTGTATAACACTAAATTTACACAATAAAGGGTAATATTTGGAAGTTACAAATTTGTAACACCAAATATGTTACATATTTGGATATATCTCATATATCTAAATATTGTAACTCTCTATTATATGTTACAATATGTGACACTCTTTGTCACATTTTTTTAATCTAAGACATTATAATATAATATAATATTACATTATATTATAAAATATTATAACACGTCCCAGTTCTAGTTTCGAATGAAACTACGAACAAAGCTAATTCCCTCAGTTGCATCTCGTCTAGGCATATGCATGAAGCTTCCTCCAGGGACCCATTTGTGAAACCAAATTGACGTTGAAAGCCCATTGCCAATTCTACTGCACATCCCAATGTTAATGATCAACCTTGCTTCGAGAATGACTTTCCATAGAGGCGAGTTGTAACTTTTTGCTTCGATGTCCAAAAGGTCAGAACTTCTAACATCCTTTGCATTAACAACAAAGTTCAAAATCCCTGAACAATTATTAACCATTGACCAAGCACTTTTTGCAAGGATAGCTTAGTTCATTACTTTTGTAATGACCCACTAATCTAGACTCTTGGACCATTATCGAACTACACATACAAATTCTTACTAAAACATACATTTGCGAAAATACCATAATTTATTATAAACTTGTAGAAACAAAGGTTACTTTCATAAAAATAAGTAGGATATGGGTACCCATTGTCTTTAAAACAAAAAATAACTTAAAGTGAAAAGAGTTACATAGAAAATGCGGAAAATACATGTAAAACCATAAAAGATAAAATGAGACTACATCCTCGAATCGAATAACGCTCGACCCCTTGACTCCATTCACCATCGATACACATCCTCTAAGCGTCACGAATCTTACCGCCTCTAAAGCTATTTTCCTGCACATAAAACAAAAAGGAATGAGCTTAATGCCCAGCAAGGAAAATCTAACACTTAGTCATACACATAAATTTCATAATAAACGTAAAGACATATCATAACACTTAATACATACACTTATTATAATGGCCATTATTACTTGGGGTCCCATAGACTAAACAAGCTTATGCCCATGAGATTAGTGGGGTCCTACTAGCTAAGTAGGCATATGCCCATAATCTTTTTGGGGTCTTGTTAGTCAAATAGGGCATAAGCCCAAGCCTACACACATACACATACATAACATATTCATAACATATCATAACATAATACATAAGATAACATAAGCAATACACATATAGATTCTATCCTATTTTCCTTACCAAAGTTACCGGGATATGATGGACTGAGTTGGGACTTTTTGGAACACTCCTAAAACCATATGAGAAAGAGTGAGTCTTTATGAAGAAGAAGAAATGAAAAGGATGGAAAGACTAAACCATTAAAAAAACATACTTACCGAAACTTATGTGCTTAAGAACTTGGATTCCCTAACCAAAATAAGAATGAGGTTAGGGGACTGAGTAGAAGGTTATGAAAGAGGAAATAACATAAAGCAAATGAACTAAAGTTTTGGTTTACCTCAAAGACTTGAAAGACCAATCTATACCACAACCGAAATACAATAGAACCTCACTTCCCAAAGTGTTTGATAAGCTTATGATGTTTAAGCTTATGATTTCCCAAATTAGGTGTTTACACTCTCACACTCACTTAGCACTAGCAGCTTCTGAACTTAGAGCAAAAGGTGAATAATGGCTGGGTACAAGGTCCTATTTATAGAGTTTGGGAATGAAAGTATCTTGATTTTACTTGAATAAAAATAATAGCTTTATAGGTGAAAATCATTTGAATAATCGTTCAGCAGAGGCTGAAGACTCGTTCAAAAGATGCTGGACTTTTGAAGAAGTTTGAATGGCTGAAAGGAAAAGAATTCAAAAATGTTTGAATTTATGCTGGAGGAGGCGATATATCGCCCCCTGTAGGCGATATATCGCCTGGGCCAGTATGCCCGAGGCTGCCGTGCATCGTCTCGTGTTTTCCGTATCTACGTGCTGCGATATATCGCCCCCTATAGCTGCGATATATCGGCACACGCTGAATAATTAAGCACGAAATTACACATTTTTAGCTAAGTTTGAATGGAGTAAACAACCTTGACTAAGCCCTCAATGTATTCAAAGCTGCTGACTGACCCTATAACATTCAAACTTTACCCTTATTTAATTTAATCCTAAAAAATACTTAATCCTTAATTACCCATTCATAACATGTGCTTAAAATCCTATTGGTTGATATCTAAACCTTATAATATAACAAATATTATCCTTAATATTAGTCATATAATCAAACCTTAGGTTATACTTAATATTCTTAAACTATAGGTTAAACTTAGAAAATCTATAAGTACTACTATGAGTGTCCAAATAATTCCCGGTCTGAACCAAAAATCCACAGTTACAAAGATAATGCTAAACATACTATAATACTACTAAACAATTAGCTAAGTAAAGTTCTTGGACTCTACAACTTTGGCGCTCCTAAATTCTAGACCACCACTTAGCTTAGGGAGACAAAGAGATTCCCAGTTAGTCATATGGATTTCCCTGTGGTTCATGACTCCCCCACCAAAAATCATGGAGGGCTCTATCAATTCTCAATGTCACACTAAAAGGAATGTAATCCCCCACTGCAATATAGGAGGCAGTGGCAGCTCCTACCGACTCGATCAAAGTTGCCTTGCCAGCATTGGAAATAAGTTTCCCCTTCCAACCTTGAACACGCTGAAGGACTCGATCCACCACATAGTTGAAATCTGCCATTCTTCTTTTGGGCTGCAAGAGGGGCAAGCCAAGATACACACATTGTGGTGCATTCATTGCATACCCAACACCTCACAAATCTTTGCGATTCTATCTCCCCCCCAATTTTTGAGGAAAGAAGACCTTTGATTTCTCAATACTAACCTTCTGGCCCGACCAGTTTTCATAGAGCCGAAGGCATGACATGAAGGCGTTAGCCTCTCAAACAGTTGCCTTCCTAAAAAGCATGACATTGTTCGCCAAAATGAGATGGGTCAGTCTCAGACCACTTCTAGCAACCCTGAAGCGGCGGATTTTCTTTTCTTCCTCAACATGATTAAAGAGTCTAGATAGAATCTCAGCTGCCAAGATAAAAAAGACTTGGGGACAAAGCACTACAAGAAATTCGGCCTTTACCTACCAATTTTATTTGTGGGTAAAAATGGTGCATTGGTAGGTAAATCCCTTTACCTACCAATTTTGTCCAGTAATCTATTGGTAGGTAATAGTTAGTCGAGAAATATATTATTACCTACGATTAGTATATTGGTAGGTAAAAATCATGTGGGACCCACAAAAAATGAGTCAGTGTCATTGACCTAGTGTTTGATGTGGCATCATATGTGGCAATTATGTATCAGGAAAGCTAACATGGCAAATGACGTGTCTTCCACAGTGGCAGGTGACATGTCAGATGATGTGGCACGTGACAATAGATTATTGGGCCACGTGGCAGTGTATTAAGTTCGGACATTTACCTACACTTAAATACGTGTAGGCAATAATTTAATTTATTGGTAGGTATTACATATGGCAGTAGCATAATTGGGCCACATGGCAGTGTATTAGGTTCTGACATTTACCTACACTTAAATATGTGTAGGCAATAATATAATTTATTGGTAGGTAGTATTGAAGTATTATTTTGGAAAATATTTAAAATTATTTATTTATAGATGATAAATTAATTTAATTAATTAAAAAAAGAGAACTTTTATAAAATAAAATAAACATATATTATAAAATGTTCAAACAAATAAACATAAAAGATAAAATGTCCAGAATATTTATCTTTAAAGTTTTGAATTAAAAACATAAAAAAAACTACGAATCATCTTGTTCCTCTAGAATTGAAGGGAGGGGAGAATTTCTGACATTTGCATCAGAACATTGATCTGATAGAGGCAGTGGCATCATATTGTTTTTCCTTAGTATTTCTACAACAATACTTAGTTGGTCATTTGTAGAATCAAGTCGGTTGTTTGCTTCACCAAGGCGTTGGGCTAGCTCATCATATGTTGGCTTATTTGACTCAGTTGGATTGCGTTGGGAAGTAGAAGTTGTACTTGAAAAAGATCGTCCCCAACCTTTCAAGTGTGCAGAAGAATGTCCAAGAATACGCTCCATAATGTCTATATCAGACATTTCTTCTGGAATGTGTTGCCCCCTTAACGCCATGATTTTATCCTATATACTCATTTTATTTTCTAATTAGTAATGATAATTATAAATAAGTTACAAAATTAAAAATTAAAATTTATACTAACATATATTTCTGCTAAATCTGGTCCAGTCCATATTCCCTTTTTCTCGTCATAATGTTTTAGACGCTAAGTCTCAATTTGGCCAGTGGAAGATACGAACACCATTCCCCTTCTAATGTGATGTTGCGGTGTTGAGATTGATCCATTTCTAGACTCCCACTTTCTCTTTGAACGATTAGTAGTATTCTTCAATGACCTTTCCTAAAAAAGAGAATAAGAAAAGTTATTAACACAAATAAAATGGTAATTTCTAGAAAATAAATAATTACCTTAAATTTGTTGGAAAACCAACGATCACACGACATCTCCCAATCTTGTTGGCGATCATCCTTCAAATCAGGATGCCATTTCCTCTTTGCCATTTGAACATCTTCTTCTCCTCCAATTTCTTTGAAATATCCATGTAACTTGAACTTGAAATTCTTCCAAGCTTTTCTCATTTGATCATCAATGCATTTTATAGTGGTCTCATCATGCAAGTTAATATCAAATGAATCCTACAATTATATAAAATAAAATTAATAATTTTTTTTATATTAATTTAATTTATAACTGAAAAAACTTAATATAAAACCAACAACAAGAAAATGTCGTAATGGAGCTCTCACATCCTTGGGGACAAATCTCCAATCCTTGTAATGAAATGTGCCATGGTTGTGAACAATAAATCCAATCTCGTTATTAAATTTCTCAGCATTTCCACAAATAGGCTGAAGACACTCAGATTCAAATACAACAAGTAACTTCCCACTTTGAGTTGCCTTAGCATCACTAACAGTTTTGTATCCATGAGTAGGCCCACATGTTTTGCAACTACTATGACCACTTGATTCTATAAAAAAAAAAATTGTAAGTTTAAATTCATCATAATTTTAAAACAATAAAATGTAAAATGTATGAGACATATCAGATGGTGTTTGAGATACATTATGTTCAGTGGCAGAGTCAGCAGTGGAGGCAACTTGTTGACTCTGAACAATAGGGGGAATGCTAACTTCAGGTGGATCACCATGAGTAGTAGAGAGGGTGGTGGGGGCACTTGGTCGAGGTGGTAGAACATGAATAGTAGAGTGAGTGATACAGATATCTGGTTGTTGACTAGCCTGCTGAGTATGAATGGTGGAACGAGTAGTGCGCGCAAGTTGTTGCCTGGCAGTATTAGACTCATCAACTTGTAGAGTCCAAGAACTTTACTTAGCTAATTGTTTAGTAGTATTATAGTATGTTTAGTTTTATCCTTGTTACTGTGGATATTTTGGTTCAGACCGGTAATTATTCGGACACTCATAGTAGTACTTATAAATTTTCTAAGTTTAACCTATAGTTTAAGAATATTAAGTATAACCTAAGGTTTGATTATATGACTAATAATTAAGGATTATATTTATTATATTATAAGGTTTAGATATCAACCAATAGGATTTTAAGCACATGTTATGAATGGTGATTAAGGATTAAGTATTTTTGAGGATTAAATTTAATAAGGAGTAAAGTTTGAATGTTATAGGGTCAGTCAGCAGCTTTGAATACGTTGAGGGCTTAGTCAAGACTGTTTACTCCATTCAAACTTAGCTAAAAATGTGTAATTTCGTGTTTAAATATTCAACGTGTGCTGATATATCGCAGCTATAGGGGGCGATATATCGCAGCACGTAGATACGGAAAACACGAATCGATGCACGGTCGCCTCGGGAACAATGGTCCAGGCGATATATCGCCTATAGGGGGCGATATATCGCCTATAGGGGGCGATATATCGCCTCCTCCAGCATAAATTCAAACATTTTTGAATTCTTTTCCTTTCATCCATTCAAACTTCTTCAAAATTCCAGCATCTTTTGAACGAGTCTTCAGCCTCTGCTGAACGATTATTCAAATGATTTTCACCTAAAAAGCTATTATTTTTATTCAAGTAAAATCAAGATACTTTCATTCCCAAACTCTATAAATAGGACCTAGTACCCAGCCATTATTCACCTTTTACTCTAAGTTCAGAAGCTGCTAGTGCTAAGTGAGTGTGAGAGTGTAAACACCTGGTTTGGGAAATCATAAGCTTAAACATCATAAGCTTATCAAACACTTTGGGAAGTGAGGTTCTATAGTATTTCGGTTGTGGTATAGATTGGTCTTTCAAGTCTTTGAGGTAAACCAAAACTTTAGTTCATTTGCTTTATGTTATTTCCTCTTTCATAACCTTCTACTCAGTCCCCTAACCTCATTCTTGTTTTGGTTAGTGAATCCAAGTTCTTAAGCACATAAGTTTCGGTAAGTATGTTTTTCAATGGTTTAGTCTTTCCATCCTTTTCATTTCTTCTTCTTCATAAGACTCACTCTTTCTCATATGGTTTTAGGAGTGTTCCAAAAAGTCCCAACTCAGTCCATATATCCCGGTAACTTTGGTAAGGAAAATAGAGTAGAATCTATATGTGTATTGCTTATGTGTTATGTTATGAAATATGATATGTTATGAATGTGTATGTTTGTAGGCTTGGGCTTATGCCCTATTTGACTAACAAGACCCCAAAAAGATTATGGGCATATGCCTACTTAGCTAGTAGGACCCCACTAATCACATGGGCATAAGCTTGTTTAGTCTATGGGACCCCAAGTAATAATGGCCATTATAATAAGTGTATGTATTAAGTGTTATGATATGTCTTTACGTTTATTATGAAATTTATGTGTATGACTATGTGTTAGATTTTCCTTGCTGGGCATTAGGCTCATTCCTTTTTGTTTTATGTGCAGGAAAATAGCTTTAGAGGAGGTAAGATTCGTGACGCTTAGAGGATGTGTATCGATGGTGAATGGAGTCAAGGGGCCGAGCGTTATTCGATTCGAGGATGTAGTCTCATTTTATCTTTTATGGTTTTACATGTATTTTCCGCATTTTCTATGTAACTCTTTTCACTTTAAGTTATTTTTTGTTTTAAAGACAATGGGTACCCATATCCTACTTATTTTTTATGAAAGTAACCTTTGTTTCTACAAGTTTATAATAAATTATGGTATTTTCGCAAATGTATGTTTTAGTAAGAATTTGTATGTATAGTTCGATAATGGTCCAAGAGTCTAGATTAGTGGGTCATTACACAACTGGTCCAGCTTGTTGAGCATGGGCAATACGACAATTAAAATAAAACACTTTTTTTTTACACCAGTTCAATTCATTCTAGCAACGCTTACGCTTACTTGAAGAATTACTTGGCACCTTACCAGTTGTATGAGTTGGAACTTGTTCAAGTTGTTTTAAAATTTCAGCACCAGTAAAAGTTCTAGGTGGGGGACGTAACTCAATAGACCCTTCGTACTCTCTACTCTTTCGACAAGAATGGTTGCTTTTCAAATAACATTGATGCCCCATGAAACATTGTTTGTCAGTTATTCTTTTATGTTTTGTATCTTCCAAACAAACAGGGCATGCTAATTTCCCAGCAGTGCTCCACCCTGATAAATAGGCAGAAGCAGGAAAATCACTAATTGTCCATAAGAGAGCGGCTCGAAGTTTAAATGTACACCCTTCATATGAATCATACTCCTCAATGTCTGCCCATAACTCCTTAAGTTCTTCAATTAGTGGTCTCAAAAGCACATCATAGTCCTTTCCAGGAGATTTGGGACCTGGTATTAACAATGGCATGATATAATTTGTTCTGTTCGGAGAAGCCCAAGGCAGCATGTTATATGGAATTAACATCACATGCCATAAGCTGTACATGGATGTCATGTTTGAGAAAGGGTTAAACCCATCTGCGTACACTCCTCGAATCCACTAAAAATTCAGGGTATGTCTTGTCAAAATGCTTCCAAGCATCCCCATTAGTTGGATGACGTAATATCCCAGGTTCATCTCTACGCACCTCTTTATGCCATCGCATAACCTTAGCAGTATGCTTGGAGCTAAACAATCGATTTAGTCAAGCCTTGATTGGAAACCATCTAAGTCATTTATGTTGAATTTTATTCCGCACATAACGTCTAGATTTGCATACAAGGCACATTGTAGCATTTGCATTCTCACTGCAGAACAATGCACAATCATATTGGCACACGTCAATTTTTGCTCGTACCCCAACCCAACTTTAGATAGAAGCTTTAGCATTTGATAATAACTTATCGGGCAACAATTACCAAAAGGTAACATTTCTTTAAGACACTTCAAAAGGTCGTCAAATCCTTTATCTGTCCATTTGTTAATCACCTTCAAATTCATTAACTTTACGACAACACTTAAGACAGAAAAGTTTGTACAATTCTCATACAATGGATTATGAACTGAGTCTAACAAGGCATCATACTTGTCACTTGAATTGCGAGGGAATTCATTGTCAATGAAATCACTAGTTGGACTGATATCAAAATATGGATAACCAAAAGCATTGTGTAAGCCTGCAGCCAAATCATCAGCTGGTTCACCATCCTCAACATCGACTAGCACTTCATCTTGTACGCCCTCTATTTCTTCACCATGGTGGTACCATCTAGTATAAGTACTGAGAAAACCATGAGTGAGCAAGTGCAACTTGATCACATTCATAGATTGTGATTGTTTATTCATGCATCACCGACACGGGCATAACACCATCCCATTAGAGTTTATGGACTCACTTGCAACACTTATAAATTCGTTTATACCAGTAGCATATTCTGGTGATAACTTATCAAGGATGTTTATCCAACTTTGATACATAACAAATCTAGCTCTGCTGGTATTTTGACACCCCTCCTAATAACAATAATTAGAAAAAAGTTACTAAGTTTGAATTTTATGAAACATATTATGTAGTTGACACAAATTTATGATTTGCATTTTATGAAATAAATTATAAAATTTTATTACCAAATGCAATTTTCTTAATCTTATTAATTTAATTTTTATAATAAAATAAATCATTTTATTTAAATTTTATCATAAAGTTTCTTCATTTTATTGATTCAAATTTTATCATAAAATCAATTTTTTAAATTACTTTATGATTTACATTTCATAAAACAAATTATAAAATTTTACTACTAAATGGGGAAACAATTTCTAAATTTTATTAATATAACCCCTTTATTTAAAATTTACCCTTATGCACACTATTTTTTAATTAAATTTATTCATAAAATTCCTTTATTTTATTTGGAATTTTTAACCATGAATGCTTTTATAAATTAAAAAAAAAGTTTTTGGGCCATAAATTATTAATTTCAATAACATTTTAAAAAATTACCATTTTGAAGTTACATTTTAAAATCAAATGAGTTGATCATTGAGAAAAAATTAAAAAAAAAACATTAATGCTTTATTTGATTACTTCATAAAGACTTTTTTTAATAGAAAAAAAATATGATGAGTACATTGAGTTTATCACTTGTTGGAAAAAACTTTCCATAACTAAACTTTTTTTATCTTTCCAACTAATTTTTTACCAAAATATATTTTATATGTTGCCAAACAATATTCACTAATAAGATAAACTTGAGAAACACTAGAAAATTAAAGATAAACTTACTAAATATCCAATTAAACACTTAAGATAATATACAAACTTTTGTACAATTTGAATATTTATACTTGTCATTCTTCAAAACTTAATACAATATTACATCATTAGAGTAAGTTAATACAAATAAAATATCCCCACTTTGATCATCACAAAGATTTCAGAAATTTATATAATATGAATTATTATGGGCATTTACATGACTTGGTATACCAACATATATACATACATATATATATATATGTTTACCCAAAAATGGTTGCATATGACCTGGCAAGGATTTCTCACGTGTGATTGACACGTGGCAGAGTCAAATGAGGAACTGCTGTTCGATGATCGACCAGCTACGTATTGTATCTCCATATCTCACGTTTAGATTCGACCAGTTTGGTCGTATGATTCGGTTTATTCCCTTATGGGATTGTGATTTTGTAATAATTATATTTATTATTTCATCTTTATTACCTTAATACACGGGTATTAAGGAGAGTTAAGGCCCAATGGCCTATGTAACCCCCCTTGAGCCTATAAATATGAAAAAGATAGCTCAAGGAGGGGACCTTTTTTTGGGACTTTTGGATCTATTGAACTTTCTTTCCTGAATATTGTGTGAGAGATATATTGCGATTATCCATCGTCTTATTGTAATTCACCCAAAGTTTGTGAAACTCAAGAATCCTAGTTCTTTGATCACGACATTGGGATTCAATATTAATAATAGCATTAAGTGGACGAAGGCCATTACCATTCTTTAGGGCCGAACCACTATAAATCGTTGGTGTGTTCTTCTTCTCCATTAGATTAAAATATTAATTTTCATCTCATTTCCTGTCTTATATTTGACTCCGTATCATTGGAAAAATTGAGGGTCAACATTCTGGTGCTTTCATTGAGAGAGTGATAAAAAACTATAAGAAAATCTAATGGCGAAGACATCCAAAAGGGCTGGACAGACCGCTGGCGCTGGGTCATCCCAACCTCCTCCCCCAAATGTGGCTGAGAATGAACCACATTTGGAGTTTGAAGAGGAGGAGTTAGATTCAGAAACACTGAGGGCAACATTGGGGGTGTTGCAGGATGAGTTGGCTAATCTAAGGGCCAATGAGGAGAATGCTGCAGAGACTATGGCGCTGCAACATAGAGAAATAGAACGCCAGTGTCAGGAGCTGAGTGAGCGGCAAGCGGACATGGACCATCGGCAAAGGGATGCCATGGCCGCTTTCGAAGCAGCCATCCAATTGGCTCGGAGTCAGGCTATGCCAGCCTCTCAGCCAGATCAGTCGCCGAGTGCGCCGACCCAGAGGGCTCCCAATCCTAGTCCTCCGCTCCAGCCAGTAAGCCCTCAAAGGCATGAGTAGCCACCTGTGGCTCAGGTTGATGTCCCAGCTAGGGATCCTGAGAAGAAGCCTCCATCTCAGGCTGGTCGAGGCAATCCCCAACGCCCGAGGCAGAATAGGGTCGGGCAGCCACCCAAAAGCCCTAGATGCCCAGGGAACCAAGGGCCGAATCCATCGAGTAGAGGACAATGTCCTTCTGCCAACAAAAGGAACATCGAGTCAACCTTTGCGGTTAGGGACCCCCCACGGCATAACAATGCACGGGGACCCAACGACCAGCGCAGGCCTCCCCCTGACGCTCGGGAAATGCCAGCCCGAGGAGGAAATAGCATGAACAGTTGGTCACGCCGTAGTCAGCCACAATTTAGAGATGGCTATGTGTAGAGTCCAAGAACTTTACTTAGCTAGTTAGATAGTAGTAGTGATAGTAATAGCTAGTAGTAGTTATAGTATGTTTATTACTGTGGATTTTGGTTCAAGCCGGGACTTAGTTGGACACTCGTAGCAACACTTGTAGATTTTATAAGTTTAACCTATAGTTTAAGAATATTAATTATAACATGAGGTTTGATTAATATAACTGATTATGAAGATGATATTTATTATGCAATAAGGTTTAGATAGACCCAATAAGATGATGACACTTGTTGTATACATGGTTATTAAGAAATTAAGTATTTTGAGGAAATAGTTTATTAAGAGTAATATTTGAAAACCCCTGAGTCTGCCAGCAGCTTTAAAATCTTATTAGGACTCAGTAAAAGCTGTTTACTCAATTCAAACTAGGCTGAAAAAGTACAATTACGTGTATAATATTTCAACGTATGTCGGTATATCGCAGCTCTAAGGGGCGATATATCGTCGCTCGAGGAATACGAAAACACGTGAACTTCACACGAACACTTCAACGAGCCTCGGGGATATGAGCCCAGGCGATATATCGCCTAGCATGGGCGATATATCGGCTCTAGGGCATGGTTTTTGAATAATTTTGAAACCGAGCTCATTTTATTCCATAGCCTCTTGATAAGTCCATAATCTTTTTGAGCGAGTCTTAAGCCTCAGCTGAACGTATATTCAAATGTTTTTCAATTAAAAAGTCATTATTTTTATTCAAGCTAAATGATGATCTTTTCATTCTTGAACTCTATAAATAGGACCTAGTACCCAGCCATTTCTTCTTTCATCAAGCTGAGTTCAGAGCCTTCAAGCTGCTAGGTTTACTTTAGAGTGTTAAACACTTGGGTTGGGGTTATAAGCTTTATCATTATAAGCTTATCAAACACTTGGGAAGTAAGGTTTATAATGTATTTCGGTTTTGAGGTATAGTTCGGATATAAAGCAATCAAAGGTATTCCTATTCCTAGTTCATCTCTGTATATTTCCTTAGTTTTTGTTTATAGTTTTTCTCTACTCAAATCCTAACTCAGTATTCTATTCTTGGTTAGGCATCTAAGTTCTTTAAACTTGAGGTGTAACGACCCAAAATCGCTAATAAGGCTTAGTGGCCTTGATTAGTGTGCCAGGAGGGCATTAATGGAATAATTGTGATTTAAATAAGTAATTATATGTTTAGTAATGCTTATATGATAATTGATGATATTATGTGATAGTGTGATATGTATATATATATGTGATAAATGTAAGAACCACATTCTTATGTGGTAGATTTGCAGGGCACGACTCAAGACGATCCTAGGGTCAGATAACGGGGAAAAGTCACAATGAGGCTTAAGATATGACTTTGGACAAGTCAGGGGTATTTTAGGTATCGGGTAGTGATTTGAACTATCGGGTTACGAAAATAAATATATGGAGATATATTTGAGGTTAGGATGTCTAGACGGGAACATTGGGGGATTTTACCGTTTTGGCCTCGGGGACGGTTCCGGCACCCCGAGCCTCGGGATTAACTTAACGAGTAAGATAGACATAAGGAAGCCTTTAGAAAAAAATGTAAACCGACCTAATTTTCCTACATAGCTACTTATTCTCTCTCACTCTCAAGGAAAAACAAAAGGGAAGGAAAATACAGAAAACTTAAGGGAAACAAGCTGGAATTTCTGGGATTTGTGGTGAGAATTTGGAGGTTTAGCTCAGGAGTAAATCAAGAACTAAAACAAGGATTAAGGTAAGCATCTAATCTTCTTTTTTGTGGTTGAATTCTGAGTTCTAGCTTGGTTTTGGTTAAGTTTTAAGGCAAACATGGTTTTGATGTTTTAAGGCAGAATTGAGGAGGAAACTTGGGGACTTAGCTTGGCTTTGGCTTGGTGAAGTGGTTCAACAGAAGAGGTAAGTTTCAACTTATGGTTTAGAGGTTTTAAATTAGATTTGAATGGCTGGTTTAAGTGTTTATAGCTCTTGAGTTTCAGAAATTGAAAAGAGAAGATTAGTGTGTGTGTGTTGGGTTGAGTTTTCTATGGAATTATGTTGTATACGTCATGTTAAAGGTGTTGGGATTGTTGGGTGTTGAAGTAGGGAGCTTAAGGGTGGTTGTGGCTGAGGTTTTAGGCTTTGAAATGGTGTAAATTCTGGGTTTGAAGGGAAGGGCCGCGGCTATATTCTAGAGCGATGCGGCCTTAACATGCAAAGGAGCTAAGGAGGCTCGGCCAAAGGCAAGCGTCGCGACGCCCAAAGCAAGGGCCGCGGCGCGTGTCCTCCTTCAGGGGTGGTGTTGGTTCTATTTTGGGGAAGGGCCACAGCCCTTGGGTGCACACATGAACTTTTGAGGGTTTTAGGCATGAGGATTTGGTCTAGCTTGCTCGGGATTGGTTTCACCACCGTGCTTGATGGAATTCGGATTCCTGGGAGTTAGTTTTGCAATCGGAAACCTATATTCAAGTATTAATGGAACCCTATACTTTGGTTGTGACTAGGTGATAAAGGCTTAGGCTCGAGAACAGATCGTGCTTGAGGGGTGTGGCTCGTAATCGATAACCGTACAGATTAAAGGTAAGAAAACTACACTCGGTTGAATATTTGAACGGGACTAAGGGCTCCCTAATACTAATGGTTAAAAGAATGGCATTACACCATGTAAATTGTAACCAACGGCCTAAGCGAACCACGGCTAACTTGTGCAATTGGCACGACTCGGACACTGGTATTCGAGGACAGCTTAATATGCATTGAGCTCGGTTTAAGCGGGCCAGAGTCAGTGGGTTAAACAGAGGGTGCGACCTAAGGTGTCGGCCCTAGCATTTGTGTAAATTGAGTATTGTATTTGATATGGATGAGATTGTTGAATAATTTAAGTGCAGTTGAACTTACTTGTACCCTGAAATATGCTTATATGCTATATATTAGTTAAATGAACATGCTTGTTGGAATATTTGTTGGAAATTGCTATACATGTTGTGTACATTGTTTTCTTGCTGGGCCTTGGCTCACGGGTGCTGCGTGGTGCAGGTAAAGGCAAGGATAAGGTCGTTCAACCCTGACTGGAGAGCTCTGCAGGGTAACTGTACATGTCAAGCCGCTCAACCGCCACGGTTGAGGAGATTACAGGGACGAGAGAACCAGAATCTTGTATTTTGCCTTAGTACGACTAAGGGTTACTCTTAACTGTTGAATTTTTGTAAACCAACTTTTAAACGTTGTACTTTTGGGGATCCCTTTTGTAACTTGTTTATAAGCTATTGTTATACCCAAAAATTGGAGATCAAGGACGTGGCAATAAATGTGACAAGTAGCAATACATGGTCAGTAAAAGACACGTTAATAGTCAATAAATACATTGACTCCTCAGAGTTGTGATGAAGTGACCCGGTAGACTGACGAAGAATTTGGACTGCTTGAAAGATGTCATAGCCAAGCCAAGTGCACCTTGATGCTAGGAGGCTAAGGAAAATGCATCCTAGGAGAGCTAAGGGGAGTGTATCCTAGGAGGGCCAAGAGAGTGATCCTAGGAGAGCTAAGGAGTTGCATCCGAGGAGAACTCAAGAAGGTAGTCCTAGGAGACCCCAAGGAGGATGTGGTCCTAGGAGACCCCAAGAGGGTAGTCCTAGGAGACCCCAAGGATTTGGTCCGAGGAGAAGTCCAAGGAGGTTGCCTCGGACCTATCCGAGGTGAGATGCCAAGGAGGTTGCCTCGGACCTATCCGAGGTGAGATGCCAAGGAGGTTGCCTCGGACCTATCCGAGGTAAGATGCCAAGGTGGTGAGGTGAGATGCCTCGGATCACCTTGGTCCGAGGAGAAGCCAAGGAGATTGGTTCGAGGAGAAACATGGCATGCTAGAGGATAGTGCCATGTTAGAGGAGAAAAGTGCATGTCCTCCGAGGAGACCCCAAGGATTTTGTCCGAGGAGAAACATGGCATGCTAGAGGAGAGTGCCATGTTAGAGGAGAGAAGTGCATGTCCACCATGCACAAGTCCTACCACCATGCACGTTCGACCAGCACTTGCATGGGTAGTCAGTAGGAGGTGGATCAACTAGCTAGAGGAGACTAAGTCAAGGTTCCCAGAAACAACTTCAACAAGATATGCGGGAATCTCCCATTCAACCCAAAAATGGGGGGTTTGTTACATTTCGAATTTTGAATGTTTCTTTGTAATATAAATATAAGATGAATAATAAAATATCCCTATCGTAAGGGGATATCAGTTGAGGATCCCAGGCCTATAAATAGAGAGCTTATGGGATGAGAGAGGGGTTCTTCTGCTTCTTCTTTCTAGAGATAGAAAATTGGGACTGTGTATTCTAGAGAGAGAAAATTGGGTCTGAGTATTCTAGAGAGAGAATTCTTGTATTTTTGCCATCGGTACTGAAGAAACTCAGTTGGCTCAGTCCATCTGATCTTGAGTATAATCTATAAATCACAACTCTAAGTGGATTAGGCTATTACCGACAATCGGGGCTGAACCACTATAAAAATCTCCTGTGTTATTTATTTTTCTTGTTTAAAACCGTCTGTGTTGTTTTTATTTCTCTTGAAGGCTTGTCGTATTTGACGTTCTCACGTCGTTGGCTAAAAACGCAGTCAACAGCTATGAAACGTTTCTTTTACAGCCAAAAATGTCTTTTAGCCCTATAACACTTTAGCTAATGACACGTTTTGACTAAATGACTTGATTAGCGAGTCTCACACCTTTATAAACACATAGTGTAGCAGTCTTGGCTATCCAGGGCGTTACATGAGGTTTCTTGTCGGTAAGTATATTCTCGGTGGTTTTTAGTTCATTCCTTTTCATCTCTTTCTTTTAGAATACTCACCTTTATCATTAATGGTTTTTAGGAGTGTTCCAAAATCCCGTCTTTGTTCTCACATCCCAGTATTTGGTAAGGCAAATAGGATAATTCCTATGTGATACGTGCTATGTTATGATTATGCTATAGTATGATTTTATGTGTTATGATTATGCATGTTTTGGGGCTTATAGTTGCTATATAGCAAACCCCAACACTTTTATGTTTTTGAGGCTTATAGTTGCTTAACTAGCAAACCTCATTGTAGTTTGAGGCTTATAGTTACTTAGTTAGCAAACCCCAATAGTCACCATGTACATGGGTTAGAGTTATGATATATGTGTTATAGTATATGATATATGTGTTATAGTATATGATATATGTTCATAGTTTAAGTGTATGGTTATGTTTCATGCTTGTAGTAGATTTTCCTTGCTGGGCATTAGGCTCATTCCTTTATGTTTTATATGTGCAGGAAAATAGTTATGGCGGGGGGAAGATTCTTGGGCGGCTTGGGAATGTGTATTGAGGGAGAATGAAATCGGTGGACTGTGCGAACGATTCAAGGATGAAGTTGTTTAAGTCTTTTAAATTATGATTTCTATGTATTTCCGCTCTTGATTTTGTAAACTAATTTATTTAAGATTTAAGTTATGTTATGTTTTATTTTCAAAACAATGGGAACCCATATCCTAACCGAGTTTTTATGTATTTAACTTTTGCTTTACAAATTTTTAATAATGTTATGACTATTTTGTATGTAAATTTTCTTAAGAATAATGTCCATGTATAGTAGTTTTTAATGGTCCAAAGTCTAGAATAAGTTGGGTCATTACACTATGAACACAATGAAGCCGACTTCGGCAGAAGGAATGCTGATCGAAGGAATGAGGAAAGAGATGGAGGCAGAAGCCCCCCACCTAGAGAAAACAGGCCAGCTAGCCACAACGTTGGGGGGCAACCCAGACAGCAGAAAGTCTTTGATCAGCTAGGAGTTGGCAAGCAGAGACGTAAGGATGACGATTTAAGGGACGTACTCAACGGCTGACGTGAAAGACATGATGAGTACGCTCCCCAGGCATAGGTCGCCCCTGCAGTCCCAGAAGCGGTTCAGGCTCAGATTGATGCTCTGAACCAGGCAGTACAACAACTGGTCGGGGGGCGAATGCCCCACATTGAGTATGATCAGAGGAGAGGCACTCCATGTAACACCCCAATACCCCAGGGACCGTTATGGTGCACATTGCAAATAGTGCTAAACTAGCTAATCGAGTCATTTGGCCAAAATAGTGTAACTAAGTATGATTAGTGGTTTAAGGATTAAAATTTTTGGTTAAGATATAACGTTTCTCTAGAATGTTTACTGTATACATTGCGATCCCAAAAATATAATTTAAAGGTCTATTACAAGAAAATATTTACAATCAGCCGATCTAAGCGGCAAAACAGGGTTTAACCCTAGTTCCTCTTTCAAACCTCGGCCGTGTGGTGGTCGAGCAGCTGCATATGTACACGTCATCACCTAAGCTCTCCAACTCAAGGATGGTCCAGCTTTCTTTTGCCTTTACCTGCACCACAATGCACTCGTGAGCCGAAACCTAGCAAGAAAACTCAATATGCTCATGAACAATCATATCATGATATCAAATCATATTTGGCATGCCTAGAAAACATAGCTCAATTCAAGCATGCAAATAAAATCAGATAATGCTGGGGAATCTAGGATAAGAAATCCTGCGCTCCTGATTGGATGACTATAAAATCAATCCTAATCAGATGAGTGATTTAACACTAGAGGTCCTGGTAAACCATACTGAGTGATCGACAAGCAAGTCACTACGGGGCTCAGCACCCAAAGCCATGCAAATGATGATCAGAATGATCATACAGAGCTTATAGACCTGAACAGATGAGTGAATATCACTTTGAGGTTCTGTTAAACCATAATGAGTGACTGGAAAGCAAGTCACTATGGGGCTTAGTGCCCATTGTCGTGTAACAAAACCGTTACCTGGGCTTTCCTGCAATGGCTCTAATAAGATGAGTGACTGATGGGTAGTCACTAGCTTAAACAGATGAGTGACTGATGGGTAAGTCACTAGCCATCAGTGACTAATGAGCCACTCTCTGGATAGGTGACTAATGAGTCATGCTCTGGTTAGGTGACTAATGAGCCACACTCAGGATATGTGACTAATGAGCCACGCTCTGGTTAGGTGACTAATGAGCCACGCTCTGGAGGTCCCATACCCTCCTAGCCATGGGACATGTAGGTCACCTTAGCCTTTCAGGCTCTGGCTCTAAATGACTAGCCTTTGGCTAGACAAACGCTTTTAGTTTTCATCGAACTTGAGGTCGGTCCGACATTAATGCTATTTTGAGTCATTCAATGAAGATGTCGATTAGATCTAATCTTTGTTGGCTTGCATTAAACATGCTAAAACCATCCTTGACTTACGAGTCAATACCATGTAACCAGTGCTCAGTACTACTGCCGAACTTGACTAATGAGTCACAGCTTCACAGTTAATACTGACACCATTGCCAATCCCTGACTAATGAGTCAGTGCCATGCACAAGTAAGCAATGCTACCAGGCATATATCATATGTCAAATATCTAAAAGTAGGACATTCAACATGCTTACTTAACAGTTGCTAGCATAATTATGATCATGCACAAACAAAGAGACTCAAGCTCTAAACAATCTCATATTCAATATTCATGGCATGCCCTAACCACATGTTTCTCGTGCATCACATGCATCACAGTTGAACATCTAACATGCATCAAGAATAACCATGCATGTCACAAATGGGGTGCAGCTTTCTTACCTTTGGTCCATGCACAGGTTACCAACAAATAAGCCACAAGCACGATCCTGATCCCAAGCCCCTAGTGAAAACCTAGTCACAACCATGATATAAAATCTCATCAAAATGGGTAAATAAATACTTCCAAACCCAACCCAAGCCTCCGAGACATCGAATCCCACTCAACTAGGTAGTAGGATCGATCCCAGGCTCTTAGAGTCAAGTTTCCATCACAAAAACACAATTCTGGGCAAATTTTTCCTTAAGGGCGGTGGCCCTCCATGGACCATGCCATGGCCCGCCCCCCTGGCAGAGCCTTCTCCACCTTCATCAAGCTAGGGCCGCGACGCCCTAGAACAAGGCCGCGGCCCAACCTCGCACCAGCCACTTTTTCTGGTTTTTCCACTTTTAAAACCTTCCAAAAACCTATCCAAACATCTCCAAATCCCAAAATCAAAGTTCCCAAATATCTCCATGATCCAAAACCCATAAAACCCAAGTCTTAATTCAATCAAAAACTCATCAAAACACAAAATCCAATTCAAGCTTAAAAACTTTTAAAAACTTAAAACTTGAATTACCTCCGATTGAGTTGTTTCCAACTAAATCCTTCGGATAATAAGCTTCTAATCTTCCCTAGGATTGCTATGATTCAATCCTCGCTTGAATCCGAGTCCTAGAACTCAAGATACCTTCGAAAAAGCAATCGGGAGACGAAAATGGAACTTTGAGGGAGAGAGAACGTACAGAACATTCTTTTTATTTCTTAAAAGGTTACTTCAAGCTTAAGTAGCTTCAAATAAAACCTAGTGCTCGGGGTCCCGAAAACATCCCCGAGGATATTATAGTCAAAACTTCCAGAATTTCCCCCTGATCTCACTAACTCCCAATTTATCACCAAATATTAATTCCCATTACCCAATAACTCGGTAATGCTCTAAATACCCCTTGACTCACTCCGAGGCAAGCATAAATCTCGTTGTGACTTTCCCACTAGCTTACCTCCTAGGATCGTCTTGTGTTGGTTAACTCTATCATAACCAAAAAATAATAAAGCACCACACACATATCACACATATGCCAAATATGCCCGAAATGGCCAAAATATGAAAATCATCCAATTACTCATAAATGGATTCACATGCATATTTAATACACCTAAACATGCATATTATCATTAAATAACATAATAAATCAATTATGGCCCTCCCGGCCTCCTAATCAAGGTCCTAAACCTTATTAGGAAATTTGGGGCATTACACTCCATTTGTATAGAGGATTGCTGCGGCTGAAACCCCCAGTAAATTCAAGATGCCAACACTGCTGAACTTTGATGGGTACGGAGACCCAGTATCTCAAGTTAATAAGTTTGAGATACAAATGGATATACAGAAAGTTTCAAAAGATGCCTGCTGCAGGATCTTCCCTGCGACACTATCTGACACCGCCCATGGGTGGTTCTTTAAGTTCCCTCATGCTAGTATAGTATCTTGGGAGATGTTCATGACAGAATTTTACGGACACTTCTATGCGGGTCGCGTACACCCCACCGAGGCCAACCAGCTGGTCTAGATACGCCAACAGGAGGGAGAACCCTTGAAGGATTATGTCCAACGCTTTATGCGAGCAGCAGCTGGGGCCAAAACGGTGGGTAACAAGGGAAAGATGATGGCCATAACTGCCAAAGTCAGACGACGTACTTCCCTCTGGAACAGCCTAAGGAAGAATGGGGTAAGGAGTACCCAAGAATTTTTGGATTGAGCTGATCGATATATCAAGCTCGAGGACCCGATCACCAATGAGGGGAAATCGCCAACCAAAGACAAGGGGCCTAAGGAAGAACCCGCCAAGGCCACCAACGGGTCGGGAAAGCCCAATTGCAATGACAAAGGCAACGAGAATGGCAATGGTAAGAATGGTGGAAAACGGGCGAACAATGAACCCTCAGCTTCTGAGAATAAACACCCCAAAGGCAGTCGGTACGAGCCGAGATTCACCAACTACACGACACTTGTCGAAATTCAAGCAGAAGTATACCAGGTGACCAGTTCTAGTGTGCCTTATAAACGACCCGCACCTATAAGGAATGATATCTCAAAAAGAGATACGACGAAGTTCTATCATTTTCACAACGACTACGGGCATGACACCAATGAATGCAACCAGTTGAAAGATGAGATTGAGTTCCTGATTAGGCAGGGAAATCTAAGAAGATATGTGTGAGCTGAGGAGGGTCTCAACGAGAGGCTCAAGGTGGCAACGAGCAGGCGCCAGCACGCCAACGCTCGCCACCTTTACAGCCAGCTCCTGTGGCAGGCACTCTACTCACCATTTGCGACGGCCCACACCTTGTAGGGGATAGTGGGAAGGCAAAGGAATGATATGCTTGAACCCTACGCCATGACCAGGACATCAAGATGATGACTGTGGAGGATCAACTACCAAAGAAGGCTCGAACAGAGGAAGAATTGATAATCTATGCTGAAGACAATGCCCAGCACGTATGATTCCCACACTCTGATCCGCTGGTCGTAGACGTTCAAATAGCCAACATGATGGTGAAGAGGGTGTTGGTCGACACAGGAAGTTCGGTCAACATCCTATACAAGTCTTCACTGGAGAGAATGAAGCTGTCCGTCAAGGACCTGGAGCCATGCAACCAAACCATTTATGGTTTTTCTGGCGAAGGACTTGCCCTAACTGGGTCGATTAGGCTTCCAGTTACAATAGGTACTGCACCTACTAATAGGACATTACACACTACTTTCATAGTAGTTGATTGTCCTTCAGCGTACAATGCTATAATTTGGAGACCAATCCTGGTCGACCTACGAGCTGTCACTTCAATATGGCACCTTGCCATTAAATTCCCAACAGACGCAGGGGTAGGATGCGTATTGGGAAACCAGCGGGAAGCAAGGGAATGCGACAACACCTTGATAACCAAAGCAAAGAAAGGTGTGTCAAGGGAAGTAGCCGGGAAAGAGTTGCAAATGGTAGTTGATGTACAAGCCCAATCAGGTGATAATGTCACCAAATAAGGCGTTGCCCAAAGTGAGGACAGAGACTTAGATCCTTGCTTTGGGGATTTTGATGAAGAGATAGTACCAATCGAGGACCTCGAGGAGGACCAACTCGATGCAGAAGATCCGACCAGGGTTGTGAAAGTCAGTAAAAGCTTAGAAACAACAACAAAACAAGCACTGGTGGAGTTTTTGAGGAGGAACCAAGAAGTCTTCGCCTGGTCGCCCAAAGACATGGTTGGAATAGACCCTATAGTCATTAGCCATGTCCTGAACATCGACAAGAGTTTTCCACCAGTGCAACAGAAAAGAAGGCTGCTCGACAAAGATAGATCAAAGGCATTAAAAGAAGAAGTCGGGAAGCTGAGAGAGAATGGGTTCATCAGGGTGGCTTTTTATCCATCATGGGTCTCTAATCCCGTACTAGTTCCCAAGCCAAATGGCAAGTGGTGAACATGCGTGGATTTCACAGACCTTAATAAAGCCTGCCCTAAAGATTGTTTCCCACTCCCAAGAATCGACCAACTGGTCGATGCCACTACAAGGCACGATATTCTCTCATTCATGGATGCATACTCCGGATATAATCAGGTTAGTATGCACCCACCTGATGAGGATCACACTAGCTTTCGGACTGACACCGGGCTTTACTATTACAAAGTAATGCCCTTCGGTTTGAAAAATGCTGGTGCGACTTACCAATGACTGGTCAACCACATGTTTAGGGAGCTGATCCGCACAAACATGGAGGTCTATGTTGATGACATGCTGGTTAAGTCGAAGAAGGCAGAATGGAATATAGAGGACTTGCAAGAGTGCTTCAACGTCTTGAACAAATATCAGAAGAAGCTGAATCCCCTCAAATGCTCTTTCGGGGTAGGATCAGGGAAGTTCTGGAGATTTATAGTTAACTCGAGAGGAATTGAAGCCAATCCCGAGAAGATCAAAGCCCTGATCGATATGAAATCGCCAGCAAAGATTAAGGATGTTCAAAGTTTGACCGGAAGAATTTTCTCTCTCAGTAGATTTATTTCAAAATCAACGGACAAGTGCGTTCCATTTTTTAATCTACTTAGAGGCAACAAAAAATTTGAATGGGCAAAAGAGTGCGAGAAGGCTTTCCAAGCATTGAAGACTCATATGGCACAACCACCCATTCTATCGAAGCCAGTCGATGAGGAAACTTTGTTTGTCTACTTGGCGATTACAGAGTATGCTGCTAGTGCTGTTTTAGTAAGAGAAGAAGAAGGCGTACAGAAGGCTGTTTATTATGTATGCAAAAGGCTGATTGGTGCAGAGCTGCGGTACCCACCTATTGAAAAGTTAGCCTATTGCTTAATTTTGGCCTCTAGGAAGCTGCAACCTTACTTTCAAGCTCACCCCATCACAGTTTTGACCGACCAGCCTTTACGGCAAGTTCTGCAAAAGCCAGAGGCTGCATGTAGATTGTTGAAATGGACAGTCGAACTTAGGCAGTTCGATATCTCTTACTTGCTACGAACAGCGATAAAAGGGAAAGCCTTGGCTGACTTTATTGCAGAGTTCACTGAACTTGCAGATAACGAGCAGACCGAAGAGCCTGGAGAGCCTAAGTCTCAACACCAACCTCCCTCATGGAAGTTATTTACAGACGGCTCTTCCAATGAGCATCATGCAAAGGTGGGGGTGATCCTGATTACGCCTGAAGGGCATCGATTTCACTATGCAATTAGGTTTGACTTCACTACTTCCAACAACGAGGCTGAGTATGAAGCGTTGCTCGCTGGGTTATGACTAGCCAGGGACATGAATATAAAGGTACTTGACATCTACAACGACTCTTAGGTGGTGGTAAATCAAGTCATGGGAGAATACCAGGCTCGAGGTTTAAAGATGGTTGCCTATTTAAACAAAACAAAGGATCTATTAGCACAGTTTGACAAATACTCCCTTCAGCAAGTACCTCGGGACCAGAATTCAAACGTTGATGCTTTGGACAAGTTAGCAAGTGCGAATGATGCTGATACTCTAAACAGAGTGCCAGTTGAACGACTATCTGTGCCAAGCATCCTAGCAGAGGAGACCACTCTGGTGATCCAAGTGGCGGATACATGGATGGCACCATACGTAGAGTATCTGACGCAAGACGTGTTACCAACGGACATAATCAAAGCTAGGACCCTTCAGAGACATGCTGCTAGGTATATCCTGGTTGATGGAATCTTGTACTGAAGGGGATACTCAATGCCACTCCTCAGGTGTATTTCAAAAGAGAAGGCCAAATAATTAATGA
Organism: Humulus lupulus; assembly: GCF_963169125.1. NCBI lineage: Eukaryota > Viridiplantae > Streptophyta > Magnoliopsida > Rosales > Cannabaceae > Humulus > Humulus lupulus. The sequence continues at coordinate 7,018,181 of NC_084798.1, forward strand.
AAGAGGTACATGAAGGCTTCTGCGGGGACCACGCTGGGGGGCAAAGCTTGTCCAAAAAGATCCTGAGGCAAGGTTACTTCTGGCCAATGATGATTGAAGACTCGATGGAATTTTTACGGAGATGCGACAAGTGCCAGAGGTTCTCAAAAATCCCGAGAGCAGTACCTAATGAACTGAAACAGATGCAAAGCCCATGGCCCTTCGCAGTGTGGGGTATAGATCTGATCGGGTCTTTACCCACAGGAAAGGGCAGCATTAAGTATGCTGTGGTTGCCATCGATTATTTCACTAAATGGGCCGAAGCCGGGCCACTCACAACCATAACGAACAAGAAGGTGCTAGATTTTGTGGTAAAAAACATCATTTGTCGCTATGGATTGCCAAGGAAAATTGTCTCAGATAACGACATGCAGTTTGATAGTGATTTATTCCCAGAATTTTGTGAACGGCATGGGATTACCAAGATCTTTTCTTCAGTCGCTCATCCCCAAGCAAATGGACAGGTCAAAGCAGTCAATAAAATGCTGAAGGATACCTTGAAGAAAAGACTGGAAGAAGCTAAGGGTGCATGGCCAAAGCAATTGCCTAAAGTCCTTTGGTCGTACAGAACTTCCCACTGAATAGCAACAGGCCATACTCCATTTTCTTTGGCTTATGGGTATGAGGCTATGTTTCCTGTTGAGTTAGATCCACCCTCGCATCGAAGAATAACGTACGATCAAGACTATAACAACCAACTATTAATGGAATGCCTGGACTTGATCAATGAGAAACGTGAGCAAGCCCAACTCCGAGTAGCGGCTTACCAGCAAAAGGTCACCCAGTACTTCAACTCTAAAGTACGTGAAAGAAAATTCAACGTCGGAGATTTAGTAATTCGAAGAGTTTTCCTAAACACCCGCGACCAGGCTGCTGGAGTACTCGGACCTAATTGGGAAGGGCCTTACCAGATTGAAGAAGTCCTCCATCCAGGCACCTATAAACTTGCTCGCTTAAATGGAGATCTCATTCCTCGCTATTGGAATGGAGAACACCCATGCAAGTACTATCAATAAACAATTCTTCTTAAAGAATTGGCTTGTATTAACTTCACTTTTTACAAGTTATGAAAAAGGGTTGGTCATTTTACGTGACTGATCGCTTATAAGTGTAAGATCTTATTGATCACTCGTACAAACACGTTTTGTCCATCTATTACGAGAAATATAAGGTACTATGCACAGCCAGTCATTCTTGCCAATTATTGTATTTATTACAAATATTTTCTCATTACGTGTGTTGTTTTGCTGTATCATCGTTTTAATTCCTTTATTCCGAGGAGTAATGTTCCAACAGGTTCTGGTCAAGGCAAGTGACCAAGGATCTAAAACTCCTCGATCACTTGGGGGGGGGGGGGGGCATATAAGGTATCTAGTAAGAAAAGCATATCAAAAGGTATGTAAACACATGAGCAAAATAAGTGAAAGCATGCTACGGTACTTAGAGTATTTTTCAAAATTTTATATTTTGTTAAATCAAGCCAAAGTACTATGCTAAGTTCGGTCATGCGAACAAATGTTATAATAGAAAGCAAGTATTATAATATCAAAAGGAATTCTTTTACACCGCGAGCAGTTACTGCTCAGATGTAATTGTTCGATTAAAAGAAAAAGCTGCCCATGCAGCAATGAAAGTTAAAACTTCAAATTGTCTTTACAGCATGGACCGTAGGCCATGTAATTAGAAAGTAAATAAAAATATAATATTATGAAGTTGCCAGGGGGTCTTGTGGCGAATTCTACTGTTGTTGATCGACTGCATCTCCAACTTCTTCTTGGGCGCCCTCGATCCCAGTCGCTAAAGAAATCTCTGGAGACCTTGGAATTGTTTCCTCTTTTAGATAAGCAACACACCTAGCCAACTCCACCTCCCTGATATGGTCTAGAAGATAGGAGAAGTTAGCGTTGGGGTTGTTCTTCCAGAACAAGTAGAAACACTCGAACGACGCCTCTTCATAATCCTTAAGGTTGCGGGCATTCTGTTCCTCCAGTGCAGCAACTTCCTTGCGGGTTATTATCAACTCATCTTGAAGCTTGTGGGATTCCCGGTAATTCATGAGCCTCCTTGTACTCCTCCTTGGATGTAGTGATCTTGGCAATACCCGCCTCCTTCCTCTTCAACTCCTCTTCGAGAGAAACGATTCTGGCCTCAGTCAGCTGCAGTGCCTCGAGGTGTTTCGCCTTAGCCTCCTTGAGGGCCATGGCATGCTTCGCCTCAGCCTCCTTAAGGGCATCAGTTTTCTTTGCCTTGAGCGCCTCCAGCTGCTCGGCATAGGAAACTTCTGCCGCTTTGAGTTGCTCGGTATATCAAGCCTCAGCAGCACTAAGCTGATCGCCAAGTCTCTTTTCGAATTGAGCATTCTGCGTCCTAAAAAATTTCCAGCCAGAATTAAGGGTAAGCACTCCCTATGATCAGAAAAAGATAAGGCTATAAATAGGAGCAAGTTAAAAAGAAAATTCATGAAGTACAATAAAGAAAACAACTTACAGCGAGCACTTCGTTCAGTGCGCGGTTGAGGACTTGATCGACCCCCATAGAGCTGGTCTCCTGGATTGCCTCCTGGATGTGTCGGTGTTTTGTTATTCTTGACAGCCTATCTTTGGCTGAGTTAAGCACCACACCCATGAGGTCATCTCCTGAGGCCTCTTCTCGGCGACCAGCCGACTGCTGGACAATGGGTGTTGGAGGTGTAGGGTCCACTAGAGCTGGAGGAGTGTGTCCGACTGGAGACGGAGGATCTGGGTTTGTTGGAGTTGGAGGAGTTTCCTCCCTGGCATGATCAGGTTAAGGAGTTGTGTCCTTCGTTAGAGTAGGCGCACAAGGGTCGTCTGTTCGAGACTTCTTCGTGGGGTGATTGCTGCAGCCTTCCCCAGACTGGCGCCTGTGGGACTTTTTCTTGCTCGCCAATTTGGTGTACAAATAAAAGGCGCGTTCGGCAGGCATGTCTGCAAAAAAGAAACAAGCGAATAGTCAGTCAGTATAATAAAAGGAACTTGCTGAGGTTAGAAACAAGGGCAGAGAAATTTAAAGTATAATACCCGAGCTATAATTACTGGTCGCTAGACTATTTACTTTACTAGTGCTACACTCACTCTCTGGCCTGAAGAAGTCTGAATTTAAAGAAGGAGGGTATTTAAAGTTGCCATCCCCGTTGAAGAGGTGACAGGGAATGGGCATGCTATCTAAAAGTGTAAAATCAGTATTGTTCTCATCCAACGAATCATGAATAGGCTCTGTGACCTTCTTCTTTCCCTTCCCTGGAGGGGTCGGTGCAGTAGCAGGTTGTGGGGTGCCAGTTGGTTCGTTGATGGTCACCCCAGTTGCCCTCCTCCTCCTAAGAGGTTGTGACACATCTTGTTGTTGGTCGGGGACATCGGTGTTGGTGGCACTCTCCGCAGTAAATTCCCTCACATCCTGTTGAGGATCCAGAAGACCGACCAATCTTAGATTGGCCTCTGTGACCAGTTGTTTGATACTTTTCTCTATGTCGGTCATGCTGGCCAAAAGGGCTAATCGGACCTCGATGTCTGGAGTGGGGGCTGGTCGCAACTAGGGGTCTGAAATGCACTAAATTTCTAAGGAAAATGCAGGAAGAATCAAAGAAAATAAAATATACGACTAGTGGTGGAAATAATTTACCTCCTTGTGTGAAGACCAAGTTGTTCGCGAACATATCGGCAGTCAGAAAGTACTCCAATGGTACTTCCCCACGTTCGAAATATAAGTGGTGTCAGTCAGGAAAGTGTGACCTGTTTCCTGGTGATAGAAATGGAAGAACCCCGTGTTTTTTTGGTTAGGGTTGGATTTTAGATCGAACAGGTAGTTGACCTCATGTGGCGTGGGAACCGGCCACTTCTTATGACTATAAAGGATATAGAGTGCAGAGAGCATTCTATATTCATTTGGGGTGATTTGAAAAGAAGCGACCCCAAAATAATTGGCCACTCCTTGGAAAAAAGGATGGAGAGGCAGGGTCGCTCCTACCTCGATATGATATCTCGATCAGGCGCTATAGGCGCCTCCAGGAAGATTCGCCCTTTGGTCTCTGGCAGGTCGAACAAGTGTCACCCTAGGAAGCCCATATTTTTTGATATAATTGGCGATCATCCTAATCATTATTTGACTAGGAGGGGTGACGTACCATTCGACATCCGGTCGAGTGTGTAATGCCCCGAATTCTTCGATGTGTTTAGTGGCGGGATTAGTAGGCCGGGAGGGCCATAACTGTTTTATTATGCCATTAAACTAGTTTATGCATGTATATGTGAATTATAGTATGATATGATGTTAAATGCATGCATGTGGGTCCACATTTATTTACATGGGTATTTTGGTAATTTGGCCCGTTGAGTGCATATTTGTGTATTTGGGTGCATGTTGTGATTAATTAATATAGCCACATTATAAGGTGGATTAGTTTGAGCTATTCGACATGAGACGACCTTGGAATATTGATTAGCAGTTTGGTCATAACAGGCTTAAGCTCGGGGCTCGGGTTGAGTCTCGGGGTGTTTAAAATGATTAGAACGTTACCGGGAATTAAAAAGGGTAACAAGATATAAATTATTGGTGTTTGATAATTTTGAGATTAGCGGGAATTGGAGAGCGTTAATTATAATTAACGGGATAGGTTGGAAAGGACAATTTTTCCCTTGGGGAGACTTTAGAAACTTTTAATGACCTATGGGCATTATGGTCATTTGGCATACGTTATATTTGACTTTGAAGGCTGTAGAATATATAGAACAAAATAGAGCAAGACATCTCCTTCACCTGTGCATCATTTCCTCTTCATTCCCCTTGGAAGTTTTTGGTCCCAAATTGAAGAATCAAGCTAGGAAATCAAAGCTTGGGGGTTATAGACTTATTTCAGCCATTGAGGAGGATTCAAACCAGCTTGAGGTAAGGAATTGGCCATGAATTTTAAGCTATACTCTGTTTTTGGTTTAAGTTTCAACTTATGATTTTGGTTGAGGATAGTTTGAATTAATGGAAGTTTTGATTGGTGTTTAATTTGGGTTTTGATGAGGGTGTGTTATAGATGAAGTTTAGGGGTTGAATTGGATGTTTGGGTGATGTTTGGGACTGGTTTGAAGGGTTGGTTTCAAGGAAAAACGCAGGGGAAGAAAACTGGTTGCTTGCGGTTTTGCGTAAAGGGCCGCGGCACGGCTATGGTGAGCCGCGACCTGTGTTGATTTCTGGGGAGGATTTGCCTCTGTCTGAGGGGCGAGCCGAGGCGCGGCTAGGGAGGACCACGGCCCATAGAGGCATTTTTGGCCAAAATGGATTTTTGACTTGGGGATTCAAGCCTTAGGCCTCGGGATCGATCCTACTACCCGGTTTAGTAGTATTCGATGTCTCATAGGCTAGGTTTTGGTTTGGGAACTTTTGTTATTCATTTTATTAATGGAATCCCATATTTGGTTATGACCAGATCACCGCTAAAGGACTTAAAGTCAGGTCGTTCTCAAGGGTTGTTCTTATATTAAATCTCGCTCAAACTTGAGGTAAGAAAACGGAGTAAGACAATAGTGTAAAAAAATATAACTGCACCCTGTATATGTATGTTTGACATGCGTGATTGAATGAGGCATGTTGGTTGATTAATGTGGACATTGATTGCATATTAAATGCTAGTAAATGTTATATACTTGTGTATGGTACTGATTAGTTAGGGACGACACTGGCCGCATACTACTGACCTGTGAGTCAGAACGGCATAAGCGTCTTGAACGCAGGGCCGAATGAAGATTAGATCTAATTGATATTAGCATTGAATGGCTCTATAGCATTAATGCTGGACCAACCCTAAGGTCGATGAACTTATAAGCGCTTGCCTAGTCTAAGACTAGTTACTGAGAGCCAGGGCATAAGTCCCCGGTGACTGTTTGTCACATGGCTAGGGCACGATGTTCCAGGGTTATGACTCTATGGTCATGAGGAGGGTTATGTTGGTGACTAGTCACCATGCACCTATCCTATTTAAGCTAGTGAAAGGATCACTTATCTGTTAAGCCCTGGTGACCCTATTGTCACATGGCTAAAGGGAGCTGTACCCATTATTTTTTGACTTTTGCGACTGTCACCTATCTGGTTGGACTGATAGTTCTGAATGATTATTATGATCATTGTTGATATTATATCATGTTATATTGTGTTTTCTTGCTGGGCCTTGGCTCATGGGTGCTATGTGGTGCAGGTAAAGGGAAAGAAAAGCTCACCCAGCCTTGAGTGGAGAGCTTAGGTGGTGATGTGTACATATGCGGCCACTTGACCACCACGACCAAGGTGTTCTCAGAGGAACTAGTGGTTTACCCTATTTTTGCCGCTTAGGTCTGCGGGATTGTAAATTTGAAATAGTAATGACCATTTTGTACTGAGAACAATTTGTAAATGTTTTGAATAGCTCATGAGCAGTTTATAATAAAATATATCATTTCCTTTTTATTGGTTTTTCCACCTTAACCTATTAATTACACTTAGAGCATATTTCTAACCAAAGGACTTGGGTAGCGAGTCAAATTTCTGGTTCATCAACCACTGTCGCGTGCTCCGGGGTAGCCGGGGGCGTGACAGAGTGGCACTTCGGAGCTGGGCTTGAGCTAGGATTCCTGGCTCGGGAGTACTCTCAACTCTACCGCTGGTCGAGGGAATTTCTGCATGTGGAGCAGGCTGATGTTCAGAATGTTTATTTTTCTTTTTCTGGGCAGTGGATTTTACTCTACCCATGGCTGAAAGGCTTGAATGAGGTTGGTTAGGTAGAGTTTGAGAAAAAGGGATGTCCTGAATAAGTAACGACGACTGTTCTACGTCCATGAGCAGTTGAGCGAGCAGGTCGTCATCAATTGGTCTCTCAACTCCCCATGAATCTTGCATCAAAATCTGCGAACAGAAAATGGGAGATGAGAACTGAGAGTCTAAAGACTTGTGTTGAAAGTGAGAATAACATTGCTCGCGTATAAAAGATAGGCTTTTATACGGCCAGCAACATTCAAGCAAAAACACGAAGTCTCTTACGAGCAGTTTGAGAAACGGATTAAAAAACGGAAGTAAAAAGTTTTTTCAGAGTACTTTTTCGACTCCGAGAGGGCGGGAAAACCCAGTTTTTCAACTTGCTTAAAAATCAAAATTTTACTTCGATTTTACGCCCTAAATATACAATCTCGACTACCAAACTGACTCCTAACTCCTAAGAAGTGTTATTTCACTACCTTACCACACATCGATCAATATGCCCATTTACCCCAAGACAATTTCGGTCAAGAATAGTAAAAAACTCAGATACGAAACGAATAAAAACCACTTTGCATGGCAACTCAAACAACTGAAAGGTTCATAAAACTTACTTGGATGAAATATGGAGTATGAAAAACGAAAGCTTTGAACGTCTGATCGAAAATTCCTTAGATTAGCAGCAGGAGCTTCTGGGAATTCTAGGCTCTGAAGGTTGAAGTTCTTTGGAGTTCTTGAGAAGGAGATGACGAGTGAAAAGTAAAAAGTTAAAAGGTGAATTGAGGATATTATTTATAGTGACTATAACACTATAAAAGAGGTAATCATGGATTGCTGTTTCAAAGTATGGGGAAGTATAATAGCCGTCAGAAAAGTTTTTGGGAAACCGAAAAGACTTGATTGAACATGATTGGTTGCTTTTTTCGAAGAGGCATGGTGGCTCTTACAGGTTTTATGGGGCATGCGAAAGGTCAGACACCTAAGTTTACTTTATGCTGGTTGTAGTAAAGTAAACTTGGGGGGCAAATGTTTACCCAAAAACTGCATATGACGTGGCAAGGATTTCTCACATGTGATTGACGCGTGGGAGAGTCAAATGAGGAAATGCTATTCGATGATCGACCAGCTACGTATTGTATCTCCATATATTAGATACGACCAGTCTGGTCGTATGATTCAGTTTATTCCCTTATGGGATTGTGATTTTGTAATAATTATATTTATTATTTCATCTTTATTACCTTAATACACGAGTATTAAGGAGAGTCAAGGCCCAATGGCCTATGTAACCACCCTTGAGCCTATAAATATGAAAAAGATAGCTCAAGGAAGGGACCTTTTTTTGGGACTTTTGGATCTCTTGAACTTTCTTTCCTGAATATTGAGAGAGAGATATAGTGCGATTATCCATCGTCTTATTGTAATTCACCCAAAGTTTGTGAAACTCAAGAACCCTAGTTTTCTTATTCATGGGGCATACAAACAAGATCAAAAAGTGGAATTTCAAGGGTTCAACAAGCTTCAAGAAAACATCAATGCTCATCCTATACCCATGAACCTGAATATGCAATGTGGAATGGGAGATCATTTTTTCTTCAAACTTTCCTGAAATTGGAGGCAAAATTGACTAACCCAAGGCCTAAACTACTCCAAAACAGCAACAAAATTCAATACTCGACAAAGATTCATCACAAAATTCCAAGGAGAGCACATCAAATGTGGGTTTCGGTGCTCACATATTCTAACCAAAACTTGTACAAAATTTTAATGCTTCAAAATGTTTAAAAGTGAAGTTAAAGAAGAAGAAACTTACCCAAGTGGATGGAAGAACACTTGATTTCTTGAAGATTTGATTTGTTTGAAGGAAGTAGAGCACCCTTGGAGCTTTGGAGGAGAATCGGCCTAGACAAGAGGAATTTCTTTTTTATGATGTATTTTTTGCTTGTGAGGGATAGGCTTGTGTGGGCCTATTTAAAGGGAAATGAGGAACTTTTCAATTACCCTAAAAACTCTTAGTATTCCCTTTCCCACGATTGGAACTGATAAGTACCATTTTTATGGCCTAAAAAGTTCAGTTGTGGGTTTACTTGAAAAGGCGGGAGAATATAGAAAGTCATTTTTTTTGGAATTTTGGGACACAGAGAATATTTAAGTTACCGGTGAGTCACCACGTGGAGGAAACTGCTAGGATATTCTCAGAATTTCTTATTGGCTATTCAATTTCTAGAGATTCCATTGGTCACAATTTTATTATTTTGCTAGAGAAAAAGTTTATCATACGAGTAAATCATATAATAAACTTGGGGGGCAAACATTATCCCCAAAATTTTTGTTTGATGACGTGGTAATTAGAAGTGGCAGGTGGCCGTGCATGATCGTCAATCAGATCATCAAGCGACACATTAATGGTCAATAAATGTGTTGACCAAGGGAAGTGCAAAGGTTAGAAAATGACCTAAGGAGTTGTGATATCACTGGTTGGAAGATGGTTTCACCTGGTCAGGAAATAATTCACCCGAATGGATAAGAATTTTGTCTGGTCAGGAGGGAGTCTTACCTGACCAGACACATCAGAATGGCAGTTTATCCGACAAGGTAAGGATTTAATTGGTCAGGGAGTGTTTCACCCGACTAGTTACATCAGCAAGGGGTTTCACCCGACCAGTTACTTCAGAAAGGGGTGTCACTCGACTAGTTACCTCAGAAAGGGGTTTCACCTGACCAGTTACCTCAGGAATGGGTTTCACCCGACCAGTTTCCTCAGAAAGGGGTTTACCCGACTAGTTACATCAGAAAGAGGTTTCATCAGACCAGCTATGTTAGATTGAGGAGTATAGCCGACCGGATGTGTCTGAATCTCAGGAGTTAACTGCCCAGTGACTTCTTTACAGAATCTCAGTAACAACTTCAACCCGAATCGCTCGTAACTACCGCGCGAATCTCTCAGATATCCCGAAGAAATAGCTAGATTGTTGTAATTTTAATTTGTTTATTATTTTATTAATTAAAGTTGGTTAAAACAACCAAGGACACCATCAAACTGAGAGATTTTTCATGTACGATCCATGAGCCTATAAATAAAGAGCTCATGGCATCATTTTAGGGCATCTGATCTTTTGGAGACTTTTAGACTCTCTAATTTTGAGACTGTTACTTTGGGCATTCTTGGGGCATTTTTTGAGAGAGCTTAGAGAGAGAAAAATTGTATTCTTTAGAGAGAGAAACTTTGTATTTTTCTACATACACTTTAGAAACTCAATTGACTCAGGTCCATCTGATCTTAAGTGTAGGCTTTATATATCACAACTCCAAGTGGATTAGGCTATTACCAACAAATTGGAGCTGAACCAATATAAAATTATTTATGTCGTTATTTTCTATTCAAGGCTTACTGTCATTTTAAGGTCTACTCGTCGTTGGCCAAAATCGTGGTCAACAATATGTATATTTAGATTTTATTTATTTATAAATATATATATATATTGTGTGTATGTATATATTTATATATATTGTTGACTGCCTTTTTCGCTATCAACCTAAAGATGAGAGAATAAAGAAAGGAACAAACAAGAACAAAAGAGTTTTTACGTTGTTCAAGATATAAAAGAGCCCTAGTCCACGAGTCTCTGATATTAAGGAGATTGGAAGCTTGTTAAGGCAAGCTCCAATGGAGTTTTCTCAAGCAACATTTATATTGCTCTGAGTATAAAGTTCTATCTCTCTCTAAAAATTTCAACCCTCACAAGGAGATATCCCAAACCTATTTATAGAGGCTGTGACCATTAATGCTCAGCATCTTACATTAATATTAGGTCATTAATGCTAAATTAATACACAATGGGCTGTGTTACAATAAAGGCTATGGCTCATGCGGATTCTACAGGGCCCATTGTAGAAAACCACACACCAACTTTATGGGGAACATATTTGCGTCTGTCAGGGTGCGGCGAACGTTTGCCCATGTTAGGCGGTGCTGTAGAGAATGCTGATTTTCAAGTGTATGAATTCGACACAACTAATCGAGGACTACATAAAGTTGTCAGATGATCGCCTGGCGGCCCACAATTGGAGTGACTGACATCTAGTGGCTATCCTACGTCCGAGGACAATAATCCTAACCTGGGGAAAGGCTAAGTTAGAAGGACCCCTCGGGACGTAACATCACGTAGAGACATCTCCTTCCCGAGGAAAGACCTTGGGTCACAAGCTCATATGGTTATTCACGCCTCAGAGGTTGGCATGGAACGTGGTCTGCATAGGAGAATTCTTGCCTAAGAGAGGTCCTAGGGACGTAATTTCACCCGGGGGACACTCTTGTCTTGGCCAAATTTGAAATACATCAACGAACTCGCATCCCGAGAAATCCATGGCCTGTCGGCAATTGCTCTCAATTGCCACGTGTCAGATGGTCAAAACACATAAAACATATATAAATATATATATATTGTCGTGGGTATGTATATATATGTTTTGTTTTTTATTGATATTTTATTTATAAACATATACAATATATGTATGTTATATATATGTATTATTGTGTGTGCTGTGTGTATATATATTTAGTTTTTTTTTTTTTTATAACAATGTATATATTTGTTTATGTAGAAATTGAACGAGCTCTTGGAAACTTTGTGACCAGAGTATCTATAATTTTGTGGCATCAATGTATTTATTTATTATTTTAAATATGTTGTTTTAATTAATATGTGAATGTGTGTAGAAAGTAAGACATGTTTAGTGCTTTTAACACGTGTGTAGAATAGTATAAGATGAATGTGTGTATACAAATGTATGATATGTTAGTGTTTGAATTTGATTAATAATACGTATATTGTGAATGCTCTGGGAATTTTCTGAGTGACATTTGTAGGGTTTTAAATTTTTGAGATATGTTAGAATATAGTCGTTATGCTACCGAAATTTTAGTAGAGTTAGGAGAAATTTTAGTAGTGTTAGGATAAATTATTATAAACTTAATGGATGATAAATATTTATTTAATTTTGAGTTTATCATTATTAAGTAATTAAATTAAGAAATATATCAAGAAATAAATTAAGCTTTAGAAAATACATAATGCTGAATGAATGTAATATTTAAATAAAATAAAATAAAATTAATTGATATTAAAAAAATTGAATTGATACTCATATATATTGAATAATTAAATTTAGAAATGAGATATACTTTTCTTATAAATAAGTTAGTAATAAAACAAAGTAATAATAAATAATTTTTTTTAAAAATTTAAACCATTGATAATTTAAATTTTAAAATAAAAAATATTATTCATAAATTTAATATTAATTTGAAAGAATAAAAATAAGTTTGATAATTAAAAAATTAACTAATTATGAAAAATATTGACAAATATGAAAACTAAGAACAAAATTAATTACCAAATAATTAATTTCAACTATACGACATTAAATAATAATAATCTTAAACATTATAAAATAGTTAAGACCCTATAAAACATATCAATGTTTTGGTGATATCATAAGACTTTATAATACATCATAAAATTGCTAGCATAAAGAAATATTTCATTTTTTTTTTTGCTTTTCTTTGGTGATAAAATTTTATTACCAAAGATAGGATAAACGTTTTATATATTATAACCTAGTGATAATTTTTTCTTAATTATTATAATATTCTCTGTATTGCTATTCAAAATAAATACAGCAATCCCAATTAAGAGAAAGGGTCGTGGCACTGCTATTGGAAAAAATCTAGGTGGTAGGCGACGTAACAATTTAAAACTACTCGAAGTAATGTTTTAACGTACAAGGTTGTTGAGGGCGAGTACGCTGCTTTTGCCTGCCTCGTGGGCACCCAAATTAAAACTAATGTTCCTGGATATTACGATTCTTGGGAATCAGTGCCTTAACATTACAAGGACCAAGTCCTTGGCATAATCAAGGTAAAAAAATTACTAATTTTTTTCTTTCAAATGTGTCTTCAATATAGTATATATATTATTAATATGTTTATTTTTCAATTTAGTGGTTTTATCAAATAGAGGGCCGCTAGGATTTCTTAAAGTGTATAGATGGTATTGAACGAGAGAGGAAATATCAATATCGTCATAGGAAAATAGTAAGACTATACGAACACTTTGAGAAATACTACAAAAGATCAGAGGATTGAGACAAGTATCTAGACAACCCACCAAAGGATGTTAGCAAGGAGGAGTGGAAGCAGATTTGTCAGTTATTTACAAGTCCAAAATTTATTGTGCGCTCCCAAAAGAACAAGGAAAATCGGAAGAAACATAAGTATTCTACAATGCAGGGTACAAAATCTTTGGCGGACAATTGTCACGAAAGAGTAAGTGAAAGTTCAAATGTTATCAAAATTATTTTCTCTTAAATTATATGCTCTCCAACATTTGGGTTATATATTTTAGGCGAACCTGGACTTTACTGAATCATTGAATGTTGTTGCAAAAATTATAGCTACTCAAGTGCACGTATCGCAATTTAGTAATAATCTTGGTAAAACCAAGTATCATCCTCAAGGACTGAATCACCAATTACCAGTCAATTAATATTTTTGTTCTATTTGGTCTATTAGACTTTTGGTTCTTGTAGACAAAGCAAAAGAAAATATAAAGCAGAGAAACAATAATTAAAAATTCAATAAAACAATGAGTAATAACAAAACCTTAGATTAAAACAATGAAAGAGTAAATAAGGCGTTTAATCTCATCAACTATCCTCCTTATTAATCCCTAATACAGATGATCAATTTCTTCTTATTTCTACTTATTTTAATTAACGAGTTGACAAAAACAGTTTATAATCATACTATGAATTATAAACTCAACCTAGGTGAAAATTCCCTATATTTCTATGGCAAATTTAATCACAAAGATTGCATTAACCGCAACAACTCACAGAGATAGTTACACAATTAATCTAGATACTCTCGTTCCAAATTAGAATTGTGTCCTAAACAACCAGAGCAAATTCAAATCACACTCACTACTAGAAATATAGGTTTTTACTTCGGTTTTTATAGTGAGCATACAAAAAAAGCGAAGTAAAAACGTTTTCAAACTCTTTTACTTCGCATTTTGATTAAAAAACATACATATAATGACTATAGATGGCCAATCAATAATCAATCAATAAACACAGATTGTAAGGAATTGAAATGAAGATGAAGAAGACATGAAAATTGCATTAGTTCATAATAAAAATTCAAGCGATTCAACTAATAGCCATAAACAGAAAATTAGTTCATAATTTTCATTCTAATCACTACAAGAATTGACCACATTAGCAGCGGAGACCTCCGCCGCTAATAAGTGTAAAATCCACCGCTAATACGTATTAGCGGCGGTTCAATAATCAATCAATAAACCCGCCGCTAATGACTCGTCCCTAATTATTTGTTGCTATTAATGCTTATTAGCAGCGGACTGACACATCATCGCTGATATAATATTATTAGCGGTGGAGCACGCCGCCAATACCTTTGTCAGAGGCCTTATTATTTGCCGCGTGGTCCACCGCTAATATTGTTTTTATAATATTTTTTAAAATTTATTTAAAATAAATTAATATTTATTAAATTTAATTATTTTTAAAAATAATTCATAATAAAATTTAACAAAAGAAGTATTTAATTAATTTAAACATAACTAACATTAAAATTAATGTGAATAGTTTTAATATTTATCAACCTAGCTAATATCGCTATTGTCATTTAAAAATAAATACAGTATTAATTCAATCCAAATACATAAACTAATAACTAAATAAAATCATTAAGATTAATATTGAAATTGTCCTCATCTTCAAAATTTTGGTGTGGCTGTGAGGGCGACGGCTGTGGATGTGGCTGTGGTGGTAAGGGCGACAGTTGTGGCTGTGGCGGTGAAGGAATATAAGGTGGCTGTGATGATCGTCTGAGCGTGAGGTCCCCAAACTGATCTCGAGGCTGTGGCTGCGACCCTCCTCCAAACTCACCATACCTAACATTAGGTAGCGGAGGCTGCATCGATCCTCCTTGAAAATCGGTAAAGCTAAAATATAGTGGAGGAGACTGGGAAGAGCGTTAAAAAATGTATTGGTTTTGATACTGAGGAGGATGTTGCGATGACACATGTGGCGGATACGGTAGATGAGGCTGGTACTGCTGCTGTGGCAGATACTGTGAAAGAGGCTGGTACTATTGCTGTGGCGGTGTATGAAGGTCAGGATTGGTAGTGTTACTCTGAGAAGACGAACCACCTTCGGATTGTGGTGGCAAATACCTCTGTAGAAAACTGTCAAACCGTGGGTCATACAGATTACTGGGTTGCTTAGGTACAACCTTCTAAATTGTCTCACACATTGCCTTCATCATCAGAGCCATAGTAGTCATATCTTCATTAGGCGTAGCATCATTATTTGTTTGGGACTGACTTTGATCTGTAGAATTTGGCAGGCAGCTAAGCAGCAAAAACATTTAACAAATTTCAATTAGGAAGATGGTACCTAAAACATATCAATCATAGATGGCACCAGAAATGACAGAATTGTTACCAGGACAAACCGATGGAGAAGGCACCAGCACCGTGCTTAGAATTGACAATAAAGAACCCTGGATATGTTGAACTAATAAGAGCGAGTATATATTCATCAACTAAAAACTATAAAAAAATGAATACAAAATGTAATTTCCACGTCAGAATTAGGAGTATTTTTCTTTATAATTTGATAGACATTGGGGATTGTTGTCAATTTTGCTGATGTGTATGCTTATGAGTTTTGACCTCTTCAATCTCACCTTAAATAATTACACATTTAAGAAATTACAAATTTTGCTTCATAATTTTGCTGAAGTAAAATCTAAAGCATGAAATATTTCTGAATGCAATTCTATAAAGTCTAAACACAATTCTATTAAAGTCTTCATCTTTTCTTTTCCTTTTTTCTTTTTTATGCTTATTAACAGAGATCACTTTAGAGGGAAAATGTCAAACATTATTTCCTATAGATATTTGGCGTTAGAAAAATGACAAAAACTACTTTTGTAGTTTAGTTTTGTTATATCAAATCATCATTTAAAAACTTTAATCTCAACTTGTATGCAAAGTCCCTAAAAATTAACCAGTTATAGAAATAAAATTTGTTAAACAAAAGTTTCATTCTCAACCACTCCAATTACAAGCATAATACCAACTTTCATGAAAAAGATATCCCAACAAACAGAATAAATTAAAAAATAAATAAATATTTTTTTTATTGGGTTATGTTGGAAACAGACATCACTAACCGTTCTATGCAAACAATAAAAAAAAGTAAAAGAAAAATAGCCAAGGGAAGAAAAAGTGTAGCACAAAATTCATTTATTCAAGTGATTTTAGTTGGTGGGATACCATGAATGAATCAAGGAGCCGTGAGCAATATAGAAAAAGGGCTAGGATCAGACTAGTATTCCATAAACTCAAAACAACGACTATAATATCATTTGATATTTTTCTCTGTGCTATACCTCGCAGGGACCGACCAACCACGCAAAAAATAAGGTAGTGAAGACAGCGAAGTACTCTCTTGCAAATTTAGATTGTGGAAGCAATGTTTGTATCTGTCAAAAATTGATAATCCCAAATATTAGTTTCCATCTCAAAAGAACAAAAATAAATAAATAATAGCCAGATATATGAACTTGCCAGGGAGAGGATTGCCCTGGGAAAAGCTTTCTCAAGAGCTTGTATGACAAGTCGAATTCACGTTGTTGTCGACGGAGGAGATAACACGGAGATTAGAAATTTTTGTTTCAGTGATTTGGGAGAAGAAGACGATGAGGGGTAGAAACCGTAAAAGTATTAGCGGCGGGGCCTATCTGCTGCTATTAATATTGTCCGCCGCTAATAATATAATTAGCGGCGGATAAGACGCCGCTAATTAAAGAGATTACCCGGCGCTAATAAAAAGTGATTACCGCCGCTAATAAATCTTGAAAAAAAACCTTATCGTTTTCCTGGGCATTTCCTTTTGTATATTAGCGGCGGACTATCTGCCGCTAATAATTGAGAGTTCGCCGCTAATAGCTATTATAATATTTTTTTTAAATAAACGATGCATTACTAGCGGCAAAACCCCTTATCCGTCACTAATAACCTCTGCAATAGCAGCAGACATATGGCCCTATTTGTTGTAGTGAATCACAATTGAAATTAAAAACAACATAAAGAAGTACATAAAATAACAAACACTTGAGAAATCTCCCAGCTTATTGCAGCCACAAAAAACTGTCTTAATTCCCTCCTCCTCTATTTTTTTTTTCTTTATAAAACCTAATTTTTTTATTTTAGGAGAGGCGGGCTGCAACTCAACTTGCACCATGCCACGGCCCGTGTCTGTAATTCTTGCGGATCTGCATATCTGGGCCGCAGCCCGCCCATAGCCATGCCGTGGCCCGTGTCTCTGATTTCCGGTATTCAGCTCTGCTATGCCGCGACTCTCCTTAGCCATGCTGCGGCTTGAGTCTCTGATCCAAAACATTGATTCTTTTTAAAGGGCTGGCCGCGGCTCCAAAGCACTCATGTCGCGACCCTTAAGACATTTTTTAACTCATGCATTTTTAAGCCTGAAAAATCACCAACTCCTCCAAATCACATCGAGATCCTTCCTTTGTCAAAAATATCACCGAAACTTGGATATTTCTTCTCTTTTTGGACCTTTTTCCTCCAAGTACTCAAATAATCAATACGATTACTATTAATTATTGTTAATGATAATAAAACACTAGTGGTATGATCGACTATTCATTTATTGCTTAAAAAATGAATAATTATTTAACATTCTGTCAAACTGTCAATACGATTTTATTTATCAACATTAATTGATATGTACATAATAGCAATACTCATGAGTAACACTAACAATGCTCACTAAGACCAAGATTGTATATATATTCATGAACTTTGTGTGTAATCAAATGGTTTAATAGAACCATATATATTAATTGCTAGAAGAACAATATTTAATATTGTGATTAAAATAATCAGTTTTGTAACTAATTATAAATTATAGTTATATTTATTTTTAAAATAAAATAAATCTTAGTTAGTGTTTTAAGAAACAAAATATTTTGAATAAATAATCTGTTTGTCAGACTTTCCTAATAGGGATATTCTTCCCTTATTTTGTGAGCTGCGAAATAAGGACATTCGTCTGCTATAAATAGGAGTCCTTGCAGCTTGGAAAACTCACTTGTTCAGAGTCTACATTGTTTATCATTGTGAAGAGTGAATATTGTATTTTTGTGAGATTAAAAGTGGAAATACTTATTCTCGTTTTATTGTGCATGTTGCACATTTTATTTATACACATTAGTCCTTAGGATTTAACCTGTATTTTCCATTGTGTATGCTTATGCATTCTTCGGGAGGAGAGCTGCTCTAAGTCTTTCTTCGGGAAGAAGAAAGCATAAAGGCATTCGGGAGAGGAGCCAAGCAAGTCTTTCTTCGGGAGGAAGAAAGCAGCCAGACTTCATCGAAGAGAGTTCAAGTAGAGCAACTGACTATGACAGAAATGAGATTGGTGGAGTGATACAAAAGAATGCGACAATAATATAGAGGAAGTCTAATTTTGTATAAGTCATTGCTTTGGTATTTGTGTTCATTACTAATAAGTTTCTAATCTGAGTGTGGCTACATGGACTAGGGTAACTGAACCATGTAAAAATCTAGTGTGTCGTTTTTTATTATTCTTATTAATTTCTAGTTTAAATCTGAACTAGTAGTATTCATGTCGGATTAATCAAATTGTATGTTTGACTTAGTAAAGGCTTATGTAATTAAATTAAGAAAAACTGAATTTCAACATAAAACATCATATATATATATATATATGTATACTGAACTAAGCATATCCAAATTATCACATGCAGATCCTACGTAGGTAAGTCGTCACTGAATACGATCACACTACGTACATAAATAACATGTGCTAGCGCGCTAGCTAGTGGATATAATACCAGGTGATCATGTATACATATTTATTATTTATATAACATATAATAATCTCTCTTATTAATTCGCTACCCACGAAAGATCGAGAGTCTTTGGCATGATCAGTAACCTAAGGGTAAGGGTGCCGACCCATCGGACCAGGTTTGCCTCCTTCAGGGGAATGATTTGATTCTGGCTTCACTTCTGTTGCCGTTTGGACCGAATCGTGGTGGTGTCCTCCTCCATCATGGTGGTGGTGGTGGTGGTCACCTCCATCATGGTGGTGGTGTCCCGCATGAGAGAGAGTACTGCTGCTGAGAACCACCACTGCTAAGATCACCACAAAGAAAATTTTAGAAGACATTTTTTGTGCCAAGGAGAGTAGCTAATTTTGAGGTGTTGGTGCAAGAATCCTGATCCAACTCATTGAGAATTTATAATGGGCACGAGCAAGTAAGGTCTTCAAACGTGTGTGTCTCTCTCTTTATATAAATCTATATATTTATGTATATAGTTTGAGTGTCACATCCATATAGATATGTATATTTTGGCATATATGAGTGTTAGGTTGGCCATAATAGTTTCTTGTTGAACCATGTAACCGTACGTATAGTAAAAGTGTGAGTATAGGTTTCCGATAAGACCAGGTAAAATAATGATAACGTAAGTACAAAACTTAATAAACTAAATTTACTGAGATAGCGTAAATCTTAATTATATGGCACTTGACAAATAGATACACCAAATCTATTTTTTATAAATATGACTTTGTGCAAATATATGGAAACAATATGTAGGGTCCTTTGTAGAGAGCAAAGACTCAAGACGCTGACATTTGGGTGTCAAACTTCAAAAGGAAAGATAAAACATTTGACAAACTTGTTTGATTCCTTACTCGTAAAACGAGACAAAGTATTAAGTCATGGAAAGAAATTTGAAACACTTTAGGATTTACAATGTTTTTTAAATGAGGTTGTCTAGGCACACTTAGGAATTGGCTTAACTTGTTCACAACATAAGAAATATATGGTTGAGTAATGGTCAAATAAATTAATTTACCGATTAAACTATGATAAGAAGTAGAATCAGTAAGAAGTTCTTCTTCATCTTTACTTAGTCAAATATTAGGTTCCATTGGTGTGGAAGAAGATTTGACTATCATATTACCTTATTTAATTGTCTCAGTAATATAAAAACTGTGAACTCCTTATACCAAATGACCCCTTAGAGTAAACTTAGCAACATGGGTAAAAGTGTGTAAATAATCAATGCCATGTTGCTAAGTTTATCTTTTTGCAACTAAACGTGTCTTGTATATTTCAACATCACCATTGGACTTGTATTTTATTTTATATACCCATTTATTGCCAATGACATTATGGTCATGGGGTAAGGACATAATAGTCCATGTATTATTATCAATGAGAGCAGTATGTTCATTTTGAACTTTAGAAGCTTGTTTGTAGCTAGTTGGTTCGGATATAGTATGAGCAACTAATATAGCATGTCTAAAATGTGAACGAAATTTATCATAAATGATAAAATTATTTAGTGGATGAGCAGTAGATTACTCACATACATAGTCCTTTAGATATGAAGGTCTTGTAATCGGCCGACCAACTCAAGAAACTTCTTAGGGCTGATTATTAAGAGTTGTAGCTTGGGTAAGCCTAATAGTCTCAACAAATGGAATTGCATTAGAAGAATGACGGTTAAAAATAGAGTTAAAAGTGTCAATAGAACTAGATTGAGGCATAGGGAAAATATTTTCATAAAAAATGAAATATCTTGAATGGAATGGGTGGTTATATTAAGTAAAGTATAAGCTTTGATACCTCGAGGATAGACAATAATCATGCAAGCACAAAATCTAGGAGTAAACTTATTGTGTTTATTATCAAATTGTGCAAGCATAAAGAAGGCAACCATAATTGCAAAGATGTGCATAAGCTCGTAATTTTTCATGTAAATCGTCAAATGATGATTTAAATTTTAAATGTAGATAGAATTAATAGGCTTGTAAAGGATGGTCCTTTAAGAGAACTATCTATTGGATCTCTCCCTATTTGTGAGTCCTATTTAGAAGGCAAGATGACCAAGAGACATTTCTCTGCTAAAGGTTCAAGAGCTACAGAACCACTCCAATCAGTACATACGGATGTTTGCGGTCCACTTAATGTACAAGCAAGAGAAGGTTATGAATACTTCATCACTTTCGTTGACGATTATTCAAGATATGGTTACCTATACTTTTTTTTTTTTGACAATATATGGTTACCTATACTTAATGCAAAGAAAATCTGAAACTTTTGGAAAGTTCAAAGAATTTCGAGCAGAGGCTGAAAAGAAATTAGGTAAATCACTGAAAGTTCTTTGATCTGATCGAGGAGGAGAGTACTTGGATTTTGAATTTGAAGACCATTTGCGTGAGCATGGTATTCAATCCCAATTCACAGCACCTGGAACACCACATCAAAATGGTGTTTAAGAAAGATGGAACAGAACGTTACTAGATATGGTTAGATCAATGATGAGATTCTCATCATTACCACTGTCATTCTGGGGCCATGCAATTCAATGTGCTCTATACATATTGAATGTTGTTCCATCTAAGTCTATCCAGAAGACACCCATGGAATTATGGAATGGTTGTAAACCTAGTTTACACCATCGCATTTGGGGTGTCTTGCACACGTGCTTTTTGGAAAGACCGGGAAGTTGGAATCACGCTTTGAAGTGTGCATGTTTGTGGGCTATTCCAAAGAAAATAGAGGTGGAATTTTCTATAGTCCCAAAGAAAATAAAACATTTGTATCGACAAATGCAACTTTTCTTGAACATGACTATGTTAATAACCATAAACCTCGCAGTAAGGTTGTATTGGAGGAGATGGTCTCGAATGAAGTTGCAAAGTCACCAGCAACAACCAATGAAAAAAGACAAGAGGAAACGGCTAGTTCTAGTCAGAATAGTAGAGAGCCTTGTCGTAGTGGGAGGATTAGTAAGCAACCCATACTCTATGAACACGAAGTTCAAATGCTTGTGTCTCACACAAACAAAGATGATCCATTGACATTTAAAGATGAAATGAATGATTCTGACAAGGACAAATGGCAAGACGCCATGAACCAAGAAATGGAATCGATGTATTCCAATTCTGTCTGAGTTCTTGAAGATCCACCTGAGAATATCAAGCCCATTGGTTGCAAGTGGATATTCAAGAAGAAAAGATGAGTGGATGGGAAAGTAGAGACTTTCAAAGCAAGGTTTGTAGCCAAAGGCTATACACAGAAATAAGGGGTTGATTATGTAGAAACTTTTTCTCCTGTGGCCATGCTAAAATCCATTCGTTTACTCTTGTCCATTGCTGCGTGCATGGATTATGAGAGTTGACAAATGGATGTCAAAACAACTTTTCTGAATTGCTACCTTGACGAAACCATTTGCATGTCTCAAACAGAAGGGTTCGAAGTAAAAGGTCAAGAGAAAAAAGTTTGCATGCTTCTTAGGTCCATCTATGGACTCAAACAAGCTTCTAGATCTTGGAATCTTAGATTTGATGACATAATTAAAATGTTTGGTTTTGAACAAAAAGTTGACGAACCTTGTGTCTATAAACAAATCAAAGATGGTATAGTAGTATTCCTCGTGTTCTTTACGTTGATGATATATTACTGATTGGCAATGACGTAACATCATTATCAAAGGTAAAGAACTGGTTAGCTGAACAATTCTAAATGAAAGATTTGGGAGAAGCCAAGTATGTACTTGTTAGGAACGAGTTTCCTAATACGCAGCGCAATGGTGGTGTGGTTGGCCCAGTGTACAACAAAAATTTTGTAACATATTTAAACTACCTTTAAATATGCGGATCCATTAATATACATACATTAATCATAAACAGGATAAGGATAGAATTCATACCTCTTGAAGCCTATCAAGTGTGCTTGCTATCTTTTCGTATTTAGAACGATCTTCCTATCCAAGCCGCTCCCACGTACTCACACCAAGATCTTCCAAAGCATTCTCTACACCTCAAGAAATGTGTGGGCACTTAGAGAATGAAGGATAGTTTATTTGTGATTCTACTTGATGTACTCAACTCATGAGATCAAGAGAATAGGCCTAAGAATTGGTTCTTTATTTTCAGGGAGAGAAAACTATCGTTTTTTGTCACAGAGCGAATGTACAGAGTTGTCTCACATCACTTATCTGAATAATTTTCTGATTAGTCATACTTAAAAGAAAATATTCAAATTTTAAAAAATAAATCTGTAACCATTTTACAATTTACTTTTTAATTAATTAATTATTCTATTAATGAAAAAATCCAAAAACCAATTTTTGGAATTATCCATTAATTAATTAATTAAATAAATAAAATTGAAAATCTCATCCCTGAAAATGCTGGCCCTACACGCCACACACAGTCCATGGACTGTGTGTGAACGTGTAGCTTCCTAATTTCTAGGGATATTGGTTTTTCAAATTTTATTTAATTATTTATTCAAATTAATTTGTCAGATAAGATCTAACAACCTGATAACTAATTCAAATTTGAATTCAAATTAATTATCTCTTTAATTAATTATAAAATATAATTAAATATTTGAATAAATATCAATCTTTTAAATTCAAATCTAATTTGAACTTATCAGATTATTTTCTCCCACTCAAATAAAGATATTTAATTAATTATACCAATGAATTAAATCTAAAATTTTTCGAAAATAAATATTTAATTTATCATAATTTCGAAAATTACAATTAATTATTTAAATAAATTTCGAAATTTATTTAATCATTTAATATAATTTCGAAAATTATACAATAATTAAATATGAATTAATTTTATTAACTACAACTAATTTGTAATTAATTAATTAATCACCATTATCATATAATTGCATATTTGGCCTGAAGAACAAGTTTCTTCTTAAATATGTCTTTAAACTATTTTCCCTTCATTTCAACTCTTACCTTGAACAGTGTTGATAGAGCCGCTATGGGGACCTATGGACCTATAATTCCAAGCTCCAATAAATTTGAGATTATTAATTAAACTCTTTAATTAAATAATCTTAATTTATTAATCTCATGATTATTCCACTATAAATATGAGACTGCACTCTTGTAATTATAGACATTTCATTTACTGAGTACTTTATAATCATAAAGCGTCCATTGATATAATCATTGCATACAACTTGACCTTCTAATAATGGTTCATAATTAATCGGGAATAAAATTACCGTTTTACCCTTTTAATTATCTCTTGTTTCCTTAAGTACCATTGACTCTACTAGTGAAGGTTAATTCATAACTTAATTATGAATTTGAGCTCAATAACCTTTCAGTCCCAAAAGTCAACCCTTAAGAGAACCACCATTCAATCTCTTGCGAGAAGGTATAGATTCCATATCTGTATACTATGTCCCCAGCCATCTATATTAATGAGTTCCCAAAACAAAAGTTTCTAGCATGATCATTCTGACAGACCCTAACAAGTGAATCAAAGAACTCATATAATATAAACAGGAGTTCATAGTAACTTCAGGATTACAATCAATTTGTATATGATCATCAGTTGATATATTTAATTAATACTTCTAAACGGTATTTAACTAAGTATTAATAAACATATCTGGTCCAATTCTATATATTCTCTAATACATAAAGCACCTCCACTAAAGTGTCCTACCACACTAGTGATCCAGATCTAGATCACATGTATTCATAATACTAGTTGACCGTACTTGCAGTAATTAATCTAAAGATTCCATAACTTTTTTTTACTGCGAACTATTCAAGTTCATTTATCTCAAACACAATCCTCCCGTACTAATACGTGTTTGAGATCACATATATGAACTTAGGAATTTTTCTGATATTTACATAATATTATCATAGAATAATATAGTCCATAAAATATATGCATAACAAATTTAATTAATTTATTTATTTCATAAAGACAATGTCTACTACATATGCTTTTAGGGCACATTTCCAATAGTACTAGGCATTAAAATTCTTAGAGATAGAAAGAACAAGACTTTGGCACTGTCTCAAGCAACTTATATTGATAAGGTGCTAGAACGCTTTAATATGCAAAACTCCAAAAAGGGTGATATGCCAACCCGTTCTGGAGTAGTCCTTTCCAAGGAGTAGTGTCCCAAAACACCTTAGGAAGAGGAAGATATGAGACAATATCCCTATGCCTCAGCCGTAGGCAGTCTTATGTACGCTATGCTTGTTAGGAAAATATGTATTTGTCTCAATGGAAATGGTAAGAAAATTACAACTCTATGCAAAAATATTACAATAAACAAGGATTGATTAATTAAAGTGTTACAACTCTATAACTGAAAATACAAATGAACAAAAGAAGAGGAAGAAGAAGAGAATAGTGAAATACAACTCTAAGCAAAAGATTGCAAATAAAGTAAAGTATTTGGAACAAAAGAAAAGAAAAGATTACGACTCTTAAACAAGAAATACAAGTAAATAGAGAAGAAGAATATAAAGATGAAAAGCAATAGAATGAAAGAAAGGAACAAGAAACAAAAGATAAACAACTCTCACTCACACTACCAAAGTGAAGAGTGTTAGGGATCACCAACTTGAACAAGGTTTGAAACCTTTTTCCAAAAGCTTATTTCCCCCTAACTCAAGCACTAAGGAATCTCTCACAGATTATAGGAAATGCTTTCTGGAATAATCAAGCCTCAAGGTGTTTCTAGCCAAGTGCTCTAATAGATAGAAAAGTTGTGTCTTTCAAGTGAGCAATAGGCTCCTATTTATAGAGTTTAGAGACATCATTTGAATTTCAAATTCTACCAACCTCCATGGCTGTTACCAATGATAAATTGGATGTTTATGGAATTAAAAGTGAGATTTGTGAGTTATTTGGGTTTTTGGAGCCATTCAACACAGTTTGGAAAAAACTGAAAAATTGACAATTTTTGGCCTGTGGCGGCGGCCAGGGACATTAGTGGTCGCGGCCAATGACCATTTTCAGCACAAAATTTTGTGTTGTTTTTCCAAACGGTTCCAAACCTTCCCAAATGATTTTGTAACCCCCAAAACACATTATTGGGGTTAAAATCATATCTCTAACAACCATTTCACATATGACTTTATGAAATTCATCTCAATATTGTGTAACACCAAATTTACACAATAAAGGGTAATATTTGGAAATTACAAATTTGTAGCTGAATTTGTAACACCAAATATGTTACAATATGTGACACTCTTTGTCACATTTATTTAATCTAAAACATTATATTATAATATAATATAATATTACATTATATTATAAAATAATATAACATTCCCCCACTAGATTAAATAGTTATCTTATTGTAACACTTATTTAATCAATCATTATATTTTAAAATATAACATTTCCCCCACTTGATTAAATAAGAACTCTCTCTTATATGAGTCATTGCATTAGTGCATAAAGTAAAGTGTTTTTCAACTTGAACTTTACTATAGTGTAATTATCACAAAATTTGTCAAAAATTTGGTTGCCCTAGGCATTGAACCATCTTTTCATGATAAAAAATCGGTGATAACACACACACCTTTGCGATGTTCACTTGAGACCTCTATGTCTCACTTTGCACCATTAATGACCATGTTTACTTTCCATTCATGGACGTTCTTCAGAATACTCCCAATTCTCATGAGAGGCGGCACCACCCCTATATGTGACACTCTTTGTCACATTTATTTAATCTAAAACATTATATTATAATATAATATATAACATTACATTATATTATAAAATAATATAACATTCCCCCACTAGATTAAATAGTTATCTTATTGTAACACTTATTTAATCAATCATTATATTTTAAAGAGTTAATGAAGGAGGTACATGAAGGCTTTTGCGGGGACCATGCTGGGGGACAAAGCCTGTCGAAAAAGATCCTAAGGCAGGGATATTTCTGGCCAACAATGAATGAAGACTCCATGGAGTTCATGCGAAAATGTGACAAGTGTCAAAGGTTTTCTAAAATCCCGCGAGCAGCTCCCAATGAGTTAAAGCAGATGCAGAGTCCATGGCCCTTTGCGGTTTGGGGAATAGATCTAATTGGATCTTTGCCTACGGGGAAAGGTGGTGTAAAGTACACAGTGGTTGCTGTCGACTACTTCACCAAATGGGCCGAAGCTGAGCCACTCGCGACCATAACGACGAAGAAAGTGCTTGACTTCGTAGTCAAAAACATCATTTGTCGCTATGGATTGCCAAAGAAGATAGTCTCGGATAACGGCACCCAGTTCGACAGTGATCTATTCACATATTTCTGCAAACGTCACGATATTATCAAAAGATTTTCTTCAGTCGCTCATCCCCAGGCAAACGGGCAAGTCGAGGCAGTTAACAAAACGCTGAAGGATACACTGAAGAAAAGACTTGAAGAAGCTAAGGGAGCATGGCCAGAACAGTTGCCTGAAGTCCTCTGGTCGTACAGAACTTTCCACTGAATAGCAACAGGTCATACCCCATTTTCCTTGGCATACGGGTATGAGGCCATGTTGCCTGTTGAGTTGGATCCACCCTCTAACTGCAGAATAACATACGACCAGGATTCTAATAGCCAGCTACTGATGGAATCCTTGGACTCAATTGATGAAAGGTGTGAGCAAGCCCAGCTCCGAATAACTGCATACCAGCAGAAGGTCGCCCGGTATTTCAACTCCAAAGTTTGAGAAAGAAAATTCAATGTTGGAGACCTTGTGCTTCGAAGAGTTTTTCTTAACACCCGCAACCAAGCTGCTGGAGTACTCGGGCCAAATTGGGAAGGGCCTTACCAGATTGATGAAGTCCTTCACCCAGGCACTTATAAACTTGCATGCTTAAACGGAGATCTCATTCCTCGATATTGGAATGGAGAACACCTGCGCAAGTATTATCAATGAACAATTCTTCTAAAAGCATTGGCTTGTATAAATTTTACTTTTTACAAGTTTTGTGTAAGATCTTATTGATCACTCGTAAAGACATGTTTAGTCCATTTACTACGAGAATAAAAGGGACTGTGCTCAGCCAGTCATTTCTTGCCAACCATTGTATTTATTACAAGTATTTTCTCATTACGTGTGTTGTTTTGCTGTATTATAATTCTAATCGCATTGCTACGAGCAGTAACGTTCAGGCAGGTTCTAGTCAAGGCAAGTGACCGAGGACCTAAAGCTCCCCGATCACTTGGGGGGCATACAAGGTACAAGTAAGCAAAGCATATCGTTAAAAGGTATGTAAACAGATGAGCAAAATAAGTGAAAGCATGCTAGGGCACTTAGAGTATTTTTCAAAATTTTGATATTTTGTTAAATCAAACCAAAGTGCTATGCTAAGTTTGGTCATACGAACAAATAGATGTTATAATATGAATATCAAATCGATCCTTTTACACCGCGAGCAGTAACTTCTTGGATGTAATTGTTCAAAATAAAAGTAAGAGCTGCCCATGCAGCAAAACCAAAGAAAATTTATATTGTCTTTACATCACGACCCGTAGGTCGTGTAGTTAAAAAAGAAAGAAATATAAAAAGAAAAGACTAAGGAGCTTGAGGAGCTAGAGGATCCTGGGGAGGATTCTGGTCGACAGCTTCGTTGTATGCACCCTCCATCCTGGCAGCCAGCGAGATTTTGGGGGAAGCAGGGACCCTCGATCCTTCTTCTTCAGCCAGCTGAGCCGCGCAGCTAGCCAGCTCAGCTTCCCTCGCATTCTTAGGAAGGTAGTCAAAGTTGGCACCCTGATTGTGCTTCCATAAATTGTAGAAACATCTCAGGGTGGCATATTTGTACCTCTCTAAGTTGACAGCGTTGGTCTTATCCAAGTCCTTAACTTGACCCTCCAAATCTCTGGTTTCTTGCCTGCTCGCGATCAAGTCTAGCTCGAGCTGCTTAGCCACTTTGAAGTTAGAGTGGTTGGACTCCTTGTATTGGTCCCTCTGCTCGCGGGCTTTTTCAAGAGACTTTAGCTTCTCCTCCAACTCCTTAGCCAGTTGGGCCTTTTTCGCAGCCACTACCGCCAGCTGATAAGCATGTCTGGCCTCAACAGCTTTGAGTTCATCCTCGTGCCGTTGCTTCGAGGTCCTGGCCTGCTCAGTGACTACACCCAGGTGGATGCGCTTGGCAGTAAGGGTTAGCATGGCCTGCAGTCAAAATAAAAAATTAGACAAACAGTAAACTAACGAAGACCTGATTTCACAAAAGGAGATAACTTACACTAGTGAATTCGTTTAGGGCTCGGTTCAGGATTGGGTCAACACCCATCGTCTCCGTAGTCGCCATTGCCTCTCGGCAACGTTCGTGCTTCGCGATTTTGGTGACCCTTTCCTTAATCAGCTTAAAGGCACGACCAACCATCAAGTTCTCGGGTGGGCAGGATCCTCCTGCTGAGGTTGGTCAGATGGGGGGTCGAGAGAAGGAATCGACCTGGCCATAGCAGATGGAGTCTGCTGTTCGCGGGGAGAAGAATAAGTCGCGGTGGCAGAGGGCCTGTCCTCCGAAAGGCCTGTATTCCAGGCCTTCTTCGCCTAAGGCTCTTTGCTGCTCTCCCCAGTATGTCTCTTATTGTTTTCTTTTTGCTTGGAGGGGTAGCAGCAACCTCTGGGGTGCTGTAAAAATCGAACACGTTGGTGGAGTCCATGCCTGAAAAACAAGAACAAAGTCAAACAGTGAGATAGCATGAATAGCCAAACACATTACATCAGAAAAAGAAACAAAAAATGATTACAAAGTCCAATACCTGAGCTATTATTACTGGTCACTACACTACAGACTCTACTAGTCTTACACTCATTCTTTGACACTAAGAAGTCTGACCCTAAGTGTGGAGCATATTTAAAATTGTCATCCCCGTCGAATAGATGATAGGGAATTGGCAAGTTGTCTAAAAGCGAAATTACTATACCGTTGTCATCCGACGAGTTGTCAGAGAGGTCGGCAAGCTTGGTGGCCTTCTGCTTTCCTATCCCTAAGGGGGTCGAGGTCCTCTCTGCTCGAGGAGTGCTAGAAGGTTCCCTAATCGTGACCCCAGTCAGTCTCCTCCGTGGAGGTGACACTTGAGGTTGCTGCTCGGGTTCCTCTTTATCGCGAGCACTCCCTGCTGAAGGCCCCCTCGTATCCGATTGAGGGGCCCAGAGGCCAGCCAACCTAAGGTTAGCCTCTGTAACCAGATTCTTGACACTCTTTCCAACATTTGACATGCTGGCTAAGAGTGCCGATGTCGACTCCATTCTCGGAGTTGGGTTTGGTCGTAGCCACGGGCCTGGAAGACATCAAAATTTTAAGACATTGTGGAGGAAAACACTAAGTGAAGAAGTCAGCCAGCGATATGAAAGTTTTACTTCCTCGTGCGAAAGCCAGGTTGTCCGCAACCAAGTCAGCTGTAAGGAAGTAATCTTGGTAGTACCTCCCCACGTTTGAGATGTGGGTCGTGTCAGTCAGGAAAGTGCGCCCAATTTCCTGATGACAAAGGTGGAAGAACCCCGTGCCTTCATGGTTGAGGTTAGATTTGAGGTCGAACTGGTAGTTGACCTCATGAGGCGATGGCATGGGCCATTTTTTCTGGCTACACAGGATATAGAGTGCAGCAAGCATCATATATCCATTCGGGGTTATTTGAAAGGGGGAAACTCCAAAATAGTTGGCCACCCTCTGAAAGAATGGGTGAAGAGGCAAGATGGCCCCTGCCTCAATATGAAACCGCGACCAGGCGCTATATGCGCCTCCAGGCAGATTAGCCCTTAGGTCTGGGTTGGGCTTGACTAGGGTCACCCCTGGCAGACCGTATTTCCTTAATTAGTTGGTGATCATTCTGACCGTCACCCTACTTTCAGAGACTACATGCCACTCAACATCCGACTAAATAGCGTGTCGAGGGCGGGCATGTCTTTGGATGTTTGGGTTGGGAGCATTTTCATCTCGACCACTGGTCGAGGGAGCATCAGCCGTAGCAGCAGGCTGATGGGAAGTGTCAAAGCATTTTCTTTTCTAGGCCTTGGTTTTGGTGCGAGCCATGTTTCGGGTCAAGACTGGGGAAGTGTTTGGATTAATACGAGAAAAGGGAATATCGGGTATCAATGTCGAGGGTTGTTCTTCGTCCTTGAGAAGTTGAGCTAGCAGATCATCATTGATGAGTCTTTCTCCTCCCCACGGGTCTTGCATATAAACTACAAACAGACAAAGGAGGAGATAAGACGCACAACCTGGGAGCTTATGTTGAAAGTTGGAATAACGTTGCTCGCGTCTATCGACCAGCAACATTCTAACCGAAACACTAAGTTTTATGCGAGCAGTTTAAAAAATGGATCAAAAAGTGAAAGTAAAAAGTTTTTCTGAAAAAAGCTTTTCCAACTCCAAAGGGGCGGGAAAAACCCAGTTTTTCAGCTAGCCTAAAAATCGAATTTTTACTTCGATTTTATGCCGTAAACCCATGATCCTGACTATCAAACTGATTTCTAAATTTTATAGAGCAAAACTACACTACCCTATCAAGCATCAAACGGTATATACAAATTCTTCACAAATTTCTACCCAAGAACACAAAAAGTTTCAGTGCACAGAAGCAACATGCATGGTATCTCAGAGGGTTAAATGTCGAAGAAAATTTACCTGAATGAAGATTGGAGATCCTAAAAAGGAGTAGCTTTGGGTTTGTAGGCGAAAGATCCTTAGCAAAGCGACTGAAAACTTTGAAGTTCTGGGCTCTGGAATATAGTTCTTGAGAGTTCTTGGCAAAAAGATGGCGTGTAAAGAGTTAAAAGAAGAATGTGGGGATTATTTATAGAAACTGAGGTGTGCCGAAAATGGGTAATCATGAGTTACCTTTTTCAAGGCATGGGGGAGTGTAACAACCGTCGGAATGGTTTCTTGAAAACTGAAAAGGCATTATTGGACGTGATTAGGTCACAGTTTTCAAGATCGCACTAGAGGCTCTGACAGATTTCGTGGGGCATACGAAAAGTTATTTTCCTAAGTTTACTTATTGGTGGTCGCAATAAATAAACTTGGGGGGCAAATGTTTATCCATAAATCAGCTGCTGATGATGTGGCAAGGATTTTCAACACGTGGCGGACACGTAGCAGAGATACGGCTCGCCTATCGACCAACATTATTTCCCCACGAAAAGATTTATGTTTTATATACGACCAGCTTGGTCATATATTTCGTTCATTTATGTAAAGATCTGTACAGTTGTGATGATATCCGAGAATATCTCTTCATTATGACTTGCAGATCCGATCATTAAGGATAGATATTATTTCCTAATTCATGTAACTCTTCCTGAGCCTATAAATACACAAGAAATAACTCAAGGAAGGGGATCGATATTTTTCTTTCGGAATTATAGTACTATTATCTATCGTTGTATTGCTTTCTTCTTCTAAGGTCTGTGAAACTCAGAAACCCTAGTTCTTTGATCACACATTTGGAGCTCAATATTATTAATAATATCAAATGGACGTAGGTCATTACCAATCACTGGGGCCGAACCACTATAAATCTCTGTGTTCTTTATCTTTCCATTAGATTATTTTCAAGCTCTATATCATTTTCCTATCGTTTTCTAGACTCCGTGTCGTTGACCAAAATCAGGGTCAACAATATGAAACTTTGCTTAAATTTTAATTATTTTCAGCATCTAAATAGTTATAATTACAATTTATTTTATATGATGATATATATTATAGTAATTTAAGACATATTGCAAATTTTTAAGGGGTTTAAACGAGAATAGAATTCATAGACACAATGATAGTTTTCAAGAAATTTGGAATAATTTACAAAGCCGAAAACAAAGTTCAAACAGCTTGTTGCACACATGCATGCTTTTGTTTTTTTTATACATATGTAAAATTCAATTGTTTTAACATTCACTACAAGAAAAATTAGTTTTAGATTAGGGGTGATGACCTGTCGCCCCTAATATACAAGTATGGAGTTGCCCCTAATATTGTGTCTGTCGCTCGTGATAATGAGATATTTTGACCATAATTAGTTGAGAAATTTAGGCACTGTGTTTATTTTTGTTAAAATTATTTTTGTGCCCATCGCCCTTAAAATTTTCTTATACCCAGACCCTCGTCCCTCCGCCATTCATACCTTTACTCAAAGAAAAGAAAACGCAACAGTAACCTCTTTATATCATTCTCTCTCATTTTCTCTAAATCAAACCCCAATAATTCTATCCTATTTTCTCCAAATCAAACTCCACATTCAAATCTCTCCCATTTCCCCCATGAGTTTAATCCTTTTGGCCACACGAGATTATCATACATTATGTGACTTGTGGTTTTGATGAACTGCAATCTCCCGCCTCGACTATGTATGAAGGAGAAGTATTTTATGCTAAATCTCCTTATTCCTAGTCAAAAATCACTTGGTAAAGACATGGATGTATTTCCAAGACCCTTGGTGGATGAGTTAAAATATTTGTGGATTAACAAGGTTGACACAAGAGATGGCACAAAGAATGAGTTGTTTAAGATGCGTGCAACCCTTCTGTGGATAGTTAACGATTTCCTTTCAATGTAAATGGTTCAATAAAGATCCGAAAAAGAAGAAAACAATTATTGAAAATAATCTCACAAGTATCAATGTGAGCACTTAATGGAATATAGATGAACCGTTCATGCTAGCTAGCCAAGAGAAACATGTTTTATACATCGATGATCTCGTTAGAGGACGATATTGGAAAGTTGTCCAAGAAGTGAACCATCGACAAGTTTGGGACATTCCAGGCGCTTTAGATATGATTACTTATATTAATGTTGTACATAACATCAACTCATCGATTTTTTTTTGATTGTGGATCTTGGAGAGTTGGTTGTCCAACAATATGATGCACCATCGACACAAGTAAACACTGCCCATCAACTTTCTTCAAATGTTCATAATGATGATGGATTAATTAATTAATGACAATGAATATTATATGGCAAACATTGTAGAAGAAGCAGAAGATGAGGATGAATTGCTTGTCGACCTTAAAGATGATAATACTGATCTTGCGTGCCCGAAAGATGTTAATTTAACTGGTGATGATAGTGACTATTCTACATAGTTTTGTATCTTTGTAAAAATATTATACATATTGAGAAATAAAAACTTTGTTTCCAAATAGAATGTTTCAAAGTAACTAACCAATTAAAATAATACTCACTATAAAATTAATTATAAATAAGAATTAAATTTTAAAATAGATAAGTTAAATTACAGTCGTGTTAGCAGATGTCAACAGATGTGGCTAGAGCCCATGGTGGATACCCTGACAATGATCCTCCACCGGATTCTACTAGGATCTCGACTTCATGCAAGTCAGGTAGTTATTTTTGTTTTTTTTATTCTAGTATATATGCTTATCGTAAATATAATAATATTCTTCGTATTATTATTCAAAATAAATACAGCAGTCCCAATTAAGAGAAATGGTCGTGGCACTACTATTGGAAAAATCTAGATGGCAGACGACGTAACAATTGAAAACCATTGGAAGTAATGTTTTGCCCACGAACGTACAAGGTTGTTGGGGGCGAATATGCTGCTTTTGTCTGCTTTGTGGGCACCCAAATTAAAATGAATGTTCCCGGATATTACGATTCATTGGAATCAATGACTCAACATTACAAGGACCAAGTCCTTGGCATAATTAAGGTAAGAAAATTATTAATTTTTTTTTCAAATGCATCTTTAATATAGTATATATATTATTAATATGTTTAATTTTTAATTTAGTGGTTTTATCAAATGTGGGGCTGCTGAGATTTCTTAAAGTGTATAGATGGTATCGATCGAGAGATGAAAGATCGATACCGTCGTGTTGACCGCGTTTTTGGCCAACGACGTGTAGACGTCAAAATGACAAAAACCTTCAAGAGAAATAAACGACACAGATGATTTTTATAGTGGTTCAGCCCCAATATGTTGGTAATAGCCTAATCCACTTAGAGTTATGATTATGGATCTACACTCAAGATCAGATGAATCTGAGTCAATTGAGTTTCTTTAGTGCAGATTACAAGAATACAAGAGTTCTCTCAAGATACAAGTACTCTCCCTCTAGAAAATTAGAATCCGAATCCTTTTTATGATGCCATAAGCCTTGTATTTATATGTAATGACCCACTAATCTAGACTATTTGGACCATTAACGAATCTATACATAAAACTTACATTTTTGCGGAAATACCATAATTTTATTGAAACTTGTGGAAACAAAGGTTACTTTCATAAAATAAGTAGGATATGGGTACCCATCGTCTTTAAAACAAAAACAACTTAAAGTAAAAAGGGTTACATAGAAAATGTGGAAAATACATTTGAAACCATAAAAACATAAAGAAGACTACATCCTCGAATCGAATAACGCTCGGCCCCTTGACTCCATTCACCATCGATACACATCCTCTAAGCGTCACGAATCTTGCCGCCTCTAAAGCTTATTTCCTGCACATAAACAGAAAGGAATGAGCCTAATGCCCAGCAAGGAAAATCTAACACATAGTCATAAACATAAACATAATTTCATAATAACGTAAAGACATATCATAACACATAATTCACTTATTATAATGGCCATTATTACTTGGGGTCCCATAGACTAAACAAGCTTATGCCCATGAGATTAGTGGGGTCCTACCAGCTAAATAGGCATATGCCCACAATCTTTTTGGGGTCTTGTTAGTCAAATAGGGCATAAGCCCAAGCCTACAACAAACACATGCATAACATATTCATAACATATTCATATCATATCATAACATAACACATAAGATAACATAAGCAATACACATATAGATTCTATCCTATTTTCCTTACCAAAGTTACCGAGATTATGGACTGAGTTGGGACTTTTGGAACACTCCTAAAACCATAAGAAAGAGTGAGTCTAAAGAGAGGAGATGAAATGAAAGAGATGGAAAGACTAAACCATAAAAACATACTTACCAACTTATATGCTTATGAGCTTGGATTCCCTAACCAAAATAAGAATAAGGTTAGGGGACTGAGTAGAAGGTTTTGAGAAAAGAAATAGCATAAAATACAGAAAGGAACTAGAGTTTTGGGTTTACCTCAAAGATTGCAAGATCACTCTAACCTTCACCGAAATACTATAGAACTCACTTCCCAAAGTGTTTGATAAGCTTATGATGGTTAAGCTTATAGTTTTTCCCCAACCAAGTGTTTACACTCTCACACTCACTTAACACTAGCAGCTTCTGAACTTAGAGCAAATGGTGAATAATGGCTGGGTACTAGGTCCTATTTATAGAGTTTGGGAATGAAAATATCTTGATTTTACTTGAATAAAAATAATGGCTTTTTAGGTGAAAATCATTTGAATAATCGTTCAGCAGAGGCTGAAGACTCGTTCACAAGATGCTGGACTGTTGAAGGAGTTTGAATGGCTGAAAGGAAATGAATTCAAAAGAGTTTGAATCCATGCTGAAGGAGGCGATATATCGCCCCCTGTAGGCGATATATCGCCTGGGCCAGAATGCCCGAGGCGACCGTGCATTGTTTCGTGTTTTCCGTATCTACGTGCTGCGACATATCGCCCCCTATAGCTGCGATATATCGGCACACGCTGAATATTTAAACACGAATTTACACATTTTTAGCTGAGTTTGAATGGAGTAAACAGCCTTGACTAAGCCCTCAACGTGCTCAAAGCTGCTGACTGACCCTATACATTCAAACTTTTACCCTTATTTAATTTAATCCTAAAAAATACTTAATCCTTAATTACCATTCATAACATGTGCTTAAAATCCTATTGGTTGATATCTAAACCTTATAGTATAATAAATATAATCCTTAATATCAGTCACATTAATCAAACCTTAGGTTAAACTTAATATCCTTGAACTATAGATTAAACTTAGAAAATCTATAAGTACTACTATGAGTGTCCAAATAATTCCCGGTCTGAACCAAAAATCCATAGTAACAAAGATAATGCTATAAATACTATCATACTATTATCTATCTTAGCTAAGTAAAGTTCTTGGACTCTACAATTCTCCCCTACTAAAAAGAATTTCGTCCTCGAAATTTACTTATCACATAACTCCGGATACCGGCCTTGCATGTCCTCCTCCAACTCCCACATTGCCTCGCATTCAAAACTATTGCTCCATAGGACTTTGACTATAGGAAAGCTCTTGGACCGTAACTGCTTCATCCCTCTATCTAGGATGCTAACCGGTCGTTCCTCGTAACTTAAGTCTTTCTGGAGCGCTATCGTATCGTATTTGAGGACGTGAGATGGGTCTGACACATATTTGCGTAACATCGAGATGTGGAAGATGTTGTGACTATCGGCTAGTGCTGGCGGTAGGGCTAGTCTATACGCAACTGTTCCCACTTTGTCCAATATCTAAAAGGACCTATGAATCGGGGACTAAGCTTGCCCTTCTTTCCGAACCGCTTGACACTTTTCATAGGAGATATCTTGATCTCCAACTTGGAATTCCACATCGCGTCGCTTGGTATCCGCATATCTTTTCTGACGGCTTTGAGCAGCCAGCATACGCTGTCTAATAAGCGTTACTGCTTCTTGAGCTTGTCTAACAGCTTCGGGCCTTAGAAGCTGCCTTTCTCCTACCTCGTCCTAGTGCAACGGTGATCGGTACCTTCATCCATATAGCAACTCATAAGATGCCATTCCGATCGTTGACTGGTAGCTGTTGTTGTACGAGAACTCGATCAGCGGTAAGTACTTGTTCCACGATCCTCCGAAATCAAGTATACATGCGCGTAGCATACCTCTAAGATCTGAATCGTACGCTTAAACTGCCCATCTGTCTGAGGATGGAAAGTTGTACTAAGGCTTAACTTAGTACCCATATCTATCTGTAAGCTTCTCCGAAATCTTGACGTAAATACTGATCCTCTATCTGACACTATCGTCTTGGGGATTCCATGCAATCGTACAATCTCTTGGATGTATATGTTGCATATTGGTCTGCCGTGCATGACGTTCTAACAGGCAGAAAATGAGCCGACTTGGTTAGTCTATCTATTACTATCCAAGCGGAATCATGCTGCTTGTTCGTCTTTGGCAGACCCGTCACGAAGTCCATGGCTATATTGTCCCAATTCCATTCCGGTATGCTAAGCGGTTGCAATAATCCTGCAGGCCGCTGATGCTCCACCTTAACTTGCTGGCATACCAGACACTTAGATACATACTCCGCTATGTCCTTCTTCATCCCTGGCCACCAATACACTGAGTACGGGGTATTGTGCGCTTCTTCTAGGATCGTCTTCTTGATACTTTGATCGTCTGGCACGCATACCCGATCTTTATA
The DNA here is from genome assembly GCF_963169125.1 of Humulus lupulus. NCBI lineage: Eukaryota > Viridiplantae > Streptophyta > Magnoliopsida > Rosales > Cannabaceae > Humulus > Humulus lupulus. The sequence continues at coordinate 7,056,239 of NC_084798.1, forward strand.
TCTCAATAAACCTTGACTGGATATTGAGAAATCTGTAGTCTTGCCTTTTCTGACTGCATCCATGTGTGGTGCTAGCGATTCCTCATGTCTCTGACCAATCCGTATGTCCTCTAGAAGATTTGATTGGATAGACAAGTTAGCCAGCTTGCCTACAACCACTTCTATTCCGGCACTGATAAGCTCCTGCTGTAGCGGCTTTTCTATTCCGGATAAGACTGCTAAGTTCCCATAGCTTTTTCTACTAAGCGCATCGGCAACTACGTTCGCCTTCCCTAGGTGGTATAGGATTTCGCGGTCGTAATCCTTGACTAATTATATCCACCTGCGCTTCCTCATGTTGAGCTCCTTCCGCGTAAAGAAGTATTTTAAACTTTTGTGGTCCGTATAAATCTCGCACCGTTCTCCGTAAAGATAATGGCGCCAGATTTGCATCGACCACCGCTGCCAACTCCATATCGTGAGTTGGATAGCGTTGTTCATACTCCTTCAACTGACGTGAGGCGTAGGCTATCACCTTGTCGTTTTTGCATCAACACGCATCCCAATCCTAGCTTTGATGCATCGCATTAGACAATGAACTTATCGTCGGGTGTCGGTATACTAAGTACTGGTGTTGAGCAAAGCTTATCCTTAAGCAACTGGAAGCTTTCTTTACACTTATCGTTCCAGTTAAACTTTTGTTGCTTTCGGGTCAGGTTGGTGTGTGGAGTGGCTATCTTAGAAAAAGCCCTCTACAACTTTCTATAATAACCTGCTAGCCCTAAGAAGCTTCTTACTTCTGACGCGTTCTTTGGTCTAGGCCAATCCTTCACGGCCTCTACCTTTGATGGGTCTACTGCAACTCCGTCTTTCGATATGATGTGCCCGAGGAACGCCACTTGCGCAAGCCAAAATTCGCATTTCTTGAACTTGGTGTAGAGTTGATACTTTCAATCATCCTCAAGTGTTCCTCGTGCACTCCTTCATCCTTGGAGTAAATTAAAATGTCGTCGATGAACACAACGACGAATTTATCCAAGTAGTCTTTGAAGACCCTATTCATTAAGTCCATAAACGCGGCTGGCGCGTTAGTAAGACCAAAGGACATAACCAAGAACTCGTAATGTCCATAACGAGTCCTAAAGGCTGTCTTAGGGATATCTTCTCCCTTTACCTTGAGCTGATGATACCCGGACCGTAGATCGACCTTAGAAAATACAGTCGCACCTCGGAGTTGATCAAACAAATCGTCTATCCGAGGTAGCGGGTACTTGTTCTTGATCATTACTTTGTTCAGCTCACGATAGTCTATGCACATCCGCATACTCCCGTCCTTCTTCTTCACGAATAGTACCGGAGCTCCCCATGCTGAATGGCTTGGCCTAATGAAACCCAAGTCTAGGAGTTCTTGTAGCTGGGTCTTTAACTCCTTGAGCTCCGTAGGTGCCATCCGGTATGGTGCCTTAGAGATAGGCTCGGTGCCTGGTACTAATTCTATCGTGAAGTCTATTTCTCTAGTTGGCAGCAATCCTGGCAAGTCATCGGGAAATACTCCTGGAAATTCTTGTATAACTCGAACATCTCCATCCTTAAGTGGCGTCTCCCTTTCCACGTTCGTGATGCTGGCTAAGAACGCTTGACATCCTTTCTCTATCCTTTGTTGAGTTTTGAGAGATGACACTAACGGGGTGCGTAATCCTGAAGCTTGTCCCATGAAGCATCGTCTCTGGCCGTCAGGGGTCTCGAACATCACCTTCTTGCGTTTGATGTCGATCGTTGCGCCATGCTGTGCTAGCCGATCCATGTCTAGTATTACGTCGAAGTCTTTGATCACTAGCTCTATCAGGTCTCCTTCTAGTTCTATGTCCTCAATCTTGATCGGTACGCCTCGTACTATTCGTGATGATAGAACTACTTTGCCCGAAGGCAACTCGGTTACAAACCTAGTTCTAAATTTTTCACTAGGTTTGTCTAGTTTTTCTATCATTCCTAACGAGATATACGAGTATACTGCTACCAATCAAGCGATACTAGAACATATACTATCGAGGATAGGATCTGACTTGTAATGCTTGTTACTAGCATGGGTTCCTCCTTGGGTCAAGGCAAAGACTTTGGTCTGGAACCATCGTTTAATCCTTCTTCTCCTCACTAACATTCATCTGAATCCTTTCTACTTCTATTGCCGTTTCTAGAACATTGGCATAGGTAGTGGCTCCCAGGTTTGCTAACTTAACCCCTAATTCCATCTTTGGTCTAAGTCCTCTGACGAACTTGGTCAACCTCGTAAAGTCGGTTGGGACCAACTCTGGTGCAAACTTGACTAATCTGTTGAACTGACGAGCATATTCTTCTACCATTAGCGATGACTGCCGAGGTGTAATACTTCTTGTGGAACAGCTCCTTAAATCTTGTCCATATCATGGTGGTGACATCGTTAGTCTGCTGAACTAAGTCCCACCATATTCTGGCATCCTTCTTGAGAAATGACGAGACGCAGGATATGCGGTCTGCATTACTGAGATTCATGTACGTAAGAATTAGCTTCACATTCCTTAGCCACTCTTCTGCCTCAAAGGGGTCTATAGTCCCTTTGAAGTTTGGAGCGTGCTGTTTGCGGAACCTTTCATACACTGACTCCATATTCGGTACTGGATGTGGCGCATAGTTCGTCACTGGCCATCCCCCATATGGACCAACTTGTTGGGGTGCTAGGGCCATTTGTTGTAGCTGCGGCTGCGGTTGCGGTTGCGGCAGAGGCTGAGGCTGAGTCTGTGCCTGTTGACGTTGTTGCTGCAAGAGTTCCTCGACTTGTTGTTGCCGTCTAGCGATTTCCGTGATGTTGTCAGCTGGCGGTGTCGGCGCGTTGCGGCTAGTAGTAGCACACACTCCTCTTCTGCGAACTGGAGGGCATTATTGGTCGTTGGAACAATGTTGGAGGCGTTTCCGCTGGTGCGTGCAGATCTTCGGAGCGACACCTTCACCAAAAGTTCTAACAGTCGAGAACTTGTTAGAACTTACCCTAATAGGCTCTAAGGCAAAAACTTATTCTAAAACAAACATATCTCGGACCTATTTATTATGACTTCTTATGAAAAATTATATAGGTCTTTATTTATTATTAGAGTGGGTTTCTATACTTAGAAAAAACAAGTCATCTTTATTTTCTAAGTATGTTTCTAATCATCCTATATGACTTAATTCTCAGGCTCGAAACTTATCTTTGTTCCAAAGTTAACCATATTGAGGGAGGGCTGGGATCAGTAAAATCGTTCCCACTACTAAGGCCCCCTAACTCTCAATAAGGAAACTTGGTTCATTGATTTGTATCCACCTTCACTGAACTTAGTCATTATTCATTTTATTTATTACTCATTATGATTGCGAAAAAAAATCAAACTCATACATGAAAATAAAATAACATGAACTTAATTTGGAAAAAAAATAATTTTCACTTATTACAATCATAAAAATAAAAAATAAAAAACAAAACAAACAATGAAAAACTAGCTATTCTAAAAATCGGGATCTTCTACATCCGATCCTTCATCTAGCATATCATCATCTATCTCCTTATAATCATCATTGTCTTGAGCCTCAACATTTCCTCGGGGAAGATTCAAGAAGATCCTATGTTGTTGCTCATTAGTGAATTGAAACTCTAAATCATAGGTGAACTTAAGTATGAGAGAATAATATCTTAGGGCTGCTTGCAAGTCATCATCATTATTTATATTCTCCCATATCTCTTCTAAAGTTAAAATTGCTGAAGGAAAATCTTTTAAAAGCCTAATTACTAGGACATATTGTTCTGCAGCTCTCATCATGATTTGCTTAGACTCTTGAAGGTGACCTATCTCTTTGTGGAACAAGATCAATCTTCGAGTGATCTTTTCTAGTGCTCCTACGGTGTTCCTTGGCTCCCTTATTCTTTTTAGAGCCTTAATGGCTCGGATATCCTCATTGCTTAAAGCTCCGTTCATTCTTAACTGAAAACATAAACACTAAAGGTGTTAGCTATACACATAAGTAACACAACTAGTAACTTAAACACTTACTTGGCGGTCCGATTCGGAGCTTTAAGCGTGTGTATCGAGGAGAACTTCATGCAAAAGAACCGTTTTCTCTGATACCAACTGTAATGACCCACTAATCTAGACTATTTGGACCATTAACGAATCTATACATAAAACTTACATTTTTGCGGAAATACCATAATTTTATTGAAACTTGTGGAAACAAAGGTTACTTTCATAAAATAAGTAGGATATGGGTACCCATCGTCTTTAAAACAAAAACAACTTAAAGTAAAAAGGGTTACATAGAAAATGTGGAAAATACATTTGAAACCATAAAAACATAAAGAAGACTACATCCTCGAATCGAATAACGCTCGGCCCCTTGACTCCATTCACCATCGATACACATCCTCTAAGCGTCACGAATCTTGCCGCCTCTAAAGCTTATTTCCTGCACATAAACAGAAAGGAATGAGCCTAATGCCCAGCAAGGAAAATCTAACACATAGTCATAAACATAAACATAATTTCATAATAACGTAAAGACATATCATAACACATAATTCACTTATTATAATGGCCATTATTACTTGGGGTCCCATAGACTAAACAAGCTTATGCCCATGAGATTAGTGGGGTCCTACCAGCTAAATAGGCATATGCCCACAATCTTTTTGGGGTCTTGTTAGTCAAATAGGGCATAAGCCCAAGCCTACAACAAACACATGCATAACATATTCATAACATATTCATATCATATCATAACATAACACATAAGATAACATAAGCAATACACATATAGATTCTATCCTATTTTCCTTACCAAAGTTACCGAGATTATGGACTGAGTTGGGACTTTTGGAACACTCCTAAAACCATAAGAAAGAGTGAGTCTAAAGAGAGGAGATGAAATGAAAGAGATGGAAAGACTAAACCATAAAAACATACTTACCAACTTATATGCTTATGAGCTTGGATTCCCTAACCAAAATAAGAATAAGGTTAGGGGACTGAGTAGAAGGTTTTGAGAAAAGAAATAGCATAAAATACAGAAAGGAACTAGAGTTTTGGGTTTACCTCAAAGATTGCAAGATCACTCTAACCTTCACCGAAATACTATAGAACTCACTTCCCAAAGTGTTTGATAAGCTTATGATGTTTAAGCTTATAGTTTTTCCCCAACCAAGTGTTTACACTCTCACACTCACTTAACACTAGCAGCTTCTGAACTTAGAGCAAATGGTGAATAATGGATGGGTACTAGGTCCTATTTATAGAGTTTGGGAATGAAAATATCTTGATTTTACTTGAATAAAAATAATGGCTTTTTAGGTGAAAATCATTTGAATAATCGTTCAGCAGAGGCTGAAGACTCGTTCACAAGATGCTGGACTGTTGAAGGAGTTTGAATGGCTGAAAGGAAATGAATTCAAAAGAGTTTGAATCCATGCTGAAGGAGGCGATATATCGCCCCCTGTAGGCGATATATCGCCTGGGCCAGAATGCCCGAGGCGACCGTGCATTGTTTCGTGTTTTCCGTATCTACGTGCTGCGACATATCGCCCCCTATAGCTGCGATATATCGGCACACGCTGAATATTTAAACACGAATTTACACATTTTTAGCTGAGTTTGAATGGAGTAAACAGCCTTGACTAAGCCCTCAACGTGCTCAAAGCTGCTGACTGACCCTATACATTCAAACTTTTACCCTTATTTAATTTAATCCTCAAAAATACTTAATCCTTAATTACCATTCATAACATGTGCTTAAAATCCTATTGGTTGATATCTAAACCTTATAGTATAATAAATATAATCCTTAATATCAGTCACATTAATCAAACCTTAGGTTAAACTTAATATCCTTAAACTATAGATTAAACTTAGAAAATCTATAAGTACTACTATGAGTGTCCAAATAATTCCCGGTCTGAACCAAAAATCCATAGTAACAAAGATAATGCTATAAATACTATCATACTATTATCTATCTTAGCTAAGTAAAGTTCTTGGACTCTACATTATAGGCTCAGGATCGTACAGATGATGTCCCTCATAATCGGGATATTTTGTTATTCTCACTATATTTAATTTACAATAATATTCAAAATATAACAATACACTATATTCATGGGATAAACTGAGAGATTCCCGCGCAAGCCAAGACCGATTCTTGTTGAAGCCGTTTTTGGGATCTCTTGCGTAGCCCTGCTCTATCTAATCGATCCATATCACATTCAGGCTGGTTAGCCAAACCTTCGCTGGTCGGCAAAATACTTTGCTGGGCGGACACGCACCTGACTGGGCAGCTATGCACCTGACTGGTCGGACATGGTCAGGACTGGTCGGACATGGTCATGACTGGTCGGACAAGGTCAAGCCTGGGCAGACAAACATGTAAATGGTCGGACAAGGTCATGCTTGGTCGGTCATGACACTTGACTGGCCAGTCAAAATTCTTCACTGATCTACCGGGTCACTCCTAAGCCTGATCACCCAACCATTCCTTTCCATTTGTCATTTCTATTGCCACGTTATCGTTTTCAAATTTTGGGGATAACATTTGCCCCCCAAGTTTATTATATGATGTTCTCACATAATAAACTTTTTTCCCCACAGCTGACGGCATAAAAAAAAATCCAATTGTTCATTTTCCCGCCCATGCCACAGGCCACGACTCCATAGCAGACCACGATCATTGCAATTAACTGCTCATGGTCGTGGGGAGAAAAAATATCCAAGGAATTCCAAGGGTCCAAAAATAAGTGGCAATTCCCACTTTTTTCCTTTAAATAGAGCTTTACATGCCCACACTCCCACAAACACAAGAGAGCAAAAAATCAAAAATTTCTCTCATCTTCTCTTTTTCCTCTCTTTGGCCGAAACCCACAAGCTTTTCCTCTTTTGGCCGAAAGTTTAAGGATCTTCAAGGATGAGCTCTTATTTCTTCAAGATTTCTCCAAGCAAATCCAAGGGCTCTTCAAGATTGGGTAAGTCCTTCTCCTTCATCTTCATTTGTGTTGTTGTTTTTTTTCTTCAAAATTTCAAGAAAAATGGGTGTGTTGGCCGAAACCCTCTTGGAAATTTTCCCCTTGAATCTATGTATGAATCTTTGAAATGCAATGTACTTTGTGGCTGTTTTGATGTTGTTTAGGTTATGGGTAACTTAATCTTACCTTCAATTTCATAGAAATTTAAAGAAAAATGAGTTTTTCAACCTAAATCACATATATGGTTCTATGGGAAATGGATGATATGAATATGGTCTCTAGAACATTTGAAACCTTACAAATTCCCCATTTTGATCTTGTGGTTATGTGTTTTGGATGAGAAATTGTGTTTATGCTAGATGAAATTTAGGGTCTTTGTTTTTCGGCATAGGTTTAGGGTTGTGGTATGGGGTATGGCCGATTGGTCACTACCTTTTATACTTTGAAAGCTTTAGTCCGATCGGATGCCTAGCCTTGGGCTCGGACTAGGGCCTCACTACTCGAACTAGGGACTCATTGCTCGGACTAGGTCCCTCGGCACTCTTCGATCACACACACTTTGGACATGATGGGCCCCTCGGACACAGGTTGTGTTGGTCGGATGCTGGGCCATCCGCTCGGATGCAGGCCTGGCTCCTCGGAAAGTTTCTCAAACACCCTCGGCGTGCCCCTCGGACACCAGGCAAGCCGCTCGGATGCTGGGCCATCTGCTCGGACGCAGGCTTGGCTCCTCGGACAGATGCTTAGACGCGCACACGAAAGCTAGGCCACCCGCTCGGACACCCAGCATCCGCTCGGCAGGCACGGCACGACACCCGATCAGCCATCCTAAGGCGTCTGCTCGGACACCATATGAGCCACTCGGACACCAGCCTTTTTTAACACTTTAAGCACTTTTAGGCACTAAAATTATATTTTCCTCATGCATGCTAACATTTTACTACTTAGATAAATTTTTTCTAAGTAGAAAAATAAACATTGCTCTGTTGAACTGATTGATTTATATTCGTATGGTTATTCACCTCCCCATTTTTATTTTTTGTAGATGAATCGCTTCGACTATAGGGGAGGTGATAACCACACAAATTCTGACACGTCCATCCCGCAATCGAGCGATACTCCTCAAAGCAGCGACTCTTCGTCGAAGTCTCCTAACAGTCGCACTCCTGAGGATCGCCTCTGCCGTTTTAAGAAGATCCTCCCCCGTTCAGCTTTATATCTTCTTCACGAAGAGTAGTTCCTCCATCAACAGGCTGGACAGTCAAAAATAAGGGTAAAGAAGTCCAACAGACTCCCGCAGGACCAGGATCCTCAAGTAGCCCGCAGAGCGGTACCGAAAGTGGTGGAACGCAGTGAGGTCTGAACTCCGGCTTCCTCGAGACCACCCCGCCAGACACAAAAACCAAATAAGCCTCGGAGAAAAATTACCCAGAAATTCGCTACCGAGATCCAGCGTCTGGCTGTCTAAAAACCAAGGAAGGAAGGAGAAGAAACACGTTCTTGGTTTACCGCCAAACCTACGAAACTTAACCCTGGGATGTTTGACAAACACATCCAAGCCTTGGGCTTGAGAGGGGTTAATGTGATATGTCTGCGCCCTCATCAGAGAGCTAACAGGCTTGTCGGACCTTACTGTGCCTGGTCTAGGCACCATATATATGCAGGAGCCACTATCCCGCTACACCCCTTCTTCCGGTCAGTAGCGGATTATTTCAACATCTCTCCCTTTCAGATCGCTCCTAATGGGATTCATGCATTTTCTGCCCTGTTCATCCTTTACTTCCTACAAGGCTGGGATCTGCCTACTCCCCACGAAATACACTACCTATTCGACTTTAGAACCAACCCGAGCCACAAGAACACGGGTTTTTTCCACCTTTTTCATAGGCATAAAAGGGTTAAATACCTTTATGGCATTGACAAGTCGAATCATGGGAAATACTATACAGAGTATTTTCTCACTTCGGACATCAAAGCCAACAACCTGAATTTTACGCATGCGGGTCCATTTCACCAACCCTTGCCTACAAAAGAAATGTGTGCCTGAGCAGAGGAGTTGGCCAATATGTGCATCGAGGAGAAGGATGTGAAAGAGCTGGTTACTGTACGTAATCTTCAGATGGTGGGCCTGCTACCAAGTAACCAGAACATCACAGTGGAGAGCATTACTGACGAGGCGAACGCAACTGATCAGTCCAACGCCGACACTAAGGTAGTGATCGATCAGTTCTCTCCTGGACCGTCTCCCTACTCCCGCAGACCAGGTGATCTCATCATTAGGGAGCCCCAGCTAGAGGACCAGCGCAGACCTGCTATTCCCACACAGCCTGGGAAGGGGAAGGCCATCCAGCTTGAGAGGGACTCAAGCTCATCATCCGACGACGAGGACGACTTCCTAGATCAAATCCTTAACTCAGGTTTAGTAGTCATAGTAAGATGATTGATAACTTGGTTATATGGGATTTATAGAGCTGTCTGGTAGTAGTAATGTACTTATCCACATATTGCTTTATATTTTTTTTTTCTAACAAATCTTGTGCTTTCTCTTTTGCAGATTCAGAGATGTATAGGAAATTCAACACCCCTCTTGCCCCAAAGAGGAAATCCGGGGAAGGACGTGGCTCCACCCCTCCGAGAAAAGTCCCAAGGACCACTCCACCTAGCCAAGGGAGGCAACCCGATGAGTCGACCGCAATCCCGCTGTTGACTCCTTCCTCGCTTCCTCGCTCTGCGAGCCTAACTCCTACTCGCTTGACTGGCTCGAGTGAGGTCCTTTGCACCGCTGGTGGCCTCGGGAAGGAACTGCTTGACCAGACTCTCCATGATACTTCAATGCTTCAAAGCTTTGAATCCTTTCCTCGGCTTAGCGTTGAAGTCGTCTTATGAAGAGGGCTTGCTCAGTTGATGAATGTAAGTGTTTTATCTTAAGACAGTTTGTTATTAATATTTTCACTTGTATTAACCTCCTGTTTTCCATGCAGTCGCTTGTCACCATCACTCACGCCCAACTCCAAGCAGTTGATTATAAGGAGTTGATCGAGGTCCTAAATGATCAACTAGTGGATGCCCAAGCTAGAGTGGAGACTCTAACTGCTTCAGAGAAAGACCTCAAATCCAAGCTGGAGCAGGCAGAGAGGACCGTGGCTAAGTGGGATGAGTCTCTTAGGAGACTATTTGATGAGAATCAAAAACAAATTCAAAGCAACAAGTCACTGGCCGATCAGCTGGAGAAACTGACTCGTGAGAACGAGGAATTGACTCATGAGAATGAGAAGCTAAGGCAGGAGAAAGAAGCCGATCTTGCTCGCTACGAGGAAATCTGCTTCAACTACTTTTACCAGGTGTGGAAGTTGAACAAGCCTCTCAACCTCGACTTTCTCATAGAGGAGGCCAAGGCAGAGGAGCTTGCAAAATGTGAGGCAAAGGCTGCAGAGGAAGCAGCTAATCCTGCCGGCACTACATCTGTTTCCCCCACATTGTCATTCCGACCGGAAGAAGCAGTTGATGCTGAGGAAGGGGTTGATTAACCTGCCATAGCCGACCAGTGAGCTCCCATCCTACCAGAGAGTCCTCCATCTGACTAGTTTGACTAGTAGACTTTAGTTTTGTATTTTGCTACTGCACTTTTGCTCGTATGGCCGAGCTATGAACATTTTACTTTTATAGACTTAATCATTTAAAAGTTTTACTACATAGATGCCTTATATTTTCACGTGAGTACTTAGTTTTCTAACTTAGAAATTCTAGACATTTCATAAGTCCATACTAAGTAAACTTTCTCACACTCTTATTGCTCTAACATTTTATGAGCATAATGTTTATTGTCACACGAGTATCTGCTTCTAACTTAAAATTTTGAAAAAATTCCAAGTTAATTAAGCTTTGTAAAACAAGTTAGCTTAACGGATCTTTCGACTTCAAAAACTTACAAGTTAGCCTGAAAACAAATATCTTTGCTCGTGTTCTTATTGCCTGTGTTGAAGTGTATGCCAGTATACCTTATGTGTCTCCCAAGTGATTGAGGGTTGAAAAATCCTTGATCACTTGCTACTTGACCGAATTTGTCCGAGCAGTTATTACTCGTGAAACACATTGAATATACAAAAGATATTTCAGCAGTTAACTACTGCAAAAACATGCAACTATTTAAACGTTGGTCATTCATTTGATGGATACCGACCAATTGAACACTGATCGATATTTCTTTTAGAAGACCTTTTTTATTTTAAGTTGTAATGACAGTTGAACACTGCCAAAGCAAGAATAATCAGCACATATGCAAAATTTGTAGCAAGATTCGACCGCGCTGCGCGTGATCTCTTTTATTACTCGTAAAAAAAAGGACAAAACGTGTCTAATTACGAGTCTCAAACAAAATAACATTGTTCAAAATAACATGACTGGTTAGCAAATAGCCAGTTCACAAACAAACTTAAATAACAAGTTAAACACTTGATACAAAGCTACTACTTTGTAAGCAGTATTCATTGATAATATTTCCTCAAGTGCTCGCCATTCCAATAGTTCCTGATCAGCTCTCCATTTAACCGAGCAAGCTTGTAAGTGCCGGGTGGCAAGACTTGCTCAATTTGGTACGGTCCCTCCCAGTTTAGTCCTAGTACTCCAGCCGCCGGGTCTCTGATGAACACCTTTCTGAGGACCAAATCTCTGACTAGGAACTTTCGATCTCGGACTTTGGAATTAAAATAGCGTGCCACCTTTTGTTGATGAGAAGCAACTCTCAAACTTGCTTTTTCTTGTCTCTCCTCGAGGGAATCTAAAGATTCAACTAGCAATTGGTGATTCTCCTCCTGGTCGTACATGACTCTTCGATGAGATGGTGGGTCTACTTCCACAGGTAACATGGCCTCATACCCATATGCCAAGGAAAAGTGGGTATGACCAGTTGCTGTCCGGGCAGTAGTCCTGTATGAACAAAGGACTTCGGCCCCAGCACCCTTTGCTTGCTCTAGATTTTTTTTTAAAGTATCCTTCAGAGTTTTATTTACGGCTTCAACTTGTCCATTGGCTTGTGGATGGGCTACCGAGGAGAAACTTTTTGTGATGCCATGCCGAGTGCAGAAATCGGTAAATATGTCACTGTCAAACTGAGTGCCGTTGTCAGACCCTATCTTCTTGGGCAGACCATAACAACATATTATATTCTTAACCACAAAGTCTAACACTTTCTTCGAGGTGATCGTGGCTAGTGGTTCGGCTTCAGCCCACTTGGTGAAATAATCCACAGCAACCACTGCAAATTGTACTCCTCCTTTCCCTTTGGGTAATTTTCCGATCAGATCAATGCCCCATACTGCAAAAGGCCATGGGCTCTGCATTTGCTTCAAGACATTCGGAGGCGCCCTGGGCACTTTAGAAAATCTCTGGAATTTATCACACTTCTTTATGTACTCCATAGAATCCTCATTCATTGTAGGCCAGAAAAATCCTTGCCACAAAATATTTTTAGATAGACTCTGCCCCCCAGCATGATCTCCACAGAACCCCTCGTGCACTTCAGCTAATAAGTTTTTTGAATGGTCGGGTGCTATGCACCTAAGTAGAGGCAAAGAGTACCCTCTTCTATACAGCATCCCATCCATCATAATGTACCTAGTAGCTTGCCTCATAATCTTCTTTGCTTCATTACGATCATCTGGGAGGGTTCCTTGCTCAAGGTAAGCAATGATGGGTGTCATCCAAGTGTCAACTATTGTGATGGGCATGGCTTCTTGTTCATTAATGCTCGGCTTTGCCAAGTATTCCACCGGTACTATATTCAGAGTTTCAACATCTTTTGCACTAGCTAGTTTTGCTAGAGAGTCTGCGTTAGAGTTCTACTCCCGTGGTACCAACTTAATGGTATACTCCTCAAATTGTGCTAGTAGATCCTTTGTCTTATTTAAGTATGCCATCATGCGTAGGCCCCTTGCTTGATATTCCCCTAAGATTTGGTAGACCACCAATTGGGAATCACTGTTCACTTCAACCGACCGGGCACGAACATCTCTAGCCAAGCGCAAGCCTGCTAGGAGGGCTTCATACTCCGCCTCATTATTAGAAGCATTGAATCTGAATCTTAATGCGCAATGAATTTGGTGCTTCTCTGGCGTGACCAATATAATTCCAGCTCCTGAATGATGCTCGTTTGACGACCCATCAACAAAAAGTTGCCAAGTAGGAAGATCCTCTCTCTGCCCAGTTACACATTCTTGCTGGTCGGGAATATCAGCAATCCCAATACATTCAGCAATGAAATCTGCCAAAGCCTGACCCTTAATAGCAGATCTCGGTTGGTACTTGATTTCGAATTGGCCCAATTCAACCACCCATTTAAGTAGCCAACCAGATGACTCCGGTTTCTGCAAGACTTGGCGTAGGGGTTGCTCGGTAAGGACTTTAATGGGGTGTGCCTGGAAATACGGCCGCAACTTACAGGATGCAAGTACCAAGAAATAGGCCAACTTCTCAATCATGGGATACCGGGATTCTGCTCCTATCAATCGCTTGCTAATGTAGTACACCGGATGCTGCACTTTATCTTCTTCTCGTACTAGGGCAGCACTAACAACGTGCTCCGTGACTGCTAGGTAAATAAAGAGGTCTTCTCCATCAACTGGCTTCGAAAGAATAGGAGGTTGGGCCAAGTGTTCCTTTATGGCTTGGAAAGCCTGCTCACATTCTACCGTCCATTCAAACTTCTTGCTCCCTCTAAGCAGATTAAAAAATGGGACACACTTGTCCGTCAATTTAGAGATGAACCTGCTTAGAGCTGCAATCCGCCCAGTCAAGCTTTGCACATCCTTAATTCTGGTCGGAGACTTCATTTCTGCAAGCGCCCTTATCTTTTCTGGATTTTCCTCTATTCCTCGGGAGTTCAAAATAAACCCAAGAAATTTTCCAGCATTTGGGGGGGTTTAACTTCATGTTGTACTTCCTCAGTATTGCAAAGCATTCCTCCAGGACTCGTACATGCCCTTCAGCTTCCTTTGACTTTACCAGCATATCATCTACGTACACCTCCATACTCTTGCCGATTAAGTCACGGAACATACCATTCACCAAACGCTGGTAGGTAGCTCCCGCGTTCTTCAATCCAAAAGGCATGACCTTATAGCAGTGCAGCCCTATCTCTGTTCGGAAACGGGTATGCTCTTCATCAGGAGGATGCATGCTAATCTGGTTATACCCCGAATAAGCATCCATGAAGGACAATGTTTCATGACCAGAAGTCGCATCTACCAACTGGTCTATTCTCGGCAAAGGAAAACAATCCTTTGGGCATGCTTTGTTCATGTCGGTAAAGTCCACACAGGTCCTCCATTTTCCATTGGGCTTGGGCACTAATACTGGGTTTGAAACCCAGGCAGGGTAATATGCTTCCCTTATAAACCCATTTTCCTTTAGCCGCTCCACCTCCTTCTTGAGAGCCTTTGCTCGATCTTTGTCAAGCAATCTCCTCTTCTGTTGCACTGCTGGATAGATTTCATCCATGTTGAGCACGTGGCTGATCACAGTTGGTGAGATACCCACCATATCCTTGTGAGACCAGGCGAAGACATCTTGATTCCTTCGCAAAAATTCTATTAGCTGTGCTCTCACTTCTACCTTCAACTTTTTTCCAACTTTGACCCCTTTGGTCGGATCGTTCTCATCTATTAGGACCTCCTCTAACTCCTCGGACGGTCCCACCTCACTTTCATAATCCCCAAAGCGAGGATCAAAGTCCCTTCCCTCGCTTTGGGCAACACCATATTTGGTGACTTCATCACCGAATGGGGCTTTTTGTTCTTTTAAACCAAGAGTGCTTTCTTGGCCAAACTCTTTTAATATTTCTTCCTGATCGACTTCGACTGTGAAACTTTAGTCGACATCCATCTCGTCTACCTCCTCTCTCTCGGCACATACAATCATGTTGCTTTCCTTGGCCCTTTCCTTGCTTTAGCTATCAAGGCATTATAACATTCCCTAGCCTCTCTCTGGTCTCCTCGGACGCAGCCTATGCCTGCACTGGTCGGGAACTTCACGGAAAGGTGCCATATAGAGACTGCTGCGTGCAAGGTTGTGAGTAGTGGTCGACCAATGACCACATTATAGGCAGACGGGAAGTCGACTATCAAAAATTATGTCATCATTGTCTCATGCTTGGGAGAATCCCCCGTTGTGACTGGCAACTTGATCGTTCCAGCTGGTGACAATCCTTCTCTAGTGAATCCATAAATGACTTGAGAGCATCGCTTCAAGTCATTGATAGATAGCTTCATCCTCTCAAAGGATGATTTATAAATAATGTTCACAGAACTCCCTGTGTCGACCAAGCATCTCTTCACCTTCATATTCGCTATTTGAACTGTCACGACGAGAGGGTCATTATGAGGATATCTCACGTGTCGAGCGTCATCTTCAGTTAAAGTGAGGGACTCACTTTCGTATCGTGGGTTCTTCGGAGGCCGCTCCTCCACATCCATAACTTCAGAGGTTGATGCTGCATCCAACTCATGACGAAGGGTGCGCGCATACCTCTCCCTTGCCTTGTTGTAGAGTCCAAGAACTTTACTTAGCTAAGATAGATAATAGTATGATAGTATTTATAGCATTATCTTTGTTACTATGGATTTTTGGTTCAGACCGGGAATTATTTGGACACTCATAGTAGTACTTATAGATTTTCTAAGTTTTACCTATAGTTTAAGAATATTAAGTATAACCTAAGGTTTGATTAATGTGACTGATATTAAGGATTATATTTATTATATTATAAGGTTTAGACATCAACCAATAGGATTTTAAGCACATGTTATGAATGGTAATTAAGGATTAAGTATTTTGGAGGATTAAATTAAATAAGGGTAAAGTTTGAATGTTATAGGGTCAGTCAGCAGCTTTGAGTACGTTGAGGGCTTAGTCAAGGCTGTTTACTCCATTCAAACTTAGCTAAAAATGTGTAATTTCGTGTTTAAATATTCAGCGTGTGCCGATATATCGCAGCTATAGGGGGCGATATGTCGCAGCACGTAGATACGGAAAACACGAAACGATGCACGGTCGCCTCGGGCATACTGGCCCAGGCGATATATCGCCTACAGGGGGCGATATATCGCCTCCTTCAGCATGGATTCAAACTCTTTTGAATTCATTTCCTTTCAGCCATTCAAACTCCTTCAACAGTCCAGCATCTTGTGAACGAGTCTTCAGCCTCTGCTGAACGATTATTCAAATGATTTTCACCTAAAAAGCCATTATTTTTATTCAAGTAAAATCAAGATATTTTCATTCCCAAACTCTATAAATAGGACCTAGTACCCAGCCATTATTCACCATTTGCTCTAAGTTCAGAAGCTGCTAGTGTTAAGTGAGTGTGAGAGTGTAAACACTTGGTT
Source organism: Humulus lupulus (assembly GCF_963169125.1). Lineage (NCBI taxonomy): Eukaryota > Viridiplantae > Streptophyta > Magnoliopsida > Rosales > Cannabaceae > Humulus > Humulus lupulus. Next base: position 7,072,610 of record NC_084798.1, read on the forward strand.
TGGGGAAAAACTATAAGCTTAAACATCATAAGCTTATCAAACACTTTGGGAAGTGAGTTCTATAGTATTTCGGTGAAGGTTAGATTGATCTTGCAATCTTTGAGGTAAACCCAAAACTCTAGTTCCTTTCTGTATTTTATGTTATTTCCTTTCTCCAAAACCTTCTACTCAGTCCCCTAACCTTATTCTTATTTTGGTTAGGGAATCCAAGCTCTTAAGCATATAAGTTGGTAAGTATGTTTTTATGGTTTAGTCTTTCCATCTCTTTCATTTCATCTCCTTTCTTTAGACTCACTCTTTCTTATGGTTTTAGGAGTGCTCCAAAAGTCCCAACTCAGTCCATAATCCCGGTAACTTTGGTAAGGAAAATAGGCTAGAATATATATGTTTATGTTTATGTTATCTTTTGTGTTATGATATGATATGGGTATGTTATGAATATGTTGTGCATGTGTATGTTGTAGGCTTGGGCATATGCCCTATTTGACTAACAAGACCCCAAAAAGATTGTGGGCATAAGCCTATTTAGCTGGTAGGACCCCACTAATCTCATGGGCATAAGCTTGTTTAGTCTATGGGACCCCAAGAATAATGGCCATTATAATAAGTGTATTATGTGTTATGATATGTTTTTACGTTATTATGAAATTATGTTTATGTTTATGACTATGTGTTAGATTTTTCCTTGCTGGGCATTAGGCTCATTCCTTTCTGTTTTTTTGTGCAGGAAAATAAGCTTTAGAGGCGGAAAGATTCGTGACGCTTAGAGGATGTGTATCGATGGTGAATGGAGTCAAGGGGCCGAGCGTTATTCGATTCGAGGATGTAGTCTTGTTTATGTTTTTATGGTTTTAAATGTATTTCCGCATTTTCTATGTAACTCTTTTTAGTTTTTAAGTTATTTTTGTTTTAAAGACAATGGGTACCCATATCCTACTTATTTTATGAAAGTAACCTTTGTTTCCATAAGTTTTCAATAAAATTATGGTATTTCCGCAAAAATGTAAGTTTTATGTATAGATTCGTTAATGGTCCAAGTAGTCTAGATTAGTGGGTCGTTACACTTGTTGCTATCACCAGCCAAATGTGGACCTCCACATATGGTGTCTAGAGTGAAATCCGCAGGCTCGGGTTGCAAAGGCGGGGACAATTGTCGCTTGAATCCAGGATTGTTGTTACTTCCCTCTCCTTGGGCCTTTTCTGCTAGATACTTTTTTAATTTCCCCAACCGGAGGAGAAACTCAATCTCATCCTTAAGATGATTGCATTCATTCGTGTTGTGACCATAGTCTCCATGGAAGCGACAGAACTTGTTCATATCTCTCTTACTCATCTCTTTCTTGATTGGTGGGGGTTTCCGGTAGGGGACCTCCTGATGGCTTGCGAGATATATCTCCACTCGGCTTGCTGAAAGAGTGGTGTAATTAGTGAACCGACGTTCATACTTAGTTGGCTTGTCGTTTGATCCCGACTTAGCCTTCTTTTCATTGTGGCGGTCAGACCCGTTATTCCCACGTTTCTTACCACCAGTTTTATCATTTCCACCATTCTTGGGAGGATCAGTCGATCCGCTCGGATTATTCAGGCCCTTCTCTCCCTTCTCAATCGCATCATCCAATTTCATATACTTGTCCGCCCAGTCAAGAAATTGTTGTAACGTTGAAATTGGGTTGCGATGAATGCTGTCCCACAAAGGACTCCGATAGATTATGCCGGAAGAAATTTCCACCATATTCCCCTCATCTCCAACTACAGTAGCTCGGTTAGCTTCTCTCATGAATCTTTGTATGTAGTTCTTGAGAGATTCCTCCTTCCCTTGTTTAATATCTGCCAAGTTATTGGCGTAAACTGGAGGGGTCTGGGCAGCACTGAACTGCCTGCAAAATTCCTTCCTGAAACTTTCCCAAGAGGTGATAGAATTTGGCTTAAACTTCCAATACCACTCCTGGGCAGTGTCAGACAATGTAGTGGGGAAGACTCTACACCGATAGTCATCACTCACTCCGAGCAGCTCCATCTGGTCCTCGAATTTCCCCACATGCCTTATCGGATCTACCTTCTCTGTATAAACTGGCAGTACCGGTGCTTTGTACTTTGCTGGTGGCTGGGCTGCTCTAATTCGAGCACAAAACGATCTGCCACTCCTGTGGTCTACTGGATCGATCGCAGAGGGTTATTTCGACAGACCCTGAACTGCTGCTGTCAGAGCATCAAGCTGGGCTTGGATGCCTGGGGCCACTGCTTGGGACTCATTCTCAGGACCGCCTGGTCGGGCGCTCCTACCTGGCACACCATCATCAAGTATTTCTACTTGACTGGTAGGTCGGTTCGGATCTCGCCCATCGACCAGGACGGTCCTTCTCCTATCATCAATGACGTCTCTTAGATCTTTCTGAGCGGTATGCCTCCCTAACCGATCAAAAACCGTACTCCGAGTTTTTTCAGAATGCTTGTCATGTGTGACATGCTCCTTGCCACTGCGCTGCTGGTTGGGATGCAGTGGTGGTCTTCCTGTTTGCGCTGGGCGATTTTTTTCCTACTCGATGGTTGTTATCATTCTTCTCCTTCGACTAGTCAGTGTGATGACTATCAGCTTCATCACAACCATGCCCATCTTTGAAGTGTGAAGTTTCTTTACCTCGAGGAGCTCTATTTTGCTCCTGCTCAGGTGGAGTTTTCTTGCTACCTGATTTATGACTTCCGGATCTAGAAGTCTCTGATCGGTGGCTCCTTGAGGGGGTTCTGGAGTTCCTCCTTTGGGTTGAGGCAGTGCTCGATCGGATCCAATCTTTTTCCCGAACAGGTGGGTTACTACCACTCCTGTTTGGCCCTCGAGAGTTCGGTCTATCAGTGTTCTTACGACCAACTTCTGTGGTCCTTGCTCCTGAGGTGGCTGCTCCTCGTGTTACAGCTTGGGCATTGGCCTAGGCCAGCTGCGTAGCTGCCTCTAGAGCGAGTGCAGCCTCGCGATGTCGCCTATCGGCCTCCTCCTGCTGTTGCCGGATCTCCTCACTTCTAGCGTCCATCTCCCATTGTTGCTGCTCAAATGCAGCCTTCTGCCTAGCCATTTCTTCAGCGAACGCCTCCTGTCTAGCGTTGACTTGTGCCATTTCCTCCTGGAAAGCCCCCATGGCTTCCTGGAGTTGTTCAACCTCTGGAGTCACATCCTCGAGCATGACTCTAGGCTCAGTCTCATGGTCTTGAGGGCCAGGACCTTCTGATCTGGCAGGCTCTTTAGAGGAACCTGTCTTCTTGGAGGCCGCATTGGTGTTCTTAGGCGCCATCATGCTACAAGGATCGTCTGTCTTTCTCTTCAAGCTCTCAATGAAAGCAAAAAAAATGTTGACCGCGTTTTTGGCCAACGACGTGTAGACGTCAAAACGACAAAACCTTTAAGAGAAATAAACGACACAGACGATTTTTATAGTGGTTCAGCCCCAATATGTTGGTAATAGCCTAATCCACTTAGAGTTATGATTATGGATCTACACTCAAGATCAGATGAACCTGAGTCAACTGGGTTTCTTTAGTGCAGATTACAAGAATACAAGAGTTCTCTCAAGATACAACTACTCTCCCTCTAGAAAATTAGAATCTAAATCCTTTTTATGATGCCATGAGCCTTGTATTTATAGGCTCAAGATCGTACAGATGATTTCCCTCATAATCGGGATATTTTGCTATTCTCACTATATTTAATTTACAATAATATTCAAAATATAACAATACACTATATTCATGGGATAAACTGAGAGATTCCCGCGCAAGCCAAGACCGATTCTTGTTGAAGCCATTTCTGGGATCTCTTGCGTAGCCCTGCTCTATCTAATCGATCCATATCACATTCAGGCTGGTTGGCCAAACCTTCACTGATCGGCAAAACACTTTGCTGGGCGGACACGCACCTGACTGGGCAGACATGCACCTGACTGGTCGGACATGGTCATGACTGGTCGGACATGGTCATGACTGGTCGGCCAAGGTCATGCCTGGGCAGATAGACATTTGACTGGTCGAACAAGGTCAAGCCTGGGCAAACAAACATGTGACTCGTCAGACAAGGTCATGCTTGGTCGGTCATGACACTTGACTGGCCAGTCAAAATTCTTCACTGGTCTACCGGGTCACTCCTAAGCCAGATCACCCAACCATTCCTTGCCATTTGTCATTTCTATTGCCACGTCATCGTTTTCAAATTTTAGGGATAACACGTCGTATGAAAACTGTAAGACACAAACACTTTGAGAAATACTACAAATGACCGGAGATTGAGACAAGGTTCTAGAAAAGCCACCAAAGGATGTTAACAAGGAGGAGTGGAAGCAGGTTTGTGAGTTATATACAAATCCAAAATTTATTGGGCGCTCCCTAAATAACAAGGATAATCAGAAGAAATAGAACTATTCTACAATGAAGGGTACAAAATCTTTGGCGAACATCTGTCACGAAAGAGTAAGTGAAAGTAAAAATGTTATCAAAATTATTTTATCTTAAATTATATGTTCTCTAACATTTGGGTTATATTTTGTAGATGAATCTAAACCTTATTGAGTCAAGGAATGAATATCACTGGAAGAAAACAACTAATGATTTTGCGAACGATGATGCTCGCCAAGATTATGTAACACTTAGGGTTTAATTAAATTATTTTTAATGTCCATATATAATTTGTGAGTTTGGATGACATACAATAGTAATTATAAATCACAAGTGTTTATCTACTCAAACAATCAATACAATACCTATTAATTCTTGTTAATGATAATAAAACACCAGTGGTATGATCGACTATTTATTTATTGCTCAAAAAAGGGAAATTTGAAATTTAATGCTTAATTTGAGGTATTAAGTAAAAAATATACTAGGCTCTTTGATCATTTCAAAATAATGCCAAATTTTTTAACTGTACCCAAAATGCCCCTGCCACAATTCACATACCCTCTTCTCTTCCCTCTTCTTGTTTCCCTCTCTCTCTCTCTCTCTCTCTCTCTCTCTTGGTTCACTCTCTATCACTCACCTCACCTCATAGCACCACTAAGAGCACCACGGGTAGAGATCCGAGCACTACCAACAGCCGAGCTCTTCCTTAAGAGGAAGCCATCTGTAGAGATCAAGACCAAAGTAAATTTTGAGGAATCTTGGAGAAAAATCTTATGCGTAAGCAATTTTGTCTTAAATACTTGGATTAGTGATGTTTCCTTTAAATTAATTGGGCATTTCAAATAGACCTGAGCAATATTTGCACATATTTTTAGTTTTTTTTTTGTTTATTGTCGATCTGCGTTTTCTGCAATTTTTCTTCGTTTGAGTTGTGCTCGATGGTTGCTCGATGCAGGCTCGATGGCACATCATTTTTTTATGGTTACATGCTTGCTCGATGGTTACTCGATACCTGCTTGATGCAAGATCGATGGTAATGTGCATTCTCACGATTTCACGCATGCTCGATGATTATTCGATGCTTGCTCGACGATGGCTCGACGGTCATGTGCATTCTCACGATTCATACATTCTCGATTTTTACTCGATGACTGCTCGAGGTATGCTCGATGGCAATGTGATTTTGCGTGTTTTCATACTTACTCGATTGTTACTCGATGCCTGCTCGATATAAGCTCGATGGAAGTGTGATTTTGCATGTTTTCCTGCATGCTCGATGTTTACTTGATGTAGGCTTGATGGTGTGCATTTTCATTATGTTTTTTGGTGTGCTCGATGTGTATTTTTTCTTGCTCGATGGTCGTCGAGGCATCCTCGATGCATGCTTGTTAATTTTTTTTTTCTAGTTTTTCAGCTAATTGTATTTGTTTTTATTTTATTTCAGGTTCTACTGTTTACATTTTTGTTTCTTACAACGGTGTTTTGGAAACAAATGGTATTTTAAGGATGTTGAAGGTGAAGTGATACCAATAGAGAATGATGTGACTTACTTGCAACTACTTGGCATATTTCATGAGACATTTCAGGTGGATAGAGAGGTGTATGAATTGAAACTCAAGTTGTCGTACTTATGCGGCAACCAACCATTTGCACCGGTTCAATTGAGGAATGACCGTCAAGTTTGTGTATTCTTAGGAATAAGCTTGAAAGAACGGATAGCCTTATGCGCGACTCCAGTTAAGAAGAATGTCATATTAGATCCTTCTTCTAGTGTGAACAAAAAGGACATGACCAGTGTCGATCCATCTCCCGCAGGTAGCAGTTACAAGCATCTTAGCGAGGTGGGCACTTTTGTTCGAGTTACTGATCCGATGGCTATTGTTCAACTTGATATACCACATGGAGGTCACACAGGTGTGCTTGAGGCATATGAGTACGATCCCTATATGAATGATGATCTAGTTGGTAATTGCTTTGAAGATGATGATGGTGGTTTCAAGAATGACTCGTATTATAGTGCAGATGTTTCAAATGAGGAGTTAGACATTTCCCATGCCCAACAAGTAGAAGAAGAGTCAGGACTACCTCTTGTACAGGCACACCTCCCAACTCAAGGATGCCGAACACCTTCCAGAAGCAGTAATCGTCCTGCTAAGCCAGAAGATAACACTAGGTGGAGGGAGACAAGTGTATCAAGAGAAGCTAGATGGAGTGCCCAAATGTTTACAAAAGAAGATATTAAGGCATCTGCTAAAACCCATTCCTCATCATCAGGTGCACTAATGGGAGAAATATATGTTGGAAAGACTTTTGAGGACAAGATTGATTTTAAAACCAAAGTTGCTCTATTTGCAATGAAGAATTATTTTGAGTATATGGTGAAAATGTCTGGTACTGACGTGTGGTATATCACATGCAAAGATCTTGATTGTTGTTGCAGACTGAGAGGGAAAAAACTACCAATGTCCCCCATGTTTGAGATCACAGTGTAATAGAGCGTACACACATGCCCATTAGAAGTATGAAAAAAGGTCATCATCAAGCTGCGCCGTGGGTCGTTGGGCACCTCATAAAGAACAAATATGCAATTGATTGCTACATAGAAAACAACATAAAGGGGGATATGAAGTAAAAAATCGTTATTGATATGAGTTATGAAAAGGCATGGAGATGTAAAGAGAAGGCACTTACGTATGCTAGGGGGACATATAAAGATTCGTATTGTTAGTTGTCATCCTACTTGCACATGTTGCATCAAAAGAATCCAGGTACAATTACTAATTTTGTCACTAAAGATGGCCATTTCCTATATTGCTTATTTTTTCTGTATTTTATTTATACTGTATTCTGTGTTGGTCAGCTATTCGATGCCTGCTCGATGCATGTGCTTGACGCATGCTCGATGGCCACCAATGCATGTTCGATGACATTCCATGTGTATTTCCTAATGCCTAATAATTCTATTACTAGCTAAATTAACGAATAAAACTCGATGCATGCTCGACGACTACTCGACGCTTGGATTTTTACTTCTAATTGTCGTTAATGATATGCATAATTTGCATGCTCGATGGCAGCCAATGCATGCTCAATGGCAGCCAATGAATGCTCAATGCATGTTCGATGCTACTCCATGTTCTCATGATGATTGTAAGCTCGATGCATGGTCGATACATAATATTTTTTTAATAACTTAAATTTTAAGCAAAGAAATATAACAATAAGAAGATGTTCAATGCCTAACATTCTAATACCATAAGTCAACTGTCCACTTGTTTCTGAACAACTCCATGTTGTCATCGCAGATCGTGTGAAGTGGTGGCATACCCAATAAGTGTTCTATGTGCTTGATTGCGTACACACCACAATCTCCACTGTGAATGAAACATAAACTACATTAGTAACAAAATCAACATAAAATTTAAACAACTTGAATAATAACAAGGTGCAAATCAACCCATCGAACCCACATTGAACCCTATCGAACATACATCGAATCGAACCCCCATCGAACTCTATCGAACCCAAATTAAGATAACTAGAACCAGGTAATATGCCTTTACCCATCGAACCTACATCGTACTCCTATCGAGCCCTATCGAACATACATCTAACCCCTTATCGAACCCACATCGAACCTTCTCGAACCCAAAATAAGATAACTTAAACCAAGAATTTTGATTAGCTAACTTTGGTTTGGGGTACTGAACCAACTGGCATGCGGTTCACCTTAAACTCTTTGCTTCTTTTAGCTCCAAGTGGAATCGTCAATCGAGGGTCATCCTTGAAAAGATGTGCTGTAATAACATCAATGGGAACAATGTAGACCATGACTTCATAAAGGATTACAGTTGTTTATCACTTATCACTGTCACTTTTGAATCATAAACATTAAGAGTCCAAGTAGAAATGGATGCTTCAACTGCAAACCAATGTGCTTGAAGGTAGTTCTGGAACCAATATACAGTGTCTATCCCCTTCCACAATGCTAGAAATTGATTGTCAATGCCCGTAATCATTGGCATCACATTCGAATCCCACAAAAGCCTTTTATTATCCACTTCCTTGGCATTCTGATATGCGTCATAACATGCCGGTACCACTTGTGAGAATATAATATTCATCCCAACATCATCTTGTCGATACTCCCGCGATAGAACTGGCGACGCCTACGTAGCATATGCACGACCGCATCAATATGCTGCAAAAATAATAGGAAATAAATTGTTAGAACATCGGCCTCTACCCCTATCGAACCCTATCAAACTCAAATTGAAGTTTCTATAACCAAAACATCTGCTTCTACCCATCGATCCAACATCGAACCCTATCGAACCCAAATTGAAGCTACTAGAACCAAAACATCCGCCTTTACCCATCGAACCCTATCGAACCCAATTTGAAGTTTCTAGAACAAAACATCTGCCTCTACCCATCGAACCAACATCGAACTCGTATCGAACCCATTTTGAAGTTTCTAGAACCAAAACATGTGTCTCTACCCATCGAACCAACATCGAACCCTATTGAACCTCTATCGAAGCTACTAGAACCAATACATCTGCCTCTACCCATCGAACCAACATCGAACCCAAATTTTGGAAATACATACAAGATAAAAGATATTAAAAAAATTACTTACCCCATCATCGATCCAAAACAGTGGTGTCTTCAGCGTCAAAAACCAACTCAGACCATGCATCCCAATTTGGACATTGCTCTTCATATTTTTCAGATCGTCGCCCACTAAGTCATTCCGGTCAACTCGCCATTTTTCTCCGGCGAGATTTTGGGTATCTTCGCCCCTTTGGAAGCATTTTTCGGCGACACAAGAGGTCATTTGGGCGAAGGAGCTGTACTTTCGTGATGTAATCATCGAGAGGATTGTTTTGATATATGCCATATATTCTTTGACGTTTCCGGTAGCGCCACCAAACCGCTATTGTGCACCGCTTGGGTGAGGTTCGGAACTTGAAATTTTAAATATGGTCATATTATATGTCATTTGACACGATTTGGAATAAGGAATGTTATGATGATAATCTTTTTCTCATTGGGTGCACGTAGGAAAAACGTAATATTAAAATCAGACTAAATCATTTTAAGATCACCGTTAAGCTTAGGAGCGTCACTTTGGGCTCGGATTAAATTCTAAAGAGGTTGGGACTCAACTAGACTATTGGACTTATTTTACTCGTATTAAATTGCATTCAACATATTCCAATTTTGATATTTATAAAATGTTTGAAAAATTGAAAACTTAACCTGCATGTTTTCTGATCTGTTCTGAGGGCACTGAGTGCCAAATATATATTTTTGTTCACTTATTTATGTAGGTTATGATTTTTGGGTTTATTAAAATGTAGCTGTTATGCTGCCCAATTTTCTAAAAAATAAAGGGAATATGTTTCTTTCTTTCATGTTTACCTGCATTTGGTTATACCGATGAGAGCCATAGTGATCATGATTGGTGCACGTTGTTGTTTCACGACCTAGTCTCTGTGTCATCATAGGTAGATCAGGTGTCCACTCACCTGTAGGTGTAAAGACCTAGCAGGAAGTGTTCTGAGCCTCCCCCTTGTGGTGGTTATCAGGTCCGGCTACCCGATTTAGGATGTCGGAAATTTCTATGGTGGGTAACGGGAACTAGGGATCTAGTGGACGGTGTGATGTGCACTTGTAGCTATGCTCTTATGATTATTTGTGGTTTCTCTCTATTTGGGTTTATACATGATGATGTATGTTTTGTTTTCAAAGCTAACCATGCAGGAGTTGTATTAAACTTTTGGGTCATATGTTATTAGTTGTTTTCCTACTGAGCTTTATAAGCTCACCCCTATCTCTCCCATTCCAGGAGCCTAGTGACGTGAGCGTGGAAAAGATGAATTATCGATGGAGCCAATGTGTTTAGCCAATTTCTATTATGTATCGTTGTCTTAACTTTTGAGCATTATATACGTATTCGACTTCGAATTTAATGATCGGTTTATCTGAATGAGCTATGAAATAGTTAAGGATGAGGAATAGTGGATGCTAAGTATTATTTTGGGTGTTTAGGACTTATTAAATTTAACTATTTGGTGATTACATAAATGTGGTAATATTACTGTTTTATGTATAATGATAAATTATCATACTTTTATTACTAATATTTTTATATATAATTATAGGAGTTATTTCATTATTTTAACTTATAATTATAGTACGATTTAATATAAATTAAATGATCATTTATAAAAACTATTTTTCAACGAGGGTCAAAGTTTGACCTTTGACCACCCAAGTTATGGATATTACAAATCTGCCACGGCCTATGGCTTGAGTCGTGACACCAAGATTGTATATATTCATATATAAACTTTGTGTGTAATCAAACATTTTATTAGAACCATATATATTAATTGCTAAAAGAACCATATTTAATATTTTGATTAAAATAATCAATTTTGTAACTAATTATAAATTATAGTTAAATTTATTTTTAAAATAAAATAAATCTTAGCTAGTATTTTATAAGGAAACAAAACATTTTGAATAAGTAATATAGTATTAAGTCACTCATTATATATTTTTTAGTTAAATATTGAATCAATCACAATTTTTAAATAATGATTCAATGACTAGAATTAATTTAACAATCCATGGATATATATTTGACTTAGTAAATACTGAGTACTCTTAATTGGGTACGGAACAGACAATAGGCAGAGAAATTGAAAGTGACACGACAACTAAACAACATAAAACATCATAAATATATATATATATATATATATATATAAATGTATACAGAACGAAGCATATCCAAATTATTACATGCAGATCCTACGTAGCGTAGGTAAGTCGTCACTGAATAGGATCACATATTTAGTACGACGTACATAGATAACATGTAGTGGATATGATATAAGGTGATCAGGTATACATATTTATTAATTTTATATAACATATATTAATAATCTCTCTTATTAATTCGCTACCCACGAAAGATCGAGAGTCTTTGGCATGATCAGTAACCTAAGGGTAAGGGTGCCGACCCATCGCACCAGCTTTGCCTCCTTCAGGGGAATCCTTCTTCTCGTTGCCTCCGTTGAACGACGTCGTCACTGATTCTGGCTTCACTTCTGTTGCCGTTTGGACCGAGTCATGGTGGTGTCCTCCTCCACCATGGTGGTGGTGGTGGTCATCATGGTGGTGGTGTCCCGCATGAGAGCGAGTACTGCTGCTGAGAACCACCACCGCTAAGATCACCACAAACAAAATTTTAGAAGACATTTTTTGTGCCAAGGAGAGTAGCTAATTTTGAGGTGTTGGTCCAAGAATCCTGATCCAACTCGTTGAGAATTTATAATGGGCACGAGCAAGTAAGGTCTTGAAACGTGTGTCTCTCTCTCCCTCTCTTTATATAAATCTATATATATGTATATAGTTTGAGTGTCACATCCATATAGATATGTATATTTTGGCATATATGAGTGTTAGGTTGGCCATAATAGTTTCTTGTTGAACCATGTAACTGTAGTAAAAGTCTTACTTTAGGTTTACACGTAAGTACAAAACTGAATAAACTAAATTTACTGAGATAGCGTAAATCTTAATTATATGGCACTTGACAAATAGATACACCAAATCTATTTTTTATATATATGACTTTGTGCAAATATATGGAAATAATATGTAGGGTCCTTTGTAGAGAGCACAAACTCAAGACTCTAACATTTGGGTGTCAACCTTCAAAAGGAAAGATAAAACATTTGACAAAGTATTAAGTCATGGAAAGAAATTTGAAACACTTTAGGATTTACAATGTTTTTGAATTTTATTTCAATGAAATTCATGAAAGTCAGTCACATGTCAATACTATAATAATATCCACGTTTTAGTTCATATATATATATTCATTTTATGAATAAGATAAGTTAAATTGTAACTTTTTTTTTTTATAGTTTTTTAAAATACAAAATTATGGTGAAGATTATACTTTGCTTAATAAAACGGTGTTACTAGTAATACAATTACAATTATTTGAAGTGATTTGGGATTAGTGGCTTGGTGAATAATTCAGCAAGATTTGTCTTGTGAAGAGACATGAATGAGCTTCAATAATTGCTCACTTTGAGCTCTCTCACGAACAATATGACAATCTATGTCAATATGCTTTGTGAAACATATGATTCTCGGAGATATGAAGTGCGTCATTATTAACAATACATGATTGCCGGTTGGTGATGTTGAACCGCAAAATCCTTGAGTAATGTGAGAAGCTTGAAATGAGGTTGTCTAGGCACGCTTAGGAATTGGCTTAACCTATTTACAACATAAGAAATATATGGTTGAGTAATGGTAAAATAAATTAGTTTACCGATTAAACTATGATAAGACGTAGAATCAGTAAGAAATTCTCCTTCATCTTTACTTAGTCAAATATTAGGTTCCATTGGTGTGGAAGAAGATTAGACTATCATATTACCTTCTTTAATTGTCTCAGTAATATAAAAACTGTGAACTCCTCATACCAAAAGACCCCTTAGAGTAATCTTAGCAACGTGGGTAAAAGTGTCTAAATAATCAATGCCATGTTGCTGAGTATATCTTTTTGCAACTAGACGTGTCTTGTATATTTCAACATCACCATTGGACTTGTATTTTATTTTATATACCCATTTATTGCCAATGACATTATGGCCATGGGGTAAGGACATAATAGTCCATGTATTATTATCAATGAGAGTAGTATGTTCATTTTGAACTTTAGAAGCTTGTTTGTAGCTAGTTGGTTCGGATATAGTATGAGCAACTAATATAGCATGTCTAAAATGTGGACGAAATTTATCATAAATGAAAAAATTAGTTAGCGGATGAGCAGTAGCGTACTCACATACATAGTCCTTTAGATATGAAGGTCTTGTAATCGACCGACCAACTCAAGAAACTTCTTAGGACTGCTCATTAAGAGTTGTAGCTTGGGTAAGCCTAATAGTCTCAACAAATGGAATTGCAATTAGAAGAATGACTGTTAAAAATAGAGTTAAAAGTGTCAATAGAACTAGATTGAGGCATAGGGAAAATATTTTCATAAAAAATGAAATATCTTGAATGGAATGGGTGGTTATATTAAGTAAAGCAAAAGCTTTGATACCTGGAGGATAGACAATAATCATGCAAGCACAAAATCTAGGAGTGAACTTATTGTGTTTATTATCAAATTGTGCAAGCATAAAGAAGGCAACCATAATTGCAAAGATGTGCATAAGCTCGTAATTTTTCATGTAAATCGTCAAATGATGATTTAAATTTTAAATGTAGATAGAATTAATAGGCTTGTAAAGGGTGGTCCTTTAAGAGAACTATCTATTGGATTTCTCCCTATTTGCGAGTCCTATTTAGAAGGCAAGATGACCAAGAGACATTTCTCTGCTAAAGGTTCAAGAGCTACAAAACCACTCCAGCGGGTACATACGGATATTTGCGGTCCACTTAATGTACAAGAAAGAGAAGGTTATGAATACTTCATCACTTTCGTTGACGATTATTCAAGATATTGTTACCTATACTTAATGCAAAGAAAATATGAAACTTTTGGAAAGTTCAAAGAATTTCGAGCAGAGGTTGAAAAGCAATTAGGTAAATCACTGAAAGTTCTTCGATCTGATCGAGGAGGAGAGTACTTGGATTTTGAATTTGAAGACAATCTGCATGAGCATGGTATTCAATCCTAACTCACAGCACCTGGAACACCACATCAAAATGGTGTTTTAGAAAGATGGAACAGAACGTTACTAGATATGGTTAGATCAATGATGAGCTTCTTATCATTACCACTGTCATTCTGGGGCTATGCAATTCAATGTGCTCTATACATATTGAATGTTGTTCCATCTAAGTCTATCCAGAAGACACCCATGGAATTATGGAATGGTTGTAAACCTAGTTTACACCATCGCATTTGGGGTGTCCTGCACACGTGCTTAAAGGAAAGATCGGGAAGTTGGAATCACGCTTTGAAGTGTGCATGTTTGTGGGCTATTCCAAAGAGACTAAAGGTGGAATTTTCTATAGTCCCAAAGAAAATAAAACATTTGTATCGACAAATGCAACTTTTCTTGAACATGACTATGTTAATAACCATAAAACTCGCAGTAAGGTTGTATTGGAGGAGATGGTCTCGAATGAAGTTGCAAAGTCACCAGCAACAACCAATGAAAAACGACAAGAGGAAATGGCTAGTTCTAGTCAGAATAGTAGAGAGACTTGTCGTAGTGGGAGTATTAGTAAGCAACCCATACTCTATGAACACGAAGTTCAAATGCTTGTGTCTCACACAAACAAAGATGATCCATTGACATTTAAAGATGCAATGAATGATTCTGACAAGGACAAATGGCAAGACGCCATGAACCACGAAATGGAATCGATGTATTCCAATTCTGCCTGAGTTCTTGAAGATCCACCTGAGAATATCAAGCCCATTGGTTGCAAGTGGATATTCAATAAGAAAAGAGGAGTTGATGGGAAAGTAGAGACTTTCAAAGCAAGGTTTGTAGCCAAAAGTTACACACAGAAAGAAGGGGTTGATTATGTAGAAACTTTTTCTCCTGTAGCCATGCTAAAATCCATTCGTATACTCTTGTCCATTGCTGCGTGCATGGATTATGAGAGTTGACAAATGGATGTCAAAACAACTTTTCTGAATGGCTACCTTGACGAAACCATTTACATGTCTCAACCAGAAGGGTTCGAAGTAAAAGGTCAAGAGCAAAAAGTTTGCATGCTTCTTAGGTCCATCTATGGACTCAAACAAGCTTCTAGATCTTGGAATCTTAGATTTGATGACATAATTAAAACGTTTGGTTTTGAACAAAAAGTTGACGGACCTTGTGTCTATAAACAAATCAAAGATGGTATAGTAGTATTCCTCGTGTTCTTTACGTTGATGATATATTGCTGATTGGCAATGACGTAACATCATTATCAAAGGTAAAGAACTGGTTAGCTGAACAATTCTAAATGAAAGATTTGGGAGAAGCCAAGTATGTACTAGGCATTAAAATTCTTAGAGATAGACAGAACAAGACTTTGGCACTGTCTCAAGCAACTTATATTGATAAGGTGCTAGAACGCTTTAATATGCAAAACTCCAAAAAGAGTGATATGCCAACCCGTTCTGGAGTAGTCCTTTCCCAAGAGCAGGGTCCCAAAACACCTCAGGAAGAGGAAGATATGAGACAATATCCCTATGCCTCAGCCGTAGGCAGTCTTATGTACGCTATGCTTGTTAGGAAAATATGTATTTATCTCAATGGAAATGGTAAAAAAATTACAACTCTATGCAAAAATATTACAATAGACAAGGATTAATTAATTAAAGTGTTACAACTCTATAACTGAAAATACAAATGAACAAAAGAAGAGGAAGAAAAAGAGAATAGTGAAATACAACTCTAAGCAAAAGATTGCAAATAAAGTAAAGTATTTGAAACAAAAGAAAAAAAACGATTACGACTCTTAAACAAGAAATACAAGTAAATAGAGAAGAATAATATAAAGATGAAAAGCAATAGAATGAAAGAAAGGAACAAGAAACAAAAGATAAACAACTCTCACTCACACTACCAAAGTGAAGAGTGTTGGGGATCACTAACTTGAACAAAGTTTGAAACCGTTGTCTAAAAGCTTATTTCCCCCTAATTCAAGCACTAGGGGATCTCTAACAGATTATAGGAAATGCTTTCTGGAATAATCAAGCCTCAAGGTGTTTCTAGCCAAGTGCTCTAATAGATAGAAAAGTTGTGTCTTTCAAGTGAGCAATAGGCTCCTATTTATAGAGTTTAGAGACACCCTTTGAATTTCAAATTCCACCAACCCCCATGGTTGTTACCAATGATAAATTGGATGTTTATGGAATTAAAAGTGAGATTTGGGAGTTATTTGGGTTTTTGGAGCCGTTCAACACAGTTTGGAAAAAACTGAAAAATGGTCAGTTTTTGGCCTGTGGCTGCGGCTAGGGACATTAGTGGTTGCGGCCACTGACCATTTTCAGCACAAAATTTTGTGCTGTTTTTCCAAACGGTTCCAAACCTTCCCAAATGATTTTGTAACCCCCAAAACACATTATTGGGATTAAAATCATATCTCTAACAACCATTTCACATATGGCTTTATGAAATTCATCTCAATATTGTGTAACACCAAATTTACACGATAAAGGGTAATATTTGGAAGTTACAAATTTGTAGCTGAATTTGTAACACCAAATATGTTACAATATGTGACACTCTTTGTCACATTTATTTAATCTAAAACATTATATTATAATATAATATAATATTACATTATATTATAAAATAATATAACATTCCCCCACTAGATTAAATAGTTATCTTATTGTAACACTTATTTAATCAATAATTATATTTTAAAATATAACATTTCCCCTACTTGATTAAATAAGAACTCTCTCTTATAGGAGTCATTGTATTAGTGCATAAAGTAAAGTGTTTTTCAACTTGAACTTTACTATAGTGTAATTATCACAAAATTTGTCAAAAATTGGTTGCCCTAGGCATTGAACCATCTTTTCATGATAACAAATCGATGATAACACACACACCTTTGCGATGTTCACTTGAGACCTCTATGTCTCGCTTTGCACCATTAATGACCATGTGCACTTTCCATTCATGGACGTTCTTGAGAATACTCCTAATTCTCATGAGAGGTGGCACCACCCCTATATGTGACACTCTTTGTCACATTTATTTAATCTAAAATATTATATTATAATATAATACAATATTACATTATATTATAAAATAATATAACATTCCCCCACTAGATTAAATAGTTATCTTATTGTAACACTTATTTAATCAATAATTATATTTTAAAATATAACATTTCCCCCACTTGATTAAATAAGAACTCTCTCTTATAGGAGACATTGTATTAGTGCATAAAGTAAAGTGTTTTTCAACTTGAACTTTACTATAGTATAATTATCACAAAATTTGTCAAAAATTTGGTTGCCCTAGGCATTGAACCATCTTTTCATGATAACAAATCGATGATAACACACACACACCTTTGCGATGTTCACTTGAGACCTCTATGTCTCGCTTTGCACCATTAATGACCATGTGCACTTTCCATTCATGGACGTTCTTGAGAATACTCCCAATTCTCATGAGAGGTGGCACCACCCCTATATGTGACACTCTTTGTCACATTTATTTAATCTAAAATATTATATTATAATATAATACAATATTACATTATATTATAAAATAATATAACATTCCCCCACTAGATTAAATAGTTATCTTATTGTAACACTTATTTAATCAATCATTATATTTTAAAGAGTTAATGAAGGAGGTACACGAAGGCTTTTGCAGGGACCACGCTGGGGGGCTAAGCCTGTCGAAAAAGATCCTAAGGCAGTGATATTTCTGGCCAACAATGAATGAAGACTCCATGGAGTTCATGCAAAAATGTGACAAGTGTCAAAGGTTTTCTAAAATCCCGCGAGCAGCTCCCAATGAGTTAAAGTAGATGCAGAGTCCATGGCCCTTTGCGGTTTGGGGAATAGATCTAATCGTATCTTGCCTACGGGGAAAGGTGGTGTAAAGTACGCAGTGGTTGCCATCGTCTACTTCACCAAATGGGCTGAAGTTGAGCCACTCGCGACAATAACGACGAAGAAAGTGCTTGACTTCGTAGTCAAAAACATCATCTGTCGCTATGGATTGCCAAAGAAGATAGTCTCGAATAAGGGCACCCAGTTCGACAGTGATCAATTCACAGATTTATGCAAATGTCACGATATTATAAAAAGTTTTTCTTCAGTCGCTCATCCCTAGGGAAACGGGCAAGTCGAGGCAGTTCACAAAACGCTGAAGGATACACTGAAGAAAAGACTTGAAGAAGCTAAGGGAGCATGGCCAAAACAGTTTCATGAAGTCCTCTGGTCGTACAGAACTTCCCACCGAATAGCAACAAGTCATACCCAGCTTTCCTTGGCATACGGGTATAAGGCCATGTTGCCAGTTGAGTTGGATCCACCCTGTCACCGCAGAATAACATACGACCAGGATTCTAACAGCCAGCTACTGATGGAATCCTTGGACTTAATTGATGAAAGGCGTGAGCAAGCCCATCTCCAAATAGCTTCATACCAGCAGAAGGTCGCCCGGTATTTCAACTCCAAAGTTCGAGAAAGAAAATTCAATGTTGGAGACCTTGTGCTCCGAAGAGTTTTTCTTAACACCCGCGACCAAGCTGCTGGAGTACTCGGGCCAAATTGGGAAGGGCCTTACCAGATTGATGAAGTCCTTCACCCAGGCACTTATAAACTTGGACGCTTAAACAGAGATCTCGTTCCTCGATAATGGAATGGAGAATACCTGCGCAAGTATTATCAATGAACAATTCTTCTTAAAGAATTGGCTTGTATAAATTATACTTTTTACAAGTTTTGTGTAAGATCTTATTGATCACTCGTAAAGACATGTTTAGTCCATTTACTACGAGAATAAAAGGGACTGTGCTCAGCCAGTCATTTCTTGCCAACTATTGTATTTATTACAAGTATTTGCTCATTACGTGTGTTGTTTTGCTGTATTATAATTCTAATCACATTGCTACGAGCAGTAACGTTCGGGTAGGTTCTAGTCAAGGCAAGTGACCGAGGACCTAAAGCTCCCCGATCACTTGGGGGGCATACAAGGTATAAGTAAGCAATGCATATCGTTAAAAGGTATGTAAACAGATGAGCAAAATAAGTGAAAGAAGGCTAGGGCACTTAGAGTATTTTTCAAAATTTTGATATTTTGTTAAATCAAACCAAAGTGCTATGCTAAGTTCGGTCATGCGAACAAATAGATGTTATAATATGCAAATATATTATAATATCAAAGCGATCCTTTTACACCGCAAGCAGTAATTGCTTGGATGTAATTGTTCAAAATAAAAGTAAGAGCTGCCCATGCAGCAAAACCAAAGAAAAATTATATTTTCTTTACATCACGACCCATAGGTCGTGTAGTTATAAAAGAAAGAAATATAAAAAGAAAAGACTAAGGTGTAACGACCCAAATTCGCTAATCAGGCTTAAGGGCCTTGATTAGTGTGCCTGGAGGGCATAATGGGAATTATGTGTGAATTTAATGATTAAGATGCATGATTATGATTTAAAGCATGTTATATGATTATTTGAATATTTGAGATGCATGACTATGTGTATTAGTATGCATATAGGCCCTAATTAGGTTAGAAGGGTATAATCATAATTTTGACCATTATGGGCATAACTGTTTTGATATATGTGATAATTGTTGAGACCATATTATTATGTGGATATATCTGTGATCTGTGACTCGAGACGATCCCAGTCAGCAAAGTAGCGAAAAAGTCATAGCGGAGATTTATACCCGGCTCGGGGTGAGCTCAGGGGTATAAATGGGAATCTAGCGGATATACTGGCATCTATTTTGACATTGAGGAATGTTATTGGTGGTTAATTAGGTATTGGGAGTTAAGCGGGAAATATTAGAGACACTCGAGGAGTTAGCGGGAATTGGGGTAAAATGACTAAAATGTCCCTAAGTGGATTAAAGGGATTAGATTTAATAGGGAGGGCATAATAGTCATTTGGCTTACAGAAGTTAAGTATTACCAAGGCTTTATGTTAGTGGGAAGTGTAGAGAAATGTAGAAGTCTGAAAAAGAAGGAAAAGGAAAGGAAAAGAAAGGAGAGAAAACAGAGAGAGTCTCTAGGTCGGTTTATGTTTCCTTCATCTGTTTCTTGAGGATTTCTGGAGTAAAGCTCAGAGGAGAGCTGGGATAAACTAAGCATCAAGAATCCTAACCTAAGACTGAGGAATTGGCAGAGGTTTAGCAAGGATTCATCAACACTTGAGGTAAGACTTTAGAGTTCTTCAGTTTCTGTTTCTCATTTTTGAGCTATGGTGTTTAAGTTGAGTTGGATGGAACTTTAGGGAATTCAGGCCTAAGGCTGAGGAGGAGCAAGCCAAGGGAGTCTAGAGGCACCTTGTGGACGAAATCCTATCAAAGGTATAAATTCTAAACTCTAACTTTGTTGTTTTGCTGGTTTCTGCTAGGTTTAAGTGTTTAGGAGTGGCTATGGTGAATTTTAAGTTTGTGGATGCATGTGCTTGAGTTTTAGGTATTTGGGGTGCTTGGAATGAGTGGAGTATGGTCATAGGGTTGTTTTTGAGGTTGGAAGAGGTTTGGAGGAGTTTTGGTTGAGGTTGGTTCGAGAAAATCCCATAAGGGAAAAAACTGGTGCTGGCCTGCCTGTGACTAGCGCTACAGCGCTAGCCTTTGGGCATTGTAGCGCTAGGCCAAGTGTGCTGATGGGGTTTTGCTTCTGTTTGTAGTGCTGTAGCGCCCTCCCGTGAGCAATGTAGCGCTACCCTGCCTTCTGAAGGGGATTTTAGGGTTATTTGCAAGGGCTTTTGACCTAAGGTTTGGGGTTTGGTTCCACCACCTTGTTTGGTGGAACTAGGACTTCCCGGGGGCTCGGGATTGGCCCCGGGGCTAGGTTTTGAACTTAAGGGTTGATGATGACTTTGGCCATGATTGTGTTTAGGTGAGCGCTAGGGCTCGAGGGGGATCCTGCTCAAGGAGCTGAGGGATCAAAGCTAGTGAATTGAAAGGTAAGAAAACTACACCCGATTATATGTTTGTGATGGGACTAAGTGCTCCCGAGAATCGTATCGTGTCAATGATGGTATTACGCCATGGGACATGTAGAAGCAGCCTTAGAGTGCCGTATATAGTACCTGCGCACAGGGCGCGGCTTGGCCACTGGTAGCCGAGAATATTCACTGGGCTCGGCTTAAGCGGGCCGGAGTCAGTGGGATAACGGAGGGAGCAGCCTGAGAGCGCTAGCCCTAGTTATCATTTGTGCAGTGATATGTGATATAAATTGGTATGCTTAGTGTGTTGAATACTTGGTCATACTGAATGATTATATGCCTGAGAACTTGTGATGCAATGTGAGATATGGACTTGTCTATTGATTGCTTATGCTCTGTTGTTGTGTTTTCTTGCTGGGCCTTGGCGCACGGGTGCTACGTGGTGCAGGTAAAGGCAAAGGAAAACTGGACCAAGCCTGAGGTGGAGAGCTCTGAGGTGGAATGTACATAGCCGGCTGTTCGATCACCATGGTCGAGGAGTGGATCAGGACAGGGATTACCTAACTGCTTGTTTTGCCTTTGCATGGCTGGTTATTGTATCTAGGTCTTATAACTTTTGTAAACGATCTTTAAACTGGTATTTTTGGGGATCCCGAATAATGTTTCTTAATGAAAATGTGGCTTTTGAGACCAAAACATTTCAAACCCTAGTTCCTTTACAGTTTCGATGACACGTTTTTAATTAAATGACTTGATTAGCAAGTCTGGCACTTTATAAACACACAGTGTAACGGCCTTGGCTATCCAGGGTGTTACATTAGGAGCTTGAGGAGCTGGAGGATCCTGGGGAGGATTCTGGTTGACAGCTTCGTTGTCTGCACCCTCCATCCCGGCGGCCAGTGAGATTTCAGGGGAAGCAGGGACCCTCGATCCTTCTTCTTTAGCCAGCTAAGCCGCGCAGCGAGCTAGCTCAGTGTCACGGGCCGACTATTTGGGTACTCCAACTAGACGGAACGTGCGACACTTGCAGACTCTTCAAGCTAGCAAGTCAGCCTACAACACACACCTACAGGCAAACAAACTCAGTGGTTAGCCACATACACATCTCGGACATGCAACGGGCAATAACGAAGTATGAGCAAGCACAAAGCAAGTCATTCCTAGGAACGTCCACACACCACAAAGCACACAACAAGGCAAGTGGCACGCAATGGCCCAACGAAGATAACAAACAAGTAACACATAGGCAACAAGGAAGCACACAGGGGCAAGTATGGATAAATAATGTTTTATTAATATATAGCCTTGATAGGGCAAGGGAGTACACAGCTTTGGCCCTTATCTGCTGATGACCATGGTGCTTCCTTAAGTCACCAGGTCACCTCCCCCTAAGGAGCCTTCTAGGGAAATAAAGTCTTCCCAGGAACATATATGATTTTTGTCTAGGAGACATATGCAATATTACAAAACTGCCACTACCCTATCCCATGAGGTTGCTTGGTGCAAGACTTGACTAATGATCAAGCACCAAGGCAAGCTCATTTATAAAATGGCCCCATGTGGGTGTGCCAAAGGGGCAGCACACCACACTCAGCTTCCCTCGCATTCTCAGGAAGGTAGTCAAAGTTGGCACCCTGATTGTGCTTCCATAAATTGTAGAAACATCTCAGGGTGGCATTTTTGTCCCTCTCTAAGTTGGCAGCGTTGGTCTTGTCCAAGTCCTTAACTCGACCCTCCAAATCTCTGGTTTCTTGCCTGCTCGTGATCAAGTCTAGCTCAAGCTGCTTAGCCACTTTGAAGTTAGAGCGGTTGGACTCCTTGTATTAGTCCCTCTGCTCGCGGGCTTTTTCTAAAGACTTCAGCTTCTCTCCAACTCCTTAGCCAGTTGGGCCTTTTCCACAGCCACCGCTGCCAGCTGATCAGCATGTCTGGCCTCAACAACTTTGAGTTCATCCTCGTACCATTGCTCTAAGGTCCTGGCTTGCTCGGTGACTGCACCCAGGCAGATGCGGCCGGCAGTAAGGGTTAGCATGGCCTGCAGTCAGAACAAAAAATTAGACAAACAGTAAATTAACGAAGACCTGATTTCACAAAAGGAGATAACTTACACTAGTGAACTCGTTCAGGGCTCGGTTCAGGATTGGGTCAACACCCATCGTATCCGTAGCCGCCATTGCCTCTTGGCAGCATTCGTGCTACGCGATTTTGGTGACCCTTTCCTTGATCAGCTTAAAGGCGCGACCAACCATCAGGTTCTCGGGTGAAGCAGGATCCTCCTGCTGAGGTTGGTTAGAAGGGGGGTCGGGAGAAGGAATTGACCCAGTCGCAGCAGATGGAGTCTGTTGCTCGTGGGGAGAAGACGGAGTCGCGGTGGCAGAGGGCCTGCCCTCCGAAAGGCCTGTGTTCCGGGCCTTCTTCGACTGAGGCTCTTTGCTGCTCTCCCCAGTATGTCTCTTACTAGTTTTCTTTTTGCTTGGAGGGCTAGCAGCAGCCTCTGGGGTTCTGTAAAAATCGAACACGTTGGTGGAGTCCATGCCTGAAAAACAAGAACAAAGTCAAACAGTGAGATAGCATAAATAGCCAAACACATTACATCAGAAAAAGAAACAAAAAAGAATTGCAAAGTCCAATACCTGAGCTATTATTACTGGTCGCTACACTACAGACTCTACTAGTCTTACACTCATTCTTTGACACGAAGAATTCTGGCCCTAAGTGTGGAGCATATTTAAAATTGTCGTCCCTGTCGAATAGATGACAGGGAATTGGCAAGTTGTCTAAAAGCGAAATTACTATACCGTTGTCATCCGACAAGTCGTTAGAGAGGTGTTGTTTAAAATCAATACGCAAGTGCACATAATCGTAACAAGTAATAATGAGTAAGTAAGATCGTTCCCACGAGGACTGTATACTAAGTACCAAAACTTAGTTCTTATTTCTATTTGGCTTACGACAAATAAGTCTCAAGAATTAAATGAAATTGCAACACAAAATTCTAAAATTAACTTCAATAACTGAAAATAAATAACGTTAAGAAAATTCAATGGATTAAAAACTAGGGCAATTAATTTCATCAACCATCCTCTTTAATTATCCTTAACACAAATCTTACTATTCAATTTCTCTCTTGTGATAGCAGGTCAACAATAATAACTTATATTCGTACTAGGATATATAAGTCTCCATCTTATGCAAATTTTCTACATCTCTGTGATAGATAAACATAAGATAGGCATTAAGATTAATAACCCTAAAACTACACAGATCACACAGGTACTCTCGTCCTAATATGAAATCTATGTTTATTCAATTACAGCATATTCAATTCTCACTTTTCAGATTTCGAATCAAAATCATATATTTCATGTTAATGGTGATCAATCATTCACAAGCATTAGGTTCGAATTGAATAAATCACAAGATAAAATTGAAATCATAAAACTTGCATTAATTTAAAATAAAGGTTCAGGAGAATCCATTAACACCCTAGAAAGATAGTTTAGTTCATGATCAAATCCATAATAACCATAGAAGAAATAAAAGGCATCCAAAATACAGAAATTCAAAGTAGAAAAGAAGAAAATTGTGATGAATTCTTCGATTCCGCTCGCAATCCTCTCCAATGTGCCTTCAGTCGTCTCCTAGGGTTGATCTCCTCTTAAAAATGTCATTAAGAAAGCTTTTATAATCCCTAATTAATTATGTGCGAAAGGACAAAATTGCCCTTGAAAAATGCCCTAACTTAGGCTTCTGTACGGACTGGCGCCGCGGCGCTGGTGCTTAGAACCGCGGCTCTAGTGCATTTCGCGATCCAACATTCCCCTCTGACTCCTTATAGCGCCGCGGCCCCAATTGATAGAACCGCGGCTCAAATGACAAATTAATTTCTACCTTCTCTATAACTCTCAGGGCCGCAGCTCTACACCATAGAGCTCCGGCTCAAATTGCAATTTTTTACCAAATCTTCAATTCGACCCTCGGTTTCACTAACTTCCATTCCTTAGCCCGTTTAACACTGTTTCTTCAAGAATTAAACGCTTTTCCTTCAATTTCAAACTTTTTTCCTTCATACCCACACTTAATCCTGAAAACACAATAAACACCGGCATAATATCGCACAAAACCAAATAAAAGATTAAAATTGCCTCTTAAAACATGTCATAAAAACACACCAAAACTAGTCCTAACAAATTCCCCCAAACTTATCCTTTACTCGCCCTCGAGTAAAGAATACAACTAAGACTCTATAAACCTAAACAACCCAAATTGACAACCATTAAAATAGCCTCAAAATTCATGAATGCCATATGCATATAATTCTAAAGAAAAGTAACGTGCCACTTCAAAAATTAATCCAGAATTTCAATCAAAATACTTCACCAATTCACTGTAATTCATCGATATTCATGCTCATTCACCCATAACCAATAAATGTAAAGAATTGAACCAATCTATGCATGCCAAATTCTCACCATCAATCCACTCAACACGATTATTCCATATGCTTGCTATACTTACTATTCTCCACTAATGTAAACAAATACACACTTAAAAATCAATAGGACTTTACAAAGCTTGTAATAGATGGCTTAGGTAAAGGTAGATAAGAAGACATTTTAAGCTCAAATATACCATAAGCATTCAAACCAAACAACCTATCCCATTAACTCAACTTCACATCCCATTGTTACTCTTTTTCTTTTCAAGATTGAGAAGAGTTGACTATTTATTCATCATATTTTTTTTTCAAACTACATTCCCTCAAACTTAGATTTTTTCAGTAAATAACTTAAGGAATGTAGTTTATTCTTAATTTGTAGTTTTTTTTTTCTTTTTTTTTTCTTCAATCTCTCTCTCTCTCTCTTTTTTATATATCACTGAGTAACCACATATTCTCCATATGTCCCTTAAACATTCACTCCCCCTTCCAATCAAAAGATATGTTTTATGCTCATGGTATAGGACAAAGGGAATAATGAATATACGGATACAAGTATAGGCTCAAAACATGTGTTAAACAATGAAAAAGGTCAATTTTAAAGCTCAAATAGGGTAACTAGGGATAAAAATATATAAGGGTTAGCTTGAAAGGCTCAAACGTTCCAAAGATGGCCCATATCCTCTTCTTAAGTGTGTATTGTTTAGGATTTCATCTCAAATAGCAAGCAAGCAAGTTCTAGAAAAATTTCAACTTGTACAATCCACAATCCAAAATTCAACATACATACACAGAGTTCAATTCCCACATTTACAACTATGAGCAATAGTTCAAACAAATATCCAATTAACCACAGTGAAGTGACAAAGTATATCAATCAAGCACACGGATATTTTTATATATGCACAACTCTTCTTTCGGATTATACAACAAAGCATTCATTCAATCTCATCGGAAAACAATTATCAACTAGGTTTACACTCTAACAACACCGTGAAAACTAGACTCAAACAACTAAAACTGAACTTAAAAAAAACTAACAACAAAGCTAAAAATAAATCCCTTCCCCAAAACTTAAGACTAACATTGCCCCCAATGTTAAACTCAAATAGAAAGAAAAGACTTACCAGAGACTCCATAGCAAAACACCTAAAAAGGAGGAGGTGGTGGAGGTGGATACCGTGGTGGATAAGGCGGGTACAGAGGTGGGGGTGGAAAGTAATCTTGCCCCGCATCATTCAAAGACCATCGATTGACTAGAGTATTCAAACGATCCACATGAGCAACATCATAATCATATCGCTGATGTAGAGTCCAAGAACTTTACTTAGCTAATTATTTAGTAGTATTATAGTATGTATAGTATTATCTTTGTTACTGTGGATTTTTGGTTCAGACCGGGAATTATTTGGACACTCATAGTAGTACTTATAGATTTTCTAAGTTTAACCTATAGTTTAAGAATATTAAGTTTAACCTAAGGTTTGATTATATAGCTGATATTAAGAATAATATTTATTATACTATAAGGTTTAGATATCAACCAATAGGATTTTAAGCACATGTTATGAATGGGTGATTAAGGATTAAGTATTTTGAGGATTAAATTTAATAAGGAGTAAAGTTTGAATGCTTTAAGGTCAGTCAGCAGCTTTGAATACGTTGAGGGCTTAGTCAAGGCTGTTTACTCCATTCAAACTTAGCTAAAAATGTGTAATTTCGTGTTTAAATATTCAGTGTGTGCCGATATATCGCAGCTATAGGGGGCGATATATCGCAGCACGTAGATACGGAAAACACGAGACGATGCACGGTCGCCTCGGGCATACTGGCCCAGGCGATATATCGCCTACAGGGGACGATATATCGCCTCCTTCAGTGTATTTTCAAATGTTTTTGAATTCTTTTCCTTTCAGCCATTCAAACTCTTGATAAGTCCAGCATCTTTCTGAACGAGTCTTCAGCCTCTGCTGAACGATTATTCAAATATTTTTCACCTAAAAAGCTATTATTTTTATTCAAGTAAAATTAAGATTCCTTCATTCCTAAACTCTATAAGTAGGACCTAGTACCCAGCCATTATTCACCTTTTGCTCTAAGTTCAGAGGCTGCAAGTGCTAAGTGAGTGTGAGAGTATAAACACCTGGGTTTTGGGGAAATCATAAGCTTAAACATGATAAGCTTATCAAACACTTTGGGAAGTAAGGTTCTATAGTATTTCGGTTGTGGTGTAGATTGATCTTACAAGTCTTTGAGGTAAACCAAAACTCTAGTTCATTTGTTTTATGTTATTTTCCTTCTCATAACCTTCTACTCAGTCTCCTAACCTCATTCTTATTTTGGTTAGGAAAACTAAGTTCTTAAGCACATAAGTTTCGGTAAGCATGATTTTCAAATGGTTTAGTCTTTCCATCCCTTTCATTTCATCTCTTTTCTTCATTAGACTCACTCTTTATATATGGTTTTAGGAGTGTTCCAAAAGTCCCAACTCAGTCCACATATCCCGGTAACTTTGGTAAGGAAAATAGGCTAGAATCAATATGTTTATGTTATCTTATGTTTTATGTTATTAAATGTGTTATGATATGTATGTATGTGTGTAGGCTTGGGCATATGACCCATATGACTAACAAGACCCCAAAAAGATTATGGGCATATGACCTACTTAGCTAGTAGGACCCCACTAATCCAATGGGCATATGACTTGTTTAGTCTATGGGACCCCAAGTAACAATGGCCATTATAGTATGTGTATGTTATAAGTATTATGTTAAGTCTTTATGTTTCTTCTGAAATTATGTTTATGACTATGTGTTAGATTTTTCCTTGCTGGGCATTAGGCTCATTCCTTTTTGTTTTATGTGCAGGAAAATAGCTTTAGAGGCGGTGAGATTCATGGCCGCTTAGAGGATGTGTATCGATGGTGAATGGAGTCAAGGAGCCGAGCGTTATTCGATTCGAGGATGTAGTTTCGTTTTATGTCTTTTTACATGTATTTTCCGCACTATTTATGTAATGTCTTTTTATTTTAAATCATGTTTTGTTTTTAAAGACAATGGGATCCCATATCCTTCTTGGTATTTATTTTGTAAGTAACTCTTATTTTTACAAGTTACTTAATAAAATTATGGTATTTTCATAAAAGTAAGTTCTATTAAAGATTGTATGTATAGTTTCGTTAATGGTCCAAAAGTCTAGATTAGTGGGTCATTACAGCTGACCCATGTATTGATGCAGCATTTGATGTTGTTGGACCATATACTGATTTTGCTGAATAATGTAATCCAAACGACCCTGGGTATCTTGATCACTAGACTCAACTGGACCACCCAGTAGCAGCGGTGGATCCAGTTGCATCGGGTCAGCATTATTATCATTGGCATTGCCCGTGTCATTCCCACCATTTCCATCTCCTCCAAGATCTAGATCTTCTTCTTGTGGAACTGCCGCAGCACGATTCCGAGGAGGAGCTAGGACATACGGAATAGGCAACGGATACTTGGATATTTTCGCTCGAGTAATGGGAGGTTTCACCTTTAGAGTCACATCGTTGTCATAAACGGGTACCTCATAGGTAAGGCATAAATCTGTCAAGAAGTGGATATGAGGCAATCCAATAGTGGTGGAACCACTCAGAACATGATTGATACTTTCACGAATTCTACGGCCAACATCCACATGAAGCCCCTTCACTAAAGCATAGACTAGATAAATGCGTTCCATATTGATAGTCGAAAAGTGCCCAGATGGCACAACCGACTACTAACAAAGTATAGCCATGCTCTAGCTTCCTGGGTAAACTGACACAAATGTAACCCAGCATACTCATTATGAGTAATTATCCACTCCGCTCCAGGGAATGAAATTGTATTAAGAATTTCGGCATGATCAATTTCACCCCCAACTAACACCTCGTACTGTTCTTCATTCCCCTCATAACTAGGAGTACCATAGAGAGCATTCAATGCATCCGCAGCAGTGGGCACCCACACACCCCGCACAAAGCACTTCTTTCGACCCTTCATTTCTGGATAATTGGCATAAAATTCATAGCAAATAGAAATATTTGCTCGAACGATATCCTTGTCTACAAACCCTTGCCATTGCCTTGCCGCTATATTTTCCCGGATGCGTTCATTAAGTGGGTCATTTCCATATGGTTCATTCGATACTCAAAAGCCCTTTCATGAATGACCAACTTAGTGCACAACTTGAGATATCTATCCTGCGCCTTCTTATTCACAAACCTCGCAGCATCAAAATCTGATGGGGCTGGTGGGGGAGGAGCATCCCGAGCCCTTGACGTGGAAGCCTTACCCTTATCTTTAGTCGTATTTCTAGTCTTAGGTGCCATTATTTCACAAAAATTGGAACAAAGATCCCAAACAATCAGACTTAATTAGGACAGCACCTCTCCTTAATTTCTTAACTTCCCAAATTCTCTCAATCACCCAAATCTTCCAACAATAAACCAGAACACGTCCAATAACAACAATGCTCAAATCTATTTCACTCTACAATTCACAAATCAATATCCATCCATGTACAATGAAAACAGTAGATAAATCCCACTTACTTGATAAGAGATAAATGATCCTGAATAGTAGAGATGCCCAAAATGCCAAAACTTTTCCAATACTTCTCCAAGATTCGAAAATTAGGGGTTAGGGTTTTCAAAAATGGGGATGAAATGTGTTTTAGAGAAAACTGAAGAAAATTAAGGCTGTAGAATGGAAGAAAAGTGATGAAAACTTGGTTTAATGGAAGCTTAAGGGTGGTATGATGGCTAGATTGTGATGGCTATGGAGATTTGGGATGGACTTGGTCGGAGAAGAGGAAGAAGAGAAGAGAAAGACGGAATGAAAAGAGATTGAGGAAAAAAATATAAACTGAAAAACCCTTAAATGCGAATCTGGGCCCATTTGGCGCCGCAGCTCCATGTGATAGAGCCGCGGCTCAAATTCAAAACTGGGCAAAGGCTAGGCTCGGGTTCCTTTAGGGCCGCGGCGCTGTCCAATAGAGTCGCGGCTCAAATGCCCAATTTTTTCTTGTTTGCTCTCTGACTTTTGTAGAGCTGCGGCTCTAATTCCTCCCATAAAAATTCAGCACTTCTGACTTAGATAGCGCCGCGGCTCTAACTCTTTGAGCTGGGGCTCAAATTTCTCCAAAATTTCTTCCATCGTTTCTGACTTAGATAGAGCCGCGGCTCAAAATCCTAGAGCTGCGGCTCAAATTCCTTTTTTCTGGTTCATCCCTTCCTGATCACATTAGGGTCGTGGCTCTAAATTTTAGAGCTGCAGCTCAATTTCAACTGTTATGATATAACCCCCTTCTTTTTTTTTCACGATTTTCACAGTTCTCCTTTCTTTTTTTTTCACGATTTTCACGGCTCTAATTACAGAAAAAAATCAAAATAACATCAAAATAAAATTGTTCAACTAAAACTAAAAAAAATTACATAAAAATTAAAAGTAAGAAAACATAAGCTTGAGATGCCTCTCAAGGGCGCTGTCGTTAACGTCATTTAGTCGGACGCTGGATTCCTCATCACTGAGGACGCAAGATAATTACCGACTTAGCTTGATCATAAGGACCTCCCAAGTACGGCTTAAGTCTCTGCCCATTCACTTTAAAAGTTCTGTTCTTCTCGCTGCATACTTCTACTGCTCCGTATGGAAATACTTTCACAATTGTATACGGCCCGGACCATCTAGACTTCAGTTTTCCTGGGAAGAGCTTTAATCTTGAATTAAATAATAACACTTGCTGCCCCGGGTGAAATTCCTTGTGTACAAGATTCTTATCATGCCATGCTTTAGTTCGTTCCTTGTAGATTTTCGCATTTTCATATGCCTCATTCCGGAATTCCTCTAACTCATTCAACTGCAACATTCTCTTTTCTCCCGCGGCAGACATGTCCATGTGTTGACTGTCTTTTTAGCCAACAAAGTGAGAACGTCAAATACGACAAGCCTTCAAGAGAAATAAAAACGACACAGACGGTTTAAACAGGAAAAGTAAATAACACAGTAGATTTTTATAGTGGTTCAGCCCCGATTGTCGGTAAAAGCCTAATCCACTTAGAGTTGTGATTTATAGATCTATACTCAAGATCAGATGGACTGAGCCAACTGAGTTTCTTCAGTACAGATTGTAAAAATACAAGAGTTCTCTCAAATATCAGCACTTTCTCTCTCTAGAATACACAGACCCAACTTTCTCTCTCTAGAAAGAAGAAGCAGAAGAACCCCTCTCTCATCCCCTAAGCCCTCTATTTATAGGCCTGGGATACTCAACTGATATCCCCTTTAGATAGGGATATTTTATTATTCATCTTATATTTATATTACAAGAAATATTCAAAATTCGAAATGTAACAAACCCCCCATTTGTGGGAAGAATGAGAGATTCCCGCGTATGTTGTTGAAGCTGTCTCTGGGAATCTTGACTTAGTCTCCTCTAGCTAGTTGATCCACCTCCTACTGACCACCCATGCAAGTGCTGGTCGGACGTGCATGGTGGTAGGACATGCATGGTGGTAGGACATGTTTTTGTGGGTTGAACGTGCATGGTGGTAGGACATGCACTTTTCTCCTCTAACATAACACTCTCCTCTAGCATGCCATGTTCCTCCTTGAACCAATCCCCTTGGCTTCTCCTCGGACCAAGGTGGTCCGAGGCATCCTTCTTGACATCTTACCTTGAACAAGTTCAAGGCATTCTCCTTTAGCATCTCCCAAGCATGTCCGATCGGGCATTGTGTAGGCTCTTCTTGTCAAAATCTAAGTCCCCATTCTTGACTTGCATGGGACTCCTCCTCCTTAGCTATTTACCTTGGACACGTTCGAGCCAACACTTAGGAAACATTGGGAGGCTTACCTC
The DNA here is from genome assembly GCF_963169125.1 of Humulus lupulus. Taxonomy (NCBI): domain Eukaryota; kingdom Viridiplantae; phylum Streptophyta; class Magnoliopsida; order Rosales; family Cannabaceae; genus Humulus; species Humulus lupulus. Next base: position 7,104,967 of record NC_084798.1, read on the forward strand.
AAACACACCCTTGGGGTCTCCTAGGACCACATCCTCCTTGGGGTCTCCTAGGACCACTTTCTCCTTGGGGTCTCCTAGGACCACTTTCTCCTTGGGGTCTCCTAAGACCACTTTCTTGAGTTCTCCTCGGACCTCATCCTTGGGGTTCTCCTAGGATCACTCTCTTGGGGTCTCCTAGGACCACATCCTCCTTGGGGTCTCCTAGGACCACTCCCCTTAGTTCTCCTAGAATGCATTCTCCTTAGCCTCCTAGGATGCATTCTCCTATTTTTTGGGTATAACACCATGTTTAGCTTCTGCATTGCCCAATAGGCTCGGTGCTCTAACTCAACTGGTAAATGACACGCCTTACCGAAAACCAATCTATATGGCGACATACTGGAGTTTTGAAAGCCGTCCTATACGCCCATAATGCATCATCAAGTCTTTTGGGCCAATCTTTCCTCGAACTTTGCACCGTTTTTTCTAAAATACTCTTTACTTCCCTATTTGAGATTTCTGCTTGACCATTGCTTTGAGGGTGATAAGGCAAAGCAGTTCGATGTCTTACACTGTATTTAGACAATAATGCATCAAATTGCTTATTGCAGAAATGGCTCCCTTCATCACTAACTATAGCTCTAGGAGTTCCAAACCGAGTAAAAATAAATTTCTGAAGGAAATTGAGAACTGTTTTACCGTCATTAGCTGGTGTTGCTGCTGCTTCAACCCACTTGGATACATAATCGACAGCTAGCAATATATAAAGATTGTTATATGATGACGGAAAAGGTCCCATGAAGTCAATTCCCCAGACATTGAAAAGTTCCACTTCCAAAATTCCGGTCAAAGGCATTTCATTCCTCCTTGTGATGTTACCAGTGCGTTGGCAACGATCACATGCCTTGACAAAATTATGAGCGTCTTTAAAAAGACTAGGCCAAAAGAATCCTGATTGAAGTACCTTGGCTGCTGTCCTATTCCCCCCAAAATGCCCTCCACATTGCAACGTGTGACAGTGAGACAATATGGAACACATTTCCTCTTCAAGCACACAACGACGAATGATCTGATCGGCACAATGCTTGTAGAGAATCGGTTCTTCCCAATAATAGTGTTTTACTTCAGAATAAAACTTTTTAAGCTGTTGTCTAGACATCTCCGAAGGAACTATGTTGGCCGCCAAGAAATTCACATAATCAGCATACCACGGGACAATCACCTCTTCTCTGATGGAAAATAATTGCTCATCGGGAAAACTGTCATTTATTTGTACTTCTTTCTTACCCGGTGTCTCTGCAATCTCCAACCTTGATAAATGGTCAGCTACCGAATTCTCTATTCCTTTTTTATCTCTGATCTCAATGTCAAACTCTTGTAATAACAGTATCCACCGTATCAATCAAGGCTTTGCATCTTTCTTTGTCATGAGGTACTTTATTGCTGAATGATCAGTGTACACTATGACCTTTTTCCAACGAGGTAGGGTCTAAACTTATCGACTGCAAATACTATTGCAAGCAGCTCCTTTTCAGTGGTGGCATAATTCAATTGAGCTTCATTCACTGTTCTGCTTGCATAATAAATTGTATAAAAGACCCTATCAATTCTCTGACCCAAGACGGCCCCAACTGCATAGTCACTGGCATCGCACATCAATTCGAATGGAAGGTCCCAATTTGGTGCAGCAACTATCGGTGCAGAAATCAGCTTCTCCTTTAGCATTAGGAAAGCTTTTAAACAATCTTCATTAAAATCGAACTTCACTTCATTCATTAACAAGGTCGAAAGAGGCTTAGCAATTTTGGGAAAAATCTCTGATAAAGCTTCTGTAAAATCCAGCATGCCCAAGAAAACTTCGTACGCCTTTTACTGACACTGGTGGGGGAAGATTTTCTATCACTGAGATTTTGGCTCGATCCACCTCAATACCTTTACTAGAGATTCTGTGCCCAAGTACTATTCCCTCCTTGACCATAAAGTGGCATTTTTCCCAGTTTAACAACAAATTTGCTTTTTCACACCGGTTTAATACATTCTCCAGATTACCCAAACACAGATCAAATGAAGAGCCAAAGACAAAAAAATCATCCATGAAAATCTCAATGCTCCTTTCCACCATATCTGAAAATATAGCCATCATGCACCGTTGGAATGTCGCTGGTGCATTACATAATCCGAATGGCATTCTCCTAAAAGCGAGCGTGCCATAGGGACATGTAAATGTCATTTTCTCTTGGTCCTTTGGTGCGATGGAAATTTGATGATAACCTGAGTAACCATCTAAAAAGCAATAATACTCATTGCCTGCCAACCTATCCAACATCTGGTCAACAAAAGGAAGTGGGAAGTGATCTTTTCGTGTAGCCTTATTTAACTTACGATAGTCGATGCAAATGTGCCACCCGGTCACAGTTCGAGTTGGGATCAACTCGTTATTTTCATTCTTAACTATTGTTATTCCACCTTTCTTTGGCACCACCTGCACTGGACTCACCCAAGTACTATCAGAAATTGGGTAAATCACCCCGACATCCAACCATTTCAAAATCTGCTCAAGTACAACCTCCTTCATAGCTGGATTGAGCCTCCTTTGAGCCTCTATAGATGGCTTGGTTTCTGCCTCCACTAAGATTCGATGCATTACTATTGAAGGACTTATTCCTCTAATATCAGCGAATGTCCATCCAATGGCCAATTTATGATCTCGTAAAACCCTCAACAATTTCTCCAATTCAGTTTTTGAGAGATCAGCTGAAACAATTACTGGCAAGGTCTCGTTCTCCCCTAAGTACGCATAACACAAATGCTCAGGAAGAGCCTTTAGTTCCAATTTCGGTGGCTGCTGAATGGATGTTAATGGACAATCGGTGGCCTCTGCCAACTCTTCAAATTTCTTTAAATACGGGTGGTAAGAGTTAATCCACTTTACATATTCTTTCATCTCTTCATCATCTTCATCTTCCTCCCCACCAGTCAACACTGCCTCTAAAGCATCACTACTGACCCTTCTTTTCAAAACTTCTTTATCTATCACATCCACACTGTAGCAACTGTCACTAGCCATCGGATACGTCATTGCCTTGAAGACACTAAATACCACCTCGTCCCCCTCGACTCTGAGTTTCAGCTCTCCCTTTTGCACATCTATGAGAGCTTGTCATGTTGCTAGGAACGGTCGCCCAAGAATAATTGGGACATTTGCATCCTCCTCCATGTCCAGCACAATAAAATCTGCAGGGAAAATGAATTTGTCGACCTTCACTAGCACATCTTCAATAATCCCCCTCGGATGAGCTAGTGATCTATCGGCCAACTATAGTGTAACAGTTGTTGGCTTTGCCTCACCCAAACCAAGTCTTTTGAATACTGATAGAGGCATGAGATTTATGCTGGCTCCCAAATCACATAGTGCATGTTTACACTCAAAGTTACCAATTGTGCATGGGATAGTGAAACTTCCAGGATCTCTCAACTTTTGTGGAAGCTTCCTTTGCAAAATAGCACTGCACTCTTCGGTCAATGCCACAGTTTCGTAATCCTCCATTTTTCTCTTCTTTGATAAAATATCTTTCATAAATTTTACGTAACTGGGCATCTGTTCTAATGCTTCTGCGAAGGGTATGTTGATATGTAGCCTCTTGAAAACCTCTAAGAACTTTGCAAACTGCTTGTCAAGACGGTTCTTTTGGAGTCTCTGTGGATATGGAATTTTTCTGTGATGATCTATAGACACCGGAGGTACCACTTCTCTTGCTGGTGGAATCTCTTTAACCTTCTCTTCACAAGTCTTCTTGTCTTCAACATTGGGTGCCTGTTGATCTTGCTTCTGCTCGATTCTCTTTTCCACACTTGTTCCCTCATATACTGTTCCACTCCTTAAAGTAATCGCCTGACACTGTTCGTTAGGATTCCCCTTTGGATTCACCTCAGTAGTGCTTAGCAAGTTCCCTTGAGCTCGGTTTGCCATAAGTGTAGCCAACTGTCCAATCTGAGTTTCCAAGCTCCAAATTGATGATCTCGTTTCAGTCATAAATTGAGTTAACACATCAGCCTGACCGTCTTGCTTTGCTTGCATCGGTTGCTGTGCAGGTCTTACTGGTTGCTGCTGATAAAACCCAGGAGGAGGTCGAGGATACTGTGGTTGATTCTGTTGAAACTGTTGCTGACTACCCTGCCCAGTTGTCCACGAAAATTTTGGGTGATTCCGCCACCCTGGATTGTAACTCATGGAGTATGGGTTGTTGGAAGACCTTGGGAAGTTCCCTATTGCTTGCACTTGCTCCATAGGCATATTGTTAAAATCCCTATTTGTGCATTGTTCAAATAAATGAGGCCCCCCACATAACTCACAAATAATCTGCATTTGCATCACGGGAGCCTGAGCATGAATGTTATTCTACTGTAACTGTTTAGTTAATGTTGCCACTTGAGTGGACAACATTGAAATGGCATCCAATTCATGCACTCCAGCCACCTTCTTATTGGTTTCTCTTTCTGATGGCCATTGATAGTTATTCATGGCCATTTCCTCCAATAAATCTTAAGCTTCATTAGCGCTCTTACTCATGAACACTCCTCCAGACGCTGCATCTATGATTGTGCGAGTAGTACCACACAAACCATTGTAAAAAATATGGACTAACATCCATTTTTCAATTCCATGATGGGGATATTTTCTCAACAACTCCTTAAACCTCTCCCACACATCGTACAACGATTCACCATCTTTTTGGTGAAAATTGTTGATTTCACCTCTATACCTTGCAGACAGCGATGGTGGGAAAAATTTCGCTAAATTTTTTTGAGTTAGCTCTTCCCATGTTGTTATAGAATTGGCTTCCAGAGAAATAAGCCAACTCTTTGCTCGGTCCCTCAGTGAAAACGGGAAAAGTCTCAATCTCACTGCATCATTTGTCATTCTGTTCATCTTGAGTGTGGCGCAGAGCTCTAGGAAATTAGCCAGATGTAAGTTTGGGTCTTCCGTTGGCAATCCCCCAAATTGAACTGATGATTGTACCATTTGCAAAATAGCAGGCTTAATTTCAAAATTATTAGCCTCAACCGTTGGAGGTCTAATGCATGACTGTGCCCCCGTTACAGTAGGTAGCACATAGTCCCTCAAACATCTTTGCATTGGTTGCTGAACTGGTGCAACTTCTATTCCTCCAACATTACCCGCTGCAATCCCAGCATTTTTATTCTCATCGTTACCATGGGCAATGTTGTCAACCCCTCCGTTACCTCTGTTCTGAGCCATTCTTTCTACCCTTTTCTGTTTCCGATTTCTTCTACAGGTTTTCTCAATTTCTGGATCAACAGGCACCCTTGACTCAGACCTTTGTCGTCGCATAAACTATATGAGTACCTGAAATCACAGATTGCAACAGAAAACCAGAATGAGAATGGTAAGAAAGAAAGGCAACCAAATTAGAAAAAGAATTAATTTCTTGATATTAGTAAAAACAGTCCCCGGCAACGACGCCAAAAACTTGTTGTTTAAAATCAATACGCAAGTGCACGTAATCGTAACAAGTAATAATGAGTAAGTAAGATCGTTCCCACGAGGACTGTATACTAAGTACCAAAACTTAGTTCCTATTTCTATTTGGCTTATGACAAATAAGTCTCAAGAATTAACTAAAATTGCAACACAAAATTCTAAAATTAACTTCAATAACTGAAAATAAATAACGTTAAGAAAATTCAATGGATTAAAAACTAGGGCAATTAATTTCATCAACCATCCTCTTTAATTATCCTTAACACAAATCTTACTATTCAATTTCTCTCTTGTGATAGCAGGTCAACAATAATAACTTATATTCGTACTAGGATATATAAGTCTCCATCTTATGCAAATTTTCTACATCTCTGTGATAGATAAACATAAGATAGGCATTAAGATTAATAACCCTAAAACTACACAGATCACACAGGTACTCTCGTCCTAATATGAAATCTATGTTTATTCAATTACAGCATATTCAATTCTCACTTTTCAGATTTCGAATCAAAATCATATATTTCATGTTAATGGTGATCAATCATTCACAAGCATTAGGTTCGAATTGAATAAATCACAAGATAAAATTGAAATCATAAAACTTGCATTAATTTAAAATAAAGGTTCAGGAGAATCCATTAACACCCTAGAAAGATAGTTTAGTTCATGATCAAATCCATAATAACCATAGAAGAAATAAAAGGCATCCAAAATACAGAAATTCAAAGTAGAAAAGAAGAAAACTGTGATGAATTCTTCGATTCCGCTCGCAATCCTCTCCAATGTGCCTTCAGTCGTCTCCTAGGGTTGATGTAGAGTCCAAGAACTTTACTTAGCTAAGATAGATAGTAGTATGATAGTATTTATAGCATTATCTTTGTTACTTTGGATTTTTGGTTCAGACCGGGAGTTATTTGGACACTCATAGTAGTACTTATAGATTTTCTAAGTTTAACCTATAGTTTAAGAATATTGAGTATAACCTAAGGTTTGATTAATGTGACTGATATTAAGGATTTTATTATTATATTATAAGGTTTAGACATCAACCAATAGGATTTTAAGCACATGTTTTGAATGGTAATTAAGGATTAAGATTTTTGAGGATTAAATATAATAAGGAGTAAAGTTTGAATGTTATAGGGTCAGTCAGCAGCTTTGAGTACGTTGAGGGCTTAGTCAAGGCTGTTTACTCCATTCAAACTTAGCTAAAAATGTGTAATTTCGTGTTTAAATATTCAGCGTGTGCCGATATATCGCAGCTATAGGGGGCGATATGTCGCAGCACGTAGATACGGAAAACACGAAACGATGCACGGTCGCCTCGGGCATACCGGCCCAGGCGATATATCGCCTACAGGGGGCGATATATCGCCTCCTTCAGCATATGTTCAATTGTTTTTGAATTCTTTTCCTTTCAGCCATTCAAACTCCTTCAACAGTCCAGCATCTTGTGAACGAGTCTTCAGCCTCTGCTGAACGATTATTCAAATGATTTTCACATAAAAAGCCATTATTTTTATTCAAGTAAAATCAAGATATTTTCATTCCCAAACTCTATAAATAGGACCTAGTACCCATCCATTATTCACCATTTGCTCTAAGTTCAGAAGCTGCTAGTGTTAAGTGAGTGTGAGAGTGTAAACACTTGGTTTGGGGAAAAACTATAAGCTTAAACATCATAAGCTTATCAAACACTTTGGGAAGTGAGTTCTATAGTATTTCGGTGAAGGTTAGATTGATCTTGCAATCTTTGAGGTAAACCCAAAACTCTAGTTCCTTTCTGTATTTTATGTTATTTCCTTTCTCAAAACCTTCTACTCAGTCCCCTAACCTTATTCTTATTTTGGTTAGGGAATCCAAGCTCTTAAGCATATAAGTTGGTAAGTATGTTTTTATGGTTTAGTCTTTCCATCTCTTTCATTTCATCTCCTTTCTTTAGACTCACTCTTTCTTATGGTTTTAGGAGTGTTCCAAAAGTCCCAACTCAGTCCATAATCCCGGTAACTTTGGTAAGGAAAATAGGCTAGACTCAATATGTTATGTGCTTATGTTATCTATATGTTTTATGTTATTAAAAGTGTTATGATATATGTGTATGTTTGTAGGCTTGGGCATATGACCCATATGACTAACAAGACCCCAAATGGGTTATGGGCATATGACCTACTTAGCTAGTAGGACCCCACTAATCCCCTGGGCATATGCTTGTTTAGTCTATGGGACCCCAAGTAATAATGGCCATTATAATAAGTGAATTATGTGTTATGATATGTCTTTACGTTATTATGAAATTATGTTTATGTTTATGACTATGTGTTAGATTTTCCTTGCTGGGCATTAGGCTCATTCCTTTCTGTTTATGTGCAGGAAATAAGCTTTAGAGGTGGAAAGATTCGTGACGCTTAGAGGATGTGTATCGATGGTGAATGGAGTCAAGGGGCCAAGCGTTATTCGATTCGAGGATGTAGTCTTCTTTGTGTTTTTATGGTTTCAAATGTATTTTCCGCATTTTCTATGTAACTCTTTTTAGTTTTTAAGTTATTTTTGTTTTAAAGACAATGGGTACCCATATCCTACTTATTTTATGAAAGTAACCTTTGTTTCCACAATTTTCAATAAAATTATGGTATTTCTGCAAAACTGTAAGTTTTATGTATAGATTCGTTAATGGTCCAAATAGTCTAGATTAGTGGGTCATTACAGTTGGTATCAGAGCAAACGGTTCCTTCGCATGAAGTTCTCCTCGATACACATGCTCAAAGCTCCGAATCGGACCGCCAAGTAAGTGTTTAAGTTACAAGTTACAAGTTACTTTGTCTATGTGTATAGCTAACGACTTTAGTGTTTATGTTTCAGTTAAGAATGAATGGAACTTTAAGCAATGAGGATATCCGAGCCATTAAGGCTTTAAAAAGAATAAGGGAGCCAAGAAACACCATAGGAGCACTAGAAAAGATCACTCAAAGATTGATTTTGTTCCACAAAGAGATAGGTCACCTTCAAGAGTCTAAGTAAATCATGATGAGAGCTGCAGAACAATATGTCCTAGTAATTAGGCTTTTAAAAGATTTTCCGTCGGCAATTTTAACTTTAGAAGAAATATGGGAGAATATAAATAATGACGATGACTTACAAGCATCCCTAAGATATTATTCTCTCATACTTAAGTTCACCTATGATTTAGAATTTCAATTCACTAATGAGCAACAACATAGGATCTTCTTGAATCTTCCCCGAGGAAATTTTGAGGCTCAAGACAATGATGATTATAAGGAGATAGATAATGATATGCTAGATGAAGGATCGGATGTAGAAGATCCCGATTTTTAGAATAGCTAGTTTTTCATTGTTTGTTTTGTTTATTTTTTTATTTTATGATTGTAATAAGTGAAAATCTTTTTCCAAATTGATTTCATGTTATTTTATTTTCATGTATGATTTTAATTTTATTTTCGCAATCATAATAAGTAATAAATAAAATGAATAATGACTAAGTTCAGTGAGGGTGGATACAAATCAATGAACCAAGTTTCCTTATTGAGAGTTAGGGGGCCTTAGTAGTGGGAACGATTTTACTGATCTCAGCCCTCCCTCAATATGGTTAACTTTGGAACAAAGATAAGTTTCGAGCCTGAGAATTAAGTCATATAGGATGATTAGAAACACACCTAGAAAATAAAGATGACTTGTTTTTCTAAGTATAGAAACCCACTCTAATAATAAATAAAGACCTATATAATTTTTCATAAGAAGTCATAATAAATAGGTCCGAGATATGTTTGTTTTAGAATAAGTTTTTGCCTTAGAGCCTATTAGGGTAAGTTCTAACAAGTTCTCGACTGTTAGAACTTTTGGTGAAGATGTCGCTCCGAAGATCTGCACGCACCAACGGAAACGCCTCCAACGTTGTTCCAACGATCAATGATGCCCTCCAGTTCGCAGAAGAGGAGTGCGTACTACTACTAGCCGCAACGCGCCGACACCGTCAGCTGACAACACCGTGGAAATCGCTAGACGACGACAACAAGTCGAGGAACTCTTGCAGCAACAACGTCAACAGGCGCAGACTCAGCCTCAGCCTCCGCCGCAACCGCAGTCGCAGCTACAACAAATGGCCCTAGCACCCCAACAAGTTGGTCCATATGGGGGATGGCCAGTGACGAACTACGCGCCACATCCAGTACCGAATATGGAGTCAGTGTATGAAAGGTTCCGCAAACAGCACGCTCCAAACTTCAAAGGGACTATAGACCCCTTTGAGGCAGAAGAGTGGCTAAGGAATGTGAAGCCAATTCTTACGCACATGAACCTCAGTAATACGGACCGCATATCCTGCGTCTCGTCATTACTCAGGAAGGATGCCAGAATATGGTGGGACTTAGTTCAGCAGACTAACGATGTCACCACCATGATATGGACAAGATTTGTGGAGCCGTTCCACAAGAAGTCTTACTCCTCGGCAGTCATCGCTAATGATAGAAGAATATGCTCGTCAGTTCAACAGATTAGTCAAGTTTGCACCAGAGTTGGTCCCAACCGACTTTACGAGATTGACCAAGTTCGTCAGAGGACTTAGACCAAAGATGGAATTAGGGGTTAAGCTAGCAGACCTGGGAACTACAACAAAAAGGATTCAGAGGAATGCTAAGAGGGATTAAACGATGGTTCCAGACCAAAGTCTTTGCATTGACCCAAGGAGGAACCCATGCTAGTAACAAGCATTTATAGGTCAGATCCTATCCTCAATAGTATATGTATCGCTAGATTGGTAGCAGTATACTCGTATATCTCGTTAGGAATGATAGAAAAACTAGACAAACCTAGTGAAAGATTTAGAACTAGGTTTGTAACCGAGTTGCCTTCGGGCAGAGTAGTTCTATCATCACGAATAGTACGAGGCTTACCGATCAAGATTGAGGACATAGGACTAGAAGGAGATCTGATAGAGCTAGTAATCAAGGACTTCGACGTAATACTAAGCATGGATTGGCTAGCACGGCATGGCGCAACGATCGACAGCAAACGCAAGAAGGTGATGTTCGAGACTCCTGACGGCCAGAGACGATGCTTCAGGATTACGCACCAATTTAGTGTCATCTCTCAAAGCTCAACAAAGGATAGAGAAAGGATGTCAAGTATTCTTAGCCAGCAGCACGAACATGGAAAAGAAGACGCCACTTAAGGATGGAGATGTTCGAGTTATACAAGAATTTCCAGAGGTATTTTCCGATGACTTGCAAGGATTGCCGCCAACTCAAGAGATAGACTTCACGATAGAATTAGTACCGGGCACCGAGCCTATCTCTAAGGCACCATACCGGATGGCACCTACAAAACTCAAGAAGTTAAAGACGCAGCTACAAGAACTCCTAGACTTAGGCCAAGCCATTAACCATGGGGAGCTCCGGTACTATTCGTGAAGAAGAAGGACGGAAGTATGCGGATGTGCATAGACTACCGTGAGCTGAACAAAGTAATGATTAAGAACAAGTACCCGCTACCTCGGATTGCCGATTTATTCGATCAACTTCGAGGCGCGACTGTATTCAATTTACGGTCCGGGTATCATCAGCTCAAGGTAAAGGGAGAAGATATTCCTAAGACAACCTTTAGGACTCGTTATGGACATTACGAGTTCTTGGTTATGTCTTTTGGTCTTACTAACGCGCCAGCCGCGTTTATGGACTTAATGAATAGGGTCTTCAAAGACTACTTGGATAAATTCGTCGTTGTGTTCATCGACGACATTTTAATTTACTCCAAGGATGAAGTGGAGCACGAGGAACACTTGAGGATGATTTTGACGCGATTGAAGGAGCACCAACTCTACGCCAAGTTCAAGAAATGTAAATTTTGGCTTTCGCAAGTGGCGTTCCTCGGGCACATCATATCGAAAGACGGAGTTGTAGTAGATCCATCGAAGGTAGAGGCCGTGAAGGATTGGCCTAGACCAAAGAACGCGTCAGAAATAAGAAGCTTCTTAGGGCTAGCAGGTTACTATAGAAAGTTGTAGAGGGCTTTTTCTAAGATAGCCACTCCACACACCAACCTGACCCGGAAGCAACAAAAGTTTAACTGGAACGATAAGTGTGAAGAAAGCTCCCAGTTACTTAAAGACAAGCCTTGCTCAACACCAGTACTTAGTGTACCAACACCAGACGATAAGTTCGTTGTCTAATGCGATGCATCAAAGCTAGGATTGGGAAGCGTGTTGATGCAAAAACAACAAAGTGATAGCCTACGCCTCACGTCAGTTGAAGGAGTATGAACAACGCTATCCAACTCACGATATGGAGTTGGCAGCGTGGTCGTTGCAAATCTGGCACCATTATCTTTACGGAGGACGGTGCGAGATTTATACGGACCACAAGAGTTTAAAATACTTCTTTACACAGAAGGAGCTCAACATAAGGCAGCGCAGGTGGATAGAATTAGTCAAGGATTACGACTACGAAATCCTATACCACCCAGGGAAGGCGAACGTAGTTGCCGATGCGCTTAGTAAGGAAAAGCTATGGGAACTTAGCAGCCTTATCCGGAATTGAAAAGCCTTTATAGCAGGAGCTTATCAGTGCCGGAATAGATGTGATTATAGGCAAACTGGCTAACTTGTCTATCCAATCAAATAGGACATACGGATTGGTCAGAGACATGAGAAATCGCTAGCACCACATATGGATGCAGTCAGAGAAGGCAAGACTACAGATTTCTCAATATCCAGACAAGGATTATTGAGATATAAGGATCGGGTATGCGTGCCAGACAATCAAAGTATTAAGAAGACAATCCTAGAAGAAGCGCACAATACCCCGTACTCAGTTCATCCAGGGTCTACCAAGATGACTCATGGCATCAAGGCAGTCTATTGGTGGCCAGGGATGAAGAAGGACATAGCGGAGTATGTATCTAAGTGTCTGGTATGCCAGCAAGTGAAAGCAGAGAATCAGCGGCCTGCAGGATTATTGCAACCACTTAGCATACCAGAATGGAAGTGGGACGATATAGCCATGGACTTCGTGACGGGTCTGCCAAAGACGAATAAGCAGCATGATTATGCTTGGATAGTCATAGATAGACTAACCAAGTCGGCTCATTTTCTGCCGGTTAAGACTTCTTATACGGCAGACCAATATGCAGACATCTACATCCAAGAGATTGTACGATTGCATGGAATCCCCAAGATGATAATGTCAGATAGAGGATCAGTATTTACGTCAAAATTTTGGAGAAACTTACAGATAGATATGGGTACTAAGTTAAGCCTTAGTACAACTTTCCATCCTCAGACAGATGGGCAGTTTAAGCGTACGATTCAGATCTTAGAGGTATGCTACGTACGTGTATACTTGATTTCGGAGGATCATGGAACAAGTACTTACCACTGATCGAGTTCTCGTACAACAACAGCTACCAGTCAACGATCGGAATGGCATCTTATGAGTTGCTATATGGACGAAGGTACCGATCACCGTTGCACTAGGACGAGGTAGGAGAAAGGCAGCTTCTAAGGCCCGAAGCTGTTAGACAAGCTCAAGAAGCAGTAACGCTTATTAGACAGCGTATGCTGGCTGCTCAAAGCCGTCAGAAAAGCTATGCGGATACCAAGCGACGCGATGTGGAATTCCAAGTTGGAGATCAAGTCTTCTTGAAGATATCTCCTATGAAAGGCGTCAAGCGGTTCGGGAAGAAAGGCAAGCTTAGTCCCCGATTCATAGGTCCTTTTAGATATTGGACAAAATGGGAACAGTTGCGTATAGACTAGCCCTACCGCCAGCACTAGCCGATAGTCACAACGTCTTCCACATTTCGATGCTACGCAAATATGTGTCAGACCCATCTCACGTCCTCAAGTACGATACCATAGCGCTCCAGAAAGACTTAAGTTACGAGGAACGACCGATTAGCATCCTAGATAGATGGATGAAGTAGTTACGGTCTAAGAGCTTTCCTATAGTCAAAGTCCTATGGAGCAATAGTTCTGAATGCGAGGCAATGTGGGAGTTGGAGGAGGACATGCAAGGCCGGTATCCGGAGATATGTGATAAGTAAATTTCGAGGACGAAATTCTTTTTAGTAGGGGAGAATTGTAGAGTCCAAGAACTTTACTTAGCTAAGATAGATAGTAGTATGATAGTATTTATAGCATTATCTTTGTTACTTTGGATTTTTGGTTCAGACCGGGAGTTATTTGGCCACTCATAGTAGTACTTATAGATTTTCTAAGTTTCACCTATAGTTTAAGAATATTGAGTATAACCTAAGGTTTGATTAATGTGACTGATATTAAGGATTTTATTATTATATTATAAGGTTTAGACATCAACCAATAGGATTTTAAGCACATGTTTTGAATGGTAATTAAGGATTAAGATTTTTGAGGATTAAATATAATAAGGAGTAAAGTTTGAATGTTATAGGGTCAGTCAGCAGCTTTGAGTACGTTGAGGGCTTAGTCAAGGCTGTTTACTCCATTCAAACTTAGCTAAAAATGTGTAATTTCGTGTTTAAATATTCAGCGTGTGCCGATATATCGCAGCTATAGGGGGCGATATGTCGCAGCACGTAGATACGGAAAACACGAAACGATGCACGGTCGCCTCGGGCATACTGGCCCAGGCGATATATCGCCTACAGGGGGCGATATATCGCCTCCTTCAGCATATGTTCAATTGTTTTTGAATTCTTTTCCTTTCAGCCATTCAAACTCCTTCAACAGTCCAGCATCTTGTGAACGAGTCTTCAGCCTCTGCTGAACGATTATTCAAATGATTTTCACATAAAAAGCCATTATTTTTATTCAAGTAAAATCAAGATATTTTCATTCCCAAACTCTATAAATAGGACCTAGTACCCATCCATTATTCACCATTTGCTCTAAGTTCAGAAGCTGCTAGTGTTAAGTGAGTGTGAGAGTGTAAACACTTGGTTTGGGGAAAAACTATAAGCTTAAACATCATAAGCTTATCAAACACTTTGGGAAGTGAGTTCTATAGTATTTCGGTGAAGGTTAGATTGATCTTGCAATCTTTGAGGTAAACCCAAAACTCTAGTTCCTTTCTGTATTTTATGTTATTTCCTTTCTCAAAACCTTCTACTCAGTCCCCTAACCTTATTCTTATTTTGGTTAGGGAATCCAAGCTCTTAAGCATATAAGTTGGTAAGTATGTTTTTATGGTTTAGTCTTTCCATCTCTTTCATTTCATCTCCTTTCTTTAGACTCACTCTTTCTTATGGTTTTAGGAGTGTTCCAAAAGTCCCAACTCAGTCCATAATCCCGGTAACTTTGGTAAGGAAAATAGGTTAGACTCAATATGTTATGTGCTTATGTTATCTATATGTTTTATGTTATTAAAAGTGTTATGATATATGTGTATGTTTGTAGGCTTGGGCATATGACCCATATGACTAACAAGACCCCAAATGGGTTATGGGCATATGACCTACTTAGCTAGTAGGACCCCACTAATCCCATGGGCATATGCTTGTTTAGTCTATGGGACCCCAAGTAATAATGGCCATTATAATAAGTGAATTATGTGTTATGATATGTCTTTACGTTATTATGAAATTATGTTTATGTTTATGACTATGTGTTAGATTTTCCTTGCTGGGCATTAGGCTCATTCCTTTCTGTTTATGTGCAGGAAATAAGCTTTAGAGGTGGAAAGATTCGTGACGCTTAGAGGATGTGTATCGATGGTGAATGGAGTCAAGGGGCCGAGCGTTATTCGATTCGAGGATGTAGTCTTCTTTGTGTTTTTATGGTTTCAAATGTATTTTCCGCATTTTCTATGTAAATCTTTTTAGTTTTTAAGTTATTTTTGTTTTAAAGACAATGGGTACCCATATCCTACTTATTTTATGAAAGTAACCTTTGTTTCCACAATTTTCAATAAAATTATGGTATTTCTGCAAAACTGTAAGTTTTATGTATAGATTCGTTAATGGTCCAAATAGTCTAGATTAGTGGGTCATTACAGTTGATCTCCTCTTAAAAACGTCATTAAGAAAGCTTTTATAATCCCTAATTAATTATGTGCGAAAGGACAAAATTGCCCTTGAAAAATGCCCTAACTTAGGCTTCCGTACAGACTGGCGCCGCGGCGCTGGTGCTTAGAGCCACGGCTCTAGTGCATTTCGCGATCCAACATTCCCCTCTGACTCCTTATAGCGCCGCGGTCCCAATTGATAGAGCCGCGACTCAAATGACAAATTAATTTCTGCCTTCTCTATAACTCTCAGGGCCGCGGCTCTACACCATAGAGCTGCGGCTCAAATTGCAATTTTTTACCAAATCTTCAATTCGACCCTCGGTTTCACTAACTTCCATTCCTTAGCCCGTTCAACACCGTTTCTTCAAGAATTAAACGCTTTTCCTTCAATTTCAAACTTTTTTCCTTCATACCCACACTTAATCCTGAAAACACAATAAACACCAGCATAATATCGCACAAAACCAAATAAAAGATTAAAATTGCCTCTTAAAACATGTCATAAAAACATACCAAAACTAGTCCTAACAAGAGGTCGGCAGGCTCAGTGGCCTTCTGCTTTCCTTTCCCTAAAGGGGTTGAGGGCCTCTCTGCTCGAGGAGTGCTAGAAGGTTCCCTGATCGTGACCCCAGTCGGTCTCCTTCGTGGAGGTGACGCTTGAGGTTGCTGCTCGGGTTCCTCTTCGTCGCGAGCACTCCCTACTGAAGGCCCCCACATATCTGATTGAGGGGCCCAGAGGCCAGCCAACCTAAGGTTAGCCTCTGTAACCAGATTCTTGACATTATTTCCAGCATCTGACATGCTGGCTAAGAGTGCCGATCTCGACTCCATTCCCGGAGTTGGGTTTGGTCACAGCCACGGGCCTGGAAGACATCAAAAGTTTAAGACATTGTGGAGGAAAACACTAAGTGAAGAAGTCAGCTAGCGATACGAAAGTTTTACCTCCTCGTGCGAAAGCCGGGTTGTCCGCAACCAGGTTAGTCGTAAGGAAGTACTCTTGGTAGTACCTCCCCACGTTTGAGATGTGGGTCGTGTCAGTCAGGAAAGTGCGCCCAGTTTCCTGATGACAAAGGTGGACGAACCCAGTGCCTTCATGGTTGGGGTTAGATTTGAGGTCGAACAAGTAGTTGACCTCATGAGGCAATGGCACGGGCCATTTTTTCTGGCTATACAGGATATAGAGTGCGGCAAGCATCCTATATCCATTCGGGGTAATTTGAAAGGGGGCAACTCTAAAATAGTTGGCCACCCCCTAAAAGAATGGGTGAAGAGGCAAGGTGGCCCCTGCCTCAATATGAAACCGCGACCAGGCGCTATAGGCGCCTCCAGGCAGATTAGCCCTTTGGTCTGGGTTGGGCTTGACTAGGGTCACCCCTGGCAGACCGTATTTCCTTAAGTAGTTGGCGATCATTCCGACCGTCACCCTACTTTCAGAGACTACATGCCACTCAACATCCGGCTTAATAGCGTGTCGAGGGCGGGCATGTCTTTGGATGTTTGGGTCGGGAGCATTTTCATCTCGACCACTGGTCGAGGGAGCATCAGCCGTAGCAGCAGGATGATGGGAAGTGTCGGAGGTTTTTGTTTTTTGGGCCTTGGTTTTGGTGCAAGCCATGTTTCGGGTCAAGACTGGGGAAGTGTTTGGATTAATACGAGAAAAAGGAATATCAGGTATCAATGTTGAGGGTTGTTCTTCGTCCTCGAGCAGTTGAGCTAGAAGATCGTCGTCAATGGGTCTTTCTCCTCCCCACGAGTCTGGCATATAAACAGCAAACAAACAAATGAAGAGATAAGACGCACAGCCTGGGAGCTTATGTTGAAAGTTGGAATAACGTTGCTCGCGTCTATCGACCAGCAACGTTCTAACCGAAACACTAAGTTTTATGCGAGCAGTTTGAAAAATTGATCAAAAAGTGAAAGTAAAAAGTTTTTCTGAAAAAAGCTTTTTCAACTCCAAAGGGGCGGGAAAAACCCAGTTTTTCAGCTAGCCTAAAAATCAAATTTTTACTTCGATTTTACGCCCTAAACCCATGATCCTGACTATCAAACTAATTCCTAACTTTTACAGAGCAAAACTACACTACCCTATCAAGCATCAAACGGTATATACAAAATCTTCACAAATTTTGAGAGCACAGAAGCAACATGCATGGTATCTCAAAGGGTTAAACGTCGAACAAAATTTACTTGAATGAAGATTGGAGATCCTGAAAAGGAGTAGCTTTGGGTTTGCAGGCGAAAGATCCTTAGCAAATCGACTGAAAACTTTGAAGTTCTGAGATCTGGAATATAGTTCTTGAGAGTTCTTGGCAAAAATATGGCGTGTAAAGAGTTAAAAGAAGAATGTCGGGATTATTTATAGAAACTGAGGTGTGCCAAAAAGGGGTAATCATGAGTTACCTTTTTCAAGGCATGTGGGAGTGCAACAGCTGTCAGAATGGTTTCTTGAAAACTGAAAAGGCATGATTGGACGTGATTAGGTCACAGTTTTCAAGATCGAACGAGAGGCTCTGACTGATTTCGTGGGGCATACGAAAAGTTATTTTACTAAGTTTACTTATTGCTAGTCGCAATAAATAAACTTGGGGGGAAAATGTTTATCCATAAATCAGCTGCTGATGACGTGGCAAGAATTTTCAACACGTGGCGGACACGTAGCAGAGATACGACTCGCCTATCGACCAGCATTATTTCCACACGAAAAGATCAAGTTTTATATACGACCAACTTGGTCATATATTTCGTTCATTTATGTAAAGATCTGTACAATTGTGATGATATCCGAGAATATCTCTTCATTATGACCTGCAGATCCGATCATTAAGGATAGATATTATTTCCTAATTCATGTAACTCTTCCTGAGCCTATAAATACATAAGAAATAGCTCAAGGAAGGGGATCGATCTTTTTCTTTCAGAATTATAGTGGTATTATCTATCGTTGTATTGCTTTCTTCTTCTATGGTCTGTGAAACTCAGGAACCCTAGTTCTTTAATCACACCTTTGGATCTCAATATTATTAATAGTATCAAGTGGATGTAGGTCATTACCAATCACTGGGGCCGAACCACTATAAATCTCTGTGTTCTTTATCTTTCCATTAGATTATTTTCAAGCTCTATATCATTTTCTTGTCGTTTTCTAGACTCCGTGTCGTTGACCAAAATCAGGGTCAACAATATGAAACTTTGCTTAAATTTTAATTATTTTCGGCATCTAAATAGTTATAATTACAATTTATTTTATATGACGATATATATTATACTAATTTAAGACATATTGAAATTTTTTAAGGGATTAATGGAGAATAGAATTCATAGACACAATGATAGTTTTCAAGAACTTTGGAATAATTTACAGGGCCGAAAATAAAGTTCAAACAGCTTGTTGCACGCATGCCTGTTTTTTTTATACATATGTAAAATTCAATTGTTTTAACATTCACTACAAGAAAAATCAGTTTTAGATTAGGGGTGATGACCTGTCGCCCCTAATATACAAGTATGTAGGGTCGACAAGTATGGAGTTGCCCCTAATATTGTGTCTGTCGCTCGTGATAATGAGATACTTTGACCAGAATTAGTTGAGAAATATAGGCACTGTGTTTATTTTTGTTAAAATTATTTTTGTGCCCATCGCCCTTAAAATTTTCTTATACCCAGACCCTTGTCCCTCCGCCATTCATACCTTTACTCAAAGAAAAAAAAAACGCAGCAGTAACCTCTTTAAATCATTCTCTCTCATTTTCTCTAAATCAAACCCCAATAATTCTATCCTATTTTCTCTAAATCAAACTCCACATTCAAATCTCTCCCATTTTCCCCCATGAGTTTAATCCTTTTGGCAACACGAGATTATATTACAGTATGTGACCTGTGGTTTTGATGAACTACAATCTCCCGCCTCGACTATGCATGAAGGAGAAGTATTTTATGCTAAATCTCCTTATTCCTGGTCCAAAAGCACATGGTAAAGACATGGATGTATTTCTAAGACCCTTGGTGGATGAGTTAAAACATTTGTGGATTAACAAGGTTGACACAAGAGATGGCACAAAGAATGAGTTGTTTAAGATGCGTGCAACCCTTCTGTGGATAGTTAACGATTTCCCTTCGATGTAAATGGCTCAATAAAGATCCAAAAAATAATAAAACAATTATTGAAAATAATCTCACAAGTATCAACGTGAGCATTTAATGGTATATAGATGAACCGTTCATGCTAGCTAGCCAAGAGAAACATGTTTTATACATCAATGATCTCATCAGAGGACGAGATTTGAAAGTTGTCCAAGAAGTGAATCATCGACAAGTTTTGGACATTCCAGACACTCCAGATATGATTACTTATATTGATGTTGTACATAACATCAACTCATCGATTTTTTTTTTATTGTGGATCTTGGAGAGTTGGTTGTCCAACAATATGATGCACCATCGACACAAGTCAACACTGCCCATCAACTTTCTTCAGTTGTTCAGAATGATGATGGATTAATTAATGACAATGAATATTATATGGCAAACATTGTAGAAGAAGCAGAAGATGAGGATGAATTGCTTGTCGACCTTAAAGATGATAATACTGATCTTGTGTGCCCGAAAGATGTTAATTTAACTGGTGATGATAGTGACTATTCTACATAGTTTTGTATCTCTGTAAAAATATTATACATATTGAGAAATAAAAACTTTGTTTCCAAATAGAATGTTTCAAAGTAACTAACCAATTAAAATAATACTCACTATAAAATTAATTATAAATAAGAATTAAATTTTAAAATAGATAAGTTAAATTACAGTTGTGTTAGCAGATGTCAACATATGTAACGAACCAAATTTACAAATAAGGTTTAAGGGCCTTGATATAATAAAGTTCTCCACAAAAACATATATATTAGTTACCAGCCGATCAAAAAACAAAAAGCAAAATTGAGAGAGTAATAATGCCTCCTTCAATTCGACATTTCAGTCACAACCATCTTTTGGAACAACTTAATGATATACGATATAGGTACAATATAACAAGGAATTGTAACATATGTGAGCTTATAATCGACCCAATCAAATATTCTACGATTGCAGTGAATTGCGGTGTTTGTTTTCCCTCCACAAAGCATGTGTTGAGTTGCCACAATATCTTGATCATGCGTTGCATCCTAACCATGATCATCATCTGATGCTCAAGAAAAGATCATCAGACAACACAACTCTCTGCTATTACTGTGACAATTTTTTTCAAAGCCAAGAAGTTCTTACTTACGCCTGCAATCAATGCGCTCTCCACATGCATACTGCATGCACTACCATTCCTGTACCATCCTTGATATGCGACAACGATAAAGATGACAATGCTCAGTATTTCTGCCATCAGCTTCCAATGAAATTACTTGAGCGTGATAGTTCAAAAGACCAAGCCAAATGTTTCGTGTGTCAATCAGTATGGTCTAATTCGGCCTATTCTTGCTCCTCTACATCATGTAAGAATTTTCTTCATCACTCTTGTGCAAATTTTCAATTTAAAATTGATAGGCATCCTTTTCATTTAAACCATCCTCTCACACTTCAGTTTAGTAAGCCTCAATCTTGCAATTTATGCTGCAAGATAGATTGTAGGCTAATTTTTAGGTGTCAGAATAATGAGTGTAACTTTAATTTGTGCACAAAATGTGTTGTTCCTAAGACAACTGTGAAATGTCAAAGTCATGATCACTCTCTTTACTTTGTGGACGAAGCATTTTTCAAAGGTGTTTGTCATGCTTGTCAAAAATCGTATATAGAGTGTAGTGATCATCTTGTTCCTGAGGAAGTGAATCTTACCCAATCCTTCTTATTTCGATGCATGGAATGTGATTTTAGCCTCTATTTTTTATGTGGTCCATTGCCATCCATCATTAAATTTGATTACCACATACATTCTTTGACTCTTGTTGATCATTACACAAGCAAATATGGCCATTATGATGAATTCTATTGCGATATATGTGAAAAAGAAAGGAATCCATACTTCCGCGTGTACTGTTGTAACGATTGTGATTACGTTGCACATATTCATTGCCTACTTTTTGAGGTAAGCAAATTTTATAAATTTTGTTGGTTAATTTATAAATACATTTATAATTAAAAGTGCATTTTAAAATTATTACTTATTTTACATATATATTTTGATTTTCCTTTTTGATTTGTTTAAAAGTACTGTATGTATACATATAATTTTTTTAAGCTCCTGTTCATTCCTTTTAAAATCGGTTAGTATATGTTTTATATACATATTTATATTAAAAAGACAAATAAGCCATTAAATTGTAGTGGAAAAAGAAAAATTAGTAAAAATAATATCTTAATTATTAACTAATGTTGATTGATAACTACTTTTTCATCCAGGTGCATTAAGAATGTACGTAACTATTGAACCTAGCTTATAAAATTAAATCAATCACGTCCTCTCTTACATAAATTTAATATCATAATATCTTCAAAGAAAACATGTTTGTTTATATATATATATATTTTTATAAATATTGGTGTAATTAATAATTAAGATATATAGATTTATAAATGTTTATGCATGCATGTGATCAGATCATGAAGGTGATAAAGGGTGATAGCAATGATGTGAAGTTAATGAGTTTCGGAGATAGTCGGTGGACTGATTAATTTATTGACATAGAAACAGACGACAAGTCAAGTGAAGTGACCCTTGGGGTGTTATTGAGCAACACTCTAACTGATCAAGACAACGCAATGTTGAATGATCCCTTTACTTTTGGTTCTTCATATGAGGAGGACAAGACTTTTGTAGAACAACAATACAACATTTTTAGGCGAGAGATCAATGCTTCTCTATTTGATCATCAATTGCGATCAATTGAAAATATTTATAAAATCAACCAGTTTCCTTCTTTTGGCTCAGCCGATTTCAAGAACTTTTTTTGGGAGCTTCTATTTTACTGACCTAGACAAGGCTTGGAATTGGATGAAAAGTACTTGAGACAAAAGGTTGTGGATATCAAGGGTTATAAGGTACTAGTCACATTGGCCCCCATCTTAAACACTTTGCTCCACCAATACACAGAATCATATCTGTTTGGCCCAAGGGTCTCAAGTTGGACACTTGGAATGAAAAGTGTCTTGGCTACAATGTTTTGTGTAGTTTGTGATCAAATGTGCAGAACTAAGATTGAAGACGTTACGAAAGACGTTCTTCAGGACTGGTTTTTCTATCTAAATGCCATTACAGAATCAAATATCTCAAATAGGTTTTGCGCTCATACTTTTATGAACAAAGTCACTAAGAGATTTTTCTGTTTTGAAGCAATTAGATACGAAAAAGACATTAGTGAAAAGCTAGAGTCAAGGATCAAAATCTTAGCGGCTGAATTGGAGAAATGCAAAAAGAAGCGTGACATCACTACTAGAAATATAGGCTTTTACTTCGTTTTTTACACATAGAATATAAAAAAACTGAAGTAAAAGCCTTTCAATGGGTTTTTACTTCGCTTTTGGGAATGGTAGTACATAAAAAAAAGGCTATTACTTCGGTTTCTTAAAAAAACGAAGTTAAAATAGAAAATAGACAAGGGCCATGTTTGGTTTGCACACTAAATCGGGGCTTTTTACTTCGGTTTTTATGAAAAAACCGAAGTGAAAAGTGGAGCAACCAAACGCGGCCCTGAAGGCTTTTACTTCGGTTCTTATATAAGAACCGAAGTAGAAAGGGTACTTTCTACTTCGGTTCTTATATAAAAACCGAAGAAGAAAGGGTACTTTCTACTTCGGTTCTTATACAAAAACCGAAGTAGAAATGGTACTTTCTACTTCGGTTTTTTTATAAGAACCGAAGTAAAAGAGTTTTAAAACCCTTAATATATAGCTCCCACGGCTCATTCGTCTCTCTGAAGCAAAAATCACAAACGCCAAACCCAGAAAACCTCCATTGTTGTCGTACTCCCACGAGGGTTTCACAAAATATACCATTTTTTATGTTTTTTTTACCATTTGAAACCATATTTCTTACTTAAAAACAGAAATATTAGTTCCATTTTTATTTTTGAGGAAGAAAATAAAGACTTTGAGTGTGGGTATTTTTAGGGTTCGAAAATGGGTATTGTTATTGGACTTTGGCTGGTTTTCTTACATTAAAATAAGTTCTTGAGCTTCAAAAAAGGTATGAATCACTAAATCTTTGTTTGTAAGATTTTTTTTTAATTTTCTATAATATTTTCAGATTTTTTTCTTATAGATATAATGTGTTTATTATATATAGGTTTTAGAGTTGCTAATATTGATTTAGAGGTTATTTTGAGCATCAAAGAAGGTTTGTTACCTTAAAACTTTGTTTGTGTTAATTTTTTTATATTATTCCGAATTTAATACTTGTTTTTTAGTATATTTGTGTTATATATTTTTTTATTTTGTTATTTTATATAATGTTATTAATTATATAAATATATATATATTAGTAAAATTTAAAAATTGTTGTGACTTGCTATTTAAATTTCTAAACATAGCTTCAATAAGTAATGTTGTTGCCAATGTTAGAACTTGAAATGTTTGGATTATTAGTGACATTTGTTTTTTGTTTTCTATAACTAGCTAGCTTGATATGTTGTTTGATGATTATGTAGCTAGTTTAATTAATTATGTAATTGATTTTTATTTATTTTTGTTTAAGCTTTTTAGTAGGGTTGTTGATTTAGTTGCCAATTCGGTATTGATTTTGGGTGACTTCAAGAGTAATATTGGAGGTGAGTAATCTTTAAATTTTATTTATTACTATTGCAATATTTATTTATAAAATTAGAGTTAAATCTTGCGTGCTTTACTTTAGTGAAGTAGGTTCTGGGAAATTTGTTGTTGGCAGTGATATAAAGATGGAATTATGTATGTTGATTTTGTGTTTGTTTGTGTTGAATTTATATATAATTATAAAATTGGGATATGCTACAAAAACAAAGGAAACTCTGCCAATTTTTTATAGATTTTATTAATTGTTTTTCTTTTTCAATTTGCACACTATGTCGATATATTTTGTGTGTTATTTACAGATTTTAAAAATTTTGGAGAAGTTAAAATGCAGTTGTTATGCTGCCGAAATTTTGTTAGACTTAGGAAAATTTAATAATTAAACTTCAATTATGTTTGATGTTCTAGAAAAAAGAACTAGGAGTGGAAGATGTAGATGGATATGAAATTTGGACAAGAGCGCGAGAAACGAAGAAGACTCTTGTCGAAGATAATTTGGACAAAAAAATTGAAGAAAGAGATGTAAGTGTTTTAAAGCAAAGTAAGAAATTTTTTTAAGTGTTGTTACAAGTTACTAATTTAATCAATCATTGGTTTGTTTCGTAGAATGAACTAAATGACAAAGTTACTAGTAGTCAAATTGTCGCCAAGGATCGGGAGGACATCTTGCCAATCCAACAAGAATAGTTAAGCCGATTGATGACTTAAATTTATTAGTAAGACTATTTTGTTTATACATACCTTTAGTTTTATGTGAATGTATATATAAATGTTTATATTATTTTACTTAATTACAATTATGTGAATGTATATATGAATGATTAGGCTATTCTACTTAACAATTATGTGAATGTATAAATATTTAATTTTATAAGAATTTTAATTATAAGTGTATAAATTTTGTGATTTTTATTTCTGTTATAAATTAAATGAAAATAAACCAATTCCAATTGTAAAAATATATATAATTATAAATTCATTTAATTAGACTATTTAAAATAATTAGGGCAAAAAAAAAAGAAAAAAATAGAATTCGGTCATTTAAAAATAATTAGAAATAATTATTAAAAAAATGGGGTGGGGGGGTTTCTACTTCGGTTATTATGTAAAAAGCGAAGTAGAAAGTGGGGTTTCTACTTCGGTTTTTACATAATAACCGAAGTAGAAAGTGGGGATTCTACTTCGGTTATTATGTAAAAACCGAAGTAGAAACCCCACTTTCTACTTCGCTTTTTACATAATAACCGAAGTAGAAAGTGCCCAACAAGGAAGCATACCCCACTTTCTACTTCGGTTATTATGTAAAAACCGAAGTAGAATCCCCACTTTCTACTTCGGTTTTTACATAATAACCGAAGTAGAAAGCCTATTTTTCACTTCGGTTTTTAACTACTTTTTACTTCGCTCCGAACTACTGCGGTTGCGAATTTTAGCGAAAACCGAAGTAAATCCAGCTTAAAAACCGAAGTAAAAGCCCTTTTTTCTTGTTGTGCATGTTCAAAATACAGATGTCTGAGAGCTTGAAGAAAGTTAAAGATCCAATTACTGATGCCTTGAGATTGAAAGGAAAGAATGTGGATGAAATAATTAGTTTTCTTGAACTTCTAAATAGGGCCAGCATCTGGGGAATAAATTTTCCTTGATTTCTTATTAGCAATGTTTTGTAATATTTATGCTCCATCATACTTGCGGTGACATAAATATTATGTTTGTTATTGGTTTGATTATTAATTTTTTTTTCCCAATAATGTTCTTAATCTTTCCTACCATCGATCATCTATATGTGAATTATTTTTCAATTAAATATTTAAGAACAGATTTATCGTGAAGTATTATCATAAAGAGAATAATAATCAAAATTAGTGCTTTTTTTTTTTTACTTGAGGGAATAAAAGTGAAGATCAATAAAAATTAACAAGCCACAATATCTAGAAATGGTTGGGACAAAATCATCTAATTTTAAAAAAATAATAATAAATATATAGCATTGCAGATTTATGCATTTATAAAATATTGAAATATTCAGTCAAAAGAAAAGAAACCAATTACTAGTTGGAAGACTGGATTAATAAACAAAATCTATATAGACAACACAGAATAATTAACAATATTTATGCATAATTGTTTAAATTCTGTATAATTGTTTTTTGTTTTTCTTTGGCATTTTTGTTCTAATGTCACTCTGTCGTGACATACGATAATTAAGAACACACCTCTGTTCTACAAACTCCAATACCCAATACCCAGATTCAGCTTTAATGGGCTTCAGTTGAGAGAGAGAGTGTTGGGATTAGATTTGGTGCCAAAACATGGTATTTTTCTAAACTATAAAACATATTTTGATATTATTATAAAAAATTAAATTTTTATTTCACATTTTGATAAGTATCGTGCTTTGGATTTTTATATGGGCACTTTACAAAAATATGGTAAAAATAAAATTAACTTCTATATTTATTGTCATAAAATAGAGTAAATTATGGAATAGATTCTACAAAGCCAAAGAATTTGAAACATATAGTTACCTACTTTTATACGGTTTTTTATACTAAATTTACGGTATTCATGCCTTATTATTTTAAAGCATTTTTAAGACAAATTTTATATTAAAATAATCACCAAAGCTTTTTTCCTTCTTTTTTGTCTTTTTTTTATATTTGATTTTCTTTCTCTCTCATCTCTTTATTATTTTTTCATTTTTTATACTCTTCATCAAAAAATCTAAATAGGTTTTTTTTATTTTTTCAAAATCATTTGACATTGATTATTGAAACAATAGCTGTCACTTGTTCGGGTCTGCATATCCATATATATATATAGATTTGTGTATTGTTTTATAATCGAAAATATATATACATATAAAAATAATAACAAAAAATATATGTATTTATATGTGATTTAAGAAATTGTATTGTTTTATGTACACCTTTAATTATACATATATATATTATTAATCTAAAGATAATTAAAAAATAAATAATAATAAAAATATCCCTTAAAGTAATTAAAATAAAATAATATTAAAGTTTTATATTAAGTATATGACATATTTTAATAAAATTATAAAAATATAGAAAAAAATTCCATAAAAATATAAACAAATAAATTATGTCATACAAAACTTGAGGGAAAAAAATCATATTTATCAAAGTTTTTTTTTAAAAAAAAAAATATCATATTTCATGTAATATTCACTTTTTATATTGAGAAAATTAGGTGAAATATGATTTTTTTTACTTCTTTTACATATGGCATTTTAACTTTTCACTAAATATAGATTTATTTCATTTCAAGTTAATTATATAGGATTAAATTAAGGTTTATACTTTTTTGAACTCTGTGTTTTGTCTCCTTATTTATTTGGACCCTGTGTTTTACAAAATATTGTTTGGACCTTGTATTTTGGCAAAGACTAGAACACCATATCCATCAGCACTAGAAGAGTGAAACAGAAACATAGAAAATCGTAGAGGATGATAAGAGGTAGAAGAAGACCAATTTCATAAGGTCCTCACTCAGATTAGTGAGTAAGAGCAGTGCCTAAGAACGCATTCAATTGATGAGCTAAAATAGCGCTAATTCTTCAAAATTTTGAAGAAATAAGGAAAAATTATAATCCAATGGGTGAGCTAAAGTACATATTTATTATACCTCATAATGAATCATTCTCCACATATAGAGAAGGTTTAGCTCTTTTTCTCTTTCCATTTTATTTATATTTTCTCATTCTTTTTCTTTCCTTTTTTATTATTATAATAAAAAAATAATATTTAATTGATGTAGAGAATATATACAGTAAAAATAGAGAAGTTTACTTATGATGTAATGTAAAATAAAATAAGTAGGATTTTGGTGATGTATTTTGAAGAATAGAATAGAGAATCAATGAGAGTGCTCTAACAAACTAAAATAACATAAACAAAATTAACCAAAAAAAAAGTAATGAAAACTTAACTAATAAACACAATAACAGATGGCATTAAATGTCTAAATTGAATACAACAGCAGACCAAGATAACTTTGTCAATAACTACAGTTTCACCCAAAAAAAAAAAAAACTAGATTTGGAATCTAGCTATTATTTTATTTTATTATTTTAAATTAAACACACAAAATAAATATTACCATAACATGTCCTAGCTAGAAATACTGAAACCATAAAACAAGAACAAGAAAAATAATTTTACAGCTCAAATGCTCAGGTTCTAGCTCTGTCATCCTCCACGCCAGCTACATACCAAAATCTTCACCAGTATGTTCTAAAAAAGATAACAAAAAAAATTACCTTAATGTAAATGTAAGAGTGATTTAAATGATAGTGTAATAATAAAAAAAGACCCCAAAAAATTAAAGCCAGCGTCCAAAAATTCGCATTAATTGAAGACAAGCAAATCTATAGGAGGGGTCCAGAAAAAGCGTCCCACAAAATCCAATGAAGAATCCCACACCAATTCCAATGTAAAATGATGACATGTTAAACCATTCCCCATCATCGTCTTCCTCAAGGCTTCCATTTGAACCAGAAGGATTTTGCAATATTGATGTCTCATCTCCAGGGCATGAGCTTGTTAGAGGAGGTCCACAGAGTGCTAGATTTTTATCGTATGAAGAAGCATCAAAGGTTTGCAGTTGAGTAATTGATGGGATTCTCCCCAACAATTTATTATTAGACAAATCCAAGTAATTCAACAAAGATACTTCAGCCAAACTTGTGGGAATTTTTCCCGAAAGCTTGTTGTGAGACAGATCCAATGATTCAAGCTTTCTCAAGTTCCCCATCTTCTTCGGAATGCTACCATTCAGTTCATTTCTCGATAGGTTTAGTTGAACCAATTGTATGAGATTAGTTACTTCAGTAGGAATATCTCCACTCAATTTGTTGCTTGATAGATCAATGACTCTTAGTAATCCAAGAATATTACCATATTCATACTCTATTCCCTTCCAAACAATCCACGCGATATTGTCAAAACTAGTAACATAGCCGCTAGATGGTAAGGGGTTGAATGCTATTGAAAGGGTGGTTCCATCACCATATGGCTCTTCCACCATGGAGGTGAAATTCTCAAAGCATGAAGGAATGTCTTTAGATAAATTATTTTCGAAAAGATCCAATATTTGAATGTAGAGTTCCAGAATTTACTTAGCTAGTTAGATAGTAGTATTAGTAGTAATAGCTAGTATTAGCTATAGTATGTTCATTACTGTAGATTTTGGTTCAAGCCGGGACTTATTTGGAAACTCCTAGCAATATTTATGGATTTTATAAGTTTAACCTATAATTTAAGAATATTAATTATAACATAAGGCTTGATTAATATTGCTGGTTATTAACATGATAATTATTATAACCTAAGGTTTAGATAGAGCCAATAAGAATATGACACTTGTCATGAGCATAGTTATTCCTAAGGTTTGGATAGAACCAATAGGAATATGACACTTGTCATATGTATGATTATTAAGGAATTATTATTTTAATGATAAAATAAGGGAAATATAAGACTTAGTCTTCACCAGAATTTGTTAGGAGCTTGACATTTGTCACAATTTCATTTATTTGTGATTTAGATAATTAAATAGATTTTTCGTAACTTTAGGGTAATGTAACTTCCGACCTATTTTTGACCCATTTATGTTATGAATTTCGAAAAATAGTATTTCTAAAAAGTTGTATAAAGATATTCTAAATCGGAGTCCTATAACTCCATATATGTTGATTTTATTGTAGGTTAGTTTAGAGTTACGAGATTTAAGGAGTTAGAAGTTAGGATTCTATTTGATTGTTTTTTCTTGTTTTTAAAAATCAACCTTTGTTGACCAAGTCCTAAGCCTTTGGCTGAAGGATATTCAAATATTTTCAATTAAATTCATTATTTTTATTCAAAGCCAAAAAGAATATTTTTATTCCTAGAACTCTATAAATAGGACCTAGCACCAAGCTTTTTCATTCATTCTTCAAGCATTGATTAGAGCCTTCTAGGTGCTAGTGAGACTATAGAGTGATAAACACTTGGGTTGGGGTTATAAGCTTTGTCATTCTAAGCTTATTAGACACTTGGGAAGTAAGGTTCATAGAGTGTATTTCGGTTTCGAGGGGTAATTCGATCATAGCAATTTCAAAGGTATTCCTATTCTTAGTTCCTAATCTGTATTGTTAGTTCTTATAGTTTTTCTCTACTCAATTCCAAACCCAATCTTCTCTATTCTTGGTTAGGCATCTAAGTTCTACGAACTTGAGATTTCTTGTTGGTAAGTATTTTCTCGATGGTTTAGTTCATTCCTCTTCATCTCTTTCTTTTAGAAAACTCACCTCTCTATTAATGGTTTTTAGGAGTGTTCAAAAATCCCGACTTTGTTCTCATCATCCCGGTATTTTGGTAAGGAAAATAGGATAGATCTTGTATGTTTGTATGATATGTTATGCTATGTTTATGTTATGATATGTTTATGCTATAATAAGTATATGTATGCTATGTTTTGTAGTCCTTGGGCATATGACTTGTTTAGATAACAAGCCCCAAGATTATGTTTTTAGTCACTTGGGCATATGACTTGCTTAGATAGCAAGCCCAAGATTAGTTTATCATTTTCATGGTTTAGAGTTATGGTTTACCCTACCTCAGATATTAGACTGGGGACCTAGATGGGTTATCATAACTACCATGTGATCTAACCTACCTCAGATATTAGACAGGGGACCTAGATGGTTTATCGCATCCCATGTTAATGAGTTAATGGCCATTCATATTGTAGTCCTATATGGTATATGTTTTTATAGCCATATGTTTTATAGTGTATGCATATGATATATGGTATATATTTTTATAGTCATATGTTTTATAGTTTATGTTTATGATGTAGTTTTATGCTTATGATATATGATGTATGTTTTTAGTAGGTTTTCCTTGCTGGGCACTAGGCTCATTCCATTATTTTTAGTGTGATGCAGGAAAATGAATATGGAAGGCGGAAGGATTCTTGGTAGCTTGGCTTGTATGTTGAGGATGGATGGAATGTGTGGACTGCGTGTCGATCGAGGATGAAGTTATTTATTTTTACTCTTTTAAATCATATTTTTTCCGCATTTAGTTTTGTAAACAATTTTCTTTAGTTTAAAATTATGTTTTATGTTTTAAACAATGGGTACCCATGCCATATTTTCTATTATTATGTAATTGATATAATATTTTGAGGTTTAATAAAGTTATATTATTTCTTATGTATCTTTCCCAAAATAGTAGCTATGTATAGTAGATCTAATGGTCTAAGGACTTAGAAATAGTTGGGTCATTACATTGAATCTTGGTAAGATGGCAGAGATTTAATGGTACACTCCCATATAATTTATTTGACTTGAGACTAAGAAAAACTAGAGTTGTTAATCTTTCACCAATCCACAATGGTATTATGTGCTCCAAATTATTGTGTCCCAAATAAAAAACTCGAAGCTCGGTGCAGTTTTTCAACGAGGAAGGCAAAGCTCCTGAGAAGTTATTATGTCTCAATTGTAGAGTTTGAATGTAATCCCAACTTGAACTTATCGAGTTGGGGATCTCCCCAGTTAGCTCATTGTTGTTCAACTTCAAAACACAAAGAGTATTAAAATTCTTCCAACAATCTGGAAGCCTTCCGGATAATTTATTATAAGAAAGGTCAAGAATTATTGTCAACGCCTCATTTGCTTCACAAAGAAAAGGCCTACAATCACTGAATTTATTATCGGAAAGATACAAGTAAGTTGTATTTGACAGAGAAGGCAGAATGGAGCCTTGGAATTGGTTGAAACTCAAATCAACTCTATAAATAGACTTTAATGGAAAACTTGGCAAGGAGCCACCGATGAGATTGTAAGACATGTTTAAATAATCCAAATTGTGAATTATATTACTGAACCAACTAGAAACATCACCAGAAATTTCAGAATTGGAGATTTAATTGTGTTTGGAGCCAAAGTGGGAATTGAGGACCTAACTTGCAAGAAGACAACATTATGTCTGTCAATTGAAATGAGGGGACCCAATTGGATTTGAATTTCAATTGCACAGAGTTATATGATAAGTCTAGTGTCTTCAAATTAGGACAACATAAGTTAACTTCGGATATGACCCCTGTGAGGGAATTCGAAGATACATCTAAGCTCTCAAGAAGATAAAGCTCACCAATACTAGCAACTGAAGTACCATTGAACTTGTTATTAGCTGCACTGAAAACTGTCAAGTTGGACATCGAGGAAAGATCATGCAATAGACTAGTGAGGTTGTTGTTGTCTAAATATAACTCACCAAGATTTGGAAATCTTTTTAAACGATTAGGAAAAGGGCCTTCAATCAGATTACCTTCAAGAATTAAATGCCTCAAAGATGGGAAAGTTTTCGCATCTTCAAGAATTAATCCTCTAAGTTGGTTAGAACCCAAATACAAAATCTCCAAGGAGTACCTAGTTGAACCTGATAGGCTCTCAAAAAGATCATGTACCGTTCTGCCCATATTGTTTTGAGAAATATCCAAATATTTAACGTTGGGAAGATTCCCCAAGGATTTTGGGAACCCAAAACCAACTTCATTACTTGACAAATCAATGTTTCTAAGATAATTTTTATGACCAAAAGAATCTGGAAAGGAACCATTTATGATGTTATTAGTGAGTTCGAGGTCAATAAGGTTCACAGAAGAAGTCAAAACCAAGATATGGCCGTGGGATGCATAGAATTGTAACTAAGGATGAGATTTTTGAGAAAATTTGGTAAATTTGAGTAGGGAAGAGAAGAAACATCTACCTTCGGAAGTAGACAATATGATATATCTAAGCTTAGCAAGGAAGATGGAACCTTAAAAGATTGAAGGCCGGCTCTAGTAAAATTGACATTGCCGAGGATGGAAGTCCTCAAAGAAGTGAGGTATGAGAGCCATCCAAAATTATCAGCAACCATTTGATTAATATTGTCAAAAGATGTGTAAAGACCAAGATATTGCAGTTTGGTAAGATTTCCAAGCT
The DNA here is from genome assembly GCF_963169125.1 of Humulus lupulus. Classification (NCBI taxonomy): domain Eukaryota; kingdom Viridiplantae; phylum Streptophyta; class Magnoliopsida; order Rosales; family Cannabaceae; genus Humulus; species Humulus lupulus. The sequence goes on from NC_084798.1 coordinate 7,138,190, forward strand.
CGGAAGGAATAGCTCCCCTCATAGGATTTCCGCCAAGATCAAGATATATGAGATCTATTAAAGCTCCAATAAACTTTGGTATTCCACTGAAGTTCGTCCCATGAAAGTCCAGGTACTGCAACTTCTGTAGCTCAACTAAGGAGGAGCCAATCTCACCACCGATTGCATAGTCATAACCATCAGTATTATCATCATAAACACTGCTAAAATCAATCTTAATCACGTGATTGGTTCAGTTATCACAAGTAATACCTGTCTAATTGCAACAGTTTTGGTTTGTGCTATTATTGATTGTCCAAGAGGAGAGAATGTTACCTGGATCTACAACTCTCTTAAAGCTGAGGAGAGCTTCTCTTTCTTTCTCTATGCACTGTGCTTGATCATTCACTCTTCTGCTGCTACTTTTCTGATCAGCCACTGCATGAGTATTAGAGGTGGCAACCAACAAGAGAAGCACTGCAATTATCATATTGCTGAAAATGTTTTCAAAGTGAGAATGCAAAAAATCATAGTCAAGCAATGGATGGCGGATACGATATTTATAACTAGTGAAGTTGAATGAGTCAAAAGGCAAAATAAATCTTTAATACTTTTTCCTTTCATACGAGCTATTGACTTCAGAATACAAAAAGAAAAGGGCAAGAAAAAGAATTTTCCTGGTGAGGACGTAAGGACCTTTATATGTCTTTTGTTAATAATTAAATCATTCTGCCTTAGATTTCCACAAAAAAGTGTTTTTCCTTTCATATATATTTTGTTATTGACTTTAGGGCCACAAATTTATTGTATAGTTGAATTTATACAAACCGTGTCATCCTTTTTCAGCGTTGCTAGTTGGTACAACCAAGAAAGAATGCATGTTTCCTTAGTTTTGTTAAATTTGTAAGATTATTATATAAAATTTAAATAAATAAATAATATTATATATATGATAACTTTTTCAACGTTCTGGATAGCTATGACTGTTACACTGTGTATTTTAGATATTGTTAGACTCGCTAAACGAGTTATTTGACCATAACCATGTAACTAAACATGATTAACAGTTTATAGTTAAAAAATTTGGTCAAAATGGAATAATTATTTCATTAAAAATATTTACGCTCATACATGGGATCCCAACATAACGTTTAAAAGGTTTATTACAGTTCAAAAGTTACAACCAGCCGACCTAAGCGGCAAAATAAGGTTCAACCCTAGTTCCTCTTAGAAACTCCCGATCGTAGTGTTCGAGCAGCCGCATATATATACATCGCCACCGAAGCTCTCAACCTCACGTTTGGTCCAGCTTCCCTTTCCCATTTCCTGCATCACATAGCACCCGTGAGCCAAGACTCGGCAAGAAAACTTAAACATGCTCGTAAGCAGTTAATAATATATCATAGAATCATAATAAGCATGCCTAGTAGTAATAACCCTACTCATGCATGCATTCTATGCAAATAAATGACTACACTGTCACATTGGGGCCCACTGCTCTAACCAGATGACTAATAAGTCATACCGGGGCCATGTCGTAAGATCCTGGACTAATAAGTCACCCCGGGGCCCATTGCCCTATCCTCTGCGTAACCAGCCTTAGAGCTAGCCCAGCATACCTGATGCTTAATTTTTCACGACCAATTGGTCGGACAAGCGTATCATGCGCTCCTGGTTAGGCCTAACCACAACGACCAGCGCTCAGCGCACTATTGGCGCCCTTGACTTATAAGTCAATGCTTTCAACCAGCGCTCAGCGCTATTGCCAGCCTCGACTCATAAGTCAAGCCTTTCTTAATCAGATAATGCAAACAGACATACATTATATAACAAATATCTAGATACAGAGCATTCAGCATGCTTAATCAAACAATCACAGGCATAATCATAATCATGCACATTTACAGGGGCCCAAGCCCTAATCAAATCTATATTTAACAACCGGGTCAAGCCTTAATCACGTACATCACGTATTGAGTGGAGTTTTCTTACCAAATTGTTAACTTACCAATTACTTGAAAAAGTTATCACAGTTAGTCACCAACAAGTTTATATATAAAAATTGATGTATAATAATGATAGTTATCGATTTTGTAACTATGAGTTACAATATACTAACAATATGTACAAATTTGGTAACTATAAATTATCATATAAATATCAATTTTGGGAAAATTATACTGCTGTTCTTTATGCTAATGAAGTCTTCTCGAACAGCTATCTTATCTCGACCAACTCTTGAGAATTTGATGTCTTTACTGCCACGTGTCCTCTTCAAGTGCCACGTCACCACGTCCAATTTCAGGTCAAACATTTGCCCCCCAAGTTTATCTTAGTGCGACCAGCACTAGATAAACTTGCATGCTTCGACCAAGCTGGTGTTATGGTCATTTTAGGTTTGTTTTAGATTATGTTTTTAGTTATTTAGGATTGTTTAGTGCATATTTACGCTTGTTTTCTTCTTGTTTCAGGTTTTAATGGTCAAGTACATGATATGGAGTAAAATGAGAAGAAACATGTTAAATATGATGAATAAGATGGATTTAGTGTTTATTGCAGAGTTTCAAGACATTACGTGTGGAAAATACTACATTAAAGATTTATGCTCTATAACATAATTCTGAGACTTCAAGATGTATTTTGACCATAATTTCTTCACTTTATGGAAATACTTCTTGAAATAAAAGTTGTAGATATTTCTCTTCGCTTTCCATATATTTTTGAATCATTCAATTCGGAGTTATATCAAAGGAGTTATGATCAAAATACGATGAGCTGACGTTGTAGGTTGTTTGAAATGGGTTTCAATTTTATTCTGTACAATCAGCGCCCCAGCGCTGTCGAGAAACAGAGAACATGATTTAATGCAGGTTGTAGCGCCTAGGCGCTACATTTCAATGCCCCAACGCTATCAGTTTTCCACAAGCGTATTTTGAGACTTATCTACATTGCCCCAGCGCTATCTTGAGGCGCCCCAGCGTTAGGGTCCGTACGGAAACAGAATTTAGGGGAATTTCAGGGGCAATCTTTTCTTTTCATGCAAAAATGAATTAGGGCCTATAAAAAGCTTCCTTAATGACGTTTTTAGGAGAGGGAGATCAGATTAAGCAAGAAGGAGGCTAGAGAAGACACAAAAACCTAGAGTTCTTTTTCTTTATCTTTTGATTTAGACTATGTTAAATTCTATGTTAATGTTTGATTTACTCATGTTTATGAACTAAATTTCTGTTTAGGTTTTCTAATTGACTCTCTTGAAACTCTATTATGATTTAATGCATTTATTTATTTCTTCTTCATCTGAAATCTATTCAATTTGTGTTTATTGTGTATGTGATTGACTGCGCACCTTTTACATATGATTTATGAATTTGAATCAAAATCTAAAAGGTGAGATTTAAATATGCTAAAATTGAATAGACATAGATTTCAATTTAGAATGAGAGTATCAAATTGGTTTATGTGATTTAAGGTTGTATTCATTGCTTCCTATTGTTTGAATTGACCATAGAAATATAGGGAATCCACATTAGGTCGAGTTTTCTATTTCTTAACCCGAATAGATAACACTTTGGTTTGCCTATCATTTCAGTGAGAAGAATTTCAGTAGTAAATGCATTAAAGAATAATAGAGTGGATAGTAGAGAAGATTAGGATTCCTAATTGTTTCATAGTGAATTTAATCTTTGTGTTCTTGTTATTATTTGATTTCTGCAATTTTCATTTATTTCTGTTTTCTTATTTTCAAATTTCACAAATCCAGTTTTCATTAGCCAAATAGAAACTAGAAATTAATTATTTGGTAATTGATAAATCAGTCTTCGTGGGACGATACTCGTTCTTATCAAGATTTATTATAAATTGCGATTGCGTATACTTGCGTAGCTATAAAATCTGCAACAGCTGGCGCCTTATGAGACTATAACATACTAAAATTCATAGCATTACTTTTATAGGCAATGATCGCACTTCCTTGGTAAGGCAACCAATGGTCTTTTAGGTTCCCTAAGCCTTATGATAACACATTTTGAGGCAGGAATAATGGTACTTCTTAGAAAAAGTAGGCGACGTTTCAGTTTTCCATGCAGCTGACATCACATCCACCCAAAAACTCATGATTAATTCTCTCTGCTGACGTCATCTGCTCGAGTGCGAGCCGTGGGTCTATGTAACGCCCTACTTCCTTAGAGTCGTTACTAAGTGAGTTTTAAACGTGCTTTTAACTCACTAATCGAGGTTTTAAGGCAAACGTGTAATCAAACCATAAACAGAGTCAAAAGCATCTCTCAGAATCAATCCCGAGCCCTCGAGACCTCCCGGATCCCCACACAAAGTGGCGGAAGCGTCCCCCGAGCCCCCTGGGCAAAAGCCTAAAAACTGAATTTTCCCCTGCCCAGAAATGGCCTAGCGTCGCGGCGCTAGCCCTTAAGGGCCGCGGCTGTAGAGTCCAAGAACTTTACTTACCTAATTGTTTAGTAGTATTATAGTATGTTGAGTGTTATCATTGTTACTTTGGATTTTTGGTTCAGACCGGGAGTTATTTGGACACTCATAGTAGTACTTATAGATTTTCTAAGTTTAACCTATAGTTTAAGAATATTAAGTATAACCTAAGGTTTGATTAATGTGTCTGATATTAAGGAATATATTATTATATTATAAGGTTTAGACATCAACCAATAGGATTTTAAGCACATGTTTTGAATGGTAATTAAGGATTTAGTATTTTTGAGGATTAAATTAAATAAGGGTAAAAGTTTGAATGTATAGGGTCAGTCAACAGCTTTGAGCACGTTGAGGGCTTAGTCAAGGCTGTTTACTCCATTCAAACTCAGCTAAAAATGTGTAAATTCGTGTTTAAATATTCAGCGTATGCCGATATATCGCAGCTATAGGGGGCGATATGTCGCAGCACGTAGATACGGAAAACACGAATCGATGCACGGTCGCCTCGGGAACAAAGGTCCAGGCGATATATCGCCTATAGGGGGCGATATATCGCCTCCACCAGGATGAATTCAAATACATTTGAATTCTTTTCCCTTCAGCCATTCAAACTCCTTCAACAGTCCAGCATCTTCTGAACGAGTCTTCAGCCTCTGCTGAACGATTATTCAAATGATTTTCACCTAAAAAGCCATTATTTTTATTCAAGTAAAATCAAGATATTTTCATTCCCAAACTCTATAAATAGGACCTAGTACCCAGCCATTATTCACCATTTGCTCTAAGTTCAGAGGCTGCTAGTGTTAAGTGAGTGAGAGAGTGTAAACACTTGGTTTGGGGAAAAACTATAAGCTTAAACATCATAAGCTTATCAAACACTTGGGAAGTAAGTGAGTGCTATAGTATTTCGGTAGATGTTAGATTGATCTTGCAATCTTTGAGGTAAACCCAAAACTCTAGTCCTTTCTGTATTCTATGTTATTTCTTTTCTCAAAACCTTCTACTCAGTCCCCTAACCTTATTCTTATTTTGGTTAGGGAATCCAAGTTCTTAAGCACTTAAGTGGTGGTAAGCATATTTTCGTTTAATGGTTTAGTCTTCCTATTCTCTTTCATTTCATCTCCTTTCTTTAGACTCACCCTTGTTCATTGTGGTTTTAGGAGTGTTCCAAAAGTCCTAACTCAGTCCATTTTATCCCGGTAACTTTGGTAAGGAAAATAGGCTAGAAATAATATGTTATGTGCTTATGTTATCTATATGTTTATGTTATTAAAAGTATTATGATATGTATATGTGTATGTAGGCTTGGGCATATGACCCATATGACTAACAAGACCCCAAATGGGCTATGGGCATATGACCTACTTAGCTAGTAGGACCCCATTAACCCCATGGGCATATGCTTGTTTAGTCTATGGGACCCCAAGTAATAATGGCCATTATAATAAGTGTATGTTATATGTATTATGTTAAGTCTTTATGTTTTCTTATGAAATTGTGTATATGACTATGTGTTAGGTTTTTCCTTGCTGGGCATTAGGCTCACTCCTTTCTGTTTATGTGCAGGAAAATAAGCTTAGAGGCGGTAAGATTCGTGATGCTTGGGAGGATGTGTATCGATGATGAATGGAGTCAAGGGGCCGAGCGTTATCGATTCGAGGATGTAGTCTCCTTTTATGTTTTTTTATGGTTTTACATGTATTTTCCGCATTATTATGTAATGTCTTTTATTTTTAAATCATGTTTTGGTTTTAAAGACAATGGGATCCCAAAATCCTTCTTAGTATTCTGTTTCTTTGTAAATAACTCTTATTTTCAAGTTACTCAATAAATTGTGGTATTTTCGTAAAATGTAAGTTTTTATGTATAGTTTCGATAATGGTCCAATTAGTCTAGATTAGTGGGTCATTACAGTTGGTATCAGAGAAAACGGTTCCTTCGCATGAAGTTCTCCTCGATACACATGCTCAAAGCTCCGAATCGGACCGCCAAGTAAGTGTTTAAGTTACAAGTTACAAGTTACTTTGTCTATGTGTATAGCTAACAACTTTAGTGTTTATGTTTCAGTTAAAAATGAATGGAGCTTTAACCTACCAAGATATCCGAGCCATTAAGGCCTTAAAAAGAATAAGGGAACCAAGAAACACCGTAGGAGCCTTAGAAAGGATTACACGAAGGTTGCTTTTGTTTCACCAAGCAATAGGTGGCCTTCAAGAGGCTAAACAAATAATGCTAAGATCAACAGAACAATATGTATTAGTGATTAGGTTGTTTAAAGATTTCCATCCTGTAATAGCAGCCTTAGAAGAAATATGGGAAGAAATGAATGATGAGGATGAATCACCATTAGCAATGAGATACTATTTCCTCTTAGTTAGGTTCACCGCAAAATTTGAATTTCAATTCACCAAGGAGCAAAAGAATAGGATTCTCACAAACCTTCCTAGAGGGCATTTTGATGCTCATGATAATGATGACTATGAGGCTATAGATGATGATATGTTAGATGACGGATAGGATGTAGAAGATCCCGATTTTTAGATTAGTAGTTTTTATTTGTTTTATTTACTTTTATGTTATGATTGTAATAAGTGAAATTGTTTTCCAAATGAATAAACATGCTATTTGAATATCATGTGTGAGTTTGAAATTTTTTTCACAATCATAATAAATACTAAATAAAATGAATAATGACTGAGTTCGGTGAGGGTGGATACGAATCAATGAACCTGGTTTCCTTGTTGAGAGTTAGGGGGCCTTAGTAGTGGGAACGATTTTACTGATCCCAGCCCTCCCTCAATATGGTTAACTTTGGAACAAAGATAAGTTTCGAGCCTGAGAATTAAGTCATATAGGATGATTAGAAACACACTTAGAAAATAAATATGACTTGTTTTTCTAAGTATAGAAACCCACTCTAATAATAAATAAAGACCTATATAATTTTTCATAAAAAGTCATAATAAATAGGTCCGAGATATGTTTGTTTTAGAATAAGTTTTTGCCTTAGAGCCTATTAGGAAAAAGTTCTAACATGTTTCTTTTAACTGTTAGAACTCTGCTACGATGTCTCTCCGAAGATCTGCTCGCACCAACGGGAACGCTTCCAACGATGTTCCAGCGACCAATGCGGTCCCTACCGTTCGCCGAAGGAGAGTACGTGTTACTGCTCGCCGCAACGCACCGGCACAGCCAGCTGACAACACTGCAGAGATTGCCAGACTACGACAGCAAGTCGAGGAACTTCTGCAGCAACAACGCCAACAGGCTCAATCTCAGCCTCAGCCTCCGCCACAGCCGCAGCCACAGCCAATGGCCCCAGCACCCCAACAAGTTGGTCCGTATGGGGGATGGCCTATGACGAACTACGCTCCTTATCCTGTTCAGCACATGGAGCCAGTGTACGAGAGGTTCCGCAAGCAGCACGCTCCGAACTTCGAAGGGACTACGGACCCCTTTGAAGCAGAAGAATGGCTAAGGAATGTGGAGCCGATCCTAGCTCACATGAACCTTAGTAATGCAGACCGCATATCCTGCGTCTCATCTTTACTCAAGAAAGATGCCAGGATATGGTGGGATTTGGTCCAGCAATCCCACGATGCTGCCACTATGACGTGGACCCGATTTGTGGAGCTCTTCCACAAGAAGTACTACAATTCAGCAGTGCTTGCTACGAGAGTTGAGGAGTTCACCAATCTGAAGCAAGGGAACTTAACAGTGGCGGAATATGCTCGTCAGTTCGATCGCTTAGCAAAGTTCGCAGCAGAGTTGGTTCCAACCGACTATCTAAGGGTGAACAAGTTTGTTAGAGGACTTCGCCCGAAGATCGAGATGGGGGTTAAACTAGCAAACCCGGGAAACACTTCATATGCCGACGTTCTTGAGACGGCAATTGAAGTAGAAAGGTTGCAAGCCAACGTGAGCAAAGAAGAAGCCAGCAAGCCGGAACCTAGGCAGCAGAGCCAACCTCAGGCCAGTCGGAACAACAATCAGTCCAGCAACAGTCAGTCCAACAACAACGGTAACGGACAAAAGAGAAGGCATCCTGACAACAAGCAAGCCGACAACAATAAAAGGGCACGACCAAGTAATGGGGGAAATAGGTCGGGCTACGTGGAATACCCGCCATGTGCCAAATGTCAGAAGAAGCATCCTGGAGAATGCCGTGCCAACACCAAGGAGTGTTTCAACTGTGGTCAAGAAGGGCATCGTAAAAGAGACTGTCCTCAGCAAAAGCCGGAAGGAAAGAAGGACGAAAAGATGGTTCCTGCTCGGGTTTTTGCTTTAACCCAAGGAGAGGCGGATGCTAGCAACAAGGTGGTCACAGGTCAGGTTTCCATCCTCAATAAATTATGTCATGTATTATTTGATTCGGGAGCCACCCATTCGTATATTTCGTTAGGAATGATAGATAAACTAGACAAACCTAGTGAAAGATTTAGAACTAGGTTTGCAACCGAGTTGCCTTCGGGCAAAGTAGTTCTATCATCACGAATTGTACGAGGCGTACCAATCAAGATTGAGGACAAGGAACTAGAAGGAGACCTGATAGAGCTGGTGATCAAAGACTTCGACGTCATACTAGGCATGGATTGGCTAGCACGGCATGGCGCAACGATCGACTGCAGACGCAAGAAGGTGACATTCGATACTCCTGACGGCCAGAAACTGTGCTTCATGGGACAAGCTTCAGGACTACGCACACCGTTAGTATCATCTCTCAAAGCTCAGAGAATGATGGAGAAAGGATGTCAAGCATTCTTAGCCAACATCACGAATGTGGAGAAGGAGACATCACTCAAAGTTGGAGATGTTCGAGTCATACAAGAATTTCCAGAAGTTTTCCCCGATGACTTGCCAGGATTGCCGCCAACTAGAGAAATAGACTTCACGATAGAATTAGTACCGGGCACCGAGCCTATCTCTAAGGCACCATACCGGATGGCACCTACGGAACTCAAGGAGTTAAAGACGCAGCTACAAGAACTCCTAGACTTGGGTTTCATTAGGCCAAGCCATTCACCATGGGGAGCTCCGGTACTATTCGTGAAAAAGAAGGACGGAAGTATGCGCATGTGCATAGACTACCGTGAGCTGAATAAAGTAACGATTAAGAACAAATACCCACTACCTCGGATTGATGATTTGTTTGATCAACTCCGAGGCGCGACTGTATTCTCTAAGATCGATTTACGGTCCGGGTATCATCAGCTCAAGGTAAAGGGGGAAGATATTCCTAAGACAGCCTTTAGGACTCGTTATGGACATTACGAGTTCTTGGTTATGTCTTTTGGTCTTACTAACGCGCCAGCCGCGTTTATGGACTTAATGAATAGGGTCTTCAAGGACTACTTGGATAAATTCGTCGTTGTGTTCATCGACGACATTTTAATTTACTCCAAGGATGAAGTGGAGCACGAGGAACACTTGAGGATAATTTTGACGCGATTGAAGGAGCACCAACTCTACGCGAAGTTCAAGAAATGCGAGTTTTGGCTCTCACAAGTGGCGTTCCTCGGGCACATCATATCGAAAGACGGAGTTGCAGTAGATCCATCGAAGGTAGAGGCCGTGAAAGATTGGCCTAGACCAAAGAACGCGTCGGAAGTAAGAAGCTTCTTAGGGCTAGCAGGTTACTATAGAAAGTTTGTAGAGGGCTTTTCTAAAATAGCCACTCCACTCACCAACCTGACCCGGAAGCAACAAAAGTTTAACTGGAATGATAAGTGTGAGGAAAGCTTCCAGTTGCTTAAGGATAAGCTTTGCTCAACACCAGTACTTAGTGTCCCAACACCCAACGACAAGTTCGTTGTCTACTGTGATGCATCAAAGTTAGGATTGGGATGCGTACTGATGCAAAATGACAAGGTGATAGCCTACGCGTCACGTCAGTTAAAGGAGTATGAACAACGCTATCCAACTCACGATATGGAGTTGGCAGCGGTGGTCTTTGCGTTAAAAATCTGGCGCCATTATCTTTACGGAGAACGGTGCGAGATTTATACGGACCACAAAAGTTTAAAATACTTCTTCACTCAGAAGGAGCTTAACATGAGGCAGCGCCGGTGGTTGGAATTAGTAAAGGATTACGACTGCGAAATCCTATACCACCCGGGGAAGGCAAACGTAGTTGCCGATGCACTTAGCCGAAAAAGTTATGGGAACTTAGCAGCCTTATCCGGAATAGAAAAGCCACTACAGCAGGAGCTTATCAGTGCCGGAATAGAAGTGGTTGTAGGCAAGTTGGCTAACTTGTCTATCCAATCGAATATGCTAGAAGACATACGGAATGGTCAGAGACATGATGATTCACTAGCAACGCACATGGATGCAGTCAGAGAAGGCAAGACTACAGATTTCTCAATATCCAGTCAAGGTTTATTGAGATATAAGGATCGGGTATGCGTGCCAGACGATCAAAGTATTAAGAAGACGATCCTAGAAGAAGCGCACAACACCCCATACTCGGTTCATCCAGGGTCTACCAAGATGACTCATGACATCAAGGCAGTCTATTGGTGGCCAGGGATGAAGAAGGACATAGCAGAATATGTATCTAAGTGTCTGGTATGCCAGCAAGTGAAGGCGGAGCATCAGCGGCCTGCAGGATTATTGCAACCGCTTAGCATACCGGAGTGGAAGTGGGACGATATAGCCATGGACTTCGTGACGGGTCTGCCAAAGACAAATAAGCAGCATGATTCTGCTTGGATAGTCATAGATAGACTAACCAAGTCGGCTCATTTTCTGCCTGTTAAGACTTCTTATACGGCAGACCAATATGCAGACATCTACATCCAAGAGATTGTACGATTGCATGGAATCCCCAAGACGATAGTATCAGATAGAGGATCAGTGTTTACGTCAAGATTTTGGAGAAGCTTACAGAAAGCCATGGGTACTAAGTTAAGTCTTAGTACAGCTTTCCATCCTCAGACAGATGGGCAGTCAGAGCGTACGATTCAGATTTTAGAGGATATGCTACGCGCATGTGTACTTGACTTCGGAGGATCGTGGAACAAGTACTTACCGCTGATCGAGTTCTCGTACAACAATAGCTACCAGTCGACGATCGAGATGGCACCTTATGAGTTGCTATATGGAAGAAGGTGCCGATCACCGTTGCACTGGGACGAGGTAGGAGAAAGGCAGCTTCTAGGGCCCGAAGCTGTTAGGCAAGCTCAAGAAGCAGTAACGCTTATTAGACAGCGTATGCTTGCTGCTCAAAGCCGACAGAAAAGCTATGCAGATACCAAGAGACGCGATGTGGAGTTCCAAGTTGGAGATCAAGTCTTCCTGAAGATATCTCCTATGAAGGGTGTCAAGCGGTTCGGGAAGAAAGGCAAGCTCAGTCCCCGATTCTTAGGTCCTTTTGAGATATTGGACAAAGTGGGACCAGTTGCGTATAGACTAGCCCTACCGCCAGCACTAGCCGATAGTCACAACGTCTTCCACATCTCGATGTTACGCAAGTATGTGTCAGACCCATCTCACGTCCTCAAGTACGATACCATAGCACTCCAGAAAGACTTAAGTTACGAGGAACGACCGGTTAGCATCCTAGATAGGGGGATGAAGCAGTTACGGTCCAAGAGCTTTCCTATAGTTAAAGTCCTATGGAGCAATAGTTCTGAACGCGAGGCAACGTGGGAGTTGGAAAAGGACATGCAGAGCCGGTATCCGGAATTATTTGGTAAGTAAATTTCGAGGACGAAATTCTTTTTAGTAGGGGAGAATTGTAGAGTCCAAGAACTTTACTTACCTAATTGTTTAGTAGTATTATAGTATGTTGAGTGTTATCATTGTTACTTTGGATTTTTGGTTCAGACCGGGAGTTATTTGGACACTCATAGTAGTACTTATAGATTTTCTAAGTTTAACCTATAGTTTAAGAATATTAAGTATAACCTAAGGTTTGATTAATGTGTCTGATATTAAGGAATATATTATTATATTATAAGGTTTAGACATCAACCAATAGGATTTTAAGCACATGTTTTGAATGGTAATTAAGGATTTAGTATTTTTGAGGATTAAATTAAATAAGGGTAAAAGTTTGAATGTATAGGGTCAGTCAACAGCTTTGAGCACGTTGAGGGCTTAGTCAAGGCTGTTTACTCCATTCAAACTCAGCTAAAAATGTGTAAATTCGTGTTTAAATATTCAGCGTATGCCGATATATCGCAGCTATAGGGGGCGATATGTCGCAGCACGTAGATACGGAAAACACGAATCGATGCACGGTCGCCTCGGGAACAAAGGTCCAGGCGATATATCGCCTATAGGGGGCGATATATCGCCTCCACCAGGATGAATTCAAATACATTTGAATTCTTTTCCCTTCAGCCATTCAAACTCCTTCAACAGTCCAGCATCTTCTGAACGAGTCTTCAGCCTCTGCTGAACGATTATTCAAATGATTTTCACCTAAAAAGCCATTATTTTTATTCAAGTAAAATCAAGATATTTTCATTCCCAAACTCTATAAATAGGACCTAGTACCCAGCCATTATTCACCATTTGCTCTAAGTTCAGAGGCTGCTAGTGTTAAGTGAGTGAGAGAGTGTAAACACTTGGTTTGGGGAAAAACTATAAGCTTAAACATCATAAGCTTATCAAACACTTGGGAAGTAAGTGAGTGCTATAGTATTTCGGTAGATGTTAGATTGATCTTGCAATCTTTGAGGTAAACCCAAAACTCTAGTCCTTTCTGTATTCTATGTTATTTCTTTTCTCAAAACCTTCTACTCAGTCCCCTAACCTTATTCTTATTTTGGTTAGGGAATCCAAGTTCTTAAGCACTTAAGTGGTGGTAAGCATATTTTCGTTTAATGGTTTAGTCTTCCTATTCTCTTTCATTTCATCTCCTTTCTTTAGACTCACCCTTGTTCATTGTGGTTTTAGGAGTGTTCCAAAAGTCCTAACTCAGTCCATTTTATCCCGGTAACTTTGGTAAGGAAAATAGGCTAGAAATAATATGTTATGTGCTTATGTTATCTATATGTTTATGTTATTAAAAGTATTATGATATGTATATGTGTATGTAGGCTTGGGCATATGACCCATATGACTAACAAGACCCCAAATGGGTTATGGGCATATGACCTACTTAGCTAGTAGGACCCCATTAACCCCATGGGCATATGCTTGTTTAGTCTATGGGACCCCAAGTAATAATGGCCATTATAATAAGTGTATGTTATATGTATTATGTTAAGTCTTTATGTTTTCTTATGAAATTGTGTATATGACTATGTGTTAGGTTTTTCCTTGCTGGGCATTAGGCTCACTCCTTTCTGTTTATGTGCAGGAAAATAAGCTTAGAGGCGGTAAGATTCGTGATGCTTGGGAGGATGTGTATCGATGATGAATGGAGTCAAGGGGCCGAGCGTTATCGATTCGAGGATGTAGTCTCCTTTTATGTTTTTTTATGGTTTTACATGTATTTTCCGCATTATTATGTAATGTCTTTTATTTTTAAATCATGTTTTGGTTTTAAAGACAATGGGATCCCAAAATCCTTCTTAGTATTCTGTTTCTTTGTAAATAACTCTTATTTTCAAGTTACTCAATAAATTGTGGTATTTTCGTAAAATGTAAGTTTTTATGTATAGTTTCGATAATGGTCCAATTAGTCTAGATTAGTGGGTCATTACAGCGGCGCCCAGCGTGGCTCCCTTCCCTAATGCAACCTAGCATCGCGGTGCAGAGTAACAGGGTCGTGGCGCCCCTTCGCGAACCCAGAAATCTGGGTTTCTCCCAACGTTTTCCTCGAGCCAAAACACGCCCAAACCAATACCAATGCATACCTATGTCCCAAATTCAATTCAAAACCCCATATAAACCATCTAACAACTCAGAAACATCACAACAAGCCTATATACACAATCAAACCCATGATTCACAAATTGGTTTAAAACTTTATAAAACTTAAACCAATAAACCAGAAACTCAAACCACAGCAGCTCAACAAAACAGAGATGCAAGAAACCCTTACCTCAAGTAGAAATTTGTCCCTGGGCCTCCTCCAAATCCAACTCCAAGCTAATCCCTCTTGTTCCCAAACTGAATTCCCACACTAACCAGCCACAAACCAACTTTCAACTTCCAACATCAATCTCTTAAAATTAAGCTTAGAAAGTCAAACAAAACAGAGATGAACACCTTACCTCTGACCTTAGCACACCTTTGAGCTAACTTTCCTAGCCACATCAGCCAAATTCCTTCAATTCACTAGCCCAAAATCCTTAAAACTCAGCAAGTTCTCATTCACCAAAGAGAGGGAGAAGAAAATCGCATAGGAGAGAGAGAAGGGCTGAGAAGTTCTAATTTTTTTTTTCTTTCCTTTGTTTTTCTAAACCGTTCTAAAATTCCCTCAGCCTTATCCCAACACAACCAGCTGCCAAAAGACCCAATTACCCCTTAAGTTACCCCAAGTCCTCATATACCACCAAGGCGATTTAGTCTTTTAATGCATCCCGCTAAATCTTCGAGTGTGCCTAAAAAATCCCCATTTTAATCCCGACATGTCTAAACTATCGCTATTGCTAACCGCTACTCAATAATTCCCGATCACTTAATAATATTCCTAAAATACCCCTAGGCTCCTCCCGAGTCGGGTATTTGATCCCGTTATGACTTTCTAGCTAATAAACTCCCTACGACCGTCTCGGAACGTGCATCACAAATATATCACCACCATATCACAAATATCACATTTATGCCCTCAACGGGCTAAAATTACAAATATGCCCCTAACAACCAAGCGGGTCCCACATGCATATTTAATCGCCTAAACATGCACTCTAATCACATATTCATTAAATTCACATAAATTAATACAGTATAACAAGTATTGCCCTCTAGGCACACTAATTAAGGATCTAAGCCTTATTAGCAAATTTGGGTCGCTACAGTCTATAAATAGCCTTGCCCTTCTCCTCCTTATTCTTTACGCTTTCAAAAAAATTTCAAGCCTTCTCTCTCAAGAATCCTCTCAAACTGAAATGCTGTTCTTCAATCTCCAAACCCCCAGACTCGATTTTACGTTCAAATTCTTCTTCAAAATTTTCAATACAATAAGTTTCTTGATCTTGTACTTGTATTTGCTCTATTTTGTAATTTGTTGCTTTAATTTCACTGCATTCTTAATGATTTTGATAAATTTCTACCTCTGTGTTCTTGATGTTCTTGAGCAATATGCATAAAATTTGTATTTTATCTTGAAAAAATCACTTATTTTTTGGGAAATGTATGTTTGGGAAGTAGGAAAATGACTTTTAGGTATCGGGTATACTTGGTTGTGTGTTAATACTAAGAATATCAAAAAAATCGAGGAGAATATTGATTGGAAAATCTGAAAAAATCTTGCAATTTATGTTGTAAGACAAATTGTAGGCTAAGCTTCAGGTGTCACAATTTGTACATTGAGTGTGTACAAAGTCATGATCACTTACTTTACTTTGTGGAGAGAGCGTTTTTCGAAGGTGTTTGTGATAAGTTCAATTTTAATTAAATTTTCATAATTTCCTTAGTCTTAGAAATTGTTAGTTTTTAGTTAATTTAAAATTTTTAATTTTGTTTTTGGTAGTTTATGATTTTTGGGATAATAAAAAGATTTTTATGAGTTAAAATATGCTTTTATTATCGTTAAAATAAATTGGGTATGAATTAATATTTCTATAGATTCGTTTGATATAATTTTAGTTTGTTCAATATTTGATTTTAGTATGGTTTATTTTGTTCGGAAAATAAATGTGTTATTTTTGTAGAAAATAAGTAATAAAATGGTGAGAAGCAAGAGAAGGCCCAGACTTGATTGAAGAGGCCCATTATTTATAAGTCCAATCCGTAACCATTATTTACACGTTCATGTGTAAGCAGCAGTCAATAAAATAAAGGGAAATCTACAAAAATGCACTAAAAGTTTAAAAAAATCTGAAAAATACAGTGCATTACAAAAATACGGAATTTTTGGATAAAAACACAGAATGGCAAAATTATAAATACGGAGTGGAAAAATCATAAATAAAAGTTGTAAAATATAATTTTTTATGATCAACATTTACAAACTAGTAAATATATGTTACGAACTTGTAAATATCTATTATGTGTTTGTAAATAATATTTACAAAATCAATTATAGAATTATAGATTTTTGTTTTTGTTTTTTTTTAGATAAAACTTACAAATAAATTCGTAACTAAATTTTTTTTTTTTGTAACAATAGTTTACAAATCTAGTTTTACAACTAAGAAAGATATTTTTGTAACTAATATTTACGAAAATATTTTATAGTTAAGAAATCATAAACAAAATATATATAAAAATATTATACTTTTCCATATTGTTACAATATTGTACCAAAAAATTACATGAACCATCATATATTTATGCTATACAACTTAAAAATATAAATTTAAGATATTCATTATTTATAAAACACTTTATTGAATATAGTGGTGAAATACAATATTTTTCTTAAACAAGTTTTACATTTTTGTAACAACAATTTACAAAACAAATTTCACAACTAAAAAGTTTATTTTTGTAACTCACATTTACATAAATATTTATAAATTTATTTAATATGATTATTACAAAGATTTACAAAACTAATTTTTTAACTTTAAATATATTTTTGTAACAAAACTTGAAACTTGGATTAGATTATGATTTTGGTTTAACATTGAGTGTTGAAACTTGACTAGCTATGATTTAAAAAATATATATAATATTTTTATAAAGAATAATAATATTGTGATTATCTTTAACTATATATTGTAACATATAGTTATTAATATTAATTTTAATTAACAGCATATTGTAATTTGTATAAATATTTATTTATTTTTTGAGTAATTATATAAATATTAATTTTAATATTAATAAATATATTTATTTTAAATAAAAATAAATTAATTTACTTTATTTTATTTATTTTATTGAATGTAGTAACTATAATTATTATTATTTTTATTATTATATTATTTGATATGCCTAAATTCTTATTAAAAATTAAGACAAAAAACAAAAAACAAAACAAAAGGCATATATATATATACACGGATGGGGAAAGCCGTATTTTTGTAATTTATTAAAGATACCGTATAAAACGAATATTTTTTTTATATTACAGTGGGAGATGTAATTATCTCTAAAATAAAAACATATCACTTTGTGCCCTTTAATAATTCGTATACATCCAACTTCTCTTGTTCACTTATTAAAAATAGTACACTCGCACCCTTTAATAATTTTGGCTTTGGAAGTATTTTCGATAAAATATTTTAATGGTCATATATATTGTAATTATTTATTATACACATAATTATTTATTTTTATGTGCATGGAAAGTAATATATTGAAATATTCTGATTCCTCTCCTTTACTTTCTACCCAATAATAGGAGTAAGATACAAATGGGCTTTTCTCTAATTTAGTTAATTCTCTACCCCAGTAGTCATTCTACCATGACCATTAGATCATGAAAGAACTTTGGTGTTTGTTTTAGAAACTTCCTATGTTTTTTCTTATTCTTCTTTTCAATATACGAAGAGAAATAAAAATTTATGGTTCGTTTGATTGATTAATTGTTAGTTTACTAGTCATTCAAGTACTAATAATTATATTTTAAATAGAGAAGAAGTGAATGATGCACATTGCTCAGCCTTTTCATGTACGTCAATATAATAAAGTATCTTAATTTTCATTTAGAAAAATACCACTTTTTCTTACTCACGTTAATTGAATTGATTTTAAATAAAATAATGCTATTTTAAAAATTGAAAATACTTTATGAAGCCATTTTTAATACTTTTGATGACTTATTTTGTTTATAATAATGTTTAACATATTTTAATCATCTAAACCAAGACAGAGTTTTAGTTACTAGAGTTACCAAAAGTTGTGTTACTAAAACAATTAGGTTACTCTCCCAAGTTTGACTTATACTACTAACATGATCTAATTATGTCTACTAATGACTAATAGTCTAGTTCAAGCATGAGAATGGATACTTGAATGCATAAATAATACTATTAGCATAGCAACACATAATAAGCTTACTATCTTGATAATTGGACATCTAATAATTTGGTTACCTGGTTCCAAAATTAGTTAGCTTATTATCTCAACTGTGACTTGTATTACAAATCTATGTTCTAATTTTTTTAATGTAATATTCTAATAATTAACTCATATATTCACAACAATATGATTTCTTATATGAAATTATACTTTAGCAACAACGAGAATAAAGGAACATATAAATATAATACTAAGAAAAAGAATAAAGCAACATAAAGAGAATAGTCACTTTGAGTGTGTTGGAGACATAGCTTGCAAGAAATAATAAAGTAAAAAAAAATACTTTTATATAGTGAATTCTCAAAATAAATTGTGAAAATGTCACAAAATAAAAGGAATTTGAAAAGAAAAATAAATGTTATGTTTATCCCCATGTTATATGAATTATCATCATTGTGATTGAAATTACGTTTCAATTCAAAATTTGGTTTATCACTTGTACATTAGTTGCTTCTTTATTTTTCTCATTTTTTATTTAAAAAATTAAAATTCCTTGCCCACCTCAAAGATGATTGAAGGACCAAGTTTAATCATTTACACGTTTAGTATCATCGAATAGTTCACTTTAAATATTTATTAATTTGCCAACAAAATTGATTCTTACTTTTCTTTTTTTAAACAATGTCACTTTGTGACCAAATTGAGATATGTGAACTATAAGAATACGAAATTGATTCTTACTTTTCTTTTTTTAAACAATGTCACTTTGTGACCAAATTGAGATATGTGAACTATAAGAATACGGAGAACTATTAATGTAAGTTTCTTTTTAAAAAGGAAAAGTAATGTAAGTTTCTTTTCATAAAGGAAAAGTAAAGAATTTCAATTACCATAAGAATCATTATGTTTTTTAAAAAATATAAAATTAATTTTAAATTGATTAAGTTTTTAATCTTTATTTTTAAATTATTTAAAATATTTTTTTAATTATTAATTAGTTCAATTTAAGAGTATTTGGTTATATTGAAAAACATTTGGACCAAAATTGGATTTAGGGTAGTATTTTGATTTGTTTTGCAAAATATATGGCACATAAATATCGTTTAATAAAATATAGGGTCTATTCACGTATTGTAGAAAATACAGGGATCAAATTGATGTTTTCCCAAATAGATATTACTTTGTTTGATTCTATTGAAATGCTATTTTAAAAAGTGAAATTTAAGAATAGATATAAATAGTTTTGACATAATTAATTTCAGACAAAAATAATGAATAACTATTATTTTTCTTAACTTTTTTAAAGGGCCGATCTTGAGCATCAAGGGCCTTAGGAAATTAATACTTTATTTTAATGTTTTTCTCTTTGAATTTCTCTTGAAGAGGGATTTTTGGGGCTTTCATTTTTTTTATTAGGGAGTCTCTTGGGGGTGGGGTGTCCTAAGCTTAGGCTTAGTTTGCCTATAGTTATCTAAGAAAATGTAAATTGGATGAAATTGTGTTAGTTTTTATGTTTTCCACCTCTATTTTCAATTTTGAATACTTTATGATTATTATACATATAAATAAGGAAAATTAATACTAGGGAAAAGAATAAAGAAATATAATGAGAATAATACTTTAAGTGTGCTGATGGCATAACTTTCAGTATGAAGAATAAAGTAAAATAAGAAAATACTTTTATAAAGTGAATTCTCAAAATAAATTGTGAAAATACTTTTATATGAATCATCATCGTTATGATTAATGATTGGTTAATCACTTGTACATTAATTGCTTCACTCTTTTTCTCATTTTTTACCGAAGAACCAAGTTTAATTTTAATTATTATCACGTTTTGTCGTGCCAATATATATCGACAAGTATTATATATTGTAGTATCATCCAATAATTCACTTTAAATGGGTATTTATTTGCAACCACTCCATAATTGATTGTCACTTTTCATCTGACAATTAATTATCTAGTCATATATATTCCATAAATTTTAATAATTGCAAAACTATTTTAGTAAACAAACAATTCCTGGTCTCTGCTCTTTATCCTTTATATGTGAAGATGAGGATTTTAATTGGAGTGGGATAATTATGTAAAAGGTAAAATTAGGATAATTTTACTTATATATGCAATGACTATAAAATAAATAAAGTACTGAATTACGTAATTAGATGCAAGGACTAAAAAAAAATCATGGTAGTACATATTATGTTATGAGAATAATTACTTTGCTTCTTTGAATAACTTTGGATAAAGAATAATTTCAAAACCTCAATTCTTTTAGAGTATATATAAATATGTAGAAAACAGTATAAGTTTTTTCTTTTAAAAAAAAAAAGTAAAAAATTTCAATTACCATAAGATTCGTCATTTTTAGTAAATGAGAGTTGATAATAAATTTGTCGGTTGATGGTAGGAGCAAACCAATTGATCAATGCACATACTCTTATCTTAAAGTTCTCTACAAAACAAGAAGCAAAAGTTGATAATAATGTCTGGTAACACTGACCCACACAAATAAATTACTAATTTGGAGTGTAATCCTTATAATTAGCAATATATTATTTTTCCTTTAGTTGTAGTGAACAAAGATTATTAACCTTCTTCATAAACATTGGTGTCAGTCTTAATAAGTTAACCAAAAAAAATCATGGTTTTCAAATTCCTTAAATACTTGTTTCTTAAAAAATATAAAAATTAATTTTAAATTGATTAAGTTTTTAATCTTTACCTTTAAATTATTTCAAATAATTTTTATAAATTGGATGAAATTGTGTTAGTCATACATATAAATAAATAAGGAAAATTAATATTTGGGAAAAAAATAAAGGAACATAATGAGAATAATCACTTTAAGTGTGTTAGATATAACTTACAATGAAGAATAAAGTAAAATTAGAAAATATTTTTACATTGTGAATTCTCAAAATAAATAGTGAAAATGTCATAAACAGAAAGGAATATGAAAAGAAAAAAAATTACTTTATGTTTATGCTCTTATTATATGAATTATCATGTTTATTGTGATTAACATGTGTATCTCAAATTAGGTTTCAATTCAAAATTTGGCTAATCACTTATACATTAATTGCTTCTCTCTTTTTCTCAATTTTTATTTTAAAAAATAAAAATCTCCTGCCCACCTTATAGATGACCTAAGGAACAGAATTGATTGTTACTAAATTTTAAAATAATTTTTGTAGTATTTAAAGAATTTAAGAATATTGAAGGCGATAACACTAAAATCATTTATAAAGATACACTTTAATACTTAAATTTACGAGTATAAAAATGTGTCACGTGGATACTTAACAGCAAGTTAACGATGAGTACTAACGGTTGCACAGAAATTATAAATTTATGTATTATTACCGCAAAAGTAATATTTGAGTATTAAAGTGTAACAATTGAAAAAATTTGGGTAATATCGCCACCAATAACCCTATAGTAAAATTAGAAAATAGTTTTACATAATGAATTATCAAAATAAATAGTAAAAATGTCATAAAAAGAAAGGAATATGAAAAGAAAAGAAAAAATTATACATTATGTTTATGCTCATTATATGAATTATCATGTTTATTGTGATTAACATGTGTATCTCAAATTAAGTTTCAATTCAAAATTTGGTTAATCACTTGTACATTAATTACTTATCTCTTTTTCTCATTTTTAATTGTAAAAAATAAAAATTCCCTCCCACCTTATAGATGCTCAATTATATAAATATATATATATCGTCAAGCAGTATATATTATATATAGTATCATCGTATAGTTCACTTCAAATGAGTATTTATTTTGCAACATAATTGGTTTTTACTTTTCTTCAGTTACAATCATCTAGCCATATATATTTTGTAAATTTTAATTATTGCAACTTGAATAAACAATTATTGTTGTCTGCTCTTTGTCCTTTATAACTGAAGATAAGGGCTTCAATTGGAGTGGGACATATACAATGACCGTAAATAATTTACTGAAATTACGTAATTATATAGATGCAAAGATTTTAAAAGAAAAAAATAGGTTGATGGTAGTATTACTGGTTTTGGAGAGAGAATTATTACTTTGATTATTTGAATATATATTTATATAAAAAGAATATGAAGAAAATAGTGTATAAGTTTTTTTGATAAAGGAAAAGTAAAGAATTCCAATTGCCATAAGATTCATTATTTTTAGTGAATAAGAAAAGAATTATCCTTATTTTGTGAGAGTAAGTAATAAAGTTCTCTACAAATATATATATATATATGATTTGCTC
Organism: Humulus lupulus; assembly: GCF_963169125.1. Lineage (NCBI taxonomy): Eukaryota > Viridiplantae > Streptophyta > Magnoliopsida > Rosales > Cannabaceae > Humulus > Humulus lupulus. Next base: position 7,160,903 of record NC_084798.1, read on the forward strand.
CTGTTAGCTGGGCCGATCGAAAAACAAGAAGCAAAATTGAGAGAGTAATAATGCCTCCTATAATTCAACATTTCAGTCACCACCATCTTTTGAGACAACTTGATGATATACAAGATGGGTACGATGTGACAAGGAATTGCAACCTATGTGAGCTTATGATCGACTCCAATCAAATATGCTACGACTGTAGCGAAGCGTGTCTCTATTCCCTCCACAAAGCATGTGCTGAGTTGCCACAATATCTTGATCATGCGTTGCATCTTGACCATGATCATCATCTGATGCTCAAGAAAAGATCATCAGAGGACACAACTACTATGTGCTATTACTGTGACAATCCTTTTCAAAGCCAAGAAGTTCTTGTTTACGCTTGCAATCAATGCTCTCTCCACATGCATATTGCATGCGCTTTCACTCCTATACCCACCTTGATAAGCAACAACGATAAAGGTGACAATGCTCAATATTTCTGCCATCAGCTTCCAATGAAATTGCTTGAGCGTGATAGTTCAAAAGACCAAGCCAAATGTTTCGTGTGTCAATCAGTATGGTCTAATTCGGCCTATTCTTGCTCCTCTACATCATGTAAGAATTTTCTTCATCACTCTTGTGCAAATTTTCAATTGAAAATTGATAGGCATCCTTTTCATTCAAACCATCCTCTCACACTTCAGTTTAGTAAGCCTCGATCTTGCAATTTATGCTGCAAGACAGATTGTAGGCTAATTTTCAGGTGTCAGAATAATGAGTGTAATTTTAATTTGTGCACAAAGTGTGTTGTTCCTAAGACAACTGTGAGATGTCAAAGTCATGATCACTCACTTTACTTTGTGGACGAAGCGTTTTTCAAAGGTGTTTGTCATGCTTGTCAAAAATCGTATACAAAGTGGAGTGGTCATCTTGTTCCTGAGGAGGTGAATCTTACCCAATCCTTCTTATTTCGATGCATGGAATGTAATTTTATCCTCCATTTTTTATGTGGCCCATTGCCATCCATCATAAAATTTGATTACCACATACATTCTTTAACTCTTGTTGATCATTACACAAGCAAATATGACCATTATGATGAATTCTATTGCGACATATGTGAAAAAGAAAGGAATCCATACTTCCGCGTGTACTGTTGTAATGATTGCGATTACGTTGCACATATTCATTGCCTACTTTATGAGGTAAGCAAATTTGATAAATTTTGTTAGTTAATTTATAAATATATTTATAATTAAAAGTGCAGTTTTAAATAATTACTTATTTTACATATTTATACTGCTTTTCCTTTTTGATTTTCTTAAAAGTACTGTATGTATACATATAATTTTTTCTAAGGTAGGCTGTTCATTTTTTTAAAATCAATTAGTATATGTTTTATATACATATTTCTATTAAAAAGACAAATCAGCCATTAAATTGTAGTTGAAAAATAAAAATTAGTGAAAATAATATTGTACTTATTAACTAATGTTGATTGATAACTACTTTTTCATCCAGGTACATTAAGAATGTACATAACTATTGAACCTAGCTTATAAAAACAAATCAACCACGGCCTCTCTTACATAAATTTAATATCATAATATCTTCTAAGAAAACATGTTTGTCTATAGATATATATTTATAAATATTGGTGTAATTAATAATTAAGATATATAGATTTACAAATGTGTATGCATGCATGTGATCAGATCATGAAGGTGATAAAGGGTAATAGCAATGATGTGAAGTTAATGAGCTTGGGAGAGAGTCGGTGGACTGATCAATTTATTGACACAGAAACAGACGACAAGGCAAGTGAAGTGACCCTTGGGGTGTTATTGAGCAACACTCTAACTGATCAAGACAATGCAATGTTGAATCATCCCTTTACTTTTGGTTCTTCATTTGAGGAGGTCCAGGCTGCTCTAGAACAACATTACAACTTTCTTAGGCGAGAGATCAATGCTCCTCTATTTGATCATCAATTGCGATCAATTGAAAATATTTATAAAATCAATCATTTTCCTTCTTTTGGCTCAGAAGATTTCAAGAGCCTTTTTTGGGAGCTTCTATATTATAGACCTAGAGAAGGTTTGAAATTGGATGAAAAGTACTTGAGACAAAAGATTGTGGATATCAAGGGTTATAAGGTACCAGTCACATTGGCCTCCATCTTAAACACTTTGCTCCACCAGTACACAGAATCAGATCTGTTTGGCCCAAGGGTCTCAAGTTGGACACCTGGAATGAAAAGTGTCTTGGCTACAATGTTTTGTGTAGTTTGTGATCAAATGTGCAGAACTAAGATGAAGGATGTCACCAAGGATGTTCTCCAGGACTGGGTTTTTTGTCTAAATGCCATTGTAGGAACTAGATTCACAAATTCCATTGGACTTCCTACTTTTTTGGCCAAAATCATTAAGCGATTTTTCTGTCTTGAAGCAATTAGATATGAAAGAGACATTAAAGAAAAACTAAAGTTAAGGATCACAGAGTTAGAAGCTGAAATGAAGAAATGCAAAGAGAAGCTTGACATGTTCAATACACAGATGTCTCTGAATTTGGAGAAAATTGAAGGACCTGTCAATGATGCTTTGAGATTGGAGGAAAAGAATGTTGATGAAATAATTAGTTTTGGTGAACTTCTATATACAGATCTTGAACCCTATACATTTTCCTTGACTTCTTAGCAATGTAATTTCACAAATTTTCATATTCCATCACACTGTAAGTGACGTAAATAATATGTTTGTTATTGGCTTGATTTTATTTTATGGGTTAATTTTTCCTTATACTACTAACATGATCTAATTATGTCTACCAATGACTAATAGTCTAGTTCAAGCATGAGAATGGATACTTGAATGCATAAATAATACTATTAGCATAACGACACATAATAAGCTTACTATCTTGATAATTGGACATCTAATAATTTGGTTACCTGGTTCCAAAATTAGTCAGCTTACTATCTCAAATGTGACTTGTATTACTAATCTATGTTCAAATTTTTATAATGTAATATTCTAATAATTAACGCATATATTCACAACAATATGATTTCTTATATGAAATTATACTTTAGCAACAACGAGAATAAAGGAACATATAAATATAATACTAAGAAAAATAATAAAGCAACATAAAAAGAATAATCACTTTGAGTGTATTGGGGACATAGCTTGCAAGGAATAATAAAGTAAAAAAAAAAAAATACTTTTATATAGTGAATTCTCAAAATAAATTGTGAAAATGTCACAAAACAAAAGGAATTTGAAAAGAAAAATAAATGTTATGTTTATCCCCATGTTATATGAATTATCATCATTGTGATTGAAATCACGTTTCAATTCAAAATTTGGTTAATCACTTGTACATTAGTTGCTTCTTTATTTTTCTCATTTTTTATTTAAAAAATTAAAATTCCTTGCCCACCTCAAAGATGATTGAAGGACCAAGTTTAATCATTTACACGTTTAGTATCATCGAATAGATCACTTTAAATGAGTATTTACTAATTTGCCAACAAAATTGATTCTTACTTTTCTTTTTGTAAGCAATGTCACTTTGTGATCAAATTGAGATATGTGAACTATAAGAATACAGAGAACTATTTATGTAAGTTTCTTTTCAAAAAGGAAAGTAATGTAAGTTTCTTTTCATAAAGGAAAAGTAAAGAATTTCAATTGCCATAAGAATTATTATGTTTCATAAAAAATATAAAATTAATTTTAAATTGATTAAGTTTTTAATCTTTATTTTTAAATTATTTAAAATATTTTTGTAATTATTAATTAGTTTAATTAAGAGTATTTTGGTCATATCGAAAAACATTTGGACCAAAATTAGATTTAGGGTGGTATTTTGATTCGTTTTATAGAATATAGGGTACATAAATGTCGTTTAATAAAATATAGGGTCTATTCACGTATTGTAGAAAATACAGGGATCAAATTGATGTTTTCCCAAATAGATATTACTTTGTTTGATTCTATTGAAATGCTATTTTAAAAAGTGAAATTTAAGAATACATAAATAGTTTTGACATAATTAATATTATTAAAAAATAATGAATAACTATTATTTTTCTTAACTTTTTTAAAGGGCCGATCTTGAGCATCAAGGGCCTTAAGAAATTAACACTTTATTTTTAATGTTTTTCTCTTTGAATTTCTCTTGATGAGGGATTTTTGGGGCTTTCATTTTTTTTATTAGGGAGTCTCTTGGGGGTGGAGTGCCCTAAGCTTAGGCTTAGCTTGCCTATAGTCAGAGCCAAACTTTCTTCTTTGTGATGTTACCTAAGAAAATCTAAATTGGATGAAATTGTGTTAGTTTTTATGTTTTCTACCAGTATTTTCAATTTTGAATACTTTATGATTATTATACATATAAATAAGGAAAAGTAATACTAGTGAAAAGAATAAAGAAATATAATGAGAATAATACTTTGAGTGGGTTAATGACATAACTTCCAGTATAAAGAATAAAGTAAAATAAGAAAATACTTTTATAAAGTGAATTATCAAAATAAATTGTGAAAATCTTTTCAATGCCCCTTGTTATATGAATTATCATCGTTATGATTAACGTTTGGTTAATCACTTGTACATTAATTGCTTCACTCTTTTTCTCATTTTTTATTGAAGGATTAAGTTTCATTTTAATTATTATCACGTTTTGTCGTGCCAATATATATCGTCAAGTAATATATATTGTAGTATCATCGAATGCTCCACAATTGATTGTCACTTTTCATTTGTTACACTTAATTATCTAGTCATATATATTCCATAAATTTTAATTATTGCAAAACAACTTCAGTAAACAATTCCTGATCTCTACTCTTTGTCCTTTATAAGTGAAATGAGCTTTTTAATTGGAGTGTGATAATTATGTAGAAGGTAAAATTAGGATAATTTTACTAATATATGCAATGACCATAAATAAAGTATTGAAATTATGTAATTAGATAAAAAGAAAAAAAAATCATGGTAGTACATATTATTGGTTCTGGATAGAATAATTACTTTGCTTTTTTGAATAACTTAGAATAAAGAATAATTTCAAAACCTCAAATTCTGTTTCTTTTAGAGTATATATAAAAGAATATGAAGAAAACAGTATAAGCTTTTTCTTTTGATAAAGGAAAAGTAAAGAATTACAATTGCCATAAGATTCGTCATTTTTAGTGAATGAGAGCAGACCAATTGACCAATTTCAATTGCACATACTCTTCTCTTAAAGTTCTCTACAAAACAATAAGCAAAATTGAGAGAGTAATAATGTCTAGTAACACTAACTCCACACAAATAAATTATTAATTTGGGGTATGATTCTTGTAATTAACTATATATTATTTTTCTTTAGTAGTAACGAACAAAGATTATTAACCTTCTTCATAAACATTGGTGCCCGTCTTAATAACTAAAAAAACATGGATTTCAAATTCCTTATATATTTGTTTCTTAAAAAATATCAAATTAATTTTAAATTGATAAAGTTTTTAATCTTTATCTTTAAATTATTTCAAATACTTTTTATAAATTGGATGAAATTGTGTTAGTCATACATATAAATAAATAAGGAAATGTAATATTTGGGAAAAAAATAAAGGGAACATAATGAGAATAATCACTTTGAGTGTGTTAGTGATATATAGCTTGCAATGAAGAATAAAGTAAAGAGATATTGGCGGTGATAATACCCAATTTTTTTTAAAAGCTACACTTTAATACCCAAATTTTTTCGGCGGTGATTATACTTAAATCTACAATTTTGGTGCAACCGTTAGTACTCACTATTAACCATCTGTTAAGTATCTACATGACACATTTTTATTAGTCTAATTGGCGGCGATAATACTCAAATCTTTTCAAAAGTTACACTTTAATACCTAGTTTTTTTGGAGGCAATACCTAAATCTTCTATTTTGGTGCAACCGTTAGTACTTACTATTAATTGCCCGTTAAGTATCCACGTGACACATATGAATTTTGGGATGATTTTAGATTAAAATATTTAAATTCTTAAATATTATAAAAATCATTTAAAATTTAAAAAAATATAAAATATTATTAAAAACTAATTAATAATATGAATTTTTGGATGATTTTGAGTTTCAATTTTAATTTGGGTTGTTTCAAATTTTCAAAGTTTAGTTTTATTAATTAGTTTTTAATAATCTTTTAGATTTTTTAAATTTTAAAATAATTTTTGTGGTATTTAAAGAATTTAAGGATATTGGCGGCGATAATACCAAAATCATTTATAAAGATACACTTTAATACTTAAATTTACGAGTATAAAAATGTGTCACGTTGATACTTAAGAGTAAGTTAACGGTGAGTACTATTGGTTGCACCAAAATTTTTTATGTATTACTACCGCAAAAAAAAAATTTTGGTATTAAAGTGTAACTATTAAATTTTTTTGGGTATTATCGCCGCCAATGACCCTAAAGTAAAATTAGAATATACTTTTACATAGTAAATTCTCAAAATAAATAGTGAAAATATCATAAAAAGAAAAGAATATGAAAAGAAAAGAAAAAATTATACATTATGTTTATGCTCATTATATGAATTATCATGTTTACTGTGATTAACATGTGTATCTCAAATTAAGTTTCAATTCAAAATTTGGTTAATCACTTGTACATTAATTGCTTCTCTCTTTTTCTCATTTTTAATTTTAAAAAATAAAAATCGCCAACCCACCTTATAGATGCTCAATTATATAAATATATATATATATCGTTAAGCATTGTATATTATATATAGTATCATCACTTCAACATAATTGGTTTTTACTTTTCTTCAGTTGCAATCATCTAGCCATATATATTTTGTAAATTTTAATTATTGCAACTTGAATAAACAATTATTGCTGTCTACTCTTTGTCCTTTATAACTGAAGATAAGGGTTTCAATTAGAGTGGGACATATACAATGACCGTAAATAATTTACTGAAATTACGTAATTATATAGATGCAAAGATTTAAAAAGAAAAAAAAAGTTTGATGGTAGTATTACAGGTTTTGGAGCGAGAATAATTACTTTGATTATTTGAATATATATTTATATAAAAAAAAATATGAAGAAAATAGTGTATAAGTTTCTTTTGATAAAGGAAAAATAAAGAATTTCAATTGTCATAAGATTCATTATTTTTAGTGACTAAGAAAAAAATTATTCTTATCTTGTTAGAGTAAGTAATAAAGTTCTCTACAAAAACATATATATGATATGCTCCTGTTAGTTGGCCGATCGAAAAACAATAAGCAAAATTGAGAGAGTAATAATGCCTCCTATAATTCGACATTTCAGTCACAACCATATTTTGAAACAACTTGATAATATACGAGATATGTACAATTTAACAATGAATTGCAACCTATGTGAGCTTATAATCGACCCCAATCAAATATGCTACGATTGCAGTGAATCGTGGTGTTACCATTCCCTCCACAAAGCATGTGTTGAGTTGCCACAATATCTTGATCATGCGTTCCATCCTGACCATGATCATCATCTGATGCTAAAAAAAAGATCATCAGATAACACAACTCTCTGCTATTGCTGTGACAATTCTTTTCAAAGCCAAGAAGTTCTTGCGTATGCCTGCAATCAATGTGCTCTCCACATGCATACAGCATGCGCTACCATTCCTGTACCATCCTATTTCTGCCAATGATAAAGATGACAATGCTCAATATTTCTGCCATCACCTTTCAATGAAATTGCTTGAGCATGATAGTTCAAAAGACCAAGCCAAATGTTTCGTGTGTCAATCAGTATGGTCTAATTCAGCCTATTCTTGCTCCTCTACATCATGTAAGAATTTTCTTCATCACTCTTGTGCAAATTTTCAATTGAAAATTGATCGGCATCCTTTTCATTCATACCATCCTCTCACACTTCAGTTTAGTAGGCCTCGATCTTGCAATTTATGCTGCAAGATAGGTTGTAGGCTAATTTTCAGGTGTCATAATATTGAGTGTAACTTTAATTTTGTGCACAAAGTGTGTTGTTCCTAAGACAACTTTGAGATGTCAAAGTCATGATCACTCACTTTACTTTGTGGACGAAGCGTTTTTCAAAGGTGTTTGTCATGCTTGTCAAAAATCGTATACACAGTGGAGTGATCATCTTGTTCCTGAGGAAGTGAATCTTACCCAATTCTTCTTATTTCAATGCATGGAATGTGATTTTAGCCTCCATTTTTTATGTGGTCCATTGCCATCCTTCATTAAATTTGATTACCACATACATTCTTTGACTCTTGTTGATCATTACACAAGCAAATATGACCATTATGATGAATTCTATTGTGACATATGTGAAAAAGAAAGGAATCCAATCTTCCGCGTGTACTGTTGTAACGATTGCGATTATGTTGCACATATTCATTGCCTACTTTTTGAGGTAAGCAAATTTTATAAATCTTGTTAGTTAATTTATAAATACATTTATAATTAAAAGTGCATTTTTAAATAATTACTTATTTACATATATATTCTGATTTTCCTTTTTGATTTGTTTAAAAATACTGTATGTATACATATAATTTTGTTAAGCTAGCCTGTTCATTCCTTTTAAAATCGGTTAGTATATGTTTTATATACAAATTTATATTAAAAAGACAAATCAGCCATTAAATTGTAGTTGAAAAATAAAAATGAGTGAAAATAATATTGTATTTATTAACTAATGTTGATTGATAACTACTTTTTCATCTAGGTGCATTAAGAATGTACTTAACTATTGAACCTAGCTTATAAAAATAAATCAATCACGACCTCATTTACATAAATTTAATATCATAATATCTTCTAAGAAAACATGTTTGTTTATATATATATATTTATAAATATTGGTGTAATTAATAATTAAGATATATAGATTTACAAATGTGTATGTATGCATGTGATCAGATCATGAAGGTGATAAAGGGTGATAGTAATGATGTGAAGTTAATGAGTTTCGGAGAGAGTCGGTGGGCTGACACAGAAACAGACGACAAGGCAAGTGAAAGTGACCCTTGGAGAGTTATTGAGCAGCACTCTAACTGATCAAGACAATGCAATGTTGAATGATCCCTTTACTTTTGGTTGTTCGTCTGAGGACAAGACTTCTGTAGAACAACTATACAACATTTTTGGGTGAGAGATCAATGCTCTATTTGATCATCAATTGCAATCAATTGAAACTATTTATAAAATCAATCACTTTCCTTCTTTTGGCTCAGCCGATTTCAGGAAATTTTTTTGGGAGCTTCTATATTATAGAGCTAGAGAAGGCTTGAAATTGGATGAAAAGTACTTGATATCAAGGGTTATAAGGTACCAGTCACATTGGTCCACATCTTAAACACTTTACTCCACCAGTACACAGAATCAGATCTCTTTGGGGCAAGGGTCTCAAGTTGGACACCTAGAATGAAAAGTGTCTTAGCTACAATGTTTTGTGTAGTTTGTGATCAAATATGCAGAACTAAGATTGAAGACGTTACAAAAGATGTTCTTCGGGATTGGTTTTTCTATCTAAATGTCATTACAGGATCAAATTTCTTAAATTGGTTTTGTGCTCATACTTTTATGAACAAAGTCGCTAAGAGATTTTTCTGTTTTGAAGCAATTAGATACGAAAAAGACATTAGTGAAAAGCTAGAGTCAAGGATCAAAATCTTAGAGGCTGAATCGGAAAAATGCCGAAAGAAGCATGACATGTTCAAAAGCTTGGAGAAAGTTAAAGATCCAATTACTGATGCCTTAAGATTGAAAGGAAAGAATGTAGATGAAGTAATTAGTTTTCCTGAACTTCTAAATAGGGCCAGCATCTGGGGAATAAAATTTCCTTGATTTCTTATTAGCAATGTTTTGTAATATTTATGCTCCATCATACTTGCGGTGACATAAATATTATGTTTGTTATTGGTTTGATTATTAATTTTTTTTCCCAATAATGTTCTTAATCTTCACTACTATCGATCATCTATATGTGAATTATTTTTCAATTAAATATTTAAGAACAGATTTATCGTGAAGTATTATCATAAAGAGAATAATAATCAAAATTAGTGCTTTTTTTTTTACTTGAGGGAATAAAAGTGAAGATCAATAAAAATTAACAAGCCACAATATCTAGAAATGGTTGGGACAAAATCATCTAATTTTAACAAAATAATAATAAATATATAGCATTGCAGATTTATGCATTTATAAAATATTGAAATATTCAGTCAAAAGGAAAGAAACCAATTACTAGTTGGAAGACTGGATTAATAAACAAAATCTATATAGACAACACAGAATAATTAACAATATTTATGCATAATTGTTTAAATTCTGTATAATTGTTCTTTGTTTTTCTTTGGCATTTTTGTTCTAATGTCACTCTATCGTGAGTTCATCTATTCTAGTTATGAAAAATCTACCGAGGTGACATAAGATAATTAAGAACACACCTCTGTTCTACAAACTCCAAGATCCAATACCCAGATTTAGCTTTAATGGGTTCTGTTGAGAGAGAGTGTTGGGATTAGATTTGGTGTCAAAACATGGTATTTTTCTAAACTGTAAAGCATATTTTGATATTATTATAAAAATTTATATTTATGAGTTTAATTCAGATTTTTGTAAGTATCGTGTTTTGGGTTTTTATATGGGCACTTTACAAAAATATGGTAAAAATAAGTTACTTTCTATATTTATGGTCATAAAATAGAGTAAATTACGGAATAAACTCTACAAAGCCAAAGAATTTGAAATATGGTAAATATATGGTTTTTTATACCAAATTTACGGTATTCATCCCTTATTATTTTAAAACATTTTTAAAACAAATTTTATATTAAAATAATCACCGAAGTTTTTTTCCTTCTTTTTTGTCTTTTTTTTTTTATATTTGATTTTCATTCTCTCTTATCTCTTCATCATTTTTTTTTCATTTTTCATACTCTTCATTGGAAAACCTAAGTAGGTTTTTTTATTTTTTCAAAATCTTTTGACATTGATTATTGAAACAATGGCTGTCACTCGTTCGGATCTGCATATCCATATATATATATATTTATATATAGATTTGTGTATTGTTTTATAATTGAAAATATATATACATATAAAAATAATAACAATAAATATATGTATATATATGTGATTTAAGAAATTATATTGTTTTATGTACACCTTTAATTATACATATATATATTATTAACCTAAATATAATTAAAAAAATATAGAGAAGGTTTAGCTCTTTTTCTTTTTCCATTTTATTTATATTTTCTCATTCTTTCTCTCTTTTTTTTTATTATTATAATGAAAAAAAATATTTAAATAATGTAGAGAATATATACAGTAAAAATAGAGAAGTTTACTTAAGATGTAATGTAAAAGTTTAATGTAAAATAAAATAAGTTTGATTTTGGTGATGTATTTTGAAATATAGAATAGAGAATCAATAAGAGTGATCTAACTTTGCCAATAACTATAGTTTCACCAAAAAATAACTAGATTTGGAACCTAGCTATTATTTTATTTTATTATTTTAAATTAAACACACAAAATAAATATTATCATGACATGTACTGAAACCATAAAACAATAACAACAAAAATAATTTTACAGCTCAAATGCTCAAGAAGGTAAAGCTGTCAAGTTGGGCAATAGACAAAATAAATCTTTAATACTTTTTCCTTTCATACCAGCTATTGACTTCAGCCTCAGAAAATTTATTTTGTCCATGAAATAATGTTCCAAATAAGTGATCATGATACCGTTATATTATTATATACACAAACATTATATTGAGTCAAGTGCATGCTTTTTTAAAACAATGGGTTTCTCTAAGAAAAATAGTTTCATTACTCAGGGTTACAATTTTTTTTAACATAATAATTTTGTTACAAATATGGTTTCTATGACATACAATCATTATTGATGGTTATGATCTTGGTATTTCTAAAACATAGTGATTTTGTTATAGATAGTTACAAATTATGTTTTTTCTAAGACATAATGGATTTGTTAATGATGATTACAAACATAATTTTTTTCTAAACATAATTATTTTGTTATAGATACTGTAGTTACATATTTGGTTTCTCTGATGCAACAGTTTCGTTACTAATGTTTACATACTACAATTTTTCTAAGATACAATGATTTTGTTACCAATGGCTACAACTTGTTTTTTTAAGGACACATAAAGTTAAAAGTTTTGCATAACTTAAGTTTTATTTATTTGAGATTATATCATGAACTAGATTATTATACCATTGTTGAGCAGCGTTTTGGTCAACGATTCTAAGTAAATATAAATGATAGAAATAAATTTAATGAATTGAAATCAAGTAAAACAACTCAAGGAATTTATAGTGGTTCTGCCCTAAGAGTTGGTAATGACCTACGTCCACATGCACTTTTATTAATCAAGAAAGCCCCAGACTCAAGATCAAGAATAACAAGGTTCAACCGCGTTTCCTAAGCCTGAGAGAGAATGCAATTCAGCAGGGATTTTATATGTAAAGTGCACTCAAGAAAATAATGACTATGAGAGATCCCTATTTATAGAGTCTTTTAGTGGGCTATGGACACTACAAAATGATCTAGGCCTACACGTGTAATGTGGGATGAATGTTAAAATTGATTACAAATTCAAATAATATCAGAAAAATAAATTCAAATATCAATTACATAAATATCTTGGGATATTTCGTAATATCTCGTGAAATACGGATCATTTGGTTTAACTGACTTGTCCTTCGAGTAGGCCTTTCCTCAACTAGTTTCATGAAATGTTACTAGCTTGCTTCTCTTCGAGTAGCAAACTTAGCGGGTTTTCAATCTTGGGCAAATTATATTGCAGTTTTTTATGCTAATGAAGTCTTCTTGAGCAACTATCTTATCTCGACCAACTCTTGAGAATTTGATGTCGTTTACTGCCACGTGTCCTCTTCAAGTACCACATCACCACGCCCAATCTTGGGTCAAAAATTTGCCCCCAAAATTTATCTTAGTGCGACCAGCACTGGATAAACTTGCATGCTTCGACCAACGCCTTTCCAAATTCTAACATACTAAGAATCATAACATTACTTTTATAGGCAATGATCGCACTACCTTGGTAAGGCAACTGATGGTCTTTTAGGTTCCCCAAGCCTTATGACTACACGTTTCAAGGTATAGGAATAATAATACTTCGTGGAAAAAGTAGGTGATGTTTCAGTTTTCCATGCAGCTGACATCACATCCACCCAAAATCTCATGATTAATTCTCCCGGTTGACGTCATCGGCTCGAGTGCGAGTCGTGGGACTACAAATAGCCTTGCCCTTCTCCTCCTTATTCTTTACGCTTTTAAAAAATTTCCAAGCCTTCTCTCTCAAGAATCCTCTCAAACCGAAACTTTGTTCTTCAATCTCCATACCCCCAAACTCGATTTTACGTTCAAATTCTTCTTCAAAATATTCAATACAACAAGTTTCTTGATCTTGTACTTGTATTTGCTCTATTTTGTAATTTGTTGCTTTAATTTCACTGCATTCTTAATGATTTTGAGAAATTTTTACCTCTGTGTTCTTGATGTTCTTGAGCAATATGCAGAAATTTTGTATTTTTTCTTGAAAAAATCACTTATTTTTTTGGGAAAATGCATGTTTGGGAAGTAGGAAAATGACTTTTAGGCATCGGGTATACTTGGTTGTGTGTTAATACTAAGAAAATCTGAAAAATCGAGGAGAATATTGATTGGAAAATCTGGAAAATCGAGGAGAATATTGATTGGAAAATCTGAAAAAAACTTGCAATTTATGTTGTAAGACAAATTGTAGGCTAATTTTCAGGTGTCACAATTTGTACATTGAGTGTGTACAAAGTCATGATTACTTACTTTACTTTGTGGAGACAGCGTTTTTCGAAGGTGTTTGTGATAAGTGCAGTTTTAATTAAATTTTCATAATTTCCTTAGTCTTAGAAATTGTTAGTTTTTAGTTAATTTAAAATTTTTAATTTTGTTTTTGGTATTTTATGATTTTTGGGCTAATAAAAAGATTTTTATGAGTTAAAATACGCTTTTGTTATCGTTAAAATAAATTGGGTATGAATTAATATTTCTATAGATTCGTTTGATATAATTTTAGTTTGTTCAATATTTGATTTTAGTATGGTTTATTTTGTTCGGAAAATAAATGTGTTATTTTTGTAGAAAATAAGTAATAAAATGGTGAGAAGCAAGAGAAGGCCCAGACTTGATTGAAGAGGCCCATTATTTATAAGCCCAATCCATAACCATTATTTACACGTTCATGTGTAAGCAACAGTCAATAAAATAAAAACGTATCACTTTGGGCCATGCTTGTCAAAAATTGTATACATCCAACTTCTCTTGTTCACTCCTTAAAAATAGTACACTGGCACCCTTTAATGATTTTGACTCGGGAAGTATTTTCGGCGAATTTTTTTTTATAGTTGTGTATATTATAGTTATTTAGAGCATCCTGCAAATTTTCTAAAAATTCTGAAGAATTTACAATACTGAAAATAATATTCAAATAATTTATTGTACACATAATTATTTATTTTTATGTGCGTGGAAAGTAATACGTTGAAATAATCTGATTCCTCTCCTTTAAATTCAGTCCTCTTTCTACCCAATAATAGGAGTAAGTTACAAATATGCTTTTCTCTAATTTGGTTAATTCTCTACCCAAGTATTCCTCTTTCTACCATGACCACTAGTATCTTAATTTTCATTTAGAAAAATACCACTTTTTCTTACTCACGTTAGTTGAATTAATATTAAATAAAATAATGTTATTTTAAACATTGAAAATACTTTACGAAGCCATTTTTAATACTTTTGATGACTTATTTTGCTTATAATAAAGTTTAACATATTTTAATCATCTAAACCAAGATAGAGTTTTAGTTACTAGAGTTACCAAAAGTTGTGTTACTAAAACAATTAGGTTACTCTCCCAAGTTTGACTTATACTACTAACATGATCTAATTATGTCTACTAATGACTAATAGTCTAGTTCAAGCATGAGAATGGATACTTGAATGCATAAATAATACTATTAGCATAGCAACACATAATAAGCTTACTATCTTGATAATTGGACATCTAATAATTTGGTTACCTGGTTCCAAAATTGGTTAGCTTACTATCTCAACTGTGACTTGTATTACTAATCTATGTTCAAATTTTTATAATGTAATATTCTAATAATTAACTCATATATTCACAACAGTATGATTTCTTATATGAAATTATACTTTAGCAACAACGAGAATAAAAGAACATATAAATATAATACTAAGAAAAAGTAATACTAAGAAAAAGAATAAAGCAACATAAAGAGAATAGTCACTTTGAGTGTGTTGGGGACATAACTTGTAAGGAATAATAAAGTAAAAAAAAATACTTTTATATAGTGAATTCTCAAAATAAATTGTGAAAATGTCACAAAACAAAAGGAATTTGAAAAGAAAAATAAATGTTATGTTTATCCCCATGTTATATGAATTATCATCGTTGTGATTGAAATTACGTTTCAATTCAAAATTTGGTTCATCACTTGTACATTCGTTGCTTCTTTATTTTTCTCATTTTTTATTTAAAAAATTAAAATTCCTTGCCCACCTCAAAGATGATTGAAGGACCAAGTTTAATTATTTCGACGTTAGTATTATCGAATAGTTCACTTCAAATGAGTATTTATTAATTTGCCAACAAAATTGATTCTTACTTTTCTTTTTTTAAATGTCACTTTGTGACCAAATTGAGATATGTGAACTATAAGAATACGAAGAACTATTAATGTAAGTTTCTTTTCAAAAATGAAAAGTAATGTAAGTTTCTTTTCATAAAGAAAAAGTAAAAATTTCAATTGTCATAAGAATTATTATGCTTCATAAAAAATATAAAATTAATTTTAAATTGACACTACAACAAATTCTACTTTCAATGACTCCCTACAATGTCTTACACCATTGGTGTAAGACATTAAAAATTAGAAGGGATTTTAAATGGCTAATGGTGTAAGACATTGAAAGTGCATATTAATGGTTACAATTGGAAGACATTAAAAATAGTGGAAGACGTTGGAAATAGGCTGGTAGTGATTTATGGGTACATCCAACGTCTCCCACTGGGAGACGTGGGACACGTGGCACGTCTCCCAGTGGGAGACGTTGGATGTGCATGGGAGTACATCCAACGTCTCCCACTGGGAGACGTGCCACGTGTCCTACGTCTCCCAGTGGGAGACGTTGGATGTACATGGGAGCACATCCAACGTCTCCCACTGGGAGACGTGGGACACGTGGCACGTCTCCCAGTGGGAGACGTTGGATGTACTCCCATGCACATCCAACGTCTCCCACTGGGAGACGTGCCACGTGTCCCACGTCTCCCAGTGGGAGACGTTGGATGTCTCCTCTTATAAATCACTACCAAATCAGCCTTCTTCTTCCTCACACGAACCCGAGAGCACAAACCAGAGAAGAATTGGGCGATTTGGGGCTGCGTTTTTAGGGTTTTAAGGTAAGTTTTTTTTTTATTTTCTTGATTTTTAGTTAATTATTTTGCAAATAAATCATAGGTTTTGCATTAGGATGAGTAATATACATGATTTTGTGTTAGTTTTACATTTTTATGCATTTTTTTATATACATTGTATGTTTTTGTGGTTTTTCAATGGAAGTTTTTAGGGATTTATGATTTTATAGTTTTTTTTTTAATTTAACCTATCACATTGTATATATTTCATTAGAGTATATATGTTCATGATTTTTTTTAAATTTTTATCAATTTTTATTTCGAAATTTAGATATATTTTTGTATATTTGAATTTTTTTTTAAATTGTAACTATTTTGTTATATATATAGTTATGTTTTAAATAATTTATAAAATAGAAATATATTAAAATTTTTATGTTTTTGTTTATTATTAAGTTTTTAGGTTATGAAATTTTATATTGATTTTTTGTTGAGGTTATAATTAGCGGCACATTGAGATTTTTTTTTATTTGTTTACCAATATCATTTACTATTATTAGATATTTAGTGATATTTGTTTAGTAATGTTTAACATATTAATTAATTTAATTTCATAGGTTGTGATTTTTGTGGTGAGATTTTAGAGAGTATTTTGCATCAAAATTCCAATATCAATCACACATTTGAGGTAATTAAGTTTCTAAAATTACAATAATACGTTATATATTGCTAGATATTTAGTGATGTTTTATTTATTATTTATTAATTTAATTTTATTGGTTTGTGGATTTAATAGCGAATTTGATTACTAAGTGAAGTAACTTTGCTAGCTTTTGGATTAAAGATTGCAAGAGGTACATATATATTCTCTTACTTCTACTTTTAATATTATTAAACAAATGTTAGAGGAGTTTGAATATCTTAAATATTCATCCATAGTGAAATAGGTTCTGAGATTAAAATTGTGTGCTGCGGTGATAACGGAAGGTTGAGAACTTGTGTGTATTAGTGAAGTAGGTTCTGATAAATTTTACTGTGTGCTGCGGAGCTATAAGAAATAAACTTATTGTGTGTTGTTTGAATTGTTTGTTTTGCTATTCACATGCAGATGGTTAGGTCACTATTATAGGGGAAATGCTGCCCGATTTTATCTAGGATAATAAACAATTAGTTTTATATAGACATTCTATAAGGAAGAAACTTATTGTATGTTGTTTGAATTGTTTGTTTTGATATTCACATGCAGATGGTTAGGTCACTATTATAGGGGAAATGCTGCCCGATTTTATCTAGGATAATAAAAAATTAGTTTTATATAGACATACAACTTTATCACGTGCTTATTTAGTGTTGTTTCTTTTCTTTTCCATAGACATAGGAGAATATATGGATAAACAGTGGATGTCAGCGAATAGGTTATCTGCGGAATTTAGGAACGGGGTCGATTTGTTCTTAAGGTTTTGTTCGGAAAATGTGAAAGACCCAAATTTTACTTATTGTCCATGTCTTAAGTGTGGAAATGTTAAAAAGATGGATCTTAAAAAGATTAAAGAACACTTATATTTCAATGGGATCGACAAGAGTTACACAATTTGGTATTACCATGGGGAGATAGCTCCGATTGCTCCAACTCTGCCAAGTAGACCAAAAGGAGTGAGGAGGAATATATTGGAGGAGAACTGGGATCCATTAGATGAAATGATTGACGACGCACATTATGGATCAGGAGTAGACCCAAATAAGTTTGAGACACTCCTTAATGATGCCGAGAAACCAATTTGAGACAACAAGGTCGCCAAAATAAGTTTTTATTTGTCAATCCTAATATCGTCGCCACTCAAGGGAGTTCATTCGACGATCGTGTTCAGAATCTGTTCAGACGTTGCAATGACGTAAAATCAAAAGAACAAGTTATGCTTGTCCCTTGGAACCATGGGTAAGTTTAAAAACTTGTCATTTTTCCGACCCATATCAATAATTTCTTTGTTTAACATTTGAGCTATAATTTTTTTGTTTTTCTTATACAGTGAACATTGGATGTTGCTTATTTTGGCACCATATGCATATCATGTTTATTGTTGTGATCCGGTGAATTCAGAGCTAAATAACCGTGAGGAGATTGTATCAGTGATCGTCAGCGCTTTCAATCTTTTTTTCTCTATGAATCTTCCTGATGTCGAGATCCCTGATACTCTACGCATTAAGCAACCTCAGGTAAGTAACTTTAGCAGAAATTTTTGAACATTTATAATAATTAAGTAGAATAATATGTATGCATTTTTTAAAAAGTTTCAATTTAATAATAAATTACTCATATTTTTAAATAATTAGTGTCCACACCAACCGGACAATGTGGCATGTGGATACTACTTAATGAGGATGTTGAAGGATTTGATTGAGCATGCGAGTCCTGGGCATTACTTGAGAACGGTATTATTAATTAAAATTTACAAATTATTTTTGAAACTATAAATGTAATCAAATAATTAATTAATATATTTTACTTTATATTTCTTGCAGCTAACAAGCACATCATATACAGAGGCACAAATTGATGAGTTGCGACAAGAATGAGCGACATATATGTTGCCGATAATCCAAAGTTACCGACCTCGTTGATAGGTTTTTTTTTTAATTTTTTAACTCTTTCTTCATACACAATGCAATATTTGTTCATTTTGAATATTTCTAACAAATATTGTATTTCTTGTATATATCTAACAAATATATTTTTTTCTTCCAATTTAATTGATTATTAAATTAATTTAAATTTAGATTAAAATAATTTAAATTTAAATTAATATTATTTAAATTTAATTAATTATTAAATTAATTTAATAATATTAAATTAATTAATATTAATTATTCAATTTAAATTAATAATATTAATTATAAATTTATTTAATTTATTTTTTTTAAATGTGGGAGACTTTCAATGTCTCCCATTAGGAGAGGTGGGAGACTGTAGAGTCCAAGAACTTTACTTAGCTAATTGTTTAGTAGTATTATAGTATGTTTAGTGTTATCATTGTTACTTTGGATTTTTGGTTCAGACCGGGAGTTATTTGGACACTCATAGTAGTACTTATAGATTTTCTAAGTTTAACCTATAGTTTAAGAATATTAAGTATAACCTAAGGTTTGATTAATGTGTCTGATATTAAGGAATATATTATTATATTATAAGGTTGAGACATCAACCAATAGGATTTTAAGCACATGTTTTGAATGGTAATTAAGGATTTAGTATTTTTGAGGATTAAATTAAATAAGGGTAAAAGTTTGAATGTATAGGGTCAGTCAGCAGCTTTGAGCACGTTGAGGGCTTAGTCAAGGCTGTTTACTCCATTCAAACTCAGCTAAAAATGTGTAAATTCGTGTTTAAATATTCAGCGTATGCCGATATATCGCAGCTATAGGAGGCGATATGTCGCAGCACGTAGATACGGAAAACACGAATCGATGCACGGTCGCCTCGGGAACAAAGGTCCAGGCGATATATCGCCTATAGGGGGCGATATATCGCCTCCACCAGCATGAATTCAAATACATTTGAATTCTTTTCCCTTCAGCCATTCAAACTCCTTCAACAGTCCAGCATCTTCTGAACGAGTCTTCAGCCTCTGCTGAACGATTATTCAAATGATTTTCACCTAAAAAGACATTATTTTTATTCAAGTAAAATCAAGATATTTTCATTCCCAAACTCTATAAATAGGACCTAGTACCCAGCCATTATTCACCATTTGCTCTAAGTTCAGAGGCTGCTAGTGTTAAGTGAGTGAGAGAGTGTAAACACTTGGTTTGGGGAAAAACTATAAGCTTAAACATCATAAGCTTATCAAACACTTGGGAAGTAAGTGAGTGCTATAGTATTTCGGTGGATGTTAGATTGATCTTGCAATCTTTGAGGTAAACCCAAAACTCTAGTCCTTTCTGTATTCTATGTTATTTCTTTTCTCAAAACCTTCTACTCAGTCCCCTAACCTTATTCTTATTTTTGGTTAGGGAATCCAAGTTCTTAAGCACTTAAGTGGTGGTAAGCATATTTTCGTTTAATGGTTTAGTCTTCCTATTCTCTTTCATTTCATCTCCTTTCTTTAGACTCACCCTTGTTCATTGTGGTTTTAGGAGTGTTCCAAAAGTCCTAACTCAGTCCATTTTATCCCGGTAACTTTGGTAAGGAAAATAGGCTAGAATTAATATGTTATGTGCTTATGTTATCTATATGTTTATGTTATTAAAAGTGTTATGATATGTATATGTGTATGTAGGCTTGGGCATATGACCCATATGACTAACAAGACCCCAAATGGGTTATGGGCATATGACCTACTTAGCTAGTAGGACCCCATTAACCCCATGGGCATATGCTTGTTTAGTCTATGGGACCCCAAGTAATAATGGCCATTATAATAAGTGTATGTTATATGTATTATGTTAAGTCTTTATGTTTTCTTATGAAATTGTGTATATGACTATGTGTTAGGTTTTTCCTTGCTGGGCATTAGGCTCACTCCTTTCTGTTTATGTGCAGGAAAATAAGCTTAGAGGCGGTAAGATTCGTGATGCTTGGGAGGATGTGTATCGATGATGAATGGAGTCAAGGGGCCGAGCGTTATCGATTCGAGGATGTAGTCTCCTTTTATGTTTTTTATGGTTTTACATGTATTTTCCGCATTATTATGTAATGTCTTTTATTTTAAATCTTATTTTGTTTTAAAGACAATGGGATCCCAAAATCCTTCTTAGTATTCGTTTTTTTGTAAATAACTCTTATTTTCAAGTTACTCAATAAATTATGGTATTTTCGTAAAATGTAAGTTTTTATGTATAGTTTCGATAATGGTCCAATTAGTCTAGATTAGTGGGTCATTACAGTTGGTATCAGAGACATCGGTTCCTTCGCATGAAGTTCTCCTCGATACACATGCTCAAAGCTCCGAATCGGACCGCCAAGTAAGTGTTTAAGTTACAAGTTACAAGTTACTTTGTCTATGTGTATAGCTAACAACTTTAGTGTTTATGTTTCAGTTAAAAATGAATGGAGCTTTAACCTACCAAGATATCCGAGCCATTAAGGCCTTAAAAAGAATAAGGGAGCCAAGAAACACCGTAGGAGCCTTAGAAAGGATTACACGAAGGTTGCTTTTGTTTCACCAAGCAATAGGTGGCCTTCAAGAGGCTAAACAAATAATGCTAAGATCAACAGAACAATATGTATTAGTGATTAGGTTGTTTAAAGATTTCCATCCTGTAATAGCAGCCTTAGAAGAAATATGGGAAGAAATGAATGATGAGGATGAATCACCATTAGCAATGAGATACTATTTCCTCTTAGTTAGGTTCACCGCAAAATTTGAATTTCAATTCACCAAGGAGCAAAAGAATAGGATTCTCACAAACCTTCCTAGAGGGCATTTTGATGCTCATGATAATGATGACTATGAGGCTATAGATGATGATATGTTAGATGACGGATCGGATGTAGAAGATCCCGATTTTTAGATTAGTAGTTTTTATTTGTTTTATTTACTTTTATGTTATGATTGTAATAAGTGAAATTGTTTTCCAAACGAATAAACATGCTATTTGAATATCATGTGTGAGTTTGAAATTTTTTTCACAATCATAATAAATACTAAATAAAATGAATAATGACTGAGTTCGGTGAGGGTGGATACGAATCAATGAACCTGGTTTCCTTGTTGAGAGTTAGGGGGCCTTAGTAGTGGGAACGATTTTACTGATCCCAGCCCTCCCTCAATATGGTTAACTTTGGAACAAAGATAAGTTTCGAGCCTGAGAATTAAGTCATATAGGATGATTAGAAACACACTTAGAAAATAAATATGACTTGTTTTTCTAAGTATAGAAACCCACTCTAATAATAAATAAAGACCTATATAATTTTTCATAAAAAGTCATAATAAATAGGTCCGAGATATGTTTGTTTTAGAATAAGTTTTTGCCTTAGAGCCTATTAGGAAAAAGTTCTAACATGTTTCTTTTAACTGTTAGAACTCTGCTACGATGTCTCTCCGAAGATCTGCTCGCACCAACGGGAACGCTTCCAACGATGTTCCAGCGACCAATGCGGTCCCTACCGTTCGCCGAAGGAGAGTACGTGTTACTGCTCGCCGCAACGCACCGGCACAGCCAGCTGACAACACTGCAGAGATTGCCAGACTACGACAGCAAGTCGAGGAACTTCTGCAGCAACAACGCCAACAGGCTCAATCTCAGCCTCAGCCTCCGCCACAGCCGCAGCCGCAGCCGCAGCCACAGCCAATGGCCCCAGCACCCCAACAAGTTGGTCCGTATGGGGGATGGCCTATGACGAACTACGCTCCTTATCCTGTTCAGCACATGGAGCCAGTGTACGAGAGGTTCCGCAAGCAGCACGCTCCGAACTTCGAAGGGACTACGGACCCCTTTGAAGCAGAAGAATGGCTAAGGAATGTGGAGCCGATCCTAGCCCACATGAACCTTAGTAATGCAGACCGCATATCCTGCGTCTCATCTTTGCTCAAGAAAGATGCCAGGATATGGTGGGACTTGGTCCAGCAATCCCACGATGCTGCCACCATGACGTGGACCCGATTTGTGGAGCTCTTCCACAAGAAGTACTACAATTCAGCAGTGCTTGCTACGAGAGTTGAGGAGTTCACCAATCTGAAGCAAGGGAATTTAACAGTGGCGGAATATGCTCGTCAGTTCGATCGCTTAGCGAAGTTCGCAGCAGAGTTGGTTCTCAAAATAAATTGTGAAAATATTTTCAATGTCTCTTGTTATATGAATTATCATCGTTATGATTAACGATTGGTTAATCACTTGTACATTAATTGCTTCACTCTTTTTCTCATTTTTTATCGAAGGACCAAGTTTAATTTTAATTATTATCGCGTTTTGTCATGCCAATATATATCAGCAAGTAGTATATATTGTAGTATCATCGAATAGTTCACTTTAAATGGGTATTTATTTGCAACCACTCCACAAATGATTGTCACTTTTTATCTGTTACACTTAATTATCTAGTCATATATATTCCATAAATTTTAATTATTGCAAAACTACTTTAGTAAACAATTCCTGATCTCTACTCTTTGTCATTTACAAGTGAAATGAGATTTTTAATTGGAGTGTGATAATTATGTAGAAGGTAAAATTAGGATAATTTTTACTAATATATGCAACGACCATAAATAGAGTATTGAAATTATGTAATTAGATAAAAAGACAAAAAAAAAAAATTCACGGTAGTACATATTATTGGTTCTAGGACAGAATAATTACTTTGCTTCTTTGAATAACTTAGAATAAAGAATAATTTCAAAACCTCAAATTCTGTTTCTTTTAGAGTATATATAAAAGAATACGAAGAAAACAGTATATGTTTTTTCTTTTGATAAATGAAAAGTAAAAGATTTCAATTGCCATAAGATTCGTCATTTTTAGTAAATGAGAGTAGACCAATTGACCAATTTCAATTGCACATACTCTTCTCTTAAAGTTCTCTACAAAACAAAAAGCAAAATTGAGAGAATAATAATGTATGGTAACACTGACCCCACACAAATAAATTACTAATTTGGAGTGTGATCCTTGTAATTTACTATATATTATTTTTCCTTTAGTAGTAGTGAACAAAGATTATTAACCTTCTTCATAAACATTGGTGCCAGTCTTAATAACTAAAAAAATATGGATTTCAAATTCCTTAAATATTTGTTTCTTAAAAAATATAAAATTAATTTTAAATTGATAAAGTTTTTAATCTTTATCTTTAAATTATTTCAAATACTTTTTATAAATTGGATGAAATTGGGTTAGTAATACATATAAATAAATAAGGAAAAGTAATATTTGGGAAAACAAAATAAAGGGAACATAATGAGAATAATCACTTTGAGTGCGTTAGGGATAAATAGCTTGCAATGAAGAATAAAGTAAAGAAATATTGGCGGCGATAATACCCAATTTTTTTAAAAGCTACACTTTAATACCCAAAAAAAATTTTCGGCGATGATTATGCTTAAATCTACAATTTTGGTGCAACTGTTAGTACTCACTGTTAACTGTCAGTTAAGTATCTACGTAACACATATTTATTAGTCTAATTGGCGGCGATAATACTCAAATCTTTTCAAAAGTTACACTTTAATACCCAGTTTTTTTGGAGGTAATACCTAAATTTACCATTTTGGTGCAACCGTTAGTACTCACTATTAATTGCCCGTTAAGTATATACGTGACACATATGAATTTTGGGATGATTTTAGATTAAATTATTTAAATTCTTAAATATTATAAAAATCATTTTCAATTTTAAAAAATATAAAATATTATTAAAAACTAATTAATAATATGAATTTTTGGATGATTTTGAGTTTCAATTTTAATTTGGATTGTTTCGAATTTTCAAAGTTTAGTTTTATTAATTAGTTTTTAATAATCTTTTAGATTTTTTAAATTTTAAAATAATTTTTGTAGTATTTAAAGAATTTAAAGATATTGGCGGCGATAATACCAAAATCATTTATAAAGATACACTTTAATACTTAAATTTACGAGTATAAAAATGTGTCACGTTGATACTTAAGAGTAAGTTAACGGTGAGTACTATTGGTTGCACTAATTTTTTTTTTTTATGTATTATTACCACAAAAAACATATTTTGGTATTAAAGTGTAACTATTGAATTTTTTGAGTATTATCGCTGCCAATAAACCCTAAAGTAAAATTAGAATATACTTTTACACAGTAAATTCTCAAAATAAATTGTGAAAATGTCATAAAAAGAAAAGAATATGAAAAGAAAAGAAAAAATTATACATTATGTTTATGCTCATTATATGAATTATTATGTTTATTGTGATTAACATGTGTATCTCAAATTAAGTTTCAATTCAAAATTTGGTTAATCACTTGTACATTAATTGCTTCTCTCTTTTTCTCATTTTTAATTTTAAAAAATAAAAATCGCCAACCCACCTTATAGATGCTCAATTATATATATATATATATATATATATATATGTATATCGTTAAGCAGTGTATATTATATATAGTATCATCGTATAGTTCACTTCAAATGAGTATTTATTTTGCAACATAATTGATTTTTACTTTTCTTCAGTAACAATCATCTAGCCATATATATTTTGTAAATTTTAATTATTGCAACTTGAATAAACAATTATTGATGTCTACTATTTGTCCTTTATAACTGAAGATAAGGGTTTCAATTGGAGTGGGACATATACAATGACTAAATAATTTACTGAATTTACGTAATTATATAAATGCAAAGATTTTAAAAGAAAAAAAATAGGTTGATGGTAGTATTACTGGTTTTGGAGAGAGAATAATTACTTTGATTATTTGAATATATATTTATATAAAAAGAATATGGAGAAAATAGTGTATAAGTTTATTTTGATAAAGGAAAAGTAAAGAATTCCAATTGCCATAAGATTCATTATTTTTAGTGAATAAAAAAAGAATTATTCTTAGACCGATGAAGAATTTTGACTAGCCAGAGAAGTGTCATGACCGACTAGGCATGACCTTGTTCGACCAGTCACATGTTTGTCTGCCCAGGCATGACCTTGTCTGACCAGTCGCATGTTTGTCTGCCCAGGCATGACCTTGGCTGACCAGGCATGACCTTGGCCGATCAGTCATGACCATGTCCGACCAGCTAAGTGCATGTCTTCCCAGCCAAGTGCATGTCTGCTCAGTCAGGTGCGTGTCTGCCCAGAAAAGGTGTGGTCGACCAGCCTGAATGTGATATGGATTGACTAGACAAAGCAGGGCTACGCAAGAGATCCTAGAAATGGCTTCAACAAGAATTGGTCTTGGCTTGCGCGGGAATCTCTCAGTTTATCCCACGAATATAGTGTACTGTTATATTTTGAATATTATTGTAAATTAAATATAATGAGAATAACAAAATATCCCGATTATGGAGGGATATCATCTGTACGATCCCGAGCCTATAAATACAAGGCTTATGGCATCATAAAGAGGACTTTTGAACTTTTGATTCAAATTCTAATTTTCTAGAGAGAGAGTACTTGTATTTGAGAGAATTCTTGTATTCTTGTAATCTGCACTAAAGAAACTCAGTTGACTCAGGTTCATCTGATCTTGAGTGCAGATCTATAATCACAACTCTAAGTGGATTAGGCTATTACCAACACATTGGGGCTGAACCACTATAAAAATCGTATGTGTCGTTTATTTCTCTTGAAGGTTTTTATCGTTTTTGACGTCTACACGTTGTTGGCCAAAAACGCGATCAACAATTTATAATATTTGAATTCATATTAATATAATTAGTAAAAAATGAGGATTATATTTTATTATCATAATAATATTTTATAACATTTAAATTTATATTAATGTAATTATTAAATATGCAATATTATATTATATATTATTATAATAATGACATTTTATATTATTAGAATCAGTAATGGTGTCAGATCCGTCTGTGGAGCTGTGACTTACTAGTCAAGTTCACAACGGTTTGAACACTGGTCGTGTGTTACTGATCTAAGAGTCAGAAATGACATAAGCGTCATGAATGCAGAGTCAATAAAAGATTAGATCTAATCGATATCAGTATTGAATGACTCATATGTAGCATTAATGTTAGACCGACCCTAAGTTTGATGAAAATTAGAAGCCCTTGTCTAGTCTATGACTAGTTACTTAGAGCCAGGGCCAAAGGCCTAGGTGATTGTTTTGTCACATGGCTAAGGGAACGGAATCCCACGTTGGTGACTCTATGGTCACTCGGTAGGTTTATGCTGGTGACTATTTCATCAGATACCTATCTCGTTTAAGTTAGTGAAATGATCACTTATTGGTAAAGGGAACGGAACCCACCTTAGTGACTTTTACAACTGTCACTCCTCTATTATGGACTGAAAGTCCTGGATGGTTATTATGATCATCGTTTGATATTATATTCATGCAGTATTGAGTTTTCTTGCTAGGCTTTGGCTCATGGGTGCTATGTGGTGCAGGTAAAGGGAAAGAAAAGCTCACCCAGCCTTGAGTGGAGAGCTTAGGTGTCGATGTGTACATATGCGGCCGCTTGACCACCACGGCCAATGAGTTCTCAGGGGAACTAGGGGGTTTACTCTATTTTTGCCGCTTAGATCGGTGAGTTGTAAATTTTACACAGTAATGACCATTTTGCATTGTAAATAACTTGTAAACGTTTTATGGGCCCATGCACAATTTTATATTTTAAATAAAATATATCCTTTCCTTTTGATTAATTTTCCACCTTAACCTATTAATAATACCTAGAAGCACGTTTTTAACTAAAGAACTCGGTTCGCGAATTAAATTCACGGTTCACCGTAACTGTCTTGGGGTAACCAGGGCGTTACAATCCCACTGCAACATTTTCCACTTCAAATTTGAAACATGGTACTAGTTTGCCTCTTGGTGTATCTTTGTCTAACAATCATGGCTCTATTTCTGCTGCTGCATCTGAACCTCAACA
This sequence comes from Humulus lupulus, assembly GCF_963169125.1. NCBI lineage: Eukaryota > Viridiplantae > Streptophyta > Magnoliopsida > Rosales > Cannabaceae > Humulus > Humulus lupulus. Next base: position 7,188,906 of record NC_084798.1, read on the forward strand.
CGTGCCTTCTTCATCTCTGCCAGTACATGATCCGCAGCCCCTTGCACCTGTTGATGCTACAGTTTCCACCATTACTGTAGTTGATATCTTCAATTACCACCAGTCAGTACAACTCCCGCTGCTTTTACTCATGATCCACTTCCGTATGATGCTATTACTACAACTAGTGTTGCTCCTGGTTCCATCTCAGCTGCTACTATGCGTCCTCCAACCAGAACTCATACTATGACAACTTGATCTCGACTTGGAATATATAAGCCCAAAGCTTATATGGCAACTAAACATCCTCTGGTGGAATCGTTACTCCCTACTGAGCCCAAGTCCACTCGCTCTGCTCTCAAGGATCCTAAGTCGTACCAATCTATGAAAGAAGAATTTGAAGCTCTTCTCAAGCAAGTCACCTAGACTCTAGTACCCTATGATTCCAATATGCATATAATTGGAAACAAATGGATTTTTTTGGGTAAAGTTAAAAGCTTATGGTATGCTTGATAAATTCAAGTCTTGACTTGTAGCAAAGGGGTATTTGCAAGAACTTGACATTGACTGTGAGGACACCTTTAGTCCTGTAGTCAAACTAGTCACTATAAGGACAATTCTTACTCATGAAGTTTCATATAAATGGCATGTGAAGCAACTTGATGTGAGCAATGCGTTTCTTAATGGAACACTAAATGAGTTGGTCTACATGCAGCAACCTCATATTTTTGTTGATAGTTTTAATCCCTCTTATGTTTGTCGACTCAATAAGGCAATCTATGGCCGGAAACATGCACCTAGAGCATGGAATGACAAGCTAAAGAAAACTCTCTTTGATTGGGGATTTCAGGCTTCTCGATATGATAATTCATTATTCATTTTTGGTTTAGGAACTCATCTAGTTCTTCTTTTGGTGTATGTCGATGACATACTCATTACCGGTCCAAATGAGTCTTTCATCTCTCGACTTATTGCTGATCTGAACACGTGCTTCCGCTTAAAGGATTTGGGTCCCTTGCACTATTTTCTCGGAGTAGAGATACACAAGAACAATGTTGGTATGTATCTCTCTCAAACCAAATATATTACTGATCTTTGGTTCGATTGCATCTTGAAGGAGCTAAGTCTTGTCCTATTCCATCAAGTTCTACTCACAAGCTCTCTCTCAATGATGGTGAGCCTTTTGAGGATGTTCACTTGTATCGGAGTACAGTTGGTGCACTACAGTACCTGACTTTAACTAGGTCAGATATGGCCTTTATCATCAACAAGTTAAGTCAATTTATTCATGCTCCCATAGTCACTCGTTGCCAGGAGGCATGCAAGAGCCTACTTAGGTACTTAAAAGGAACTGTTCCTGATGGGTTACTTATAAGACCAACACCTTCTTTGTCTCTCACTGGCTACTCCGATGCTGATTGGGCCAATTGCCCCGATGACAGGAGATCCACAAATGGCTATGTTGTGTTCCTCGGAGGTAATCTCATTTCTTGATCCGCAAAGAAGTAACAAGTGGTGGCCCGTTCCAGCATTGAGAGTGAATTTCGTGCCTTGGCCAACGCTGCTGCAGAAATTTGATGGTTGGTGTTTCTTCTCAGCGAGCTTCAAGTCACCTTGGCTGAATGTCCAGTGCTATAGGTTGATAATCAAGGCGCAGTTTCCTTAGCAACAAATCCTGTATTTCATGCTCGATGCAAGCATATAGAAATCGATCTTCACTTTGTCGGAGACCAAATTTTGGCACATTAGCCGGCTGTTCGTTTTGTTCCTTCTATTGACCAAGCTGTCGAAATTTTAACTAAGCCTCTCTCCATTGATAGATTTCAATATTTGAAGTCCAAACTCAAAGTGGTTTCTACCCTATTTCGTTTGAGGGGGGATGATAACCGTATTAGTTAGTTAAATTGTTTGCTTAGTTATTTTTCTGTTGTAAGCTTGATTACATGTAATCTCCTGTTAGATTAGTTTATGATGTAATTAGTTAAAGTTGTTACTCTTTAGCTGTAATCTTTGACTCTTAAGTTCTATAAATAATGATTACACACTCTGATTATTGCTAAGTTCTTTAAGCAATATTTCAGAGAGTTTTTCCTCATAACTTTCTTGATTCACTCTGTTGCTTTCATAGAATTTGTTCAAAATTGGAAAACATAATTCTTTTTTTTTTTCTTCAGCTATAATGCATTTCACACCCCGTCGTCATGTGTTGGTTGTGCTTTGTTCTTGTTTTCATTGTTTCTATCCATTAATTAAAGTGATTAATATGGTTTTTGTTTGTTTAGGTTCTTGCTCTGTTTATCGTCTTTTGAAGACAACTTAAATATAATATTTGAAAATTTGCTTAAACTCTGGCTTTTGGAGACTTTTTTTCTTTTCTTATCAGGTAAAACACTATTAATTTTTAATTAGAAGATAAGTTTTAATATATATATATATATATATATATATATATGATCGATGAAGAAAATAATAGTAGTATAGGGTATGCTGAAGTGTCATTGCAGAACAATGTAACTTCCCAAATTTATTGAAAAACCTCACTTACAATGGAAGAAATACAATGTTAACAAGAAGAAAAAGAAAAAACAAAACCCACACAACAATAACAAAGGAAACACACAAAAACAATTACACCAATTGTTTGGTCCACTTCATGATGCTCTTCTTAAATCTCCCTATATTCACTTGTATTGTCACAACAATCCAATCCTTGGTGTTTTCGGTAAACCGAAAACAAGCATGCCTCCACTTTCTCTTGAAAACCAAACTCCCAATTACTCCCCATAATCCGACTGCATATCCAAGTGTTACCACAAAGTAAAACCATATCCTTTCTGACCTACTTTCTTTGTAGTCGTCATCTTCATGGCCATTGCTCATTGGCACAGTTTTTCTTCGATCATCATCACCAGGACATTTCTTTGGCAATGGGAGTCCACATAGTTGATCGTTGCCGACATATATCTCTGGATCATCCATCGTTTGAAGTTGATCTCCTGTTGGAATTTTGCCTGAGAAATTGTTGTGAGCCAAGCCTAGCTTGTTTAGTGACATCAAATTGGACATACTTTGTGGAATTGCACCAAAAAGTTTGTTGTTTGAAAGGTCAAGAGACTCCAATGACTTCAATTCTCCAATCCTGTTCGGTATATTGCCAGACAGATGATTATGGGATAAGTTCAAACCACGCAATGCAGAGAGCATACATAGCTCTTCTGGAATGACCCCAACTAGCTTATTGCTTGAGAGGTCCAAATTATCAAGAAGTAGCAGTATTTTTGTATACTCTAAGTCTCTTCCTTTCATCACCTGTGAAACCTTCTCTGTATCCCATTCTATTTCATAAGCTACAATTACATCTTCTCCTACAGTCATTCCACTAAGATTGCCAAAGCAACGTGGAATTTTCCCACTCAAATTGTTACCTGCAAGATCTAAAATTTTCATTGCAAAAGTTGAAAGGGATACTTCCACTAAACATATTCTTTCGTAGCCTCAAAATTCTTATCATAAGGAGGCTATCTCCTCCAATCCAAGTTGGTAGAGGTCCAGAAATGATATTATCACCAACATCAAAAAGCAACAAGTCAGAGCAATTCGTCAAGGCCAAAGGAAGTTCCCCACTGAGATTGTTATTATTTAGATGCAACCATTTCAGATATGATAGATTCCCGATCGAGCTTGGAATAGTCCCTGACAAGTTGTTATACGATAGATTGATAACAATCACTTCTTGACTCTCTCTCCAATGAGGCAATATCCCAGAAAGCTTGTTTCTTGAAAGATCTAGATTCTGCAAGGATTCTAGTTCGCATATTGAGTCTGGAATTGAACCATTTATCAGGTTGTTGCCAAGATTTAGCGACTCCAAAGAAGGCATAGTGTAATCGATATTCATTGGAAGGTGTCCGCTAATTTTGTTCATAGAGAGATCCAAAGAGGAGAGACTTGACATGATGTGATGCCAATTTGGAAATGTATCAACAATATTAGCATTTGAGATATTCAATTCAGTGGCTTCCCGTTGTGTTTGAAGCCATTGAGGGAACTCATGAGGCCCTTCAACTTTGCAAGAACCCATGTGAATGAGGTTGAGACTAAAAGGAGGGATCCATTCTGAATTAAATTTGCATGAGAAATTGTTGGAATTAATGACCAACTTTTTCAACCTCGTAAGGTTAGCAAAGAGATCCTCAGATACAATACCTTCAAAGAAATTTGATGAAATGTTCAAGGATTCTAGGGATACTAATTTTCCAATTGAATTGGGCAAGCTCCCATTTAACTTATTATACGAAAGATCAAATATTCTCAAACTTGACAATCTTCCCAATGATTCAGGAATTAAACCAGTTAACGATCTAGTACTTCCAAAAAGGATAATCTCACAAGTGATGATGGCATTGGACCATGAAATAAATTTCCAGAAAGGTCAAGGTTCTTCAAAGATTCTAGTTGCTCCAACCAATCTGGCAAAGGACCACTCACTTGGTTACCACTCAAATTTAATAACTCTAGATTATATTTGACACATTGGGTTGAATTTGGATGAGGCTCTAACACATGCCCAATTGAGTTGAATGACAAATCTAATAACTTCAAGGAACATGCATTGTTTATTATGTACAACAAGCCACCTTCTTCAAAGGTGTCATAGTTATTAGATGCAAGGTTAAGGTAAACAAGGCTCTTAAAATCACCTAGCCAGGATGGAATTTTTGAACTACTAGAATAGAAGGTGGATGAAAGATCAAGTACTTCAAGAGAGGTCATGTTTTGGAGATCATGAAGAATTGATCTTTGATGAGTATTCATGGAAAGGTCTAGGTATCGAACTTGAGCAGAGAAAGTGGAATTAATCGGATCATAAGCAAATTTGACCATATCTAAATCACACGAAGATAAACTTATATGTGACAGAGAAGGGAGCTTAGTAAGTACCTGCATAAAATCTGATGCTTTCCGGCAATTTACATGATTCATATCCAGGTATTGGAGAGACAAAAGATTTGAAGCCCACTGGAAAGTATGAGTGCTAACACTTGAAAGACCTTGAAGATCAAGAACTTGCAAGATAGTTAGATTTCCAAAATGAAGAGAAATCCTTCCACCAAAGTTTGCATAAGACAGATTTAGATACTTCAGATTCTTCATTGAGCCAAAGAAGTTGGGAATCTTGCTAGAACTGAAGTTGTTTCCGCTGAGGTCCAAGTAGTTGAGATGTTGTAGCTCCAACAAACAGGAGCTGACCTCACGGGCTTGTAAGTCAGGCAGTTGGGATGTTGAGTAATTTGTAAAATAATCGTAATATATTGAAGATCTGAGATCAAGCTTGACAACATGACCTGTGCCTTCATTGCAGCCTACTCCTTTCCATTGGCAGCAATCTTCACCTTCCCATGAAGACAACTTGTGAGAAATATCTTGAAAGCTGTGTTTCAAGTGTAGAAGAGCTTGTCTCTCTCTTTCTATGCAACCGAAAGTAGTACCACTCGTGTTTGATATGCATAGATAGAGAAGAACTAGGAAAGATATCATTTCTGTGCTATGATACCTCCCCATGTTTAAGCAAAGAAGTAGCTTTTTCACTATGGTCTCGGGTGTAAAAATATAGACTGATAATTAGTTGTTTGGGGAACTTGCATTTAAGCAAATAAGAGGAACTTGCATTGAAATTATATAATAATCGAAACATTGACTTATTGGCCAGATATATAATAATAATAATAATAATAATAATAATAATAATAATAATAATAATAATTAGAAAAAACGAAGAAAAGCAAATACAATAAGTGTTTTTTGCTCAAAGAAAATTCAAAAGCCGCATGTTTGGACTACATGATGTAATATTTAATTGAGCGGGGAACAAGAAATAAAGATTGGTTTGTAGAAAATGTAATATAATTATGGTATCAACTTCTTCACGTAGTCAACTTTTTTTATTATATTTATTATTATCTATTTTGAGGTGGCATCATGCAATTGGGAAAACTAGAGCTTTAAATACGGACCGAGCTTTCTAGCACGGTACGAAATCGGCACGAGCCCGGGAGGCACGAGTACGACACGACACGAAAAAAATATGGGCCTGGGCCAGACACGACACGACACGAATTGAAAATTGGCAGGGCACGGCACGACAAGCTCGAAGGCACGACACGATAAAAAACCCGATATTTTGACATTAATAATCATAATAATTTTTATTTGTCAATTATTAATAAATTAAAATGATAATAGAAGTCTTATTTTTCTCAATGTTTATATTTTTATAATTATATTAATTTATTTTAAGATTTGTGAGTTAAATTTTTAGGAAATTTGCGGCATAAATACCCATTTTGTTCATTTTGTTGCTAATAAGTACCCAATTTTTAAAAATTGCGGCATAAATACCCATTTTGTTGCTAATAAGTACTCAATTTTTAAAAATTGCAGCATAAATACCAATTTTGTTCATTTTGTTGCTAATAAGTACCCAATTTTTAAAAATTGCTGCATTAATACTCAAAATTCCACTTTTTAGACTCTGCCGTTGGTACCCACTTAACAGAGTTACTATTAAGGACACGTGTACTGTCCTGATAATTCTTCTTTTTTTTCACCTAATTAATTCTTCTTTTTTTTCACGTATATTTGTTGTTTCTTTTTGCAAGTTGGTACCTGTTTTTGTGCTGAGATATTTAAATGCATATATACACTACAATTGCCATTTCTTTTTAGTTTTATGCACCTCTATTAGTTTTTAAAGAACAATTTGTGAATGTTCTCCGGCAATTATGTTATAGCTCTATTGGTTTATGTTTTTTTGTTATTTGTTGGTTGCAGTAAAGGAGAAAGTTAATGCAGTGATAAAAGGTTAAGAAGCACGTTGTAATCGTGAGAGGACGAGCCAGCTCACGCCTAGTAGGGATGGCTTATATGTCCCTCTCAACGTTTTTTACAATAGAAAATAATTTGTCCAATAAATTTTATAATATCAAATACTGTAAAATTTTATGTAATGCTCACTTTGTAGAGGACCAAATTTTTGTGATTTTGAGAAAATTTCTGGAGAATTCATCTCTGAAGGATTTCAAAAAAACTCCAAAATCCTAATAAAAAAGGCTCGTGAATTAAGCAGAGTTTACTGCTGAACTACGTAAAAAATCTTCATTGTTCTACGAAAAACGGCGTCAACATAAGTATTATTATAAAATTATTATTATTATTAATTTTAAAAGGGAGAAAGGGAAGATATGTTGTTTCTAAACTATTTTTATATTTATTATTATTATTATTAGTGTCAATCAAACAGACCAAATTCATTCTGGGTCCAAAACTTAACCAAAATAAATCATATCTTGCAATATTTCGATAAAAAAATGCAGATGAAAATGTATCACAAGAAACTAAAAGCAAATCATATTTTCTAAACAAAGTAAGATACAAATTTATTTAAATAGATTATTTCTAAAAAATAAATTGATTATTAACAGCTCGTAAATGAACATCAAAACTGAAATACTCTTTTGAAAATATCTAAAAAAATATTTATCCTATAAACCATTATAAATTATTAACAGTTTAATATGTATATATTTAAATAATGCGAACTAACATTTTGAAAATTAATACACCAAAAATTATTTTATGAGTTGTAAAGTATTGTCTATGCTAGTCCAATAAGGATTTTACAAAGGTGATTCAATACTTTTTTTCTTTCAATATATATAATACGAGAGTAAGACTTTCGGTGGTCTAGATCGGCAAATATATGATTTACGTACGTGTTACAATAAACTTATTAATTATCAAAAAAGAATTTGTCTATATATAATTTAAATAAGTTATTCATATATATAAATTTAAATGGAGAGAGTATTGAATTATCAACTTCGTTTATAAATATATTTTGAAAATTCTAAATGAGTAGTTAGCCATCATTGTCACCTTTTTTTTTTCTTTCTCTCTTCCACCTGTTTGAGGTTGTTGAATTGTTCACACACACATATATATATATATATATATATATATATAGAAAGATGAGGAAGACATTAAAATTTAGAAAATAATTTCTTAGAAAGATAATTTGATTGATTGAAAGTGACACACGTACCATGCATGTATTTACTCGATCGCTGTAAATTCATGAATGAATGTTGTCGAGACATCAAACGATACAAACTTGTTCGTGAGGACTACTTCAAAAATTGATCCTTGGTGCAAGTGTTTGCAGAGATTAGATAAGAATAATTTTCAAAATATAATTTCTAACTAGATTGAATTGAATGAGAGTTGTCGATATTTATATTTTTTGAAATATAGATTGATCCGATGCAATCTTTGTTAGTAGCCTTAATGGAAAAAAGAAGGAAAAGTCAAGATGATAGCGAGCAAGTGGCGGCCAAGCCTGTCCCAAATCTTGCCGCTACAAGCTACTGGATGGCAGCGCATGCACCGTTTAAAGTCATTGGAGGCATGATTATAATTATAGTTTTCGGTAAATTTATTAATTGTAGTTTACTGATTATTTATTGATTTTTGCTAAGCAAATTGGTTTTAATAATTTAAAATTTTTATTTTTATTTTAAATTACAAACATAATTCTGATGTGGTAAAAACACATCAATAACCAAAGAATTATGTTAGCCTTGTGAGACGGAATTGGACGGAAGTCCTACTTTACAACACTGTATATAGTTTCGGGAGAATTTTCAACGATAAAAAAAAAAAAAAATCAAGGAGTACAATAATATATATGTCATAATTCGGGATGCAAATATTCTAAATATCCTAAAAATAAATTCATACATTTTCTAAATAAACGTTCGTTATACGTTGCTTATAATTATAGGGTATAATAATTCTATATTTATATATATATACATATTTAAACAATTAATGCATAGAATAGGATGAAAAATCTCAAAAAGTGACTTGCAATGAACCTCATGCGTTTTTCTACCATTTTTTTTATTTAAAAATTATAATTTCTTATTGAAAACTTTAAGTTATAAATAAATATATTGTAATAATTTCTTAATGGAAACCTTTTTTACGGTTTTCCTCACCAAAACACTTCCCTTTCTTTTCTCATTTACTTCTCTCCGATTGAGCTTCTTTCTCTTTCATTAATTTTTTGTTTTATGAAGTTCTTTCTCTTGACTCGTCAATTGCACGCCTTTGTGAACTGTGTGGTTAGTTTTCATTAATATTTGAAATTTTTATTACTTTTATTTAAATAATAACCCAAAAACAATTTAGAGGTAAGCTCTCTAATTCGATGGAAGTTTGTAGTGCTATAATAATGAGGACAAGATCTTTATGTGATGTGTCTCCTTCAATAAGCAACTATGGAGAACCAATCTTCAGTAATACAGATATATATATATGTACAATCCTCATTTGCATAGCTCAATCTAAATTACTTTTATCATCTAGTCCAATCTAATTGTGCATGAATTATTTTTGCAATATCAATATTGTATATATTGAAGTAGTTAGAAGTGATTTATTATCTTTAAAAACGTGTTGTTTGGATTGATGTCTAGTTTAGAAAGCGACACCATGCAGGGTGAGGGTGTATCATATTTCCTTAGTTTTAGAGTCTTGTTATAATAAGAAGTATTCCCACACACATAATGGAAAAAGGAAGGAAAAGTCAAGATGATAGTGAGCAAGCGCCGGCCACCATGGATGACCATGTGACCCAAATAATTTTATAGGTAAGCTCTCTAATTCGATGAAAGTTGGTAGTGTTATAATGAGGGAGACTTTAAGAAAAGGCAATTAATGGACCTCTCTCTGGTTTTTTTAGCTTTATATGAAATTTTTGTGTCTGATGTTAATTTAATCAATTTTAAAATATCAAAATATCAAAAAAAAATTTAATCAATTTTAAAATACCAAAATATCTTTTCACCATATTTAAAATATTTAGAATTATCAGATAACTAATTTTAAATATTTTTTAACAATAAAAATATCTTGAATAATCAATTAACAATTAAAAGATATAAATAATCAAATAATCAATTTTAAATGTTTTAAATTTAACTGTACAAAATATCCATAAAAAATATCAAAATGTTAATTTTCTTTTGTGAAAATTGCCTAGTGCGGCCCTATACTAACACTGTATGGACGCCATACGGATCCGTACGACCGGAGGTCCCGGTAGCTCCTTCATGCATCCAGGGCACGCACACTGCTCAATCAGTCCATTTTTTTTTTTAAATCTGTGAAATTTTTCAATTCCAAAACAAGCCAAAAATGACCAAATTATTGCTAAATTTGCATTAAAAAACATAAATATGCACCAAATAATATGTACAATCAAATTAACACCATAACATATCAATCAATTTCATACATATTCAATCATGAAAATAAACTAGCAACATTTGGCTTTGAGGCCAGTTGTAGGATATGCATATAACAAGATCTTCATGTAATTCACATATTATTGAACAAACATGAAAATTCATAGAACATACTCCTATGAAATTGATACAAAACATAGTAAAGTATAGAAACTTACATTACACAGCGGAACTAGAACAAGTCCCTCATTCATTCTCTCTAACCCTTGATTCCTTTCTATAGTTGAATATTATCAAGAGATTGAACTAGCTCAGCAACACAGTCTTCCTCACCAAGCTTTCATTCTTTTTTTCTTTTATTTTATTTCTTTCTTTCTTTTTTCTTCCCTTTCCTTTGTTTCTCCCAGATTCCCTCTCTCTCTCTCTCTCTCTCTCCCTTTCTTTCTTTTTCTTTCTTTAAGCCCAGATCCTCTCAGTCTCTCTCTCTTGATCTCTCAATCTCCCTCCCCTTCTTTTTTATCTTTTTTTTCTTCTTCTGCCCAAATCCCCTCTCTCTTGATCTCCTTCTCTCTCTCTCTCTCTCTTGGAGGTTGGCGAAGTGGTGGCTCGGAGGGCTAAGGTTGTGTAAGTGGATCTGCAGAAAAAAGAAGAAAAAGAAAAGGGGAGGAAGAAGAAAGAAGAGAGGAAGAAGAAGAAGTCAAAGAAGAAAAAAAAGAGGTATCACTACAAGAAAACAGGCCTACAGCGACGACAAACGTCGTCTCTGTAGGTCACAAAGTCATCTCTGTGGACTTTTAAAGCCGACATGTCGTCGCAGTAGCCCGTATGTGCAGGGACCACATCTTACAAACAATTTATGTCTAGCCAAAACAACACTTGCTGTAACTGCATCCTTGGGGATGATATACGAAAGCAAGATGAAAATATGAAGGAGATAATTGATGCAGCTAATGCTGCAATGAAGAAATCAATTGACGTACTCCAGCAGGAGACTTCTTAACAAATTGGAAGGAAAATTGCCAATCTAAGGTAAAATATTATAAAAGACGTTTTACAAGCTCTTCTGAAGAAGCAGACTGATACTGAGCCAGCAGTGTACACCACAAGTGAACTGAATCGGCCAAAGAGAGAAGACAAGGCAAAGGAATCCATCAAGGAACCATATGCACCTGATGATTGATTGAAGGTCGATGGTTCTGAGACTGAAACAGAGACACCGTTGGCTGAGGTAGTTTTAACTTTTTTATCAATTAGTATCCAACCTAATTTCCTTTATTAAGGATAATGCATTATTGTTGAAATAATTGTTAATTATATATGATTATCCACATTAATTAACTGGTCAAACTTTATGCCATAGTTTATTTGTTTTTATTTAGTTTACATGATTTGTAGTTATGTCATTTTTGTAAAATATACAGGACGACCCAAATTATGAGAAAGAGTGAAGAAACACCATCTCAGGATGCTCAAAGTGTAGATAACAACGAGCAAATTCCTGTAACTACTCAATTTGAATTGGTAACTCGAAACCCAAAATCCATTCTTTTTTCTTTATTTATGAACTAAATGTTAAGTAAATTTTACATTTTTATCTTCGTGTTGTAATAGAGAATTTTCTAATTGACCGCGGGTTTGGGGCACTCAATTATTTAGCAGAGTCATTGAGCTTTTATGCATCTCACAACGACATCACATTTCATATGGCAAAGAATGAGCTCACAAAATTGATGACCATATTTAAAGAGGCTTACGAGCAAGGACAATGTACTGAAACAGGTATCGAAAGTATAACTAGAACAGATCATGATAATCAAAATATTGTACAAGATCCTATTAGGGCGAGGAAGAAAGGCATGGGTACCCCAAACAATTCTAAAAGAAGACCAAATGAGGGCATACAAGACAGTCGATAATGCACACTTTGCGGAGGTCGGGACCATAATAGGCTAACGTGTCACTTAAGGTTTGAAATGGCCTCTACAACTAGTGTAGGAACATCATCTTACACAAGGAATTACAAAAACTTTCCAACTGTATCTACACAAGACTCCTTCCAATCTAGTTAGTATGCGAATGTGTCACTTGAGGTTTGAAATGACCTCTACAGCTCGTGCAGGAACATCATCTTACACAAGGAATGACAAAAACTTTCCAACTCTATCGACACAAGACTCCTTCCAATTTAGTTAGTATGACTTGCATCAACCATTTGTCACCACTTTAGTTCATTTTCCTATTTCATGTTTCTAGATTTAGTTCATATGTTGTTCATTGTTATTTTCATGGACCATTATTCGGTATTTTGAAACCTTTTTCTCAACAGCTACATGCAACCATCTTTGACCACTTTAGTTGCTTTTGTATTTGCAATTTTCTTGAATTAGTTTATATGCACTTGACTGTTATTTTCATAGACCATTATTAAGTTTTTTGAAACATTTTTCTCAACAAATTCATGACACCCTTTCAATATTTGTAATAAAGAGATAACTTGATTTAATTGTTTACAACAATCAAATTAAGGATGCAAGAAATTAATTAATTATAATATCATCTATGCATATGACATGATTTGAGTAAATTGCCCACCTATTAACAAATATTAAAGTGGTACAAAATTTACATTGTAAAATAATAAGTCATAATATTAAAGTACTACAATATTTACAATGTAAAACAATAAGTACTTCACGTAAAACTCTACTACAAACAATATTACTCGAGTAAAAATCACGTTTACTCTGAGTATAACTCATTACTTAATTTGCTTATATTGTTGAGTCTAAATATAAGTAATTTACTTGTTCAAAGTCCATATTCTTACATTTTTATATATATATATATATATAAATATATTTAGGTCTAGCTTTAAGTTCTAATTCACTGCGAATTGGTTTTGTATTTCCCAAAGGTCTGTTATAGCAGAATAAAACTTACGAGAATTATTCAACATATGGATGTAAATGATAGAGAACTAGTCTTGGATCAAACAGTAAATTAACAAACAAGAGAAGAAAAAAAACAGAAGCCTTGATTTTACGAAGCATGAAAAAAAAAAAAGAGAAGAGGAACATTTTTAACTCATAATTCAATTGCTAAACTTCATAGCAGAATATCCCTTAGTACTTCAACTTCAAGCTCTTGAAACCACGAAGACACTCCACCTTGTGATATGGGGCCAGATGCCAGTTGATGTTCTTCATCAGATTTGTAAAATAAATGGAAAAGAAAAAGAATTGATGTTAGTCAACAGGCATACGTTGACTTGGGCCATTGTAAAATTAAGGGGAAAACAATTAATATACTTTTTTACCTGTTAAATAGAGAACAGCATGCTCTTCAACAGGGGCATTTTGAGACAATTTTTTTGTAAAGCCAATCTCCGGAGTTGCTCATGGAATGGAAATAGGAAACTCTGAGGAAGGAGTTGATCAGCCTGAAATAATGAACACATACTCCAGCAAATCCCACTACAAACCCAACCCAAACTCCCATATGAAGCCATGCCATGTCCAACCATTCTACACCATTGCTTTCATCACCACTTGAGCGATCTTGATCAGAACTTTTTGGTAACTCATCTCCAGGGCATGGGTCTGTTAGAGGAGGTCCACAAAGTCCAGTATTGTTCACGTAGGCAGAAGCATTGAAGCTTTGTAATTGAGTACTTGTGGGAATTCTTCCAGACAAAAGGTTACTAGACAAATCCATGTATGACAGGAAAGATATTTGTGCCAAGCTCGCTGGAATTATACCTGAAAATTGGTTGTGGGACAAATCTAGTGACTCAAGATTACTTAGTTTCCCAACATCCACAGGGATTGCCCCACTCAAATCATTTCTTGATAGATTGAGCATGACCAATCCAGCGAGATTTGTCAGCTCTTCAGGAATTTTTCCAGATAATTTATTGCTTGAAAGATCAACCATTCTTAATAATCCTAGAATGTCCATATACTCACGATTAGCTCCTTTCCACATTATGAACGTTTCAAAATTATAGATCATATATTGTTTCTTAGTTGAATGAACGGATGCAAAAATTAGTTGAAATTGGTCTTGCGTTTCAACCATTGAAGTGGAATTAGATATGCAAGAAGGGACAGCTCCAACTAAATTATTAGACGAAAGGTCCAATATTTGAACAAGCTGAAGATGGCATAAATTCGATGGTATAACTCCATAGAATTTATTTGATTTGAGACGAAGGAATAGCAAATTTTGTAGTCTTTCCCCTATCCATGATGGTATATATCCTTCCAAATCATTCCCTTCAACATCAAGAACTTGAAGTTGTGCACAATTTTCCAAGGATGAAGGCAAATGTCCCGAGAAGCTGTTTTGTCTCAAGATTAAAAAGTTGAGGTCATATAACAAGCCGACTGACCTTGGAACCACTCCGGTAAAATTATTGTTATTTAAATTGAGAACAACCAAATTCTTCAAATTCCACCGACAATCAGGAAGACTTCTTTCGAATACCATATTATTACTAAATTCAAGAACCGCTGTTATCCCTTGAGCTTGGTCACAAAGAAATGAGCTTAAGCTAACGTGTTTGTCGTTATTGGAAAGATACAAGCTCATCACGTTGGACAGAGATGGTGGGATAGTACCATGGAATTGATTAGAAGAGAGATTTGCAAAAGCCAATGGAAAGGTTTGATTGCAAAACCAATTAGGAATAGCATCTTGAATTCCTGAGTTAGAAATGTCAATTTCGGATATGTTTACTTGAGTTTTGAGCCATGTAGGAAAGTGTGGACCTAACTTGCAAGATCTCAATAATAATCTGTCAAGTTGAAATGGTGGAATCCAGGTGGAGGTGAAATTTAATGTTAAGGAGTTGTCAAATAACTCAAGAACTGTCAATTTGGAATTATTTTGAAAGAAGACTTGGGAGACAAGCCCAGTGAATGAGTTTGAAGACATGTACAGTCTCTCAAGATGATGGAGCTCACCAATAATAGTACTTTCAGTTAAAGTACCATTAAGTTTATTGAAAGAGACATCCAACCATCTAAGATAAGGCAGCATTGAAAAATCAGGAAGGGATCCTCTTATTTTGTTGTATCCCAAATCCAACTTTTCCAATGAACTTCTAGCACAACCATTGAGACTTTGTAAAATATCGGGGAGTGTTGTATTAAGTTTGTTGAAACCCAAATTCAATTCTTTAAGATTGCAAAGACTACCCAATGATTTTGATATTCCACCCTCAAATTTATTCAATGACAAGTCAATGCGTGCAAGGGATCGCATATTTTCCAAAGAGTTTGGAAAACCACCTTGTATTTCACTCTTTTTTATCGTGAGATTAACGATATTGGTACTCAAATTTAACAACCAGGGAATTGTTGTAGGGTGTATGGTACTGGATGAAATATCAAGATCTTTGAGAGAATTAGAAGAATTTGCATGGGAAAGAGAGGAGATGTCTACTTGGGGGAATAGACAGGAATCTAATTGTAAACTTGATAGAGCAGGAGTTGTTTTAAGCGAATGAAGCCAATCTGTAGCTTTGTCGAAATTTGTGTGACTCAGTCTAAATATTTTCAAAGAAGGGAGATAAGAAAGCCATTGAAGATCATTGACGATCAACGTACCAGCTGTATCAATATCAAGATCGAGAAACTGAAGTTTGGTGAGATTTCTTACCTGAATGCTGATAGTGTCAATAATGGGATTATTTGCAAGGCTGAGATTTTCGAGTCTACTTAGGCAACCAATAAATTTGGGAATTTTAGTGAACTGATTGTTACTAAGATCTAAGTGCCTCAAATGTCGCAATTCAACCAAGGAGGGACTGATTTCACTTCCCAAAGAGCACGACTCAAGAAAACCATCACTGTCGAAGCATTCAAAGTTAAGATCAAGACTGATAATATGATGAGTTAAGTTATCACACCTGATTCCTTTCCACGAGCAACAATCAGTTCCGCCGCTGGTCCAGGAGGATAGAAGCTTCTTTGGATCAATAAGGCTTCGTTTAATGGTGAGAAGAGCTTGTTTCTCCTTCTCTATGCACAGACCTTTAGAATTTCCACTACCTTCAACAACACTGCTGCTCGTACGCCATACATGATCAGACGTGGCTAGAACAAACAGAAGCACCACAATTTTGATCGTCATATTAAGAGAATTGAAATGAGTGAGTAATTAATTATATAGAGTAATGAAAATCTAGCTAGCTTATTCATTCATATATACCAAAGAAAATCAAATTAAAAACAAATATATTTATGAAACTGGGAAATGAGGGGACCCGTAGGTTTGAATAGTAGTAATATAATAATATTTTGTGATAGATTTAGTTAATAATAATACTAAATGATAACAGTAACTTATTATGACGAAATGATGACAAAAGACTTGGCTCTCACTTTTGACAAAGCTAACCCACTAGTTGAGCTATCAAACAACCTTTGTTTTACTTGAAATTGTCCGATCCACAATTCACACTTCCGGGCCCCAAGAAATAGTGCTGAACACAAAATTTCATACCCGACATATAACGTAAGATCATTTTTGTATATAATAATTGATATGAAATGATGTTACGTCCCAATCAAACTTTTGTTTCACTTGAATGACTTAGCCCCAATTTTTCATTTTTTAAATTATATTTTTTGCACAGTTAATTATTTGAGAACTTACTCGTATGCAATTATCTTACTGTTGAGAGAGAGAAAATTTACTTCAGTGCTTCTTAAAGCCTAACCTAGTTTCAGTATCACTATCCTGAACTTAGAAATGAGGGCACATTACTTAGAATCTACTCAACGGAAACCAAACTTTTTGTTGAGGTTAATTAATGATGATGGTGATGAAATAGAGCAAAAAAAATAATAATAATAATTTTGGGTTGTCGAAAATTGTTGTCGTTCGTGGAAATTGGTGGAGGCCGACGGATATGGTATAGATTAAAAAGAGAGGTGGCCCTTTTATAAACGTCAGAACAAAACATGTATTGGCGGATCCTTTAAGCCTGCTGAGAAATTAGCATATTTTTTAAAAAAAAGATTTGCACCAATCTCAGCCGCCCATTAGATTTCATGGAGATAATCCCTATCTCGGTGAGCAAGCCAGCCAAGAGAGAGTTGACGGATTTGCCCAATTTTTTTGTAGCGAAGGTAAGTCATAGAAATTATATTTAAGAAGCAAGCCCTTAGCCATCCAATGGGTATATCAAACACTAATTCACATCCAGCTACATAGAAGCAGAATCATTTTGAGTACAAGGACATCTTAAAGTCAACGCTTTGTCAAAGAAATTGGTCACTAGATTCCTGAATAAAAAATCGAGTGACAAAGATCACAAGGACTTTCAACCATCATGACAAAGCGATAGAACCGCCGTACCATCAAAGATAGATGACACAAAACACCACCAAACAAGTAGTTTACAACAGCGCACAAAGGGGGACTTTATTGAAAAACCAAATTATCTAAACCAAAAACATAAAAAAAAAATAAAAAAAAAGCATAAAACCAAACACAAATCGTGATCTTTAGGTTGACCAAGTCCCAGACCCTGCCAGATTCGGCCCCAAGCACACGCCCCTACTAGACTAAAACCTAGAGTAGCCCCAACGCTTTCCTCTAGTGCTGGAGAACACCACCAACCCCAGATCATGTCCACGCAATCCTCAAAACCATGGAATCCACCCTCTAAAGGAAGCCTCAACCCCCACCGAAGCCCTTAGAAATCCAGGATCCCCTCCGCACCCACTTAAGCTAACAGTGCAAGGACCCCCGCACACAAACAGCCCCGCTAGAAGACAAGACACCTCTATCTCCAACCACCAACCTGAGGAGAAGAAACCGGCCTAGTAATTGATGTAGTATTTTCTTTTATTAATCTTAAAATACTACGTACTCTCTATTTCAAAAATTATATAAACAGACCCCTCGAGTATAAACATTAATTTTTTTTATGCTAATGCCCAACAAAAGTTATAGACAACTATGTCTTACTATTTTATCCAAAGTTCTTCCAACAAAGAAGATTTGAGTAGTCAACATTGGATGTTATTTTTTAAATAGTAGCCAACCAAAAAGCAGCATTAAGGAAATTATTGTACTAATTATATAATGCAATATTTTGTGTTATGAAATTACTGTCTTTACTCTTTACTATAATTACAAAATATATATATATATATAAAAATATATATTTCTTCAGGCGTAAATGGGCAACACTTTTCCAAGGATTAGTGCTAGATTATATACACAAAAATTACACATTTTTTACACACAGTGATATGTTTCAATTTAAGCTATGTATATTTTAAAGTTGGGATGGCATCAATTTTATATATGTGGTTAAGATTAATTATATATTATTGTGTGTCCTAATTATTACTCTTTTCTTGTAATTAATTTATAATTTTGAGCATTTATTTATGACGCGACCCTAAGCAAACTAAATTAATATTGTGTTTCCAGAATTCCAGGTAACAATATTAACACTTATATATATTCTCCACATTTTTTAGAAATTTATATGCCTACAAAGTCTACATACGTGCCGAATAGACCAACAAAGTCTCACCCAATTTACAAGTTACAACTCAAAGAAAGTATAATTTTCAACCTAAGAATTTATTTACGAAAAATAATTAATTTGAAACTGCAACTTGGGGAGACTTAATAGTAAGACTTTTCTCCATGTAATAATAACCACATAATAATGACTTGAAAAATTATCAATAACCAAAGCTCCTTGATTTTTATCTGTCAAAAAAGTATGCATTAATGTATATCGTTCGTTTTCTATCTCGATCAATCAAATTAAATTCTTGAAAATTTTGTAATTTTAATTCCTTGGTTGTATAGTGTGAATCCTGAGACTTTTCTCAGGTTGAAAAAGTCAAATATGAGAGGAAAAAAAAAAAATTAATCTAAATTATATATTTTGTTTTTTTTCTTTTTCTTCTCCCTCCCGAACCTTTCTCTTTCTTCTTATTTTTCTCTCTGACAACAACCCATGTCGGGGTACCATAAAGCCATTGCCGGAGTTCCCTTTTGCCGCCATGCGCCGGAGCTGGACCACCAGTGGCCGGCAACAACCCCATCCCCAAAATCTCAGGGCCATCATAGTTAAGACGCACACGAACAGAGCAGTCAAAGTTTCGTCGTCAAAACTTTGACCGCACTTTCCGGCAAACCCAGACCTCCATTCGGTGAGTGGGCGGCATCGTTGTAACCAGTATGAAGGGAGGAACGTCACCCTCTAAGTCATTTCTGTCAACTCACCATTTTTCTCCGGCGAAATTTTGGGTATCTCTGCCCCTTTGGAAGCATTTTCCGGCGACACCGGAGGTCATTTGGGCAAAGGAGTTGTACTTTCGTGATGTACTCATCGAGATGATCGTTTTGATATATGTCATGCATATATTCGTTGACGTTTCCAGTACCGCCACCGACCGCTATTGTGCACTGCGGTGAGGTTCCAGAACTTGAAATTTTAAATATGGTCATATTATATATCATTGGACATGATTTTGAATAAGGAATGCTATAATGATAATTGTTTGCTCATTTGGTGCACGTAGGAAAAACGTGATATTAAAATCGGACTAAATCATTCTAAGATCATCGATAAGCTTAGGAGCATTGCTTTGGGCTCGGATTAAATTCTAAAGAGGTAGGGACTCAACTTGACCATTGGACTTATTTTACTTGTATTGAATTGCATTAAACATATTCCAATTTTGATATTTATAAAGTGTTTGAAAAATTGAAAACTTAATCTGCATGTTTTATAATCTGTTCTGAGGGCACTGGGTGCCAAATATATTTTTGTTCACTTATTTATGCAGATTATGATTTTTAGGTTTTATTTAAATGCAGCTGTTATGCTGCCCAATTTTCGAAAATATAAAGGGAATATGTTTCTGTCTTTTCATGTTTACCTACTGTTAGGACTAGTTATGGTATGGTTTTATGACATGTTTTAAGAGGCAATTTTAATCTTTTATTTGGTTTTGTGCGATATTATGCCGGTTTTTATTGTGTTTTCAGGATTTAGTGTGGTTATGAAGGAAAAAGTTTGAAATTGAAGAAAAATTGCTTAATTCTTGAAGAGAATGTGTTAAACGGGCTAAGGGATGGAAGTTAGTGAAATCGGGGGTCAAATTGAAGATTTGGTGAAAAAATGCAATTTGAGCCGCAGCTCAATGCACTAGCGCCGCGGCCCTGAGAGTTACAGAGAAGGCAGCAGTTAAAAGGCAATTTGAGCCGCGGCTCTATCAATTGGGGCCGCGACGCTGCTTGAAGTCAGAGAGGAACCAAGATCGCAAATTGCACTTGAGCCGCGGCTCTATCAAGTGGAGCCGCGGCTCCAGTCCGTACGAAAGCCGAATTTAGGGCATTTTTCAAGGGCAATTTTGTCCTTTCGCACATAATTAATTAGGGATTATAAAAGCTTTCTTAATGACGTTTTTTAGAGGAGATTAACCGAGGAGACGGCTGAAGGCACATTGTAGTGGATTGCAAGCGGAATTGAAGAATTCATCACAGTTTTCTTCTTTTCTACTTTGAATTTCTGTATTTTGGATGCTTTTTATTTATTCTATGGTTATTATGGATTTGATCATGAACTAAACTAATTTTCTAGGGTGTTAATGGATTCTCCTGAACCTTCATTTTAAATTAATGCAAGTTTTATGATTTCAATTTTATCTTGTGATTTATTCAATTCGAACCTAATGCTTGTGAATGATTGATCACCATTAACATGAAATATATGATTTTGATTCGAAATCTGAGAAGTGAGAATTGAATATGCTATAATTGAATAAACATAGATTTCATATTAGGACGAGAGTACCTGTGTGGTCTGTGTAGTTTTAGGGTTGTTAATCTTAATGCCTATCTTATGTTTATTTATCACAGAGATGTAGAAAATTTGCATAAGATTGAGACTTATATATCCTAGTACGAATATAAGTTATTATTGTTGACCTGCTATCACAAGAGAATAATTGAATAGTAAGATTTGTGTTAAGGAGAATTAAAAAGGATGGTTGATGAAATTAATTGCCCTAGTTTTTAATCCATTGAATTTTCGTAACGTTATTTGTTTTCAGTTATTGAAGTTAATTTTAGATTTTTGTTTTACAATTTTAGTTAATTCTTGTGACTCAATTATTGTTAGCCAAATAGAAATAGGAATTAAGTTTGGGTACTTAGTATACAGTCCTCGTGGGAACGATCTCACTTACTCTTTATTACTTGTTACGATTACGTGCACTTGCGTATCGATTTTACACGAACAAGTTTTTGGCGCCGTTGCCGGGGACTGTTTTTACTAATATCAAGAAAATAATTCTTTTTCTAATTTGGTTACCTTTCTTACCATTCTCATTCTAGTTTTCTGTTGCACTTTGTGATTTCAGGTACTCATATAGTTTATGCGACGACAGGGGTCTGAGTCAAGGGTGCATGTTGATCCGGAAATTGAGAAAACCTGTAGAAGAAATCGGAAACAAAAAAAGGTAGAAAAAATGGCTCAGAACAGAGGTAACGGAGGGGTCGACAACATTGCCCATGGTAACGATGAGAATAGAAATGCTGGGATAGCAGCGGATAATGTTGGAGGAATAGGAGTTGCACCAGTTCAGCAACCAATGCAAAGAAGTTTGCGGGACTATGTGTTACCTACTGTAACGGGGGCACAGTCGTGCATTAGACCTCCAACGGTTGAGGCTAATAATTTTGAAATTAAGCCTGCTATTTTGCAAATGGT
The DNA here is from genome assembly GCF_963169125.1 of Humulus lupulus. Taxonomy (NCBI): domain Eukaryota; kingdom Viridiplantae; phylum Streptophyta; class Magnoliopsida; order Rosales; family Cannabaceae; genus Humulus; species Humulus lupulus. The sequence continues at coordinate 7,210,947 of NC_084798.1, forward strand.
ACAATCATCAGTTCAGTTTGGGGGATTGCCAACGGAAGATCCAAACTTACATTTGGCTAATTTCCTAGAGCTTTGCGCCACATTCAAGATGAACGGAGTGACAAGCGATGCAATGAGGTTGAGACTATTCCCGTTTTCATTGAGGGACCGAGCAAAGAGTTGGCTTATTTCTCTGGAAGCCAATTCTATAACAACATGGGAGGAGCTGACTCAAAAAATTTTAGCAAAATTTTTCCCACCATCGCTGTCTGCAAGGTATAGAGGTGAAATCAACAATTTTCACCAAAAAGATGGTGAATCGTTGTATGATGCGTGGGAGAGGTTTAAGGAGCTGTTGAGAAAATGTCCCCATCATGGAATCGAAAAATGGATGCTAGTCCATATTTTTTACAATGGTTTGTGTGGTACTACTCGCACAATCATAGATGCAGCGTCCGGAGGAGCGTTCATGAGTAAAAGCGCTAACCAAGCTTATGATCTGTTGGAGGAAATGGCCATGAATAACTATCAATGGCCATCAGAAAGAGAAACCAATAAGAAGGTGGCTGGAGTGCATGAATTGGATGCCATTTCAATGTTGTCAGCTCAAGTGGCAACTTTAACTAAACAGTTACAGCAGAATAACATTCATGCTCAGGCTCCAGTGATGCAAATGCAGATAGTTTGTGAGTTATGTGGGGGGCCTCATTTATTTGAACAATGCACGAATAGGGATTTTAACAATATGCCTATGGAGCAAGTGCAAGCAATAGGGAACTTCCCAAGACCTTCCAACAACCCATATTCCATGAATTACAATCCAGGGTGGCGGAATCACCCAAACTTTTCGTGGACAACTGGGCAAGGTAGTCAGCCGCAGTTTCAGCAGAGCCAACCTCACTATTCAAGGCCTCCTCCTGGATTTTATCAATCACAAATTAGACCACCACAAAAGCAAATACCTATGAGGCAACCTAAAGCACAACCTGATGTACTTAATCAATTTATGACAGAAACGAGGGCATCTATTCGAAGCTTGGAAACTCAGATTGGACAGTTGGCCACGTTAATGGCAAACCGAGCTCAAGGGAACTTGCCAAGCACTACTGAAGTGAACCCGAAGGGAAATCTTAATGAACAGTGTCAAGCTATTACCTTGAGGAGCGGAACAGTGTATGAGGGACCAAGTATAGAGAAGAAAGTTGAGCAGAAGCAGGATCAACAGGCACCTATCACAGAGAACAAGCAGAAAAGGGGTAAAGTTGAAGAAGTTAATGAGAACCTTGAGACAAAGCAGCCAGAAATAAGCATAGATCACCATATAAAGATCCCATATCCTCAGAGGCTTCAAAAGAATAAGCTTGACAAGCAGTTTTCTAAATTTTTGGATATCTTTCGAAAGCTACACATCAACATTCCTTTTGCCGAAGCACTTGAACAGATGCCGAGTTATGTGAAGTTTATGAAAGAAATTTTGACTAAGAAAAGGAAACTAGAGGATTATGAGACAGTGGCACTTACTGAGGAGTGCAGTGCGATACTTCAAAAGAAGCTACTTCCCAAGCTTAAAGATCCGGGTAGTTTCAACATTCCATGCTCTATAGGGGGTTCAATGGTGACAAAGGCTTTATGTGATTTAGGGGCTAGTATAAATCTAATGCCTCTATCTATTTTTCAAAAGTTAAAATTGGGAGAAGCTCGGCCAACTACTGTGTCTTTGCAAATGGCGGATCGATCACTGGCTCAACTGAGAGGGATCATAGAAGATGTGTTAGTAAAGGTCGATAGATTCATCTTTCCTGCAGATTTTATTATTCTTGATATGGACGAAGATGAAAATATTCCAATTATTCTTGGAAGGCCATTTTTAGCAACTGGTAGGGCCTTAATAGATGTGCAAAAAGGTGAGTTGAAATTGCGAGTGCAAAAAGAAGAGGTAACATTTAATGTTTTTGCAGCAACGGAGGTTCCAACTTGTTGTAGAGTTGATGTGGTGGAAAGTAAGGGTGATAAGCTGAAATTTACTAAGAAGAAATCTATGGTTGAAGGTGGCAAGCGAACAATTCGTCATAAAATGAAAAAGATCTTTAGTGAGAAAGCTCGATTGTTTCACGAGCGATGGAAAGTTCCAAAAATGTGCAATGTCAAGAAACGAGCGTCTTCTCATGATATTATGGCTCTTAAGGACATGAGGGGTGGTTTGGATCCGAGTTGAATTTAAGAAAGTGGTCAGTGTCCGGCTAAATGACGTTAACGACAGCGCCCTTGAGAGGCATCTCAAGTTTATGTTTTCGTTTTTATTTTTATTTTTATTTTTTTTTAGTTGAACAATTCTATATTATTTTATTTTTGTTTAGTTTTTTTTTTAATGTTTTATGTAATTAGAACCGTGAAAAACGTCAACAAAAAAAAAAGCAGCAAAATAGCACAAAAGTTGAATTAGAGCTGCAACTCTAATGTGATCAGAAGGGGAAGTGCCAGAAAATTTGAATTGGAGCCGCAGCTCTACACACTAGCGCTGCGACGCCAACTGGGCCTAGAAACGCAATTTAAGGGTTTCCATCATAATTTTTTAGCACGACTCCCATTCCAGGTAAGTCTTTTCTTTTTATTTGAGTTTAGCATTGGGGACAATGTTAGTCTTAAGTTTGGACGAAGGGATTTTTTTTTTAGCTTTGTTGCTATTTGTTGTTTTTCAAGTTTAGTATTAGTTGTTATTGTGTTTGAGTCTAGTTTTCACGAGGTTGTTAGAGTGTAAACCAATTTGATAATTGTTTGCCAATGAGATTGAATGATTGCTGTGTTGTATAATCCGAAGGAAGAGTTGTGCATATAAAAAATCTGTGTGCTTGATTGAAATACTTTGTCATTTCACTGTGGTTAATTGGATATTTGTTTGAACTATTGCTCATAGTTGTAAATGTGGGAATTGAACTCTGGTTATGCATGTTGAATTTTGGATTGTGGATTGTACAAGTTGAAATTTTTCTAGAACTTGCTTGCTTGCTATTTGAGATGAAATCCTAAACAATACACACTTAAGAAGAGGATATAGGCCATCTTTGGAACGTTTGAGCCTTTCAAGCTAACCATTATATATTTTTATCCCTAGTTACCCTATTTGAGCCTTACAATTGACCTTTTTCATTGCTTAACACATGTTTTGAGCCCATACTTGTATTCATATATTCATGATTTCCTTTGTCCTATACCATGAGCATAAAACATATATTTTGATTGGAAGGGGGAGTGAATGTTTAAGGGACATATGTATACATATGTGGTTACTCAGTGCAAATAAAAAAAAAAAGATTGAAGAAAAAAAAAAAAAACAAAAGGAGAAAAGAAATTATAAATTCAGCATAAACTACATTCCTTAAGTTATTTACCGGAAAATTTACGTTTGGGGGAATGTAGTTTGAAAAAAAAAATGTGATGAATACATAGTCAACTCTTCTCAATCTTGAAAAAAGAAAAAGAGAGTAACAATGGGATGTGAAGTTGAGTTAATGGGACAGGTTGGTTGGTTTGAATGCTTATGGTATATTTGAGCCTAAAATGTCTTCTCATCTACCTTTACCTAAGCCATCTATTACAAGCTTTGTAAAGTCCTATTGATTTTTTTAAGTGTGTATTTGTTTACATTAGTGGAGAATAGTAAGTATAGCAAGCATATGGAATAATCATGTTGAGTGGATTGATTGTGAGAATTTGGTATGCATAGACTGGTTCAATTCTTTACATTTATTGGTTATGGGTGAATGAGCATGAATATCGATGAATTATAGTGAATTGATGAAGTATTTTGATTGAAATTCTGGATTAAATTTTGAAGTGGTACGTTACTTTTCTTTAGAATTATATGCATATGGCATTCATGAATTTTGAGGCTATTTTAATGGTTGTCAATTTGGGTTGTTTAGGTTTATAGAGTCTTAGTTGTATTCTTTACTCGAGGGCGAGTAAAGGATAAGTTTGGGGGAATTTGTTAGGACTAGTTATGGTATGGTTTTATGACATGCTTTAAGAGGCAATTTTAATCTTTTATTTGGTTTTGTGCGATATTATGCCGGTTTTTATTGTGTTTTCAGGATTTAGTGTGGTTATGAAGGAAAAAGTTTGAAATTGAAGAAAAATTGCTTAATTCTTGAAGAGAATGTGTTAAACGGGCTAAGGGGTGGAAGTTAGTGAAATCGGGGGTCAAATTGAAGATTTGGTGAAAAAATGCAATTTGAGCCGCAGCTCTATGCACTAGCGCCGCAGCCCTGAGAGTTACAGAGAAGGCAGCAGTTAAAAGGCAATTTGAGCCGCGGCTCTATCAATTGGGGCCGCGGCGTTGCTTGAAGTCAGAGAGGAACCAAGATCGCAAATTGCACTTGAGCCGCGGCTCTATCAAGTGGAGCCGCGGCTCCAGCCCGTACGAAAGCCGAATTTAGGGCATTTTTCAAGGGCAATTTTGTCCTTTCGCACATAATTAATTAGGGATTATAAAAGCTTTCTTAATGACGTTTTTTAGAGGAGATTAACCGAGGAGACGGCTGAAGGCACATTGTAGTGGATTGCAAGCGGAATTGAAGAATTCATCACAGTTTTCTTCTTTTCTACTTTGAATTTCTGTATTTTGGATGCTTTTTATTTCTTCTATGGTTATTATGGATTTGATCATGAACTAAACTAATTTTCTAGGGTGTTAATGGATTCTCCTGAACCTTCATTTTAAATTAATGCAAGTCTCGATATTTTTTATGTGTTATTTCCGGGGTTTTAAATTTTGGGATAGATGAAAATATAGTCGTTATGCTGCCGAATTTTTTATAGAATTGTAAAATGTAGAGATATTGAGAATATTAGTAGAAGTACTCAATAAAAATTTTCTCTCAAAAAACCCCACCCTCTCACTATAATCTCATTTATCCCCAATTTCGGCTCTCCCATTGTTAGATTTTGAGTTTCATTCCATGATTTGAAGATATGTTTGTGTTTGTGTTTTTTTTTTTTTGTTATTGTATAATTTTGAATCTGAGATTTATCTGTATTTTTTTTGTTTTTATAAAGTATTTTTGGTTGATTTGGTGTCTACAAACACATTCCAATATTGGCCCGGTTCCTATTGGTAAGATTTCAATTTTTTTTTTTCATTTTTTTCACCATTTTTTGTTATTGTGGATAGGTATATATATATAAATATATTTGTTATTTAAATAATTAAATTAAAAATCAGATTTGAGTTTAATTAATATGTATGAAAATGTGTTGTATAATTATAAATGAAAATATAATATTTGAGTGTTAATTTTTTAGTTTGGGATGATTAATTTGAGTGTTACATTATTATAGAAATTGGGTTAATAAAGTTAGACTAATAGATCTAGTTCATAAAGTTATATTAGTGTATTGGTTTTTTTATTTTGTTAAAATTGGTATTTGTTGTATGTGTATTGTTCTGTGTATATTCTGGGTCTGGATATTTTTTATGTGTTATTTGTAGGGTTTTAAATTTTGGGATAGATGAAAATATAGTCGTTATGCCTGCGAATTTTTCATAAAATTGTAAAATTTAGAGATATTGTGAATATTAGTAGAAGTGCTCAAAAAAAATTCTAATTTAATAAATAGTGAATTGATAAATAAAATAATATATATTTTTTAATTATGATCAAATAAAATTAACAATAACATTATGCAACCAAATTTTAATAAAAATAAACATTAATCTTGAATATTAATTAAATAATTTAAGTAATAAATCTTAAATTAATTAAATAATTTTTAACCTAATCTTAGAAATTTTGTGTAAATTAATAAAACTATTCAATAAAGCATAAGTAAAATATGTAATTTAATAAATAGTGAATTAATATGTAAAATAATAATATTTGTTAGTTCTGATTAAATAAAATTAACAAATATATTATTAGAAAACTAAATTTAAAAATAATCTTAATAATTATTAAAATTAATTTAATTGTCAAAGATTAACCATTAATTAAAATTAAAATTAATATTTGAAGTTAGAAAAAAATATGTCAAATTTAAGTAATTTTAATAATATTTACACTCAAATATATTACAGTTACATATCATAAAACAACATAATTAACTTGAAAGAGCATAAGACATTATAAAAACAATATTTAATAGAATTTGTTTTTATTTGGTAATAAGAAATTATTACCAAAGATATGATAGTGTGTTATTATCACCTAGTGATAATTTTTTATTTTATTAGTGCTCATCACAAGAAGCCTTAGACCCGTTCGGAGAAGGTGAGTCATTGAAGACTCTTAAATTTGTCTCTCTCTTAAATTTTTCAAGACATTATTATGTGGTTATTATTACATGGAGAAAAGTCTTACTATTAAGTCTCCCCAAGTTGCAGTTTCAAATTAAGATAATGTTCGTAGCGCTATATGTCATGACCCGAGCCCTAGGTCGTGGCAGATTTGTAATATCCATAACTTGGGTGGTCAAAGGTCAAACTTTGACCATCGTTGAAAAATAGTCTTTATAAATGATCATTTAATTTATATTAAATCGTACTATAATTATAAGTTAAAATAATGAAAAAACTCCTATAATTAGATATAAAAATATTAATAATGAAAGTATGATCATTTATCATTATACATAAAACAATAATATTCCCACACACTACAAGAAATCTGATCTTTACCTACCAATATTTTACCTACCAATATATATTGGTAGGGAAAGTAATGTTTTGCCTACCAATATTTATTGGTAGATAATATTAGTAGGTAAATGCTAGTCCATTATATTATATTTCTAATCATAGCTTTACCTACCAATAATATCAGTAGGTAATGATCTTTACCTACGTATATTATGGAGGGAAATTTTTTAACCATTCCCGCTCAATTTTCCCCCCATTTTTTATTTTCATTATATTATTTTATTATTATAAATGCTTATTTGGAAGCTTATGTGGAGTAAATAATATGATGTGTACACATTGTATAACATGTGGCATGCCACGTTTGTACATGGTTGGAAAAAATATAAATAAAATATATTTATTTATTAATTAAATAAGAAAATTTTAATTAAAAAAAACAGACCTAAAAATCAGATTGGGGGGGATTAGGGTTCATTTGTTTCTCATTCTTCCTCTCAGCCGCACCTCTCAATCTCCCTCACATCTAACCTCCCAGCTCATTCTCTCTCCCTCTCTCTGTCTCACCCTTTTCTCTTGCAGGTGGCTGGCGCAGGAGGCTCGATGGAGACTGCGACGGGGCTCTACGCGAACCAGACCCCAAAACTTCGGGTGAGCCTTCTCCTTGACGTGAACCAGACCCCAAAAGCTTTAGGCTACCCTTTTCCCTACGCGAACCAGGCCCCAAAAGATTCAGGCCACCCTTCTCCTTGCGCGAACCAGGCTCGTTCAGGCCACTCTTCTCCTTGCGCGAACCAGGCCCCAAAATCATCCCGAATCTGCTCTTGTGCTGGATATGAATGAAGATAGACTTCCTAACACAACCGATTTGGCATACAAAAGGGTTTCTATACATAATATAGAAGTGGGATCCTATGTTTTGGTTAGAGCTGGTGAGGTATGTGATGCTAATTTTATTCATTTCAGTTTTGTTTGTTGGAATAGTAAGCTAGAATGTTCAAATTCTGAGGTGAAAGGAGTATAATATAGAATTGATTGTTTTTTTCTTAGGATTTATATTCTCTGAACCTAGTGAAAGTCTAGCTGTTGATCAATTAACTTTAAATGCATGTTATGTTCTGAAACTTTTCACATTAATGTGAGTTCTTGACTTGCACTACTCTGTCTCTTAACACTAAAAAATATATCCATGTGCCTGGACTATCATGTGGATGGCTTTTTGCTGCTTGAATGATGGTCTGAAAACAATTTCAAGACTGAAAATGTTGCCAATGTGATGGACTATCAAATGAATGGGTTTATCTATCTTTAAGAATTATGGTGTGAAAACATTAATCCTCTGTTGTAATAGATGTCATGTAGAGTCCAAGAACTTTACTTAGCTAATTGTTTAGTAGTATTATAGTATGTTTAGTGTTATCATTGTTACTTTGGATTTTTGGTTCAGACCGGGAGTTATTTGGACACTCATAGTAGTACTTATAGATTTTCTAAGTTTAACCTATAGTTTAAGAATATTAAGTATAACCTAAGGTTTGATTAATGTGACTGATATTAAGGATTATATTATTATATTATAAGGTTTAGACATCAACCAATAGGATTTTAAGCACATGTTATGAATGGTAATTAAGGATTAAGTATTTTTGAGGATTAAATTAAATAAGGGTAAAATTTGAATGTTATAGGGTCAGTCAGCAGCCTTGAGTACGTTGAGGGCTTAGTCAAGGCTGTTTAATCCATTCAAACTTAGCTAAAAATGTGTAAATTCGTGTTTAAATATTCAGCGTATGCCGATATATCGCAGCTATAGGGGGCGATATGTCGCAGCACGTAGATACGGAAAACACGAATCGATGCACGGTCGCCTCGGGAACAAAGGTCCATGCGATATATCGCCTATAGGGCGCGATATATCGCCTCCACCAGCATGAATTCAAATACTTTTGAATTCTTTTCCCTTCAGCCATTCAAACTCCTTCAACAGTCTAGCATCTTCTGAACGAGTCTTCAGCCTCTGCTGAACGATTATTCAAATGATTTTCACTTAAAAAGCCATTATTTTTATTCAAGTAAAATCAAGATATTTTCATTCCCAAACTCTATAAATAGGACCTAGTACCCAGCCATTATTCACCATTTGCTCTAAGTTCAGAGGCTGCTAGTGTTAAGTGAGTGTGAGAGTGTAAACACTTGGTTTGGGGAAAAACTATAAGCTTAAACATCATAAGCTTATCAAACACTTTGGGAAGTGAGTGCTATAGTATTTCGGTGGATGTTAGATTGGTCTTGCAATCTTTGAGGTAAACCCAAGACTCTAGTTCTTTTCTGTATTTTTATGTTATTTCCTTTCTCAAAACCTTCTACTCAGTCCCCTAACCTTATTCTTATTTTGGTTAGGGAATCCAAGCTTTTAAGCATATAAGTCGGTAAGTATGTTTTCTATGGTTTAGTCTTTCCATCTCTTTCATTTCATCTCCTTTCTTTAGACTTACTCTTTCTTATGGTTTTAGGAGTGTTCCAACAATCCCAACTCAGTCCATAATCTCGGTAACTTTGGTAAGGAAAATAGGCTAGGATTAATATGTTATGTGCTTGTGCTATCTATATGTTTTATGTTATTAATGTGGTATGTTTTGTTGTGAATATGTTATTGATGTGTATGTTGTAGGCTTGGGCTTATGCCCTATTTGACTAACAAGACCCCAAAAAGATTGTGGGCATAAGCCTATTTAGCTGGTAGGACCCCACTAATCTCATGGGCATAAGCTTGTTTAGTCTATGGGACCCCAAGTAATAATGGCCATTATAATAAGTGTATGTTATATGTGTTATGTTAAGTCTTTATGTTTTCTTATGAATTTATATGATTTTGTGTTAGATTTTTCCTTGCTGGGCATTAGGCTCACTCCTTTCTGTTTATGTGCAGGAAAATAAGTTTAGAGGCGGAAAGATTTGTGACGCTTGGAGAATGTGTATCGATGATGAATGGAGTCAAGGGGCCGAGCGTTATTCGATTCGAGGATATAGTCTCCTTTTATGTTTTTATGATTTTTATGTGTATTTTCCGCATTATTATGTAATGTCTTTTATTTTAAATCATGTTTTGTTTTAAAAACAATGGGATCCCATAATCCTTCTTAGTATTCAGTTTCTTTGTAAATAACTCTTATTTTTCAAGTTACTCAATAAATTATGGTATTTTTTTAAAAATGTAAGGTTTATGTATAGTTTCGATAATGGTCCAATTAGTCTAGATTAGTGGGTCATTACATGTCAAGTGGTTACTCATCAATATTGTGATTTTTGGATGATGTTATTGAAAAAGAAAGAAAAATACACAAACACACATACATATATAAATATATATATACATATTTGTAGCTTTCTGAATTCATTTAGCAATGATCTAGCTCTGTCTATGTTCTTTTCATTTCACTTAATTTAATCATTTCTTTTAGTTTGCCATTGTAAGTTACAAAGTGTTTTTTTTAACTCATCATGTTAATTAGTAGATAATAGGGATCTTATATGGAAACTGTGATTAACTGATACTTGGAATGAAAACAACTTAATAGAAGCTGTTATTGTGATTAGTCTGTGCCTGTAGACTGTGAAGTTTTTCAAGGCAATGCAACCATTACTATCGAACACTTGACGGGTGATTAGTCTGTGCCTGTAGATAATTATCTTGATTCTACCACAGGTATCATTGAAGAGGGACGTACTGGATATCAGGGAGCAGGATTATTACGAGTCATTGTACAATGAGAGTCAGGCACAGTTTAACACGTATATGATCTATCCCTTCTTTGTTTTCTTTTAATGCGCTAAATATAAGTGTTTTCTTTAATTCTCTGTAATAGAATTTGCTAGAGATTGGAACTTGCAACTTGTTCTGTAAAATTCATTTCTTGTGGTTGCTTCTCAGTAATACTAAAATATAGTGCACGAATCTTTTTATGGTTATTTAATATGTTTTATTGCTTCCAGATATGTTGAAGCAGGAACAATTATGCATAACTATGGTCACATTTTTGACCTTCTCACACGTTTGCGTCATGTGAGCAGTTAAAATAATGATTCTATCAGTAAAAGATCTGGTTGCCATGTTTCAAACTTCACATTTTTTAAGTATGATTTTGTATCGTATGTGCAAAGCAAAAAGAACTCTTATATCATCCTTGTCTGCATTCTGCTTTTTATCATTCATATTGTTGGTTCTAATTACTCTCTTTGTTTATTGCAGGCAGTTGACCATCCTTACCTTGTGGTATATTCTGCAACTTCAGCAATGAGAAACACAAACAAGGTGGAAATTGATAATGAAGAGCGCATATGTGGCATTTGTCATGAGCCAGCAGAAAATCATGTGGTCAGTTCCTTGTTTTCTATTTACAACAAATCCTCCCTTTTGTTTACTGTTTCAATTTTCAAATATTCAACTCTAGATATGAGACTAAACATTTTCCAATCACTGTGTCCGATCAAGTACGATGCTAAGTGATGCATAGCTATGGCTTTTAAAGTTGAAATTAACAGTAGTTAAGTTACATTTTAGGTTGAAAGAAGTCAAAGAACTAAACCTTCTTCTTTGGAGTAGAAATGGACGAGGCAAAAACATATATAGATGGCATAGCCTCTCACAGAGACATTTTCTGTCTGGATAAAGGATAATTTAGATTAATTCAAAGATAATTTCTATGGGTATCCCCATGGATTTAGATAAAGATTGGGGTACATATGGATCTCGATTCACTTTTATGGTTAATTTTAGCTGAACTCTCTATTTTTTGGTTTGAAATGTTAAAGTGCTTTGGCAACCAAGGAATGGTTGTAACAGATTATTTTATGAAAATAAATTAAATGTTTATGATTTCTTTCATAAGTCCTGGAGTAGTGTATATTTTTCTTTTAAATGTTTGCTTTTTAGTTTTACTGAGTTTTGCTTGGATTTTCCTCTTTTCAGGTTACCTCTTGTGAACATGCTTTTTGCAAAGCTTGTTTGATTGATTATGCTGCTTCCTTAGGACAAGTCTCATGCCCTTCTTGCTCGACACCGCTTACTGTTGATTTGACAGCAATTGCAGATAATGGGAATCAGACCAGTATAATATAGATATTTTTTTTTTTTTATGAAATGTGCTTCTTAATAAGCAATGAATATTGTATAATATATGTTTGCTTATTTTTTTATTAAAGTTAAATAATTTATTTGATTAATAATGTTAAATATTTTTCAAATTAATTACTTTCATTTATTATTTATATTAAATAAAATTTATATATAATTAAAATTACCTACATAGAAATATTATATTTACTCACAAATAAATAAGTGTAGGTAAAAATAGGTATCTTACAACATGTCACGTGGACTAATCATTTAGTGCCACAGAACCGATAAAAAGGGATAAGTAACACAATCATTCGAATTTCTTGTAGCACGTGGACAAATTATTGTCTGACACGTGGAGCAACCACAAGATGCCAAGTGGCGGTTTTGATGTATGACACGTAGGATGCCATGTCATCAAACACAAACTATATGGACACCATGTCAGCAGACATGTAGGATGCCACATCATCAAACACGTCATCTGCTGACGCATCAATTGATTTATAACTTAGTGGGGTCCACTGATTCTTTTACCTACCAATATTAATAAGTGTAGGTAAAGACTCTTTCCCTTCTAACCTTTACCTACCAATCTCTACCAATTCAATATTGGTAGGTAAACCATATTACCCACCATTAGACTAGTTTTACCTACACTTACAATTGGTAGGTAAAGACCCCATTTTCTTGTAGTGACAGTTATGTAATCACCAAATAGTTAAATTTAATAAGTCATAAACACCCAAAATAATACTTAGCATCCACCATTCCTCATCCCTAACTATTTCATAGCTCATTCAGATATACCGATCATTAGATTCGAAGTCGAATACATATATAATGCTCAACAGATAAGACAATGACACGAAATAGAAATAGGGTAAACACATTGGTCCCATCGATAATTCATCTTTTCCACGTTCGCGTCACTAGGCTCCTGGAATGGGAGAGATAGGGGTGAGCTTAAAAAGCCCAGTAGGAAGACAACTAATAACATAGGACCCAAAAGTTTAATACAACCCCTACATGGTTAGATTTGAAAACAAAACATACATCATCATGTATAAACCAAAATAGAGAAACCACAAATAATCATAAGAGCATAGCTACAAGTGCACATCACACCGTCCACTAGATCCCTAGTTCCTGTTACCCACCATAGAAAATCCGATATCCTAAACCGGGTAGCCGGACCTGATAACCACCACAAGGGGGAGGCTCAGAACACTTCTTGTATACAGATGCTAGGTCTTTACACCTACAGGTGAGTGGACACCTGATCTACCTATGATGACACAGAGACTAGGTCGTGAAACAATAACGTGCACCAATCATGATCACTATGGCTTTCATCGGTATAATCAAGTGTAGGTGTTCGTGTAAAATCGATACGCAAGTGCACGCAATCGTAACAAGTAATAAAGAGTAAGTGAGATCGTTCCCACGAGGACTGTATACTAAGTACCCAAACTTAATTCCTATTTCTATTTGGCTAACAATAATTGAGTCACAAGAATTAACTAAAATTGTAAAACAAAAATCTAAAATTAACTTCAATAACTGAAAACAAATAACGTTACGAAAATTCAATGGATTAAAAACTAGGGCAATTAATTTCATCAACCATCCTTTTTAATTCTCCTTAACACAAATCTTACTATTCAATTATTCTCTTGTGATAGCAGGTCAACAATAATAACTTATATTCGTACTAGGATATATAAGTCTCAATCTTATGCAAATTTTCTACATCTCTGTGATAAATAAACATAAGATAGGCATTAAGATTAACAACCCTAAAACTACACAGACCACACAGGTACTCTCGTCCTAATATGAAATCTATGTTTATTCAATTATAGCATATTCAATTCTCACTTCTCAGATTTCGAATCAAAATCATATATTTCATGTTAATGGTGATCAATCATTCACAAGCATTAGGTTCAAATTGAATAAATCACAAGATAAAATTGAAATCATAGAACAAACACAGAACAGTACACATACAAATGGTATCAAGGATTTTAGAATTATAAAAGAAAGAGAAAGTGTTGGCAAAAGCACTAACCTCTCCACAGACTGATTCAAAAAAGAGTTTAACATCAGCTTGAGCAACCTACACGAGACAAACCGAATAAACGTGTAAGAAGTTCCACATATAATTGCTCTGGGTCATTTTCAACTAAAGACTACAAGAAAATCACCTATTTGTACAATAAATGGTTCTTGCACACATCTTGCATTCATCCTCAATCTGGAATGAAAAACAGTACTCAATTGATAGATTATAAAATTGAAATGACTGATGCACTCCAGAGTTAATAAATAAAAAAAAAGGCAATAGACATAATAGCAAGGCTCTATACCCTTGGCAAAAATGTTGGGTTAACAGGTGCAATAGCTGTCTTAGAGGGCAGTACTCTAACAGGGTAAAATCCAAGCATTGTCCTTGGGAGACTCAAAGGAGCCCTTGCGCCTTCTGTTAATCAGATATAAAACTGAAATTGAGCAAAATGTCCTAGCATTCATAACCGCTCTAAAGACCTTTTCACAATGACAAGCTAGTAATGATGTTATAAGGTCAAAATTACCTTCGTCAGTGAACTCAATGAAGGCAAAACAAAGTATTGAGTTGGGATCACCAAAAATTCGACAATCAACAACCTTCACAATGGAAATAAAAGCAGATAAGAAAAACTGTTCCATATCCAAATTAAAATCTCACTGTCACAGAGCTTCTACTACGACATTCGTCATTTTTTTCAGCAATTAAAGGGGAAAGAACAATCAGAGAGTAAGAGAAACATTGAAAACACATAATTGTAAACAGTTCAGATATACTAAGATTAGAGCAATTACCTGTCCACAAGTGACAAAAAGAGCTGTAAGCTGTTCTTTAGTGACCGATGTCCTAGTTACCAATGAATTAGTCATGCATACACCTCCGCAATCTGGTTAGGAGAGAATGAGCAATAACGCCGCCGTTACCACCATTCCTAGCGGAAAACAGAAGATCGTGCCTCCTAGCAATATCTCTCAAAGTACTAGCATAATCAAACCAGTCCTCATGTAACGACCCAAAATCGCTAATAAGGGTTAAGGGCCTTGCTTAGCGTGCCAGGAGGGCATTAATGGAATAATTGTGATTTAAATGAGTAATTATATGTTTAGTAGTGTTTATATGATAATTTATGATATTATGTGGTAGTGTAATATGAAATAAATATGTGATATATGTGAGAACCACATTATTATGCGGACAGGTTCGCAGAGCACGACCCGAGACGATCCTAGAGTCAGACAGTGAGAAAAGTCACAACGGGATTTAAGATATGACTTTGGATAAGTCAGGGGTATTTTAGGTATCGGGTAGCGATTTGGACTATCGGGTCATGAAAATAAATATATGGAGATATATTTGAGGTTAGGATGTCTAGGCGGGAATATTGAGAGATTTTACCATTTTGGCCTCGGGGACGGTTCCGGCACCCCGAGCCTCGAGATTAACTTAATGAGTAAGAAAGTCATAAGGAAGCCTTTAGAAAATATAAACCGACCTTATTTTCTCAGCCTTACTTCTCTATTCTCTCTCAAGGAAAACAAGGGGAAGAAACACAGAAACTTAAAGAGAATTTGCTAGAATTCAGCTGGAGTTTGGAGGATTGAAAGGGGGTGATTTGGAGGCTTAGCTCAGGGGTAAATCAAGAACTAAAACAGGGTTAAGGCAGAATTGTGGAGGAAACTTGGGGACTTAGTTTGGCTTTGGCTTGGTGAAGTGGTTCATCAGAAAAGGTAAGTTTCAACTCATGGTTTAGAGGTTTTAAATTGGATTTGAATGGCTGGTTTGAGTGTTTATAGTTATTGAGTTTCAGAAATTGAAAAGAGGAGATTAGTGTGTGTTAGGCTGTGTTTTCTGTGGAATTATGTTGTTTAAGTCATGCTAAAGGAGTTGGGATTAATTGGTTATGAGTTGGGGAGCTTTGTGATGGTTTAAGGTGAGGTTTCAAGCTTAGAAATGATGGTTTTTCCGGGCACGAAGAGGAGGGTCGCGGCTCTGTTCTAGAGCGTTGCGGCCCTAGGATGAAAAAGGGCCAAGGAGGCTTGGCCATGGGGGGGCGCCGCGGCGCCCAAAGCAAGGGCCGCGGCGCGTGTGTTGTTCAGCATGGGCTTGGTTATGTTTTGAGGCTAGGGCCACGGCTAAGCTTCAAGGGCCGCAGCCCTTGGTTGCACACATGAGTTTTGTTCTCGGGGGACCTGTTCGATTGCGTAAAACTCAAAATGTTCCAACGCTGACCTTGCCTTTTCTAAGTAAGCTGCCATTTTCGTGCCACGAGCCTAGTATTCTCCCAAAATTTGGTTAACTACTAGCTGGGAGTCGCTGTAACAATGTATTGCTTTAGCATTGAGCTCCTTGGCTATATGAAGTCTCGCCAGTAAAGCCTCGTATGTGACCTCGTTATTTGATGCATTGAAGTCGAATCTTAAGGCAGAATGAAATCTGCTTCCTGCAAGAGTGATCAAAATTAATCCTGCCCCCGATCCATTTTCATTAGATGACCCATCAACATAAAGTTTCCACAGCTCGTGGGCTGGGGTTATAACTTCATCGTTGGTCACGCCAGTACATTCCACTATAAAGTCTGCCAAGGCTTGTGCCCTGATGGTCGTCCTTGGATGGTAGGTGATCTCGAATTGCCCGAGTTCAACTGCCCATTTAAGAAGTCGACCTGAAGCTTCTGGCTTGGATAAGACTTGTCTTAGTAGTTGATCAGTTAATACATGGATGGGGTGCGTTTGAAAGTAAGGTCGAAGTTTTCGAGATGAATGAATTAAGCTGAGAGCTAGCTTTTCCATCAATGGGTATCTCGATTCTGCCCCCAGTAACCTTTTACTAACGTAGTATGCGGGCCTTTGCACATTTTCTTCCTCTCGCACGAGCACTGCACTTATGGCGTGCTCGGTAGTGGCAAGATATAAATATAGCACTTCTCCCGTAATAGGTTCTGATAAGATAGGTGGTTCTGCGAGGTGTTTTTGAAGCTCCTAGAAGGCCAACTCACATTCTTCTGTCCATTCAAATTTCTTGCCTCCCCTCAACAGGTTGAAAAACAGAAGACAGCGGTCTGTAGATTTCGAGATAAACCTACTTTGTGCCGCCATCCTGCCAGTCAAAATCTGGACATCTTTGTGTTTTCGAGGTGAGGGCATATCGATCAGGGCCTGGATCTTGTCTGGGTTAGCCTCTATTCCTCGAGCGTTTACAATGACACCCAGGAATTTTCCTGAAGATACCCCAAAGGAGCATTTCTGAAGGTTAAGCTTCATGTTATGCTTTCGGAGCACGGAAAAACATTCTTCGAGATCATCAACATGGTTATCGTTAAGTTGGGACTTGACTAACATGTCGTCAACATAAACTTCCATGTTGTTCCCTATTTTCTCCGAAAACATCATGTTCACGAGCCGCTGGTATGTGGCCCAAGCATTTTTGAGCCCGAATGGCATGACATTATAACAATATAGCCCTTTGTCCGTTATGAAGCTCGTATGTTCCTGGTCAGGGGCATGCATGGCAATCTGGTTATATCCAGAATAGGCATCCATGAATGACATCAGTCCATGCCCTGCCGTGGCATCCACGAGCTGGTCAATCCGCGGTAAGGGAAAGCAGTCCTTTGGACAAGCCTTGTTGAGGTCCGAATAGTCAATGCAGGTTCGCCACGTCCCATTAGTCTTCGGGATCAGTACCGGATTGGCTACCCAATCGGGGTAAAAATCATCCCTAATGAATCGGTATGCTTTTAACCTGTTGACTTCCTCTTTCAGTGCCTTTTTTCTATCGTCATCCAGTTGTCTCGCTTTTGTTGCTTCGGTGGGAAACTTTTATCGATATTTAGCGCATGGCTAACAATATTTGGACTTATTCCTACCATGTCCGAATGTGACCTCGCGAAGACATCCTGGTTTCTCTTCAGAAAGAAAATTAATTGCTATTTAGTTTCTTCGTGTAGATGTTTCCCGACCTTTACCGTTCTCGAGGAATCTGACTCTTCGAGCCTAACATCTTCGAGCTCTTCTAATGGTTCGAGATCAGCTCTTTCCTCCACTCTTAGGTTGATCTCTTCATCTATCTCCAAGACCGTCCCATCCTTATTCTGGATAACAACGAGTGCCTGTTCGCTGCCTGTTTCTTTCCTCTTATGGAAATGCTATAGCATTCCCTTCTGGCTAACTGATCTCCCTTCAGCGTCCCGATGCCACTAGAAGTTGGGAACTTAATGGCCAGATGCCTTACAGACGAGACTGCCCTCAACCCTACTAGGGCGGGTCTCCCGAGCAGCACATTGTAGGCTGATGGAAAGTCCACTACTACAAACTCCATCATCTTGGTCACCGAGACTGGGTAGTCTCCCAAGATTACTGGGAGTTCGATGGACCGCATACAGGCAATCCCCTCTCCTAAAAAGCCGTACAAAGTTGTTACACACGCTTTTAGGTCTTGAAGCGCGAGTCCTATCTTTTCTAGGGTGGCCTTATAGAGGATGTTCACGAAGCTCCCAAGATCAATGAGAACTCAATGAACTCTATTATTCGCGAGCTGGAGAGTGATGACCAGGGGATCATTGTGGGGGAACTGAACATGGGACGCATCATCCTCAGTAAAGGTTATCGGTTGAGATTCAACCTTCTGGTATTTTGGAGCTCTAGGTTCGGGTTCATAAGGATACCCGTCCCCAGTTTTCAGCTCGTTCACATATCGCTTTTGGGCTTTCCTACCCACTCCTGTGAGATGTGGCCCACCCGAGATGGTTATCACGTCTTCTCCATCAATTGGAGGGGGCCTATCTTCTTCCCTAGCTCAGGAATTGTTGTTTTATGTAAGTTGTGGCGCAGCTGCCCTCTGGCTTGTAGACGTCTGATTAGTATTCTGGTTTTTGACATACTGTCTGAAATAATCTCTCGAGATCAATCCTTCGATCTCGTCCTTCAACTGTCTGCACTCATCAATAGTGTGCCCAGTGTCTCAATGAAATCGACAGTACTTGCTGGAGTCCCTCTTGGACTTCTGGTTTCTCATGGGGTCTGGACGCCTGAAAGGGACCTGGTTCTCATTAGCCAGGTATATGTTCTCCCGAGACTCGTTGAGTTCGATGTACACTTTGTACATGGAGAAATACCTTTCCCCCTTCTTCTTCTTTTCCCCTTCTGCCTCAAGGTTACTCCCTTCATTCTTCTTTCTTTTGGAAGGGTTTTCAGTAGCAGGCTTTGACACTGGTGGGTCCGCCGAGGTTGAAGCAGAGTTTATGTTTATCGTTGTAGTTACGGGCTGGAGGTCATATTCAGTGTTGACCTCGCCTCCTCTACATTGACAAACCTCTGAGCTCGCTTATTAAACTCGGTTAAGGACCTCACCGGTTTTCTCTGCATATCGTCCCAGAGGGGACTTCCTGGTATTACTCCAGCTTGTACAGCCATTAGATGACCGCTCTTATCCACATTTCGAGCTCGGGAAACCTCCAAATTAAACCTCGTAAGGTAGCTTTTCAACATCTCGCCTAGCTGTTGCCGAACGTTGGTCAGAGTTGATGCCTCAGGTCTCACCCCGATCATGGCTTTGAACTACTTCTTGAAATCCTTTGATCGCTGATCTTAAGAAGTAATTGAATGTCTTTTATATTTCTCGAACCAGCTTTTGGCTGGTCCCGTAAGCGATGCTGGAAATAACATGCATCTGAGCTCATAACCCACGTTACTTGCTCTAATTATGGTATTGAATATACTCAGATGGCTGTATGGGTCGGACTTCCCCTCAAAAGGTGGGACATGAGGGATCTGAAACCCTTGAGGAAACGGAGTGTTGGAAATATGGGGAGCGAACGGTTCGAGCTCCTCGTCAGAATCCTCATCCCGACTCCGACCTCGCTCATTTTGCAATAGCCTAAAGGCCTTTTCCAACTGATCAATTCTTTCTTGAACTGGGTCTGCGAGGGGTCTTGCCTGAAATTGACCATCATTGATCACAATTCCAGGCTCGCGCCTTCGCAGAGGATCTTTGCGCCCATTTAGGTGATCTCTTAGGTCCGGGTTTGATTGGTTACCATTACCCCGATTCTAATTCAAGTGCTCTCGCAGGTCGGGGCGGTTCCTGTGGTTCCCAGTATATTTTCGACCTCGATCACGCATACTGACTGATCTAGTAGCTCTTGAGTCGTCACTGGCAAGGCTTGTCGCATGATTATTCCAAGATGGTTCTCTTTCATGCTGCCTCGTCTCTACAGTGCGAGACTTCTTGCAGGTTAGGCGCCTCTACGCTCCATGAAGGCTTCTCTACCACCGTGTCTCCTTCCCGCATGCCTTTCTTCATCATCTTGAACTGCTTGAGTATTCCTGCGAGGCGGTGAAGGGTATCCTATAGGCGATGGAGGGAATCGTATGGGTGACAGTGGTTGCCACCCATTTCGCGGCCTAGACGGTCCGAAGTTCGCCCGTGTTGGGTCGGTAGCATTGTGCGTGTTACCAGGGATTTGAGTCCGAGCCTCTGTAGGGGCTCGGTTATTCCCAGTTCCCACTGGTACCTCCGTCGTTGAATTAACCGGATCCCTAGCTCAGGTACTTCTTCAGGGTCTTGAGGGAACAGATTGCTCTGCTCGTACCGAAGGTTGCTCTGGCCTCCTGGTGGCAGCATTTTTCTGAGGCCGTCCACGAGGCCTGCGGGGAGGAACATGCACGTCCCTCGAAGGTGGGGCTTGGTTCTCACGTGGAGGTGGGGGCTGAGCCACCTAGGCCTCTGCAGCTAACCTATCCCACTCCTCATTCTGTTTGTTGGCCTCGACCAACTGTTTTTTCAGCTGTCGATTTTCAAGTTCCACAATGGGGACGTACCGTTCAGGGTTATAGTACATGTCCTCATCCCTTGGGGCTGGAGGTGCGGGAGGTCCTCGAGAATTGGAGGACTCGCTTCTCTCTTCACTCTCTGGATTTACCATTGGCTGCTTCCCAGGGCGTCTTGGATAGTTTTGATCATTAGCAGGCATAACAGTTCAGGGATCGTACTGCTTAAGGCTCTCAATGAAAGCACCAAACTGTTGACGCCGCTTTTTGTCAACTTAAAATGTAGAGCACGTTAACAGTAAAGAATTATGGCCAGAATGACACAATAAAACAAGAAGAGTTTTTTACGTGGCTCAGCAGTTAACTCTGCCTAGTCCACGAGTCTTTGTTATTAGAACTTAGGAAATTTCTGGAAATCCTTCAGGGATGAATTCTCCAGAGTTTATCTCAAGATCACAAAATTTCGGTCCTTTACAATGGTACATGACTTCTCTATTTATAGAGGAGGTCTTAGAATACTATCCCACACGTTTCGGAAAATTATTCTGTATATTAATAAATTTAATGGCTTTTAAGCCTGTAACTCCTATATACAAGGAAACGTCCCCTGAAAACCAGGGGGCGTGTACTGACTAGTTAATATCTCCTTATTGTAGGGAAGTTACAACAATAATATCTCTTGAATGCATGGACTGTGTCTCTTCAAGTGACCTATTAAGCCGTTCGAGATCAGCAATCAACATCATGCCCGTCTAAGTCTCTGAGTAAAGTACAAGTTGCCTTATTTTCCCGAAATCAGCTCGGAAAGGGTAAATACCACTGAGGCCGCCTTACCTCGAGCTCACACTCATGCCAAGCTTGGGCCACTTGATCCGAGGTCACTCAACAATGGACGTACTCCGATGTTCTGTCTTTCGAGCTTGCAAGAACTTCAAGGCTGCCCATCTTCGAGGTTGCCACCTGCTTTAAAGATTCGGCGTCTAGATTATGAACATGTGTTTTGACTATCGCGAACTCACCCCTGACGGATCCAGCTTTCGAGGTTACAACCTCAAGTCTCGAAATCTGGGTGTAACATCTCGAACCAAATATATTAAAACTAATTAGTTTATTTTATTGATTATTCTAATGATTTAAAATTTGTAAGATAAGTTTATTTCTTATGCACAATTTAATAAAATAAACTAAATCTTTTACTTTCTCATTTTGTTTTGTATACTATTTTGGCTAAATTATTATCTTTTTTTTTAATTGTGTATATAATAAAATATACAAACAAGTTTAATTTAGGCCTCCAATTTAACCAATTAGTTTATTTTTATATTGTTATATGTGCATTAAAGTAATTAGTTATACATTAAACAAAATTAATTTTTTTATTATATGATTTTAATGATCAATTAAACAAGTAAATAAACAATATTTTTTTAAAAAAAATTAGGTGGATTTGTCACTAATATAAACTTTTTGGTTTACATAAGATGTTTTCACGTTTTATTTTGCTTTTTTAACAACATAAATGGTTATCTTTTATTATGTTTAACCTAACCAAATTGTTTATTTTATTATGTTAATTTTTAATAATTGTTCGTAGTTGTTTTAAAAGGTTTAGGTTTTCATGCTGCATTCAAAAACTATAAATGAATATGTACATCACCATATTAGTGTTTATAAATAAACGCTTTTGTTTATTTTTAAATTACATTACCTCCAACGTTTTTGTTTCTGAAAATCTAGATTTTTATTTAAGAAGATTTGTACATGCTTGTAATTATTACAATTATATACAGATTTTAACAAAATTAAAAAAAAAAATTGTGAACATAATATTAAGAAATAGACAAACAATAAAAACTGGAAAAAAAAATGGACATTAATATTATAAGAACCATACCTTGTTGTGAAAAATGGTGAAACTTAATTTATTTACCAAAAAATGCATGACCAGTTACACCATTTTAATGATTTTGAACCCATTGCAAACATTTTTTAATGAGAATATACATTTTTGTTTAGCTTTGACTGATCGGAAAACATGAAATTGCAACTCCGTCAGTCTTGGTTTAATCAAGTATTCTAGTGAAAGTTTTCTATAAAAAAAGTTCAAATTTTGAATTTGGTCGGATTCCTTTGGTTGATATTGGTTGTAGTTATTTTTTTCTTTTTTTTTTGTGTTATTGTTGTTGCATAAGATATGTATTTTTATGGTAAGTTTTTGAGTATGGCTGACAATTATAAAAATAAAGTTATATTTCTCGAAATACTAATATTTTTTTATTTTTGTATATATTTTGTATTATTATTATAATAATAAAAATAGGTAGTATTATTTATGTATATCATTTTATAATCTTGTACACTAATAAAAAAAGCCCAAAAGTATAATTGGCTTAATGTTTTTTATTTAGTAAATATTAATGGGAAATTTACAAAAATACTAAAAATAAGAAATCTAGAAAAAAAAAAGTACAAAAGTACGAAGGGGCATAATAAAAACAACAGACTTTTTTTTAAAACAAAATTGTACAAATTTGTAACAATATTGTTTTTTTTTTTTTGTAACTAAAGTTTACAAGTTTGTATCAATATGTTACAATTTTGTAAACAACATTTGCAAACTAAATTGAAAATTGTAACAAGCAGTAATAAAAATGTTACACATTATTTTTTGTGTTTTTTGTAATATTTTGTATTTTTCAAATTTTTAAAAATTTAAAGTACTATATATAATTTTTCCAATAATAATAGGGAAATTTACAGAATTATGGGAAAAATAACATAAGTTTCTAAAAATATGGTAAAAAAACTTAATAGCTTAAATATATGAGAACTTACTAAAAATACACACTCTCTCTCTCTCTCTTACTTTGCTCTCTCCCTCACATATCTTTCATCCACTCTCATCATTTTCTCTCACAACAATGACAGCCAACTATTTTCTCTCACAACAATGGCAGCTCTTTCACACCGGCAACATAAACGGACGTTGTACCTCCAGTCACTGTCGATGTCATCTCCAGTTCATCTTCTTCTTCTTCGCGATCTTCTTTGCATTCTTCTTATTCTTCTTTGTGTTTTTCTTCTTCTTCTTCATGTTCTTCTTCATCATCTTTGTTGTTTCAGATTTGATTTTTTTTTTTACATCTGGTTTTTTTTCCCAAATCTGTCTAAGTAACCGATTACTGTCACGATCTGATTTTGTTTTTTAGATTTGAGTTTTTTTATGGACCTAGCTATAACCAGTTACATTATTCAATCTTCTTCTTCTTCTTCTGGTTTTAATGTTATTCTTTTTTCTATTTGTTATTCTTCTTCTTTTCCATTTGATTTTGCACTTTAGATCTGATTTTTTTTCTTCCAGCCCTAACAGTAACTGATTACCATCACGATTTGCTCTCTTTTTTTTTTTCTTTTTCAGATTTGATTTTTTTTCACACTTATTTAAGTAATCATGTACCATGACGATTGATTCTTTTTATTCATATCTGATTTTTTTTAGATCTAGCTGTAACCAGTTACGATAACGATCAATTTAGATTTTTTTTTGTTTAGATCTGATTTTGTTTTCACATCTGACTAAATAAGTAGGTGTCATGGCGATTTTTTTTAGATTTGACATTTTTTTTTAAACCTAGCTGTAACCAGTTACAATTATGATTAATTTAGATTTTTTTGTTTGGATCCTATCTTTTTTCCAGGTATGGCTAAGTAATCAGTTACCATCACAACTTAGTTTTTTTTTTCAGATCTATTTTTTTAAACCTAGTTGTAACTAGTTACCTTCACGATCAATTTAGTTTATCTTTTTAATATTCATTTAGTATTTTTATAATAGTACATTACTGGAAAAAATCAAAATTATATTTATAATTGAAACCAATTACTACCACACTACTTAAAAAATAAAACTAATTTTGACAGTGGTAACCAGTTACCACACATCACTAAAAAAAATTGACAGTGACATATGATTACTACTACATAAAAAAATCAAAATTGTTTTAACAATGATAACCGATTACTACAGAGAAAATATTGAACAAGATAAAAAATGAAAGAAAAGAAGAAGAAAAAATAGTAATATAAAACATGGTGAAGAAAGTCTCAGTTTTTTTTTTCCAAAAAATAATGTCAAAAACAATTAATAAAATATGAATGACAAATAGATTAAAATTATAAAAATAACCTCAAAGTATATTAAAACTAGTTATGTGTTAAAATTAAAATATGGTATACAAATAAAATATTTGTTAATAAACAAATAATATTAAAAAAAAATCGGAAATGTAAGTTACATTATACCCTCGCAAAACATTAAAACCAGTTTCCTAACTTTAAATTGTTAAAATATGGTCTAAACCTATAATATTACATAAATATGGGAAAAAAACTCATAAAAATGAGAACAAATCAAAATTCTCATATAAAATATTAAAGGAAAAAAAAAGTCATATTTATCAAACTTTCTAAAAATATCTCATACTTCGCGTAATTTCCACATAATAATAAGAAAACTTTACAAAAATATGGAAAAAATAAATTACTTTCTATATTTATGGGCATAAAACTTATGCCACAAAATATGGTAACTCTAGCAAAAAAAAAAAAAAAATTAAATATGGGAATCCCATAAAATATTATGAACAAAATACCATAAATAAAAATATACACACTCTCTCTTACTTTCCCATTCTCTCCATCTCTCATGTATATTTCATTCGCACTCTCCATTTTCCCTAACAACAATGGCAGTCAACCATTTTCTCTCACAACAATGGGAGCTCTCTCATACTGGCAAATGAACGACTTACCTCCAGTCACCACCGACGCCGTCTTCGATTTTTCTTCTTCTTCATCATCATCATCATCATCATCATCATCATCATCATCATCATCATCATCATCTGCTTCTTCTTCTTCTTCTTCTTCTTCTTTACGTTCTTCTGCATCTTCTTTGTTGTTTCAGATCTGTTTTTTTTTTTTTTTTTTTCAGATTTGGTTTTCTTTTTCAAATCAGATAATTTTTCCAAATCTGTCTAAGTAACCAGCTATTGCCACGATTTTTGTTTATTTTCAGATCTGAGTTTTGTGGACTAAGTTGTAACCAGTTACCTTATTTAATCTCCTTCTTCATGGTAGTTTTTAAATTTGATTTTGTTTTTTAGATCTGATTTTTTTATAAAACTATCTTAGTAACTAGTTACTGCCATAATTTTGTTTTGTTTTCAGATTTGAGTTTTTTGTTGACCTAGTTGTAACTAGTTACTTTATTTCATCTCATTCTTCATGGTTGTTTTTAAATCTTATTTTGTTTTTTAGATCTGGATTTCTTTATAAAACTACCTAGGTAACCAGTTGCCTTCTTCGATCTTCTTCTTCTTCTTCTTGGTTATTTTCATATATGAATTTGCTTTTCATATGATGTTTTTTTTAAAGATTTGGCTAAGTAACCAATTACCAATTAATTGTTATTTTGATAGGGGTAACCAATTACCACTTTCTACTTCTTATATTAATATTTTTTAAGTTTTTTTCTAGGTTTGGCTTAGTAACTAGTTATCAATTAATTATTTTAATAGGGGTAACCAGTTACCTTCTTCTTCTTCTTTACTGGTTATATTCTTATTTGCTTTTTTATTCTTTCCAAATCTGCCTGTAACTAGTTACAATTCACTCGAGTACTTACCATGACAGTTAAAATTGATAGTGGTAACCGGTTACCGCTATATTACTAAAACTCCAAAATTATTTTTATAGTGGTAACCGATTATTATTTAAAATGAAATTAAATGTCATATTTACATGTCCAACAATAATTTAAAATATATGTATAACGAAAGTAACCCAGACATCATCATCATCATCACAATTAGTGAATACCAATTTCATCACCTCGTATTTGAATGTATATATAAAAGTAGTATAATAAAAATAATAATATATATCCATATATATATATGTAGAAATGTGTACTGTTTTAAATTCTTATATATGTATATACATATAAAAATAATAATAACAATAATTTATATGTATATATATATGATGGAAGAAATTATATGGTTTTATGTATATGATTAATTGTATATATAAATATATGTATATTTATTATTAACTTAAATATAATTAAAAAAATATAGTAATTAAAAAAATCAATATTGAAGTTTTGTATTAAGTATATGATATATTTTAATAAAATTACAAAAATATGGAGAAAAAATCTCATAAAAAAGTAAACAAATAAATTATTTCATACATAGATTAAGGAAAAAAAAGTCATATTTATCAAACTTTTACAAAAAAAATCTCATATTTAATGAAATTTCCCCTAATAATAATGGTCTAGAAGTGGCCTGATTTCAGAAACCATATTTGGGCTTAAATAGGAATATGGGTTGGCATAATAAAACGGATTGACCCTAATTTGAGCCCTACACAACACGAATAGGTCGTGCCTCTCAGTCGTATTGTGTTAACCTTCTCAAGCCCACACTCTTGAACAAATCGCTTATAACATTTATAGTTGTCACTTCGTACTCTAATATTTTATGGGTTTAATTGTGAACATGTTGCACTAATTGATTCTCATATATTTATCATTAATATTCTATTATTCTTTACTTATTTTTCAATTATGTATTTATTTAACTATAATCTTATGTAAGTAATTTCTAATTTGAGTGCGGATGGGTGATCACGTGTTACGATAAATTTATGAATTATAAAAAAAATTATAAATTGGTTAAATAGTTCATGTATATAAATTTAACTAGAGATTAATGAATTATCACATCGGTCATAAATAAATGTTTGAACATTATAAATTAATAGGTCAATGTCACTATCAACTTTTTTCTCAATCGTCGTTTTGAAGTTGTTTTTTTTTTAGATGAATTACAGACAAAGAGACACAAACGAGACTCAACCACCCATGAGGGCCTTGTCTTCAGCGAGAGCCATAGATGCCATCGGGGGAACTCCTCCTTCCCAGCAGCTAGTTTCTTGATACAGAATAGCAAATTTGCCTATCATATGTGCCACACCGTTCGTCGATCTAGGACCAAACCGAACGGAGAGAATTCTCTGGTCTTCTGCCTCCCTCCTTATATCAGACACTAGTAAATCCAGATCACCACTCTCTTCCGGTGGTCTGTTGAGCATTCCAACCGCTAGGCTGCAGTCCGAAACTATCAGCCCCCCTTTAAGATTGAACATCTTACTGAGTTTAATGCCCTCTTGAATGGCTAGCAATTCGGCTACAAGAGGGTCATAGGCACAATTTATGAATGTACAGCTTGAAGCGATTACCTTTCCCAAGCTGTCCCTGATTACCACGCCACTACTGCAACAGCCTTGATTCTTGTTCACTGCCGCATCCACATTGATCATGATCTCTCCCTCAACAGGAGCAGTCCACGTTTGATGAGCGGAGTTAGTTTTGACTAAAGAGGCAGCTTGGCTTTGGACAAACTCCTCAAGATAGTTGGCTGCCCATTCCACCACAGCTGTAGCCTCCGGGTTCCATTTCCTGAAAGCCTCGTTGTTGCGATTGTTCCAACACTGCCAAGCCAAAATAATAAAGAATCCAAATTTGTCTTTGGGAAGCTGAAGCGAGATTCTGTACAGGAAGGAGATCGGGTCCTCCAAATTCCTCCTTGCTGAAACCCGCCACCTTCCAGACTTGATTATTCTTTGGGCATTGCCATATTGCGTGGTACCAGTCCTCTCTCTGGCTGGAATCCCCACACCTGCAGCACCCCTGATCCTTCCTTAGTTTCCTGCAAAACAGAACACTGTTAGTGGGAAACCACCTGTTGCTTAGCTTCCATAGGAATTGTTTAATTTTAGGAGGGACTCTCATACTGCACATTTTTTTCCACCAACTTTCAGTTTCCCTCATATCTAAGCCTTCTTCCCTTTCTCTGTCACGAATAGCAACTTGGTAGCCGCTGCGCACCGAATAGTCACCATTTTGGTTGTAATGCCATATCATTTTATCTCTAGAGTCCAGTGGCCCTGGAATAATGCTCAAAATACTATTTGCATCCTTCTTAGTGAAGATATTTCGGATGAAGTTCTCATCCCACGCTCCATCAGCTCTCCTAAGGTCAATCACTCTAAGACCCGAAGGCAGCTCGGGTTTTTCCAGAAAGGTGAAATTCAATGGTCTCGTCAGCCATTTATCCTCAACAATTCGAACCTCCTCTCCCGAACCAATTCTCCAGCGTGTTCCTACTTCGATTATTTTCCTCCCCCATAGGAGACTCTGCCATATGAAGGATGGAGCAGAACCCATCTTCGCATGCAACAACTCACAATTACTGTGATAACTAAATTTGAGAACTTTAGCAACCAGGGATTCAGGGAATCTTTCTAATCTCCAACATTGTTTAGCAAGCATGGCTTTATTGAAGAGTTCCATATCTTTGAAGCCTAAGCCTCCTCTAAACTTTCTTTTACACAACACTTCCCGCTTGCACCAGTGAATTCTTCTTCTCTTCTCAGATGAGCCCCACTAGAATTTAGCGGCAATACTATGAATACTATTTATCAAATTAAGAGGGAGTCTAAAACAGTTCATAGCATAATTCGGCATTGCCTGCACCACTGCCTTTATTAGGACCTATTTCCCAGCCGCAGAGAACAAAGATCTCTTCCAACCCTTTATCTTATTCTAAATTCGGGCTTTGATTGATTTAAAGGTCTCCCGCTTTGATCTGCCAACCAATCCCGGGATGCCCAGATACTTCTCAAAATGCTCCGTAATTTTAACCTAAAAAATCTCTGCTATCTCTGAAGTTGTTTTGAAGTTGTTTGAATAGTTCATAATTTATACATAAATAACCAAGACATTAAAATTATTGAAATTTCTTAGAAATTAAAGATACTTTAATTGATGGAAAGTGATATGCCACGCTGCACGTGTTACTGTTTTATAAATAGGAAATTATATTTTATATAAAAATTTTAACAAAGTTTGCAAAAATATGACTTTATTTTTTTTAAGAATTTTTACTTTTATGGGTTTAGTTTTCCATACTTTTGTATAAAAGTTTTTTTATGTCATAATTTTACTTTTATTCAAGTTTATCAATTTGGAAGGGTATGTTTGTAATTTAATCTTTTTATATTAATTTTATATAACTATTTTTATGTTAAATTTTTCTTTAGGTGTTTTGTAATTTTTTTTTTTGTAATATGAATTATGTATATTATTATTTTTTATTTATTATAATATTGTTTTAGATTGTACGTTTTTCATTCAAATCCTAGATAAGGTAACTAGTTACTTGATTGATCTTTGACAGTTATGTAAAAAAAATAAAAAAAATTCTAGAGCTAGGTCAAATGACATGTATCAGGAGGGGTAACCAGTTACCCTAACAGTAGTAACATTCTACTATAAGAAGGGTAACCACTTATCATACGAAGGGTGACAGGTTACTCATATTAAATATAAAAAGAAATGTCAAATTTGAAGGAAAAAGAGGAAGAACATATCATAAAAAAATGAAAAAGAAGTAACTATGCTTTTAGTAATATAGGTAACCAGTTTTCATAAAGAAGCCAGAAATATACACACACAAAACAGGAAGGTAACCCGTTACCATAGACCTGGAGAAAGAAAAAAAAACAGATCCACCCATTTTCTCTCTCTAATTTACAATAATACCCTAGTTTGGCTAATGCGTTTTTGTTTTAAATTTAGCTTCCATATTTTATTAATTTTACCAATACAAGAAACCAAAATTTTTGTTGAAGTTAATTATTGATGATGGTGATAAAATAGAACAAAAAAAAAATTATTTGGGCTGTAAAAAATGATTGTCATTCGTGGAGATTGGCGGAGGGCGACGGAAATGGTATAGATTAAAAAGAGAGAAGTGGCCCTTTTATAAACGTCAAAATAAAGCATATTTTGGCACGCTGAGAAACAAGCATATTTCTTTTAAAAAAAATTGCACCAATCTCAGCGACCCATCAGATTTCATGGTGATGATCCCCTATCTCGATGGGTAGGCCAGCCAAGATAGAGTTGACATATTTGCCTAATTTTTTTGTAGTGAAGGTAAGTCATAGGATTTATTTTTAAGTTATATCATAAAAAAGTAAATATAAATCCTATCTTTTTTTTTTAAAAAAAAGGAATGATTCCATAGAATAAGAAGCAAACCCTTAGCTACCCAATGGATATAACAAACCCTAATTCACATCCAGCAACATAGACGCAGAAT
This sequence comes from Humulus lupulus, assembly GCF_963169125.1. Classification (NCBI taxonomy): domain Eukaryota; kingdom Viridiplantae; phylum Streptophyta; class Magnoliopsida; order Rosales; family Cannabaceae; genus Humulus; species Humulus lupulus. Next base: position 7,241,749 of record NC_084798.1, read on the forward strand.
CATCTTGAGTACAAAGGCATATCAAAATCAATGCTTTGTTAAAGAAATGGGTCACTAGATTCCCGAATAAGAAATCAAGTGACAAAGATCACAAGGACTTCTAACTATCATGACAACCAAACACAAATCCTAATCTTTAGGATGACCAAGTCCCAGACCCCGCCAGATTCGACCCCAAGCACACGTCCCAACTAGACTAAAACCTAGAGTAGCCCCAACACTTTCCTCTCGTGACTGGAGAACACCACCAACCCCAGATCATGTCCATGCAATCCTCAGAACTAGGGAATCCACCCTCTAAAGGAAGCCTCGACCCCCACTTAAGCCCTCAGATTGCTAGGATCCCCTCTGCACCCACACAAGCTAACAATGTAAGGACCCCTACACACAAACAGCCCCGCCGGAAGACAAGATGCCTCTATCTCCAACCACCAATCCGAGGAGAAGAAACTGGCCTAATTATTGATGTAGCTTTTCTTTTATTAATCTTAAAATACTACGTACTCTCTATTTCAGAAATTATATAAAGAGACCCCTCGAGTATAAACATTAATTTTTTTTTATGCTAATGCCCAACAAAAATTATAGACAACTATGTCTTACTATTTTATCCAAAGTTCTTCCGACAAAGAAGATTTGAGTAGTCAACATTGGATGTTGTTTTTTAAATAGTAGCCAACTAAAAAGCAGCATTAAAGAAATTATTGCACTAATTATATAATGCAATATTTTGTGTTCTGACATTACTGTCTTTATTCTTTACTGTATTTACAAAATAAATAAATAAATAATCCATTTCTTCATGCAAATGGGCAACACTTTTTCCAAGGATTAATGTTAGACTATACACATAAAAATTACAAAGTCATATTTCAATTTAAATTATGTATATTTTAAAGTTGGGACCACATCAATTTTAATTATGTGGTACACATTGTTGTGTGTCCTAATTATTACTCTTTTTTCATAATTAATTTATAATTTTGAGCATTTATTTATGACGCGACCCTAACCAAACTAAATTAATATTCTATAATTTTTTTGAGAAATTTATATGCCAACAAAGTCTACGTACGTGCCGAATAGACCAACAAAGTCTCACCCAATTTACAAGTTACAACTCAAAGCAAGTATAATTTTCAACATAGGATTTTATTTACGAAAAATAATTAATTTGAAACTGCAACTTGGGAGACTTAATAGTAAGACTTTTCTCCATGTAATAATAACCACATAATAATGACTTGAAAAATTATCAATAACAAAAGTTTCTTGATTTTAATCTGTCAAAAAAATATGCATGTGCATTAATGTATATCGTTCATTTTCTATCTCGATCAATCAAATTAAATTCTTGAAAATTTCGTAATTTTAATGTCTTGATCGTATGGCATTACGAACATTATCTTAATTTGAATGAAATTAAAAATTGACTTGTTAATATAGCTACTCATGACCTTTTAATTTTTGTTTGTTTTTAATAGATATAGCTTTCTATACATTTACTTTTGACATTTTCCGTCTTTAATATTATATATGAAACCAGACATTTTTACTTTTGGCCATCAAACTTTGGCTCATCTAAGAAGATGGCTAACTTATACCACTTCTAATGTAGTATGTAAAATTTGTGTTAAATTTAACATAAAAAATGAATTAATGTTATATTTGGTTCAAAATTTGTAATTGTGCTTCAATGCACAAATTGAAAATTAGCACAAAAAAATCAATGATTTATTTAATATTTATTGAGAATATACAAAAATTAATTTTTTTATTATCTAAATTATGTACTCCAAGAAAGTAGTATGGTAAATAAAAAAATAGTATTTATTGATGTACAAAATCTGACTCACGCTATATTTTGTGTCAAATTTGACATAACTTTTAGCATGTGTCAAATTTGATATACTTTTTGGAATACTATTGAAGTCATATTTTTTGTAAGATGTGCTAAATATAGCATTGTACCTACTTTTTGGCACTCCATTGAAGATGCTCTTAAAAATAGCAAGAGTCATTCCATTCAAAAACCACTACAATAAAAAAGATATTTCATATCACATTTTTATGTGCTACACAATATATAATAGCAAAAGTATTTTTTGCGTCAGTGGAGCACTGTCACAAATGTTAAAAACGAGTATTTTTTGCGTCAGTTGGGCATTGTCACATAAAGTATTAACTATGGAAATTGCAAATGTTTATTCCAATTTCCCTGGCCTATTTTGATAAAAAAAATCAGCAATAGAAACAGAAAGACAACAGCTGAAACAGAAAAACAGCAGTATGAAGAGAAAAACAACAGTATAAGTTCTTATAAACATTTATCTAGAGTTAACATTTGTGATCAAAACTATAAAAGTAATTCAAATATCAAAGTTAATATATGTACTCTTGTGTTCTAAATTTCTAAGTGTTAAACCTATTTAAACTAAAATTTCCTCACCCACTTGCTCATTTGCTAATTGAGATACGCCATAATTGATTCAGTCCACTCATCCCGTATCTCATTGATTTCGTCAGCCGAATATGGACTCATATTCGTAAACTAATTAGAAAATATTTAAAATAAAAAGTTAGAAATCATCCAAATAAAATCATGAACGATAGTTTAAATGAAAATTAAAAAGCAAAACAATACCTTATTTTTCAAGTAGGCCTTCGGTCTAGGCTGTGAAATCAAGTCTCTAGCAAATTTCATAATGTAAAAGCCACACTCGGTTGGCCCAGTCTGGTTTCGACACTATTACAACATAGTTATCCAAAGTTAAGTATTATATTTAGTAAGTTATTATAATAGAAATATGTCAAAAAGTTGAATACGATAAGTAATATAATTTACTTTCCTTAGGAACACAAACTTTTAGATTGATTGACTCTTTTAGTCTTCGGTGTGTATCATATTGATCCAACGCCCTGCACACAATATTAATATTTACCCATATATGATTTTGAAATAAAATCATAAATTAATTAAGTAAAATGAAAAACTTACATGATAATTATCTCCTTGATTTCCGAACGGAAATGTGAGTTTACAGGATTCAAAAAAGCTACCGAATGACTATGGGGCTGAATTAATACTTACATCCAATGAAAGCTACAATAAAAAAAACTTGTGTAAGATATTTATCAATAAACAAAATATATGAATATAAAATTAAGTTGAATTACTTATTGTTCCAAGGACAAATTAGAAATTGTGTCTCTAGCTCCATCTGTAGAAACCGATCAAAGAGATTTTTAGCACGTATTTCATTGGTTCCTGCATTAGTGGACACTAAAGCGGGATGCATAAGTGTACATGTGGTTCAATCCCTTCGTTTGCACCAAATCATCGAGGAAGCTACATATAATTAAAAAACTCTTAAATTTCAAGTTAAACTAAATAAAATAAGTTTATAAACACCATTGTACCTCATATATAATGTTAGCTTAGTCTGTCCAATCATCTCATAGTTGCAAAAGTGGAGGATATAATATTTCCCTAACAAAGCGATAGTTTGGAATCCAAATACCCTTTCAACAATTGGAATTTCTACCACGCAGTCAGCTTTCCATTTATCAATAAACTTCACCAAACACCTCAATATTTTTGTGATAGGCACTTCTGTAGGCTCCTGTGTCAATGCCTCTATTCTTTTATTTGATTGTCATGGTTGTTGAGTAGAGGGAACAAGTGGCTCTTTCGTTTGTTAATTAGTTAGAACCCAATGTTGTGGCCATCCAACATCATATCCGACTGCTTGTCCAACCAATGTATAACCTTCCATTGTAAGCGGATATGGTAAACTAGCATTCTCTTGAATGGCTACCTCAACTCTGACACGATAATTTCCAGGAGGCAGTTGAACGCTATGTATTTCTGTGCAACATGTACTTATAAGTTTCCCCTCTGCAACTATATTTTGTGTCGAACCAAGACACAACTTACAATTAATCTGTTACATTCCAATTAATCTGTTAGACTTTTCGATAAACTAGTTTATTTTTACTGTATCAAATATATGCAATAATGAATTAATAAGAAACTATTGCCTCATCAGGAAAATTTGACTGTGGTGGTGGGGGAGCACATGGTGCCCGCGTCGGTGGTGGAGGAGCAAGTGGTAGCTGTGAGGGTGGTCGGTGAGCATATGATGTCCATGTCAGTGGTGGAGAGGCATATGGTGTGTGTGGTGTGTTTGAGGCTCCTCCTACACCCGAACCAGATGCATTTGATGATCCAAATGCACCGCTCTGTTGAGATGCAATATGCACCATCAACTGGTTTAACTTTTCCTCCTGTTGACGTGCCCTTTCTTTAGATTGACGCCATTTCTCTTCAAGGTCTTTATAATGAGCATCTTCCACACCTTTTTGTTTGTGACTGAATCTTTTTGGCAGTGGGACATGAAAAAATTGACGGGGAGCGACATGTGCACTGATCCTCCTAACACGTCCCCCATGCTCTGGAGTGCCTAATGCCATTGTTAGTATATCGTTTGAACCTTCCTCCACCAACTCGCCTTCTGCTAATTTTTTCCTGTATTCCGCCTATATACATAGTAAATAAATCGATTAGAATTTAACACACACATTAATTATTACAATTATTTTAAAAAATCAAAGAACACTTACAATCTTATTGACCACATCTCGAGCTTCTTCATCAATAACTTCTCGATTCTTGTTCATCCGTGCTCGTGTCCACATCTCAGCTCTATCATATTCGATCAACTCATGACCCAATTCCTCTTCCATTTGTTGCTTTACCAGTGCATAACCACCACGTCCTGAGTGATGTGGATACTTGTTTTGAGCCCGAGCATTTTGTTTTTGTTTTCTCATCTCTTCCCAGTCCGGGGTTAGTCTTTTTGCAACAAATTTTTCCCAATCTTCAAGTTTGTAATACTTGATGTAGTCTGATGGCGGCTTGGCAAGAAGCTTAGGAGCTACATTCTTATATACATATATAAGATCTTTTGTTAGTCTTGTTTTCCAATTTCTCCATGTTTTTCCTGCTTCTTTGAGGACGTCTGTTTTAGAAGAATTTGGAAGTTTGAACGTTTCCTGCACAAACGAACCCAAAAATATTACACTTTTCTCAATATATTAATTCGTTATGATAAATTGAATAGTCAATATTATAGCTTACCTGTATTTGACCCCAGTCTCTTTTTTATCCTTTGGCATTTGTTTCCAATTGTCGATATCTAAAGGAAGGGTTATGTGTGATAGAAGATCGATGGTGCTGTTCATCTTGATCCCCCCCTTTTCCTATCGCTCGACCAAAACGATTGTACTCGACCTCATAATTGCGACCCTCACTTCTTGCTTTGAATACATCACTATAGTTTGATTTACCCCTATACTTCTTATCTTGTGTATTTGTTGGTGCGGTAGGATTAATCCCCTCCAGACCATTACCATGATCATCAACAAACGGATCGCCCTCTTCATCATATGATGGATCCATAATCAATGTACCTGCAATTAAGTAAACACAAATATTATCTAGTATAAACTTCACAAAATACATAAAAACAAAATCATAAAATTAATATATATACCTTTAATTATCTACCCACAACCCTTCACCATTCTCGCGTATATAGTCATCATCATTGTCAATGGTGACATCAATAGGCGATGAATCAATGGTAAATGTTTCTTGTTCAAGTATAATCTCATCGCTCCCAGACTCTTTGATCAAATAATATTTCGGTTGACTTCTTAGGAAAACTGACCATCGAGCATCTACTGGATCACTCACATAAAATACTTGCTTGGCTTGTGATGCCATTATAAAGCAGTCAAATTTATGTCCTATTTGATTTAAGTCCACTAGTGTGAATCCTAAGTCATCTATTTTGACCCCATTATCACTTTTCACCCAATCACACAAGAAGATAGGAATTTGAATAGTCACATAATCTAGTTCCCAAATTTCTTTGATCACCCCATAAAATGTCATATCGCAATTTATGGGATTTTTATCTTTGGAACTAGATATTTGAAAAGTCTGGGCGATAATAGTAACACAAACTATTTTGTGTCTTTCTAATATTATCACGTTCTACGGTGTTGAATTGAATACCGTGAATATAATAGCATTGATACTTAATTACACTCATTGAAGGACCTCGTGCTATCCATTTTAGTATTTCAGACACTTTGTTTGCGGTGTTAATTAGAACCTCTAGAATACAATAAAATAAAACAAAGTATATTAAATTCTAACAAGCTAAAATACAATAACACTCAAATAAGAACAACACAAGTATTTTACCTCATTCTCGAACCAAGTGCTGAAATTTCGATAATGTTCATCTTGTACCCATTTTTTATTCCGAGACTTATTAGGATAAGTGGTCTTGATCCAATTGAAATGTCCTCTTCAAGAAATATCATCTATATCATTGTCAATATAATGAAAGAGAAAAATAAGATTGATCATGCATATGTATGAGAACTTACTCGATGTATGGTTGAACATCATCAATATTTTGTAAGACTAGGCGATGTGCTTCATCTCTATCAGATTTATTTACTTCAGAGACAACACCACCTCTACCACCTTTACTTATTTCAAACTCAATTTTAGAAAAACATAGTCCAATGCTCGCAGCACCTGATAAGTATTCTGAGCAGAACTCCATTGCTTCTTCAACGATGTAGGATTCAACTATGCAACCCTCAAGTCTACTTCTATTTCTAACATAACCTTTTAAAACCTTCATATACTGTTCAAATGGGTACATCCATCTCAAGTATACTGGTCCACACAATTTTACTTCTCTCACCAAATGAACTATTAAATGAACCATTATGTCAAAATATGAAGGTGGGAAATACTGCTCCAACTCACACATAGTTATCACGATATTTGTTTGAAGATTGTCCAAATTCGACACATCTACCACTTTACAACAAATAGATTTAAAGAAAAAGCATAGTTTGGTAATTGCATATCGAACTTTTTTGGGTAACACAGAACAGATAGCTACTGGTAGAAGATGTTCAAGTAGTGTATGATGGTCATGAGACTTCATTCCAACTAAATTCAAAATTTTCATATCTACAAGAGAAGAAATATTTGAAGAATAGCCTTCCGGTACTTTTACATTCGACAAAGAATGACATACACTTCGTTTTTCTTCTTTAGACAGGGTATAACACGCAGGTGGTAAATAGGTTCGTCTCTCACCAACCTCTGGTTGTAACTTACTGCGTATACCCATTACTTTTAAATCCAACCGAGCTTTGATTCCATCCTTACTCCGACCAGGAATATTCAGCAATGTACTAATTAAGCTATCTGACACGTTTTTCTCAATGTGCATTACATCCAAGTTGTGCCACAAAACCAAATGCTCCCAATACTCAAGCAAAAAAAAAAAAAGATTTCTTCTTCCAACAACCTGTCGCACCATCTACAACCTCCTTTGTTTTTTCACGTCCAACATTTTTTCTCTTATTTGTAAAATTTCTAGGTTTTCCGAACTTGCATTGGACTTTGTTCAACTTTGTTAACAATTGTCCTCCAAGTAAAGGTGGTGGAGCCTTTCCAAATTCAGGTTTACCATTAAAGGCATCTGTCAAACTTCGAAATTTATGTTTTTTAGATAAGAACTTTCGGTGTCCCATATAAGAAATCTTTCTAGAATGTTTTAAATATTCAGAATGAGTCCCTTCTTCCCAAATGGGACATGCCTTGTATCCTTTCACACTAAATCCAGAAAGATTACCTAAGGCAGGAAAATCATTAATAGTCCACAACAACACTGCTTTAAGATTAAAATTTTCTTTCTTATAAGCATCGTAAGCATTAACCCCCTTATACCACAATGTGCTCAAATCATCAATTAAAGTAGCTAGGTATACATCAATATCATTTCCAGGTTGTTTAGGACCAGATATCAACAAGGTCAACATGGTAAACTTCCTCTTCATACACAACCATGGCGGTAGATTATAGATGACTAGCATTACAGGCCAACAACTATATTTACTACTAAGGGAATTGTGTGGATTAATTCTGTCAACAGAAAGAAATAAACGAATATTCCTCGGTTCATTCCCAAATTTCGGCTATTTAACATCTACTGTTTTCCAAGCTGGCGAGTCAGCTGGATGTCTTAGCTTGCCATCCTTTACTCTATCTTTAACATGTCAAATTAAATTTTTAGCATGATCATCATTTCGGTACAACCTAACCAAACGAGGTATCGGTGGTAGATACCATAAAACCTTTGCAGGGATACCTTTTCTAACTGCATCTATAATTTTTTTCTTTTGCCATCTAGACTCGCCACATGTCGAACATGCAATTGCATCAAAAAATCTCTTTCGATATAAGATGCAATTATTAGGACAAGCATGTATTTTTTCATATTGCATGCCTAACGAACGCAATGTCTTCTTCGCTTTATAAAATGAAGACGGCATTTCATTACATTTGGGTAATAATTCTCCTAAAAATGTTAACAACTCTGTCATTCCCTTATCACTCCAACCATGTTTGGCTTTTAAGTTATACAATCTAAGCAGTGCTGATAATTTAATGAACCTTGTACAATTAGGGAAAATAGGTTTCTCAGCATCTTCTAAGATTGACTGAAATTTAATTGGATCCACATGTGATTCATATTGTGCATCATTAATCATCTTTGCAACATCAAAATACTTATTATTCTTAGATGGTCCCTTATCAGTCTCTTTCATTCTTTCACCGTGCAAAAATCATACTTTATAACTTTTGTCTATTCTATTCCTAAATAAGTGAACCTATATCCATCACATAAATACAATAAATTAAGTAATCAAACAAACATGCACAATTACAACCTTATATCACCGCAGCACACAGTCCCAGATCCTATCTTCACAATTTTATAATTCGTACATGCTACTAAGTTCAATATATTAATTATACATTAAGGTTTAAAATATTACCTCTAATATAAAATCCTCCAAAGTTTGATCTCACCAACAAAGTTGTCAACAAAATACATACTCAAATATAACATTATACAAAAAAAATAATAAAAAGCTAACAAAATATAAACAAAAATATCATAAAGCTATATTGTAACTAAATAAACAATAAAGTGCTTAAAGAAAACAAATAATTTGTTATATGCACTCATTTGTTTACTTAAACCCGAAATAATTTTTTTTAAAAAAAAAAAAAAGTTAACAACTCACATAAATAAAAATCGACTATAAATATCCTAACTAAATCAATAATAAAATATAACTTAAAAAAACAAACAATTTTAATATATACCTATTTAACCAATTAAACCCAAATTTAAAAATAATTTTAAAAAATTAACAAAATATAAACAAAAATTTACTAATAATAATCAAACTAAACAATTAATAAAAAAACACTTATACAAAATATATACATTAATATATATATATACTCATTTACATAGTAAATTCGAAATTTAATTAAATTAAAAAAAGTTAATAAAAAATAAATAAATTATAATAAAATTTTTTTAAGAAATAAAATATTAAAATGCAAGGTTTAAACCTAAAACAATTTCATAATCATTAATATAAAACTATCTAAAAATTAAAAATCCGAAATATACTCAATTTATTAAAAAAAATCACAAAAATGAAATTTAAATCATAAAAATTAATAAAATTACACTTACTTGAATAAATTGAACAATGTGGGTTCTTGATGTAGAAAACCCCAAAAAAACCAATAAAGATTATGGGTTTTCAAACTATAATCTTCAAAAAAACAAAATCTATACAAAAAATAAAAAAAAAACTATATATAAGTTTCATAAACATATATAAATCAATATTTTGACATTAAAATTGAAAAAAAAAGGCTAAAGACGTACCTAAATGAGTAGAACTTCGGTTGGGCGCCGCTGGTTTATGAAGGAAACGATTCTGAAATGTTTTGAGTTAAATGGGGCTCGGCTGGGGACGATGAGGGTTTTATGAAAATGAGGTTCAGTTGCGTCAGTGGGGCACTGACGGTAATGGGCGTTTGCGTCAGTGGGGCACTGACGCAAACGGTCCCATTAAACAGCGTCAATGTACGTTATGACGCAATTGGACCCTCATTTGTGGCAGTGTCCAACCGCCACAAATGCTAATTCTTGGTCAACAGCGTCAGTCAACTGCATTGACTGACGCGTTTGACTGACACAATTGCCCTTTTTTGTAATAGTGTCACCTTTTCTTTGAGTGCCGTCTCTCTAAGAAGATACTTGATTTAATTTTTGCTTGGATGAGATTTAGAGCCTGACCTGGTGAGTTTACTAGGTGGATAGTTTGGATTGCAAGTAGTAGACCTGGAATTGTTTCCTCTATTATAAATTTGATTTTGGCTGCTGTTATTTACTATATCTGGAAGAACCGAAACAGGTGTATTTTTTATGGGTGTTCTTTGGCAGCTGATTGTATAGCAAGGGATATCATTAATATAGTGCAGTACATATTTTTCATAGTTACAAATAGGAAGCTTTCTCTTTAGGAACAGAATTTTATAGGAAATCTTCCATTTAATTAATTGGGGTGTTTAGTTGGTTTCTTTATTTGTTTGTACAGTATTGATTGGATGGTTTGTGGGTGAATTGCCCCTTCTGTTGTAATGGTTGCTTTGTTCAATGAAGTTTATTTTCTTCTTGATAAAAAAAAAAAATAATAACCACATTGTAATGACGTGAAAAATTACTCTAGTGTAAAATAAAAATTCAATGAAGACTTGAGATGAGTAACCAAAGCAAGCTGTTTTATGAGATTTGAACGTAAATGCAAAGGGTTGATCAATTTTGACTTTTCATTCTTTCTTTCTAAATATGCCTTGAAAATACAGTAAGTCCCAATGGCATTTTCGTAGTACCACACCAAGATCGTGGGTATATTTGTACCCCAAATCCTTATAAAAGTATACATAAACATATATTGATACACAGAAGATAAGTAATATAATTTCTGAAGAAGAAGAAAAGATGATGAAGAAAACAGTGGTTGCAGCGGCTATGATTATTTTATTGGTGTTTTCTTACACTGAAAAAGTGGAAGCCCGCCTTGAAAAAAGATGCGACGACACTTGCTCAGATTCCTGCCAAGGAACCAGTAAGTTCTACTCTCCAATTATTACTGTAATTTCCAAATTGGGTCAGAAGCTATGATCTTTATATAGCCAAAATATTGGTGCTTCAGATATGGTTCATAGGAAATGTTATATCTGTGATAATTTCCAGAATAGCCAAAAACTTATAAAAAGAAAAAAATCTTGCTTTTGAGAAAGGGAACAAACTACTTGAAGCTAATACATCGTTTTGTTTTATAATATATTCTGATAAATTTTCCTCAGAATCCTTCACTTTTGATCTGAAGGATGGAGCATGCTATTTGGCACTATAGATTTTTATCCTGTCCCATATAAATATATATATATATTTATTCTATTTTAAATTAATTACGCAATATTAAATTGCACCAACGTCATCTGAACGTTTTGAACATGTAGTACTTGAAGAGCTAAGGTCTAAATTTTTATGTGCGCAGAGGAAACGATGGTAACGTGTCTAAGAAACTGCCAGATACAATGCAGCCATCCACCTCCAGGTAATGCGGTCCAAATAATTCTCACACTTGGAACGTAGTATATTTGTTGCTTCTTCTTGCAAGTTGGTACCTGTTTTTGTGCTGAGATATTTAAATGCATATATACACTACAATTGCCATTTCTTTTTAGTTTTATTCACCTCTATTAGTTTTTAAAGAATAATTTGTGAAAATCATCCGTCAAATATGTCATAGCCCTTTTACTTTAAATTTGTCGTTAAATACGTTTTAAGTAGCAAAATTAATCTTTTTTACTATTAAAAATGGATTAAGCGACCACCATTAATAACTCGATCGTTAGTTTTCACGAATGAGACCTCGGAAACTCCATAGTAAGAATATATATAGTTGACCACAGTAAGTAATAAGATGTAAAACTTGATTGACTTGGTTTATGTTTTTGTTATTTGTTGGTGTAGATTCTCCAGGAATGGAGAAAGTTAATGCAGTGATAAAAGGTTAAGAAGCACGTTGTAATGAGGGGGTGCATCACGAGAGGACGAGCCAGCTCACGCCAGTAGGGATGGCTTATATGTCCCTCTCAACGTTTTTTACAATAATAAATAATTTGTCGAATAAATTTTATAATATCAAATACTGTAAAATTTTATGTAATGCTCCCTTTAATTTAAAAGTTTATAATATATAAACTAAAAGAAACTTATTAATATAGTTGAAATAACTTACACAAAAAAATGTCTTAACTGTGTTAAAGGTATATAAACAATGCTTAGAACCATTTAAATGAGTGTTGACATAAGTGTCAAATTTTAACACGTACTACAAATCATCATTAATAGTAATTTCTAATGGCGGTTCTCATTCAGTTTTAACGCCGGTTAATAATCATCGTCTAAAATGACTTTAATTAGACAATAGCTCCACTTTCAATGATAGTTAAGAACCATAGACTGCAGTTACTTTATATGGAAATTTCAATGAAATAATATTCTAAAGTGGATATTAACGACATTTTTGTACGAACTGCCACTTTTTTTTTTAAAAAAAATTTATGTTTTGAAAATTTCCATTAAAAATCTTGGATAGAAATGTACATTGCGGTCTGTTACGAAAATTAAAGCTGCGTAAGTATACGTAATCATTTTTGTAGTTTATTTCGGTAAGATCGATATCGTTCCCACGGAGACTGATTCTCAAGTACCAATAGCCTATTTTATTTTCTATTTGGTAATAAAAAATGGAATTTTTAAATCTAAAATAATAAATAGCAGAACTAAATGAAGAACAACAAAGAACAATAATCTTGCAGTAAACTTGATTCAAATATATACTAGAAATATAAAACTCGACCTAATGCAAATTCTCTATATTTCTATGAGAAATTTAAACAATTGGAAGTAATGAACTCAGCCCTAAATCACATAGATCAATTTGATACTCTCGTTCCAAACTGAAATTTATGTCTATTCAATTTTAGCATATCCAAATCTCACTTCTCAGATTTTGATTTGAATTCATAAATATCAAGTAAAATGTGCGCAATCAATCACATACATAAGAAACACAAATTGAATAGATCTTAGATGAAAATGAAATTAAAAACTTGCATTAATTCATAATAAAGATTCAAGAGATTCAATTAAACACCCTAAATAGAATTTAGTTCATGTTCATCACTAAGAAATTCATAAACATGAAATTAACATAAACTAAAAGTAAAAAGAGAAGAAAAAACTCTAAATGATAGATCCAATCTTTATCCCAAAGCACTCCTAAGCCTCTTCTCCCAATCTAGGTATGCAAAAAGTGCCTCATTTTTTCTCCTTAATCATAATTTAGACCTAATTAGCATTATTTTCAACATGAAATGACCAAAACACCCTTAATTAAAAATTTGCGTTTTTCTCATTTGTAGACATATCCTGCGGTCGCAAGATGTCATTCCTGTGGTTGCAGGAATGCCCTAGAAATGCCAAAACTCTTCTGGACTTGCGGCCGCAAGATACCCCTTACTGCGGTCACAGGAAGTGCTCCGAAACACCGTTTTCCACCAATTTTTATCATTTTGTCGATTTTTCACCATGTTTCAACACCTAAGTCATTTAAGCCCTTCGACACCTGAAAACATACAAAAACTAGCATAAAATTAAAAAAAGCAAAACAAACACCTAATACTTTACCTGAAAAACACATAGATAAACAAGTCTAAAACTCGTTTATCACGATCCATAATACACATAAAGTAATATAATAAAACCAAAAATTATATTGACAATTTGTCTACAACTTACATATATGTTAATTTGTGAAAGTGAAAAAGATAACTAATTTTACGATTAAAATTGTTAGTTATGGTCGGTAATTCAGTTAAGACACGTGTTCTTTTTCTATAGGCTAGTGCCTACTTATGTTTGTAATATAAATATGAGCTTCGAATCATTTCATTTGTAATGGCTTTTAGATAGATACTCATTTTTGTAATTGTATTACTTTACTCATCAATAAAGGTCTATCTACTTTGATTCATTTTTGTGCGTCTAAGAGATCTCTTCTTGTGTGTGTGCGTGTGAGTTTGGTTTCCATTCTTGATAGAAGGAATTGGTCACTGTGATCAAATGATCCTAACAGTGTGGTATCAGAGCCAGGAATTGGCCACTGTGATCAAAGGATCCTAACGGAGAGGAACTAGCATGCTGGAATGAATTTAATTGAATCGAAATGAAACAAAAACAAAAATTGAAGAACCCATAATACTAAAGTCATAAATAATTATTTATGTGAAATAAGTATTATTATAAAATTATTATTATCATTTTTAAAAGGGAGAAAGGGAAGATATGTTGTTTCTAAACGATGTGTGACTATTTTTACATTTATTATTATTAGTGTCAATCAAACAGACCAAATTCATTCTCTCAAAACTTAACCAAAATAAATCATATCTTGCAATATTTTGATAAAAAAATGCAGATGAAAATGTATCACAAGAAACTAAAAGCAAATCATATTTTCTAAACAAAGAAAGATACAAATTTATTTAAATAGATTATTTCTAAAAAAATAAATTGATTATTAACAGCTCGTAAATGAACATCAAAACTGAAATACTCTTTTGAAAATATCTAAAAAAATATTTATCATATAAACCATAATAAATTATTAACAATTTAATATGTATATATTTAAATAATGCGAACTAACATTTTGAAAATTAATAGACCAAAAATTATTTTATGAGTTGTAAAGTATTGTCTATGCTAGTCCAATAAGGATTTTACAAAGGTGATTCAATACTGTTTTTCTTTCAATATATATAACACGAGAGTAAGACTTTTGGTGGTCTAGATCGGCAAATATATGATTTACGTACGTGTTACAATAAACTTATTAATTATCACAAAAGAATTTGTCTATATATAATTTAAATAAGTTATTCATATATATAAATTTAAATAGAGAGAGTATTGAATTATCAACTTCGTTTATAAATATATTTTGAAAATTCTAAATGAGTAGTTAACCATCATTATCACCTTTTTTTTTCATTCTCTCTTCCACCATTTTGAGGTTGTTGAATAGTTCACACAGACATATATATATTTATAAAGATAACGAAGACATTAAAATTTAGAAAATAATTTCTTAGAAAGATAATTTGATTGATTGAAAGTAACACTCGTACCATGCATGTATTTACTCGATCGCTGTAAATTCATGAATGAATGTTGTCGCTTTATAAAATAGACATCAAACGATACAAACTTGTTCGTGAGGACTATTTCAAAAATTGATCCTTGGTGCAAGTGTTTGCCGAAATTTAATTACGCGAGATTAGATTAGAATAATTTTCAAAATATAAATTTCAAACGATTGAATTGAATGAGACTTGTCGATATTTATATTTTTTGAAATATAGATTGATCCGATGCAATCTTTGTTAGTAGCCTTAATGTCCTCCTCCGTCGATATTTAGGGTATTTATCGAATGTCTTAATAGGTTAGCACACCGCAAACAAGTTATTAGGACACAATGTATGGTAAATAATTATACAACTAAATCATTCATTGTGGTCTAAGAAAATATAGTAATGTCATCTCTTATTCTTCTGGTACATCGTCAATATTTAGATATGTGGACAAATCTTGATGTGATGTGTTATTTGGGATTTTTATAAGATGTATACATTTTTTAATTTGAAATTATTTTTTTATATTAAATTATACGCATAGCGCTAATGTATCAATGACAATAGTCAATCAGCAAATAGTCACGTCAGCAATCTATTAATACAGATATATATATGTTTAATTTTACAATTTCTCATTGAATAACTCAATCTAAATTACTTTTATCATCAAGTCCAATCTAATTGTGCATGAATTATTTTTGCAATATCAATATTTTATATATTGAAGTAGTTAGAAGTGATTTATTATCTTTAAAAACGTGTTGTTTGGATTGATGTCTAGTTTAGAAAGCGACACCATGCAGGGTGAGGGTGTATCGCTTTCCTTAGTTTTAGAGTCTTGTTATAATAAGAAGTATTCCTACACACATAATGGAAAAAGGAAGGAAAAGTCAAGATGATAGTGAGCACCGGCCACCATGGATGACCATGTCACCCAAATAATTTTAGAGGTAAGCTCTCTAATTCAATGAAAGTTGGTAGTGTTATAATGAGGGAAACTTTGAGAAAAGGCAATTAATAGCTAGTCAAGTGCAAATAAAGGGACCTCTCTCTGGTTTTTTAGCTTTATATGAAATTTTTGTGTCTGATGTTAATTTAATCAATTTTAAATTTTAATCAATTTTAAAATATCAAAAAAAAATTTAAACAATTTTAAAATATCAAAATATCTTTTCACCATATTTAAAATATTTAGAATTATCAGATAACTAATTTTAAATATTTTTTAACAATAAAAATATCTTGAATAATCAATTAACAGTTAAAAAATATCCATAAAAAATATCAAAATTTTAATTTTCTTTTGTGAAAATTGCCTAGTGCGGACATGTACTGACACCGTATGGACGCCATACGGATCCGTACGACTGGGGGTCCCAGTAGCTCCTTCATGCATGCAGGGCACGCACACTGCTCAATCAGTCCATTTTTTTTTTTAAATCTGTGAAATTTTTCAATCCCAAAACAAGCCAAAAATGACCAAATTATTGCTAAATTTGCATTAAAAAACATAAATATGCACCAAATAATATGTACAATCCAATTAACACCATAACATATCAATCAATTTCATACATATTCAATCATGAAAATAAACTAGCAACATTTGGCTTTCAGGCCAGTTGTAGGATATGCATATAACAAGATCTTCATGTAATTCACATATTATTGAACAAACATGAAAATTCCTAGAACATACTCCTATGAAATTGATACAAAACATAGTAAATTATAGAAACTTACATTACACAGCGGAACTAGAACAAATCCCTCATTCATTCTCTCTAACCCTTGATTCCTTTCTATAGTTGAATATTATCAAAAGATTGAACTAGCTCAGCAACACAGTCTTCCTCACCAAGCTTTCATTCTTTTTTCTTTTATTTTATTTATTTCTTTCTTTTTTCTTCCCTTCCCTTTGTTTCTCCCAGATTCCCCCCCCCCTCTCTCTCTCTCTCTCTCCCTTTCTTTATTTTTCTTTCTTTACGCCCAGATCCTCTCAGTCTCTCTCTCTTGATCTCTCAATCTCCCTCCCCTTCTTTTTTATCTTTTTTTTCTTCTTCTGCCCAAATCCCCTCTCTCTTGATCTCCTTCTCTCTCTCTCTCTCTCTCTCTCTTGGAGGTTGGCGAAGTGGTGGCTCGAAGGGCTGAGGTTGTGTAAGTGGATCTGCAGAAAAAAGAAGAAAAAGAAAAGGGGAGGAAGAAGAAAGAAGAGAGGAAGAAGAAGAAGTCAAAGAAGAAAAAAAAAGAGGTATCACTACAAGAAAACAAGCCTACAGCGACGACAAAAGTCGTCTCTGTAGGTCACAAAGTCGTCTCTGTGGACTTTTAAAGCCGACATGTCGTCGCAGTAGCCCGTATGTGCAGGGACCACATCTTACAAACAATTTATGTCTAGCCAAAACAACACTTGCTGTAACTGCATCCTTGGGGATGATATACGAAAGCAAGATGAAAATATGAAGGAGATAATTGATGCAGCTAATGCTGCAATGAAGAAATCAATTGACGTACTCCAACAGGAGACTTCTTAACAAATTGGAAGGAAAATTGCCAATCTAAGGTAAAATATTATAAAAGACGTTTTACAAGCTCTTCTGAAGAAGCAGATTGATACTAAGCCAACAGTGTACACCAAAAGTGAACTGAATCGGCCAAAGAGAGAAGACAAGGCAAAGGAAGCCATCAAGGAACCATATGCACCAGATGATTGATTGAAGGTCGATGGTTCTGAGACTGAAACAGAGACACCGTTGGCTGAGGTAGTTTTAACTTTTTTATCAATTAGTATCCAACCGAATTTCCTTTATTAAGGATAATGCATTATTGTTGAAATAATTGTTAATTATATATGATTATCCACATTAATTAACTGGTCAAACTTTATGCCATAGTTTATTTATTTTTATTTAGTTTATATGATTTGTAGTTATGTCATTTTTGTAAAATATACAGGACGACCCAAATTATGAGAAAGAGTGAAGAAACACCATCTCAGGATGCTCAAAGTGTAGATAACAACGAGCAAATTCCAGTAACTACTCAATTTGAATTGGTAACTCGAAACCCAAAATCCATTCTTTTTTCTTTATTTATGAACTAAATGTTAAGTAAATTTTACATTTTTATCTTCGTGTTGTAAAAGAGAATTTTCTAATTGACCGCGGGTTTGGGGCACTCAATTCTTTAGCAGAGTCATTGAGTTTTTATGCATCTCACAACGACACCACATTTCAAATGGCAAAGAATGAGCTCACAAAATTGATGACTATATTTAAAGAGGCTTACGAGCAAGGACAATGTACTGAAACAGGTATCGAAAGTATAACTAGAACACATCATGATAATCAAAATATTGTACAAGATCCTATTAGGGCGAGGAAGAAAGGCATGGGTACCCCAAACCATTCTAAAAGAAGACCAAATGAGGGCATACAAGGCGGTCGATAATGCACACTTTGTGGAGGTCGGGACCATAATAGGCTAACGTGTCACTTAAGGTTTGAAATGGCCTCTACAACTAGCGTAGGAACATCATCTTACACAAGGAATTACAAAAACTTTCCAACTGTATCAACACAAGACTCCTTCCAATCTAGTTAGTATGCGAATGTGTCACTTGAGGTTTGAATTGACCTCTACAGCTCGTGCAGGAACATCATCTTACACAAGGAATGACAAAAACTTTTCAACTCTATTGACACAAGACTCCTTCCAATTTAGTTAGTATGACTTGCATCAATCATTTGTCACCACTTTAGTTCATTTTCCTATTTCATGTTTCTAGATTTAGTTCATATGTTGTTCATTGTTATTTTCATGGACCATTATTCAGTATTTTGAAACCTTTTTCTCAACAGCTACATGCAACCATCTTTAACCACTTTAGTTGCTTTTGTATTTGCAATTTTCTTGAATTAGTTTATATGCACTTGACTGTTATTTTCATAGACCATTATTAAGTTTTTTGAAACATTTTTCTTAACAAATACATGACACCCTTTCAATATTTGTAATAAAGAGATAACTTGATTTAATTGTTTACAACAATCAAATTAAGGATGCCAGAAATTAATTAATTATAATATCATCTATGCATATGACATGATTTCAGTAAATTGCCCACCTATTAACAAATATTAAAGTGGTACAAAATTTACATTGTAAAATAATACGTCATAATATTAAAGTACTACAATATTTACAATGTAAAACAATAAGTACTTCATGTGAAACTCTACTACAAACAATATTACTCGAGTAAAAATCACGTTTACTCGGATATAACTCATTACTTAATTTGCTTATATTGTTGCGTCTAAATATAAGTAAATTACTTGTTAAGGTCCATATTCTTACATTTATATATATATAAATATATTTAGGTCTAGCTTTAAGTTCTAATTCACTGCGAATTGGTTTTGTATTTCCCAAAGGTCTGTTATAGCAGAATAAAACTTACGAGAATTATTCAACATATGGATGTAAATGATAGAGAACTAGTCTTGGATCAAACAGTAAATTAACAAACAAGAGAAGAAAAAAAACAGAAGCCTTGATTTTACGAAGCATGAAAAAAAAAAAAAAAAAAAGAGAAGAGGAACATTTTTAAGTCATAATTCAATTGCTAAACTTCATAGCAGAATATCCCTTAGTACTTCAACTTCAAGCTCTTGAAACCACGAAGACACTCCACCTTGTGATATGGGGCCAGATGCCAGTTGATGTTCTTCATCAGATTTGTAAAATAAATGGAAAAGAAAAAGAATTGATGTTAGTCAACAGGCATGCGTTGACTTGGGCCATTGTAAAATTAAGGGGAAAACAATTAATATACTTTTTTACCTGTTAAATAGAGAACAGCATGCTCTTCAACAGGGTCATTTTGAGACAAATTTTTTGTAAAGCCAATCTCCGGAGTTGCTCATGGAATGGAAATAGGAAACTCTGAGGAAGGAGTTGATCAGCCTGAAATAATGAACACATACTCCAGCAAATCCCACTACAAACCCAACCCAAACTCCCATATGAAGCCATGCCATGTCCAACCATTCTACACCATTGCTTTCATCACCACTTGAGCGATCTTGATCAGAACTTTTTGGTAACTCATCTCCAGGGCATGCGTTTGTTAGAGGAGGTCCACAACGTGTTCTCGGTATAGTGTTAACGGTAAATCTTCCTTTTTTTGTAGTGAAATAAATGTAACCTTTAGTGACAACTTTTTAGTCACAACATATATTTTGTGTGACTAAATGTCACTTTTAGTAACAACAAAATATTACTTATGACTAAAAAGTCATACTTAATCACAAGTTGTCACTAATGTAGCTTTAGTCACAACCTATTATTTTTAGTGATAAAATTTGTTGTGACTAAAAATACATTTAGTGACAACAAATTGTGATCTTTGTAACTAATACTTTTAGCCACGGACTTTTTAGTGATGACATAAGTATAATGATTTTTCCTTAGTCACAATTTTTTTATTTTTAGTCACAAAATTTGTTGTGACTAAAACTAAGCTTTTTTGTAGTGGATGAAGGCAAATGTCCCGAGAAGCTGTTTTGTCTCAAGATTAAAAAGTTGAGGTCATATAACAAGCCAACTGACCTTGGAACCACTCCGGTAAAATTATTGTTATTTAAATTGAGAACAACCAAATTCTTCAAATTCCACCGACAATCAGGAAGACTTCTTTCGAATACCATATTATTACTAAATTCAAGAACCGCTGTTATCCCTTGAGCTTGGTCACAAAGAAATGAGCTTAAGCTAACGTGTTTGTCATTGTTGGAAAGATACAAGCTCATCACGTTGGACAGAGATGGTGGGATAGCACCATGGAATTGATTAGAAGAGAGATTTGCAAAAGCCAATGGAAAGGTTTGATTGCAAAACCAATTAGGAATAGCATCTTGAATTCCTGAGTTAGAAATGTCAATTTCGGATATGTTTACTTGAGTTTTGAGCCATGTAGTAAAATGTGGACCTAACTTGCAAGATCTCAATAATAATCTGTCAAGTTGAAATGGTGGAATCCAGGTGGAGGTGAAATTTAGTGTTAAGGAGTTGTCAAATAACTCAAGAACTGTCAATTTGGAATTATTTTGAAAGAAGACTTGGGAGACAAGCCCAGTGAATGAGTTTGAAGACATGTACAGTCTCTCAAGATGATGGAGCTCACCAATAATAGTACTTTCAGTTAAAGTACCATTAAGTTTATTGTAAGAGACATCCAACCATCTAAGATAAGGCAGCATTGAAAAATCAGGAAGGGATCCTCTTATTTTGTTGTATCCCAAATCCAACTTTTCCAATGAACTTCTAGCACAACCATTGAGACTTTGTAAAATATCAGGGAGTGTTGTATTAAGTTTGTTGAAACCCAAATTCAATTCTTTAAGATTGCAAAGACTACCCAATGATTTTGATATTCCACCCTCAAATTTATTAACTGACAAGTCAATGCGTGCAAGGGATCGCATATTTTCCAAAGAGGTTGGAAAACCACCTTGTATTTGACTCTTTTTTATCGTGAGATTAACGATATTGGTACTCATATTTAACAACCAGGGAATTGTTGTAGGGTGTATGGTACTGGATGAAATATCAAGATCTTTGAGAGAATTAGAAGAATTTGCATGGGAATGAGAGGAGATGTCTACTTGGGGGAATAGACAGGAATCTAATTGTAAACTGGATAAAGCAGGAGTTTTTTTAAGCGAATGAAGCCAATCTGTAGCTTTGTCGAAATTTGTGTGACTCAGTCTAAATATTTTCAAAGAAGGGAGATAAGAAAGCCATTGAAGATCATTGACGATCAACGTACCAGCTGTATCAATATCAAGATCGAGAAACTGAAGTTTGGTGAGATTTCTTAGCTGAAAGCTGATAGTGTCAGTAATGGGATTTTTTGCAAGGCTGAGATTTTCGAGTCTACTTAGGCAACCAATAAATTTGGGAATTTTAGTGAACTGATTGTTACTAAGATCTAAGTGCCTCAAATGTCGCAATTCAACCAAGGAGGGACTGATTTCACTTCCCAAAGAGCACGACTCAAGAAAACCATCACTGTCGAAGCATTCAAAGTTAAGATCAAGACTGATAATATGATGAGTTAAGTTATCACACCTGATTCCTTTCCACGAGCAACAATCAGTTCCGCCGCTGGTCCAGGAGGATAGAAGCTTCTTTGGATCAATAAGGCTTCGTTTAATGGTGAGAAGAGCTTGTTTCTCCTTCTCTATGCACAGACCTTTAGAATTTCCACTACCTTCAACAACACTGCTGCTCGTACGCCATACATGATCAGACGTGGCTAGAACAAACAGAAGCACCACAATTTTGATCGTCATATTAAGAGAATTGAAATGAGTGAGTAGTTAATTATATAGAGTAATGAAAATCTAGCTAGCTTATTCATTCATATATACCAAAGAAAATCAAATTAAAAACAAATATATTTATGAAACTGGGAAATGAGGGGACCCGTAGGTTTGAATAGTAGTAATATAATAATATTTTGTGATAGATTTAGTTAATAATACTAGATGATAACAGTAACTTATTATGACGAAATGATGACAAAAGACTTGGCTCTCACTTTTGACAAAGCTAACCCACTAGTTGAGCTATCAAACAACCTTTGTTTTACTTGAAATTGTCCGATCCACAATTCACACTTCCGGGCCCCAAGAAATAGTGCTGAACACAAAATTTCATACCCGACATTTAACGTAAGATCATTTTTGTATATAATAATTGATATGAAATGATGTTACGTCCCAATCAAACTTTTGTTTCACTTGAATGACTTAGCCCCAATTTTTCATTTTTTAAATTATATTTTTTGCACAGTTAATTATTTGAGAACTTACTCGTATGCAATTATCTTACTGTTGAGAGAGAGAAAATTTACTTCAGTGCTTCTTAAAGCCTAACCTAGTTTCAGTATCACTATCCTGAACTTAGAAATGAGGGCACATTACTTAGAATCTACTCACCGGAAACCAAACTTTTTGTTGAGGTTAATTAATGATGATGGTGATGAAATAGAGCAAAAAAAAAATAATAATAATTTTGGGTTGTCGAAAATTGTTGTCATTCGTGGAAATTGGTGGAGGCCGAAATTGGTGGAGGCCGACGGATATGGTATAGATTAAAAAGAGAGGTGGCCCTTTTATAAACGTCAGAACAAAACATGTATTGGCGGATCCTTTAAGCCTGCTGAGAAATTAGCATATTTTTTTTAAAAATTTTTTGCACCGATCTCAGCGGCCCATTAGATTTCATGGAGATAATCCCTATCTCGGTGAGCAAGCCACTTAAGAGAGAGTTGACGGATTTGCCCAAATTTTTTGTAGTGAAGGTAAGTCATAGAAATTATATTTAAGAAGCAAGCCCTTAGCCATCCAATGGGTATAACAAACACTAATTCACATCCAGCTACATAGAAGCATAATCATCTTGAGTACAAAGACATCTCAAAGTCAACGCTTTGTCAAAGAAATTGGTCACTAGATTCCTGAATAAAAAATCGAGTGACAAAGATCACAAGGACTTTCAACCATCATGACAAAGCGACGGAACCGCCGTACCATCAAAGATAGATGACACAAAACACCACCAAACAAAGTAGTTTACAACAGCCCACAAAGGGGGACTTTATTGAAAAACCAAATTATCTAAACCAAAAACATAAAAAAAAAAAAAAAAAAGCATAAAACCAAACACAAATCGTGATCTTTAGGTTGACCAAGTCCCAGACCCCGCCAGATTCGGCCCCAAGCACACGTCCCAACTAGACTAAAACCTAGAGGAGCCCCAACGCTTTCCTCTAGTGCTGGAGAACACCACCAACCCCAGAGCATGTCCACGCAATCCTCAAAACCAAGGAATCCACCCTCTAAAGGAAGCCTCAACCCCCACCGAAGCCCTTAGAAATCCAGGATCCCCTCCGCACCCACACAAGCTAACAGTGCAAGGACCCCCGCACACAAACAGCCCCACTGGAAGACAAGACTCCTCTATCTCCAACCACCAACCCGAGGAGAAGAAACCGGCCTAGTAATTGATGTAGTATTTTCTTTTATTAATCTTAAAATACTACGTACTATCTATTTCAGAAATTATATAAAGAGACCCCTCGAGTATTAACATTAATTTTTTTTATGCTAATGCGCAACAAAAGTTATAGACAACTATGTCTTACTATTTTATCCAAAGTTCTTCCAACAAAGAAGATTTGAGTAGTCAACATTGGATGTTATTTTTTAAATAGTAGCCAACCAAAAAGCAGCATTAAGGAAATTATTGTACTAATTATATAATGCAATATTTTGTGTTCTGAAATTACTGTCTTTACTCTTTACTATAATTACAATATATATATATATATATATATTTCTTCAGGCGTAAATGGGCAACACTTTTTCCAAGGATTAGTGCTAGATTATACACACAAAAATTACACATTTTTTACACACAGTGATGTGTTTCAATTTAAGCTATGTATATTTTAAAGTTGGGACGGCATCAATTTTATATATGTGGTTAAGATTAATTATATATTATTATGTGTTCTAATTATTACTCTTTTCTTGTAATTAATTTATAATTTTGAGCATTTATTTATGACGCGACCCCTAACAAAACTAAATTAATATTGTGTTACCATAATTTCAGGTAACAATATTAACACTTATATATTCTCCAAATTTTTGAGAAATTTATATGCCTACAAAGTCTACATACGTTCCGAATAGACCAACAAAGTCTCACCCAATTTACAAGTTACAACTCAAAGAAAGTATAATTTTCAACATAAGA
Source organism: Humulus lupulus (assembly GCF_963169125.1). NCBI lineage: Eukaryota > Viridiplantae > Streptophyta > Magnoliopsida > Rosales > Cannabaceae > Humulus > Humulus lupulus. Next base: position 7,266,825 of record NC_084798.1, read on the forward strand.
TTTTATTTACGAAAAATAATTAATTTGAAACTGCAACTTGGGGAGACTTAATAGTAAGACTTTTCTCCATGTAATAATAACCACATAATAATGACTTGAAAAATTATCAATAACCAAAGCTCCTTGAATTTTATCTGTCAAAAAAGTATGCATGTGCATTAATGTATATCGTTCGTTTTCTATCTCGATCAATCAAATTAAATTCTTGAAAATTTCGTAATTTTAATTCCTTGGTTGTATAGTGTGAAACCTGAGACTTTTCTCAGGTTGAAAAAGTCAAATATGAGAGGAAAAAAAATTAATTAATCTAAATTATATATTTTGTTTTTTTTCCTTTTTTTCTCCCTCCCTCCCGAACCTTTCTCTTTCTTCTTCTTCTCCTTCTTTATTTTCTTCTTTTTCTCTATGAAACAACTCACGTCGGGGTACCACAAAGCCATTGCCAGAGTTCCCTTTTGCCATCACGCGCCGGAGCTAGACCACCAGTGGCCGGCGACAACCCCATCTCCAAAATCTCAGGGCCATCGTAGTTAAGACGCATACGAACGGAGCAGTCAAAGTTTCGTCGTCAAAACTTTGACCGCACTTTTCCGGCGAACCCAGACATCCGTTCGGTGAGTGGGTGGCACCGTTGGAACCAGCGTGAAGGGAGGAACGTCGCCCACTAAGTCATTTCAGTCAACTCACCATTTTTCTCCGGCGAAATTTTGGGTATCTCCGCCCCTTTGGAAGCATTTTCCGGCGACACCGGAGGTCATTTGGGTGAAGGAGTTGTACTTTCGTGATGTACTCATCGAGATGATTGTTTTGATATATGTCATGCATATATTCATTGACGTTTCCAGTACTGCCACCGACCGCTATTGTGCACCGCTTGGGTGAGATTCCAGAAATTTTAAATATGGTCATATTATATATCATTGGACATGATTTTGAATAAGGAATGCTATGATGATAATCGTTTGCTCATTTGGTGCACGTAGGAAAAACGTGATATTAAAATCGAACTAAATCATTCTAAGATCATCAACAAGCTTAGGAGCGTTGCTTTGGGCTCGGATTAAATTCTAAAGAGGTAGGGACTCAACTTGGCCATTGGACTTATTTTACTTGTATTGAATTGCATTAAACATATTCCAATTTTGATATTTATAAAATGTTTGAAAAATTGAAAACTTAATCTGCATGTTTTCTGATCTGTTCTGAGGGCACTGGGTGCCAAATATATTTTTGTTCACTTATTTATGCAGATTATGATTTTTGGATTTTATTTAAATGCAACTGTTATGCTACCCAATTTTCTAAAATATAAAGGGAATATGTTTCTGTCTTTTCATGTTTACCTACACTTAGTTATACCGATGAGAGCCATAGTGATCATGATTGGTGCACGTTGTTGTTTCATGACCTAGTCTATGTGTCATCATAGGTAGATCAGGTGTCCACTCACCTGTAGGTGTAAAGACGTAGCATCTGTATACATGAAGTGTTCTGAGCCTCCCCCTTGTGGTGGTTATCAAGTCCGGCTACCCAGTTTAGGATGTTGGCTTTCTATGGTGGGTAACGGGAACTAGGGATCTAATGGACAGTGTGATGTGCACTTGTAGCTATGCTCTTATGATTATTTGTGGTTTCTCTATTTTGGTTTATACATGATGATGTATGTTTTGTTTTCAAAGCTAATCATGCAGGGGTTGTATTAAACTTTTGGGTCCTATGTTATTAGTTATTTTCCTACTGGACTTTATAAGCTCACCCCTATCTCTCCCATTCCAAGAGCCTAGTGACGCGAACGTGGAAAAGATGAATTATCGATGGGGCCAATGTGTTTAGCCTATTTCTATTTCGTGTCATTGTCTTATCTGTTGAGCATTATATATGTATTCGACTTCGAATCTAATGATCGGTATATCTGAATGAGCTATGAAATAGTTAGGGATGAGGAATGGTAGATGCTAAGTATTATTTTGGGTGTTTATGACTTATTAAATTTAACTATTTGGTGATTACATAACTGTGGGAATATTATTGTGTTTATGTATAATGATAAATGATTATACTTTTATTACTAATATTTTTATATCTAATTATAGGAGTTATTTCATTATTTTAACTTATAATTATAGTACGATTTAATATAAATTAAATGATCATTTATAAAGACTATTTTTCAACGAGGGTCAAAGTTTGACCTTTGACCACCCAAGTTATGGATATTACAAATCTGCCACAACCTAGGGCTCGGGTCGTGACATATAGCGCTACGAACATTATCTTAATTTGAAACTGCAACTTGGGGAGACTTAATAGTAAGACTTTTCTCCATGTAATAATAACCACGTAATAATGTCTTGAAAATTTAAGAGAGAGACAAATTTAAGAGTCTTCAATGACTTACCTTCTCCGAACGGGTCTAAGGCTTCTTGTGATGAGCACTAATAAAATAAAAAATTATCACTAGGTGATAATAACACACTATCATATTTTTTGTAATAATTTCTTATTACCAAACAAATTTTTTTTTTATTAAATATTGTTTTTATAATGTCTTATGCTCTTTCAAGTTAATTATGTAGTTTTATGATATGTAACTGTAATATATTTGAGTGTAAATATTATTAAAATTACTTAAATTTGACATATTTTTTTCTAACTTCAAATATTAATTTTCATTTTCATTTTAATTAATGGTTAATCTTTGACAATTAAATTAATTTTAATAATTATTAAGATTATTTTTAATTTTAGTTTTCTAATAATATATTTGTTAATTTTATTTAATCATAACTAACAAATATTATTATTTTACATATTAATTCACTATTTATTAAATTACATATTTTACTTATGCTTTATTGAATAGTTTTATTAATTTACACAAAATTTCTAAGATTAGGTTAAAAATTATTTAATTAATTTAAGATTTATTACTTAAATTATTTAATTAATATTCAAGATTAATGTTTATTTTTATTAAAATTTGGTTGCATAATGTTATTGTTAATTTTATTTGATCATAATTAAAAAAATATATTATTTTACTTATCAATTCACTATTTATTAAATTAGAAATTTTTTTTAGTACTTCTACTAATATTCACAATATCTCTAAATTTTACAATTTTATGAAAAATTCGCAAGCATAACGACTATATTTTCATCTATCCCAAAATTTAAAATCCTACAAATAACACATAAAAAATATCCAGACCCAGAATATACAGAGAACAATACACATACAACAAATACCAATTTTAACAAAATAAAAAAACCAATCTACTAATATAACTTTATGAACTAAATCTATTAGTCTAACTTTATTAACCCAATTTCTATAATAATGTAACACAAATTAATCATCCCAAACTAAAAAATTAACACTCAAATATTATATTTTCATTTATAATTATACAACACATTTTCATACATATTAATTAAACTCAAATCTGGTTTTTAATTTAATTATTTAAATAACAAATATATTTATGTATATACCTATCCACAATAACAAAAAATGAAAAAAAAAATGAAAAAAAAAATATTGAAATCTTACCAATAGGAACTGGGCCAATATTGGGATGTGTTTGTAGACACCAAATCAACCAAAAAAAAAAAATACATTGATTCTTATTCATAAAAAAAAATCAACAAAAAATACTTTATAAAAACAAAAAAAATACAGATAAATCTCGGATTCAAAATAATACAATAACAAAAAGAAAAACACAAACATATCTTCAAATCATGGAATGAAACTTAAAATCTAACAATGGGAGAGCCGAAATTGGGGATAAATGAGATTATAGTGAGAGAGTGGGGTTTTTTGAGAGAAAATTTTTATTGAGTACTTCTACTAATATTCTCAATATCTCTACATTTTACAATTCTATAAAAAATTCAGCAGCATAACAACTATATTTTCATCTATCCCAAAATTTAAAATCCTGGAAATAACACATAAAAAATATCGAGACCTAGAACAAACACAGAACATTACACATACAAATGGTATCAAGGATTTTAGAATTATAAAAGAAAGAGAAAGTGTTGGCAAAAGCACTAACCTCTCCACAGACTGATTCAAAAAAGAGTTTAACATCAGCTTGAGCAACCTACACAAGACAAACCGAAAAAACATGTAAGAAGTTCCACATATAATTGCTCTGGGTCATTTTCAACTACAGACTACAAGAAAATCACCTTTTTGTCAATATTTGTACAATAAATGGTTCTTGCACACATCTTGCGTTCATCGTCAATCTGGAATGAAAAACAGTACTCAATTGATAGATTATAAAATTGAAATGACTGATGCACTCCAGAGTTAATAAAAAAAAAAAAAAAAGGCAATAGACATAATAGCAAGGAGAATAGCTCAGTCTAATGAACCCTAGCTTAAGTAATTCCTCCAATTGAGTTTTGAGCTCTTTCAATTCTGCTGGTGCCATTCTGTATGGTGAACCTGGCAGTTCTTCTGGAAAAACATCGAGGAATTCAGCTACAACTCTTGTCTCTTCAGGTCTCCTTTCTGTCTCTTCAGTTTCATTGACCATATTCATGAGATACCCCAAACATCCGTGTTGCAACATTTCTCTAGCTTTCATTGCTGATATGATAGAAGTTCTGGGTTTCTTGCTTATGCCTTCGAACTCAAACAGATCTCCGCCTTCTGGTGCAAAGACCACTTTCTTGCATTTGCAGTTGATAGATGCTCCGTATTTTGAAAGAAAATCTATCTCTAGAATTACATCAAAATCAGATAAATCTAATACAATCAGGTCTACATGCAATTCCCTCCCATCTATCCATAAAGGTACAACTTTAACCCAATTTTTAGATATTACAATTTCCCCGGATGGTAACATAGTCCCAAAACCCACATTAAACAATTCTATAGGTACATTTACATGATTTACAAGGCTACTAGAAATAAATGAATGAGATGCACCTGAATCAAATAAAACTTTACATGTGGTATTGGCCATAGGAATCTGACCTGATACGACTGAAGGGCTAGTGTCAGCTTCTGCCCAAGTGATCGTAAAGACTCTGGCTGGAACATTTATCATCCTTCTTTGGCTCTTCTTTGTTTCCAGCCTGATTCCACAATGGACAGTTGTGCTTGATATGCCCTTCTTTTCCACATTTATAGCATGCCTTGGCCCGACATTCCCCAAAGTGGCACTTAGTGCATTTAGGGTATTCTGTATTGTTTCTACTCCCATTTGAACGATTTTCATTACTAGGCTTGGGTCGTTTGTCTTGTCCCGACTGTCCAGACTGTTCATGCCCTCTCTTTTTGTGATCATTTGAAGCGGTTGCCCCACCCTTCTTTGCATCTCTTTTGGAAGCATTCTCTTTCCATATTCTTTCTTCGCTCCTCTCAGCAGCAAGAGCCATTTCTATAACTTGGGCGCATGTGAACGCGCCCCTCGAAACAATCTCCATGTCCCGAGCGATCATCGGTTTCAGTCCTCTCACAAAACGATCTGCTCGTACCCTATCAGTTGGTACCAAATCTTGTGCAAATTTCGCCAATCGATCGAATTTCTGTGCATAATCTGTCACCGAGAGATTTCCTTGCACCAATCTCATGAACTCATCAGTCTTTGCTGCCAAGACCACAGAGTTATAATATTTTTCTTTGAAAACTTGCTTGAACCCAGCCCAGCCCATGGTATTAACATTATGTACCTACTGCACCACCTCCCACCAAAGACGTGCATCCATTCTCAGCATATAAGATGCACACAACACTCGCTCATTGCCCTGGACCCTCATCATATTCAGTATGTTTTCAATGCGGCTAATCCATTCTTCTGCTACAACGGGATCCGTGCTCCCATCAAACTCAGGTGGATGCTGCTTACAGAATCTTTCAAACAATGGCTCTAGTCCATCCACGGCAACAGGAGCTACCATTAAAGCCGGTAGTTGCCTGTTATTCTGCACATGTTGCACTGCTTGTACTGGCGGCGCAGGCTGGTGTCTTAGTTGATGGATCACCTCCTCTTGCCTACGAATGGTTGCTTCCATTGCGGCAAAACGTTTCTCCCATCCCTGTGGTGCTACCGGTGGCTCAGCATTTTCTCCTTCACCTAGACCTCTACCACGGTCCCGGCCTCCACCTCGGCCTCGGCCTCGACCTCCATTTAGTCTAATAGATCTTCTAGGAGGCATTTTCTAACTCCAGAACCACGCAGACCAACAAACATAAGGAAGAAATAGTTAATGCCATCATGAAATCATATCTACGAAGACAACCGCTTAAATACAATTTTGTGCAAAACATTAAAGCAAATTTCAAACAAGTAAGAATTACCACTTACAGTACAGTGAGTCGAGCTCATCCTTGGTTGTGTATTTTACATGCTAGGGCTTACCACAGACTTTTTAGGACCGTATTCTCTGATACCAATTGTAACGCCCCGATTTCCCGAGACGTCACTTATGAAAGTCCATTTAAATCAATAAATTAAATAACCATTTAATATACTATTTTATTGAAATAAACAAGGCATGAGATCTCACTATTTCTTCAAAATAAAACATTTTCAAGTCTTAAAACTTAATCCAACAGAAGAAAAAAAACATATTCCAAAAGTGATAAAATTTCGTAAGTCTTTAAAACATTAAAAGATTGTGAACCCTCCACTAACATGTAATATCCATGCCTCGAGCCCGCTTCACTCACTGCGTTGCTTTGCCTTTACCTGCACACAGAGTACCCGTGAGCTAACGCCCAGTAAGAAGAGCTATGTAGGACATAACCCCCCTCTCACCAGATAATACAACATAGCTTAATCAAAACCTTAAGCAATAACAATTCATATAATACTGATACAATGCATGTTATACTCACACACATACCAAACAAGGTCTCATACCGCGCATTATGCTCACATACGATAATCAACCATACATTCATGTTGATCAGACATGAAATGTAATATGCCCTGCCTCGTGTTATTCTCACACTTGGCATCCAACGGGGCACTCACTTACCACAATTTGTACGCACCAATGATAAGCTCTTAGTGTACCTGCAAGTGTTATGCTCACACAAGCAGCGAAAACCCTAGCACTATTCTCATGCTAACAATACTTAGTGCATACAGTATTTAACCACAATACATAACATAAAATAAATACAAACTAAGGAACAAGGTTGTATGCTTAAACATACACCACATGCACAGATGTCCACTCTTCTTACCTCAATTGCAAAAATATTCCTTTTTGTTCTACCTCGAACCCCTCGCTGAGTGTCGTTGTTGAGAACTAGATCCTAAACACCCAACAATATTTCACCCAAATGAAGCTAAATCAAAGGTTTATTGATGTGGTATGACTGAGGTTGAAGTGCAAAAAATTCTTGAGGCTTCTGGTTTTAGCAGGGGTTCTTTACCGTTCAAGTACCTGGGAATTCCGATTTGTGCCAAAAGGATTTCTGCTAAGGAGTGTGAGATCTTACTAGAAAAAATGGTGTTGCGAATTAGGACCCGGAGCTCTCGCAATGTGTCTTATGCAGGGAGAATAATCTTGATCAATTCTGTTTTAATCTCTATACACTCTTATTGGTCACAGATTATGATCATTCCTAAACAGGTGTTAAAGCGAATAAACTCCATATGCAGAGCTTTTTTATGGAAAGGTCAGGCTTATTTTGTTGGAGCTGGGAATGTGGCTTGGGAGATTGCTTGTAGGCCGAAGAGAGAAGGGGGTCTTGGATTCTGAGATCTGTTTCAATGGAACATAGTAGCTCTTGGGAAATACATTTGGGCTGTTGCAACCAAAAAGGATAATCTTTGGGTAAAGTGGGTTCATAATGTATACATTAGGAATGAAGATTGGTGGGCTCATAGAGCCCCTTCACAGAGTAGTTGGTATTGGAAAAAAATAGTAGCAGTTAAGGATCGATTCAAGCGTCTCATTGATATTCCTAGATTCATACATGAAGAGTATACCATTAAAAAGGGTCATCAGCTGCTCTGTTCTACTTATAGCCGCACCCATTGGTGCTCTGCAGTTTGTGGAAGGCTAAATATTCCAAAACACAGTGTCATCATGTGGCTGGCCTTTCTTGACAGATTAAAAACTAAGCAAAGACTGCTGTCTTTCCAGATTGTGACCAACTCAACTTGCTTGCTCTTTGATGTTCATGAAGAAAGTATATTTCACCTTTTCTTTAAATGCCATCTCAGTAAAAGGTGTATTCAGAAGGTAAAAGAAAAGCTGGGTTGGTGGGCAACATCTAAAGATTTGAGCAGCCTTGTGAGATGGATCTCTCGGGCTCAAATGAGTAAGTTCCGAAAGCTTGTTTATGCAGCTTTTGTTGCTGGAGTGGTTTATCATATTTGGACAGCAAGGAATGAATTTTTTTGGCTGTTCAAGGTGAGAATGGTAGACTTAATTGTGAATAATATTATAAGTGATGTCAAAAATAGAGTTCAAGGTGTTATGCCTAAAAGAGTTAGTAGTATTGACATAGAATAGTTTAAATCTTTGTAAAGGTTTTGCTCAGGTTGTATAGATATGAACTTTCTCATGCCTATTTTAGGTGCTGTTAGGTGTAATGTTTGACAGTTTTAGTATAAATGAACTTGCTAATTTGCCAAAAAAAAAAAAAAAAAAACCCAACAATACAATGATACACTCAAAACACAATTATGAACCACATCAAAGTTTCACCACAAAATTACAACCTATAATACTAATCATCACATTTCTTATCATCTTTATGCACAAAACAAATAGATCATAATCAAATAATCAAATAAATGACCACAACTTACCAAATCAGTTTCTAAGTTTATTTTTACGCCTATAAAGTCAGATTGAACTAATTATTTCCTTATAATTATTTATTTTCAATAATTATCATTTTAATTACACATAATTCCCAAAATAATTGGATACTCAATAAAATTACCCAAACCAGAAACTAACATGCTTCCTAACCATTTATACAGATTATGAAACATGATTAAACAACTTAGAAACTTATACAAATTATTGTAATTATTTATGCATAAATTACCCCTTTTTTTACATGCATAAAATACCAAATAATTAACCAAAAATAAAAAATCAACCTAACATAGTTCTAAATCAGTACCAGACACTAAAATACCATTTTAACTTCATAAGAACAGTGCCCAAACAATAAACAATAATTTTAGCAACACCAAGTTATTTTCTATAATTTATCTACGTAGATAAACTATTTTAATTCAAATAATTCAAGATAAATAATAAAACAGTAAATAAGTATCCCAAATTTCACAGAATAGCTTCTAACCCTTAAATATGCTTACAATAATTATTCTGAGTCATTTATATTAGCCTAGGTATTTTCTATAATTATTTAAGAAATAACCAAATAAATTCATGAAAATTAAAAAAAAAACGTTTAAATCTTCAATCTAAACATACAGAACAGTTTGATATCAATCACCGATCATATAAAAATTATCTAAGAATTTTTTGAACAATATTTTTCATAATTATTTCCTAAGAAAATTTAAATAATTCATAATAAATCAAGGATTTATCAAAAAAAATACCAAACTTCACCAAACACTCTAAATTATCATGTAGAATCTAAAACAAGAAATTAAAAAAAAAAAAAAAACCTCTGGAAATGCCCAGATCGGGTTCGCCGGAAATATCGCCGGTTTTTCCTTCTTCTCCGGCGACGGTGACTCTAGGGCTGAGTTTTGATGCGTTCCAACCCTTCTCTTGCTTGGAAAATGATCCCCTTGTGTCTAGAACTTCAAAACAATAGACCCCAGCCCAGAAAGATGTCCGTAACCCCTTGTTCCGAAGTCTTCTTCTCCAAGTCCGGTGTACCGCCAAAAATGGAGCAAAAAATGCACTTTGCGTTCTAAGCCTTCAAACTCCGATTATTCACGTCCAAATCAATCCTTGGAGTCCCCTAAGCTTGTATACATGCCTCCATACACCCATAAGTCATCTAAACACTCTCATATCCGAATTTATGCAAAAACCCTAACGTTAATGGTGAAATATGGTGGATTTCGAAAACAATACTTTTAGGTCCTTTTACCACATCAAAAACCTTCATTAGATCATAATAATGTATCTAAAATGATCAAAACAACCCAGATTTTCCCTAAGCTTCCCAAACCCGAAATTATACTTTCTCTCTCTAGGTATTGTAAAAAAAACGGTTCTTTCTCTCTCTAAGCTTGCTTCCCACGATTTCTCTCCCTCAGAACTCTCTTGATCGTGATATAACAATAAATGAATGAGTAAAACAGAACTTGTTGATAGTAGAACGATTCTTCCTCTAATTCCCACAAAACTAGAGATTTTTCATTTATTTTAAAAAAATTAAACAACTAAAATAACTAATATCTTGTTATATCACGAATTTTTAATCAGATATTTGAGATATTGTTTATCATAAAATGTCCTCAAAATATCCATCAACAAATCTAAAAAATGGGGACATTATAGTCATTTCATAATTGCTTATAATAATTACTATTATTTAATCCATTTAAATAATAATAATATAATAACTCAAAAAATAAAAAAAAATAACTCATACCATATTATTATTATTATACTCATAATAATAATGATATTCATAAAATAAATAATAACTTTAACCCGAGTCATTAATTATTTATTTGGCATTATGCACATGCCATGATTTTACAATCATTTCCGAGATATTTAAACATAAGAAATCATGAATTTTATCGCCATTGGAAATCATGCATATCCAATATTCCATCAAAGGAAAAAAAATTGACAAGAATGCACATAGTGGAAAAGCACTACAAGAAATATAAGCTTCTACTTCGTTTTTTACACAAACAATAATTAAAAACGAACTAAAAGCTTCTAAATAGATTTTTACTTCACTTGTGGGAATGAGTACGCTTAAATAAAATTAGTTATTACTTCGCTTTTATAAAAAAAACGAAGTAAAAACCATGAAAGGCTTTCCACTTCGGTTTTTATGAAAAAACCGAAATAAAAAACTATATACCGCGAAAGGTTTTCCACTTCGGTTTTATGAAAAAACCGCAGTAAAAGAACAAGAGTCTTTATTTTTTTGAAACCCTTTTACTTCGGTTGCTATATATAAACCGAAGTAATCTTTATTTTTTTCAAACTCTTTTACTTCGGTTGCTATATATAAACCGAAGTAAAAACTAAATTGCTGAATATTTAATTGAGCAAAAGGCCCAGTCCGTTTATTTATCTCCCCAAGTTGTATATATAATCAAATTAATTGAGAAACCCTACAGTAGTCCTTCATGTTCATGTGTTCCCAGCTGCCACTCTTATAGCAAACCCATTTTATCAAATTTTTTTTTTCAATTTCTCATCTAAATCTCTCTGCTCTTCTAGTCACAGATCCATGCTCCGCCACATGCCGCCGCTGCCATCACGCTAGATGCATCCCCGTCGCCTCCTTGCCAAGTTCCTTCGTCGGGAGAGTCACGACGCCAAGCTCCGTCACGAGAGTCGCATCCCTACTGCTTCCCTCGTCTGAGTCTCTTCCACACCGTTATCATGAGCCGTTGTTACAATTTCAGACCAAAAAGAAATAGAAAAGAAGATGGGGACTCAAGCAATAAAGTGTTTTCTCAGAATGTGAGCTATTTGATTCTAGCCGAATCAATTTTCTTATCTTTTTGAAGAAATTGATCTATTTTCTTTCTTTGCCCACTATTTTGTTTTTAGGATTTCAGTGAGGGTCTTTCCGAGAACTTCATGGGTTCTCTTTGTCTTTTCTATGTAATCTTTTTATGTGCCAGCCACATTAATGATAATAACTTTATTTTCTTGATCATGTTGACATGAAAGAACTTTGAAGTATGAATTATAAGATTGAGCTAGAAAAAAAAGGACAGATTATTATTTTATTTCACAATAAGATAACAATGTTTAAAAATCTGTAATGTTTTGAGATCTTGAACGTATTAAAGAATTATATGTGGATGAAAGAAATATATCTGGATTGAGTAATTTATATGTAAATCTTTTTTTTTTTGTTTATACAGATATTACTTCGGTTATTTACAAAGAACCGAAGTAGTAAGTGTTCTTAAAATAATAAGCAACATTTATTTATACTTTTAACTTCGGTTTTTACGTAAAAACCGAAGTAGAAAGTCTATTTTTCACTTCGGTTATTACGTAAGAACCGAAGTTAAAAGTTAATTTACTACTTCGCTTTTTTCAGACATTTAACTTCGCTTGGATACACTGCGGATTTTATTTGGTGCGAGAACCGAAGTGTATATGGGAAAAGAACCGAAGTAAAAGCCTATGCTCCTAGTAGTGAAATTTTACGAAATTGTCATTCCGGGAAAACGGATATTACAATGCTCTTCCATACACTAGAACTGAAACTCTTGCTGTAGGAAATGGTAAGAAACTGCACATCTCTCATATTGGTACAACCACTTTACCTTCCTCTTCATCTAATCCTTTGCATCTAAATTCTATGTTAAAAGTGCCTACCATTACTAAGAATTTAGTTAGTGTTTCTACACTCACTAAAGAAAAGGATGTTTTTCTTGAATTTCACAAGTCTTATTGTTTTATTAAGGACAAACAATTGGGGAATGTTTTGCTCAAAGTGAAGGTTAAAAATGGTCTCTACTTTCTAGGAGAGGGTAGCCCCAACTCTCTAACAATACCTTTGCAATGCCATCTAGCCACCTTGTCTTCATCAGATTCGAGTCCTGTCCTTCAAAATTCATTTTCTACTAATTGTTGTACCACAACTTGTACTTCTGCTATTGAAGATTTCTCTTGTAATGATTTTTCAATCAATAAAAATAAAGAGTTAGTTTCTTTACTGAATCTGATCCCAAAGCTTATGTTTCTATCTTAAATGATGACATTAATCTATGGCATTGCAAATTTGGGCAACCCTCTTCTAGAATACTCAGTAAAATACTCTCTTTGGTTTCCAATTCTTATTATATAAATATTCTTAAGTTCTGTGATACCTGTCAACAAGGAAAAAGCCACAAAAAATCATTTCCCTTATCCTCCTCTAAGGCCTCTCAACCTTTATAACTTATTCATACCGATCTTTGGGGGCCATCTCACACTTTCTCCAAAGCTGGATATAAATATTATGTGCATTTCATTGATGATTACATCAAGTTTACTTGGATATGTTTTTCATTTCTCAAGTCTCAAGCCTTCGAGATGTTCATCCAATTCAAGGCTTTAGTTGAGAAGCAATTTGGGTTACCAATAAAAAAGGTACAAGAAGATTATGGAGGAGAGTATAGGGTCTTTGAGAAGTATCTCAAGGATCAAGGGTGTAACGCCCCAAACTCCAGGGACCGTTACGGTGTGCCTTATAAACAGTGCTAAACTCGCTAATCGAGTCATTTGGCCAAAATCGTGTATCTAATTATGATTAGCGGTTTAGGGATTAAAATTTTTGGTTAAGATGTAACGTTTCATTAGAACGTTTACTGTATACATTGGGATCCCAAAAATATAATTTAAAGGTCTATTACAAGAAAATATTTACAACCAGCCAATCTAAGCGGCAAAACAGGGTTTAACCCTAGTTCTTCTTCAAACCTTGGTCGTGGTGGTCGAGCAGCTCTCAAACTCAATGATGGTCCAGCTTTCTCTTGCCTTTACCTGCACCACATAGCACCCGTGAGCTGAAGCCCAACAAGAAAACTCAATATGCTCATGAACATTAATAACATGTCATGAAATCATAAGGTACACGCCTAGCAGATATAGCCCTAGTCAAGCAGGAAAATAATTTCACGTATTGTTGAGTATAACACATCAATCAATGATCATAATAATCATCCAGGGCTTTTATCCCCAAATAGAAGAGTGACTGTTGTAATAGTCACTAAGGTGGGTTTATTCCTAATAGCAATGTGACGATAAGGTCACCGGGGCTTTATAGATAAGTGAACCTTTCACTAGCTTAAACAGGATAGGTGCATGATGACTAGTTAGCAACATAACCTTCCTCGTGACTATAGAGTCATAACCATGGAACTCTGTTCCCTAGCCATGTGACAAGCAGTCACCTAGGCCTTAGGCCCTGGCTCTGAGTAACTAGCTTAGACTAGTCAAGCGCTTATAAGATTCATCAACCTTAGGGTCGGTCCAACGTTAATGCCTTAGAGTCATTCAACGCTGATATCGATTAGATCTAATCTTTTGATTGGCCCTGCGTTCATGACGCTATGCCGCTCTCGGCTATTAGGTCTGTGATACTTGACCAGTGCTGACCCTGACTAGTCAGTGCCATACATAAGTAAGCAATACCATCAAACATATATCATATATAAAATATCCAAATACAGGGCATTCAGCATGCTTACTCAATAATTACTAGCACAATTAGGATCATGCATAAACACATAGGCTCAAGCTCTGAACAATTTCATACTCAATATACATAGCATGCCCTAATCACATGTTTCTCGTGCATTACATGCATCACATTTAGATACCCAACATGCGTCAAGAATAACCATGCATGTCACATATACACAGGGTGCAGTTTTCTTACATTAGGTTCGAGCAAGAATTAGTAAAAGAACAACCCTTGAGAACGATCAATCCTTTGATCCTTTAGCGGTCACCTAGTCATAACCAAATATGGAATCCCATCAATAAAATAAATCATAAAAAGGTTTATAATCTAAAACCACACTCCCGGGATCCATCCCGCACTCTCAGGACTCTTAATCTACCCAAACAGGGTAAAGGAACCAACCCCCGAGCCTTAAAAGTCATCTTGAGCCCTAAAAATAGGTTGTTGGAAAAAGCACTAGCACTGGGGCGCTGCCCCAAAGTTAGAGAAGCCCCAAAACCTGCCCTGCCTAGCGCTGGGGTGCCATCAGCAGACCAGAGAAAATTGTGGTCTTCTCCCCTGCGATTTCCCTTGAGAACCAAACCTCCAAACCAATACCTAACATCATCAAAACATCAAATTCAACCCCCAAATCTCATCTACATCACACCCTCATCAAAACCCAAGCAACCAAACTCAAGAACTTCCATTAATTCCCAACTAACATATCAAAATCCTCAACTGAAAACTTATTAGAAAAAACAGGGTATAACAAGATTTTTCATGGCTGAATCTCTTACCTCAAGGTTGATTTAGATCCCCTTCAATGATTGAACCAAGGTCCTAAGCCCTCAAACCTTGTTCTCCTAGTTTGGATCCTCAAATTGGCTCTCAAAAATTGAAAGGAAGAAGGAGGGAAGAATTGGTATGAGAGAGAAAGAGATGAGGATGATGCTCTGTTTTACAATTTCACAGCCTTCAAAATGATACATATCCTTTGCCAAATGACCATATTGCCCCCAGGTCAATTAAATCCCTCTAAAGACTTCCAAGGGTAAAACCGTCCTTTCCCGCCTATCTCGTTAATTATAATTAACACCCTCCAATTCCCGTTATTCTCAAATGCTAATAATTCATATCCCATTATCCTTTAATTCCCAAAAACGTTCTAATCACCAAATTACCCCGTGACTCACTTCAAGCCCTCAACTTAATTCTGTTATGACTAGACCGAACACTTTCATTCCATGATCGTCTCATGCCGAATGGCTCGAACCAATCCACATATAATGTGGTATTATTTATAATTCACCCACATGCATGGAAATACACAATCACGCCCTCAACGAGCCAAATTACCAAAATACCCTTATAATTAAAAATGAACCCATACGCATGCATTTACCATCATATAATAATATAATTCACATAAACATGCATATAATCATTAAATATCATAATAAATCAATTATGGCCCTCCCGGTCTCCTAATCAAGGTCCTAAACCTTATTAGGAAATTTAAGGCATTACAAAGGGATTGGTTTTCAACATCCTTGTCTTCACACTCATGAGCAGAATGGTCGTGCTAAAAGAAAGCATAGGCATATCACTGAGACAGGTCTTACTATACTTGCACAATCTGGTCTTGACTTCACTTACTGGTGGCATGCTTTTCAGTGTGCTGTGTACACCATTAACAGACTCCCCACACCAGTTTTGGATGATTTGAGTTCCTATCAATGTTTTGTATGCACCCAAATATGTTCTTAAAGATATTTGGGTGCATATGTTTTCCTCATCTCAGACCTTACAACACTCATAAGCTTGATTTTCGGTCTGAGCCTTTTATGTCGTTTTGGAGTATTCGCGTCAACACAAATGATATATTTGTGAGAATGCAGCTGGTCGAATATTCATTGCCTGAAATGTTATCTTTGATGAAACTAGATTCTCAGTTTCACTCTCAACAGCTGAGCCACAGGTACAAAACTCTACCAATCTCTCTTATCCCACTGCAACATTTTCCACTTTAAATATGAAACATGGTACTAGTTTGCCTCTTGGTGTATCTTTGCCTGACAATCATGACTCTATTTCTGCTCTTGCATCTGAGCCTTAACACGTGCCTTATTCATCTCTGCCAGTACATGATCTACAGCTCCTTGCACTTGTTGACGCTATAGTTTCCACCATTGCTGCAGTTGATATCTTCAATTACAACCAGTCAGTACAACTCCTGCTGCTTTTACTCATGATCCACTTCCGTCTGATGCTATTTCTACATCTAGTGTTGCTCCTGGTTCCATCTCAGCTGCTACTATACATCCTCCAACCAGAACTCATGCTATGACAACACGATCTCGACTTGGAATATATAAAGCCCAAAGCTTATATGGAAACTAAACATCCTCTGGTGGAATCATTACTCCCTACTGAGCCCAAGTCCACTCGCTCTGCTCTCAAGGATCCTAAGTCGTACCAATATATGAAAGAATAATTTGAAGCTCTTCTCAAGCAAGGCACCTAGACTCTAGTACCCTATGATTCCAATATGCATATAATTGGAAACAAACGGATTTTTTTGGGTAAAGTTAAAAGCTTATGGTACGCTTTATAAATTCAAGTCTTGACTTGTAGCAAAGGGGTATTTGCAAGAACTTAACATTGACTGTGAGGACACCTTTAGTCCTGTAGTCAAACTAGCCACTATAAGGACAATTCTTACTCATGCAGTTTCATATAAATGGCATGTGAAGCAACTTGATGTGAGCAATGCGTTTCTTAATGGAACACTAAATGAGTTGGTCTACATGCAGCAACCTCATATTTTTGTTGATAGTTTTAATCCCTCTTATGTTTGTCGACTCAATAAGGCAATCTATGGCCTGAAACATGCACCTAGAGCATGGAATGACAAGCTAAAGAAAACTCTCTTTGATTGAGGATTTCAGGCTTCTCGGTATAATAATCCATGATTCATTTTTGGTTTAGGAACTCATCTAGTTCTTCTTTTGGTGTACGTCGATGACATACTCATTATCGGTCCAAATGAGTCTTTCATCTCTCGACTTATTGCTGATTTGAACACGTGCTTCAACTTAAAGGATTTTGGTCCCTTGCACTATTTTCTTGGAGTAGAGATACACAAGAACAATTTTGGTATGTATCTCTCTCAAACCAAATATATTACTAATCTTTTGGTTTGGTTGCATGTTGAAGGAGCTAAGTCTTGTCCTATTCCTACAAGTTCTACTCACAAGCTCTCTCTCAATGATGGCGAGCCTTTTGAGGATGTTCACTTGTATCAGAGTACAATTGGTGCACTACAGTACCTAACTTTAACTAGGCTAGATGTGGCCTTTATCATCAACAAGTTAAGTCAATTTATTCATGCTCCCATAGCCACTCGTTGCTGGGAGGCATGCATGAGGCTACTTAGGTACATAAAAGGAACTGTTACTGAAGGGTTACTTATAAGACCAACACCTTCTTTGTCTCTCACTGGCTACTCCGATGCTGATTGGGCCAGTTGCCCCTGTAATGACCCAACTACTCTAGACTTTTGGACCATTAACGAAAACTATACATACTAATCTTTAATAAAACTTACAAGTGAAAATACCATAACTTTATTAAGAAACTTGTAAAAATAAGAGTTAAACTTACATAAAGTTTAGGTTAGGATATGGGATCCCGTTGTTTTAAAAACAAAACATATCTTAATTGAAATGAAAAAAAATTTACATAAAAAGTGCGGAAAAATACATGTAAACCATAAATAAAAGACTACATCCTCGAAATCGAACTCTCGACTCCTTGAATCCATTCGTCACCGATACACATTCTCCCAAGCATCCACGAATCTTACCCGCCAATATAGCTACTTTCCTGCACATATAAACAAAAAGGAATGAGCCTAATGCCTAGCAAGGAAAATCTAACACATAGTTCATATACATAAATTTCTTAAGAAACATAAAAACATAACATAACATAACATTACACTTATATCATACACATACTATAATGGCCATTATTACTTGGGGTTCCATAGACTAAACAAGTCATATGCCCATTAGATTAGTGGGGTCCTACTAGCTAAGTAGGTCATATGCCCATAATCTGTTTGGGGCTTGTTAGTCATATGGGTCATATGCCCAAGCCTACATACATACATATCATAACACATTTCATATCATAAAAACATAAGATAACACATATAAAACATATAACATATGAATTCTATCCTATTTTCCTTACCAAAATACCAGGATAAGAGGACAGAGGTGGGACTTTGGAACACTCCTAAGAACCATTTGAAAAAGAGTGAGTATAGAGAAGAAGAGAATTGAAAGGAATGGAAGGACTAAACCATTGAGAAAATACTTACCAAAAACTTATGTGTGAGTTCTTAGAATTCCTAACCAAAATAAGAATAAGGTTATAATAAGTAGAAGACTATGAGAACTTTTAAAGAAAAAGTACAGAAACAAACTAGAGTTTGGGTTACCTTGAAGACTTGTAAGACCAATCTAAACCTCGAACCGAAATACTATAAATCCTTACTTTCCCAAGTGTTTGATAAGCTTATGATGATCAAGCTTATGATTTCCCCACCCAAGTGTTTACACTCTCACACTCACTTTGCAACTTGCAGCCTCTGAACTTAGAGCAAAAGATGAATATTTGATGGGTACTAGGTCCTATTTATAGAGTTTAGGAATGAAAGGATCTTAATTTAACTTGAATAAAAATAATGGCTTTTTAGGTGAAAATAATTTAAATAATCGTTCAGCAGAGGCTGAAGACTCGTTCAAAAAGGTGTTGGACTTATCAAAAGGTTAAATGGAAAACGAATTCAACAGCATTCAAAATATGCTGAAGGAGGCGATATATCGCCCCTATAGGCGATATATCGCCTGGACCATTATGCCTGAGGCAAACGTGCATCGTTTCGTGTTTTCCGTATCTACGTGCTGTGATATATCGCCCCTATAGCTGCGATATATCGGCATTCACTGATTATTTAAACCCGAAATTACACATTTTTAGCTTAATTCAAATTGAGTAAACAGCCTTGACTAAGCCCTTAAACGTATTCAAAGCAGCTGACCTTAGAGCATTCAAACTTTACCCTTATTAAATTTAATCCTCAAAATACTTAATCCTTAATCACCCATACATAACATGTGCTTAAAATCCTAATGTATATTATCTAAACCTTATAGTATAATAAATATTATCCTTAATATCAGCCATATTAATCAAACCTTAGGTTAACATTAATATTCTTAAACTATATGTTAATCTTAGAAAATCTATAAGTACTACTATGAGTGTCCAAATAAGTCCCGGTCTGAACCAAAAATCCACAGTTAAAAAGATAATACTATAAATACTATAATACTACTATCTAACTAGCTAAGTAAAGTTCTTGGACTCTAAAATTCTCCCCTACTAAAAAGAATTTCGTCCTCGAAATTTACTTACCAAATAACTCCGGATACCGGCCTTGCATGTCCTCCTCCAACTCCCACGTTGCCTCTCGTTCAGAACTATTACTCCATAGGACTTTTATTATAGGAAAGCTCTTGGACCGTAACTGCTTCATCCCCCTATCTAGGATGCTAACCGGTCGTTCCTCGTAACTTAAGTCTTTCTGGAGTGCTATTGTATCGTACTTGAGGACGTGAGATGGGTCTGACACATATTTGCGTAACATCGAGATGTGGAACATGTTGTGACTATCGGCTAGTGCTGGCGGTAGGGCTAGTCTATACGCAACTGGTCCCACTTTGTCCAATATTTCAAAAGGACCTATGAATCAGGGACTAAGCTTGCCTTTCTTCCCGAACCGCTTGACACCTTTCATAGGAGATATCTTCAGGAAGACTTGATCTCCAACTTGGAATTCCACATCGCGTCGCTAGGCATCCGCATAGCTTTTCTGACGGCTTTGAGCAGCAAGCATACACTGTCTAATAAGCGCTACTGCTTCTTGAGCTTGTCTAACAGCTTCGGGGCCTAGAAGCTGCCTTTCTCCTACCTAATCCCAGTGCAACGGTGATCAGCACCTTCTTCCATATAGCAACTCATAAGGTGCCATCTCGATCGTTGACTGGTAGATGTTGTTGTACGAGAACTCCATCAGCGGAAAGTACTTGGTCCATGCTCCACCGAAATCAAGTACACACGCGCGTAGCATATCCTCTAAAATCTGAATCGTACGCTAGGACTGCCCATCTGTCTGAGGATGAAAAGTTGTACTAAGACTTAACTTAGTACCCATAGCTTGCAGTAAGCTTCCCCAAAATCTCGATGTAAACACCGATTCTCTATCTGACACTATTGTCTTGGGGATTCCATGCAACCGTACAATCTCTTGGATGTAGATGTCTGCATATTGGTCTGCCGTATATGATGTTCTGACAGGCAGGAAATGAGCCGACTTGGTTAGTCTATCTATTATTATCCAAGCGGAATCATGCTGCTTATTCGTCTTTGGCAGACCCGTCACGAAGTCCATGGCTATATCGTCCCACTTCCATTCTGGTACGCTAAGCGATTGCAATAAACCTGTAGGCTGCTGATGCTCCGCTTTCACTTTCTGGCATACAAGACACTTAGATACAGACTCCGCTATGTCCTTCTTCATCCCTGGCCACCAATAGAATGCCTTGATGTCATGAGTCATCTTGGTAGACCCTGGGTGAACTGAGTACGGGGTACTGTGCGCTTCTTCTAGGATCGTCTTCTTAATACTTTGATCATTTGGCACACATACCCGATCCTTATATCTCAATAAGCCTTGGCTAGATATTGAGAAATCTGTAGTCTTGCCTTCTCTGACTACATCCATATGTGCTGCTAGCGTGTCATCATGTCTCTGACCAATTCGTATGTCCTCTAGCAGATTCGATTGGATAGACAAGTTAGCCAGCTTGCCTATAACTACTTCTATTCTGGCACTGATCAGCTCCTGCTGTAGCGGCTTTTCTATTCCGGCTAAAGCTGCTAAATTCCCATAACTTTTCCTACTAAGTGCATCGGCAACTACGTTCGCCTTCCTCGGGTGGTATAGGATTTCGCAGTTGTAATCCTTTACTAATTCCAACCACCTGCGCTGCCTCATGTTGAGCTCCTTCTGAGTAAATAAGTACTTTAAACTCTTGTGGTTCGTATAAATCTCGCACCGTTCTCCGTAAAGATAATGGCGCCAGATTTTTAACGCAAAGACCACCGCTGCCAACTCCATATCATGAGTTGGATAGCGTTGTTCGTACTCCTTTAACTATCGTGAGGCATAGGCTATCACCTTGTCATTTTTCATTAGTACGCAACCCAATCCTTGCTTCGATGCATCACAGTAGACAATGAGCTTATCGTTGGGTGTTGGTACACTGAGTACTGGTGTTGAGCAAAGCTTATCTTTAAGCAACTGGAAGCTTTCTTCACACTTATCGTTCTAGTTAAACTTTTGTTGCTTCTGGGTCAGGTTGGTGAGCGGAGTGGCTATCTTAGAAAAGCCATCTACAAACTTCCTATAATAACCTACTAACCCTAGAAAGCTTCTTACTTCAGATGCGTTCTTTGGTCTAGGCCAATCCTTTACGGCCTCTACCTTTGATGGGTCTACTGCAACTCCGTCTCTTGATATAATGTGCCCGAGGAACGCCACTTGCGAAAACCAAAACTCGCATTTCTTGAACTTTGCGTAGAGTTGATCCACCAATTGTTTGGTCCACTTCATGATGCTCTTCTTAAATCTCCCTATATTCACTTGTATTGTCACAACAATCTAATCCTTGGTGTTTTTGGTAAACCGAAAACAAGCATGCCTCCACTTTCTCTTGAAAACCAAACTCCCAATTACTCCCCATAATCCGACTGCATATCCAAGTGTTACCACAGAGTAAAACCATATTCTTTCGATCCTACTAACTTTGTAGTCATCATCATCTTCATGGGCATTGGTCATTGGTGAAATTTTTCTCCGATCATCTTCTCCAGAACATTTCTTTGGCAATGGGGTTCCACACAGTTCATCGTTTCCAGCATAGATATTTGGATCATCTAGCGTTTGAAGTTGAGCTCCTGTTGGAATTTTTCCTGACAGATTGTTGTAAGACAAGTCGAGCTTGTTTAGTGATAACAATTTGGACATACTTCGTGGAATTTCACCAAAAAGTTTGTTGTTTGAAAGGTCAAGAGACTCCAATGACTTCAATTCTCCAATCCTGTTAGGTATATTGCCAGACAGATGATTATGGGATAAGTTCAAACCACGCAATGCAGAGAGCATACATATCTCTTCTGGAATGACCCCAACTAGCTTATTGCTTGAGAGGCCCAAATTATCAAGAAGTAGCAGTATTTTTGTATACTCTAAGTCTCTTCCTTTCATCACTTGTGAAACCTTCTCTTTATCCCATTTTGTATCATAAACTTCAGGTACATCTTCTCCTACAGTCATTCCACTAAGATTGCCAAAGCAACGTGGAATTTTCCCACTCAAATTGTTACCTGCAAGATCTAAAATTTTCATTGCAGAAAGCTTGCAAAAGTTGAAAGGGATACTTCCACTAAACATATTCTTTCGTAGCCTCAAAATTTTTATCATAAGGAGGCTATCTCCTCCAATCCAAGTTGGTAGAGGTCCAGAAAAGATATTATCACCAACATCAAAAAGCTCCAATTCAGAGCAATTCGTCAAGGCCAAAGGAAGTTCCCCATTGAGATTGTTATTATTTATATGCAACCATTTCAGAGATAATAGATTCTCGATCGAGCTTGGAATAGTCTCTGACAAGTTGTTATACGATAGATTGATAACAGTCATTACTTGGCTATCTCTCCAACAATGAGGCAATATCCCAGAAAGCTTGTTTCTTGAAAGATCTAACTCTTTCAACCTCGTAAGGTTAGCAAAGAGATCCTCAGATACAATACCTTCAAAGAAATTTGATGAAATGTCCAAGGATTCTAGGGAACTAATTTTCCAATTGAATTGGGCAAGCTCCCATTTAATTGATTTCTAAAAAGGCACAACTTCCTCAACAATGACAATTTTCCCAGTGTTTCAGGAATTAAACCAGTTAACTTATTATACGAAAGATCAAATATTCTCAAACTTGACAATCTTCCCAATGATTCAAGAATTGTATATATTTGATACCCTAGACTCAGATTTGATAGATAAAATTTTGTCAATATGATCAAATTGTCATCAGTTATATGTAATTAAGTAATTAAATTTAAATTTGGAACTTACATAATTGACAGCAGTTTGATTAAATTGGTAAAATTTTATTAATTAAATTTGAGTTTAGGGTACCAAATATGTCCGATTTTAAAATACAGTGAACCATATGAGCATTATTGAAAACAGATGGTACCAAAATAATACTTTGCAAAAACACAAAGTACCAAAATATTACCTACCCATTATATAATAATCGTAACATTGACATATTGGCCAGATATATAATAATAATAATAATAATAATAATATTTAGACAAAACGAAGAAAAGCAAATGTAATAAATTGTATTTTGCTCAGAAAATTCAAAGCCGCATGTTTGGACTATATGATATAATATTTAATTGAGCGGGGAACAATAAATAAAGATTAGTTTGTAGAAAATGTAATATAATTATGGTATCAACTTCTCCACGTAGTCAACTTTTTTTATTATATTTATTATTATCTATTTTGAGGTGGCATCATGCAATAGGGAAAACTATTATGTATTTATAAACATTGGTTGTTGCATATAATAGTATCTATTTCTTTAAACTTGTTTTTGTTTTTGTTATTGATGGGCTTGTTAAAGTTATCTTTAAAATCACGGTAGATACGAATATAAATATATACGTCATCTTTTATATATATATATATGAGAAAATAATAAAATTACATATAACAAAATATGAATTCTTCAGTCCCTCACAGGACTCAATCCTTCAGGGTCCAATTTTTTGCCAATTGTCCAAATTCTACGGGAGTAAGTCTTTTTTCCACATTTGCTTTTGACTTGCAATGACCGGTTGTGTGAACCGGTTGGAAAGTTGCTGGTGATGTGGATATAAAAAGTAGGGGCAAAAAAATAATTCCCTGTCCAAAATATATGTACAGTTGAGGACTTAATCGTAAACTTAATATGAATTTGAGAGATATTTACGATTTTGGTAACGTAAGCATTGTGCTTCCGCCAAGTGATTTATATGTTATGTTGAGTGAGACGCAACAATAACCACGTAAATAAAACTGATATATATATATCATCAATGATTTGAAGCGAAATGTATTTTGTTCATTGTGGTGTTGTGTTTATTGCAGTCATTTATTATAGTTTTGTTGGATGAGGAACGAAACAGTTAGGTTGGTAGTTTTATTTCAATGGGCTATTTTGAAGTTGTTTTATAAGCATGTACGCAATGAACCAATTCAGCTATTATGAATGTCAGTTACTATGTTGTGTTGTTAATGCATTTCATGACATAGTTTAACTTACATTTTTTTTTTATCAATTTGAAAAGCAATCTCTTCGTAACATTTTACTAGTTGTTTTTATACGTCACCGTTTCTTTTAGGAATTTTCTTTGTTTTATCAAAAAAATCATGACTGAAATTTTCTATCATTTCCAGTTAATGTTGGCCAACTAATTTCATAGATTAATTAATTCAAATTGAGATATCAATCACAGGAGAACAAAGATATATAACGAGTTATAATATAACCAGAATATATAAAATATTGTCCCGTAACTAATATAGTTGATGATTCAATCATCCTAAATCACACAAATAAAGCCATTGCACGTAAATAAAATAGAATAGTCATATTGAACAATTATAAAGTAGCAGTTTTTATTACGAGGTAAGAGTTATGAGTTACGCACTACAACTTTCAAATTACTTATCAACTCTTACTCGCTAACGTATCTTCCTAATATATGTATTTGAAAATTTAAAAAAAAAAAAAGGTTTTAATAAAGGCCTCAAAAATCGTAATTTACTTGGCAATTCACTCATTCCATCTCTTATAGTGATGCATTTATAATACATATCTGAGATGATCACTCCTTAACGTATAATACTGGCGTAAGATCATGGATCCTTAAAATTACCATATGAGAGGATCAACTAATTATTGTAGTACTTATTCTCTTCGGTCAAACAACATATATTACAGAGGTTACCCGATGTAAAACGAATTAATATATTATAGAGGTTAAGTGTAGTGATTGACTTATATGAATCGTCTTTGTTGAGTTGAAAATGGAAATGGTGACAGCTGTTGGGACTCTTACATGAAGTGGTGGATGATATATAGACACCATATATATACATATACCTACAGATATAGATTTCTATTCTTTAATGTGTAAAAGGTAGTACATACTTTTTTTTAATGGTAGATGTCATCTAGTAATCAACATTCATTTAGAAACCATAGGAGTTGAGAAACACTAGGAGTAATCGGCCATACAGGGTATTAGTCGGTGTTACACAATACATACGAAGTCAAATGGAGAAGACTTGTTAAAACTGAAACCATAACATTTAATATATACATAGAGGATAGTTTGCATTACACATGCAAGAGCCCCTTACACATTGATCAAAAAGCCTTAATCATAGTAGGGGTACACAAAAGAGAAGAGTTTCCAAAAGTACGATCCAAAAGACCGTATTATAGCAAAGTGACTTGTAAAGCCATTAAAACTTGAAAAGATACATATTCAGCGATTCCATTGATAGTAAGTGTAGACCAAACTGAGTACATATAACAAAATAGATATCTATTGATTAGGTGGCTTCTGAGTTTGGACGTATAGTGGGTACATGTTGATATAGCCACTCCGGAGCTCATCGATCGCGGCTGCCACAACTTCCATTTCCTTGCTCCAGGCCATCTCTGTTGCAACCGACTTCTCTTTTAGCTCTAATACCACCATCTTGATGGACTGTAGGTCAAACTTAAGGAAAGCGTTCTGGATGTTGGACGCATTGTATCTCCTCTCCCATTCGTTCCGCTCGGTGGCCAGCCTGACATTGTCATGCACAATTCGGTTAATGTATTACATTTTCTCAAGATGATTGTCATCAAACGACGAGAAGTTAACGATGTTATTCATTGGGAAAGGTGTGGAGTCCATTTTAGAGAGAAAAAGAGGATAGACAAGTATACATGTAAGGTGGTGGAGATTGAATTAAGGTCAACATGATCCATACACACATATATACATATAGAAAACACAAGCATGGAGGAGTGGATCAAGTAAGTGTAAGGTGAGGTCTTCTTGTAAATGGTGGAGTAGTTAATGCACTGTCACTTATCAAAAATAGGGTTGCACATCAGTCAAAATTACATAAAGTATGCTATTATTAGAAACATAAGGAAACAGTCACGTATTACGTGGGGAGAATTAGAATTTGCGTTTTAGCACGTCATGGTCACGTGAGTTGTGAGTGGTATTACGTGGGAGGACCTTTGGGAGCACAGTACCTGAGAAAAATAAGAATGGAGACGGAATTGACTTCCATTTTGACGTTTTTTTTCATGTATTTTGACTTCCATTTTGACGGAATTGCTATTATAATTTCTCTCAAACAAAAATTCAAACATGAGGTGGTCACCATTATATATGATCGGGCACTGAATACTCGAGTGCACCATTACAAAAAAAAAAAATGAAGCCAAACAAAATTTGTTGCCTAAATAGCTAATGCCCAAAACATATTGAGTAAATGTGCTATAAGAACTTACCCGAAGAACTCGACACAAAGATGCAGGGATTTATGCTTTACATCAGAAAAGTGGGCACTCGGTCCTTCAAACTCACGGCAAACAACATCGCATGTAGAATCAAACACCTCCAAACCACGCCGGAAAAAATTATCAAGCTCAATCGAAATCCCCACTACTCCAAACAAAAAAATCTACCCCGAATTCGTCAGGGAGAAAAATGGACTAAATGGGAGGGAATTTTCCTTCCAAACAGTTATTGTTTGGGTTCGGAGGGACTTTTCCTTTTGAAAGGAGAAGAATGGCCTAAACAGGCAAAGACACGAATCAAACAAAAAAAAAGGTGACCGGTTACTAAGGGGTGACTAAGGGCATAACGGTACTTTGACACCCAATAAACTCAGCAACTAAATCTGACCATCCATTTTCTAAAACAATAAATCCAAAGGCTCAAAATCAACACAGGACTAAGTCCTTCAAAACAAACCGAGGGATGGAAGAATTCCCCATAATAAAAATATAGTTTTAGAAGAATTATTGTTTCAGTAAAAAGAGGATCCACCCGCAATTCTATCGTATGAATATAAAATTTATTCTTAAAACTCAAATCTTTTCTATATCTATAAAGACAATTGTTTTTATAATTAATTATAAACTATAGAAGAAATTTTTATTTACTAAAAATACTAGGAATATATGAACATACTTAGAAATATAAAAAAATATACCAATAAATACTGTTAACCCAGTATAGATAGTAATAATAGAGATTTATTAATAAATGAACTAAAAAAAAGTCTAGATAATCAGTTTAATAATTTATCACATAATATAGTAAATATTCTTAGCGAACATCGATCATACACAATTATTAAACAAGGAGTATAATATTAGCTATAAATTTATATCTGGTCAAATAACTTTATTAGAAAGTATTAAAAGTAATATTTACAAAAATAAAAATCAGACTGTCTCATAGACACAACTGATTATTAGTCTCCAATATTAGTCTCTAATATATATTTACAAATACCATAATTTCATAAATACAATTTCCTTAATTTGATTGTCATCTATTATTACTAGGGGTGCACACGGGTCGGATTTTCGGGTTTCGGGTTCATCGGGTTCGGGTTAAGAAAAATGGTACCGAAACCGATCCGAAATTTCCGGGTTTTTTCGGGTTTCGGGTTTTTTCGGGTTTCGGGTTTTGGGTTTTACTCGGGTTCAGGTTGGGCTGTGCCATTTGTGTTTTGGGCTGAAAAGCCAAATTTTGCAAAAATACAATTTTTTTTTTTAGATTTCGGGTTTGATTTTGGGTTGGGCTGGGACTAATGGGTTTTGGGCTGAAAAGCTAAATTTTGCAAAAATTCCATTTTTTTACACTTTTTTTTTCAAAAATACCATTTTTTCAGATTTCGAGTTTGAACCCGAACCCAATTTTAACAAATTTCAAACCTGAACCCGACCCGACTTTTGTCGGATTCGGGTCGGATTTAACCCAAATCCGACGGGTTTTCCCAAAAATGGGTTTTCGGGTTACGGGTCGGGCGAGTTTGCGGGTTTTTCGGGTCAAATGTTCACCCCTAATTATTACATTTATCTATCTTTTCATGCAAATAACATCAATTTGGCATTTAAAATTTAAAACACACCAAGCTGAGAAAAACTCCTTGATTGGTCATCCGTATAACGGAATTTCCCACCAAAATGTGCCTTCTTAAAGATGCAAATCGCAGAGACTTGACATATGGTTCGCCTCTATATTGTGACTTCCAAACATTTTGGCCTCTTATTACTCAATGAAACACACCATTTCACTAGTCTACAAAAAGAAATCTACTTTTCACTCAAAAAAAACAAAAAGAAATCTACTTGGGCCGAATATTTTGGGCCTAATAACACTTAGATATATGGACAAATCATTATTTGATGTCTCCTTCAAAAAGCAACTATAATGAACCAATCCTCGACAATACAAATATATAATTTTCTAATTTTTCAAGCCATAACTCAATCTAAATTGCATTTAACATCCAGTCCAAATTTTGTATGAATTAGTTTTTGCAATATTAACGTTGTATATATTGATGAGAGTAGTTAGAAATGATTGATTTGTCAAAGCGCATTGTACTTGTATTGATGTTTAGTTTAGAAAGTGACAGCATGTAGGGTGTATCACTTTCCACAAGTTAAAGTATATGTTTAGGAAATTTCTTAGTTTTAAAGTCGTCTTGTTGATATAAAGTATCCCTACTCATAATGGGAAGAAGAAGAAAAAGTCAAAACGATAGTGAAATATCCATTTTCCACACTCTTTCTCTAAGTCATTTATTGTCGAACCTATAGTTGTGCGGACCATCGCTCATCGATGGATGCACATGCGCTGTTCAAAGTCATTGGAGGCTTGATTATGACTATAGTTGGTAGTGTTAGAACAAACCCTTAGAAAGGAACAATTTTTTAGTGAATTTTTTTCTATTAGACGAAAATTAAGGAAAACTAAGATTTTTTTTTTCGTGTGTGAGCTTTTATACAATTTATCCCACATTATGTATATACATGAATATTCCAATCAATGCCCAATCACAGTATTTTTAGGCCCAATCAAAACGAAAACACAATGAGAAATTCACAAAAATACATTAACATTTTAAAAAAAAATGAAAAATACGTTAGATTACAAAAATACGGAATTTTTATGAAAAACACGGAGGGGCAAAAGTGTAAATACGGAATAGCAGTGAAATACAATTTTTTTTTGTTACTAGTCGTTATAAATTCGTAAACATGTGTTATAGATTCGTAAACCAATTACGTAAAAACATTTTTGTAAACAACATTTACAAATATATAACCAAATTTTATAGATTTGTAAACAAGTTTTACATTTTTATAGACAATATTTACAACATAATTCGTTGCTAAATTATTTTATTTTTGTAACAATGGTTTACATAATTAATTTTATAACTAAATTTTTTTTATATTTGTGACTAATATTTTTAAAAGTAAGTTGTGAATTTAGTTAACATATTTGTAACAAAAATATATAAAACTAAGTTTGTAACTAAAAGATATAATTTTATTTTATAACTAGTATATACAAAAATGTTAAATTGCATTAAACAAGTAACATATATATATATTTTTTTTAAATTGTAACTACTAATAAAGAAATAGAATATATTGATTAAATATATAATATTTTATGTAAACATAAATATTTATTTATTAATAATTATATTCGTTTTAAATATTTATAAGTAAAATAAATTTATTTGTATTTATTATTATTATTAGCATACTAAAAGTATGTATGAACTAATTACTGAAGAGAAAAAGAAAAAAAAAACTAAAGTGTAGAGAATAGAAAGAAAATAATAAGATATTATCGTATATATATATATATAAATATTTATTTTTCAGTTTAAAAATAACGCGCCCAAAAGATTTAGAATTGTTTAACTATATATAAATATCTATTTACATATATTTAATATTAGTTTGAAGAACAGGTGAATATGTGCATAATTGTATGAGGGGGTAAGCAAATTAGAAAGTCTGAAAGTTAATATAAAAAATTATAGTTTATACTATAAATTTGTAATTATTTTATATAACTATATATTTAGATTTTTTTTTTTCTCAGAGTTTAGTTTATAATTAACCCAAACACAATAACAGTAACTTATAACTACATTATGACAAGACTTTGTTTTATATAAGCCTTTGTTATCTATCAACCTTTGTTTTACTTGAAATAGTGGGATCCACACAATTCGCACTTCTGGACCCAATAATTAATTCATCCAGAAAATTTCATGCTCAAAATATAAGTTAAGATAATTCATATAAGTTAAGATAATTCATATAAATATATAAGGAGCTTCTTAGGGTCATTATTTTTTCCCCTATTGTAGAAGCGTTTTTAATTTTTGGTACTTGGAAAAATTATAATCAAATTTTTTTATGACAGCGTATATAATAGTTATAGTAGGTATATCACAAATTTTCAGGAAATTATGAATAATTTATAGTGCTGAAATTAGAGTTCAAATAGTTTGTTTTTTCCTCGTGAATAAAAAAAAATCAAACACACGTGCAACTGACTGTTTAAACTCTGATTTCAGCATAAAAAATTATTCGGAATTTTTTAAAAATTGGCAGGAAGCTTATTATAACTATAATATACATCATCATGCAAAAATAAAAAATTGAGTTATAATTTCTCAAAGTGCTGAAAATGCCAAAAATTCATATATATATATATATATATATATCTTCCCTATAAAAAGTATGTAGATATTAACTTCAGGAGAATATACTAAATATTTAACAGATGCTTTGAAAACCAATTAAAAATAAATATTTATTAATTATATTAATATAAATTTAAATATTATAAAATATCATTAGATATTTATTAATTATATTAATATAAATTCAAATGTTATAAAATATCATTATTATAATAATATATAATACAATGTTAGATATTTAATAATTATATCAATATAGGCTGGTTAGGTGTAAGCTCGAAATATGCATGGTCGTCATATGATCCTTCAGTCAGAACGCGTTGCTGTAAATGTTGGAAATGTACCTTGAAAGCATATGTAGTAGACATTGTTTTATGAAATAAATAAATAAATTGAATTTGTTATGCATATATTTTATGGACTATATTATTCTATGATAATATTTTGTAAATATTAGGAAAATTCCTAAGTTCATATATGTGATCTCAAGCACGCATTAGTACGGGAGGATTGTGTTTGAGATAAATGAACTTGAATAGTTCGCAGTAAAATAAAGTTATGGAATCTTTAGATTAATTAGTGCAAATACGGTCCACTAGTATTATGAATACATGTGATCTAGATCCGGATCACTAGTGTGGTAGGACACTTTAGTGGATGTGCTTTATATATTAGATAATATATAGAACTGGATCAGATATGTTTATTAATACTTAGTTAAATACCGTTTCAAAGTATGAATTAAATATATCAACTGATGATCATATACAAATAGATCTTAATCCTGAAGTTACTATGAACTCCTGTTTATGTTATATGAGTTCTTTGATTCACTTGTTAGGGTCAGTCAAAATGATCAGGCTAGAAACTTTTGTTTTGGGAACTCATTAATATAGATGGCTGGGAACATAGTATACAGATATGGAATCTATACCTTCTTACAAGAGATTGAATGATGGTTCTCTTAAGAGTTGACTTTTGGGATTGAAAGGTTATTGAGCTTAAATTCATAATTTAGTTATGAATTAACCTTCACTAGTAGAGTCAATGGTACTTAAGGAAACAAGAGATAATTAAAAGGGTAAACTGGTAATTTTATTCCCGATTATTTATGAACCATTATTAGAGGGTCAAGTTGTATGCAATGATTATATCAATGGACACTTTATGATTATAAAGTACTCAGTAAATGAAATGTCTATAATTACAAGAGTGCAGTCTCATATTTATAGTGAATAATCATGGGATTAATAAATTAAGATTATTTAATTAAAGAGTTTAATTAATAATCTCAAATTTATTGGAGCTTGGAATTATAGGTCCCCATAGCGGCTCTATCAACATTGTTCAAGGTAAGAGTTGATATGAAGGGAAAATAGTTTAAAGACATATTTAAGAAGAAATTTGTTCTTCAGGCCAAATATACAATTATGTGATAATAGTGATTAATTAATTAATTACAAATTAGTTGTAGTTAATAAAATTAATTAATATTTAATTATTGTATAATTTTCAAAATTATAAATAATTAAATTAATTTCGAAATTTAATTAAATAATTAATTAATTATAATTTTTGAAATTATAATAAATTAAATATTTATTTTCGAAAATTTGGATTTAATTAATTGGTAGAATTAATTAAATATCTTTATTTGAGTGGGAGAAAATAATCTGATAAGTTCAAATTGGATTTGAATTTAAAAGATTAATATTTATTCAAATAATTAATTAAAAAGATAATTAATTTGAATTCAAATTTGAATTAGTTATCAGGTTGTTAGATCTTATCTGACAAAGTAATTTGAATAAATAATTAAATAAAAATTGAAAAACCAACATTCCTAAAATTAGGGAAGCTACACGTACACACACAGTCATGGACTGTGTGTGGCGTGTAGGGCCATCATTTTCAGGGATGAGATTTTCAATTTTATTTATTTAATTAATTAATTAATGGATAATTCAAAAAATTATTTTTTGGATTTTTTCATTAATAGAATAATTAATTAATTAAAAAGTAAATTGTAAAATGGTTACAGATTTATTTTTTAAAATTTGAATATTTTCTTTTAAGTATGACTAATCAGAAAATTATTCAGATGAGTGATGTGAGACAACTTTGAACATTCGCTCTGTGAAAAATAGAACGATAGTTTTCTCTCCATGAAAATAAAGAACCAATTCTCAGGCCTATTCTCTTGATCTCATGAGTTGAGTACATCAAGTAGAATCACAAATAAACTATCCTTCATCCTCTAAGTGCCCACACATTTCTTGAGGTGTAGAGAACACTTTGGAAGATCTTGGTGTAAATACGTGGGAGCGACTTAGATAGGAAGATCGTTCTAAATACGAAAAGATAGCAATGATACTTGATAGGCTTCAAGAGGTATGAATTCTATCCTTATCTTGTTTATGATTAATGTATGTATATTAATGGATCCGCATATTTAAAGGTAGTATAAATATGTTACAAAAATTTTGTTGTACACTGGGCCAACCACACCACCATTCCACTGCGCATTAGGAAACTCGTTCCTAATAGTAAATACCGATCTCGAAAGCTCGAGGGTGTGTAGCCTTGAATATGTTCTGAGCTCGCAATAGCCATGGCTTGACACTCTTGTATATATTTCCCTGGTACATCTCTTGCCTTCAGACGAGATGGTTCAAGCTCGGGAAGTGTAAGTTCGAATGTGATGACTTCATCAATGGTTACTTGTTCTGAGCATAGGCAAAGTTAGATGACGAGCTCATGATTAACAAAAAGTCTCAGAAATGTGATTGACTTCGTATCTAAGCTAATCAGTTACATATGAATGTATTTATTGTTGTAAAATCCCAATATTTAAGGGATATTATTTAAATTGTTGTCCAATCCCACATTTTATGGGATATTTCCGTGTATGTAGGAAATAATGCATTAAAAAGCATTATATTATTTGATTTACAGAATATTTTCTCGAAATATGTGGGAACGAATTTTGAAGTATTCTCTATAAATAGAGAATGAAACTCCATTTGTAAAAGGAGGAGAAATTATGAGATTTTGAGAGAAAACT
This sequence comes from Humulus lupulus, assembly GCF_963169125.1. NCBI lineage: Eukaryota > Viridiplantae > Streptophyta > Magnoliopsida > Rosales > Cannabaceae > Humulus > Humulus lupulus. The sequence continues at coordinate 7,301,241 of NC_084798.1, forward strand.
CTGGGCAACTATTCTTTGAAAAGTTTCAAGAAAATTGCCAAATACTAATAATAACACAGACTCGTGGACTAAGCAGATTTAACTGCTGAACTACGTAAAAACCTCTTGTTTTCAGCTTATTTTATTTTCTCTGATATATTTTTATTTAATTGTTCTCCTTTTTAAGTAGACGAAAAACGGCGTCAATATAAAGTCTTAAGGTTATATATGAAGACAAGAAAGGAAGACACTACTTGAATAGTTGTTCTTCTATTTTTTTTCGTCTCAATACAATCAAATAGTGCGAGAAGCTTGCAATAACATTTTATACTGGACTTTATTTTGGTATTTTAAGTGATGATTTTTATTGAGATTCACTTGTTATAATTAAGTGAGATGTTATTGCACATTTCTGTTCTGAATATATAAAAATCAAGTATTAATATGATTAAAATAATTATAGGGTGAATGATAAATTTTGTCCTAAAATTGGACTTGAACTTGGGATACAACAGCTCATCTGGAAAAATTCCAATTGGAGATTAGATTCAAACACTTGATAATCGAAAGATCATGTTGGCTTCAACTTTGTTATTGCTGGACTTTGTAAAGTCAACTAGTCAATGTTTAATGATTTAACCATGAGAATATATTCTATTTTGAAAAGTAAATCCATATGGTTTTGAATAATCGCAGTCTATCAAAATCTATAGGATTTTTTTTCTCATTAATTTTCTTTTTTGCTTTGATGTTTCGGAAATTTTTTAATTTGGTCTCAAAAATATGTCGTAGCAAATTAATATATTATCCTTTTTCGAATCAACGTAGATCTAAAATATATAACTACTGCATCTGTTGTAAATCAGCTTAATTAGCTAATAATATTTAATGTCACGCAAGCGAAAATTTAACAATTTGGAATAAATTACTAACTAGTTGTGAACTTATTGATGTAAATAAAAAAAATACACGTATTGATGATCAAATTAATGACTAATTAACGTAAATTCAATAAGCACTAACCATGACAAAAACAGGTTTAACATGATCAGTGTTTGTATAAAATATAATTGGATGAATTTGTTTCAATGTACATTAAATTCCAACTTGATAACACAGTGATTAAAATTTTGTCAAAGCATACTTTTGCATTTGACTAGTTAAAATGTTTGATTAATTCCATTGATTAGAGTAATTCTTACATCAAAAAATCAACTATAATTATTTATTGTGAAGCTATATATTAAAATGCATAATGATCACTTACTCAATTTCCATATTGTAAAAAAAATGGCAAACTTCATCTCTAGTAATTTCAAAACTAATAGAGTCATGTTATTAGTTTTTCTCATGCTAATGAATATGATGGTTTTCAATGAAGGGAAGGGAAATAGTCTCACAAGATGCATAGAGAAGGAAAGGCAAGCTCTTCTTCGGTTCAAAGAAAGTCTCGAAGATAATGCGAACATACTTTCTTCTTGGAAAAGCAGCGATGAAGATTGTTGCGCATGGAAACGAATCAGGTGCGATAATCACTCTAATCATGTCATCATGCTTGATCTTGGTTCCAACAAATCTAGCTTTATAGCTTCCCATGAAATTAACTCTGCTCTAATTGAATTACATCATTTGAAGTACTTGGACCTAAGTTATAACAAGTTTAGTACTACTATTCCAAAGTTCATTGGCTCTCTCAAAAGACTCCAGTATCTGAACCTTTCTGGGAATCCATTGTCTGGAACCATTCCTTCCCAGATTCAATACCTCACCAAATTGAAAACTCTTGATCTTGACAATAATCGATTGGTGGGTCCTTTTCCAAATAATTTGAGCCAATTTCTTCTCATTTTGAGATTAAACAACAACAACCTCACAGGCCCATTGCCTGATCTTTCACACTTGTCATCTTTGAGAGAGTTCAATATTGCTAACAATAGGCTGAACAATACTTTACCAGAAAGTATTGGTAAGCTACATAATTTAAGGGTGTTAGATGTTTCTTCAAATTCATTCACTGGGGTCTTCTCAGAAATCCATGTAGAAAATCTTATCAACTTGAAGCAACTAGCTTTGTCTTTCAACTCCTTGTTGGAATTTAAGTTTAACACCAATTGGGTTCCCCAGTTTCAATTGAATGCCATAGAGTTGAGTTCTTGCAAGTTGGGTCCCCAATTCCCAAGTTGGCTCCAAACCCAACTAAATCTTTCCATTATTGATCTTTCTAATTCTAGAATTTCTGATACAATTCCTCCCTGGTTTTGTAATTTGACCTCCAATTTAAAGCACTTGAATCTATCCTTTAATCAAATTACTGGATCCTTGCCCAATTTTTCTTTGAGCAGTCATAATGATTTTCCAATAGTTGATTTGAGTTCAAACAAATTTTATGGAGCTATTCTACAATTTCTTTCCAAAGCATATATGTTGGATCTCTCTAGTAATAATTTGAGCAGCTTTGGACTTTTCCTATGCTCTGAAATGATTGGAGAGCCACAAATAGAGATTCTTGACCTCTCTAACAATTTTTTATCTGGAAGACTTCTTTATTGCTGGTGGAGATTCAAAAATCTTCATGTTCTCAATTTGGAAAGCAACAAATTGTTTGGTACCATCCCTAGCTCAATCGGTTACTTGCACAAAATATTAACGCTGAGCTTGAGGCACAACAATTTGTCTGGAGTTTTACCCACATCCCTAAACAATTGTACCAATTTAAAATTTTTAGATGTTGGAGAAAACAATTTAGAGGGAAAAGTGCCTACATGGATTGGTGAAAGACTAACAAATTTGATGGTTCTTGATCTAAATGCAAATAGCTTCAATGGAAGCATACCATCAAATTTGTGCAATCTTCATTATATTCAAATATTGGACCTTTCTGAAAATAACATCCATGGAAGTATTCCACCTTGCATGGATAATTTCACTTCAATGGTTCATAGTTCAAACATGGATGATGATAAGACTAAGCCAGAAGGATTTCTTGGCAGTGATTCCCACAATCTAGAGTTGTATAAATTGGCAATTGTGTGGAAAGGAGTGAAGCATGTGTGTGGAAAAAGTATTGTCTTTATGAGACTTATTGATCTATCAAGTAACAGATTAGAAGGAGAGATTCCTAAAAGATTAACAAATCTTTTGGAATTAATTCAATTTAATCTTTCAAGGAATCATTTGAGTGGATCACTGCCTGAGAATATTGGGCAATTGCAAAAACTTGAGTCATTAGATTTGTCACACAATCAGTTTTCTGGTAAAGTACCACAAAGTTTGGCCAATATGTCTTTTTTGGGGTATTTGAACTTGTCCAATAACCAATTGAATGGAAAAATTCCTTCAAGTACTCAACTACAAAGTTTTGACACCTCTTCATATCTTGGGAACCAAGGACTATGTGGCCAACCTTTGAAAATCACATGCCCTGAAAATGAAACTCCTTCAGATTCAAGTGCTCATGAAAGTGATAATGAATGCAATGAAGAATGGCTTGACATGTCATGGTTTTATATGGGAATTTTTGTTGGATTTACAATTGGATTTTGTGGAGTTTGTGGGAATTTGTTGCAAAGTACTACTTCTGGCAGACTTGCCTGTTCACAGTTCTTGCATAACTTTGGAGTTTGGTTTTACGTGAGAATTATTAGTGTCGAAGCGGCTATACTACTGATGATGAGAAAGTTTTCCATTTGATAAGGTACTTATTATTTCATCATAAACATTTTTTCCTCTTTTAATTATGAAATATCTATGCAACTTTTACATATAGCTTTTTGTTATAATGCCATATAATAAGCAAAAAAATATTTTCGCAAATGCTTGTAAATATTTCAATAAAAACATTAGTTTCTAAATTAATTACATGTGTCTTTTTATTTTAATATACTCTCACTATTTATTTAAAAATCCATACTTTCATACATAAATGATAATTTGTTGAAGTTTAAGTGATGGATAGAGAGAAGAATTCTATTCCAATTTTTGAGCAACATAAATTGGAGATGCCTTTAAATGATTTTATCATAAATAGCATCATATGTCATGATCACACGAAATGTAATAATTAGACTTTCTGTTATAATAAATAGCATCAGAGATTTGATTCATTTTCGTTTAAATAACATGGCTCTTTTATTTAGAACTCATCAGATGATGGAGTGAAGATAGTAGATCTGGAAACATCAAAATTATGTTGGTAGCGCATCAGAGAAGAACTAATTAAGAAGCCAATTTACCAGCATTGGACTGACAATAAGTATGGACCAAAGTCGAGCTATTAGTGGCTACGAAGAATGAGAAGTTGATGTTTAGTTATTAAAGGAGACTGCGACGATATTTTTGCGATGATATGTTGTCTTAAAAAACATACAGAGACGACTTTTGTCGTTGTCGTAGGCATGTTTCTGTGTAGTGCTTATTTCCTCCTTTTACCTAGCTAAATCTATTATAAGGATTTGCTTTGAAAGATAGCACATGGTGTATGATGTATTCAATATATTGATATTAATTAATACAGAGACGACTTCGAAACTTACAAAAGCTTGAGTCCTAAAAATTATGTTGGTAGCGCATCAGAGAAGAATTAGTTAGTCAAAAAATATTTTTATGTAAAAATTATCATAATATTTATTAGAGTGTTCCACATTGATTATATATATAAGATCCTGTATTATTCTATTCATTATCAATTAATTTTACTTAATTTGGAGTGAGTGTCATCCATGACTCTTCACATTTGGTTTCTTAATACACGTAGAGCATTATATAACTGATCCTTGTATTGCTTTATTTTAGGATCTTTACTAGATGCTCTTTTAAGGTTTGATGTTTACTTTTTCAGGAGTCTTCCTTGTTTATGATTCCCTGCTAGAATTGTCACCTTTGGTGCAAGTCTGAGATGCGCCGATAAAAGTCGAATAAAATTCACGAGTAAATAAAATAAAAACACCAATAAATATATATTTTTGCCAGAAAAATTATTATATAATAAAAAAAACGATTTTTATTTTATTTTATAAAATGTTTTATTTTTTCTCAAATCCCTTCAAGATAAGTTTATCCCCAATTCTATTTCGAATGATGCGGAAGCTTAATGAGCATCAAATTGGATAAAGTTTCATCATATTTTCGATAACAATTTTTTGAAATAAGCTACAAAATCAAATAAAGAAAATTAAAAATCTTAGAACAACATGTAAATTTGTGAAAAAAGAGTATGAGCGGTATATACAAATTGTCTACACCATTTTGATTGGGGAATATCAAAAGCTAAGTTCTAATAATATTTTATGTTTATTTTGAAGATCATGCATGAGTGAGTTCTAATTATGAAATAATTGTTTAGTTATCTAAAAATAAATAAAGTCAAAGAAAGAGATAGTTGATCCTTACAAAAGTTTGCTTTGAAAATATGTCTTAATTAAAAAATTATCTTGAATAAATGAGAAGTACCAGACGAAAACATTTCTTTAAGAGAAATTACCAAAATCCAAGAACAAAGAAGAGAGTAATTGGGAAAAGTTCTTAAATACAACATTAGGAAAAGTAACCCTAATTAATTAATAATTAAGCTTAGTAAATAAACACCAAATTCATTGATAATGTTAACATCTACCTGGATTAATTGTTCCTGATGACACCCCACTTTATGTATTAGTTTGTTGAGATATTTGATTATTGTCCCCATAAATAATTTTTATGAGTTAAAATGTTAACGTACGAAATGTTATTAGTAGATAAATTATCTTGTGACTTGAATCGATCGATGTCAATCTTATCTAAATTTATCAATTTGTTGTGATATTGATTATTTATTAGTTATTTTGGACTTAAACAGTTCAGTAAGATAGTAAGATGAAACTCCAAGTGTTACATATCCTTGATTGTAGTAACTAATGAGAATTAGTTCATTGATATAATGTGTTTTCTCTATTTCAATTGTTACCAATCGATAAAACCAATATTAGCTTTTTTAAGAAAATTTTTTATTCAAAAATATTGAATAAATAAATTTTTTTGAGAAAAAATTATTAATCATATTAATTATTAGGTTTCTTTTAAAAAAAATTACAAAACTTTTGCTAATGGTATATCATATTTGCCGTCATTTATATGCGTCGATGTAATAATGTTTGTCGGCGTATTTCCTAATTGGGCTGGCAAAAGTATAAGCAGGAATATTCCCACCTAAGCATAAATTTAAAATAAACATGAAAATTTTTGGTGGTGTGTAAAGTGAAATGTGTCGGCAAAAATCCATGTGATAAATAAGGTAGGTCGTGCGTGCACTCTTGCCGGCGCATTTCAATGCGCCAGCAAAACTCAAAAAAGTGCTAGCAAAAGTCTCACTTATTGAAACAGTGTCGTTTTGAAGTAGGGTTTCGGTACCGAGTTTTGTCAGCGCATATTTAACTTTTCTCGGCACATTCAAAAATTTTACAATATCAGCAGCGCCGCCTACCTCCTTCTTTCTCATTTTCATTTTACTAGATTTCTTCTCCTCTTTTAGCCTAATTCTTTATTAAATAAAACAAAATTATCTTAAAAAGAATTTAGAGTATGGACAACATTTTCTGGTCAATAGAAAATGAAAGTTGGGGTGCTTGCACTAATAGTCGCGAACGTGTTGTCATGGAATACTACTAACAGTAGCCGTCATTAAGTCCACTAATACTACAAATTTGTTAGTCAACATTTCAGCAGTCAACAAAATACCAATTTACTTATGAAACATAGTTTGGTTTCTATCTTATGAGTTTTTTTTTCTTCAAAATATAAAGAAATAGTGTTAAGCTCTATTAAATTTTTTAAAATATAATTTTTTTTTCATTATTGCTATAATAGTTATTAATTTATATTTATATATTACTATTTATTCTCTAAATATTTTTAATTAATGATCTCTCTCCTTTTGTTTTTTTATTTGTATTTCTTTTATGTTTGAAATGAATAAAAAATATAAAATAATATGAAATTTAAATAGTAAAAAATAAATTAGTGTGTGATGTATATGTTATAAAAATTATTATATAAAATAGAGAAGAAATAAAATTTTATTATATATTTTAAAGAATATGATTTTTTGGCATACTTTCTTATTGCATATTTAACTATTCATATTATATATATATCTTCTAAAAAAAAGTGTGTAGAGATAATGGAATTTTTTTATTTTAATAGTTTGTTTTGTTAATTTTAACGGAATATACCTTTAAACCTAACTAAAAATAGATGTTTATTAATTATATTAATATAAGTTTAAATATTATAAAATATCATTATAATATTAATATTTAATATAAGACTACATATATAATAAATATATAATTAGTAAAAAGTTAGTATTATATAGTATTATCATAATAATATTTTATAACATTTAAATTTATATTAATATAATTATTAAATAGTTAGTATTGTATCATTTATTATTATAATAATGATATTTTCTAATGTTTGAATTTGAATGTGAATTTATATTATAATATTTGAATTTGTTTATATTAATATCATTAATAAACATTGTCCCTGATTATTCTGCGGTGACGTATTTGCAGTGACATGTCGTCACTGATTAGTAGCAGTAGCGACATGTGAGGTTTTTAGCGATGACAGATATCGCCACTGATACACATATTTCTTGTAGTGATTTCGATGAATATACTTTAATTTAGTGGAATTTGGTAAAGAAGACATCAATCCAAACAACGTGTTTTGACAAATAAACAAGTGTATAATTCGATAATTAGATTGGACTGATGTTAAAAGAATTTATATATATTGAATTGAATAAAATATTGCCAAAAAATATTTGTAGGAGAAATAGTAATCTCTAAATATAGAGAAGAGAGACTGAGGCATTATATATATATAAATATATTTATATAAGTATATTTATAAAGTAGAGCATCTAATTGAAGTGCACTTTTTAACATTTTTCTCTAATTTTTGAACGCATATTTATTTTACATGTGGTTGGGTACTTTGATGTTTATCCAGCATCCAAAGTTCTTTTGCCAAAGTCGTCTGACTCATTGATATAATCATATTTTCTTGTCTTTATTTGTAACACATAGTACAAGTAAACTAATGCCCAATAAAAAAAGTTGTGAAATGCACAACCTATCATATTTTCATTTACAAAAGCATACAGTATTGCCCTTTGCCTTTCTTAAACGGTGACTAATTAACACTCTTTAGAAGAAATTATTAAAGTCATGTTTTTAGTGGTATCGGATTCTTTCCAAGTCTATTAATGAACACTACTTTTAATTCAAAATCTTGTTTTTGGTGGGGTTTCTTTCTAAGTCTTTTGATGAGCACTTTGATTAAGTTTATGATTGACCTATTATTTTATTTTGTGGGTGTTTTCACCTTAAAAGTAACAATATTTAGTGCAGATATGTTATAATCTCAACCTTTATTTATAATAAGACTTCACAAAAAAGTTTATCAATGATAATATTTTTTACTGATTTGAGTGCATACTTACCACTCTTTTACAGTCAAGCTTGACGGTAAAACTTGTTAGTCAAATCATGAGTAACGAAAAAATTGGTCAACAAATACTAAAATATTAATTGATTATTGAGAAATTTACATGTATCACTAACTATTAAGAAAATTTTACAATAATACAGTTACATGGAGATTTTTTTTCATTTTTAAGATCTTGATCTTTCCTTTACTTTTATACAGAGTTTTCTGCAACTTCCGACAAGCTATGTTGTTGTGGCACCTTCAAGCTTCATCGACATATAAATAATGAGAAGCAATTGACATCTATGGCTTCATCTTCTCCAATGGTGGCAACGATGTTCTCTAGTGCTTATCCACAATTCATATCAAAATTCATATAGGAAAAGAATAAGAAGAAGGTAGTATTCATATATGCAACTCGGGACAACCAAACATGCAATGCACGTCGGGCTGTTACCTAGTACTATAATATGTTGTAGTGTTGGTTGGAACATAACATATACTTTTTTTATTATTTTTAATTTTAATTATACATGTGGCCATATAGTACGGAAACTAATAGAATTTTTATATTTCATTAATGGGTCTAATGTGGGTAATTTCTATTACGCAATTTTTTTTTATAATTTATGTATATATATATATATTACAATTTGACAAGTGATAATAATTTGGAAGAGAAAATCCTACTTATTTATTTTGTTTATGGATGTTCAACGCATTGGAAGAAACTAACCAATCAACTCCAAATTGTAGTAGAACATATTTGTTAAATGCAACTTTTCATTTTATATATATATATATATATTTGGAATACTTCTGAATGATTACTACCCATAGATTTGTACTAATAATTATGATGATATGGCAACATAGTGATTTAATATAACAAGTCACCAACAGATAAATATTTTTTTCTAAACTAATTTCGAATTTAGTTTTTTTTGTCATAATTAATTTTATATTACCATATACACACCCAAAATTAAGCATTAAAATTTACATTTCATTAAAATTAGCATAATTTTAATGGGTATGCGTAATTTTGGGTGTGTATAGGGTAATTTTTATTCCAGCCAATGAGAGACCCTTGCTATATTTAGAAATTGACATGTATTTAAAAAATTAAAAAATTACAATATTATATTTTCATAATAAATATACGTATTTCATCAGATATGCCTTCCAAAATTTTGAAGAAATCAAAATTTATTTTTAAAAATATTAATTAACAATTATAAATATAGATCATTAATATTAAAGTAATCAATCAGCTGTAACCAGCACCCATTCTATGAAACTTATAATGTAGCATAATGGAAAAACTTCACACTGAGACATATATTTACTATTTCAACTCTGAACACTTCAAACCATCTTAAAGCCGCTTGCTCCACCTCATTTGATGTAAGACCAACACCATTGCCCACGATGAACAAGTTCTTTATTAATTCACTAAAACTCCAACAAAAAAATATCAAATCAGAAAAAAATAATATATAGTGAAAGAAAAATAATAAAAAGTTTACAAGTATTGCAATCGATAATTAATACCTTATTTTCTGCTAGCTAGAAAACCTGCTCTTCACCTTAACTGCTTTGACAAAAATGGTTTCATCCATGTAGAACAAATTTCACTTTATTTAAGAATTGGAAAAAGGCTTGTTTCCAAGAAATATTGAACAAAAAATAACCAGAAACTCCAGCGAACCCAACTCCAACTCCAGCTCCAAATCCCATTTGAAGCCATGGCATGTCAAACCATTCTTTACCATCTCTAAGAACACTGTCACCAATGTTAGTTGAATGATGTGAGTTACTTTCGGAGCATGAGTTTGGTAGAGGATTACCACAAAGTCCAATGTTTCCGATGAATGAAGAAGCATTAAAGCTTTGCAGTTGAGTGGCCGTAGGGATTCTTCCTGAGAATTTGTTATTTGACAAATCCAGGTTGGCCAAAAACGATAGCTTCTCGAAGCTTGTGGGAATTGTACCTGAAAGATTGTTGTTGGAGAAATCCAGTGCTTGTAGGTTGCTCATCTTACCAATCTCCCTTGGAATTGGTCCATATAAATGGTTCCTTGATAAGTTTAGTTGAACCAATTCAACCAGACTAGTCAGTTCTTCAGGTATTTGACCAGAGAGTTTATTGCTTGACAGATCGATGAGTTTCAATAACTGCAAAGTTCTCTGAAACTGGTAATATTTTCCTTTCCACATAATTTTTGCTTCAGCTATATCATTAAAATTATAGACCATCGTACCAGACCTCCTCTTGATAACATACATATGGGTAAACAACATCTTTTGAGTACTATTATCCATCATATGAGTAAAATTGTTTATGCACGAAGGAATATCTCCAGAGAGATCATTCATTGAAAGGTCTAAAATTTGAATGGAACGAATGTGGCATAAATTTGATGGTATACTTCCATAAAATTTATTTGATTTAAGGCCAAGGATGATCAAATTTCTAAGTCCTTCCCCCATCCATGTTGGTATTTCTCCTTCCAACGAATTCTCCTCCAAATCAAGAAACTGAAGATTTGCACAATTCTTCATTGACGAAGGTAAAGCTCCCGATAAGTTGTTGTGCCTCAGACTTAAATACTGAATTTTATTCAAAAAGCCCATTGAGCTTGGGATCCCTCCAGACAAATTGTTGTCGTTTAACATGAGAAACTTCAAAGACTTCAAGTTCCCCCAACAATCAGGGATGCTTCCGAATAACAAGTTATTAGAAACATCAAGATGTTCTGTTTTGTTGGACACTGCTTGACAACCAAAATCTTTGATAGTAACAAAGTGATTATCAGAGAGATGTAACAATTGCACACTAGACAGATAGTGTGGGATTGGGCCATGAATTTGATTCTTGTGTAGATCTAGAACCATCAGTTTGGAAGCATGGTTGGAAAACCAATCAGGAATAACATCATCAATTTCGCTGTATGAAATATCAAGAATAGAAATATTTGTTTGGTTTCGAAGCCATCTGGGAAACTGAGGACCTAAGTTGCAGGACACCAACTTAACGGAGAGTAGGTCGAAGGGTGGAACCCAAGTGGGATCGAATTTCAATGTTAACATGTTCCGAGATAAGTACAGTTCCTTTAGATTGGAAAGTTTACGGAAGTGAACTTCTGAGACAAGGCCAGAGAAATTGTTATAAGAGAAATCAAAATCCTCGAGATATTGGAGCTCACCAATACTTTCAGGTATAGTGCCATTGAACCTGTTATGATTGGCAAGCAATACTCTAAGGTCTGACAACACTGAAAGATTGGTCAGTATGGGTCCTTCGAGGTAGTTGTCAAAGATGCTTAAATATTGTAGACGGGGCGGAAATGTATTCGAATCATCAGGGAAAGAACCTCTTAGGTTGTTCCCATTCAGATCCATAATACGCATTGAGTTTCTAGCACAGCCGTCGACGCTTTTTAAAACATCACCAAGTGTTGTGTTGAACTTGTTCCATTCCAACCATAGAAATTCAAGACTGCAAAGATTCCCCAACGATTTTGGTATTCCACCTTCGAATTCATTGGCCGACAAATCAATTTTCTTGAGATATCTCATGTTTTCAAAAGAATTTGGAAGAGCTCCTTTAATGTCACTATCAGATAGTGAAAGATTAACGAGACTGGTGCTGATATTGAGCAACCAAGGAACTGTTGTGGGGTGTACGGAACTCTTCACAATGGAAAGATCTGTGAGAGAATTAGAGGATGAATTGGAATGCGAAAGAGATGAGATATCTACTTGTGGTAATACACAATTAGACAATGCCAAAAATGATAGGGAGGATGCTGTTTTGAATGATTGAAACCAATTTGTGGCTCTGGTCAAATCAGTATTTCCAAGCCCAAAGTATTGAAGAGAATTGAGATGAGAAAGCCATTCAAGACTATTACCAATCAACTGACCATAACCAGGGACACCGTCAAGATCGAGGTACTTTAACCTCGTCAGATTCCCAAGTTGGGAAGGAATGATTCCGACAATAATATTATATGAAAGGTCGAGATATGTGAGTCTAGACAAAGAGCCAATGAACTCGGGAATGTTAGTGAAATTATTGTAACTGAGATCTAAGTAGCTCAAATGTTGTAACTCAACCAACGAAGAACTGATTTGACCACTCAATATTTGTTCATTAGATTGAGCAGGAAGATCAAGAGCAATAATATGATGAGTTGAGTTATCACACCTGATTCCTCTCCAAGTGCAACAATCTCCGCCGGTGCTTGCCCAGGATGATAGAACGTTGTATTCGTCGACAAGGCCTTGCTTAAAGCCTACAAGGACTTCTCTCTCCTTCTCTATGCATTGTCCATCAACACTGCTGCTCGTACTCCATACATGACACGTGGCTACGACAAACAAAAGAACGAAAACTCTGATCATCGTCATCATGTTAAGCTATCAATTGGTTTAGTGCAAATTTAACTGCCATATATATATATATATATACATATAAAAATTGGGGACCACACGATTGACGTCTCATTTTCTTTGGACGACTCATTATTAGTCTTATTGAAAAGTAAACACCTTTATTGTGTGGCTGATCTGTTACGTACAATCTCTATCCACAAACGTAGCAGTTACTCCATATATATATATATATGGAGTTTGATTGTGTTTGATGTTAGAGATAATTTAGATTTTACATTAATAAACATATATACATATATATTGAGTATTTGTTTGTGAATTAAACTGAAAATAAAATGATAATTATAAAATTCTAATATGAATTTATTAGGTATTTATAATCCTAATTTGAATAGTAGGGAAATACAAAATTTAAGCTATATTAAATTTGTTTAAAGATTTGTGGAATACAAATTTGAGTATTTTTTAATAGGCATTTAAACTCTAGTAATTAATTAATATATAAATATTTTAAGAAAAAAATGAAATGATAAATACCTATGTTAAGAAAAATATCAGATTATGTAATCTTCATTTACCCATAGTTGATGAAAATAGTTATATTGATTCTCCTCTTTGATATTTTTAACACCTGGCATGCTTTTCAATATATATTAACAAAATGTATATTTAGGATGATTATTCGGTGCACTACTTCAAAAAATGTTTATGGAAATAATTCATTTAAAAAAAAAGAATTAGTTCAATGATAAAAGTTACATGTGATTGTAGGTAAACTAGTTTAAAATAATAAAAGTAAATAGTGTAGTGTTCAAAGAATCAACTAGGATAATGGGAATGAAGATTATTTTATTTTAAATAAATAATTAGATCTTTGATTTTGGGTATATGAAATCAATATATATGAATTAAACATGCTTTTCATACATACCAAGATTTAAAGAAGACACTTTTAAATAACAAAGATATTGTCTATTAAGATAATAAAATACTTTAAATATGAGACTATTTCGAATTTTGGATCATTAAGACTTATTGATCTTTCAAGCAATAAATTTTGGATTTGGAATTGGATTTGTTGGAGTTTGTGAAAACAGTTTGCTCATAACATCTTGAAGACTTGCCTATTTCCAGTACTTAAATAGTTTTCGATCTTCTCATAAGTGATAGTGCTCAAAGTTCAAGTGCTAAAAGGAGAGAAATTTATTTATAATTTATAAATGTCGTATTGCTATGTGAGTTTACTGTTTTGTTCAACCCTCAAAAATAAAATTGTGCTTATTTAAATTAATGAACACTTATTTTATGTATATTAGTAATTTTTTCTTAAAATAAAATTAAAGTCGAAGGGGAGAACCCATATTATCGTTATTTGATTATTAGATTCTTTTTTATTATTATTGATTTGATTGATGAGTATATATATTTAGTACTCTAATAGTCGTGTTGTCATGGAATAAATTTAGTGGGTCATCCTCCGTCATTCACTCCATATATTTGCAAATAAATTATCCAAACCAATTTGTTTGTCAAACCTTTAGTAAGAAAAATTCAGTCAACAAATACTAAATTACTAAATCAAGTTCTTACTTAAAGAACTTTCAACATTTAAAAGAAACAGCTACCCATATTTCCATAACTTTCTTTAACCCATCCAAGATTGTGTATAATATAAATATATATCTTTTATATAAAATGTGTATAGTTTTTTGATTTAATAGTCTTTTTTTATAAAATATTCTTATATTTAAGAGTGATAGATTGTAAATACGACTTAAACTTAAATAAAATTAAATAAGATATTTTTTTAAGATATTTGATAATAATGATTATTTAAAAATAATAATATCATAAGTTTTATAACTTAAATAAAATTTAATTAAACTTAAACTTCACGTATTAGAATAATATCATATTAAACATATAATATAATATAATCTACTATTAATTTGCAACAAACTTAAATTTAAAATCCACTTATAATATTAATATTATATTAAATATATATTATATAATCTCTTTTTGTCACCGCCAAATTAAAAAACTAGAACAAAACATAAACTTAAACCCAGGACTATGTGGCCAACCTTTGAAAATCACATGCCCTCCTTCAGATTCAAGTGCTCATGAAAGTGATAATTAATGCAATGAAGAATGGCTTGACATGTCATGGTTTTATATGGGAATTTTTGTTGGATTTACAATTGGATTTTGTGGAGTTTGTGGGAATTTGTTGCGAAGTACTACTTCTGGCAGACTTGCCTGTTCACAGTTGTTGCATAACTTTGGAGATTGGTTTTATGTGAGAATTATTAGTGTCAAAGCGGCTATACTACTGATGATGAGAAAGTTTTCCATTTGATAAGGTACTTATTTCATAATAAACATTTTTTGCTCTTATAATTATGAAATGTCTATGCAACCTTTACATATAGCTTTTTGTTATAATGCTATATAATAAGCAAAAAAATATTTTCGCAAATGCATGTAAATATTTCAATAAAAAAAAAACAACAGTTTCTAAATTAATTACATGTCTTCTTTATTTTCATATACTCTCACTATTTATTTAAAAATCCATACTTTGATACATAAATGATAATTTGTTGAAGTTTAAGTGATGGATAGTATCATATGTCATGATCACACGAAATGTAATAATTAGACTTTTCTGTTATAATAAATAGCATCAGAGATTTGATTCATTTTCGTTTAAATAACATGGCTCTTTTATTTAGAACTCATCAGATAATGGAGTGAAATCAATTATAAGGATTTGCTATGAAAGATTGCACATGGTGTATGATGTATTCTATCTTTCTCAATTATTAAGTTATTGATTCAAACTATAGTTTGTATTGTTTCAATCATTTTGACCGTTCTTAACTCTAAAAATATTCAACCAATTTTTACATTTTTCATTTATATATTATATAGAGTACTTTTAAATGTAAACATTTACACTAGTTATTACATTAATAATATAATATCGTTGTAGTTTTTATTCTAACCTATATATTATATATTATGTAATTCTCTCTCAAAAAATAATATATTCTATTATTGATTCCCTCCTCGGTTGCGAGGTAGAAGGCTCCCCCATGAGTAAAAATTGGAGCTCTCCCGGACTGTACGCAACAGTCACTTTTAACCTAGGGTCAAGGGGGATCGGCCTGGGCCCTGAATTGGATTCTGGATAAAGAGCCTCCCGAAGAGTTCTCCTCTTCTTTTCTATAACCTCAACAATTTGGCGGCGATAGTGAGCTCGAGTCTCCTCCTGTTCGCGCGCGAGATCTTACTCACGAATTAAACGTTGATTCCGAGCAAACAGCGACTCTGGGCTCGGTGTTTTGGGCGAGTAAGGGATTGCCAGCAACGACCCCCACCGTCTTTCCAGATTCTGTGACATCTAGCGAGAAAGAAAAAATGGTGAGGGCCATGCATGCAAGAGTTCAAGAATTGCGAGCGAGATTTATACGGACCACAAGAGTTTTAAATACTTCTTTACGCAGAAGGAGCTTAACATGAGGTAATCTTGGGTATCGTGCATTCTTTAAAACCAAGATTTAGTACCCGATATCTTGTTGTGCAAGATATGTCTTTCAAATTTTGAAACCCAGAAAAAAGATACCTTGTTCTACACCAAAACTGAATTTGGAACCAGTAACTTAAACCTAGTATGGAGACTTAAACGTGAAAGTCTATCGGTCAAAAATTTCCTAGCGTATCATACTAAGAAAATATATCAGCGCATTCCCAGAAATAACAAGAACAATATAGACAGAAACTGGCATAAAGGAAAACAAAAAAACAATCGGACACTTACACAATGATGGCGATTGCAGAAAAATCATCTAGTGAAGGAGAGGCTGCAGATATGAGCTCACAGTCTCGAACAAACTGGCGGTCCTCTGTTTCTTCGGCCGAGAAAACATGCACAAGCAAGAAGTTCTCAGGGATAGTTTCTGGTTCTGCTTCTTTTCTTTCTTCTGATGAGCGAAAAATAAAAGGAAGACGGTGTATGGGGGTCTTATATATAGATGGTAAAAGGGGGTTAATCTGAGCCATTGAACAAAACCCTTGCAAAATCCAACGGATAGGGATTAATGATATGATGGTACCAGAAAGGTGGCAGACGAACGATGGTGGGCAGATTTCCAAGGTACTCGAGTACCCTGAATGGGCAATACCCAACTAACACGTGTCCATTTTCAAGTATGTGACGGTGCGGTTCCCGAAGAAAGTAGTTCAAAAGTTTCTTTCTCATAGGATTCAAACAAATACTTTTGAGGGGGCAAGATGTTACACCCAGATTTCGAGCCATGAAAATTGTGACCTCGAAAGCTGGATTCATAATGAATGAACTCGTAAAGTCTGGAAAATGTCCGAAATCTAAGCATCGAGCCTGCGGAGCAGAGACGACTTCGAAGATGATAGCCTCGAAACCCTCACAAGCTCAAAAGATAGACCCCAAAGTACATCTGCTCTCGGGATGGCCTCGGATTAGGGCTCCGAGCCTGACGCGCGTATGAGCTCGAAGTCATGTGGCCTCAGGAAGATGCTATAGCTCGAAAGTCAATAAGAAACCTGGGTGAATAGGGCCTTGGTGATATAGGATAATAACTTTGAATATCCTAATGAGTCATCTATAAGAGACGCGGTCTACATTGATTACTATAAATCCCCTACAATCAAGGGATATTATTTGTTCAATTATATGCCCCCTGATCTTCAGGGGACGTTTCCTTGTATATCGGATTGCAGGCATTTAATGCCATTTAATTTATTTGCATATACAGAATAACTTCCCGAAATATGTGGGATAGTATTCTGAAATCTTCTCTATAAATAGAGAGGTCATGCACCATTGTAAATGACCGAATTTTTGTGATCTTGAGAGAAAACTCTGGAGAATTCATCCTTGAAGAATTTCCAGAGATCATCTTAAGTTTAATAATAAAGACTCGTGGACTAGGCATATTTAACTGCTGAACCACGTAAAAAATATCGTTGTATTATCGTATTTTTATTGGTCATTACTGATTATTGTTTTCGTTCTCTTCTTTCACTGTTGACGAAAAACGGCGTCAACACATCTGTTCTTGCCTGCTGTACACTTCAGCAACTGTTTTGACAACATTCTGGAGAGCTAAATCTCTATGGAAACGCTGAGCAAGAAGACAAGCATCCTGAAAATTCTGTTTTAGCCTTCTGAAATTGAGAACCAATATCTCCTATTTGATCCCTATTAAACTTTTTCAACTGATGTTTCAGCCGCAACATTTTAAATAACAGAGCCTTTAAACCAGTCCCTTGAGAAAACTTACTCCAGCTGTCAATAACCACAGCTTTGAAACTTCTATGGTCTGCCCAGAAATTATAGAACCTGAAGAGTTTGACACCCAGAAAATCCATTGTCTGAATAGAAATAGTGCAAGAACAGTGGTCCGAAATTGTTTCCCATTTGAACACTACTTTGGAAGTAGGAAATAAATCCTTCCATTTCTCATTAGCAAAAGCATGATCAATTTTTGAATAAAGTCAAGCCTGCCCTTCTTGATTATTTGTCCAAGTATAAAATGAACATGTTTGTTTTAGCACATCAAGCTGAGAATTATTTAACCATTGAGAAGAATCAACAAGCTCAGCCTTGGAAACAGGCTTTCCTCCGTCCCTTTCATTAGCTTTAAACACTGCATTAAAATCTCCCAACATTACCCAACCATCAGCTGTACTCATAGGTAATTTATGCCATAGGTTCTTCCTTTCCTCCAACATGTTGCGCCCATAGAAAAACGTAACACAAAAAGGGAATTTCAATCCAGCCATTCGAACTTGACAGTGAACAAACTGACTATTTTCTTCAATCACAGTAACCTTATCAAAGGCCCTCCTCCAAATTATTAGGATTCTTCCTTCAGTTTTCGAACTAGAGTAGTACTCCTAGTTCAAAAACCTATTAGCCATCATCTCAGTTATTTTTGACCCCCTCATTTTTGTTTCCAAAAGAGCACCCGCTCCAATTTTATTCTTACTACATATATTCAAAACTTCAACCTGCTTTTTTTGGACCATTCAAACCCCTTACGTTCTAGCTCAGAACATTACAATATTACAATTATCCATTAGATGAGCAAGGATCACTTAAACCTCCTTTCCCTCTCTCTACCTGATCTTGCAGAACGACAAAGTAGCTAGTCTGAGGCTTCCCTGATTCAGCTAAGCCTAAATTATCCCTCTGTTGTCTCCTATCTACTTTCCCCTGCTTATAAACCACCTTCTTAGGAGATTGCCAGACTGTTTGAGACCCACTCTGGCCCTTCTCATCTGGCGAAACCTCAACATTATGTTGAATCTTACCAGCAACCATTTCCTCATTACTAGAACTCTTTTTTAAAGAAGAAATCCCAGCAGGGATCACACCATCTTCCTTATCCTTATCTTTCCCAGTCAATGCAGACATAACGGTAGCATCCTTACCCTTGTCTCTCCCTGTCATATCAGAGCCCTTTGAAAGAGAGTCCTTCAGCATCCCCTGGACTTTCTGTTCCTTACGGCAGTCAGCCATAGAGTGGCCATATCCAGCACAAGTTTTGCACTTCACACGTAACCATTCATAATCAACCCCTTGTTCAACTAACTGACCATGCTCGTTCAAAAAATGTATTGTCCTAGGCGGGTTATCATTGATTTCCATCTCCACCATAACCCTAGCAAACTGAACTCTAGAACGTTCTCGAGTAAACTTGTCCACCATGATCGGCTTACCTAAAGTACTAACAAGAGCACTAAGGCATTTGCTTCCCCAATATTGGAGACCAAGATCTTGTAGTCGGATCCAAAGGGGGACTGGCCGTATCATTCGAAACGCACTCAAATCTGAAGACCAGGGTCGAATAATCACTGGTTTCCTATCAAAGTGTAGAATCCCAGTTTCCAAAACCTGATCCCTTGTGGCATCATCATTAAATTTAACCATTGTTAGACCCATTGTCATCCTAGCTATTTGCGCAATCCCTAAATGACCCCAAACCCTTTTGATAAACCCTTCAAACACAGCCATGGGTGGGTTTGCTCCAAGCACCATGCAAATAACAACAGAGCTCCAATTAGCCGACTGGCTTATGACTTCCTCAACATCCATTTGGGAAATTTTCTTACCATCCTTAAACAAAGGTTCAGTATACTCAAGCTTTTGGTCAGAAAATGAGAGGTTACCCGAATTGAAATTCTTCCAATGGCTCTGGGCTGAAGCTTGGAAATCATCGGCATCCATGGAGTCCGCCCAGCTAGAAGATGACTTCCTCGTATTCATGTTATCACCAATCGTATTAGGAGCAGCTTCCGTCATATTCGTCTCTTCAGCAACATAGGGAAAATCAGCCTTCTGTTCGTGACCATCCATCAACATGACCTCATCAACATCTCTATACAGCGCAGTTTCTTCTTGGATTGAAGGCAAGCTCTGTGAAACCGATCGAGTAACATGCTTCCTTGCTAATTTCTTCCTCTTCGCCATGGAAGAGAGGGAAACAGCCAAACGAGCCAAAAAAAAATTGATAATAAAATACTTTAAATATGAGACTAATTCGAATTTTGGATCATTAAGACTTATTGATCTTTCAAGCAATAAATTTTGGATCATTTGGGAATTGGAATTGGATTTGTTGGAATTTGTGAAAACATTTTGCTCATAACATCTTGGAGGCTTGCCTATTTCCAGTTCTTAAATAGTTTTCGATCTTCTCATAATTGATAGTGCTCAAAGTTCAAGTGCTAAAAGGAGAGAAGTTTATTTATAATTTATAAATGTCGTATTGCTATGTGAGTTTACTGTTTTGTTCAACCCCCAAAAATAATATTGTGCTTATTTAAATTATATGAACACTTATTTTATGTATATTAGTAATTTTTTCTTAAAAGAAAATTAAAGTCGAAGGGGAGAACCCATATTATCGTTATTTGATTATTAGATTCTTTTTTATTATTATTGATTTGATTGATGAGTATATATATTTAGTACTCTAATAGTCGTGTTGTCATGGAATAAATTTAGTGGGTCACCCACCGTCATTCACTCCATATATTTGCAAAATTATCCAAACCAATTTGTTTGTCAAACCTTTAGTAAGAAAAATTCAGTTAACAAATACTAAATTACAAAATAAAGTTCTTATTACTTAAAGAACTTTCAACATTTAAAAGAAACAGCTACCCATATTTGAATAAACATGTTTACAACTTTAAAATTAAGAAAATATACATTGCTGCACGTTGCTTCTACCTTATATATATATATATATATACTAGATACATGCATGCTTCCTTAATTTTATTTATAGAATTTATTAATTATTTTTATTAAATTTGTATCACTGTCATATAAATTTTGAATAAATAAAAAATATTATATATAGAAGAATGACATAAATAAATTAAATGAAAAATAAAACCAAAACATTGTGTATAATTTTTTTTTTTTTGATGAATCAGCAGAAATTCATTACTCCACAAACAAAATTACATCCTAAAAGCACCTTTTTCCAATAAGGCCCGTATACAATCTATACAAGAAAGTATGAGTAACTAATTACAATAAGTCAAACCATGCCATATCTGCTTGAGCTACATGCCTAGGCATAACACAAGAAATTATGGTTTTGATTTGCCATTTTGCTTCCTGGACTAACAACTTAGGAGACACAATGCTTGATTGCCAAAGTTTGTTATTCCGAGCCTGCCATAAATGATAAACCAGAGATGGAACAGAGGCAGCTAAAACATTCTTCTGAAATTTGCTCTTCTTGGACCTTTCTATCCATCTAAGAAGGCCATGTAATGATTCAATGTGAGCTCTCCATCCCAGCCAATTTTTCAACTGTTGTAAACAAACCTGAGAGAAAGAGCAACCGAAAAACAGATGGTCCACTGTTTCATCTGCTCCATTGCAGAGGATACAAGTTGAATCTTCTGATATGTTGAACCTACGAAGCCTTTCTCTTGTCTTAAGTCTATTTTGAATTGCAATCCAGAGCACAAAGCTGTGCTTTGGGATATTAAGTCTGCACCAGACCTCCTTACTCCAATGGAAGCTCTCCTGTACCTGATTAAGCAACTTGTAACCAGAGGAAATTTGATAAGTATTTAATGTAAATTGCACAGGATCCAGTAGCTGTTTAATTTCATCTTTAATGTTCACCATTTTCCTCCAGTACCAGCTGCCATGAGGCGGGGCATTGTAACCCCACCACTCCTCATGTTTTATATACACATTATGCACCCACTTAACCCATAGATTGTCTTTCTTTGATGCGATTGCCCAGACATTTTTAATCAAAGCTGCTCGGTTCCACTCTGAAATGCTCATAAAGCCAATTCCTCCAGCCTTCTTAGGCTTACACAGCTTCTTCCAGACCACGCTTCCGGACCCAATAATTTTTTTAAATATATATAATATGATAACCTTTTTAAACATAAATGATAATTTTTTTAATAAAAATTAAGATCATGTATCATATATTATTATAATGCTATTTTGTAACATTTAAATTTATATTAATATAATTATTAAATATTGAGAGAGAGAGGCGGCTGAAAGAAAAGAGAGGAGAGAGAAGGGACAGGTACAATTTTAGGGTGTTGACGCCGTTTTTCGTCAAACAGTGAAAGAAGAGCACATAAACAGTAAATGATAATGGCCAAATAAAAGAAAACAAATTGAACACACGATTTTTACGTGGTTCAGCAGTTAAATCTGCCTAGTCCATGAGTCTCTGTTATTAATCTTAAGATTATCTCTGAAAATCCTTTAGCATGAATTCTTCAGAGTTTTCTCTCAAGGATCAGAAATTCGGTCCCTTATAATGGTGCATGGCCTCTCTATTTATAGAGAAGGCTGAAGAATACTATCCCACATATTTTGGGTAGTTACTCTTTTGCGAATAAAATAAATGGCTTTAAATGCCCATAATCAGATATAAAAGGAAACGTCCCCTGAAGACTAGGGGGCGTATAACTGACTAAATAATATCCCACGATTCTAGGGGATTTACAATAATGAATGAGGACTATACCTCATATTTACAACACTTATAGATATTCAAGGTGGTTATCATGTATATCTAAGGCTTTAGCATCCCAGGTCTCACGTCATCGAGCGAGCTAATGACATCTCCCGAGATCACGTGACTTTCGAGATCGTACATGTATCAAGCTCGGAGCCCCTGATCCGAAATCATTCCTGAGGATAGGTGTCTCAAGGGAGCTGCCTTTCGAGATCGTGAACGTTTCGAGGTCACCATATTCGAGGTCATACATCGTACTTTACAGGCTCGATATACAATCCTGGAGCATACTCTAAACCTTACGAGACCATCTGTTGCGAATCCAGCTTTCGAGGTCATATTTACCATGGCTCAAAATCTGGGTATAACATCTTGCCCCCTCAAAAGTATTTGTTCGAATCCTAAGAGAAGGAAACTTTTGAACTACTTTCTTTGGGGACCGTACCGTCATACACTCTTGAAAGTGGACACGCGTCAGCTGGGTATTGCTCACTTTAGGTACTTGAGTACCTTGGAAACACGCCCACGATCGTCCGTCTGAAAAATTTTCGGCGCCTTCTTGTCATTGATCCCCATCCGTTCGATCTAGTGAGAACTTCATTCGACGCTCCTGATTAATTCCTTTTTCCCACCTATATATACAAGACCCCACTCTCCATCTTCTTCTTCACTTTCGTTCACCATAAGCAAGAAAAGAAGAAACAAGAAAACCAGAGACCTTCCTAAAAAAGCTTTTGTCTCGCGCATGTTTTCTCGACCTAAGAAACAAAGAAATCCTGGTCTGTTCGAGTCAGTGAGTTCTTTTTTGCAACCTCTTCTTCAATCGACGATTTCTCTGCAATCGCCATCACTGTGTAAGTATGCCATTTTTGTTTTCCATTTTTCCAGTTTTTATCCATACTGTTCGTGCTGTGTATGCTAGTTTACGTTCTTAGCATAATATGATAGGAAGTTTTGGTCCGATAGGCTTTCATGTTTTCTAGACTTCCCCTGCTGGATTTGTATCACTGGTTTAAACCCAGTTTTGACGATTGAATGAGGTTTCTATTTTCTGGGTTTTTAAAATTTTTAGGCGACGTTTCTTGTACACTAAGTTTTTGGGTAAAAACCCTTGTCCTTGACAAATGCACGAAACCCAAGAATGCCCTACCTGGTTAACCGCCACCCTTCTTTCCCTTGAATTTCGGGATTTTCAAAAAATCATCCACGCTCCTTTTCTTTTCTGTGGAACACACGCTCTGACTCTTTAATAAGGGTTTCAATATTTAGTTTCTTGTTCCTAAATCTCCGAGCTCATTCCACCGAGCTCGTGATTCTTGCATGCATGGCCCTCACCATTTTTTATTTCTCGTTAGATGTCACAGAATCTGGAAAGACGGTGGGGGTCATTACGAGCAATCCCTTACGAGCCAAAATCTCCGAGCCCAGAATCGTTGTTCGCCCGGAATCAGCGTCGGATAAAAGAATACGAGCTTGCGCGCGAACAAGAGGACATTCGAGCCCACTATCGCCGTCAGATAGATGAGGTCATTGAAAAGAAGAGAAGAGTTCTTCGGGAGGCCCTCTATCCGGAGCCCAATTCAGGACCTAGGCCAATTCCCCTCGACCCTGCGCTAAAAGTCACGGTTGCATATCATCCAGGGGAGCTCCAGTTTTCATTAATGGTGGAACCTTCGTCTTCGCAGCCGAGGAGAGAGATGTTCGAAGCCGAGCTCTATCAGAGCTCGGTTACCACCACCGATCAAATAACTGAAATCTTGGCTTTCCATGGCCTTGGTTCGTTAGACACCTTGAAGTGTCGAGCTCCGGCTAGTCACGAACGGAGCTGCTTCGCCCCTGGGGGCCGCGATGCCAGTGTGAAATACGCGGCCTGGAGCCAAGAACATATGAGGGCAGGAGCTCTGTTGCCCTTGAAGTCTTTTTTCAAAGACTTTACTGATTTCGTTGGGTTGGCTCCATTCCAACTCAACACCAATTCGTACAGGGTGCTGTCTGCCCTGAGGTCCTTGTTCCACGAGCTGGGGTGGACAGGACCTTCACCCCAAGAGATTTTATATCTCTTTTGTTTGAAGAGCAACCCCTCCCGAGCTCGGGGAGGAGATGGTTTTTATTACCTTTCGAGCTACCCCAAGGAGACGAAGATTTTTGAGGATCTTCCCAACCACCCGCCTGACTCCAAAAAGGCCTTTTTCTGGACAGATGGTTTGTCCCCGTCTCGACATTGTTCGTTCAGGTGGATTCGTAAGTACTCTCGTTACTTTTATTTCTGAGCTCGGAATTTTAGCCCTTAAGTTCATATTTGGCTGAAATGTGTCTCGCTTTTCAGCTAATTTTCAGCGTCCCTCCCCCACTGAGGCAATGAGGGAGCACAGAGACGCCTTGCTCTGACTTCCTTATGGCAGGAGGTCTCTCTCGTATCTACTACATGAGGGCAAGATCCGAGCTTGTGGGTTGTTGGGAGAGGACCAGTCAACCTCTGACTGGTCTAATAAAAAATACGAACGTTGGGAGGAGGTGCCACAGCCCACAAGCGCCCTTCCTCCGAGGAGAGAAAAAAGGGCATCACTCCCAGTTCGCTTGAGAAGTCCGCAATCTGGGAATGAAGCCAACGATGAAGCCTCGAGCTCGGACTCAGATGAAGGTAAAACCTTTCCTACTTCGAGAATGTGGTCCCCCACTTTGTTAAAACACAGGCCCAATAGGTTAGTCTCGTGCCCACAGGATAGATACCACTTCTACATATGGAGTTGGGTAGACGACTGCGTCCATAGGTTTGATAGTGGGCTCGGGAAATACGACACTATGTACACCACGAACGAGGTGTGGAATGGGATAGCTGTGCAGTATGGGACCAATGATTATAGGGACCTCTCGAGGTTATCACCTACTTATAGGGAAGGCACTCCCCCCGCCTCTTCTGAAGACGGGGGAATTTCATGGTCCCCAAGCTCGAGCTCGGGGGAGAGTTCCAATTAGGTTTCTTCTATCATCACTCTATATGTCTGTGATACTGAAGTAACTTGTACACTTCTCTTTTACTGACTCACTGTGTTGTGACTTGTGCAGGCGAGATGGACTCCGACCTTGACGCCCTCATCGACAATGCAGGCGCCAAGAGGAGCAAACGCCCTAGGGCGGGGTCACTGAAGGCCATCCATCTGGGCAAAGGCTCCAAGAGATCCAAGAAGACACCTCCCCTTGCCCCGCCGGCTCCGAGCTCTGCTGCTGCGTCGGCTGTCCAGGCCAGCGCCTCCACGACGATGCCATCCTCGCAGGCCGTCGTCTCTGCGGTGGCACCAACTTCGCTGGTTGGTGCCCCTGCCATGGTTGAGTCCCAACCTCCTGTGGTGGGTCAAACGCCTACTGCTCAGCTTTCCAAAAGACCTTCTGCTTCTCGAGTTCAAAAGCTAACAATCTCCACCCATATGGATTCATATGTGGTGGACAATGCTGCCGGACCTCACGGATCTACTCTGATTTCGGATGTCATGTCCCGGATCGGCCAGAGTTATGGCAGTTTCGAAGCTCCCCAGTGGCAGTGCTTAACTGGTACCCGATACCGCACTGTTCTCTACGAGAAGAGTATCGAGCACACTGCTGCGGTAAGTATTCTTCCATATTCCTTTTGTCTTCATTCATACTGACCTGAGGCTAATGGTGGTTTTTTCCTTTTTTCAGGCTCTTGCCTTCACTGCCCAGCTCAATTACGAGCTGAACAACGAGATCCATTCGAGCAGGACTCATGCTCAAGAGGCAAAGGACCTCCACCTTAGAGCGAACGATGATCTCAAGGCGGCGAATACTAAGCTCGAGGCAGTGATTAAGGAGCGTGAGGACATGGCCAAGGAGCTCGGAAAGCTGAGGGCTGAACTCGAGGAGCAAAAGAAAGATAACACTCAGCTTCGGGAGACCAATAAGAAGCTCGAGGAGGACAAAGCCGCCACCTTCGACATCATAGAGGATGCCAAAGCTCGCCTTACTGCTGAGTACAAAGAAAAGAAGGAAAAGGCGGTCGACTCAGCCATGTACCGGATGTGGGCTTATAATGAAGATCTGGACACCAGCTTCCTAGGTCCCCACGAGGCGCCGCTTCTTGAACGATGGAATGCTCGGCTCGAGAAGGAAGAGGCTGAACAACTCGAGAAGGAGAAGGCTGAGCAGCTCGAGAAGGAAAAGGCTGCTCCGGGCACCGTTTCGGAGGAAGCTCAGGAGGATAGTCATGCTATTCGTCCTGGGGGGTCCGGTGCCACTGATGCTGAGAAGGCCAAGGAGACTCCTCTTTCTTGAATCTGACCTCGGGGAGATCAGTTATCGGGGCTGCGTCCCCTTATTTTTGTAATTATTTTAATTTATGCCCACGGGGCTGATACAATTTCTTTTACTATTCTTTTATATGCTTTACATTTCTTGGCTCGAAATATTTTGCATATTTTATATTGATGAACTAGTTATGTTTATTTATTCATACAAACATAGTTTGGACTTAGGCTCGAAATTCGATGCACTTATGCATAGTTTATTCGAATTATCCTCTTCCGACCTCGTTATTTATCAAGGTCGGATATTACTTTAACCATGAACTCAAAAGTACTTATATGGTATGTAATATGAAAGATCTGGTTATATCTTTTTTGTTTAGTCACTTTTCCTCATCCTCAGTTTTTTGCTCCGAGGTTATGAGTTCGAAACTATTTTTCTTTAAGATATTCCAGCCTCGATCTCGACTTATTTCGCAATAGGTTTAGGCTCCTACTTATCATCGATCGATAATTTGGCTGGTTTGTTCCAAACCTGTTAAGTTTGCACATCTGGTTAACTCCAAATATTTTAGGTTTTTGATGGTTCGGTTATGTCCGAACTATCTAAGCTCGCGTATTTGGTTATATCCAAATACTTTATGTTTTTGATAATTCGGTTATGTCCGAACTATCTAAGATCGCGTACTTGGTTACATCCAAATACTTTTATGTTTTTGATAATTCGGTTATGTCCGAACTATCTAAGATCGCATACTTGGTTACATCCAAATACTTTTATGTTTTTGATAATTCGGTTATGTCCGAACTATCTAAGCTCGCGCACTTGGTTACATCCAAATACTTTTATGTTTTTTATAATTCGGTTATGTCCAAACTATCTAAGATCGCGTACTTGGTTACATCCAAATACTTTTATGTTTTTTTTTATTTTTTATTTTTTAAGCTGATGGTATGTATACCAATGATGCCCCCTTAATATCCTATGAGTGTGACCATAGGTTATTAAATTAAGAGAGATTGCAAAAATAAAAAGAAATTACATGTGGAGTAAAATAGACCTTTTATTTGATGAAATTCAAAAACAAATAAACTAATACAAATAGAAAATCATGGTTACAGGCAACACTTCCTGCACTATTGATAGTAAGGTTTAAGGTGTTCGCCATTCCATGCTCGCGGTATCAAGCCCCCGTCTAATCTCGCAAGTTTGTATACGCCAGGTCGGATGACTGACTCTATCTGGTATGGTCCTTCTCAGTTTGGCCCGAGCACTCCAGCTGCTGGATCTCGGGTTGCTAAGAATACGCGTCTCAATACCAGATCTCCCACTCCGAACTTTCGATCCGGAACCCTCTTATTGAAGTATCTCGTCGTTCGTTGCTGGTAAGCAACATTTCTCAGCTGAGCCTCTTCTCTTTTTTCTTCGATCAAGTCTAGGGTTTCTTCGAGCTGAGTATGATTTGAGTCCTGATCGTAAATTTGAGTTCGGATCGTTGGGATTTCAACCTCGATAGGCAACATTGCCTCGCAGCCGTACGCTAAAGAGAACGGGGTGTGTCCTGTTGATGTCCGAGCTGTAGTCCTATATCCCCAAAGGACTTGAGGCAATTCCTCGGGCCATCGTCCCTTTGCTTCCTCCAACTTCTTCTTTAGAGAACTCTTGAGAGTTTTGTTAACGGCTTCGACCTGACCATTCGCCTGAGGGTGAGCCACTGATGAAAAACTTTTTATTATGCCGTTCTTTTCACAAAAGTTGGTGAACAAATCGCAATCGAACTGGGTTCCGTTATCGGAAACGATCTTTCTTGGTACTCCGTATCGGCATACGATGTTCTTTACCACGAAATCAAGAATCTTCTTCGAGGTTATGGTCGCCAATGGTTCAGCCTCCGTCCATTTTGTGAAGTAATCAACGGCGACCACAGCATATTTTACTCCGCCTTTGCCAGTCGGGAGTGAGCCTATGAGGTCGATGCCCCATACCGCGAAAGGCCATGGGGATGTCAACATGGTCAGCTCGGATGGCGGAGCTCGGGGTATCGTGGCGAATCTCTGGCATTTGTCGCACTTCTTCACATACTCGAAAGAGTCCGTCTTGATGGTCGGCCAGAAATATCCTTGGCGTATGATCTTCTTGGACAGGCTATGCCCCCCGGTGTGGTCTCCGCAGAACCCTTCATGAATTTCTTCAATGATCTTCTTAGCTTCGGGAGGGGTTACACATCTAAGCAGCGGCATGGAATATCCTCTTCTGTATAGCTTTCCGTCCAAAATGGTGTAACGAGGAAGTTGATACATCAACTTTCGAGCCTGATTTCGATCTTTTGGAAGAATTCCATTTTCGAGATAATCAACTATCGGGCTCATCCAGGTCGGCTCCGTCTCGATCATACAGACATCTTCTGGCTCGTTAATGCTGGGTGCTGATAGGTGTTCTACAGGTACAACATTCAGCTCTTCATTCTCGGCGGAAGTGGCGAGTCGAGCTAAGGCATCTGCATTTGAGTTTTGTTCTCGGGGAACCTGTTCGATTGCGTAAAATTCGAAATACTCTAATGCGGATTTTGCCTTCTCCAGATAAGCTGCCATTCTTGTGCCACGAGCTTGGTATTCTCCCAAGATTTTTTTATGGAATGTTATTAGTTAAACACTTGGAAAAGAGAACTATGTATATAATATATTTTTGTTTATTATGTTATTAATGTTTATAATTTTATAATATATGAGGCTCTCGTACACTCAT
Source organism: Humulus lupulus (assembly GCF_963169125.1). Lineage (NCBI taxonomy): Eukaryota > Viridiplantae > Streptophyta > Magnoliopsida > Rosales > Cannabaceae > Humulus > Humulus lupulus. The sequence continues at coordinate 7,331,162 of NC_084798.1, forward strand.
CATAATGTTCATTCTGTTATTTTATAATTAAGGGTGCACTCTTAATGCTTACTACTTATGGATGGTTAATTTAATGTTAACAATTAGATTAAGATCAATTATCCATATTTATAGTTGATAATTAATATTTGTGAAAATAAATTTGATTTTTTCAAATTTTTGAAAGGGGTTACCTGATGAAAAACGTATATTTATTATGAAAATATTATATTGTAAACTTTTCATTTTTCAAATGCATGTCAATTTCTAAATATAGCTAGTGTTTCTCATTGGTTGGAAACATCATTAATTATGGAAAAAAAATAATTAAATTCAAAAGTAATGTAGAAAAAAAATATTTAATTGTTGGTGACTTTGCTATACCAAGTCACTATGTTGCCACACCATCATAACTGTTAGTACTTGTTTATGTTGCCACACCAAGTCACTATGTTGCCACACCTTATAATTAATTGCTTTTATTTACTATTTATATTAAATTAAATTTAAATATATTATTAAAATTACATATATAGAAATATTATCTTTACTCACAAATAAATAAGTGTAGGTAAAAATAGGTATACCAGAACTTGCCACGTGAACCAATCATTTAGTGGCATGTAACTAATAAAAATGGACAAGTAACCCAATAACTTAGTTTCAACTGGTCCAATAAATGTGTGCCACGTGTTTCATTAAAAAATTGTCACAATGCTTGTGTGTTTCATTAAAAAATTGCCACAAGTAGTAGTAGTAGTAGTATAAAGATGTTATTTATTATACTATAAGGTTTAGATAAAATTAATAAGATCATGACACTTGTCGTGTACATGTTTATTTAAGGATTTAATTATAGTTTAAATAAAAGAAAGTTCAAGAAAGCTTTAGAATCTTCCAAGACCATTAGGAGCATGACATTTGTCACAATCTTATTTATTTGTGGATTGGATTGTTATTTAGATAATTAAATAGATTTTCCCGTAACTTTAGGGTACTGTAACTTTCGACCTATTTTTGACCCAGTTATATTAGGAATTTTGAAAAATAGAATTTCTAAAAAGTTGTAGATAATTGAATTGGATTTCTAACGGTATAAAGATGGTCTAAATCGATATCTTACAGCTCTAGTTATGTTGATTTTACTGCAGGTGAGTTTAGAGTTACGAGATTTAGGGAGTTAGAAGTTAGGATTCTATTTTTTTTTATTATTTTTGTTTTTAATTTTAAAAATTATGCTTTGACTCCTTAAACCTCTCTCTAAACAATTTGACCAAGTCCTAAGCCTTTGACTGAGGAATATTCAAATATTTTCAATTAAATTCATTTTTTTTATTCAAAGCCAAAAAGAAGATTTTTATTCCTAGAACTCTATAAATAGGACTTAGAACCCAGCCTTTCAATTCACTCTTCAGCTGTGATCAGACTCCAAGGTGCTAGAGAGACCTTAAGAGTATAAACACTTGGGTTGGGGAAAAGCTTTGCCATTCTTAAGCTTTATAAAACACTTTGGGAAGTGAGGTTTAATGTATTTTGGTATTGGAGTTAGACCAATCCATAAGGTCAACTAATGTACTCTTATTCTTAAGTTCAATTCTGTTTGATTCCTTAGCTTCTTTAGTTTTCGTTTAGGTTCTAACTTTTGTTATGATTTTGTGGTTAGGATTTTAAGTTCTTTGAACTTAAGGTGTCTTTTCGGTAAGTTTCCTCTTAGTGGTTTAGTTCTATTCTTTTCATCTCTTTCCTTTAGAAATACTTACCATTTTTATTGTTGGTTTTAGGAGTGTTCCAAGTCCCGCATTTGTTCTCATATCCCGGTTTTGGTAAGGAAAATAGGATAGTTTTTATATGCTTATATGTATGTTTATGTATAATATGTTTATTCTATAGTACGCTATGTTATGTTTATCTGGGTCTCATAGTTTCTTAGTGCCCTAGTGTTTATCATTTTTATGTTTATAGTTATGATTTATACTACCTCAGATATTAGACAGGGGACCTAGATGGGTTATCATATATACTATCATGTGATCTAACCTACCTCAGATATTAGACAGGGGACGTAGATGGTTTATCACATGTCTTAATGGCCATTAATAGTGTAGTCCTATATGGTATACGTCTTTATAGTCATATGTTCATATGTTTATGATATATGTTTTGCTAGTCATATGTTTTTAGTGTATGCTTATGATTTATTATGTATGTTTTAGATAGTATTATGTTTTATAGTATATGATGTAGTTTTATGCTCATGTATGTGATGTATGTTTTTAGTAGGTTTTCCTTGCTGGGCATTAGGCTCACTCCTTTATTTTTAGTGTGATGCAGGAAATTAAATATGGAGGGCGGAAGGATTCTTGGAAGCTTGGCTTGTGTGTTGAGGATGAACGGACTGAGTGAACTGCGTGTCGATCGAGGATGACGTTTATTTTAGTCTTTTAAATTATGTTTTGATGTAATTCTGCGATTAGTATTTAAAGTATATGTTTTTATTTTTGTTTTATCAAACAATGTTTTTACATTTTAAATAATGGGTACCCATACCATATTTTGCATTCTATTTTGTAATATTTACTTTGGAATTTTAATAAAGTTATTATTATTTCTTATGTATGTTTTCTTCAAAGTAGCACTAAGTCCAGTAGTTTTAATGGTCCAAAGTCTTAGAAATAGTTGGATCATTACAATTAGATGGCACGTCAAATAACTCAAAGTCATTTATGTGGGGTCCATGTGAGTTTTACCTACCAAAATGTCAATCATAGGTAGTAGTACCTTTCTCGACTAACTATAACCTACCAATACAAAATTGGTCAAATTATGTAGATAAAAAGATTTACCTACCAGTATGCTATCTTTACCTACGATTAATATTGGTAGGTAAATATCGAATTTCTTGTAGTGTTTTAATTTCTAAATTATTTTTAATTTTAATTATACATATATGGCACTAATGTGATATATGCCAAATCAACAATCTGTTAGCCACATAGTATAAACTAATAGGGTTTTTTTACATTTCATTAATGTGTCTAGTTCGGGTAATTTCTATTAGGCAACAAAATTTGAGGGCACGATTTGATAGTGGTAATAATCTGGGGGTGAAAATCATACTGTTTATTTATTTTGTTTATGGATGTTCAACGAATTGGAAGAAACCAACCAAACAACCCCAAATTTTAGTAGAACATATATGTTGAATGCAACTTTTCAGTTTATCATTGATATATATTTATATATATATATACTAGATACAAGTAACATGTAATGCGCGTTTGCTTAGTTTTATTTCAAGAATTTATGAATTATTTTTATTAAATTTATATCATTGTAGGATAAATTTCAAATAAATAAACAATATTATATATAAAAAAATGACATAAACATAATAAATGAAAAATTAAACCAAAATATTGTTTATGCTTTTTTAAATATATATAATATGATAATATTTTTAAACGCAAATGATGACTTTTTAATAAAAATTAAGATTATGTATTATATATTATTATTATAATGATATTTTATAATATTTAAATTTATATTAATATATTTAGTAAAAAATTGTAATTATATAATATTATTATAATAATATTTTATAACATTTAAAATTATATTTATATTAATATAAATTTTAAATATATAATTTTGTATTATATATTATTATAATAATGATATTTTATAACATTTGAATTTATATTAATATAATTATTATATAAGTAGGTTTATATTAAATATTATTATTATAATGATATTTTATAAAATTTGAATTTATATTAATATAATTAATATTAACATTTGAATGTATATAATTAATATAACAATAAATCAATTCACAGGTAGACGAATGCAACAAGAGAATCATATTCTATGAAACTTATATCGTAGCATATATAATGGAAAAACTTCACACTGAGACATTTAGTATTTCAACTAAATACTAAAAATTTAATATTACTATATATACTTCACACTGAGGTGGAATGTCGCCGTTGATAGGAGTTTTTAGGCACAATTATTTTGCGGCGACGTATTTGTAGTGATATGTCGTCACTGATTAGTATCAACGGCGACATAAGGTTTTTAGTGACTACAGACATCGCTGTTGATACACATATTTCTTGTGCTGGTTTCAATAAATATACTTTAATTTAGTGGAATTTGTTAAAGAAGACATCAATCCAAACAACCTGTTTTGACAAATAAAGTAATACATTAACAAATAAAAAAACACCTCAATCAATAATTGATATTCCACACACTAACAAGTATATAATTGGATAATTAGATTGGACTGATGTTAAAAGTAATTTATATATATTGAATTGAATAAAATATTGCCAAAAAATATTTGTAGGAGAAATAGTAATCTCTAAATATAGAGAAGAGAGACTACAACATTAGGCATTATATATATATATATATATACTTATAAAGTAGAGCTTTTAATTGAAGTGCATTTTTTAACATTTTTCTCTAAATTTTGAACGCGTGGTTGGGTACTTTGATATAATCATATTTTCTTGTCTTTATTTGTAACACATAGTACAAGTAAACTAATGCCCAATAAAAAAAGTTGTGAAATGCACAACCTATCATATTTTCATTTACAAAAGCATACAGTATTGCCCTTTGCCTTTCTTAAACGGTGACTAATTAACACTCTTTAGAAGAAATTATTGAAGTCATTTTTTTAGTGGTATTGGATTCTTTCCAAGCCTATTAATGAACACTACTTTTAATTCAAAATCTTGTTTTTGGTGGGGTTTCTTTCTAAGTCTTTTGATGAGCACTTTGATTAAGTTTATGATTGACCTATTATTTTATTTTGTGGGTGTTTTCACCTTAAAAGTAACAATATTTAGTGCAGATATGTTATAATCACAACCTTTATTAATAATAAGACTTCACAAAAAAGTTTATCAATGATAATATTTTTTACTGATTTGAGTGCATACTTACCACTCTTTTACAGTCAAGTTGTTACTACTCATCATTCACTAGTTTTATTTTATTTTTCTTGATGGGAAAACTTGTTAGTCAAACCATGAGTAACGAAAAAATTCGTCAACAAATACTAAAATATTCAGTGATTAAAGAGAAATTTACATGTATCACTAACTGTTAAGAAAATTTGAAGACCTCGATCTTTCCTTTACATTTATACAGAGTTTTCTGCAACTTCCGACAAGCTATGTTGTTGTGGCACCTTCAAGCTTCATCGACATATTCGTAATGAGAAGCAATTGATATCTATGGCTTCATCTTCTCCAATGGTAGCAACGATGTTCTCTAGTGCTTATCCACAGTTCATATCAAAACCAATATAGGAAAAAAATAAAAAGAAGGTAGTATTTGTATATGCAACTCTGGACAACCAAACATGCAATGCATGTCGGGCTTTTACCTAGTACTATAATATGTTGTAGTGTTGGTTAAAACATAACATATAATTTTTTTTATTATTTTTAATTTTAATTATACATGTGGCACTAACTTAACATATGCCAAATCAACAATTTATTAGCCACATAGTACCGAAACTAATAGAATTTTTACATTTCATTAATGTGTCTAGTTTGGGTAATTTCTATTAGGCAAAAAAAATTATTTATAATTTATATATATATATATATTACAATTTGACAAGTGATAATAATTTGGAAGAGAAAATCCTACTTATTTATTTTGTTTTTGGATGTTCAACGCATTGGAAGAAACTAACCAATCAACTCCAAATTGTAGTAGAACATAGTTGTTGAATGCAACTTTTCAGTTTATCATTCATATATATATTTGGATTACTTCTGAATGGTTACTATTTATAGATTAGTACTAATAATTATGATGATATGACAATATAGTGATTTGGTATAACAAATCACTAACAGGTAAATATTTTTTCTAAACTAATTTCGAATTTAGTTTTTTTTTTTTTGTCATAATTAATATTGTTTCTAGCCAATGAGAGACTCTTATTATATTTAGAAATTGATATGTATTTGAAAAATGAAAAATTTACAATATTATATTTTTATAATAAATATACGTATTTCATCAAGTGAGCCTTCCAAAATTTTGAAAAATCAAAATTTATTTTTAAAAATATTAATTAACAACTATAAATAAGGATCATTGATCTTATTTCAATAATTAATATTAAAGTAATCAATGGACAGCAGTAACCAGCAACCATTCTATGAAACTTGTAATGTAGCATAATGGAAAAACTTCACACTGAGACATATTTACTATTTCAACTCTGAACACTTCAAACCATCTTAAAGCCGCTAGCTCCACCTCATTTGATGTAAGACCAACACCCTTGCCCACGATGAACAAGTTCTTTATTAATTCACTAAAACTCCAACAAAAAAATATCAAATCAGAAAAAAATAATATATAGTGAAGGAAAAATAATAAAAAGTTTACAAGTATTGCAATTGATAATTAATACCTTATTTTCTGCTAGCTAGAAAACCTGCTCTTCACCTTAACTGCTTTGACAAAAAATGGTGTCATCCATGTAGAACCAATTTCACTTTATTTAAGAATTGGAAAAAGGCTTGTTTCCAAGAAATATTGAACAAAAATAACCAGTAACTCCAGCGAACCCAACTCCAAATCCAGCTCCAAATCCCATTTGAAGCCATGGCATGTCAAACCATTCTTTACCATCTTTAACAACACTGTCCCCAATGTTAGTTGAATGATGTGAGTTACTTTCGGAGCATGAGTTTGGTAGAGGATTACCACAAAGTCCAATGTTTCCGATGAATGAAGAAGCATTAAAGCTTTGCAGTTGAGTGGCCATAGGGATTCTTCCTGAGAATTTGTTATTTGACAAATCCAAGTTTGCCAAAAACGATAGCTCCTCGAAGCTTGTGGGAATTGTACCTGAAAGATTGTTGTTGGAGAAATCCAATGCTTGTAGGTTGCTCAACTTACCAATCTCCCTTGGAATCGGTCCATATAAATGGTTCCTTGATAAGTTTAGTTGAACCAATTCAACCAGACTTGTCAGTTCTTCAGGTATTTGACCAGAGAGTTTATTGCTTGACAGATCGATGAGTTTCAATAACTGCGAAATTTTCTGAAACTGGTAATATTTTCCTTTCCACATAATTTTTGTTTGCGCTATTTCATTAAAATTATAGGCCATCGTACCAGACCTCCTCTTGATAACAAACCAATGGGTAAACACCATCTTTTGAGTACTATTATCCATCATATGAGTAAAATTGTTTATGCACGAAGGAATATCTCCAGAGAGATCATTCATTGAAAGGTCTAAAATTTGAATGGAACGAATGTGGCATAAATTTGATGGTATACTTCCATAAAATTTATTTGATTTAAGGCCAAGGATGATCAAATTTCTAAGTCCTTCCCCCATCCATGTTGGTATTTCTCCTTCCAACGAATTCTCCTCCAAATCAAGAAACTGAAGATTTGCACAATTCTTTATTGACGAAGGTAAAGCTCCCGATAAGTTGTTGTGCCTCAGATTTAAATACTGAATTTTATTCAAAAAGCCCATTGAGCTTGGGATCCCTCCAGACAAATTGTTGTCGTTTAAGATGAGAAACTCCAAAGACTTCAAGTTCCCCCAACAATCAGGGATGCTTCCGAATAACAAGTTATTAGAAACATCAAGATGTTCTGTTTTGTCGGACACTGCTTGACAAACAAAATCTTTGATAGTAACAAAGTGATTATCAGAGAGATGTAACACATGCACACTAGACAGATAGTGTGGGATTGAGCCATGAATTTGATTATCCTGTAGTTTTAGAACCATCAGTTTGGAAGCATGGTTGGAAAACCAATCAGGAATAACATCATCAATTTCGGTGCGTGAAATATCAAGAATAGAAATATTTGTTTGGTTTCGAAGCCATCTGGGAAACTGAGGACCTAACTTGCAGGACATCAACTTAACGGAGAGTAGGTCGAAGGGTGGAACCCAAGCGGGATCGAATTTCACTGTTAACATGTTCCGAGATAAGTACAGTTCCTTTAGATTGGAAAGTTTACGGAAGTGAACTTCTGAGACAAGGCCAGAGAAATCGTTATCAGAGAAATCGAAATCCTCGAGATATTGGAGCTCACCAATACTTTCAGGTATAGTGCCATTGAACCTGTTATTATTGGCAAGCAATACTCTAAGGTCTGACAACACTGAAAGATTGGTCAGTATGGGTCCTTCGAGTTGGTTGTTAAAGATGCTTAAATATTGTAGACGGGTCGGAAATGTATTTGAATCATCAGGAAAAGAACCTCTCAGGTTGTTCTTACTCAGATCCATAATATACAATGAGTTTCTAGCACAGCCATTGAGGCTTTTAAAAACATCATCGAGTGTTGTGTTGAACTTGTTGATTTCCAACCATAGAAATTTAAGACTGCAGAGATTCCCCAACGATTTTGGTATTCCACCTTCGAATTCATTGGCCGACAAAGCAATTTTCTTGAGATATCTCATGTTTTCAAAAGAATTTGGAAGAGTTCCTTTAATGTCACTATCAGATAGTGAAAGATTAACGAGACTGGTGCTGATATTGAGCAACCAAGGAACTGTTGTGGGGTGTACGGAACTCTTCACAATGGAAAGATCTGTGAGAGAATTAGAGGATGAATTGGAATGCGAAAGAGATGAGATATCTACTTGTGGTAATACACAATTAGACAATGCCAAATATGATAGGGAGGAGGCTGTTTTGAATGATTGAAACCAATTTGTGGCTTTGGTCAAATGAGTATTTCCAAGCCCAAAGTGTTGAAGAGAATTGAGATGAGAAAGCCATTCAAGACTATTACCAATCAACTGACCATAGCCAGGGTCATTGTAAAGATTGAGGTACTTTAACCTCGTCAGATTCCCAAGTTGGGAAGGAATGATTCCAACAATGAGATTATACGAAAGGTCGAGATATGTAAGTCTAGACAAAGAGCCAATGAACTCGGGAATGTTAGTGAAATTATTGCTACTAAGATCCACGTAGCTCAAATGTTGTAACTCGGCCAATGAAGAACTGATTTGACCACTCAATATTTGTTCATTAGATTGAGCAGGAAGATCAAGAGCAATAATATGATGAGTTGAGTTATCACACCTGATTCCTCTCCAAGAGCAACAATCTCCGCCGGTGCTTGCCCAGGATGATAGAACGTTGTATTCGTCGACAAGGCCTTGCTTAAAGCCTACAAGGGCTTCTCTCTCCTTCTCTATGCATTGTCCATCAACACTGCTGCTCGTACTCCATACATGACACGTGGCTACGACAAACAAAAGAACGAAAACTCTTATCATCGTCATCATGTTAAGCTATTAATTGGTTTAGTGCAAATTTAACTGCCATATAAATATATATATATATATACATATAAAATTTGGGGACCACACGATTGACGTCTCATTATCTTTGGACGACTCATTATTAGTCTTATTGAAAAGTAAACACCTTTATTGTGTGGCTAATCTGCTACGTACAATCTCTATCCACAAACGTAGCAGTTACTCCATATATATATATATATATATATGGAGTTTGATTGTGTTTGATGTTAGAGATAATTTAGATTTTACATTAATAAACATATATACATATATATTAAGTATTTGTTTTTGAATTAAACTGAAAATAAAATGATAATTATAAAATTCTAATATGAATTTATTAGGTATTTATAATCCTAATTTGAATAGTAGGGAAATACAAAATTGAAGCTATATTAAATTTGTTTAAAAATTTGTGGAATACAAATTTGAGTATTTTTTAATAGGCATTTAAACTCTAGTAATTAATAAATATATAAATATTTTTAACATATATATGTATACAAACATTTTTAAATAATTATCATTGTAAAATATCTTAAAAAATAGCTTATTTTAATTTATTTAATTGTTTGTTTATATAATTTTATCTAAGTTTAAGTCATGTTTACAATCTACCGTTAAATATAAGAATATTCAGTTAAAGTTAACGAAAAAAAATAAAAATTGTTAAAACAAAAAATTTCTGATATCTACACAAAATTTTTATATAGAAGAGATATTACTTTCTCCATCAAAAGTGAATTGCAGACGCAATTAATCTGTGCAGAAATTTATTGGATTGGATGTTAGATGGTAGATGGTAAATTACACAAGAACTTAGATGAGAATCATCAAAATTTAATTTCTAGTTCGATTTAATATATCGGATGAGAAAATAGTATCAAAATGTAGTATATTAAATTTAATTTGAAGATTGGCATTTTAAATTTATATTTTGATAATGTTACCTTAAAACACTTGTTCAAATAATATGACTCAAAACGTGTGGGGCGTCCTCCAAGCTCTTGTCACCTTCAAGCAGGGCCTTGTTGATCTAGCCTTCCAAGTCGATCATCTAACACACCTTCAAAAGCATGTCACATTTCACAAACACTCTAAAGCGCGACATGCTCCATTCAGTTGGAGCCTTCTTCGAACTCTATTTTGATGTCTGTGTTTAGACTGAACAAGTCCCCCTTCTTCGAAAATTTTTGTTTGCTGTTGTGACACAACAGGCCCATCTGTTTGGCCTAATTGAGTTTGGTATGCAGCTGGTGTGGCTCATTTGTCATGGCAGTTTGGGCCTCAGCTATCCCAATTGTTGGTATTAAATAAGAAAATTTCATAATACGCAGCGGAATGTATAGGGAATAGGATTTAAAAAAAAATCATTAATACCAGCCAAGATCATACATATATAGATATGGCTGCAGTCAAAGAAGGCAAGACCACAGACTTCTCTATAACAGGACAAGGGTTCTTGAAATATAAAGGTTGGGTATGCGTGCCGAATAACCATGAAATTAAGATGAATATTTTAGAAGATGCGTACACTGCCCCATACTTTGTTCACCCTAGATCTACCAAGAAGACTCATGACCTTAAGGCACTATATTGGTGGCAGCCGGTAATGAAGAAAGATGTAGCAGAGTATGTGTCCAAATGTCTAATATGCTAGAAGTAAAGGCGGAACATCAGCAACCCACAAGCTTATTTGTAACAACCCAACTATTCTAGACTTTGGACCATTAATGGCTACTATACTAATCTTAAGAAAACGTACATATGAAATAACCATAACTTTATTTAAAAACTGTAAAGTAAAGGTTAAATACATAAAAATTCATTTAGGATATGGGATCCCATTGTTTTGAAAACAAAACATAACTTAAATAAATTGGTTACAAAATTAAGTGCGGAAAAATAATACATAGAAATCATAACTAAAAGACTTAAAAACTTCATCCTCGAATCGAACGCGCAATCCACCGATTCCATCCTGCCTCAAGACACATCCTCAAGCTGCCAAGAATCTTTCTGCCGCCATAACTATTTTCCTGCACATATAAACATAAAGGAATGAGCATAATGCCCAGCAAGGAAAAACTACTAAACACATAAACATACACATAAAATCATATCATAACATATGCTAAAAACATATCATAACATATACTATATAAGGCTATACTTATTATGGCCATTATGACATGTGATAAATCATCTATGTTCCCTGTCTAATATTTGAGGTAGATTAGATCACATGTAGTGTATGATAACCCATCTATGTCCCCTGTCTAATATTTGAGGTAGGGTAAATCATAACATAACATATAAAAACATAAACTTATCGTTTAGATAGAATAATTAAGAATGTGGCATTCGTCACATGTATGTTTATTAAGGATAGGATTTTAGATGAATAAATTTATCAAGGATCTCGTATTACTCAGTCAAAGTGGTTTAAACAACTTCAAGTGTGCTTAAAATGTGCAAAACCGTGTTTAATATATCAACATATGCCGATATATCACAGCTATAGGGGCTGATATATTGCCTATGTTGATACAGAAAATAAGTCGACTTTGCACGAGCGAAACCACAGAGCCTAGGGAATATGGGCCAGGTGATATATCGACTATAAGAGGCAATATATCGGCTCCACCTACATATTTTGAAACTCCGTGGAATCCAAGCTAGTAACAACCGTCAACAACTTGGACTTACTCTAGAACGATTTTGACCAAGTTCTGGGCATCTGTTGAGTAGAAAACTCCATTTTTATTCATTTTAATGGGAGTTAGTTTCACTCCTTGAACTCTATAAATAGGAGCCTTCACTTAGCCATTTGCATCATCTTTCAAAAACTTTTCAGAGCCTCCAAGCTGCTAAATTTGTTCTAGAAAGAAACACTAGGGTTTTGGAGTTGGAAGCTTTCAAATCTAAGCTTTTATACACACATGGAAAGTAAGCTGGAGTGTGATTTTGGTATTGAGGTGTAGATTAAAGTTCTAATCTATCCAAGGTACTCTTAATCCTCAAGTTTAGTTCATTACGATTCCTCTTGTTCTTTTCTTTTACCTCAAATCCTAACTTGTTATAATGGCTTTTGGTTAGGTGTTTAATTTTTTTGAAAGTTAAGGTTTTCGGTAAGTTCTTGTCTTGATGGTTTAGATATTCTTTTCATCTTCTTTTCTTTAGGAAACATATGGTTGTACTGTTTGGTTTTAGGAGTTTCCAATCGTGTATTTGTCTCCAATATACCCCAGTTTTGGTAAGGAAAATAAGTTAGATTTTATGTATGTATGTATGTATGTATGTATGTATGTATGTATGTATGTATGTATGTATGTTGTTTTTATGTCTTTTAGTCGCTTGGGAAAAATGGTTGCTTAGATAGCAAATAAGCAAATCCTGAGATTTTTATCATTATCGTAGATTATAGTTGTGCCTAAACCTACATCTAAATAGTAGTAAGATGACTATAGATGGTTTATATCACATACTACGGTAATGAGTTAATGACCATTAATATTGTCATCCATTTTTATGTTTTATGTTTTAATAGTTTTTCCTTATCGGGCATTAGGCTCATCAATTCCTTTTTATTTAGATAGTGCAGGTAAATGAACATGGAAGGTGTTGACGCCGTTTTTCGTCAACAGATAAAAGAATAGAGCACGTAAACAATTAAAGACAATGGCCAAAAGAAACAAACGAATCAAACACACGGTTTTTTACGTGGTTCAGCAATTAAATCTGCCTAGTCCACGAGTCACTGTTATTAACCTCAAGATTATCTCTGAACAATTCTTTAGCAAGAATTCTCCAGAGTTTTCTCTCAAGGATCAGGATTTTCCCTCCTTTACAATGATGCATGCCTTCTCTATTTATAGAGAAGAATGCAGAATACTATCCCACATATTTTGGGTAGTTACTCCTTTGTGAATAAAAATAAATGGCTTTAAATGCCAATAATCAGATATTAAAGGAAACGTCCCCCAAAGATCAGGGGGCGTATAACTGTATTAAATAATATCCCACAATTCTTGGGGATTTACATCAATTAATGAGGACTACATCTCATAGTTATTACACTTGTAGATACTCAAGGTGGTTATAGTGTATCTTCAAGGCTCCAGCATTTCTGGTCTCATGTCATTGTGCGAGCCACTGACATCTCCCGAGCTAACGTTTCTTTCGAGATGGGATATCGAGCTCAAGAACCATGCTCCGAAGTTCCTGAAGATGAAGGTGTTCTCGGAGCTACCTTTCGAGATCGAGGTCATTTCGAGATCACCGCACTCGAGGTCATACATCATACTTTGTTGCGAACTCTAATCCTCACGAGACCATTTGTTGCGAACTCAGCTTTCGAGGTCATATTTACTATGGCTCGAAATCTGGGTATAACATTTTGCCCCCTCAAAAGTATTTGTTCGAATCCTAAGAGAAGGAAACTTTTGAACTACTCTTTTCGGGAACCATACCGTCACACTCTTGAAAATGGACACGTGCCAGATGGGTATTGCTCACTTTTGGTACTTGAGTACCTTGGGAACACGCCCACGATCGTTCGTCTGACAACTTTTCGGCGCCATCTTGTCACCGATTCCCATCCATTCGATCTGTTGGGGAATTTAATCTACGCTCCTGATTAATTCAGTTTTCCCACCTATATATACAATACCCCCTCTTCGTCTTCTTCACATTTGTTCATCACAAGCCAGAAAAAAGAAAAACACTCCCTAAACTTCTTATCACAGTTTACACTCAGTGCATGTTTTCTAGGCCGAAGAAACAAAGGAATCCTGGTTTGTACGAGTCAGTGAGTTCTTTCTTGCAACCTCTTCTTCACTCGACGATTTCGCTGCAATCATCATCACTGTGTAAGTACGCCATTTTTGTTGTTCTTTTTATACTGTGTTTGCTGTGTATGTTAGTTTACGTTCTTAGCATGATGCGATAGGAGGTTTTGAACCGATAGGTTTTTAGGCTTTCTGGATTTTCACTCTGGATGTTCATCTCTGGTTTATACCCAGTTTCGACATTTGAATGTGGTTCCTATTTTCTGGGTTTTGACATTCTTAGGCAGCGTTTCTTGTACATTAAGCTTTCGGATAAAAACATGGGTTTTGACAAATACACGAAACCCAAAAATGCCTTTCCTGGCTAACCGCCACTCTCCTTTCCTTTGAATTTCGGGACTTTCAAAAAAAAAAATCATCCACGCTCCTTTTCCTTTCCTGTGGAACACACGCTCTGACTCTTTAGTAAGGGTCTTAATTCTTAGTTTCTTGTCCTTAAATCTCCGAGCTCATCCATCGAGCTCGTGATTCTTGCATGCATGGCCCTCACCATTTTTTCTTTCTCGTTAGATGTCACAGAATCCGGAAAGACGGTGGGGGTCATTACGAGCAATTCCTTACGAGCCCAAATCTCCGAGCCCGGAATCGATCTTTGCCCGGAACCAGCGTCGGATTAAAGAATACGAGATCGCACGCGAGCAAGAAGACATTCGAGCCCACTATCGTCGCCAGATAGACGAGGTCATTGAAAAGAAGAGAAGGGTTCTTCGGGAAGCCATCTATCCGGAGCCTAACCCAGGACCTAGGCCAGTTCCCCTCGACCCTGCGTTAAAAGTCACGGTAGCATACCACCCGGGGGAACTCCAGTTTTCCTTAATGGCGGAGCCTTCGTCTTCGCAGCCTAGGAGGGAGATGTTTGAAGCCGAATTCTACCAGAGCTCGGTTACCACCTCCGACCAAATAACTGATATCTTGGCCATCCATGGCCTTAGCTCGTTGGACACACTGAAGTGTCGAGCTCCGACAAGGCATGAACGGAGCTGTTTCGCTCCTGGGGGCCGCGATTTCAGTGTGAAATACGCGGCCTGGAGCCAGGAACATATAAGGGCAGGAACTTTGCTGCCCCTAAAGTCCTTTTTCAGAGACTTCATCGATTTCGTTGGGTTGGCTCCATTCGAACTCAACACCAACTCATACAGGGTGCTGTCTGCCCTGAGGTCCTTATTCCACGAGCTGGGGTGGATAGGACCTTCACCCCAAGAGATTTTATATCTCTTTTGTTTGAAGAGTAATCCCTCCCGAGCTCGGGGAGGAGATGGTTTCTACTACCTTTCGAGCTACCCCAAAGAGACGAAGATCTTTGAAGATCTTCCGAACCACCCCCCTGACTTCAAGAAGGCTTTTTTCTGGACAGACGGTCTGTTCCTGTCTCGACATCGTTCGTTTAGGCGGATTCGTAAGTATTCTCGTTACTTTCTATTTTTGAGCTCGAATTTTTAGCCCTTGAATCCATGTTTAGTTGAAGTGTACCTCGTATTTCAGCTAACTTTCAGCGTCCCACCCCTGACGAAACAATGAAGGAGCACAGAGAGGCTCTGCTCCGACTCCCATACGGCAGGAGGTCTCTCTCATTTCTATTACATGAGGACAAGCTGCGAGCTTGTGGGTTGTTGGGACAGGGCCAGTCAACCTCTGACTGGTCCAGTAAAAAATATGAACGCTGGGAGGAAGTGCCACTGCCCACAGGCATCCTTCCTCCGAGGAGAGAAAGGAAAGCATCTCTCCCAATTCGCTCGAGAAGTCCGCGGTCGGGAAATGAGGCCAATGACGAAGCCTCGAGTTCGGACTCCGGAGGAGGTAAAACCCTTCCTACTTCGCGAATGTGGTCCCCCACTTTGTTAAAACACAGGTCCAATAGACTAGTCTCGTGCCCACAGGATAGATACCACTTCTACATATGGAGTTGGGTAGATGACTGTGTCCATAGGTTTGATAGTGGGCTCGGGAAATATGATACCATGTACACCACGGACGAGGTGTGGAATGGGATAGCGGTGCAGTATGGGACCAATGACTATAGGGACCTCTCGAGGTTGTCACCAACTTATAGGGAAGGCACTCCCCCCGCCTCTTCTGAAGACGGGGGAATTTCATGGTCCCCAAGCTCGAGCTCGGGGAAGAGTCCCAATTAGGTTTTTTCTTTAACTGGTTTACATCTTTTCCCAAAGTTATTATCATTGTTTAACTCACTGTCATTATGTAGGTGCCATGAATCCCGACCTCGACGTCGTGCTCTTTAGTGATGGGGGAGCTGGCGCCCAGAAGAGCAAGCGCCCGAGGATACTGAAGAGGCCCGACCGACAGTCCAAGGTATCTAAACGTCACGAGACGACTCCCACGGCCCAGATCACCGCGGACACCTCCAAGGAGCCGACTGCCCACGTCGATGGGTCAGGCTCTACTGCATCCATCTCGCAGCTTCCCACCGAGACTCGGTTAATAGTTGCTCGGCCTCCGAAGAAACCTTCTACCTCAACGGTTCAGCTGCCAACGGCCCGAACTCATACTGAGGAATATGTACTTGATGGCGCCGCTGGGGCAGAAGGGGCGCTTCTCAGCTCGGACGTCCTTTCTCGGGTGGGTCAGAGCTTTTCTGGCTTTGGTGCCGACCACTGGGACCTCGTGCGCAAGGCCTCGGACTGCAACACTCTTTATGAGAAGAGTATCGAACTCTCCGCCACGGTAGCCTTCTCAATTCTGTTTAGAGTATTTATGTCTTAGAGTATTTATGTCTCTGATTATAATTCTGATTCATTCTTTGTGTTTCAGGCCCTTTTTGTTTAAGCACAACTCAACTACAAGCTGACCAACGAGGTGAAAACGAGCTTATCTCTGGCTCAAAAGTCGAAGGATCTCAAGCTGAAGATGGTTGACGAGCTCAAAGACTCGAAGTCTGAAATTGAAAAATTGAAGACCCGTCTCGAGGAGCTTGAAAAGTCAAACGCTGAGCTCGAGAAGGCCAAAGCCAAGCTCGAAGAGGAGAAGTCTGCCACCCTCGATTTCATGGAGAGCGAGAAGACCCGCCTCCTGAATGAGTCTAAGGAGCAGAGGGAGAAAGCGGTCGACCAGGCCATGTACAAACTTTGGGCCGACAATGCCGATCTTGACACCAGCTTCCTGGGTCCTCTCGAAGCCACATATGTTGAGCAGTGGAATGCCCGTCTTTTGGCAAGTACAGCTGCTCGAGAGGTGGCCCAGCAGGATAGTCATGCTATTCGTCCTGGAGGGTCTGGTGATATTGATGCTGAGAAGGCCAAGGATACTCCTCTTCCTTAAATCCGATTTTGGAGAGATCAGTTATCGGGGCTGCGTCCCCTCATTCTTGTAACTATTTAAATTTGTGCCCACGGGGCTGACACAATTTCTTTAACTTTCATATGCCTTACATTATTTGGCTCGAAATATTTTGCATTTTTCCTTTATATGCTTTACATTTCTTGGCTCGAAATATTTTGCATTTTTCTTGCATTGATGAGTTATGTTTATTTAATTCATACAAACACAGTTTAGATTTAGGCTCGAAATTCGATGCATTCATGCATAGTTTATTCGAATTATCCGCTTCCAACCTCGCTATTTATCAAGGTCGGACATTACTTTAACCATGAACTGAAAAGTACTTATATGGCATGTAATATGAATGATTTGGTTATATCTCTGTCACTTTTCCCCATCCTCAGTATCTTGGCTCCGAGGTTATGAGTTCGAAACTATTTTTCTAAGATATTCCAGCCTCGATTTCGACATATTTCGCAATAGGTCTAGGCTCCCATTTATCATTGATCGATAATTTGGCTGGTTTGTTCCAAATCTGTTGTTTGCACATCTGGTTAACTCCAAATATTTAGGTTTTTTGATGGTTCGGTTATGTCCGAACTATCTAAGCTCGCGTATTTGGTCATGTCCAAATACTTTATGTTTTTTATGGTTTGGTTATGTCCGAACTATCTAGGATCGCGTACTTGGTTATGTCCAAATAATTTATATATTTGATAATTCGGTTATGTCCGAACTATCTAAGATCGCGTACTTGGTTATGTCCAAATACTTTGTACGTTTTTGATAACTCGGTTAAGTCCGAACTATCTAAGCTCGCGTATCGCGTATTTGGTTATATCCAAACACAGTATGTTTTTGATAACTCGGTTAAGTCCAAACTATCTAAGCTCGCGTATTTGGTTATATCCAAACACTTAGTATGTTTTTGATAACTCGGTTAAGTCCGAACTATCTAAGCTCGTGTATTTGGTTATATCCAAACACTTAGTATGTTTTATTTATTACTTTTTATTTTTTAAGCTGGTGGTATGTATACCAATGATGCCCCCTTAATATCCTATGAGTGTGACCATAGGTTATTAACTTAAGAGAGATTGCAAAAATAAAAAAAATAAATTACATGCGGAACAAAGTAGACATGTTATTCAAATCGTGGTAGGAGGCTCCCATCTAATCTCGCAAGTTTGTATACGCCAGGGCGGATGACTGATTCTATCTGGTATGGTCCTTCCCAGTTTGGCCCGAGCACTCCTGCTGCTGGATCTCGAGTTGCTAAGAATACGCGTCTCAATACCAGATCTCCTATTCCGAATTTTCGATCTCGAACCCTTTTATTGAAATATCTTGTGGTTCGTTGCTGGTAAGCAGCATTTCTCAGCTGAGCCTCCTCCCTTTTTTCTTCGATCAAGTCTAGGGTTTCTTCGAGCTGAGTATGATTGGAGCTCTGGTCGTAAATCTGAGTTCGAATCGTTGGAATTTCGACCTCAATGGGCAACATTTCCTCGCAGCCGTATGCTAGAGAAAATGGGGTATGTCCAGTTGATGTCCGAGCTGTAGTTCTATATCCCCAAAGGACTTGAGGTAATTCCTCAGGCCATCGTCCCTTTGCTTCTTCCAACTTTTTCTTCAAAGAACTTTTGAGAGTTTTATTAACGGCTTCGACCTGACCATTCGCCTGAGGGTGAGCTACTGACGAAAAACTCTTTATTATACCGTTCTTGTTACAAAAGTTCGTAAATAAGTCGCAATCAAACTGGGTTCCATTGTCAGACACAATCTTTCTTGGCACTCCATATCGGCATACGATGTTCTTTATCACGAAATCTATGAGGTCGATTCCCCACACTGCAAAAGGCCATGGGGATGTCAACATGGTCAGTTTGGAAGGTGGAGCTCGGGGTATCGTGGCGAATCTCTGGCATTTGTCGCACTTTTTCACGTAATCGAAAGAGTCCGTTTTAATGGTTGGCCAGAAATATCCTTGGCGTATAATCTTCTTGGATAGGCTATGCCCCCCGGTATGATCTCCGCAGAACCCTTCATGAATTTCTTCAATAATCTTCTTTGCCTCGGGGGGAGTCACACATCTGAGCAATGGCATGGAATACCCTCTTCTGTATAGCCTTCCGTCCAGGATGGTGTAACGAGGAAGTTGATACATTAGTTTCCGAGCCTGATTTCGATCTTTTGGAAGAATTCCATTTTCGAGGTACTCAACGATCGGGCTCATCCAGGTCGGTTCTGTCTCGATCATACACACATCTTCCTCGTCTGGCTCAGTAATGCTGGGTGCTGACAGGTGTTCTACGGGTACAACATTCAGCTCCTCATTTTCGGCGGAAGTGGCGAGCCGAGCTAAGGCATCTGCATTTGAGTTTTGTTCTCGGGGAACCTGTTCGATCGCATAAAACTCGAAAAACTCCAATGCGGATTTTGCCTTCTCCAGATAAGCTGCCATTTTTGTGCCACGAGCTTGGTATTCTCCCAAGATTTGATTTACCAAGAGCTGGGAGTCGCTGTAACAATGTATAGCTTTGGCCTTGAGCTCTTTTGCTATTCGCAGTCCCGCAAGTAAAGCCTCATACTCAGCTTCATTATTAGATGCTTTAAAGCCAAACCTTAAAGCAGAGTGAAATTTTCTCCCTGCAGGAGTGATCAGAATAACTCCTGCCCCCGCTCCATTTTCATTTGACGACCCGTCGACGTAAAGTTTCCACAGCTCGTGGGTCATGGTTGTTACCTCGTCGTCGGCTGTACCGGTGCACTCCACTATAAAATCCGCCAACGCTTGTGCCTTAATGGTTGTTCTCGGATGGTAGGTGATCTCGAACTGTCCGAGCTCAACAGCCCATTTAAGGAGTCGACCAGACGCCTCTGGTTTGGACAAGACTTGCCTTAGTGGTTGATCTGTTAGTACATGGATAGGATGCGCTTGAAAGTAAGGGCGGAGCTTGCGAGATGAGTGGATTAGGCTGAGGGCGAGCTTCTCCATCAGTGGATATCTTGACTCTGCCCCCAGTAATCTTTTACTGATGTAGTAGACGGGTTTCTGTATTCTCTCTTCTTCTCGAACTAGCACCGCGCTTATCGCGTGTTCAGTTGTTGAGAGGTATAGGAACAGTACTTCTCCCGTCTCAGGCTTCGATAGGATGGGTGGTTCGGCTAAGTGCCTTTTGAGCTCCTGAAAGGCTAGTTCGCACTCTTCTGTCCATTCGAACTTCTTACTTCCTTTCAATAAGTTGAAGAATGGGAGACCGCGGTCCGTTGACTTCGAAATGAACCTGCTTAGAGCTGCCATCCTGCCAGTCAAGCTTTGAACATCTTTATGCTTCCGAGGTGAAGGCATATCGATCAGGGCCTTTATCTTATCGGGATTAGCCTCGATTCCACGAGAGTTGACAATGAAACCCAGAAATTTCCCTGAAGACACCCCAAAAGTGCACTTCTGAGGATTCAACTTCATGTTGTACTTTCTGAGCACGCCAAAGCACTCTTCGAGGTCATCAACATGGTTCTTGTTAAGTTGAGACTTTACAAGCATGTCGTCAACATAAACTTCCATGTTGTTCCCTATTTGCTCTGAGAACATCATGTTTACGAGCCGCTGGTACGTGGCTCCGGCATTCTTGAGTCCGAATGGCATGACATTGTAGCAGTAGAACCCTTTATCGGTGATGAAGCTCGTATGCTCTTGGTCGGGGGCATGCATGGGAATCTGGTTATATCCAGAATAGGCATCCATGAACGACATCAGACCATGCCCCGCCGTGGCGTCTACGAGCTGGTCAATTCTCGGCAGGGGAAAACAGTCTTTCGGGCAAGCCTTGTTGAGGTCTGAGTAGTCAATGCACATTCTCCACGTCCCATTGGGTTTCGGGACCAACACTGGATTGGCCACCCAGTTCGGGTAAAAAGCGTCCCTTATGAAATTATTTGCTTTCAGCCTGTCCACCTCCTCCTTTAGTGCTTTCTTTCTGTCTTCATCCAGCTGCCTTCGCTTTTGCTGCTTCGGGGGAAAGCTTTTGTCTATATTTAATGCGTGGCTCGCTATATTAGGGCTTATTCCCACCATGTCAGAGTGCGACCACGCGAAGACATCCTGGTTTTTCTTCAGAAAGCAAATTAATTGCTATTTTGATTCGTCTTGGAGGTGTTTCCCGACCTTCACTTTCTTTGAGGGGTCAGCTTCCTCGAGCTGAACCTCTTTGAGCTCTTCCAAAGGTTGGAGGTCAACCTTCTCCTCAATCCTCAGATCGATCTCCTCATCAATTTCTAAAACTGTCCCATCTATATTCTGTATGATAACGAGTGCTTGAGCGCTCGTTTGTTTCTTTCCCCTCAAGGAAATGCTGTAGCACTCCCTTCCTGCCAATTGATCTCCTTTCAATGTTCCGACTCCGCTTGGAGTTGGGAACTTAAGGGCTAGATGCCTTACAGATGAAACTGCCCCCAGCCCGCCCAGGGCGGGTCTCCCGAGCAATACATTGTAGGCAGATGGTAACTCCACTACCACGAACTCCATCATCTTGGTCACCGAGACTGGATAGTCTCCCAAGGTCACAGGGAGTTTGATGGACCCCATACAGGCGGTTCCTTCTCCAGAAAAGCCGTACAACGTGGTTGCACAAGCCTTCAGGTCGCGAAGGGAGAGTCCCATTTTTTCTAGTGTTGCTTTATAAAGAATGTTAACTGAGCTCCCATTGTCTATGAGAACTCGGCGCACTCTTTTGTTGGCATGCTGTAGGGTGATGACAAGTGGATCATGATGAGGGAACTGGACATGGGAGGCATCCTCCTCGGTGAAGGTTATAGGCTGAGTTTCAACCCTTTGGCTTTTTGGTGCCCTTGGTTCGGGTTCATAAGGAGACCCGTCCCCTGTCTTCAGCTCATTCACATATCGCTTTTGAGCATTTCTGCTCCCTCCTGCGAGATGAGGACCTCCCGAGATGGTTATTACGTCCTCTCCATCTATCGGCGGAGGCCTGTCTTCATCCCGAGATCGGGAGTTATTATTCTGTGCTGCCGGAAGCGCGGCTACTCTCTGGCTGGCAGTAGCCTGTCCAGTATTCTGGTTTTTGACATACTGCCGGAAATAACCTCTCGAGATCAATCCTTCGATCTCGTCCTTCAGCTGTCGGCACTCATCAGTTGTGTGTCCGGTGTCCCTATGAAACCGACAATACTTGCTGGAATCCCTCTTGGACTTTTGATTCCTCATAGGGTCCGGACGCCTGAAGGGGACCTGGTTTTCATTAGCCAGGTATATGTTTTCCCGAGACTCGTTGAGCTCGGTGTGCACTTTATATACGGAGAAATACCTTTCTCCTTTTTTCTTCTTTCCTCCATCAGCCTCGGGGTTATTTCCCTCGCTCTTTTTCCTCTTGGAGGGATTCTCTGAGGTAGGCTGTGGAGCTGCTGGGTCAGCCGAGGTTGAGGCGGAGTTAATGTTTATCGTTGTAGTTTCGGTCTGCGAGGTCGCCTTGAGCGTTGACCTCGCCTCCTATACATTGACAAATCTCTGCGCCCGTCTGTTAAACTCGGTTATCGACCTCACCGGTTTCCCTTGCATGTCATCCCAAAGGGCACTTCCAGGTAACACACCAGCTCGGATGGCCATCAAGTGCCCACTGTCATCCACGTCTCGAGCTTGGGCGACCTCTAGATTAAATCTTGTCAGGTAGCTCTTCAGTGTTTCGCCCGGTTGTTGTCGAACGTTAGTCAAAGTGGATGCTTCGGGTCTGACTCCCATCATAGCTCGGAACTGCTTCTTGAAGTCTCTAGACAATTGATCCCACGAAGTTATAGAATGTCTCTTGTACTTCTCGAACCAACTCTTGGCAGGTCCGGCCAATGATGTCGGAAACAACATGCATCTGAGCTCGTAACCCACGTTACTAGCTCTCATGATAGTGTTGAATGTACTCAGGTGGCTACATGGGTCGGTTTTTCCTTCAAACGCTGGGACGTGAGGAATCCGAAACCCTTGAGGAAACTGAGTGTTAGAAATATTGGGAGCAAACGGCTCGAGCTCCTCATCAGAGTCCTCATATCAATCGTTCCCTCGTTCATTCTTCAAAAGCCTAAAGGCTTTTTCGAGCTGATCAATCCTTTCTTGGACTGGGTCCTTAGGCGGTGTCTGGAATTGCCGATCATTAATCGCGATCCCAGGCTCGCATCTCCGTGGGGGATCCTTTCTACGCCGCCTTGTCTCCGCAGTGCGAGATCGGAACGTTTGACTCCTCTCAGATGGCGCGCCTCTCCGCCCCTGGAACGTCTCTCTGTTTCCTTGTCTTTCCCCTGTACGCCCTTGATCCTGATCTCGACCAGGTTGAGCGTTTCTGCGGGGAGGTGAAGGATATCTTATGGGAGACGGAGGGAACCGTATAGGTGACGGTGGTTGTCGTCCTTGCTTCGGCCTAGAGGGCCCAGAATTTGCCCGAGATGGGCCAGTTGGGTTCGGTGCACTACCAAGAACCTGAGTCCGAGCCTCGGTAGGAGCTCGGTTATTCTCAGTTCCTGCAGGTGCTTCCGCAGGTGTATTAGGCGGGACCCGAGCCCGGGTACTCCTCTGAGGCCTAGAAGGGGCGGATGGCTCTGCTGGTGTTGGAGGTTGTGTCGGCCTCCTTGTGGCAGCATTTTTTTCGTGGACGTCCACGGGGCCTCCGGGGAGGAACGTGCACGTCCCTTGGAGGAGGGACTTGGTCTTCGCGCGGAGGCGGGGGCTGAGCCACCTGCACCTCTGCGGCTATCCTAGTCAACTCCTCGTTACGTTTGTTGGCTTCTGCCAACAACTGTTTCAGCTGCCGATTCTCCAATTCTACAATAGGGACATAACGTTCAGGGTTATAGTACATGTCCTCATCCCTTGGTTGTGGAGGTGGCCCCTGGGAATCGGAGGACCCTCTCCTTTCATCAGCGTCCGGGTTCTCCATTGGCTGTTTTCCAGGACGCCTTGGGTAATTTTCTTCAGGAGTGTTCTGATTGTTTGCAGCCATGAATCTCTCAGGGATGAATGCTTAAGGCTCTCAATGAAAGCACCAAACTATTGACGCCGTTTTTTGTCAACAGATAAAAGAATAGAGCACGTAAACAATTAAAGACAATGGCCAAAAGAAACAAACGAATCAAACACACGGTTTTTTACGTGGTTCAGCAGTTAAATCTGCCTAGTCCACAAGTCACTGTTATTAACCTCAAGATTATCTCTGAACAATTCTTTAGCAAGAATTCTCCAGAGTTTTCTCTCAAGGATCAGGATTTTCCCTCCTTTACAATGGTGCATGCCTTCTCTATTTATAGAGAAGAATGCAGAATACTATCCCACATATTTTGGGTAGTTACTCCTTTGTGAATAAAAATAAATGGCTTTAAATGCCAATAATCAGATATTAAAGGAAACGTCCCCCAAAGATCAGGGGGCGTATAACTGTATTAAATAATATCCCACAATTATTGGGGATTTACATCAATTAATGAGGACTACATCTCATAGTTATTACACTTGTAGATACTCAAGGTGGTTATAGCGTATCTTCAAGGCTCCAGCATTTCTGGTCTCATGTCATTGTGCGAGCCACTGACATCTCCCGAGCTAACGTTTCTTTCGAGATGGGATATCGAGCTCAAGAACCATGCTCCGAAGTTCCTGAAGATGAAGGTGTTCTCGGAGCTACCTTTCGAGATCGAGGTCATTTCGAGATCACCGCACTCGAGGTCATACATCATACTTTGTTGCGAACTCTAATCCTCACGAGACCATTTGTTGCGAACTCAGCTTTCGAGGTCATATTTACTATGGCTCGAAATCTGGGTATAACAGAAGGCGGGACAGATCCTAGGTGGCTTTGGCATGTGTATTGGGAGAGGACTAAAGGAATGGACCAATGGAATCGATTGAGAATGACGTTGACATTTGAGTCTTTTATTTATGTATTTATGATTTCCGCATTTAGCATTTGAACATTTATAATAAATGTTTAATTTTCTTTATGATTTTATGTATAAACAATGAGATCCCATATTTTGGATTTTCTATAATAAAGTTCTATTATTTTATGTATATATCCAAAAGATAGTAGTATGTCTTAGTAGTTTTTAAAGGTCGGAGGTCTTTAAGTTAGTCGGGTCTTTATAGATAGTGTATATTTTGTGCCAAATTTGGCCCAAAATATATGTCAATTCTATATTTGGCCAACTTTTTATATTTGTACTCCAATGCATAAGGTGCAAACTTGTTAATAAAAAAAGTCAATACAGTGATTAATGTTTATTGAAAATATACAAAACAACTAATTTTTTATTAAAATATAAATTAAAAATTAAAAAAAATTCAATTATTAAATCATGTTAATGAGTGACAAATGAGTAATTAAAAAAAAGTGATATTTATTTTGTGCCATATTTGACCCATGATATATTTTATGTTAAATTTGATGCATTTTTTTGCATGTGCTAAATTTAGTACAGATTTTAGACCTTCGAGTTCCATTTTATAATGATGGGCTAAAAAATGGCTATACACCACCTTTATAGCACTCCATTAGTCATGCTCTAACTTAGTAGCATGACTAAAATCGTTGGGACAAGGTCATCTCCCTTTTATCTGCATTTGGTAGTATTTATGGCCTACCACACAATACCTCACACAACACTACGCCAAATGACAAACAAAAGTAACACATATATAAATTCGTTGTTGGCATATAAATTTGTTAAATAACTCATATATAAATTTAATTGGATAAATTTAGTTTAATTAGGTGTCGCATCATAAATAAATGCTCGAAATTATAAAAATTAATAATTGACTATCTTCGTCGCCACTTTTGTTTGTCTTCTTTCTCACGGAATAGTTTATATATATAAACAAGACATTAAAATTAAGAAATTTCATAGAACTAGACTTTATAGTTTATGGAAAGTGATCATGTATGTTGTCGCTTTATAAAGTACACATCAAACGAAACAACACGTTATGACTATATTTGATTACTCTTAACTCTATTCAATTAATTCAAAGAAGAAATAAAATCTCTAAATTATAGTTGACTGTACATGGAAATGAATATGCATAAATTTTATTGGATTGAATGTTAGAGATGAAATATACTAAGATAAGATGAGAGTTTTTAAATTTTAAATTCTAATAAGATTATTGGATTAAATGAGAATTTATAATGTTTCGATTTATGAGGGCTAAGGTTTATTTTAAAATTATGTTTATATATATTTAATTTCTATGACATATAATATTTTTTTTATATAATTTTTGTATATGGGTACGTGTACTACCAGAAAACTTGTTTCAAATAATACCGAAAAAGTATTATGAAATACATATCATAAAACACTTTGATGTCTTAAGGAAAGTAATGCCATCGTAAGTTGGAGTAGTTGCATAACACTTTTCAATTGTTATAGATAAGTGTTATTATAGTGCTTCATTTTTGTTGTTTATATGATAGTTTGTACAACACTTTTGCTACAGTGTCATACATATAATCCTATACAACACTTTTTTTCCTTGCAAACAACGTCACCAAAAAAAACATCATTGAAGCCAAACAAAATAGTATAAATAAAATATTATTAATTACTTGAATTTACAATAATAGGTTTAGTTTAGGCTTCCAAAATTAGGAAAATATTATCGTCACTGAATATGTGAAAAGTTAGGAAAATAATTTATTTGATTCCAAAGAAAACAATCTCATTATAACTACACATTCGAAAAACAATACTTCAATCATCATTGCTAATACAAAATTTGTCAAAACAACCTATGTATTATAAATACTAACCAAAACTCAAAGTTCAAATATGAACAAGAAAAAAAGCGATTGCATATGATCATATATATGATCTTGTTTAGGACCCAAAGTCCAAATTATTTCACCAATACAACTACTCATAATAATCTTTCTCCGCAACACTACATGATATATAAATTATAAATCTAGTTAACCATGCATAATCATAATATTCCATTATTTTTATAACTCTCTTATTTTGGAGAAAAAGGTTGTAGATGAGTTGAGTTGATACAGAGCTAGTTGAAATGACTCATACTTCCCGAATTGAAGTGCCCACAACAATTGATGGAGTTATCGAGATGAATTATCAACATCATTCATAAATAAATGTTCAAAATTATAAATGAATAGTAGTTCACTGTCGTTGTCACCAATTTTTTTTCTCTTCCCTCATTTTGAAGTTGTTTGAATAGTTCTTATATATAAACAAGAAATTTCTTAGAAAGATACTTCAATATAGAAAGTGAACCACCACATATATATATATACTAGATACAAGCAACATGAAATCACTACAACAAAATAAAGGTTTTATGACTTTATTTGAGATTCATTGAAAGTCTACAATGTCTCTCAATTGGGAAGACGTTGTTGGTGGGGTCATTGTAGGTATATGTCTCACGTCTCTCAATGGAAAATGTGAGAGACTTCCCACGTCTCCTAGTGGGAGAGGTTGAAAGTCAAACGTTGACTTTCAACCTCTCCCATAGGGAGACGTGTAAAGTCACTCACATTTCCCAATGAGAGACATTAAAAGTCCCTGGGAGACTTTCAATGTCTCCCATTGGGAGAGGTGAGTGACTTCCTATGTCTCCCAGACTTTCAACCTCTCCCAATGGGAGACATTGAAAGTCTTCCATATTTATAAAAAAGTCAATTAATATTATTTTAATTTGATTTAATAATTATTTAAATTTAAATTGATTTTAATTGAAATGGTTTTAATTTAAATTTAGTTTGATTTAATAATTAATTAATTTGAAATTATTTTAATATTAATTTATTAATTAATTAAATTGAAATCAAATTAATATTAATTCAAATTAAAATTGACATAATTAATAAAATAAAAATATGCAAGAAGTACACAATATTTGTTAGACATATACAAGAAACACAATATTTGTTAGACATATACAAGAAATACAATATTTGTTAGATATATTCAAAATTAACAAATAATGCATTATGTATGAAGAAAGAGGTAAAAATAGAAAAAAAACCTATCAACGAGGTCGGTAACTTTGGATTATCGGCAACATATATGTCGCCCATTCTTGTCGCAACTCATCAACTTGTGCCTCTGTATATGACGTACTTGTTAGATGCAAAAAATATACAGTAAAATATATTAATTAATTATTTGATTACATTTATATATATGGTTTCAAAAATAATTTGTAAATTTTAATTAATAATATTGTTCTCAAGTAATGTCTACGAAAAAGAAAATAAACGACACTAAATAAGCACGTGATAAAGTTGGATGTCTATATAAAACTAATTGTTTATTATCCTAGATAAAACCGGGCACCATTTCTCCTATAATACTGACCTAACCATCTGCATGTCTATAGCAAAATAAACAATTCAAACAACATACAATAAGTTTTTTCCTTATAGCTTCGCAGCACACAACCAAATTTCTCAGAACCTACTCCACTAAAACACACAAGTTCTCAAAATTCCGTTATTACCGCAGCACATAATATTAATCTCAGAACCTACTTCACTGTGGATGAATATTTAAGATATTCAAATTCCTCTAACATTTGTTTAATAATATTAAAATTAGAAGTAAGAGAATATACACTTCCCGATCAATTGAAGTGCCCACAACAATTGATAGAGTTATCGAGATGAATTATCAACATCATTCATAAATAAATGTTCAAAATTATAAATGAATAGTAGTTCACTGTCATTTTCACCATTTTTTTTTCTCTTCCCCCATTTTGAAGTTGTTTGAATAGTTCTTATATATAAACGAGAAATTTCTTAGAAAGATACTTCAATATGGAAAGTGAACCACCACATATATATATATACTAGATACAAGTAATATATATATTTTGCACAAACAACGTGCAATATATATATACTAGATACAAGCAATGTGCAATATGCACGTTTTTTTCTTTTTCATACATGATATATAAATTATAAATCTAGTTAACCATGCATAATATTCCATTATTTTTATATCTCTCTTATTTTGGAGAAAAAGGTTGTAGATGAGTTGAGTTGATATAGAGCTAATTGATGGAGTTGTTGAGATGAATTATCAACATCATTCATAAATAAATGTTCAAAATTATAAATGAATAGTAGTTCACTGTCATTGTCACCATTTTTTTTTCTCTTCCCCCATTTTGAGGTTGTTTGAATAGTTCTTATATATAAACAAAAAATTTCTTAGAAAGATTCTTCAATATGGAAAGTGAACCACCACACATATATACAGCAATATATATATATATATTTTGCACAAGTAACGTGCAATATATATATACTAGATACAGGCAATATATATATCTAGTTTTATATATATATATATTAGATACAAATAATGTGCAACATTTTTTTGGTTTTATTTATAAAATATATTAATTATTTTTATTAAATTTATATTCATGTCATATAAATTTTGAAATAAATATCCTATTTTAATTAAATAATTTGTTTATTTTTGTTTAAGTTTATGTTTGTTCTAATTTTTGAATTTGGGTGTGACAGTAAGAGATTATTTATTATATTTTTAATATAATATTAAATATTATAGGTGGATTTTAAATTTAAGTTTCTTCCTAGTTTTTTTGTAAAAGTAATTTGTTGCTAATTCACAATAGATTATATTATAGGTTAATATGATATTATTCTAATAATTGAATTTAAGTTTAATTAAATTTTATTTAACTTATAAAACGTATGATTTTATTATAATTTTAAATAATTATCCTTGTAAAATATCTCTAAAATATCATATTTTAATTTGTTTAATTATATATTATTTAAAAATATTTATCATTGTAAAATATCTAAAATATATCCTATTTTAATTATTTTAATTATTTATTATTTTTAAATAATTATTATGGTAAAATATCTCAAAAATAACCTATTTTAATTTTTTTTAATTATTTAATTATAGGGGGTGTTTGTTTTGACTAGTTGAGTTACCTTAGAAAAGTGTAGAGGGACTTAGGATGAAAGTAATATTAAACTCTTGTGTTCAAAATGATTCACTTTACCCTTAAAATACATGTGGGGCTCACACAAATTATTAACTTTGCCCCCTTAAAATTTGAATCAAACATAGGAAGGGATTTAGATTCTCATTCCCACATTTACTTTACCACATAGCAAACAACCCCTTAAGTGTTTACAAATGACTGTTAAATATAAGAATATTAGGTTAAATATAAGAATATTATGTTAAAATTAACAATAAAAAAATAAAAAATTATTAAAACTAAAAATTTCTGTTATCTACATACTTATTATAATAGAAGAGATATATGTATATATATATATTGTCTCTTGCTTTATAAAGTAGACATCAAATACAAGTCATTCGTGTACTATATAAATATATATATAGGACAATTCTTTTATAGGGGCTTCATTTTAAGCCCTATCAGTAGGGCTCTCAGTGTTCTCGACCTTTGAACAGTTTTCAGCAGTATTTTTTTTATGACCGTGTATATTGTAGCTATTTAGAGCATCAACGCAATTTTCAGAAAATTCTGAATGGTTTATAGTACCGAAAACTATGTTCAAATATGTTGTTGCACGCGTGACTAATTTTTTTTATGCGCATGGAAAACAATATGTTTAAACCTTGTTTTCGGTACTGTAAATTATTCAGAATTTTCTAAAAATTTGCAGGATGTTCTAAACAACTACAATATACACGGTTATAAAAAAATATCGTACCAAAAACTGTTCACAGGTCGAGAACAGTGAAGAGTCCCACCAATAGGACTTAAAGTGAAGCCCCTATAAAAAATTTGTCGTATATATTTTAAGAAAAATTAATTCTAGACGCAAAGTCTTTGTTGGGACTTTATGTATTGAATTATACTTTGTTTTGAGAGTTATAAATGCGAGACTTTGTTGGTCTAGATATCCACACATCGATTTTGATTATGTAAATTCGTTAAATAGTTCATATATATAAATTTAATTGGAGAATATAAGAATTATTGTTACATTGATAAATGAATAAATAAATGTTCACATCACATTTATAAATGAACAATATTGACTATCGTATTAGTCACTTTTCCTTGTCTTCTTTCCCATGGAATACTCTGCTAGGTTAAAGACCCTTTAGTCACCCCACTTGTTGTTCTAATACTCTTGAAGTCATTAATAAGTTCCACATGAGAAAAGTCTCTCTCTCACACGTCGACAGTTGACGCTACGGTAAGATTTGAATAGTTTTACTTCAAAATAATGCTGCCCTAGCTAATTGATTCTCAAATTATTATTAGCATTAATATTCATAATTTTTCTATTAAATATATTTGAAATTCCGTTTTTTAAGATTACCAACTTAATTATTTAAATTAAATAATTAATTGTTAAATTGTTACAGAAATGTTTGAACAGACACCAGATATGTTTAAACAGTTTGTGACCAAAAGATAAAAACGAACATGAAGTAAAGAACACGAATTTTTACGTGGTATCAGCAATCTTTGCAGATTGCTACTAGTCCACGAGGCCACGCCCAGAGAATGAAATTTATTAGAATAATATCTAAATGATTACAAAATCAAATTGACTTATACAAATAAAGACTCCCTCTTGAATTTGTCGCAACTGTTGTAATCTAAACTTCTAATCAAATTTCTGAAGTGCTAAGATCTTGAACTCCCTTCAAATCATAACACTTGCACTTTTCCTCCCGAAAAGTGACTCACGAACAAGACTTCTCCCGAAGCTTGATGACCAATGTCCAAGTGTGTTCAACCTGCACAATTAACACAAAGAAAACAATACAGAAGTACACTGTAATAAACCACTAAGAACTTGCTGGACTCAAGTTCTTCACATAATAAAAAGTCTCTCTAAAACTTGAAAAATATTTGGAAAGTAATACCCAAGAGAGATAATCAAAAACCAACGACCTAAGGATGATTATATACATTTTAGAATCCCTTTAGGTCGTGGAAAACAAATCAGGAATCAAACAGCCAATAAATGGAAAATCTTCCAAAATAGGAAAGTCAGAATCTGTTCAAACAGACTGGCAATCCGTTCAAACAGATTCATTGAACCTGGACAGATTTTCAACCCAGTTTCCTTAAATAAATAAGGAAACAATATATCTTTTATTATTGCAAGCTCTACACGATTTCTGGGTAACCAATTCAGATAAATAAATAATAATTTTCCAATTCAAGAAAAAGATATTTTTTTATAGGAAAATATATATATTTATTTTATTAACACATAAAATAAAAATCTGAATATTACAAAACAAGTAACTACCCATTTTCGAAATTCACCACAAAATATTACAAAAGAGGAAACTACTAATTTCGAAAATATCATTTTAATTAATTTTGTCATAATTATCAAAAATGCCAATAAAGGATTTTACAATCTCCCCCTTTGGCAATTTGATAGACAAAATTAATTCAAAAACCTGCAACACAAATGTTAGTGATAAGTAAAGAGAAAGAACTCCCCCTGCAAACATGCATGAACTTATAACAAACATGAAAATAAACTAGACTTAACTCCCCCTCAAAATAAGAAGGTCCAGAGTTAAACAAAACAACAAACAAGCAGGTTTTTGGAAATCTACTCTCCCCCTTTTGTGTCTTTCAAAGAAGCCAAAGAACCATAAAACAAAAGAACAAAAAAGAGTATCAATGTTTAAATGACAAATCTAAAATAAAACTAAACAACTGGATCTTTAGACAGAGATCGAACAGCCTCCAACACAGAACGTTGTAGTCCTTCAATTGACATCACGCGAGCAGTCATAGAGTCAACAGAGGCTCGGACAGCAGCTATTTCTGTTGCAACAAGTCCTGAATCTGTGGCAACATAGGAGGAGGCATGAGGAATGTCATCCGAGGCAATCTTCAGAGATTGGGGCTTGACTTTCTTGGAGGACGGAGCAGCATTGGCTTCAGTAGGAGGGGCAGAGGCTTTGTAGGAAGCAGCAGTAGTTGGGGCCACCAAGTCTTCTTGATCACGTTGGAGGTCTTGTTTCTGCATACTCAACACTTTATAAATAACTTGAGGAAAAGGAAGATTCAAGTTTTTCCTGTTACCTTTGCGAAACCCAATGATTTGATCATGAATAACCAAAGCCAAATTTAAACCAAGACCGGTCCCCACTTTGTACAAAAAAGATGCCATATCAAAAGAGATAGTGGCCGTGTGAGATGTGGGCTTCCAATTTGTTGTTGCAAACTTATGGAGGACAGCATAAGTGTAGGTGAGATTGGAGACGGAGATGACTGTGTTAGATGGCCATACCATTTTTTGTCCGACCAACTCAGTGATAACCATGTCCTTGTCAAGAGAAGCACCATCAACATCATCCTCGACAGTAAGGGGAAGGCACAAAGCAAGAGCAATGTCTTGAGGAGAAAAAGAGAACCAATGGCCCCTAACAAACACTTTATTATACAGAGGAGATGAAGGTTCAATAATTTCAGTAGTAATATTGGCATAGAATTCCTTGACTATTCTATCCACAAAACCAGAAAATTTAACCAAAGAACCTGTCCATTGTCGATCTTGAAGCATTGTTAGCACACCA
Organism: Humulus lupulus; assembly: GCF_963169125.1. Lineage (NCBI taxonomy): Eukaryota > Viridiplantae > Streptophyta > Magnoliopsida > Rosales > Cannabaceae > Humulus > Humulus lupulus. Next base: position 7,365,212 of record NC_084798.1, read on the forward strand.
AAAGGACGATGATCACTCAAGACATAATTTATTTCAATGATAAATTTCCTTTGAGCATATAGAACCATATCACGTGCATTATCATTATAGCAAAAAATGGAAGAATAAGGTTTGAAATTTACACCTGAATGTTTTGGTGAAGGTGTAGAACCAGAAATAGGTTTCTTCCCTTTAGCTTTGGATGGCAAAGGAGATGCAATGTGGTCTGAGTCAGATTCGGCTTCTTGTTCAGAGGGGATAGTGTCTTCTTTTTCTGGCTCATCAGACTCAGCCTCTGATTCTGCAATGTCAGGAACCGTTTCATCAGACAATGTGGTATCATAAGTTGCTTCAGATTCTGACTTATCTTCCTCAGGATCAGATTCGGAGGAGGACAGTGAAGGGGGATGAGCCTTCAATTTTTTCTTGGCAGCAGACAAGGGAGAAAGAGACGCGTCCAACCCCAATTTCTGTTTGGGAGTCACAGAATTTTTCTTGGACTGACTCGGCTTCAAGGGCAATTTGAGCAACCCAGCAGCAGCAGCTTTGGAAGGGGAGGAAACAGATTTCGATTTTGCCCTAGCCTCCAAAGACGAATCAAACGGAAGAGGAGAATGGTCCTTGGCTCGAGAGGGCACAACCACTTCAGATGGTGGTGCAACAATGTCAGCAGAGATATCTGGAAACACCATAGGATGTTCATGAGAGAGCGAAAACACCTTTTTGCGAGCCTTGGATTTGCAGGACTTTCCAACAGATGTGGGAGCTGTGGGAACAGAAGGAGGCGCCGTTGACACAGACGGAGGAGGCGAAGGAGAGGGCACCTTTCGGGATTGAGAAACAGGAGTCTTCTTGGAGGAAGCACCACGAGTTCTCACCATTTTTTTCTGAAAAACAGAAAGCACTTACAAGGAAAAATGAGAGAAACAAAACAATTAGAAGAAGATGAAATGACTAAGTGAGATCGTGGGAGAGAAGAAATAGGGTAAAGACATGCCTTTTTAAATAACTTACTTACCCAAAATGAATACCCACGGCAAAAAGAGGTTTCCCTTTTTTATTAAAAAATTGTTTTAATTAACCAAGAAAAGGAAACAATCTTGAAGACACACGAACTTTCCCCTTTTTGTTTTATTAAAAAAAATCTGTTTATAAAGATGTAATATATATATAAACACCCAAACCAAAAAAGTAACCAGAAATAAATACCCCACACGATCTCCTCAATGACTTTTTCCCTTTTTTTTTTTAAAAAAAAATCCTAAACAAAGTACAAGACAATAAAGATACAAATCATGATATTCCAAAATGAGAAAGAAGTCAAAAATAAATTCCTTGGAGACAAAGAATATATTAAATCACACAATTAAATGCATAATTTCTCATAATCACCACAATGATTCGGTCCACCAAGAATTTCCTTGTCAAATTATTTTTTTTTTTTATTATTATCATATATGAACAAAAATAAAAACTCAACCCCAAAAAAAATCTGCTTTGATCAAAGAGAGTCATCCTGATAAGAATAAAATCAAGCAAATGAAAATAAGTGTTAGTGTAAAACATAGATAAGAACCCTTGTGAAAATGAAAAATTAGAAAGAATATTCGAGAGAAATAAAGCACAATTCAGTCACAAGCACATATTCTTTAAGTGAATCAAACAACATGTATGAGTCTTACACACATTTTTTTTTTGTTAAAACTGTGTACAATTTTTATTGCATTGTTTCAAGCATAAGTGTGTGATAGTGTATGCAAGGGAACATTGCCCAATGACAAATAAGTCTTTTTCGAAATTAAAATAATTGTAACCCATGAAGACGCTGTCACACTACACCAGTGGTAGCCCTTTTCTATGGTAGCGTATCCTCTTCATAACTCCGAATTACAAAGTTCCAACTTACTCAAAAGACGGCTTTCACACACTGATGCAGGTAGCTCTATTCTTGCACAGGAGCTTGAAACAATGCTACACAAAAGGAAGCTCAAACATTAAACATTGATTAATTTACTCGAATATGCCTAGGAGGAATTGATTAAATTTCTCTCAAGAATATACAACCAAAGATTCATAAACACAAGACAGATTATCCAGCTTGACACACAACAAAATTTTCAAATTGATTAACAATTTTCTTAACCAAAAATAACACACATTAGATCAAGCGGACAACACCATAGCAAGAAAATTTAAAGAGAACAAACCCCCAAAGATTTTCGGAGGAAATCAAAGCGAACCGAATCAAGAGCTTTAGTGAAAATATCTGCAATTTATTTATGTGTTTCAATATATTCCAAGACAAGAACTTTATTTTCAACTAATTCTCTTATGAAATGATGACGAATATCAATATGTTTAGTACGAGAATGTTGCACAGGATTTTTTGAAATATTAATTGCACTTGTATTATCACAAAAAATAGTTAAAGTGTCAAGATCAAACCCATAATCCATCATCATTTGCTTCATCCACAAAAGTTGTGCACAACAACTTCCCGCTGCAATGTATTCGGCCTCAGCTGTTGAAAGAGAAATAGAATTATGTTTCTTGCTGTGCCAAGAAACAAGATTATTTCCCAAGAAGAAACATCCTCCACTAGTGTTTTTTCTGTCATCAGTGTTACCTGCCCAATCAGCATCACTAAAACACACTAGATTAGGGTTAGTTTCTTTTGAATACCAAATACCATAATCAACAGTCCCATGAACATATCGAATGATTCTTTTGATAGCTGCAACATGAGACTCCATGGGATATCCTTGGTACCTGGCACACACACCAACACTATAACTCAAATCAGGTCGACTAGCAGTGAGATAAAGAAGACTACCAATCATGCTCCTAAATGTAGGATCCACTTTGACACCATTTTCATCTTTGGATAGCTTCACAGTCGTTCCCATTGGTGTTTTGGCTATCTTTAAACTTTCAAGTCCAAACTTTTTCACCAAGTTCTTAGCATATTTGCTTTGAGAAATAAATGTGCCTTCATCTAATTGCTTGACTTGTAAACCTAAGAAATAGGTCAATTCTCCCACCATGCTCATTTCAAATTCCTCTTTCATTTGTTTCACAAATACCTGCACCTCATTGTCAGAAGTAGAACCAAACACAATATCATCAACATAAATCTGAGCAATAATTATGTTATATTTAATATTTTTGATAAACAGAGTTTTATCTACTCCACCCCTTTTGTATCCATGAGAAACAAGAAATTGAGAGAGTCTCTCATACCAAGCCCGAGGGGCTTGCTTCAAACCATATAGAGCTTTCTCCAATTTGTAAACATGATCAGGTGCATGGGGATCTTCAAACCCTTTGGGTTGTTCAACGTATACCTCTTCATTCAAGATCCCATTGAGAAATGCGGATTTGACATCCATTTGGAACAACCTGAAACCAATCAAGCAAGCAATAGACAATAATAATCTAATTGATTCAAGTCTTGCAACAGGTGCAAATGTTTCTTCAAAGTCTATTCCTTCCACTTGTGTGTACCCTTGTGCCACTAATCTTGCTTTATTTCGCACGATTGTACCAAATTCATCAGATTTATTTTTGAAAATCCATTTTGTGCCAATAATATTGGTATGCAACAGTCTTGGCACAAGGATCCACACTTTGTTTCTAAAAAATTGTTCCAATTCCTCCTGCATAGCTTTAATCCAATTTTCATCAGTTAAAGCTTCTTTCACATTTTTAGGCTCAATTACAGATAAGAAACAAACAAATTGAACAACATTACTAAACCTTCTTCGTGTTACCATGCTGTCTTTTGGATTTCCAAGAATTAAATCTGCTGGATGATTTAACTTAACTCTGGTTGATGGCTCCTTTTGGACTTCATCCAAAATAATATCTGGAAATTTCTTTTCTGTCTTTCCAGAATCTGTTTCATCGGATTCGAGATTTGTTGGAACAGATGGACCAGACGTTTCAACAGTAGTATCACTGACACCAGCTTCTTCGTGTTTTTCAGTAGGTTCATCAATAAACCTTTCAATTTCTTCCTCAGTAGAGAACTCAGAAAAATCCCTGGAATCATCAATAACAACGTTAGCTGACTCCATTACAGTTTGGGTTCTCATGTTATACACACGATAGGCCCTACTGTTAGTGGAGTATCCAATAAAAACACCTTCATCACTTTTAGCATCAAATTTACCAAGATTTTCTCTGTCTCTCAAAATGTAACAAACACATCCAAAAACATGAAAGTAAGCCACACTTGGTTTCTTACCTTTCCAAATTTCATAAGATGTTTTAGATGTACCTGGACGAAGAAAAACACGATTTATGATATGGCAAGCAGTGTTAATTGCTTCTGCCCATAACCGTTTAGTCAATTTTTTGCTGTTTAGCATCACTCTAGCCATTTCTTGAAGAGTGCGGTTTTTCCTCTCTACAACTCCATTCTGTTGAGGAGTTTTGGGAGCTGAAAACTCATGAGAGATACCTGCAGACTTACAAAAATCATCATAGATAGAATTCTCAAATTCTTTACCATGATCACTTCTTATACGAACAATTTTTCCAATGTTGCAATCTTTTTCAACTTTTAATTTCAAACAAAGAGTTTTAAAGGCATCAAAAGTGTCAGATTTTTCTTTCAAGAAATCCACCCAAGTATATCTAGAAAAATCATCCACACAAACAAAAATATACCTTTTCCCATTTAAACTCTCAATTTGAATTGGACCCATAAGATCCATGTGAAGCAATTCTAAAACTTTCGAAGTGTTTATGTCAGAAACACTTTTATGTGTAATTTTCAATTGCTTACCAAGTTGACAACTCTTGCACTTACCATCAGATTCTTTACCTAGCTTAGGTAAACCACGAACACTTCCTGCATGTGACAATTTTTTCAAGGTTTTGAAATTTATGTGACCAAGTTTAGCATGCCACATATCAGTGTTATTGCTCACAACAGATTGACACATAATAGATGGCAGAAGAGTGTAGCAATTGTCATTAGATCTATAACCTTCAAGAACATTCTCACCATTCTTGTTTAAAACAAAGCAATTCTCTTTATCAAAGTTAACAGTATAACCTTGATCACAAATTTGACTTATGCTTAGAAGATTAGCTTTAAGGCCTTCCACAAGTAACACTCTTTTGATTCTAGGCAACCCTTCAAAGTTAAGAGTACCCATACCAAGAACATTACCTTCAATTCCATTGCCAAAAGTAACAGACCCACAATGCATAGGTTTTATGTCTGTAAGAATAGACTTGTCACCTGTCATATGTCTTGAACAACCACTGTCAAAATACCAAAAATATGAAAAAGCAGATCTATCATATTCACTAGTAAAACCAGCAAAACAGTTATTCTTTTTGATCCATATTTTCTTTGATTGAACATTTTCCTTTTTTACTCTTTTGAAATCATCAAAATAATTGAATTTTTCAAAATATTCATTTTTAGCAAAATTCATAAGAGTAAAACATTTAGGACGAATATGACCCTTCCTACCACAAAAATGGCAGATTGGAATGAATTTTTCGAATTTACCATTGGATTTATCTGCTGACTGTGTCCTTTCTGTTGGAACTAACCGAGTACCGGATACAACAGATTTCACTGAGGATGCAACAGGAACATCAGACGATAACATCCCAGCCGAGATAAAGACAGTTTTCTTTGATTTTTGAGAACTTGAAGCACCCAGTCCCACATGACTTCTTTGACCTGAATTCTGTATATTCTCAAAAATAGTTGAACCGGGGTTAAGCATTCTAACATTTTTCTCAAGAGTATCCAAATCTTTAGACAACTTATTAATTTCAACATTTTTTGAAATTATTTCTTTTTCCAAATTTTCATTCAAATCAGTAAGTTGTTTAATTTCAAGGGATAAATCTTTATTTTTGCTTACCAATGACCGATTTTCAGAACACACTTTCACCCATGAACCATACATTTTTTTGTAAGATTCACTCAAAGACTCATCATTCAATTCAGATTCATCATTATCAGAATTTTCTTCATCTTTTGAAACATTATTCAAGCAAACAATTTTTTCATTTACAGATTTAGAACCAGGTAAAATAGAAGTGAGAGCGACATTACCTTCCTCATCTTCACTACTTTCAGAATCATTATCACTCCAAGTAGCAATCATACCCTTTTTGTTCTTTTTCAAAGTATTTGCACATTCAGACTGGATGTGACCAAATCCCTCACATTCCCTGCACTGAATACCCTTTTTATTAGTTTGAAAAGGTTTAAGAGAAGAAGGGTTACCTTTTGACATCTTGCCATTGAATTTTTTGTTTCCTATTTTATTCATATATTTTCGAAAATTCTTTGCAAGCATTGCCATTTCATTATCACCATCTTCATCATCTGAGACTTCCTTTTCAGTGCTCTTGAAAGCTATGGTTTTCTCCTTTTCTTTGGAAGAGCTTGGCTTGTCTTTTTGACGAATCTTTTGATTTAACTCAAAGGTACGAAGTGACCCCATCAGTTCTTCTACCTTCATAGTACTGAAATTTTTTGCCTCTTCCATAGCAGTGAGCTTAACATTGAACCTGTCAGGAAGAACTCGAACGATTTTTCTAACAAGAACAGAATCATCAAGTTTTTCACCAAGTGCAAAATACTCATTAGAAATATCAGATAATCTCTCATAAAATTCAGATAGTGTTTCAGAATCAGACATTCTAAGGTCATCAAACCTGGTTTGTAACATGATAAATCTAGACCTTTTAACATCTACAGTTCCTTCAAACTGAGTTTGAAGAATTGTCCAAGCATCTTTAGCCGAGACACATGTGGAAACAAGTTTTATAAAACTTTCTCCAACACCATTAAATATGGCGTGAGGAGCTTTATTATTATAGCTGGATAGTCTTTCTTCTTCTGTGTCCCACACAAGTTCAGATTTTACAATTGTGCTTCCCTCTTCACCTTTTTCAGTAGGAGGTGACCATCCAGACAAAATTTCTCTCCATGCTTTCTCATCTTGAGCTTTTATGAAAGCTCGCATCCTAACTTTCCAGTATGGATAGTTTGAGTCATTTAGCAATGGAGGTCGAGACACCGAACTACCTTCTGCAAAGAAAGACATTTCACACAAAACAAATCAAACGGAAAATATCCACAAGATCTCACTAAGAGTTTAGTGAACTGCTCTGATACCAATTGAAATTCCCTTTTTTTAAGATTACCAACTTAATTATTTAAATTAAATAATTAATTGTTCAACTGTTATAGAAATGTTTGAACAGACACCAGATATGTTTAAACAGTTTGTGACCAGAAGATAAAAACGAACATAAAGTAAAGAACACACGAATTTTTACGTGGTATCAGCAATCTTTGCAGATTGCTACTAGTCCACGAGGCCACGCCCAGAGAATGAAATTTATTAGAAGAATATCTAAATGATTACAAAACCAAATTGACTTATACAAATAAAGACTCCCTCTTGAATTTGTCGCAACTGTTGTAATCTAAACTTCTAATCAAATTTCTGAAGTGCTAAGATCTTGAACTCCCTTCAAATCATAACACTTGCACTTTTCCTCCCGAAAAGTGACTCACGAACAAGACTTCTCCCGAAGCTTGATGACCAATGTCCAAGTGTGTTCAACCTACACAATTAACACAAAGAAAAAAATACAGAAGTACACTGTAATAAACCACTAAGAACTTGCTGGACTCAAGTTCTTCACATAATAAAAAGTCTCTCTAAAACTTGAAAAATATTTGGAAAGTAATACCCAAGAGAGATAATCAAAAACCAACGACCTAAGGATGATTATATACATTTTAGAATCCCTTTAGGTCGTGGAAAACAAATCAGGAATCAAACAGCCAATAAATGGAAAATCTTCCAAAACAGGAAAGTCAGAATCTGTTCAAACAGACTGGCAATCCGTTCAAACAGATTCATTGAACCTGGACAGATTTTCAACCCAGTTTCCTTAAATAAATAAGGAAACAATATATCCTTTATTATTGCAAGCTGTACACGATTTCTGGGTAACCAATTCAGATAAATAAAAATAAATAATAATTTTCCAATTCAAGAAAAAGATATTCTTTTATAGGAATATATATATATTTATTTTATTAATACATAAAATAAAAATCTGAATATTACAAAACAAGTAACTACCCATTTTCGAAATTCACCACAAAATATTACAAAAGAGGAAACTACTAATTTCGAAAATATCCTTTTAATTAATCTTGTCATAATTATCAAAAATGCCAATAAAGGATTTTACAATATTGTAATATATGTTAAAGAGTATTATCTTTTTTGAGTTACAAATGGCTGAGAAATTGTTGGTCTATGTCGGCCCTTATGCTTTACGTAATTTAGTTAAACATTTAATATGTATATAAGTTTATATGATTAATGAATTATAAATATCATAAATAAAATGTTCTCTACAATCAATGTATGGGACGACTATATATATATCTCTTTTATATAAAAAGTATGTAGATAATGAAAATTCTTGATTTTAATGGTTATTTATTTATTTATTTTTCATTAACTTTAACCAGATATTCTTATATTTAAATGTAGATTATAAACATGATCATTAAACTTAAATAAAATTAAATAAATAAATAATTAAACAAATTAAAAGATGATATTTTTGAGATATTTTACAATGATAATTATTTAAAAATAATAAAACCATATATTTTATAACTTAAATAAAATTTAATTACTAAATTCAAAATCTAGAACAAACATAAACTTAAACAAAAATAAATTAATTAATTAATTAAAATATGATATTTTTAAGATATTTTATGATAATTTAAATAATTAAATCATATTTATTTAAAAATAATAATGGCATACATATCCTTTTTTTTAGCTTATAAATTTGTGTGATAGTTTATTTTTTATCAAGTTATTGAAGCTCTTTTTTTCATCAAAAAAACATTGTGAGGTACATTAGAAACTAAAAATAGTTGATGCATTTATATTATTGTCTACACTATGACTTTTTCAATTCTTATTTTTTTTCTATTATTAATTTCCTTTTAAATATTATTGTATTTTATATATATGTCATGTAGCTATGTAAATATATATATATATCTATGTCAACGTTGTGTTTAGATGTCATATATGTAAAGATTAATGATATAAATATTTATATATACTATATAACTATAATTCATTTTATTTTATTAAAATTTTAGACATTGTTTACAACTTTAAAACTAAGCAAACGTGAAGTTTAAGTTTTATTAAATTTTATTTAGTTATAAAACATATGATTTTATTATTTTTAAATAATTATCATTGTAAAATATCTTTAAAAAATAGCTTATTTTAATTTGTTTAATTGTTTGTTTATATAATTTTATCTAAGTTTAAGTCATGTTTACAATCTACCGTTAAATATAAGAATATTCAGTTAAAGTTAACGAAAAAAAATAAAAATTGTTAAAACCAAAAATTTCTGATATCTACACAAAATTTTTATATAGAAGAGATATTACTATCTCCATCAAAAGTGAATTGCAGACGCAATTAATCTGTGCAGAAATTTATTGGATTGGATGTTAGATGGTAGAAGGTAAATTACACAAGAACTTAGATGAGAATCATCAAAATTTAATTTCTAGTTCGATTTAATATATCGGATGAGAAAATAGTATCAAAATGTAGTATATTAAATTTAATTTGAAGATTGGCATTTTAAATTTATATTTTGATAATGTTACCTTAAAACACTTGTTCAAATAATATGACTCAAAACGTGTGGGGCGTCCTCCAAGCTCTTGTCACCTTCAAGCAGGGCCTTGTTGATCTAGCCTTCCAAGTCGATCATCTAACACACTGTTGACGCCGTTTTTCGTCAAACAGTAAAAGAAGAGCACATAAACAATAAATGATAATGGCCAAATAAAATAAAACAAATCAAACACACAATTTTTACGTGGTTCAGCAGTTAAATCTGCCTAGTCCACGAGTCTCTGTTATTAAGCTCAAGATTATCTCTGAAAATTCTTTAAGCAGGAATTCTTCAGAGTTTTCTCTCAAGGTTCAGAATTTCGATCCTTTACAATGGTGCATCGGCTCTCTATTTATAGAGAAGGATGTAGAATACTATCCCACATATTTTGGGTAGTTACTCTTTTTGTGTAAATAAAATAAATGGCTTTAAATACCAATATTCAGATATAAAAGGAAACGTCCCCTGAAGACCAGGAGACGTATAACTGACCAAATAATATCCCACAATTCTAGGGGATTTACAATAATAAATAAGGATTACATCTCATATTTATAACACTTGTAGATATTCAAGGTGGTTATCGCGTATCTCTAAGGCTTTAGCTTTCCAGGTTTCCCGTCGTCTATCGAGCTAGAAACATCTCCCGAGGCCGCATGGCTTTCGAGATCGTACGTGCGTCGAGCTCGGGACCCCTGATCCCGAAGTCGTCCCTGAAGATGAGTGTGTTCCTGGAGCTACCTTTCGAGATCATGAATACTTCGAGGTTACTATACTCGAGGTCGTCTATATCTTGCAAGCTCGGGATACAATCCTGGAACTTGTTTCCAACCTTATGAGTCCACTCATTCGCGAATCCAACTTTCGAGGTCATATTTAACATAGCTCGAAATCTGGGTGTAACATCTTGCCCCCTCAAAAGTATTTGTTCGAATCCTAAGAGAAGGAAACTTTTGAACTACTTTCTTTGAGAACTGTACCGTCACACTTTTGAAAATGGACACGCGTCAGCTGGGTATTGCTCATTTTTGGTACTTGAGTACCTTGGAAACATGCCCACGATCATCTGTCTGCCACCTTTTCGGCGCCATCTTGTCATTGATTCCCATCCATCCGATCTAGCAAGGATTTCATTCAACGCCCCGGATTAATCCCCCTTTTTCCATCTATATATACGAGACCCCATTCTTCATCTTTATTTTTACCTTCGTTTACCAAGAGCAAGAAAAGAAGAAAAAAGAAACCAGAGACCTCTTCATAAAAAGTTTCCATTCTGAGCATGTTTTCTCGGCCAAAGAAACAAAGAAACCCTGGTCTGTTCGAGTCAGTGAGTTCTTATATGCAACCTCTTCTTCAATCAACGATCTCTCTGTAATTGCCATCATTGTGTAAGTATGCAATCTTTGTTTTCCATTTTGTCAGTTTTTATTCAAACTGTTCTTGCTGTGTATGTGTATATACTAGTTTACATCCTTAGCATAATACGATAGGAGGTTTTGATCTGATAGGCTCTTATGCATTTTAGACTTCCGTACTGGATTTACATCACTGGCTTATACCCAGTTTTCATATTTGAGTGAGTTTCCAATTTTCTGGGTTTTGAAAATTTTTAGGCGACGTTTCTTGTACACTAAGTTTTCAGGTAAAAACCCTTGTCTTTGATAAATGCACGAAACCCAAGAATGCCTTTCCTGGTTAACCGCCACTCTTCTTTCCCTTGAATTTTGGGATTTTCAAAAATCATCCACGCTCTTTTTCTCTTCCGTGGAACACACGCTCTGACTCTTCAATAAGGGTTTTAATATTTAGTTTGTCTTGCTCCTAAAACCCCGAGCTCGGAACTCTTGCATGCATGGCCCTCACCATTTTTTCTTTCTCACTAGATGTCACAGAATCTGGAAAAACGGTGGGGGTCGTTGTTGGCAATCCCTTACGAGCCAAAATCTCCAAGCCCAGAATCGCTGTTCGCCTGTAATCAACGTCGGATAAGAGAATACGAGCTCTCGCGCGAGCAAGAGGACATTCGAGCTCACTACCGCCGCCAGATTGACGAGGTCATAGAGGGGAAGAGGAGAGTTCTTCGGGAGACCCTCTATCCGAAATCCAATTCAGGACCTATGCCAATTCCCCTCGACCCTGCGCTAAAAGTCACTGTCGCATACCTTCCAGGGGAGCTCAAATTTTCACTAATGACGGAACCTTCCTCCTCGCAGTCGGGGAGAGAGATGTTTGAGGCCGAGCACTACTGGAGCTCAGTTACTACAACTAGTCAGATAACTGACATCCTGGCATTCCACGGCCTTAGCCTGTCAGGCTCCTTGAAGTGTCGACCTCCGGCCAACCATGAACGAAGCTGCTTCGCCCCTGGGGTCCGCGACGCCAGTGTGAAATACGCGGCCTAGAGCCAGGAACATATGAGGGCAGGAGCTCTGTTGCCCTTGAAGTCTTTTTTCAAAGACTTTACTGATTTCGTTTGGTTGGCCCCGTTCCAACTCAACACTAATTCGTACAGGGTGCTGTCTGCCCTGAGGTCCTTGTACCACAAACTTATAATCATGGCTGGCGTGATCATCCAAATCTTCGTTATGGGAATCAACAACAAGTTGCTCCACAGTCTACACCTGCGAGACCACCTGGTATCACTTTTCAACAGCGTTCTCAACAGAATTTTATACCTAGACCATCGCAACCACCGCAAGTTGCGCCACCACCAAGTGTCAAACCCTACACTAAGGATTTAATCAATGCAATTGCTACCAATATGCTTCAGTTTCATAAAACTACCCAAGCGTCCATCAAAAGTTTAGAGAATCAGGTGGGACAATTAGCAGCATCATATAACAGGTTGGAAGCTCATCTTTCTAATAAATTGCCTTCACAACCTGAGAGGAATCCCAAGGAGAATGTAAGTGCACTAACACTACAAAGTGGTAGACAATATGAACCATCCACACAACCTTCATTGCCAGCTCCAGTGCAAAAGGAAGTAGTAGACAACTCCATCCATGATGAACCATCAATGTAGAAAAAGTCACATAAATTGACTATGCCAACCTATGTTCCTCGTCCGCCTTTTCCAAGGAGATTGAAAAAGTTTAAGAAAGAGGAAGCTGGCAAGGAAATTCTTGGGAGTTTTTGCAAAGTTGAGGTAAACATTCCATTACTTGATGCTATTAAACAAGTGCCACGTTATGCTAAATTTTTGAAGGAGTTGTGCATGAATAAGAAGAAATTGAAGGGTGATGAAAATATAAGTGTGGGGGAGAACGTCTCTCCTGTTCTCCAAAAGAAGCTATCACCAAAATACAAGGATCCTGAAACTTTTACAATTCCTTGTATGATTGGGAATAAAAGGATTGAGTAGTGTATGATAGATTTGAGAGCATCGATTAATGTCATGTCATATTCATCATATGCTTCTTTAAATCTTGGGCCACTAAAGAAGACAGGAGTTATTGTTCAGCTGGCCAATCACACTAATGCTTATCCTTTAGGAATAGTTGAAGATGTGCTGGTAAAGGTTGATGGACTTGTCTTTCCAGCAGATTTCTATATACTTGAAATGGGGGAAGAATTAATACCCAATCCGACACCAGTTTTATTTGGGAGGCAATTCTTGATGACAACAAATACAAAGCTGGATGTTAGAGCAATAACGCTGATAATGGAATTTGATGGTGAAGTTATCAAATTCAATGTGTCTGATTCTCCTGGTAAGATCAAAGGGAAAGAGACTTCATTGAAATACCCAACATAAAAATCTTGAGAGCAGCATTCAGTCGAGCTAACGACGTTAAACAAAGCGTACTTGAGAGAGTTTTCTTTTCCTTATCTTTCGTTTTATTTTTCATTGAGGACAATGTATTCTTTAAGTGTGGGGGAAGGGAATAATTTCATTTTGTTTGTTGTTGGGTTTATTTTTTCTGTTTTCATTTTTTAGTCTATTTTTTTTATTTGTTTGTGTGTTTTCTTGTGTCGGCCTTGTTGAAAGCATTGGTCGATGATGAAACTTTGAATTGTGCTTATAGTGATGTTAGAGAATGAGGAATTTTGTATGATTTGTGTACTTGACTCCTATGTGAATTGTTATTTTGATTTATCTTACTTTTCACTCTATGCACGATTGAATTCACCACTTAAATGTATTGGAAAAAAGATTTATGCTTGTTGAAAAAAAAATTATTTGAAGTCCCAACCACTCTAGAAATCATTGATCAATTGTTTGAGGTGAAATCATAAGTACATGTGATTAGGAAGATGATTAAGGCAGTTATTTGGATCGTTTGAGACGTTCAAGCCAACCTATTATATGATAATCTCTAGTTTCCCATGATTGAGCCATTACGACTGTTTCTTTTCTTCTATGAACCGAAATTTTTGACCATATACCTCATTGAAAAAAATATTTCTTTTTGTAACCCATTGCACCATGGTCATGTATATGATTTTTGGTTTTGTGGGATGATTTGGAAAAAAAAGGGAAATACTTATGGGTTATTTGTTTGTTTGTAATTTGTGTATGATCTCTATTTCTCTACTTGAAATATTATTAAAAAAACAAATGAAAAAAAATGATGATGATTTGCATTGAAAAAAAATGCATACATGTAAATTTTGCAAAAGTATAAGTGTAGGGGAAATAGTGAGATCATTATGGAAAGAAAAGTAAGAAAAAAATAGGTATTTCTTGAATTGTTGGTACTTCTTTATTGGGTGTTAACCCACATGTTCCCCGGATATGTTGTGTCATTGATCTCAACCATACACATTCTCTAATTGCCTCCTGAATTGCAAGTATTTTAGCATGATTTGAAGAAGTAGCTGCTAGAGTTTGCTTTGTTGAATGCCAAGATATTGCAGTGTCACCGCATGTGAACAAATAACCTGTTTGAGATCTAGCTTTATGTGGATCAGATAATTATCCTGCGTCTGCGTAACCAACTAGTTGTGAACCACATTTATTTGAATAGAATAACCCTTTATCAATATATAGTACCCTGAAGATAGCGTAGTATATGCTAAATCCCTTTCCAATGTCTATACGTTGGAGCGGAGATATATCTTGCTAACAAATTTACAGAAAATGCTATATCAGGTCTTGTGCAGTTAGCAAGATACATTAAAACTCCTATTGCACTTCAGGACCAAGGAGCTCTTCATGTTCTTCTCTGGGTCGGAAGGGATCATTTTTCACATGAAGTGATTTAACCACCATTGGACTACTTAATGGGTGTGATTTTGCCATATAAAATCGTTTCAAATTTTTTTCGACATATGTTGATTGATGAATAAAAAATTCCACCCATTCAATGCTCTGTTTGTAAACCAAGACAAAATTTTGTTTTTCCAAGATCTTTTGTAATGACCCAAATTCCCTAATGTGGCTTAATGCTTGGATTAGGGGGCCAGGAAGGCCATAATTGATATAATATGCAATTATGTGATTATATGCATGATTATGTGAGTTATATTACTATATGATGATAAATGCATGCATGTGGGTCCACTTTTCATTAGAAGGGTATTTTGGTAATTTGGCCCGTTGAGGGCATATTTGTATATTTATATGCATGTTGGTGATGATGGATGAGACCACATTATTATGTGGATATGTTCGAGCCATTCGGCATGAAACGATCTTATGATGTAATTTAGCGGTTTTGTCATAACGGGGTCATTATAGGGATATTGGATAATGAGAATGATTATTTGCTGATATATTGAGAGTTAGTGAGATTAGGAGAACATTTTGGGAATTTTGACTATTTTAACCCTAGGGGTGTTTTTGGGATCTCGAGCATTAAGATTTACTTGAGGTTACTTAAGCTTGAAGTAACCTGTCAGAAGGAAATTACGTTCAAACACTTTTTCTCTTCCTCCCGTTATCCTTTTTACTGTTTGTCGCATTTTCAAAGGAAACTTGAGTTTTAGGACATGGATTCAAGCGAGGATCGAGTTATAACAATTCTAGGGAAGATTAGAAGCTTATTAACCAAAGGATTTAGTGAGAAACGGCCGAGTTTGAGGAAATTTAAGCTTTAAGTTTTTAGTTTTCGAGTTTCTAAGCTTTGAATTGGATTTTTTGTGTTGATGAGTTTTTGAAGTGTTTGAGCCTCGAGTTTTGATAGTTTTGGGTCATTGGGATGTTTGGGAACTTTAATTTTGGGATTTGGATATGTTTCAGTAGATTTTTGGACTGATTTAAAAGAGAAAAAATGAAGGTTTTGGTTGAGTTCCAAGTGGGGTCGCAGCCCTATTCTTGGGCATCGCGGCCCGAGCTTAGTACTTCCTAGAAATTTCATGATCTTCCTATGCATGCAGGTTCTGATTTTTTCTTTGTTTGTGGCTTCCTAGGATTGGATCTTTAAATTAATGCTCTTTAAATTAATACATGCAGAATCTGAGTTTTTCTCTGTATTTCTTGTTTAATTTTAGAGGGAAGAAGCAATATATTTTGTTGCTTCAGTCGTTGTTTAGCATGGTAGTACATCTTGCTATACCCTGCTGTTTCGTCAAGTTTTGGAGTTATTACAAATTTAATTTAAACTTTATATGCTTACAGGTGGAAACTAGCTTAAGTCTTATGTTCTTAATAATAAAAGGACATTTTTTTTTACAATGTGTAGGTATATTGAGATGATTTCTTTAGAGCAATTCTTGACAACATTTGTAGTTGAGGCCTTTAGAATGGAATAATGTATTTCACTAATTTTTGTATACATTTCTTGTTTTGTATTTAGTGATAAAGGAATCTGAATTTGACATAAATTATGTTGTAATATGATTTCTTAAGCCTAGACTAGTAGACTAAATATTGTAATTCCATTTTGAGTAATTAATAAAAATCTATTTATGCTACCTTATTTGGCTTCAACTTTCATATTTGTTTTCCTAGTTTTGTGTAAGTAAAAAAAGATTATGTTTCTCTAAGCTAATATAACACATGTGTTATACTAAAGTGTAGTATAACACAAATTTATAAGTATTGAAATGTGTTATATAATCGACTATAAATAACATAATTAAACACTTATCTATTTATTAAAATTACACAGAAAGTGTGTTATCATTGACAGTACAATAACACATCTGTATAACACTGATAAAGTGTTATGTAAAGTACCCTGACCTACGATAACATAGTCGGTCTTAACACATCAGAAAGTGTTATCATATGTTTTGATAACACATTTTCGGTGTTATTAAAAGCATTTTTTCTTGTAGTGTGGTCATCTACCAGAATTTCATAAATTTATAAAATACCATGAATTCCTATGAATGGTCATTTACCGGAATTCATCCACTCATTTTTCAAAATATCTGTCTAGAACTACAAGTGACTTGATCCTTCATAAAGAATGTATGTAGGCAGCTCAGTCAGTCAAAATTACTGAGTAATTAATATAATCATAATTGGAATCAAAAGTTTTCTTTAAATAAAAAAGGGTAGTAATTAAGAGATTATTCTTGTGATCTTGGATAGGTCGAACTCAAATTAATAAACTCTTATGCTATAAAATTGGCATAAGTGAAATTGTGTTTGGCTATAATTTTAATGTATTAAATTTGAAATTTTTGTCTAACAGACAACAAACAAAGTAATTTTCCTTAATCCAACAAGAATGTCAACAAAAGAGAGAAGAAATTAAATATAGCCATTACATATGATTCTTATCATATGATTATATTTATTATCTTCACAGCTCAAGAAGGTGGAAGCAAGAAAAACCACAAGGCAAGAATGTTGTTAACCATTTTGTAACCAACAGCTACAATTATTTTGCTCGTAGCTGCCCTGCTGTATTACTTACTGCGTAGAAAACTCAATCTAAAAGGTATATGTTCAAGTTATATAAGATAAACCTAATGTTTATAGCTATAAAATGTAGATATTTCAGGTTTTTCTCATATATTTTTTATTTTCTTTTGCATATGGGAATGACATACAGCTAAAGTACCAAACTCTACAGAAACATTTCCAGTGGGTTCTGGAGATTTTAATAGAAATTATCCTAATCTGAAGGTCTTTAGCCTTGAAAATTTAGAGGCTGCAACAAATGGATTTTCAATAACAAATAAGCTCGGTGAAGGTGAATATGGTCCTGTTTACAAGGTGAACTTTCATTGGCCTTGAAACAAAAAAAAAATATTGTTATTATATTCTAGCCAATGTATGTATGAAGAAGCTCAGGATTCAGGTTGTTTCGAAAGACGTGTGATAAATATGAGTGTCTATTCTTTAGGGTGTGTGTTATCAAATGCACAAGAAATAGCTGTGAAAAAATTGTCAACTGCTTCAACGCAAGGATATGAGGAGTTTAAGAATGAAGTTGAACTTACAGCGAAAATTCAGCACGTTAATCTTGTTTGGGTTTTGGGGTTCTGAATTGAACATGAAGAACAAATGCTGATCTACGAGTACATAAGAAACAAAAGCTTGGACTTGTACCTCTTTGGTAGGCTATGGTTTCTTGCTTTCAGATATAATAATTTGTCTAATTTGAGTCGAAACCAATCAATGATTAGTGGTTAAACATGGCCAGAAAGCTGTACTTTTTTGCAAATATAGCTTCTTGTGTCACGCTTTTCAAAATACAATGAACTGAACATGATTTAAACATACGTTTGTGTAAAAGAATTGATTAATTATTACTAATTAATCTCTAAACTTATATATAGATCCTTTGAGAAGGTTTCTTTTGGATTGGAGAAAACGTATAGACATCATCGAAGGGGTTACTCAATGGCTTCTTTATCTCCAAGAATACTCAAGATTGACAATTATACATCGAGACTTGAAATCTTGCGACGTATTGCTTGATGATGAGATGAAACCTAAGATATCAGATTTTGGTATGGCTAGAATTTTCACAAAAGATGTACTAGAAGCAAACACAAGCCGGATTGCTGGAACATAGTAAGTAGTATATGCTGCCTCTAGCTACCTTAAACTTTCATGCTAGTTAAATGTCTAATACAATTGAGTTGTACCATGAAATGCAGTGGTTACATTCCACCTGAATATGCCAAGAAAGGTTTATATTCCACAAAATCAGATGTTTATAGCTTTGGAGTTCTCGTTCTACAGATAATAACTGGCAAGAGATTTGCTTATTACTATGGTTCAAATGAAAATATGTACTTTCTAGAATATGTAAGTTACATATAGTCAAGCTTTTTGCTTTTTCTTTGTCTAAGATTAATGACATTATGAAACAATGCCAGGCTTATGAACTGTGGAAAGAAGGAAAAGGCATGGAGTTTATGGACCCTTCACTTGATGACACACATTTACCTTGCAAGTTAACAAAATGCATGCAAATAGCTCTCTTATGTGTTCAGGAGAAGGCAAATGACAGGCCATTCATGTTAGAAGTTTCCTCAATGATAAGGTATGAAAACGCTGCAATGGCAGTTCCCAAAAAGCCTGCTTCTTTAAGCAGAAATGAAGATCGTCATGGAAGTAATGCTACATCACATCCGGATAATTCTTCTTCAGTCAATGATGCAACAATCTCCGAGCTGGTAGCCCGGTAATAGCCTCAGATAGGCTTTTGTTTTGTGCTTTTTTTTTCTCTTACAGAAATAGTTACAAAACTTGTCATTTACATCTAAGAGCGTGAACAGTTACCAAATCTTTAATTTAATATTTTAAATCCTCTGAATTTTTTCGGATTGCTTGTTGATCATACATATAGCTATTTTGCCATGTACTTATCAATTTAGCTTCACTAAAAACATTCTATTTTATCAAGTCTCATTTACTGGAGATGTCAAACTGAAACTTGCTATGTCACGGTGTACTACCACTTATGGCTTGAAAAAGCAGAACACTGATTATCTAGCAAAACATGACATTATTTTTAAGATTAGATAAGAAGAGTAATTATGAATAAGACCAGTACTTAATCTATGACTGTCTGGAAAAAAAAAAGAGACTAAATAGGTAATATAGTTTCAACGCTAACATGAGATAACTCACACAACTTAGCGCATTCGTACAAATGAAGAACGTTCATTAAAATAAAATGTATATCTTTGGCTCCACATTATTTTAAAATATAAGTTGGAAGACCGAGTCTAACGACGCTCTACTTTGTTGATTTTCTTGATTAGAGAGTTCTTTCGTTTCATGTCCTTAAAACTCCCTCTTACTTCTCTAAATATTCTCCGTTCAGATTTGTCAAAAGCTTTCTGTTGTGTTACTTTTCAATAGTGACACAATGATAATTGTGTACCATAGACAATAAATACATTTTCATTATCCCACCAAATCAATATTTTAAGAACTAGACTACTGAAAGTCTATTTACATTTGTGTATATGCCTTACGAGAACTTGCTCCCTCAACGGGGTTCTAACAGATAAATCGTTGCATCATCAATGGAATAGAGTTCTCCTCTCGCCCTGCATATACAGCACTCTTTATTCAACTCGCCACTTTTGTTAATGGAGAATGCAGGTTTCTTAGGACTAATGAGGGCTGCAGCTTCGTTCTTGAGCATCGATGAAACCTCCAACATGGATAGTAGAGCTACCTGCATGCATCTTTCTATTTTGCAGGTTGAAGAAGAGTCATCTAGTGTTTGATCAATGATCTGTGCTCCTTGACCTTCTTTCCAAAGTTCATATGCCTGAAATAGTGTAGATTAAATCCATTTACACATTTTCAGGGGAAACTCCTTGAATAAACATACAAGTAAAAACAAACTTACACATTCCAAAAGGTTTAGATTTTCATTCAGGCCATATGCACTAGTATTTCTCTTGCCACTTATGATTTGGATAAGCAGAAAACCAAAGCTATAAACATCGTATTTCATTGAATATATGCCTTTCCTTATGTACTCAGGGGGCACATAGCCACTGGATATTGCATAGGTGTAAGAGCAATGGTTGGTCAGAATTAAGAATTAGCACAAACACACAATGCATGTTATAAATTACTCACACTTGGTTACTTACTATGTTCCAACAATCCGACCAGTAATTGCTTCAAATTCATCTTTTCTGAACATTCTGGCCAAACCAAAGTCTGAAATCTTCGGGTTCATTTGATTATCCAATAAAATGTTGCTAGCTTTTACATCCCGATGTATAATAGGAAAATTTGAGTACTCTTGGAGATATAGAAGACCTTGTGTAATTCCTTCAATAATGCAGACACGTTTCTTCCAATCTAAAAGTTGCCTTTTGGTTGGATCTGCATTAGTCATTAGTTCTATGGTCACTGGTTTATTAATTAATTAGCATGAGCCTAACAAAAGTAGTTTTCAAAAAGATTTTAATGACTGGAGAAGAAAGACTAAGAAACATCAAGAGAAATTGGACCAATTTAGGCTAGTTTTGACACATTCATACCAAAGAGGTAGTGATCCAAGCTTTTGTTCGGCATGTGTTCATAGATAAGCATATTCTCTTCCCTTTCTGTGCAATATCCTAGCACTCTAACAAGGTTTACATGTTGCAGGTTTGCAGTCAGCTTAACTTCATTCTCAAACTGTTCAAAACCTTGATTTGATGTTTTCGAAAGTCTCTTAACTGCAATTTCTTCTCCTCTCCCCAAAGTACCCTATCAAAACCAATGAACTCAATAGAAAAATTAGCAGTCTCCAAATCGTGTGAACCAAATGTACTATGATTAAGATAAAAAGGCAGTTATCTTTCTCTACAAAATGGTTGACAAGTTGAAAATTACAACCCAATCTTTATGCACTTGCAGCTTAAATGGTTTCCATGTGCTTTCAATTTGTTATCTAATATAGTAAAATGTTAAAGCAACAACTACAGGCTCTTGGAGCATGACATGTATTACCTTGTACACAGGTCCAAATCCTCCCTCTCCAAGCGTATTTTGAGTGGAGAAGTTATTTGTAGCAGCCTTGACAGTTGAGTAACTAAATACTTGCAGATTAGAGGCAACGCTGTCACGAAGTTCAGTAGCTGATCTGATTTTTAGTTTATAAAGTGATCTTTCAATAAAATTAGTAATCCCTACAACCAAACAAGCTAAATTCATTTAGATAAAAGTAGCAGTAAACTTTTATAATCACGCACAGCTAGATAAATAAACATTACTTGTTGAATTGAGTGCTCTTGTTTGTAATAAACACAATATGGTGGCCAGCAAAAGAATAATCATAGCAGTGGTAACCAGAACAATGATCAATAGTCGCTGCCTCATTCGTTGCCGATCTCCATTTCCCTCTTGATCTATCAAAGTAGTTGATTCTATGAATTATAATATACCACAAGTTCTTCAACAACTATTCAAAATAATGCAAATAAACCCTTCAAGTCATTAAGTAAATGAGGAATTCCCGTGATGTTTTTACAACAACACATGAATAACTACGGCGCTCTTCAGTTGGAAATTTCAAGCTAAAAGGTAAATAACCAATCCTGTTTCAAAATCTGCAAGAGGTAAATACTGACAAAACCATTCTTACCAAATGGCATACAAAAGGTAAAAATGAGATTTCAGCTACCTGCTTTAGAGAGAATCCAATTATTGTCGTCTCCTATTTGGAACATAAAAAAGCCCAGAAGATTCATCTTCTTTATATACGAAACTTTAGCCTTGATAACCTCGACATCATCAAAGCTAATCAAGTTTTGCCTTAGTTTGCAAAAGCTGACAACATAAGTATCATTGTACACAGACTCTACACCGTACCCATTACTTCTTATGTACTACTTTAAGTAGCTATAGGACATAGACCCGTCCAAGGTGATTCCTGGACCTGTTGATCGAGCCCCAATTGGATGGTCGTTTGGGTTCGCAAGGGTCCAAGCGTAGCCAAGGTATGACAATCCCATGACCAGTTTACTAGCAGGAAATCCTCTGTTCAACCACTTGTGAATTCCACTATTAGTGTTAATAACTTGGTTCGATGGATCATATAAAGCGGCATGAGGGTAAGAGAAATTCGATGTGGTTGGCATATAGTAGTTGAACGACTTAAGATGGACCCAATCCAAGTTCTTCTTCATCGCGTCAATCGGGTAGCTCACTGAGTTCAAACTCGGCATGATATGACTCACCATGACCAAAAGCAACTTCGACTGGTTCTTGTTTCTTGACTCAGAATCTATGGCAGCTCGCCACTCTCCCAGGAGGATTCTCAAAATTGTCATCTCCGAGCTCGAGCTTGGTTGCACACTACAAAGGTCTAGCCCATCAAACCCATTAAGCCTAGCTGTTCTTATTGAAGATTCAATAAAGGATTTTCTAAGGGAAGACTTTATTAGAGTTGAGAGAAAGTTTGAATTTTGTTCTTCACCGACCCAGATGGACAAAACGGTTTTCACGGATGGGTTTTTAAGCTTGACAAGATTTGTGAAAGTATAGAACTTTTCTGATCTAAAGGAGTTAATATGGAGCTGGTATGAGGAAAAATTTACAGAAACAAAACCAAAGACTAAGTGAGTGAAAAGAGCAGAGTTGATATCTGAAACAGGGAGCTCTGATTGAGAATCATAATAACCGACTTTTAACCAAGATTTTGAGGTAGAACATTGATTTATAAACGAGAAAAAGAAAAGGAGAGTAGCAAGTTTGGAAGCCATTGGAGAATGATGTAGGAATCTGGAGGTATGGTAAGATCTTTCGATATGTTAGAATCATGCATTAATCACCATTTTCAACTATGATTGGGATTTTGTGGGAAAAGAGTATCTGGTTTCCTATAAAGAAGGAGGATAGTTTACTTTTCAATTTCGTGGAAAAAAATATTTATTTTACTATTCAATCAGATTTCTAATAAGAACACGGAATTGTATAAACATGTTGACTTCAGAAGAGACTTTGAGGCAGCCATGAAAGGACTGGTCTCTTTTCTGCTTTCATCATAGAAATTTCTTGCGTATGACATATCTATCCGCTACTGCTGAAACATAGAAAAGATAGTGTTGATTTTGATGGCAGTAAATGAAGAGAATCGATTCGTAGTCAATGTTAACTGTCTAATTTTTTGACAATGGATTCACTTGGTTGTTAACCTTGATAATTGGTGTTCACATTAAAAACCTTGCACGTCAATTTCCCAAAGGTATTTTTTGAGCTAAAACTCAAACCTTTACTAGAAATTGGTATTCAAATTAAGATTACTTGCCTATCAATTTTCAGATATTGTTTGGGCTAAAACTCTAACCTTTACTGTAATTTAACTTAAACTTTACTATCCAGCCCCAAAGGAGAGACTTTATAGCAATTCTCTTAATATGAGAGACTTTTACATCGGGGAAAATGGAGGGAAATTGATCTATATCTAATAAAATATCAGAAAAAATAGAATTATGAAAACTATGCTTCACCAAACCATCCACAACCAGTAATGCATCAGATTCTATAATAGAAATTGGCAGTCCAATATCCAAAGCCCATGTAGCACCATGAAAAAAAGTCAAAGCCTCCATCTCTTTTGAAGTAAAACGTCCAGTCATAGGCATAGCAAGATTAGCCATTGGTGCACCCTCTAAATTTGCGAATAATAGCCCCTATACCAATTGTTTGTAAAAGAAAACAACATGCGGCATCCACATTTAATTTATAACAATTCAGTGGTGGAGGGCGTCATTTATCAGTGGTATTAGAAGATTGAACCACCTGAAGGGAAGGATTAGAGCATTTGCGATATTGCTGAAACTTGTGTAGATAACTAAGTGCAGAGTTCAATAGGTCCTGAGGATGTCTGTGCTTGCCTTCGTGATACTGTGTATTTTGGGCTGACCAAATACTCCACATAATGGTAAAAACCTGCTCCGAGAGTGTGTGAGATAGTGATGGTATGAATTTGACACTGGAAATTCGTTCAGCATGCCTATAATCCATAAAGAAACGTGAGAGTTTCCAGACCATTTTGGCTCGTGAACATCCAAATAAAGAGTGCCCCACAGATTCCCACTCATTATTACACAGACAACATATGGTAAATGAATCTATTTTGCGTCTGTGTAAATTGACCGCAACAGGGAGAGCATTATTAATAACTCTCCGTGAAAATATTTTGACGTACTTTAGAAGGCAAAGATAGACCAGAACTTCGTCCACCAAGCTTGATGAGATAAAGAGCATGAAGAAGCCTGGTCAGTATCACGAGAGCAGCCAGATGATATTCACTCTTTACCGTATAACCGCCCGTTGTATATGTTGGATCCGCCCCAGCTTTGTGGATTTGGACCAAATAAGGCCATGGGCCCAAGTGAAAAAAATGGGCTTGGTCCAAAATGACATAATGATAGTAAGTAAATGTTCTTATTTTATATATTTTGTTGTAAAACAGTGTAAACTTATTTTTTTTTTTTTGATATTAGGTATTATCAAATATGTTATTTAGCAAATTACTATTTTATTATAAATATTTTAATATTATAATATATGTATATTATTTTTATTTAATTAGTTTCTATTTTAATATTATTTTGATTTTTTTTTTATTTTTTATGAGTTATTGAATGATATATCATACTACAAAATACATATATTGAGTTGAAAAATAATATAGCAACAAAACTTACAAAATTATTACTAAAAAATGTATATACTATGTAACAAAATTATATACTACCATTATGTATAATAAGATAGAAACTAAATATTATAAATAAATGATATATCATACCATAAAAAATATACACTAGTTGGAAAATAATATACCAACAACTCATAAAAAACTTAAAAATTTATTATAACTTTAAAATAAAAAATAATTAAACAAAACTAATATACATATATAACTATATTAAAGTCACACGCTCCTAAATAAATAAATAAATTATAGAATATGACAATTTAGGTAATCAACAACATAAAATGGTCATTTTTGTACAATTTTTAAAATGAGTATATTAGCTTCTTGATGTCATTGTTTTGGGTCATTTACTATAATTTCTCAAAAAAAATAAAGGTAGCATTGATTAAAAAGGAAAAAAAAAGGCTTGTTTTTAGAATGAGAGAACCTAGCATTGATCAAATTTTTGTTTTACTTGAAAGACTTTGACTTCATTTTCCATTTTTTTATATATTTATTATTTTATTTTCTTTCACAATTATTGATAAAGATATTCAGAAAAATATATTTTATAATTATCTTTTAATATTTATGTTTAGATACTTATTAATTTAAATATGACTTGCTTATTAGTTTAGAATTAGATTTTCTCTTTTTTTTTATCCTTTATATATAAATCAATGTTCAATAAAGAACCTCTCTTACATAGTTATTCAACTCTTTTCAAGCTCGTTTGTTATGTGAAATTGGATTGAACTGGATAGGATTATTAATTAGGATTGGTTTGAATTAGAATGAATTATATTGTATTAGTACTATACTTTTTTTGGTACAATACAAGACTAAATAAAATATAAAATATTTTTTAATAAATTTCTCAAGTTATTTTTTTATTAATAAAAAATAATATAAGAGATTTGATAAAAAAAAAAAGAATAATAATTTAAATGGAAATAATAATTTTGGAAATTAAATAATATAAATTCTAAAATTGGAAATTTTATAAAAAAATATCTTTTTATTTAAAAGATAATTTTAATATTATTGATTTTCGGAATATTAAATGGTTTGAATTAGTTTGTAAGGTTTTCATATAATTCTTTATTTAGTTTGATTTTATCACAATATGTATATAAAGAGAAGTTGTATCTTCAGAAACTATTATGTGCTTACTCAAAATCATTTCTGAAATATTTGTCTTTTAGGTAATAAACTTCAGGAAATTAAATCTTTGAAGTAATTAATTATTATTTCTATTTTGAGAAATGTGATCCAACACATTAGCTGTTCTCACCAAATTCGTATCTGTCGGATTCGAATCTTCTAAAAATAAAAAAATTTCATCCATCAATAATATCTTCAAATATTCTTGTTTTTATTAGGAGATTATTTCTCCGTCACAAATATCCCATAAAAAAAAAAGATTTGTGCAAAGTATGCTACACGTACCTGACTAGATTTTGGCATGTGTAATCCTGCTTGTTTAAATTATTTTGTTGATTGATTTAGCTGCTGTAAATTTTTTGTTCTTTGCAATACAATTGACTCACTTACCATAAAAAACAAAAATAGTTGAGTGTCATTGTCACATTTCTTTCTCTTCCCCTATTATAATATAGTTTGAATAAGTCATACATATAAACAAGACATTAATAACTCATTATGATTATTTCAAAAGTTTACTCTAAATGCAAGTCTTCGCAAAATTTTGATTGTATTATTAGACGTTATAGGTATAATTTACAAAGAATTAAATCTTTATATTTACTTTAACAGAATAATATAAATGTAGTATTTTGTTTTGTTTAGCTCAATTGCTCAATAACCTGGCAAAAGCTTAGTGGTTACAAAGGGAATATTTTTTAAGATTATATTTGCCCAACAAAAAGGACAACAATTATTGCTAAAGCTCCTATTTGTGAGTATGTGGATGGTAATTGTTAGGTATTTATAATCCTAATTTAATTAAATTGAAAATAAAATGATAATTATAAAATTCTAATATGAATTTATTAGGTATTTATAATCCTAATTTAAATAATAGGGAAGTATAAAATTTAAGCTATATTAATTTGTTTAAAGATTTGTGGAATACAAATATGAGTATTTTTTAATAGGCATTTAAACTTTAGTAATTAATAAATATATAAATATTTTTAACATATATATGTATACAAACATTTTGTTGAAAAAAAAAATGAAATTATAATTTAAACCAAAAATTATATCTGTCTTAATATTGTTTTGTAGTAAATAATACTGGGAAGTTTACAAAAATACTTTAACATTTTCTTTTTTTAAAAAAAAAAACTTAAAATACTGAATCTGAAAAAAAAAAAATTACTAAAATACTTAGGCACATAATCGTAAATACTATTTTTAAGTTATTTATGTCATCACGTTCTAAATTCAATGCTAAACTTTCACGTCTATATTTTTGTTTTATAAAATTTTTTGTTCATTGGCATCAAATATAGACATTTTGTTGGGCAACATAAATTCCCAATGAATCAAACACGTATATTCATGTAATCACAAAAAAATAAATTATAAACAATAATCATGTATTTTTATAGAAAGTGATTTCATAATATATTTATATGGGAGATTCTATTACAAGGGCTTAAAAAGAGCACTATTAATAGAGTTCTTGTGTATTTTCGACTAGTAAATAGTTTTCGGCATGATTTTTTTTAATGACCATGTATTTTGTAGTTAGATAGAGCATCCTGCAAATTTTCAGAAAATTCAGAATAATTTAAAGTGCTGAAAACTAGGTTTAAATTAGGTTGTTGCATGTGTGACTAGTTTGTTTATGCTCTTGAAAAACAACATGTTTGAACCTAATTTTCGGCACTGTAAGTTATTCAGAATTTTCTGAAAATTTGTAGGAAGCTCTAAATAATTACAAAATACACGATTATAAAACAAATCGCGCCAAAAAATATTCAAGGGTTAGAAACACATAAAAACTCACGGTGTGACTTTTTTTTAAGATTCATAGAATTTCCCAATATTTATATTATATATATGCTTTCTTGTTTGTCAAATAATATGCATGTGATGGTCCTATTCTGGTTGACCAGAAGACTTGGGTAAGTCTTTGTCTTGGTCAACAGTGATTACTCTTCTAAGTTGATTAAAACATCATTAACGTACGTTTCAAGAATAAAATTTATTGGTCATCAAATATGGTATGTACTGGTATTATTGTGTTGTGTGGTGTCTATGCTTTTTATTTTATTTATTTAAAAATAAAAATGAACTACTATTGAAACAGAGCAATCAGAGTAATCCGAAATTCCTCCACGATCGATTGAGGCTGCACAGACTGAGGAGGCGCACGAGTGAAGGCTGTACCTCATGACCGTTATTCCAGCTGGGGAATCGTCCTTGAAGATTCCTCTCGTACACAAAATCAGGAATGTTGTACCATCAATTATAAGTTGTCCTATTCCTCCAATCAGGACCCTTGCATTGTAACCGTTTTGTGTATTTATTCCCCTGTTTCCTTATTTGTAATTGAGTCAATTGACTACAATTAATTAAAGGAGAAGTTTCAGTATTTTAACTTGCGTCCATGGCTACCCCACAAGATTCTGATACACACTCGTCTGCAACAAATCAGAGTGTTGCTTTGCCAACCACAGCGCTTCCACCCTTCCGGGAGTCGACACTCCTTCACCTCATATTTCCCTTCCTATTCCTACACCAAATGCAGCTTACTCTCTCGAGTCATCAACCCTCAGTCAAGCCCCAGGCTTCTTTCCTTCTTCTCATTTGGTTCCCTTAACACTTAAACTTGACTGAACCAATTATTCATTCTGGAAATCTCAAGTTGTACCTGCTCTTCGGGCTCAAGAACTCGATGGGTACATTCTCAGCACTAAACCGTGTCCACCACAGTTTGTTGACAACACAATCAGAGGCACTGTCCCCGTCGAATCTTGCCAAGTTAACATCGGCTACACTCTCTGGATACGCCATGACCAGGCTATCCTAAGTTGGCTCATGAACTCCATATCTGAATCCATGTTTGGTCACATAGTCCGGTGCCAAACCTCTATGGAACTATGGAACACTCTTGAACTTCTATTTGTCACCAGCTCCAAAGCAAGGACACTCCAACTACGTTTTCAACTTCAATCACAGAAAAAAGTCGACCTCTCGATTCACGACTACATGCTCAAAATGTGAAATCTGGCTGACAATCTATCTGCCGTTGGCCAACTGATCTCTGATGAAGACCTCATTCTCTACATTCTTGGTGGCCTCGGTCATGACTATGAAGTCGTTGTCATTAACCTTACCTCTCGCCATGACCAACTTACCTTCCAAGAAGTTCAGTATATGCTTCAAAGTCAAGAAATGCGCCTGGATCAACTTAACACTCCTACCGAGCAGACTCTCCCAAGTGCCAACTTTGCTTCTCAATCAAGAAGGCCTCCAAACTTCACTGGCTCCTCATCTCAATCTTTCCCTGGCCGTGGTTTCTCCCATCGAGGCCATGGTCGTGGCCGAGGGGGTCGCGGAAATCGTGGTGTATGTCAAATTTGTACTCGTCCTGGCCATGTTGCCTCTAAATGCTACCACCGGTTTGATATCTCTTTTCAAGCTCCTGTTGGTTCCAACTCTGCATCTCCAAACCAGCAACACAAGCCTGGCCTCTTTTTCAATAACCACAATGCATCAAGTAATCATCAACAAGCCTTCCTTTCCTCAACTGATCACCTTGATGACAATACTTGGTATATAGATAGCGGAGCTACAAATCACATCACAGCAGATGCATCAAACTTGCAGCACAAATCGGAGCAAAAAGGTATAACTCATCTTATTATTGGAAATGGTCAATCTTTCTCCATCACCCAAACTGGTAATAGCAAAATCATTTTACCACATTCCTCAAATTCCTTGCATCTTAAACATATTCTGTGTGTTCCTCAAATCACCAAAAAAATTCTCTCTATTTCTCAACTAACAAGAGATAATCATGTCTTTGTTGAGTTTTATGCTAACTGTTGTTTTGTGAAGGATAACCACGGGGAAGGAGCTGCTTCGGGGAACACTTAACAATGGTTTATATCAGTTGCAGATTACACAGTTATTTTCCTCACATGCTTCATCCAAGTCATCCAGTTCACCTAATCTATGCCTGCCTTCCAGTTTTTCTGTTGTTTCCAAGTCTATCAAGTCTGTCAAATCCACCACTGTCCATGGTGGAGAGTCTTTACTTGCTGAATTAAAACCTGATGTTAGTGTGTGGCATCAGCGTCTTGGTCACCCTAATGCAAATGTAATGAAAATCATGTTAACTAATGAGAAGATTGCCTTTAAATCTGATATTCCTTTCTGTGATGCTTGTCATATAGGCAAATCAAAGCATAAACACTATGCAATTTCCCAAACCAGCATAAACAAGCCTTTAGAGTTAATACACTCGTATGTTTAGGGACCAGCCCCAATTCTCTCCAATGATGGATTTAGATACTATGTCCATTTCATTGATGATTTTAGTAATTTCACTTGGATTTTTCCACTAAAGTTAAAATCTAAAGTCAAGGATATCTTTATTGGGTTTCAAAAGTTTGTTGAAAGAAAGTTTGACACAAAAATTAAAACACTCCAATCCGACTGGGGTGGTGAATATAGAAGTCTTGCACCATTTCTTGAGTCTATAGGTGTCCATTTTCAACATCCTTGCCCGCACACTCACCCCCAAATTGGAAAATCAGAAAGGAAACATCGCCATATTGTAGAGATGGGTCTCACACTCCTATCTCAAGCCTCCTTACCACTGCACTTTTGGTGGGAATCCTTCAATACATCAACATTTCTAATTAATCATCTCTCCACTCCCACCTTAGCTCACAAATCTCCAACAGAAGTTCTCTTCTGAGTCAAACCCAACCTTCACTTTCTCAAAGTCTTTGGATGCGCATGTTTTCCTCATCTCAGGGCCTACAATAGACACAAATTTGATTTCAGGTATGCTAAATGTGTATTCCTAGGATATAGTCTTCACCATAAAGGCTACAAATGTCTACACCCCACTGGTCGCATTTATATTGCTCAAAGTGTCACCTTCAATGAGCATGACTTCCCTTTCTCAGCTGGTTTCAACATTCCTCAATCTAAAAGCCAATTTTCTCCCTCTCAGCATATTCAATGCAGCCAATGGTTACCCTCCTTTTACCCATACCAGCAAGAAGATGACTGTGTAAACACTGCACCAGCTGAAGACACCACCAGTTCAGTTGTCCCTGATACATCTCCATCTCCACGTGATTCATCTCAATCACCTCAAACTTCCAACATTCAGCATAGCTCCCCAAAGTCAGTTACCTCTTATCCATCCATACCTCTTGGCATTGATCTCCCATTTGATAGTGATACTCCTCCATCATCCATACTTGTTCCATCTCAAATTCCTACTCATCCTATGATCACTCACTCCAAAGATGGCATTTTTAAACCCAAGACTTATCTAGCCTCTCTTTTCACCAGCACCACATCTTCTCTCCTCACCACCACACCTGAAACAGTCACTGAAGCTCTTGCTATACCGGTTTGGAAAAATTCTATGGATGAAGAGTACTTTGCCTTGTTGAAAAATAAAACATGGGTGCTAGTGTCATTCCACAATCAGCTGAACATTGTTGAAAATAAATGGATTTTTCGGCTGAAATCCAATTCTAATGGAACCATTCGGCGTTATAAAGCACGCCTCAATGCCAAATGATTTCAACAACAGCTAGGTATTGACTTCTTTGAAACATTTAGTCCCGTGGTAAAACCATCCTCCATTCGTGTTGTTCTTACTTTGGCTGTCACTTACAATTGGGTTATACAACAAATTGATATCAATAATGCTTTCCTCAATGGCACTATTGATGAAGAAGTCTACATGTATCAACCAGTTGGGTATGTCAATCCTGACTATCCTAATCACATATGCAAGCTCAATCGTGCTCTCTACGGGCTTAAACAAGCTCCCCGTGCTTGGTTCGATCGCCTTCGCACAACTCTTCTCCAACTTGGATTTCTGTCTTGGATACATCCTTGTTCTTCTTCAATCAAGGTGATGCCCTCGTGTTTGTCCTTGTTTATGTTGACGACATCCTCCTCATTGGGAATAAATCTCAACAGGTCACCTCCATCATTTCTCAACTTAGTACCACTTTTGCTCTCAAAACTCTAGTCTCAGTTCATTACTTCCTTGGGTTTGAGACAACACGGAGGGCTAATGGTATTTATCTGTCACAAACCAAGTACACCATTGATCTTCTTAAACACACCAATATGCTTCATGCCAAACCATGCCCCACTCCAATCAATCAAAGCAATTCCTTACACCTCCAAGACAGTAAACCATTTGAGCACATCACACTTTACCGAAGCATAATAGGTGCCCTCCAATATCTCACCCTCAGTAGACCTGACATTGCCTTCACAGTCAAGAAACTCAACCAATTTCTACAAGCACCTACTCAGAATCATTGGCAAGCATGTAAGAAAATCTTACGGTATCTAGCAGGGACAGTTGGAGAAGGAATTAAATTCACCCCAGCTCAAAATCTCTCAATTGAAAGTTTCTGTGACTCGGATTGGGCCAACTCACTAGATGATCATAAATCAACATCTGGATATTGTGTCTATCTCAGCGGCAATCTCATAAATTGGAGTTCTCGAAAACAAAAACCAGTAGCTTGCTCAAGCACCGAAGTTGAATATAGAGCACTTGCCCAAGCCTACACCGAAATCATATGGCTGCAATCTCTACTCAAAGAAATTGGAACAGCCATACCACACCAGCCATCATTTGGTGTGACAATTCAGGAGCTAGACAATTGGCTTCCAACCCTGTTTTTCACTCAAGAACTAAGCATATCGAAATAGATGTCCATTTCATTAGAGAGAAAGTATCAAACAAAGAGGTTGAAGTCAGGTATGTTCCATCGAGTGAGCAAACAGCAGACATACTCACCAAATCTCTATCAATTGCAAGCTTCCATTATCTACAGAGCAAGTTGGCTGTAGTCCCTTCACCACAGCACAACTTGAGGGGGCATATTGAAACAGAGCAATCAGAGCAATCTGAAATTGCTCCACGATCGATTGAGGCTGCACAGGCTGAGGAGGCGCACGAGTGAAGGCTGTACCTCATGAACGTTATTCCAGCTGGTGAATCGTCCTTGAAGATTCCTCTCGTACACAAAATCAGGAATGTTGTACCATCAATTATGAGTTGTCCTATTCCTCCAATCAGGACCCTTGCATTGTAACCGTTTTGTGTATTTATTCCCCTGTTTCCTTATTGGTAATTGAGCCAATTGACTACAATTAATTAAAGGAGAAGTTTCAGTATTTTAACTACTACCAACTCGTATCACAAAAATTAGTGCATTGTAGTATTAAATTTAAAGTAGATCGTGAGGTAGTATATAGTTCTTATTATTAGCAAACCAAAACACGATCTATACAAGTGCAGAGTCCAAGAACTTTACTTAGCTAGTTATTCCTAAGGTTTAGATAGAGCCAATAGGATTATGACACGTGTCATATGCATGGATTTTATAAGTTTAATCTATAGTTTAAGAATATTAATTATAACATAAGGTTTGATTAATATTGCTGGTTATTAATATGATAATTATTATAACATAAGGTTTAGATAGAGCCAATAAGAATATGACACTTGTCATGAGCATAGTTATTCCTAAGGTTTATATAGAGTCAATAGGATTATGACACTTGTCATATGCATGGTTATTAAGGAATTATTATTTCAATGATAAAATAAGGGAAATATAAGACTTAGTCTTCACCAGAATATGTTAGGAGCATGACATTTTTCATAATTTTATTTATTTGTGGATTAGGTTAGATAATTAAATAGATTTTTCGTAACTTTAGGGTATTGTAACGTCTGACCTATTTTTGACCTAGTTATGTTATGAATTTCGAAAAATAGTATTTCTATAAAGTTGTAGATAATTTAATTAGCTTTCTAACGGTATAAAGAGAGTATAAATCAGAGTCCTGTAACTCCAGATATGTTGATTTTACTGTAGGTTAGTTTAGAGTTACGAGATTTAGGGAGTTAGAAGTTAGGATTCTATTTGATTTTTTTTTTTTTTTTTTTAAAATCAAGCTTTGTTGAAAAAGTCCTAAGCCTTTGGCTGAAGGATATTCAAATATTTTCAATTAAATTCATTATTTTTATTCAACCAAAAAGAAGATTTTTATTATTGCCAAAAAAAAAAAAAGATTTTTATTCCTAGAACTCTATAAATAGGACCTAGCACCAAGCCTTTTCATTCATTCTTCAAGCCTTGATCAGAGCCTTCTAGGTGCTAGTGAGACTATAGAGTGATAAACACTTGGGTTGGGGTTATAAGCTTTGTCATTCTAAGCTTATTAGACACTTGGGAAGTAAGGTTCATAGAGTGTATTTCGGTTTCGAGGTGTAGTTCGGTCATAGCAATTTCAAAGGTATTCCTATTCTTAGTTCCTTTTCTGTATTGTTCTTATAGTTTTTTCTACTCAAATCCTAACTCGTATTCTCTATTCTTGGTTAGGCATCTAAGATCTTGAACATAAGATTCTTATTGGAGTGTTCCAAAGTCCCGATCTTATTCTCATATCCCGGTTTTTTGTAAGGAAAATAGGATAGATCTTGTATGTTTGTATGATTTATTATGTTTATGTTATGATATGTTTATGCTATAATATGTATATGTATAATATGTTTTGTAGTCCTTGGGCATATGACTTGTTTAGATAACAAGCCCCAAGATTATGTTTTTAGTCGCTTGGGCATATGAGTTCCTTAGATAGCAAGCCCCAAGATTAGTTTATCATTTTCATGGTTTAGAGTTATGGTTTACCCTACCTCAGATATTAGACAAGGGACCTAGATGGGTTATTATATACTACCATGTGATCTAACCTACCTCAGATATTAGACAGGGGACCTAGATGGTTTATCGCATGCCATGTTAATGAGTTAATGGCCATTAATATTGTATTCCTATATGGTATATGTTTTATAGTGTATGCTTATGATATATGGTATATGTTTTATAGTTTATGTTTATGATGAAGTTTTATGCTTATGATATATGATGTATGTTTTTAGTAGGTTTTCCTTGCTGGCATTAGACTCATTCCTTTATTTTTAGTGTGATGCAGGAAAATGAATATGGAAGGCGGAAGGATTCTTGGTAGCTTGGCTTGTGTGTTGAGGATGGATGGAATGTGTGGACTGCATGTCGATCGAGGATGAAGTTATTTATTTTTAGTCTTTTAAATCATGTTTTTTCCGCATTTAGTTTTGTAAATAATTTTCTTTAGTTTAAAATTATGTTTTATGTTTTAAACAATGGGTACCTATGCCATATTTTCTATTATTATGTATTTGATACAATATTTAAAGATTTAATAACGTTAGTTATATTATTTCTTATGTATCTTTCCCAAAATAGTAGTTATGTATAGTAGATCTAATGGTCCAAGGTCCTAGAATAGTTGTGTCATTACAGTTGGTCACTACAACAATATTGAGTATATATTACATTAAAGAATAGCATATTTTTAAAAGTGCTATTATTAATGGGATTAAAAAACACATAACTGATGAATAGTGGGGATTACATTAAAGAATAGCATATTTTAGGCGGCAAATGAAACACTTTTTGCCGCCTGAAATTGACAAAAGAGAACAGCAAATTGACAAAGGAGAACAGCGTGCCTCTCCCTCTCTCAAATCCCTAATCTCTACCAGTGCCTCTCCCTCTCTCAAATCCCTAATCTCTACCAGCGTGGAGTAATCTCTACCAGTCTTTCTCTCATTACATTCAGTCTCAGTGCATTCATTCTCAAATCCCTAATCCCTAATCCCTAATCTCTCAGTGCATTCAGTCTTTCTCTCATTCGCTCTCCCTTGCTCTTTCTCTCATTTGCTCTCTCACATTCTCTCGGCTTTCTAGCCCTCGCGTCGTTGAACCACACCACAACCACACCCCTGCTGAAGCCTCCCTCACGCCGGTACTCACGCAACTGAAGCACACCACGACCACGACCACGCCCGTGCTGTAGTCGTTGAGTCTCTCGTCCCCCCCTCTCTGTTTATCTCTCCCGCTGGCTTTGAGCAAGAACTGGAGACCTCCGTTTGTCTCTGTGAGGTATAATTTGTTTTTTTTTTCAGATTTCAATTTAATATCAAAAAACCATTTTGAATATTATCAATATATATATATGCTTGTGTTGGAATAATTTTTTCGATTGGCATTTGGAATTTGATGTGATTTTATGCATAGATTATATATTTATCGAGTATTCACAATCCAGATTGATGTTTTGATACAATGATTCACAAATTTGCAGGCCCTTCCAATTTACTTGGATAAAATGTTCAATCAATATGTGGCCTATAATTCTCTCTGTGACTTTTGTTCTATTTTTTGGAGAGGTATTTTATTTTTGTTCCATTAACTTTCATGCTTGGTTTAACAGTAAAGTGTTAATATTTTTGTTGGCTTATTATGATGGAAACTTGATATTCATTTTTCTAAATTAGGTTATCCCACAAGCTATATGCACTAGATATGGACTTGCAGTAGGTTCCAACTTTGTTTGGCTTGTTCGGATTTTGATGATAATTTGCTACCCAATTTCATACCCAATTGGAAAGGTACAATCTCCAATGGAAAGTTGATGTTTAAACATTTAAATGTGAACTTGGAATTTGCATTTATCAACCCTCTAATCTATACTATTTTAAACTGGTGTTTTAGTCATTAAATTTAAGTATTTTTTCAGTGATTAAAAATAAATTATAAATGTAAAGCAAAACTGTGGAATCTGGTTGCAAAATGATGGATTCTTAATGATATCAGATTATAAGGGATTTATATCTATTTTTTGACTTGAGATATACACAATGCAGATTTTGGATTGGGTATTAGGACATAATGAAGCTTTATTTAGGCGAGCTCAGTTAAAAGTCCTTGTCTCCATCACAGCCAAGAGGTAAAGTAAAGCTGTTGAGGATAATTAATATGCTCTTTAACTTAAGGAATAGCTTTACAAGTTGAAAATACGAATTATTGCTATCATCTACCACAGATATATCTTGGCATTAGTTCTGATTTCCTTATCTTGTCATAATAGGCCGGCAAGGGTGGTGAGCTTACACATGACGAGACAACAATTATAAGTGGGGCACTAGATTTAACTGAGAAGGTAAGGTCTTAACAGAAATATCATTATTCCTTACATTCATTTCCTTCTAAGTTGCATGTATGCCAGTGATAGTATTATATCCAACTATTATATGAGGTGGACGTAAATCCTGGTGAATATGAAAGTTTATTTTACTTCTTCTGCTTCTCTCTCTCTCTGAGTCTTTAGAACTATACCAAAGAGGCTAAAACTTATTTTTTTTAATTGTAATTTCATTTTGAAGTATAGCTATTTGAAACTCTGTGCTCATGCTAAATCTTTCTCTCTCTCGAGCTCGCTTATTCAATATTCTGTTTTAAAGTTGTTTGGATTTTTTTACTTTACTCCCCAGTCATCTTATCTTTTGGTTTAAAGAGCATTCTGAAACTTTTCTTGTCATTATAGTTTCATTTTGATGTATAATGATTTCACTCTTTATGCTCATACTGAAATTGTAACTTGAATATGATAGTAAGCTTGCAATAATGTGTCATGATTAGAAAATCAGCATCTTCCTTTCTTTCTATTATTAATTTTTTTTTTAAATCTTAAAAAACAGACAACTGAGGAGGCTATGACACCCATTGAATCAACCTTTTCCTTAGACGTCAATTCAAAGTTGGACTGGTGAGTTTTGGTCATGAATTCATTGTTCTTTCTTTCTGTCAATTGGATTTTACTGGTTTTCACAATTTTTGCTTACATGCTGTTTTTAGCTGATTTTCAAAGATTCAGTCACTCGACCTTAGAAACTATTTTTTTATAAAAGAAGAAAATATAGAAAGTTTTGTTGTTGTTGTAGTGATAGATTGTGATATCAGTCCTAGGCTCCTAGCATATCATCTTAGGAACACTATCCCAATTAGTTGCTGGCTTGTCAATAGTTCTGTCACCTTTTTACACAAAGTTTCACTGAGGATAGTTTGTACATTTTATTTTTATTTTCGCATACAGTGCTCTGGCATATCATAATGGCGTGACCCATGTTTTACTGAAACATGTCTTATGCTGCAATTGAAATGTTAGGAATGTTTGAATCACATGACAGCTCAATGTGTTTTCTTGTCGTACAGTTATTTTCTGTTTTCTTAGCAGAAGTTTGTTGCAGAAAAAATTTATATTTTTTTACTGTATTTCTCATTTTTCTCCTCCTTTTATTCAATAACACAGGGAGGCTATGGGAAAAGTTCTTGCTCGGGGGCATAGTCGAGTTCCTGTCTATTATGGGAAAAGTTATTTGCTAAATCAATTTTTTTTTTTAAAAAAAAAATCTAGACATGGCTATATATCTCATTGCCATCTCACTGGTTATACGATCACAGAGAAAACTGGCTCTGGTTCAAAGATGTCAACTTTGAATGATCATCCCCCACTCTGCTTTGTTACTAAGTGCCGCTAATAGAATTATCATTCAACTAGCATTAAATTGTTAATTAAATCATGAAGATCTCACTCACTATATCATGATTAAAAATTCAGGGAGTCGGGGAACCCTTTTGTGGAGCAAGCAGTGCAGTACTTTGTGGCAGCTGCATATGCTACAGCTGACAAGGACAGGAAGGAAGTGTTACAAAAACTACTACTGCAAGGTAATTTTTACTTTCTTACCCCCCCCATAGCTTACCTTTATACCAACTGGAAGGTTATGAGAACACCAAGATTCTGATATTTCATCTTGATTTTTCATGAAGGTCTTGATATCACCATTTTAGGTAGCAATGACTTTTATTCATATCGGAATCACGTAATTACCTTTTCAGTGTTCTATATATTACATGGTTTTCTTCCTGTCAGTGCTTGGTATGGTTAATGAACATGTTTTCTTGATATTGTCAAATCCATAATTTACAAAATCATCGGATATAACCTTTGAGCACATTTCAACATGCTGCTAAAATTTATTAGGGTGCTTTTTCTCTAAATTATTTTATGAATCTAATTGAAGATGTTAATGAGGCTTGTTGGTTGTAGATTGAAGCACGTGGACTCCCTTTGTTGCCTGAATCATTGGCTGCTCTTCCTCCTTTTGCATCAATTACTTTCAATTCTGGGGAATCCAGCGGAGAAAATAGCAAGCCAGAAGTTGCAAAAACTGGATTGGGTTCATCTGCTGCTATGACATCTTCGGTGGTTGCTGCTTTGCTTCATTACCTGGGAGTTGTTGATCTTGCTCACGTGAAGGGCACTGCAGATCTGGATGTGGTGCATATTATAGCTCAAACTGCTCATTGCATTGCACAGGGGAAAGTTGGCAGTGGATTTGATGTTAGCTCTGCAGTTTATGGTAGCCATCGTTATGTCCGTTTTTCACCAGAAGTAATCTCTTCTACTCAGGTCTTTATCTTGTCTCCTCTTTCCACAAACAAACCTGTTGCTGCTCGTTAATTTCATAAGGGAATATGTCATTGTTACAAATTTTTTGTTCTAACAAACATTTATATGAAAAGATACAGAATTTAAAATGCAATTTCATCCTTTTAGAATAACAAACATCACATGTAAATTTCTAGTTCTTATATTGCAGGTTGCCATAAAAGGTGCTCCCCTGGGAGAAGTGGTTATCGAAATTTTAAAAGGAAAATGGGACCATGAGAGGACAAAGCTATCCTTGCCACCATTAATGAATCTTGTAAGCATGCGTTTTATACTATCCACTTGTTGCTATTTGAGGTGTATTTAATCTATTAATATTAATTTTCAGTTTGCCCATGATGATGTACTACTTTTTTAACTCTCTAAATCAGTCTTATTAGTTGGAACCGTTACTCATGTTTATCTAATTGATTGCTGTAAATGGATTTTGGTTTCATTTTGGATCCTGTGATTTTGGTTTATAGCATTGATGTGCACCTTTGAAAGCTTTTTGCTAAAAATAGATGCAGCTCTTGTGAGTCTTGTCCCTTAAGTGATTGGTGCTTTTACAGTTACTTGGAGAACCAGGAACTGGAGGATCATCTACACCATCAATGGTAGGTGCTGTTAAAAAATGGCAGAAGTCTAACCCCGAAAAATCACAGGAAACATGGACAAAGTTGTCAGAGGCTAATTCTGCACTTGAAACACAGTTAAATACATTATGTAAATTAGCAGAAGAACACTGAGATGAATATAAGAAACTAATTAACAGCTGCGGCTCACTTAAACCTGAAAAGGTATGAATCGAGCTGCTCTTTTTTCTTTTCTTGTCTTTTTTTTTATTTGAAACAGAACTGAAAATATTGATAGAAATCAATTTTATAGCTGAAATTCCCACTGGCTTAAACTTTTCTGGGGAAATCATTTGGATGTGTGTTTTAGTTTTGATTGTGGTACTTGTATTCTGCCTTTACCTTGACCATCTTTATCGGCTTTAATGTTATTCTGAACGTCTGCAAATAAATATTTGGTTTTCTTGATGATCTTTATTCTAATTCCATTTGTTTATGCTACCAGGATTTTTAGGATGATCTTTATTCTTGATGATCTGAGTAATTTTTAGGATGTTCTAGATGTCTACAGTTTACTAGGCTTTGAAAGTGCTTATAAATGAATGATTGTTTGTAGGGTCTACTTTTGTTTACAAAAAGTAACTTTTTTTCTTTGGTTGTCTTTCCAAATATAAATTCCCATTATGACATTGCATATTATATAAAGGCAGATGCATAGAACTTTTAAAGAGCAGTCACTATGAATTAAGTGTGGTGCGATTATTATTTGGTTGTTATGCTAGTCACTTGTCCCTCCTTAGTGACTCTCATTGTCTATTTTGCCATTTCTGTCCTATTTTTTCTTAAGTTTTCTTAGTTCTTTCTGCACTGATGTTGTTCTATTTTGAT
The DNA here is from genome assembly GCF_963169125.1 of Humulus lupulus. Taxonomy (NCBI): domain Eukaryota; kingdom Viridiplantae; phylum Streptophyta; class Magnoliopsida; order Rosales; family Cannabaceae; genus Humulus; species Humulus lupulus. Next base: position 7,406,472 of record NC_084798.1, read on the forward strand.
GTATTTATTTCATGTATAGGTATTATATATATACAAGGATATATGTACATCTGTTTGTGTCTCCAGATTTAGTTCTTTCCCTCTCACCCACGATCTCATTCTCTCTCTTTCTTTCTCTGTTGTTGCAGATGTTAGCATGGAGGTGGGACTGTGGGGATGGTGTTGTAACAGCGGGGACTTCAATGCGACTAGGGTACTGTTGCCGTGAAGAAAATGGTTTATTTTGATTACATCCCCACTTATCAAAAAGGGTAATGACGATTTTTTATTCTTAGGCATCATCTTTGATTATTTTTTATAATAATTATTATATATTAAAATAACTCATGAGTTTGAAGAAAAATAATACAGTTTTGGTTTTTTCTTCTGTTTATCTGGATTTATGGCTTGATAGAGATGATAATGGGTTTTAAGTCTCAAATACAGTAGTTTTAAGGAAAAACTGAAGTTTAGGTTTATATTTTTGCATTGAATAGTATTTTTATTTTTTTCTATGAAGTTTCAGGAAAGATAAATACAACATTTAAATTTGTGATTAACTTATTTAGTTCTAGTTGGCCAAATTCTTAGAAAATTTACAGTTAATGTAAGATGTTAATGATGTTGGGTATTATGGTCTTGCAGCTAAGCTTCTATGGAGGGGTGCTGAGTGTTGGAATGAGTGTTTAAAGCTTTTGGGCGTTGCTGAAGCAGCAGAAGCATCAATGGATTCTGACCAGTTAAGCTCTGGAATTTCAGATTTTGATACTCACTTTCAAGGCCTCAGAGTTCAGAAAAGGTCTCTTTCTCTCTATATATATATATTTATATAACTGCAGTTGTCTCAGCTTATTTCTATATTCTATTCCATTTTTGTCATTTGTGAAATGTTCTGTTTTAACTAGTGTGAAGTATATGGTTGTTAGGTATGCATTTAACTGGCCTTGATTGTTTTCCTTTACTATTCCATTTATCAATTCAAGTTTTGCATCCCTATTCTGTCATCAAAAGCTTTATTCAGCTATTGTGTATTCATGACAGACTTCTATGATATTTCTATGGTATGTGATATCGCATTGATTGTTAGAGATCTCGCTAGTTTCTATTAATACTTTGTATTTTCTTGATTTTTCTCTTAGTGATGATGACGACTCTGAGAATGAGTCGGCACTTGAAATTCAGCCATACTTGATGGAAGAAAAATGTAAGACTGCAATTCCTTTGTTAATAATGATGTATTGTTTTTTTTTACTCCCCTCATTGAAGTGCTCATGCTTTTGATATTTTTTTTCCCTGGAATTTTAATGATTTCTCATCTCCTTCTTCTTTTTTATTGTTTAAGTCAGATTTGGACTTTCTGTTTTCTAATTTTTGGGTCATCATCTGTAGTGTCGAAGCACTTGATAATCACTTGACTGCTATCCAAAGGGACCATGAACTCAGGTCCCAGATAGAAGAAAGGAAAATAAGAAGTGATGCGGCTTATGAAGGGGCCAAAAGAAAAGAGAAAGCTCTCCTGGAAGAAAATGTATCTTGTAATTTTTTGTTTTTCATTTTTGAAGTAAAAAATGTTCAAGATTATAATACTTTATTATGTTATGCTTTCAAACTTAAGTTAGAACTAAGATCTCATGAAATAGACACATTCAGAGTTTGAATTAGTTATTGTTTAATGTAATACTTATGGTTTATCAATCTATTGAGAATTATATTTTATGATTAATTTTGATTTTTTTTTTATCAAAATACAATAATAAAAAAAATTTAATTAAAAAAAAACTTATAAGTACCATTATCACAATAAAAAACCTTAATATGTTATGATTTAGAAACATATTATAACCGTAAAAAATCGTTATGGTTTATATAATATAACAAACTAAAAATGTTATCAAAATAATCAAATGTAACAGTTGAAAAGTGTTATGAAAAAAGTACAAGATTAAACTTTAAATTTATAATTAAAAACTCTATCTAAATGTTATTATTTCAATTTTATAGCATCTAAAAATGTGTTATTGAATAGTTTAAGATAACACCGAACATAACATTCAAAAACTGTTATAGAAAAGACTGGACTTTTAATAACAGGGGCTATGTTAGCATTTTCAGAAGTGCTATCAATAGTCATTGTTAGCAGTTTTTAAGTGTTATGAATATTGTTTTTTCTTGTAGTGGGTATCAGAGAAACGGTCCATTCGCATGAAGTTCTCCTCGATACACATACTCAAAGCTCCGAATCTAACCGCCAATGTAAGTGTTTATATTTTAGTTGTTTTGATTATGTATTTAGTTAACGTTTTAACTCTTATGTTTTTAGTTAAGAATACCTATAAATTAGTTTATTTTCTTTATTTATTATCTTTGCATTTATGATTGTACATAGTGAAAACTTTTTTTTTTTCAAAATAAATATCATTGTTATTTTTGAATGACATGTATGAGTTTGATTTTTTTTTTTACAATCATAATAAATAATAAATTTAATAAATAATGACCAAGTTCGTTGAGGGTGGATACAAATCATTGAGATATTTTACAATGATAATTATTTAAACATAATAAAAAATATATATTTTATAACTCAAATAAAATTTAATTACCGAATTCAAAAACTAGAACAACATAAACTTAAACAAAAATTAATTAATTAATTAAAATATGATATTTTAAAGATATTTTATGATAATTTAAATAATTAAATCATATTTATTTAAAAATAATAAAGGCATACATATCTTTTTTTTTAGCTTATAAAGTTGTGTGATAGTTTATTTTTTATCAAGTTATTGAAGCTCTTTTTTTCATCAAAGAACATTGTGAGATACATTAGAAACTAAAAATAGTTGATGCATGTATATTACTGTCTACACTATGACTTTTTCAATTCTTATTTTATTTCTATTATTAATTTCTTTTTAAATATTATTGTATTTTATATATATGTCATGTAGCCATGTAAATATATATATATGTCAACGTTGTGTTTAGATGTCATATATGTAAAGATTATTGATATAAATATTTATATATACTATATAACTATAATTCATTTTATTATATATAAATTTAAAAAAACAGTGAACCACTTTTTATTAAAATTATAGACAATTGTTACAACTTTAAAACTAAGCAAACGTGAACTTTAAGTTTAATTAAATTTTATTTAAGTTATAAAATATATGATTTAATTATTTTTAAATAATTATCATTGTAAAATATCTAAAAATAGCTTATTTTAATTTGTTTAATTGTTTGTTTGTATAATTTTATAGTTTCAGTCATGTTTACAATCTACCATTAAATATAATAATATTCAGTTAAAGTTAACGGAAAAAAATAAAAATTGTTAAAACCAAGAATTTCTGTTATCTACCCAAACTTTTTATATAGAAGAGATACTATCTCGATCAAAAGTTAATTGCAGGCGCAATTAATCTGTGCAGAAATTTATTGGATTGGATGTTAGATGGTAGATGGTAAATTACACAAGAACTTAGATGAGAATCATCAAAATTTAATTTCTAGTTCGATTTAATATATCGGAAGAGAAAATAGTATCAAAATGTAGTATATTAAATTTAATTTGAAGATTGGTATTTTAAATTTATTTTTTGATAATGTTACCTTAAAACACTTGTTCAAATAATATGACTCAAAACTTGTGGGGCGTCCTCCAAGCTCTTGTCACCTTCAAGCAGGGCCTTGTTGATCTAGCCTTCCAAGTCGATCATCTAACACACCTTCAAAAGCATGTCACATTTCACAAACACTCTAAAGCGCGACTTGCTCCATTCAGTTCGAGCCTTCTTCGAACTCTATTTTGATGTCTGTGTTTGTGACTGAACAAGTCCCCCTTCTTCGAAAATCTTTGTTTGTTGTTGTGACACAACATGCCCATCTGTTTGGCCTAATTCAGTTTGACCTAATTCAATTTGGTATGCAGCTGGTGTGGCTCATATGTCCTGGTAGTTTGGGCCTCAGCTATCCCAATTGTTGGTATTAAATAAGAAAATTTAATACGGTATAAGACATCTGAGCATGGTATCCAGAATTGTTTGGTAAGTAAATTTCGGGGACGAAATACTTTTTATTAGGGGAGAATTGTAGCGTCTCAAAATTTTACTTAGTTAGATAATAGTAGCTTGTGTTGTAGTATTTTAGTTTTCGTGGTTATTGGTTCAAGTCGGGATTTATTTGAAAACTCAGTGAGATAGTTATGAATTGTGTAAGTTTAACCTATAGTTTAGAAATATTAACTTTATCATAAGGTTTGATTATTGAAGCTGGTCCTAGAAATATTATTTGTTATAACTTAAGGTTTAGATAGAATAATTAAGAATGTGGCATTCGTCACATGTATGTTTACTAAAGATTTAAGGATTTTAGATGAATAAATTTATCAAGGATCTCGTATTACTCAGTCAAAGTGGTTTAAACAACTTCTAGTGGGCTTAAAATGTGCAAAAATGTGTTTAATATATCAACGTAAGCCGATATATCGCATCTATAGGGGTTGATATATTGCCTATGTTGATACGAAAAATAAGTCGACTTTGTACGAGCGAAACCACAGAGCCTAGGGAATATGGGGCAGGCGATATATCGGCTATAAGAGGCGATATATCGGCTCCACCTGCATATTTTGAAACTCCATGGAATCTGAGCTAGTAACAACCCTCAATAACTTGGATTTACTCTTGAACGATTTTGACCAAGTTCTTGGCATCTGTTGAGAAGAAAACTCCATTTTTATTCATTTTAATGGGAGTTAGTTTCACTCCTTGAACTCTATAAATAGGATCATTCACTTAGCCATTTGCATCATTTTTCAAACACTTTTCGGAGCCTCCAAGCTGCTAAATTTGTTCTAGAAAGAAACACTAGGGTTTTGGGGTTGGAAGCTTTCAAATCTAAGCTTTTATAAACACTTGGGATTGAGGTGTAGATCAAAGTTCTAAGCTATCCAAGGTTCTCTTAATCCTCAAGTTTAGTTCATTACGGTTCCTCATGTTCTTTTCTTTTACCTCAAATCCTAACTTGTTATAATGGCTTTTGGTTAGGTGTTTGATTTTTTTGAAAGTTAAGGTTTTCGGTAAGTTCTTATCTTGATGGTTTAGATCACATACTACAGTAATGAGTTAATGACCATTAATATTGTCATCCATTTTTATGTTTTATGTTTTAGTAGTTTTTCCTTATTGGGCATTAGGCTCATGAATTCCTTTTTATTTAGATGGTGCAGGTAAATGAACATGGAAGGTGGGACGGATCCTAGGTGGCTTTGGCATGTGTATTGGGAGAGGACTAAAGGAATGGACCAATGGAATCGATTGAGAATGACGTTGACATTTTAGTCTTTTATTTATGTATTTATGATTTCCGCATTTAGTATTTGAACATTTATAATAAATGTTTAATTTTCTTTATAATTTTATGTATAAAAATGAGATCCCGTATTTTGGATTTTCTATAATAAAGTTCTATTATTTTATGTATATATCAAAAAATTAGTAGTATGTCTTAGTAGTTTTCAAAGATCCGAGGTCTTTAAGTTAGTCAGTCTTTATAGATGGTGTATATTTTGTGCCAAATTTGGCCCAAAATATCTGTCAATGCTATATTTGGCCAGCTTCTTACATTTGTACTCCAATGCATAAGGTGCAAACTTGCTAATAAAAAAAAAGTCAATACAGTTATTAATACTTATTGAAAATATACAAAACAACTAATTTTTTATTAAAATATAAATTAAAAATTTAAAACATTTTTCAATTAATAAATCATGTTAATGAGTGACAAATGAGTAATTAAAAAAAAGTAAAATTTATTTTGTGCCATATTTGACCCATGCTATATTTTGTGTTAAATTTGATACATTTTTTAGCATGTGTTAAATTTAGTACATATTTTAGACCTTCGAATTTTATTTTATGATGATAGGCTAAAAAATGACTATACACCACCTTTATAGCACTACATTAGTCATGCTCTAACTTAGTAGCACGACTAAAATCGTTGTCTGCATTTGGTAGTATTTATGGCCTACCACACAATACCTCACACAACACTACGCCAAATGACAAACAAAAGTAACACATATATAAATTCGTTGATGGCATATAAATTTGTTAAATAACTCATATATAACTTTAATTGGATAAATTTAGTTTAATTAGGTGTCGCATCATAAATAAATGCTCGAAATTATAAAAATTAATAATTGACTATCATCGTCACCACTTTTCTTTGTCTTCTTTCTCACGGAATAGTTTATATATATAAACAAGACATTAAAATTAAGAAATTTCATAGAACTAGACTTTATAGTTTATGGAAAGTGATCATGTATGTTGTCGCTTTATAAAGTACACATCAAACGAAACAACACGTTATGACTATATTTGATTACTCTTAACTCTATTCAATTAATTCAAAGAAGAAATAAAATCTCTAAATTATAGTTGACTGTACATGGAAATGAATATGCATAAATTTTATTGGATTGAATGTTAGAGATGAAATATACTAAGATAAGATGAGAATTTTTAAATTTTAAATTCTAATTAGATTATTGTATTAAATGAGAATTTATAATGTTTCCATTTATGAGGGCTAAGGCTTATTTTAAAATTATGTTTATATATATTTAATTTCTATGATATATAATTTTTTTTTATGTAATTTTTGTATATGGGTACGTGTACTACCAGAAAACATGTTTCAAATAATACCAAAAAATATTATGAAATACATATCATAAAACGTTTTGATGTCTTAAAAAAAATGATGCCATCATATATCGGAGTAGTTGCGTAACACTTTTTCATTGTTAAAGAGAAGTGTTATTACAGTGTTTCCTTTTTTGTTGTTTATATAATAGCTTATACAACACTTTTTTTCCTTGCAAACAACGTAACTAAAAAAAGCGATTACATATAATCATATATATGATCTTGTTTAGAACCCAAAGTCCAAATTATTTCACCAATACAACTACTCATAATAATCTTTCTCCGCAACACTACATGATATATAAATTATAAATCTAGTTAACCATGCATAATCTTAATATTCTATTATTTTTATAACTCTCTGACTCTTACTTCCCGAATTGAAGTGCCAACAACAATTGATGGAGTTATCGAGATGAATTATCAACATCATTCATAAATAAATGTTCAAAATTATAAATGAATAGTAGTTCACTGTCGTTGTCACCATTTTTTTTTTCTCTTCCCCCATTTTGAAGTTGTTTGAATAGTTCTTATATATAAACAAAAAATTTCTTAGAAAGATACTTCAATATAGAAAGTGAACCACCACATATATATATACTAGATACAAGCAACATGAAATCACTACAACAAAATAGGAGTTTTATGACTTTATTTGAGATTCATTAATGAAAGTCTACAATGTCTCCCAATTAGAAAGACGTTGTTGGTGAGGTCATTGTAGGTATATGTCTCACGTCTCCCAATGGAAAAGGTGAGAGACTTTCCATGTCTCCTAGTGGGAGAGATTGAAAGTCAAACGTTGACTTTCAACCTCTCCCATAGGAAGACGTGTAAAGTCACTCACTTCTCCCAATGGGAGACATTAAAAGTTCCTAGAAGACTTTCAATATCGCCCATTGGGAGAGGTGAGTGACTTCCCACGTCTCCCAGACTTTCAACCTCTCCCAATAGGAGACATTGAAAGTCTTCCATATTTATAAAAAAGTCAATTAAATAAATTTATAATTAATATTATTTTAATTTGATTTAATAATTATTTAAATTGAAATGATTTTAATTTAAATTGATTAGAATTGAAATGGTTTTAATTTAAATTTAAATTGATTTAATAATTAATTAATTTAATAATTAATTAAATTGAAATCAATTTAATATTAATTTAAATTAAAATTGACATAATTAATAAAATAAAAATATGCAAGAAGTACACAATATTTGTTAGACATATACAAGAAACACAATATTTGTTAGACATATACAAGAAATACAATATTTGTTAGACATATTCAAAATTAACAAATATTGCATTATGTATGAAGAAAGAGGTAAAAATAGAAAAAAAAACCTATCAACGAGGTCGGTAACTTTAGATTATCGGCAACATATATGTCGCTCATTCTTGTCGCAACTCATTAACTTGTGCCTCTGTATATGACGTACTTGTTAGATGCAAAAAATATAAAGTAAAATATATTAATTAATTATTTGATTACATTTATATATACGGTTTCAAAAATAATTTGTAAATTTTAATTAATAATATTGTTCTCAGGTAATGTCTACGAAAAAGAAAATAAACGACACTAAATAAACACGTGATAAAGTTGGATGTCTATATAAAACTAATTGTTTATTATCCTAGATAAAACCGGGCACCATTTCTCTTATAATACTAACCTAACCATCTGCATGTCTATAGCAAAATAAACAATTCAAACAACATACAATAAGTTTTTTCCTTATAGTTTCGCAGCACACAACCAAATTTCTCAGAACCTACTTCACTAAAACACACAAGTTCTCAACATTCCGTTATTACTGCAGCACATAATATTAATCTCATAACCTACTTCACTATGGATGAATATTTAAGATATTCAAATTCTTCTAAAATTTGTTAATAATATTAAAATTAGAAGTAAGAGAATATATACTTCCCGATCAATTGAAGTGCCCACAACAATTGATAGAGTTATCGAGATGAATTATCAACATCATTCATAAATAAATGTTCAAAATTATAAATGAATAGTAGTTCACTGTCATTTTCACAATATTTTTTTCTCTTCCCCCATTTTGAAGTTGTTTGAATAGTTCTTATATATAAACGAGAAATTTCTTAGAAAGATACTTCAATATGGAAAGTGAACCACCACATATATATATACTAGATGCAAGTAATATATATATTTTGCACAAGCAACGTGCAATATATATATACTAGATACAAACAATGTGCAATATACACGTTTTTTTTCTTTTTCATACATGATATATAGATTATAAATCTAGTTAACCATGCATAATATTCCATTATTTTTATATCTCTCTTATTTTGGAGAAAAAGGTTGTAGATGAGTTGAGTTGATATAGAGCTAGTTGATGGAGTGCCAACATCAATTGATGGAGTTGTTGAGATGAATTATCAACATCATTCATAAATAAATGTTCAAAATTATAAATGAATAGTAGTTCACTGTCATTGTCACCATTTTTTTTCTCTTCCCCCATTTTGAGGTTGTTTGAATAGTTCTTATATATAAATAAGAAATTTCTTAGAAAGATTCTTCAATATGGAAAGTGAACCACCATATATATATATATATATATATACTAGATACAAGTAATATATATATTTTGCACAAGTAACGTGCAATATATATATACTAGATACAAGCAATGTGCAATATGCACGTTTTTTTCTTTTTCATACATGATATATAAATTATAAATCTAGTTAACCATGCATAATATTCTATTATTTTTATATCTCTCTTATTTTGGAGAAAAATGTTGTAGATGAGTTGAGTTGATACAGAGCTAGTTGATGGAGTGCCCACACCAATTGATGGAGTTGTCGAGATGAATTATCAACATCATTCATAAATAAATGTTCAAAATTATAAATGAATAGTAGTTCACTGTCATTGTCATCATTTTTTTTTCTCTTCCCCCATTTTGAGGTTGTTTGAATAGTTCTTATATATAAACAAGAAATTTCTTAGAAAGATTCTTCAATATGGAAAGTGAACCACCACACATATATACAGCAAAATATATATATTTTTTGCACAAGCAACGTGCAATATATCTATACTAGATATAGGCAATATATATCTAGTTATATATATATTATATACAAATAATGTGCAACATTTTTTGGTTTTATTTATAAAATTTATTAATTATTTTTATTAAATTTATATTAATGTCATATAAATTTTGAAATAAATATCCTATTTTAATTAAATAATTTATTTATTTTTGTTTAAGTTTATGTTTGTTCTAATTTTTGAATTTGGGTGTGACAGTAAGAGATTATTTATTATATTTTTAACATAATATTAAATATTATACGTGAATTTTAAATTTAAGTTTCTTCCTAGTTTTTGTGTAAAAGTAATTTGTTGCTAATTCACAATAGATTATATTATAGGTTTAATATGATATTATTCTAATAATTGAATTTAAGTTTAATTAAATTTTATTTAACTTATAAAACGTATTATTTTATTATTTTTAAATAATTATCCTTGTAAAATATCTCTAAAATATCATATTTTAATTTGTTTAATTATATATTATTTAAAAATATTTATCATTGTAAAATATCTAAAATATATCCTATTTTAATTAATTTAATTATTTATTATTTTTAAATAATTATTATGGTAAAATATCTCAAAAATATCATATTTTAATTTTTTTTAATTATTTAATTATAGGGGGTGTTTGTTTTGAGTAGTTGAGTTGCCTTAGAAAAGTGTAGAGGGACTTAGGATGAAAGTAATATTAAACTCTTGTGTACAAAATGATTCATTTTACCCTTAAAATACATGTGGGGCTCACACAAATTATTAACTTTGCCCCCTTAAAATTTGAACAAAACATAGGAAGGGATTTATATTCTCATTCTCACATTTACTTTACTACATACCAGACAACCCCTTAAGTGTTTACAAATGACTGTTAAATATAAGAATATTATGTTAAATATCAGAATATTCTGTTAAAATTAACAATAAAAAAATAAAAAATTGTTAAAACTAAAAATTTCTGTTATCTACACACTTATTATAATAGAAGAGATAGATGTATATATATTGTCTCTCGTCTCTCGCTTTATAAAGTAGACATCAAATACAAGTCATTCGTGTACTATATAAATATATATAGGACAATTCTTTTATAGGGGCTTCACTTTAAGCCCTACCGGTAGGGCTCTCAGTGTTCTCGACCTTTGAACAGTTTTTAGCGGTATTTTTTTTATGACCGTGTATATTGTAACTATTTAGAGCATCAACGCAATTTTCAGAAAATTCTGAATGGTTTATAGTACCAAAAACTAGGTTCAAATATGTTGTTGCACGCGTGACTAATTTTTTTATGCGCATGGAAAACAATATGTTTGAACCTAGTTTTCGGTACTGTAAATTATTCAGAATTTTCTAAAAATTTGCAGGATGTTCTAAACAACTACAATATACACGGTTATAAAAAAATATCGTACCAAAAACTGTTCACAGGTCGAGAACAGTGAAGAGTCCCACCAATAAGGCTTAAAGTGAAGCCCCTATAAAAAATTTGTCGTATATATTTTAAGAAAAATGAATTCTAGACGCAAAGTCTTTGTTGAGACTTTATGTATTGAATTATACTTTGTTTTGAGAGTTATAAATGCGAGACTTTGTTGGTCTAGATATCCACACATCGATTTTGATTATGTAAATTCGTTAAATAGTTCATATATATAAATTTAATTGGAGAATATAAGAATTATTGTTACATTTATAAATGAATAAGTCACTATCGTCTTAGTCACTTTTCCTTGTCTTCTTTCCCATGGAATAGTCTGCTAGGTGAAAGACCCTTTAGTCACCCCACTTGTTGTTCTAATACTCTTGAAGTCATTAATTATAAATATCATAAATAAAAATCTTTTCTACAATCAATGTATGGGACGACTACTAGATATATCTCTTCTATATAAAAAGTATATAGACAACATAAATGATTGGTTTTACCAGTTTTTTTTCTATTAACTTTAACGGAATAATCTTATATTTAATGATAGATTATAAACATAATCCTTAAACTTAAAGAAAATTAAATAAATAATTAATTAAAAAAAATTAAAAGATGATATTTTTGAGATATTTTACAATGATAATTATTTAAAAATAATAAAACCATATATTTTATAACTTAAATAAAATTTAATTACCAAATTCAAAAACTAGAACAAACATTAACTTAAACAAAGAAAAATTAATTAATAAAATAAGATATTTTAAAGATATTTTATGATAATTTAAATAATTAAATCATATTTATTTTAAAATAATAAAGGCATATATATATAATTTTTTTTAGCTTATAAATTTGTGTGATAGTTTATTTTTTTTATCAAGTGATTGAAACTCTTTTTTTCATCAAATTCATCAAAGAACATTGTGAGATACAGTACAAACTAAAAATAGTTTATGCATATATACTATTGTCTATACTATGAATTTTTCTATTCTTATTATATTTCTATTACTAATTTTTTTACAATATTATTGTATTTTACATATATATATATGTCATGTAGCAATATAAATATATATCTATGTCAACATTGTGTTTAGTTATCATATATATAGAAAATATTGATATAAATATTTATATATACTATAGAATTATAATTCATTCTATTATATATATATATATTTAAAAAAAACAGTGAACCAGTTTTTATTAAAATTATAGACATTGTTTACAACTTTAAAACTAAGCAAACGTGAAGTTTAAGTTTAATTAAATTTTATTTAAGTTATAAAGCGTATAATTTTATTATTTTAAATAATTATCATTGTAAAATATCTAAAAAAAAATAGCTTATTTTAATTTATTTAATTTTATCTAAGTTTATGTCATATTTACAATCTACTATTAAATATAAGAATATTCTGTTAAAGTTAATGGAAAAAAAATAAAAATAGTTAAAACCAAGAATTTATATTATCTACACACACTTTTTATATAGAAGAGATATGACTATCTCGATCAAAAGTTAATTGAAGACGCAATTAATCTGTGCAGAAATTTTATTTGATTGGATGTTAGATGGTAAATTACACAAGAAATTAATAATAGAATAAAGAGTATTCTTCAATAATTATTATTAAATTAATTTTGATAAAAAAAAAATTAGCTTAAAAAAGTATTTTTTTTATCGATTAGTAGTATATTTTAATTTTTTCTTTTGACACACTATATTTTGATATTATTAAAACTACATAAATATAATTAAATAGGTATTGTTTGTTTTTTATTGGAGTTGTTTGTTTTTTTTTTCAAAATTCGAAATTAAACATATACAAACAAAACCTTACAGTTAAGAAATTTCTTAGAAAGATACTTTAATTGATGGAAAATGATAGATACAGCACAACTCACTATAATTATTTGTAAACTTGATTCTAGACTTACGCAAGTCTTTGCAATAATTTGAATGTATTGGATGCTAGCTAGAGATATATTAGATGATAATTTTCAAAATTTCATTATTTCTAACTATATTGAATTGGATAAGAATTGTATAACATATATGTTTTCTTTTTTAAAAAATATAGTATATTACATTTGATAATTCTTATTTAAACTTATGCCTATATAAAATTATTTCATTAATTTTTATTGGGCTTTAAGCCGAGCTGTAACAAAGTTTAATTAAATAGATCTTTACAAATAATACTTAATTTCGTTAAAAAAAAGTATATTTTTACGATCAAACATTTTTTTCAATTTTATAATTTTTGTGAAATTTTTTATATTTTTACGGCTTCGTTTTTTTTCTTTGTATTGTTTTCACATGTTTTTTAGATTTATTATGGGTTAACGTTTAGTTGTATTGATATATACTATTTTTTTATTGATACAATGAATTGTTTTCTAATAGTTTTTCCTCACACGGTATTTTTGTAATTATGAAACTTTAAAAAGCATAATTTTGAAAACTTAAGCACCTATGTTTGAAAAAAAAGACTATTTTATAAAATATCTTTAAAACAATAATAATTAATAAGACTTAAAATATTTATGAAAATATTATTTTATTTTTTTCTGATTTAAAATAAAATCAAAGAAATTAAGTATTTTGAAATAATAATAATAATATAATAACTTTATTTTGAAATTGAATATTTTTGAAAAAATTAATAATTTATTTAAACACTATTATACTACAATTTCACATTAAAAAGTAAATATATATTTACAATATTTTATTGATCGATTGATTTAATTAAATTATTTGAATAATTTTTGTATAAATTATTTCAACATATAAAAAATAAATTGAAAAGAATTCATATAAAAATAAAAATGATATATATATATATATATAATATATAAACTAGAACAAAAGAAATATCTCATAAAAGTCAAAAGAGAATTCGAAGACATAAAAGTCAATTAAGTACAACCCATCTATCTTCCTGTATTAAGTTTTCATTTTCATATCTATATATATACATATAAATGGATTAACTGGATGTATGTATACACAGAATTAGCTATCTATTAAAAATGAGAGTTGCAGTAGTGCTCGTGCTCGTGCTCGTGCTCGTGCTCGTGCATGTATGGAGTATTACGAGTAGCAATGAAGAACGAAGTGGGCAATGCATAGAGAGTGAGAGACAAGCTCTTCTTGGGTTTAAGAAAGGCCTTGTTGATAGAGACAACCGTCTATCCTCCTGGACAAGTAGCCGACGAGATTGTTGTACCTGGGAAGGAATCAGGTGTGATAACTTAACTCAAACTCATCATATTGTTGTGCTTAATCTTCGTACCAATGATTTGGATGGTGAAATTGGTCCCTCGTTGATTGAATTGAAACAATTGAGGCACCTTGATCTTAGTTCCAATAGCTTCACTATAATTCCAAAGTTTATTGGGTCTTTAACAAGACTCCGATATCTCGATCTTCGATATAATCCTTTTATTGGAGCTATTCCTTCTCATCTTGGGAATCTTACTAGATTGCATTCTCTCTATCTTGGTAGTCTAGAGGGTCAATTGAAAGCTGACAATCTCAAATGGCTTTCTCGTCTCACATCCCTCAGAGATTATAGCCTATCGAGAATTGATTTATCCAAAGCCATAGACTGGTTTCAATCAATTAAAGCAGCCCCCTCCTTGTTAAGTTTGACATTAGAGTTTTGTCAACTTCCGCAAGTAGATCTCTTGTCTCCTTCCAATAAAAATTCTTCTGATTCTCTCACAAATCTTGAAGTCTTCGACAGTTCCATACATCCTACAACAGTTCCTTGGTTGTTCAATGTGAGTATCAATCTTGTTAACCTCACCCTATATTATAGTAACGACGGAGGTCCTATTCCAAATTCGTTTGAAAATATGAGAAATCTTGAAAATATTTACTTACGTGGGAATGGATTTGAAGGAGAAATACCAAATTCATTGAGAAATCTTTGCACCCTTAAACAGTTGTCTTTGATTGGGAACATTTTCAATACAACACTCCATGATTTTTTAGAATGGCTTAGTGGTGGCTGCACTAAGGATTCTTTAGAAATTTTGGATTTGTCGTCAAACCAACTACGAGGATCCATTCCTGAAATGAACTCATTTCCCATCTTTCTAAGAGAATTACGAATTCGAGATAATCTATTAAAAGGACCACTCCCTAGTCTTTCAAAGCTGCCATACCTAAGAGAGTTGGATGTCTCTTCAAATTCCCTTTCTGGTCTCATCTCTGAAGTTCACTTTCACAATCTCTCCAACTTGGAGATACTACGCTTGTCTTCTAACTCCTTAGCAATAAAATTTAACTCCACTTGGATTCCACCATTTCAACTAACTTCTATATGGTTGAGCTCTTGCAAGTCAGGTCCGAAGTTTCCTAGTTGGTTGAAAACTCAAGTAAATATCAATTATCTCGATCTTTCACACAATGAGATCAAAGATACTATTCCAATGAATTGGTTTAGCAATTTGACTACGAAATTGTATTATCTAGATCTATCTTTCAATCAATTCCATGGTCATTTCTCATTGTATAATATGACTTCCCCAATGTTTCAACTAGATCTATCTTCCAATCAATTCCATGGTCCTTTTTCATTGTATAACGTGACTGCCCCAATGTATTATCTAGATCTTTCTTCCAATCGATTCCATGGCCCTATCCGATTGCACAATTTCACATCTGAAACACGTTTTCTTAATCTATCTTTCAATCAATTCTCTGGCCCTATCCCATCGTCTTTATCCTCTAATGAATTATATCTTCAAAATAATAAGCTCACCAGTTTAACGTCTTTCCTGTGCGAACCACGGCTGGTAGTTCATCACAAAATATATGTTCTTGACCTTTCAAATAATCTGTTATCTGGAAGCCTTCCTGAATGTTGGGGGAATTTGAACGACTTGGCTATTCTCAATTTAGGTCACAATAATTTATCCGGAGTTATTCCAAAGTCAATGGGTTTATTACTACAAATTCGAGTTTTGCAATTGAGGCACAACAACTTCTCAGGAAATCTACCCTCATCCTTACAAACTTGTGAGCAGCTTCAAGTTTTTGATATTGGAGATAATGCATTGGAAGGAAAAATCCCATTGTGGATTGGCCAAAAACTGACAAATTTGATCTTTCTGTCTGTAAAATCTAATCAACTCAGTAATCGTATTCCATCTAATCTATGTAATCTCCATGCCATTGAAATGTTGGACCTTTCCATGAATAGAATATTTGGGACTATCCCTCCATGTCTAGACAATTTTACCTCTATGGTGGAAAAACGAGATGACCATGAATTAGATACTGGAAGCTATATCTTTAGCGTGGATGTACCTCTTGGTGAGAATACTATATTACCCTTTGAATTAGTATCACTAGTGATTATGTGGAAAGGAGTGTACCTTGAGAATGAAAAGATTTTTAGATCATTGAGACTCATTGATCTTTCAAGCAATCAATTGACTGGACAAATTCCAGAAGAATTAACACATCTTGTTGAATTAATTCAACTAAACCTATCATGGAACAATTTGCATGGAGCTATCCCAAAGGAGGTTGGGAAATTGAGCAATCTACAATCACTTGATCTGTCCAACAACAAGCTCTCCGGTGAAATTCCCTCTAGCTTAGCAACAATATCCTTTTTGAGCTACTTGAAGTTGTCGAACAACCGATTGTCTGGAAAAATCCCCACAGGCACTCAACTACAAAGTTTTGAAGCTTCTAGCTATACAGGAAACCTTAGACTTTGTGGACCTCCTCTGCCAAAGTCATGCTTTGGAGATGAAACTTTACAAGGCAACCCAAATTCAAATCGTGATGAAAGCATTGTTGAAGACAGTGACAAATGGTTTGACATGAAACAGTTTCATATGGGAATTGGAGTTGGATTTATCATTGGATTTATTGGAGTTTGTGCCAACATTTTGCTTATAAAATCTTGGAGAATTGCCTATTTCCAATTCTTAAATAGCATGGAGAATTGGCTTTATGTGACAATTTCTATCAAAATGGCCCAATTGAAGAGAATGTTTTCAAATTAATTAGCAGGTAATGTATTATATACTTCGGTTTTTCTATGTTTTTAAATGGGCTAAAATCACTCTAGGAGGTTGCTATCAATTATTTTGCTTTTCTAATTTAATTTTTTTTTTGAATTTATGAACTGTGTACTTACAAAATAGCTTTGGATGATCTCATAAGATGGAGTGGAGCTATGGCGGTTTGAAGTTTCAAGAGCTTAAGTTCAAGTGCTAAAAGCAGATCAGTTTATTTGTAATTTTTAAATTGTCTCGATGCTTTATAATTTTACTGTTTTGTAATTTTTATTGTCGTGTGATTTTTGTTTATCTTTTTGGAAGATGAACAATCCACTAAAAATAAAACTTGTGCTTTTTAAATTATAAGGTTTTATTTTTTCAGCTACAACATATGTAATATCCGTTTTTTCGAAAGGACAATTTCGTAATTTTTTCACTGTGTGCATCTTTGTCTTTATTTTCTTTTCCTTTGATGGAATATTGGATATGTATGATTTCCAATGGTAATAAAATTCATGATTTCTCATGTTTGAGTTTTTTTTGTGGAATCACAACATGAGAATTATGTATTATATATTATTATAATGATATTTTATATTATTTAAATATATATAGTTGAATTACAAAATGTATAAATTCAAATTATAATATTTATATCTATATATAATAATAATAAATAAATAATCTATATATATATATAAAGGAGAGCTTCAAGGAGATGACGTGGCACTCTAAAATTACTCCAAACTATTTTTTCTATTTTCTCATTTAATCTAATTTTTTTATTCATTTTAATTATTAATTATTTAAACTTTATTTTTTTAAATATTTAAATAAGATATTTAAAAAATTTCAAATTCAAAACCAAAATATTTTAACAATTAAAAATATCAATACATATAAACATAATATTAATTTGCTTAAGAATTTATTTAGCTTCATGATTTGACTCTCAATTAGTCAAGTGAGTAATAATCAATAATTCAAGTTTCAAGGTATTCAATCTCTCTCTCTATATATATATATATGAATATATGTGTATATATATAAATTGTATATCTAAAATTGTTAGTTTATGTATATATATATTATATAAACAAATATAAAATTACGTTAAATATATATAGTTGAATTACAAAATGTATAAATTCAAATTATAATATTTATATCTATATATAATAATAATAAATAAATAATTTATATATATATAAAGGAGAGCTTCAAGGAGATGACGTGGCACTCTAAAATTACTCCAAACTATTTTTTCTATTTTCTCCTTTAATCTAATTTTTTTATTCATTTTAATTATTAATTATTTAAACTTTATTTTTTAAAATATTTAAATAAGATATTTAAAAAATTTCAAATTCAAAACCAAAATATTTTAACAATTAAAAATATCAATACATATAAACATAATATTAATTTGCTTAAGAATTTATTTAGCTTCATGATTTGGCTCTCAATTATTCAAGTGAGTAATAATCAATAATTCAAGTTTCAAGGTATTCAATCTCTCTCTCTATATATATATGAATATATGTGTATATATATAAATTGTATATCTAAAATTGTTAGTTTATGTATATATATATATATTATATAAACAAATATAAAATTACGTTAAATATATATAGTTGAATTACAAAATGTATAAATTCAAATTATAATATTTATATCTATATATAATAATAATAAATAAATAAATAATGTATCTATTTTTATTTATAACCTGTTGACAAAATACGAGATCCAAATGTCAATTTTTAACAATATATCATCCAAACAAGTAAACACAAGGTCCACGAGTTCATTTTAAAAAATAAAGGGTCCAAACAGGTAATCGGCTAAAATACAAAGTTCAAAATGGTGTGAACCCTTAAGTAAAACATAAATTATATATATTTATATAATTTACTTTCTATAAAGAATTTTTAACACTTTGAATAAATACATAGTCCAAAGGTTAATTTTTAAAAATAAAGAGTTAAAACGAGTAATCGGCCAAAGTATTGTGTTCAGATAACCGATCTATCTATTCCTATTTTTAACATTTTGACAAAACTTGAGGTCCACAAGTTAATTTTTAAAAATAAAAGTCCTAACGGGTAATCGGCTAAAATACAAGGTTCAAAATGATGTGTGTAATATCCAACATTTTCATAATACATTTATTTATAATAAATCAGAGTTTTAATACATAAAATGTACAACTTTACAAATTTAAGAAATAGTAATGGAAAAATAGTGTTTAAAATATGATTTTATGTTTTTAATGAGATTAAAGAAAGAGAAACTTGAGTAGTCAAGTATTGGACCCAAATGTCATATAATTTTAATTGGGGATTTTTATAAAAATTAAGAAAGTTTGGCTAAAGGGCTTATTTGAAAAGAATTTTAGTATTTTGGGTCCAAGTGTAATTTTTAAAAATAAATAAATAAATAAATAAATAAAATAAAATAAAATAAAAGGCTTCAGCCTTTCATTTTACCCGAGCCCCCCTCTCTCTCTCTCTCCTCAGAAAACCTCTCTCTCTCTCCCTCTCTCTCTCTCTCTCTCTCTCTCCTCTGCGTATTACTGTTGCCGACGACGCAGGAGTACTTTCCGGCCACCATTTTTAGCCACGCGCCGGACCGTTGGATTCAGAGGCCTCCGAACTATCGACCCACGCGGGAATCTAGAGCTCACTCGCCGATTAAACGCCTCAACCACTCGATTTAAGTTCGGCCACCCCCCGACTTCAAAGTTGCGATTCGGCCACCTCGGGCATCCGTTTGCCGATCCGTCACCACCATCGTGCTCCTCGTGTTGTGGGCTTCAAAACCCAATAACTTGTTCCTACATCTACCATAGTTGGGTGGTGGGCCCACCACGAGCCACCGCGATCCACCGTAGACCGACGGTCGAAACTTAGTGTTCGAGGTTCCGAAGTACGTTTTGAGTCTCAGAAAATCATCGTTTGACTTATTGTGGAACCCGATCATTTTGGTATAATTTCTTTAACCTATATATTGTGATTTAATTGTGATTGATTAGAGTAATTGTTATTATGTGTATTTATAGTATATAATTATATATTATTGATATATGGAATATTTTCTGTAATTTACTGGCTGTCTGGGATTATATATATTTTTGATACAGGTTTTGATTTTGGAATTGTCCACTTTATAGCCGTTGTGCTGTCTAATTTTCTAGAAAATATTAGATATTAAATCAAGTATAAAAATACATATTTAATTGATTTTATATTAATATGGAAATTATTATGATTAAGTAATTTTAATTATTATTGTTATTATTTTGTTAAGTAAATCAAGAATACATATTCATATATATATATATATATATATGAAAAGTATGATTTATAGTAAACCTATTATCTAACCATTATTATTGTATATTAATATTTGAATATTAAAATAATATCAAATATTAGTTTCCTACAGTTATTGATATTTGTAAGACCAGTGAAGTTTGGAGAAAGTATATTTATTATATCACTGGAATTGATATTATGACTAATTAATAATAATATAAATATTTATATTTATATTATTATCATTATATTGATTATTACAACTTTATGTTAAAAATATGATTTCTTTTATAAAATGACTATTTGAATATATACATCCATATACGTATTGCTATTGAAGTATTTTGTTATTAATATCGAAATAAGTTTAATTATAGACGATAATTATTATTTTTATTGGGATTATTATTATTATTATCATAAGGGTACATTATCTTATGAGCAAGGTTTAAAGCATGGTTTTATATGAAGATTTATTTGCATTACGTTGATAATAATTTATTATTATCATTTATATAGTTTCTGGTATTATTAATATACACTATCAATAGTGTATATTTATGATTTTGATAGAATTTAATAAATGATGTGCCTTGAATAGGATTTGTATGGATTTGATTGATTGACTCTTGGTGAGGAATTTTAAAATAAGCT
Organism: Humulus lupulus; assembly: GCF_963169125.1. Lineage (NCBI taxonomy): Eukaryota > Viridiplantae > Streptophyta > Magnoliopsida > Rosales > Cannabaceae > Humulus > Humulus lupulus. The sequence continues at coordinate 7,427,731 of NC_084798.1, forward strand.
AAGGACCTAAGGTAAGTAAATCTCACCTTTTGTGCTTAAGTATAAGATGCATGACTACATTGATTGTGTACATCTGATGAGTTAAGTATGGTATGATGATGATGCATATGATAAGTATGTGAAGAATGGTTATATGAACACCATAAGGGTGTTGTGTGATATGTAATTGATGAATTCTGTGATATGTGAAAGATGTCTTACTTGGTTAAGAATGATATGAATTATGTGCAAGTATGTGTTCTTATGTTGATGGATATGTGGATCACTCTATGTTCATGATTTGTTATATGTTATGATATATGAAGCGTTTAAGTTTTTAGGCTGGAAACCTTAGACCTGAGCCATAGCTCTACGTTAAGGTATAACAACGCCACCAACCCAAAGCTTCATGTATTATGACTAAAGATGTTTTGAGTTATATGAGATGTGATACAATGCCTTGATTGAATACCATCAACATGAATCATGAACATGAACATTGGCATTTCAGCATCAGCATGTATGCATGGCATGTACAGTTATGTGATACATTATTATGTGATATAAGACCATGCATATGAATATGAGAAAAGTTATGAAATGTCTTGAAAAGTTTTATGTAAAGTTAAACATTTTAATGACACAAGGCTTAAGCAAAGTGATAATAAGATGTTAAAAAGGGTGCCACTGTTTCGATGAAGCAATCAAGTAAGTTCAGTAAAGAAGACGGAGGTCTATTAAGGCTTATAGTGGCCGTCCACTAGTGTGGGCTAGGTCAGAGTTGACCATTCAGATATGTTTGCCATGTTCCCGTCTTTCTCCTCCATATGTGTAATAAGTATGGCAGCTATGGCAACGATGAAATGAGTGTTATGATGAGCCTAGCTGAGACGATGGCTAGCCGGAGGAGAACCCATGGGATTCTATATGATATGTGTAACAAGCCCTGCAGGCATTGGCTGATTCAAACAGTGTGCACAAGTGAAATCGGGCCCATAAAAATGTGAAACTAAAAGAAAGACCATAAAAGTAAAGTTTGAAAGTGCATGAGCAATAAATGAAATGCATAAGTATATAAGTCAACATATTAGTATATGTGCACTACAAACTCACGACATTCATGTGTATGTGTATGCATGAGATTTGCTTACTGAGCGTTAGCTCATTATGTTATTTTCCAACATTTTTCCAGGTGTGGCTTTAGCTGTTGAGCAACTTGTGGAGCACGGACTCAGTAGCAATGCAATAATGGTTTAGAGTTTTCATATGGCTGCCTTAAATTTAAAGTATTCATACGTGTAATAATTTCTTCTAATAAGTTTATATAAAAGTTTTAAATTTTTCTGTATTTCTTCGTATCATTTTATTTAATTCTTTTGGTCAAGTGCCTTACATACTCGTAAACCCTAGAATTACGAGTATGTGGCAGACGTACCCTACCTTAGGGACGTTACAATGTGAACCCTTACAAAAAACATAAATTATATATAATTTAATTTTTATAAATAATTTTTAACCTTTTGAATAAATATATTGTCCAAATGTTAAATTATAAAAATAAATGGTCAAAACGGGTAATCGGCCAAAATACAATGTTCAAATAATCGATATATTCAATCCTATATTTAACCTTTTGACAAAACACGAGTTCTAAAAGTTAATTTTTAAAACTAAAGGGTTCAAACGGGTAATTGCCCAAAATAAGTCTTATACAAAACATAAATTTCCATATACATAATTTAGATTGTTTATAAAAAAAACTTATGTAAAGTGTATAATAATGATAATAATAATAAAAAATAAAAGTACATGTACAACAAATTTTTTGAACTTTGTTTTCGGTATTTTAATTATTCAGAATTTTTCAAAAACTTGCAAGAGGTTTGATATACAATAGACACCATTATGAAGAAAAAAAATTGTGGTCAATATGCCCTCACGTGTCCATATAAAGAACATGTTGTACGAGTAGGGTGAAAAAAAATCTATATCGTAGCAATCTCTTAAAAGTATTTTAAAATATGTATATTTTGTAATAATTACAAAAGACTACGCGAAGCGCGGTTATGTTTTCTAGTTTGCATATAAAATAAAAGAAAAAAAAACAAAAAAATATATGGGGACCATTCATGTAAACGTCCATATATAACTTAGAACGGCTGATCACTTTTTTTTGGCCTTATTGAAAGCCTTTGCGGCTAATTTAATGTTTAAAATCAAGAAGAAAAATGAATATTTTGTTATAAAATAATTTATAAATTCTATAAATAAAAATAAATTGTGCATATTGTACATGTATCTCATTTTCTTGAAATGTTGCTCCTTGTTTTAGTTATTACTTTAAAATATTAACAAAACATTAATAGTTCTAAATTTATTATACATATCAATTTTCACGATATTTTATTTTCTTTTACAAATTTTGGTAGATATATTTTTATATTTTTTGCACTATATAAAATGATTTAAAGATGTTTGTGGGATATTTCCACCGACAAAAGACCATTGACTGACTTAGATGGCTAGTTGTGGACCATCTTTTATAATTATTGTGAAATTTTGGACCAAATTTTCTATCAAACTTTTGTCAACTAAAACAGTGACTTCTATGACGTGTTCTTTTCCTTTTTTTTTTTTTCTTTTTTTTTTCTATTTTAGTTTCTCATATTCTGATGTATATTTTGTACTAGACATTTTTTTTCCTAACTCTAAGACTATCACATATACCAAACAATCACTCGTGAATTAAGATCAACCCCACAAAAGAAAATAAAATATAATAATAAAAAAAGAAAGCAAGCAAATTAAAATAATATAAGTATGATCAGGTGGCTTAAATATCCAATTAGATGCCAAACATTTGTTATTAATCCAAAAATTAGAATAAGTAAGTTGTATATCATCGTCTTAATAGTATCTCACTGCTAATTGCTTTTTCCTCAAATCATATTATTATGTATATATATATATATATAGATGTAATAACAATGATATTTAATAGTTTAACTAAGAAAATGATATTATATATATATATAGACGTAATAATGATGATATTTAATCATTATAAAAACTTGATGAAATAAATTCTATAGTCCAAACATAAACACAAACACAAACATAAAGACAAAGATGAGATATCAAAAGAAGCCAACTTGGCTTGCCACCTTCCACTTGACATTCATTGCCATTTCCAAGCCCTCCTTCAGTTGTTCCTCTGTTGTAGAAGACTCACGGAGATTCTTGCACTTCACCAGTCCAGCATCGTACTCTGCAATCGTTTCAGCCATCTTCTTCTGAAGATCAGCCTTCTTCTTTTCTATTTTCATTGGGAATTCTTTGTCAACTACTTTACTTAACTGTTGATAGTAGAAATCTCTTGTGATCTTCCCTAGAGATGACTTCAGAAAATCCACCTCAAAGTAAGGCTCCCATTCTACAAATCTAATGTAGTGATACCATTGTTGAAGAAGATGTTTAGTGATGTCTATCACCAAAGTGGTATGCATCTCTTTCATCACTTTACATACAAAGAAGAAGCAGATGCTCTTCAATTCTCAGGAATAACCTCTTGTACTAATATCTCCATATTTGTGGCGCAAAGCTTTCATAGCAGAGACCAAATGAAAAGGTATAGAATAAACTTTAATATCAACAAGTATTAGATTACTAGATTTTATTCTCACCTTACTATTTATATATAATATGTAATTAATATCAACCACATAATTATAAATGATGTGGTCTTCACTTTAAAATATCAATGGCTTAAATTGAATACACAGCATTATAACTTTTGTGTATGTATACATCCTTGTGTAAGCTGCATTTTCCCTTTCGCATATCAACTTCTAATAAGGTACGTGTTATTTTTTACTTTTTAAAAAAAAAAATATGAATTTATCTTTTATTGACTAATATAGGAACCGTAAATTTAGTAAAAGTGTGTACATTTTACTTATGGATGATTTAGTTACCTTCATTTCTACACAGTTAAATTATCTAATTACTTGTTGAGATACCTGTAAGAAAACCTCTTAATGCTCAGAGTGAGGTGGTAGGAGGTTAATCTCGTTGTCATTGTTTGAGAGCTTAGTCATTTCTGTATTTGTCAGCCTATATCTTTATATTTATTTGTCTGAGTTTCCTTTGTTCTTCATTTGGTATCAGATTTCAGTCTTCCATGGCATCTTCGTCTTCCGCCAGAGCCTCCTCTGATAATCCCTCATCTTCTCCTGGAGCTAAGCTCTCATTTTCTCTGTGTTATCAAGTACCTTTATAAATAACTTCATGAAAAAAAAAATAGTACATTTTATTTGTTTTGATGCTTTAAAAAGATAAATAATAGTTTTGAGACCTTTCATCTCTTACACGACAAGGCAGGCAGTGGCGCCCACCGCAGTAGACTTCTTCAGTAGATTAGTGGGTGTTTTCCTTTTATACCCTTCTCTGTAGCATAAATGTTTTTTGATGCTTTCTTTATGGTATCTGGGTATTGAATTTGTGGAATTAGACTTTGAATGTGAGAGTAATTTCCTTTTAGAAATTTAAAAAAAAAAACAAAAGTATTTACAACCAAAATATACTTTAATAATCCAAAAGTTCTTGTTTAATATATTTTAACGGTTTGGTTTGTTTGGGTTTTTGAAATATACTTTTCAAATGTTATGTGTATGAAGAAAGTTCATGTTATTTATTTGATTTTTTCTTCTGTGTTTGTGTTTACTTGTGCATTGGAGAAGGGGAGACATGATACTGCATACAGGTGGTATAACTGATCTGATTGAACCAGAATCATTTGATGTTGATGAAAATGATTCATTGCCCCCTATTGCACCAGAATTTGATACACAGGAATATCAGTTGGCAGGTTAATTTCAACCAATATGACCTGGCATCTCAGTGGAAATTTCACCACAGGAGCATCATCCAATGTTGTCCCGAGAAGGCAAAAATATACAACTTGTGAGATGAGCATAATTGAAGCAAACGAGGAATCTCTGTCAATTCCAACAGATGAGCGCAGTTGAAGCAAATGAGGAATCTTTGACAAACTATTGTGGCAATAGGTTACAACTTAAACAATACAAGACAGCATAAATTAAGATGAAATACACAAACTGAGAGGATCGATCGTCCTATGAAGTACGTACATACACATAGAGAAATACATGTTATCAGTAGAAATCTTTATTAGTTGGTCCACTTCATGATGCTCTTCTTCAGTCTCCCAATCTTCACTTCTACTGTCACAAGAATCCAATCCATAGTGTTTTCAGTGAAACGAAAAAAAGCATGCCTCCAGTTTCTGTTGAAAACAAGACTCCCAATTAATCCCCATAATCCAGCTGCATATCCAAGTGTTACCACACAGTAAAACCATATTCTTTCGATCCTACTTTCTTTGTAGTCATCATCATCTTCGTGGGCATTTTTTCTCCGATCATCATCTCCAGAACATTTCTTTGGCAATGGGTCTCCACACAGTTCATCGTTGCTAGCATAGATATTTGGATCATCCAGTGTTTGAAGTTGAGGTCCTGTTGGAATCTTGCCTGACAGATTGTTGTAAGACAAGTCGAGCTTGTTTAGTGACATCAAATTGGCCATACTTTGGGGAATTGCACCAACAAGTTTGTTGTTTGAAAGGTCAAGAGACTCCAAGGACTTCAACTCTTCAATATTGTTAGGAATATTGCCTGACAAATGATTATGGGACAAATTCAAACCACGCAAGGCAGATAACACACATAGCTCTTTTGGAATTATCCCAACTAGCTTATTGCTTGAGAGGTCCAAATTATCAAGAAGTAGCAGTATTTTTGTATACTCTAAGTCTCTTCCTTTTAACACTTGTGAAACCTTCGCGCTTTCCCATCCAGATACATTTAACTCTTGTGAAACCTTCACTACAATCATTCCAGTGAGTTTGCCAAAGCAATGAGGAATTTTTCCTCTCAAATTGTTATTTGCAAGGTCTAAAATGCTCAGTGCCAAGAGCTTGCAAAAATTTAAAGGGATACTTCCACTAAACGTATTCTTGCGTAACCTCAAAATTGTTATGTTCCGGAAGCTATGTCCTCCAATCCAAGTTGGTAGAGGTCCAGAAAAGTTATTATCGCCAAGATCAAGAAGCATCATTTTAGAGCAACTCCTCAAGGCCAAAGGAAGTTCCCCATTAAAGATGTTATTATTCATATGCAATCGTTTCAGTTGTGATAAGTTCCCCATTGAGCTTGGAATAGTCCCTGACAACTTATTGTATGAAAGATTGATGACTTCCACGGATTGGCTCCCTCTCCAACAATTAGGCAATATCCCAGAAAGCTTGTTTCTCGAAAGATCTAGAGTGTCTAAAGATTCTACTTCGCATAATGACTCTCGAATTGAACCATTTATCAGATTGTTGCCAAGATTTAAATACCTCGCAGAAGACAAAGAACCAATATTCATAGGAAGGTGTCCGCTGATTTGGTTCATAGAGAGATCCAGAAAGACGATGCTTGACATGTTCTGAAGCCATTTTGGAAATGTTCCAATAATATTAGCATTTGAGAGATTCAATTCAACGACTTTCTTTTGTGTCTGAAGCCATTGAGGGACTCCATGAGACCCTACAACTTTACAAGAAGCCATGTTGATGTCATAGAGACTAAAAGGAGGAATCCAATTTGAATTAATTTGACATGAGAAGTTGTTGGAATCAATGAGCAACGCTTCCAACCTTGTAAGGTTAGCAAAGTGATCCTCAGATACAATACCTTCCAATAAATTTGATGAGATATCCAAAGATTGTAGGAATTCTAATTTTCCAATTGATTTAGGCAAGCTTCCATTTAATTGATTTCTAGAAAGATCAATACCCCTCACCAATGACAAATTTCCCAGTGTTTTTGGAATGACCCCATTCAAATTGTTATATGAAAAATCTAACCCCTCTACGACTAATAATTTTCCCAATGTTTCTGGAATGACCCCATTCAAATTGTTAGATGACAAACCTAACCACTTTAAGACTGACAATTTTCCCAATGTTTCTGGAATGTTCCCAGTCAAATTGTTAAATGACAAAGCTAAACACTCTAAAACTGACAATCTTCCGATTGTTTTTGGAATAATCCCAGTCAACTCATTGTATGAAAGATCAATTTTTCTCAAACTCGACAATCTTGCCAAAGATTCTGGAATTGACCCTATTAATTGATTGGCGGATAGATCTAATACTTTCAAAAATGAAAGTTTTCCAAGTGATGATGGTATTGGACCATGAAATAAATTATGGGAAAGGCCAAGGTACCATGAAAATTTTAGTTGCTTTGACCAATCAGGCAAAGGACCACCCATTTCGTTATCTTCTAAATTTAATATCTCTAGATTATATTTGATGCATTTTCTTGAATTTTGATGAGGCTCTAACACTTCTCTAATTTTGTTTACTGATAAATCTAATAACTTCAAGGAACAAGCATTATTTATTATGTACAGCAAGCCACCTTCTCCTTCAAAGCTATCATAATTATTCCATGCCAGATTAAGGTAAACAAGGCTCTGAAAATCACCCAACCAGGTTGGAATTGAGGAACTAGTATAGAAGGTGGACGAAAGATCAAGTACTTCAAGAGAAGTCATATTTTTTAGACCATTAAGAATTGATCTTCCGAGAAAATTCCCGGAAAGGTCTAGGTATCGAACACTAGCAGAGAAGGTGGAATTGATCGAACGCCAAGAAAAATTGACCATATTAAGACTACAACCAGATAGGTTGATATGTGACAGAGAAGGAAGGTTGGTGAGCACCTGCATTAAATCTGATGCATTCCCACAATTCATACCATTCATATCAAGGTATTGGAGAGACAAAAGATTTGAAGCCCACTGGAAAGTAGGAGTACTAACATGGAAAAGACCATTAAGATCAAGAACTTGCAAGCTAGTAAGATTTTCAAATTGAAGAGAAATCAATCCACCAAAATTCGCCTGAGACAGATTTAGATACTTTAGATTCTTCATTGAGCCAAAGAAGTTGGGAATCTTGCTATAATTGAAGTTGTTTCCGCTGAGATCCAAGTAGTTGAGATGTTGCAGCTCCAACAAATTAGAGCTCAACTCATTAGCTTGTAAGTCAGGCAGATGAGTATAAGGTGAATATGAATATGAATAATCTTCATTGCAGTCTACGAGTGGATATGAATAAGAAACAAGTGGATATGAATAATTTGAAAATGAGAAATTCATTGATGAGGATCTGAGATGGAGCTTGACAACATGACCCGTGGTTTCATTGCAGGTTACTCCTTTCCATTGGCAGCAATCTTGACCTTGCCAGGAGGACAACTTGTGTGAAGGATCTTGAAAGCTTTGTTTCAAGTTTAGGAGAGCTTGTCTCTCTTTTTCGATGCAGCCAAAGGTAATACCACTCATGTTTGATATGCATACACAGAGAAGAACCAGGAACAATAACATTTCTGTGCTATGATGCCTCCCCATGTTTAATCCAAAACAGGCTTTCAATTGAAAGACTTTCCTTTGTGTCTGAAGCCATTGGGGGACTCCATGAGACCCTACAACTTTGCAAGAAGCCATGTTGATGTAATAGAGACTAAAAGGAGGGATCCAATTTGAATTAACTTGGCATGAGAAATTGTTGGAATCAATGCGCAACTCTCCCAACCTTGTAAGGTTAGCAAAGTGATCCTCAGATACAATACCTTCCAATAAATTTGATGAGATATCCAAGGATTGTAGGAATTCTAATTTTCCAATTGATTTAGGCAAGCTTCCATTTAATTGATTTCTAGAAAGATCTAACCACATCAATAATGACAATTTTCCCAATGTTTCTGGAATGACCCCATTCAAATTGTTATATGACAAACGTAACCCATCTAATACTGATAATTTTCCCAATGTTTCTGGAATGATCCCATTCAAATTGTTATATGACAGGTCTAACATCTTTAAGACTGACAAGTTTCCCAATGTTTCTGGAATGACCCCATTCAAATTGTTATATGACAGGTCTAACCACTTTAAGACTAACAATTTTATCAATGTTTCTGGAATTACCCCATTCAAATTGTTATATGACAAAGCTAAACACTTTAAAACTGACATTCTCCCGATTGTTTTTGGAATAATCCCAGTCAACCCATTGTGAGAAAGATCAATTCTTCTCAAACTCGACAATCTTCCCAAAGATTCTGGAATTGACCCTATTAATTGATTGAAGGATAGATCTAATACTTTCAAAAATGAAAGCTTTCCAAGTGATGATGGTATTGGACCATGAAATAAATTATGGGAAAGGTCAAGGTACCTTGAAAATTTTAGTTGCTCTGACCAATCAGGCAAAGGACCACCCATTTCGTTATCTTCTAAATTTAATATCTCTAGATTATATTTGACACATTTTCTTGAATTTTGATGAGGCTCTAACCCTTCTCTAATTTTGTTATGTGACAAATCTAATACCTTCAAGGAACAAGCATTATTTATTATGTACAGCAAGCCACCTTCTCCTTCAAAGCTATCATAATTATTCAATGCAAGATTAAGGTAAACAAGGCTCTTAAGATCACCCAACCAGGTTGGAATTGAGGAACTAGTAGCATAGAGAAAGGTGGACGAAAGATCAAGTAATTCAAGAGAAGTCATATTTTTTAGATCATTAAGAATTGATCTTCCAAGATAATTCCTGGAAAGGTCTAGGTATCGAACACTAGCAGAGAAGGTGGAATTGATCGAACGCCAAGGAAAATTGACCATATTTAGACTACAACCAGATAGGCTGATATGTGACAGAGAAGGAAGGTTGGTAAGTACCTGCATTAAATCTGATGCATTCGAACAATTTACCGAATTCATATCAAGGTATTGGAGAGACAAAAGATTTGAAGCCCACTGGAAAGTACGAGTACTAACATGGAAAAGATCATTAAGTTCAAGAACTTGCAAGCCAGTAAGATTTGCAAATTGAAGAGAAATCAATCCACCAAAATCGGCCTGAGACAGATTTAGATACTTTAGATTCTTCATTGAGCCAAAGAAGTTGGGAATCTTGCTATAACTGAAGTTGTTTCCGCTGAGATCCAAGTAGTTGAGATGTTGCAGCTCCAACAAATTAGAGCTCAACTCATTAGCTTGTAAGTCAGGCAGATGAGTAGTAAACCATTGATAATAATCTTCATAATAATCATAAGAATAATAAGGTGAAAATGGATAATCCATTGATGAGGATCTGAGACGAAGCTTGACAACATGACCCGTGGTTTGATTGCAGGCTACTCCTTTCCATTGGCAGCAATCTTGACCTTGCCAGGAGGACAACTTGTGTGAAGGATCTTGAAAGCTTTGTTTCAAGTTTAGGAGAGCTTGTCTCTCTTTTTCGATGCAGCCAAAGGTAATACCACTCATGTTTGATATGCATACACAGAGAAGAACCAGGAACAATAACATTTCTGTGCTATGATGCCTCCCCATGTTTAATCCAAAACAGGCTTTCACTTGGTCTCTGTGCTACAAAACAGTGCATAATATAGACTTGTTTGCCAAAAGCTATGATTAATAAATAAAGAGGAAATTACATTATATATGGGATTTTTCATAGTGTGCAAAAATATGGCTTTTTTTTAATAATTTTCACTTTTATGGGATTATTTTCCCATATTTTTGTATAAAAATTGGTTTATGCCATAGTTTTACACTTAATCAAATTTGGAAGGGTATGTTTGTAATTTGATTATTATTTTTTTAGGTTATTTGTTTTTTTATATTGTTTTTATATTACTAATTTTATATTAAATTTTTCTTTGGTTGTTTTGCAAATTTTTTTTGTAATATGAATTGTTTCTAAAATATTATTTATTTATTTATTATAAACATATTTTTTTTTAAGATTGAGTAGGGTAACTAGTTACTTGATTGATTTATCTGATCTTTTATATGTAAACATTAAAAAAGATGCTCTAAAAGTGTAAATAACACTTTATAATCTTCGGTCGTAAAACTTCAATATGAAACATATCAAAATCAACACATATATACTAAATAAAAAAAAAATAGGTAAACAACGTAAAAATGTAACATGTTGAATTATTTTGAACTATTCTAAGGAAAAAATGCAATCACTATTTATAGATGTAAGAAAATATATATACACAATCCAAATGTTGAAAAAAAACTGTAATGGGGAGATCATACCTTCAGCCAAGTGACCTGAAAACTCAATGTTGTAGACGCTATTTTTCTTTCTTCTGTGTTCTTCTAAGTTCTCTAACACTTTTATAATAGTTGTTATGTTATAATTTTCTGAATTGAGTGGCTGAACCTGGCAAACAAAACATACTATTTATAAGCTTTCCATTGGAACTTTTGGACCCGTTACCACTTGAAATGAGATACATTATTAATTGAATACATGTTTTTTTCCAGGAAATTACATTGAGACATGATTCTTTAATAATATTTTAATGACAAAAAAATGTTTGGACCACCTGTTTTTGGAAAATGAAAGGCTTTGGTTACTTCTCTCACTTGGTCCATACATTTGATATTATCCCTCATGGTAGACTATATTAAAGGAACTAATTTATTTGTCAAAACGCGTTAATTAGATTGATATCTTCTTTATGAATTGACACCATTTATTTCAACTTTTTAGTCAACATCTGTCTCCAAAAACACATGCTGGAGTATTTATTTCTAAAAAATTATATTTATTGATATTCCTATATTTATCACGTGTGTTCAAAAAAATACAAAAAAAAACTATTTTAATTCATTAAAAATTGGTATAGACATAATTGATAAATAAAAACTATTTTATTTAATTAAAAAAACATCTATTTTTAAATCTAAATATATATAAAATTAAATCATAAATCTTGATGCTAAAGTGGATTGGTTAAAGGTGATCCATTATGACAATTATTTTATAGGGACTTCACTTTAAGTCTTATTAGTGGGGCTCTCAGTGTTTCTCGACCCGTGAACAGTTTTTGGCGTAATTTTCTTTTTATGACCATGTATATTGTAGCTATTTAGAGCATCTTGCAAATTTTTAGAAAATTCTGAATAGTTTACAGTGTTGAAAATTAGGTTCAAACATTTTGATTTTCACACGCATAAAAAAAATTAGTCACGTGTGCAACAACATGTTTGAGCTTAATTTTCGGTATTGTAAACTATTTAGAATTTTCTGAAAATTTGCAGAATGCTCTAAATAGCTACAATATATACGGTCATAAAAAAAAATCGCGCCGAAAACTGTTCACGGGTCGAGAACACTAAGAGTCTCACCGATAGAGCTTAAAGTGAAGCCCCGATATAAGAATTATCTTATATATATATACATACATACATGTTTGAACCTAGTTTTCGGTACTGTAAACTATTCAGAATTTTCTGAAAATTTGCAGGATGCTCTAAATAGCTACAATATACACGGTCATAGAAAAAATTTGCGCCGAAAACTGTTCACGGGTCAAGAAACAATGAGAGCCCTACCGGTAGGGCTTAAAGTGAAGCCCCTATAGGAGAATTGTCCTATATATTTATAGGGGAATTCTCCTATAGGAGCTTCACTTTAAGCCTTATCGGTAGGGCTCTCAGTGTTTACAGCCTGTGAACAGTTTTCGACGCGATTTTTTTTTATAGTATGTGGCAACATTTTGCTCATAACATCTTGGAATTGCCTATTCAAGTTCTTAAATAGTATGGGAGACTGGCTTTATGTGACAAATTCGATCAAAAATGACAAAAATTGAAGAGAATATTTTCAAGTTAATTATAGAAGGTAATTAGCTTCATTTTCGGTCTTATATTTTTCTGTTACAGCTCACACCATATGTTAGTCTAGATTGCCACACACGTTACTGTATAAATTAACTAATTTTCAAAAAAGAGTTTGCTTTTAATTAAGTTTGTTATTAAATAGTTCATATATATATATATAAATTTAATTGGACATAATAATGAATTATCAATATCATTCACAAATAAATGCTCAAATTATTATAGAGGAATAGTTCACTATCATTGTCACCATTTTTTCTCTCTTCCCCGACCCCATTCCCAAGTTGCTTGAATATTAGTAATAAAGAAATTTCTTAGAAAGATATACATCATGTTGTCACTTTATTATAAAGTCTTTGCAGAAATATTATTGTGTATTAATTGGATGTTAGAGGTAATTAATTAATACGAGACTATATGAGAATTTTACAAAATTAATCTCTAACTAGATAGAATTGCATGGATGAGAATTTTTACTATATGTATATATGAATACTTTTACCGTGTACATCTTAATCGGTGCATATTTTATATGTTTTTGGTTCGCGAACAGCTTTTAGCGCGATTTTTTTCATGACCATGTTTATTGTAGTTATTTAGAGCATTCTGCAAAATTTGAAAAAATTCTGAATAATTTACAGTGCTGAAAACTAGGTTTAAATAGGTTGTTGCACGCGTGACTAATTTTTTTATGTGCGTGGAAAACAATCTATTTGAACCTAGTTTTCGGCACTGTAAATTATTCGAAATTTCTTGAAAATTTACAAGATGTTCTTAATAACTACAATATACACGGTCATAAAAAAATCACTAAATTTATAGATTACCATATAATTATCATTCATATAAGGGTTTATACTTTTTTGGACCCTGTATTTTGTCTTATTACTTGTTTAGACCCTGTGTTTTGACAAATTACTTTTTGGACCCTATGTTTTGTAAAATGGTTAAAATAGAACCCTAAACTCAATTTTGATAGAGAAAAAATTCAATATAACAACACAATTTTTAAACAGAATGATTTTATTTTTGTTTTGAATTTTTAGTTTGGTAAATTATTTGTGATTTTAGTTGAGAAATCATTGATCAAAATCATGTTTATGGTTTTATTTTAACTATTTTGCAAACATAGGATCCAAAAAAAATTTTGTCAAAACATAAGGTCCAACCAAATAATGGGACAAAATACATAGTCTAAAAAAATATAAACCCTTCATATAATTTATATAAATATATATATTATTTTGAAATATAGATTGATGACCCTATGATTCGACTCTCGGCTTTGAATTTTTGATGAAGTTATCTTTTAATTCAAAAAGAGAAAAGAAGCTCCAAAGTAAAGACCAAAAATGCCAAAAATAAATTTATAGAAAACTATATTTATATAATTTTCATTAATTTCAATCAAAGATGGATTAGTATCTATTTAGCATTTGCATTTTATTGTAATTACTCGAGATATAATGAGAACGAACGTGATATATTAATTAATGTGTGTTATTATTACATGAGAAAAGTTTTTCTTTTTAAGTCTTCCCAAGTTATTTATTTATTTTACTTAAATATTATGTCTAAAATTATACTTTTCTTTGCCTTGCAAATGGGTGAGACATTGTTGGCCCACATAGATATAAATTCGTCAAATAGCTCATATATAAATTTAATCGGAGAATAAAAGAATTATTGTTTTCAAAATCATAAATTAATAATTGACTATCATCGTCACACTAATTTCTATCTTCTTTTCTATGGACTAGTTCACATACATAAAGTTAAAGACCCTTACTACTAAAAAAAAAAGGTAATTTGATTAATATTTAATTAATAAATAAAGTAATTAATACCAATAATTAATTTAGAATAAATAATATTTTTGTCTCTCGAACTATGACCACTGTATGATCGTGTCCCCTGAATGATTCACGATGTTAAAAATCCCCCCCCCCCCGAACTATGCGTGTTACTAAAATATGGGACTTCTGTTAGATTCTGTCCTATGTGACTGATGGATTGATGACGTAGCATTTTGTCTGGTTATGTGGCAGTGACATGTGTAGAACAATTATCAATTTTGCCCCCCGAACTTTGACTACTACCATATTATACCCATTTTATAAAAATATATATATATGTTTTTTTCTTAAAAATAATAACTAAATCTTTAATAAATAAAAAAAATTTAATTATCAACAAATAACTCTTTTTTACTTTTTCTTTTACAACATTAATTAAAACTATTTTAGAATTAACATTTAAAATAAATACTAAAACAAAGAAAAAACTTTTAATTGAAGAGGTGGACGAAAAGCTTAAATAAATAAATAAAAATTTTAATTTAAGAGGAGAAGGACAAAGAGGAAAAAACTTTGTTTTATGATTTATTTTTTAATTTTTATATTAAAATAGATTAATTTTATATTGTAAAAGAAAAGAAAAAGTAATAAAAAAGTTATTTGCTATTAATTAGATTTTGAATTTTATTTAATTAATTTGAAACTTTTAGTATTGTTTATTTTCTTAATTTTTTAAAATGATTTTGTTTTTTAATTTTTAAGGATTTAATTATCATTTTTAAAAAGAAAAAAATTAAATTAGTCTTAATAAAATTGGTACAATTCGGTAGTAGTCAAAGTTCGGGGGGCAAAATTTTGAATTATTCTACACATGGCACTGCCACATCAAGAGACAAAATGTTACATCATTAATCTGTTATCCACCTAGGACGAAATCTAATAGAAGTCTCTTATTTCAGTAACGTGCATAGTTCGGGGGGAATTTTTAATATCGCAAATCATTCGGGGGCCACGATCATACAATGGTCATAGTTCGGGGAGCAAAAATGTTATTTATTCATTAATTTATTATTATTAATTATTTATTAATTAATTTAATAATTTATCAATATTATTATATAATTATTTACATAAAATAATAATAAACACAATTTATTAATTAAGTTTAGAAAAAAATTAATTCTAGGGACTTTCACCTTCCACACTCCATAAATATAAAAAATTTCATGACCCTAAATGTGTGACATGAAAAGTCTTCTAAAACTTTTCAATAAGAAATTTCATAGTCTGTAGGTGATATAGCATGCATTGTTGATCACTTTATATAAAGTACTATAAACAAAACAACACGACTATTTCATTTCGTTTAATATATCCCTAAAGTTGAGCGTACATGCATATCAATTCAGAAATTTGATTCACTAGTACAAAATTGAGCGTTCTCTGCGATTTTTTTCCATAATACACTTTGTTTTTTGGAGTAATGGGAACCGCGGTGTAATCTATTGCAGAGAAAAATTTACGAAAAAGCTGCAGTGAAAAGTATAAAAACCGCAGCGATTTTTTTATATAAAATTATTTTTGTTTTCTTTTCATATATATAGTTGTTGGTATTAAATAAGAAAAAAATAAGAATACGCATTGGAATAGGTCATTTAAAAAATTTATTAATACCTGTCAGGATCATACATATATAGATATATTAAATTACACATAAAATAGATAAGAGATTACCCACCTATCAAGTGTCCTTGAATTTTTTTCGTAAAAATCAATGATCTTCCTATCCTTATGAAAGCTCACACCTTAGTCTTCCAAGTCAATCCTCTAATACACAAGGACGTGTGTGGGCACGTATGATTCGAATGTTGATTTAGACTTTCTAGATGTACTCAACACATGAGAACTAGTAGAGAGAATTGAGAAAATAAAGGTTATATAAATTTCTAGAATTTCAGATTTAGAAATATATATTGTTTATTTTCTTAGAGAGTCTGATAGTAGAAAAGAATGACTTATTTCCCAATTTATAAAGATAATTAACTAATTTAATTCATTTTATTAACTAATTTAACAAGGTTTAAAACCTTTGTCTAAAAGCTTATTTCCCCTAACTCAAACATTACAAGAATTCTCACAATTTTTTAGAAATAGCTTTCTGGAATTATCAAGCCTCTAAGTGTTTTCTAGCCAAGTGCTCTAATGGACAGAAAAATTGTGTCTTACAAGTGAGTAATACACTCCTATTTATAGAGTTTAGAGACACTCTTTGAATTTCAAATTCTACCAACCCCTATGGCTGTTACCAATGATTAATTGGATGATTATGGAATTAAAAATGAGATTTTGGAGTTATTTGTGTTTTTTGAGTCGTTCATAAAGGTTAGAAAAAACTGAAATTTGGTTAGTCGGACAGTGTGGCTGCGCCCACGGGCATTGCTGGCCGCGGCCATGGCTCTCTATCCCCTAAGCCGCGGCCACTGCCCAATTTCAGCACAAAAAAATTATGTTGTTTTTCCAAACGGTTCCAAATCATTCTCAATTGATTTTGTAACCCCCAAAACACATTATTGGGAGTTAAAATTATATCTCTAACTGTCATGTCACATATGGTTTTAAGAAATTCAACTCAAAATTGTGTAACAACAAATCTATCAATAATGGACAATATTTGTAACACCAAATATGTTACATATTTAGATATTCACATATATCTAAATATTATAACTCTCTTTTATATATTACAATATGTGACACTTTTTATCACATTTATTTACTCTAAAACATTATATTATAAAATAATATAACAATTACTATTGTGTTGTGTGATAAATTAAATTTGAAACTATTAGAAAGACCTAATTTAAAGAAAATAATTAAATAGGCTTTAAATTTTATAAAATTTAGAGAGTAGTTATCAAGTCTAAAATTTCAAGAACTAAATAAATTATTTACTTAAAAATGATACACTTTAAATTATTTTACATGAAGTGAAAAACCTAAGTTTTAGCCAATCTTTTCAGTTTTACAATTTTTATCTTGATTTATGCTTGTATATTAACTAAACAGTTATAAGAGTTGACACACAACAATTACAAGCTTCATCTGCACTGAAAACACATTTCAGCCGACTAGTGCTTGGGTTCCCTGAACCAAGGTAAGAACTCTTACTATATTCAGAAGCAATTTTACATAAACCAGTTCAAGATTCAATATGTAAAATCTGTACAAACTATCTCAATATACAATGAAGCTAATTACCCTAATCAACCAAATCCCTTGGTTATTATTAATGCAAGATCCCCTTGCTTCAATGGTGAACTCCCTTCAACAATGTCTCAAACCCGAAAACCTTCGAATCTACACCTTCAAGACCCAGCTAAACTCCTTTAGCAATTACGGCTTGATCCAGGAGCTTGCACAAAAACCTCCAGCCATCTTCAATGGAGTTTCTTGAAAACACCTGCAAAAAAATCAATGAAAGAAGAAGAAAGAAAACAGAGCAAAAACACCCAATCCAATGTGTCGAACAAAGAGAGTTAGTTGTAACTAATTAACCAGCCCAATATATATCCTTGGCTGTAATTAGGTATAATCCCGAACCAACTAACAGCTGTAACTCACTAACAGCCTTGCTTTCCACACATGCTGACGTGGAGTCTAACTAAAAACAAATATACTCCAGACATAACAAGAGTCCATTCCAAACGCGACTGGACCTAATTTGTCATACACAAAATATTGGTCCTTACATGAAGAAAATATGTGTTTAACAAAATCGATATATCTCTCAAATAAGAATGGCAATGTCTCATCATTTTTCTCCATGCAAGTAGAAGATGTAAGACACACAAGTTTTACCAGATGATCAATTCACCTTTGCTAGTTTCTCTCATCAATTTTAATGGAGAAAGCTTTTGTGATTGGTCAGTTACTCTAAGATTGATCGATCTTTGACAAGAAACAGAATGGTTCAATTATGAATAATAAAAACAAACACAAAAGATGAGTTGTACAAACGTATATGCTTCACGTGCTTGACTAGACTTGGAAATGTGTTGTTGGTCCTACTCTGCATTATCTTTATCAGAAGACTTTATTGGGTAAGTCTTGGTCAATAATCATTAATTACCCTTTTGCACTTGTTTCGCACGTCATATATAAAAAGAATAGAGAAATTTCTGTTTATATCCTTAATAATATACTCTATTTAATCATTTGACAAATTTAACAAGTATATAAAATATATGTTATTTTTAATAATTTTGATTATAGTACTGATTTTATTATACTTCTCACTCTCTCTTATATTAATGTGCACTCATGATTAATTTTTGTATTCTACATAAAAAAATTTAAGGCTTTAAATATGTTAAACGTATAGATCTCGAAAAAATACTAAGATTAAAAAAATTAACTAAAACAGACATTTAAGCAAAAAGTTATAGCTCACCAAAATTTTAGTCAAATTTCAACGCAGAGTATCGATGTACTATTGATTAGTTGAGAAATATGATTAGGAGAGAATATTTGAGAGAATTCTATTTCTCTATATTATTGCTCAATAAAACATCAATGAAATAGTGTACACATATATACAAGAGAAAGGGTCTGTACAACTACTAGCCTATACATGTGTAAGCTCAATTCAGAGGCACTAGAAATAAAGGACTAAAATAAATATACACTAATAAACAATGTAATAGTTAATTAGTCTTAACAGCCCCCCTCGAGCTCATTGGTCTGGGAAGAATGGTGAGCTTGGACCTTAGTGACAAAAATTGTTGAGTAGGTAAAGGCTTGGTTAAGGCATCCGCAATCTGTTGAATGGAAGGTGTGTAACGAATAATGAGATGTTTGGCAGCAACTTTTTCACGGACAAAATGAAAGTCCAATTCAATATGCTTAGTTCTAGAGTGCAAAACAGGATTGGAACTCAGATAAGTAGCACCAATATTGTCGCAGAGTAGTACAGGAGGCAAAGACAATGGGTCTGCAAGTCAGAAAAGAGAGCCTGCAACCACAATAGTTCAGCAGTGCCATTGGCAAGACTTCGATATTCTGATTCCATGCTAGACCTAGAGACAACCCGTTGCTTACTAGAAGACCAGGAAACCAAATTCAATCCATGAAAAATACAAAAGGCATTTGTGTTGCGCCTATCACTCGGGCAGGAGGCCCAATCAGCATCTGTATAACATAGCACACTAGAATCTGCCGAGGATTGATAGTGAAGGCCATAATCAATAGTGCCCGACAAATAACGTAGGATTCGCTTGACCGCAAGCCAATGGACATCAGTGGGCGAATGCATAAATTGGCAGGCCTTATTGACCGAGAAGGCAATATCAGGACGCGTCAAAGTACAATACTGCAAGGCACCAACAATGGACCGATATTGAGAGCCATCAACAAGAGGCACACCTGAAGAAATGGATAGACTCTGAGAAGAAGACATAGGAGTGGCCATCTATTTAGAATCCAACATTTGAGCACAGGCAAGAAGGTCCATGATGTACTTGGACTGACTAAGATGAAGACCAGTAGGAGTGCGCTGAACCTCAACACCCAAGAAATAGTGCAGATCACCAAGATCTTTAATAGAAAACTCACGACCCAAAGTGGTAAGCAAGGCTGAGATATGAGAGGCATTTGGGCCAGCAACGATAATATCATCAACGTAAATAAGTACAACTATATAACAGCCAGGTTTGGAAAGAACAAACATAGAAGAGTCGGAGTGAGAACTAAGAAAACCTTTGGCCAACAAAGAATAACTCAGTTTAGTATACCAGGCGCGTGGTGACTGCTTCAATCCATTGATAGATTTGTCCAATTTACAAACAAAATCAGGGTGTGTAGAGTCAATGAAACCCGGTGGCTGAGACATAAAAACTGCTTCGGTCAACTCACCAAGAAGAAAGGCATTTTGCACATCTAATTGGCGAAGACACCAACTATGTTGTATAGCCAAAGAAAGAATGATGCGAATTGTAGTAGGCTTTACAGCCGGGCTAAAGGTTTCAAAATAATCGAGGCCCTCCGTTTGACTATATCCCTTGGCAACCAAACGAGCCTTGTATCGATCAACCTCATCATTTGGCTTAAGTTTCAACTTATATACCCACATGCAACCAATAACATGAGAGGCTTTACTGGCAGGAACCAAATGCCAAGTCTGATTTTTATGTAAAGCAGCAATTTCAGCTCTCATAGCATGTAGCCACACCTCAGATTTAGCAGCCTCACAATAAGAAGTGGGTTCAGGAGGAGAGGCAGCATATACACTCAGTAACAAGCGAGGTTTATGAATGCCAGCTTTAGCTCTTGTCACCATAGGATGCAAATTGGAGGGGCAGGGAGCTGGAGGTGGCGGAGCAGCCAAGGACTCACTTGGCGAAGTCGAAATAGGGAGACAAGAAGGGGTGGGAGGGATGGAAGGAGATGAGGAAGAAGAGGCAGGAAGAGATGAAGTGGTAGAAGGAGGGGACGAAGAAACAGAAGGAAAAGGAGCAAGAGGAAGAAGGATAGGGGGCACGAATGAAGGTATAGAAAAGGAGGGAATAGAGGAAGATGAAGGAGAAGAAGGGAAAGCGGACCGAAAAGGGAAAGAGTACTCATTGAAAATCACATGACGGGAAACATAGACACGACCAATATCACGATGGAGGCACAAATAGCCTTTGTGCTGAGAACTATAGCCGATGAAGACACATTCCAAGCTACGAAATTGAAGCTTGTTTTGATTATAGGGGCATAAGAAGGGAAAGGAAGCACACCCAAAAACACGCAGCTGGGAATATGAAGGATGCTTACCATACAAGGTAAAATAAGGGGAAGAAAAGGACAACACAGAATTGGGCAGTCTATTTATCAGATAAACAGCAGTGTGAAAAGCATAGTTCCAAAAAGTAAGAGGGAGAGAAGAGTGAGCAATCATGGCAAGCCCGAGTTCAACAACATGGCGATGTTTACGCTCGACACGTCTATTCTGAGAGGAAGTATGTGGACAAGAGAGACGATGGATAATCCCCAAACTCTGTAAAACTGTGCTTAAAGAGCGAAATTCCACACCCCAGTCGGATTGGACCATTTTAATCTTACGAGACAACTGTGTATCAACCATCTTATGGAAATGTAAAAAACTATTCTAAGCATCATCTTTTGAACGCAAAGCATAATACTAGGTTAAATGAGTATGATCATCAACAATTAGCAAAAAATAATTAAACCCATCAATAGAGGTAACAGGGGAGGAACCCCATAAATCCATGTGTATTAAATCAAAAGGAGCAGTAGCTCGTGAGTTTGACAAATGAAATGGTAATCGATGACTCTTGGCCATTTGGCATGAAGAACAAAATGGAGCAGAGCTCAGCTTTGGTTTTGTAAGGTTACATATATCTAAAACTTTGTTAACAATAGTAAAAGAGGGATGGCCTAAACGTTGATGCCAAATAGAAGAGTCGGATGTGCATGTAAGAAAGAGCTGTGGAGATGAGGCATGAGCAGAAGAGACTGGAAGGACGGGCTGGGTAGACACACGATATAGACCACAGTCAAGTAGACCCTGAAGGAGAACTTTCTTGGTGACTCGATCCTTCACAAGGAAACAATCAGGATAAAATTCAACATAAGCAGAATTGTCACGACACAATTTAGTAACACTTATGAGACTATGAGAAAGAGAAGGAGCACGAAGAACATTAGATAGAACAACAGAAGAACCAGCAGAAAGTAAGCGTGTATGACCAATATGAGAAATAGGCAATTACTTACCATCACCAATAGTCACTTGCTCAGAGCCAGGATAAGGAAAAGAAAGATCCATCATGTTGAAATCTGGTGTGAAATGGTGAGTCGCACCAGAGTCCATATACCAAGAAGCATCCAAAAACACATTAGTAGGAGGAGTAGAGGAAGCAGCTGTATAGTTGGTAGGCAGAGAATAAGATTCAGAAGATGGAAGATATGTGTTTAGATTGGTGGGAGAAGGGAAATGATGATAAGAGAAATTGGCTCTATGATAACAGACAAGTGCAGTATGGCCCATTTTACCACAAATCTGGCATTGGGAACAAGAGGGAGTAGAGGAGGAGAAGGGGTGCCAAGGACCCACGGGTCCAGGTGGCTTACCCAGAACACTAGAAGAACGAGAAGGAGGAGAAGGCTTGGGGACAGGAAAGGAGTTTTGGGGATAGGATCTGGGTGAAGAAAAAGGGTTGGGAGGAGATGATTTGTGTGGATAGAAGGGATGCTTGGGTCGATTGGCGTGGGCCAAATTTTCTTAAGTGAGATCCAAAGTGTCAACAACATTCTGGGACTGAATCATAGCATCAAAACTTATGAGCAGACTGTGTATAGTAGCAAGAGATGGTTGATTTGTTCGCATCTTCAGCGATGTAACAAAGGGATTGTAGTCTCGGCCAAGCCCACTAAGAAGGGCAATTATGTGGTCATTATGAGAAACGGGTTCACCGATAGCAGCAAGACTATTGCAAATAGTCTTTAATTTCTGAATGTACGTAGTGATGGTGAGGTTGTTCTTCTTCAAACTCTGCAGGGTCGTTCGAAGTTCACTAAGGCGAGACATAGTGACAACCTCAAAGTATTCGGCTAGAGCAGTCCAAATTTCAGATGCAGTAGTATAAGATACAATCTGGGCAAGCATATTATCTGATAAGGAAGCATAGATCCAGGACATAAGGAGGCGATTATACCGTTGCCACAAGGTGTAGGCAGGATTCACCGAGTGGTTCGGGGGTGGGTCAAGAAACTTCTCCGGAGCAACTACGGTACCGTCGAGATACTCATCCAATCCTTGCTCAATTACCACATTCAAGAGTTGATTCTTCCAGATCATGTAAATGTCGAAATCCAAAAGGTTTTTTTAATAGAACTTAGTCTTGAGAAGACAAGTATTTTAGGGTAACAAAATATTGTAAGAGTTCTACCTATATAGACCTAGGGGTGGTGCCGCCCCTCATGAGAATTGAGGGTCATTCTCAAGAAAAGTCTATGAATGGAATGTGCACATGGCCATTAACGGTGCAAAAGCGAGACATTGAGGTCTCAAGTGAACATAGCAAAGGTGTGTGTGTTATCATCGATTTGTTATCAAGGGAAAGTGGTTCAATGCTTCGGCAACCAAAATTTCAACAAAATTTGTGATAATTACACTAAGGTAAAATTCAAGTCGAAAGACATTTTACTTTATGCACCAATGCAAAGGTTTCTATAGAGAGTGATTATTTAATCAAGTGGGGGAATATTATATTTTAATATAATGTTTGATTGATTAAATAAGTGTTACAAAAATTGATTATTTAATCTAGTGGAGGAATGTTATATTATTTCATATAATATAATATTAGATTAAATAATGTGACAAAATGTGATTTGCCACACAAATGTGATTTGTCACACCTTGTAACATATTATTGAGAGTCACAAAATTGGATACATGTGTGTGCCTAAATGTGACATATTTTGGAGTTACAAAATCAATTACAAATTTGTAACTCCCAAATATTACCCAATAATGTGTATATTATATGTTACACATTTGAGATTTGATTTCATAAAGCCATAATGAAATATGCCTGTTGGAGACATGTTTTTAACTCCCAATAGGTGTTTGGAGGTTACAAAATCATGTGGGAAAGGATTTGGGGCGTTTTGGAACGATTTGGAAAATGACAATTTTTGTGCTGAAACTAGGTTGTGGTCGCGACCACTGTCTTTCCCTGGCCGTGACCTGGGGGACAGAAGCCAGTGGCCGCGGCCACTGATGATCCTGGTCGCGACCAATGAGGCTGACAGCCTATATGGTTTTTCAATTTTTTCCAAATTGAACAGTATTCTAACATCCCAAATAACTCCCAAATCTCCATTTTAATTCCATAAACATCCAATTAAACATTGGTAACAGCCATGGGGGTTGGTGGAATTTGAAATTCAAAGGGGTATCTCAAACTCAATAAATAGGAGCCTAATGCTCACTTGTAAGATACACCATTTTCCATCCACAAAGCACTTGGCCAGAAAATTCACCTTGAGGCTTGATTATTCCAGAAAGCATTTCCAAAAATTTGTAAGAGATCCCTTAGTGCTTGAGTTAGGGGGAAATAAGCTTTTGGACAAAGATTTTAAACCTTGTTCAAGTTGGTGATTCTTAACCCTCTTCACTTAGGTTGTGTAAGTGAGAGTTTACTATTGTTGTGTTCTTGCATTTCTCTCCATTTCTTTTCTTCTTATTTTCATTTTCTATTTACTTGTAACTTTTGTTTAGAGTTGTAATCTTCTTTTCTTTTTCAAACACATTTCCTTTACTTATAATCTTTTATTTAGAGTTGTAACACTCTTTTCAATCAATCATTATTTATTTGTAATATATTTCATAGAGTGGTATTATCTTACCTTTTCCATTGAGGCAATTACATAATTTTCCTAACACCTAAGACATAGGTAGGGGAGTATTCCCAGTGCATGGCAGTCGAGGAGCGGTCTCGAAAAACTCTGAAGTATGAAAGTGAAACTCTCATTATTACGGAGGATGACGCCAGGCACGTGAGGTACCCCCACAATGACCCTCTGGTCCTTACCATTCAAATCGCTAATGCGCGA
Source organism: Humulus lupulus (assembly GCF_963169125.1). Classification (NCBI taxonomy): domain Eukaryota; kingdom Viridiplantae; phylum Streptophyta; class Magnoliopsida; order Rosales; family Cannabaceae; genus Humulus; species Humulus lupulus. The sequence continues at coordinate 7,452,921 of NC_084798.1, forward strand.
GTGAAGAGATGCTTGGTGGATATGGGAAGCTCAGTGGACATCAACTACAAATCATCCCTCAAGAAGATGAAACTCACGGTCAAGGACCTAATACCTTGTTCCCAAGTGATATAGGGGTTCACAGGAGAATACCCAGCACCAACAGGAACTATCAAACTACTAGTTACTGTGGGAGATGCCCCTAGGCACGAAACTGTGACGACAGAGTTCCTAGTGGTAGATTGCTCATCGGCTTACAATGTAGTGATCGGGAGACCCCTCCTGATGGCATTACATGCAGCAGTGTCTATCTGGCATCTGTCTTTGAAGTTTCCCACAAGAACAAGGCAAGGATGCGTACAGGGGAACCAAAGGGAGACACGAGAATGATACAACGCGTCGGTGGTTAAAGCAAAGAAAGGACCATGCGTAAACAACATGGTGGTGACCTGCTATGAAGAGAATGAAGGAGCCGATGAGGTTGTCAACATGGAAGTTGACGTTGAAGGAAACACTCTACTGGAGCCGGGGGCTCCTTTTAACGAAGATTTGTTATTATAACAAGTTTCCCAAAGCGAGGGAAACGATATTGATCCTCGCTTTGGGAATGATGTCATGGGGGTAGGACCAGTCGAAGATCTTGATGAAGTCCTACTAGATGAGGAGGACTCGACTAGAGTAATCAAAGGTGGAAAACAAGGCACGGTTGGTAGAATTTTTGAAGAAGAACCAAGACGTCTTTGCCTGGTCACATAAGGACATGGTTGAAATTTCTCCATCTGTGATAAGCCATGTCCTCAATGTGGACGAGAACTACCCACCGGTGCAACAAAAGAGGAGACTGCTTGACAAAGATTGATCTCAAGCCTTGAATGAGGAGGTTAAGCGACTCAAGGAAAATAGTTTTATAAGGGAGGCCTACTACCCAGATTGGGTATCAATGTAGAGTCCAAGAATTTTACTTAGCTAGCTAGATAGTAGTATTATAGTATTATCTTTATAACTGTGGATTTTTGGTTCAGACCGTGATTTATAGTAGTACTTGTAGATTTTCTAAGTTTAACCTATAGTTTAAGAATATTAATGTTAACCTAAGGTTTGATTAATATGGCCGATATTGAGGATAATATTTATTATACTATAAGGTTTATATAAGAACCAATAGGATTTTAAGCACATGTTATGTATGGGTGATTAAGGATTAAGTATTTTTTAGGATTAAATTAAATAAGGGTAAAATTTGAATGCTCTAAGATCAGTCAGCAGCTTTGAATACGTTTGAGGGCTTAGTCAAGGCTGTTTACTCAATTTGAATTAAGCTAAAAATGTGTAATTTCGTGTTTAAATAATCAGCAAATGCCGATATATCGCAGCACGTAGATACAGAAAACACGAAATGATGCACGTTTGCCTCAGGCATAATGGTCCAGCCTCCTTCAGCATATTTTGAATGTTTTTGAATTCGTTTTCCATTCAACCATTCAACCTCTTGATAAGTCCAGCACCTTTTTGAACGAGTCTTCAGCCTCTGCTGAACGATTATTCAAATTATTTTCACGTAAAAAGCCATTATTTTTATTCAAGTTAAATTAAGATCCTTTCATTCCTAAACTCTATAAATAGGACATAGTACCCAGTCATTATTCATCTTTTGCTCTAAGTTCAGAGGCTGCAAGTTGCTAGGTGAGTGTGAGAGTGTAAACACTTGGGTTGGGAATGCTTGATCATCACAAGCTTATCAAACACTTGGGGAAGTAAGGTTTTATAGTATTTCGGGTTCGAGGTTTAGATTGGTCTACAAGTCTTCAAGGTAATTCTACACCTTAGTTCATTGGTATTATTTTATTTTAAGTTCTCATAGTCTTCTACTCAGCCCTCTAACCTTAATCCTTATTTTGGTTAGGAAATCTAAGAACTTGCACATAAGTTTTTGGTAAGTATTTTTCTCAATGGTTTAGTCCTTCCATTCCTTTCATTTCTCTTCTTCACTATACTCACTCTTTTTCAAATGGTTCTTAGGAGTGTTCCAAAGTCCCAACTCTGTCCTCTTATCCCGGTAATTTTGGTAAGGAAAATAGGATAGAATCTATATGTTATATGCTTATGTTATCTTATGTTTTTATGTTATGAAATGTGTTATGTATGTATGTATGTAGACTGGGGCATATGACCCATATGACTAACAAGCCCCAAATAGATTATGGGCATATGACCTGCTTAGCTAGTAGGACCCCACTAATCTAATGGGCATATGACTTGTTTAGTCTATGGGACCCCAAGTAATAATGGCCATTATAGTATGTGTATGATATAAGTGTTATGTTATGTTTTTTTTTTTATGTTTCTTATGAATTTATGTATATGAACTATGTGTTAGATTTTCCTTGCTAGGCATTAAGCTCATTCCTTTTTGTTTATATGTGCAGGAAAATAGCTATAGTGGCGGGAAAGATTCGTGGATGCTTGGGGAATGTGTATCGGTGATGAATGGATTCAAGGAGTCGAGAGTTCGATTTCGAGGATGTAGTCTTTTATTTATGGTTTATGTGTATTTTTCCGCACCTGTTTATGTAATCTCTTTTCATTTCAATTTATTGTTTTCTTTTTAAAATAATGGGATCCCATATCCTGCTTTGAGTTATGTAAGTTTGAATATTGGTTTTTACAAGTTTTTAATAAAGTATGATCTTTTTCACTTGTAAGTTCTATTAAAGATTAGGGTCTATGTATAGTTTTCGTTAATGGTCCAAAGTCTAGAGTAGTTGGGTCATTACAGTTGGTATCAGAGAAACGGTTCCTTCGCATGAAGTTCTCCTCGATACACATGCTTAAAGCTCCGAATCTGACCGCCAAGTAAGTGTTTAAGTTATAAGTTATTTTGCTTATGTGTATAGCTAACAATTTTAGTGTTTATGTTTTTAGTTAAGTATGAACGGAGCTTTAACCTATCAGGATATTCGAGCCATTAAGCCTTTAAAAAGAATAAGGGAGCCAAGAAACACCGTTGGAGCACTAGAAAGAATCACTCGAAGATTGCTCTTGTTCTACCAAGAGATAGGTCACCTTCAAGAGTCTAAGCAAATAATGTTGAGATCAACGGAATAATATGTATTAATAATTAGACTATTTAAAGATTTCCATCCGGTAATAGCAGCCTTAGAAGAAATATGGGAAACCATGAATGATGAGGATGAATTACCATTAGCGATGCAATATCCCTCTTGTGTACTATATCAGTAAAAGGCTAGTAGGTGTGGAGTCCAGGTATCTCCCTCTTGAAAAGCTAGCCTACTGTTTAGTAATCGCCTCTCGAAAACTGCGTCCATACTTCCAACCTCACTTAATTCGAGTCCTAACCGATCAATCACTACGAAAAGTTCTTCAGAAATCAGAGGCCTCGGGCGATTACTAAAATGGGCGGTGGAGTTAGGATAGTTTGATATCATTTATCAGCCAAGGACGACGATAAAAGGACAAGCATTGGCAGACTTCATAGCCGAGAGCACCAACCTTGAAGACCATTCCCACCAATCGGAGAATGGAGACACAAAGAAGGAAGGAGATACTCCCATATGGAAGCTATATGTTGATGGAGCATCCAATGAACACAACTCAGGTGCAGGAATGATACTGATCACTCTGGAGAATCATTGAATCCACTGCGCTCTCAGATTTGGATTCAACGCTTCAAACAACGAGGCTGAGTACGATGCATTGCTAGCAGGATTACGCTTATCTCGGGATGTGCACGCAGAATCCCTGGAGATATTAAGCTATTCCCAACTAGTAGTGTATCAGGTACTGGGGGAGTATCAAGCCAAGGGACTTAGATGGTGCAATACCTGAATAAGGTGAAGGACTTATTGGCACAGTTCACGAGATACTCGATTACACAAGTCTTGAGGGAGGAGAATGCCAATGTTGGTGCCTTAGCCAAGCTTGCCAGTGCCAAAGACGATGACACCTTGAATGTCATTCCCTTCAAATACTTGGCGGAAAGAAGCATAACCGAGTAGGAGGCACAACCTGTTGAGTTAGGGGACATGTGGATGACACCCATTATCAACTCTCTCAACCAAGGAGTAATACCCAATGATCGGAAAAAATCAAGGAAGCTGGTGAGACAAGTTGCACGATATATGATAGTCCAAGGGGTCCTGTACCGACGAGGGTACTCCCTACCACTGCTAAGGTATGTTACACCCGACCAGTCAAAACTGTTAATGATCGAGGTACACGAGGGGTTTTGTGGAAATCACGCTGGGGGCTGAGCCTATCAAAGAAAATCTTAAGGCAAGGATACTTCTGGCCAACGATGAATGAAGATTTGATGTAGTATGTCATAAGATGCCACAAATGTCAGATGTTCTCCAAGACACCCCGGGCGGCACCTAATGAGTTAACACAAATGCAAAGTCCTTGGCCCTTCGATGTATGGGGAATCGACCTAATCGGGAAGCTACCCACAGGAAGGGGTGGAGTCCAATTGGTTGTTGTAGCCGTAGACTACTTCACCAAATGGACTGAAGCAGAATCGCTCGCCACCATCACCTCGAAGAAAGTATTAGACTTTGTGGTGAAGAATATTATATGTCAATTCGGTCTACCGAAGAAGATAGTCTTGGACAATATGACTCAATTCGACAGTGATATGTTCACCAACTTTTGCACAAGGCATGGAATCACAAAGAGTTTTTCCTTTGTAGCACACCCCCAAGCCAATGGTCAAGTAGAAGCAGTGAACAAGACTATCAAAGAAACTCTAAAGAAACCCCTTGAACAAGCCAAAGGAGCCTGGCCAGAAATACTTCCAGAGGTCCTATGGTTACATCGAACAACGGCTCGAACATCAACAAGCCCTACACCATTCTCTTTGGCGTTTGGTTATGAAGCCATGTTGCAAGTTGAACTCACTCCTTCATCGCATAGACGAGAGACATATGGTCAAGGGAGGAACCATCAATCAATAGAAGAGTCGCTCGATTTAATCGAAGAATGACAAGAAAAGGAAAGTCTCAAGGTAGCAGCACACCAACGAAAAGTGGCCCGACACTGCAACTCTAGGGTGAAAGATCGAAAATTCCAAGTAGGAGACATAGTTTTCAGGAGGGTGTTCCTAAACACTAAGGACACTGCATCAGGGGTACTGGGACCTAATTGGGAAGGGTCATACCTGTTATATTATTTATAATATAATGTAATTTTATAATATAATGTTTTAGATTAAATTAATGTGGCAAAGAGTGTCACATATTGTAACATATAATAGAGAGTTATAATATTTAAATATATATATATATATATGAATATCCAAATATGTAACATATTTGGTGTTACGAATTCAGTCACAAATTTGTAACTTCCAAATATTGCTCATTATTGTGTAGATTTGTTGTTACTCAATACTGAGATGAATTTCTTAAGTCATATATGAAATGATTGTTAGAGATATGATTTTAAACCCAGTAATGTGTTTTGGGGTTAAAAAATCAATTGAGAGTGATTTGGAACCGTTTGGAAAAACAACACAATTTGGTGTGCTGAAATTTATAAAACGTAATAAAAATGTAATAACTTATTTTTATACTATATAATTTTTCCAATTACTTTTTTTACTATTGTGTTGTATGATAAACTAAATTTGAAACTATTAGAAAGACTTAATTTAAAGAAAATAATTAAATAGGCTTAAAATTTTATAAAATTTAGAGACTGGTTACCAAGTCTAAAATTTCAAGAATAAAATAAAATAGTTACTTAAAAATGATATACTTATAATTATTTTACATAAAGAAAATATAAGTCTAACAAAATTCGAAAGTTGAAAAATGCATCTTAAATTAATTTTAAACATAGGTATATCTCTGAAATAGGAATTGCAATTAATGCTCACTTAAGGCGTCTTCATTTTTCTCCATACAAGTACAAGATGTAAGCCACACAAGTTTTACCAGACCATGAATTCACCTTGCTAGCTTCTCTCATCAATTTTAATGGAGAAATATGGATTTTGTCATTGATCGATATTATTTGATAAGAAATAGAACGCTCAATTATGATTAAAAAAAAATAGAGCAAATCACATTGTGAGCTGTTTGATACTCATTTTTCCCAAGTCATAAAAATATTAGAGTTCATAAAAACAAAGCAAATCACCTCATGAGCTGTTTGATACTCATTTTCTCTGAGTCATAAAAACATTAGAGTTCATCATAGCATAACTGATATTAAGCAAGTCTATTGACTCGTTCAATTTCAAAAGCTATAATATACCTAAATATGTACATTCACCTTGAAAGCATTATATTCATGAATATGATGATAGCTGCAGTGCTTCTATTCTTGCTGGCTTGTACGGCTAATCATGTAGTGGCTAACGAGGAAAGTAGCAAGTGTGAAACGAGGAAAGTGCAAGTGTGAATGATCACGCTCAGTGCATAGAGAAAGAAAGAGAAGCTCTCCTCAGCTTTAAGAGAGTTGTAGATCCAGGTAACATTCTCTCCTCTTGGACAATCAATAATAGCACAAACCAAAACTGTTGTAATTGGACAGGTATTACTTGTGATAACCGAACCAATCATGTCATTAAGATTGATTTTGCCCTGGAGATTTGCTTATTTTCAGTTCATGCGAATTTTTGGAGGCTGGCTTTACAAGATGATTACCCTCTTAAAAGTTCTGTATTAAGAGGAAAGCTAGCTTGGCAATAACAAGTAAGTAATAAGTTTTTTTGTGTCTTCTCATACTATCCCAACTAAGTAGTAAGTAATAAGGTTGGAAGTGGGTTACCGAAATTCTTGGGGAATCTTACCAACCTAAAAGTCTTAGACATTCCTTGGAGATTTTGCATTTGAGTTCTAACCAACTTCGAGGATTATTACTTCTTGATGATAAGAAAACTTTCCCATCTTTGACGCTTTTAGACCTTAGTTACAATATGGTTGAAGGTCCTTTTCCCAATGGTTTTAGTAGATTTCCAAATCTTCGTGAGTTGTATTTAGACTACAACAACCTCACTGGTCTATTGCCTGATCTTTCTTCAATGCCCAACTTGACAGTTTTCAGTGCAAATAATAATAAGTTCAATGGTACTTCAATTGATAGTATTGGTGAGCTTTATTTTCTTGAGAGGTTAGATGTCTCTTCGAATTCTCTCACAGGGGTCATATCTGAAGTTAACTTACGTTGTCCTAATTTGAAAGAGCTAGACTTATCGTATAACTCTTTGACAATGAAATTTCAATCCAATTGGGTTCCCCCATTTCAACTGAAATCCATAAGGCTCTCTTCTTGTAAGTTAGGTCCTCAATTCCCTCGTTGGCTCCAAACACAATTCAACCTCTCACACCTAGACATTTCCAATAATGAAATTTCTGGTGATCTTCCAAGCTGTTTACTTTAAATATCTCTTACAATCTTCTTAGTGGCACCGTGCCAAAATTGTCACTACGATCTCTCTCTACAGTTGACTTGAGTTTCAACCAATTCCAAGGCTCTGTTCCACCTTCTCTGTCTAATGCAACTTATTTGTATCTGTCCAATAATAACTTCAATGATTGTGTGTTTTTTCTGTGTGAAGTGAGAGAGGTTTCGACAGGTTTTCTTGACCTTTCTAATAATCAGTTAATCGGAAGGCTGCCTGATTGTTGGGAGAATTTCAACACTCTTTGTGTTTTAAAGTTGAGCAACAATAACTTTTTTGGAGAGATCCCAAGCTCAATTGGTTCTAGTTCAACTAGATTTCAGACTCTACAATTGAGGCATAATAACTTCTCAGGATCTTTGCCTTCTTCATTGAAAGACTGAAGTAAGCTTCTAGTTTTGGATTTGGGACATAATAATTTGGAAGATATAGTACCATGGTGGATAGGTGAAAGATTAACAAAGTTGGTTTTTCTTAGTCTCAAATCAAATAAATTCTACGGATATGTACCATCAAATCTTTGTCATCTTACTAAGATTCAAATATTGGATCTCTCCCAAAATAATTTGTCGGGAGCCATCCCTTCATGCCTTGAGAATTTCACCTCAATGGTACTTGAACAAAAATTTGACGATCATATCACCAGCACAATAGTCTTCAGAACTAGTCCGCTTGAAGGTACCTTATTTGGTCGTTTTGAAAATAATGCATGGATCATTTGGAAAGGAGTAGAGTATGAATACGGTAAGATTCTTGGATTGCTAAGAATTATTGATCTTTCAAGCAACAAATTGAATGGAAATATCCCATTTGAAGTAACTAGTCTTGTACAATTGGTTCAGCTAAATCTATCAAGAAATGAATTGAGTGGAAGCAGTCCAGAGAATATAGGGAACTTGACTGAGCTAGAATCATTGGATTTGTCTCACAATAAGCTTTCTGGGAAGATTCCCACAAGCTTGGCTGAAGTAACTTTGTTGAATTACTTGGATTTATCAAATAATAGATTATTAGGGAGAATCTCTGCAAGTACTCAATTACAGAGCTTTAACGCTTCTTCGTACCTTGATAATCTTGCACTGTGTGGACTTCCTCTAACAAGCTTTTGCCCCGGAGATGAGACACTATTGCCAAGTCCTGCTACTTCAAATGGGGACGATGGGAAATGGTTTAACATGTCATCATTTTACATTGGAATTTGTGCGGGCTTCCTCATTGGATTTTGTGGGAATTTTCTGCTGGACTCTTCTTGGAGATTTGCTTATTTTCAGTTCATGCGTATTTTTGGAGGCTGGCTTTACCAGATGATTATTACCCTCTTAAAAAGGGCTGGATTAAGAGGAAAGCAAGCTTGGCAATAACAAGTAAGTAATAAGTGTTTTTTGTCTTACTTTATTTTCACACTATTCTTTTGATCACCCTCGCATAGTTGCACATGGTACAATAATGTAATTTTTCTTTGTTTAGAACACTACTGCTGGTGAAGATGTGGACGTGGCGAGGAAGATGACAGAGCTATCACATGAGTATTTGTGTATTATCTTTTGTAAGATGTAAAATTATATTTCAGACCAATATTTCAAGAACATGTCATGGCAATATTTTCTTTGTGTTCGTTTGTAAGATCTAATATGCCACATTGAATTCATATATATATATACTTCCATGTCACATCTATATTTGGTTCATACTACATTATTAAGTTTAGATATGTATGGATTCCAATGATAACAAAGATTCTCGATTTCTTATGTTTGAGAATCTGGAATGAGATTTAAATCTCGGCATGTGCATAATGCCTAATAAATAATTAATTACGTGGGTTAATTTAATTATTTATTTATATTGTGAATGTTATTATTATTATTATGAGCATAATAATATTAATAACATGATATGAATTCATTTTATTTTATTATACAGTTTATTGCATTATTATTTAAATGGATTAAATAATGGTAATTGCATGTAATTATGAAATGACCATAATGTCCCTATGTTTGAATTTAGTTGAGGGGCATTTAAATGATATTAAAATATGATTTCAAATACAATTAACTGATTAAATTCGAAATTTAAATCAGTTATAATAATATCACAATTTCTTTTATTTTAAAAGAAATACAAGAAATTCTTTAATTATAGGCTTAAAATCGGTCAATAATAACTAAGAGCTTAAGCATTCGTTTCTTTTTGTTTAAGCACGATTTATAGGGCCTCTCAACAGTTCAAAATCGTGAGAAGAGAGGGAGAGTTGCACCAGTGGAAGAAAATAAACGTTATTAAATTTTCTAGAGAGAGAATGGGAGATTTCTGGTTTGAGAGCTCTAGGAAATTTCTGGGTGGTTTTGAGTGTTTGAAATATATTTCCTATGATCTAAGGAACATTTTTGACATGACAAAAGGGGCTAGAAATGTCGTTTTCAAATATCACAAATTTTCACCATTAAAGTGGGTGTTCTTGAATAATTTTGGTTCTAAGAGAACATGAGAGGTTCTGGGTTCATTTGATGTGTTTAGAAAGCTTAGAGGGACCCTAAAAAGTGTTTTGGACGTGAAGAAACGGATCAAAAAGCTCTAAAACAAAATTTTGTATTTTGACCACCATTTTTGGCAGTACACTGGCAACGGGGAAGACAACTATGATCCGGCCATCATGGGTATTCTTAATGCATGCAATTAATATATGTTTCAAAAATTATAATTTGAAAAAAAAAATATTAATGTATATTAAACTCTATATTAATGTGGTTTCTTAAAATAAAATTACTGAAATAAAAATATATTTAAAAATATCTAATAAATAGTATTCTACAAATATAAAAGATGTACAGCAGCAAAATGTAAAAAGTATTGTATTTTATAAAATCTATGGAGTTCCTTTTTCTTAATTATCTATTAAGTCTTTTTATTTTCAAGGAAAATATAATTTGGTACATCCACTTGGTGTTTGCTCATACTTTCGGCATTATTTGGGAAATATACATATCAGAATAAGATTTAATAATTTTCTATTAAAACAAAAGCTGAAGGATTGATTAATTCTATAATGGTTGTTTTAAACTTTTAAAGTACGTAGATGCTATATATGAGCTAGTAACTCTAAACAAATAAAAATATTACCATTATTATGCTTTAATCACTAAAAGATAAGTTATTAAAATCTACACGCTTTAATCAGTAGTTTTTAGCTTTAATCACTAAAAGATAAGTTATTAAAATAAAATTGTTAACTTTTGAAGAGGGCAAAATTAAAGAAAAGTGTAGGTCCTCTTACCGTGTATTATTGCGTTAATGACACTATAACCGTGTGGGTCCTCTTCTTTATTTTAAGTAATTTATATATACATATGGGATGTATTAGCTAGATAGAAAGGCAACCCTTAATTATCTCACTTTAAATTCTCAATATGATCAAAGTTGTAGTGCTTCTGCTGGTGCTAGCCACGTGTCATGTATGGAGTAAGGGCAGTACTAGTATGGATGGACCAAGCGGAGACTACTCTCAAGTTCATTGCATAGAGAAGGAAAAACAAGCTCTTCTCAGCTTGAAGCAAGTATTTGTTGATCCACACAGCTTTCTATCTTCATGGAGAAGCAGCCAAAAAGATTGTTGTACATGGAAAGGAATCAGGTGTGATAACTTAACTCATCATATTATTATGCTTAATCTTCGTCCAAACATAATATACGGAGAAGAGTACAATACTATTGCACCTGGTTCCATCCAATGGGTGGTGAAATTGGTCCCTCCTTAGTTGATTTGCAACATTTGAGGTACTTAGATCTTAGTTGCAATAACTTCAGTAAAATTCCCAAGTTTATTGGTTCTTTAACTAAACTCAAGTATCTCAACTTTGAACAAAATCCTATCGTCGATGCTTTTCCTTTCCAGCTTGGGAATCTCACTAAGTTACAAGTTCTCAATCTTGATATTGACAATTATGGTCTCATGATTGATAATAATCTTGAATGGCTTTCTCATCTCTCTTCCCTAAAAATCTTTAAACTGAGTAACACCAATTTCACCAAAGCCACAAATTGGTTTCAATCCATTAAAACTGCTCCCTCTTTGTCAAGTTTAAGATTATATAATTGTCTTTTTCCGACAATAGATGTCATCAACAAAAGCTCTTCAAATTCTCTCACAAAACTTGACATTGTATACAATACCATACATCCTAAGACAATTCCATGGTTGCTCAATATAAGTAGCAATCTCTTTAGTTTGACCTTTTTGGAAAATGAAGTAAGAGGTCCACTTCCAAATTGTTTTCAAAACATAAGAACTCTTGCACACATTGACCTGTCATACAATGAATTTGTTGGTGGAATACCAAAATCATTGGGAAGTCTTTGCAATCTTCAAGAGCTCTCTCTGTCAGAGAATAATTTCAATACAACACTTTCGGATGTTTTAGAAAGCCTTAGAGGTTGTGCTAAAGATTCTTTAGAAATATTGGATTTAAGATCAAACCAATTAAAAGGATCCTTTCCAATTTCGAAAGCATTTCCGGTCTTTCTAAAAGAATTAAGCCTTTATGATGATCAATTAGAAGGACCGTTGCTGCATCTTTCAAAATTTTAATCCCTAAGATTGTTGGATGTCTCTTACAATAAGCTTAATGGTACCTTACCGGAAGATATTGGCAAGCTTCATCATCTTAAGATTTTGTTTCTCAAATGGAACTCTTTCACTGGTACTTTAACTGAAGCTATTGGTGAGCTCCAACATCTTGAGAATTTATATGTCTCTTCAAACGCTTTCACGGGACTTGTCACTGAAGCTCACTTTAAAAGACTTTCCAACTTGAAAAGGCTTTCTTTTTTGGATAACCCCTTAACATTGACCTTCAACTCTACTTGGGTTCCACCATTTCAACTAGTTGATGTACTATTGGGGTCATGCAAGTTAGGTCCACAATTTCCTGCTTGGCTCAAAACCCAAAAAAAAACTCTCCTTACTTGACATTTCTAATGCTCAAATTTATGATAAGATTCCAAATTGATTTTCTAATCAGATTTTTGAGTTGAAGATTCTAAATCTGTCTTCAAATGAATTATATGGTCCTATTCCAACTTATCTATCAAATGTGAAGACATTGTTTCTCTCTAATAATATGCTTCATAGTCTAAGGACTTTTCTTTGTGAACCAGTACATGGGTCAATAGAAATTCTTCACATTTCAAATAACATGTTGAATGGAAGCCTTCTCGATTGTCATTTGAATTTAAAGAATCTGACTGTTCTGAAATTAGATAACAACAATTTCTTTGGAGAAATTCCAAGATCAATCGGTTTGTTACATGGAATTCAATATTTGCTTTTGGGGCACAATAATTTCTTTGGAAATCTTCCTTCATCCTTACAAAATTGTACGCAACTTAAGGTTCTTGATGTCGAGGATAATAATCTTGAAGGAAATATACCAACTTGGATTGGGAAAAGACTAACAAATTTGATTTTCTTTCGACTAAAATCAAATAATCTTTTTGGAGCCATACCATCAAATCTATGCCATCTTCAATCTGTTCAAATATTTGACATTTCCATGAATAATATAGGTGGACATATTCCTTCATGCATAAAAAATTTCTCCTCGATGATAGATAAAAGAGACATTTTTCAAGTAAGTAACATGCAGATACATGTTAACTTAGATGATAATATTGGTCTAAACTATGAGATGGATACATTTATTATGTGGAAAGGAGTCAACCGCCAATTCAAAGAGATTCTGAGATTAATAAATCTAATTAATCTATCAAGTAATAAATTGAATGGAAAAATTCCCGAGGAGTTAACAAATCTTGTTGAATTGATTGAACTGAACATTTCGAAGAATAATTTGAGTGGAGCTATCCCAGCGAATATTGGGAACTTGAAGAAGTTACAGAAAGGCATGAATTGCGCAAGAAGTTCTTCGCCCCCAAGCCAACGCATGAATTTGGTGCTCGGAAAACTTGCAGGTCGCAGATTAGTGCGTTCTGCTCGGGCAGTGGATTTTCCAACTCTATTGCTCAACTATCGAGTCACTAGATTTATCACACAAAAAATTTTCTAGTGTAATTCCAACGAGCCTGGCTAGTTTATCTTCTTTGTCTTTCTTAGATTCGTCATGTAACAAATTATTAGGAAAAATTCCTATTGGCACTCAACTACAAAGTTTTGATGCTTTGATGTACATCGATAATGATGGATTGTGTGGACGTCCACTGGCGAATTCATGTCTTGGCGATGAGTCACCAAATTATCATCAAGATCATTCAAGTTTTGTTGAAGATGAAGAATGGTTTGACATGTCAGGGCTTCATATGGGAATTGGAGTTGGATTTGTAGTCGGATTTGCTGGAATTTGTGGTATTTTATTGCTTAATACTTCAGGGAGACTTGCCTTCTTCAATTTTGTTGATTCTTTTGGAGATTGCTTATATGTGATAATTTGTGTCAACATGACTTTATTGAAGAGAAGTCTTTCTAAGTAGCAGGTAATTAATTATGAATAATTTTTCACAAACATTTCAGTAATTAAGATGAATTTAACTATTTTTAGTTATATATCAATTCTTTTTCTCCCCTACATAATTTTGTTTCCATGTTTTGTTTCTCAGAAATCTATTATGAAAAGCTTATTCATCAACTGGTGGTGTCTATCAAATGTCACAAGGTGGAGGTTTGCATTTCAAGTAGTACTAATGGATACTCCTCCATGAAGTTCATCAATTACAATGGCTCTGAAATTCTCTTCTTTTTGTAACTGTATTTTTATCTTTTCAAGTTACATAATAAAAATTCTCTTTATTTTTAACTTCGTACGTGAATTTAGTGTTCAATTTGATGTTTATGCTCTACTTTATCAAAGGTAGATTTTATACAATTCCTAAACTGAAAATATGTTCTTCGCAAAGTTTTTATTTTACTTTGCTACAACATAATTAGTTGGATTTAAAATGTGGCTTATTTCTACTCTTTTGAACTTCCAAAAAATAATAATACCATATTTATGGATTTAAAGTTTGCATTCGAAGTAGTGCTAATGGATAGAAATCTACATTCACGATATGTAGTTGGATATATTTGTCTAATCGTCTGACCATCTCAACAATTCCTGAATACGATCTTAAAACTTATGTGTTTTGATAGAAATCTAATTTTACCGAAAATATGAATTAGTGATATTTTTAAATGTTAATATTATAAATATTTAGTGGCATTTTACATTTGCTATTTTAGTGCTATTAAAAGTTAAAGAACTGTCACTAAATTAGATTATTTTTTGGGGCAATTTAAAATATCAATTAATTATAATTAGTAATAATTTTTAAATGTCACTAAATCATTTGTTATTTATTTATTTTTATATTCATAAAATAATTTTAGTGATATTTCAAAAATGCTAATAAGTTACGGTACTGACATAATTTTAAAAATGTCATCGAAAAATATTTTTATAATATATAATTTGTTTCAATTAAAATTTTTTTAGGCATGTCATTGATTTTTTTTCATATATTAAACGGAATATAATCATTTAATAACTTATATTTTATTGAAATGTAACTTTGGTAACCTTTAATACCAACATTTTTTATCAAGTACCTGTATAAATAACATCAGGAAAAAACAATAGTACCTTTTATTTGTTTTGATGCTTTAAAAAGATAAATAATAGTTTTAAAAAGATAATGAAAACACATTACATTAAAATAATAGTTAGTAAAGTTGAGACCTTTCATCTCTTACAAGACAAGGCAGGCAGAGCAGGGGCAATTGGTGATATCTTACGAAGAAGAAGAAGAAGAACGGAGGCACCCACCTGGGTTTGCGACTAAATCCATCGCCACCGCAGTAGACTTCTTCAGTAGGTTAGTGGGTGTTTTCCTTTTTTCCCCTTCTCTGTAGCATGCATGTGTTTTTGGTGCTTTCTTTATGGTGTCTGGGTATTAATTTTGTGGAATCATGACTTTGAATGTGAGAGTAATTGTTTTTTGTATGAGTAAACAGAAAGTTCATGTTATTTATTTGATTTTTTTTCCTTCTGTGTTTGTGTTTACTTGTGCATTGGAGCAGGGGGACATGATACTGCATAGGTACAATGCCCCTGTTGCACCAGAATTTGATACACAGGAATATCAGTTGGCAGGTTAATTTCAACCAATATGACTTGGCATCTCAGTGGAAATTTAACCACAGGAGGACATCAAATGTTGTCCCGAGAAGGAAAAAATATACAACTCGGAGGGCATCTGTCAATTCCAACAGATGAGCATAGTTGAAGCAAATGAGGAAATCTTTGACAAACTAGCTTATGTATTTTGACAAACTATTGTGGCAATATGTTACAACTTAAACAATACAAGACAACATAAATTAAGATGAAATACACAAAAGTGAGAGAATCGATCGTCCTATGAAGTACATACAGATGAAGACTACCTATGCAATATTTAAGAGCCAATTACACACAGAGGAATACATGTTATCAATAGACATCTTTATTAGTTGGTCCACTTCATGATGCTCTTCTTCAGTCTCCCAATTTTCACTTCTACTGTCACAAGAATCCAATCCATGGAGTTTTCAGTGAAACGAAAAAAAGCATGCCTCCAGTTTCTATTGAAAACCAGACTCCCAATTACTCCCCATAATCCAGTTGCATATCCAAGTGTTACCATAGAGTAAAACCATATTCTTTCGATCCTACTATCTTTGTAGTCATCATCATCTTCGTGGGCATTGGTCGTTGGTGAAATTTTTCTCCGATCATCATCTCCAGAACATTTCTTTCGCAACGGGGTTCCACACAGTTCATTGTTGCCAACATAGATATTTGGATCATCCAGCGTTTGAAGTTGAGCTCCTGTTGGAATTTTGCCTGACAGATTGTTGTAAGACAAGTCGAGCTTGTTTAGTGATAACAATTTGGACATGCTTTGTGGAATTTCACCAAAAAGTTTGTTGTTTGAAAGGTCAAGAGACTCCAAGGACTTCAACTCTTCAATATTGTTAGGAATATTGCCTGACAAATGATTATGGGACAAATTCAAACCACGCAAGGCAGATAGCACACATAGCTCTTCTGGAATTATCCCAACTAACTTATTGCTTGAGAGGTCCAAATTATCAAGAAGTAGAAGTATTTTTGTATACTCTAAGTCTCTTCCTTTCATCACCTGCGAAACCTTCTCTTTTCCCCATCCAGTTCCATATTCAACACCGGGAGGAGCCCTTTCATCAATTAAACTTGAATAATTTCTTTCAACAATCATTCCAGTGAGATTTCCAAAGCAATGAGGAATTTTTCCTCTCAAATTGTTATTTGCAAGATCTAAAATTTTCAGCACAGAGAGCTTGCAAAAGCTTAAAGGGATACTTCCACTAAACATGTTGTTGCGTAGCCTCAAAATTGTTATGTTTAGGAAGCTATCTCCTCCAATCCAAGTTGGTAGAGGTCCAGAAAAGTTATTATCACCAAGATCAAGAAGCATCATTTCAGAGAAACCCCTTAAAGCCAAAGGAAGTTCCCCATTAAGGTTATTATTGTTCATATGCAACCGTCTCAACTGTAATAATTTCCCCATTGAGCTTGGAATAGTCCCTGACAAGTTGTTGTGTGATAGATTGATGACTTTCACGATTTGGCTGTCTCTCCAACAGTGAGGCAATATCCCAGAAAGCTTGTTTCTTGAGAGATCTAGAGTGATCAAACTTTCTAGTTCACATAATGACTCTGGAATTGAACCATTTATCAGGTTGTTACCAAGATTTAGAGTTAATAAAAAAGGCATGGGACCAACATTCTTTGGAAGCTGCCCACTGATTTGGTTCATAGAGAGATCCAAAAAGACCATCTTTGACATGCTATGAAGCCAATTTGGAAATGTTCCAACAATATTAGCATTTGAGAGATTCAATTCAGTGGCTTCTCTTTGTGTTTGAAGCCATTGAGGGAACTCATGAGACCCTACAACTTTGCAAGAAGCCAAGTTAATGTGATAAAGACTAAAAGGAGGGATCCATTTTGAATTCATATCCCATGAGAAATTGTTGGAACCAATTAACAAACTTTTCAACCTTGAAAGATTAGCAAAGTCATCCTCAGATATAATACCTTGCAAGGAATTTGATGATATATCCAAGAATGTTAGGGAAACTAATTTCCAAAGTGATTTAGGAAAGCTTCCATTTAATTGATTTCTAGAAAGATCTAACCAGCTCAACAATGACAATTTTCCCAGTGTTTGTGGAATGACCCCATTCAAATTGTTATATGAAAGATCCAACCCCTCTAAGATTGACAATTTCCCAATTGTTTGTGGAATAATCCCAGTCAACTGATTATTTGACAGAAGAATTCCTCTCAAACTTGACAATCTTCCCAAGGATTCAGGAATCGACCCAATTAGCTTGTTATATGATAGCTCTAAAAATTCCAAATTTGAAAATTTTCCAAGTGAAGATGGTATTGGACCGTGAAATATATTCCTGGAAAGATCAAGGTATCTTAAGGATTTTAGTTCTTCTAACCAACTAGACAAAGGACCACTCATTTTGTTATATGCTAAGTTTAATGACTCTAGATTATATTTGGCACATTTGGTTGAATGTATTTGATGAAGATCTAACACTTCTCCAATTGTGTTGTCTGACAAATCTAATGACTTCAACGAACAAGCATTATTTATTATATAGAGCAAGCCACCTTCTCCTTCAAAGCTATCATAATTATTCCATGCAAGATTAAGGTAAACAAGGCTCTTAAAATCACCCAACCAGGTTGGAATTGAGGAACTACTAACATAAAAGGTATTTGAAAGATCAAGTACTTCAAGAGAAGTCATATTTTTGAGATCATTAAGAATTGATCTTCCAAGAAAATTCATGGAAAGGTCTAGGTATCGAACACTGGCAGAGAATGTGGAATTGATCGAACGCCAAGGAAAATTGACCATATTTAGTCTACAATCAGATAGGCTGATATGTGACAGAGAAGGAAGGTTGGTAAGTACCTGCATTAAATCTGATGCATTCCAACAGTTTACCCAATTCATATCAAGGTATTGGAGAGACAAAAGATTTGAAGCCCACTGGAAAGTAGGATTACTAACACCGAAAAGACCTTGAAGATCAAGCACTTGCAAGCTAGTAAGATTTCCAAATTGAAGAGAAATATTTCCACTAAAGTTTGCAAAAGACAGATTCAAATACTTCATATTCTTCATTGAGCCAAAGAAGTTGGGAATCCTACTAGAACTGAAGTTGTTTCCGCTGAGGTCCAAGTAGTTGAGATGTTGCAGCTCCAACAAACTAGAGCTCACCTCATTAGCTTGTAAGTCAGGCAACAAAGGCCATGGGGAAAGTGTATTATATCTGTTGAAAGGTGAATATGAGAAATCCATTGATGAGGATCTGAGATGAAGCTTGACAACATGACCCGTGGTTTGATTGCAGGCTACTCCTTTCCATTGGCAGCAATCTTGACCTTGCCAAGAGGACAACTTGTGTGAAGGATCTTGAAAGCTTTGTTTCAAGCTTAGGAGAGCTTGTCTCTCTCTTTCTATGCAACCAAAGGTAGTACCACTCATGCTTGATATGCAATGACAGAGAAGAACCACGAATATCACTTCCATGCGAGGATACCTCTCCATGTTTTAATCAGACAAGAAGCTTTCACTTAGTCTCTGGTGTAAAAAATATACATAGACTAATTAATTTTTTGGGCAGCTTGCTTTTAATTAAGGAATACGAAATAGTGCATAATATTATTGACTTATTTGGTTGCCAAAATTAAGCTTTGATCAAAATATATGATATAATTGTAACATTGAAAGAACAACGAAGAAAAGAATAACCCATAAGAATAAATGATAAACTAACGAAGGCAAGTTTAACAAATGATATGTAATAGGGTTATAGAGTTTGTATGCCAAATAATGTTTGGATATGTAGCGCACCAAATTATTATTTTATTTATTTATTTATAGTAGCTAGTGTTTGATTAATTGTTTTATTTTATTTATTTAAATGTTAAGTGAATAATTGTTTGATCTAATTTAATTATTTTTATTTAGTTATTTTGTGCTTGAGTGCAAGTGTGTTTGATTGTGTGTGTGAGTGTATGGTATAAGTTAAAAACATGCACATAGTTGTGTGTGGATAGCCATGAGCCTAGACTAGATTAAGGAATGTGGGTGTTTCCCTAATTATAGAATTCTATGGAAGAGAGAGAGTAGGCATGTGGGAAGTGAAGACCGAGGAAAAGAATTGTTTCCTTATTTAGCTAGGTTGACATATTCTTTTCTTTAATAATTTTAATTTAAAGGAAAAATAAAAGTAAAATAGAATTTGGGAAAGTTCAATTTTCCCACCTACACTTAGGCTTCGACCATTAGGCCCTTAAATAGAAAAAATGAGAGCATGAAGAGCTCTTAGGGTAGAGAGAGAGATAGCTCATGAGGAGGAGAAAGAGAGAAGGGTTTCGTAAACCTAGGAGGAGCAAAGGTAATATGATGTTGTATTTTGTTGAATCCTCTAGTCTATTCTTCTCTTCTTGAATCTAAGAATCTTGTGTTTTTGGTATTGGTTGAACCTAGGTATCAAAGACTTAACCTATAGTTAGTGTGATTTGATACTATTAGAAATTCTACCTATTCATCTCTTTCTTTGATTTTGTGATTTCTTGATTGGTTGATTTTCATAGAAAAGCATGCTAGTGTTGTGGTTTGATTTTCTTTTGCGTGAAGGTTGTGTTTTGATCTTGGCAATTTTGACTTTGAATATAATTGATTCCATTATTGTTTTGGATGAGAAAATGTGAATTTGATAGAAACTAGATTCTAAGTGAAGGAGGCAACTCATAATACCAGTAGGCAGAGAAACTCTATTCTATGTTCAAACTAGTCCTTATGTAATATCAAAGTGAAGGACTTTAGAGCAACTGGTAACTGGTTGAAAACTATGGTTCTTCAAACTTATATATCAATAAAAGTAACTATGTAGGTCATCTTTGTTAGGTCGAATCACTTTAAAATATTGTGTTATTTACATTCTCATATCTATATTCTTGAATCTATGCTCTAATGTTCTTAAGCTATGAAAAATCGAATCAACGGATGTATAAATAGTTTTCATTTTGAAAAATGAAATTTTCCCTGTCCTAAAAAGGCACCCGTATGTTTTATAATAGAGTAGACTATTGCTACCCTTTTTCTCCTCTCACTTATTTTAATTAATTAATTATTACAAATTATATTATATATTCAGATAAATAATTAATACAATTTTTTATTTTACTCACATACGTTAGGTATTATAATTACTTTATTAGTTTTAAGAAATATGTTTTTTATATGTAGTTTTATTTTCACACGCATAGAAATTGAATATTATAATGTTACTGTCGATTTTAATTCTAATGATACATTTTATTTTTATTTAAAATTATTTATATATGTTTATATTTATTTTTATTTTTAGTTGAAGAAATTGCGATTAAATTTTTATCCTTAAAAAATATTTTAATTAAAATTAGAAAAAATATTTTAATTACTTTAAACAACACATTATAGAAAGTGAAAATATATTTTAATTTTTTTTAAAAATTACTAGGAGCCAATTTTGTACTAGAAAAATGTTTGAAGGTGTTTGAAAAAGAAATTTAATGAAAAAAAGTGAAGGATTTATCTAGAAATAATTGGGAAGAGAATATGGAAGGATTTATAATTTAAAATATTATCATTGGTAAATTTAATTTGTGAAAAAACATTATTTAATTTAACATATCAAAATTAATCAACAGAGACTCAACCAAAAAAAAAAAAGAGAGGATAAACTACAGTCTGAAAAATGTAATGATCTGACGAAAAAATGCACTCATACTATATATTGATGAATAGAACTGAAATAAATTAAGATCGAAAACAGAGATTGTCAAAGAAGTCGTACCTTCAGCCGACTAACTATGAACTTTCTTTTTTGTTCTTTTAAAATCTCTCTCTAACCAAACCAAGCTTTATATTAGAACTTTTGGAGCAGTTACCACTTCATATGAGATACACATTGAGATCACATGATTCTTTAAATAACTTTAATGATAAAAAAAAAATGTGTGGACCACCTGTTTTTGGAAAATAAATACATTAATAAAATATTATTCTTTTAATAATTTTTAATGCACTAATATTTAATACTTATATCAATATAATACATAATCTTAATTTTTATTGAAAAATTATCATTTATGTTTTAAAATATTATAATATTATATTTATATGTATATATTTAGAAAATATCATAAACAATATTTTGGTTTAATTTTTCCAATAATATGTTTGTGTCATTCTTTTATATATAATATTGTTTATTTATTTAAAATTTATATGACAATGATACAAATTTACTAAATATATATTAGATACAAGTAACATGCAATGCACATTTTTTTAGTTTTATTTATAGAATTTATTAATTATTTTTATTAAATTTATATAAATTTTAAATAAATATCATATTTTAATTAGATAATTTATTTATGTTTGTTCTGGTTTTTGAATTTGGGAGTAACACAAATTCACATAGGTATTCTCCATTTAATTGTTATATATTAAATGTTTAATATAATATTAAATATTATACATGGATTTTAAATTTAAGTTTCTTGCTAGTTTTTTTTTTTAAAAAAAAAATTGTTGATAATTGATAGTAGATTATATTATATGTTTAATATGATATTACTCTAATAAGTGAATTTAAATTTAATTAAATTTTATTTATGTTATAAAATGTATGATTTTATTATTTTTAAATAACTATCATCGTAAAATATTTAAAAATTATCCTATTTTAATTTGTTTAATTATTTATTATTTTTAAATAATTGTCATTATAAAATATGTCAAAAATATCATATTTTAAATTGTTTAATTATTTACTATTTTTAAATATCTATTATTGTAAACTATCTAAAAAAATATTATATTTTAATTTTTGAGATAATTTATTTTATTTAAGTTTAAATGATATTTACAAACTACTATTAAATATAAGAATATTCCATTAAAGTTAACATTAAAAAATAAAAAACCTTTAAAATGAAGAATTTCTATTATTTACCTACTTATTATATAAAAGATATATATTATATATGTATATATAATATCTTATATTTAAGAGTATTATCTTCTTTGAGTTGCAAAGTAATGGGAGAGAGACTTTTGTTGGTCTACATCGGTACATATATGCTTCACACGTATACATGTTAGGATAAACTTATGGATATTATCAACAAAGAATATGTGTATAATTTATATAAATTTAAATGGAGAGAGCAATGAACTATCAACCTCGTTTATAATTAAATATATTTTCAAAATTCTAAATTAATAGTTAACCATCATTGTCACCTTTTTTTTTTTCTCTTCCCCCATTTTGAGGTTGTTTGAATAGTTCATATATGTATAAATATATAAGATATTAAAATTGAGAAAATAATTTCATAATTTAATTTCTAACTAGATTGATCCGACGCAAGCTTTGGTAGTAGCCTTAATTCCCTCCTCCATCGGGAAATTCGGAAAGGTTGTTGCCTTATCTATATAAAGTAGACATCAATAGCAAATACACTTGGGACTATTTCAATATTTGTAACTCTCTACAACCAATATTCAAGAGAGAAAAAAAACAAATAGATTAGTTTAGATGGGAATTTCAAATTTTAATTTCCAATTAGATGAATTTTCAATATTACAAAAAAGATAAATATCATTTTGACACATGTATTTTGCAAAAGTTATCGATCGGACCATCTGTTTTATTAAATCACAATTTGGATCTTATGTTTTGTAAAATAGAACAAAATAATACTCGCTCTGAGACTGATTTTGGTCAAATACTTTTTCAATATGACTAAAATACCCTCATATTTTTTATTTGATGAATTTTAAATATTAAAATTGAAAAAAATCATTTTTAAATTATAAAATAAAATATTATTTAATAAAAAATTTGATATAAAATTTTTAAAAAAAACAAGAAAATTGTTAAAAAAAAACTAAAACCATTTTTTCGTTAAATAAAAATGAAAACAAGTTATGAATCTAAAATACATCAAAAATTAAATCTGAGGCTGAACGAGTCCTAAATCTCTAATCTTCATCTTCATCTTCTTATTCTTCTTTAACTAGGGGTTGGGAGAAATTACTTCGTACCAACAAGACACTAATTATAACTTGAAATTTCCAAAATTATAATATACTTTATGTGATTTTTTTGGGAGAAATTACTTCCTAGGTCATAATATTCATTAAACATAAGTCATGCTACAAGTCTTTTTTTGGTTAAATATTGCTTAGATCTTGGTTCTGTCAGTGATCACACTAGTTAATCAATCCAACACCTACATGACTCACTTTTTGACAAAGCTAACCTTGAGCAATCAATCAACCTTATTCATTGATTTTAGTAAAAAGTTATATGTGTCATTCGCTATATAGATGATAAAAATATATAGTGTTGACCTGAACATTTCATGCCCAAAACATAAGCTAAAAATATATAGATGATATCAAGTCATGTTCTGTGCCAATCAAATTTTTGTTTTACTTGAAAGACTTTGACTTCATTTTCCATTTTTTATATATTTATTATTTTATTTTATTTCACAATTATTGATAAAAATATTCAGAAAAATATATTTTATAATTATCTTTTAATATTTATGTTTAGATACTTATTAATTTAAATATAACTTGCTTATTAGTTAAGAATTAGAATTTCTCCCTTTTTTGATCCTTTATATATAAATCAATGTTCAATAAAGAACCTCTCTTACATAGTTATTGAACTCTTTTCAGGCTCGTTTGGTATGTGAAATTGGATTCAACTGGATAGAATTATTAATTAGGATTGGTTTGAATTAGAATGAATTATATTGTATTAGTACTATACTTTTTTTGGTACAATACAAGACTAAATAAAATATAAAATATTTTTTTAATAAATTTCTCAAGTTATTTTTTTATTAATAAAAAATAATATAAGAGATTTGATAAACAATAATAATAATTTAAATGAAAATAATAATTTTTGAAATTAAATAATATAAATTCTAAAATTGGAAATTTTATAAAAAAAAATCTTTTTATTTAAAAGATAATTTTAATATTATTGATTTTCAGAATATTAAATGGTTTGAATTAGTTTGTAAGATTTTCATATAATTCTTTATTTAGTTTGATTTTATCATAATATATATATATAAAGGGAAGTTGTATCTTCACAAACTATTATATGCTTACTCAAAATCATTTCTGTAATATTTGTCTTTTATTTTTCGTGCTGCTCAAGATAATAAACTTCAGGAAATTAAATATGTGAAGTAATTAATTATTACTTCTATCTTGAGAAATGTGATCTGACACATTAGCTGTTCCCACCAAATTCGTATCTGTTGAATTCGAATCTTCTAAAAATAATAATTTTTCATTTATCAATAATATCTTCAAATATTCTTATTTTTATTAGAAGATTATTTCACCATCACAAATATCCCATAAAAAAAAAAAAAAAATTGTGCAAAGTATGCTACACGTACCTGACTAGATTTGGGCATGTGTAATCCTACTTTGCATGCTGATTGACATGTATGTCAACATTTAAACTTGTAAAAAGGTTATTGGTCATTCTACAATAGAGCAATGTGGTGTTATAATACACTCTTCTAAAAGAAAAAATAAAGTTTGTCTATCAACTTAACTAACTTTAATCAACAATAATGACAATAGTACAAAGAACAATAGATTATTATTTATATATATATAGGGTAGGAATCCACTCTATGATAGATTATTTATATATATATATATATATAAATTAACTTGTTTAAATTATTTTGTTGATTGTTTCACCTGCTGTAAATTTTTTGTTCTTCGCAATACAATTGACTCATTATGATATAGTTGAGTGTCATCGTCACATCGTCACATTTCTTTCTCTTCTCCTATTATGATATAGTTTGAATAGGTCATACATACAAACAAGACATTAATAACTCATTATGATTATTTCAAAAGTTGACTCTAAATGCAAGTCTTCGCAAAAATTTGATTGTATTATTGGACGTTATAGGTATAATTTACACAGAATTAAATCTTTATATTTACTTTAATAAAATAATATAAATGTAGTTTAACAGAACAATTGCTCAATAACCTGGCAAAAGCTTAGTGGTTACAAAGGGAATATTTTTTAAGATTATATTTGCCCAACAAAAAGGACAACAATTATTTTTTAAGATTTAGCCAGGAACTACAAAAGTCATTATTGCTAAAGCTATGTGGATGGTAATTGTTTGGTATTTATAATCCTAATTTAATTCAATTGAAAATAAAATAATAATTATAAAATTCTAATATGAATTTATTAGGTATTTATAATCCTAATTGAAATAGTAGGGAAAATATAAAATTTAAGCTATATTAATTTGTTTAAAGATTTGTGGAATTCAAATTTGAGTATTTTTTAATAGGCATTTAAGCTCTAGTAATTAATAATTATATAAATATGTTTAACATATATACGTATACAAACATTTTGTTGAAAAAAAATAAATAAATGAAATTATAATTTAAACCAAAAATTATATTTGTCTTAATATTATTTTGTAGTAAATAATAATGGGAAGTTTACAAAAATATTTTAAGATTTTTATAAAACAAATTAAAATACTCAATCTGAAAAAAAAAATTACCAAAATACTTTGGCACATAATCGTAAATACTATTGTTAAGTTATTTCTGTCATCACGTTCTAAAATCAATGCTAAAATTTCACATATATATTTTGTTTTATAAAATATTTTGTTCATTGGCATCAAATATAGACATTTTGTTGGGCAACATAAATTCCCAATGAATCAAACACGTATATTCAAGTAATCACAAAAAAAAAAATTAATAATAATGTATTTTTATAGAAAGTGATTTCATAATATATTTATATGGGAGATTCTATTATAGTGGCTTCAAAAATAGTACTACTGGTGGAGCTTTGGTGTGTTCCTGACTAGTAAACAGTTTCCAGTACGATTGTTTTTATGACTGTGTATTTTGTAGTTAGTTAGAGTATCTTCTAAAATTTTTAGAAAATTGACAACATCGAGTTTGTGATAATCAAAGATATTCCTATTTTTCATATGCAACGATCACCAAATCCTTTAAAAGAAGATTGTTGATGGTGGTTCGAGCAATGGAAAGAATGCTAATACTACTAAACAAGCTCAAGGATAAGTTGCTTTAAGCTTCTTCTTCGAAGAGCAAGAGAGGAAGAAATTCATACAAAAAGAACAAGAAGTCTATTGGCAAGGCACCAAAAGCTGCAAAGCATCTTGGAGCATGGCCTGATTATAAGTACACAAAAAGGGGAGTGTTTCTGTAACACCCTACTTCCTTATAGCCGTTACTAAGTGAGTTTAAAAACGTGTGTTCAACTCGCTAATCAAGGTATTAGGTTAAATAGTGTAATTAAGCCATAAACAGAGGAAAAACCTTAGAAATAATTCCATTTCATTGAAAATCATAAAAGTTTAACACTTGGGATCCCAAAATACAGTTTAGAAACATTTACAACATATAAATCGAACCAAGTCGACTAAACGACAAAATCTAAGTTTATTTACAAACATCTCCCAAAATCCACTAGCTGTGGCAGCCAGGCTGGCCAAACATGTACACGCCGCTTCATGCCTGCTACACTCATGGTTGGTTGGCTTTCTCCTTGCCCTTACCTGCACCACAGAGCATCTGTGAGCCGAAGCCCAGCAAGAAAACCCACAAACAGATAACATATGCAAATTATACACCAAGTACATAAACTAGCCATCAATAGGCTAAACACATACGGCCTAGTCGTCCCAGACGCTTTACTAGGCTCTGGGTTCGCGGTCCACACCGTGAGGATATCCCAGGTATCCTTTAGGGACTCGCCCTGGCAACTCGCACTCCACATGCTCAACGCTGCTCCCGGCCCCTTGTCGTACTCGACCTTGCACTCAACATGCCTAACGTCGTTTCCGGGCATTTGCCGTTCCCGCCCCCTGCCGACCTCGGCCTACACCGTTCCCGGATCTTGCCGATCATTCACATAATTGCACTCATAGCATAATAAACACGTACAGAATACTAGAAAATACAATCAAAGGGCTATGCCCTACAACTCAAACACATTGGGCTCAGCCCTGCATATGAGCTCTATGGGAACAAGGGTTTTCTTACCTGAGTCTCGAGCTCTCCGAGCACCGATGTCCCGAGCACAATCCTCTAACTTGAGCATCGCTGAAACCCTAGTCACAACACATTAACAATATCCATCCATCAAGTTCTAATCCATTAAATAACTTTGAGCCATAACTCTAACCTCCGGGACCTTAAATTCTATCAATCCAAGTGATAAAATCCATCCCGAGCCTTAACCACTGATCTCCCAAACCTAAACACCCTTAAAAACACAAACTGGCACTAAGAGTCGCGACCCTTCCCACAAGCGCCGCGGCTAGCCTCGAAACAGAGGCTAGCACCTCTCTGTAACCCACACGGGCCGTGGCGCACATCACCAAGCGCCGCGGCGCGCCTCAAGCATCTCGGCCTCCCATGGCCGCACGCACACACACGAGCCGCGGACCTCACCTCCAACCCAGAAATCTTCATCATTTTTCTGCATTTTTCCTTAAGCCAATTCACCCAAAACTTAGCTAACAATCCCAGATAATCAACACAAACATTCCAGCTCAACATCAACATCGAAACCTATCAAAACCTGCTCCAAAACTCAACTAAAATACCCAAGAACAGATCAAGTTCCAATCACATGCATATCCTAAAAACACAGCAGAAATTCAAGCTTAACTCCCATGGTTAGAGCTTACCTTTGCTGAGTTAAATCTCTGAATTTGATCCTTAATCCTCAAGCTTTTAGCTCCTAAGATTTTCCCAGCCCAATTCCTTGTTTTAACTAGCTTCCACCAGAATTTTCCTTAAGTTTGTCTTAGAGAGTGAAAGAGAGAGGAAGATGAGAACTATCCTCAGCTGGAAGGAAAATAAGTGTCGGTTTCTACAAGCCTCTAAATGATTCTTCCCTTTGTTTTTTTTAACTTAGTCTATGTGGTCACCTCAAGGCTCGGGGTACCAAAACGTCCCCGAGAGAAAAATGGTAAATTTCCCCAATATTCCCTCCTAGACATTCTATCCTCAAATATATCTCCAAATATTTATTTTTATAACCCGATAACCCCATAATATATCTAATACCCACACTACCCCTCGACTCTCCCCAAGTCGGATTCTCAACCCTGTTGTGACTTTCTGGCTAACCGCTCCCCAAGACTGTCTCGGATCGTGCTGCACTGACATATCACATATATATATAACATTTATCACATTTATACCCCTAATATCCAAACGGGGCCCACATGCATATTTAACTCAACTAAACATGCATTATTATCATATATTCACATGAATACACATATCAACATATCAATTCATTTATTTCCCTCCAGACACACTAATCAAGGCCCTAAGCCCTATTAGCAAATTCAGGTCGTTACAGTTTCCAACTGCAAGGAGACTAGAATTGGAACAAGATTGCCCAGCACTCAAGGCATATGGAACCCAAGATAATTAAATTTGTCTTAGATGCATGTGTTTTTAGAGGATGATACTTCGATTTTGGAACGCTAAATCAAAATCTACTAAACATACATGTACATTTTTTAACAATTTTTTATCACTAGCAAAGCCATGAAGGATAAAAAGCCACAACTTGGAATCCATCAAGGGTTGTCCATATCAAACAAGGCAAAATGATAAGCTTGAATGAATTTTGGAAACAAATATATTGTTTTAAGAATATGTTTATTTTATTCCGATTTTCGAAATTTTCAATTTCAGTTTTTCTTATTACATCAACAACAATTTGTAGTTACTTTCACAAGTAATAAAATCTTATTTCTTTAAATGGATGTGAATTGTGGGGTGGATGTATGAAAAATGGGTCATGCCTATTGCAACTAAACGAACCATATGCTCTAAATAATTAGTTGTTTAAGACAGTTAAATCTAGGACCGTTAAACGACAAAAGGTAAATAACGTTAGAAATGACGTACCTTTGGCATTTTCACTTTAGTCATATTTTCTATGATAGGATTCAAATACTAACAAAGGCTGGACCTTTGAGGGAACTCACCTAGGGTGACCTACCTGTTTGTGAATCTAGTCTCGAGGGCAGAATGACAAAACATCCATTCTCTGTGATAGGAGAAAGGGCCAAATGTAATGCCCTAATTTCTCATAGACTACCGAGAACACAGCGTTAGGTCATAATCGTAAATATTTCTCTTTTATTTAATAAAAACTTAAAAAAAAAATACATGGATCCATGGTTTTATAAAAAATAAAAAAAAATACTTGTCTTTAACATAAAAATGAGCAACATTTAAATAAAACAAACTTTAAAATAAATAAATAAATAATTTAGCCCGCTTGATCTTGCTCGACTATATGGTCCCCAACGAATACATCACGAAGCTCTTAGGTCTCACTCGCAACCAACCTTTCTATCCTTAATTTCCTGAAATAACAACATCATAAGGAATGAGCTTCTAAGCCCAGTAAGGAAAATACAAACAAGGGTTAGTCATATAATCAAACATAACACATATTCACCAAAGTCATACAAACACAAACATCTAGATCATATCATATCTTAAGTCATAATTCTAAATCATAAATCTAAGTCATAGATCACAGGTCATACTCTAAGTCATAAGTCATAGGTAATAGGTCATAGATCATAAATCATAGGTCATAAATCATAACTATAGGTCATATATCACAATCATAACTAAAAATAACAAGTCAGATATAATAAAAAGATAAGTGCTTATATAGGGGTGGCAATTAAGCCCCAGACAAAAGTCTGTCATACACCGGACATAGGTCCTTCATAAAGTTTTGGCAACCGAGCCTACCGGACATAGTCCGTCATACATCATTGGACACCTTAGGTCCAGACACACTTACCCCTTTATTGTACCTAAAATGTTAGGTCATACAAACATAAACTATATCATACATTACATAAACTAGATCATAATACTAAACTATCTAATTTTCCTTACCAACACAAGGATAATTGAGAACAAATGCGGGACTTGGACCACTCCTAAAACCAGCAATAAAAATGGTGAGTATTTCTAAAGGAAAGAGATGAAAGGAATAGAACTAAACCACCAAGATGAAACTTACTGAAAAGACAACTTAAGTTCAAAGAACTTTAAAACCTAACCACAAAACTATAACAAAAGTTAGAACCTGAATGAAAACTAAAGAAATTAAGGAATCAAACAGAATTCAACTTAAGAATAAGGGTACCTCAGTTGACCTTATGGATTGGTCTAACTCCAATACCGAAACACTCTAATCCTCACTTCCCAAGTGTTTGATAAAGCTTAAGAATGGCAAAGCTTTTGCCCAACCCAACTGTTTATCACCCTTAAGGTCTCACTAGCACCTTGGAGTTTGATCACAGCTGAAGAGTGAATGGAAGGGCTGGGTTCTAAGTCCTATTTATAGAGTTATAGGAATAAATATCTTCTTTTTGGCTTTGAATAAAAATAATGAATTTAATTGCAAATATTTGAATATTCTTCAGTCAAAGGCTTAGGACTCAGTCAAATCGTTCAAAGGTAGGTCTAAGGAGACAAAGTTTGTTTTAAAAATTAAAAATATAGAATCCTAACTTCTAACTTCCTAAATCTCGAAACTCTAAACTCACCGGTAGTAAAATCAACATAATTGGAGTTGTAGGTCTCCGATTTCGACCATCTTTATACCGTTAGAAAACTAATTCAATTATCTACAACTTTATAGAACTACTATTTTTCAAAATTCATAATATAACTGGGTCAAAAATAGGTCAGAAGTTACAGTACCCTAAAGTTACAGGAAAATCTATTTAATTATCTAAATAACAACCTAATCCACAAATTTCTTAACTAATCATAAAATAACAAACTCTAATTCTCTAATAATCATGCTTATGACAAGTGTCATATTCTTATTGGCTCTATCTAAACTTTAGGTTATAATAAATAATACACCTAGGACCAGCAATATTAATCAAACATTATGTTATAATAAATAATACACCTAGGACCAATAATATTAATCAAACCTTATGTTATAATTAATATTCTTAAACTATAGGTTAAACTTATAAAATTCATAACTATTGCTATGAGTTTCCAACTAAGTCTCGGTTTGAACCAAAATCCACGGAATCTAAAATACTACAACTACTACTATCTAGCTAACTAAGTAAAATTCTGGGACGCTACACCAAAGAACCACTAGGGCTAGTATGTTCAAATGTCTGGGGACATATGAATGTTCAAGTGAGGGGTGGTTATGAGTATTTCATCACCTTCATCAACGATTTCTCTTGAGACACATGTAAGTACCTAAAGCATAGGAATTCCGCGAATTTGTTAAGAAGTTCAAAGAATTCATTGATATGGCTTTAAAATCATATTAGGTGAAATGTTAAAAATCTTGCAATCTGAGTGGGGTGGAGGATATTTGGATAATCAAAACCAAGACCATTTAATTGAACTTGGAGAATTGTATAAAGAAACTGCCCCAAGGACTTCGCAACAGAAGGGTGTTGCTGAACGGCGTGAATCACGCATTTATGAACATGTGTGTGAAGCATGTAGAATGCATGGTTTTGAGAAACATGTCCCATTTGTTTTAAAGGGGCAAGTGGGAGTTTGTTGGGTTTCATGCACTTATAAAACCATGTCGGACATGTTACATGATTTCATATTGTCAATAAAAATAGTAGAAATCATTTAGTTTGAGAATCGTGTTGCTTGCTTGTTTTATTACATGATTATTGAAATAATACAAACATGGATAGTTACAATTATAATGACTAGGTCACAATAGATTATAGTTGTAATTATATGTTCAAAAGAACGAGTCCTAAGATTAGATTTGTGCATTGGATTTTCACTGATTAGGCAATCTACGATATGATCTACTTACACATTCAGGGTGTGATGTCTTTTCCAAGGCATTGACCAAGTAGATAAGATCGGATGTATTTAGTTACATCGAACTAGGACCGATATTGAATATTGATTGATAAATAAGTATCGTTGTTATCGAATCTAATCAATGTCACAACGTTGACCATAGGTTAAGTCGATCTTAATTCTGAATGATAATATTATGCTAATTATATTATTTAAATCTTTTGACTTGTTTGTTATTAGCTTACCCTACGGTCTAGCCCATACTTACATATATATGAAATCTATAACTTCTATATGAGAAGTGAAAAGATGATTTCCTTAATTGATTTGTTCAAAAGGTTAAATGATTGAGATCTCATTTCTGTGATTAAGTTCACAGAAATATCATTTATAAGGAACTTAGTGGGAGTTAAGGATAAAATACTGATGAGGAGTAAAATAGTAGTTTACACACATCTCGTTAGTAAGTCATCGATAGAGGATTGACTTATTGTAATAGTTATAATAATGGATAACGTATTTATGGTTTTGAAAATATGTTATATGGATTCAAGAGTTCAATTCAGATTCTATAGTGGAGTCACGAGAAATTAATAAGGTAGTGAAATTACTCGTAAATAAATTGTTGGAGCTTGATTTCATGGATCCATGGTCCCCGCATCACCTTTGAGTAAATCATCTAGAATGTCTCAATTAATTGATTTAATTATCAATTAGGATTTTTAAAGTTGACTAGATCAATTTTGGAAAATTTATAGAGATATGAGATTTACAGAATAATAGAGAATTTTTGGGTAAATTTATTAATATTGATAAATTTGTGTCAATATAAATAAATAATATTAAATCAAGTTTCAAATTATAATTAGTTAATTTGAATAAGGATTTAATTAATTAATTAACGAAAAAGGTTTTGAATTAAGGCCCAATTGGGATTTAAATTCAAAACAAAGAGATTGAGCCCAAGTCCATTTATGGCAGCCCAAGGTTTTTATTTTTGTTTATTATTTGTAATTAATTTAAATTTAAATTTAAATAAAGCCCATTAAGTTTCCTATATAAGGAATATGATATTTAGGGTTTTCATAAGGAAGTCAGTCTCAATGACTGGGTAAGTGAAAACCTAGACAGTCTAATCATTTCTTAGCCACCATCTCTTCTTCTTCTCTTCTAGATCTCTGTCTCATGTGTTGAGAACCAACCCACACTAGTTCTTGGTTGATCAAAGGCTTGGTGCGGAAGACTGTGTTGCTGATCTAGTTCAATCTCCTGATAATACTCTGCTACAGAAAGGAATCAAGGGTTAGAGAGATTGAAGAATGGAGTTGTTCCAGTCCCGCTACGTAATGTAAGTTTTACTTTACTTTGTATTTGTATCAATTTCATAGGAGCATGTTCTAGGAATTTGCATGTTTGTTTGATAATATGTAAATTGCATGAAAATAAATAAAGATCCTGCAAT
This sequence comes from Humulus lupulus, assembly GCF_963169125.1. NCBI lineage: Eukaryota > Viridiplantae > Streptophyta > Magnoliopsida > Rosales > Cannabaceae > Humulus > Humulus lupulus. Next base: position 7,486,874 of record NC_084798.1, read on the forward strand.
AAGTATTTCCTATAATAATATAGTCGTTATGTTGTCGAAATGTTGATAGAAATTTTATAAAGTTTTAAAAAATTAAAACTACTATAAAGTTTTTAAGAAATGTTAAAATAAATAAAAAAGAATTTAAATTTAATAATTGTTATATTATATTAAATCAATAATTAGTTTAATATGTGAAAAATAAACTAAATTTAATTATAGTAAAAAAATTAATAATGATTTAAAAATATTAGTCTTTGTTTAAATTATTAAAAATAAATAAATTATTATTTTTTAATATAAATATAATTATTTTAAATAAATTTATTTTATTTTACAAGTATTAAATTATATTTAATAATTTTGTAATTATAAATAGAAAAATAATTTAATTTTAGAATAATTATAAAATATATTTATTAAAAATAAATAATTTAAGTTTGATTAAAATTAACTATAGTAATAACTAAGGATAATCAATTAATTGAATTATTGCAAAATTAATGAATTAGGAAATAAATTTGTAAAATTTAAAAAGGTTTTATAATAAATTTTCATAAATAATTTGCGAAAAAAAGTCATTATAAAATAGCATAAGTTATCATAAAATAAAAATGAGATAAATTTAAATAAATTTACCATGAATAAAATAAAATAGTTCTTGTTAACTATGGTAATAATTAAGTGAGTAATAAGAGATCATAAAACTTAAGTTTGTCTAGGAATAAGACTTCTCATAAGACATCATAAAACATTTAAAATAATATTTTTTTAGATGATAGGATTGTGACACTTGCTCTTTTTTCTTCCCTTTCTTATACTGTATTATATCATCGTAAATGGCGATTAATAAGTCTTGGACAATATTGAGAAATTGTGGTTGTCAAGAATATTGGAATGGTCTATAAGCTTTTTTGAGGATGGCGTCAGAACATAATGATTCTGATGGAAGAATTTGGTGCTCGTGTGTGAGATGCATAAATACTAGATTGGAATCTTTGAATGTTGTGCGAGCACATGTATTCGATAGGGGTTTTCATCTAGCTTATAATAAGTGGATTTATCATGGTGACGTGGAAGAAATTGTTGCCGATGAGGTGATTGATGAGAATGAAAATGATGAGATGATTCAAGTTGTGGAAGACTTCCTTTTACCGACAACTGACGAAGTAGAAATGGATCCCAATACGAGTTAGTATTATGACGAGTTATTTGAGGAGATTGAAGCAGAGTTGTATCATGGCTGTGATTGGATTTCATCCCTCAACTTTTTAGCAAAGTTATTACATCTAAAAGTTAGAGGGAAGATGCCTAACAACATATTTGATGAATTGTGGAAGTTGTCAAAGCTTGCATTTCCGAAGGAAAACAAAATTCCATCATTGTACTACGAGTCGAAAAGGAGATTGAAAAAATTAGGGTTGGGATACGAGTCCATTCATGTGTGTCAGTATGATTGCTGCTTATTTTACAATGAGCATGCATCTAAATAGACATGTCCAGTCTATGGAAGTAGTAGATGAACTACTTCCGACATGTCCAAGCATCCTGATTTTGCAAGAGATCCTAGAAATGTTCATTTGGGCTTTAGCTGCCGATGGATTTAATCCATTTGGCAACATGAACCTCGCATACAACATATGGCATCTGGTGTTGGCGAACTATAATCTGCCACCTTGATTGTGTATGAAAGATAATTATTTCATGTTGACCCTCCTTATTCCCGGGCCAAATCACCAGGTAAGGACATGGATGTATTTCTAGGACCATTGGTGGATGAGTTGAAGGAATTGTGGTAACAAAGTAGTTACAACACATAGTACGACCAACACGATGTTCAAGATGCAGGCCACCCTTTTGTGGACAGTGAACGATTTTATAGCTTGAAGAAGCTTGTCTAGATGGATTGGATAGGGATACAAAGCTTGTCCTACGTGTAATGAAGACACAACTTCCAGATGAGTGATCGGTAAGACATCTTATGTTGGTCACCGAAGATTCTTGCCAAGTACTCATCGAATGAGAATAGACATTGAGTTCGATAGAGAAGTTGAGACAAGATGTCCTCCAGGAAAACACGTCCAGTTTGGGGGTGTGAAACGTAAAAGAGGTGTAGATGAAGGTAATTGGAGGAAAAAACACATATTTTACGAGCTTGAGTATTGGTGTACAAACAAATTAAAACACAATATAGATATCATGCACGTTGAGAAGAATGTGTGTGATAGTCTCCTTGGCACCATCTTAGACAATGATAAATCTAAGGACACCACTAATGCAAGACATGATTTGAAAAAGATGGATGTGAGTGAATCATTGTGGATTTATGAAGATGAGACCAGGAAGTTGATGAAGCCACACACTCCTAACGTGTTAACTCATGTGCAAAGGCAACAGTTTTGTCAGTTTATAAAAGGAGTTAGATTTCCAAATGGATTTTGTTCAAATTCGAAGAAGAAAGTGTCCGAGAGTAATACAAATATTATTGGATTAAAGTCACATGATTGTCATGTGATAATGTAATGATTACTTTCTGTGGGTGTTTGCAGGTTTTTCCCAATATCTATATCGACCACCATTACAGAATTGTGCAATTTCTTCAGGCAAATATGTTATAGGACATTAAATGTTAAAGATATGGGGGAAGCACAAAATGACCTTATTCAGATATTGTGCAAGATGGTGTTGATTTTTCCTCCAGCTTTTTATTTCCATAATGATTCATTTGGTCTTACATTTGTCAGAAGAAGTTACATTGGGTGGCCTGGTATTTATGAGGTGGATGTTCCCTTTTGAAAGGTACATGAAAAAATTGAAGAGTTACGTGGGAAATAAAGCTTGCCCAGAAGGGTCGATCGTCGAAGGCTATGTTGCAGTTGAGGCTTTGACCTTTTGTTCAATGTATTTCCAAGACATTGAAACAAGATTTAATCATCTTGATCGAAATTAAGATGCAACTTATATCCCACGAAATCTTGCAGTCTTCCAATCTCAATGTCGTCCACTGACAAAGGGAACTTTGAAGCCTCTCAATCATAACACTCGTGAAATAGCTAAGTGGTTCATACTTGAGAATTCTCCTGAAATTGAGGCTTATTTAAGAAAGTTTATTCCCTTTTAAATTTGAAGATGTGTTTATTTTAAGTTTTTTTTTATCAAGTATCGTAACAATATTCTAATTAACAGTAAACACCTACAAGAGATTATACAAAATTACTCGGATGGTGATCATGACCGTTTGCATAGGAGAATTTTTCATTCGTGGTTTCATAAGAAGGTAAAATGAGAGTACTTTGAACTTTCTTTTTATCTATGATATTTTTTATGAATCTAATACAATTTTATATATTTAGATATATAACTTGCACAAGCTTGGGTCTTTAGAAAATGGTGATGAATTACTAGCTTTAACATCTGAGTCCGATCATTTGCAACTTACTACAAAGGTTGTATAGTCAATGGTGTTTGATTTATTGCATACGACCGAGATAAAAAAGCGCACCACATAGAATAATGGAGTGTCTGTTGTCGGAATAGATGGTTTTAATTATTACGGCATGCTTGAAGATGTAGTAACACTATCTTTCACTGGTGCATATTCAGTGGCATTGTTTCGGTGCAAATGGTTTAATACAAATCCAAGAAGGAAGAAAACAATAATTGAAAATAATATCACCAGCATAAAAGTCAATGGTGAATGGTACAAAGATTAGCCGTATATACTTGCTAGCGAAGCTAAGCAAGTTTTCTATCTCATTGATCAACTTAGAGGTCGTGATTGGAAAGTTGTGGAAGATATGAATCATCGACACATTTGGGACATTAAGGACAATTCTAATGACGTTAATGATGTTCTTGATGTTGTACATGACACAAGCTCATCAAATTTTGTTTTGATTGTGGACCTCGTAGAGTTTATTATGCAATCTAATCAACTTGCTGCATATGTTGGCACTAATGGAGAGGATGACGACGAAGGTGACATGTTAGAACATGAGGAAGTGGCAGATGCAGATGATGAATTGCTAGTTGAGCTTTGTCAAGATGAAAATGTTCGATTACTGATGGGCACTCAAGTTACAATGTTGTGTCCGGGACATTATATGGATTTTGTTGATTTACCTGACAGTTTTAGGATCAAGTACTTGATCGAATGAAGGTAAAAAATTACAAATCTTATGCTCTATATTATTTATTGGCATTGTTTACAAACTCATCTAAAGTGTGTTTTATTCTTAATGTATCATTATTATAATATAGACGGTCATACACCACCTGAGTCGGTTCTGGCAACTCTCTATAAGGAGATGGGCGAAAGATGTCGCGAGAGAAAGACCATCAGACATAAACACTTCAAAAAGCATTACGCGGGAACAGAAGATTGGGAGAATGTACTCTCCAAGCCACATGATCATTGCACTAAGGAAAGATGGAAGGATATTTGTGAGTTGTTTTTTAGCGAAAGATTTTTGGCTCGCTCCTCCAAAAACCATGCAAACAGAAAACAAACGAAGTATGTAACAACGCAAGGCACAAAAACGTTAAGAGCAAAGTGTCACAAATATATAAGTGAAAAAGTTGATTTATTTTTACAAAATAACACGTTCTAAAACACTTTTTTTTAGATTTGTATAGGAGCACCCAGATGCGCATGTTGTTGATACTTGGACGGATGTGCATATGAAAAAATCGACAAAAACTTTTGTCAACGAGGCAGCCCAACAAGATTATGTAAGTGAATATTATTGTGTTCTCATATTCATAAAGTTATCTTAGTTTTGTATTTCTAATGTTTTCTTTATACAGGAAAAAATAGCGGCGGAGCTTGAGAGGTCACAACTTGAAAGGCAGTCTCAACATTAGAGTGAGGGGTCTGGTGCTGAATCTGGCGTTGATTCGTCCCCAGTCGATCAATACGAGATACGAAGCAAAGTACTCGGGGAGAGATTTGACTACCAAAGAGGAGTGGGTTATTGAGTTAAAGGGAAAGGGAGAATGTCAACCTCCAGCTCTACAAATAAAAGTTAGTCTCAAGCACATATTGCTCGTACGCCCCAAGAAGATATGATTACTATGGCGCTGATGTTGAAAGCAATGTGTGAGACGATTCAGATGGTGACACCTCAACAATCCAGTAATCGGTATGACCCACGGTTTGACAGCTTTCTACAGAGGTATTTGCCATCACAATCTGAAGGTGGTACGTCTTCTCGGGGTAACACCGCCACATCAACAGTACCAACCTCCGCCGCAGTATCTGTCATATATGTCGTCGCAACAACCTCTACAGTATCAAAATCAGTACATGTTTGTACGCTCTTCCCAATCTCCTCCCCTCTATTTTAACTTTACTAAATTTCCAGGGGGATCGATGCAACATCCGCAACAGCAACCATATTTTAGATATGGTGATTTTGGGGGCGAGTCGCAGCAACAGGAGCAACCTATTTTATCCATCCCGATACGCCCATAGCATCGAGATCAGTTTGGGGACCTCACGCTTGGGCGATCTTCACAGCAGCCTTATATTCCTGCACCGCCACAACCACCGCCACCGCCACCACCACCAGCACAATAGAATGTTGGAGATGAGGATAAATACCAAATTGTCCTTAATAATTTTATTTAGTTATTATTTTATGTATTTTGATTAAATTAACAGTATAATTATTTATTATGACAATGTCGGTATTAGTTATTTTAACAAATATTAAAATTATATATTAATTTTAATGTTAATTATGCTCAAATTAATTAATTGATTATTTTATTAAAATTAATTTTAAATTTAATGAATATTAATTTATTTTAAATTAATATAAAAATGATACTATAAAAAAAATATTAGCGGTGGACCACGCGGCTAATAGCCCATGCTAAATTAAATTTATTTATTTATTCTGACACACATAGTAGCGGCGGGTGTGTCAGTCCACTGCTAATATAGGTCATTAGCATCCAATTATTAACAGCGCGACATTAGTGGCGAAGTTCCACCGGTACTTATTATTAGCAGCGACGTAACACTTTAAGGAGATTTTACTGTGTGTATATATATATATATTAACAGTTTTGTTTACATTCTTTTGTTGACTTTGTCAATTTTTTTAATTAATATCATTTGTCAATAAAACAAATTTAATAAAATTGAATGATTTTCAATGTCATATTTTACAGAGTACAATTCTTTTTCAATGGGAATTAAATGGATATTTGAGTCGAATATACTCCAAATTGAATTCAATACTCTTTCATGGCAATCAAATCAGATTTCATATTTTTCAATTCTATCTTAATATCAATTGAACTGAGGCAATAGACCCCCTCACCTTATTACTTTGGTCCTATTATAAAAATTGAATGTCTTACTTATCATTTCAATTCCAAGATACATTTTACTTCTCCTAAAACGTTGTCAGCTGTTAAAAAATATATAAAAAATCGAAGTAAATTTGGCATAAAAGCTATGGAAAAAAGACTTTTATAGTTGTGTATTGACATTATATATCATTCAGAAATAAATGTTCAAATTTAATTATAAATAAATAGTTTACTGTCATCGTCACATTTCTTTCTACTATAACTATAATGTACATTTACTTTAGCATATAGATGACATAGCAGATAGAGCTTACCAACAATACAACTCGTAATGACTATTTCAAAAGTTGACTCTAATTAAATGCAAGTCATTGCAAAAATTTGATTGTATTTGATGTAAGAGGTAATTTACATATGATTAAATCTTTATATTTACTTTAGCAGATAGATGACATATGTAGTTTTTCATTTTGTTTAGCTCAAATATTGCTCAATAATGTGACAAACGTTTAGTGATTAGTCAGGAAAATGATTATGTTTATCCAACAAAAACGACAACAATTATATTTTAAAATTTAGCGTGGAACTATAAAAGTCATTATTGTTAAAAAAAATTGTTATTGCCCCTATTTGTGACAGTGTGTGGATGGAATTGTTAGGGGGAAATTTATTCATCATGATTGCAAACACGCAAGTGTGGGTAACGCCATCGTTGGCTTGGTGCGTGCTATCTACTAAATGCACCAAGCCAACGATGGCGTGGGACCTTATGGGAAAAACATGACCTTCTCCCTCTCTATCGTGGGTAGGAAGTAGATAGCGTGCATTTAGTACAAGGCCAAATTGAATTAGCATTTAGTATCATTGATTAATGCAATAATTATGCTAGCAATTAAGGGTCCGTTTGGTACAATTTTGCTGTGGGGAAAAACAAATGTAGTTGTGTTGTGAGGGAAAACAATTGCAACTGTGTTGTGAAGAAAAATTGTTGAATATTTGGTAAATTATAGATTTTAAAGTGTCACGAGTTGTAATAGTTGTATTGAAGTGTTTGATAAACTATATATATATATGATTAAAGTACATCATTTTTGCCCCTACCGATAGTAAAAAAAATATGTTTTCGATACGTGTTGAAATTATAACCTAATTGTTTTATATGACAATATACATTGTAATTATAGCTGGTATCCCTTAAGTTTTCGTGAAATTTCTAATAATTTACGTTATTGAAAATAATATTCTACTGAGTAAGTTGCATGGTATATAAAAAACAAGCATGAGTGCTACCAATTGTTTGAATCTTATTTGTAGTATCGTAAATTATTCAAAATTTCATGAAAATTAGTAGAATGTCTACTATAACTACGATGTACATCATCATATAAAAAAATTTAGTTGTAGTTTATCCATGTGTTTATAAGGGCAAACGTGATGTCTCTACATAAGAATTTCCCTATAATTATGTATAATATTATAATTAGTAGATGTAATGGTACAATAATCTAGTTTAGAATACAATCACAAATATGTAATACTTAAGTTATGACTTTCTATTTCTTTTTTATTTTTTATTCTTAATGCATGAAATTAATATATGTTTCAAAAATTATAATTTGAAAAAAAAATATTAATTAATGTATATTAAAATCTATATTAATGTGGTTTCTTAATATAAAATTACTAAAATAAAAATATATGTAAAAATATCTAATAAATAGTATTCTACAAATATAAAAGATGTACAGCAGCAAAATGTAAAAAGTGTTGTATTTTATAAAATCTATGGAGTTCCCTTTTTTTTTAATTATCTATTAATTCTTTTTATTTTCAAGGAAAATATAATTTGGTACATCCACTTGGTGTTTGCTCATACTTTCGGCATTGTTTGGGAAATATACATATCAGTATAAGATTTAATAGAAATTTTCTATTAAAACAGATGCTGAAGGATTGATTAATTCTATAATGGTTGTTTTAAACTTTTAAAGTACGTAGATGCTATATGAGCTAGTAACTCTAAACAAATAAAAATATTACCATTATACTTCAGTGTACATTAAAATCTACGCGCTCAGTAGTTTTTAGAAAAATTTAGTAAATTATTTTTAATGAACCTTCACTAAAAGCTAAGTTATTAAAATAAAATTGTTAACTTTTGAAGAGGGCAAAATTAAAGAAAAGTGTAGGTCCTCTAACAGTGTATTATTGCGTTAATGACACTCTATAACCGTGTGGGTCCTCTTCTTTATTTTAAGTAATTTGTTTTCGTTATCAAAGTAGATTATATACAATTCCTAAACTGAAAATATATGTATGCATGCTACTTCATTAGGAGCTTAGTCATCTCTGTTTTTGTCAGCTTATATCCTTATATTTATTCGTATGAGTTTTCTTTGTTCTTCATTTGGTATCAGATTTCAGTCTTCCATGGCATCTTCGTCTTCCGCCAGAGCCTCCTCTGATAATGCCTCATCTTCTCCTGGATCTAAGCTCTCATTTTCTCTGTGTTATCAAGTACCTTTATAAATAACTTCATGAAAAAAAATAGTACATTTTATTTGTTTTGATGCTTTAAAAAGATAAATAATAGTTTTAAAAAGATAATGAAAACATATTATATATTAAAATAATAGTTAGTAAAGTCAAAACAAGGCAGGCAGTGGCAGAGGCAGTGGGTGATCTCTTACGAAGAAGAAGAAGAAGAAGAATGGAGGCACCCACCTGGGTTTGCGAAAGAGGCCACCGGACACCAAATCCATCGCCACCGCAGTAGACTTCTTCAATAGGTTAGTGGGTGTTTTTTCCTTTTATACCCTTCTCTGTAGCATACATGTTTTTTGATGCTTTCTTTATGGTGTCTGGGTATTGATTTTGTGGAATCATGACTTTGAATGTGAGAGTAATTATCTTTTGTATGAGTAAACAGAAAGTTCATGTTATTTATTTGATTTTTTTTTCTTCTGTGCTTGTGTTTACTTGTGCATTGGAACAGGGGTGAAACTGCATAGGTACAATGCCCCTGTTGCACCAGAATTTGATACACAGGAATATCAGTTGGCAGGTTAATTTCAACCAATATGACCTGGCATCTCAGTGGAAATTTCACCACAGGAGCATTATCAAATGTTGTCCCGAGAAGGCAAAAATATACAACTTGTGAGATGAGCATAATTGAAGCAAACGAGGAATCTCTGTCAATTCCAACAGATGAGCATAGTTGAAGCAAATGAGGAATCTTTGACAAACTATTGTGGCAATAGGTTACAACCTAAACAATACAAGACAGCATAAATTAAGATGAAATACACAAACTGAGAGGATCGATCGTCCTATGAAGTACGTACATACACATAGAGAAATACATGTTATCAGTAGATATCTTTATTAGTTGGTCCACTTCATGATGCTCTTCTTCAGTCTCCCAATTTTCACTTCTACTCTCACATGAATCCAATCCATGGTGTTTTCAGTGAAACGAAAAAAAGCATGCCTCCAGTTTCTGTTGAAAACAAGACTCCCAATTACTCCCCATAATCCAACTGCATATTTGGATTTTATATGCTATTTGGATCATATTGAACTAATCTCCTCAACTTCCATCTTCAAGAACTTTGAAGTAAACACAACTATCAAACTTTGATCTTTGAAATTTCTGTCTCAGCATAAAATCATCAAATTTGAAGTACCATTGTCTCGGTGACTGTTTCAAACCGTATAGAGATTTCTTCAGCAAGCACACCTTCTCTTCCATCCCTGGCTGTATGAATCCTTCAGGTTGTTGCATGTGTATTTATTCATCAAGATTACCATGAAGAAATGCTTTCTTCACATCAAGTTGATCCAATTCTAAATTCTGAATTGCAGTGATAGCCAATATAATTCTTATAGAAGTGTGTTTGACAACAGGAGAAAACACTTCATGATAGTCTATCCCTTCAACTTGGCAAAAGACTTTTGCCACTAACCTTGCCTTGAATCGAGGTAGCTCAACTCCTTCAATCCCTGGTTTTCTCTTGTAAACCCATTTGCACCCTATTACTCTTTTGTTCTTAGGTTTATCAACCAGAATCCATGTCTCATTCTTGGATAAAGACTCCATCTCTTCTTTCATAGCCTTATTCCATTTACTCCATTCAGCACTATTCTTGGCTTCCTTGTAGAAAATAGGCTCATGTAGCTCTAGTAAATCAGCTACACTAAGGGCAAAAGTAGTAATATCAGCATGTGCAAATCTCTCAGGAGGTCTGATCTGTCTCCTTGCTCTATCTCTAGCCAAGAGATAATTTGAAGCTTGAGTATCTCAGCCATCAGCTTCAGTGCCATCTGCATCACTTCCAGATGTATCTTTAAGTTCACTCTCCTGAACTCCACCTTGATTCTCATTCTGTGATGTTTCACTTAATTCAATCTGCATAGTATCTTTCTGCTCAACTTGTTTAGAGCTGGCTTGATCACTAAATTTCATGTTAGTTTTATAAAAGCAGTGCTCATTGAATATAACATCACGACTGATAATGAATTTTTTCTCATCTATTAACCAAAGTTTATAACCCTTGACACCACTTTGATAACCAAGAAGTGCACCCTTCATAGACCTAGGATTCAACTTCCCTTTACTAATATGAACATAACCTATACAACCAAAAGGTTTCAGGTGATTGTAACTAGGTTTATGACCGGACCAAACATGTTCAGGAACCTTACAATCTAATGCAGATGAAGGTGACCTATTAATGAGGTAGCAAGCAGTAGCAGCTGCCTCTGCCCAAAATTTTTTTGGCAAACCTGAATCAGCTAGCATGCATCTAACCTTATTCATGATTGTTCTGTTCATTCTCTCAGCAAGACCACTTTGCTAAGGGGTGTTCCTAACTGTATGGTGCCTAACAATGCCATTTTCAGTGCAATAAGAATCAAACTCAGCATTGCAGAATTCCAAACCACTGTCAGTTCTAAGTTTCTTAACTTTCTTCATGGTTTGATTTTCTACCATAATTTTCCATTCTCTAAACCTTCCAAAAGCCTCATCCTTAGTTCTAAGAAAATAGATCCACACTTTCCTAGAATAGTCATCAATAATAGAAAGGAAATATTGAGCTTTACCAAGAGATAATGGAACATGGGATAAACCCCATAAGTCAGAATGAATGTATTCCAATATTCCTTTTTTTTTATGAGTTGAACTTGCAAATTTCAACCTGTGAGCTTTTCCTACTCTAGGGTTTTCATAAGTTAGTATCAGTTGATTCATTGGGTAAGTGAAAACCTAGACACTCTAATCCTTTCTTAGCCACTTTCTCTTCTTCTTTTCTAGATCTCTTTCTCATGTGTTGAGAACCAGCCCACACTAGTTCTAGATTGATCAAAGGCTTGGTGAGGAAGACTGTGTTGCTGATCTAGTTCAATCTCTTGATAATACTCTGCTACAGAAAGGAATCAAGAGTTAGAGAGATTGAAGGAAGAAGTTGTTCCAGTTCCGCTGCGTATTCGTAAGTTTCTACATCATTGTATTTATGTTAATTTACGAATCTAATGTTCATATGTATGTCGTGTTATTCTATGTTTCTATTATGTGTTTGGAAAAATAATAGGAAGCATGCATCTAGATTTAAATTTTAAGATCCTACAATTGGCCTCAGAGCCAGGTTGCCTAGATCTAGATGTGAAGAATACATGATAATATATGTTTGTTGACATGTTTGATTTTAAAAGTTTAATTGGATGGTACATGAAATTTGATATGAATGTTTTGAATGTTTATGTGTCATATTGCTAATTTAAGTTGTCATTTTTTTTCATGCATTTTCAGATCTTAATTGGTGCTTGATAAAATGCTCATTGAAAAATTGCACAATTTTTTTTTTTTTGGTAGTTGCCCATTTTTTTTAATATAAATGTTTATATATATATATTATATTAAAAAAAAAAAAACTAAACCGTATATGTATATATATATTTATATGTATATATGTTTATATATATACATTTTTTTTTAAAATAACCGAATATATATATAATTTAAAAAAAAAAATTGTTAACCATAATATGTAATATACGTGTATATATATATATTTATATATATTTATATATAATATAAAAGTTGGTTAAGAGATTTTTTGTTTTTTGTTGTGCTAAAGAAATATCTTAGTTTCCAATTTTAAAAATTTGAGATATTTTCTTTAATGACAATTAAATTAATTTTATGTTTAATTAATTATGTGGTAAGTTTTCAATTGGGTAAAACTTTATGGTAATTAATTAATAAGTAAATTAATTTTGATAACTCAATTGATTGTTTTAGATATTGATTGATTTATTTATTTTAGCAATTAATTTATTTATTTTGGGAATAAATGTAATGATACATAAAGATGTGTAACATGTCATATAGGTTTTCATGTTAGGCCCATCCAATTAATAAGAAATTTAACATATCTAGAATCATTATTAAGTTATTTTTTGCATTTGGACTTTAAATATAAGTATAATGATGGCCCATTTTTTTTTGTTTTGAAAAATGTGGGAAAAATTAAATAAAACTTTCATAAAATGTTAGGTTTTATTTGGGCCCAATTGAACATGTAAAGTTTAAATTCCTCTCTTGTGGGTGGTTCCACTTGTGAAGGCCCATTTGCTTTGCATTACTAGATTGGGCTTAATCAATTGAATAACAATTAATAAAACGAAGGTTCAAATTCTTGTCTTTTTGGGCTTTGTGTGGAAGTTAGGGAGCCTTAGTAGTGGGTCCGACATACTGAACCCAGCTCTCCTCCATGCAAGCTCGAATTGTTAAGGCTCATTTACCTAAGTTGGACTTAATTGTATTAGGTTATTCCTTTTAGTTGGACCTAATAATTGATTAGAAACAAATTAATTCTAATTGTTGGATTAATTTTCAAAGGGTAATTTTAGAATTAATGGGAAAATTATAAACTATGGTTTATTGATTATTTTAATAATTTGGCAAACCTAAGTTGGTAATTTTCAAAAGAATAAAATACTAAATCGAGAAAAATTAAATAATGAGTTTTTAAATTTTGAATTCGATCTCCACCGTTGATTTAACGAGGTTAGGGTTTAGTGGGGCCTAATGGCGCTTTGATTTCGTCTCCCTACGGAAGGTGTTCACTAGACTCTTAACATGGTTAAATTTCTTAGGATAGATGGTTATAGATGGACCTTCTATAGACTCATCCCTACGGTGACTATAGGAATTAAGTCTATAATAATCAAAATCGTGGGTCAAACTCATAAAGTAAGAAATATTTGTGACTCTCGCCTACCGGGACACATGTGTTTTCGTTACTTTGATCGAATGGATAGGTTATTAATAAAAGTCTGGGACGTTTTATTAATTGAGTTGTTTCTCTATTTGACTAAGTGAATATTTGTGACTCTCGCCTACCGGGACACATAGGTTCATGGCTAGTTGAAAAACCTAAGAAATAGAAAGATAAGTTTTTAGTATTTACTTATCTTCGAACATTGTTTATATGTTATGCTATTTCTGAAACTTGTATGAATGAATGTTTGTCGAACAATGCATTGATTTCTCCTTTATTGATAATTGTAGCTCTATGGCCTCCAACCCCATTATCTCTCTTATGTCCAAGGAGTTGTTAACCGGCGAGAACTTCATGAAATGGAAATCTAATATCAACATAGTGTTGATCGGCGACAACTCAAAATTCGTGATGACTGAAGCTGAACCTGACTTTCCTGGAGAGAATGCCTCGAAGGCAGTGAGGGAGAAGTATGATCGTTGGACTACTGCCAACAACAAGGCCAAGGCCTACATGCTCGCCAGCATGTCAGAAACGCTAAGGACTAAGATGGAAGATATCGAAACTGCTTACGACATCATGGAGCAACTCCAAGAAATGTTTGGACACAAGTCAGCGCAAGCTAGTTTCGAGGCTACCAAGAAGTATGTGAACTGTAGGATGGCACCTGGCCAACATGTTCGTGATCATTTTATTAAGATGACGAACTACTTCCAAGAAGCTGAGTTGCATGGAGCAACAGTAGATGAGAAGACTCAAGTTGGAATCATTCTCAACAGCCTTGCACCTAGTTTCCTTACGTTCACCACGAACTATTTTCTTAACAAGTTGGACTATGGAATGACTCAGTTATTGAATGAGCTCCAGATGTATGAAGGAATAAATGGTGGACCGAGTAAAGGACCTGAGAAGAAGGCTGCTACTACCGGGGGTGCTCAGGGTGAGGCTAACCTAGCCTCTTCCTCGAAGAGCAAGAAGAGAAAGGCAAGGAAGGACAAAAAGAAAGCTAAGAAGCAAGCAGCTTGAAAGGCACCAACAACTGAAAAGCCTGTTGGAGCAAAGCCAACTAGCAAGAAGGCTAAAGGACAATGTTTCCATTGCAAGGAGGAGGGGCATTGGAAGCGTAATTGCCCCGCCCTCAAGGCAACTGGAACCCAAGGTAATAATAATTTATTAGTCTTGGATGCATGTGTTTTAGAGGATGATTCTTCTGTTTGGATAGTTGATTCAGGATCCACTAATCATGTGTGTATTTCTTTGCAGCTACTTAGCAACTGGAAAACGGTGAAGGAGGGCGAGTTAAAACTTAGAGTTGGAAATGGTGAATTCGTGGAGGTCAAAGCGAAAGGACAAGCCCGTTTAAATTTTGGAAATAAATTTATGTTGTTGGATGATGTTTATTTTATTCCAAACTTTAGTAGGAATTTAGTTTCAGTTTCTTTATTACATCAACAACGATTTGCTGTTACTTTCACAAGTTTTAATATATCTATTTCATTTAATGGATGTGAATTGTGTGTTGGATGTATGGAAAATGGCTTGTATATTTTGCGACCTAATGAATCACTCGCGCTTAACAATGAATTGTTTAAGGTAGCTAATCCTAGGACCGCCAAACGACAAAAGATCGATAATGATCACATGACATACCTTTGGCATCTTCGCCTTGGTCATATTAACTATGATAGGATTAAAAGACTTACAAAGGTTGGGCCTTTGAAGGAACTCACAATGGGTGACTTACCTGTCTGCGAATCTTGTCTGGAAGGTAAAATGACCAAGCGTCCATTCTCTGCAAAAGGAGAAAGGGCCAAAGTACCCCTAAGGCTCGTTCATACTGACGTCTGTGGACCGATTAATGTTCAGGCAAGAGGTGGTAATGAATATTTCGTCACTTTCATTGACGATTATTCTCGATATTCATGTCTTTACCTAATGCAAAGAAAATCTGAAACTTTTGACAAGTTTAAAGAATTTTTAGCAATGGCCCAAAACCAGTTAGGTAAAACTTTAAAGATCTTGAGATCTGATAGGGGTGGAGAATATTTGGATAATCAGTTCCAAGATCATCTTACTGAATGTGGAATTCTGTCTCAACTCACTACCCCAGGAACTCCGCAACAAAATGGTGTTGCTGAGCGTCGGAACCGAACGTTGTTAGAAATGGTGAGGTCAATGATTAGTTATTCAACTCTATCACCGTCTTTCTGGGGGTATGCCATTCAGACCGCTAATGACATTTTAAATGTTGTACCATCTAAGGCTATCTCCAAAACGCCTCTAGAACTATGGAATGGACGTGAACCTAGTCTACGTCATTATAGAATTTGGGGGTGTCCTGCTCATGTCCTGAGGAAAAAGGAAGGAAAGATAGAATCGCGAACTGAGGTTTGCTTGTTTGTAGGCTATCCTAAAGGTACTCGGGGTGGTCTGTTTTATAGTCCAGTAGACAAGAAAGTGTTTGTTTCAACAAACGCTACTTTTCTAGAAAACGACTACATGAAAAACTTCAAACCTCGGAGTAAAATATTGTTGGAAGAAATGCAATCAGCAGGAAATGTTCAACCCATACCAATGCAAATCAACAAGAACGTTGAAGAAGAACAGACAGCTGGTCCAAGTCAGACAATTACGGTGCCTCGTCGTAGTGGGAGGGTTTCTCGGAACTCGGAACGCTACGGGATGGATGGTGAAACCAATATGGTAGTAACTGACACTCGTGATGATGATCCATTGTCCTTTAAACAGGCAATGGTTAGTTCTGAAAAGGATTTGTGGTTCGAAGCCATGAACCAGGAAATGGAGTCCATGTACTCCAATTCCGTCTGGGATCTTGTAGAAGCGCCGATGGATTTTAGGCCCATTGGATGCAAGTGGATCTACAAGAAGAAAAGAGGAGCAGGTGGAAATGTTGAGACATATAAAGCTCGACTTGTGGCAAAGGATTATACCCAAAGAGAGGGAGATGACTATGAGGAAACTTTCTCTCCAGTGGCCATGTTAAAATCCATTCGCATACTTTTATCCATAGCTGCAGCTCTTAATTATGAGATTTGGCAAATGGACGTCAAGACAGCATTTCTCAATGGCTTTCTTGATGAGACCATTTATATGGATCAACTAGAAGGATTTGTAGTAGCTGGACAGGAAAAGAAAGTATGCAAGCTCAATAGGTCCATTTATGGTCTTAAACAAGCTTCGCGCTCCTGGAACTTAAGGTTTAATGAAATAATTAAGACCTATGGTTTTGAGCAGAACGTCGATGAACCCTGTGTTTACCAACTAAGGGAAAATGATGTGAAAGTGTTCTTGGTACTTTATGTAGATGATATTTTACTCATTGGCAACAATGTCAAGAAATTATCAGACATAAAGAACTGGCTCGGGACCAAATTTCAGATGAAAGATTTGGGTGAAGCTAGTTACGTTCTTGGCATCCAGATCATTCGGGATAGGAAGAACAAGATGTTGGCACTATCTCAAGTAGCGTACATAGATAAGGTACTTGAACGTTTCTCTATGAAAAACTCGAAGAAGGGACTGTTGCCATCCCGACATGGAGTTTATCTTTCTAAGAAGCAGTCTCCACAGACTCCTCAAGAGGAAGAAGAGATGAAACAGATTCCCTATGAATCTGCAGTTGGAAGTCTTATGTATGCTATGTTATGCACTAGACCAGACATCTGCTTGGGCAGCGGTCAAGCACATACTGAAGTATCTACGAAGAACAAAGGATTATATGCTGGTCTATTCGGGAGGTTCACTAGACCCGATAGGCTACACTGATTCTGATTTTCAGACGGATGTCGATGACAGGAAGTCTACTTCTAGAATGGTGTTTACTCTTGGGGGTGGAGCTGTGATTTGGAGAAGCGTTAAGCAGTCTGCCATTTCAGATTCCACCATGGAGGCTGAGTACATAGCTGCGTCTGAAGCGGCTAAGGAAATAGTCTGGCTGAAGAAGTTCTACACGGATCTCGGTGTTATTCCAGGAATGGATAAACCACTCATATTGTACTGTGACAATAATGGGGCTATAGCAAATTCAAAAGAACCTCGAAGTCATAAAAGAGCAAAGCATATAGAGATGAAATACCACATCATTAGGGAATATGTGTCCAGGGGTGAAGTCAAGGTGATGAAGATAGCGTCGGAAGACAATCTGGCAGATCCTTTTACCAAGACTTTGGCTGAGAGTGTTTTCGTGAAGCATGTAGAGGGAATGGGTTTGAAAAACATGTCTCATTTGTTTTAAAAGGGCAAGTGGGAGTTTGTTGGGTTTTATGCCCTTAATAAAACCATTTTTCTTATGTAACACGTTATTATTATCAATAAAAGAAGTAGAAATCATTTTTTTTATTCAATTGCATTGTTCGCTTGTTTTATTACATGTTTATTCAATTAATACAAACATTCATAAAATCCTGAACATATGGATAGTTACAATTATGGTGACTAGGTCACAGTGGATTCTAGTTGTAATTATATGTTCAAAAGAACAAGTCCTAGATTAGATCAGTGCATTGGATTTTCACTGATTAGGAAATCTACGATATGATCTACTTACACATTAGGAGTGTGATGTCTTGTCCAAGGCATTGACC
The DNA here is from genome assembly GCF_963169125.1 of Humulus lupulus. Lineage (NCBI taxonomy): Eukaryota > Viridiplantae > Streptophyta > Magnoliopsida > Rosales > Cannabaceae > Humulus > Humulus lupulus. The sequence continues at coordinate 7,505,064 of NC_084798.1, forward strand.
AAGTAGATATGATCGGATGTATTTGGTTACATCGGACTAGGACCGATATTGATTATTGATTGATAAATAAGTATCTTTGTTATCGAATCTAATCAATATCACAACATTGACCATAGGTTAAGTCGATCTTAATTCTGAGTGATAATATTCTGCTAATTATATTATTTAAATCTTTTGACTTGTTCGTTACCAGCTTACCCTACGGTCTAGCCCATACTTACATCTTGGAGATTTAGTAATGAAATTGAGTGGGAGTATAATTCATAGATTGTAGGATCTTAAAATTTAAATCTAGATGCATGCTTCCTATTATTTTTTGTAATGACCCACTAATCTAGACTAATTGGACCATTATCGAAACTATACATAAAACTTACATTTTTACGAAAATACCATAATTTATTGAGTAACTTGAAAATAAGAGTTATTTACAAATAAACAGAATACTAAGAAGGATTATGGGATCCCATTGTTTTTAAAACAAAACAAGATTTAAAATAAAAGACATTACATAATAATGCGGAAAATACACATAAAAACCATAAAAACATAAAAGGAGACTATATCCTCGAATCGAATAACGTTCGGCCCCTTGACTCCATTCATCATCGATACACATTCTCCAAGCGTCACGAATCTTTCCGCCTCTAAACTTATTTTCCTGCACATAAACAGAAAGGAGTGAGCCTAATGCCCAGTAAGGAAAATCTAACACAAAGTCACATACATAATTTCATAAGAAAACATAAAGACTTAACATAATACATATAACATACACTTACTATAATGGCCATTATTACTTGGGGTCCCATAGACTAAACAAGCATATGCCCATGGGATTAGTGGGGTCCTACTAGCTAAGTAGGTCATATGCCCATAACTCATTTGGGGTCTTGTTAGTCATATGGGTCATATGCCCAAGCCTACAAACATACACATATATCATAACACTTTTAATAACATAAAACATATAGATAACAGAATCACATAACATGTTGATTCTAGCCTATTTCCTTACCAAAGTTACCGAGATTATGGACTGAGTTGGGATTGTTGGAACACTCCTAAAACCATAAGAAAGAGTAAGTCTAAAGAAAGGAGATGAAATGCAAGAGATGGAACGACTAAACCATAGAAAACATACTTACCGACTTATATGCTTAAAAGCTTGGATTCCCTAACCAAAATAAGAATAAGGTTAGGGGACTGAGTAGAAGGTTTTGAGAAAGGAAATAACATAAAAATACAGAAAAGAACTAGAGTTTTGGGTTTACCTCAAAGATTGCAAGATCAATCTAACATCCACCGAAATACTATAGAACTCACTTCCCAAGTGTTTGATAAGCTTATGATGTTTAAGCTTATAGTTTTTCCCCAAACCAAGTGTTTACACTCTCACACTCACTTAACACTAGCAGCTTCTGAACTTAGAGCAAATGGTGAATAATGGCTGGGTACTAGGTCCTATTTATAGAGTTTGGGAATGAAAATATCTTGATTTTACTTGAATAAAAATAATGGCTTTTTAGGTGAAAATCATTTGAATAATCGTTCAGCAGAGGCTGAAGACTCGTTCAGAAGATGCTGGACTGTTGAAGGAGTTTGAATGGCTGAAGGGAAAGGAATTCAAAAGTATTTGAATTCATGCTGGTGGAGGCGATATATCGCCCCCTATAGGCGATATATCGCCTGGACCTTTGTTCCCGAGGCGACCGTGCATCGATTCGTGTTTTCCGTATCTACGTGCTGCGACATATCGCCCCCTATAGCTGCGATATATCGGCATACGCAGAATATTTAAACACGAATTTACACATTTTTAGCTAAGTTTGAATGGATTAAACAGCCTTGACTAAGCCCTCAACGTGCTCAAAGCTGCTGACTGACCCTATACATTCAAACTTTTACCCTTATTTAATTTAATCCTAAAAAATACTTAATCCTTAATTACCATTCAAAACATGTGCTTAAAATCCTATTGGTTGATGTCTAAACCTTATCATATAATAATATAATCCTTAATATCAGACACATTAATCAAACCTTAGGTTATACTTAATATTCTTAAACTATAGGTTAAACTTAGAAAATCTATAAGTACTACTATGAGTGTCCAAATAACTCCCGGTCTGAACCAAAAATCCAAAGTAACAATGATAACACTAAACATACTATAATACTACTAAACAATTAGGTAAGTAAAGTTCTTGGACTCTACATTTTTCCAAACACATAATAGAAACATAGAATAACACGACATACATATGAACATTAGATTCGTAAATTAACATAAATACAATGATGTAGAAACTTACGAATACGCAGCGGAACTGGAACAACTCCTTCCTTCAATCTCTCTAACTCTTGATTCCTTTCTGTAGCAGAGTATTATCAAGAGATTGAACTAGATCAGCAACACAGTCTTCCTCACCAAGCCTTTGATCAATCTAGAACTAGTGTGGGCTGGTTCTCAACACATGAGAAAGAGATCTAGAAAAGAAGAAGAGAAAGTGGCTAAGAAAGGATTAGAGTGTCTAGGTTTTCACTTACCCAATGAATCAACTGATACTAACTTATGAAAACCCTAGATATCATATTCCTTATATAGACAACTTAATGGGCTTTATTTAAATTTAAATTTAAATTTAAATTTTGAATTAATTAAACTAATAAAGAAAAAGATAAAAGCCTTGGGCTCCCACAAATGGACTTGGGCCCAATACTTTTATTTTGAATTTAAATCCCAATTGGGCCTAAATTCAAAACCTTTTATTTATTTATTTATTTTAATTAATTAACTAAATCCTTATTCAAATTAACTAATTATAATTTGAAACTTGATTTAATTTTTTATTTATTTATATTGACACCAATTTATCAATATTAATAAATTTACCCAAAGATTCTCTTTTATTCTCTAAATCTCATATCTCTATAAATTTTCCAAAATTGACCTAGTCAATTTTAAAAAAATCCTAATTGATAATTAAATCAATTAATTGAGACATTCTAGATGATTTACTCAAAGGTGATGCGGGGACCATGGATCCATGAAATCAAGCTCCAATAAGTTACCGTGAATTTATTTACGAATAATTTCACTACCTTATTAATTCCTCGTGACTCCACTATAGACTTGGAATTGAACTCTTGAATTCATAGAACGTATTTTCCAAAGCATAAATACGTTATCCATTGTTATAACCATTACAGTTAGTCAATCCTCTATCAATGACTTACTAACAAGCTGGGTGAAAATTACCGTTTTACCCCTCATCAGTATTTTATCCTTAACTCCCACTAAGTTCCTTATAAATGATATTTCCGTGAACTTAATCACAGAAATGAGATCTCAATCATTTAACCTTTTGAACAAAGCAATTAAGGAAATCATCTTTTCACTTCTCATACAGAAGTTATAGATTTCATATCTATGAATAATACTCCCACTCAATTTCATTACTAAATCTCCAAGATGTAAGTATGGGCTAGACCGTAGGGTAAGCTGGTAACGAACAAGTCAAAAGATTTAAATAATATAATTAGCAGAATATTATCACTCAGAATTAAGATCGACTTAACCTATGGTCAACGTTGTGATATTGATTAGATTCGATAACAACGATACTTATTTATCAATCAATAATCAATATCGGTCCTAGTCCGATGTAACCAAATACATCCGATCATATCTACTTGGTCAATGCCTTGGACAAGACATCACACTCCTAATGTGTAAGTAGATCATATCGTAGATTTCCTAATCAGTGAAAATCCAATGCACTGATCTAATCTAGGACTTGTTCTTTTGAACATATAATTACAACTATAATCTACTGTGACCTAGTCACCATAATTGTAACTATCCATATGTTCAGGATTTTATGAATGTTTGTATTAATTGAATAAACATGTAATAAAACAAGCGAACAATGCAATTGAATAAACAAAATGATTTCTACTTCTTTTATTGATAATAATAATGTGTTACATAAGAAAAATGGTTTTATTAAGGGCATAAAACCCAACACCTACAACACAAGTTTCACAAAATTGTAAGTCTGAAATATATTTAGAGTTCAAGAAACCTTGCTTACCAAGTTCTACCATTCCCTTGTGACTCATGTGCCCAAGTCGTTTGTGCCATAATTCTTTGGTATTAGGTTCTGTAGTTGAATCTTCTGCAGACCCAGTTAAAACACCAGCAGACCCAGTTATGGTCTCTCCTTGTAGTATGTAAAGTCCTTGTCTTAGCTCACCTCTCATAAACACCATTGTACCTTTGGATACTCTCAAGACTCCACCTTCAACTTTGTAGCTATAGCCTTTGGAATCTAAAACACCAAGAGACAACAAATTTCTTTTTAGTTCAGGTATAAATCTAACATTAGAAAGTACCTTTATGGTGCCATCTCTCAATTTGATCTTGATAGAACAAATTCCTTGAATTCTGCATGTGCTATTATTTCCCATCAACACTTGCCCTGTACTTTCTTCTTTTAAATCAAAGAACCAATATTTTCTTGGTGACATGTGAAATGTACACCCAGAATCCATAACCCATTGATCCTTAGGATCACTGGTTGCACTACTACAAAAAAGGTCTTTCTCTGCGGTTTTTTTACTTAATACACTGCGGTTTTTTAGAGTATTGAAAAGCGCAATGTATTCGACCGCAGAGAAAAGTGGTATGAAAAACACATAGAAAAGCCACACTTTTCTCTGCGGTTGTGCTGAAAAAACCGCGGAGAAAGGTACCCTTTTCTCCGCGATTTTTTCAGCACAACCGCAGAGAAAAGTGTGGCTTTTCTCTGCGGTTTTGTTAATACAACCGCGGAGAAAGCCATTTTAATAAAAAAAAAATTCAATTTCGATTATATATAATTATTTTCAATTCCGATTATATATATATTTTTTCAATATTATAACCTAATTTGATAACTAATTTTCAATATTATATATATACATTTCATAAAAAATTATGTCAAATACAATACATTTTAAGGAGTAAACACAATTAATATTAACATAATCAAAATACAAATAAACTAGATAAATAATATAAAAATAACAAAAAACCGAAATAATAAAAACAAAAAAAGTCAAGTTTTAGTGACCAATACCTGATTTGAACAATAAAAATGTCTTTTAATCCTTCACAAACGTTCAAAAACGTTGGAAAAAAGCTTGAAAATCACCCTATAAACATACATTCAAAACACATCATACTCAATCAATATATCTTCATTTTTGCCCTAAAACTTCAAAACAAATCAATATATATGTATATTTACATGAGTTGTAGCCTAAATATGGAAGAAAATGAAAAAAAAACTAAAAACAAAGGTGAAAAGAGCATTAACCGTGGCTGGGGAAGAAGGGTTGCATCGTTCCTCTTGGGTCTACTAAAGTGGAAGAAATTAGAAGAATGAGTAAAGGCTGTGAGTTGAGGGTTTTATGTAGGGTAAGGGCTTTCTCCGCGGTTCCATAAACAAAACCGCAGAGAAAGGTACCCTTTTCTCTGCGGTTTTCTTTATGAAACCGCGGAGAAAAGTCTATTTTTTTCCCACTTCGTGTTTTAGACTCATTTGAGCCTTTTCTCTGCGTTTTTAGTTTAATGCTAGAAAAAAAGCGCAGAGAAAGCCTATATTTGTAGTAGTGTTGACACATTCAGAACATCAGCTTCCATAGATCCATCTGTGACATGAGCTTCATCTTTGTTGTCTTGCTTTTGTCCTTCATTTCTTCTCTGTGGGCAGTTTCGTCTGAAGTGACCTTCTTGGTTACAAATCCAGCAACTTTTCCTTGGTTTTGACTTGGATCTTGATCTCCCTCTGCTTTTTCCATTTCTATGGTTGTTGCCATCTTTTCTTTCAGATCTTCCTCTCACATTTAGAACTTCGACTTGAGATCTTGACACCTTAACATTAGCTTTCAGATCTAATTCCTTTGAGTATGCAGCACCAATCACTTCTTGCAGTGACAATGTATCTTTACCATACTTCAAAGTGTCCCTCAGATTATCATAGGCCTTTGGGAGTGTGTTCAATAGAAATATTGCTTGATCCTCTTCTTCAATCTTTACTTCATTTGACTCCAAATCTGAAACTAGCTTGGTGAAGTAGTCTATATTATCATCAATAGACTTGGATTCCTCCATCTTGAATCCATAGAATCTTTGTTTGAGATAGATTCGATTTGGTAATGCCTTGGTCATGTACAACTGTTCTAACTTCTTCCACATATCATGAGCTGTTTCTTCTTTGATTACTTTCCTCAAAACTTGATCATTCAAACTCAGAATGATTGTGTTCTTTTCCCTTTTCAGCACCTCTGCCTTGTTTTCCAACTTAGCCATCTTACTTTCTTCTTGTAGGGCTTCTTCACATCCAAGATTACCCATATGAGCCATCATCTTTGCACGCCATAGACTGAAATCATTCTTGCCATCAAATTTCTCCACCTCAAACTTGGAAGTCGACATATTGAAGAGAATTGCTCCTGGCCAGCGAACAAGTTCTCAATTGCGGAAGTACTTAGAAGTTCTTGATCTTTCTTGGAGAAAATCACAGTCGAAGATGGTGAAGAATGCAGCCACTCTAAAACCTGGCTTTGATACCAGTTGTTGGGGGGTAGGACCTGCACAACACAGCCAATACAGTGCACAAAGAATAACAACAAAGAAGAACAAGTAATAGACAATTAAACAAACCAAAAAATAATCAAAAGTAAAACACAAAAGAAAGAACACCAAGAATACTTGGTTCAGATACAACCAATTTGGTTGATCCTATATCCAAGGCTAGGCAGCAATGCCTAAGTCAAATCAATTAAAGCAGCCCCCTCCTTGTTAAGTTTGACATTAGATTCTTGTCAACTTCCGCAAGTAGATCTCTTGTCTCCTTCCAATAAAAATTCTTCTGATTCTCTCACAAATCTTGTTGTCTTCGACAGTTCCATACATCCTATAACAGTTCCTTGGTTGTTCAATGTGAGTGTTGACGCCGTTTTTCGTCAACAGTGAAAGAAGAGCACGTAAACAATAACTAGTAATGGCCAATAAAAATATGATAATACAAAACACGATTTTTACGTGGTTCAACAGTTAAATCTGCCTAGTCCACAAGTCTTTTTTATTAAGCTCAAGATGATCTCTGAAGATTCTTCAAGTATGAATTCTTCAGAGTTTTCTCTCCAGAATCAGAAATTCCGTCCTCTACAATGGTGCATGACTTCTCTATTTATAGAGAAGATTTCAGAATTCTATCCCACATATTTTGGGTAGTTACTCTTTATTTGCAAATAAATCAAATGGCTTTAAATGCCTGTAATCTGATATAAAAGGAAACGTCCCCTAAAGACCAGGGGGCGTATAACTAATCAAATAATATCCCACGATTTCAGGGGATTTACAGTAATAAATGTAGACTGCGTTCCTTATAGATAACACTCTAAGATATCCAAGGTTATTATCATATATCACCAAGGCCTTATTCTCCCAGGTCTCACATCAACTTTCGAGCTAATAACATCTCTCGAGGTCACATGGCTTTCAAGATTGTATGCGTGTCAGGCTCGGAACCCCAGACCCGAGGTCATCCCTGAGGACAGATGCATCTCGGGAGCTACCCCGCGAGATCGTGTGGATTTCAAGGCCAACATATTCGAAGTCGTCTCAGCTTTGCAGGCTCGATGTCTAGTCTTGAAACATACTTCAGACTTTACGAGTTCATTCGCTGCGAATCCAGCTTTCGAGGTCACATTTAACATGGCTCGAAATCTAGGTATAACAGTGAGTATCAATCTTGTTAACGTCACCCTATATTATAGTAACGTCAGAGGTCCTATTCCAAATTCGTTTGAAAAAATGAGAAATCTTGAAAAAATTTACTTAATTGGGAATGGATTTGAAGGAGAAATACCAAACTCATTGAGAAATATTTGCACCCTTAAACAATTGTCTTTGTTTGGGAACATTTTCAATACAACACTCCATGATTTTTTAGAATGGCTTAGTGGTGGCTGCACTAAGGATTCTTTAGAAATTTTGGATTTGTCGTCAAACCAACTACGAGGATCCATTCCTGAAATGAACTCATTTCCCATCTTTCTAAGAGAATTACGAATTGCACATAATCTATTAAAAGGACCACTCCCTAGTCTTTCAAAGCTGCCATACCTAAGAGAGTTGGATGTCTCTTCAAATTCCCTTTCTGGTCTCATCTCTGAAGTTCACTTTCACAATCTCTCCAACTTGGAGATACTATGCTTGTCTTATAACTCCTTAGCAATAAAATTTAACTCCACTTGGATTCCACCATTTCAACTAACTTCTATACAGTTGAGCTCTTGCAAGTTAGGTCCGAAGTTTCCTAGTTGGCTGAAAACTCAAGTAAATATCAGTTATCTCGATCTTTCACACAATGAGATCAAAGATACTATTCCAATGAATTGGTTTAGCAATTTGGCTACAAAATTGTATTATCTAGATCTATCTTTCAATCAATTCGCTGGTCCTATCCCATCGTCTTTATCCTCTAATGAATTATATCTTCAAAATGATAAGCTCACTAGTTTAACATATTTCCTGTGCGAACCACGGCTAGTAGTTCATCACAAAATATATGTTCTTGTCCTTTCAAATAATCAGTTATCTGGAGACCTTCCTAAATGTTGGGGGAATTTGAACAACTTCGTTGTTCTCAATTTAGGTCACAATAATTTATCCAGAGTTATTCCAAAGTCAATGGATTTATTACTACAAATTCGAGTTTTGCAATTGAGGCACAACAACTTCTCAGGAAATCTACCCTCATCCTTACAAACTTGTGAGCAGCTCCAAGTTTTTGATATTGGAGATAATGCATTGGAAGGAAAAATTCCATTGTGGATTGGCCAAAAAATGACAAATTTGATTTTTTTGTCTCTAAAATCTAATCAACTCAGTAATCGTATTCCATCTAATCTATGTAATCTCCATGCCATTGAAATGTTGGACCTTTCCATGAATAGAATATTTGGGACTATCCCTCCATGTCTAGACAATTTTACCTCTATGGTGGCAAAATGAGATCACAATGTTACAAATACTGGAAGCTATATCTTTAGGGTGGATGTACCTCTTGGTAAGAGTGGTATATTATTCTTTGAATTAGTATCACTAGTGATTATGTGGAAAGGAGTGTACCTTGAGAATGAAAAGATTTTTAGATCATTAAGACTCATTGATCTTTCAAGCAATCAATTGACTGGACAAATTCCAGAGGAATTAACACATCTTGTTGAATTAATTCAACTTAATCTATCATGGAACAATTTGCATGGAGCTATCCCAAAGGAGGTTGGGAAATTGAACTACTTTCTTCGGGAACCGTACCGTCATATACTTGAAAATGGACACGTGTCATTTGGGTATTGCTCATTTACGGTACTTGAGTACCTTGGAAACCTGCCCACGATCATTCGTCTGCCACCTTTTCGGTACCATCATGTCATTGACCCCTGACCATCGGATTTCATTAGGATTCTGGCCAATGGCCCAGATTAACCCTTTTTATCACTTTTCTCCCTTTATATATTCAAGGTCTTCTTCTTCCTCTTATTTTACACGCATCAGAAACAAAAAAGGGAAGGGACGAAACCAGAGGCCAACCCAGAGAACCTCTTTCTCGTGCATGTTCTCCCAGCCGAAAAAACAAAGGACCTCCGGTTTGTTCGAGTCCGTGAGCTCATATTTGCAGCCTCTCCTTCAGTCAGCAATTTCTCTGCAATCGTCGTTATTGTGTAAGTGTCCAATCTTTGTTTTCCCTTATCCCAGTTTTTGTTCATATTGTTCTTGTTATCTCTGTGAATGTCCTAGTTTATTTTTTTTAGTACAAAACATTAGGGAATTTTTGTCTGATAGGCTTTTATGTTTTAAGTTTCCATACTGGGTTTACATCACTAGTTCATATCCAGTTTTGATGTTTGAGCAAGATTTTTGTTTTCTGGGTTTTAAAATTTTAAAAGACGTTTCTTGCACACCAAGATATCAGGTATAAAACATTGGCTTTGACAAATACACGATACCCAAGGTTACCTTTTCTGGTTATCCGCCACTCTTTTTCCCCTGATTTTTGGGATTCTAAAAAAAAAATTGTCTACTCTCCTCCCTTTCTCGTGGAACGCACATTCTGACTCTTTAATAAGGGTTTTAATATCGAGCTTGTTTTGTTCCTAAACTTCGAGCTCGTCCTGTCAAGCTCGTAATTCTTGCATGCATGGCCCTCACCATTTTTTCTTTCTCGCTAGATGTCACAGAATCTGGAAAGACGGTGGGGGTCATTGCTGGCAATCCCTTACTCACCAAAAACCCCGAGCTCGGAATCATTGTTTGCTCGGAATCAACGTCGAATCCATGAGTACGAGCTTGCACGCGAGCAAGAGGATATTCAATCTCATTATCGCCGCCAAATAGACGAGGTCATAGAGAAGAAGAGGAGAACTCTTCGGGAGGCCCTTTATCCAGAGTCCAACTCAGGGCATAGGCCGATCCCCCTCGACCCCACATTAAAGGTCACCATCGCGTATAGTCCAGGAGAACTTCAATTTTCATTGATGGGGGAGCCTTATTCCTCGCAGCCGAGGAAAGAAATCTTCGAGGCCGAGCACTATTGGAGCTCGGTTACCTCGACAAGTCAGATAACTGACATTCTGGCCCTCCATGGCCTCAGGTTGTCAGGTTCTTTGAAGTGTCGAGCTCCGGCCGCCCATGAACGAAGCTGTTACGCCCCCGGGGATCGTGACAACAGGCTGAGATACGCGGCATGGAGCCAGGAACACATGAAGGCAGGGGCGCTGTTGCCTTTGAAGTCTTTTTTCAAGGACTTCACGGATTTTGTTGGGTTGGCTCCGTTCCAGCTCAACACCAATTCTTACAAGGTTCTGTCTGCCCTGAGGTCGCTATACCACGAGCTGGAGTGGGAAGGGCCTTCACCTCAGGAGATTTTATATCTCTTTTGCCTGAAAAGCAACCCCTCCCGAGCTCGGGGAGGAGATGGCTTTTACTACCTTTCGAGCTATCCCAAAGAGAAAAAGGTTTTTTAAGATCTCCCTAATCACCCATATGATTTCAAAAAATCCTTCTTCTGGACAGATGGCCTATCCCCGTCTCGACACTACTCGTTCAGGCGGATTCGTAAGTATTCTAGTTTTATTAATCTCTATGCTCGGGATTTTAGCTGTAAGACCCATACTTAATTGAAATGTGTCTTGCTTTCCAGCCAATTTTCAGCATCCTACTCCTGACGAGGCAATGAAGGGGCATAGAGAGACCCTGCTCCAACTCCCTCATGGCAGGAGGTCCCTCTTGTACCTTTTACATGAGGATAAGCTCCGAAAATGCAGACTTTTGGGAGAGGGCCAGTCCACCTTTGACTGGTCCAATACAAAGTATGAACATTGGGAGCAGGTGCCTTTGCCCACAGGCATCCTCCTTCCGAGGAGAGAGGTGAGGCCCCCACTTCCAGCTCGCAGAAGGAGTCCGCCATCGGGGAATGAGGCTAATGACGAAGCCTCGAGTTCAGACTCGGATGAAGGTAAAGCCATCCTTACCTCGAGAATGTGGTCCCCCACCTTACTAAAGCATAAACCCGATAGGTTAGTTTCATGCCCGTATGATAGATACCACTTCTACATATGGAGTTGGGTAGACGATTGTGTTCATAGGTTTGATAGTTGGCTCGGGAAGTATGACACCATGTATACTTTAGACGAGGTGTGGAACGGGATAGCTGTCCAATATGGGACCAACGATTATAGGGACCTTTCGAGGTTGACGTCCACCTATAGGGAAGGTACTCCCCCCGCCTCTTCTGAAGATGGGGGAATTTCATGGCCCCCGAGCTCTAGTTCGGGGGAGAGTTCCAGTTAGGTCTTTCTTTACTTGGTTTTTCTTTTTAATTTTTCAAGCTTATTATCATTATGTCTAACTTCGATTGGAACTGTGCAGGTGCCATGGACCCCGATCTCGACGCTGTGCTTTTTAGTGATCAGGGAGCTGGAACTCAGAAGAGTAAACGCCTGAGAGCCTCGCAGAGGTCCGACCGACCATCCAAGGTCCCCAGACGCCTCGAGAGGACCCCAACGGCTCAGGCTACTGCGAGCACAACCGAGGAGCCGACTGTCTAGGTTGATGCGTCTGGTTCAACCGCGCCCATCTCGCTTCCTCCGTCTGACACTCAAATAACAGTCGGCCAGCCCCTAAAGAAACCTTCCGTCTCCAAGGTTCAACTGCCGACGGCCCGACCTCATATTGAGGAGTTCGTGCTTGACGCCGCCGCTGGGACCCAAGGGGCTGTGCTCAGCTCGGACGTCCTCTCTTGAGTGGGTCAGAGTTTTTCTGGTATCGGTGCTGACCATTGGGACCTCGTGCACAAGGCCTCAGATTGTAATACTCTTTATGATAAGAGTATTGAACTCACTGCCGCGGTAGCCTTCGCTACTCTTCTTTAACTATTTGTCTCTCAGCTCGCGATCTAATTCGTTCTTTGTATTTCAGGCCCTTGTCGTTTCAGCACAGCTTAATTATAAGCTGACCAACGAGGTGCACACGAGTATGTCCCTGGCCCAAGAGTCGAGGGATCTTCAGCTTAAGATCGTTGATGAACTCCAGGGCTCGAAAACCGAACTTGAGAAAGTGAAGACCCGTCTCGCGAAGCTGGAGAAGGCTAACGCTAAGCTCGAAGAGGAGAAAGTTGCTACTTTCGACATCATGGAAGGCGAGAAGACCCGCCTCCTGAAAAAGTTCAAAGAGCAGAAGGAGAAGGCGGTAGACCAGGCCATGTACAAATTTGGGTTGATAATGCTGACCTCGATACCAGCTTCCTGGGTCCTCTCGAGGCCAAGTATGTAGAGCGGTGGAGTGCCCGTCTTAAGGCGAGTGAAGCTACTCAAGAGGCTGCTCAGAAGGATAGCCATGTTATTCGTCCTGGAGGGTCTAGTGTCGTTGATGTCGGAAAAGCCAAAGGAACTGCTCCTTCTTGATCCTTACCTCGGGGCTGCGTCCCTCTCTTGTTTGTAACTATTTTTATTTATGCCCGTAGGGCTGATACAATATTTTTTTTATATTGACTTATTTATGCTTTACACTTCTTGGCTCGATATATTTTGCATATTTTATATGAATGAGTTTTTTATGTTTATTTATTCACACAAACATATTTTGGATTTAGGCTCGAAACTCGATGCATCCACGCATTGTTTGTTCGAATTATCCGCTTCCGATCTCGTTATTCATCAAGGTCGGATATTACTTTAACCATGAACTCGAAAGTACTTGTATGGTATGTAATGTGAATGGTTTAGTTATATCTTATTGCTTAGTTACTTTTCCTCATCCTCGGTTATTTCTCCGAGGTTATGAGTTCGAAACTATTTTTCTTTAAGATATTCGAGCCTCGATCTCGACTTATTTCGAAGTAGGTTTAAATTCCAACTCGTCGATTAGATTTAGCTAGTTTGTTCCAAACCTATTAAGTTTGCACATCTGGTTAAATCCAAACGTTATCATCTTTTGATAATTTGGTTGTCCAAACTATCTAAGCTCGCGTATCTGGTTATGTCCAAATACTTTTATGTTTTTGATAATTCGGTTATGTCCAAACTATCTAAGCTCGCGTATCTGGTTACATCCAAATACTTTATGTTTTTGATAATTCGGTTGTCCAAACTATCTAAGCTCGCGTATCTGGTTATATCCAAATACTTTGTTTTTGATAATTCGGTTGTCCAAACTATTTAAGCTCGCGTATCTGGTTATATCCAAATACTTTGTTTTTTATTTTTTATTTCAATGGTACATATACCGATGATGCCCCCTTAATATCCTATGAGTGTGACCATAGGTTATTAAATTAAGAGAGATTTGCAAAAATAAAAAGAGATAACATATTGAACGAAATAGATCTTTATTTGATGGAGTTCAAAAAAAAATAAACTAATACATATAGAAAATCATGGTTACAGGCAACACTTTTCCTATACTACTGATAGTAAGGTCTAAGGTGTTCGTCATTCCATGCTCGCAGTACCAGGCTCCCGTCCAATCTCGCAAGTTTGTACACATCGGGACGGATGACTAATTCTATCTGGTACGGTCCTTCCCAATTCGGCCCGAGCACTCCAGCTGCTGGATCTCGTGTTGCCAAAAATACGAGTCTCAACACCAGATCTCCCATTCCGAACTTTCGATCTCAAACCCTCTTGTTAAAATACCTGGTAGTTCGTTGCTGGTAAGAAGCGTTTCTCAGCTGAGCCTCTTCCCTCTTTTCTTCAATCAAGTCTAAGGTTTCCTCGAGCTGAGTGTGCTTTGAACTTTGATCGTAAATCTGAGTTCGGATCGTTGGGATTTCGACCTCAATAGGCAACATAGCCTCACATCCATATGCTAGAGAGAACGGGGTGTGCCCCGTTGATGTTCGAGCTGTGGTCCTATATCCCCATAGGACTTGGGGCAATTCTTCGGGCCACTGTCCCTTCGCCTCCTTCAACTTTTTCTTCAGAGAACTTTTGAGAGTTTTGTTCACAGCTTCGACCTGGCCATTCGCTTGAGGGTGAGCTACTGATGAAAAACTCTTTATTATGTCGTTCTTTTCACAAAAGTTGGTGAACAAGTCGCAATCGAACTGGGTTCCGTTGTCGGATAAGATCTTCCTCGGCACCCCATATCGGCACACGATGTTTTTTACTACGAAATCAAGGATCTTTTTTGAAGTTATAGTTGCCAATGGTTCAGCCTCCGTCCATTTCGTGAAGTAATCCACGGCGACTACAGCATATTTTACTCCGCCTTTGCCAGTCGAGAGAGAGCCTATGAGGTCGATGCCCCATACCGCGAAAGGCCATTGGGAAGTCAACATGGTCAGCTCGGATGGTGGAGCTCGAGGTATCGTGGCGAATCTCTGGCATTTGTCACATTTCTTCACATACTCGAAAGAATCTGTTTTAATGGTTGGCCAGAAATATCCTTGGCGTATGATCTTCTTGGACAGGCTATGCCCCCCGGTGTGATCTCCGCAGAACCCTTCATGAATTTCATCAAGGATCTTCTTAGCTTCGGGAGGGGTTACGCACCTAAGTAACGGCATGGAATATCCCCTCCTGTACAGCTTCCCGTCCAAAATGGTGTAGTGGGGAAGTTGATACATCAACTTTCGAGCCTGGTTCCGATCTCTTGGAAGGACTCCGTTCTCGAGATATTCAATTATTGAGGTCATCCAAGTAGGTTCTGTTTCGATCATACACACATCTTCCTCCTCTGGCTCATTAATGCTAGGTGCCGAAAGGTGTTCTATGGGCACGACGTTCAGTTCTTCATTTTCAGCGGATGTGGAGAGCCGAGCTAAGGCATCTGCATTTGAGTTCCGCTCGCGAGGAACCTGTTCGATTGTATAAAATTCAAAACACTCTAATGCGGATTTTGCCTTCTCCAAATAAGCTGCCATTCTCGTGCCGCGAGCCTGGTATTCTCCCAAGATTTGATTAACCATGAGCTGGGAGTCACTGTAGCAACGTATAGCTCTAACTTTGAGCTCCTTTGCTATACAAAGTCCCGCGAGTAAAGCCTCGTATTCGACCTCATTATTCGATGCTTTGAAGCCAAATCTTAAGGCAGAATGAAATCTGCTCCCTGCGGGGGTAACCAAAATGATCCCTGCCCCCGCTCCATTTTCATTTAATGAGCCGTTGATGTAAAGTTTCCACAGCTCGTGGGCCGGGGTTATTACCTTGTCGTCGGCTATGCCAGTACATTCCACTATAAAGTCTGCCAACGCCTGTGCCTTAATGGTTGTTCTCGGGTGGTAGGTGATCTCGAACTGTCCGAGCTCAACAGCCCATTTAAGAAGTCGACCTGAAGCTTCTGGTTTAGACAAGACTTGCCTAAGTGGCTGATCAGTCAGCACATGGATGGGATGCGCCTGAAAGTAGGGGCGGAGTTTTCGAGATGAATGAATTAAACTGAGCGTGAGTTTCTCCATCAATGGGTATCTTGACTCTGCCCCCAGTAATCTTTTACTGATGTAATAAACGGGTCTTTGCACCTTCTCTTCTTCTCGAACGAGCACTGCGCTTTTTGCGTATTCGGTGGTTGAAAGGTATAGGTACAGTATTTCTCCCGTTTCAGGTTTTGACAGGATGGGTGGTTCTGCAAGGTGCTTTTTGAGCTCCTGAAAGGCCAGCTTGCATTCCTCCGTCCATTCGAATTTCTTACCTCCTCTCAATAAGTTGAAAAATGGAAGACCACGGTCCGTAGATTTCGAGATGAATCTGCTTAGGGCTACCATCCTGCCAGTCAAACTTTGGACATCTTTGTGCCTTCGAGGTGAGGGCATGTCAATCAGGGCCTTGATCTTGTCGGGGTTAGCCTCGATTCCACGAGAGTTCACAATAAAGCCCAGAAATTTTCCTAAAGATACCCCAAAAGTGCACTTTTGAGGATTTAGCTTCATGTTAAACTTTTGGAGCACGCCGAAGCACTCTTTGAGGTCATCAACATGGTTCTTGTTGAGTTGAGACTTGACAAGCATGTCATCAACATAAAACTCCATGTTGTTCCCTATTTGTTCTGAAAACATCATGTTCACAAGCCGCTGGTATGTGGCCCCAGCATTCTTGAGTCCAAATGGCATGACATTATAGCAGTATAGCCCCTTATCCGTGATGAAGCTCGTATGTTCTTGGTCGGGGGCATGCATGGGAATCTGGTTGTATCCAGAATAGGCATCCATGAAGGACATCAGGCCATGCCCCGCCGTGGCATCACGAGCTGGTCAATCATTGGCAACGGAAAACAGTCTTTTGGGCAAGCTTTGTTGAGATCTGAGTAGTCAATACAGGTTCGCCACGTCCCATTGGGCTTTGGGACCAACACCGGATTGGCTACCCAGTCAGGATAAAAGGCATCCCTAATGAATCGGTTTGCCTTTAACCTGTCAACCTCATCCTTTAGTGCTTTCTTTCTGTCTTCGTCCAGCTGTCTTCATTTTTGTTGCTTCGGGGGGAAGCTTTTTTCTATATTCAGTGCATGGCTTGCTATATTCGGGCTTATCCCCACCATGTCCGAGGTGTTTTTCTTCAAAAAGAAAATTAATTGCTATTTTGTCTCTTCTTGGAGGTGTTTTCCGACCTTCACCTTTTTCGAGGGATCGGCCTCCTCGAGCTGAATTTCTTCAAGCTCCTCTAAAGGTTCGAGGTCAACTTTCTCCTCAACCCTTGGGTCAATCTCTTCGTCAATCTCTAAGACCGTTCCGTCTTTATTTTGAATGATGGCGAGTGCTTGTGCGCTCATCTGTTTCTTTCCTCTCAAAGAGATGTTGTAGCATTCCCTCCCTGCTAATTGGTCTCCCTTCAATGTTCCGACCCTGCTAGGGGTCGGGAACTTAAGGGCCAGATGCCTTTCTGATGAAACTGCCCCCAGCCCGACCAGGGCGGGTCTCCCGCGCAGCACATTGTAGGCTGATGGTAAGTCTACTACCATGAACTCCATCATCTTGGTTGCCGAGACTGGGTAATCTCCCAAGGTCACGGGGAGCTCGATGGATCCCATGAAGGCGGTCCCTTCTCCTGAAAAGTCGTACAAAGTAGTTGCACACGCTTTCAGGTCGCGAAGGGAGAGTCCCATCTTCTCGAGGGTTGCTTTATAAAGAATGTTGACTGAGCTCCCATTATCTATGAGAACTCGGTGGACCCTTTTATTGGTCAGCTGAGGAGTAATGACCAGCGAATCATGGTGAGGAAACTGGACATGGGATGCGTCTTCCTCAGTGAAGGTTATTGGTTGTGTTTCAATCTTCTGGCTTTTTGGAGCCCTAGGTTCGGGTTCATAAGGAGACCCATCCCCAGTCTTCAGCTCGTTAACGTATCTCTTTTGGTCATTCCTGCCAACTCCTGCGAGATGAGGCCCTCCCAAGATGGTTATTACATCCTCTCCATCTATCGGCGGGGGCCTGTCTTCTTCCCGAGCTCGGGAATTATTGTTTTGTGCTGTCGGAGGCGCGGCTACTCTCTGGCTCGAGGGCGCCTGACTAGTACTCTGGTTTTTGACATATTGTCGGAAGTAACCTCTCGAGATCAATCCTTCGATCTCGTCCTTCAGTTGTCGACATTCATCGGTTGTATGCCCGGTGTCTCTGTGAAATCGGCAATACTTACTGGAGTCCCTCTTGGATTTTTGATTTCTCATCGGGTTCGGACGCCTAAAGGGGACCTGGTTTTCATTAGCCAGATATATGTTCTCCCAAGACTCATTGACATCGGTGTATACTCTGTACACGGAGAAATATCTCTCCCCTTTCTTTTTCTTTCCTCCCTCGGCTTCGGGGTTACTCCCTTCGTTCTTTTTCCTCTTGGAGGGGTTTTCCGTGACAGGCTTTGGAGCTGCTGAGTCCGCCGAGGTTGACGCAGAGTTGACGTTTATCGTTGTAGTTTCGGGCTGGGAAGTCGCATTAAGTGTCGACCTCGCTTCCTCTACATTGACAAACCTCTGCGCTCGTCTGTTAAACTCGGTTATGGACCTTACTGGTTTTCTTTGCATGTCGTCCCAAAGGGCACTTCCCGGCATTACGACAGCTCAGACAGCCATTAGGTTCCCACTGTCATCCACGTCCCGAGCTCGGGCGACTTCCAGATTAAACCTTGTTAAGTAACTTTTTAGTGTTTCGCCCGACTGTTGTCGAACGTTAGTTAAGGTTGATGCCTCTGGTCTGACCCCCATCATTGCTCTGAACTGCTTCTTAAAGTCTTTGGACAACTGCTCCCAAGAATTTATTGAGTGTCTCTTATATTTTTTTAACCAACTTTTGGCATGATGCTGGAAACAACATGCATCTGAGCTCGTAACCCACGTTACTGGCTCTCATTATGGTGTTGAACGTGCTCAGATGACTACACGGGTCGGTCTTTCCTTCAAACGTCGGGACGTGAGGGATCCGAAACCCTTGAGGAAATGGAGTATTGGAAATATGGGGAGCAAACGGTTCGAGCTCCTCGTCAGAGTCTTCATATCGATCATTCCTTTGCTCGTTTTTCAAAAGCCTAAAAGCCTTTTCAAGCTGGTCGATTCTTTCTTGGACTGGGTCTGCAAGAGGCACTGTCTGGAATCTGTTGTCATCGATCATAATCCCAGGCTCGCGTCTCCGCAAGGGATCTCTACGCCTATTCAAGCGATCCCTCAGGTCCGGATTTATTGGGTCATCATTACCTCGTCTTTGGTTTAGGTGCTCTCGCAGGTCGGGACGATTTCTGCAGTTTCCAGTATTCTTACGACCTCAGTCAAGCTTGCTGACTAACCTGGTATCTCCAGATTCATCACTAGTAAAACTCGTCGCCTGGTTATTTCGTGATGGATTCTTTCCATGTCGCCTCATCTCCGCCGTGCGAGACCGAGATGTTTGACTTTTTTCAGATGGGGCGCCTCTCCGCTCCTGGAAAGCCTCCCCGTATCCTTGTCTTTCTCCCGCACTCTTTTCGCCCTGATCTCAAACGGGTTGAGCATTCCTGCGGGGGGGCAAAGCTATGGCCGCGAATGATCAGAATATTCCTGAAGAAAACTATCCACGACGCCCTGGGAAGCAGCCAATGGTAAATCCGGAAAACGAAGAGAGAACTGAGTCCTCCGATTCTCGAGGACCTCCAGCACCTCCGGCCCCAAGGGATGATGAGGACATGTACTATAATCCTGAACGGTACGTCCCCATTATGGAACTTAAAAACAGACAGCTAAGAAAACAGTTGGCTAAAACCAATAAGCGAAACGAGGAGTTGGCTAGGTTAGCCGCGGAGGACAAGGCGGCTCAGCCCCCACCTCCGCGTGAGAACAAAGCCCCACCTCTGAGGGACGTGCATGTTCCTCCCCGCAGGCCTCGTGGGAGACCTCAAAAAAATGCTGCCACAAGGAGACCGGAGCAACCACTGCCACCGGCAGAGCAATCCGCTCCCTCGAGACCCCGAAGAAGTACTTGGGCTAGGGCTCCGGTTAATTCAACTACGGAGGTACCAGCGAAAACTGGGAATAACCGAACCCCTACAAAGGCTTGGACTCAGATTCCTGGTAACACGCAGAATGTTACCGACCCAACTCGGGCGAACTCAGGACCATCCAGAACTCGAAATGGGTGGCAACCACCTTCACCCATACGATTCCCTCCATCGCCTATAAGATACCCTTCACCGCCTTGCAGGAACGCTCAACCAGTTCGAGATGATGAGGAAAGGCTGCAGGAAGGAAACAAGGAAATAGAGAAGCCTTCAGAGAGTGGAGAGGCGCCCAGCCTACAAGAAGTCAAATGTCTCGGTCTCGCACTGCAGAGATGAGGCAGCATGAAAGAGATCCATCTCAGAATAATCATGCAACAAGCCTCGCCAGTGATGATTCAGGAGACGCTAGATCAGTCAGCGTGTATGATCAAGGTCAGAGAAATATTAGAAACCATAGGAACCCCTTCGACCTGTGGGAACATCTGAATCAGAATAGGGGTAGTGGTAATCCATCGAACCCGGACCTGAGAGATCGCCTAAATGGGCGCAAAGATCCCTTGGGAAGGCGTGAGCCTGGAGTTGTGATCAATGATAGCCAATTTCAGGCAAGACCCCCTGCGGACCCGGTTCAAAAAAGAATTTATCAACTGGAAAAGGCCTTTAGGCTTTTACAAAATGAGCGAGTTCAGAGTCGGGATGAGGATTCAGACGAGGAGCTCGAACCATTCGCTCCCCATATTTCCAACACTCCGTTTCCTCAAGGGTTTCATGTAATGACCCAATACTCTAGACTTTTGGACCATTAATGAAACTATACATACAAACCTTAATAAGACTTACATTTGCGAAAATACCACAAATTTATTAGAAACTTGTAAAAAAACAACAGTTACTTTCATAAAATAAGTAGGATATGGGTACCCATTGTCTTTAAAACAAAACATAACTTAAAGTAAAAAGAAGTTACATAGAAAATGCGGAAAAATACATGTAAAACCATAAAAAAATAAAACAAGACTACATCCTCGAGAAATCGAACTCTCGACTCCTTGACTCCATTCATCATCGATACACATTCTCTAAGCGTCCACGAATCTTACCACCTCTTAAAGCTATTTTCCTACACATAAAACAAAAAGGAATGAGCCTAATGCCCAACAAGGAAAATCTAACACATAGTCATAAACATAAAATTTCATAATAAACATAAAGACATATCATAACACTTATTACATACACTTATTATAATGCCCATTATTACTTGGGGTCCCATAGACTAAACAAGTCATATGCCCAAGAGATTAATGGGGTCCTACTAGCTAAGTAGGTCATATGCCCATAATCTAATTGGGGTCTTGTTAGCCATATGGGTCATATGCCCAAGCCTACAACATACATATCATAACTTATATTTCATAACGTAACACATAAGATAACATAAGCATAAAACATATAGATTCTATCCTATTTTCCTTACCAAAGTTACCGGGATATGTGGACTGAGTTGGGACTTTTGGAACACTCCTAAAACCATATATAAAGGGTGAGTAGATTTGAAGAAAAGAGATGAAATGAAAGGGATGGAAAGACTAAACCATTGAAAGTCACACTTACCAAAACTTATGTGCTCAAGAATTTAGATTTCCTAACCAAAATAAGAATGAGGTTAGAAGACTGAGTAGAAGACTAAGAGAAAGAAAATAACATAAAACAAATGAACTAGAGTTTTGGTTTACCTCAAAGACTTGTAAGACCAATCTACACCTCAAACCGAAATACTCTAAAACCTTACTTCCCAAAGTGTTTGATAAGCTTATAATGATCAAGCTTATGATTCCCAAACCCAGGTGTTTATACTCTCACACTCACTTAGCACATGCAGCCTCTGAACTTAGAGCAAAAGATGAATAATGGCTAGGTACTAGGTCCTATTTATAGAGTTTTGGAATGAAAAGATCTTGATTTTACTTGCATAAAAATAATAGCTTTTTAGGTGAGAAATATTTGAATAATCGTTCAGCAGAGGCTGAAGACTCGTTCAGAAAGATGCTGGACTTATCAAGAGTTTGAATGGCTGAAAGGAAAAGAATTCAAAAACATTTGAAAATACACTGAAGGAGGCGATATATCGCCCCCTGTAGGCGATATATCGCCTGGGCCAGTATGCCTGAGGCGACCGTGCATCGTCTCGTGTTTTCCGTATCTACGTGCTGCGATATATTGCCCCCTATAGCTGTGATATATCAGCACACGCTGAATATTTAAACACGAAATTACACATTTTTAGCTAAGTTTGAATGGAGTAAACAGCCTTGACTAAGCCCTCAACGTATTCAAAGCTGCTGACTGACCCTATTGCATTCAAACTTTACTCCTTATTAAATTTAATCCTCAAAATACTTAATTCTTAATCATCCATTCATAACATGTGCTTAAAATCCTATTGGTTGATATCTAAACCTTATAGTATAACAAATATTATCCTTAATATCAGCTATATAATCAAACCTTAGGTTAAAATTAATATTCTTAAACTATAGGTTAAACTTAGAAAGTCTATAAGTACTACTATGAGTGTCCAAATAATTCCCGGTCTGAACCAAAAATCCACAGTTACAAAGATAATACTATACATACTATAATACTACTATCTAACTAGCTAAGTAAAGTTCTTGGACTCTACATTTCGGATCCCTCATGTCCCGCCTTTTGAGGGGAAATCTGACCCGTACAGCCATCTGAGTATATTTAATACCATAATGAGAGCAAGTAATGTGGGTTACGAGCTCAGATTCATGTTATTTCCAGCATCGCTTACAAGACCAGCAAAAAGTTGGTTCGAGAAATATAAAAGACATTCAATCACTTCTTGGAATCAGCTATCAAAGGATTTCAAGAAACAGTTCAGAGCCATGATCGGGGTAAGACTCGAGGCATCAACTCTGACCAACGTTCGGCAACAGCCAGGCGAAACGTTGAAGGGCTATCTTACGAGGTTTAATTTGGAAGTTGCCCAAGCTCAAAATGTGGATGACAGCGGTCATCTAATGGCTGTTCAAGCTGGAGTAATGCCGGGAAGTCCTCTCTGGGACGATATGCAAACAAAACTAGTGAGGTCCTTAACCGAGTTTAATAAGCGAGCTCAGAGGTTTGTCAATGTAGAGGAGGCGAGGTCAACACTGAATATGACTTCTTAGCCCGTAACTACAACGATAAACGTAAACTCTGCCTCAACCTCGGCGGACCCACCAGTTTCAAAGCCTCCTACGGAAAACCCTTCCAAAAGAAAGAAGAACGAAGGGAGTAACCCCGACGCAGAAGGGGGAAAGGTATTTCTCCGTGTACAAAGTGTACACCGAGCTCAATGAGTCTCGGGAGAATATATACCTGGCTAATGAAAACCAAGTCCCTTTCAGGCGTCCAGACCCCATGAGAAATCAGAAGTCCAAGAGAGACTCCAGCAAGTACTGTTGATTTCACAGAGACACTGGGCACACTACTGATGAATGCAGGCAGTTGAAGGACGAGATCGAAGGATTAATCTCGAGAGGCTATTTCAGACTGTATGTCAAAAACCAGTGTAATAATCAGGCTTCTACTAGCTAGAGGGCAGCTGCCCCACAACCCGCTCAAAATAATAATTCCCGAGCAAGGGAAGAAAATAGGCCCCATCCAATTGATGGAGAAGACGTAATAACCATCTCGGGCGGGCCTCATCTCGTAGGGATGGGCAGGAATGCCCAAAAGTGATATGTGAACGAGCTAAAAACTGGGGACGGGTCTCCTTATGGACCCGAACCTAGAGCTCCAAAATGCCAAAAGATTGAATCTCAGTCGATAACCTTTACTTAGGACGACACGTCCCATGTTTAGTTTCCCCACAATGATCCACTGGTCATCACTTTCCAGCTCGCAAATAAGAGAGTTCACCGAGTTCTCATAGACAATGGGAGCTCAGTGAACATTCTCTATAAGGCCACCTTATAAAAGATGGGACTCGCGCTTCGAGACCTAAAAGCCTGTGCAATGACCTTGTACGGTTTTTCAGGAGAGGGGATTGCCTGTGTGGGGTCCATCAAACTCTCGGTAACCTTGGGAGACTACCCAGTCTCAGTAACTAAGATGATGGAGTTTGTAGTAGTGGACCTGCTATCTGCCTACAACGTGCTGCTCGGGAGACCCGCCCTAGTAGGGCTGGGGGCAGTCTCGTCTGTAAGGCATCTGGCCATCAAGTTCCCGACTTTTAGTGGCATCGGGACGCTGAAGGGAGACCAGTTAGCCGGAAGGGAATGCTATAGCATTTCCGTAAGAGGAAAGAAACAGGCAAGTGAATAAACACTCATCGTTATTCAGAATAAGGACGGGACGGTCTTGGAGATAGATGGAGAGATCAATCCAAGAGTGGAGGAAAAAGGTGATCTCAAACCATTAGAAGATCTCGAAGAGTCAGATCCCTCAAAAACGGTAAAGGTCGGGAAACATCTACGTGAAGAAACTAAATAACAATTAATTTGCTTTTTGAAGAAAAACCAGGATGTCTTCGCGTGGTCACATTCGGACATGGTAGGAATAAGTCTGAATATAGTGAGCCACGCGCTAAATATCGATAAAAGCTTCCCATCGAAGCAACAAAAGTGAAGACAATTGGACGACGATAGAAAAAAGGCACTGAAAGAGGAAGTCGACAGGTTAAAAGCAAACCGATTCATTAGGGATGCTTTTTTACCCTGATTGGGTAGCCAATCTGGTACTGGTCCCGAAGCCTAATGGGACATGGCGAACCTACATTGACTACTCGAACCTCAACAAGGCCTGTCCAAAGGACTGCTTTCCTTTGCCATGGATTGACCAGCTCGTGGATGCCACGGCAGGGCATGGACTAGTGTCATTCATGGATGCCTATTCTGGATATAACCAGATTGCCATGCATGCCCCTGACCAGGAACATACGAGATTCATAACAGATAAAGGGTTATATTGTTATAACGTCATGCCATTCGGGCTCAAAAATGCTAGGGCCACATACCAGCGGCTCGTGAACATGATGTTCTCAGAGAAAATAGGGAACAACAAGTAAGTTTATGTTGATGACATGTTAGTCAAGTCTCAACTTAACAATAACTATGTTGATGATCTCGAAGAATGCTTTGCCAGGCTCCGGAAATATAACATGAAGCTTAACCCTCAGAATGCTCCTTTGGAGTATCTTCAAGAAAATTCCTGGGTTTTATTGTAAATGCTCGAGGAATAGAAGCTAACCCAGACAAGATCCAGGCCCTGATCGATATGCCCTCACCTCGAAAACACAAAGATGTCCAGAGTTTGACTGGCAGAATGGCAGCACTAAGTAGGTTTATCTCGAAATCTACAGACCGTTGTCTTCCATTTTTCAACCTATTGAGGGGAGGCAAGAAATTTGAATGGATGGAAGAATGCGAGTTGGCCTTCCAGGAGCTCAAGAAACACCTCGCAGAACCCCCTATCTTATCAAAACCTATTACGGGAGAAGTGTTGTACTTATATCTTGCCACTACCGAGCACGCCATAAGTGCAGTGCTTGTAAGAGAGGAAGAAAAGGTGCAAAAGGCTCGTATATTACGTCAGTAAAAGGTTACTGGGGGTAGAGTCGAGATATCTCTTGATGGAAAAGCTATCTCTCAACTTAATTCACTTATCTCGGAAACTTCGACCCTACTTTCAAGCGCACCCCATCCATGTACTAATTGATCAACCACTAAGACAAGTCTTGTCTAAGCTAGAAGCTTCAGGTCGAGTTCTTAAATGGGTAGTTGAACTCGGGCAATTCGAAATCACCTATCATCCAAGGACGATCATTAGGGCACAAGCCTTGGCAGTCTTCATAGTGGAATGTACTGGTATGACCAATGATGAAGTTATAACCCCGGCCCGCGAGCTGTGGAAACTTTACGTTGATGGGTCATCTAATGAAAATGGATCGGGGGCAGGAGTAATTTTGATCACTCCTGCAGGAAGTAGATTTCATTCTGCCTTGAGATTTGACTTCAGCGCATCTAATAACGAGGCTGAATACGAGGCTTTACTGGCAGGACTTCGTATAGCTAAGGAGCTCAATGCTAAAGAAATACATTGCTACAGTGACTCCCAGCTGATGGTTAACCAAATTTTGGGAGAATACCAGGCTCGTGGTACAAGAATGGCAGCCCACTTAGAAAAGGCAAAATCAGCATTGAAACACTTCGATATCTATGCGATAGAACAGGTCCCCAGAGAACAAAACTCGATTGCGGATGCCTTATCTCGGCTCGCTACCTCCACCGAGAATGATGAGCTAAATGTCGTACCAATTGAACATCTCTTGGCACCTAGTATTAACGAGCCAGAGTAGGAAAACGTGTGTATGATTGATTCCGAGCCTACCTGGATGACTCCGATAGTTGAATATCTTGAGACCAACGTCCTTTCGAAAGATCGGAACCATGCTCGAAAGTTATGTATCAAATCCCCCATTACACCATTATGGATGGAAGGCTGTATAGAAGAGGATATTCCATGCCATTACTTCGGTGTGTGACTCCACCTAAAGCCAAGAAAATCATTGAAGAAATTCACGAAGGGTTCTATGGAGACCATACTGGGGGGCATAGCTTGTCCAAGAAAATCATACACCAAGGTTATTTCTGGCCTACCATCAAGTCAGATTCTTTTGAGTAAGTAAAGAAGTGTGATAAGTGCTAGCGATTCGGCACAATTCCTCGAGCTCCACCGTCCGAGATGACTATGATGACCTCCCCATGGCCATTTGCGGTATGGGGAATCGACCTCATAGGCTCTCTCCCAACTGGCAAAGGCGGAGTGAAGTATGTGGTAGTCCCCGTAGATTACTTCACGAAGTGGACAGAAGCTGAACCGTTAGCAACTATAACCTTCAAAAAAGTCCTTGACTTTGTAGTGAAGAACATCATATGTCGATATGGGATGCCGAGGAAAATTGTATCCGACAACGGAACCCAGTTCGACAGCGATCTATTTACCAACTTTTGCGAAAAGAATGGAATAATAAAGAGTTTTTCGTCAGTAGCCCATCCCCAGGCGAATGACCAGGCCTAAGCTGTAAACAAAACTCTAAAGATTTTGCTGAAGAAAAAGTTGGAAGAAGCAAAAGGAAGATGGCCCAAAGAATTGCCCCAAGTCCTATGGGGATATAGGACTACGGCCCGAACATCGACAGGTCATACCCCATTCTCTCTAGCGTACGGTTGCGAGGCTATGTTGCCAGTGGAGGTTGAAATTGCCACAATTCGAGCCCTCGCTTACGATCAAGCCTCGAACCACACTCAGCTCAAAGAAACTCTTGACCTGATAGAAGAAAGAAGGAACGAACTCAGCTAAAAAATGCTGCATACCAACAGCGAGCTACCAGGTACTTCAACAAAAGGGTTCGAGATCGAAAATTTGGTGTGGGAGATTTAGTTATAAGGCGTGTATTCTTGGCAATGCGAGATCCAGCAGCTGGCGTGCTCAGGCCAAATTGGGAAGGACCCTACCAGATAGAGTCAATCATTTGACCTGGTGTTTACAAGTTGGCGAGATTGGATGGAAGTCTGTTGTACCACTCCGGGCCATGGAGCCGGCCGCAGACGGTCTCCCGGACCAGCCCCCGGTAATCGATTTGGAAGCGGGCGAAGCCACAAGCTGGAGCTCTGGGAAGAGAGGCCCCGGAGATGATGCCCGGGAGGGCAACCTCGGGAAGAGGCCTCGGACGACGTTGTCAGAGACAGCCGAGGAGTCTCACGGGGAGAGCAGGCTAACCGCGAAGGAGATCCCTGCTCCGCCTGTCCTTCCACTCCGCCCAACCCTTCTCGAGGAGGGGGAGTCCGCCCTGCGGGACGAGCAGTCCCGGTTGGTCAACCGGACCTGGGAGAGCGGCCGATGCTGGAGAGACGACGCTTACAAGGCCCTGATGATCCGTCGCCAGGTCGAGTTTTCAGATCGTCCTGCCGAGTTCAGCGCTCCTCAGCCGATCGTAGATCGGCTAGCTGCTGAGGTGGGCTTCCGCCCCAAGCTGGGCCAGGACATTGCCCCCATGGCCGCTGATCTGCTCGATCAGGTCGGGAGCACTATGTCTAACCTCCAGCTGAAGAGGTACGCCACGATAGCCAATCCGAACGGGCTGTTCATTTCTCAGGCTCTCCGCCACCAGGCTACCGCGGTAATTTTCAACTCATGTCCTTCAGTCATTCGTTGGTGGTGACTCTTTTTTCTAACTTTCGTTTGTTCCAGGTTGCCTTGTTATCTCAAAGGAGTGCCGATTTGATGGCCGAGCTTGCCCTCAAGATGGAGACGGCCAGGCTGGAATTAGAGGCGGCCGAGAACCAGAGGGAGATCATCAAGGAAAATCTCAGCAAGGAAACGGCCCGCCTCCAAGAAGAGCTGGCCCGCGCGAAGGCGGAGCGCGAGGAAATTTGCCGTGCCAAGACCGGGGTGGAAGAGGAGTTGTCCCGGACGATGAAGGTTGCTGACGAAAGGGCGACTCTCTTGGGGACGGCTGCGGCACAGTCCGTCCAGGACAAGGAGGAGATCCGGGTCTTGAAAGCCCGTGTTCTTGAGCTGGGTGACTCCCTTCTTCAGGAGAAGGCGGCACACAACACCACCCATCGGGAGAAGGAGGAGGCCGGAAACTTAGTGGATGTCACCTTTAACGAGGCCATTTATATGGCCTGGTGCAAGGACAAGAACATGAACCTCCTTATCTTCCCCGATCCCGACTCGAAGCGTGCCGAGTACGAGGCCAAGGAGAGGGAGGATGCGGACCTCCGGGCGGACGCGATGTAGGCCCTTGTCTCGGCCTCGTTTTTTTTGTTAATTAGTTTAGCTTGTAATTTAATTTCAAACACTGCTTCTTCCTTCGGTTTTTAAAAGATTTCTCCTTTCACCATTCAGTAAGAAGTTGATGTCGCGACTAACTGATTGCAGGGGGTTTTGTCCCGGTTCCAACGGCCGAGACTGAACCCAATGACTAGTCTTTGCTCTGTTCAGGGCCCTTGGGGCTTTGTTTAACCTAGAGTGTGCTTTCCCTGGAATTTTAGGTCCTGGGTTTGTTCCGGGGTTGACCTGGTGCTTCTGTGCTTCGAGGACCAACACGTCCGGGTCGGACGGACTTTATACCTCCGGACGGTGCTCGTCCGGGTGGGACCGGCCTTGGTCTCGGTTCCCTTTCATTTTTATATTCCCGGGCATCGCTCGTCCGGGGTGGGACCGGCCTTGGGCTCGGTCCTCTTATTTTTATACTCCCGGACATCGTTCGTCCGGGGTGGGACCGGCCTTGGGCTCGGTTCCCTTTATTTATACCCCCGGACATCGTTCGTCCGGGGTGGGACCAGCCTTGGGCTCGGTCCTCTTATTTTTATACTCCCGAACATCGTTCGTCCGGGGTGGGACCGGCCTTGGGCTCGGTTCCCTTTATTTATACCCCCGGACATCGTTCGTCCGGGGTGGGACCAGCCTTGGGCTCGGTCCTCTTTATTTATACCCCCGGACATCGTTCGTTCGAGGTGGGACCGGCCTTGGGCTCGGTTCCCTTTATTTATACCCCCGGACATCGTTCGTTCGGGGTGGGACCGGCCTTGGGCTCGGTCCTCTTTATTTATACCCCCGGACATCGTTCGTCCGGGGTAGGACCGGCCTTGGGCTCGGTTCCCTTTATTTATACCCCCGGACATCGTTCATCCGGGGTGGGACCGGCCTTGGGCTCGGTCCTCTTTATTTATACCCCCGGACACCGTTCGTCCGGGGTGGGACCGGCCTTGGGCTCGGTCCTCTTTATTTATACCCCCGGACATCGTTCGTCTGGGGTGGGACCGCCCTTGGGCTTGGTCCTCTTATTTTTATACTCCCAGACATTGTTCGTCCGGGGTGGGACCGGCCTTGGGCTCGGTCCTCTTATTTTATTTTTACGCCTGGGATGACACCCCCCGCAAGTGAGCAGAGACTGGTCTATGGTCACTTGAGAATATAGCCCTGAGGTACACATTTTCATGGAAATAATATCCCTTTATGACGTTTTGCACACGTCATTTTCATTGTTCTAAAAAAGGGAATTAGCCCTGAGGCGTACATGTTATAGCGTAAACATTAAACTCGGACGAGCCCTTAGGCTACTGGTAGTATTTACGGAGGTGTTCTGCGCTCCAGGCTCGCGGAACCTCGGAACCATCGAGCCGCTTCAAGCGGTATGTCCCGGGGCAGATCTCTTGCTGGATCTCATACGGCCCTTCCCAATTGGGGCCCAGAACCCCTACCCCTGGATCCTGAGTGGCCGGGAAGACCCTCCGCAGGACCAGATCGCCGGTTTCGAACTTACGGCTCTTGACTCTGGAGTTGAAGTGCCGAGCGATCTTGCCCTGGTACATCTTTAACTGTACTTGCGACTCTTCCCGGATTTCCTCGATAAGGTCCAGAGATTCTTGGAGTAAGGCATGGTTCTGGGGGGGATCATACGTGTCGCGACGATGGGACGGGATGGTCGTTTCGATTGGGATGACGGCTTCGTATCCGTACGTCATTGAGTATGGGGTGTGCCCGGTTGATGTCCGTTCGGTTGTCCGATAGGCCCACAACACGCGGGGGAGCTCTTCGGGCCACTTGCTCTTACAGGCCTGAAGCTTTTTCTTCAGTGTCCCTTTCAGGATTTTTTTTACGGCTTCGGCCTGTCCGTTCGCCTGGGGCCTGGCCACGGCGGAGAAACTCTTCACTATACCGTGCCTCTCGCAGAAATCCGTGAAGTGATTGCTGTCAAATTGTTTCCCGTTGTCAGACACGATTTTATAGGGGAGGCCATACCGACACACTATGTTGTTAACGACGAAATCTAAGGCCTTCTTGGACGTGATCGTGTTCATAGGCTCCGCCTCAACCCATTTCGTGAAATAGTCTACCGCCACAATGGCATACTTCACCCCTCCTCTCCCGGTTGGGAGGGATCCCACAAGATCGATCCCCCACACAGCAAAGGGCCAGGGACTGTTCATCAAGGTTATCTCTGTTGGGGGGGCCCGAGGGATCTTCGCGTACCTCTGGCATTGTTCGCACCTGCGGACATAGTCTATGCAGTCCCTTTTTATGGTGGGCCAGAAGTATCCTTGGCGCGGAATCTTCTTGGACAAACTGGGTCCGGCTGTGTGGTCTCCGCAAAAGCCTCCGTGGACCTCATGCATGATGACGCCCTGCTCAGTCCCGGACACGCACCTGAGGTAAGGCATGGACAATCCCCGGCGATAAAGTTTCCCGTCCATCATGACGTATCGGTGGGCTTGGTACAAAAGTTTCCTGGCCGCGGCTCGCTCGTTCGGAACCTCCCCGGTGGACAGGTAACGGATCAGCGGCCCCATCCATGAATTGGAGTGATCGACGGCATGGACGGTCGGAGTCCCTATGCTTGGGACGGGGAGATGGTAGACGGGGACCAGCCCGGCCAACTCGGCCTCTGCGTCGGTTGCCAACTTCGCTAATGTGTCCGCAAAGACGTTCTTCTCCCGGGGTATCTGGCGGATGGAATGCGCTGCGAACGCTTGGAGCATCTCCCTCGCTTGGGTTACGTACGCCGCCATTCGCTCTCCCTTGGTCTGATACTCCCCCGAAATCTGTCTGACTACCAGCTGAGAATCGCTGTATATTTCGAGGTTCGCCGCCCCCACTTCTCGGGCCAGATGCAAACCGGCTATGACGGCCTCATGCTCCGCCTCGTTGTTCGACGCTTTGAACTGGAAACGGAGAGCGTTTTGTAGCTGATGCCCCTGTGGGGATACCAGGATGATCCCGGCGCCGGCCCTGTTCTCGTTCGATGTTCCGTCCACGAAGACTTTCCAAACGGGAGAAATACAGGCTGCGGGGGCACTCTCTTCTGGGGTGATCCCGGAACATTCGACGATGAAGTCGGCCAGGGCCTGTCCCTTAATGGCCACCCGGGGCATGTAAGATATATCAAATTGGCTCAGCTCCATGGCCCATTTCAGGAGTCTCCCCGACGCCTTAGGTTTCTGCAACACCTGCCGCAGGGGGTGGTTGGTTAAGACCTTTATCGTGTGGGCCTGGAAATAAGGCCGAAGCTTCCGGGAAGCCGTCAGCAGACAGAAAGTCAGCTTCTCGATTAGTGGGTATCTAGATTCGGCGTCTAGTAATCGCTTGCCCACGTAGTACACCGGGAGTTGAGTCCTCTCCTCTTCGCGTACCAACGCGGCGCTGATGGCGTGTTCGGTTACGGCCAGGTATAAGTACAAAAGTTCTCCTTCGACTGGCTTCGCCAGGATGGGGGCCTTGGCCAAGTGCTCTTTCAGCTTCTGGAAGGCTTCTTCGCACTCGGGTGACCATTCGAACCACTGGCTTCCCCGGAGGATGTTGAAAAAAGGGACGCACTTGTCCGTGGCCTTGGAGACAAAACGGCTTAGGGCCGCCACTCGCCCCGTCAGGCTTTGAACGTCCTTGTGCTTCTGGGGAGAGGCCATGTTGATCAGGGCCTTGATCTTCTCGGGGTTGGCTTCAATTCCTCGGAAACTCACGATAAAGCCCAGGAACTTCTCGGATGCGACGCCGAAGGTGCACTTCTTAGGGTTCAGCTTCATCCCGTACTTCCGGATAACCGCGAAGGCCTCCGCCAAATCGCTCGAATGTTCCCGCGACGTCTTGGATTTGACCAGCATATCGTCAATGTACACCTCCATGTTTCGACCCAGCTGGGCCCTAAACATTCGATTGACGAGCCTCTGGTAGGTTGCCCCGGCATTCTTGAGTCCGAAAGGCATGACGACATAGCAGTAGATGCCCTTGTCAGTTTGGAAACTGGTGTGCTCCTGATCTGCCACGTGCATGGAGATCTGGTTGTAGCCTGAGTAGGCGTCCATGAAACTCAAGATCTCGTAACCGGACATAGCATCCACCATCTGGTCTATTCGGGGGAGCGGGAAACAGTCCTTCGGACATGCTTTGTTGAGGTCCATGAAGTCGATGCAGGTCCTCCACGTCCATTTAGGCTTCGGTACTAAGACCGGGTTGGCCAGCCATACGGGGTACACGGCTTCGCGGATGAAGTTAATGGAAGACAGCTTCTCTACCTCCAGCTTGAGGGCCTCGGCCATCTCCGTCCCCAAAGGTCTGCGCTTCTGGCGGACCGGGGTTGCGTTTGGGTCAATACTCAACGCGTGGCATACGATGTTACGGTTGATCCCGTTCATATCGGAGTGGGACCATGCCAGAAGATCCTGGTTTCTCTTGACTTGGGCGATAATGGCGGCCCGAATGTCTTCCGGCAGGCT
Source organism: Humulus lupulus (assembly GCF_963169125.1). Classification (NCBI taxonomy): domain Eukaryota; kingdom Viridiplantae; phylum Streptophyta; class Magnoliopsida; order Rosales; family Cannabaceae; genus Humulus; species Humulus lupulus. The sequence goes on from NC_084798.1 coordinate 7,538,366, forward strand.
TTTTCCCACTTGGATGACCCTGGCAGGGTCAGACTCGCTGATGCATACCTCTTCTATTTCGTCCATTGGCTCAAGAGCGCGTTCCTCTCCCAACCGTGGGTCCAGATCGTCTTCGTCCTGGATAGCTTGCTCGGGCTGGCGGAGTGCCGGCCCGACGGGCTCATCCCGGACCATACAAACAGGACGGGCAGAGATATGGTAACACTTCCGCGCGCTTTTCTGGTCTCCACGGACCGTCCCAATCCCTCCGCTGCTGCACGGGAACTTCATGCATAGATGGCGGATGGAGGTGATGGCCCCGAACTCGACCAGGGCGGGCCGACCAAAGATGGCGTTGTAAGCGGTTGGGCAATCCACCACCACAAAGGTGCAGAACTTGAACGATTGCTGCAACGCGTCTCCGAGAGTAACAGGCAGCTGGACCTTTCCCATGGGGAGGAGTGCGTCTCCGTTGAAGCCGTAGATTTGGGTCGGGCACGACGCCAGATCAGCCTCCGTCAGGCCAATGGCGGCAAAGGCGGATTTGAACAACAAGTTGACGGAGCTTCCGTCATCCACCAACACTCGGGACACCATCTTGTTGGCAATTTGAGCATCTATGACCAGTGGGTCGTGGTGCGGGAAATGGACGTTACGGGCGTCGTCTTCCGTGAACGTGATGGGGAGGTTCATCAGTATGGGGCGCTGAGCAGGGGCCTGGACGAGGGCGCAGACTTCTTGGTCATGGTCCAGCTCGCTCAGATAGCGCTTTTGATCATTCTTCGAAGGGCCCCCTAGGTGGGGTCCGCCTGAAATGGTCGACACGTGCCCGTCCACTCGAGGGGGCGCTGCCCCGGAAGGATAGGGCATCCCAGGACCAGGGGCTTGCGTGGCGACAGCCCCCTGAGGGGTCTGTGCCGGGAACCCTTGCGCGTACCCTCCTTGGGGCGGGTATGCACGGGTCGTTGCCGGCGCCGCGGACTGCGCGGGATTTGCTGTCATGCCCGGGACGCCTATGGGCATCCTTACCCACTGATGGAGGTGTCCCAGCTTGATGAGGTTTTCAATTTCATCTTTGAGCTGCCGACACTCGTCGGTGGTGTGGCCCACATCTTTGTGATAGGCGCATCGTTTGCTGGTGTCTCTGGGGTTCCTCCCCCCCCTAAACATGGGGCTAGGTTTTCGGTAATGGACCGCTCTTTCCGTAGCCAGGTAGATGTTTTCCCAGGTATCCACCAAGTTAGTGTATTCCGAGTACTGGGGCTCATAGCCCCTCTTCCCTTTTTTGGCCGATTCCGGCCGGTTCTGGCCTTTGCCGGCCCGCTTAGTCCGAGAGGGATTCACGCTTGCCTCGGTTACCCCGGTCTGCGATTGCTGGGCCACGACGGGCGCCATGCTGTGCCCCGCCGGCGCGACACCATACCCGGAGAAGGGCGTTGATTGGGCCGAGGCATACCCCGAAACGGCAGGACCGTACACCGTAGGCGTGTAACTAATGCCGGGCGCGACTACCCCCCCGGGACGATGGGGGGCGATGCGTAGGACTGCGCGGGGAAATGTCCCGCACCTCCCGGAATCGTCTGAGCGACTGGGTGAGGGGCCGAGGGCCACCCGAAGGCCTGGATCTGGGCCTCCTCCCAGTTGATGAATCCTTGGGCCCTCCTAATAAATTCTTCTAGGGTGGCGGCTTTACTGCTCTGCATGTCGTCCCAGAGCGGGGACCCGGCCCGGATTCCAGACTGTAGTGCCACCAGGCGCTGTCCGTCGTCGACCTTTGTCTTGGAGGCTTCTTCAGTGAAGCGCTGGATGTAGGCCCTCAATGTTTCTGCGGGCATTTGCTTAATATTGGCGAGGGCACTGATTTGCATATCCATCCTCATGGCGGCCACGAATTGCTTCCAAAAAGCCGACTGTAGCCCGGACCATGTTTGGATGGACCCCGGTTTGAGCCTTTTCCACCACTCTTCGGCGGGACCGCCCAACGTGATGGAGAAGCAGAGGCATTTGCCGCTGTCACTGACGTGAGCCACGGTCATGAGTCGGTTGTACCGGGACAGATGATCCCTAGGGTCCGTGCTTCCAGTGTAGGCGGTGAGATTTGGCATCTTGAACCCCTTGGGCAACACGGCGTCTAAGATATGTCTCGCGCACGGCTCCTTGTCCTCTTCGTCGGAGTCAGTGTCCGCGCCCTCTTGCTTGCGGACCAAGCGGTCGGTGACCTTTTTTAATGCTGCCATTTGCTCCATGAGCTGCCTGGCCGCGCTGTCCTCTAGGGGGATTCTCTCGTTCCGCCTGTTGCTTATGTCGTTCCTGAGGTCTCCGTTTCGAGGAAGGATTTTTTGCTTGCGGGCCCGCTCTTTCCGGGCATTCAGTCCGTCACGTAAATCTACCTGGGAAGTGTCGTCCCCAGAGCTGAGAGCGTCACGATCCTCGCGGCGGGGTCGTTCCCGACGGTTCTTGTTGACCGAGGCACTCGGGGGCAAAGACTTTTCCCTCCCGTTCGCCCTTGGGGCGGGCCGGGGCTGACCGTCCTGCGGCCGCACCCCCTGCGGATCGATTGGGTGGCCTCGTCCTGGGACGGGGCACACCTTTTCTTTCCTAGGTAACGGTCGCGAACGTGCCCCGGCTTTACTGACGGGGGTAGTCTTTTTCTGAGTCGTCCGTCGCTCCTTGTCCGGGACTTTCGGAGCCGTGCCGGGGGGAGGCTATGGGAAACGGATCGGGCTGGCCCCCCTGGGGCCCTCGGTTTGCGCTCGGGGAGCGGGATGTTGCGTCTCTGGGTGCGGGCCACCTGCGGGGTTGGCCGCCGGGCCCTGCGTGGCCATCAGCGCTTGCAGGGCATGGAGAGACTCTTGCACCCGGCGGTGTGCCTTTGCCTGCTCGGCCATCCTGGCTTCCTGATCCTGGATCTGCTGCCTCAGTCTAGTCACCTCCGGGTCTTGCTGATCGTCGCGAGGGACCTCGGGATCTGCGACTTCATCATGATACTCCCCCTCGTTCTCCTCCTCATAGTACTCTACTTCGTTTCCTACTTCGTACTCCGTCTCACCCTCGTAGTCTTGCGACTCGTCTTGGTGAGATGTCTGAGGAGGCACGTCTTCAGGAAGGTTCTGAGGGATGCGCTGAGAAGGCAGTGGGTCTTCGTTGCCTTGCTCCGAGTTGGCAGGGTCGAAGGTGGTGTTACGAGTGTTCACCATCGTAGTAAAGGCCTGACGTTGGCGCTATCTTCCTTCAGCTCTCAATGAAAGCACCAAACTGTTAACCGAGATTTTCGGCAACTATCTTAAAGAAGGATATTTACTGATTATAATAAAGAGAATAGAGGATCGACGCAAGATTTTTACGTGGTTGGGGCGTTAACTAGCCTTAGTCCACGAGTCTGTATATAAGTCTGTATTAGAGCTAGAATAAGCTTTTACAATGGAGTTGTTTAACTGTATTTGAGCAGAGTTTCTGCCTTCTCTCCCCTTTCTACGTTGCATTACAACTTATATTTATAGAGTGAGGGGGACATCAGGTTTGGGCCGGGCCTGACCCGGGCCCATTTGAAATATGTGTACAGGGGGCCTCCCTAGTAGAGGCCCGAGCTAACAAGATATATAGTACATCAAACCCAAAGCAGCTCAGGCCCAATTAGTTACCCAGAGATGCAAGCATTCTCCCGACAAAACGGCGCTTTGGCTCTGACCACTTCGAATCACGAGGCAGATTCAGGGGACAAGACCGGTCAGAGTACTTGGCTACGCAGTCCTGACACGCCAGCAGACAATCCCAAGGAGACCCTTTCTGCAGGTGAAAAGTGGGGGGACAAGACCCACGCGAAATGAGGCGGCTTCAGTGTCCTGGACGCCTGGCCCATAGCCTGGGGATGAGGCGGTCCAGGTTCGTTTACCATGGGCCCGCTGCGTTTACTTCGGGCCCGGACCATTCTGGGCCCGGGAGCGGGACGCGATGGTCTGGGGCACTCCGGACAGTGCCGGGACCGTTCGAGCCGAATCATGAACCCGGAGGTACTTCCCGGACCATTCTACACAGGCCCAGTCTGTAGTCCGCGGATTGGGCCCAAATACCGAACCGGTCCCTCTGACCGTGGGCCGGGGCGAGGGCCCAAAACCCTGAGAGGAAATGGGGATAACAGTAACTATTTCTGTAATTATGTGATTAACTGCTTAAATAGAAAGTAAATGCTTTACCTGCACATTGTATTAGGGAGCATGAGACTCTGATAAAGCCTGACTCTTGATTATATGATTATATTCTCCATGAATATATATATATATATTATTGTAATCATATGATTACCTGCTCCATGAATATATAATTGTGATATATGCATGCTGGAGTGGAGGCATGGTGTGAATGTTGGAAGAGCAGGGATTATGATTGATGTATGTACGCCATGGGCATGTTTATAGCACTGCAAATGGTTTGTAAATGTGGTGTGGTAAGATTGTTCCCATGGAGAAAGCTCTTGATATGCTCATCATGATTAATGGGTCAAGTTATTGACTGCAGATTCAATTAGCAGGTTTATAGCCAAGGCAGATAATGAGGCCTGGTGATAGTGGATATACGGAGGCTGGGAGTTACAAACAGGGTTTCGGTTCTTCATCTGCTCCTATGAATTTTCAGCAGATGTTCACAGATTTGCAATCAAGATTGCAGAGGCATGAGGAAGAGATCAGGTGTTTGAAGCAACAATGAAATCTATTGGGGAGCACCTCTTCCTTTGTTTTGCCAGGAGTGGCACCAGCTTTGGCTCAACCTAGGGTTGAGAATAGATGGGAATTTCTCTGTGGGAGATCCCAGGAATATTATCCTCCAGTCTTCAAGGGAGGTCTAGATCCATTCAGAGCTGAGCAATGGATGGGTATGATCAGTTCCATTCTTGATAGTATGAGACTGGTAGGTCACGATATGGTGATCTGTGCTACATGTGTACTGTGGGATGATGCCCGGACGTGGTGGGAAGTAGTATCCCAGACACGAGACATAGCTGTGATGGACTGGAAATAATTTAGGCAGCTGTTTAATGAGAATTATTATTGTGACGTAGCCAAGACTGCTAAGATGAATGAGTTTCTGAATCTTGTTCAGGGGAATGCAACAGTGATCGAGTATGTTAACAGGTTTGATGGGTTGGCAAAGTTTTATTTAGATATGGAACCCACAGATGTAGCTCAGAAGGAAAGGTTTATTCAGGGGTTGAATCCCATAATAGTTCAGGGCATTAGAGTTGCCCTAGTGCATGAAGTCTCTACCTATGCTCAGGTGGTAGGGAAGGCTCTTGCTGTTAAGAGCGCATGACATCAGATTGGGCAGAAAAGTGTCAGTGAGCACGGAGCTCAGATAGTGGTACCTCCACTTATTGGAGCAAGTAAGAAGGAAAGTCGGAAGACATATCCGATATGTGCTCGGTGTAAAAGACATCATCTTGGAGAATGCCGAGCAAGGGCATGTGTTCTCATGTAAAATGTTTGGACATCGTAAGAAGGATTGCCCAATGCGATGGAAGGATGAGCAAAAGGGGATGGGCAGCTCGACCCCAGCTCGAGTGTTCATTCTGATGCAGTCAGAATTTGAGACTGAGACCGAGACTAGTTGCTCAGGGGTGACAGGTCAATTTTCTAGTTTTGATTTTTGAGTTATGTTGACTGGTTCTGGTGCCATGCTATTGCTTTGTTTGTTACATATAGAGGGGAATAAAGATGATATGTCGATCACATGGTTATGTTTTGATGGGAACGCAATATTTTTGTAACGCCCTGGATAGCCAAGACCGTTACATTGTGTGTTTATAGAAGTGCTAGACTTGCTAGTCAAGTCATTTAATTAAAAACGTGTTACTGAAACTATAACGGAACTAGGGTTAAAATATTTTGGCCTTAAAAGTCGCATTTCTTTTAAATATCATTTCCTGTTTACACGAGATCCCAAAAACAATAGAGTTAAAACCATTTACAAAAGATTCGAGAATTAAGTACAGTATTAGCCATATTAAGGCAAAATAGACAGTTAGGCAATCTCTGTCCTGATACAACTAGAGAAAATGTAGATGCAACTGAAAACACCAGAAAACTATGAGCTTCCATTTTGCTAATCTTTTAATTGGTTGAGGAAAGAAGTCACAATCTTCACAATAAGCATTTTTTCTTGTAGTGCGTCTTTGTTGGCCAAAGATTGTTTCTTGCATAAAGATGAAATTACGGGTCAGAACGTGGTTAGGTGTTCTGGAGATGAGTCACTTCACCGAGCCAAGTCCCTTGTTAACCTTCAATTCAGCTGGTTTGTGATTGGGATAGCAATATTTGGGATGTCTCTGTACTTGGTTTTAGTCAAGATTTACGACGAGAAAGTTGACTATAGTTCTCTAAATATGAAGGAAGACCCAGAGACGGAAGAAGAAGACTTCGTATACTCCGATGTAGAAGATATCAAAGCACGTAACCTCCAAAAGCTTAATGAAATGTTTCCTAAGTTTAATAAACTCTAGAAATGTTTATTAAGGCAAAACTCGAATATATATATATATATAAATCTTATAATGAGTATCTAGAATTCATGTAAATTAGAAAAATATATATCCGAAAACTATTCTACAATATTAGTAATAGACCACTATGATGTTATTTTGGAGTAATATTTTCGCTGTACTAAATTCATATTGCTTATAATGTATTAGATATATATTATGAGAAATTGGTGAAAATATGATATATATATATATTTATTTATATATATATATATATATATATTCGTATGGGATATTAATCTATTATGAGTTATTCTATTTTTAACTAATTGATTTTGAGATATAGCATTCTTAACAAGAATAAAACGAAATAAGACCATAAAAAATGTCAAAAAAATTATTAGTACATATATTGAATTGTGTTTGGCAAGGTTATTTCTTATCCTCTAAATACTAATTTATTCATTACAAAAATGTTAGTTTTAGGCACAATAAATTTTGTGACTACAAATTAAAAAAAAATTGTCTAAAGAAAAATTATTTTATTTGTCATTATTAAAAAGTCTGTGACTAAAAGTATTAGTCACAAAAATCACATTTTGTTATCACTAAATGTATTTTTAGTCATAAAAAATTTTATCATTAAAAATAATAAGTTGTTACTATACATTAGTAACAATTTGTGATTAAATATGACTCTTTAGTCACATGTAATTTTCTATTGTGACTAAAAATGATATTTAGTCACAAAATATATATTGTGATTAAAAATTGTCCCTAAAAGGTAGCTTTATTTGTGGTGATTAATGCTTACTTTATTCCTTTATGAGATCTAGAGTTTCAATTTTGGGAGAGATGGTTATTCATGTAGAAATGTATGTAGAGTTTTGATATTTATAAGTGCGTGATAAATTATTTAAAACTCAGATTTCAACTTTAAATTATTTGAATTTGTTTGAAAATTTATTAATTGCCAATTACAATTACAAAGTTTATGTAATGGTTGACTTAAACTAGTCAAGTCATGAGTCTACTCTATATTATTTAAGTTCCAAATTGAAACTAACATCAGCCTAACTTTACATAAAGTTGTCGTTGAAAAGAAAGAACATTTTATTTTTTTTCCAACTATATTCAATTCCAAGAAATTTCAAGTCACTTCGTCAAGTTTCAAAACTGTTGAATATAGTCATAATGTTCTTTGGTTTGATGTGCGAGGTCACATTATTTTATGAACTATATTCCATGGGAAAGAAGACAAAGAATAGTAGTGATGATCATATTCAATTATTAATTAATAATTCTAAGCATTTATTTATGATGCGACACCAAACCAAACTAAAGAAATTTTGTGTTTCCATGGAACGATAATTCTTATATTCTTCAATATAATATTCTCAAAGAAAAAAAATCTCCAATTAATATGCCAGCAAAGTCTATTTGCCCACATAGACCAACAAAGTCTCACCAATTTGCAACTCAAGCAAAAGTATAATTTTAAACTTTAGATTATACTTAAGTAGGAAAATAATAATTTAAAATTGCAACCTGGGGAGAATTAATTGTCGAAAAAAAAGACTTTTCTTCATGTAATTATAACCACTTATAATGACTTAAAAATAAACTATATCCAAAGTCTTTTGGTTTTGTTGCATCAAAAGAGTACTTATGTATTCTACCACTACTATAAAAAAAGGGTTTTAAGGCATTATTTGCGCACCACGTGAATATGACAAGTCACTTCATCAAGTTTCAAAACTGTTGTCACCTAATGTTGTGATCGATGCTGGAAATTAACCTAAAATTGATTTTTATACCAATACTAATCATACAAAAAATTTATATTATATTATTAAAATCATATATATATATATAACTATCTGACTCGACACACATGGATGCCACCTCGTCATGTATAGACACACCTCGATGCGATTAATAAAAAATATATAACTTTTCACTCAGAGTGTCTCTTTATGGTGATTTTTTTTAATTTGTGTATTTTTTTTTTGTAATCTACACGTCTGAGATATGTACATACATATTTGGGAAGTTTAAAACTTGAAAACATACACAACTTTGAAAATATAGGGGTATTGTTTTGAACTTTGGGTGTTTTCAAGCTTTTAACTTCCCAAGTGTGTGCACACATCTTAGATGTGTAGTTCTAAAAAAATACCCAAATTAAAAAAATCACCTAAAATAGACAACCGAGTGAAAAGTTACACACTTTCTATGAATTGTATCGAGGTGTGTCGAGGCATGTCGAGGTGGCATCGAGGTAGACAATTTTTTTTTTTTTTTATGAAAATCATGATTTTTATGATATACCTCGATACATCTCGATGTGCCTTGATACCCAGGTTGATGGGCCTTAAAAATCATGATTTTCATGAAAAAAATCATCTGCCTTGATGCAACCTCAACATGCCCCGGCACACATTGATGCAACTCGATGCATGCAATTCATAGAAATTGCATAACAATTCACTTGGGTGTCCGTTTTAGGTTTTTTTTAATTTGGGTATTTTTTTTAGATCTACACATCTAAGATGTGTGTTAGGATTGGACAATAAAGTGAAAATGAATAATGGGATTCTCATTGAATAAGGGCTAATGTAGAGAAGTGTATATATACAACCAGAGATGAGTAACAACTCTGAAACAGAAATAACAAATTAAGTTACTAGCTATAGTTGTTCAAAACAGAAAACTCAACAAAATAACTACCAGCTAATTGAATCTCTAACCCCCCCCCCCCCCCCCCCCGCAAGTGGATAAAGAAGCCACAGTAAGTTTGTCTTTTAAGTGCAGAAAGTAATTTGAAGAGAGAGGTATAGTTAGTATATCCACTATCTGATCTGAAGCAAGAGTGTGTTTCACTTAAAGCTGCTTATTGAGAATCCTTTCCCGAAGAAAATACAATTCTAGTTCGATATGCTTAGTCCGAGCATGGAGGACCGGATTAGCAGGCATGAGTACAGTACTTTGGTTGTCACACCAAATCAGAAGAATACTATGAGGAAAAGCTTGAACTTCAGATAAGAGAGATTGAATCCAAGTAACCTCGGCAGTGGCATTTAAAAGGCTACGATATTCATCTTTCGTAATCGACTTTGACACTGTTCTTTGTTTCTTTGATGTCCAAGACACCAAATTTGAACCCAGGTAGATGCAAAAACCAATAGTAGACTAGTGATCATCATCAGGGTCAGATGCCCAGTCGGCATCACGAAAACCTATCAAGCTCAAAACTGAACAAGGTTGTAATAACAAACCATGATCCAACGTGCCTTTAAGATATCTCAATATCTTTTTAACAACATTCCAATGTGATTCAAGCGGGGTTTGCATAAATTGAGAGACCCTATTCACAGTAGAAGTGATTTCAGGTCTAGTAATGGTTGCATATTGAAGGGCACTAACCACACTTCTATAGAAATGAGGATCCATAAGTGGATCACTGCCATATGCAGACAACTTCTCACCTTCCAACATAGGTGTATTCAAAGAATTGGCAAATTGCATCTTAGACGGATAGAGCAAATCAGTAATATATTTCTTTTGATATAAATGTAAACCTATAGTTGTATGACTGACCGAATCCCAAGAAAGTAGTTCAAGTATTAACCTTAGGGGAGGCTATTAGGAATAGCGTCACTATTATTTTTTTTCCTTTTATTTGTTTATGCTGTTGCCTTTTCCTGTATTATTTTCCTTAGGCTTTAGTTTCTTTATTTTTCCCTCTTTCATATTTCTGGTAGTTGGTTAGGCTGATTCTTTTTCTGTTTTGTTTTAGTCTTGGTCTATATATGGCCAAGCTTTCCTTTGTTTTAATTCATCACTTCATTTTCTTCGGTAATAAGAAACTTGGAAATAATTCAAGTGGTTGCAGTAATATTCATTTTCTTTGTGGTCGCGGTAATATTCGAGTTATGTCGCACCCATAGAGAGGCAAAATACAAGCAAAATGAAATATTAGTAAATTGGGAAATTAAAAAATATATATATGAAACTTGGAAATAATATAATTTTGAGAAAAAAAATGATTTTATTTATTTATTTTTATAGAAAAGTGTCCCTGCATGTCATAGCAACTCACAACCAAATACACCAGGACATAATAATATTACCACCAGTATATATATCAACACCATTTTAACTCAGAGGAAAAAATCACCGAACAGTACCACGAATTTGGCTTGATTAGTTCAATGTCATGGTCACTTTTCTCTCTTCCCCATTTTGATGTTGTTGGAATAGTTCATATATGTCCCTTCTTTCAACGACAACTTTATGTAAAGTTAGGCTAATATCAATTTCTTTAAAAAAATGTATATGATATATATGTATATAGAACAGTGGTATATAATGAAGTCAAACCACATTAAATGTATCTATATACTTGAAAATTGACACGGTCCACTAATTTTTTATTATTTTTAAAATAACTCTGTTAATCTCTTTGGTCTGTATTATTAGTGTCTCTATTTCTAAATTGCGTATTATTTTCATTTATAGAATTTATTAATTATTTTTATAACAAAATGTTCATTTTTCTTATACATTTCTTTCAATAAGATTACTGCCAAAAAAAAAGTGATCAGTCTTTTTAAGTTATATATGGACGCTTACTTGAATGGTCCCCATATATATTCTTTTTTTTTTCTTTTATATGTAAATATATATAAAATAAAAACTGACAACTTCCAAAGAAATTTAAAAGCAAAAATCTAGGAAGGCCCAAGAAATTTCCTTAATAATATTGTCATGGAGGAATAATTCAACATGTAGCCATTCAGGAGACGAAATATGTTATTGATTATGGCAATTAATAATATATGTAATCTCGTTATACTTAACTATTTGTAATTTTAATCTAATAGAATGATTAGTTATATCATATGATGAAGTGGTAAAATAATTATTGTACTGGAATGGTTAACTATTTATTTTAAATATTTTTACATAAAATACTAATTTTTGCTAAAAAATTATTTTTTTACTGTCAAATATTTATTTTTCAATTTTACAATTTTAAAAAGAAATTTACACTTTTATGGTTTTGTCTTTTTTTTGAAGTTGTTTTATTTTAATGTTTAGTTATGATATACATATTATTTTTGTTATTTTGTTAGTTGATCCAATGAGTTGTTTTTTAAAAAAAATTGTATTTTCATAATTATGAACTTTGGAAGTTAGTATTTTTTAAAACTTAAAAGCGTATTTTTGAAAAAAAAAAATATAAATAGTAAAAAAAAAAACAAAAAAAAATGTATTTAAGAAAAAAGTCTCGTGTTTGCATGGATGGTTGATGAGAGAATGTTTAATATATATATATATATATATACATGGAGTAACTTCTACGTTTGTGGATAGAGATTGTACGTAACAGATTAGCCACACAATAAAGGTGTTTACTTTTCAATAAGACTAATAATGAGTCGTCCAAACATAATGAGACGTGGTCCCCAATTTTTATATGTATATATATATTTATATGGCAGTTGAATTTGCACTAGACCAATTGATAGCTTAACACGATGACGATGAGAGTTTTCGTTCTTTTGTTTGTCGTAGCCACGTGTCATGTATGGGGTACGAGCAGCAGTGTTGATGGACAATGCATAGAGAAGGAGAGAGAAGCCCTTGTAGGCTTTAAGCAAGGCCTTGTCGACGAATACAACGTTCTATCATCCTGGGCAAGCACCGGCGGAGATTGTTGCACTTGGAGAGGAATCAGGTGTGATAACTCAACTCATCATATTATTGCTCTTGATCTTCCTGCTCAATCTAATGAACAAATATTGAGTGGTCAAATCAGTTCTTCGTTGGCTGAGTTACAACATTTGAGCTACTTGGATCTTAGTGGCAATAATTTCACTAACATTCCCGAGTTCATTGGCTCTTTGTCTAGACTCACATATCTCGACCTTTCAGATAATCTCTTTGTTGGAATCATTCCTTCCCAACTTGGGAATCTGACGAGGTTAAAGTACCTCAATCTTTATAACAATAATTTTACTAACATTCCCGAGTCCATTGGCTCTTTGTCTAGACTCACATATCTCGACCTTTCATATAATCTCTTTGTTGGAATCATTCCTTCCCAACTTGGGAATCTGACGAGGTTAAAGTACCTCAATCTTGACAATGCCCCTGGCTATGGTCAGTTGATTGGTAATAGTCTTGAATGGCTTTCTCATCTCAATTCTCTTCAATACTTTGGGCTTGGAAATACTGATTTGACCAGAGCCACAAATTGGTTTCAATCATTCAAAACAGCCTCCTCCCTATCATTTTTGGCATTGTCTAATTGTGTATTACCACAAGTAGATATCTCATCTCTTTCGCATTCCAATTCATCCTCTAATTCTCTCACAGATCTTTCCATTGTGAAGAGTTCCGTACACCCCACAACAGTTCCTTGGTTGCTCAATATCAGCACCAGTCTCGTTAATCTTTCACTATCTGATAGTGACATTAAAGGACCTCTTCCAAATTCTTTTGAAAACATGAGATATCTCAAGAAAATTGATTTGTCGGCCAATGAATTCGAAGGTGGAATACCAAAATCGTTGGGGAATCTTTGCAGTCTTAAATTTCTATGGTTGGAATGGAACAAGTTCAACACAACACTCGGTGATGTTTTAAAAAGCCTCGACGGCTGTGCTAGAAACTCAATGCGTATTATGGATCTGAATGGGAACAACCTAAGAGGTTCTTTCCCTGATGATTTGAATACATTTCCGCCCCGTCTACAATATTTAAGCATCTTTGACAACTACCTCGAAGGACCCATACTGACCAATCTTTCAGTGTTGTCAGACCTTAGAGTATTGCTTGCCAATCATAACAGGTTCAATGGCACTATACCTGAAAGTATTGGTGAGCTCCAATATCTCGAGGATTTCGATTTCTCTGATAACGATTTCTCTGGCCTTGTCTCAGAAGTTCACTTCCGTAAACTTTCCAATCTAAAGGAACTGTACTTATCTCGGAACATGTTAACATTGAAACTCAATGGTGCAGCAGAGGAGTAGTATGCATGTTGATTTTGTCCAAGAGATTGCTGGCCCGAGGATGCATTAGTGGACTGAGTATTGTTTGAACTTGAGACAGGAGCTTGAAAATTAATGTCAAAGCGATGATAGCACTTTGACACCACATGACCAGCACGGTTGCAAAGCTGACAGATTGGTCTGTTTCCTCGGCCTCCTCGACTGCGTCCTCGGCCTCTTGGAAAGTAGCCTCGTCCTTGAAAGTTGTTGCTGTGAATGTTGAAACTTCCATTTGTGTTGGGAGGCCTGCGAGACTGAGTTGCAAAGTTTGCACTGGGCATGTTTAAATCGTTTGAAATAGGACCATTCATCTGTTCCAAACGCATTTCCTGACTCTGCAAAAGAAACTGAACTTCCTGCAGAGTAATTGGGTCAGCACGTGAAGTAAGGGTGATTACAACTGGGTCATAGTCATGACCTAAGCCTCCAAGTATATAAAGGATTAATTCCTCATCCGAGATAAGCTGTCCAGCTGCAGATAAGTTCTCGGCAAGACCTGTCATCTTCATCATATAGTCATGTATAGATAGATTTCCCTTTTTGAGGGACTGAAGCTGAAATCTGATTTGTAGTGTTCTAGCTTTGGACTGAGATGTGAATAAGAGCTCAAGAGTGTGCCATACCTCAAAGGAAGTGGTGCATCTTACCACATGACCAAACATGGTTTCTGATATTGAGTTGAGTAGCCAGCTCATGATGGCTTGATCTGTCCTCCTCCAGAGAGCATATCCTACATTTAGCTGGCGAGTTTCTCCTGGAATGGTTCCTCCAATCGTGTTGTCTACGAACTGGGGAGGACAGAGCTTTGTTCCGAGCACAAAGCCTTCGAGATCATACGCACGTAGTGCAGGCAGAACCTGGGATTTCCAAAAGGTATAGTTACCCCGATCAAGCTTCAGTGTAAGTGCAGCAAGACCTTGAAAGATGGGAACTGGAGGAGCAGCAGCAGCAGCAGGTGGTGCTACTGGAACCGGAGCAGCAACAGGGGTTGCAGAACTTTCTGTGGTAGCACTGGAGTCGGCCATGGATGAACCTGGGCTCTTGATACCAAGTTAAGAACAGAGAAATGTATGAATAACTTTTGCTGTATATTACTAAATGCTCAACGGATACATTTACAATAAGATGATTGAGTATATATAGTACACAGTGGACTATTCTAGAATACAAAAAGCAATATTGCATTGTACAGAATATTCTTCATTCTCTAGGGAATCAGTAACCGAATTGTACTATGAAAGGACAATGATTAGCTGTCAGCCTTTTCACCATTGTGGTGCTCCTCCAATTCTGTTATTGCTAATCCATTATTTTCAACACTTATTATATTTCTATTACTAATTTTTTTACAATATTATTGTATTTTACATATATATATATATATATGTCATGTAGCAATATAAATATATATCTATGTCAACATTGTGTTTAGTTGTCATATATATAGAGAATATTGATATAAATATTTATATATACTATAGAATTATAATTCATTCTATTATATATATATATATATATTTAAAAAAAACAGTGAACCAGTTTTTATTAAAATTATAGACATTGTTTACAACTTTAAAACTAAGCAAACGTGAAGTTTAAGTTTAATTAAATTTTATTTAAGTTATAAAGCGTATAATTTTATTATTTTAAATAATTATCATTGTAAAATATCTAAAAAAAATAGCTTATTTTAATTTGTTTAATTATTTATTTATTTAATTTTATCTAAGTTTATGTCATATTTACAATCTACTATTAAATATAAGAATATTCTGTTAAAGTTAATGGAAAAAAAATAAAAACAATTAAAACCAAGAATTTATGTTATCTACATACACTTTTTATATAGAAGAGATATGACTATCTCGATCAAAAGTTAATTGAAGACGCAATTAATCTGTGCAGAAATTTTATTTGATTGGATGTTAGATGGTAAATTACACAAGAAATTAATAATAGAATAAAGAGTATTCTTCACTAATTATTATTAAATTAATTTTGATAAAAAAAATTAGCTTAAAAAAGTATTTTTTATCGATTAGTAGTATATTTTAATTTTTTCTTTTGACACACTATATTTTGATATTATTAAAACTACATAAATATAATTAAATAGGTATTGTTTGTTTTTTTTTTCAAAATTCGAAATTAAACATATACAAACAAGACCTTACAGTTAAGAAATTTCTTAGAAAGATACTTTAATTGATGGAAAATGATAGATACAGCACAACTCACTATAATTATTTGTAAACTTGATTCTAGACTTACGCACGCAAGTCTTTGCAATAATTTGAATGTATTGGATGCTAGCTAGAGATATATTAGATGATAATTTTCAAAATTTCATTATTTCTAACTATATTGAATTGGATAAGAATTGTATAACATATATGTTTTCTTTTTTAAAAAATATAGTATATTACATTTGATCATTCTTATTTAAACTTATGCCTATATAAAATTATTTCATTAATTTTTATTGGGCTTTAAGCCGAGCTGTAACAAAGTTTAATTAAATAGATCTTTACAAATAATACTTAATTTCGTTAAAAAAAAGTATATTTTTACGATCAAACATTTTTTTCAATTTTATAATTTTTGTGAATTTTTTTATATTTTTACAGCTTCGTTTTTTTTCTTTGTATTGTTTTCACATGTTTTTTTAGATTTATTATAGGTTAACGTTTAGTTGTATTGATATATACTATTTTTTTTATTGATACAATGAATTGTTTTCTAATAGTTTTTCCTCACACGGTATTTTTGTAATTATGAAACTTTAAAAAGCATAATTTTGAAAACTTAAGCACCTATGTTTGAAAAAAAAGACTATTTTATAAAATATCTTTAAAACAATAATAATTAATAAGACTTAAAATATTTATGAAAATATTCTTTTATTTTTTTCTGATTTAAAATATAATCAAAGAAATTAAGTATTTTGAAATAATAATAATAATATAATAACTTTATTTTGAAATTGAATATTTTTGAAAAAATTAATAATTTATTTAAACACTATTATACTACAATTTCAAATTAAAAAGTAAATATATATTTACAATATTTTATTGATTGATTGATTTAATTAAATTATTTGAATAATTTTTGTATACATTATTTCAACATATAAAAAATAAATTGAAAAGAATTCATATAAAAATAAAAATGATTTATATATATATAATATATAAATTAGAACAAAAGAAATATCTCATAAAAGTCGAAAGAGAATTGGAAGACATAAAAGTCAATTAAGTACAACCCATCTATCTTCCTGTATTAAGTTTTCATTTTCATATCTATATATATACATATAAATGGATTAAGTGGATGTATGTATACACAGAATTAGCTATCTGTGAGAGTTGCAGTAGTGCTCGTGCTCGAGCTCGTGCTTGTGCTTGTGAATGTATGGAGTATTACGAGTAGCAATGAAGAAAGAAGTGGGCAATGCATAGAGAGTGAGAGACAAGCTCTTCTTGGGTTTAAGAAAGGCCTTGTTGATAGAGACAACCGTCTATCCTCTTGTTGTACCTGGAAAGGAATCAGGTGTGATAACTTATCTCAAACTCATCATATTGTTGTCCTTAATCTTGGTAGCAATTATTTGCATGGTGAAATTGGTCCCTCGTTGATTGAATTGAAACAATTGAGGCACCTCGATCTTAGCTTCACTATAATTCCAAAGTTTATTGGCTCTTTAACAAGACTCCGATATCTCTATCTTGACTATAATCCTTTTATTGGAGCTATTCCTTCTCGTCTTGGGAATCTTACCAGATTGCATTCTCTCTATCTTGGTTGTGAGGGTCAATTGAAAGCTGACAATCTCAAATGGCTTTCTCGTCTCACATCCCTCAGAGATTATAGTCTATGGGGAATTGATTTATCCAAAGCCATAGACTGGTTTCAATCAATTAAAGCAGCCCCCTCCTTGTTAAGTTTGGCAATAGAGTTTTGTCAACTTCCGCAAGTAGATCTCTTGTCTCCATCTAATAAAAATTCTTCTGATTCTCTCACAAATCTTTTTGTCTTCGACAGTTCCATACATCCTACAACAGTTCCTTCGTTGTTCAATGTGAGTATCAATCTTGTTAACCTCACCCTATATTTTAGTAACGTCAGAGGTCCTATTCCAAATTCGTTTAAAAATATGAGAAATCTTGAAAAAATTTACTTACGTGGGATTGGATTTGAAGGAGAAATACCAAATTCATTGAGAAATCTTTGCACCCTTAAACAGTTGTCTTTGATTGGGAACATTTTCAATACAACACTCCATGATTTTTTAGAATGGCTTAGTGGTGGCTGCACTAAGGATTCTTTAGAAATTTTGGATTTGTCGTCAAACCAACTACGAGGATCCATTCCTGAAATGAACTCATTTCCCATATTTCTAAGAGAATTACGAATTGGAGATAATCTAATGAAAGGACCACTCCCTAGTCTTTCAAAGTTACCATACCTAAGAGCGTTGGATGTCTCTTCAAATTCCCTTTCTGGTCTCATCTCTGAAGTTCACTTTCACAATCTCTCCAACTTGGAGAAACTACACTTGTCTTCGAACTCCTTAGCAATAAAATTTAACTACACTTGGATTCCACCATTTCAACTAACTTCTATAGGGTTGAGCTCTTGCAAGTTAGGTCCCAATGAGATCCATTATCTTGTTCTTTCACACAATGAGATCAAAGATACTATTCCAATGAATTAGTTTAGCAATTTGGCTACGAAATTGGATTATGTGACTCCCCCAATATTTGTAGTAGATCTATCTTTCAATCAATTTTCTGGTCCTATCCCATCGTCTTTATCCACTAATGAATTATATCTTCAAAATAATAAGCTCACCAGTTTAACATCTTTCCTGTGCGAACCACGGCTGGTAGTTCATCACAAAATATATGTTCTTGACCTTTCAAATAATCTGTTATCTGGAAGCCTTCCTGAATGTTGGGGGGATTTGAACGACTTGGTTGTTCTCAATTTAGGTAACAATAATTTATCCGGAGTTATTCCAAAGTCAATGGGTTTATTACTACAAATTTGAGTTTTGCAATTGAGGCACAACAACTTCTCAGAAAATCTACCCTCATCCTTACAAACTTGTGAGCAGCTTCAAGTTTTTGATATTGGAGATAATGCATTGGAAGGAAAAATTCCATTGTGGATTGGCCAAAAACTGACAAATTTGATCTTTCTGTCTCTAAAATCTAATCAACTCAGTAATCGTATTCCATCTAATCTATGTAATCTCCATGCCATTGAAATGTTGGACCTTTCCATGAATAGAATATTTGGGACTATCCCTCCATGTCTAGACAATTTTACCTCTATGGTGGAAAAACGAGATCACAATGAATTAGATACTGGAAGCTATATCTTAAGGGTGGATGTACCTCTTGGTAAGAGTGGTATATAATTCTTTGAATTAGTATCACTAGTGATTATGTGGAAAGGAGTGTACCTTGAGAATGAAAAGATTTTTAGATCATTAAGACTCATTGATCTTTCAAGCAATCAATTGACTGGACAAATTCCAAAAGAATTAACACATCTTGTTGAATTAATTCAACTTAACCTATCATGGAACAATTTGCATGGAGCTATCCCAAAGGAGGTTGGGAAATTGAGTAATCTGCAATCACTTGATCTGTCCAACAACAAGTTCTCCGGTGAAATTCCCTCTAGCTTAGCAACAATATCATTTTTGAGCTACTTGAAGTTGTCGAACAACAAATTGTCTGGAAAAATCCCCACAGGAACTCAACTATAAAGTTTTGAAACCTCTAGCTATACAGGAAACCTTAGACTTTGTGGACCTCCTCTACGAAAATGCTTTGGAGAAGAAACTTTACAAGGCAACCCAAATTCAAATCGTGATGAAAGCATTGTTGAAGATGGTGAAAAATGGTTTGACATGAAACAGTTTCATATGGGAATTGGAGTTGGATTTGTCATTGGATTTGTAGGAGTTTGTGCCAACATTTTGCTTATAAAATTTTGGAGAATTGCCTGTTTCCAATTCTTAAATAGCATGGAGAATTGGCTTTATGTGACAATTTCTATCAAAATGACCCAATTGAAGAGAATGTTTTCAAATTAATTAGCAGGTAATGTATTATATACTTCGGTTTTTCTATGTTTTTAAATGGGCTAAAATCACTCTAGGAGGTTGCTATCAATTATTTTGCTTTTCTAATTTAATTTTTTTTTAATTTATGAACTGTGTACTTACAAAATAGCTTTGGATGATCTCATACGATGGAGTGGAGCTATGGTGATTTGAAATTTCAAGAGCTTAAGTTCAAGTGCTAAAAGCAGATCAGTTTATTTGTAATTTTTAAATTGTTTGGATGCTTTATATGTTTACTGATTTGTAATTTTTGTTGTCGTGTGATTTTTGTTTTTTTTTGGAAGATGAACAATCCACTAAAAATAAAACTTGTGCCTTTTAAATTATAAAGTTTTATTTTTTCAGCTACAACATATGTAATATCCGTTTTTCTAGAAGGACGATTTCGTAATTTTTCTACTGTGTGCATCTTTGTCATTTTTTTTCTTTTCATTTGATGGAATATTGGATATGTATGATTCCCAATGGCAATAAAATTTATGGTTTCTCATGTTTGAGTTTTTTTGTGAGATCACAGCATGAGAATAATGTCAAGTGAATTAATAACAGTTCGGGTTAAGTTGTTATTTATTTAATTAAAAATTATTATTATGGACATAATAGTAATAATAATATGCTTCAAATTATTTAATCATCTTATGTGTAATTTTTAGTTTTCCATTATATTATTATTATTTAATTGAATTAAATAATTATAACAAATTGAATTTTTGAAAAGACCATAATACCCTCAAGTTTGGGATTGGTTCAAGGTAGGGGTGTTCATATAAACCGCAAACCATGGTTTGGAACCAAACCGCACCGCACCAAACCGCCAAAAACCGTAACCGGTGAAATCGTTTTCGATGGTTCGGTTTTAACCGGACCGCAACTTTAATGGTTTGGTCACGGTTTCTAATTTTTTAAAACCAATTAAACCGGACCGGACCGTGATTTTTCTTAAAAAATAGTTTTTAGAAATGATGGTTCAAAGATTTGAACACCTACACTTAAGTTAATATAAAATCTACCAAACCATCCAAGCCAAACAATTTAATTGTTTAAGATGTGTTTTCAGTAGTATTTAATACATGCACAAGTTTCCAAAACTAAAAAAAAGATAAATGTAAAGTCCCACATTGTTTAGAAAGTAAACATTTCTTTTTCTCACTTCTATAAAATGATTCAAAATACTTACACTTACAACAACAAAGAAAATAAGATTCTTGTAGACTTTTATGGTCTTAAAAGTAAAGCTAACATTATTATTATTTAAATACAATTATTTAGTTAATTATTTTATAATAAAAACAGTTTATAATTTTAATAATTTGGTTATATGGTTAAAACAAAACCAAACCGCACCAAACCGTTTATTTATGGTTTGGTTTGGTTTGGTTTTTTAACTTTAATAGTTTGGTTTGGTTTTTCATTTTGAAAAAATTGCATGAGTGGTTTGGTTTCAAAATTCTTCTAAACCGCAAACCAAACCGTGTACACCCCTAGTTCAAGGGATATTTTAGAGACTTTATTTTTCTGATTTAACATGATTAAATATTCATAAAATTGGTCAAATTTTCTAAATTTAATTGTGGAATATTAGTTTATTATTTATTTTTAAAAAATATAAAGAATTCCTTGAAAAGATGATCTTACCACTTCAAAACGCTAACTCTTCTTTTCTAAATATTTTTAAAATGTGTTTACCAGAAGCAAACAAAGGGTCGAAGAGAGAAAAGGTAGTTATCATTTTTTTTTTTTTTTAAAACAAAAAGAGAAGAAATTTTTTAGTTCTTGCATTTGGGAAAATTTGGGGTATTCAATATCCAAACATATATGTAATAATGACATAAGATATAAATATATATTTCTTTTTTTATTTAATTTTTTTAATAAAAAATTTAATTATTTATATATAACTTTTTGTTGGCTTTAAAATTTTTTTAAATTAAATAACTCAATTTTATCAAATAAATTTTTTAAATTAACAATTTTAACTTAAATTTTTGTATATTTTATTATTTTGAATATTTTTTCTAAAAGAAAATTAGAAAAAAAATATTTAATTTTAAAACTAGAATCACCATATATAAAATGTAAATCAAAACATAAAAAATACTAAAATTTAAATTATTATAAACACTAAATTTTAAACTAATAAACAACATCAAATAATTTACTTTAAAACTAGAAAGCACCATATCTTTATATGTAAAAAGTGTGTATCTAGCTAAGGGATTCATGGTTTAATGTTTTTAAATTTAAAAAAAAATTAAAATAATATTGTATTATTTGTTTTTTTTCAAACAATGGATAATATTTTGGCTTAATTTTTTTATATGTTTATGTCATTATTTTATAATATATGACATTGTTTAGTTATTTAAATTTTAAATGACAATTAAAAAATATAATAAAACTAAATTAATACATTTTCTAAATAAAAATAACCGAATGTGCAATGCACGTTGCTTTTACCTAGTATTATAATATGTTGTAGTGTTGATTAGAACATAACATATAAATTTTTTATTATTTTTTAAGTAATTTTTTTATTAAACTTGATTTTTAATTTCTTAATTATTTTTAATTTTAATTATACATATGGCACTAACGTGACATATGCCAAATCAGCAATCTGTTAGTCACATAGTATAGAAACTAATAGAATTTTTACATTTAATTAACGTGTCTAGTTCGGATAATTTCTATTAGGCAAAAAAATTTGAGGGCACAATTTAATAGTGGTAATAATTTGGGAGTGAAAATCCTATGGTTTATTTATTTTGTTTATGGATGTTCGACAAATTAGAAGAAACTAACCAATCAACCCCAAATTGTAGTAGAACATATATGTTGAATGCAACTTTTCAGTTTATCATTGATATATATATTAGATATAAAAAATGTAAAATGTGCGCTTGGTTAGTTTTATTTATATAATTTATTAATTATTTTTATTAAATTTATATTATTATCGGATAAATTTCAAATAAATAAACAATATTATATATAAAAGACATAAACATAGTAAATGAAATTAAGCAAAAATATTATTTATGATTTCTTTAAATATATATAATATGATACATTTTTAAACGCAAATGATAATTTTTTTAATAAAAATAAAATTTATGTATTATATATTATTATTTTATAATATTTAAATTAATATTAATATATTTAGAAAAAAATTAGGATTATATAATATTATTATAATAATATTTGATAACATTTAAATTTAAATTTATATTAATATAATTATTAAATATATAATTTTGTATTATATATTATTTTAATAATATATTTTATAACATTTGAATTTAAATTTAAATTTATATTAATATAATTATTATATATGTATGCTTATATTAAATATTATTATAATAATAATATTTTATAAAATTTGACTTTATATTTATATAATTAATAAATATTTATTTTTAATTAATTTTAAAAATATATTCTATTAAATATTTAGAATATTCTATTAAAGTTATCAAAATAAACACATTTAGGCTGAACAACAAATAAAATAGGAACAAATAACAATAAATCAATTTACAAGCAGATGAGTGCAACAAGAGAATCATATGAAACTTATACTGTAGCATATATAATGAAAAAACTTCACACTGAGACATTTAGTATTACTATATAACTGATCATTCTAGTAGATTAAAATTACAAATAGTTAAGTATAACAAGATTACTTATATTAACTGACTTAATCAATAACATATTTCGTCTTCTGAAGGGCTACATGTTGAATTATTATTCCTCCATCAAAATATTATTTATGAAATTTCTTGGGTCTAGGAAATGGCCCAAAATAAAGTCATTAAGAAGCTAATGTCTTCATTTTTTAAATTGTAGATAAATGACCTTTTTACATTGTTGATTACATAAATTGTCCTTTTTTATAATTTATTTATTTATTTAGGACTGTATGACTTTAATATAGTGGTATATGTATATTAATTTTGTTTAATTAGTTTTTCTTTTAAAGTTATATTGATTTTTTAAGTTTTTTATAAGTTGTTGGTATATTATTTTTCAATTAGTGTATATGTTTTTTGTGGTATGGTATATAAATTTTTTTTTGTGATATTTAATTTCTATTTTATTATACATAGTGGTTGTATATAATTTTGTATCATGGTATATACATTTTAATGGTAGTATATAACTTTGTTAGCATAGTATATATATTTTTTAGTAATAATTTTGTAAGTTTTGATGGTATATTATTTTTCAACTCAGTATATATATTTTGTGGTATGGTATATCATTCAACAACCCATAAAAAACGAAAAAAAATCAAAATAACTTTAAAATAAAAACTAATTAAACAAAACTAATATACATATACCATAATATTAAAATATTTAGAATAAAATAGTAATTTGTTAAAGGGTGTATTTAGTATTATGTGATATTAAATAGATGATTAAGTTATTTTACTACAAAATTAAAAACATGGACATTTACTTACTTTCAAACAACATTAAGGGTCATTTTGCACCATGCCCCTTTAAATTTCTTTTGTAGTATATATATATTTACATATAAAAGAAAAAAAAAACAAAGAATATATATGAACCATTCATGTAAACGTCCATATATAACTTAGAAGGACTGATCACTTCTTTTTGGCAGTTATCTTATTGAAAGCCTTTGCGGCTAATTTAATGTTTAAAATCAAGAAGAAAAATGAATATTTTGTTATAAAATAATTAATAAATTCTATAAATAAAAATAAATTGGGCATATTGTACATGTATATAATACATATCAATTTTCATGATTATAAAGAAAATATTGGTCACTTATATACATATGTGAAAGAGTTTTCCATGGTTATACTAATTTCAGATATTCAATTTTTATAATTTATTAAATATTTTCTACACTCTCAAATTGATCACAACAATAAAGTCTTAATGGCATAATCACCATAAATAAATGTTGACCTAAGTAACTATTGGTACGTATACTAAATTATATATAATGTATATATATATAAAGAGATAGGTAGATCAATTTGTATAGATTATTAATGATTTTACCTTGTAGAAACTTTAGTGAAGCAAAAGTAATGAAGATGCTTAAAACACTTCTCACAACATCTGCGTTGAAAAAGGCATGAAGAAAAGATCCGGATGGACTATTCCATGCAACAATGACCATAGCCTGTAAATTTTATTTTTATCATATTTTGAATAAGGAATCATTAGTATTCCAAATAAAGATATATTCAATAAACTTTCTCTAAGGATTGTGTTTGTCTCATAAATGTGTAGAATATGGAAAATAGTATATAGATAAGAAGAAGAAAAAAATACATGACACAAGTTTTGATATATTGTGAATAGTAACAAATTCGAAATCTTATATATAAAGGGTTAATAGCAATCTCACAACCATATATCGGTTTGGATTTGGATCGGATACATGCTATGCTAGTAAGAATTTTTTTATCTCGTGATACCATATTAGAATGTGCAAAGATAATTTAGAAAGTAGAATTGTGTGTATGATAAGAAACATGAGATTCTATTTCAAAATCAATTGGTGATTAGTATAAAGTAATCTATGTTCTTATAAATAGTTTAACAATTCCACCTACTTTCCATGTAGAATTCTCTAACAGTACCATGCTCCCAGAGTCACCTTCATCTTTGAATTTTAACATTACATATGGATGATTTTTCCTACCAGAACTTAGATCTATGTGCGTTTATTTTGTTGTTGATTATTATTATTGGTTGGGTTATTTATTTTTAAGGTGAAAAACATCACTCTTCAAAATAATGACCATTAACAGTCTTGAAACATCATTAATCATATCAGTGCACAAATTTACCATGTAAGATTAGATTAAGACAACTTATTATTGAAATATGCATTTAGGTAGGTTACCTGGAAAGCTAATGCAAAGAAGATCCACGTTCGATCAAAATTTCTATAAAGGTGTCAAAATGTACGGACTTCCACAAAATTTATTTTAGGTTGCCTCGTTTTTTGGTTGTGTCTCTGTCCAAATTAACAAGCACAACATCACTATTTTATTTAAAGAAATAGATGAACAAGAAACCATCTATTAGAATGTATATTAACACATTTGGACTAATTAAATCATATGTGTTTAGGAAATAGTAATTATACCACCAATGCCGATAACTGATTAATCCTTTAATTTCTAAGATTATTGTATATAGGTAGTTTGATTCACTCTTTTTTTTTTTATTCTTCTCACTCATTTCTAATTAATTATTTAGGGACATTATATTGATATTCTAAAGTTTTATAGAGATACATTACTTATTATTAAAAATTGTAATAATAATATAAATAAAAATCGTGTACGGACCTCTTTTACTTGTATCAAATATGAATCCCCAAAAAAATCTGATTTAATATTCATTGGCCATCCTAGACATCTAAAACATTTGTCAGACCTGTAGAAATATAAAAAGACATTTTGTCCCATTTAGTTTCCAATTAATATATATATATAAGAAAGAATTAAACAAAACAATATTTGTTGTTAATTAAATATACTCACCAAAAGTACTCATTTAAATCATCGTAATTTCTCCAGTTCGAATTACTTGCTTGGCCACCTCTACTTCTTCTTGATTCCTTAATTAATATATTTTTTTTTTTTTACAAATTTTGGTGGATATATTTTTATATTTTTTGCAATATATAAAATGATTTTAAGATGTTTGAGTGATATTTCCACCGACAAAAGACCATTGACTGACTTAGATGGCTAGTTGTGGACCATCTTTTATAATTATTGTGAAATTTTGGACCAAATTTTCTATCAAACTTTTGTCAACTAAAACAGTGACTTCTATGACGTGTTCTTTTTTTTTTTTTTTTTCTATTTTAGTTTCTCGTATTCTGATGCATATTTTTTACTAGACATTTTTTTTCCTAACTCTAAAACTATCACATATACCAAACAAACACTGGTGAATTAAGATCAACCCCCACAAAAGAAAATAAAATATAATAATAAAAAAAGCAAGCAAGCAAATTAAAATAATATAAGTATGATCAGGTGGCTTAAATATCCAATTAGATGCCAAACATTTGTTATTAATCCAAAAATTAGAATAAGTAAGTTGTATTTTATGGTCTTAATAGTATCTCACTGCTAATTGCTTTTTCCTCAAATCATATTATTATGTATATATATATATAGATGTAATAACAATGATATTTAATAGTTTAACTAAGGAAATAATATTATATATATAGATGTAATAATGATGATATTTAATCATTATAAAAACTTGATGAAATAAATTCTATAGTCCAAACATAAAGACAAAGATGAGATATCAAAAGAAGCCAACTTGGCTTGCCACCTTCCACTTGATATTCATTGCCCTTTCCAAGCCCTTCTTCAGGTGTTCCTCTGTTGTAGAAGACTCACGGAGATTCTTGCACTTCACCAGTCCAGCATCATACTCTGCAATCGTTTCAGCCATCTTCTTCTTTTCTATTTTCATTGGGAATTCCTTGTCAACTAGTTTCCTTAACTGTTGATAGTAGAAATCTCTTGTGATCTTCCTTAGAGATGACTTCAGAAAATCCACCTCAAAGTAAGGCTCCCATTCTACAAATCTAATGTAGTGATACCATTGTTGAAGAAGATGTTTAGTGATGTCTATCACCAAAGTGGTATGCATCTCTTTCATCACTCTACATACAAAGAAGAAGCAGATGCTCTTCCATTCTTAGGAATAACCTCTTGTACTAATATCTCCATATTTGTGACGCAGGGCTTTCATAGCAGAGACCAAATGAAAAAGTATGGAATAGACTTTAATATCAACAAGTGTCAACGCTAGATCACTAGATTTTATTCTCACCTTACTATTCATATATAATAATATATAATTAATATCAACCACATAATTATAAATGATGTGGTCTTCCCTTTAAAATATCAATGGCTTAAATTGAATACACATCATTATAATTTGTGTATGTATACATCCTTGTGTAAGCTGCATTTTCCCTTTCGCAGGTACGTATTATTTTTACTTTTTTTTTTTTAAAAAAAATGAATTTATCTTTTATTGACTAATATAGGAACCGTAAATTTTGTAAAAGTGTGTACATTTTACTTATGGATGATTTAATTACCTTCATTTCTACACAGTTAAATTATCTATTTCTACACAGTTAAATTATCTAATTACTTGTTGAGATACCTATAAGAAAACCTCTTAAAGCTCAGAGTAAGGTGGCAGGAGGTTAATCTCGTTGTCATTGTTTGAGAGCTTAGTCATTTCTATTTTTGTCAGCTTATATCTTTATATTTATTTGTCTGAGTTTTCTTTGTTCTTCATTTGGTATCAGATTTCAGTCTTCCATGGCATCTTCGTCTTCCGCCAGAGCTTCCTCTGATAATGCCTCATCTTCTCCTGGATCTAAGCTCTCATTTTCTCTGTGTTATCAAGTACCTTTATAAATAACTTCATGAAAAAAAAATAGTACATTTTATTTGTTTTGATGCTTTAAAAAGATAAATAATAGTTTTGAGACCTTTCATCTCTTACACGACAAGGCAAGCAGTGGCGCCCACCGGACACCAAATCCATCGCCACCGCAGTAGACTTCTCCAGTAGATTAGTGGGTGTTTTCCTTTTATACCCTTCTCTGTAGCATAAATGTTTTTTGATGCTTTCTTTATGGTATCTGGGTATTGAATTTGTGGAATCAGACTTTGAATGTGAGAGTAATTTCCTTTTAGAAATTTAAAAAAAAAAAAACAAAAGTATTTACAACCAAAATATACTTTAATAATCCAAAAGTTCTTGTTTAATATATTTTAACGGTTTGGTTTGTTTGGGTTTTTGAAATATACTTTTCAAATGTTATGTGTATGAAGAAAGTTCATGTTATTTATTTGATTTTTTCTTCTGTGTTTGTGTTTACTTGTGCATTGGAGCAGGGGAGACATGATACTGCATACAGGTGGTACAACTGATCAAATTGAACCAGAATCATTTGATGTTGATGAAAATGATTCATTGCCCCCTGTTGCACCAGAATATCAGTTGGCAGGTTAATTTCATATAATATGACCTGGCATCAGTGGAAATTTCACCACAGGAGCATCATCAAATGTTGTCCCGAGAAGGCAAAAATATACAACTTGTGAGATGAGCATAATTGAAGCAAACGAGGAATCTCTATCAATTCCAACAGATGAGCATAGTTGAAGCAAATGAGGAATCTTTGATAAACTATTGTGGCAATAGGTTACAACTTAAACAATACAAGACAGCATAAATTAAGATGAAATACACAAACTGAGAGGATCGATCGTCCTATGAAGTACGTACATACACATAGAGAAATACATGTTATCAGTAGATATCTTTATTAGTTGGTCCACTTCATGATGCTCTTCTTCAGTCTCCCAATTCTCACTTCTACTCTCACAAGAATCCAATCCATGGTGTTTTCAGTGAAACAAAAAAAAGCATGCCTCCAGTTTCTGTTGAAAACCAGACTCCCAATTACTCCCCATAATCCAGCTGCATATCCAAGTGTTACCACAGAGTAAAACCATATTCCTTCGATCCTACTATCTTTGTAGTCGTCATCATCTTCGTGGGCATTTTTTCTCCGATCATCATCTCCAAAACATTTCTTTGGCAATGGGGTTCCACATAGTTCATCGTTGCCAGCATAGATATTTGGATCATTCAGTGTTTGAAGTTGAGGTCCCGTTGGAATTTTGCCTGACAAATTGTTGTAAGACAAGTCGAGCTTGTCTAGTGATAACAATTTGGACATACTTTGTGGAATTTCACCAAAAAGTTTGTTGTTTGAAAGGTCAAGAGACTCCAAGGACTTCAACTCTTCAATATTGTTAGGAATATTGCCTGACAAATGATTATGGGACAAATTCAAACCACGCAAGGCAGATAGCAAACATAGCTCTTTTGGAATTATCCCAACTAGCTTATTGCTTGAGAGGTCCAAATTATCAAGAAGTAGCAGTGTTTTTGTATACTCTAAGTCTCTTCCTTTTATCACTTGTGAAACCTTCGCATCACCCATACTTCCATTCACTTGTGGATAATCTTTTACCATCATTCCAGTGAGTTTTCCAAAGCAATGAGGAATTTCTCCTCTCAAATTGTTATTTGCAAGGTCTAAAATGCTCAGTGCCAAGAGCTTGCAAAAATTTAAAGGGATACTTCCACTAAACATATTCTTGCGGAACCTCAAAATTATTATGTCCCGGAAGCTATGTCCTCCAATCCAAGTTGGTAGAGGTCCTGAAAAGTTATTGTCGCCAAGATCAAGAAGCATCATTTCAGAACAACCCCTCAAAGCCAATGGAAGTTCCCCATTAAAGTTATTATTATTCATATGCAATCGCGACAGTTGTGATAAGTTCCCCATTGAGCTTGGAATAGTCCCTGACAACTTATTGTGTGATAGATTGATGACATCCACGGATTGGCTCCCTCTCCAACAATTAGGCAATATCCCAGAAAACTTGTTTCTCGAAAGATCTAGTTCTTGCAAAGATTCTAGTTCGCATAATGACTCTGGAAGTGAACCATTTATCAGATTGTTGCCAAGATATAGATACCACAGAATAGACAAAGAACCAATATTCATAGGTAGGTGCCCGCTGATTTGGTTCATAGAGAGATCCAGAGAGCTGATGCTTGACATGTTCTGAAGCCATTTTGGAAATGTTCCAATAATATTAGCATTTGAGAGATTCAATTCAAAGACTTCCCTTTGTGTCTGAAGCCATTGGGGGACTCCATGAGACCCTACAACTTTGTAAGAAGCCATGTTGATGTAATAGAGACTAAAAGGAGGGATCCAATTGGAATTGAGGAACTAGTAGCATAGAAGGTGAACGAAAGATCAAGTACTTCAAAAGAAGTCAGATTTTTTAGATCATTAAGAATTGAACTTTCAAGATGTTTCCCGGAAAGGTCTAGGTATCGAACACTAGCAGAGAAGGTGGAATTGATCGAACGCCAAGGAAAATTGACCATATTTAATCCACAAACAGATAGGCTGATATGTGACAGAGAAGGAAGGTTGGTAAGTACCTGCATTAAATCTGATGCATTCGAACAACTTACCGAATTCATATCAAGGTATTGGAGAGACAAAAGATTTGAAGCCCACTGGAAAGTACGAGTACTAACATCATAAAGACCTCGAAGATCAAGCACTTGCAAGCTAGTAAGATTTGCAAATTGAAGAGAAATCAATCCACCCAAATATGCATGAGACAGATTTAGATACTTTAGATTCTTCATTGAGCCAAAGAAGTTGGGAATCTTGCTATAACTGAAGTTGTTTCCGCTGAGATCCAAGTAGTTGAGATGTTGCAGCTCCAACAAATTAGAGCTCAACTCATTAGCTTGTAAGTCAGGCAGATGAGTAGTATCATCAGAATAAGGTGAAAATGGATAATCCATTGATGAGGATCTGAGATGAAGCTTGACAACATGACCCGTGGTTTCATTGCAGGCTACTCCTTTCCATTGGCAGCAATCTTGACCTTGCCAGGAGGACAACTTGTGTGAAGGATCTTGAAAGCTTTGTTTCAAGTTTAGGAGAGCTTGTCTCTCTTTTTCGATGCAGCCAAAGGTAATACCACTCATGTTTGATATGCATACACAGAGAAGAACCAGGAAGAATAACATTTCTGTGCTACGATGCCTCCCCATGTTTAAACCAAAACAGGCTTTCACTTGGTCTCTGTGCTACAAAACAGTGCATAATATAGACTTGTTTGCCAAAAGCTATGATTAATAAATACATGATAGTGTAATAGTGCCAAATTACATAAATTCATATGTATAAAATATTATTATTATTATATATAATAATCTTAATTTTTATGAAATTTTGGTAAAACAAATATTTAGTAATTAGATTAATATAAATTTAATTGTTATAAAATATAATTATTATAATAATATATATTACATAATCTTAATTTTTATTAAAAAAATTATCATTTGTATTTAAAAAGAAGACATGCTATTTTTTATTATTTAATCTAACTTATATAAATATATATTCATATTAAATAACAATAAACATTATAAATACATTATATATTAGTGTCATGCGTGTAGAACTAGAATGATTGTATAACTATATAAAAAATTATAATAACATTTCTCTTTTATCAAGAATAAACAAGTTTTTTATCTAATTATTGAAGTGTACGCTTTAAATAATATCATAAATGTTTTGTACCTTAAATATGATAGTTTATTGTCATCTAAAAAGTTATCAAATTATTAAAACTAACCAAACGTGTATTACATATTGCTTGCACCTAGTAAAATTATAATACAAGAGAATTGAATAATTTTCATTTATTTAATATGATTATTTGAATATAATATGTGAAATTATGCATTAGGTACTTTTGTTTTAATAGAGTATATACCTGTATTACCATTTATTATTAATAATATTCATTTAGTATCCTTAATATAGAAAATTAGTTAAAATAGTACCTTTTGTTTGAATTTGGTCTACAAATTTTTCAAAAAATTTATTTTGGAATTGGTTTATTTTAGTTTTAAGTATAAATCTAATAAATTATTTGATTTAATTAAGTTTTAATTATATTTATATTTTTGTAAAAATATGGTTTTAATTATATTATAATTTTTTTTTTAAAAAAAAGTATAAGATGGAACAATTAGAACATGCACATGTCAAGATATTTTTTTCAAATCAATTAATTAAAGTTGTTGACCAAATTTTAAACTTATGAGAATTATTGATAATAGAAGGTATCAAAATTATACTTTCAAAAAACAATGAATACCATGTCAATACATACCCATAAAATATTAATGTAAATGTAATTTTCAATTGAAAAAAATGATATTCTCCCTCAACTAAAAGGCACCTATTTTATAATATAGGGTAGACTATTTTATATTTTGAGTAGTGTTGGAGTTGGAGACCACATATATAGTAATGCCTAATAACAATGCTTTTCATAATATAAAGACCCAAAATGTCAAAAATACACATGCTTTCTGTTTTCAATATATATAGCAAAAAATATTAACTTCATACGGAGAAGACATTAAAATGAGGACGTTTCCAAAGAATCTCTCTACTTACTTTACTTGATTGAGATATAAATTATTCTTAATTTCTTATTATTCTTTACCTAATTACAATATTATGTTTGAAGTTTAATTAACCATATGATCTTTTATATATAAACATTAGACAAGACACTCTAAAAGTGTAAATAACACTTTATAATCTTCGGTAATAAAACTTCACTATGAAACATATCAAATCAACATATATATACTAAAGCAAAAAAAAAAAAAATAGGTAAACTACGTAAAAATGTAACATGTTGAATTATTTTGAACTGTTCTAATGAAAAAAAATGCAATCGTTATTTATAGATATAAGAAAATATATATACACAATCCAAATATTGAATAAAATTGTAATGAGGATCGAAAATAGAGATCGTACCTTCAGCCAAGTGGCCTGAAAACTCAATGTTATAGACGCGCTTTTTCTTTCTTCTATGTTCTTCTAAGTTCTCTAACACTCTTATAGTAGTTGTTATGTTGTAACTTTCTGAATTGAGTGACTGAACCTAGCAAACAAAACACACTATTTATAACCAAGCTTTCCATTGGAACTTTTGGAGCCGCTACATTATTAATTGAATACATGTTTTTCCAGGAAATTACATTGAGACATGATTCTTTAATAATAATATTTTAATGACAAAAAAATATTTGGACCACCTGTTTTTGGAAAATGAAAGGCTTTGGTTACTTCTCTCACTTGGTCCATACATTTGATATTATCATATTTTCATGTACAAAAACATAAGTAAGATAATGCCCAACAAGAAAAATTGTGAAGTATACACAACCTATCATATTTTCATGTACAAAAACATACAGTATTGCCTTTGTGACAACCCATTGCCTTTCCTAAACGGTGACTAATTAACACTGTTTAGAAGAAATTATTAAAGTCATGTTTTTAGTGGGATCGGGTTCTTTCCAAGTCTATTAATGAGCATTACTTTGATTCAAAATCTTGTTTTTGGTGGGGTTTCTTTCTAAGTCTTTTGATGAGCGCTTTGATTAAGTTTATGATTGACCTATTATTTTATTTTGTGGGGTTTTCACCTTAAAAAGTACAATATTTAGTGCTTATCATCAATGATAATATTTTTTTATTGATTTGAGTGCGTACTTACTACTCTAACAGTCAAGTCGTTACTACTCATCATTCACTAGTTTTATTTTATTTTTCTTGACGGGAAAAACTTGTACGGTCAAACCATGAGTGACGAAAAAATTCCTCAACAAATTCTAAAATACTCAGTGATTAAACTAATTTCTACAAAGAAACTTCTCATATCTTTCTTCATTAGAAAGACTTACAAAGTTGTTAAACATAAAATATCGTGTTATATTATTAGTGGGATTTCCTTTTAATCACCGTAGTGTCGTTTTCAAAAATATGAGATGACTCAATTATTTTTTGTCATCTGTCAATCTAAAAAACTGTTTTAAAAAACAATCTCTGTCTTGCTAAGTAATTTACTAAAATGTCATTTAAGTAACTACCATGTATTTACATTTTTTGAAGTTTGTTCTTCCCCTAAAAAAGTCTACATTAAAAAAAACAAATAATTATGAAACAAACCATTTGATAACTCTTTGTTTTCAAAACTATATAGTGAGGATTCAATTTTTTTGTGTAATTAAAATAATGTAATTGATAAACCATAAACAATACTTCAAAAAAAAATCAAATAAATTATAAACAATAGAACTCACAAAATTTAATGTATACATTTTACTCTTTATCATGTCCCTAAAATTTTAATATATATGATATTTTCTAATCGTTATTACAGTTGTAATTTCTTCTCATATATTATTTATATGTACATTTATTATTTTAATCTTTAATGTAAATATATATTATTTTTGGCGTGTGAAGAAATCTTAACTTAATTTTTTTGTATAACAGTATCCATTGTAGATATAGTAAATATCCCAATTAGAAAATTTTGAATAATTTACAATTATGAAAGCAGATTTCAAAACAATTTATTTTACACGCATATAATACAAACTTCAAAATAATATGTTTATGTACTTTCGATACATAAAGAGGTTAAAAAGAAATTAATAGAAAAAATTAAAGATCGTAAAAAATATTAAGAATAAATTAAAATAGAAATTTTTAAAAAAATTTTATATGAATAAGGAGGCTAAATATATATTTTGATTCTAATAGCATAATCTTGATAATATTTTTATTCATTTGTCTTCATATACATGATTTCTACTTTAATATATTTAATTATTATATTTATTAATTGATGAAACCTTTAATCGATATTTGTAGAGTTGATTATATATTTATAATTAAAATCACAGAATTATTTGTCAAAATTTAAATTACAAAATTATTAAATTTAGTTTTGATTTTTACAAATATGTCATATGGGGCAAATATTAGATAGTTAAATATTGACATCAAAATTATTATATTTAGTTTTTTTTTATGAAAATGTAATAAAAAGCTAGGGATACCAGTGCATAAGAATTATTCAATAATTATAATGTACATTGTTTTAAATTTTTAGTTACTCTTTCATAAAAATCAACATAAACATATATATTTTAAAATAATATTTACCAATCGGTCCTCTTATAAAATTATAATTTGTTGGTCAAATCATCAAACAAAAAGTCAGTCAACAATAATATTTCAATAAAATAAAACACCATTAATTATGTGTTAATGGTGTTCCTTTATTGGACTTTTGGATGAGCACTTCGATGTATTTAATTATTCCTTTATAGATTTATTATTTTTATATTGTGGGTGCTATTCTATTTTATTTTACTTTAGTAACAAATTAAAGTTCATGATGAACATATTATACTAAATTCTTTTTTGTGTTAATGCTCAGTATCTTTCTACGACAAAATAATAACTGGGAATATTGGAATGATATTTTAATATTATATATTATATCATCCTAATATTATATACAAAGCATTACTATTTGGAATTTTGTGTTGTGCATATTGTGATTTGGTAGTAGGTTCGTAGCTAAAACCCCCTGCTAAAGATTTTTTTCTACCAAGAAATGTTGTCGCTAATTATTCTTATTTGTTACTAACTTCTTATTAGCAAAAAATATTAAATTTAGTAGCTAAAACACTACTTTATTATATGAGACTACTAGAGCTTTCACTACAACAAATGTCATTATTAGCGGCGGGGGACTCCGCTGCTAATAAATGCCACGTCCGCCGCTAATACACTTTAGCGGCGGGCCTCCGCCGCTAATACGCCACGCCTAAAAATGTGTCGCTAATAATGATTATTAGCGGCGGACTGACACACCCGCCGCTAATAAGCAATTATTAGCAGCGGACATTAGCGACGGAACCCGCCGCTAATAACTATGTCCGAGGCATTAATATTAGCCGCGGGGTCCGCCGCTATTATTGTATTTATAATTTTTTTAAAATTAAATTTTAAATAAATTAATAAATTAATATTTATTAAATTTAATTATTTTTAAAAATAATTTATAATATAATTTAATAAAAATAAACATTTAATTAATTTAAAACATAACTAACATTAAAATTAATATAAATAGTTTTAATATTTATCAACCTAGTAAATATCACTATAGTCATTAAAAATAAATACATTAAAAATAAATAAAGTATTAATTCAGTCCAAATATATAAACTAATAATTAAAGAAAGTCATTAAGATTAATATTGAAATTGTCCTCATCTTCAATATTTTGGTCTGGCTGTGAGGACGATGGCTGTGACGATGGCGGTGGCGGTGAAGGAATATATGGTGGTTGTGATGATCGTCCGAGCGTGAGGTCCCCAAACAGATCTCGAGACTGTGGCTGTGGCGGAGGCTGCATCGATCCTCCTGGAAAATCGGTAAAACTAAAATATTGTGGAGGAGACTGAGAATGGGGTCCAAAAATGTATTGGTTTTGATACTGAGGAGGTTGTTGCGACGACATATGTGGCGGATACATTGGATGAGGCTGGTACAGCTGCTGCGGCGGATACTGTGAAGGAGGCTGGAACTGCTGCTGTGAAGGAGGCTGATACTGCTGATGTGAAGGAGGCTGATACTGCTGTGACGGAGACTGAGAAAACGAACCACCTTCGGATTGTGGTGGCAAATGCCTCTGCAGAAAACTGTCAAACATTTAGAGATGCCTCACTCTGCTGTTGACTTTGCCTCTCATTTTGTGACCTCTCAACCTCAGCTGCCATTTTTTCCTGTATAAAGATAACATTATAAACAAAAATTAGAAACATTATAAACATTAGAAACAAGAAAAAAATATTATTCACTTACATAATCTTGTTGAGCTGCCTCATTGACAAAAGATTTTGTCGATTTTCTCATATGAGCATCCCTCCAAGTATCAACAACATGCGCATCCGGGTTCTCCTATACAAATGTAAACAAAATGTTTCAGAATGTGTTATTTTATAAAATTAAATTAACATCTTCACTTACATATTCGTGATGCTTAGCTGCCAACGACTTTGTGCCTTGTGTTGTTACATACTCTATTTGTCTTCTGTTTGCTTGATTTTTAGCGGAACGAGCCAAAAATCTTTCGCTCAAAAACATTTCACAAATAAGCTGCCAAGCCTCCTTAGTGCAATGGTTAGGTGGCTTAGAGAGGACATTCTCCAAATCTTCTGGTCCAGCATAATGATTTTTGACGTGTCTATGTCTATAGTTCTTTCTCTCGCGATATCTTTCCCCCATCTCCTTGTTGAGAGTTGCCAGAACTGACTCACGTTGTGGATGACCGTCTATATTATAGTAATACTGCATTAGGAAAAAAATATTAGAAAACTTGTAAATAATGGAATTAAATAATGAAAAGTACAAGATTTGTAATTTTTTTACCCTCATACGATCAAGCACTTGATCCTTAAACTGTTGAGGTACATCAGCAAAATCCAAATAATGCCCCGGACACAACATGGAAACTAGAGTTCCCAACATGCGAATAAAAGCTTGATCCTCCTGCCCAACCACTTTGTTGGTCACAGGATCAAGCTCTAGATCCAATGGTTTCCCAGCTTTTTTCCTTCGTTCTTCAAGAACATTATTACTAGCAGGGCCACGACCTTTTCTTCTCGTCGACAGGGCTTTCAAATTTATTAACAATAATCAGTATTAGTATTGATGTTATATTTATCTAACAATATAATTTCTAAAATTAATTTTGATATGCAATATTTAACCTGACTTGCAAGATGTTGGTACCCTAGAAGGATCTGGCGGGTCTTGACCCCCACCATCTCCGCCATGATAAGTAGCTATATCAGCTGACATTATACTTCCGTTTAAAATTTATTAGTTAGTAATTAGCATTAAATAGAAGTATATCACATTGAATTCATAATAATAATAATTAAAAAAAAAAACTTTATTATATTTAAATATATAGTTCTGTTACACAAATAGAAAAAACTAAACAGAGTAATCACTATCATTTCCATCAGTAATCGGAGATACATTTTCATCTTCACAAAGCTCAAATATCTTATATTATAATTACAAAAAAACATTTCATTATATTTAAATACATAGTTATGTTACACAAATAGAAAAAAACTAAACAGAGTAATCACTATCATTTCCATCAGTAATCGGAGACACATTTTAATCTTCACAAAGTTCAACAACCAATTCATCTTCTGCATCTGCAACGTCCTCATGTTCTGACATATCAGCTTCGTCGTCACCATCTTCATCAGCTCCAACATAAGCAGCAGGTTGATCAGATTGCATAATCAACTCTCCGAGGTCCACAGTCAACAAAAAATTTGATGAACTTGTTTCATGTACAACATCAATAACATCATTAACCTCATCAGAATTGTCCTTAATGTCCCAAATCTGTTGATAATTCACATCTTCTACAACTTTCCAATCACGACCTCTAAGTAAATCATCGAGATAGAAAACTTGCTTAGCTTGAGTAGCAAGTATGTACGACTCATCTTTGTACCATTCGCCATTGACGTTTATACTGGTGAAATTATTTTCAATGACTGTTTTCTTCATTCTTGGATTTGTATTAAACCATTTGCACCGAAATAATGCCATTGAATATGCATCAGTGAAAGAAAGTATCACCACTTCTTCAAGCGTGCCATAAAAATTAAAACCTTCTGTTCCGGCAGTAGACACTCCACTATTCTGTGTGGTGCACTTTTTGTCTCGATCGTGTGCAATAAATCGAACACCATTGACTATACAACCTTGGTAAAAGGTTGACAAATGATCTGACCCAGATGCTAAAGCTAACAGTTCATCACCGTTATCCAAAGACCCAAGCTTGTGCAGGTCATATATCTAAATACATAGAATGATATTAGATTCACAAAATATATCATTAATAAAATCACTGTTCAAAGTTCAAAGTTCAAAGCTACCTTTTTATGAAACCACGAACGGAAATTTTTCCTATGCAAACGATCATGATCACCATCTGGGTATTTTTGTTTAATCTCTTATAGGTGTTCGCTGTTAATTAGAATAGTGTTACGATTCTTGATAACAAAAAACTGATAATAACCACACATGTTCTAATTTATAAGAGAATAAACTCACTCTAAATAAGGCTCAATTTCAGGAGAATTCTCAAGTATGAACCACTCAGCTATTTCACGAGTCTTATGATCGAGAGTCTTCAAAGTTCCCTTTGTGAGTGGACGACATTGAGATTCGAAAACTGCAAGATTTCGTGGGATATAAGTTGCATCTTCATTTCGATCAAGACGGTTAAATCTTGTTTCAATGCCTTTGAAATACATTATACAAAAGGTCAAAGCCTCATCTGCAACATAGCCTTCGGCGATCGACCCTTCAGGGCGAGCTTTATTTCCCACATAATTCTTTAATTTTTTCATGTACCTTTCAAAAGGATACATCCACCTCATAAATACCGGACCACCCAATATTGCTTCTTCTGGCAAATGTAATACCAAATGAATCATTATGTCAAAAAAAGCTGGAGGAAAAATCAACTCCATCTTGCACAATATCTGAATAAGATCATTTTTTGCTTCCTCCATATCTTTAACATTTAAAGTCCTCGAACATATTTGCCTGAAGATATTGCACAATTCTGCAATAGTGGTCGATATAGATTTTGGAAGAAACTTGCGAACACTGAGAGAAAGTAATCGTTGCATTATCACATGACAATCGTGTGACTTCAACCCAAGAATATTTGTATCATTCTCGGACACTTTCTTCTTCAAATTTGAACAAAAGCCATCTGGAAATCTAACTCCTTTTATAAACTGACAAAACTGTTGCCTCTGCGCTGGAGTTAACACATAAGGAGCGTGCGGCTTCATCACCTTCCCATTCTCATCTTCATAAATCCACAATGATTCTCTCACACCCATCTTTTTCAAATCATGTCTGGCATTAGTGGTGTCCTTAGATTTATCACTGTCTAAGATGGTGCCAAGGAGACTATCACACACATTCTTCTCAACATGCATGACATCTATATTGTGTTTTAATTTGTTTGTACACCAATACTCAAGCTCGTAAAAAATACTTTTTTTCCTCCAATTACCTTCATCTACTCCTCTTTTACGTTTCACACCCCCAAACTGGACATGTTTTCCTGGAACTTGCGCTGCAAGAGCATTAACTTGTTCTAGTATATCCTCACAAGTAAACCATCTCGGAGGACGTCTTCTCTCAACTTCTCCATCGAACTCTTTGTCTCTTCTCATTTGATGAGTACTTGGCAAGAATCTTCTGTGACCAACATAAGATGTCTTACCGATCACTCGGATGGAAGTTGTGTCCTCATTACACGTAGGACAAGCTTTGTATCCCTGACCACTCCATCCAGAAAAAATACTGCGAGCTGGAAAATCGTTCACTGTCCACAAAAGGGCTGCCCGCATCTTGAACATCCTGTTGGTCGTACTATCTCTTGTATCAACTCCGTTAACCCACAGATCCTTCAACTCATCCACCAATGGTCTCAGAAATACATCCATGTCCTTACCGGGTGATTTTGGCCCAGGAATAAGGAGGGTCAACATGAAATAATTGTCTTTCATGCACAACCAAAGTGGCAGATTATAGTTTGCCAACACCACAGGCCACATGCTGTATGCAAGATTCATGTTGCCAAATGGATTAAATCCATCAGCAGCTAAGCCCAGACGAACATTTCTGGGATCCCTTGAAAAATCAGGATGCTTGGCATCAAAGTCCTTCCACGCAGAGCCGTCCACCGGGTGTCGCATCACCCCTTCATCTTTTGATTTCCCGGCGTGATGCCATATCATGTGTTTTGCTGTAATCCTTGAACTGTATAATCTTTTCAACCGAGGGGTCAATGGAAAGTAACGCATCACCTTGTGTGGCACTTTTTTTCCTTTCGTCATTTCGGAAGGAATCCATCTACTACTTCCGCATACTGGACATGTCTCTTTAGATGCATGCTCATTGTAAAATAAGCAGCAATCATACTGACACACATGAATGGACTCGTATCCCAACCCTAATTTTTTCAATCTCTTTTTCGCCTCGTAGTACGATTCAGGGATTTTGTTCTCCTTAGGAAATGCAAGCTTTAACAACTTCAGCAATTCATCAAATATGTTGTTAGGCATCTTCCCTCTAACTTTTAGATGCAATAACTTTGCTAAAAAGCTCAGGGATGAAATCCAATCACAGCCAGGATACAACTCTGCTTCAATCTCCTCAAATAACTCGTCATAATACTGACTCCCACCGGGATCCCTTTCTACTTCCTCAGTTGTCGGTAAAAGGAAGTCTTCCACAACTTGAATCATCTCATCGTCTTCATTCTCATCAACCACCTCATCAGCAACAATTTCTTCCACCTCACCATGAAAAATCCACTTATCATAAGCTTGATGAAAACCCCTATCGAATACGTGTGCCCGAACTACATCCAAAGATTCAAATCTATTATTATTGCATCTCACACACGGGCACCTAATTCTTCCATCAGAATCTTTATGTTCCGACGCCATCCTAAAAAAAGCTTGCAGACCATTCCAATATTCTTGACAACCACGATTTCTCAATGTTGTCCAAGTCTTGTCAATCGCCATCTAAAGTGTTATAAGAGTGTGAGTTTTAGTAATGTGAATAGAAATGGATAACAAAGGAGATTTGTTATCATTTTTGAAATCTTATGCAATATTATAATATCTTATGCTATTTTATAATGTTTTATTTGATAATGTTATTTATAAACAAATTAACTTTTTTTCCTAAACTAATTTATTATTTATTAAAATTTTATTAAATATTATATCTAACTTTTATTATTTAATTAATTACATTATTATAAATTAATTAAAAATGAATTATTATTTCTTCTTAATTTTTTAAACTTTTATTAAATATAATTATCAATTTCTATATTCATGTAATTTATAAATTATTATTTATTCATAATTTTTTAATTTGTAATAATAGTAATAATAATTTTATAAATTAATTATTATTTGTCTTTAAGAATAATTTATATATTTAAATAATTAGATAAATTTTATTAATAATATTTTAAACTTATCATTTATGTGCCGATATCCATGTAATTGATGGTTGTAGTCAACAACCATCAATCACAAACATACCGAGACTAAGAAAATAAATTAACTACTAATTAATTTTTTTGTTCTATTTTTACAAATTATATTAATAATAATAATATATGTTCAAGCAAAAAGGAGAAAAAATAACAAAATAACATGATAATGTGCACTTATTGTTGTTTTTTTTTCTATACTCACTTTTTTTATTAAATAAACTATCTTAAATTTGTTTCAAAAAATTTCACAATCTAAACAAAATTAGTTTCCCTATTAAAAATATCAAGTTGCTAGTAGTATAAAAGCTTTCACTTATTTGACTAAATACTTTTTTTTTGACAAAAATTAATAAGTAGTTCAAAAAAATTGGTGTGGCCGCTAATAATGGCAATGGAGTAACACAGACGTGATATAATTAGTTTGTTTCAATTTTAATTTAAAAAATAATTACAAATTTTTTTAAAATAAAAAATAATTCAAAATTTATTACTAAAATTTAAAAATGATTCAAACATAAAAAATATTTTAAAATTTAAATTAATTTTAATTGAATTTGTATATTTTTCTAGCACTTAGTTTAATTAATATTATATAATTAAGAAAATGGTGATAAAGAAAATATGAGTGCTAATAATCTGATTGATCAAGTTTAAATCCTCTTTATTCAATATTAACAAAAACACTATATTTTACTTAATACTAAATCATCTATTATTATATTTTATAATTTAATTTAAATTATCACTTAAATTTTGTTTTTAACCAAAACAGTCCTATAATTATTTACATACCAAGATTACAAAATAAAGTAAGAACAAACACATATATCTTAACAATAGATGTCAAGATTTACATACCAAGGATACTAACTAAAGGACTCAAAACTCAAGTATTATACACTAAACAAATACAAAATAAATTATTCAAAAAATACAAAAGATATTAATTACAAAAAATATATCCACACCTGTTGAGGGTGTGCCAAGGTCGTGTGTGTGTCGGGGTCGTGGGTGTGTCGCTGTCCTGATAAAAAAAAATTAATACCAAAAAATACACGAAAAAAATTCAAACCAAAATAATATAAAACTAAGTATAAAAAAAATGCAATATGTTAGTTAGGCATTACATTGCAAATAAGTATAAAATACACCATTATTCACCATTGAAGATGATTAAAGCAGAGAGCACAAAAGTAGCTAGTATAAAACAAGTGTTTCTATACCACTTACAACAATGACATACACAAGTATATTTATTTTAGTCAATTTATTAATCTAACTTTTGCAAGTGCTTAAAATGCATGCACTTGTTTGATTTAAATTAAAATAATAAATTCAATTACATTGAGTAACTAAATTCTAGGAATTAAGTTTATGAAAGTATAAAATATGATATGGATAAGTTACATAAAAAAAAAATAAAGAAATTTATTATTGCTGATATAAATGAAAGCTACCAACAAATATATGAAATAAAAACTTGACATGAATAGAAATTGATAACAAAGAAGATTTGTTATCATTTTTGAAATCTTATGCAATATTATAATATCTTATGCTATTTTATGATGTTTTATTAGATAATATTATATCAAACTTTTATTATTTAATTCATTAAATTATTAAAAATTAATCA
Organism: Humulus lupulus; assembly: GCF_963169125.1. NCBI lineage: Eukaryota > Viridiplantae > Streptophyta > Magnoliopsida > Rosales > Cannabaceae > Humulus > Humulus lupulus. Next base: position 7,582,361 of record NC_084798.1, read on the forward strand.
AAAATTAAATTATTATTTATATAATTATTTATTCTTAATTTTTTCTACTTTTATTAAATATTATTATCAATTTCTATATTCATGTAATTTGTTGACGCCGTTTTTCGTCAACAGATAAAAGAAGAGAGCACGTAAACAGTTAAAGACAATGGCCAAAAGAAATAAACGAATCAAACACACGGTTTTTTACGTGGTTCAGCAGTTAAATCTGCCTAGTCCACGAGTCTCTGTTATTAATCTCAAGATTATCTCTGAACAATTCTTTAGCATGAATTCTCCAGAGTTTTCTCTCAAGGATCAGAATTTCAGTCCTTTACAATGGTGCATGTCCTCTCTATTTATAGAGAAGGATGTAGAATACTATCCCACACATTTTGGGTAGTTACTCTTTTGTGAATAAAAATAAATGGCTTTAAATGCCTTTAATCAGATAAAAAAAGGAAATGTCCCTGAAGACCAGGGAATACATAACCGACTAAATAATATCCCACGATTCTTGGGGATTTACATCAATAAATGAGGATTACATCTTATGTTTACAATACTTGTAGATATTCAAGGTGGTTATAGCGTATCTCCAAGGCTTCAGCATCTCAGGTTTCATGTCATTGCGCGAGCCACTGACATCTCCCGAGCTAACATTGCTTTCGTGATAGTATATCGAGCTCAAGACCCATGCTCCGAAGTTCCTGAAGATGAAGGTGTTCTCGGAGATACCTTTCGAGATCGAGATCATTTCGAGGTCACCGCATTCGAGACCATATATCATACTTTGCAGGCTCGATTTACAATCCTAGATCATACTCTAATCCTCACGAGACCATTTATTGCGAACTCAGCTTTCGAGGTCATATTTACTATGGCTTGAAATCTGGGTATAACATCTTGCCCCCTCAAAAGTATTTGTTCGAATCCTAAGAGAAGGAAACTTTTGAACTACTTTCCCTGGGAACCGTACCGTCATACGCTCTTGAAAATGGACACGTGCCAGATGGGTATTGCTCACTTTAGGTACTTGAGTACCTTGGGAACACGCCCACGATCGTTCGTCTGACAACTTTTCGGCGCCATCTTGTCATCGATCCCCATCCATTCGATCTGTTGAGGATTTTAATCAACGCTCCTGATTAATTTAATTTTCCCACCTATATATACAAGACCCCCTCTTCGTCTTCTTCTTCACGTTTGTTCATCGTAAACCAGGAAGGAAAAAACAAGAAAACCAGAGACTTTCTTAAGAAGCTTCTGTCCCGTGCATGTTCTCTCGACCCAAGAAACAAAGGAATCCTGGTCTGTTCGAGTCAGTGAGTTCTTTCTTGCAACCTCTTCTCCAAACGACGATTTTGCTGCAATCACCATCACTGTGTAAGTATGCCATTTTTGTTTTCAGCTTTTTACCCATACTGTTCTTGTTGTGTATGCTAGTTTTCGTTCTTAGAATGATACGATAGGAAGTTTTGAACCGACGGGCTTTTATGCCTTCTAGATTTTCATTCTGGATGTTCGTCTCTGGTTTATACCCAGTTTTGCCGTTTGAACGAAGTTTCAACTTTCTGGGTTTTGAAAATTTTAGGCCATGTTTCTTGTACACTAAGTTTTCGGGTAAAAACCCTTGTTCTTGACAATTGCACGAAACCCAAAAATGCCCTTTCCTGGCTAACCACCACCTTTCTTTCCCTTGAATTTCGGGATTTTCAAAAAATCGTCCACGCTCCTTTTCTTTCCTGTGGAACACACGCTCTGACTCTTTAGTAAGGGTCTTAATACTTAGTATATTGTCCTTAAATCTCCGAGTTCATCCCATCGAGCTCGTGATTCTTGCATGCATGGCCCTCACCATTTTTTCTTTCTCGTTAGATGTCACAGAATCTGGAAAGGCGGTGGGGGTCATTACGAGCAATCCCTTACGAGCCCAAATCTCCGAGCCCAGAATCGGTCTTTGCCCGGAACCAACGTCGGATTAGAGAATACGAGATCGCACGCGAGCAAGAAGACACTCGAGCCCACTATCGTCGCCAGATAGACGAGGTCATTGAAAAGAAGAGAAGAGTTCTTCGGGAAGCCATCTATCCGGAGCCCAACCCAGGACCTAGGCCAATTCCCCTTGACCCTGCGTTAAAAGTCACGGTTGCATACCATCCAGGGGAACTCCAGTTTTCCTTAATGGAGGAGCCTTCGTCTTCGTAGCCTAGGAGGGAGATGTTTGAAGCCGAGTTCTACCAAAGCTCGGTTACTACCACCGACCAAATAACTGATATCTTGGCCCTCCATGGCCTTAGTTCGTCGGACACACTGAAGTTTCGAGCTCCGACTAGGCATGAACGGAGCTGTTTTGCCCCTGGGGGCCGCGATTTCAGTGTAAAATACGCGGCCTGGAGCCAGGAACATATAAGGGCAGGAGCTTTGCTGCCCCTGAAGTCCTTTTTCAGAGACTTCATTGATTTCGTTGGGTTGGCTCCATTCCAACTCAACACCAATTCATACAGGGTGTTGTCTGCCCTGAGGTCCTTGTTCCACGAGCTGGGGTGGACACGGCCTTCACCCCAAGAGATTTTATATCTCTTTTGTTTGAAGAGTAATCCCTCCCGAGATCGGGGAGGAGATGGTTTTTACTATCTTTCGAGCTACCCCAAAGAGACAAAGATCTTTGAAGATTTTCCGAACCACCCTCCTGACTTCAAGAAGGCTTTTTTCTGGACAGACGGTCTGTCCCCGTCTTGACATCGTTCGTTCAGGCGGATTCGTAAGTATTCTCGTTACTTTCTATTTTTGAGCTCGGAATTTTAGCCCTAAAATCCATATTTAGTTGAAATGTATCTCGCCTTTCAGCTAACTTTCAGCGTCCCACCCCTGACGAAACAATGATGGAGCACAGAGAGGCCCTGCTCCGACTCCCTTACGGCAAGAGATCTCTCTCATTTCTATTACATGAGGACAAGCTACGAGCTTGTGGGTTGTTGGGACAGGGCCAGTCAACCTCTGACTGGTCCAGTAAAAAATATGAACGCTGGGAGGAAGTGCCACTGCCCACAGGCATCCTTCCTCCGAGGAGAGAAAAGAAGGCATCTCTCCCAATTCGCTCGAGAAGTCCGCGGTCGGGAAATGAGGCCAATGACGAAGCCTCGAGTTCGGACTCCGATGGAGGTAAAATCCTTCCTACCTCGCGAATGTGGTCCCCCACTTTATTAAAACACAGGCCCAATAGACTAGTCTCGTGCCCACAGGATAGATACCACTTCTACATATGGAGTTGGGTAGATGACTGTGTCCATAGGTTTGATAGTGGGCTCGGGAAATATGACACTATGTACACCACGGACGAGGTGTGGAATGGGATAGCTATGCAGTATGGGACCAATGATTATAGGGACCTCTCGAGGTTATCACCAACTTATAGGGAAGGCACTCCCCCCGCCTCTTCTGAAGACGGGGGAATTTCATGGTCCCCAAGCTCGAGCTCGGGGGAAGGTTCTAGTTAGGTTTTTCCTACCATCACTCTATGTCTGTGATACTGAAGTAACTTGTACACTTCTTTTACTGATTATGTTGTGACTTGTGCAGGCGAGATGGACTCCGACCTTGACACCCTTATTGACAACGCGGGTGCCAAAAGGAGCAAACGCCCCAGGGCAGGGGGACTGAAGACCAGCCAGTCGGGCAAAGGCTCCAAGAGGCCTAAGAAAACGCCTCCTCCTCCCCCGCCGGCTTCGAGCTCTGCTGCTGCGGCGACTGGTCAGATCGGCGCTCCCACGACGATGCCATCCTCGCAGGCCGCCGTTTCCACGATTGCACCGGCCCCGCTGGCTGGTGTCCCTGCCGTGGTTGAGTCCCAACCTCCCGTGGTGGGTCAAACACCTTCTGCTCAGCTCGCCAAGAGACCTTCTACTTCTCGAGCTCAGAAGCTGACCATCTCCACCCATATGGACTCATATGTGGTGGATAACGCTGCCGGACCTCATGGGTCTACACTGATTTCGGATGTCATGTCCCGGATCGGCCAGAGCTACGGCAGTTTCGAGGCCCCTCAGTGGCAGTGCTTAACTGGCACCCGAGATCGCACTGTTCTCTACGAGAAGAGTATCGAACATACTGCTGCAGTAAGTATTTTTCCGTATTTCTTTTGCTTATATCCGTGCTGTCTTGAGGCTAATGGCGGTTTCTTCCTTTTTTCAGGCTCTTGCCTTCACGGCCTAGCTCAACTACGAGCTTAACAACGAGATCCATTCGAGCCAGACTCATGCCCAAGAGGCGAAGGACCTCCACCTTAGAGCGAACGATGATCTGAAGGCGGCGAATGCTAAGCTCGAAGCAGTGGTTAAGGAGCGTGAGGATATGGCCAAGGAACTCGGAAAGCTGAACTCGAGGAGCAAAAGAAAGACAACACCCAACTTCGGGAAACCAACAAGAAGCTCGGGGAGGACAAGAACGCCACCTTCGACCTCATAGAGGATGTCAAAGTTCGCCTTACTGCCGAGTACAAAGAAAAGAAGGAAAAGGCGGTCAACTCAGCCATGTACCGGATGTGGGCTTATAATGAAGAGCTAGACACCAGCTTCTTGGGCCCCCACGAAGCGCCGCTTCTCGAGCGCTGGAACGCTCGACTCGAGAAGGAAGAGGCCGAATGGCTCGAGAAGGAAAAGGCTGAGCAGCTCAAGAGAGAAAATGCTGCTCCGGGCACCGTTTCGGTGGAAACTCAGGAGGATAGTCATGCTATTCATCCTGGTGGGTCCAGTGTTACTGATGCTGAGAAGGCCAAGGAGACTCTTCTTACTTGAATCTGGCCTTGGGGGGATCAGTTATTGGGGCTGCGTCCCCTTATATCTGTAATTATTTTAATTTATGCCCACGGGGCTGATACAATTTCCTTTACTATTTCTTTTATCTGCTTTACATTTCTTGGGTTGAAATATTTTGCACATTTTTATATTGATGAGCTAGTTATGTTTATTTAATTCATACAAACATAGTTTGGATTTAGGCTCGAAATTCGATGCATTCATGCATAGTTTATTCGAATTATCCGCTTCCAACCTCGTTATTTATCAAGGTCGGACATTACTTTAACCATGAACTGAAAAGTACTTATATGGTATGTAATATGAATGATTTGGTTATATCTTTTTTTTAGTCACTTTTCCTCATCCTCAGTATTTTGGCTCCGAGGTTAAGAGTTCAAAACTATTTTTCTTTAAGATATTCCAGCCTCGACTTTGACTTATCTCGCAATGGGTTTAGGCTCCCATTTATCATCGATTGATAATTTGGCTGGTTTGTTCCAAACCTGTTGTGTTTGCACATCTGGTTGACTCCAAATGTTTTAGGTTTTTTGATGATTCGGTTATATCCGAACTATCTTAGCTCGCGTATTTGGTCATATCCAAATGCTTTATGTTTCTGATAATTCGGTTATGTTCCGAGGTATCTAAGATCGCGTACTTGGTTATATCCAAATACTTTTTGTTTTTGATAATTCGGTTATGTCCGAACTATCTAAGATCGCGTACTTGGTTATATTCAAATACTTTATATATTTTTTATTTTTTAAGCTGGTGGTATGTGTACCAATGATGCCCCCTTAATATCCTATGAGTGTGACCATAGGTTATTAAATTAAGAGAGATTGCAAAAATAAAAATAAATTACATGTGAAACAAAGTAGACCTTTTATTTGATGAAATTAAAAAACAAACTAATATAGATAGAAAATCATGGTTACAGGCAACACTTTTCCTATACTACTGATAATAAGGTCTAAGGTGTTCGCCATTCCATGCTCGTGGTATCAGGCTCCCATCTAATCTCGCCAGTTTGTATACGCCAGGTCGGATGACTGATTCTATCTGGTATGGTCATTCCAAGTTTGGCCCGAGCACTCCAGCCGCTGGATCTCGGGTTGCTAAGAATACGCGTCTCAATATCAGATCTCCCACTCCGAACTTTCGATCTCGAACCCTTTTATTGAAATATCTTGTGGTTCGTTGTTGGTAAGCAGCATTTCTTAGCTGAGCCTCTTCCCTTTTTTCTTCGATCAAGTCTAGGGTTTCTTCGAGCTAAGTGTGGTTTGAATCCTGATTGTAAATTTGAGTTCGAATTGTTGGGATTTCGACCTCGATGGGCAACATTGCCTCGCAGCCGTACGCTAGAGAGAACGGGGTATGTCCCGTCGATGTTCGAGCTGTAGTTCTATATCCCCAAAGGACTTGGGGTAATTCCTCGGGCCATCGTCCCTTTGCCTCCTCCAACTTTTTCTTTAAAGAACTCTTGAGAGTTTTGTTAACGGCTTCGACCTGACCATTCGCCTGAGGGTGAGCCACTGACGAAAAACTCTTTATTATACCGTTCTTGTTACAAAAGTTGGTGAATAAGTCGCAATCAAACTGGGTTCCGTTATCAGATACAATCTTTCTTGGTACTCCATATCGGCATACGATGTTCTTTACCATGAAATCTAGGATCTTTTTCGAAGTTATGGTCGCCAACGGTTCAGCCTCCGTCCATTTTGTGAAGTAATCAATGGCGACCACAGCATATTTTACTCCTCCTTTGCCAGTTGGGAGGGAGCCTATGAGGTCGATGCCCCATACCGCGAAAGGCCATGGGGATGTCAACATGGTCAGTTCGGAAGGTGGAGCTCGGGGTATCGTGGCGAATCTTTGGCATTTGTCGCACTTTTTCACGTACTCGAAAGAGTCCGTTTTAATGGTCGGCCAGAAATATCCTTGGCGTATAATCTTCTTGGACAGGCTATGCCCCCCGGTATGGTCTCCGCAGAACCCTTCATGAATTTCTTCAATAATCTTCTTTGCCTCGGGAGGAGTTACACATCTGAGCAACGGCATGGAATACCCTCTTCTGTATAGCTTTCCGTCCAGGATGGTGTAACGAGGAAGTTGATACATTAGTTTCCGAGCCTGATTTCGATCTTCTGGAAGAATTCCATTTTCGAGATAATCAATTATTGGGCTCATCCAGGTCGGCTCGGTCTCGATCATACACACATCTTCCTCGCCTGGCTCAGTAATGCTGGGTGCTGACAGGTGTTCTACGGGTACAACATTCAGCTCCTCATTTTCGGCGGAAGTGGCGAGCCGAGCTAAGGCATCTGCATTTGAGTTTTGTTCTCGGGGAACCTGTTCGATTGCATAAAACTCAAAAAACTCTAATGCGGATTTTTCCTTCTCCAGATAAGCTGCCATTTTTGTGCCACGAGCCTGGTATTCTCCCAAGATTTGATTAACCACGAGCTGGGAGTCGCTGTAGCAATGTATAGCTTTGGCCTTGAGCTCTTTAGCTATTCGTAATCTCGCAAGTAGAGCCTCGTACTCAGCTTCATTATTAGATGCTTTAAAGTCGAACCTTAACGCAGAGTGAAATTTGCTCCCTGCAGGAGTGATCAGAATAAATCCTGCCCCCGCTCCATTTTCATTTGACGACCCGTCGACGTAAAGTTTCCACAGCTCATGGGCCATGGTTGTTACCTCGTCGTCGGCTATACCGGTGCACTCCACTATGAAATCCGCCAACACTTGTGCCTTAATGGTAGTTCTCGGATGGTAGGTGATCTCGAACTGTCCGAGCTCAACAGCCCACTTTAGGAGTCGACCAGACGCCTCTGGTTTAGACAAGACTTGCCTTAGTGGTTGATCTGTTAGTACATGGATAGGATGTGCCTAAAAGTAAGGGCGGAGCTTGCGAGATGAGTGGATCAGACTGAGGGCGAGCTTCTCCATCAGTGGATATCTTGACTCTGCCCCCAGTAATCTTTTATTGATATAGTAGACGGGTTTCTGTATTCTCTCTTCTTCTCGAACGAGCACCGCGCTTATCGCGTGTTCGGTAGTTGAGAGGTATAGGAACAGTACTTCTCCCGTCTCAGGATTCGATAGGATGGGCGGTTCGGCTAAGTGCTTTTTGAGCTCCTGAAAGGCTAGCTCGCACTCATCTGTCCATTCGAACTTCTTACTTCCTTTCAATAAGTTGAAGAATGGGAGGCCACGGTCCGTTGACTTCGAGATGAACCTGCTCAGAGCTGCCATCCTGCCAGTCAAGCTTTGAACATCTTTATGCTTCCGAGGCGAAGGCATATCGATCAGGGCCTTTATTTTGTCGGGATTAGCCTCGATCCCACGAGAATTGACAATGAAACCCAGAAATTTTCCTGAGGACACCCCAAAAGTGCACTTCTGAGGATTCAACTTCATGTTGTACTTTCTGAGCACGCCAAAGCACTCTTCGAGGTCATCAACATGGTTCTTGTTAAGTTGAGACTTTACAAGCATGTCATCAACATAAACTTCCATGTTGTTCCCTATTTGCTCTGAGAACATCATGTTTACGAGCCGCTGGTACGTGGCTCCGGCATTCTTGAGTCCGAATGGCATGATAAATGTAGCAGTAGAGCCCTTTATCTGTGATGAAGCTCATGTGCTCTTGGTCGGGGGCGTGCATGGGAATCTGGTTATATTCAGAATAGGCATCCATGAACGACATCAGACCATGCCCCGCCGTGGCGTCTACGAGCTGGTCAATTCTCGGCAGGGGAAAACAGTCTTTTGGGCAGGCCTTGTTGAGGTCCGAGTAGTCAATGCACGTTCTCCACGTCCCATTGGGCTTCGGGACCAACACTGGATTGGCCACCCAGTCAGGGTAAAAAGCGTCCCTGGTGAAATTATTTGCTTTCAGCCTGTCAACTTCCTCCTTTAGTGCTTTCTTTCTGTCTTCATCCAGCTGCCTTCGCTTTTGCTGTTTCGGGGGAAAGCTTTTGTCTATATTCAATGCGTGGCTCGCTACATTAGGGCTTATTCCCACCATGTCAGAGTGTGACCATGCGAAGACATCCTGGTTTTTCTTCAGAAAGCAAATTAATTGCTATTTTGATTCGTCTTGGAGGTGTTTCCCGACCTTCACCTTCTTTGAGGGATCAGCTTCATCGAGCTGAACCTCCTTGAGCTCTTCCAAAGGTTGGAGGTCAACTTTTTCCTCAATCCTCGGATCGATCTCCTCATCAATTTCTAAAACTGTCCCATCTTTATTTTGTATGACAACGAGTGCTTGAGCGCTCGTTTGTTTCTTTCCCCTCAAGGAGATGCTGTAGCACTCCCTTCCTGCCAATTGATCTCCTTTCAATGTTCCGACCCCGCTCGGAGTTGGGAACTTAAGGGCTAGATGTCTTATAGATGAAACTGCCCCCAGCCCGACCAGGGCGGGTCTCCCGAGCAGTACATTGTAGGCAGATGGTAACTCTACTACCACGAACTCCATCATCTTGGTCACCGAGACTGGATAGTCTCCCAAGGTCACAGGGAGTTCGATGGACCCCATACAGGCGGTTCGTTCTCCAGAAAAGCCATACAAAGTGGTTGCACAAGCCTTCAGGTCGCGAAGGGAGAGTCCCATTTTCTCTAGTGTTGCTTTATAAAGAATGTTAACTGAGCTCCCATTGTCTATGAGAACTCGGCGCACTCTTTTGTTGGCAAGCTGCAGGGTGATGACAAGTGGATCATGATGAGGGAACTGGACATGGGAGGCATCTTCCTCGGTGAAGGTTATAGGCTGAGTTTCAACTCTTTGGTTTTTTGGTGCCCTTGGTTCGGGTTCATAAGGAGACCCGTCCCCTGTCTTCAGCTCATTCACATATCGCTTTTGAGCATTTCTACCCCCTCCTGCGAGATGAGGACCTCCCGAGATGGTTATTACGTCCTCTCCATCTATCGGCGGAGGCCTGTCTTCTTCCCGAGATCGGGAGTTATTGTTCTGTGCTGTCGGAAGTGCGGCTACTCTCTGGCTTGTAGTAGTCTGTCCAGTACTCTAGTTTTTTACATACTGCCGGAAATAACCTCTCGAGATCAACCCTTCGATCTCGTCCTTCAGCTGTCGGCACTCATCAGTTGTGTGTCCGGTGTCTCTATGAAACTGGCAATACTTACTGGAATCCCTCTTGGACTTTTGATTCCTCATTGGGTCCGGACGCCTGAAGGGGACCTGGTTTTCATTAGCCAGGTATATATTTTCCCGAGACTCGTTGAGCTCGGTGTGTACTTTATATACGGAGTAATACCTTTCTCCTTTCTTTTTCTTTCCTCCTTCAGCCTCGGGGTTATTTCCCTCGCTCTTTTTCCTCTTAGAGGGATTCTCTGAGGTAGGCTGTGAAGCCGCTGGGTCAGCCGAGGTTGAGGCGGAGTTAATGTTTATCGTTGTAGTTTCGGTTTGCGAGGTTGCTTTTAGCGTTGACCTCGCCTCCTCTACATTGACAAATCTCTGCGCCCGCTTGTTAAACTCGGTTATTGACCTCACCGGTTTCCCTTGCATGTCATCCCAAAGGGCACTTCCAGGTAATACACCAGCTCGGATGGCCATCAAGTGCCCACTGTCATCCACGTCTCGAGCTCGGGCGACCTCTAGATTAAATCTTGTCAGGTAGCTTTTCAGTGTTTCGCCCGGTTGTTGTCGGACGTTAGTCAAAGTGGATGCTTCGGGTCTGACTCCCATCATAGCCCGGAACTGCTTCTTGAACTCTCTAGACAATTGATCCCACGAAGTTATAGAGTGTCTCTTGTACTTCTCGAACCAACTCTTGGCAGGTCCGGCTAATGATGTCGGAAACAACATGCATCTGAGCTCGTAACCTACATTACTGGCTCTCATAATAGTGTTGAATGTACTCAGGTGGCTACATGGGTCGGTTTTTCCTTCAAATGCTGGGACGTGAGGAATTTGGAACCCTTGAGGAAACTGAGTGTTAGAAATATTAGGAGCAAATGGCTCGAGTTCCTCATCAGAGTCCTCGTATCGACCACTCCCTCGTTCATTCTTCAAAAGCCTAAAGGCTTTTTGGAGCTGATTAATCCTTTCTTGAACTGGGTCCTTAGGTGGTGTCTGGAATTGATAGTCATTAATCATGATCCCATGCTCACGTCTCCGTGAGGGATCTCTACACCCATTCAGATGATTCCTTAGATCCAGATTTTTCTGATCTCCCTTTCCCCTGCTCTAATTCAGATGATTTTGCAGGTCAGGATGACTCTTGCGATTTCCAGTATTTTTACGACCTCGGTCGTGTTTACTAACGGACCTAGTCTCTCCGGACTCATCACTGGTGAAACTCATTGATTGGTCATTTCGTGGTGGATCCTTTCTACGTCGCCTTGTCTCCGCAGTGCGAGATCGAGACGTCTGACTTCTCTCAGATGGCGCGCCTCTCCGCTCCTGGAACGTCTCCCTGTTTCCTTGCCTTTCCCCTGTACGTCCTTGATCCTGATCTCGAACAGGTTGAGCGTTTCTGCAGGGAGGTGAAGGATATCTTATGGGAGACGGAGGGAACCGTATAGGCGACAGTGGTTGTCGTCCTTGCCTCGGTCTAGAGGGTCCAGAATTTGCCCGAGATGGGTCAGTCGCGTTCGGTGCACTACCAGGAACCTGAGTCCGAGCCTCGGCAGGAGCTCGGTTGTTCTCAGTTCCTGCAGGCACTTCCACAGGTGGATTAGGCGGGACCCGAGCTCGGGTACTCCTCTGAGGCCTAGAAGGAGCAGATGGCTCTGCTGGTGCTGGAGGTTGTGCCGGCCTCCTTGTGGCAGCATTTTTTCGTGGACGTCCACGGGGCCTCCGGGGAGGAACGTGCACGTCCCTTGGAGGAGGGACTTGGTTTTCGCGCGGAGGCGGGGGCTGAGCCACCTGCGCCTCTGCGGCTATCCTGGTCAACTCCTCGTTACGTTTGTTGGCTTCTGCCAACAACTGTTTCAGCTGCCGATTCTCCAATTCTACAATAGGGACATAACGTTCAGGATTGTAGTACATGTCCTCATCCCTTGGTTGTGGAGGTGGTCCCCGGGAATCAGAGGACCCACTCCTTTCATCAGCGTCCGGGTTCTCCATTGGCTGTTTTCCAGGACGCCTTGGGTAATTTTCTTCAGGGGTGTTCTGATTGTTTGCAGCCATGAATCTCTCAGGGATGGATGCTTGAGGCTCTCAATGAAAGCACCAAACTGTTGACGCCGTTTTTCGTCAACAGATAAAAGAAGAAAGCACGTAAACAGTTAAAGACAATGGCCAAAAGAAATAAACGAATCAAACACATGATTTTTTACGTGGTTCAGCAGTTAAATCTGCCTAGTCCACGAGTCTCTGTTATTAATCTCAAGATTATCTCTGAACAATTCTTTAGCATGAATTCTCCAGAGTTTTCTCTCAAGGATCAGAATTTCGGTCCTTTACAATGGTGCATGGCCTCTCTATTTATAGAGAAGGATGCAGAATAATATCCCACACATTTTGGGTAGTTACTCTTTTGTGAATAAAAATAAATGGCTTTAAATGCCTTTAATCAGATAAAAAAGGAAATGTCCCTGAAGACCAGGGAATACATAACCGACTAAATAATATCCCACGATTCTTGGGGATTTACATCAATAAATGAGGATTACATCTTATGTTTACAATACTTGTAGATATTCAAGGTGGTTATAGCGTATCTCCAAGGCTTCAGCATCTCAGGTTTCATGTCATTGCGCGAGCCACTGACATCTCCCGAGCTAACATTGCTTTCGAGATAGTATATCGAGCTCAAGACCCATGCTCCGAAGTTCCTGAAGATGAAGGTGTTCTCGGAGATACCTTTCGAGATCGAGATCATTTCGAGGTCACCGCATTCGAGACCATATATCATACTTTGCAGGCTCGATTTACAATCCTAGATCATACTCTAATCCTCACGAGACCATTTATTGCGAACTCAGCTTTCGAGGTCATATTTACTATGGCTTGAAATCTGGGTATAACATAATTAATAATATTTAATATTAGATAATATTATTCAATAAACAAATTAAATTATATAATTTAATTAGATAATATTATATCAAACTTTTATTATTTAATTAATTAAATTAATAAAAAATAATTAAATATAAATTATTATTTATTCTTAATTTTTTATACTTTTATTAAATATTATTATCAATTTCTATATTCATGTAATTTATATTAAACAATATTATTCAATAAACAAATTAAATTAAATTATTTATTTAGATAATATTATATCAAACTTTTATTATTTAATTCATTAAATTATTAAAAATTAATCAAAAAATAAGTTATTATTTATATAATTATTTATTCATAATTTTTTATACTTTTATTAAATATAATTATCAATTTCTATATTCATGTAATTTATAACTATTTAATATTGGATAATGTTATTCAATAAACAAATTAAATTATATAATTTAATTAGATATTATTTAATTAATTAAATTAATAAAAAATAATTAAAAATAAAATATTATTTATTCATAATTTTTTAAAATTTTATTAAATATAATTATCAATTTTTATATTAATGTAATTTATATTAAACAATATTATTCAATAAACAAATTAAATTAAATTATTTAATTAAATAATAATATATCAAACTTTTATAATTTAATAAATTAAATTATTAAAAATTAATCAAAAATTAAATTATTATTTATATAATTATTTATTCTTAATTTTTTTATACTTTTATTAAATATTATTATCAATTTCTATATTCATGTAATTTATATTTAACAATATTATTCAATAAACAAATTAAATTAAATTATTTATGTAGATAATATTATATCAAACTTTTATTATTTAATTCATTAAATTATTAAAAATTAATCAAAAAATAATTTATTATATATATAATTATCAATTTCTATATTTATGTAATTTATACCTATTTAATTATTTTTTATTATTTAATTAATTAAATTAGTAAAAAATAATTAAAAATAAATTATTATTATTTATTCATAATTATTTAATTTGTAATAATAATAATAATTTTACAAATTAATTATTATTTGACTTTAAGGCTAATTTATTTTTTTAAATAATTAGATAAATTAAAATGGCAGCCTCATATTAGCCTAACAAAACAAGCTGGAAGGAACAACCCTAGACATAATGACATAAACCCAGAATAAAAAGAGAACATAATCTATGTGGAAGTATCAATCTGCTCTGGAAGAAACAAACGTTACGGCAAGCCCTTTCGTGCCGAACCTACCAGCTCTACCAACCTGGCCAGAATTTCATGAGAAAGGAGTCAGAAAAATAATATGCGATTTCATCTAAATAAACTCTTAAATATTTTTATAAAATATTTTAAAATAAAAAAGTAATTTTACGTAAATAAATGGGCGGTATTATTGTCTGACTAATTAATTTTGACAGAGACTTGGTTTAAGTAGGCATTTTGTATTTCTAGCAAAACAAATTGATGTAATAATTTGGTATTATATATTGAAATCAGATGGATGTAAGTGAGTATTCAAACAAAATCTAATGTTGTAATTTGGTATTTTTAAAATTACGAAGAAACTAGTATCTATTCCGTATTATATGTTTGTTTTTAACTTGATTTGATAAAGAAAATAAAATAAAAACGTACGGATCTCTCTTAAATAATTGGTTACAAACTAGTCAGAGGTGCATGTTATCAATTACGTATTCAGGGGATGGGGATTATTAACATCTATATTCAGGGGATGGGGATGGTGCTAAAACAAAAGCACCTATAAACTTGTAACATAACATAGTACAGAATTTCATAGGCAGGAGAAACGAAAAAGGTTTGTTTTTGTTCTACAATATACCTTAGAAACACCTTGGGTCTGCAACGCCTTCAACGAAATGGAGTTTAAGAGGCGGAATAGGTTGTTTAAGAAACGCCTTGGGTCTGCAACGAAATAAATTGTTAGAATAGAGTTTAAGAGGCGGAATAGAGAAAGAGAAATGGAGAAGCTGCTACTTGCTTGGTCTGCAACACCTTGGGTCTGGTACCTACTCGGTGCGGTGTGGAGAAGCTGTGCGAAGGCAGGAGAAACGGAGAAGGCATTCGAAGAAGAAAGGTGCGGTGCAATATGTAACTTCTACATAATCATTAGCGGCGGGTACCGCCGCTATTACCATAGCCCGTCGCTAATAACTTTATTAGCGGCGGAGACTCCGCCGCTAATAAATGATATACTACGTCGCTAATACTATTAGCGGCGGATATCCGCCTCTAAAAAAATGTGATTATCCGCCGCTAATAACACTTTAAAAAATGAACCGTTTGATTCCCGGGAATTTTCCTCTGTTGTATTAGCGGCGGATAACCCGTCGCTAATAATAGGAAGTCCGCTGCTAATACATATTAATTATATATTTTTAAATAACCACACCTGATTAGCGACGGACCCCCTAGCCCGCCGCTAATACCCTGTATAATAGCGGCGGACTGTACCCGCCGCTAATAGATACGCCGCTACTCACATTAATTGTTGTAGTGTTTTTTGCTACCATAATCTATAGCTGATTGCATTTAAATTGGTAGCAAAAGAATTTGTGTCATTAAAATTAATTTTATTTTCAATCCAGCAAAATTATTTTACTACCACAATTTGGTAGCAAACAATCGCAAAATTAGTAGCAAATTAATTGTTTTGTACTTAAAAATTCGATACTTTTGCTACTAAATTTGGTAGCAAAATTAATAATAAATTGAATGATTTTTTTAAATAAATAATTTTATTTCATATTTTATTAGTTTTTGAATTTAATTATTTTATCAATTCTATTTTTTTATTATAATAATTACAAAAAAAAAACATTAATAAAATATCAAAATTAATTTTTATAAAATAGATAAACCAAATACAAACTAAAGAAAATATTTAGTACAAAATCAATATAAAATATAATACAAAAACTAACCACATACAAAAATCTACACATGACATCAAAAATTATACTTTTAGTTCATATTTACATATATCAAAAAATTGCCAGCAATATTTGAACACGTCCATTCCATGCTCCCTCTTAAAGGCTCTTTTCATTTCATTGTTTTTAGTTTCAAGAACATTCATTCTTGAAAATACATCAAAAGCATTCACAATTCTAAAAAAAAATCAATAACTATAGCAGTAAAATAAATTTTGTGGACAAATGTAGAGAATTGCAATATCCAATTGATATAAAGCATAAAGAAAAATAAAGGACAAACACTCAGGGCTTGGGGACATTGAATTTCATTATCTCACAAAAGGCTGCATGAAGAAAAACAAAGGCCAATGTGAAGTCATTATTGTGCATACAATGAACAGCTCGCATAAACAAAACTTAAGTAGAAGGTCAATTAGTCGTTAGCCATCTCAACTCAATCCAACAATACCAATATATTTAGAACACTGCCACAATGAGCCAAGTAATATTCAACTTTCATAAATTCTCAACTAGTAATCTAGCAAGGGCAAAACTGCTCCACTTGCTTCTTCGAGCTAGGGCCGCGGCGCCCAAGAACAGGGTGGCGACCCCCAACCCAGAGCCATCCCCCGACACGATTTTCAACATCCCAAAGCCTCCAAAATCATGCCTAAACATTACCAAATCATCAAATCAAAGTTCCCAAGCTTCCTAATGGTCCAAAACCATCAAAACCCAAAGCTCAATCGAACCAAAAACTCAATGATTTACAAAATCCAATTCTAAGCTTAGAAACTCTAACAACTCAAAACTTAAACTTAGTTTACCTTCGATTGGGTTGTTTTCTTTCGAATCCTTCGATTGAGAAGCTTCTAATCTTTCCTAGGATCGCTATGCCTCGATCCTCGCTTGATTCCGACTCCTAGAACTCGAGATCTCTTCAAAAAGGCTTCGAATGGTAAAATGAGCTAACGAAAGAGAGAGGAAATGTTTTCTAATGTACGTTCTATCTGACAAGCTACTTCAAGCTTAAGTAACCTCAAATAAAACCTAGTACTCGGGGTCCCGAAAACACCCCCGAGGACATTATAGTCAAAACTTCCAGAATTTCCTCCTGACCTCAAATACTCCCAATTTATCATCAAATAAACATTCTTATTACCCAATAATTGACCCCGTTATGACAAAACGCTAACTCATAATATAAGATTGTCTCATGCCGAATAGCTCTAACATATCTCCATAATAATGAAATCTCATTCACAAATTACAATATGCACCCAAATATACAAATATGCCCTCAACAAGACAAATTACCAAAATGCCCTTATAATTATAAATACACCCATATGCATGCATTTATCATCATATAATAATATAATTCATATTAACATGCATATAATCATTTAATATCATAATAAATCAATTATGGTCATCCCAGCCTTCTAATTAAGGTCCTAACCCTTATTAGGAAATTCGGGGCATTACAAGGTGAAATTTCTTTTGACAATACTCAAGACAGCCTACATCCTTGAGTCATCCTTGGCACCTCTAGCCGAGCCATCAGACAAAGATACTCCCGAGGAAGTGGAGAAAAGAAGGAAGAGAGAAGAGGACAACCTTCTTTGTAGGGTTCATATCCTTAATGCCCTATCCGATAGGCTATATGACCTCTATACCAATACCAAATCCGCGAAGGAGATTTGGGATGCCTTGGAGAATAAGTACAAGGTTGAGGAAGAAGGTACAAGAAAGTTCTTAATTTCTCAATATTTTGAATTGTCTTTCATTGATGGGAAAACTCTTTTACCTCAAATTCATGAGTTACAAGTGATTGTAAACAAGTTGAAAGTTCTCAAGATTGAGCTTCCTGAGGCCTTTCAAGTTGGTGCAATAGTGGCAAAATTACCACCAACTTGGAGGAGCTATAGGAAAAGAATCCTCCATAAGAATGAGGATTACACTTTGGAAGAGATCCAAAAACACATTAGAATTGAAGAGGAATCGAGAATAAGAGACAAGGGTGTGAATGAGTCTAAAGATGAGACTTTCAAGGCCAATGCGGTTTCACACAAGCATCCAAAGGGCAACAACAACAACAAAAAAGGGTAGTGGGAACCCTTTAGGTCCAAAGAAAGATCATGGACAATTCAAAGACGTGAGAGGCCATTGTTTTGTTTGTGGAAAACCCGAGCACTATGCTAGAGTATGTAGGTACCGAAAGGACCCACATGAGAATGAGGTAAATGCTTTAGAAAAGGAAGAAGAGATCCTAGTATGATTACCATGTTTATGTGCCTTGTGGGGGAAATTTTTATTTTGTAATAAAGCTTGTACTCTTGAAAGCTATCAATACAATTAAAGTATTATTCTATGATGATTCTTTATTTTGCTATGAGACATTTGGGTGAGACATTAACAAAAGTTTCAAAATGAACTTGTTAAAATAATAGGTAAGTGTGTAGACCTATTATTTCATAATGTGATTATTTGTTTGAGAAATTCTCATATTAAATTTGTGTTAAAATTTTTATTTTGTGAAATACATAAAAGAAAGAAACTAAGTAAAAATTTCTTTGAAAGAAGTGTTTCTTGCTTTAGCAAGTAAATAAATCAAGATAAACATTGAGGTTTTATCCTGAGAGTTTATCATGTAGCATAGATGACTCATGATGAACTTTGAGAAACATATATTTATCTTGGAGGATAAATGACTTAATAGAAATGAAGAGATTTCTATTTTAAAGTGATATTTTATTATCATTATGTGAGAAATGTGGGGGTGATGCTCCAAAGTTAATCAATTTATTTTGTTGTTAATCAATTGATTAATTTGGTCATCCTATCAAATAGATGATTTGGAATTCCACATACTAAATCACATTGGCTATATGTGTATAGAATGAACAAATATAGACATGCTTGGTGTCTAAAGTTGTTGTTTTGTAATATTTTGATTCAAGAAGGAATCAATTTAAAACATAAATGAGATTTCTAGAAACAAAATAGGTGTCTAGAATTAATATTCAAATGTTTATCTTGGATATTAAACTATAAAATAGTGGGAGTGTTGACTATGGTCAAAATCACTATTTTAAAGAGGCGATTATTTTAATCAAACTATGGCTAGCAACAAAGTTTGAATAAAATAATGAGAGTGTCTAAGTATGCATACATGAGAAAAGAAATAATTCAAATGGAATCATTTCTACATCTCAAGGGATGGGACTTAGACTCCCTAAAGAGATTCACGGTTGATCGTAACCTATCTTAATACTAGTCACCAAACTAGTATTAGGTTCAATAGGTAATAACAAGTCAATCAAGTGAATAGTAGTAGTACTCAAATTTTGTCCCATCTGAGATATGAGTACTATTTTGTTACCAAAATGAGGGTTGAAACTGAAAGGTTTTTTTTAATAGAACTTAGTCTTGAGAAGACAAGTATTTTAGGGTAACAAAATACTGTAAGAGTTCTACCTATATAGACCTAGGAGTGGTGCCGCCCCTCATGAGAATTGGGAGTCATTCTCAAGAAAAGTCTATGAATGGAATGTGCACATGGCCATTAACGGTGCAAAAGCGAGACATTGAGGTCTCAAGTGAACATAGCAAAGGTGTGTGTGTTATCATCGGTTTGTTATCAAGAGATAGTGGTTCAATGCTTCGGCAACCAAAATTTCAACAAACTTTGTGATAATTACACTAAGGTAAAATTCAAGTCGAAAGACATTTTACTTTATGCACCAATGCAAAGGTTTCTATAGAGAGTGATTATTTAATCAAGTGGGGGAATATTATATTTTAATATAATGTTTGATTGATTAAATAAGTGTTACAGAAAGTGATTATTTAATCTAGTGGAAGAATGTTATATTATTTCATATAATATAATATTAGATTAAATAATGTGACAAAATGTGATTTGCCACACAAATGTGATTTGTCACACCTTGTAACATATTATTGAGAGTCACAAAATTGGACACATTTGTGTGCCCAAATGTGACATATTTTGGAGTTACAAAATCAGTTACAAATTTGTAACTCCCAAATATTACCCAATAATGTGTATATTATATGTTACACATTTGAGATTTGATTTCATAAAGCCATAATGAAATATGGCTGTTGGAGACATGTTTTTAACTCCCAATAGGTGTTTGGAGGTTACAAAATCATGTGGGAAAGGATTTGGGACATTTTGGAACGATTTGGAAAATGACAATTTTTGTGCTAAAACTAGTTTGTGGCCGCGGCCACTGTCTTTCCCTGGCCGCGACCTGGGGGACAAAAGCCAGTGGCCGCATCCACTGATGATCCTGGTCGCGACTAGTGAGGTTGACAACCTATATGGTTTTTCATATTTTTCCAAATTGAACGGTTCTAACATCCCAAATAACTCCGAAATCTCTATTTTAATTACATAAACATCCAATTAAACATTGGTAACAGCCATGGGAGTTGGTGGAATTTGAAATTCAAAGGGTTATCTCAAACTCAATAAATAGGAGCCTAATGCTCACTTGTAAGATACACCATTTTCCATCCACAAAGCACTAGGCTAGAAAATTCACCTTGAGGCTTGATTATTCCAGAAAGCATTTCCAAAAAATTTTTAGAGATCCCTTAGTGCTTGAGTTAGGGGGAAATAAACTTTTGGACAAAGATTTTAAACCTTGTTCAAGTTGGTGATTCCCAACCCTCTTCACTTAGGTTGTGTAAGTGAGAGCTTACTATTGTTGTGTTCTTGCATTTTTCTCTATTTCTTTTCTTCTTATTTTCATTTTCTATTTACTTGTAGCTATTGTTTAGAGTTGTAATCTTCTTTTCTTTTTCAAACACATTTCCTTTACTTGTAACTTTTGTTTAGAGTTGTAATCTTCTTTTCTTTTTCAAACACATTTCCTTTACTTGTAATCTTTTGTTTAGAGTTGTAACACTCTTTTTAATCAATCATTTTTTATTTGTAATATATTTCATAGAGTTGTATTATCTTACCTTTTCCATTGAGGCAATTACATAATTTTCCTAACACCTAAGACATGAGGTAAGGGAGTATTCTCAGTGCATGGCAGTCGAGGAGCGGTTTCCAAAAACTCTGAAGTATGAAAGTGAAAATCTCATTATTATGGAGGATGACGCCAGGCACGTGAGGTACCCCCACAATGACCCTCTGGTCCTTACCATTCAAATCGATAATGCGCGAGTGAAGAGATGCTTGGTGGATATGGGAAGCTCAGTGGACATCAACTACAAATCATCCCTCGAGAAGATGAAACTCATGGTCAAGGACCTAATACCTTATTCTCAAGTGATATAGGGGTTCACAGGAGAATACCTAGCACCAACAGGAACTATCAAACTACTAGTTATTGTGGGAGATGCCCCTAGGCACGAAACTGTGATGACAGAGTTCCTAGTGGTAGATTGCTCATCGACTTGCAATGTAGTGATCGGGAGACCCCTCCTGATGGCATTACATGCAGCAGTGTCTATCTGGCATCTGTCTTTGCAGTTTCCCACAAGAACAAGGCAAGGATGCGTACAGGGGAACCAAAGGGAGACACAAGAATGATACAATACGTCGGTGGTTAAAGCAAAGAAAGGACCATGCGTAAACAACATGGTGGTGACCTGCTGTAAAGAGAATGAAGGAGTCGATGAGGTTGTCAACATGGAAGTTGACGTTGAAGGAAACACTCTACTGGAGCCGGGGGCTCTTTTTAACGAAGATTTGTTATTATAATAAGTTTCCCAAAGCGATGGAAAAGACATTGATCCTCGCTTTGGGAATGACGTCATGGGGGTAGGACCAGTCGAAGATCTTGACGAAGTCCTACTAGATGAGGAGGTCTCGACTAGAGTAATCAAAGGTGGAAATCAAGGCACGGTTGGTAGAATTTTTTAAGAAGAACCAAGACGTCTTTGCCTGGTCACATAAGGACATGGTTGAAATTTCTCCATCCGTGATAAACCATGTCCTCAATGTGGACGAGAACTACCCACCGGTGCAACAAAAGAGGAGATTGCTTGACAAAGACTGATCTTAAGCCTTGAATGAGGAGGTCAAGCGACTCAAGGAAAATGGTTTTATAAGGGAGGCCTACTACCCAGATTGGGTATCAAACCCCGTGTTGGTCCTACTGAGGGGCAGCAAGAAGATCCAATGGACCAAGGAGTGCGAGAAAGCTTTCCAAGCCTTGAAGGAGCATCTCGCTCAACCCCCCGTCCTAGCGAAGCCAATAGATGGTGAAGTGTTATTAATCTATTTGGCAATCATCATGCATGCAATCAGTGTTGCTTTGGTGAAAGAAGAGAACAAGGTACAACACCATGTGTACTATATCAGTAAAAGGCTAGTAGGTGTGGAGTCCATCTATCTCCCTCTTGAAAAGCTAGCTTACTGTTTAGTAATCGCCTCTCGAAAACTGCGTCCATACTTCCAAGCTCACTCAATTCGAGTCCTAACCGATCAATCGCTACGACAAGTTCTTCAGAAGTAAGAGGCCTCGGGCGATTACTAAAATGGGCGGTGGAGTTAGGATAGTTTGATATCATTTATCAGTCAAGGACGGCGATAAAAGGACAAGCATTGGCAGACTTCATAGCCAAGAGCACCAACCTTGAAGACCCTTCCCACCAATCGGAGAATGGAGACACAGAGAAGGAAGGAGATACTCCCATATGGAAGCTATATGTTGATGGAGCATCCAATGAACACAACTCAGGTGCAGGAATGATACTGATCACTCTAGAGAATCATTGAATCCACTGCGCTCTCAGATTTGGATTCAACGCTTCAAACAATGAGGCTGAGTACAATGCATTGCTAGCAGGATTACGCTTATCTCGGGATGTGCACGCAGAATCCCTGGAGATATTCAGCTATTCCCAACTAGTTGTGTATCAGGTACTGGGGGAGTATCAAGCCAAGGGACTTAGATGGTGCAATACCTGAATAAGGTGACGGACTTATTGGCACAGTTCACAAGATACTTGATTACACAAGTCCTGAGGGAGCAGAATGCCAATGTTGGTGCCTTAGCCAAGCTTGCCAGTGCCAAAGACGATGACACCCTGAATGTCATTCCCTTCAAATACTTGGCGGAAAGAAGCATAACCGAGTAGGAGGCACAACCTCTTGAGTTAGGGGACATGTGGATGACACCCATTATCAACTATCTCAACCAAGGAGTAGTACCAAATGATCGGAACAAAGCAAGGAAGGTGGTGAGACAAGTTGCACGATATATGATAGTCCAAGGGGTCCTGTACCGACGAGGGTACTCCCTACCACTGCTAAGGTGTGTTACACCCGACCAGTCAAAACTGTTAATGATTGAGGTAGACGAGGGGTTTTGTGGAAATCACGCTGGGGGACCGAGCCTATCAAAGAAAATCTTAAGGCAAGGATACTTCTGGCCAACGATGAATGAAGATTTTATGTAGTATGTCATAAGATGCCACAAATGTTAGATGTTGTCCAAGGTACCCCAGGCGGCACCTAATGAGTTAACACAAATGCAAAGTCCTTGGCCCTTCGATGTATAGGGAATCGACCTAATCGGGAAGCTACCCACGGGAAGGGGTGGAGTTCAATTGGTTATTGTAGCCATAGACTACTTCACCGAATGGACTGAAGCAGAATCGCTCACTACCATCACCTCGAAGAAAGTCTTAGACTTTGTGGTGAAGAATATTATATGTCAATTCGGTCTACCGAAGAAGATAGTCTTGGACAATAGGACTCAATTTGATAGTGATATGTTCACCAACTTTTGCATGAGGCATGGAATCACAAAGAGCTTTTCCTTTGTAGCACACCCCCAAGCCAATGGTCAAGTAGAAGCAGTGAACAAGACTATCAAAGAAACTTTAAAAAAACCCCTTGAACAAGCCAAAGGAGCTTGGCCAGAAATACTTCCAAAGGTCCTATGGTTACATCGAACAACGGCTCGAACATCAACAAGCCCTACACCATTCTCTTTGGCATTTGGTTATGAAGCCATTTTGCAAGTTGAACTCACTCCTTCATCGCACAGACGAGAGACATATGGTCAAGGGAGGAACCATCAATCAATAAAGGAGTCGCTCGATTTAATCGAAAAATGACAAGAAAAGGCGAGTCTCAGAGTAGCAACACACCAACGAAAAGTGGCCCGACACTTCAACTCTAGGGTGAAAGATCGAAAATTCCAAGTTGGAGACATAGTTTTCAGGAGGGTGTTCCTAAACACTAAGGACACTGCATTAGGGGTACTGGGATCTCATTGGGAAGGGTCATACCTGTTATATTATTTATAATATAATGTAATATTATAATATTTTATAATATAATGTTTTAGGTTAAATTAATGTAGCAAAGAGTGTCACATATTGTAACATATAATAGAGAGTTATAACATTTAGATATATATATATATATATATATATATGAATATCCAAATATGTAACATATTTGGTGTTACGAATTCAGTCACAAATTTGTAACTTCCAAATATTGCTCATTATTGTGTAGATTTGTTGTTACTCAATATTGAGATGAATTTCTTAAAGTCATATATGTAATGGTTGTTAGAGATATGATTTTAACCCCAATAATGTGTTTTGGGGTTAAAAAATCAATTGGGAGTGATTTAGAACCGTTTGGAAAAACAGCACAATTTGGTGTGCTGAAATTTATAAAACGTAATAAAAATGTAATAACTTATTTTTATACTATATAATTTTTCCAATTACTTTTTTTTACTATTGTGTTGTATGATAAACTAAATTTGAAACTATTAGAAAGGCTTAATTTAAAGAAAATAATTAAATAGGCTTAAAATTTTATAAAATTTAGAGACTAGTTACCAAGTTTAAAATTTCAAGAATAAAATAAAATAGTTACTTAAAAATGATATACTTATAATTATTTTACATAAAGAAAATATAAGTCTAACAAAATTCGAAAGTTGAAAAATGCATCTTAAATTAATTTTAAACATAAGTATATCTCTGAAATAAGAATTGCAATTAATGCTCACTTAAGTGTCTTCATTTTTCTCCATACAAGAACAAGATGTAAACCACACAAGTTTTACCAGACCATGAATTCACCTTGCTAGTTTCTCTCATCAATTTTAGTGGAGAAATATGGATTGTGTCATTGATCGATATTATTTGATAAGAAATAGAACGCTCAATTATGATTAAAAAAAAATATATAGCAAATCACATTGTGAGCTGTTTGACACTCATTTTTCCCAAGCCATAAAAATATTAGAGTTCATAAAAACAAAGCAAATAACTTCATGAGCTGTTTGACACTTATTTTCTTTGAGTCATAAAAATATTAGAGTTTGTCGTAACATATACTATATTATAATATTTTTCATTGGTAACAAGTAATTATAAAAAAAAATTATGATTAAAAAACAAAGACAAAAAATGAGTTGTACAAACGTATATGCTTCACCTGCATTAATAGAGACTTGGGCAATAAAAAAATAAAATGTCCTTTCCACAGTACTACCGTGTTGTGTGGTGTTAATACCCGCATCCATAAATCCATAAATAAAGTCTTATTCACAAAATAAAAGTAATAATATATAAATCCATAAATAAATTTAAACAAAAAGTGCTTGTCCAAAGACTTGTAATCGCACTAATACCCAATTATATATTAATTAAATTAATTTCAATTGCTCCTTGAAAAACGCGTACAAGTGATTTTTTTTTTTCAGAAGATGATAATGATAGTTTTGACATATCGATGAAAAAACACTTTGATTGCAAAGACATAAATCAGAAATTAAAATCGAGAAATAATGAAAATATTGAGGCAATAATTTATTATAGGGCACGACTTTTTACCATCTATATATCAATGTCGCGTAAGAACACTGAATTAATAATACACTTTCGTGCAAGTCTATTGACTCGTTCAATTTCAAAAGCTATAATATACCTAAATATGTACATTCACCTTGAAAACATTATGTTCATGAATATGATGATAGTTGCAGTGCTTCTCTTCTTGCTGGCTTGTACGGCTAATCATGTAGTGGCTAACGAGGAAAGTAGCAGTGCCAGTGTGAATGATCAAGCTCAGTGCATAGAGAAAGAAAGAGAAGCTCTCCTCAGCTTTAAGAGAGTTGTAGATCCAGGTAACATTCTCTCCTCTTGGATAATCAATAATAGCACAAACCAAAACTGTTGCAATTGGATAGGTATCACTTGTGATAACCGAACCAATCATGTCATTAAGATTGTTATTGGCCATGTTTCTTATGTTAATACTGATGGTTATGAGTATGCAATCGGTGGTGAGATTGGCTCCTCCTTAGTTGAGCTACAGAAGCTGCAGTACCTGGACTTTAATGGGAACAACTTCAGTGGAATACCAAAGTTTATTGGAGCTTTAATAGATCTCATATATCTTGATCTTGGCCGAAATCCTATGAGGGGAGCTATTCCTTCCGAGCTTGGAAATCTTACCAAACTGCAATATCTTGATCTTTCAAGCTATTCTAGCCGAGATCTTTCACATAATAATCAAATGATTGCTGAAAATTTTGGATGGCTCTCACGCCTCACTTCTTTGAAGACATTCAGACTCAAGAGTGCCAATTTTACAAGAGCCGGCCTTCAATCTTTCAAAATTCCATCATCCTTACTAAGCTTAGAGGTATCATATTGTTTACTCCCCAAGATCGATTCTTCTCTGTCCTTTTCAAATTCATCAAATTTTCTCGAAACTCTTTCCCTAACACACAACTCTATCCATCCCACGGCAATTAGCTGGTTTTTAAATTCTACTGTGAACCTTGTTGATATGACCCTCGCAAACAACATCATAAATGGTTTCTTTCCAGACTCCTTCGGCCATAAAGATTATCTTATAAATGTTGATTTATCAGATAACGAAGTTGGAAGTGGGTTACCGAAATTCTTGGGGAATCTTACCAACCTAAAAGTCTTAGACATTTCTTCTAACAATCTTGGTGGAACCGTACATGATATTTTCGAGATCCTATCATCTTCAACTAAGAATTCCTTGGAGATTTTGCGTTTGAGTTCTAACCAACTTCGAGGATTATTACTTCTTGATGATAAGAAAACTTTCCCATCTTTGACGCTTTTAGACCTTAGTTATAATATGGTTGAAGGTCCTTTTCCCAATGGTTTTAGTAGATTTCCAAATCTTCGTGAGTTGTATTTAGACTACAACAACCTCACTGGTCTATTGCCTGATCTTTCTTCAATGCCCAACTTGACAGCCTTCAGTGCAAATAATATTAAGTTCAATGGTACTTCATTTGATAGTATTGGTGAGCTTTATTTTCTTGAGAGGTTAGATGTCTCTTCGAATTCTCTCACAGGGGTCATATCTGAAGTTAACTTACGTTGTCCTAATTTGAAAGAGCTAGACTTATCCTATAACTCTTTGACAATGAAATTTCAATCCAATTGGGTTCCCCCATTTCAACTGAAATCCATAAGGCTCTCTTCTTGTAAGTTAGGTCCTCAATTCCCTCGTTGGCTCCAAACACAATTCAACCTCACACACCTAGACATTTCCAATACTGAAATTTCTGGTGATCTTCCTAGTCAGTTCGGTAATATGACTTCCAAGCTGTTTACTTTAAGTATCTCTTACAATCTTCTTAGTGGCACCGTGCCAAAATTGTCACTACGATCTCTCTCTACAGTTGACTTGAGTTTCAACCAATTCCAAGGCTCTGTTCCACCTTCTCTGTCCAATGCAACTTATTTGTATCTGTCCAATAATAACTTCAATGATTGTGTGTCTTTTCTCTGTGAAGCGAGAGAGGTTTCGACAGGTTTTCTTGACCTTTCCAATAATCAGTTAATCGGAAGGCTTCCTGATTGTTGGGAGAATTTTAACACTCTTTGTGTTTTAAAGTTGAGCAACAACAACTTTTTTGGAGAGATCCCAAGCTCAATTGGTTCTAGTTCAACTAGATTTCAGACTCTACAATTGAGGCATAATAACTTCTCAGGATCTTTGCCTTCTTCATTGAAAAACTGCAGTGAGCTTCTAGTTTTGGATTTGGGACATAATAATTTGGAAGATATAGTACCATGGTGGATAGGTGAAAGATTAACAAAGTTGGTTTTTCTTAGTCTCAAATCAAATAAATTCTACGGATATGTACCATCAAATCTTTGTCATCTTACTAAGCTTCAAATATTGGATCTCTCCCAAAATAATTTGTCTGGAGCCATCCCTTCATGCCTTGAGAATTTCACCTCAATGGTACTTCAACAAAAATTTGACGATCATATCACCAGCACAATAGTTTTCAAGACTGGTCCGCTTGAAAGTACCTTATTTGGTCGTTTTCAAAACAATGCATGGATCATTTGGAAAGGAGTAGAGTATGAATACGGTAAGATTCTTGGATTGCTAAGAATTATTGATCTTTCAAGCAACAAATTGAATGGAAATATCCCATTTGAAGCAACTAGTCTTGTACAATTGGTTCAGCTAAATCTATCAAGAAACGAATTGAGTGGAAGCATTCCAGAGAATATAGGGAACTTGACTAAGCTAGAATCATTGGATTTGTCTCACAATAAGCTTTCAGGGAAGATTCCCACAAGCCTGGCTGAAGTAACTTTGTTGAATTACTTGGATTTATCAAATAATAGATTATTAGGGAGAATCCCTGCAAGTACTCAATTACAAAGCTTTAACGCTTCTTCGTACCTTGATAATCTTGCACTGTGTGGACTTCCTCTAACAAGCTTTTGCCCCGGAGATGAGACACTATTGCTTTAAAAAATAAATAATAGTTTTAAAAAGATAATGAAAACATATTATATATTAAAATAATAGTTAGCAAAGTCAAAACAAGGCAGGCAGTGGCAGTGGGTGATCTCTTGCGAAAGTATTGAAGCCACCGCAGTAGACTTCTTCAATAGGTT
This sequence comes from Humulus lupulus, assembly GCF_963169125.1. NCBI lineage: Eukaryota > Viridiplantae > Streptophyta > Magnoliopsida > Rosales > Cannabaceae > Humulus > Humulus lupulus. The sequence goes on from NC_084798.1 coordinate 7,611,020, forward strand.
AGTGGGTGTTTTCCTTTTTCCCCTTCTCTGTAGCATGCATGTGTTTTTGATGCTTTCTTTATGGTGTCTGGGTATTGATTTTGTGGAATCATGACTTTGAATGTGAGACTAATTTCCTTTTAGACATTTAATAAAAAAACAAAAGTATTTACAATTTTTTAGAACACCAAAGTATACTTTAATAATCCAAAAGTTCTTGTTTAATATATTTTAACGGTTCGGTTTGTTTGGGTTTTTGAAATATACTTTTCAAATGTTATGTGTATGAAGAAAGTTCATGTTATTTATTTGATTTTTTCTTCTGTGTTTGTGTTTACTTATGCATTGGAGCAGGGGAGACATGATACTGCATACAGGTGTTACAACTGATCAGATTGAACCAGAATCATTTGATGTTAATGAAAATGATTCATTGCCCCCCTGTTGCACCAGAATTTGGCAGGTTAATTTCAACCAATATGACCTGGCATCTCGGTGGAAATTTCACCACAGGAGCATTATCAAATGTTGTCCCGAGAAGGCAAAAATATACAACTTGTGAGATGAGCATAATTGAAGCAAACGAGGAATCTCTGTCAATTCCAACAGATGAGCATAGTTGAAGCAAATGAGGAATCTTTGATAAACTATTGTGGCAATAGGTTACAACTTAAACAATACAAGACAGCATAAATTAAGATGAAATACACAAACTGAGAGGATCGATCGTCCTATGAAGTACGTACATACACATAGAGAAATACATGTTATCAGTAGATATCTTTATTAGTTGGTCCACTTCATGATGCTCTTCTTCAGTCTCCCAATTCTCACTTCTACTCTCACAAGAATCCAATCCATGGTGTTTTCAGTGAAACAAAAAAAAGCATGCCTCCAGTTTCTGTTGAAAACCAGACTCCCAATTACTCCCCATAATCCAGCTGCATATCCAAGTGTTACCACAGAGTAAAACCATATTCTTTCGATCCTACTATCTTTGTAGTCGTCATCATCTTCGTGGGCATTTTTTCTTCGATCATCATCTCCAAAACATTTCTTTGGCAATGGGGTTCCACATAGTTCATCGTTGCCAGCATATATATTTGGATCATTCAGTGTTTGAAGTTGAGGTCCTGTTGGAATTTTGCCTGACAAATTGTTGTAAGACAAGTCGAGCTTGTCTAGTGATAACAATTTGGACATACTTTGTGGAATTTCACCAAAAAGTTTGTTGTTTGAAAGGTCAAGAGACTCCAAGGACTTCAACTCTTCAATATTGTTAGGAATATTGCCTGACAAATGATTATGGGACAAATTCAAACCACGCAAGGCAGATAGCAAACATAGCTCTTTTGGAATTATCCCAACTAGCTTATTGCTTGAGAGGTCCAAATTATCAAGAAGTAGCAGTGTTTTTGTATACTCTAAGTCTCTTCCTTTTATCACTTGTGAAACCTTCGCATCACCCATACTTCCATTCACTTGTGGATAATCTTTTACCATCATTCCAGTGAGTTTTCCAAAGCAATGAGGAATTTCTCCTCTCAAATTGTTATTTGCAAGGTCTAAAATGCTCAGTGCCAAGAGCTTGCAAAAATTTAAAGGGATACTTCCACTAAACATATTCTTGCGGAACCTCAAAATTATTATGTCCCGGAAGCTATGTCCTCCAATCCAAGTTGGTAGAGGTCCTGAAAAGTTATTGTCGCCAAGATCAAGAAGCATCATTTCAGAACAACCCCTCAAAGCCAATGGAAGTTCCCCATTAAAGTTATTATTATTCATATGCAATCGCGACAGTTGTGATAAGTTCCCCATTGAGCTTGGAATAGTCCCTGACAACTTATTGTGTGATAGATTGATGACATCCACGGTTTGGCTCCCTCTCCAACAATTAGGCAATATCCCAGAAAACTTGTTTCTCGAAAGATCTAGTTCTTGCAAAGATTCTAGTTCACATAATGACTCTGGAAGTGAACCATTTATCAGATTGTTGCCAAGATATAGATACCACAGAATAGACAAAGAACCAATATTCACAGGTAGGTGCCCGCTGATTTGGTTCATAGAGAGATCCAGAGAGCTGATGCTTGACATGTTCTGAAGCCATTTTGGAAATGTTCCAATAATATTAGCATTTGAGAGATTCAATTCAAAGACTTCCCTTTGTGTCTGAAGCCATTGGGGGACTCCATGAGACCCTACAACTTTGCAAGAGGCCATGTTGATGTAATAGAGACTAAAAGGAGGGATCCAATTTGAATTAACTTGGCACGAGAAATTGTTGGAATCAATGAGCAACCTTTCCAACCTTGTAAGGTTAGCAAAGTGATCCTCGGATACAATACCTTCCAATAAATTTGATGAGATATCCAAGGATTGTAGGAATTCTAATTTTCCAATTGATTTAGGCAAGCTTCCATTTAATTGATTTCTAGAAAGATCTATAACCCTCACCAATGACAATTTTCCCAGTGTTTTTGGAATGACCCCATTCAAATTGTTATATGACAAATATAACTCCTCTAATACCGATAATTTTCCCAATGTTTCTGGAATGACCCCATTCAAATTGTTATATGACAAATATAACTCCTCTAATACCGATAATTTTCCCAATGTTTCTGGAATGACCCCATTCAAATTGTTAGATGACAAATGTAGCCACTTTAATACTGATAATTTTCCCAATGTTTCTGGAATGACCCCACTCAAATTGTTAGATGACAAATGTAGCCACTTTAATACTGATAATTTTCCCAATGTTTCTGGAATGACCCCACTCAAATTGTTAGATGACAATTCTAGCCACTTTAATACTGATAATTTTCCCAATGTTTCTGGAATGACCCCATTCAAATTGTTAGATGACAAATCTAGCCTCTTTAATACTGACAATCTTCCCAAAGATTCTGGAATTGACCCTATTAATTGATTGACGGATAGATCTAATACTTTCAAAAATGAAAGTTTTCCAATTGATGATGGTATTGGACCATGAAATAAATTCTGGGAAAGGCCAAGGTATCTTGAAAATTTTAGTTGCTCTGACCAATCAGGCAAAGGACCACCCATTTCGTTATGCTCTAAATGTAATATCTCTAGATTATATTTGACACATTTTCTTGAATTTCGATGAGGCTCTAACACTTCTCTAATTTTGTTAAATGACAAATCTAATACCTTCAAGGAACAAGCATTATTTATTATGTACAGCAAGCCACCTTCTCCTTCAAAGCTATCATAATTATTCGATGCCAGATTAAGGTAAACAAGGCTCTTAAGATCACCCAACCAGGTTGGAATTGAGGAACTAGTAGCATAGAAGGTGAACGAAAGATCAAGTACTTCAAGAGAAGTCAGATTTTTTAGAACATTAAGAATTGAACTTTCAAGTTGATTCCCGGAAAGGTCTAGATATCGAACACTAGCAGAGAAGGTGGAATTGATCGAACGCCAAGGAAAATTGACCATATTTAATCCACAAACAGATAGGCTGATATGTGACAGAGAAGGAAGGTTGGTAAGTACCTGCATTAAATCTGATGCATTCGAACAACTTACCGAATTCAGATCAAGGTATTGGAGAGACAAAAGATTTGAAGCCCACTGGAAAGTACGAGTACTAACATCATAAAGACCTCGAAGATCAAGCACTTGCAAGCTAGTAAGATTTGCAAATTGAAGAGAAATCAATCCACCCAAATATGCATGAGACAGATTTAGATACTTTAGATTCTTCATTGAGCCAAAGAAGTTGGGAATCTTGCTATAACTGAAGTTGTTTCCGCTGAGATCCAAGTAGTTGAGATGTTGCAGCTCCAACAAATTAGAGCTCAACTCATTAGCTTGTAAGTCAGGCAGATGAGTAGTATCATCAGAATAAGGTGAAAATGGATAATCCATTGATGAGGATCTGAGATGAAGCTTGACAACATGACCCGTGGTTTCATTGCAGGCTACTCCTTTCCATTGGCAGCAATCTTGACCTTGCCAGGAGGACAACTTGTGTGAAGGATCTTGAAAGCTTTGTTTCAAGTTTAGGAGAGCTTGTCTCTCTTTTTCGATGCAGCCAAAGGTAATACCACTCATGTTTGATATGCATACACAGAGAAGAACCAGGAAGAATAACATTTCTGTGCTACGATGCCTCCCCATGTTTAAACCAAAACAGGCTTTCACTTGGTCTCTGTGCTACAAAACAGTGCATAATATAGACTTGTTTGCCAAAAGCTATGATTAATAAATACATGATAGTGTAATAGTGCCAAATTACATAAATTCATATGTATAAAATATTATTATTATTATATATAATAATCTTAATTTTTATGAAATTTTGGTAAAACAAATATTTAGTAATTAGATTAATATAAATTTAATTGTTATAAAATATAATTATTATAATAATATATATTACATAATCTTAATTTTTATTAAAAAAATTATCATTTGTATTTAAAAAGAAAACATGCTATTTTTTATTATTTAATCTAACTTATATAAATATATATTCATATTAAATAACAATAAACATTATAAATACATTATATATTAGTGTCATGCGTGTAGAACTAGAATGATTGTATAACTATATAAAAAGTTATAATAACATTTCTCTTTTATAAAGAATAAACAAGTTTTTTCTCTAATTATTTAAGTGTACGCTTTAAATAATATCATAAATGTTTTGTACCTTAAATATGATAGTTTATTGTCATCTAAAAAGTTATCAAATTATTAAAACTAACCAAACGTGTATTACATATTGCTTGCACCTAGTAAAATTATAATACAAGAGAATTGAATAATTTTCATTTATTTAATATGATTATTTGAATATAATATGTGAAATTATGCATTAGGTACTTTTGTTTTTATAGAGTATACACCTGTATTACCATTTATTATTAATAATATTCATTTAGTATCCTTAATATAGAAAATTAGTTAAAATAGTACCTTTTGTTTGAATTTGGTCTACAAATTTTTCAAAAAATTTATTTTGGAATTGGTTTATTTTAGTTTTAAGTATAAATCTAATAAATTATTTGATTTAATTAAGTTTTAATTATATTTATATTTTTGTAAAAATATGGTTTTAATTATATTATAATTTTTTTTAAAAAAAAAGTATAAGATGGAACAATTAGAACATGCACATGTCAAGATATTTTTTTCAAATCAATTAATTAAAGTTGTTGACCAAATTTTAAACTTATGAGAATTATTGATAATAGAAGGTATGAAAATTATACTTTCAAAAAACAATGAATACCATGACAATACATACCCATAAAATATTAATGTAAATGTAATTTTCAATTGAAAAAAATGATATTCTCCCTCAACTAAAAGGCACCTATTTTATAATATAGGGTAGACTATTTTATATTTTGAGTAGTGTTGGAGTTGGAGACCACATAGTAATGCCTAATAACAATGCTTTTTATATTATAAAGACCCAAAATGTCAAAAATACACATGCTTTCTGTTTTCAATATATATAGCAAAAAATATTAACTTCCTACGGAGAAGGCATTAAAATGAGGACGTTTCCAAAGAATCTCTCTACTTACTTTACTTGATTGAGATATAAAATATTCTTAATTTCTTATTATTCTTTACCTAATTACAATATTATGTTTGAAGTTTAATTAACCATATGATCTTTTATATATAAACATTAGACAAGACACTCTAAAAGTGTAAATAACACTTTATAATCTTCGGTAATAAAACTTCACTATGAAACATATCAAATCAACATATATATACTAAAGAAAAAAAAAATAGGTAAACTGCGTAAAAATGTAACATGTTATTTTGAACTGTTCTAATGAAAAAAAATGCAATCGTTATTTATAGATATAAGAAAATATATATACACAATCCAAATATTGAATAAAACTGTAATGAGGATCGAAAATAGAGATCGTACCTTCAGCCAAGTGGCCTGAAAACTCAAAATTATAGACGCGCTTTTTCTTTCTTCTATGTTCTTCTAAGTTCTCTAACACTCTTATAGTAGTTGTTATGTTGTAACTTTCTGAATTGAGTGACTGAACCTAGCAAACAAAACACACTATTTATAACCAAGCTTTCCATTGGAACTTTTGGAGCGGCTACATTATTAATTGAATACATGTTTTTCCAGGAAATTACATTGAGACATGATTCTTTAATAATAATATTTTAATGACAAAAAAATATTTGGACCACCTGTTTTTGGAAAATGAAAGGCTTTGGTTACTTCTCTCACTTGGTCCATACATTTGATATTATCATATTTTCATGTACAAAAACATAAGTAAGATAATGCCCAACAAGAAAAATTGTGAAGTATACACAACCTATCATATTTTCATGTACAAAAACATACAGTATTGCCTTTGTGACAACCCATTGCCTTTCCTAAACGGTGACTAATTAACACTGTTTAGAAGAAATTATTAAAGTCATGTTTTTAGTGGGATCGGGTTCTTTCCAAGTCTATTAATGAGCATTACTTTGATTCAAAATCTTGTTTTTGGTGGGGTTTCTTTCTAAGTCTTTTGATGAGCGCTTTGATTAAGTTTATGATTGACCTATTATTTTATTTTGTGGGGTTTTCACCTTAAAAAGTACAATATTTAGTGCTTATCATCAATGATAATATTTTTTTATTGATTTGAGTGCGTACTTACTACTCTAACAGTCAAGTCGTTACTACTCATCATTCACTAGTTTTATTTTATTTTTCTTGACGGGAAAAACTTGTACGGTCAAACCATGAGTGACGAAAAAATTCCTCAACAAATTCTAAAATACTCAGTGATTAAACTAATTTCTACAAAGAAACTTCTCATATCTTTCTTCATTAGAAAGACTTACAAAGTTGTTAAACATAAAATATCGTGTTATATTATTAGTGGGATTTCCTTTTAATCACCGTAGTGTCGTTTTCAAAAATATGAGATGACTCAATTATTTTTTGTCATCTGTCAATCTAAAAAACTGTTTTAAAAAACAATCTCTGTCTTGCTAAGTAATTTACTAAAATGTCATTTAAGTAACTACCATGTATTTACATTTTTTGAAGTTTGTTCTTCCCCTAAAAAAGTCTACATTAAAAAAAACAAATAATTATGAAACAAACCATTTGATAACTCTTTGTTTTCAAAACTATATAGTGAGGATTCAATTTTTTTGTGTAATTAAAATAATGTAATTGATAAACCATAAACAATACTTCAAAAAAAAATCAAATAAATTATAAACAATAGAACTCACAAAATTTAATGTATACATTTTACTCTTTATCATGTCCCTAAAATTTTAATATATATGATATTTTCTAATCGTTATTACAGTTGTAATTTCTTCTCATATATTATTTATATGTACATTTATTATTTTAATCTTTAATGTAAATATATATTATTTTTGGCGTGTGAAGAAATCTTAACTTAATTTTTTATATATCAGTATTTATTGTAGATATAGTAAATATCTCAATTAGAAAATTTTGAATAATTTACAATTTTAAAATCAGATTTCAAAAAAAATTATTTCACACGCATAAAATACAAACTTCAAAACAATATGTTTATGTACTTTGGATACATAGACAGGTTAAAAAGAAATTAATATAAAAAATAAAGATCGTAAAAAATATTAAGAAGAAATTAAAATAGAAAACTTTTTAATTTTTTTTATATGAATAAGGAGGCTAAATATATATTTTGATTCTAATAGCATAATCTTGATAATATTTTTATTCATTTGTCTTCATATACATGGTTTCTACTTTAATATATTTAATTATTATATTTATTAATTGATGAAAGCTTTAATCGATATTTGTAGAGTTGATTATATATTTATAATTAAAATCACAGAATTATTTGTCAAAATTTAAATTACAAAATTATTAAATTTAGTTTTGATTTTTACAAATATGTCATATGGGGCAAATATAGTTAAATATTGACATCAAAATTATTATATTTAGTTTTTTTTTTATGAAAATGTAATAAAAAGCTAGGGATACCAGTGCATAAGAATTATTCAATAATTATAATGTACATTGTTTTAAATTTTTAGTTACTCTTTCATAAAAATCAACATAAACATATATATTTTAAAATAATATTTACCAATCGGTCCTCTTATAAAATTATAATTTGTTGGTCAAATCATCAAACAAAAAGTCAGTCAACAATAATATTTCAATAAAATAAAACACCATTAATTATGTGTTAATGGTGTTCCTTTATTAGACTCTTGGATGAGCACTTCGATGTATTTAATTATTCCTTTATAGATTTATTATTTTTATATTGTGGGTGCTATTCTATTTTATTTTACTTTAGTAACAAATTAAAGTTCATGATGAACATATTATACTAAATTCTTTTATGTGTTAATGCTCAGTATCTTTCTACGACAAAATAATAACTGGGAATATTGGAATGATATTTTAATATTATATATTATATCATCCTAATATTATATACAAAGCATTACTATTTGGAATTTTATGTTGTGCATATTGTGATTTGGTAGCAGGTTCGTAGCTAAAACTCCGCTGCAAAAGATTTTTTTCTACCAAGAAATGTTGTCGCTAATTATTCTTATTTGCTACTAATTTCTTATTAGCAAAAAATATTAAATCTAGTAGCTAAAACACTACTTTATTATATGAGACTACTAGAGCTTTTTTGCTACCATAATCTATAGCTGATTGCATTTAAATTGGTAGCAAAAGAATTTGTGTCATTAAAATTAATTTTATTTTCAATCCAGCAAAATTATTTTACTACCACAATTTGGTAGCAAACAATCGCAAAATTAGTAGCAAATTAATTGTTTTGTACTTAAAAATTCGATACTTTTGCTACTAAATTTGGTAGCAAAATTAATAATAAATTGAATGATTTTTTTAAATAAATAATTTTATTTCATATTTTATTAGTTTTTGAATTTAATTATTTTATCAATTCTATTTTTTTATTATAATAATTACAAAAAAAAACATTAATAAAATATCAAAATTAATTTTTATAAAATAGATAAACCAAATACAAACTAAAGAAAATATTTAGTACAAAATCAATATAAAATATAATACAAAAACTAACCACATACAAAAATCTACACATGACATCAAAAATTGTACTTTTAGTTCATATTTACATATATCAAAAAATTGCCAGCAATATTTGAACACGTCCATTCCATGCTCCCTCTTAAAGGCTCTTTTCATTTCATTGTTTTTAGTTTCAAGAACATTCATTCTTGAAAATACATCAAAATCATTCACAATTCTAAAAAAATTCAATAACTATAGCAGTAAAATAAATTTTGTGGACAAATGTAGAGAATTGCAATATCCAATTGATATAAAGCATAAAGAAAAATAAAGGACAAACACTCAGGGCTTGGGGACATTGAATTTCATTATCTCACAACAAGCTGCATGAAGAAAAACAAAGGCCAATGTGAAGTCATTATTGTGCATACAATGAACAGCTCGCATAAACAAAACTTAAGTAGAAGGTCAATTAGTCGTTAGCCATCTCAACTCAATCCAACAATACCAATATATTTAGAACACTGCCACAATGAGCCAAGTAATATTCAACTTTCATAAATTCTCAACTAGTAATCTAGCAAGGGCAAAACTGCTCCACTTGCTTCTTCGAGCTAGGGCCGCGGCGCCCAAGAACAAGGCCGCGACCCCCAACCCAGAGCCATCCCCCGACACGATTTTCAACATCCCAAAGCCTCCAAAATCATACCTAAACATTATCAAATCATCAAATCAAAGTTCCCAAGCTTCCTAATGGTCCAAAACCATCAAAACCCAAAGCTCAATCGAACCAAAAACTCAATGATTTACAAAATCCAATTCTAAGCTTAGAAACTCTAAAAACTCAAAACTTAAACTTAGTTTACCTTCGATTGGGTTGTTTTCTGTCGAATCCTTCGATTGAGAAGCTTCTAATCTTTCCTAGGATCGTTACGCCTCGATCCTCGCTTGATTCCGACTCCTAGAACTCGAGATCTCTTCAAAAAGGCTTCGAATGGTAAAATGAGCTAACGAAAGAGAGAGGAAATGTTTTCTAATGTACGTTCTATCTGACAAGCTACTTCAAGCTTAAGTAACCTCAAATAAAACCTAGTACTCGGGGTCCCGAAAACACCCCCGAGGACATTATAGTCAAAACTTCCAGAATTTCCTCCTGACCTCAAATACTCCCAATTTATCATCAAATAAACATTCTTATTACCCAATAATTGACCCCGTTATGACAAAACGCTAAATCATAATATAAGACCGTCTCATGCCGAATAGCTCTAACATATCTCCATAATAGTGAAATCTCATTCACAAATTACAATATGCACCCAGATATACAAATATGCCCTCAACAAGCCAAATTACCAAAATGTCCTTATAATTATAAATACACCCATATGCATGCATTTATCATCATATAATAATATAATTCATATTAACATGCATATAATCATTTAATATCATAATAAATCAATTATGGTCATCCCAGCCTTCTAATCAAGGTCCTAACCCGTATTAGGAAATTCAGGGCATTACAAGGTGAAATTTCTTTTGACAATACTCAAGATAGCCTACATCCTTGAGTCATCCTTGGCACCTCTAGCCGAGCCATCCGACAAAGATACTCCCGAGGAAGTGGAGAAAAGAAGGAAGAGAGAAGAGGACAATCTTCTTTGTAGGGTTCATATCCTTAATGCCCTATCCGATAGGCTATATGACCTCTATACCAATACCAAATCCGCGAAGGAGATTTGGGATGCCTTGGAGAATAAGTACAAGGTTGAGGAAGAAGGTACAAGAAAGTTCTTAATTTCTCAATATTTTGAATTTTCTTTCATTGATGGGAAAACTCTTTTACCTCAAATTCATGAGTTACAAGTGATTGTAAACAAGTTGAAAGTTCTCAAGATTGAGCTTCCCGAGGCCTTTCAAGTTGGTACAATAGTGGCAAAATTACCACCAACTTGGAGGAGCTATAGGAAAAGAATCCTCCATAAGAATGAGGATTACACTTTGGAAGAGATCCAAAAACACATTAGAATTGAAGAGGAATCGAGAATAAGAGACAAGAGTGTGAATGAGTCTAAAGATGAGACTTTCAAGGCCAATGCGGTTTCACACAAGCATCCAAAGGGAAACAACAACAACAACAACAAAAAATGGTAGTGGGAACCCTTTAGGTCCAAAGAAAGATCATAGACAATTCAAAGACGTGAGAGGCCATTGTTTTGTTTGTGGAAAACCCGAGCACTATGCTAGAGTATGTAGGTACCGAAAGGACCCACATGAGAATGAGGTAAATGCTTTAGAAAAGGAAGAAGAGATCCTAGTATGATTACCATGTTTATGTGCCTTGTGGGGGAAATTTTTATTTTGTAATAAAGCTTGTACTCTTGAAAGCTATCAATAAAATTAAAGTATTATTCTATGATGATTCTTTATTTTGCTATGAGACATTTGGGTGAGACATTAACAAAAGTTTCAAAATGAACTTGTTAAAATAATAGGTAAGTGTGTAGACCTATTATTTCATAATGTGATTATTTGTTTGAGAAATTCTCATATTAAATTTGTGTTAAAATTTTTATTTTGTGAAATACATAAAAGAAAGAAACTAAGTAAAAATTTCTTTGAAAGAAGTGTTTCTTGCTTTAGCAAGTAAATAAATCAAGATAAACATTGAGGTTTTATCCTGAGAGTTTATCATGTAGCATAGATGACTCATGATGAACTTTGAGAAACATATATTTATCTTGGAGGATAAATGACTTAATAGAAATGAAGAGATTTCTATTTTAAAGTGATATTTTATTATCATTATGTGAGAAATGTGGGGGTGATGCTCCAAAGTTAATCAATTTATTTTGTTGTTAATCAATTGATTAATTTGGTCATCCTATCAAATAGATGATTTGGAATTCCACATACTAAATCACATTGGCTATATGTGTATAGAATGAACAAATATAGACATGCTTGGTGTCTAAAGTTGTTGTTTTGTAATATTTTGATTCAAGAAGGAATCAATTTAAAACATAAATGAGATTTCTAGAAACAAAATAGGTGTCTAGAATTAATATTCAAATGTTTATCTTGGATATTAAACTATAAAATAGTGGGAGTGTTGACTATGGTCAAAATCACTATTTTAAAGAGGCGACTATTTTAATCAAACTATGGCTAACAACAAAGTTTGAATAAAATAATGAGAGTGTCTAAGTATGCATACATGAGAAAAGAAATAATTCAAATGGAATCATTTCTACATCTCAAGGGATGGGACTTAGACTCCCTAAAGAGATTCACGGTTGATCGTAACCTATCTTAATACTAGTCACCAAACTAGTATTAGGTTCAATAGGTAATAACAAGTCAATCAAGTGAATAGTAGTAGTACTCAAATTTTGTCCCATCTGAGATATGAGTACTATTTTGTTACCAAAATGAGGGTTGAAACTGAAAGGTTTTTTTTAATAGAACTTAGTCTTGAGAAGACAAGTATTTTAGGGTAACAAAATACTGTAAGAGTTCTACCTATATAGACCTAGGAGTGGTGCCGCCCCTCATGAGAATTGAGAGTCATTCTCAAGAAAAGTCTATGAATGGAATGTGCACATGGCCATTAACGGTGCAAAAGCGAGACATTGAGGTCTCAAGTGAACATAGCAAAGGTGTGTGTGTTATCATCGGTTTGTTATCAAGAGATAGTGGTTCAATGCTTCGGCAACCAAAATTTCAACAAACTTTGTGATAATTACACTAAGGTAAAATTCAAGTCGAAAGACATTTTACTTTATGCACCAATGCAAAGGTTTCTATAGAGAGTGATTATTTAATCAAGTGGGGGAATATTATATTTTAATATAATGTTTGTATGATTAAATAAGTGTTACAGAAAGTGATTATTTAATCTAGTGGAGGAATGTTATATTATTTCATATAATATAATATTAGATTAAATAATGTGACAAAATGCGATTTGCCACACAAATGTGATTTGTCACACCTTGTAACATATTATTGAGAGTCACAAAATTGGACACATGTGTGTGCCCAAATGTGACATATTTTGGAGTTACAAAACCAGTTACAAATTTGTAACTCCCAAATATTACCCAATAATGTGTATATTATATGTTACACATTTGAGATTTGATTTCATAAAGCCATAATGAAATATGGCTGTTGGAGACATGTTTTTAACTCCCAATAGGTGTTTGGAGGTTACAAAATAATGTGGGAAAGGATTTGGGATGTTTTGGAACGATTTGGAAAATGACAATTTTTGTGCTAAAACTAGTTTGTGGCCGCGGCCACTGTCTTTCCCTGGCCGCGGCCTGGGGGACAGAAGCCAGTGGCCGCATCCACTGATGATCCTGGTCGCGACTAGTGAGGTTGACAACCTATATGGTTTTTCATATTTTTCCAAATTGAACGGTTCTAACATCCCAAATAACTCCCAAATCTCTATTTTAATTACATAAGCATCCAATTAAACATTGGTAACAGCCATGGGAGTTGGTGGAATTTGAAATTCAAAGGGTTATCTCAAACTCAATAAATAGGAGCCTAATGCTCACTTGTATGATACACCATTTTCCATCCACAAAGCACTTGGCTAGAAAATTTACCTTGAGGCTTGATTATTCCAGAAAGCATTTCCAAAATTTTTTTAGAGATCCCTTAGTGCTTGAGTTAGGGGGAAATAAACTTTTGGACAAAGATTTTAAACCTTGTTCAAGTTGGTGATTCCCAACCCTCTTCACTTAGGTTGTGTAAGTGAGAGCTTACTATTGTTGTGTTCTTGCATTTTTCTCTATTTCTTTTCTTCTTATTTTCATTTTCTATTTACTTGTAACTATTGTTTAGAGTTGTAATCTTCTTTTCTTTTTCAAACAAATTTCCTTTACTTGTAACTTTTGTTTAGAGTTGTAATCTTCTTTTCTTTTTCAAACACATTTTCTTTACTTGTAATCTTTTGTTTAGAGTTGTAACACTCTTTTTAATCAATCATTATTTATTTGTAATATATTTCATAGAGTTGTATTATCTTACCTTTTCCATTGAGGCAATTACATAATTTTCATAACACCTAAGACATGAGGTAGGGGAGTATTCCCAGTGCATGGCAGTCGAGGAGCGATCTCCAAAAATTCTGAAGTATGAAAGTGAAAATCTCATTATTACGGAGGATGACGCCAGGCACGTGAGGTACCCCCACAATGACCCTCTGGTCCTTACCATTCAAATCGATAATGCGCGAGTGAAGAGATGCTTGGTGGATATGGGAAGCTCAGTGGACATCAACTACAAATCATCCCTCGAGAAGATGAAACTCATGGTCAAGGACCTAATACCTTATTCCCAAGTGATATAGGGGTTCACAGGAGAATACCTAGCACCAACAGGAACTATCAAACAACTAGTTACTGTGGGAGATGCCCCTAGGCACGAAACTGTGATGACAGAGTTCCTAGTGGTAGATTGCTCATCGACTTGCAATGTAGTGATCGGGAGACCCCTCCTGATGGCATTACATGCAGCAGTGTCTATCTGGCATCTGTCTTTGCAGTTTCCCACAAGAACAAGGAAAGGATGCGTACAGGGGAACCAAAGGGAGACACAAGAATGATACAATACATTGGTGGTTAAAGCAAAGAAAGGACCATGCGTAAACAACATGGTGGTGACCTGCTGTGAAGAGAATGAAGGAGCCGATGAGGTTGTCAACATGGAAGTTGATGTTGAAGGAAACACTCTACTGGAGCCGGGGGCTCCTTTTAACGAAGATTTGTTATTTTAACAAGTTTCCCAAAGCGATGGAAAAGACATTGATCCTCGCTTTGGGAATGACGTCATGGGGGTAGGACCAGCCGAAGATCTTGACGAAGTCCTACTAGATGAGGAGGACTCGACTAGAGTAATCAAAGGTGGAAATCAAGGCACAGTTGGTAGAATTTTTTAAGAAGAACCAAGACGTCTTTGCCTGGTCACATAAGGACATGGTTGAAATTTCTCCATCCGTGATAAGCCATGTCCTCAATGTGGACGAGAACTACCCACCAGTGCAACAAAAGAGGAGACTGCTTGACAAAGACTGATCTTAAGCCTTGAATGAGGAGGTCAAGCGACTCAAGGAAAATGGTTTTATAAGGGAGGCCTACTACCCAGATTGGGTATCAAACCCCGTGTTGGTCCTACTGAGGGGCAGCAAGAAGATCCAATGGACCAAGGAGTGCGAGAAAGCTTTCCAAGCCTTGAAGGAGCATCTCGCTCAACCCCCCGTCCTAGCGAAGCCAATAGATGGTGAAGTGTTATTAATCTATTTGGCAATCACCATGCATGCAATCAGTGTTGCTTTGGTGAAAGAAGAGAACAAGGTACAACACCATGTGTACTATATCAGTAAAAGGCTAGTAGGTATGGAGTCCATCTATCTCCCTCTTGAAAAGCTAGCTTACTGTTTAGTAATCGCCTCTCGAAAATTGCGTCCATACTTCCAAGCTCACTCAATTCGAGTCCTAACCGATCAATCGCTACGACAAGTTCTTCAGAAGTAAGAGGCCTCAGGCGATTACTAAAATGGGTGGTGGAGTTAGGATAGTTTGATATCATTTATCAGTCAAGGACGGCGATAAAAGGACAAGCATTGGCAGACGTCATAGCCAAGAGCACCAACCTTGAAGACCCTTCCCACCAATCGGAGAATGGAGACACAGAGAAGGAAAGAGATACTCCCATATGGAAGCTATATGTTGATGGAGCATCCAATGAACACAACTCAGGTGCAGGAATGATACTGATCACTCTAAAGAATCATTGAATCCACTGCGCTCTCAGATTTGGATTCAACGCTTCAAACAATGAGGCTGAGTACAATGCATTGCTAGCAGGATTACGCTTATCTCGGGATGTGCACGCATAATCCCTGGAGATATTCAGCTATTCCCAACTAGTTGTGTATCAGGTACTGGGGGAGTATCAAGCCAAGGGACTTAGATGGTGCAATACCTGAATAAGGTGAAGGACTTATTGGCACAGTTCACGAGATACTCGATTACACAAGTCCTGAGGGAGCAGAATGCCAATGTTGGTGCCTTAGCCAAGCTTGCCAGTGCCAAAGACGATGACACCCTGAATGTCATTCCCTTCAAATACTTGGCGGAAAGAAGCATAACCGAGTAGGAGGCACAACCTCTTGAGTTAGGGGACATGTGGATGACACCCATTATCAACTATCTCAACCAAGGAGTAGTACCAAATGATCGGAACAAAGCAAGGAAGGTGGTGAGACAAGTTGCACGATATATGATAGTCCAAGGGGTCCTGTACCGACGAGGGTACTCCCTACCACTGCTAAGGTGTGTTACACCCGACCAGTCAAAACTGTTAATGATCGAGGTACACGAGGGGTTTTGTGGAAATCACGCTGGGGGGCCGAGCTTATCAAAGAAAATCTTAAGGCAAGGATACTTCTGGCCAACGATGAATGAAGATTTGATGTAGTATGTCATAAGATGCCACAAATGTCAGATGTTGTCCAAGATACCCCAAGCGGCACCTAATGAGTTAACACAAATGCAAAGTCCTTGGCCCTTCGATGTATAGGGAATCGACCTAATCGGGAAGCTACCCACAGGAAGGGGTGGAGTTCAATTGGTTATTGCAGCCATAGACTACTTCACCAAATGGACTAAAGCAGAATCGCTCACTACCATCACCTCGAAGAAAGTCTTAGACTTTGTGGTGAAGAATATTATATGTCAATTTGGTCTACCGAAGAAGATAGTCTTGGACAATAGGACTCAATTTGATAGTGATATGTTCACCAACTTTTGCATGAGGCATGGAATCACAAAGAGCTTTTCCTTTGTAGCACACCCCCAAGCCAATGGTCAAGTAGAAGCAGTGAACAAGACTATCAACGAAACTTTAAAAAAAACCCCTTGAACAAGCCAAAGGAGCTTGGCCAGAAATATTTCCAAAGGTCCTATGGTTACATCGAACAACGGCTCGAACATCAACAAGCCCTACACCATTCTCTTTGGCATTTGGTTATGAAGCCATTTTGCAAGTTGAACTCACTCCTTCATCGCACAGACGAGAGACATATGGTCAAGGGAGGAACCATCAATCAATAAAAGAGTCGCTCGATTTAATCGAAAAATGACAAGAAAAGGCGAGTCTCAGAGTAGCAGCACACCAACGAAAAGTGGCCCGACACTTCAACTCTAGGGTGAAAGATCGAAAATTCCAAGTTGGAGACATAGTTTTCAGGAGGGTGTTCCTAAACACTAAGGACACTTCATTAAGGGTACTGGGACCTAATTGGGAAGGGTCATACCTGTTATATTATTTATAATATAATGTAATATTATAATATTTTATAATATAATGTTTTAGGTTAAATTAATGTGGCAAAGAGTGTCACATATTGTAACATATAATAGAGAGTTATAACATTTAGATATATATATATATAAATATATATATATATATATATGAATATCCAAATATGTAACATATTTGGTGTTACGAATTCATTCACAAATTTGTAACTTCCAAATATTGCTCATTATTGTGTAGATTTGTTGTTACTCAATATTGAGATGAATTTCTTAAAGTCATATATGAAATGGTTGTTAGAGATATGATTTTAACCCCAATAATGTATTTTGGGGTTAAAAAATCAATTGGGAGTGATTTAGAACCGTTTGGAAAAACAGCACAATTTTGTGTGCTGAAATTTATAAAACGTAATAAAAATGTAATAACTTATTTTTATACTATATAATTTTTCCAATTACTTTTTTTACTATTGTGTTGTATGATAAACTAAATTTGAAACTATTAGAAAGGCTTAATTTAAAGAAAATAATTAAATAGGCTTAAAATTTTATAAAATTTAGAGACTAGTTACCAAGTTTAAAATTTCAAGAATAAAATAAAATAGTTACTTAAAAATGATATACTTATAATTCTTTTACATAAAGAAAATATAAGTCTAACAAAATTCGAAAGTTGAAAAATGCATCTAAAATTAATTTTAAACAAAAGTATATCTCTGAAATAGGAATTGCAATTAATGCTCACTTAAGGCGTCTTCATTTTTCTCCATACAAGTACAAGATGTAAGCCACACAAGTTTTACCAGACCATGAATTCACCTTGCTAGTTTCTCTCATCAGTTTTAATGGAGAAATATGGATTTTGTCATTGATCGATATTATTTGATAAGAAATAGAACGCTCAATTATGATTAAAAAAAATAGAGGCAATTACATTGTAAGTTGTTTGACACTCATTTTTCTCAAGTCATACAAATATTAGAGTTCATAAAAACAAAGCAAATCCCTCGTGAGCTGTTTGACACTAATTTTTTCTGAGTCATAAAAACATTAGAGTTGATCGTAGCATAACATGTTATGTATTATATTATAATATTTTTCATTGGTAACAAGTAATTATAAAAAAAATTATGATTAAAAAACAAAGACAAAAAATGAGTTGTACAAACGTATATGCTTCACCCGCATTAACAGAGACTTGGGCAATAAAAAAATAAAATGTCCTTTCCACAGTACTACCGTGTTGTGTGGTGTTAATACCCGCATCCATAAATCCATAAATAAAGTCTTATTCACAAAATAAAAGTAATAATATATAAATCCATAAATAAATTTAAACAAAAAGTGCTTGTCCAAAGACTTGTAATCGCACTAATACCCAATTATATATTAATTAAATTAATTTCAATTGCTCCTTGAAAAACGCGTACAAGTGATTTTTTTTTCTTCAGAAGATGATAATGATAGTTTTGACGTATCGATGAAAAAACACTTTGATTGCAAAGACATAAATCAGAAATTAAAATCGAGAAATAATGAAAATATTGAGGCAATAATTTATTATAGGGCACGACTTTTTACCATCTATATATCAATGTCGCGTAAGAACACTGAATTAATAATACACTTTCGTGCAAGTCTATTGACTCGTTCAATTTTAAAAGCTATAATATACCTAAATATGTACATTCACCTTGAAAACATTATGTTCATGAATATGATGATAGTTGCAGTGCTTCTCTTCTTGCTGGCTTGTACGGCTAATCATGTAGTGGCTAACGAGGAAAGTAGCAGTGCGAGTGTGAATGATCAAGCTCAGTGCATAGAGAAAGAAAGAGAAGCTCTCCTCAGCTTTAAGAGAGTTGTAGATCCAGGTAACATTCTCTCCTCTTGGATAATCAATAATAGCACAAACCAAAACTGTTGCAATTGGATAGGTATCACTTGTGATAACCGAACCAATCATATCATTAAGATTGATTTTAGTGGTGTTTATCATGTTAATACTGATGGTTATGAGTATGCAATTGGTGGTGAGATTGGCTCCTCCTTAGTTGAGCTACAGAAGCTGCAGTACCTGGACTTTAATGGGAACAGCTTCAGTGGAATACCAAAGTTTATTGGAGCTTTAATAGATCTCATATATCTTGATCTTGGCGGAAATCCTATGAGGGGAGCTATTCCTTCCGAGCTTGGAAATCTTACCAAACTGCAATATCTTGATCTTTCAAGCTATTCCAGGGATAGCTCACATAATAATCAAATGATTGCTGAAAATTTTGGATGGCTCTCACGCCTCACTTCTTTGAAGACATTCAGACTCAAGAGTGCCGATTTTACAAGAGCCGGCCTTCAATCTTTCAAAATTCCATCATCCTTACTAAACTTAGAGGTATCATATTGTTTACTCCCCAAGATCGATACTTCTCTGTCCTTTTCAAATTCATCAAATTTTCTCGAAACTCTTTCCCTAACACACAACTCTATCCATCCCACGGCAATTAGTTGGTTTTTAAATTCTACTGTGAACCTTGTTGATATGACCCTCGGAAACAACATCATAAATGGTTTCTTTCCAGACTCCTTCGGCCATAAAGATTATCTTATAAATGTTGATTTATCAGATAACGAAGTTGGAAGTGGGTTACCGAAATCCTTGGGGAATCTTACCAACCTAAAAGTCTTAGACATTTCTTATAACAATCTTGGTGGAACCGTACATGATATTTTCGAGATCCTATCATCTTCAACCAAGAATTCCTTGGAGATTTTGCATTTGAGCTCTAACCAACTTCGAGGATTATTATTACTTCTTGATGATAAGAAAACTTTCCCATCTTTGACGCTTTTAGACCTTAGTTATAATTTGGTTGAAGGTCCTTTTCCCAATTGTTTTAGTAGATTTCCAAATCTTCGTGAGTTGTATTTAGACTACAACAACCTCACTGGTCTATTGCCTGATCTTTCTTCAATGCCCAACTTGACAGTTTTCAGTGCAAATAATAATAAGTTCAATGGTACTTCAATTGATAGTATTGGTGAGCTTTATTTTCTTGAGAGGTTAGATTTCTCTTCGAATTCTCTCACAGGGGTCATATCTGAAGTTAACTTACGTTGTCCTAATTTGAAAGAGCTAGACTTATCGTATAACTCTTTGACAATGAAATTTCAATCCAATTGGGTTCCCCCATTTCAACTGAAATCCATAAGGCTCTCTTCTTGTAAGTCAGGTCCTCAATTCCCTCGTTGGCTCCAAACACAATTCAACCTCACACACCTAGACATTTCCAATAATGAAATTTCTGGTGATCTTCCTAGTCACTTCGGTAATATAACTTCGAAGCTGTTTACTTTAAATATCTCTTACAATCTTCTTAGTGGCACCGTGCCAAAATTGTCACTACGATCTCTCTCTACAGTTGACTTGAGTTTCAACCAATTCCAAGGCTCTGTTCCACCTTCTCTGTCCAATGCAACTTATTTGTATCTGTCCAATAATAACTTCAATGATTGTGTGTCTTTTCTCTGTGAAGTGAGAGAGGTTTCGACAGGTTTTCTTGACCTTTCCAATAATCAGTTAATCGGAAGGCTGCCTGATTGTTGGGAGAATTTCAACACTCTTTGTGTTTTAAGGTTGAGCAACAATAACTTTTTTGGAGAGATCCCAAGCTCAATTGGTTCTAGTTCAACTAGATTTCAGACTCTACAATTGAGGCATAATAACTTCTCAGGATCTTTGCCTTCTTCATTGAAAGACTGCAGTAAGCTTCTAGTTTTGGATTTGGGACATAATAATTTGGAACATATGGTACCATGGTGGATAGGTGAAAGATTAACAAAGTTGGTTTTTCTTAGTCTCAAATCAAATAAATTCTACGGATATGTACCATCAAATCTTTGTCATCTTACTAAGATTCAAATATTGGATCTCTCCCAAAATAATTTGTCTGGAGCCATCCCTTCATGCCTTGAGAATTTCACCTCAATGGTACTTGAACAAAAATTTGACGATCATATCACCAGCACAATAGTTTTCAAGACTGGTCCGCTTGAAAGTACCTTATTTGGTAGTTTTCAAAACAATGCATGGATCATTTGGAAAGGAGTAGAGTATGAATACGGTAAGATTCTTGGATTGCTAAGAATTATTGATCTTTCAAGCAACAAATTGAATGGAAATATCCCATTTGAAGTAACTAGTCTTGTACAATTGGTTCAGCTAAATCTATCAAGAAATGAATTGAGTGGAAGCATTCCAGAGAATATAGGGAACTTGACTAAGCTAGAATCATTGGATTTGTCTCACAATAAGCTTTCTGGGAAGATTCCCACAAGCTTGGCTGTAGTAACTTTGTTGAATTACTTGGATTTATCAAATAATAGATTATTAGGGAGAATCCCTGCAAGTACTCAATTACAGAGCTTTAACGCTTCTTCGTACCTTGATAATCTTGCACTGTGTGGACTTCCTCTAACAAGCTTTTGCCCCGGAGATGAGACAGTATTGCCAAGTCCTGCTAGTTCAAATGGGGACGATGGGAAATGGTTTAACATGTCATCATTTTACATTGGAATTTGTGCGGGCTTCCTCATTGGATTTTGTGGGAATTTTCTGCTGGACTCTTCTTGGAGATTTGCTTATTTTCAGTTCATGCGTATTTTTGGAGGCTGGCTTTACCAGATGATTATTACCCTCTTAAAAAGGGCTGGATTAAGAGGAAAGCAAGCTTGGCAATAACAAGTAATAAGTGTTTTTTGTCTTACTTTATTTTCACACTATTCTTTTGATCACCCTCGCATAGTTGCACATGGTACAATAATGTAATTTTTCTTTGTTTAGAACACTACTGCTGGTGAAGATGTGGACGTGGCGAGGAAGATGACAGAGCTATCACATGAGTATTTGTGTATTATCTTTTGTAAGATGTAAAATTATATTTCAGTACCAATATTTCAAGAACATGTCATGGTAATATTTTCTTTGTGTTCGTTTGTAAGATCTAATATGCCAACATTGAATTCATATATATATATATATATATATATACTTCCATGTCACATCTATATTTGGTGCATACTACATTATTAATATATATTTAGTCGTGGAATTGAGTTGCTGGATGTTCAAATTGAATCCCTTCTCACTAAAAAATCAGTCAACAAATACATGCATATAGAACTTTCATCAAAGATTCAACTGCCCATATCTCATTTGTTTCTCCAATTATTTTTCTTCAGTCACCAATTTTGTTTAATCACTATTTCGCTGGTCCTCATTCCAATTCTATTTATTCTGACCCCACTCATAAGTTTGTCGTCCGACTATATATATGATTGCTCACGTTAGTATACATATTCCCTTTTTTTTTGTCAGGAATAGATTTTATAACTATTCAGAATGTAACGGAAAAAGAGTACAAATTGAAAGGGGGATTTCCTCCAACCAACAAAACTCATTGTCTAGCCTAAGGGCATGCTTTGCCAAACCATGGGCCAAATTATTAAACTTTCGGCCAACATGTGACAGAGTTACCCCCGGAAAATTAGACAATAAAGTTTTAATATTTGAAAAAATAATCCCCTGTTCATTTTGATAAGTTATGTTATTATTTAAGCCAAAACAAGAGAAAGGGAATCAGAAAAGATAACATCTAGCTGAATTCCAAGCCTTTGAGCCCAATTGAGTGCGACCAACAGTGCTATAGCTTCTGCTTGAAAGGCTGACAACATTCCTGCAAAATAATTCATAAGAGAGCTTAGACAAAAACAAAACTAAGAGATTTCATAGTGATTGAAAAGACTATAAACAAACCTCCCTCAAGAACAATAAGATAACCTTAACCAAAGGGATGAATCCCTTTGGTTAAGTTTTCAAAGATCGATATAACTATTTACCTTTTTTGCTCACTTATATGAATGCCTCTTATCAGTTAATTTTGAGATTTTGTAGTAAGTTTTAACTTAAAGAACAACGACACTTACCTTTTAAGGGCTTAGATAAAGCTGCAATAACTTCCTTCTCTGGGGAGAGGATGATTGCTCCAAATCCTATCGTTTCTGTCTAGTTAGATAATGCAGCATCAACAGATAAGATTTTGGATTAATTCCCCGAATCTTCTCTTCTTTGATTTGTAGATGTTGCATTTTGTATGGGTTACTCCGTCGTTCTCTGTGTAATTCTTATCGACTCCCAATATCGGGTTACCCATTCAAACACTTGTTGTCCTTGTCTTGCTGGATGTCCATGGGTTCTTTTATTCCTCTCAAACCAAATTGCCCAAGCTATGATGAGCATTTTTTGAAAGTTTTCTTTTTCCAAAATTTCAGAGGCATAGAGTAGTATCTCCTTAAAGGAAATGTCCTCTTTCCTATCTGACATGAAAGGATAATCCCACCGATCCCATATTTCTTTAGAGGAAGGACACCAAAAGACAGCATGTGCATTAGAATCCTCTCCAAAACCACATAGTGGGCAAACATTGTGTTTAGAGATATTTCGTCGATTTAAACCTTTAAGAGTGGGAAATATTTCATGGTAACCTCTCCAAGCAAAATGTAGAATTTTACGTGGTATTTTGATTCCCCCAAAGGACTTCCACCATATTGCTATTAATGTAACAGATGAAGACGGCAGTGCAGTGTCCATAGCTGAGGCTAGATTATACCCACTTTTGACAGAATAGTTCCCATGATTTGTATAGTGCCAGAGCCACGAATCTGGATGATCAAATTGAGTTAGAGGTATGGTTAAGATGTTCTGGGCATCAGCAGCATTAAAAAATTATTGGACTCGTATGATGTTCCACGAACCAGGAGTTTCAAAGAGATCATGTACTCTAAGGGGATCAGATATATCAATTATACTTGGGAGAAAAGATGGAGGTCTTGGGATCCATGGATCACTAAAGGCCAAAGTTTCTTTTCCATTTCCTATACGTCGTCGCAATCCTCTTCGTAAAAGGTCCCTACCCCAGATGATACTTCTCCACGTTATTGAAGGATAATGACCTTCTCTAGCCTCCAATAAACTTGTATGTTGATAGTATCTTGCCTTGAGTACTTTTGCAAGAAGGGATGTAGGGTTTATTAGTAATCCCCAAGCCTGTTTTGCCAGAAGTGCCTGATTATACTGAATAAAACCACGGAATCCCAATCCTCCCTTACATTTTGGTCTACACATTTTATGCCAAGCGTGCCAATGAACTTTCCTTTGTTCAGTAGTAGAGCCCCACCAATATCGGGCTTGTATTCTTTCAATTTCTTGGCACAAACCTTCTGGTATACGGAAGCATGACATTAGATAAGTTGGCATAGCTTGGATAACAACTTTAAGTAAGATTTATTTACCAGCTTGAGAAAAAAGCTTTGATTGCCATAAGTGTAACTTCATCCAAACTTTGTCTTTTATTGAATTAAACAAAATTCTCTTATTTTTACCTCCCAACATCGGTAGACCCAGATATGTTTCTATAGAATCAGTTCTTTGGATATTTAGAAAGGATGTATACAATGTGGCAATCTCTTCCGAAGTATTTGGAGAAAAATATAATAAAGACTTTGTAAAGTTGATCATCTGCGTAGAAAAGAGAGATAATAGTTATAGCTATATTTGAATAATTGGAAAAACATATGTGTTGATATCTCTAATTGGAGCTAGTTACTAGTGAATGCCTTTATTGTGTCTTTCAGAATTTAGTTGCAATGGTTAAAAACATTACCTGTCCAGAACATGTCGAGTATAGAGAAAAAATGTTTTGTATAGCTTGTAGAGATCTCTCAGATGCCTGGACGATAATGAGGCTGTCATCCGCAAAGAATAAGTGGGTAATGAAAGGAGCTGTATTAGCTAATCGTAGTCCCTTTATTTCCTTTCTACTTTCCGCTTGTTGAAGTAAAGAAGAAAAACCTTCTGCACAGACCAAGAAAAGATAAGGTGATAAAGGGTCCCCCTGTCTCAACCCTCTTGATGGAATTACTTCTCCATAGATTACTCCATTAATTTGAAACGAATATCGGACTGAAGTTACGCATTTCATTAATTTGTTAACCCAGTAAGGTCGAAATCCCATCTTAATTAACATTTTTTCCAAGAAAATCCATTCAACTCTTTCGTACCCCTTGCTCATATCTAATTTCATTGCTGCGAATGATTTCCTCCCTGACTTCTTAGATTTTAAACTGTGGAGGCACTCATAGGCTATAAGTGCATTATCTGTTATGAGTCTTCCTGGGACAAAAGCACTCTGGGTAGAGCTGATGAGTGAAGCTAGGAAAGGTTTTAATCTATTAATTAATACCTTAGAAATGCATTTATATAGGACATTGCATAGACTGATTGGTCAAAAATCACTGATAGTAACTGGATTTTTCACCTTTGGAATCAGAGAAACCAATGTTGAATTAATTGTAGACAAATCTTCACTTCCATTTAAGCATTCTAGAATAGTTTTTGATACTAACGGGCCTACTATATCCCAATGTTCTTGGTAAAACAGTGCACTCATACCATCTGGACCTGGGCTTTTATCTGCAGGCATAGAGAAGACTGCATCTTTTATTTCCTCCAAGGAAAATGGGGCTTCTAAACTCATGTTCATCTCATCTGAAACAGAAGTATGAACTCCTTGTAATAGTTCTTCAATTTTTTCTTCTGAAGGGGACGAAGAAGTGAAGAGAGAATTGTAGAACTTCATTGTGATCTCGCTGATCTCACTATCACTTGTGCACCATTCGTCTCCTTCATTGAAAATGCCTATCATATAATATTGGAACGGTTATTTTCATAAATAAAATTATATGGCCTACCCATTTTAGCTTGTATTTTTAATGATATGTATCTTGTTTTGTATGATAAAGGAAATTAGGTTATTATTGGTTTTGTATCTTTATTTTATAATTATTCCTTGATTTTCTTAGGTTTCTATCTATTATTGTGCCTTGAAATGATCCCTAATTGTTATATAGACTCTGTTAGCCAATAGTTCACTACTCAATAATTAAGCATTTTGTGAAAGATATGTGAAGATCGAAATGTAAAGAAAAATCAATTATAGTACCTTTAATTGAATTGTTCTTTTGTCGCTCTCTTGCCTTTTGATGAAAGAATTTTGTATTTTGATCTCCTGCTTTTAGCCATTGTATTCTGGATCGTTGATGCCAGAAGACTTCCTCTTTGCACAATAAATCATCCAATATTCTTTCTGTTTGTCGTAACTCACATATTCCCTCTTTTAATATGATATAAAATCAAATATCCTACTGGATATATGTAATATAAAATACTAACCAACAGAGTGTAATATCCGTTTTCTCGTAGGGTAATTTTATAATATTGCCACTAAGAGTATTTTGTCATTTTGCATATTTATGAGTTTAGATATGTATGGATTCCGACCATAACAAAGATTCTCGATTTCTTATGTTTGAGAATCTGATATTTAAATCCCGACATGTGTATAATGTCTAATAAATAATTAATTACGTGGGCTAATTTAATTATTTATTTATGTTGTGAATGCTATTATTATTATGATCATAATAATATTAATAACATGACATGAATTCATTTTATGTTATTATACAGTTTATTGCATTATTATTTAAATGGATTAAATAATGGTATTTGCATGTAATTATGAAATGATCATAATGTCCCTATATTTGAAGTTAGTTGAGGGGCATTTAAATGATATTAAAATATGATTTCAAATGCAATTAAATGATTAAATTTGAAATTTAAATCAGTTATAATAATATCACAATTTCTTTTATTTTATTTTAAAAGAAATACAAGAAATTTTTTAATTATAGGCTTAAAATCGGTCAATAATAACTAAGAGGTTAAGCATTCGTTTCTTTTTCTTTAAGCACGATTTAGAGGGCCTCTCAACAGTTCAAAATCGTGGGAAGAGAGGGAGAGTTGCACTAGTGGAAGAAAATAAACGTTCTTAAATTTTCTAGAGAGAGAATGGGAGATTTTGGGGTTTGAGAGCTCTAGGAAATTTCTGGGTGGTTTTGAGTGTTTGAAATATATTTCCTATGATCTAAGGAACGCTTTTGACGTGACAAAAGGGGCTAGAAATGTCATTTTCAAATATCACAAATTTTCACCATTAAAGTGGGTGTTCTTGAATAATTTTGGTTCTAAGAGAACATGAGAGGTTATGGGTTCGTTTGAAGTGTTTAGAAAGCTTAGAGGGAACCTAAGAAGTGTTTTGGATGTGAATAAATGGATCAAAAAGCTCTAAAATTCTTCCTCGAGACGGCGACCTCAGGAACAACATCAATGACAGGAGGAACGAGAGAATCCCCCTGGAGGATAGCACGGCCAAGCAGCTCATGGAGCAAATGGCCGCATTAAAAAAGGTGACTGACCGCTTGGTCCGCAAGCAGGAAGGCGCAGACACTGACTCTGACGAAGAGGATAAAGAGCCGTGCGCCAGGCACATCCTGGACGCCGTACTGCCCAAGGGGTTCAAGATGCCAAGCCTCACCGCCTACACCGGAAGCACAGATCCTAGGGACCATCTGTCCCGGTACAACTGACTCATGACCGTGGCCCACGTCAGCGACGACGGCAAATGCCTCTGCTTCTCCATCACGTTGGGCGGTCCCGCCGAAGAGTGGTGGAAAAGGCTTAAACCGGGGTCCATCCAAACGTGGTCCGGGCTACAGTCGGCGTTCCGGAAGCAATTCGTGGCCGCCATGAGGATGGACATGCAAATCAGCACCCTCGCCAATATCAAGCAACTACCCGCGGAGACATTGAGAGCCTATATCCAGCGCTTCACTGAAGAAGCCTCCAAGACAAAGGTCGATGACGGACAGCGCCTGGTGGTCCTGCAGTCTGGGATCCAGGCCGGGTCCCCACTCTGGGACGACATGCAGCGCAGTAAAGCTACCACTCTGGAAGAATTCATCAGAAGAGCCCAAGGATTCATCAACTGGGAGGAGGCTCAGATCCAGGCCTTCGGATGGCCGCCGGCTCCTCACCCCATCCCTCAGACGATTTCGGGTGGTGCGGGGCAGTTCCCTGCGCAGTCCTACGCAACGCCCCCCATAGTCTCGGGGGCGGCCATCGCGCCCAGTATCAGTTACACGCCTACGGTATACGGCCCTGCTGCTTCAGGATACGCCCCGGCCCAGTCAACGCACTTCTCTAGTTACGGCGTTGCGCCGGCGGGGCACAGTATGGCCCCCATCGTAGCCCAGCAATCGCAGACCAGAGTAACCGAGGCAAGCGTGAATCCCTCCCGGGGGAAGCGGTCCGGCAAAGGCCAGAGCTGACCAAGAAAGGGAAGAGGGGATACGAGCCCCAATATTCAGAATACACCAACTTGGTGGACACCCGGGAAAACATCTACCTGGCTACAGAAAGAGCAATCCACTACCGGAAGCCTAGCCCCATGTTTAAGGGGGGAAGGAATCCCAGAGACACCAGCAAACGGTGCGCCTATCACAAAGATGTGGGCCACACCACCGACGAGTGTCGACAGCTCAAAGATGAGATTGAGAACCTCATCAAGCTGGGGCACCTCCATCAGTGGGTAAGAATGCCCGTGGGCGTCCCGGGCGTGTCAGCAATCCCCGGACAATCCACGGCGCCGGTGACGCCTCGTGCGTACCCGCCCCAGGGAGGGTATGCACCAGGACCCCCGGCGCAGGCCCCTCAGGGGACCATCGCCGCGCAGGTCCCCGGCCCTAGAATGCCCTACCCTACCGGAACAGCGCCCCCTCGAGTGGACGGGCACGTGGCGACCATATCGGGCGGACCCCACCTAGGAGGACCTTCGAATAATGACCAAAAGCGCTATCTGAGCGAGCTGGACCACGACCAAGAAGTTTGCGCCCTTGTCCAGGTCCCGGCTCAGCGCCCTAAGCTGATGAACCTCCCCATCACGTTCACGGAGGACGACGCCCGCAACGTCCATTTCCCGCACCACGACCCGCTGGTCGTAGATGCCCAAATTGCCAACAAGCTGGTATCCCGCATGTTGGTGGATGACGGAAGCTCCGTCAACTTGCTGTTCAAACCTGCATTTGCCGCCATTGGCCTGACGGAGGCCGATTTGGCATCCTGCCCGACCCAAATCTACGGCTTCAACGGAGACGCGCTTCTCCCCATGGGAAAGGTCCAGCTGCCGGTGACGCTGGGGGATGAGTTGCAGCACTCGTTCAAGTTCTGCACCTTTGTTGTGGCGGATTGCCCGACCGCTTACAACGTCATCTTTGGCCGGCCAGCCCTGGTCGAGTTCGGGGCCATAACCTCCATCCGCCATCTGTGCATGAAGTTCCCGTGCAGCAACGGAGGAATAGGGACTGTCTGCGGACACCAAAAAAGTGCTCGGAAGTGTTACCACGTCTCTGCCCGTCCCGTTTATATGGTCCGGGAGGAGCCCGTCGAGTCGGCCCTCCGCCCGGTCGAGCGAGTAGTCCAGGAAGAGGACGATCTGGACCCGCGGGTAGGAGATGAGCGCGTCCTGGAGCCGATGGACGAAATAGAAGAGGTATGCATCAGCGAAACCGACCCGACCAGAGTCATCCAAGTGGGAAAGAGACTGCCGGCGGACATTCGGGCTGCCATTATCGCCCGAGTCCAGGAAAACCAGGATCTTCTGGCATGGTCCCACTCCGATATGACCGGGATCGACCGCAATATCATCTGCCACGCGTTAAGTATTGACCCAAACGCGACCCCGGTCCGCCAGAAGCACAGACCTTTGGGGACGGAAAGGGCCGAGGCCCTCAAGCTGGAAGTAGAGAAGTTGTCTTCCATCAACTTCATCCGCGAAGCCATATACCCCGTATAGGTGGCCAACCTAGTCTTGGTGCCGAAACCTAACGGGACCTGGAGGACCTGCATCGACTTCACGGACCTCAACAAAGCGTGTCCGAAGGACTGTTTCCCGCTCCCTCGAATAGACCAAATGGTGGACGCTACGTCCGGTTACGAGATCCTGAGTTTCATGGATGCCTACTCGGGCTACAACCAGATCTCCATGCACGTGGCGGATCAGGAGCACACCAGTTTCCAAACCGATAAGGGCATCTATTGCTACATAGTCATGCCTTTCGGACTCAAAAATGCCGGGGCAACTTACCAGAGGCTCGTCAATCAAATGTTTCGGGCCCAGCTAGGGCGAAACATGGAAGTATACATCGACGATATGCTGGTCAAGTCCAAGATGTCGCGGGACCATTCGGAGGATTTGGCGGAGGCCTTCGCCGTTATCCGGAAGTACGGAATGAAGCTGAACCCTAAGAAGTGCACTTTCGGCGTAGCTTCCGGGAAGTTCCTGGGCTTCATAGTGAGCTTCCGAGGAATCGAAGCCAACCCAGAGAAGATCAAGGCACTGATCGACATGGCCTCCCCCCAGAAGCACAAGGACGTTCAAAGCCTGACGGGGCGAATGGCCGCCCTGAGCCGCTTTGTTTCCAAGGCCACGGACAAGTGCGTCCCTTTTTACAACGTCCTTCGGGGAAGCCAGGGATTCGAGTGGTCACCCAAGTGCGAAGAAGCCTTCCAAAAACTGAAAGAACACTTGGCCAAGGCCCCCATCCTGGCGAAGCCAGTCGAAGGAGAGCCTTTGTACCTATACCTGGCCATGACCGAGCATGCCATCAGCGCTGCGTTGGTACGAGAAGAGGAAAGGACACAGCTCCCGGTATACTACGTGAGCTAGCGGATACTAGACGCCGAATCTAGGTACCCGCTGATTAAAAAGCTGACTTTCTGCTTATTGACGGCATCCCGGAAGCTTCGACCCTACTTCCAGGCTCACGCCATAAAAGGTCTTAACCAACCATCCCCTGCAACAGGTGTTGCAGAAACCTGAGTCGTCGGGGAGACTCCTGAAGTGGGCAATGGAGCTGAGCCAATTTGATATATCTTACGTGCCCCGGGTATCCATTAAGGGACAGGCCCAGGCTGATTTCATCGTCGAATGTTCCGGGATCCCCCCAGAAGAGAGTATCCCCGCGGCCTTCGCGGCGCCCGTTTGGAGAGTCTTCGTGGACGGAGCCTCGAACGAGAACGGGGCCGGTGCCGGGATCATCTTGGTGTCTCCACAGGGGCACCAGCTACAAAATGCCCTCCGTTTCCAGTTCAAAGCATCGAACAACGAGGCGGAGCACGAAGCTGTCCTAGCCGGCCTACGTCTGGCCCGGGAAGTAAGGGCAGCGAACCTCGAGATTTACAGCGATTCCCAGCTAGTAGTCAGACAGATTTCGGGGGAATATCAGACCAAGGGAGAGCGAATGGCGGCATACGTAACTCGAGCGAGGGAGATGCTCCAGACGTTCACTGCGCATTCCATCCGCCAGATTCCCCGAAAGAAGAACGTGTTCGTGGATACATTAGCGAAGCTGGCAACCGACGTAGAGGCCGGACTGGTCCCCGTCAACAATCTCCCCGTCCCAAGCGTCAGAGCTCCCACCGTCAATACGGTTGACCACTCCACTTCCTGGATGGGGCCACTGACCCGATACCTGTCTACCAGGGAAGTTCCGGACGATAGAGCCGCGTCCAGGAAACTCTTATACCAGGCACACCGGTATGTCATGATAGACGGGAAACTCTACCGCCGAGGGCTGTCTATGCCTTACCTCAGGTGCGTGTCCGGCACTGAGCTGAGTGCCATCATGCACGAAGTGCACGAGGGGTTTTGCGGAGATCACACGGCCGGGCCCAGCCTATCCAAGAAGATTTTACGCCAAGGATACTTCTGGTCCACCATGAAGAAAGACTGCATAGACTATGTCCGCAAGTGCGAATAGTGCCAGAGGTACGCGAAGATCCCTCGGGCCCCCCCAACAGAGATAACCTTGATGAACAGTCCCTGGCCCTTTGCAGTGTGGGGGATCGATCTTGTGGGATCTCTCCCGACTGGGAAGGGAGGGGTAAAGTATGCCATTGTGGCGGTAGACTATTTCACGAAATGGGTCGAGGCGGAGCCTATGAACACAATCACGTCCAAGAAGGCCCTAGATTTCGTCGTCAACAACATAGTGTGTCGATATGGCCTCCCCTACAAAATCGTGTCCGACAACGGGAAGCAGTTTGACAGCTTCCACTTCATGGATTTTTGCGAAAGACACAGTATAGTGAAGAGTTTCTCAGCAGTCGCCAGACCACAGGCGAACGGGCAGGCCGATGCCGTAAACAAAATCCTAAAAGGGACGCTGAAGAAAAAGCTCCTGGCCTGTAAGAGTAAATGGCCCGAGGAACTCCCCGGCGTGTTGTGGGCCTACCGGACGACCGAAAGGACGTCAACCGGGCACACCCCCTACTCAATGGTTTACGGATGCGAAGCCGTCATCCCAATTGAAACGACCATCCCATCCCATCGACGCGACACATATGATCCCGCCCAGAACCACGCCTTACTCGAGGAATCGCTGGACCTTATCGAGGAGATCCGGGAAGAGTCGCAAGTGCAGTTGAAGATGTACCAGGGCAAGATCGCTCGGCATTTCAACTCCAGAGTCAAGAGCCGTAAGTTTGAAACCGGCGATCTAGTCCTGCGGAGGGTCTTCCCTGCCACTCAGGATCCGGGAGTAGGGGTTCTGGGCCCTAATTGGGAAGGGCCATATGAGATCTAGCACGAGGTCTGCCCTGGAACGTACCGCTTGAAGCGGCTCGATGGCTCCGAGGTTCCATGAGCCTGGAACGCGGAACACCTCCGTAAATACTACCAGTAGTCCTAGAAATCGTCCCAGTTTTATGCTTATGCTGTAACATGTATGCCTCAGGGCTAATTCCCTTTTTAAACATGAAAATGACGTGTGCAAAACGTCATGAACGGCTATTATCACCATGAAAATGTATGCCTCAGGGCGAATTCCTTTCAAATTTCTTTCTCAAGTGACCCCAGACCCGTCTCCGCTCACTTACGGGGGGTGTCATCCCAGGCACGAGAAATAAAAGGGACCGAGCCCAAGGCCGGTCCCACCTCGGACGAACGATGTCCGGGGGTATATAATAAAAGGGACCAAGCCCAAGGCCGGTCCCACCCTGGACGAACGATGTCCGGGGTATATAATAAAAGGGACCGAGCCAAGGCCGGTCCCACCCCGGACGAAAGATGTTCGGGGGTATATAATAAAAGGGACCGAGCCAAGGCCGGTCCCACCCCGGACGAACGTTGTCCGGGGGTATATAATAAAAGGGTCCGAGTTAAGGCCGGTCCCACCCCGGACGAACGATGTCCGGGGGTATATAATAAAAGGGACCAAGCCCAAGGCTCGTCCCGCCCCGGACGAACGATGTCCGGGGGTAAATTAAAAATGGGATCATGCCCAAGGCCGGTCCCACCCCGGACGAACGATGTCCGGGTGTATATAATAAAAGGGACCAAGCCCAAGGCCGGTCCCACCCCGGACGAACGATGTCCGGGGGTATATAATAAAAGGGACTGAGCCCAAGGCCGTTCCACCCCGGACGAACGATGTCCGGGGGTATATAATAAAAGGGACCGAGCCAAGGCCGGTCCCACCCCGGACGAACGATGTCCGGGGGTATATAATAAAAGGGACCAAGCCCAAGGCCGGTCCCACCCCGGACGAATGATGTCCGGGGGTATATAATAAAAGGGACCGAGCCAAGGCCGGTCCCACCCCGGACGAACGATGTCCGGGGGTATATAATAAAAGGGACCGACCCAAGGCCGGTCCCACCCCGGACGAACGAAGTCCAAGGGTATATAATAAAAGGGACCGACCCAAGGCCGGTCCTACCCCGGACGAACGTTGTCCGGGGGTATATAATAAAAGGGTCCGAGCCAAGGCCGGTCCCACCCTGGACGAACGTTGTCCGGGGGTATATAATAAAAGGGACCAAGCCCAAGGCTCGTCCCGCCCCGGACGAACGATGTCCGGGGGTATATTAAAAATGGGATCATGCCCAAGGCCAGTCCCACCCCGGACGAAAGACGTCCGGGAGTATATTAAAAATGGGATCATGCCCAAGGCCGGTCCCACCCTGGACGAACGATGTCCGGGGGTATATAATAAAAGGGCCCGAGCCCAAGGCCGGTCCCACCCCGGACGAACGATGTCCGGGGATATATAATAAAAGGGACCGAGCCCAAGACCGGTCCCACCCCGGACGAACTATGTCCGGGGGTATATAACAAAAGGGACCGAGCCCAAGGCTGGTCCCATCCCAGACGAATGACGTCCGGGGGTATATTAAAAAAAGGGACCAAGCCCTTGGCTTGTCCCGCCCGGGTGTTATCCGGGGAGATAGCGATATTCGGTTTGCCTCGAGGTAAGGCCGAGGCCTAAATAGCAAGGTTTTAAGTTTAATTACAAGCCAAAAACAGTAACAAAAGCACAAGGCCAGGACACGGGCCTACAACGCATCCGCCCGGAGGTCCGCATCCTCCCTCTCTTTGGCCTCGTATTCGGCACGCTTCGATTGTGGATCAGGGAAGACGAGCAGGTTCATGTTCTTATCCTTGCACCAGGCCATATAGATGGCCTCGTCGAAGGTAACATCCACCAAGTTATCGGCCTCCTCCTTCTCCTGACGGGTCGTCTCATGCGCCGCCTTCTCCTGAAGCAGGGAGTCGCCCAGTTCGCAGACTCGGGCTTTCAGGGCCTGGATCTCCTCCTTGTCCAGGGCCGACTGTGCCACGGCCGTCTCCAAGAGCGTCGCCCTTTCATCGGCGACTTTTGTCTTCCGGGACAGCTCCTCTTCCAGCCCAGCCTTGGCGCGGCTAATTTCCTTGCGCTCTGTCTTAGCGCGGGCCAACTCTTCCTGGAGGTGGGCCGTCTCCCTGCTGAGGGTCTCCTTGACGGCCTCCCTCTGGTTCACGGCCGCCTCTATCTCCAGCTTGGCCGTCTCCATCTTTATTGCAAGCTCGGCCACCAAGTCGGCACTCCTCTGAGACAGCAAATCAACCTAGAGCAAACAAAAGTTAGAAAACAAAATCGGCACCAACAAATGACGAAGGAATATGAGGTGAAAATTACCGCGGTGGCCTGGTGGCGGAGAGCCTGAGAGATAAACAGCACGTCTGGATTGGCTATTGTGGCATACCTCTTCAGCTGGAGGTTGGACATTGTGCTCCCAACCTGATCCAGCAGATCAGCGGCCATGGGGGCGACGTTCTGGCCCAGCTTGGGGCGGAAGCCCGCCTCGGCAGCTAGCCAGTCCACGATCGGCTGAGGAGCGCTGAACTCGGCAGGACGATTCGAGAACTCGACCTGACGGCAGATTGTCAGGGCCTTGTAAGCGTCGTCCCTCCAGCATCGGCCGTTCTCCCAGGTCCGGTTGACCAGCCGGGACTGCTTGTCCCGCAGAGCGGACTCCCCCTCCTCAAGAAGAGTTGGGCGGAGCGGAAGAGCAGGCGGAGGAGGGATCTCCTTCGTGGTTAGCCTACTCTCCCCGTGTGACTCCTCGGCTGTTTCCGACGGCATCGTCCGAGGCCTCTTCCCAAGTTTGCCTTCCCTGGCGTCCTTTTCCGGGCCCCTCTTTCCTGAGCTCCGGCTTACGGCTTCGCCCGCTTCCAAGTCAATCACCGGGGGCTGGTCCGAAGGGACGTCCGCGGCCGGCTCCACGGCCCGGAAGGGCACCACGGCCAGGACCTCGCGCGGGACAGGGCACTGACCCGGGTGTTTCGCTGGTGGGGGGGGGGGGGCTCCGTGCTAGCCGCGACGTTTGACCTCCTGGCCGCTTTCTTGGTCGACCTTTCCTTGATGAGTCTCCTCATCTCACTGGCCGGGTTAGACATATCGGAATCCTCTGCAAAAGTACAGGAGAAAAAGGTTAATATGATAAGCCAGACGGGAAAACACAGCAGTAAAAAAGAACGGCCTGGAACGAACCCTCATCTAAGCCCCGGGCGAGACTTAATTCCCTTAAAGCGAATGAGTATATCCGGTCTCCTACGTCGTCCGGGATAAGAAACCCCCCATACTGGAGGAACCCGGACAGGAACATTAGGATCCCTGATCCTACAGGGATGGGAGATGAAGGCCTCATCTCCCCATCAGCCCCAAACGCGGGGCCCGGCGGCTCTAGCCTACCCCTAGCTAAGTCCCCAAATTGGGGAGCATAAGTTAAGATTAGAGGGGAGTTACCTCGCCCCGATACATTAGCCCCGGGAGTCCCGACGTTTGGTAGGGCGTCTTCGAAAAGCTCCTCCAGCTCTTCCGAGGTAGCCCCTTCCGCCGGAAGTTGATTCTTCTTACGCTGGGCTGCGGTGACCCGCGCCGCTCTTACCACCTCGGTGATGTGGTCGAGGGCCAGCTGCTCCCGGACCTCGGCGTCCTTCTCGCACGGGATGCCTCGGTAGCTCGGGACGACAATGGTCTGGGTGGCCGCCAGCAACCCTATTAGCCGGAGGTTTTTATCATTAACATAGCCCCCAACGTCCAGCTCCTCCGCGGTCAGCTTGGCATAGAACCTCCTCCTTTTCAGGAGAAACTCGGTAAGGGGGGTTTGAATGAAGGGACCTGCGACCCGGAAGATAAGATAAGAGGTGGAAGCAAAACATGAGTAAAAGAGAGGGTCCGGGAGAATACTTACCCACTCGCTGGAAGTCTCTAATCCGGATGTCATGAACCAGTAATGCCTGACATCCGGAGGGTGCTTCCAGGTGCTGGTAGCAGCAGGGTAGCCACTCCGCGGCTGTAGCCTGTAAAAGCCGTCCAAGCTCTTGTTTTTAACACTGACTTGCGGCACCAACTTGTAGAAGTACGAGTGGGCTCCGCGATCTCTTTCGCGACACAAAGCACCTTCCACCCAGCAAGCAGACGGTACGCTTGCGGCAGCAGTTGGAAAGGTGCGATCCCCACGTATGTCAGGAACCGCACGAAGTAGTCATGAAGCGGGAGCGTAGCTCCCGCGCTAATATGTCCGGCGCTCCAAGCCCCGAATCCATCCATGGACGTATGCGCCCTTTCCTCTAGCCTAGCCATGCGATTGTGGAAGAGGCCCGGAGTCGATTCGATGCCCAGCTTCGTCTCCAGGAGCAGCATCATCCGGTAGTTCCGGAACAAGTTGGCCGTTACGTCCATTTCCCAGATGTTGCCTATGGGCGTCTTGGATCCGGGAGCGACTACAGGGGCCCTATTGACCTCTTCTTCGGAATGGAGTGTAACACCCGTGGCCATGATTGACGATCTGGGGACAAAGAAAGAAAGACCAAGCAGTCAGTACCTAAACCCAAAAAAATCGGTCAAGGTACAGGGAGTTTCCTAAGGACTGCTTGGAGTCCCGTCGGACCAGGCCCGGGACCCTGATCGGGAGAGAAGGCTATTAAGGTCCACCCCTTGTCCGGGAAGCATCCGAGCATGGTGCCACCCAAACCAGGCCGCCTTCCTAACAAATTCTAAAGCACAGGGCCTAGGCGCATGCATCTAGAGAGCATAAGTTCAAAAAATTGGTAACGGAGTTAGAAAAGACTTACTGTGTGGTGTCAACTGTTGAGGCTGGCGGTTGTCCGATCGTAAGGATGGCAGGACCTCGTTCTTGAAATGGCACAGCCGGTGCAACAGTTCGTCGGCGGGACAAACCCGAGAAGCGCCGTCAGGTTGCAGAACGAAGGTTCAGGCTCTGGGAAACAGGCGGTGGCGCAGAACTAGCAAACGGCGGCGTATTTCAGTGGCGAGGTCGGACATGCAAAGCTCTAACAAGCGTTCGGGTTTTTTCTTAAGCTGATTCGAAAATGGAAAAGTGCCGAATGTTGTTCTCTGGGAGTCTTTATATCAGCCCCCAAATCCTGGCCCACGATCCAACGGTCAGGTGCCTCTTCATCCGATGGTCAAGAGTCGCGTAGGGGGCATTTATGAGTCCTTTTTGGTCTGGATCCTCGACGCCTCTAATCCGACGGTCCAGGAGTGGCGGATGCCAAAGGACGCCCCATCCTACGGTCCACCTCGTTCCAGGGGCATTAATGATGACTCCCCCCGTGCGGATGTGACGCCTCGTGACGTGCGCTGACGCCCTAGTCTAGGCCTAGGCGACTCTGCGAGGCCCTTGCAACAATCACATGGCGACACGTGTGTCGCTTTTTCCCAAAG
Organism: Humulus lupulus; assembly: GCF_963169125.1. Classification (NCBI taxonomy): domain Eukaryota; kingdom Viridiplantae; phylum Streptophyta; class Magnoliopsida; order Rosales; family Cannabaceae; genus Humulus; species Humulus lupulus. The sequence goes on from NC_084798.1 coordinate 7,649,438, forward strand.
CGGGCCAAAGGTAAACGTCCCCGGATCACGGTAAACGATCCGGGAGAAGCCACCTGCCACTGCCACGGCCGTTCGGCCAAGCTTCCTAGCCCGGACAGGAACTGGGGAGACGACTTGGCGAGCCCCGTGAGGGTGGTGCAACCCTCCTCCTGGCTAGCCCGGGTGAAGGCTTGGGGGGTAAATGTTATCCCCATTTCTTGGAAGGGCTTTGGGCATTCGCCCTGGCCCACGGTCAGGGGACCGACTCGGCATTTGGACCTGGCCCAGGAACTCCAGGTTGGGCCCGTTTGGAAGAGTCTGGGACGTCCCTCCGGGTTCATCTTCAGCTTGGACGGTCCCGGCGATGTCCGGAGCGCCCGGAACGTCGCGGCCTACGCCTCCCTGTCCCGGAGCCTGGAATGGTCCGGGCCCTAGGTAAATGTAGCAGGCCAAAGGTAAACAGACCTGGATCGCCTCCTCCCCAGTTGAAGGGCCAGGCGCCCAGGATCCTGAAACCGCCTCAGTTCGCGTGGGCTTTGTCCCCCCACTTTTCGCCTGCAGAAAAGGCCGCATTGGGATTGTCCACTGATGTGTCAGGACTGCGCAGCCAAGTACCCTGACCGGTCTTGTCTCCTGAATTAGCCTCGTGACTCAAAGTGATCAGAGCCAAAGTTCCGTTTTGTCGGGCGAAGGCTTGTGTCGCAGGTCAACTAATTGGGCCTTAGCTGGTTTGAATTTTGTGCATTGGATATCTTTCTGTATTGGGCCTCCACTAGAAAGGCCCCTGTACACATTCCTCTGATGGGCCTGGGTCGGATCCGGCCTAGACCCGATGATCCCCTCAGCTTATAAATATAAGCTGTAGAACAAAAGAAAAGAGAAGAAGGCAGAAACTCTGTTCAGATATAGTTAGAAAACTCTATTGTAATAACTTCTTCTAGCTCTAATATATGGACTCGTGGACTAAGGCTAGTTAACGCCCCAACCATGTAAAAACCTCGTGTCGATTTCCCATTTTCATTATTATTACTAGCAAATATCATTCATTAATATAGTTGCCGAAAATCTCGGTTAACAGATATTAATTACAAAAAATATATCCACACCTGTTGAGGGTGTGCCAAGGTCGTGTGTGTGTCGGGGTCGTGGGTGTGTCAGTGTCCTGATAAAAAAAAATTAAGACCAAAAGATACACGAAAAAAATTCAAACCAAAATAATATAAAACTAAGTATAAAATAATGCAATCTGTTGGTTAGGCATTACATTGCAAATAAGTATAAAATACACCATTATTCACCATTGAAGATGATTAAAGTAGAGAGCACAAAAGTAGCTAGTATAAAACATGTGTTTCTATACCACTTACAACAATGACCAGCACAAGTATATTTATTTTAATCAATTTATTAATCTAACTTTTGCAAGTGCTTAAAATGCATGCACTTGTTTGATTTAAATTAAAATAATAAATCCATCCTAATTTTTCTATAATATTAATAAATTTCACATAAAAATTATAAACACAAAATAATTAACAAACTATATTAATAATTTCTACATACTATAGAAAGATATTATAAGTGTGATACAAATTTTACTTAACCATTTAATCAACAATAAATGTGGAGAACAAAACACACATGATATATATATATATAAGAATAAAACATATTACATATGCATAGTGGGTCTGCTCGGTGTGAAGGAGGTGACACAGAAAGACACCATCATGAAAGATACACAAAAATACACAGCAAATCATATCATTAGATCACAATCATAACATACACTACAAAATTATCAGAGAGTACAATTAGAAAATTTTTCTCCACAAAGAAAATCATATCATTCTTGAAGCATAAACATAAATAGTAGAAAAAAAATGGAACAATGGATAATTCAAACACTAAAACTTACACCTGAGAGGTATGGGTCAGTGGCGAAGGAGGCCAATCGGCGTGGGTCACTAGTTGTCGTTGCCTGAGAGAAGTATATAATTTAGAGCACAATATGAATATAGATACATTGTTATATATATATATGCGAGAAAGTGGTTCACCTTAGAAGAGGCAATTGGGTTCGCGTGTTTGTGGCGAACCAGCGTGAGGGACTGGAGAGGCTCGGCGTTAGGGAGAGTCGCGAAGAGCAAATGGGCGGAGGAAAGCGGAGGAAATGGGCGAAGAGGGATTAGTTTGAGAACAGACGCTAAGAGGAAATGGGCGGTTCCAATAATGTTATTAGCGGCGGGACCCGCTGCTATTAGTTTCTCCCGCCGCCAATAATATTATTAGCAGCGGGGTAGCCCGCCTCTAATAAAAGGTGATTACCCGCCGCTGATAGTATTAGCGGCAGGACCCGCCGCTATTAGTTTCTACCGCTGCCAATAATATTATTAGCGGCGGGTAGCCCGCCTCTAATAAAAGGTGATTACCCGCCGCTAATAGTATTAGCGGCGGATAGTCCGCCTCTAATAAAGGTTATTATCCGTCGCTAATAAATTTTAAAAACTGTTCCCGGGCATTTATTTTGGAATATTAGCGGCTGAGCCTCCGCCGCTAATAGTCGTACAGTCCGCCGCTAATACATTTTTTAATATTTTTTAAATAGTCACTTATTATTAGCGGCCGACCCCAAGTCCGCCGCTAATATACTGTACATTACAGGCGGACTTAGTCCGCCGCTAATAGGCTTTATTCTTGTAGTGATTAGATGGCATGTCAAATAACTCAAAGTCATTTATGTGGGATCCATGTGAGTTTTACCTACCAATATGTCAATCGTAGGCAATAGTACCTTTCTCGACTAACTATAGCCTACCAATACAAAATTGGTCCAAATATGTAGGTAAAGAGATTTACCTACCAATACGCTATCTTTACCTACGATTAATATTGGTAGGTAAATATCGAATTTCTTGTAGTGTTTTAATTTCTAAATTATTTTTAATTATAATTATACATATGGCACTAACGTGACATATGGAAAATCAACAATCTGTTAGCCGCATAGTATAAACTAATGGAACGTGTCTAGTTTGGGTAATTTCTATTAGGCAAAAAAATTTGAGAGCACGATTTGATAGTGGTAATAATTTAGGGGTGAAAATCCTACCTTTTGTTTATTTTTTTTATGGATGCTCAACGAATTGGAAGAAACCAACCAATCAACCCCAAATCGTAAAAGAACATATATGTTGCATGCAATATTTTAGTTTATCATTGATATATATTTATATATATATATATACTAGATACAAGTAATGTACAATGTGCGTTTGCTTAGTTTTATTTCTAGAATTTATGAATTATTTTTATTAAATTTATATCATTGCCGGATAAATTTCAAATAAATAAACAATATTATTTATAAAAAATGACATAAACATAATAAATGAAAAATTAAACAAAAATATTGTTTATTATTTTTTAAATATATATAATATGATAATATTTTTAAACGCAAATGATAATTTTTTTAATAAAAATTAAGATTATGTATTATACATTATTATAATGATATTTTATAATATTTAAATTTATATTAATATAAGTATTAAATATATAATCTTACATTAAATGTTATTATAATAATAATATTTTATAACATTTAAATTCATATAAATATAATTAGTAAAAAGTTAGTATTATATAATATTATCGTAATAATATTTTATAACATTTAAATTTATATTAATATAGTTATTAAATATCTAGTCTTGTATCATTTATTATTATAATAATGATATTTTCTAACGTTTGAATTTGAATTTATATTATAATATTTGAATTTGTTTATGTTAATATCATTAATAAATATCGTCAGTGATTATTCTGCGACGACGTATTTGCAGTGACATGTCGTCACTGATTAGTATCAGCGACGACATGTGGGGTTTTTAGCGACAACAGACATTGTCATTGATACACATATTTCTTGTAGTGGTTTTGATAAATATGCTTTAATTTAGTGGAATTTGGTAAAAAACATCAATCCAAACAATGCGTTTTGAAAAATAAATTAATACATTAAAAAATTTAAAAACAACTCAATCAATAATTGATATCCCACACACTAACAAGTATATAATTGAATAAATAGATTGGACTGATGTTAAAAGTAATTTATATATATTGAATTGAATAAAATATTGCCAAAAAATATTTGTAGGAGAAATAGTAATCTCTAAATATAGAGAAGAGAGACTACAACATGAGGCATTATATATATATATATATAAATATATTTATAAAGTAGAGCATCTAATTGAAGTGCATTTTTTAACATTTTTCTCTAATTTTTGAACGCATATTTATTTTACATGTGGTTGGGTACTTTGATGTTTATCCAGCATCCAAAGTTCTTTTGCCAAAGTCGTCTGACTCATTGATATAATCATATTTTCTTGTCTTTATTTGTAACACAGAATACAAGTAAACTAATGCCCAGTAAAAAAAGTTGTGAAATGCACAACCTATCATATTTTCATTTACAAAAGCATACAGTATTGCCCTTTGCCTTTCTTAAACGGTGACTAATTAACACTCTTTAGAAGAAATTATTAAAGTCATGTTTTTAGTGGGATCGGGTTCTTTCCAAGTCTATTAATGAGCACTACTTTGATTCAGAATCTTGTTTTTGGTGGGGTTTCTTTCTAAGTCTTTTGATGAGCGCTTTGATTAAGTTTATGATTGACCTATTATTTTATTTTGTGGGTGTTTTCACCTTAAAAGTAACAATATTTAGTGCAGATATGTTATAATCACAACCTTTATTAATAATAAGACTTCACAAAAAAGTTTATCAATGATAATATTTATTATTGATTTGAGTGCATACTTACCACTCTTTTACAGTCAAGCTTGACGGGAAAACTTGTTAGTCAAACCATGAGTAATGAACAAATTCGTCAACAAATACTAAAATATTCAGTGATTAAAGAGAAATTTACATGTATCACTAACTGTTAAGAAAATTTTAAGATCTCGATCTTTCCTTTACATTTATACAGAGTTTTCTGCAACTTCCGACAAGCTATGTTGTTGTGGCACCTTCAAGCTTCATCGACATATTCGTAATGAGAAGCAATTGACATCTATGGCTTCATCTTCTCCAATGGTGGCAACGATGTTCTCTAGTGCTTATCCACAATTCATATCAAAACCCATATAGGAAAAAAAATAAGAAGAAGGTAGTATTCATATATACAACTCTGGACAACCAAGCGTGTTACCTAGTACTATAATATGTTGTAGTGTTGGTTGGAACATAATATATACTTTTTTTATTATTTTTAATTTTAATTATACATGTGGTATTGACTTAACATATGCCAAATCAACAATTTATTAGCCACATAGTACGGAAACTAATAGAATTTTTACATTTCATTAATGTGTCTAATTTGGGTAATTTCTATTAGGCAATTTTTTTTTTTATAATTTATGTATATATATTACAATTTGACAAGTGATAATAATTTGGAAGAGAAAATCCTACTTATTTATTTTGTTTATGGATGTTCAACGCATTGGAAGAAACTAACCAATCAACTCCAAATTGTAGTAGAACATAGTTGTTAAATGCAACTTTTCATTTTATCATTGATATATATATATATATATATATTTGGAATACTTCTTAATGGTTATTATCCATAGATTAGTACTAATAATTATAATAATATGGCAACATATAGTGATTTGGTATAACAAGTCACCAACAGCTAAATATTTTTTTCTAAACTAATTTTGAATTTCGTTTTTTTTTTGTCATAATTAATGTTGTTTCCAGCCAATGAAAGACTCTTGCTATATTTAGAAATTGACATGTATTTGAAAAATAAAAATTTTACAATATTATATTTTCATAATAAATATAGGTATTTCATCAATTAAGCCTTTTAAAATTTTGAAAAAATTAAAATTTATTTTTAGAAATATTAATTAACAACTATAAATATGAATCATTGATCTTATTTCAATAATTAATATTAAAGTGATGAAGATAGCAGTAACCAGCACCCATTCTATGAAACTTATAATGTAGCATAATGGAAAAACTTCACACTGAGACATATTACTATTTCAACTCTGAACACTTCAAACCATCTTAAAGCCGCTAGCTCCACCTCATTTGATGTAAGACCAACACCATTGCCCACGATGAACAAGTTCTTTATTAATTCACTAAAACTCCAACAAAAAAATATCAAATCAGAAAAAAATAATATATAGTGAAGGAAAAATAATAAAAAGTTTACAAGGATTGCAATCGATAATTAATACCTTATTTTCTGCTAGCTAGAAAACCTGCTCTTCACCTTAACTGCTTTGACAAAAATGGTTTCATCCATGAAATATTGAACAAAAAATGACCAGAAACTCCAGCGAACCCAACTCCAACTCCAGCTCCAAATCCCATTTTAAGCCATGACATGTCAAACCATTCTTTACCACCATTAACAACACTGTCATTAATGTTAGTTGAATGATGTGAGTTACTTTCGGAGCATGAGTTTGGTAGAGGATTACCACAAAGTCCAATGTTTCCGATGAATGAAGAAGCATTAAAGCTTTGCAGTTGAGTGGCCGTAGGGATTCTTCCTGAGAATTTGTTATTTGACAAATCCAGGTTTGCCAAAAACGATAGCTTCTCGATGCTTGTGGGAATTGTACCTGAAAGATTGTTGTTGGAGAAATCCAGTGCTTGTAGGTTGCTCATCTTACCAATCTCCCTTGGAATTGGTCCATATAAATGGTTCCTTGATAAGTTTAGTTGAACCAATTCAACCAGATTTGTTAGTTCTTCAGGTATTTGACCAGATAGTTTATTGCTTGACAGATCGATGAGTTTCAATAACTCCAAATACAGAAACTGGTAATATCTTCCTTTCCACATAATTTTTACTGCAGCTATTTCATTATAATTATAGACCATTGTACCAGACCTCCTCTTGATAACATACGAATGGAAAATCACCATCTTTTGAGTACTATTATCCATCATATGTGTAAAATTGTTTATGCACGAAGGAATATCTCCAGACAGAGCATTCATTGAAAGGTCTAAAATTTGAATGGAACGAATGTGACATAAGTTTGATGGTATACTTCCATAAAATTTATTTGATTTAAGCCCCAGGATGAACAAATTTGTAAGTCCTTCCCCCATCCATGTTGGTATTTCTCCTTCCAACGAATTGTCCTCCAAATCAAGAAACTGAAGATTTGCACAATTCTTCATTGACGAAGGTAAAGCTCCCGAGAAGTTGTTGTGCCTCAGACTTAAATACTGAATTTTATTCAAAAAGCCCATTGAGCTTGGGATCCCTCCAGACAAGTTGTTGTCGTTTAACATGAGAAGCTTCAAAGACTTCAAGTTCCCCCAACAATCAGGGAGGCTTCCGAATAACAAGTTATTAGAAACTTGAAGAACTTCTGTTTTGTCAGACACTGCTTGACAAACAAAATCTTTGATAGTAACAAAGCGATTACTAGAGAGATATAACACTGGCACACTAGACAGATAGTGTGGGATTGGGCCATGAATTTGATTATCCTGTAGATTTAGAACCCCCAGTTTGGAAGCATGGTTGGAAAACCAATCAGGAATAACATCATCAATTTCGGTGTTTGAAATATCAAGAATAGAAATATTTGTTTGGTTTCGAAGCCAACTGGGAAACTGAGGACCTAACTTGCAGGATATCAACTTAACGGAGAGTAGGTCGAAGGGTGGAACCCAAGTGGGATCGAATTTCAATGTTAACATGTTCCAAGATAAGTACAGTTCCTTTAGATTGGAAAGTTTACGGAAGTGAACTTCTGAGACAAGGCCAGAGAAATTGTTATAAGAGAAATCAAAATCCTCGAGATATTGGAGCTCACCAATACTTTCAGGTATAGTGCCATTGAACATGTTACCATTGGCAAGCAATACTCTAAGGTCTGACAACACTGAAAGATTGGTCAGTATGGGTCCTTCGAGGTGGTTGTTAAAGATGCTTAAATATTGTAGACGAGGCGGAAATGTATTCGAATCATCAGGGAAAGAACCTCTTAGGTTGTTCCCATTCAGATCCATAAAATACATTGAGTTTCTAGCACAGCCGTTGAGGCTTTTTAAAACATCATCGAGTGTTGTGTTGAACTTGTTCCATTCCAACGCTAGATATTCAAGACTGCAAAGATTCCCCAACGATTTTGGTATTGCACCTTCGAATTCATTGGCTGACAAATCAATTTTCTTGAGATATCTCATGTTTTCAAAAGAATTTGGAAGAGTTCCTTTAATGTCACTATGAGATAGTTCAAGATTAACGAGACTGGTGCTGATATTGAGCAACCAAGGAACTGTTGTGGGGTGTACGGAACTCTTCACAATGAAAAGATCTGTGAGAGAATTAGAGGATGAATTGGAATGCGAAAGAGATGAGATATCTACTTGTGGTAATACACAATTAGACAATGCCAAAAATGATAGGGAGGAGGCTGTTTTGAATGATTGAAACCAATTTGTGGCTCTGGTAAAATCAGTATTTCCAAGCGCAAAGTATTGAAGAGAGTTGAGATGAGAAAGCCATTCAATACTATTACCAATCAACTGACCATAGCCAGGGGCATTGTAAAGATTGAGGTACTCTAACCTCGTCAGATTCCCAAGTTGGGAAGGAATGATTCCAACAATGAGATTATACGAAAGGTCGAGATATGTGAGTCTAGACAAAGAGCCAATGAACTCGGGAATGTTAGTGAAATTATTGTAACTAAGATCCAAGTAGCTCAAATGTTGTAACTCAGCCAACGAAGAACAAATTTGACCACTCAATAATTGTTCATTAGATTGAGCAGGAAGATCAAGAGCAATAATATGATGAGTTGAGTTATCACACCTGATTCCTCTCCAAGTGCAACAATCTCCGCCGGTGCTTGCCCAGGATGATAGAACGTTGTATTCGTCGACAAGGCCTTGCTTAAAGCCTACAAGGGCTTCTCTCTCCTTCTCTATGCATTGTCCATCAACACTGCTGCTCGTACTCCATACATGACACGTGGCCACGACAAACAAAAGAACGAAAACTCTCATCGTCATCATGTTAAGCTATCAATTGGTCTAGTGCAAATTTAACTGCCATATAAATATATATATATATATATACATATAAAAATTGGGGACCACACGATTGATGTCTCATTATGTTTGGACGACTCATTATTAGTCTTATTGAAAAGTAAACACCTTTATTGTGTGGCTAATCTGTTACGTACAATCTCTATCCACAAACGTAGCAGTTACTCCATATATATATATAGAGTTTGATTGTGTTTGATGTTAGAGATAATTTAGATTTTACATTAATAAACATATATACATACATATATATTAAGTATTTGTTTGTGAATTAAACTGAAAATAAAATGATAATTATAAAATTCTAATATGAATTTATTAGGTATTTATAATCCTAATTTGAATAGTAGGGAAATACAAAATTTAAGCTATATTAAATTTGTTTAAAGATTTGTGGAATACAAATTTGAGTATTTTTTTAATAGGCATTTAAACTCTAGTAATTAATAAATATATAAATATTTTTAACATATATATGTATACAAACATTTTGTTGAAAAAAAATAAATAAATGAAATTATAATTTAAACCAAAAATTATATTTGTCTTAATATTATTTTGTAGTAAATAATAATGGGAAGTTTACAAAAATACTTTAAGATTTTTTAAAAAAAAAAAAACTTAAAGTACTGAATCTGAATTTTTTTTACCAAAATACTACTATTTTAAAGTTATTTCTGTCATCATCTTCTAAATTCAATATATATTTTTGTTTTATAAAATGTTTTGTTCATTGGCATCAAATATAGACATTTTGTTGGGCAACATAAATTCCCAATGAATCAAACATGGATATTCATGTAATCACAAAAAACAAATTAAAAATAATAATCATGTATTTTTATTGAAAGTGATTTCATAATATATTTATATGAGAGATTCTATTATTATGGGAAGAACATTATCAGTTGAGCTCTTATGTACTCCCAACTAGTGCATAGTTTTCGACGTGTTTTCTTTTATGACCGTATATTTTGTAGTTAGTTAGAGCATCCTGCAAATTATTAGAAAATTCTGAATAATTTAAAGTGTTGAAAACTATGTTTAAATTAAGTTGTTGAATGCATGACTAATTTTTTTATGTTCTTGGAAAACAACATGTTTGAATTTAGTTTTCGGCAATGTAAGTTATTCAAATTTTTTTGAAAATTTGCAAAATGCTCTAAATAACAACAAAATGCATAATCATAAAAAAATGGCGCTGAAAACTATTCACGAGTTAGGAATACAATAGAACTCCACCGGTGTGGCTTTTTTTTAAGACCCTGCAATAAAATTTCCCAATATTTATATTATATATATATGATAATTATTTTATAGGAGATTCACTTTAAGCTTTATCAGTGGGGCTCTCAATGTTCTCGACCTGTGAATAGTGATTACTCTTACAGTTGATTAAAACATCGTTCACAGTGATTACTTTAAGCCTATATATATATATATATATATATATATATGCTTTCTTGTTTTTCAAATAATATGTATGTGATGGTCCTATTCTGCTTGACCAGAAGACTTGTGTAAGTCTTGGTCTTGGTCAACAGTGATTACTCTTATACAGTTGATTAACACATCGTTAACGTTTCATTTAATATGGTATGTTACTGGTACTATTGCGTTGTGTGGTGTTAATACACCCTTCTGTCTATACTTTTTATTTTATTTATTTAAAAATAAAAATTGCCTACCAACTCGTATCACAAAAATTACTGCACTGTGATATTCCTAAATTAGTCTGTAAATGTAGATTAAAATTAATCCTTCCCTTTATGGTTTGAAATTTAAATTAGATTAGATAAGAACAACACATTATTGTATGAAAGACATGAATCTAGTTTATATATATGTTTTATTATTTTAGTTATGATCATAGTATTAAATTTAAAGTAGATCCTGAGGTAGCAATAAGTCTTAGCAAATAACCGACCTTTAAGATATATGTATATAGTTCTTATTATTAGCGAACCAGAACACGATCTATACAAGTTATATTTGCAAAGATTTCCACAAAGAAAAAATGAGTTTGGGCTGTGTTACTTGTTTTCAAACATTGTTAGCCAATCAAAAAATAGTATTGAATAAAATAGACTTTCGAAGTCTTCCCAATTAATGAAAAAGGTGATATCATTTTCAATTAGTTGTGTTTTCCTTTTCTTTACACAATAATCTAAGGACAAGCTTGGTACAGTTCTACTGTAGGGAAAAACAGTTGTAGCTGTATTGTGGGAAAAAACAGCTGCAGCAGTAGGAAAAAATTGTTGAGTATTTAGTAAATTATAGATTTTAAAGTGCTGTGACTTGAAAAAATTGTATCGGAATGTCATCATATTTATTTTATTTTATTAAAATAAATTTACATATTTAAATTAAATATAATTTTGATAAGACACTAATAAAGTGATCGTAAACAAAAAATATTATATTATAAAATAGAGTAATGATATGTGCACACACAAACATTATACACAACCCTATATGAAAAATCACTTCAACCAATCATATTTATTGTGTATAATGTTTGTGTGTAATTTTTTCGGATCCCTACGGACGTCTATACTGCGTCGGTGCCAGAACCTGCGTTGGCATTTTTTAGCAAAAAACATATTTTTTTTTAATTTTTTTTTAAATTGGATATTTTGTGCAGTTAGGTTTAAAATTGATTATCTGATTATTTTAGATATTTTTGCTTTTTAAAATATTTTAAATTGGTTATCTGATAATCATGATAATTTAAGAATTTTTTTATTTTTTTTTATAAATAAAATATTAACATTAGTTATCTGATTATTCAAGATAGTTTTATTTTTTAAAATATTTATAATTAGTTATTAGAAAATTCTAGATATTTTAAATATGGTTAAAAGATATTTTGATATTTTAAAATTGGTTAAAATATTTTAAAATAAAATATCTTGTCATTCCTAACAACTTAACAACCGAGGTTAAATTAATTATTTGAAATTGAATTTTGTTTGAGAAATTCTATTTTAATTAATTTAATATTTTGCAACTTGTTTAATTAATTTTATTGAATTTTGTCTGATGAATTCTATGTTAATTAATTATGGTATTTTGCAAAATAGTATATTGTTGTGGTACATTTGCATAATTTAATAATACATGCTTATAGAGTAACTTGTTAGGTCCATCCAATTATTAGCATATCAAGCATCATTATTAAGTTATTTTTTGCATTTGGGTAAATATAAGTATAATGATGGTCCAATTTTTGTGTTTGAAAAATGTGGGAAAACTTAAATAAAACTTTCATAAAATGTTAGGTTTTATTTGGGCCCAATTGAACATGTAAAGTTTAAATTCCTCTCTTGTGGGTGGTTCCACTTGTGAATGCCCGTTTGTTTTGCATTACTAGATTGGGCCTAATCAATTGAATAAAAATTAATAAAACAAAGGTTCAATTCCTGTCTTTTGGAGCTTTGTGTGGAAGTTAGGGAGCCTTTGTAGTGGGTCCGACATAATGAACTCAGCTCTCCTCCATGCAAGCTTGAATTGATAATGTAACGCCCTGGGTATCCAAGGCCGTTACACCGTGTATTTATAAAACTGTAAGACTTGCTAATCAAGTTGTTTAGTTGAAAATGAAAGAAACATTTCATTTAAATAAACATTTCATACATGGGATCCCAAAATAAATAGAGTTTAAAGGACAGTTTACAAAACTTTAAGGTTATATACAACTACAAGCCACTCTAAGGGCAAAATAGGCATTTAAGGTTCCTCTGTCCCTGCTCATCCCTCAACCATGGTGGCCAAACAGCTGACTATGTACATTCTACCTCTAAAGCTCTCCAAATCATGGTTGATCCAACTTTTCCTTGCCTTTACCTGCACCACGTAACACCCGTGAGCCAAGGCCCAGCAAGAAAACCATATAACAAAGCATAATCAATAATCCATAGCCAAATAACTCACAAACCATCAATCAAATACTCAGCAAACCACATAGTTCACATAATCAATGATATCATTCTGCGAACAATTAATCAATCATCCAGATAATAAATATGCCATTATCAACAAATTAATAATAATAAACATATCATTTAATGTCTAGGGTCGACGCCCTTAGGCCGCACCCCCGTTTACCCCCACTAACTTCGGCTCGCTTAGGCTGACCTCAGTGATTATATAATTAATCTCAACTACTAGTGGCCGAGTCGCATCCATGTGCGCCAATATTAATTCCGGCACTCTTAGGCCGTTTATCTCATGTCCCCATGGCATAATACCGTCATATGACATTACATACAAATATAGGGAACTCTTAGTCCCAACATAACAACATAATCGAGTGCAGTTTTCTTACCTTTAATTCCAAGTGTTATGATTACGAGAAATGACCCTTGAGCACGATCCCTTTCCCAAGCCCTAGTGTACACCTAGTCCCAATTAAGATAAGGGACTCCCTCAATAATAATTAAATAAAGGTTCCAGACCAAGTTCTAGCCTTCAAAAGATTGAATTCCACCAAACACGGTAGTGGAATCGATCCCGAGCACCCTAGGTTAAGTTCCCGCACCTAAAACCTCCTCAAAGCCAAAAATGCTCTTAAGAGCTGCGGCCCTAAGCCCCCCATGTCGCGGCCCGCCTCCAACCAGAGGCCCAGCCTCCCTAACCAGCACACACGGGCCGCAGCCCTACACTCCCCATGCCACGACCCGCGCTTCAATTTCAGCTCCCATCTGTTTTAGAGGGCTGCGGCTCATCAAGAACAGAGCCGCGGCTCGACCCCCTTCGAACCCAGAAAAATCACCATTTTGAACAACTAAATCTCAGTCTAATCAACCCAAAACCATCCCAATAACACAATTTAACTATCATAATCATCCTAACATATTCCCAACAGTAAAACCCAACAAGAACCTAGCTTAAAAACTCATTAAAATGACACTTCAAACCTTGAAACCCAAAAGCTCATAAACTTCTTAAAACAAGCAGCAGTTCCCAGAATTTAGATGCTAAACAATAATTAAAAGCTTACCTTTACTGAAGAACAAATGCACCAAGTAGTTGCTAAGCTATTTCCTTAAGATTCCATCTCAAATCCTTGAGTTTCTAGCCAAATTTTCCTTTGGATTCAATGGTTTTCTTGAGAGAGAGAGAAAGATTTTGATAAAGAGCTGAGTGAGCTGAGAGGAAGAGGTGGATCGGTTTGGCAAGATTCTAACTATTTCCCTTGTTTTGTTTTATCTTACTTAAGTTGCTTAAGTTAATCTCAAGGCTCGGGGTACTAAAAACGTCCCCGGGGGCAAAATGGTAAATTTCCCCAATATTCCCTCCTAAACTCTCTAACTTTAAATATATCTCCAATTATTTATTTTCACAACCTGATAACCCAAATAAATATCCAATACCTAAAATACCCCTTTACTCTCCCGAGTCAGGTATTGGGTCCCGTTGTGACTTCCCCACTAACTGGCTCCCTAGGATCGCCTCGAGCCGCATGCTACAAATATATATCCACATAATAATGTGGTCTCCACAATTATAACATATAATAACATTTATGCCCTTAACGGGTCAAAATTACAAATATGCCCCTTTAAGCTAAACAGGGCCTACATGCATACTAATACCCATAGACATGCATCTCGTATATCCATATAATCATATAAACATTCTTATCACAAAATCATCATCAATTCATTTAAATCACACTTGATAATTAGTCACTCGTTTAAAGGTATTAACCCCTGTTAGTGACTTGATAATTAGTCACTCGTTTAAAGGTATTGACCCTTGTTAGTGACTTTATAATTAATCACTCGTTTAAAGGAATAGACCCCCTATTTGTGACTTGTTGATCAGTCACCCGTTCATTGTTTGAACTTATTTGTCTGCTCGGATAGGGCTGTATTTGCTAGGCATGTGCCTTATGATTTGATGACATGTTATTACTGTTCATGAGCATATTGAGTTTTCTTGCTGGGCTTCGGCTCACGGGTGCTATGTGGTGTAGGTAAAGGCAAAAGAATGCTGGACCATCCTTACATTGGAGAGCTTAGGTGATGACATGTACATATGCGGCTGCTCGACCACCACACGGCCGAGGGTTGAAAGAGGAACTAGGGTTAAACCATGTTTTGTCGCTTAGATCGCCCTGTTGTAAATATTTTATTGTAATAGACTTTTAAATTATATTTTTGGGATCCCAAAGTATATAATGAACGTTCTAATAAAACGTTATATCTTAACCAAAATTTTTAATCCCTAAACCGCTAATCATACTTAGTTGCACGATTTTGGCCAAATGACTCGATTAGCGAGTTTAGCACTGTTTATAAGGCACACCGTAACGGTCCTGGGGTATTGGGGCGTCACAAACTTGGTATCAAAGCTTGCCAAGGTTTATGGTTCCTGAAGACAAGCTGGGCATGTACACTCATCACTAAAGATAGCTTTACTCAGGGAATGGTAACTATTTCTGTAGTTATGTCCTTAACTGCTTAAATAGAAAGTAAATGCTTTACCTGCACATTGTATTAGGGAGCATGAGATTCTGATAGAGCCTGGCTCTTGATTATATGATTATATGCTCCATGAATATATATATATGATTGTGATCATATGATTACCTGCTCCATGAATATATAATTGTGATATATGCATGCTGGAGTGAAGGCATGGTGTGAATGTTGGAAGAGCAGGGATTATGATTGATGTATGTACACCATGGGCGGATTATGATTGATGTATGTACGCCATGGGCATGTTTATAGCACTGCAAATGGTTTGTAAATGTGGTGTGGTAAGATTGTTCCCGTGGAGAAAGCTCTTGATATGCTCATCATGATTAATGGGTCAAGTTATTGACTGCAAATTCAATTAGCAGGTTTATAGCCAAGGCAGATAATGAGGCCTGGTGGTAGTGGATATACGGAGGCTGGGCGTTAGAGCCAGGGTTTCGGTTCTTCATCTGCTCCTATGAATTTTCAGCAGATGTTCACATATTTGCAATCAAGATTGCAGAGGCATGAGGAAGAGATCAGGTGTTTGAAGCAACAGCGAAATATGTTGGGGAGCACCTCTTCCTTTGTTTTGCTAGGAGTGGCACCAGCTTTGGCTCAGCTTAGGGTTGAGAATAAATGGGAATTTCTCTGTGGGAGATTCCGGGAATATTATCCATTAGTCTTCGAGGGAAGTCTAGATCCATTCAGAGCTGAACAATGGATGGGTATGATCAGTTCCATTCTTGATAGTATGGGACTTGTAGGTCACGATAGGGTGATTTGTGCTACATGTGTACTGCGGGATGATGCCCAAACGTGGTGGGAACTAGTATCCCAGACACAAGACACAGCTGTGATGGACTGGAAAGAATTTAGGCAGTTGTTTAATGAGAAGTATTATTGTGACGTAGCCATGACTGCTAAGATGAATGAGTTTTTGAATCTCATTCAGGAGAATGCAACAGTGACCGAGTATGTTAACAGGTTTGATGGGTTGGCCAAGTTTGCTTTAGATATGGTACCCACAGATGTATCTCAGAAGGAAAGGTTTATTCAGGGGTTGAATCCCAGAATAGTTCAGGGCATTAGAGTTGCCCCAGTGCATGAAGTCTCTACCTATGGTCAGGTGGTAGGGAAGGCTCTTGCTGCTGAGAGCGCAGGACATCAGATTGGGCAGAAAACTGTTAGGGAGCATGGAGCTCAGATAGTGGTACCTCCACTTATTGGAGCAAGTAAGAAGGAAAGTCGAAAGACATATCCGGTATGTGCTCGGTGTAAAAGACATCATCTAGGAGAATGCCGAGCAAGGGCATGTTTCTCATGTAAAATGTTTGGACATCGTAAGAAGGATTGCCCAATGCGATGGAAGGATGAGCAAAAGGGGATGGACAGCTCGACCCCAGCTCGAGTGTTCATTCCGATGTAGTCAGAATTTGAGACTGAGACTAGTTCCTCAGGGGTAGCAGGTCAGTTTTCTAGTATTGATTTTTGAGTTATGTTAATTGGTTCTGGTGCCATGTTATTCCTTTGATTGTTACATATAGAGGGGAATAAAGATGATATGTCGATCACATGGTTATGTTGTGATGGGAGCGCAATATTGTATTGGCAACTTAAGAGATGAGTTGGGTTATGGAAAGGTCTCATCAATGATTTTGATAAAGCTAGTTATGACTGGATTTTATTTGATCCAGGGTATGGATTTGGTTAAGTAATTGTGGAGCAATTTTAAATGACAAAGAAGGGATAACTCTTGGGATTAAAGAGCGAAAAGCCTTGTGGCAGTTGGCACTATGCAAGGATTTGATATGTTTATGACATTTTTATTGAGAGCTAGAATTCTAGTGCAGGGAGATGCATAGAACTCTTAGCTAGTGTAATGGATGCCAGTTAGATTGTGCCAGTGGGACCAGGACAGGCTGGATTAGTCTGTGAGTTCCTGGATGTGTTTCCAGGGGCTTGTCAGGGTTTCTTTTATATGAAGAGATAGAATGGTGGTTTGACTAGTGCCAGGGATGGAGTCGGATTGAGGGCACTGTATTGAATGGCCTAGATGGGTTGTAAGAACTCGAGGCTTAGATATTGAGTGAGATTGAATTCTCAAAAGTGGATCTTTGGATCTGGTTAGTACAAGCTAGAGATCAGGGAGAAGAATATGTAGAAGACTGTGTTTGTATTAGATAAGGGCACAGGGAGTGCTGAGTTATGATTCGAGAGTTTGATTAATGTTGAGTTGTCTTATTGAGACAGATGGACAGAGAATTCAAAGGTTTATTTGAATGGAATTTGTGATCGTCTTGGACGATGGTATTGTGGTGTATTCTCTGCAGAAATTTTCCAAGGTCAAGGAATGCCTTGGGAGCAAGAGTTTCCTTGGATGGTAAGGATATTGCAGGTGCCTTGGGAATTAATTCTGAGTCTTCTTGCAAATTAGAATCAGGTTGGAGGTGGTTATGACACCTCAGTAGCAAAGAAAAGTGATTGCCTATGCAACATGTTGAGTAAAGGATTTGACCAGAACTGGAGTAGAGTTTCTGGTGGGTCAGGTGGCCAGTTTTATGTTTGAGATTACTAGCTCAAAGAAGTTCAAAAGGAAAGATAATTAAGTGACCCACAGATAGGAAAGGTTGAGTGAGAAAGTCTTAGCTGGAATAGCTAAGGATTATACAGTGTTAGATATGAGTTTATTGTGGTATAGAAATCGGCTTTGGGATCCGATGGACACTGGGATTAATTGGGAGATTCTGGATGAATCTCATATTGCTCTCATATTCTCTTCATTCAGGCATCATGTTAGTGTTTCAGAATTTGAAAGCTTTATAGTGATGGCCTGAGATGGAGAGGGGCATAATGGTATATGTGGCAAAGTTCTTAACCTATTAGCAAGTCAAGAAAAAGTATCAGAAATCAGTAAGGTCATTATAACCTTTGAGTATTTTGCTTGGAAATAAGAAAGCATCGCGATGGGTTTCGCGGTGGGGTTGCCCAGGTTAATGGGTTAGTGTGATTTGGATTGGGTCATTATGGACCAATATCTTAAGTGCGTTCACTTCTGTCAGTAAGGACAAGTAATACAGCTGATCAGTATTCAGATCTCTATGTGAGAAAGGAATAGAGCGCCTTCTTGAGAATTCAAGGTCTATCTTATCAGATGAAGACTCTATTGCGACTTCCAGGTTTTGGAAGGGTTAAGAAGGCAATGAGTATATAGATGGAATTCAGTATAGTTTATTACTCTCAGAATGATGGTAAATCAGAGAGAGAGGGTTATCTAATTATTATTGGAAAAACATCTTATAAGATGAATGAGTTAATATATATCTGGATCCTGAGCTGGTTCAGGGGATTATTGAGATTATTAGAGGTTGAAGCTCAGATGCTCATTTCTCAGAATAAATGGAAAAGTTTTACTGAATTGAGAAGTAGGAATGTGGAATTCCAAGTAGGAGAATGTATCTTCCTTAAAGTATCACCATGGAAAGGGGTGAGGAGCTAAGGGCAAGCTAAGCCCTAAATTATATTGGCAGTTGGGTTCTGGATAGGACTGGTGAGATTGACTTTGGATCAACCTTATCTTTGGCACTGCCAATTGTATTCATGGTATTATGTATTTCCATGCAATGGACATGGGTTAAAAGGAACTCATGAATTGAGTCATAAGAATCTGAAGGGTAAGGTTAGGTATTTTGGTAAGGAATAGCCAGTTCAGATTGTAACAGAAGAAATAAGGTTCTGAGAAACAAGGTGTACCTTGGATTAAGGTATGATACATAAACAGTGAGGTCGAGGGAATGACCTGGAAACTGGAAGCAATTGTGCAGAATGTTTATTCCCGGCGGTTCAGATAAATTTCGAGGACGAAATTTCTATAAGGAGAGGATAACAGTAATGCCCCAAACTTCCTAATAAGGTTTAGGACCTTGATTAGGAGGCCGGGAGGGCCATAATTGATTTATTATGATATTAAATGATTATATGCATGTTTATGTGAATTATATTATAATATGATGATAAATGCATGCATATGGGTTTTTTTTTAATTATAAGGGCATTTTGGTAATTTGGCTCGTTGAGGGCATAATTGTGTATTTTGGTGCATGTTTGTGATTAATTGATAAGACCACATTGTATGTGGATTGGTTCGAGCTATTCAGCATGAGACGATCATGAAATGCAAGTGTTCAGTCTGGTCATAACGGGATTAAGTTCGAGGCTCGGGGTGAGTCTCGAGGTGATTTTAATGATTAGATCATTACCGGGAATTAATGGGTAATGGGTTATGATTTATTGGTGTTTGAGAATATTGAGAATAGCAGAAATTGGAGGGTGTTAATTATGATTAACAAAATAGGTGCGAAAGGACGATTTTTCCCTTGGTGGCTGTTAAGGTTTATTTTAGACTTGAGGGCATTTTAGTCTTTTCACCCTAAGGTTATATATCAGCCATTAAGGCTGTAGAAGCTTACCAAAAATAGAGTCCCATTTCCTCTTCTCTCCCGATGGTTTTCTCCCTCATTTTTTTTTTAAATTTCAAGCACTTTTTGAGGAATCAAGCTACGGAACCAAAGTGTGGTGATCTAGGGTTGTGTTCTATGATTGAAGAGGGTGTGCTGCTGAGATTGAGGTGAGTTTTTAGCCAATAGAACTCTTGTTTTTACTCTGTTTTCCTAGTTTTTGAGTTGGAAAATTGGGAATTGATTGGAGTTTTGGTTAGGGTTCTTGGGGTTATGGTGCCTAGGACATGTGGAGGTGGTATTTGGGTTCATTTGGGACTTAATTTGATGTTTGGAAGCTTTTAGTTTGGGTTAGAAATGGTGGAATCAAAGGAGGGATTTTCTGGGCAGTTGCTGGCTGAAGGTAGCGCTACAACGCCCAGTATAGGGTGCTACAGCACTACCTGCAGGGGATGTTAGGGCGATTTGGCTCTGTGAAGAGCGCTGGGGTGCTAGGTAGCGCTACCCTATTTCTTGAAAACCCTGTTTTGAGTGTTTTTAAGGGTTTTTGGCTCGGGGTTTCAATCCTTAAGGCCTGGGATCGATTCTACTCACCGTGTGGGTACATTTCGAGGTCCCGAGAGTGGGGTTTAGATCAAGACCCTATTATTGTTGATTGTCATTAATCGGAGATTGTATTTGATTATGACTAGGTGACCGCTAAAGGATTAAGGATCGATCGTTCTCAAAGGTCGTTCTTGTTCTAATTCTCGCTCGAACCAGAGGTAAGAAAACTGCACCCTGTGTATATGTGACATGCATGGTTATTCTTGATGCATGTTGGATGTTTAAATGTAATGCACGAGAAACATGTGATTAGGGCATGCTATGTATATGGAATATGAGGTTGCTCAAAGCTTGAGCCTCTGTGTTTATGCATGATCCTAATTATGCTAGTAATTATTGAGTAAGCATGCTGAATGCCTTGCATTCTGATATTTGACATATGATATATGTTTGGTACCATTGCTTACTTGTGTATGGCACTGACTAGTCAAGGATGGCACTGGCTGCATAATACTAACCTGTGAGTCAGAAACGGCATAAGCGTCTTGAACGCAGGGTCGATAAAAGATTAGATCTAATTGATATCAGCATTGAATGACTCATATGGGGTATTAATGCTGGACCGACCTGAAGGTGGAAGAAAATTATAAGCACTTGTCTAGTCTAAGACTAGTTACTCAGAGCCAGGGCCAAAGGTCTAGGTGACTGTTTTGTCACATGGCTGAGGGAGCAGAATCCCATGTTGGTGACTTGATAATTAGTCACTCATTTAAAGGTATTGACCCCTGTTAGTGACTTGATAATTAGTCACTCATTTAAAGGTATTGACCCATGTTAGTGACTTGATAATTAGTCACTCGTTTAAAGGTAATGACCCCCTGTTTGTGACTTGTTGATCAGTCACTCGTTCATTGTTTGAACTTATTTGTCTGCTCGGATAGGGCTGTATTTGCTAGGCATGTGCCTTATGATTTGATGACATGTTATTAATGTTCATGAGCATATTGAGTTTTCTTGTTGGGCTTCGGCTCACGAGTGCTATGTGGTGCAGGCAAAGGCAAAAGAAAGCTAGACCATCCTTGAGTTGGAGAGCTTAGGTGATGACATGTACATATGCGGCTGCTCGACCACCACACGGCCGAGGGTTGAAAGAGGAACTAGGGTTAAACCCTGTTTTGCTGCTTAGATCGACCTGTTGTAAATATTTTCTTGTAAGAGACTTTTAAATTATATTTTTGGGATCCCAATGTATATAATAAACGTTCTAATAAAACATTATATCTTAACCAAAAATTTTAATCCCTAAACTGCTAATCATACTTAGTTGCACGATTTTGGCCAAATGACTCGATTAGCGAGTTTAGCACTGTTTATAAGGCACACCGTAACGGTCCTTGGGGTATTGGGGCGTTACAGCATTGATTACAGAGAACTGAATAAGTTGACAATTAAGAATAAGTATCATCTGCCAAGGATAGATGATTTGTTTGATCAGTTGCAAGGCAAAAGAGTATTCTCAAAGACAGACCTTTTGGTTATCATTAATTGAGGGTCAAAGAGGGAGAGAAACCAAAGAGTACTTTTCATACTAGATATGGGCATTATGAGTTCTTAGTCATGTCCTTTGGATTAACTAATGCCCCAGTTGCTTTTATGGATTTAATGAACATAGTGTTCAAGGATTATCTAGACTAGTTTGTAATCTTCTTCATCGATGATATTCTAGTTTATTCTCAGTCAGAGTCAGAACATGAGAAACATTTGAGATTGGTTTTACAGAGATTAAGGGAGCACAAATTTTTTGCCAAGTTCAAGAAATGTGAGTTCTGGTTATCACAAGTATCTTTCCTTGGGCACATTGTCAGTAAGGAGGGGATTAAGGTAGATTCGGCAAAGATCGAGGCAGTCAGAGATTGGCCAAGGCCAAAGAATGCTTCTGAGGTTAGAATTTTCCTTGGATTGGTAGGTTGTTATAGACATTTCATGGAAGGGTTCTCTAAGATTGCAACTTCATTGACTAAGCTAACACACAAGAATCAGAAGTTTGTGTGGTCAGACAGGTATGAGAACAACTTCCAGCAACTGAAGCGGAGATTGATTACAACTCAAATTTTGAGCCTTCCTACAAATCAGGAGAAGTTTATGATATATTGTGAGACTTCACATCAAGGTTTGGGTTGTGTTCTGATACAGTCAGAGAAGGTAATTGCTTATGCTTCGCGCCACCTGAAGGAGTATGATCAGAGATATCCTATTCATGATTTAGAGTTGGCGGAAATGGTCTTTTCCTTAAAGGTATGGAGGCATTACCTTTCTGGGGAGAAGTGTAAGATCTACACTGACCACAAGAGCCTAAATACTTCTTCATGCAGAAAGATTTGAATATGCGATAAAGGCGTTGGCTGTAATTAACACGAAATTATGACTGTGAGATTTTGTATCATCCATGATAAGCCAACGTAGTAGCTGATGCTTTAAGCCGGAAGCGTTCGGGACAGATTTATAATGCGAGGTTGATAGCCAGAGAGTTAGCAGATGATATGACCAGAGCTGGTATAGAGTTACTGGTGGGCCAGTTGGCCAATATTACGTTATAGTCTACACTGTTGGAATGAATAAAGGAGGGTTAGTTGGGTGATCCACAATTGACCAAGATCAGAGAGGATGTTTTGGCTGGAGCATCTAGATATTATACAGTGTCTGATTTGAGCTTGTTGAGATAAAGGGTCGGATATGTGTTCCGTTAAACACTGCGTTGAGACAGGAAATTTTGGATGAATCTCCTACTAATCCTTCTTCTTTGCATCCAGGCACCACGAAGATGTATTAGGATGTGAGATCATTGTATTGGTGGCCTGGGATGAAGAGGGATGTAGTAGAATATGTAGCTAAGAGCTTGACATGTCAACAGGTCAAGGCTGAGCATCAGAGGCCAGCAGGGTTATTGCAA
Organism: Humulus lupulus; assembly: GCF_963169125.1. Lineage (NCBI taxonomy): Eukaryota > Viridiplantae > Streptophyta > Magnoliopsida > Rosales > Cannabaceae > Humulus > Humulus lupulus. Next base: position 7,672,967 of record NC_084798.1, read on the forward strand.
CCTCTAGACATCCCAGAGTGGAAATGGGAGGACATCGCGATGGATTTCATGGTTGGATTACCCGGGACTGTTGGTCAACATGATTCAGTATGGGTATTCTGGATCGCTATACCAAGTCAGCTCACTTCTTGCCAGTGAAGACTACTTATAAAGTTGACGAGTATGCAGATCTCTATGTGAGAGTGATCGTGCGCCTTCATGGAGCACCGAGGTCGATCGTGTCAGATCGGGACCCAACTTTTACTTCCATGTTCTGGGAGAGTTTACAGAAGGTCATGGGAACATAGTTGAAGTTCAGTACTGCTTATCATCCTCAGAAAAATGGACAATCTCAGAGGACGATTCAGATATTAGAAGACATGCTGCGAGCATGTGTGCTGGACTTTTGGTGGATCCTGGAGTAAGTATCTGCCTTTGATAGAGTTTTCCTACAACACCAGTTATCAGTCTACCATTGGGATGGAACCTTATGAGATGTTGTATTGTAGGAAATGCAGATCTCCCATTCATTGATATGAGATAGGAGAAAGGAGATACTTGGATCCTGAGGCAGTTCAGAGGACCAGTGAGGCCATTGAGAAGATTAGAGCTCGAATGCTCACTTCTCAGAGTAGACAGAAAAGTTATGCAGATCCCAAGCGCAGGAACGTGGAGTTCCAAGTGGGAGACTACGTTTTCCTTAGAGTCTTGCCATGGAAAGAGGTGAGAAGATTTGGGAAAAAGGGCAAGTTAAGCCCTAGATTTGTAGGTCCATTTGAGATCCTGGAGAGGATTGGTCAGGTGGCTTATAGGTTGGCCTTACCACTGGCATTGTTGGCTGTGCATAACGTGTTTCATGTTTTAGCTCTTCAGAGGTATGTATCTGATGTGACTCATGTCTTGAGTTACGAAGATCTGGAGCTTGAGGAAGATCTTTCCTTTGAGGAACAGCCAGTCCAGATACTTGACAGAAAGGAAAAAGTCCTCAGGAATAAGACGATACATTTGATTAAGGTATTGTGGAGGAACAGCAAGGTTGAGGAAGTGACCTGGGAGCTGGATTCAAATATGCAGAATCAGAATCCCGAGCTGTTCAGGTAAATTTTGAGGACGAAACTTGAGTAAGGAGGGGATAGTTATAATGCCCCAAAATCCCTAATGAGGTTTACTGGTTGGATTAGTAGGTCGGGAGGGCCATAATTGATTTATTATGCCATTAATGGATTATGTGCATGTATATGTGAATTATATTATAATATGATGATAAATGCATGCATGTGGGTCCACATTTGATCATAGGGGCATTTTGGTAATTTGGCCCTTTGAGGGCGTAATTGTATATTTGTATGCATGTTGCTGAACTATTGTTGAGGCCACATTATAATGTGGATTTGTTCGAGCCATTCGACATGAGACGATCTCAGAATACAAGTTAGCGGTTTGGTCAAAACGGGATTAAGTTCGGGGCTCGGGGTGAGTCTTGGGGTAATTTGGTGATTAGAACGTTACCAGGAATTAAAGGTTAATGGGATACGATTTTATTAGTATTTGAGAATAGTGAGAATTGGAGAGCGTTAATTATAATTAACGAGATAGACAGGAAAGGACGGCTTTGCCCTTGGGGGATGTTAAAAGGCGATAGATCATACAAACATAAACTATATCATAAACTACAGAAACTAGATCATAATACTAAACTACCTCATTTTCCTTACCAAAAACAGGAATATTGGAGACAAGATCGGGATTGAAACTCCTAAAACCAAACATAAGAAACCATAAGTTTCTAAAGAAATGAAGTTGAATAGAAGATCTCAACCATCGATATAAGAACTTACCGAAAACCTTATGTTTCAAAGGAATTGAACACCTAACCAAAAGCCACTATCACAAGTTAGGATTTGAAGAAAAATGGAAAAAAAAAATAACTATAGTGAACTAAACCTGAAGATAAAGAATAACATGGATAGTTTAGAACCTCGATCTATACCTCGAACACTGAAATCACACAAAAACTTACTTCCCAAGTGTTTATAAAAGCTTTAAATTTGAAAGCTTTAACCCCAAAACCCTAGTGTTTCTCTCTAGAATATTCTTAGCAGCTTGGAAGCTCTGAACTGTGCTTGAATGATGAAAAGAATGGCTGAATACTAGGTCCTATTTATAGAGTTCAAGGAGTGAAACTAACTCCCATTTCAATGAATAAATAAATGATTAAAAATGAATAAATTTGAATTATCTGTTCAACAGATGCCCAAAACTCGGTCAAAAACATCTAGGAACGAGTCAAGGTTGTTGAGGCCTGTTTCTAGTTCATAATTCTAGGAAAATTCAAAAATTGACCATTTGAGCCGATATATCGCCTAGGGTAGGAGATATATCGCCCCTACCATGTTACTGAGGGTCCGTGGTTTTGTTCGTGCGAAGTCGACGTATTTTCCGTATCTCCCGTAGGCGATATATCGACCCCTATATATGCGATATATCGGCATATGCTGATATTTTAAACACGTTTTTGCACATTTTAGGATAATTGAATTTTGTTCAAAAATACTTTGACTGAGTAAAATGTGATCCTAACAGATAATGGAAGGTTCTAGAGCTTCTAGATCTTTCTTTTAATTAAACTATACATCAAAAATGCTGAAATCCTTAATAAACATGCTTGTGACAAGTGTCACATTCTTAATCATTCTATATGAACCTTAGGTTATAATAAATAATACTCTTAGGACAATATCCATTAATCAAACCTTATGATAAAATTAATATTTCTAAACCATAGGTTAAACTTATAACATCCATAACTATTTCTACGAGTTTCTAACAAAATCCCAGCTTTGACCAATATCCACAAAAACTAAAATTCTACAACTACTACTACTACTACTACTACTACTACTACTACTACTACTACTACTACTACTACTACTACTACTACTACTATGTAGCTAAGTAAAATTTCGGGATGCTACAATCACTACAAGAAATCTGATCTTTACCTACCAATATTTTACCTACCAATATATATTGGTAGGGAAAGTAATGTTTTGCCTACCAATATTTATTGGTAAATAATATTGGTAAGTAATTATTTGTCATTAGTATATTAATTCAGAAATGTTATTTCCTACCAATATTACCTACTAATATGGAGACTTTGCCCACATTTATTTTTGAGGGAAAAATTTTACAATTCCTGCTCAATTTTTCCTCCAATTTTTGCTTATTTTTTATTTTTTATTTTTATAAATGCTTATGTGTAAGCATATGTGTGATAATATTGATGATGTGTAAGCTAATGTGTCTGCCATCTTGCCTATTTTTTTTTTATCCAATTAACAAATATATTATATGCTATATATGTATATATATATGATATATTATAACCCTTTCACGCACCAAATCACTGTTTCCATTCCTTGTTCTTACACAGCTTCCGTTCCGTTCCGTTCCTGCTTCCCTTCTGTTCCGTTCACTGTTCCGCTCACTGCTTCCCTTCCGTTTCGCACGCACCCTTCCAGATCAGATCACTGTTTCCATTCCCTATTCTTACACAGCTTCCGTTCCGTTCCGCTCACTGCTTCCGTTCCGTTCCGTTCACTGCTTCCGTTCCGTTCTCACATATTGTGAAATACTGAAGCTCTCCCCAGATCAGATCGAAGTGACCAAGCACCGTCTCTCTCTCCAGCGCAAGACGACTCTCATCTCGATCACACACGGACACGGTAACTGAAATGTCCTGATTTGTTTTTTTTAGTATATTTAGAAATAACTTTTCTGTATTTGATTTCTTGAATCTTAATACATTCACTCACTCACTCCACTGGGCTGTGAAAAATTATAGATTTACTTGGGATTTTCTAATGATGTTTATACATAATAAGTTTATGGCTGTCATAGCTTATTCTTTTATAATTTGTGCAGAGTTTTGATCAAAAGAAGAATGGAAGATTCAGATTAGATGATTTCATATCTCTTTGTATATTTTTGCAGTCAGCTCGGTAAGTTTCTCTCGACAGAAATACAAGTTTTTTCTCGGAATAAAGAACAAAAGTTTTCTATGCTTAGAATGAATTTTATACACACTATCAATATGTCTCTCAGCATTGTATACATATTTTTTTTCCACACTCTTAATCATATAAAGGCGTTTGGCTTCAAGTGAAACTCTTGAACATGTATAATTTATCATCTACACCAGTTCAAAATGGTCATAAGCTCATAACGGAGGCTTACTCATTTTCTGCTGTTGTTTTGCTCGTTGCAGTAATATGTTTGATTCATTTGATACTGCTAAGCAGGGCCGGGTGACTCTTGATCTCAACCAATTTGTATATTGCAGTGAGTATTTTTTTTTTAATCTTTTTTAACAGTATAGTGCAAATAACACATGGGATTTTATTGCTTATTTATGTTATGTGAAGAAAAAAAACGAATTGAAGATAAATCATCGTGTTGATAGCTCTCTCTCATTCTTGGGTTTCTCACTTACCAGATCAACCAAGCTGTACTACTCAGTTTAGTTCAGATCTTACGAGCAATAATAATATGTCACTAGTGACAAAAACTAGTTCACCGATCCAGTTTTGTTGTACTAGTACTAATAGAAATGACATACAAAACTCCTCTACCAATACTAGTAGCACAAGTTTGACTTACCCTCCCGTTGACTTTGCTTCTTACAAAGCCTATCATAACTCCAATATTAACATTTCAAGCTGTGGAGATCAATTTTCCCCAGCTAGCTTCCTCTTTTCAGCCCCTCCAGATAATATATCTCCTTCCATGTTACTAAACACGTCTTCGGTGCTTGGAGATCATATGCATGATCATTTTGGCTCTAAGGCCTCTCATGATCATCAGGGTGTTGATTTGATCTGTGGAATATCACAGGACCAATGTACTAACGATGTTAATGTCTCCTGAGATCATTGCCACCACTCTTGACATAGATGGACGCAATGTTGGTGAGGTTTGAGTGCATAATAGAGCTACTCCAATGATTCTTTCACTTCTTCCTCATCAAATTCTGATAGTTCTGAATCTGGCAGCTCAATTTCGCAGCCTTGTTCATGCCAATTCCAAGCCCATTCAAGTAGGTACATTCTTTCTTCATCTAAGGTAGAGTCAGAATTTGGCCTGCCACTAACAAGCTCTAGAGCCACAACTCCAAAGGAAAAGATATCAGTTTTCTCTGTAAGGTGACCACGCATGGCATATTATGGTGCAAGATAACCAATTGTTCCAGCAACATGAGTACTTATATGAGTTTGTTTATCATCATAAAGTTTAGCCAAACCAAAATCTGATATTTTGGGAATGAGATTATAGTCAATGATGAAGAAGAAAGCCTTACTGTATGGAATAGTTCTGAGTCTAAAGTATTTGTGAATTGAGATACTATATTACTTGTATAGCTAGAATTAATGTTATTTGCAAAAATTCCAACATTGCTAAAAAATTACTGTATGGAATAGTTCTGAGTCTAGAGTATTTGTGAATTAATATCTTTGCTGAATTTTCATTCAGTTCTTTTATAAATATCAAGCTAGTAAACCTGCACTTTTGCTAATTGATTTTTTAATTATTAAATTATATATATTTTAAAACAGCTATTTTGTTACTTTTTCTAAATTTGTAAGTGAAGACATATTCTAGTTTCATTCATAATAAGTAAATTTTCTTCTGATTTCTTTTCTCTCATTGTTTTTGAATTTCTTTTTAGCTAGAATTACATTTTTATGCTTTATGGGATGTAAGGATTTTGGGGTTTTTGAGTTATGTTTGTTTGCAAGTTATGTTTTCTAAAAATTTTGTATAACTTTCATATCTGATTTTATTTTAGTTTTGATTGATTTTGAATGTGTAAATATGAGCATGATTGAATTCTTGTTGTTTTTATTGTTGATCATTATTTTCAATCAGAATTTAATTGTAATATGAATTTCTTGTAGTGCTTTGAGGTTTTGGGCTTGGTCTGGGTGGCTCTGTGATTTTTGAATTAGGCTTGGCGGCTTTAACACTTTTGGAATTTAGCCTTGGAAGCCTTGAGGTAACATTTTTATGATTTATAGTGATATCAAATCCTTACTAATCTGAAAGTTTGATGATGAATCATTGTCCTGAGGCACTTTTTGGTGCTTTGTTTATAGTTTTTGTGATTGGTTGTTTATGCATTTGAATTTGTCTATGCTATTTCTTTTGTATTTTGTCTTTGGTACTTTGTTTATGACTTGTTGTTAGTGGCTTTCCCTTTGTTGTTTATGTACTAAGATTGATTAAAAATGTAGTTTCTTTGGAAGATACTACAAAATAATAAAATAAAAAATCAGTAAATTAACACTATTTAATAAGCTTACTGTCATTTTCTATTGGTACTTAGTTTAGAGTTCAGAGACAAACTGTTATGGTTTACTTGCTTTGTGAAATATTAATAATTCATGTGGAAGAAGAAAAATTAAAGCCCCTTGTTTACTGGGGTGGAAATAATCTTTAAAGCCTCCTCCTGGGCAGTAGTAGTAACCTTTGAATATGTAAAAAAATATGTGCACCACATATATATACATACATATATTTATATGTTTCTATATAACGACAATAGTTCTTTTAATTCAATATTGTTTTTTTAAAAAAAAAGAAAGAATTAATAATAAAGATGCATTCATGAATCCTTGTGATAGATCAAATCCCATGTTACTGAATTGAACCTCCCCAAAAAATGCAATGTCCATGAGAGGTGCTTGTCTAGCAGCAACTTCCATGATTCTCAGTTTAGCTGCCCTAAGTAGCTGAACCATAACAATTTTCATTGTTTTCCTCATCCTTTTTAGCCTCTCCATTTTCATTTCACTTCCCCCAAATCAATCTCCCACTCTCTCTTCTTTCTTATTTTCCTAATTCATTTATAATAATCTACGAAAGAGAAAAATCTTTAATATTTACCATCCTTTCTTATTCTTTTTCTTGCTCTTGTTCTCCTCTGTGTTCTTTCTAGAATTTGGGTTCATCATCAGCTCTACCAACTACAACAAGGGACCCATTTTGTTGGTTCATGGATCGTCATTGGATAAATATACCAAATAAACTTTCAGCAGAATATGCTGCTGGAATGAATGAATTCATTAGTGTTGCAAGACACTCCATGGACTCCAATGGGATGGTTCTATGCCCTTGTTGTCGATGCGTGAATAAGAAATCACAATACATGCATGTGATAAAGTTGCACTTGATCACTGATGGATTTCTTAGTACTTACACAAGGTGGTATCACCATGGTGAGCAAGTAGAGGAAGTAGAAGATGATGGATTATTTGATACCGAGGATAATGTCGAAGATTCGGATCAGAGTGATGATTTGGCGGCAGGTCTTCATGATGCTATTGGTAGTAAGTATTTTGACATTGGTCCTGTAACGTCCCTAAGGTAGGGTACGTCTGCCACATACTCGTAATTCTAGGGTTTACGAGTATGTAAGGCACTTGACCAAAAGAATTAAATAAAATGATACGAAGAAATACAGAAAAAATTTAAACTTTTATATAAACTTATTATAAGAAATTATTACACGCATGAATACTTTGAATTTAAGGCAGCCATATGAAAACTCTAAACCATTATTGCATTGCTACTGAGTCCGTGCTCCACAAGTTGCTCAACAGCTAAAGCCACACCTGGAAAAATGTTGGAAAATAACATAATGAGCTAACGCTCAGTAAGCAAATCTCATGCATACACATACACATGAATGTCGTGAGTTTGTAGTGCACATATACTAATATGCTGACTTATATACTTATGCATTTCATTTATTGCTCATGCACTTTCAAACTTTACTTTTATGCTCTTTCTTTTAGTTTCACATTTTTATGGGCCCAATATCACTTGTGCACACTGTTTGATTCAGCCAATGCCTGCAGGGCTTGTTACACATATCATATAGAATCCCATGGGTTCTCCTCCGGCTAGCCATCATCTCAGCTAGGCTCATCATAACACTCATTTCATCGTTGCCATAGCGGCCATACTTATTACACATATGGAGGAGAAAGACGGAAACATGGCAAACATATCTGAATGGTCAACTCTGACCTAGCCCACACTAGTGGGCAGCCACTATAAGTCTTATAGACTTCCGTCTTCTTTACTGAACTTACTTGATTGCTTCATCAAAACAGTGGCACCCTTTTTAAACATCTTATTATCACTTTGCTTAAGACTTGTGTCATTAAAATGTTTAACTTTACATAAGACTTTTCAAGACATTTCATAACTTTTCTCATATTCATATGCATGGTCTTATATTACATAATAATGTATCACATAACTGTACATGCCATGCATACATGCTGATGCTGAAATGCCAATGTTCGTGTTCATGACTGATGTTGATGGTATTCAATCAAGGCATTGTATCACATCTCATATAACTCAAAACATCTTTAGTCATAATACATGAAGCTTTGGGTTGGTGGCGTTGTTATACCTTAACGTAGAGCTATGGCTCAGGTCTAAGGTTTCCAGCCTAAAAACTTAAACGCTTCATATATCATAACATATAACAAATCATGAACATAGAGTAATCCACATATCCATCAACATAAGAACACATACTTGCACATAATTCATATCATTCTTAACCAAGTAAGACATCTTTCGCATATCACAGAATTCATCAATTTCATATCACACAACACCCTTATGGTGTTCATATAACCATTCTTCACATACTTATCATATGCATCATCATCATACCATACTTAACTCATCAGATGTACACAATCAATGTAGTCATGCATCTTACACTTAAGCACAAAAGGTGAGATTTACTTACCTTAGGTCCTTAGCTTATTTTAAAACGGCTCACCAAGAGTCAATCAATCAAATCCATACAAATCCTATTCAAGGCACATAATTTATTAAATTCTATCTAATCCGTAAATATACACTATTGATAGTGTATATTAATCATACCAGAAACTATATAAATGATAATAATAATTATAATCCTAACAACAATAATAATTATTGTCTATAATTAAACTTATTTCGATATTAATAACAAAATACTTCAATAGCAATACGTATATGGATGTATATATTCAAATAGTCATTTTATAAAAGAAATCATATTTGTAACATAAAGTTGTAATAATCAATATAATGATAATAATATAAATATAAATATTTATATTATTATTAGTTAGTCATAATATCAATTCCAGTGATATAATAAATATACTTTCTCCAAACTTCACTGGTCTTACAAATATCAATAACTGTAGGAAACTAATATTTGATATTATTTTAATATTCAAATATTAATATACAATAATAATGGTTAGATAATAGGTTTACTATAAATCATACTTTTCATATATATATATATATGAATCTGTATTCTTGATTTACTTAACAAAATAATAACAATAATAATTAAAATTACTTAATCATAATAATTTCCATATTAATATAAAATCAATTAAATATGTATTTTTATACTTGATTTAATATCTAATATTTTTTAGAAAATTAGACAGCACAACGACTATAAAGTGGACAATTCCAAAATCAAAACCTGTATAAAAAATATATATAATCCCAGACAGCCAGTAAATTACAGAAAATATTCCATATATCAATAATATATAATTATATACCATAAATACACATAATAACAATTACTCTAATCAATCACAATTAAATCACAATATATAAGTTAAAGAAATTATACCAAAATGATCGGGTTCCACAATAAGTCAAACGATGATTTTCTGAGACTCAAAACGTACTTCGGAACCTCGAACACTAAGTTTCGACTGTCGGTCTACGGTGGATCGCGGTGGCTCGTGGTGGGCCCACCACCCAACTATGGTAGATGTAGGAACAAGTTATTGGGTTTTGAAGCCCACAACACGAGGAGCACGATGGTGGTGACGGATCGGCAAACGGATGCCCGAGGTGGCCGAATCGCAACTTTGAAGTCGCGGGGTGGCCGAACTTAAATCGAGTGGTTGAGGCGTTTAATCGGCGAGTGAGCTCTAGATTCCCGCGTGGGTCGATAGTTCGGAGGCCTCTGAATCCAACGGTCCGGCGCGTGGCTAAAAATGGTGGCCGGAAAGTACTCCTGCGTCGTCGGCAACAGTAACACGCAGAGAGAGAGAGAGAGAGAGAGAGAGAGAGAGAGAGAGAGAGTTTCTGAGGAGAGAGAGAGAGGGGCTCGGGTAAAATGAAAGGCTGAAGCCTTTTATTTTATTTTATTTTATTTATTTATTTATTTTTAAAAATTACACTTGGACCCAAAATACTAAAATTCTTTTCAAATAAGCCCTTTAGCCAAACTTTCTTAATTTTATAAAAATCCCCAATTAAAATTATATGACATTTGGGTCCAATACTTGACTACTCAAGTTTCTCTTTCTTTAATCTCATTAAAAACATAAAATCATATTTAAACACTATTTTTCCATTACTATTTCTTAAATTTGTAAAGTTGTACATTTTATGTATTAAAACTTTGATTTATAATAAATAAATGTATTATGAAAATGTTGGATATTACAGGTCCAACTAGTGACTTCAATGATGAATCTCCACTTAATGTGGATGACAAGTATGATGCATTGTTTGAGTCACTTCATAAGCCTTTGTACAATAATTGTAAAGGTTTCTCTGTCTTAAGCGCGACGATGAAGTTGATGAATCTCAAAGTGCTTAACAAATGGACAGATAAATCATTCGACGGTCTTTTGGAGCGTTTGAGAGAGATATTGTCCGAGGGTAATCAGTGCCCAAGGAATTATTACCAGACGAGGAAGCTTCTTTGTGAGGTGGGCTTAGGCTATGAGCAAATTGATGTTTGTCAATACGATTGTGCATTGTTTTATGGTGAGAATGCAAATGCAGTTGTCATGTCCTATATGCAAGTCTAGTCGTTATGTACGAAATCAAATCCCACATAAACGACTTAGATGGTTCCCAATCAAGGCACGACTTAAGAGAATGTTTAGTTCGAAGCACACTTCTAAAGATATGCGATGGCATAAAGAGGTACAGAAAAATGAACCCAGGATTTTACGTCATCCTGCTGATGGGGATGCTTGGAAGCATTTCGACAATGTGTATCCTGACTTTGCAGCTGATTCTAGGAGTGTACGAATGGGGTTGGCGTCAGATGGGTTTAACCCTTTCTCTAATATGACATCAACCTATAGTTTGTGGCCAGTGATATTAATTCTGTACAATATGCCACCTTGGGCTTCTCCTAATGGAACAAACTATCTCATGTCTTTGTTAATTCCAGGCCCTAAATCTCCTGGAAAAGATTATGATGTGTTCTTGATGCCATTAATTGAAGAGCTTAAAGAGTTATGGGATGGAGTCAATGCATATGATTTGTATGGTCAATGCATGTTTAAACTTCGAGCTGCAGTCTTGTGGACAATTAGTGATTTTCCTGCTTATGCATACTTGTCTGGGTGGAGCACTGCTGGTAAATTAGCATGTCCTGTTTGTCTTGAAGATACAAGATCTAGAAGAATAACTGACAAACAATGTTTCATGGGACATCGATGTTATTTGAAAAGAAACCATGCTTGGAGAAAAAGTAAAGAATATGATGGATCTACTGAATTACGTGGCCCTCCTAGAACTTTTACTGGTGACGACATTTTAAAGCAATTGGATGAAATTCCTATTCATACCCCTGGTAAAGCACCAAGTAATTCTTCTAGAAAACGTAAGCGTGGAGAGAAAGAGCTGAATTGGTGTAAAAGAAGTGTTTTGTTTGAATTGCCATACTGGTCAAAGCTCTTGCTGCGTCACAATCTTGATGTGATGCATATAGAGAAAAATGTATGTGATAACATTATTGGAACACTTTTAGACATTGAAGGCAAATCGAAAGACACTTTAAAAGCTCGTAAGGATTTACAAAATCTTAATATTCGTGAAGAGCTTTGGCTGAAGAAGGACCTATCTAATAACAAGCTTGAAAAACCTTATGCTAGTTACACTTTGACAAGAGAAGAATGCAAAGATTTTTGTAAATTCATTCAAAGTGTTAGATTACCGGATGGATATGCTTCGAATATTAGTCAATGTGTAACAGATAATGACAAACTAGGAGGAATGAAAACTCATGATTGTCATGTTTTACTTCATAAGATATTACCAGCTGCATTACTTCCTTTTCTGACAGACAACATTCGTGGTACTTTGATTAAACTCTGCCAATTCTTTCAAAAAATTTGTGCAAAAACATTACAAATTTCTAACATAGAAGAATTGAGAGATGGAATTGTAATAATTTTGTGCAAGTTGGAAAAGATATTTCCCCCATCATTTTTTACCATAATGGTTCATCTTTGTGTTCACCTACCCGATCAAGTGTTATTAGGTGGTCCAGTTGCTTCGAGATGGATGTTTGGGACAGAGCGCCATATGGGTTTATACAAGAAATATGTGAGAAACATGTCTCGGCCTGATGGTTCAATAGCAGAAGCTTTTGTTGTAGATGAAGCTGTAACTTTCTTGTCAAGATATGTTTCTAACATAGAGACAAGATTCACATGACCCGAGCGTAATTGGGATATACCTTCTCCAAATCATAAGTTAGATGTTTTCAACTCCAATGTTCGTCCATTAGGGGCATCTACTATCAAATTGCTTCAAAATTGGAGACAAGTCGTTCAATGGTATATATTGAACAATTTTGTAGATGATATCCAACATTTTATCGAGTAAGTAACAATTTCTTTTATTCTTCTAAATTATCTCAACAAAATATCATTTACTTATTCATAGAATTGAATTTGAATGTAGTGATCATATAAAGTTGTTGGAAGAAAAAGGTCTTTCAGATTCAGAAGTTGCCTTAGAGCACAAAGAACAATTTCCTTCTTGGTTTAAGAATAAAGTAAGAGATTATCTTTAATGGTTTCTTACTAAATTCTTAAGTTGTGACCTCATTCATCATAATTCAAATTCTTTCATACTACAGGCGTCTCAAATGCGAGTTCAAAAATCACCTCTTGCCAATGATGATTTGTACTCTTTATCTCAATGTCCACTTGAACGGTACAACACCTACCAAAGTTGTATTGTAAATGGTGTTCGATTTCGATGTAAAGAGCGTGACGATACTCTTAAGACACAATGTTCTGGAATTTGCACTGAAGGTGATCATGACAATATTAATATCCTATACTATGGTGTCTTGATTGAGATTTTGCAGTTGTCATTCGTTTTAGATCGGAAGGTGTTCTTATTTCGTTGCAAGTGGTATAACTCTAATCCAAAAGGTAGATCAATTGTTGTGGATCATAATTTGACTTCCATCAATACATCTACTGATTGGTATTCTAATGAACCATTTATCTTGGCAACTCAAGCACAACAAGTTTTCTATTTGCTTGATATGAAGCGTGGTTCAAATTGGCGGATTGTTCAAAAAGTAAATCATCGATCTATTTATGACATTCCTGAAATTATGGAAGAGACAGTAAATAATGATGTGTTTCAAGAAGAAGAATCATTTCAATTTCCACCTTTTCAACCAACTGAGGATTTCATTGAAAGTTCGTCTTTAGTTCGATTAGATGTTCCTTCTGTAACTCTTTCAGACCAACTTGTTGTTGATTTACTTTTAAACCAAAATCAAAATGTTGACAAGGATAGTGACTTAGATGAAGATTTTGATGAAGGAAATATATTCTCTAATAATGAAACATTTCTCTCAAGTGATGACACAAAAAGTTATACTGAATCAGAATGTGATGATGATGCAGATTCTTAATTCATAGTTACTCATCTTGTCATTGATCAGTTAGTGCCTCGTGAAATTTGTCTACAAATGTTCTTCCCCAACTAGCCAACTAGCCAAGCACCCTGTACACAAGCAGAAATACAAGTACAGAAACTAAGGTTTGCAAAATCTGAGATGAAACAAGATATCCAGATTCTTAATTCATAGTTAGTTTCTTAATATTTCTAAATATTTATTTACTAATCATTTTCTATGTTTTATTTCACAGAATTTTAGTCATGGCACCTGGTCGTCGCACCACTCGATCTACTGCTCAAAGTCAACAAGTTGAACCAATCATTCATCCTCCTGCTCCACCTTCACAAGTTGTTCGCACTACTCGGTCGAGAATAGAGAATCAACAAGTTGAACCAGTCATTGATCCTCCTGCTCCACCTACACAAGTTATTCGCACTACGGTCGAGTTTAGAGAATCAACAAGTTTGTCGCACCACTCGATCTACGGTACTCAGTCAACGACCTAGAACCACCGCACAATCTAATGTAGAGAGAGAACACCCTCAAGGCTCCACACACCCTACTGTACAGGGTGAACAAATCAATGTGACGACCCATTTTGATACCGAAGATGATAATCAATCTTCCCAAGTTCCATCAGGTAAATTTAATGTCTTTCATGTTCATTTCTTTAAATTTCTATTTATTTCAATTAATATTATATTGTATAGTAGGACAAACATCCTTTAAGCCACGTGGAGTTACTCGCGGCTTGACAACTACAACTATAGCTAAGGCATCATCAACTGGAAAGTTGTCATTGACTTTTAATGCGGAGTGTCGTCAACCAATTTGTACTAATGCTGAGAATTTAATAATGAGATTGGATTCATTATTCGGAATCATGGTACATTTCATTATAAAGAGTGGCGAATGGTCCCAGAAGATGTGAGAGCTCCATTGCGACACTATCTTTTGGTAAGTCATTTCACAATATTACATTTATATCTGTAATATTTATAATTAATATTGTTTTATTTTATGTTATAGGAACATTTTGACATCAACTTGAATGATGAGACAACTAAAAAATGCATTGATGAGCAAATGAGAAAAGCTTGGAAGGGTCATAAGTAAAAGCTGCACTTATATTTCAAAGAAATTGGAGGAGAAAATGATCTTGAGATGGCCAAGAGCAAACGTCATCCAGACTTAAAAGAAGAACATCAAGAAGATTGGATGATTTTGTGTGATCGTTGGTGTTCTCCTGAATTTAAGGTAACATTTTTTAGTATTTTGTTTTGTCTTTGATTTACAGATTTTAGTGTTAAACTGTTCAATAAAGTTTGTAATAAATAGACATTGTGTTGTTCAAAAGAAAATGTTGTGTAAAATTTTTTCTAATAAATTTTATTTGGATTTATTTCTTTAGGAAAGAGCATTAAAGAATACTACCAATCGATCAAAGAGGAAATGGGAGTTGAAAAATGGTTCAGTCTCCACACCACGACATCACATTCGACATGGAATGGTGTTAACTTCTCCTACCGGTCAAATTGAGACATGGCGTCTAAAGCATTATGATGCTGAGTGTAATGACCCACTAATCTAGACTTTTGGACCATTAACGAAACTATACATACAAATTCTTACTAAAACTTACATTTGCAAAAATACCATAATTTTATTAGGTAACTTGTAGAAATAAAAGTTACTTACATAAATACCAAAAAGGATATGGGATCCCATTGTCTTTAAAAACAAAACATGATTTAAGGTAAAAAGACATTACATAAATAGTGCGGAAAATACATGTAAAAAGACATAAAATAGAAACTACATCCTCGAATCGAATAACGCTCGGCTCCTTGACTCCATTCACCATCGATACACAATCCCAAGCATCCACGAACCTTACCGCCTCTTAAAGCTATTTTCCTGCACATAAAACAAAAAGAAATGAGCCTAATGCCTAGCAAGGAAAATCTAACACATAGTCATAAACATAATTTCATAAGAAACATAAACACTTTACATAACACTTAATACATACACTTATTATAATGACCATTATTACTTGGGGTCCCATAGACTAAACAAGCATATGCCCATGGGATTAGTGGGGTCCTACTAGCTAAGTAGGTCATATGCCCATAACCCATTTGGGGTCTTGTTAGTCATATGGGTCATATGCCCAAGCCTACAAACATAAATGCATACATATCATAACACATTTAACAACATAAAACATAAGATAACATAAGCATATAACATATTGATTCTAGCCTATTTTCCTTACCAAAGTTACCGGGATATGTGGACTGAGTTGGGACTTTTGGAACACTCCTAAAACCATAATGAACAAGAGTGAGTCTAAAGAAGGAAAAGAGATGAAAAGGAATGGGAAGACTGAACCATTTGAAAAACATGCTTACCGAAACTTATGTGCTCAAGAACTTAGATTTCCTAACCAAAATAAGAATGAGGTTAGGAAACTGAATAGAAGGCTATGAGATAGAAAATAACATAAAACAATGAGCAAGAGTTTTGGTTTACCTCAAAGACTTGAAAGACCAATCTACACCACAACCGAAATACTATAGAACCTCACTTCCCAAAGTGTTTGATAAGCTTATGATGTTTAAGCTTATGATTTTCCCAAACCAGGTGTTTACACTCTCACACTCACTTAACACTAGCAGCTTCTGAACTTAGAGCAAAAGGTGAATAATGGCTGGGTACTAGGTCCTATTTATAGAGTTTGGGAATGAAAGTATCTTGATTTTACTTGAATAAAAATAATGGCTTTTTAGGTGAAAATAATTTGAATAATTGTTCAGCAGAGGCTGAAGACTCGTTCAAAAGATGCTGGACTTATGAAGGAGTTTGAATGGCTGAAAGGAAAAGAATTCAAAAATGTTTGAAAACATGTTGGAGGAGGCGATATATCACCCCCTGTAGGCGATATATCGCCTGGGCCAGTATGCCCGAGGCAACCGTGCATCGTTTCGTGTTTTCCGTATTTACGTGCTGCGATATATCGGCACACGCTGAATATTTAAACACGAAATTACACATTTTTAGCTAAGTTTGAATGGAGTAAACAGCCTTGACTAAGCCCTCAACGTATTCAAAGCTGCTGACTGACCTTATAACATTCAAACTTTACCCTTATTTAATTTAATCCTAAAAAATACTTAATCCTTAATAACCCATTCATAACATGTGCTTAAAATCCTATTGGTTGATATCTAAACCTTATAATATAACAAATATTATCCTTAATATCAGTCATATAATCAAACCTTAGGTTATACTTAATATTCTTAAACTATAGGTTAAACTTAGAAAATCTATAAGTACTACTATGAGTGTCCAAATAATTCCCGGTCTGAACCAAAAATCCACAGTTACAAAGATAATACTATACATACTATAATACTACTAAATAATTAGCTAAGTAAAGTTCTTGGACTCTACACTGAGAAAGGATGGACTGGAATAGAGCTCGGGCCATTATATGTAAGTAATTTAAATTTTTATTTATTATATTTATTATATTTCTTACTAATAATTAATTAAATATAATATTAGGATAAAATGATGGAGTTAAGGGGTCAACATCCTCCAGAAGAATTGTCTGATAAAGAGATTATGGAGCGTGTACTTGGACGTAATTCGGTATACTTGCGAGGGTGGGGACGGTCTCCTAGTGTCACAACTTCTACTTCACATCGTGAAAATATTGTGGGTAATCAACCAACTTATGAAGAGTTACTTGAACGACTTAATGATACAACTTCCCGCCTTAATGCTACTAGCGAACAACTTAGTGTAGTTGTGGATATACTTCGTCATAACAATTTGATGGCACCGCCTCCACCACCTCCAACAGACCAAGCTTCAGATGCAAATTTAAGAGAGTCGCCATCTATTTCAGTTCGGGAGTCACAAGATGATTCTTAGTTTATTTACATTAATTTTACTAAGGAATGAACTTTATGAAGTTTTTTTTATTTTGGTAGGGGTAACCTTAAAATGATAACTTTATAACTTATTTTAGTATTGAACATTATAAAGAATTTTAGCATTAAATATTTTATTATTGAATGGTTTTTTTCTAGTTCATTTCTAATATAGAACATTTACAAATAACTGTTATTATCTTTTACCTACACATAACCATTAAATTTAAACAAAATATAAATTGTGTAACAAACCAATAAAATAATGCTATGTGGGCTAATAAAATGATGCCACGCAGGATGCCATGTAGGATGCCACGTAGGATGCCACGTCATCAAACACGTCATCTGATGACTCATCAATTGATTTACAACTTAGTGGGGTCCACTGATTCTTTTACCTACCAGTGTTAATAAGTGTAGGTAAAGACTCTTTCCCCACTAACTTTTACCTACCAATCTCTACCAATTCAATATTGGTAGGTAAACCATATTACCCACCATTAGGCTAGTTTTACCTACACTTATAATTGGTAGGTAAAGACCCCATTTTCTTGTAGTGAATTCTCCCCTACTTAAAAGAATTTCGTCCTCGAAATTTACTTACCAAACATCTCGGGATACCGCTCCCTTATATATTCCTCTAATTCACATAACTATTTCTACGAGTTTCTAACTATATCCCGGCTTTGACCAATATCCACAAAAACTAAAATTATACAACTACTACTACTACTACTATCTAGCTAAGTAAAATTTCGGGATGCTACAATTCTCCCCTACTTAAAAGAATTTCGTCCTCGAAATTTACTTACCAAACATCTCGGGATACCGCTCCCTTATATATTCCTCCAATTCCCATGTGGCCTCTCTTTCTGTGCTATTGCTCCAAAAGATTTTTACCATAGTGACACTTTTGGACCTTAACTCCTTAGTTCCCTGTTCTAGAACGCGTACTGGTCATTCTTCATAATTGAAATCTTTTTTTAACTCTAGAGCCTTGTAATCGAGCACATGGGATGGATCTGATATATATTTTCTCAACATCGATACATGAAAAATGTTATGTGTTTCAGCTAATGATGGCAGTAAAGCCAACCGATATGCTACATGCCTTACTTTGTCTGTAACGTCCCTAAGGTAGGGTACGTCTGCCACATACTCGTAATTCTAGGGTTTACGAGTATGTAAGGCACTTGACCAAAAGAATTAAATAAAATGATACGAAGAAATACAGAAAAATTTAAACTTTTATATAAACTTATTAGAAGAAATTATTACACGTATGAATACTTTAAATTTAAGGCAGCCATATGAAAACTCTAAACCATTATTGCATTGCTACTGAGTCCGTGCTCCACAAGTTGCTCAACAGCTAAAGCCACACCTGGAAAAATGTTGGAAAATAACATAATGAGCTAACGCTCAGTAAGCAAATCTCATGCATACACATACACATGAATGTCGTGAGTTTGTAGTGCACATATACTAATATGCTGACTTATATGCTTATGCATTTCATTTATTGCTCATGCACTTTCAAACTTTACTTTTACGCTCTTTCTTTTAGTTTCACATTTTTATGGGCCCAATATCACTTGTGCACACTGTTTGATTCAGCCAATGCCTGCAGGGTTTGTTACACATATCATATAGAATCCCATGGGTTCTCCTCCGGCTAGCCATCATCTCAGCTAGGCTCATCATAACACTCATTTCATCGTTGCCATAGCTACCATACTTATTACACATATGGAGGAGAAAGATGGAAACATGGCAAACATATCTGAATGGTCAACTCTGACCTAGCCCACACTAGTGGGCAGCCACTATAAGTCTTATAGACTTCCGTCTTCTTTACTGAACTTACTTGATTGCTTCATCAAAACAGTGGCACCCTTTTTAAACATCTTATTATCACTTTGCTTAAGCCTTGTGTCATTAAAATGTTTAACTTTACATAAGACTTTTCAAGACATTTCATAACTTTTCTCATATTCATATGCATGGTCTTATATCACATAATAATGTATCACATAACTGTACATGCCATGCATACATGCTGATGCTGAAATGCCAATGTTCGTGTTCATGACTGATGTTGATGGTATTCAATCAAGGCATTGTATCACATCTCATATAACTCAAAACATCTTTAGTCATAATACATGAAGCTTTGGGTTGGTGGCGTTGTTATACCTTAACGTAGAGCTATGGCTCAGGTCTAAGGTTTCCAGCCTAAAAACTTAAACGCTTCATATATCATAACATATAACAAATCATGAACATAGAGTAATCCACATATCCATCAACATAAGAACACATACTTGCACATAATTCATATCATTCTTAACCAAGTAAGACATCTTTTACATATCACTGAATTCATCAATTACATATCACACAACACCCTTATGGTGTTCATATAACCATTCTTCACATACTTATCATATGCATCATCATCATACCATACTTAACTCATCAGATGTACACAATCAATGTAGTCATGCATCTTACACTTAAGCACAAAAGGTGAGATTTACTTACCTTAGGTCCTTAGCTTATTTTAAAACGGCTCACCAAGAGTCAATCAATCAAATCCATACAAATCCTATTCAAGGCACATAATTTATTAAATTCTATCTAATCCGTAAATATACACTATTGATAGTGTATATTAATCATACCAGAAACTATATAAATGATAATAATAATTATAATCCTAACAACAATAATAATTATCGTCTATAATTAAACTTATTTCGATATTAATAACAAAATACTTCAATAGCAATACGTATATGGATGTATATATTCAAATAGTCATTTTATAAAAGAAATCATATTTGTAACATAAAGTTGTAATAATCAATATAATGATAATAATATAAATATAAATATTTATATTATTATTAGTTAGTCATAATATCAATTCCAGTGATATAATAAATATACTTTCTCCAAACTTCACTGGTCTTACAAATATCAATAACTGTAGGAAACTAATATTTGATATTATTTTAATATTCAAATATTAATATACAATAATAATGGTTAGATAATAGGTTTACTATAAATCATACTTTTCATATATATATATATATGAATCTGTATTCTTGATTTACTTAACAAAATAATAACAATAATAATTAAAATTACTTAATCATAATAATTTCCATATTAATATAAAATCAATTAAATATGTATTTTTATACTTGATTTAATATCTAATATTTTTTAGAAAATTAGACAGCACAACGACTATAAAGTGGACAATTCCAAAATCAAAACCTGTATAAAAAATATATATAATCCCAGACAGCCAGTAAATTACAGAAAATATTCCATATATCAATAATATATAATTATATACCATAAATACACATAATAACAATTACTCTAATCAATCACAATTAAATCACAATATATAAGTTAAAGAAATTATACCAAAATGATCGGGTTCCACAATAAGTCAAACGATGATTTTCTGAGACTCAAAACGTACTTCGGAACCTCGAACACTAAGTTTCGACTGTCGGTCTACGGTGGATCGCGGTGGCTCGTGGTGGGCCCACCACCCAACTATGGTAGATGTAGGAACAAGTTATTGGGTTTTGAAGCCCACAACACGAGGAGCACGATGGTGGTGACGGATCGGCAAACGGATGCCCGAGGTGGCCGAATCGCAACTTTGAAGTCGCGGGGTGGCCGAACTTAAATCGAGTGGTTGAGGCGTTTAATCGGCGAGTGAGCTCTAGATTCCCGCGTAGGTCGATAGTTCGGAGGCCTCTGAATCCAACGGTCCGGCGCGTGGCTAAAAATGGTGGCCGGAAAGTACTCCTGCGTCGTCGGCAACAGTAACACGCAGAGAGAGAGAGAGAGAGAGAGAGAGAGAGAGAGAGAGAGAGTTTCTGAGGAGAGAGAGAGAGGGGCTCGGGTAAAATGAAAGGCTGAAGCCTTTTATTTTATTTTATTTTATTTATTTATTTATTTTTAAAAATTACACTTGGACCCAAAATACTAAAATTCTTTTCAAATAAGCCCTTTAGCCAAACTTTCTTAATTTTATAAAAATCCCCAATTAAAATTATATGACATTTGGGTCCAATACTTGACTACTCAAGTTTCTCTTTCTTTAATCTCATTAAAAACATAAAATCATATTTAAACACTATTTTTCCATTACTATTTCTTAAATTTGTAAAGTTGTACATTTTATGTATTAAAACTTTGATTTATAATAAATAAATGTATTATGAAAATGTTGGATATTACATTGTCCAATATCTCAATAGGACCTATAAGCCTCGGGCTTAACTTTCCTTTTTTTCTGAAATGCATGATCTCCTTCATCGGAGAAACTTTGAGAAAGACTTGATCGCCCACAGAAAATCCAACAATTCGTCTCTTAGTGCCGGCATAGCTCTTCTAGCGACTTTGAGCGGCAATCATTCGTTGTCTTATCTTTTCTACTGCCTCAGTTTCTTCTCTTACATCGTCAGGTCCTAAATATCATCTTTTATCAACCTCATCCCTATGAAGTAATGATCGGCATTTCCATCCATATAGCATCTCATAAGGCGCCATGCCTATCGTCGCTTGATAACTATTGTTGTAAGAGAATTCTATCAATGGAAGATATTTGATCCATGATCCTGAGAAATCTAAAGCACATACCCTTAGCATATCTTTTAATATTTGTATGCTGCGTTCTAACTGACCGTCGGTTTGAGGGTAAAATGTCGTACTTAGTTTTAACTTAGTGCCCATTGCACGCTATAGACCTTCCTAGAACTTTGATGTAAAAATCGATCCTCTATCATAAACTATCATCTTTGGAACTCCATGTAATATCACTATCTCCGCCATGTAATGCTCTGCGTATTGCTCAGCGTTATAAACTGTTCTTACTGGCAAGAAGTGAGCAGATTTTGTGAGTCTGTCTACTATCACCCAAATAGAGTCATGTTGTTTGATGGTCCTTGGTAATCCCGTCATGAAGTCCATCGCTATATCTTCCCATTTCCATTCGGGAATCTGTAATGGTTGCAAAGTTTCATCGGGTCTCTGATGTTCAGCCTTAACTTGTTGATACATAAGGCATTTGGCTACAAATTCTGCTATGTCCTTCTTCATCCCCGGCCACCAGTACATATACCATAAAACATATGACGTAAAAATGTATATCATATAGGACTACAATATTAAAGGTCATTAACTCATTACCGTGGTATGTGATAAAATCATCTAGGTCCTCAGTCTACTAATCGAGGTAGGATAGATCACAATGTAGTAACTGATAACCCATCTAGGTCCTTAGTCTACTAATCAAGGTAGGGTAAATCATAACTCTAAACCACAATAATGATAAAAGTCTTGGGTATAAGCCCCAAGTGACTACAAAACATATTCATATACATAAATTCATAACACATACTATAACATATAAACATATCATAACATATCATATAAACACATATAATCTACCCTATTTTCCTTACCAAAAACTGGGATAATGGAGACAGGAACAGGATTGGAACACTCCAAAAATTAACAGTAAGAACAATGAGTTTCTAAAGAAAAGGAGATGAAAAAGAGAACTAAACCATCAAAGTAGAAACTTACCAAAAACCTTGAGTTTCAAGAAACTTATTAAACACCTAACCAAAAAGTCATAATAATGAGTTAGAATCTGAAAGATAAATGGAAGAAAATAAAAGAAATATGATGGATTAAACCTGAGGATAAGAATACCTTGGATGATCTACACCTCGATACTGAAATATCACTCTATCTTACTTCCCAAGTGTTTAGAAAAGCTTAGATTGGAAAAGTTTTTATCCCAAAACCCAAGTGTTTTCTCTCTAGAGTAATCTTAGCAGCTTGGAGGCTCTAAAGAATGCTTGAATGATGAGTGAAATGGCTGAGTACTAGGTCATATTTATAGGGTTCAATGAGTGAAATTAACCCTTTTTAAAATGAATAAATAAATGAATATAAATTGAAAAGATTTGAATTATCGGTTCAACAGATGCCCAGTACTCGGTCAAAAACGTTCAGAAGCAAATCTAGGTTGTTGAGGGCTGTTTCTAAATTAAATCCTCAAAATTTCAAAAAATAGCTCCAGGTGCCGATATATCGCCTACTCTAGGCGATATATCGCCCTTACCTATGTCCCGTGCTTTCGTTTGTGCGAAGTCGACGTGTTTTTCGTATCTCCCGTGGGCGATATATTGACCCTTATAGTTGCGATATATCGGCATTTGTTGATATATCAAACACATTTTTGCACTCTTTCATCATATTTTGAATTTGTTTAAACAACTTTGACCAAGTAAAACATGATCCTAAAGCTGCTGGAAGGCTCTAGAGCTTCTAGATTTATCCTTTATTAAATTATTCATCCAAAATTCTTAAATCCTTAAATAAACATGCTTGTGACATGTGTCACGTTCTTAATTATTCTATCTAAACCTTAGGTTATAACAAATAATATTTCTAGGATCAACTATATTAATCAAACCTTATGTTATAATTAATATTTCTAAACTATAGGTTAAACTTATAAAATCTATAACTATTGCTATGAGTTTCCAACTAAATCTCAGCTTGAGCCAATATCCACGAAAACTAACATACTACAAACTACTATCCAGCTAAGTAAAATTGTGAGAAGCTACAATTTATTATGAATTTTTAAATAATTTAGACCAATGATGTAACGCCCTGGCTACCCCAGAACAGTTACGGAGAACGGTGAACCGGAAATTTGACTCGCTACCCGAGTCCTTTGGCTAAAAACGTGATCTAAGTGTTATTATCAGGTTAAGGTAGAAAACCAGTAAAAAGGTAAGGGTATATTTCATTAAGTAGATAAACTGCTCATGAGCCTTTTAAAATGTTTACAAGTAGTTCGTAATACAAAAGAGTCGCTACAGTTCCAAATTTACAAACTCCGCCGGCCTAAGCGGCAAAAATAGGGTAAACCCCTAGTTCCCCTGAGAACTCCTTGACCGTGGCGGTCAAGCGGCCCTGTATGTACATCACACCACCCAAGCTCTCCACTCAAGGTTGGCCAAGCTTTTCCTTTCCTTTACCTGCACCACATAGCACCCATGAGCCAAGGCCCAGCAAGAAAACATGATAAAACATGATATAATATCAACAACGTTCACAATAAACACCCAGGACTATCAGTCCAGCAAATAGGTGACAATAGCTGAAAGTCACTATAATGAGCATCGCTCTCTTGAGCCATGTGACGATAGGGTCACCAGGGCTTAATCGATACGTGTTTCATTCATAAGTTTGTTCAGGACAAGTGCATGGTGATTGGTCACCAACATAACCTTCCTCATGACTCTAGAGTCGAAACTATGGACAACGTCCCTTAGCCACGTGACAAACGGTCACCGGGGTCATATACCTTGGCTAAAGTCATCTGGTCGTAGACCAAGCAAGCGCTTATAAGTTCTTCGACCTTAGGGCCGGTCCCGCATTAATGCCATAGAGCCATTCAATGCGTGATCATCGACTTTAGAGTCGGTCCCTGACTAGTCAGTGTCTTAAACAGGTAATCAGCATTCATTAGCATTTAGTATGCAATCCACGTTCACATATATCAACCAACAAGCCTCAATATCAAACCATGCATGTCATATACCTGTACAGGGTGCAACTGTATCCATACACTGTTTTCTTACCTCAAGTTCGAGCGAGAAGTATGATAAAGACGACCCCTGAGAACGATCGGTCTTTTAGTTCCTTAGCGGTTACCTAATCACAACCAATTATAACCTCCATTAATGAGAATCCACAATAATAGGGTCCTAACCTAAGCACCATCCTCGGGACCTCGAAACATGCCCACACGGTGAGTAGAATCGATCCCGGGCCTTAAGGATTGAAACCCCAAGTCAAAAACCCTTAAAAACACTCAAAACGGGGTTTGGAAGGAACAGGGTAGCGCTACAACGCTCAACCCCTAGCGCCACAGCGCTATACTCAGAACCGCCCAAGTGCCAGAAACCCTCCTGAGGAGCGCTATAGCGCCCTAGGGTGGGCGCTGTAGCGCTACCTCCAGCCCAAAACTTCCCTGAACCGACCTTCTTCATCTCCTTCGTTTCTTACTGATTCCCAAACTTCCAAAGCCTATTCTTGATGCCAAATGAACCCAAAAACCATCCCAACACATCCCAAACATCACAAGCATGGGAACCCTAGCCAAAACTCCCAACAAAAACCATGAATTCACCCTAAACATTTCAGCTGCAAAACAAAACCAAAACAGAGCAAACCAGAGAAACTATGGTTAGAAACTTACCCAAAGCTCGGCTTATGAAGCTCTTCAATAGTGGAACACACTCCCAAACTCCCAAGGCTTGCTTCCTAAGCTTGAATCCTCAAAATTGGTTCAGAAACCACAAAGAACAGTGAAGAAAAGAAGGTACGGGAGAACTTCTAAAACATACTCTGTTTTCTAACATTTTCTTCAGCCAACAAAGGTTATATCTATCCTAGGGGTGAAATGTCCATTTTACCCCTAGGTCATTTAATACTTTCTAAAGGCTCCCAAGGGTATTTTTGGTACTTTCCTCCTAACTCGTTAATCATAATTAACGCTCTCCAATTCCCGTTATTCTTAATAATCTCAAACACCAATAATTCACATCCCGTTACCCTTTATCTCCCGGTAACGCTCTAACCATCAAAATCACCCCGAGACTCAAACCAAGTCCCGACACTTATACCTGTTGTGACTAAACCGCTAATTAATAATCTACGATCGTCTCATGTCGAACAGCTCGAACAAACCCACATCATAATGTGGTCTCAACATATATCATCGGCATGCATACAATTAACATTATATTATAATATAATTCTCATAAACATACATAAACACGTTTAACAGCATAATTAAACAATTATGGCCCTCCCGGCCTACAAATCCAGCCGTTAACCGTAATAGGGAATCCAGGGCATTACAAATGAAAGTTTAATTATTTAGACCAAATAATCTTATTTTTTAAAGTTTACATTAATTTACTTAAAATTAAATAAAAATAATTAATATAGACCAATTACACGTAAGGAACTGGTCAAACTTAACTGAGAGGTACTAACAGATGCAACAAAATGTTAATGAAAGTTATTTTTACCGTAAAAAAAACTTAAGTATTAATTAAGTACTAGATTTGGAACAATTTAAGTATTTTAGCCGCCAATATCCTTTTTTCTTTTCATCACTACACGTTAATTGACCACTATATATTTGATATGAAGTATCCCTACTGCATCATGGGAGAGAGAAACAAAGTCAAGATGAAAGTGAAATATTTATTTATTATGTTGAACATTGTTTCGTTATGATGTTAATATATCTGATAAATTTATAGAAACCACAAAATTTTGTGTACCCATATCTATAATATTAAATCTTATTTATTTCAATTTTACTCTTTATATCAATTGATAATTCATAAATTAATTTACCATAACACATAAAGGTTATATTTGGCTGAACTTCTGCTTCTACTTTTAGCTTTTTAGGAAGCTCTTTCTGAGAAAGCTACTAAAGTTGTTTTCTGTTAAAAGATTTTTTAGAGGTGAAAGTTGAAACTCATTGGTTAGTCAACCAGCAACAGAAGAAGTGATTTTGAAGCTTCAGAAACCCAAAAACAACTTTTAAAAGCTCAGATAACTAGGGTCAAAGTCTCACCTCAATAAGACTATATACATGTACTTAAATGTAAGACATCATAAAGAAGTTAAGAATAATATATAATATGTGTTTTCTTGATTTTATATTCTTTAAAAAAGCCATCATCGTTAATTGGATAACTCTATTAGACATTATAAATAAGTTAAGAGTAATATTTATATTAATATTACATGGGTACACGATATTATGTGAATTCTTTATTAGTTTAGTGAGATGTGTCAACATAGTAACGGGATAAAGGTCCCTACTCATTTGGCCTGATCTATTATAAATTGTACTTTTAGAATTATTTTTTAAAAAATAAAACTATTTAAATAAATTACTCATCTCAACAACATAATTAGGCTGCTTTTTAAATATATATATATATATATAACATAATTAAGCTCATTACTCAATCACTAAACTATTTCCATAAGAATTAATTTTGTGGTTTCTTCAAATGTTAAAAATAATGAATAAATATTTCACTGTCATATCTTGACTTTCTTTCACTTCGCCATTATGTAGTAAGATGCTTCGTACCAACAAGACACTAATTATAACTACGAAATTTCCAAAATTATAATATACTTTATGTGATTTTTTTGGGAGAAATTACTTCCTAGTTCATAATATTCATTAAACACATGAGTCATGCTACAAGTCTATTTTTGGTTAAATATTGCTTAGATCTTGGTTCTGTCAGTGATCACATTAGTTAATAAATCCAACACGTACATGACTCTCACTTTTTGACAAAGCTAACCTTGAGCATCAATCAAACCTTGTTCATTGATTTTTGTAGAAAATTATGTGTCATTCGCTATAGGATAAGGGGTCAACAATTCACACTTCTGGCCCCAAAAACAGTGTTGACCAGAAAATTTTATGCCCAAAACATAAGCTAAAAATATATAGCTGATATCAAGTCATGTTCTGTGCCAATCAAATTTTTGTTTTATTTGAAAGACTTTGACTTCATTTTCCATTTTTTATATATTTATTATTTTATTTTCTTTCACAGTTATTGATAAAGATATTCAGAAAAAAATATTTTATAATTATCGTTTAATATTTATGTTTAGATACTTATTAATTTAAATATAACTTGCTTATTAGTTAAGAATTAGAATTTCTCTCTTTTTTAACCTTTATATATAAATCAATGTTCAATAAAGAACCTCTCTTACATAGTTATTGAACTCTTTTCAGGCTCGTTTAGTATGCGAAATTGGATTGAACTGGATAGGATTATTAATTAGGATTGGTTTGAATTAGAATGAATTATATTGTATTAGTACTATACTTTTTTTGTTACAATACAAGACTAAATAAAATATAAAATATTTTTTTAATAAATTTCTCAAGTTATTTTTTTATTAATAAAAAATAATATAAGAGATTTGATAAAAAAAAAATAATAATTTAAATGAAAATAATAATTTTGGAAATTAAATAATATAAATTCTAAAATTGGAAATTTTATAAAAAAATTCTTTTTATTTAAAAGATAATTTTAATATTATTGATTTTCAGAATATTAAATAGTTTGAATTAGTTTGTAAGGTTTTCATATAATTCTTTATTTAGTTTGATTTTATGACAATATGTACATAAAAGGATGTTGTATCTTCAGAAACTATTATGTGCTTAGTCAAAATTATTTCTGGAATATTTGTCTTTTATTTTTTGTCCTGCTCAAGGTAATAAACTTCAGGAAATTAAATCTTTGAAATAATTAATTATTATTTCTATATTTAAAAATGTGATGTGATACATTAGCTGTTTTTACCAAATTCATATTTGTCAGATTTGAATCTTCTAAAAATAACAAATTTTTATTTATTAATAATATCTTCAAATATTCTTATTTTTATTTAGAGATTATTTCTCCGTCACAAATATCCCTTCGGAAAAAAAAAGATTTGTGCAAAGTATGCTACACGTACCTGACTAGATTTGGGCATGTGTAAGACACTTCGGTAAGTCTTGGTCAATAGTCAATATTTCTCTTTACAATAGTATTGATTGGGATCGCATGATGTCTAAAGGAAATTAATGTCCATGCTGATTGACATGTAAGTCAACATTTAAACTTGTAAAAAGGTTATTGGTCACTCTACAATAGAGCAATGTGGTGTTAATACACTCTTCTAAAAGAAAAAAGAAAGTTGGTCAATCAACTTAACTAACTTTAATCAATAATAATGACAATAGTACAAAGAACAATAGATTATTATTTATATATATATATATAGGGTAGGAATCCACTCTATGGAGATTTTGTTATGGCTATAGATTATTTATATATATAAATTAACTTGTTTAAATTATTTTGTTGATTGTTTCAACTGCTGTAAATTTTTTGTTCTTTGCAATACAATTGACTTACTTACAAAAAAAAAATAGACTGTCATCGTCACATTTTTTTCTCTAACCCCTATTATGATATAGTTCGAATAGGTCATACATACAAACAAGACATTAATAACTCATTATGATTATTTCAAAAGTTGACTCTAAATGCAAGACTAATTTACACAAGATCTTTATATTTACTTTAACAGAATAATATAAATGTAGTTTTTTGTTTTGTTTAGCTCAATTGCTCAATAACCTGGCAAAAGCTTAGTGGTTACAAAGGGAATATTTTTTAAGATTATATTTGCCCAACAAAAAGGACAATAGTTATTTTTTAAGATTTAGCCCGGAACTACAAAAGTCATTATTGCTAAAGCTATGTGGATGGTAATTGTTAGGTATTTATAATCCAAAGTTAATTAAATTGAAAATAAAATGATAATTATAAAATTCTAATATGAATTTATTAGGTATTTATAATCCTAATTTAAATAGTAGGGAAATATAAAATTTAAGCTATATTAATTTGTTTAAAGATTTGTGGAATACAAATTTGAGTATTTTTTAAACTTTAGTAATTAATAAATATATAAATATTTTTAACATATATATGTATACAAACATTTTGTTGAAAAAAAATAAATAAATGAAATTATAATTTAAACCAAAAATTATATTTGTCTTAATATTATTTTGTAGTAAATAATAATGGAAAGTTTACACAAATACTTTAAGATTTTTTTTTAAAAAAAAAAAACTTAAACTACTGAATCTGAAAAATAAAAATTACCAAAATACTTAGGCACATAATCGTAAATACTATTTTAAAGTTATTTCTGTCATGATGTTCTAAATTCAATGCTAAACTTTCACGTATATATTTTTGTTTTATAAAATTTTTTGTTCATTGGCATCAATTATAGACATTTTGTTGGGCAACATAAATTCCCAATGAATCAAACACGTATATTCATGTAATCACAAAAAAAAATTATAAATAATAATAATCATGTATTTTTATAGAAAGTGATTTCATAATATATTTATATGGGAGATTCTATTATAGGGGCTTAAAAAAGAGCACTATTAGTAGAGTTTTTGTGTATTTTCGACTAGTGAATAATTTTCGGCACGATTTTTTTTAATGACTGTATTTTGTAGTTAGTTAGAGCATCCTGCAAATTTTCAGAAAATACTGAATAATTTAAAGTGCTGAAAATTAGGTTTAAATTAGGTTATTGCATGCGTGACTAATTTTTTTATAATTTTGAAAAACAACATGTTTGAACCTAATTTTTGGCACTATAAATTATTCAGAATTTTCTGAAAATTTATAATATGCTCTAAATAACTACAAAATACACGATTATAAAACAAATAGCGCCAAAAAATATTCAAGGGTTAGGAACACATGAAAACTCAATCAGTGTGACTTTTTTTAAAGATTCATAGAATTTCCCAATATTTATATTATATATATGCTTTCTAGTTTGTCAAATTATATGCATGTGATGGTCCTATTCTGCTTGACCAGAAGACTTGGGTAAGTCTTGGTCAATAGTGATTATATTCTTCTAAGTTGATTAAGACATCGTTAACGTACGTTTCAAGAATAAAATTTATTGGTCATCAAATATGGTATGTACTGGTATTATTGTGTTGTGTGGTGTTAATACACTCTTCTGTCTATACTTTTTATTTTATTTATTTAAAAATAAAAATGGCCTACCACAAAAATTAATGCACTGTGATATTCCTAATAAATTAGTCTGTAAATGTAGATTAAAATTAAACCTCCCTTTATGGTTTGAAATTTAAATTAGATTAGATAAGAACAACACATTATTGTATGAAAGACATGAATCTAGTTTATATATATATTTTATTAGTTTAGTTATGATCGTAGTATTAAATTTTAAGTAGATCCTGAGGTAGTATATAGTTCTTATTATTAGCGAACTAGAACACGATCTATACAAGTTACATTTGCAAAGATTTCAACAAAGAATAAATGAGTTTGGGCTGTGTTTCTTGTTTTCAAACATTATTAGCCAATCAAAAAATAGTATTGAATAAAATATTGACTTTCGAAGTCTTCCCAATTAATGAAAGAGGTGATATCATTTTCAATTAGTTGTGTTTTCCTTTTCTATACACAGGAAACTTTTAAAAGGTGTTATTCTATATTAGAATAACTCTCACATGGTCGTAAAAAGTCTAAGGACCAGCTTGGTGCAGTTCTACTGTAGGAAAAAGCAGTTGTAGCTGTGATGTAAGAAAAAGTGGCTGTAGCTTAGGGAAAAACTGCTGAGTGTTTGGTATATTATAGATTTTAAAGTGCTATGACTTAGAAAAATTGTATCCGGATGTCATCTTATTTATTTATTTTATTTTATTAAAACAAATTCAAATGTTTAAATTAAATGTGGTTTTGATAAAACACTAATAAAGTGATCATAAAAAAAAATATTATATTATAAAATAGAGTAATGATATGTGCACACACAAACATTATACACACACCTATATGACAAATCACTTCAACCAATCATATTTATTGTGTATAATGTTTTTGTGTAATTTTTTCGGATCCCTACGGACCTCTGTACGGCATTGGTGCCGGAACTTGCGTCGACATTTTTCGCAAAAAAAAAAATATTTATATATTTTTTTAAATTGGATATTTTGTACAGTTAGGTTTCAAATATTTTAAATTGATTATCTAAATATTTTAGCTATTTAAGCTTTTTAAAATATTTTGAATTGGTTATTTGATAATCATGATATTTTAAGATTTTTTTTTATTTTGTTATAAAAAAAATATTAAAATTAGTTATCTGATTATTCAAGATATTTTTATTTTTTAAAATATTTATAATTAGTTATCAGAAAATTCTATATATTTTAAATATTTTAAATTTGATTAAAATATATTTTGATATTTTAAAATTTGTTAAAATATTTAAAAATAAAATATCTTGTCATTCTTAACTACTTAATAACCTGAGTTAAATTAATTATTTGAAATTGAATTTTTTTTTATAAATTCTATTTTAATTAATTTAATATTTTGCAACTTATTTAATTAGTTATATTGAATTTTGTCTGATGAATTCTATGTTAATTAATTATGGTATTTTGCAAAATAGTATATTTTTGTGGTATATTTGCATAATTTAATAATACATGCTTATAGAGTAACATGCTATGTCCATCCATTTATTAGCATATCAAGCATCATTATCAAGTTATTTTTTGCATTTGGGTAAATATAAGTATAATGATGGCCTAATTTTTGTGTTTGAAAAATGTAGGAAAATTCAAATAAAACTTTCATAAAATGTTAGGTTTTATTTGGGCCCAATTGAACTTGTAAAGTTAAATTCTTCTCTTGTGGGTGGTTCCACTTGTGAATGCTCATTTGCTTTCCATTACTAGATTGGTCATAATTAATTGAATAACAATTAATAAAACAAAGGTTCAAATTCCTGTCTTTTTGGGCTTTGTGTGGAAGTTAGGGAGCCTTAGTAGTGGGTCCGACATACTGAACCAAATTCTCATCCATGCAAGCTTGAATTGTTAAGACTCATTTACCTAAGTTGGACTTAATTGTATTATGTTATATTTTTTAGTTGGACCTAATAATTGAATAGAAACAAATTAATTCTAATTTTTGAATTAATTTTCAATAGTAATTTTAGAATTAATGGAAAAATGATTAACTATGGTTTCTTAATTATTTTATAAATTTGGCAAACCATAGTCGGTATATTGATTATTTTGATAATTTAGCAAACCTAAGTTGATATTTAAAAAAAAAAAACTAAAATATTTAATAATGAGTTTTAAAAAGTTTGAATTCAATCTCCACCGTTGATTTAACAAGGTTAGAGTTTAGTGGGACCTCATGGTGCTTTGATTACGTCTCCCTACGGAAGGTGTTCACTGGACTTTTTAACAATGTTAAATTTCTTAGGATAGATGGTTATAGATGGACCTTCTATAGACTCATCCCTACAGTGACTAGGAATTAAGTCTATAATAATCGAAACTGTGGGTCAAACTCATAAAGTAATAAATATTTGTGATTCTCTCTTACCGGGACATATGAGTTTTCGTTACTTTGATTGGATGGAATAGGTAGTTAATAAAAGTCTATGGTGTTTTATTAATTGAGATGTTTCTCTATTTAACTAAGTGAATATTTGTGACTCTCGCCTACCAGGACACATGGGTTCATGGCTAGTTAAAGTACCTAAGAAATAGAAGATAAGTGTTTTAGTATTTTTTTTATCTCAAAACATTTTGTATGTTATGCTATTTCTAAAAAATTTAATGAATAAATGTTTGTCAAGCAATGCGTTGATTTCTACTTAGTTGCTCAAGGCTCTAGGATTTCTCTAAAAGGTTACTCTATGGTGAGAACCTCATGAAATGTTTGTCCACGATTAACATGGTAATAATTATTGATAACATCGAGTTCGTGATAATCAAAGATATTCCTATTTTTCCTATGCAACGATCACCAAATCCTTCAAAAGAGGATTGTTGATGGTGGTTCGAGCAAAGGAAATAATGTTAATACTACTAAACAAGCTCAAGGACAAGTTGCTTTAAGCTTCTTCTTCGAAGAGCAAGAGAGAAACAAATTCATACAAAAAGAACAAGAAGTCCATCGGCAAGGCACCAAAAGCTGCAAAGCATCTTGGAGCATGACCTGATTATAAGTACACAAAAAAGGGGAGTGTTTCCATGTAATGACCCAACTACTCTAGACCTTGGACCATTAACGAAAATTATACATAGACACTAATCCTTAACAGAACTTACAAGTGAAAAGATCATAACTTTATTAAAAACTTATAAGTACAAATGTTAAACTTACATACAACTCAAAGTAGGTTATGGGATCCCATTGTTTTAAAATCAAAACATAACATAATTGTAATTAAAAGATATTGCATAAATAAGTGCGGAAAAATACACATAAAACCATAAGTAAAGACTTCATCCTCGAATCGAAACTCTCGGCTCTTTGAATCCATTCCGCCTCAATATACATTCCCCAAGCTTCCAAGAACCTTTCCCGCCACTAAGCTATTTTCCTGCTCATATAAACATAAAAGGAGTGAGCCTAATGCCCAACAAGGAAAATCTAACATATAACCATATACATAAAATTCATAATGTAACATAAAACATATCATAACACTTATGTCACATACATACTATAATGGCCATTATTACCTGGGGTCCCATAAACTAAACAAGTCATATGCCCATTAGATTAGTGGGGCTTGCTAGCTAAGCAAGTCATATGCCCATAATCTATTCGGGGCTTGTTAGTTGTACGGGTCATATGCCCAAGTCTACAAACATACTTAACATAGCATATTACATAACACATAATCATAAGATAACATATAAAATCATATAACACATAAATCCTATCCTAGTTTCCTTACCAAATTACCGGGATATGAGAATAGATTTTGGGACTTTGGAACACTCCTAAAAACCATAAATGAGAGAGTGAGTATACTAAAGAGAATGAGATGAAAAGAATGGAAGAACTATACCATTGAGAATATACTTACCAAAAACTTATGTTCAAGACCTTAGATTAAAATTAATATTCTTAAACTATAGGTTAAACTTAGAAAAATCTACAAATATTACTATGAGTGTCCAAATAAATCTCGGTTTGAACCAAAAATCCACAGTCATAAAGATAATACTATTATTACTATAATACTACTATCTAACTAGCTAAGTAAAGTTCTTTAGACTCTGCAATTCTCCCCTACTAAAAAGAATTTCGTCCTCGAAATTTACTTACCAAATAATTCCGGATACCAGCCTTGCATGTCCTCCTCCAATTCCCACGTTGCCTCTCGTTCAGAACTATTAATCCATAGGACTTTGACTATAGGAATGATTTTGGACAATAACTGCTTCATCCCCCAACCCAGGATGCTAACCGGTCGTTCCTCGTAACTCAAGTCTTTCTGGAGTGCTATCGTATCGTACTGGAGGACGTGAGATGGGTCTGACACATACTTGCGTAGCATCGAGATGTGGAACACGTTGTGACTATCTGCTAGTGCTGGCGGTAGGGCTAGTCTATACGCAACTGCTCCCACTTTTTCCAATATCTCAAAAGGACCTATGAATCGGGGACTAAGCTTGCCTTTCTTCCCAAACCGCTTTACACCTTTCATAGGAGATATCTTCAAGAAGACTTGATCTCTGACTTTGAACATCACATCGCATCGCTTGGCATCCGCATAGCTTTTCTGACGGCTTTGAACAACAAGCATACGCTGTCTAATAAGCACTACTGCTTCTTGAGCTTGTCTAACAGCTTCGGGACCAAGTAGCTGCCTTTCTCCTACCTCGTCCCAGTGCAACGGTGATCGACACCTTCTTCCATATAGAAACTCATAAGGTGCCATCCCAATCATTGATTGTAGCTATTGTTGTAGGAGAACTCTATCAACGGTAAGTACTTATTCCATGATCCTCCGAAATCAAGTACACACGCGCGTAGCATATCCTCTAAAATCTGAATCGTACGCTCGGACTGCCCATCTGTCTGAGGATGAAAAGCTGTACTAAGACATAACTTAGTACCCATAGCTTGCTGTAAACTTCCCCAAAATCTTGATGTAAACACCGATCCTCTATCCGACACTATCGTCTTGGGGATTCCATGCAACCGTACTATCTCTTGGATATAGATGTCTGCATATTGGTCTGCCGTGTATGAAGTCTTAACAGGCAGGAAATGAGCCGACTTGGTTAGTCTATCTATTACTATCCAAGCGGAATCATGCTGCTTATTTGTCCTTGGCAAACCCGTCACGAAGTCCATAGCTATATCGCCCCACTTCCATTCTGGTACGCTAAGCGGTTGCAATAAGCCCGCAGGCCGCTGATGCTCTACTTTCACTTGCTGACATATAAGACACTTGGACAAATATTCTGCTATGTCCTTCTTCATCCCTGGCCACCAATAGATTGCCTTGATGTCATGAGTCATCTTGGTAGACCCTGGGTGAACTGAGTACGGGGTGTTGTGCGCTTCTTCAAGAATCGTCCTCTTAATCTTCTGATCATTTGGCACGCATACCCGATCCTTATATCTCAATAAACCTTGACTAGATATTGAGAAATCTGTAGCCTTGCCTTCTCTGACTGCATCCATAGGTGCTGCTAGTGTGTCATCATGTTTCTGACCAATTTGTATATCTTCTATCAGTTCGACTGGATAGACAAGTTAGCCAGCTTGCCTACAACTACCTCTATTCCGGCACTGATCAGCTCCTTTTGTAGTGGCTTTTCTATTCCGTCTAAAGCTGCTAAATTTCCATAACTTTTCCTACTAAGCGCATCGACAACTACATTTGCCTTCCCCGGGTGGTATAAGATCTCGCATTCGTAATCCTTTACTAATTCTAACCACCTGCACTGCCTCATATTGAGCTCCTTTTGAGTAAAGAAGTACTTTAGACTCTTGTGGTCCGTATAAATCTCGCACCGTTCTCCGTAAAGATAATGGCGCCAGATTTTTAATGCAAAGACCACCGCTGCCAACTCCATATCGTGAGTTGGATAGCGCTGCTCGTACTCCTTCAACTGCCATGAGGCGTAGGCTATCACCTTGTCATTTTGCATCAGCACGCAACCCAATCCTTGCTTTGATGCATCGCAGTAGACTACGAGCTTATCGTTGGGTGTTGGTACACTGAGTACTGGTGCTGAGCAAAGCTTATCCTTAAGCAACTAGAAGCTTTCTTCACACTTATCATTCCAGTTAAATCTTTGTTGTTTTCGGGTCAGGTTGGTGAGCGGAGTGGCTATCTTAGAAAAGCCCTCACTACTACAAAAAAGGTTTTTCTCTGCAGTTTTTTTACTTAATACACTACGGTTTTCAAGAGTACTAAAAAACGCAGTGTATTCGACCGTAGAGAAAAGTGGTATGCCAACCGCAGAGAAAGAACATCTTTCTCTACGGTTGTAATAAGTCAACCGCAGAGAAAGATGTACTTTTCTCCGCGGTTTTTTTAAAACAACCACTGAGAAAGAAAGACTTTTCTCCGCGGTTTTATTGGAAAAACCGCAGAGAAAAGTATTGTAATTTTTCAAAACTTTGACGAAGCATAACTTTGTGCTCAGTTGTCCGTTTTTGGTGTTTTTTTTTTTTTTAACTTTGGTATTTTTCGAGATCTATCTAGCTGCATACAAAGAAAACCTGAAAACCTGAAGAAAAAAAACAAAACTTTTAGGTTTTGTCACTGAAAAATCTGAAGAAAAAAAATTCAGCAACCAAATTAATTATTTATGAAAAACCTCTCAAAATTTTGATTTCTATTTGTCTATTTCACACAAAATAAACTCTAAAAATAATGATGAAAAAAAACAAAAAACTATACAAACAAAGATATATAGATCATTACCTATTTTGAAGCTGAAGAACACAATGTATGCCCAAAAATACAGTGAAAATGGACAATTTTTCGACCAAATCCTAACCATTTTTACTACCAAAAATCTGAAAATAGACAAATATCAAGCATAAAATTCAGTTTTTAACTAAGATTTAGCTAAAAATGATGAAAAAAAAAATAGTAAGATTAAGGTTGAAAGACATACCGCCGCTGTTGAAGAAGTTTTTCGCGAAATGAAGTAGGTTTATGAACCTTCTGGGGAAGAATGAGTTTATATATAGGTCTGGAACCTTTTCTCCGCGGTTTTCTTAAGAAAACCACAGAGAAATAAAGACTTTTCTCTGCGGTTTTATTAAAAAAACCGCAGAGAAAAGTATTGTAATTTTTCAAAACTTTTACCAAGCATAACTTTGTGCTCGGTTGTCCGTTTTGATTGTTTTTTTTAACTTTGATATTTTTTCGAGATCCATTCAAAGAAAAAAGTATTTTCTTTGAATAGATCTCGAAAAAATATCAAAGTTAAAAAAAAATACACAAAACGGACAACCGAGCACAAAGTTATGCTTGGTAAAAGTTTTGAAAAATTACAATAGATGCCCTCAACCAGGCAGTGCAACAGCTGGTTAGGGGAAGAACATCTTACATCGACCATGATAGGAGGAAAGGCACTCCTTTCATCCAGAGGATAGCAATGGCAGAGACTCCTAGTAAGTTTAAAATGCCTACGCTTCCGAACTTTGATGGGTACGGTGACCCGGTATCTCACGTCAATAAGTTTGAGATACAAATGGACATTCAGAAAGTGTCCGAAGATGCTCGGTGCAGGATCTTCCCTGCAACACTTTCTGATGCTGCGCAGGAGTAGTTTTTCAAGTTCCCTCCTACGAGCATAGTTTCCTGGGAGATGTTCGTAAAGGAGTTTTACGGACAGTTCTACGCAGGTCGTGTGCATCCGACCGAGGCAAACCAGCTGGTTAATATTCGCTAGCAGGATGGAGAATCGTTGAAGGACTACATTCAGCACTTTATGTGAGCAGCAACTGGAGCAAAAACAGTGGGGGACGAAGGCAAAATGATGGCCATAACCGCAGGGGTTAGGCGTCGCACCCCCCCCCGGAAAAGCCTCCGAAAGGATGGGGTTAGAACTACCCAGGAATTCTTGGACCGGGCTGATCGTTACATCAAGCTCGAGGATGCCATTGCCGATGATGGAAAGCCTTTAGGAAAGGATAAGAAAGCAGCCGAGCCCGCCAAAGCCGCCAATGGGTCTAAGCCTTATGGAAACGGCAGGGGCAACGGGAACGGCAACGACAATGGCAAGAATGGTGGAAAATGGCCACACAATGAGCCTTCCACCTCTGACAATAAACGAGCCAAGGGTAACCGTTATGAACCTCGGTTCACTAACTACACTGCCCTCGTAGAGTCTCGGGGAGAGGTTTATCAGGCCACGAATTCCAGTGTGCCTTATAAGAAACCTGCCCCCATTCGGAAGGATATTTCGAAAAGAGACACTACCAAGTTCTGTCATTATCATAACGACTATGGACATGACACAAATGAATGCAACCAGCTGAAAGACGAGATCGAGTTCCTTATCAGACAAGGACACTTGAGAAGATACGTGCGGGCCTCGGGAAATTCCCAACGAGAAGCTCTAGGTGGCAACGAGCAAGCGCCCACATGCCAACGCTCGCCACCTTTGCAGCCTGCCCCCGTGACTGGCACCTTGTTAACCATCTGTGGAGGCTCGCACCTCGCGGGAAACAGCGGAAAGGCCAGGGAACGATACGCTCGGACTCTGCGCCACGACTAGGACATCGAGATGATGACTGTGGAGGACCGCGCACCGAAGAAGGCTTGGTCAGAGGAAGGCGAGATAACCTTATCTGATAGCGACGCCCAACATGTCCGGTTCCCACATTCTGATCCGCTGGTCGTGGATATCCAAATGGCCAACATGATGGTGAAGAGAGTGCTGGTCGATACAAGAAGTTCGGTGAATATCCTGTATAAGTCTTTGCTGGAACGCATGAAATTGTCCGTTAAGGACCTGGAGCCCTGCAACCAAACAATATACGGCTTCTCTGGTGAGGGACTCGCCCCTGCCGGATCAATCAGACTGCCAGTAACGACAGGTACAACGCCTGCTACCAGGACATTACTCGCTACTTTCATAGTAGTCGATTGTCCTTCGGCATACAATGTCGTCATTAGAAGGCCTATACCGGTTGATCTATGGGTCGTCACCTCTATGTGGCACTTAGCCATGAAATTCCCGACAGACACAGGGGTAGGACGCGTGTTGGGAAATCAGAGGGAAGCTAGAGAGTGCTACAACGCCTCAATCACGAAGGCGAAAAAGGGAACATGAAAGAGCACTACCTCAGATAGGTTGCAGATGGCAATTGATACACCAGCCCAATCCGGTGATGAAGTCACCAAATAGGGTGTTGCCCAAAGTGAGGATAGAGATCTAGATCCTCGCTTTGGGGATTTTGAAGAAAACGTTGGACCCGTCGAGGACTTGGAAGAGGTCCAACTCGACGAAAAAGACCCGACCAGAGTCGTGAAGGTCGGGAAAAACCTAGAACCAACCACGAAGCACGCACTGGTGGAATTTTTGCGAAAAAACCAGGAGGTCTTTGCCTTGTCGCGCAAAGACATGGCTGGGATAGACCCTGCAGTTATCAGCCATGTCCTGAACATAGACAAGACTTTTCCACACGTGCAACAAAGAAGAAGGCTGCTCGATAAGGATCGATCGAGAGCCTTAAAAGAAGAAGTTGAAAGGTTAAGGGAGAATGGGTTCATCAGGGTGGCATTTTATCCATCGTGGGTCTCCAATCCGGTACTGGTTCCCAAGCCTAACAGCAAATGGTGAACTTGTGTGGATTTTACAGACCTCAATAAAGCTTGCCCAAAGGATTGCTTCCCACTCCCAAGAATCGACCAGTTGGTCGATGCCACTACAGGACACGAGATCCTTTCCTTCATGGATGCATATTCGGGCTACAATCAGATTAGCATGCATCCCCTTGACGAGGATCACACCAGCTTTCGGACCGATACGGGCTTATACTGTTTTAAAGTAATGCCCTTCGGTCTGAAAAACGCAGGTGCGACTTACCAGCGGTTGGTCAACCACATGTTTAAAGAGCTGATCGGGGTAAACATGGAGGTATACGTGGACGACATGCTGGTAAAGTCTAAAAAGGCAGAAGGACATGTGAAGGATTTACAAGAATGTTTTGATGTATTGAACGAAAACCAGATGAAGTTAAATCCCCTCAAATGTTCCTTCGGAGTTGGATCAGGGAAGTTTTTGGGGTTCATTGTGAATTCAAGAGGAATCGAGGCCAACCCCGACAAGATAAAAGCCCTGATCGACATGAAATCGCCAGAAAAGATCAAAGATGTACAAAGTTTAACTGGGAGAATCGCAGCCCTAAGTAGATTTATTTCGAAGTCAACAGACAAATGCGTCCCTTTTTTCAATCTACTTAGGGGCAATAAGAAATTTGAATGGACAGGAGATTGCGAGCGAGCTTTCTAGGCCTTGAAAAC
Source organism: Humulus lupulus (assembly GCF_963169125.1). Classification (NCBI taxonomy): domain Eukaryota; kingdom Viridiplantae; phylum Streptophyta; class Magnoliopsida; order Rosales; family Cannabaceae; genus Humulus; species Humulus lupulus. The sequence continues at coordinate 7,714,757 of NC_084798.1, forward strand.
CCATATGGCACAGCCTCCCATTTTATCAAAGCCAATCGAAGGAGAAACTTTGTTCATTTACCTGGCAATCACTGAAGTTGCTGCTAGTGCGGTACTAGTGCGAGAGGAAGAAGGTGTACAAAAAGCGGTTTACTATGTAAGCAAGAGGCTGATCGGGGCAGAACTAAGATATCCACCCATCGAAAGGCTAGCATATTGCTTAATCCTGGCCTCAAGGAAGTTGCGCCCTTACTTCCAAGCCCATTCTATCACAGTTTTAACCGACCAGCCCCTTCAGCAAGTCCTCCAAAAACCAGAGGCGGCTGGACGCTTATAAAATGGGCAGTCGAACTAGGGCAGTTAGATATAGCATATTCACCGCGAGCAGCTGTAAAGGACAAGTCTTGGCTGATCTTATTGCAGAATTCATCGAACTCCCAGACAGCGAGCAGTGCGTACAGCCTAGTGCGCCTGAGCCTCAAGAGAAAGCTCCTTCGTGGAAGCTATTCACGGACGGGTCGTCCAACGAATCCTACGCAGGAGTGGGAGGGATATTGATAACACCGGAAGGGCATCGATTTCACTACGCCATTAGGTTCGACTTCACCGTGTCAAATAATGAAGCCAAATATGAAGCACTCCTCGCTAGATTGAGAATGGCCAAAGACATGGGCATAAAGGCGCTTGATGTTTACAGTGATTCACAGCTGGTAGTGAATCAAGTTCTAGGGGAATATCAAGCACGAGGCCTAAAAATGGTGGCCTACTTGAATACAACTAAAGACCTGCTAGCCCAGTTCACGAAGCATACCCTCCAGCAAATACCGTGGGATCAGAATTCGAATGCAGATGCCTTAGCCAAACTCCCGAGCGCGAAAGATGCTAACACTTTGAACATTGTGCTAGTAGAAAGATTAAGCGAGCCAAGCATACGAGCAATAGAAGCTAGTATGGAAATTCGAATGGAAGATACATGGATGGTGCCTTACTTAGAGTATCTGACAAAAGGTGTACTACCAATAGATAGAAACAAGGCCAGAACTCTGCAAAGGCAGGCCGCTAGGTACATACTGGTCGATGGTGTTATGTACCGAAGATGATATTCCATGCCACTACTCAGGTGCGTTACACCAGAAAAAGCTAAGGAGCTGATGAAAGAGGTACATGAAGGCTTTTGCAGGGATCACGCTGGGGGGCAAAGTTTGGCAAAAAATATTCTAAGGCAAGGTTACTTTTGGCCAACTATGAATGAGGATTCGATGGAGTTTGTGCGAAAATGCGATAAATGTCAAAGATTTTCCAAAATCCCACGAGCAGCTCCGAACGAGTTGAAACAGATGCAGAGTCCGTGGCCTTTTGCAGTATGGGGGAAAGATTTGATTGGATCCCTGCCAACCGGAAAAGGCGGAGTAAAGTACGCAGTCGTGGCAGTTGACTACTTCACCAAATGGGCCAAAGCTGAACCACTCGCTACCATAACAACCAAGAAAGTTCTTGACTTCGTCATCAAGAACATTGTTTGCCGGTATGGTTTGCCCCGAAAGATTGTTTCAGACAACAGAACCCAATTTGACAGCGACTTATTCACTGACTTCTGCGAAAGGCACGGGATTATCAAAAGTTTTTCTTCGGTTGCGCATCCACAAGAAAACAGGCAAGTCGAGGCCGTGAATAAAACTCTTAAGGACACTCTAAAGAAGAGACTTGAAGACACTATAGGAGCATGGCCAGAGCAGCTGCTTGAAGTCCTCTGGTCATATAGAACTTCTCACCGAACTGCGACAAGTCATACCCCGTTTTCCTTAGCCTACGGGTATGAGGCCATGTTACCTGTCGAGTTAGATCCCCCCTCACATCGACGCATAACATACGACCAGGACCAGAAAAACCAACTGATGATGGAGTCCCTAGACTCAATTGACGAAATCCGAGAAAAAGCCCAACTCCGAGTCGCTGCATACCAGCAAAAGGTCGCCCGGTACTTTAACTCAAAAGTAAAAGAAAGAAAATTCAACGTCGGAGACTTAGTGCTACGACGAGTTTTCTTGAACACCCGCGACCCCACTACTGGAGTACTCGGACCTAATTGGGAAGGACCTTACCAGATTGAAGAAGTCCTTCACCCGAGCACCTATAAACTTGCACGCCTAAACGGAGATCTCGTTCCACGCTATTGGAATGGAGAACACCTGCGCAAGTATTATCAGTAAACAATCATTTTTAAAGGACTGGCTTGTATTAAATTTTACTTTTTACAAGTTTTGCAAAAAGGGTTAGCCACGTTGTATGGCTAATCGCTTATAAATGTAAGATCTTTTTTAAGATCACTCGTAAAGACATGTTTAGTCCATTTATTGAGCTTATAAAGGATATAGAGCGCGGCCAGCATCCTATACCAGTTCGGGGTAATTTGAAAAGGGGCTACCCCAAAGTAGTTTACCACCCCTTGGAAAAATGTATGAAGAGGGAGGGTAACACCCGCCTCGATATGGTATCTCGACCAGGCGCTATAAGCCCCCCCTGGCAGGTTGGCTCACTGGTCGATGGAAGGTCTGACTAGGGTTATCCCCGTCAGATTATACTTGTTTAAATAGTTGCGGATCATGAGAATTGTCATGGTACTTGGGGGTACCACATGCCACTCGACGGCCGGCTGGTCGGCATGATGAGGGACGGGCACGCCTCTGAACTTCGGTTTCAGGAGGGAATTCACCTCGACCACTGGTCGAGGGAGCATCAGCAGGAGGCTGATTTGGAGAGTAAGGTTTGCGTCTTTTTCTGGCCTTGGTTTTTGTTCTGGCCATTTTCTGAGTAAGAGCTGGTGAAGGATTTGGGTTAGGGCGTGAAAATGGAATTTTTGGAATCAGCGTGGATGGATTTTCTTCGCCCTCGAGCAGTTGGGCCAAAAGTTCATCTTCGATAGGTCTTTCTCCCCCCCAAGGGTCTTGCATGTGAACTGCAAATAGACAATGGAGGAGATAAGACACAATCCGTGAAGTAGTGGGAATAGCTGGGATAACGTTTCTCGTGCCTAAATAACCAGCAGCATCCTAGTCCTACACTAACTTCAACGTGGATAGTTTGAAAGGCAGATAGAAACAAAAAGGAAAGAAAAATGTTTTCTGAAAAGAACTTTTTCGACTCCTGAAGGTTGGGAAAAAATTTCGATTTTTTTCACCTAGCTTAAAGGTTGAATCTTTCGTCAACCTAACGTCCCAAACTAGAGATCGTCACTATCAAACTATAGTCCTAATCTATGCAAAGCATAAAAACGCATTTTTTCCTAGCAATAGATGGCTTATACCAAGAAACCCTTAAAACCTTATTCAAGAACACAGAAGTTGCAGAGCACCAAAACGGCATGCATGGCGTAATAAAAAGCTTAAAGAACAAAGTTCTTGCCTGGGCGAAATGAGGATTCGGAGAAAGATGGAAACTTGGATCGGAAGACCTGCGACACGACGTCGGACTGGTTTTCGAAGCTCTGAACACTGGTGCAAGTTCTTGAAGATTTTGGCAAAGTTGATGGGTAAAAATTTCTTGAAAGAGAAGAAAGGCCTACTTATAGGGATCGAAGGGATAGCCAAAAGGCGGTAATCATCATTTCCTACTTTCGAAACGTGGGGAAGTGGACAAGCCGTTAGATTGCCTTTTTGGAAACCAAAAAGGCATGATTAGACATAATTATGTCACAGTTTTTGAAAATACACGGGGACTCTGACAGACGTGGGAAGACGAACGGTTGTTCCCTTAAGTTTCTTTATTACTGGTCACACTAAACAAACTTGGGGGGAAAATGTTATCCCAAAAATCAGAAGTGAATGACATGGCAGACATTAATTACATGTGGCTGACACCTGGCAAAACCCGTGTTCGGCTATCGACCAGGAAGATATTCGGAGTCATGTGATCGGTCTCTTCATACGACCAGTCTGGTCGTATGCACGTAATACGCGGAAGAAATCTTAGGCAGTTATGATGGAATCCGAAATTCTCTCCCATGATTTCCTGAGTATCTGATTATTTAGGAAATAATATCTGTAACAAATCAATGTAAATCTTCCCTGAGCTTATAAATAGAAGAAGAGGGCTCAGGGAAGGGGATCCTCTTTTTTCTTTTCTAACTTCTAAATCGCTTGAGATTAGATTTATCATATCAATCGTATTGTATTCTTTTTCAGAGGTTGGTGAAACTCATTGAACCCTAGTTCTTTGATCACTCCTTTGGATCTCACATCAATAACAATCTAAGTGGACGTAGGTTATTACCAGATCCTGGGGCCGAACCACTATAAAATATCGTGTTCTTATTATTTTCGTCATCACGTTCTTTTCAACGCATTCATCCACATCAAGCGTATTTTGACTCCGTGTCAGTTGTCCAAAATCAGGGTCAACAATATATTATTATAATAATGATATTTTATAACATTTGAATTTATATTAATATAATTATTATATAAGTAAGCTTATATTAAATATTATTATTATAATGATATTTTATAAAATTTGAATTTATATTAAAATAATTAATATTAACATTTGAATGTATATAATTATTATAATAATAAATCAATTCACAGGCAGACGAATGCAACAAGAGAATCATATTCTATGAAACTTATATCGTAGCATATATAATGAAAAAACTTCACACCGAGACATTTAGTATTTCAACTAAATACTAAAAATTTAGTATTACTATATATACTTCACACTGAGGTGGAATGTCGCCGTTGATAGGAGTTTTTAGGCACAATTATTCTGCGGCGATGTATTTGCAGTGACATGTCGTCACTGATTAGTATCAGCGGCGACATATGAGGTTTTTAGCGACGATAGAAGTCCCTGTTGATACACATATTTCTTGTGGTGGTTTTAATAAATATACTTTAATTTAGTGGAATTTGTTAAAGAAGACATCAATCCAAACAACATGTTTTGACAAATAAATTAATACATTAACAAATAAAAAAATAACTCAATCAATAATTGATATTCCACACACTAACAAGTATATAATTGGATAATTAGATTGGACTGATGTTAAAAGTAATTTATATATATTGAATTGAATAAAATATTGCCAAAAAATATTTGTAGGAGAAATAGTAATCTCTAAATATAGAGAAGAGAGACTACAACATTAGGCATTATATATATATATATATTTATATATGTATACTTATAAAGTAGAGCTTCTAATTGAAGTGCATTTTTTAACATTTTTCTCTAAATTTTGAACGCGTGGTTGGGTACTTTGATATAATCATATTTTCTTGTCTTTATTTGTAACACATAGTACAAGTAAACTAATGCCCAATAAAAAAAGTTGTGAAATGCACAACCTATCATATTTTCATTTACTAAAGCATACAGTATTGCCCTTTGCCTTTCTTAAACGGTGACTAATTAACTCTTTAGAAGAAATTATTAAAGTCATGTTTTTAGTGGTATTGGATTCTTTCCAAGTCTATTAATGAACACTACTTTTAATTCAAAATCTTGTTTTTGGTGGGGTTTCTTTCTAAGTCTTTTGATGAGCACTTTGATTAAGTTTATGATTGACCTATTATTTTATTTTGTGGGTGTTTTCACCTTAAAAGTAACAATATTTAGTGCAGATATGTTATAATCACAACCTTTATTAATAATAAGACTTCACAAAAAAGTTTATCAATGATAATATTTTTTACTGATTTGAGTGCATACTTACCACTCTTTTATAGTCAAGTTGTTACTACTCATCATTCATTAGTTTTATTTTATTTTTCTTCATGGGAAAACTTGTTAGTCAAACCACGAAAAAATTCGTCAACAAATACTAAAATATTCATTGATTAAAGAGAAATTTACATGTATCACTAACTGTTAAGAAAATTTGAAGACCTCGATCTTTCCTTTACATTTATACAGAGTTTTCTGCAACTTCCAACAAGCTATGTTGTTGTGGCACCTTCAAGCTTCATCGACATATTCGTAATGAGAAGCAATTGACATCTATGGCTTCATCTTCTCCAATGGTGGCAACGATGTTCTCTAGTGCTTATCCACAGTTCATGTCAAAACCAATATAGGAAAAAAATAAAAAGAAGGTACTATTCGTATATGCAACTCTGGACAACCAAACATGCAATGCATGTCGGGCTTTTACCTAGTACTATAATATGTTGTAGTGTTTGTTAGAACATAACATATAATTTTTTTTATTACTTTTAATTTTAATTATACATGTAGCACTAACTTAACATATGCCAAATCAACAATTTATTAGCCGCATAGTACCGAAACTAATAGAATTTTTACATTTCATTAATGTGTCTAGTTTGGGTAATTTCTATTAGGCAAAAAAAATTATTTAGAATTTTTATATATATATATATATTACAATTTGACAAGTGATAATAATTTGGAAGAGAAAATCCTACTTATTTATTTTGTTTTTGGATGTTCAACGCATTGGAAGAAACTAACCAATCAACTCCAAATTGTAGTAGAACATAGTTGTTGAATGCAACTTTTCAATTTATCATTGATATAAATATATATATATATATATATATATTTGGATTACTTCTGAACGGTTACTACTTATAGATTAGTACTAATAATTATGATGATATGGTAGCATAGTGATTTGGTATAACAAGTCACTAACAGGTAAATATTTTTTCTAAACTACTTTTGAATTTTTTTTTTGTCATAATTAATGTTGTTTCCAGCCAATGAGAGACTCTTGTTATATTTAGAAATTAATATGTATTTGAAAAATAAAAAGTTTACAATATTATATTTTTATAATAAATATACGTATTTCATTAAGCCTTCCAAAATTTTTAAAAAAACAAAATTTATTTTTAGAAATATTAATTAACAATTATAAATAAGGATGTTATTTCAATAATTAATATTAAAGTAATCAATCAGAACAGCAGTAACTAGCACCCATTCTATAAAACTTATAATGTAGCATAATGGAAAAACTTCACACTGAGACATATTTACTATTTTTCAACTCTGAACACTTGAAACCATCTTAAAGCCGCTAGCTCCACCTCATTTGATGTAAGACCAACACCATTGCCCACGATGAACAAGTTCTTTATTAATTCACTAAAACTCCAACAAAAAATATCAAATCAGAAAAAAATAATATATACTGAAGGAAAAATAATAAAAAGTTTACAAGGATTGCCATCGATAATTAATACCTTATTTTCTGCTAGCTAGAAAACCTGCTCTTCACCTTAACTGCTTTGACAAAAAATGGTGTCATCCATGTAGAACCAATTTCACTTTATTTAAGAATTGGAAAAAGGCTAGTTTCCAAGAAATATTGAACAAAAAATAACCAGAAACTCCAGCGAACCCAACTCCAACTCCAGTTCCAAATCCCATTTGAAGCCATGACATGTCAAACCATTCTTTACCACCATTAACAACACTGTCATTAATGTTAGTTGAATGATGTGAGTTACTTTCGGAGCATGAGTTTGGTAGAGGATTACCACAAAGTCCAATGTTTCCGATGAATGAAGAAGCATTAAAGCTTTGTAGTTGAGTGGTCGTAGGGATTCTTCCTGAGAATTTGTTATTTGACAAATCCAGGTTTGCCAAAAACGATAGCTTCTCGAAGCTTGTGGGAATTGTACCTGAAAGATTGTTGTTGGAGAAATCCAGTGCTTGCAGGTTGCTCATCTTACCAATCTCCCTTGGAATCGGTCCATATAAATGGTTCCTTGATAAGTTTAGTTGAACCAATTCAACCAGACTTGTCAGTTCCTCAGGTATTTTACCAAATAGTTTATTGCTTGACAGATCGATGAGTTTCAATAAATCCAAACTTTCCCGAAACTGGTAATATCTTCCTTTCCACAAAATTTTTGCTGCAGCTAGTTCATTATAATTATAGACCATTGTACCAGACCTCCTCTTGATAACATACGAATGGGTAAACAACATCTTTTGAGTACTATTATCCATCATATGTGTAAAATTGTTTATGCACGAAGGAATATCTCCAGACAGAGCATTCATTGAAAGGTCTAAAATTTGAATGGAACGAATGTGACATAAATTTGATGGTATACTTCCATAAAATTTATTTGATTTAAGGACCAGGATGATCAAATTTGTAAGTCCTCCCCCCATCCATGTTGGTATTTCTCCTTCCAACGAATTCTCCGTCAAATCAAGAAACTGAAGATTTGCACAATTCTTCATTGACGAAGGTAAAGCTCCCGATAAGTTGTTGTGCCTCAGACTTAAAAACCGAATTTTATTCAAAAAGCCCATTGAGCTTGGGATCCCTCCAGACAAATTGTTGTCGTTTAACACGAGAAGCTTCAACGACTTCAAGTTCCCCCAACAATCAGGGAGGCTTCCGAATAACAAGTTATTAGCAACACCAAGATTTTCTGTTTTGTCGGACACTGATTGACAAACAAAATCTTTGATAGTAACAAAGCGATTATCAGAGAGATATAACACTTACACACTAGACAGATAGTGTGGGATTGGGCCATGAATTTGATTATCCTGTAGATTTAGAGTCATCAGTTTGGAAGCAAGGTTGGAAAACCAATCAGGAATACATCATCAATTTCGTTGAATGAAATATCAAGAATAGAGATATTTGTTTGGTTTCGAAGCCATCTGGGAAACTGAGGACCTAACTTGCAGGACATCAACTTAACGGAGAGTAGGTCGAAGGGTGGAACCCAAGCGGGATCGAATTTCACTGTTAACATGTTCCGAGATAAGTACAGTTCCTTTAGATTGGAAAGTTTACGGAAGTGAACTTCTGAGACAAGGCCAGAGAAATCGTTATCAGAGAAATCGAAATCCTCGAGATATTGGAGCTCACCAATACTTTCAGGTATAGTGCCATTGAACCTGTTATTATTGGCAAGCAATACTCTAAGGTCTGACAACACTGAAAGATTGGTCAGTATGGGTCCTTCGAGGTGGTTGTCAAAGATGCTTAAATATTGTAGACGGGTTGGAAATGTATTCAAATCATCAGGGAAAGAACCTCTTAGGTTGTTGTCATGCAGATCCATAATATACAATGAGTTTCTAGCACAGCCGTTGAGGCTTTTTAAAACATCATCGAGTGTTGTGTTGAATTTGTTGTATTCCAACCATAGAAATTTAAGACTGCAAAGATTCCCCAACGATTTTGGTATTGCACCTTCGAATTCATTGGCTGACAAATCAATTTTCTTGAGATATCTCATGTTTTCAAAAGAATTTGGAAGAGTTCCTTTAATGTCACTATCAGATAGTGAAAGATTAACGAGACTGGTGCTGATATTGAGCAACCAAGGAACTGTTGTGGGGTGTACGGAACTCTTCACAATGGAAAGATCTGTGAGAGAATTAGAGGATGAATTGGTATGCGAAAGAGATGAGATATCTACTTGTGGTAATACACAATTAGACAATGCCAAAAATGATAGGGAGGAGGCTGTTTTGAATGATTGAAACCAATTTGTGGCTCTGGTAAAATCAGTATTTCCAAGCGCAAAGTGTTGAAGAGAATTGAGATGAGAAAGCCATTCAAGACTATTACCAATCAACTGACCATAGCCAGGGTCACTGGAAAGATTGAGGTACTTTAACCTCGTCAGATTCCCAAGTTGGGAAGGAATGATTCCAACAATGAGATTATACGAAAGGTCGAGATATGTGAGTCTAGACAAAGAGCCAATGAACTCGGGAATGTTAGTGAAATTATTGTAACTGAGATCTAAGTAGCTCAAATGTTGTAACTCAACCAACGAAGAACTGATTTGACCACTCAATATTTGTTCATTAGATTGAGCAGGAAGATCAAGAGCAATAATATGATGAGTTGAGTTATCACACCTGATTCCTCTCCAAGAGCAACAATCTCCGCCGGTGCTTGCCCAGGATGATAGAACGTTGTATTCGTCGACAAGGCCTTGCTTAAAGCCTACAAGGGCTTCTCTCTCCTTCTCTATGCATTGTCCATCAACACTGCTGCTCGTACTCCATACATGACACGTGGCTACGACAAACAAAAGAACGAAAACTCTGATCATCGTCATCATGTTAAGCTATCAATTGGTTTAGTGCAAATTTAACTGCCATATAAATAAATATATATACATATAAAAATTGGGGACCACACGATTGACGTCTCATTATCTTTGGACGACTCATTATTAGTCTTATTGAAAAGTAAACACCTTTATTGTGTGGCTAATCTGTTACGTACAATCTCTATCCACAAACGTAGCAGTTACTCCATATATATATATATATATATATGGAGTTTGATTGTGTTGGATGTTAGAGATAATTTAGATTTTACATTAATAAACATATATACATATATATTAAGTATTTGTTTGTGAATTAAACTGAAAATAAAATGATAATTATAAAATTCTAATATGAATTTATTAGGTATTTATAATCCTAATTTGAATAGTAGGGAAATACAAAATTTAAGCTATATTAAATTTGTTTAAGGATTTGTGGAATACAAATTTGAGTATTTTTTAATAGGCATTTAAACTCTAGTAATAAATAAATATATAAATATTTTTAACATATATATGTATACAAACATTTTGTTGAAAAAATATAAATAAATGAAATTATAATTTAAACCAAAAATTATATTTGTCTTAATATTATTTTGTAGTAAATAATAATGGGAAGTTTACAAAAATACTTTAAGATTTTTTTTAAAAACAAAACTTAAAATACTGAATCAGAATTTTTTTTTACCAAAATATACTATTATTTTTAAGTTATTTCTGTCATCATCTTCTAAATTCAATATATATTTTTGTTTTATAAAATGTTTTGTTCATTGGCATCAAATATAGACATTTTGTTGGGCAACATAAATTCCCAATGAATCAAACACGGATATTCATGTAATCACAAAAAATAATAATAATAATAATCATGTATTTTTTTATAGAAAGTGATCTCATAATATATTTATATGAGAGATTCTATTATTATGGGAAGAACATTATCAGTTGTGCTCTTGTGTACTCCCAACTAGTGCATAGTTTTTGACGCGTTTTCTTTTATGACCGTATATTTTGTAGTTAGTTAGAGTATTTTACAAATTTTTAGAAAATTATGAATAATTTAAAGTGCTGAAAACTATGTTTAAATTAGGTTGTTGAATGCGTGACTAATTTTTTTATACTATTGGAAAACAATATGTTTGAACTTAGTTTTCGGCAATGTAAGTTATTCAAAATTTTCTGAAAATTTGCAGATTGCTCTAAATAACAACAAAATGCATAATCATAAAAAAATAGCGCCGAAAACTGTTCACGAGTTAGGAACACAATAGAACTCCACCGGTGTGGCTTTTTTTAAGACCTTGCAATAAAATTTCCCAATATTTATATTATATATATAGGATAATTCTTTTATAGGAGTTTCACTTTAAGCTTTACTAGTGGGGCTCTCAGTGTTCTCGACCCGTGAATAGTAATTACTCTTATACAGTTGATTAAAACATCGTTAACAGTGATTACTTTAAGCCTATATATATATATATATATGCTTTCTTGTTTTTCAAATAATATGTATGTGATGGTCCTATTCTGCTTGACCAGAAGACTTGGGTAAGTCTTGGTCTTGGTCAACAGTGATTACTCTTATACAGTTGATTAACACATCGTTAACGTTTCATTAAATATGGTATGTACTGGTACTATTGCGTTGTGTGGTGTTAATACACCCTTCTGTCTAGACTTTTTATTTTATTTATTTAAAAATAAAAATTGCCTACCAACTCGTATCACAAAAAGTAATGCACTGTGATATTCCTAAATTAGTCTGTAAATGTAGATTAAAATTAATCCTTCCCTTTATGGTTTGAAATTTAAATTAGATTAGATAAGAACAACACATTATTGTATGAAAGACATGAATCTAGTTTATATATATGTTTTATTATTTTAGTTATGATCATAGTATTAAATTTAAAGTAGATCCTGAGGTAGTAATAAGTCTTAGCAAATAACCGACCTTTAAGATATATGTATATAGTTATTATTATTAGCGAACCAGAACACGATCTATACAAGTTATATTTGCAAAGAATTCCACAAAGAAAAAATGAGTTTGGGCTGTGTTACTTGTTTTCAAACATTATTAGCCAATCAAAAAATAGTATTGAATAAAATAGACTTTCACTACAAAAAACAGGGCCTATACCGAGAACAAATGTCCTCGGTATAATCCCAAATGTCCTCGGTAAAACTTCTACCGAGACAATGTCGTCGGTAGAAAGTTATCGGTACAGCCGCGTCGGTAAAACAAAACTTCTACCGACGACATTAAAAATGTTCTCGGTATAAGGTTTACCGAGGACAATGTCCTCGGTAGAAAGTGACAAATGTCCTCGGTACAACCAACCCCAATTTGTCATCGTACTGGTATATACCGACATCTTGGAGGTATATACCGAGGACAATGTCCTCGGTATAGACTTTTCCCCAATTTTTTTTTTATATTTGTTATTCCCTTATTTATTTATTTGTTTATTTTGACCCCAATTTTTTTTATATTTGTTATTCCCTTATTTATTTATTTATTTTGAATTAAATATAAAAAAATATAATAAAATTAAAACACTTATATTAAAGATATAAATAAAAACATAAGAGTATGTTCGCTGAATCAAAATAAAGAATTGTCTTAAACATGATAATGTAATAGTCAATTGTAATAAAATTCATACATAAGTCCTACTGAGTCGGTGCTCCAACATCGGGATCATCGGGTGGTGGTGGGGCAGATTGAGATCCCGGGGTGATACAATGAGTCCGGACATGCTCCTCTAAGTGTCGAAGACGCTCTCTCATCTCAGACAACTCTTCATCTCTAGTTTGTGAAGGAAGAAAATCAAATGGAGTTCGGTCCCTTATGTTAAGGATACGTCCATATCCTTTCTGGTGGCCCCGTCGTTTTCCGAAGACAGTTTGTACCAAAGATATGTCTTCATCTTCAGGCGCACTCGAAACTGGTGTGGAACTCTCAGTATCAGTTGCCTGTGTCTGCTGTGTGTCGCGGTATGCACGCAATTCCTCCTGTGATACAATGTATAATGTAATTAAAATTTTGAAACAATTAAAAATTTGAAAAATGTTTAAAAAAACTTAACGTACCCAAGTATTTTTGGCTGTCTCTGTCACCCACCCTGTGCCTGATTTATGGTGAGTATCCATCCAGCTATCCGGGATGGACTCAAGTTGCCCAGTCTCTAAATTGCGCTGTCACGTACATATATTTTTATAAAATTAATAATTAAACGTAAATAAGAAAAATAAACTAAAAAATAATTAATTAACTAACCTTTTTATAGCGTAGGGCTGGGATTGACTGAGAACCTCCATAGCTAAGCTCTTTCAGTTTCCTTCTATTTTCCTTGTTGACCACAGAACGTTTCTGCAAAAAGTTATCGTTAGTAATATATTTAATTAAGATAGTTAAGTTTAGCAAGAAATTAATACCGTAATTTCTGGGCGTCGGAAAAATTCAATTGCTTTTTGCCACTGCGTATTCGTGCAACCACCATAACGATTTTGTGGCCCATTAATCGTTAAATGCTCTTTAATATCGTACTTCCAGTCAGAATACTTTTTAGCACACGAAGTATCAATGCCTCTCAAGATCCCAGGCATATGCCCTTCTCCATATCTAGTACGCCCAATATCAAACAAATCATCCTAATTTACAAACATTTATTAGTAAATATGATATATAACATAAAATGAGAATTAACATAAAAATACATAAACTACTTACTTCCAAATGTGCAAGTATTCTTTCTTTCGAGGCATTTGGTACTTTTGACCATTGAGGACAGTCCGGATCTGTGTACTGTCGAACAAGTAATCCGAGCTCTCTTGAGAAATTTGAGCTGTACTCTCCGATCTCTTTATATGTTCTCCCCCGCACATCCCACTCGAGAGGGAGAGGACGCCCCAACTGTTCTCTCTTTTCCCGCGTGTTCAATCCTTTATGGCGTCCACGTTTACTTGGAGGCGCTATTGTATGCAAATTCAATATTTTAAAATTAATATGGATTAATTGTTAAATTTTAAGGAGTATATCAATGTGTAAAGTATTACCTCGTTCACAATCAGCTGGGATATCTGACGGTCCACGTGGAGGATCGCATCCTCCACCATCACCCCCGTGAGATTGAGCAATAACATCAGCCATATCTGTCAAATTAATCGATATTAAAATTACATTTATCAGTTAAAAATGACAATATAAAATTATTTATTGTTAAAAATAATTACTTCAACATATTATAAAATTACCACTTAATTATCACTATAATAATCTTCACTATCATCATCGGTTTCTATGTGTTCATCTTACTCTTCATCATCTTCATATTCAACCTCCTCCTCCTCCTCCTCCTCCTCTCCCTCCTCCTCCTCTTCTTCTTCCATTTCCTCCTCCCTCTCCTCCTCAATTGCAACATTATCTATCTCAACAAATTGTAATGGAGCCCCCGTACGTTCAAAGCTGATTTGTGGCAACGGTCCAAGATCAACGAATAATTGGAAATTAGAGGAACTAGTGTTGTGCATAACATCTACTTCTACATCCTCCGCTTGTTCTTCAACTAGTGGGATGTCCCACACATTTCTGTGATGCACTTCTTGGACGGCTTTCCAATGAGATTTATTTTTAAGGTCTTCAATGTAGAAAACTTGGTTAACCTGAGTTGCTAAGATAAATTTATCATCTTTGAAGGCCTCCGAACTGGTTTTGATACTCGTTATGTTTTGCTCAAACTTTAATCCTGAAGACCGATTAGTGTCAAACCATTTGCACTTAAATAATACAACATAACAACCAGAAAGATAAGACATCACTAAAACTTCTTCCAACTGGCCGTAATAAGTACTATTTTCGACACCCGCTACAGAGACTCCACTATTTTGAGTTTTGCGATTCTTGTCCCTGTCATAACACAAAAATCTTACTCCATTTACAACACACCCAGGGTACGACGCAACACGAGTTGAAGAACCGTTTGCTAAAGAGATTAATTCTTCATCTACTTCCAAGGATCCTGTTTGTCGAAGATGATAATTCTTATTATAAAACCAATTAGGAAATTCCTCTCTATGTAATTGGTCTAGGTTTTCAACACCTCTAGTCTGTAGAATTTCCCTATGCTCTCTGCAAAAAACAAAAACAACTAATTTAAGAGCTACTAATAAGTGTTATAATAAACATGCAATGAAATGATGAACTACTTTAATTACTTACCGAAGATATGGCAAGATCTCATTGCAGTTGTTTAGAATATACCAATCTGCTATTTTCTTCACTTCATCTTCCAAAATTGTCAATGATTTCTTACCAATTGGACGACCCTGAGATCGAAAGACCGACATCTTTTTAAGTGATGGACCAACATCTACATTTCGGTCTGGACGATTGAACTTTGTCTCAACACCTTTCAAGTACATGGAGAAAAATGTTAATGCCTCATCAACCACATATCCTTCTGCTATTGACCCCTCTGGACGTGCTTTGTTACAGACATAATTCTTCAATTTTTTCTTATACCTTTCAAAAGGATACATCCACCTCATGTGAACCGGTCCTCCAAGTATTGCTTCTTCCGGTAAATGTATTAGTAGATGGACCATGATATCGAAAAGAGCAGGTGGGAAAATATTCTCTAACTTGTAAACAATCTCAACAATTGAAGTTTGGACTTTTTCTAAATCTGAGACTTTTAGAGTTCTCGCACAAATGAGCTTGAAGAAAGTGCATAACTCAATAATAGTTGTACTCATTGATTTCTCTAGGAATGCATGCACACCAACTGGCAAAAGGCGTTGCATAATGATGTGACAATCATGCGATTTCAAACCAGTTATCTTATTGTCATTATCAATCACATTTTTCCTTAGGTTAGATCCAAAACCATCTGGAAACTTCACTGATTTAAGAAATCGACAAAACTTTTGGCGATCTTCAACAGTGAAAGTGAATTTGGCCGCAGGCTTTTGTATCCGACCATTCAACTTCCTCAGCTGTAACTCTGGTCTCATCTTCATCTTCTCCAAGTCTACTCTGGCACTAACTGTGTCTTTGGTCTTATTCTCCAGCCCAACTATTGTGCCTACTAAACTGTCGCACACATTTTTCTCAACATGCAAAACATCTAGATTGTGTCGCAACATTATGTTGGCCCAATATGGGAGCTCAAAAAATATACTTTTTTTCCGCCAACCAACTTGCTCTTTTGTACACTTTCTTTTTTGGCCGCCATAACTGACATGCTTACCAGGAAGAGAATCGGGTATAAAACTCATTTGTGTGAACATTTCTTGCATGGTTAATGGCTTTGGTGGTAATCTTTTTTCAACGACACCATATGTCTTCTTGTCCCTTCTAATGGCATGTTTGATTGGTAAAAAATGTCTATGACCATAAAAAGCAAACTTCTTTTGTAAACGAATAGATGGTGTTGCCACATTGCAAGTAGAGCAAGCATGATAACCTTGGGCAGTCCATCCAGAAAGGCTACTTCTTGCTGGGTAATCGTTTATAGTCCACATCAAAGCTGCCCGAAGAGTGAAGAAACTGCCATCGACTGCATCTCGAGTCTGTACACCAGTCACCCATAATTCTTTTAACTCATCAATCAATGGTCTTAAGAAAACATCAAAATCTTTTCCTGGCGAATGAGGTCCCGGAATTAATAAACTCAACATGAAATTAGTTTCTCTCATGCACAACCATGGTGGCAAGTTATATGTCGTCAACACTACCGGCCACATACTATAAGACAGACTCATATTACCAAAGGGATTGAATCCATCTGCAGCCAATCCAAGCCGCACATTCCTGGGTTCCATTGCAAATGTTGGATTATTTCGGTCAAAGTCCTTCCAAGCTTTCCCATCAGCAGGATGACGCAATACACCATCTTCTTTTATACGTTGCTCGTGATGCCATCTCATATGTTGAGCAATGTGCCTCGATGCATATTTTCGCATTAACCTAGGGGTTAAAGGAAAATAACGCATCACTTTATGAGGCACTTTCTTTCCCTTGGTGTTCTTGTCCACCCATCGATCCTCTCCACAAACAGGACATTTGCTTTTTCCAGCATGTTCTTTCCAAAACAGTGCGCAATCATGCTTGCAGACATGGATTGACTCGTAGCCCAATCCAAGATTCCGCAACAACCTTTTCGCTGCATAGTGCGATTTTGGAAGCTTATTTGGGGCTGGAAATGCATCATGTAACAACTCTAGCATTCCATCAAATATTTTATTGGGAATTTTTCCCAACACTTTGAAATGCATTAACTTCACTAGGAAATTCAATGATGTGTAATTTTGACACCCGGGGAATAATGGAGCCTCGATCTCAGCAAACAAATCGTTATAATGTTGCCCACTCCTGTAGTCTGTTGTAGGTATCTCTTGACCGCGCTCATTCTCCGCTTGTTCGTCATTGTCATTTTGCATAAGATCAGTGAGAACATCCATTATTTCATCTTCATCATTTTGATCTATCCGAGCTCTCATTGGTATTATTTCATCCTCTCCATGCCAATTCCAATTGGTATATTTTCGTAGAAAACCATTTACAAAAAGATGATTTTCTAATACATCAATCGTCTGAAATTCAATGTTGACACACCTCCTACACGGACATTTCACCAATCCCCTTGAGTCAATGCACTGCCGAGCTCTCTGGAGAAAATCCATCACAGCCTCATACTCATTGGATAATCGATCTGTCAAATTAATCCAACTCTTGTCGATCGACATTGTATGAATGTAGCACTGCACGGAACACTAATCATCAAACTTACAATCAATTTGTGTGTGTCCTAATTCAGAGAGAGGCAAATGTAAGAGTCTTCAATGACTCACCCTCTCTAAACGGGTCTAAGGCTTCTTGTGATGAACACTAAAAAAATATAATATTATCACTAGGTGATAATAACACTATTATATCTTTGGTAATAATTTCTTATTACCAAAGAAAAAAGCAAATATAATTAAATATGTTTTTTTAATGTCTTATGCTTTTTGAAGTTAATTATGTTGTTTTATGATATCTAACTATAATATATTTCAGTGTAAATATTATTAAAATTATTTAAATTTGACATATTAATTTAGTATTTATTAAATTACATATTTTACTTATGCTTTATTGAATAGTTTGATTAATTTAAACAAAATTTTTAAAATTTGTTTAAAATTTATTTATTTACTTTAGGATTTAATTAATTTTTATTTTTATTAAAATTTAGTTGCATAATGTTAATGTTAATTATTATACCCAGATTTCGAGCCATAGTAAATATGACCTCGAAAGCTGAGTTCGCAATAAATGGTCTCATGAGGATTAGAGTATGCTCTAGTATTGTGAATCGAGCCCGCAAAATACGATACCTGACCTCGAGTATGGCGGCCTCGAAGTGATCTCGATCTCGAAAGGTAGCTCCAAGAATACCCTCATCTTCAGGAGTGACTACGGATCAGGGTTTTTTTTTAGCTCGAAGTATGATCTCGAAAGCCACGTGAGTTCAGGAGATGTCATTAGCTCGGGAGGTGTTATTAGCTCGGGCAATGATGGGAAGCCTGGGAGGTTAAAGCTCTAAAGCCTTGGAGATACGCGATAACCACCCTGAATATTTACAAGTATTATAAATATGAGATGTAATCCTCATTTATTGATGTACATCCCCAAGAATTGTGGGATATTATTTATTCAGTTATGCGTCCCCTGACCTTCAGGGGACGTTTCCTTTTATATCTGATTATTGGTATTTAAATCCATTTATTTTTATTCACAAAAGAGTAACTACCCAAAATATGTGGGATAGTATTCTGCAGCCTTCTCTATAAATAGAGAAGCCTTGCACCATTGTAAAGGACCAAAATTCTGATCCTTGAGAGAAAACTCTGGAGAATTCATGCTAAAGAATTTTCAGAGGTAATCTTGAGATTAATAACAGAGACTCGTGGACTAGGCAGATTTAACTGCTGAACCACGTCAAAAACTGTGTGTTTAATTCGTTTTATTCCTTGTAGCCATTGTCTTTAATTGTTTACGTGCTCTCCTTTTATCTGTTGACGAAAAACGGCGTCAACAATTTGGTGCTTTCATTGAGAGCCTTAAGCATTCATCCCTGAGAGATCCATGGCTACAAACAATCAAAACACTCCTGAAGAAAATTACCCAAGGCGTCCTGGAAAACAACCAATGGAGAACCCGGATGCTGATGAAAGAAGTGGGTCCTCTGATTCCCGGGGACCACCTCCACAACCAAGGGATGAGGACATGTACTACAATCCTGAGCGTTATGTCCCTATTGTAGAATTGGAGAATCGGCAGCTGAAACAGTTGTTGGCAGAGGCCAACAAACATAATGAGGATTTGACTAGGATGGCCGCTGAGGCGCAGGTGGCTCAGCCCCCGCCTCCGCGCGAAAACCAAGTCCCTCCTCCAAGGGACGTGCATGTTCCTCCCCGAAGGTCCCGTGGACGTCCACGGAAAGATGCTGCCACAAGGAGGCCAACTCAACCTCCGGCACTAGCAGAACCATCTGCTCCTCCTAGGCCCCAGAGGAGTACCCGAGCTCGGGTCCCGCCTAATCCACCTGTGGAAGTTCCTGCAGGAACTGAGAATAACCGAACCCCTGCAGAGGCTCGGACTCAGGTCCCTGGAAGTGCACCAAACGCAACTGACCCATCTCGGGCGAACTCTGGACCCTCTAGGCCTAGGCAGGGACAGCAGCCACCGTCACCCATACGGTTCCCTCCTTCGCCTATAAGGTTTCCTTCACCTCCCCGTAGAAACGCTCAACCTGTTCGAGATCAGGATCAAGGGCGTACAGGGGAAAGACAAAGAAACAGGGAGACGTTCCAGGAACGGAGAGGCGCGTTATCTGAGAGAAGTCAGACGTCTCGGTCTCGCACTGCGGAGACGAGGTGACATAGAAAGGATACGTCACGAAATGACCGATCAATGAGTTTCACCAGTGACGAGTCCGGGGAAACCAGGTCCGTCAGTAAACACGATCGAGGTCGTAAAAATACTGGAAGCCGTAAGAATCGTCCTGACCTGCGAAATCATTTGAATAAGAGCAGGGGGAAGGGAGATCAGACAAATCTGGACCTAAGGAATCACCTGAATGGGCGTAGAGACCCCTCACGGAGACGCGAGCCTGGAATCACGATTAATGACAGTCAATTTCAAACCAAACCTCCTGCCGACCCCGTCCAAGAAAGGATCGAACAGCTCGAAAAGGCCTTTAGGCAATTGAAGAACGAACGAGGAAATGGATGATATGAGGACTCTGATGAGAAGCTCGAACCGTTTGCTCCCAATATCTCTAATACCCAATTTCCTCAAGGGTTCCGGATTCCTCATGTCCCAGCATTTGAAGGAAAGACTGACCCATGTAGTCACCTGAGCACGTTCAATACCATCATGAGAGCTAGTAACGTGGGTTACGAGCTCAGGTGCATGTTGTTTCCGACATCATTGGCCGGACCTGCCAAGAGTTGGTTCGAGAAGTACAAGAGACACTCGATAACTTCATGGGATCAATTGTCTAGGGACTTCAAGAAGCAGTTCCGAGCTATGATAGGAGTCAGACCAGAAGCATCCACTTTGACTAACGTCCGACAACAGCCGGGCGAAACACTGAAAAGCTACCTGACAAGATTTAATCTAGAGGTCGCCCGAGCTCGAGATATGGATGACAGTGGGCACCTGATGGCTATCCGAGCTGGCGTGTTACCTGGAAGTGCCCTTTGGGATGACATGCAAGGGAAACCGGTGAGGTCAATAACCGAGTTTAACAAACGGGCACAGAGATTTGTCAATGTAGAGGAGGTGAGGTCAACGCTAAAGGCGACCTCGCAGACCGAAACTACAACGATAAACATTAACTCCGCCTCAACCTCGGCTGACCCAGCGGCTCCACAGCCTACCACAGAGAATCCCTCTAAGAGGAAAAAGAGCGAGGGAAATAACCCCGAGGCTGAAGGAGGTAAGAAAAAGAAAGGAGATAGATATTTCTCCGTGTATAAGGTGCATACTGAGCTCAACGAGTCCCGGGAAAATATATACCTGGCTAATGAAAACCAGGTCCCTTTCAGACGTCCGGACCCAATGAGAAATCAAAAGTCCAAGAGGGATTCAAGCAAGTATTACCGGTTCCACAGAGACACCGGACACACAACTGATGAGTGTCGACAGCTGAAGGACGAGATCGAAGGGTTGATCTCGAGAGGTTACTTCAGGCAGTATGTCAAAAACCAGAGTACTGGACAGACTACTGCAGGTCAAAGAGTAGCCGCGCCTTCGACGGCGCAAAATAATAACTCCCGACCTCGGGAAGATGACAGGCCCCCGCCGATAGATGGAGAGGACGTAATAACCATCTCGGGAGGTCCTCATCTCGCAGGAGGGGGTAGAAACGCTCAAAAACGATACGTGAACGAGCTGAAGACAGGGGATGGGTCTCCTTATGAGCCCGAACCAAGGGCACCAAAAAGCCAAAGAATTGAAACTCAACCTATAACCTTCACCGAGGAAGACGCCTCCCATGTCCAATTCCCTCATCATGATCCCCTAGTCATCACCCTGCAGCTTGCCAACAAAAGAGTGTGCCGAGTTCTCATAGATAATGGGAGCTCGGTTAACATTCTTTATAAGGCAACACTAGAGAAAATGGGACTCTCCCTTCGCGACCTGAAGGCTTGTGCAACCACTTTGTACGGTTTTTCAGGAGAAGGAACTGCCTGTATGGGATCCATTGAACTCCCTGTGACCTTGGGAGACTATCCAGTCTCGGTGACCAAGATAATGGAGTTTGTGGTAGTAGAGTTACCATCTCCCTACAATGTACTGCTCGGGAGACCCGCCCTGGTCGGGCTGGGGGCAGTGTCATCTGTAAGGCATCTGGCCCTTAAGTTCCCAACCCCAAGCGGGGTCGGAACATTAAAAGGAGATCAATTGGCGGGGAGGGAGTGCTACAGCATCTCTTTGAGGGGAAAGAAACAAACGAGCGCTCAAGCACTCGTTGTCATACAAAATAAAGATGGGACAGTGTTAGAAATTGACGAGGAGATAGACCCAAGGATTGAGGAAAAAGTTGACCTCCAACCTTTGGAGGAGCTCGAGGAAGTTCAGCTCGAGGAATCAGATCCCTCGAAGAAGGTGAAGGTCGGAAAACACCTCCAAGACGAATCAAAATAGTAATTAATTTGCTTTCTGAAGAAAAACCAGGATGTCTTCGCATGGTCGCACTTTGACATGGTGGGAATAAGCCCTAATGTAGCGAGCCACGCGTTGAATATAGATAAAAGCTTTCCCCCGAAGCAACAAAAGCGAAGACAGCTGGACGAAGACTGAAAGAAAGTACTAAAGGAGGAAGTTGACAGGCTGAAAGCAAACAATTTCATTAGAGATGCTTTTTACCCTGACTGGGTGGCCAATCCAGTGTTGGTCCCGAAGCCCAATGGGACGTGGAGAACATGCATTGACTACTCGGACCTCAACAAGGCCTGCCCAAAAGACTGTTTTCCGCTGCCAAGAATTGACCAGCTCGTGGATGCCACGGCGGGACATGGCCTGATGTCGTTCATGGATGCCTATTCTGGATATAACCAGATTCCCATGCACGCCCCCGACCAAGAGCACACGAGCTTCATCACAGATAAAGGGCTCTACTGCTACAATGTCGTGCCATTCGGACTTAAGAATGCTGGAGCCACGTACCAGCGGCTCGTAAACATGATGTTTTCAGAACAAATAGGGAACAATATGGAAGTTTATGTTGATGACATGCTTGTAAAGTCTCAACTTAACAAGAACCATGTTGATGACCTCGAAGAGTGCTTTGGCGTGCTCAGGAAATACAACATGAAGTTAAATCCTCAGAAGTGCACTTTTGGTGTGTCTTCAGGAAAATTCCTGGGTTTTATTGTCAACTCTCGTGGGATCGAGGCTAATCCCGACAAAATAAAGGCCTTGATCGATATGCCTTCGTCTCGGAAGCATAAAGATGTTCAAAGCTTGACTGGCAGGATGGCAGCTCTGAGCAGGTTCATCTCGAGGTCAACGGATCGCGGTCTCCCATTCTTCAACTTATTGAAAGGAAGCAAGAAGTTCGAATGGACAGATGAGTGCGAGCTAGCCTTTCAGGAGCTCAAAAAACACTTAGCTGAACCGCCCATCCTATCGAAGCCTGAGACGGGAGAAGTATTGTTCTTATACCTCTCGACTACCGAACACGCAATAAGCGCGGTGCTCGTTCGAGAAGAAGAGAAAGTACAGAAACCCATCTACTATATCAGTAAAAGATTACTGGGGGCAGAGTCAAGATATCCATTGATGGAGAAGCTTGCCCTCAGTCTAATCCACTCATCTCGCAAGCTCCGCCCCTACTTTCAAGCACATCCCATCCATGTACTGACAGATCAACCACTTAGGCAAATCCTATCTAAACCAGAAGCGTCAGGTCGACTCCTCAAATGGGTTGTTGAGCTCGAACAGTTCGAGATCACTTACCATCCAAGAACGACCATTAAGGCACAAGCCTTGGCAGACTTCATGGTGGAGTGCACCGGAATAGCCGACGACGAGGTAACAACCACGGCCCACGAGCTGTGGAAACTTTACGTCGACGGCTCGTCAAATGAAAATGGAGCGAGGGCAGGAGTTATTCTGATCACTCCTGTAGGGAGCAAATTTCACTCTGCTTTAAGGTTTGGTTTCAAAGCATCTAATAATGAGGCTGAGTACGAGGCTCTACTTGCGGGACTACGAATAGCAAAGGAGCTTAAAGCCAAAGCCATACATTGCTACAACGACTCCCAGCTCGTGGTTAATCAAATCTTGGGGGAGTACCAGGCTCGTGGTACAAGAATGGCAGCTTACCTGGAGAAGGCAAAGTCCGCATTGGAGTATTTCGAATTTTACGCAATCGAGCAGGTTCCCTGAGAGCAAAACTCGGATGCAGATGCCTTAGCTCGACTCGCGACTTCCACCGAAAACGAAGAGCTGAATGTTGTACCCGTAGAACACCTATCAGCACCTAGCATTAACGAGCCAGAAGATGTATGTATGATCGAGACAGAACCGACCTGGATGAGCCCGATAGTTAATTATCTCGAAAATGGAATTCTTCCTAAAGATTGAAATCAGGCTCGGAAGCTAATGTATCAACTTCCTCGTTACACCATCCTGGACGGAAAGCTATACAGAAGAGGGTATTCCATGCCGCTGCTCAGATGTGTAACTCCTCCCGAGGCAAAGAAGATCATTGAAGAAATTCATGAAGGATTCTGCGGAGACCATACCGGGGGGCATAGCCTGTCCAAGAAGATTATACGCCAAGGGTATTTCTGGCCAACCATAAAGACGGACTCTTTCGAGTATGTGAAAAAGTGCGACAAGTGCCAGAGATTCGCCACAATACCCCGAGCTCCACCTTCCGAACTAACCATGTTGACATCCCCATGGCCTTTCGCAGTGTGGGGGATCGACCTCATAGGCTCACTCCCAACTGGCAAAGGCGGAGTGAAATATGCTGTGGTCGCCGTTGATTACTTCACAAAATGGACAGAAGCTGAACCACTAGCAACCATAACTTCGAAAAAGATCCTTGATTTCGTAGTAAAGAACATCGTCTGCCGATACGGAGTACCCAGGAAGATCGTATCCGATAATGGAACCCAGTTCGATTGTGATTTGTTCACCAACTTTTGTGAAAAGAACGGCATTATAAAGAATTTTTCATCAGTGGCTCACCCTCAGGCGAATGGTTAGGTCGAGGCCGTTAACAAAACTCTCAAGAGTTCTTTGAAGAAAAAGTTGGAGGAGGCAAAGGGACGATGGCCCGAGGAATTACCTCAAGTCCTTTGGGGATATAGGACCACAGCTCAGACCTCAACAGGGCACACCCCGTTCTCTCTAGTGTACAGCTGCGAGGCAATGTTGCCCATCGAGGTCGAAATCCCAACGATTCGAACTCAGATTTACGACCAAAGTTCCAATCATACTCAGCTCGAAGAAACCCTAGACTTGATTGAAGAAAAAAGGGAGGAGGCTCAGCTGAGAAATGCTGCTTACCAGCAAAGAACCACAAGATATTTCAATAAAAGGGTACGAGATCGAAAGTTTGAAGTGGGAGATCTGATATTGAGACGCGTATTCTTAGCAACCCGAGATCCAGCAGCTGGAGTGCTCGGGCCAAACTGGGAAGGACCATACCAGATAGAATCAGTCATCCGACCTGGCGTATACAAACTTGCGAGATTAGATGGGAGCCTGATACCTTGAGCATGGAATGGCGAACACCTTAGACCTTATTATCAATAGTGTAGGAAAAGTGTTGCCTGTAACCATGATTTTCTATATGTAGTTTGTTTTTCATCAAATAAAAGGTCTATTTTGTTTCACATGTAATTTATTTTTATTTTTGCAATCTCTCTTAATTTAATAACCTATGGTCACACTCATAGGATATTAAGGGGGCATCATTGGTATACGTACCGCCAGCTTAAAAAATAAAAATGTATAAAGTATTTGGATGTAACCAAGTACGCGATCTTAGATAGTTCGGAGACAACCGAATTATCAAAAACAAAGTATTTGGATATAACCAAATACGCGAGCTTAGATAGTTCGGATATAACCGAACTATCAAAAAACCTAAACATTTGGAGTTAACCAAATGTGCAAACACAACAGGTTTGGAACAAACCAGCCAAATTTTCGATCGATGATAAATAGGAACCTAAACCTATTTCGAGGCTGGAAAATCTTAAAAAATAGTTTCGAACTCTTAACCTCGGAATAAAAACTGAGGATGAGGAAAAGTGACTAAACAAGAAAAAGATATAACCAGATCATTCACGTTACACACCATATAAGTACTTTCGAGTTCATGGTTAAAGTAATATCTGACCTTGACAAGTAACGAGGCCGGAAGCAGATAATTCGAATAAACTATTCATGATTGCATCGAATTTCGAGCCTAAATCCAAACTATGTTTGTATGAATAAATAAACATAAACCGGTTCATCAATATAAAAATGTGCAGAATATTTCGAGCCAAGAAATGCAAAGCATATAAAAGAATAGTAAAGAAAATTGTATTAGCCCCGTGGGCATAAATTAAAATAATTACAGAAATAAGGGGACGCAGCCCCGGTAACTGATCTCTCCGAGGTCAAATTCAAGGAAGAAGGATCTCCTTGGCCTTCTCAGCATCAGCAACACTGGACCCACCAGGACGAATAGCATGACTATCCTCCTGAGCTTCCACCAAAACTGTCCCCGGAGCAGCATTTTCTCTCTCGAGCTGCTCAGCCTTTTCCTTCTCGAGCTGTTCGGCCTCTTCCTCCTCAAGTCGAGCGTTCCATCGCTCGAGAAGCGGCGCCTCATGGGGACCCAAGAAGCTGGTGTCCAGCTCTTCATTATAAGCCCACATCCGGTACATGGCTGAGTCGACCACCTTTTCCTTCTTTTCTTTGTACTCGGCAGTAAGGCGAGCCTTGACATCTTCTATGAGGTCGAAGGTGGCGGTCTTGTCCTCCTCGAGCTTCTTATTGGTCTCCCGAAGCTGGGTGTTATCTTTCTTTTGCTCCTCGAGTTCAGCCTTCAGTTTTCCGAGCTCCGTGGCCATATCCTCGCGCTCCTTAACCGCTGCCTTGAGCTTAGCATTCGCTGCCTTCAGATCGTCGTTCGCTCTGAGGTGAAGATCCTTTGCCTCTTGGGCATGGGTCCTGCTCGAATGAATCTCCTTATTAAGCTCGTAGTTGAGCTGGGCCGTGAAAGCAAGAGCCTGAAAAAAGGAAGAAACCACCATTAGCCTCAAGACAGCATGGATATAAGCAAATGAAATATGGAAAAATACTTACTGCAGCGGTGTGCTCGATACTCTTCTCGTAAAGGACAGTGCGGTCTCGGGTGCCAGTTAAGCACTGCCACTGACGAGCCTCGAAACTGCCGTAGCTCTGGCCGATCTGGGACATGACATCTGAAATCAGCGTAGACCCGTGAGGACCGGCAGCATTATCCACCACATATGAGTCCATATAGGTGGAGATGGTTAGCTTCTGAGCTCGAGAAGTAGAAGGTTTTTTGGCGAGCTGAGCGGAAGATGTTTGCCCCATCCCGAGAGGTCGGGATTCAACCACGACGAGGGTACCAGCCAACGAGACCGGTGCCACCGCAGAGACGACGACCTGTGAGGATGGCATCGTCGTGGGAGCGCTGGTCTGGCCAGTCGACACAGCGGCAGAGCTCGAAGCCGGCGGAATAGGAGGAGGCGTTTTCTTAGACCTCTTGGAGCCCTTGCCCGGTTGGCTGGTCTTCAGAGCCCCTGCCCTGGGGCGTTTGCTCCTCTTGGCACCCGCGTTGTCAATAAGGGTGTCAAGATCGGAGTCCATCTCGCCTGCACAAGTCACAACACAGTGAGTCAGTAAAAGAGGTGTAAAAGATACTTCAGTATCACAGACAGATTGATGGTAGAAAAAACCTAACTGGGACTCTCCCCCGAGCTCGAGCTTGGGGACCATGAAATTCCCCCGTCTTCAGGAGAGGCGGGGGGAGTGCCTTCCCTATAAGTTGGTGATAACCTCGAGAGGTCCCTATAATCATTGGTCCCATATTGTACAGCTATCCCATTCCACACCTCGTCCGTGGTATACATAGTGTCGTATTTCCCGAGCCCACTATCAAACCTATGGACACAGTCATCTACCCAACTCCATATGTAGAAGTGGTATCTATCCTGTGGGCACAAGACTAACCTATTGGGCCTGTGCTTTAGTAAAGTAGGGGACCACATTCGCGAGGTGGGAAGGGTTTTACCTCCATCAGAGTCCGAGCTCGAGGCTTCGTCATTGGCCTCATTCCCCGATCGCGGACTTCTCAAACGAACTGGGAGTGAGGGCCTCCTTTCTCTCCTCGGAGGAAGGGCGCCTGTGGGCAGTGGCACTTCCTCCCAGCGTTCATATTTTTTACTGGACCAGTCAGAGGTTGACTGGCCCTCTCCCAACAACCCGCAAGCTCGGAGCTTGTCCTCATGTAATAGATATGAGAGGGATCTCCTGCCATAGGGGAGTTGGAGCAAGGCTTCTTTGTGCTCCCTCACTGCCTTGGTGGGGGAGAGACGTTGAAAATTAGCTGAAAAGCGAGGCATATTTCAGCTAAGTATGATCTTAAGGGCCAAAATTTCGAGCTCAAAAATAAAGGTAACGAGAGTACTTACGAATCCTCCTGAACGAACGATGCCGAGACGGGGACAGACCATTTGTCCAGAAAAAAGCCTTCTTGAAGTCAGGAGGGTGGTTCGGAAGATCTTCAAAGATCTTCGTCTCCTTGGGGTAGCTCGAAAGATAGTAAAAACCATCTCCTCCCCAAGCTCGGGAGGGGTTACTCTTTAAACAAAAGAGATATAAAATCTCTTGGGGTGAAGGTCCTGTCCACTCCAGCTTGTGGAACAAGGACCTCAGGGTAGACAGCACCCTGTATGAATTGGTGTTGAGTTGGAATGGAGCCAACCCAACGAAATCAATGAAGTCTCTGAAAAAGGACTTCAGGGGCAGCAGAGCTCCTGCCTTTATATGCTCCTGGCTCCAGGCCGCATATTTCACGCTGGAATCGCGGCCCCCAGGGGCGAAACAGCTCCGTTCGTGACTAGTCGGAGCTCGACACTTTAGGGAGTCCAACGAACTAAGGCCATGGAGGGCCAGGATGTCAGTTATTTGGTCGGCGGTGGTAACCGAGCTCTGGTAGAACTCGGCTTCGAACATCTCCTTCCTAGGCTGCGAAGACGAAGGTTCCGCCATCAAGGAAAATTGGAGTTCCCCTGGATAGTATGTAACCGTGACTTTTAGCGCAGGGTCGATGGGAATTGGCCTAGGTGCTGGGTTGGGCTCCGGATAGATGGCCTCCCGAAGAACTTTTCTCTTCTTTTCAATGACCTCGTCAATCTGACGACGGTAATGGGCTCAAGTGTCCTCCTGCTCGCGCGCAAGCTCGTATTCTTTTATCCGACGCTGATTCCGAGCAAACAGTGATTCTGGACTCGGAGATTTTGGCTCGTAAGGGATTGCTCGTAATGACCCCCACCGTCTTTCTAGATTCTGTGACATCTAACGAGAAAGAAAAAATGGTGAGGGCCATGCATGCAAGAATCACGAGCACGATGGTACGAGCTCAGGAATTTAGGAACAAGAAATTAAACATTGAGACCCTTACTAAAGAGTCAGAGCGTGTGTTCACAGGAAAGTAAAGGAGCGTGGATGATTTTTTGAAAACTCCGAAATTCAAGGGAAAGAAAGGTGGCGGTTAGCCAGGAAAGGCATTCTCGGGTTTCGTGCCTTTGTCGAGGACAAGGGTTTTTACCCGAAAGCTTGTTGTACAAGAAACATGGTCTAAAATTTCCAAAACCCAGAAAGTTGAAACTTCGTTCAAACGATAAAACTGGGTATAAACCAGAGACGAACATCCATAATGAAAATCTAGGAAGCATAAAGAGCCTATCGGTTCAAAATCTCCTATCGTATCATGCTAAGAACGTAAACTAGCATACGCAACAAGAATGATATGGATAAAAAAAGTTAAAAACAAAAATGGCATACTTACACAGTGATGGTGATTGCAGCGAAATCGTCGAGTGGAGAAGAGGTTGCAAGAAAGAACTCACTGACTCGAACAAACCAGGATTCCTGTGTTTCTTTGGCCGAGAAAACATGCACAAAGCAAAAACTGTGACAAGAGGTTTCTGGGTGCGTCTCTCTCCCTTTCTGGCTTACGATGAACAAACGTGAAGAAGAAGACGAAGAGGGGGTCTTGTATTTATAGATGGGAAAATTAAATTAATCAGGAGCGTTGATCAAAATCCCCACAAGATCGAGCGGATGGGGATTAATGACGAGACAGTGCCGAAAAGTTGTCAGACGGATGATCATGGGCCTGTTTCCAAGGCACTCAAGTGCCAAAAATGAGTAATACCCAGCTGACACGTGACCATTTTCAAGAGTGTATGACGGTACGGTTCCCAGAAAAAGTAGTTCAAAAGTTTCCTTCTCTTAGGATTCGAACAAATACTTTTGAGGGGGCAAGATGTTATACCCAGATTTCGAGCCATAGTAAATATGACCTCGAAAGCTGAGTTCGCAATAAATGGTCTCATGAGGATTAGAGTATGCTCTAGTATTGTGAATCGAGCCCGCAAAATACGATACCTGACCTCGAGTATGGCGGCCTCGAAGTGATCTCGATCTCGAAAGGTAGCTCCAAGAATACCCTCATCTTCAGGAGTGACTACGGATCAAGATTTTTTTTGAGCTCGAAGTATGATCTCGAAAGCCACGTGAGTTCAGGAGATGTCATTAGCTCGAGAGGTGTTATTAGCTCGAGCAATGATGGGAAGCCTGGGAGGTTAAAGCTCTAAAGCCTTGGAGATACGCGATAACCACCCTGAATATTTACAAGTATTATAAATATGAGATGTAATCCTCATTTATTGATGTACATCCCCAAGAATTGTGGGATATTATTTATTCAATTATGCGTCCCCTGACCTTCAGGGGACGTTTCCTTTTATATCTGATTATTGGTATTTAAAGCCATTTATTTTTATTCACAAAAGAGTAACTACCCAAAATATGTGGGATAGTATTCTGCAGCCTTCTCTATAAATAGAGAAGCCATGCACCATTGTAAATGACCGAAATTCTGATCCTTGAGAGAAAACTCTGGAGAATTCATGCTAAAGAATTTTCAGAGGTAATCTTGAGATTAATAACAGAGACTCGTGGACTAGGCAGATTTAACTGCTGAACCACGTAAAAAACTGTGTGTTTAATTCGTTTTATTCCTTGTAGCCATTGTCTTTAATTGTTTACGTGCTCTCCTTTTATCTGTTGACGAAAATCGGCGTCAACATTAATTTTTTTAATGTTAATTTTAAAATATATTATTTATATAAAAAAAAAATTATTCAAAAATTGAAAAAAAAATTAAAAAAAATACAGAAAAATTAAAAACAACTAACAAATATTATTAAAAACATATTTTTTTAATTTTAATTTTAATAATGATTAAAACTAACGAATATTAAATTTAATTTTTTTAATTTTAATAATGGTTTTCTAATAATATATTTGTTAATTTTATTTAATCAGAACTAACACATATATAAATTTGACATATTAATTTAGTATTTATTAAATTACATATTTTACTTATGCTTTATTGAATAGTTTGATTAATTTAAACAAAATTTCTAAAATTTGTTTAAAATTTATTTATTTACTTTAGGATTTAATTATTACTTAAATTATTTAATTAATTTTTATTTTTATTAAAATTTAGTTGCATAATGTTAATGTTAATTTTTTTAATGTTAATTTTAAAATATATTATTTATATAAAAAAATTAAATTATTCAAAAATTGAAAAAAAAAATTAAAAAAAATACAGAAAAATTAAAAACAACTAACAAATATTATTAAAAACATATTTTTTTAATTTTAATTTTAATAATGATTAAAACTAACAAATATTAAATTTAATTTTTTTAATTTTAATAATTGTTTTCTAATAATATATTTGTTAATTTTATTTAATGAGAACTAACACATATTTAAATTTGACATATTAATTTAGTATTTATTAAATTACATATTTTACTTATGCTTTATTGAATAGTTTGATTAATTTAAACAAAATTTCTAAAATTTGTTTAAAATTTATTTATTTACTTTAGGATTTAATTATTACTTAAATTATTTAATTAATGTTTATTTTTATTAAAATTTAGTTGCATAATGTTAATGTTAATTTTTTTAATGTTAATTTTAAAATATATTAATCATATAACAATTTTCTAATTCCTAATATCATTTTTACTAATACTTATTTTGAAAACCTAAAAATAAATACATTCTATCTAATATAATAATTTCAGATTTTTATTAAAATTAATATTATATTATTTATATAAAAAAACATAAATTATTCAAAAATTGAAAAAAAATTAAAAAAATACAGAAAAATTAAAAAAAACTTACCAATGCCTTCAATATCTTGCTAGCAATCTCTTTAGTCCAACAAAAACCGAATACCCAACCTTCAAACAAAAATTACAAAATATCATTATACAATTTCATAAATATATATATATAATGAATAAATCGTCAGAATTACTTTAAGATTTATTACTTATTTAAATAAAATTTCAGGATTAATGTTTATTTTTATTAAAATTTGGTTGCATAATGTTATTGTTAATTTGATTTAATCATGATTAAAAATATATTATACAACTTATCAATTCACTATTTCTTAAATTATAAATTTTATTGAGTATTTTTAATTCTAAAAAAAATTGGGCAGCATAACGATTGTATTTTCATATATCCCAAAATTTAAAAACATGCAAATAACACATAAAAAAATATCCAGTCGCAGAACATACACAAAGCAATACAAATACATTGTAAATGACTATATAATTTATAATTATTACTCTAAATTTTATTAATTATTCAATTTTCTATTTAAAATATCATAATTCTACTAAAAATTAACAACAAAAACAAAGCATCAATATTCATCAACGCTAAGAATAAAAAAATTAACAACAACAAAAAAATTCAAATTAAATAAACAAAACTCATTCTAATAATCAAAATTTATTAACCAAATCTAATAATCTAAAACTAAAATTATTTAACCCAATCTAAAAAACAAACAATCAAATATTAAATTTTCATATAAACATATATTTATAACTAAAAGTCAAATTATATACCTAAAAAATAAATTATTAAATTAATAAATTTTCATACTAATAAATTAATTATTTATCATATGATTAAACTAACTAAATCTTAAAACTATATATGTATTTTACTAAAATACTACACAATATATTATTTCCTCTAAATTGGATATCACTAAATTTTTAACTAATTTTCATCACAAATTATTATTTTTACCTATTTTAATTACATAATCATAAATTATATATATAATATAACAAATAACAATATATTAACAATATTAAACAAATTATAAATAAAACCCTAAATATATTTATGCAAAAAATATAAATAAAACCAAAAAATTACAAAGAAAATGTGAAATACCTCTAAAACCGCTGGTATACAATGCAAAACCTGAAAATAATACCAAAAAAATCTCATTATAAAAAACCAAAACTGAAAAAAAAATTTAAAAATTTATACAAAAAAATACTGAAATATTTGTAAATAATTACCTCAATAAACCTTATAGCCACTTAAATCGTCTTTGGAAGAGAAACTTTGACCAAAACCAAAATTTGTGGGGGCCGAAATCCAGGAAAATAGAAATGGGGGGCGGAGAAAACGGTTTTGGGATTTTTTCCGTTTCAGAGAAATGAGCTCTCTGTTTGGGGAAGATGAAGATTATAAAGACCCTATACCGAGAACATGTTATCGGTATAGGGTCCTCGGTACAAAAACTAAAATGAAATAACCGCGTAAAAAAGACGGGAGTCTAAATTATCTATACCGAGTACACGCTCTCGGTAAAGACATCGGTAAAGACCCTATACCGAGAATATGTTCTCGGTATAAGGTCCTCGGTACACAAACTAAAATGAAAAAAACCGCGTAAAGGAGGCGGGTGTCTAAATGATCTATACCGAGAACTTGTACTCGGTAACATGTTCTCGGTATAGAACGTTTTTTTTGTAGTGTTTCGAAGTCTTCCCAATTAATGAAAGAGGTGATATCATTTTCAATTAGTTGTGTTTTCCTTTTCTATACACAATAATCTAAGGACCAGCTTGGTACAGTTCTACTGTAGGGAAAAACAGTTGTAGCTATGTTGTGGGAAAAAACAGCTGCAGTAATAGGAAAAAATTGTTGAGTATTTAGTAAATTATAGATTTTAAAGTGCTGTGACTTGGAAAAATTGTATGGGAATGTCATCATATTTATTTTATTTTATTAAAATAAATTTACATATTTAAAGTAAATATGATTTTGATAAGACACTAATAAAGTGATCATAAACAAAAATATTATATTATAAAATAGAGTAATGATATGTGCACACACAAACATTATACACAACCCTATATGAAAAATCACTTCAAGCAATCATATTTATTGTGTATAATATTTGTGTGTAATTTTTTCGGATCCCTATGGACGTCTGTTCTGCATCGGTGCCAGAACCCGCGTTGGCATTTTTTAGCAAAAAAAAAATAAAAAATTTAATTTTTTTTAAATTGGATATTTTGTGCAGTTAGGTTTAAAATTGATTATCTGATTATTTTAGATATTTTTTCTTTTTAAAATATTTTAAATTGGTTATCTGATAATCATGATAATTTAAGAATTTTTTTATTTTTTTATAAATAAAATATTAACATTAGTTATCTGATTATTCAAGATAGTTTTATTTTTTAAAATATTTATAATTAGTTATTAGAAAATTTTAGATATTTTAAATATGGTTAAAATATATTTTGATATTTTAAAATTGGTTAAAATATTTAAAAATAAAATATCTTGTCATTCCTAACAACTTAACAACCTAGGTTAAATTAATTATTTGAAATTGAATTTTGTTTGATAAATTCTATTTTAATTAATTTAATATTTTGCAACTTGTCTAATTAATTTTATTGAATTTTGTCTGATGAATTTTATGTTAATTAATTATGATATTTTGCAAAATAGTATATTGTTGTGGTATATTTGCATAATTTAATAATACATGCTTATAGAGTAACTTGTTAGGTCCATCCAATTATTAGCATATCAAGCATCATTATTAAGTTATTTTTTGCATTTGGGTAAATATAAGTATAATGATGGTCCAATTTTTGTGTTTTAAAAATATTGGAAAACTTAAATAAAACTTTCATAAAATGTTAGGTTTTATTTGGGCCAAATTGAACATGTAAAGTTTAAATTCCTCTCTTGTGGGTGGTTCCACTTGTGAAGGCCCATT
The DNA here is from genome assembly GCF_963169125.1 of Humulus lupulus. NCBI lineage: Eukaryota > Viridiplantae > Streptophyta > Magnoliopsida > Rosales > Cannabaceae > Humulus > Humulus lupulus. The sequence continues at coordinate 7,749,792 of NC_084798.1, forward strand.
TGTTTTGCATTACTAGATTGGGCCTAATCAATTGAATAAAAATTAATAAAACAAAGGTTCAATTCCCGTCTTTTGGAGCTTTGTGTGGAAGTTAGGGAGCCTTTTTAGTGGGTCCGACATACTGAACCCAGCTCTCCTCCATGCAAGCTTGAATTGATAATGTAACGCCCTGGGTAGCCAAGGCCGTTACACCGTGTATTTATAAAAGTGTAAGACTTGCTAATCAAGTTGTTTAGTTGAAAATGAAAGAAACATTTCATTTAAATAAACATTTCATACATGGGATCCCAAAAGAAATAGAGTTTAAAGGACAGTTTACAAAACTTTAAGGTTATATACAACTACAAGCCACTCTAAGGGAAAAATAGGCATTTAAGGTTCCTTTGTCCCTGCTCATCCCTCGACCATGGTGGCCGAACAACTGACTATGTACATTCTACCTCTAAAGCTCTCCAAATCATGGTTGATCCAACTTTTCCTTGCCTTTACCTGCACCACGTAACACCTGTGAGCCAAGGCCCAGCAAGAAAACCATATAACAAAGCATAATCAATAATCCATAGCCAAATAACTCACAAACCATCAATCAAATACTCAGCAAACCACATAGTTCACATAATCAATGATATCATTCTGCGAACAATTAATCAATCATCCAGATAATAAATATGCCATTATCAACAAATTAATAATAATAAACATATCATTTAATGTCCAGGGTCGATGCCCTTAGGCCGCACCCTCCGTTTATCCCCACTAACTCCGCCTCGCTTAGGCTGACCTTAGTGATTATATAATTAACCTCAACTACTAGTGGCCGAGCCGCATCCATGTGCGCCAATATTGATTCCGGCACTCTTAGGCCGTTTATCTCATGTCCCCATGGCATAATACTGTCATATGACATTACATACAAATATAGGGAACTCTTAGTCCCAACATAACAACATAATCGGGTGCAGTTTTCTTACCTTTAATTCCAAGTGTTCTGATTACGAGAAATGACCCTTGAGCACAATCCCTTTCCCGAGCCCTAGCGTACACCTAGTCACAATTAAGATAAGGGACTCCATCAATAATAATTAAATAAAGGTTCCAGACCAAGTTCTAGCCTTCAGAAGATTGAATTCCACCAAACACGGTAGTGGAATCGATCTCGAGCACCCTAGGTTAAGTTCCCGCACCTAAAACCTCCTCAAAGCCAAAAATGCTCTTAAGAGCTGCGGCCCTAAGCCCCCCATGTCGCGGCCCGCCTCCAACCAGAGGCCCAGCCTCCCTAACCAGCACACACGGGCCGCAGCCCTACACTCCCCATGCCACGACCCACGCTTCAATTTCAGCTCCCATTTGTTTTAGAGGGCTGCGACTCATCAAGAACAGAGCCGCGGCTCGACCTCCTTCGAACCCAGAAAAATCACCATTTTCAACAACTAAATCTCAATCTAATTAACCCAAAACCATCCCAATAACACAATTTAACTATCATAATCATCCTAACATATTCCCAGCAGTAAAACCCAACAAGAACCTAGCTTAAAAACTCATTAAAATCACAGTTCAAACCTTGAAACCCAAAAGCTCATAAACTTCTTAAAACAGGCAGAAGATCCCAGAATTTAGATGCTAAACAATAATTAAAAGCTTACCTTTACTGAAGAACAAATCCACCAAGTAGTTGCTAAGCTATTTCCCTAAGATTCCATCTCAAATCCTTGAGTTTCTAGCCAAATTTTCCTTTGGATTCAATGGTTTTCTTGAGAGAGAGAGAAAGAGTTTGATAAAGAGCTGAGTGAGCTGAGAGGAAGAGGTGGGTCGGTTTGGCAAGGTTCTAACTATTTCCCTTGTTTTGTTTTATCTTACTTAAGTTGCTTAAGTTAATCTCAAGGCTCGGGGTACCAAAAACGTCCCCGGGGGCAAAATGGTAAATTTCCCCAATATTCCCTCCTAAACTCTCTAACTTCAAATATATCTCCAATTATTTATTTTCACAACCTGATAACCCAAATAAATATCCAATACCTAAAATACCCCTTTACTCTCCCGAGTCAGGTATTGGGTCCCGTTGTGACTTCCCCACTAACTGGCTCCCTAGGATCGCCTCGAGCCGCATGCTGCAAATATATATCCACATAATAATGTGGTCTCCACAATTATAACATATAATAACATTTATGCCCTTAACGGGTCAAAATTACAAATATGCCCCTTTAAGCTAAACAGGGCCTACATGCATACTAATACCCATAGACATGCATCTCGTATATCCATATAATCATATAAACATTCTTATCACAAAATCATCATCAATTCATTTAAATCACACTTGATAATTAGTCACTCGTTTAAAGGTATTGACCCTTGTTAGTGACTTGATAATTAGTCACTCGTTTAAAGGTATTGACCCTTGTTAGTGACTTGATAATTAATCACTCGTTTAAAGGAATTGACCCCCTATTTGTGACTTGTTGATCAGTTACTCGTTCATTGTTTGAACTTATTTGTCTACTCGGATAGGGCTGTATTTGCTAGGCATGTGCCTTATGATTTGATGACATGTTATTACTGTTCATGAGCATATTGAGTTTTCTTCCCGTGCTTCGGCTTATGGGTGCTATGTGGTGCAGGTAAAGGCAAAAGAAAGCTGGACCATCCTTGCATTGGAGAGCTTAGGTGATGACGTGTACATATGCGGCTGCTTGACCACCACACGGCCGAGGGTTGAAAGAGGAACTAGGGTTAAACCATGTTTTGCCGCTTAGATCGACCTGTTGTAAATATTTTATTGTAATAGACTTTTAAATTATATTTTTGGGATCCCAATGTATATAATGAACGTTCTAATAAAACGATATATCTTAACCAAAATTTTTAATCCCTAAACCGCTAATCATACTTAGTTGCACGATTTTGGCCAAATGACTCGATTAGCGAGTTTAGCACTGTTTATAAGGCACACCGTAACGGTCCTAGGGTATTGGGGCGTTACAAACTTGGTATCAGAGCTTGCCAAGGTTTATGGTTCCTGAAGACAAGCTTGGCATGTACACTCATCACTGAAGATAGCTTTACTCAGGGAATGGTAACTATTTCTGTAGTTATGTGCTTAACTGCTTAAATAGAAAGTAAATGCTTTACCTACACATTGTATTAGGGAGCATGAGATTCTGATAGAGCCTGGCTCTTGATTATATGATTATATGCTCCATGAATATATATATATATATATGATTGTGATCATATGATTACCTACTCCATGAATATATAATTGTGATATATGCATGCTGGAGTGGAGGCATGGTGTGAATGTTGGAAGAGCAGGGATTATGATTGATGTATGTACGCCATGGGCAGATTATGATTGATGTATGTACGCCATGGGCATGTTTATAGCACTGCAAATGGTTTGTAAATGTGGTGTGGTAAGATTGTTCCCGTGGAGAAAGCTCTTGATATGCTCATCATGATTAATGGGTCAAGTTATGGACTGCAGATTCAATTAGCAGGTTTATAGCCAAGGCAGATAATGAGGCCTGGTGGTAGTGGATATACGGAGGTTGGGAGTTACAGCCAGGGTTTCGGTTCTTCATCTGCTCCTATGAATTTTCAACAGATGTTCACAGATTTGCAATCAAGATTGCAGAGGCATGAGGAAGAGATTAGGTGATTGAAGCAACAACGAAATATGTTGGGGAGCACCTCTTCCTTTGTTTTGCCAGGAGTGGCACCATCTTTGGCTCAGCCTAGGGTTGAGAATAGATGGGAATTTCTCTGTGGGAGATTCCGGGAATATTATCCTCCAGTCTTCGAGGGAGGTCTAGATCCATTCAGAGCTGAACAGTGGATGGGTATGATCAATTCCATTCTTGATAGTATGGGACTTGTAGGTCACGATAGGGTGATCTGTGCTACATGTGTACTGCGGGATGATGCCCGAACGTGGTGGGAACTAGTATCCCAGACACGAGACACAGATGTGATGGACTGGAAATAATTTAGGTAGCTGTTTAATGAGAAGTATTATTGTGACGTAGCCATGATTGCTAAGATGAATGAGTTTTTGAATCTCGTTCAGGGGAATGCAATAGTGGGCTTGTTGAGATACAAGGGTCGGATATGTGTTCCGTTAAACACTGCGTTGAGACAGGAGATTTTGGATGAATCTCCTACTACTCCTTCTTCTTTGCATCCAGGCACCACGAAGATGTATTAGGATGTGAGATCGTTGTATTGGTGGCCTTCGATGAAGAGGGATGTAGTAGAATATGTAGCTAAGTGCTTGACATGTCAATAGGTCAAGGCTGAGCATCAGAGGCCAGCAAGGTTATTGCAGCCTCTAGACATCCCAGAGTGGAAATGGGAGGACATCGCGATGGATTTCGTGGTTGGATTACCCGGGACTGTTGGTCAACATGAATCAGTATGGGTTATTATGGATCGCTATACCAAGTCAGCTCACTTCTTGCCAGTGAAGACTACTTATAAAGTTGACGAGTATGCAGATCTCTATGTGAGAGAGATCGTGCGCCTTCATGGAGCACCGAGGTCGATCGTGTCAGATCGGGACCCAACTTTTACTTCCATGTTCTGGGAGAGTTTACAGAAGGCCATGGGAACATAGTTGTAGTTCAGTACTGCTTATCATCCTCAGACAAATGGACAATCTGAGAGGACGATTCAGATATTAGAAGACATGCTGCGAGCATGTGTGCTGGACTTTGGTGGATCCTGGAGTAAGTATCTGCCTTTGATAGAGTTTTCCTACAACACTAGTTATCAATCTACCATTGGGATGGAAACTTATGAGATGTTGTATTGTAGGAAATGCAAATCTCCCATTCATTGGGATGAGATAGGAGAAAGGAGATACTTGGATCCTGAGGCAGTTCAGAGGACCAGTGAGGCCATTGAGAAGATTAGAGCTCGAATGCTCACTTCTCAGAGTAGACAGAAAAGTTATGCAGATCCCAAGCGCAGGAACGTGGAGTTCCAAGTAGGAGACTACGTTTTCCTTAGAGTCTCGCCATGGAAAGAGGTGAGAAGATTTGGCAAAAAGGGCAAGTTAAGCCCTAGATTTGTAGGTCCATTTGAGATCCTGGAGAGGATTGGTCAGGTGGCTTATAGGTTGGCCTTACCACTGGCCTTGTCGGCCGTGCATAACGTGTTTCATGTTTCAGCTCTTCAGAGGTATGTATCTGATGTGACTCATGTCTTGAGTTACGAAGAGCTCACTACTAGAAATATAGGCTTTTACTTCGGTTTTTATAGTGAGCATACAAAAAAAGCGAAGTAAAAACCTTTTCAAACTCTTTTACTTCGCATTTCAAATTGGCGCTCTGAAAAAAATTACTTACTACTTCGCTTTTTTAAAAAAACGAAGTGAAAAATTCATAGTGGAGAGGGCCGTGTTTGTTTGCACAAGCCCTTATATTATGTTTAAAGATAGTAAAAATGCAAAAAACTGGCCAAACCAAACGCGGCCCTTGTGCACTTTTAACTTCGGTTTTTAGGTAAAAACCAAAGTAGAAAGTGGACTTTCCACTTCGGTTTTTACCAAAAAACCGAAGTTAAAAGTCTCCAACGGGTATGACTTAAAGACCTTTAACTTCGGTTTTTTGGTAAAAACCGAAGTGGAAAGTCCACTTTCGACTTCGGTTTTTACCAAAAACCGAAGTTAAAAGTCCTTTATAAGTCCCTTCCCTAGACCCGAACGGTCATCTTCTCAAAAATCTCTCCCCTCTGTGCAAAAAGAAACCCCCAAAACCTCCATTAACCACCGTGAGCCAACACCCATTTTGATTCTCCAAGCCTTTTTTTTTTGTTTTTTCTTCATTTCTTGCAATATTTCTACCCTATAAACTGAAATATATTCCAAAAATCTTTTTTTTTTTTTTTTTTTAGAGAAAAAAAGGCATTTGGCCGTGGGTTTTTTCTCCATTTGGAAGTGGTGTTTCTTGCCGGATTTTGGCCGGATTTTTGACATTGCAAGGGGATTTTGAGCTTCAAAACAGGTATAGATTACTAAAATGTGGTTTTGATAATAATTTTTTAATTTTCTATGTTTTTTTTAATTTTTTTATTATTTCGAATTTAATATTAATATAAATAATATTTTATTAATTTTTATAATTATTTGTTTATTTTGTTAGTTTAAATAATGTGATAAAAATTAGGTTTATTATAAATATATATATGCATATTAGTTATTTTTAGAAATTTTTACAATAGACAAATTTGTTTTTTAAATATTTGAAAAAAAATAACTTGAAGATGATCAAAGTGTTGTTCATTAGTTTCATTAACTAGTTTGATTTTTTTTATTTATTGATTTGATAATTAATTATGTAGTTTACTAATTATGTAATGTTTTAGTAGGGTCGTTGATTGAGTGGTGAACTTTGTTGTTCATTTCGGGTGCATTGAAGATTAATATTGAAGGTTAGTTATTTTTTGTATTTATATTACTATAAGATTTATGTATAAAGATAAGACTAATGTAATCATGCATATTAGATTTAGTGAAAGTTATGTTTGAAAATTAGTGAAGTAGGCTCTGGGAAATTTGCGTGCTGTGGTGATATAAGGATGGATTGATTTATGCTTGATTATTTTGTTTGTTTGTATTGTTGTTATATGAAATTTTGAAATTGCGGTATGCTATAGAAACAGAGGATACTCTGCCGAATTTTAAAAGAAATTTATAAGACTAGAACCTAATAATGATAGATTCATCTATGCTTGATTATTGTGTTTGTTTTAAATGGTTTTATAGGTAATTTTTAAATTACGGTATGCTATAGAAACAGAGGATACTCTGCTGAATTTTTTAAAAAATTTATAAGACTAGAACCTAATAATGATGGATTCATATATGCTTGATTATTGTGTTTGTTTGTATTGATTTTATAGGTAATTATGAAATTACGGTATGCTATAGAAACAGAGGATACTCTGCCGAATTTTTTAAAAAATTTATAAGACTAGAACCTAATATAAGTTTTTTTTTCTAACTTATTAGGAATTGAATATTGTTATTAGTATGGATAAATCATGGATGCTTGAGAGGAGAGAAACATCACAATTTCAAGATGGATTCAACAAATTTTTAGAGTTTTGCCTAAAGAATTGTAGTGATCCACAAAAAATTCGTTGTCCTTATATCGATTGTGGTAATGGAGTAAAGGGGAATATTACCATGATAAAGGATCATGTATTTTGTCGGGGATTTGATATGAGTTATAGTAAATGGTATTGGCATGGAGAATTATTAAATGATGACCCATATCCATTAGGTAGGCGAGGTGTAGATGATTTTGAGAGTAATGATTTTGATGATCATCCTATAGAATTGCTTGATGAAGCACAAGAAGAGTTTTTTCATAATCCAGAAAAATTTGATATTATGGTTAGAGATGCAGACAGACAATTGTTCAGTGGTTGCAATAAACTAAGATTGCCCACAATGGTTAAATTTTATAACATAAAAGCAGAAAATGGAGTTAGTGATAAGTGTTTCAGTCAATTTTTAGCTACTTTCAAGGAGATTTTGCCGCTAGAAAATTGTTTTCCGGAGTCTACATATGAAGTAAAGAAAACATTAAGTTTGATAGGGTTGAAGTATGAGAAGATTCATGCATGTCCGAATGATTGTATTTTATATCGTAAGGAGTATGCAGACATGGACGCTTGCCCAGAATGTGGTTTATCACGGTACAAACCTAACAAAAGTAAAGAGATTAGGAAACTTATTCCTCAGAAAGTGCTATGGTACTTACCTTTGATTTCGCGGCTGAAGCGATTATATCGAAGTACAGAACACTCTAAGAACTTAATATGGCACGAGACTGGACGAGTGAAAGATGGTAAACTCCGGCATCCTGCAGATTCACAGGCCTGGAAGAAGGTAGATTATATCAATCCAGAATTCAAAAATGAACCAAGACATCTTCGTCTTGGTTTAGCTGCTGATGGAGTAAACCCGTATAGATCTCTTAGTAGTAGGCATAGTTCATGGCCTGTCTTCCTGGTTATGTACAATCTTGCTCCTTGGTTGGTGATGAAAAGGAAGTTCATGATGCTTTCATTAATGATTTCGGGCCCAAAACAACCAGGACATGATATCGATGTTTACTTGGCACCATTAATTGATGATTTGAAAGAGTTGTATGAAAATGGTGTTGAGACATATGATGGTTTTAAAAAAGAAGTGTTTAATTTGAAAGCGGTGTTGTTATGGACTGTTAATGATTTTCCAGCATATGGTAACCTATCAGGTTTAAGCACAAAAGGTTACCAAGCTTGTCCAATTTGTTGCACCAACACAAGGGCCCGTCGCTTGTCAAATGGACGCAAAATGTGTTATATGGGTCATAGACGATATTTGCATTTAAGTCATCCTGACAGAAATAAAAAAAAGCATTTGACGGTACTGTGGAACGAGACATTGCTCCTTTGCCATTGTCAGGTGAGCAAATTCTTAAGGAAGTAGAAAAAGTTGACTTTAGGTATGGGAAGAAGAATAAAAACAAAAAAGTCAATGGATGTTTTCAAAGAAAATCAATTTTCTTTCAACTTCCTTACTGGAAAGATTTACTCGTTAGACATTGCTTGGATGTCATGCACATAGAAAAAAATGTATGTGAAGTATAATCGGTACATTACTTGATATCCCAGGTAAAACCAAAGATGGTTTGTCTAGTCGTTTAGATCTTGTTGAAATTGGTATAAGACACCGCTTGGCACCTGAAGAAAAGGGGGCTCGCACATATTTGCCTCCTGCTTGTTTTACATTGTCTAAAGAAGAGAAGCAAGTCGTATGTCAATCATTGGCAGGGATGAAAGTGCCTGATGGTTACTCATCGAATGTTCGAAACTTGGTGTCTATGGAAGATTTGAAGTTAATTGGAATGAAATCACATGATTGTCATATATTAATGCAACAATTACTTCCAATTGCCATTCGGTCAGTTTTACCAAAAAGAGTTAGAGATAGTGTGACAAGTGTGTGCATCTTCTTTAATCAACTATGCGGAAAAGAATTGGAAATGAAGAAGTTGAATGCATTGCATGATGAAATAGTTGAAACTTTATGCAAGCTTGAAAAATATTTTCCACCATCATTTTTTGACATCATGATACATTTGATGGTCCATTTAGTAAGAGAAGCCAAGTTGTGTGGGCCAGTTTGGGCGAGATGGATGTATCCATTTGAAAGGAATATGAAGGTGTTGAAAGGATATGTACGTAATCACCATCGCCCTGAAGCTTGTATGGTTGAGTGTTATTTAGCTGAAGAAGCTGTGGAATTTTGTTCAGAGTACATGGTTGGAATCGACACAATCGGAATTAGCAAACCACGGAATAACTCGGATGGAGTTGATAGAGGATTACGAGGGAAAGGAACAGTAGTGACCATATCTCGTGCAGAATTAGATCAAGCTCATTTAGTTGTGTTGGAAAACAATCCCGAAGTTCAACCCTATATAACGTAAGTTATAGATTTAATAAACATTATGCTCATTTTTATGTATAATTGAAATTTTAATATGTTGTATTTTGTATTGTAGTGAGCACATGGAGTTATTACAATCAATGATTCCCAACAAGGTTAAGAATAAACAGAAATGGATTATAGATGAGCACAATAAAACATTTAGTCGATGGTTGAAAAATATTATTCTAGCAAGGTTGGGAGAAGAAAACCATGGAGTGTCGACAGAGTTAAAACGCATATCATTTGGACCAAGTGTTCATGTAATAAAGCACAATGCTTACATTGTTGGAGGAAAACGATTTCACACAAAGTCACGAGATGATGCTCGAATGGTTCAAAATAGTGGAGTAAGTATTGTGGCAGAAGCAGTGCATTTCACTAGTGCAAAAGACAATAATCCAGTTGCTGGCACTATGGCATATTATGGGGTTGTTGAAGAAATATGGGAGCTTGATTATTCCTTATTTCAAATTCCTCTGCTCAAGTGTTCTTGGGTGGACAACAATGTTGGGGTTAGAATTGATGAACTTGGATTCACTTTGGTTGATTTAAGTAAGAAAGGTCACAAGAATGATCCTTTCATCATGGCTACCCAAGCAAAACAAGTGTTTTACATAACTGATCCTGCTGATGATAAATGGTCAGTTGTTTTATGAACCCCAGAAAGGCAGTTTATAGAAGATGAAAATGACGAAGAAAATGATGATTTGTTCCATGACAATTTTATTGTTGGACAACCAATACATGAGCAAGTTGAGAAAATCCATGATTTCCATGAAGTTGATGATGATGGGGAATATATTAGAAATGATATTAGAGACGGAATATGGGTAGATTGTGGATCAACCAAGAAAAGAAAAAAGAAAAGAAAATGTGTCCAGTGAGTAATGTATATATTTTTATGTTAAATATGTATTTATTTATGTCATAATTGTAATGTTAATTCTTGTTTATGTGCAGATGACAATTTCTGAAGGGGAGAACACACCAAATAGGCGAGGCCCAACAAAGAAGAACAATATCAATAATCAAAAAGCTAAGGGAATAAAGAGAAATATTCAGTTTAATGATAAAGGTCAACCTATAGGGAAAGCATATAGTGAGATGCAATCGTACCTTGGAGTTAAAACTAGGAGAACAGTCTCTCTCAATTATAAGGATTGGAGACAAGTCCCACAAGAATTGAAGAATAGAATATGGGAGGATGTATATGTAAGAAAATATTTTATGAATATTTTAATTACTTTAATATATTGATCATTTTCTTGAATTATTTTGCATTTCATTAATCATTTTCTTTCTATTTCAGGGTGCCTTTAACATTCCAGAAAATTGGAAACCAGAATTAATGAAAAGTGCGGGAAGAATGATGAGAGATTTTAAGACCAACATCACTAGTGACTACATCTACCCTTTGGCAGAAGACGGTCTGATAGATGAACTCCAAATCCTTCCTAAGAAATATCCAGAACTTGACCTAGAAGATTGGAGGACATTTGTTAGCCACCGTTTATCTCCTGAGTTTATGGTACTATTGTGTATATCTATTATGTATATGATTTATTAGTTTTGAAATACTAATAATTGCTTAAAAACTTATTGTTACCTATTTAATGTAGGCTTTGCGGGAAGCACAACGTGAAAGAGCTCTCAAATATACTTCGAGGCATCGTACATCTCGTAGAGGGCTTGCCAATGTTAAAGAGGACCTGGTAAGTAATTCGCATCACTATTTTATAACTGTTAACTTGTTATGAAGAATATTGCACTCACCAACTTTAATTAATTGTTGTATGTTGTAGAAAACTGAACTAGGTGTGGCAGATGTAGAACGGTACCAAGTATGGATAAGAGCACGAGAAAAGAGGAAGGTTCTTGTCACAGATTTGGACAAACAAATTGAAGCAAGAGTTGTAAGTGGTTTCAAGCAAGTATTTTAAAGTAATTTAGGAATGATAAAGTTCTTATAAGTCACTAATATAAGTGACCACTGGTTTGTTCCACAGAATGAGCTGAAAGAAAAAGTTAGTAGTGGAGAAATCATTGCAAAGGGTCGGAATGACATATTAACGCAAGCTTTAGGGACACCTGAGCACCCAGGGCGTGTTAGAGCACTTGGGTATGATATTATTTTTTATTTGTTGCATTTAACTTAATTCTATAATATTTTAGTTTTAAAATAAATTTTGTTGATTATTGTAGGTCGTTTGCGAAGATTTCGTCCGTCTTTGGAAGAAAACCAAAAATAGCAATAGAAATGGCTGATGTTGTTAGTAAGAAAGATGCAGAAATTGCGAGGCTCAAAGCAGAACTTAAAGCTTTAGAGGAGGAAAAAGCTAAACAAGCAGGTGGGATAGATGATATGGATGAACACAACAATGATGACGAGCAGAGCGACGAAGAATACCACACACCGCACATGCAGGATGACACACCGTACATGCAGGATGTGTTACTTTGTTCGGATAATATTCATAATGTGGTGGCAGAGGGTGTTATCATTGATGGGGTGGGTCCACTGACTATTCATGGTGTTCAACTGACAGACGAATATGCGAGGGTGCGAGTCACCAAAATGTTACAAGAGGATGCTGAAATCCCATGTTCTGTTGGGGAGATACACTATGTTCGAGATACTTATGACACATTTCTTCCTTGGCCAAAAGATTTATTTATGACTGACCAGGTATAAACGAATTCTTTAATTTGTTACCTATTAAAATATTTGTTGGTCCAGTATTTTAATATTATTTTAACTTGATGTTGTGTAGGGTCCTCTAAGAAAGAAACCTCCTATGTCAAAAAGTTCATCCAAGGATATGTCAAAACCTCCTATGACTAGCCCGCATCTGTCATCAGCTGGGTCCCACATCAATCCAGAAAACACTCTGACCGAAGGCCAACCATTTGCCGATCACATCATGAATTGCATCCATGTTAGCCTTCAGTTTATGGTGAGAGAATTTTGCAGAGTTAAGGGAATAAACTCAGTCGTCTCCATTCCAGTGGACCCAACATTCATGAATCGCGAGTCAATATTCCTAACTTCAGAGGATGTGGAACAAGTTGCTACCTTGCATATGATTGGAGGCTCAGCAATGATATTCGGATTAAGGTATCCCTTAAACTAATTCTTTGGAATGATAGGAATTTAGAATCAGTTATGAGTACTGCTCTGTGATCTGTTGAAAATTTTCATAGACATTGAATGTTTACAGGTTTGGGAAGTCCTATTTATAGGGGAAACTCTGCTGAAATTTTTCAAAATATTTAACACTAAAGAAAATTTTGCAGATGCATTTGGGAGTCTCTATTTCCAAATCAGTGTGTCTATTACAAGTTTTATGACATTGAACATCTTAGCATTAATAATGTTAACGATGTAGAGCGATCAACCATTGACTTGGCGAATTGGTTGATGACCATGGATAGAGTTGGTCAACTTTACTTTATACCTTGGAACATACGGTAAGAAATAGTGTAAATTTAATTATTTTACTTAACATACGCTTCTTATTTTAGGGAACATTGGATGTTGGTGATTGCTATGCCAAAAGGAAAAATCGTCTACTTAGATCCATTGAAATCACACAAACGTCCAGAAGAAATTGATTCAATGATAATGAGGTAAGTTTTAAATTTTTTAAAATATTTCTTAATATGCAACAAATATTACTTGTTACTACATTTTAATAACTTTTGTTAATAATTTTCTTTTTAAATAGTGCATATTATAGAGCTTCTTCCAATGCATTACTCGGCAATCCCACAAAGATATTCAATGTTGCATGTCCAAGACAACCACAAAGTCATGAATGTGGTTTTTATGTCTTGAAGTACATTAGAGATCTTGTACGGGCATCAAATGCAATGACTACCCTAAAAGAAAAAGTAAGTTCATTTTTTATAATTTATTTGCTATCGATAATCTATAAAATTAATTTATATTTATTAATTTTACAGTTTGGTGGGAAGACGCAATATTGTGAGATTGCAGACCTCTTGCCAATCCAACACGAATGGTTAGGCAAATTGATACCATACATTTATCAGTAAGCCTATTTTTGTTTAGTTGTAAGTTTAGTCTTTTGTAAATGTATTAATGTTAAGGCTAGTTATCTTACTTAAGTACTTGTATTTTATATGTTTATGTACAACATTTTTAATTAATAAAAGTTATCATATTTTTATTCAAAAAAAATTCTTAACCAATTTCAATTGTAAAAATATATATAATTGTAATATTATATAATTAAATTGTTGAAAAATAATTAGGCCAAAAAAAAAATATATTAATTAGATCAATTGAATAAAATCAGGCCAAAATATATATATATATTTATATAAAAATAGAAACCATCCATTTAAAAATAATTAGAAACATATATTAAATAAAAAATGCGGGCACTTTCTACTTCGGTTTTTAGGTAAAACCGAAGTAAAATGTACACTTTCTACTTCGGTTTTACCTAAGAACCGAAGTAGAAAGTCCCCTTTTACTTCGGTTCTTAGGTAAAACCGAAGTAGAAAGTGTACATTCTACTTCGGTTTTATCTAAAAACTGAAGTAGAAAGTGCACATTTTACTTCGGTTTTACCTAAAAACCGAAGTAGAAAGTGCCCAGGATGCTAGCGTATATACACTTTCTACTTCGGTTATTAGGTAAAAACCGAAGTAGAAAGTGGGGATTCTACTTTGGTTTTTAGCTAGTTTTTACTTCGCTCCGAACTACTTCGGTTGCGAATTTTAGCGAAAACCGAAGTAAATCAAGCTTAAAAACCGAAGTAAAAGCCCATTTTCCTTGTTGTGGCTGGAGCTTGAGGAAGATATTTCCTTTGAGGAACAGCCAATCCAGATACTTGACAGAAAGGACAAAGTCCTCATGAATAAGACGATACATTTGGTTAAGGTATTGTGGAGGAACAGCAAGGTTGAGGAAGCGACCTGGGAGCTGGAGTCAAATATGCAGAATCAGTATCCCGAGCTGTTCAGGTAAACTTTGAGGATGAAACTTCTGTAAGGAGGGGATAGTTATAATGCCCCAAAATCCCTAATGAGGTTTACTGGTTGGATTAGTAGGTCGGGAGGGCCATAATTGATTTATTATGCCATTAATAGATTATGTGCATGTATATGTGAATTATATTATAATATGATGATAAATGCATGCATGTGGGTCCACATTTAATCATATGGGCATTTTGGTAATTTGGCCCTTTGAGGGCGTAATTGTATATTTGTATGCATGTTGCCGAACTATTGTTGAGGCCACATTATAATGTGGATTTGTTCAAGCCATTCGACATGAGACGATCTCAGAATACAAGTTAGCGGTTTGGTCAAAACGGGATTAAGTTCGGGGCTCGGGGTGAGTCTTGGGGTAATTTGGTGATTAAAACGTTACCAGGAATTAAAGGTTAATGGGATACGATTTTATTAGTATTTAAGAATAGCGAGAACTGGAGAGCGTTAATTATAATTAACGAGATAGACGGGAAAGGACGGCTTTGCCCTTGGGGGATGTTAAAAGGCGATAGATCATACAAACATAAACTATATCATAAACTACAGAAACTAGATCATAATACTAAACTACCTCATTTTCCTTACCAAAAACCGGAATATTGAAGACAAGAGCGGGATTGAATTTCCTAAAACCAAACATAAGAAACCATAAGTTTCTAAAGAAATGAAGTTGAATAGAAGATCTCAACCATCGATATAGGAACTTACCGAAAACCTTATGTTTCAAAGGAATTGAACACCTAACCAAAAGCCACTATCACAAGTTAGGATTTGAAGAAAAATGGAAAAAAAAATAAATAACTATAGTGAACTAAACCTGAAGATAAAGAATAACTTGGATAGTTTAGAACCTCGATCTATACCTTGAACACTGAAATCACATAAAAACTTACGTCCCAAGTGTTTATAAAAGCTTTAAATTTGAAAGCTTTAACCCCAAAACCCTAGTGTTTCTCTCTAGAATTTTCTTAGCAGCTTGGAAGCTCTGAACTGTGCTTGAATGATGAAAAGAATGGCTGAATACTAGGTCCTATTTATAGAGTTCAAGGAGTGAAACTAACTCCCATTTCAATGAATAAATAAATGATTAAAAATGAATAAATTTGAATTATCTGTTCAACAGATGCTCAAAACTCGGTCAAAAACATCTAGGAACGACTCAAGGTTTTTTAGGGTTGTTTCTAGTTCATAACTCTAGGAAAATTCAAAAATTGACCATTGGAGCCGATATATCGCCTAGGGTAGGAGATATATCGCCCCTACCATGATACTGAGGGTCTGTGGTTTTGTTCGTGCGAAGTCGACGTATTTTCCGTATCTCCTGTAGGCAATATATCAGTCCCTATATATGCGATATATCGGCATACGCTGATATTTTAAACACGTTTTTGCACATTTCAGGATAATTGAATTTTGTTCAAAAATACTTTGTCTGAGTAAAATGTGATCCTAACAGATAATGGAAGGTTCTAGATCTTTCTTTTAATTAAACTATACATCAAAAATGCTGAAATCCTTAATAAACACGCTTGTGACAAGTGTCACATTCTTAATCATTCTATCTAAACCTTAGGTTATAATAAATAATACTCTTAGGACAATATCCATTAATCAAACCTTATGATAAAATTAATATTTCTAAACCATAGGTTAAATTTATAACATCCATAACTATTTCTACGAGTTTCTAACTAAATCCCCACTACTACAAAAAAGGCTTTTCACTGCGGCTTTTTTACTCAATACACTGCGGTTTTCGAGAGTATTGAAAAGCGCAGTGTATTCGACCGCAGAGAAAAGTGGTATGCCAACCGCGGAGAAAAGTGTCACTTTTCTCTGCGGTTGTAGTAAGCCAACTGCAGAGAAAGATGTACTTTTCTCCGCGGTTTTTTTAAAACAACCGCTGAGAAAGAAAGACTTTTCTCCGCGGTTTTATTGAAAAAACCGCTGAGAAAAGTAGTGTAATTTTTCAAAATTTTGACGAAGCATAACTTTGTGCTCAGTTCTCTGTTTTTGGTGTTTTTTTTTAACTTGGGTATTTTTTTCGAGATCTATCTAGCTGCATACAAAAGAAACCTGAAAACCTGAAGAAAAAAAAAAGTAAAATTTTCAGGTTTTGTCACCGAAACATCTAAAGAAAAAAAAATCAGCAACCAAATTAATGATTTATGAAAAACCTCTCAAAATTTTGATTTCTATTTGTCTATTTCACACAAAATAAACTCTAAAAATAATTATGAAAAAAAAAACAAAAAACTATACAAACAAAGATATATAGATCATTACCTATTTTCAAGCTCAAGAACACAATGCATGCCCAAAAATACAATGAAAATGGACAATTTTTCGACCAAATCCTAACCATTTTTACGATAAAAAACCTGAAAATAGACAAATATTAAGCATCAACTTCAGTTTTTAACTAAGATTTAGCTAAAAAAGATGAAAAAAAAAATAGTAAGATGAAAGTTGAAAGACGTACCGCCGCTGTTGAAGAAGTTTTTTCGCGAAATGAAGTAGGTTTACGAACCCTGTGGGGAAGAATGAGTTTATATATAGGTCTGGAACCTTTTCTCCGCGATTTTCTTAAGAAAACCGCAGAGAAAAGTAGTGCAACTTTTCTCTGCGTTTTTCTCCCACTTTTCCTACTTTACATTGCGTTTTTAAAAAAAACCGCAGTAACAAAGTTCCTAAGTGTCCTTCAATCCTTTTCTCTGCGCTTTTTATTTTAGATTGAAAAAAAAGCGCAGAGAAACCCTATATTTGTAGTAGTGCCCGACTTTGACCAATATCCACAAAAACTAAAATTCTACAACTACAACTACTACTACTATCTAGCTAAGTAAAATTCCGGGATGCTACAATTCTCCCCTACTTAAAAGAATTTCGTCCTCGAAATTTACTTACCAAATATCTCGGGATACCTCTCCCTTATATATTCCTCCAATTCCCATGTGGCCTCTCTTTCTATGCTATTGCTCCAAAAGATTTTTACCATAGTGACACTTTTGGACCTTAACTCCTTAGTTCCCTGTTCTAGAACGCGTACTGGTCATTCTTCATAATTGAAATCTTGTTTTAACTCTAGAGCCTCGTAATCGAGCACATGGGATGGATCTGATATATATTTTCTCAACATCGATACATGAAAAATGTTATGTGTTTCAGCTAATGATGGTGGTAAAGCCAACCGATATGCTACATGCCCTACTTTGTCCAATATCTCAAAAGGACCTATAAACCTCGGGCTAAACTTTCCTCTTTTTTTTTCCTGAAATGCATGATCTCCTTCATCGGAGAAACTTTGAGAAAGACTTGATCGCCCACAGAAAATCCAACAATTCGTCTCTTAGCGTCGGCATAGCTCTTCTAGCGACTTTGAGCGGCAATCATTCGTTGTCTTATCTTTTCTACTGCCTCAGTTTCTTCTCTTACATTGTCAGGTCCTAAATATCATCTTTTATCGACATCATCCCTATGAAGTAATGATCGGCATTTCCATCCATATAGCATCTCATAAGGCGCCATGCATATCGTCGCTTGATAACTATTGTTGTAAGAGAATTCTATCAATGGAAGATATTTGATCCATGATCCTGAGAAATCTAAAGCACATACCCTTAGCATATCTTTTAATATTTGTATGGTGCGTTCTAACTAACCATCGGTTTAAGGGTGAAATGTCGTACTTAGTTTTAACTTAGTGCACATTGCACGCTATAGACCTTCCCAGAAATTTGATGTAAAAATCGATCCTCTATCAAAAACGATCATCTTTGGAACTCCATGTAGTCTCACTATCTCCGCCATGTAATGCTCTGTGTATTGCTCAGCGTTATAAATTGTTCTTACTGGCAAGAAGTGAGCAGATTTTGTGAGTCTGTCTACTATCACCCAAATAGAGTCATGTTGTTTGGTGGTCCTTGGTAATCCCGTCACGAAGTCCATCGCTATATCTTCCCATTTCCATTCGGGAATCTCTAATGGTTGCAAAGTTTCAGCGGGTCTCTGATGTTCAGCCTTAACTTGTTGATACGTAAGGCATTTGGCTACAATTCTGCTATGTCCTTCTTCATCCCCGGCCACCAGTACATATACCATAAAACATATGACGTAAAAATGTATATCATATAGGACTACAATATTAAAGGTCATTAACTCATTACCGTGGTATGTGATAAAATCATCTAGGTCCTCAGTCCACTAATCGAGGTAGGATAGATCACAATGTAGTATATGATAACCCATCTAGGTCCTTTGTCTACTAATCAAGGTAGGGTAAATCATAACTCTAAACCACAATAATGATAAAAGTCTTGGGTATAAGCCCCAAGTGACTACAAAACATATTCATATACATAAATTCATAACACATACTATAACATATAAACATATCATAACATATCATATAAACACATATAATCTAACCTATTTTCCTTACCAAAAACTGGGATAATGGAGACAGGAACAGGATTGGAACACTCCAAAAATTAACAGTAAGAACCATGAGTTTCTAAAGAAAAGGAGATGAAAAAGGGAACTAAACCATCAACGTAGAAACTTACCAAAAACCTTGAGTTTCAAGAAACTTATTAAACACCTAACCAAAAATTCATAATAATGAGTTAGAATCTGAAAGATAAATGGAAGAAAATAAAAGAAATATGATGGATTAAACCTGAGGATAAGAATACCTTTTATTGTGGTATCAAATTAATTTATGGTGATCTACACCTCGATACTGAAATATCACTCTATCTTACTTCCAAAGTGTTTAGAAAAGCTTAGATTGGAAAAGTTTTTATCCCAAAACCCAAGTGTTTTCTCTCTAGAGTAATCTTAGCAGCTTGGAGGCTATAAAGAATGCTTGAATGATGAGTGAAATGGCTGAGTACTAGGTCATATTTATAGGGTTCAATGAGTGAAATTAACCCCTTTTAAAATGAATAAATAAATGAATATAAATTGAAAAGATTTGAATTATCGGTTCAACAGATGCCCTGTACTCGATCAAAAACGTTCAGAAGCAAATCTAGGTTGTTGAGGGCTGTTTCTAAATTAAATCCTCAAAATTTCAAAAAATAGCTCCAGGTGCCGATATATCGCCCCCTATGTCCTGTGCTTTCGTTTGTGCGAAGTCGACGTGTTTTTCGTATCTCCCGTAGGCGATATATTGACCCTTATAGTTGCGATATATCAGCATTTGCTGATATATCAAACACATTTTTGCACTCTTTCAGCATATTTTGAATTTGTTTAAACAACTTTGACCGAGTGTCTAGAGCTTCTAGATTTATCCTTTATTAAATTATTCATCCAAAATGCTTAAATCCTTAAATAAACATGCTTGTGACAAGTGTCACGCTCTTAATTATTCTATCTAAACCTTAGGTTATAACAAATAATATTTCTAGGATCAACTATATTAATCAAACCTTATGTTATAATTAATATTTCTAAACTATAGGTTAAACTTATAAAATCTATAACTATTGCTATGAGTTTCCAACTAAATCCCAGCTTGAGCCAATATCCACAAAAACTAACATACTACAAACTACTATCTAGCTAAGTAAAATTATGAGAAGCTACAATTTATTATAAATTTTTAAATAATTTAGACCAATGAAAGTTTAATTATTTAGACCAAATAATCTTATCTTTTAAAGTTTTACATTAATTTACTTAAAATTAAATAAAAATAATTAATATAGACCAATTACACGTAATAAGGAACTGGTCAAACTTAACTGAGAGGTACTAACTGATGCAACAAAATGTTAATGAAAGTTATTTTTACCGTAAAAAAAACTTAAGTATTAATTAAGTACTAGATTTGGAACAATTTAAGTATTTTAGCTGCCAATATCCTTTTTTCTTTTCATCACTACACGTTAATTGACCACTATATATTTGATATGAAGTATCCCTACTGCATCATGGGAAAGAGAAACAAAGTCAAGATGAAAGTGAAATATTTATTTATTATTTTGAACATTGTTTCGTTGTGATGTTAATATATCTGATAAATTTATAGAAACCACAAAATTTTGTGTACCCATATCTATAATATTAAATCTTATTTATTTCAATTTTACTCTTTATATCAATTGATAATTCATAAATTAATTTACCATAACACATAAATGTCCTTTTTGGCTTAACTTCTGCTTCTACTTTTAGCTTTTTAGGAAGCTCTTTCTGAGAAAGCTACTAAAGTTGTTTTCTGTTAAAAGATTTTTTAGAGGTGAAAGTTGAAACTCACTGGTTAGTCAACCAGCAACAGAAGTGATTTTGAAGCTTCAGAAACCCAAAAACAGCTTTTAAAAGCTCAGATAACTAGGGTCAAAGTCTCACCTCAATAAGACTATATACATGTACTTAAATGTAAGACATCATAAAGAAGTTAAGAATAATATAAAATATGTGTTTTCTTGATTTTATATTCTTTAAAAAAGCCATCATCATTAATTGGATAACTCTATTAGACATTATAAATAAGTTAAGAGTAATATTTATATTAATATTACATGGGTACACAATATTATGTGAATTCTTTATTAGTTTAGTGAGATGTGTCAACATAGTAACTAGATAAAGGTCCCTACTCATTTGGCCAGGTCTATTATAAATTGTACTTTTAGAATTATTTTTTTTAAAATAAAACTATTTAAATAAATTACTCATCTCAACAACATAATTAGGCTGCTTTTTAAAAAAAAAGATAAATAACATAATTAAGCTCATTACTCAATCACTAAACTATTTCCATAAGAATTAATTTTGTGGTTTCTTCAAATGTTAAAAATAATGAATAAATATTTCACTGTCATATCTTGACTTTCTTTCACTTCCCCATTATGTAGTAGGATGCTTCGTACCAATAAGACACTAATTATAACTACGAAATTTCCAAAATTATAATATACTTTATGTGATTTTTTTGGGAGAAATTACTTCCTAGTTCATAATATTCATTAAACATGAGTCATGCTACAAGTCTTTTTTTGGTTAAATATTGCTTAGATCTTGATTCTGTCAGTGATCACTATCAATACATGACTCTCACTTTTTGACAAAGCCAACCTTGAGCAATCAATCAACCTTGTTCATTGATTTTTGTAGAAAGTTATATGTGTCATTCGCTATAGTATAAGGGGTCAACAATTCACACTTCTGGCCCCAAAAAACAGTGTTGACCAGAACATTTTATGCCCAAAACATAAGCTAAAAATATATAGCTGATATCAAGTTATGTTCTGTGCCAATCAAATTTTTGTTTTACTTGAAAGACTTTGACTTTATTTTCCATTTTTTTTATATATTTATTGTTTTATTTTCTTTCACAGTTATTGATAAAGATATTCAGAAAAACATGTTTTATAATTATCTTTTATATTTATGTTTAGATACTTATTAATTTAAATATAACTTGCTTATTAGTTAAGAATTAGAATTTCTCTCTTTTTTTAACCTTTATATATAAATCAATGTTCAATAAAGAACCTCTCTTACATAGTTATTGAACTCTTTTCAGGCTCGTTTGGTATGTGAAATTGGATTCAACTGGATAGGATTATTAATTAGCATTGGTTTGAATTAGAATGAATTATATTGTATTAGTACTATACTTTTTTTAGTACAATACAAGACTAAATAAAATATAAAATATTTTTTTAATAAATTTCTCAAGTTATTTTTTTATTAATAAAAAATAATATAGGAGATTTGATTAAAAAAAAAATTAAATGAAAATAATAATTTTGGAAATTAAATAATATAAATTCTAAAATTGGAAATTTTATAAAAATATCTTTTTATTTAAAAGATAATTTTAATATTACATAATTGTGATTTTTGGAATATTAAATGGTTAGAATTAGTTTGTAAGGTTTTCATACAATTCTGTATTTAGTTTGATTTTATCACAATTTGTATATAAAGGCAAGTTGTATTTTCAGAAACTATTATATGCTTACTCAAAATTATTTTTGGAATATTTATCTTTTATTTTTCGTCCTGCTCAAGGTAATAAACTTCAGGAAATTAAATTTTTGAAGTAATTAATTATTATTTCTATCTTGATAAATGTGATCTGACACATTAGCTGTTCCCACCAAATTTATATCTGTCGGATTCAAATCTTCTAAAAATAACAATTTTTCATCTATCAATAACATTTTCAAATATTCTTATTTTTATTAGGAGATTATTTCTCCGTCACAAATATCCCTTCAAAAAAATGATTTGTACAAAGTATGCTACACGTACCTGACTAGATTTGGGCATGTGTAATCCTACTTTGCATGCCCAAATCAAGAATAAAGACACTTGGGTAAGTCTTGGTCAATAGTTAATATTACTCTTTACAGATGTCTAAAGGAAATTAATGTTCATGTTGATTGACATGTATGTGGTGTTATAATACACTCTTCTAAGAGAAAAAAGAAAGTTGGTCTATCAACTTAACTAACTTTAATCAAGAATAATGACAATAGTACAAAGAACAATAGATTATTATTTATATATTTATAAAAATTAACTTGTTTAAATTATTTTGTTTTTTGCAATACAATTGACTCACTTACCAAAAAAAAAAAAAATAGTTGACTGTCATCATCACATTTTTTTCTCTTCCCCTATTATGATATAGTTTGAATAGGTCATACATACAAACAAGACATTAATAACTCATTATGATTATTTCAAAAGTTGACTCTAAATGCAAGTCTTCGCAAAAATTTGATTGTATTATTAGACTATATAGGTATAATTTACACAGAATTAAATCTTTATATTTACTTTAATAAAATAATATAAATGTATTTTTTTGTTTTGTTTAGCTCAATTGCTCAATAACCTGGAAAAAGCTTAGTGGTTACAAAGGGATTAGTTTTTAAGATTATATTTGCCCAACAAAAAGGACAACAATTATTTTTTAAGATTTAGCCAGGAACTACAAAAGCCATTATTGTTAAAGCTCCTATTTGTGAGTATGTGGATGTAATTGTTAGGTATTTATAATCCTAATTTAAATAAATTGAAAATAAAATGATAATTATAAAATTATAATATGAATTTATTAGGTATTTATAACCCTAATTTAAATAGTAGGGAAAATATAAAATTTAAGCTATATTAATTTGTTTAAAGATTTGTGGAATACAAGTTTGAGTATTTTTTAATAGGCATTTAAACTCTAGTAATTAGTAAATATATAAATATTTTAAACATATATATGTATACAAACATTTTGTTGAAAAATAAATAAATAAATGAAATTATAATTTAAACCAAAAATTATATTTGTCTTAATATTATTTTGTAGTAAATAATAATGGGAAGTTTACAAAAATATTTTAAGATTTTCTTTTTTTAAAAAAACTTTAAATACTGAATCTAAAAAAAAATTACCAAAATACTTAGGCACATAATCGTAAATACTATTTTTAAGTTATTTCTGTCATCATGTTCTAAATTCAATGCTAAACTTTCACGTATATATTTTTGTTTTATAAAATGTTTTGTTCATTGGCATCAAATATAGACATTTTGTTGGGCAACATAAATTCCCGATGAATCAAACACGGATATTCATGTAATCACAAAAAAAAAAAATTAAAAATAATAATTATGTATTTTTATAGAAAGTGATTTCATAATATATTTATATGAGAGATTCTATTATAGGAGCTTCAAAAAGAACACTACCAGTGAAGCTCTTGTGTACTCCTGACTATTGAACAGTTTTCGACGTGTTTTTTTTATGAACGTATATTTTGTAGTTCGTTAGACAATTCTGCAAAGTTTCAAAAAAATTTGAACAATTTACAGTGCTAAAAACTATGTTAAAATTAGGTTGTTGTACGCGTGATTAATTTTTTTATGCTATTGGAAAACTTGTTTGAACCTAGTTTTCGGTACTGTAAGTTATTCATAATTTTCTAAAAATTTGCAGGATGCTCTAAATAACTACAAAATACACATTTATAAAAAAAATCGCGCTTCAAACTATTAACGGGTTAGAAACACACAAAAGCTCCACTCATGTGACTTTTCTTGAAGCCCTACAATAGAATTTCCCAATATTTATATTATATATATGCTTTCTTGTTTTCTAACACAAGAAAATCAAAGACATATTAATGCTTTCTTGTTTTTCAAATAATATGCATGTGATGGTCCTATTCTGCTTGACCAGAAGACTTGGGTAAGTCTTGGTACTCTTCTACACTCTTGGTCATTAAATATGGTATGTACTGGTACTATTGTGTTGTGTGGTGTTAATACACTCTTGGTCTGCCTATACTCTTTATTTTATTTATTTAAAAATAAAAATGGCCTACCAATTCGTATCACAAAAATTAATGCACTGTGATATTCCTAATATATTAGTCTGTAAATGTAGATTAAAATTAAACCTTCCCTCTATGGTTTGAAATTTAAATTAGATTAGATAAGAACAACACATTATTGTATGAAAGACATGAATCTAGTTTATATATATGTTTTATTATTTTAGTTATGATCCTAGTATTAAATTTAAAGTAAATCAAGTCTTAGTAAATAACGGACCTTTAAGATTTATGTATATAGTTCTTATTATTAGCGAACCAGAACATGATCTATACAAGTTATATTTGCAAAGATTTCCACAAAGAAGAAATGAGTTTGGGCTGTGTTACTTGTTTTCAAACATTATTAACCAATCAAAAAATAGTATTGATTAAAATATTGACTTTGGAAGTCTTCCCAATGAAAGAGGAGATATCATTTTCAATTAGTTGTGTTTTCCTTTTCTATACACAGTCTTTCATAACGTGTTATTCTATATTAGAATAACTCTCATATAGTCGTAAAAAGTCTAAGAATCAGCTTGGTGCAGTTGTAGCTGTGATGTGGCAAAAAGTGGTTGCAGCTATAGGAAAAAGTTGCTGAGTAGTTGGTAAATTATTAATTTTAAAGTGTTATGACTTGGAAAAATTGTATCATGATGTCATATTTATTTTATTTTATTAAAATAAATTTACATGTTTAAATTAAATATGATTTTGATAAGACACTAATAAAGTGATCATAAACAAAAATATTATATTATAAAATAGAGTAATAATATGCACACACAAACATTATATACACATATATGGCAAATCACTTCAACCAATCATATTTAATGTGTATAATGTTTGTGTGCACTACAACAATTAATGTTAGTTGCGGCGTAGCTATTAGCGGCGGACTAAACCCGTCGCTATTATACAGGCCATTAGCGGCGGACTAGGGGGTTCACCGCTAATTATGTGTGATTACTTAAAAAATATATAATAATATGTATTAGCGACGGACTGCCCATTATTAGCGACGGGTAGTTCGCCGCTAATACAACAGATGAAATGCTCGGGAAACAAAGGGTTATTTTTTTAAGTTTTATTAGCGCCGGATAATCACCTTTATTAGAGGCGGATTATCCGTCGCTAATAGTATTAGTGGCGGATAATCTCATTTATTAGCGGCGGAGTATCCGCTGCTAATACCATTATTAGCGGCGGGCTATAGTAATAGCGGCGGGACCCCGCCGCTAATACATTTACGGTTTAAAATTTCGCAGCCCAATTTCCTTCTTCTCTTCCCTTCTCTCTGTCAAAACCCTTCTCCATTTTCTTCACTGTTGAGAAAAAAGCAACATTTCTGGATCTACATTTCACTCTAATCTTTGTTTGTAATGACCATACTATTTCTAAGACCTTGGACCATTATATCTACTATACATAGCTACTATTTTGGGAAAGGTACATAAGAAATAATATAACTTTATTAAATCTCAAAATATTGTATCAACTACATAATAATAGAAAATATGGCATGGGTACCCATTGTTTAAAATATAAAACATAATTTTAAACTAAAGAAAATTATTTACAAAACTAAATGCAGAAAAAACATGATTTAAAAGACTAAAAAATAAATAACTTCATCCTCGACCGACACGTAGTCCACACATTCCATCCATCCTCAACACACAAGCCAAGCTACCAAGAATCCTTCCACCTTCCATATTCATTTTCCTGCATCACACTAAAAATAAAGGAATGAGCCTAGTGCCCAGCAAGGAAAACCTACTAAAAACATACATCATATATCATAAGCGTAAAACTACATCAAAAACATAAACTATAAAACATATGACTATAAAAATATATACCATATATCATAAGCATACACTATAAAACATATGGCTATAAGAGCATATACCATATAGGACTACAATATTAATGGCCATTAACTCATTAACATGGCATGTGATAAACCATCGAGGTCCCCTGTTTAATATCTGAGGTAGGTTAGATCACATGGTAGTATATGATAACCCATCTAGGTCCCCTGTCTAATATCTGAGGTAGGGTAAACCATAACTCTAAACCATGAAAATGATAAAATAATCTTGGGGCTTGCTATCTAAGCAAGTCATATGCCCAAGCGACTAAAAACATATTATACATATACATATTATAACATAAACATAAACATAACATATCATACAAACATACAAGATATATCCTATTTTCCTTACCAAAATACCAGGATGATGAGAACAAAGTCGGGATTTCGAAACACTCCTAAAAACCATTAATAGAGAGGTGAGTTTTCTAAAAGAAAGAGATGAAGAGGAATGAACTAAACCATCGAGAAATCTCAAGTTCGAAGAACTTAGATGCCTAACCAAGAATAGAGAAGATTGGGTTAGGAATTGAGTAGAGAAAAACTATAAGAACTAATGAAACAATACAGAAAAGGAACTAAGAATAGGAATACCTTTGAAATTGCTATGACCGAACTACACCTCGAAACCGAAATACACTCTATGAATCTTACTTCCTAAGTGTCTAATAAGCTTACAATGACAAAGCTTATAACCTCAACCCAAGTGTTTATCACTCTATAGTCTCACTAGCACCTAGAAGGCTCTGATTAATGCTTGAAGAATGAATGAAAATGTTTGGTGCTAGGTCCTATTTATAGAGTTTTAGGAATAAAAATCTTCTAATTATAATCCAAATTTAAATTTAAATTTAAAATAGAATCCTAAGTAATAAAAATCTTCTAATTATAATCCAAATTTAAATTTAAATTTAAAATAGAATCCTAAGGAATAAAAATCTTCTAATTATAATCCAAATTTAAATTTAAATTTAAAATAGAATCCTAACTTCTAACTTTCTAAATCCCGTAACTCTAAACTAACCTACAGTAAAATCAACATATCTGGAGCTGTAGGACTCCAATTTAGAAAATATTTATACCGTTAGAAAGCTAATTAAATTATCTATAACTTTTTAGAAATACTATTTTTATAAATTCATAACATAGCTAGGTCAAAAATAGGTCGGAAGTTACAGTACCCTAAAGTTACGAAAAAAAAAATCTATTTAATTATCTAAATAACAACCTAATCCACAAATAAATAAAATTGTGAGTCTAAATATCTAAATAAATATAATGCTCCTAAATTCTGGTGAAGACTAAGTCTTATATTTCCCTTATTAAAATAATGATTCTGTTATACCCAAAAATTGGAGAATGCATCCTAGGAGGCTAAGGAGAATGCATCTAGGAGAGTGCCTCCTAGGAGAGCTAAGGGGAGTGGTCTTAGGAGACCCCAAGGAGGATGTGGTCCTAGGAGACCCCAAGGGTGTGTAGGAGGCAAGCCTCCCAAGGTTTCCAAAGTGTTGGCTCGAACGTGTCCAAGGTAAGTAGCTAAAGAGGAGGAGTCCCATGCAAGAGAATGGAGACTTATATTTTGTCAAGGAGAGTCTATACAATGAACGATCGAACATAGTTGGGAGATGCTAAAGGAGGAGGCCTCAATGTTGTCCAAGGTGAGGTGCCAAGGAGGTTGCCTCAATGTTGTCCAAGGTGAGGTGCCAAGGAGGTTGCTTCGGACCACCTTGGTCCGAGGAGAAACCAAGGAGATTGGTTCAAGGAGGAACATGGCATGCTAGAGGAGAGTGCCATGTTAGAGGAGAGAAGTGAATGTCCTACCACCATGCACGTTCAACCCACCAAAAACATGTCCTACCACCATGCATGTTCAACCAGCACTTGCATGGGTAGTGGGTAGGAGGTGGACCAACTAGCTAGAGGAGACTAAGTCAGACACAACTCCAACAACATACGCGGGAATCTCTCATTCTTCCCACAAATGGGGGGTTTGTTACATTTCAAATTTTGAATGTTTCTTTGTAATTTAAATGTAATAAATATAATAAAATATCCCTATCAAAAGGGGATATCAGTTGAGGACCCTAAGCCTATAAATAGAGGCTTATGGGATGAGAGAAGGGGCTTCTTCTGCTTCTTCTTTCTAGAGAGAGAAAATTGGGTATGTGTATTCTAGAGAGAGAAAGTGCTGATATTTGAGAGAACTCTTGTATTTTCACAATCTGTACTGAAGAAACTCAGTTGGCTCAGTCCATCTGATCTTGAGTATAGATCTATAAATCACAAACTCTAAGTGGATTAGGCTATTACCGACAATCGGGGCTGAACCACTATAAAAATCTCGTGTGTTCTTTATTTTCTTTATATAAACTGTCTGTGTCGTTTTTATTTCTCTTGAAGGCTTGTCGTAATTGACGTTCTCACGTCGTTGGCTAAAAATGCAGTCAACATTTTGGTGCTTTCATTGAGAGCCTGAAGAGAAAAACAGACAGTCCCTGAAGCAAGATGGCGCCTAAGAACACCACCGCTGCCTCCAAGAAGACGAGCACCTTTAAGGAGCATGCTAGATCTGAAGGTCCTAGCCCACAAGACCCTGACAATGAGCCTAGAGTCGTGCTCGAGGACGTGACTCCAGAAGTTGAAGAGCTCCAGGAGACCATGGGGACCTTCCAGGAGGAGATGGCACAACTCCACTCTAGGCAAGAGGAGTTTGCTAAAGAGATGGCCAGGCAAAGAGCTGTGTTAGAGCAGCAAAGGCGTGATATGGAGGCCAGGAGTGAGGAGCTCAAACAACAACAGGAGGAGGTCAACCGAAGACATCGTGAAGCAACACTTGCTTTGGAGGCAGCTACCTAGTTGACCCAGGCCAATGCCCAAGCTACAGCACGAGGAGTACCTATCCCAGGAGCAAGGACCACAGAAGCTGGTGGTAAGAACAATGATAGACCAAGGAGGGGAGGTAATAACCCACCTGGTGAGGAGGATGGAGTCCGATCACACACTACCTCAACCCAAGGGGAGCACTCTAGAACCCCCTCTAGAAGTCACTGATCGGGCAGTAAAAAGACTCCACCTAGGCAGGAGCAAAATAAGGCTCCTAGAGAGAAGAGGACCTCACAGTTCAAAGATGGGCATGGAGGAGATGAGGCTGATAGTCATCCCACCAACCAGTCAAGGGAAAAGGAGGACCACAACCCACGAAGGGGAGAAAACTGCCCAGAGCGCGCCAAGAAGCCTCCATTGCACCCCGACCAGCGGCGTAGCAGGAGAGAGGAAGTCCCATGTAGTAAGCCTGCTGGGAAATCGAAAAGTACGGTGTTTGATCGGGTAGGAGAGCATGCTTCTCAGAAGGATCTAAGGGACGTTATCACCAACAAGAGGAGGGCCGTCCCGGTCGAAGGGCAAAATTTGGACCGTCCTACCAGTCAAGTAGAAATAATTGACGGTGGCGCGCCAGATGGTAATGCCCGACCAGGCGGTCAAGACCTTGGGACCTCATCAGTTGCACCAGCCATCCAAGCCCAGCTTGACATGCTAGCAGCTGCAGTGCAAGGTTTGTCGAAGTGACCTTCCGAGATAGATGCGATCGACTACCGGAGTGGCAGCCCATTTTGTGCTCGAATTAGAGCAGCCCAGCCACCAGCAAAGTACAAAGCACTGGTACTGCCAATTTATACCGAAAAGGCAGACCCGATAAGACATGTTGGGAAGTTTGAGGACCAGATGGAACTGCTCGGGGTGAGTGATGACTATCGGTGTAGAGTCTTCCCCACCACCTTGACGGACACTGCCCAGGAGTGGTATTGGAGGTTTAAACCAAACTCCATTACCTCTTGGGAGGTATTCAGGAAGGAGTTTTGTAGACAATTTAGCACTGCCCGGACTCCACCAGTTTATGCCAACGACTTGGCAGATATCAAACAAGGAAAAGATGAGTCTCTAAAGAGCTATATACAGAGGTTCATGAGAGAAGCCAATAGAGCAACTGATGTAGGAGACGAAGGGAAGATGGTTGCTATATCTGCTGGGATAATTTATCGGAGTCCTCTATGGGACAGCATCCATCGCCATCCAATTTCAACACTTCAACAATTTCTTGACCGGGCGGAAAAATATATGAATTTGGATGATGCGATAGAAAAGGGGGAGAATGGAATAAACAATCCAGGCAAATCAACTGACTCTCCTAGTGATGGTGGAAAGAAGCGTGGAAATAATGGGTCTGGCCACCATGAGGAAAAGAAGGCAAAGTTGAGTTCAAGTGAAAAACCAACCAACTATGAGCCTCAATTCACTAACTACACCACTCTCTCAACCAGTCGAGCAGAGATATATCTTGCTAGCCAAGAGGAGGTTCCCTACAAGAAGCCTTCACCCATCAGGAGAGAGATAAGGAAGAGAGACATGAACAAGTATTGTCGCTTCCATGAAGATTATGGTCACGACACAAATGAATGCAACCACCTCAAGGACGAGATAGAATTTCTTCTCCGGTCGGGCAAGTTGAAGAAGTACCGAGCAGAGACACCCCAAGAAGGAGGTAGAAGCAACTCCGGATTCAAGCGACAAAAATCTCCACCCTTGCAGCCTGGACCTGTGGACTTCACCGTAGACACTATACGTGGAGGTCCACCCTTAGCTGAGGAGAGCAACGAAGCAAGAGGAGGAGTATGCTGAGGAGGAGTGCTAGGAGCAGGAATCACTGGAGTGGCGTAAACATAGAGCATCGAATGAGATATTATTTTTAAATACCGCTTTCAGAGTGGTAGCTTGATTTCGAGTTTTTTAGACTTGTTATTTAAGTTTGGTGTATGAACTGGTTATTTGCTAACCAATCATTTTATTTTTGAACAATTTTGGTTGTTTAAGACTCGTTGTTAGACATGTTTTGTCATTTTTAATTTACGAGTAATAAAAGAGACTACGCGCAGCGTGGTCGATTCTTGCTACAAATATGCATGTGTGTTAGTTATCCGAGCAGTGTTCAACTGGTCGGTAAAATCGGGCAGTGTTCAACTGGTCGATATGTTCAAGCAGTGTTCAACTGCTTGAGTATTTTTCATATATTCTATGTGTTTCACGAGTAATTAACTGCTCGAACAGATTTAGTCAGGTAGCAAGTGACTAAGGATCTTTCAACCCTCAATCACTTGGGGGGCACATGAGGTATACTGGTATATAACTTAACACAGGCAATAAGAGCACGAGTTAATATATCTGTTTTTAGGCTGACTTGTAAATTTTCGAAGTCCAAAAAGGCCATTAAGCTAACTTGCTTGGCAAAGTTTAAGTAACTTGGAAATTTTAAAATTTCAAGTTAGGAGCAGATATTCGTGTGACCCTAAACATCATGCTCATAAAATGTTAGAGCAATAAGAGTGTGAGAAAGTATACTTAGCATGGACTTATGAAATGTCTAGAATTTTTAAGTTAGAAAACTAAGTACTCATGCGAAAATCTAAGGCATACACCAGAGTGACTTTACTCTTCACAAAAAACTTATAACTTTTTAAGTCTAGAGGAGACTTAGAATGTTTTAAGTTAGCAAGGAGAAGTAAAGTATAAATGCCAACAGCTACAAGTTTAGCTCATCAGGTGCAAAGTTTTCTTGCTCAGGAGAGCAGATACAACTTCCCTGGTCGGCTAAGCATGTATCATCGATCAACATTCCCTGGAGTGAATCAAACAAATACATGCAAAATAGATGCTACATGGTGAAAATTTGTCCTTGGGAGGAGAAGTCAAGTTTTCACCAAGATTGATTGAGAGAAATCAATCTCTCAAAATAATTTTGGGAGGTTCGAACAAGGTGCTTTGATGGTTTTTCCTGAACGTACCTAAGAGTGCCTAAAGGTGAAATGTTTGAAAAAATTATAGCATGGAGTATACCATGTTTGGTACGAAAGGTGTGTCTAGCTCCAAGGAGAAGCGTCCAAATGGTAATGTTGCCTATGTCCGATCAGATGTGCATGCTTAGAAGGTGCTTAAAGTGTTTGAAAAATGTGATGTCCAAGCATACCTTGAGATGGCCGATCGGATGCATGTTGATCCAAGGAGCATCTCGCCTACGTCCAAGGATCTAGGCCCAGAAATATTGGTGCCTAAGGTGCTGCATCTGAGGAGGAGAAACACGCTTGAGTGGTTGGAAGCTACATTATATCCGATCGGAGTGGGGGGCATTCGTCCGAGGAGATGCGTCTGGTCCGAGGAACCCAGCTGCGTCCAAGTAGATGGATCTTGGCCAAGGAGAGGTCCCATGGACTTAGATTTTGGACGAGGTCAAACACGGCCCGATCGGACATATATGGAGGATCCTAGTGCTTGGCTCGGACCTATCCGAGGTGAGCTTCAAAAAGATTGGCTCGGACCAAGTCCAAGGAGAGGTCCCATGGACTTAGATTTTGGACGAGGTCACTCAAGGTCCGATCAGACATAGATGGAGGATCCTAGTGCTTTGCTCGGACTTATCCGAGGTGAGCTTCAAAAAGATTGGCTCGGACCAAGTCCAAGGAGAGGTCCCATGGACTTAGATTTTGGACAAGGTCAAACATGGCCCGATCGGACATAGATGGAGGAGCCAAATGCTTGGCTCGGACCTTAGCTTGAGGACTCCCTAGATGGAAAGCTCTGATCGGACAAGTTCGAGGGAAGATCATGCATGTGTGCCAAGGGTCCGATCGGACATGGTTGGAGGACCCAAATGCTTGGCTTGGACCTATCCGAGGTGAGCTTCAAAAAGATTGGCTCGGACCAAGTCCAAGGAGAGGTCCCATGCATGCCCAAAAGATAAACTCAAGAGTGCATGCCTGCCTTGTGTCTAAGAGTATATGCATCCGATCGGACATAATTGGAGGAGCCAAGAAGTGTTCGATCGGACCTTAGTTGCTTCCAAGGTGTGTGGTTCGGACATGTTCGAGAAGAGCCAAAGTGATTGCCTTGGACCCATACCCGAGGAGAGTGCCTGCATCCGATCGGATCACATCCAAGGAGACCATGTTTTGCATGGTGCAGGTCGAGCATATCCAAGGAGCCTAATGCATGTGTCCGATCGGATAATGTCATGAAAGCTCCGATCGGACCATGTCCGAGGAGACCATGCATGCGTTCCAAGATGGTTGGCTCGGACCAACTCCGAGGAGAAGTCCCATGCATACCCAAAAGATGAACTTAGTTTTTGGCCAAGGGTATGCAATGTCCGATCGGACATGGTCTGAGATGCCAAGAAGAGTGTTCATCCGATCGGACATGGTTGGAGATGCCAAGAAAAGTGTTCATCCGATCGGCATGGTTAAAGATGCCAAGAGATTGGACTTAGATTTTGGCCAAGGAGAGGCCACACAAGCTTCGATCGGACCATGTCCGAGGAGAAGTGAAGCTCCGATCGGACCATGTTCGAGGAGACCATGCATGTGTTCCAAACTGTTCGATCGGACAAGTCCGAGGAGAAGACCATGCATAAGTGCCAAACATTTGGCTCGGACATGTCCGAGGTGAACTTCCAAGATGTATGGCTCGGACCACCTTGGTCCGAGGAGAATGCAAAAATATGCCCGATCGGACCCTAGTCTGAGAAGCCAAGAAATTGCCTCGGAGGAG
The DNA here is from genome assembly GCF_963169125.1 of Humulus lupulus. NCBI lineage: Eukaryota > Viridiplantae > Streptophyta > Magnoliopsida > Rosales > Cannabaceae > Humulus > Humulus lupulus. Next base: position 7,784,122 of record NC_084798.1, read on the forward strand.
AAAACAAGAAGCTCACCCATGGTTCGATCAGACCAAATTGCTAAAAAAAATAAAAATAAATCGAGGATATTCAACGACCTGTCTCTATACTATGATTATTTTGCAACATATACAAAGGGAGTTTATGTTTTCATTACATCAAGAAATAGAGTTTGAAGAAATCACAAGACAGGTTCTGTCATGGGAGTTTACGTGAAAGTTATCATCCGGGTAGGAGCTTTTGGATGACCTCGAGAGCATTTTGCTAGAAGAAAAGTTTATCATACGAGGGAAATCGTATAATAAACTTGGGGGGCAAATGTTATACCCAAAAATTGGAGAATGCATCCTAGGAGGCTAAGGAGAATGCATCTAGGAGAGTGCCTCCTAGGAGAGCTAAGGGGAGTGGTCTTAGGAGACCCCAAGGAGGATGTGGTCCTAGGAGACCCCAAGGGTGTGTAGGAGGCAAGCCTCCCAAGGTTTCCAAAGTGTTGGCTCGAACGTGTCCAAGTTAAGTAGCTAAAGAGGAGGAGTCTCATGCAAGAGAATGGAGACTTATATTTTGACAAGGAGAGTCTATACAATGAACGATCGAACATAGTTGGGAGATGCTAAAGGAGGTGGCCTCAATGTTGTCCAAGGTGAGGTGCCAAGGAGGTTGCTTCGGACCACCTTGGTCCGAGGAGAAACCAAGGAGATTGGTTCAAGGAGGAACATGGCATGCTAGAGGAGAGTGCCATGTTAGAGGAGAGAAGTGCATGTCCTACCACCATGCACGTTCAACCCACCAAAAACATGTCCTACCACCATGCATGTTCAACCAGCACTTGCATGGGTAGTGGGTAGGAGGTGGACCAACTAGCTAGAGGAGACTAAGTCAGACACAACTCCAACAACATACGCGGGAATCTCTCATTCTTCCCACAAATGGGGGGTTTGTTACATTTCAAATTTTGAATGTTTCTTTGTAATTTAAATGTAATAAATATAATAAAATATCCCTATCAAAAGGGGATATCAGTTGAGGACCCTAAGCCTATAAATAGAGGCTTATGGGATGAGAGAAGGGGCTTCTTCTGCTTCTTCTTTCTTGAGAGAGAAAATTGGGTCTGTGTATTCTAGAGAGAGAAAGTGCTGATATTTGAGAGAACTCTTGTATTTTCATAATCTGTACTGAAGAAACTCAGTTGGCTCAGTCCATCTGATCTTGAGTATAGATCTATAAATCACAAACTCTAAGTGGATTAGGCTATTACCGACAATCGGGGCTAAACCACTATAAAAATCTCGTGTGTTCTTTATTTTCTTTATATAAACTGTCTGTGTCGTTTTTATTTCTCTTGAAGGCTTGTCGTAATTGACGTTCTCACGTCGTTGGCTAAAAACGTAGTCAACAGATTCCTTAATAATCATGCATATGACAAGTGTCATAATCCTATTGGCTCTATCTAAACCTTAGGTTTATAATAATCATCATATTAATAACCAACAATATTAATCAAACCTTATGTTATAATTAATATTCTTAAACTATAGGTTAAACTTATAAAATCCACAACTATTGCTAGGAGTTTCCAACTAAATCCCGGCTTGAACCAAAATCCACAGTAATGACCATACTATAACTAATACTAGCTATTACTACTACTACTACTACTATCTAACTAGCTAAGTAAATTCTGGGACTCTACATTGTTCTCTCAGCCCGGCCACACTGTAGGGAGGCCCTCCGCCAGTCGATCTCTCTCGCGCACGCTCGCCAGTATTCTCTCGTCCAGCTCTGGTTCTGGTAACATTTGCTACACAATTTGGTATGGGAAATTTGAGTTTATGTGTTCTTGTGCTGGATTATATGTACAAACTGCTTTAGTACCTTTTGGAAACGGTGGAAATAAAACGCCCTACCACTAAATTTTAACTAACTTTACATAATATTCTTTAAAATAATGGTTTTTTAATTTATAATTATCCATAAGTATATATATGATTTCCGGAATGGATTATTATTTCTACTCACACCAAAATTTTCTACTCAAGATTTCTGGTGCCATTGTCTCAGGGCTTTCTCCTTGAATCTTCATGTATTGAGTTCACCTCATTTAAGGCCTTTCAATTCTAGGTTAGACTCTACCATTTGCCTTAGAGTCTCTTCTCTTCGGCTGCTATATATATACATATATTTATTTATATATCTATCACTCTACTAATTGCATATTGATTTTGGGTTTTTCTTTTCTTAACAGCACTTCGATTCGAGCTCAACTTCTTCCTCTCTAATCCTGAATCTTCTCCTCTTTCTCTCTCAGTAAGTTTTTTTAATTCTTCGTTGAGAAGTACTCTAATTTTGCTTTGGTTTAGTTTATGTTTATTTTAGCTTATCATTTTGGATACTGCTTTAGTGTTCGTGGAAAGATTCAATCTCTGACTGGGCTATTCTCCAATCATTTTCTTTTGGTATCTGTTTACTTTTCAAAATTTTCAACTGTATTGATTTTCTTTACGAACTTTTGTGACGATATAGCTATGTGTTTGAATTGGGCTGATTCGATTTTGTTAGTTTTGTTCATTTTTAGGGTTTGATTTCCATTTTTCTTTTGTTATTTTGGGAATTTTTTTTTTATTGATGAGATAGATATTCGAGTGGTGAGATGATATTTTTGTGAACTGTTTGCATTGTATATTTGAACAATATTTAACTTGGTGGAATTGGGCTGTGAAATTTTGGGATCTTGAAGAACATGTTATAAAGTTTGTATATAATTGTGTACTTGTATATATGGTTGTATGATTTTGTTCTCTCTCTGCTTTTAGTGGAATGAATCGACCAATTTTTTTATGGATTAAGAAGTATTTATTTATGCTCAGTTATACTATATTTTACTGGTTTTTTTTTTCCATAATTCAATATGCAGATATTGTTTTTGGTAGTTTACTGCTGAAGTATAGAGCTACTCTAGATTTCCTAGCCCTAAACCCTGTCTCAATATTCAGGTATGAGAAAACTTTGGTAGATTTTATAGTATGGTGAGAAAGTTGTAGATTTTATGATTTGATTAAGGTTTTTTGAATCAATTGAATTGGTGGTTTTTTATTTATTAGTTTATAATTAAAAAAAATATTAGTATGTTGCTTTATGTTTTTTGTGAAATTTAATTAAGTAAAATATTTTTCTTTTGTTATATGTTATGTCATCATAATGAGAATTGTAATGAATATTATATAATTTAGTTAATTAGTATTATTATAATTAATTCAAAATTATTAAAAAATTAATTAGTAGCTAATTAGAAGTTAATTTATTTTCTCTGTCACGGTACGCTTGTGATTGATGGTTGTTGACTACAACCATTAGTTACAGGGATATTGGCATAGAAATGATAAGTTTAAAATATTATTAATAAAATAAAGAATGATAAAGATTAATAAAATTTATCTAATTATTTTTGTTATACCCAGATTTCGAGCCGTAGCAAATATGACCTCGAAAGCTGAGTTCGCATTGAATGGTCTCGTGAGGGTTAAGGGTATGCTCTACGATTGTAAATCGAAGCCTGCAAAGTATGGTACAGACCTCGAATATGGTGACCTCGAAATGATCTCGATCTCGAAGGATAGCTCTGTGAGCCCCTCATCTTCAGAAGCAACTTCGGAGCAGGGATCTCGAGCTCGATATGCCATCTCGAAAGAAATGTCAGCTCGGGAAGTGTCAGCGGCTCGCACAATGACGTGAAGCCTTGGAGATACGCAATGACTACCTTGAATATCTACAAGTGTTGTAGATATGGGATATGATCCTCATTTATTGATGTAAATCCCCAAAAATTGTGGGATATTATTTAGTCAGTTATGCGTTTCCTGATCTTTGGGGAACGTTTCCTTCTATATCTGATTATTGGCATTTAAGGCTATTTATTTTTATTCACAAAAGAGTAACTACCCAAAATATGTGGGATAGTATTCTGCATCATTCTCTATAAATAGAGAAGTGATGCACCATTGTAAAGGACCGATTTTCTGATTCTTGAGAGAAAACTCTGGAGAATTCATGCTAAAGGATTGTTCAGAGATAATCTTGAGATTAATAACAGAGACTCGTGGACTAGGCAGATTTAACTGCTGAACCACGTAAAAACCACGTGTCTGACTCGTTTGTTTGTTTTAGCCATTGTCTTTAATTGTTTACGTGCTCTCTTCTTTTATCTGTTGGCGAAAAACGGCGTCAACAGTTTGGTGCTTTCGTTGAGAGCCTCAAGCATCCATCCCTGAGAGATTCATGGCTACAAACAATCAGAACACTCCTGAAGAAAATTACCCAAGGCGTCCTGGAAAACAGCCAATGGAGAACCCGGACGCTGATGAAAGGAGTGGGTCCTCTGATTCCCGGGGACCACCTCCACAACCAAGGGATGAGGACATGTACTATAACCCTGAGTGTTATGTCCCTATTGTAGAATTGGAGAATCGGCAACTGAAACAACTGCTGGCAGATGCCAACAAACGTAACGAGGAGTTGACTAGGATAGCCGCGGAGGCGCAGGTGGCTCAGCCCCCACCTCCGCGCGAAGACCAAGCCCCTCCTCCAAGGGACGTGCACGTTCCTCCCCGGAAGCCCCGCGGACGTCCACGAAAAAATGCTAACACAAGGAGGCCAGCTCAGCCTCCAGCACCAACAGAGCCATCTGCTCCTTCTAGGCCTCAGAGGAGTACCCGAGCTCGGGTCCCGCCTAATCCACCTGTGGAAGTGCCTGCAGGAACTGAGAACAACCAAGCTCCTGTCGAGGCTCGGACTCAGGTTCCTGGTAGCGCACCAAACGCAACCGGCCCATCTCGGGCAAATTCTGGACCTTCCAGGCCGAGGCAAGGACGGCAACCACCGTCACCTATACGGTTTCCTCCGTCTCCCATAAGATATCCTTCACCTCCCCGCGGGAACGCTCAACCTGGTCGAGATCAGGATCAAGGGCGTACAGGGGAGAGACAAGGAAACGGGGAGACGTTCCAGGGGCGGAAAGGCGCACCATCCGAGAGAAGTCAGACGTCCCGATCTCGCACTGCAGTGACGAGGCGACGTAGAAAGGATCCACCACGAAATGACCGATCGATGAGTTTCACTAGCGATGAGTCCGGAGAGACAAGGTCTGTCAGTAAACACGACCGGGGTCGTAAAAATACTGGGAATCACAAGAGCCATCCCGACCTGCGCAATCACCTGAATCAGGGCAGGGGAAAGGGAGATCAGACAAACCCGGATCTTAGGAATCATCTGAATGGGCGTAGAGATCCCTCACGGAGACGCGAGCCTGGGATCGCGATTAATGACTATCAATTCCAAACACCGCCTAAGGACCCAGTACAAGAAAGGATCGATAAGCTCGAAATAGCCTTTAGGCTTTTGAAGAATGAGCGAGGAAACGGTCGATATGAGGACTCTGATGAGGAGCTCGAGCCGTTTTCTCCCAATATTTCTAACACTCAGTTCCCCCAAGGGTTCCGGATTCCTCACGTCCCAGCGTTTGAAGGAAAAACCGACCCATGCAGCCATCTGAGTACATTCAACACTATTATGAGAGCTAGTAACGTGGGTTACGAGCTCAGATGTATGTTGTTTCCAACATCATTGGCCGGGCCTGCCAAGAGTTGGTTCGAGAAGTACAAGAGACATTCTATAACTTCGTGGGATCAATTGTTTAGAGACTTCAAGAAGCAGTTCCGGGCTATGGTGGGAGTCAGACCCGAAGCATCCACTTTGACTAACGTCCGACAACAACCAGGCGAAACACTAAAGAGCTACCTGACAAGATTTAATCTAGAGGTCGCCCGAGCTCGTGACGTGGATGACAGCGGGCACTTGATGGCCATCCGAGCTGGTGTTTTACCCGGGAGTGCACTTTGGGATGACATACAAGGGAAACCGGTGAGGTCGATAACCGAGTTTAACAGACGGGCGCAGAAATTTGTTAATGTAGAGGAAGTGAGGTCAACACTCAAAGCGACCTCGCAGACCGAAACTACAACGATAAACATTAACTCCGCCTCAACCTCGGTTGACCCTCTAGTTACACAGCCTGCCTCGGAGAATCCTTCCAAGAGAAAAAAAAGCGAGGGAAATAATCCCGAGGCTGATGGAGGAAAGAAGAAAAAAGGAGAAAGATATTTCTCCGTATATAAAGTGCATACCGAGCTCAACGAGTCCCGGGAAAACATATACCTGGCTAATGAAAACCAGGTCCCCTTCAGGTGACCGGATCCTATGAGGAATCAAAAGTCCAAGAGGGACTCCAGCAAGTATTGTCGATTTCATAGGGACACCGGCCACACAACTGATGAGTGCCGACAGCTGAAGGACGAGATTGAAGGATTGATCTCGAGAGGTTATTTCCGGCAGTATGTCAAAAACCATAATACTGGACAGGCTACTGCCAGCCAGAGAGTAGCCGCGCTTCCGGCAACACAGAATAATAACTCTCGATCTCGAGATGAGGATAGGCCTCCACCGATAGATGGAGAGGACGTAATAACCATCTCGGGAGGTCCTCATCTCGCAGGAGGGGGCAGAAATGCTCAAAAACGATATGTGAATGAGCTGAAGACAGGGGACGGGTCTCCATATGAACCCGAACCAAGGGCACCAAAAAGCCAAAGGGTTGAGACTCAGCCTATAACCTTCACCGAGGAGGATGCCTCTCACGTCCAGTTCCCTCATCATGATCCACTCGTCATCACCCTACAGCTTGCCAACAAAAGAGTGCGCCGAGTTCTCATAGACAATGGGAGCTCAGTTAACATTCTTTATAAAGCAACCCTAGAGAAAATGGGGCTCTCCCTTCGCGACCTGAGGGCTTGTGCAACCACTTTGTACGGCTTTTCTGGAGAAGGAACCGCCTGTATGGGGTCCATTGAACTCCCTGTGACCTTGGGAGACTATCCAGTCTCGGTGACCAAGATGATGGAGTTCGTGGTAGTAGAGTTACCATCTGCCTACAATGTATTGCTCGGGAGACCCGCCCTGGTCGGGCTGGGGGCAATTTCATCTGTAAGGCATCTAGCCCTTAAGTTCCCAACTCCAAGCGGGGTCGGAACATTGAAAGGAGATCAACTGGCAGGAAGGGAGTGCTACAACATTTCCTTAAGGGGAAAGAAACAAACAAGCGCGCAAGCACTTGTTGTCATACGGTATAAAGACGGGACAGTTCTAAAAATTGACGAGGAGATCGATCCAAGGATTGAAGAGAAGATTGACCTCCAACCTTTGGAGGAGCTCGAAGAGGTTCAGCTCGATGAATCTAGTCCCTCGAAAAAGGTGAAGGTCGGGAAACACCTCCTAGACGAATCAAAATAGCAATTAATTTTCTTTCTGAAGAAAAACCAGGATGTCTTCGCGTGGTCCCACTCTGACATGGTGGGAATAAGCCCTAATGTAGCGAGCCACGCATTGAATATAGACAAAAGCTTTCCTCCGAAGCAGCAAAAGCGAAGGCAGCTGGATGAAGACAGAAAGAAAGCACTAAAGGAGGAGGTGGACAGGCTGAAAGCAAATAATTTTATAAGGGACGCTTTTTACCCTGATTGGGTGGCCAATCCAGTGTTGGTCCCGAAACCCAATGGGACATGGAGGACGTGCATTGACCACTCAGACCTCAACAAGGCCTGCCCGAAAGACTATTTTCCCCTACCGAGAATTGATCAGCTCGTGGATGCCACGGCGGGGCATGGTCTGATGTCATTCATGGATGCCTATTCTGGATATAACCAGATTCCCATGCATGCCCCCGACCAAGAGCATACAAGCTTCATTACGGATAAAGGGCTCTACTGCTACAATGTCATGCCATTCGGACTCAAGAATGCCGGAGCCACGTACCAGCGGCTCGTAAACATGATGTTCTCAGAGCAAATAGGGAACAACATGGAAGTTTATGTTGACGACATGCTCGTAAAGTCTCAACTTAACAAGAACCATGTTGATGACCTCGAAGAGTGCTTTGGCGTGCTCAAAAAGTACAACATGAAGTTGAATCCTCAGAAGTGCACTTTTGGGGTGTCTTCAGGGAAATTTCTGGGTTTCATTGTCAACTCTCGTGGAATCGAGGCTAATCCCGATAAAATAAAGGCCCTGATCGATATGCCTTCACCTCGGAAGCATAAAGATGTTCAAAGCTTGACTGGCAGGATGGCAGCTCTGGGCAGGTTCATTTCGAAGTCAACGGACCGCGGTCTCCCGTTCTTCAACTTATTGAAAGGAAGTAAAAAGTTCGAATGGACAGACGAGTGCGAGCTAGCCTTTCAAGAGCTAAAAAGGCACTTAGCCGAACCACCTATCCTATCGAAACCTGAGACGGGAGAAGTACTGTTCTTATATCTCTCAACAATTGAACACGCGATAAGCGCGGTGCTCGTCCGAGAGGAAGAGAGAATACAGAAACCTGTCTACTACATCAGTAAAAGATTACTGGGGGCAGAGTCAAGGTATCCACTGATGGAGAAACTCGCCCTCAGTCTGATCCACTCATCTCGAAAGCTCCGCCCTTACTTTCAGGCACATCCTATCCATGTACTGACAGATCAACCATTAAGGCAAGTCTTGTCCAAACCAGAGGCATCTGGTCGACTCCTTAAGTGGGCTGTTGAGCTCGGACAATTCGAGATCACCTACCATCCGAGAACAACCATTAAGGCACAAGCGTTGGCAGATTTTATAGTAGAGTGCACCGGTACAGCCGACGACGAAGTAACAACCACGGCCCACGAGCTGTGGAAACTTTACGTCGACGGGTCGTCAAATGAAAATGGAGCGGGGGCAGGAGTTATTCTGATCACCCCTGCAGGGAGCAAATTTCACTCTGCATTAAGGTTCGGCTTTAAAGCATCTAATAATGAAGCTGAGTACGAGGCTTTACTGGCGGGACTACGAATAGCAAAGGAACTCAAGGCCAGAGCTATACATTGCTACAGCGACTCTCAGCTCGTAGTTAATCAAATCTTGGGAGAGTATCAGGCTCGTGGCACAAAAATGGCAGCTTATCTGGAGAAGGCAAAGTACGCATTGGAGTTTTTTGAGTTTTATGCAATCGAACAAGTTCCCCGAGAACAAAACTCAAATGCAGATGCCTTAGCTCGGCTCGCCACTTCCACGGAAAATGAGGAGCTGAATTTTGTACCCATAGAACATCTGTCAGCACCCAGCATTACTGAGTCAGACAAGGAAGATGTATGCATGATCGAGACAGAACCGACCTGGATGAGCCCGATCGTTGAATACCTCGAAAATGGAATTCTTCCCAAAGATCGAAGTCAGGCTCGGAAACTAATGTATCAACTTCCTCGTTACACCATCCTGGATGGAAGGCTATACAGAAGAGGGTATTCCATGCCATTGCTCAGATGCGTGACTCCCCCCGAGGCAAAGAAGATTATTAGAGAAGTTCATGAAGGGTTTTGCGGAGATCATACCGGGGGGCATAGCCTATCCAAGAAAATTATACGCCAAGGATATTTCTGGCCAACCATTAAAACGGATTCTTTCGAGTTCGTGAAAAAATGCGACAAGTGCCAGAGATTCGCCACGATACCCCGAGCTCCACCTTCCGAACTAACCATGTTGACGTCCCCATGGCCTTTTGCGGTATGGGGCATCGACCTCATAGGCTCACTCCCAACTGGAAAAGGAGGAGTAAAGTATGCTGTGGTCGCGGTTGATTACTTCACAAAATGGACGGAGGCTGAACCATTGGCGACCATAACTTCGAAGAAGATCCTGGATTTCGTGGTAAAGAACATCGTATGCCGATATGGAGTGCCAAGAAAGATTGTGTCTGACAACGGAACCCAGTTTGATTGCGACTTATTTTCCAACTTTTGTAACAAGAACGGTATAATAAAGAGCTTTTCGTCAGTGGCTCACCCTCAGGCGAACGGTCAGGTCGAAGCCGTTAATAAAACTCTCAAGAGTTCCTTGAAGAAAAAGTTGGAAGAAGCAAAGGGACGATGGCCTGAGGAATTACCCCAAGTCCTTTGGGGATATAGAACTACAGCTCGGACATCAACTGGGCATGCCCCGTTTTCTCTAGCATACGGCTGCGAGGCAATGTTGCCCATTGAGGTCGAAATTCCGACAATTCGAACTCAGATTTACGACCAAAGTTCCAATCATATTCAGCTCGAAGAAACCCTAGACTTGATCGAAGAAAAAAGGGAAGAGGCTCAGCTGAAAAATGCTGCTTACCGGCAACGGACCACGAGATATTTCAATAAGAGGGTTAGAGAGCGAAAGTTCGGAGTGGGAGACCTGATTTTGAGACGAGTATTCTTAGCAACCCGAGATCCAGCAGCAGGAGTACTCGGGCCAAAATGGGAAGGACCATACCAGATAGAATCAGTCATCCGCCCTGGCGTATACAAACTTGCAAGATTAGATGGGAGCCTCATACCACGAGCATGGAATGGCGAACACCTGAGACCATATTATCAATAGTGAAGGAAGTGTCGCCCGTAACCATGATTTTCTGTACTTAGTTTGTTTTTGAATTTCAAATAAAGGGTCTACTTTGTTTCACATGTAATTTATTTTTATTTTTGCAATCTCTCTTAATTTAATAACCTATGATCACACTCATAGGATATTAAGGGGGCATCATTGGTATACATACACATACCTCCAGCTTAAAAAAAAACAAAAAAACAAAAAAGTATTTGGATATAACCAAATACGCGAGCTTAGATAGTTCGGACTTAACCGAGCGAGCTTAGATATTTCGGACTTAACCGAGTTATCAAAAAACATAATATTTGGAAATAACCAAGTACACGGGCTTAGATAGTTCGGACATTACCGAACTACCAAAAACCAAAAACGTTTGGAGTTAACCAGATGTGCAAGCATAACAGGTTTGGAACAAACCAGCCAAATTATCGATCAATGATAAATGGGAGCCTAAACCCATCACGAAATATGTCGAGATCGAGGCTGGAACATCTTAAAATAGTTTCGAACTCATAACCTCGGAGCTAAGATACTAAGGATGAGGAAAAGTGACTAAAAGATTAACCAAATCATTCATATTACATGCCATATAAGTACTTTTTAGTTCATGGTTAAAGTAATGTACGACCTTGATAAATAACGAGGTCGGAAACGGATAATTCGAATAAACTATGCATGAATGCATCGAATTTCGAGCCTAAATCTAAACTATGTTTGTATGAATTAAATAAACATAACTCATCAATGCAAGAAAAATGTAAAATATTTCGAGCCAAGAAATGTAAAGCATATAAAGAAATTGTGTCAGCCCTGTGGGCACAAATTTAAATAGTTACAAGAATGAGGGGACGCAGCCCCGATAGCTGATCTCTTCGAGAACGGATTTAAGAAAGAAGAGTATCCTTGGCCTTCTCAGCATCAATATCACCAGACCCTCCAGGACGAATAGCATGACTATCCTGCTGGGTCGCCTCTCGAGCAGCTGTACTTTCCAAAAGACGGGCATTCCACCGCTCAACATATGTGGCTTCGAGAGGACCCAGGAAGCTGGTGTCAAGATCGGCATTGTCGGCCCAAAGTTTGTACATGGCCTGATCAACCGCTTTCTCCCTCAGCTCCTTAGCCTCATCCAGGAGGCGGGTCTTCTCGCTCTCCATGAAATCGAAGGTTGCAGACTTCTCCTCTTCGAGCTTGGCTTTGGCCTTCTCGAGCTCAGCGTTTGATTTTTCAAGCTCCTCGAGACGGGTCTTCAATCTTTCATTTTCAGACTTCGAGTCTTTGAGCTCGTCAATCATCTTCAGCTCGAGATCCTTCGACTTTTGAGCCAGATTTAAGCTCGTCTGCACCTCGTTGGTCAGCTTGTAGTTGAGTTGCGCTGAAACAACAAGGGCCTGAAACACAAAGAATGAATCAGAAATATAATCAGAGACATGAATACTCTAAGACATAAAGAGTGTTTGAGAAGGCTACCGCGGCGGAGAGCTCGATACTCTTCTCATAAAGAGTGTTGCAGTCCGAGGCCTTGCGCACGAGGTCCCAGTGGTCGGCACCAAAGCCAGAAAAGCTCTGGCCTACCCGAGAAAGGACGTCCGAGCTGAGAAGCGCCCCTTCTGCCCCAGCGGTACCATCAAGTACATATTCCTCAGTATGAGTTCGGGCCGTTGGCAGCTGAACCGTCGAGGTAGAAGGTTTCTTCGGAGGCCGAGCAACTATTAACCGGGTATCGGTGGGAAGCTGAGAGATGGATGCAGTTGAGCCTGACCCGTCGACCTGGGCAGTCGGCTCCTTGGAGGTGTCCGCAGTGATCTGGGCCGTGGGAGTCGTCTCGTGACGTTTAGGTACCTTTGACTGTCGATCGGGCCTCTTTGGTATCCTCGGGCGTTTGCTTTTCTGGGCGCCAGCTCCCCCATCACTAAAGAGCACGGCGTCGAGGTCGGGATTCATGGCACCTGCATAATGACAGTGAGTTAAACAAAGATAATAACTTTGGGAAAAGGTGTAAACCAGTTGAAGAAAAAACCTAACTGGAACTTTCCCCCGAGCTTGAGCTTGGGGACCATGAAATTCCCCCGTCTTCAGAAGAGGCGGGGGGAGGGCCTTCCCTATAAGTTGGTGATAACCTCGAAAGGTCCCTATAATCATTGGTCCCATACTGCATAGCTATCCCATTCCACATCTCGTCCGTGGTATACATAATGTCGTATTTCCCGAGCCCACTGTCAAACCTATGGACACAGTCATCTACCCAACTCCATATGTAGAAGTGGTATCTATCCTGTGGGCACGAGACTAGTCTATTGGGACTGTGTTTTAATAAAGTGGGGGACCACATTCGCGAAGTAGGAAGGGTTTTACCTCCATCGGAGTCTGAGCTGGAGGCTTCATCATTGGCCTCGTTCCCCGACCGCGGACTTCTCGAGCGAATTGGGAGAGATGCTTTCCTTTCCCTCCTCGGGGGAAGGATGCCTGTGGGCAGAGGCACTTCCTCCCAGCGTTCGTATTTTTTACTGGACCAGTCGGAGGTTGACTGGCCCTGTCCCAACAAGCCACAAGCTCGAAGCTTGTCCTCATGTAACAGAAATGAAAGAGACCTCCTGCCATAAGGGAGTCGGAGCAGGCTCCCTCTGTGCTCCTTCATTGTCTCGTCGGGGGTGGGACGCTGAAAGTTAGCTGAAAGGCGAGATACACTTCAACTAAACATGGATACAAGGACTAAAGATTCGAGCTCAAAAATAGAAAGTAACGAGAATACTTACGAATTCGCCTAAACAAACGATGTCGAGACGGGAACAGACCGTCTGTCCAAAAAAAAGCCATTTTGAAGTCAGGGGGATGGTTCGGAAGGTCTTCAAAGATTTTTGTCTCTTTGGGATAGCTCGAAAGATAGTAAAAACCATCTCCTCCCCGAGCTCGGGAGGGATTACTCTTCAAACAAAAGAGGTATAAAATCTCTTGGGGTGAAGGTCCTATCCACCCCAGCTCGTGGAATAAGGACCTCAGGGCAGACAGCACCCTGTATGAGTTGGTGTTGAGTTGGAATGGAGCCAACCCAACGAAATCGGTGAAATCTCTGAAAAAGGACTTCAGGGGCAGCAAAGCTCCTGCCTTTAGGTGTTCCTGACTCCAGGCCGCGTACTTCACACTGGAATCACGGCCCCCAGAAGCGAAGCAGCTCCGTTCATGTCTTGTCGGAGCTCGGCAGTTCAGTGTGTCCAACGAGCTAAGGCCATGAAGGGCCAGGATGTCAGTTATCTGGTCGGAGGTGGTAACCGAGCTCTGGTAGAACTCGGCTTCGAACATCTCCCTCCTAGGCTGCGAAGACGAAGGCTCCGCCATTAAGGAAAACTGAAGTTCCCCCGGATGGTATGCTACCGTGACTTTTAACGCGGGGTCGAGGGGAACTGGCCTAGGTCCGGGGTTCGGCTCCGGATAGATGGCTTCCCGAAGGACCCTTCTCTTCTTTTCGATGACCTCGTCAATCTGGCGGCGATAGTGGGCTCGGATGTCTTCTTGCTCGCGTGCGATCTCGTACTCTTTAATCCGACGCTGGTTCCGAACAAAGACCGATTCCGGGCTCGGAGATTTGGGCTCGTAAGGGATTGCTCGTAATGACCCCCACCGTCTTTCCAGATTCTGTGACATCTAACGAGAAAGAAAAAATGGTGAGGGCCATGCATGCAAGGATCACGAACTCGATAAGATAAGCTCGGATAACTAAGGGCAAGAAACTAAATATTAAGACCCTCACTAAAGAGTCAGAGCGCGTGTTCCACAGGGAAGAAAAAGAACGTGGATGATTTTTTGAAAATCCCGAAGTTCAAGGGAAAGAAAGGTGGCGGTTAGCCAGGAAAGGGCTTTTTCAGGTTTCGTGTAATTGTCAAGAATAAGGGTTTTTACCCGAAAACTTGGTGTACAAGAAACATAGCCTAAAATCTTCAAAACCCAGAAAGTTGAAACCACATTCAAACGATTGAATCTGAATATAAACCAGAGACGAACTTCCAGAGTGAAAATCCAGAAAGCCTAAAAACCTATCGGTTCAAACCCTCCTATCGCATCATGCTAATAACGTAAACTAACATACACAGCAAGCACAATATAAAAGGAACAACAAAAATGGCGTACTTACACAGTAATGGGGAGTGCAGCGAAATCGTCGAGTGGAGAAGAGGTTGCAGGAAAGAACTCACTGACTCGTACAAACCAGGATTCTTTTGTTTCTTCGGCCTGGAAAACATGCAATGAGCATAAACTGTGGTAAGAGGTTTAGGGAGTGTTTCTTTTTTCTGGTCTGTGATGAGAAAATGTGAAGAAGACGAAGAGGGAGTCTTGCATAAATAGGTGGGAAAACTGAATTAATCAGGAACGTTGAGTGAAATCCTCAACAGATCGAATGGAGGGGAGTTGATGATAAGATAGCGCCGAAAAGCTGTCAGACGAACGATCGTGGGCATGTTCCCAAGGTACTCAAGTACCTAAAGTGAGCAATACCCATCTGGCACGTGTCCGTTTTTGAGAATGTGACGGTATGGTTCCCGAAAAGAGTAGTTCAAAAGTTCCCTTCTCTTAGGATTCGAACAAATACTTTTGAGGGGGCAAAATGTTATACCCAGATTTCGAGCCGTAGCAAATATGACCTCGAAAGCTGAGTTCGCATTGAATGGTCTCGTGAGGGTTAAGGGTATGCTCTACGATTGTAAATCGAAGCCTGCAAAGTATGGTACAGACCTCGAATATGGTGACCTCGAAATGATCTCGATCTCGAAGGATAGCTCTGTGAGCCCCTCATCTTCAGAAGCAACTTCGGAGCAGGGATCTCGAGCTCGATATGCCATCTCGAAAGAAATGTCAGCTCGGGAAGTGTCAGCGGCTCGCACAATGACGTGAAGCCTTGGAGATACGCAATGACTACCTTGAATATCTACAAGTGTTGTAGATATGGGATATGATCCTCATTTATTGATGTAAATCCCCAAAAATCGTGGGATATTATTTAGTCAGTTATGCGTTTCCTGATCTTTGGGGAACGTTTCCTTCTATATCTGATTATTGGCATTTAAGGCTATTTATTTTTATTCACAAAAGAGTAACTACCCAAAATATGTGGGATAGTATTCTGCATCATTCTCTATAAATAGAGAAGTGATGCACCATTGTAAAGGACCGATTTTCTGATTCTTGAGAGAAAACTATGGAGAATTCATGCTAAAGGATTGTTCAGAGATAATCTTGAGATTAATAACAGAGACTCGTGGACTAGGCAGATTTAACTGCTGAACCACGTAAAAACCACGTGTCTGACTCGTTTGTTTGTTTTAGTCATTGTCTTTAATTGTTTACGTGCTCTCTTCTTTTATCTGTTGGCGAAAAACGGCGTCAACAATTTTTAAAAAAAAAATTAGCCTTAAAGTCAAATAATAATTAATTTGTAAAATTATTATTATTATTACAAATTAAAAAATTATGAATAAATTATTATTAGTATTTAATTATTTTTTATTAATTTAATTAATTAAATAATAAAAAATAATTAAATAGCTATAAATTACATAAATATAGAAATTGATAATTATATTTCATAAAAGTATAAAAAATTAAGAATAAATAATAATTTATATTTTGATTAATTTTTTAATAATTTAATTAATTAAATAATAAAATTTTGATATAATATTATCTAATTAAATAATTTAATTTAATTTAATTTGTTTATTGAATAACATTGTTTAATATAGATTACATGAATATAAAAATTGATAATTATATTTAATAAAATTTAAAAAAATTATGAATAAATAATAATTTATTTTTTATTAATTTTATTTATTAAATAATAAAAGTTTAATATAATATTATCTAATTAAATTATATAATTTAATTTGTTTATTGAATAACATTATCTAATTAAATTATATAATTTAATTTGTTTATTGAATAACATTATCTAATATTAAATAGTTATAAATCACATGAATATAGAAATTGATACTTATATTTAATAAAAGTATAAAAAATTAAGAATAAATAATTATATAAATAATAATTTATTTTTTGATTAATTTTTAATAATTTAATTAATTAAATAATAAAAGTTTGATATAATATTATCTAATTAAATAATTTAATTTAATTTTTTTATTGAATAACATTGTTAAATATAAATTACATGAATATAAAAATTGATAATTATATTTAATAAAATTTAAAAAAATTATGAATAAATAATAATTTATTTTTTATTAATTTAATTAATTAAATAATAAAAGTTTGATTTAATATTATCTAATTAAATTATGAATATAGAAATTGATAATTATATTTAAAAATTATGAATAAATAATAAATTAGTTTAGGAAAAAAAAATTATTTATTTATAAATAACATTATCTAATAAAACATCATAAAATAGCATAAGATATTATAATAGTGCATAAGATTTCAAAAATGATAACAAATCTCCTTTGTTATACATTTCTATTCACATTACTAAAACTCACACTCTTATAACACTTTAGATGGCGATTGACAAGACTTGGACAACATTGAGAAATCGTGGTTGTCAAGAATATTGGAATGGTCTGCAAGATTTTTTGAGGATGGCGTCGGAACATAAAGATTCTGATGGAAGAATTAGGTGCCCGTGTGTGAGATGCAATAATAATAGATTTGAATCTTTAGATGTAGTTTGGGCACACGTATTTGATAGGGGTTTTCATCAAGCTTATGATAAGAGGATTTTTCATGGTGAGGTGGAAGAAATTGTTGCTGATGAGGTGGTTGATGAGAATGAAGACGATGAGATGATTCACGTTGTGGAAGACTTCCTTTTACCGACAGCAGAGGAAGTAGAACGGGATCCCAGTGGGAGTTAGTATTATGACGAGTTATTTGAGGAGATTGAAGAAGAGTTGTATCTTGGATGTGATTGGATTTCATCCCTGAAATTTTAGCAAAGTTATTGCATCTAAAAGTTAGAGGGAAGATGCCTAACAACATATTTGATGAATTGCTGAAGTTGTTAAAGCTTGCATTTCCTAAGGAAAACAAAATCCCCGGATCGTACTACGAGGCGAAAAAGAGATTGAAAAAATTAGGGTTGGGATACGAGTCCATTCATGTGTGTCAGTATGATTGCTGCTTATTTTACAATGAGCATGCATCTAAAGAGACATGTCCAGTATGCGGAAGTAGTAGATGGATTACTTCTGAAATGACGAAAGGAAAAAAAGTGTTACACAAGGTGATGCGTTACTTTCCGTTGACCCCTCGGATGAAAACATTATACAGTTCAAGGATTACAGCAAAACACATGATATGGCATCACGCCGGGAAATCAAAAGATGAAGGGGTGATGCGACACCCGGTGGACGGCTCTGCGTGGAAGGACTTTGATGCCAAGCATCCTGATTTTTCAAGGGATCCCAGAAATGTTCGTCTGGGCTTAGCTGCTGATGGATTTAATCCATTTGGCAACATGAACCTTGCATACAGCATGTGGCCTGTGGTGTTGGCAAACTATAATCTGCCACCTTGGTTGTGCCTGAAAGACAATTATTTCATGTTGACCCTCCTGATTCCTGGGCCAAAATCACCCGGTAAGGACATGGATGTATTTTTGAGACCATTGGTGGATGAGTTGAAGGATCTGTGGGTTAACAGAGTTGATACAAGAGATAGTACGACCAACAGGATGTTCAAGATGCAGGCAACCCTTTTGTGGACAGTGACCGATTTTCTAGCTCGCAGTAGTTTGTCTGGATAGAGTGGTCAGGGATACAAAGCTTGTCCTATATGTAATGAGGACACAAATTCCATCCGAGTGATCGATAAGACATCTTACGTTGGTCACAAAAGATTCTTGCCAAGTACTCATCGAATGAGAAGAGACAAAGAGTTCGATGGAGAAGTTGAGAGAAGGCGTCCTCCTAGACAGTTTACTTGTGAGGATATACTAGAACAAGTTAATGCTCTTGCAGCGCAAGTTCCAGGAAAACATGTCTAGTTTGGGGGTGTGAAACGTAAAAGAGGAGTAGATGAAGGTAATTGGAGGAAAACAAGTATTTTTTACGAGCTTCAGTATTGGTGTACAAACAAATTAAAATACAATATAGATGTCATGCATGTTGAGAAGAATGTGTGTGATAGTCTCCTTGGCACCATCTTAGACAATGATAAATCTAAGGACACCACTAATGCCAGACATGATTTGAAAAAGATGGGTGTGAGATAATCATTGAGGATTTATGAAGATGAAAATGGGAAGCTGATGAAGCCGCACGCTCCTTATGTGTTAACTCCGGCGCAGAGGCAACAGTTTTGTCAGTTTATAAAAGGAGTTAGATTTCCAGATGGCTTTTGTTCAAATTTGAAGAAGAAAGTGTCCGAGAATGATACAACATTCTTGGGTTGAAGTCACACGATTGTCATGTGATAATGCAACGATTACTTTCTCTCGGTGTTCGCAAGTTTCTTCCAAAATCTATATCGACCACTATTGAAGAATTGTGCAATTTCTTCAGGCAAATATGTTCGACTACTTTAAATGTTAAAGATATTGAGGAAGCACAAAATGATCTTATTAAGATATTGTGCAAGATGGAGTTGATTTTTCCTCCAGCTTTTTTTGACATAATGATTCATTTGGTATTACATTTACCAGAAGAAGCAATATTGGGTGGCCTGGCATTTATGAGGTGGATGTATCCTTTTGAAAGGTACATGAAAAAATTAAAGAATTATGTGGGAAATAAAGCTCGCCCTGAAGGGTCAATCGCCGAAAGCTATGTTGCAGATGAGGCTTTGACCTTTTGTTCAATGTATTTCAAAGACATTGAAACAAGATTTAACCGTCTTGATCGAAATGAAGATGCAACTTAAATCCCACGAAATCTTACAGTTTTCCAATCTCAATGTCGTCCACTCACAAAGGGAACTTTGAAGCCTCTCGATCATAATACTCATGAAATAGCTGAGTGGTTCATACTTGAGAATTCTCCTTAAATTGAGCCTTATTTAGAGTAAGTTTATTCTCTTATAAATTAGAACATGTGTGGTTATTATCAGCTTTTTGTTATCAAGAATCGTAACACTATTCTAATTAACAGCGAACACCTACAAGAGATTAAACAAAAATACCAAGATGATGATCATGATCGTTTGCATAGGAAAAATTTTCATTCGTGGTTTCATAAAAAGGTAGCTTTGAACTTTGAACTTTGAACAGTGATTTTATTAATGATATATTTTGTGAATCTAATATCATTTTATGTATTTAGATATATGACTTGCACAAGCTTGGGTCTTTGGAAAATGGTGATGAACTGTTAGCTTTAGCATCTGGGTCAGATTTTTTGTCAACCTTTTACCAAGGTTGTATAGACAATGGTGTTCGATTTATTGCACACGATCGAGACAAAAAGCGCACCACAAAGAATAGTGGAGTGTCTGTTTCCGGAATAGAAGGTTTTAATTATTACGGCACGCTTGAAGAAGTAGTGACACTTTCTTTCATTGGTGCATATTCGGTGGCATTATTTCGGTGCAAATGGTTTAATACAAATCCAAGAATGAAGAAAACAGTCATTGAAAATAATATCACCAATATAAACGTCAATGGTGAATGGTACAAAGATGAGCCGTACATACTTGCTACTCAAGCTAAGCAAGTTTTCTATCTCGATGATTTACTTAGAGGTCGTGATTGGAAAGTTGTAGAAGATGTGAATCATCGACAGATTTGGGACATTAAGGACAATTCTGATGAGGTTAATGATGTTATTGATGTTGTACATGAAACAAGTTCATTATATTTTGTGTTGACTGTGGACCTCGGAGAGTTGATTATGCAATCTGATCAACATGCTGCATATGTTGGAGCTGATGAAGAGGGTGATGACGAAGCTGATATGTCAGAACATGAGGACGTTGCAGATGCAGAGGATGAATTGTTAGTTGAGCTTTGTGAAAATGAAAATGTGTCTCTGATTACTGATGGAAATGATAGTGATTATTCTGTTTAGTTTTTTCTATTTGTGTAACAGAACTGTATATTTAAATATAATAAAGTTTTTTTTGTAATTATAATATAATATAGTTGAGCTTTGTGAAGATGAAAATGTGTCTCCAATTACTGATGGAAATGATAGTGATTACTCTGTTTAGTTTTTTCTATTTGTGTAACAGAACTATATATTTAAATATAATAAAGTTTTTTTTTTGTAATTATAATATAATATAGTTGAGCTTTGTGAAGATGAAAATGTGTCTCCGATTACTGATGGAAATGATAGTGATTACTCTATTTAGTTTTTTCTATTTGTGTAACAAAACTATATATTTAAATATAATAAAGTTTTTTTTTGTAATTATTATTATTATTATGAATTCAATGTGATATACTTCTATTTTAATGCTAATCACTAACTAATAAATTTTAAACTGAAGTATAATGTCAGCTGATATAGCTACTTATCACGGCGAAGATGGTGGGGGTCAAGACCCGCCAGATCCTTCTAGGGTACCATCATCTTGCGGGTCAGGTTAAATATTGCATATCAAAATTATTTTTAGAAATTATATTGTTAGATAAATATAATATCAATACTAATACTGATTATTGTTAATAAATTTTAAAGCCCAGCCGACGAGAAGAAAAGGTCGTGGCCTTGCTAGTAATAATGTTCTTGAAGAACGAAGGAAAAAAGCTAGGAAACCATTGGATCTAGAGCTTGATCCTGTGACCAACAAAGTGGTTGGGCAGGAGGATCAAGCTTTTATTCGCATGTTGGGCACTCTAATTACCATTTTGTGTCCGGGGCATTATTTGGATTTTGCTGGTGTACCTCAACAGTTTAAGGATCAAGTGCTTGATCGTATGAGGGTAAAAAAATTACAAATCTTATACTTTTCATTATTTAATTCCATTATTTACAAAGTTATCTAAATTTTTTTTCTTAATGCAGTATTACTATAATATAGACGGTCATCCACAACGTGAGTCAGTTCTGGCAACTGTCAACAAGGAGTTGGGCAAAAGATATCGCGAGAGAAAGAACAATAGACATAGACACTTCAAAAATCATTATGCTGGACCAGAAGATTTGGAGAATGTCCTCTCTAAGCCACCTGACCATTGCACTAAGGATGCTTGGCAGAATATTTGTGAAATGTTTTTGAGCAAAATATTTTTGGCTCGTTCCGCTAAAAATCAAGCAAACAGAAAACAAATGAAGTATGTAACAACACAAGGTACAAAGTCGATGGAAGCTAAGCGTCACCAATATGTAAGTGAAGATGTTAATTTAATTTCATAAAATAACACATTATGAAACATTTTGTTTACATTTGTATAGGAGAACCCAAATGTGCATGTTGTTGATACTTGGAGGGATGCTCATATGAGAAAATCAACAAAATATTTTGTCAATGAGGCAGCTCAACAAGATTATGTAAGTGAATAGTATTGTTTTCTTGTTTCTAATGTTTCTAATTTTTGTTCATAATGTTATCTTTATACAGGAAAAAACGGCGGCAGAGGTTCAGAGGTCACAGCTTGAGAGGCAAAGTCAACAGCAGAGTGAGGCATCTCTAAATGTATCTGGCGTTGATTCGTCCCCGGTCGATCAATACGAGATACTAAGTAAAGTACTTGGGGAGAGATCTGACTACCAAAGAGAAGTGGGTTATAGGGCGAAAGGGAAGGCAAAAAAGACACCCTCTAGCTCTACAGATCAAAGTCAGTCCCAATCAAATACTGCTGCTACGCCTAATGAAGATATGACTACTATGGCTCTGATGATGAAGGCAATTCATGAGACGTTTCAGTCTGTGGTACTTGAGCTTCCCAGTAAACGGTATGACCCAAGGTTTGACAGTTTTCTAGAGAGGTATTTGCCACTACAATCCGAAGGTGGTTCGTCTTCTCAGTGTAACACTGCCAATCCTGATCTTCATACACCGCCACAACAGCAGTACCAGCCGCCTTCACAGCAGCAGTACCGGCCTCCTTCACAGCATCCACCACAGCAGCTGTACCAGCCTCACTCAACGTATCCGCCACATGTGTCGTCGCAACAACCTCCTCAGTATCAAAACCAATACATTTTTGGACGCTCTTCCCAGTCTCCTCCACTACATTTCAGCTTTACCGATTTTCAAGGAGGATCGATGCAGCCTCCGCTACCTAATGTTAGATATGGGGATGTTGGAGGTTTTTCGTAGCAACCATATGTGAGATATGGTGAGATTGGGGGTGGGTCGCAGCCACAGCCTCGAGATCAGTTTGGGGGCCTCACGCTCGGACGATCATCACATCCACCTTATATTCCTTCACCGCCACAATCACAGCCACAGCCGTCACCCTCACCGCCACAGCCATCGCCACCGCCACAGTTTTCGTCCTCATAGCCAAACCAAAATGTTGAAGATGAGGACAATTTCAATATTAATCTTAATGATTTTACTTAGTTACTAGTTTATGTATTTGGACTGAATTAATATTGTATTTATTTTTAATGACAATAGCGATATTTATTAGGTTGATAAATATTAAAACTATTCACATTAATTTTAATATTAGTTATATTTAAATTAATTAAATGATTATTTTTGTTAAATTATATTATGAATTATTTTTAAAAATAATTAAATTTAATAAATATTAATTTATTTCAAATAAATTTTAAAAAATATTATAAAAACAATTTTAGCGGCGGACCCCGCGGTTAATGATAATGCCTCTCACAAAGGTATTAGCGGCGGGCTCCGCTGCTAATATCCACCGCTAATATTACATTATTAGCGGCGGGTGTGTCAGTCCACTGCTAATAACGAGTATTAGCGACAAACATTTAGGCACGGGTTATTAGCGGCGGAGTCCCACTGCTAATAACAATTAGCGGCGGAGGCCCCCGCCGCTAATGTATGAATTTCTTGTAGTGGTGTAATTTGTGTGTGTACATATCATTACTCTATAAAATATTATTATTGTGTATGGAAGACTTCTCAATGGTTACTCCCCATAGATGGGTACTAACAATTATGATGATGTGGTAACATATTGACTTGATATAGCAAGTCACCAATAGGTAAATATTTTTTTCTACATTAATTTCGAATTTTCATATATAATGGTTAAATAAGATTTTTTTAATTCTTTAATTTAATAAATATGTAATCGCCATGTAATCAGGTAGCCTTTCCATAAATTAAAAAAAAATCAAAATTTATTTTTTGAAATATTAATTAACAACTATAAATATAAACCATTGATCTTAATCTAATAGTTAATATTAAGGTAATCATCCATATGTAGTAACCATTAAGAGTGCCCCCTATTGTGTATATATATATATTATAATTAGTTCATGTACCTAAGGTTCTAATTATAATGGTCGTGGATTATAATATAGTCATTGATATAATCACAAATACGCAAAAAACTTAAGTTATCTCAAAACTCTCACTTTCTATATCTATAATTAATTATTTTCCTTTTTTTTTTCCTAAAGCATGACATTCACTACAAGAAAATGGGGTCTTTACCTACCAATTGTAAGTGTAGGTAAAACTAGCCTAATGGTGGGTAATATGGTTTACCTACCAATATTTAACTGGTAGAGATTGGTAGGTAAAAGTTAGTGGGGAAAGAGTCTTTACCTACAATTATTAACACTGGTAGGTAAAAGAATCAGTGGACCCCACTAAGTTATAAATCAATTGATGAGTCATCAGATGACGTGTTTGATGACATGGCATCCTACGTGTATGTTGACATGGTTTTTGTAGTTTTACGTGTCTGATGACGTGGCATCCTGTGTGGCATCCTGCGTGGCATCCTGCATGGCATCATATGTGGCATCCTACGTGGTATCATTTTATTAACCCACATAGCATTATTTTATTGGTTTGTTACACAATTTATATTTTGTTCAAATTTAATGGTTATGTGTAGGTAAAAGATAATAATAGTTATTTGTAAATGTTCTATATTAGAAATAAACTAGAAAAAAACCATTCAATAATAAAATGTTTAATGCTAAAATTCTTTATAATGTTCAATACTAAAATAAGTCATAAAGTTATCATTTTAAGGTTACCCCTACCAAAATAAAAAAAAAAACTTCATAAAGTTCATTCTTTAGTAAATTAATATAAATAAACTAAGAATCATCTTGTGACTCCCGAACTAAAATAGATGGCGACTCTTAAATTTGCATCTGAAGCTTGGTCTATTGGAGGTGGTGGAGGCGGTGCCATCAAATTGTTAATATCGATGGATCAGCATCTGGAGTTAAATCAGTCCACCCTGCCTTTTCATTTTCTTCTGCAGCATATATCTTCAAGAATTCTCCCTTGAGCCCAACCTAGAACCATGTTAAACAATACGAAATCCACTTTAAAATCCCAACCTTAAATATATCAAATAATGATAACTTATTAAAGGGTGTCTAGAATTTTTGCCTAAAAAATTCAAATACAATTTTTTTTCGTCTTTTTTGAAACAAAACATCGACTTTTATTGAGAGATGTCTACTAGATACCATTATCTACCTGGATAAAAAGTGAATTTAGGTGCAACACCATTTAACTGACTAGCAAATCATGCAAAAGGGAGAAAACAAAAATATATTAAAGGGAGCCAACAACTTTTACTTTCACAGCCAACACAAAGGAAATGAAACCTTGAAATTGAACACACCTGGTAGGTCCATAAAGACTTTGAGAGGTCTATATCCCCATTTTGAAATCCAGTAAGTTTAACTTGCCCTCTAAACCTTGCTCCGTCTTTCTCCAAGAATGCACCATAATTCTGTATCATAGATTAGATGCACCATATAAATATAAGATAACAAGTGACAATAAAATGTCATATGTACTTGGAACTTCTATAAAGAGTACCATTAGGCAATATATGATTAGAAAGAAATAAAATTTCCAATGAAGGAGAAGAGGACACGGGAGTTATCTGGGAAAAAGTTAAGCCTTGGTTGACTGTATGGATTTTCAAGTGTAAGCATTTTAAGGCATAATCGTTCTCAATGCTTCTCGGTCATTGGTATTTGTAGTTGTAATGAGTTAGTTTTTGTGATAGTTTTTATGTTTTACGTCTTACTAGATGTATTAGATTGAAGCAGTCTTTCAAAGGCTGTCTACAGTAATACACAGCATATCATCCATTATTAATACAAATTTGTTTCACATAAAAATTAATAATAATAATAATGATGATAACAATAACTTATACATAATGTACCATTAAAACTGATAAGAAAACTATGAAAAAGATTCAGAAAGAAATTAAAACATTGGCTTGGAACTTGTATCTTAGTGATCGGGAAAGTTAAGTGCTAAATTCCATGTAAGGAAGTAGGGATACAAAAAGGGGTGTCACACAGTTTTAACAGCCATAAAAGGAAAAAAATAATAATGAGATTTTATAAGATATTAGCTTACCATCCATCCCAATTTTCAGTCCAAAGCGTGGGTTTGTTATAGGAATTTGGCCTATAACCGTCACAGTAGTATCCATTGCATGCATCTATCTGTAAATGAAGAAAGTAATTTATGAAAAACAGCATATTAAGATACCACACTTGATAAAATTTAACCGCCACTACTCTGAAAGTTTCACCTGTCCCTATACATTCTTACAGCCATAATATATAAGTTCAGAAAATTTAAAGCATTGGCTAAGACCTTACAACTTCATCCGGAGCATCAGTTTGCTGCACATCACCCATGGAACCCCAGCACCAAGGCTTAAAGCCATTTTTGCTGCCCACTTAACATAGTCCTTTCCTTTCTGCCCAAACTTCCCTTCAATATTTCTGTATTCATTTTCAATCTGATAAATTTGCAGTAAGAACATATAAGAAAATGTGAAGCATATTAACAATCAAAGAGGTAGACAACATAAGGATTATGATTCAAATGAACTACTTTAATCTCTACATTTAGTATAGTTGAAAAAAAAATGATTCAACATGAATTCCACACTATATAAGCAACAAGGGACAAAGAACCAAAACAATCAGGGATTAGCTCGTAATTCATAATTTTAAAGGAGACTTTCATTCTACTTCTGTGGTTCTGCATGAATCATACTTAGCATTGTTGTGTATATTTTCCATAAATAGAAATGTTACAAAAATGTTTACAAATACTCATAGGTCACAATCCCAACCTCAATTATACCCAAGAATTTTGTTCTCACCAATGACAGATTAAGATTATACAGTAAATTGGAAAGTACCTTAATGAAATCATCCAACATCAGATGAGATTGCCTTGTGTAACCTACCTGTCTCTTGCAAAACTGGGATTAAGACTTTCTGCAAGTTTGAACATTAGAAATGGCAAAAAGTTGGTAAATTTTGTCTCAGGTCTATCTACTCATTTAAACCACTTCAGAATTCAAAACCAGATAGGAATGCGTCCTATTAAAAAGACAGTAAGGCCTATCTTTGCAAGGCTAGCTGAGGATGTCACAGACAAGAGACCATGATAACGCTGATGTCGTTCAAGAAAATGACAATTTTTTATTTATTTATTTATAAATATACGGAAGCTCGTGCATTTTAGTCAAGGCACAAAGGTCACTAGGGGCACTTGAAATTCAATACTCAATATTAAATTTGTAATAAACCTATATATATATTCAAAGTTTAAGCTCATTTTGACTAAACAAAGTAATCACAAAACAAAGCTTGGTATCATTTGCTCTAACCCCAACAATATGTTTCCGGAAATAATCACAGCAGCTCTATAACCTACTACTTACCAATTTGTTCAAAAAATTTAAGAAAACTGATGTCAAAAGTCCAGTCAATTATGAGACGTAATGAGAATTCAATATTAAAATTTTAAAATATTAAAAGTAAAAGGAATACAACAAGTAGACAAATAAACAAAATTCAATAATCAGCAATAACAAGAAAGCTACATACGTAATTTGTGAACTTTATGTGACTTCAAAATATTGAACAAGTCTTACAGTCTTTCTTGACTAAGTAAAGACAAAAAAAAAGTGAACAGAAACAACAATGATAGAAGTCTCAGTTTAAGACAGGACACTAATCATCCAAAGCCAAATATGCAACAGATCCTAGATCCTAACTTACATGAATACCCAATTATATAATGGTATTGAAAACAACAATTGTTAAATTGGAAAAAAATGGTCATGAAGCAGCAAGGAAACAGCGACTTTGGTAAGAAATTAACTCTCAAAAAGACTAAAGGAAATATGTTCAATAACTACACAATACAAATTGAAGAGTCATACCTGAAACTTATATAAAGAGGTAGTAATATTCTATATACTTCTCATATACACTTCTCTTCAAATAGATGAGCATAGCCTTCTTCCAAAGCTATCCATTAACAAGAAAGCACAAACAATCCCCATGCTCTATCCCAATCCAAATTCTCTTCATCGACAAGAACTCTCATGAGTTCAGCTATGGCAAGTGATGGATGAGTATCATTCAACTGTAGAGCAACCTGAATAAGATGGAGAAACATAAACTTACGAGCATAACAAACAAGACAAATTCATATTACCATATTAATGGAAGAAAATACATCTAGATCCCAAATACGAAATCTAAAAGGTAAATTATTGTTATGATCAGTAAACAGTGCAATTCAAGAAATATCCACATCCAGCTGGGCACAAATAAGAACAACAATAACAAAGAAAAAAATCAATCAGAAACGAACAGAGAAAAAGAAGCTGGCATAACATTACATGGTTGTTGAGTTCATATGGTTACAAGGAAATTAAAAAATACACTAATTATATAGGAATTAGAACCTTCTCTGGAAACTCATCAAAGTTATTGTGACCATCTTTGAATCTTCGAATGATGTCCTGTGTGGATGCTGAGACAAAGAAATATTGTTGCTTCAATCTAAGTTCCTTCCCTTGAACATTTTAAAACTCAGAATAAAAGTGAATAATAAGTAACAAAGAATCCATTTCCAGAGAAATATAAGCGATAGATGAATAAACCTAATGAGAGCGGTCATCAGGATACAAGACGCTACTTATTGTTTCTGCTTTCTGGACAATAACATTTAATACCTCTCTTCAAATGACTCAATAACATCAGAGCATGACTGGAGATTCTCCAAAGGCTCCCAGGTGTTAGCTGTCTCTGGCCAACCACGCCTTACAAAGCAAATAACGTTAAGTACAAATATTCCATTAACAGATTAGATTTGACATATACAGGTAAAAGAACAAGAAATGCAAAGTTAAGTAAAAGGAGAAAGAGGAAGAGGGTTGGGATACGCACCATTTGATGAGGTACTGAAGCTGACCCTATTGTTGGTTTTGGTTTTGGAAAACAAAGGAAAAGACTTTTAGGGATAATCAAGAAAGTAAAGCAAACCCACGAAAGTATTGAAGAGAAGGGTATAGAAAAAGTACCTTGCGGACCCTTTTACGGCGAATGGCTTCGATTTCGTAGAAGCCGTCGTCAAGCTTAGGACGCTCAGTGTTTTCATTAGCATCATCATTATCAGCTTCATCATCGTCTTCATCGTCCTCGTCTTCGTTGTTTTCAGCATCTTGAGTATCCGGTTGGGGCTGGGCATCGTGGAGTTTTAGATGGGCATCTTGCTGTTCAAGAGAAAGAGGGAAAAGAGAAGGGTCGGGCTGAGACAAGGAGCCATTGGGTGTTGGGTTAGTGTCGGAATCTCCGCCTAAATTTGAGTCCCAGCTCTAAGAGGGAGAGAGAGAAGACAACCAGAGCATTTTTTTTTATGTCCGAAAGGATTAAATGATAAAGTATATATTATTATGATTTTGTTTTTACTAGTAGTTAGAATTAATTTAATTTTAATTTTTGTTTTTGTAATGTTTATTTGTTTTTAAGATTTGTACCTTTGTTAAAAATAATATGACATGCTAAAAATAAGTAAGATGATATGTAGGATATTTTTAACACATCATCACACCACTCAGCATCATTTTTATTAAAAATTAAAATAATAAGAGAGAAATATTGGCGCCAAATGCAAAAAAATTTCCCTCCAGTATATGTGTAGGGTAACACTCTTTACTTACCCATATTATTAGTAGATAATCATCCTTCTAAAATATTATAATATTGGCAATATTTACCTACCAATAAATCTTACGAATAAATATTAGTGGGTAAAGGTTCCCTTTACCTACCAATATATATTGGTAGGTAAAATATTGGTAGGTAAATATCAGATTTCTTGTGGTGATTGATATGCTTTTAATAACTTATAATTTAAAAATAGTATGAGACAGAAAAATAATGTAATAGAAACTCCATATGAAAGTGGTTTTTTAATTTAAAATTACTAAAATAAAAAATATCTAATAAATATAGCTTATAAAAATATTTTTTGAACAAAAAATAATATTTAAGAATTAAATATTGTTTATTTCATTATCATATTAACTTATTTCAAATATTTTTATTTTGAGTAATATATAATAAATAAGTTTATTGCAAAAAAATTTCAAAACGATATTTTTAGAAAAAGCTAAAAGTTAGGTTTTGCCAACTTTAGCTTCTAACTGTAGCTTCTATACAAAATTTTCAATAAGCTATTTTCTGACACCTAAGTCTCATAACCAACCAAGACTTAGCCTTTCCTGAAGGTTTCACTCGTGCATCGCTAGCCACGACCCAGAGAAACAACAAGGGGACCCACGGTCTCATAATCATGGGAAAGTGGACACATATCTCCACTCCCAATGATCGTGTACCAAACCACGATCCCCACTCTTACTGATCATGTAACAGCCACTGGGTACTATAAATAAAGGACCCAGGGCTTCATTTCATGGGTTCTTTTTCGAGACTTTTTGAATCAATCTTTTAGGACGAACTTGTGATGAGTGAACGCCGAGTTTATATTTGTAATTGTCCATCGAGCAATTTAATACTAAAAACTAACTGGATTAGGTTATTACTGTTCATAAGAACATGGATGAACCACTATAAATTCTTGTGTGTTTTGTTATAAGATATTAGTACTCTGCCGTATATTTACATTTGTATCATTCAAAAGGTGTCGTATATCATACATACGACCGTTGGCCAATTTCATAGGTCAACATTTTGGTGCTTTCATTGTGAGTACGAAATCAAGAAACACACTTTCATCAGTTTTTACGATGCCTCCAAAATCCAGTCAGATGAAGAAGACGGTTCCTAGGGATTCAACCTCTCAGGATCCCATCGATTCCATGAATGAACCTCAGGTAGAGGTTGAAGATCAATCTGAAGCAGAGAATCCACAAGATGCTCCCCAGGAGGAGATGGCTCAATTTCTGGCGAGGTAGGAGGTCTTTGCTGTAGACATTGCCCTCCAGAAGGCAGTTATGGAACAACAATGGCAGGAGATTGATGAGCAGGTCCAGAGGATGACCCAGAGGGAGCGAGAAGCTAACTGGAGACACCAGGCAGCGGTTGTGGCACTGGAGTCGGCTACCCAGTTAGCCCGACGAACGCTGAAGTTGCTGCTCAGGCGATGAGGGAGACTCTGGCTAAGGCAGCAGAAATGCGAGATAGTAGCAATAGGGAGGAGTCGAACTCCAAGGACGCTCTCACAGCCACTTTCCCAAAGACAGGATGAGGAGGTGCAGTCCAAGACTGCCTCCTCCATGACTAAAAAGAACAACACTTCCTCCCAAAGTAAAAGGGTTACCATCCCGAAGGCCCCCTTCCAGGGGGACAGGCGAAATGGCACAGACATGTGAAAGACATGACAGATACGAGAATGGTCGATCAAAGTCTTAAAGTCACAGAGGAGGGGCTCGGGGGCAGGATCGCACCGACAAGAACAAGGTAGACCTACCACCTTTATATCCCCAGTCTCGCAAGGGAAAGGAACCGATGAACAACACCAATATCGTGTTCGATAGGCTCGGGAAAGATGCACAACCTCAAGATCTGAGGGATATCATCAACAGGAGAACCAGCACTCAGGAGGGGGTACTGGGGACTTCTACCCCACCTGGAGTAGCGATCCCACCAGCAATGCAGGTCTAGATAGATGCACTCACCACAGCAGTTCAGGGACTGACAAAGAATCCTTCTGATATCGAGCTAGCTCATAGGAGTGGGAGTCCTTTTAGTGCCAAGATCCAAGCTGCTCAACCATCACTAAAGTACAAGACCCCGAAGCTTCCAACGTACACTGGGAAGGAGGACCCAATGTGACACATTGGAAAGTTCGAAGACTAGATGGCGTTACTCGGTGTGGAGCACAACTATAGGTGTAGGGTATTCCCTACCACTATCTCTGACTCTACTCAAGAATGGTATTGGAAGTTCAAACCTGGATCCATCACTTCCTGGGAGCAAATCAAGAAGGAATTTTGCAAAGTCTTGAGTGTCGGACGGATTCAACCAGCTTATGCCAATCAGCTAGCTGACATCAAGCAAGGGAATGATGAATCCTTAAAGGACTACATCCAGAGATTCATGAGAGAAGCAACCAAGCATCCATGGTAGGAGATGAAGGGAAGTTCGTTTCCATCTCCGCAGGAATCATTTATCATAGTCCCTTGTGGGATAGCATCCACAAGAACCCATCAACACCTTGCAGGAGTTCCTAGACCGAGCAGACAAATACATGAGCTAGATGACGCTATCATGAAGGAAGAGAAAGGCATAAACCATCTAACCACTACCAAGACAAGCAAGAACATCGCAAACCCTCAAGCCAGCAATGGGGGCAATGGTAAGAAGAGGAGTACCTCAGGGGCCGAGTAGAATGGAGAAAAAAAGCGAAGTCAACACCGACCGACAAACAACCTAAACACCAACCCTACCAGCCCAGGTTCACAAACTATAATGTCCTGACTGCAACAAGCGTTGAGACTTATTATTTTTAAATAATTATTATGGTAAAATATCTCAAAAATATCCTATTTTAATTTTTTTTAATTATTTATTTTATTTTAAGTGTTTAAAAACTACTATTAAATATAAGAATATTTTCTAAAATATAAGAATACTCCGTTAAAATTAATAATAAAAAATAAAAAACTGTTAAAACAAAGAATTTCCGTTATATACACTTATTATATAGAAGAGAGATATATGTATATATATTGTCGATCACTTTATAAAGTAGACATCATATCCAAGTCATTCGTGTACTATATAAATATAGGACAATTCTCCTATAGGGGCTTCACTTTAAGCCCTACCGGTGGGGCTTTCAGTGTTCTCGACATTTGAATAGTTTTTGGCACAATTTTTTTTTATGACTGTGTATATTGTAGCTATTTAGAGCATCGTTGCGATTTTAAAAAAATTCTGAATATTTTACAGTACCGAAAACTAGATTCAAACATGTTGCACGCATAACTATTCAAAATTATAAATGAATAGTAGTTCACTGTCATTGCCACCATTTTTTTTTCTTTCCCCATTTTGAAAATGTTTGAATAGTTCTTATATATAAACAAGAAATTTCTTATAAAGATACTTCAATATGGAAAGTCAACCACCACATATATATATATATGTATATATATATTATCGATCGCTTATTAAAGTAGACATCAAACACAAGTCATTCGTGTACTATATAAATATATATTTTTTTTTTAAGAAAAATTAATTCTAGACGAAAAGTCTTTGTTGAGACTTTATGTATTGAACTATGCTTCGTTTTGAGTTATAAATGGGAGACTTTGTTGGTCTAGATATCCACACATCGATTTTGATTATGTAAATTCGTTAAATAGTTCATATATATAAATATAATTGGAGAATATAAGAATTATTGTTACATTGATAAATGAATAAATAAATGTTCACATCACATTTATAAATGAACAATATTGACTATCGTATTAGTCACTTTTCCTTGTCTTCTTTCCCATGGAATACTCTGCTAGGTTAAAGACCCTTTAGTCACCCCACTTGTTGTTCTAATACTCTTGAAGTCATTAATTAGTTCCACATGAGAAAAGTCTCTCTCTCACACGTCGACAGTTGACACTAAGCTAAGATTTGAATAGTTTTACTTCAAAATAATGCTGCCCTAGCTAATTGATTCTCATATTATTATTATCATTAGTATTCATAATTTGTCTATTAAATATATTGTAATATATCTTAAAGAGTATTATCTTTTTTGAGTTACAAATGGTTGAGAAATTGTTGGTCTATGTCGGCCCTTATGCTTTACGTAATTCAGTAAATTTATGAATTATATGTCTGAAGAACAATTTGTTTATAATTTAGTTAAACATTTAATATGTATATAAGTTTATATGATTAATGAATTATAAATATCATAAATAAAATGTTCTCTACAATCAATGTATGGGACGACTATATATATATATATATATCTTCTATATAAAAGGTATGTAGATAATGAATTTTTTTTATTTTAATGGTTTTTTATTTATTTATTTTCATTAACTTTAACCAGATATTCTTATATTTAAATGTAAATTGTAAATATGATCCTTAAACTTAAATAAAATTAAATAAATAAATAATTAAACAAATTAAAAGATGATATTTTTGATATATTTTACAATGATAATTATTTAAAAATAATAAAACCATATATTTTATAACTTAAATAAAATTTAATTACCAAATTCAAAATCTATAACAAACATAAACTTAAACAAAAATAACTAAATAAATTAAAATATAATATTTTTAAGATATTTTTTGATAATTTAAATAATTAAATCATATTTATTTAAAAATAATAATGGCATACATATCATTTTTTTTTTTAGCTTATAAATTTGTGTGATAGTTTATTTTTTATCAAGTTATTGAAGCTCTTTTTTTCATCAAAAAAACATTGTGAGATACATTAGAAACTAAAAATAGTTGATGCAATTATATTATTGTCTACACTATGACTTTTTCAATTCTTATTTTTTTTCTATTATTAATTTCCTTTTAAATATTATTATATTTTATATATATGTCATGTAGCTATGTAAATATATATATATATGTCAACGTTGTATTTAGATGTCATATATGTAAAGATTATTGATATAAATATTTATATATACTATATAACTATAATTCATTTTATTTTTTTAAAATTATCGACATTGTTTACAACTTTAAAACTAAGCAAACGTGAAGTTTAAGTTTCATTAAATTTTATTTAGTTATAAAACATATGATTTTATTATTTTTAAATAATTATCATTGTAAAATATCTTAAAAAAATAGCTTATTTTAATTTTTTTAGTTGTTTGTTTATATAGTTTTATCTAAGTTTAAGTCATGTTTACAATCTACCGTTAAATATAAGAATATTCAGTTAAAGTTAACGAAAAAAAATAAAAATTGTTAAAACCAAAAATTTCTGATATCTACACAAAATTTTTATATAGAGGAGATATTACTATCTCCATCAAAAGTGAATTGCAGACGCAATTAATCTGTGCAGAAATTTATTGGATTGGATGTTAGATGGTAGATGGTAGATGGTAAATTACACAAGAACTTAGATGAGAATCATCAAAATTTAATTTCTAGTTCGATTTAATATATCGGATGAGAAAATAGTATCAAAATGTAGTATTTTAAATTTATATTTTGATAATGTTACCTTAAAACACTTGTTCAAATAATATGACTCAAAACGTGTGGGGCGTCCTCCAAGCTCTTGTCACCTTCAAGCAGGGCCTTGTTGATCTAGCCTTCCAAGTCGATCATCTAACACACCTTCAAAAGCATGTCACATTTCACAAACACTCTAAAGCGCGACATGCTCCATTCAGTTGGAGCCTTCTTTGAACTCTATTTTGATGTCTGTGTTTGAGACTGAACAAGTCCCCCTTCTTCGAAAATTTTTGTTTGCTGTTGTGACACCATGCCCATCTGTTTGGCCTAATTGAGTTTGGTATGCAGCTGGTGTGGCTCATTTGTCCTGGCAGTTTGGGCCTCAGCTATCCCAATTGTTGGTATTAAATAAGAAAATTTCATAATACGCAGCGGAATGTATAGAGAATAGGATCTTTTTTTTAAACAATCATTAATACCAGCCAAGATCATACATATAGAGATATGGCTGCAGTCAAAGAAGGCAAGACCACAGACTTCTCTATAACAGGACAAGGGTTCTTGAAATATAAAGGTTGGGTATGCGTGCCGAATAACCATGAAATTAAGATGAATATTTTAGAAGATGCGTACACTACCCCATACTTTGTTCACCCTGGATCTACCAAGAAGACTCATGACCTTAAGGCACTAAATTGGTGGCAGCCGGGAATGAAGAAAGATGTAGCAGAGTATGTGTCCAAATGTCTAATATGCTAGAAGTAAAGGCGGAACATCAGCAACCCACAAGCTTATTTGTAACGACCCAACTATTCTAGACTTTTGACCATTAATGACTACTATACTAATCTTAAGAAAACGTACATATGAAATAACCATAACTTAATTTAAAAACTGCAAAGTAAAGGTTAAATACATAAAAATTCATTTAGGATGTGGGATCCCATTGTTTTGAAAAAAAAACATAACTTAAATAAATTGGTTACAAAATTAAGTGCGAAAAATAATACATAGAAATCATAACTAAAAGACTTAAAAACTTCATCCTCGAATCGAACGCGCAATCCACCGATTCCATCCTGCCTCAATACACATCCTCAAGCTGCCAAGAATCTTTCCGCCGCCATAACTATTTTCCTGCACATATAAACATAAAGGAATGAGCCTAATGCCCAGCAATGAAAAACTACTAACCACATAAACATACACATAAAATCATATCATAACATATACTATATAAGACTATACTAATAATGGCCATTATGACATGTGATAAATCATCTACGTCCCCTGTCTAATATTTGAGGTAGATTAGATCACATGTAGTGTATGATAACCCATCTACGTCCCCTGTCTAATATTTGAGGTAGGGTAAATCATTACATAAAATATAAAAACATAAACTTATCGTTTAGATAGAATAATTAAGAATGTGGCATTCGTCACATGTATGTTTATTAAGGATAGGATTTTAGATGAATAAATTTATCAAGGATCTCGTATTACTCAGTCAAAGTGGTTTAAACAACTTCAAGTGTGCAAAAACGTGTTTAATATATCAGTGTAAGCCGATATATCGCAGCTATAGGGGCTGATATATTGCCTATGTTGATATGGAAAATAAGTCGACTTTGCACGAGCGAAACCACAGAGCCTAGGGAATATGGGGCAGGTGATATATCGACTATAAGAGGCGATATATCGGCTCCACCTGCATATTTTGAAACTCCGTGGAATCCAAGCTAGTAACAACTGTCAACAACTTGGACTTACTCTAGAACGATTTTGACCAAGTTCTGGGCATCTGTTGAGCAGAAAACTCCATTTTTTTCTTTTTAATGGGAGTTAGTTTCACTCCTTGAACTTTATAAATAGGAGCCTTCATTTAGCCATTTGCATCATCTTTCAAAAACTTTTCAGAGCCTCCAAGCTGCTAAATTCGTTCTAGAAAGAAACACTAGGATTTTGGAGTTGGAAGCTTTCAAATCTAAGCTTTTATAAACACATGGGAAGTAAGTTGGAGT
Organism: Humulus lupulus; assembly: GCF_963169125.1. Lineage (NCBI taxonomy): Eukaryota > Viridiplantae > Streptophyta > Magnoliopsida > Rosales > Cannabaceae > Humulus > Humulus lupulus. The sequence continues at coordinate 7,821,159 of NC_084798.1, forward strand.
GTGATTTTGGTATTGAGGTGTTGATCAAAGTTCTAAGCTATCCAAGGTACTCTTAATCCTCAAGTTTAGTTCATTACGATTCCTCTTGTTCTTTTCTTTTACCTCAAATCCTAACTTGTTATAATGGCTTTTGGTTAGGTGTTTGATTTTTTTGAAAGTTAAGGTTTTCGGTAAGTTCTTGTCTTGATGGTTTAGATATTCTTTTCATCTTCTTTTCTTTAGGAAACATATGGTTTTGCTGTTTGGTTTTAGGAGTTTCCAATCGTGTACTTGTCTCCAATATACCCCAGTTTTGGTAAGGAAAATAAGTTAGATTTTATGTATGTATGTATGTATGTATGTATGTATGTATGTATGTATGTATGTATGTATGTATGTATGTATGTATGTATGTATGTATGTTGTTTTTATGTCTTTTAGTCGCTTGGAAAAAATGGTTGCTTAGATAGCAAATCCCGAGATTTTTATCATTATCGTAGATTATAGTTGTGTCTAAACCTACATCTAAATAGTAGTAAGATGACTATAGATGGTTTATATCACATACTACCGTAATGTGTTAATGACCATTAATATTGTCATCCATTTTTATGTTTTATGTTTAATAGTTTTTCCTTATCGGGCATTAGGCTCATCAATTCCTTTTTATTTAGATGGTGCAAGTAAATGAACATGGAAGGCGGGACAGATCCTAGGTGGCTTTGGCATGTGTATTGGGAGAGGACTAAAGGAATGGACCAATGGAATCGATTGAGAATGACGTTGACATTTGAGTCTTTTATTTATGTATTTATGATTTCCCCATTTAGCATTTGAACATTTATAATAAATGTTTAATTTTTTTTATGATTTTATGTATAAACAATGAGATCCCGTATTTTGGATTTTCTATAATAAAGTTCTATTATTTTTTGTATATATCCAAAAGATAGTAGTATGTCTTAGTAGTTTTTAAAGGTCCGATGTCTTTAAGTTAGTCGGGTCTTTATAGATGGTGTATATTTTGTGCCAAATTTGGCCCAAAATATGTGTCAATGTTATATTTGGCCAACTTTTTACATTTTTACTCCAATGCATAAGGTGCAAACTTGCTAATAAAAAAAAAGTTAATACAGTTATTAATGCTTATTAAAAATATACAACACAACTATTTTTTTATTAAAATATAAATTAAAAATTAAAATCATTTTTCAATTAATAAATCATATTAATGAGTGACAAATGTGTAATTAAAAAAAGTGATATTTATTTTGTGTCATATTTGATCCATGCTATATTTTGTGTTAAATTTGATACATTTTTTAGCATGTGCTAAATTTAGTACACATTTTAGACCTTCGAGTTCCATTTTATGATGATCAGCTAAAAAATAGCTATACACCACCTTTATAGCACTCCATTAGTCATGCTCTAACTTAGTAGCATGACTAAAAGCGTTGGGACAAGGTCATCTCCCTTTTATCTGCATTTGGTAGTATTTATGGCCTACCACACAATACCTCACACAACACTAGGCCAAATGGCAAACAAAAGTAACACATATATAAATTCGTTGTTGGCATATAAATTTGTTAAATAACTCTTATATAAATTTAATTGGATAAAGAAATATTACTACATGGAAACATAATATTTAGTTTAATTAGGTGTCGCATCATAAATAAATGCTCGAAATTATAAAAATTAATAATTGACTATCTTCGTCGCCACTTTTCTTTGTCTTCTTTCTGACGGAATAGTTTATATATATATAAACAAGACATTAAAATTAAGAAATTTCATAGAACTAGACTTTATAGTTTATGGAAAGTGATCATGTCTGTTGTCGCTTTATAAAGTACACATCAAACGAAACAACACGTTATGACTATATTTGATTACTCTTAACTCTATTCAATTAATTCAAAGAAGAAATAAAATCTCTAAATTATAGTTGACTGTACATGGAAATGAATATGCATAAATTTTATTGGATTGAATGTTAGAGATGAAATGTACTAAGATAAGATGAGAATTTTTAAATTTGAAATTCTAATTAGATTATTGTATTAAATGAGAATTTATAATGTTTCCATTCTAAGGCTTATTTTAAAATTATGTTTATATATATTTCATTTCTATGATATATAATTTTTTTTTATGTAATTTTTGTATATGGGTACGTGTACTACCAGAAAACATGTTTCAAACAATACCAAAAAATATTATGAAATACATATCATAAAACGTTTTGATGTCTTAAGAAAAATGATGCCATCATATATCGGAGTAGTTGCATAACACTTTTTCATAAAGAGAAGTGTTATTACAATGTTTCCTTTTTGTTGTTTATATGATAGTTTATACAACACTTTTTTTCCTTACAAACAACGTAACTAAAAAAAGCGATTGCATATGATCATATATATGATCTTGTTTAGAACCCAAAATCCAAATTATTTCACCAATACAACTACTCATAATAATCTTTCTCCGCAACACTACATGATATATAAATTATAAATCTAGTTAACCATGCATAATATTCCATTATTTTTACTCTCTTATTTTGGAGAAAAAGGTTGTAGATGAGTTGAGTTGATACAGAGTTAGTTGAAATGACTCATACTTCCCGAATTGAAGTGCCCATAACAATTGATGGAGTTGTCGAGATGAATTATCAACATCATTCATAAATAAATGTTCAAAATTATAAATGAATTGTAGTTTACTGTCATTGTCACCATTTTTTTTTCTCTTCCCCATTTTGAGGTTGTTTGAATAGTTCTTATATATAAACAAGAAATTTCTTAGAAACATACTTCAATATGGAAAGTGAACCACCACACATATAAACTGCAAAATATATATATATATATTTTGCACAAACAACGTGCAATATATATATACTAGATACAAGCAATATATATATATCTAGTTTTATATATATATATATACTAGATACAAACATGTGCAACATTTTTTTGGTTTTATTTATAAAATTTATTAATTATTTTTATTAAATTTATATTAATGTCATATAAATTTTGAAATAAATATCCTATTTTAATTAAATAATTTATTTATTTTTGTTTAATTTTATGTTTGTTCTAATTTTTTAATTTGGGTGTGATAATAAGAGATTATTTATTATATTTTTAATATAATATTAAATATTATACGTGAATTTTAAATTTAAGTTTCTTCCTAGTTTTTTTTGTAAAAGTAATTTGTTGCTAATTCACAATAGATTATATTATAGGTTTAATGTGATATTATTCTAATAATTGAATTTAAGTTTAATTAAATTTTATTTAACTTATAAAACGTATGATTTTATTATTTTTAAATAATTATCCTTGTAAAATATCTCTAAAATATCATATTTTAATTTGTTTAATTATATATTATTTAAAAATATTTATTATTGTAAAATATCTAAAAAATATCCTATTTTAATTAATTTAATTATTTATTATTTTTAAATAATTATTATGGTAAAATATCTCAAAAATATCCTATTTTAATTTTTTTAATTATTTAATTATAGGGGGTGTTTGTTTTGAGTAGTTGAGTTGCCTTAGAAAGTGTAGAGGGACTTAGGATGAAAGTAATATTAAACTCTTGTGTACAAAATGATTCACTTTACCCTTAAAATACATGTGGGGCTCACACAAATTATTAACTTTGCCCTCTTAAAATTTGAACCAAACATAGGAAGGGATTTAGATTCACATTCCCACATTTACTTTACCTCATACCAAACAACCCCTTGAGTGTTTACAAATTACTGTTAAATATAATAATAATATTATGTTAAATATAAGAATATTCTGTTAAAATTAACAATAAAAAAATAAAAAATTGTTAAAACTAAAAATTTCTGTTATCTACACACTTATTATAATAGAAGAGATATATGTATATATATATATATATTGTCTCTCGCTTTATAAAGTAGACATCAAATACAAGTCATTCGTGTACTATATAAATATATATATATATATATAGGACAATTCTTTTATAGGGGCTTCACTTTAAGCCCTACCGGTGGGGCTCTCAGTATTCTCGACCTTTGAACAGTTTTCGGTGGAATTTTTTTTATGACTGTGTATATTGTAGCTATTTAGAGCATCAACGCAATTTTCAGAAAATTCTGAATGGTTTACAGTACTGAAAACTAGGTTCAAATATGTTGTTGCACGCATGACTAATTTTTTTTATGCGCGTGGAAAACAATATGTTTGAACCTAGTTTTCGGTACTGTAAATTATTTAGAATTTTCTGAAAATTTGCAGAATATTCTAAACAACTACAATATACACGGTTATAGAAAAATATCGTACCAAAAACTGTTCACGGGTCGAGAACAGTGAAAAGTCCCACCAATAGGGCTTAACGTGAAGCCCCTATAAAAAATTTGTCCTATATACGCAAAGTCTTTGTTAGAGACTTTATGTATTGAATTATACTTTGTTTTGAGAGTTATAAATGGGAGACTTTGTTGGTCTAGATATCCACACATCGATTTTGATTATGTAAATTCGTTAAATAGTTCATATATATAAATTTAATTGGACAATATAAGAATTATTGTTACATTTATAAATGAATAATTCACTATCGTCTTAGTCACTTTTCCTTGTCTTCTTTCCCATGGAATAGTCTGCTAGGTGAAAGACCCTTTAGTCACCCCACTTGTTCTAATACTCTTGAAGTCATTAATTATAAATATCATAAATAAAAATTACAATCAATGTATGGGACCACTAGATATATCTCTTTTATATAAAAAGTATATAGACAACAAAAATTATTGGTTTTACCGGTTTATTTTTCATTAACTTTAACGGAATAGTCTTATATCCCTTCTATGTTTTGTAAATGCGCTAAGATCACTCTTGGAGATTGCTATCAATTATTTTGCTTTTCTAATTTTTTTTTTTTTTTGAATTTATGAACTGTGTACTTACAAAATAGCTTTGGATGATCTCACAAGATGGACTGGAGCTATGGCGGTTTGAAATTTCAAGAGCTTAAGTTCAAGTGCTAAAAGCATATCAGTTTATTTGTAATTTTTAAATTATCTAGATGCTTTATAAATTTACTATTTTGTAATTTTTTTTGTCGTGTGATTTTATTATTTTTTTATTTTTGGAAGATGAACAATCCACGAAAAATAAAACTTGTGTTTTTTAAATTATAAGGTTTTATTTTTTCATCTACAACATATGTGATATCCATTTTTCTGGAAGGACGATTTCATAATTTTTCTATTGTGTGCATCTTTGCCTTTTTTTTTTCTTTTCCTTTGATGGAATATTGGATATGTATGATTTCCAATGGCAATAAAATTTATAGTTTCTCATGTTTGAGTATTTTTGTGGAATCACAGCATGAGAATAATGTCAAGTGAATAAATAACAGTTCGGGTTAAGTTGTTATTTATTTAATTAAAAATTATTATTATTATGGGCATAATAGTAATAATAATATGCTTGAAATTATTTTATCATCTTATGTGTAATTTTTAGTTTGCCTTAATATTATTATTATTTAATTGAATTAAATAATAATAACTAATTGAATTTTTGAAAAGACCATAATACCCTCAAGTTTGGGATTGGTTCAAGGGACATTTTAGAGACTTTATTTTTCTGATTTAACATGATTAAATATTCATAAAATTGGTCAAATTTTCTAAATTTAATTGTGGAACATTAGTTTATTATTTATTTTAAAAAACTATAAAGAATTCCTTGAAAAAATGATCTTACCACTTCAAAACGCTAACTTCCTTTCTAAATATTTTTAAAACGTGTTTACTGGAAGCAAACAAAGGGTCGAAGAGAGAAAAGGTAGTTATCGTTTTTTTTTAAAAAAAAAAAGAGAAGAAATTTTTGAGTTCTTGCATTTGGGAAAATTTGGGTGTATTGAACATCCAAACATATATGTAATAATGACATAAGATATAAATATATGTTACACCCAGATTTTGAGACCTGAGATTGTGACCTGAAAAGTTGGACTCATCAAGTGTGAGCTCGAGATATATAAAATGCATGTTCGCGGTCCAGATGTCAAAACCTCGAAGCAAGACGGGTAACCTTGAGATCCTTTCTAAGCTCGAAAGAATATACCATCAGGATACATCTGTTGTCGGGTGTCTTCGGATCGAGTAGTCCGAGCTTAAAGAGTACAAGCTCGAAATGTAACAGCCTCGATGGTATTTATCTGCTCATAGCTGGTCTTGGAATAAGGCATTTAGTTCGTAACTTATCCGTAAACCTTGACTGACATGATGCTGGTTGCTAACCTCGAAGATTTGATGAGTCATCTGATGTAACGCGTTCCGTATGTTTAAAGATACTTATTGTTGTAACATCCCAACATTAAAGGGATATTAACAATTCTGTTACACGTTACCTGGTCTTCAAGGGACGTTTCCTTGTATATAGGAGTTACAGTATTTAATATCATTATTTTAATTAATAAGCAGAAGTATCTTCTCGAAATATGTGGGAATGAACTCTGAGAATTCTCTATAAATAGAGACTTCATGAACATTTGTAAAGGAGGGATCTTCGGATATCTTGGGAGAAACTCTGGAGAATTCATCTTTGAAGGATTTCCAGAAAACTCCAAGTTTAAATAAAATAGACTCGTGGACTAGGCATTTGCTGTGGCTACGGCTGCGGTGAATGCTGAGGCTGTAATATCCGTTTTCTCGAAAGGGTCATTTTGTAATTTTTCCACTGAGAGTATTTTTTCATTTTACATATTTACGGGTTTAAATATATATGGATTCCAATGATAACAAAGATTCTCGAGTTCTTATGTTTGAGAATCTAGAATGAGATTCAAATCTCGGCATGTGCATAATGCCTAATAAATAATTAATTATGTGGGTTAATTTAATTATTTATTTATGTTGTGAATGTTATTATTATTATGAGCATAATAATATTAATAACATGATATTAATTCATTTTATTTTATTATACGGTTTATTGCATTATTATTTAAATTGATTAAATAATAGTAATTGCATGTAATTATGAAATGACCATAATGTCCCCGTGTTTGAATTTAGTTGAGGGGCATTTAAATGACATTAGAATATGATTTCAAATGCGATTAACTGATTAAATTCGAAATTTAAATCAGTTATAATAATATCACAATTTATTTTATTTTATTTTAAAAGAAATACAAGAAATTCCTTAAGCATAGGGTTAGAATCGGTCAACAACAACCAAGTGGTTAAGCCTTCATTTCTTTTTGTTTACGCACGATTTAGAGGGCCTCTCAACAGTTCAAAATCATGGGAAGAGAGGGAGAGTCGCACTAGTGGAAGAAAATAGACGTTCTTGAATTTTCTAGAGAGAGATAGGGAGAATTCGGGTTTGCGAGCTCTAGAAAATTTCTGGGTGGTTTTGAGTGTTTGAAATATCTTTCCTATGATCTAAAGAATATTTTTGATGTGACAAGAGGGGCTAGAAATGTCGTTTTCAAAAATCACAAGTTTTCACCATTAAAGTGGGTGTTCTTGAATAATTTCGGATCTAAGAGAACATGGGAGGTTCCGGGTTTGTTTGAAGTGTTTAGAAAGCTTAGAGGGACCCTAAAAAGTGTTTTGGACGTGAAGAAATTGTTCAAAAAGCTCTGAAACAAAATCTTGTATTTTGACCACCATTTTTGGCGATACACCGGCGACGGGGAAGACAACCATGATCCGGCCATCATGGGTCGATTTTCTTGAGCTCCAAGGGTTATTTGAGGTGCTGGGATCTTTGGGAACAAATTCCAACCGGTTAGGAGTGTCAAAAACAAGTGGAAAGAGGAGTTAGAATCTCGCCGGCGACGGCGATGGAGGTTTTTTCCTTTATTTTTGAATCCTAAAAATTAGTACATTAATTTTAGAGGATTTTCCAACTGGTTTGGTATTTTTCTGATTTTTCTTTGAATTACTATGATTTATTTAAGTTTAAATATAGATTAATTATGAAAAATATTTTTATTACTCAGAAAAATATTATTTTATGTTTGAATGAATTCTGTATGATTTAGAATTGTTTTGTATGTTTAGATTTAAGTTTTGATTGTATTTGATCATTTTCTTCAATTATTTGCTTTTTTTTTTTTTGATGAATCATCAAGTTTTTCATTACTCCAATAACAACTATACAAGCTAATAGCATCTTCAATGGAAGACCTAATAATAGCAAAATCTATACAAATATGTGAACTGTTAGAAAATATCCCTCTTTACACCATTAGTTTTATAAGGCCAAGAACCATTCTATTTCTAGTGTATTGACATGTTGGGGCCAAACACATCTAACTCTGTACTTTATATCTTCCTTAATCTTCTTTACAATCATATCTACTGTCATCACCTTCGAGTTCCAGAGAAGTTCATTTCTGGCATGTCAGACTTGGTAAACCAAAGCTGCAAGTGCAGCGGAATAGCATTGTTTCTTGAACTTACTTATTTTGGCTCTTTCTAACCACCTGAGAAGACTACCCAGATGCCTTGATTCAGCTCCCCATCTAAGCCAGTTCTTCACTTGCTGAAGGCAAAGCCAAGCTAAAGAGCAATCGAAAAATAAATGCTCCTCTGTTTCTGTGTGATGCCGACAGAACAAGCAATGAGATTCATCTATTAAGTTATAGTTCTTTAGCTTTTCCCTTTTTCTCAACCGATTCTGAACAGCAATCCAGAACACCAAACTATGTCTTGGCAGGTTAAGAATTATTTGCTTTTAAATATGTGATTTAAGAAAATAAATGTGGAAAAATTATTTAAAGTGTTATCCCCAAAAAATGGAGATCGATGACGTGATAATAGAGGTGACAAGTGGCAGTACATGGTCCGTAAAAGACACATTAATAAGTCAATAAATATATTGGCTCCTCAGAGTTGTGATAAAGTGACTTGGCTTAGGAGTAGCTCAGTAAGCCATGTTAGACCAGAGATGTGGCATGCTAGACCAGAGAGCCATGTTAGATCAGAGACATAGCATGCTAGACCAGAGTGCCATGTTAGACGAGAGATATGGCATGCTAGACCAGAGTGTCATGCTAGACGAGAGATATGGCATGCTAGACCAGAGTGCCATGTTAGACCAGAGGAGTGCGTGTCCTACCAGCCAAGTGCGTGACTGTCCAGTAGAGGTATGGCCGACCAGAAGGTGATATTCATCAACCAGGTGAAACAGACTACGTCAAGATTCCCAAAAATGGCTTCAACAAGAATTGGTCTTAGCATACAGGGGAATCTCTCATTCTTCCCACAAATTGGGTGTTCTGTTACATTTTGAATATTTTTGTAATTTAAATATAATGAAATATCTCGATTCTAGGGGAGAGCAGATATATGATCCTAAGCCTATAAATATATGGCTTATGGGATTAGAAAAGGGGTTCTGCTTCTTTTTAGACTTTTGGGGAAATTTTGGGTCTAAATTTTCTAGAGAGAAAGTGCTTGTATCTGAAAAAATTCTTGTATTCTTGTAATCTGTACTGAAGAAACTCAGTTGGCTCAGTTCATCTGATATTGAGTACAGATCTATAATCACAACTCTAAGTGGATTAGGCTATTACCAACATATTGGGGCTGAACCACTATAAAAATTGCGTGTGTTATTTACTTTCTGTTCAAAAACTGTTTGTTTCGTTTTATTTCTCTTGAAGGCTTTATTGTTTTTGACGTTCTCACGTCGTTGGCCAAAAACGCAGTCAACATAAAGTATTCTAAAAACTCTGAGAATTTTCGTATATTTTTAAAATAAGATTCTAAGGCTCTGTGTAATTTTATTTCTAATTTGTATCGTTTATGTAATTTTCATGATTTATTTAGTTTATCCTATATTTTAAACATGAAAAATATTAATATTATTTTTAAATCGTTTATCTATTTTTCTTGAATTTATTGGTTTTTCTATTAAATCAATTAAGAAAAATAGTTAGTTTGCCCAGAAAATTCTAAAATAATTTTTATAAGTTAATTTTAACTTTTTGAATAGTTATGTATGATTAGTTTGAATTTTAGGCTGGCTGTATAATTATTTTAAATTATTTAAATTATTTGAGAAATTGAGGAAAAATAATTTATAAATGTTAAAAATTATTTTTCTGGTCTTATATGAGCATTTTCTGATTATTTAGGGTTTTGGAAAATTTGTTTATTAAATTTCGTTGTCATATGATAATTTTTATAAAATTGTTGAGTCATTAATGTAATTATGATATTAAAGGGTATTTTGGTAATTTTCACATAAAAATATTTATATGAATGCATGCGATACGTTAGAAACATTATTGTTTATGCATGTGACATGATAGTTTGAACATTTGTGGAAAATGATTTTAATTTACGTGTCATGCATGTTAAAATTGCATAGTTAAATTATTTCAATGATTAGGGTTTCGAAATAAAACCCTAACGCTCATTTTTATTTTCCCTGAATTTTCACTGTGTAATTGGACGTCTAGGAGCCAATGGTCATCGATGTGACACAACAAGTAGTTCGGGACACGTCAGCGGACAATTCACTGCTTAAGGTAAGAAGAGTGGACATCTGCGCATAGGGTGTACGTTATGCGTACAACCTTGTTTTCTTATTTGTTTAATTATGTAATTATATTTGTGACTTGAATTGTTGCATTAGGTTGACTAGCATGAGGATAGTGCTAGGGATTTTAGTTAGTAGACATGCTTAGATGATAGAGCAGGTGTGCTACTAGATTCTACCTACTTGTGTGAGCATAGCACTTGCAGGAATTATCTTGGGTGTGTATAACTCAGGATAATAGGATGCCACCACGGAACTGCCGAGTGAGAGTACAGCGCAGGCAGGGCAACGATGTCTCGAGGGAACGACCGAGTGTAAATACAGCGCAGGCTAGACTATGTGCCACCGTGGGAATGCCGAGTGTGAGTACAGCGCAGGCAAGGCATATTACTTTCATGTCCGATCAACATGACTTGTTAGTATTTATGTGTGTGAGTGTAACACACATTATGTTAGTGTGATATGGTGTTTATTATCGCACGATGATTATTATGATTATGATGTTTATTTATATTTAGTTGAAGGTTTATGTTTTCTGGTTTGGGGAGTATGTCCTACATAGCTCTTCTTACTGGGCATTAGCTCACGGGTACTCTGTGTGCAGGTAAAGGCAAAGCAAGCAGTGAGTGGTGCGGCCTCGAGGCATGGACAAGACATGTTAGAGGCTGGGCTTCAGTTATTTTATGTTTTTTTTTTAAATGAATGTCATGTTTTAAATTTTTAGACTTGAACGGCTATTTTCTCTATGTTGTTGTTGTTAAACCTAGCGTCCAACTTTTTTATTTTTAAATAATGAGATCTCATTGTCTATTTAAATTTTAAATAAATATTTTCTTTTAGTGTCTTAAAATATTTATTGTTTATTATTTTTAAACGGACTCCCTAAGTACCGTCTCGGGAAATTGGGGTGTTACAGAGGCTGAGTCTGGGGCTAAGCCTGTTGTCACTGTTGCTGCAAAAGTTCCTCGACTTGTTGTCGCAGTATGGCGATCTCCGTCGTGTTGTCAGCTGGCGGTGCTGGTACGTTGCGGCTGGTAGTAGCACGCACTCCCCTTCTCTGAACTGGAGGGGCTTCATTGTTCACTGGAGCAACGTTGGAGGTGTTTCTGTTGGTGCGTGCAAATCTTCGGAGCGACGTCGCAGCAGAGTTCTAAGAGTTGAAAGAAACATGTCAGAACTTTACCTAATAAGCTCTAAGGCAAAACTTATTCTAAAACAAACATATCTCGGACCTATAGATTATGACTTCTTATGAAAATTATATAAGTCTTCTTTATTTTTAGAGTGGGTTTCTATACATAGAGAAACAAGCCATCTTTATTATTTCTAAGTTTGTTTCTAATCATCCTATATAACTTAATTCTTAGGCTCGAAACTCATCTTTGTTCCAAAGTTAACCATATTGAGGGAGGGCTGGGATCAGTAAAATCGTTCCCACTACTATGGCCCCCTAACTCTCAATATAGAAACTTGGTTCATTGATTTGTATCCACTCTCACCGAACTTAGTCATTATTTATTTTTATTTATTATTTATTATGATTGCGAAATAAAAATCAAACTCATATATGATAACAAAATAACATGATATTTATTTGGAAAAGAGTTTTTCACTAATTACAACCATAAAACAAACAATGAAACTAACTATTCTAACAATTAGGATCTTCTTCATCCGATCCTTCATCTAGCATATCATCATCTAACTCTTCATAGTCTTCATTATCATGTGCCTCAAAATTTCCTCGAGGAAGGTTCGTAAAAATCCTATGCTTTTGCTCATTTGTAAACTGAAATTCTGATTTTAAAGTGAACCTAATTAAGAGAAAAGTAATATCGCATTGCTACTGGCAGTTCATCTTCATCATCCATTGTTTCCCATATTTCCTCTAAGGCTGCAACTACGGGATGAAAATCTCTAAATAGTCTAATTACTAAAACGTATTGTTCTGTTGCTCTCATCATGATCTGCTTAGACTCTTGAAGGTGACCTATTTCTCTGTGGAACAAAAACAGTCTTCGAGTGATTCTCTCTAGTGTTCCTACGGTGTTTCTAAATTCTCTTATTCTCTTTAAAGCCTTAATGGCTGAGATATCCTCATAGGTTAATGCTCCGTTCATACTTAACTGAAAACATAAATGCTAAAATCGTTAGCTATACATATAAGCATAATAACTATAACTTAAATACTTACTTGGCGGTTAGATTCGGAGCTTTGAGTGTGTGTATCGAGGAGAACTTCATGCGAATGAACCGTTGCTCTGATACCAACTATAATGACCCAACTACTCTAGACTTTGGACCATTAATGACTACTATACATAGACACTAATCTTTAATAAAACTCACTAGCGAAATAATCATAACTTCATTAAAACTTGTAAGGCAAATGTTAAACTACATAAAATTTAAAGTAGGATATGGGATCCCATTGTTTTTTAAAATAAAAACATAACATAACTTTAAATAAATGGATTACAAAATAAAGTGCGGAAAATACATATAAAGCATAATTTTTAAAAGGCTAAGAAGCGACTTCATCCTCGAATCGAACGCTCAATATCCACCGATTCCATCCTGCCTCAATACACAACCCCTAAGCTGCTAAGAACCTTTCTGCTTCCATAGCTAATTTCCTGCACATATAAACATAAAGGAATGAGCCTAATGCCCAACAAGGAAAATCTAACACGTAAATCATATACATAAAATTGATATCGCAACATATACTAACACATATCATAAACATATGTCACATATACTATAATGGCCATTGCTACTTGGGGCTCGTAAACTAAACAAGTGATACTATTAGTGAATCTAGTCTCGAGGGCAGAATGACAAAGCATCCATTCTCTGTGATAGAAGAAAAGGCCAAATGTAACGCCCTAATTTCTCATAGACTACCGAGAACACAGTGTTGGATCATAATCGTAAATATTGCTCTTTTATTTAATAAAAACTTAAAAAAATAAATACATAGATCCATGGTTTTATAAAAATAAAATACTTTTCTTTAACATAAAAATGAGCAATATTTAAATAAAACAAACTTTAAAATAAACTTTAAAATAACTAAATAAATAATTTGGCCTGCTTGATCTTGCTCGACTATATATGGTCCCCAACGAATACATCACGAAGCTCTTAGGTCCCACTCGCCACCGGCCTTTCTATCCTTAATTTCTTGAAATAACAACATCACAAGGAGTGAGCTTCTAAGCCCAGTAAGGAAAATACAAACAAGGGTTAGTCATATAATCAAACATAACATATATTCACCAAAGTCATACAAACACAAACATCTAGATCATATCATATATTAAGTCATAATTCTAAATCATAAATCTAAGTCATAGATCACAAGTCATACTCTAAGTCATAAGTCATAGGTCATAGATCATAGATCATAAATCATAGGTCATAAATCATAACTATAGGTCATATATCATAATCATAACTAAAAATAACAAGTCAGATATAATAAAAAGATAAGTACTTATACAGGGGTGGCAATTAAGCCCTGGACAAAAGTTCGTCATACACCGGACATAGGTCCGTCATAAAGTTTTGGCAACCGAGCCTACCGGACATAGTCCGTCAAACATCATTGGACACCTTAGGTCCATACACACTTACCCATTTATTGTGCCTGAAATGTTAGGTCATACAAACATAAACTATATCATATATTACATAAACTGAATCATAATACTAAACTATCTAATTTTCCTTACCAACACCGGAATAATTGAGAACAAATGCGGGACTTGGAACACTCCTAAAACCAGCAATAAAAATAATGAGTATTTCTAAAGGAAAGAGATGAAAGGAATAGAACTAAACCACCAAGAGGAAACTTACCGAAAAGACAACTTAAGTTCAAAGAACTTAAAAACCTAACGACAAAACCATAACAAAAGTTAGAACCTGAATGAAAACTAAAGAAACTAAGGAATCAAACAGAATTGAACTTAAGAATGATGGTACCTCAGTTGACCATATGGATTGGTCTAACTCCAATATCGAAACACTCTAATCCTCACTTCCCAAGTGTTTGATAAAGCTTAAGAATTGCAAAGCTTTTTCCCAACCCAAGTGTTTATCACTCTTAAAGTCTCACTAGCACCTTGGAGTCTGATCACAGCTGAAGAGTGAATGGAAGGGCTAGGTTCTAAGTCCTATTTATAGAGTTCTAGGAATTAAAATCTTCTTTTTGGCGTTGACTAAAAATAACGAATTTAATTGAAAATATTTGAATATTCTTCAGTCAAAGGCTTAGGACTCGGTCAAATCGTTCAAAGGTTGGTCTCAGGAGTCAAGGCTTGTTTTAAAAATTAAAAAAATAGAATCCTAACTTCTAACTTCCTAAATCTCGTAACTCGAAACTCACCTGTAGTAAAATCAACATAACTGGAGCTGTAGGACTCCGATTTAGACCATCTTGATACCGTTAGAAAGAAAATTCAATTATCTACAACTTATTAAGAAATACTATGTTTCAAAATTCATAATGTAACTGGGTCAAAAATAGGTCGGAAATTACAGTACCCTAAAGTTACAAGAAAATCTATTTAATTATCTAAATAACAACCTAATCCACAAATTTCTTAACTAACCATAAAATAACAAACTCTAATTCCCTAATAATCATGCTTATGATAAGTGTCATATTATTATTGGCTCTATCTAAACCTTAGGTTACAATAAATAATACACCTAGGACCAGCAATATTAATCAGACCTTATGTTATAATTAATATTCTTAAACTATAGGTTAAACTTATAAAATTCATAACTATTGCTATGAGTTTCCAACTAAGTCCCAGTTTGAACCAAAATCCACAGAATCTAAAATACTACAACTACTACTATCTAGCTAACTAAGTAAAATTCCGGGACGCTACACCAAAGAACCACTAGGGCTAGTATGTTCAAATTTCTGGGGACATATGAATGTTCAAGTGAGGGTGGTTATGAGTATTTCGTCAGCTTCATCGACGATTTCTCTAGAGACTCATGTAAGTACCTAAAGCATATGAATTCTGCGAATTTGTTAAGAACTTCAAAGAATTCAATTATATGGCTTTAAAACCATATTATGTGAAATGTTACAGATCTTGCAATCTGATTGGGGTGGAGGATATTTGGATAATCATAACCAAGATCATTTAATTGAACTTGGAGAATTGTATAAAGAAACTGCCCCAAGGACTTCGCAACAGACGGGTGTTGCTGAACGGCGTGAATCACGCATTTATGAACATGTGTGTTCTAAGATAAGCTATTCAACTCTACTTCTTACCCATATCTTTTCTGGAGACAAACTACCTAGACCGCATGTGACATTTTTTAAATGTTGTGTGTTGACCCTCGTTTTGGCCAACTGACACGGAGTCAAATGCTTGATGTGACCGAAAGTGTTTAATAAGATCTAATGGAAAGAAAAATAAACAACACAACAATTTATAGTGGTTCGGCCCCAAGAATCGGTAATGACCTACGTCCACTTAGGCTATTATTGATCTTGATTATCAAAGGAGTGATCAAAGAACTAGGGTTCTTGAGTTTCACAAGCCTTCGAGGGATGAGTAATACAACCAAAAGATAATAGTCAATATTCTCTTCTAAAGCATAAACAAAAATTAGCCAAAAGTCCCTCCCTTGAGCTATTTCTCTCTATTTATAGGCTCAAGGTGAGTTACATGAATCAATCAAAGATATTTTTACCTAATTAATCGAATAATCAGGCATACAGGGAAATAATCTCGGATATGATTACAACTGCACAAGATTACTCAAAAATATACGGAGTATACGAGCAGTTTGGTCGTATATAAAACTCAAATGCTGTGTCAGGGGAACATCCCTGATCGATGGTCGAACAGAACCTCTACTAGGTGTCAGCCACGTGTTGAAAATATTTGCCACGTCATCCACACCTGCTTTCTGGAGACATACTACCTAGACCGCATGTGAGATTTTTTAAATTTTGTGCCATCTCAAAAGATGTCTCCAAGACACCACTAGAATTGTGAAATGGAAGTGAACCTGGTTTACATCATTATGGAATTTGGCGGTGTCATGTTTATGTCTTGAGGAAAAAAGGTAGAAAGCTAGAACAACGAAATGAGGATTTTCTTGTTTGATTGATATTCTAAAGGTACTCAGGGTGGTCTGTTTTATAGTCCAATAGACAAGAAAGTTTTTGGCTCTACAAATGCTACTTTTCTGGACAACGACTACATAATGAATTTCAAGTCTCACAGCAAAATAGTATTAGATGGAAAAACTATAAACTATTATTCCATCCTCACTAATGAAAGTCGATGAAAACATGGTAGATTTAGAAACCACTAATCCATGTCAGAAAGTTACGATGCCTCGTCATAGTGGGAGGGTTTCTCGGAACCCAGTACCTATGAAAGGATAGTGAAACCCACCAGTTGGTTGGGGACACAAGTAACAATGATCTGTTGGCCTTTAAACATGCAATGGATAAGTTTGAAAGGGATCTTTGACTTGAAGCCAAGTACAAGGAAATAAAGTCTAAGTATTCTTAATTTTTCTGAGATCTTGTAGATGTGCCATTGGACTTTAGGCCCATGGGGTGCAAGTGGGTCTATAAGAAGAAGAGAGAATCTGATGGAAAGGTTGAGACATTAAAGGCTCGACTCGTGGCGGAGAGAGAAATTTGACTTACAGAAAACTTTTTCTCTGATAGCCATGTTAAAATTCATTTAATATACTCTTATCCACAGCCACAATTCTTGATTAAGAGATAAGGAAAATGGACATCAAAGAAGCATCTTTTAATGGATTTCTTGATCAGACCATTCACATGGATTAATCAGAAGGATTTAGAGTAGTTGGACAAGAAAGTCGGCTTCGCGCTCCTGGAACTTAAGGTTAAATGAAAACATTAAGACCTAAGGTTTTGAATAAAATGTAGTTGACCCTTGTGTTTGAAAACTTAGGGAAAAAGGCATTGTGGTGTTCTTAATCCTTTATGTAGATGATATATTACTCATTGGAAACAATGTCAAGAAATTATCAGACATAAAAAACTGGCTGGAAACGAAATTCCAGATTTTGTTGTAGCAAGTTGTGTTCTTAGTATCTACACTACAACAAAATAGAGGTTTTATGACTTTAATTGGGAGACATTGGAAGTCTACAATGTCTCCCACTTAGTGAGACGTTGTTGCTAGGGTCATTGTAGGTATATATCCCACGTCTCCCATTGAGAGACGTGCCTCACTTCCCACGTCTCCCACTGGGAGAGGTGGAAAGTCAAACGTTGACTTTCCACCTCTCCCATTGGGAGACGTGGGAAGTCTCCCACCTCTCCCAATGGGAGACATTGAAAGTCTCCCACATTTAAAAAAAATAAATTAAATAAATTTATAATTAATATTATTTTAATTTGATTTAATAATTAATTAAATTGAAATAATATTAATTTAAATTGAAATAATATTAATTTAAATTGAAATTATTTTAATTTAAATTGAAATTATTTTAATCTAAATTGAAATTAATTTAATAATTAATTAAATTGAAATAATATTAATTTAAATTGAAATTATTTTAATCTAAATTTAAATTAATTAAATTGAAATAATATTAATTTAAATTGAAATAAAAAAATATATTTGTTAGATATATACAAGAAATACAATATTTGTTAGAAATATTCAAAATGAACAAATATTGCATTGTGTATGAAGAAAGAGTTAAAAAATTAAAAAAAAACCTATCAACGAGGTCGGTAACTTTGGATTATCGGCAACATATATGTCGCCCATTCTTGTCGCAACTTATCAATTTGTGCCTCTGTATATGATGTGCTTGTTAGCTGCAAGAAATATAAAGTAAAATATATTAATTAATTATTTGATTACATTTATAGTTTCAAAAATAATTTGTAAATTTTAATTAATAATACCGTTCTCAAGTAATGCCTGGGACTTGCATGTTCAATCAAGTAATGCCCGTTCTCAACTAATCGTTTATTATCCTAAATAATATCGGGCAGCATTTCCCCTATAATAGTGACCTAACCATCTGCATGTGAATAACAAAACAAACAATTCAAACAACATACAATAAGTTTCTTCCTTATAGAATGCCTATATAAAATTAATTGTTTATTATCCTAGATAAAATCGGGCAGCATTTCCCCTATAATAGTGACCTAACCATCTACATGTGAATAGCAAAACAAACAATTCAAACAACATACAATAAGTTTCTTCCTTATAGCTCCGCAGCACACAGTCAAATTTCTCAGAACCTACTTCACTAATACACACAAGTTCTCAACCTTCCGTTATCACCGCAGCACACAATTTTAATCTCAGAACCTACTTCACTATGGATGAATATTTAAGATATTCAAACTCTTCTAACATTTGTTTAATAATATTAAAAGTAGAAGTAAGAGAATATATATTTACCTCTTGCAATTAATAATTCAAAAGCTAGCAAAATTACTTCAAGTAGTAATCGAATTCGCTATTAAATCCACAAACCAATATAAATAAATTAATAAATAATAAATAAAATATCACTAAATATCTAGCAATATATAACTTATTATTATAATTTTAGAAACTTAATTACCTCAAATGTGTGATTGATAGATATAGAAGTTTTGATGCAAAGTACTCTCTAAAATCTCACCACCAAAATCACAACCTACGAAATTAAATTAATTAATATGTTAAACATTACTAAACAAATATCACTAAATTCCTAATAAGTAATTGATTGGTAAACAAATAAAAAAAAAACTCCAATGAGCCACTAATTATAACCTAAACAAAAAATCAATAAAAAATTTCATAACCTAAAATCTCAATAATCAACAAAAACATAAATTTTTGCATATATTTATATTTTTAAAATTATTTAATAAATTTATTTTAACATAATAACTATATATATAACAAAATAGTTAGAATTTAAAAAAAAAAAAAGTTTAAATATACATACAAAAATATATCTAAATTTTGAAATAAATAATGATAAAAATTAAAAAAAATCATGAACATATATATTATAATGAAATATATACAATGTGATAGGTTAAATTAAAAAAAAACTATGAAATCTTAAATCTATAAAAAAACCTCCAT
This sequence comes from Humulus lupulus, assembly GCF_963169125.1. Lineage (NCBI taxonomy): Eukaryota > Viridiplantae > Streptophyta > Magnoliopsida > Rosales > Cannabaceae > Humulus > Humulus lupulus. The sequence goes on from NC_084798.1 coordinate 7,840,858, forward strand.
GGAAAAACAAATAAATCTAACAATGTATAGAAAAAAATGCATAAAAATGTAAAATTAACACAAAATCATGTATATTACTCATCCTAATGCTAAACCTATGATTTTTTATCAAAATAATTAACTAAAATTCATAAAAATTAAAAAAAACTAACCTTGAAAACCCTAAAATCGCAACCCCTTTCGTGCTCTCTGTTTGGTGTGCTCTCTCTGTTTGGTGTTATGAGGAAGAAGAAGACCCAAAATTCATTAAATGGCCAGGGGGACATCCAACGTCTCCCACTGGGAGACGTGGGACACGTGGCACGTCTCCCACTGGGAGACATTGAATGTATAGAGGGGTACATCCAACGTCTCCCATTGGGAGACGTGCCACGTGTCCCACGTCTCCCAGTGGGAGACGTTGGATGTACCCCTCTATACATTCAATGTCTCCCAGTGGGAGACGTGCCACGTGTCCCACGTCTCCCAGTGGGAGACATTAGATGTCCCCCTGGCCACTTCTCAACCTATTTCCAACGTCTTCCACCATTTTTAATGTCTTCCAATTGTAGTCATTAATAAAAACTTTCAATGTCTTACACCATTAGACATTTAAAACCCCTGATAAGTTTTAATGTCTTACACCAATGGTGTAAGACATTGTAGGGAGTCATTGTATGTCAAATTTGTTGTAGTGCTAGAACATTAAGGATAGGAATAACTGAATTTTGGCTCTAACTCAAGCAACCTACTTTAGTAAGGTGCTTGGTCATTACTCTGTAACAAATTTTGAGAAAGGATGTTTAGCGTCTTGACATGGAATTTATTTTTCTAAGCAGCAGTCTCCACAGGCTCCTCAAGAGAAAGAAAAGAAGTAACGAATTCCTTATGCATTTGAAATTAAAAGTCTAATGCATACTATGATGTATGTTGTGACTGAAGATCTGCTATGTAGTGGGAGTGGTGAGCAAGTGTCAGTAAAATTTGGGGGTTGGTATCTTTAATAGAGTAGAAACTATATGTTAGTCTTTTCAGGTGGATCTTTGAACCTGTTAGGCTACACAGATTTAGATTATAGACTGATGTTAATGACAAGAAGTCTACTTCTGAAAAAATGTGTTTACTCTTGGAGGTGGAGCTATGATTTGGAGAAGCGATAAGTTGTCTTCCATCTCAGTAGTTGTGATTTGGAGAAGCGTTAGGCTACCTGCCATTTTAGAATCCACCTTGGAGGCTGAGTACATAGCTGCATCTATGGCGGCTAAGGAAATAGTCTGGCTAAGAAAGTTCTGTACGGATGGTGTTATTCCAGAAATGGATAAACAACTCATTTTGTCTAGTGACAGTAATGAGGCAATAGAAAATTCTAAAGAACCTCGAAGCTACAAAAGAGCAAAGCATAAAGAGAGAAAGCACCACATTATCGAGGATGTGTGGTGAAGGCGTAATGTGAAGGTGATGAAGACAGCATTGGAAGGCAATCTTTCACATCCCTTAACAAAGATACAAGCAGAGAGAATAATTGTGAAGCATGTAGAATGCATGGTTTTGAGAAACATGTCCCATTTGTTTTTAAATGGCAAGTGTGAGTTTGCTGGGTTTTATGCACTTATAAAACCATGTCGGACATGTTACACGATTTCATATTGTCAATAAAAATATTAGAAACCATTTAGTTTTAGAACCGTGTTGCTTGCTTGTTTTATTACATGATTATTGAAATAATACAAACATGGATAGTTACAATTATAGTGACTAGGTCACAGTAGATTATAGTTGTAATTGTATGTTCAAAAGAACGAGTCCTAAGATTAGATCAGTGCATTGGATTTTTACTGATTAGGCAATCTACGATATGATCTACTTACACATTTGGGGTGTGATGTCTTTTCCAAGGCATTGACCAAGTAGATAAGATCGAATGTATTTAGTTACATCGGACTAGGACCGATATTGATTATTGATTGATAAAAAATTGTTGTTGTTATCGAATCTAATCAATGTCACAACGTTTACCATATGTTAAGTTGATCTTAATTCTGAATGATAATATTCTGCTAATTATATTATTTAAATCTGTTGACTTGTTTGTTATTAGCTTACCCTACGGTCTTGCCCATACTTACATAGATACGAATATATAACTTTTGTATGAGAAGTGAAAAGATGATTTCCTTAATTACATAGATATGAGATGCCATTTCTGTGATTAAGTTCACAGAAATATCATTTATAAGGAACTTAGTGGGAGTTAAGGATAAAATACTGATGAGGGGTAAAATAGTAATTTACACACACCTCGTTAGTAAGTCATCGATAGAGGAATGACTGACTGTAATAGTTATAATAATGGATAACGTATTTATAGTTTTGAAAATACGTTCTATGGATTCAAGAGTTCAATTCAGATTCTATAGTGAGTCACGAAAAATTAATAAGATAGTGAAATTACTCGTAAATAAATTCACAGTAACTTGTTGGAGCTTGATTTCATGGATCCATGGTCCCCGCATCACCTTTGAGTAAATCATCTAGAATGTCTCAATTAATTGATTTAATTATCCATTAGGATTTTTAAAGTTGATTAGATCAATTTTGGAAATTTTTTAGAGATATGAGATTTAGAGAATAATAGAGATTTTTTGGGTAAATTTATTAATATTGATAAATTTGTGTCAATATAAATAAATAATAATAAATCAAGTTTCAAATTATAATTAGTTTATTTGAATAAGGATTTAATTAATTAATTAAAAAATAAATAATTAAAATGTTTTGAATTTATGCCCAATTGGGATTTAAATTCAAAACAAAGAGATTGGGCCCAAGTCCATTTATGGCAGCCCAAGGTTTTTATTTTTGCTTATTATTTGTAATTAATTTAAATTTAAATAAAGCCCATTAAGTTTCCTATATAAGGAATATGATATTTAGGGTTTTCATAAGGAAGTCAGTCTCAATGATTGGATAAGTGAAAACCTAGACCGTCTAATCCTTTCTTAGCCACCATCTCTTCTTCTTCTCTTCTAGATCTCTATCTCACATATTGAGAACCAACCCACACTAGTTCTTGGTTGATCAAAGGCTTGGTGAGGAAGACTATGTTCCTGATCTAGTTCAATCTCTTGATAATACTTTGTTGGGGTTTTATGCCCTAATTAAAACTCAAATTCTTTGTAATCTCATTTTATTATCAATAAAAGAATAGAAATCATTTTTTGACTTGGTCAATCATTTTGCTCACATGTTTTATTTTCATGATTATTTGTTTAATATAAACTTCTATTAAATCTCGAGCATATAGCTAATATTATGTATAGTGACGTAATAAATATGATTATATGTTCAAAATAAGTTAGTCCTAAGATTAGTGAGTAGTCAGTGCACATGATTTACACTGACTTGCCAATCTATGATATGATCTACTTACACATTACAGTGTTATGTTATTTCCATAACATTAGCAAAGTAGATAAGTGTAGAGTCCAAGAACTTTACTTAGCTAAGATAGATAGTAGTATGATAGTATTTATAGCATTATCTTTGTTACTTTGGATTTTTGGTTCAGACCGGGAGTTATTTGGACACTCATAGTAGTACTTATAGATTTTCTAAGTTTAACCTATAGTTTAAGAATATTAAGTATAACCTAAGGTTTGATTAATGTGACTGATATTAAGGATTATATTATTATATTATAAGGTTTAGACATCAACCAATAGGATTTTAAGCACATGTTTTGAATGGTAATTAAGGATTAAGATTTTTGAGGATTAAATATAATAAGGAGTAAAGTTTGAATGTTATAGGGTCAGTCAGCAGCTTTGAGTACGTTGAGGGCTTAGTCAAGGCTGTTTACTCCATTCAAACTTAGCTAAAAATGTGTAATTTCGTGTTTAAATATTCAGCGTGTGCCGATATATCGCAGCTATAGGGGGCGATATGTCGCAGCACGTAGATACGGAAAACACGAAACGATGCACAGTCGCCTCGGGCATACTGGCCCAGGCGATATATCGCCTACATGGGGCGATATATCGCCTCCTTCAGCATGGATTCAAACTCTTTTGAATTCATTTCCTTTCAGCCATTCAAACTCCTTCAACAGTCCAGCATCTTGTGAACGAGTCTTCAGCCTCTGCTGAACGATTATTCAAATGATTTTCACCTAAAAAGCCATTATTTTTATTCAAGTAAAATCAAGATATTTTCATTCCCAAACTCTATAAATAGGACCTAGTACCCAGCCATTATTCACCATTTGCTCTAAGTTCAGAAGCTGCTAGTGTTAAGTGAGTGTGAGAGTGTAAACACTTGGTTTGGGGAAAAACTATAAGCTTAAACATCATAAGCTTATCAAACACTTGGGAAGTAAGTGAGTGTTATAGTATTTCGGTGGATGTTAGATTGATCTTGCAATCTTTGAGGTAAACCCAAAACTCTAGTCCTTTCTGTATTCTATGTTATTTCTTTTCTCAAAACCTTCTACTCAGTCCCCTAACCTTATTCTTATTTTGGTTAGGGAATCCAAGCTCTTAAGCATATAAGTTGGTAAGTATGTTTTTATGGTTTAGTCTTTCCATCTCTTTCATTTCATCTCCTTTCTTTAGACTCACTCTTTCTTATGGTTTTAGGAGTGTTCCAAAAGTCCCAACTCAGTCCATAATCCCGGTAACTTTGGTAAGGAAAATAGGCTAGAATTAATATGTTATGTGCTTATGTTATCTATATGTTTTATGTTATTAAAAGTGTTATGATATGTATATGTGTATGTTTGTAGGCTTGGGCATATGACCCATATGACTAACAAGACCCCAAATGGGTTATGGGCATATGACCTACTTAGCTAGTAGGACCCCATTAATCCCATGGGCATATGCTTGTTTAGTCTATGGGACCCCAAGTAATAATGGCCATTATAATAAGTGAATTATGTGTTATGATATGTCTTTACGTTATTATGAAATTATGTTTATGTTTATGACTATGTGTTAGATTTTTCCTTGCTGGGCATTAGGCTCATTCCTTTCTGTTTATGTGCAGGAAATAAGCTTTAGAGGCGGAAAGATTCGTGACGCTTAGAGGATGTGTATCGATGGTGAATGGAGTCAAGGGGCCGAGCGTTATTCGATTCGAGGATGTAGTCTTGTTTATGTTTTTATGGTTTTAGAAGTATTTTCCGCATTTTCTATGTAACTCTTTTTAGTTTTTAAGTTATTTTTGTTTTAAAGACAATGGGTACCCATATCCTACTTATTTTATGAAAGTAACCTTTGTTTCCATAAGTTTTCAATAAAATTATGGTATTTCTGCAAAAATGTAAGATCTATGTATAGATTCGTTAATGGTCCAAGTAGTCTAGATTAGTGGGTCGTTACAGTTGGTATCAGAGAAAACGGTTCCTTCGCATGAAGTTCTCCTCGATACACATGCTCAAAGCTCCAAATCGGACCGCCAAGTAAGTGTTTAAGTTACAAGTTACAAGTTACCTTATCTATGTGTATAGCTAACGACTTTAGTGTTTATGTTTCAGTTAAGAATGAATGGAGCTTTAAGCAATGAGGATATCCGAGCCATTAAGGCTTTAAAAAGAATAAGGGAGCCAAGAAACACCATAGGAGCACTAGAAAAGATCACTCAAAGATTGATTTTGTTCCACAAAGAGATAAGTCACCTTCAAGAGTCTAAGCAAATCATGATGAGAGCTGCAGAACAATATGTCCTAGTAATTAGGCTTTTAAAAGATTTTCCGTCAGCAATTTTAACTTTAGAAGAAATATGGGAGAATATAAATAATGACGATGACTTACAAGCAGCCCTAAGATATTATTCTCTCATACTTAAGTTCACCTATGATTTAGAGTTTCAATTCACTAATGAGCAACAACATAGGATCTTCTTAAATCTTCCCCGAGGAAATTTTGAGGCTCAAAACAATGATGATTATAAGGAGATAGATAATGATATGCTAGATGAAGGATCGGATGTAGAAGATCCCGATTTTTAAGAATAGCTAGTTTTTTCAATGTTTGTTTTGTTTATTTCTTTATGTTATGATTGTAATAAGTGAAAATTATTTTTTTTTCCAAATTAAGTTCATGTTATTTTATTTTCATGTATGAGTTTGATTTTTTTCGCAATCATAATGAGTAATAAATAAAAATGAATAATGACTAAGTTCAGTGAAGGTGGATACAAATCAATGAACCAAGTTTCCTTATTGAGAGTTAGGGGGCCTTAGTAGTGGGAACGATTTTACTGATCCCAGCCCTCCCTCAATATGGTTAACTTTGGAACAAAGATAAGTTTCGAGCCTGAGAATTAAGTCATATAGGATGATTAGAAACACACTTAGAAAATAAAGATGACTTGTTTTTCTAAGTATAGAAACCCACTCTAATAATAAATAAAGACCTATATAATTTTTCATAAGAAGTCATAATAAATAGGTCCGAGATATGTTTGTTTTAGAATAAGTTTTTGCCTTAGAGCCTATTAGGGTAAGTTCTAACAAGTTCTCGACTGTTAGAACTTTTGGTGAAGATGTCGCTCCGAAGATCTGCACGCACCAACGGAAACGCCTCCAACGTTGTTCCAACGACCAATGATGCCCTCCAGTTCGCAGAAGAGGAGTGCGTACTACTACTAGCCGCAACGCGCCGACACCGTCAGCTGACAACACCGTGGAAATCGCTAGACGGCGACAACAAGTCGAGGAACTCTTGCAGCAACAACGTCAACAGGCGCAGACTCAGCCTCAGCCTCCGCCGCAACCGCAGTCGCAGCTACAACAAATGGCCCTAGCACCCCAACAAGTTGGTCCACATGGGGGATAGCCAGTGACGAACTACGCGCCACATCCAGTACCGAATATGGAGTCAGTGTATGAAAGGTTCCGCAAACAGCACGCTCCAAACTTCAAAGGGACTATAGACCCCTTTGAGGCAGAAGAGTGGCTAAGGAATGTGAAGCCAATTCTTACGCACATGAATCTCAGTAATGCAGACCGCATATCCTGAGTCTCGTCATTACTCAAGAAGGATGCCAGAATATGGTGGGACTTAGTTCAGCAGACTAACGATGTCACCACCATGATATGGACAAGATTTGTGGAGCCGTTCCACAAGAAGTATTACGCCTCGGCAGTCATCGCTAATGGTAGAAGAATATGCTCGTCAGTTCAACAGATTAGTCAAGTTTGCACCAGAGTTGGTCCCAACCAACTTTACGAGGTTGACCAAGTTCATCGGAGGACTTAGACCAAAGATGGAATTAGGGGTTAAGTTAGCAAACCTGGGAACCACTACCTATGCCAATGTTCTAGAAGCGGCAATTGAAGTAGAAAGGATTCTGATGAATGTTAGTGAGGAGAAGAAGGATTAAACGATGGTTCCAGACCAAAGTCTTTGCATTGACCCAAGGAGGAACCCATGCTAGTAACAGGGATTTACAGGTCAGATCCTATCCTCGATAGTATATGTTCTTGTATCGCTTGATTGGTAACAGTATACTCGTATATCTCGTTAGGAACGATAGAAAAACTAGACAAACCTAGTGAAAGATTTAGAACTAGGTTTGTAACCGAGTTGCCTTCGGGCAAAGTAGTTCTATTATCACGAATAGTACGAGGCGTACCGATCAAGATTGAGGACATAGAATTAGAAGGAGACCTGATAGAGCTAGTGATCAAGGACTTCGACGTAATACTAAGCATGGATTGGCTGGCACGGCATGGCGCAACGATCGACAGCAAACGCAAGAAGGTGATGTTCGAGACTCCTGACGGCCAGAGACGATGCTTCATGGGACAAGCTTCAGGATTACGCACCAATTTAGTGTCATCTCTCAAAGCTCAACAAAGGATAGAGAAAGGATGTCAAGTATTCTTAGCCAGCAGCACGAACATGGAAAAGAAGACGCCACTTAAGGATGGAGATGTTCGAGTTATACAAGAATTTCCAGAGGTATTTTCCGATGACTTGCCAGGATTGCCGCCAACTCAAGAGATAGACTTCACGATAGAATTAGTACCGGGCACCGAGCCTATCTCTAAGGCACCATACCGGATGGCACCTACAAAACTCAAGAAGTTAAAGACGCAGCTACAAGAACTCCTAGACTTAGGCCAAGCCATTAACCATGGGGAGCTCCGGTACTATTCGTGAAGAAGAAGGACGGAAGTATGCGGATGTGCATAGACTACCGTGATCTGAACAAAGTAATGATTAAGAACAAGTACCCGCTACCTCGGATTGACGATTTATTCGATCAACTCCGAGGCGCGACTGTATTTTAAGGTCCGGGTATCATCAGCTCAAGGTAAAAGGAGAAGATATTCCTAAGATAGCCTTTAGGACTCGTTATGGACATTACGAGTTGGTTATGTCTTTTGGTCTTGCTAACACACCAGCCGCGTTATGGACTTAATGAATAAGGTCTTCAAGGATTACTTAGATAAATTCGTCGTTGTATTCATCGACGATATCTTAGTATACTCCAAGGATGAAGTAGAGCACGAGGAACATTTGAGGATGATTTTGACGCGATTGAAGGAGCACCAACTCTACGCGAAGTTCAAGAAATGCGAGTTTTGACTCTCACAAGTGGCGTTCCTCGGGCACATCATATCGAAAGACGGAGTTGCAGTAGATCCATCGAAGGTAGAGGCCGTGAAGGATTGGCCTAGACCAAAGAACGCGTCAGAAGTAAGAAGCTTCTTAGGGCTAGCAGGTTACTATAGAAAGTTGTAGAGGGCTTTTTCTAAGATAGCCACTCCACACACCAACCTGACCCGGAAGCAACAAAAGTTTAACTGGAACGATAAGTGTGAAGAAAGCTTCCAGTTGCTTAAAGATAAGCCTTGCTCAACACCAGTACTTAGTGTACCGACACCCGACGATAAGTTCGTTGTCTAATGCGATGCATCAAAGCTAGGATTGGGAAGCGTGTTGATGCAAAAACGACAAAGTGATAGCCTACGCCTCACGACAGTTGAAGGAGTATGAACAACGCTACCCAACTCACGATATGGAGTTGGCAGCGGTGGTCGATACAAATCTGGCACCATTATCTTTACGGAGAACGGTGCGAGATTTATACGGACCACAAGAGTTTAAAATACTTCTTTACACAGAAGGAGCTCAACATAAGGCAGCGCAGGTGGATATAATTAGTCAAGGATTACAACTACAAAATCCTATACCACCCAGGGAAGGCGAACGTAGTTGCCGACGCGCTTAGTAGGAAAAGCTATGGGAACTTAGCAGTCTTTTCCGGAATAGAAAAGCCGCTTCAGCAGGAGCTTATCAGTGCCAGAATAGAAGTGTGTAACGACCCACTAATCTAGACTACTTGGACCATTAACGAATCTATACATAAAACTTACATTTTTGCGGAAATACCATAATTTTATTGAAAACTTATGGAAACAAAGGTTACTTTCATAAAATAAGTAGGATATGGGTACCCATTGTCTTTAAAACAAAAATAACTTAAAAACTAAAAAGAGTTACATAGAAAATGCGGAAAGTACATTTAAAACCATAAAAAACATAAACAAGACTACATCCTCGAATCGAATAACGCTCGGCCCCTTGACTCCATTCACCATCGATACACATCCTCTAAGCGTCACGAATCTTTCCGCCTCTAAAGCTTATTTCCTGCACATAAACAGAAAGGAATGAGCCTAATGCCCAGCAAGGAAAATCTAACACATAGTCATAAACATAAACATAATGTCATAATAACGTAAAGACATATCATAACACATAATACACTTATTATAATGGCCATTATTACTTGGGGTCCCATAGACTAAACAAGCATATGCCCATGGGATTAGTGGGGTCCTACTAGCTAAGTAGGTCATATGCCCATAACCCATTTGGGGTCTTGTTAGTCATATGGGTCATATGCCCAAGCCTACAAACATACACATATACATATCATAATACTTTTACTAACATAAATCATATAGATAACATAAGCACATAACATGTTGATTCTAGCCTATTTTCCTTACCAAAGTTACCGGGATATAATGGACTGAGTTAGGACTTTTGGAACACTCCTAAAACCATAAGAAAGAGTGAGTCTTAAGAAGAAGATGAAATGAAAGAGAATAGGAAGACTAAACCATTAAAAGAAAATATGCTTACCACAACTTAAGTGCTTAAGAACTTGGATTCCCTAACCAAAATAAGAATGAGGTTAGGAAATTGAGTAGAAGACTAAGAGAAAGGAAACATAATACAGAAAGGAACTAGAGTTTTGGTTACCTCAATGATTTGCAAGATCAATCTAACCACAACCGAAATACTATAGAACTCACTTCCCAAAGTGTTTGATAAGCTTATGATGTTTAAGCTTATGATTTTTCCCCAAACCAGGTGTTTACACTCTCACACTCACTTAACACTAGCAGCTTCTGAACTTAGAGCAAATGGTGAATAATGGCTGGGTACTAGGTCCTATTTATAGAGTTTGGAGATGAAAAGATCTTGATTTTACTTGAATAAAAATAATGGCTTTTTAGGTGAAAATCATTTGAATAATCGTTCAGCAGAGGCTGAAGACTCGTTCAAAAGATGCTGGACTTATGGAGGAGTTTGAATGGCTGAAAGGAAAAGAATTCAAAAACAATTGAACATCTGGCTAAGAAAGCTTGGCATCCTTTCTCCATCATTCTCTGAGCTTTGAGAGGTGACACTAACGGTGTGCGTAGTCCTGAAGCTTGTCCCATGAAGCATCGTCTCTGGCCGTCCGGGGTCTCGAACATCACCTTCTTGCGTTTGCTGTCGATCGTTGCGCCATGCCGTGCTAGCCGATCCATGCCTAGTATTACGTCGAAGTCCTTGATCACTAGCTCTATCAGGTCTCCTTCTAGTTCTATGTCCGCAATCTTGATCGGTACGCCTCGTACTATTCGTGATGATAGAACTACTTTGCCCGAAGGCAACTCGGTTACAAACCTAGTTCACTAGGTTTGTCTAGTTTTTCTATCATTCCTAACGAGATCTACGAGTATACAGTTACCAATCAAGCGATACTAGAACATATACTATCGAGGATAGGATCTGACCTGTAAATCCCTGTTACTAGCATGGGTTCCTCCTTGGGTCAATGCAAAGACTTTGGTCTGGAACCATCGTTTAATCCTTCTTCTCCTCACTAACATTCATCAGAATCCTTTCTACTTCAATTGCCGCTTCTAGAACATTTGAATAATCGTTCAGCAGAGGCTGAAGACTCGTTCAAAAGATGCTGGACTTATGAAGAAGTTTGAATGGCTGAAAGGAAAAGAATTCAAAAACAATTGAACATATGCTGAAGGAGGCGATATATCGCCCCCTGTAGGCGATATATCGCCTGGGCCAGTATGCCCGAGGCGACCGTGCATCGTTTCGTGTTTTCCGTATCTACGTGCTGCGACATATCGCCCCCTATAGCTGCGATATATCGGCACTCGCTGAATATTTAAACACGAAATTACACATTTTTAGCTAAGTTTGAATGGAGTAAACAGCCTTGACTAAGCCCTCAACGTACTCAAAGCTGCTGACTGACCCTATAACATTCAAACTTTACTCCTTATTATATTTAATCCTCAAAAATCTTAATCCTTAATTACCATTCAAAACATGTGCTTAAAATCCTATTGGTTGATGTCTAAACCTTATAATATAATAATATAATCCTTAATATCAGTCACATTAATCAAACCTTAGGTTAACTTAATATTCTTAAACTATAGATTAAACTTAGAAAATCTATAAGTACTACTATGAGTGTCCAAATAATTCCCGGTCTGAACCAAAAATCCACAATAACAAAGATAATGCTATAAATACTATCATACTATTATCTATCTTAGCTAAGTAAAGTTCTTGGACTCTACAATTCTCCCCTACTAAAAAGAATTTCGTCCTCGAAATTTACTTATCACATAACTCCGGATACCGGCCTTGCATGTCCTCCTCCAACTCCCACGTTGCCTCGCATTCAAAACTATTGCTCCATAGGACTTTGACTATAGGAAAGCTCTTGGACCGTAACTGCTTCATCCCTCTATCTAGGATGCTAACCGGTCGTTCCTCGTAACTTAAGTCTTTCTGGAGCGCTATCGTATCGTTCTTGAGGACGTGAGATGGGTCTGACACATATTTGCGTAACATCGAGATGTGGAAGACGTTGTGACTATCGGCTAATGCTGGCGGTAGGGCTAGTCTATACGCAACTGTTCCCATTTTGTCCAATATCTAAAAGGACCTATGAATCGGGGACTAAGCTTGCCTTTCCTTCCGAACCGCTTGACACTTTTCATAGGAGATATCTTCATGAAGACTTGATCTCCAACTTGGAATTCCACATCGCGTCGCTTGGTATCCGCATAGCTTTTCTGTCGGCTTTGAGCTGCAAGCATACGCTGTCTAATAAGCGCTACTGCTTCTTGAGCTTGTCTAACAGCTTCGGGCCCTAGAAGCTTCCTTTCTCCTACCTCGTCCCAGTGCAACGGTGATCGGCACCTTCTTCCATATAGCAACTCATAAGGTGCCATCTCGATCGTCGACTGGTAGCTGTTGTTGTACGAGAACTCGATCAGTGGTAAGTACTTGTTCCACGATCCTCCGAAATCAAGTATACAAGCGCGTAGCATATCCTCTAAAATATGAATCGTACGCTCGGACTGCCCATCTGTCTGAGCATGGAAAGCTGTACTAAGGCTTAATTTAGTACCTATAGCTTGCTGTAAGCTTCTCCAAAATCTTGACATAAATACTGATCCTCTATCTGACACTATCGTCTTGGGGATTCCATGCATTCGTACAATCTCTTGGATGTAGATGTTGCATATTGGTCTGCCGTGCATGACGTTCTAACAGGCAGAAAATGAGCCGACTTGGTTAGTCTATCTATTACTATCCAAGCGGAATCATGCTGCTTGTTCGTCTTTAGTAGCCCCGTCACAAAATCCATGGCTATATCATTCCACTTTCATTCTGGTATGCTAAGCGGTTGCAATAAACCTGCAGGCCGCTGATGCTTTGCTTTCACTTGCTGGCATACCAGACACTTAGATACATACTCAGCTATGTCCTTCTTCATCCCTGGCCACCAATAGACTGCCTTGATGTCATAAGTCATCTTGGTAGACCCTGGATGAACTGAGTACGGGGCATTATGCGCTTCTTCTAGGATTGTCTTCTTAATACTCTGATTGTCTGGTACGCATACCCGATCCTTATATCTCAATAAACCTTGGCTAGATATTGAGAAATCTGTATTCTTGCCTTCTCTGACTGCTTCCATATGTGGTGCTAGCGATTCCTCATGTCTCTGACCAATCCATATGTCCTCTAGCAGATTTGATTGGATAGACAAGTTAGCTAGCTTGCCTACAACCACTTCTATTCTGGCACTGATAAGCTCCTGCTGTAGCGGCTTTTCAATTCCGGATAAGGCTGCTAAGTTCCCATAGCTTTTCCTTACTAAGCGCATCGGCAACTACGTTCGCCTTCCCTGGGTGGTATAGGATTTCGTAGTTGTAATCCTTGACTAATTATATCCACCTGCGCTGCCTTATGTTGAGCTCCTTCTGCGTAAAGAAGTATTTTAAACTCTTGTGGTCCGTATAAATCTCGCACCGTTCTCCGTAAAAATAATGGCGCCAGATTTGCATCGACCACCGCTGCCAACTCCATATCGTGAGTTGGATAGCGTTGTTCATACTCCTTCAACTGTAGTGAGGCGTAGGCTATCACTTTGTCGTTTTTGCATCAAAACGCTTCCCAATCCTAGCTTTGATGCATCGCTTTAGACAACGAACTTATCGTCGGGTGTCGGTACACTAAGTACTGGTGTTGAGCAAGGCTTATCTTTAAGCAACTGGAAGCTTTCTTCACACTTATCGTTCCAGTTAAACGTTTGTTGCTTCCGGGTCAGGTTGGTGTGTGGAGTGGCTATCTTAGAAAAAGCCCTCTACAACTTTCTATAGTAACCTGCTAGCCCTAAGAAGCTTCTTACTTCTGACGCGTTCTTTGGTCTAGGCCAATCCTTCACGGCCTCTACCTTCGATGGATCTACTGCAACTCCATCTTTCGATATGATGTGCCCGAGGAACGCCACTTGTGAGAGTCAAAACTCGCATTTCTTGAACTTCGCGTAGAGTTGGTGCTCCTTCAATCGCGTCAAAATCATCCTCAAATGTTCCTCGTGCTCTACTTCATCCTTGGAGTATACTAAGATATCGTCGATGAATACAACGACGAATTTATCTAAGTAATCCTTGAAGACCTTATTCATTAAGTCCATAACGCGGCTGGTGTGTTAGCAAGACCAAAAGACATAACCAACTCGTAATGTCCATAACGAGTCCTAAAGGCTATCTTAGGAATATCTTCTCCTTTTACCTTGAGCTGATGATACCCGGACCTTAAAATACAATCGCGCCTCGGAGTTGATCGAATAAATCGTCAATCCGAGGTAGCGGGTACTTGTTCTTAATCATTACTTTGTTCAGATCACGGTAGTCTATGCACATCCGCATACTTCCGTCCTTCTTCTTCACGAATAGTACCGGAGCTCCCCATGGTTAATGGCTTGGCCTAAGTCTAGGAGTTCTTGTAGCTGCGTCTTTAACTTCTTGAGTTTTGTAGGTGCCATCCGGTATGGTGCCTTAGAGATAGGCTCGGTGCCCGGTACTAATTCTATCGTGAAGTCTATCTCTTGAGTTGGCGGCAATCCTGGCAAGTCATCGGGAAATACCTCTGGAAATTCTTGTATAACTCGAACATCTCCATTCTTAAGTGGCGTCTCCCTTTCCACGTTCGTGATGCTGGCTAAGAACGCTTGACATCCTTTCTCTATCCTTTGTTGACCTTTGAGAGATGACACTAACGGGGTGCGTAATCCTGAAGCTTGTCCCATGAAGCATCGTCTCTGGCCGTCAGGAGTCTCGAACATCACCTTCTTGCGTTTGCAGTCGATCGTTGCGCCATGCCGTGCTAGCCAATCCATGCCTAGTATTACGTCGAAGTCCTTGATCACTAGCTCTATCAGGTCTCCTTCTAGTTCTATGTCCTCAATCTTGATCGGTACGCCTCATACTATTCGTGATAATAGAACTACTTTGCCCGAAGGCAACTCGGTTACAAACCTAGTTCTAAATCTTTCACTAGGTTTGTCTAGTTTTTCTATCGTTCCTAACGAGATATACGAGTATACTGTTACCAATCAAGCGATACTAGAACATATACTATCGAGGATAGGATCTGACCTGTAAATCCCTGTTACTAGCATGGGTTCCTCCTTGGGTCAATGCAAAGACTTTGGTCTGGAACCATCGTTTAATCCTTCTTCTCCTCACTAACATTCATCAGAATCCTTTCTACTTCAATTGCCGCTTCTAGAACATTGGCATAGGTAGTGGTTCCCAAGTTTGCTAACTTAACCCCTAATTCCATCTTTGGTCTAAGTCCTCCGATGAACTTGGTCAACCTCGTAAAGTTGGTTGGGACCAACTCTGGTGCAAACTTGACTAATCTGTTGAACTGACGAGCATATTCTTCTACCATTAGCGATGACTGCCGAGGCGTAATACTTCTTGTGGAACGGCTCCACAAATCTTGTCCATATCATGGTGGTGACATCGTTAGTCTGCTGAACTAAGTCCCACCATATTCTGGCATCCTTCTTGAGTAATGACGAGACGCAGGATATGCGGTCTGCATTACTGAGATTCATGTGCGTAAGAATTGGCTTCACATTCCTTAGCCACTCTTCTGCCTCAAAGGGGTCTATAGTCCCTTTGAAGTTTGGAGCGTGCTGTTTGCGGAACCTTTCATACACTGACTCCATATTCGGTACTGGATGTGGCGCGTAGTTCGTCACTGGTCATCCCCCATGTGGACCAACTTGTTGGGGTGCTAGGGCCATTTGTTGTAGCTGCGACTGCGGTTGCGGCGGAGGCTGAGGCTGAGTCTGCGCCTGTTGACGTTGTTGCTGCAAGAGTTCCTCGACTTGTTGTCGCCGTCTAGCGATTTCCACGGTGTTGTCAGCTGACGGTGTCGGCGCGTTGCGGCTAGTAGTAGTACGCACTCCTCTTCTGCGAACTGGAGGGCATCATTGGTCGTTGGAACAACGTTGGAGGCGTTTCCTTTGGTGCGTGCAGATCTTCGGAGCGACATCTTCACCAAAAGTTCTAACAGTCGAGAACTTGTTAGAACTTACCCTAATAGGCTCTAAGGCAAAAACTTATTCTAAAACAAACATATCTCGGACCTATTTATTATGACTTCTTATGAAAAATTATATAGGTCTTTATTTATTATTAGAGTGGGTTTCTATACTTAGAAAAACAAGTCATCTTTATTTTCTAAGTGTGTTTCTAATCATCCTATATGACTTAATTCTCAGGCTCGAAACTTATCTTTGTTCCAAAGTTAACCATATTGAGGGAGGGCTGGGATCAGTAGAATCGTTCCCACTACTAAGGCCCCCTAACTCTCAATAAGGAAAATTGGTTCATTGATTTGTATCCACCTTCACTGAACTTAGTCATTATTCATTTTATTTATTACTCATTATGATTGCGAAAAAAAATCAAACTCATACATGAAAATAAAATAACATGAACTTAATTTGGAAAAAAAAAAAAAATTTCACTTATTACAATCATAACATAAAGAAATAAACAAAACAAACATTGAAAAAACTAGCTATTCTTAAAAATCGGGATCTTCTACATCCGATCCTTCATCTAGCATATCATTATCTATCTCCTTATAATCATCATTGTCTTGAGCCTCAAAATTTCCTCGGGGAAGATTCAAGAAGATCCTATGTTGTTGCTCATTAGTGAATTGAAACTCTAAATCATAGGTGAACTTAAGTATGAGAGAATAATATCTTAGGGCTGCTTGTAAGTCATCATCATTATTTATATTCTCCCATATTTCTTCTAAAGTTAAAATTGCTGAAGGAAAATCTTTTAAAAGCCTAATTACTAGGACATATTGTTCTGCAGCTCTCATCATGATTTGCTTAGACTCTTGAAGGTGACCTATCTCTTTGTGGAACAAGATCAATCTTCGAGTGATCTTTTCTAGTGCTCCTACGGTGTTTCTTGGCTCCCTTATTCTTTTTAAAGCCTTAATGGCTCGGATATCCTCATTGCTTAAAGCTCAATTCATTCTTAACTGAAACATAAACACTAAAGTTGTTAGCTATACACATAGACAAAGTAACTTGTAACTTGTAACTTGTAACTTGTAACTTGTAACTTAAACACTTACTTGGCGGTCCGATTCGGAGCTTTGAGCATGTGTATCGAGGAGAACTTCATGCGAAGGAACCGTTGTCTCTGATACCAACTGTAACGACCCACTAATCTAGACTACTTGGACCATTAACGAATCTATACATAAAACTTACATTTTTGCGGAAATACCATAATTTTATTGAAAACTTATGGAAACAAAGGTTACTTTCATAAAATAAGTAGGATATGGGTACCCATTGTCTTTAAAACAAAAATAACTTAAAAACTAAAAAGAGTTACATAGAAAATGCGGAAAGTACATTTAAAACCATAAAAAACATAAACAAGACTACATCCTCGAATCGAATAACGCTCGGCCCCTTGACTCCATTCACCATCGATACACATCCTCTAAGCGTCACGAATCTTTCCGCCTCTAAAGCTTATTTCCTGCACATAAACAGAAAGGAATGAGCCTAATGCCCAGCAAGGAAAATCTAACACATAGTCATAAACATAAACATAATGTCATAATAACGTAAAGACATATCATAACACATAATACACTTATTATAATGGCCATTATTACTTGGGGTCCCATAGACTAAACAAGCATATGCCCATGGGATTAGTGGGGTCCTACTAGCTAAGTAGGTCATATGCCCATAACCCATTTGGGGTCTTGTTAGTCATATGGGTCATATGCCCAAGCCTACAAACATACACATATACATATCATAATACTTTTACTAACATAAATCATATAGATAACATAAGCACATAACATGTTGATTCTAGCCTATTTTCCTTACCAAAGTTACCGGGATATAATGGACTGAGTTAGGACTTTTGGAACACTCCTAAAACCATAAGAAAGAGTGAGTCTTAAGAAGAAGATGAAATGAAAGAGAATAGGAAGACTAAACCATTAAAAGAAAATATGCTTACCACAACTTAAGTGCTTAAGAACTTGGATTCCCTAACCAAAATAAGAATGAGGTTAGGAAATTGAGTAGAAGACTAAGAGAAAGGAAACATAATACAGAAAGGAACTAGAGTTTTGGTTACCTCAATGATTTGCAAGATCAATCTAACCACAACCGAAATACTATAGAACTCACTTCCCAAAGTGTTTGATAAGCTTATGATGTTTAAGCTTATGATTTTTCCCCAAACCAGGTGTTTACACTCTCACACTCACTTAACACTAGCAGCTTCTGAACTTAGAGCAAATGGTGAATAATGGCTGGGTACTAGGTCCTATTTATAGAGTTTGGAGATGAAAAGATCTTGATTTTACTTGAATAAAAATAATGGCTTTTTAGGTGAAAATCATTTGAATAATCGTTCAGCAGAGGCTGAAGACTCGTTCAAAAGATGCTGGACTTATGGAGGAGTTTGAATGGCTGAAAGGAAAAGAATTCAAAAACAATTGAACATATGCTGAAGGAGGCGATATATCGCCTAAAGGGGGCGATATATCGCCTGGGCCAGTATGCCCGAGGCTCCCGTGCATCGTCTCGTGTTTTCCGTATCTACGTGCTGCGATATATCGCCCCCTATAGCTGCGATATATCGGCACACGCTGAATATTTAAACACGAAATTACACATTTTTAGCTAAGTTTGAATGGAGTAAACAGCCTTGACTAAGCCCTCAACGTACTCAAAGCTGCTGACTGACCCTATAACATTCAAACTTTACTCCTTATTATATTTAATCCTCAAAAATCTTTAATCCTTAATCACCATTCATAACATGTGCTTAAAATCCTATTGGTTGATGTCTAAACCTTATAATATAGTAAATATAATCCTTAATATCAGTAACATTAATCAAACCTTAGGTTATGCTTAATATTCTTAAACTATAGGTTAAACTTAGAAAATCTATAAGTACTACTATGAGTGTCCAAATAACTCCCGGTCTGAACCAAAAATCCATAGTAACAAAGATAACACTAAACATACTATAATACTACTAAACAATTAGCTAAGTAAAGTTCTTGGACTCTACAATTCTCCCCTACTAAAAAGAATTTCGTCCTCGAAATTTACTTATCACATAACTCCGGATACCGGCCTTGCATGTCCTCCTCCAACTCCCACGTTGCCTCGCATTCAGAACTGTTGCTCCATAGGACTTTGACTATAGGAAGGCTCTTAGACCGTAACTACTTCATCCCTCTATCTAGGATGCTAACCGGTCGTTCCTCGTAACTTAAGTCTTTCTGGAGTGCTATCGTATCGTACTTGAGGACGTGAGATGGGTCTGACACATACTTGCGTAACATCGAGATGTGGAAGACGTTGTGACTATCGGCTAGTGCTGGCGGTAGGGCTAGTCTATACGCAACTGTTCCCACTTTGTCCAATATCTAAAAGGACCTATGAATCGGGGACTAAGCTTGCCTTTCCTTCCGAACCGCTTGACACTTTTCATAGGAGATATCTTCATGAAGACTTGATCTCCAACTTGGAATTCCACATCGCGTCGCTTGGTATCCGCATAGCTTTTCTGTCGGCTTTGAGCTGCAAGCATACGCTGTCTAATAAGCGCTACTGCTTCTTGAGCTTGTCTAACAGCTTCGGGCCCTAGAAGCTTCCTTTCTCCTACCTCGTCCCAGTGCAACGGTGATCGGCACCTTCTTCCATATAGCAACTCATAAGGTGCCATCTCGATCGTCGACTGGTAGCTGTTGTTGTACGAGAACTCGATCAGTGGTAAGTACTTGTTCCACGATCCTCCGAAATCAAGTATACAAGCGCGTAGCATATCCTCTAAAATATGAATCGTACGCTCGGACTGCCCATCTGTCTGAGCATGGAAAGCTGTACTAAGGCTTAATTTAGTACCTATAGCTTGCTGTAAGCTTCTCCAAAATCTTGACATAAATACTGATCCTCTATCTGACACTATCGTCTTGGGGATTCCATGCATTCGTACAATCTCTTGGATGTAGATGTTGCATATTGGTCTGCCGTGCATGACGTTCTAACAGGCAGAAAATGAGCCGACTTGGTTAGTCTATCTATTACTATCCAAGCGGAATCATGCTGCTTGTTCGTCTTTAGTAGCCCCGTCACAAAATCCATGGCTATATCATTCCACTTTCATTCTGGTATGCTAAGCGGTTGCAATAAACCTGCAGGCCGCTGATGCTTTGCTTTCACTTGCTGGCATACCAGACACTTAGATACATACTCAGCTATGTCCTTCTTCATCCCTGGCCACCAATAGACTGCCTTGATGTCATAAGTCATCTTGGTAGACCCTGGATGAACTGAGTACGGGGCATTATGCGCTTCTTCTAGGATTGTCTTCTTAATACTCTGATTGTCTGGTACGCATACCCGATCCTTATATCTCAATAAACCTTGGCTAGATATTGAGAAATCTGTATTCTTGCCTTCTCTGACTGCTTCCATATGTGGTGCTAGCGATTCCTCATGTCTCTGACCAATCCATATGTCCTCTAGCAGATTTGATTGGATAGACAAGTTAGCTAGCTTGCCTACAACCACTTCTATTCTGGCACTGATAAGCTCCTGCTGTAGCGGCTTTTCAATTCCGGATAAGGCTGCTAAGTTCCCATAGCTTTTCCTTACTAAGCGCATCGGCAACTACGTTCGCCTTCCCTGGGTGGTATAGGATTTCGTAGTTGTAATCCTTGACTAATTATATCCACCTGCGCTGCCTTATGTTGAGCTCCTTCTGCGTAAAGAAGTATTTTAAACTCTTGTGGTCCGTATAAATCTCGCACCGTTCTCCGTAAAAATAATGGCGCCAGATTTGCATCGACCACCGCTGCCAACTCCATATCGTGAGTTGGATAGCGTTGTTCATACTCCTTCAACTGTAGTGAGGCGTAGGCTATCACTTTGTCATTTTTGCATCAAAACGCTTCCCAATCCTAGCTTTGATGCATCGCTTTAGACAACGAACTTATCGTCGGGTGTCGGTACACTAAGTACTGGTGTTGAGCAAGGCTTATCTTTAAGCAACTGGAAGCTTTCTTCACACTTATCGTTCCAGTTAAACGTTTGTTGCTTCCGGGTCAGGTTGGTGTGTGGAGTGGCTATCTTAGAAAAAGCCCTCTACAACTTTCTATAGTAACCTGCTAGCCCTAAGAAGCTTCTTACTTCTGACGCGTTCTTTGGTCTAGGCCAATCCTTCACGGCCTCTACCTTCGATGGATCTACTGCAACTCCATCTTTCGATATGATGTGCCCGAGGAACGCCACTTGTGAGAGTCAAAACTCGCATTTCTTGAACTTCGCGTAGAGTTGGTGCTCCTTCAATCGCGTCAAAATCATCCTCAAATGTTCCTCGTGCTCTACTTCATCCTTGGAGTATACTAAGATATCGTCGATGAATACAACGACGAATTTATCTAAGTAATCCTTGAAGACCTTATTCATTAAGTCCATAACGCGGCTGGTGTGTTAGCAAGACCAAAAGACATAACCAACTCGTAATGTCCATAACGAGTCCTAAAGGCTATCTTAGGAATATCTTCTCCTTTTACCTTGAGCTGATGATACCCGGACCTTAAAATACAATCGCGCCTCGGAGTTGATCGAATAAATCGTCAATCCGAGGTAGCGGGTACTTGTTCTTAATCATTACTTTGTTCAGATCACGGTAGTCTATGCACATCCGCATACTTCCGTCCTTCTTCTTCACGAATAGTACCGGAGCTCCCCATGGTTAATGGCTTGGCCTAAGTCTAGGAGTTCTTGTAGCTGCGTCTTTAACTTCTTGAGTTTTGTAGGTGCCATCCGGTATGGTGCCTTAGAGATAGGCTCGGTGCCCGGTACTAATTCTATCGTGAAGTCTATCTCTTGAGTTGGCGGCAATCCTGGCAAGTCATCGGGAAATACCTCTGGAAATTCTTGTATAACTCGAACATCTCCATTCTTAAGTGGCGTCTCCCTTTCCACGTTCGTGATGCTGGCTAAGAACGCTTGACATCCTTTCTCTATCCTTTGTTGACCTTTGAGAGATGACACTAACGGGGTGCGTAATCCTGAAGCTTGTCCCATGAAGCATCGTCTCTGGCCGTCAGGAGTCTCGAACATCACCTTCTTGCGTTTGCAGTCGATCGTTGCGCCATGCCGTGCTAGCCAATCCATGCCTAGTATTACGTCGAAGTCCTTGATCACTAGCTCTATCAGGTCTCCTTCTAGTTCTATGTCCTCAATCTTGATCGGTACGCCTCATACTATTCGTGATAATAGAACTACTTTGCCCGAAGGCAACTCGGTTACAAACCTAGTTCTAAATCTTTCACTAGGTTTGTCTAGTTTTTCTATCGTTCCTAACGAGATATACGAGTATACTGTTACCAATCAAGCGATACTAGAACATATACTATCGAGGATAGGATCTGACCTGTAAATCCCTGTTACTAGCATGGGTTCCTCCTTGGGTCAATGCAAAGACTTTGGTCTGGAACCATCGTTTAATCCTTCTTCTCCTCACTAACATTCATCAGAATCCTTTCTACTTCAATTGCCGCTTCTAGAACATTGGCATAGGTAGTGGTTCCCAAGTTTGCTAACTTAACCCCTAATTCCATCTTTGGTCTAAGTCCTCCGATGAACTTGGTCAACCTCGTAAAGTTGGTTGGGACCAACTCTGGTGCAAACTTGACTAATCTGTTGAACTGACGAGCATATTCTTCTACCATTAGCGATGACTGCCGAGGCGTAATACTTCTTGTGGAACGGCTCCACAAATCTTGTCCATATCATGGTGGTGACATCGTTAGTCTGCTGAACTAAGTCCCACCATATTCTGGCATCCTTCTTGAGTAATGACGAGACGCAGGATATGCGGTCTGCATTACTGAGATTCATGTGCGTAAGAATTGGCTTCACATTCCTTAGCCACTCTTCTGCCTCAAAGGGGTCTATAGTCCCTTTGAAGTTTGGAGCGTGCTGTTTGCGGAACCTTTCATACACTGACTCCATATTCGGTACTGGATGTGGCGCGTAGTTCGTCACTGGTCATCCCCCATGTGGACCAACTTGTTGGGGTGCTAGGGCCATTTGTTGTAGCTGCGACTGCGGTTGCGGCGGAGGCTGAGGCTGAGTCTGCGCCTGTTGACGTTGTTGCTGCAAGAGTTCCTCGACTTGTTGTCGCCGTCTAGCGATTTCCACGGTGTTGTCAGCTGACGGTGTCGGCGCGTTGCGGCTAGTAGTAGTACGCACTCCTCTTCTGCGAACTGGAGGGCATCATTGGTCGTTGGAACAACGTTGGAGGCGTTTCCTTTGGTGCGTGCAGATCTTCGGAGCGACATCTTCACCAAAAGTTCTAACAGTCGAGAACTTGTTAGAACTTACCCTAATAGGCTCTAAGGCAAAAACTTATTCTAAAACAAACATATCTCGGACCTATTTATTATGACTTCTTATGAAAAATTATATAGGTCTTTATTTATTATTAGAGTGGGTTTCTATACTTAGAAAAACAAGTCATCTTTATTTTCTAAGTGTGTTTCTAATCATCCTATATGACTTAATTCTCAGGCTCGAAACTTATCTTTGTTCCAAAGTTAACCATATTGAGGGAGGGCTGGGAGCAGTAGAATCGTTCCCACTACTAAGGCCCCCTAACTCTCAATAAGGAAAATTGGTTCATTGATTTGTATCCACCTTCACTGAACTTAGTCATTATTCATTTTATTTATTACTCATTATGATTGCGAAAAAAAATCAAACTCATACATGAAAATAAAATAACATGAACTTAATTTGGAAAAAAAAAATAATTTTCACTTATTACAATCATAACATAAAGAAATAAACAAAACAAACATTGAAAAAACTAGCTATTCTTAAAAATCGGGATCTTCTACATCCGATCCTTCATCTAGCATATCATTATCTATCTCCTTATAATCATCATTGTCTTGAGCC
This sequence comes from Humulus lupulus, assembly GCF_963169125.1. NCBI lineage: Eukaryota > Viridiplantae > Streptophyta > Magnoliopsida > Rosales > Cannabaceae > Humulus > Humulus lupulus. Next base: position 7,865,020 of record NC_084798.1, read on the forward strand.
TCAAAATTTCCTCGGGGAAGATTCAAGAAGATCCTATGTTGTTGCTCATTAGTGAATTGAAACTCTAAATCATAGGTGAACTTAAGTATGAGAGAATAATATCTTAGGGCTGCTTGTAAGTCATCATCATTATTTATATTCTCCCATATTTCTTCTAAAGTTAAAATTGCTGAAGGAAAATCTTTTAAAAGCCTAATTACTAGGACATATTGTTCTGCAGCTCTCATCATGATTTGCTTAGACTCTTGAAGGTGACCTATCTCTTTGTGGAACAAGATCAATCTTCGAGTGATCTTTTCTAGTGCTCCTACGGTGTTTCTTGGCTCCCTTATTCTTTTTAAAGCCTTAATGGCTCGGATATCCTCATTGCTTAAAGCTCAATTCATTCTTAACTGAAACATAAACACTAAAGTTGTTAGCTATACACATAGACAAAGTAACTTGTAACTTGTAACTTAAACACTTACTTGGCGGTCCGATTCGGAGCTTTGAGCATGTGTATCGAGGAGAACTTCATGCGAAGGAACCGTTGTCTCTGATACCAACTGTAACGACCCACTAATCTAGACTACTTGGACCATTAACGAATCTATACATAAAACTTACATTTTTGCGGAAATACCATAATTTTATTGAAAACTTATGGAAACAAAGGTTACTTTCATAAAATAAGTAGGATATGGGTACCCATTGTCTTTAAAACAAAAATAACTTAAAAACTAAAAAGAGTTACATAGAAAATGCGGAAAGTACATTTAAAACCATAAAAAACATAAACAAGACTACATCCTCGAATCGAATAACGCTCGGCCCCTTGACTCCATTCACCATCGATACACATCCTCTAAGCGTCACGAATCTTTCCGCCTCTAAAGCTTATTTCCTGCACATAAACAGAAAGGAATGAGCCTAATGCCCAGCAAGGAAAATCTAACACATAGTCATAAACATAAACATAATGTCATAATAACGTAAAGACATATCATAACACATAATACACTTATTATAATGGCCATTATTACTTGGGGTCCCATAGACTAAACAAGCATATGCCCATGGGATTAGTGGGGTCCTACTAGCTAAGTAGGTCATATGCCCATAACCCATTTGGGGTCTTGTTAGTCATATGGGTCATATGCCCAAGCCTACAAACATACACATATACATATCATAATACTTTTACTAACATAAATCATATAGATAACATAAGCACATAACATGTTGATTCTAGCCTATTTTCCTTACCAAAGTTACCGGGATATAATGGACTGAGTTAGGACTTTTGGAACACTCCTAAAACCATAAGAAAGAGTGAGTCTTAAGAAGAAGATGAAATGAAAGAGAATAGGAAGACTAAACCATTAAAAGAAAATATGCTTACCACAACTTAAGTGCTTAAGAACTTGGATTCCCTAACCAAAATAAGAATGAGGTTAGGAAATTGAGTAGAAGACTAAGAGAAAGGAAACATAATACAGAAAGGAACTAGAGTTTTGGTTACCTCAATGATTTGCAAGATCAATCTAACCACAACCGAAATACTATAGAACTCACTTCCCAAAGTGTTTGATAAGCTTATGATGTTTAAGCTTATGATTTTTCCCCAAACCAGGTGTTTACACTCTCACACTCACTTAACACTAGCAGCTTCTGAACTTAGAGCAAATGGTGAATAATGGCTGGGTACTAGGTCCTATTTATAGAGTTTGGAGATGAAAAGATCTTGATTTTACTTGAATAAAAATAATGGCTTTTTAGGTGAAAATCATTTGAATAATCGTTCAGCAGAGGCTGAAGACTCGTTCAAAAGATGCTGGACTTATGGAGGAGTTTGAATGGCTGAAAGGAAAAGAATTCAAAAACAATTGAACATATGCTGAAGGAGGCGATATATCGCCTAAAGGGGGCGATATATCGCCTGGGCCAGTATGCCCGAGGCTCCCGTGCATCGTCTCGTGTTTTCCGTATCTACGTGCTGCGATATATCGCCCCCTATAGCTGCGATATATCGGCACACGCTGAATATTTAAACACGAAATTACACATTTTTAGCTAAGTTTGAATGGAGTAAACAGCCTTGACTAAGCCCTCAACGTACTCAAAGCTGCTGACTGACCCTATAACATTCAAACTTTACTCCTTATTATATTTAATCCTCAAAAATCTTTAATCCTTAATCACCATTCATAACATGTGCTTAAAATCCTATTGGTTGATGTCTAAACCTTATAATATAGTAAATATAATCCTTAATATCAGTAACATTAATCAAACCTTAGGTTATGCTTAATATTCTTAAACTATAGGTTAAACTTAGAAAATCTATAAGTACTACTATGAGTGTCCAAATAACTCCCGGTCTGAACCAAAAATCCATAGTAACAAAGATAACACTAAACATACTATAATACTACTAAACAATTAGCTAAGTAAAGTTCTTGGACTCTACAATTCTCCCCTACTAAAAAGAATTTCGTCCTCGAAATTTACTTATCACATAACTCCGGATACCGGCCTTGCATGTCCTCCTCCAACTCCCACGTTGCCTCGCATTCAGAACTGTTGCTCCATAGGACTTTGACTATAGGAAGGCTCTTAGACCGTAACTACTTCATCCCTCTATCTAGGATGCTAACCGGTCGTTCCTCGTAACTTAAGTCTTTCTGGAGTGCTATCGTATCGTACTTGAGGACGTGAGATGGGTCTGACACATACTTGCGTAACATCGAGATGTGGAAGACGTTGTGACTATCGGCTAGTGCTGGCGGTAGGGCTAGTCTATACGCAACTGTTCCCACTTTGTCCAATATCTAAAAGGACCTATGAATCGGGGACTAAGCTTGCCTTTCCTTCCGAACCGCTTGACACTTTTCATAGGAGATATCTTCATGAAGACTTGATCTCCAACTTGGAATTCCACATCGCGTCGCTTGGTATCCGCATAGCTTTTCTGTCGGCTTTGAGCTGCAAGCATACGCTGTCTAATAAGCGCTACTGCTTCTTGAGCTTGTCTAACAGCTTCGGGCCCTAGAAGCTTCCTTTCTCCTACCTCGTCCCAGTGCAACGGTGATCGGCACCTTCTTCCATATAGCAACTCATAAGGTGCCATCTCGATCGTCGACTGGTAGCTGTTGTTGTACGAGAACTCGATCAGTGGTAAGTACTTGTTCCACGATCCTCCGAAATCAAGTATACAAGCGCGTAGCATATCCTCTAAAATATGAATCGTACGCTCGGACTGCCCATCTGTCTGAGCATGGAAAGCTGTACTAAGGCTTAATTTAGTACCTATAGCTTGCTGTAAGCTTCTCCAAAATCTTGACATAAATACTGATCCTCTATCTGACACTATCGTCTTGGGGATTCCATGCATTCGTACAATCTCTTGGATGTAGATGTTGCATATTGGTCTGCCGTGCATGACGTTCTAACAGGCAGAAAATGAGCCGACTTGGTTAGTCTATCTATTACTATCCAAGCGGAATCATGCTGCTTGTTCGTCTTTAGTAGCCCCGTCACAAAATCCATGGCTATATCATTCCACTTTCATTCTGGTATGCTAAGCGGTTGCAATAAACCTGCAGGCCGCTGATGCTTTGCTTTCACTTGCTGGCATACCAGACACTTAGATACATACTCAGCTATGTCCTTCTTCATCCCTGGCCACCAATAGACTGCCTTGATGTCATAAGTCATCTTGGTAGACCCTGGATGAACTGAGTACGGGGCATTATGCGCTTCTTCTAGGATTGTCTTCTTAATACTCTGATTGTCTGGTACGCATACCCGATCCTTATATCTCAATAAACCTTGGCTAGATATTGAGAAATCTGTATTCTTGCCTTCTCTGACTGCTTCCATATGTGGTGCTAGCGATTCCTCATGTCTCTGACCAATCCATATGTCCTCTAGCAGATTTGATTGGATAGACAAGTTAGCTAGCTTGCCTACAACCACTTCTATTCTGGCACTGATAAGCTCCTGCTGTAGCGGCTTTTCAATTCCGGATAAGGCTGCTAAGTTCCCATAGCTTTTCCTTACTAAGCGCATCGGCAACTACGTTCGCCTTCCCTGCGTGGTATAGGATTTCGTAGTTGTAATCCTTGACTAATTATATCCACCTGCGCTGCCTTATGTTGAGCTCCTTCTGCGTAAAGAAGTATTTTAAACTCTTGTGGTCCGTATAAATCTCGCACCGTTCTCCGTAAAAATAATGGCGCCAGATTTGCATCGACCACCGCTGCCAACTCCATATCGTGAGTTGGATAGCGTTGTTCATACTCCTTCAACTGTAGTGAGGCGTAGGCTATCACTTTGTCATTTTTGCATCAAAACGCTTCCCAATCCTAGCTTTGATGCATCGCTTTAGACAACGAACTTATCGTCGGGTGTCGGTACACTAAGTACTGGTGTTGAGCAAGGCTTATCTTTAAGCAACTGGAAGCTTTCTTCACACTTATCGTTCCAGTTAAACGTTTGTTGCTTCCGGGTCAGGTTGGTGTGTGGAGTGGCTATCTTAGAAAAAGCCCTCTACAACTTTCTATAGTAACCTGCTAGCCCTAAGAAGCTTCTTACTTCTGACGCGTTCTTTGGTCTAGGCCAATCCTTCACGGCCTCTACCTTCGATGGATCTACTGCAACTCCATCTTTCGATATGATGTGCCCGAGGAACGCCACTTGTGAGAGTCAAAACTCGCATTTCTTGAACTTCGCGTAGAGTTGGTGCTCCTTCAATCGCGTCAAAATCATCCTCAAATGTTCCTCGTGCTCTACTTCATCCTTGGAGTATACTAAGATATCGTCGATGAATACAACGACGAATTTATCTAAGTAATCCTTGAAGACCTTATTCATTAAGTCCATAACGCGGCTGGTGCGTTAGTATGACCAAAAGACATAACCAAGAACTCGTAATGTCCATAACGAGTCCTAAAGGCTATCTTAGGAATATCTTCTCCCTTTACCTTGAGCTGATGATACCCAGACCGTAAATCGATCTTAGAAAATACAGTCGCGCCTCGAAGTTGATCAAACAAATCATCAATTCGAGGTAGCGGGTACTTGTTCTTAATCGTTACTTTGTTCAGCTCATGATAGTCTATGCACATTCGCATACTTCCGTCCTTCTTCTTCACGAATAGTATCGGAGCTCCCCATGGTGAATGGCTTGGCCTAATGAAACCCAAGTCTAGGAGTTCTTGTAGCTGCGTCTATAACTCCTTGAGTTCCATAGGTGCCATCCGGTATGGTGCCTTAGAGATAGGCTCGGTGCCTGGTACTAATTCTATCGTGAAGTCTATCTCTCGAGTTGGCGGCAATCCTGGCAAGTCATCGGGAAAAACTTCTGGAAATTCTTGTATAACTTGAACATCTCTAACTTTAAGTGACGTCTCCTTCTCCACATTCGTGATGCTGGCTAAGAAAGCTTGGCATCCTTTCTCCATCATTCTCTGAGCTTTGAGAGGTGACACTAACGGTGTGCGTAGTCCTGAAGCTTGTCCCATGAAGCATCGTCTCTGGCCGTCCGGGGTCTCGAACATCACCTTCTTGCGTTTGCTGTCGATCGTTGCGCCATGCCGTGCTAGCCGATCCATGCCTAGTATTACGTCGAAGTCCTTGATCACTAGCTCTATCAGGTCTCCTTCTAGTTCTATGTCCGCAATCTTGATCGGTACGCCTCGTACTATTCGTGATGATAGAACTACTTTGCCCGAAGGCAACTCGGTTACAAACCTAGTTCACTAGGTTTGTCTAGTTTTTCTATCATTCCTAACGAGATCTACGAGTATACAGTTACCAATCAAGCGATACTAGAACATATACTATCGAGGATAGGATCTGACCTGTAAATCCCTGTTACTAGCATGGGTTCCTCCTTGGGTCAATGCAAAGACTTTGGTCTGGAACCATCGTTTAATCCTTCTTCTCCTCACTAACATTCATCAGAATCCTTTCTACTTCAATTGCCGCTTCTAGAACATTGGCATAGGTAGTGGTTCCCAGGTTTGCTAACTTAACCCCTAATTCCATCTTTGGTCTAAGTCCTCTGACGAACTTGGTCAACCTCGTAAATTCGGTTGGGACCAACTCTGTGCAAACTTGACTAATCTGTTGAACTGACGAGCATATTCTTCTACCATTAGCGATGACTGCCGAGGTGTAATACTTCTTGTGGAACGGCTCCACAAATATTGTCCATAACATGGTGGTGACATCGTTAGTCTGTTGAACTAAGTCCCACCATATTCTGGCATCCTTCTTGAGTAATGACGAGACGCAGGATATGCGGTCTGCATTACTGAAATTCATGTGCGTAAGAATTGGCTTCACATCCTTAGCCACTCTTCTGCCTCAAAGGGGTCTATAGTCCCTTTGAAGTTTGGAGCGTGCTGCTTGCGGAACCTCTCATATACTGACTCCATATTCGGTACTGGATGTGGTGCGTAGTTCGTCACTGGCCATCCCCCATATGGACCAACTTGTTGGGGTGCTAGGGCCATTTGTTGTGGCTACGGCTGCGGTTGCGGCGGAGGCTGAGGCTGAGTCTGCGCCTGTTGACGTTGTTGCTGCAAGAGTTCCTCGACTTGTTGTCGCCGTCTAGCGATTTCCACGGTGTTGTCAGCTGACGGTGTCGGCGCGTTGCGGCTAGTAGTAGTACGCACTCCTCTTCTGCGAACTGGAGGGCATCATTGGTCGTTGGAACAACGTTGGAGGCGTTTCCTTTGGTGCGTGCAGATCTTCGGAGCGACATCTTCACCAAAAGTTCTAACAGTCGAGAACTTGTTAGAACTTACCCTAATAGGCTCTAAGGCAAAAACTTATTCTAAAACAAACATATCTCGGACCTATTTATTATGACTTCTTATGAAAAATTATATAGGTCTTTATTTATTATTAGAGTGGGTTTCTATACTTAGAAAAACAAGTCATCTTTATTTTCTAAGTGTGTTTCTAATCATCCTATATGACTTAATTCTCAGGCTCGAAACTTATCTTTGTTCCAAAGTTAACCATATTGAGGGAGGGCTGGGATCAGTAGAATCGTTCCCACTACTAAGGCCCCCTAACTCTCAATAAGGAAAATTGGTTCATTGATTTGTATCCACCTTCACTGAACTTAGTCATTATTCATTTTATTTATTACTCATTATGATTGCGAAAAAAAATCAAACTCATACATGAAAATAAAATAACATGAACTTAATTTGGAAAAAAAAAAAAATTTTCACTTATTACAATCATAACATAAAGAAATAAACAAAACAAACATTGAAAAAACTAGCTATTCTTAAAAATCGGGATCTTCTACATCCGATCCTTCATCTAGCATATCATTATCTATCTCCTTATAATCATCATTGTCTTGAGCCTCAAAATTTCCTCGGGGAAGATTCAAGAAGATCCTATGTTGTTGCTCATTAGTGAATTGAAACTCTAAATCATAGGTGAACTTAAGTATGAGAGAATAATATCTTAGGGCTGCTTGTAAGTCATCATCATTATTTATATTCTCCCATATTTCTTCTAAAGTTAAAATTGCTGAAGGAAAATCTTTTAAAAGCCTAATTACTAGGACATATTGTTCTGCAGCTCTCATCATGATTTGCTTAGACTCTTGAAGGTGACCTATCTCTTTGTGGAACAAGATCAATCTTCGAGTGATCTTTTCTAGTGCTCCTACGGTGTTTCTTGGCTCCCTTATTCTTTTTAAAGCCTTAATGGCTCGGATATCCTCATTGCTTAAAGCTCAATTCATTCTTAACTGAAACATAAACACTAAAGTTGTTAGCTATACACATAGACAAAGTAACTTGTAACTTGTAACTTAAACACTTACTTGGCGGTCCGATTCGGAGCTTTGAGCATGTGTATCGAGGAGAACTTCATGCGAAGGAACCGTTGTCTCTGATACCAACTGTAACGACCCACTAATCTAGACTACTTGGACCATTAACGAATCTATACATAAAACTTACATTTTTGCGGAAATACCATAATTTTATTGAAAACTTATGGAAACAAAGGTTACTTTCATAAAATAAGTAGGATATGGGTACCCATTGTCTTTAAAACAAAAATAACTTAAAAACTAAAAAGAGTTACATAGAAAATGCGGAAAGTACATTTAAAACCATAAAAAACATAAACAAGACTACATCCTCGAATCGAATAACGCTCGGCCCCTTGACTCCATTCACCATCGATACACATCCTCTAAGCGTCACGAATCTTTCCGCCTCTAAAGCTTATTTCCTGCACATAAACAGAAAGGAATGAGCCTAATGCCCAGCAAGGAAAATCTAACACATAGTCATAAACATAAACATAATGTCATAATAACGTAAAGACATATCATAACACATAATACACTTATTATAATGGCCATTATTACTTGGGGTCCCATAGACTAAACAAGCATATGCCCATGGGATTAGTGGGGTCCTACTAGCTAAGTAGGTCATATGCCCATAACCCATTTGGGGTCTTGTTAGTCATATGGGTCATATGCCCAAGCCTACAAACATACACATATACATATCATAATACTTTTACTAACATAAATCATATAGATAACATAAGCACATAACATGTTGATTCTAGCCTATTTTCCTTACCAAAGTTACCGGGATATAATGGACTGAGTTAGGACTTTTGGAACACTCCTAAAACCATAAGAAAGAGTGAGTCTTAAGAAGAAGATGAAATGAAAGAGAATAGGAAGACTAAACCATTAAAAGAAAATATGCTTACCACAACTTAAGTGCTTAAGAACTTGGATTCCCTAACCAAAATAAGAATGAGGTTAGGAAATTGAGTAGAAGACTAAGAGAAAGGAAACATAATACAGAAAGGAACTAGAGTTTTGGTTACCTCAATGATTTGCAAGATCAATCTAACCACAACCGAAATACTATAGAACTCACTTCCCAAAGTGTTTGATAAGCTTATGATGTTTAAGCTTATGATTTTTCCCCAAACCAGGTGTTTACACTCTCACACTCACTTAACACTAGCAGCTTCTGAACTTAGAGCAAATGGTGAATAATGGCTGGGTACTAGGTCCTATTTATAGAGTTTGGAGATGAAAAGATCTTGATTTTACTTGAATAAAAATAATGGCTTTTTAGGTGAAAATCATTTGAATAATCGTTCAGCAGAGGCTGAAGACTCGATCAAAAGATGCTGGACTTATGGAGGAGTTTGAATGGCTGAAAGGAAAAGAATTCAAAAACAATTGAACATATGCTGAAGGAGGCGATATATCGCCCCCTTTAGGCGATATATCGCCTGGGCCAGTATGCCCGAGGCTCCCGTGCATCGTCTCATGTTTTCCGTATCTACGTGCTGCGATATATCGCCCCCTATAGCTGCGATATATCGGCACACGCTGAATATTTAAACACGAAATTACACATTTTTAGCTAAGTTTGAATGGAGTAAACAGCCTTGACTAAGCCCTCAACGTACTCAAAGCTGCTGACTGACCCTATAACATTCAAACTTTACTCCTTATTATATTTAATCCTCAAAAATCTTTAATCCTTAATCACCATTCATAACATGTGCTTAAAATCCTATTGGTTGATGTCTAAACCTTATAATAAAGTAAATATAATCCTTAATATCAGTCACATTAATCAAACCTTAGGTTATGCTTAATATTCTTAAACTATAGGTTAAACTTAGAAAATCTATAAGTACTACTATGAGTGTCCAAATAACTCCCGGTCTGAACCAAAAATCCATAGTAACAAAGATAACACTAAACATACTATAATACTACTAAACAATTAGCTAAGTAAAGTTCTTGGACTCTACAAAGTGGTTGTAGGCAAGCTAGCTAACTTGTCTATCCAATCAAATCTGCTAGAGGACATATGGATTGGTCAGAGACATGAGGAATCGCTAGCACCACATATGGAAGCAGTCAGAGAAGGCAAGAATACAGATTTCTCAATATCTAGCCAAGGTTTATTGAGATATAAGGATCGGGTATGCGTACCAGACAATCAGAGTATTAGGAAGACAATCCTAGAAGAAGCGCATAATGCCCCGTACTCAGTTCATCCAGGGTCTACCAAGATGACTTATGACATCAAGGCAGTCTATTGGTGGCCAGGGATGAAGAAGGACATAGCTGAGTATGTATCTAAGTGTCTGGTATGCCAGCAAGTGAAAGCAAAGCATCAGCGGCCTGCAGGTTTATTGCAACCGCTTAGCATACCAGAATGAAAGTGGAATGATATAGCCATGGATTTTGTGACGGGGCTACTAAAGACGAACAAGCAGCATGATTCCGCTTGGATAGTAATAGATAGACTAACCAAGTCGGCTCATTTTCTGCCTGTTAGAACGTCATGCACGGCAGACCAATATGCAACATCTACATCCAAGAGATTGTACGAATGCATGGAATCCCCAAGACGACAGTGTCAGATAGAGGATCAGTATTTACGTCAAGATTTTGGAGAAGCTTACAGCAAGCTATGGGTACTAAGTTAAGCCTTAGTACAGCTTTCCATCCTCAGACAGATGGGCAGTCTGAGCGTTCGATTCAGATCTTAGAGGATATGCTACGCGCTTGTATACTTGATTTCGGAGGATCGTGGAACAAGTACTTACCACTGATCGAGTTCTCGTACAACAACAGCTACCAGTCGACGATCGAGATGGCACCTTATGAGTTGCTATATGGAAGAAGGTGCCGATCACCGTTGCACTGGGACGAGGTAGGAGAAAGGAAGCTTCTAGGGCCTGAAGCTGTTAGACAAGCTCAAGAAGCAGTAGCGCTTATTAGACAGCGTATGCTTGCAGCTCAAAGCCGACAGAAAAGCTATGCAGATACCAAGCGACGCGATGTGGAATTCCAAGTTGGAGATCAAGTCTTCATGAAGATATCTCCTATGAAAAGTGTCAAGCGGTTCGGAAGGAAAGGCAAGCTTAGTCCCCGATTCATAGGTCCTTTTAGATATTGGACAAAATGGGAACAGTTGCGTATAGACTAGCCCTACCGCCAGCATTAGCCGATAGTCACAACGTCTTCCACATCTCGATGTTACGCAAATATGTGTCAGACCCATCTCACGTCCTCAAGTACGATACGATAGCGCTCCAGAAAGACTTAAGTTACGAGGAACGACCGATTAGCATCCTAGATAGATGGATGAAGTAGTTACGGTCTAAGAGCTTTCCTATAGTCAAAGTCCTATGGAGCAATAGTTCTGAATGCGAGGCAATGTGGGAGTTGGAGGAGGACATGCAAGGCCGGTATCCGGAGTTATGTGATAAGTAAATTTCGAGGACGAAATTCTTTTTAGTAGGGGAGAATTGTAGAGTCCAAGAACTTTACTTAGCTAAGATAGATAGTAGTATGATAGTATTTATAGCATTATCTTTGTTACTTTGGATTTTTGGTTCAGACCGGGAGTTATTTGGACACTCATAGTAGTACTTATAGATTTTCTAAGTTTAACCTATAGTTTAAGAATATTAAGTATAACCTAAGGTTTGATTAATGTGACTGATATTAAGGATTATATTATTATATTATAAGGTTTAGACATCAACCAATAGGATTTTAAGCACATGTTTTGAATGGTAATTAAGGATTAAGATTTTTGAGGATTAAATATAATAAGGAGTAAAGTTTGAATGTTATAGGGTCAGTCAGCAGCTTTGAGTACGTTGAGGGCTTAGTCAAGGCTGTTTACTCCATTCAAACTTAGCTAAAAATGTGTAATTTCGTGTTTAAATATTCAGCGTGTGCCGATATATCGCAGCTATAGGGGGCGATATGTCGCAGCACGTAGATACGGAAAACACGAAACGATGCACGGTCGCCTCGGGCATACTGGCCCAGGCGATATATCGCCTACAGGGGGCGATATATCGCCTCCTTCAGCATGGATTCAAACTCTTTTGAATTCATTTCCTTTCAGCCATTCAAACTCCTTCAACAGTCCAGCATCTTGTGAACGAGTCTTCAGCCTCTGCTGAACGATTATTCAAATGATTTTCACCTAAAAAGCCATTATTTTTATTCAAGTAAAATCAAGATATTTTCATTCCCAAACTCTATAAATAGGACCTAGTACCCAGCCATTATTCACCATTTGCTCTAAGTTCAGAAGCTGCTAGTGTTAAGTGAGTGTGAGAGTGTAAACACTTGGTTTGGGGAAAAACTATAAGCTTAAACATCATAAGCTTATCAAACACTTGGGAAGTAAGTGAGTGTTATAGTATTTCGGTGGATGTTAGATTGATCTTGCAATCTTTGAGGTAAACCCAAAACTCTAGTCCTTTCTGTATTCTATGTTATTTCTTTTCTCAAAACCTTCTACTCAGTCCCCTAACCTTATTCTTATTTTGGTTAGGGAATCCAAGCTCTTAAGCATATAAGTTGGTAAGTATGTTTTTATGGTTTAGTCTTTCCATCTCTTTCATTTCATCTCCTTTCTTTAGACTCACTCTTTCTTATGGTTTTAGGAGTGTTCCAAAAGTCCCAACTCAGTCCATAATCCCGGTAACTTTGGTAAGGAAAATAGGCTAGAACTAATATGTTATGTGCTTATGTTATCTATATGTTTTATGTTATTAAAAGTGTTATGATATGTATATGTGTATGTTTGTAGGCTTGGGCATATGACCCATATGACTAACAAGACCCCAAATGGGTTATGGGCATATGACCTACTTAGCTAGTAGGACCCCATTAATCCCATGGGCATATGCTTGTTTAGTCTATGGGACCCCAAGTAATAATGGCCATTATAATAAGTGAATTATGTGTTATGATATGTCTTTACGTTATTATGAAATTATGTTTATGTTTATGACTATGTGTTAGATTTTTCCTTGCTGGGCATTAGGCTCATTCCTTTCTGTTTATGTGCAGGAAATAAGCTTTAGAGGCGGAAAGATTCGTGACGCTTAGAGGATGTGTATCGATGGTGAATGGAGTCAAGGGGCCGAGCGTTATTCGATTCGAGGATGTAGTCTTGTTTATGTTTTTATGGTTTTAGAAGTATTTTCCGCATTTTCTATGTAACTCTTTTTAGTTTTTAAGTTATTTTTGTTTTAAAGACAATGGGTACCCATATCCTACTTATTTTATGAAAGTAACCTTTGTTTCCATAAGTTTTCAATAAAATTATGGTATTTCTGCAAAAATGTAAGATCTATGTATAGATTCGTTAATGGTCCAAGTAGTCTAGATTAGTGGGTCGTTACAATAAGATCGGATGTATTTGTTACATCGGACAGGACCGATATTGACAGTTGATAAGATAAGTAAACATTCCGTTATTATCTATTCTAGTCATATCATATAGTTGCCCATAGGTCAATTCAATCTCAATTCTGAGTGGTTAGTATTCTAACTAATTGTATTATTTGAGTTCTTTGACTTGTTCGTTACCAGCTTACCCTACGGATTAGCCCATACTTACACCTTGGGAACTCGGTAGTATAATTGAGTGGGAGTGTTAATCATAGATGTGAACATCTATAGCTTCTGATGAAGAAGTGAAATGATGGTTTCCTTTTAGTTTGGTTCAAGGTGTTAAATGATAGAGATCTCATTTCAATAATTAAATTAGTTTACTGAAATATCATTTACAAGGAACTAAGTGTTTTAAGGATAAAATACAATGAGGGGTAAAACGATATTTTAGTCTTATCTCATTGTAGACCGTCTATAGAGGATTGAGTGACAATTATAGTTGTAACAATGGATAATTAATAGTGTATCTATATTTGTTATAGAGCGTTCTATGAATTCAAGAGTGCAATTCCAAGTCCATAGTGGAGTCACGAGGAATTAATAAGTTAGTAAATTTATTTGTTAGATTTATGATAACTTATTGGAGCTTGATTTCATAGGCCCATGGTCCCCATTGTACCTTGGATAAAATCATCTAGATAGTCTCAATTAATTGATTTAATCATCAATTAGAATTATCAAAGTTGACCAGGCCAATTTTGGATAGTTTTACAGAGTTGTGTAATTTTGAGAAGAAAAGAGAAATTATGGCAGATTTATTAATTAAGATAAATTGGTATCTAAATTAATAAATAAATTTAAATCAAGGTTCAAATTTTAAATAATTAATTTGATAAAGGATTTAAATAATTATTTAATTAATTAAATCAATAGAAAATAATACAGGCCTTGATTTTAAGTCTAATGGACTTATAATCAAATGGGAAATTTCACGGGCCTATAGCCCATGATAATTTCGACCTAGGGCTTCAAAATGGCAATTATTTTATTGATTTTTTAATTAATTTAATGGCCTAATTGAGTCTATAAAAGGAGTGCTTAGAGAGAAGTCAAAACATAAGTTTGATAAGTCACAAGTCAAATTTTCTGATAGTTTTAGATTCTCTCTAAACACAAGTTCTTTTCTAAGCCTCTTTGTTATTTTCTCTTCTTCTCTCTATATCTATCTCATGTGTTGAGAATTGCCCACACTAGTCTAGGTGGTTCTAAGGATACATTAGAAGATTGTGAAGAAAATAGAAGATCGGTTCAGTTTCTTGATAATACTCTGCGACAGAGAGGATACAAGAGTTAGAGAAACTGAAGGAAGGACTCTTAATTCCGCTGCGTATACTGTAAGTATTCTATTCTTTGTTTCTCTTTGAATTCAATTTTAGAAACATGTTTTAGGCTATCTCGTATTAATTTGTTTAATATTATATATACATGAAAATAAATAAAGATCTTGTATAAGCTAATCCAACATACTCTGCTACAGAAAGGAATCAAGGGTTAGAGAGATTGAAGAATGAAGTTGTTCCAGTTCTGTTGCGTAATGTAAGTTTTACTTTACTCTATATTTGTATCAATTTCATAGGAGCATGTTCTAGGAATTTGCATGTTTGTTTGATAATATGTAAACTGCATGAAAATAAATAAAGATCCTGCAATAAGTATTTCCTACAACAATATAGTCGTTATGTTGTCGAAATATCGGTATGGGTTTTCATCAAGCTTATGATAAGTGGATTCATCATGGTGAGGTTGAAGAAATTGTTGTCGATGAGGTGATTGATGAGAATGAAGATGATGAGATGATTCACGTTGTGGAAGACTTCCTTTTACCGACAACTGACGAAGTAGAAATGGATCCCAATGCGAGTTAGTATTATGACGAGTTATTTGAGGAGATTGAAGCGGAGTTGTATCCTGGCTGTGATTGGGTTTCATCCCTCAACTTTTTAGCAAAGTTATTGCATCTAAAAGTTAGAGGGAAGGTGCCTAACAACATATTTGATGAATTGCGGAAGTTGTTAAAGCTTGCATTTCCGAAGGAAAACAAAATTCCATCATTGTACTACGAGTCGAAAAAGAGATTGAAAAAATTAGGGTTGGGATACGAGTCCATTCATGTGTGTCAGTATGATTACTGCTTGTTTTACAATGAGCGTGCATCTAAAGAGACATGTCCAGTCTGTGGAAGTAGTAGATGAACTACTTCTGAACTGACGAAAGACAAAAAAGTGTCGCACAAGGTGATGTGTTACTTTCCATCGACACCCTGAAAAGATTATACAGTTCAAGGATTATAGTGAAGCACATGGTATGGCATCACACTGGGAAATTGAAAGATTATAGGGTGACGCGACACCCGGTGGATGGCTCTGCGTGGAAGGGCTTTGATGTCAAGCATCCTGATTTTGCAAGAGATCCCAGAAATGTTCATTTGGACTTAGCTACCGATGGCATACAGCATATGGCTGTGGTGTTGGCAAACTATAATCTGCCACCTTGATTGTGTATGAAAGATAATTATTTCATGTTGACCCTCCTTATTCCCGGGCTAAATCACCGGGTAAGGACATGGATGTATTTCTAGGACCATTGGTGGATGAGTTGAATGAATTGTGGGTTAATTAACACTACTAGAAATATAGGTTTTTACTTCGGTTTTTATGGTGAGCATACAAAAAAAACGAAGTAAAAACCTATTCAAACTCTTTTACTTCACTTTTTAAAATGGAGCCCTGAAAAAAATTACATACTACTTCGCTTTTTTAAAAAAAACGAAGTGAAAAATTCATAGTAAAGAGGGCCGTGTTTGGTTGCACAAGCCCGTGACTTATGTTTAGAGATAATAAAAATGCAAAAAAATGGCCAAGCCAAACGCGGCCCTTATGTACATTTCACTTCGGTTTTTACCTAAAAACCGAAGTGAAATGTGCACAACCATTATTCCCTTGTGCACCTTTAACTTCGGTTTTTACTTAAAAACCGAAGTTAAAGGGTTTTATAACCCTTTTTTAACACCCGAACGATTATCTCCCTCAAGCCCTACTCTCTCCTCTGTGCAAAAAAACCCCAAAAACCTCCATTAACAACCATGAGCCAAGACCCATTTTCATTATCCACACCCTTTTTTTTTGTTTTTCCTTTATTTCTTGCTGGTTTTCTACACTATAAACCGAAATATAGTCCAAAAATCTGTTTTTTTTTTTTTTTTTAGAGAAAAAAAAAAGCATTTGGCCGTGGGTATTTTCTCCATTGTTTCTTGGTGTTTCTTGCCGGATTTTGACCGGAGTTTTGTCATTGCAATGGGATTTTGAGCTTCAAAACAGGTATAGATTACTAAAATATGGTTTTGATGATAATTTTTTATTTTTCTATGTTTCTTTTTATTTTTTTTATTATTCCGAATTTTAAAATTAATATAATTAATATTTTGTTAACTTTTATAATTATTTGTTTATTTTGTTAGGTTAAATAATGTGATAAAAATTAGGTTTATTATAAATATATATATATATATGTATATTAGTGAATTTTAGAAATTGTGACAATAGATAAATTTGTTTTCTAAATATTTGAAAAAAAATAAATAGCTTGAAGATGATCAAAGTGTTGTTCATTACTTTCATTAACTAGTTTGGATTTTTTTTTTATTATTTGGTTTGATAATTAATTATGTAGTTTACTAATTATGTAATGTTTTAGTAGGGTCGTTGATTGAGTGGTGAACTTTGTTGTTCATTTCAGGTGCATTGAAGAGTAATATTGAAGGTTAGTTATTTTTTTTATTTATATTACTACAAAATTTATGTATAAAGATAAGGCAAATGTAATCATGCATATTAGATTTAGTGAAAGTTATGTTTGAAAATTAGTGAAGTAGACTCTGGGAAATTTGCGTGCTGTGGTGATATAAGGATGGATTGATTTATGCTTGATTATTGTGTTTGTTTGTGTTGTTGTTGTTATAGGAAATTTTGAAATTGTGGTATGCTATAGAAACAGAGGATACTCTGCCGAATTTTTTAAAATTTTTATAAGACTAGAACCTAATAATGATGGATTCATCTATGCTTGATTATTGTGTTTGTTTTAATTGGTTTTATAGGTAATTATGAAATTACGGTATGCTATAGAAACAGAGGATACTCTGTCGAATTTTTTAAAAAATTTATAAGACTAGAACCTAGTACGAGAAAAGAAGAAGGTTATTGTCACAGATTTGGACAAACAAATTGAAGCAAGAATTGTAAGTGGTTTCAAGCAAGTATTTTAAAGTAATGTAGGAATGATAAAGTTCTTATAAGTCACTAATATAAGTGACCACTGGTTTGTTCCACAGAATGAGCTGAAAGAAAAAATTAGTAGTGGAGAAATCATTGCAAAGGGTCGGAATGACATATTAACGCAAGCTTTAGGGACACCTGAGCACCCAGGGCGTGTTAAAGCACTTGGGTATGATATTATTTTTTTTATTTGATGCATTTAACTTAATTCTATAATATTTTAGTTTAAATATTAAATATATAAATAATACATGCTTTTATATTTTAAGAAATACCTTGTATATATAAATATATATCCATTAATATGCTTTAACATTTGAGGCTAAACCTAGATAATGCATGCTTGCTGAATTAAACATGATGTTTATTTTTTAGGGTAATTAACAGCTAAAGTCTATGCTCTTTTACAAATGTAGCATTTAAGTCTCCAACTTTACGTAATTTGTGCATATTTTCTCAAACCCGTTATTCGTGCGTTAAAATAGGGACTAAACATGAATATTAGGGATTATTACCGCTAAAAAATAAAACATCGATGACTTAAGTTAAACTAAAATATTTTATATATTGTACGGGCATCAAATGCAATAGAAAATTAATTTATATTTATTAATTTTACAGTTTGGTGGGAAGACGCAATATTGTGAGATTGCAGATCTCTTGCCAATCCAACACGATTGGTTAGGTCAATTGATGACATACATTTATCAGTAAGCTTATTTTGTTTATAAGTTCGTTTAGTTGTAAGTATAGTTTTTTGTAAATGTATTAATGTTAAGGCTAGTTATCTTACTTAAGTACTTGTGTTTTATATGCTCATGTATAACATTTTTAATTAATAAAAGTTATTATTTTTTCATTCAAAAAAAATTCTTAACTAATTTCAATTGTAAAAATATATATAATTGTAAATTCATATAATTAAATTGTTGAAAAAGAATTAGGCCAAAAAATATATATATATTAATTAGACCATTTAAATAAAATTAGGCCAAAAAAAAATATATATATATATATAAATAGAAATCGTCCATTTAAAAATAATCAAAAATATATATTAAATAAAAAGGGGGCACATTCTACTTCGGTTTTTACTAAGAACCGAAGTAGAAAGGGGACTTTCAACTTCGGTTCTTACTAAGAACCGAAGTAGAATGTCCCCTTTCTACTTCGGTTCTTAGTAAAAACTGAAGTAGAAAGTCCCATTTCTACTTCGGTTCTTAGTAAAAACCGAAGTTGAAAGTAGCCCTTTTACTTCGGTTTTACCTAAGAACCGAAGTAGAAAGTGCACAGGATGGTAGCGTATATTCACTTTCTACTTCGGTTATTATGTAAAAACCGAAGTAGAAAGTGGGGATTCTACTTCGGTTTTTAACTAGTTTTTACTTCGCTCCGAACTACTGCGGTTGCGAATTTTAGCGAAAACCGAAGTAAATCAAGCTTAAAAACCGAAGTAAAAGCCCATTTTCCTTGTTGTGTAACAGAGTAGTTACAACTGATAGTACGACCAACATGATGATCAAGATGCGGGCTGCCCTTTTGTGGACAGTGAACGATTTTCTAGCTCGAAGCAGCTTGTCTAGATGGATTGGATAAGGATACAAAGCTTGTCCTACGTGTAATGAAGACACAACTTCCAGACGAGTGATCGGTAAGACATCTTATGTTGGTCACCAAAGATTCTTGCCAAGTACTCATCAAATGAGAATAGACACTGAGTTCGATGGAGAAGTTGAGACAAAATGTCCTCCAGGAAAACATGTCCAGTTTGGGGGTGTGAAACGTAAAAGAGGTGTAGATGAAGGTAAATGGAGGAAAAAAAGCATATTTTACGAGCTTGAGTATTGGTGTACAAACAAATTAAAACACAATATACATATCATGCATGTTGAGAAGAATGTGTGTGATAGTCTCCTTGGCACCATCTTAGACAATGATAAATCTAAGGACACCACTAATGCAAGACATGATTTGAAAAAGATGGGTGTGAGGGAATCATTGTGGATTTATGAGGATGAGAACAGGAAGTTGGTGAACCCACACGCTCCTTATGTGTTAACTCCTGTGCAAAGGCAACCGTTTTGTCAGTTTATAAAAGGAGTTAGATTTCCAAATGGATTTTGTTCAAATTTGAAGAAGAAAGTGTTCGAGAGTAATACAAATATTATTGGATTAAAGTCACATGATTGTCATGTGATAATGCAACGATTACTTTCCGTGAGTGTTTGCAGGTTTCTCCCAATATCTATATCGACCACCATTACAAAATTGTGCAATTTCTTCAGGCAAATATGCTCTAGGACTTTAAATGTTAAAGATATGGGGAAAGCACAAAATGACCTTATTCATATATTGTGCAAGATGGAGTTGATTTTTCTTCCATCTTTTTTTTGCCCTAATGATTCATTTGGTCTTACATTTGTCAGAAGAATCTATATTGGGTGGCCCGGTATTTATGAAGTGGATGTACCCTTTTGAAAGGTACATGAAAAAATTGAAGAGTTACGTGGGAAATAAAGCTCACCCAGAAGGGTCGATCGCCGAAGGCTATGTTGCAGATGAGGTTTTGACCTTTTGTTCAATGTATTTCTAAGACATTGAAACAAGATTTAATCATCTTGATCGAAATGAAGGTGCAACTTATATCCCGCGAAATCTTGCAGTCTTCCAATCTCAATGTCGTCCACTGACAAAGGGAACTTTGAAGCCTCTCGATCATAACACTCGTGAAATAGCTAAGTGGTTCATACTTGAGAATTCTGCTGAAATTGAGGCTTATTTAGAGTAAGTTTATTCCCTTTTAAATTTGAAGATGTGTTTATTTTAAGTTTTTTTTATCAAGTATCATAACAATATTCTAATTAACAGCAAACATCTACAAGAGATTATACAAAATTACTCGGATGGTGATCCTGATCGTTTGCATAGGAAAACATTTCGTTTTTATGAATCTAATGCAGTTTTATATATTTAGATATATGACTTGCACAAGCTTGGGTCTTTGGAAAATGGTGATGAATTTACTAGCTTTAACATCTGAGTCCGATCATTTGCAACCTACTAAAAAATAGTCAATGGTGTTCGATTTATTGCATATGACCGAGATAAAAAAGTGCACCACACAGAATAATGGAGTGTCTGTTGTCGGAATAGAAGGCTTTAATTATTATGACACACTTGAAGATGTAGTAACATTATCTTTCACTGGTGCATATTCAGTGGCATTGTTTCGGTGCAAATGGTTTAATACAAATCCAAGAAGGAAGAAAACAATCATTGAAAATAATATCACTAGCATAAAAATCAATGGTGAATGGTACAAAGATGAGTTGTATATACTTAAATATTGCATATCAAAATTATTTTTAGAAATTATATTGTTAGATAAATATAATATCAATACTAATACTGATTATTGTTAATAAATTTTAAAGCCCCGCCGACGAGAAGAAAAGGTCGTGGCCTTGCTAGTAATAATGTTCTTGAAGAACGAAGGAAAAAAGCTGGGAAACCATTGGATCTAGAGCTTGATCCTGTGAACAACAAAGTGGTTGGGCAGGAGGATCAAGCTTTTATTCGCATGAGGGTAAAAAAATTACAAATCTTCTACTTTTCATTATTTAATTCCATTATTTACAAAGTTATCTAATTTTTTTTTCTTAATGCAGTATTACTATAATATAGACGGTCATCCACAACGTGAGTCAGTTCTGGCAACTGTCAACAAGGAGATGGGCGAAAGATATCGCGAGAGAAAGAACAATAGACATAGACACTTCAAAAATCATTATGCTGGACTAGAAGATTTGGAGAATGTCCTCTCTAAGCCACCTGACCATTGCGCTAAGGAGGCTTGGCAGAATATTTGTGAAATGTTTTTGAGCAAAATATTTTTGGCTCGTTCCGCTAAAAATCAAGCAAACAGAAAACAAATGAAAGTTAGTCCCAAGCACATACTGCTCCTACGCCCCAAGAAGATATGATTATTGTGGCTCTGATGTTGAAGGCAATGCGTGAGACGATTTAGATGGTGACACCTCAACAATCCAGTAATCTGTATGACCCATGGTTTGACAGCTTTCTGCAGAGGTATTTGCCATCACAATCTGAAGGTGGTATGTCTTCTTGGGGTAACACCGCCCATCCTGACCTTCATACACCGCCACATCAATAGTACCAACCTCCGCCGCAGTATCTGCCATATATGTCATCCCAACAAACTCCTCCACAGTATCCGCCATATATGTCGTGGCAACAACCACCGCAGTATCAAAATCAGCACATGTTTGTACGCTCTTCCTAGTCTCCTCCCCTCTATTTTAACTTTACTGACTTTCCAGGAGGACCGATGCAGCATCCGCAGCAACAACCATATTTTAGGTATGATGAGTTTGGGAGCGGGTCGCAACAACAGGAGCAACCTATTTTATCCACCCCGATACGCCCATAGCATCGAGATCAGTTTGGGGACCTCACACTTGGACGATCTTCACAGCAGCCTTATATTTCTTCACCGTCACCACCACCAGCACAACAGAATGTTGAAGATGAGGATAATTACCAAATTGTCCTTAATGATTTTATATAGTTATTATTTTATGTATTTTGATTAAATTAATAGTATAATTATTTATTATGACAATGTCGGTATTAGTTATTTTGACAAATATTAAAATTATATATTAATTTTAATGTTAATTATGTTCAAATTAATTAATTGATTATTTTATTAAAACTATTTTTAAAAATATTTAAATTTAATGAATATTAATTTATTTTAAATTAATATAAAAACTTATACTATAAAAAAAAACATTAGTGGCGAACCCCCACAGCTAATAGTCCATGCTAAATTAAATTTATTTATTTATTCTGACACACATAGTAGTGGCGGATGTGTCAGTCCGCCACTAATATAAGTCATTTGCGGTGGAGTTCCACCAGTACTATTATTAGCGGCAGTCGGAGCACTTATTAGCAGCGGAGCTTCCCAACGCTAATAAGCATTAATGTTGTAGTGATATGAGAGTTATTCTAATATAGAGTAACACTTTAGGGAGATTTTACTATATATATATTAACAGTTTTGTTTACATTCTTTTGTTGACTTTGTCAATTTTTTTAATTAATATCATTTGTCCATAAAACAAATTTAATAAAATTGAATGATTTTCTATGTCATATTTTTACAGAGTACAATTCTTTTTCAATGGGAATTCAATGGGTATATGAGTCGAATACTCCAAATTGAATTCAATACTCTTTCATGGCAATCAAATTAGATTTGATATTTTTCAATTCTATCTTAATATCAATTGAACTGAGGCAATAGACCCCCTCCCCTTATTACTTTGCTCCTATCATAAAAATTGAATGTCATAATTATCATTTCATTCCAAGATACATTTTTCTTCTCCTAAAACGTTGTCAGTTGTTAAAAAATATATAAAAAAATTGAAGTAAATTTGGCATAAAAGCTATGGAAAAAAGACTTTAATAGTTGTGTATTGACATTATCATTCAGAAATAAATGTTCAAAATTAATTATAAATATATATTTGACTGTCATCGTCACATTTCTTTCTCTTCCCCATTATGATATAGTTGGAATACTAAGAAGCTTGTTAGAAATATACTTGAATTGACCAAACAATACAACTCGTAATGCAAGTCATCGCAAAAATTTGATTGTATTTGATGTAAGAGGTAATTTACATATGATTAAATCTTTATATTTACTTTAGCAGATAGATGACATATGTAGTTTTTTGCTTTGTTTAGCTCAAATATTGCTCAATAACATAACAAACGTTTAGTGATTAGTCAAGAAAATGATTATGTTTGCCCAACAAAAACGACAACAATTATATTTTAAGATTTAGCATGGAACTACAAAAGTCAGTATTGTTAAAAAAGAATTGTTATTGCCCCTATTTGTGATAGTGTGTGGATGGTAATTGTTAAGGGAAAATTTATTCATCATGAGTGCAAACACGCAAGTGTGAGTAACGCCATCGTTGGCTTGGTGCACATTATCTACTAAATGTACCAAGCCAACGATGGCGTGGGACCTTATGGGAAAAACATGACCTTCTCCCTCTCTATCGTGGGTAGGAAGTAGATAGTGTGCATTTAGTACAAAGCCAAATTGAATTGGCATTTAGTATCATTGATTAATGCAATAATTATGCTAGCAATTAAGGGTCCGTTTGGTACAATTTTGTTGTAGGGAAAAACAAATGTAGTTGTGTTGTGAGAGAAAACAATTGCAACTGTGTTGTGAAGAAAAATTGTTGAATATTTGGTGAATTATAGATTTTAAAGTGTCACGAGTTGTAATAGTTATATTGAAGTGTTTGATAAACTATATATATATATGATTAAAGTGCATCATTTTTGCCCCTACCGATAGTAAAAAAATATGTTTTCGATACTTGTTGAAATTATAACCTAATTTTTTTTATATGACAATGTACATTGTAATTATAGCTGGTATCCCTTAAGTTTTCGTAAAATTTCTAATAATTTACGGTGTTGAAAATAATATTCTACTGAGTAAGTTGCATGGTATATAAAAAACAAGCATGAGTGCTACCAATTGTTTGAATCTTATTTGCGGTATCGTAAATTATTCAAAATTTCATGAAAATTAATAGAATGTCTACTATAACTACAATGTACATCATCATATAAAAAAATTGAGTTGTAGTTTATCCATGTGTCTATAAGAGCAAACGTGATGTCTCTACTTAAGAATTTCCCTATAATTATGTATAATATTATAATTAGTAGATGTAATTAAATGACCTTGGTACAATAATCTAGTTTAGGATATAATCACAAATATGTAATACTTAAGTTATGACTTTCTATTTCCTTTTTTTTATTTTTTATTCTTAATGCATGAAATTAATATATGTTTCAAAAATTATAATTTGAAAAAAAAATATTAATGTATATTAAACTCTATATTAATGTGGTTTCTTAATATAAAATTACTAAAATAAAAATATCTAATAAATAGTATTCTACAAATATAAAAGTGTACAGCAGCAAAATGTAAAAAGTATTGTATTTTATAAAATCTATGGAGTTTCTTTTTTTCTTTTAATTATCTATTAATTCTTTTTATTTTCAAGGAAAATATAATTTGGTACATCCACTTGGTGTTTGCTCATACTTTCGGCATTATTTGGGAAATATACATATCAGTATAAGATTTAATAATGATTTTCTATTAAAACAAAAGCTCAAGGATTGATTAATTCTATAATGGTTGTTTTAAACTTTTAAAGTACGTAGATGCTATATGAGCTAGTAACTCTAAACAAATAAAAATATTACCATTATACTACTAGTGTACATTAAAATCTACACGCTTTAATCAGTAGTTTTTAGCTCTAATCACTAAAAGATAAGTTATTAAAATAAAATTGTTAACTTTTGAAGTGGACAAAATTAATGAAAAGTGTAGATCGTCTAACAGTGTATTATTGCGTTAATGACACTCTATAACCATGTGGGTCCTCTTCTTTATTTTAAGTAATTTGTTTTCGTTATCAAAGGTAGATTTTATACAACTCCTAAACTGCAAATATCAATGGCTTAAATTGAATACACATCATTATAACTTTTGTGTATGTATACATCCTTGTGTAAGCTGCATTTTCCCTTTCGCATATCAACTTCTAATAAGGTACGTGTTGTTTTTTTATTTTTTCGAGAGCTTAGTCATTTATGTTTTTATCAGCTTATATCCTTATATTTATTTGTCTTAGTTTTCTTTGTTCTTCATTTGGTATCAGATTTCAGTCTTCCATGGCATCTTCGTCTTCCGCCAGAGCCTCCTCTGATAATGCCTCATCTTCTCCTGGATCTAAGGTCTCATTTTCTCTGTTTATCAAGTACCTGTATAAATAACATCAGGAATAAAAAAATAGTACCTTTTATTTGTTTTGATGCTTTAAAAAATAAATAATAGTTTTAAAAAGATAATGAAAACATATTATATATTAAAATAATAGTTAGTAAAGTCAAAACAAGGCAGGCAGTGGCAGTGGGTGATCTCTTGCGAAAGTATTGAAGCCACCGCAGTAGACTTCTTCAATAGGTTAGTGGGTGTTTTCCTTTTTCCCCTTCTCTGTAGCATGCATGTGTTTTTGATGCTTTCTTTATGGTGTCTGGGTATTGATTTTGTGGAATCATGACTTTGAATGTGAGACTAATTTCCTTTTAGACATTTAATAAAAAAACAAAAGTATTTACAATTGTTTAGAACACCAAAGTATACTTTAATAATCCAAAAGTTCTTGTTTAATATATTTTAACGGTTTGGTTTGTTTGGGTTTTTGAAATATACTTTTCAAATGTTATGTGTATGAAGAAAGTTCATGTTATTTATTTGATTTTTTCTTCTGTGTTTGTGTTTACTTATGCATTGGAGCAGGGGAGACATGATACTGCATACAGGTGTTACAACTGATCAGATTGAACCAGAATCATTTGATGTTAATGAAAATGATTCATTGCCCCCCTGTTGCACCAGAATTTGGCAGGTTAATTTCAACCAATATGACCTGGCATCTCGGTGGAAATTTCACCACAGGAGCATTATCAAATGTTGTCCCGAGAAGGCAAAAATATACAACTTGTGAGATGAGCATAATTGAAGCAAACGAGGAATCTCTGTCAATTCCAACAGATGAGCATAGTTGAAGCAAATGAGGAATCTTTGATAAACTATTGTGGCAATAGGTTACAACTTAAACAATACAAGACAGCATAAATTAAGATGAAATACACAAACTGAGAGGATCGATCGTCCTATGAAGTACGTACATACACATAGAGAAATACATGTTATCAGTAGATATCTTTATTAGTTGGTCCACTTCATGATGCTCTTCTTCAGTCTCCCAATTCTCACTTCTACTCTCACAAGAATCCAATCCATGGTGTTTTCAGTGAAATAAAAAAAAAGCATGCCTCCAGTTTCTGTTGAAAACCAGACTCCCAATTACTCCCCATAATCCAGCTGCATATCCAAGTGTTACCACAGAGTAAAACCATATTCTTTCGATCCTACTATCTTTGTAGTCGTCATCATCTTCGTGGGCATTTTTTCTCCGATCATCATCTCCAAAACATTTCTTTGGCAATGGGGTTCCACATAGTTCATCGTTGCCAGCATAGATATTTGGATCATTCAGTGTTTGAAGTTGAGGTCCTGTTGGAATTTTGCCTGACAAATTGTTGTAAGACAAGTCAAGCTTGTCTAGTGATAACAATTTGGACATACTTTGTGGAATTTCACCAAAAAGTTTGTTGTTTGAAAGGTCAAGAGACTCCAAGGACTTCAACTCTTCAATATTGTTAGGAATATTGCCTAACAAATGATTATGGGACAAATTCAAACCACGCAAGGCAGATAGCAAACACAGCTCTTTTGGAATTATCCCAACTAGCTTATTGCTTGAGAGGTCCAAATTATCAAGAAGTAGCAGTGTTTTTGTATACTCTAAGTCTCTTCCTTTTATCACTTGTGAAACCTTCGCATCACCCATACTTCCATTCACTTGTGGATAATCTTTTACCATCATTCCAGTGAGTTTTCCAAAGCAATGAGGAATTTCTCCTCTCAAATTGTTATTTGCAAGGTCTAAAATGCTCAGTGCCAAGAGCTTGCAAAATTTTAAAGGGATACTTCCACTAAACATATTCTTGCGTAACCTCAAAATTATTATGTCCCGGAAGCTATGTCCTCCAATCCAAGTTGGTAGAGGTCCTGAAAAGTTATTGTCGCCAAGATCAAGAAGCATCATTTCAGAACAACCCCTCAAAGCCAATGGAAGTTCCCCATTAAAGTTATTATTATTCATATGCAATCGCGACAGTTGTGATAAGTTCCCCATTGAGCTTGGAATAGTCCCTGACAACTTATTGTGTGATAGATTGATGACATCCACGGTTTGGCTCCCTCTCCAACAATTAGGCAATATCCCAGAAAACTTGTTTCTCGAAAGATCTAGTTCTTGCAAAGATTCTAGTTCACATAATGACTCTGGAAGTGAACCATTTATCAGATTGTTGCCAAGATATAGATACCACAGAATAGACAAAGAACCAATATTCACAGGTAGGTGCCCGCTGATTTGGTTCATAGAGAGATCCAGAGAGCTGATGCTTGACATGTTCTGAAGCCATTTTGGAAATGTTCCAATAATATTAGCATTTGAGAGATTCAATTCAAAGACTTCCCTTTGTGTCTGAAGCCATTGGGGGACTCCATGAGACCCTACAACTTTGCAAGAAGCCATGTTGATGTAATAGAGACTAAAAGGAGGGATCCAATTTGAATTAACTTGGCACGAGAAATTGTTGGAATCAATGAGCAACATTACCAACCTTGTAAGGTTAGCAAAGTGATCCTCAGATACAATACCTTCCAATAAATTTGATGAGATATCCAAGGATTGTAGGAATTCTAATTTTCCAATTGATTTAGGCAAGCTTCCATTTAATTGATTTCTAGAAAGATCTATAACCCTCACCAATGACAATTTTCCCAGTGTTTTTGGAATGACCCCATTCAAATTGTTATATGACAAATATAACTCCTCTAATACCGATAATTTTCCCAATGTTTCTGGAATGACCCCATTCAAATTGTTATATGACAAATATAACTCCTCTAATACCGATAATTTTCCCAATGTTTCTGGAATGACCCCATTCAAATTGTTAGATGACAAATGTAGCCACTTTAATACTGATAATTTTCCCAATGTTTCTGGAATGACCCCACTCAAATTGTTAGATGACAAATGTAGCCACTTTAATACTGATAATTTTCCCAATGTTTCTAGAATGACCCCACTCAAATTGTTAGATGACAATTCTAGCCACTTTAATACTGATAATTTTCCCAATGTTTCTGGAATGACCCCATTCAAATTGTTAGATGACAAATCTAGCCTCTTTAATACTGACAATCTTCCCAAAGATTCTGGAAATGACCCTATTAATTGATTGACGGATAGATCTAATACTTTCAAAAATGAAAGTTTTCCAATTGATGATGGTATTGGACCATGAAATAAATTCTGGGAAAGGCCAAGGTATCTTGAAAATTTTAGTTGCTCTGACCAATCAGGCAAAGGACCACCCATTTCGTTATGCTCTAAATGTAATATCTCTAGATTATATTTGACACATTTTCTTGAATTTCGATGAGGCTCTAACACTTCTCTAATTTTGTTAAATGACAAATCTAATACCTTCAAGGAACAAGCATTATTTATTATGTACAGCAAGCCACCTTCTCCTTCAAAGCTATCATAATTATTCGATGCCAGATTAAGGTAAACAAGGCTCTTAAGATCACCCAACCAGGTTGGAATTGAGGAACTAGTAGCATAGAAGGTGAACGAAAGATCAAGTACTTCAAGAGAAGTCAGATTTTTTAGATCATTAAGAATTGAACTTTCAAGATGATTCCCGGAAAGGTCTAGGTATCGAACACTAGCAGAGAAGGTGGAATTGATCGAACGCCAAGGAAAATTGACCATATTTAATCCACAAACAGATAGGCTGATATGTGACAGAGAAGGAAGGTTGGTAAGTACCTGCATTAAATCTGATGCATTCGAACAACTTACCGAATTCATATCAAGGTATTGGAGAGACAAAAGATTTGAAGCCCACTGGAAAGTACGAGTACTAACATCATAAAGACCTCGAAGATCAAGCACTTGCAAGCTAGTAAGATTTGCAAATTGAAGAGAAATCAATCCACCCAAATATGCATGAGACAGATTTAGATACTTTAGATTCTTCATTGAGCCAAAGAAGTTGGGAATCTTGCTATAACTGAAGTTGTTTCCGCTGAGATCCAAGTAGTTGAGATGTTGCAGCTCCAACAAATTAGAGCTCAACTCATTAGCTTGTAAGTCAGGCAGATGAGTAGTATCATCAGAATAAGGTGAAAATGGATAATCCATTGATGAGGATCTGAGATGAAGCTTGACAACATGACCCGTGGTTTGATTGCAGGCTACTCCTTTCCATTGGCAGCAATCTTGACCTTGCCAGGAGGACAACTTGTGTGAAGGATCTTGAAAGCTTTGTTTCAAGTTTAGGAGAGCTTGTCTCTCTTTTTCAATGCAGCCAAAGGTAATACCACTCATGTTTGATATGCATACACAGAGAAGAACCAGGAAGATTAACATTTCTGTGCTACGATGCCTCCCCATGTTTAAACCAAAACAGGCTTTCACTTGGTCTCTGTGCTACAAAACAGTGCATAATATAGACTTGTTTGCCAAAAGCTATGATTAATAAATACATGATAGTGTAATAGTGCCAAATTACATAAATTCATATGTATAAAATATTATTATTATTATATATAATAATCTTAATTTTTATGAAATTTTGGTAAAACAAATATTTAGTAATTAGATTAATATAAATTTAATTATTATAAAATATAATTATTATAATAATATATATTACATAATCTTAATTTTTATTAAAAAAATTATCATTTGTATTTAAAAAGAAAACATGCTATTTTTTATTATTTAATCTAACTTATATAAATATATATTCATATTAAATAACAATAAACATTATAAATACATTATATATTAGTATCATGCGTGTAGAACTAGAATGATTGTATAACTATATAAAAAGTTATAATAACATTTCTCTTTTATCAAGAATGAACAAGTTTTTTCTCTAATTATTTAAGTGTACGCTTTAAATAATATCATAAATGTTTTGTACCTTAAATATGATAGTTTATTGTCATCTAAAAAGTTATCAAATTATTAAAACTAACCAAACGTGTATTACATATTGCTTGCACCTAGTAAAATTATAATACAAGAGAATTGAATAATTTTCATTTATTTAATATGATTATTTGAATATAATATGTGAAATTATGCATTAGGTACTTTTGTTTTTATAGAGTATATACCTGTATTACCATTTATTATTAATAATATTCATTTAGTATCCTTAATATAGAAAATTAGTTAAAATAGTACCTTTTGTTTGAATTTGGTCTACAAATTTTTCAAAAAATTTATTTTGGAATTGGTTTATTTTAGTTTTAAGTATAAATCTAATAAATTATTTGATTTAATTAAGTTTTAATTATATTTATATTTTTGTAAAAATATGGTTTTAATTATATTATAATATTTTTTAAAAAAAAAGTATAAGATGGAACAATTAGAACATGCACATGTCAAGATATTTTTTTCAAATCAATTAATTAAAGTTGTTGACCAAATTTTAAACTTATGAGAATTATTGATAATAGAAGGTATCAAAATTATACTTTCAAAAAACAATGAATACCATGTCAATACATACCCATAAAATATTAATGTAAATGTAATTTTCAATTGAAAAAAATGATATTCTCCCTCAACTAAAAGGCACCTATTTTATAATATAGGGTAGACTATTTTATATTTTGAGTAGTGTTGGAGTTGGAGACCACATAGTAATGCCTAATAACAATGCTTTTTATATTATAAAGACCCAAAATGTCAAAAATACACATGCTTTCTGTTTTCAATATATATAGCAAAAAATATTAACTTCATACGGAGAAGGCATTAAAATGAGGACGTTTCCAAAGAATCTCTCTACTTACTTTACTTGATTGAGATATAAAATATTATTAATTTCTTATTATTCTTTACCTAATTACAATATTATGTTTGAAGTTTAATTAACCATATGATCTTTTATATATAAACATTAGACAAGACACTCTAAAAGTGTAAATAACACTTTATAATCTTCGGTAATAAAACTTCATTATGAAACATATCAAATCAACATATATATACTAAAGAAAAAAAAAATAGGTAAACTGCGTAAAAATGTAACATGTTATTTTGAACTGTTCTAATGAAAAAAAATGCAATCGTTATTTATAGATATAAGAAAATATATATACACAATCCAAATATTGAATAAAACTGTAATGAGGATCGAAAATAGAGATCGTACCTTCAGACAAGTGGCCTGAAAACTCAATGTTATAGACGCACTTTTTCTTTCTTCTATGTTCTTCTAAGCTCTCTAACACTCTTATAGTAGTTGTTATGTTGTAACTTTCTGAATTGAGTGACTGAACCTAGCAAACAAAACACACTATTTATAACCAAGCTTTCCATTGGAACTTTTGGAGCCGTTACATTATTAATTGAATACATGTTTTTCCAGGAAATTACATTGAGACATGATTCTTTAATAATAATATTTTAATGACAAAAAAATATTTGGACCACCTGTTTTTGGAAAATGAAAGGCTTTGGTTACTTCTCTCACTTGGTCCATACATTTGATATTATCATATTTTCATGTACAAAAACATAAGTAAGATAATGCCCAACAAGAAAAATTGTGAAGTATACACAACCTATCATATTTTCATGTACAAAAACATACAGTATTGCCTTTGTGACAACCCATTGCCTTTCCTAAACGGTGACTAATTAACACTGTTTAGAAGAAATTATTAAAGTCATGTTTTTAGTGGGATCGGTTTCTTTCCAAGTCTATTAATGAGCATTACTTTGATTCAAAATCTTGTTTTTGGTGGGATTTCTTTCTAAGTCTTTTGATGAGCGCTTTGATTAAGTTTATGATTGACCTATTATTTTATTTTGTGGGGTTTTCACCTTAAAAAGTACAATATTTAGTGCTTATCATCAATGATAATATTTTTTTATTGATTTGAGTGCGTACTTACTACTCTAACAGTCAAGTCGTTACTACTCATCATTCACTAGTTTTATTTTATTTTTCTTGACGGGAAAAACTTGTACGGTCAAACCATGAGTGACTAAAAAATTCGTCAACAAATACTAAAATACTCAGTGATTAAACTAATTTCTACAAAGAAACTTCTCATATCTTTCTTCATTAGAAAGACTTACAAAGTTGTTAAACATAAAATATCGTGTTATATTATTAGTGGGATTTCCTTTTAATCACCGTAGTGTCGTTTTCAAAAATATGAGATGACTCAATTATTTTTTGTCATCTGTCAATCTAAAAAACTGTTTTAAAAAACAATCTCTGTCTTGCTAAGTAATTTACTAAAATGTCATTTAAGTAACTACCATGTATTTAAATTTTTTGAAGTTTATTCTTCCCCTAAAAAAGTCTACATTAAAAAAAACAAATAATTATGAAAGAAACCATTTGATAACTCTTCATTTTCAAAACTATATAGTGAGGATTCAATTTTTTTGTGTAATTAAAATAATGTAATTGATAAACAATAAACAATACTTAAAAAAAAATCAAATAAATTATAAACAATAGAACTCACAAAATTTAATGTATACAATTTACTCTTTATCATGTCCCTAAAATTTTAATATATATGATATTTTCTAATCGTTATTACAGTTGTAATTTCTTCTCATATATTATTTATATGTACATTTATTATTTTAATCTTTAATGTAAATATATATTATTTTTGGCGTGTGAAGAAATCTTAACTTAATTTTTTATATATCAGTATTTATTGTAGATATAGTAAATATTTTAATTAAATTTTTTTGAATAATTTACAATTTTGAAATCAGATTTCAAAAAAATTTATTTCACACATATAAAATACAAACTTCAAAACAATATGTTTATGTACTTTGGATACATAGACAGGTTAAAAAGAAATTAATATAAAAAATAAAGATCGTAAAAAATATTAGAAGAAATTAAAATAGAAAACTTTTTAATTTTTTTTATATGAATAAGGAGGCTAAATATATATTTTGATTCTAATAGCATAATCTTGATAATATTTTTATTCATTTGTCTTCATATACATGATTTCTACTTTAATATATTTAATTATTATATTTATTAATTGATGAAAGCTTTAATTGATATTTGTAGAGTTGATTATATATTTATAATTAAAATCACAGAATTATTTGTCAAAATTTAAATTACAAAATTATTAAATTTAGTTTTTATTTTTACAAATATGTCATATGGGGCAAATATTAGATAGTTAAATATTGACATCAAAATTATTATATTTAGTTTTTTTTTTATGAAAATGTAATAAAAAGCTAGGGATACCAGTGCATAAGAATTATTCAATAATTATAATGTACATTGTTTTAAATTTTTAGTTACTCTTTCATAAAAATCAACATAAACATATATATTTTAAAATAATATTTACCAATCGGTCCTCTTATAAAATTATAATTTGTTGGTCAAATCATCAAACAAAAAGTCAGTCAACAATAATATTTCAATAAAATAAAACACCATTAATTATGTGTTAATGGTGTTCCTTTATTAGACTTTTGGATGAGCACTTCGATGTATTTAATTATTCCTTTATAGATTTATTATTTTTATATTGTGGGTGCTATTCTATTTTATTTTACTTTAGTAACAAATTAAAGTTCATGATGAACATATTATACTAAATTCCTTTATGTGTTAATGCTCAGTATCTTTCTACGACAAAATAATAACTGGGAATATTGGAATGATATTTTAATATTATATATTATATCATCCTAATATTATATACAAAGCATTACTATTTGGAATTTTATGTTGTGCGTATTGTGATTTGGTAGCAGGTTCGTAGCTAAAACCCTGCTGCTAAAGATTTTTTCACACCAAGAAATGTTGTCGCTAATTATTCTTATTTGCTACTAATTTTTTATTAGCAAAAAATATTAAATCTAGTAGCTAAAACACTACTTTATATAAGAGTACTAGAGCTTTTTTGCTACTATAATCTATAGCTGATTGCATTTAAATTGGTAGCAAAAGAATTTGTGTCATTAAAATTAATTTTATTTTCAATCCAACAAAATTATTTTACTACCACAATTTGGTAGCAAACAATCGCAAAATGAGTAGCAAATTAATTGTTTTGTACTTAAAAATTCGATACTTTTGCTACTAAATTTGGTAGCAAAATTAATAATAAATTGAATGCTTTTTTTAAATAAATAATTTTATTTCATATTTTATTAGTTTTTGAATTTAATTATTTTATCAATTCTATTTTTTTATTATAATAATTACAAAAAAAAAAAACATTAATGAAATATCAAAATTAATTTTTATAAAATAGATAAACCAAATACAAACTAAAGAAAATATTTAGTACAAAATCAATATAAAATATAGTACAAAATCAAAAATTGTACTTTTAGTTCATATTTACATATATCAAAAAATTGGCAGTAATATTTGAACACGTCCATTCCATGCTCCCTCTTAAAGGCTATTTTCATTTCATTGTTTTTAGTTTCAAGAACATTCATTCTTGAAAATACATCAAAAGCATTCACAATTCTAAAAAAATTCAATAACTATAGCAGTAAAATAAATTTTGTGGACCAATGTAGAGAATTGCAATATTCAATTGATATAAAGCATAAAGAAAAATAAAGGACAAACACTCAAGGCTTGGGGACATTGAATTTCATTATCTCACAACAAGCTGCATGAAGAAAAACAAAAGCCAATGTGAAGTCATTATTGTGCATACAATGAACAGCTCGCATAAACAAAACTTAAGTAGAAGGTCAATTAGTCGTTAGCCATCTCAACTCAATCCAACAATACCAATATATTTAGAACACTGCCACAATGAGCCAAGTAATATTCAACTTTCATAAACTCTCAACTAGTAATCTAGCAAGGGCAAAACTGCTCCACTTGCTTCTTCGAGCTAGGGCCGCGGCGCCCAAGAACAGGGCTGCGACCCCCAACCCAGAGCCATCCCCCGACACGATTTTCAACATCCCAAAGCCTCCAAAATCATGCCTAAACATTACCAAATCATCAAATCAAAGTTCCCAAGCTTCCCAATGGTCCAAAACCATCAAAACCCAAAGCTCAATCGAACCAAAAACTCAACGATTTACAAAATCCAATTCTAAGCTTAGAAACTCTAAAAACTCAAAACTTAAACTTAGTTTACCTTCGATTGGGTTGTTTTCTGTCGAATCCTTCGATTGCGAAGCTTCTAATCTTTCCTAGGATCGCTATGCCTCGATCATCGCTTGATTCCGACTCCTAGAACTCGAGATCTCTTAAAAAAGGCTTCGAATGGTAAAATGAGCTAACGAAAGAGAGAGGAAATGTTTTCTAATGTACGTTCTATCTGACAAGCTACTTCAAGCTTAGGTAACCTCAAATAAAACCTAGTGCTCGGAGTCCCGAAAACACCCTCGAGGACATTATAGTCAAAACTTCCAGAATTTCCTCCTGACCTCAAATACTCCCAACTTATCATCAAAAAAACATTCTTTTTAACCAATAATTGACCCCGTTATGACAAAACGCTAACTCATAATATAAGATCGTCTCATGCCAAATAGCTTTAACATATCTCCATAATAATGAAATCTCATTCACAAATTACAATATGCACCCAGATATACGAATATGCCCTCAACAAGCCAAATTACCAAAATGCCCTTATAATTATAAATACACTCATATGCATGCATTTATCATCATATAATAATATAATTCATATTAACATGCATATAATCATTTAATATCATAATAAATCTATTATGGTCATCCCAGCCTTCTAATCAAGAACCTAACCCTTATTAGGAAATTCGGGGCATTACAAGGTGAAATTTCTTTTGACAATACTCAAGATAGCCTACATCCTTGAGTCATCCTTGGCACCTCTAGCCGAGCCATCCGACAAAGATACTCCCGAGGAAGTGGAGAAAAGAAGGAAGAGAGAAGAGGACAACCTTCTTTGTAGGGTTCATATCCTTAATGCCTTATCCGATAGGCTAAATGACCTCTATACCAATACCAAATCCGCGAAGGAGATTTAGGATGCCTTGGAGAATAAGTACAAGGTTGAGGAAGAAGGTACAAGAAAGTTCTTAATTTCTCAATATTTTGAATTTTCTTTCATTGATGGGAAAACTCTTTTACCTCAAATTCATGAGTTACAAGTGACTGTAAACAAGTTGAAAGTTCTCAAGATTGAGCTTCCCGAGGCCTTTCAAGTTGGTGCAATAGTGGAAAAATTACCACCAACTTGGAGGAGCTATAGGAAAAGAATCCTCCATAAGAATGAGGATTACACTTTGGAAGAGATCCAAAAACACATTAGAATTGAAGAGGAATCGAGAATAAGAGACAAGGGTGTGAATGAGTCTAAAGATGAGACTTTCAAGGCCAATGCGGTTTCACACAAGCATCCAAAGGGCAACAACAACAACAAAAAAGGGTAGTGGGAACCCTTTAGGTCCAATGAAAGATCATGGACAATTCAAAGACGTGAGAGGCCATTGTTTTGTTTGTGGAAAACCCGAGCACTATGCTAGAGTATGTAGGTACCGAAAGGACCCACATGAGAATGAGGTAAATGCTTTAGAAAAGGAAGAAGAGATCCTAGTATAATCAAAGGTGGAAATCAAGGCACGGTTGGTAGAATTTTTTAAGAAGAACCAAGACGTCTTTGCCTGGTCACATAAGGACATGGTTGAAATTTCTCCATCCGTGATAAGCCATGTCCTCAATGTGGACGAGAACTACCCACCGGTACAACAAAAGAGGAGACTGCTTGACAAAGACCGATCTTAAGCCTTGAATGAGGAGGTCAAGCGACTCAAGGAAAATGGTTTTATAAGGGAGGCCTACTACCCAGATTGGGTATCAAACCCCGTGTTGGTCCTACTGAGGGGCAGCAAGAAGATCCAATGGACCAAGGAGTGCGAGAAAGCTTTCCAAGCCTTGAAGGAGCATCTCGCTTAACCCCCCGTCCTAGCGAAGCCAATAGATGGTGAAGTGTTATTAATCTATTTGGCAATCACCATGCATGCAATCAGTGTTGCTTTGGTGAAAGAAGAAAACAAGGTACAACACCATGTGGAGTCCATCTATCTCCCTCTTGAAAAGCTAGCTTACTGTTTAGTAATCGCCTCTCGAAAACTGCGTCCATACTTCCAAGCTCACTCAATTCGACTCCTAACCGATCAATCGCTACGACAAGTTCTTCAAAAGTAAGAGGCCTCAGGCGATTACTAAAATGGGCGGTGGAGTTAGGATAGTTTGATATCATTTATCAGCCAAGGACGGCGATAAAAGGACAAGCATTGGCAGACTTCATAGCCAAGAGAACCAACCTTGAAGACCCTTCCCAGCAATCGGAGAATGGAGACACAGAGAAGGAAGGAGATACTCCCATATGGAAGCTATATGTTGATGGAGCATCCAATGAACACAACTCAGGTGCAGGAATGATACTGATCACTCTGGAGAATCATTGAATCCACTGCGCTCTCAGATTTGGATTCAACGCTTCAAACAATGAGGCTGAGTACAATGCATTGCTAGCAGGATTACGCTTATCTAGAGATGTGCACGCAGAATCCCTGGAGATATTCAGCTATTCCCAACTAGTTGTGTATTAGGTACTGGGGGAGTATCAAGCCAAGGGACTTAGATGGTGCAATACCTGAATAAGGTGAAGGACTTATTGGCACAGTTCACGAGATACTCGATTACACAAGTCCTGAGGGAGAAGAATGCCAATGTTGGTGCCTTAGCCAAACTTGCCAGTGCCAAAGACGATAACACCCTGAATGTCATTCCCTTCAAATACTTGGCGGAAAGAAGCATAACCGAGTAGGAGGCACAACCTCTTGAGTTAGGGGACATGTGGATGACACCCATTATCAACTATCTCAACCAAGGAGTAGTACCAAATGATCGGAACAAAGCAAGGAAGCTGGTGAGACAAGTTGCACGATATATGATAGTTCAAGGGGTCCTGTACCGACGAGGGTACTCCCTACCACTGCTAAGGTGTGTTACACCCGACCAGTCAAAACTGTTAATGATCGAGGTACACGAGGGGTTTTGTGGATATCACGCTGGGGGGCCGAGCCTATAAAAGAAAATCTTAAGGCAAGGATACTTCTGGCCAACGATGAATGAAGATTTGATGTAGTATGTCATAAGATGCCACAAATGTCAGATGTTGTTCAAGATACCCCAGGCGGCACCTAATGAGTTAACACAAATGCAAAGTCCTTGGCCCTTCGATGTATAGGGAATCGACCTAATCGGGAAGCTACCCACGGGAAGGGGTGGAGTTCAATTGGTTATTGTAGCCGTAGAATACTTCACCAAATGGACTGAAGCAGAATCGCTCACTACCATCACCTCGAAGAAAGTCTTAGACTTTGTGGTGAAGAATATTATATGTCAATTCGGTCTACCGAAGAAGATAGTCTTGGACAATATGACTCAATTCGACAGTGATATGTTCACCAACTTTTGCACGAGGCATGGAATCACAAAGAGTTTTTCCTTTGTAGCACACCCCCAAGCCAATGGTCAAGTAGAAGCAGTGAACAAGACTATCAAAGAAACTCTAAAGAAACCCCTTGAACAAGCCAAAGGAGCCTGGCCAGAAATACTTCCAGAGGTCCTATGGTTACATCGAACAACAGCTCGAACATCAACAAGCCCTACACCATTCTCTTTGGCGTTTGGTTATGAAGCCATTTTGCAAGTTGAACTCACTCCTTCATCGCACAGACGAGAGACATATGGTCAAGGGAGGAACCATCAATCAATAAAAGAGTCGCTCGATTTAATCGAAGAATGACAAGAAAAGGCAAGTCTCAGAGTAGCAGCACACCAACGAAAAGTGGCCCGACACTTCAACTCTAGGGTGAAAGATCGAAAATTCCAAGTTGGAGACATAGTTTTCAGGAGGGTGTTCCTAAACACTAAGGACACTGCATTAGGGGTACTGGGACCTAATTGGGAAGGGTCATACCTGTTATATTATTTATAATATAATGTAATATTATAATATTTTATAATATAATGTTTTAGGTTAAATTAATGTGGCAAAGAGTGTCACATATTGTAACATATAATAGAGAGTTATAACATTTAGATATATATAAATATATATATATATATATATGAACATCCAAATATGTAACATATTTGGTGTTACGAATTCAGTCACAAATTTGTAACTTCCAAATATTATTCATTATTGTGTAGATTTGTTGTTACTCAATATTGAGATGAATTTCTTAAAATCATATATGAAATGGTTGTTAGAGATATGATTTTAACCCCAATAATGTGTTTTGGGATTAAAAAATCAATTGGGAATGATTAAGAACCGTTTGGAAAAACAACACAATTTGGTGTGCTGAAATTTATAAAACGTAATAAAAATGTAATAACTTATTTTTATACTATATAATTTTTCCAATTACTTCTTTTACTATTGTGTTGTATGATAAACTAAATTTGAAACTATTAGAAAGGCTTAATTTAAAGAAAATAATTAAATAGGCTTAAAATTTTATAAAATTTAGAGACTAGTTACCAAGTCTAAAATTTCAAGAATAAAATAAAATAGTTACTTAAAAATGATATACTTATAATTATTTTACATAAAGAAAATATAAGTCTAACAAAATTCGAATGTTGAAAAATGCATCTTAAATTAATTTTAAACATAAGTATATCTCTGAAATAAGAATTGCAATTAATGCTCACTTAAGTGTCTTCATTTTTCTCCATACAAGTACAAGATGTAAACCACACAAGTTTTACCGGACCATGAATTCACCTTGCTAGTTTCTCTCATCAATTTTAGTGGAGAAATATGGATTTTGTCATTGATCGATATTATTTGATAAGAAATAGAACGCTCAATTATGATTAAAAAAAAATATATAGCAAATCACATTGTGAGCTGTTTGACACTCATTTTTCCCAAGCCATAAAAATATTAGAGTTCATAAAAACAAAGCAAATCACTTCATGAGCTGTTTGACACTTATTTTCTTTGAGTCATAAAAATATTAGAGTTTGTCGTAGCATGTACTATATTATAATATTTTTCATTGGTAACAAGTAATTATAAAAAAAATTATGATTAAAAAACAAAGACAAAAAATGAGTTGTACAAACGTATATGCTTCACCTGCATTACCAGAGACTCGGGCAATAAAAAAATAAAATGTCCTTTCCACAGTACTACCGTGTTGTTGTGTGGTGTTAATACCCGCATCCATAAATCCATAAATAAAGTCTTATTCACAAAATAAAAGTAATAATATATAAATCCATAAATAAATTTAAACAAAAAGTGCTTGTCCAAAGACTTGTAATCCCACTAATACCCAATTATATATTAATTAAATTAATTTCAATTGCTCCTTGAAAAACGCGTACAAATGATTTTTTTTTCCAGAAGATGATAATGATAGTTTTGACGTATCGATGAAGACATGACAGTTAAAGCAATCAGGATGACAGTTATTTATGACATTACCCTTTTGTTATGATACATTTCAGGCATGACAGTTAACGCAATCAGGATGTTGATTTTGAAACCAAACAATTAGATCCAATAGTACAAAACAAAACTAAAGAAACGAGTTTCTTTTGATACTACATAATAAATTATTTCATGATAAAGTTTTCCCAGTCATAATAAAAAAA
Source organism: Humulus lupulus (assembly GCF_963169125.1). Lineage (NCBI taxonomy): Eukaryota > Viridiplantae > Streptophyta > Magnoliopsida > Rosales > Cannabaceae > Humulus > Humulus lupulus. The sequence continues at coordinate 7,906,117 of NC_084798.1, forward strand.
TATTGCATAAGCAATTAAATAATTGAAAGCCCATACATATTGAAGAACACCAAATCATGTAGATTGGAGAAAAGATAATTTACTTGCATGAATAAAAAACTTGCTTCTAGTTCTATATTGTAATTAGCACGAAACACAAATTGAAGAAGACCTGATACATTGAGGTCAATTATATATTTATATATAATATTTTCTACAAAAGAATTAATTTTTAAATTAATATATATATATATGTACGTATAAAACTCATTAGTGCACAAGAGAAAAGCAAAGAAAAGATAGAAAAAGTTAGTTCTCATTAGTGTACAAGAGACCATATAAAGCTCAAGAAACCAAAACGGAAATAACAACCCATCACATGGCTGTTGTAACAAAGTTAATTAAGCAACCACGAGAGGCTAACTAAAACTCATAGACTCTCTTGAACACATTCTAGATGATACTCATGATCATAAATTTGCTAAAAACAATTTAAATAAAAACTTGGTGTATACAAAAGAGACAAAGAAAGGCCTTGGGCTTGCATGAGGAAACAATGGATAAAAAAGAAGAGCTTAAGACTTTGTATAAGTGGAAGACTGGAAGTAGATACTGTTAGGCGCAAAAATATCCGGCTTGGCCCAAATATGCTCAAAGGTGTCTCAAACCTTTAGATTTTGGAGCCTAATATTAAGGTTATAGGATAAAACTTGGGACTTTCATCAAACATGTGCTATGCAAGAAAATTGTAGAATAACATAAATTGCTATAATGATATAATCACACAACATAATCTAAGCAAAGCACAACATCAATTAACATAAATATACTACATGAAAATTTAACAAAAAAATAGGTTACAAAAAAAGCATATTACATGAAAATTAAAACATAGTAAAATACACATCTTGCACTAAAAATAGAAGAAAAAGAGAAAAGCCAACATGTCACCATCTATAAAAAATCGGACAACATATCCCCTAATTTACTAGCCTAGCCATCTGTCACATTCAACACCAACATGTCAATCAAATCAAACAACACACAGATTTTCATCCATATATCACTGCAACACACAAAATTCTCAGAACCTACTTCACTAAGACATGCAAGTTCTCAATCTTCTGTTATCACCGCAGCACACAGAATTCTCAGAACCTACTTCACTACGGATGAATATCTAACATATTCAAACTCCACTAAAGTAATACAATTATCATTCAAGATTGTAAAATATTGAAAATTAAAAAAAATTAAATACAACATACCTCTTGCAATTAGCTACCAATCCAATGCTTCAAAACCAGTCAAAATATTAACCTAAACATTATTATAAACATTATAAAAAATAAAAAAGTTAGATGTATGTTCCATATCATGTTATTACCCTAAGTCATGTTATTTAAAATTCTATAATCAACTTAATTGTTAATTAGACAGTCAAATGTTAAGATTATAGGAAATAACAAAGGAAAAAATGTGATGCAGCAGTCCATGAAAATCCACATGCTAGAAAGCTTGCTAAATAGGCCACTAAATCATATTATAAAAATCATATCTACCCATGAAATTGTATACATTTTGTTCTTTGCAATATCAAGCAAATAATAAGATTTCTAACATATATTCTCAAATAAAACTCATTCACTATACACTACTACAATAATAACACTTTTGTGAGAATATTTATTCTAATAACATCATTTCTTTAAGAAATATTTACTAAGAGAAACTATCTATACAACTAGTAAATGAATTTATATCTTTTTATGGTTTTTACGTTTTGGGAAGCTCATGAAATCACTTTCTTGATTGCACATACGAGTACCTATGAAGAGAAGAAAAAAGGTTTGAACTGGTAACCTTGAAGATGAGCATAATACTTCTTCAATACTGTTAGAACTTAATGTAGTGGAATATAGCTCATAATTGATGACATTTTCATCGAGACTAGCTAGGTGAACCAATTATTATCATCATTTTCATTTCTTTACTTGGATGTGAATGAATGTATATAATATTATGGGATTTATTGCGTCTACATTTAAAAAATAATATTTTGAATCTTTCTAATTTGTTTTAATATTAGATTTGGACTTTCCATGTTTGATAATCACAAACAGAGCCATATAATACTATCAAGTCAATTTTAATTAACAATAAACTCCAATTTTATCTAAATTTTTGTTACAAGTCTTTTTGAAGGGATGTGAGCGAGAGTAGAAAGAAAGAAAAAATTAAGAAGAAACAATTTAAACAATTGAAATGAGGGTATCATTTTCTTTTTGAAATCCTGACTAGGTATAAAAAGAGATGTTTGTATAAACTCAAAATTTAAAAATAAAATAAATCAATATTAAAAAGTTTGATGACATATTATCATAAAATTAAAATAGTGATGTAAATTCAGACAGCAAAACCAAGCTTTACGATAGGGACAACGAAAATAGTGATGTAAATTAAAATAGTGATGTAAATTCAGACAGCAAAATCAAGACCTGTATAGATTTCGTTTGATCACCCTCCAGCTTTGGAATATCTTTAGTCTCCTGTTTAATCTCCTCAAGGTCTTTTGCCTTTCCCCAAAGCACAATATATAGCCCAATAATCACAGCTAAAGCACCGACCAAGCTGATAATTAAAGAAAAAGACAAGTTTTCATCATATAGTAAAATAAAGATTATTATATACTATAATATATTCTATGTAAAAAGCAGAGAGAAACTATATATCAATGTAATATTGTAAAGTACCTTCCAGCATATAACTTCTCATGTAGAAACAAAGAGGCTATAATGGCTGTTATAACAGTGCATAGAGGGCTGAACATTGCAACAAAGACAGGACCTCTTAGTTGTATGCACCATGCTTGAACAAAAAAAGATACCGCAGTACCAATTCCCTGTACAGTTAAATGTGCAGTTCAAATCAAGCCATATTTAGAAGAAGAAAACTTTAAATTAGCATAAGAATAATGAAAAGGTAATTAAGAAGAGAGAGCAAGTATAAGTTAGTGTACGTACTGTATACAAACAACTTCCAAGTTCTAAATAGGAATGAAGATTCCATACTTGTAGATCAGGCTCTGTCACAAATGTATATATTGCAGATTGGATGGTTGTCAATAAACACATCCAAAGAGTTGAATACAAGTGGTCTGGACAACTGACAAAACATCAAAAATTAGGAATTTTTTTTTCAGAATAAGAATACACTGACAAAACCAAAACAAAAAGAAATGAAAAGATAAACAAATGCCCAAATCATATGAAGCTTAATATTAATAGGAGATGGTATTAACATAAGTGTCAATTAATACAAATTTACCTTGAAGAGAATGGCAGCACCACCCACGCCTGAGAACTTCACCAGCTCAAGAGCCTTCGCCATCGCCTTCCCCATCTTCGTCGCCAACAGGAGCCTTCATCGTCCACGGTGGAGGCCAGAACAATCCTCCAAACTCACAGCGGCGACGGAACTTCGGGGATCCAATCGCGACGGAGGCCGGCGAGTGGGGAGGCGAGCATCACGAGTTGGGGGTTTCGGGGGCCAAGGAAGCTCGTGGTGGGGTGCGTGTCATTGGGTGGTGGCCGGAGATGGCTCATCTGGTCTGGTCGACTGAAATGCGAGAGAGGAAAAGAAAGAGGGGTATCGACTGGGAAGAAGAAAGAGGAGAGAGAAGGGGATTTTTGAGATTAATTTAGGGATTTAGTTTTTTCATCTCCCTTTTCTTATTTAATTAAATAAAATTTGATTTAATGTGAACTATTGCTTTTTTTTTTTAATATTTTCAACATGGATTTTAAAAAATAAAAACACCATTAGTGAAATTTTAAAATTATTTTACAATATTTAACCAATTAATAAAATAACTCTTTTTAATTAATTTTATCATAAATATGTTAAATAAATAAAAATTAAGCAAATTATTCATTATATCATAATTAATTTAAATTTTAATATATAAATTATTATAAATAAAAAGTTAATATAATATTAAAAATTTAGAAATAAAAGAAAATCTAAGAGGTGTATATTAAAAAAACAAAATAAACATTTTAGGACACGCATCAGTTTTTAGGACTCGCAACGCAAGTCCTAAAAAGTCCAGGAGGTGTTTCTTTAAAAAAAAAAACTCAAACTTTTAAGGACTCCCAAAGCAAGTCCTTAAAATTATTAAGTAAAACACTTATTTTTTAGCCCAGATTTTTTTATGACACTCATTACGAGTCCTAAAAGAGTATTAAGGACTCCCAAAACAAGTCCTTAAAATTATTAAGTAAAACACTTATTTTTATAAGCCAGATTTTTTTAGGACTCGCATATTCTTTTAGGACACTTATTGCGAGTCCTAAATTGTGTTTTTTCAGGACTCTCAATGAGTGTCCTAAAAACTCCATAAATATTTTTAAGGACTTGCATTTAGGTGCGTGTCCTAAAAAAGTGTCCTGTAAAGTGTATTTTGTAGTAGTGACCACTGCTAAGGTGTGTTACACCCGACCAGTCAAAACTGTTAATGATCGAGGTACACGAGGGGTTTTGTAGAAATCACGCTGGGGGCTGAGCCTATCAAAGAAAATCTTAAGGCAAGGATACTTCTGGCCAACGATGAATGAAGATTTGATGTAGTATGTCATAAGATGCCACAAATGTCAGATGTTCTCCAAGATACCCCGGGCGGCACCTAATGAGTTAACACAAATGCAAAGTCCTTGGCCCTTCGATGTATGGGGAATCGACCTAATCGAGAAGCTACCCACAGGAAGGGGTGGAGTCCAATTGGTTGTTGTAGCCGTAGACTACTTCACCAAATGGACTGAAGCAGAATCGCTCGCCACCATCACCTCGAAGAAAGTATTAGACTTTGTGGTGAAGAATATTATATGTCAATTCGGTCTACCGAAGAAGATAGTCTTGGACAATATGACTCAATTCGACAGTGATATGTTCACCAACTTTTGCACGAGGCATGGAATCACAAAGAGCTTTTCCTTTGTAGCACACCCCCAAGCCAATGGTCAAGTAGAAGCAGTGAACAAGACTATCAAAGAAACTCTAAAGAAACCCCTTGAACAAGCCAAAGGAGCCTGGCCAGAAATACTTCCAGAGGTCCTATGGTTACATCGAACAACGGCTCGAACATCAACAAGCCCTAAACCATTCTCTTTGGCGTTTGGTTATGAAGTCATGTTGCAAGTTGAACTCACTCCTTCATCGCATAGACGAGAGACATATGGTCAAGGGAGGAACCATCAATCAATAGAAGAGTCGCTCGATTTAATCGAAGAATGACAAGAAAAGGAAAGTCTCAGAGTAGCAACACATCAACGAAAAGTGGCCCGACACTTCAACTCTAAGGTGAAAGATCGAAAATTCCAAGTTGGAGACATAGTTTTCAGGAGGGTGTTCCTAAACACTAAGGACACTGCATCAGGGGTACTGTGACCTAATTGGGAAGGGTCATACCTGTTATATTATAATGTAATTTTATAATATAATGTTTTAGATTAAATTAATGTGGCAAAGAGTGTCATATATTGTAACATATAATAGAGAGTTATAATATTTAGATATATATATAAATATATATATATATATATATGAATATCCAAATATGTAACATATTTGGTGTTATGAATTCAGTCACAAATTTGTAACTTCCAAATATTGCTCATTATTGTGTAGATTTGTTGTTACTCAATATTGAGATGAATTTCTTAAGTCATATATGAAATGGTTGTTAGAGATATGATTTTAACTCCAATAATGTGTTTTGGGGTTAAAAAATCAATTGGGAGTGATTTGGAACCGTTTGGCAAAATGTAATAACTTATTTTTATACTATATAATTTTTCCAATTACTTTTTTTACTATTGTGTTGTATGATAAACTAAATTTGAAACTATTAGAAAGACTTAATTTAAAGAAAATAATTAAATAGGCTTAAAATTTTATAAAATTTAGAGACTAGTTACCAAGTCTAAAATTTCAAGAATAAAATAAAATAGTTACTTAAAAATGATATACTTATAATTATTTTGACATAAAGATAATATAAGTCTAACAAAATTCGAAAGTTGAAAAATGCATCTTAAATTAATTTTAAACATAGGTATATCTCTGAAATAGGAATTGCAATTAATGTTCACTTAAGGCGTCTTCATTTTTCTCCATACAAGTACAAGATGTAAGCCACACAAGTTTTACCAGACCATGAATTCACCTTGCTAGCTTCTCTCATCAATTTTAATGGAGAAATATGGATTTTGTCATTGATCGATATTATTTGATAAGAAATAGAACGCTCAATTATGATTAAAAAAAAAATAGAGCAAATCACATTGTGAGCTGTTTGATACTCATTTTTCCCAAGTCATAAAAATATTAGAGTTCATAAAAACAAAGCAAATCACCTCATGAGCTGTTTGACACTCATTTTCTCTGAGTCATAAAAATATTAGAGTTCATCATAGCATAACTGATATTAAGCAAGTCTATTGACTCGTTCAATTTCAAAAGCTATAATATACCTAAATATGTACATTCACCTTGAAAACATTATGTTCATGAATATGATGATAGCTGCAGTGCTTCTATTCTTGCTGGCTTGTACGGCTAATCATGTAGTGGCTAACGAGGAAAGTAGCAAGTGTGAAACAAGGAAAGTGCAAGTGTGAATGATCACGCTCAGTGCATAGAGAAAGAAAGAGAAGCTCTCCTCAGCTTTAAGAGAGTTGTAGATCCAGGTAACATTCTCTCCTCTTGGACAATCAATAATAGCACAAACCAAAACTGTTGTAATTGGACAGGTATTACTTGTGATAACCGAACCAATCATGTCATTAAGATTGATTTTGCCCTGGAGATTTGCTTATTTTCAGTTCATGCGAATTTTTGGAGGCTGGCTTTACGAGATGATTACCCTCTTAAAAGTTCTGTATTAAGAGGAAAGCTAGCTTGGCAATAACAAGTAGGTAATAAGTTTTTTTGTGTCTTCTCATACTATCCCAACTAAGTAGTAAGTAATAAGGTTGGAAGTGGGTTACCGAAATTCTTGGGGAATCTTACCAACCTAAAAGTCTTAGACATTTCTTGTAACAATCTTGGTGGAACCGTACATGATATTTTCGAGATCCTATCATCTTCAACTAAGAATTCCTTGGAGATTTTGCATTTGAGTTCTAACCAACTTCGAGGATTATTATTACTTCTTAATGATAAGAAAACTTTCCCATCTTTGACGTTTTTAGACCTTAGTTATAATTTGGTTGAAGGTCCTTTTCCCAATGGTTTTAGTAGATTTCAAAATCTTCGTGAGTTGTATTTAGACTACAACAACCTCACTGGTCTATTGCCTGATCTTTCTTCAATGCCCAACTTGATAGCCTTCAGTGCAAATAATAATAAGTTCAATGGTACTTCAATTGATAGTATTGGTGAGCTTTATTTTCTTGAGAGGTTAGATGTCTCTTCGAATTCTCTCACAGGGGTCATATCTGAAGTTAACTTACGTTGTCCAAATTTGAAAGAGCTAGACTTATCGTATAACTCTTTCACAATGAAATTTCAATCCAATTGGGTTCCCCCATTTCAACTGGAATCCATAAGGCTGTCTTCTTGTAAGTTAGGTCCTCAATTTCCTCGTTGGCTCCAAACACAATTCAACCTCTCACACCTAGACTGTAATGCCCCGATTTCCCGAAACGTTACTTAGGGAGTCCATTTAAAAATAATAAACAATAAATACTTTAAGACACTAAGAGAAAATATTTATTTAAAATTTAAACAGACAATGAGATCTCATTATTTAAAAATAAAAATGTTGGACGCTAAGTTTAATAACAAAAACATAAAGAAAATAACCAATCAAGTCTGAAATTTAAAAACATAACATTTATTTCTAAAAACATAAAATAACTGGAGCCCAGCCTCTAACATGTTCCGTCTATGCCTCAAGCCCGCACTACTCACTGCTTTGCTTTGCCTTTACCTGCACACAGAGTACCCGTGAGCTAACGCCCAGTAAGAAGAGCTATGTAGGACATAACTCCCCAAACCAGAAAACATAAACTTTCAACTAAACATCATAAGCATAATAATCATCGTGCGATATATAAACACTATATCACACTAACATAATGTGTGTTACACTCACACACATAAATACTAACAAGTCATGTTGATCGGACATGAAATGTAATCTGCCTTGCCTGCGCTGTACTCACACTTGGCATTCCCACGGTGGCTACTAGTCTAGCCTGCGCTGTACTCACACTCGGCCGTTCCCTCGAGACATCGTTGCCCTGCCTGCGCTGTACTCACACTCGGCAGTTCCGTGGTGGCATCCTATTATCCTGAGTTATACACACCCAAGATAATTCCTACAAGTGCTATACTCACACAAGCAGCTAAAATCTAGTAGCACGCCTACTCTATCCTCTTAGCATGTCTACTAACTAAAATCTCTAGCACTATCCTCTTGCTAGTCAACCTAATGCAACAATTCAAGTCACAAAATAATTACATAATTAAACAAATAAGAAAACAAGGTCGCACGCATAACGTACACCCTGTGCGCAGATGTTCACTCTTCTTACCTTAAACAGTGCGTTTTTCGCTGACGTGTCTCGAACCACTCACTGCATCACCTCGATGACCGCTAGCTCCTAGACGTCCAATTACACAGCGAAAATTTAGGAAAAATAAAATAGGCGTTATTGTTTTATTTCGAAACCTTAATTATCAAAATAATTTTACTATGCCATTTTAACATACATGACACGTAAATTAAAACCATTTTCCACAAAAGGTTCAAAACATCATGTCACATACACAAACAATGATGTTTCTAACATATCGCATGAATTCATATAACTACTTTTTATGTGAAAATTACCAAAATACCCTTTAGTATCATAATTACATTAAAGACTCACTAATTTTATAAAAATTATCATATGACAACAAAATTTAATAAATAACTTTTCCAAAACCCTAAATAATCAGCAAATTCTCATATAAGACCAGAAAAATAATTTTTAACATTTATAATTTATTTTTCCTCAATTTCTCAAATAAAATCCAAATAATATAAATAATTACAGAACCAAGCCCAAAAATCAAACTAACATACAGAACTGTTTAAAAATCCAAAATAAACTTATAAAAATTATTTTAGAATTTTCTGGGCAAAATAACTATTTTTCTTAATTAATTTTATAGAAAAACTAATTAATTGAAGAAAAATCTATAACTGATTAAAAATAGAATCTAACTATACAAATCAGTTTCTACACCCTACAGTAACACGTAAAAATTACCTAGGGTCCAGAACAGTAGCATTAATATTTTGTTATATTTAAAATATAAAATAAGCCAAATAAATCATGAAAATTACATAAATGATAAAAATTCGAAATTAAATTACAGAGAGCCTTATAATCTCATTTTAAACATATAAAAAAATTCTCTGAATTTTTAAAATACTTTAAATAATTTTCCACATTTAGTTTCTTAAATCACACATTTAAAAGTAAATAATTGAAGAAAATTATACAATACGATCAAAACTTAAATCTAAACATACAAAGCCATTCTAAATGATACAGATATCATTGAAACATAAAATCATATTTTTCTGAACAATAAAAATATTTTTCATAATTAATCTTTATTTAAACTTCAATAAATTATAATAATTCAAAGAAAAATCAGAAAAATATGAAACCAGTTGGAAAATGCTCTAAAATTAATGTACTAATTTTTAAGATTGAAAAACAAAAAAAAAAAACCTCAGTAAACACCCAGATCGGGTTCGCCGGAAATATCGCCGGTTTTGTCTTCTTCTCCGGCGACGGCGACTCTATGGCTGAGTTTTGCTGCTTTCCAACCCTTATCTTGCTTGTAAAATGATCCCCTTATGTCCAGAACTTCAAAACAATAGACTCCAGCCCAAAAAGATGTCTGTAACCCCTTGTTCCGAAGTCTTCTTCTCCAAGTCCGGTGTACCGCCAAAAATGGAGCTCAAAATTAGTTTTTCTTGCTCTAGACCATTTCAGCCCGTTTCTTCACATCAAAACCAATTATTGGAGTCCCCTAAGCTTGTTTATCACCAACTACGCACACCATACACTCTTGAACACACTTAAATCCAAAATTATCCAAGAATATGCATTCTCTGGGATAAAAATGGTGAATCACAATCCGAGGCTCTATAAATGTATTTCTCACACTCAGAATGTTTATTTCCTCCCCTAGAATGATTCTACAATGTTCATTACTGCCCAGATTTTTCCCAAGTGCAAGAACTCAAAAATTTCTTCTCTTTAAAAAAAAAAACGATAAAACACTCTCTCTCTTCAATCCTTTGATTCCCTCAATATTCCCACGATTTCTCTATCAGATTATCATGGTAACACGTTTTAGAATAAGTTTAAAAAAATAAGTTAGCGTTTAAAGTGGTAAAATCCTCTTTTCAAGGAATTTTATTATTATTTTTTCTTTAAAAAAATAAAATAAATTGACTAAGTTCCACAACTGATATTATCAGTTAAATTTCGAAAATTTAACCAATTTTATGAATATTTATTCATGTTAAAACAGAAAAATAAAGTCTCTAAAATGCCCCTTGAACCAAACCCAAACTTGAGGGTATTATGGTCTTTTCGCAAATTCAAATATTTAATATTATGGCAAACCAAAAATTACACATAATAAGATAAAATAATTTCAAGCATATTATTATTACTATTATGCTCATAATAATAATAATAATAATTACTATTATAATTTTTAAATAAATAAATAACTTAACCCGAGCCATTATTTATTCACTTGACATTATTCTCATGTTGTAATTCCACAAAAACTCAAACATGAGAAACCATGAATTTTATTTTCATTGGAAGTCATACATATCCAATAATCCATCAAAGGAAAAGAAAAAAAAAAGACAAGGATGCACACAATGGGAAAATTACGAAATTGCCCTTCCGGAAAAACGGATATTACATAGACATTTCCAATAATGAAATTTATGGTGATCTTCCCAGCTGTGTACTTTAAATATCTCTTACAATCTTCTTAGTGGCACCGTGCTAAAATTGTCACTACGATCTCTCTCTACAGTTGACTTGAGTTTCAACCAATTCCAAGGCTCTGTTCCACCTTCTCTGTCCAATGCAACTTATTTGTATCTGTCCAATAATAACTTCAATGATTGTGTGTTTTTTCTGTGTGAAGTGAGAGAGGTTTCGACAGGTTTTCTTGACCTTTCTAATAATCAGTTAATCGGAAGGCTGCCTGATTGTTGGGAGAATTTCAACACTCTTTGTGTTTTAAAGTTGAGCAACAATAACTTTTTTGGAGAGATCCCAAACTCAATTTGTTCTAGTTCAACTAGATTTCAGACTCTACAATTGAGGCATAATAACTTCTCAGGATCTTTGCCTTCTTCATTGAAAGACTGCAGTAAGCTTCTAGTTTTGGATTTGGGACATAATAATTTGGAACATATGGTACCATGGTGGATAGGTGAAAGATTAACAAAGTTGGTTTTTCTTAGTCTCAAATCAAATAAATTCTATGGATATGTACCATCAAATCTTTGTCATCTTACTAAGATTCAAATATTGGATCTCTCCCAAAATAATTTGTCTGGAGCCATCCCTTCATGCCTTGAGAATTTCACCTCAATGGTACTTGAACAAAAATTTGACGATCATATCACCAGCACAATAGTTTTCAAGACTAGTCCGCTTGAAAGTACCTTATTTGTGTAAAGAACAGAACAGAGAAGAAAGTAGGAGAGATATTTAAGATGAAAGCTCTCAGAAAATTGAATGAATTGACCTGAGAGAGAAACCTCTTATTTATAACCAAACAATTACAAGAAAGAGAGAAACAGAAAAGTAGTTAGCCAAGAGGCCTTAACAGAAAATATAACCGAAATATATCAAGGCCTAAACTAACTAAAGGACTATAAACAAAGGTTATTTAACAGCCCCCCTCAAACTGAGTGGCCTGGGAAGGACAGTCAATTTGGCACACAAGGTCGAGAACCGAGCCACTAGCAAATGTTTAGTAAGAATGTCTGCGACTTGGTGTTCCGAAGGAACATATTGCACACTGATTTCCTTGCGATTTACCATATCACGGATGAAGTGGAAATCGATTTCGATGTGTTTTGTGCGGGCATGGAAGATAGGATTTGAGGCCAAGTGAGCTGCAGACATATTATCACACCAAACCACTGGAGTAGAGGCTATACGCAGCTGCAAATCAGTGAACAAGTGTTTGTACCAGGTGAGTTCTGCAGCAACATTTGCAAGGGCACGATATTCAGACTCGGTGCTACTCCGAGAGATCACTTTCTGCTTGGCCGAGGACCATGAGACGATGCTATCGCCCAAGAAAACGCAGTAGCCACCAGTGCTACGTCTGTCATCGGGGTTGGACGCCCAGTCCGCATCCGTGAAGGCAGTGAGATGAAGCTTCGTAGTAGCGGTAAAGGTGATGCCGTGAGATTGAGTGCCTCGAAGATAACGTAAGATGCGTTTTACTGCTTGCCAGTGAGAAGTAGTGGGTGCGTGCATAAATTGGCAGGCACGATTAACAGCATAAGCGATGTCCGGGCGGGTCATAGTGACATACTGAAGAGAGCCAATGACACGCCTGTACTCGGAGGGGTCGTCGAGTAAAATTCCATCATTTTGAGAGAGAGGTTTCCCAACCATTCCAGGGGTAGGGGCTGGCTTAGTATCAAGCATGCCAGTCATGGATAATATGTCATGAACATATTTCTGTTGGCAAAGGTGTAACTGGTTGGATGCCCGAGTGACTTCTATTCCCAAAAAGTAGTGAAGCTGACCGAGATCACGAATAGCAAACTGATTGTGTAAAGCTTTCACAATGTTCTCAAGTTTAGTAGAATCACTGCCAGTGATGATCAAGTCATCCACATAAACAAGTATGAAGATGGCATAGGAAGGTCGATGCAAAATGAACAAGGAAGGGTCAGCTTTGGAGCAGGAAAAACCCCAGCTGGACAGAGCTTGACTGAGCTTAGCAAACCAGGCACGTGGCGCCTGCTTGAGACCATAAAGAGCCTTGGATAATTTGCAGACATAATGTGGCTGGGTAGAGCTGACAAATCCGGGTGGTTGAGACATATACACAGTTTCTGAAAGATCACCGTTGAGGAAAGCATTGTGAACATCGATTTGCCGAAGAGACCAGCCGTTGGAGAGAGCCAAAGTGAGCATAACACGCACTGTCCCTGGTTTGACAACCGGGGAAAACGTGTCGAAATAATCAACCCTTGCTGTTTGTGTAAAACCCCGAGCAACCAGCCGTGCTTTATAGCGGTCTATTGAACCATCCGGCTTGTATTTCAATTTGAAGAGCCATTTACAATCAATAATATTGGCGGTAGGAGGACTAGGAACAAGCTGCCAGGTGGAGTTATGATGAAGAGCATGAAGCTCAAGTTCCATGGCAGCTTTCCAATGAGGTATGCTCAAGGCTTGTGTGAAGGTGCGGGGGGGCTTGTGAAGATCAGGAGCCTTTTTGACCACAAGAGCACGAGGTTTGTGGATGCCACACTTCGCACGAGTCAACATTGGATGAGTGTTGGCTACGGATGGGACTTGAACAATATCAGTAAGAGAATGTGATGTTGGTGCAGCCATGGGAACCTGCAAAACATTATCAGTAGAGACCTGATCTGAAACAACAGCATTAGTATCAACAACATTAATATCAACAACATTCTGCACAGTAGTAGTAGTGGGAACTTGATCGGAAGCAAGAGGGAAAGAGGGGGGGTAAGGAAGAGGAGGAGAGGGAGAAGTGGAAGGGGTAGGATGAGAGATATGAAGAGAGTGAGGGGGAGAGAATTGTATAAGAGCTGGAGTAGGAACATAGACAGATTTGACAGCGGAAGGACATGGATTTGCAAATGAGGGAAAAGAGGCCTCATCAAAAACGACATGACGAGTGGTGTATATGCGGCGAGAGGAAGGATCTAGACAAAGATACCCTTTATGAGATGTACTATAACCCAGAAAAATACAAGGGGAAGACCGAAATTGGAGTTTGTGTTTGTTATATGGGCGAAGACACGGGAAACACAAGCAACCAAAAGTACGAAACAGAGAGTAGTCAGGAGATTTGGAGTATAGGACTTGAAATGGAGATTTAAAATGGAGGAGTTTGGTTGGTAGGCGATTAATGATATAGGTTGCTGCTCTAAAGGCATATAGCCAATAACGAAGAGGAAGGGATGCATGAGCTAGCATAGCAAGACCAGTCTCAACAACATGGCGATGCTTGCGTTCGACGCGACCATTTTGGGCGGAGGTATGGGGACAAGAGAAACGGTGACTAATGCCACAAGAGTGAAGAAAGGGAAGAAAGCTTTTAAACTCACCGCCATTATCGGATTGAAGTTCTTTTATGGTGGTATTAAACTGATTTTCTGCTAACAATTTGAATTGTTTAAATGCTGAGATTGTTTGATCTTTACTTGACAGTGGATAAATCCATGTGAAGCGAGAGAAATCATCAAGGAAAAGAACAAAGTATTTAGAGCCATCAATAGCAGTGATAGGGGAAGGTCCCCATAAATCGGTATGAACCAATTGTAATGGTTTTGTGGCATGAGAATTAGAGTTAGCAAAGGGAAGTCGATGGCTTTTGGCCAATTGACAAGATGTGCAAACATGATTTTTATTATATTGAAAGGGTTTATTACATTGATGTAGAACAATATTAACAATAGTAGAATTTACATGACCAAGCCTAGCATGCCAAATAGCAGCTGGAGTCTGAGTAACATTTGAAAAGGAAAGACTGGAAGGAACAGGAAAATCTGATGAAGGAATAGTAGAGTGATAGGCACGAACACTAGAAGAAGAACCAGAAGTGCGCAAGGCTGAAGCAGCTTGAAAAGTATAGAGACCGCGATCAAGGTAGCCTTGATGGAGCAATTTCTTCGAAGAGAGATCCTTGATGTTATAATGATTGGAATAAAATTCAATAAAGACATGGTTATCCAAGCAAAATTTAGACACAGAAAGAAGATTTGAAGTTAGTTTAGGAACAAGATAAACATTGTTCAATTGAAAAGATGAATGAGAGGAGTTTAGATGAGAATGACCAATTGAAGAAATTGAAAGGGAATTACCATTACCGACTGTCACAGAGTCGGTGCCAGAGTAAGTGGAAGATTGATCAAGAGCATTGGAAGAGGGTGTGAGATGGTGAGATGCTCCAGAATCAAGTAACCAAGTGTCGTCGGCAACTGTGTTGGAACTTGCGATCATTGCTGAGGCACCAGAAGAGGAAGCCGACGAGGGAACTGCGGAGGAAGGTGAAGGCAGATTTGGATCAAACCGCCTGTAGCAGCTGAAAGCACCATGGCCTGGGCGGAGACACAGTTGGCATATGATTCTTGGCCCGGAGTGATTCGATCGAGGGGGACCTCGAGAGCCAGAGTTAGGGGGAGGAGGATGGACAGAACCCCTGCCTTGAGAGTTGCGATACCATGGTTGAGACCGAATTTGAGAGTGCTTGTAAGCCACATTACCAGAAATAGAGGTAGATTCATCAACAGAATTCTGGTTCTCCAAGCGGGTTTCATGAGCAAGGAGAAGACTTGTAGCTTGCTCGAAAGTAATGCTCTTGGACTTAGAGGTAACAGACACCACAAAGGAGTTATAGTCAGCTCCAAGACCTGCAAGAAGATACAAGACTTGGTCTTTTTCCGAGACCTTTTCAGAGCAGGCAGCCAATTGATCAGCAAGATTCTTAATCTTGAGGATATATTCGAGCATGGGAGTGCCGCCTTTCTTGAGAGTTTGTAGCTGGAGACGTAATTGCAGGAGACGAGCATTAGAGGTGGAGGAATAGATCTGTTGAAGGGCAGTCCAGGCGGCTGCACTAGTAGAATGCCCAACAATTTGGGCCATAATTTCATGAGTGAGAGAAGAGAAGATCCAACTAAGAATCAGACGATCCTTCTTTCTCCAAGTGACAAATGCAGGATTGAGAGTGGTAGAGCCAACAAGAAACTTCTCAGGAGCAACATTAGAGCCATCCAGATAATCCTCGATGTCGTTAGCGTAAATAACGTTCTCCATTTGAGCATTCCAAAGGAGGAAATTGGTGCGGTCAAGCTTCACTGGGAGGGCGTGGTTTAGGGCTTGAGATAAGGCAATGAAATGTTGCTGCTGTGGAGTGAGGGCAGAAACAGAAGTGCCATCTTCGTGGACGGTAGAATCGGTAGTCGCCATTGGAGAGAATGAACACAAGGGTAGGACCGTGGAGGCCTGATACCATGTAAAGAACAGAACAGAGAAGAAAGTAGGAGAGATATTTAAGATGAAAGCTCTCAGAAAATTGAATGAATTGACCTGAGAGAGAAACCTCTTATTTATAACCAAACAATTACAAGAAAGAGAGAAACAGAAAAGTAGTTAGCCAAGAGGCCTTAACAGAAAATATAACCGAAATATATCAAGGCCTAAACTAACTAAAGGACTATAAACAAAGGTTATTTAACAATTTGGTAGTTTTCAAAACAATGCATGGATCATTTGGAAAGGAGTAGAGTATGAATACGGTAAGATTCTTGGATTGCTAAGAATTATTGATCTTTCAAGCAACAAATTGAATGGAAATATCCCATTTGAAGTAGCTAGTCTTGTACAATTGGTTCAGCTAAATCTATCAAGAAATGAATTGAGTGGAAGCATTCCAGAGAATATAGGGAACTTGACTAAGCTAGAATCATTGGATTTGTCTCACAATAAGCTTTCAGGGAAGATTCCCACAAGCTTGGCTGTAGTAACTTTGTTGAATTACTTGGATTTATCTAATAATAGATTATTAGGGAGAATCCCTGCAAGTACTCAATTACAGAGCTTTAACGCTTCTTCGTACCTTGATAATCTTGCACTGTGTGCACTTCCTCTAACAAGCTTTTGCCCCGGAGATGAGACACTATTGCCAAGTCCTGCTAGTTCAAATGGGGACGATGGGAAATGGTTTAACATGTCATCATTTTACATTGGAATTTGTGCGGGCTTCCTCATTGGATTTTGTGGGAATTTTCTGCTGGACTCTTCTTGGAGATATGCTTATTTTCAGTTCATGCGTATTTTTGGAGGCTGGCTTTACCAGATGATTATTACCCTCTTAAAAAGGGCTGGATTAAGAGGAAAGCAAGCTTGGCAATAACAAGTAAGTAATAAGTGTTTTTTGTCTTACTTTATTTTCACACTATTCTTTTGATCACCCTCGCATAGTTGCACATGGTACAATAATGTAATTTTTCTTTGTTTAGAACACTACTGCTGGTGAAGATGTGGACGTGGCGAGGAAGATGACAGAGCTATCGCATGAGTATTTGTGTATTATCTTTTGTAAGATGTAAAATTATATTTCAGACCAATATTTCAAGAACATGTCATGGTAATATATTCTGTGTTCGTTTGTAAGATCTAATATGCCACATTGAATTCATATATATATATATACTTCCATGTCACATCTATATTTGGTTCATACTACATTATTAAGTTTAGATATGTATGGATTCCAACGATAACAAAGATTCTCGATTTCTTATGTTTGAGAATCTGGAATGAGATTTAAATCTAGACATGTGCATAATGCCTAATAAATAATTAATTACGTAGATTAATTTAATTATTTATTTATGTTGTGAATGTTATTATTAATATGAGCATAATAATATTAATAACATGATATGAATTCATTTTATTTTATTATACACATTATTGCATTATTATTTAAATGGATTAAATAATGGTAATTGCATGTAATTATGAAATGACCATAATGTCTCTATGTTTGAATTTAGTTGAAGGGCATTTAAATGATATTAAAATATGATTTCAAATGCAATTAACTGATTAAATTCGAAATTCAAATCAGTTATAATAATATCACAATTTCTTTTATTTTATTTTAAAAGAAATACAAAAAATTCCTTAATTATAGGCTTAAAATCGGTCAATAATAACTAAGAGCTTAAGCATTCGTTTCTTTTTGTTTAAGCACGATTTATAGGGCCTCTCAACAGTTCAAAATCGTGGGAAGAGAGGAAGAGTTGCACCAGTGGAAGAAAATAAACGTTATTAAATTTTCTAGAGAGAGAATGGGAGATTTCTGGTTTGAGAGCTCTAGGAAATTTCTGGGTGGTTTTGAGTGTTTGAAATATATTTCCTATGATCTAAGGAACATTTTTGACATGACAAAAGGGGCTAGAAATGTCGTTTTCAAATATCACAAATTTTCACCATTAAAGTGGGTGTTCTTGAATAATTTTGGTTCTAAGAGAACATGAGAGGTTCTGGGTTCATTTGATGTGTTTAGAAAGCTTAGAGGGACCCTAAAAAGTGTTTTGGACGTGAAGAAACGGATCAAAAAGCTCTAAAACAAAATTTTGTATTTTGACCACCATTTTTGGCAGTACACTGGCGACGGAGAAGACAACTATGATCCGGCCATCACGGGTATTCTTAATGCATGCAATTAATATATGTTTCAAAAATTATAATTTGAAAAAAAAAAATATTAATGTATATTAAACTCTATATTAATGTGGTTTCTTAAAATAAAATTACTGAAATAAAAATATATTTAAAAATATCTAATAAACAGTATTCTACAAATATAAAAGATGTACAGCAGCAAAATGTAAAAAGTATTGTATTTTATAAAATCTATGGAGTTCCTTTTTCTTAATTATCTATTAAGTCTTTTTATTTTCAAGGAAAATATAATTTGGTACATCCACTTGGTGTTTGCTCATACTTTCGGCATTATTTGGGAAATATACATATCAGAATAAGATTTAATAATTTTCTATTAAAACAAAAGCTGAAGGATTGATTAATTCTATAATGGTTGTTTTAAACTTTTAAAGTACGTAGATGCTATATATGAGCTAGTAACTCTAAACAAATAAAAATATTACCATTATTATGCTTTAATCACTAAAAGATAAGTTATTAAAATCTACACGCTTTAATCAGTAGTTTTTAGCTTTAATCACTAAAAGATAAGTTATTAAAATAAAATTGTTAACTTTTGAAGAGGGCAAAATTAAAGAAAAGTGTAGGTCCTCTTACCGTGTATTATTGCGTTAATGACACCATAACCGTGTGGGTCCTCTTCTTTATTTTAAGTAATTTATATATACATATGGGATGTATTAGCTAGATAGAAAGGCAACCCTTAATTATCTCACTTTAAATTCTCAATATGATCAAAGTTGTAGTGCTTCTGCTGGTGCTAGCCACGTGTCATGTATGGAGTAAGAGCAGTACTAGTATGGATGGACCAAGCGGAGACTACTCTCAAGTTCATTGCATAGAGAAGGAAAAATAAGCTCTTCTCAGCTTGAAGCAAGGCTTTGTTGATCCACACAACTTTTTATCTTCATGGAGAAGCAGCCAAAAAGATTGTTGTACATGGAAAGGAATCAGGTGTGATAACTTAACTCATCATATTATTATGCTTAATCTTCGTCCAAACATAATATACGGAGAAGAGTACAATACTATTGCACCTGGGTTCCATCCAATGGGTGGTGAAATTGGTCCCTCCTTAGTTGATTTGCAACATTTGATGTACTTAGATCTTAGTTGCAATAACTTCAGTAAAATTCCCAAGTTTATTGGTTCTTTAACTAAACTCAAGTATCTCAACTTTGAACAAAATCCTATCGTCGATGCTTTTCCTTTCCAGCTTGGGAATCTCACTAAGTTACAAGTTCTCAATCTTGATATTGACAATTATGGTCTCATGATTGATAATAATCTTGAATGGCTTTCTCATCTCTCTTCCCTAAAAATCTTTAAACTGAGTAACACCAATTTCACCAAAGCCACAAATTGGTTTCAATCCATTAAAACTGCTCCCTCTTTGTCAAGTTTAAGATTATATAATTGTCTTTTTCCGACAATAGATGTCATCAACAAAAGCTCTTCAAATTCTCTCACAAAACTTGACATTGTATACAATACCATACATCCTAAGACAATTCCATGGTTGCTCAATATAAGTAGCAATCTCTTTAGTTTGACCTTTTTGGAAAATGAAGTAAGAGGTCCACTTCCAAATTGTTTTCAAAACATAAGAACTCTTGCACACATTGACCTGTCATACAATGAATTTGTTGGTGGAATACCAAAATCATTGGGAAGTCTTTGCAATCTTCAAGAGCTCTCTCTGTCAGAGAATAATTTCAATACAACACTTCCGGATGTTTTAGAAAGCCTTAGAGGTTGTGCTAAAGATTCTTTAGAAATATTGGATTTAAGATCAAACCAATTAAAAGGATCCTTTCCAATTTCGAAATTGTTATCCCAAAAATTTGAAAAGAATGATGTGGCAGTAGAATTGACACATGGCATGGGTTAGTGGGGTGATCTGGCTTAGTAATGGCCCTATACATCAGTTAAGGAATTGGACAGATAGTCAAGCCAAATACACCCGACCGAAGAGAATATTTGGACTGGGGGTTGCTTGGCTCAGACCTCAGTTTGAAGACCCTAATAATTGAATTGGAGCCAAGTCCAAGAAGTTGAAGGGGAGGTTTGGATTTTGGTTCAAAGGATAAAAGCAATAGGTCCGATCGGACCTAAGCTTAGGGGACCTCTTGTTAAGTTTGGCTCGAATGTGTTCAAAGAGAATGACCAAGGCTCAAGTTTTACTCAAGGGGAAAGCCACATAATGGCCGATCGGGTATGTTGAAGAAGAGGTATACTTGGGCTTGAACGAGGTGAGAAGGAGGAGGAAAGTATACCTCGGACCACCTTGGTCCGAGGAGAATATGTTGAAGTCCGATCGGGCTTTGGTTGAAAAGGAGAGGCTCGGACCATTTTGGTCCGAGGAGAAGGGGACTATGTCCAATCGGACATACTCATAGAAGAGGTACCTTGGACCATTTTGGTCCAAGGAGATGATATGTAAAAGGTGGCTCGGACCACCTTGGTCCGAGGAGAAAGGTCCAAGGTCCGATCGGACCTTGGTTGAACAAAGGAGGCTCGGACCATTTTGGTCCGAGGAGAGGAGCATTGTGTCCGATCGGACATGATGCCTATGGGGGGTGCCTTGGACCATCTTGGTTCGAGGAGGTGTCATGAAAAGATGGCTCGGACCACCTTGGTCAGAGGAGGAGAGTACAAGGTCCGATCGGACCTTGACTGAAGGAGCCAAAGAGGGTGGTTTGAACCACCTTAAGCCAAAGAAGACAACCATTGTGTCCGATCGGACACAATGAAGGGGTATACCTCGAATTTGCCCGAGGTAAGAAGCAAAGTAAGTATCCTCGGACCACCTTGGTCCGAGGAGAGCCAAATGTACATGACCTTTGGTTCGAGGAGAGCCATGCACATACCACCTTTGACCCGCGAAAAGCTTGAAGAGTAATCAACATGCATGAGAGACTACGTCAAACTGCCCGAAACAACTTCAGTGAGAATTGGTCTAAGCATCCGGGAATCTCTCACTCTTCACTTGAATGTAGGGATCAGTTGTATTTTAAACATTTATTTTGTAATATAAATATTAGGTAAATAATGAAATATCCCTATCTAAAGGGGATATCAGTTGGGAATCCCAGGTCTATAAATAGAGAGTTGGGAGGATCGTAAAAGGACTTTTGGAAAAATTAAGAGTGAACCTGTGTTCTAGAGAGAGAAAGTGTTTTTCCCTGAGAGAACCCTTTTTTGTATTCTGGAATATTTTGCACTGAAGAAACTCAGTTGACACGGTTCATCTGATCTTGAGTGTGAATACAGTAATAAAATCTCTAAGTGGATTAGGCTATTACCGATTATCGGGGCTGAACCACTATAAAATCTCGTGTTATTTACTTTCATTGATAAAAACTGTCTGTTGTCGTTTATTATTCTCTTGAAGGCTTGTCGTAGTTGACGTTCTTACGTCGTTGGCTAAATTCACAGTCAACAGAAATCATTTCCGGTCTTTCTAAAAGAATTAAGCCTTTATGATAACCAATTAGAAGGACCGTTGCTGCATCTTTCAAAATTTTCATCCCTAAGATTGTTGGATGTCTCTTACAATAAGCTTAATGGTACCTTACCGGAAGATATTGGCAAGCTTCATCATCTTAAGATTATGTTTCTCAATTGGACCTCTTTCACTGGTACTTTAACTGAAGCTATTGGTGAGCTCCAACATCTTGAGAATTTAGATGTCTCTTCAAACACTTTCACGGGACTTGTCACTGAAGTTCACTTTAAAAGACTTTCCAACTTGAAAAGGCTTTCTTTTTTGGATAACCCCTTAACATTGACCTTCAACTCTACTTGGGTTCCACCATTTCAACTAGTTGATGTACTATTGGGGTCATGCAAGTTAGGTCCACAATTTCCTACTTGGCTCAAAACCCAAAAAAAACTCTCCTATCTTGACATTTCTAACGCTCAAATTTATGATAAGATTCCAAATTGGTTTTCTAATCAAACTTTTGAGTTGAAGTTTCTAAATCCGTCTTCAAATGAATTATATGGTCCTATTCCAACTTATCTATCAAATGTGAAGACATTGTTTCTCTCTAATAATATGCTTCATAGTCTAAGGACTTTTCTTTGTGAACCAGTACATGGGTCAATAGAAATTCTTGACATTTCAATAACATGTTGAATGGAAGCCTTCTCGATTGTCATTTGAATTTAAAGAATTTGACTGTTCTGAAATTAGATAACAACAATTTCTTTGGAGAAATTCCAAGATCAATCAGTTTGTTATATGGAATTCAATATTTTCTTTTGGGGCACAATAATTTCTTTGGAAATCTTCCTTCATCCTTACAAAATTGTACGCAACTTAAGATTCTTGATGTCGAGGATAATAATCTTGAAGGAAATATACCAACTTGGATTGGGAAAAGACTAACAAATTTGATTTTCCTTCGACTAAAATCAAATAATCTTTTTGGAGCCATACCATCAAATCTATGTCATCTTCAATTTGTTCAAAAATTTGACATTTCCATGAATAATATAGGTGGACATATTCCTTCATCCATAAAAAATTTCTCCTCAACAACAGATAAACGAGACGATTTTCAAGTAAGTAACATGCAGATACATGTTAACTTAGATGAAAATACTGGTCTAAACTATGAAATGGATACATTTATTATCTGGAAAGGAGTCAACCGACGATACGGAGAGATTCTAGGATTAATAAAACTAGTTGATCTATCAAGTAATAAATTGAATGGAAAAATTCCCGAGGAGTTAACAAATCTTGTTGAATTGATTGAACTCAACATTTCGAAGAATAATTTGAGTGGAGCTATCCCAACGGATATTGGGAACTTGAAGAAGTTAGAGTCACTAGATTTATCACACAACAAATTTTCTAGTGTAATTCCAACGAGCCTGGCCAGTTTATCTTTTTTGTCTTAGATTTGTCAAGTAACAAATTATTAGGAAAAATTCCTATTGGCACTCAACTACAAAGTTTTGATGCTTTGATGTACATCGATAATGATGGATTGTGTGGACATCCACTGGCGAATTCATGTCTTGGAGATGAGTCACCAAATTATCATCAAGATCATTCAAGTTTTGTTGAAGATGTAGAATGGTTTGACATGTCCGGGCTTATATATGGGAATTGGAGTTGGATTTGTAGTTGGATTTGCTGGAGTTTGTGGTACTTTATTGCTTAATACTTCAGGGAGACTTACCTTCTTCAATATTGTTGATTCGTTTGGAGATTGTTTATATGTGATAATTTGTGTCAAAATGACTTTATTGAAGAGAAGGCTTTCTAAGTAGCAGGTAATAAATTATTAATAATTTTTCACAAAAATTTCAGTAGTTAAGATGAATTTAACTATTTTTAGTTATATATCAATTTTTTTTTCTTCCATACATAATTTTGTTTCCATGTTTTGTTTCTCAGAAATCTATTATGAAAAGCTTATTCATCAACTGGTGGTGTCTATCAAATGTCACAAGGTGGAGGTTTCCAAAGTTTGCATTTGAAGTAGTACAATAGATTACAATGGCTCCAAAATTCTCTTCTCTTTGTAATTGTATTTTTATCTTTTCAAGTTACATAATAGAACTTCTCTTTATTTTTAACTTCGTTCGTGAATTTAGTGTTTAAATTGATGTTTATGCTCTACTTTATCAAAGGTAGATTTTATACAATTCCTAAACTGAAAATATGTTCTTCGCAAAGTTTTTATTTTACTTTGCTACTCTATATAATTAGTTGGATTTAAAATGCGGCTTATTTCTTCTCATTTGAACTTCCAAAAAATAATAATAATACTATATTTATGGATTTAAAGTTTGCATTATTCGAAGTAGTACTAATGGATACTATATGCATACTTAATTGTACGTATAAATAATCATTGGGACACACATAAATTGCACACACTATTTATATATAATAATATGTAATTAATATCAACCACATAATTATAATTATAAGTGATGTGGTCTTCACTTTAAAATATCAATGGCTTAAATTGAATACACATCATTATAACTTTTGTGTATGTATACATCCTTGTGTAAGCTGCATTTTCCCTTTCGCATATCAACTTCCAATAAGGTACGTGTTATTTTTTACTTTTTTTGAAAGAAAAAAAATGAATTTCTCTTTTATTGAGTAATATAGGAACCGTAAATTTTGTAAAAGTGTGTACATTTTACTTATGGATGATTTAGTTACCTTCATTTCTACACAGTTAAATTATCTTATTACTTGTTGAGATACCTGTAAGAAAAACTCTTAAAGCTCAGAGTGAGGTGGCAGGAGGTTAATCTCGTTGTCATTGTTTGAGAGCTTAGTCATTTATGTTTTTATCAGCTTATATCTTTATATTTATTTGTCTGAGTTTTCTTTGCTCTTCATTTGGTATCAGATTTCGGTCTTCCATGGCATCTTCGTCTTCCGCCAGAGCCTCCTCTGATAATGCCTCATCTTCTCCTGGATCTAAGCTCTCATTTTCTCTGTTTATCAAGTACCTGTATAAATAACATCAGGAAAAAAAATAGTACCTTTTATTTGTTTTGATACTTTAAAAAGATAAATAATAGTTTTAAAAAGATAATGAAAACACATTACATTAAAATAATAGTTAGTAAAGTTGAGACCTTTCATCTCTTACAAGACAAGGCAGGCAGTGGCAGTGGCAGTGGGTGATCTCTTACGAAGAAGAAGAAGAAGAAGAATGGAGGCACCCACCTGGGTTTGTGAAAGAGGCCACCGAACACCAAATCCAAAGCCACCGCAGTAGACTTCTTCAATAGGTTAGTGGGTGTTTTCCTTTTTTTCCCCTTCTCTGTAGCATGCATGTGTTTTTGGTGCTTTCTTTATGGTGTATGGGTATTGATTTTGTGGAATCATGACTTTGAATGTGAAAGTAATTATCTTTTGTATGAGTAAACAGAAAGTTCCTGTTATTTATTTGATTTTTTTTTCTTCTGTGTTTGTGTTTACTTGTGCATTGGAGCAGGGGTGAAACTGCATAGGTACAATACCCCTCTTGCACCAGAATTTGATACACAGGAATATCAGTTGGTATGTTAATTTCATGTAATATGACCTGGCATCAGTGGAAATTTCACCACAGGAGCATCATCAAATGTTGTCCCGAGAAGGCAAAAATATACAACTCGGAGGACATCTAACATTCCTTGTGAGATGAGCATAATTGAAGCAAACGAGGAATCTTTGAAAAACTATTGTGGCAATAGGTTACAACTTAAACAATACAAGACAGCATAAATTAAGAGGAAATACACAAAGTGAGAGGATCGATCGTCCTATGAAGTACGTACATACACATAGAGAAATACATGTTATCAGTAGATATCTTTATTAGTTGGTCCACTTCATGACGCTCTTCTTCAGTCTCCCAATTTTCATTTCTACTGTCACAAGAATCAAATCCATGGTGTTTTCAGTGAAACGAAAAAAAGCATGCCTCCAGTTTCTGTTGAAAACCAGACTCCCAATTACTCCCCATAATCCAGCTGCATATCCAAGTGTTACCACACAGTAAAACCATATTCTTTCGATCCTACTTTCTTTGTAGTCATCATCATCTTCGTGGGCATTTTTTCTCCGATCATCATCTCCAGAACATTTCTTTGGCAATGGCGTTCCACATAGTTCATCGTTGCCAGCATAGATATTTGGATCCTCCAGTGTTTGAAGTTGAGGTCCTGTTGGAATTTTGCCTGACAGATTGTTGTAAGACAAGTCGAGCTCGTTTAGTGACATCAAATTAGCCATACTTTGTGGAATTGCACCAACAAGTTTGTTGTTTGAAAGGTCAAAGAGACTCCAAGGACTTTAACTCTTCAATATTGTTAGGAATATTGCCTGACAAATGATTATGGGACAAGTTCAAACCACGCAATCGCATCAGTTGTGATAAGTTCCCCATTGAGCTTGGCATAGTCCCTGAAAAATTATTGTATGATAGATTGATGACTTCCACGCTCCCTCTCCAACAATTAGGCAATAGCCCAGAAAGCTTGTTTCTCGAAAGATCTAAC
Source organism: Humulus lupulus (assembly GCF_963169125.1). Classification (NCBI taxonomy): domain Eukaryota; kingdom Viridiplantae; phylum Streptophyta; class Magnoliopsida; order Rosales; family Cannabaceae; genus Humulus; species Humulus lupulus. The sequence continues at coordinate 7,932,687 of NC_084798.1, forward strand.
CTCTCTAATACTGATAATTTTCCCAATGTTTCTGGAATGACCCCATTCAAATTGTTAGAGGACAAATCTAACTCTTCTAAGACTGATAATTTTCCCAATATTTCTGGAATGACCCCATTCAAATTGTTATATGACAGGTCTAACCTCTTTAAAACTAACAATTTATTTCCCAATGTTTCTAGAATGTCCCCTATTGACAGCTATTGACAGCCAATAGAATCAGAAAATTAGTTTGTTTCCTTACTTAGAATATTTTCATTCATTGTAAATATACAGAAATTAATTCCTTTATTATGTCTTTTGTGTATATATACTGTGTAACGAAATGAAGAAAGTAGACCATATATTTTCATCTCAAGCAATATCTATAGTTTTCTATATTTTTCACATGGCATCAGAGCCCTAAGGTTGTCTTCCTAACCTCTGGTTCGTGTCTAAGCCATCTCTGTCCTGTCCAGCGCTTTCGCTTCCCGCTGCCCTCACATCGCTCTTGGTCCTCAACGGAGCACTCCACTCGTCGCCCTAGTCGCTTGCCCAAATCGATTTGCCTTACCCATCTGTCAAGATCGTTGCTTGGTCTTTGAGAGAGTCCACTGATTGAAGGTCCTTGTCTGATACCTTTTTTTTTTGTTCACTTTTTTTTTTCGTCTAAGCCGATACCTTTTTTTTTTTTTTTTTTTTTTTCTTTCTTTCCTCATATCGATATATTTTTTTTTTCCCTCACAATCCTTACCCACGTTGCCCACCCCATTCCATCAGCACATATATATATATCTTTATATATATTAAATCCCACACAAACAGCCAAAAAAAATCCAGTACCGTACGTCCAACTCAATTTTTTTTTCAAACCAACTTTTTTTCTTTTAAGCAATGTCTTTTAATGAAGAAGCCACCTCTCCAACCAGTGGTACCACCACTTCCCAAGTACCCACTCAATCTGGCTCCAGTGGTACAACCACTTCCCAAGTACCCACTCAATCTACCCACTCAATCTATAGTCACGACAGTGGTTCTATTCAAATTACAACTCACAAGCTTGAAGGAAAAAACTACTTGGAATGGGCACAATCAGTCAAAATTGTCATATGCGGTCGCGGTAAACTTGGCTATATTACTGGTGACCTCCCTGCTCCACCATTGGATGATCCCACTTACAAGGTATGGCAAGCTGAAAACTCAATTGTTCTTGCCTGGCTAATCAATTCCATGGATCCAAAAATTAGTCGCAGGTATCTTTTCTTCAAAACTGCCAAAGAAGTATGGGATGCTGCCAGAAAAATGTACTCTGATCTTGGAAATACCTCTCAAATATTTGAGATTCGAACAAAACTCAACGAAATCAAACAAGGTACTCAAACTGTGACTCAATATTTTTCAGCTCTCCAAGACTTATGGCAGGAACTTGATCTCTATCTGGAGACCACACCATTATGTAGTGCATGCAGTATCATCCATCGACAAAATTTGGAAAAAGAAAGGGTGTATGAGTTTCTTACTGGGTTGACTCACCACCTTGATGAGGTTCGCGGTCGCATAATCAGTCGCTCTCCCCTCCCTGATACTGAAGAAGCTTTCTCTGAAGTTCGTCGTGAAGAGGCACGACGTCGAGTCATGCTCCATACTTCAGATTCCCAACCACTGGAAGGCTCTGCTCTTGCTGCCAGATCTGGCTCACGAGAGAAATTCAATCCTGATCCGAGACCAAACCGTAAGGGAGAACGACCTTGGTGTGATCATTGTAAACGCCATGGGCATACTCGTTCTTCTTGTTGGGAAATTCATGGTAAACCAGCCAACTGGACTCCTCGACGTTCCAATGACAAGAAGGCCTATCAAGCTCAAACGCAAGACATCGATGGTACCTCATCCGACATCTCTCAGGGAACCACTTCCTTCCCCTTCAGTAAGGAACAAATTGCTCATTTATACACTCTTTTGAATCAGTCAGCTCCCCATAATTCCAGTGGATCTAATATTGCATCATGCTCTGTTGCACACTCTGGTAATTTCTCATCTACTATACAAAATTTTCAAACACCATGGATAATTGATTCAGGTGCTTCTGATCACATGACTAGTTTGTTTCACTTGTTTGACTCTTGCTCTCCGTGTTCCAATAATTCAAGTGTCAAGATTGCCGATGGCACTCTTTCTCCAATTGCAGGAATTGGTACAATTAAATTGTCAAATGACTTATCTCTGAAATCAGTCCTTCATGTTCCTTCCTTAAACTGCAATTTAATTTCTGTTAGTAAGTTCACTGCTGATAATAGTTGTCTTGCTAAGTTTTCTTCTACTTCCTGTCAATTTCAGGAACTATCTTCGGGGAGGACGATTGGTAGTGCTAGGTTTCATGGTGGCCTTTATTTCTTTGAAGATCGTCGACGAATAACACAACCCTCTAGTTTGTCTTCCAATTATGTTTCTACTTTCAATCCTGTTTCTAATAAAGACAAGATTATGTTATGGCATTATCGACTTGGACATCCAAGTTTTTCATACTTAAGACATGTGTTTCCAGATTTATTTTTAAATAATAAAATTGAGTCTTTCCAATGTGATATTTGTCAATTTGCTAAACATACTCGATCTGTCTTTCCTCAGAAGATTTATACACCCACTAGTCCATTTTCATTAATTCATAGCGATCTATGGGGGCCTTCCAAAGTCACTACTGTCAATGGTCATCAATGGTTCATCACGTTCATAGATGACCACACACGCCTCACTTGGGTATATCTTCTCAAACACAAGTCTGAAACACATAATGTCTTTCGAACTTTCCATATGATGATTCAAACACAGTTTCAAGCATCTATTCGTATATTACGAACAGATAATGGCACAGAATATTTCAATTCCGTTTTGGGCACCTATCTTTCCCAAAATGGGATCATTCATCAAAGTTCATGTGTCAGTACCCCTCAGCAGAATGGGGTAGCTGAACGGAAAAATCGCCACCTCTTAGAAGTAGCCCGATCCCTACTTTTCACTATGCACGTCCCTAAATCCTTTTGGGGGGATGCCATTCTCACCGCTGCCTATCTTATTAATCGTCTTCCTAGTCGACCTCTTCACTTTAGGACACCTTATTCTATTCTTTGTTCCTCATATCCTCATATTTCCTCAAACTCTCTGCCTGTTAAAATATTTGGGTGTACATCCTTTGTTCATGTTCACCCTCGAGATCGCACTAAACTTGATCCACGAGCGATAAAAACTATCTTCCTTGGTTATTCTCCCACTCAGAAAGGCTATCGGTGTTATTGTCCTCTTACAAAGAAAACTTACGTCTCACGTGACGTCACCTTTTTTGAAAATACTCCTTACTTTTCTCCCACTTCGCTTCAGGGGGAGATCCACACTCACGATGAAGCTCAATGGTCGTGGGGGTTAGACGTTCCTCTTGATTCCCATATACATTCTTTAGACTCAATAGACAAATCAAATGACTTGAATTCCCAAGTTCTTGACTTGAATTCTCAAGTTCTTGACTTGAATTCTCAAGTTCTTGCTCCACCATCTGATTCAGATTCTAAGTCACCAAGCCTTGATCCATCCTTAAAATCAGTTGAAACAGATATTCATCCACAAAATCAACAAGAGCTCCATGTTTATTCTAGGCGACAAAGAAATAAACAAATCATGAATCCAAAGCACAGTCAAGAGACCAATCCGGTGGTAGATCCTCATTCTCAAGAAGTGTCAGGTGATTTCCCTTCAAACACTATTTCTGACCTAGACATTCCTATAGCATTGCGAAAAGGAACTAGGTCTTGCCCTAAATATCCTATCTCCATGTTTATTTCCTATTCAAATTTGTCATCTTCTTTTAAAGCTTTTACTTCTAGCTTGTCAGACATTGTTATTCCTAGGAATATTGATGAAGCACTCGAAATTCCTGAATGGAGAACAGCTGTCCATGAAGAGATGCGAGCTCTTTAAAAAACGGAGACTTGGGAATTAGTGGAATTACCACCTGGAAAAGGAGTGGTAGGATGCAAATGGGTGTTCACGGTCAAGTTTAATGCAAATGGATCTATCGAGAGATACAAAGCACGGTTAGTTGCAAAGGGGTTTACACAAACCTATGGGATTGACTATACCGAAACTTTCGCTCCTGTTGCAAAACTCAATACTATCAGAGTCTTACTTTCATTGGCAGCCAATCTGGATTGGGAGTTACATCAACTAGATGTAAAAAATGCATTCTTAAACGGTGAACTGGAAGAAGAAGTGTACATGGTTCAACCTCCTGGATTTGAAGAAAAATCTCCCAAAATTGTTTGCAAACTCAAAAAATCTCTCTATGGCCTGAAACAATCTCCTCGGGCATGGTTTAATCGTTTTTCAAAGGTAGTCAAGGGTCTCGGCTACACACAGGGTCAGACAGATCATACTCTATTCATTAAACACTCAGGAAAAGGAGAGATGACTATCCTGATTGTATATGTGGATGATATAATAGTCACCGGCAACAATTCCAGGGAGATAACTTTGATCAAAGGACTATTGTCAAAAGAGTTTGAAGTCAAAGATCTTGGAACATTGAGATACTTTCTTGGTATGGAAATTGCTAGAAGCAAAAAAGGTATTTCTGTATCACAAAGGAAGTATACACTTGATCTTCTAAAAGAAACTGGAATGCAAGATTGTAAGGCTAGCAGAACTCCAATCGAACTGGGAAATAAAGATCGAATGTTTAAAGGGGAATCAGTTGACAAAGGCCGATATCAACAGTTAGTTGGAAAGCTCATTTATCTCTCACATACTAGACCCGACATTGCATTTGCTGTTAGTCTAGTAAGTCAATATATGCATGATCCATGTCAAGGACACCTTAATGCTGTGTATCGAGTGTTAAGATATTTGAAGCAAACTCCAGGCAAGGGTCTGTTTTTCAAGAAAACTTTTAAAAGAAATGTCGACGTATTCACTGATGCAGATTGGGCCGGATCGATTGATGACAGAAAATCTACATCAGGATACTGTACTTTACTTTGGGGCAACTTAGTAACATGGCGAAGTAAGAAGCAGTCTGTTGTTGCGAGGAGCAGTGCAGAAGCTGAATACAGAGCCATGGCTCATGGAGTGTGCGAAGCAATTTGGATAAAAAGGCTGCTAGAGGAATTAAAAATTAAGTATGAAGCTCCCGTCCATCTTTACTGTGACAACCAGTCTACTATTAGTATTGCTCACAACCCAGTTCACCATGACAGAACAAAACATGTGGAAGTAGACCGTCACTTTATTAAGGAGAAAATTGATGAAGGAATTATAAAAATTGAGTATGTCCACACTGATCAACAACTTGCAGATATTCTTACCAAAGGATTATCTGAAAAAATATTTGATTTTCTTATGAACAAGCTTGGACTAATCAATATCTATAGTCAAGCTTGAGGGGGAGTATTGACAGCTATTGACAGCCAATAGAATCAGAAAATTAGTTTGTTTCCTTACTTAGAATATTTTCATTCATTGTAAATATACAGAAATTAATTCCTTTATTATGTCTTTTGTGTATATATACTGTGTAACGAAATGAAGAAAGTAGACCATATATTTTCATCTCAAGCAATATCTATAGTTTTCTATATTTTTCACATCCCCAGTCAAATTGTTAGATGACAAAGCTAAAAACTCTAAAATTGACAATCTCCCGATTGTTTTTGGAATAATCCCAGTCAACTCATTGTCTGAAAGATCAATTTTTCTCAAACTCGACAATCTTCCCAAAGATTCTGGAATTGACCCTATTAATTGATTGGCGGATAGATCTAATACTTTCAAAAATGAAAGTTTTCCAAGTGATGATGGTATTGGACCATGAAATAAATTATGGGAAAGGTCAAGGTACCATGAAAATTTTAGTTGCTCTGACCAATCAGGCAAAGGACCACCCATTTCGTTATGTTTAATATCTCTAGATTATATTTGACACATTTTCTTGAATTTTGATGAGGCTCTAACACTTCTCTAATTTTGTTGCATGACAAATCTAAAAACTTCAAGGAACAAGCATTATTTATTATGTACAGCAAGCCACCTTCTCCTTCAAAGCTATCATAATTACTCGATGAAAGATTAAGGTAAACAATGCTCTGAAAATCACCCAACCAGGTTGGAATTGAGGAACTAGTAGCATAGAAGGTGGACGAAAGATCAAGTGCTTCAAGAGAAGTCATATTTTGTAGATCATTAAGAATTGATCTATCAAGATTATTCCAGGAAAGGTCTAGGTATCGAACACTAGCAGAGAAGGTGGAATTGATGGAACGCCAAGGAAAATTGACCATATTTAATCCACAACCAGATAGGTTGATATGTGACAGAGAAGGAAGCTTGGTAAGTACTTGCATTAAATCTGATGCATTCCAACAATTTACGTACTTCATATCGAGATATTCGATAGACAAAAGATTTGAAGCCCACTGGAAAGTACGAGTACTAACATCATAAAGACCTCGAAGATCAAGAACTTGTAAGCTAGTAAGATTTGCAAATTGAAGAGAAATCAATCCACCAAAATCCGCATGAGACAGATTTAGATACTTTAGATTCTTCATTGAGTCAAAGAAGTTGGGAATCTTGCTATAATTGAAGCTGTTTCCGCTGAGATCCAAGTAGTTGAGATGTTGCAGCTCCAACAAATTAGAGCTCAACTCATTAGCTTGTAAGTCAGGCACTGGATAATTATATAAATCCATTGATGAGGATCTGAGATGAAGCTTGACAACTGGTGGTGTCTATCAAATGTCACAAGGTGGAGGTTTCCAAAGTTTGTATTTCAAGTAGTACTACTGGATACTCCTCCATGAAGTTCATCAATTACAATGGCTCCGAAATTCTCTTCTCTTTGTAATTGTATTTTTATCTTTTCAAGTTACATAATAAAACTTCTCTTTATTTTTAACTTCGTTCCTGAATTTAGTGTTTAAATTGATGTTTATGCTGAAAGGTAGATTTTATACAATTCCTAAACTGAAAATATGTTCTTCGCAAAGTTTTTATTTTACTTTGCTACTCTATATAATTAGTTGGATTTAAAATGTGGCTTATTTCTTCTCTTTTGAACTTCCAAAAAATAATAATACTATATTTATGGATTTAAAGTTTGCATTCGAAGTAGTACTAATCGATAGAAATCTACATTCACGATATGTAGTTGGTTTTGTCTAAACGTCTGACCATCTCAGCAATTCCTGAATACGATCTTAAAACTTATGTGTTTGGATAGAAATCTAATTTTACCGAAAATATGAATTAGTGATATTTTTAAATGTTAATATTATAAATGTTTAGTGGCATTTTACATTTGCTATTTTAGTGCTATTAAAAGTTAAAGTACTGTCACTAAATTAGATTATTTTTAGGGGCAATTTAAAATATCAATTAATTATAATTAGTAATAATTTTTAAATTTCACTAAATCATTTGTTAATTATTTTTTTTTATACTCATAAAATGATTTTAGTGATATTTCAAAAATGCTAATAAGTTACAGTACTTACATTTTTTTAAAAATGTCATCGAAAAATATTTTTATAATATATAATTTGTTTCAATTAAATTTTTTTTAGGCATGTCATTGAATTTTTTTTCATATATTAAACGGAATATAATCATTTAATAACTTAAATTTGATTGAAATGTAACCTTTAATTCCAAAATTTTTTATCAAGTACCCGTATAAATAACATCAGGAACCTTTTATTTGTTTTGATGCTTTAAAAAGATAAACAATAGTTTTAAAAAGATAGTGAAAACACATTATAGTAAAATAAGAGACCTTTCATCTCGTACAAGACGAGGCAGGCAGTGACAGTGGCAGTGGGTGATCTCTTACGAAGAAGAAGAAGAAGAAGAAGAAGAAGAATGGAGGCACTCACCTGGGTTTGCGAAAGAGGCCACCGGACACCAAATCCATCGCCAGTAGACTTCTTCAATAGGTTAGTGGGTGTTTTCCTTTCTTCCCCTTCTCTGTAGAATGCATGTGTTTTTTATGCTTTCTTTATGGTACCTGGGTATTGATTTTGTGGAATCATGACTTTGAATGTGAGAGTAATTTCCTTTTAGACATTTAATAAAAAAACAAAAGTATTTACAATTGTTTAGAACACCAAAGTATACTTTAATAATCCAAAAGTTCTTGTTTAATATATTTTAACGGTTTGGTTTGTTTGGGTTTTTGAAATATACTTTTCAAATGTTATGTGTATGAAGAAAGTTCATGTTATTTATTTGATTTTTTCTTCAGTGTTTGTGTTTACTTGTGCATTGGAGCAAGGGAGACATGATACTGCATACAGGTGGTACAACTGATCAGATTGAACCAGAATCATTTGATGTTGATGAAAATGATTCATTGCCCCCTGTTGCACCAGAATTTGATACACAGGATTATCAGTTGGCAAGTTAATTTCAACCAATATGACCTGGCATCTCAGTGGAAATTTCACCACAGGAGCATCATCCAATGTTGTCCCGAGAAGGCAAAAATATACAACTTGTGAGATGAGCATAATTGAAGCAAACGAGGAATCTCTGTCAATTATCCAACAGATGAGCATAGTTGAAGCAAATGAGGAAACTTTGACAAACTATTGTGGCAATAGGTTACAACTTAAACAATACAAGACAGCATAAATTAAGATGAAATACACAAAGTGAGAGGATCGATCGTCCTATGAAGTACGTACATACACATAGAGAATTACATGTTATCAGTAGATATCTTTATTAGTTGGTCCACTTCATGATGCTCTTCTTCAATCTACCAATTTTCACTTCTACTGTCACAAGAATCAATTCCATGGTGTTTTCAGTGAAACAAAAAAAAGCATCCCTCCAGATTCTGTTGAAAACAAGACTCCCAATTACTCCCCATAATCCAGCTGCATATCCAAGTGTTACCACACAGTAAAACCATATTCTTTCGATCCTACTTTCTTTGTAGTCATCATCATCTTCGTGGGCATTTTTTCTTCGATCATCATCTCCAAAACATTTCTTTGGCAATGGGGTTCCACATAGTTCATCGTTGCCAGCATAGATATTTGGATCATCCAGTGTTTGAAGTTGAGGTCCTGTTGGAATTTTGCCTGAAAGATTGTTGTAAGACAAATCGAGCTTGTTTAGTGACATCAAATTGGCCATACTTTGTGGAATTGCACCAACAAGTTTGTTGTTTGAAAGGTCAAGAGACTCCAAGGACTTTAACTCTTCAATATTGATAGGAATATTGCCTGACAAATGATTATGGGACAAGTTCAAACCACGCAAGGCAGATAGCACACATAGCTCTTCTGGAATTTTCCCAACTAGCTTATTGCTTGAGAGGTCCAAATTATCAAGAAGTAGCAATATTTTTGTATACTCTAAGTCTCTTCCTTTTAACACTTGTGAAACCTTCGGGCTTCCCCATACATAACCATACTCAGGAGCGGGAGCACTTGAATAATTTTTTACTACAATCATTCCAGTGAGTTTGCCAAAGCAATGAGGAATTTCTCCTCTTAAATTGTTATTTGCAAGGTCTAAAATGCTCAGTGCCAAGAGCTTTCAAAAATTTAAAGGGATACTTCCACTAAACATATTCTTGCGTAACCTCAAAATTGTTATGTTCCAGAAGCTATGTCCTCCAATCCAAGTTGGTAGAGGTCCAGAAAAATTATTATCGCCAAGATCAAGAAGCTTCATTTCAAAGCAACTCCTCAAGGCCAAAGGAAGTTCCCCATTAAAGCAATTATTATTCATATGCAATCGTTTTAGTTGTGATAAGTTCCCCATTGAGCTTGGAATAGTCCCTGACAACTTGTTGTGTGATAGATTGATGACTTCCACGAATTGCCTCCCTCTCCAACAATTAGGCAATATCCCAGAAAGCTTGTTTCTCGAAAGATCTAGCGTGCTCAAATATTCTAGCCCGCATAATGAGTCTGGAAGTGAACCATTTATCTGATTGTTGCCAAGATTTAGATAACTCGCAAACGGAAAAGAACCAATATTCATAAGAAGGTGCCCGCTAATTTGGGTCATAGAGAGATCCAGATTGTTGATGCTTGACATGTTTTGAAGCCATTTTGGAAATGTTCCAATAATATTAGCATTTGAGAGATTCAAGTAAATGACTTCCCTTTGTGTCTGAAGCCATTGAGGGACTCCATGAGACCCTACAACTTTGCAAGAAGCCATGTTGATGTAATCGAGACTAAAAGGAGGGATCCAATTTGAATTAACTTGGCACGAGAAATTGTTGGAATCAATGAGCAACATTACCAACCTTGTAAGGTTAGCAAAGTGATCCTCAGATACAATACCTTCCAATAAATTTGATGAGATATCCAAGGATTGTAGGAATTCTAATTTTCCAATTGATTTAGGCAAGCTTCCATTTAATTGATTTCTAGAAAGATCTATACCCCTCACCGATGACAATTTTCCCAACGTTATCAAAATGACCCCATTCAAATTGTTAGATGACAAACCTAACCACTTTAAGTCTGATAATTTTCCCAATGTTTCTAGAATGATCCAGTCAAATTGTTAGATGAAAAATCTAACCATTTTAAGACTGACAATTTTCCCAATATTTCTGGAATGACCCCATTCAAATTGTTATGGGACAGATATAACCACTTTAAGACTGACAATTTTCCCAATGTTTTTGGAATGACCTCATTCAAATTGTTATATGACAGGTCTAACCTCTTTAAGACTGACAATTTTCCCAATGTTTCTGGAATGACCCCATTCAAATTGTTATATGACAAAGCTAAACACTCTAAAACTGACATTCTCCCGATTGTTTTTGGAATAATCCCAGTCAACCCATTGTGAGAAAGATCAATTCTTCTCAAACTCGACAATCTTCCCAAAGATTCTGGAATTGACCCTATTAATTGATTGACGGATAGATCTAATACTTTCAAGAATGAAATCTTTCCAAGTGATGATGGTATTGGACCATGAAATAAATTCTGGGAAAGGCCAAGGTACCTTGAAAATTTTAGTTGCTCTGACCAATCAGGAAAAGGACTACCCATTTCGTTATGTTCTAAACTTAATATCTCTAGATTATATTTGACACATTTTCTTGAATGCTGATGAGGCTCTAACACTTCTCTAATTTTGTTATATGACAAATCCAATAACTTCAAGGAACAAGCATTATTTATTATGTACAGCAAGCCACCTTCTCCTTCAAAGCTATCATAATTATTCAATCTAAGATTAAGGTAAACAAGGCTCTGAAAATCACCCAACCAGGTTGGAATTGAGGAACTAGTATAGAAGGTGGACGAAAGATCAAGCACTTCAAGAGAAGTCATATTTTTTAGATCATTAAGAATTGATCTTTCAAGATGATTATCGGAAGGGTCTAGGTATCGAACACTAGCAGAGAAGGTGGAATTGATCGTACGCCAAGGAAAATTGACCATATTTAATCTACAATAAGATAGGCTGATATGTGACAGAGAAGGAAGCTTGGTAAGTACCTGCATTAAATCTGATGCATTTCGACAATTTACGTCATTCATATCGAGATATTGGAGAGACAAAAGATTTGTAGCCCACTGGAAAGTAGGAATACTAACATGGAAAAGACCATTAAGATCAAGAACTTGCAAGCTAGTAAGATTTGCAAATTGAAGAGAAATCAATCCACCAAAATTCGCCTGAGAGAGATTTAGATACTTTAGATTCTTCATTGAGCCAAAGAAGTTGGGAATCTTGCTATAACTGAAGTTGTTTCCGCTGAGATCCAAGTAGTTGAGATGTTGCAGCTCCAACAAATTAGAGCTCAACTCATTAGCTTGTAAGTCAGGTAGATGAGGCTCTGGATATGAATATGAATATGGATAAAGTGGATCTGAATCTGAATATGAATATGAATATGGATATGTATAAGCATATGAGAACTCCATTGATGATGATCTGAGAAGAAGGTTGACAACATGACCCGTGGTTTGATTGCAGGCTACTCCTTTCCATTGGCAGCAATCTTGACCTTGCTAGGAGGACAACTTGTGTGAAGGATCTTGAAAGCTTTGTTTCAAGTTTAGGAGAGCTTGTCTCTCTTTTTCGATGCAGCCAAAGGTAATACCACTCATGTTTGATATGCATACACAGAGAACAACCAGGAAGAATAACATATTTGTGCTATGATGCCTCCCCATGTTTTATCCAAAAGAGGCTTTCACTTGGTCTCTGGTACAAAAATATATTTATATGTATATGGACTAATTAATTGTTCGGGGAGGCTTGCATTTAAACAGTGCACAATATAATAGTGCCAAATTACATAAATTCAAATGTATAAAATATTATTATTATTATTTAATCCAAAACAGGCTTTTACTTGGTCTCTGGTATAAATATAAACAGTGCACAATATAGATTTGTTTGCCAAAAGCTATGATTAATAAATAAATGACAGTGTAATAGTGCCAAATTATATTAGGACTTTTCGGTAAAACAAATAAGAACAAAAACTAAAAATGTCAAAAATACATGTACATCTGTTTTGTTTTTAATATTTCTTTCTCTATAAAAAAAATGTATTTAACAGATTGAATATACATTTAAAACTAATTAATAATATAATAATTTAAATTTTAAGTAATTATATTAATATAATTCAGTTATTATAAATATTATCATTATTATAATATTTAATACAAAACAAGATATTTAATAATTATATTAATATAAATTCATATGTTATAAATTATTATTATTATAAAATATAATACAAAATAAAAAAATTAATACGATAGCATAAATATTTAGTAATTATAAAATTAATATAAATTAAATATTATTATTATAATAATATTTAACACAAAACTAGATATTTAATAAATAAACCTTTATGATATTATTATAAATTCAAATGTATAAAATATTATTATTAAAATAATATATAATACATATAATCTTAATTTTTATAAAATTTTGGTAAAATAAATATTTAGTAATTAGATTAATATAAATTTAATTGTTATAAAATATAATTATTATTATAATATATAATACATAATCTTAATTTTTATTAAAAAAATTATCATTTGTATTTAAAAAGAAAACATGTTATTTTTTATTACTTAATCTAACTTATATAAATATATATTCATATTAAATAACAATAAATATTTTAAATACATTATATATTTATGTCATGTGTGTAGAATTAGAATGATTGTATAACTATATAAAAAATTATAATAACATTTCTCTTTTATCAAGAATGAACAAATTTTTTCTCCAATTATTGAAGTGTACGCTTTAAATAATATCATAAATAATTTGTACCTTAAATATGATAGTTTGTGATCTAAAAAGCTATCAAATTATTAAAACTAACCAAACGTGTATTACATGTTACTTGCACCTAGTAAAATTATAATACAAGGGAATTGAATAATTTTCATTTATTTAATATGATTATTTGAATATAATATGTGAAATTATGCATTAGGTAGTTTTGTTTTTATAGAGTATACCTGTATTAACATTTATTATTAATAATATTCATTTAGTATCCTTAATATAGAAAATTAGTTAAAATAGTACCTTTCGTTTGAATTTGGTCTACAAATTTTTCAAAAAAATTATTTTGGAATTGATTTATTTTAGTTTTCAGTATAAATCTAATAAATTATTTGATTTAATTAAGTTTTAATTATTTTATATTTTTGTAAAAATATGGTTTTAATTATATTATATATTTTTTTAAAAAAAAGTATAAGGATGGAACAATTAGAACATGCACATGTCAAGATATTTTTTTTCAAATCAATTAATTAATTATACACATAGCTATTGAAAAGTTGTTGACCAAATTTTAAACTTATGAGAATTATTGATAATAAAGGGTATCAAAACTATACTTTCTAAAAACAATGAATACCATGTCAATACATACCCATAAAATATTAATGTAAATGTAATTTTCAATTGAAAAAAATGATATTCTCCCTCAACTAAAAGGCACCTATTTTATAATATAGGATAGACTATTTTATATTTTGAGTAGTGTTGGAGTTGGAGACCACATAGTAATGCCTAATAACAATGTTTTTTATAATATAAAGACCCAAAATGTCAAAAATACACATGCTTTCTGTTTTCAATATATATAGCAAAAAATATTAACTTCATACGGAGAAGGCATTAAAATGAGGACGTTTCCAAAAAATCTCTACTTACTTTACTTGATTGAGATATAAAATATTGTTAACTTCTTATTATTCTTTACCTAATTACAAGATTATGTTTAAAGTTTAATTAACCATATGATCTTTTATATGTAAACATTAGACAAGACACTCTAAAAGTGTAACTAACACTTTATAATCTTCGGTCATAAAACTTTAATATGAAACATATCAAAATCAACACATATATACTAAATAAAAAAAAAATAGGTAAATTGTGTAAAAATGTAACATGTTGAATTGCTTTGAACTATTCTAAGGAAAAAATGCAATCGCTATTTATAGATGTAAGAAAATATATATACACAATCCAAATGTTGAAGAAAACTGTAATGAGGATTGAAAATAGAGATCATACCTTCAGCCAAGTGACCTGAAAACTCAATGTTATAGATGCTCTTTTTCTTTCTTCTATGTTCTTCTAACCACTCTTATAATAGTTGTTATGTTATAACTTTCTGAATTGAGTGACTGAACCTAGCAAACAAAACACACTATTTATAACCAAGCTTTCCATTGGAACTTTTGGAGCTGATACCACTTGAAATGAGATACATTATTAATTGAATACGTGTTTTTCCAGGAAATTGCATTGAGACATAATTCTTTATAATATTGTAATGACAAAAAAATGTTTGGACCACCTGTTTTTGGAAAATGAAAGGCTTTGGTTACTTCTCTCACTTGGTCCATACATTTGATATTATCATTCATTGAGAAATAAACACATAAATTATGGTAATAATGTACAATTAAAAAATTGACACAGGACGTCAGATAATACTACACTTTCTAGTTACATTTGGATAGTGAGATTGAATTAGATAATGTTTGTTATATCAATTATTGGGAGAGAGTTATTTATTAATTTTTAATGCCCTTATGGTAGACTAGTTAGAGGAACTAATTTATTTGTCAAAACTATTGATATCTTCTTTACGAATTGACACCATTTATGGTCTTTTAAAGTGACACACCATGCATAGTGTATAACTCTCCAAAAAAATGTATATTTCTAGAAAAATGAGCACTATGATCAACCTCCTATTTCAATCTCTTAGTCAACCTCTGTCTCCAAAATCACGCTGGAGTATTTTTTTTCCAAAAAAATGTTATGATATAAAATATTCTTAACTTCTTATTATTATTTATCTAATTACAATATTATGTATGAAGTTTAATTAACCATCTAATCTTTTATATGTAAACATTAGACAAGACACTCTAAAAATGTAAATAACACTTTATAATCTTTGGTCGTAAAACTTCATTATGAAACATATCAAAATCAACACATACTAAACCGAAAAAAAATAGGTAAACTACGTAAAAACGTACACTACAAATAAAGGTAACCTTTAGTGACAACTTTTTAGTCACAACATATATTTTGTGTGACTAAATGCCACTTTTAATAACAAAAAAAAATTACTTGTGACTAAAAAGTCATACTTAATCACAAGTTGTCACTAATGTAGTTTTAGTCACAACCTATTATTTTTAGTGATAAAGTTTGTTGTGACTAAAAATACATTTAGTGACAACAAATTGTGATCTTTGTGACTAATATTTTTAGCCACGGACTTTTTAGTGATGACATAGATATAATGATTTTTCCTTAGTCACAAATTTTTTGTTTTTAGTCACAAAATTTGTTGTGACTAAAACTAAGATTTTTTGTAGTGGTAACATGTTGAATTGCTTTGATATGCAATTGCTATTTATAGATGTAAGAAGATATATATATATATACACAATCCAAATGCTGAATAAAACTGTAATGAGGATCGAAAATAGAGATCGTACCTTCAGCTAAGTGACTTGAAAACTTAATGTTATAGACGCTCTTTTTCTTTCTTCTATGTTCTTCTAAGTTCTCTAACACTCTTATAATAGGTTTTATGTTATAACTTTCTGAATTGAGTGACTGAACTTAGCAAACAAAACACACTATTTATAAGCTTTCCATTAGAACTTTTGGAGCCGTTACCACTTAAAATGAGATGCATTATTAATTGAATACATGTTTTTTCAGGAAATTACATTGAGACATGATTCTTTAATAATATTTTAATGACAAAAAAATGTTTGGACCACCTGTTTTTGGAAAATGAAAGGCTTTGGTTACTTCTCTCACTTGGTCCATACATTTGATATTATTATAATGTTGCATTAATCACTACAACTGTGTAAGTCCGCTATTTTCTTTTCTATCCTAATTATTTGTTTTTATTTTCTTATATATAAATCAATGAACTAGATATATTATATATAAGCTTGCTAAATTTGCATGCACTTCACCGTAATTAAGTTCACATAATTATATGAAGGGAGTTGCACTGATTTTGTTGACACTAGCCCAATGCATATTATTATTATTATTATTGTTCTATGAAGTAAATGCTTGAGTTGAGATTACTATACTATCCAAAGCTTAAATGGAAATGCTTATTATTGTTGTTCTTTTGAGTCAGTGGTATAGGCGTAATAATAAGGTCAATGACAAAATCAACTGGGTCATATCTTGGGTGGTTGACTAAGCCCCAAATTTATTTGGGTAGAATTAATGGTTTCTCATCAGTCTTCATGATATAAGATCAAAAGGCATGTGAGCAAGCCAAGTGGAAGCTTCTGATTCATTTTATTATGTAATTATTATTACAGAAGAAAAGTCTTTCTTTTTCTACAATTAAGTCTCCCCAAGCTGTAATTTTAAATTATTTATTGGTAGGAACTATTTTGGTATCCTCTTTCTCATCAGTCTTCATGATAAGATCAAAAGGCATGTGAGCAAGCCAAGTGGAAGCTTCTGATTCATCTTATTATGTAATTATTATTGCATGAGAGAAGTCTTTCTTTTTCTACAATTAAGTCTCCCCAAGTTGTAATTTTAAATTATTTAGTGGGTAGGAACTCTTTTGGTATCCTCTATTTTGGGTCGAGTTTGATACATTTTATTACTAATAATTGTAAAATCAGTCAAAAATGGTACTGTTGACGCGGTTATTCGCCAACAGGTAATTAAGAGAAGAAGAGAAAGGGATTAGTGCTGAATATAGAACCGTCGCATACATAGAATTTTAGAGAATGAACTAGGTGACTCAAGACACGTTTTTAAGTGGTTCGAAGGTTAAAATCCCTCTACTCCACTAGTCAATATTATTGATATATTCTGGGTATTTGGTTACAAAGCCTATATCTCTTCAGATACTATTTTCCCCAACCCCTATCAATTCCCAGGTTCTCCATATTTATAGGAGAAGGCACCTGGAAGTTGGTAAGGAGGTCATCCCGTGACCTTATTATTTGTTATGTCAACTCTGTGACATTCATGATTAATTCCTAAACCTGACACATAAGTATGGTCAAATCGATAGATAAGGAGATAATGGGCCGCACGGCCCAACCCAGCCGTGGATATCTGAACACGCACGTTCCTGCTGCGTGTCCGAGAAGTCAGGGAGATATCGAACACGTGATGTCAGATATATGCACGTTTATCTTGCGTGTGTTGACTTTATAGAGGGTCAGAACTCCATACATAGCTCGTGCCACGAGCTTCTCCCTTGACCCGACCTTTGGCCTTCGGATTCCTTCACCCAGTCCTGGGCAACCTTGGCGAGTCCTCAGGGATTGCTTGAGCTAATAAGATGCGACCTCGAAACGGGAGCTCCGGTCTTGGGGATGTCAATGGGCTAATCATGATTAGTCCGTAGCTCGGCCTGCTAATCAGCCCGTGGGAAAACCAGGGCGTACATCTGCCCCCCAAGCTCCTGCTCGCGGTATATGACGTCGCATATAAGACCACAGTAGGGGCTTTTAGACTTCCCCATAAACTCTTCGCATTCCACTCTTTACGCAGGCGTCTGATACGTGGGACGTTGTGGGTGGTGACGGTACGTCTTACGAGAACCGCATTTAATGGCCTAGCCTATGCCCAGCCGTCGTTTCGTATTTCGAGTGGAAGGCCTTGGATCCCTCACCAGGGCCACCCAAGAGCCTTCTACACGTGATCCTTCACGTATATAAAAAGGGGGTGGCCATCCCTCGCACGGGCCACCCTTTCATTCAAAATTTTCCAAATCTCCTTTTCTCTTCCTTCTCCATATTTCAGAAGAACGAAACCCTCAACCCTGTTGCTGCCATTTTCATCGTTCGCGAAGCTTAGGCGCACGAATTCCTCCGAAGCTTTGGAAGCTACTACACCGACGAAGCTCCTACCAACGCAACGCCTTCGTCTACCTCCCAGCCATACACTGTAAGTTTCCTGACCCTGTTCACTTTGAAAACATGATATTTTCAATACAACACTCCATGATATTTTAGAATGGCTTAGTGGTGGCTGAACTAAGGATTCTTTAGAAATTTTGGATTTGACGTCAAACCAACTACGAGGATCCATTCCTGAAATGAACTCATTTCCCATCTTTCTAAGAGAATTACGAATTCTAGATAATCTATTAAAAGGACCACTCCCTAGCCTTTCAAATATGCCATACCTAAGAGAGTTGGATGTCACTGCAAATTCCCTTTTTGGTCTCGTCTCTGAAGTTCACTTTCACAATCTCTCCAACTTGGAGGAACTAGGCTTGTCTTATAACTCCTTAGCAATAAAATTTAAGTCCACTTGGATTCCACCATTTCAACTAACATCTATATTTTTTAGCTCTTGCAAGTTAGGTCCGAAGTTTCCTAGTTGGCTTAAAACTCAAGTAAACATCAATTATCTCGATCTTTCACACAATGAGATCAAAGATACTATTCCAATGAATTGGTTTAGCAATTTGACTACGAAATTGTATTATCTAGATCTATCTTTCAATCAATTCTCTGGTCCTATCCCATCGTCTTTATCCTCTAATAAATTATATCTTCTTGACCTTTCAAATAATCTGTTATCTGGAAGCCTTCCTGAATGTTGGGGGAATTTGAACAACTTGGCTATTCTCAATTTAGGTCACAATAATTTATCCGGAGTTATTCCAAAGTCAATGGGTTTATTACTACAAATCTGAGTTTTGCAATTGAGGCACAACAACTTCTCAGGAAATCTACCCTCATCCTTACAAACTTGTGAGCAACTTCAAGTTTTTGATATTGGAGATAATGCATTGGAAGGAAAAATTCCATTGTGGATTGGCCAAAAACTGACAAATTTGATCTTTCTGTCTCTAAAATCTAATCAACTCAGTAATCGTATTCCATCTAATCTATGTAATCTCCATGCCATTCAAATGTTGGACCTTTCCATGAATAGAATATTTGGGACTATCCCTCCATGTCTAGACAATTTTACCTCAATGGTGGAAAAACGAGATGACCATGAATTAGACACTGGAAGCTATTTCTTTTGGGTGGATCTACCTCTTGATGAGAATACTACATTACTCTTTGAATTAGTATCACTAGTGATTATGTGGAAAGGAGTGTACCTTGAGAATGAAAAGATTTTTAGATCATTAAGACTCATTGATCTTTCAAGCAATCAATTGACTGGACAAATTCCAGAAGAATTAACACATCTTGTTGAATTAATTCAACATAACTTATCATAGAACAATTTACATGGAGCAATCCCAAAGGAGGTTGGGAAATTGAGCAATCTACAATCACTTGATCTGTCCAACAACAAGCTCTCCGGTGAAATTCCCTCTAGCTTAGCAACAATATCATTTTTGAGCTACTTGAAGTTGTCGAACAACCGATTGTCTGGAAAAATCCCCACAGGCACTCAACTACAAAGTTTTGAAGCCTCTAGCTATACAGGAAACCTTAGACTTTGTGGACCTCCTCTACGAAAATGCTTTGGAGATGAAACTTTACAAGGCAACCCAAATTCAAATCGTGATGAAAGCATTGTTGAAGATGGTGACAAATGGTTTGACATGAAACAGTTTCATATGGGAATTGGAGTTGGATTTGTCATTGGATTTGTTGGAGTTTGTGCCAACATTTTGTTTATAAAATCTTGGAGAATTCCTATTTCCAATTCTTAAATAGCATGGAGAATTGGCTTTATGTGACAATTTCTATCAAAATGACCCAATTGAAGAGAATGTTTTCAAATTAATTAGCAGGTAATGTATTATATACTTCGGTTTTTCTATGTTTTTAAATGGGCTAAAATCACTCTAGGAGGTTGTTATCAATTATTTTGCTTTTCTAATTTAATTTTTTTTTTTTGAATTTATGAACTTTGTACTTACAAAATAGCTTTGGATGATCTCATACGATGGAGTGGAGCTATGTCGGTTTGAAATTTCAAGAGCTTAAGTTCAAGTGCTAAAAGCATATTAGTTTATTTGTAATTTTTAAATTGTCTAGATGCTTTATAAGTTTACTGTTTTGTAATTTTTGTTGTCGTGTGATTTTTTTTTTTTTTTTTGGAAGATGAACAATCCACTAAAAATAAAACTTGTGCCTTTTAAATTATAAAGTTTTATTTTTTCAGCTACAACATATGTGATATCCGTTTTTCTAGAAGGACGATTTTGTAATTTTTCTACTGTGTGCATCTTTGTTATTTTTTTTCTTTTCTTTTGATGGAATATTGGATATGTATGATTCCCAATGGCAATAAAAATTATGGTTTCTCATGTTTGAGTTTTTTTGTGAGATCACAGCATGAGAATAATGTCAAGTGAATTAATAACAGTTCAGGTTAAGTTGTTATTAATTTAATTAAAAATTATTATTATGGGCATAATAGTAATAATAATATGCTTGAAATTATTTTATCATCTTATGTGTAATTTTTAGTTTTCCATAATATTATTATTATTTAATTGAATTAAATAATAATAACAAATTGAATTTTTGAAAAGACCATAATACCCTCAAGTTTGGGATTGGTTCAAGGTAGGGGTGTTCATATAAACCGCAAACCGTGGTTTGGAACCAAACCGCACCGCACCAAACCGCCAAAAACCGTAACCGGTGAAACCGTTTTCGATGGTTCGGTTTTAACCGGACTGCAACTTTAATGGTTTGGTCACGGTTTCTAATTTTTTAAAACCAATTAAACTGGACCGGATCGTGATTTTTCTAAAAAAAATAGTTTTTAGAAATGATGGTTCAAAGATTTGAACACCTACACTTAAGTTAATATAAAATCTACCAAACCATCCTAGCCAAACAATTTAATTGTTTAAGATATGTTTTTAGTAGTATTTAATACATGCACAAGTTTCCAAAACTAAAAAAAAGATAAATGTAAAGTCCCACATTGTTTAGAAAGTAGACATTTATTTCTCTCACTTCTATAAAATGATTCAAAATACTTACACTTACAACAACAAAGAAAATAAGCTTCTTGTAGACTTTTATGGTCTTTAAAGTAAAGCTAACATTATTATTATTATTTAAATACAATTATTTAGTTAATTATTTTATAATAAAAAAAGTTTATAATTTTAATAATTTGGTTATATGGTTAAAACGAAACCAAACTGCACCTAACCGTTTATTTATGGTTTGGTTTGGTTTTTTAACTTTAATGGTTTGGTTTGGTTTTTCATTTTGAAAAAACCTCATGAGTGGTTTGGTTTCAAAATTCTTCTAAACCGCAAACCAAACCGTGTACACCCCTAGTTCAAGGGACATTTTATAGACTTTATTTTTCTGATTTAACATGATTAAATATTCATAAAATTGGTCAAATTTTCTAAATTTAATTGTGGAATATTAGTTTATTATTTATTTTAAAAAAATATAAAGAATTCCTTGAAAAGAGGATCTTACCACTTCAAAATGCTAACTTCTTTTCAAAATATTTTTAAAATGTGTTTACCAGAAGCAAACAAAGGGTCGAAGAGAGAGAAGGTAGTTATAATTTTTTTTTTTTTAAAAAAAAAGAGAAGAAATTTTTTAGTTCTCGCATTTGGGAAAATTTGGGGTATTCAACATCCAAACATATATGTAATAATGACATAAGATATAAATATAAATATTTCTTTTTTTATTTAGTTTTTTTAATAAAAAATTGAATTATTTATATATAACTTTTTGTTGGCTTTAAAAAAATTTTAAATTAAATAACTCAATTTTATCAAATAAATTTTTTAAATTAACAATTTTAACTTAAATTTTTGTATATTTTATTATATTGAATATTTTTTCTAAAAGAGAATTAGAAAAAAAATATTTAATTTTAAAACTAGAATCACCATATATAAAATATAAATCAAAACATAAAAAATACTAAAATTTAAATTATTATAAACACTAAATTTTAAACTAATAAACAACATCAAATAATTTACATTAAAACTAGAAAGCACCATATCTTTATATGTAAAAAGTGTGTATCTAGCTAAGGGATTCATGGTTTAACGTTTTTAAATTTTAAAAAAAAATTAAAAAAATATTGTATTATTTGTTTTTTTTTCAAACAATGGATAATATTTTGGCTTAATTTTTTTTATATGTTTATGTCATTATTTCATAATATATGACATTGTTTAATTATTTAAATTTTAAATGACAATTAAAAAATATAATAAAACTAAATTAATATATTTTCTAAATAAAACTAAATTAATACATTTTCTAAATAAAACTAATCGAACGTGCAATGCACGTTGCTTTTACCTAGTACTATAATATGTTGTAGTGTTGATTAGAACACAACATATAATTTTTTAAGTAATTTTTTATTAAACTTGATTTTTAATTTCTTAATTACTTTTAATTTTAATTATACATATGGCACTAACGTGACATATGCCAAATCAGCAATCTGTTAGTCACATAGCATAGAAACTAATAGAATTTTTACATTTCATTAACGTGTCTAGTTCGGATAATTTCTATTAGGCAAAAATATTTGAGGGCACAATTTAATAGTGGTAATAATTTGGGAGTGAAAATCCTACGGTTTATTTATTTTGTTTATGGATGTTCGACGAATTGGAAGAAGCTAACCAATCAACCCCAAATTGTAGTAGAACATATATGTTGAATGCAACTTTTCAGTTTATCATTGATATATATATATATATATATTAGATATAAAAATGTGAAATGCGCGCTTGTTTAGTTTTATTTATAGAATTTATTAATTATTTTTATTAAATTTATATCATTGTCGGATAAATTTTAAATAAATAAACAATATTATATATAAAATACATAAACATAGTAAATGAAAAATTAAACAAAAATATTATTTATGATTTCTTTAAATATATATAATATGATAACCTTTTTAAACGTAAATGATAATTTTTTTAATAAAAATTAAAATTATGTATTATATATTATTATTTTATAATATTTAAATTAATATTAATATATTTAGAAAAAAATTAGGATTATATAATATTATTATAATAATATTTGATAACATTTAAATTTATATTTATATTAATATAATTATTAAATATATAATTTTGTATTATATATTATTTTAATAATAATATTTTATAACATTTGAATTTAAATTTAAATTTATATTAATATAATTATTATATATGTAGGCTTATATTAAATATTATTATAATAATGATATTTTATAAAATTTGACTTTATATTTATATAATTAATAAATATTTATTTTTAATTAATTTTAAAAGTATATTCTATTAAATATTTAGAATATTCTATTAAAGTTATCAAAATAAACACATTTAGGCTGAACAACAAATAACAATAAATCAATTTACAAGCAGATGAGTGCAACAAGAGAATCATATGAAACTTATACTGTAGCATATATAATGAAAAAACTTCACACTGAGACATTTAGTATTTCAACTAAATACTACAAATTTAGTATTACTATATAACTGATCATTCTAGTAGATTAAAATTACAAATAGTTAAGTATAACAAGATTACTTATATTAACTGACTTAATCAATAACATATTTCGTCTTCTGAAGGGCTACATGTTGAATTATTATTCCTCCATCAAATTATTATTAAGGAAATTTCTTGGGCCTTTCTAGATTTTTGCTTTTAAATTTCTTTTGAAGTTGTCAGTTTTTGTTTATATATATATTTACATATAAAAGAAAGAAAAAAACAAAGAATATATATGGACCATTCATGTAAACGTCCATATATAACTTAGAAGGACTGATCACTTTTTTTTGGCAGTAATCTTATTGAAAGCCTTTGCGGCAAATTTAATGTTTAAAATCAAGAAGAAAAATGAATATTTTGTTATAAAATAATTAATAAATTCTATAAATAAAAATAAATTGTGCATATTGTACATGTATGTCATTTTCTTGAAATGTTGTTCCTTGTTTTAGTTATTACTTTAAGATATTAACTAAACATTAATTGTTCTAAATTTACGGATCCTTTACAACTACTCTAGAAAATTTATAATACATATCAATTTTCATGATTATAAAGAAAATATAGGTCACTTATATACATATGTGAAAGAGTTTTCCATGGTTATGCTAATTTCAGATATTCAATTTTTATAATTTATTAAATATTTTCTACACTCTCAAATTGATCACAACAATAAAGTTTTAATGGTTACATAATTACCATATATAAATGTTGACCTAAGTAACTATTGGTACGTATACTAAATTATATATAATGTATATACTAAATATATATAAAGAAAGAGATAGGTAGATCAATTTGTATAGATTATTAATGATTTTACCTTGTAGAAACTTGAGTGAAGCAAAAGTAATGAAGATGCTTAAAACACTTCTCACAACATCTGCATTGAAAAAGGCATGAAGAAAAGATCCGGATGGACTATTCCATGCAACAATGACCATAGCCTGTAAATTTTATTTTTATCATATTTTGAATAAGGAATCATTAGTATTCCAAATAAAGATATATTCAATAAACTTTCTCTAAGGATTGTGTTTGTCTCATAAATGTGTAGAATATGGAAAATAGTATATAGATAAGAAGAAGAAAAAAAATACATGACACAAGTTTTGATATATTGTGAATAGTAACAAATTCGACGTCTGATATATAAAGGGTTAATAGCAATCTCACAACCATATATCGGTTTGGATTTGGATCGGATACATACTAGTAAGAATTTTTTTAGCTCGTGATACCATGTTAGAATGTGCAAAGATAATTTAGAAAGTAGAATTGTGTGCATGATAAGAAGCATGAGATTCTATTTCAAAACTAATTGGTGATAAGTATAGAATAATCTATGTTCTTAGAAATAGTTTGACGATTCCACCTACTTTCCATGTAGAATTCTCTAACAGTACCGTGTTCCCAGAGTCACCATCATCTTTTCTTTTATTACTAGCTTTGAAAGAAGGGTCCCTCTTTGAATTTTAACATTACATATGGATGATTTTTCCTACCAGAACTTAGATCTATGTGCGTTTATTTTTTTGTTGATTATTATTATTGGTTGGGTTATTTATTTTTAAGGTGAAAAACATCACTCTTCAAAATAATGACCATTAACAGTCTTGAAACATCATTAATCATATCAGTGCACAAATTTACCATGTAAGATTAGATTAAGACAACTTATTATTGAAATATGCATTTAGGTAGGTTACCTGGAAAGCTAATGCAAAGAAGATCCACATTCGATCAAAATTTCTATAAAGGTGCCAAAATGTACGGACTTCCACAAAATTTATTTTAGGTTGCCTCGTTTTTTGGTTGTGTCTCTGTCCAAATTAACAAGCACAACATCACTATTTTATTTAAAGAAAAAGATGAACAAGAAACCATCTATTAGAATGTATGTTAACACATTTGGACTAATTAAATCATATGTGTTTAATCCTTTAGGGTTTGATTGGTTCGCGATTAAAAAATTATATTTTTGAAAAGTGAGATTCTAAAATGAAAATATGAATTTAATGACTAAAATCACGTTTCTAAAAATGTGATTGGTTCAATGTGAACTGTTTTTTAGTTTTAAAAAAAATGAATCTGTGATTGGTATTAAATTTGAAAATATAACAGAAACTGAATACGTGATTGGAACAGCTGAATCTGAATATTATTTTAATTTTATATATTTTATATACATAGGTTGTATAATATTAAATTTTGATTTGTCAATAGATTTAATTAAGTAAAATTTAATTATATTGATAAATTAAATTTTAGTAATAATTATTGATTAAATTCATAACAATATTGCATTGTCATCTATAAAAGTACCAGCACAGCCTATTTTTGAATTGGGCATCCCAAATGTCATAAAATGTTCCATAAACACCTTATTACTAGTGGGAACATACTCAAGTCATAAAAATTGGCAAAATATATATATATGCAAGCAATGATACAAAGAAAAAATCCTGATTTTGATTTTAAATTTTTGGAGAAAAAATCACAAAACAGAGAAAACGCAAAATCGTTGTTTTCTAAATTACAACACAAAATTAGAATTCTGATTAGGATATAGTTTTTAAAAACAATCTACCAATCAGATATTTTGGTAGATCCCACAAATTTTGAGTTTTCAAAATCATAAAATCATTTCCAAATCAACTACCAATCACACCCTTAATTTCTAAGATTATTGTATATAGGTAGTTTGATTCACTCCTTTTTTTTTATTCTTCTCACTCATTTCTAATTAATTATTTAGGGACATTATATTGATATTCTAAAGTTTTATAAAGATACCTTACTTATTATTAAAAATTGTAATAATAATAAAAATAAAATTCGTGTACGGACCTCTTTTACTTGTATCAAATATGAATCCCCAAAAAAATCTGATTTAATATTCATTGGTCATCCTAGACATCTAAAACATACATTTTGTCCCATTTAGTTTCCAATTAATATATATACATATATATATATATATAAGAAAGAATTAAACAAAACAATATTTGTTAATTAAATATACTCACCAAAAGTACTCATTTAAATCATCGTAATTTCTCCAGTTCGAATTACTTGCTTGGCCACCTCTACTTCTTCTTGATTCCTTAATTAATATATTTTTTTTCTTTTACAAATTTTGGTAGATATATTTTTATATTTTTTGCAATATATAAAATGATTTTAAGATGGTTGAGTGATATTTCCATCGACAAAAGACCATTGACTGACTTAGATGGCTAGTTGTGGACCATCTTTTATAATTATTGTGAAATTTTGGACCAAATTTTCTATCAAACTTTTGTCAACTAAAACAGTGACTTCTATGACGTGTTTTTTTTTTTTTTTTTCTATTTTAGTTTCTCTTATTCTGATGCATATTTTTTACTAGATATTTTTTCAAGCGGTCGTATATGTACACATCGTCACCAAAGCTCTTCACTCAAGGCTGGGTGAGCATTTCTTTCCCTTTACCTGCACCACATAGCACCCATGAGCCAAAGCCCAGCAAGAAAACACAATAAGGCATATAAATATTATCAAATGATTATCATTATAATCACACAGAACTTATAGCCCTGAACAAATGTGTGAATATCACTTGAGGTTCTGGTAAACCATAATAAGTGATTGACAAGTAAGTCACTAGCTTAAACAGATGAGTGACTAATGGGTAAGACACTAGCTTAAACAGATGAGTAAGTCACGAGCTTAAACAGATAAGTGACTGATGGGTAAGTCACTAACTTAAACAGATGAGTGACTTATGGGTAAGTCACTAGCTTAAACAGATGAGTGACTGATGGGTAAGTCACTAGCTTAAACAGATGAGTGAATAATGGGTAAGTCACTACGGGGCTCGGCACCTATAGACATGTGACTAAACAGTCACTGAGGCTCGCAGGCCCTAGCTCTAAATGACTAGTCCTCAACCAGACAAGCGCTTTTAGTTTTCATTGAACTTGAGGTCGGTCCGACATTAATGCTCAACTGAGTCATTTAATACAGATGTTGATTAGATCTAATCTTTATTGGCTTGCGTTGAACACGCTAAGGCCGTTCCTGACTTATGAGTCAGCACCGTGTGACCAGTGCCCAGTACCACTGCCGAACTTGACTAATGAGTCACAGCTTCACAGTTGATAATGACACATTTGCCAATTCTGACTAATTAGTGAGTGCCATGCACAAGTGAGCAAGATTTGCTATGCATTCAATAATCAATCCATGTCCACCTTTACACATTCAACATGCCTCATGAATAACCATGCATGTCACATATGGGGTGCAGTTTTCTTACCTCTGATTCGAGCGAGAATGAATAAAAGAACGACCCTTGAGAACGATCAACCTTTTAGTCCTTTAGCGGTCACCTAGTCATAACGAAATACGGGATACCATAAATAAAATGAACAACAAAGGTTCCCGAACGAAGATCTAGCCTTCGGGACATCAATCCCCACTAATCTGGGTAGTAGGAACAATGCCAAGGCCTAAAACCAAGTTCCCGAGGTCAAAACACTCAAACGGCCTCAAAACCCTGCCTGAGCCGCGACCCTGGAACCTTGAGCAGCGGCCTCCAGCCACACCAAGAGCAAGGGTCGCGGCGCCCACTGCCCATTGCCGCGGCGCCCAGCACGCCCAAATCCCTCTAGTTGCTTCTTTGAGCTTGGGTTGCGGTCCCCACCTAAAAACCAGCCATAACCTCATTTTCTCCCACTCTAAACCTCCCAAAAACATACCTAAACACTTCCAAATCAAAAAAATCAAAGTTCCCAAGTTTCCCAATGATCCAAAATCATCAAATCCTGAGGCTCAAATGAACCAAAAACTAAACGATTCACAAAATCCAATTCAAAGCTTAGAAACTCTAAAACTCAAAACTTAAAACTTAGATTACTTTTGATTGTGTTGTTTTCCGATAAATTCTTTGGTCAAAAAGCTTCTAATCTTTTCTAGGATCGCTATGCCTCGATCCTTGCTTGATTCTGACTCCTAGAACTCAAGATTTCTTCAAAATTGCCTCGAACGGTAAAAGAAACTAACATGGAGAGAGAAAAGTATTTTCTAACGTACGGTTCTATTTGACAAGCTACTTCAAGCTTAAGTAACCTCAAATAAAACCTAGTGCTCGGGGTCACGAAAACACCCCTGGGGATATTATAGTCAAAACTTCAAGAATTTCCTCCTGATCTCAATAACTCCCAATTTACCATAAATAACATTCTCATTACTCGATATCCCAATAAAAGACCTCGTTATGACAAAACTACTAATTTGAAATATAACACCGTCTCATGTCAAATAGCTCGAAATATATCTCCATAATAATGAGATCTCATCCATAACTCACAATATGCACCAAAATACACAAATATGCCCTTAATGGGCCAAATTACCAAAATTCTCTAACAATCAAATGTGGACCCACATGCATGCATATAACATCATATTATAATATAATTCACATAAACATGCATATTATCATTTAATGGTATAATAAAACGATTATGGCCCTCCCAGCCTACTAATCCAGCCATTAAACCGCATTAGGGATTTCATGGCACTACATATACTGTTTGTTTCCTCTGGTATTTTTCTTTAATTGCTTTTCCTTTCTAAGTTGACTATGGATATAACGAGATCGCCGTCTGAAGGAGCGGTTGCGAGGTCGATAACCTAGTTTGAATACGAATACTGTTTGAAAATCCCTATTTCTTGGGGATTTGTTGTAATATGATAATGAATCCCGATTATTATGGGATATTAACTAATTAATGCATCTATTCATATTTATTTGAAATTTGAATTATAAGTTCCCGAAATAAGAGGGAAGATATTTTGTAAACTAGTCTATAAATGGACTGGAGAAATTCATTTGTAGATACACTGAAATATGTATTGGGAATACTCCGCTAAAATTGTTTTCTAAAAGCTTTGAGAGAATTCCATCATTCAATAATATTGACTCGTGGACTAGGCAGATTTTAACTGCTAAACTACGTAAAATACCGTGTGTTTTTCATTGATTTTCCTAATTTAGTGTTTAGTACTCTTCTATTCTAAGTTGACGAAAAACGGCGTCAACAAATAAGTACTACTTTTTTTCATTTATATTACAACATATCTCTTCTATATAAAAAGTGTGTAGATAACAGAAATTCTTCATTTTAATAGTTTGTTTTGTTAACTTTTACGTAATATAACTTTAAAACTAATAGAAATAGATATTTATTAATTATATTAATATAAATTTAAATATTATAAAATAATAATAATATTATTATTATAATATTTAATAAATACTTATATTAATATAAATTTAAATATTATAACATAATATTATTTAAATATTAATATAAATTTAAAAATATCATTATAATAATAATAATATAATACATAATGTTATTTTTATTAAAAAAATTATCATTTATATTGAAAAAGATTAATATATTATATATATTTAAAATAAATCATAAACAATATTTTTGTTTAGTTTTTCTTTTAATATATTTATGTCATTCTTTTATATATAATATAATTTATTTATTTGAAGTTTATATGACAATGATACAAATTTAATAAATTCTATAAATAAATCTAAGTAAACGTGTATTGTACCTTGTATCTAGTATATATATATATGTATTTATATATATGCTAGGTAGAAGCGACGTGCAATGCACGTTTACTTAGTGTTAAAGTTGTAAACATTATCTATAATTTTAATAAAAACTGGTTCATTATTTTTTATAAAAAAATATATTTAATAGAATGAATTATAGTTCTATAGTATATATAAATATTTATATCAATAACCTCTACATATATGACATCTAAACACATCGTTGACATTGATATATATTTACATGACTACATGACATATATATAAAATACAATAATATTTAAAAAGATATTAATAATAGAAATAAAATAAAAATAGAAAAAGTCATAGTGTAGACAGTAGTATACATGCATTAACTATTTTTAGTTTCTAATGTATCTCACAATATCCTTTGGTAAATTTGATGATGAAAAAGAGCTACAATCACTTGATAAAAAACAAACTATCACATAAATTTATAAGATAAAAAAAATTATATGTATGCCATTATTATTTTTAAATAAATATGATTTAATTATTTAAATTATCATAAAATATCTTTAAAATATTATATTTTAATTAATATATTTAATTTTGTTTAAGTTTATGTTTGTTCTAGTTTTTTAATTTGACAGTGACAACAAAATATTATATATTATATGTTTACTATAATATTAAGTTTAAGTTTAATTAAATTTTATTTAAGTTATAAAATATATGGTTTTATTATTTTTAAATAATTATCATTGTAAAATATCTCAAAAATATTATATTTTAATTTGTTTAGTTAATTATTTATTTAAGTTTAAGTTATATTTACAATTTACAGTTACATATAA
The DNA here is from genome assembly GCF_963169125.1 of Humulus lupulus. Taxonomy (NCBI): domain Eukaryota; kingdom Viridiplantae; phylum Streptophyta; class Magnoliopsida; order Rosales; family Cannabaceae; genus Humulus; species Humulus lupulus. The sequence goes on from NC_084798.1 coordinate 7,964,162, forward strand.
GAATATTTTGTTAAATATAAGAATATTCCGTTAAAGTTGACGGAAAAAATAAAAAACTGTTAAAACAAAAAATTCATGTTATCTACACACTTTTTATATAGAAGAGATATATTTATATATGTATATTTATAAAGTAGAGCATCTAATGGAAGTGCATTTTTTAACATTTTTCGCTAAATTTTGAACATATATCTATGTTACATGTGGTTAGGTACTTTGATGTTTATCCAATATCTAAAGTTCTTTCATCAAAGTCGTCCGACTCATTGATATCATCCTATTTTCTTGTCTTTATCTGTAACACAGAGTACAAATAAGCTAATGCCCAATCAGAAAAATTGTGAAGTATACACAACCTATCATATTTTCATGTACAAAAACATACAATGTTGCCTTTGTGACAACCCATTGCCTTTCCTAAACACTGTTTAGAAGAAATTATTAAAGTCATGTTTTTAGTGGGAACGGGTTCTTTCCAAGTCTATTAATGAGCATTACTTTGATTCAAAATCTTGTTTTTGGTGGGGTTTCTTTCGAAGTCTTTTGATGAGCGCTTTGATTAAGTTTATGATTGACCTATTATTTTATTTTGTGGGGTTTTCACCTTAAAAAGTACAATATTTAGTGCTTATCATCAATGATAATATTTTTTTATTGATTTGAGTGCGTAACTTACTACTCTAACAGTCAAGTCGTTACTACTCATCATTCACTAGTTTTATTTTATTTTTCTTGACGGGAAAAACTTGTACGGTCAAACCATGAGTGACGAAAAAATTCCTCAACAAATTCTAAAATACTCAGTGATTAAACTAATTTCTACAAAGAAACTTCTCATATCTTTCTTCATTAGAAAGACTTACAAAGTTGTTAAACATAAAATATCGTGTTATATTATTAGTGGGATTTCCTTTTAATCACCGTAGTGTCGTTTTCAAAAATATGAGATGACTCAATTATTTTTTGTCATCTGTCAATCTAAAATACTGCTTTAAAAAACAATCTCTGTCTTGCTAAGTAATGTACTAAAATGTCATTTAAGTAACTACCATGTATTTAAATTTTTTGAAGTTTATTCTTCCCCTAAAAAAGTCTACATTAAAAAAAACAAATGATTATGAAAGAAACCATTTGATAACTCTTTATTTTCAAAACTATATAGTGAGGATTCAATTTTTTTGTGTAATTAAAATAATGTAATTGATAAACCATAAACAATACTTAAAAAAAAATCGAATAAATTATAAACAATAGAACTCACAAAATTTAACAATTTACTGTTTATCATGTCCCTAAAATTTTAATATATATGATATTTTCTAATCGTTATTACAGTTGTAATTTCTTCTCATTTATTATTTATATGTACATATATTAATTTAATCTTTAATGTAAATATATATTATTTTTGGCGTGTGAAGAAATCTTAACTTAATTTTTTGTATAACAGTATTCATTTTAGATATAGTAAATATTCCAATTAGAAAATTTTGAATAATTTACAATTTTAAAAACAGATTTCAAAACAATTTATTTCACACGAATAAAATACAAACTTCAAAATAATATGTTTATGTACTTCCGATACATAGATAGTTTTAAAAGAAATTAATATAAAAAAATAAAGATCCTAAAAAATATTAAGAAGAAATTGAAATAGAAATTTTATAAAAAAATTTATATGAATAAGGAGCCTAAATATATATTTTGATTCTAATAGCATAATCTTGATAATATTTTTATTCATTTGTCTTCATATACATGATTTCTACTTTATTATATTTAATTATTATATTTATTAATTGATGAAAGCTTTAATCGATATTTGTAGAGTTGACTATATATTTATAATTAAAATCACAGAATTATTTGTCAAAATTTAAATTACAAAATTATTAAATTTAGTTTTAATTTTTACAAATATGTCATATGGGGCAAATATTATATAGTTAAATATTGACACCAAAATTATTATATTTAGTTTTGTTTTTTTATGAAAATGTAATAAAAAGCTAGGGATACTAGTACATAAGAATTATTCTACATTGTTTTAAATTTTTAGTTACTCTTTCATAAAAATCAACATAAACATATATATTTTAAAATAATATTTACCAATCGGTCCCCTTATAAAATTATAATTTTTTGGTCAAATCATCAAACAAAAAGTCAGTCAACAATAATATTTCAATAAAATAAAACACCATTAATTATGTATTAATGGTGTTCCTTTATTAGACTTAAATTCTTTTATGTGTTAATGCTCAGTATCTTTCTACGACAAAATAATAACTGAGAATATTGGAATGATATTTTAATATTATATATTATATCATCCTAATATTATATACAAAGCATTACTATTTGGAATTTTATGTTGTGCATATTGTGATTTGGTAGCTGGTTCGTAGCTAAAACCCTGCCGCTAAAAGGTTTTTTCTATTGAAAAATGTTGTCGCTAATTATTCTTATTTGCTACTAATTTCTTAATAGCAAAAAATATTAAATTTAGTAGCTCAAACACTACTTTATGAGACTACTAAAGCTTTTTTGCTACTATAATTTAGTAGCTAATTGCATTTAAATTGGTAGCAAAAGAATTTGTGTCATTAAAATTAATTTTACTTTCAATCCAACAAAATTATTTTACTACCACAATTTGGTAGCAAACAATTGCAAAATTAGTAGCAAATTAATTATTTTGTACTTAAAAATTTGATACTTTTGCTACTAAATTTGCTAGCAAAATTAATAATAAATAAAATTATTTTTTAAAATAAATAATTTTATTTTATATTTTATTACTTTTTTAATTTAATTATTTTATCAATTCTATTTTTTTATTATAATATTTACAAAAAAAAAACATTAATAAAATATCAAAATTAATTTTTATAAGATAGATAAACCAAATACAAACTAAATAAAATATTTAGTACAAAATCAATATAAAATATAATACAAAAACTAACCATATACAAAATATATGGTTAGTTCATCACAAAATATATGTTCTTGACCTTTCAAATAATATGTTGTCTGGAAGCCTTCCTAAATGTTGGGGGAATTTGAATAACTTGGTTGTTCTCAATTTAGGTCACAATAATTTATTCGGAGTTATTCCAAAGTCAATGGATTTATTACTACAAATTCGAGTTTTGCAATTGAGGCACAACAACTTCTCAGGAAATCTACCCTCATCCTTACAAACTTGTGAGCAGCTTCAAGTTTTTGATATTGGAGATAATGCATTGGAAGGAAAAATTCCATTGTGGATTGGCCAAAAACTGACAAATTTGATTTTTCTGTCTCTAAAATCTAATCAACTTAGTAATCGTATTCCATCTAATCTATGTAATCTCCATGCCATTGAAATGTTGGACCTTTCCATGAATAGAATATTTGGGACTATCCCTCCATGTCTAGACAAGTTTACCTCTATGGCGGAAAAACGAGATGACTATGGATTAGATACTGGAAGCTATATCTTTAGGGTGGATGTACCTCTTGGTGAGAATGCTATATTACCCTTTGAATTAGAATCACTAGTGATTATGTGGAAAGGAGTGTACCTTGAGAATGAAAAGATTTTTAGATCATTAAGACTCATTGATCTTTCAAGCAATCAATTGACTGGACAAATTCCAGAGGAATTAACACATCTTGTTGAATTAATTCAACTTAACCTATCATGGAACAATTTGCATGGAGCTATCCCAAAGGAGGTTGGGAAATTGAGTAATCTGCAATCACTTGATCTATCCAACAACAAGCTCTCCGGTGAAATTCCCTCTAGCTTAGCAACAATATCATTTTTGAGCTACTTGAAGTTGTCGAACAACCGATTGTCTGGAAAAATCCCCACAGGCACTCAACTACAAAGTTTTGAAGCTTCTAGCTATACAGGAAACCTTAGACTTTGTGGACTTCCTCTACCAAAGTCATGCTTTGGAGATGAAACTTTACAAGGCAACCCAGATTCAAATCGTGATGAAAGCATTGTTGCAGACGATGACAAATGGTTTGACATGAAACAGTTTCATATGGGAATTGGAGTTGGATTTGTAATTGGATTTGTTGGAGTTTGTGCCAACATTTTTCTTATAAAATCTTGGAGAATTGCCTATTTCCAGTTCTTAAATAGCATGGAGAATTGGCTTTATGTGACAATTTCTATCAAATTGGCCCAATTGAAGAGAATGTTTTCAAATTAATTAGCAGGTAATGTATTATATACTTCAGTTTTTCTATGTTTTTAAATGGGCTAAAATTACTCTAGGAGATTGCTATCAATTATTTTGCTTTTCTAATTTAATTTTTTTTTTAATTTATGAACTGTGTACTTGCAAAATAGCTTTGGATGATCTCATACGATGGAGTGGAGCTATGGCGGTTTGAAATTTCAAGAGCTTAAGTTCAAGTGCTAAAAGCAAATCAGTTTATTTGTAATTTGTAAATTGTATGGATGCTTTATAAGTTTACTGTTTTGTAATTTTTATTGTCATGTGATTTTTGTTTATCTTTTTGGAAGATGAACAATCCACTAAAAATAAAACTTGTGCTTTTTAAATTATAAGGTTTTATTTTTTCAGCTACAACTGTAATATCCGTTTTTCCTTGCATCTTTGTCATTTTTTTTCTTTTCCTTTGATGAATATTGGATGTGTATGATTTCCAATGGCAATAAAATTTATGATTTCTCATGTTTGAGTTTTTTTGTGGAATCACAACAAGAGAATAATGTCAAGTGAATATATAACGGCTCGGGTTAAATTGTTATTTATTTAATTAAAAATTATTATTATTATGGGCATAACAGTAATAATAATATGCTTGAAATTATTTTATCATCTTATGTGTAATTTTTAGTTTTCTATAATATTATTATTATTTAATTGAATTAAATAATAATAACTAATTAAATTTTTTAAAAGACCATAACACCCTCAAGTTTGGGATTGGTTCAAGGGACATTTTAGAGACTTTATTTTTCTAATTTAACATGATTAAATATTCATAAAATTAGTTAAATTTTATAAATTTAATTGTGGAACATTAGTTTATTATTTATTTTGAATTTTTTTAAAGAATTCCTTAAAAAGAGGATCTTACCACTTCAAAATGCTAACTTCTTTTCTAAATATTTTAAAACATATTTACCGGAAGCAAACAAAGGGTCGAAGAGAGAGAAGGTAGTTATCATTTTTTTTTTAAAAAAAAAAAGAGAAGAAATTTTTGAATTCTTGCATTTGGGAAAATTTGGGGTATTGAACATCCAAACATATATGTAATAATGACATAAGATATAAATATAAATATTTCTTTTTTTATTTAGTTTTTTTAATAAAAAAATTTAATTATTTATATATAACTTTTTGTTGGTTTTAAAATTTTTAAAATTAAATAATTCAATTTGATCAAATAAATTTTTAAATTAACAGTTTTAATTAAAATTTTTGTATATTTTATTATATTGAATATTTTTTCTAAAAGAAAAATAGAAAAAGTATTTAATTTTAAAACTATAATCACCATATATAAAATATAAATCAAAACATAAAAAATACTAAAATTTAAATTATTATAAACACTAAATTTTAACTAATAAACAACATCAAATAATTTACTTTAAAACTAGAAAGCACCATATCTTTATATGTAAAAAGTGTGTATCTAGCTAAGGGATTCATGGTTTAACGTTTTTAAATTTACAAAAAAATTAAAAAAAAATATTGCATTATTTGTTTTTTTTCAAACAATGGATAATATTTTGGCTTAATTTTTTTTTATATGTTTATGTCATTATTTTATAATATATGACATTGTTTAATTATTTAAATTTCAAATAACAATTTTTTATTTTTTTTTTGATGAATAAGATCATTGTATTGCTCAAACAAACAATTACAAGACAAGTCTATGAATACCCAACACAATTACAAGACCCAAGTCCAACCCAACAAAATTGCCGAAACAAGTAAAGCCCCTATATATAATCTGTACAAATCAATTCAGAAACAAACTGTTAATAAACTCTCTATCTTTCCTAGATGCTTTACATGGCAACACGCTAAGTACACGAAATTTACAATCATATTGAATTCTACTAACTGTGTGTTGAACTTGCCAGAGCTTGTGATTCCAAATTGCATCATTCCTCACTCTCCATATATGATACACTATTGCAGCAAGAAAAGAAAACATCATGCTCTTGTATATACTGGATTTAAGCTTGGCATGAGAAACCCAATGCAGAAGACAAGTGAGATTAGTTGACTGTGCATTCCAATTAAGCCAATTTTTGATAGCCTCTAAACACCTCTGACTGTATATACATTTGAAAAAGAGATGGTCAATGCTTTCATTCTCCTGTCCACACATTAAGCATTCTTGATCAAGATTGGGCTTGAATTTAACAATTCGGTCCTTTGTGTGTAGTCTTCCCCACATAACTAACCACATAATAAATCGATGCTTGGGAGTAATGAGTCTATCCCAAACAAACTGCCTCCATGACACTCTAGATTCTTGAGGAAACAACAAGTCTAACCCCCATTTGATAGTATATTCCTAGGACAAAAAAGAGTCCTGAGAAATTTTCATTCTGAAGCTATCCTTCACAGCCACTAAGCACTTCCAGTACCAGCTGCAGTCCATGGGACACTTGTAATCCCACCAATTTTGATTCATCAAATAGACACTATTTATCCACTTGACAAATAGGCTATCTTTCTTCTTGGCAATTGCCCAAACATATTTTCCCATGGCAGCCATGTTCCAATCATGTAGTTTCTGAAAGCCCAAGCCACATGCAGCCCTTGATACACAAATATTCTCCCAAGCAATTAACCCTGGAAAGTGAGTATCCGAGATACCTTTCCAAAGAAAGGCTCTACATATAGCTTCAACCTCTTTTAACAATTTCTTGGGCAAAATCATAATTTGAGCCCAATATGAATGAATTGAAATTAGGACTGAATTGATCAATGTGACTCTCCCCATATAAGAGAGGTTCCGAGTACTCCAAGATCTAATCCTGCTTATCATCCTTTCCAATATGCATTTACATTCAGCAGAAGGAATTTTTTTTGAGCAAATAGGGATGCTGAGATACCTGAATGGGAGGCGGCTGCGAGAAAATCCAGAGACCTCCAGGACCCGATCTACTACAGCTTCAGCCATACCGTGACAGTATATGGCAGATTTATCAGAGTTGGGAAGCAGAACCGAAGAAGAGGAGAATAGCTTCAGACCTCTTAGCATGAGAAGGATTGAAACATAGTCTCCATTACAGAAAATAAGAAGGTCGTCCGCAAAACATAGGTGATTTAACTTCAAATTGGAGCATTTATCATGGTATTTGAAACCAAATAAAGTACCCACTTTACTCAAAATTCTGGATAGATACTCCATTCCAAGAACAAACAACAAGGGGGATATGGGATCCCCTTGTCTAAGACCTCTTTTTGATGCAAAAAAACCATGCAACGATCCATTGAGAAGCAAGGAAAACATGGGAGTTTTAACACAAGTCATTATTAATTCTGAAAAGTGTTGAGGAAAGTCAAAAGCCTTGAGCATCTCTTCAAATGACAATTACAAAATATAATAAAACTAAATTAATATATTTTCTAAATAAAACTAAATTAATACATTTTCTAAATAAAACTAACCGAACGTGCAATGCACGTTGCTTTTACCTAGTACTATAATATGTTGTAGTGTTGATTAGAACACAACATATAATTTTTTAAGTAATTTTTTATTAAACTTGATTTTTAATTTCTTAATTATTTTTAATTTTAATTATACATATGGCACTAACGTGACATATGCCAAATCAACAATCTGTTAGTTACATAGTATGGAAACTAATAGAATTTTTACATTTCGTTAACGTGTCTAGTTCGGGTAATTTCTATTAGGCAAAAAAATTTGAGGGCACAATTTAATAGTGGTAATAATTTGGGAGTGAAAATCGTACTGTTTATTTATTTTGTTTATGGATGTTCAACGAATTGGAAGAAACTAACCAATCAACCCCAAATTGTGGTAGAACATATATGTTGAATGCAACTTTTAATTTTATCATTGATATATATATATATTAGATACAAAAATGTGAAATGCGCGTTTGCTTAGTTTTATTTCTAGAATTTATTAATTATTTTAATTAAATTTATATCATTGTCGGATAAATTTCAAATAAATAAACAATAATATATATAAAAGACATAAACATAGTAAATGAAAAATTAAACAAAAATATTATTTATGATTTCTTTAAATATATATAATATGATAACCTTTTTAAATGTAAATGATAATTTTTTTAATAAAAATTAAGATTATCTATTATATATTATTATTTTATAATATTTAAATTTATATTAATATATTTAGAAAAAAAACTAGGATTATATAATATTATCATAATAATATTTTATAGCATTTAAATTTAAATTTATATTAATATAATTATTAAATATATAATTTTGTATTATATATTATTTTAATAATGATGTTTTATAACATTTGAATTTAAATTTAAATGTATATTAATATAAAAATTATACATGTAGGCTTATATTAAATATTATTATAATAATGATATTTTATAAAATTTGAATTTATATTAATATAATTAATAAATATTTATTTTTAATTAGTTTTAAAAGTATATTCTATTAAATATTTAGAATATTCTATTAAAGTTATCAAAATAAACACATTTAGGCTAAACAACAAATAACAATAAATCAATTCACAAGTAGACGAGTGCAACAAGAGAATCATATGGAACTTATAACGTAGCATATATAATGAAAATACTTCACACTGAGACATTTAGTATTTCAACTAAATACGAGGGGTGTTCGTGGTGCGGTTGGTGCGGTTTTTCTCTAATTTTTTGAACCGCACCGCATATGCAGTTTGAACAATTTTCCAAACCGCAACCCGCACCGCATAAACCTCAAACCGCACTGCAAAAATGCGGTGTGATGCGGTGCGGTTTTGGCGGTTTATACCTATCACCAAATAATTTAACAATTAAATATTATAATTAAGAAAGATTCTTAATAAATCTCAAAACTATAGAGCGTTTAATAAAATTATAACAAACTAATAACAAATAAAAAATGTAATATAAAAGTAAATATTATTTTAATTAAGGAGGAATATCTTTAGATTGAAGTAGAATATGTGTTAGCATCCTATGAAACATTATATTTCTTTCTAGATATTGTGTATATTATATTATACTATATAAATTTTTATGCATTAACTTTAAAATGTAGTAAAATTGAAAAAAATAATATAAAAAAGTTAATATATATAATGATGCAATGCAGTGTGGTTTGAACCGCATTTATAAAATTTAAAACCGCAAACCGCATCGTGCAGTTTGATAAAAATACAAATCACAACTGCACCGCGAAGGGTTCTAAACAGCAAATTGTGGTACATTGTGGTGCTGTGTGGGCGGTTTATGCAGTGTGGGCGGTTTTATGAACACCCCTACTAAATACTAAAAATTTAGTATTACTATATATACTTCACACTTCGGTGACGTATTTGCGGCGACATGTCATATGATATAACTAATCATTCTATTAGATTAAAATTACAAATAGTTAAGTATAACAAGATTACATATATTAACTGACTTAATCAATAACATATTTCGTCTTCAATCGCTATATGTTGAATTATTATTACTCCATGAAAATATTACTAAGGAAATTTCTTGGGCCTTACTTAATCAAGTGTTTTGAATCACAAAACAGGTTTTAGTAAATAAAAATTAACTAGTGTTTCTGAATAATTGTAGAATAAGTGGAAAAAAAAGTATTATGAATACCAAAAAGCTTATAAAAAGAAGAAAATAACACAAAAATTGTATTATTGTAAAATAAGTGGATAAAAAAGTATTATGAATACCAAAACAATAATTATATTTTAAGCTTATAAAAATGAGAAGATAACACAAAAATTGTATTGTTGTAAAATAAGTGAAAAAATAGTATTATGAATACCAAAACAATAATTATATTTTACGCTTATAAAATGAGAAAATAACATAAAAATGTATTATTGTAGAGTATTCAATAATACACTCAATATAAGGGTAGAAAAGTCTGATGAAAACTATTAAGGATAATGATAATTTAAGCATATTAAAACATTAAAATCATACTAAGAAAGTCTTATAATAGAGTTTTCAATAATACTTTAGTATAAGTGGAAAAATGTATTACGAAAAGTGTCATGACTTATGATAACACAGCTTTCCTTAATGCTTCAAAAAGTATTATGATAACTGTTTTATAATACTTTTTTTGTATTATAATAAGTATTTTTTCTTGTAGTGTCAACCACCTTTTGCAACGACCAGGTGAATTTTTTTAGGTATTTCAACTCGTTGTTCATAGCGGAGCTTATATATATCTGGTTGGGCCTCAGAGCATGGTGGATGAGGTTGAAGCCGTTTTCAGGAGTATTGCCGATCAGAATACGTGGGACGAAATAAAAGATGATCTAATAAAGAAGAACTAATGACGCGGACAACTACGATTATTGATATTCATGCATATATATATAACTATCACAGTTTTAGTTAATTAGCATGAGCGTGGGAATAAATAATTTATCATAATCTTTACAATATTACGATATTGAGGAAAATAAAAGATATTTAAGTACGTCTTGTTGTATAATTAATTAAGGTTTTGTATACGTTTGTTTGTTGAATAATAATGAAGACAGAGCTTTTAGACTATTTTTTATTATCAATTAATCTAGATCTCTCTATCTTTGTACTTGATGAAATGCATTCAAAACCCAATTTCTCTTTCCAATTGTTCGTGTGTGTTAGAACTGTGTAGCTCATGTTAGTTACGTTCTGTTATAACCGAATTATACCGCTGATGTCATCAGTCGGTTTATGTAACAACCTCTCCTTTCTGTGTAATATATTCATATATATAGTGAACACTTCAGCTTCTTCATCACATTGATGAGAAGCATAATTCATTTACTCACGATTCTCTTCATTTACTGATTCATTTTCTCTCTCAATTTATCAAAGCTTCTCAGCTCTCACATGGTATCAGTCGACTCCGCAATGGCTACCGATGGCTCCAACAATACTGTCGCTCAAGCTGATGCTCCACCTGTTCCACCACCGCCAATGGTAGCTCCGGCGATCGATCCTGTTGGCCTACCCAACAATCATCTCCTTCCGCTTCATCTCCGTCTGGATCGGACGAATTATTCCTACTGGCGCGCTCTAGTTCTCGCAGCTGCCAGAGCTTACAATGTTGATGCCTATATTCTTGGCACTTCACCTCCTCCGCTAATGAATCTTGCAGGTAACATTCCTAATCCAGCATATCTTCAATGGAGTAGACTAGATCAGTTTCTGATGCACTGGTTAATGAATTCGGTCTCTGATGTTATGCTTGGACATGTTATTCACTGCCGCACCTCTGCCGAGATCTGGAACGTCTTCGCTAGTCTGTTCGTCACCAGATCTAAGGCTCGTGTGCTTCAGATTCGTGGATTGCTCCAATCGATGAAGAAAGGATCGTCCTCCGTGGATGAATATATCCTACAAATGAAGCAATATGCTGATATTCTCACTCAAGCAGGTGAACCAATCAGTGATGATAGCCTCTGTCTCTATATACTCGGCGGCCTTGGACCTGAGTTTGAGGCAACGGTGGTTAATCTCACCAACAGATCTGAGCATCTTAGCATTCAAGAACTTCAATTCAGTTTACACAGCCAGGAGATGCGTCTTCAACAGCAACTGGCTAATTCTTCTGTGGACACTATTCAAGCTAATCTGTCTCTTCGTGGATCTGGACGTTCGTTCAATCGTGGATCTCGGCCTCCTTCGCGTGGTGGCAGATCTAATTATAATGGACGGAATCCTGGCCGATCTCGCCTTATCTGTCAAGTTTGTGGTCGCCATGGTCATTCGGCCATCAAATGTTATCATCGCTATGACTCCAATTACAGTTCTGATCCACCTTCACCTTCCACAACCACTGCCAATAACACTGAGAGTCCCCAGGCCTTTATTACTGAATCGAATGCTAATGACTCCAACACAAATGCTTGGTATCTGGATACTGGTGCTACGAACCACATGGCCACTGATCCTGCATTGCTTTCTCAAAAGGTTGACTACAAAGGGAAAGCAAAGGTTCTTGTAGGTAATGGCTCTTCTATACCTATACTACATACTGGATGCAATTCATTACATACTTTTGATCGCAACAAATCATTAATCCTAAAGGATATTTTGCATGTTCCAAGTCTAACGAAAAATCTGTTGAGTATATCTCAGTTTACTGTTGACAATAATGTGGTTTTGGAGTTTGATTCCTCCTGTTGCCTCATTAAGGACAAGATTTCGAGGCAGGTCCTTCTTAGGGGCACTCTTCGTGAAGGTCTTTATCAACTCCAGCTATCTGATCATGTCTCTTCCTCGAATAAAAGCTCTGGTGACTTGATAAATAAGGTGGCGTATAACTGTACCACAGATAGCAATCCTGTACCTTCCGGGAGCAATGTTGCTGCTGTTTGGCACCAAAGACTTGGACACCCCTCTTTACCTGTTTTAACCAAGGCACTGTCTCTTATTTCACCTTCAAGCAAATGTAATACAATCAGTTTTTGTGATGCTTGCCAAATAGGCAAGATGCATCAATTTTCTTTCAAACCGACTAGCAATAAAACTACTTCTCCTTTTGAGCTTGTTCACAGTGATGTTTGGGGTCCATCGTTTTATCCTTCCATGCATGGCTATAAATACTATCTCAGCTTTGTGGATGATTACTCTAACTATGTTTGGCTTTTTCCAATGCAAGCTAAATCTGAAGTGTGCAATCTGTTCAAATATTTTAATGCTTACGTTGAACGAAAATTTGAGGTGAAAATTAAGAGTATTCAGACAGATTTAGGTGCTGAGTTCAAACCATTATACATGTTGTTTCAACAACTTGGTATTGAACGTAGAAACTCTTGTCCCCATACTCATCAACAGATGGGTCGAGTGGAACGCAAGCATCGACACGTGGTTGATACTGGCCTCACTATGTTAGCTCAAGCTCATATTCCCTTATCATTTTGGTGGGAAGCGTTTACATCAGCTTCCTATCTGATCAATCGCCTGCCCACACCTCAGCTTGAGTTCTTGTCTCCATTTGAGGTTCTTCATCACATTCCACCTGACTACTCAATGCTCAAGGTATTTGGCTCTTCATGCTTTCCTTTATTACGTCCGTATAATGATCATAAGGTTGCATTTAGATCTGCCAAATGTGTCTTTATTGGATATTGTTTAAATCAGAAGGGGTATCGATGTCTTCATCCCAGTGGGAAAGTTTATACATCACGGAGTGTTCGGTTCAATGAACTTGAATTCCCATATCCTTCCTTATTTTCCACAAACCCAGCTCCTACCCCACCTGTAAACCATTATATCCATGTTGATGCTTATAAACTCCCTGTACCCGACCCTCCTATACCACCTTTACCAGATGTACCTCCTTTATCTCCAATTTCTAACTCATCCTCGACTTCTCCCAGCTTATCCCCAACTTCCTTGACCCTATCATCCTCTTCTTCTTCTTCTTCTTCTTCCATACCCTCTCTTATATTACCTCCAAACCAAATACCTATTGACCACCTCGAAATACATCTTCCCATTCCACCTGATAATACCAACACTCACTCCATGATTACGAGGTCCAAACATGGCATTCATAAACCTCGTGTTTTTCATGCGGAGCTTTCCCCCGATGATACTCCTGCTACAGCTAAACATGCTTTAGCTCTTCCTCACTGGCATGCTGCCATGCAAAGTGAGTTTGATGCCTTACAATGTAATCAAACATGGACGTTGGTACCTCCGCCTCCTGACACTCCGATTGTTTCTAACAAGTGGATATTTCGCATAAAGCAGAATGCGGATGATTCTCTCAATCGTTAGAAAGCCAGACTTGTTGCTCGTGGGTTTGAACAAACCGAGGGCCGTGATTATTTCAAGACGTACAGTCCCGTAGTTAAGCCATGCACGATTCGTACCATCTTTTCTCTTGCTACTATGTTTCGCTGGGATGTTCAGCATGTTGACGTCAATAACGCCTTCCTCAATGGTGATTTGCATGAGACAGTCTATATGGTTTAGCCCAAAGGGTTCGTCAACTCTCAGTTTCCTGATCACGTTTGCAAACTTCGTAAAGCACTCTACGGTCTGAAACAGGCGCCACGTGCTTGGTTCGAAAAACTTAAGGACAGCCTGCTTCATTGGGGTTTTGCTCACTCGAAATCTGACTCCAGCCTATTTATCTCTCACAAGAATGGTCGTCTATTATTGCTTCTTATTTACGTGGATGACATTCTCATCACTGGACATAATCCTGATGATATTCAGAGTCTTATTCGCATGTTGCATCAGAAGTTTGCTCTCAAAGTGCTCGAACCTGTTACTTTCTTTCTTGGCTTCGAAGTTCACAAGGATAGCACTGGCCTCTACATTAATCAACGCAAGTATATCGTTGATCTTCTTACGCGCACCAACATGCTTGAAGCCAAAGCTCAACCAACCCCGATGTGTCCTAGCACCAAACTTAGTTCTCAGTCTAGTGAACCATTGGAGAATTCGTTTCTCTATCGCAACACTATTGGAGCATTACAGTATCTTACGTTGACCAGGCCTGATATTGCCTTTTCTGTCAACAAATTAAGCCAATACCTCAAATCTCCTACCACTGCTCATTGGGCTGATGCAAGCGCATATTACGTTACCTAGTTGGTACATCGTCGCTTGGTCTCCAATTTACGCCTTCTTCAGTCTTGGATCCTCAGGCTTTTACGGATGCAGACTGGGCAGGGTGCTTAGACGATCGGAAATCCACTTCTGGTTTTTGCATTTATCTTGGTGGCAACCTCATCAGCTGGTCCTCCAAGAAACAACCAGTGATTGCTCGTTCCAGCACCGAAGCTGAGTATCGATCTCTTGCGCTTGCCACGGCTGAGATCATTTGGTTGCAGTCTCTTCTCTCTGAACTGCATTTGTCTATCTCCTCCACTCCGATCATCTGGTGTGATAATGTTAGTGCTCGATCTCTTGCTTCTAATCCTGTTTTGCATGCACGGACTAAGCATATCGAGATAGACTTGCATTTCGTGCGCGATCGTGTGCTTGCTAAGCTTCTTGAAGTACGCTATATTGATTCTCCATATCAAATAGCCGATTTTTTTACTAAGCCTTTACACATTACTCAGTTCTTGTTCTTATTAGACAAGTTAGCTCTTTCTCAACCGAGTGTAACTTGAGGGGGGGTGTTAGAACTGTGTAGCTCATGTTAGTTACGTTCTGTTATAACCGAATTATACCGCTGATGTCATCAGTCGGTTTATGTAACAACCTCTCCTTTCTGTGTAATATATTCATATATATAGTGAACACTTCAGCTTCTTCATCACATTGATGAGAAGCATAATTCATTTACTCACGATTCTCTTCATTTACTGATTCATTTTCTCTCTCAGTTTATCAAAGCTTCTCAGCTCTCACAGTGTGTATGTCACCCCAGTTAGATTGCCAATTTTCAATCTACATATAGTGATTAATTAATGCTAAAGGGAAAATGGCCATGTGATGTACTTTTATTGGTGCAATTCAATATTAGCTAAGCCTCAAATATTTCAATTTAATAAATAATATTAGATACCACTAATTAGTCTTAAGTACCCTTCATATGATATTGAGTACCTTATATAACATGATGAGTGTTGTTATCACAAATCTCTTATCCATATATAAACAGCTACACCAACATATAAATATACACATAATTTGATTTTAATAAGATAAATAGAGAGGTCATAGACTTATTTAATTTCCACGCTAGCAGGGCCGGCTACAAGAAAAAAATCAGGAGAGACGAAGACTATAGTAACATCAACATTTATGATACTATTATGAGAAGTTATTTAAAAATTAAAATGACATCTTTCTTCATTATCCAGTCAAGTTGACACGTACCTATCCCATGCAAAACACATATTCACTAGGAGACAAAACCCCATTAAATCTATAAGAATTAATAACTCCTCTAAATTTCTGATCATGGTGTTCTAAGCATGTATAATATAATAAACCGTTTTTTGTGAAATTAATGAAAGTAATAATTTTATATAATTAATTGATTATACTTGGTTGTTGTGTACTTTTTATACAAAGGGTAATATACTTGCACACACAAATTATATACAAATACTAAATGATAAATTACTTCAACTAATCATATTTATTTATTTATGAAGAGTCTCACTAAGTAATAATTTGTCACGTAGTATATCTGTGTAATTAATTTGTTTGGACACATATTATTATTGTTAAATAAATATCATAAAATGTCATGTTTATCAAACAATTTAGCAACTTTATTGTCTTATATATATATAAATAAAAGTTGATTAATTTTTTATAATATTTTTACCGAAAGTATACAATGAATGACCAAAAATGTTTGTTTATCAATTTCTCATAAGACAATAATCCTATGCAAAGTACGTTTGTTAGAAAACATCGGATAATAAAAAAAAAATAGAGGGACATCCCGTGGGTGGAGGATGAGGACTTCGCAGCAGTGGATGGAGAAAAAGAAAAGAGAATAGGGGAGGAAGAATGGGCCTCGAGTTAAAGATATATTTTGTGAGGCTTTTTCCAACGTATTTTGCTATACCAGCAAAAGCTAAAAATACATCGGTAAAAATCTCTACTTATAAAATAAATGGAAATACAGCGTTTTGTGTACAACACAATTTAGGCGGCCCAATAAATTACATCGGAAAAAGAAAAAAATAACTACTGAAAATAATGTCAACAGCATAAATGTGAATAGTGAATGATATAAAGATGAACCTACATTCTTGCTAACCAAACTAAACAGATTTTCTACCTCGATGATCTACTTAGATGTCGAGCTTGGAAAATTGTCGAAGAATTAAGCTTTTGTGATTAAAGAGAGTTTTTTCTATCTATGCACATGATGAAAGACATTTAATTATTATAGTTACTACAATTTATCAACATCATATAAATATATATATATATATATATTATATAAATCGTTGTATGAATAAAATGGCTATGAGATGGAAATTCTTAGTTTAATGGAAACCACGTATTTCTGTTAGCCAAAATCATACAGACATGTCTGATAATCCATGTCAATTGAATCTTGTAATCTCTCTGTTCTCTCCTTATTCATCAATGCTAATAAATGAAAGCCTTTTCTGCAAACAAACTGACAGAGCCTTTTCTCTGTTCTCAAATTTAATTCAAGAATATGCACAAATTCATCTCAACAATTAAGCTTCACATATAAATCATATTTTTTTCTTCTTTAACTAACGTTTCCTACGCTATGCTCAGAAGCCTTGCCTCTGCTGTGGCATTTTCTCTGTTCGTTGAAACATTTCAGCAACTCGTTTTCTCTGCAGTTTCATAATATATAAATATATATTTATTACTTGGAATTACATGTTTTATTGAACCATAGAGTAGAGTAGTGAGTAGTGTTCATTAGATTCTGAGTTAGGTTTTCTTATTCATTAAATTTTGTTATTGTAGTTGTGGTGTAAAGTGAAATTTAGAGAAATATGGGTCATGATAATTTTGTTTTTCTTTATAAATATGTGTATATATATATATATATCATTGTAACTAGGATTGTTTATGTAACTTGGAATAAATAGGATAAATGCTTTGATCAGGCTTAGAAGATGCTCACAAGATGAAAACTATACTGAAGTGGCTCACAACTATTTTATTATAAAGTGTATTTTATAATATTTTTTATTAAAAAAAATTATGAGTTGGACCATTAAAATTGCAACGTGTGTTGGCTTACTTAACGAATATGATAGAATGTGTATCAATAGAATTGCACAATTTGGTCTTTTAGATATATATATTTTTGTCGCCAATTTTTAAATTTGGGTATTTATGTTGCAATTATTCTAATGTACACTAAAATCTTTATATAAAAATAGTTTGGGATCAAACTAATTGTATTATAATTGAGAGGTTATAACTAAATAGAGTTATTGGTACAAAAATAATTTCAAACACCTAAAATTATCAACTTTAACAACAACTCCTTAATAACTATTACATATATAAAACTAATTCAATTAGTTCAAATGTGTAATAAATCTTTGATTTTTTCCTTTGAGTACAAATAAATGGCATTATATATATATATATTTATTTGAATGTATACATAATTATTAGTATATAGAGATGTATTTTCTTAATTAGAATTTTCCAAACAATGCTTTTTCTTCCAATCAAACAGATAAATAATTAATGATATATAATAAGCAAGAAATGACAAAAAAGTTTTTGTTGATTGAACTTTTTAGACAAGCATTGAATGACAAGTAACTAAGCAATATAACTAATTTAGTAGTAACGACTAGTTAAAGAGAAAATGATAAGCAGTTGCTTTTATTGGCCGAACGAAGGCTCCTCTCTTGAAACGACCATATTGACTCAATAGTTGAAACTATTGTAAAAATGAGTACAAATACACCAACAACAGTGGAGCTGCCAGTCCAAAGATCCTTAAAGTAAACCCTAATGAGAGTTGCCTTAGCACGGTTATACCAACGCTCGTAAAATTCGTTAAGTTCATCGCACTGCTCAGCATAGATGAAATTTTCTAAGTACATATTTTTGCCAATTTTGTTGATCATCTCTGCTACCTCCATGTTACTCCCAAGACTATGTTTAATGACCTTTTTCTCAACCAAAAAATCAACGTCCTGCTCAGTGTCTACGAGTGCACTCATTAGATACATGTAGCTGCATATATGGGTGGCACAGTTCGGACCAGGCTGGTACTGCTCCATTGCCATTACGTTTCGAAGAATGTATTCTGTGTCATCGCGTATGGTGAACAAAGGAAGCTGAAGCTCGAGAGAGCCAAGGCATGGTATGAACTTACAGCGCCGTCCCATTCGCAAAACCTCGACATTCAACAGTGGTGTCGAGTCTTTCTGTGGTGGCGGCGGGGCAAAGTTCACACCAGCTTTGTCTAGCTTCGTCGCGGTGTAAAGATGCTTGAGTTTGCCAGGACTGAAATCTTCTTTTGGGAGCCAAGACCTTCTGTGCAAGTCAGTGAAGTGTTTGATGCCATTTTCGTCTAGTAATAAGTTGCTTGAAGGGATTTGAAGACCAAAGAAATTCATGGAAAGCTCAAGAAATGTTGTGGGAGTGGATTTGGAGAAAGCATAAAGCTTGTTAAGAGTAGAGAATGGAATCTGATTCTCGAGCATTATTAAGTCCATCTTTATTCTATTGAAAAGCAACGGAGTTCTCATTATGAAATCTTCTTTTTGATCATAGCACGAAAAGAACTCAAAAATGAAACAAGCATCTACGAGAATAATATTTACAAACTCATTGAGATCAAGTTCTATGGGACCAGCATAGTTAGACTTTACCATGTCTTCAAAATTTTCAAGAATGAAGTTTTAGAGTTCCTCTTTGCTCTTCTTAGTGCGTTCGAGAAACTTTTTGAGATAATGTTTCTCCTTGTGAGATTGCATTCCCTTCAAGCTTTTATGACCATGGTGAAAAGGAACAATGGAAACTAGATGAGGAGTGTAAGCCTTTTCATCTAAGTATCTTAGTATATTTGGGACTCTAAAGATTATGGGACCACTGGACCAGTTGTCCAATTCTTGAATTTCGATGGTAACTGATTCCTGGCAAAAAAAAATAATCGAGAAGATAATAATTATTAACTATTGTTATTCATTATATATTAGAATAAACTAAAATTAGTTTTCTATTGCTATTCATTCAGAAATATACCTATGGAGTAATAATTATCTTAATATAAAAAATAAGCATACTATCTTATATATATACAAAAAAAATTTAGATAAAATAAAATAGTTATTTGAGTTTGGAGCCAATGATTTATTCTTTAAAGTTGCTATTAAATCTTTAAATTTGTGAGTGAGTAACTCGACAACACACGAACACGTTGTTGAAGCCAAAGTATTTATGAATTCTCAAACATATTTAGAGATTATCTTTAGGATTATCTTCTTCTTCTTGTCTAGTTTTTTTTTTTAAATTATCATATCTTTTTCAATGTTTATATATTGAATTTGACATTTATTTATAACTTTATTATTTACACTGCTAAAAATAATATTAAAAACTTTGATATTATATAAATACATACATTACAGCTACATCTTTTTGTTATGTTTTTTATATTAATTATAAACATATTTAAATTTAAACGTGTATATTTATAATATTTTATAGATATATTTCTTTTAATTTATAACTTTTTTATAGTAATAAAAATAATTGGTATATTACTAGAGAAATTTTAATGTGTAGATGAACACAAACTTGTTCTCTAACTTACAAAAACTTCATTTACATACTTCAGCTTAATTATATTCAATACTATACCTTGTCAAATATTCACATATGTATTGTTAAAAAGGCTGTAATATATATATATATATATCTAAAAATATAAAAATAAAAAACCACGTTGGAGAGCAATTTTTTCTCCCAATAAATATATATCACTGAAAAGTAAAATAATCAAAATATTTTTGTAATATGAGAAAACCCTTAATTGAAACTGTACCTCTGTATTATTTGTCAATATTTTATTGGGCTGGGGCTTGGAACAAGAAGAACTGGAAGCTTTTCTCTCTTCCATGGCGTCCAAATGAAGACACAAATTCTGCCCCAAAACACTATATTTATTAATAAAGGGAAAAATTAAGCTATATATACTGAATAATAAATTATCTCTCTCAGGCCTTTGGCATTATATAAATATTTATTCACCCATATATCTATCCACCACACAAAAAAAATATAATTTTAAATAATTAAAATATAAAATTAACTTTTCGAGAAACATGGCAGCACTTTTTCACAACATATATATGATATGCACTAATAAAGAGGGAAAAAAATTATTTATTCAACAGAATTTTTTTCAAGTGGTTTTTTTCTTCATGAGAATAAAGACAGAATAATAATAATCAAGTATTAATTTCAAGGACAAAATTATCTAAGGTCACTATTAGTTGCTGTATATATTCAACTACAAAAATAACATGTTTTGTATGTGATGCTATATTGGTGACATAATATAGTGAGGTAAGATAAGAATTTTGACTATTATATTTACTTTAAGGAAAACGAATAATGCAAGCTAGCAATATTCTCTTGATTAAAGGTATATTCTCCATATAAGAAGATAAAGCAAAAGAGGAGGTTCCACAGTCCACTATGCAAAAAAGTCTTATTACCATTTAAAGCATATTTTCCAATATTATATGAGCCATTATATATATATATATATATATGCTACAAAAGCTATTGGTTTCGATGCCCCTTCAAAAAAAGAACAATGTTAGTGGGAATAAAGTTCTTTATAACTTTCCAAATTAAGTATCTAATTTTGGGTGTGCCACGAGAATTACTATAGAGTTAAGACTTGAGAAAAGGAAAGAATATGAGAGAAAACTTGCTTTTTGCTTACTGCTGTATATTACTCTATTTGCTCAACGGATACATATTACAGAGTATACATTTGGTATATATAATGTACAGAGGATCATTCTAGAATACAAAAAGGCACAATTACAAGGTACAGAGTATCCCACATTCTAAGGGAAATAATAACAGAAAGTGTACTGGGCAAGGACAATGATTAGCTGTCACAGAGTTCATCATGGGGGTGATCATTCAATTCTGTTATTCCATTATTTTCAACATGCCCCCTCAAGCTGTGCTGTGAAGAGTGTATGACAGCAAGCTTGCTTTTGAGATAATGGAATTGAAAGATGCTGAGAGACTTGGTGAGTATGTCGGCAATTTGTTCCTCTGTTGGTACATATCTAACTTCCACTTCTTTGTTTAGAACTTTATCCCTGATGAAGTGAACATCAAGTTCTATGTGCTTGGTTCTTGAATGAAAGACTGGGTTTGATGCGAGTTGCCGAGCTCCAGAGTTGTCACACCAAATTATGGCTGGTTCCTTGCTCTTCAGTCCTATTTCAGCTAGGAGTGATCTCAGCCAAACTACTTCAGTACAGGCTTGGGCAAGTGCTCTGTATTCAGCTTCAGTGCTGGAGCGAGCCACTGACTTTTGCTTGCGTGAGCTCCAGCTAACCAGGTTGTTGCCGAGGTAAATGCAATACCCTGTTGTAGATTTTCTGTCATCCAACGAGCTGGCCCAGTCAGAGTCACAAAAGCCTTGGACAGTCATGTTGGAGGACTTTGCAAAGAATATGCCT
Organism: Humulus lupulus; assembly: GCF_963169125.1. Lineage (NCBI taxonomy): Eukaryota > Viridiplantae > Streptophyta > Magnoliopsida > Rosales > Cannabaceae > Humulus > Humulus lupulus. The sequence goes on from NC_084798.1 coordinate 7,986,536, forward strand.
TCACCAATTGAGCCACTGAGATACCGAAGAATTTTCTTGCATGCATACCAATGATTTTGTGTTGGAGCTTGTAAGAATTGGCTGAGTTTGTTCACTGAAAAAGCTATGTCCGGTCTGCTGAGTGTGAGATATTGGAGTGCCCCGATGACACTTCGATAGAGAGTTGGATGTTCAAATAAATCACTGTCTTGAAGGCTCAGCTTGTTATTCTGGTTCATAGGCGTGGGACAGGTCTTGGCATTGATCATATTGGTTTTTGCAAGGAGATCCATTGTATATTTGGTTTGAAATAAGTGAATACCATGTTGCCCCCTACTTATCTCAAAACCCAGGAAGTATGTAACGGAGCCCAAGGACTTGAGTGCGAAGGAGTCTTGAAGTTTGGCAATGATGGCATGCACATGAGCAGCATTGTTTCCGGTTAATAGTATATCATCGACATAGACGAGGACAAAGAGAAGAGCATCATCTTTGCTGAAGAAAAAAAGAGATGAATCAGCCACTGAGTTCAGAAATCCAAGAGACAGCAGAGTAGTTTTCAGTTTCTCGAACCATGCTCGGGGAGACTGTTTAAGGCCATATAAAGCCTTGTGAAGTTTGCATACAGCAGTGGGATGTCGATTGTCAACAAAACCAGCAGGTTGTTCCATGAACACTTCTTCATCAAGCATACCGTTAAGAAAGGCATTATTGATATCCACTTGTTGGATATCCCAATTGTTCATGACAGCCAAAGAGAGAATGATGCGGATAGTGGAAGGCTTGACAACGGGGCTGAATGTTTCGAAAAAGTCGATGCCAGGCTGCTGTTGGAAACCTTTCGCAACTAGGCGAGCTTTAAACCGATTCACAGTGCCATCCGAGTTATACTTCACACGGAGAACCCACTTATTGTCGACAATGTGCATATCAGAATGCCGAGATACAAGTGTCCAGGTATGGTTTTGAAGTAGAGCATTATACTCGTCAACCATCGCAGCTTTCCAATGAGGAGTTGCAAGAGCTTGTTCTATGGTATCGGGAATGAGAACTTCATGGGATGTTGGTGTGGGTGAAATTTGGGAGGTGGTGAGAAGAAGTTTTGGTTTGAATATACCGGCCTTTGATCGAGTGATCATTTGATGAGTTGGTGCGGTCGATTTGGGCAGAGGAGGCTCGGGTTGAGGAGTGTTAGGGGAAGGTGATGAATCTGAGCTGGAGAAGGGAAGGTGAACTTCAAGTGGTAAGGTTGAATATGAGTTGACAGAGTTTGGAGATTTACCTGGACTGTTGCACATTGTTGGATTGACCATGGAGGCAGGAGATAGCTGGGAGTCAGCAGCTTGACAATGGTCTATATCATCTTCATGTTGCTGTGGAATTGGCTGAGCATGGGAATTGAAAGGAAACCAGTGACTATATTGAAACATGTTAGAAGAAGTGTTAGACTCACTGTTTTTAAAATGAGAGGTATTGAAACCAGTTGAGAAAGGAAAGTCTTGTTCATTAAAAGACACACTTTGGACAATGTATATACGGCTTGATGGGTGCAAACACTTGTATCCTTTGTGGTTTGGACTGTATCCGAGAAATACACACTTGGTGGACCTAAAATCAAGCTTGTGTTGGTTGTATGCTCGGAGGTGTGGGAAACACGCGCAACCAAAAACTTTTAGAAAGCGAAGGTCTGGTTTTACTCTAAAAAGAACTTCTATTGGAGATTGATGGTTTAAGGTTGGCGTTGAGAGATGATTTATAAGAAAGGTTGCAGTACTGAAGGATTCCCACCAATATTGAAGAGGCATGGATGCTTGGACGAGTAGGGTGAGCCCCATTTCAACTATGTGGCGATGTTTTCTTTCAGACTTTCCGTTTTGAGGATGTGTGTGTGGACATGGATGTCTAAAATGGATTCCTATTGCTTTGAGAAATGGAGCTAGGCTGCGGTATTCACCACCCCAGTCCGAATGGAGCGTTTTGATTGTTGTTTCAAATTTTCTTTCAACAAATTTTTGAAAGTTGAGGAAGATTTCTTTGACATCTGACTTGAGTTTTAAGGGATATATCCAGGTAAAATTACTGAATTCATCAACAAAGTGCACATAATATCTGTATCCATCTTTGGATAAAATGGGTGAGGGGCCCCATACATCGGAATGAATGATTTCTAGAGGCTTTTGGGCAGTTTTTATGCTTGAGTGATAATGTGTGTGTTTAGATTTTCCAATATGGCAGGCATCACAAAATTTTAATGAGCTGTTGGAAGGGACTTTTTCATTGCCTAGCATATGTTTCATGACATTTAGACTGGGATGCCCAAGTTTCATATGCCAAAGATTGATATCATTAACATTTTTTGATTCAACAAGCATGGTTTGGGCTAAATGAGTATGCTCATTTGCTTGACTCTTACATTTTGACTCTGAGACAGAACTCTTCTTGGAATGAAAAAACTTGGAAACAGACAGACATTGACTCGATGTGGAGACTGCAATTCCTGGCCGTGGCATAGGCAACTGAAGTTGATATAAACCATTGTTAAGCGCACCCCGAGCTAGCTCCCTCCTCAAAGCCAGATCCTTGATAATACAGCAGTCAGAATAAAACTCAGCATAGACAGGATTATCTTTTGTTAACTGAGATATAGACAGCAAGTTTTTGGTTATTTGGGGTACACATAGAACATTATTAAGCAGTAAGGAAGATTTAGAGCTATGCAACTTTAAGGTACCAATTTCAGTGATTGAAAGAGGCTGTCCATTACCAATTAGCAGCTGAGTTTTACCTTTGTTGTCAACCTTGTTTTGCAGGTTCTTGCTGTCAGAAATGATATGGTTTGTTGCCCCGCTATCTATGTACCAAGAGTTGTCTTGGTGTGGATCTGGTGCAGCAGAGGAGTAGTAGGCATTTTGGTCTTGGCCAGAATGTTGTTGTCCCGAGGCAGGGTTGGTGTTATTTGAATGTGGAGCAGGAATCTGAAAATTGATGTCAAAGCGATGATAGCATTTTGATACTACATGTCCAACCCGATTGCAAAGCTGGCAGACTGGTCTATTTCCTCGACCCCCTCGACCACGTCCTCGGCCTCTTGGAGAGTAGCCTCGCCCTGAGAAATTATTGTTGTAATTGGCAAAGTTTCCAGTTGTGTTGGGGGGCCTGCGAGACTGAGTTGCAAGATTTGCGCTTGAAACATTTAGGTCATTCGAGATAGGAGTATTCATCTGTTCCAGGCGCATTTCTTGGCTTTGCAAGAGAAACTGAACTTCCTGCATAGTGATTGGGTCAGAACGAGAGGTAAGAGTAATGACAACTGGGTCATAATCATGACCTAAGCCTCCAAGTATGTAGAGAATCAGCTCCTCATCTGAGATAAGCTGCCCAGCTGCAGACAAGTTTTCAGCAAGACCTGTCATCTTCATCATGTAATCATGTATGGATAGACTTCCTTTTTTGAGAGTTTGAAGTTGAAACCTTAGTTGTAATGTTCTAGCTTTTGACTGAGTTGTGAAAAGAAGCTCGAGAGTATGCCATACCTCAAAGGAAGTGGTGCATCTTACCACATGGCCAAACATGGTTTCGGATATGGAGTTGAGCAGCCAACTCATGATGGATTGATCTGTTCTTCTCCAAAGGGCATAACCTACATTAAGCTGCCTGGTTTCTCCTGGAATGGTGCCACCAACTGTGTTGTCAACGAACTGAGGAGGACAGGGCTTTGTTCCGAGTACAAAACCTTCAAGGTCATGAGCACGCAATGCAGGCAGAGCTTGAGATTTCCAGAATGTGTAGTTGCCTCGATCGAGCTTTAGTGTGAGAGCAGCAAGTCCTTGGAAGATGGGAGCTGAAGGAGCAGCAGCAGGTGGTGCTACTGGAACCGGAGCAACTGGAGTGGCAGAACCTTCGATGGTTGCACTGGAGTCAGCCATGGACGAACCTGGGCTCTTGATACCAAGTTAAGACTTGAGAAAAGGAAAGAATATGAGAGAAAACTTGCTTTTTGCTTACTGCTGTATATTACTCTATTTGCTCAACGGATACATATTACAGAGTATACATTTGGTATATATAATGTACAGAGGATCATTCTAGAATACAAAAAGGCACAATTACAAGGTACAGAGTATCCCACATTCTAAGGGAAATAATAACAGAAAGTGTACTGGGCAAGGACAATGATTAGCTGTCACAGAGTTCATCATGGGGGTGATCATTCAATTCTGTTATTCCATTATTTTCAACATATAGAAATTTTTAACATGTTCTTCATGGCCATTTCTTCTAAGATCTCATTTATTTGTCTATCCCCTAAAAAATCAACTTCCCTCGAGTTCAGATATTTACCTCTTGCCTTATACAAAATTCCAAACAGTAGTTTGTATCCTAAATTGATGGCAAATCCCTCGTTAATCTGCACCCTACGGAATTTATCATGGTCAATCTAGTCAAAATAACTTACTCTCCTACCCTCGTACTTTTTATTTCTAAATGGAGTAAAGATTTGATAGTAAAAATGTTGGTATTCCTCGTTTCAGTAAGGGGCAGAGTACACAGCTTATAAAGTCCCTATCGTAGGGACCAATACAAGGGAGAAGAGACACATGTCCAACACTAGAAACATCTATAGCTAATCACATCAGAATATGACTAAAATACATTATTATAGAGCTAAACTTGATTATTATGGTTTAACAAGATTATATTATCACCTACGCAATATTCCATCAATCTAACAAACAACATAACATCTTTCATTGAGACAATAAATCAAAATCTTTAGTGTTAGCATTAAATTACCATTACGTACAAAAATAAATGGATTCACTTGTGGTGTGTGCACATATATATACAATAAATCGAGGCTATCCCTAATTACAATAAATCACGAGTTCAATGAAAACATAAAAATAGTAAAAAATAAATAAAAAATTATAATTTATTCATTGTTTTCATTAATTTTAGCACACATTAATTTCGCTAATTTAGATAAAGCATGAAAGATATAGACCGAATACTTGTAGAATACAAATCAAAGTAGAAAACTTAATAGTAATTCGCTAATAATAATAATAGAAACTCCAACAATAGTGGAACTGCTAGTCCAAAGATCCTTAGAGTAAATGTTTTTGAGATAGCACGATTGTACGGATTCATATAGAATTGGTTAAGGAGTTGGCAATGGATGTCGTATAGACCATGGAGGATGCAGAATCGAAGACGGACGGGGTCTTTCATTGTTTCGAGCACGGCCTGCAAGCTCTGGGTTATTTCTTCGAGTTACTCTTTGAGCAGCTCAATTATCCGAGTCTCTACAGGCACCTCTCTAACTTGGTTATTCTTTACCCGTGGGGGATTTTGTGAAGAAGCTCCTTGCTAGTTAACTCATGGTTTGCAGTCCTGCTTGAATCTGGCGAGCTCTTTGCTCAGCCATCCAAGTTGCGGTGCTTCCATGAGGTCATCCCCTAGCTCTTCTTGGAGTTTCCACGATAGGTGCAGCTCTCCTGGCTATTTCCTTATTTAGTCGGGTAGCTTCAGCAAGTTGTTCCCTTAGCCGTTGATTCCCTAAGTCCACCATTGGGACATTCCTTATTTGATTATAATAATCTTGTTGGGGTTGTCGCTAGCTCTGCCCAGGATCTCAAAGGGTCGTCGTCAAAGCACTCCCCTCGTCATGAGCTTGTTTGTCATTCATGGGTCGCTTGTCAGTCTGTTTAGGATTCTGATATTCTGGAACTGGGTGTCCACTTCCAGAACTAGGAAAGTTTCCATTGGGGGCGGCCATTGCGATGATGAATTGAGAATTTTAGGGAAGTGTAGTTTGAATTCAAAATACAAAATAATCAGTTAATGAGTAAATATCTAAATAAATTCCTATAAAAGAAGAATAATTTAGTTAAATATTGTTTCTAACACTTTTTCAACGCGCTTTTGAGCTGAACTTCTGTACTCTTCGAGCTAGAACTAAGATTGTCTCTTACTCAAACTAAAAGAACAACAAAGCCTTCGAGTCGATTCTCTATCTCCGAGATGAAGTGATATAACGTTTATTAATATTGTTCTAAACAATAATAATATCAGGAACCGTACAGAATTCAAAATTTGAAAAGTTTATTTAATAAATTTTTTTTACAATTAATAATGATTAATTAAAATTTTCTACATATTTTGTATTAATTTTTTTTTTAATTTTTTAATTAAATAAATAATAAAACTTTGATTCAACATTATTTAATTAAATAATTTAATTTAATTTTTTATTAAATATCATTATCTAATTGAATAATTTAATTTAATTTAATAAAAGTGTTAAAAATTAATAATGATTAATTAAATAAATAATAAATTATTTTAATTTGTTTATTAAATATTATTATCTAATATTAACTATTATTAAAATTTGAATATAGAAATTGAAAATTTTATTTAATAAAAGTTTTACAATTAATAATGATTAATTAAAAATTACTACATATTTTGTAATAATTTATTTTTTAATTTGTTAATTAATTAAATAATAAAAATTTTATTCAACATTATTTAATTAAATAATTTAATTTAATTTTTTATTAAATAACATTATCTAATTGAATAATTTAATTTAATTTAATACAAGTGTTAAAAATTAATAATGATTAATTAAATAGTCAATATTATTAATTAGATAATTTAATAGTTAATATTATCTAATTAATAATATTAACTATTATTAAATTATTTTAATATAGAAATTGAAAATTTTATTTAACAAAAGCTTTTACAATTAATAATGATAAATTAAAAACTTACTACATATATTATAATAATTTATTTTTTCTGTCCCGGTATGCTTGTGATTGATGGTTGTTGACTACAACCATCAACTATAGGGATATCGGCACATAAATGATAAGTTTAAAATATTAATAATAAAATAATGAATGAATTTTTTTTAATTTGAATAAAATTATCTAATAGAACATCATAAAATAACATAAGATATTATAATATTGCATAAGATTTCAAAAATGATAACAAATTTTTTTGTTATCCATTCCTATTCACATTACTAAAACTCACAGACTCTTGTAACACTTTAGATGTCGATTGACAAGATTTGGACAACATTGAGAAATCGTGCTTGTCAAGAATATTGGAATGGTCTACAATCTTTTTTGACGATGGCCTCGGAATATAAGGATTCTGATGGAAGAATTAGGTGTCCGTGTGTCAAATGCATAAATAATAGGCTTGAAATTTTACCTGTTGTCGAAGCACATGTATTTGATTAGGGATTTTATCAAGGTTATGAGATGTGGATTTTATCATGGGGAAGCGAAACTAGATGTTGTTGATGAGGTAGTTGACGATGATGAAGTTGAGGAGATGATTCCCATATTGGAGGACTTCCTCTTACCGACAACTGAGCAAGTAGACAATAATTACGGTGCAAGTCAATATTACGACGAGTTATTTGAGGAGATTGAAGTTGAGTTGTATCCTGGATGTGATTGGATTTCTTCCCTTAACTTCTTAGCTAAGCTATTACATTTGAAAGTTAGAGGGAAGATTCCTAACAACATATTCGATGAATTATTGAAGTTGTTAAAGCTTTCCTTTCCGAAGGAAAATAAAATTCCATCAACGTACTACGAGGCTAAAAAGAGATTGAAGAAATTAGGGTTGGGATACGAGTCGATTCATGTGTGTCAATATGATTGCTGTTTATTTTACAAAGAGCATGCAAACAAAGAGGAATGTCCAGTTTGCGGAACTAGTCGATGGGTTACTTTTGAAAAAACTAAAGGAAAAAAGGTGCCGCATAAGGTGATGCGTTACTTTCCATTGACACCCTGGTTGAGAAGACTATACAGCTCAAGGCTTACAGCGAAGGACATGCTATGGCACCACACTGGGAAATCGAAAGATGATGGAGTGATGCGACACCCGGTGGATGAGACGGCGTGGAAGAACTTTGACGTCAATCATCCTGCTTTTGCAAGTGATCCTAGGAATGTTCATTTAGGCTTAGCTGCTGATGGATTTAATCCATTTGGCAACATGAACCTAGCATACAGCATGTGGCATGTGGTGTTGGCGAACTATAATCTTCCACCTTGGTTATGTATGAAAGACAACAATTTGATGCTGACCATCCTTATTCCTGGTCCAAAATCACCGGGTAAGGACATAGATGTATTTCTAAGACCATTGGTGGATGAGTTGAAGGAGTTGTGGGCTAACGGAGTTGTTATGAGAGATAGTACGACCAACACTATGTTCAAGCTGCGCGCAACACTTTTATGGACAGTCAATGATTTTCCAGCTCGAAGTAGTTTGTCTGGATGGAGTGGTCAGGGATACAAAGCTTGTCCCACATGTAATGAAGACACATCTTCAATTCGAGTGATCGGTAAGACATCTTATGTTGGTCACAGAAGATTCTTGCCCAGTACACATCGAATGAGAAGGGACACTGAGTTCGACGGCCAAATTGAGAGAAGACATCCTCCGAAATGATTTACTTGTGAGGAAATATTAGAACAAGTGAACAACCTTCCACCCCAAGTTCCTGGAAAACACTTGCAGTTTGGAGGTGTGAAACGTAGAAGAGTTGCGGAAGACAGAAATTGGAGGAAAAAAAGCATCTTCTACGAGCTTGATTATTGGTGTACAAACATTTTAAAACATAACATTGATGTCATGCATGTCAAAAAAAATGTGTGATAGTCTCCTCGGCACAATCTTGGTCTAAGGACACCACTAATGCAAGATATGATTTGAAGAAGATGGGAGTAAGGGAATCATTGTGGATTTATGACAATGAGAATGGAAAGTTGATGAAGCCGCATGCTTCTTACATGTTAACTCCTGCTCAGAGACAACAATTTTTTCAATTTATTAAAGAAGTGAAATTTCCAAATGGCTTTTGTTCAAATTTGAAGAAAAAAGTAATCGAGAATGAAACAAATATTATTGGGCTGAAATCCCACGATTGTCATGTTATAATGCAACGATTACTGTCAGTGGGTGTTAGCAAGTTTCTCCCAAAAGATATATCGACCACCATATCTGAACTGTGTAATTTTTTCAGGCAAGTATGTTCGAGGGCTATAAATGTTACAGATATGGAGGAAGCACAAAAAGACCTTGTTCTGATATTGTGCAAGATGGAGTTTATTTTTCCTCCGACTTTTTTTGATATTATGATTCACTTGGTCTTACATTTGCCTGAAGAAGCAATTTTGGGTGGACCGATATTTATGAGGTTGATGTATCCTTTTGAAAGGTACATGAAAAAATTGAAGAACTACGTGGGAAATAAAGCTCTTCCTGAAGGGTCGATAGCTGAAGGCTATGTCGTTGATGAGGCTTTGACATTTTGTTGGATGTATTTCAAAGGGATTGAAACAAAATTTAACCGTCTTGATCGCAATGAAGATGAGGTGTATGTCCCACGACACCTTACTGTGTTTCAATCTCAATGTCGTCCCCTGACAAAGGGAACTCTCAAGCCTCTCGACCTTGCGAATCATGAAATGGCTTAATGGTTCATACTTGACAATTCACCCGAAATTCAAGATTACTTAGAGTAAGTTTATTCCCTTTAAAGTGAAATTTATGTTCATTCCAAATTGTTTTATCTAATATAGTCAAAGCATTCAAATTTACAGTGAACACCTAGTAGAGATCAAAGTGAAATACCCAGATGGTGATCATAATTTTTTACACAAGAAAATTTTTCGCCAGTGGTTTCATAAGAAGGTAAAAATGAGATTATTTTTAAACCCTTATTGTTGTAATGATATTTTTATCATTCTAATATAGGTTTATTAATTTATTTAGATATATGACTTGCACAAACTTGGATCTTTATAGAATGGTGATGAGTTGCTAGCTTTAGCATCTGGGTCAGATCACTTGGCAACCTACTACGAAGGTTGTATAGTTAACGGTGTTCGATTTATCGCTTACGACCGAGATCAAAAGCGCACCACGCAGAATAGTGGAGTGTCTGTTGCGGGAACTGAAGGTTTTAACTATTATGGCACACTTCAAGAAGTACTGGTGTTATCTTTCACTGATGCATATTCAGTTGCATTGTTTAGGTGTAAATGGTTTAACACTGATCCAAGCAAGAAGAAAACAATCACTGAAAATAATATTACCAGTATAAACGTCAGTAGCGAATGGTACAAACACTGTCGCCCCTAATAATTCCCAAAGTCGCCGCTAATGTCTATTAGCGACGAAATGTCGCCGCTGACGTGTCGCCGCTAATATATCGACGCTAATGTAGGTTATTAGCGGCGACATTAATGTCGTCCCTAATAATCAACATTAGCGGCGACAGTTTCGCCGCTAATAAATCGATTGTCGCCACTAATAATCGTAATTTTCAGATCATATTTCGCCTCTGATAATAAAAAGTCGTGTCTAATAATTTAATATTAGCGGCGAAATTGGATATTATTAGCGGTGACTTGAATATTATTAGCGGCGACTGTTATATTATTAGCCGCGGCAGATGTCGCCCCTAATAATTTGATATAATAAAAAAATTTATTAAATTAAAAAATTCAAATAATATTTTTTAATTTATAATATCAAAATAAATATGCAAAAAAAATAATATTAAATTTAAATATGCATAAAATTAATAATTTGTTCAAATTACACAACTAAAACAATATTATCCAAATTAAATATTCATGCAATAATATATTAATTAAAAGTTATTATTTAATACATCTCAACCATCAACGTCATCTGTATTGTCCCCTTCTTCTGGTGCTTGCGGTTTTGGCAGTGGTGGCTGTGGTGCTTGTGGTGTGTGCGGAGGCATCGACCATGGATACTGTGGAGGTAATGACGATCCTCCAGGTCCATATATGTATGGATAAGGATAAGGATATGGCGGTGGTTGAGACAACGATCCACTCATATGAGGAGGCGAGGGTTGGGAAGAAGGTCCACCCATATGAGGATGATAAGTCTGAGGGTACGAAGGCATCGGTCATTGATACATATATGGATTAGCCGAAGGTTGAGATGGAAAATTTGGTGCAGACGTGTCGGGATGGCCTGGTGAAGGCCGAGAAGTTGAAGCTTGAGACGTGTGCTGTGTCTGAGTTTCAGAAGATGAGCCGAGTTTCAGAAGATGAGCCGACATACTTCTCGAAAAACCGTTGATATGTATTCTGTATATCCACGTTTGTTGTTGGACGTTTTTCAGGCGGAAGCTGCTGACACACGTTGTAGAGTCCAAGAACTTTACTTAGCTAATTGTTTAGTAGTATTATAGTATGTTTAGTGTTATCTTTGTTACTATGGATTTTTGGTTCAGACCGGGAATTATTTGGACACTCATAGTAGTACTTATAGATTTTCTAAGTTTAATCTATAGTTTAAGAATATTAAGTATAACCTAAGGTTTGATTAATGTGACTGATATAAAGGATTATATTTATTATATTATAAGGTTTAGACATCAACCAATAGGATTTTAAGCACATGTTATGAATGGTGATTAAGGATTTAAAGATTTTTGAGGATTTAATTTAATAAGGAGTAAAGTTTGAATGTTATAGGGTCAGTCAGCAGCTTTGAATACGTTGAGGGCTTAGTCAAGGCTGTTTACTCCATTCAAACTTAGCTAAAAATGTGTAATTTCGTGTTTAATTATTCAGCGTGTGCCGATATATCGCAGCTATAGGGGGCGATATATCGCAGCACGTAAATACGGAAAACACGAAACGATGCACGGTCGCCTCGGGCATACTGGCCCAGGCGATATATCGCCTACAGGGGGCGATATATCGCCTCCTCCAGTATGTTTTCAAACGTTTTTGAATTCATTTCCTTTCAGCCATTCAAACTCCTTCAACAGTCCAGCATCTTTTGAACGAGTCTTCAGCCTCTGCTGAACGATTATTCAAATGATTTTCACCTAAAAAGCCATTATTTTTATTCAAGTAAAATCAAGATACTTTCATTCCCAAACTCTATAAATAGGACCTAGTACCCAGCCATTATTCACCTTTTGCTCTAAGTTCAGAAGCTGCTAGTGTTAAGTGAGTGTGAGAGTATAAACACCTGGTTTGGGAAAACTATAAGCTTAAACATCATAAGCTTATCAAACACTTTGGGAAGTGAGTTCTATAGTATTTCGATGGAGGTGTAGATTGGTCTTTCAAGTCTTTGAGGTAACCAAAACTCTAGTTCCTTTCTGTATTATGTTATTTTCTTTCTCATAGCCTTCTACTCAATCTCTAACCTTAATCTTCATTTTGGTTAGGGAATCTAAGTTCTTGAGCACATAAGTTTCGGTAAGCATGTTTCTCAAATGGTTTAGTCTTTCCATCTCTTTCATTTCATCTCCTTTCTTTAGACTCACTCTTTCTTATGGTTTTAGGAGGGTTCCAAAAAGTCCCAACTCAGTCCACATATCCCGGTAACTTTGGTAAGGAAAATAGGCTAGAATCAATATGTTATGTGCTTATGTTATCTATATGTTTTATGTTATTAAATGTGTTATGATATGTATATATATGTTTGTAGGCTTGGGAATATGACCCATATGACTAACAAGACCCCAAATGGGTTATGGGCATATGACCTACTTAGCTAGTAGGACCCCACTAATCCCATGGGCATATGCTTGTTTAGTCTATGGGACCCCAAGTAATAATGGCCATTATAATAAGTGTATGTTATATGTATTATGTTAAGTCTTTATGTTTCTTATGAAATTATGTATATGACTATGTGTTAGATTTTCCTTGCTGGGCATTAGGCTCATTCCTTTATGTTTTATGTGCAGGAAAATAAGCTTTAGAGGTGGTAAGATTCGTGACGCTTAGAGGATGTGTATCGATGGTGAATGGAGTCAAGGGGCCGAGCGTTATTCGATTCGAGGATGTAGTCTCATTTTACTTTTTATGGTTTTATGTGTATTTTCCGCACCAATTATGTAATGTCTTTTATTTTAAATCATCTTTTGTTTTTAAAGACAATGAGATCCCATAATCCTTCTTAGTATTCTATTCGGTTGTAAGTAACTCTTATTTTACAAGTTACTAAATAAAATTGTGGTATTTTCGTAAAAATGTAAGTTTATGTATAGTTTTGTTAATGGTCCAAATAGTCTAGATTAGTGGGTCATTACACACGTACTGAAGTTGTTCATTCATGACCTTCACAATGTCAACCAATTCACGTATTTCCTCAGTCGGTTGTTGAGGTGGTGCCTGAGATTGAGATCTTTGAGATGGACGGGTTAACGATTTTACCTTTAATGTGCGGCCAACTCCTCGCTGGTGGCCTCGCCTTTCACCAAGAACTTGACTTAGTATCTTCATTTGATCGACCGAGGAAGAATCATCGGTACCAGATTCAACTATCTGTTGAGTCTCAGCTTCAAGAGTTGACTTTAACTCAACCTGTTTTTAAAAAATATTATAAGACAAAAGAAAAATATAATTATTTGAATTGATAATAAAGTTAAACTTACATAATCTCGTTCAGCATCCTCGTTGACAAAACTCTTATTCTTTTTTTTCAGTGATACTCCTTCCATTCCTCAATGAGGTTCGGGTTCAATTAATAAAGAAAATGAGAATGTTAGAAAACTTATAAATTCATACAACTTAATTAAGTCAATATTTTCACTTACTTTTTCTAGACGAGTGGCCGCTAATGATTTCGTTCCTTGTGTTATAGAGTACTTCATTTGGTCTCGATTTATTTTGTTCTTCACTGAGCGTGCAATAAACTCTGGACTCCTGAAAAACTCACAAATTTGTTTCCACTCATCGGCGTTGACATCTTTAGGTGGATTCTTTAGGACCTCATCCCAATCATCTGGTCCTTTGTAGAACTTTTTGAAGTGGGTGTGCCGCTTACTTTTCCTATCTCGGTATCTCTCAGACATCTCAGCATCGATACTGTCAATGAGAGTGGTATAATCTGGTTACCCATCTATTTGATAAATGTGCTACAAAAGCACATATGGGAAGTGGATGTCCTGCTTCTCGCCTTCTGTCATCTAAATTTTTCCCAGCGGCAGGCCCACGACCTTTTCTCTTTAGTGGAGCCACTGTATTTTTTTTAAATAAGTGCATCATATAACTTGGTAAGTTGTATAATAAAGTCTAATTAGAAATCAATTTTAAAATACCTGACTCGCAACTGGAGGGGATCGTAGTAGGATTCGGTGGATCTTGACCACCACCATCTCCGCCATGGTATGAAGATACATCTGCTGACATCTTTAAACTAAATATAACCAAATTTGTTTCTTAGTATGAATATCAGATATATATTATTTAGGGATATATAGTTGTAATGACCACATAAAATTCCAAAACATAAAAAACATGACAAATCCATAAATCATTCAACATTTTTGATATATAATTATTTAAATATAAAGTTTTTCTTACACAGATACAAGAACTAAGTACAATAGTCACTGTCATCACTTAACAAATCAACATCTAAAGGTGAAACAGGATTGGTGTTATCATCTTCACTAAGGTCAACAAGTAAATCATCCTCATCATCTGCTTCTTCTACGTCTTCGACTTCTTCATCATCATTAATAAAATCATCAGTATCTTGAGCAGTGGAATAAGGTCGAGCGTCGTTGCCTATGAATGTTGCTGGTTGATTAGATTGTTGAACAGCCAACTCCTCAAGCTCAACAGTCAATATGAAATTGGATGAGTTTGTGTCATGTACAACATCATTATCAATAATTTGATCAGAACTGCTCGGAATATCCCAAACTTGCCTATGATTCACTTCTTCAACAACTTTCCAAGCTCGACCTCTAAGTAAATCATCGAGATAGAAAACTTGTTTAGCTTGGCTAGCAAGTATGTATGGTTCATTTTTATACCATTCGCCACTCACATTTATACTGGTGACATTATTTTCAGTAATTGTTTTCTTTTTTTTTTGGGTCCGTGTTGAACCATTTACATCGAAACAATACCACTGAATATACACCAGTATAAGATACCTCCAATATCTCTTCAAGTTGTCCATAATAGTTAAAACCTTTTGTCCCAGCAACACACACTCCACTACTTTGTGTAATACGATTTTGATCTCGATTGTGTGTAACATATCGAACCCCATTCACTATACATGCTTGATAGGAGTACGCCAAAAGATCAGACCCAGATGCTAAAGCTAGCAACTCATCTCCATTCTCTAATGACCTGAGCTGGTGCAAGTCATATATCTAAATATAGCAAAACATATTATAATAAGAAACTTATATTTCAATCTATCAACAAAGAATGTCCTAGTTATAGATTACCTTCTCGTGAAATCAGGAATGAAACCCTTTTTTGTGCAAAAGGTTATGATCGCCCAATGGATCCCTCTGTTTGATCTCACGAAGGTGTTCGCTGTTGATTAACATAGTGCTACCATTACAGTTGATATATGCTACATTAAAAACAACATAAAAAATAAAGATAGTTAAATTAACTTACTCCATATAGACTTCAATTTTCGAAGAATTCTCCAGTATGAACCACTCAGCTATATTCCGAGTCTTTTCATCGAGAGACACTTGAAGTCCCTTACTCAATGGACGACATTGAGATTGATACACTAATAGGTGGCGTGGAACATAAACTATATCCGCATTTCGATCCAGACGATTAAATTTGGTTTCCACACCTTTGAAATACATGGAACAAAATGTTAAAGCCTCATCCGCCACATATCCTTCAGCTATGGACCCTTCAGGACGAGCTTTATTCCTGACGTAGTTTTTTAATTTCTTCATGTATCTTTCAAAAGGATACATCCATATCATAAATACCGGCCCACCCAATAAAGCCTCTTCTGGCAAATGCAAGACCAAATGTATCATTATGTCAAAAAAAGCTGGAGGAAAAATCAACTCCATTTTGCATAAGATGTGAATGACCTCCCTTTGAGCTTTCTCCATATCATTTACATTCAAGGTTCGCGAACATAATTGTCTAAAGAAATTACATAGTTCCATTATGGTGCCTGATATAGATTTTGGAAGAAACTTGCGGATACCCATTGGAAGTAATCATTGCATTATCACATGACAGTCATGTGACTTCAACCCAATGATATTTGAGTCATTATCAGTGACTTTCTTCTTCAAGTTCGAACAAAAACCATCTGGTAGTTTAACACCTTTTAGAAATTGAAGAAATTCTCGCCTATCTTCAGGAGTCAACACGTAGGGAGCATGTGGTTTCATTGACTTTTTATTCTGATCTTCATATATCCACAATGCGTCCCTAACTCCCATATTCTTTAGATCATGTCTTGCATTTGTAGTGTCTTTGGACTTATCGTTATCCAAGATAGTACCAAGGACAATGTCACAAACATTCTTCTCAACATGCATAACATCTATGTTGTGTTTTAACTCATTCGTACTCCAATAGTCAAGTTCATAAAAGATGCTTTTTTTCCTCCAGTTACTATCCTCCACACCTCTTTTTCGTTTCAAACCTCCAAACCTCTCATGTGTTCCCCGGGACTTGAGGTGGTAGAGCATTAACTTGATCTAAGATATCCTGACAAGTAAACTTTCTTGGAGGACATCTTCTCTCAACTTTTCCGTCGAATTGAGTATCCTTTCTCCACCGATGATTACTGGTCAAGAATCGTCTATGACCAACATAAGATGTCTTACCAATCACTCGGATAGAGGATGTGTCTTCGTTGCATGTAGGATAGGCCTTGTAACCCTGACCACTCCATCCAGACAAACTACTTCGAGCAGGAAAATCGTTTACCGTCGACAAAAGGGCCGCACGCATCTTGAACATGCTATTGTTTCTACCATCCCTAGTTTCCACCCCGTTAATCCAAAGCTCTTTCAACTCTTCCACCAATGGCCTCAAAAATACATCAATGTCTTTGCTTGGTGATTTTGGCCCAGGAATAAGAAGAGTCAGCATGAAATAATGATCCTTCATACAAAGCTAGGGTGGCAGATTATAGTTCGTCAAGAAAACAGGCCACATGCTGTACGATAAACTCATGTTGCCAAATGGATTAAACCCATCGGCAGCCAAGCCCAGACGAACATTTCTAGGATCTCTTGCAAAATCTGGATGTCTGGCATCAAAATCCTTCCATGTTAACCCATCAACCGGATGACGCATCATCCCCTCTTCTTTCGATCTCCCAGTATGATGCCATAGCATTTCTTCCGCTGTATACCTTGAACTGTACAATCTTTTTAATCAGGGAATCAACGGAAAATAACGCATCACCTTATGCGGAACTTTTTTCACTTTATTCTTCTCATTTATCCACCTGCTACTCCCGCACACCGGACATGAATCTTTAGATGCATGCTCATTAAAAAATAAACAGCAATCATATCTACACACATGTATTGATTGATATCCCAACCCTAATTTACTCAGTTTTTTTTTAGCCTCATAGTGGGATGTTGGAATTTTGTTTTCCTTAGGAAATGCAAACTTTAATAACTTCAACAATTCATCAAATGTGTTGTTCGGTATCTTCCCCCTCACTTTCAAGTGCATCAACTAAGCTAAAAAGTTCAGCGATGATATCCAATCACAACCCGGATACAACTCAGCTTCAATCTCGTCGAATAACTCGTCATAGTACTGACCCATTCCACTGTTAGCTTCTTCAGCATTGTTCGGTAAAAGGAAATCGTCAACGACATCTCGCATCTCATCTACGGGCTCATTCTCATCCACCCCTTCATTATCAACATCTTCCTCGACTTCCCCATGATAAATCCACTGTTCATAACTCTGTTGGAAACCCCGATCGAATATATGTGCTTGAACGACATCCAAAGTTTGCAGTCTAAGATTCATGCATCTGACACATGGACATCTTATTCTCCCGTCACAATCTTTGTGTTGTTACGCCATATTAATGAAATTTTGGAGACCAATCCAATAAGCATCACATGCACGATTTCTTAACTTCGTCCAACTCTCATCAATCGCCATCTACGGTAAATACAAGAACATACAATTTCAAAATATTAATTAAGTCAATTAGTTGAGTTGGTTGGTGAGCATGTTTACCAATTTTATTATCTTTTATAAAAAAAAAAAAGTTGAAATGAAATAAATTAAAGGCCATATTTGAACCTTATCCCAACACTATAAATACCCTATCCCGACCCCTGACCCTATGAACCCTGTCCCAACCCTTCCCCGACCCCATCCCGACCCTATGAACCATATCCCGACTCTATAAAGACCATATCCTGAGCCTATGAACCCTCCCAACCCCCGGCCCTATCCTGACCCTATAAAGACCCTATGAACCATATCCCAGCCCTATAAAGACCATATCTCGATCCTCGACCCTATGAACCCTATGCCGACCATATAAAAACCATTTCCAGACCCTATGAACCCTATGCCGACCATATAAAAACCATATCCAGACCCTATAAAAACCGTATCCCGACCCCCGACACTATCCTAACCCTATCCCGACCCTATAAAGACCATATCCTGACTCTATGAACCCTCCCAACCCCCGACCCTGTCTTGACCCTATAAAAACCCTATGAACCATATTCCAATCCTATAAAGACCATATCTCGATCCCTGACCCTATGAACCCTATCCTGACACTATAAAGACCCTATCCTGACCCTATAAAAAAAATCCCGACCCCTGACACTATCTTGATCCTGTCCCGACCCTTAACCCTATCCTGACCCTATGAACCCTATCCCAACCTCAAACCTATAAACCCCATCCTGATCCCCGACCCTATAAAGACCATATAAACCCTATCCCGACTCTCGACTCTATAAATCTACAAAAACTTGGGCAGAATCTCCCCTATACTAATGACCTAGCCATTTGTATTAAGTTAAAAAAAACAATTCAAACAACACACTATAAGTTTCTTCCTTATATCTCCGCAACACATAAAAATTCCACACAATCTACTTCACTAATACATGCAAGTTCATAACATCTCTAATCACCGCAGCACACAATGTGTATCTCAGAACCTACTTCACTATGGATGAATATTTAGGATATTCAAACTCATCTAATAATAATAATAATAATAATAAAGAAAAAAATAAAAAACACATATAAAAGAAAAGCCATTTCTAATATTTTTGGATATGTTATTATGAATTTCGTCACTGTAACACCATTTTGACCAGCCAAAACAAAAAGCTCCCTTTCTATTATTATTATTGGGGTAGTTGTGTAACGACCCACTAATCTAGACTAATTGGACCATTATCGAAACTATACATAAAACTTACATTTTTACGAAAATACCATAATTTATTGAGTAACTTGAAAATAAGAGTTATTTACAAATAAACAGAATACTAAGAAGGATTTTGGGATCCCATTGTCTTTAAAACAAAACAAGATTTAAAATAAAAGACATTACATAATAATGCGGAAAATACACATAAAAACCATAAAAACATAAAAGGAGACTATATCCTCGAATCGAATAACGCTCGGCCCCTTGACTCCATTCATCATCGATACACATCCTCCAAGCGTCACGAATCTTACCGCCTCTAAACTTATTTTCCTGCACATAAACAGAAAGGAGTGAGCCTAATGCCCAGTAAGGAAAATCTAACACAAAGTCACATACATAATTTCATAAGAAAACATAAGGACTTAACATAATACATATAACATACACTTATTATAATGGCCATTATTACTTGGGGTCCCATAGACTAAACAAGCATATGCCCATGGGGTTAATGGGGTCCTACTAGCTAAGTAGGTCATATGCCCATAACCCATTTGGGGTCTTGTTAGTCATATGGGTCATATGCCCAAGCCTACAAACATACACATATATCATAACACTTTTAATAACATAAAACACATAGATAACATAATCACATAACATGTTGATTCTAGCCTATTTCCCTACCAAAGTTACCGAGATTATGGACTGAGTTGGGATTGTTGGAACACTCCTAAAACCATAAGAAAGAGTAAGTCTAAAGAAAGGAGATGAAATGAAAGAGATGGAAAGACTAAACCATAGAAAACATACTTACCGACTTATATGCTTAAAAGCTTGGATTCCCTAACCAAAATAAGAATAAGGTTAGGGGACTGAGTAGAAGGTTTTGAGAAAGGAAATAACATAAAAATACAGAAAAGAACTAGAGTTTTGGGTTTACCTCAAAGATTGCAAGACCAATCTAATATCCACCGAAATACTATAGTACTTACTTCCCAAAGTGTTTGATAAGCTTATGATGTTTAAGCTTATAGTTTTTCCCCAAACCAAGTGTTTACACTCTCACACTCACTTAACACTAGCAGCCTCTGAACTTAGAGCAAATGGTGAATAATGGCTGGGTACTAGGTCCTATTTATAGAGTTTGGGAATGAAAATATCTTGATTTTACTTTAATAAAAATAATGGCTTTTTAAGTGAAAATCATTTGAATAATCGTTCAGCAGAGGCTGAAGACTCGTTCAGAAGATGTTGGACTGTTGAAGGAGTTTGAATGGCTGAAGGGAAAAGAATTCAAATGTATTTGAATTCATGCTGGTGGAGGCGATATATCGCCCCCTATAGGCGATATATCGCCTGGACCTTTGTTCCCGAGGCGACCGTGCATCGATTCGTGTTTTCCGTATCTACGTGCTGCGACATATCGCCCCCTATAGCTGCGATATATCGGCATACGCTGACTATTTAAACACGAATTTACACATTTTTAGCTGAGTTTGAATGGAGTAAACAGCCTTGACTAAGCCCTCAACGTGCTCAAAGCTGCTGACTGACCCTATACATTCAAACTTTTACCCTTATTTAATTTAATCCTCAAAAATACTTAATCCTTAATTACCATTCAAAACATGTGCTTAAAATCCTATTGGTTGATGTCTAAACCTTATAATATAATAATATAATCCTTAATATCAGACACATTAATCAAACCTTAGGTTATACTTAATATTCTTAAACTATAGGTTAAACTTAGAAAATCTATAAGTACTACTATGAGTGTCCAAATAACTCCCGGTCTGAACCAAAAATCCAAAGTAACAATGATAACAGTAAACATACTATAATACTACTAAACAATTAGCTAAGTAAAGTTCTTGGACTCTACAAGTTGGATATCAACAAGCACCAAATTTAATATTATTATTACAATACTTATTAAAGAGGTGTTAGTTACTTCCCCTTGCCCAAAGTAAAATCTCATTTTTGGAGATTGCTGCCATATTTATTTATTTTTTATGAGTGTTCCCATTTGGGCTTTTATGAATTAGAATCGTTAATTCTTTGTTTATCCTAATAATAATGTTATTTATTTATTTTTATAAAAATGTAATAATAATAGTATGAATCATGACTTGTAATATATACAGATACAGAATACATGCATAATAGTAACCATGGAAAATTCAAAGCCTAATCTTAAAGGTTGGCAATGTTGATTATTGTACAATACAAATTTGTTGTGATATGCATTACCAAACTGATTGAAAATTTAGGTTCAAATATATTTAAAAAATACAGTACAATTTTATAATATAAAAAATTTAGGAGTTGATTGATTTAGAATTTAGAAATAATTTTATAAATTCAAATTTATTAAATAGAAGGGACCCATTAAAAGACTTAATTGATTATCTATTTTGAAAAAAAAAATGCTACAAACTCAACTTTAAAAACACTACCAGGAGTATGTCAAAATGGTGTTACAGTACAGTGATGAAATTCATAATCACATATCCAGATAATCTTTAAACAAGAAATTGAAAAATAAACAATTACCAGGAGTATGTGAAAAAGTGTCCCAAATAGAAAGACCCCTTCCCTCTTCTTTTACAGCTCCTTTGTACTCCTTTGTACTGAAACAAAAATATATATTGATCATTCATATACTGTTAAAAGCGACTTGAGACAAATATACCTTTTACACTAGCTATTAATATTATTGAACTTTTGAAAACAATGAAGACTATTATGTTATTTGCTTTCTTTTTATACGGAAAAAACCACCAACAAAACCCAAAAAATTAGAAAGCTTACTGCCAGATGGATTCAAACTTCTCTTGTAAAGAAAGCTAGAAAATGCCAGATGGAGAGGGAAGCAGAGTGTCACCTATGAGAGGAAAGAAAAATGGGTATGAGGGAGATCAGAGAAACTGCTTATTGTATGCTTATTGTAGAATAAGCAGCCTGCAGCAACTGAAACATTTTCTTTGTGTAAAGCTCTGCAAGATGTTCAGAAACCAACATTTAAGAGGACAACATGAAAAATGAAATAAAAATTATAATAATTGTTAAACTACTTCTGAAAAGCCTGTCAATTTAAGTTGCTGCCTTATGTTCACGAGGAATACAACATAACAGCAGCAAAGACAGTTTTACAAATATTTTTAAGTACAGACAAGATTGGTATGTTTCAAGATCATGCTAACATGCTATTATGCTCTGACTTTAGTACCATGATAAATATATTCTACTAAAACAATATTGGCACAGTTTTCCTTGAACATAGTCATTGCCAGAAAATGTCATTATTAGACAGCATCATCAATAAGAATCCAAATGGCCTAATTCTCCCAGAACAAGATTAAATAATGAACTACGCTCTCTGTCCTCCAGAAAATGTTAAAAAAAAGTTCTCAAGTGGAGGATTGCATGAAAAGATCAAAATTGAGCAAATATGTAAGAAACATGCTAGCAAAGAAAGGTGGCCGGCAACACAAATACTAGCTCAAAGAAAATCAAAATCATGACACACTTTGAAAACTGAAAGATTTGGTAATTTCCCTGCTTTTATTCTTTTTTAATATCATCAGTTCTTAGTTCTTTATGTTTAATGTTTTTTAATCTTTTGAGTATATTTTTGTTTTATAGTGAAAAATCAGCTTGTTTGAAGACACAAGTACAATGACCGTCATTTGTTTCATTAGTTTTACTGATACAATTTTGTTTTTGTTGTTTTAGGATGGAAATGGAGGCACTTCGAAAAGAAGCAGATCCTAGGGGGGAGTTGGTGGACTTATCAAGGAAGGGGTATCGATTTGTAGTTAAATACTAATTTATTTTGTTGCCTTAAATTATATATTCATATCATGCGGAAGTTCAGTTCTATTCATATCATAGATAAAGAAAGGGCGACCAATTGTGAGTGCTTAGCAAAAAAAACAAAACCAATAAATAATAATTATATTTAAAAAAAATAGAAGAGAAAGGGAACATACTCAGTAAGCAACAGAAAGGGAATATACACGATGGGATTTTTTGCTTCTTACATTCCTCGCTTTTGCAACATCTCCCCTATATGTAATTACACATTTTCAAGGAGATGATTTTTTTTTTATCTACAGAGTGTATATATCTATATATATATAAATAGAGTATATATAGAATACTAACAGAATATATATATATAAATAGAGTATATATAGAATACTAACAGAATATATATATAAACAAAAACAGAATTTATATATATATAAAAAGAATATATAAATAATGAGGCTGCCGTGAGCTTACCAAGACTGGTCCAAGATGCCGTGAGCTTCGCCAGCCTTCTTCTTGTGCTGCTGCCGATGTTCTTAGCGGAGAGGGAGAGATGGAAGACGTGAACGGCGACCCAAATATAAACAGATGAAATGGTTATGTTTTAGGGTTGGGACCTTGTAACGTGTCGACTATTAGCGGCGACACGTGTCGCCGCTAATAGTCGCCGCAGATATTTTTAATCTACGTGGCGAATATTAGCGGCGACACGTGTCACCGCTATTATATAATATGTCGCCGCTAATATCCCGTTGGAGGGAAATTTCCCACTTTTTTTTTTACGGTATTTTAAAATTATTTCCCATATATTTTTTTGACATTTTAAAAATATTAGTGGCGATAAATGTCATCGCTAATAGTAAAAATGTCGCCGCTAGTAATATTTTTAATTAAAAAAATTAACCAACTTATATTAGCGGCGACTGAGCTTTTGTTGCCGCTATTAATGTCGCCGCTAAAAAGTGTATTTCTTGTAGTGAAAGATGTGCCTTATATACTTGCTATCTAAGCTAAGCAAGTATTCTATCTCGATGATCTACTTAGAGGCCGACACTGGAAAATTGTTGAGGATGTCAATCATCGTCAAATTTGGGACATCAAGGACAATGAAGCTGATGCAGATGTTGATGTTGATGTTGTACATGACAGAAGCTCATCAAATTTTGTGTTGACCGTGGATCTCGGTCAGTTGGTTATGGAATCTCATGAACCTGCAACACATATTGGCACTATAAAAAATTCACCTGCTGATCAAATGGATGATAATTTCATAAATGACGACTTAGGCGAAGAAGAAGTCGATGAAGAAGATGAATTGCTAGTTGATATTTGTGAAGATGATGTTAATCATGTGTCTCCGATTGATGTTAATTTAATTAATGATGAAAGTGATAGTGATTATTTTACATATTTTTTATATTTTTGTAATAAAGACAATTGTTTAAAATATAATATATGGGACTTGTAATCATTTTGTTCATTTCCATTGGTGATATTTGATACTAACTAATATTTTAATACGAACTAATAATTTTTGTTCCTAAGTACAATGTCAGCGGATATAGCCACCTCTCACAGCGGAGATGGTGGAGGTCTAGACCTGCCAGATCCTAGTAGAGTACCCTCTTCCTGTGAGTTAGGTTAATAATAATTTTAAAATTTTGCTCATAGCTTGAAAGTCAAGCTCAACAAATGTTTAATATATATTAATATCTCAAATTTTGGTTATTGTTGAAAATGTGGATAGCTTAAGTGCCAAGAAGAAAGGGTCGTGGCCTGGCTAATAACATTCCATTTGCAATTCGAAGGCGGAATGCCGGGAAACCACTAGATCTTCAGCTTGATCATAGGACAGATAAAGTGGTTGGCTTGGAGGACCAAGCTTTTGTCTGCGAGATAGGCTTCCAAGTCACCTTGTTGTTGCCAGGACATTACTTGGATTTTGCGGATGTACCTCAACAATTTAAGGAACAAGTCGTACAAAAGACGAAGGTAAAAATTTAGAACAAGTCTTGTGGTATAAATTTTTTTATTAAAATCATTTACAAACTAAACTAACGTGTTATTTTTTAATGTAGCATTTTTATAATGTTGATGGTCATCCAAAACCCGAGAGAGTTATGAAAACTATCTACACAGAGATGCGCAAAAGATATTCTGAGAGAAAGAACATCAGACATACTCACTTCAAAAAACATTACTCTAATCCGGAAGATTTGGAGAGTGTTTTAGTTGCCCCACCTGACCATTGAACCAAGGAGAGTTGGAAAGATATTGTTCAGTTGTTTTTGAGCCCAAAATTTATTATGCGATCCAACCAAAACAAGAAAAACAGAAAAGAAATGAAGTATACATCGATGCAAGGCACAAAATCGATGGCAACTAAACGTCACCAATTTTTAAGTAAAAATATTAATTTAATTTAACAAAATTTTACATTCTAACTTCCTATCTTTACATTTGTATAGGTGAACCCTGATGAACATGTTATTGATATTTGGAAAGATAGCCATTTGAGAAAAACGACAAAAGTTTTTGTCAACGACATAGCTTGAGAAACTTTTGTAAGTTTAAAGTTTTGTGTTATTATTTTCATTAAACTATGTTACTGATGTGTTTCTAACACTTTTTATGAACAGGAAAAAATGACGGAAGAGCTTGAGAGGGCACGACTTCAAAGCCAATCTCAAGGACCGACGGAGGGATCTGAAACTGGATCTGCTGCTGATACCTCGTCGATCGATTAGTACGAGATTATGAGTGAAGTACTTGGGGAGAGGTCTGACTTTCAAAGAGGAGTAGGTTACAGCAAAGACAAAGGGAAGATGAGCATGCATCTAAAGAGACATGTCCAGTATGCGGAAGTAGTAGATGGATTACTTCAAAAATGACGAAAGGAAAAAAAGTGCCACACAAGGTGATGCGTTACTTTCCGTTGACCCCTCGGTTGAAAAGATTATACAGTTCAAGGATTACACTGTTGTTATCCCCAAAAATTGGAGATAAATGACGTGGAAATAGAGGTGACAAGTGGCAGTACATGGTCCGTAAAAGACACATTAAATAGTTAATAAATACATTGACTCCTCAGAGTTGTGATAAAGTTACCCGGTAGACTGATGAAGAATTTTGACTGGCTTGAGAAGTGTCATGACCGACCAGGAATGACTTGTCTGCCCAGGAGTGACTTGTTTGCCCAAGAGTGACATTGCTGCCCAGGAGTGACATTGCTGCCCAGGAATGGCATTGCTGCCCAGGAATGAACTTGGCCGATCGGTCATGCACATGTCTTACCAGCCAAGTGCATGTCTTTCCAGTCAAGTGCATGTCCTACAAGCTAAGTGAATGACTGCCCAGTGGAGGTATGGCCGACCAGAAGGTGATATTTATCAACCAGATAGAGCATGACTACGAGATTCCCATAAACGGCTTCAACAAGAATCGGTCTTGGCATACGCGGGAATCTCTCATTCTTCCCACAAATTTGGTGTTCTGTTACATTTTGAATATTTTTGTAATTTAAATATAATAAATATAATGGAATATCCCGATTCTAGGGGATATCAGATGTATGATCCTAAGCCTATAAATATATGGCTTGTGGGATCAGAGAGGGACTTTTGGAAATTTTGGGTCTGAATTTTCTAGAGAGAGAAAGTGCTTGTATCTGAAAGAATTCTTGTATTCTTGTAATCTGTACTGAAGAAACTCAGTTGGCTCAGTTCATCTGATCTTGAGTACAGATCTATAATCACAACTCTAAGTGGATTAGGCTATTACCAACACATTGGGGCTGAACCACTATAAAAATTGCGTGTGTTATTTACTTTCTTTATAAAATCGTCTGTGTCGTTTATTTTCTCTTGAAGGTTTTATCATTTTTGACGTTCTCACCTCGTTGGCCAAAAACGTGGTCAACAACCGTCAATCCTGACCTTCATACACCGCCACAGCAGCAGTACCAGCCTCCTTCACAGTATCCGCCACAGCAGTAGTACCAGCCTCATCCACTGTATCTGCCACATGTGTCGTCGCAACAACCTCCTCAATATCAAAACCAATACATTTTTGGACGCTCTTCCCAGTCTCCTCCACTATATTTTAGTTTTATCGATTTTCAAGGAGGATCGATGCAGCCTCCGCTACCTAATGTTAGATATGGGAAGGTTGGAGGTTCGTCGCAGCAACCATAATTTAGATATGGTGAGTTTGGGGGCGGGTCGCAACCACAGCCACAGCCTCGAGATCCGTTTGGGGATCTCACGCTCGGACGATCATCACAGTCACCTTATATTCCTTCACCGCCACAGCCACAGCCATAGCCGTCACCCTCACCGCCACAGCCACAGCCACAGCCGTCGTCCTCACAGCCACATCAAAATGTTGAAGATGAGGACAATTTCAATATTAATCTTAATGATTTAATTTAGTTACTAGTTTATGTATTTGGACTGAATTAATACTGTATTTATTTCTAATGACAGTAGCGATATTAGCTAGGTTGATAAATATTAAAACTATTCACATTAATTTTAATGTTAGTTATGTTTAAATTAATTAAATGCTTATTTTGTTAAATTTTATTATGAATTATTTTAAAAAATAAATAAATTTAATAAATATTAATTTATTAATTTATTTCAAATAAATTATAAAATATATTTTAAAAACAATATTAGTGGCAAACCCCGCGGTTAATAATAATGAATCTGACATATGTATTAGCGGCGAGCTCCACCGCTAATAATGTGATATTAGCAGTGGTTGTGTCAGTCCTCCGCTAATAGTCATTAATAGCGACAAGTAATTTGGCGTGGGCCATTAGCGGCAAATCCCCGCCGCTAATAAGCATTAGCGGTGGATGTCACCCTTATTAGCGGCAGAGTCCCCCGCCGCTAATGTGTTCAATTCTTGTAGTGACAATCTCTTTATGGTTACAAAAAATGGGTTGAAAATTCCCTAATTTTTTATGCAGGGGTATTTGCGGCGACTGTAAGACTATTTGTGGCAAATTATTTGCACAAATAATTCTGCATTTAAATTTTCACAAAAAAATTAATGAGAAAATTTCGCACCTTATTTTCACATAATTATTTACAATGAATTAGGATAGTGTTGAAGCAACAATTTTTCTTTCTATATCTTGAGGTATATTCCAACGGTGGATGATGCTTTGTCTCTATTCCGGTGACAGAGTTTTCCTTCGACTCGTCGGGGTTACCTGCAAGAAAGACACTCCGATGCTTAAGTTAGTAAAAAGTTCGATCCCTTTACTCTTCTATGAATCTTATATTTATAGGACAAAATATGTAAAGCGGTTAGTTAGTTCAAGAAAACCCAGGAATGGTGGGAAGGAATAACCGAATTTCCCTCCAAAAATATTGTTTTTGAATGTCTCGTTCAGGGGTCAGAGGCGCGGATCGCCTCTGACCCGTAGCTTCTGCCTTCGGAGCTTTTGCATACCACAACGGACCGTTTTGAACGTTCGGTAAATGAGGAAAGGATTTCCGGGCCGAACATTTTGGGCCCAACAGATGCCCCCTGGCCCAAGCTTCGAATAGGTGAGGCATGCTAGTGTATTCGAATGTTGGGCCGACTCTTCAATGCCAAAAATTTCGCCCAAAGCCGTCATTCTCCGTAGATCGAGGCAATTCATAGGAACATGATCATTTGATTGCCTGACAAGCTACACTTAATGCAAACACAGTTACCGAGTGAAGCGTTTGGTTTATAATTTTACCTCTCATTTAAATAGTTTTATTTCAAAATAATTTTTATTCAAATTCCCAAACTTTATTCTAACTTCCAGAAAAAATCTCTGAGGAAGAAACCCTAAAGATACCCCTTTGTTCAATCCTACGACAATCATCTCGACCTGCATAATCGTGTCTTCTCGTTCATCTCCCGAGCCTTTGGATCGTGAAGGATACAAGAATGTGTATGAACGCATACACAAATCGTTCGACATTCCTGACAATGTCACTGTGAGGATGCTGAGCTTTGGGAATGGTGGTTCAAGGACGTAGTCAAGCCCATTGAAATTATCATGAGTTTGAGACATATCGAATGGCTCCGCTTCCCTCTTCCTGCATTGCTAGTTCAGATAATTTCAAATTCTGGAGCTCACATTTCTCAATTTCTCCCTAATTCCATTTAGTCAATAGTCGGAGCTCAGATGATAGGGAGCCTTAAGAATGTCATCATTCAGTCAAAAGACATTTACGCGTGCTTTACCAAGTCCACGAACAAAGCGATAGAGGGAAAGCCTTGGAAAACCTTCTACCTTTCTCCCAAAAAGGATTGGACAATCTTTACTGATTTCGATAGCTCCCATAGAAATTGGGATAAATACTTCTTTGTTGTTGGAAAGAGAAGGGGCTTCTACATGAGTCTAAGGAGAATGTCATTAGCATCAGGGGTGTACTGAACCCCTACTGTATGCAAATTATGACTCGGCTTTGCTTTGTGGATCGAGTGGATCCTGGCGCTGTGCAAGTTAGATCACAGAAGGGTGACATAACCCTTGGCAAAATTACAGCAGCATGTGCGAAGCAGCTGGGAACTTTTATGAAGAAATCTCCTCCTACTCCTTCAACTCTGTCACTGTCGAAGACTGAATGTGAAAGGGCATGTTCTGAGACCTACGCCGCATGTGCTAAGCATCAAGGGGTCCCAAAAGGTAAAAAGAAAGAGGGTTCTGGTCTAGCTTCTGCTGTAGATTCATCCCCTGATAACTCTGGCCTATCCGCAGATCTTCCCGTATTCAAGGGCGGTCGTCCACACCTTCTGGCGCTCTCCAAATTCAGCCTCTTCAACAAGTGCCTCTGCCTACGGACACCTAAGGAAAAAGAAAGAAGTGTGAGGAATCCTCTAGTGAAGATCCGGATGATGGGAAGTGCATTTCTTCCAAGCTTTGGATCCCAAAGGATTCTGGCTCCACAGCTCAAGGATGTCCCCTTGTAATCCCCAAGCTTACCCCAGGAAAGTTACCAACAGGCCAGGCTCTAATGTTGTGCAAGAAACCACGAGGATCTTTCCCTGCTGGATCTTTACCTGGGGCGTCTTCTACCTCACATGTAATTGGGTCTTCCGTGGAGGCAGGCTCAGAAGGGGTGGCTCATGCAGCGGGCGTTTCTTCTTCTCCGTCTAAATCATCAGAAGTGGTGACTGGAGATGGTGTGTAGGGTGGCTTACCAGTCGAGGCGAAGTCTCCTATCATCTGTATGAAGTCATCAGAGGCATTACCCTCTGCTTCTGCTTTGGCTGGAGGGTCTGATACTGGTCGTAAGCATGGGTAAGAGGGGAGACACCCTTCTTCTGCCTCTCGTAAGAACAGGCTTCTGGAGGATGCTTTCGGAGGGGGTTTTGAGTCTACGGGCACCCCTCTTCTGGCGGTTGAGCCAAGTATGACCACCGTTTCTAAAACTGCCCCTAAATGTCAGGAATCAAGGGCTGCCGAAGTAACAAGTGTTGACACTCTCAATGTTGACGTTTCCTTGTTACCACCTGTTGCTTTTGACTCTCATCCAGGAGATGTCATTGTTGTGTCTCTGAAGAGTACTAATACTTTTGAGTCTCCTAGTGCTTTCTTGGAGCAGCTAACGTCTTCTGCCATGTAGGCGCCGGTGTATCTCCCAAGTGATTTGGGTGAAGATGATAGCTTACCTGTACGCCCTTTCAGGACATACTCTTCTGGAGTGGGAACAATTGCGCTGGCGTCTGATAGTGTTATGGTGTCGACGTTAGCAGAAGGTGGAAAGCCGGTTGCCCCCATTGCTTCTGCTGCTGCATTAGCAAGGGGAGAAGCAAGTGACAGAGCAGGAGTAGTGTCAGAATATGGTCCTTCTGCGTCTACGGAAGTGATGGAGGAAATGCTACGCATAAGCAGACCCCATCTACTTACAGAAGCATTTGGATCGTTGAGTGGGCAAGGTGATTTGCTGCAACAAGTATCGGACCACATTTGGATGGTAAGTTGGTTAAAAAATTAGGCCCTTTTTATATCTCGTGATATGTGTATAATGTTATTTTTAATGAGCTTAATTTCTGTGTCATAGAGCTATGTATGCGCTTCTGCCACAAGGCGAGAATATGCGGCGGCTGTACAGAATGGCTCCAAATTGGCGAAGCAGATGGTGAAGTTAGAAGAGGAGCGGGCGGGGAGAATGATGGCTGAAGCAAATCGGGATGTGCTTGTGGAAGCCATCAAGAAGTTAGAGGCAGAGCTGGCGGAGGCTAAAAAGAACGTGACCGCCACAGAAGAGAAGCTGGTAGGCACTGTCGGGCTCGAAGTAGAGCGAGACAAACTGAAAGCTGACTTGGTGGGTATGACCAATAAGTGGATGGAGAAAAATCAAGTCTGCGTGCAGCATGAAGCCCGCATGGAGAAGCTTAGCAGTATGTTAAATGACCTTGAGGAGGATGTAGTGTCGCTGCAGAATGATAAAGAGATCCTAGAAAAAGAGAAAAAAGAACTGTAGAGAAAGTCAGATGAGCTTGAAGCTAACATGGTGGACGCCAAGAAGCAGAAGCTGGAGACTGAACTTAATCTAGGGAAGAAGTTGAAGGAAGCAGAAGAGGCGGTGACCGAAGCCAAGAAGCAGTTGGAGGAGATGGCTAAGGTGTGCGACTCTTCTTTAGTTATTAATGTATTTGAAAATTAATGGGTCCATAGGGCATGCGTGTTGATTTCATAATGTTTTTTTTTTTACTTTTGCAGAGGGCAGCAGAGGCGGCGATTGATGCCACAAGGCAGCGTGTCCGAGATCGTGAAGTCACCAAACACAAACTTTTGAGGGTGGCTGAGGTAGATACTGTGAAGTACCTCGATCTGGCATTACGTAATAAGAAGCAGACCCTAGAGGAGAAATGGGCAAAACTCGAGATGTATTGTAAAAACGTCGATGTGAAAATAGGAGAGTATGATGTCGACAAGTATTTGAATGAACTCAGGGATCTGCAAATTTCCTATCCGGCGTGTCATCTTGAGAAGTTGAAGCTGAGGGGCGACGCACTGGGGTCGATGTATAATGCCAATGGGGAAGTTGTTGAAGATGGTGTTATTAATGAGGCTTCTGAACAGAAGGCAGTAGAATCCGTGCCAGTTGCAGAGGCCAAGCCAGATAGTGAAAGAGGTGTCGTAGAATGAACGACATACTATCTTTTTTGTTAAATTCTGTTATGTTTTGCTTTGTATTAATTTTTGTATATGCATTCTTTGGTCTTTTTTGGCCGCTAGTATGTAGACAATTGTAATAGAGCTAATTATCAATTCAAATTGAGCTTTGTTTCATGTTGGTTGTCGTGGTGTGTTATTGGATGTGTTCTTTTCCGTTTAGAATTTAATAGAAGGCACGATGACAGGTGAGAGTCATATGGTTTATTCGGATTAGAAGCTTCATAGACCCTTTAGGCCAGCGCGTGCGAGGTACAGTGAAAGATCATACAGATGGTGGGAGAGAATGCCCAGTTAAGTGTTGTGTGAATGATCCGTCTTAGTTTTGGTGATGGGTTGGAGCTGGCAACATTGTTGTTGTAGGTGAGCACCATGAGTGGACGAAGGTTCCTTTTTTTAGGAGAATCTTTGATAACCCACAATGGCGTTACTCAATGTGGGCGATGGAGGAACTTATCAGAAGTGGCATCCCATACTACATATCGTGTGAACGCTATGGGTTAGGCCATCCGAAGCTAGAGAGTGCGATGGCAGAGTACGTGTGTCGTATTGAATGGGACTAAACATGGGCAAGAGAATATTTGTATATAGAGAATAGATCAATTATGGAATCAGAAATTAATATTGTCGTT
Source organism: Humulus lupulus (assembly GCF_963169125.1). Classification (NCBI taxonomy): domain Eukaryota; kingdom Viridiplantae; phylum Streptophyta; class Magnoliopsida; order Rosales; family Cannabaceae; genus Humulus; species Humulus lupulus. Next base: position 8,019,371 of record NC_084798.1, read on the forward strand.
AATGTAACATAATTTATAAATAAAAACTTATGATTTATTGCCAATTTTGATTACACGTGGCCTTCTGATTGTGCGAAGTACAAATACTCATTTTTTGTTAAAAAAAAAGGAATTGAGCAAATATGTGTGCCCACGCTTAGCATCTGCCAAGTTAAGTTATAGTGATAAAAGTATTGTACTTTTATGAAGCCGTCATTAATGTTAAGTGGTAAGCTTTCTTACGCTTGGAGAGTTGTGTAGATGTCTGATCAGAGGGGGTTCGACCCTTAAAACGTATGAAAGAGCGTGGTTGATGCTCTACCATTTGCTAGAGGGGTTAATGTGGTACAAGCCGGATGCAAGGAACAAAATGCTGAGTTTGGACATAAGGCCATAAGGCAAATGTCTTTCCAATGCACCCATACCGTGTAGTATATGTGAAGGCTTGCTTGGATAGTCGTGTACTCTGGCAGAGGCACCCGTTGTGTAGGATGTGGGTGCGACTGCGGGAAAAGTTCCTCCCAGCCTTGGATTGCCAAACCAGTTAGTCGTGTACTCTGGCAGAGGCACCTGTTGTGTAGGATGTGGGTGCGACTGCAGGAAAAGTTCCTCCCAGCCTTGGATTGCCAAACCAGTTAGTGTATACTAGTGATGGTTCCAAAGTATGGCAGCTGATGATTTTGTTGTGGTAGTCAGGGCAGAGTAAATTGCAGAGGGAGCTCCTCTTATTCGAGTAAGAGGTCAGGGTAGGTGGTGCACCCTGGTTGGGCAGCCAAATCGGCATAGTCAGGGCAGATTAGACTACGAAATGGCTGGCCTTAGCTCCGTGTAAGCTTAGTCAAGCCAGATTAGAATGCTGCACAACATCGTCTGAAATGACAGAGGTAGCAAGATTGTGTACACAGATTGTGTATAGTGGCCTTGTTGCCTTGATCCAGTGAGGATCTGCCTTATGTAAATTTGTGAGGTGAGATGCTGCGTTCCACCATGCATTATTTTTTACTCTAGACGAGGGGGATGACTGTACTGAGACCAAAGGTTTATGGTGTATTGCTATGGGAAACCGATTACTTCAAGCACTCAGTTAGTTACTTATTTATAGTTAGATTGGTAGGTAGTTTTAAGTGCACGTGAATAATGTTGTTTTTAATGGGGGTAGGTGGGGATATATTTGATAGCACCTTTCGGGTGAAGTGTCAGTTGTCACATGCCTTGCATAGTGTGATGTCATAGTGTGGAATCTTTATGGATAATAATGCCAAAAAATTGAATGTACAAAATAAATTTAAAATGATGTGGAAAAAAGGGAAAGTTGTTGTATTACTTTTGAATCATACAGTACAAGTATTAACAATAATATTGTTTCAAAGACATTGAATTCCAAGTACGGGGTACGATTTTCCCACTACGCACATTCTTTAGGGTGTAAGACCCTTTGCCTAGTACTTTAATGATTTCAAAAGGCCCTTCCCAATTAGGTTCTAGCTTCTTCTTATTGCCAGTGACCTTGCGTAGAACCCAGTCACCTTCCTGAAACATGCGTGAGTGGACTCTTTTGTTGTAGTAGCGTTCCGCAGCCTTTTGATAATTTTCTAGTCGTAATTGTGCTACCGTACGTACTTCTTCCAGAAGGTCTAGGTTGTGCAGTAGTTGAACGTTGTTTGTTGTTTGATTAGATGCGATCTCTGTTCGAAGTGTAGGCAGGCCCACTTCTATTGGGATGATAGCCTTTGTTCCATATACCATAGCGTAAGGAGATTCACCCATGGAGGATCTTTTTTTCGTCCTATACGCCCATAACACTTTTGGTAGTTCTTCTGCCCATGCTCTTTTTTATCTTCTAGGTTCTTCTTAATGTTGGCAAAAATAACTTTGTTGGAAGCTTCTGCTTGACCGTTGCCTTGTGGGTAAGTGACAGAGGCAAAGCTCAGCTTGATCTTGTATGTGTCACATAGTTCTTGTACCCTCGCGTTTTGGAATGGGGTTCCATTGTCCACGACTATCTCCCACGGTATACCAAATTGACATATGATATGCTTCCAAATGAAGGTCATAGTGTCTGCTTTGCTGAGTGTGACGTATGCTTCTGCCACAACCCATTTTGTGAAGTAATCAGTGGCTACCAGAGCGTATCGTCTTCCTCCAGCAGCCTTAGGTAGTTTGCCCACCACATCCATACCCCATTTTGCGAAAGGCCAAGGTGCAACGATGGAATGCAAAGTTTGAGCAGGTTGATGGATGGTGGGTGCAAATCGTTGGCACTTGTCACATGTTTTGGCATAGTCACGTGCTTCTGTCATCATGTATGGCCAGTAATACCCTGCCGTAAGTGCCTTATGCACCAGAATCCGTCCTCCTGTGTGATTTCCACATGTCCCCTCATGTATCTCTTCTAGCAATTTTTTAGCTTCTGATGAACGCAAACACCATAGGTAGGGGCCGTTGAAGGACTTGCGGTAAAGCATTCCATGGATTATGGAATAACATTGTGCCCGAAGGCGCAGAAGCTTTGCGTCGTTTGGATTAGGCGGGAGTTCGAAGGTGGATAAGTATCGAATGATTGGATCCATCCAGCACTCACGTTCTGATGAGGTTGAATAGACTTCCATGTATTTGCTTGATCGGCTCATAGATATGGAGGATTGGCACGTGCAACCTCCTGCACAGGCTAATTTGGCAAGGGCATCGGCCTTCTGATTTTGTTCCCTAGGTACTTGTATGAGTTCGAACTGGTGAAAGTGTGATCGCAAGTTAGTTACCTTTTGTAGAAGGCTAGCCAGATAGGGTGCTTTAGTATCAAAATTTCCAGCCACTTGTTCTATCATAAGCTGTGAGTCCCCTCTGACATTCAGACACTGGATGCCCATGTCTCGTGCTAGTTCTAAACCATAGATTAAAGCCTCATATTCTACTTCATTATTCGCCGTGGATTGTTTTAAGCGAATGGCTTCCTCGATTTTGAGGCCTGAGGGAGCCTCTAATATGATGCCAATACCAGCCCCTTAGGAATTGGATGCCCCATCAGTATGCATCGTCCACACCCATTGATCTTCTGATTCTAACAATTCTGGGAGGGTGCCAGGGGTGAATGATTGAATTTCTACCAGGAAGTCAGCGAGTACTTGTCCTTTTTTTTTTTACTTTTCGTGGCGAGAACTGAATATCATACGTCCTTAGCTCATTTGCCCATTTAGATAACCTTCCAGAGAGGTCGAGTTTACTCAGTACTTGCTTTAATGGATAGTTCGTATATACAATGATGGTGTGGCTTTCAAAATATTTCCGTAACTTCTTCTTTGCTATGAGGAGTGCGAGTGCCAATTTTTCCATCATATTGTAACGAGTTTCAACATCCAGGAGCATCTTGCTGCAGTAGAACACTGGCCTCTGATGATTAGCTTCTTCTCGGAAGAGAACGGAGCTCACAACGAATTGCGAGACGGACAGATACAAGAATAAATCTTCATTAGCTATGGGGGAGCTCAATATAGGAGGGGAGCTTAAATAAGCTTTCAACTCTTCCAACACTTTTCTTTGTTCTGGTCCCCAGGTTGTGTTGGTGGATTTCTTTATGCACTGCAAGAAGGGCTGGCAACGGTCCAACATGCGTGATATTAACCGACTTAATGCTACTACTTTGCCCGTCAGAGCCTGAATGTCGCGAATGGTCCGGGGTTCTTTGACTTCTGAGAGGGATGCAATCTGTGTTGGGTTTGCCTCGATGCCCCTCTGACTGACGACGTATCCTAAGAACTGTCCAGAGGACACCCTAAAGACGCATTTAGAGGGGTTCAATTTCATTTTATAAGTGTCAAGAATGTCGAAGCACTCGGTCAAATTGTCTATATGTGAAGAGCTTTGCTTAGATTTGATAACCATGTCATCGATATAGACCTCCATGTTTCTCCCAAGCAATGAGGAAAATAGCTTGTGCATCAGCCTCTGATACGTCGTGCCTGCATTCTTTAGACCGAAGGGCATAACTTTGTAGCAATATAGACCACCTTCTATTATGAAAGCCGTGTGAATCCGATCTTCTGATTTCATGGGGATATGATTGTATCCTGAGTAAGCGTCGAGGAAGCTCATTCTTTCATACTCTGCCGTGGCGTCTATCATCTGATCGATTTTTGGTAGAGGGTAGCTATCCTTGGGACATGCTTTGTTTAAGTTTCTGTAGTCTATGCATACTCTCTTTTTTCCATTCTTCTTTGGGACCACGACAGGGTTGGCAAGCCAACTGGGATATAAGCATTCTTCGATTGCCCCTGTGCTCAGGAGCCGTTGCACCTCCTCCTATATGACTTGATTTACTTCGGGAGCGAACCTCCTATGCTTCTGCTTGACGGGTGGAAAACTATTTGAAATATTCAGGCTGTGCTCCATGATGGAGGGGTCTATTCCGGGTATGTCATGCGGAGACCGGGCAAAAGTTCCCATTCTAGCTTTGAGAAATTGTATGAGGGTCTGTCTTTCTTCTTCAGAGAGCTTGGCACTTACCAGCACTGTCTTAGATGGGTCATCGCTATCTAGACATATTTGTTCTAGGGTATCTAGTGTAATTAGGGGTTTTTCTTGATCTTCCTCTAGATCGATCTCTTTGAGGCATGGTGGTAGGTCCTGCTGTAATTGCTATTTGTCAAGGGAGTTGCTATGGGAGGCAATGCCAGAACTATTTATTTCTTTCAAGGTAAGGAAGCATTTTTTGGCCTGCTTCTGGCATCCTTTGATGTCGATAGTGTAGGGCCCGTTGGGTGATAGACATCGCATCACCTGATGCAGAGTTGAGACTACCCCCTGCATCCTGTGGATCCAATTCCTCCCCATGATGGTGTTGTCGCTTGTGGTGGAATCTATAATAAGAAAATATACTGGCAGGGTGTGTTCTGCGACTACCACAGGCAATCGTACGACCCCTTTTGGATAGACTCTTTGGCTGTTGAATCCAAAAATGGGTGTGGTGGAGTGGAGGGCCGGATCTGATTCTCCTCTAGCCCCAATTTTTGGAAGGCTTCCTAGAAGAGGATGTCGACCCCACTGCCCCCGTCGATTAGAACCCTGCCCAGCTGACATTGGTCAACCTGTAAGGAAATGACGAGTGGATCATCATGGGGTAAGTGTACACCCTTCAGGTCATCATCGGTGAAGTGATTGCAGAGGCTGTATAACTTATGTCTTCTGAAGTGACAAGGTTGACCGTGTGGCCTAATGATTTGTATCGCTTCACTCGTTCTTCCATCCTCTTATGGATTTTGGTGATATGCTCTTGGTTCTCAGTGAGTTCCACGATCCCGTGGATCATAGGGACTTGCTTAAGAGGCTGTGTGTACGGGATCTGACGCTTGCGGTGCTGGGGCAAAAGCACGATTATGCCGCAAGGTGCCGGGTCTGCCTGCTTCCTTGATGTATTGGGTAAGCCTCCCACTCCTCATGAGGGCTTGGATCTGATTGTTCAGGTTATGGCATTCAGCGATCGTATGACCGTGATCTTTGTGGAAGAGCCAGTACTTGTTTTTATCCCTCCTGTCAGAAGATTGGTAATTTTATAGGGCTCTCGCCAAATAGGTCTTTCTTTATTTTCTTCATAAATGACTTCTTGCGAGACGGTGTATTCGAATCCTAGGTGGCTTTGGCATGTGTATTGGGAGAGGACTAAAGGAATGGACCAATGGAATCGATTGAGAATGACGTTGACATTTGAGTCTTTTATTTATGTATTTATGATTTCCGCATTTAGCATTTGAACATTTATAATAAATGTTTAATTTTATTTATGACTTGATGTATAAACAATGAGATCCCGTATTTTGGATTTTCTATAATAAAGTTCTATTATTTTATGTATATATCCAAAAGATAGTAGTATGTCTTAGTAGTTTTTAATGGTTCGATGTATTTAAGTTAGTTGGGTCTTTATAGATGGTGTATATTTTGTGCCAAATTTGGCCCAAAATATGTGGCAATACTATATTTGGCCAACTTTTTACATTTGTACTCCAATGCATAAGGTACAAACTTGTTAATAAAAAAAAGTCAATACAGTTATTAATGCTTATTGAAAATATACAAAACAACTAATTTTTTATTAAAATATAAATTCAAAATTAAAAACATTTTTCAATTAATAAATCATGTTAATGAGTGACAAATGAGTAGTTAAAAAAAGTGATATTTATTTTGTGCCATATTTGACCTACCCTATATTTTGTGTTAAATTCGATGCATTTTTTAGCATGTGATAAATTTAGTACACATTTTAGACCTTTGAGTTCCATTTTATAATGATATGCTAGAAATGGCTATATACCACCTTTATAGCACCCCATTAGTCATGCTCTAACTTAGTAGCATGACTAAAATCGTTGGGACAAGGTCATCTCCCTTTTATCTGCAGTTGGTAGTATTTATGGCCTACCACACAATACCTCACACAACACTAGGCCAAATGACAAACAAAAGTAACACATATATAAATTCGTTGTTGGCATATAAATTTGTTAAATAACTCATATATAAATTTAATTAGATAAAGAAATATTACAACATGGAAACATAATATTTAGTTTAATTAGGTGTCGCATCATAAATAAATGCTCGAAATTATAAAAATTAATAATTGACTATCTTCGTCGCCACTTTTGTTTGTCTTCTTTCTCACGGAATAGTTTATATATATAAACAAGACATTAAAATTAAGAAATTTCATAGAACTAGACTTTATAGTTTATGGAAAGTGATCATGTATGTTGTCGCTTTATAAAGTGCACATCAAACGAAACAACACGTTATGACTATATTTGATTACTCTTAACTCTATTCAATTAATTCAAAGAAGAAATAAAATCTCTAAATTATAGTTGACTGTACATGGAAATGAATATGCATAAATTTTAATGGATTGAATGTTAGAGATGAAATATACTAAGATAAGATGAGAATTTTTAAATTTTAAATTCTAATTAGATTATTGGATTAAATGAGAATTTACAATGTTTCGATTTATGAGGGCTAAGGTTTATTTTAAAATTATGTTTATATATATTTAATTTCTATGACATATAATATTTTTTTTATATAATTTTTGTATATGGGTACGTGTACTACCAGAAAACTTGTTTCAAATAATACCCAAAAAGTATTATGAAATACATATCATAAAACACTTTAATGTCTTACGGAAAATAATGCCATCGTAAGTTGGAGTAGTTGCATAACACTTTTTTATTGTTATAGATAAGTGTTATTATAGTGCTTCCTTTTTGTTGTTTATATGATAGTTTATACAACACTTTTTGCTATAGTGTCATACATATAATCCTATACAACACTTTTTTTCCTTGCAAACAACGTAACCAAAAAAAACATCATTGAAGCCAAACAAAATAGTATAAATAAAATATTAATAATTACTTGAATTTACAATAATAGGTTTAGTTTAGGCTTCCAAAATTAGGAAAATATTATTGTCATTGAATATGTGAAAAGTTAGGAAAATAATTTATTTGATTTCAAAGAAAACAATCTCATTATAACTACACATTCGAAAAACAATACTTCAATCATCACTGCTAATACAAAATTTGTCAAAACAACCTATGTATTATAAATACTAACCAAAACTCAAAGTTCAAATATGAACAAGAAAAAAAGCGATTGCATATGATCATATATATGATCTTGTTTAGAACCCAAAGTCCAAATTATTTCACCAATACAACTACTCATAATAATCTTTCTCTGCAACACTACATGATATATAAATTATAAATCTAGTTAACCATGCATAATATTCCATAATTTTTATAACTATCTTATTTTGGAGAAAAAGATTGTAGATGAGTTGAGTTGATACAGAGCTAGTTGAAATGACTCATACTTCCCGAATCGAAGTGCCCACAACAATTGATGGAGTTATCGAGATGAATTAACAACATCATTCATAAATAAATGTTCAAAATTATAAATGAATAGTAGTTCACTGTCGTTGTCACCATTTTTTTTTTCTCTTCCCCCATTTTGAAGTTGTTTGAATAGTTCTTATATATAAACAAGAAATTTCTTAGAAAGATACTTCAATATGGAAAGTGAACCACCACATATATATATACTAGATACAAGCAACGTGAAATCACTACAACAAAATAAGGGTTTTATGATTTTATTTGAGATACATTAAAAGTCTACAATGTCTCCCAATTGGGAAGACGTTGTTGGTGGGGTCATTGTAGGTATATGTCTCACGTCTCCCAATGGAAAAGGTGAGAGACTTCCCACGTCTCCTAGTGGCAGAAGTTGAGAGTCAAACGTTGACTCTCAACCTCTCCCATAGGGAGACGTGTAAAGTCACTCACCTCTCCCAATAGGAGACATTGAAAGTCCCTGGGAGACTTTCAATGTCTCCCATTAGGAGAGGTGAGTGACTTCTCACGTCTCCCAGACTTTCAACCTCTCCCAATGAGAGACATTGAAAGTCTTCCAGATTTAAAAAAAAAGTCAATTAAATAAATTTATAATCAATATTATTTTAATTTGATTTAATAATTATTTAAATTGAAATGATTTTAATTTAAATTGATTTTAATTGAAATGGTTTTAATTTAAATTTAAATTGATTTAATAATTAATCAAATTGAAATTATTTTAATATTAATTTATTAATTAATTAAATTGAAATCAATTTAATATTAATTTAAATTAAAATTGACATAATTAATAAAATAAAAATATGCAAGAAGTACACAATATTTGTTAGACATATACAAGAAACACAATATTTGTTAGACATATTCAAAATTAACAAATATTGCATTGTGTATGAAGAAAGAGGTAAAAAATAGAAAAAAACCTATCAACGAGGTCGGTAACTTTGGATTATCGACAACATATATGTCGCTCATTCTTGTCGCAACTCATCAACTTGTGTCTCTGTATACGACGTACTTGTTAGATGCAAAAAATATAAAGTAAAATATATTAATTAATTATTTGATTAGATTTATATATACGGTTTCAAAAATAATTTGTAAATTTTAATTAATAATATTGTTCCCAAGTAATGTCTATGAAAAAAGAAAATAACCGACACTAAATAAGGACGTGATAAAGTTGGATGTCTATATAAAACTAATTATTTATTATCCTAGATAAAACCGGGCACCATTTCTCCTATAACACTGACCTAACCATCTGCATGTGAATAACAAAATAAACAATTCAAACAACATACAATACTGACTAATTTTTTTTATGCGCGTGGAAAACAACATGTTGGAACCTAGTTTTCGGTACTGTAAATTATTCAGAATTTTCTGAAAATTTGCAGGATGTTCTAAACAACTACAATATACACGGTTATAAAAAAATATCGTACCAAAAACTGTTCACGGGTCGAGAACAGTGAAGAGTCCCACCAATAGGACTTAAAGTGAAGCCCCTATAAAATATATGTCAAATGTATTTTAAGAAAAATTAATTCTAGACGCAAAGTCTTTGTTGAGACTTTATGTGTTGAATTATACTTTGTTTTGAGAGTTATAAATGCGAGACTTTGTTGGTCTAGATATCCACACATCGATTTTGATTATGTAAATTCGTTAAATAGTTCATATATATAAATTTAATTGGAGAATATAAGAATTATTGTTACATTTATAAATGAATAATTCACTATCGTCTAAGTCACTTTTCCTTGTCTTCTTTCCCATGGAATAGTCTGCTAGGTGAAAGACCCTTTAGTCACCCCACTTGTTGTTCTAATACTCTTGAAGCCATTAATTATAAATATCATAAATAAAAATGTTTTCTACAATCAATGTATGGGACAACTAGATATATCTCTTCTATATAAAAAGTATATAGACAACATAAATTATTGGTTTTACCGGTTTTTTTTCCATTAACTTTAACGGAATAGTCTTATATTTAATGGTATATTATAAACATAATCCTTAAACTTAAAGAAAATTAAATAAATAACTAATTAAAAAATAAATAAAAGATGATATTTTTGAGATATTTTACAATGATAATTATTTAAAAGTAATAAAACCATATATTTTATAACTTAAATAAAATTTAATTACCAAATTCAAAAACTAGAACAAACATAAACTTAAACAAAAAAAAATTAATTAATAAAATAGGATATTTTAAAGATATTTTATGATAATTTAAATAATTAAATCATATTTATTTTAAAATAATAAAGGCATATATATATATATCATTTTTTTAGCTTATAAATTTGTGTGATAGTTTATTTTTTATCAAGTGATTGAAACTCTTTTTTTCATCAAATTCATCAAAGAAGATTGTGAGATACAGTACAAACTAAAAATAGTTGATGCATATATACTATTGTCTACACTATGAATTTTTCTATTCTTATTATATTTCTATTATTAATTTTTTTACAATATTATTGTATTTTACATATATATATATATGTCATGTAGCAATGTAAATATATATCTATGTCAACATTGTGTTTAGTTATCATATATATAGAGATTATTGATATAAATATTTATATATACTATAGAATTATAATTCATTCTATTATATATATATATTTAAAAAAACAGTCAACTAGTTTTTATTAAAATTATAGACATTGTTTACAACTTTAAAACTAAGCAAATGTAAAGTTTAAATTTAATTAAATTTTATTTAAGTTATAAAACGTATGATTTTATTATTTTAAATAATTATCATTGTAAAATATTTTAAAAAATAGATTATTCTAATTTGTTTAATTGTTTATTTATTTAATTTTATTTAAGTTTAAGTTTTTTTTACAATCTATCATTAAATATAAGAATATTCTGTTAAAGTTAACGAAAAAAAATAAAAATTGTTAAAACTAAAAAATTATGTTATCTGCACACACTTTTTATATAGAAGAGATATATGACTATCTCGATCAAAAGTTAATTGAAGACGCAATTAATCTATGCATAAATTTTATTGGATTGGATGTTAGATGGTAGATGGTGGATGGTAAATTACACAAGAACTTAATAATAGAATAAAGAGTATTCTTCACTAGTTATTATTAAATTAATTTTGATAAAAAAAAAAAATTAGCTTAAAAAGTATTTTTTATCGATTAGTAGTATATTTTAATTTTTTCTTTTGACACACTATATTTTGATATTATTAAAACTACATAAATATAATTAAATAGGTATTGTTTGTTTTTTATTGGAGTTGTTTTTTTTTTTTTCAAAATTCGAAATTAAACATATACAAACAAGATCTTACAGTTAAGAAATTTCTTAGAAAGATACTTTAATTGATGGAAAATGATAGATACAGCACAGCTCACTATAATTATTTGTAAACTTGATTCTAGACTTACGCAAGTCTTTGCAATAATTTGAATGTATTGGATGCTAGCTACAGATATATTAGATGATAATTTTCAAAATTTCATTATTTCTAACTATATTGAATTGGATAAGAATTGTATAACATATATGTTTTCATTATGCCTATATTTTTGTAATTATGAAACTTTAAAAAGCATAATTTTGAAAACTTAAGGACCTATGTTTGAATAAAAAGACTATTTTATAAAATATCTTTAAAACAATAATAATTAATAGGACTTAAAATATTTATGAAAATATTCTTTTATTTTTTTCTGATTTAAAATAAAATCAAAGAAATTAAGTATTTTGAAATAATAACAATATAATAACTTTATTTTTAAATTGAATATTTTTGAAAAAAATTAATAATTTATTTAAACACTATTATACTACACTTTCAAATTAAAAAGTAAATATATATTTACAATATTTTATTGATTGATTTAATTAAATTATTTTAATATTTTTTGTATAAATTATTTCAAGATGTAAAAAATAAATTGAAAAGAATTCATATAAAAATAAAAAATATATATATAATATATAAATTAGAACAAAAGAAATATCTCATAAAAGTCAAAAGAGAATTCGAAGACATAAAAGTCAATTAAGTACAACCCATCTATCTTCCTGTATTAAGTACTTTTCATTTTCATATCTATATATATACATATAAATGGATTAACTGAATGTATTTATACACAGAATTAGCTATCTTTTAAAAATGAGAGTTGCAGTAGTGCTGGTGCTGGTGCTCGTGCTCGTGCATGTATGGAGTATTACGAGTAGCAATGAAGAACGAAGTGGGCAATGCATAGAGAGTGAGAGACAAGCTCTTCTTGGGTTTAAGAAAGGCCTTGTTGATAGAGACAACCGTCTATCCTCCTGGACAAGTAGCCGACGAGATTGTTGTACCTGGGAAGGAATCAGGTGTGATAACTTAACTCAAACTCATCATATTGTTGTGCTTAATCTTCGTACCAATGATTTGGATGGTGAAATTGGTCCCTCGTTGATTGAATTGAAACAATTGAGGCACCTTGATCTTAGTTCCAATAGCTTCACTATAATTCCAAAGTTTATTGGCTCTTTAACAAGACTCCGATATCTCAATCTTCTATATAATCCTTTTATTGGAGCTATTCCTTCTCATCTTGGGAATCTTACTAGATTGCATTCTCTCTATCTTGGTAGTAAGGGTCAATTGAAAGCTGACAATCTCAAATGGCTTTCTCGTCTCACATCCCTCAGACATTATAGAATATCGAGAATTGATTTATCCAAAGCCATAGACTGGTTTCAATCAATTAAAGCAGCCCCCTCCTTGTTAAGTTTGACATTATATTCTTGTCGACTTCCGCAAGTAGATCTCTTGTCTCCTTCCAATAAAAATTCTTCTGATTCTCTCACAAATCTTTTTGTCTCCGACAGTTCCATACATCCTACAACAGTTCCTTGGTTGTTCAATGTGAGTATCAATCTTGTTAACCTCACCCTATATTATAGTAACGACGGAGGTCCTATTCCAAATTCGTTTGAAAATATGAGAAATCTTGAAAAAATTGACTTATTGGGGAATGGATTTGAAGGAGAAATACCAAATTCATTGAGAAATCTTTGCACCCTTAAACCGTTGTCTTTGATGTTGAACATTTTCAATACAACACTCCATGATTTTTTAGAATGGCTTAGTGGTGGCTGCACTAAGGATTCTTTAGAAATTTTGGATTTGAGGTCAAACCAACTTCGAGGATCCATTCCTGAAATGAACTCATTTCCCATCTTTCTAAGAGAATTACGAATTTCACGTAATCTATTAAAAGGACCACTCCCTAGTCTTTCAAATATGCCATACCTAAGAAAGTTGGATGTCTCTTCAAATTCCCTTTCTGGTCTCATCTCTGAAGTTCATTTTCACAATCTCTCCAACTTGGAGGTACTAGGCTTGTCTTCTAACTCCTTAGCAATAAAATTTAACTTCACTTGGACTCCACCATTTCAACTAACTTCTATATGGTTGAGCTCTTGCAAGTTAGGTCCGAAGTTTCCTAGTTGGCTGAAAACTCAAGTAAATATCCATCGTCTCGATCTTTCACACAATGAGATCAAAGATACTATTCCAATGAATTGGTTTAGCAATTTGGCTATGAAATTGGATTATCTAGATCTGTCCACTACAACAAATTTGACATACAATGACTCCCTACAATGTCTTACACCATTGGTGTAAGACATTAAAACTTATCAGGGGTTTTAAATGTCTAATGGTGTAAGACATTGAAAGTTTTTATTAATGACTACAATTGGAAGACATTAAAAATGGTGGAAGACGTTGGAAATAGGTTGAGAAGTGGCCAGGGGGACATCTAATGTCTCCCACTGGGAGACGTGGGACACGTGGCACGTCTCCCACTGGGAGACATTGAATGTATAGAGGGGTACATCCAACGTCTCTCACTGGGAGACGTGGGACACGTGGCACGTCTCCCACTGGGAGACATTGAATGTATAGAGGGGTACATCCAACGTCTCCCACTGGGAGACGTGGGACACGTGGCACGTCTCCCAATGGGAGACGTTGGATGTACCCCTCTATACATTCAATGTCTCCCAGTGGGAGACGTGCCACGTGTCCCACGTCTCCCAGTGGGAGACGTTGGATGTCCCCCTGGCCATTTAATGAATTTTGGGTCTTCTTCTTCCTCATAACACCAAACAGAGAGAGCACACCAAACAGAGAGCACGAAAGGGGTTGCGATTTTAGGGTTTTCAAGGTTAGTTTTTTTTAATTTTTATGAATTTTAGTTAATTATTTTGATAAAAAATCATAGGTTTAGCATTAGGATGAGTAATATACATGATTTTGTGTTAATTTTACATTTTTATGCATTTTTTTCTATACATTGTTAGATTTATTTGTTTTTCCATGGAGGTTTTTTTATAAATTTAAGATTTCATAGTTTTTTTTTAATTTAACCTATCACATTGTATATATTTCATTATAATATATATGTTCATGATTTTTTTTAATTTTTATCATTATTTATTTCGAAATTTAGATATATTTTTGTATGTATATTTAAACTTTTTTTTTTAAATTCTAACTATTTTGTTATATATATAGTTATTATGTTAAAATAAATTTATTAAATAATTTTAAAAATATAAATATATGCAAAAATTTATGTTTTTGTTGATTATTGAGATTTTAGGTTATGAAATTTTTTATTGATTTTTTGTTTAGGTTATAATTAGTGGCTCATTGGAGTTTTTTTTTATTTGTTTACCAATCAATTACTTATTAGGAATTTAGTGATATTTGTTTAGTAATGTTTAACACATTAATTAATTTAATTTCGTAGGTTGTGATTTTGGTGGTGAGATTTTAGAGAGTACTTTGCATCAAAACTTCTATATCTATCAATCACACATTTGAGGTAATTAAGTTTCTAAAATTATAATAATAAGTTATATATTGCTAGATATTTAGTGATATTTTATTTATTATTTATTAATTTATTTATATTGGTTTGTGAATTTAATAGCGAATTCGATTACTACTTGAAGTAATTTTGCTAGCTTTTGAATTATTAATTGCAAGAGGTAAATATATATTCTCTTATTTCTACTTTTAATATTATTAAACAAATGTTAGAAGAGTTTGAATATTTTAAATATTCATCCATAGTGAAGTAGGTTCTGAGATTAAAATTGTGTGCTGCGGTGATAACGGAAGGTTGAGAACTTGTGTGTATTAGTGAAGTAGGTTCTGAGAAATTTGACTGTGTGCTGCGGAGCTATAAGGAAGAAACTTATTGTATGTTGTTTGAATTGTTTGTTTTGCTATTCACATGTAGATGGTTAGGTCACTATTATAGGGGAAATGCTGCCCGATTTTATCTAGGATAATAAACAATTAATTTTATATAGGCATTCTATAAGGAAGAAACTTATTGTATGTTGTTTGAATTGTTTGTTTTGTTATTCACATGCAGATGGTTAGGTCACTATTATAGGGGAAATGCTGCCCGATATTATTTAGGATAATAAACGATTAGTTGAGAACGGGCATTACTTGATTGAACATGCAAGTCCCAGGCATTACTTGAGAACGGTATTATTAATTAAAATTTACAAATTATTTTTGAAACTATAAATGTAATCAAATAATTAATTAATATATTTTACTTTATATTTCTTGCAGCTAACAAGCACATCATATACAGAGGCACAAATTGATGAGTTGCGACAAGAATGAGCGACATATATGTTGCCGATAATCCAAAGTTACCGACCTCGTTGATAGGTTTTTTTTTAATTTTTTAACTCTTTCTTCATACACAATGCAATATTTGTTCATTTTGAATATTTCTAACAAATATTGTATTTCTTGTATATATCTAACAAATATATTTTTTTTATTTCAATTTAAATTAATATTATTTCAATTTAATTAATTATTAAATTAATTTCAATTTAGATTAAAATAATTTCAATTTAAATTAAAATAATTTCAATTTAAATTAATATTATTTCAATTTAAATTAATATTATTTCAATTTAATTAATTATTAAATCAAATTAAAATAATATTAATTATAAATTTATTTAATTTATTTTTTTTAAATGTGGGAGACTTTCAATGTCTCCCATTGGGAGAGGTGGGAGACTTCCCACGTCTCCCAATGGGAGAGGTGGAAAGTCAAATGTTGACTTTCCACCTCTCCCATTGGGAGACGTGGGAAATGACTCACCTCTCCCAATGGGAGACGTGAGATGTCTCCTAGGGACTTCCCACGTCTCCCATTGGGAGAGGTGAGTCACTTCCCACGTCTCCCAATGGGAGACGTGGGATATATACCTACAATGACCCTAGCAACAACGTCTCACTAAGTGGGAGACATTGTAGACTTCCAATGTCTCCCAATTAAAGTCATAAAACCTCTATTTTGTTGTAGTGGTCTTTCAATCAATTCTCTGGTCCTATCCCATCGACTTTATCCACTAATGAATTATATCTTCAAAATAATAAGCTCACCAGTTTAACATCTTTCCTGTGCGAACCACGGCTAGTAGTTCATCACAAAATAATTGTTCTTGACCTTTCAAATAATCTGTTATCTGGAAACCTTCCTGAATGTTGGGGGAATTTGAACAACTTGGTTGTTCTCAATTTAGGTAACAATAATTTATCTGGAGTTATTCCAAAGTCAATGGGTTTATTACTACAAATTCGAGTTTTGCAATTGAGGCATAACAACTTCTCAGGAAATCTACCCTCATCCTTACAAACTTGTGAGCAGCTCCAAGTTTTTGATATTGGAGATAATGCATTGGAAGGAAAAATTCCATTGTGGATTGGCCAAAAACTGACAAATTTGTTCGTTCTGTCTCTAAAATCTAATAAATTCAATAATCGTATTCCATCTAATCTATGTAATCTCCAAGCCATTGAAATGTTGGACCTTTCCATGAATAGAATATTTGGGACTATCCCTCCATGTCTAGACAATTTTACCTCTATGGTGGAAAAACGAGATCACAATGAACTTGGAATCTATACCTTTAGGGTGGATGTACCTCTTAGTAAGAATACTACATTACTCTTTGAATTAGGATCACTAGAGATTATGTGGAAAGGAGTGTACCTTGAGAATGAAAAGATTTTTAGATCATTAAGACTCATTGATCTTTCAAGCAATCAATTGACTGGACAAATTCCAGAAGAATTAACACATCTTGTTGAATTAATTCAACTTAACCTATCATGGAACAATTTGCATGGAGCTATCCCAAAGGAGGTTGGGAAATTGAGTAATCTGCAATCACTTGATCTGTCCAACATCAAGCTCTCCAGTGAAATTCCCTCTAGCTTAGCAACAATATCATTTTTAAGCTACTTGAAGTTGTCGAACAACCGATTGTCTGGAAAAATCCCCACAGGCACTCAACTACAAAGTTTTGAAGCCTCTAGCTATACAGGAAACCTTAGACTTTGTGGACCTCCTCTACCAAACTCATGCTTTGGAGATGAAACTTTACAAGGCAACCCAGATTCAAATTGTGATGAAAGCATTATTGAAGACGATGACAAATGGTTTGACATGAAACAGTTTCATATGGGAATTGGAGTTGGAATTGTAATTGGATTTGTTGGAGTTTGTGCCAACATTTTGCTTATAAAATCTTGGAGAATTGCCTATTTCCAGTTCTTAAATAGCATGGGAAATTGGCTTTATGTGACAATTTCTATCAAAATGGCCCAATTGAAGAGAATGTTTTCAAATTAATTAGCAGGTAATGCATTATATACTTCGGTTTTTCTATGTTTTTAAATGGGTTAAAATCACTCTAGGAGGTTGCTATCAATTATTTTGCTTTTCTAATTTAATATATATATTTTTTTGAATTTATGAACTGTGTACATACAAAATAGCTTTGGATGATCTCATACGATGGAGTGGAGCTATGGCAGTTTGAAATTTCAAGAGCTTAAGTTCAAGTGCTAAAAGCAGATCAGTTTATTTGTAATTTTTAAATTGTCTGGATGCTTTATAAGTTTACTATTTTGTAATTTTTGTTGTCGTGTGATTTTTTTTTTTTTTTTGGAAGATGAACAATCCACTAAAAATAAAACTTGTGCTTTTTAAATTATAAGGTTTTATTTTTTCAGCTACAACATATGTGATATTTGTTTTTCTGGAAGGACGATTTCGTAATTTTTCTACTGTGTGCATCTTTGTCATTTTTTTTCTTTTCCTTTGATGGAATATTGGATATGTATGATTTCCAATGGCAATAAAATTTATGGTTTCTCATGTTTGAGTTTCTTTATGGAATCACAGCATGAGAATAATGTCAAGTGAATAAATAACAGTTCAGGTTAAGTTGTTATTTATTTAATTAAAAATTATTATTATGGGCATAATAGTAATAATAATATGCTTGAAATTATTTTATCATCTTATGTGTAATTTTTAATTTGCCATAATATTATTATTTAATTGAATTAAATAATAATAACTAATTGAATTTTTGAAAAGACCATAATACCCTCAAGTTTGGAATTGGTTCAAGGGACATTTTAGAGACTTTATTTTTCTGATTTAACATGATTAAATATTCATAAAATTGGTCAAAATTTCTAAACTTAATTGTGGAACATTAGTTTATTATTTATTTTAAAAAGATATAAAGAATTCCTTGAAAAGAGGATCTTACCACTTCAAAATGCTAACTTCTTTTCAAAATATTTTTAAAACGTGTTTACTGGAAGCAAACAAAGGGTCGAAGAAAGATAAGGTAGTTATCGTTTTTTTTTTTAAAAAAAAGAAGAAACTTTTGAGTTCTTGCATTTGGGAAAATTTGGGGTATTGAACATCCAAACATATATGTAATAATGACATAAGATATAAATATAAATATTTCTTTTTTTTATTTAGTTTTTTAATAAAAAATTTAATTATTTGTATATAACTTTTTGTTGGCTTTAAAAAATTTCAAATTAAATAACTTGATTGTTCTCAATTTAGGTAACAATAATTTATCTGGAGTTATTCCAAAGTCAATGGGTTTATTACTACAAATTCGAGTTTTGCAATTGAGGCACAACAACTTCTCAGGAAATCTACCCTCATCCTTACAAACTAGTGAGCAGCTTCAAGTTTTTGATATTGGAGATAATGCATTGGAAGGAAAAATTCCACTGTGGATTGGCCAAAAACTGACAAATTTGATCTTTCTGTCTCTAAAATCTAATAAATTCAGTAATCGTATTCCATCTAATCTATGTAATCTCCATGCCATTGAAATGTTGGACCTTTCCATGAATAGAATATTTGGGACTATCCTCCATGTCTAGACAATTTTACCTCTATGGTGGAAAAACGAGATCACAATGAATTACATCCGGGAGGCAATACCTTTATGGTGGGTGTACCTTTTGGTGAGAATCGTATATTATTCTTTGATTTAGTATCACTAGTGATTATGTGGAAAGGAGTGTACCTTGAGAATGAAAAGATTTTTGGATCATTAAGACTCATTGATCTTTCAAGCAATCAATTGACTGGACAAATTCCAGAAGAATTAACACATCTTGTTGAATTAACTCAACTTAACCTATCATGGAACAATTTGCATGGAGCAATCCCAAAGGAGGTTGGGAAATTGAGCAATCTACAATCACTTGATTTGTCCAACAACAAGCTCTCCGGTGAAATTCCCTCTAGCTTAGCAACAATATCATTTTTGAGCTACTTGAAGTTGTCGAACAACCGATTGTCTGGAAAAATCCCCACAGGCACTCAACTACAAAGTTTTGAAGCCTCTAGCTATACAGGAAACCTTAGACTTTGTGGACCTCCTCTACCAAACTCATGCTTTGGAGATGAAACTTTACAAGGCAACCCAGATTCAAATCGTGATGAAAGCATTGTTGAAGACGATGAAAAATGGTTTGACATGAAACAATTTCATATGGGAATTGAAGTTGGATTTGACATTGGATTTGTTGGAGTTTGTGCCAACATTTTGCTTATAAAATCTTGGAGAATTGCCTATTTCCAGTTCTTAAATAGCATGGAGAATTGGCTTTATGTGACAATTTCTATCAAAATGGCCCAATTGAAGAGAATGTTTTCAAATTAATTAGCAGGTAATGTATTATATACTTTGATTTTTTTATGTTTTTAAATGGGCTAAAATCACTCTAGGAGGTTGCTATCAATTATTTTGCTTTTCTAATTTAATTTTTTTTTTTTGAATTTATGAACTGTGTACATACAAAATAGCTTTGGATGATCTCATCCGATGGAGTGGGGCTATGGCGGTTTGAAATTTCAAGAGCTTAAGTTCAAGCGCTAAAAGCAGATCAATTTATTTGTAATTTATAAATTGTCTGGATGCTTTATAATTTTACTGTTTTGTAATTTTTATTGTCGTGTGATTTTTGTTTATCTTTTTGGAAGATGAACAATCCACTAAAAATAAAACTTGTGCTTTTTAAATTATAAGGTTTTATTTTTTCAGCTACAACATATGTAATATCCGTTTTTTTGGAAGGACAATTTCGTAATTTTTTCATTGTGTGCATCTTTGCCTTTTTTTTCTTTTCCTTTGATGGAATATTTGATATGTATGATTTTCAATGGCAATAAAATTCATGATTTTTCATGTTTGAGTTTTTTTTTTTTTTTTGTGGAATCACAACATGAGAATTATATATTATATATTATTATAATGATATTTTATATTATTTAAATTTATATTAATATATTTAGTAAAAAAAACTAGGATTATATAATATATTATAATAATATTTTATAACATTTAAATTTAAATTTAAATTTATATTAATATAATTATTCAATATATAATTTTGAATTATATATTATTTTAATAATGATATTTTATAACATTTGAATTTAAATTTAAATTTATATTAATATAATTATTATATATGTAGGATTATATTAAATAATATTATAATAATGATATTTTATAAAATTTAAATGTATATTAATATAATTAATAAATATTTATTTTTAGTTAGTTTTAAATGTATATTTTATTAAATATTTAGAATATTCTGTTAAAGTTATCAAAATAAATACATTTAGGCTAAATAACAAATAAAATAGGAACAAATAACAATAAATCAATTCACAAGCAGACGAGTGCAACAAGAGAATCATATGAAACTTATAACGTAGCATATATAATGAAAAACTTCACACTGAGACATTAAGTATTTCAACTAAATACTAAAAATTTAGTATTACTATATAACTGATCATTCTATTAGATTAAAATTACAAATAGTTAAGTATAAGAAGATTACTTATATTAACTGACTTAATCAATAACATATTTCGTCTTCTGAAGGGCTACATGTTGAATTATTATTCCTCCATCAAAATTAGCAGGTAATGTATTATATATTTCGGTTTTTCTATGTTTTTAAATGGGCTAAAATCACTCTAGGAGGTTGCTATCAATTATTTTGCTTTTCTAATTTAATTTTTTTTTGAATTTATGAACTGTGTACTTACAAAATAGCTTTGGATGATCTCATACGATGGAGTGGAGCTATGGCGGTTTGAAATTTCAAGAGCTTAAGTTCAAGTGCTAAAAGTAGATCAGTTTATTTGTAATTTTTAAATTGTCTGGATGCTTTATAAGTTTACTGTTTTGTAATTTTGTTGTCGTGTGATTTTTGTTTTTTTTTTTGGAAGATGAACAATCTACTAAAAATAAAACTTGTGCCTTCTAAATTATAAAGTTTTATTTTTTCAGCTACAACATATGTGATATCCGTTTTTCTAGAAGGACGATTTCGTAATTTTTCTACTGTGTGCATCTTTGTCATTTTTTTTCTTTTCTTTTGATGGAATATTGGATATGTATGATTCCCAATGGCAATAAAATTTATGGTTTCTCATGTTTGAGTTTTTCTGTGAGATCACAACATGAGAATAATGTCAAGTGAATTAATAATAGTTCGGGTTAAGTTGTTATTTATTTAATTAAAAATTATTATTATGGGCATAATAGTAATAATAATATGCTTGAATTATTTTATCATCTTATGTGTAATTTTTAGTTTTCCATAATAATATTATTATTTAATTGAATTAAATAATAATAACAAATTGAATTTTTGAAAAGACCATAATACCCTCAAGTTTGGGATTGGTTCAAGGTAGGGGTGTTCATATAAACTGCAAACCGTGGTCTGGAACCAAACTGCACCGCACCAAACCGCCAAAAACCGTCACCGGTGAAATCATTTTCGATGGTTTGGTTTTAACCGGACCGCAACTTTAATGGTTTGATCACAGTTTCTAATTTTTTAAAACCAATTAAACCGGACCGGACCGTGATTTTTCTAAAAAAATAGTTTTTAGAAATGATGGTTCAAAGATTTGAACACCTACACTTAAGTTAATATAAAATCTATCAAACCATCCAAGTCAAACAATTTAATTGTTTAAGATATGTTTTCAGTAGTATTTAATACATGCACAAGTTTTCAAAACTAAAAAAAAGATAAATGTAAAGTCCCACATTGTTTAGAAAGTAAACATTTCTTTTTCTCACTTCTGTAAAATGATTCAAAATACTTACACTTACAACAACGAAGAAAATAAGCTTCTTGTAGACTTTTATGGTCTTAAAAGTAAAGCTAACATTATTATTATTATTTAAATACAATTATTTAGTTAATTATTTTATAATAAAAAAAGTTTATAATTTTAATAATTTGGTTATATGGTTAAAACGAAACCAAACCGCACCAAACCGTTTATTTATGGTTTGGTTTGGTTTGGTTTTTTAACTTTAATGGTTTTGTTTGGTTTTTCATTTTGAAAAAACCGCATGAGTGGTTTGGTTTCAAAATTCTTCTAAACCGCAAACCAAACTGTGTACACCCCTAGTTCAAGGGACATTTTAGAGACTATATTTTTTTTATTTAACATGATTAAATATTCATAAAATTGGTCAAATTTTCTAAATTTAATTGTGGAATATTAGTTTATTATTTATTTTAAAAAATATAAAGAATTCCTTGAAAAGAGGATCTTACCACTTCAAAACGCTAACTTCTTTTCTAAATATTTTTAAAATGTTTTTACCGGAAGCAAACAAAGGGTCGAAGAGAGAGAAGATAGTTATCATTTTTTTCAAAAAAAAAAAAAAAAGAGAAGAAATTTTTTAGTTCTTGCATTTGGTAAAATTTGGGGTATTTAACATCCAAACATATATGTAATAATAATCTATATATTTGTGCAACCTGATTCCCCTCCCCCATTTCCTTCTCCTCCATTTTTTTGTTCTTCCGATTCTCTCTTCTAATCCGCCGAGTACTCTCTGCCCGTGGAGTTTTCCGGCGTTCCAGAAGCTATTCCGGTGGCCGGCAACTGTAACAGCGAAGGGGGTACGTCTATATATTGTTCTATTATAGTTTTATATAAAGAAAATAATTATGTTATTGTTTATATAAAAAAACTCAATTTTCTTTTATTGTTTTTTTTTTAGCCATTCGGATTCCTCTCTACTCATCTTAGTGGACTCCGCTCTTTCTAAGTTTTTTCCGGCGTTCGGTGATTCCGGTGACCGACAGTTAATGTTAGTAATGTTATTATTATATTAATAATATATGTTATTTTATAATAATATTGTTAGGTTATTAGGTTAATATGTTAGTAATATTGTTAATGTAAATCTATACAAAAAAAAATGATTATATAGTAATATATGTTATTATGTAATAATATTTTGTTTGATAGATTGATAATATATTGTTTTTTTTTATTGTTAAGTTGTTAGAATATTAAAATATTGTTAAATATTATTAATGGATAATTTTTTATTATTGTTAAATTGTTATTATATTGTTAGAATGTTGTAATGTATTTTTGTTATAGTTTAATTAAAATTATTTTAATATTGTGAAGTTTAGATTATAATAAATTTGTTATTAATTATTAAAAAATAGTTTAATGGTAGAGAAATAAAATATTAATAAATAATATAATAAATATTAAATTATAGAAAAAAGTTATTTTAATAATTTAGATAGTAATTGAAATGAGAATAATAAAAATTAAATAAAAAAAAATTTATTTATTAAAAAGTAATTATTAAATAATATATATAAACAATTATTAAGTAATTATATAAAAGAGTAGTTATAGGATTAATTAAATAAAAATAATTTCAATTAATTACATATTAATTATTAAAATTTTAAAATAGTTATAATTAAATATGTTAAATAAATAAATAATTTATTATTAATCAATAATTTATTAAATAATTAGGAAAGATTTAAATTAATAATATGATAAATAAATAATTAAGTATTAAATAAATAAATAATTAAGTATTTATTAAATAATTAATTTTTTAGTAAAGGAAAAATTTGATAATAGATAATTAATTTATTAAATAAATAAAAAATTAATTAATTAATTAAGTATAAATTAAATAATTAATTAAATAATTAGTGAACATTAGATAATAATAATTTATTTAAATAAATGAAAAATTAGATAATAATTAACTAATTAATTAAATAATAAGTAAACATTTAAATTAATAATATTATTAATAAATTGATAAATAAATAAATAAATAATTAAGTATTAATTAAATAATTAATTTTTAAGTAAAGGAAAAATTAGATAATAGATAATTAATTAATTAAATAACTAATTAATTAATTAAGTATAAATTAAATAATAATTAGTAAACATTAGATAATAATAATTTATTTAAATAAAGGAAAAAATTAGATAATAATTAACTAATTAATTAAATAATAAGTAAACATTTAAATTAATAATATGTTTAATAAATTGATAAATAAATAAATAAATAATTAAGTATTGTTGACGCCGTTTTTCGTCAACAGATAAAAGAAGAGAGCACGTAAACAATTAAAGACAATGGCCAAAAGAAACAAACGAATCAAACACACGGTTTTTTACGTGGTTCAGCAGTTAAATCTGCCTAGTCCACGAGTCTCTGTTATTAACCTCAAGATTCTCTGAACAATTCTTTTGCATGAATTCTCCAGAGTTTTCTCTCAAGGATCAGAATTTCCATCCTTTACAATGGTGCATGGCTTCCCTATTTATAGAGAAGGATGCAGAATACTATCCCACATATTTTGGGTAGTTACTCTTTTGTGAATAAAAATAAATGGCTTTAAATGCCAATAATCAGATATAAAAGGAAACGTCCCCCAAAGATCAGGGGGCGTATAACTGAATAAATAATATCCCACAATTCTTGGGGATTTACATCAATTAATGAGGGTTACATCTCATAGTTATAATACTTGTAGATATTCAAGGTGGTTATAGCGTATCTTCAAGGCTCCAGCGTTTCTGGTCTCATGTCATTGTGCAAGCCACTGACATCTCCCGAGCTAACTTTGCTTTCGAGATGGGATATCGAGCTCAAGACCCATGCTCCGAAGTTCCTGAAGATGAAGGTGTTCTCGGAGCTACCTTTCGAGATCGAGATCATTTCGAGATCACCGCATTCGAGATCATATATCATACTTTGCAGGCTCGACTTACAATCCTAGATTACTAATCCTCACGAGACCATTTGCTGCGAACTCAGCTTTCGAGATCATATTTACTATGGCTCGAAATCTGGGTATAACAAGTATTAATTAAATAATTAATTTTTTAGTAAAGGAAAAATTAGATAATAGATAACTAATTAATTAATTAAGTATAAATTAAATAATTAGTAAACATTAGATAATAATAATTTATTTAAATAAAGGAAAAATTAGATAATAATTAACTAATTAATTAAATAATAAGAAAACATTTAAATTAATAATATGATAAATAAATAAACAATTAAGTATTAATTAAATAATTAATTTTTTAGTAAAGGAAAAATTAGATGATAGATAACTAATTAATTAAATAAATAAATAAATAATTAATTAAGTATTAATTAAATAATTGTTACACCCAGATTTCGAGCTATGTTAATTATGACCTCGAAAGTTGGATTCGCAAATAAGTGGACTCATAAGGTTGGAAACATGCTCGAGGATTATATGTCGAGCTTGCAGGGATATAGACGATCTCGAGTATGATAACCTCGAAGAGTTCATGATCTTGAAAGATAGCTCCAGGAACACATTCATCTTCAGGGACAACTTCAGATCAGGGGTCCCGAGCTCGACGCACGTACGATCTCGAAAGTCGTGTAGCCTCGAGAGATATTTCTAGCTCGACAAATGACGGGAAACCTGGGAAGCTAAAGCCTTAGAGATACGCGATAACCACCTTGAATATCTACAAGTGTTATAAATATGAGACGTAATCCTCATTTATTATTGTAAATCCCCTAGAATCGTGGGATATTATTTGGTCAGTTATACATTTCCTGGTCTTCAGGGACGTTTCCTTTTATATCTAATTATAGGCATTTAAGGCCATTTATTTTATTTACAAAAAAAGAGTAACTACCCAAAATATGTGGGATAGTATTCTGCATCCTTCTCTATAAATTGAGAGGTCATGCACCATTGTAAATGACCGAAATTCTGATCCTTGAGAGAAAACTCTGAAGAATTCATTCTTAAGAATTTTCAGAGATAATCTTGAGATTAATAACAGAGACTCGTGGACTAGGCAGATTTAACTGCTGAATCACGTAAAAATCGTGTGTTTGATTTGTTTTATTTTATTTGGCCATTGTCATTCATTGTTTATGTGCTCTTCTTTTACTGTTTGACGAAAAACGGCGTCAACAATAATTAATTAATTAAGTATTAATTAAATAACTATTTTTTTAGTAAAGGAAAAATTAGATAATAAATGACTAATTAATTATTTACTAATTAAATAAATAAACAAATAATTATATGTTTGGGCTTTCTTCCCAGTCTCCTCAGACACAACCTATGGGAAGTCAGTTTGGAGGATTACTGCAGCAGCAGCAACAACAACCTATGTATGGTCAATTTGGGTCGTTCATGCAGCAGCAGCCGGTATATCCTCATTATGGCGGATCGATACAACAGCCCGTTTATAATCAGATGTACTACACTTCTCCGAATCAACAATAGCAGCAGTCTCCTTTGATTCGCCCACAGCCTCAGCCATATTATCCTTCGCCGCCAGTACCACAGTCTCATGAAGGTTTGAGTCGAAGCGCGAATGTTGAAGATTTTTTAAATGAATCTTTTGATGAAGACAATAATAATTAGTTTAGGTTTTATTATTTATTATTAAATTTAAGTGTATGTTTTTTTATTTTGAAAATACAATTTTAGTATTTTAAAGTTGTATTTTTAATTTGGATATTAATTTAAATAATATTGATTTTATTTCTAAATTTTATTAATGTTTTTTTAATTATAAGTTTAGTTATTTAATATTAATTATATATAATTTATAAAAATTAATTATTTTTTTTAAATATGTTATTACCGGAGGATTATTACCGGCGGAAACCGCCGGTAATAATGTGTCAGACATGAATTCCGACCATATTATTGCCGGCGGGATCCGCAGGTAATAATCCGCCGGTAATAATATTATTACCGGCGGGAGGCTAGTTCCGCCGGCAATAACGACCTTTATCGACCGGTTTTTACCGGCGGAGCCCGCCGGTAAAAGTATTACCGGTGGTTTTCTCCGCCGGTAATAAACGTTTTTGTTGTAGTGATATAGTTTGAATAGGTCATACATACAAACAAGACATTAATAACTCATTATGATTATTTCAAAAGTTGACTCTAAATGCAAATCTTTGCAAAAATTTGATTGTATTATTATTGGATCTTATAAGTATAATTTACACAGGATTAAATCTTTATATTTACTTTAACAGAATAATTTAAATGTATTTTTTTGTTTTGTTTAGCTCAATTGCTCAATAACCTGGCAAAATCTTAGTGGTTACAAAGGAAACATTTTTTTAAGATTATATTTGCCCAACAAAAAGGACAACAATTATTTTTTAAGATTTAGCCAGGAACTACAAAAGTGATTATTGTTAAATCTCCTATTTGTGAGTATGTGGATGGTAATTGTTATGGGGAAATTTATTCATTACGAGAGCAAACACGCAAGTTTTGGTAAATGGGTAATTCGTCAAATATATAAATTTAATTGGAGAGTTGGATTAGGTGTCACATTATAAAAAAAATGCTCAAATTAATAATTGAATATCATCATCACACTAATAATTTTCTGTCTTCTTTTCCATGGACTAGTTCATATATATAAACAAGTGGCATTCAAATCAAGAAATTTCATAGATGGAAAGCGATACACCATGCATGCATTGTCAATCTCCTTAGAAAGTACTAATATCAAACGAAACAATGCCTTAAGACTATTTCATTATTACTTTTAATTAAAGAAGAAAAATAGAAATCCCTAAAGTAGAGTGTACAAATGCAAATCAATGCACAAATTTAATTGTGTTTGATGGTAGAGATAATTTAGATTTTATATTGTAGGAATTTGCTCTGATTTTTTAGGAATTATTCGACTGCAGACTCATCTGGCACACGCCCAGATCAAACTGACGATGACTTAAATCAGCAAACAGATTAGTAAGAAACCAGCAATAATCAAATAATCATAAAAAGAAATGAGGCAAGAGAATTTATCCTGGTTCTGGTCCTAAGATCAATTCGATCTTAGGCCGTACATCTAGCTGAGCATCATCATCTCCAATCCACTATATCAATCTTGAGTTTGTACACTTTACAATGGTAGAAAAGAGCCTAGAAAAAAACACAGCAGCCCCTCAAGAACAATCTCAGTTCTTCCTGCAGAGAACCCAAGTTCTTAGTCTCAAAGAACTTCTCACTATCTCTCTGTTTCACTGCTTCTCACTCTAGGATTCACTCTTTTCTTATTGTAATTCTCTCTCTCCAAACTCTCTCTTCCGTATACTGTTTCTCCTTTTTTTTTTTTTATTTCTTCAAAACAGAAAATAAAAATAAGCTATTTATAAACATAGCTTTTACAAGAAAGTAAATCTTGACTCTAGTTCCAGCCAAGGTTAGTTTGGTGCAGTTAAACTTTAGGAGGATTAACCCACATATATTAATAACCATATATACATATATTAAGTATATGTTTGTGAATTAAACTGAAAATAAAATGATAATTATAAAATTCTAATATGAATTTATTAGGTATTTATAATCCTAATTTGAATAGTAGGGAAATATAAAATTTAAGCTATATTAATTTGTTTAAAGATTTGTGGAATTCAAATTTGAGTATTTTTTAATAGGCATTTCTCCTCTAGTAATTAATAAATATATAAATATCTTTTACATCTACATGTGTACAAACATTTTGTTGAAAAAAAAAATTAAATGAAATTATAATTTAAACCAAAAATTATATTTTTCTTAATGTTATTTTTTAGTAAATAATAATTGGAAGTTAACAAAAATACTATAAATTTTTTTTAAAAAAAGGCTTAAAATACTGAATCTGAAAAAAAAAATACCAAAATACTTAGGCACATAATCTTAAATACTATTGTTAAGTTATTTATGTCATCACGTTGTAAATTCAATGCTAAACTTTCACGTATATATTTTTGTTTTATAAAATGTTTTGTTCATTGGCATCAAATATAGACATTTTGTTGGGCAACATAAATTCCCAATGAATCAAACACGTATATTCATGTAATCACAAATAAAAAAAATTCTAAATAATAATCATGTATTTTTATAGAAAGTGATTTCATAATATATTTATATGGGAGATTCTATTATAGGTGCTTCAAAAAGAGCACTATTAGTGGAGTTCTTGTGTATTCCTAACTAGTGAATAGTTTTCGGGGCAATTTTTTTTAATGACAGTGTATTTTGTAGTTAGTTAAAGCATCTTACAAATTTTTAAAAAATTATAAATAATTAAAAGTGCTGAAAACTAGGTTCAAATTAAGTTGTTGCATGCTTAACTAATTTTTTTATGCTCTTGAAAAACAACATGAATTTTTATAAAATTTGCATGATGCTTTAAATAACTACAAAATATACGATAATAAAACAAATGGTTGTATTCTGCTTCACCAGAAGACTTGGGTAAGTCTCTTGGTCTTGGTCAAGAGTGATTACTCTTCTAAGTTGATTAAAACATCGTTAACGTTTCAAGAATAAAATTTATTGGTCATCAAATATGGTATGTACTGGTATTATTGTGTTGTGTGGTGTTAATACACCCTTCTGTCTATACTTTTTATTTTATTTATTTAAAAATAAAAATGGCCTACCAACACGTATCACAAAAATTAATGCACTGTGATATTCCTAATAAATTAGTCTGTTAATGTATATTAAAATTAAACCTTCCCTTTATGGTTTGAAATTTAAATTAGATTAGATAAGAACAACACATTATTGTATGAAAGACATGAATCTAGTTTAAATATATGTTTTATTATTTTAGGTATGATCGTAGTATTAAATTTAAAGTAGATTCTGAGGTAGTAATAAGTCTTAGTAAATAACGGACCTTTAAGATATATGTATATAGTTCTTATTATTAGCGAACCAGCACACAATTTATATAAGTTATATTTGCAAAGATTTCCCCAAAGAAAAAATGAGTATGGGCTGTGTTACTTGTTTTCTAACATTATTGGCCAATAGTATTGAATAAAATAGACTTTTGAAGTCTTCCCAATTAATGAAAGAGGTGATAACATTTTCAATTAGTTGTGTTTTCCTTTTCTATACACAGTAATCTAAGGACTAGCTTGGTACAGTTCCACTATAGGGAAAAGCAGCTATACTGTGAGAAAACGCAATTGCAGTTATAGGGAAAAACTTTTGAGTGTTTGGTAAATTATAGATTTTAAAGTGTTATGATTTAGAAAAATTGTATCAGGATGTCATCATATTTATTTTATTTTATTAAAACAAATTCACTTGTTTAAATTAAATATGGTTTTGATAAGACATTAATAAAGTGATCATAAATAAAAATATTACATTATAAATAAATAGAGTAATAATATGTGCACACAAATATTATACACACCTATATGACAAATCACTTCAACCAATCATATTTATTGCTAGTTGAAATGACTCATACTTCCCAAATTGAAGTGCCCACATCAATTGATGGAGTTGTCGAGAGGAATTATCAACATCATTCATAAATAAATGTTCAAAATTATAAATATATAGTAGTTAACTTTTATTGTCACCATTTTTTTCTCTTCTCCCATTTTGAAGTTGTTCGAATAGTTCTTATATATAAACAAGAAATTTCTTAGAAAGATACTTCAAAATGGAAAGTGAACCACCACATTTATATTTATATAAATATTCTTGATCACTTTATAAAGTAGACATCAAATACAAATAATTCATGTACTATATACTTTAAGCCCTACCGGTGAGACTCTCTGTATTCTCGACTCTTGAACAATTTTCGACGCGATTTTTTTTATGACTATGTATATTGTAGCTATTAAGAGCATCCTGTAAAATTTTCAGAAAATTCTGAATAATTTAGAATTTCAAAAATTAGGTTCAAACATGTTGTTTTCCATGCGCATAAAAAAATTAGTTATGCGTGCAAAAAAGAGCTCCACTAATAGAGCTTAAAGTGAAGCCCTATAAAAGAATTTCTCTATAAATAAATATATATATTAAGAAAAATTAATTCTAGATGCAAAGTCTTTGTTGAGACTTTATGTATTGAATTATACTTCGTTTTGAGAGTTATAAGTGGGAGACTTTGTTGGTCTAGATATCCACACATCGACTTTGATTATGTAAATTCATTAAATAGTTCATATATATAAATTTAATTGGAGAATATAAGAATTATTGTTACATTGATAAATGAATAAATAAATGTTCACATCACATTTATAAATGAATAATATTGACTATCGTATTAGTCACTTTTCCTTGTCTTCTTTCCCATGGAATAGTCTGCTAGATTAAAGGCCCTTTAGTCACCCCACTTGTAGTTCTAATACTCTTGAAGTCATTAATTAGTTCCTGTATAAAAGATAAATTGAAAAAAATTCATATAAAAATAAAAATAAAAATAAAAATCATATATATAATATATAAATTAGAAAAAAAGAAATATCTCATAATAGTCGAAAGAGAATTCGAAGACATAAAAGTCAATTAATTACAACCCATCTATTTTCCTGTATTAAGTGCTTTTCATTTTCATATCTATATATATATATATATATATATATATATACATATAAATGGATTAAGTGGATGGATGTATACACAGAATTAGCTATCTATATAATTAAAAATGAGAGTTGCAGTAGTGCTCGTGCTCGTGCTTGTGCTTGTGCATGTATGGAGTATCATTTCCTGAAATGAACTCATTTCCCATCTTTCTAAGAGAAGTACGAATTTCACTTAATCTATTAAAAGGACCACTCCCTAGTCTTTCAAATATGCCATACCTAAGATGGTTGGATGTCTCTTTAAATTCCTTTTCTGGTCTCGTCTCTGAAGTTCACTTTCACAATCTCTCCAACTTGGACGTGCTAATCTTGTCTTCTAACTCCTTAGCAATAAAATTTAACTCCACTTGGATTCCACCATTTCAACTAACTACTATAGGGTTTAGCTCTTGCAAGTTAGGTCCGAAGTTTCCTAGTTGGCTGAAAACTCAAGTAAATATCCATATGCTCGATCTTTCACACAATGAGATCAAAGATACTATTCCAATGAATTGGTTTAGCAATTTGACTACGAAATTGGATTATCTAGATCTATCTTTCAATCAATTCTCTGGTCCTATCCCATCGTCTTTATCCACTAATGAATTATATATTCTTGACCTTTCAAATAATCTCTTATCTGGAAGCCTTCCTGAATGTTGGGGGAATTTGAACAACTTGATTGTTCTCAATTTAGGTAACAATAATTTATCTGGAGTTATTCCAAAGTCAATGGGTTTATTACTACAAATTCGAGTTTTGCAATTGAGGCACAACAACTTCTCAGGAAATCTACCCTCATCCTTACAAACTAGTGAGCAGCTTCAAGTTTTTGATATTGGAGATAATGCATTGGAAGGAAAAATTCCACTGTGGATTGGCCAAAAACTGACAAATTTGATCTTTCTGTCTCTAAAATCTAATAAATTCAGTAATCGTATTCCATCTAATCTATGTAATCTCCATGCCATTGAAATGTTGGACCTTTCCATGAATAGAATATTTGGGACTATCCTCCATGTCTAGACAATTTTACCTCTATGGTGGAAAAACGAGATCACAATGAATTACATCCGGGAGGCAATACCTTTATGGTGGGTGTACCTTTTGGTGAGAATCGTATATTATTCTTTGATTTAGTATCACTAGTGATTATGTGGAAAGGAGTGTACCTTGAGAATGAAAAGATTTTTGGATCATTAAGACTCATTGATCTTTCAAGCAATCAATTGACTGGACAAATTCCAGAAGAATTAACACATCTTGTTGAATTAACTCAACTTAACCTATCATGGAACAATTTGCATGGAGCAATCCCAAAGGAGGTTGGGAAATTGAGCAATCTACAATCACTTGATTTGTCCAACAACAAGCTCTCCGGTGAAATTCCCTCTAGCTTAGCAACAATATCATTTTTGAGCTACTTGAAGTTGTCGAACAACCGATTGTCTGGAAAAATCCCCACAGGCACTCAACTACAAAGTTTTGAAGCCTCTAGCTATACAGGAAACCTTAGACTTTGTGGACCTCCTCTACCAAACTCATGCTTTGGAGATGAAACTTTACAAGGCAACCCAGATTCAAATCGTGATGAAAGCATTGTTGAAGACGATGAAAAATGGTTTGACATGAAACAATTTCATATGGGAATTGAAGTTGGATTTGACATTGGATTTGTTGGAGTTTGTGCCAACATTTTGCTTATAAAATCTTGGAGAATTGCCTATTTCCAGTTCTTAAATAGCATGGAGAATTGGCTTTATGTGACAATTTCTATCAAAATGGCCCAATTGAAGAGAATGTTTTCAAATTAATTAGCAGGTAATGTATTATATACTTTGATTTTTTTATGTTTTTAAATGGGCTAAAATCACTCTAGGAGGTTGCTATCAATTATTTTGCTTTTCTAATTTAATTTTTTTTTTTTGAATTTATGAACTGTGTACATACAAAATAGCTTTGGATGATCTCATACGATGGAGTGGAGCTATGGCAGTTTGAAATTTCAAGAGCTTAAGTTCAAGTGCTAAAAGCAGATCAGTTTATTTGTAATTTTTAAATTGTCTGGATGCTTTATAAGTTTACTGTTTTGTAATTTTTGTTGTCGTGTGATTTTTTTTTTTTTTTGGAAGATGAACAATCCACTAAAAATAAAACTTGTGCTTTTTAAATTATAAGGTTTTATTTTTTCAGCTACAACATATGTGATATTTGTTTTTCTGGAAGGACGATTTCGTAATTTTTCTACTGTGTGCATCTTTGTCATTTTTTTTCTTTTCCTTTGATGGAATATTGGATATGTATGATTTCCAATGGCAATAAAATTTATGGTTTCTCATGTTTGAGTTTCTTTGTGGAATCACAGCATGAGAATAATGTCAAGTGAATAAATAACAGTTCAGGTTAAGTTGTTATTTATTTAATTAAAAATTATTATTATGGGCATAATAGTAATAATAATATGCTTGAAATTATTTTATCATCTTATGTGTAATTTTTAATTTGCCATAATATTATTATTTAATTGAATTAAATAATAATAACTAATTGAATTTTTGAAAAGACCATAATACCCTCAAGTTTGGAATTGGTTCAAGGGACATTTTAGAGACTTTATTTTTCTGATTTAACATGATTAAATATTCATAAAATTGGTCAAAATTTCTAAACTTAATTGTGGAACATTAGTTTATTATTTATTTTAAAAAGATATAAAGAATTCCTTGAAAAGAGGATCTTACCACTTCAAAATGCTAACTTCTTTTCAAAATATTTTTAAAACGTGTTTACTGGAAGCAAACAAAGGGTCGAAGAAAGATAAGGTAGTTATCGTTTTTTTTTTTTTAAAAAAGAAGAAACTTTTGAGTTCTTGCATTTGGGAAAATTTGGGGTATTGAACATCCAAACATATATGTAATAATGACATAAGATATAAATATAAATATTTCTTTTTTTTATTTAGTTTTTTAATAAAAAATTTAATTATTTGTATATAACTTTTTGTTGGCTTTAAAAAATTTCAAATTAAATAATTCAATTTGATCAAATAAATTTTTTAAATTAACAGTTTTAATTAAATTTTTGTATATTTTATTATATTGAATATTTTTCCTAAAAGAAAAATAGAAAAGTATTTAATTTTAAAACTATAATCACCATATATAAAATATAAATCTGTTGACGCCATTTTTCATCAACAATGAATATAGAGCACGTAAACAATAATTAGTTATAGCCAGAAAAATACAATAACACAAACAAGAGTTTTTACGTGGTTCAGCAGTTAACTCTGCCTAGTCCACGACGAGTATTTGTTATTATAACTCAAGATGATTTATGGAAATTCTTCAAGAACGAATTCTCCAGAGTTTCTCCCAAGATCACAAAATTTTCGTCCTAAGCGTGGGTTCGAATTGTAGAGTTTCTTCTTTCTTCGATCAGGGATCAGGTCTAGGGTTTCTTTGGTATGGCTAGAATTTTCACAAAAGATGTACTAGAAGCAAACACAAGCCGGATTGCTGGAACATAGTAAGTAGTATATGCTGCCTCTAGCTACCTTAAACTTTCATGCTAGTTAAATGTCTAATACAATTGAGTTGTACCACGAAATGCAGTGGTTACATTCCACCTGAATATGCCAAGAAAGGCTTATATTCCACAAAATCAGATGTTTATAGCTTTGGAGTTCTCGTTCTACAGATAATAACTGGCAAGAGATTTGCTTATTACTATGGTTCAAATGAAAATATGTACTTTCTAGAATATGTAAGTTACATATAGTCAAGCTTTTTGCTTTTTCTTTGTCTAAGATGAATGAATCACATATATGAATATGGATAACATTATGAAACAATGCCAGGCTTATGAACTGTGGAAAGAAGGAAAAGGCATGGAGTTTATGGACCCTTCACTTGATGACACACATTCACCTTGCAAGTTAACAAAATGCATGCAAATAGCTCTCTCTTATGTGTTCAGGAGAAGGCAAATGACAGGCCATACATGTTAGAAGTTTCCTCACTGATAAGGTATGAAAACGCTGCAATGGCAGTTCCCAAAAAGCATGCTTCTTTAAGCAGAAATGAAGATCGTCATGGAAGTAATGCTACATCACATCCGGATAATTCTTCTTCAGTCAATGATGCAACAATCTCCGAGCTGGTAGCCCGGTAATAGCCTCAGATAGGCTTTTGTTTTGTGTTTTATTTTTCTCTTACAGAAATAGTTACAAAACTTGTCATTTACATCTAAGAGCGTGAACAGTTACCAAATCTTTAATTTAATATTTTAAATCCTCTGATTTTTTTCTGATTGCTTGTTGATCATTCATATAGCTATTTTTCCATGTACTTATCAATTTAGCTTCACTAAAAACATACTATTTATCAAGTCTCATTTACTGGAGATGTCAAACCGAAACTTGTTATGTCACGGTGTACTACCACTTATGGCTTAAAAAAGCAGAACACTGATTATCTAGAAAAACATGACATTATTTTTAAGATTAGATAAGAAGAGTAATTATGAATAAGACCAGTACTTAATCTAAGACTGTCTGAAAAAAAAAAAAGAGAGACTAAATAGGTAATATAGTTTCAACGTTAATATGAGATAACTCACACAACTTAACGCATTCGTACAAATGAAGAACGTTCATTAAAATAAAATGTATATCTTTGGCTCCACATTATTTTAAAATATAAGTTGGAAGACCGAGTCTAACGACGCTCTACTTTGTTGATTTTCTTGATTAGAGAGTTCTTTCGTTTCATGTCCTTAAAACTCCCTCTTACTTCTCTAAATATTCTCTGTTCAGATTTGTCAAAAGCTCTTTCTGTTGATTTACTTTTCAATAGTGACACAATGATAATTGTGTACCATAGACAATAAATACATTTTCATTATCCCACCAAATCAATATTTTAAGAACTAGACTACTGAAAGTCTATTTACATTTGTGTATATGCCTTACGAGAACTTGCTCCCTCAACGGGGTTCTAACAGCGAAATCGTTGCATCATCAATGGAATAGAGTTCTCCTCTCGCCCTGCATATACAGCATTCTTTATTCAACTCGCCACTTTTGTTAATGGAGAATGCAGGTTTCTTAGGACTAATGAGGGCTGCAGCTTCGTTCTTGAGCATCGATGAAACCTCCAACATGGATGGCCTATCAACCGGACTTTCCTGCACGCATAGTAGAGCTACCTGCATGCATCTTTCTATTTTGCAGGTTGAAGAAGAGTCATCTAGTGTTTGATCAATGATCTGTGCTCCTTGACCTTCTTTCCAAAGTTCATATGCCTGAAATAGTGTAGATTAAATCCATTTACACATTTTCAGGGGAAACTCCTTGAATAAACATACAAGTAAAAACAAACTTACATATTCCAAAAGGTTTAGATTTTCATTCAGGCCATATGCACTAGTATTTCTCTTGCCACTTATGATTTGGATAAGCAGAACACCAAAGCTATAAACATCGTATTTCATTGAATATATGCCTTTCCTTATGTACTCAGGGGGCACATAGCCACTGGATATTGCATAGGTGTAAGAGCAATGGTTGGTCAGAATTAAGAATTAGCACAAACACACAATGCATGTTATAAATTACTCGCACTTGGTTACTTACTATGTTCCAACAATCCGACCAGTAATTGCTTCAAATTCATCTTTTCTGAACATTCTGGCCAAACCAAAGTCTGAAATCTTCGGATTCATTTGATTATCCAATAAAATGTTGCTAGCTTTTACATCCCGATGTATAATAGGAAAATTTGAGTACTCTTGGAGATATAGAAGACCTTGTGTAATTCCTTCGATAATGCAGACACGTTTCTTCCAATCTAAAAGATGCCTTTTGGTTGGATCTGCATTAGTCATTAGTTCTATGGTCACTGGTTTATTAATTAATTAGCATGAGCCTAACAAAAGTAGTTCTATGGCCACTGGTTTATTAATTAATTAGCATGAGCCTAACAAAAGTAGTTTTCAAAAAGATTTTAATGACTGGAGAAGAAAGACTAAGAAACATCAAGAGAAATTGGACCAATTTAGGCTAGTTTTGACACATTCATACCAAAGAGGTAGTGATCCAAGCTTTTGTTCGGCATGTGTTCATATATAAGCATATTCTCTTCCCTCTCTGTGCAATATCCTAGCACTCTAACAAGGTTTACATGTTGCAGGTTTGCAGTCAGCTTAACTTCATTCTCAAACTGTTCAAAACCTTGATTTGATGTTTTCGAAAGTCTCTTAACTGCAATTTCTTCTCCTCTCCCCAAAGTACCCTATCAAAACCAATGAACTCAATAGAAAAATTAGCAGTCTCCAAATCATGTGAACCAAATGTACTATGATTAAGATAAAAAGGCAGTTATCTTTCTCTACACAATGGTTGACAAGATGAAAATTACAACCCAATCTTTATGCACTTGCAGCTTAAATGGTTTCCATGTGCTTTCAATTTGTTATCTAGTATAGTAAAATGTTAAAGCAACAACTACAGGCTCTTGGAGCATGACATGTATTACCTTGTACACAGGTCCAAATCCTCCCTCTCCAAGCTTATTTTGAGTGGAGAAGTTATTTGTAGCAGCCTTGACAGTTGAGTAACTAAATACTTGCAGATTAGAGGCATCGCTGTCACGAAGTTCAGTAGCTGATCTGATTTTTAGTTTATAAAGTGATCTTTCAATAAAATTAGTAATCCCTACAACCAAACAAGCTAAATTCATTTAGACAAAAGTAGCAGTAAACTTTTATAATCACGCACAGCTAGATGAACATTACTTGTTGAATTGAGTGCTCTTGTTTGTAATAAACACAATATGGTGGCCAGCAAAAGAATAATCATAGCAGTGGTAACCAGAACAATGGTCAATAGTCGCTGCCTCATTCGTTGCCGATCTCCATTTCCCTCTTGAGCTATCAAAGTAGTTGATTCTATGAATTATAATATACCACAAGTTCTTCAACATCTATTCAAAATAATGCAAATAAACCCTTCAAGTCATCAAGTAAATGAGGAATTCCCGTGATGTTTTTACAACAACACATGAATAACTACGGCGCTCTTCAGTTGGAAATTTCAAGCTAAAAGGTAAATAACCAATCCTGTTTCAAATCTGCAAGAGGTAAATACTGACAAAACCATTCTTACGAAATGGCATACAAAAGGTAAAAATGAGATTTCAGCTACCTGCTTTAGAGAGAATCCAATTATTGTCGTCTCCTATTTGGAACATAAAAAAGCCCAGAAGATTCATCTTCTTTACATACGAAACTTTAGCCTTGATAACCTCGACATCATCAAAGCTAATCAAGTTTTGCCTTAGTTTGCAAAAGCTGACAACATAAGTATCATTGTACACAGACTCTACACCGTACCCATTACTTCTTATGTACCACTTTAAGTAGCTATAGGACATAGACCCGTCCAAGGTGATTCCTGGACCTGTTGATCGAGCCCGAATTGGATTGTATTGTCGTTTGGGTTCGCAAGGGTCCAAGCGTAGCCAAGGTGTGACAATCCCATGACCAGTTCACTAGCAGGAAATCCTCTGTTCAACCACTTGTGAAT
Source organism: Humulus lupulus (assembly GCF_963169125.1). NCBI lineage: Eukaryota > Viridiplantae > Streptophyta > Magnoliopsida > Rosales > Cannabaceae > Humulus > Humulus lupulus. The sequence goes on from NC_084798.1 coordinate 8,059,040, forward strand.
TCCACTATTAGTGTTAATAACTTGGTTCGATGGATCATATAAAGCGGCATGAGGGTAAGAGAAATTCGATGTGGTTGGCATATAGTAGTTGAACGACTTAAGATGGACCCAATCCAAGTTCTTCTTCATCGCGTCAATCGGGTAGCTCACTGAGTTCAAACTCGGCATGATATGACTCACCATGACCAAAAGCAACTTCGACTGGTTCTTGTTTCTTGACTCAGAATCTATGGCAGCTCGCCACTCTCCCAGGAGGGTTCTCAAAATTGTCATCTCCGAGCTCGAGCTTGGTTGCACACTACAAAGGTCTAGCCCATCAAACCCATTAAGCTTAGCTGTTCTTATTGAAGATTCAATAAAGGATTTTCTAAGGGAAGACTTTATTAGAGTTGAGAGAAAGTTTGAATTTTGTTCTTCACCGACCCAGATGGACAAAACGGTTTTCACGGATGGGTTTTTAAGCTTGACAAGATTTGTGAAAGTATAGAACTTTTCTGATGTAAAGGAGTTAATATGGAGCTGGTATGAGGAAAAATTTACAGAAACAAAACCAAAGACTAAGTGAGTGAAAAGAGCAGAGTTGATATCTGAAACAGGGAGCTCTGATTGAGAATCATAATAACCGACTTTTAACCAAGATTTTGAGGTAGAACATTGATTTATAAACGAGAAAAAGAAAAGGAGAGTAGCAAGTTTGGAAGCCATTGGAGAATGATGTAGGAATCTGGAGGTATGGTAAGATCTTTGCATATGTTAGAATCATGCATTAATCACCATTTTCAACTATGATTGGGATTTTGTGGGAAAAGAGTATCTGGTTTCCTATAAAGAAGGAGGATAGTTTACTTTTCAATTTCGTGGAAGAACACGGAATTGTATAAACATGTTGACTTCAGAAGAGACTTTGAGGCAGCCATGAAAGGACTGGTCTCTTCTCTGCTTTCATCATAGAAATTTCTTGCGTATGACATATCTATCCGCTACTGCTGAAACATAGAAAAGATAGTGTTGATTTTGATGGCAGTAAATGAAGAGAATCGATTCGTAGTCAATGTTAACTGTCTAATTTTTTGACAATGGATTCACTTGGTTGTTAACCTTGATAATTGGTGTTCACATTAAAAACCTTGCACGTCAATTTCCCAAAGGTATTTTTTGAGCTAAAACTCAAACCTTTACTAGAAATTGGTATTCAAATTAAGATTACTTGCCTATCAATTTTCAGATATTGTTTGGGCTAAAACTCTAACCTTTACTGTAATTTAACTTAAACTTTGCTATCCAGCCCCAAAGGACAGACTTTATAGCAATTCTCTTAATATGAGAGACTTTTACATCGGGGAAAATGGAGGGAAATTGATCTATATCTAATAAAATATCAGAAAAAATAGAATTATGAAAACTATGCTTCACCAAACCATCCACAACCAGTAATGCATCAGATTCTATAATAGAAATTGGCAGTCCAATATCCAAAGCCCATGTATCACCATGAAATAAAGTCAAAGCCTCCATCTCTTTCGAAGTAAAACGTCCAGTCATAGGCATAGCAAGATTAGCCATTGGTGCACCCTCTAAATTTGCGAATAATAGCCCCTATACCAATTGTTTGTAAAAGAAAACAACATGCGGCATCCACATTTAATTTATAACAATTCAGTGGTGGAGGGCGTCATTTATCAGTGGTATTAGAAGATTGAAGCACCTGAAGGGAAGGATTAGAGCATTTGCGATATTGCTGAAACTTGTGTAGATAACTAAGTGCAGAGTTCAATAGGTCCTGAGGATGTCTGTGCTTGCCTTCGTGATACTCCACATAATGGTAAAAACCTGCTCCGAGAGTGTGTGAGATAGTGATGGGATGAATTTGACACTGGAAATTCGTTCAGCATGCCTATAATCCATAGAGAAACTTGAGAGCTTCCAGACCATTTTGGCTCGTGAAAATCCAAATAAAGAGTGCCCCACAGATTCCCACTCATTATTACACAGACAACATATGGTAAATGAATCTATTTTGCGTCTGTGTAAATTGACAGCAACAGGGAGAGCATTATTAATAACTCTCCATGAAAATATTTTGACGTACTTTAGAAGACAAAGATAGACCAGAACTTCGTCCACCAAGCTTGATGAGATAAAGAGCATGGAGAAGCCTGGTTAGTATCACGAGAGCAGCCAGATGATATCCACTCTTTGCCGTATAACCGCCCGTTGTATATGTTGGATCCGCCCCAGCTTTGTGGATTTGGACCAAATAAGGCCATGGGCCCAAGTGAAAAAAATGGGCTTGGTCCAAAATGACATAATGATAGTAAGTAAATGTTCTCATTTTATATTTTGTTGTAAAATAGTGTGACCATTTTTTTGATATTACATATTATCAAATATGATATTTAGTAAATTACTATTTTATTATAAATATTTTAATATTATAATATATGTATATTATTTTTATTTAATTAGTTTCTATTTTAATATTATTTTGATTTTTTTTTTATTTTTTATGAGTTATTGAATGATATATCATACTACAAAATACATATATTGAGTTGAAAAATAATATAGCAACAAAATTTACAAAATTATTACTAAAAAATATATATACTATGCTAACAAAATTATATACTACCATTATGCATAATAAGATAGAAACTAAATCTCATAAATAAATGATATATCATACCATAAAAAATATACACTAGTTGGAAAATAATATACCAACAACCCATAAAAAACTTAAAAATTTAATATAACTTTAAAATAAAAAATAATTAAACAAAACTAATATACATATATAACTATATTAAAGTCACACGCTCCTAAATAAATAAATGATAGAATATGACAATTTAGGTAATCAACAACATAAAATTGTCATTTTTGTACAATTTTTAAAATGAGTATATTAGCTTCTTGATGTCATTGTTTTGGGTCATTTACTATAATTTCTCAAATAAAAGGCAGCATTGATTAAAAAGAAAGAAAAAAAGGCTTGCTTTTAGAATGAGAGAACCTAGCCGTGAAACTAAGAAGAAAAAGAAAAGGAAAGAGGAGAGAAAAGCTAGAGAGAGGAGGATTTGGCACTTTGACTTGAAGATTGAGTGGTTGATTCTCATCCATTTTAGCACAAATTTTGGGTGGTGAACCCTTTCAAGGTGCTCTACAAATTTACCGGTTCCGATTTGGTGTTTGTCCTCTCTAAGGTGCTCTCTCACTATACCCATTTGGTTTTGGAAGGGTTAAGAAGGTCATGAGTATATAGATGGAATTTAGTATAGTTTATTACTCTCAGAATGATGGTAAATCAGAGAGAGAGGGTTATCTAATTATTATTGGAAGAACATCTTATAAGATGAATGAGTTAATATATATCTGGATCCTGAGGTGGTTCAGGGGACTATTGAGATTATTAGAGGTTGAAGCTCAGATGCTCATTTCTCAGAATAAATGGAAAAGTTTTACTGAATTGAGAAGTAGGAATGTGGAATTCCAAGTAGGAGAATGTATCTTCCTTAAAGTATCACCATGGAAAGGGGTGAGGAGCTAAGGGCAAGCTAAGCCCTAAATTATATTGGCAGTTGGGTTGTGGATAGGACTGGTGAGATTGACTTTGGATCAACCTTATCTTTTGCACTGCCAGTTGTATTCAGGGTATTATGTATTTCCATGCAATGGATGATAAGCGTACAAAATATACGCTTATTTATAACATTTTCATATTGATTTGGTTGTTTTTCTCAAGAGAAAGTTTCTATTTAATCTATTTGGTGAACTTGTGCAGTTTGTCGTTATAATTCTGATTTGTTCGAGAATTTGGATAAATGTTTGTTTTAGTAGCCGAAAATTGGCTAATATTTGGAAATATGGTACAGGCGATATATCGCCTGTCTTGGGCGATATATCGCCACTTGTGGAATTCCAAATTTTGGCTTAGCAGAACGACATCAGAAACTCGCGTTTTTATCGAGAACATTCACCATGCGATATATCGCAGCATTATAGGCGATATATCGGCACAAGGGCATTTTTGGAAATTATCATGGAAATTCGTAGGGTTTTGGGATTTTTTGTAAAAAGAATAAAAAGAAGATCGAAAGGGACAGAAAGGGGAAGCATTCTAGCGGCAAAGGGAAAGATACAGAGAAGAATCCACGTTTATTTTGTTTGTGTTTATTTATGCTTTTGAATTTTAGATTGTGTGATGAAGTTTAATATTATGAACTAAATTCGTATTTAGAGTATTTTAATGTAGTCACTAGATATTCTATTCGTCTTTAATGCAATTTCTATGAATCTTTGAATTTATGGTTATCTATTGTTCTATGTTTAATGCTTGTAATTGATCGGCCATCTGTTGCATGATTATTGGTTTTAATTCAATATCTGAAAAGTGAGAATTGGAATAGCTTTAGACAATAGACATAAATTTCAATTTAGAACGAAAGTATCAAATTGGTTTGTGTAGCAATTAGGTTTTTGTTCTTAATGCGGTTTATGTGTCGAATTTATCACAGACATGTAGAGAATTCACAGGTAAACTGAATATTTTATATCTTGAGAAAGAATAGAATTGTCAATAGTAAACTTGCTATAATCATAGATCAAAGAAACATATTAGTTGTATTATTGATTGAATAGAATTGAAGGTTGATGAAATTAGAATACTCTAATCTTTCGCTTATATTAAATTTCGTTAATTAAATTGTGCTTTCTTAGTTTATTGTTCATTGTTAATTGTCATTAAAATTTCATTAGTCAAATAGAAATAAAAGTTTGCTATTGGTAATTATTAGATCAATTCCCTGACGGAACGATAATATATTTCCACTACTATTACTTGTTAATTCGATTGCGTATACAAGCGCAGTAGTAAAAATTTGCAACAATGGACATGGGTTAAAAGGAACTCATGAATTGAGTCATAAGAATCTGAAGGATAAGGTTAGGTATTCCGGTAAGGAATAGCCAGTTCAGATTGTAACAGAAGAAATAAGGTTCTGAGAAACAAGGATGTACCTTGGATTAAGGTATGATACATAAACAGTGAGGTTGAGGGAATGACCTGGAAACTGGAAGCAATTGTGCAGAATGTTTATTCCGGGCGGTTCAGATAAATTTCGAGGACGAAATTTCTGTAAGGAGGGGATAGTAGTAATGCCCCAAATTTCCTAATAAGGTTTAAGACCTTGATTAGGAGGCCGGGAGGGCCATAATTGTTTTATTATGATATTAAATGATTATATACATGTTTATGTGAATTATATTATAATATGATGATAAATGCATGCATATGAGTTTATTTTTTTTAATTATAAGGGCATTTTGGTAATTTGGCTCGTTGAGGGCATAATTGTGTATTTTGGTGCATGTTTGTGATTAATTGATAAGACCACATTGTATGTGGATTGGTTAATTGATAAGACCATATTATAATATGATGATAAACTTTTTGAAAATGTTCTCCATTCAAATCTTCAACCTCTTGATAAGTCCAGCATCTTTCTGAACGAGTCTTCAGCCTCTGCTGAACGATAATTCAAATGTTTTTCACTTAAAAAGCCATTATTTTTATTCAAGTTAAATGAAGATCTTTTCACTCTTAAACTCTATAAATGGGACCTAGTACCCAGCCATTTATTCATTCTTCAAACTAAGTTCAGAGGCTGCAAGTTGCTAGGTTATTGTGAGAGTGTAAACACTTGGGTTGGGGATCATAAGCTTGATCACTATAAGCTTACCAAACACTTGGGAAGTAAGGTTTATAGCTTATTTCGGTTCAAGGTTTAGATCGGTCATATAAGTCTTCAAGGTATTCCAAAACTCTATTCCATTTCTGTATTGTTTTCCTTAAAATTTTTATAGTTTTCGACTCAGCCCTAACTTCATTCTTTATTCTTGGATAGGAAATCTAAGTTCTTGAGCATAAGGTTCTTGGTAAGTATATTCTTAATAATATAGTTCTTCTTCACTTTCATCCATTTTCATCAATATACTCACCCTGTTATAAATGGTTTTTAGGAGTGTTCCAAGGTCCCAAACTTGTTCTCATATCCCGGTAATTTTGGTAAGGAAAATAGGATAGGATTTATGTTATATGATTTATATGCTATGATAAATGTTATCTTATGATTATATGTTATGTAATATGCTATAATATGTATGATTGCAGACTTGGGCATATGATCCGTACAACTAACAAGCCCCAATAAATTATGGGCATATGACTTGCTTAGCTAGCAAGCCCCACTAATCTAATGGGCATATGACTTGTTTAGTTTATGGGACCCTAAGTAATAATGGTCATTATAGTATGTATGTGACATATGTGTTATGATATGTTTTATGTTACATTATGAAATTTATGTATATGGTTTATGTGTTATATTTTTCCTTGCTGGGCATTAGGCTCACTTCTTTTACGTTTATATGTGCAGGAAAATAGTTTTGGTGGCGGGAAAGGTTCTTGGTAGTTTGGGCATGTGTATTGAGGCGGAATGGATTCAAAGAGCTGAGAGTTTCGATTCGAGGATGAAGTCTTTACTTATGGTTTTATGTGTATTTTTCCGTACTTTATTATGTAATCTCTTTTAATTACAATTATGTTATGTTTTGATTTTAAAACAATGGGATCCCATATCCTACTTTGAGTTTTATGTAAGTTTAACGATTATTCTTACAAGTTTTAATAAAGTTATGATCATTTCATTTGTAAGTTTTATTAAGAATTAGTGTCTATTGATAGTTTTCGTTAATGGTCCAAAGTCTAGAGTAGTTGGGGCATTACAGTTGGTATCAGAGCAAACATTTTCTTCGTATGAAGTTCTCCTCGATACACATAATCAAAGCTCCGAATCTGACCGCCAAGTAAGTATTTAAGTTATAGTTATTTTGCTTATATGTCAGTAAGTGAAAGCAGAGCATCAGCGGCCTGCGGACTTATTGCAACCGCTTAGCGTACCAGAATGGAAGTGGGATGATATAGCCATGGACTTCATGACAGGTTTCCCAAGGAAAAATAAGCAGCATGATTCCGCTTGGATAGTAATAGATAGACTAACCAAGTCGGCTCATTTCTTGCCTGTTAAGACTTCATATACGGCAGACCAATATGCAGACATCTACGTCCAAGAGGTAGTACGGTTGCATGGAATCCTCAAGACAATAGTATTAGATAGAGGATCGGTGTTCACATCGAGATTTTGGGGAAGTTTACAGCAAGCTATGGGTACTAAGTTAAGTCTTAGTACAGTGTTTCATCCTCAGACAGATGGGCAGTCCGAGCGTACGATTCAGATTTTAGAAGATATGCTACGCGCATGTGTACTTGATTTCGGATGAACATGGAATAAGTACTTGCCGTTGATAGAATTCTCCTACAATAATAGCTACCAGTCAACGATTGGGATGGCACCTTATGAGTTGCTATATGGAAGGAGGTGTCGATCGCCATTGCACTGGGACGAGGTAGGAGAAAGGCAGCTTCTAGGTCCCGAAGCTGTTAGACAAGCTCAAGAAGCAGTAGCGCTTATTAGACAGCGTATGCTTGCTGCTCAAAGCCGTCAGAAAAGCTATGCGGATGCCAAGCGACGCGATGTGGAGTTCAAAGTCGGAGATCAAGTCTTCTTGAAGATATCTCCTATGAAAGGTGTCAAGCGGTTTGGGAAAAAAGGCAAGCTTAGTCCCCGGTTTATAGGTCCTTTTGAGATATTGGAAAAAGTGGGAGCAGTTGCATACAGACTAGCCCTACCACCAGCACTAGTAGATAGTCACAACGTGTTCCACATCTCGATGCTACGCAAATATGTGTCAGACCCATCTCACGTCCTCAAGTACGATATGATAGAACTGCAGAAAGACTTGAGTTACGAGGAACAACCGGTTAGCATCCTAGATAAGGGGATGAAGCAGTTACGGGCCAAGAGCATTCCTATAGTCATGGTCCTATGGAGTAATAGTTCTGAATGAGAGGCAACGTAGGAGTTGGAGGAGGACATGCAAGGCCGCTATCCAGAGTTATTTGGTAAGTAAATTTCGAGGACGAAATTCTTTTTAGTAGGGGAGAATTGTGGAGTCCAAGAACTTTACTTAGCTAGTTAGATAGTAGTATTATAGTAATAGTAGTAGAATTTTTTATAACTGTGGATTATGGTTCTGACCGGGATTTATTTGGACACTCATAGTAACACTTGTAGATTTTCTAAGTTTAACCTATAGTTTAAGAATATTAATTTTAACCTAAGGTCTGATTAATATGACTGATATTGGTGGTGATAAATATTATATTATAAGGTTTAGATGGACCCAATAAGAAAGTAACACTTGTCACATATATGTTTAATGACAATTAAGTATTTTTGAGGAATAAGTTTATTAAGAGTAAAATTTGAATATCCTAGGGTCAATCAACAGCTTTGAAAACGATAGACGGCTTAGTCAAGGCTGTTTACTGAATTCAAATTAAGCTAAAAATGTGTAATTTCGTGTTTAAATATTTAGCATATGCCGATATATCGCAGCTATAGGGGCGATATAGCGCAGCACGAAGATACGAAAAACACGAAACGTCGCACGATTTCCTCGGGCATACTGGCCCAGGCGATATATCTCCTACAGGGGGCGATATATCGCCTCCTTCAGGGCATTTTGAAACTTTTTGAAAATGTTCTCCATTCAAATCTTCAACCTCTTGATAAGTCCAGCATCTTTCTGAACGAGTCTTCAGCCTCTGCTGAACGATAATTCAAATGTTTTTCACTCAAAAAGCCATTATTTTTATTCAAGTTAAATGAAGATCTTTTCACTCTTAAACTCTATAAATAGGACCTAGTACCCAGCCATTTATTCATTCTTCAAACTATGTTCAGAGGCTGCAAGTTGCTAGGTTATTGTGAGAGTGTAAACACTTGGGTTGGGGATCATAAGCTTGATCACTATAAGCTTACCAAACACTTGGGAAGTAAGGTTTATAGCTTATTTCGGTTCAAGGTTTAGATCGGTCATATAAGCCTTCAAGGTATTCCAAAACTCTATTCCATTTCTGTATTGTTTTCCTTAAAATTCTTATAGTTTTCGACTCAGCCCTAACTTCATTCTTTATTCTTGGATAGGAAATCTAAGTTCTTGAGCATAAGGTTTTTGGTAAGTATATTCTTAATAATATAGTTCTTCTTCACCTTCATCCATTTTCATCAATATACTCACCCTGTTATAAATGGTTTTAGGAGTGTTCCAAGGTCCCAAACTTGTTCTCATATCCCGGTAATTTGTGTAAGGAAAATAAGATAGGATTTATGTGTTATATGATTTATATGCTATGATAAATGTTATCTTATGATTATATGTTATGTAATATGCTATAATATGTATGATTGTGGACTTGGGCATATGACCTGTACAACTAACAAGCCCCAATAAATTATGGGCATATGACTTGCTTAGCTAGCAAGCCCCACTAATCTAATGGGCATATGACTTGTTTAGTTTATGGGACCCCAAGTAATAATGGCCATTATAGTATGTATGTGACATATGTGTTATGATATGTTTTATGTTACATTATGAAATTTATGTATATGGTTTATGTGTTATATTTTTCCTTGCTGGGCATTAGGCTCACTCCTTTTATGTTTATATGTGCAGGAAAATAGTTTTGGTGGCGGGAAAGGTTCTTGGTAGTTTGGGCATGTGTATTGAGGCGGAATGGATTCAAAGAGCCGAGAGTTTCTATTTGAGGATGAAGTCTTTACTTATGGTTTTATGTGTATTTTTCCACACTTTATTATGTAATCTCTTTTAATTACAATTATGTTTTGTTTTGATTTTAAAACAATGGGATCCCATATCCTACTTTTAGTTTTATGTAAGTTTAACGATTATTCTTACAAGTTTTTAATAAAGTTATGATCATTTCATTTGTAAGTTTTATTAAGGATTAGTGTCTATGGATAGTTTTTGTTAATGTTCCAAAGTCTAGAGTAGTTGGGGCATTACAAGATGTAAGCATCGATACTTATTAAATCCTTACCTGAAAGTTGGCAAACTTTGGAAATAACGATTTCCAACTTCGCGCCAGATGGGACTTTGAACATGGACATGGTTAATGATAGTTTGCTTAATGAAGATGCCATTAGGAAAGCACAAGGTGAATTTTCTTCTGGGGCACTTGTTATTGAAAACAAGAAAGACGGAGAAGGAGTAAGACTAGAAATCCTCATGGTTCTAGAGGGAGATCCAAGTCTCGAAAAGTTATCAAGTGTTTTCATTGTAACAAGTTGTTAGTATTAATGCCCTAAAAGCATATAAATACATTTGATTGATTTGAATAAAAGTACAATTTTGTTGTATTTGAATGTTACAATTAATGTTTGAATAAACTATATAATAATATCAAGAAAATTCCGTATTCATTCATGAGAATATGATCTTGTATTAGTATAAGAGAATTAAGATTATATAAAATGAATAAAATAGTCAGTAACATATTAAAGTAAGAAATCTTTAATAAATGGTTACTGGTGCGGTTTACTAAGCATACATGATGCGAGTGATCTAGATTCAGATTACTAATGTGGATAGACATCTTAGCAAAGGTGTTGTATATAATTAAGAGTATATATGACAAGACTGATAAGAATTGATTATCTTTATAAACTTGTCGTTTGATATAAAGAATTAATTCTTTAATAGATTATCATTTATAGATTAGTCTAAATCCTGAGTATTTATGAGTTCCTGTTTGTATTTATTAGATCTTTTTATTCAGTCAATAAGGTTTCTTAGTATAATGAATCTAATGACTTTTGTTTTGGAGATTCAATATCATGAATGGTTGGGAACATGATTTACAACAATGGAATCCATACTTTCCTAACAGATCAAATATTGGTTCCTTTAAGGGTTAATTTTGGAACTAAATAGTCAAATCTATAATACAATTATATATTAATTATTTGCTAGTGAATTAATGGTACTTAAGGATCAAGAGGTAATTAGAAGGGTAAAACGATAATCTTGACTAACTTTAATTATCGAACCAAAAAATGGAGGACAAAACTACATTTATTGATTATATCAATGGACTACAAAAAGAAAACTCCATAAATATAATTCTATAAATACTTAGGGTGCAATTCTATATTTATAGTGGAGTAATCATGGAATTAATAAATAAGATTATTATATTAAAGAGTTTAATAAATAATTTGGTTTATTGGAGCTTCTTATTATAGTCCATGGTCACTATACCTCTGTCCTACACTGTCAATGGTAAGGATGTCAAAAGAAAGATTTGTAGAGAAAATGACTTAATTGCAAAGGAATTAATTTTCCAAGATAAGGAAATAATTATGTGATAATTATGGGCAATTGATTCATTATGAATTAATTAATTATGTAACTATATATTTTTATTATAAAAAGTTATAGGCTAAAATAAATATTAATCATGTTTGTATTATCAGAATTCAATAAAACTTTAAAAACCAAAACTAAAACTTAGAAACTTGGATTTACCTCTGCTAAAACGTTTCCCAGTTGTTTTCCCAAGTTTAACAGCCCTCAATCTTCCCAAAACAGGCTTCAATTCCCACAAGACTTGCCTCCAAGCTTTGAAATTCAAGAGTTTCCTTCAAAGCTTCAATGAGCACTCACACAAGGGAGAGAAATAGAAGGAACAAGAGAGAGGAGAGAGAGTGTGTTATATTTTTCTGAAGTTTATCAACTCAACCCCCTTGACTAAGTACACATGGTCTCAAAAAGACCGAAATGCCCTTGGCCCTTAGTATTTCCCTTGAAACCTCCAAGGGCAAAAATTACATTTGACATTCTCTAATCCCACTTAACCCTTATAATTCCCAATTAATTGTGCCAAACACCAAATACCATTTTATTTCCAAAATACGACTCGTACTCCAATGAGTCCTAGTAACTCCCCGAATTACCAAAATAACCTTTGGCTCACCCGAGCTGGGTATTAGTCCCTGTTGCAACTTTACAGCTACCTTGCTCAAAAGCACCGACTCCTGTCGAATATCTCAAATATATCCACATAATAAATTGATCGCAATCACATAATACAATATAATCGCAGTTATACCATCGACAGGTTAAAATTTCGAAAATGCTATTTTTAACAGAAACATGCGTATAAGCACATTTAATACACTTAACACATACATAGTCAATCATATTATAATATAACTCATGTAATTCACATAATCTCATAATATTCAATTAAATCACGTATAATTCTAGTTATGCTCTCCCAGCACCCTAATCAAGGCATTAAGCCTTATTAGGAAATTTTGGGACGTTACAACTATCTCCTCCTTATAGAAATTTTGACCTCAAAATTTATCTAAACGATTATGGATACTGATCCTGAATATTTGCCTCTAATTCCCAGGTTTCTTGCTCGACCTTACTGTTCCTCCATAATATCTTACCTAGAGGACTAGTCCTGTCCCTCAAGACTTTATCTTTTCTATTCATGACATGAATCAGTTGTTCCTCATAGAATAATTATGCCCATAGTTTCAGATCCTCTCTAGGATCTCAAAAGGTCTCACTAACCTAGGGCTTAACTTGCCGTCCTTCCAAACTGCTTCACTTTAAGCAAAGGTGAAATTTGGATGAAGTCATAGTCCCCAACTTGGAACCCTATATCCCTACACTTAAGACCAGCGTAGCTATTTTATTTACTCTGGACAGTGAGTATCTGAGCTCTAGTCTTCTCCATATCCCATTACTCCTTTCAACTATTTTAGGACCCGAACATTTTCTCTTACCCATTTCATCACAATAAATGGATGATTTACACTTCCTACCCTGCAACATCCATATGGAGCTACTCCAATAATCAACTGATACCATTGTTGTAGGAAGGCTCAATCAATGGTAGATACTTACTCCAAGACCCTTCAAAATCCAATATGCATGCCTGAAGCATGTCTTCCAATACCTTAATTGTCCTCTTCAACTGTCCATCAGTCTGAGGATGGTAACCGATACTAAACTCCAACTGTGTACTCATAACCTTCTATAAGCTTTCCCCAAAGCTTGGAAGCACATAGGGAGTCTGAATCTGACACAATAGGCTTCAGAGCCCCACAAAATTGCACAATCTCTATCATATACAACTCTTGATACTGATCCATATGTTGGAAAAAGCTTATACAGGATCTTTATTTATTTTCATGTATATCTAATATTGAACAAATTAATACGAGATAGCCTAAAACATGTTTCTAAAATTGAATTCAAAGAGAAACAAAGAATAGAATACTTACAGTATATGCAGCGGACTTAAAGAGTCATTCCTTCAGTTTCTCGAACTCTTGTATCCTCTCTGTCGCAGAGTATTATCAAGAAACTGAACCGATCTTCTATTTTCTTCACAATCTTCCAATGTATCCTTAGAACCACCTAGACTAGTGTGGCCAATTCTCAACACATGAGATAGATATAGAGAGAAGAAGAGAAAATAACAAAGTGGCTTAGAAAAGGACTTGTGTTTAGAGAGAATATAAAACTATCAGAAAATTTGACTTGTGACTTATCAAACTTATGTTTTGACTTCTCTCTAAGCACTCCTTTTATAAACTCAATTAGGCCATTTAATTTAATTAAAAAATCAATAAAATAACAGCCATTTTGAAGCCCTAGGTCGAAATTATCATGGGCTATAGGCCCGTGAAATTTCTCATTTGATTATAAGCTCATTGGATTTAAAATCAAGGCTTGTATTATTTTCTATTGATTTAATTAATTAAATAATTATTTAAATCCTTTATCAAATTAATTATTTATAATTTGAACCTTGATTTAAACTTATTTATTAATTTAGATACCAATTTATCTTAATTAATAAATCTGCCATAATTTCTCTTTTCTTCTCAAAATTACACAACTCTGTGAAACTATCCAAAATTGACCTGGTCAACTTTGATAATTCTAATTGATGATTAAATCAATTAATTGAGACTATCTAGATGATTTTATCCAAGGTCCAATGGGGACCATGGGCCTATGAAATCAAACTCCAATAAGTTATCATAAATATAACAAATAAATTTACTAACTTATTAATTCATCGTGACTCCACTATAGACTCGGAATTGCACTCTTGAATTCATAGAACGCTCTATAAAAAATATAGATACGCTATTAATTATCCATTGTTACAACCATAATTGTCACTCAATCCTCTATAGACGGTCTACAATGAGATAGGACTAAAATGCCGTTTTACCCCTCATTGTATTTTATCCTTAAAACACTTAGTTCCTTGTAAATGATATTTCAGTAAACTAATTTAATTACTGAAATGAGATATCTATCATTTAACACCTTGAACCAAACTAAAAGGTGTAATGACCCACTAATCTAGACTTCTTGGACCATTATCGAACTATACATACAAATTCTTACTAAAACATACATTTGCGAAAATACCATAATTTATTAAGAACTTGTAGAAACAAAGGTTACTTTCACAAAATAAGTAGGATATGGGTACCCATTGTCTTTAAAACAAAAATAACTTAAAGTAAAAAGAGTTACATAAAAAAAATGCGGAAAATACATTTAAAACCATAAAAAAACATAAACAAGACTACATCCTCGAATCGAATAACGCTCGGCTCCTTGACTCCATTCACCATCGATACACATCCTCTAAGCGTCACGAATCTTACCGCCTCTAACGCTTATTTCCTGCACATAAACAGAAAGGAATGAGCCTAATGCCCAGCAAGGAAAAATCTAACACATAGTCATACACATCAATTTCATAATAACGTAAAGACATATCATAACACATAATACACTTATTATAATGGCCATTACTACTTGGGGTCCCATAGACTAAACAAGCTTATGCCCATGAGATTAGTGGGGTCCTACCAGCTAAATAGGCATATGCCCACAATCCTTTTGGGGTCTTGTTAGTCAAATAGGGCATAAGCCCAAGCCTACAAACATACACATTCATAACATATTCATAGCATATCATAACATAACACATAAGATAACATAAACATAAACATATAGATTCTAGCCTATTTTCCTTACCAAAGTTACCGGGATATAATGGACTGAGTTGGGACTTTTGGAACACTCCTAAAACCATAAGAAAGAGTGAGTCTAAAGAAGAAAGGAGATGAAATGAAAGGGATGGAAAGACTAAACCATTTGAGAAACATGCTTACCGAAACTTATGTGCTCAAGAACTTAGATTCCCTAACCAAAATGAAGATTAAGGTTAGAGATCGAGTAGAAGACTATGAGAAAGAAAATAACATAATACAGAAATGAACTAGAGTTTTGGTTACCTCAAAGACTTGAAAGACCAATCTACACCTCAACCGAAATACTATAGAACCTTACTTCCCAAAGTGTTTGATAAGCTTATGATTTTCCCAAACCAGGTGTTTACACTCTCACACTCACTTAACACTAGCAGCTTCTGAACTTAGAGCAAAAGGTGAATAATGGCTGGGTACTAGGTCCTATTTATAGAGTTTGAGAATGAAAGTATCCTGATTTTACTTGAATAAAAATAATGGCTATTTAGGTGAAAATAGTTTGAATAATCGTTCAGCAGAGGCTGAAGACTCGTTCAAAAGATGCTGGACTTAAGAAGAAGTTTGAATGGCTGAAAGGAAAAGAATTCAAAAGTGTTTGAAAACATGCTGGTGGAGGCGATATATCGCCCCCTATAGGCGATATATCGCCTGGACCACTGTTCCCGAGGCGACCGTGCATCGATTCGTGTTTTCCGTGTCTACGTGCTGCGATATATCGCCCCCTATAGTTGCGATATATCGGCATACGCTGAATATTTAAACACGAAATTACACAATTTTAGCTAAGTTTGAATGGGGTAAACAGCCTTGACTAAGCCCTCAACGTATTCAAAGATGCTGACTGACCCTATAACATTCAAACTTTACTCCTTATTAAATTTAATCCTCAAAAATACTTAATCCCTAATCACCATTCATAACATGTGCTTAAAATCCTATTGGTTGATATCTAAACCTTATAGTATAATAAATATAATCCTTAATATCAGTCACATTAATCAAACCTTAGGTTATACTTAATATTCTTAAACTATAGATTAAACTTAGAAAAATCTATAAGTACTACTATGAGTGTCCAAATAATTCCCGGTCTGAACCAAAAATTCATAGTAACAAAGATAATGCTATAAATACTATCATACTATTATCTATCTTAGCTAAGTAAAGTTCTTGGAATCTACAATTCTCCCCTACTAAAAAGAATTTCGTCCTCGAAATTTACTTATCAAATAACTCCGGATACCGGCCTTGCATGTCCTCCTCCAACTCCCACGTTGCCTCGCGTTCAGAACTATTGCTCCATAGGACTTTGACTATAGGAAAGCTCTTAGACCGTAACTAATTCATCCCTCTATCTAGGATGCTAACCAGTCGTTCCTCGTAACTTAAGTCTTTCTGGAGCGCTATCGTATCGTACTTGAGGACGTGAGATGGGTCTGACACATATTTTCGTAACATCGAGATGTGGAAGACATTGTGACTATCGGCTAGTGCTGGCGGTAGGGCTAGTCTATACGCAACTGTTCCCATTTTGTCCAATATCTAAAAGGACCTATGAATCGGGGACTAAGCTTGCCTTTCTTTCCGAACCGCTTGACACTTTTTTTAGGAGATATCTTGATCTCCAACTTAGAATTCCACATCGCGTCGCTTGGTATCCGCATAGCTTTTCTGACGGCTTTGAGCAGCAAGCATACGCTGTCTAATAAGCGCTACTGCTTCTTGAGCTTGTCTAACAGCTTCGGGCCCTAGAAGCTGCCTTTCTCCTACCTCGTCCCAGTGCAACGGTGCTCGACACCTTCCTCCATATAGCAACTCATAAGGTGCCATTTCGATCGTCGACTGGTAGCTGTTGTTGTACGAGAACTCGATCAGTGGTAAGTACGTGTTCCACGATCCTCCGAAATCAAGTATACATGCGCGTAGCATATTCTCTAAGATCTGAATCGTACGCTCAGACTGCCCATCTGTCTAAGGATGGAAAGTTGTACTAAGGCTTAACTTAGTACCCATATCTCTCTGTAAGTTTCTCCAAAATCTTGACGTAAATACTGATCCTCTATCTGACACTATCGTCTTGGGGATTCCATGCAATCGTACAATCGCTTGGATGTAGATGTCTGCATATTGGTCTGCCGTGTATGAAGTTCTAACAGGCAGAAAATGAGCCGACTTGGTTAGTCTATCTATGACTATCCAAGCGGAATCATGCTGCTTATTCGTCTTTGGTAGACCCGTCACGAAGTCCATGGCTATATCGTCCCACTTCCATTCCGGTATGCTAAGTGGTTGCAATAATCCTGCAGGGCGCTGATGCTCCGCTTTTACTTGCTGGCATACTAGACACTTAGTTACATACTCCGCTATCTCCTTCTTCATCCCTGGCCACCAATAGCATGCCTTGATGTCATGAGTCATCTTGGTAGACCCTGGATGAACTGAGTACGGGGTATTGTGCGCTTCTTCTAGGATCGTCCTCTTAATACTTCGATCACTTGGCACGCATACCCGATCCTTATATCTCAATAATCCTTGGCTAGATATTGAGAAATCTGTATTCTTGCCTTCTCTGACTGCTTCCATATGTGTTGCTTAGCGTGTCATCATGTCCCTGACCAATTCGTATGTCCTCTAGCAGATTCGATTGGATAGACAAGTTAGCCAGCTTGCCTACAACCATTTCTATTCCGGCACTGATAAGCTCCTGCTGTAGCGGCTTTTCTATTCCGGATAAGGCTGCTAAGTTCCCATAACTTTTTCGACTAAGTGCATCAGCAACTACGTTTGCCTTCCCCGGGTGGTATAGGATTTCGCAGTCGTAATCCTTGACTAATTCTATCCACCTGCGCTGCCTCATGTTGAGCTCCTTCTGCATAAAGAAGTATTTTAAACTCTTGTGGTCCGTATAAATCTCGCACCGTTCTCTGTAAAGATAATGGCGCCAGATTTTCAACGCAAAGACCACCGCTGCCAACTCCATATCGTGAGTTGGATAGCGTTGCTCATATTCCTTTAACTGACGTGAGGCGTAGGCTATCACCTTGTCATTTTTGCATCAACACGCATCCTAATCCTAGCTTTGATGCATCGCATTAGACAACGAACTTATCGTCGAGTGTCGGTACTCTAAGTACTGGTGTTGAGCAAAGCTTATCTTTAAGCAACTGGAAACTTTCTTCACACTTATCGTTCCAGTTAAACTTTTGTTGCTTCCGGGTCAGGTTGGTGAGTGGAGTGGCTATCTTAGAAAAGCCCTCTACAAACTTTCTATAATAACCTGCTAGCCCAAAGAAGCTTTTTACTTCAAATGCGTTCTTTGGTCTGGGCCAATCCTTCACGGCCTCTACCTTTGATGGGTCTACTGCAACTCCGTCTTTCGATATGATGTGCCCGAGGAACGCCACTTGCGAAAGACAAAATTCGCATTTCTTGAACTTGGCGTAGAGTTGATGCTCCTTCAATCGCGTCAAAATCATCCTCAAGTGTTCCTCGTGCTCCACTTCATCCTTAGCGTAAATTAAAATGTCGTCGATGAACACAACGACGAATTTATCCAAGTAGTCCTTGAAGACCCTATTCATTAAGTCCATAAACGTGGCGGGTGCGTTAGTAAGACAAAAAGACATAACCAAGAACTCGTAATGTCCATAACGAGTCCTAAAGGTTGTCTTAGGAATATCTTCTCCATTTACCTTGAGCTGATGATACCCGGACCGTAAATTGATCTTAGAAAATACAGTCGCGCCTCGGAGTTGATCAAACAAATCATCAATCCGAGGTAGCGGGTATTTGTTCTTAATTGTTACTTTATTCAGCTCGCGGTAGTCTATGCACATTCGCATACTTCCGTCCTTCTTCTTCACGAATAGTACCGGATCTCCCCATGGTGAATGGCTTGGCCTAATGAAACCCAAGTCTAGGAGTTCTTGTAGCTGCGTCTTTAACTCCTTGAGTTTCGTAGGTGCCATCCGGTATGGTGCCTTAGAGATAGGCTCGGTGCCCGGTACTAATTCTATCGTGAAGTCTATTTCTCGATTTGGCGGCAATCCTGGCAAGTCATCGGGAAATACCTCTGGAAATTCTTGTATAACTCGAACATCTCCATCCTTAAGTGGCGTATCCCTTTCCACGTTCGTGATGCTGGCTAAGAATGCATGACATCCTTTCTCTATCCTTTGTTGAGTTTTGAGAGATGACACTAACGGGGTGCGTAATCCTGAAGCTTGCCCCATGAAGCATCGTCTCTGGCCGTCAGGAGTCTCGAACATCACCTTCTTGCGTTTGCAGTCGATCGTTGCGCCATGCCGTGCTAGCCGATCCATGCCTAGTATTACGTCGAAGTCCTTGATCACTAGCTCTATCAGGTCTTCTTCTAGTTCTATGTCCTCAATCTTGATCGGTACGCCTCGTACTATTCGTGATGATAGAACTACTTTGCCCGACGGCAACTCGGTTACAAACCTAGTTCTAAATCTTTCACTAGGTTTGTCTAGTTTTTCTATCATTCCTAACGAGATATACGAGTATACTGCTACCAATCAAGCGATACTAGAACATATACTATCGAGGATAGGATCTGACCTATAAATGCTTGTTACTAGCATGGGTTCCTCCTTGGGTCAAGGCAAAGACTTTGGTCTAGAACCATCGTTTAATCTAGGGGTGAACATTTGACCCGAAAAACCCGAAAAACCCGCAAACCCGCCCGACCCGCAGCCCGAAAACCCGTTTTTTGGGAAAACCCGTCAAAATCGGGTGAAATCCGACCCGAACCCGACATAAGTCGGGTCGGGTTCGGGTTTGAAAATTTGTTAGCCTCGGGTTCGGGTTCAAACCCGAAATCCGAAAAAAAAAATGGTATTTTCGAAAAAAATGGTATTTTTGAAAAATAGTGTAAAAAATGGTATTTTTGCAAATTTTAGCTTTTTGGCCCAAAACCCAATAGGTTCAGCCCAACCCAAAATCAAACCTGAAATCTGAAAAAAAAAAAATGGTATATTTGAAAAAAAAGTGTAAAAAAATGGCATTTTTGCAAATCTGGGATTTTCGGCCCAAAATCACAAATGGCCCAGAAAACCCGAAATTACACCCGAACCCGAACCCGAACCCGAGTGAACCCGAACCCGAAAAAACCCGAAAATTTCGGATCGGTTTCGGTACCATTTTTCTTAACCCGAAACCCGCAAAACCCGAACCCGATGAGCCCGAAACCTGAAAATCCGACCCGTGTGCACCCCTAGTTTAATCCCTCTTCTCCTCACTAACATTCCTCTGAATCCTTTCTACTTCTATTGCCGTTTCTATAATATTGGCATAGGTAGTGGTTCCCATGTTTGCTAACTTAACCCCTAATTCCATCTTTGGTCTAAGTCCTCTGACGAACTTGGTCAACCTCGTAAAGTCGGTTGGGACCAACTCTGGTGCAAACTTGACTAATATGTTGAACTGACGAGCATATTTTTCTACCATTAGCGATGACTGCCGAGGTGTAATACTTCTTGTGGAACGGCTCCACAAATCTTGTCCATATCATGGTGGTGACATCGTTAGTCCGGCGAACTAAGTCCCACCATATTTTGGCATCCTTCTTGAGTATTGACGAGACGCAGGATATGCGGTCTGCATTACTGAGATTCATGTGCGTAAGAATTGGCTCCACATTCCTTAGCCACTCTTCTGTCTCAAAGGGGTCTATAGTCCCTTCGAAGTTTGGAGCGTGCTGCTTGCGGAACCTTTCATACACTGACTCCATATTCGGTACTGGATGTGGCGCGTAGTTCGTCACTGGGCATCCCCCATATGGACCAACTTGTTGGGGTGCTAGGGCCATTTGTTGTAGCTGCGGCTGCGGTTGCGGCGGAGGCTGAGGCTGAGTCTGCGCCTGTTGACGTTGTTGCTGCAAGAGTTCCTCGACTTGTTGTCGCCGTCTAGCGATTTCCGCGGTGTTGTCAGCTGACGGTGTCGGCGCGTTGCGGCTAGTAGTAGCACGCACTCCTCTTCTGCGAACTGGAGGGCATCATTGGTCGTTGGAATCAACGTTGGAGACGTTTCCGTTGGTACGTGCAGATCTTCGGAGCGACATCTTCACCAAAATTTCTAACAGTCGAGAACTTGTTAGAACTTACCCTAATAGGCTCTAAGGAAAAAACTCACAACAAGGAAAATGGGCTTTTACTTCGGTTTATAAGCTTGATTTACTTCGGTTTTCGCTAAAATTCGCAACCGAAGTAGTTCGGAGCGAAGTAAAAACTAGCTAAAAACCGAAGTAGAATCCCCACTTTCTACTTCGGTTTTTACCTAATAACCGAAGTAGAAAGTGTATATACGCTAGCATCCTGGGCACTTTCTACTTCGGTTTTTAGGTAAAACCGAAGTAGAAAGTGGGGATTCTACTTCGGTTTTTAGGTAAAACCGAAGTAAAATGTACACTTTCTACTTCGGTTTTACCTAAAAACCGAAGTAAAAGGGGACTTTCTACTTCGGTTCTTAGGTAAAACCGAAGTAGAAAGTGTACATTTTACTTCGGTTTTACCTAAAAACCGAAGTAGAAAGTGCCCGCATTTTTTATTTAATATATGTTTCTAATTATTTTTAAATGGATGGTTTCTATTTTATATAAATATATATATATATATTGGCCTGATTTTATTTAATTGATCTAATTAATATATTTTTTTTTTGGCCTAATTATTTTTCAACAATTTAATTATATAGTATTACAATTATATATATTTTTACAATTGAAATTGGTTAAGAATTTTTTTTGAATAAAAATATGATAACTTTTATTAATTAAAAATGTTGTACATAAACATATAAAATACAAGTACTTAAGTAAGATAACTAGCCTTAACATTAATACATTTACAAAAGACTAAACTTACAACTAAACAAAAATAGGCTTACTGATAAATGTATGGTATCAATTTGCCTAACCATTCGTGCTGGATTGGCAAGAGGTCTGCAATCTCACAATATTGCGTCTTCCCACCAAACTGTAAAATTAATAAATATAAATTACTTTCATAGATTATCGATAGCAAATAAATTATAAAAAATGAACTTACTTTTTCTTTTAGGGTAGTCATTGCATTTGATGCCCGTACAAGATCTCTAATGTACTTCAAGACATAAAAACCACATTCATGACTTTGTGGTTGTCTTGGACATGTAACATTGAATATCTTTGTGGGATTGCTGAGTAATGCATTGGAAGAAGCTCTATAATATGCACTATTTAAAAAGAAAATTATTAACAAAAGTTATTAAAATGTAGTAACATGTAATATTTGTTGCATATTAAGAAATATTTTAAAAAAATTAAAACTTACCTCATTATCATTGAATCAATTTCTTCTGGACGTTTTTGTGATTTCAATGGATCTAAGAACACGATTTTTCCGTTTGGCATAGCAATCACCAACATCCAATGTTCCCTAAAATAAGAAGCGTATGTTAAGTAAAATAATTAAATTTTTAATATATGACTAATCAAATAAAAAAAATTTACACTATTTCTTACCGTATGTTCCAAGGTATAAAGTAGAGTTGACCAACTCTATCCATGGTCATCAACCAATTCGCAAAGTCAATGGTTGATCGCTCTACATCGTTAACATTATTAATGCTAAGACGTTCAATGTCATAAAACTTGTAATAGACACGCTGATTTGGAAATAGAGACTCCCAAATGCATCTGCAAAATTTTCTTTAGTGTTAAATATTTTGAAAAATTTCGGCAGAGTTTGTAATGACCCACTAATCTAGACTAATTGGACCATTATCGAAACTATACATAAAACTTACATTTTTACAAAAATACCATAATTTATTGAGTAACTTGAAAAATAAGAGTTATTTACAAAGAAACAGAATACTAAGAAGGATTATGGGATCCCATTGTTTTTAAAACAAAACATGATTTAAAATAAAAGACATTACATAATAATGCGGAAAATACACATAAAAACCATTAAGAAAACATAAAAGGAGACTATATCCTCGAATCAAATAACGCTCGGCCCCTTGACTCCATTCATCATCGATACACATCCTCCAAGCGTCACGAATCTTACCGCCTCTAAGCTTATTTTCCTGCACATAAACAGAAAGGAGTGAGCCTAATGCCCAGTAAGGAAAATCTAACACCAAGTCATATACATAATTTCATAAGAAAACATAAAGACTTAACATAATACATATAACATACACTTATTATAATGGCCATTATTACTTGGGGTCCCATAGACTAAACAAGCTTATGTCCATGAGATTAGTGGGGTCTTACCAGCTAAATAGGCTTATGCCCACAATCTTTTTGGGGTCTTGTTAGTCAAATAGGGCATATGCCCAAGCCTACAACATACACATCAATAACATATAACATATGAAAACATAACACATAAAATAGCATAATCATAAACATATAGATTCTAGCCTATTTTCCTTACCAAAGTTACCGGGATTATGGACTGAGTTGGGACTTTTGGAACACTCCTAAAACCATAAGAAAGAGTGAGTCTAAGAAAGGAGATGAAATGAAAGAGATGGAAAGACTAAACCATAAAACAAACATACTTACCGACTTATATGCTTAAGAGCTTGGATTCCCTAACCAAAATAAGAATAAGGTTAGGGGACTGAGTAGAAGGTTTTGAGAAAGGAAAATAACATAAAATACAGAAAGGAACTAGAGTTTTGGGTTTACCTCAAAGATTGCAAGATCAATCTAACATTCACCGAAATACTATAGAACTCACTTCCCAAAGTGTTTGATAAGCTTATGATGTTTAAGCTTATAGTTTTTCCCCCAAACCAAGTGTTTACACTCTCACACTCACTTAACACTAGCAGCTTCTGAACTTAGAGCAAATGGTGAATAATGGCTGGGTACTAGGTCCTATTTATAGAGTTTGGGAATGAAAATATCTTGATTTTACTTGAATAAAAATAATGGCTTTTTAGGTGAAAATTATTTGAATAATCGTTCAGCAGAGGCTGAAGACTCGTTCAGAAGATGCTGGAGTGTTGAAGGAGTTTGAATGGCTGAAAGGAAAAGAATTCAAAAGTATTTGAAAACATGCTGGTGGAGGCGATATATCGCCCCCTATAGGCGATATATCGCCTGGACCTTTGTTCCCGAGGCGACCGTGCATCGATTCGTGTTTTCCGTATCTACGTGCTGCGATATATCGCCCCCTATAGCTGCGATATATCGGCATACGCTGAATATTTAAACACGAATTTACACATTTTTAGCTAAGTTTGAATGGAGTAAACAGCCTTGACTAAGCCCCCAACGTACTCAAAGCTGCTGACTGACCCTATAACATTCAAACTTTACCCTTATTTAATTTAATCCTCAAAAATACTTAATCCTTAATTACCATTCATAACATGTGCTTAAAATCCTATTGGTTGATGTCTAAACCTTATAATATAATAATATAATCCTTAATATCAGTCACATTAATCAAACCTTAGGTTATACTTAATATTCTTAAACTATAGGTTAAACTTAGAAAATCTATAAGTACTACTATGAGTGTCCAAATAATTCCCGGTCTGAACCAAAAATCCATAGTAACAAAGATAACACTAAACATACTATAATACTACTAAACAATTAGCTAAGTAAAGTTCTTGGACTCTACAGAGTTTCCCCTATAAATTGGACTTCCCAAACCTGTAAACATTCAATGTCTATGAAAATTTTCAACAGATCACAGAGCAGTACTCATAACTGATTCTAAATTCCTATCATTCCAAAGAATTAGTTTAAGGGATACCTTAATCCGAATATCATTGCTGAGCCTCCAATCATATGCAAGGTAGCAACTTGTTCCACATCCTCTGAAGTTAGGAATATTGACTCGCGATTCATGAATGTTGGGTCCACTGGAATGGAGACGACTGAGTTTATTCCCTTAACTCTGCAAAATTCTCTCACCATAAACTGAAGGCTAACATGGATGCGATTCATGATGTGATCGGCAAATGGTTGGCCTTCGGTCAGAGTGTTTTCTGGATTGATGTGAGACCCAGCTGATGATAGATGCGGGCTAGTCATAGGAGGTTTTGACATATCCTTGGATGAACTTTTTGACATAGGAGGTTTCTTTCTTAGAGGACCCTACACAACATCAAGTTAAAATAATATTAAAATACTGGACCAACAAATATTTTAATAGGTAACAAATTAAAGAATTCATTTATACCTGGTCAGTCATAATTAAATCTTTTGGCCAAGGAAGAAATGTGTCATAAGTATCTCGAACATAGTGTATCTCCCCAACAGAACATGGGATTTCAGCATCCTCTTGTAACATTTTGGTGACTCGCACCCTCGCATATTCGTCTGTCAGTTGAATACCATGAATAGTCAGTGGACCCACCCCATCAATGATAACACCCTCTGCCACCACATTATGAATATTATCCGAACAAAGTAACACATCCTGCATGTACGGTGTGTCATCCTGCATGTGCGGTGTGTGGTATTCTTCGTCGCTCTGCTCGTCATCCTTGTCGTGTTCATCCATATCATCTATCCCACCTGCTTGTTTAGCTTTTTCCTCCTCTAAAGCTTTAAGTTCTGCTTTGAGCCTCGCAATTTCTGCATCTTTCTTACTAACAACATCAGCCATTTCTGTTGCTATTTTTGGTTTTCTTCCAAAGACGGACGAAATCTTCGCAAACGACCTACAATAATCAACCAAATTTATTTTAAAACTAAAATATTATAGAATTAAGTTAAATGCAACAAATAAAAAATAATATCATACCCAAGTGCTCTAACACGCCCTGGGTGCTCAGGTGTCCCTAAAGCTTGCGTTAATATGTCATTCCGACCCTTTGCAATGATTTCTCCACTACTAACTTTTTCTTTCAGCTCATTCTGTGGAACAAACCAGTGGTCACTTATATTAGTGACTTATAAGAACTTTATCATTCCTAAATTACTTTAAAATACTTGCTTGAAACCACTTACAATTCTTGCTTCAATTTGTTTGTCCAAATCTGTAACAAGAACCTTCCTTTTTTCTCGTGCTCTTATCCATACTTGGTACCGTTCTACATCTGCCACACCTAGTTTAGTTTTCTACAACATACAACAATTAATTAAAGTTGGTGAGTGCAATATTCTTCATAATAAGTTGACAGTTATAAAATAGTGATGCGAATTACTTACCAGGTCCTCTCTAACATTGGCAAGCCCTCTACGAGATGTACGATGCCTCGAAGTATATTTGAGAGCTCTTTCACGTTGTGCTTCCCGCAAAGCCTACATTAAATAGGTAACAATAAGTTTTTAAGCAATTATTAGTATTTCAAAACTAATAAATCATATACATAATAGATATACACAATAGTACCATAAACTCAGGAGATAAACGGTGGCTAACAAATGTCCTCCACAGCTTCTTCAGCTAAATAACACTCAACCATACAAGCTTCAAGGCGATGGTGATTACGTACATATCCTTTCAACACCTTCATATTCCTTTCAAATGGATACATCCATCTCGCCCAAACTGGCCCACACAACTTGGCTTCTCTTACTAAATGGACCATCAAATGTATCATGATGTCAAAAAATGATGGTGGAAAATATTTTTCAAGCTTGCATAAAGTTTCAACTATTTCATCATGCAATGCATTCAACTTCTTCATTTCCAATTCTTTTCCGCATAGTTGATTAAAGAAGATGCACACACTTGTCACACTATCTCTAACTCTTTTTGGTAAAACTGACCGAATGGCAATTGGAAGTAATTGTTGCATTAATATATGACAATCATGTGATTTCATTCCAATTAACTTCAAATCTTCCATAGACACTAAGTTTCGAGCATTCGATGAGTAACCATTAGGCACTTTCATCCCTACCAATGATTGACATACGGCTTGCTTATCTTCTTTAGACAATGTAAAACAAGCAGGAGGCAAATATGTGCGAGCCCCCTTTTCTTCAGGTGCCAAGCGGTGTCTTATACCCATTTCAACAAGATCTAAACGACTAGACAAACCATCTTTGGTTTTACCTGGGATATCAAGTAATGTACCGATTATACTTTCACATACATTTTTTTCTATGTGCATGACATCAAAGCAATGTCTAACGAGTAAATCTTTCCAGTAAGGAAGTTGAAAGAAAATTGATTTTCTTTGAAAACATCCATTGACTTTTTTGTTTTTATTCTTCTTCCCATACCTAAAGTCAACTTTTTCTACTTCCTTAAGAATTTGCTCACCTGACAATGGCAAAGGAGCAATGTCTCGTTCCACAGTACCGTCAAATGCTTTTTTTTTTATTTCTGTCAGGATGACTTAAATGCAAATATCGTCTATGACCCATATAACACATTTTGCGTCCATTTGACAAGCGACGGGCCCTTGTGTTGGTGCAACAAATTGGACAAGCTTGGTAACCTTTTGTGCTTAAACCTGATAGGTTACCATATGCTGGAAAATCATTAACAGTCCATAACAACACCGCTTTCAAATTAAACACTTCTTTTTTAAAACCATCATATGCCTCAACACCATTTTCATACAACTCTTTCAAATCATCAATTAATGGTGCCAAGTAAACATCGATATCATGTCCTGGTTGTTTTGGGCCCGAAATCATTAATGAAAGCATCATGAACTTCCTTTTCATCACCAACCAAGGAGGAAGATTGTACATAACCAGGAAGACAGGCCATGAACTATGCCTACTACTAAGAGATCTATGCGGGTTTACTCCATCAGCAGCTAAACCAAGACGAAGATGTCTTGGTTCATTTTTGAATTCTGGATTGATATAATCTACCTTCTTCCAGGCCTGTGAATCTGTAGGATGCCGGAGTTTACCATCTTTCACTCGTCCAGTCTCGTGCCATATTAAGTTCTTAGAGTGTTCTGCACTTCGATATAATCGCTTCAGCCGCGAAATCAAAGGTAAGTACCATAGCACTTTCTAAGGAATAAGTTTCCTAATCTCTTTACTTTTGTTAGGTTTGTACCATGATAAACAACATTCTGGGCAAGCGTCCATGTCTGCATACTCCTTACGATATAAAATACAATCATTCAGACATGCATGAATCTTCTCATACTTCAACCCTATCAAACTTAATGTTTTCTTTACTTCATATGTAGACTCCGGAAAACAATTTTCTAGCGGCAAAATCTCCTTGAAAGCAGCTAAAAATTGACTGAAACACTTATCACTAACTCAATTTTCTGCTTTTATGTTATAAAATTTAACCATTGTGGGCAATCTTAGTTTATTGCAACCACTGAACAATTGTCTGTCTGCATCTCTAACCATACTATCAAATTTTTCTGGATTATGAAAAAACTCTTCTTGTGCTTCATCAAGCAATTCTATAGGATGATCATCAAAATCATTACTCTCAAAATCATCTATACCTCGCCTACCTAATGGATATGGGTCATCATTTAATAATTCTCCATGCCAATACCATTTACTATAACTCATATCAAATCCCCAACAAAATACATGATCCTTTATCATGGTAATATTCCCCTTTACTCTATTACCACAATCGATACAAGGACAACGAATTTTTTGTGGATCACTACAATTCTTTAGGCAAAACTCTAAAAATTTGTTGAATCCATCTTGAAATTGTGATGTTTCTCTCCTCTCAAGCATCCATGATTTATCCATACTAATAACAATATTCAATTCCTAATAAGTTAGAAAAAAAACTTATATTAGGTTCTAGTCTTATAAATTTTTTAAAAAATTCGGCAGAGTATCCTCTGTTTCTATAGCATACCGTAATTTCATAATTACCTATAAAACCAATACAAACAAACACAATAATCAAGCATATATGAATCCATCATTATTAGGTTCTAGTCTTATAAATTTTTTAAAAAATTCGGCAGAGTATCCTCTGTTTCTATAGCATACCGTAATTTAAAAATTACCTATAAAACCATTTAAAACAAACACAATAATCAAGCATAGATGAATCTATCATTATTAGTTTCTAGTCTTATAAATTTTTTTAAAAATTCGGCAGAGTATCCTCTGTTTCTATAGCATACCGCAATTTCAAAATTTCCTATAACAACAATACAAACAAACAAAATAATCAAGCATAAATCAATCCATCCTTATATCACCACAGCACGCAAATTTCCCAGAGCCTACTTCACTAATTTTCAAACATAACTTTCACTAAATCTAATATGCATGATTACATTAGTCTTATCTTTATACATAAATCTTATAGTAATATAAATACAAAAAATAACTAACCTTCAATATTAATCTTCAATGCACCCGAAATGAACAACAAAGTTCACCACTCAATCAACGACCCTACTAAAACATTACATAATTAGTAAACTACATAATTAATTATCAAATCAATAAATAAAAAAAATCAAACTAGTTAATGAAACTAATGAACAACACTTTGATCATCTTCAAGTTATTTTTTTTCAAATATTTAAAAAACAAATTTATCTATTGTAAAAATTTCTAAAACTAACTAATATGCATATATATATTTATAATAAACCTAATTTTTATCACATTATTTAAACTAACAAAATAAACAAATAATTATAAAAATTAATAAAATATTAATTATATTAATTTTAAATTCAGAATAATAAAAAAAATTAAAAAAAACATAGAAAATTAAAAAATTATCATCAAAACCACATTTTAGTAATCTATACCTGTTTTGAAGCTCAAAATCCCCTTGCAATGTCAAAAATCCGGCCAAAATCCGGCAAGAAACACCACTTTCAAATGGAGAAAAAACCCACGGCCAAATGCCTTTTTTTCTCTAAAAAACAAAAAAAAAAAAGATTTTTGGACTATATTTCGGTTTATAGGGTAGAAATATTGCAAGAAATAAAGAAAAAACAAAAAAAAAAGGCTTGGAGAATCAAAATGGGTGTTGGCTCACGGTGGTTAATGGAGGTTTTGGGGGTTTCATTTTGCACAGAGGGGAGAGAGGTTTTGAGAAGATGACCGTTCGGGTCTAGGGAAGGGACTTATAAAGGACTTTTAACTTCGATTTTTGGTAAAAACCGAAGTAAGTGGACTTTCCACTTCGGTT
Source organism: Humulus lupulus (assembly GCF_963169125.1). Classification (NCBI taxonomy): domain Eukaryota; kingdom Viridiplantae; phylum Streptophyta; class Magnoliopsida; order Rosales; family Cannabaceae; genus Humulus; species Humulus lupulus. The sequence continues at coordinate 8,089,221 of NC_084798.1, forward strand.
TTCACCAAAAAACCGAAGTTAAAGGTCCTTAAGTCATACCCGTTGGAGACTTTTAACTTCGGTTTTTTGGTAAAAACCGAAGTTAAAAGTGCACAAGGGCCACGTTTGGTTTGGCCAGTTTTTTGCATTTTTACAATCTCTAAACATAATATAAGGGCTTGTGCAAACAAACACGGCCCTCTCCACTATGAATTTTTCACTTCGTTTTTTTAAAAAAGCGAAGTAGTAAGTAATTTTTTTCAGAGCACCAATTTGAAATGCGAAGTAAAAGAGTTTGAAAAGGTTTTTACTTCGCTTTTTTTGTATGCTCACTATAAAAACCGAAGTAAAAACCTATATTTCTAGTAGTGACTTATTCTAAAACAAACATATCTCGGACCTATTTATTATGACTTCTTATGAAAAATTATATAGGTCTTTATTTATTATTAGAGTGGGTTTCTATACTTAGAAAAACAAGTCATCTTTATTTTCTAAGTGTGTTTCTAATCATCCTATATGACTTAATTCTCAGGCTCGAAACTTATCTTTGTTCCAAAGTTAACCATATTGAGGGAGGGCTGGGATCAGTAAAATCGTTCCCACTACTAAGGCCCCCTAAATCTCAATAAGGAAACTTGGTTCATTGATTTGTATCCACCCTCACTGAACTTAGTCATTATTCATTTTATTTATTACTTATTATGATTGCGAAAATAAAATCAAACTCATACATGATAGAAAAACAACATGTCATTCATTTGGAAAAAAAAAATTTCCTTATTACAATCATAAATAAAGAAAGAAATAAAACAAATAATGAAAACTATTATTCTAAAAATCGGGATCTTCTACATCCGATCCTTCATCTAGCATATCATCGTCTATCTCCTTATAATCATCATTGTCTTGAGCCTCAAAATTTCCTCGGGGAAGATTCAAGAAGATCCTATGTTGTTGCTCATTAGTGAATTGAAACTCTAAATCATAGGTGAACTTAAGTATGAGAGAATAATATCTTAGGGCTGCTTGTAAGTCATCATCATTATTTATATTCTCCCATATTTCTCCTAAAGTTAAATCTTTTAAAAGCCTAATTACTAGGACATATTGTTCTGCAGCTCTCATCATGATTTTCTTAGACTCTTGAAGGTGACCTATCTCTTTGTGGAACAAGATCAATCTTTGAGTGATCTTTCCTAGTGCTCCTACGGTGTTTCTTGGCTCCCTTATTCTTTTTAAAGCCTTAATGGCTCAGATATCCTCATTGCTTAAAGCTCCGTTCATTCTTAACTGAAAACATAAACACTAAAGGTGTTAGCTATACACATAAGTAAAATAACTAGTCACTTAAACACTTACTTGGCGGTCCGATTCGGAGCTTTGAGCGTGTGTATCGAGGAGAACTTCATGCAAAAGAACCGTTGCTCTGATACCAACTGTAATGACCCACTAATCTAGACTTCTTGGACCATTATCGAACTATACATACAAATTCTTACTAAAACATACATTTGCGAAAATACCATAATTTATTAAGAACTTGTAGAAACAAAGGTTACTTTCACAAAATAAGTAGGATATGGGTACCCATTGTCTTTAAAACAAAAATAACTTAAAGTAAAAAGAGTTACATAAAAAAAATGCGGAAAATACATTTAAAACCATAAAAAAACATAAACAAGACTACATCCTCGAATCGAATAACGCTCGGCTCCTTGACTCCATTCACCATCGATACACATCCTCTAAGCGTCACGAATCTTACCGCCTCTAACGCTTATTTCCTGCACATAAACAGAAAGGAATGAGCCTAATGCCCAGCAAGGAAAAATCTAACACATAGTCATACACATCAATTTCATAATAACGTAAAGACATATCATAATACATAATACACTTATTATAATGGCCATTACTACTTGGGGTCCCATAGACTGAACAAGCTTATGCCCATGAGATTAGTGGGGTCCTACTAGCTAAATAGGCATATGCCCACAATCCTTTTGGGGTCTTGTTAGTCAAATAGGGCATAAGCCCAAGCCTACAAACATACACATTCATAACATATTCATAGCATATCATAACATAACACATAAGATAACATAAACATAAACATATAGATTCTAGCCTATTTTCCTTACCAAAGTTACCGGGATATAATGGACTGAGTTGGGACTTTTGGAACACTCCTAAAACCATAAGAAAGAGTGAGTCTAAAGAAGAAAGGAGATGAAATGAAAGGGATGGAAAGACTAAACCATTTGAGAAACATGCTTACCGAAACTTATGTGCTCAAGAACTTAGATTCCCTAACCAAAATGAAGATTAAGGTTAGAGATTGAGTAGAAGACTATGAAAAAGAAAATAACATAATACAGAAATGAACTAGAGTTTTGGTTACCTCAAAGACTTGAAAGACCAATCTACACCTCAACCGAAATACTATAGAACCTTACTTCCCAAAGTGTTTGATAAGCTTATGATTTTCCCAAACCAGGTGTTTACACTCTCACACTCACTTAACACTAGCAGCTTCTGAACTTAGAGCAAAAGGTGAATAATGGCTGGGTACTAGGTCCTATTTATAGAGTTTGGGAATGAAAGTATCTTGATTTTACTTGAATAAAAATAATGGCTATTTAGGTGAAAATAGTTTGAATAATCGTTCAGTAGAGGCTGAAGACTCGTTCAAAAGATGCTGGACTTAAGAAGAAGTTTGAATGGCTGAAAGGAAAAGAATTCAAAAGTGTTTGAAAACATGCAGGTGGAGGCGATATATCGCCCCCTATAGGCGATATATCGCCTGGACCACTGTTCCCGAGGCGACCGTGCATCGATTCGTGTTTTCCGTATCTACGTGCTGCGATATATCGCCCCCTATAGCTGCGATATATCGGCATACGCTGAATATTTAAACACGAAATTACACAATTTTAGCTAAGTTTGAATGGGGTAAACAGCCTTGACTAAGCCCTCAACGTATTCAAAGCTGTTGACTGACCCTATAACATTCAAACTTTACTCCTTATTAAATTTAATCCTCAAAAATACTTAATCCCTAATCACCATTCATAACATGTGCTTAAAATCCTATTGGTTGATATCTAAACCTTATAGTATAATAAATATAATCCTTAATATCAGTCACATTAATCAAACCTTAGGTTATACTTAATATTCTTAAACTATAGATTAAACTTAGAAAAATCTATAAGTACTACTATGAGTGTCCAAATAATTCCCGGTCTGAACCAAAAATCCATAGTAACAAAGATAATGCTATAAATACTATCATACTATTATCTATCTTAGCTAAGTAAAGTTCTTGGACTCTACAAAAGGAAACCATCATTTCACTTCTTCATTAGAAGCTATAGATGTTCATATCTATGATTAACACTCCCACTCAATTATACTACCAAGTTCCCAAGATGTAAGTATGAGCTAGTCCGTAGGGAAAGCTGGTAACGAACAAGTCAAAGAACTCAAATAATACAATCAGTTAGAATACTAACCACTCAGAATTAAGATTGAATTGACCTATGGTCAACTATACACTACTACAAAATACCCTTTACGGGACACTTTTTTAGGACACGTACATAAATACAAGTCCTTAAAAATATTTATGGAGTTTTTAGGACACTCATTGAGAGTCCTGAAAAAACACAATTTAGGACTCGCAATGAGTATCCTAAAAAAATAAGTGAGTCCTAAAAAAATCTGGGCTAAAAAATGAGTGTTTTACTTAACAATTTTAAGGACTTGCTTTAGGAGTCCTTAATACGCGAGTCCTAAAAACACCTGAGTTGAAAAATTAGGAATGGTGACTTTTAAGGACTTGCTTTGTGAGTCCTAAAAGAGTATTAAGGACTCCCAAAGCAAGTCCTTAAAATTGTTAGTAAAAGAGCATAAAACCACTTATTGTTTAACATATTTATAAAATTAGTATTAGTTAAAAATAAATTGTTTTATTGATTGGAAAAATATTTTAAAATAATTTTAATATATAAATTTACTAGTTATAATTTTTATAATATATGGCATTATTTATTTATTTAAAATTTATATGAAAATTAAAAAATATATTAATAAAAATTAATTAATATATTTTAAAATAAAGTTAACTAAAGTGCACTTTTACCTAGTATTTAAATTAAATAGCAATTTAAATTTTAAATAACAATTATTATAAGTTTGAAAAGAATTTGTATAGTTGTGATTTTTAAAATTATTTTTTATAGTATTAGGAGTATAAAATTAGGAGTTTTATAATCACATTTTTTTTTATCTAAACAATATAATCTGATTTTTATTTATAAAATAAAAAAATATATATACATATACCCAAAGCCCTTTCTCCCACCCGATACTTTCCTTTCTCCCTCTCTTTATCCCATTTTTTCTGCTAGGCCCGAACGACAACGGCAGGGGCTCGGGGAATGGTGGTCGACGGCGGCAAGGGGGTCGGGTTGTTCGGCGGCAGGGGGCTCGAGGCTGGGCTCGACAGCAACGACTGGTGGCTCGAGGGCTGGGCTCGACGGCGGGTGGGGGGGTCTTGGGTCTGGACTCGACGACGCAGGGGCTGGGTGGATGTGGAGGCTTGGGGGCTCGTTGGGGCTGGACGGCGCGGAGGCTTGGTGGCTCATTGGGGCTTGGTGGCCCGTTCTCCGCCGCGAGCAGAAGCCTCCAGGCTCTACTTTTGGACAACTAAATGACTGTTGGGGCATTGAACAATCTGAGGTATGCCCCTTAATTTTTCGCAGCTGGTGGAGCGGTGGCCTCGCAGGGGTCGCGACGGTGGTCTCTGCTGTAAGTATGCTTTCTTTAACAATTTTTTTTTCCATATGTATATAGATTTGAGAAATATATGTATAAATATTATATATATGAATAGATTTATAATGCCTATATATTCTGTTTTGTAAGATTTTGTATGAAGTTGTTTGGAGGCTTTGATGTATTCCAATTATTTGGCTTGGTGTATTTTGAGATTTGGGATTCGTTGGCTTGGTGGCTGTGATTTGGGATTTAAATTTTTGCTTGTTTATCTTAAAATATTCTTGTAACATTAGGAAATTTTCGAGTTAGTTTATGATATTATCTTTTGGATGTTTTTTGTCTTGAGCTGGAAAGTAGTGTAAGGAAACCAGGGTATATGGATCTCTTAAACTAATGGTTGATGCTCTTCAAGTGTTTGAGAAATTGATGCAAAGAAACTACAGAATATGATTTAATGAAACTATGAGTGATTCTAGTTTTTGTGTGCTCAAATTACTACTGCCTTTTGTTATTATTATTGTTAGATGATTAAATATAATATATATATTTATAATTATATAGCTCTTTCGTGGCCTCTCTTTATTATATTGAGCTTTTTCTTAGTATATAACATGGTAGCTACTTATGTGTATATACTGTATATATATATATATATGCTATACTATACATATGCAGGAGTGCTTAAATGGAGAGTTTCTTCGAGTTGGTCTCAAGTTTGCTCCACTAGCCGGATATCACTGGTATCTACACATCTTTTCTTTTGATCATTTTATAAGTTGTATTAATCAAATTATAGGTAGTGAAAACCAATTTTTATATATTGCTTCATTTTGGTATTGCACTCCAGCTGTTTGATGATTTGTCTAATTGAACAACTATTTGTTAATATGGGTAGCTAGGACTCTATATATGCTATCTTTTTTTAAAAAAAAAAAAGAAAAGAAAATTATTTGTATTAATCATGGGAAAAAAATACAAAGATTAGAGATCGATGGACGATCTCAGTAAGCTAAAATATAGCTTGAAATAGAAAACAAACATAGTAAAAATCATCCTTCGACCCTGGCTTGTTTATGTACCCTTGTAGTGTAATAAGTTTCATGTGAGATGCAGTTACATATTTTTATTTCTGTTGTAATTTGTAATCATATAAGCCTGTCTGTGTAGGCTGCTAGAATTCTGGTGGTCCTTAAGTGCAAGCATGAATTTGATGCTCGATACCAGAAGCCTGAAGATAAACTATATATTGCGCAACTGTATTTTCCTCTTATTGGCCAGGTAAATGGTGCCATCGAAGCTTTATTTTTGCCTTATGAGGGAATGCTGCATATAAACAACTATGTAATGACCCACTACTCTAGACTCTTGGACCATTAACGAAACTATACCTACAAATTCTTACTAAAACTTACATTTGCAAAAATACCATAATTTTATTAGAAAACTTATAGAAATAAGAGTTACTTACATAAATACCAAGAAGGATATGGGATCCCATTGTTTTAAAAACAAAACATAACATGATTTATAAAATAAAGGGATTACATAGTAAGTGCGGAAAATACATATAAAGACCATAAATAAATGACTACATCCTCGAAATCGAACTCTCGACTCCTTGACTCCATTCATCATCGATACACAATCTCCAAGCATCCACGAACCTTACCGCCACTAGTATCTATTTTCCTGCACATTTAAACAAAAAGGAATGAGCCTAATGCCCAGCAAGGAAAAATCTAACACATACTTCACATACATAAATTTCATAAGAAATGTAAAGACATAACATAACACTTATTACATACACATACTATAATGGCCATTAGTACTTGGGTCCCATAGACTAAACAAGTCATATGCCCATGAGATTAGTGGGGTCCTACTAGCTAAGTAGGTCATATGCCCATAATCTATTTGGGGTCTTGTTAGTCATATGGGTCATATGCCCAAGCCTACAAACATACATATTCATAACATATTGTAGAGTCCAAGAACTTTACTTAGCTAATTGTTTAGTAGTATTATAGTATGTATAGTATTATCTTTGTAACTGTGGATTTTTGGTTCAGACCGGGAATTATTTGGACACTCATAGTAGTACTTATAGATTTTCTAAGTTTAATCTATAGTTTAAGAATATTAAGTTAACCTAAGGTTTGATTAATGTGACTGATATTAAGGATTATATTTATTATACTATAAGGTTTAGATATCAACCAATAGGATTTTAAGCACATGTTATGAATGGTAATTAAGGATTAAGTATTTTTGAGGATTAAATTTAATAAGGAGTAAAGTTTGAATGTTATAGGGTCAGTCAGCAGCTTTGAATACGTTGAGGGCTTAGTCAAGGCTGTTTACTCCATTCAAACTTAGCTAAAAATGTGTAATTTCGTGTTTAATTATTCAGCGTGTGCCGATATATCGCAGCTATAGGGGGCGATATATCGCAGCACGTAGATACGGAAAACACGAGACGATGCACGGTCGCCTCGGGCATACTGGCCCAGGCGATATATCGCCTACAGGGGGCGATATATCGCCTCCTCCAGTATGTTTTCAAACATTTTTGAATTCTTTTCCTTTCAACCATTCAAACTCCTTCATAAGTCCAGCATCTTTTGAACGAGTCTTCAGCCTCTGCTGAACGATTATTCAAATTATTTTCACCTAAAAAGCCATTATTTTTATTCAAGTAAAATCAAGATACTTTCATTTCCAAACTCTATAAATAGGACCTAGTACCCGGCCATTATTCACCTTTTACTCTAAGTTCAGAAGCTGCTAATGCTAAGTGAGTGTGAGAGTGTAAACACCTGGTTTGGGAAGTCATAAGCTTAATCATCTTTAGCTTATCAAACACTTTGGGAAGTAAGGTTCTTTAGTATTTCGGTTGTGGTTAGATTGGTCTTGCAAGTCTTTGAGGTAAACCCAAAACTCTAGTTCATTTGATTTATGTTATGTTTCCCTTCTCTTAGTCTTCTACTCAGTCCCCTAACCTCATTCTTATTTTGGTTAGGGAATCCAAGTTCTTAAGCACATAAGTTGTGGTAAGCATATTTCTCAATGGTTTAGTCTTCCTATTCATTTTCATTTCTTCTTCTTCATAAGACTCACTCTTTCTCATGTGGTTTTAGGAGTGTTCCAAAAGTCCCAACTCAGTCCATCATATCCCGGTAACTTTGGTAAGGAAAATAGGATAGAATCTATATGTTTATTGCTTATGTTATCTTATGTGTTATGTTATGAAATATGATACGTTATGAATATGTTATGAATGTGTATGTTTGTAGGCTTGGGCTTATGCCCTATTTGACTAACAAGACCCCAAAAAGATTATGGGCATATGCCTACTTAGCTAGTAGGACCCCACTAATCTCATGGGCTGTAGAGTCCAAGAACTTTACTTAGCTAAGATAGATAATAGTATGATAGTATTTATAGCATTATCTTTGTTACTATGGATTTTTGGTTCAGACCGGGAATTATTGGGACACTCATAGTAGTACTTATAGATTTTCTAAGTTTAATCTATAGTTTAAGAATATTAAGTATAACCTAAGGTTTGATTAAAGTGACTGATATTAAGGATTATATTTATTATACTATAAGGTTTAGATATCAACCAATAGGATTTTAAGCACATGTTATGAATGGTAATTAAGGATTAAGTATTTTTGAGGATTAAATTTAATAAGGAGTAAAGTTTGAATGTTATAGGGTCAGTCAGCAGCTTTGAATACGTTGAGGGCTTACTTCATTCAAACTTAGCTAAAAATGTGTAATTTCGTGTTTAAATATTCAGCGAGTGCCGATATATCGCAGCTATAGGGGGCTATATGTCACAGCACGTAGATACGGAAAACACGAAACGATGCACGGTCGCCTCGGGCATACTGGCCCAGGCGATATATCGCCTACAGGGGGCGATATATCGCCTCCTTCAGCACATGTTCAATTGTTTTTGAATTCTTTTCCTTTCAGCCATTCAAACTTCTTCAACAGTCCAGCATCTTTTGAACGAGTCTTCAGCCTCTGCTGAACGATTATTCAAATGATTTTCACTTAAAAAGCCATTATTTTTATTCAAGTAAAATCAAGATACTTTCATTCCAAAACTCTATAAATAGGACCTAGTACCCAGCCATTTCTTCACCTTTTACTCTAAGTTCAGAAGCTGCTAGTGCTAAGTAAGTGTGAGAGTGTAAACACCTGGTTTGGGGAAAAATTATAAGCTTAAACATCATAAGCTTATCAAACACTTTGGGAAGTGAGATTCGTTAGTATTTCGGTTGTGGTTAGATTGATCTTGCAAGTCTTTGAGGTAAACCCGAAACTCTAGTTCATTTGATTTATGTTATGTTTCCCTTATCTTAGTCTCCTACTCAGTTTCCTAACCTCATTCTTACTTTGGTTAGGGAATCCAAGTTCTTAAGCACATAAGTTGTGGTAAGCATATTTTCTTTTAATGGTTTAGTCTTCCTATTCATTTTCATCTCTTCTTCTTCTTAAGACTCACTCTTTCTTATGGTATTAGGAGTGTTCCAAAAAGTCCCAACTCAGTCCATTATATCCCGGTAACTTTGGTAAGGAAAATAGGCTAGAATCTATATGTTTATGTTTATGTTATCTTATGTGTTATGTTTTCATATGTTATGAATATGTTATTGATGTGTATGTTGTAGGCTTGGGCATATGCCCTATTTGACTAACAAGACCCCAAAAAGATTGTGGTCATAAGCCTATTTAGCTGGTAGGACCCCACTAATCTCATGGGCATAAACTTGTTTAGTCTATGGGACCCCAAGTAATAATGAACATTATAATAAGTGTATTATGTGTTATGATATGTCTTTACGTTCATTATGAAATTTATGTGTATGACTATGTGTTAGATTTTCCTTGCTGGGCATTAGGCTCATTCCTTTCTGTTTTATGTACAGGAAAATAAGCTTTAGAGGCGGTAAGATTCGTGATGCTTAGAGGATGTGTATCGATGGTGAATGGAGTCAAGGAGCCGAGTGTTATTCGATTCGAGGATGTAGTCTTGTTTATGTTTTTTTATGGTTTTAAATGTATTTTCCGCATTTTCTATGTAACTCTTTTTACTTTAAGTTATTTTTGTTTTAAAGACAATGGGTACCCATATCCTACTTATTTTTATGAAAGTAACCTATGTTTCTACAAGTTTATAATAAATTATGGTGTTTTCGCAAAAATGTAAGTTTTATGTATAGTTAATGGTCCAAATAGTCTAGATTAGTGGGTCATTACATGGGCATAAGCTTATTTAGTCTATGGGACCCCAAGTAATAATGACCATTATAATAAGTGTATGTATTAAGTGTTATGATATGTCTTTATGTTTATTATGAAATTTATGTTTATGACTATGTGTTAGATTTTCCTTGCTGGGCATTAGGCTCATTCCTTTCTGTTTTATGTGCAGGAAAATAAGCTTTAGAGGCGGTAAGATTCGTGACGCTTAGAGGATGTGTATCGATGGTGAATGGAGTCAAGGGGCCGAGTGTTATTCGATTCGAGGATGTAGTTTCCGTTTTATGTCTTTTTACATGTATTTTCCGCACCATTTATGTAATGTCTTTTATTTTAAATCATGTTTTGTTTTTAAAGACAATGGGATCCCATATCCTTCTTAGTATTCTATTTTGTAAGAAACTCTTATTTTTACAAGTTACTCAGTAAAATTATGGTATTTCCGCAAAAATGTAAGTTTTATGTATAGTTTCGTTAATGGTCCAAATAGTCTAGATTAGTGGGTCATTACAGTTGGTATCAGAGCAAACAGTTCCTTCGCATGAAGTTCTCCTCGATACACACGCTCAAAGCTCCGAATCTGACCGCCAAGTAAGTGTTTAAGTTACTAGTTATGTTGCTTATGTGTATAGCTAACACCTTTAGTGTTTATGTTTTCAGTTAAGAATGAACAGAGCTTTAAGCAATGAGGATATCCGAGCCATTAAGGCTTTAAAGAGAATAAGGGAACCAAGAAACACCATAGGCACACTAGAGAAAATCACTCGGAGATTGATTTTGTTCCATAAGGAGATAGGTCACCTTCAAGAGTCTAAGCAAATCATGATGAGAGCTGCAGAACAATATGCCCTAGTAATTAGGCTTTTAAAAGATTTTCCTTCAGTAATTTTAACTTTAGAAGAAATATGGGAGACTATAAATGATGATGATGACTTACAAGCAGCCCTAAGATATTATTCTCTCATACTTAAGTTCACCTATGATTTAGAGTTTCAATTTACTAATGAGCAACAACATAGGATCTTCTTGAGTCTTCCCCGAGGAAATTTTGAGGCTCAAGACAATGAGGATTATGAAGAACTAGATGATGATATGCTAGATGAAGGATCGGATGTAGAAGATCCTGATTTTTAGAATAGTAGTTTTCATTGTTTGTTTTATTTCTTTCTTTTATGATTGTAATAAGTGAAAATTGTTTTTTTTCCAAATGAATAACATGCTATTTGAATATCATGTATGAGTTTGATTTTTTTTTTCACAATCATAATAAATACTAAATAAATGAATAATGACTAAGTTCGGTGAGGGTGGATACAAATCAATGAACCGAGTTTCCTTATTGAGAGTTAGGGGGCCATAGTAGTGGGAACAATTTTACTGATCCCAGCCCTCCCTCAATATGGTTAACTTTGGAACAAAGATAAGTTTCGAGCCTGAGAATTAAGTCATATAGGATGAGTAGAAACACACTTAGAAAATAAAGATGACTTGTTTTTCTAAGTATAGAAACCCACTCTAATAATAAATAAAGACCTATATAATTTTTCATAAGAAGTCATAATAAATAGGTCCGAGATATGTTTGTTTTAGAATAAGTTTTTGCCTTTGAGCCTATTAGGTAAAGTTCTAACATGTTTCTTTCAACTGTTAGAACTCTGCTACGATGTCTCTCCGAAGATTTGCACGCACCAATGGAAACGCCTCCAACGATGTTCCAGCGACCAATGCGGTCCCTACAGTTCGCCGAAGGGGAGTGCGTGCTACTGCTCGCCGCAACGCGCTGGCACAGCCAGCTGACAACACTGCAGAGCATCAGCGGCCTGCAGGATTATTGCAACCGCTTAGCATACTGGAATGGAAGTGGGACGATATAGCCATGGACTTCGTGACGGGTCTGCCAAAGATGAATAAGCAGCACGATTTCGCTTGGATAGTCATAGATAGACTAACCAAGTCGGCTCATTTTTTGCCTGTTAAGACTTCATATACGGCAGACCAATATGCAAACATCTACATCCAAGAGATTGTACGATTGCATGGAATCCCCAAGACGATAGTGTCAGATAGAGGATCATTATTTACGTCAAGATTTTGGAGAAGCTTACAGCAAGCTATGGGTACTAAGTTAATCATTAGTACAGCTTTCCATCCTCAGACAGATGGGCAGTCTGAGCGTACGATTCAGATCTTAGAGGATATGTTACGCGCATGTGTACTTGATTTCGGAGGATCATGGAACAAGTACTTACCACTGATCGAGTTCTCGTACAACAACAGCTACCAGTCGACGATCAGAATGGCACCTTATGAGTTGCTATATGGAAGAAGGTGCCGATTACCGTTGTACTGGGACGAGGTTGGAGAAAGGCAGCTTCTAGGGCCCGAAGCTGTTAGACAAGCACAAGAAGCAGTAGCGCTTATTAGACAGCGTATGTTTGCTACTTAAAGCCGTCAGAAAAGCTATGCGGATACCAAGCGACGCGATGTGGAGTTCCAAGTTGGAGATCAAGTCTTCTTGAAGATATCTCCTTTGAAAGGTGTCAAGCGGTTCGGGAAGAAAGGCAAGCTTAGTCCCCGATTCTTAGGTCCTTTTGAGATATTGGACAAAGTGGGACCAGTTGCTAATAGACTAGCCCTACCGCCAGCACTAGCCGATAGTCACAACTATAATGACCCACTAATCTAGACTATTTGGACCATTAACGAAACTATACATAAAACTTACATTTTTACGAAAATACCATAATTTATTGAGTAACTTGCAAAATAAGAGTTATTTACAAATAAACAGAATACTAAGAAGGATTATGGGATCCCATTGTTTTTAAAACAAAAGATGATTTAAAATAAAAGACATTACATAATTGGTGCAGAAAATACACATAAAATCATAAAAAAACATAAAATGAGACTACATCCTCGAATCGAATAACGCTCGGCCCCTTGACTCCATTCACCATCGATACACATCCTCCAAGCGTCACGAATCTTACCGCCTCTAAAGCTTATTTTCCTGCACATAAAACAGAAAGGAATGAGCCTAATGCCCAGCAAGGAAAATCTAACACATAGTCATACACATAATTTCAGAAGAAACATAAAGACTTAACATAATACATATAACATACACTTATTATAATGTCCATTATTACTTGGGGTCCCATAGACTAAACAAGCATATGCCCATGGAATTAGTGGGGTCCTATGTAGAGTCCAAGAACTTTACTTAGCTAAGATAGATAGTAGTATGATAGTATTTTTAGCATTATCTTTGTTACTTTGGATTTTTGGTTCAGACCGGGAGTTATTTGGACACTCATAGTAGTACTTATAGATTTTCTAAGTTTCATCTATAGTTTAAGAATATTAAGTATAACCTAAGGTTTGATTAAAGTGACTGATATTAAGGATCATATTTATTATATTATAAGGTTTAGACATCAACCAATAGGATTTGAAGCACATGTTATGAATGGTAATTAAGGATTAAGTATTTTTGAGGATTAAATATAATAAGGAGTAAAGTTTGAATGTTATAGGGTCAGTCAGCAGCTTTGAGTACGTTGAGGGCTTAGTCAAGGCTGTTTACTCCATTCAAACTTAGCTAAAAATGTGTAATTTCGTGTTTAAATATTCAGCGTGTGCCGATATATCGCAGCTATAGGGGGCGATATGTCGCAGCACGTAGATACGGAAAACACGAAACGATGCACGGTCGCCTCGGGCATACTGGCCCAGGCGATATATCGCCTACAGGGGGCGATATATCGCCTCCTTCAGCATGGATTCAAACTCTTTTGAATTCATTTCCTTTCAGCCATTCAAACTCCTTCAACAGTCCAGCATCTTGTGAACGAGTCTTCAGCCTCTGCTGAACGATTATTCAAATGATTTTCACCTAAAAAGCCATTATTTTTATTCAAGTAAAATCAAGATATTTTCATTCCCAAACTCTATAAATAGGACCTAGTACCCAGCCATTATTCACCATTTGCTCTAAGTTCAGAAGCTGCTAGTGTTAAGTGAGTGTGAGAGTGTAAACACTTGGTTTGGGGAAAAACTATAAGCTTAAACATCATAAGCTTATCAAACACTTTGGGAAGTGAGTGCTATAGTATTTCGGTGGATGATAGATTGATCTTGCAATCTTTGAGGTAAACCCAAAACTCTAGTTCCTTTATGTATTTTATGTTATTTCCTTTCTCAAAACCTTATACTCAGTGTAATGACCCACTAATCTAGACTATTTGGACCATTAACGAATCTATACATAAACTTACATTTTTGCGGAAATACCATACTTTTATTGAAAACTTATGGAAACAAAGGTTACTTTCATAAAATAAGTAGGATATGGGTACCCATTGTCTTTAAAACAAAAATAACTTAAAAACTAAAAAGAGTTACATAGAAAATGCGGAAAGTACATTTAAAACCATAAAAAAACATAAACAAGACTACATCCTCGAATCGAATAACGCTCGGCCCCTTGACTCCATTCACCATCGATACACATCCTCTAAGCGTCACGAATCTTTCCGCCTCTAAAGCTTATTTCCTGCACATAAACAGAAAGGAATGAGCCTAATGCCCAGCAAGGAAAATCTAACACATAGTCATAAACATAAACATAATGTCATAATAACGTAAAGACATATCATAACACATAATACACTTATTATAATGGCCATTATACTTGGGGTCCCATAGACTAAACAAGCATATGCCCATGGGATTAGTGGGGTCCTACTAGCTAAGTAGGTCATATGCCCATAACCCATTTGGGGTCTTGTTAGTCATATGGGTCATATGCCCAAGCCTACAAACATACACATATACATATCATAACACTTTTAATAACATAAACATATAGATAACATAAGCACATAACATATTAATTCTAGCCTATTTTCCTTACCAAAGTTACCGGGATTATGGACTGAGTTGGGACCTTTGGAACACTCCTAAAACCATAAGAAAGAGTGAGTCTAAAGAAAGGAGATGAAATGGAAGAGATGGAAAGACTAAACCATAGAAAACATACTTACCGACTTATATGCTTAAGAGCTTGGATTCCCTAACCAAAATAAGAATGAGGTTAGGAAATTGAGTAGAAGACTAAGAGAAAGGAAACATAATACAGAAAGAAACTAGAGTTTTGGTTACCTCAAAGATTTGCAAGATCAATCTAACCTCCACCGAAATACTATAGAACTCACTTCCCAAAGTGTTTGATAAGCTTATGATGTTTAAGCTTATAGTTTTTCCCCAAACCAGGTGTTTACACTCTCACACTCACTTAACACTAGCAGCTTCTGAACTTAGAGCAAATGGTGAATAATGGCTGGGTACTAGGTCCTATTTATAGAGTTTGGGAATGAAAATATCTTGATTTTACTTGAATAAAAATAATGGCTTTTTAGGTGAAAATCATTTGAATAATCGTTCAGCAGAGGCTGAAGACTCGTTCAAAAGATGCTGGACTGTTGAAGGAGTTTGAATGGCTGAAAGGAAATGAATTCAAAAGAGTTTGAATCCATGCTGAAGGAGGCGATATATCGCCCCCTGTAGGCGATATATCGCCTGGGCCAGTATGCCCGAGGCGACCGTGCATCGTTTCGTGTTTTCCGTATCTACGTGCTGCGACATATCGCCCCCTATAGCTGCGATATATCGGCACACGCTGAATATTTAAACACGAAATTACACATTTTTAGCTAAGTTTGAATGGAGTAAACAGCCTTGACTAAGCCCTCAACGTACTCAAAGCTGCTGACTGACCCTATAACATTCAAACTTTACTCCTTATTATATTTAATCCTCAAAAATCTTAATCCTTAATTACCATTCAAAACATGTGCTTAAAATCCTATTGGTTGATGTCTAAACCTTATAATATAATAATATAATCCTTAATATCAGTCACATTAATCAAATCTTAGGTTATACTTAATATTCTTAAACTATAGGTTAAACTTAGAAAATCTATAAGTACTACTATGAGTGTCCAAATAACTCCCGGTCTGAACCAAAAATCCAAAGTAACAAAGATAATGCTATAAATACTATCATACTACTATCTATCTTAGCTAAGTAAAGTTCTTGGACTCTACACTCAGTCCCCTAACCTTATTCTTATTTTGGTTAGGGAATCCAAGCTTTTAAGCATATAAGTCGGTAAGTATGTTTTCTATGGTTTAGTCTTTCCATCTCTTTCATTTCATCTCCTTTCTTTAGACTTACTCTTTCTTATGGTTTTAGGAGTGTTCCAACAGTCCCAACTCAGTCCATAATCTCGGTAACTTTGGTAAGGAAAATAGGCTAGAATATATATGTTTATGTTTATGTTATCTTTTGTGTTATGATATGATATGGGTATGTTATGAATATGTTGTGCATGTGTATGTTGTAGGCTTGGGCATATGCCCTATTTGACTAACAAGACCCCAAAAAGATTGTGGGCATAAGCCTATTTAGCTGGTAGGACCCCACTAATCTCATGGGCATAAGCTTGTTTAGTCTATGGGACCCCAAGTAATAATGGCCATTATAATAAGTGAATTATGTGTTATGATATGTCTTTACGTTATTATGAAATTATGTTTATGTTTATGACTATGTGTTAGATTTTTCCTTGCTGGGCATTAGGATCATTCCTTTCTGTTTATGTGCAGGAAATAAGCTTAGAGGCGGTAAGATTCATGACGCTTGGAGGATGTGTATCGATGGTGAACGGATTCAAGGAGTCGAGAGTTCGATCATTCGAGGATGTAGTTTTGTTTTATGTCTTTTTACATGTATTTTCCGCACTATTTATGTAATGATTTTTTTATTTTAAATTATGTTTTGTTTTAAAGACAATGGGTACCCATATCCTACTTATGAAAGTAACTTTTGTTTTATAAGTTTTCTAATAAAATTATGGTATTTTCGCAAATGTAAGTTTTAGTAAGAATTTGTATGTATAGTTTCATTAATGGTCCAAAAGTCTAGAGTAGTGGGTCGTTACAGTTGGTATCAGAGAAACGGTTCTTTTGCATGAAGTTCTCCTCGATACACATGCTCAAAGCTCCGAATCGGACCGCCAAGTAAGTGTTTAAGTTACAAGTTACAAGTTACTTTGTCTATGTGTATAGCTAACGACTTTAGTGTTTATGTTTCAGTTAAGAATGAATGGAGCTTTAAGCAATGAGGATATTCGAGCCATTAAGGCTTTAAAAAGAATAAGGGAGCCAAGAAACACCGTAGGAGCACTAGAAAAGATCACTCGAAGATTGATCTTGTTCCACAAAGAGATAGGTCACCTTCAAGAGTCTAAGCAAATCATGATGAGAGCTGCAGAACAATATGTCCTAGTAATTAGGCTTTTAAAAGATTTTCCTTCAGCAATTTTAACTTTAGAAGAAATATGGGAGAATATAAATAATGATGATGACTTACAAGCAGCCCTAAGATATTATTCTCTCATACTTAAGTTCACCTATGATTTAGAGTTTCAATTCACTAATGAGCAACAACATAGGATCTTCTTGAATCTTCCCCGAGGAAATTTTGAGGCTCAAGACAATGATGATTATAAGGAGATAGATAATGATATGCTAGATGAAGGATCGGATGTAGAAGATCCTGATTTTTAGAATAGCTAGTTTTTCATTGTTTGTTTTGTTTATTTCTTTATTTCATGATTATAATAAGTGAAAATCTTTTTCCAAATTAATTTCATGTTATTTTATCATGTATGAGTTTGATTTTATTTTCGCAATCATAATAAGTAATAAATAAAATGAATAATGACCAAGTTCAGTGAGGGTGGATACAAATCAATGAACCAAGTTTCCTTATTGAGAGTTAGGGGGCCTTAGTAGTGGGAACGATTTTACTGATCCCAGCCCTCCCTCAATATGGTTAACTTTGGAACAAAGATAAGTTTCGAGCCTGAGAATTAAGTCATATAGGATGATTAGAAACACACCTAGAAAATAAAGATGACTTGTTTTTCTAAGTATAGAAACTCACTCTAATAATAAATAAAGACCTATATAATTTTTCATAAGAAGTCATAATAAATAGGTCCGAGATATGTTTGTTTTAGAATAAGTTTTTGCCTTAGAGCCTATTAGGGTAAGTTCTAACAAGTTCTCGACTGTTAGAAATTTTGGTGAAGATGTCGCTCCGAAGATCTGCACGTACCAACGGAAACGCCTCCAACGTTGATTCCAACGACCAATGATGCCCTCCAGTTCGCAGAAGAGGAGTGCGTGCTACTACTAGCCGCAACGCGCCGACACCGTCAGCTGACAACACCGCGGAAATCGCTAGACGGCGACAACAAGTCGAGGAACTCTTGCAGCAACAACGTCAACAGGCGCAGACTCAGCCTCAGCCTCCGCCGCAACCGCAGCCGCAGCTACAACAAATGGCCCTAGCACCCCAACAAGTTGGTCCATATGGGGGATGCCCAGTGACGAACTACGCGCCACATCCAGTACCGAATATGGAGTCAGTGTATGAAAGGTTCCGCAAGCAGCACGCTCCAAACTTCGAAGGGACTATAGACCCCTTTGAGGCAGAAGAGTGGCTAAGGAATGTGAAGCCAATTCTTACGCACATGAACCTCAGTAATACGGACCGCATATCCTGCGTCTCGTCATTACTCAGGAAGGATGCCAGAATATGGTGGGACTTAGTTCAGCAGACTAACGATGTCACCACCATGATATGGACAAGATTTGTGGAGCCGTTCCACAAGAAGTATTACTCCTCGGCAGTCATCGCTAATGGTAGAAGAATATGCTCGTCAGTTCAACAGATTAGTCAAGTTTGCACCAGAGTTGGTCCCAACCGACTTTATGAGGTTGACCAAGAGGACTTAGACCAAAGATGGAATTAGGGGTTAAGTTAGCAAACCTGGGAACCACTACCTATGCCAATGTTCTAGAAACGGCAATCGAAATAGAAAGGATTCTGATGAATGTTAGTGAGGAGAAGAAGGATTAAACGATGGTTCCAGACCAAAGTCTTTGCATTGACCCAAGGAGGAACCCATGCTAAGGATTTACAGGTCAGATCCTATCCTCGATAGTATATGTTCTAGTATCACTTGATTGGTAGCTGTATACTCGTAGATCTCGTTAGGAATGATAGAAAAACTAGACAAACCTAGTGAAAGATTTAGAACTAGGTTTGTGACCGAGTTGCCTTCGGGCAAAGTAGTTCTATCATCACGAATAGTACGAGGCGTACCGATCAAGATTGAGGACATAGAACTAGAAGGAGACCTGATAGAGCTAGTGATCAAGGATTTCGACGTAATACTAGGCATGGATCGGCTAGCACGGCATGGCGCAATGATCAACA
The DNA here is from genome assembly GCF_963169125.1 of Humulus lupulus. Taxonomy (NCBI): domain Eukaryota; kingdom Viridiplantae; phylum Streptophyta; class Magnoliopsida; order Rosales; family Cannabaceae; genus Humulus; species Humulus lupulus. The sequence continues at coordinate 8,108,622 of NC_084798.1, forward strand.
GCAAACGCAAGAAGGTGATGTTCGAGACTCCTGACGGCCAGAAACTGTGCTTCATGGGACAAGCTTCAGGACTACGCATACCGTTAGTGTCACCTCTCAAAGCTCAGAGAATGATGGAGAAAGGATGTCAAGCATTCTTAGCCAACATCACGAATGTGGAGAAGGAGACATCACTTAAGGATGGAGATGTTCGAGTTATACAAGAATTTCCAGAGGTATTTCCCGATGACTTGCCAGGATTGCCGCCAACTCGAGAGATAGACTTCACGATAGAATTAGTACCAGGCACCGAGCCTATCTCTAAGGCACCATACCGGATGGCACCTACGGAACTCAAGGAGTTATAGACGCAGCTACAAGAACTCCTAGACTTGGGTTTCATTAGGCCAAGCCATTCACCATGGGGAGCTCCGGTACTATTCGTGAAGAAGAAGGACGGAAGTATGCGAATGTGCATAGACTATCATGAGCTGAACAAAGTAACGATTAAGAACAAGTACCCGCTACCTCGAATTGATGATTTGTTTGATCAACTTCGAGGCGCGACTGTATTTTCTAAGATCGATTTACGGTCCGGGTATCATCAGCTCAAGGTAAAGGGAGAAGATATTCCTAAGACAGCCTTTAGGACTCGTTATGGACATTACGAGTTCTTGGTTATGTCTTTTGGTCTTGCTAACACACCAGCCGCGTTATGGACTTAATGAATAAGGTCTTCAAGGATTACTTAGATAAATTCGTCGTTGTATTCATCGACGATATCTTAGTATACTCCAAGGATGAAGTAGAGCACGAGGAACATTTGAGGATGATTTTGACGCGATTGAAGGAGCACCAACTCTACGCGAAGTTCAAGAAATGCGAGTTTTGACTCTCACAAGTGGCGTTCCTCGGGCACATCATATCGAAAGACGGAGTTGCAGTAAATCCATCGAAGGTAGAGGCCGTGAAGGATTGGCCTAGACCAAAGAACGCGTCAGAAATAAGAAGCTTCTTAGGGCTAGCAGGTTACTATAGAAAGTTGTAGAGGGCTTTTTCTAAGATAGCCACTCCACACACCAACCTGACACGGAAGCAACAAAAGTTTAACTGGAACGATAAGTGTGAAGAAAGCTCCCAGTTACTTAAAGATAAGCCTTGCTCAACACCAGTACTTAGTGTACCAACACCCGAAGATAAGTTCGTTGTCTAATGCGATGCATCAAAGCTAGGATTGGGAAGCGTGTTGATGCAAAAACGACAAAGTGATAGCCTACGCCTCACGTCAGTTGAAGGAGTATGAACAACGCTATCCAACTCACGATATGGAGTTGGCAGCAGTGGTCGTTGCAAATCTGGCACCATTATCTTTACGGAGGACGGTGCGAGATTTATACGGACCACAAGAGTTTAAAATACTTCTTTACACAGAAGGAGCTCAACATGAGGCAGCGCAGGTGGATAGAATTAGTCAAGGATTACGACTACGAAATCTTATACCACCCGGAGAAGGCGAACGTAGTTTCCGATGCACTTAGTAGGAAAAGTTATGGAAATTTAGCAGCTTTAGCCGGAATAGAGAAGCCGCTACAGCAGGAGCTGATTAGTGCCAGAATAGAAGTGATTGTAGGCAAGCTGGCTAACTTGTCTATCCAATCGAATCTGTTAGAGGACATACGGATTGGTCAGAGGCATGATGACACACTAATAGCGCACATGGATGCAGTCAGAGAAGGCAAGACTACAGATTTCTCAATATCCAGTCAAGGTTTATTGAGATATAAGGATCGGGTATGCGTGCCAGACAATCAGAGTATTAAGAAGACGATCCTAGAAGAAGCGCACAATACTCCGTACTCAGTTCATCCAGGGTCTACCAAGATGACTCATGACATCAAGGCAGTCTATTGGTGGCCAGGGATGAAGAAGGACATAGCGGAGTATGTATCTAAGTGTCTGGTATGCCAGCAAGTGAAAGAAGAGAATCAGCGGCCTGCAGGATTATTGCAACCGCTTAGCATACCGGAATGGAAGTGGGACGATATAGCCATGGACTTCGTGACGGGTCTGCCAAAGACGAATAAGCAGCATGATTATGCTTGAATAGTCATAGATAGACTAACCAAGTCGGCTCATTTTCTGCCGGTTAAGACTTCTTATACGGCAGACCAATATGCAGACATCTACATCCAAGAGATTGTACGATTGCATGGAATCCCCAAGACGATAATGTCAGATAGAGGATCAGTATTTACGTCAAAATTTTGGAGAAACTTACAGATAGATATGGGTACTAAGTTAAGCCTTAGTACAACTTTCCATCCTCAGACAGATGGGCAGTTTAAGCGTACGATTCAGATCTTAGAGGTATGCTACGCGCGTGTATATTTGATTTCGGAGGATCGTGGAACAAGTACTTACCGCTGATCGAGTTCTCGTACAACAACAGGTACCAGTCAACGATCGGAATGGCATCTTATGAGTTGCTATATGGACGAAGGTACCGATCACCGTTGCACTAGGACGAGGTAGGAGAAAGGCAGCTTCTAAGGCCCGAAGCTGTTAGACAAGCTCAAGAAGCAGTAACGCTTATTAGACAGCGTATGCTGGCTGCTCAAAGCCGTCAGAAAAGCTATGCGGATACCAAGTGACGCGATGTGGAATTCCAAGTTGGAGATCAAGTCTTCTTGAAGATATCTCCTATGAAAGGCGTCAAGCGGTTCGGGAAGAAAGGCAAGCTTAGTCCCCGATTCATAGGTCCTTTTAGATATTGGACAAAATGGGAACAGTTGCGTATAGACTAGCCCTACCGCCAGCACAAGCCGATAGTCACAACGTCTTCCACATTTCGATGCTACGCAAATATGTGTCAGACCCATCTCACGTCCTCAAGTACGATACCATAGCGCTCCAGAAAGACTTAAGTTACGAGGAACGACCGATTAGCATCCTAGATAGATGGATGAAGTAGTTACGGTCTAAGAGCTTTCCTATAGTCAAAGTCCTATGGAGCAATAGTTCTGAATGCGAGGCAATGTGGGAGTTGGAGGAGGACATGCAAGGCCGGTATCCGGAGTTATGTGATAAGTAAATTTCGAGGACGAAATTCTTTTTAGTAGGGGAGAATTGTAGAGTCCAAGAACTTTACTTAGCTAAGATAGATAGTAGTATGATAGTATTTATAGCATTATCTTTGTTACTTTGGATTTTTGGTTCAGACCGGGAGTTATTTGGACACTCATAGTAGTACTTATAGATTTTCTAAGTTTCATCTATAGTTTAAGAATATTAAGTATAACCTAAGGTTTGATTAAAGTGACTGATATTAAGGATCATATTTATTATATTATAAGGTTTAGACATCAACCAATAGGATTTGAAGCACATGTTATGAATAGTAATTAAGGATTAAGTATTTTTGAGGATTAAATATAATAAGGAGTAAAGTTTGAATGTTATAGGGTCAGTCAGCAGCTTTGAGTACGTTGAGGGCTTAGTCAAGGCTGTTTACTCCATTCAAACTTAGCTAAAAATGTGTAATTTCGTGTTTAAATATTCAGCGTGTGCCGATATATCGCAGCTATAGGGGGCGATATGTCGCAGCACGTAGATACGGAAAACACGAAACGATGCACGGTCGCCTCGGGCATACTGGCCCAGGCGATATATCGCCTACAGGGGGCGATATATCGCCTCCTTCAGCATGGATTCAAACTCTTTTGAATTCATTTCCTTTCAGCCATTCAAACTCCTTCAACAGTCCAGCATCTTGTGAACGAGTCTTCAGCCTCTGCTGAACGATTATTCAAATGATTTTCACCTAAAAAGCCATTATTTTTATTCAAGTAAAATCAAGATATTTTCATTCCCAAACTCTATAAATAGGACCTAGTACCCAGCCATTATTCACCATTTGCTCTAAGTTCAGAAGCTGCTAGTGTTAAGTGAGTGTGAGAGTGTAAACACTTGGTTTGGGGAAAAACTATAAGCTTAAACATCATAAGCTTATCAAACACTTTGGGAAGTGAGTGCTATAGTATTTCGGTGGATGATAGATTGATCTTGCAATCTTTGAGGTAAACCCAAAACTCTAGTTCCTTTATGTATTTTATGTTATTTCCTTTCTCAAAACCTTATACTCAGTCCCCTAACCTTATTCTTATTTTGGTTAGGGAATCCAAGCTTTTAAGCATATAAGTCGGTAAGTATGTTTTCTATGGTTTAGTCTTTCCATCTCTTTCATTTCATCTCCTTTCTTTAGACTTACTCTTTCTTATGGTTTTAGGAGTGTTCCAACAGTCCCAACTCAGTCCATAATCTCGGTAACTTTGGTAAGGAAAATAGGCTAGAATATATATGTTTATGTTTATGTTATCTTTTGTGTTATGATATGATATGGGTATGTTATGAATATGTTGTGCATGTGTATGTTGTAGGCTTGGGCATATGCCCTATTTGACTAACAAGACCCCAAAAAGATTGTGGGCATAAGCCTATTTAGCTGGTAGGACCCCACTAATCTCATGGGCATAAGCTTGTTTAGTCTATGGGACCCCAAGTAATAATGGCCATTATAATAAGTGAATTATGTGTTATGATATGTCTTTACGTTATTATGAAATTATGTTTATGTTTATGACTATGTGTTAGATTTTTCCTTGCTGGGCATTAGGCTCATTCCTTTCTGTTTATGTGCAGGAAATAAGCTTAGAGGCGGTAAGATTCGTGACGCTTGGAGGATGTGTATCGATGGTGAACGGATTCAAGGAGTCGAGAGTTCGATCATTCGAGGATGTAGTTTTGTTTTATGTCTTTTTACATGTATTTTCCGCACTATTTATGTAATGATTTTTTTATTTTAAATTATGTTTTGTTTTAAAGACAATGGGTACCCATATCCTACTTATGAAAGTAACTTTTGTTTTATACGTTTTCTAATAAAATTATGGTATTTTCGCAAATGTAAGTTTTAGTAAGAATTTGTATGTATAGTTTCATTAATGGTCCAAAAGTCTAGAGTAGTGGGTCGTTACATCCTACTAGCTAAGTAGGTCATATGCCCATAACCCATTTGGGGTCTTGTTAGCCATATGGGTCATATGCCCAAGCCTACAAACATACATACATATCATAACACATTTAATAACATAAAACATATAGATAACATAAGCACATAACATATTGATTCTAGCCTATTTTCCTTACCAAAGTTACCGGGATATGTGGACTGAGTTGGGACTTTTTTTGGAACACTCCTAAAACCATAAGAAAGAGTGAGTCTAAAGAAAGGAGATGAAATGAAAGAGATGGAAAGACTAAACCATTTGAGAAACATGCTTACCGAACTTATGTGCTCAAGAACTTAGATTCCCTAACCAAAATGAAGATTAAGGTTAGAGATTGAGTAGAAGACTGTGAGAAAGAAAATAACATAATACAGAAAGGAACTAGAGTTTTGGTTACCTCAATGACTTGAAAGACCAATCTACACCTCCACCGAAATACTATAGAACTCACTTCCCAAAGTGTTTGATAAGCTTATGATGTTTAAGCTTATAGTTTTTCCCAAACCAGGTGTTTACACTCTCACACTCACTTAACACTAGTAGCTTCTGAACTTAGAGCAAATGGTGAATAATGGCTGGGTACTAGGTCCTATTTATAGAGTTTGGGAATGAAAATATCTTGATTTTACTTTAATAAAAATAATGGCTTTTTAGATGAAAATCATTTGAATAATCGTTCAGCAGAGGCTGAAGACTCGTTCAAAAGATGCTGGGCTGTTGAAGGAGTTTGATTGGCTGAAAGGAAATAAATTCAAAAACGTTTGAAAACATACTGGAGGAGGCGATATATCGCCCCCTGTAGGCGATATATCGCCTGGGCCAGTATGCCCGAGGCGACCGTGCATCGTTTCGTGTTTTCCGTATTTACGTGCTGCGATATATCGGCACACGCTGAATAATTAAACACGAAATTACACATTTTTAGCTAAGTTTGAATGGAGTAAACAGCCTTGACTAAGCCCTCAATGTATTCAAAGCTGCTGACTGACCCTATAACATTCAAACTTTACCCTTATTTAATTTAATCCTCCAAAATACTTAATCCTTAATTACCATTCATAACATGTGCTTAAAATCCTATTGGTTGATGTCTAAACCTTATAATATAATAAATATAATCCTTAATATCAGTCACATTAATCAAACCTTAGGTTATACTTAATATTCTTAAACTATAGGTTAAACTTAGAAAATCTATAAGTACTACTATGAGTGTCCAAATAATTCCCGGTCTGAACCAAAAATCCATAGTAACAAAGATAACACTAAACATACTATAATACTACTAAACAATTAGCTAAGTAAAGTTCTTGGACTCTACAACAACGTCTTCCACATCTCGATGTTACGCAAATATGTGTCAGACCCATCTCACATCCTCAAGTACGATACCACAGCGCTCCGGAAAGACTTAAGTTACGAGGAACGACCGGTTAGCATCCTAGATAGAGGGATGAAGCAGTTACGGTCCAAGAGCTTTCCTATAGTCAAAGTCTTTTGGAGTAATAGTTCTGAACGCGAGACAACGTGGGAGTTGGAGGAGGACATGCAGAACCGGTATCCAGAGTTATTTGGTAAGTAAATTTCGAGGACGAAATTCTTTTTTGTAGGGGAGAATTGTAGAGTCCAAGAACTTTACTTAGCTAATTGTTTAGAAGTATTATAGTATGTATAGTATTATCTTTGTAACTGTGGATTTTTGGTTCAGACCGGGAATTATTTGGACACTCATAGTAGTACTTATAGATTTTCTAAGTTTAATCTATAGTTTAAGAATATTAAGTTAACCTATCTACAACAAAAATGAGTTTTAGGGGCGACGTATGTCGCCCCTAATATGTATCAGGGCGACTTGTCGCCCCTGATTAGTCGCCCGTTGAAAAATGTCACTGAAGGGTACATTAGGGGCGACTATATAGTCGCCCTTGATATTCAAATATTAGGAGCGACACAGTCGCCCCTAAAAGTTGAAATGTCGCCTCAAAAATTTGAAAATTTTGAATTATTTTTGTCGATATGTCGCCCCTAATACTCTATTAGTCGCCCCTAATACTATATTCTGTCGCCCCAAATGGTTGCACGTGGCATATTATCAGGGGCGACAATGTCGCCCCTAATACTACTTTATTTATAAAAAAAATAATAAAATTAATTAATTAAATACAATTTTAAATAATTATTTATCGAAATAATTATTTAAAATTTAATTAATTGAAAACAAATATATTAAAAATAAAAATATTATATTAAATATTCAAATTAGTATATTAAAATAACAATTGTACATATTCATAATACATTAACATAACAAATATTAATATTGTTCATAAAATTTAACAATAATTAATAAAAATATAAACTTAGTCTCCTAAATCAGTTGCCTCGTCCTCCTCCCTATTGTCTTCTTATTGTGGTTGTTGCGGTGGCTGTGGTTGTGATTGCTGCGGTGGCGGCATCGGCCAAGGATATTGGGGAGGTAATGTGGACGATCCAGCTCCATACATGTAGGGATACAATGACTGGGAGGACGGTGGAATCAGACACGGATAAGGTGTTGCTCCGTACATATATGGAGGTACCATATGATAAGACGGCGCTGCCCCGTACATAGAAAGATGAGTTGGAGCTGGAGGTTGAGAAAACGAAGTCCTAGAAGTATTGTCACTATCAGACACATGCGGCATCTGAACGTTTGGTGGACGAAATGAAGGTACAAAATATCGAGTTAAGAAATTAACTTGATCAGTCAATTTCTGTAAATTATTCTCCAGTTTTTCTATATATTCTCTTGAATGATGAGGTGGAACTTGAGACTCGCTGAAGTGAGAGTGTTGGGTAGATGATGACCTCGACCCCGACCCCGACCCCGACCCCTTCAATTTGCGGCCCACTCCTCGCTCATGTCCACGCCTTTGGCCTAATACTTTTTGTAGCGCCTCCACCTGATCAACTGATGACGGACTATCATTATTAGAAGCATCAGTGGATGTTTGCTGAGTTTGTAACTCAAAATCAGCCTTCAGTTTTTCCTGTTTTCAAAAAATGTTAGACACTAACATTAAATATAACTCTATTAATATTAAAAAATATAATTCAAACTTACATAATCTTGGCGAGCATCATCGTTCACGAAATCATTTTTTGATTTCTTCCAATGATAATCCTTCCATGACTCAATAAGGTCCGGGTTCGTCTAAAAAATATAACTCAAATGTTAGAGAACATATAATTTAAAATAACATAATTTTGATAATATTTTATCTTTTACTTACTTTTTCAAAACGGACGGCTGCCATCAATTTTGTACCCTGTGTTGTAGAATTCTTTTGTTTCTTCCGATTTTCCTTATTCTTTATGGAGCGCGCAATAAATTGTGGACTTGTAAATAACTGACAAATCTGCTTCCACTCCTCCTTGTTAACATCATTGGTTGGGTTGTTTAGAACCTTATCTCAATCCTCCGGTCCATTGTAGTATTTCTCAAAGTGTTCGTGTCTTAATGTTTTCCTATTACGGTATCGGTCTTTCATCTCTCGATCGATACCATTTAAACACTTTAAGAAATCCTCGCGGCCCGCTATTTGATAATAGTACTAAATTTAAAATTAAACATATTAATAATATATGTACTATATTAAAGACAAATTTAAAAAAAATATATTTAATACTATTTTTACCTGAATTATGGCAAGGACATGATCCTTGTATTGTTGAGGCACTAATTCCCATGAACCATAATGTCCGGGAACTTTCGTTTTAATTTGGGTTCCCACAAGGCGGACAAAAACAGCGTGCTCGCCCCCAACAACCTTGTACGTTCGTGGGCAAAACGTTACTTCCAGTGGTTTTCCATTTTTACGCCGCCTCTCCTCTAGATCTTTTCCAATAGCTGTGCAACGACCCTTTCTCTTAGTTGGGATTCCTGTATTTTTTTTATCAATAATACATAGAATATTAGTATATACATGATAAACATATGTGTAAATAAAATAACAAAAAAATTACCTCAGTCGCATGTAGTCGGGATCCTAGTAGGATCCGGTGGAGGATCACCGCCAGCATCTCCACCGTGAGCTCTAGCCACATCTACTGACATCTACTAACACGACAGCAATTTAACCTATCTATTTTAATATTTAATTATTATTTATAATTAATTTATTGAGTATTATTTCAATTGATTAGGTAATTTGAAACATGCTATTTGGAAACGAATTTTTTATTTCTCAATATGTATAATACATTGAACACTAGATACAAAACTAAGTAGAATAGTCACTATCCTCACTAATTACATCAACATCTATCGGGCACACGTCATCATTATTATCATCACTAAGGTCGACAATTAATTCATCCTCATCTTCTGCTTCTTCTACACTGTCTCCCATATCATCTTCATTGTCATTAATAAATCCATCATCTTCTTGAACAACTAAAGAAGGTCGATGGGTCGTGTTGACTTGAGTCGCTGGTACATCAGATTGCTGAACAATCAACTCTCCGAGATCCACAGTCAAAACAAAATTCGATGAGTTGGTGTCATGTACAACATCAACATCAGCAATCATATCTGAAGCATCTAGAAAGTCCCAAACTTGCTGATGATTCACTTCTTGGACAACTTTCCAATCTCGTCCTCTAACGAGATCATCGATGTAGAATACTTGTTTTGCTTGACTAGCTAGTATGAACAATTCATCTTTATACCATTCACCGCTAACATTGATACTAGTAATATTATTTACAGTGATGGTTTTCTTTTTTTTGGATCTGTATTGAACCATTTACATCGAAATAATACCACCGAATAAGAACCAGTAAAAGACAGCTGGAGTATTTCTTCAAGTTGCCCGTAATAGTTAAAACCTTCTGTTCCAGCAACACACACTCCACTATTTTGTGTAATTCGATTATGATCTCGATTGTATGAGACAAATCGAACTCCGTTCACTATACATGCTTGGTAGGAGTAAGCCAATAGATCTGACCTAGATGCTAAAGCTAGTAATTCATCAGCATGCTCTAATGACCCAAGTTGGTGCAAGTCATATATCTAATAATAAAGAAATATATTAGAATGAGAATGTAATTTGTAGTATGCAATTTGCTAAGTACAAGTTACCTTCTTATGAAACTATGAACGAAACTCTTTCTTATGTATCAATTTATGATTGGCAGCCATATCTCTTTGTTGCACCACAGTTAGGTGTTCCCTGTTAATTAATTAACAATGTCAATATCGTTAATTAAGGAGTAGATTGAACAAAGAATAAAATGAATATTAATTATGTACTTACTCTAAATACACTTCAGTTTCTGGAGAATTATCCAATATGAACCACTCAGCTTTATTCCGAGTATTTTCATCGAGGGGCACGGGAATTCCCTTACTAAGAGGACGAGATTGAGATTCAAACACTGTGAGGTGTCGATTCACATACGGTGCATCTTCGTTACGATCATGCTGATTAAATTTTGTTTCCACACCTTTGAAATACATTGAACAAAATGTCAAAGCCTCATCTGCAACATATCTTTCTGCTATAGATCCTTCAGGACGAGCTTTATTCCTGACATAGTTTTTTAATTTTTTTCATGTATCTTTCAAAAGGATACATCCACCTCATAAATACAGGTCCTCCCAATATTGCTTCAACAGGCAAGTGCAAAACCAGATGGATCATTATGTCAAAGAATGCTGGAGGGAAAATCAACTCCATCTTGCATAAAATAACAATCAAGTCATCCTTAGCTTTCTTCATATCAGAAACGTTCAGTGTCCTAGAGCACAATTATTTGAAAAAATTACACAATTCAGTGATGGTAGTGGATATAGATTCTGGTAAAAACTTGCGAACACCTACTGCAAGTAATCGTTGCATTATCACATGACAATCATGGGACTTCAACCCAACAATGTTTGAGTCATTGTCTGTGACTTTTTTCTTTAGATTAGAAAAAAAACCATCGGGCAACTTCACTCCTGTCAAAAATTGACAGAAATCTCGCCTCTGTTCAAAAGTGAACACGTATGGAGCATGCGGTTTCATTAACCTTTTATTGGCATCCTCGTAAATCCACAACGATTTCCTAACCCCCATATTCTTTAAATCATGTTTTGCGTTAGTGGTGTCCTTAGATTTATCATTATCTAACAAAGTCCCAAGGATGCTGTCGCACACATTCTTCTCAACATGCATCACATCTAGGTTGTGTTTTAACTGATTTGAACTCCAGTAATCAAGTTCATAGAAAATACTTTTTTTCCTCCAATTACTTTCCCCTGCACCTCGCTTGCGCTTCACCCCTCCAAATCTGTCATGTTTGCCAGACACTTGAAGCAGTAAAGCATTGACTTGATTTAAAACTTGTTGACAAGTAAACTGTTGTGGAGGATTTCTTTTCTCAACTTTGCCATTAAATTCCTTGTCCCTTCTATACTTATGATTACTCCTCAAGAATCTCCTATGACCGACATACGATGTCTTACCAATCACAAGAATGGAAGTGGTGTCTTCATTGCACGTTGGACATGCTTTATACCCTTGCCCGCTCCAACCAGACAAGCTACTACAAGCAGGGAAATCGTTAATTGTCCACAGAAGGGCTGCACGCATCTTGAAAAATTCATTCTTTGTGCCATCTCTTGTGTCGACCCCGTTAATCCACAATTGTTTTAACTCATCCACCAAGGGTCTTAGAAATACATCCATGTCTTTACCCGGTGATTTTGGCCCAGGAATAAGCAGAGTTAGCATAAAATACTCTTCCTTCATGCATAGCCAAGGGGGGAGATTGTAGTTCGTCAAAATCACAGGCCACATGCTGTATGATAAACTCATGTTGTCAAAAGGATTAAACCCATCAGCAGCCAAGCCTAGACGAACATTTCTAGGATCTTTTGCAAAATCAGGATGGGTGGCATCAAAGTATTTCCATGCAGACCTGTCAACCGGATGACGCATCACCCCATCTTTTATTGATCTCCCAGTATGATGCCATAACATGTCATTAGCTGTATGTCTTGAACTGTACATTCGCTTTAATCTGGGAGTCAACAGAAAGTAACGCATCACCTTGTGTGGAACCTTTTTCCCCTTCTTCTTTTCATTGACCCATCGGCTACTCCCACACACATGACATGAATGTTTGCTTGCATGCTCATTATAAAATAAGGAACAATCATATTTACACACATGGATTGATTGATATCCCATCCCTAACTTACTCAGCTTCTTTTTCGCCTCATAGTGTGTTGGGGGAATTTTATTATCTTTCGGAAATGCAAATTTTAGTAACTTCAACAATTCATCGAAAGAGTTATTTGGCCACTTCCCTCTAACTTTCAAATGCATCAACTTTGCCAAAAAGTTTAAGGATGATATCCAATCACAACCCGGATACAACTCAGCTTCAATCTCGTCGAACAACACGTCATAATACTGTCCCATTCGACTGCCAGACACACCATCTAAATTTGGAATTTATTTTGAAATTATTTATCTAACTTTTAATTTATTTTTAAATTACTAAATTTGTTAATATTAAATTAAATTATAATTTTTTAATTTATTTTGAAATTATTTATCAAACTTTTAATTTATTTTTAAATTATACATCTAATTATTTAATTTATTTTTAAATTACTAAATTTGTTAATATTAAATTATAATTTTTCACTTTATTTTAAAATTATTAAATTTTCATATTAAATTAAATTATTTAGCTAATATTTTAATTTATTCTTTAATTTATTTTGTTAATTCTAAGTATTTAATGTCTTATTTATTATATTATTATTTATTTAATCATCTAACTCTACCAAAATTTTGACAGCATAACATTTCTATTATAACATATCCCAAAAATTTAAAACCCTACAAAAAACACTCAGAAAATTCCCAGAACATTCACAATATACATATTATTAATCAAATTTAAATACTAACACATACTACAATTTTATACACATATATAAATATATCACTAAACACATCTCATTTTGTACATACATTCACATATTAATTATATTAATTAAACTAATAACATAATTAAAAAATAAATACCTTGATGCCACAAAATTATATTATACCAGTGACCGAATTTCCAAAAGATACTCCTTCAATTTCTACACAAAATCAACTCAAATAATTAAATTTAAACAAAATTAAATCAACTTAATATATATATATAAATCTCAATACAAAGTATCTAATAAATATAAATATATATATATATACATACCTGTGTGCCGAGAGGATGATAGGAGCTGCCCAATATCGGAGGGTGTCGTCTACGAAATGCAAGAGAATGTTATTATACAAAGAAAAAAATGATATTTGTTTAAGACAACCTACCAGGGATAATAGCATATATAAAACTGATTACTTGCCTTGCCAGGCCAAATGTTTCAAAGTGATAGACTCAGAGAAACAAAAATTGGGCTCAAGTGGAGAAATAATTGCATTAAAATAATAGACTAATGAATACACCAATCCTTATGATATACAGACTAGAACAGTTCAATTTTAAGTCATATAAGACAAACTAAAGGCCCTTTAAGCTTCGGCAAATCACTGATGATTAACTCTTACTCTGACATAACTGATGACTTATATTTATTCCACACACAATAGCATCTCTCTCTCTCTTTATAAATATACATATATCTATATTTAATTAACCACTCACTTATTTATTCCACTAACTTATTTATTCCACTCACTTATTTTCTTTAGAAGGTTCACTTTTTCTTCCTCAGATAGATCTTCTGGACAGCTCTAGAATACTATTAACTCCTATAAGACTCCCCAGTGTGACACTCTTGTCATGGAAAAAAGAACCAGTGGACTGAAAATCAACCAAAAATCCTTATTTTTAGTAATTGAAAAGGTATCAATTTGGATAAGTTCATTCATTCTATCCAAATTTTAGTTTAAAAAAACACTTTGGATTAGTAAGTTATGAGCTCATTATGTACTGTTAATACTTCTTATAATTGTAGTAGCTTTTTCTTTCTTCTTTCCACAAGTGAATTATTTAGACCAGAAAATGCTCATTCATGCACATGCTGATCAGGGTGCACATTCTCTACTTTATTTCATCAGTAATGTCACAACATTATTTGGGCATCTTATACAATTACCAAGCATTACAATGTTCTGACAACAAAAAAAGAGGAGGTTTAACGTAAGGTATCTTTCACATGCCTCTAAAACATCATGTCAGACACATGGTGTGCAACACTGAAAAGGTCAGTATGTGATAGCTTTGATTACTGAACAAAGCTTAACAAGACACCAAATCTAATACTATACTATGGTCTGGTGTTCACAACTTGCTTATTAAGAAGATATATATTTATATATATTGTGTATGTATACACACACGCCCATACACATATAAGCATTATTCTAGTCACATGGAGTGTGGGAAATAGTGGAGTCCAGTCCTATCATTTATAATCTCAAGGTACACTTGCTATATCTTTATATACATACATATATATATACTAGAATAGATCAGCAAATTATGTAAGCAAAGAGAAATAACATGCAAATAATCAAAGTAAGAACCTCTTTTATATCACTTATGGTCAATGCAATGCGCACCTCTTTATTTCACTTATGCTCAATACAAAATATAATGTAAAGATAAATACATACATACAACAATATTTCTGCTATGCTAACAACAAGACTAAGAACATAATATAAAAATCTATTTCAGGTTTCCAATCTGCAAGTTTTACATAAAGAAACTTATAGAAAACCCAAATATATAAAAATAGACACAAACCCGGAATATTTTTAGAGTGAAATGAGACCCAAAAAAAAATCATAATTATCTGCATAATAATATGTAAGAACTCAATCTCCAATAACAGAAAAAAATATCCAATCACAAATTCATTCCCAAAACTTTTATTACCAATATATACAATCTAATAATCTTACATAATTTTTATTAAATTTAGATCTATTCAATAAAATCAAAGCCAAAAAAAAACAACATATACATTTTTATATATATTACCTCATATAAAGAGAGGGCGGCGGAACCTGCAAGGAAAAAATCAAAACATTTTCAACAAAAAAGAAAAAAATAAAACAAAACAAATATAAATGAGAAAGAGAGCAGAGGAAAACTATATATATATGTGTGTGTGTATCACTTGAAATAGAGAGCGCGACAGGAGATGCAAGAGAAGGGGGAAAATTAAAACTTTTTCAACAAAACAAATAAATCTATATATATTTATATGTATAGGAAAAAGCTATTCAGGTGAGGATATATACCAGTAGAGAAAGACGCTGAGAGTGAGAGAGAGGAGCCGTGGGTCACATAAGAACAAATAAAATAAAAACAGTTGTGGATCTTACCTCATTTGAGAGAGCGGAGGAGAGAGTGAGAACTGGAAGACATAGAGGCGAAGGGGGAAAATTTGAGAGGGAGGAAGATTTGGAAGAGAGAGAGGCTAGAGGCGGCAAGGTTCTGAGGAGTAGAGAAAATATGAGGGAAAAAAAGGGGTTTTGACAAAAAAATATTTGGCAAAAGGCGCGTATAATTGGTGCCTCTCCGAAAAAGCGCATAACGACGAATTTGTCATGCTATTTTTTTTTATAAAAATGAGATTACAAATAATTTATTAATTTATTTATATTTTAAAAAATATAATATATGTAACATTAATAAATATAGATATGTATATGAATGGATCATAGAGAAAGAAAGTCAACCAAATGAACAAATCTGAGCACAATAACGCAAACGTATATTCAGATTTGGTTGAGAAATTCAAAATTCCATAATATTTGGCTGCCTAGTTTACCTCAGAGAAAGCGAAAGAGACTGTGTGGTCGCCTGATTCTTGCTTCGGCGAGGTCGCTTGGTTCTTGCAGAAGTTGAGTTCGGCGGGGTCGTTAGGGAGAGAAAGCCGAGAGCTGAGTTCTTGCAGAGGCTGAGTTCGGTGGGGTCAAATGGATCTAGAGGGCTGAGTGTGAGAGAGGGAGACTTACAGAGGAGAGACTTACGGAGAGAAGGTTGGGGTTTGGGGTTTGGGGTCTGAGAGGAGATAGTGAGACCCAATTTTCGTTTGGTGTCTGGAGGATTTGGAGTTTAGGGTATATAGGATATTACAGTGGGAAAAACACATATTGGGGGTTTTTTTTATTTGGCTTGCAGAGAAATAGTATTATTAATAAAATTTTATTTAAAAAAACTTCTTTTATTAAATATATAATAGCTAATTAAATTAATAATTAAAAAAATTAGACAATTAATGAAAAATTATTTTTTAACTAATAATTACTCGATGTTGCAAATTAATAATTAATACTTTTTTATAAATATATTTGTATAATATAACATTTTAAAATTATTTTCAATATTTAATCAATAAATAAAACAACTCATTTTCAATATTACACTAATTTTATAAAATATGATAAAGAATAATGTAGTTAAATTACATTTAAGTATATTATTCTTTATATTATAGCTAATTTAAATTTTAATATAAAAATTATTAATTATAAATAAAAAAATTAATAATATGGAAAATTTAGAAACAAAAAAAATCTAGTTTTAAAAGTTTTTAATAAATACATAATTTTTATAAATATATATTTACATAATTTAGTTTTTTTTCAAAATTAAATTATTCATTTAACAAAAGTAAAACTTTTTAAATTCAATCTATTCTCCATTTCTAAATTTTAATGTCACTTATTAATCATTCCAAGAAATAATACATAATTTGAGACATAAATCCATCTATTATCTCATTATATAATTAAATTTTAATTTTAATATAAAAAATTATTATAAATACAAAAGTTAATAATATGAAAAATTTAGAAAAAACAATTAGTTTTAAAAGTTTTTAATAAATATACATAATTTTCATAAATATATATTTAAAAAATTTTAGTTTATTTTTTAAATTAAATTATTTATTAATTATATTTTTAGATTTTTTTATTTGAATTTCGACGACATTTTATAAGAGATGTTTACATAAATATGGGAAAAATATAAATAGTTTCTAAATTTATGGGAAAAAAAATAATTGTACAAAATATGGTAAGTTTTGGAAAAAAAGTTTAAAATATGGTAAATAAATTACCATAAACTTAATTCTCTTCTCTCCTCACGATCTCTGTCTCTTCTTCTCATTTCTTTCTTTCTCCTCTCCCATTTCTTCCTCATTTCTTATTTTCTTTCTCACGATCTCTCATCAGATTTCTTCCGGTGATGCTACCTCCGCCGCTGCCTCCGTCAACGAACTGGTTTTTCTTCTTCTTCTTCTTCTTCTTTCTTTCTTATTTTTATTCTTCTTCTTTCTTTCTTCTTATTCTTCTTCTTATTATTTGGTCTTTCTTATTCTTCTTTTTCTTTCTTCAAATCTAGTTTTATTCTTTTTCTTATTTTTCACATCTGATTTTGAACTTCATATTTTATTTTTCTGGGGTTTTTTTTTAAAATCTGTTTAAGTAACCAGGTACTTGACACTTGACTTCATATTTAATTTTTTTGGTTTTTTTTTTTCTAAATCTGTTTAAGTAACCAGGTACTTGACTTCATATTTGATTTGATTTAAGAAATGTACTGAATAAAAGTTGACTGCTATTATTTAATGTAGACTAGAGTAGTATAAGAAGCTAGGTAGTTGAATATTTTAGGGTACTTTTAACATATGAAAGCTTAGGTTAGCTGATTAGTTTTTTTGGTTGAAAATGGCAAAAGTTGTCAAAAGGTTTTTCCCTGTGATGTTTAGATCAATTGGATATAGCTTTAGCAGCCAAGCGTTCATCAAATAAGGTTCTAACATAAATATTTATGTGTTTATTAATTATTTAAAGAAATAGAACTAGAATGTTTGCTCAAAAAATGTATCGATAGGTTTACAAAATTTATTCAGAATACAAGTACAAGAAATAAAAAAACAAGCAAACAAAACTTTTGATTTTTCTGGGTTTTTTTTTTCCAAATCTGTTTAAGTAACCAGGTACCATGACGCCTGATTCATTTTATTCATATCCGATTTTTTTTAGACCTAGGTGTAACCAGTTACAATAGCGATTAATTTAGATTCTTTTGTTTAGATTTGATTTTGTTTTCACACCTGACTAAGCAACCAGGTACCATAGCAATTGGTTCTTTTTTTTAGATTTGATTTTTTTTTCTTAAGTTTTTTTTTTCGAATTGTAAATAATATTATATTTTTAAAAAAATACAATATAAGGTAATTAATAAATAATAATTAGTATACTTAAAAAAAACATATCAAGAAAATAGCATGGTAGGTCGGTTTATAAAACCGACCTACTAAGTACCTACTAAGTTGCATAATAGGTCGGTTCTATCATTGATGATTTCTTGTCATAACATAAATTTTTTATGACTATATGTCGTTTTTAATCTTAACAAATAATTATTTGTGACTGAAAGTATTATACAGTAACAATTTGTCCTTGAGCAAAAATATATTTAATCACAATAAATTATTATTTTTGTTGCTAATACTTTTAGCTACGGACTTTTAAATATATTTTTAGTCACAAATTTTATTGTAATCATGGAAACAATATTATTTATAGTTAAATCTTGGATATGATTTTTTTTCTTCCAAAATATGTAAGATCCTATCACAATTACTTTATTACAACGATAAAAGTAGTAATTAGTTACAACTTTTTCTTAGTTCAAGAGTAGTAGCTGGTTACGATTTTGAAACCAAAAGAAAAAAGTTTTCCCAAACTTGTAACATGTTACCAGTTTTAAACTTGTAAATGTTACCAGTTTTAAACTTGTAACTTGTTACAAGTTTTAAACTTGAAAAAGTTGTAACCGGTTATAATTTATCTCATTGTTGGTTACCTGAATAAAATTTTGAAAAAAAGGACAATTTCATATTCAAATTCTCAACTCATAAATCAATTGTTGGTCTCAATTTTTTTAATAGAATTGTAGATCGACTAATATTGATCTTGAGTAGCATAAAATCAATCGAAATTGTGAATGAAAGTTTACAATATGTGGGAATGTGGAAAATTTTGAAACTTAATTGCCCACAAATAAGAGTATAAATCCTGTAAATTTTTTGGTAGAAAAAGATAGTGATCGAGGTAGAATGACATATGAAATTATATTATTACATTAATTATCTCTTTAATTAAAATTTTAAGATGGCATATATGTAAGTTTCATTATAAATAATATTGTTTCCATGATTACAATAAAAATTGTGACTAAAAATATATTTAAAAGTCCGTAGCTAATAGTATTTGCAACAAAAATAATAATTTATTGTGACTACATATATTTTTGCTCAAGGACAAATTGTTACTCTATAATACTTTCAATCACAAATAATTATTTGTTAAGATTAAAAACGACATATAGTCATAAAAAATTTATGTTATGACAAGAAATCATCAATGATAATTTATGTTATGCATGGTAGGTCGGTTCCTTAAAAACCGACCTGCCATGCTTCTCTTTGACTAACATGATAGGTCGGTTCCCTGAATACCGACTTATGAACATATATTAAGTCGGTTTCTGCAGAACTGACCTACCATGACCGATGTCTGATGTCCAGATTGTAGTAGTGATTAGCCGCGGCCAACATGATCTCATGGCCGCGGCCTCCGCACGAACATGACCCGTGGCCGCGGCCGTGCGACAAATTTTTCTTTAAAATTTAAATTTTAAATGTAATTATTGGGGGCTATAAAATGGATTAGGGTTAACTTTTATCATAAATTTGGATTGCGATTTTTAGAGGCTAGAGCAGCAGAGGAGGAGGAAAAAACATCATCATCTATATTCTTCAATCTAGTTTTTCATTCTTCTCAAAACACTTTTATTTTCATTGAATATTTATGTTTATGAATATGAAATATGATTATGGAGTAGTTTTCTTTATAGTTAAGGGTTATTTCAAAATCCTAGACATGATATCTTGAATGCATTGATGAATTTTTTTTTATTCCCTTATATTAAATTGCTTCTATTTTTCTATTTGAATGTCATGGATCTTGTAAAATCTTGTTTAGATGGCCATTCTATAATAATTTTAACAAATGGCAAAAATTTCAAAACATCAGGGGCGACTAATGATGTGTCGCCCCTGATTCTAGAATATTAGGGGCGACATATAGTCGCCCCTAATAATTTTCACAAGTGGCAAACATTCAAAACATCAGGGGCAACTCATACCAATATCAGGGGCGACTACTGATGTGTCGCCCCTGATTCTAGAATATTAGGGGCGACATATAGTTGCCCCTAATAATTTTCACAAGTGGCAAAAATTTCAAAATATCAGGGGCGACTCATACCAATATCAGGGGCGACTAATGATGTGTCGCCCCTGATTCTAGAATATTAGGGGCGACTATATGTCGCCCCTAATAATTTTCACAAGTGGAAAAAATTTCAAAACATCAGGGGCGACTCATACCAATATCAGGGGCGACTAATCATGTGTCGCCCCTGATACTAGAATATTAGGGGCGACGTATAGTCGCCCCTAATAATTTTCACAAATGGAAAAAATTTCAAAATATCAGGGGCGACTCATACCAATACCAGGGGCGACTAATGATGTGTCGCCCCTGATTCTAGAATATTAGGGGCGACATATAGTCGCCCCTAATAATTTTCACAAGTGGCAAACATTCAAAACATATGTTATATTATAACAAAACTAAATTAAAAAGAAATTTTACCTTCACTTCAGGTCGATCAAAATAATCAAGCACCTTCTTCCATTTTTCTTCTACCAAACCATCAGGAGCATGTCTCCGACCATGCTTCTTTATGTGAGTAGATAGATCATTCTTCCATTCTGAGTAACGATCAGTGCAAGATCGTTGAATGCCGAGAAGAATGCCAATTCGTTGTTCTGCCCCATAGCGAGTGAGACCAATATCGAATAAATCATCCTAAATTAAAATAAATTAAGTTAATTAGTCAAATTTAACATTGAATTCAACAAAATACAAAAGATAAGAAATAAATTACCTGTAGACGAGGAAATATTCGATCCCTAACTTCCTTTGGTACTTTATCCCATCGATCGTAGTCGGGATCGACATATTATCGAATGAGAAGGCCGATCCCCCGAGACAAATGGTGGGAATATTCACCAATTTCCTTTTACGTCTTTCCTCGAACATCCCACTCAAGGGGTAATGGTCTACCTAAGGCAGCCCTGGCCTCTCGGGTTGATATCCCTTTATTAATGCCACGCCTTTTTATTGCAGGCACTATTATTTTACAATTGCATAATACTAAATTATAAATCTATAGTTATAAGGTTAATTTATGAATAAAAACAGTAGATAGTGCATGAATTACCTCTCTCACAGTCAGCCTCTATATGTGTTGGATCTCGAGGAGGATTTGCCCCGCCATCACCTCCGTGATGTCGCATTACCGCAGAAGACATATCTAATAAATTTAAATATAATGATATATATGTGTGCATAACAAATAAAGATAAACATAAATAATATGGTTATCCACAAATAATAAGTGCAAACAATCTTTGAATGTAAAAATTACAACTTAATCATCACTATAATATTCACTATCACTATCATTCTAATTTTCTTCTTCTAAGTCCATCTCTTCCTCTTCATCGACCATCTCCTCTTCCTCTTCATCGACCATTTCCTTTTCCTCTTCCTCTTCCTCTTCCTCTTCATCTTCCTCTTGATCAACAGGAGGAGTATCTACATTGACAATATATGGCGGTTGATCTTTTCGGCAAAAATTGATTTCTGGCAACCGACCATGATCGACAAACAATTGGAAAGAAAATAATATTGTGTCATGCATAACATCTATTTCAATGGGATCCAACTGTTCATCAGCTGCTGGGATGTCCCACACATTTCTATGATGAACTTCTTCAACAATTTTCCAATCCCGGTCATTTTTCAAATCATCAAGATAGAAAATTTGTTTTGCCAAGATAAACTTGTCATCTTTGTACCACTCGAACTTAGTAAATATACTGGTTATATTATTTTCATGCTTCATCTTACTCTTGGTAGGATCTGTATCAAACCATTTACACTTAAAAAATACAACAGAACAACCAGCAAGGTATGACATCACTATAACCTCTTCTAATTGCCAGTAGAAATTTTTGTTGTCTACTCTGGGTACTAAGACACCATTGTTTTGAGTTTTCAAATTTTTATCTCTATCATAACACAAAAATTGAACTCCATTGACAATACACCCAGTGTATGAAGAAACAAGATTAGAGGAGCCGCTTGCTAAGGAGAATAACTCTTCAGAAGCTTCTGTAGATCCTGCTTGTCGAAGATTGTAAAGCTTATTGTAAAACCACATGGGGAACTCCTTTTTCTGTAATTGATCTAGGTTTTCAGCACCACTAGATAAAAGGATCTGATTGTGCTCTCTACACAGATAAAATATGAAAGACTTAAAAAATTTGAAAGATAAATGGAAGAGTAGATAAATATATTGTTAGTGTGATCAAAGTACTTACTGAATATATGAGAGAATCTCAATGCAATTGTTGAGAATGTACCACTCAGCTGTTTTTTTAAGTTCATCGTCCAAAGTTGTTAATGTCTTCTTACCGATCGGACGACCTTGAGATTGAAACACAGACAACTTCTTTGGTGATGGAATTGCATCAACATTTCTATCTGGACGAGTAAACCTTGTTTCCACCCCTTTGAAGTACATAGAACAGAATGTCAATGCTTCATCAACGACATAACCCTCAGCTATGGACCCCTCATGACAAGCTTTATTACACACATAATGTTTCAATTTTTTCATGTATCTCTCAAAGGGATACATCCACCTCATGTGTATTGGACCTCCATCTATTGCTTCTTGAGGCAAATGTATCATTAGGTGAACCATAACATAAAAACGATGGCGGAAAAATGATTTCTAGTCCCCAAAGAATTTCAACAATTGATGTTTTCACTTTCTCCAAATCAGAAACAATCAGAGTTCTAGCACAAATAATCTTGAAATGGTCATGGCAATAGGTTTTTCTTGGAATGAATGAACACCAATTGGCAAAAGACGTTGCAATATGACATGACACTACAAGAAAAAATGCTTTTAATAACACCAAAAATGTGTTATCAAAACCTACGATAACACTTTCTGATGTGTTAAGACAGACTATGTTATCGTAGGTCAGGATACTTTACATAACACTTTATCAGTGTTATACAGATGTGTTATCGTACTGTCAACGATAACACAATTTCTGTGTTATTTTAATATATAGATAAGTGTTGAATTATGTTATTTATAGTTGATACTATAACACTTTTTTAGTGTTATACTACACTTTAGTATAACACATTATTTGTGTTATATAATGAAGTTTGCATAACATAATTCTTTGCATAAAAAGTGTTATTGTAATAGATATTATAACTCAATTTTCGTATTATTGTTATATTTAGATATATTTAAATTCTCATTATATATTTTATTTATATTACACTAATTTATTCTATTATATTTTAATTTTTTTATATAATTAAAATTAACTTTCTAATATATACTAGCATCATCAAATGAACTTGATTTTCAAATAACAAAAAGTAAGAACATTCTACATTGAATTAACAATCCACAATTTAGTTTAAAACATGCAACACTGTCATCAACAACAAAATAATCTTTAAGTATTCAAGGAGTCTAAAAGTTACTACTTTCAACACAAAGAAATAACGCTTTGCTGGATTTTTCCTCTACTTCTGCATCATCCATTGACAGGTTCTTAGAATTGTAGCTGTTTGATGGTTCTTCAATAACCTCTTTTTCAAATCCATTTTACTTACCATTCTGGAGCTTAACTGAAGGACGCGTTCTCTTCAAAGGTGACAACAATCTAGTAACAGCGACTTCAACATTGGCTCCACATATTGGCTCTTTTAAATAAGTAACAAAAGGGGTACCGATAAGCTTTCCCTGACAACCCTTAACACTGTCTGACGGACACCTGAAAAATCCAACTATCTAAGTTAGGAAATCCAGCAGAAGTCTAACAAGCAGTCTGCGTAGATGATCCAAGACATAAAATGACTAGGATACAAAAAATTAAAACACATATTTCTCAAAAGCAGATAATATAGCCAGTATTATCCAGTCAACACTTGACTTGGAGCGCTTGAACTTTATTCATACGGACTTCAGCTTCTTAATGAACAAGTAGCCAATAATTATTTTAATTGATACTATAATCCCCTTCTGAAATTACTTTGTTAAAGCTATTTTTCAATAGATGGATTGGCAACACCAGTTTGTACATCACATGTTTACTAGTGCTATTTACCAATTACATAAGGATATGGATGCAAGCTTACTTTTCATGTGGTCGATGAATTATTTCAACTCTGGATCTTCCCACGACGTTTTTAGAAAGTCTATAAGTGGTCATCCTCCTTAATTGGAGCCAATAGCTCTGAGGGGTTTTCCAAATATCGAAAAATCTTATGTTCATAAACCTGGCAATCGAAATTACAGTTACTCAACCACTAGAACTAAAATTAAGGGAATAAATAAAATAAATTGTAGCAGATATCAATGGAAACCAAATTTACCTCTGCAAGCAGAAGAATCTCATCAGCATTCAAGCAACAAGCATTACTTAGTTGTTCACTAAGATCTTTACAGCAACCTTGCTTTAGCAAACTAACAGTGTATAGCATAGGAAGACCACTTCCATTGCCATAAAACACAGTCACAGTCACAGAAAATAAGATGTAATACTCTGTTTTGTCTTTAGAAAACATAGCCCCCCAAAAAAACTCAGCAATGAAGGCTGGAAATAGACAAAAATCAGCAACAATGACTTTGAAGAAACTAACCTAGAATAGAGCCAAGCTCTGACACATGACTCATTCAGATCTCTCTAAGTGTCTCTGTCTAATTGTAAATACATGATATGTGTGCATGCTATGCAGAAATGTAGATCATGTTAGGCTAATTCTAGTTAAAACCTGGTTCATGTGAACAACAGCTGCATATCTTCCAACTAACAGTGAAAATATATTAATCAATTTAATTGATGAAGAACAGAGAAATAACAGTCTTTACATCACAAAAACTACAAAAAATCATGATTAAAATGCAATGCAATAAATCCAATATGTTAATAATACTCTGGAACTTTGACTCTTTTATCTATGAAAGAGAGCTAAGTAAAACCTCCAATTATAGCACCTAGAATCTTAATCAACAAGAATGTGCAGATTTTTTTATAAAATAAACAGGGCTTATAATCAATAACCAAAACATAGTGTTAGTGGCACCACACATATGAGAACATAATTTATAAGCAAGAAAGTTTCATGCACCTTTAAACAAAAATACAAATTTCAAGCCATGCTAAGTCAAGGTAATTTCAGTAGCAAAAAAAATTGTCAAGCTAATTAATAAGTACTATTATAGCTAATAAAATATATACAATATAAGCAATACATGCCAATAGAAATATCTTGATTGCATAGATACAAAAACAGAATTAAATAATCTAAAAGGTTAAGTTGATATACAATAAGGTAGTATGTACTACTTAACAATACCAAACAATGTAATTAAAGTTCCTATTAACTGCTACGTTGAGTTAACAATTTTGACTAATTCTATATAAATATTGGTTTTACCTGGACCCACTCAGAAGGAAGCTAAGAGTTTCTCCAAGGTCACACCTGCAAATGGGTGACCAGGATTGCTAGAGAATAGGAAATTAAAATTCAGACAGAAAATAAGAATGTTAAGATTCCAAAATATAAAATTTAACTTGCTATTACACACCTTTCACTGTCCTCGTATCTGATATGAATATTTGAAATTGAGAGTTTCAAATTTCCAACTATAGTGTTGATAAGGGAACCCAACCATGATTGATTCTTCAAATAAAAATTTATACATATTAATACAGTTATAATCATAATTGACAACCAAATATATGTATAAACATATGTAAGGTTCAAAAAGATCAAAAGGTAAATCCTAGAAAAGAATAACATCACAGCATTTGAATACTACAACCAAAACTTGATACAATATTTGTTATCAAAAATTCAAAAATAGCACATAAGACGCTTAAGAACCAAATACTAGTTACAAAGACCCGTTACCAATTAGAAATAATATGAGCATCCTATGCAAACATAAGTGCTAAAGTCCAAAGATAAGAAAATTAAGAACCTCATTTCTAAAAGCCTGGCCAATTTGAGCAGCAGCAAAAGGAAGCTTGTTCCCATTGTAATAGTACAAGTATTTGAAGTTAACAAATACGCCCTGTGCAGTTTCCGACCGCATGAACCTACAGCAGAGGAGATTTAATTACATATCATTACTGATCAAATAGGAGTCTTAATAAAAAAGAATCGCTAAGAATAATTAGTACCAAAATGTAACGTGCTCACCCAGGGCTCAAGCCAGATTAGAATCAGACCTTGCAAAATGGGTCTAATATAAGAAATAACAACTAAATCAAACAGAAAATAATAGCTTAAAAAATATCATATTTTCTTTGGTCGTCTTGATTGTAAACATCCGTATGGAACCTGAGTCTATTAGTTCTCCCTGTGTCATTTGAAAATTTGTTCATAGACACCATTATCAACTCAACTATAAATAGAGGTTGGAAAAATGGTATACTTACAGTTAAACCCTCGCATTTATCATGAAGACAAACTGTTTCATTCAACACCTCACCAACTCCTCTTGAATCATCATGAAGTAATCTCCTACAAAATCAAAGCAGCTTGTTCGAAGTCATGAGGAAGCAATCCTAGCTGATTAAATCAAATGCATTAAACCAGGGAATAATAATTAATCTTGGAAAAAAAATCAAAGAGAATAGAAACCTGTGGAGCATAAGCTCTATCTGACCATCCACTAAACTGGATCCCCCAACTGAACGGTCAACCAACACTGACAGTTCTGAGATACTGTCTTGCATGTATATTCCAAGATTAATCTGAAAAATAATAACAAAAGGCAAGAAAGCAGTCAGAAATATAATACATAGAGAATGCTGAACATGAGAAAAACAAAAACAAAGCATATGTTTTTGGATTTCCTCTCAAAAACTGAATTGAGACAGTTGAACTAAGTACATGCTCAATAATTGATGCTTACTATAAAAACTGTAAAAAGGAATGGAGGTAAGATCAATGCAGCTTGAGAATAAATTGAATCAATACCATAACATATCTATATGAGTCGTATGTTTCAATGCGTCAAGAAACAGAAGCACACAGGATAATAACTTCATGTATGCTTCCATGAGATGGAATAAAGACTTGAAAATAAACTGGATCTATATCGTAATATTTTTATATTAAGCATATGTTCGACATGTCAATTGTCAAGAAGAAGCATACAGGATAATAATTTCCAGCAACTGGTTGGCTATTTTGCAGCTTCCAGTCTGTTCTGAAGTCCCGAATCTACAAATCATTTGAAAACATCACATTGGAAGCTACCCCTAAGAAATAAATTAACAATTGTGAAGAGAGAAATTTTCCCCAATATATCCCTTGCTCCTAATGTATCTATCAAATTTTCCATCAAGTAACAAACTAACTAAAGTAAAGTGAGAAAAGAGAGCCATGTTGGCTTGAAATAAATCGCAAAGATCTTCAACTTCCATATATTTAACTGTACAATGATATATAAAGTAGCACAGTGTGTGATTCAAATATCTCTTATCAAATTTAAGTATTAGAGATTTAGAATACCCTCTTAATGAAGTCACGTCCGTTAGAATGTATGTAGAATGTTCCATTAGTCTTTAAGGCTGTTGTAATTTGAGTAGTGATTTCTTTTCCTATGCTATCATCCACAGGTATTGGTCCAATCTAAAAATAGAATAACATAATCAGCAAACAGTAAATTGACAACTATATATATATATATATGAAAAACAAAGTTAACAGAATTCTCTGTGCTCTTGGTAGATCAATTTC
Organism: Humulus lupulus; assembly: GCF_963169125.1. Classification (NCBI taxonomy): domain Eukaryota; kingdom Viridiplantae; phylum Streptophyta; class Magnoliopsida; order Rosales; family Cannabaceae; genus Humulus; species Humulus lupulus. The sequence continues at coordinate 8,136,673 of NC_084798.1, forward strand.
AGAAGTTAACTTACAGTAAACTCAACTTCAGCGTGCTCCTTTTCCTTGAATACCCTAGTAATATGTGCATACATTTGGGTTTGTTACTGAAATTATAAGGAATAATGTCCCTAGGTTGAGAACACAATTCCAAACATGTTATCTAATCAATCCTACCCAGTTACAGTTTGATACATCAAGTCTAAAACAACTGTATGATCTTGTTATATTTGGAGCAGCAAATCACCTGAGATATCCATGGATTGAGTCGTTGGTGTACTTCATCCAGTACCGGACCTCGAACCATAGTTAGAGAAGCCTGGAACATAGGAGTGTTACCTTTAGGTACTCAATTCTATAAATTGACAGTTCATGATCATTTAAAAATTTTACACAAATTAAACGACTTTAGTTACCTGGCTATCGGATTTGATTGGAAATGTGCCATTTGGACGAAAGACATATGCTCCAGAAGCCTTCAACAGAAAAGACAACACCACATTGATAACAGCTAAAACTACTCAAAACAATAGAAGTAATCTAGGAATTGACAAAGCATAGTAAATTTTTTAAGTGCATAGATAATTCACTAGCTGCTGATCTTTATCAGTTCCATCGTTTCCACTGTAATAACTGTATGACTGTTCTACAGATGCTGTAATCTTCAATAGGAACATAACATAGTAAACACATCACCATCTTTGTCCATCAATATAGAATTTTATAAAACCATGAGCAAATACATGAATGTACAAGGAAATTGGAAACCAGAAAAAGAAAAAGAGGAAAAAGATTAGCATCACTGTCCATGACATGTCTATGAGATAATTTACCAATAACATAATCAACCAATAACATAGTAAATATAGTAATATGTCTTTGTTTTGTATTATGAAACAAAATTGAGTATTGCTGGAAATTTTACATTGTAATTAGGCTTTGAAAAAATAACAACTAAAATTTAAATATTTATAATTAATAAAACCTAATGTTTCAAAATAATGATTTTTAAATATCTATATAATGATTTTAAACTAAAATGATTTTTTTTTGAAAAATTAGATAAAAACATAAAGTTTCTAAACCTCATCAAAAATGAAACTTTGAAAATTTGAAATGTTAAAAATAATAATATAAAAAGTTAAGATATTTATCTAAAAAAATAACTAACTTAAATATCTGGTTCTCAAAACAAAAGTAACTTAACTAACTGTTAGAAGACTAAATAGTATAGTTTCAAATGAGTTATCACTATTTATTTAAAAAATAATAATTCACTGGCAATCAAACTTTTCTAGAATTGTAGAAAAATTAATATAGAAAAACAAATGGTCAAGAACAAATAGAACAACAAAGATAGAACTGATCTGAACAAAACGGTAACAAAATAAACTGTGGGAATAATTGTAATTGATGTTCATACCTGATTAAAAATAGATAAAAATATCTCATAATAACCACATTGTTAACCACTTTCATAAGAAAAATGAATTAAATCGTGGACAAATTACCATCAGAAAATAAAAATTACAGATTATATGTATAGATGTCCAAAAAAAAAATAAAAAAATAAATTAGACACTAACAAAGCATTAAAAGAGATAATAAATCGTAGATGATAAAAACTACTTTATTGCATCAATCCAGAAAAGTTCTCTTTTATACAGAACTATGCAGTTCAAATCCTTGTACTATGTATATATGTATGAGTAGTCATGTATGTATATATCTCAGTTCATCATAATAATGGCATAAAACATAAAAAAAAAAAAAAATTAGACAGGACAAGACAGCTTTTCCCAAACAAATGTACTTCCTCATAAAAAAAATGTACTTACCAAACTTTTCCCATCAGACAGGACAGCTTCTGATGGAGGACAATAACTTATGTTAAGAAGAGGACACTACCAAGAAAAACCAAAACATAAAACTGAATTGATGTACACTCTGTTACTGAGAAAAGTGTAATAATAATGGTGCTGAAGATTGAAGTTAGAGGTGCTTAAATAAATGCATCAACATTATAAAAGCCTAAACCAATCCCTTTTGAAATGAAAGCTAATAAAGAAAAGTTCAATTTACTCCCTTTCATGCCTCAATGGCATGCAGGTTCCCAAATTTCAATTGACTAAGATGCCTCATGCAACATGGGAAATGAAATAAAACCATTTATGCCCTATTTGTATATGACCAAAAAAAGGGTTCCAGTAGCAGGGTAAAAGAAAGAGTACATAAGGTCAAAACTCACAAGTGAGAAGGAAAATATTGTAAACCTAATGACAACTTGCGTGTTGAAAATTTTCAACTCCAGAGCTTGAATCTGGTTGTGTCAAGTATGCTAAAGAAGAGGCAACCACCTTCTCAGCCTACAAAAAAAAAAGTTAACAGAAATGATTCATATGAAATTTAATACATAAAAAATATTTTGAAGTTAACTTGGTTATTGAAAATATGCACCTCCTTGTAGCCCAACGAAAGTCGCAAAGCATAATCAGCAGCAACGTGCTGTCTTTTTGTACCACTAACTGCATCATGATGTTGAGCAATTGCCAAAGCATCAGCAAGTACCTCAGTGTTTGGCCCTGAGTTAACCCTTCCTTTAAAAAACTCCAACTGCCTAGCTGTCTGTTCATTAGAATAAAAAACCAATAGATGTTTAAAAAGAGACAGTAGAAGCCTGCAGATACTTGAGAGAAACTCTAAATATATAAAAGAGGCTCAGGATATACCAAATAGTAACCACTCAAAGCTCTAACGTAACCTTTAAGTCCTGGATGACTTGTAAAGTACCTGGTCCAATAAGCATTTGGATGATCTGCATACCTTTAAAAAAGGGAGTACATTTTAAGAAGCAATTCTTGAAAACTAAAACTGAAATGCAAACATCAAACTTTACTCACGGGAAAAAGTCATCAGTTTTAAGAGGCCATTTCTCATCAGTTGCATGTTTCGCATCAATGTAAAGAGATGGTGTTGAATACAGTGCATTCACACGCCCATCCTAAGAATCGACAAATTAATGCAATTTAGTAACTTTAGACTTCAACAAGAACTCCAAGATGGAATGACAATGAACATGTAATAAATATTACTTGGGTATTCAGATTGAGCAACATATTTCTATTTAACTCATTCAATATGCAAAGATCTATAGGACTACCTGATTTACATAGTGAATAAACTTGTCCATCTGCCTGAACCATGAAATTGCATATTGATAACGAAAATCTGTCCCCATCATCCACATAATGTGATTGGTTCTTGTCACGTTAGCCTACAAGAAGAGAAAACGTTTACTTTAGTCATCCCAAAAGAATTCCACTAAAATTCCTACAAAATTTGAGGTTACCAAAAACAAAAAGACTAAACACAAAGGTTTATCAGATTTATCATGATCTACACAATGAACATAAATGCAATTATTAGGATATGGAATTTAATGTGTAGACTCCTATTATTTTAAACATTGATCATTTGCATACAGTAATCTAGCAAACATGGAATTCGACTAAATGGTTCCTCTCTAATTCTTACCTGAGCTAAAGCAGCAGCAACAAAGTCATTCACTCGCTCTTGAACATTATAGTCAAACATAAGAGTATCATCCTACAACCAAAAAACATGTTTCAGAATGCATTCAGATGCAAACTTTCAGGCATTATCTAAATTATTGATCAATCAAACTTACCTGAATAGGTGGTGAAACATCATTTATTTCAAACGTGAAACCATCAAGAGGATCATAATGCCGGGGCGATATGCCACTGAAAATCTGAGGATAAAATTAATAAAGGAAGTTACTTGGAATCCAAGCACAGGACTAGTAGAAGCAGCAAATATAAGAATTAATATATCAAATCAATTAGTGGTAATAAAATAAAGAGGTTCCTAACCTGTGAAGAAGAACCAAGGGACCTAGATCCCTGCCATACAACATCAAGAGTTTTCTCTTTGAGACGCTTAGCTTTGTCTTGGTAATCAATTCGAGAAAAATAGAGGGAGTCAAATCCCAACGGCAGTTTGTCCAACGACGATCTCCAAGAACGATGAGACCACTGGGTCGAAGGCACGCAGAGGTGGGCTTGCACCTGGGGTCACTTGGTTCGGGGGTTGGGTTCACGGGTGCCTGAGATTTGGAGCTTGGCTCGGAGAAAAATGGGTGTGAGGATGGTGGTTAGGTGGTCGGAGCTGAGGATGATGGTGGTTACGGGAGTGCGGCTAGGGCGAAGGGAAGAGAGAGACGAGAAGGAGAAGGGGAAAAAAGGGAAAATGAGAAAGAGATAAGACTTCAGTCCGAGATAGTGAAAATGAGAAAAATTTGCCTCTGTTTTTTTTCACTTGGCGCTTTATTTTTAACTTTGCCGCATGTGATTTACTCAATGACTTTATATATACAATAACTCTTTTCAAATAGTATTATAATGATGTGTTATGGTAATGGGTGTTTGGTGTAGTGTGACAATCGTGGGATTTCAACCCAGTAATCTTATTGTCATTTTCAATCACATTCTTCCTTAGATTAGATGCAAACCCATTTGGAAATTTTTCTGATTTCAAAAATCGACAAAACTTATGCCGATTTTCAGGAATAAATGTGTATTTCACTGCCGGCTTTTCCATTCGACCATTTACCATTCTCAGATGCAATTTTGGCCTTATCTTCATCTTCTCCAAATCTACTCTAGCGCTAATTGTATCTTTGGTCTTATTTTCCAACTTGACTATTGTGCCAACTAAGCTGTCGCATACATTTTTCTCAACATGCATGATGTCTAGGTTGTGTCGCAACTTCATATTGGCCCAATACGGGAGCTCAAAGAAAATGCTTTTTTTACGCCAACCAACTTGCTCTTTTGTGCGTTTCCTCTTTTGTCCACCGTAGCTAACATGCTTACCAGGAAGAGATTCAAGCATAAAATTCATTTGTGTGAAAATAGCTTCAGTGCTAAATTCCTCTAGAGGTGGTCTTTTCTCAACTGAACCATATAACTTCTTCTTTTTTCTAATTTGGTGTCCCATTGGTAAAAAATGTCTATAACCGTAAAATGCAACCTTATTTTGCAAACGAACGGATGGTGTTGATACATCGCAAGTAGGACAAGCAGTGTAACCTTGACCACTCCATCCAGAAAGACTACTCCTCACTGGAAAATCATTTATAGTCCACAATAAAGCTGCTCGAAGCTTAAAAAAACTACCATCAACAACATCCCGAGTCTGAACACCATTCACCCATAATTCCTTCAACTCATCAACCAATTGCCTTAAGAAAACATCAAAATCTTTTCCAGGTGAATGTGGACCAGGAATTAATAAAGTCAACATAAAGTTAGTCTCTTTCATGCATAACCACGGTGGCAAGTTGTAAGTCTTTAACACAACAGGCCACATGCTATAAGACAAAACTCATATTTCCAAAAGGATTGAATCCATCAGCAGCCAATCCAAGGCGCACATTCCTAGGTTCCATTGCAAACGCTGGATTACTATGGTCAAAATCCTTCCATGCTTTCCCATCTGCAGGATGACGCATGATACCATCTTCTTTAACACACCCTTCATGATGCCATCTCATATGTTGAGAAATGTGCCTTGACGCGTATTTTCGCATCAACCGAGGGGTCAATGGAAAATAACGCATAACTTTTTGGGGCACTTTCTTCCCCTTGGTATTTTTATCCACCCAACAATCCTCCCCACAAATTGGACACTTGTGTTTTCCTGCATTTTCCTTCCAAAACAATGCACAATCATGCTTACAAACATGGATTGACTCGTAACCCAAACCCAATTTCCTCATCAACCTCTTCGCCGCATAATGTGACTTTGGTATCTTATTTGGAGATGGGAATGCATCTTCTAACAACTCCAAGATTCCATCAAAAAATTTGTTAGGAATTTTCCCCAACACTTTGAAATGCATCAACTTAGCTACGAAATTCAAAGATGTGTATTTTTCACACCCTGGGAATAACGGAGACTCCATCTCGTCAAATAAGTCATTATAGTATTGGCTAGTACCTCTGCATTCTGATGCTGGTGGTACACTACTACAAAAAAGAGCAATTGTGTCAGTCAAACGCGTCAGTCAACGCAGTTGACTGACGCTGTTGACCAAGAATTAACATTTGTGGCAGTTGGACACTGCCACAAATGAGGGCCCAATTGCGTCATAACGTACACTGACGCTGTTTAATGGGACCGTTTGTGTCAGTGGGGAACTGACGCAAACGGGCCGTTAACGGCGTCAGTGGGCCACTGACGGTAACGGGTGTTTGCGTCAGTGGGGCACTAACGCAAACGGCAAAGTAAAACGCGCATTTTACTTTTGCCGTTTACGTCAGTGCCCCACTGACGCAAACGCCCGTTACCGTCAGTGGCCCACTGACGCAACTGGGTCTCCCTTAATAAAACCCTCATCGTCCCAGCCGAGCCCCATTTCACTCAAACATAATTTCAGACCGTTTTCCTCCCAAACCAGCGGCGCCCAACCGAGGTTCTCCCCATTTAGGTACGTTTTTAGCCATTTTTTTTCAATTTTAATGTTAAAATAATGATTTATATATGTTTATGAAACTTATATATAGTTTTTTTAGATTTTTTTGTATAGATTTTGTTTTTTGAAGATATAATTTGAAAACCCATAATCTTTATTGGATTTTTGGGGTTTTCTACATCAAGGACCCACATTGCACAATTACCACAAGTAAGTGTAATTTTATTAATTTTTATGATTTAAATATAATTTTTGTGAATTTTTTTTTTATAAATTGACTATATTTTGGATTTTTAATATTTAGATAGTTTTATTAACTTTTTTTTAAAAATTTAATTAAATTTCGAATTTACTATGTAAATGAGTATATATATAGATTAATGTATATATTTTGCATAAGTTTCATTTTATTAAATGTTTAGTTTGATTATTATTAGTAAATTTTTGTTTATATTTTGTTAACTTTTTAAAATTATTTTTAAATTTTGGGTTTAATTGGTTAAATAGGTATATATTAAAATTGTTTGTTTTTTTAAGTTATATTTTATTATTGATTTAGTTAGGATATTTATAGTCGATTTTTATTTATGTGAGTTGTTAACTTTAAAAAAAAATTATTTCGGGTTTAAGTAAACAAATGAGTACATATAACAAATTATTTGTTTTCTTTAAGCATTTTATTGTTTATTTAGTTACAATATAGCTTTATGATATTTTTCTTTATATTTTGTTAACTTTTTTATTTTTTTTTTTGTATATTGTTATATTTGAGTAGGTATTTTGTTGACAGCTTTGTTGGTGAGATCAAGCTTTGGAGGATTTTATATTAGAGGTAATATTTTAAACCTTAATGTATAATTAATATATTGAACTTAGTAGCATGTACGAATTATAAAATAGTGGAGATAGGATCTGGGACTGTGTGCTGCGGTGATATAAGGCTGTAATTGTGCATGTTTGATTGATTACTTGATTTGTTGTATTTATGTGATGAATATATGTTTATTTAAATTTTGGGAAATATGATAGAAATAGGGGAAATGCTGTCCAATTTTTTTGTAAGATTTAGTAATTTGGGAATTATGCATGTTTGATTGATTAATTGGTTTGTTGTGTTTATGTGATGAAATATGTTTATTTAAATTTTGGGAAATATGATAGAAATAGGGGAAATGCTGGTCAATTTTTTTTAGGATTTAGTAATTTGAGAATTATGCATGTTTGATTGATTAGTTGAATATTTTTGTGTATACCATGTGCTGTATAAATGCACATTTTAAATTTAGGAAATGTGAAAGAAATAGGGGAAATGCTGCCCAATTTTTTTTTGGACATATTGTTTCCTTTATTTACTTTTCAATTAAGGAATCCACGAACTTAATTGTTAATGTTTGTTGCTTTGTTTGCTTGTTTTTTTTGTTGTGTGAAGTTTGACAATGGATAGAGATTGGATGTCAGCAGATAGATTATCTATGAAATATAGGAATGGAGTTGAGTTTTTCTTGGAATTTTGTGCAAGAAATACTCAATCTCCTAATAATATTCCTTGTCCATGTGTTAAGTGTGGTAACGTTGTGAGGATGCCAATTTTTAAAATAAAAGACCACTTATTTAGGAATGGAATAGACAAAAGTTATAAAGTATGGTTTTTGCACGGTGAAAGAATGAAAGGAGCTGATGAGGGACCATCTAAGAATAATAAGTATTTTGATGTTGATTACGAAGTTGATGATGTTGCAGAGATGATTGATGATGCACAATATGAATCACATGTGGATCCAATTAAATTTCAGTCAATCTTAGAAGATGCTGAGAAACCCATTTTCCCTAATTGTATAAGGTTCACTAAATTATCAGCACTGCTTAGGTTGTATAACTTAAAAGCCAAAAATGGGTGGAGTGATAAGGGAATGACAGAGTTGTTAACATTTTTAGGAGAATTATTACCCGAAGGTAATGAAATGCCGTCTTCATTTTATGAAGCGAAGAAGACATTGCGTTCGTTAGGCATGCAATATGAAAAAATACATGCTTGTCCTAACGATTGCATCTTATATCGAAAGAGATTTGTTGATTCAATTGCATGTCCGACATGTGGCGAGTCTAGATGGCAAAAGAAAAAAAAGTCAGATGCAGTTAGAAAAGGTGTCCCTGCAAAGGTTTTATGGTATCTTCCACCGATACCTCGTTTGGTTAGGTTGTACCGAAATGATGATCATGCTAAAAATTTAATTTGGCATGCTAAAGATAGAGTAAAGAATGGCAAGCTAAGACATCCAGCTGACTCGCCAGCTTGGAAAACAGTAGATGTTAAATGGCCGGAATTTGGGAATGAACCGAGGAATATTCGTTTGGGTCTTTCTGCTGACGGAATTAATCCACACAATTCTCTTAGTAGTAAATATAGTTGTTGGCCTATAATGCTAGTCATCTATAATCTACCGCCATGGCTGTGTATGAAGAGGAAGTTTACCATGTTGACCTTGTTGATATCTGGTCCTAAACAACCTGGAAATGATATTGATGTATACCTAGCTCCTTTAATTGATGATTTGAGTACATTGTGGTATGAGGGGGTTAATGCTTACGATGCTTATAAGAAAGAAAATTTTAATCTTAAAGCAGTGTTGTTGTGGACTATTAATGATTTTCCAGCCTTAGGTAATCTTTCTGGATTTAGTGTGAAAGGGTACAAGGTATGTCCCATTTGTGAAGAAGGGACTCATTCTGAATATTTAAAACATTCTAGAAAGATTTGTTATATGGGACACCGAAAGTTTTTATCCGAAAAACATAAATTTCGAAGTTTGACAGATGCCTTTAATGGTAAACCTGAATTTGGAAAGGCTCCACCACCTATACTTGGAGGACAATTGTTAACAAAGTTGAACAAAGTCCAATGCAAGTTCGGAAAACCTAGAAATTTTACAAATAAGAGAAAAAATGTTAGACGTGAAAAAACAAAGGAGGTTGTAGATGGTGCGACAGGTTGTTGGAAGAAGAAATCTATTTTTTTTTGAGCTTGAGTATTGGGAGCATTTGGTTTTGCGGCACAACTTGGATGTAATGCACATTGAGAAAAACGTGTCAGATAGCTTAATTAGTACATTGTTGAATATTCCTGGTCGGAGTAAGGATGTAATCAAAGCTCGGTTGGATTTAAAAGTAATGGGTATACGCAGTAAGTTACAACCAGAGGTTGGTGAGAGACGAACCTATTTACCACCTTGATGTTATACCCTGTCTAAAGAAGAAAAACGAAGTGTATGTCATTCTTTGTCGAATGTGAAAGTACCGGAAGGTTATTCTTCAAATATTTCTTCTCTGGTAGATATGAAAAATTTGAATTTAGTTGGAATGAAGTCTCATGACCATCATACACTACTTGAACATCTTCTACCGGTAGCTATCCGCTCTGTGTTGCCCAAAAAAGTTCGATATGCAATTACCAAACTATGCTTTTTCTTTAAATCTATTTGTTGTACAGTGGTAGATGTGTCGAAGTTGGACAATCTTCAAACAAATATTGTGATAACTATGTGTGAGTTGGAGCAGTATTTCCCACCTTCATTTTTTGACATAATGGCTCATTTAATAGTTCATTTGGTTAGAGAAGTAAAATTGTGTGGACCAGTATACTTGAGATGGATGTACCCATTTGAACGGTATATGAAGGTTTTAAAAGGTTATGTTAGAAATAGAAGTAGACCTGAGGGTTGCATAGTTGAATCCTACATCGTTGAAGAAGCAATGGAGTTCTGCTCAGAATACTTATCAGGTGTTGCGAGCATTGGACTACGTTTTTCTAAAATTTAGTTTGAAATAAGTAAAGGTGGTAGAGGTGGTGTTGTTTCTGAAGTAAATAAATCTGATCGAGATGAAGCACATCGCCTAGTCTTACAAAATATTGATGATGTTCAACCTTACATCAAGTAAGTTCTTATACATATGCATGATCAATCTTATTTTTCTCTTTCATTATATTGACAATGATATAAATGATATTTCTTGAAGAGGACATTTCAATTGGATCAAGACTACTTATCCTAATAAGTCTCGGAATAAAAAATGGGTACAAGATGAACATTATCGAAATTTCAGCACTTGGTTCGAGAATGAGGTAAAATACCTGTGTTGTTCTTGTTTGAGTGTTATTGTATTTTAGCTTGTTAGAATTTAATATACTTTGTTTTATTTTATTGTATTCTAGGTTCTGATTAACATCACAAACAAAGTGTCTGAAACACTAAAATGGATAGCACGAGGTCATTCAATGAGCGTAATTAAGTATCAATGCTATTATATTCACGGTATTCAATTCAACACCGTAGAACGTGATAATATTAGAAAGACACAAAATAGTGGTGTTACTATTATCGCCCAGACTTTTCAAATATCTAGTTCCAAAGATAAAAATCCCATAAATTGTGATATGACATTTTATGGGGTGATCAAAGAAATTTGGGAACTAGATTATGTGACTATTCGAATTCCAGTCTTCTTGTGTGATTGGGTGAAAAGTGATAATGGGGTCAAAACAGATGACTTAGGATTCACACTGGTGGACTTAAATCGAATAAGACATAAATCTGACCGCTTTATAATGGCATCACAAGCCAAGCAAGTATTTTTATGTGAGTGATCCAGTAGATGCTCGATGGTCAGTTGTCCTAACAAGTCAACCAAAAGATTATCTGATCAAAGAGTCTGGGAGCGATGACATTATACTTGAACAAGAAACGTTTACCATTGATTCACCGCCTATTGATGTCACCATTGACAATGATGATGACTATATACGCGAGAATGGTGAAGGGTTGTGGGTAGAAAATTAAAGGTATATATATTAATTTTATGATTTTGTTTTTATGTATTTTGTGAAGTTTATACCAGATAATATTTTTGTTTACTTAATTGCAGGTACATTGATTATGGATCCATCATATGATGAAGATGGCGATCCGTTTGTTGATGATCATGGTAATGGTCTAGAGGGGATTAATCCTACCGCACCAACAAATACACAAGATAAGAAATATAGGGGTAAATCAAACTGTAGTGATGTATTCAAAGCAAGAAGTGAGGGTCGCAATTATGAGGTCAAGTACAATCGTTTTGGCCGAGCGATGGGAAAAGGGGGGATCAAGATGAACAGCACCATCGGTCTTCTATCGCGCACAACCCTTCCTTTAGATATCGACAATTGGAAACAAATGCCAAAGGATAAAAAAGAGACTTTATGGGGTCAAATACAGGTAACTTATAATATTGACTATTAAATTTATCATAATGAATTAATATATTGAAAAAAGTTTAATATTTTTGGGTTCGTTTGTGCAGGAAACGTTCAAACTTCCAAATTCTTCTAAAACAGACGTCCTCAAAGAAGCAGGAAAAACATGGAGAAATTGGAAAACAAGACTAACAAAAGATCTTATATATGTATATAAGAATGTAGCTCCTGAGCTTCTTGCCAAGCCGCCATCAGAGTACATCGAGTATTACAAACCGGAAGATTGGAAGAATTTTGTTGCAAAAAGACTAACCCCAGACTGGGAAGAGATGAGAAAACAAAAACAAAATGTCCGGGCTCAGAACAAGTATCCACATCACTCAGGGTGTGGTGGTTATGCACTGGTAGAGCAAAAAATGGAAGAGGAATTGGGTCATGAGTTGACCGAATATGACAGAGCTGAGATGTGGACACAGGCACGGATGAACAAGAATCGAGAAGTTATTGATGAAGAAGCTCGAGATGTGGTCAATAAGATTGTAAGTGTTCTTTGATTTTTTAAAATAATTGTAATGGTTAATCTGTGTGTTAAATTCTACTCGATTTATTTACTATGTATATAGGCGGAATACAGGCAAAAAGTAGTAGAAGGCGAGTTGGTGGAGGAAGGTTCAAACGATATACTAACAATGGCATTAGGCACTCCAGAGCATGGAGGACGTCAAGTGGGTGCACATGTCGCTCCCCGTCAATTTTTTCATGTCCCACCGCCAAAAAGATTCAATCACAAACAAAAAGGAGTGGAAGATGCTCGTTATAAAGACCTTGAAGAGAAATGGCGTCAATCTGAAGAAAGGGCACGTCAACAGGAGGAAAAGTTAAACCAGTTGATGGCGCATATTGCATCTCAACAGAGCGGTGCATTTGGATCATCAAATGCATCTGGTTCGGGTGTAGGATGTAGAGTCCAAGAACTTTACTTAGCTAAGATAGATAGTAGTATGATAGTATTTATAGCATTATCTTTGTTACTTTGGATTTTTGGTTCAGACCGGGAGTTATTTGGACACTCATAGTAGTACTTATAGATTTTCTAAGTTTAACCTATAGTTTAAGAATATTAAGTATAACCTAAGGTTTGATTAATGTGACTGATATTAAGGATTATATTATTATATTATAAGGTTTAGACATCAACCAATAGGATTTTAAGCACATGTTTTGAATGGTAATTAAGGATTAAGTATTTTTGAGGATTAAATTAAATAAGGGTAAAGTTTGAATGTTATAGGATCAGTCAGCAGCTTTGAGTACGTTGAGGGCTTAGTCAAGGCTGTTTACTCCATTCAAACTTAGCTAAAAATGTGTAAATTCGTGTTTAAATATTCAGCGTATGCCGATATATCGCAGATATAGGGGGCGATATATCGCAGCACGTAGATACGGAAAACACGAATCGATGCACGGTCGCCTCGGGAACAAAGGTCCAGGCGATATATCGCCTATAGGGGGCGATATATCGCCTCCACCAACATGTTTTCAAATACTTTTGAATTCTTTTCCTTTCAGCCATTCAAACTCCTTCAACAGTCCAGCATCTTGTGAACGAGTCTTCAGCCTCTGCTGAACGATTATTCAAATGATTTTCACCTAAAAAGCCATTATTTTTATTCAAGTAAAATCAAGATATTTTCATTCCCAAACTCTATAAATAGGACCTAGTACCCAGCCATTATTCACCATTTGCTCTAAGTTCAGAAGCTGCTAGTGTTAAGTGAGTGTGAGAGTGTAAACACTTGGTTGGGGAAAAACTATAAGCTTAAACATCATAAGCTTATCAAACACTTTGGGAAGTGAGTTCTATAGTATTTCGGTGAAAGTTAGAGTGATCTTGCAATCTTTGAGGTAAACCCAAAACTCTAGTTCCTTTCTGTATTTTATGTTATTTCTTTTCTCAAAACCTTCTACTCAGTCCCCTAACCTTATTCTTATTTTGGTTAGGGAATCCAAGCTCTTAAGCATATAAGTTGGTAAGTATGTTTTTATGGTTTAGTCTTTCCATCTCTTTCATTTCATCTCCTTTCTTTAGACTCACTCTTTCTTATGGTTTTAGGAGTGTTCCAAAAGTCCCAACTCAGTCCATAATCCCGGTAACTTTAGTAAGGAAAATAGGCTAGAATCTATATGTTTATGTTTATGTTATCTTATGTGTTATGATATGATATGGGTATGTTATGAATATGTTGTGCATGTGTATGTTGTAGGCTTGGGCATATGCCCTATTTGACTAACAAGACCCCAAAAAGATTGTGGGCATAAGCCTATTTAGCTGGTAGGACCCCACTAATCTCATGGGCATAAGCTTGTTTAGTCTATGGGACCCCAAGTAATAATGGCCATTATAATAAGTGAATTATGTGTTATGATATGTCTTTACGTTATTATGAAATTATGTTTATGTTTATGACTATGTGTTAGATTTTCCTTGCTGGGCATTAGGCTCACTCCTTTCTGTTTATGTGCAGGAAAATAAGCTTTAGAGGCGGTAAGATTCGTGACGCTTGGAGGATGTGTATCGATGGTGAATGGAGTCAAGGGGCCGAGCGTTATTCGATTCGAGGATGTAGTCTTGTTTATGTTTTATGGTTTTAAATGTATTTTCCGCATTTTCTATGTAACTCTTTTTAGTTTTTAAGTTATTTTTGTTTTAAAGACAATGGGTACCCATATCCTACTTATTATTTATGAAAGTAACCTTTGTTTCTACAAGTTTATAATAAATTGTGGTATTTTCGCAAATATATGTTTTAGTAAGAATATGTATGTATAGTTCGATAATGGTCCAAGAGTCTAGATTAGTGGGTCGTTACATAGGAGGAGCCTCAAACACACCACACGCACCATATGCCCCTCCACCACCGACACAGGCACAACATGCTCCGCCACCACCGACATGGACATCATATGCTCACCGACCACCCTCACAGCTACCACTTGCTCCTCCACCACCGACGCAGGCACCATGTGCTCCCCCACCACCACAGTCAAATTTTCCTGAGGAGGTAATAGTTTCTTATTAATTCATTATTGCATATATTTGATACAGTAAAAATAAACTAGTTTATCGAAAATTCTAACAGATTAATTGGAATGTAACAGATTAATTGTAAGTTGTGTCTTGGTTCGACACAAAATATAGTTGCAGATAGTGTGGGATTGGGCCATGAATTTGATTCTCGCGTAGATCTAGAACCATCAGTTTGGAAGCATGGTTGGAAAACCAATCAGGAATAACATCATCAATATCGCTGAATGAAATATCAAGAATAGAAATATTTGTTTGGTTTCGAAGCCAACTGGGAAACTGAGGACCTAACTTGCAGGTCGTCAACTTAACGGAGAGTAGGTCGAAGGGTGGAACCCAAGCGGGATCGAATTTCACTGTTAACATGTTCCAAGATAAGTACAGTTCCTTTAGATTGGAAAGTTTACGGAAGTGAACTTCTGAGACAAGGCCAGAGAAATTGTTATAAGAGAAATCAAAATCCTCGAGATATTGGAGCTCACCAATACTTTCAGGTATAGTGCCATTGAACCTGTTATGATTGGCAAGCAATACTCTAAGGTCTGACAACACTGAAAGATTGGTCAGTATGGGTCCTTCGAGGTAGTTGTCAAAGATGCTTAAATATTGTAGACGGGGCGGAAATGTATTCGAATCATCAGGGAAAGAACCTCTTAGGTTGTTCCCATTCAGATCCATAATATACAATGAGTTTCTAGCACAGCCGTTGAGGCTTTCTAAAACATCACCGAGTGTTGTGTTGAACTTGTTCCATTGCAACCATAGAAATTTAAGACTGCAAAGATTCCCCAACGATTTTGGTATTGCACCTTCGAATTCATTGACCGACAAATCAATTTTCTTGAGATATCTCATGTTTTCAAAAGAATTTGGAAGAGTTCCTTTAATGTCACTATCAGATAGTGAAAGATTAACGAGACTGGTGCTGATATTGAGCAACCAAGGAACTGTTGTGGGGTGTACGGAACTCTTCACAATGGAAAGATCTGTGAGAGAATTAGACGATGAATTGGAATGCGAAAGAGATGAGATATCTACTTGTGGTAATACACAATTAGACAATGCCAAAAATGATAGGGAGGAGGCTGTTTTGAATGATTGAAACCAATTTGTGGCTCTGGTAAAATCAGTATTTCCAAGCTCAAAGTGTTGAAGAGAATTGAGATGAGAAAGCCATTCAAGACTATTACCAATCAACTGACCATAGCCAGGGGCATTGTCAAGATTGAGGTACTCTAACCTCGTCAGATTCCCAAGTTGGGAAGGAATGATTCCAACAATGAGATTATACGAAAGGTCGAGATATGTGAGTCTAGACAAAGAGCCAATGAACTCGGGAATGTTAGTGAAATTATTGTAACTGAGATCTAAGTAGCTCAAATGTTGTAACTCAACCAACGAAGAACTGATTTGACCACTCAATATTTGTTCATTATATTGAGCAGGAAGATCAAGAGCAATAATATGATGAGTTGAGTTATCACACCTGATTCCTCTCCAAGTGCAACAATCTCCGCCGGTGCTTGCCCAGGATGATAGAACGTTGTATTCGTCGACAAGGCCTTGCTTAAAGCCTACAAGGGCTTCTCTCTCCTTCTCTATGCATTGTCCATCAACACTGCTGCTCGTACTCCATACATGACACGTGGCTACGACAAACAAAAGAACGAAAACTCTGATCATCGTTATCATGTTAAGCTATCAATTGGTTTAGTGCAAATTTAACTGCCATATAAATATATATATATATATATGTATATACATAGAAAAATTGGGGACCACACGATTGACGTCTCATTATGTTTGGACGACTCATTATTAGTCTTATTGAAAAGTAAACACCTTTATTGTGTGGCTAATCTGTTACGTACAATCTCTATCCACAAACGTAGCAGTTACTCCATATATATATATATGGAGTTTGATTGTGTTTGATGTTAGAGATAATTTAGATTTTACATTAATAAACATATATACATATATATTAAGTATTTGTTTGTGAATTAAACTGAAAATAAAATGATAATTATAAAATTCTAATATGAATTTATTAGGTATTTATAATCCTAATTTGAATAGTAGGGAAATACAAAATTTAAGCTATATTAAATTTGTTTAAAGATTTGTGGAATACAAATTTGAGTATTTTTAATAGGCATTTAAACTCTAGTAATTAATAAATATATAAATATTTTTAACATATATATGTATACAAACATTTTGTTGAAAAAAAAAATGAAATTATAATTTAAACCAAAAATTATATTTGTCTTAATATTATTTTGTAGTAAATAATAATGGGAAGTTTACAAAAATACTTTAAGATTTTTTTTTAAAAAAAAAACTTAAAATACTGAATCTGAATTTTTTTTTACCAAAATACTACTATTTTAAAGTTATTTCTGTCATCATCTTCTAAATTCAATATATATTTTTGTTTTATAAAATGTTTTGTTCATTGGCATCAAATATAGACATTTTGTTGGGCAACATAAATTCCCAATGAATCAAACATGGATATTCATGTAATCACAAAAGCAAATTAAAAATAATAATCATGTATTTTTATAGAAAGTGATTTCATAATATATTTATATGAGAGATTCTATTATTATGGGAAGAACATTATCATTTGAGCTCTTGTGTACTCCCAACTAGTGCATAGTTTTCGACGTGTTTTCTTTTATGACCGTATATTTTGTAGTTAGTTAGAGCATCTTGCAAATTTTTAGAAAATTCTGAATAATTTAAAGTGCTGAAAACTATTTTTAAATTAAGTTGTTGAATGCATGACTAATTTTTTTATGCTCTTGGAAAACAACATGTTTGAACTTAGTTTTCGGCAATGTAAGTTATTCAAAATTTTCTGAAAATTTGCAGATTGCTCTAAATAACAACAAAATGCATAATCATAAAAAAATGGCGCCGAAAACTGTTCACGAGTTAGGAACACAATAGAACTCCACCGGTGTGGCTTTTTTTTAAGACCCTGCAATAAAATTTCCCAATATTTATATTATATCTATAGGATAATTCTTTTATAGGAGCATCACTTTAAGTTTTACCGGTGGGGCTCTCAGTGTTCTCGACCCGTGAATAGTGATTAGTGATTACTTTAAGCCTATATATATATATATATATATGCTTTTTTGTTTTTCAAATAATATGTATGTGATATCACATTTGATTAAAACATCGATGGTCCTATTCTGCTTGACCAGAAGACTTGGGTAAGTCTTGGTCTTGGTCAACAGTGATTACTCTTATACAGTTGATTAACACATCGTTAACGTTTCATTAAATATGGTATGTACTGGTACTATTGCGTTGTGTGGTGTTAATACACCCTTCTGTCTATACTTTTTATTTTATTTATTTAAAAATAAAAATTGCCTACCAACTCGTATCACAAAAATTAATGCACTGTGATACTCCTAAATTAGTCTGTAAATGTAGATTAAAATTAATCCTTCCCTTTATGGTTTGAAATTTAAATTAGATTAGATAAGAACAACACATTATTGTATGAAAGACATGAATCTAGTTTATATATATGTTTTATTATTTTAGTTATGATCATAGTATTAAATTTAAAGTAGATCCTGAGGTAGTAATAAGTCTTAGCAAATAACCGACCTTTAAGATATATGTATATAGTTCTTATTATTAGCGAACCAGAACACGATCTATACAAGTTATATTTGCAAAGATTTCCACAAAGAAAAAATGAGTTTGCGCTGTGTTACTTGTTTTCAAACATTATTAGCCAATCAAAAAATAGTATTGAATAAAATAGACTTTCGAAGTCTTCCCAATTAATGAAAGAGGTGATATCATTTTCAATTAGTTGTGTTTTCCTTTTCTATACACAATAATCTAAGGACCAGCTTGGTACAGTTCTACTGTAGGGAAAAACAGTTGTAGCTGTATTGTGGGAAAAAACAGCTGCAGCAGTAGGAAAAAATTGTTGAGTATTTAGTAAATTATTGATTTTAAAGTGCTGTGACTTGGAAAAATTGTATCGGAATGTCATCATATTTATTTTATTTTATTAAAATAAATTTACATATTTAAATTAAATATGATTTTGATAAGACACTAATAAAGTGATCATAAATCAAAATATTATATTATAAAATAGAGTAATGATGTGTGCACACACAAACATTATACACAACCCTATATGAAAAATCACTTCAACCAATCATATTTATTGTGTATAATGTTTGTGTGTAATTTTTTCGGATCCCTACGGACGTCTGTTCTGCGTCGGTGCCAGAACCCGCGTTGGCATTTTTTAGCAAAATATTTTTTTTTTATTTTTGTAAAATTGGATATTTTGTGCAGTTAGGTTTAAAATTGATTATCTGATTATTTTAGATATTTTTTCTTTTTAAAATATTTTAAATTGGTTATCTGATAATCATGATAATTTAAGATTTTTTTTATTTTTTTTATAAATAAAATATTAACATTAGTTATCTGATTATTCAAGATAGTTTTATTTTTTTAAATATTTATAATTAGTTATTAGAAAATTCTATATATTTTAAATATGGTTAAAAGATATTTTGATATTTTAAAATTTGTTAAAATATTTAAAAATAAAATATCTTGTCATTCCTAACAACTTAACAACCTAGGTTAAATTAATTATTTGAAATTGAATTTTGTTTGATAAATTCTATTTTAATTAATTTAATATTTTGCAACTTGTTTAATTAATTTTATTGAATTTTGTCTGATGAATTCTATATTAATTAATTATGGTATTTTGCAAAATACTATATTGTTGTAGTATATTTGCATAATTTAATAATACATGCTTATAGAGTAACTTGTTAGGTCCATCCAATTATTAGCATATCAAGCATCATTATTAAGTTATTTTTTTGCATTTGGGTAAATATAAGTATAATGATGGTCCAATTTTTGTGTTTGAAAAATGTGGGAAAACTTAAATAAAACTTTCATAAAATGTTAGGTTTTATTTGGGCCCAATTGAACATGTAAAGTGTAATGACCCACTAATCTAGACTTTTTGGACCATTAACGAAACTATACATAAAACTTACATTTTTGCGAAAATACCATACTTTATTGGAAACTTGTAGAAATAGAGTTACTTTCATAAAATAAGTAGGATATGGGATCCCATTGTCTTAAAAACAAAACATAATTTAAAATAAAAGATGTTACATAAATAGTGCGGAAAATACATGTAAAACAGACATAAAGCAAAACTACATCCTCGAATCGAATAACGCTCGGCACCTTGACTCCATTCACAATCGATACACAATCCCAAGCATCCACGAACCTTACCGCCTCTAAAGCTATTTTCCTGCACATAAAACAAAAAGGAATGAGCCTAATGCCCAGCAAGGAAAATCTAACACATAGTCATAAACATAATTTCATAAGAAACATAAAGACTTAACATAATACTTATAACATACGCATACTATAATGGCCATTATTACTTGGGGTCCCATAGACTAAACAAGTCATATGCCCATTAGATTAGTGGGGTCCTACTAGCTAAGCAGGTCATATGCCCATAATCTATTGGGGTCCTACTAGCTAAGTAGATCATATGCCCATAATCTATTTGGGGCTTGTTAGTCATATGGGTCATATGCCCAAGCCTACAAACATACATATCATAACACTTATCATAACATAAGATACATAAGATAACATATAGAACATATAACATATGCATTTCTATCCTATTTTCCTTACCAAAGTTACCAGGATGTGAGGACAGAGTTGGGACTTTGGAACACTCCTAATAACCATTATGAAAATGAGCGAGTCTAATGAAGAAAAAGAGATGAAAAGGAATGGGAAGACTAAACCATTGAGAAACATGCTTACCGAAACTTATGTGCTCAATAACTTAGATTTCCTAACCAAAATAAGAATGAGGTTAGGAGACTGAGTAGAAGGCTATGAGAAAGAAAATAACATAAAACAAATGAACTAGAGTTTTGGTTTACCTCAAAGACTTGTAGGACCAATCTACACCACAACCGAAATACTATAGAATCTTACTTCCCAAAGTGTTTGATAAGCTTATGATGTTTAAGCTTATGATTTCCCCAAACCAGGTGTTTACACTCTCACACTCACTTAGCACTTGCAGCCTTTGAACTTAGAGCAAAAGATGAATAATGGCTGGGTACTAGGTCCTATTTATAGAGTTTAGGAATGAAAAGATCTTGATTTTACTTGAATAAAAATAATAGCTTTTTAGGTGAAAAATGTTTGAATAATCGTTCAGCAGAGGCTGAAGACTTGTTCAAAAGATGCTGGACTTATGAAGAAGTTGAATGGATGACAGGAAAAAGAATTCAAAAAAATTTCAAAATACAATGAAGGAGGCGATATATCGCCCCCTATAGGCGATATATCGCCTGGGCCAGTATGCCCGAGGCTCCCGTGCATCGTCTCGTGTTTTCCGTATCTACGTGCTGCGATATATCGCCCCCTATAGCTGCGATATATCGGCATACGCTGATTAATTAAACACAAAATTACACATTTTTAGCTAAGTTTGAATGGAGTAAACAGCCTTGACTAAGCCCTCAACGTATTCAAAGCTGCTGACTGACCTTATAGCATTCAAACTTTTACCCTTATTAAATTTAATCCTCAAAATACTTAATCCTTAATCATCCATACATAACGTGTGCGTAAAATCCTATTGGTCCTCATCTAAACCTTATAGTATAATAAATATTACCCTTAATATTAGTCATATAATCAAACCTTAGGTTAAACTTAATATTCTTAAACTATAGGTTAAACTTAGAAAATCTACAAGTACTACTATGAGTGTCCGAATAATTCCCGGTCTGAACCAAAAATCCACAGTTACAAAGATAATACTATACATACTATAATACTATTATCTATCTTAGCTAAGTAAAGTTCTTGGACTCTACAATAAGTTTAAATTCCTCTCTTGTGGGTGGTTCCACTTGTGAAGGCCCGTTTGTTTTGCATTACTAGATTGGGCCTAATCAATTGAATAAAAATTAATAAAACAAAGGTTCAATTCCTATCTTTTGGAGCTTTGTGTGGAAGTTAGGGAGCCTTTGTAGTGGGCCCGACATACTGAACCCAGCTCTCCTCCATGCAAGCTTGAATTGATAATGTAACGTCCTGGGTAGCCAAGGCCGTTACACCGTGTATTTATAAAAGTGTAAGACTTGCTAATCAAGTTGTTTAGTTGAAAATGAAAGAAACATTTCATTTAAATAAACATTTCATACATGGGATCCCAAAAGAAATAGAGTTTAAAGGACAGTTTACAAAACTTTAAGGTTATATACAACTATAAGCCACTCTAAGGGCAAAATAGGCATTTAAGGTTCCTCTGTCCCTGCTCATCCCTCGACCATGGTGGCCGAACAGCTGACTATGTACATTCTACCTCTAAATCTCTCCAAATCATGGTTGATCCAACTTTTCCTTGCCTTTACCTGCACCACGTAACACATGTGAGCCAAGGCCCAGCAAGAAAACCATATAACAAAGCATAATCAATAATCCATAGCCAAATAACTCACAAACCATCAATCAAATACTCAGCAAACCATATAGTTCACATAATCAATGATATCATTCTGCGAACAATTAATCAATCATCCAGATAATAAATATGCCATTATCAACAAATTAATAATAATAAACATATCATTTAATGTCCAGGGTCGATGCCCTTAGGCCGCACCCTCCGTTTACCCCCACTAACTCCGGCTCGCTTAGGCTGACCTCAGTGATTATATAATTAACCTCAGCTACTAGTGGTCGAGCCGCATCCATGTGCGCCAATATTAATTCCGGCACTCTTAGGCCGTTTATCTCATGTCCCCATGGCATAATACCGTCATATGACATTACATACAAATATAGGAAACTCTTAGTCCCAACATAACAACATAATCGGGTGCAGTTTTCTTACTTTTAATTCCAAGTGTTCTGATTACGAGAAATGACCGCTGAGCACAATCCCTTTCCTGAGCCCCAGCGTAGTCACAATTAAGATAAGGGACTCCATCAATAATAATTAAATAAAGGATCCAGACCAAGTTCTAGCCTTCAGAAGAATGAATTCCACCAAACACGGTAGTGGAATCGATCCCGAGCACCCTAGGTTAAGTTCCCGCACCTAAAATCTCCTCAAAGCCAAAAATGCTCTTAAGAGCTGTGGCCCTAAGCCCCCCATGTCACGGCCCGCCTCCAACCAGAGGCCCAGCCTCCCTAACCAACACACACGGGCCGCAGCCCTACACTCCCCATGCCACGACCCGCGCTTCAATTTCAGCTCCCATCTGTTTTAGAGGGCTGCGGCTCATCAAGAACAGAGTCGCGGCTCGACCCCCTTTGAACCCAGAAAAATCACCATTTCCAACAACTAAATCTCAATCTAATCAACCCAAAACCATCCCAATAACATAATTTAACTATCATAATCATCCTAACATATTCCCAGCAGTAAAACCCAACAAGAACCTAGCTCAAAAACTCATTAAAATCACACTTCAAACCTTGAAACCCAAAAGCTCATAAACTTCTTAAAACAGGCAGAAGTTCCCAAAATTTAGATGCTAAACAATAATTAAAAGCTTACCTTTACTGAAGAACAAATCCACCAAGTAGTTGCTAAGCTATTTCCCTAAGATTCCATCTCAAATCCTTGAGTTTCAAGCCAAATTTTCCTTTGGATTCAATGGTTTTCTTGAGAGAGAGAGAAAGAGTTTGATAAAGAGCTAAGTGAGCTGAGAGGAAGAGGTGGGTCGGTTTGGCAAGGTTCTAACTATTTCCCTTGTTTTGTTTTATCTTACTTAAGTTGCTTAAGTTAATCTCAAGGCTCGGGGTACCAAAAACGTCCCCGGGGGAAAAATGGTAAATTTCCCCAATATTCCCTCCTAAACTCTCTAACTTCAAATATATCTCCAATTATTTATTTTCACAACCTGATAACCCAAATAAATATCCAATACCTAAAATACCCCTTTACTCTCCCGAGTCAGGTATTGGGTCCCGTTGTGACTTCCCCACTAACTGGCTCCCTAGGATCGCCTCGATCCGCATGCTGCAAATATATATCCACATAATAATGTGGTCTCCACAATTATAACATATAATAACATTTATGCCCTTAACGGGTCAAAATTACAAATATGCCCCTTTAAGCTAAACAGGGCCTACATGCATACTAATACCCATAGACATGCATCTCGTATATCCATATAGTCATATAAACATTCTTATCACAAAATCATCATCAATTCATTTAAATCACACTTGATAATTAGTCACTCGTTTAAAGGTATTGACCCCTGTTAGTGACTTGATAATTAGTCACTCGTTTAAAGGTATTGACCCTTGTTAGTGACTTGATAATTAATCACTCGTTTAAAGGAATTGACCCCCTATTTGTGACTTGTTGATCAGTCACTCGTTCATTGTTTGAACTTATTTGTCTGCTCGGATAGGGCTGTATTTGCTAGGCATGTGCCTTATGATTTGATGACATGTTATTACTGTTCATGAGCATATTGAGTTTTCTTGCTGGGCTTCGACTCACGGGTGCTATGTGGTGCAGGTAAAGGCAAAAGAAAGCTGGACCATCCTTGCATTGGAGAGCTTAGGTGATGACGTGTACATATGCGGCTGCTCGACCACCACATGGTCGAGGGTTGAAAGAGGAACTAGGGTTAAACCATGTTTTGCCGCTTAGATCGGCCTGTTGTAAATATTTTATTGTAATAGACTTTTAAATTATATTTTTGGGATCCTAATGTATATAATGAATGTTCTAATAAGACGATATATCTTAACCACAATTTTTAATCCCTAAACCGCTAATCATACTTAGTTTCACGATTTTGGCTAAATGACTCGATTAGCGAGTTTAGCACTGTTTATAAGGCACACCGTAACGAACCTGGGGTATTGGGGCGTTACAAACTTGGTATCAGAGCTTGCCAAGGTTTATAGTTCCTGAAGACAAGCTGGGCATGTACACTCATCACTGAAGATAGCTTTACTCAGGGAATGGTAACTATTTCTATAGTTATGTGCTTAACTGCTTAAATAGAAAGTGAATGCTTTACCTACACATTGTATTAGGGAGCATGAGATTCTGATAGAGACTGGCTCTTGATTATATGATTATATGCTCCATGAATATATATATATGATTGTGATCATATGATTACCTGCTCCATGAATATATAATTGTGATATATGCATCCTGGAGTGGAGGCATGGTGTGAATGTTGGAAGAGCAGGGATTATGATTGATGTATGTACGCCATGGGCGGATTATGATTGATGTATGTATGCCATGGGCATGTTTATAGCACTGCAAATGGTTTGTAAATGTGGTGTGGTAAGATTGTTCCCGTGGAGAAAGCTCTTGATATGCTCATCATGATTAATGGGTCAAGTTATTGACTGCAGATTCAATTAGCAGGTTTACAGCCAAGGCAGATAATGAGGCCTGGTGGTAGTTGATATACGGAGGCTGGGAGTTACAGTCAGCGTTTCGGTTCTTCATCTGCTCCTATGAATTTTCAGCAGATGTTCACAGATTTGCAATCAAGATTGCAGAGGCATGAGGAAGAGATCATGTGTTTGAAGCAACAATGAAATATGTCGGGGAGCACCTCTTCCTTTGTTTTTTCAGGAGTAGCACCAGCTTTGGCTCAGCCTAGGGTTAAGAATAGATGGGAATTTCTCTGTGGGAGATTCCGGGAATATTATCCTCCAGTCTTCGAGGGAGGTCTAGATCCATTCAGAGCAGAACAATGGATGGGTATGATCAGTTCCATTCTTGATAGTATGGGACTTGTAGGTCACGATAGG
The DNA here is from genome assembly GCF_963169125.1 of Humulus lupulus. Taxonomy (NCBI): domain Eukaryota; kingdom Viridiplantae; phylum Streptophyta; class Magnoliopsida; order Rosales; family Cannabaceae; genus Humulus; species Humulus lupulus. Next base: position 8,162,350 of record NC_084798.1, read on the forward strand.
GTGATCTGTGCTACATGTGTACTGCGGGATGATGCCCGAACGTGGTGGGAACTAGTATCCCAGACACGAGACACAGCTGTGATGGACTAGAAAGAATTTAGGCAGCTGTTTAATGAGACGTATTATTGTGACGTAGCCATGACTGCTAAGATGAATGAGTTTTGGAATCTCGTTCAGGGGAATGCAACAGTGACCGAGTATGTTAACAGGTTTGATGGGTTGGCCAAGTTTGCTTTAGATACGGTACCCACAGATGTAGCTCAGAAGGAAAGGTTTATTCAGGGGTTGAATCCCAGAATAGTTCAGGGCATTAGAGTTGCCCTAGTGCATGAAGTCTCTACCTATGCTCAGGTGGTAGGGAAGGCTCTTGCTGTTGAGAGCGCAGGACATCCGATTGGGCAGAAAACTGTTAAGGAGCATGGAGCTCAGATAGTGGTACCTCCACTTATTGGAGCAAGTAAGAAGGAAAGTCGGAAGACATATCCGGTATGTGCTCGGTGTAAAAGACATCATATAGGAGAATGTCAAGCAAGGGCATGTTTCTCATGTAAACTGTTTGGACATCGTAAAAAGGATTGCCCAATGCGATGGAAGGATGAGCAAAAGGGGATGGACAACTCGACCCCAGCTCGAGTGTTCATTTCGATGCAGTCAGAATTTGAGACTGAGACTAGTTCCTCAGGGGTGGCAGGTCAGTTTTCTAGTATTGATTTTTGAGTTATGTTGACTGGTTCTGGTTCCATGTTATTCCTTTGTTTGTTACATATAGAGGGGAATAAAGATGATATGTCGATCACATGGTTATGTTGTGATGGGAACGCAATATTGTATTGGCAACTTAAGAGATGAGTTGGGTTATGAAAAGGTCTCATCAATGATTTTGATAAAGCTAGTTATGACTGGATTTTATTTGATCCAGGGTATGGATTTGGTTAAGTAATCGTGGAGCAATTTTAAATGACAAGGAAAGGATAACTCTTGGGATTGAGAGCGAAAAGCCTTGTGGCAGTTGGCACTGTGCATGGATTTGATATGTTTATGACATTTGTATTGAGAGCTAGAATTCTAGTGCAGGGAGATGCATAGAACTCTTAGCTAGTGTAATGGATGCCACTTAGATTGTGCCAGTGGGACCAGGACAGGCTGGATTAGTCTGTGAGTTCCTGGATGTGTTTCCAGGGGTTTGTCAGGGTTTCTTTTATATGAAGAGATAGAATGGTGGTTTGATTAGTGCCAGGGATGGAGTCGGATTGAGGGCACTGTATTGAATGGCCTAGAAGGGTTGTAAGAACTCGAGGCTTAGATATTGAGTGAGATTGAATTCTCAAAAGTGGATCTTTGGATCTGGTTAGTACCAGCTAGAGATCAGGGAGAAGAATATGTAGAAGACTGTGTTTGTATTAGATAAGGGCACAGGGAGTGCTAAGTTATGATTTGAGAGTTTGATTAATGTTGAGTTGTCTTATTAAGACAGATGGACAGAGCATTCAAAGGGTTATTTGAATGGAATTTGTGATCGTCTCGGATGATGGTATTGTGGTGTATTTTCTGCGAAAATTTTCCAAGGTCAAGGAATGCCTAGGGAGCAAGAGTTTCCTTGGATGGTAAGGATATTGCAGGTGCCTTTGGGAATTAATTCTGAGTTCTTGCATATCAGAATCAGGTTGGAGGTGGTTATGATACCTCAGTAGCAGAGAAAAGTGATTGCCTATGCAACATGTTGAGTAAAGGATTTGACCAGAACTGGAGTAGAGTTTCTGGTGGGTCAGGTGGCCAGATTTATGTTTGAGATTACTAGCTCAAAGAAGTTCAAAAGGAAAGATAATTAAGTGACCCACAGATAGGAAAGGTTGAGTGAGAAAGTCTTAGTTGGAATAGCTAAGGATTATATAGTGTTAGATATGAGTTTATTGTGGTATAGAAATCGGCTTTGGGATCCGATGGACACTGGGATTAATTGGGAGATTCTGGATGAATCTCATATTGCTCTCATATTCTCTTCATTCAGGCATCATGTTAGTGTATCAGAATTTGAAAGCTTTATAGTGATGGCCTGAGATGGAGAGGGGCATAATGGTATATGTGGCAAAGTTCTTAACCTATTAGCAAGTCAAGAAAAAGTATCAGAAATCAGTAAGATCATTATAACCTTTGAGTATTTTGCTTGGAAATAAGAAAGCATCGCGATGGGTTCTACGGTGGGGTTGCCCAGGTTAATGGGTTAGTGTGATTTGGATTGGGTCATTATGGACCAATATCTGAAGTGCGTTCACTTCTGTCAGTAAGGACAAGTAATACAGCTGATCATTATTCAGATCTCTATGTGAGAAAGGAATAGAGCGCCTTCTTGAGAATTCAAGGTCCATCTTATCAGATGAAGACTCTATTGCGACTTCCAGGTTTTGGAAGGGTTAAGAAGGTAATGAGTATATAGATGGAATTTAGTATAGTTTATTACTCTCAGAATGATGGTAAATCAGAGAGAGAGAGGGTTATCTAATTATTATTGGAAGAACATCTTATAAGATGAATGAGTTAATATATATCTGGATCCTGAGTTGGTTCAGGGGAATATTGAGATTATTAGAGGTTGAAGCTCAGATGCTCATTTCTCAGAATAAATGGAAAAGTTTTACTGAATTGAGAAGTAAGAATGTGGAATTCCAAGTAGGAGAATGTATCTTCCTTAAAGTATCACCATGGAAAGGGGTGAGGAGCTAAGGGCAAGCTAAGCCCTAAATTATATTGGCAGTTGGGTTGTGGATAGGACTGGTGAGATTGACTTTGGATCAACCTTATCTTTTGCACTGCCAGTTGTATTCAGGGTATTATGTATTTCCATGCAATGGATGATAAGCGTACAAAATATACGCTTATTTATAACATTTTCAGATTGATTTGGTTGTTTTTCTCAAGAGAAAGTTTCTATTTAATCTGTTTGGTGAACTTGTGCAGTTTGTCGTTATAATTCTGATTTGTTCGAGAATTTGGATAAATGTTTGTTTTAGTAGCCGAAAATTGGCTAATATTTGGAAATATGGTACAGGCGATATATCGCCTGTCTTGGGCGATATATCTCCACTTGTGGAATTCCAAATTCTGGCTTAGCAGAACGACATCAGAAACTCGCGTTTTTATCGAGAACATTCACCATGCGATATATCGCAGCATTATAGGCGATATATCGGCACAAGGGCATTTTTGGAAATTATCATGGAAATTCGTAGGGTTTTGGGATTTTTTGTAAAAAGAATAAAAAGAAGATCGAAAGGGACAGAAAGGGGAAGCGTTCTGACGGCAAAGGGAAAGATACAGAGAAGAATCCACGTTTATTTTGTTTGTGTTTATTTATGCTTTTGAATTTTAGATTGTGTGATGAAGTTTAATATTATGAACTAAATTCGTATTTAGAGTATTTTAATGTAGTCACTAGATATTCTATTCGTCTTTAATACAATTTCTATGAATCTTTGAATTTATGGTTATCTATTGTTCTTATGTTTAATGCTTGTAATTGATCGGCCATCTGTTGCATGATTATTGGTTTTAATTCAATATCTGAAAAGTGAGAATTGGAATAGCTTTAGACAATAGACATAGATTTCAATATAGAACGAAAGTATCAAATTGGTTTGTGTAGCAATTAGGTTTTTGTTCTTAATGCGGTTTATGTGTCGAATTTATCACAGACATGTAGAGAATTCACAGGTAAACTGAATATTTTATATCTTGAGAAAGAATAGAATTGTCAATAGTAAACTTGCTATAATCATAGATCAAAGAAACATATTAGTTGTATTATTGATTGAATAGAATTGAAGGTTGATGAAATTAGAATACTCTAATCTTTCGCTTATATTAAATTTCGTTAATTAAATTGTGCTTTCTTAGTTTATTGTTCATTGTTAATTGTCATTAAAATTTCATTAGTCAAATAGAAATAAAAGTTTGCTATTGGTAATTATTAGATCAATTCCCTGACGGAACGATAATATATTTCCACTACTATTACTTGTTTATTCGATTGAGTATACATGCGCAGTAGTAAAAATTTGCAACAATGGACATGGGTTAAAAGGAACTCATGAATTGAGTCATAAGAATCTGAAGGATAAGGTTAGGTATTCCGGTAAGGAATAGCCAGTTCAGATTGTAACAGAAGAAATAAGGTTCTGAGAAACAAGATGTACCTTGGATTAAGGTATGATACATAAACAGTGAGGTTGAGGGAATGACCTGGAAACTGGAAGCAATTGTGCAGAATGTTTATTCCGGGCGGTTCAGATAAATTTCGAGGACGAAATTTCTGTAAGGAGGGGATAGTAGTAATGCCCCAAATTTCCTAATAAGGTTTAGGACCTTGATTATGAGGCCGGGAGGGCCATAATTGATTTATTATGATATTAAATGATTATATACATGTTTATGTGAATTATATTATAATATGATGATAAATGCATGCATATGGGTTTATTTTTTTTAATTATAAGGGCATTTTGGTAATTTGGCTCGTTGAGGGCATAATTGTGTATTTTGGTGCATGTTTGTGATTAATTGATAAGACCACATTGTATGTGGATTGGTTCGAGCTATTCAGCATGAGACGATCATGAAATGCAAGTGTTCGGTCTGGTCATAACAGGATTAAGTTCGAGGCTCGGGGTGAGTCTCGGGGTGATTTTAATGATTAGTTCATTACCGGGAATTAATGGGTAATGGGTTATGATTTATTGGTGTTTGAGAATATTGAGAATACCGGGAATTGGAGGGTGTTAAGTATGATTAACAAAATAGGTGCGAAAGGACGATTTTTCCCTTGGTGGCTGTTAAGGTTTATTTTAGACTTGAGGGCATTTTATTCTTTTCACCCCAAGGTTATATATTAGCCATTAAGGCTGTAGAAGCTTACCAAAAACAGAGTCCCATTTCCTCTTCTCTCCCGATGGTTTTCTCCCTCATTTTTCTTTGAAATTTCAAGCACTTTTTGAGGAATCAAGCTACGGAACCAAACTGTGGTGATCTAGGGTTGTGTTCTACGATTGAAGAGGGTGTGCTGCTGAGATTGAGGTGGTTTTTAGCTAATAGAACTCTTGTTTTTACTCTGTTTTCCTAGTTAAGTTTCAACTAGTTTTTGAGTTGGAAAATTGGGAATTGATTGGAGTTTTGGTTAGGGTTCTTGGGGTTATGGTGCCTAGGACATGTGGAGGTGGTATTTGGGTTCATTTGGGACTTAATTTGATGTTTGGAAGCTTTTGGTTTGGGTTAGAAATGGTGGAATCGAAGGAGGGATTTTCTGGGCAGTTGCTGGCTGAAGGTAGCGCTACAGCGCCCAGTATAGGGCGCTACAGCGCTACCTGCAGGGGATGTTAGGGCGGTTTGGCTCTGTGAAGAGCACTGGGGTGCTAGGAGGGTAGCGCTACCCTGTTTCTTGAAAACCCTGTTTTGAGTGTTTTTAAGGGTTTTTGGCTCGGGGTTTCAATCCTTAAGGCCCGGGATCGATTCTACTCACCGTGTGGGTACATTTCGAGGTCCCGAGAGTGGGGTTTAGATCAAGACCCTATTATTGTTAATTGTCATTAATCGGACATTGTATTTGATTATGACTAGGTGACCGCTAAAGGATTAAGGATCGATCGTTATCAAGGGTCGTTCTTGTTCTAATTCTCGCTCGAACCAGAGGTAAGAAAACTGCACCCTGTGTATATGTGACATGCATGGTTATTCTCGATGCATGTTGGATGTTTAAATGTAATGCGCGAGAAACATGTGATTAGGGCATGCTATGTATATGGAATATGAGGTTGCTCAGAGCTTGAGCCTCTGTGTTTATGCATGATCCTAATTATGCTAGTAATTATTGAGTAAGCATGCTGAATGCCCTGCATTCTGATATTTGACATATGATATATGTTTGGTACCATTGCTTACTTGTGTATGGAACTGACTAGTCAAGGACGGCACTGGCCGCATAATACTGACCTGTGAGTCAGAAACGGCATAAGCGTCTTGAACGCAGGGCCGATAAAAGATTAGATCTAATCGATATCAGCATTGAATGACTCATATGGGGTATTAATGCTGGACCGACCCGAAGGTGGAAGAAAATTATAAACGCTTGTCTAGTCTAAGACTAGTTACTCAGAGCCAGGGCCAAAGGTCTAGGTGACTGTTTTGTCACATGGCTGAGGGAGCGGAATCCATGTTGGTGACTTGATAATTAGTCACTCGTTTAAAGGTATTGACCCCTGTTAGTGACTTGATAATTAGTCACTCATTTAAAGGTATTGACCCATGTTAGTGACTTGATAATTAGTCACTCGTTTAAAGGTAATGACCCCCTGTTTGTGACTTGTTGATCAGTCACTCGTTCATTGTTTGAACTTATTTGTCTGCTCGGATAGGGCTGTATTTGCTAGGCATGTGCCTTATGATTTGACGACATGTTATTAATGTTCATGAGCATATTGAGTTTTCTTGCTGGGCTTCGGCTCACGGGTGCTATGTGGTGTAGGTAAAGGCAAAAGAAAGCTGGACCATCCTTGAGTTGGAGAGCTTAGGTGATGACGTGTACATATGCGGTTGCTCGACCACCACACGACCGAGGGTTGAAAGAGGAACTAGGGTTAAACCCTGTTTTGCCGCTTAGATCGACCTGTTGTAAATATTTTCTTGTAATAGACTTTTAAATTATATTTTTGGGATCCCAATGTATATAATAAACGTTTTAATAAAACGTTATATCTTAACCAAAATTCTTAATCCCTAAACCGCTAATCATACTTAGTTACACGATTTTGGCCAAATGACTCGATTAGCGAGTTTAGCACTGTTTATAAGGCACACCGTAACAGTCCTTGGGGTATTGGGGCATTACAACATTGATTACAGAGAACTGAATAAGTTGACAATTAAGAATAAGTATCATCTGCCAAGAATAGATGATTTGTTTGATTAGTTGCAAGGCCAAAGAGTACTTTTCACACTAGATATGGGCATTATGAGTTCTTAGTCATGTCCTTTGGATTAACTAATGCCCCAGTTGCTTTTATGGATTTAATGAACATGGTGTTTAAGGATTATCTGGACTAGTTTGTAATCTTCTTCATCGATGATATTCTAGTTTATTCTCAGTCAGAGTCAGAACATGAGAAACATTTGAGATTGATTTTACAGAGATTAAGGGATCACAGATTTTTTTCCAAGTTCAAGAAATGTGAGTTCTGGTTATCACAAGTATCTTTCCTTGGGTACATTGTCAGTAAGGAGGGGATTAAGGTAGATCCGGCAAAGATCGAGGCAGTCAGAGATTGGCAAAGGCCAAAGAATGCTTCTGAGGTTAGAATTTTCCTTGGATTGGTAGGTTGTTACAGACATTTCATGGAAGGGTTCTCTAAGATTGCTACCATTGACTAAGCTAACACACAAGAATCAGAAGTTTGTGTGGTCAGACAAGTATGAGAACAACTTCCAGCAACTGAAGCAGAGATTGATTACAACTCAAATTTTGAGCCTTCCTACAAATCAGGAGAAGTTTATGATATACTGTGAGACCTCACATCAAGGTTTGGGTTGTGTTCTGATACAGTCAAAGAAGGTAATTGCTTATGCTTCGCGCCACCTGAAGGAGTGATCAGAGATATCCTATTCATGATTTATAGTTGGCGGTTGTGGTCTTTTCCTTAAAGGTATGGAGGCATTACCTTTATGGGGAGAAGTGTAAGATCTACACTGACCACAAGAGCCTAAATACTTCTTCATGCAGAAATATTTGAATATGCGACAAAGGTGTTGGCTGGAATTAACACGAAATTATGACTGTGAGATTTTGTATCATCCATGATAAGCCAATGTAGTAGCTGATGCTTTAACCCGGAAGGGTCCGGGATAGATTTATAGTGCGAGGTTGATAGCCAGAGAGTTAGCAGATGATATGACCAAAGCTGGTATAGAGTTACTGGTGGGCCAGTTGGCCAATATTACGCTATAGTCTACACTGTTGGAATGAATAAAGGAGGGTTAGTTGGGTGATCCACAACTGACCAAGATCAGAGAGGATGTTTTGGCTGGAGCATCCAGAGATTATACAGTGTCTGATTTGGGCTTGTTGAGATACAAGGGTCGGATATGTGTTCCGTTAAACACTGCGTTGAGACAGGAGATTTTGGATGAATCTCCTACTACTCCTTCTTCTTTCACTACAAGAAATCTGATCTTTACCTACCAATATTTTACCTACCAATATATATTGGTAGGGAAAGTAATGTTTTGCCTACCAATATTTATTGGTAGATAATATTAGTAGGTAAATGCTAGTCTATTATATTATATTTCGGAACATAGCTTTACCTACCAATAATATCACTAGGTAATGATCTTTACCTACGTATATTATGGAGGGAAATTTTTTAACTATTCCCGCTCAATTTTCCCCCCGTTTTTTATTTTCATTATATTATTTTTTTATTATAAATACTTATTTGGAAGCTTATGTGGAGTAAATAATTTGATTTTTTCAATTAAATAATAGTGATATGTTTGTTTACATGATCAAAATATATCATATGTGGACTATATATGTCATGTCATTGTCTGACATGGCAATATTATTATAATTTTTTAGTGACATTTTTACAATAGGATGATGTGTTATTATTCTATCAAACAAAAATTAGTTTTTTTAAATCAAAAACTTAATACTGAAAACCTAAATCTATTACTTAAAAATTAAAATTAAAGACAATTTCTACCCTAAAACTTTAACCTAATCTTATAATCTCTCTCTCTAGTTCTATCAGCCGCACCCCCCTCCTACCCTCTCCATCGTTGTCTTCTCTCAGCCCCCCTTCTTCTCTCACGTCTTTGGCCTTGCGTCCCCCAGATCCACTCAACTCTCCCCTTCTTCTCTCTCGGCAGCGGTGGTCTTCCTTCCGACGGCACCGACAACAGAGTGGTGGTGGTGCGTGGCGTTGTTGGTGGTGCAACGGGCCTTGCCAACCCTCAACAACAATTGAGAGATTGGCAGAGGCATCTCTGTCAAGAATGCCGCAACATGGAACGCTAGATTAGAGGTTTCATTTCTTTGTTGATTACTGTGTGTGTTTTTTAAATATATTCTGCCACTACAAATTTTGCAAAGGATATTTCATCTTGCAGCTAGAGCTTCTTAAATTGTCGTTCTCCCATATGGGATCCATGCTGTGCTTGTAGTTTTCTCTGTTAGGACCAGCTTTCCACAAGAAGAGCAAGCTGCGCTTCGTAGCTTGCAAACTTTGTTTGCTAGCAAAATAGTTGATTACATGATTGTTGTCTTTACTGGAGGAGACGAACTTGAAGAAAATGATGAAACTCTAGAAGATTACTTAGGTCGTGAATGTCCTGAGCCCTTAAAGGTCAGCCACGAATAAACTTGTTCTCCCACGATTGTTTTGTTTGGCCTTGCTTACTTCTTCCTTTTATTCTATGTTTGCATGTGAAGTCCAACATATATTGATCTTTTAAATAATTATATGACATAGGACATCCTTAGCCTGTGTGCAAATCGCCTGGTGCTTTTTGATAACAAGACTAAGGATGAAAGAAAGAAGGCTGGTCAAGTTCAGCATCTTCTCTCCCTTGTAAACAACGTCATAGCACAGAATGGTGGACAACCATACACAGATGAGATATTTACTGAAGTTAAGGTAATTGAATGGTTGGCATTATCTTTTTGAGAACGAAGATATCTGTTAATTATTTCATTAAAATTTCCTGATGTTTAATTGACAGCAAGGTGCTATGAAACCTCAGGGAAGCCAGGGCCTTAAGGTTTAAGATTTAATCAAACTTGCTTATTTGCTTATCGTTCTACTATTTCTGTTTTATAAGACATTAAACAGTATCTTCCATATGGTTATGTGTTTTATGTTTTGTTCTCTTGTGGTTGCGTCTGCATCTTTTGCTTTTCAGCTGTGTTTGTTTGGTGTGGAATATGTTTCTTGTCTGGAAAACTGATTTTCTCTCAAATAACTGTTAGTTTACAATTGAAATACTTTGAAAATTTAATTTGAAATACATGACACATTTTTTAAATAACAAAACTCAGATGTGAATAGTTTATTTATTTATTTTTTTAAAACTAGGCTCCCTGCCTAATCCTACAATATTTGGGGAACAGTAAACAATAGCAATTGCTATGTTGGTGCCAAGGAAGATGTGAATAGTTTATATTATATACTAGTTTTTGATTGAATTTATTTTATCAGTAACTCACACACATATGTGTAGTTTAATGAATGTAGTAACTTCAGATATTGGCTAGTGCTGTTATCATATCTTTAGAGCCAGAATGATATATGTTTAGTCACTGGTGGTAATAGTATTAGTGGTTTTGACAAAGTTTAAAAAGTTTTTGGAGTTTTGTGTCTCCTCTTTTGAAACCTACTCTGTGCTGGGAAAAAAATATATTGTTCAACAGCCTATACTTAATGAACTTGTTGTTTCCTGATAAAGAAAAAAGATCGACATTGTTCTTTCCCTTCTATTTTAAAATTCAGCTACTATTAGTGTTCTCACTATTAGAAAGTTTATAGTTATTGGTATTGTTTCAGGCTGTAACAAAGGCAAAGTTGGGATATGATCCCCTGGAAGTGAATCCTGAGGATATGGTTCGTTACGCAATGGAAAAGCCACAGGTAAGAGTTTAGTTTTTTTTTTTTTTTTTTTTTTTCAGTTCCATTACACAATCTTTAGTGATTGTTGGTTTTTTTTTATCATTATCATTTTCTTTCAATCCATGTGTCTTGAATAGGAGATTTTAGTCTGGATTCTTTTAGTGCCTTTTCTTACAAATATTCTCTCATTCAATAAGTGATGAATTTGCTTACCTAGATTTTGAGCCTTTGGTATTTATTTTGGAAAGAAATCTCTCCACATCCCATTAAAGTGCAAGCTTTTGCGAGATTAGTTGCTGAAGAAAAGGTTTTTAACACTTAGTGGTGTGTTGCAAAGGATGGGGCCTAGTTTTTGTAACCTTATTGGTTTATGAAAGCTGGAAGTGGAGAAGAAAAGAGATCAAAGCACTTCTGTTTTTGTTTTCATTCAAACTTTTTAAACAAAATAAAACTAGGGCCAAATATAGATAGTCTCAACAGAAAATAAATCAGTCTTACAAACTAGGAACAAAATTAGAGAAAAAATTTGAATTTAAAAAACTAAGTCTGAGATATACTATCTAAACCTACAGATAAATTTGACAGCCTTAGAATCCTAAGGCTGCTCTCTCTGGAATCTCTCAGGTGATATCATATTATTTGTGTTTCCTTTTAGTTAGAACTCAATTTGTTTTTGTACATTATATGAGAAACATTTCTAATGTCTATGAAACTTGTTACAGATGATGGCCTCATATTCTGTTTCTGATGCTCTGTTTCAACTTATTACTTGTATATGACCTATGTTCATCCGTTCATTTTCTCTCTTGCGAGTATTATCCCGATGTCACCAGATGAGGTCCTGCGCAAGGGTAGTGGGACCCTCTGTGAAATGCTAATAATGGTCCAGGTGTGTTTTTCCACTCATGCTCAACACTAGGTCTTTGTGCTTCCTTGTGTGGTGCATTCTTTCATATGTTTTTACTTCAAAGCATGTACTCAATCAAGGCAACTTTGCTTTTATTCCAGGCATACAAGGCAAATGTTATTTTCCCTAACAAACACCAATCTGAATCAGAGAAGTTTCATAATAACCGTCTTCTTGAAAGCGAGACATATATAGGTGGTCATGTGGAATGCCTTGAAAGTGGAGTTTTTAGATCTGATCTTTTAACTAGTTTTAAGCTTGATCCATCTGGATATCAGGTATGTCATCTCGGTCACAATTAATTGTTCTGGTGTAGTAATTGGTCATTATTTTTTCTAGAATTTTGATTATCATGGTTTGACATGAATTGACAAGGACATAGTGAATGCTACCTTGGTCCAGTTTGTTTTTAATTGAGTGTTTCATCATCTATTTTTAATAGTATATGTAATTTGACACAAAAACATTGCAAGCTTTGATTTCCAGCAACTGATTGACAACCTTGATCGTGATCTGCAATATGCTATAAGAGTTGAGGGTAAGATGGACTTGGATTCCGTATCTAATTATGATGAAGTGAGGAGTTCTATCTTTGAAAAGGTATTGCCTCTTTCATTTGCCTTGGATAATGTTCTGATTTGTTCCTGAGATAGTTAATTTTTTTGTTGGTAAGAGACATATTCTTTATTCATTGGAAACAGGTAATACAGAAAGAGTTTAAAGTTTTCTTATAAAGTAGACATGGATAAAACATTAGAAAACTCCTTTAATTCTTCATGTTTGCGTACTTATATATATAAAAAACGATTTTTTGTTTTAATTTTAAATGTATGTTTTATACTTTTTCTATTTTTTTGCTCAACCTTAGTGGAATGCTATTCAGCTGTTGCTTCTGTTGCCAACCGCTGGCTTGATCTTCTTGATGTATGTCTTCCAATAGACTTTGCTTCTTATGTTATTCTGCTGTCTTTTGTGATCTTTGCAGATAATTTTTTCTTTATTCTTTTTCCCATCGAATCAAGGAAAGGATATTGCGGACAGTGAGTTGCTCGATTATATATCTGAATCAAGTACCATGAGTAAGTCTCTAGCAGACTACCAAAGTCATCATCGACATTCACAATAAGTTCAGTCAGAGAAAAGGAGGCTCTTATGCAATGATCCCAAAGTGAAGAATAGGAAGAATGTCAAGAAAAATGACATTATTGAGTTTTCAATGACCTAAAAATAATGTATAGATGTTTTTTTTATGAAATGTGCTTCTTAATAAGCAATGAATATTGTATAATATATGTTTGTTTATTTTTTTTATTAAAGTTAAATAATTTATTTGATTAATAATGTTAAATATTTTTCAAATTAATTACTTTCATTTATTATTTATATTAAATGAAATTTATATATAATTAAAATTACCTACATAGAAATATTATATTTACTCACAAATAAATAAGTGTAGATAAAAATGAGTATACTACAACATGTCACGTGGACCAATCATTTAGTGCCACATAACAGATAAAAAGGGGATAAGTAACACAATCATTTGAATTTCTTGTAGCACATGGATAAATTATTGTCTGACACGTGGAGCAACCACAAGATGTCAAGTGGCGGTTTTGATGGATGCCACGTAGGATGCCACGTCATCAGATACATAAACTATGGAAACCATGTCAGCAGACATGTAGGATGCCACATCATCAAACACGTCATCTGCTGACTCATCAATTGATTTATAACTTAGTGGGGTCCACTGATTCTTTTACCTACAAGTATTAATAAGTGTAGGTAAAGACTCTTTCCCCACTAACCTTTACCTACCAATCTCTACCAATTCAATATTGGTAGGTAAACCATATTACCCACCATTAGACTAGTTTTACCTACACTTACAATTGGTAGGTAAAGACCCCATTTTCTTGTAGTGTTTGCATCCAGGCACCACGAAGATGTATTAGGATGTGAGATCATTGTATTGGTGGCCTGGGATGAAGAGGGATGTAGTAGAATATGTAGCTAAGTGCTTGACATGTCAACAGGTCAAGGCTGAGCATCAGAGGCCAGCAGGGTTATTGCAGCCTCTAGACATCCCAGAGTGGAAATGGGAGGACATCGCGATGGATTTCGTGGTTGGATTACCCGGGACTATTGATCAACATGATTCAGTATGGGTTATTGTGGATCGCTATACCAAGTCAGCTCACTTCTTGCCAGTGAAGACTACTTATAAAGTTGACGAGTATGCAGATCTCTATGTGAGAGAGATCGTGCGCCTTCATGGAGCACCGAGGTCGATCGTATCATATCGGGACCCAACTTTTACTTCCATGTTCTGGGAGAGTTTACAAAAGGCCATGGGAACATAGTTGAAGTTCAGTACTGCTTATCATCCTCAGAAAAATGGACAATCTCAGAGGACGATTTAGATATTAGAAGACATGCTACGAGCATGTGTGCTGGACTTTGGTGGATCCTGGAGTAAGTATTTGCCTTTGATAGAGTTTTCCTACAACACCAGTTATCAGTCTACCATTGGGATGGAACCTTATGAGATGTTGTATTGTAGGAAATGCAAATCTCCCATTCATTGGGATGAGATAGGAGAAAGGAGATACTTGGATCCTGAGGCAGTTCAGAGGACCAGTGAGGCCATTGAGAAGATTAGAGCTCGAATGCTCACTTCTCAGAGTAGACAGAAAAGTTATGCATATCCCAAGCTCAGGAACGTGGAGTTCCAAGTGGGAGACTACGTTTTCCTTAGAGTCTCGCCATGGAAAGAGGTGAGAAGATTTGGGAAAAAGGGAAAGTTAAGCCCAAGATTTGTAGGTCCATTTGAGATCCTGGAGAGGATTGGTCAGGTGGCTTATAGGTTGGCCTTAGCACTGGCATTGTCGGCCATGCATAATGTGTTTCATGTTTTAGCTCTTCAGAGGTATGTATCTGATGTGACTCATGTCTTGAGTTACGAAGATCTGGAGCTTGAGGAAGATCTTTCCTTTGAGGAACAGCCAATCTAGATACTTGACAAAAAGGACAAAGTCCTCAAGAATAAGACGATATGTTTGGTTAAGGTATTGTGGAGGAACATCAAGTTTGAGGAAGCGACTTGGGAGCTGGAGTCAAATATGCAGAATCAGTATCCCGAGCTGTTAAGGTAAATTTTGAGGACGAAACTTCTGTAAGGAGGGGATAGTTATAATGCCCCAAAATCCCTAATGAGGTTTACTGGTTGGATTAGTAGGTCGGGAGGGCCATAATTGATTTATTATGCCATTAATGGATTATGTGCGTGTATATGTGAATTATATTATAATATGATGATAAATGCATGCATGTGGGTCCACATTTGATCATAGGGGCATTTTGGTAATTTGGCCCTTTGAGAGCATAATTGTATATTTGTATGCATGTTGCTAAACTATTGTTGAGGTCACATTATAATGTGGATTTGTTCGAGCCATTTGACATGAGACGATCTCAGAATACAAGTTAGTGGTTTGGTCAAAACGGGATTAAGTTCGGGGCTCGGGGTGAGTCTTGGGGTAATTTGGTGATTAGAACGTTACCAGGAATTAAAGGTTAATGGGATACGATTTTATTAGTATTTGAGAATAGCGAGAATTGGAGAGCGTTAATTATAATTAACGAGATAGACGGGAAATGACGGCTTTGCCCTTGGGGGATGTTAAAAGGCGATAGATCATACAAACATATACTATATCATAAACTACAGAAACTAGATCATAATACTAAACTACCTCATTTTCCTTACCAAAAACTGGAATATTGGAGACAAGAGCGGGATTGAAACTCCTAAAACCAAACATAAGAAACCATAAGTTTCTAAAGAAATGAAGTTGAATAGAAGATCTCAACCATCGATATAAGAACTTACCGAAAACCTTATGTTTCAAAGGAATTGAACACCTAACCAAAAGCCACTATCACAAGTTAGAATTTGAAGAAAAATGGAAAAAAAAAATAACTATAGTGAACTAAACCTGAAGATAAAGAATAACTTGGATAGTTTAGAACCTCGATCTATACCTCAAACACTGAAATCACACGAAAACTTACTTCCCAAGTGTTTATAAAAGCTTTAAATTTGAAAGCTTTAACCCCAAAACCCTAGTGTTTCTCTCTAGAATATTCTTAGCAGCTTGGAAGCTCTGAACTGTGCTTGAATGATGAAAAGAATGGCTGAATATTAGGTCTTATTTATAGAGTTCAAGGAGTGAAACTAACTCCCATTTCAATGAATAAATAAATGATTAAAAATGAATAAATTTGAATTTCAACAGATGCCCAAAACTCGGTCAAAAACATCTAGGAACGAGTCAAGGTTGTTGAGGGCTGTTTCTAGATCATAATTCTAGGAAAATTCAAAAATTGACCATTGGAGACGATATATCGCCCCTACCATGATACTGAGGGTCCGTGGTTTTGTTCGTGCGAAGTCGATGTATTTTCCGTATCTCCCGTAGGCGATATATCGGCCCCTATATATGCGATATATCGACATACGCTGATATTTTAAACACGTTTTTGCACATTTCAGGATACATGAATTTTGTTCAAAAATACTTTGACTGAGTAAAATGTGATCCTAACAGATAATGGAAGGTTCTAGAGCTTCTAGATCTTTCTTTTAATTAAACTATACATCAAAAATGCTGAAATCCTTAATAAACATGCTTGTGACAGGTGTCACATTCTTAATCATTATATCTAAACCTTAGGTTATAATAAATAATACTCTTAGGACAATATCCATTAATCAAACCTTATGATAAAATTAATATTTCTAAACCATAGGTTAAATTTATAACATCCATAACTATTTCTACGAGTTTCTAACTAAATCCCAGCTTTGACCAATATCCACAAAAACTAAAATTCTACAACTACTACTACTACTACTACTATCTAGCTAAGTAAAATTCTGGGATGCTACAATTCTCCCCTACTTAAAATAATTTTGTCCTCGAAATTTACTTACCAAACATCTCGGGATACCGCTCCCTTATATATTCCTCCAATTCCCATGTGGCCTCTCTTTCTGTGCTATTGCTCCAAAAGATTTTTACCATAGGGACACTTTTGGACCTTAACTCCTTAGTTCCCTGTTCTAGAACGCGTATTGGTCATTCTTCATAATTGAAATCTTGTTTTAACTCTAGAGCCTCGTAATCGAGCACATGGGATGGATCTGATATATATTTTCTCAACATCGATACATGAAAAATGTTATGTGTTTTAGCTAATGATGGTGGTAAAGCCAAACGACATGCTACATGCCCTACTTTGTCCAATATCTCAAAAGGACCTATAAACCTCGGGTTTAACTTTCCTTTTTTTTTTCTTTCTGAAATGTATGATCTCCTTCATCGGAGAAACTTTGAGAAAGACTTGATCGCCCACAGAAAATCCAACAATTCGTCTCTTAGCATCGGCATAGCTCTTCTAGCGACTTTGAGCGGCAATCATTCGTTGTCTTATCTTTTCTACTGCCTCGGTTTCTTCTCTTACATCGTCTGGTCCTAAATATCATCTTTTATCGACCTCATCCCTATGAAGTAATGATCGGCATTTCCATCCATATAGCATCTCATAAGGCGCCATGCCTATCGTCGCTTGATAACTATTGTTGTAAGAGAATTCTATCAATGGAAGATATTTGATCCATGATCCTGAGAAATCTAAAGCACATACCCTTAACATATCTTTTAATATTTGTATGGTGTGTTCTAACTAACCATTGGTTTAAGGGTGAAATGTCATACTTAGTTTTAACTTAGTGCCCATTGCACGCTATAGACCTTCCCAGAACTTTGATGTAAAAATCGATCCTCTATCAAAATCTATCATCTTTGGAACTCCATGTAGTCTCACTATCTCCGCCATGTAATGCTCTGCGTATTGCTCAGCGTTATAAACTGTTCTTACTGGCAAGAAGTGAGCAGATTTTGTGAGTCTGTCTACTATCACCCAAATAGAGTCATGTTGTTTAGTGGTCCTTGGTAATCTCGTCACGAAGTCCATCGCTATATCTTCCCATTTCCATTCGGGAATCTCTAATGGTTGCAAAGTTTCAGCGGGTCTTTGATGTTCAGCCTTAACTTGTTGATACGTAAGGCATTTGGCTACAATTCTGCTATGTCCTTCTTCATCCCCGGCCACCAGTACATATACCATAAAACATATGACGTAAAAATGTATATCATATAGGACTACAATATTAAATGTCATTAACTCATTACCGTGGTATGTGATAAAATCATCTAGGTCCTCAGTCTACTAATCGAGGTAGGATAGATCACAATGTAGTATATGATAATCCATCTAGGTCCTTAGTCTACTAATCAAGGTAGGGTAAATCATAACTCTAAACCACAATAATGATAAAAGTCTTGGGTATAAGCCCCAAGTGACTACAAAACATATTCATATACATAAATTTATAACACAGACTATAACATATAAACATATCATAACATATCATATAAACACATATAATCTAACCTATTTTCCTTACCAAAAATTGGGATAATGGAGTCAGGAACAGGATTGCAACACTCCAAAAATTAACAGTAAGAACCATGAGTTTCTAAAGAAAAGGAGATGAAAAAGAGAACTAAACCATCAAAATAGAAACTTACCAAAAACCTTGAGTTTCAAGAAATGTATTAAACACCTAACCAAAAAGTCATAATAATGAGTTAGAATCTGAAAGATAAATGGAAGAAAATAAAAGAAATATGATGGATTAAACCTGAGGATAAGAATACCTTGGATGATCTACACCTCGATACTGAAATATCACTCTATCTTACTTCCTAAGTGTTTAGAAAAGCTTAGATTGGAAAAGTTTTTATCCCAAAACCCAAGTGTTTTCTCTCTAGAGTAATCTTAGCAGCTTGGAGGCTCTAAAGAATGCTTGAATGATGAGTGAAATGGCTGAGTACTAGGTCATATTTATAGGGTTCAATGAGTGAAATTAACCCCTTTTAAAATGAATAAATAAATGAATATAAATTGAAAAGATTTGAACTATCGGTTCAACAGATGCCCTGTACTCGGTCAAAAACGTTCAGAAGCAAATATAGGTTGTTGAGGGCTGTTTCTAAATTAAATCCTCAAAATTTCAAAAAATAGCTCCAGGTGTCGATATATCGCCTACTCTAGGCGATATATCGCCCCTACCTATGTCCCGTGCTTTCGTTTGTGCGAAGTCGACGTGTTTTTCGTATCTCCCGTGGGCGATATATTGACCCTTATAGTTGCGATATATCAGCATTTGCTGATATATCAAACACATTTTTGCACTCTTTCAGCATATTTTGAATTTGTTTAAACAACTTTGATCGAGTAAAACATGATCCTAAAGCTGCTGGAAGGCTCTAGAGCTTCTAGATTTATCCATTATTAAATTATTCATCCAAAATGCTTAAATCCTTAAATAAACATGCTTGTGACAAGTGTCACGTTCTTAATTATTCTATCTAAACCTTAGGTTATAACAAATAATATTTCTAGGATCAACTAAATTAATCAAACCTTATGTTATAATTAATATTTCTAAACTATAGGTTAAACTTATAAAATCTATAACTATTGCTATGAGTTTCCAACTAAATCCTAGCTTGAGCCAATATCCACGAAAACTAACATACTACAAACTACTATCTAGCTAAGTAAAATTCTGAGAAGCTACAATTTATTATGAATTTTTAAATAATTTAGACCAATGAAAGTTTAATTATTTAGACCAAATAATCTTATCTTTTAAAGTTTCCATTAATTTACTTAAAATTAAATAAAAATAATTAATGTAGATCAATTACACGTAAGGAACTGGTCAAACTTAACTGAGAGGTACTAACTGATGCAACAAAATGTTAATGAAAGTTATTTTTACCGTAAAAAAACTTAAGTATTAATTAAGTACTAGATTTGGAACAATTTAAGTATTTTAGCTGCTAATATCCTTTTTTCTTTTCATCACTACACGTTAATTGACCACTATATATTTGATATGAAGTATCCCTACTGCATCATGGGAAAGAGAAACAAAGTCAAGATGAAAGTGAAATATTTATTTATTATTTTGAACATTGTTTCGTTGTGATGTTAATATATCTGATAAATTTATAGAAACCACAAAATTTTGTGTACCCATATCTATAATATTAAATCTTATTTATTTCAATTTTACTCTTTATATCAATTGATAATTCATAAATTAATTTACCATAACACATAAATGTCCTGTTTGGCTTAACTTCTGCTTCTACTTTTAACTTTTTAGGAAGCTCTTTCTGAGAAAGCTACTAAAGTTGTTTTCTGTTAAAAGATTTTTTAGAGGTGAAAGTTGAAACTCACTGGTTAGTCAACCAGCAACAGAAGTGATTTTGAAGCTTCAGAAACCAAAAAACAGCTTTTAAAAGCTCAGATAATTAGGGTCAAAGTCTCACCTCAATAAGACTATATACATGTACTTAAATGCAAGACATCATAAAGAAGTTAAGAATAATATAAAATATGTGTTTTCTTGATTTTATATTCTTTAAAAAAGCCATCATCATTAATTGGATAACTCTATTAGACATTATAAATAAGTTAAGAGTAATATTTATATTAATATTACATGGGTACACAATATTATGTGAATTCTTTATTAGTACGTCCCTACTCATTTGGCCAGATCTATTATAAATTGTACTTTTAGAATTATTTTTTAAAAAATAAAACTATTTAAATAAATTACTCATCTCAACAACATAATTAGGCTGCTTTTTAAAAAAAAAAGATAAATAACATAATTAAGCTCATTACTCAATCACTAAACTATTTCCATAAGAATTAATTTTGTGGTTTCTTCAAATGTTAAAAATAATGAATAAATATTTCACTGTCATATCTTGACTTTCTTTCACTTCCCCATTATGTAGTAGGATGCTTCGTACCAATAAGACACTAATTATAACTACGAAATTTCCAAAATTATAATATACTTTATGTGATTTTTTTGGGAGAAATTACTTCCTAGTTCATAATATTGATTAAACATGAGTCATGCTACAAGTCTTTTTTTGGTTAAATATTGCTTATAGATCACATTAGTTAATCAATCCAACACGTACATGACTCTCACTTTTTGACAAAGCTAACCTTGAGCAATCAATCAAACCTTGTTCATTGATTTTTGTAGAAAATTATGTGTCATTCGCTATAGAATAAGGGGTCAACAATTCACACTTCTGGCCCCAAAAAACAGTGTTGGCCAGAACATTTTATGCCCAAAACATAAGCTAAAAATATATAGCTGATATCAAGTCATGTTCTGTGCCAATCAAATTTTTGTTTTACTTGAAAGACTTTGACTTTATTTTCCATTTTTTTTATATATTTATTATTTTATTTTCTTTCACAGTTATTGATAAAGATATTCAGAAAAACATATTTTATAATTATCTTCTAATATTTATGTTTAGATACTTATTAATTTAAATATAACTTGCTTATTAGTTAAGAATTAGAATTTCCCCCTTTTTTTAACCTTTATATATAAATCAATGTTCAATAAAGAACCTCTCTTACATAGTTATTCAACTCTTTTCAGGCTCGTTTGGTATGTGAAATTGGATTCAACTGGATAGGATTATTAATTAGGATTGGTTTGAATTAGAATGAATTATATTGTATTACTACTATACTTTTTTTGGTACAATACAAGACTAAATAAAATATAAAATATTTTTTTAATAAATTTCTCAAGTTATTTTTTTATTAATAAAAAATAATATAAGAGATTTGATTAAAAAAAAATTTAAATGAAAATAATAATTTTGGAAATTAAGTAATACAAATTCTAAAATTGGAAATTTTATAAAAATATCTTTTTATTTAAAAGATAATTTTAATATTACATAATTGTGATTTTCGGAATATTAAATGGTTTGAATTAGTTTGTAAGGTCTTCATACAATTATTTATTTAGTTTGATTTTATCTAAATATGTATATAAAGGGAAATTGTATCTTCAGAAACTATTATATGCTTACTCAAAATCATTTTTGGAATATTTGTCTTTTATTTTTCGTCCTGCTCAAGGTAATAAACTTCAGGAAATTAAATCTTTGAAGTAATTAATTATTATTTTTATCTTGAGAAATGTGATCTGACACATTAGCTGTTCCCACCAAATTTATATCTGTCGGATTCAAATCTTCTAAAAATAACAATTTTTCATCTATCAATAATATTATCAAATATTCTTGTTTTTATTAGGAGATTATTTCTCCGTCACAAATATCCCTTCAAAAAAAGAAAAATGATTTTTGGTTTTATAAAATGTTTTGTTCATTGGCATCAAATATAGACATTTTGTTGGGCAACATAAATTCCCGATGAATCAAACACGGATATTCATGTGATCACAAAAAAAAAAATTAAAAATAATAATTATGTATTTTTATAGAAAGTGATTTCATAATATATTTATATGGGAGATTCTATTATAGGAGCTTCAAAAAGAGCACTACCAGTGAAGCTCTTGTGTACTCCTGACTAGTAAACAGTTTTCGACGCATTATTTTATGAACGTATATTTTGTAGTTAGTTAGACAATTCTGCAAAGTTTCAAAAAAATTTGAACAATTTACAGTACTAAAAACTAGGTTCAAATTAGGTTGTTGTACGCGTGATTAATTTTTTTATGCTATTGGAAAACTTGTTTGAACCTACTTTTCGGTACTGTAAGTTATTCATAATTTTCTAAAAATTTGCAGGATGCTCTAAATAACTACAAAATACACATTTATAAAAAAAATCGCACTTCAAACTATTAACAGGTTAGAAACACACAAAAGCTCCACTGATGTGACTTTTCTTGAAGCCCTACAATAGAATTTCCCAATATTTATATTATATATATGCTTTCTTGTTTTCTAACACAAGAAAATCAAATACATATTAATGCTTTCTTGTTTTTCAAATAATATGCATGTGATGGTCCTATTCTGCTTGACCAGAAGACTTGGGTAAGTCTTGGTACTCTTCTACACTCTTGGTCATTAAATATGGTATGTACTGGTACTATTGTGTTGTGTGGTGTTAATACACTCTTGGTCTGCCGATACTCTTTATTTTATTTATTTAAAAATAAAAATGGCCTACCAATTCGTATCACAAAAATTAATGCACTGTGATATTCCTAATATATTAGTCTGTAAATGTAGATTAAAATTAAACCTTCCCTCTATGGTTTGAAATTTAAATTAGATTAGATAAGAACAACACATTATTGTATGAAAGACATGAATCTAGTTTATATATATGTTTTATTATTTTAGTTATGATCCTAGTATTAAATTTAAAGTAGATCAAGTCTTAGTAAATAACGGACCTTTAAGATTTATGTATATAGTTCTTATTATTAGCGAACCAGAACATGATCTATACAAGTTATATTTGCAAAGATTTCCACAAAGAAGAAATGAGTTTGGGCTGTGTTACTTGTTTTCAAACATTATTAGCCCATCAAAAAATAGTATTGATTAAAATATTGACTTTGGAAGTCTTCCCAATGAAAGAGGTGATATCATTTTCAATTAGTTGTGTTTTCCTTTTCTATACACAGTCTTTCATAACGTGTTATTCTATATTAGAATAACTCTCATATAGTCGTAAAAAGTCTATGAATCAGCTTGGTGCAGTTCTACTGTAGGAAAGAGCAGCCGTAGCTGTGATATGGCAAAAAGTGGTTGCAGCTATAGGAAAAAGCTGCTGAGTAGTTGGTAAATTATAAATTTTAAAGTGTTATGACTTGGAAAAATTGTATCATGATGTCATATTTATTTTATTTTATTAAAATAAATTTACATGTTTAAATTAAATATGATTTTGATAAGACACTAATAAAGTGATCATAAACAAAAATATTATATTATAAAATAGAGTAATAATATGCACACACAAACATTATATACACATATATGGCAAATCACTTCAACCAATCATATTTAATGTGCATAATGTTTGTGTGCACTACAACAATTAATGTTAGTTGCGGCGTAGCTATTAGCGGCGGACTAAACCCGCCGCTATTATACAGACCATTAGCGGCGGACTAGGGGGTCCGCCGCTAATTATGTGTGATTATTTAAAAAATATATAATAATATGTATTAGCGACGGACTGCCCATTATTAGCAACGGGTAGTCTGCCGCTAATACTACATATGAAATGCTCGGGAAACAAAGGGTTATTTTTTTAAGTTTTATTAGCGGCGGATAATCACCTTTATTAGAGGCGGATTATCCGTCGCTAATAGTATTAGTGGCGGATAATCTCATTTATTAGCGGCGGAGTATCCGCTGCTAATACCATTATTAGCGGCGGGCTATAGTAATAGCGGCGGGACCCCGCCGCTAATACATTTACGGTTTAAAATTTCGCAGCCTAATTTCCTTCTTCTCTTCCCTTCTCTCTGTCAAAACCCTTCTCCATTTTCTTCACTGTTGAGAAAAAAACAACATTTCTGGATCTACATTTCACTCTAATCTCTGTTTGTAATGACCATACTATTTTTAAGACCTTGGACCATTATATCTACTATATATAGCTACTATTTTGGGAAAGGTACATAAGAAATAATATAACTTTATTAAATCCCAAAATATTGTATCAACTACATAATAATAGAAAATATGGCATGGGTACCCAATGTTTAAAACATAAAACATAATTTTAAACTAAAGAAAATTATTTACAAAACTAAATGCGGAAAAAACATGATTTAAAAGACTAAAAAATAAATAACTTCATCCTCGATCGACACGCAGTCCACACATTCCATCCATCCTCAACACACAAGCCAAGCTACCAAGAATCCTTCCACCTTCCATATTCATTTTCCTGCATCACACTAAAAATAAAGGAATGAGCCTAGTGCCCAGCAAGGAAAACCTACTAAAAACATACATCATATATCATAAGCATAAAACTACATCAAAAACATAAACTATAAAACATATGACTATAAAAATATATACCATATATCATAAGCATACACTATAAAACATATGGCTATAAGAACATATACCATATAGGACTACAATATTAATGGCCATTAACTCATTAACATGGCATGTGATAAACCATCGAGGTCCCCTGTCTAATATCTGAGGTAGGTTAGATCACATGGTAGTATATGATAACCCATCTAGGTCCCCTGTCTAATATCTGAGGTAGGGTAAACCATAACTCTAAACCATGAAAATGATAAAATAATCTTGGGGCTTGCTATCTAAGCAAGTCATATGCCCAAGCGACTATAAACATATTATACATATACATATTATAACATAAACATAAACATAACATATCATACAAACATACAAGATCTATCCTATTTTCCTTACCAAAATACCAGGATGATGAGAACAAAGTCGGGATTTCGAAACACTCCTAAAAACCATTAATAGAGAGGTGAGTTTTCTAAAAGAAAGAGATGAAGAGGAATGAACTAAACCATCGAGAAATCTCAAGTTCGAAGAACTTAGATGCCTAACCAAGAATAGAGAAGATTGGGTTAGGAATTGAGTAGAGAAAAACTATAGGAACTAATGAAACAATACAGAAAAGGAACTAAGAATAGGAATACCTTTGAAATTGCTATGACCGAACTACACCTCGAAACCGAAATACACTCTATGATCCTTACTTCCTAAGTGTCTAATAAGCTTAGAATGACAAAGCTTATAACCCCAACCCAAGTGTTTATCACTCTATAGTCTCACTAGCACCTAGAAGGCTCTCATTAATGCTTGAAGAATGAATGAAAATGTTTGGTGCTAGGTCCTATTTATAGAGTTCTAGGAATAAAAATCTTCTAATTATAATCCAAATTTAAATTTAAATTTAAAATAGAATCCTAAGTAATAAAAATCTTCTCATTATAATCCAAATTTAAATTTAAATTTAAAATAGAATCCTAAGGAATAAAAATCTTCTAATTATAATCCAAATTTAAATTTAAATTTAAAATAGAATCCTAACTTCTAACTTTCTAAATCCCGTAACTCTAAACTAACCTACAGTAAAATCAACATATCTGGAGCTGTAGGACTCCGATTTAGAATATCTTTATACCGTTAGAAACCTAATTAAATTATCTAAAACTTTTTGGAAATACTATTTTTGTAAATTCATAACATAGCTAGGTCAAAAATAGGTTGGAAGTTACAGTACCCTAAAGTTACGAAAAAAAAAATCTATTTAATTATCTAAATAACAACCTAATCCACAAATAAATAAAATTGTGAGTCTAAATATCTAAATAAATATCATGCTCCTAACAAATTCTGGTGAAGACTAAGTCTTATATTTCCCTTATTAAAATAATGATTCCTTAATAATCATGCATATGACAAGTGTCATAATCCTATTGGCTCTATCTAAACCTTAGGTTTATAATAATCATCATATTAATAACCAACAATATTAATCAAACCGTATGTTATAATTAATATTCTTAAACTATAGGTTAAACTTATAAAATCCATAACTATTGCTAGGAGTTTCCAACTAAATCCCGGCTTGAACCAAAATCCACAGTAATGAACATACTATAACTAATACTAGCTATTACTACTACTACTACTACTACTATCTAACTAGCTAAGTAAATTCCGGAACTCTACATTGTTCTCTCAGCCCGGCCACACCGTAGGGAGGCCCTCCGCCAGTCGATCTCTCTCGCGCACGCTCGCCAGTATTCTCTCGTCCAGCTTTGGTTCTGGTAACATTTGCTACACAATTTGGTATGGGAAATTTGAGTTTATGTGTTCTTGTGCTGGATTATATATACAAACTGCTTTAGTACCTTTTGGAAACGGTGGAAATAAAACGCCCTACCACTAAATTTTAACTAACTTTACATAATATTCTTTAAAATAATGGTTTTTTAATTTATAATTATCCATAAGTATATATATGATTTCCGGAATGGATTATTATTTCTACTCACACCAAAATTTTCTACTCAAGATTTCTGGTGCCATTGTCTCAGGGCTTTCTCCTTGAATCTTCATGTATTGAGTTCACCTCGTTTAAGGCCTTTCAATTCTAGGTTAGACTCTACCATTTGCCTTAGAGTCTCTTCTCTTCGGCTGCTATATATATACATATATTTTTATATATATATCACTCTACTAATTGCATATTGATTTTGGGTTTTTCTTTTCTTAACAGCACTTTGATTCGAGCTCAACTTCTTCCTCTCTAATCCTGAATCTTCTCCTCTTTCTCTCTCAGTAAGTTTTTTTAATTCTTCGTTGAGAAGTACTCTAATTTTGCTCTGGTTTAGTTTATGTTTATTTTAGCTTATCATTTTGGAAACTGCTTTAGTGTTCGTGGAAAGATTCAATCTCTGACTGGGCTATTCTCCAATCATTTTCTTTTGGTATCTGTTTACTTTTCAAAATTTTCAACTGTATTGATTTTCTTTACGAACTTTTGTGACGATATAGCTATGTGTTTGAATTGGGCTGATTCGATTTTGTTAGTTTTGTTCATTTTTAGGGTTTGATTTCCATTTTTCTTTTGTTATTTTGGGATTTTTTTTTAATGATGACATAGATATTCGAGTGGTGAGATGATATTTTTGTGAACTGTTTGCATTGTATATTTGAACAATATTTAACTTGGTGGAATTGGGCTGTGAAATTTTGGGATCTTGAAGAACATGTTATAAAGTTTGTACATAATTGTGTACTTGTATATATGGTTGTGTGATTTTGTTCTCTCTCTGCTTTTAGTGGAGTGAATCGACCAATTTTTTTATGGATTAAGAAGTGTTTATTTATGCTCAGTTATACTATATTTTACTGGGTTTATTTTTTTTTTCCATAATTCAATATGCAAATATTGTTTTTGGTAGTTTATTGCTGAAGTATAGAGCTACTCTAGATTTCCTAGCCCTAAACCCTGTCTCGATATTCAGGTATGAGAAAACTTTGGTAGATTTTATAGTATGGTGAGAAAGTTGTAGATTTTATGATTTGATTAAGTTTTTTTGAATCAATTGAATTGGTGGTTTTTTATTTATTAGTTTATAATTAAAAAAAAATATTAGTATGTTGCTTTATGTTATACCCAGATTTCGAGCTATGTTAAATATGACCTCGAAAGTTGGATTCACAAACAAGTGGACTCATAAGGTTGGAAGTATGCTCCAGGATTAAATATCGAGCCTGCAGGACATAGACGACCTCGAATATGGTGACCTCGGAGTGTTCATGATCTCGAAAGGTGGCTCCGGAGACACATTCACCTTCAGGGATGACCTCGGATCAGGGGTCCCGAGCTCGACGCACATACGATCTCGAAAGCCATGTGACCTCGGGAGATGTCTCTAGCTCGAAAGATGACGGGAAACCTGGGAAACTAAAGCCTTAGAGATACATGATAACCACCTTGAATATCTATAAGTGTTGTAAATACGAGATGTAATCCTCATTTATTACTGTAAATCCCCTAGAATCGTGGGATATTATTTGGTCAGTTATACGTCCCCTGGTCTTCAGGGGACGTTTCCGTTTATATCTGATTATAGGCATTTAAAGCCATTAATTTTATTCACAAAAAGAGTAACTACCCAAAATATGTGGGATAGTATTCTTCGATCTTCTCTATAAATAGAGAGGCCATGCACCATTGTAAGGGACCGAAATTCTGAACCTTGAGAGAAAACTCTGAAGAATTCATGCTGAAGAATTTTCAGAGATAATCTTGAGTTCAATAACAGAGACTCGTGGACTAGGCAGATTTAACTGCTGAACCACGTAAAAATCGTGTGTTTGTATTGTCTTAATTCAATTGGCCATTATCAGTTATTGTTTATGTGCTCTTCTTTCACTGTTTGACGAAAAACGGCGTCAACACTTTATGTTTTTTGTGAAATTTAATTAAGTAAAATAGTTTTTTTTTTTGTTATATGTTATGTCATCATAATGAGAATTGTAATGAATATTATATAATTTAGTTAATTAGTATTATTATAATTAATTCAAAATTATTAAAAAATTAATTAGTAGTTAATTAGAAGTTAATTTATTTTCTCTGTCCCGGTACGCTTGTGATTGATGGTTGTTGACTACAACCATTAGTTACAGGGATATTGGCATAGAAATGATAAGTTCAAAATATTATTAATAAAATAATGAATGATAAAGATTAATAAAATTTATCTAATTATTTAAAAAAAAAATTAGCCTTAAAGTCAAATAATAATTAATTTGTAAAATTATTATTATTATTACAAATTAAAAAATTATGAATAAATAATAATTTATTTTTAATTATTTTTTATTAATTTAATTAATAAAATAATAAAAAATAATTAAATAGCTATAAATTACATAAATATAGAAATTGATAATTATATTTCATAAAAGTATAAAAAATTAAGAATAAATAATAATTTATTTTTTGATTAATTTTTTAATAATTTAATTAATTAAATAATAAAATTTTTATATAATATTATCTAATTAAATAATTTAATTTAATTTTTTTATTGAATAACATTGTTTAATATAGATTACATGAATATAAAAATTGATAATTATATTTAATAAAATTTAAAAAAATTATGAATAAATAATAATTTATTTTTTATTAATTTTATTTATTAAATAATAAAAGTTTGATATAATATTATCTAATTAAATTATATAATTTAATTTTTTTATTGAATAACATTATCTAATATTAAATAGTTATAAATCACATGAATATAGAAATTGATAATTATATTTAATAAAAGTATAAAAAATTAAGAATATATAATTATATAAATAATAATTTATTTTTTGATTAATTTTTAATAATTTAATTAATTAAATAATAAAAGTTTGATATAATATTATCTAATTAAATAATTTAATTTAATTTTTTTATTGAATAACATTGTTTAATATAAATTACATGAATATAAAAATTGATAATTATATTTAATAAAATTTAAAAAAATTATGAATAAATAATAATTTATTTTTAATTATTTTTTATTAATTTAATTAATTAAATAATAAAAGTTTGATATAATATTATCTAATTAAATTATGAATATAGAAATTGATAATTATATTTAAAAATTATGAATAAATAATAAATTAGTTTAGGAAAAAAAATTAATTTATTTATAAATAACATTATCTAATAAAACATCATAAAATAGCATAAGATATTATAATAGTGCATAAGATTTCAAAAATGATAACAAATCTCCTTTGTTATACATTTCTATTCACATTACTAAAACTCACACTCTTATAACACTTTAGATGGCGATTGACAAGACTTGGACAGCATTGAGAAATCGTGGTTGTCAAGAATATTGGAATGGTCTGCAAGCTTTTTTTAGGATGGCGTCGGAACATAAAGATTCTGATGGAAGAATTAGGTGCCCGTGTGTGAGATGCAATAATAATAGATTTGAATCTTTAGATGTAGTTTGGGCACACATATTCGATAGGGGTTTTCATCAAGCTTATGATAAGAGGATTTTTCATGGTGAGGTGGAAGAAATTGTTGCTGATGAGGTGGTTGATGAGAATGAAGACGATGAGATGATTCACGTTGTGGAAGACTTCCTTTTACCGACAGCAGAGGAAGTAGAAAGGGATCCCGGTGGGAGTCAGTATTATGATGAGTTATTTGAGGAGATTGAAGAAGAGTTGTATCCTATATGTGATTGGATTTCATCCCTGAACTTTTTAGCAAAGTTATTGCATCTAAAAGTTAGAGGGAAGATGCCTAACAACATATTTGATGAATTGCTGAAGTTGTTAAAGCTTGCATTTCCTAAGGAAAACAAAATCCCCGGATCGTACTACGAGGCAAAAAAGAGATTGAAAAAATTAGGGTTGGGATACGAGTCCATTCATGTGTGTCAATATGATTGCTGCTTATTTTACAATGAGCATGCATCTAAAGAGTCATGTCCAGTATGCGGAAGTAGTAGATGGATTACTTCCGAAATGACGAAAGGAAAAAAAGTGTTACACAAGGTGATGCGTTACTTTCCGTTGACCCCTCGAATGAAAACATTATACAGTTCAAGGATTACAGCAAAACACATGATATGGCATCACGCCAGGAAATCAAAGATGAAGGGGTGATGCGACACCCGGTGGACGGCTCTGCGTGGAAGGACTTTGATGCCAAGCATCCTGATTTTTCAAGGGATCCTAGAAATGTTCGTCTGGGCTTAGTTGCTGATGGATTTAATCCAGTTGGCAACATGAACCTTGCATACAGCATGTGGCCTGTGGTGTTGGCAAACTATAATCTGCCACCTTGGTTGTGCCTAAAAGACAATTATTTCATGTTGACCCTCCTGATTCCTGGGCCAAAATCACCCGGTAAGGACATGGATGTATTTCTGAGACCATTGGTGGATGAGTTGAAGGATCTGTGGGTTAACAGAGTTGATACAAGAGATAGTACGACCAACAGGATGTTCAAGATGCGGGCAGCCCTTTTGTGGACAGTGACCGATTTTCTAGCTCGCAGTAGTTTGTCTGGATGGAGTGGTCAGGGATATAAAGCTTGTCCTATGTGTAATGAGGACACAAATTCCATCCGAGTGATCGGTAAGACATCTTACGTTGGTCACAAAAGATTCTTGCCAAGTACTCATCAAATGAGAAGAGACAAAGAGTTCGATGGAGAAGTTGAGAGAAGATGTCCTCCGAGACAGTTTACTTGTGAGGATATACTAGAATAAGTTAATGCTCTTGCAGCGCAAGTTCCAGGAAAACATGTCCAGTTTGGGGGTGTGAAACGTAAGAGAGGAGTAGATGAAGGTAATTGGAGGAAAACAAGTATTTTTTACGAGCTTGAGTATTGGTGTACAAACAAATTAAAATACAATATAGATGTCATGCATGTTGAGAAGAATGTGTGTGATAGTCTCCTTAGCACCATCTTAGACAATGATAAATCTAAGGACACCACTAATGCCAGACATGATTTGAAAAAGATGGGTGTGAGAGAATCATTGTGGATTTATGAAGATGAAAATGGGAAGCTGATGAAGCCGCACGCTCCTTATGTGTTAACTCCGGTGCAGAGGCAACAGTTTTGTCAGTTTATAAAAGGAGTTAGATTTCCAGATGGCTTTTGTTCATATTTGAAGAAGAAAGTGTCCGAGAATTATACAACATTCTTGGGTTGAAGTCACACGATTGTCATGTGATAATGCAACGATTACTTTCTCTCGGTGTTCGCAAGTTTCTTCCAAAATCTATATCGACCACTATTGAAGAATTGTGCAATTTCTTCAGGCAAATATGTTCGAGGACTTTAAATGTTAAAGATACTGAGGAAGCACAAAATGATCTTATTAAGATATTTCGCAAGATGGAGTTGATTTTTCCTCCAGCTTTTTTTGACATAATGATTCATTTGGTATTACAATTGCCAGAAGAAGCAATATTGGGTGGCTTGGTATTTATGAGGTGGATGTATCCTTTTGAAAGTTACATGAAGAAACTAAAGAATTATGTGGGAAATAAAGCTCGCCCTGAAGGGTCGATCGCCGAAGGCTATGTTGCAGATGAGGCTTTGACCTTTTGTTCAATGTATTTCAAAGACATTGAAACAAGATTTAACCGTCTTGATCGAAATGAAGATGCAACTTATATCCCACGAAATCTTACAGTTTTCCAATCTCAATGTCGTCCACTCACAAAGGGAACTTTGAAGCCTCTTGATCATAATACTCATGAAATAGCTGAGTGGTTCATACTTGAGAATTCTCCTGAAATTGAGCCTTATTTAGAGTAAGTTTATTCTCTTATAAATTAGAACATGTGTGGTTATTATCATCTTTTTGTTATCAAGAATCGTAACACTATTCTAATTAACAGCGAACACCTACAAGAGATTAAACAAAAATACCCAGATGATGATCATGATCGTTTGCATAGGAAAATTTTTCATTCGTGGTTTCATAAAAAGGTAGCTTTGAACTTTGAACTTTAAACAGTGATTTTATTAATGATATATTTTGTGAATCTAATATCATTTTATGTATTTAGATACATGACTTGCACAAGCTTGGGTCTTTGGAAAATGGTGATGAACTGTTAGCTTTAGTATCTGGGTCAGATCTTTTGTCAACCTTTTACCAAGGTTGTATAGTCAATGGTGTTCGATTTATTGCACACGATCGAGACAAAAAGCGCACCACAAAGAATAGTGGAGTGTCTGTTGCCGGAACAGAAGGTTTTAATTATTACGGCACACTTGAAGAAGTAATGACACTTTCTTTCACTGGTGCATATTCAGTGGCATTATTTCGGTGCAAATGGTTTAATACAAATCCAAGAATGAAGAAAACAGTCATTGAAAATAATATCACCAGTATAAACGTCAATGGTGAATGGTACAAAGATGAGCCGTACATACTTGCTACTCAAGCTAAGCAAGTTTTCTATCTCGATGATTTACTTAGAGGTCGTGATTGGAAAGTTGTAGAAGATGTGAATCATCGACAGATTTGGGACATTAAGGACAATTCTGATGAGGTTAATGATGTTATTGATGTTGTACATGAAACAAGTTCGTTATATTTTGTGTTGACTGTGGACCTCGGAGAGTTGATTATGCAATCTGATCAACCTGCTGCAAATGTTGGAGCTGATGAAGAGGGTGATGACGAAGCTGATATGTCAGAACATGAGGAAGTTACAAATGCAGAGGATGAATTGTTAGTTGAGCTTTGTGAAAATGAAAATGTGTCTCTGATTACTGATGGAAATGATAGTGATTACTCTGTTTAGTTTTTTCTATTTGTGTAACAGAACTGTATATTTAAATATAATAAAGTTTTTTTTTGTAATTATAATATAATATAGTTGAGCTTTGTGAAGATGAAAATGTGTCTCCAATTACTGATGGAAATGATAGTGATTACTCTGTTTAGTTTTTTCTATTTGTGTAACAGAACTATATATTTAAATATAATAAAGTATTTTTTTTAATTATAATATAATATAGTTGAGCTTTGTGAAGATGAAAATGTGTCTCAGATTACTGATGGAAATGATAGTGATTACTCTGTTTAGTTTTTTCTATTTGTGTAACAAAACTATATATTTAAATATAATAAAGTTTTTTTTGTAATTATTATTATTATTATGAATTCAATGTGATATACTTCTATTTTAATGCTAATTACTAACTAATAAATTTTAAACTGAAGTATAATGTCAGCTGATATAGCTACTTATCACGGCGAAGATGGTGGGGGTCAAGACCCGCCAGATCCTTCTAGGGTACCATCATCTTGCGGGTCAGGTTAAATATTGCATATCAAAATTATTTTTAGAAATTATATTGTTAGATAAATATAATATCAATACTAATACTGATTATTGTTAATAAATTTTAAAGCCCAGCCGACGAGAAGAAAAGGTCGTGGCCTTGCTAGTAATAATGTTCTTGAAGAACGAAGGAAAAAAGCTGGGAAACCATTGGATCTAGAGCTTGATCCTATGACCAACAAAGTGGTTGGGCAGGAGGATCAAGCTTTTATTCACATGTTGGGCACTCTAGTTACCATTTTGTGTCCGGGGCATTATTTGGATTTTGTTGATGTACCTCAACAGTTTAAGGATCAAGTGCTTGATCGTATGAGGGTAAAAAAATTACAAATCTTCTACTTTTCATTATTTAATTCCATTATTTACAAAGTTATCTAATTTTTTTTTTCTTAATGCAGTATTACTATAATATAGACGGTCATCCACAACGTGAGCCAGTTCTGGCAATTGTCAACAAGGAGATGGGCGAAAGATATCGCGAGAGAAAGAACAATAGACATAGACACTTCAAAAATCATTATGCTGGACCAGAAGATTTGGAGAATGTCCTCTCTAAGAAATCTGACCATTGCACTAAGGATGCTTGGCAGAATATTTGTGAAATGTTTTTGAGCAAAATATTTTTGGCTCGTTCCGCTAAAAATCAAGCAAACAGAAAACAAATGAAGTATGTAACAACACAAGGCACAAAGTCGTTGGAAGCTAAGCATCACCAATATGTAAGTGAAGATGTTAATTTAATTTTATAAAATAACACATTCTGAAACATTTTGTTTACATTTGTATAGGAGAACCCAGATGCGCATGTTGTTGATACTTGGAGGGATGCTCATATGAGAAAATTGACAAAATATTTTGTCAATGAGGCAGCTCAACAAGATTATGTAAGTGAATAGTATTGTTTTCTTGTTTCTAATGTTTCTAATTTTTGTTCATAATGTTATCTTTATACAGGAAAAAATGGCGGCAGAGGTTCAGAGGTCACAACTTGAGAGGCAAAGTCAACAGCAGAGTGAGGCATCTCTAAATGTATCTGGCGTTGATTCGTCCCCGGTCGATCAATACGAGATACTAAGTAAAGTACTTGGGGAGAGATCTGACTACCAAAGAGAAGTGGGTTATAGGGCGAAAGGGAAGGTAAAAAAGGCATCCTCTAGCTCTACAGATCAAAGTCAGTCCCAATCAAATACTGCTGCTACGCCTAATGAAGATATGACTACTATGGCTCTGATGATGAAGGCAATTCATGAGACGTTTCAGTCTGTGGTACTTGAGCTTCCCAGTAAACTGTATGACCCAAGGTTTGACAGTTTTCTAGAGAGGTATTTGCCACTACAATCCAAAGGTGGTTCGTCTTCTCAGAGTAACACTGCCAATCCTAACCTTCATACACCGCCACAACAGCAGTACCAGCCGCCTTCACAGCAGCAGTACCGGCCTCCTTCACAGCATCCACCACAGCAGCTGTACCAGCCTCACCCAACGTATCTGCCACATGTGTCGTTGCAACAACCTCCTCAGTATCAAAACCAATACATTTTTGGACGCTCTTCCCAGTCTCCTCCACTACATTTCAGCTTTACCGATTTTCAAGGAGGATCGATGCAGCCTCCGCTACCTAATGTTAGATATGGGGATGTTGGAGGTTTGTCGCAGCAACCATATGTGAGATATGGTGAGTTTGGGGGCGGGTCGCAGCCACAGCCTCAAGATCAGTTTGGGGGCCTCACGCTCGGATGATCATCACATCCACCTTATATTCCTTCACCGCCACAGTCACAGCCACAGCCATCACCCTCACCGCCACAGCCATCGCCACCGCCACAGTCGTCGTCCTCACAACCAAACCAAAATGTTGAAGATGAGGACAATTTCAATATTAATCTTAATGATTTTACTTAGTTACTATTTTATGTATTTGGACTGAATTAATATTGTATTTATTTTTAATGACAATAGCGATATTTATTAGGTTGATAAATATTAAAACTATTCACATTAATTTTAATATTAGTTATATTTAAATTAATTAAATGTTTATTTTTGTTAAATTATATTATGAATTATTTTTAAAAATAATTAAATTTACTAAATATTAATTTATTTCAAATAAATTTTAAAAAATATTATAAAAACAATATTAGCGGCGGACTCCGCGGTTAATGATAATGCCTCTGACAAAGGTATTAGCGGCGGGCTCCGCTGCTAATATCCGCCGCTAATATTACATTATTAGCGGAGGGTGTGTCAGTCCGCTGCTAATAACGAGTATTAGCGACAAACATTTAGGCGGGGGTTATTAGCGGCGGAGTCCCGCTGCTAATAACAATTAGCGGCGGAGGCCCCCGCCGCTAATGTATGAATTTTTTGTAGTGGTGTAATTTGTGTGTGTACATATCATTACTCTATAAAATATTATTATTGTGTATGGAAGACTTCTCAATGGTTACTCCCCATAGATGGGTACTAACAATTATGATGATGTGGTAACATATTGACTTGATATAGCAAGTCACCAATAGGTAAATATTTTTTTTCTACATTAATTTCAAATTTTCATATATAATGGTTAAATAAGATTTTTTTTAATTCTTTAATTTAATAAATATATAACCGCCATGTAATCAGGTAGCCTTTCCATAAATTAAAAAACAAATCCAAATTTATTTTTGGAAATATTAATTAACAACTATAAATATAAACCATTGATCTTAATCTAATAGTTAATATTAAGGTAATCATCCATATGTAGTAACCATTAAGAGTGTCCCCTATTGTGTATATATATATTATAATTAGTTCATGTACCTAAGGTTCTAATTATAATGGTCGTGGATTATAATATAGTCATTGATATAATCACAAATACGCAAAAAACTTAAGTTATCTCAAAACTCTCACTTTCTATATCTACAATTAATTATTTTCCTTTTTTTTTTTCCTAAAGCATGACATTGATATGCTTTTAATAACTTATAACTTAAAAATAGTATGAGACGGAAAAATAATGTAATAGAAACTCCATATGAAAGTGGTTTTTTAATTTAAAATTACTAAAATAAAAAATATCTAATAAACATAGCTTATAAAAATATTTTTTGAACAAAAAATAATATTTAAGAATTAAATATTGTTTATTTCATTATCATATTAACTTATTTCAAATATTTTTATTTTGAGTAATATATAATAAATAAGCTTATTGCAAAAAAAATTCAAAATGATATTTTTAGAAAAAGCTAAAAGTTGGGTTTTGCCAACTTTAGCTTCTAACTGTAGCTTCTATACAAAATTTTCAATAAGCTATTTTCTGACACCTAAGTCTCATAACCAACCTAGCCTTTCCTGAAGGTTTCACTCGTGCATCGCTAGCCACGATCCAGAGAAACAACAAGGGGACCCACGGTCTCATAATCATGGGAAAGTGGACACGTATCTCCACTCCCAATGATCGTGTACCAAACCACGATCCCCACTCTTACTGATCATGTAACAGCCACTGGGTACTATAAATAAAGGACCCAGGGCTTCATTTCATGGGTTCTTTTTCGAGACTTTTTGGATCAATCTTTTAGGACGAACTTGTGATGAGTGAACGCCGAGTTTATATTTATAATTGTCCATCGAGCAATTTAATACTAAAAACTAACTGGATTAGGTTATTACTGTTCATAAGAACGGGGATGAACCACTATAAATTCTTGTGTATTTTGTTATAAGATATTAGTACTCTGCCGTATATTTTCATTTGTATCGTTCAAAAGGTGTCGTATATCATACATACGACCGTTGGCCAATTTCATAGGTCAACATTTTGGTGCTTTCATTGTGAGTACGAAATCAAGAAACACACTTTCATCAGTTTTTACGATGCCTCCAAAATCCAGTCAGACGAAGAAGACGGTTCCTAGGGATTCAACCTCTCAGGATCCCATCGATTCCATGAACGAACCTCAGGTAGAGGTTGAAGATCAATCTGAAGCAGAGAATCCACAAGATGCTCCCCAGGAGGAGATGGCTCAATTTCTGGCGAGGTAGGAGGTCTTTGCTGTAGACATTGCCCTCCAGAAGGCAGTTATGGAACAACAATGGCAGGAGATTGATGAGCAGGTCTAGAGGATGACCCAGAGGGAGCGAGAAGCTAACTGGAGACACCAGGAGGCAGTTGTGGCTCTAGAGCCGGCTACCCAGTTAGCCCGACTAACGCTGAAGTTGTTGCTCAGGCGATGAGGGAGACGATAGCCAAGGCAGCAGAAATGCGAGATAGTAGCAACAGAGAGTCCCAAGGGAGGAGTCGAACCCCAAGGACGCTCTCAGAGCCACTTTCCCGAAGACAGGATGAGGAGGTGCAGTCCAAGACTGCCTCCTCCATGACTAAAAACAACAATACTTCCTCCCAAAGTAAAAGTGTTACCATCCCGAAGGCCCCCTTCCAGGGGGACAAGCGAAATGGCACAGGAGAGGAAGGACAGACATGTGAAAGACATGACAGATACGAGAATGGTCGATCAAAGTCTTAAAGTCACAGAGGAGGGGCTCGGGGGCAGGATTGCACCGACAAGAACAAGGCAGACCTACCACCTTTATATCCCCAGTCTCGCAAGGGAAAGGAACTGATAAACAACATCAATATCGTGTTCGATAGGCTCGGGAAAGATGCACAACCTCAAGATCTGAGGTATATCATCAACAGGACAACCAGCACTCAGGAGGAGGTACTGGGGACTTCTACCCCACCTGGAGTAGCGATCCCACAAGCAGTGCAGGTCTAGATAGATGCACTCACCACAGCAGTTCAGGGACTGACAAAGAATCCTTCTGATATTGAGCTAGCTCATAGGAGTGGGAGTCCTTTCAGTGCCAAGATCCAAGCTGCTCAACCATCACTAAAGTACAAGACCCTGAAGCTTCCAACGTACACTGGGAAGGAGGACCCAATGTGACTCATTGGAAAGTTCGAAGACTAGATGGCGTTACTCGGTGTGGAGCACGACTATAGGTGTAGGGTATTCCATACAACTATCTCTGACTCTACTCAAGAATGGTATTGGAAGTTCAAACCTGGATCCATCACTTCCTAGGAGCAATTAAAGAAGGAATTTTGCAAAGTCTTGAGTGTCGGACGGATTCAACCAGCTTATGCCAATCAGGTAGCTGACATCAAGCAAGGGAATGATGAATCCTTAAAGGACTACATCCAGAGATTCATGAGAGAAGCAACCAAGCATCCACGGTAGGAGATGAAGGGAAGTTCGTTTCCATCTCCGCAGGAATCATTTATCATAGTCCCTTGTGGGATAGCATCCACAAGAACCCCATCAACACCTTGCAGGAGTTCCTAGACCGAGCAGACAAATACATGAAGCTAGATGACGCTATCATGAAGGAAGAGAAAGGCATAAACCATCTAACCACTACCAAGACAAGCAAGAACATCACAAACCCTCAAGGCAGCAATGGGGGCAATGGTAAGAAGAGGAGTACCTCAGGGGCCGAGTAGAATGGAGAAAAAAAGGCAAAGTCAACACCGACCGACAATCAACCTAAACACCAACCCTACCAGCCCAGGTTCACTAACTATAATGTCCTGACTGCAACAAGGGTTGAGACTTATTATTTTTAAATAATTATTATGGTAAAATATCTCAAAAATATCCTATTTTAATTTTTTTAATTATTTATTTTATTTTATTTAATTTTAAGTGTTTACAAACTACTATTAAATATAAGAATATTTTCTAAAATATAAAAATACTCCGTTAAAATTAATAATAAAAAATAAAAAACTGTTAAAACAAATAATTTCCGTTATATACACTTACTATATAGAAGAGAGATATATGTATATATATTGTCGATCGCTTTATAAAGTAGACATCATATCCAAGTCATTCGTGTACTATATAAATATAGGACAATTCTCCTATAGGGGCTTCACTTTATGCCCTACCGGTGGGGCTCTCAGTGTTCTCGACCTTTGAATAGTTTTTGGCACAATTTTTTTTATGACAGTGTATATTGTAGCTATTTAGAACATCGTCGCGATTTTAAAAAAATTCTGAATAATTTACAGTACCGAAAACTAAGTTCAAACATGTTGCACGCATAACTATTCAAAATTATAAATGAATAGTAGTTCACTTTCATTGCCACCATTTTTTTCTCTTTCCCCATTTTGAAGATGTTTGAATAGTTCTTATATATAAACAAGAAATTTCTTAGAAAGATACTTCAATATATGGAAAGTCAACCACCACATATATATAGTTATATATATATATTATCGATCGCTTATTAAAGTAGACATCAAACACA
Organism: Humulus lupulus; assembly: GCF_963169125.1. Classification (NCBI taxonomy): domain Eukaryota; kingdom Viridiplantae; phylum Streptophyta; class Magnoliopsida; order Rosales; family Cannabaceae; genus Humulus; species Humulus lupulus. The sequence goes on from NC_084798.1 coordinate 8,202,621, forward strand.
AGTCATTCGTGTACTATATAAATATATATATATATTTTTTGAAGAAAAATTAATTCTAGACGAAAAGTCTTTGTTGAGACTTTATGTATTGAACTATGCTTCGTTTTGAGTTATAAATGGGAGACTTTGTTGGTCTAGATATCCACACATCGATTTTGATTACGTAAATTCGTTAAATAGTTCATATATATAAATATAATTGGAGAATATAAGAATTATTGTTACATTGATAAATGAATAAATAAATGTTCACATCACATTTATAAATGAACAATATTGACTATCGTATTAGTCACTTTTCCTTGTCTTCTTTCCCATGGAATACTCTGCTAGGTTAAAGACCCTTTAGTCACCCCACTTGTTGTTCTAATACTCTTGAAGTCATGAGAAAAGTCTCTCTCTCACACGTCGACAGTTGACAGTACGCTAAGATTTGAATAGTTTTACTTCAAAATAATGCTGCCCTAGCTAATTGATTCTCATATTATTATTATCATTAATATTCATAATTTTTCTATTAAATATATTGTAATATATGTTAAAGAGTATTATCTTTTTTGAGTTACAAATGGTTGAGAAATTGTTGGTCTATGTCGGCCCTTATGCTTTACGTAATTCAGTAAATTTATGAATTATATGTCTGAAGAACAATTTGTTTATAATTTAATTAAACATTTAATATGTATATAAGTTTATATGATTAATGAATTATAAATATCATTAATAAAATGTTCTCTACAATCAATGTATGGGACGACTATATATATATATATATATCTCTTTTATATAAAAAGTATGTACACAATGAAAATTCTTGATTTTAACGATTTTTTATTTATTTATTTTCATTAACTTTAACCGGATATTCTTATATTTAAATGTAGATTGTAAACATGATCCTTAAACTTAAATAAAATTAAATAAATAAATAATTACACAAATAAAAAATGATATTTTTGAGATATTTTACAATGATAATTATTTAAAAATAATAAAACCATATATTTTATAACTTAAATAAAATTTAATTACCAAATTCAAAATCTAGAACAAACATAAACTTAAACAAAAATAAATAAATTAATTAATTAAAATATGATATTTTTAAGATATTTTATGATAATTTAAATAATTAAATCATATTTATTTAAAAATTATAATGGCATACATATCCTTTTTTTTAGCTTATAAATTTGTGTGATAGTTTATTTTTTATCAAGTTATTGAAGCTCTTTTTTTCATCAAAAAAAATTGTCAGATATATTAGAAACTAAAAATATAGTTGATGCATTTATATTATTGTCTACACTATGACTTTTTCAATTCTTATTTTTTTTTCTATTATTAATTTCCTTTTAAACATTATTGTAGTTTATATATATGTCATGTAGCTATGTAAATATATATCTATGTCAACGTTGTGTTTAGATGTCATATATGTAAAGATTATTGATATAAATATTTATATATACTATATAACTATAATTAATTTTATTTTATTAAAATTATAGACATTGTTTACAACTTTAAAACTAAGCAAATGTGAAGTTTAAGTTTCATTAAATTTTATTTAGTTATAAAACATATGATTTTATTATTTTTAAATAATTATCATTGTAAAATATCTTAAAAAAATAGCTTATTTTATTTTATTTAATTGTTTGTTTATATAATTTTATCTAAGTTTAAGTCATGTTTACAATCTACCGTTAAATATAAGAATATTCAGTTAAAGTTTACGAAAAAAAATAAAAATTGTTAAAACCAAAAATTTCTGATATCTACACAAAATTTTTATATAGAAGAGATATTACTATCTCCATCAAAAGTGAATTGCAGACGCAATTAATTTGTGCAGAAATTTATTGGATTGGATGTTAGATGGTAGATGGTAAATTACACAAGAACTTAGATGAGAATCATCAAAATTTAATTTCTAGTTCGATTTAATATAGCGGATGAGAAAATAGTATCAAAATGTAGTATATTAAATTTAATTTGAAGATTGGCATTTTAAATTTATATTTTGATAATGTTACCTTAAAACACTTGTTCAAATAATATGACTCAAAATGTGTGGGGCGTCCTCCAAGCTCTTGTCACCTTCAAGCAGGGCCTTGTTGATCTAGCCTTCCAAGTCGATGATCTAACACACCTTCAAAAGCATGTCACGTTTCACAAACACTCTAAAGCGCGACATGCTCCATTCAGTTCGAGCCTTCTTCGAACTCTATTTTGATGTCTGTGTTTGAGACTGAACAAGTCCCCCTTCTTCGAAAATTTTTGTTTGCAGTTGTGACACAACATGCCCATCTGTTTGGCCTAATTGAGTTTGGTATGCAGCTGGTGTGGCTCATTTGTCCTGGCAGTTTGGGCCTCAGCTATCCCAATTGTTGGTATTAAATAAGAAAATTTCAAAATACACAGCGGAATGTATAGGGAATAGGATTTTAAAAAAAAATTATTAATACCAGCCAAGATCATACATATATAGATATGGCTGCAGTCAAAGAAGGCAAGACCACAAACTTCTCTATAACAAGACAAGGGTTCTTGAAATATAAAGGTTGGGTAGAGCTGTAAATACGGGCCGGGCTTTTGAGCACGGCACGAGCCCGGAAGGCACGAGCACGACACGGCACAAAAAAATATGGGCTTGGGCCAGGCACGACACGAAAAAATATGGGCTCGGGCCAGGCACGGGCACGACACGGGCTTAGCACGGCACGGCACGACAAGCCCGAAGGCACGACACGAAAGCACAACACGTAAGCACGAATATAAAAAGCCCGAAAGCACGGCACACAAAAAGCCCGAATTAAACTCAAATAAATAAAAAAATTATTATTATATCATCATTTTTTTATAGTATGTAAAAATATCATACTATTTTTATAGATTTTATTTCTTAAACTTTTTCTTGGTAAAGTTTTTAATGAGGCAATGTTTATTTTATTTTTATTTTTAAATTTGGAATTTTTATTGTGTTAATTAAGTAAATATACATATATATATATATATGTAAAAAGTAAAACAGGTAAAAAAGTGGGCTCAAATTAGGCCCAGATTTTGGCTAACTTGAGGTCCATTTTTAGGGCACGAAAAAAGCCCATTTTAAAAAATGGGCTGGCCCACTTTAGAAATATGGGCTGGCACGATCTGGGCCCTGTTCGGCCCGGCACGTGCCCCGTGTGGGCCGTGCTTGTGGGCCGTGCTGGGCCTATATATTTTTATGTGGGCTGGCCCGGCCCGGCCCACTTTCTTACACGGGCTGGCCCGGCCCGGCCCGAATTTACCGGAGGCACGAAAAATGTGGGCCGGGCCGGGCTGGGCGGCCCACATTTACAGCTCTAAGGTTGGGTATGCGTGTCGAATAACCATGAAATTAAGATGAATATTTTAGAAGATGCGTACACTACCCCATACTTTGTTCACCCTGGATCTACCAAGAAGACTCATGACCTTAAGGCACTATATTGGTGGCAGCCGGGAATGAAGAAAGATGTAGCAGAGTATGTGTCCAAATGTCTAATATGCTAGAAGTAAAGGCGGAACATCAGCAACCCACAAGCTTATTTGTAACGACCCAACTATTCTAGACTTTGGACCATTAATGACTACTATACTAATCTTAAGAAAATGTACATATGAAATAACCATAACTTTATTTAAAAACTGTAAAGTAAAGGTTAAATACATAAAAATTCATTTAGGATATGGGATCCCATTGTTTTGAAAACAAAACATAACTTAAATAAATTGGTTACAAAATTAAGTGCGGAAAAATAATACATAGAAATCATAACTAAAAGACTTAAAAACTTCATCCTCGAATCGAACGAACAATCCACCGATTCCATCCTGCCTCAATACACATCCTCAAGCTGCCAAGAATCTTTCCGCCGCCATGACTATTTTCTTGCACATATAAACATAAAGGAATGAGCCTAAAGCCCAGCAAGGAAAAACTACTAACCACATAAACATACACATAAAATCATATCATAACATATACTAAAAACATATCATAACATATACTATATAAGACTATACTAATAATGGCCATTATGACATGTGATAAACCATCTACGTCCCCTGTCTAATATTTGAGGTAGGGTAAATCATAACATAACATATAAAAACATAAACTTATCGTTCAGATAGAATAATTAAGAATGTGGCATTCGTCACATGTATGTTTATTAAGGATAGGATTTTAGATGAATAAATTTATCAAGGATCTCGTATTACTCAGTCAAAGTGGTTTAAACAACTTCAAGTGTGCTTAAAATGTGCAAAAACGTGTTTAATATATCAGCGTAAGCCGATATATCGCAGCTATAGGGGCTGATATATTGCCTATGTTGATATGGAAAATAAGTCGACTTTGCACGAGCGAAACCACGGAGCCTAGGGAATATGGGGCAGGTGATATATCGACTATAAGAGGCGATATATCGGCTCCACCAGCATATTTTGAAACTCCGTGGAATCCAAGCTAGTAACAACCGTCAACAACTTGGACTTACTCTAGAACGATTTTGACCATGTTCTGGGCATCTGTTGAGCAGAAAAATCCATTTTTATTCCTTTTAATGGGAGTTAGTTTCACTCCTTGAACTCTATAAATAGGAGCTTTCACTTAGCCATTTGCATCATCTTTCAAAAACTTTTCAGAGCCTCCAAGCTGCTAAATTCGTTCTAGAAAGAAACACTAGGGTTTTGGAGTTGGAAGCTTTCAAATCTAAGCTTTTATAAACACATGGGAAGTAAGCTGGAGTGTGATTTTGGTATTGAGGTGTAGATCAAAGTTCTAAGCTATCCAAGGTACTCTTAATCCTCAAGTTTAGTTCATTACGATTCCTCTTGTTCTTTTCTTTTACCTCAAATCCTAACTTGTTATAATGGATTTTGGTTAGGTGTTTGACTTTTTTGAAAGTTAAGGTTTTCGGTAAGTTCTTGTCTTGATGGTTTAGATATTCTTTTCATCTTCTTTTCTTTAGGAAACATATAGTTTTACTGTTTGGTTTTAGGAGTTTCCAATCGTGTACTTGTCTTCAATATACCCCAGTTTTGGTAAGGAAAATAAGTTAGATTTTATGTATGTATGTATGTATGTATGTATGTATGTTGTTTTTATGTCTTTTAGTCGCTTGGGAAAAATGGTTGCTTAGATAGCAAATAAGCAAATCCTGAGATTTTTATCATTATCGTAGATTATAGTTGTGTCTAAACCTACATCTAAATAGTAGTAAGATGACTATAGATGGTTTATATCACATACTACGGTAATGAGTTAATGACCATTAATATTTCCATCCATTTTTATGTTTTATGTTTTAATAGTTTTTCCTTATCGGGCATTAGGCTCATCAATTCCTTTTTATTTAGATGGTGCAGGTAAATGAACATGGAAGGCGGGACAGATCCTAGGTGACTTTGGCATGTGTATTGGGAGAAGACTAAAGGAATGGACCAATGGAATCGATTGAGAATGACGTTGACATTTGAGTCTTTTATTTATGTATTTATGATTTCCACATTTAGCATTTGAACATTTATAATAAATGTTTAATTTTCTTTATGATTTTATGTATAAACAATGAGATCCCATATTTTGGATTTTCTATAATAAAGTTATAGTATTTTATGTATATATCCAAAAGATAGTAGTATGTCTTAGTAGTTTTTAAAGGTCCGATGTCTTTAAGTTAGTCGGGTCTTTATAGATGGTGTATATTTTGTGCCAAATTTGGCCCAAAATATGTGTCAATGCCATATTTGGCCAACTTTTTACATTTGTACTCCAATGCATAAGGGGCAAACTTGCTAATAAAAAAAAAAGGCAATACAGTTATTAATGTTTATTAAAAATATACAACACAACTAATTTTTTATTAAAATATAAATTAAAAATTAAAAACATTTTTCAATTAATAAATCATATTATTGAGTGACAAATGTGTAATTAAAAAAGTGATATTTATTTTGTGTCATATTTGACCCATACTATATTTTGTGTTAAAATTGATACATTTTTTAGCATGTGCTAAATTTAGTACACATTTTAGACCTTCGAGTTCCATTTTATGATGATCGGCCAAAAAATGGCTATACACCACCTTTATAACACTCCATTAATGATGCTCTAACTTAGTAGCATGACTAAAATCGTTGGGACAAGGTCATCTTCCTTTTATCTGCATTTGGTAGTATTTATGGCCTACCACACAATACCTCACACAACACTAGGCCAAATGGCAAACAAAAGTAACACATATAAATTCGTTGTTGGCATATAAATTTGTTAAATAACTCTTATATAAATTTAATTGGATAAAGAAATATTACTACATGGAAACATAATATTTAGTTTAATTAGGTGTCGCATCATAAATAAATGCTCGAAATTATAAAAATTAATAATTGACTATCATCGTCACCACTTTTCTTTGTCTTCTTTCTCACGGAATAGTTTATATATATAAACAAGACATTAAAATTAAGAAATTTCATAGAACTAGCCTTGATAGTTTATGGAAAGTGATCATGTATGTTGTCGGTTTATAAAGTACACATCAAACGAAACAACACGTTATGACTATATTTGATTACTCTTAACTCTATTCAATTAATTCAAAGAAGAAATAAAATCTCTAAATTATAGTTGACTGTACATGGAAATGAATATGCATAAATTTTATTGGATTGAATGTTAGAGATGAAATATACTAAGATAAGATGAGAATTTTTAAATTTTAAATTCTAATTAGATTATTGTATTAAATGAGAATTTATAATGTTTCCATTTATGAGGGCTAAGGCTTATTTTAAAATTATGTTTATATATATTTAATTTCTATGATATATAATTTTTTTTTATGTAATTTTTGTATATGGGTACGTGTACTACCAGAAAACATGTTTCAAATAATACCAAAAAAGTATTATGAAATACATATCATAAAACGTTTTGATGTCTTAAGAAAAATAATGCCATCATATATCGTAGTAGTTGCATAACACTTTTTCATTGTTAAAGAGAAGTGTTATTACAGTGTTTCCTTTTTGTTGTTTATATGATAGTTTATACAACACTTTTTTTCCTTGCAATAAACAACGTAACTAAAAAAAACATCATTGAAGCCAAACAAAATAGTATAAATAAAATATTATTAATTACTTGAATTTACAATAATAGATTTAGTTTAGGCTTCCAAAATTAGGAAAATATTATCGTCACTGAATATGTGAAAAGTTAGGAAAATAATTTATTTGATTCCAAAGAAAACAATCTCATTATAACTACACATTCGAAAAACAATACTTCAATCATCACTGCTAATACAAAATTTTTCAAAACAACCTATGTATTATAAATACTAACCAAAACTCAAAGTTGAAATATGAACAAGAAAAAAAGCGATTGCATATGATCACATATATGATCTTGTTTAGAACCCAAAGTCCAAATTATTTCACCAATACAACTACTCATAATAATCTTTCTCCGCAACACTACATGGTATATAAATTATAAATCTAGTTAACCATGCATAATATTCCATTATTTTTCTAACTCTCTTATTTTGGAGAAAAAGGTTGTAGATGAGTTGAGTTGATACAGAGCTAGTTGAAATGACTCATACTTCCCGAATTGAAGTGCCCACAACAATTGATGGAGTTATCGAGATGAATTATCAACATCATTCATAAATAAATGTTCCAAATTATAAATGAATAGTAGTTCACTGTCATTGTCACCATTTTTTTTTCTCTTCCCCATTTTGAGGTTGTTTGAATAGTTCTTATTTATAAACAAGAAATTTCTTAGAAACATACTTCAATATAGAAAGTGAACCACCACACATATATACAGCAAAATATATATATATTTTTTGCACAAGCAACGTGCAATATATATATACTAGACACAAGCAATATATATATCTAGTTTTATATATATATATATACTAGATACAAACAATGTGCAACATTTTTTTGGTTTTATTTATAAAATTTATTAATTATTTTTATTAAATTTATATTAATGTCATATAAATTTTGAAATAAATATCCTATTTTAATTAAATAATTTATTTATTTTTGTTTAATTTTATGTTTGTTCTAATTTTTGAATTTGGGTGTGACAATAAGAGATTATTTATTATATTTTTAATATAATATTAAATATTATACGTGGATTTTAAATTTAAGTTTCTTCCTAGTTTTTTTGTAAAAGTAATTTGTTGCTAATTTACAATAGATTATATTATAGGTTTAATATGATATTATTCTAATAATTGAATTTAAGTTTAATTAAAATTTTATTTAACTTATAAAACGTATGATTTTATTATTTTTAAATAATTATCCTTGTAAAATATCTCTAAAATATCATATTTTAATTTGTTTAATTATATATTATTTAAAAATATTTATCATTGTAAAATATCTAAAAAATATCCTATTTTAATTTATTTAATTATTTATTATTTTTAAATAATTATTATGGTAGAATATCTCAAAAATATCATATTTTAATTTTTTTTTAATTATTTAATTATAGAGGGTGTTTGTTTTGAGTAGTTGAGTTGCCTTAGAAAGTGTAGAGGGACTTAGGATAAAAGTAATATAAAACTCATGTGTACAAAATGATTCACTTTGCCCTTAAAATACATGTGGGGCTCACACAAATTATTAACTTTGCCCCCTTAAAATTTGAACCAAACATAGGAAGGGATTTCGATTCTCATTCCCACATTTACTTTACCTCATACCAAACAACCCCTTGAGTGTTTACAAATTACTGTTAAATATAAGAATATTCTGTTAAAATTAACAATAAAAAAATAAAAAATTGTTAAAACTAAAAATTTCTCTTATCTATACACTTATTATAATAGAAGAGATATATGTATATATATTGTCTCTCTCTTTATAAAGTAGACATCAAATACAAGTCATTCGTGTACTATATAAATATATATATAGGACAATTCTTTTATAGGGGCTTCACTTTAAGCCCTACCGGTGGGGCTCTCAGTGTTCTCGACCTTTGAACAGTTTTCGGCGGATTTTTTTTTATGACTGTGTATATTGTGTTAGAATATTTTATATGGACTAACATAATTAAGTGTTGCTCACACAATGTCGGTATTAGCATGTAATGATAACTATATAATCGGTGATGCATGATATTACCATCGGGCCATAATGGGATGGACATAACGTACTAACATGCTCGGGGCCCATGGACACGCTCTAAAACGTCTTTGGTAAGTCCATTGGGCCAAGACAACTAATTCTCTCCCATTGGGCATGTAAGCCCAATTGGCCCATAATTCCTTATATAAAGGGTTGTGCTCTTGATTGATGATTAAGGTGGAATGAGTGTGGCTATGGTGTAGAGAGAATGATAGAGTAGTGTTCATTACTCCCAAGCTCTCCTTTTCTCTATATGTGTAGATCAAAGAAGTGTAATCAACATGATTATTAGAGATCAATGCGATAATTGGAGGTACGTATATTATTATATTAATGCCCTAAATAAAATGTTTGATCATGGAAATTCACGAGCATGATTTGATATTGATTATTGTTTATTTAGTGCTCATTGTGTATTAATTATAACAATTGGTATCAGAGCCAGGTCATTTGATTTTAGGGCTTATTAGAATAAATTTTTTTTCAAATCTGATTTACATAAAAAAAAAATCGATATTATATATTATTGGTAGATAAAATCAGATTGGAGGATGAGTATTGAGTTTATCAATATTTTAGATTGTATTTTCCGTTTCGTTTACGTTGAAAACACCCAAAACTCCAAGTTTTTTCAAAGCTTGTTAATGGCCGAAAATGGCTATTAGATCTACGGATTTCGGATGTTTATAAGTTTGAATGGGTACTGAAAATAGAAAGAGCATGAAAAATGGAGAAAAACCCCTCAAACGACATCAAAATCGGAGCTCTGGTGGCTAAAATCCAACGGGGTCAGAATTTGGGTTCGAAACGGGTCGAACAGACCTGCTGGAGGTTGAAGACAACCTCAAAACGACGTGTCGTCGTTTCACGTCGTTTTTCTGATTTAGTGTCGTTTTTGGTTTTTTTGTCATTTCCGAAGTGTTGTCGTTTTTTATGATTTATGTCGTTTTCTTACAAACTACATGTAGTTTGCTGAAAAACTACATGTCGTTTTTGGGCATTTTTCAGCAAAAAATAAAAAAATATAAATAAATAAACTTTTTTGGGCGCGTGGGGGCGCGTGAAGATTCCATTTTGGACCAAATTTTCACCATTTTGCTCCTTTTAATTTTTCTCATTTGATTGTGTGATTATATTTTGGGTTTGGTCAATTTAAATTGTTAATTGACGCATAATCACATAATTAATTTGAATTAATTTTTTTTCTCTCACAATTTTATTTTTTATTTATGTCATTGGATGAAGACATAATTATATTCATGCCATAAAAATTATTTGATAGATGATTGACATTTTTGATAATATAATTATGTTAATGAATAATTAATTGAGTGCTTATGTACTCACCTATCGTGAGTCTAAGCATGTCAATTTTTGTTATTCATAAAATTGTGAGAATTGTGATAAATTTATCGTTAATTAATTTAATCTCATACAAGGCCATTTTTTATTTGTTTATCATTCCATAATTTTGTTATATATATGCCTTTCGTGATTTTGATAATTTTTTTGTGAATTTCGTTGTTGTTATTATTATGAATTCTTTCGGGGCATATACTATGGAAAATGTGTAATAAGATATTGGTCATGGTTTGTGCATTTATTATAAAAATTATTGTCAATATTTAATTAATATTTTTGGTAATAAAATTTGCTAGAAATACAAAAATGCGCAATCGGCCTTATTAGATAATTATGAGATTAAAATTTTTCATTGAATGTGTTGTGCTTACCTGTTGTAAGTTTTCACATGTCAATTGTCAAAAATTGTGATTCATGTTAAATACTTTTCTCCCGTATCAATCACAATTAAAAACTAAGATCCATACATGCAATTTAGTCATCCTGTCTATGATTTTACTGTAAAGTAGGATGCTTAGATGGTGAAGGAAACACATTAGATGTCATGAACCATACAATCTTTTCTACCCTATCGGTAGTGGATTAGCTGAATTTGGTTATGATATTTAAAGTAGTTGTCCTTACCTGCGTAAGAGTCATATGTTTTGTTTGAACGACTCTAACATGACATGATCGTTTCCGTTGATAGATCATTGAGAAAGCTAAGAAAACGAGCAGATTGCATAATCCTTGTTTTCACATAGTGGCACTGCTCTACGATATTTTTTTTTTAGTATTAAGCAATCCTAAAACCTCTACCGCTTAGTTATCGGATGGGACTATAATATGTCTTGTCATATCGATCTCTCATTAGAAAATTGGACTAGGCCTCGAAATTGTTAAATCTTGAAATCATTTGAATTCAAAGATGCCAAGTTACTGCATGCTCAGTGGGAGTATTGCGATGGGTGTCAGTTGGTTTTAGTAAGGTATATATGTGTCGATCGATCCCCATTGACAAATTTTATGAGGGTGGAATAACTTAGGAATTTTTCTTGGGCATCTAAAGTGATATTCCTACATTTGCTACACAATGATGAGTTCAGGAGACTAGTACGTTGGTTTTGTGCCTTGAAATAGTTTCGATGGAACTAATGAATCAATTATTACAATACTTTTATGCTTAAGGATCAAGATAAGGCATAGATCATAAGTTGACAAGTTTTGGATCAATATTACAATGGATGTATGATTGTCATTGTCTATTTTGAAGAGATGATTGTGTTAATTGTGAATGTCTGTAAATATAGTGAATTCAAGATAATGGGTTAATGCAAATATACTCGATATCATATCGTTGTTGCTAGTAAAATTGAGGATAGCTAAGCTATATTTAGGCAACAATTTTGGATAGATTTAAGTCTGAAAAAAGTTTTCAGTATAGTGACTTTGATAACTTAGTTACAATTTTGGATGAGAAATGGAAAGAATAGAGGATATAAATTTTTTAACTTATTCAATCTCGGTACACATATTCATCACTAATGACTATCATAATTATTGATAATAGTTTTACAACCCAATTGTCCACAATGATTAATCTATAATGCATACAAATTTTGAGAGATATCGAGTATTTATCACTCTTTTGTTAAGATCTCTCATGCATTATTATCTTTAGCACAGTCTTCTCAAAGTTTTGACTCATCAAAGTTTGAAAGCTTTTATGTTTTAGAAAGCCTTATAGTGGAAAACACCTAAGGGATTAAACCATGCATGCATAATGATATGCAATCACTTTTTTATGTGTATTGTTTCTCGAAGTGACAAGGACACAACAAGACTGGTAGATAGTCTTAATTGTTGTACTCCATGCATCTTGGTTTGATGGTTGTTATTATATTTGAATGTCTCTCAGGTCAAATTATGTGTAGTATACATATCCTATCGATATGATATCATACATAATTTATTTGATTGTCTATTGCATGCTGGAGATTAATATGGTGTTTGTTGATTATATTGGTCCAAGTGGGAGAGATATTTGAATCTTGTATGGACTAATACAATCACAAACATAATTCCATATTCACAACCATGTTAGTTGTTTTTCGAAAGAGACAATGTGAGATAAGTCTTTCGCAGCAACACTCAAGATACTAAGACTCAATGGATCATATCGTTTTATTCTGAATTGCCTCATGAATGTTGTGATTGAATAAGAATTTACATCTAAGGCTATTTCAGAAGTTCTAATATTATGAGGCAATATAGGACATTGCATTTGGCAATCTTGGATTTTAATCATATGAGAGAAGATGAACATTTAAGAGTTTTATTGAGAATATCAAGTTTAATATGTATGGCTCTTCTAGCTATTATTTTTTATAAGTATATAAAGTTATCTATGTTGGAGTTTTAAGCTGGCATTAGACAAGGGTTAAAATTTTATTTAGGGAATAATTGGATTTATCCCTCATTTTTTTGCTTCCGCTATTATTATTGATGACCTACAATTGGCCAGATTATTGTAAGAAACTCCATTTGTGGACAAATAAAGATAAAGGATCGAGACAGTTTGATAAACCTGTGATTCCATACACGATATAAGTTTAATTACATATACCTCTAAATTTCTAATCGATAGTCATTGGTAGTTCTTAATCCTTATTTGGAAAATTGATATGGTTATTTCATGATTTCCAAGCTATGATCAAGCGTGAAAGTTTAGGCTTAATCCCATAATAATTGGGAGATTTTCTTGATGGTGGTTCATTTTAAGAATAAGTTGTTTGATGGTTAAAGTAAGGTGAATTAAAGCCTATAGCTAGTCTCCACTATAACAATGAATTTGTTCATTACTATTATTGAGTTGTAAAGTGGTGACTATTTGTAAATCAATATATAAGGATGCAAGAACTAAATTCTTGTTTAAAGGACACCCGAGTTCAATGCATTAAATCCATTTTGAGGCAGGACATCAAGACAGTGATTACTGTAATTCTCAAAATAGTCAATTCGAAACATTATCGTTAGTCAACACTATATGAGAGATCAGTGGGAGCAATGATATGTTTACATTGTCACTTGATATAGTACATTGCTCATATCTTATGATTTTGATCTATTTTGGAGACAAATTAAGCCGTTATTTGATAATATCTGTCAGATGAAGAATTCTTGATAAACCTTGTATGGTCTAAAAATTTAGATTCTTCGTGATGAGATCAACGGTAGACTGAATTGTCTCATAGTTTGCATTGACTAACTATTGTAGTGATTAATGTTTCGATTTCATTGAGAATCTTTAAATAGTCTAAACTGTGATGTGTTATGAACGGCCTAAAGTCCATGATATTAGTAATGACGAGAGATCAAGTTTGAGATTATCTCACATATATGCTTATTGAAGGCAGCCTAGGGCTTACTCAAGTATACACATTCCTATTGTGATATCTGTTACAGGCATGCTGGATTGGTACTTGAGTTGTCATCCTTATGGTACCAAGGATGTGTTAGCAATCGACAAACCAACATTGTGACATATAGTAGTTGGTTTTAGTGATATCGATTGGAAAGGCTGCATGGATGATTAAATCCACATATAAGCATTCATGATTCTAGGAGGAGCTATTTTGTAATTAAATGTCATATGAACACCTACAACTTCCTCTCTCATACAAAGTGAGTATAATGGTAAGGGAAGTTATATGTGATTAGGTGTTGCATGGACATTGATTGTACATTACAATTGTGATATTCCGTTTCAGTGTTAGGAGTAGTTAACTCTATTGTGAACTTACTGAACTTATGTGATAAATATCGCAATGATATCTATCTCTCAGAACTTGGGGAGTAATATTGCTCCATTAATGATGATGACGTTCCATATGTAGTGAGAAAGTTGTGGAGTCCTTTATTAGTATCATAACACGCACTTACAAACAACATGCTAATGACTACACTGACACGAGTTACCTGAACGTATGTACTAAGAAGTCATTTCTTGTTTGGATTGTTGGGAGCCAAAGATGTATTTGATCAGTGGGAGTCATTGTTTTTCATGTATGATCGACATGTTAAGGATTGCTATTGGTTGTTGAATATATGCATATTCTGGATAACTCTTTGATGTTGTGTGTACACACTTGTTGATGCAAGACAGTGGCTTAGTCTCGGTGCTATGTTCGAATGGATCCAGATCAGTAGTTATCATCATGTTTTATGAATCTCAGATGTCTCATTATGTATTATATTTGTGTCCTGTCGATACAATATGGTGCATAATTAGTTTATAGACATTATTGTTTCTTGAGATTTCTGTGTATTGATACTGTTGCTTAGTGAGCACATATTGGTGTAATTATGTAGTCCAAGTGGGAGAATGTTAGAATATTTTATATGGACTAACATAATTAAGTGTTGCTCACACAGTGTCGGTATTAGCATGTAATGATAACTATATAATCGGTAATGCATGATATTACCATCGGGCCATAATGGGATGGACATAATGTACTAACATGCTCGGGGCCCATGGACACACTCTAAAACGTCTTTGGTCAGCCCATTGGGCCAAGACAACTAATTCTCTCCCATTGGGCATGTAAGCCCAATTGGCCCATAATTCCTTATCTAAAGGGTTGTGCTCTTGATTGATGATTAAGGTGGAATGAGTGTGGCTATGATGTAGAGAGAATGATAGAGTAGTGTTCATTACTCCCAAGCTCTCCTTTTCTCTATATGTGTAGATCAAAAAAGTGTAATCAACATGATTATTAAAGATCAATTCGATAATTGGAGGTACGTATATTATTATATTAATGCCCTAAATAAAATGTTTGATCATGGAAATTCATGAGCATGATTTGATATTGATTATTGTTTATTTAGTGCTCATTGTGTATTAATTATAACATATTGTAGCTATTTAGAGCATCAACGCAATTTTCAGAAAAATAATGAATGGTTTACAGTACCGAAAACTAGGTTCAAATATGTTGTTGCACGCGTGACTAATTTTTTTATGCGACTGGAAAACAACATGTTTGAACCTAGTTTTCGGTACTGTAAATTATTCGGAATTTTTTGAAAATTTGCAGGGTGTTGTAAACAACTACAATATACACGGTTATAAAAAAATATCGTGTCAAACAATGTTCACAGGTCGAGAACAGTGAAGATCCCCACCAATAAGGCTTAAAGTGAATCCCCTATAAAAAAATTTGTCCTATATATTTTAAGAAAAATTAATTCTACACACAAAGTCTTTGTTGAGACTTTATGTATTGAATTATACTTTGTTTTGAGAGTTATAAATGGGAGACTTTGTTGGTCTAGATATCCACACATCGATTTTGATTATGTAAATTCGTTAAATAGTTCATATATATAAATTTAATTGGAGAATATAAGAATTATTGTTACATTGATAAATGAATAAATAAATGTTCACATCACATTTATAAATGAACAATATTGACTATCGTATTAGTCACTTTTCCTTGTCTTCTTTCCCATGGAATAGTCTGCTAGGTGAAAGACCCTTTAGTCACCCCACTTGTTGTTCTAATACTCTTGAAGTCATTAATTATAAATATCATAAATAAAAATGTTTTCTACAATCAATGTATGGGACGACTAGATATATCTCTTCTATATAAAAAGTATATAGACAACAGAAATTATTGGTTTTACAAGTTTATTTTTCATTAACTTTAACGGAATAGTCTTATATCTCTTCTATGTTTTGTAAATGCGCTAAAATCACTCTTGGAGATTGCTATCAATTATTTTTCTTTTCTAATTTAATTTTTTTTTTGAATTTATGAACTGTGTACTTGCAAAATTGCTTTGGATGATCTCACAAGATGGACTGGAGCTATGGCGGTTTGAAATTTCAAGAGCTTAAGTTCAAGTGCTAAAAGCATATCAGTTTATTTGTAATTTTTAAATTGTCTGGATGCTTTACAAGTTTACTATTTTGTAATTTTTGTTGTCGTGTGATTTTTTTATTTTTTTATTTTTGGAAGATGAACAATCCACTAAAAATAAAACTTGTGCTTTTTAAATTATAAGGTTTTATTTTTTCATCTACAACATATGTGATATCCATTTTTCTGGAAGGACGATTTCGTAATTTTTCTATTGTGTGCATCTTTGTCTTTTTCTTTTTCTTTTCCTTTGATGGAATATTGGATATGTATGATTTCCAATGGCAATAAAATTTATGGTTTCTCATGTTTGAGTATTTTTGTGGAATCACAGCATGAGAATAATGTCAAGTGAATAAATAACAATTCGGGTAAAGTTGTTATTTATTTAATTAAAAATTATTATTATTATGGGCATAATAGTAATAATAATATGCTTGAAATTATTTTATCATCTTATGTGTAATTTTTAGTTTGCCTTAATATTATTATTATTTAATTGAATTAAATAATAATAACTAATTGAATTTTTGAAAAGACCATAATACCCTCAAGTTTGGGATTGGTTCAAGGAACATTTTAGAGACTTTATTTTTCTGATTTAACATGATTAAATATTCATAAAATTGGTCAAATTTTCTAAATTTAATTATGGAACATTAGTTTATTATTTATTTTAAAAAAATATAAAGAATTCCTTGAAAAGATGATCTTACCACTTCAAAACGCTAACTTCTTTTCTAAAAATTTTAAAACGTGTTTACTGGAAGCAAACAAAGGGTCGAAGAGAGAAAAGGTAGTTATCGTTTTTCTTTTAAAAAAAAAAAAGAGAAGAAATTTTTGAGTTCTTGCATTTGGGAAAATTTGGGTGTATTGAACATCCAAACATATATGTAATAATGACATAAGATATAAATATATGTTACACCCAGATTTCAAGACCTGAGATTGTGACCTCAAAAGTTGGACTCATCAAGTGTGAGCTCGAGATATATAAAATGCATGTTCGCGGTCCAGATGTCAAAACCTCGAAGCAAGACGACAACCTCGAAGACAGGTAACCTTGAGATCCTTTCTAAGCTCGAAAGAATATAGCATCAGGATACATCTATTGTCGGGTGTCTTCAGATCGAGTAGTCCGAGCTTAAAAAGTACAAGCTCGAAATGTAACAGCTTCGATGATATTTATCTGCTCATAGCTGGTCTTGGAATAAGGCGGTTAGTTCGTAACTTATCCGTAAACCTTGACTGACATGATGCTGGTTGCTAACCTCGAAGATTTGATGAGTCATCTGATGTAACGCGTTTCGTATGTTTAAAGATACTTATTGTTGTAACATCCCAACATTAAAGGGATATTAACAATTCTATTACAAATTTACCTGGTCTTCAGGGGACGTTTCCTTGTATATAGGAGTTATAGTATTTTTAATATCATTATTTTAATTAATAAGCAGAAGTATCTTATCGAAATATGTGGGAATGAACTCTGAGAATTCTCTATAAATAGAGACTTCATGAACATTTGTAAAGGAGGGATCTTCGGATATCTTGGGAGAAACTCTGGAGAATTCATCTTTGAATGATTTCCAGAAAACTCCAAGTTTAAATAAAATAGACTCGTGGACTAGGCATTTGTTGTGGCTACGGCTGCGGTGGATGCTGAGGCTGTAATATCCGTTTTCTCGAAAGGGTCATTTTGTAATTTTTCCACTGAGAGTATTTTTTCATTTTACATATTTATGGGTTTAAATATAACAAAGATTCTCGAGTTCTTATGTTTGCGAATCTAGAATGAGATTCAAATCTCGGCATGTGCATAATGCCTAATAAATAATTAATTACGTGGGTTAATTTAATTATTTATTTATGTTGTGAATGTTATTATTATTATGAGCATAGTAATATTAATAACATGATATGAATTCATTTTATTTTATTATACGGTTTATTGCATTATTATTTAAATTGATTAAATAATAGTAATTGCATGTAATTATGAAATGACCACAATGTCCCTGTGTTTGAATTTAGTTGAGGGGCATTTAAATGACATTAGAATATGATTTCAAATGCGATTAATTGATTAAATTCGAAATTTAAATCAGTTATAATAATATCACAATTTATTTTATTTTAAAAGAAATACAAGAAATTCCTTAAGCATAGGGTTAGAATCGATCAACAACAACCAAGTGGTTAAGCCTTCATTTCTTTTTGTTTAAGCACGATTTAGAGGGCTTCTCAACAGTTCAAAATCGTGGGAAGAGATGGAGAGTCGCACTAGTGGAAGAAAATAGACGTTCTTGAATTTTCTAGAGAGAGAAAGGGAGAATTCGGGTTTGAGAGCTCTAGAAAATTTCTGGGTGGTTTTGAGTGTTTGAAATATCTTTCCTATGATCTAAAGAATATTTTTGACGTGACAAAAGGGGCAAGAAAGGTTGTTTTCAAAAATCACAAGTTTTCACCATTAAAGTGGGTGTTCTTGAATAATTTCGAATCTAAGAGAACATGGGAGGTTCCGGGTTTGTTTGAAGTGTTTAGAAAGCTTAGAGGGACCCTATAAAGTGTTTTGGACGTGAAGAAATTGTTCAAAAAGCTCTGAAACAAAATCTTGTATTTTGACCACCATTTTTGGCGGTACACCGATGACGGGGAAGACAACCATGATCCGGCCATCATTGGTCGATTTTCTTGAGCTTCAAGGGTTATTTAAGGTGCTGGGATCTTTGGGAACAAATTCCAACCGGTTAGGAGTGTCAAAAACAAGTGGAAAGAGGAGTTAGAATCTCGCCGGCGACGGAGAAGAAGAAGATTCCGGCGAGGCTCCGGTGAACCCGGTCTCGGTATTTATGGAGGTTTTTTCTTTTATTTTGGAATCCTAAAAATTAGTACATTAATTTTAGAGCATTTTCCAATTGGTTTGGTATTTTTCTGATTTTTCTTTGAATTACTATGATTGTAGAGTCCCAGAATTTACTTAGCTAGTTAGATAGTAGTAGTAGTATACCTTTTTTTTTTTTGCTTTCTGCTTTATGTGAGATATGCAATAGCATGGGTTGCAGATGAATGTGAATGTTAGTTATACTAGCCTACAAGGTATATATATGCTGAACTTGAATCCCTTAGTGTTGTCCTTGATGCTAAAGTTATGATGAATGTTTTGCGTCTATGTTTGGATGGGTTGTATTTATTCTATGTGTTCCTTTTTCTGTTCAGAGTTTTTATAGCTAATGTGCTACTACAGTATTTGGAAAGGAACCTATTTTGATTTCTTAACTCACTTTTATAATAAAGTATTCTAAGTAATCTATGTATAAATATATATCGCAGGCTGCTGGAGTTGAATTCCCACCTCAATAACAGAGCAGTGTACCATTCTTTACTCCACCCCAGACCCAGCCAATAATTTCTCGTGCTACTGAATACAATGATGCTGCTATTGAGGCCTCTTTACAGTCTGATGCTTCAGGCCTCAGGTACTGTCTCGATGACAACTGACTTTTGTTTGTCATAAACATTTATTCAAATTCTTGGTACTTATTAGGTTTTATTTTCTTATATTAAACACAAGATAGATGCAAAATAAATTTCTAGCAAAGACTGGTTTTTTTCTTATTAATAAATTGGGATATGATTCTCCTTCCACCCATGTTTTCTTGGACATGTTCAATATAATTGAATTTTTATGTGGGAGATACATCCTTTGATGCGTAATTGTACTTCAGATTTGCAACGGTCTGACTCATGTAAATGTAATTATACTAATAAAATTGAAGTCAACACCCGATCATTGAACTTGTTCAAGTAATATTCTAAGGGAAAAAATGTGGTAACCACTTAACAACCCTGCTTACAGACCTAGGTATTAGCATTTGATTAGAGTTTGTCGTGACTCTTTTTCGGTTCCTTATCTCACCTTTAAAGGACAATCACCACCAAAGTGTTACCTCATTAAATTATCATATTTTTTTCTTAGTTATTTAAATTAAGGGTGAGGAAATACCATTATATCACTACCACATCAAAAGTTGACGATTTTTTTATCTCAGTTGTAAACTTGAAAAACTTGGTTATGCATCTTGTGATCACTGCAAAATTGTTCCGTGCAATTAGCTTCCTATTCATTATCAAAGAATTCATATTGTAGCACTTTTTTTAAATTTTCTTTACGAACATAGCTTAGCTATTAGACAAATTTATGTAATGGAGAGTTTTATTGTGGGTCAAATTTATATAATTCACGGCTCAAGTAAATGTCTGGGTGCATTGTACAAAAGAGAAAAAGTTAACTTTTCATTCCCCTGTGAGAAGTAAATGGCTGTTTCTATTTATTTCTTTCTCAATTTAGTTTTTCTGCTGCTTTTGCTGCCTCTTGTCGTTGTATTTAAGAGTTTTGTTGTTCTTTTTATTTTGTGAGATCTATTTTCCAAGGACTCTATAGTGGGTTTGGATAGTTTCTTGGTTGTAAGAGTTGTAATTTTTTTTAATGATGACTCCTAATTAAAGGTCGAATGATGTTGATAGTTTATTAATTGGTATGTAATTTTGATTTCATTTTAGTGGCTTCATTGGATTTCAAATTGGAAGGAACTTTATTTGCAGCAGTTTGCAAGAGGTATGTTCTCTTTTATTTTTGTTAAAATATTTTGCAAATGTTAGAGGAGTTTGAATATCTTAGATATTCATCCATAGTGAAGTAGGTCCTGAGATTATTATTATTGTGTGTTGCGGTGATAACGGAAGGTTAAGAACTTGTGTGTCTTAGTGAAGTAGCATCTGAGAAATTTGTGTGCTGCGGCGAGATAGGGAAGAAAACTTGTGTGTTGTTTGAATATTTTGAATTGATAATGATTGATGGTTGGTTAATAAATATGGCTGAAATGTTTTCTGATTTTCTGTTAGTTATTTGATGTATATCTAATAAACTTAAAAAACTCACAGAAATTTGAAAGTAGAATCCAAACCCATGTGGGGAAATGTATTGGAATAATTATAAAAATAGCTTCTTGCAATTCAAAAACTTGGGTAATAAAATGTAAAACATTTTTTAGTGCAAGGCCAGCACATAAATTTTTTTAGTTTGAATATATACATCAAAAACCAAATACAAAAGAAAGAGTAACATCCCATTAACAAATGAACTATTTATGAGAAAAGGAAAAAAAAAAAAACTCAATTGGAATATGATACAGGTTCTAGGCAACATGTAATTAGTAATAACCCCAAAAAAATTATACTACTCCTCTCAAGATGTATTGTAACTCACATGATATAGACAACAAAATTCTGAAACCTCAATGAAAAACATAATAACACCTTTAATATGCATATTTTTTAGGCAAACTTCCCCTTTTAACATTAGATAGATTTCTCCTCTTTACTCTACAAGAATGCTAGCCATTATGGAAAGAAAACATCTGACGCTGTTGTTTTCAGTGAAAAGAAAGAAATAGTTGCTTTGCCACTTCATTGAACTTCCAATGGAAAAAACAATAATTTCAAACTTTTAAACATGAAAAATGCAGCAGCAAAGTGTGTCTTGACTTTGTTGTGCTGACACCAACTAGCTAATTTAGTAGTTACTAATTTGATCATTTCTGGCCAATAGAAATACAGCAGAATATTTCTAAAGAAAAGAAAGAATAGAATACAAAATTGAGTTTACAAGAACCTGTGCATTCATGTCCAAGAGAAAAGTCACTCAGTAATGATTTTAACACTAACTTATTTTTACACACCATTAAGACACAATGGCTCCAATATTTACATGTTATTAACTCTTATTGAAACCCCATGAGCACAGTAGATTAAAAAGTATCCCAAAAATCAGAATTTCCCTTAACTTTATGGGAAAAGTGGGGTAACAATGGCAAACTTAAAAATTATGTTGTTGTAGAACCTAAACTCACCCTTGTTTAATAACCTGTAGCAATATGGAAGCACAGCCACAAATGGACTAAGCTTGAGACGCTCCGAAAGCAGCTCAGATAGATATCTGACACCACAAAACAAAAACAAAAACAGAGTCAAGATCGAACTTTATATACAAAAATCATCATAACTCATACGATTCCCAATTAAATTATGCAAAACAAACAAACATTAATACTATATCAAAAAAAATATTATTAAGAATATAATATTTATATAACTAAATAGAAAGATTAGAGAGATTCTCATAATAAATATATTTCTTCTATATGAAAAGTATACAAATAACTGAAGTTTTTTATTGTAGTTTTCCCCTAGTCAAGACAAGTCATTTTCACATGGTAGTTTAATGTTCTGTTTGTATCCCAGGAAACTAAACTATTTATGGTATTCCAGTTTGTTTTTCCAATAAAATCTATGAAGAGAAGAGAATAAATGTTAGTGAACTGGTATCATGGAATTTGGTTTTGAGATTGTTACCTTTGGAGTAAGATAATGAATAAGTTGCATTTTCATCCCCATTTCGTATGGACAGATAGGAGCTTTTCTCAGTAATATTATATTTCTGTCTTATCTCTCTCTATATATACTCATCAATGGGTTCTTACTCCTCAAACTACTACTCATCGTAAAACAATTAACGGTGTGGCCCATTAGCTCAAACATTAACTTGATCTTCAATACATGTGCATAACAAGTATTGAGTGCAAATGGATCAAAATGATTATGACTATAATCATCTCTGCTGATAGTGTTGTGAATCCTTAATCAAATACAATTGATCAAATAGCTTAAGAATAATCTTATAGAACTTTAGACAGAGAAAATTAAAAAACAGAGGTGAGAAGAAGAAGAGAATTTGAATGAAATAGCCAATTTCTTTATTGCTGAATATCAATCCACATTACAATCTTGAAAGCCTTCTATATCAGTTTGTTTACAAGATTATAGAGCTAATACAATGTAAATTGTCATTAAAAATAACCTGTACAATGTAATGTCTATTTATAGACAATTATACTTAACTAACATTACTAAGAAGAGTAAAACAGTTAAGTTGTTAATGACTGATGTTGACGCCGTTTTTCATCAAACAGTGAAAGAAGAGCACATAAACAATAATTGATAATGGCCAATTGAAATAAGACAATACAAACACACGATTTTTACGTGGTTCAGCAGTTAAATCTGCCTAGTCCACGAGTCTCTGTTATTAAACTCAAGATTATCTCTGGAAATTCTTCAGGAATGAATTCTCCAGAATTTTCTCTCAAGGCTCAAAATTTCGGTCCTTTACAATGGTGCATGGCCTCTCTATTTATAGAGAAGATCGAAGAATACTATCCCACATATTTTGGGTAGTTACTCTTTTTGTGTAAATCAAATAAATGGCTTTAAATGCCTATAATCAGATATAAAAGGAAACGACCCCTGAAGACCAGGGGACGTATAACTGACCAAATAATATCCCACGATTCTAGGGGATTTACAATAATAAATGAGGATTACATTTTGTATAGACATCACTTATATATATTCAAGGTGGTTATCAGGTATCTCCAAGGCTTTAACTTCCCAGGTTTCCCGTCATCTTTCGAGATCGTATGTGCGTCGAGCTCGGGACCTCTGATCCGGGGTCATCCCTGAAGATGGATGCGTCTCCGGAGCTACCTTTTCGAGATCATGAACACTCCGAGGTCACCATATTCGAGGTCGTCTATGTCCTGCAGGCTCGATATTTAATCCTGGAGCATATTTCCAACCTTATGAGTCCACTTGTTTGCGAATCCAAATTTTGAGGTCATATTTAACATAGCTCGAAATCTGGGTGTAACATCTTGCCCCCTCAAAAGTATTTGTTCGAATCCTAAGAGAAGGAAACTTTTGAACTACTTTCTTTGAGAACTGTACCGTCACACTTTTGAAAATGGACACGCGTCAGCTGGGTATTGCTCATTTTTGGTACTTGAGTACCTTGGAAACATGCCCACGATCATCCGTCTGCCACCTTTTCGGCGCCATCTTGTCATTGATTCCCATCCGTCCGATCTAGCAAGGATTTCATTCAACGCCCCAGATTAATCCCCCCTTTTCCATCTATATATACGAGACCCCACTCTTCATCTTCATTTTTACCTTCGTTCACCAAAAGCAAGAAAAGAAGAAAAACGAAACCAGAGACCTCTTTATAAAGTTTCTATTCTATGCATGTTTTCTCAGCCAAAGAAACAAAGAAACCCTGGTCTGTTCGAGTCTGTGAGTTCTTATTTGCAACCTCTTCTTCAATCGACAATCTCTCTGCAATCGCCATTATTGTGTAAGTATGCAATCTTTGTTTTCCATTTTGTCAGATTTTATTCATGTTGTTCTTGCTGTGTATGTGTATATACTAGTTTACATCCTTAGCATAATATGATAGGAGGTTTTGATCCGATAGGCTCTTATGCTTTTTAGACTTCCATACTGGATTTACATCACTGGCTTATACCCAGTTTTCATATTTGAGTGAGGTTCCTATTTTCTAGGTTTTGAAATTTTTTAGGCGACGTTTCTTGTGCACTAAGTTTTCGGGTAAAAAACACGGGCCTTGACAAATGCACGAAACCTAAGGCTGCCTTTCCTGGTTAACTGCCATTCTCTTTTCCCTTGATTTTCGGGATTTTCAAAAAAATTTCCACTCTCCTTCCTTTCCCGTGGAACGCACGTCCTGACTTTTTAATAAGGGTCTTAATATATAGCTTGGTTTGCTCCTTAACCCCGAGCTCGTAAGTTCGAGCTCGGAACTCTTGCATGCATGGCCCTCACCATTTTTTCTTTCTCACTAGATGTCACAGAATCTGGAAAGACGGTGGGGGTTGTTGCTGGAAATCCCTTACTAGCCAAAATCTCTGAGCCCAGAATCGCTGTTCGCCCGGAATCAACGTCGGATAAGAGAATACGAGCTTGCGCACGAGCAAGAGGACATTCGAGCTCACTACCGCCGCCAGATAGACGAGGTCATAGAGGGGAAGATGAGAGTTCTTCGGGAGGCCCTCTATCCGGAATCCTATTCAGGACCTAGGTCGATTCCTTTCGATCCTGCATTAAAGGTTACTGTCGCGTACTATCCAGGAGAGCTCAAATTTTCACTAATGGGGGAACCTTCTTCCTCGCAGCCGAGGAGAGAAATGTTTGAGCCCGAGCACTACTGGAGCTCGGTTACCACAACTAGTCAGATAACTGACATCCTGGTTTTCCACGGCCTTAGCTTGTCAGGCTCCTTGAAGTGTCGACCTCCGGTCGACCATGAACGAAGCTGTTTCGCCCCTGGGAGCCGCGACGCCAGTGTGAAATACGCGGCCTGGAGCTAGGAACATATGAGGGCAGGAGCTCTGTTGCCCTTGAAGTCTTTTTTCAAGGACTTCACGGATTTCGTTGGGTTGGCCCCGTTCCAACTCAACACCAACTCTTACAGGGTACTGTCTGCCCTGAGGTCCTTATACCACGAGATGGGGTGGAAAGGACCTTTGCCTCAAGAGATCTTGTATCTCTTTTGTCTGAAAAGTAATCCCTCCCGAGCTCGGGGAGGGGATGGATTTTATTACCTCTCGAGCTATCCCAAGGAGAAGAAGGTCTTTGGAGATCTTCCTAATCATCCGCCTGATTTCAAGAGGGCCTTCTTCTGGACAGACGGTCTGTCCCCATCTCGACACTACTCGTTCAGGCGGATTCGTAAGTATTCTTGTTATCTTTATTTCTGTGCTCGAGATTTTAGCTCTTAGATCCGTACTTAGTAGAAATATGTTATCTTTCAGCCAATTTTCAGCGTCCCACTCCTGACGATACAATGAAGGAGCATAGAGAGACCCTGCTCCAACTCCCCCATGGCAGGAGGTCTCTCCTATACCTTTTACACGAGGATAAGCTCCGAAAGTGTGGACTTTTGGAGGAGGGTCAGTCCACCTTTGACTGGCCCAATATAAAATATGAACACTGGGAGCAGGTGCCCCTGCCCACAGGCGCCCTCCCTTCGAGGAGAGAAACGAGGCCACCACTTCCATTTCGCCGGAGGAGTCCGCCGTCTGGGAATGAGGCTAATGATGAAGCCTTGAGCTCGGATTCTGATGAAGGTAATGTCCTCCCTACCTCGAGAATGTGGTCCCCCACCTTACTAAAACACAGGCCCAATAGGTTAGTCTCGTGCCCACAGGATAGATACAACTTCTACATATGGAGTTCGGTAGATGACTGTGTCCATAGGTTTGATAGTGGGCTCGGGAAATACGACACCATGTATACCACGGACGAGGTGTGGAACGGGATAGCTGTTCAGTACGGGGCCAACGATTATAGGGACCTTTCGAGGTTATCACCTACATATAGGGAAGGCACTCCCCCCGCCTCCTCTGAAGACGGGGGAATTTCATGGTCCCCAAGCTCGAGCTCGGGGGAGAGTTCCAGTTAGGTTTCTTCTATCATCACTTTATATGTATGTGATACTGAAACAACTTGTATGCTTCTCTTTTACTGGCTCACTCTGTGTTGTCAGTTGTGCAGGCAAGATGGACTCCGACCTCGACAACATCATCGATGGTGCTGGCGCCAAGAGGAGCAAGCGTCCCAGAGCGGGGTCGTTTAAGACTGACCAGCCGGGCAAGGGCCCCAAGAGGTCCAAGAAAACACCTCCCCTTGCTCCGCCGGTTTCGAGCTCCATCGCTGCGGCGAATTCCCAGGCCGGTGCTTCCATAACGGCGCCGTCCTCGCAGGTCGTCGCCTCTGCTGTGGCGCCGACTTCGCTGGTTGGTCCCTCCATTATGGATGAGTCCCAACCTCCTGTGGTAGGTCAGTCATCCTTAGGTCCGCCTACTAGAAGGCCTTCTGCTTCTCGAGCTCAGAAGCTATTAATTTCCACCCACATGGATGCATATGTGGTCGATAATGCCGCTGGGTCCCATGGATCTACGCTGGTCTCGGATGTTATGTCCCGGATCGGCCAGAGCTATGGCAGTCTCGAAGCTCCCCAATAGCAGTGCTTAAATGACACCCGAGACTGCACTGTTCTCTACGAGAAGAGTATCGAGCATACTGCCGCGGTGAGTATCCTTCTATAGTCCTTCCTTTTCTGCTTATAATCACACTGAACTGGAGCTAATGGTGGTCTCTTCCTTTTTCAGGCTCTTGCCTTTACTGCCCAGCTCAACTATAAGCTGAACAATGAGATCCACTCGAGCAAGTCTCATGCTCAGGAGGCGAAGGATCTCCAGCTCAAAGCATGCGATGATTTGAAGGCAGGGAATGTGAAGCTTGAGGCAGGAGCCAAGGAACGTGAGGACATGGCCACCGAGCTCGGGAAGCTGAAAGTTGAGCTCGAGGAGCATAAGAAGGAGATCACCCAGCTTCAGGAGACCAACAAGAAGCTTGAAGAGGAAAAGGCTGTTACCTTCGACATCATGGAGGATGAAAAAGCTTGCCTCCTTGCTGAGTACAAAGAGAAGAAGGATCAAGCGGTTGACTCTGCTATGTACCGAATGTGGGCCTACAACGAAGATCTGGACACCAGCTTCTTAGGTCCTCACGAGGCGCCGCTTCTTGAAAGGTGGAATGCTCGGCTCGAGAAGGAAGAGGCTGAGCAGCTCGAGAAGGAGAAGGCTGATCAGCTTGAGAAGGAAAAGGCTGCTCGGGATGCCGTTTCGGAGGGAGCCCAGGAGAATAGCCATGCTATTTGTCCTGAGGAATCCGGTGCTGCAGATGCTGAGAAGGCCAAGGAGACTCCTCTTCCTTGACTCTGATCTCGGGGAAACCATTTATTGGGGCTGCGTCCCCTTATTTCTGTAATTATTTTAATTTATGCCCTCGGGGCTGATACAATTTCTTTAAATATTACTTATATATGCTTTACATTTCTTGGCTCGAAATATTTGGCACATTTTATATTGATGAATCAGTTATGTTTATTTAGTCATACAAACATATTGTGGATTTAGGTTCGAAGCTCAATGCATTCATGCACAGTTTGTTCAAATTATCCGCTTCCGACCTCGTTATTCTTCAAAGTCGGATATTACTTCAACCATGAACCCAAAAGTACTTATATGGTATGTAATGTGGATGATTTGGTTATATCTCTTTTGCTTAGTCACTTTTTCTCATCCTCGGTTTTTGCTCCAAGGTTAAGAGTTCGAAACTATTTTCTTTAAGATATTCCAGCCTCGATTTCGAAATAGGTTTAGGTTCCTACTTACCATCGATTAGTTTTTTTCTTTTGGCTGGTTTGTTCCAAACCTGTTAAGTTTGCACATCTGGTTAACTCCAAACGTTTTCGGTTTTTGATAATTCGGTTATGTCTGAACTATCTCAGCTCGCGTATTTGGTTATAACCAAGTACTTTATATATTTTTGATAATTCGGTTATGTCTGAACTATCTAAGCTCGTGTATTTGGTTACATCCAAATACTTTATATGTTTTTTATAATTCGGTTATGTCCGAACTATCTAGGCTCGCGTATTTGGTTACATCAAAATACTTTAAATGTTTTTTATAATTCGGTTATGTCCGAACTTTCTAGGCTCGCGTATTTGGTTACATCCAAATACTTTATATGTTTTTGATAATTCGGTTATGTCCGAACTATCTAGGCTCGCGTATTTGGTTACATCCAAATACTTTATATTTTTTTTGTATATGTTATTTTATTTTTTAAGCTGATGGTATATGTACCAATGATGCCCCCTTAATATCCTATGAGTGTGACCATAGGTTATTAAATTAAGAGAGATTGCAAAAATAAAAAGAAATAACATATTTGAACGAAATGGATCTTTTATTTGATGACATTCAAAAACAAATAAGCTAATACAAATAGAAACTCATGGTTATAGGCAACACTTTTCCTACACTACTGATAGTAAGGTCTAAGGCGTTCGCCATTCCATGCTCACGGTACTAGGCTCCCGTCCAATCTCGCAAGTTTGTACACACCAGGTCGGATGACTGACTCTATCTGGTATGGTCCTTCCCAGTTCGGCCCGAGCACTCCAGCTGCCGGATCTCGAGTTGCCAAGAATACGCGTCTTAACACCAGATCTCCCATTCTGAATTTTTGATCTCGAACCCTCTTGTTGAAATATCTGGTAGTTCGTTGCTGGTAGGCAGCGTTTCTCAGCTGGGCCTCTTCTCTTTTTTCTTCAATCAAGTCTAAGGTTTCCTCGAGCTGAGTATGGTTTGAACTTTGGTCGTAAATCTGAGTTCGGATCGTTGGGATTTTGACTTCTATGGGCAACATTGCCTCGCAGCCGTATGCTAGAGAGAACAGGGTATGTCCTGTCGAGGTTCGAGCCGTTGTCCTGTATCCCCAAAGGACTTGGGGCAATTCTTCGGGCCACCGTCCCTTTGCTTCCTCCAACTTTTTCTTTAGAGAACTCTTGAGAGTTTTGTTCACAGCTTCGACCTGGCCATTCTCTTGAGGGTGAGCCACTGATGAAAAACTCTTTATTATACCGTTCTTTTCACAAAAATTGGTGAATAGGTCGCAATCAAACTGGGTTCCGTTGTCGGATACGATCTTCCTCGGCACTCCGTATCGGCACACGATGCTCTTTACAACGAAATCAAGGATCTTCTTTGAGGTTATAGTTGCCAACGGTTCAGCCTCCGTCCATTTTGTGAAGTAATCCACGGCGACTACAGCATATTTCACTCCGCCTTTGCCAGTCGGGAGAGAGCCTATGAGGTCGATGCTCCATATCGCGAAAGGCCATGGGGATGTCAACATGGTCAGCTCGGATGGTGGGGCTCGAGGTATCGTGGCGAATCTCTGGCATTTGTCGCATTTCTTCACATACTCGAAAGAATCTGCTTTAATGGTTGGCCAGAAATATCCCTGGCGTATGATCTTCTTGGACAAGCTGTGCCCCCCAGTGTGATCTCCGCAGAACCCTTCATGAATTTCTTCAATGACTTTCTTAGCTTCGGGAGGGGTTACGCACCTGAGTAACGGCATGGAATATCCCCTTCAGTACAGCCTTCCATCCAAGATTGTGTAACGGGGAAGTTGATACATCAACTTTCGAGCTTGGTTCCGATCTTTTGGAAGAACTCCATTTTCGAGATAATCAACTATCGGGGTCATCTAGGTCAGCTCTGTTTCGATCATACAAACATCTTCCTCTTCTGGCTCGTTAATGCTAGGCACTGATAGGTGTTCTATGGGTACGACATTCAGCTCTTCATTTTCGGCGGACGTAGCGAGTCGAGCTAAGGCATCTGCATTTGAATTCTGCTCGCGGGGAACCTGTTCGATTGTACAGAATTCGAAACACTCTAACGTTGATTTTACCTTCTCCAAATAAGCTGCCATTCTCGTGCCGCGAGCCTGGTATTCACCCAAGATTTGATTAACCACTAGCTGGGAGTCACTGTAGCAATGTATAGCTTTAGCTTTGAGCTCCTTAGCTATACGATGTCCCGCGAGTAAAGCCTCGTATTCGGCCTCATTATTCGACGCTTTGAAGTCAAATCTTAGGGCAGAATGAAATCTGCTTCCCGCGGGGGTAACTAAAATGACCCCTGCCCCCGCTCCATTTTCATTTGACGAGCCGTCGATGTAAAGTTTCCACAGCTCGTGGGCCGTGGTTATTACCTCGTCGTCGGCTATACCAGTACATTCCACTATAAAGTCCGCCAATGCCTGTGCCTTAATGGTTGTTCTCGGGTGGTAGGTGATCTCGAACTGTCCGAGCTCAACAACCCATTTAAGAAGCCGACCTGAAGCTTCTGGTTTAGATAGGACTTGCCTAAGTGGTTGATCAGTCAGTACATGGATGGGATGTGTCTGAAAGTAGGGGCGGAGCTTACGGGATGAATGAATTAGACTGAGCGCGAGTTTCTCCATCAATGGGTACCTTGACTCTGCCCCCAGTAATCTTTTACTGATGTAATAAACGGGTCTTTGCACCCTCTCTTCTTCTCGGACGAGCACCGCACTTATCGCGTGTTTGGTAGTTGAAAGGTATAGGTGCAGTATTTCTCCCGTTTCAGGTTTTGACAGGATGGGTGGTTCCGTAAGGTGCTTTTTGAGTTCCTGAAAGGCCAGCTCGCACTCCTCTGTCCATTCAAATTTCTTACCTCCTCTCAGTAAGTTGAAAAATGGAAGACCACGATCTGTAGATTTCGAGATGAATCTGCTTAGGGCTGCCATCCTGCCAGTCAGACTTTGGACATCTTTGTGCCTTCGAGGTGAGGGTATGTCAATCAGGGCCTTGATCTTGTCGGGGTTAGCCTCGATTCCTCAAGAGTTCACAATAAAGCCCAGGAATTTTCCTGAAGATACCCCAAAAGTGCACTTCTGAGGATTTAGCTTCATGTTATACTTCCTGAGCACGCCGAAGCACTCTTCGAGGTCATCAACATCGTTCTTGTTGAGTTGAGACTTTACAAGCATGTCATCAACATAAACCTCCATGTTTTTCCCTATTTGCTCTGAAAACATCATGTTTACGAGCCGCTGGTATGTGGCTCCAGCATTCTTGAGCCCGAATGGCATGACATTATAGCAATATAGCCCTTTATCTGTGATGAAGCTCGTGTGTTCTTGGTCGGGGGCATGCATGGGAATCTGGTTATATCGAGAATAGGCATCCATGAACGACATCAGGCCATGCCCCGCCATGGCATCTACGAGCTGGTCAATCCTTGGTAACGGAAAACAGTCTTTTGGGGAAGCTTTGTTGAGATCTGAGTAGTCAATACAGGTTCTCCACATCCCATTGGGCTTTGGGACCAACACCGGATTGGCTACCCAGTCAGGGTAAAAGGCATCCCTAATGAATCGGTTTGCCTTTAACCTGTCAACCTCCTCCTTTAACGCCTTCTTTCTGTCTTCATCCAGTTGTCTTCGCTTCTGTTGCTTCGGGGGAAAGCTTTTGTCTATGTTTAGTGCGTGGCTTGCTACATTCGAGCTTATCCCCACCATGTCTGAGTGCGACCATGCGAAGACATCCTGGTTTTTCTTCAAAAAATAGATTAATTGCTATTTGGCCTCGTCTTGGAGGTGTTTTCCGACCTTCACCTTCTTCGAGGGATCTGTTTCCTCGAGCTGAACCTCTTCGAGCTCCTCTAAAGGTTCGAGGTCAACCTTCTCCTCAATCCTCGAATCGATCTCTTCGTCAACCTCTAAGACCGTTCCGTCTTTGTTTTGTATGATGACGAGTGCTTGAGCGTTCGTTTGTTTCTTTCCTCTCACGGAGATGCTATAGCATTCCCTCCCTGCCAATTGGTCTCCTTTCAACGTCCCGACTCCGCTAGGGGTCGGGAACTTAAGGGCCAAATGCCTTACTGATGAAACTGCCCCCAGCCCGACCAGGGCGGGTCTCCCGAACAACACATTGTAGGCAGATGGTAAGTCTACTACTACGAACTCCATTATCTTGGTCACCGAGACTGGATAGTCTCCCAAGGTTATGGGGAGCTCAATGGATCCCATACAGGCAGTTCCTTCTCCTGAAAAGCCGTACAAAGTAGTTGCACATGCTTTCAGGTCGCGAAGGGAGAGTCCCATCTTCTCGAGGGTTGCTTTATAGAGGATGTTGACTGAGCTACCATTATCTATGAGAACTCAGTGGACCCTTTTATTGGCCAACTGAAGAGTGATAACCAGCGGATCATGATGAGGGAATTGAACATGGGAGGCATCTTCCTCGGTGAAGGTTATTGGTTGCGTTTCAATCCTCTGGCTTTTTGGTGCCCTGGGTTCGGGTTCATAAGGAGACCCGTCCCCTGTCTTCAACTCGTTAACATACCTCTTTTGGGCATTCCTGCCCCCTCCTGCGAGATGAGGCCCTCCCGAGATGGTTATTACATCCTCTCCATCTATCGGCGGGGGCCTATCTTCTTCCCGAGATCGGGAGTTATTGTTTTGTGTGGTCGGAGGCGCGGCTACTCTCTGGCCCGCGGCCGCCTGACCAGTATTCTGGTTTTTGACATAATGCCGGAAGTAACCTCTCGAGATCAACCCTTCGATCTCGTCCTTCAGTTGTCGACATTCATCGGTTGTATGTCTGGTGTCTCTGTGGAACCGACAATATTTACTGGAATCCCTCTTGGATTTTTGATTTCTCATCGGGTCCGGACGCCTAAAGGGGACCTGGTTTTCATTAGCCAGATATATGTTCTCCCGAGACTCATTGAGCTCGGTGAATACCTTATACACGGAGAAATACCTCTCCCCTTTCTTTTTCTTTCCTCCCTCAGCTTCGAGGTTACTTCCTTCATTCTTTTTCCTCTTGGATGGGTTCTCCAAGGCAGGCTTTGGTGCCGCTGGGTCCACTGAGGTTAAGGTAGAGTTGATGTTTATCATTGTAGTTTCGGACTGGGAGGTCGCTTTGAGAGTCGACCTCGCTTCCTCTACATTGACAAACCTCTGCGCTCGTCTGTTAAACTCAGTTATTGACCTTACCGGTTTCCCTTGCATGTTGTCCCAAAGGGCACTTCCCGGTAATACGCCAGCTTGGATAGCCATGAGGTGTCCACTGTCATCCACATCCCGAGCTCGGGCTACTTCCAGATTAAATCTTGTTAAGTAACTCTTCAATGTTTCGCCCGGTTGCTGCCGGACGTTAGTTAAGGTGGATGCTTCTGGTCTGACCCCTACCATTGCTCTGAACTGCTTCTTAAAGTCTTTAGACAACTGCTCCCATGAGGTTATTGAATGTCTCTTATTCTTTTCGAACCAACTTTTGGCAGGTCCTGCCAATTATGTTGGAAACAACATGCACCTGAGCTCGTAACCCACGTTACTGGCTCTCATGAAAGTGTTGAACGTGCTCAGGTGACTACACGGGTCGGTCTTTCCTTCAAACGTAGGGACGTGAGGAATTCGAAACCCTTGAGGAAATTGAGTGTCACAAATATGGGGAGAAAACGGCTCGAGCTCCTCATCAGAGTCCTCATATCGACCATTTCCTCGTTCATTCTTTAAAAGCCTAAAGGCTCTTTCGAGCTGATCGATTCTTTCTTGGACTGGGTCAGTAGGAGGTGCTGTCTGGAATTGACTGTCATTGATAGTGATTCCAGGCTCGTGTCTCCGCAAGGGATCTCTACGTTTATTCAAGCGATCCCTTAGGTCACGATTTGTTTGATCTCCATTCCCCCGACTCTGATTCAGATGATTTCGCAGGTCAGGACGATTCTTGCGACTTCCGGTATTCTTACGACCTCGGTCGTGTTTACTGACGGACCTGGTCTCTCCGGACTCATCACTGGTGAAACTCATTGCTCGGTTATTTCGCGATGGATTCTTTCCACGTCGCCTCGTCTCCGCAGTGCGAGACCGAGACGTCTGACTTCTCTAAGATGGAGCGCCTCTCCACTCCTGGAAAGTCTCTATGTTTCCTTGTCTTTCCCCCACATGCCCTTGGTCCTGATCTCGAACAGGTTGAGCATTTCTGTGTGGGGGCGAAGGATATCTTATGGGTGACGGAGGGAACCGTATAGGCGACGGTGGCTGCCACCCTTGTCGCGGCTTGGAGGGTCCAGAATTTGCCCGAGATGGGTCAGCCGCATTTGGTGCGCTCCCAGGTACCTGAGTCCGAGCCTCTGCAGGGGTTCGGTTATTCTCAGCTCCTGCAGGCACTTCTACAGGCGGGTTAGCCGAGGCCCGAGCTCGAGTACTCCTCTGGGGCCTAGGTGGAGCGGATGGCTCTGCTGGTGCCGGAGGTTGAGTCGGCCTCCTTGTGGCAGCATCCTTTCGCGGACGCCCGCGGGGCCTCCGGGGAGGAACATGTACGTCCCTTGGAGGAGGGACATGGTTTTCGCGCGGAGGTGGGGGCTGAGCCACCTGCGCCTCTGCGGCTATCCTTGTCAACTCCTCATTCCGTTTGTTGGCTTCTGCCAATAGCTGCTTCAGTTGTCGGTTTTCAAGTTCCACAATAGGAACGTACCGCTCAGGATTGTAGTACATATCCTCATCTCTTGGTGGAGGAGGTGGTCCTCGGGAATCAGAGGACCCACTTCTCTCTTCAACATCCGGGTTCTCCATTGGTTGTTTTCCAGGACGTCTTGGGTAATTTTCCTCAGGGGTGTTCTGATTGTTTGTGGCCATGATTTTCTCAGGGATGAATGCTTAAGTCTCTCAATGAAAGCACCAAACTGTTGACGCCATTTTTCATTAAACAGTGAAAGAAGAGCACATAAACAATAACTGATAATGGCCAATTGAAATAAGACAATACAAACACACGATTTTTACGTGGTTCGGCAGTTAAATCTTCCTAGTCCACGAGTCTCTGTTATTAAACTCAAGATTATCTATGGAAATTCTTCAGGAATGAATTCTCCAGAATTTTCTCTCAAGGCTCAAAATTTCGGTCCTTTACAATGGTGCATGGCCTCTCTATTTATAGAGAAGATCGAAGAATACTATCCCACATATTTTGGGTAGTTACTCTTTTTGTGTAAATCAAATAAATGGCTTTAAATGCCTATAATCAGATATAAAAGGAAATGTCCCCTGAAGACCAGGGGACGTATAACTGACCAAATAATATCCCACGATTCTAGGGGATTTACAATAATAAATGAGGATTACATTTCGTATAGACATCACTTATATATATTCAAGGTGGTTATCAGGTATCTCCAAGGCTTTAACTTCCCAGGTTTCCCGTCATCTTTCGAGATCGTATGTGCGTCGAGCTCGGGACCTCTGATCCGGGGTCATCCCTGAAAATGGATGCGTCTCCGGAGCTACCTTTTCGAGATCATGAACACTCCGAGGTCACCATATTCGAGGTCGTCTATGTCCTGCAGGCTCGATATTTAATCCTGGAGCATATTTCCAACCTTATGAGTCCACTTGTTTGCGAATCTGAATTTCGAGGTCATATTTAACATAGCTCAAAATCTGGGTGTAACAACTGAAATGAACAGGTCAGAATAGCTGACCGAACCAATTCCTACAGATCGTATTAGTAATTTTTAAAATAACTAGATACTTCAACATGTAGCAGCTTAAACTTTTCCTATATAGTAGTTCCTAGATGTTGCAATAAATCATTTCAATTATCAAGTGTAATTGCTCTGATGCATGGGCATATGTTATTTGCAGTGCATATGAGTAGACTATTATGGACTTAATAAAAAGAAACCCATTATAATTAATATACATCTTGACCACTACAGTTGCATCACACCTTATATAGTCAGCTGCTAAAATACTAAAACCAAACTAAATCACACCTTTATAGTTCAGCAGAATATTCATCCATAGAAGAGAATCATCTGAGAGTCAAAGTAGAGTCCAAGCCTCACTATATTTAGGCACAAAGGAAAGAAAGAGAAAAATTGATAGTCACAATAGAATTAGAAATTTATATTAGAAAATAGAATCAAAATTATGATCCAGAAACATAAACATGAAGGAAACTGTCTGTCTATAACTGTGTACAAAAACCATTATCCCTTCTAATAGTACAAAGACTATAACTGTAACGCCCCAACTCCAGGGACCGCTACAGTGCACATTGCAAACAGTGCTAAACTCGCTAATCGAGTCGTTTGGCCATAAACGTGTATCTAAGTATGATTAGCGGTTTAGGGGTTAAAAACTTTGGTTAAGATAAAACGTTTCACTAGAACGTTTACTGTATACATTGGGATCCCAAAAACATAATTTCAGAGTTTATTACAAAAGATTATTTACAACAAGCCATTCTAAGCGGCAAAACAGGTTTCAGCCCTAGTTCCACTTTCAAACCTCGCCCAAGTATTGGTCGAGCAGCTGCATATGTACACATCATCACCTAAGCTCTCCAACTCAAGGATGGTCCAACTTCCTTTTGCCTTTACCTGCACCACAAAGCACCCGTGAGCCGAAGCCCAGCAAGAAAACTCATATGTTCATAAACAGTTATATCATGATATCAAATCATATCTGGCATGCCTAGCATTCATAGCTCTATTCAGCATTCAAATGAATTCAAACAGATGCTGGGGTATCCAGGGTAAGAAGTCCTGGCCTTTCTGATTGGAGGACTATCAAGTCAATCCTAATCAGATGAGTGTCGTAACACTAGAGGTTCTGGTAAGCCATACTGAGTGACTGACAAGCGCGCCACTAATTCAAGTGGAAGGCTGGCTGTTGGGTAAGCCTCTAACCTTCGATAGGTTCGGGTAAACCATGCTGAGTGACCAACAAGCAAGTCACTGGGGCCTCAGTGCCCAAGCCATGCATATGATGATCAAAATGATCATACAGAGCTCATAGCTCTGATCAGATGAGTGAATATCACTTTGAGGTTCTGGTAAACCACACTGAGTGACTGACAACCAAGTCACTAGGGGCCCGGTGCCCATTTCCTGCAATGGCTCTAGATGACTAGCCTTCGGCTAGATAAATGCTTGTTTATATTCGTCGAACTTGAGGTCGGTCCTGCATTAATGCTCTTTAAGTCATTCAATGCAGAGGGTCGATTAGATCCAATCGACAAAGCTTGCACTACACACTAGGGTTGTCATGACTAGTGAGTTAGCACAATGTGACCAGTGCCTAGTACCACTGCCGAACCTGACTAATGAGTCACGGCTTCACAGCTGATACTAACACCTTTGCCAATTCTGACTAATGAGTCAGCCCTGTGTGACCAGTGCCCAGTACCACTGCCGAACCTGACTAATGAGTCACAGCTTCACAGTTGATACCAGCACCTTTGCCAAATCTGACTAATTAGTCAGTGCCATGCACAAGTAAGCAATGCTATCAATGTGTATCATATGCCAATTATCCAAGAATAGGGCATTCAGCATGCTTACTAAACAGTTGCTAGCATAATTATGATCATGCACAAACACAGAGACTCAAGCTCTGACCATTCTCATATTCATCATTCATGGCACGCCTTAATCACATGTTTCTCGTGCATCACATGCATCACACTTAATCATCCAGCATGCCTCAACAATAATCATATGCAAATGGGCAAGATTGCCAAGCATTCATTATGCTATCAATGTTTACATTTAAACATTCAACATGCATCAATCATAACCATGCATGTCACACATGGGGTGCAGTTTTCTTACCTTAGGTCCAAGCACAGGTTACCAACAAATGAGCCACAAGCACGATCCTGATCCAAGCCTCTAGTGTTAACCTAGTCACAACCACAAATGGTGACCCAATGAGTTCAAGTTCTAAAAATAACCCTTGAACTAAAACTTAGCCTCCAAGACATCAATCCTCACTAATCCGGGTAGTAGGAATGATCCCGAGGCCTAAAACCATGTTTCCGGGGTCAAAACGAGCAAACGGGGTAAAAACAGGGCAAGGGCTACGACCCTAGCACCTTGGGCCGCGGCCCCCAGGGTTCTCTGAGGCTAGGGCCGCGGCGCCCTCCATCAAGGGCCGCGGCGACCAGCAAGGCCAAATCCCGGCACCTGCTTCTTCGAGCAAGGGCCGCGGCGCCCAAGAACAGGGTCGCGGCCCAACTTCGGGGCAGCCATTTTTCCTTCGTTTTAACCTTTTAAAACCTCCCAAAAGCATGTCTAAACATTCCAAAATCATCAAATCAAAGTTCCCAAACTCCCCAATGGTCCAAAACCACCAAAACCCGAGGTTCAAACAAACTAAAAACTCAACAATTCACAAAGTCCAATTCAAGCTTAAAAACTTTTAAAAACTTAAACTTGAATTACCTCTGATTGAGTTGTTTCCAACCAAATCCTCCGGCTAATAAGCTTCTAATCTTCCGTAGGATTGCTATGCCTCGATCCTCGCTTGATTCCGAGTCCTAGAACTCAAGTTATCCTCGAAAACGCAATCGGGAACGAAAAGGGAACTTTTGGGAGAGAGAACGTACAGAACGTTCTTTTTATTTTCTTAAAAGGTTACTTCAGGCTTAAGTAGCTTCCAATAAAACCTAATGCTCGGGGTCCCAAAAACACCCCCGGGGACATTATAGTCAAAACTTCCAAAATTTCCCCCTGGTCTTACTAACTCTCAATTTATCACCAAATAGTAATTCCCATTACCCAATAACCCGGTAATGCTCTAAATACCCCTTGACTTACTCCAAGTCAAGCTTAAATCCCGTTGTGACTTTCCCACTAGCTTACCTCCTAGGATCGTCTTGTGCTGGGTAACCCTGGCATAACCAGATAACAACAAAGCACCATGCCCATTTCACATATATGCCAAAAATGCCTGAAATGGCCAAAATATGAAAATCACCCAATTAATCACAAATGGGTTCACATGCATATTTAATACACCTAAACATGCATAATATCATTAAATAGCATAATAAAGCAATTATGGCCCTCCCGGCCTCCTAATCAAGGTCCTAAACCTTATTAGGGAATTTGGGGCATTACAATAACCAATATATAAAATGGTTCTGAACTGAACCGAGCATCTTGCTCTTTAAGAAACTTGTCTCCAAGCATTTGAGCAAGATTCAAGCCTGAAGAAGAGGCAAAAAGTGACTACTTCTTTATTTAAGATTATGGTAGTCCAAAAACAAAAAAATGAAGTTTAAGTACCGCATAATCGTGTTTCCCCATCTCTTAGTGGCTCTCCTCTTTCTTCCATTCTCAGTCTTTCAGTATGACTAACTACTCTATGGCCCCCGTCATCTTAATCGGTTTCCCATTGGCACTGCTACAATTAAACATATTCAGTATAAAATATCATGCTGCTGGTATAAATTACAATGCAGGTACTTCTATAATTATATTTGGACCACATCTAATAAGTATTAAACAATAATAATTTTATAGAGATATATTTAAGGAAGACAAAAATAACATGATACGTGAAAGTAGTTACTAAACTGTATTAAAACATCATAAGTTCATTGTCATGATCATGTGTGCATTAATGTGTTTCATCAATTGCTTAAGTTTATTCTGAGTTTGTGATTTATTTGAATTTCATTGCTGGTTGGGTTGGTTCATGATATTTTAATTTTACAGAGATATATTTAAGGAAGAAAAAAATAACATGATACGTACTTCATAACACATGCTGAGTCCCCCACATTTGCACATTGTGCAAAGAAATTTTCAGCACCATCAGTCCATACCAGAAGCACTGTTGCAGTACAACCCTGAGTAAAACTAGTTATATTAGCACAAACTATAGCATTATCAACATTCATCACTACACAAAATTATCAAAAAGATATCAAGTGGATATATGAATACACCATATATGTAATAATATATATTTATGTTTTTTTTATTTTCTGATTTTCCTGCTTGCTGTGCACATTTATAGGGGCGGTGACTTTCTTTTTAAATATATTTTGTACACACTAAAACAAGAGTATCAAATAATAATAACAATACTAAAATGTATACATACATATGTATATGCTGCTAACATTGTCTTATCTTCTTCTCTATTTTTCAAATAATAATAATAATGCAATACAGTTTTATGAGATTAGTGAATAGTAGTTTGAGTAGACAATTATTAAAAAAATTAAATCAGAGCTCGGGTTGATTGTCTAAAAACTTGGATTTGTGAAATGTTTTATTCAATATCTATGTGTCTTTGAGTGAAGCCTAATTAGTTGTGTTTCTTTTGGTTTGTGTGAATGAAGTTTATTTTTTCTTTATAGTGGCAATAGTTTAGGTATTTATTAAGATCTATTTAATATTTTATATTTTATTAACTAAAAATACCCAACTATTGTTGAAGCCATGTGAGTGCCATGGCCATTTTAATCTCTTGGGGATAAATATTCCCATGTATTGGTTCTGTTTATAGGCTTATTTTTTTATGTCGTGAATTTACTTATGAATCTGTGAGCACCAATAATTTTTGTGTTGTAGATTGTATGGTTAACCTCATCTCTTTCTTGGCAGGTACCTCTCTATTATGATGGGAATGGGGGCATACGTTTGTCATTAAAACTTTCTGACTCTAGCCAAACACCTATAGAGGTATGGATTAGTTTGAGTTGTAGTATCAATTATAGTTGTTATTTCACTAATATCTGCATTAAAATCAATGGCTTCAAATGCAAAATATTAGATTGGATTGGATCTGGAGAAATTGTTGCAGAAGGTTATTTTATTTCAAGTGACCCAAAGGATGAGGTTCACCATGTTCCTCTTGGGCCTAGTGTTATGAAAGTGGGGATAGATCTTGTGAGAAAGAATGATGCATTTCTGTGGAGGCCTTCAACAGTTATGTCTACTATAGAAGATGCTATAGGTAGTATAATTGCATGGCCAGCTGATAAAGTTATAATTAGGTAATTAACTTTTTTTATGTACTCTTTTAGTTTACTATAACTTTAAGTTGAAGCATTAATTATTTAAATTTTGTTGTAGCTAAGCAAATGGACTCACAACAAAGATAAGTGCACAAAGGATGATGAATTGAAGGATGGAGCAAGTTTTGTTTACTTTTCTGTATCTTGTAATGTTTCTATTTTTTATTTTTGAAGTAAAAATTGTTCAAGATTATAAAACTTTATTATGTTATGCTTTCAAACTTAAGTTAGAACTCAGATCTCAGGAAGTAGACACATTCATGGTTTGAATTAGTTATTGTTTAATGTAATACTTATGGTTTATCAATCTATTGAGAATTACATTTTATAATTAATTTTGAATATTTTTTTATCAAAATACAATAATGAAAATCTTTTAATTAAAAAAAACCATATAAGTATACTTATCAAAATAAAATTTAAAATTTTATTACTATATGTTATGATTTAAAAACATATTATAAGCGTAAAAAATCGTTATGGTTTATATAATATAACAAACTAAAAATGTTATCAAAATAATCAAATGTAACAGTTGAAAAGTGTTATGAAAAAGGTATAGGATTAAACTTCAAATTTATAACCAAAAACTCTATCTAAATGTTATTATTTGAATATTATAGCACCTAAAATTGTGTTATTGAATAGTTTAAGATAACACTGAACATAACATTCAAATACTGTTATAGAAAACACTGGACTTTTAATAACAGGGGCTATGTTAGCATTTTCAGAAGTATTATCAATAGTCCCGGTTAGTAGTTTTTAAGTGTTATGAATACTGTTTTTTCTTGTAGTGAATCATCCTATATAACTTAATTCTCAGGCTCGAAACTCATCTTTGTTCCAAAGTTAACCATATTGAGGGAGGGCTGGGATCAGTAAAATCGTTCCCACTACTATGGCCCCCTAACTCTCAATATATAAACTTGGTTCATTGATTTGTATCCACCCTCACCGAACTTAGTCATTATTTATTTTTATTTATTATTTATTATGATTGCGAAATAAAAATCAAACTCATATATGATAACAAAATAACATGATATTTATTTGGAAAAGAGTTTTTCACTAATTACAACCATAAAACAAACAATAAATAAAACAAACAATGAAACTAACTATTCTAACAATTAGGATCTTCTTCATCCGATTCTTCATCTAGCATATCATCATTTAACTCTTCATAGTCTTCATTATCATGTGCCTCAAAATTTCCTCGAGGAAGGTTCGTAAAAATCCTATGCTTTTGCTCATTTGTAAACTGAAATTCTGATTTTAAAGTGAAACTAATTAAGAGAAAGTAATATCGCATTGCTACTGGCAGTTCATCTTCATCATCCATTGTTTCCCATATTTCCTCTAAGGCTGCAATTACAGGATGAAAATCTCTAAATAGTCTAATTACTAAAATGTATTGTTACGTTGCTCTCATCATGATCTGCTTAGACTCTTGAAGGTGACCTATTTCTCTGTGGAACAAAAGCAGACTTTGAGTGATTCTCTCTAGTGTTCCTACAGTGTTTCTCGGTTCTCTTATTCTCTTTAAAGCCTTAATGGCTCGGATATCCTCATAGGTTAATGCTCCATTCATACTTAACTGAAAACATAAATGCTAAAATCGTTAGCTATACATATAAGCATAATAACTATAACTTAAATACACTACTACAAAATACCCTTTACGGGACACTTTTTTAGGACATGCACATAAATGCAAGTCCTTAAAAATATTTATGGAGTTTTTAGGACACTCATTGAGAGTCCTGAAAAAACACAATTTAGGACTCGCAATAAGTGTCCTAAAAAAATAAGCGAGTCCTAAAAAAATCTGGGCTAAAAAATGAGTGTTTTACTTAACAATTTTAAGGACTTGCTTTGGGAGTCCTTAATAGCGAGTCCTAAAAACATTTGAGCTCAAAAATTAGGAATGATGACTTTTAAAGACTTTCTTTGCGAGTCCTAAAAGAGTATTTAAGGACTCCCAAAGCAAGTCTTTAAAATTGTTAAGTAAAAGAACATAAAACCATTTATTGTTTCATATTTATAAAATTAGTATTAGTTAAAAATAAATTGTTTTATTAATTTCAAATAACAATTATTATAAGTTTAAAGAGAATTTCTATATAATCTGATTTTAATTTATAAATTAAAAAATATATATATATAATAGCCAAATCCCTTTCTCCCTCTCTCATCCCTACCCGATCTTCCTTTCTCCCTCTCTCTCTCTCTCTCGCATGCTCTCTGCTAGGCCCGAACAACGACGGCAGGGGCTCGGGGAATGGTGGTCGACGGCGGCAGGGGGATCGGGGTCAGGCTGTTTGGCGGCAGGGGGGTCGGGGTCGGGCTGTTCGGCGAAAGGGGG
Organism: Humulus lupulus; assembly: GCF_963169125.1. Lineage (NCBI taxonomy): Eukaryota > Viridiplantae > Streptophyta > Magnoliopsida > Rosales > Cannabaceae > Humulus > Humulus lupulus. The sequence goes on from NC_084798.1 coordinate 8,246,659, forward strand.
CTCGGGGCTGGGCTCGACAGCAACGATTGGTGGCTCGGAGCTGGGCTCGACAGCAACGACTGGTGGCTCGGGGCTGGGCTCGACGGCGGGTGGGGGGTTTCAGGTCTGGGCTCGACGGCGCAGGGGCTGGGCAGAGGGCTGTTTGGCTTCGGTGCTGAACGTTTCAAAGAACAACACATTGTTGAATGATTTTACTGCTATTTTTAGAGGTAAATCTTTAAATAATCTATGCTTTTTGTTCAAGTTTTCACATTGTATAACAGTCTTTCATATCTATTAAAATGTTACTTCAATTGTTAGAAATGAAGCCCTTCGTGTTGCTTTTATTGATGAGGTTGAAACACTAAAGGATGGTAAAGTACAGAAGGAATATTTCTCAAAGCTCGTTAAGGGTGATATCAATGGGAAGGACAAGGTTGGTTGTCTTTATTTTTTTCAAGTAGCATGTGGCTCATTCAATTCTATAACTATGAATCTAAAGCACTTATTTGTCTTCGTATATTCAACAAAGAAATCATATCCCTGTCTTGCCATTCTCAGGTTCCCTTTTTCTGGTAGATGACTGATAGGCTAATTTACAACAAATCAAAAATAACAAATTTGATTTTAAATTTTAAATTCAACACTAACCAAACTGCCATTATGGTTATATAATGTATGAGAAAATTCCAATGTGAACAGAGTAGAATAAATAGAAGATGACACTTACAATACATTTATTGATCTGAAGGACACATGATGAAATTTCCACACTTACAAATTCATTAATAGTTTTTATTATACTTACTGTTACTGCTAATACAATTGTTGTTGTTGGCATGTCTCTTTATTTAGTTTGTTATTTTTAAATCGATTGATGTTTATTTACTTGCTGTTGACTTGGTCAGTTTTTTAGGAAATCTACTCTATAAAATTGCCTGGAAATCCAAAACTTGGTGAAGGAAAACCTGAGAATCAAAATCATGCAATTGTATTCACTCGTGGAAATGCAGTCCAAACAATTGACATGAATTAGGTGACACCCTTATCCTTTAGGTTCCTGCTGTTCTAAGAAAAAATTAAAATGGTTAAATGACCGTAACTTATTACAAGTTCTCAATCCTTGTTTGTGCATGCTTGTTCTTCTCAATAGGATGTGGCTCTAGTTTTCTTATTGTTTGAATTAAAGTACCATGTTTTCTTCTGCTTGTAATGTAATTCAGCTGTTTATGTCTTTTAGGATAACTATTTTGAGGAAGCTTTGAAAATGAGAAACCTACTTGAAGAATTCCATCGTGACCATGGCATTCGTCCTGCTACAATTCTTGGTGTTAGGGAGCATGTCTTTACTGGAAGGTAAGTTTCATTTCTTCCTTGCAATCCATATATTAAATATATTTATATAAATATATAGATATATTGTTGACCAGTTGCATCATCATAATTGTTCAAATGATCGTGTGGCAGTGTCTCTTCTTTAGCCTCATTCATGTCAAACCAAGAGACAAGCTTTGTGACATTAGGTCAGCGTGTTTTATCAACTCCTTTGAAGTAAGTCCATTTTAATTATGCCATTGATTTCATCTGCTTCCTGGATGTTTTGATATCTAAGATCATTTTAAGGTGACTCTTGATTTCTTTTTTTTTTTTAGGGTCCGTATGCATTATGGACATCCTGATGTTTTTGATAGAGTTTTTCATATAACACAGGGTGGTATCAGCAAGGCCTCTCATGTCATCAATATTAGTGAAGATAGATTTGCAGGTAACTTTCTTAGATTTAGGAGAGTCCCATTTACATGGTTTTCCATCTTGAGCAATTTTTTGTATTTTGTTCCCAAGTAAGGAGTATGATGGTATATCAACATTGTTCTTGCCAGGAGCTTTTTTAGATGAGGTGTAATCACTGGAATTCTTATCATTCTAGGTTTCATAGATTTTTCTTTAGGCAGTTAAGTATGTTAAATTTAAGGTATTGGAGTTGGGTCTCGAACCACATCACATGGGCCGACACTTTTGGCAAGATTCTTGTTTGAAATAAAACAAAAATCTAGTCACAAACAACATGATATTCTGTATCAAAAATGGGTATTAGTTTGATTTTACAATAGTGCTTCCTGATTCAGTAGTAGAGAAAGTTTCCCAACTCTAGCGATGGTTCTTTATGCTTCTTTCCAGAGAGACCGAAAAAACAGATTCTAGAAACAAGGCATAATTTTTTTTTTTTAAAGATTAGGATCTAATCTTATGATTTTTTTTTAATCTAAAAGAGAACTTATCTCTGTTAAAAACAACAGAGATCCTTTTGGCTGATTTCTAACAGTTAATAATATATAGCTGAGGTTGTTACCAGCCTTGGCTATAAGTATTTTGACATCTCTCATTAGAGTCTCGAGTATTGAGTTTTTGTACTTATCCGTAAGAGGAACATAGAAATAAGAGTATATGACCGTATAGAGCAAAACTTTGTTTTTTCAATGAAATGAATCAGTTCCCCAAATTGTTGGAGATTGTTGGTCTTGGCTATACTGTTTGGTTTGCATCTCGCTATCTGATATTCAGGTAAAAGTGCTAAATGTTTTGCATTATGAGTAATGCTTTACATTTTGAGTAGTCATGTCAATTTTTGATTTTATGACTTGCAGAAAAGAAGGGAGGAGTTAATTGCTTGCTTTACATTTTGAGTAGTCATGTTTCAGGGATGATTTTAGAAAGAAATTCATGGCAGCCAATCCTTACTTTGGAAAGTAAGTGACGAGGGTGAGTACAAGGACAAGAAGAAGAAATATATGTTGTTTGACAATGAATTTAGTGTTTTATTATATTTGTAATTTTTATTAGAGTAAATGATTCTTGTTTGAATGGTTAATTATTTACTTTGTAAATCTAGTTATATATTTTTTTAAGGTCAAGACGATTATAATTTTAATAAGTTTTGTTATTTTAATCTATAAATTTTTAGATTAATTTGTATATAAATGTTTCATTTAAATCATAATTTTTAATTTAAAATAACAATAAATTATTTTTTTAAAAATTAAAAATATAACTTTTAAGGTCAAACAAAGAGAGTCCTAAAAACCTTACTTAAAGGCACTTAGCAAGATCTTTTAGAACTCGCGGACATTTTTTAGGACTCGCGGACATCTTTTAGGACTCGCAATGCGAGTCCTAAAAACATCATTTGCGAGTCCTAAAAACCTTACTTAAAGGCATTCAGCAAGATATTTTAGGACTCGCGGACATATTTTAGGACTCGTAGCGCGAGTCCTAAATACCTTACTTAAAGGCACTCAACAAGATTTTTTAGGACTCGCAGACATTCTTTTAGGACTCGCAACGTGAGTCCTAAAAACATCATTTTAGGACTCGCAACGCGAGTCCTAAAAACCTTAGTTTTTAAGGCTCTCAAATAGAGGACTCGCGGGGTGCGAGTCCTAAAAAACCTTTTTTGTAGTAGTGACACTACAACAATTTTCACTTTTAATGACTCTCTATAATGACTTACACCAATGGTGTAAGTCATTAAAAGTATTCAGGGATATTTAAAGTCTAATGGTGTAAGTCATTAAAAGTTATTGTTGATGACTACCAAGGTAAGTCATTAAAAGTGGTGGGAGGCGTTAATTGAAAAATATGAGTATAAAATTATTTATTTATAAAATATCAGACTTGTAAAAGCATCTGACGTCTCCCCTGGGAAGACGTGCTAGACATCTAACGTCTCCCCTGGGGAGACGTGCCACATGGGACGTCTCCCCAGGGGAGAGGTTAGATGTCTGGCACGTCTTCCCAGGGGAGACGTTAAATGTTTGGTCTAATATATATATTCAGCCTTTCTTTCTTCTTCCTCGAGCGCACGAACCAGAGGCGGAGAAGGGCGATTTTCTGGGCGATTTCAAGGCAATTTTTTGACGATTTTGGCCGATTTTAGGCTATAAAGTCTCATTTGAGGTAAGTTTTTATTATTTATAAGTGTTGTATAATAGTTAGGATAATTTTCTGTAGAGTCCAAGAACTTTACTTAGCTAATTGTTTAGTAGTATTATAGTATGTTTAGTATTATCTTTGTAACTGTGGATTTTTGGTTCAGACCAGGAATTATTTGGACACTCATAGTAGTACTTATAGATTTTCTAAGTTTAACCTATAGTTTAAGAATATTAAGTATAACCTAAGGTTTGATTAATGTGACTGATATTAAGGATTATATTTTTTATATTATAAGGTTTAGACATCAACCAATAGGATTTTAAGCACATGTTATGAATGGTGATTAAGGATTAAAGATTTTTGAGGATTAAATTTAATAAAGAGTAAATTTTGAATGTTATAGGGTCAGTCATCAACTTTGAGTACGTTGAGGGCTTAGTCAAGGTTGTTTACTCCATTCAAACTTAGCTAAAAATGTGTAATTTCGTGTTTAAATATTCAGCGTGTGCCGATATATCGCAGCTATAGGGGGCGATATGTCGCAGCACGTAGATACGGAAAGCACGAAATGATGCACGGTCGCCTCGGGCATACTGGCCCAGGCGATATATCGCCTACAGGGGGCGATATATCGCCTCCTCCAGCATAAATTCAAATACTTTTGAATTCTTTTCCTTTCAGCCATTCAAACTCCTTCAACAGTCCAGCATCTTTTGAACGAGTCTTCAGCCTCTGCTGAACGATTATTCAAATGATTTTCACCTAAAAAGCCATTATTTTTATTCAAGTAAAATCAAGATACTTTCATTCCCAAACTCTATAAATAGGACCTAGTACCCAGCCATTATTCACCTTTTGCTCTAAGTTCAGAAGCTGCTAGTGTTAAGTGAGTGTGAGAGTGTAAACACCTGGTTTGGGAAAATTATAAGCTTAAACATCATAAGCTTATCAAACACTTTGGGAAGTGAGTTCTATAGTATTTCGGTGGAGGTGTAGATTGGTCTTTCAAGTCTTTGAGGTAACCAAAACTCTAGTTCCTTTTCTGTATTATGTTATTTTCCTTCTCATAGTCTTCTACTCGATCTCTAACCTTAATCTTCATTTTGGTTAGGGAATCCAAGTTCTTAAGCACATAAGTTGTGGTAAGCATATGTTCTTTTAAATGGTTTAGTCTTCCCATTTTCCTTTTCATCTCTTTCCTTCTTTCAACTCACTCTTGTTCATTATGGTTTTAGGAGTGTTCCAAAAGTCCCAACTCAGTCCATTATATCCCGGTAACTTTTGGTAAGGAAAATAGGCTAGAATCAATATGTTATGTGCTTATGTTGTCTATATGTTTTATGTTATTAAATGTGTTATGATATGTATGTATGTTTGTAGGCTTGGGCATATGACCCATATGACTAACAAGACCCCAAATGGGTTATGGGCAGATGACCTACTTAGCTAGTAGGACCCCACTAATCCCATGGGCATATGCTTGTTTAATCTATGGGACCCCAAGTAATAATGGCCATTATAACAAGTGTTATATGTATTATGTTAAGTCTTTATGTTTCTTATGAAATTATGTATATGACTATGTGTTAGATTTTCCTTGCTGGGCATTAGGCTCATTCCTTTCTGTTTTATGTGCAGGAAAATAAGCTTTAGAGGCGGTAAGATTCGTGACGCTTAGAGGATGTGTATCGATGATGAATGGAGTCAAGGGGCCGAGTGTTATTCGATTCGAGGATGTAGTTTCTGTTTTATGTCTTTTTACATGTATTTTCCGCACTAATTATGTAATGTCTTATTATTTTAAATTATGTTTTTGTTTTAAAGACAATGGGATCCCATATCCTTTTTAGTATTTACTTTGTAAGTAACTCTTATTTTTATAAGTTACTTAATAAAATTATGGTATTTTCGCAAATGTAAGTTCTTTTAAGGATTTTATGTATAGTTTCGTTAATGGTCCAAATAGTCTAGATTAGTGGGTCATTACATTTTCATGCTTATTGTCTCTAGTTATTAAGGAATTGATATTGGGATTTTAGGGTTTATGAGTTGCGGTTTTGGGTGATTTTTGGCTCAACAAAGTGGATTTAAAGCATATTTGAGGTAGGATTTCAAAATTAAACAATGTATTATAGTTAGAATGGTATAAAAAATTATTTTTGTGCATTTTTTTAATATGATTTGTGGGTTTTATTAGAAATATTAGTTTAAAGTATGAAAATTAATTTTTATGTATATTTGAGATACTATATTGTTTAATTTTAAGATGATACCACATTATTTACTATTTTTAATTTTTTATTACTATTTAATCCAAAAATTATACATTTTTTAATTAATTTTTAATGTTTGTTAAGTATATATATGTAAATATGTTTTGCTAAAATGTATTTAATAATTGTCTAAAATAAGAAAAATAATTTAATTTGAATTTTACATACAAAATAGTAATTCAAGATTATAATGTTTATAATTTTTTTTAATTTATATTATTATTTAATTAGAAAATTATATATATTTGTAATCTTTATTAAATTTAAGTAGGTTATTTATATATAGTTATGTTATTTTATTGATTTAGTAATATTTTATTAATTAATTAATTAAAAATTTTAAGTTGTGGTTTTAACTGAGATTTTTGCTTCAAATTTTCGATTTCAAGCACACATTTGAAGTTTTTAAGTTTCTAAAATTTCAATAATAAATTATTTTTAATCTAATTATTTAATGAAGTTTTTTTATTAATATTTTATTTATTAATTAATTTAGTTTTGTAGGTTGTGAATTTAATAGCAAAGTGCGCTCTTTGCAAAGTGAAGTAAATTTGTTAGCAAAGACTATTAATTGCAAGTGGTACATACATTATATTCTTTCTTATTTTAGTATTATTAAACTTTTGTTAGAGGGGTTTAAATATCTTAAATATTCATCCATAGTGAAGTAGGTTCTGAGATTAAAATTGTGTGTTTCGGTGATAACAGAAGGTTGAGAACTGTGTGTTTTAGTGAAGTAGGTTCTGGAAAATTTGTTTGTGTGCTGCGGAGCTATAAGGAAGAAACTTATTGTGTGTTATTTGAAGTTTTTGACTTGTTGTTCACAGATGGTTAGATCACTATTATAGGGGAAATGCTGCTCGATTTTGTTTAGAATTATGTATTTTATTATTCTATTATTATATTTGTATTGTGTTGTGCTTATTCGATTGGATTTGATTAGATTGACAGATGGTTAAGTTACTAATATAGGGGAAATGCCGCCCAATTTTTCGTATGCTTATTTAGTATTTTTTTTTTTAGTTTAATTTTTCATAAACATAGTTAACAATTTATTTATTATTAAAGTATATATAATTAAATAATAATTAACTAATATATTTAACTTTGTATTTTTTTGTAGCTAAACACTACGCCATAAACACTATCACATATTAATGAACTGCGACAACACTGGGCGAACCATATGCTACCGATAATTCAAGGTCATCGTCCCACATATTAGGTTTTTTTTTACATTTTATTTCTTACCATATGTCTTGCTAGCTAGAGTAATATTTGTTAATTTTGTATGTTTAACAACAAATATTACAATTTTGTATATTTAGCTAGCAAAAACATATTATATACACATTTCGATTTTATTAATGAAAATTCACAATTTAAATTTGCATATAATTTAGATTTTTTAATTAATATATTTAATTCTATTTCAAAAAAAATTAATATATTTAATTCTATTAATTAATATACTGAAAATAATTATTTAATTATTTTTTAAAAAAAATTACAAAAACCAATGACGTCTCCCAAGGGGAGACGTTGGAAGTCTACAAAGTCTCCCCATGGGAGACGTCATATGGCCACTTTAGATGGCTCCTGCAACAACGTCTCCCCTAGGGGGAGACATTAAATGTCTACAATGTCTCCCCCATATAGCCATTAAATGCCTATTTTGTTGTAGTGTGATACTTACTTGGCGGTTAGATTCGGAGCTTTGAGTGTGTGTATCGAGGAGAACTTCATGCGAATGAACCGTTGCTCTGATACCAACTATAATGACCCAACTACTCTAGACTTTGGACCATTAATGACTACTATACATAGACACTAATCTTTAATAAAACTTACTAGCGAAATAATCATAACTTCATTAAAACTTGTAAGGAAAATGTTAAACTACATAAAATTTAAAGTAGGATATGGGATCCCATTGTTTTTTAAAATAAAAACATAACATAACTTTAAATAAATGGATTACAAAATAAAGTGCAGAAAATACATATAAAGCATAATTTTTAAAAGGCTAAGAAGTGACTTCATCCTCGAATCAAACGCTCAATCCACCGATTCCATCCTGCCTCAATACACAACCCCTAAGTTGCTAATAACCTTTCCGCTGCCATAGCTAATTTCCTGCACATATAAACATAAAGGAATGAGCCTAATGCCCAACAAGGAAAAACTAACACGTAAATCATATACATAAAATTGATATCGCAACATATACTAACACATATCATAAACATATGTCACATATACTATAATGGCCATTGCTACTTGGTGCACGTAAACTAAACAAGTGATACTATTTGTGAATCTAGTCTCGAGGGTAGAATGACAAAGCATCCATTCTCTGTGATAGAAGAAAGGGCCAAATGTAACGCCCTAATTTCTCATAGACTACCGAGAACACAGTGCTGGGTCATAATCGTAAATATTGCTCTTTTATTTAATAAAAACTTTAAAAAATAAATACATAGATCCATGGTTTTATAAAAATAAAATACTTGTATTTAACATAAAAATGAGCAACATTTAAATAAAACAAACTTTAAAATAACTAAATAAATAATTTGGCCTGCTTGATCTTGCTCGACTATAAATGGTCCCCAACGAATACATCACGAAGCTCTTAGGTCCCACTCGCCACCGACCTTTCTATCCTTAATTTCTTGAAATAACAACATCACAAGGAATGAGCTTCTAAGCCCAGTAAGGAAAATACAAACAAGGGTTAGTCATATAATCAAACATAACACATATTCACCAAAGTCATACAAACACAAACATCTAGATCATATCATATCTTAAGTCATAATTCTAAATCATACATCTAAGTCATAGATCACAAGTCATACTCTAAGTCATAAGTCATAGGTCATAGGTCATAGATCATAAATCATAGGTCATAAATCATAACTATAGGTCATATATCATAATCATAACTAAAAATAACAAGTCAGATATAATAAAAAGATAAGTACTTATACAGGGGTGGCAATTAAGCCCCGGACAAAAGTTCGTCATACACCGGACATAGGTCCGTCATAAAGTTTTGGCAACCAAGCCTACCGGACATAGTTCGTCAAACATCATTGGACACCTTAGGTCCATACACACTTACCCCTTTATTGTACCTGAAATGTTAGGTCATACAAACATAAACTGTATCATACATTACATAAACTGGATCATAATGCTAAACTATCTAATTTTCCTTACCAACACCGGAATAATTGAGAACAAATGCGGGACTTGGAACACTCCTAAAACCAGCAATAAAAATAATGAGTATTTCTAAAGGAAAGAGATGAAAGGAATAGAACTAAACCACCAAGAGGAAACTTACCGAAAAGACAACTTAAGTTCAAAGAACTTAAAAACCTAACGACAAAACCATAACAAAAGTTAGAACCTGAATGAAAACTAAAGAAACTGAGGAATCAAACAGAATTGAACTTAAGAATAATGGTACCTCAGTTGACCATATGGATTGGTCTAACTCCAATACTGAAACACTCTAATCCTCACTTCCCAAGTGTTTGATAAAGCTTAAGAATTGCAAAGCTTTTTCCCAACCCAAGTGTTTATCACTCTTAAAGTCTCACTAGCACCTTGGAGTCTGATCACAGCTGAAGAGTGAATGGAAGGTGTAGAGTCCAAGAACTTTACTTAGCTAATTGTTTAGTAGTATTATAGTATGTTTAGTGTTATCATTGTTACTTTGGATTTTTGGTTCAGACCGGGAGTTATTTGGACACTCATAGTAGTACTTATAGATTTTCTAAGTTTAACCTATAGTTTAAGAATATTAAGTATAACCTAAGGTTTGATTAATGTGACTGATATTAAGGATTATATTATTATATTATAAGGTTTAGACATCAACCAATAGGATTTTAAGCACATGTTATGAATGGTAATTAAGGATTAAGTATTTTTGAGGATTAAATTAAATAAGAGTAAAATTTGAATGTTATAGGGTCAATCAGCAGCCTTGAGTACGTTGAGGGCTTAGTCAAGGCTGTTTAATCCATTCAAACTTAGCTAAAAATGTGTAAATTCGTGTTTAAATATTCTGCGTATGCCGATATATCGCAGCTATAGGGGGCGATATGTCGCAGCACGTAGATACGGAAAACACGAATCGATGCACGGTCGCCTCGGGAACAAAGGTCCAGGCGATATATCGCCTATAGGGGGCGATATATCGCCTCCACCAGCATGAATTCAAATACTTTTGAATTCTTTTCCCTTCAGCCATTCAAACTCCTTCAACAGTCCAGCATCTTTTGAACGAGTCTTCAGCCTCTGCTGAACGATTATTCAAATGATTTTCACCTAAAAAGACATTATTTTTATTCAAGTAAAACCAAGATATTTTCATTCCCAAACTCTATAAATAGGACCTAGTACCCAGCCATTATTCACCATTTGCTATAAGTTCAGAGGCTGCTAGTGTTAAGTGAGTGTGAGAGTGTAAACACTTGGTTTGGGGAAAAACTATAAGCTTAAACATCATAAGCTTATCAAACACTTTGGGAAGTGAGTTCTATAGTATTTCGGTGAAGGTTAGATTGATCTTGCAATCTTTGAGGTAAACCCAAAACTCTAGTTCTTTTCTGTATTTTTATGTTAATTCCTTTCTCAAAACCTTCTACTCAGTCCCCTAACCTTATTCTTATTTTGGTTAGGGAATCCAAGCTTTTAAGCATATAAGTCGGTAAGTGTGTTTTCTATGGTTTAGTCTTTCCATCTCTTTCATTTCATCTCCTTTCTTTAGACTTACTCTTTCTTATGGTTTTAGGAGTGTTCCAACAATCCCAACTCAGTCCATAATCTCGGTAACTTTGGTAAGGAAATAGGCTAGAATCAACATGTTATGTGATCATGTTATCTATATGTTTTATGTTATTAAAAGTGTTATGATATATGTGTATGTTTGTAGGCTTGGACATATGACCCATATGACTAACAAGACCCCAAATGGGTTATGGGCATATGACCTACTTAGCTAGTAGGACCCCATTAACCCCATGGGCATATGCTTGTTTAGCCTATGGGACCCCAAGTAATAATGGCCATTATAATAAGTGTATGTTATATGTATTATGTTAAGTCCTTATGTTTTCTTATGAAATTATGTATGTGACTTTGTGTTAGATTTTCCTTACTGGGCATTAGGCTCACTCCTTTCTGTTTATGTGCAGGAAAATAAGCTTAGAGGCGGAAAGATTCGTGACGCTTGGAGAATGTGTATCGATGATGAATGGAGTCAAGGGGCCGAGCGTTATTCGATTCGAGGATATAGTCTCCTTTTATGTTTTTATGGTTTTTATGTGTATTTTCCGCATTATGATGTAATGTCTTTTATTTTAAACCATGTTTTGTTTTAAAAACAATGGGATCCCATAATCCTTCTTAGTATTCTGTTTGTTTGTAAATAACTCTCATTTTTGCAAGTTACTCAATAAATTATGGTATTTTCGTAAAAATGTAAGTTTTATGCATAGTTTCGTTAATGGTCCAAATAGTCTAGATTAGTGGGTCATTACAGTTGGTATCAGAGAAAACGGTTCCTTCGCATGAAGTTCTCCTCGATACACATGCTCAAAGCTCCGAATCGGACCGCCAAGTAAGTGTTTAAGTTACAAGTTACAAGTTACTTTGTCTATGTGTATAGCTAACAACTTTAGTGTTTATGTTTCAGTTAAAAATGAATGGAGCTTTAACCTACCAAGATATCCGAGCCATTAAGGCCTTAAAAAGAATAAGGGAGCCAAGAAACACCGTAGGAGCCTTAGAAAGGATTACACGAAGGTTGCTTTTGTTTCACCAAGCAATAGGTGGCCTTCAAGAGGCTAAACAAATAATGCTAAGATCAACAGAACAATATGTATTAGTGATTAGATTGTTTAAAGATTTCCATCCTGTAATAGCAGCCTTAGAAGAAATATGGGAAGAAATGAATGATGAGGATGAATCACCATTAGCAATGAGATACTACTTCCTCTTAATTAGGTTCACCGCAAAATTTGAATTTCAATTCACCAAGGAGCAAAAGAATAGGATTCTCACAAACCTTCCTAGAGGGCATTTTGATGCTCATGATAATGATGACTATGAGGCTATAGATGGTGATATGTTAGATGACGGATCGGATGTAGAAGATCCCGATTTTTAGATTAGTAGTTTTTTTGTTTTATTTACTTTTATGTTATGATTGTAATAAGTGAATTTTTTTTCCAAATGAATAAACATGCTATTTGAATATCATGTGTGAGTTTGAAGTTTTTTTCAATCATAATAAATACTAAATAAAATGAATAATGACTGAGTTCGGTGAGGGTGGATACGAATCAATGAATGTAACGACCCACTAATCTAGACTACTTGGACCATTAACGAATCTATACATAAAACTTACATTTTTGCGGAAATACCATAATTATATTGAAAACTTATGGAAACAAAGGTTACTTTCATAAAATAAGTAGGATATGGGTACCCATTGTCTTTAAAACAAAAATAACTTAAAAACTAAAAAGATTTACATAGAAAATGCGGAAAATACATTTAAAACCATAAAAACATAAACATGACTACATCCTCGAATCGAATAACGCTCGGCTCCTTGACTCCATTCACCATCGATACACATCCTCTAAGCGTCACGAATCTTTCCGCCTCTAAAGCTTATTTCCTGCACATAAACAGAAAGGAATGAGCCTAATGCCCAGCAAGGAAAATCTAACACATAGTCATAAACATAAACATAATGTCATAATAACGTAAAGACATATCATAACACATAATACACTTATTATAATGGCCATTATTACTTGGGGTCCCATAGACTAAACAAGCATATGCCCATGGGATTAATGGGGTCCTACTAGCTAAGTAGGTCATATGCCCATAACCCATTTGGGGTCTTGTTAGTCATATGGGTCATATGCCCAAGCCTACAAACATACACATATACATATCATAACACTTTTAATAACATAAAAACATATAGATAACATAAGCACATAACATATTAATTCTAGCCTATTTTCCTTACCAAAGTTACCGGGATTATGGACTGAGTTGGGACTTTTGGAACACTCCTAAAACCATAAGAAAGAGTGAGTCTAAGAAAGGAGATGAAATGAAAGAGAATAGGAAGACTAAACCATAGAAAACATACTTACCGACTTATATGCTTAAAAGCTTGGATTCCCTAACCAAAATAAGAATAAGGTTAGGGGACTGAGTAGAAGGTTTTGAGAAAGGAAATAACATAAAAATACAGAAAAGAACTAGAGTTTTGGGTTTACCTCAAAGATTGCAAGATCAATCTAACATCCACCGAAATACTATAGCACTCACTTCCCAAAGTGTTTGATAAGCTTATGATGTTTAAGCTTATAGTTTTTCCCCAAACCAAGTGTTTACACTCTCACACTCACTTAACACTAGCAGCCTCTGAACTTAGAGCAAATGGTGAATAATGGCTGGGTACTAGGTCCTATTTATAGAGTTTGGGAATGAAAATATCTTGATTTTACTTGAATAAAAATAATGGCTTTTTAGGTGAAAATCATTTGAATAATCGTTCAGCAGAGGCTGAAGACTCGTTCAGAAGATGCTGGACTGTTGAAGGAGTTTGAATGGCTGAAGGGAAAGGAATTCAAAAGTATTTGAATTCATGCTGGTGGAGGCGATATATCGCCCCCTGTAGGCGATATATCGCCTGGACCAGTATGCCCGAGGCGACCGTGCATCGTTTCGTGTTTTCCGTATCTACGTGCTGCGACATATCGCCCCCTATAGCTGCGATATATCGGCACACGCTGAATATTTAAACACGAAATTACACATTTTTAGCTAAGTTTGAATGGAGTAAACAACCTTGACTAAGCCTTCAACGTACTAAAAGCTGCTGACTGACCCTATAACATTCAAACTTTACTCCTTATTATATTTAATCCTCAAAAATCTTTAATCCTTAATCACCATTCATAACATGTGCTTAAAATCCTATTGGTTGATATCTAAACCTTATAGTATAAAATATATAATCCTTAATATCAGTCACATTAATCAAACCTTAGGTTAACTTAATATTCTTAAACTATAGATTAAACTTAGAAAATCTATAAGTACTACTATGAGTGTCCAAATAATTCCCGGTCTGAACCAAAAATCCACAGTAACAATGATAATACTAAACATACTATCATACTATTATCTATCTTAGCTAAGTAAAGTTCTTGGACTCTACAATTCTCCCCTACTAAAAAGAATTTCGTCCTCGAAATTTACTTATCACATATCTCCGGATACCGGCCTTGCATGTCCTCCTCCAACTCCCACGTTGCCTCGCATTCAGAACTATTGCTCCATAGGACTTTGACTATAGGAAAGCTCTTGGACCGTAACTACTTCATCCCTCTATCTAGGATGCTAACCGGTCGTTCCTCGTAACTTAAGTCTTTCTGGAGTGCTATCGTATCGTATTTGAGGACGTGAGATGGGTCTGACACATATTTGCGTAACATTGAGATGTGGAAGACGTTGTGACTATCGGCTAGTGCTGGCGGTAGGGCTAGTCTATACGCAACTGTTCCCACTTTGTCCAATATCTAAAAGGACCTATGAATCGGGGACGAAGCTTGCCTTTCTTCCCGAACTGCTTGACACCTTTCATAGGAGATATCTTCAAGAAGACTTGATCTCCAACTTGGAATTCCACATCGCGTCGCTTGGTATCCGCATAGCTTTTCTGACGGCTTTGAGCAGCCAGCATACGCTGTCTAATAAGCGTTACTGCTTCTTAAGCTTGTCTAACAGCTTCGAGCCTTAAGCTGCCTTTCTCCTACCTCGTCCCAGTGCAACGGTGATCGGTACCTTCTTCCATATAGCAACACATAAGGTGCCATTCCGATCGTTGACTGGTAGCTGTTGTTGTACGAGAACTCGATCAGTGGTAAGTACTTATTCCACGATCCTCCAAAATCAAGTATACACGCGCATAGCATATCCTCTAAGATCTGAATCGTACGCTCAGCTGCCCATCTGTCTGAGGATGGAAAGCTGTACTAAGGCTTAACTCAGTACCCATGGCTTGCTATAAGCTTCTCCAAAATCTTGACGTAAATACTGATCCTCTATCTGACACTATCGTCTTGGGGATTCCATGCAATCGTACAATCTCTTGGATGTAGATGTCTGCATATTGGTCTGCCGTGCATGAAGTTTTAACAGGCAGGAAATGAGCCTACTTGGTTAGTCTATTTATTACTATCCAAGCGGAATCATGCTGCTTATTCGTCTTTGGCAGATCCGTCACGAAGTTCATGGCTATATCGTCCCACTTCCATTCTGGTATGCTAAACGGTTGCAATAAACCTGCAGGCCGCTGATGCTTTGCTTTCACTTGCTGGCATACCAGACACTTAGATACATACTCAGCTATGTCCTTCTTCATCCCTGGCCACCAATAGACTGCCTTGATGTCATAAGTAATCTTGGTAGACCCTGGATGAACTGAGTACGGGGCATTATGCGCTTCTTCTAGGATTGTCTTCTTAATACTCTGATTGTCTGGCACGCATACCCGATCCTTATATCTCAATAAACCTTGGCTAGATATTGAGAAATCTGTATTCTTGCCTTCTCTGACTGCTTCCATATGTGGTGCTAGCGATTCCTCATGTCTCTAACCAATCCGTATGTCCTCTAGCAGATTTGATTGGATAGACAAGTTAGCCAGCTTGCCTACAACCATTTCTATTCCAGCACTGATAAGCTTCTGCTGTAGTGGCTTTTCTATCCCGGATAAGGCTGCTAAATTCCCATAGTTTTTCCGGCTGAGTGCATCGGCAACTACATTCGCTTTCCCTGGGTGGTATAGGATTTCACAGTTGTAATCCTTTACTAACTCTAACCACCTGCGCTGCCTCATGTTGAGCTCCTTCTGCGTAAAGAAGTATTTTAAACTTTTGTGGTCCGTGTAAATCTCGCACCGTTCTCCATAAAGATAATGGCGCCAGATTTTTAACGCAAAGACCACCGCTGCCAACTCCATATCGTGAGTTGGATAGTGTTGCTTATACTCCTTCAACTGACGTGAGGCGTAGGCTATCACCTTGTCATTTTTGCATCAACACGCATCCCAATCCTTGCTTTGATGCATCGCATTAGACAACGAACTTATCGTCGGGTATCGGTACACTAAGTACTGGTGTTGAGCAAAGCTTATCCTTAAGCAATTGGAAGCTTTCTTCACACTTATCGTTCCAGTTAAACTTTTGTTGCTTCCGGGTCAGGTTGGTGAGTGGAGTGGCTATCTTAGAAAAAGCCCTCTACAACTTTCTATAGTAACCTGCTAGCCCTAAGAAGCTTCTTACTTCTGACGCGTTCTTTGGTCTAGGCCAATCCTTCATGGCCTCTACCTTCGATGGATCTACTGCAACTCCGTCTTTTGATATGATGTGCCCGAGGAACGCCACTTGCGAAAGCCAAAATTCGCATTTCTTTGAACTTGGCGCAAAGTTGATGCTCGTTCGATCGCGTCAAAATCATCCTCAATGTTCCTCGTGCTCTACTTCATCCTTGGAGTATACTAAGATATTGTTGATGAACACAACGACGAATTTATCCAAATAGTCTTTGAAGACCCTATTCATTAAGTCCATAAACGCGGCTGGTGCGTTAGTAAGACCCAAAGACATAACCAAGAACTCGTAACGTCCATAACGAGTCCTAAAGGTTGTCTTAGGAATATCTTCTCCCTTTACCTTGAGCTGATGATACCCGGACCGTAAATTGAATACAGTCGCGCCTCGGAGTTGATCAAACAAATCATCAATCCGAAGTAGCGGGTATTTGTTCACTTTATTCAGCTCACGGTAGTCTATGCACATGCGCATACTTCCGTCCTTCTTCTTCACGAATAGTACCGGAGCTCCCCATGGTGAATGGCTTGGCCTAATGAAACCCAAGTCTAGGAGTTCTTATAGCTGTGTCTTTAACTCCTTGAGTTCCGTAGGTGCCATCCGGTATGGTGCCTTAGAGATAGGCTCGGTGCCGGGTACTAATTCTATCGTGAAGTCTATTTCTCGATTTGGCGGCAATCCTGGCAAGTCATCGGGGAAAACTTCTGGAAATTCTTGTATAACCCGAACATCTCCAACTTTGAGTGATGTCTCCTTCTCCACATTCGTGATGCTGGCTAAGAATGCTTGGCATCCTTTCTCCATCATTCTCTGAGCTTTGAGAGATGACACTAACGGTGTGCGTAGTCCTGAAGCTTGTCCCATGAAGCATCGTCTCTGGCCGTCAGGAGTCTCAAACATCACCTTCTTGCGTTTGCTGTCGATCGTTGCGCCATGCCGTGCTAGCCAATCCATGCTTAGTATTACGTCGAAGTCCTTGATTACTAGCTCTATCAGATCTCCTTCTAGTCCTATGTCCTCAATCTTGATCGGTAAGCCTCGTACTATTCGTGATGATAGAACTACTCTGCCCGAAGGCAACTCGGTTACAAACCTAGTTCTAAATCTTTCACTAGGTTTGTCTAGTTTTTCTATCATTCCTAACGAGATATACGAGTATACTGCTACCAATCTAGCGATACATATACTATTGAGGATATGATCTGACCTATAAATGCTTGTTACTAGCATGGGTTCCTCCTTGGGTCAATGCAAAGACTTTGGTCTGGAACCATCGTTTAATCCCTCTTAGCATTCCTCTGAATCCTTTTTGTTGTAGTTCCCAGGTCTGCTAGCTTAACCCCTAATTCCATCTTTGGTCTAAGTCCTCTGACGAACTTGGTCAACCTCGTAAAGTCGGTTGGGACCAACTCTGGTGCAAACTTGACTAATCTGTTGAACTGACGAGCATATTCTTCTATCATTAGTGATGACTGCCGAGGAGTAATACTTCTTGTGGAACGGCTCCACAAATCTTGTCCATATCATGGTGGTGACATCGTTAGTCTGCTGAACTAAGTCCCACCATATTCTGGCATCCTTCCTGAGTAATGACAAGACGCAGGATATGCGGTCTGCATTACTGAAATTCATGTGCGTAAGAATTGGCTTCACATCCTTAGCCACTCTTCTGCCTCAAAGGGGTCTATAGTCCCTTTAAAGTTTGGAGCGTGCTGCTTGCGGAACCTCTCATATACTGACTCCATATTCGGTACTGGATGTGGTGCGTAGTTCGTCACTGGCCATCCCCCATATGGACCAACTTGTTGGGGTGCTAGGGCCATTTGTTGTAGCTGCGGCTGCGGTTGCGGCGGAGGCTGGGGCTGAGTCTGCGCCTGTTGACGTTGTTGCTGCAAGAGTTCCTCGACTTGTTGTCGCCGTCTAGCGATTTCCACGGTGTTGTCAGCTGATGGTGTCGGCGCGTTGCGGCTAGTAGTAGCACGCACTCCTCTTCTGCGAACTGGAGGGCATCATTGGTCGTTGGAACAACGTTGGAGGCGTTTCCGTTGGTGCGTGCAGATCTTCGGAGCGACATCTTCACCAAAAGTTCTAACAGTCGAGAACTTGTTAGAACTTACCCTAATAGGCTCTAAGGCAAAAACTTATTCTAAAACAAACATATCTCGGACCTATTTATTATGACTTCTTATGAAAAATTATATAGGTCTTTATTTATTATTAGAGTGGGTTTCTATACTTAGAAAAACAAGTCATCTTTATTTTCTAAGTGTGTTTCTAATCATCCTATATGACTTAATTCTCAGGCTCGAAACTTATCTTTGTTCCAAAGTTAACAATATTGAGGGAGGGCTGGGATCAGTAAAATCGTTCCCACTACTAAGGCCCCCTAACTCTCAATAAGGAAACTTGGTTCATTGATTTGTATCCACCTTCACTGAACTTAGTCATTATTCATTTTATTTATTACTCATTATGATTGCGAAAAAAAATCAAACTCATACATGAAAATAAAATAACATGAAATCAATTTGGAAAAAGATTTTCACTTATTACAATCATAAATAAAGAAATAAACAAAACAAACAATGAAAAACTAGCTATTCTAAAAATCGGGATCTTCTACATCCGATCCTTCATCTAGCATATCATTATCTATCTCCTTATAATCATCATTGTCTTGAGCCTCAAAATTTCCTCGGGGAAGATTTAAGAAGATCCTATGTTGTTGCTCATTAGTGAATTGAAACTCTAAATCATAGGTGAACTTAAGTATGAGAGAATAATATCTTAGGGCTGCTTGTAAGTCATCATCATTATTTATATTCTCCCATATTTCTTCTAAAGTTAAAATTGCTGAAGGAAAATCTTTTAAAAGCCTAATTACTAGGACATATTGTTCTGCAGCTCTCATCATGATTTGCTTAGACTCTTGAAGGTGACCTATCTCTTTGTGGAACAAGATCAATCTTCGAGTGATCTTTTCTAGTGCTCCTACAGTGTTTCTTGGCTCCCTTATTCTTTTTAAAGCCTTAATGGCTCGGATATCCTCATTGCTTAAAGCTCCGTTCATTCTTAACTGAAAACATAAACACTAAAAGTGTTAGCTATACACATAGACAAAGTAACTTGTAACTTGTAACTTAAACACTTACTTGGCGGTCCGATTCGGAGCTTTGAGCATGTGTATCGAGGAGAACTTCATGCGAAGGAACCGTTTGCTCTGATACCAACTGTAACGACCCACTAATCTAGACTACTTGGACCATTAACGAATCTATACATAAAACTTACATTTTTGCGGAAATACCATAATTATATTGAAAACTTATGGAAACAAAGGTTACTTTCATAAAATAAGTAGGATATGGGTACCCATTGTCTTTAAAACAAAAATAACTTAAAAACTAAAAAGATTTACATAGAAAATGCGGAAAATACATTTAAAACCATAAAAACATAAACATGACTACATCCTCGAATCGAATAACGCTCGGCTCCTTGACTCCATTCACCATCGATACACATCCTCTAAGCGTCACGAATCTTTCCGCCTCTAAAGCTTATTTCCTGCACATAAACAGAAAGGAATGAGCCTAATGCCCAGCAAGGAAAATCTAACACATAGTCATAAACATAAACATAATGTCATAATAACGTAAAGACATATCATAACACATAATACACTTATTATAATGGCCATTATTACTTGGGGTCCCATAGACTAAACAAGCATATGCCCATGGGATTAATGGGGTCCTACTAGCTAAGTAGGTCATATGCCCATAACCCATTTGGGGTCTTGTTAGTCATATGGGTCATATGCCCAAGCCTACAAACATACACATATACATATCATAACACTTTTAATAACATAAAAACATATAGATAACATAAGCACATAACATATTAATTCTAGCCTATTTTCCTTACCAAAGTTACCGGGATTATGGACTGAGTTGGGACTTTTGGAACACTCCTAAAACCATAAGAAAGAGTGAGTCTAAGAAAGGAGATGAAATGAAAGAGAATAGGAAGACTAAACCATAGAAAACATACTTACCGACTTATATGCTTAAAAGCTTGGATTCCCTAACCAAAATAAGAATAAGGTTAGGGGACTGAGTAGAAGGTTTTGAGAAAGGAAATAACATAAAAATACAGAAAAGAACTAGAGTTTTGGGTTTACCTCAAAGATTGCAAGATCAATCTAACATCCACCGAAATACTATAGCACTCACTTCCCAAAGTGTTTGATAAGCTTATGATGTTTAAGCTTATAGTTTTTCCCCAAACCAAGTGTTTACACTCTCACACTCACTTAACACTAGCAGCCTCTGAACTTAGAGCAAATGGTGAATAATGGCTGGGTACTAGGTCCTATTTATAGAGTTTGGGAATGAAAATATCTTGATTTTACTTGAATAAAAATAATGGCTTTTTAGGTGAAAATCATTTGAATAATCGTTCAGCAGAGGCTGAAGACTCGTTCAGAAGATGCTGGACTGTTGAAGGAGTTTGAATGGCTGAAGGGAAAGGAATTCAAAAGTATTTGAATTCATGCTGGTGGAGGCGATATATCGCCCCCTGTAGGCGATATATCGCCTGGGCCAGTATGCCCGAGGCGACCATGCATCGTTTCGTGTTTTCCGTATCTACGTGCTGCGACATATCGCCCCCTATAGCTGCGATATATCGGCACACGCTGAATATTTAAACACGAAATTACACATTTTTAGCTAAGTTTGAATGGAGTAAACAACCTTGACTAAGCCTTCAACGTACTAAAAGCTGCTGACTGACCCTATAACATTCAAACTTTACTCCTTATTATATTTAATCCTCAAAAATCTTTAATCCTTAATCACCATTCATAACATGTGCTTAAAATCCTATTGGTTGATATCTAAACCTTATAGTATAAAATATATAATCCTTAATATCAGTCACATTAATCAAACCTTAGGTTAACTTAATATTCTTAAACTATAGATTAAACTTAGAAAATCTATAAGTACTACTATGAGTGTCCAAATAATTCCCGGTCTGAACCAAAAATCCACAGTAACAATGATAATACTAAACATACTATCATACTATTATCTATCTTAGCTAAGTAAAGTTCTTGGACTCTACAATGAACCTGGTTTCCTTGTTGAGAGTTAGGGGGCCTTAGTAGTGGGAACGATTTTACTGATCCCAGCCCTCCCTCAATATGGTTAACTTTGGAACAAAGATAAGTTTCGAGCCTGAGAATTAAGTCATATAGGATGATTAGAAACACACTTAGAAAATAAAGATGACTTGTTTTTCTAAGTATAGAAACCCACTCTAATAATAAATAAAGACCTATATAATTTTTCATAAAAAGTCATAATAAATAGGTCCGAGATATGTTTGTTTTAGAATAATTTTTTGCCTTAGAGCCTATTAGGAAAAAGTTCTAACATGTTTCTTTTAACTGTTAGAACTCTGCTACGATGTCTCTCCGAAGATCTGCTCGCACCAACGGAAACGCTTCCAACGATGTTCCAGCGACCAATGCGGTCCCTACCGTTCGCCGAAGGGGAGTGCGTGCTACTGCTCGCCGCAACGCGCCGGCACAGCCAGCTGACAACACTGCAGAGATTGCCAGACTGCGACAGCAAGTTGAGGAACTTCTGCAGCAACAACGCCAACAGGCTCAATCTCCGCCACAGCCGCAGCCACAGCCAATGGCCCCAGCACCCCAACAAGTTGGTCCGTATGGGGGATGGCCTATGACGAACTACGCTCCTTATCCTGTACAGCATATGGAGCCGGTGTACGAAAGGTTCCGCAAGCAGCACGCTCCGAACTTCGAAGGGACTACGGACCCATTTGAAGCAGAAGAATGGCTAAGGAATGTGGAGCCGATCCTAGCCCACATGAACCTCAATAATGCTGACCGCATATCCTGCGTCTCATCTTTACTCAAGAAAGATGCCAGGATATGGTGGGATTTGGTCCAGCAATCCCACGATGCTGCCACTATGACGTGGACCCGATTTGTGGAGCTCTTCCACAAGAAGTACTACAATTCAGCAGTGCTTGCTACGAGAGTTGAGGAGTTCACCAATCTGAAGCAAGGGAACTTAACAGTGGCGGAATATGCTCGTCAGTTTGATCGCTTAGCCAAGTTCGCGGCAGAGTTAGTTCCAACTGATTATCTGAGGGTGAACAAATTCGTGAGAGGACTCCGACCAAAGATTGAGATGGGGGTGAAGCTAGCGAACCCGGGAAACACTTCATATGCCGACGTTCTTGAGACGGCAATTGAAGTAGAAAGGTTGCAAGCCAACGTGAGCAAAGAAGAAGCCAGCAAGCCGGAACCTAGGCAGCAGAGCCAACCTCAGGCCAGTCGGAACAACAATCAGTCCAGCAACAGTCAGCCCAACAACAACGGTAACGGACAGAAGAGAAGGCATCCTGACAACAAGCAAGCCGACAACAATAAAAGGGCACGACCAAGTAATGGGGGAAATAGGTCGGGCTACATGGAATACCCGCCATGTGCCAAATGTCAGAAGAAGCATCCTGGAGAATGCCGTGCCAACACCAAGGAGTGTTTCAACTGTGGTCAAGAAGGGCATCGTAAAAGAGACTGTCCTCAGCAAAAGCCGGAAGGAAAGAAGGACGAAAAGATGGTTCCTGCTCGGGTTTTTGCTTTAACCCAAGGAGAGGCGGATGCTAGCAACAAGGTGGTCACAGGTCAGGTTTCCATCCTCAATAAATTATGTCATGTATTATTTGATTCGGGAGCCACCCATTCGTATATTTCGTTAGGAATGATAGATAAACTAGACAAACCTAGTGAAAGATTTAGAACTAGGTTTGCAACCGAGTTGCCTTCGGGCAAAGTAGTTCTATCATCACGAATTGTACGAGGCGTACCAATCAAGATTGAGGACAAGGAACTAGAAGGAGACCTGATAGAGCTGGTGATCAAAGACTTCGACGTCATACTAGGCATGGATTGGCTAGCACGGCATGGCGCAACGATCGACTGCAGACGCAAGAAGGTGGTGTTCGAGACTCCTGACGGCCAGAAACTGTGCTTCATGGGACAAGCTGCAGGACTACGCACACCGTTAGTATCATCTCTCAAAGCTCAGAGAATGATGGAGAAAGGATGTCAAGCATTCTTAGCCAACATCACGAATGTGGAGAAGGAGACATCACTCAAAGTTGGAGATGTTCGAGTCATACAAGAATTTCCAGAAGTATTTCCCGATGACTTGCCAGGATTGCCGCCAACTAGAGAAATAGACTTCACGATAGAATTAGTACCCGGCACCGAGCCTATCTCTAAGGCACCATACCGGATGGCACCTACGGAACTGAAGGAGTTAAAGACACAGCTACAAGAACTCCTAGACTTGGGTTTCATTAGGCCAAGCCATTCACCATGGGGAGCTCCGGTACTATTCGTGAAAAAGAAGGACGGAAGTATGCGCATGTGCATAGACTACCGTGAGCTGAATAAAGTAACGATTAAGAACAAATACCCGCTACCTCGGATTGATGATTTGTTTGATCAACTCCGAGGCGCGACTGTATTCTCTAAGATCGATTTACGGTCCGGGTATCATCAGCTCAAGGTAAAGGGGGAAGATATTCCTAAGACAGCCTTTAGGACTCGTTATGGACATTACGAGTTCTTGGTTATGTCTTTTGGTCTTACTAACGCGCCAGCCGCGTTTATGGACTTAATGAATAGGGTCTTCAAGGACTACTTGGATAAATTCGTTGTTGTGTTCATCGACGACATTTTAATTTACTCCAAGGATGAAGTGGAGCACGAGGAACACTTGAGGATAATTTTGACGCGATTGAAGGAGCACCAACTCTACGCGAAGTTCAAGAAATGCGAGTTTTGGCTCTCACAAGTGGCGTTCCTCGGGCACATCATATCGAAAGACGGAGTTGCAGTAGATCCATCGAAGGTAGAGGCCGTGAAGGATTGGCCTAGACCAAAGAACGCGTCGGAAGTAAGAAGCTTCTTAGGGCTAGCAGGTTACTATAGAAAGTTTGTAGAGGGCTTTTCTAAAATAGCCACTCCACTCACCAACCTGACCCGGAAGCAACAAAAGTTTAACTGGAATGATAAGTGTGAGGAAAGCTTCCAGTTGCTTAAGGATAAGCTTTGCTCAACCCCAGTATTTAGTGTCCCAACACCCAACGACAAGTTCGTTGTCTACTGTGATGCATCAAAGTTAGGATTGGGATGCGTACTGATGCAAAATGACAAGGTGATAGCCTACGCCTCACGTCAGTTAAAGGAGTATGAACAACGCTATCCAACTCACGATATGGAGTTGGCAGCGGTGGTCTTTGCGTTAAAAATCTGGCGCCATTATCTTTACGGAGAACAGTGCGAGATTTATACGGACCACAAAAGTTTAAAATACTTCTTTACTCAGAAGGAGCTTAACATGAGGCAGCGCCGGTGGTTGGAATTAGTAAAGGATTACGACTGCGAAATCCTATACCACCCGGGGAAGGCAAACGTAGTTGCCGATGCACTTAGCCGAAAAAGTTATGGGAACTTAGCAGCCTTATCCGGAATAGAAAAGCCACTGCAACAGGAGCTTATTAGTGCTGGAATAGAAGTGGTGGTAGGCAAGCTGGCTAACTTGTCTATCCAATCGAATCTGCTAGAAGACATACGGAATGGTCAGAGACATGATGATTCGCTATCAACGCACATGGATGCAGTCAGAGAAGGCAAGACTACAGATTTCTCAATATCCAGTCAAGGTTTATTGAGATATAAGGATCGGGTATGCGTGCCAGGCGATCAAAGTATTAAGAAGACGATCCTAGAAGAAGCGCACAGCACCCCATACTCAGTTCATCCAGGGTCTACCAAGATGACTCATGACATCAAGGCAGTCTATTGGTGGCCAGGGATGAAGAAGGACATAGCGGAGTATGTATCTAAGTGTCTGGTATGCCAACAAGTGAAGGCGGAGCATCAGCGGCCTGCAGGATTATTGCAACCGCTTAGCATACCGGAGTGGAAGTGGGACGATATAGCCATGGACTTCGTGACGGGTCTGCCAAAGACAAATAAGCAGCATGATTCTGCTTGGATAGTCATAGATAGACTAACCAAGTCGGCTCATTTTCTGCCTGTTAAGACTTCTTATACGGCAGACCAATATGCAGACATCTACATCCAAGAGATTGTACGATTGCATGGAATCCCCAAGACGATAGTATCAGATAGAGGATCAGTGTTTACGTCAAGATTTTGGAGAAGCTTACAGCAAGCCATGGGTACTAAGTTAAGTCTTAGTACAGCTTTCCATCCTCAGAAAGATGGGCAGTCCGAGCGTACGATTCAGATTTTAGAGGATATGCTACATGCATGTGTACTTGACTTTGGAGGATCGTGGAACAAGTACTTACTGCTGATCGAGTTCTCGTACAATAACAGCTACCAGTCAACGATCGAGATGGCACCTTATGAGTTGCTATATGGAAGAAGGTGCCGATCACTGTTGCACTGGGACGAGGTAGGAGAAAGGCAGCTTCTAGGGCCCGAAGCTGTTAGGCAAGCTCAAGAAGCAGTAACGCTTATTAGACAGCGTATGCTTGCTGCTCAAAGCCGACAGAAAAGCTATGCAGATACCAAGAGACGCGATGTGGAGTTCCAAGTTGGAGATCAAGTCTTCCTGAAGATATCTCCTATGAAGGGTGTCAAGCGGTTCGGGAAGAAAGGCAAGCTCAGTCCCCGATTCTTAGGTCCTTTTGAGATATTGGACAAAGTGGGACCAGTTGCGTATAGACTAGCCCTACCGCCAGCACTAGCCGATAGTCACAATGTCTTCCACATCTCGATGTTACGCAAGTATGTGTCAGACCCATCTCACGTCCTCAAGTACGACACCATAGCGCTCCAGAAGGACTTAAGTTACGAGGAACGACCGGTGAGCATCCTAGATAGGGGGATGAAGCAGTTACGGTCCAAGAGCTTTCCTATAGTTAAAGTCCTATGGAGCAATAGTTCTGAACGCGAGGCAACGTGGGAGTTGGAAGAGGACATGCAGAGCCGGTATCCGGAATTATTTGGTAAGTAAATTTCGAGGACGAAATTCTTTTTAGTAGGGGAGAATTGTAGAGTCCAAGAACTTTACTTAGCTAATTGTTTAGTAGTATTATAGTATGTTTAGTGTTATCATTGTTACTTTGGATTTTTGGTTCAGACTGGGAGTTATTTGGACACTCATAGTAGTACTTATAGATTTTCTAAGTTTAACCTATAGTTTAAGAATATTAAGTATAACCTAAGGTTTGATTAATGTGACTGATATTAAGGATTATATTATTATATTATAAGGTTTAGACATCAACCAATAGGATTTTAAGCACATGTTATGAATGGTAATTAAGGATTAAGTATTTTTGAGGATTAAATTAAATAAGAGTAAAATTTGAATGTTATAGGGTCAGTCAGCAGCCTTGAGTACGTTGAGGGCTTAGTCAAGGCTGTTTAATCCATTCAAACTTAGCTAAAAATGTGTAAATTCGTGTTTAAATATTCTGCGTATGCCGATATATCGCAGCTATAGGGGGCGATATGTCGCAGCACGTAGATACGGAAAACACGAATCGATGCACGGTCGCCTCGGGAACAAAGGTCCAAGCGATATATCGCCTATAGGGGGCGATATATCGCCTCCACCAGCATGAATTCAAATACTTTTGAATTCTTTTCCCTTCAGCCATTCAAACTCCTTCAACAGTCCAGCATCTTTTGAACGAGTCTTCAGCCTCTGCTGAACGATTATTCAAATGATTTTCACCTAAAAAGACATTATTTTTATTCAAGTAAAACCAAGATATTTTCATTCCCAAACTCTATAAATAGGACCTAGTACCCAGCCATTATTCACCATTTGCTCTAAGTTCAGAGGCTGCTAGTGTTAAGTGAGTGTGAGAGTGTAAACACTTGGTTTGGGGAAAAACTATAAGCTTAAACATCATAAGCTTATCAAACACTTTGGGAAGTGAGTTCTATAGTATTTCGGTGAAGGTTAGATTGATCTTGCAATCTTTGAGGTAAACCCAAAACTCTAGTTCTTTTCTGTATTTTTATGTTAATTCCTTTCTCAAAACCTTCTACTCAGTCCCCTAACCTTATTCTTATTTTGGTTAGGGAATCCAAGCTTTTAAGCATATAAGTCGGTAAGTGTGTTTTCTATGGTTTAGTCTTTCCATCTCTTTCATTTCATCTCCTTTCTTTAGACTTACTCTTTCTTATGGTTTTAGGAGTGTTCCAACAATCCCAACTCAGTCCATAATCTCGGTAACTTTGGTAAGGAAATAGGCTAGAATCAACATGTTATGTGATTATGTTATCTATATGTTTTATGTTATTAAAAGTGTTATGATATATGTGTATGTTTGTAGGCTTGGGCATATGACCCATATGACTAACAAGACCCCAAATGGGTTATGGGCATATGACCTACTTAGCTAGTAGGACCCCATTAACCCCATGGGCATATGCTTGTTTAGCCTATGGGACCCCAAGTAATAATGGCCATTATAATAAGTGTATGTTATATGTATTATGTTAAGTCCTTATGTTTTCTTATGAAATTATGTATGTGACTTTGTTTTAGATTTTCCTTACTGGGCATTAGGCTCACTCCTTTCTGTTTATGTGCAGGAAAATAAGTTTAGAGGTGGAAAGATTCGTGACGCTTGGAGAATGTGTATCGATGATGAATGGAGTCAAGGGGCCGAGCGTTATTCGATTCGAGGATATAGTCTCCTTTTATGTTTTTATGGTTTTTATGTGTATTTTCCGCATTATGATGTAATGTCTTTTATTTTAAACCATGTTTTGTTTTAAAAACAATGGGATCCCATAATCCTTCTTAGTATTCTGTTTGTTTGTAAATAACTCTCATTTTTGCAAGTTACTCAATAAATTATGGTATTTTCGTAAAAATGTAAGTTTTATGTATAGTTTCGTTAATGGTCCAAATAGTCTAGATTAGTGGGTCATTACAGAAGGGCTGGGTTCTAAGTCCTATTTATAGAGTTCTAGGAATAAAAATCTTTTTTTTTTGGCTTTGACTAAAAATAACGAATTTAATTGAAAATATTTGAATATTCTTCAGTCAAAGGCTTAGGACTCGTTCAAAGGTAGGTCTCAGGAGTCAAAGCTTGTTTTAAAAATTAAAAAAATAGAATCCTAACTTCTAACTTCCTAAATCTTGTAACTCGAAACTCACCTGTAGTAAAATCAACATAACTGGAGCTGTAGGACTCCAATTTAGACCATCTTTATACCGTTAGAAAGAAAATTCAATTATCTACAACTTATTGAGAAATACTATGTTTCAAAATTCATAATATAACTGGGTCAAAAATAGGTCGGAAGTTACAGTACCCTAAAGTTACGGGAAAATCTATTTAATTATCTAAATAACAACCTAATCCACAAATTTCTTAACTAACCATAAAATAACAAACTCTAATTCCCTAATAATCATGCTTATGATAAGTGTCATATTATTATTGGCTCTATCTAAACCTTAGGTTATAATAAATAATACACCTAGGACCAGCAATATTAATCAGACCTTATGTTATAATTAATATTCTTAAACTATAGGTTAAACTTATAAAATTCATAACTATTGCTATGAGTTTCCAACTAAGTCCCAGTTTGAACCAAAATCCACAGAATCTAAAATACTACAACTACTACTATCTAGCTAACTAAGTAAAATTCCGGGACGCTACACCAAAGAACCACTAGGGCTAGTATGTTCAAATGTCTGGGGACATATGAATGTTCAAGTGAGGGTGGTTATGAGTATTTCGTCAGCTTCATTGATGATTTCTCTAGAGACTCATGTAAGTACCTAAAGCATATGAATTCTGCGAATTTGTTAAGAAGTTCAAAGAATTCATTGATATGGCTTTAAAACCATATTATGTGAAATGTTAAAGATCTTGCAATCTGATTGGGGTGGAGGATATTTGGATAATCGTAACCAAGATCATTTAATTGAACTTGGAGAATTGTATAAAGAAACTGCCCCAAGGACTTCGCAACAAAAGGATGTTGCTGAACAGCATGAATCACGCATTTATGAACATGTGTGTTCTAAGATAAGCTATTCAACTCTACTTCTTACCCATATCTTTTCTGGAGACAAACTACCTAGACCGCATGTGACATTTTTTAAATGTTGTGTGCTGACCCTCGTTTTGGCCAACTGACACGGAGTCAAATGCTTGATATGACCGAAAGTGTTTAATAAGATCTAATGGAAAGAAAAATAGACAACACAACAATTTATAGTGGTTCGGCCCCAAGAATTGGTAATGACCTACGTCCACTTAGGCTATTATTGATCTTGATTCTCAAATGAGTGATCAAAGAACTAGGGTTCTTGAGTTTCACAAGCCTTCGAGGGATGAGTAATATGATAACTCTACAAAATAGAGTTATTTTACCACATTTTATAAGTCAATTGTTGCTTAGTTCTTGAGTTTTAAATTAATTTATCAATTTTTTAAGTAATTTTGAATTTATTAGTTTTATTTTGATTTTATGTATTTTTATTTATTTTTTGTATTTATTTTGTTTAATTATGTTGTTACTAATTTATGTGTGTTTAATTTCTTTATGTAGGTGTATTTGTTGGGGCAAATGAAATGTTGATAAAATGTTGGTATAAAGAAATGAAGAAAGCAAGCCCAAAATGAAAGGCCCAATCCAATTCTTGACAATGCCATGTCATCAATCCATGTGCTTCTTTCTCCACCATTGGATTTGTAACTATAGGAAAAGATGACAATTTTGAGCATGAATCCATGTGCTTTTTTTTAGACTAATAGGAGTGTTATCCTTTACCAAAGAATTTATCTATAAATAGGAGTCTCATTTCACCATTTCAAGGACACCTTCTCTTACACCACTTCTTCCATCTCTCTATTCTCTCCATCTTTTTCTTTTCTTAGATTAGTTTTTATGTATTTTTAGAGGAATAATTTGGAGGTTCCTCCTCCAAATTTTCCTATTTATGTTGTAATTTTTATTTTTGTTTTTGATAGTTATGGGTTTCTAATCCACTTAAAATTATTAAGGTGGAGGATGAACCAAGATATAACTATATAGTGTTTATTTTATGTTGACCTCCCAAAATGAGCAATAAAGTTTATGATTTTTCTTCTTCTAAATATTTCTTTCATCTATAATATCATGTATTTTAGATTGTTAGAACATATTTTACTTGGTTCTTAATTGTGCAAAAACATAGTATTCTTTGATTAAGATGTGTCATTAAATTGTTCACATCCAATGCTTAGAACAAAAATACTATATTTTGCTTTAGAAATAACATTATTTGATTTTTTTGTAGTTTCATTAAATTGATTCACAACTAATGCTTTAAAGTTATACTATTGAAGTGAAGGAAAATCTATATTTTTTGAATTAAAGAGAGCTTAAAGGAAGAATAATGTTTTGGAAAAGGTAATTAGATTAATTTCAATTATCACTAAAAATTGGGAAGTCAACATATTAATAAATATTATTATTTATATTTTGTGGATTCTAAAATCTTAATAATTTTATAAATAACTATTAAAAACAAATCTTTTTAGTTTATTTATTTTAATTTTTTTTAGTATTTTCTTTCTTTATTTTAAAACAAAACACATCAATCTTTGGAACTAGGTTAGAAATTTATTTCACTTTGGTAAAAATAGTTTTCTCTTTTGATTTAAGTCAACTCCTTTGGGTTCGACCTCGTGCTTACACGAACACTATTCTATAAATACGATTCGTGCGCTTGCGAGTATAAATATTTAAAACATACCCGTTTTGGGTCCATCATAATACAACCGAAAGATAATAGTCAAAATTCTCTTCTAAAGCATAAACAAAAATTAGCCAAAAGTCCCTCCCTTGAGCTATTTCTCTCTATTTATAGGCTCAAGGTGGGTTACATGAATCAATCAATGATATTTTTACCTAATTAATCGAATAATCAGGTATACAGGGAAATAATCTCGGATATGATTACAACTGCACAAGATTACTCAAAAATATACAGAGTATACGAGCAGTCTGGTCATATATAAAACTCAAATGCTATGTCAGGGGAACATCCCTGATCGATGGTCGAACAGAACCTCTACCAGGTGTTAGCCACGTGTTGAAAATATTTGCCTCGTCATCCACACCTGCATTCTGGAGACATACTACCTAGACCGCATGTGACATTTTTTAAATGTTGTGCCATCTCAAAAGATGTCTCCAAGACACCACTAGAATTTTGAAATGGAAGTGAACCTGGTTTACTGTAATGACCCACTAATCTAGACTAATTGGACCATTAACGAAACTATACATAAAACTTACATTTTTACGAAAATACCATAATTTATTGAGTAACTTGCAAAATAAGAGTTATTTACAAATAAACAGAATACTAAGAAGGATTTTGGGATCCCATTGTCTTTAAAACAAAACATGATTTAAAGTAAAAGACATTACATAATAAGGCAGAAAATACATGTAAAACCATAAAAATATATAAAATGAGACTACATCCTCGAATCGAATAACGCTCGGCCCCTTGACTCCATTCACCATCGATACACATCCTCCAAGCGTCACGAATCTTACCGCCTCTAAAGCTTATTTCCTGCACATAAACAGAAAGGAATGAGCCTAATGCTGAGCAAGGAAAAATCTAACACATAGTCATATACATAATTTCATAAGAAAACATAAAGACTTAACATAACACATATAACATACACTTATTATAATGGCCATTATTACTTGGGGTCCCATAGACTAAACAAGCATATGCCCATGGGATTAGTGGGGTCCTACTAGCTAAGTAGGTCATATGCCCATAACCCATTTGGGGTCTTGTTAGTCATATGGGTCATATGCCCAAGCCTACAAACATACATACATATCATAACACATTTAATAACATAAAACATATAGATAACATAAGCACATAACATATTGATTCTAGCCTATTTTCCTTACCAAAGTTACCGGGATATAACGGACTGAGTTGGGACTTTTTGGAACACTCCTAAAACCATAAGAAAGAGTGAGTCTAAAGAAAGGAGATGAAATGAAAGAGATGGAAAGACTAAACCATAAAAAAAAACATACTTACTGACTTATATGCTTAAGAACTTGGATTCCCTAACCAAAATAAGAATGAGGTTAGGGGACTGAGTAGAAGGTTTTGAGAAAGGAAATAACATGAAATAAATGAAATAGAGTTTCGGGTTTACCTCAAAGATTTGCAAGATCAATCTAACCTCCACCGAAATACTATAGAACTCACTTCCCAAAGTGTTTGATAAGCTTATGATGTTTAAGCTTATAGTTTTTCCCAAACCAAGTGTTTACACTCTCACAATTACTTAACACTAGCAGCTTCTGAACTTAGAGCAAATGGTGAATAATGGCTGGGTACTAGGTCCTATTTATAGAGTTTGGGAATGAAAGTATCTTGATTTTACTTGAATAAAAATAATGGCTTTTTAGGTGAAAATCATTTGAATAATCGTTCAGAAGAGGCTGAAGACTCGTTCAAAAGATGCTGGACTGTTGAAGGAGTTTGAATGGCTGAAAGGAAAAGAATTCAAAAGTATTTGAAAACATGTTGGTGGAGGCGATATATCGCCCCCTATAGGCGATATATCGCCTGGACCATTGTTCCAGAGGCGACCGTGCATCGATTCGTGTTTTCCGTATCTACGTGCTGCGATATATCGCCCCCTATAGCTGCGATATATCGGCACACGCTGAATATTTAAACACGAAATTACACATTTTTAGCTAAGTTTGAATGGAGTAAACAGCCTTGACTAAGCCTTTAACGTATTCAAAGCTGCTGACTGACCCTATATCATTCAAACTTTACCCTTATTTAATTTAATCCTCAAAAATACTTAATCCTTAATTACCATTCATAACATGTGCTTAAAATCCTATTGGTTGATATCTAAACCTTATAATATAACAAATACTATCCTTAATATCAATCACATTAATCAAACCTTAGGTTATACTTAATATTCTTAAACTATAGATTAAACTTAGAAAATCTATAAGTACTACTATGAGTGTCCAAATAATTCCCGGTCTGAACCAAAAATCCATAGTAACAAAGATAACACTAAACATACTATAATACTACTAAACAATTAGCTAAGTAAAGTTCTTGGACTCTACATTTACGTCATTATGGAATTTGGCGGTGTCATGTTTATGTCTTGAGGAAAAAAGGTAGAAAGCTAGAACAACAAAATGAGGGTTTTCTTGTTTGATGGATATTCTAAAGGTACTCAGGGTGGTCTATTTTATAGTCCAGTAGACAAGAAAGTTTTTGGCTCTACAAATGCTACTTTTCTGGACAACGACTACATAATGAATTTCAAGTCTCATAGCAAAATAGTATTAGATGGAAAAACTATAAACTATTATTCCATCCTCACTAATGAAAGTCGATGAAAACATGGTAGATTTAGAAACCACTAATCCATGTCAGAAAGTTACGATGCCTCGTCATAATGCACTACTACAAAATTGACATGGGACGATGGTTTTAAACCGTCGTATGGACTCTCATACGTCGGTTCTAATACCGTCATCCCATGCAATGTCATGCCATGTAAAAGCATAAAACGACAGTTGAAATAAAAGTGTCATCTCATGTCGTACATGAGATGATGGGTCCTATACAAACGTTGTCTCTTGTGGTACATGAGACGACAATTTCTGTGCAAGCGTCGTCTACTATAATAAATGAGACAACAGTTCCTACTAAAGCGTCATCTTCCTGCAGCACATGAGATGACAATTTATGTGCAAGCATCGTCCCCTGCAATACATAAGACGACAAGTTCGTGGAGACCGACGTCCCATGTAGAATATGAGAATTTTTTCATTTCTCTATTTTCAACCACTATATTCATTCATAATTTCCTGTGTAATTACAACATAGTTCAAACATAATCAATAGGCAGACAAAATCAATAGAACTCAGTATGTTCCAAATCTAAAAATTACAATATCAAAATATACACGTGGAATAACTATGTAAGTACTAACTAAATACTATAATTAGTATATTTTTTAATTCTGATTTCAAAAGTTACTCTAGCTATAACTCATCCGCTCAAGAAGCTTGGCTGCCCATTCATTTCGAGTTTCATTAATTTCGCCAAGTGTATATGTATTCTTTCAACCACACTACAAAACACAAAATAAAAACTAAGTCAGAAATTAAATCCAATAGAATTGTAGTTCAATACTAATAAATACACTTACATTACTAGTTAGCCATCGCATTGGTGTCTCATTCAAGCAATAGTCCTTCATCATCCTTATGATATAAAAGCCGCATTCTACTGACGATGTTTGACGAGGGCAATTGACTATTTTCCACTTGTAATTTTTTTCATTCCTTCCTGTCTTTCGCTTAATGTGTGAAGAGACACTATATATACATCAATATGAAGAGCATATTAATTTTTTATTTTCATATCAAATAACCATATTATATTCTAAAATGAGTTTCAAATGTATTACTTGTTCATAAGGTTCTTCAAATCATTTGGAGAAGATTTTCTAAGTGGATCAAGATAGTAACATATATGGTCATCTGGATCAATGATCACTAACATCCAGTGACGTATGCATTTAAACAAAGTTATTAAAATAAACATCATAAGGTATAAGTAAAATTAATATTAAATGAAAAATTTACTTACAAGAAATGGTATGGCATTAACCAAGTTTGACCCATTACTGAGTTATTGATACGTTCTGAGATAATTTCAGCCCGATTATCCATATTTGTCCCAATTCTCGATGACCACGATGGCTCAATGAAACCAAAAAAGTGTGATATCTCTCTATCGCACAACTCGGAATGTATTATACTACATACATGAAAGTTAATGATATTATAGTTATACTTAAAAAGAAACTAAAATATATAATGTTTATTAATTTAAAATTTACCTGATATAGAATGAAATGCAAGACGAGCCGATTTCTTCCATAAGTCCAAAGTGTACTATATCCTCATGTGAGATATATAAGGTATATTGTTCGCCCATAATATTGGTCTCCATAAGAATGCCAATCATGAATCCTGGTTCTACGTACTTAACTGAACCTAGAAGTATCTTAAAAAACATGGGAAGTCCAGTGGGAACCTTGAAGATAATCGGCGACTTACTGGCCATACTTGATCCTGCCTCTTCTTGAGTAGTGGGAAGATGTTGTGGAGGATGTTTTAGGTCTTGTGTTGGCAGACAAGCTGCTGAAATCCTCTTTCTCTTTAGTCTCTTGGGTTCCTTCACAATTAACATAGAAAGGTTAGATAAAAAAATCACAAAATACATTCAATTTGTTATCAATGCAAATGCTCGTCCAAAATTGATCTCTTCCTTTCACATATACATGTATAAATATATATATATATATAATATTCTTCATGGAGGGCTATAATTCTTTTAGTTGTAGTAGGTGAGAACAAATGTATTAAAAAATGTAAGAATTTAGGAGTGTGAACATATATGGTTGTACATGGGAGGCATAATGAGAAAGACATTTTGAAAATATCGCAAAAGAGAAGTTTCTAATACACTATTTTATTATCTGTTTGTAGTAGCACTTGCAATTTATAGGTTGTATTCCAACCGAAACCAATAATGTAAATATATAATTTAAGAGACTAATTAAGTATGCTATGTCAATTCCTTTGGCACATGGCTCCTCACCAGTACCACACCATATATTTCTTTGTCAAAATCCCCATCTATTACACAATTTACTCCCTCTCTCTCCATGAAATTAAACATTTATGGATCTTTCAAGATGAAAATTTTTACAGCACACTAAAAGTTACCTGTTCATGATCATAAGTAATGATCAGATGCGATGGCCAAGCAACATAACTGTTGACCGCATGAACCACAAGAGTCATCTCATCCCCAACTGAGACAGGTAGTTTTGCACTCCCATATAGACATCTATCAACAACCACATGATAGTTACCAGGTGCTAAACTTTTCCCATGTACATTGCCTTTGGTAGCCACCGCCCGTCCAAGAGCCACAACATCACCACCTTGCCCAATGTATAATTTGCACTTAACATCTTTCTGCAATGATGTTATAGTTAGTATAAGTTAAATAATCATTTCTTAAAAAATATAAGAGAATTTACCTTTAGTGGCTCAGGATGAATAGAAGGTGAAGGTGTAGGTGTCTCATACAAAGTACTAGTGTCAATAGGTGCCTCAACTCCTGGAGTAGTGTCCATCAGTACCTCAACTTCTGGATATCCTCAAATATTAAAGAATATCCTCACAACTCATTCCCCAAGATCAAGATGTGTGAGAAAGAGAGCTTACATTTTTGGTTTCATCCTGAATGTAGATGGGTCGGTCATGGCTCCAATTTGTCATAGATTCTTGAACATACTTGTACATGTCTCTGGTGATTTGAGCCTTGAGCTGTGGAGATTTAAAGAAGCCACCCACTAGTCCATGGATTCTCCTTTGCAAGCTTCCATTGATAAGCAAAATAGAAGACTTTCCCATCAACTCAGTCAGAGATTTTGGGTAAGAAGGCACAAAAACCTTTGCATCAAGTACCAACAGAAAGAAATTGTTAAGAAACCCAATAGTTTTTATAATTTGACCCTGAATAATGAGAGAAAGAAGTTCAAGTTAAACCAAAGAGCTGCAAGTACCAACAGAAATTATGAACTAATAGCATCCTGGAAATCATTGAAACATGATGAAGACAACTGAAACAACACAATATAACAAACCTCAACAACTCCTGCATTCTGAGGTTTATACACAATAAATTGTTGAAATTTGAGATCATTATCCACAACTTCCCCCCTAAGTATTATTCTGAAACTTGCTGGTAGAAATAGTTAAGAAATGCAAAGAACACAGACCATGCTTTATGTCTTCCCTTTCTTTTATTATGCAAAAAACACAGACCAGCTGAAAAAAACAATTTGAAAACAATACTTTTGTGTAAAGTTTCAAGAGAAACATGTACATAAACATGTATATGTAGGAGGGGATAGGTATCACTGAAATATTAAATGCAATCGTGGAGAGGATTCCCCCACCTCAAGATACTGCCGATAGGCCACAGAGGGCTTTAATATTTGATAGGTAGAAATTTTGTCCGTGCTGTTATTATTATTTTATGGAAGAAGACATGCCACCATCTTTAAAGTAAAGTTTTCAGTGTGCTCACCATTATGGGTGCAGTTTTATTGAAGCCACATAAAATCAAATTTTGACATAATCAAATACCAGAGAAAAAAGAAGATATTGATTAGAATTGGTAATTTAAAGGAATATGTATACTATAAATATATGGAAGATCATGAGACATTGGCATACACCCATTATTGTAAAATGCAGTAATGGAAAAGAACCAAATATTTTCTGTTACTAACTATTGAAACCTTATATGTACAGTAAGAATGAAAAGAGGCATGAATTACCTTATGCTAGACTCTTTTACAATATTAATTTTCTATTTCCCAGAAAAATGATATATATATATACACATTGTACTGTAGTAGTGTAATAGGACACAGTCCACTTTCAATATATATAAATAAAGTATATATACGATGATCATATCTATATCTATATAAGTAGGTACATTTACATACACACATTCACATGCACACACAAATATATCTAAAACTGTAGTATAGCCATTATTAAAGATATAAGATAAAAAGGGGAGGCAAATATACATATACATATATATAGCTAAAAACATATATATAGTGAGTATGGTTTACAAAGAAGAGACAATCAATATATAGTAGTGCTCTATATATCTTGAAAAATTACAAGAACGATCAGGCACATTTTGAACAATAACCAATAATAACAATGCGAATTCCAGTGTATAGTAGTGTGTGATGCTTTTCATATATACCCTAGTGATCTAAGAACTCGAGACTACTTACTAATCATTTTTGGGACCATCTGCTTTAATCAATATGACCCTTTTTAGCGTGTGCATTAATCCAGATAAGGTGCAAGCTGGTTGCTAGATACATATATATCTATATATATAGATAAGACATGAATTACACTAAGGTAAAAACAAAGGTAATAACCACTTGATGAATAATAAATATATATTACTAGAGATAGTTGACTCATATCCAGTTTTACTCATATCTAGTTTTACGGAGTTTTTAAGGAAATTCTGCTATAATGCATGAAAGAAAACCTACACACATCTACTGTATAGCCAAGACCAACAATCTCCAACAATTTGGGGAACTGATTCATTTCATTGAATTAAGCATATCATTAATATGCCAACTTAGGGAAAAACAATCTATTGACTTGATTGAAAAACAAAGATGCTAAGGAAAAGCCTACACACCACCGGGATAGAATCAATTGCTCCAACAACAGCTGATGCTAGCCACAGGGTAAGCAAGGCACCACCACCAAAAAGTAAGAAAGAGTAAGTGTCTTCGGATTCAAACTGCAAGTAGTGAAAAATTATCTGATAATGACAATTATTAAACTCAGTATGCTGACATGAAGTGCTGACATGTCAGTATGCATGTGTATATATCAACAAACAACAAGCATAACAATAGACATGAAACGGTGTTCTACCCTCATCTTATCTACTAAGAAACTGTGCTTCTGGAGAACCTTGTGTTGCTCAGGTAACCGCTCAGGATAACAACTCATAAAGCAAATAAGTTTAACTTTCATCACTTCCTGATCTCATCATAGCAAGTAGATAAAAACAAACATCATTTTTAAACACATGATACTTTATAGTTGTCGTGGAGCCCAATAAGGTGAGCTTTTGTAGTGGGATTGGAGAAAAATAAACACATGATAATCTTTGTTACTTATATCTCCTAAATTGTACATATATACGAGCCACTCATTTTAACTGATATAAAATATCACTTTATTGAGAATCATAAGTTTATTTAAAGATATTAAAGATACTTACCATTTGCATAAAGTCTACGAATAACAACAAATTAATACCATCTGTGCAAAACTTAGATAAATCAAGTATCAATTGGGGAATAAAACTGAAAATATTACACCTCTAATAAATTTGAATATTGTCAATTTAGTTTAAAGATATTATTGACATATATCTCAGTGAAGCATTTATTCAAACACTTCTAATGCGTTATTTAAAAGATTAGTAATATATACTTTAAAAAGGCAAGCAAGACCATCAAAAGCAGTAAAATTATGGAACAGAGCACATCCCACTATATATAACTAAAACTTACCTCATTCACACTCATAAAGCCATTTATATATATTTATAGCTAAAGAGCATAAATACACGGGTCTTACACTAACACTTACAATCATTATAATTTCAAAACTCATAAAATTGATCACTATGATATCCAACTGATTAACATATCTCATATATATGCATATAGCTAGCCGATGGTGGTGGTGGTGGTGGAAGAAGAAGGAGGCTTGTCTTCGATTCTAACGGAGGTGATGACATGATTGGGCTTAGTGGAGTAGTTGAGGGTACTTAGATTAGGAATGTGGAACAGAGAAGTGGGCAGTTCTTTAGGCAAGCATCGAAGCTTGAGTTAAAATCCGTACATACATAAGAAAATAGAATTACAGGTTATTGAGGAATTTAATCAAACAGTTTATATGCACACCAAATTTTGAAAAGAACAAAATATAATATCATCTTAAATGGATTTATATGTTCTCACACCTTGAAACTGTATTTACAAATTAGCTATAGTGTAAAAGTTATAATTTCTTGTTCGGTCTTTTTGTGAAGAGAAAAGATCATCACTATCATACTAATCAATTATAGCAATTAAACTAATTTTTTTCCATTTAAAATTTCAAAAAAGAAAAATAAATAGAAAAAAAGAAAAGAAAAGAGAGAAGAGTTTGTGTTGTGATAATTACCAAACACCTTAATTACATAAATTATACAACTAAAATGAATATTTTATAAACCCTTCTATTCTCAAAAATGAATCTTATTCACAAAATTGAATCACGATAATGGAACGTCCCATTCAAAGAAACACATATTCAATCAAATCTTTAGTATTTAAACCAAAAAAATCAGTGCAGAGAAAGAAAAAAAGAAAAAAAAGAAAATTCCCAAAGTCTTGTGGCTATCACTGTGAAGAAGATAGAGAAGCAGGAACACGGCACCGAGAAGAGCTTTACGCCGGAGATGGGTGGAGGGCAGCGATCGAATGGTCGGAGTGAGAGTTAGGCGCGAAGACGCCGGAGCTTTAGGTCGGAGATGGGCTGGACCACAAGTAGTTAGGGCTTGCCTGTATCCAAGGAAGGAGCCGTCGTCGCCGCCGTCACCTGGGTTGTCGCCGTTCTCCCTAGTTGTCATAGATTGCTGGATTGCAGTTGTCGCCGGTAGCTGTTATAGCATAGGGTTGTGCTATCGACTTATGCAGAAGAGAAATGGTAAAAGACTTTACCCCTAATTGCCTAATTCTATTTTGAAGATACTGGGTCATTAGTTTTTTTATTTAATTTCTTTTTATATATTATATTTTATTAGTTTAAAGACATTATTGTTATAATTTAGAAGTAACGCACGTTAATAAAATAGTATATATAACTAATAGAAGTATGACATTTTTTTTATTAATTTTTATCTTAAAAGTATTATTAACATAATATTTTTTTATTATTTTTATCTTAAAAGTATTATTAAATAATTTAACAACTAATATTAAATAACTCTTTTAAATTTAAATTTGAATTATTAATTATTATTTATTTTTTATAAATATATTTGCATAATATATTTAGTATATTTATTAATTCATATTAAAATATATACAAATTTAATTAATGCCAAAAAAAATTGGGTTGCATTGAGACAACGTTTCTATTAGAACTGTCTTCTCATGTTAAAGGTAGATACGTGACGACAGTCTCTATAGAACAGTCATCTAATGTAATCTTCAGTTTGAATAGCACGACAGTTCTAGAGAGTCTGTCGTCTCATCTTTACTTTTAACATGAGACGTCTATTCTACTAAAAATGTCGTCTGAGGTGCATCGTCTAAGTACAATTTTTTAGTAGTGATGGGAGGGTTTCTCGAAACCCGGTACCTATGAAAGGATAGTGAAATCCACCAGTTGGTTGGGGACACAAGTAACAATGATCTGTTGGCCTTTAAACATGCAATGGATAAGTTTGAAAGGGATCTTTGACTTGAAGCCAAGTACCAGGAAATAAAGTCTAAGTACTCTTAATTTGTCTGAGATCTTGTAGATGTGCCATTGGACTTTAGGCCCATGGGGTGCAAGTGGGTCTATAAGAAGAAGAGAGAATCTGATGGAAAGGTTGAGACATTAAAAGCTCGACTCGTGGCAGAGAGAGAAATTTGTCTTAGAGAAAAC
This sequence comes from Humulus lupulus, assembly GCF_963169125.1. Lineage (NCBI taxonomy): Eukaryota > Viridiplantae > Streptophyta > Magnoliopsida > Rosales > Cannabaceae > Humulus > Humulus lupulus. The sequence continues at coordinate 8,288,794 of NC_084798.1, forward strand.
TTTTTCTCCGATAGCCATGTTAAAATTCATTTTATATACTCTTATCCACAACCACAATTCTTGATTAAGAGATAAGGAAAATGGACATCAAAGAAGCATCTTTTAATGGATTTCTTGATCAGACCATTCACATGGATTAATCAGAAGGATTTAGAGTAGTTGGACAAGAAAGTCGGCTTCGCGCTCCTGGAACTTAAGGTTAAATGAAAACATGAAGACCTGAGGTTTTGAACAAAATGTAGTTGACCCTTGTGTTTGACAACTTAGGGAAAAAGGCATTGTGGTGTTCTTAATCCTTTATGTAGATGATATCTTACTCATTGGAAACAATGTCAAGAAATTATCAGACATAAAAAACTGGCTGGAAACGAAATTCCAGATTTTGTTGTAGCAAGTCGTGTTCTTAGTATCTAGAACATTAAGGATAGGAATAACTGAATTTTGGCTCTAACTCAAGCGACCTACTTTAGTGAGGTACTTGGTCATTACTCTGTAACAAATTTTGAGAAAGGATGTTTAGCGTCTTGACATGGAATTTATTTTTCTAAGCAGCAGTCTCCACAGGCTCCTCAAGAGAAAGAAAAGATGTAACGCATTCCTTATGCATTTGAAATTAAAAGTCTAATGCATACTATGTTGTATGTTGTGACTGAAGATCTGCTATGTAGTGGGAGTGGTGAGCAAGTGTCAGTAAAATTTGGGGGTTGGTATCTTTGACAAACTAGAAACTATATGTTAGTCTTTTCAGGTGGATCTTTGAACCTGTTAGGCTACACAGATTTAGAATTTAGACTGATGTTAATGACAAGAAGTCTACTTCTGAAAAAATGTGTTTACTCTTGGAGGTGGAGCTATGATTTGGAAAAGCGATAAGTTGTCTGCCATCTCAGTAGTTGTGATTTGGAGAAGCGTTAGGCTACCTGCCATTTCAGAATCCACCTTGGAGGCTGAGTACATAGCTGCATCTATGGTGGCTAAGGAAATAGTCTGGCTAAGAAAGTTCTGTACGGACGGTGTTATTCCAGAAATGGATAAACAACTCATTTTTTCTAGTGACAGTAATGAGGCAATAGAAAATTCTAAAGAACCTCGAAGCTGCAAAAGAGCAAAGCATAAAGAGAGAAAGCACCACATTATCGAGGATGTGTGGTGAAGGCATAATGTGAAGGTGATGAAGACAGCATTGGAAGGCAATCTTTCATATCCCTTAACAAAGATACAAGTAGAGAGCATAATTGTGAAGCATGTAGAATGCATGGTTTTGAGAAACATGTCCCATTTGTTTTAAAATGGCAAGTGGGAGTTTGCTGGGTTTTATGCACTTATAAAACCATGTCGGACATGTTACACGATTTCATATTGTCAATAAAAATAGTAGAAATCATTTAGTTTTAGAACCGTGTTGCTTGCTTGTTTTATTACATGATTATTGAAATAATACAAACATGGATAGTTACAATTGTTGACCCAAGATTTGGCCAACTGACACGGAGTCAAAATGTGATTGATATGAATGAATGTATAGAGAAGAACGTATGGCAAAAACAGTAAATCACACAATAATTTTTATAGTGGCTCGGCCCCAGGATCTGGTAATGACCTACGTCCACTTAGACTGATATTGATGTGAGAATCAGAAAAGTGGTCAAAGAACTAGAGTTCAATGAGTTTCACTAACCTCTGAAGAACAATACAAGTTTACTTGGAGAATTACTATAGTTTCGAATGATTCAAAAGCCAAAAGTCCCTCCCTTGAGCTATCTCTTGCTATTTATAGGCTTAAGGGGGGTTACAAAAGATTGTTATAGATATTCTCCCCTGAATAATCGGGTACTCAGGAGATTGAGTAAGATAAATTCGGGATTACAAAGATCTTCCCATAAATGTTGCCTTGTACACGGAACCATCGACCAGACTGGTCGCGGGTAAGACGGGCTTACCCTGCTTCTACTGTGTCTTCTGGTCGATACTCTAGCAGACGCTTCCAGGTGTCAGCCACGTGTCCAGGGATTACTTGCCACGTCATCAATGATAATTTATTGGATAACAACAATTATAGTGACTAGGTCACAGTAGATTATAGTTGTAATTGTATGTTCAAAAGAACGAGTCCTAAGATTAGATCAGTGCATTGGATTTTTACTGATTAGGAAATCTACGATATGATCTGCTTACACATTTGGGGTGTGATGTCTTTTCCAAGGCATTGACCAAGTAGATAAGATCGGATGTATTTAGTTAAATCGGACTAGGACCGATATTGATTATTGATTGATAAAAAATTATCGTTGTTATCTAATCTAATCAATGTCACAACGTTTACCATAGGTTAAGTCGATATTAATTCTGAATGATAATATTATGCTAATTATATTATTTAAATCTGTTGACTTGTTTGTTATTAGCTTACCCTACGGTCTAGCCCATGCTTACATAGATACGAATCTATAACTTTTGTATGAGAAGTGAAAATATGATTTCCTTAATTGATTTGTTCAAAAGGTTAAATGATTGAGATGTCATTTCTGTGATTAAGTTCACAGAAATATCATTTATAAGGAACTTAGTGGGTGTTAAGGATAAAATACTGATGAGGGGTAAAATAGTGATTTACACGCATCTCGTTAGTAAGTCATCGATAGAGGATTGACTGACTGTAATAGTTATAATAATGGATAACGTATTTATAGTTTTGAAAATACGTTCTATGGATTCAAGATTTCAATTCAGATTCTATAGTGGAGTCACAAGAAATTAATAAGATAGTGAAATTACTCGTAAATAAATTCACAGTAACTTGTTGGAGCTTGATTTCATGGATCCATGGTCCCCGCATCACATTTGAGTAAATCATCTAGAATGTCTCAATTAATTGATTTAATTATCAATTAGGATTTTTAAAGTTGATTAGATCAATTTTGGAAAATTTATAGAGATGTGAGATTTAGAGAATAATAGAGAATTTTTGGGTAAATTTATTAATATTGATAAATTTGTGTCAATATAAATAAATAATAATAAATCAAGTTTCAAATTATAATTAATTAATTTGAATAAGGATTTAATTAATTAATTAAAATAAAAAAATAAATGGTTTTGAATTTAGGCCCAATTGGGATTTAAATTCAAAACAAAGAGATTGGGCCCAAGTCCATTTATGGCAGCCCAAGGTTTTTATTTTTGCTTATTATTTGTAATTAATTTTAATTTAAATTTAAATAAAGCCCATTGAGTTTCCTATATAAGGAATATGATATTTAGGGTTTTCATAAGGAAGTCAGTCTCAATGATTAGATAAGTGAAAACCTAGACAGTCTAATCCTTTCTTAGCCACCATCTCTTCTTCTTCTCTTCTAGATCTCTATCTCATATATTGAGAACCAACCCACACTAGTTCTTGGTTGATCAAAGGCTTGGTGAGGAAGACTATGTTGCTGATCTAGTTCAATCTCTTGATAATACTCTGTTGGGGTTTTATGCCCTAATTAAATCTCAAATTCTTTGTAATCTCATTTTATTATCAATAAAATAATAGAAATCATTTTTTGACTTGGTCAATCATTTTGCTCACATGTTTTATTTTCATGATTATTTGTTTAATATAAACTTCTATTAAATCCTGAGCATATAGCTAATATTATTTATAGTGACGTAATCACAGTGGAATATAAATATGATTATATGTTCAAAATAAGTTAGTCCTAAGATTAGTCAGTGCACAGGATTTACACTGACTTTCCAATCTATGATATGATCTACTTACACATTACAGTGTTATGTTATTTCCATAACATTAGCAAAGTAGATAAGATCAGATGTATTTGTTACATCGGACAGGACCGATATTGACAGTTGATAAGATAAGTAAACATACCGTTATTATCTATTCTAGTCATATCATATAGTTTTCCATAGGTCAATTCAATCTCAATTCTGAGTGGTTAGTATTCTAACTAATTGTATTATTTGAGTTCTTTGACTTGTTCGTTACCAGCTTACCCTACAGATTAGCCCATACTTACACCTTGGGAACTCGGTAGCATAATTGAGTGGGAGTGTTAATCATAGATGTGAACATCTATAGCTTCTTATGAAGAAGTGAAATGATGGTTTCCTTTTAGTTTTGTTCAAGGTGTTAAATGATATAGATCTCATTTCAGTAATTAAATTAGTTTACTGAAATATCATTTACAAGGAACTAAGTGTTTTAAGGATAAAATACAATGAGGGGTAAAACAGTATTTTAGTCCTATCTCATTGTAGACCGTCTATAGAGGATTGAGTGACAATTATAGTTGGAACAATGGATAATTAATAGCGTATCTATATTTGTTATAGAGCATTCTATGAAATTCAAGAGTGCAATTCCAAGTCTATAGTGGAGTCACGAGGAATTAATAAGTTACTAAATTCATTTGTTAGATTTATGATAACTTATTGGAGCTTGATTTAATAGGCCCATGGTCCCCATTGTACCTTGGATAAAATCATCTAGATAGTCTCAATTAATTGATTTAATCATCAATTAGAATTATCAAAGTTGACCAGGTCAATTTTGGATAGTTTTACAGAGTTGTGTAATTTTGAGAAGAAAAGAGAAATTATGGCAGATTTATTAATTAAGATAAATTGGTATCTAAATTAATAAATAAATTTAAATCAAGGTTCAAATTATAAATAATTAATTTGATAAAGGATTTAAATAATTATTTAATTAATTAAATCAATAGAAAATAATACAAGCCTTGATTTTAAGTCCAATGGGCTTATAATCAAATGGGAAATTTTACGGGCCTATAGCCCATGATAATTTCGACCTAGGGCTTCAAAATGGCTATTATTTTATTGATTTTTTAATTAAATTAAATGGCCTAATTGAGTCTATAAAATGAGTGCTTAGAGAGAAGTCAAAACATATGTTTGATAAGTCACAAGTCAAATTTTCTGATAGTTTTAGATTCTCTCTAAACACAAGTCCTTTTCTAAGCCTCTTTGTTATTTTCTCTTCTTCTCTCTATATCTATCTCATGTGTTGAGAATTGCCCACACTGGTCTAGGTGGTTCTAAGGATACATTGGAAGATTGTGAAGAAAATAGAAGATCAGTTCAGTTTCTTGATAATACTCTGCGACAGAGAGGATACACGAGTTAGAGAAACTAAAGGAAGGACTCTTAATTCCGCTGCATATACTGTAAGTATTCTATTCTTTGTTTCTCTTTGAATTCAATTTTAGAAACATGCTTTAGGCTATCTCGTATTAAGTTGTTTAATATTAGATATACATGAAAATAAATAAAGATCCTGTATAAGCTAATCCAACATACTCTGCTACAGAAAGGAATCAAGGCTTAGAAAGATTGAAGAATGAAGTTGTTCCAGTTTTGCTGCGTAATGTAAGTTTTACTTTACTCTATATTTGTATCAATTTCATAGGAGCATGTTCTAGGAATTTGCATGTTTGTTTGATAATATGTAAACTGCATGAAAATAAATAAAGATCCTGCAATAAGTATTTCCTACAACAATATAGTCGTTATGTTGTCGAAATATCGGTAGGGGTTTTCATCAAGCTTATGATAAGTGGATTCATCATGGTGAGGTTGAAGAAATTGTTGCCGATGAGGTGATTGATGAGATGATTCACGTTGTGGAAGACTTCCTTTTACCGAAAACTGACGAAGTAGAAATGGATCCCAATGCGAGTTAGTATTATGATGAGTTATTTGAGGAGGTTGAAGTGGAGTTGTATCCTGGCTGTGATTGGGTTTCATCCCTCAACTTTTTAGCAAAGTTATTGCATCTAAAAGTTAGAGGGAAGGTGCCTAACAACATATTTGATGAATTGCGGAAGTTGTTAAAGCTTGCATTTCCGAAGGAAAACAAAATTCCATCATTGTACTACGAGTCGAAAAAGAGATTGAAAAAATTAGGGTTGGGATACGAGTCCATTCATGTGTGTCAATATAATTACTGCTTGTTTTACAATGAGCGTGCATCTAAAGAGACATGTCCAGTCTGTGGAAGTAGTAGATGAACTACTTCCGAAATGACGAAAGGCAAAAAAGTGTCGCACAAGGTGATGCGTTACTTTCCATTGACACCCTGAAAAGATTATACAGTTCAAGTATTATAGTGAAGCACATGGTATGGCATCACACTGGGAGATTTAAAGATTATAGGGTGATGCGACACTCGGTGGATGGCTCTGCGTGGAAGGACTTTGATGTCAAGCATCCTGATTTTGCAAGAGATCCCAGAAATGTTCATTTGGACTTAGCTGCCGATGAATTTAATCCATTTGGCAATATGAACCTCGCATACAACATATGGCATGTGGTGTTGGCGAACTATATTCTACCACCTTGATTGTGTATGAAAGATAATTATTTCATGTTGACCCTCCTTATTCCCGGGCTAAATCACCGGGTAAGGACATGGATGTATTTGTAGGACCATTGGTGGATGAGTTGAATGAATTGTGGGTTAATTAACAGAGTAGTTACAACTGATAGTACAACCAACACGATATTCAAGATGCGGGCCACCCTTTTGTGGACAGTGAACGATTTTCCAACTCGAAGCAGCTTGTCTAGATGGATTGGATAGGGATACAAAGCTTGTCCTACGTGTAATGAAGACACAACTTCCAGACGAGTGATCGGTAAGACATCTATGTTGGTCACCAAAGATTCTTGCCAAGTACTCATCAAATGAGAATAGACACTGAGTTCGATGGAGAAGTTGAGAAAAAATGTCCTCCAGGAAAAAATGTCTAGTTTGGGGGTGTGAAACGTAAAAGAGGTGTAGATGAAGGTAAATGGAGGAAAAAAAGCATATTTTATGAGCTTGAGTATTGGTGTACAAACAAATTAAAACACAATATACATATCATGCATGTTGAGAAGAATGTGTGTGATAGTCTCCTTGGCACCATCTTATACAATGATAAATCTAAGGACACCACTAATGCAAGACATGATTTGAAAAAGATGGGTGTGAGGGAATCATTGTGGATTTATGAGGATGAGAACAGGAAGTTTTTGAAGCCACACGCTCCTTATGTATTAACTCCTGTGCAAAGGCAACCGTTTTGTCAGTTTATAAAAGGAGTTAAATTTCCAAATGGATTTTGTTCAAATTTGAAGAAGAAAGTGTCCGAGAGTAATACAAATATTATTGGATTAAAGTCACATGATTGTCATGTGATAATGCAACGATTACTTTCCGTGGGTGTTTGTAGGTTTCTCCCAATATCTATATCGACCACCATTACAGAATTGTGCAATTTCTTCAGGCAAATATGTTCTAGGACTTTAAATGTTAAAGATATGGGGAAAGCACAAAATGACCTTATTCATATATTGTGCAAGATGGTGTTGATTTTTCCTCCAGCTTTTTTTTGCCCTAATGATTCATTTGGTCTTACATTTGTCAGAAGAATCTATATTGGGTGGCCCGGTATTTATGAAGTGAATGTACCCTTTTGAAAGGTACATGAAAAAATTGAAGAGTTACGTGGGAAATAAAGCTCGCCCAGAAGGGTCGATCGCCGAAGGCTATGTTGCAGATGAGGTTTTGACCTTTTGTTCAATGTATTTCCAAGACATTGAAACAAGATTTAATCGTCTTGATCAAAATGAAGGTGCAACTTATATCCCGCGAAATCTTGCAGTCTTCCAATCTCAATGCCGTCCACTGACAAAGGGAACTTTGAAGCTTCTCGATCATAACACTCGTGAAATAGCTAAGTGGTTCATACTTTAGAATTCTGCTGAAATTGAGGCTTATTTAGAGTAAGTTTATTCCCTTTTAAATTTGAAGATGTGTTTATTTTAAGTTTTTTTTATCAAGTATCGTAACAATATTCTAATTAACAGCGAACATCTACAAGAGATTATACAAAATTACTCGGATGGTGATCCTGATCGTTTGCATAGGAAAAAATTTTGTTTTTATGAATCTAATACAGTTTTATATATTTAGATATATGACTTGCACAAGCTTGGGTCTTTGGAAAATGGTGATCAATTTACTAGCTTTAACATCTGAGTCTGATCATTTGCAACCTACTACAAAAAAGTCAATGGTGTTCGATTTATTGCATATGACCGAGATAAAAAAGTGCACTACACAGAATAATGGAGTGTCTGTTGTCGGAATAGAAGGTTTTAATTATTACGGCACACTTGAAGATGTAGTAACATTATCTTTCACTGGTGCATATTCAGTGGCATTGTTTCGGTGCAAATGGTTTAATACAAATCCAAGAAGAAAGAAAACAATCATTGAAAATAATATCACTAGCATAAAAATCAATGGTGAATGGTACAAAGATGAGTTGTATATACTTGTTAGCGAAGCTAAGCAAGTTTTCTATCTCGATGATCTACTTAGAGGTCGTGATTGGAATGTTGTGGAAGATGTGAATCATCGACAAATTTGGGACATTAAGGACAATTTTAATGAGGTTAATGATGTTATACACGACACAAGCTCATCAAATTTTGTTTTGATTGTGGACCTCGGAGAGTTGATTATGCAATCTGATCAACCTATTGCATATGTTGGCACTGATGGAGAAAATGACGACGAAGGTGATATGTTAGAACATGAGGAAGTGACAGATGCAGAGGATGAATTGCTAGTTGAGCTTTGTCAAGATGAAAATGTTTGATTACTGATGGGCACTCAAGTTACAATGTTGTGTCTGGGACATTATTTGGATTTGGCTGATTTACCTGACAGTTTTAGGATCAAGTAGTTGATCAGATGAAGGTAGAAAATTACAAATCTTATGCTCTATATTATATATTGGCATTGTTTACAAACTCATCTAAAGTGTTTTTTTTCTTAATGCATCATTATTATATTATAGACGGTCATACACAACCTGAGTCAGTTCTAGCAACTCTCTATAAGGAGATGGACGAAAGATGTCGCGAGAGAAAGACCATCAGACATAAACACTTCAAAAAGCATTACGCGGGAATAGAAGATTGGGAGAATGTACTCCCCAAGCCACCTGATCATTCCACTAAGGAGAGATGGAAGGATATTTGTGAGCTGTTTTTTAGCGAAAGATTTTTGACTCGCTCCTCCAAAAACCATGCAAACAGAAAACAAATGAAGTATGTAACAACGCAAGGCACAAAAACGTTAGCAGGAAAGTGTCACGAATATGTAAGTGAAGAAGTTGATTTAATTTTACAAAATAACACATTCTAAAACACAATTTTTAGATTTGTATAAGAGCACCCAGATGCGCATGTTGTTGATACTTGGACGGATGTGCATATGAAAAAATCGACAAAAACTTTTGTCAACGAGGCAGCCCAACAAGATTATGTAAGTGAATATTATTGTGTTCTCATATTCATAAAGTTATCTTAGTTTTATATTTCTAATGTTTTCTTTATATAGGAAAAAATGGCGATGGAGCTTAAGAGGTCACAACTTGAAAGGCAGTCTCAACATCAGAGTGAGGGGTCTGGTGCTGAATCTGGCGTTGATTCGTCCCCAGTCGATCAATACGAGATACTAAGCAAAGTACTCGGGGAGAGATCTGACTACCAAAGAGGAGTAGGTTATTGGGTTAAAGGGAAAGGGAGAAAGTCAACCTCCAGCTCTACAAATCAAAGTTAGTTCCAAGCACATACTGCTCCTACGCCCCAAGAAGATATGATTACTATGGCTCTGATGTTGAAGGCAATGCGTGAGACGATTTAGATGGTGAAACCTTAACAATCCAGTAATCTGTATGACCCATGGTTTGACAGCTTTCTGCAGAGGTATTTTCCATCACAATCTGAAGGTGGTACATCTTCTCGGGGTAACACCGCCCATCTTGACCTTCATACACCGCCACATCAATAGTACCAACCTCCGCCGCAGTATCTGCCATATATGTCGTCGCAACAACCTCCTCCACAATATCCGCCATATATGTCGTGGCAACAACCTCCGCAGTATCAAAATCAGTACATGTTTGTACGCTCTTCCTAGTCTCCTCCCCTCTATTTTAACTTTACTGACTTTCCAGGAGGATCGATGCAGCATCCGCAGCAGCAACCATATTTTAAGTATGATGAGTTTGGGAGCGGGTCGCAACAACAGGAGCAACCTATTTTATCCACCCCATACGCCCATAGCATCGAGATCAGTTTGGGGACCTCACGCTTGGACGATCTTCAAAGCAGCCTTATATTTCTTCATCGCCACCGCCACCAGCACAACAGAATGTTGAAGATGAGGATAATTATCAAATTGTCCTTAATGATTTTATATAGTTATTATTTTATGTATTTTGATTAAATTAAGAGTATAATTATTTATTATGACAATGTCGGTATTAGTTATTTTGACAAATATTAAAATTATATATTAATTTTAATGTTAATTATGTTCAAATTAATTAATTGATTATTTTATTAAAACTAATTTTAAAAATATTTAAATTTAATGAATATTAATTTATTTTAAATTAATATAAAAACTGATACTATAAAAAAAAAACATTAGTGGCGGACCCCCGCAGCTAATAGTCCATGCTAAATTAGCAGTCGGAGCACTTATTAGCGGCGGAGCTTCCCACCGCTAATAAGCATTAATGTTGTAGTGATATGAGAGTTATTCTAATATAGAGTAACACTTTAGGAAGATTTTACTATATATATTAACAGTTTTGTTTTCATTCTTTTGTTGACTTTGTCAATTTTTTTAATTAATATCATTTGTCCATAAAACAAATTTAATAAAATTGAATGATTTTCAATGTCATATTTTTACAGAGTACAATTCTTTTTTAATGGGAATTCAATGGATATATGAGTCGAATACTCCAAATTGAATTCAATACTCTTTCATGGCAATCAAATTAGATTTGATATTTTTCATTTCTATCTTAATATCAATTGAACTGAGGCAATAGACCCCCTCCCCTTATTACTTTGGTCCTATCATAAAAATTGAATGTCATAATTATCATTTCATTCCAAGATACATTTTACTTCTCCTAAAACGTTGTCAGTTGTTAAAAAATATATAAAAAAAATGAAGTAAATTTGGCATAAAAGCTATGGAAAAAAGACTTTAATAGTTGTGTATTGACATTATCATTCAGAAATAAATGTTCAAAATTAATTATAAATATATAGTTGACTGTCATCGTCACATTTCTTTCTCTTCCCCATTATGATATAGTTGGAATACTAAGAAGCTTGTTAGAAATATACTTGAATTGACCAAACAATACAACTTGTAATGCAAGTCATCGCAAAAATTTGATTGTTTTTGATGTAAGAGGTAATTTACATATGATTAAATCTTTATATTTACTTTAAGCAGATAGATGACACATGTAGTTTTTCGCTTTGTTTAGCTCAAATATTGTTCAATAACGTAACAAACGTTTAGTGATTGGTCAGGAAAATGATTATGTTTGCCCAACAAAAACGACAACAATTATATTTTAAGATTTAGCATGGAACTACAAAAGTCAATATTGTTAAAAAAAATTGTTATTGCCCCTATTTTTGATAGTGTGTGGATGGTAATTGTTAGGGGAAAATTTATTCATCATGAGTGCAAACACGCAAGTGTGAGTAACGCCATCATTGGCTTGGTGCACATTATCTACTAAATGCACCAAGCCAACGATGGCATGGGACTTTATGGGAAAAACATGACCTTCTCCCTCTCTATCGTGGGTAGGAAGTAGATAGCGTGCATTTAGTACAAAGCCAAATTGAATTGGCATTTAGTATCATTGATTAATGCAATAATTATGCTAGCAATTAAGGGTCCGTTTGGTACAATTTTGCTGTGGGGAAAAACAAATGTAGTTGTGTTGTGAGGGAAAACAATTGCAACTGTGTTGTGAAGAAAAATTGTTGAATATTTGGTGAATTATAGATTTTAAAGTGTCACGAGTTGTAATAGTTATATTGAAGTGTTTGATAAACTATATATATATATGATTAAAGTGCATCATTTTTGCCCCTACCGATAGTAAAAAAATATGTTTTCGATACTTGTTGAAATTATAACCTAATTTTTTTTATATGACAATGTACATTGTAATTATAGCTGGTATCCCTTAAGTTTTCGTGAAATTTCTAATAATTTACGGTGTTGAAAATAATATTCTACTGAGTATGTTGCATGGTATATAAAAAACAAGCATGAGTGCTACTAATTGTTTGAATCTTATTTGCGGTATCGTAAATTATTCAAAATTTCATGAAAATTAGTAGAATGTCTACTATAACTACAATGTACATCATCATATAAAAAAATTGAGTTGTAGTTTATCATGTGTCTATAAGAGCAAACGTGATGTCTCTACTTAAGAATTTCCCTATAATTATGTATAATATTATAATTAGTAGATGTAATTAAATGACCTTGGTACAATAATCTAGTTTAGGATATAATCACAAATATGTAATACTTAAGTTATGACTTTCTATTTCCTTTTTTTTATTTTTTATTCTTAATGCATGAAATTAATATATGTTTCAAAAATTATAATTTGAAAAAAAAAATATTAATGTATATTAAACTCTATATTAATGTGGTTTCTTAATATAAAATTACTAAAATAAAAATATGTGTAAAAATATCTAATAAATAGTATTCTACAAATATAAAAGTGTACAGCAGCAAAATGTAAAAAGTATTGTATTTTATAAAATCTATGGAGTTCCTTTTTTTTTTTAAATTATCTATTAATTCTTTTTATTTTCAAGGAAAATATAATTTGGTATATCCACTTGGTGTTTGCTCATACTTTCGGCATTATTTGGGAAATATACATATCAGTATAAGATTTAATAATGATTTTCTATTAAAACAAAAGCTCAAGGATTGATGAATTCTATAATGGTTGTTTTAAACTTTTAAAGTACGTAGATGCTATATGAGCTAGTAACTCTAAACAAATAAAAATATTACCATTATACTACTAGTGTACATTAAAATCTACACGCTTTAATCAGTAGTTTTTAGCTTTAATCACTAAAAGATAAGTTATTAAAATAAAATTGTTAACTTTTGAAGAGGACAAAATTAATGAAAAGTGTAGATCGTCTACAGTGTATTATTGCGTTAATGACACTCTATAACCATGTGGGTCCTCTTCTTTATTTTAAGTAATTTGTTTTCGTTATCAAAGGTAGATTTTATACAACTCCTAAACTGCAAATATCAATGGCTTAAATTGAATACACATCATTATAACTTTTGTGTATGTATACATCCTTGTGTAAGCTGCATTTTCCCTTTCGCATATCAACTTCTAATAAGGTACGTGTTGTTTTTTTATTTTTTCGAGAGCTTAGTCATTTATGTTTTTATCAGCTTATATCCTTATATTTATTTGTCTTAGTTTTCTTTGTTCTTCATTTGGTATCAGATTTCAGTCTTCCATGGCATCTTCGTCTTCCGCCAGAGCCTCCTCTGATAATGCCTCATCTTCTCCTGGATCTAAGGTCTCATTTTCTCTGTTTATCAAGTACCTGTATAAATAACATCAGGAATAAAAAAATAGTACCTTTTATTTGTTTTCATGCTTTAAAAAATAAATAATAGTTTTAAAAAGATAATGAAAACATATTATATATTAAAATAATAGTTAGTAAAGTCAAAACAAGGCAGGCAGTGGCAGTGGGTGATCTCTTGCGAAAGTATTGAAGCCACCGCAGTAGACTTCTTCAATAGGTTAGTGGGTGTTTTCCTTTTTCCCCTTCTCTGTAGCATGCATGTGTTTTTGATGCTTTCTTTATGGTGTCTGGGTATTGATTTTGTGGAATCATGACTTTGAATGTGAGACTAATTTCCTTTTAGACATTTAATAAAAAAACAAAAGTATTTACAATTGTTTAGAACACCAAAGTATACTTTAATAATCCAAAAGTTCTTGTTTAATATATTTTAACGGTTTGGTTTGTTTGGGTTTTTGAAATATACTTTTCAAATGTTATGTGTATGAAGAAAGTTCATGTTATTTATTTGATTTTTTCTTCTGTATTTGTGTTTACTTATGCATTGGAGGAGGGGAGACATGATACTGCATACAGGTGTTACAACTGATCAGATTGAACCAGAATCATTTGATGTTAATGAAAATGATTCATTGCCCCCCTGTTGCACCAGAATTTGGCAGGTTAATTTCAACCAATATGACCTGGCATCTCGGTGGAAATTTCACCACAGGAGCATTATCAAATGTTGTCCCGAGAAGGCAAAAATATACAACTTGTGAGATGAGCATAATTGAAGCAAACGAGGAATCTCTGTCAATTCCAACAGATGAGCATAGTTGAAGCAAATAAGGAATCTTTGATAAACTATTGTGGCAATAGGTTACAACTTAAACAATACAAGACAGCATAAATTAAGATGAAATACACAAACTGAGAGGATCGATCGTCCTATGAAGTACGTACATACACATAGAGAAATACATGTTATCAGTAGATATCTTTATTAGATGGTCCACTTCATGATGCTCTTCTTCAGTCTCCCAATTCTCACTTCTACTCTCACAAGAATCCAATCCATGGTGTTTTCAGTGAAACAAAAAAAAGCATGCCTCCAGTTTCTGTTGAAAACCAGACTCCCAATTACTCCCCATAATCCAGCTGCATATCCAAGTGTTACCACAGAGTAAAACCATATTCTTTCGATCCTACTATCTTTGTAGTCGTCATCATCTTCGTGGGCATTTTTTCTCCGATCATCATCTCCAAAACATTTCTTTGGCAATGGGGTTCCACATAGTTCATCGTTGCCAGCATAGATATTTGGATCATTCAGTGTTTGAAGTTGAGGTCCTGTTGGAATTTTGCCTGACAAATTGTTGTAAGACAAGTCGAGCTTGTCTAGTGATAACAATTTGGACATACTTTGTGGAATTTCACCAAAAAGTTTGTTGTTTGAAAGGTCAAGAGACTCCAAGGACTTCAACTCTTCAATATTGTTAGGAATATTGCCTAACAAATGATTATGGGACAAATTCAAACCACGCAAGGCAGATAACAAACATAGCTCTTTTGGAATTATCCCAACTAGCTTATTGCTTGAGAGGTCCAAATTATCAAGAAGTAGCAGTGTTTTTGTATACTCTAAGTCTCTTCCTTTTATCACTTGTGAAACCTTCGCATCACCCATACTTCCATTCACTTGTGGATAATCTTTTACCATCATTCCAGTGAGTTTTCCAAAGCAATGAGGAATTTCTCCTCTCAAATTGTTATTTGCAAGGTCTAAAATGCTCAGTGCCAAGAGCTTGCAAAAATTTAAAGGGATACTTCCACTAAACATATTCTTGCGTAACCTCAAAATTATTATGTCCCGGAAGCTATGTCCTCCAATCCAAGTTGGTAGAGGTCCTGAAAAGTTATTGTCGCCAAGATCAAGAAGCATCATTTCAGAACAACCCCTCAAAGCCAATGGAAGTTTCCCATTAAAGTTATTATTATTCATATGCAATCGCGACAGTTGTGATAAGTTCCCCATTGAGCTTGGAATAGTCCCTGACAACTTATTGTGTGATAGATTGATGACATCCACAGTTTGGCTCCCTCTCCAACAATTAGGCAATATCCCAGAAAACTTGTTTCTCGAAAGATCTAGTTCTTGCAAAGATTCTAGTTCACATAATGACTCTGGAAGTGAACCATTTATTAGATTGTTGCCAAGATATAGATACCACAGAATAGACAAAGAACCAATATTCATAGGTAGGTGCCCGCTGATTTGGTTCATAGAGAGATCCAGAGAGCTGATGCTTGACATGTTCTGAAGCCATTTTGGAAATGTTCCAATAATATTAGCATTTGAGAGATTCAATTCAAAGACTTCCCTTTGTGTCTGAAGCCATTGGGGGACTCCATGAGACCCTACAACTTTGCAAGAAGCCATGTTGATGTAATAGAGACTAAAAGGAGGGATCCAATTTGAATTAACTTGGCACGAGAAATTGTTGGAATCAATGAGCAACCTTTCCAACCTTGTAAGGTTAGCAAAGTGATCCTCGGATACAATACCTTCCAATAAATTTGATGAGATATCCAAGGATTGTAGGAATTCTAATTTTCCAATTGATTTAGGCAAGCTTCCATTTAATTGATTTCTAGAAAGATCTATAACCCTCACCAATGACAATTTTCCCAGTGTTTTTGGAATGACCCCATTCAAATTGTTATATGACAAATATAACTCCTCTAATACCGATAATTTTCCCAATGTTTCTGGAATGACCCCATTCAAATTGTTATATGACAAATATAACTCCTCTAATACCGATAATTTTCCCAATGTTTCTGGAATGACCCCATTCAAATTGTTAGATGACAAATGTAGCCACTTTAATACTGATAATTTTCCCAATGTTTCTGGAATGACCCCACTCAAATTGTTAGATGACAATTCTAGCCACTTTAATACTGATAATTTTCCCAATGTTTCTGGAATGACCCCATTCAAATTGTTAGATGACAAATCTAGCCTCTTTAATACTGACAATCTTCCCAAAGATTCTGGAATTGACCCTATTAATTGATTGACGGATAGATCTAATACTTTCAAAAATGAAAGTTTTCCAATTGATGATGGTATTGGACCATGAAATAAATTCTGGGAAAGGCCAAGGTATCTTGAAAATTTTAGTTGCTCTGACCAATCAGGCAAAGGACCACCCATTTCGTTATGCTCTAAATGTAATATCTCTAGATTATATTTGACACATTTTCTTGAATTTCGATGAGGCTCTAACACTTCTCTAATTTTGTTATGACAAATCTAATACCTTCAAGGAACAAGCATTATTTATTATGTACAGCAAGCCACCTTCTCCTTCAAAGCTATCATAATTATTCGATGCCAGATTAAGGTAAACAAGGCTCTTAAGATCACCCAACCAGGTTGGAATTGAGGAACTAGTAGCATAGAAGGTGAACGAAAGATCAAGTACTTCAAGAGAAGTCAGATTTTTTAGATCATTAAGAATTGAACTTTCAAGATGATTCCCGGAAAGGTCTAGGTATCGAACACTAGCAGAGAAGGTGGAATTGATCGAACGCCAAGGAAAATTGACCATATTTAATCCACAAACAGATAGGCTAATATGTGACAGAGAAGGAAGGTTGGTAAGTACCTGCATTTAATCTGATGCATTCGAACAACTTACCGAATTCATATCAAGGTATTGGAGAGACAAAAGATTTGAAGCCCACTGGAAAGTACGAGTACTAACATCATAAAGACCTCGAAGATCAAGCACTTGCAAGCTAGTAAGATTTGCAAATTGAAGAGAAATCAATCCACCCAAATATGCATGAGACAGATTTAGATACTTTAGATTCTTCATTGAGCCAAAGAAGTTGGGAATCTTGCTATAACTGAAGTTGTTTCCGCTGAGATCCAAGTAGTTGAGATGTTGCAGCTCCAACAAATTAGAGCTCAACTCATTAGCTTGTAAGTCAGGCAGATGAGTAGTATCATCAGAATAAGGTGAAAATGGATAATCCATTGATGAGGATCTGAGATGAAGCTTGACAACATGACCCGTGGTTTGATTGCAGGCTACTCCTTTCCATTGGCAGCAATCTTGACCTTGCCAGGAGGACAACTTGTGTGAAGGATCTTGAAAGCTTTGTTTCAAGTTTAGGAGAGCTTGTCTATCTTTTTCGATGCAGCCAAAGGTAATACTACTCATGTTTGATATGCATACACAGAGAAGAACCAGGAAGAATAACATTTCTGTGCTACGATGCCTCCCCATGTTTAAACCAAAACAGGCTTTCACTTGGTCTCTGTGCTACAAAACAGTGCATAATATAGACTTGTTTGCCAAAAGCTATGATTAATAAATACATGATAGTGTAATAGTGCCAAATTACATAAATTCATATGTATAAAATATTATTATTATTATATATAATAATCTTAATTTTTATGAAATTTTGGTAAAACAAATATTTAGTAATTAGATTAATATAAATTTAATTGTTATAAAATATAATTATTATAATAATATATATTACATAATCTTAATTTTTATTAAAAAAATTATCATTTGTATTTAAAAAGAAAACATGCTATTTTTTATTATTTAATCTAACTTATATAAATATATATTCATATTAAATAACAATAAACATTATAAATACATTATATATTAGTGTCATGCGTGTAGAACTAGAATGATTGTATAACTATATAAAAAGTTATAATAACATTTCTCTTTTATCAAGAATGAACAAGTTTTTTCTCTAATTATTTAAGTGTACGCTTTAAATAATATCATAAATGTTTTGTACCTTAAATATGATAGTTTATTGTCATCTAAAAAGTTATCAAATTATTAAAACTAACCAAACGTGTATTACATATTGCTTGCACCTAGTAAAATTATAATACAAGAGAATTGAATAATTTTCATTTATTTAATATGATTATTTGAATATAATATGTGAAATTATGCATTAGGTACTTTTGTTTTTATAGAGTATATACCTGTATTACCATTTATTATTAATAATATTCATTTAGTATCCTTAATATAGAAAATTAGTTAAAATAGTACCTTTTGTTTGAATTTGGTCTACAAATTTTTCAAAAAAATTATTTTGGAATTGGTTTATTTTAGTTTTAAGTATAAATCTAATAAATTATTTGATTTAATTAAGTTGTAATTATATTTATATTTTTGTAAAAATATGGTTTTAATTATATTATAATTTTTTTTTAAAAAAAAGTATAAGATGGAACAATTAGAACATGCACATGTCAAGATATTTTTTTCAAATCAATTAATTAAAGTTGTTGACCAAATTTTAAACTTATGAGAATTATTGATAATAGAAGGTATCTTCAAAAAACAATGAATACCACGTCAATACATACCCATAAAATATTAATGTAAATGTAATTTTCAATTGAAAAAAATGATATTCTCCCTCAACTAAAAGGCACCTATTTTATAATATAGGGTAGACTATTTTATATTTTGAGTAGTGTTGGAGTTGGAGACCACATATACAGTAATGCCTAATAACTGGGAATATTAAATTCTTTTATGTGTTAATGCTCAGTATCTTTCTACGACAAAATAATAACTGGGAATATTATTTTTTTCCTAATTTTACGTGTTTTTTTTAATTTTGTTTCATTTTTATATGTGATGTTTTTTTTCCTAGTTGAATGCCCTATAAACATAGGAGTGATTCATTAAAACTAAACAAAACAGAGTTCGAGTACAAGTAAAAAACGAAAAACATAGGAGGACTAAGTCATGAGACCAGTAGAACTAACTAAAATAACCAAAATCCAGAAGAAAAAAAAACAAGATAAACCGAAGAGAAACTAAATAGCAGTCACTTAAACCAGCAGAAAAAAAAACTAAGCTTCAAGAAAAGGATAATCATGGAGGGAATATCTGATGGTAGTCGTCAAAAACTGAAGGGTTAATAGTAAGTATATCCACCTCTCAATTAAATTCACAGTTTGTATTAACATTACTAAAAAAACTCAAGGAACATGGTATGAAAGTAAAATGAATAATGCAAGCAATTAACTCCTCCCTTCTTTTCTGCAAGTCATAAAATCAAAAATTGACATCATTACTCATAATGCAAAACATTTAGTACTTTTACCTTGGATATCAGATAGCGAGATGCGAACCAAACTGTATAGCGAAGACCAACAATCTCCAACAATTTGGGGAACTGATTCATTTCATTGAATTAAGCATATCATCAATATGCCAACTTAGGGAAAAAAAATCTATTGACTTGATTGAAAAACAAAGATGCTAAGGAAAAGCCTTCACACCACCCGGATAGAATCAATTGCTCCAACAACAGCTGATGCTAGCCACAGGGTAAGCAAGGCACCGCCACCAAAAAGTAAGAAAGAGTAAGTGTCTTCGGATTCAAACTGCAAGTAGTGAAAAATTATCTGATAATGACAATTATTAAACTCAGTATGCTGACATGAAGTGCTGACATGTCAGTATGCATGTGTATATATCAACAAACAACAAGCATAACAATAGACATGAAACGGTGTTCTACCCTCGTCTTATCTACTAAGAAACTATGGTTCTGGAGAACCTTGTGGTAACCGCTCAGGATAACGACTCATAAAGCAAATAAGTTTAACTTTCATCACTTCCTGATCTCATCATAGCAAGTAGATAAAAACAAACATCATTTTTAAACACATGAAAATTTATAGTTCTCGTGGAGCCCAATAAGGTGAGCTTTTGTAGTGGGATTGGAGAAAAATAAACACATGATAATCTTTGTTACTTATATCTCCTAAATTGTACATATATACGAGGCACTCATTTTAACTAATATAAAATATCACTTTATTGAGAATCATAAGTTTATTTAAAGATATTAAAGATACTTACTATTTGCATAAAGTCTACGAATAACAACAAATTAATACCATCTATGCAAAACTTAGATAAATCAAGTATCAATGGGGGAATAAAACTGAAAATATTACACCTCTAATAAATTTGAAATATTGTCAGTTTAGTTTAAAGATATTATTCACATATATCTCAGTGAAGCATTTATTCAAACACTTCTGGTCTCTCCTCTCCTTTTTCTCATTGTTCTGTATCAGAACCGTTTTCCTTTCATATATATATATAAGCTTGAGTTAACATCCGTGCATACACAAGAAAATAGAATTACAGGTTATTGAGGAATTTAATCAAACAGTTGATATGCACCCCAAATTTTGAAAAGAACAAAATATAATATCATCGTAAATGGCTTTATATGTTCTCACACCTTGAAACAGTATTTACAAATTAGCTATAGTGTAAAACTTATAATTTCTTGTTCGATCTTTTTGTGAAGAGAAAAGATCATCAATATCATACTAATCAATTATAGCAATTAAACTAATTTTTTTAACATTTAAAATTTCACAAAAGAAAAATAAATAGAAAAAAAGAAAAGAAAAGAGAGAAGAGTTTGTGTTGTGTTACCTTCTGAATACAACTGGCACAATTCCAGCACGGTACTGAGCAATTTGAAGGAAAGCAGGCTCGGCCAAATCGAAGTGCTGGAGCGGAGGATTATACCAGCCACCGTTGTCGTTGGACAGAGCAAAGTTTGGGGGACAGAAGTTGGCGGCGGTGACGGTGATGGTTCCGACGAGGCATCACCAGTGCTTTATTTCAATTGTGGATTGAAACAATTTTTAAGCAGCTGAGTAAGAACATACCTATTTGTTGAGGATATGAAAGCTTTTCAGGTGGTTTAGAGAAGTCGCGAGAATGATTGCTAGAAATCCATGAGGATGATTGGAGAAATGGAAGAGACAATCGGGGATGAGGAGAAATG
Organism: Humulus lupulus; assembly: GCF_963169125.1. NCBI lineage: Eukaryota > Viridiplantae > Streptophyta > Magnoliopsida > Rosales > Cannabaceae > Humulus > Humulus lupulus. The sequence goes on from NC_084798.1 coordinate 8,310,163, forward strand.
GGAGAGAGAAAGATTGAAAGAGTCTTACTGTATCTTTTTACTTTCTTTTTTTTTATGTCAAGCTTATTAATAAAACGTTTATTGTTTTTAATGTAATTTGGTAACGTTTTTTAAAATGTGTTATAATCTAATGTAATTAAATAATAAAATTCTTGTAGCGATATGTCCCTTCTTTTCAACGACAACTTTATGTAAAGTTAGGCTAATATCAATTTCTTTAAAAAAAGGTATATGATATATGTATATAGATCAATGGTAGATAATGAAGTCAAACCACATTAGATGTATCTATATACTTGAAAATTGACAAGGTCCACTAATTTTTTATTATTTTTAAAATAACTCTGTTATTCTCTTTGGTCTGTATTATTAGTGTCTCTATTTCCACATTGCGCATTATAACAACACGTCAGCCAAGGTCACTATCAAGATATCAATATTCATTCCTCTCCTATTTTTCCAGGAAATTAATAGTTGACTCGAGACTATATATGAACTGGAAAAATGCAATTATACATGTACAATTCAATCCGGCATGGCTTTGTACAATTCAGTTAAACATATCACAAGCACTATTCTGATTATTCTCATTAATATCTTCCTTGTTGAAGCAACTTTCACTAATGTCACCTCTACCAAAAAAAAATCTAGTTCACTCTGTGTCGAAAATGAGAAGAAAGCACTTTTGAGTTTCAAGCATGACCTCGTCGATCCCTTGAACATGCTGGCTTCTTGGGTTGCCAATGGAGATGACTGCTGCAAATGGACTGGGATAGTTTGTGACAACACCACAGGCCATGTCGAACAACTTCTCCTTGCTAATCATCTTTATGATCAAAATGGTGCACTAAGTGGCAAGGTAAATCCTTCCTTACTCAATCTGTCATATCTAACTCACTTAGACCCGAGCTACAATAACTTTGGGGGGACTCAAATTCCTAGTTTCTTTGGTTCTTTGACGAGTTTAAAATATTTGAACCTCACCCAAGCAGGATTTGAGGGAAAAATCCCCCACCAACTTGGAAATCTGTCAAGTTTGAGTTATCTTATTCTTCAAAGTAATTATGAAGATGTTTATAATCCTGGAGATCTATATGTTGATAACCTTCATTGGCTCTCTAGTCTTTCTTTAGTTGAATATCTAGAAATGAAGGCAAATTTTAGTGCAGCTACTGATTGGCTACTCTCAATAAACAAACTCCCCTCTTTGTTGGAATTACATTTGTCATTGTGTGAACTCAGAAATATCCATCCCATATCTCATGTCAATTTTTCATCTCTAGAGGTACTTGATATTTCAGAGAATGATTTCCAATCTTCGTTAATACCAAATTGGATTTTCAATCTTACTGGGCTTGTGCATCTTGATCTTGGAAGAAGCTATTGCCAAGGTTCTCTTCCCAACTGTTCCAAGAGCTTACCTTCTCTAAAATACGTGGATCTTTCTCAAAGCAATCTGAATTCTTTACCAGATTGGTTTTTCAATCTTAAAAACATGGTCCATCTTACACTTAGTGACAATGCTTTTGACGCTTCCATTATGTGCCATTTCCACAACATGACCTTTCTAAAGGATCTTGATCTTTCTGGTAATTACTTCTCTTCTACCACCCCAAGCTGTGTTTATAGTTATCACAGTCTTGAATATTTGAGCCTTCGCTTCAATGACTTGCACGGAGACATATCAAGTGCCATTGAAAATCTAACATCTTTGGCCAATCTTGACTTGTCACACAATGCTTTAGAAGGGAAAATACCAGTATCTATGGGAAACTTGTGCAATTTACAAATTATTTGGTTGAATAATAACAAACTCAAAGGAGAAATTTCAGAAGTTCTTGAAAGTTCGTTCGGTTGTGACCCAAAGAGACTTACAGTTCTGAATTTGGATGAAAATTTCTTTTCTGGTGAACTCAGAGAAGACATCATTGAGAAGTTTCAAAATCTTAGAGTTCTTTGTCTTAAAGGAAATATGCTTTCAGGTCCCATTCCTGCTTCTATTGGAAAACTATCAGCATTGGGATATCTAAGCATTGGTGGTAACCAATTCAATGGTTCTCTTCCAGAAAGCATAGGATCTTTATCTAGTTTAAATACTCTTCATATTTTTGACAATCTTTTGGAAGGTAATGTCTCTGAAATTCACTTTGTCAATTTAACAAAACTGATTGAGTTCTATGCTTCTGGAAATTCATTGATGCTAAGTGTGAAACCTGATTGGATACCACCCTTTAGAATTTCAACATTGGACTTAAGATATTGGAGCTTAGGTCCTCAATTTCCAAGGTGGCTAAAATCACAAAATAACTTTCGTCACATGGACTTGTCCCAAACTGGAATTTCAGATCCCATTCCAGCTTGGTTTTGGAACTTATCAACTAGCTTTTCCTACTTGAATCTCTCTCACAACCAAATAAATGGGCGAGTTCCTGATATGCATTTTAATTCTATTATTCCTTCAATGATATACCTGAGTTCCAATAAGTTTGAAGGCCCTTTACCTCAAATATCTTCTTTCGTTGCAGAACTAGACCTTTCTAGAAACAATCTATCAGGCGATTGGTGACTAGCCTAGACCTTTCTAGAAACAATCTATCAGGCGATTTTCCAATAGAACTTACTAATCTCCAAGGATTATATTTTCTAAACCTTTCAAGAAATTCTCTCCAAGGAAGCATTCCTAATGAGATCAGAAATATGATGATGCTGGAATCTTTAGATCTCTCAATGAACCAATTATCTGGTAACATTCCTCCAGGTATGTCAAGTTTAAATTTTTTGAACCATTTAAATTTGTCGTACAACAACTTGTTAGGAGAAATTTCTACAAGCACCCAAATGCAAACAATGGATGCTTCTGGTTTTATTGGGAGCCAGCTTTGTGGACTTCCACTGCCAAAAAAGTGCAGAGAAAAGCATGAAACAACACCCAAAGTTGCAGGTGCTGAAGACAAAGAAGAAAAATACTGGTTTCGATTGGGCATTGCAATGGGGTTTGGAGTTGGCTTTGTGGGCATTGTTGGTCCTTTGTTGGTTTGTAGTTTCTGGAGACGTGCTTACTATTGGTTTTTCAATGAGTACATGTGGTACAAGATTGATGATTGCTTTATTAAAGTAAGGTTAATGCTTCGAAATTAGAAGATTTGATCATGTTTTATTGGTTTTGTAACAAGACATAGTTTCGTTCATTTTTCCTTGTGCCTTATGTCCAACGTTGATTATTCTTTTTATTTTCTGTTATTGGTTTTGCCCTTTGTTTTCCTCGTAAAGAATACATAACAAAAGAAAGAAAAAAATCATTTAAGTATACAAGTTTTCAAATCACCTTAAGAATTTGCACAACTAATTCATGTGTAAAATAAGCAAAGTTAAACTCAGTCACTAATAATTTCATTTATATATATAAAGCTTTTATTCTGCATGGTTTGTCTCTTCTCTTCATATTATAAATGTATAAGTATATATACATATACGTACATAGATTAATCAAAACTTATACAGAACCAAAAAAAATAAAAGTTACAGATATAATAAACATATACACATATCTAATCTACTACATATTTGAAATAACAACTTCTGTAAATGATAAAATTATTAACAGAAGAAAACGCGCAAGAGAATTATATAAAAATAGAAAATAAAACATGAATTAAAAGAGAGAAAAATGAAATGAAAAAAAAAACACAGTCAAAAGAAGAGTAGCAATCCCTCCAACCAGAAAATTTCACTGCTATAAATAGCATTATTCCAGAAGAGGTATATTCTTAGTTCTATTAAATATTTATTTACTACTCTATAATTATTTATTCCCTTCACATAATTACATTTTTCTTCATTAGATGAAAAAAACATTTTGGATAAGAGGATCAATTTTGAATAATTAATCCAAACCAATCCTTCTGGTACATTTCCTGCAACAAGTGTCATAATTTCACAGGAGCTGATTTTGAGCAATTCTTGAACTGCATTCAATGTAAAGAAAAAGAGAACAAAGAGAAGTCTCAAGCTGTTCCGAACTATATTCATCCATAATATTTCGCTCCAACACACTACAACTTCTTATTAGTCACAACATATATTTTATGTGATTAAATGCCACTTTTAGTAACAACAAAAAATTATTTGTGACTAAAAAATTATATTTAATTACAAGATTTCACTAATGTAGTTTTAGTCACAACTTATTATTTTTAGTGATAAAGTTTGTTGTGACTAAAAATACATTTAGTGACAACAAATTGTGATTTTTGTGACTAATACTTTTAACCACAGACTTTTTAGTAATGACATAGATAAGATGATTTTTCTTTAGTCATAAATTTTTTGTTTTTAGTCATAAAATTTATTGTGACTAAAACTAAGATTTTTTGTAGTAACATATAATAATACATATATATTATATATCGATAAACACATGTAAGATTGACTATACTTTTCCAACCTGCATGTATTATTTATAGATGAATAATTTCAATATTGGATGATGCACTTCAAAATTTTAAAAAATAATTATAATATAGTAGCACAACACAAAATGCCCATTTTGTGTGAGTCAAACGCGTCAGTCAACGCAGTTGACTGACGCCGTTGACCGAGATTGAGCATTTGTTTTAGTTGGGCACTACCACAAATGCAAGAGCAATTTCATCAGTACTAACACTGACGATGTTAATGGGGAAAATTTCCGTCGATGGCAGTATGACACAATTAATGGGGACATTAGCGTCAGTGCCTAACTGACACTAACGAAAGGTTTGCGTTAGTGGGGCACTGACGCAACCCCAATAATACACAGCTTCATCCCCAATTTTTTCATTTGACCTAAAAACTTTTAAAAAATTCTCTACGCGAAAACCCTCCACACCAGTGGCGCCTCCAACTTTCTTGACCCATTTTGGTTAGTTTTTTTATTCATATATTAAGGTTAAATTGATGAATATAATATGTTCATGAACCTTATGCTTGTTTTTTTAAAATTTTTTGTGTAGATTTTTTTATTCTTCATCAGGGTTGGGGTTTGTTTTTTTTTTTCTCTGCTTGGGTTTCGTTTTGCAGAATGCGCTTGGTGGTGGTCGCAGTGGTCATCGGGGTCGTGGGGGGTGGCTGGGTCATGGGAGTGGCTGGGGTTGCGGGGGTCAAGAGGGTGGCTGGGGGCAGGGGTCGCATAAGGTTGCTGGCTTGGAGCTGGGTCAGTATTTGTGTAGCATTTTTTTTTAATGTAGCATTTGCGTCAGTGCCTAACTGTCACAAATCTGACATTTGTGATAGTTCCCCACTCACGCAAATGTTAGTCTAGTTTGCATCATGAAATTCCACGTCATATATAAAACAGGTGCAAAAACTCCATTGTGGCAGTTAGAAATTGATACAAATGCCTTTTTTTGTAGTATTGTAGTATCATATGCTAAAGATAAAAATTATAGTTGACGTTGAACTTCTTTGTTAGGTATGGTATTAACATTTATGGCCTACATGTATTATAATAAACTAGTAAAATAACTATATATAGTTTATAGGTTAGTAACTATATATTATATATTATCTTTTCAAAACTATATAGGAAAATATTTATGTACATAGTTTCTCTTTTATTAATTATTTATTTTGTTATTTAATGTATTCTTCTTATCCAAACATATATGTAATAATAACATAAGATATAAATATAAATATTTATTATTATTTTTATTTAGTTGTTTTAATAAAAAAATTAATTATTTATATATAATTTTTTGTTGGCTTTAAAATTTTTTAAATTAAATAATTCAAATTTGATCAAATAAATTTTTTAAATTAATAGTTTTAATTTAAATTTTTGTAAATTTTATTATATTGAATATTTTTTCTAAAAGAAAATTATAAAAAAAAGTATTTAATTTTAAAACTAGAATCACCATATACAAAATATAAATCAAAACATAAAAAATACTAAAATTTAAATTATTATAAACACTAAATTTTAAAGTAATAAACAACATCAAATAATTTACTTTAAAACTAGAAAGCACCATATCTTTATATGTAAAAAGTGTGTATCTAGCTAAGGGATTCATGGTTTAACGTTTTTAAATTTAATAAAAAAATAAAAAATATTGTATTATTTGTTTTTTTTTTAAACAATAGATAATATTTTGGCTTAATTATTTTAATATGTTTATGTCATTATTTTATAAAATATGACCTTGTTTATTTACTTAAATTTTAAATGACAATTAAAAAATATAATAACACTAACCGAAAGTGCAATGCACGTTGCTTTTACCTTGTACTATAATATGTTGTAGTGTTGTTTAGAACATAACATATAATTTTTTTATTATTTTTAAATTAATTTTTTATTAAACTTGGTTTTCACTACAACAAGTCTAACATTTACCTACATATATTTATTGGTAGCTAAAGATATCTTTTACCTACGCTTATTTATTATAACATGATTATTAGTAGGTAATTCTTATAGATATGGCGCAAGGATATAAAAAATATCATTACCTATGAATAAGTTTGGAGGGAAATTTTTTTATCCCTACCGCTTATTTTTCCCTCCAATTTTAATATAAATTTTACATATAAATTTTTTAAGTGGTGATGTGTTTGTTGATGTGTATTAAATAAATTGACATGCCAAATGAGAGATACATGTGAATGTACATGTGGCACTAATAATATTATTATTATTTTTTAAATTAATATTTAATTTTTTAATTTAAGGTTTATAGTTTATAAACCTAATACATCGATCTCTCTAACCCTATCCCCATGCCACACATCTCTTCATTCTGTAGCCCTAACCCTCTTGTCTTTTCTCTTCAGCCACACTCTCATCTCTCCTCTATTCCAGATGGTTGATCTGCCATCTACTGCTGCTATTCATCACTCGACTTTAAATAATATTTTTTTTATGAAAAAGGACTTGGAAATATGCTTAAATAAATGACTTTTATGAGAAAATTCAAATAAAGTAAACTTAGAAAATGGGCTTTAGTGATAACTTTTTATTTTTCTTTTTGAAAAGGATAACTTAATATTTCAAATTCATAAAATAGTTCTAGAAATGGATCAATTTCAAATTCATAAAATTGTTCTAGTGTGTTCTGAATTTGATTAGTTATTTTATTGTTTTTAATTATGTCTTGGATCTGATATTTGATAATTTGTGATTTTTTTCCAATAAGTATTTTTTAATATGTTTTAAATCTGATCATTGATGTTATGTGATCTATTTTTCATATAGGTTATTAGATCTAATTTCATGATTAAATTATATCACTTTCTCTCAAGGATGGATCCATTTCTCATTATTAGTAACTTTGAGATTAGTCACATGATAAATTTTACTCTTATATTATTTCTAATTTTTCTTATTCTGTATTTTCACTTTTTATGTTTTGGTTTTATTCAGATTTAGTGTTTTGGTACATTGTTTTTTATATTTGTACTCAGATTTAGTGTTGCTCTTTGGTTGTAGGGTCTGGTTCTGTTTTGAGCAAGGAACCTATTTTAATTTGTCTATATATTGTGTGATTAAATTTGTTATGTACTGAGTTTTTTCTTTTGTAGGGATTGAAAACATATGCGATTCATTGTTCAGAATTTGTGTATTTTTCTCTATTTGCTTGTATGGTCTAGTTTAGTTTACAACTTGCTTTTTAGCTTGCTATTTATTTGTATGATTTATCTATGTGCATTCAAGCATGATCTGTTCATTCAGACTCTGCCTTTTACTCTAAATAAGAATTTAGTTTGGTTTTGATGTGAGTATAAGATATGAATAGATTACTTTGATAAGTTTACTGCATTGGTGAATCTAGTTCTTTGTTCCTGTACTCAGATTTAAATGTTTGGCTGATTGGGTGCTTTGTTTCTGATATTTGTTTTAATATTTGGTATTTGGTTTCTCAGGACTTTGTTTAAGATATTGATATGTTTATCCAGAATGAAGACACAATTTCTTTATTCATGTTTCAGATTTTATATTAATTTTAAGGTATAGAGGTTTTGGTTTCATATTATAGTTGAAGAAATTGACTAAGGATGAATTTTTTTTAATAGTTAAGCACTGATTCTATTTATTTATTTGTTGCTATATTTCCAAAGTTTTGCATTAATCTGAAGTATTTTTCTAAAGCATAAATGAAATTTTCCATCTAGTTTTTAATCCAATTGGAGTGTGTTTTATAATTTATTTCACTGTCACTTTTTTTTTTTTTTTTTGCCTGTGATGTTCAAGAATAAGTGTACTTATTTTATGCTGGTGATTGTGAGACTTGATGTGCTCATATATTTGTTTTTAATATATGCTGGTATATCAAGTCTCACAAATGCCCATAATAATAAGTCATATATTTTATGAAATCCTTATGATGATTAAATTAGGGATATTTATTGTATTGAAGTTAATTATAGTCCTTCAGCCAACCCGAACCTCACCTCTAGCTATCATTGTTGTTCACCTCCCAAAGCCATCATCTACATTCACAAGTTCAGTTAGAGAAAAGGAGGCTCTCGTCCAATGATCCCAAAGTGAAGAATATCAATAAAAATAACATTATTATATTTGTAATGACTGGGAAAAGAGAATTATGTATACTTGTTGACAATTTTTTTTATGGAATGTTATTAGTTAAACACTTGGAAAAGAGAATTATGTATATAATATATGTTTGTTTATTATGTTATTAATTTTTATTATTTTATAATGTATGAGGCTCTCGTATACTCATCATAATGTTCATTATGTTATTTTATAATTAAGGGTGCACTCTTAATGGTTACTACCCATGTATGGTTACTTTATTGTTAACCATTAGATTAAGAGCAATGATCCATATTTATAGTTGTTAATTAATATTTGTAAAAATAAATTTTGATTTTTTCAAATTTTTGAAAGGGGTTACCTGATGAAAAACGTGTATTTATTATGAAAATATTATATTGTAAACTTTTCATTTTTCAAATGCATGTCAATTTCTAAATATAGTTAGTGTTTCTCACTGGTTGGAAACATCATTAATTATGGCCAAAAAAAAATAATTAAATTCAAAAGTAATGTAGAAAAAAAAAATATTTAACTGTTGGTGACTTTGCTATACCAAGTTACTATGTTGCCACACCATCATAATTGTTAGTACTTATTTATGGGTAGTAACCATTGAGAAGTCTTCCTTATAATTAATTACTTTTATTTACTATTTATATTAAATTAAATTTAAATATATTATTAAAATTACATATATAGAAATATTATATTTACTCACAAATAAATAAGTGTAGGTAAAAATAGGTATACCAGAACTTGCCACGTGAACCAATCATTTAGTGTCATGTTACTAATAAAAATAGACAAGTAACCCAATCACTTAGTTTCAACTGGTCCAATAATGTGTGCCACGTGTTTCATTAAAAATTTGTCACAATGCTTGCCATGTCAGTTGAAACATTAGATGGCACGTGAAATAACTCAAAGTCATTTATGTGGGGTCCATGTGAGTTTTACCTATCAATATGTCAATCGTAGGCAATAGTACATTTCTCGACTAACTATAGCCTACCAATACAAAATTGGTCAAAATATGTAGGTAAAGAGATTTACCTACCAATACGTTATCTTTACCTATGATTAATATTGGTATGTAAATATCGAATTTCTTGTAGTGTTTTAATTTCAAAATTATTTTTAATTTTAATTATACATATGGAACTAACGTGACATTTGTCAAATCAACAATCTGTTAGCCACATAGTATAAACTAATGAATTTTTTTTACATTTTATTAACGTGTCTAATTTGGGTAATTTCTATTAGGCAAAAAAATTTGAGGGCACGATTTGATAGTGGCAATAATTTCAGGGGTGAAAATCCTACCTTTTATTTATTTTGTTTATGGATGTTCAACGAATTGGAAGAAACCAACCAATCAACCCCAAATAGTAGTAGAGCATATATGTTGAATGCAACTTTTTAGTTTATCATTGATATATATATTTATATATATATATACTAGATACAAGTAATGTGCAATGCGCGTTTGCTTAGTTTTATCTCTAGAATTTATGATTTATTTTTATTAAATTTATATCATTGTCGGATAAATTTCAAATAAATAAACAATATTATATATATAAAAGAATGATATAAACATAATAAATGAAAAATTAAACCAAAATATTGTTTATGATTTTTTAAATATATATAATATGATAATATTTTTAAACGCAAATGATAATTTTTTTAATAAAAATTAAGATTATGTATTATATATTATTATAATGATATTTTATAATATTTAAATTTATATTAATATAAGTATTAAATATCTAGTCTTATATTAAATGTTATTATAATAATAATATTTTATAACATATAAATTCATATTAATATAATCAGTAAAAAGTTAGTATTATATAGTATTATCGTAATAATATTTTATAACATTTAAATTTATATTAATATAATTATTAAATATCTAGTATTGTATCACTTATAACTATAATAATGATATTTTCTAATGTGAATTTATATTATAATATTTGAATTTTTTTATATTAATATCATTAATAAATATCGTCAGTGATTATTCTGCAGCGACGTATTTGCAGTGACATGTCGTCATTGATTAGTATCAGCGGCGACATGTGAGGTTTTTAGCGACGACAGACATTGCCACTGATACACATATTTCTTGTAGTGATTTCAATAAATATATTTTAATTTAATTAGTGACATTTAGTAAAGAAGACATCAATCCAAACAACGTGTTTTGACAAATAAATTAATACATTAACAAATAAAAAAACAACTCAATCAATAATTGATATTCCACACACTAACAAGTATATAATTGGATAATTAGATTGGACTGATGTTAAAAGTAATTTATATATATTGAATTGAATAAAATATTGCCAAAAAATATTTGTAGGAGAAATAGTAATCTCTAAATATTGAGAAGAGAGACTACAACATGAGGCATTATATATATAAATATATTTATATATGTATATTTATAAAGTAGAGCATGTAATTGAAGTGCATTTTTTAACATTTTTCTCTAATTTTTGAACGAATATTTTTTTTACATGTGGTTGGGTACTTTGATGTTTATCCAGCATCCAAAGTTCTTTTGCCAAAATGGTCTGACTCATTGATATAATCATATTTTCTTGTCTTTATTTGTAACACAAAGTACAAGTAAACTAATGCCCAATAAAAAAAGTTGTGAAATGGACAACCTATCATATTTTCATTTACAAAAGCATATAGTATCACTACAGGAAAAAGGGGTATTAGCGACGACTTTTTTCGTCGCTAGAAGGGCATTTGTCGTCACTGGAGGTTTTAGCGACGACATGGTCATTGCTATTTGTAATCGCTAAAACCCGGTCGCTAATTATTTTTTATTAGCGACGATTCCGGAAATGTCGTCGCTAAAGGCTCTAGCGACGCCAAATGTTGTCGCTAGAGCCTCTTAAATTTCGTCGCTAGAGGGCTTCTTTTTTCCGTATTTTGCGTTTGCTCTAGCGACAACTTCTTCCAAAAGTCGTCGCTAGAGCCTTCACTTTTTTTTTTCATTTGCTTTTTTTCTATAATTATTATATATTTTATTTGATTTTTTTTATTGAAACATAAATAAATCTAATTAAATTTAATAATCATAAAATTTTATAAATATAATGTTCCAATAAAATAAAGTAAGTCTAAATAAAGTAGAATGTCATATATAATATTTTCCTAAAGTCAAATTACATAAAGTATAAAGTCATAAATAATGTTCTCCAGTATCCTATTGAGTAGGAGGTGTCGGATCCTGACCATCACCTGGCTGAGAAGATCCAGAACCTGAGGCTCCACCAAGCTTAGCCATGTACTCCTCAATGATTCGGAGACGTTGGACCATATCATGCATCTCTTGTGCAGTAGGGGGCGGTGACGGTGGTTGAAGTGTGTCAGTCACTTCATGTTTTGTGCTCGAGCGAATCCTACGACCAAGTCCTGTCTGATGGCCCCGACGGCGTCCAAAGACTGTCTCAACAAGGGCAATGTTGTCCACCTCTGTTTTGGTAGTACTCGCACTGGAGGTGGCCGTAGAAGATTGTGTCTGTTGAGTTTGACGTACCTCCATCAACTTTTCCTGTATTATTGAATTTTTAATACAACTGTTACAAATTTACAAAGTAAGAAAAATATAAAATATATACAATTACTTACATAGTTATCACGCGTTATTTGACTGACCCAAACTCTTCCTTCTTTATATTTAGTATCCATCCAAGTTTCTGGAATGCCTGAGAGATGGCTAGTTTGCATATTACGCTAATATACAAAACTTATTTAGAAATTTAATAAAAATATATGAATTTTTTTAAAAATTGAATAAGAAAAAAATACCTTCTTATAACGAAGATCTGGCGTAGACTGCGATCCTTGGAAGCTATTTTGTTTTTGTTTTGCTCGATTCGTAGCGTTAATCTCAGAGTGCCTCTGCAAAATGACATTGTGTTAATTATATATATGTTATATTATAACAAAACTAAATTAAAAAGAAATTTTACCTTCACTTCAGGTCGATCAAAATAATCAAGCACCTTCTTCCATTTTTCTTCTACCAAACCATCAGGAGCATGTCTCCGACCATGCTTCTTTATGTGAGTAGATAGATCATTTTTCCATTCTGAGTAACGATCAGCGCAAGATCGTTGAATGCCGAGAAGAATGCCACTTCGGTGTTCTGCCCCATAGCGAGTGAGACCAATATCGAATAAATCATCCTAAATTAAAATAAATTAAGTTAATTAGTCAAATTTAACATTAAATTCAACAAAATACAAAAGATAAGAAATAAATTACCTGTAGACGAGGAAATATTCGATCCCTAACTTCCTTTGGTACTTTATCCCATCGATCGTAGTCAGGATCGACATATTGTCGAATGAGAAGGCCGATCTCGCGAGACAAATGGTGGGAATATTCACCAATTTCCTTTTACGTCTTTCCTCGAACATCCCACTCAAGGGGTAATGGTCTACCTAAGGCAGCCCTAGCCTCTCGGGTTGATATCCCTTTATTAATGCCATGCCTTTTTATTGCATGCACTATTATTTTACAATTGCATAATACTAATGTAGAGTCCAAGAACTTTACTTAGCTAATTGAATAGTAGTATTATAGTATTTATAGCATTATCTTTGTAACTGTGGATTTTTGGTTCAGACCGGGAATTATTTGGACACTCATAGTAGTACTTGTAGATTTTCTAAGTTTAACCTATAGTTTAAGAGTATTAATTTTAACCTAAGGTTTGATTATATAACTGATATTAAGAATAATATTTATTATACTATAAGGTTTAGATAAGGACCAATAGGATTTTAAGCACATGTTATGAATGGGTGATTAAGGATTAAGTATTTTGAGGATTTAATTTAATAAGGAGTAAAGTTTGAATGCTATAAGGTCAGTCAACAACTTTGAATACGTTGAGGGCTTAGTCAAGGCTGTTTACTCCATTCAAACTTAGCTAAAAATGTGTAATTTCGTGTTTAATTAATCAGCGTATGCTAATATATCGCAGCTATAGGGGGCGATATATCGCAGCACGTAGATACGGAAAACACGAATCGATGCACGGTCGCCTCGGGAACAATGGTCCAGGCGATATATCGCCTACAGGGGGCGATATATCGCCTCCATCAGTGTATTTTGAAATAATTTCCCATTCAGCCATTCAACCTCTTGAACGATTATTCAAATTATTCTCACCTAAAAAGCTATTATTTTTATTCAAGTAAAATCAAGATCCTTTCATTCATAAACTCTATAAATAGGACCTAGTACCCAGCCATTATTCATCTTTTGCTCTAAGTTCAGAGGCTGCAAGTGCTAAGTGAGTGTGAGAGTGTAAACACCTGGGTTTGGGAATCATAAGCTTGATCATCATAAGCTTATCAAACACTTTGGGAAGTAAGGTTTTAGAGTATTTCGGTTTGTGGTGTAGATTAGTCTTACAAGTCTTCAAGGTAACCCAAAACTCTAGTTCATTTCTGTATTATGTTATTTTCTTTCTCATAGTCTTCTACTCAATCTCTAACCTTAATCTATATTTTGGTTAGGAAATATAAATTCTTGAGCACATAAGTTTTGGTAAGTGTGACTTTCAATGGTTTAGTCTTTCCATCCCTTTCATTTCATCTATTTTTCTTCATTAGACTCACCCTGTGATATATGGTTTTAGGGGTGTTCCAAAAGTCCCAACGCTGTCCTCTTATCCCGGTAACTTTGGTAAGGAAAATAGGATAGAATCTATATGTTTTATGCTTATGTTATCTTATGTTTTATGTTATGAAATATGTTATGATAAGTGTTATGATATGTATGTTTGTAGGCTTGGGCATATGACCCATTTGACTAACAAGACCCCAAATAGATTATGGGCATATGACCTACTTAGCTAGTAGGACCCCACTAATCTCATGGGCATATGACTTGTTTAGTCTATGGGACCCCAAGTAATAATGGCCATTATAGTATGTGTATGTATTAAGTGTTATGTTATGTCTTTATGATTATTATGAAATTTATGTACATGATGTATGTGCTAGATTTTCCTTGCTGGGCATTAGGCTCATTCCTTTTTGTTTTATGTGCAGGAAAATAGCTATTAGTGGTGGTAAGGTTCGTGGATGCTTGGAGATTGTGTATCGATGGTGAATGGATTCAAGGAGTCGAGAGTTCGATTTTTCGAGGATGTAGTCTTGTTTTACCTTTTTATGGTTTTAAATGTATTTTTCCGCACTTTCTATGTAACTCCTTTTCACTTTAAGTTATGTTTTGTTTTAAAGACAATGGGTACCCATATCCTACTTATTTTATGAAAGTAACTTTTGTTTCTACAAGTTTCTAATAAGTTTATGGTATTTTCGCAAATGTAAGTCTTATTAAGGTTTGTATGTATAGATTCATTAATGGTCCAAAAGTCTAGAGTAGTGGGTCATTACAGTTGGTATCAGAGCAAACGGTTCCTTCGCATGAAGTTCTCCTCGATACACACGCTCAAAAGCTCCGAATCTGACCGCCAACTAAGTATTTAAGTTACAAGTTATTTTGCTTATAGGTATAGCTAACAACTTTAGTGTTTATGTTTTCAGTTAAGTATGAACGAAGCATTAAGCAATGAGGATATCCGAGCCATTAAGGCTTTAAAGAGAATAAGGGAACCAAGAAACACCATAGGCACACTAGAGAAAATCACTCGAAGACTGCTTTTGTTCCACAAAGAGATAGGTCACCTTCAAGAATCTAGGCAAATTATGATGAGAGCTGCAAAACAATATGTCCTAGTAATTAGGCTTTTTAAAGATTTTCCTTCAGTAATTTCAACTTTAGAAGAAATATGGGAGATTATAAATAATGATGATGACTTACAAGTAGCCCTAAGATATTATTCTCTCATACTTAAGTTCACCTATGATTTAGAGTTTCAATTCACTAATGAGCAATAACATAGGATCTTCTTGAATCTTCCCCGAGGAAATTTTGAGGCTCAAGACAATGACGATTATGAGGAGATAGATGACGATATGCTAGATGAAGGATCGGATGTAGAAGATCCCGATTTTTTTAGAATAGTTAGTTTTCATTGTTTGTTTTATTTATTTCTTTGTTTTATGATTGTAATAAGTGAAAATTATTTTTTCCAAATTAATTACATGTTATTTTATTATCATGTATGGGTTTGATTTTATTTTCGCAATCATAATAAATAATAAATAAAATGAATAATGACTAAGTCCAGTGAGGGTGGATACAAATCAATGGACCAAGTTTCCTTATTGAGAGTTAGGGGGCCATAGTAGTGGGAACGATTTTACTGATCCCAGCCCTCCCTCAATATGGTTAACTTTGGAACAAAGATAAGTTTCGAGCCTGAGAATTAAGTCATATAGGATAATTAGAAACACAATTAGAAAATAAAGATGACACATTTTTCTAAGTATAGAAACCCACTCTAAATAATAAATAAAGACTTATATAACTTTTCATAAAAAGTCATAATAAATAGGTCTGAGATATGTTTGTTTTAGAATAAGTTTTGCCTTAGAGCCTATTAGGGTAAGTTCTAACATGTTCTCGACTGTTAGAACTTTTGGTGAAGATGTCGCTCCGAAGATCTGCACGCACCAACGGAAACGCCTCCAACGCCGTCCCAACAACCAATGAAGCCCCTCCAGTTCGCAGAAGAGGAATGCGTGCTACTACTAGCCGCAACGCGCCGGCACTACAAGCTGACAACACTGCGGAGATCACTAGTCTGCGATAGCAAGTCGAGGAACTTTTGCAGCAACAACGCCAACAGGCTCAAACTCAGCCTCCGCCGCAGCCGCAACTGCAGCCACAACAAATGGCCCCATCACCCCAACAAGTTGATCCATATGGGGGATGGCCAGTGATGAACTACGCCCCACATCCAGTACCGAATATGGAGTCAGTGTATGAAAGGTTCCGCAAACAGCACGCTCCAAACTTCGAAGGGACTACAGACCCCTTTGAGGCAGAAGAGTAGCTAAGGAACATGGAGCAGATTCTGACGCATATGAATCTCAGTAATGTGGACCGCATATCCTGCGTCTCGTCATTACTCAAGAAGATGCCAGAATATGGTGGGACTTAGTTCAGCAGACTAACGATGTCGCCACCATGATATGGACAAGATTTGTGGAGCTGTTCCACAAGAAGTATTAACCCTCGGCAGTCATCGCTAATGGTAGAAGAATATGCTCGTCAGTTCAACAGATTAGCCAAGTTTGCACCAAAGTTGGTTCCAACTGACTTTACGAGGTTGACCAAGTTCGTTAGAGGACTTAGACCAAAGATGGAATTAGGGGTTAAGTTAGCAAACCAGGGAAACACTACATATGCCGACGTTCTTGAGACAGCAATCGAAGTAGAAAGGATTCAGATGAATGTTAGCGAGGAGAAGAGGGATTAAACGATTGTTCCAGACCAAAGTCTTTGTCTTGACCCAGGGAGGAACCCATGCTAGTAACAAGCAGTTACAGGTCAGATTCCTATCCTCGATAGTATATGTTCTAGTATCGCTTGATTTGGGAGCAATATATTCGTATATCTCGTTAGGAATGATAGAAAAACTAGACAAACCTAGTGAAAGATTTAGAACTAGGTTTGTAACCGAGTTTCCTTCGGGAAAAGTAGTTCTATCATCACGAATAGTACGAGGCGTACCAATTAAGATTGAGGACAAAGAACTAGAAGGAGACCTGATACAACTGGCGATCAAGGACTTTGACGTAATCCTAGGCATGGATTGGCTAGCACGGCATGGCGCAACGATCGACTGCAAACGCAAGAAGGTGATGTTCGAGAATCCTGACGGCCAGAGACAATGCTTCATGGGACAAGCTTCAGGACTACACACCCCGTTAGTGTCATCTCTCAAAGCTCAACAAATGATAGAGAAAGGATGTCAAGCGTTCTTAGCCAGCATCACGAACGTGGAAAGGGAGACGCCACTTAAGGTTGGAGATGTCACTACAAGAAAATGGGGTCTTTACCTACCAATTGTAAGTGTAGGTAAAACTAGCCTAATGGTGGGTAATATGGTTTACCTACCAATATTGAATTGGTAGAGATTGGTAGGTAAAAGTTAGTGGGGAAAGAGTCTTTACCTACACTTATTAACACTGGTAGGTAAAAGAATCAGTGGACCCCACTAAGTTATAAATCAATTGATGAGTCATCATATGACGTGTTTGATGACATGGCATCCTACGTGTATGCTGACATGGTTTTTGTAGTTTTACGTGTCTGATGATGTGGCATCATATGTGGCATCCTACGTGGCATCATATGTGGCATCCTATGTGGCATCATATGTGGCATCCTACGTGGTGTCATTTTATTAGCCCACATAGCATTATTTTATTGGTTTGTTACATAATTTATATTTTGTTCAAATTTAATGGTTATGTGTGGGTAAAGGATAATAACAGTTATTTATAAATGTTATATATTAGAAATAAACTAGAAAAAAACCATTCAATAATAAAATGTTTAATGCTAAAATTCTTTATAATGTTCAATACTAAAATAAATCATAAAGTTATCATTTTAAGGTTACCCCTACCAAAATAAAAAAAAACTTCATAAAGTTCATTCCTTAGTAAATTAATGTAAATAAACTAAGAATCATCTTGTAACTCCCGAACTGAAATAGATGGCGACTCTCTTAAATTTGCATCTGAAGCTTGGTCTGTTGGAGGCGGTGGAGGCGGTGCCATGAAATTGTTATGACGAAGTATATCCACAACTACACTAAGTTGTTCGTTAGTAGCATTAAGGCGGGAAGTTATATCATTAAGTCGTTCAACTAACTCTTCATAAGTTGGTTGATTACCCACAATATTTTCACGATGTGGGTAAACCAAACTTATGAAACAAAAGCATGTGGTGCTATAACATTCATTTCTACCAGTATATTTGTAATTCCATCTGAAAAAAAAAAGTAAATTACACAAATTAACACACTGTCACTTTATAAGTTTTACTTCACTTACCCAATTTGTACATAATTGAACATGGAAAATGAAAATATAGAAATGAAAAACAGATATCATATAAAATTCCAGCATGTAAAGTGTAGCAAGAGAAAGATGCCTACCAGTATAAGCAATCTATTATTGGATTCCAAATAGTGATCAACGGCTTCTTTCATAGGAAGTAGAGGTGGAACTTGCCTAGTCCTCAGTTGAGCTTCCACAATAGTATCATTAAGTTCACTGAAATGGAGAAACAAAAAATGACACTAGATTAGAATAAAGCCTGAAAAAGAAACACTAGCTAGTATGAACAGATAAATATTTTTGCTTCTTAGAACAGAAGTGAAATTTGAAATCGTAGAATACATGTCAATCTCCACATTGAGAAGGTTTCATTATCTATAAATCATACATGCTAATGCTAATGCTATATATGAGCATACCTAACAAAGGTTGCAACCCATTCTTGAGATGTATGAGTTGTTACATGCATGAAATTATGCTGGTGTCTCTTTTCTCTTTCATCAGCTGGCATATTCAAAGCATAAGCAATGGAAGCAGCAACTTCTGTGATATTCGATGGATTTACTAAAATGGCACCAGCACCGAGCGATTGTGTTGCACCTGCAAACTAAATTTAAATGGAATAAACAAGAAGATGCAAGCCCGAAGAACTATGAAGACAATGCGTTGAACAGAATTCACGACAAAGTATTCTTTTTTTCCTTTTTCTTTTTTTTTTATTGATAATTTAAGCTTTTCTGATGAATTTAACAATGGAAAAAACCTACCATGCAAACTCAGAGAAAATATAAAGTTAAATTACCTCACTCAGAATGAGGACTCCTTTCTTGGATGCTTGGCAAGCAACAAACTCATAACTCACAAGATTCATTCCATCTCTAAGAGAAGTAACAAGTGCAACATCTAAACAAGGAAAAACAAACAAATAAACAAAATTACATGCATATAAACAGAAATGAAAAATATCTATATTTATTTTTATATATACATATATATATAAAATTTGCACCGGAAAAAGAAATAGCAATTGAGTTACTCATGGTAAAAAAAAATAATTAATTGAAGGCACAATTGCCTTCTGTTGTTTCACCATATTAATGTATTACATGATTGAGTTACCATAGGAATCACTACAAACTAGGCAGCCTAGGAACAATTTACTTATCTAAGACAAAATTGATTAACGGTTTTTTTACAAAACAAAAATGAGTACCAGTAACAGCATACAGAGCGCACAATGCGTGAAAGTCAAGAGATTGGTCCTGTACAAAGAAGAGAAAATGGTTTAGCAGTCTTGACATAATCATTGAACAAAATTGTAAGAAAATCAGGTTCAAAGAAAATGAGAGACAGAAACATAACATACATAATATTTGACTAAATTGCAGTCTCAAAACATATATTAATCAAATGTTGTTGCTTGAAAAGACCTGAACTCAGACCTTTTATTCTTCTTTTTGTTTGATTTTTCTTCCACTAAAATGTCTTCTGAAAGTTGGGAAAGTGATTAAAACAGAACAAAGAAGATCACTTGAAACAGTGTCTCTAATTTACATGATATATAAAAAAAGACAAACCAGATGGTGTATGGGAACAGCAGTAAGAGTTCCAAATCTCCCATTAATGCGTCCCACAATCTCATGAACTTGGCTTGTAAGCTTTTGATCTGTAAGAAACAATAGTAAATAGATAAATAAATAACTGTATTATTTTAAAACTTCATCAAGATGAGATTAATTTAATAGAGTAGAAATGAATGTTATAGCACCACATGCTTTTGTTTCAGCATGACTAACTTCCAACTCAGAAAAACTACTCATAGTCAAATGATTGAAATAACATTAGAAAATAAACTACAGCACGACAATTTGAAGTAGAACTACTTTATCACGCTAGCTTGGATTTTCCTCTAGGAATTTTTAGAAAGCCAAAATCTTTTGTGGAATTCCTTTGATCATGTCAAGACGATCAACCCCCAGCATCACCTATCCATAGTTTAACAGCAATGATAGGAAATTAGGGAACCAAAATTGTGAAAGGAAAATTCATGTAGATACATTGCTGAAACACCAAAATAACTCATGAACATCTATTCTGGTTGTGACTAGAAAATTATAGTAGTTGCTATGTAGGTGTCGAGGAGGGGCTCGAACCTCAGACCTTGTAGGAGCAATATTAGAAGTTAAAAAATAAACTAGAAGCGAAAACTCATTTGTTTGTATATATATTAAAGTCAAGAATTCCATGCGAGTTGGTTGAACCTGTTCACTTCAGCCAATGCAATTTGAATAAAGAAAACAGATAACTAGAAAACACCTAAAGATTGCAAGAGAATTTGAACAAAACAGATCTTAAACTGCAGCCATATATAATTATTAGCAGAAAAACAAGTCTTATTAGTAGACAAGCTAGCCTAGTAGGCTCCCTTCTTTGGGAAATAATTTTGCATGCCTCTATTTCAAGCCAAACATGTACCATATTGTTTATCAAAGAAACCAAAAGTTGTAGGTCAACTACCTTCCCACTAGCAAATCTCTCTTTCAGTTCTTTCATGTGTTCCTTGACTTGAGGAATTTCCAAAGCTCGAACAAACCGGTCAGAGTCTATGCCAATTGGAAACTGTAGTTCCACATCCAAATGGAAAGAAGGGAATGCATGCATCACAATAAATAATGAAGTGAAGAAACTCAGCTTGAAAATATTAAAACTAATGCATTACACCACATCAATGTACAAATGATTATGTATTATGTACTATGTTAAATGCTAATTTTGCAGGTGCGCAAATAACTATAAAAGAATGATGGAAAGGCTTCCAAATTTGTACCGCTGCAACACGAGTAAGCTTTCCTTGGTCCTTTACTCCTTCAGGTGTACCCTCTAGCCCAAGTATACGAGTATAAGCACTCACAAAATGCCTTGCATAATCGTATGTATGGAAGCTGGAAGCTCAAGAATCCACCAATTAAAATCCTCATCAAGAAATAATGGTATGCACCTCTGCAATCAATGAACAATTTCGTTAAGGGTAGATGATATGTATAGAGCTAGAAATACAAGATTACATAATGACAAGTAGCTATTTGAACCTTTTCAGCTAAAGCTTTGGTTAGTGCAATTTGTCCAGTCTCATCAGGCACATTTACACTAGCCCAACCAATCCATCTAGCATCAAACTCCTTCACCCCTATTAAGAATTGAAAAAAAAAATAAACAAACAAACAAGGGATTGAATTACAGATCTGCGATGGACCTTCAAAACGAATCCACTTCAGAAACACATAAATTGTGATACATATATATCTATTTTCTTTTCTTTTTATTCACCACCACAAATAAAAAAACGAAAAGTATGATCGGTGGTAGCTGAAATTCCAAAGGATAAATTCAAATAAAATATTGAATTCAAATGCAAGAAAGTATATCGAAATTAAATTTTTGTTCAAAGAAAAATTCAATAACATAATAATTGATCGATTGTGCTGAGTAATAATTTCGAGGGAGATTGAAGGGAAGGATAATCATAAACATGAAGATGTACCTTTGGGAAGGTAAACATTGCGCTTCAAGTAGTAAATGTAGAAGCACTAGAGGAAGCCGGAAAGGAGGTAGAGAAGAACGCCACCTATATAGTTGCGAAGCCAAGACTGGAAGAACTGAGGAAGAGGCTCCCAAACTCTTGTAGGGAGTAAGGTTCCAAGCAAAATGTGGTTGTACAAGTTGCTCTCCTCCAAGAACAGATGCAGGTACTGTTCCGAATCCATCGGAATAAGGCTAATCCTCCAAGAGACTGCAGATTCCTAAGATATTATTATAACAAAAAATGTTAGACACTATGTGACGCGCCTGACTCATTTTGTGGGTCCGATGTGGGATTCATGTGGGGTCTTTTACATGTATATACATACAGACCTACAAACATTAACATTTCCAATTACACCATATCAAATACAGAATTATACCCAATAGAGAAAAACAGTCTATCGAATTAACTGACCTCACTACGAATCCAATACTTCCCGACCCATGATTTCTTCTCTGTCGATGAATCGGTTGAGCATTTCCTTCTCCTGCAGAACCAAACAATTGTTCTCCTTCCCGAACCAGTCATAGCAGTGTTTTGCAACATAATCATACACGGAATCTCTGATCGGAGTCGGAACAACCCCAAAAACACTCAAAGCAGAGTACGGGAATGGCAAGTAGGAGGCCACTCTGAGTGCAGCCGCGGAGCCTTGGTGGAACACACCAGGACCCTCGATGAAGAGAAATCGACGAAGAACATCGTCTCGATCAAGACCGGAGAGGCGCAAATAAGGCTCGACAGTCTCGAATTGAAGGCAGTATAACTTGATTTTACTGTACTTGTCTTTAGAAAATTGCAGAAAATTGTTTCTGGTTTGTGCATGGGTTTCAGAATAATGGTTGATTGTAGATCCTGATTTTGTGGCTGATTGTGTATGGGTCTATAGATTTTGTGGTTGATTGGTGTACAGAAATGGGTTTGAGTTTTGAACTGGGTTGTGTTCGACCGGTTTTCTAATAGGAGAGACTAGAGGGTTTTTTTTGTGTGAAAGAGTTAAATGAGAAAAAATATATTATAATGATTTTGTTTTTATAGAATTAATTTAATTTTAATTTTTGTTTGTGTAATGTTTGTTTTTAAGATGTGTACCATTTGTTAAAAATAATATGAATTGTTAAAAATAAGTAAGATGACATGTAGGATATTTTTAACACATCATCACACAACTCATCATCATTTTTAATAAAAAGTTAAAATGATAAGAGGGAAACATAAGCGCCAAATGAAATTTTTTTTCCCTCCAATATATATGTAGGGTAACACTATTTACTTACCCATATTATTAGTAGATAATCATCTTTCCAAAATGTTATAATATTGGCAATATTTACCTACCAATAAATCTTAGGAATAAATATTGGTTGGTAAAGGTTTCCTTTACCTACCAATATATATTGGTAGGTAAAATATTGGTAGGTAAAGATCAGATTTCTTGTAGTGTGTTCGAGTTATACAAGAATTTCCAGAGGTATTTCCCGATGACTTGCCAGGAATGCCGCCAACTCGAGAAATAGACTTCACGGTAGAATTAGTACCAGGCACTGAGCCTATCTCTAAGGCACCATACCGGATGGCACCTACGGAACTCAAGGAGTTAAAGACGCAGCTACAAGAACTCCTAGACTTAGGCCAAGCCATTCACCATGGGGAGCTCCGGTACTATTCGTGAAGAAGAAGGACGGGAGAATGCGGATGTGCATAGACTATCGTGAGTTGAACAAAGTAACGATTAAGAACAAGTACCCGCTACCTCGGATCGATGATTTGTTTGATCAACTCCGAGGTGCGACGGTGTTTTCAAAGATCGATTTACGGTCAGGATATCATCAGCTCAAGGTAAAGGGAGAAGATATTCCTAAGACAGCCTTTAGGACTCGTTATGGACATTACGAGTTCTTGGTGATGTCTTTTGGTCTTACTAACGCACCAGCCGCGTTTATGGACTTAATGAATAGGGTCTTCAAGGATTACTTAGATAAATTCGTCGTTGTATTCATCGACGATATCTTAGTATACTCCAAGGATGAAGTAGAGCATGAGGAACATTTGAGGATGATTTTGACGCGATTGAAGGAACATCAACTCTACGCAAAGTTCAAGAAATGCAAATTTTGGCTTTCGTAAGTGGCGTTCCTCGGGCACATTATATCGAAAGATGGAGTTGCAGTAGACCCATCAAAGGTAGAGGCCGTGAAGGATTGGCCCAGACCAAAGAACGCATCTGATGTAAGAAGCTTCCTAGGGTTAGCAGGTTATTATAGGAAGTTTGTAGAGGGCTTTTCTAAGATAGCCACTCCGCTCACCAACCTGACCCGGAAGCAACAAAAGTTTAACTGGAATGATAAGTGTGAAGAAAGCTTCCAGTTGCTTAAAGGTAAGCTTTGCTCAACACCAGTACTCAGTGTACCAACACCCAACGATAAGTTCGTTGTCTACTGCGATGCATCGAAGCAAGGATTGGGTTGCGTGCTGATGCAAAATGACAAGGTGTTAGCCTACGCCTCACGTCAGTTGAAGGAGTATGAGCAACGCTATCCAACTCACGATATGAAGTTGGCAGCGGTGATCTTTGCGTTAAAAATATGGCGCCATTATCTTTACGGAGAACGGTGCGAGATTTATACGGACCACAAGAGTTTAAAATACTTCTTTACACAGAAGGAGCTCAACATGAGGCAGCGCAGGTGGTTAGAGTTAGTCAAGGATTACGACTGTGAAATCCTATACCACCCAGGAAAAGCGAACGTAGTTGCCGATGCGCTTAGTAGGAAAAACTAGGGGAATTTAGCAGCCTTATCTGGAATAGAAAAGCCGCTACAGCAGGAGCTTATCAGTGCCGGAATAGAAGTGGTTGTAGGCAAGCTGGCTAACTTGTCTATCCAATCGAATTTGTTAGAGGATATACGAATTGGTCAGGGACATGACGACACACTAGCAGCACACATGGATGCAGTCAGAGAAGGAAAGACTACAGATTTTTCAATAACTAGCCAAGGATTATTGAAATATAAGGATCGGGTATGCGTGCCAAATAATCAAAGTATTAAGAAAACGATCCTAGAAGAAGCGCACAGTACCCCGTACTCAGTTCACCCAGGGTCAACCAAGATGACGCATGACATCAAGGCAATCTATTGGTGGCCAGGGATGAAGAAGGACATAGCGGAGTATGTATCTAAGTGTCTGGTATGCCAGCAAGTAAAAGCGGAGCATCAGCGCCCTGCAGGTTTATTGCAACCGCTTAGCATACCAGAATGGAAGTGGGACGATATAGCCATGGACTTCGTGATGGGTCTGCCAAAGACGAATAAGCAGCATGATTCCGCTTGGATAGTAATAGATAGACTAACCAAGTCGGCTCATTTCCTGCCTGTTAGAACTTCATACACGGCAAACCAATATGCAGACATCTACATCCAAGAGATTGTACGATTGCATGGCATCCCCAAGACGATAGTGTCGGATAGAGGATCGGTGTTTACGTCAAGATTTTGGAGAAGTTTACAGCAAGCTATGGGTACTAAGTTAAGCCTTAGTACAACTTTCCATCCTCAGACATATGGGCAGTCCGAGCGTACGATTCAGATTTTAGAGGATATGCTACGCGCGTGCGTACTTGATTTCAGAGGATCATGGAACAAATACTTGCCGCTGATCGAGTTCTCGTACAACAACAGCTACCAGTCAATGATCGGGATGGCACCTTATGAGTTGCTGTATGGAAGAAGGTGTCGATCATCATTGCACTGGGACGAGGTAGGAGAAAGGCAGCTTCTAGGGCCCGAAGCTGTTAGACAAGCTCAAGAAGCAGTAGCGCTTATTAGACAGCGTATGCTTGTTGCTCAAAGCCGTCAGAAAAGCTATGCAGACGCCAAGCGACGCGATGTGGAGTTCCAAGTTGGAGATCAAGTCTTCCTGAAGATATCTCCTATGAAGGGTGTCAAGCGGTTCGGGACGAAAGGCAAGCTTAGTCCCCGATTCATAGGTCCTTTTGAGATATTGGACAAAGTGGAACCAGTTGCGTATAGACTACCCCTACCGCCAGCACTAGCCGATAGTCACAACGTCTTCCACATCTCGATGTTACGCAAATATGTGTCAGACCCATCTCACGTCCTCAAGTACGATACAATAGCACTCCAGAAAGACTTAAGTTACGAGGAACGACCGGTTAGCATCCTAGACAGAGGGATGAAGCAATTACGGTCCAAGAGCTTTCCTATAGTCAAAGTTGTATGGAGTAATAGTTCTGAACGAGAGGCAACGTGGGAGTTGGAGGAGGACATGCAAGGCCGGTATTCGGAATTATTTGGTAAGTAAATTTCGAGGACGAAATTCTTTTTAGTAGGGAAGAATTGTAGAGTCCAAGAACTTTACTTAGCTAATTGAATAATAGTATTATAGTATTTATAGCATTATCTTTGTAACTGTGGATTTTTGGTTCAGACCGGGAATTATTTGGACACTCATAGTAGTACTTGTAGATTTTCTAAGTTTAACCTATAGTTTAAGAATATTAATTTTAACCTAAGGTTTGATTATATAACTGATATTAAGAATAATATTTTTTACACTATAAGGTTTAGATAAGGACCAATAGGATTTTAAGCACATGTTATGAATGGGTGATTAAGGATTAAGTATTTTGAGGATTTAATTTAATAAGGAGTAAAGTTTGAATGCTATAAGGTCAGTCAGCAGCTTTGAATACGTTGAGGGCTTAGTCAAGGCTGTTTACTCCATTCAAACTTAGCTAAAAATGTGTAATTTCGTGTTTAATTAATCAGCGTATTCCGATATATCGCAGCTATAGGGGGCGATATATCGTAGCACGTAGATACGAAAAACACGAGACGATGCACGGGAGCCTCGGGCATACTGGCCCAGACGATATATCGCCTACAGGGGGCGATATATCGCCTCCATCAGTGTATTTTGAAATGTTTTGAAATCATTTCCCATTCAGCCATTCAACCTCTTGATATGTCCAGCATCTTTTTGAACGAGTCTTCAGCCTCTGCTGAACGATTATTCAAATTATTTTCACCTAAAAAGCTATTATTTTTGTTCAAGTAAAATCAAGATCCTTTCATTCCTAAACTCTATAAATAGGACCTAGTACCCAGCCATTATTCATCTTTTGCTCTAAGTTCAGAGGCTGCAAGTGCTAAGTGAGTGTGAGAGTGTAAACACCTGGGTTTGGGAATCATAAGCTTGATCATCATAAGCTTATCAAACACTTTGGGAAGTAAGGTTTTAGAGTATTTCGGTTTGTGGTGTAGATTAGTCTTACAAGTCTTCAAGGTAACCCAAAACTCTAGTTCATTTCTGTATTATGTTATTTTCTTTCTCATAGTCTTCTACTCAATCTCTAACCTTAATCTTTATTTTGGTTAGGAAATCTAAGTTCTTGAGCACATAAGTTTTGGTAAGTGTGACTTTCAATGGTTTAGTCTTTCCATCCCTTTCATTTCATCTCTTTTTCTTCATTAGACTCACCCTGTTATATATGGTTTTAGGGGTGTTCCAAAAGTCCCAACGCTGTCCTCTTATCCCGGTAACTTTGGTAAGGAAAATAGGATAGAATCTATATGTTTATGCTTATGTTATCTTATGTTTTATGTTATGAAATATGTTATGATAAGTGTTATGATATGTATGTTTGTAGGCTTGGGCATATGACCCATTTGACTAACAAGACCCCAAATAGATTATGGGCATATGACCTACTTAGCTAGTAGGACCCCACTAATCTCATGGGCATATGACTTGTTTAGTCTATGGGACCCCAAGTAATAATGGCCATTATAGTATGTGTATGTATTAAGTGTTATGTTATGTCTTTATGATTATTATGAAATTTATGTACATGATGTATGTGCTAGATTTTCCTTGCTGGGCATTAGGCTCATTCCTTTTTGTTTTATGTGCAGGAAAATAGCTATTAGTGGCGGTAAGGTTCGTGGATGCTTGGAGATTGTGTATCGATGGTGAATGGATTCAAGGAGTCGAGAGTTCGATTTTTCGAGGATGTAGTCTTGTTTTACCTTTTTATGGTTTTAAATGTATTTTTCCGCACTTTCTATGTAACTCCTTTTCACTTTAAGTTATGTTTTGTTTTAAAGACAATGGGTACCCATATCCTACTTATTTTATGAAAGTAACTTTTGTTTCTACAAGTTTCTAATAAGTTTATGGTATTTTCGCAAATGTAAGTCTTATTAAGGTTTGTATGTATAGATTCATTAATGGTCCAAAAGTCTAGAGTAGTGGGTCATTACAACTAAATTATACATCTATAGTTATAAGGTTAATTTATGAATAAAAACAGTAGATAGTGCATGAATTACCTCTCTCACAGTCAGCCTCTATATGTGTTGGATCTCGAGGAGGATCTGCCCCGCCATCACCTCCGTGATGTCGCATTACCGCAGAAGACATATCTAATAAATTTAAATATAATGATATATATGTGTGAATACAATAAAATGTTGACAAATAAAGATAAACATAAATAATATGGTTATCCATAAATAATAAGTGCAAACAATCTTTGAATGCAAAAATTACAACTTAATCATCACTATAATATTCATTATCACTGTCATTCTAATTTTCTTCTACATTATCTTCTTCTAAGTCCATCTCTCCCTCTTCCTCTTCCTCTTCATCAACCATTTCCTCTTCCTCTTCCTCTTCATCTTCCTCTTGATCAACAGGAGTATCTACAAACAATTGGAAATCAGATGATATTGTGTTATGCATAACATCTATTTCAATGGGATCCAACTGTTCATCAGCTGCTGGGATGTCCCACACATTTCTATGATGAACTTCTTCAACAATTTTCCAATCCCGATCATTTTTCAAATCATCAAGATAGAAAATTTGTTTTGCCTGAGTTGCCAAGATAAATTTGTCTTCTTTGTACCACTCGAACTTAGTAAATATACTGGTTATATTATTTTCATGCTTCATCCTAGTCTTGGTAGGATCTGTATCAAACCATTTACACTTAAATAATACAACAGAACAACCAGCAAGGTATGACATCACTATAACCTCTTCTAATTGCCTGTAGAAATTTTTGTTGTCTACTCTGGGTACTAAGACACCGTTGTTTTGAGTTTTCAAATTTTTATCTCTATTATAACACAAAAATAGAACTCCATTGACAATACACCCAGTGTATGAAGAAACAAGATTAGAGGAGCCGCTTGCTAAGGAGAATAACTCTTCAGAAGGTTCTGTAGATCCCACTTGTCGAAGATTGCAAAGCTTATTGTAAAACCACATGGGGAACTCCTTTTTCTGTAATTGATCTAGGTTTTCAGCATCACTAGATAAAAGGATTTGATTGTGCTCTCTACATAGATAAAATATGAAAGACTTAAAAAATTTAAAAGATAAATGGAAGAGTAGATAAATATATTGTTAGTGTGATCAAAGTACTTACTGAATATATGGGAGAATCTCAATGAAATTGTTGAGAATGTACCACTCAACAGTTTTTTTAAGTTCATCGTCCAAAGTTGTTAATGTCTTCTTACCGATCAGACGACCTTGAGATTGAAACACAACAACTTCTTTGGTGATGGAATTGCATCAACATTTCTATATGGACGATTAAACCTTGTTTCCACCCCTTTGAAGTACATAGAACAGAATGTCAATGCTTCATCGACGACATAACCCTCAGCTATGGACCCCTCATGACGAGCTTTATTACGCACATAATGTTTCAATTTTTTCATGTATCTCTCAAAGGGATACATCCACCTCATGTGTACTGGACCTCCATCTATTGCTTCTTAAGGAAAATGTATCATTAGGTGAACCATAACATCAAAAAACGATGGCGGAAAAATAATTTCTAGTCCGCAAAGAATTTCAACAATTGATGTTTTCACTTTCTCCAAATCAGAAACAATCAGAGTTCTAGCACAAATAATCTTGAAGAAAGTGCACAAGTCAATAATGGTCTTGGCTATAGGTTTTTCTTGGAATGAATGAACACCAATTGGAAAAAGACGTTGCAATATGACATGACAATCGTGGGATTTCAACCCAGTAATCTTAATCTCATTTTCAATCACATTCTTCCTTAGATTAGATGCAAACCCATCTGGAAATTTGATTGATTTCAAAAATCAACAAAACTTATGCCAATTTTCAGGAATATATGTGTATTTCGCTACCGGCTTTTCCATTCGACCATTTACCATTCTCAGATGCAAATTTGGCCTTATCTTCATCTTCTCCAAATCTACTCTAGCGCTAATTGTATCTTTGGTCTTACTTTCCAACCTGACTATTGCGCCAACTAAGCTGTCACATACATTTTTCTCAACATGCATGACGTCTAGGTTGTGTCGCAACTTCATATTGGCCCAATATAGGAGCTCAAAGAAAATGTTTTTTTTTACGCCAACCAACTTGCTCTTTTGTGTGTTTCCTTTTTTGTCCACCGTAGCTAACATGCTTACCAGGAAGAGATTCAGACATAAAATTCATTTGTGTGAAAATAGCTTCAGTGCTAAATTCCTCTGGAGGTGGTCTTTTCTCAACTGAACCATATAACTTCTTCTTTTTTCTAATTTGGTGTCCCATTGGTAAAAAATGTTTGTGACCGTAAAATGAAACCTTATTTTGCAAACGAACGGATGGTGTTGATACATTGCAAGTAGGACAAGCAGTGTAACCTTGACCACTCCATCCAGAAAGACTACTCCTCGCTGGAAAATCATTTATAGTCCACAATAAAGTTGCTTGAAGCTTAAAAAAACTACCATCAACAACATCCCGAGTCTGAACACCGTTCACCCATAATTCCTTAAACTCATCAACCAATTGCCTTAAGAAAACATCAAAATCTTTTCCAGGTGAATGTGGATCAGGTATTAATAAAGTCAACATAAAGTTAGTCTCTTTCATGCATAACCACGGTGGCAAGTTATAAGACAAAACTCATATTTCCAAAAGGATTGAATCCATCAGCAGCCAATCCAAGGCGCACATTCCTAGGTTCCATTGCAAACGCTGGATTGCTACGGTCAAAATCCTTCCATGCTTTCCCATCTGCAGGATGACGCATGATACCATCTTCTTTAACACGCCCTTCATGATGCCATCTCATATGTTGAGAAATGTGCCTCGACGCGTATTTTCGCATCAACCTAGGGGTCAATGGAAAATAACGCATAACTTTTTGGGGCACTTTTTTCCCTTTGGTATTTTTATCCACCCAACGATCCTCCCCACAAATTGGACACTTGTGTTTTCCTGCATTTTCCTTCCAAACCAATGCACAATCATGCTTACAAACATGGATTGACTCGTAACCCAAACCCAATTTCCTCATCAACCTCTTCGCCGCATAATGTGACTTTGGTATCTTATTTGGAGATGGGAATGCATCTTCTAATAACTCCAAGATTCCATCAAAAAATTTGTTAGGAATTTTCCCCAACACTTTGAAATGCATCAACTTTGCTACGAAATTCAAAGATGTGTATTTTTCACACCCTGGGAATAACGGAGACTCCATCTCGTCAAATAAGTCATTATAGTATTGGCTAGTACCTCTGCATTCTGATGCTGGTGGTATCTCATCATCAACCTCATTCTCATCATCTTCACAATTGTTAGGTTGTGCTATATCATTAAGAACATCCATCATCTCGTCCTTGTGACATTGGTGGACCACTCTATTGGTCGGTATTATTTCCTCCTCTCCATGCCAGTACCAATTTGTATAACTTCGTAGAAAACCATTCTAAAAAAGATGACTTTCTAGCACACCAATCGTTTGCAATTCGATATTAAGACACTTGTTACAAGGACACTTCACTAGTCCCCTTGTATCCACAAATTGCTGAGCTCTCTCAACAAATGAAAACGCTCTAGCAACATACTCATTAGAAAATTTATTTGAATTATTAATCCAAGTCTTGTCGATTGACATTTTATAGGACACTGCACAGTGTAAGAAATTATTATTTGAATTATTATTTTTTTCAATGAATTATCATGTTTTACAAATAAATCATCAATAACTTATTAGGTTAAAGTTTATTAATTAATAAATTAAGTGAGTAATTAATAATCAATTTAATTTCAATTTTATATATAATTTAGTAATTACTTTTATTTGATTTAATTATTTATTTTATTATACTTATTTTATTAATTATTACTTTTATTGGTTATTAAATTTAGTAAAAAATTTATAAGTTTATGCATATTGACCATTTATAAAAGATTTATGAAAGAGAAAACCACAAAATGAATAACATAAATCTTATGGTTATTATTTATTGTATAATTTTATTGATTCACTCATTACTACTTTTTTCTTTCTATTTTTTTTAATGAACGCAAATTGCTTGCTCAGAATTGATGTATGGTACATTTATACATAAATTTCCCTAAAAAAAACACACACATGTACCATACATCATAATTAGAAAAATATCATTTTTTTTCTTAGGTAAACCTGACTCCATATTTCTGGAGGAAAAATAGTTGCATCAAGAAAATGGATAGACTATTACAAAAGGATGGGAAGTAATTAAAGAAAAATAACATCACAAAGAACAACAAATATACATATTATTGCAATAAACTCAAAACTTGTAAAAATAGTAAGACTTCTTTTTCTTGATAAAAAACAAATATACTATTTTAAATATGACTGAATATGTGTAAATATCAATCTAGTTATAGGTAGCTATAGCTTAAACATATTGTATTAATTACATGAAATTGGACTAACATTGTATAAATGGGCTGGGTGATCCTATTATTCTTGTAGTGTATTGCCCTTTGCCTTTCTTAACGGTGACTAATTAATACTCTTTAGAAGAAATTATTAAAGTCATGTTTTTAGTGGTATCGGATTCTTTCCAAGTCTATTAATGAACACTACTTTTAATTCAAAATCTTGTTTTTGGTGGGGTTTCTTTCTAAGTCTTTTGATGAGCACTTTGATTAAGTTTATGATTGACCTATTATTTTATTTTGTGGATGTTTTCACCTTAAAAGTAACAATATTTAGTGCAGATATGTTATAATCACAACCTTTATTAATAATAAGACTTCACAAAAAAGTTTATCAATGATAATATTTTTACTGATTTGAGTGCATACTTACCACTCTTTTACAGTCAAGTTGTTACTACTCATCATTCACTAGTTTTATTTTATTTTTCTTGACGGGAAAACTTGTTAGTTAAACCACGCAAAAAATCGTCAACAAATACTAAAATATTCAGTGATTAAAGAGAAATTTACATGTATCACTAATTGTTAAGAAATTTTTAAGACCTCGATCTTTCCTTTACATTTATAGAGAGTTTTCTGCAACTTCCGGCAAGCTATGTTGTTGTGGCACCTTCAAGCTTCATCGACATATTAGTAATGAGAAGCAATTGACATCTATGGCTTCATCTTCTCCAATGCTGGCAACGATGTTCTCTAGTGCTTATCCACAGTTAATATCAAAACCAATATAGGAAAAAAATAAAAAGAAGGTAGTATTCGTATATGCAACTCTGGACAACCAAACATGCAATGCATGTCGGGCTTTTACCTAGTACTATAATATGTTGTAGTGTTGGTTAGAACATAACATATAATTTTTTTTATTATTTTTAATTTTAATTATACATGTGGCACTAACTTAACATATGTCAAATCAACAATTTATTAGCCACATAGTACCGAAACTAATAGAATTTTTACATTTCATTAATGTGTCTAGTTTGGGTAATTTCTATTAGGCAAAAAAAATTATTTATAATTTTTATATATATATATATTACAATTTGACAAGTGATAATAATTTGGAAGAGAAAATCCTACTTATTTATTTTGTTTTTGGATGTTCAACGCATTGGAAGAAACTAACCAATCAACTCCAAATTGTAGTAGAACATAGTTGTTGAATGCAACTTTTCAGTTTATCATTAATATATATATATATATATATATTTGGATTACTTCTTAATGGTTACTACTTATAGATTAGTACTAATAATTATGATGATATAGCAACATAGTGATTTGGTATAACAAGTCACTAACAGGTAAATATTTTTTTCTAAACTAATTTCGAATTTAGTTTTTTTTTTGTCCTAATTAATGTTGTTTCCAGCCAATAAAATACTCTTGCTATATTTAGAAATTGACATGTATTTAAAAAATGAAAAGTTTACAATATTATATTTTCATAATAAATATACGTATTTCATCAAGTAAGCCTTCCAAAATTTTGAAAAAATCAAAATTTAGTTTTAGAAATATTAATTAACAACTATAAATAAGGATCATTGATCTTATTTCAATAATTAATATTAAAGTAATCAATCAGGACAGCAGTAACCAGCACCCATTCTATGAAACTTATAATGTAGCATAATGGAAAAACTTCACACTGAGACATATTACTATTTCAACTCTGAACACTTCAAACCATCTTAAAGCCGCTAGCTCCACCTCATTTGATGTAAGACCAACACCATTGCCCACGATGAACAAGTTCTTTATTAATTCACTAAAACTCCAACACAAAAATATCAAATCAGAAAAAAATAATATATAGTGAAGGAAAAATAATAAAATGTTTACAAGGATTGCAATCGATAATTAATACCTGATAAGTCATGTACATAAAGATTAGTTAGTTATATTAATACACTGTAAATACAATTAGTCCAGTATTACCTAATGTACAGGTGTCACACTGACACAACCCCACCGTTGAGTATAAAGCCCAAACCATGTAATTGTAAATATACTTGAGCTGCAATATTCAATATAACAGTATTCATCAAAAACTTTCTCCCATTTTCATGGTATCAGAGCCAATGGCTCAAGCAAACGAAACCTCACAAATTTCATCTAGCCAAACCCCAATTTCAGCAAACCCTACTTCTCTCAATGCAGCTCCATCTTCAAACAATCAAAACAATTTCAACTTCCCTTCTATAAATCAAACCTTCTCAGTGAAACTTGATGAGAATAACTATCTCATTTGGAAAAATCAGCTTCTCAATGTAATTATGGCACACAGATTGGATAGTTTTTTGGATGGTACTCACCCATGTCCTCCACAATTTCTTCCCGATGAACCTACTACTCTGAACCCAGAATTTACTACTTGGAGCCGATACAATCGACTCATAATGTCCTGGTTCTACTCTTCTCTGTCTGAAGCAATGCTTGGAGAGATTGTGAATTTTCAGACTACACAGGAAATATGGGAAGCACTCGAAGAGATCTACTCGGCAGCTTCTGTGGCGCGGATTACAGAGATTCGAGGAAAACTGCAGTCGATTCGAAAGGCTGGTCTGACCGCTCAACAATACATTCAGCGATTAAAAGGGTTCTGCAATCGCCTTGCTGCCATTGGAGAGACCGTCTCTCACAAGGACCAACTGATCTATTTCTTGGGAGGTCTCGGTCCGGAGTATGATGCCTACGTCACAGGTATTCTTAACAGATCTGATAAACCATCTATGGAAACCTTGTACAGCTTGCTACTTAGCTTTGATTATCGGATGGAAAGAAATGCGACTGAGGAATCTCAGAGCTCCCTTCAAGCTAACCTTTCTCAGATGCGCTCTGGAAAGAAATTTGCCAAACAACCGTATACCAACAATCACCAAAAATCTCATTCTCCACACTCATATCCCAATCAACAATTTTCCCATACTACCCATTCACATTATCCTTCAAATCCCTCTCATCAACAATCCTTCTCTGCCTCCCCTTCAAGTGTTCTTGGACCTCGACCCCTTTTTTCTCCCTCACCGCAATCTCAGCTTCACCCACGATCTTAGCTACCTCGCCCTACTTGTCAAATTTGTGGCAAGACTGGCCACACAGCCAACATCTGCTATCATCGCACGAATCTCTCATATATTCCTCAGTCACCCCGTAACTTTAACACTATACTTAACTCCCCACCACAGCCTTCTGTTACCTTCTCTGGCTCTGAGGCTTCCTCTGTTCCCTCTGTTGCAAGCTGGTTTATGGATTCAGGTGCAACACACCACTTCACCCCTCACTTCCAACTAATGGATCGTGCCCTCCCTTACACTGGATCTGAACAAGTTCAGGTTGGTGATGGTAAGTCCCTTCCGATTTCTCATATTGGTCATGTAACTCTACCCTCTCACATTGTTCCTCTCACCCTCAATCATGTCTATCATACCTCTGCCCTCACAAAAAATCTCATCAGCGTTTCAAAATTTTGCACTGATAATCATGCTTTTATTGAATTTCATTCCAAACATTTTCTTGTCAAGGACCAGGTCACCAAGAACATCCTTCTCACGGGGGTGCTTGATCGTGGTCTCTACAAAGTCACTCCTCCCTCTGCTCCAGTTGTCTCCTCCTCCTTGTCTCCTTCTGTTGCTCATCTCACTCAGGTCCAGGACTTCTCGCTTTGGCACAATCGTCTCGGCCGTCCCTCCTCTCGTGTTATCACTAAAGTTTTTGATGATTGTAATTTTCCAAAACATTCTGGTTCTCATTTTTAGTTTTGTAAGGCTTGTCAATTGGCCAAATCCCATCGTTTACCGTTTTCATTATCTGTAACTCGAGCTTCTGCTCCTTTTGAACTCAAACACAGTGATTTATGGGGTGCTGCCCCTGGGAAGTCTATTACCGGTGTTCGCTATTTTGTTCTCTTTATTGATGATTTTAGTTGATTTACATGGATTTATCATTTACACAACAAACATGATGTGTTTCCTACTTTTCTCAAATTTCAAAAAATGGTTGAATGTCAATTTCGTACTAAAATACAACGTTTCCAAAGTGACTGGGGTGGAGAATTTCGGTCCTTAAAAACACATTTTGACTCTCTTGGCATCATTCATCAATTGTCCTGCCCCTATACCGCTGAGCAAAACGGTCGTGTCGAGAGAAAGAATCGCCATATGGTTGAAGTTGGCTTGTCTCTCCTTGCTCAATCTAATGTTCCCTTAACTTACTGGCCATACGCCTTTAGTACTGCTGTGTACCTGATCAACCGCTTACCTACCCCTGTTCTTGACCACTCCAGTCCTTATTTCATTCTCTACCAAAAACTCCCTGCATATGATCATCTTCACACTTTTGGGTGCTCTTGTTTTCCCTATCTCCGCCCCTTCAACACTCACAAACTTCAATTCCGTTCCCAAGAGTGTGTCTTCTTGGGCTACAGTTCTCAACACAAAGGTTATTTATGCCTTGCTCAGCCCACTGGTCGTGTTTATATTTCACGCCATGTGGTGTTCAATGAATCTTCGTTTCCTTTTGCTTCCTCTCCTTCTTCTCCTCTCCCTTCCTCTTCTTCCTTTCCCTCATCTGTGTCTCTTCTTTCTCCTGCTGTGGCCACCATGCCCTCTCCGTGTCCACCTCCTTCACCCCCTCTCCCTTCTTCCGCTGCACCTTCTTCCACTCCTCCTCCTCTATCCACTTCCACTCCTCCTTCTCCTCCTTTTCCCACCTCCCCTACTCTATCTTCTTCTTCCTCTGCTCTTTCCTTGTCTCGTTTTGCCTCCTCCCCTCCTACTGTTCCGCCTGTCGTTGAGTTACGTGACCAATGTGTGCCTCCCTGTACCACGCCTCTCAATCAACATCCTATGATTACTCGGGCAAAGGCTGGTATCTCTAAGCCTAAGGTTCTTGTTAGCACTATCACTGATGCATTTTTTGAACCTTCTACATATAAGCAGGCAGCCAACTTCCCACATTGGCATCAAGCTATGCTTGATGAATATACTGCTCTTCAAAAGAACCACACCTGGCACCTTGTACCACCTCCTGCACATGGTCACATAGTCGGTTTTAAGTTGGTGTACCGAGTTAAATTAAAGGCTGGTGGCTCTATCGATCGTTACAAGGCTCGCCTCGTCGCAAAAGGATATCACCAAACAGAGGGGCTCGATTACTTTGAAACCTTCAGTCCGGTTGTCAAACCGGCAACCATTCGGACTGTTCTTACTTTGGCCCTATCCGAGGTCTGGTCTCTTTGCCAACTTGATGTACAGAACGCGTTTCTCCATGGTGATCTCACCGAGACTGTGTTTATGTCTCAACCAGAGGGGTTTCACGATCCCACACATCCTAATTATGTCTGTCATCTAGATAAGGCGTTGTACGGTCTGAAACAATCTCCGTGTGCCTGGTATAATAAGCTCAGTTCATTTTTGCTCGCTTGGGGATTTGTTAACTCATTTGCTGACTCCTCAATGTTTACATATTGTCACTCCACTGATGTTCTTGTGGTTCTCGTTTACGTGGATGACATCATTTTAACTGGCAACAACCCCTCCTCGATTGCAAAGCTTCTCTCTGATCTGCGTTCCACGTTTGCTATCAAGGACTTGGGCCAACTCCATTATTTTTTGGGCATTCAGGTTCATCACTCAGCCTCTGGTCTTCACTTGAATCAGCATAAATACATTCAGGATCTCTTGCACTGTGTTGAAATGCTTGATTCCAAAATTTATCACACCCCTATGACCACTGCTACTGTCGTTTCTGCTCACGGCGGTACTCCTTTACCTGATGGCACTCAATATCGCAGCATTGTCGGTGCCCTACAATATTGCACGATGACTCGCCCTGACATCTCCTTTGCTGTGAACCGTGTTTGCCAATATATGCATTCTCCCTCGGACACTCACTGGCAGGCTGTTAAACGTATTTTACGTTATCTTAAAGGCACTGCTCATCACGGGTTATAGCTCCAACCGTGCTCTGACTTCAATCTTTTATGCTATACGGATGCGGATTGGGCCTCCTGCCCCGATGATCGACGAAGTACTGGTGCATACTGCATTTTTCTGGGCCATAATCTCATTTCCTGGTCTTCTTCGAAGCAGCGTGTTCTCTCACGCTCAAGCACTGAATCTGAATTTCGTGCTCTTGCAGATGGTGTTGCTGAACTTTCATGGATTCAGTTCCTTCTTCGTGATCTTCGTATGCAACAACGCTCTGCTCCTCTGCTTCTTTGCGACAACATCAGCACCACCTATCTCACTGCCAATCCAGTTATTCATGCTCGAACTAAACACGTCGAAATCAACTTTCACTTCATTCGTGAACATGTTGCATCTAAGCAGCTGGTGGTTCGTTTCACACCTTCTGAAGATCAATTGGCTGATGCTCTTACCAAAGCCTTGCCCTCTGCACGGTTTCTTCAGTTACGGTCCAAACTCACGGTCGTTCCTCCTCCCATGAGTTTGAGGGGGGATGATAAGTCATGTACATAAAGATTAGTTAGTTATATTAATACACTGTAAATACAATTAGTCCAGTATTACCTAATGTACAGGTGTCACACTGACACAACCCCACCATTGAGTATAAAGCTGTAGAGTCCAAGAACTTTACTTAGCTAATTGTTTAGTAGTATTATAGTATGTTTAGTGTTATCATTGTTACTTTGGATTTTTAGTTCAGACCGGGAGTTATTTGGACACTCATAGTAGTACTTATAGATTTTCTAAGTTTAACCTATAGTTTAAGAATATTAAGTATAACCTAAGGTTTGATTAATGTGACTGATATTAAGAATTATATTATTATATTATAAGGTTTAGACATCAACCAATAGGATTTTAAGCACATGTTTTGAATGGTAATTAAGGATTAAGTATTTTTGAGGATTAAATTAAATAAGGGTAAAAGTTTGAATGTATAGGGTCAGTCAGCAGCTTTGAGCACGTTGAGGGCTTAGTCAAGGCTGTTTACTCCATTCAAACTCAGCTAAAAATGTGTAAATTCGTGTTTAAATATTCAGCGTATGCCGATATATCGCAGCTATAGGGGGCGATATGTCGTAGCACGTAGATACGGAAAACACGAATCGATGCACGGTCGCCTCGGGAACAAAGGTCCAGGCGATATATCGCCTATAGGGGGCGATATATCGCCTCCACCAGCATGAATTCAAATACATTTGAATTCTTTTCCCTTCAGCCATTCAAACTCCTTCAACAGTCCAGCATCTTCTGAACGAGTCTTCAGCCTCTGCTGAACGATTATTCAAATGATTTACACTTAAAAAGCCATTATTTTTATTCAAGTAAAATCAAGATATTTTCATTCCCAAACTCTATAAATAGGACCTAGTACCCAGCCATTATTCACCATTTGCTCTAAGTTCAGAGGCTGCTAGTGTTAAGTGAGAGTGAGAGTGTAAACACTTGGTTTGGGGAAAAACTATAAGTTAAACATCATAAGCTTATCAAACACTTTGGGAAGTGAGTGCTATAGTATTTCGGTGGATGTTAGATTGGTCTTGCAATCTTTGAGGTAAACCCAAAACTCTAGTTCTTTTCTGTATTTTTATGTTATTTCCTTTCTCAAAACCTTCTACTCAGTCCCCTAACCTTATTCTTATTTTGGTTAGGGAATCCAAGCTTTTAAGCATATAAGTCGGTAAGTATGTTTTCTATGGTTTAGTCTTTCCATCTCTTTCATTTCATCTCCTTTCTTTAGACTTACTCTTTCTTATGGTTTTAGGAGTGTTCCAACAATCCCAACTCAGTCCATAATCTCAGTAACTTTGGTAAGGAAAATAGGCTAGAATTAATATGTTATGTGCTTATGTTATCTATATGTTTATGTTATTAAAAGTGTTATGATATGTATATGTGTATGTAGGCTTGGGCATATGACCCATATGACTAACAAGACCCCAAATGGGTTATGGGCATATGACCTACTTAGCTAGTAGGACCCCATTAACCCCATGGGCATATGCTTGTTTAGTCTATGGGACCCCAAGTAATAATGGCCATTATAATAAGTGTATGTTATATGTGTTATGTTAAGTCTTTATGTTTTCTTATGAAATTATGTATGTGACTTTGTGTTAGATTTTCCTTACTGGGCATTAGGCTCACTCCTTTCTGTTTATGTGCAGGAAAATAAGTTTAGAGGCGGAAAGATTCGTGACGCTTGGAGAATGTGTATCGAAGATGAATGGAGTCAAGGGGCCGAGCGTTATTCGATTCGAGGATATAGTCTCCTTTTATGTTTTTATGGTTTTTATGTGTATTTTCCGCATTATTATGTAATGTCTTTTATTTTAAATCATGTTTTGTTTTAAAAACAATGGGATCCCATAATCCTTCTTAGTATTATGTTTATTTGTAAATAACTCTTATTTTCAAGTTACTCAATAAATTATGGTATTTTCGTAAAAATGTAAGTTTTATGTATAGTTTCGGTAATGGTCCAATTAGTCTAGATTAGTGGGTCATTACAAAAGCCCAAACCATGTAATTGTAAATATACTTGAGCTGCAATATTCAATATAACAGTATTCATAAAAAACTTTCTCCCATTTTCAATACCTTATGTTCTGCTAGCTAGAAAACCTGCTCTTCGCCTTAACTGCTTTGACAAAAATGGTTTCATCCATGTAGAACCAATTTCACTATATTTAAGAATTGGAAAAAGGCTAGTTTCCAAGAAATATTGAACAAAAAATAACCAGAAACTCCAGCGAACCCAACTCCAACTCCAGCTCCAAATCCCATTTTAAGCCATGACATGTCAAACCATTCTTTACCACCATTAACAACACTGTCATTAATGTTAGTTGAATGATGTGAGTTACTCTTGGAGCATGAGTTTGGTAGAGGATTACCACAAAGTCCAATGTTTCCGATGAATGAAGAAGCATTAAAGGTTAGCAGTTGAGTGGTCGTAGGGATTCTTCCTGAGAATTTGTTATTTGA
Organism: Humulus lupulus; assembly: GCF_963169125.1. NCBI lineage: Eukaryota > Viridiplantae > Streptophyta > Magnoliopsida > Rosales > Cannabaceae > Humulus > Humulus lupulus. The sequence continues at coordinate 8,352,073 of NC_084798.1, forward strand.
CAAATCCAGGTTTGCCAAAAACGATAGCTTCTCGAAGCTTGTGGGAATTGTACCTGAAAGATTGTTGTTGGAGAAATCCAGTGCTTGTAGGTTGCTCATCTTACCAATCTCCCTTGGAATTGTTCCATATAAATGGTTCCTTGATAAGTTTAGTTGAACCAATTCAACCAGATTTGTTAGTTCTTCAGGTATTTGACCAGATAGTTTATTGCTTGATAGATCGATGAGTTTCAATAACTCCAAATCCCGAAACTGGTATTCTTTTCCATTCCACATTATAACTATAGACCATTGTACCAGACCTCCTCTTGATAACTAACGAATGGAAAATCACCATCGTTTGAGTACCAGACCTCCTCTTGATAACAAACCAATGGGTAAACACCATCTTTTGAGTACTATTATCCATCATATGTGTAAAATTGTTTATGCACGAAGGAATATCTCCAGACAGAGCATTCATTGAAAGGTCTAAAATTTGAATGGAACGAATGTGACATAAATTTGATGGTATACTTCCATAAAATTTATTTGATTTAAGCCCCAGGATGAACAAATTTGTAAGTCCTTCCCCCATCCATGTTGGTATTTCTCCTTCCAACGAATTGTCCTCCAAATCAAGAAACTGAAGATATGCACAATTGTTCATTGATGAAGGTAAAGCTCCCGATAAGTTGTTGTGCCTCAGATTTAAATACTGAATTTTATTCAAAAAGCCCATTGAGCTTGGGATCCCTCCAGAAAAATTGTTGTCGTTTAACATGAGAAGCTTCAAAGACTTCATGTTCCCCCAATAATCAGGGAGGCTTCCGAATAACAAGTTATTAGAAACATCAAGAACTTCTGTTTTGTCAGACACTGCTTGACAAACAAAATCTTTGATAGTAACAAAGCGATTACTAGAGAGATATAACACTGGCACACTAGACAGATAGTGTGGGATTGAGCCATGAATTTGATTCATGACTAGTTTTAGATTCAGCAATTTCGAAGCATGGTTGGAAAACCAATCAGGAATAACATCATCAATTTCGCTGTTTTCAATATCAAGAATAGAAATATTTGTTTGGTTTCGAAGCCAACTGGGAAACTGAGGACCTAACTTGCAGGACATCAACTTAACGGAGAATAGGTCGAAGGGTGGAACCCAAGCGGGATCGAATTTCACTGTTAACATGTTCCGAGATAAGTACAGTTCCTTTAGATTGGAAAGTTTACGGAAGTGAACTTCTGAGACAAGGCCAGAGAAATCGTTATCAGAGAAATCGAAATCCTCGAGATATTGGAGCTCACCAATACTTTCAGGTATAGTGCCATTGAACCTGTTATTATTGGCAAACAATACTCTAAGGTCTGACAACACTGAAAGATTGGTCAGTATGGGTCCTTCGAGGTGGTTGTCAAAGATGCTTAAATATTGTAGACGGGTCGGAAATGTATTTGAATCATCAGGAAAAGAACCTCTCAAGTTGTTCTTACTCAGATCCATAATATACAATGAGTTTCTAGCACAGCCGTTGAGGCTTTTAAAAACATCATCGAGTGTTGTGTTGAACTTGTTGATTTCCAACCATAGAAATTTAAGACTGCAGAGATTCCCCAACGATTTTGGTATTCCACCTTCGAATTCATTGGCCGACAAAGCAATTTTCTTGAGATATCTCATGTTTTCAAAAGAATTTGGAAGAGTTCCTTTAATGTCACTATCAGATAGTGAAAGATTAACGAGACTGGTGCTTATATTGAGCAACCAAGGAACTGTTGTGGGGTGTACGAAACTCGTCACAATGGAAAGATCTGTGAGAGAATTAGAGGATGAATTGGAATGCGAAAGAGATGAGATATCTACTTGTGGTAATACACAATTAGACATTGCCAAAAATGATAGGGAGGAGGCTGTTTTGAATGATTGAAACCAATTTGTGGCTCTGGTAAAATCAGTATTTCCAAGCGCAAAGTATTGACACGTGGCTACGACAAACAAAAGAACGAAAACTCTGATCATCGTCATCATGTTAAGCTATTAATTGGTTTAGTGCAAATTTAACTGCCATATAAATATATATATATATATATACATATAAAATTTGGGGACCACACGATTGACGTCTCATTATCTTTGGACGACTCATTATTAGTCTTATTGAAAAGTAAACACCTTTATTGTGTGGCTAATCTGTTACGTACAATCTCTATCCACAAACGTAGCAGTTACTCCATATATATATATATATATATGGAGTTTGATTGTGTTTGATGTTAGAGATAATTTAGATTTTACATTAATAAACATATATACATATATATTAAGTATTTGTTTGTGAATTAAACTGAAAATAAAATGATAATTATAAAATTCTAATATGAATTTATTAGGTATTTATAATCCTAATTTGAATAGTAGGGAAATACAAAATTTAAGCTATATTAAATTTGTTTAAAAATTTGTGGAATACAAATTTGAGTATTTTTTAATAGGCATTTAAACTCTAGTAATTAATAAATATATAAATATTTTTAACATATATATGTATACAAACATTTTTAAATAATTATCATTGTAAAATATCTTAAAAAATAGCTTATTTTAATTTGTTTAATTGTTTGTTTATATAATTTTATCTAAGTTTAAGTCATGTTTACAATCTACCGTTAAATATAAGAATATTCAGTTAAAGTTAACGAAAAAAAATAAAAATTGTTAAAACAAAAAATTTCTGATATCTACACAAAATTTTTATATAGAAGAGATATTACTATCTCCATCAAAAGTGAATTGCAGACGCAATTAATCTGTGCAGAAATTTATTGGATTGGATGTTAGATGGTAGATGGTAAATTACACAAGAACTTAGATGAGAATCATCAAAATTTAATTTCTAGTTCGATTTAATATATCGGATGAGAAAATAGTATCAAAATGTAGTATATTAAATTTAATTTGAAGATTGGCATTTTAAATTTATATTTTGATAATGTTACCTTAAAACACTTGTTCAAATAATATGACTCAAAACGTGTGGGGCGTCCTCCAAGCTCTTGTCACCTTCAAGCAGGGCCTTGTTGATCTAGCCTTCCAAGTCGATCATCTAACACACCTTCAAAAGCATGTCACATTTCACAAACACTCTAAAGCGCAACATGCTCCATTCAGTTGGAGCCTTCTTCGAACTCTATTTTGATGTCTGTGTTTAGACTGAACAAGTCCCCCTTCTTCGAAAATTTTTGTTTGCTGTTGTGACACAACATGCCCTTCTGTTTGGCCTAATTGAGTTTGGTATGCAGCTGGTGTGGCTCATTTGTCATGGCAGTTTGGGCCTCAACTATCCCAATTGTTGGTATTAAATAAGAAAATTTCATAATACGCAGCGGAATGTATAGGGAATAGGATTTAAAAAAAAAATCATTAATACCAGCCAAGATCATACATATATAGATATGGCTGCAGTCAAAGAAGGCAAGACCACAGACTTCTCTATAACAGGACAAGGGTTCTTGAAATATAAAGGTTGGGTATGCGTGCCGAATAACCATGAAATTAAGATGAATATTTTAGAAGATACGTACACTGCCCCATACTTTGTTCACCCTAGATCTACCAAGAAGACTCATGACCTTAAGGCACTATATTGGTGGCAGCCGGGAATGAAGAAAGATGTAGCAGAGTATGTGTCCAAATGTCTAATATGCTAGAAGTAAAGGCGAAACATCAGCAACCCACAAGCTTATTTATAACAACCCAACTATTCTAGACTTTGGACCATTAATGGCTACTATACTAATCTTAAGAAAACGTACATATGAAATAACCATAACTTTATTTAAAAACTGTAAAGTAAAGGTTAAATACATAAAAATTCATTTAGGATATGGGATCCCATTGTTTTGAAAACAAAACATAACTTAAATAAATTGGTTACAAAATTAAGTGCGGAAAAATAATACATAGAAATCATAACTAAAAGACTTAAAAACTTCATCCTCGAATCGAACGCGCAATCCACCGATTCCATCCTGTCTCAATACACATCCTCAAGCTGCCAAGAATCTTTCTGCCGCCATAACTATTTTCCTGCACATATAAACATAAAGGAATGAGCCTAATGCCCAGCAAGGAAAAACTACTAAACACATAAACATACACATAAAATCATATCATAACATATGCTAAAAACATATCATAACATATACTATATAAGACTATACTTATTATGGCCATTATGACATGTGATAAATCATCTACGTTCCCTGTCTAATATTTGAGGTAGATTAGATCACATGTAGTGTATGATAACCCATCTATGTCCCCTGTCTAATATTTGAGGTTGGGTAAATCATAACATAACATATAAAAACATAAACTTATCGTTTAGATAGAATAATTAAGAATGTGGCATTCGTCACATGTATGTTTATTAAGGATAGGATTTTAGATGAATAAATTTATCAAGGATCTCGTATTACTCAGTCAAAGTGGTTTAAACAACTTCAAGTGTGCTTAAAATGTGCAAAACCGTGTTTAATATATCAACGTAAGCCGATATATCGCAGCTATAGGGACTGATATATTGCCTATGTTGATACGGAAAATAAGTCGACTTTGCACGAGCGAAACCATAGAGCCTAGGGAATATGGGCCAGGTGATATATCGACTATAAGAGGCAATATATCGGCTCCACCTGCATATTTTGAAACTCTGTGGAATCCAAGCTAGTAACAACCGTCAACAACTTGGACTTACTCTAGAACGATTTTGACCAAGTTCTGGGCATCTGTTGAGCAGAAAACTCCATTTTTATTCATTTTAATGGGAGTCAGTTTCACTCCTTGAACTCTATAAATAGGAGCCTTCACTTAGCCATTTGCATCATCTTTCAAAAACTTTTCAGAGCCTCCAAGCTGCTAAATTCGTTCTAGAAAGAAACACTAGGGTTTTGGAGTTGGAAGCTTTCAAATCTAAGCTTTTATAAACACATGGAAAGTAAGCTGGAGTGTGATTTTGGTATTGAGGTGTAGATTAAAGTTCTAAGCTATCCAAGGTACTCTTAATCCTCAAGTTTAGTTCATTACGATTCCTCTTGTTCTTTTCTTTTACCTCAAATCCTAACTTGTTATAATGGCTTTTGGTTAGGTGTTTAATTTTTTTGAAAGTTAAGGTTTTCGGTAAGTTCTTGTCTTGATGGTTTAGATATTCTTTTCATCGTCTCTTCTTTAGGAAACATATGGTTGTACTGTTTGGTTTTAGGAGTTTCCAATCGTGTATTTGTCTCCAATATACCCCAGTTTTGGTAAGGAAAATAAGTTAGATTTTATGTATGTATGTATGTATGTATGTATGTATGTTGTTTTTATGTCTTTTAGTCGCTTGGGAAAAATGGTTGCTTAGATAGCAAAATAAGCAAATCCCGAGATTTTTATCATTATCGTAGATTATAGTTGTGTCTAAACCTACATCTAAATAGTAGTAAGATGACTATAGATGGTTTATATCACATACTACGGTAATGAGTTAATGACCATTAATATTGTCATCCATTTTTATGTTTTATGTTTTAATAGTTTTTCCTTATCGGGCATTAGGCTCATCAATTCCTTTTTATTTAGATAGTGCAGGTAAATGAACATGGAAGGCGGGACAGATCCTAGGTGGCTTTGGCATGTGTATTGGGAGAGGACTAAAGGAATGGACCAATGGAATCGATTGAGAATGACGTTGACATTTGAGTCTTTTATTTATGTATTTATGATTTTCGCATTTAGCATTTGAACATTTATAATAAAATGTTTAATTTTCTTTATGATTTTATGTATAAACAATGAGATCCCATATTTTGGATTTTCTATAATAAAGTTCTATTATTTTATGTATATATCCAAAAGATAGTAGTATGTCTTAGTAGTTTTTAAAGGTCCGGGGTCTTTAAGTTAGTCGGGTCTTTATAGATAGTGTATATTTTGTGCCAAATTTGGCCCAAAATATATGTCAATTCTATATTTGGCCAACTTTTTATATTTGTACTCCAATGCATAAGGTGCAAACTTGTTAATAAAAAAAGTCAATACAGTGATTAATGTTTATTGAAAATAAACAAAACAACTAATTTTTTATTAAAATATAAATTAAAAATTAAAAAAAATTCAATTATTAAATCATGTTAATGAGTGACAAATGAGTAATTAAAAAAAGTGATATTTATTTTGTGCCATATTTGACCCATGCTATATTTTATGTTAAATTTGATGCATTTTTTTGCATGTGCTAAATTTAGTACAGATTTTAGACCTTCGAGTTCCATTTTATGATGATGGGCTAAAAAATGGCTATACACCACCTTTATAGCACTCCATTAGTCATGCTCTAACTTAGTAGCATGACTAAAATCGTTGGGACAAGGTCATCTCCCTTTTATCTACATTTGGTAGTATTTATGGCCTACCACACAATACCTCACACAACACTAGGCCAAATGACAAACAAAAGTAACACATATATAAATTCGTTGTTGGCATATAAATTTGTTAAATAACTCATATATAAATTTAATTGGATAAAGAAATATTACTACATGGAAACATAATATTTAGTTTAATTAGGTGTCGCATCATAAATAAATGCTCGAAATTATAAAAATTAATAATTGACTATCTTCGTCGCCACTTTTGTTTGTCTTCTTTCTCACGGAATAGTTTATATATATAAACAAGACATTAAAATTAAGAAATTTCATAGAACTAGACTTTATAGTTTATGGAAAGTGATCATGTATGTTGTCGCTTTATAAAGTACACATCAAACGAAACAACACGTTATGACTATATTTGATTACTCTTTACTCTATTCAATTAATTCAAAGAAGAAATAAAATTTCTAAATTATAGTTGACTGTACATGGAAATGAATATGCATAAATTTTATTGGATTGAATGTTAGAGATGAAATATACTAAGATAAGATGAGAGTTTTTAAATTTTAAATTCTAATTAGATTATTGGATTAAATGAGAATTTATAATGTTTCGATTTATGAGGGCTAAGGTTTATTTTAAAATTATGTTTATATATATTTAATTTCTATGACATATAATATTTTTTTTATATAATTTTTGTATATGGGTACGTGTACTACCAGAAAACTTGTTTCAAATAATACCGAAAAAGTATTATGAAATACATATCATAAAACACTTTGATGTCTTAAGGAAAGTAATGCCATGGTAAGTTGGAGTAGTTGCATAACACTTTTTCATTGTTATAGATAAGTGTTATTATAGTGCTTCCTTTTTGTTGTTTATATGATTGTTTGTACAACACTTTTTGCTATAGTGTCATACATATAATCCTATACAACACTTTTTTTCCTTGCAACCAAAAAAAACATCATTGAAGCCAAACAAAATAGTATAAATAAAATATTATTAATTACTTGAATTTACAATAATAGGTTTAGTTTAGGCTTCCAAAATTAGGAAAATATTATCGTCACTGAATATGTGAAAAGTTAGGAAAATAATTTATTTGATTCCAAAGAAAACAATCTCATTATAACTACACATTCGAAAAACAATACTTCAATCATCACTGCTAATACAAAATTTGTCAAAACAACCTATGTATTATAAATACTAACCAAAACTCAAAGTTCAAATATGAACAAGAAAAAAAGCGATTGCATATGATCTTGTTTAGAACCCAAAGTCCAAATTATTTCACCAATACAACTACTCATAATAATCTTTCTCCGCAACACTACATGATATATAAATTATAAATCTAGTTAACCATGCATAATATTCCATAATTTTTATAACTCTCTTATTTTGGAGAAAAAGGTTGTAGATGAGTTGAGTTGATACAGAGCTAGTTGAAATGACTCATACTTCCCGAATTGAAGTGCCCACAACAATTGATGGAGTTATCGAGATGAATTAACAACATCATTCATAAATAAATGTTCAAAATTATAAATGAATAGTACTTCACCGTCGTTGTCACCATTTTTTTCTCTTCCTCCATTTTGAAGTTGTTTGAATAGTTCTTATATATTAACAAGAAATTTCTTAGAAAGATACTTCAATATGAAAAGTGAACCACCACATATATATATATATACTAGATATAAGCAACGTGAAATCACTACAACAAAATAAAGGTTTTATGACTTTATTTGAGATACATTGAAAGTCTACAATGTCTCCCAATTGGGAAGACGTTGTTGGTGGGATCATTGTGGGTATATGTCTCACGTATCCCAATGGAAAAGGTGAGAGACTTCCCACGTCTCCTAGTGGGAGAGGTTGAAAGTCAAACGTTGACTTTCAACCTCTCCCATAGGGAGACATGTAAAGTCACTCACCTCTCCCAATAGGAGACATTGAGAGTCCCTGGGAGACTTTCAATGTCTCCCATTAGGAGAGGTGAGTGACTTCCCACATCTCCCAGACTTTCAACCTCTCCCAATGAGAGACATTGAAAGTCTTCCAGATTTAAAAAAAAATCAATTAAATAAATTTATAATTAATATTATTTTAATTTGATTTAATAATTATTTAAATTGAAATTATTTTAATTTAAATTGATTTTAATTGAAATGGTTTTAATTTAAATTTAAATTGATTTAATAATTAATTAAATTGAAATTATTTTAATATTAATTTAATAATTAATTAAATTGAAATCAATTTAATATTAATATAAATTAAAATTGACATAATTAATAAAATAAAAATATGCAAGAAGTACACAATATTTGTTAGACATATTCAAAATTAACAAATATTGCATTGTGTATGAAGAAAGAGGTAAAAAAAAAAAAAAAAAAACCTATCAACGAGGTCGGTAACTTTGGATTATCGGCAACATATATGTCGCTCGTTCTTGTCGCAACTCATCAACTTGTGCCTCTGTATACGACGTACTTGTTAGATGCAAAAAATAATTAGTAAAATATATACGGTTTCAAAAATAATTTGTAAATTTTAATTAATAATATTGTTCTCAAGTAATGTCTATGAAAAAGAAAATAACCGACACTAAATAAGCACGTGATAAAGTTGGATGTCTATATAAAACTAATTGTTTATTATCCTAGATAAAACCGAGCACCATTTCACCTATAATACTGACCTAACCATCTGCATGTGAATAACAAAATAAACAATTCAAACAACATACAATAAGTTTTTTCCTTATAGCACCGCAGTACACAACCAAATTTCTCATAACCTACTTCACTAAAACACACAAGTTCTCAACATTCCGTTATTACCGCAGCACATAATATTAATCTCAGAACTCACTTCACTATGGATGAATATTTAAGATATTCAAATTCTTCTAACATTTGTTTAATAATATTAAAATTAGAAGTAAGAGAATATATACTTCCCGGTCAATTGAAGTGCCCACAACAATTGATGGAGTTATCGAGATGAATTATCAACATCATTCATAAATAAATGTTCAAAATTATAAATGAATAGTAGTTCACTGTCATTGTCACCATTTTTTTTTTCTCTTCCCCCATTTTGAAGTTGATTGAATAGTTCTTATATATAAACGAGAAATTTCTTAGAAAGATACTTCAATATGGAAAGTGAACCACCACATATATATATATACTAGATACAAGTATAAAACGTATGATTTTATTATTTTTAAATAATTATCCTTGTAAAATATCTCTAAAATATCATATTTTAATTTGTTTAATTATATATTATTTGAAAATATTTATCATTGTAAAATATCTAAAATATATCCTATTTTAATTTATTTAATTAGTTATTATTTTTAAATAATTATTATGGTAAAATATCTCAAAAATATCCTATTTTAATTATTTAATTATAGGGGGTGTTTGTTTTGAGTAGTTGAGTTGCCTTAGAAAGTGTAGATGGATATAGGATGAAAGTAATATTAAACTCTTGTGTACAAAATGATTCACTTTACCCTTAAAATACATGCGGGGCTCACACAAATTATTAACTTTGCCCCCTTAAAATTTGAACCAAACATAGGAAGGGATTTAGATTCTCATTCCCACATTTACTTTACCCCATACCAAACAACCCCTTAAGTGTTTACAAATTACTGTTAAATATTAGAATATTATGTTAAATATAAAAATATTCTGTTAAAATTAACAATAAAAAAATAAATAATTGTTAAAACTAAAAATTTCTCTTATCTACACACTTATTATAATAGAAGAGATATATGTATATATATATTGTCTCTCGCTTTATAAAGTAGACATCAAATACAAATCATTCGTGTACTATATAAATATATATATATATAGGATAATTCTTTTATAGGGGCTTCACTTTAAGCTCTACCGGTGGGATCTCAGTGTTCTCGACCTTTGAACAGTTTTCGGCGGTATTTTTTTTATGACTGTGTATATTGTAGCTATTTAGAGCATCAACACAATTTTCAGAAAAAATTCTAAATGGTTTACAGTACCGAAAACTAGGTTCAAATATGTTGTTGCACGCGTGACTAATTTTTTTTATGCGCGTGGGAAACAACATGTTGGAACCTAGTTTTCGGTACTGTAAATTATTCAGAATTTTTTGAAAATTTGCAGGATGTTCTAAACAACTACAATATACACGGTTATAAAAAAAATATCGTACCAAAAACTGTTCACGGGTCGAGAACAGTGAAGAGTCCCACCAATAGGGCTTAAAGTGAAGCCCTATAAAAAATTTGTCAAATATATTTTAAGAAAAATTAATTCTAGACGCAAAGTCTTTGTTGAGACTTTATGTGTTGAATTATACTTTGTTTTGAGAGTTATAAATGCGAGACTTTGTTGGTCTAGATATCCACACATCGATTTTGATTATGTAAATTCGTTAAATAGTTCATATATATAAATTTAATTGGAGAATATAAGAATTATTGTTACATTTATAAATGAATAATTCACTATCGTCTTAGTCACTTTTCCTTGTCTTCTTTCCCATGGAATAGTCTGCTAGGTGAAAGACCCTTTAGTCACCCCACTTGTTGTTCTAATACTCTTGAAGTCATTAATTATAAATATCATAAATAAAAATGTTTTCTACAATCAATGTATGGGACAACTAGATATATTTCTTCAATATAAAAAGTATATAGACAACATAAATTATTGGTTTTACCAGTTTTTTTTCCATTAACTTTAACGGAATAGTCTTATATTTAATGGTAGATTATAAACATAATCCTTAAACTTAAAGAAAATTAAATAAATAACTAATTAAAAAATAAATAAAAGATGATATTTTTGAGATATTTTACAATGATAATTATTTAAAAGTAATAAAACCATATATTTTATAACTTAAATAAAATTTAATTACCAAATTCAAAAACTAGAACAAATATAAACTTAAACAAACAAAAAAATTAATTAATAAAATAGGATATTTTAAAGATATTTTATGATAATTTAAATAATTAAATCATATTTATTTTAAAATAATAAAGGCATATATATCATTTTTTTAGCTTATAAATTTGTGTGATAGTTTATTTTTTATCAAGTGATTGAAACTCTTTTTTTTCATGAAATTCATCAAAGAACATTGTGAGATACAGTACAAACTAAAAATAGTTGATGCATATATACTATTGTCTACACTATGAATTTTTCTATTCTTATTATATTTCTATTATTAATTTTTTTACAATATTATTGTATTTTACATATATATATGTCATGTAGCAATGTAAATATATATCTATGTCAACATTATGTTTAGTTGTCATATATATAGAGATTATTGATATAAATATTTATATATACTATAGAATGATAATTCATTCTATTATATATATATATTTAAAAAAAACAGTCAACTAGTTTTTATTAAAATTATAGACATTGTTTACAACTTTAAAACTAAGCAAACGTGAAGTTTAAGTTTAATTAAATTTTATTTAAGTTATAAAACGTATGATTTTATTATTTTAAATAATTATCATTGTAAAATATTTTAAAAAATAGATTATTTCAATTAGTTTAATTGTTTATTTATTTAATTTTATATAAGTTTAAGTTTTGTTTACAATCTATCATTAAATATAAGAATATTTTGTTAAAGTTAACAAAAAAAAAAATTAAAATTGTTAAAACTAACAATTTATGTTATCTGCACACATTTTTTATATAGAAGAGATATATGACTATCTCGATCAAAAGTTAATTGAAGACGCAATTAATCTGTGCAGAAATTTTATTGGATTGGATGTTAGATGGTAGATGGTGGATGGTAAATTACACAATAACTTAATAATAGAATAAAGAGTATTCTTCACTAGTTATTATTAAATTAATTTTGATAAAAAAAATTAGCTTAAAAAGTATTTTTTATCGATTAGTAGTATATTTTAATTTTTTCTTTTGACACACTATATTTTGATATTATTAAAACTACATAAATATAATTAAATAAGTATTGTTTGTTTTTTATTGGAGTTGTTTGTTTTTTTTTTTCAAAATTCGAAATTAAACATATACAAACAAGATCTTACAGTTAAGAAATTTCTTAGAAAGATACTTTAATTGATGGAAAATGATAGATACAGCACAGCTCACTATAATTATTTGTAAACTTGATTCTAGACTTACGCAAGTCTTTGCAATAATTTGAATGTATTGGATGCTAGCTAGAGATATTTTAGATGATAATTTTCAAAATTTCATTATTTCTAACTATATTGAATTGGATAAGAATTGTATAACATATATGTTTTCTTTTTTTAAAAATATAGTATATTAAATTTGATAATTCTTATTTAAACTTATGCCTATATAAAATTATTTCATGAATTTGTATTGGGCTTTAAGCCGAGCTGTAACAAAGTTTAATTAAATAGATCTTTACAAATAATACTTAATTTCGTTAAAAAAAAAAGTATATTTTTACGATCAAACATTTTTTTTAATGTTATAATTTTTGTGAATTTTTTTATATTTTTACGGCTTCGTTTTTTTTTTCTTTGTATTGTTTTCACATGTTTTTTAGATTTATTATGGGTTAACGTTTAGTTGTATTAATATATACTATTTTTTTATTGATACAATGAGTTGTTTTCTAATAGTTTTTTCTCACACGGTATTTTTGTAATTATGAAACTTTAAAAAGCATAATTTTGAAAACTTAAGCACCTATGTTTGAAAAAAAAGACTATTTTATAAAATATCTTTAAAACAATAATAATTAATAAGACTTAAAATATTTATGAAAATATTCTTTTATTTTTTCTGATTTAAAATAAAATCAAAGAAATTAAGTATTTTGAAATAATAATAATATAATAACTTTATTTTGAAATTGAATATTTTTTTAAAAATTAATAATTTATTTAAACACTATTATACTACAATTTCAAATTAAAAAGTAAATATATATTTACAATATTTTATTGATTGATTGATTTAATTAAATTATTTGAATAATTTTTGTATAAATTATTTCAACATATAAAAAATAAATTGAAAAGAATTCATATAAAAATAAAAATGATATATATATATATAAAATATATAAATTAGAACAAAAGAAATATCTCATAAAAGTCAAAAGAGAATTCGAAGACATAAAAGTCAATTAAGTACAACCCATCTATCTTCCTGTATTAAGTTTTCATTTTCATATCTATATATATACATATAAATGGATTAACTGGATGTATGTATACACAGAATTAGCTATCTATATAATTAAAAATGAGAGTTGCAGTAGTGCTCGTGCTTGTGCTTGTGGTTGTGCATGTATGGAGTATTACCAGTAGCAATGAAGAACGAAGTGGGCAATGCATAGAGAGTGAGAGACAAGCTCTTCTTGGTTTTAAGAAAGGTCTTGTAAGACAAAGTTTTCTGTTATACCAAAAAAGGCAGTGATGGAAAAATCTCAGCTCGAAGGTGGCTGAGGGGAACATTTTCTATTTATACTCTGATAAAGCATTACATGCACCAATGATAAAATGACAGGTAGCCCTACTGATGGTAAAGAGGAGACCACCAAAACAGAAAGGAATTAATACAACGCACTCATAGAATTAACTCAATTACAGTTAATATAAATGCTGGTAATTAGTCATTAAACAGAGCTTTGTTCTTAACACCACCCCTCAAACGAGAGGGTGAGGTCTTCACACCGAGTTTGGAGATCAAGTATTGAAATCTTGCATGAGACAGTCCTTTTGTCATGCAGTCAGCAATCTGGTCTGTTGAGGGTATGTATCAAACTTCCAATTCCCTGTTGAGAACTTTGTCACGGACAAAATGAATGTCTAGTTCGATGTGTTTGGTCCAAGCATGGTAAACGAGATTTGATGCAAGAGCACTTGCACTTGTATTATCACACCAAGTAATCGGTTTTTCAAGTTGAGGAAATTTGAGTTCTCTGAGTAAAGATTTTATCCATATTATTTCAGCACTGACATGAGCAAGAGCTCTGTATTCAGATTCGGTGCTGGATCTAGATACAACTGCCTGTTTCTTAGATGACCAAGACACAAGAGTATCACCAAGATATACACAGTAACCCCCAACTGATTTCCTTTCATCAACATTACTGGCCCAATCTGCATCTGAATAGCCAGTTATGTCCATTCTGTCACTACAGCAGATGTGAAGACCCAGTGTGCGAGTTCCCTTCAAGTACCTTAGAATCCTTTTGGCTGCCTTCCAGTGCATATCTGTTGGTGCTTTGAGAAATTGACTGAGGAAGTTGACTGCATAGCTTATGTCTGGCCGTGTGTGACACAAGTACTGTAATGCTCCAATGAGACTTCGATAGACTGTAGGATTTTCCACTCCCTTTCCATCAGTGATAGACAGTGACTTTCCAGTAGCTGTAGGTGTTGGACAGGACTTCAGATGTTGCAAGTTGTTCTTTTTCAGCAGGTCTTCGATGTATTTGGTTTGAGTAAGATATAGGCATGTTTCATCTCTTACTACTTCGATTCCGAGGAAAAAGTGAAGTTCACCAAGGTCTTTTAGAGTGAAATTCTTGTTCAGTTGCTGAACAAACTCGTGCAGCTTTTGATTGTTATTTCCTGTGACAATAATGTCATCCACATAGATCAATACAAGGATGATAATATTGTTGTTGATGTAAAAGAACAAGGAAGTATCAGCTTTGGAATTTCAAAAATTCCACTCAAGCAGTGTGTTCTTCAATCTGTCAAACCAAGCTCTTGGAGCTTGTTTAAGTCCATACAAGGACTTATGTAGCTTGCATACATAATCTGGTTTTTCTGGATCCTTGAATCCCTCTGGTTGACACATGTATATATCCTCCTCTAAATGTCCATTTAAGAGGGCATTATTGATGTCTAGTTGTCTAGTGTCCCAGTTCCTTGAAGATGCAATGCTTAGTACAATTCTCACAGTGGATGCCTTGACCACAGGACTGAAAGTTTCCCCATAATCTAGCCCTGTTCTTTGATGGAATCCTTTTGCAACCAGTCGCGCCTTATACCTCTGAAATGAGCCATCAGCATTTCTTTTTATTCTTAGCACCCATTTGCATCCGATCAAATTGTAATCATCATGTCTAGGAACAAGAGTGTAAGTTTTATTTGCCTTCAGAGCTTTAATCTCATCTTTCATTGCTTTACTCCATCCACTATGTTTTAGTGCCTCTGTAATGATGCTTGGTTTTTCATATATTGGTGTCCACTTCGATTCACAGAGGTAAGTTTTTGGTTCAAAAATTTCAGCTCTTGCTCTGGTAATCATAGGGTGTGAGGGAGCTTTGTTAGATGCTGCCACATCAGTTGAGACATCTGTTGTACTAACGTTAACATCATTTCTGGTGGGATCTTCAGAATTTTCTTCATTGCGCGATACTTCAGTGGCTGCTTCAGGAAGAACAACTCCACGATCAAGAGCATCAAAAACTGAACAGTCTGAATTAGGATCACTAACCTCTTGTTGAGAAGGTGCGGCTGCTGGAGATGATTCAGGAGATGCTTGAGATGGTACTGGAGTGGTTTTGTCTTGTGTCACTGTACTGAAGGGTCTGAAGTGTATATTGGGAAATTGTGACCATGATTCATTTTGAATGACCAATTGTTTTTCAGGTGCAAAAGTATTTAGGAAACCAGTTTCAAATGGGAATTCTTTTTCATTGAATACAACATTTCTAGATATGTAAATTCGACCAGTGGTGCTCAAGCATTTATATCCTCTGTAAGAATCATTGTAACCCAAGTTGACACATCTGCAGGATGACGCATGATACCATCTTCTTTAACACGCCCTTCATGATGCCATCTCATATGTTGAGAAATGTGCCTTGACGCGTATTTTCGCATCAACTGAGGGGTCAATGGAAAATAACGCATAACTTTTTGGGGCACTTTCTTCCCCTTGGTATTTTTATCCACCCAACGATCCTCCCCACAAATTGGAAACTTGTGTTTTCCTGCATTTTCCTTCCAAAACAATGCACAATCATGCTTACAAACATGGATTGACTCGTAACACAAACCCAATTTCCTCATCAACCTCTTCACCGCATAATGTGACTTTGGTATCTTATTTGGAGATGGGAATGCATCTTCTAAAAACTCCAAGATTCCATCAAAAAAATTGTTAGGAATTTTCCCCAACACTTTGAAATGCATCAACTTAGGTACGAAATTCAAAGATGTGTATTTTTCACACCCTGGGAATAACAGAGACTCCATCTCGTCAAATAAGTCATTATAGTATTAGCTAGTACCTCTGCATTCTGATGCTAGTGGTATCTCATTATCAACCTCATTCTCATCATCTTCACAATTGTTAAGTTGTGTTATATCATTAAGAACATCCATCATCTCGTCCTCGTGACATTGGTGGACCACTCTATTGGTCGGTATTATTTCCTCCTCTCCATGCCAGTACCAATTTGTATAACTTCGTAGAAAACCATTCTCAAAAAGATGACTTTCTAGCACACCAAGCGTTTGCAATTCAATATTAAGACACTTGTTACAAGGACACTTCACTAGCCCCCTTGGATCCACAAATTGCTGAGATCTCTCAACAAATGCAAACGCTCCAACAACATACTCATCAGAAAATTTATTTGAATTATTAATCCAAGTCTTATCGATCGACATTTTATAGGACACTGCACAGTGTAAGAAATTATTATTTGAATTATTAATTTTTCAATGAATTATCATGTTTTACAAATAAATCATCAATAACTTATTAGGTTAAAGTTTATTAATTAATAAATTAAGTGAGTAATTAATAATCAATTTAATTTCAATTTTATATATAATTTAGTGATCACTTTTATTTGTTTTATTATACCTATTTTATTAATTATTACTTTTATTGGTTATTAAATTTAGTAAAAAAATTATAAGTTTATGCATATTGACCATTTATAAAAGATTTATGAAAGAGAAAACCACAAAATGAATAACATAAATCTTAAGGTTATTATTTATTGTATAATTTTATTGATTCACTCATTACTACTTTTTTCTTTCTATTTTTTTAAAGAACGCAAATTGCTTGCTCAGAGTTGATGTATGGTACATATATACATAAATTTCCTTAAAAAAAACACACACATGTGCCATACATCTTAATTAGAAAAATATCATATTTTTTCTTGGGTAAACCCGACTCCATATTTCTTGAGGAAAAATAGTTGCATCAAGAAAATGGATAGACTATTACAAAAGGATGGGAAGTAATTAAAGAAAAATAACATCACAAAGAACAACAAATATACATATTATTATGAGAAACTCAAAACTTGTAAAAATAGTAAGACTTCTTTTTCTTGATAAAAAACAAATATACTATTTTAAATAGGACTGAATATGTGTAAATATCAATCTAGTTATAGGTAGCTATAGCTTAAACATATTGTATTAATTACATGGAATTGGACTAACATTGTATAAATGGGCTGGGTGATCCTGTTATTCTTGTAGTGTATTGCCCTTTGCCTTTCTTAACGGTGACTAATTAACACTCTTTAGAAGAAATTATTAAAGTCATGTTTTTAGTGGTATCGGATTCTTTCCAAGCCTATTAATGAACACTACTTTTAATTCAAAATCTTGTTTTTGGTGGGGTTTCTTTCTAAGTCTTTTGATGAGCACTTGGATTAAGTTTATGATTGACCTATTATTTTATTTTGTGGGTGTTTTCACCTTAAAAGTAACAATATTTAGTGCAGATATGTTATAATCACAACCTTTATTAATAATAAGACATCACAAAAAAGTTTATCAATGATAATATTTTTTACTGATTTGAGTGCATACTTACCACTCTTTCACAGTCAAGTTGTTACTACTCATCATTCACTAGTTTTATTTTATTTTTCTTGACGGGAAAACTTGTTAGTCAAATCATGAGTAACGAAAAAATTCGTCAACAAAAACTAAAATATTCAGTGATTAAAGAGAAATTTACATGTATCACTAACTGTTAAGAAAATTTTACAATAATATAGTTACATGGAGATATTTTCATTTTTAAGATCTCGATCTTTCCTTTACTTTTATACAAAGTTTTCTGCAACTTCCGACAAGCTATGTTGTTGTGGCACCTTGAAGCTTCATCGACATATTCGTAATGAGAAGCAATTGACATCTATGGCTTCATCTTCTCCAATGGTGGCAACGATGTTCTCTAGTGCTTATCCACAATTCATATCAAAACCCATATAGGAAAAGAATAAGAAGAAGGTAGTATTCATTTATGCAACTCGGGACAACCAAACATGCAATGCACGTCGGGCTGTTACCTAGTACTATAATATGTTGTAGTGTTGGTTAGAACATAACATATAATTTTTTTTATTTTTAATTTTAATTATACATGTGGCACTAACGTAATATATGTCAAATCAATAATTTATTAGCCACATAGTACTAAAACTAATAGAATTTTTACATTTAATTAATGTGTCTAGTTTGGGTAATTTCTATTAGGCCAAAAAAAGTTATTTATAATTTATATATATATATATTACAATTTGACAAGTGATAATAATTTGGAAGAGAAAATCCTACTTATTTATTTTGTTTATGGATGTTCAACGCATGGGAAGAAACTAACCAATCAACTCCAAATTGTAGTAGAACATAGCTGTTGAATGCAACTTTTCAGTTTATCATTGATATATATATATACAACATAGTGATTTAATATAGCAAGTCACCAACAGGTAAATATTTTTTCTAAACTAATTTCGAATTTAGTTTTTTTTTTGTCCTAATTAATTTTATTTCCAGCCAATAAGAGACCCTTGTTATATTTAGAAATTAACATGTATTTGAAAAATGAAAAGTTTAAAATATTAAATTTTCATAATAAATATACGTATTTCATCAAATAAGCCTTCCAAAATTTTGAAAAAATCAAAATTTATTTTTAGAAATATTAATTAACAACTATAAATATGAATGATTGATCAATAGTTAATATTAAAGTAATCAATCAGGACAGGACAGCAGTAACCAGCACCCATTCTATGAAACTTATAATGTAGCATAATGGAAAAACTTCACACTGAGACATATTACTATTTCAACTCTGAACACTTCAAACCATCTTAAAGCCGCTAGCTCCACCTCATTTGATGTAAGACCAACACCATTGCCCACGATGAACAAGTTCTTTATTAATTCACTAAAACTCCAATAAAAAAATATCAAATCAGAAAAAAATAATATATACTGAAGGAAAAATAATAAAAAGTTTACAAGGATTGCAATTGAGAATTAATACCTTATTTTCTGTTAGCTAGAAAACCTGCTCTTCACCTTAACTGCTTTGACAAAAAATGGTGTCATCCATGTAGAACCAATTTCACTTTATTTAAGAATTGGAAAAAGGCTAGTTTCCAAGAAATATTGAACAAAAAATAACCAGAAACTCCAGCGAAACCAATTCCAAATCCAGCTCCAAATCCCATTTGAAGCCATGGCATGTCAAACCATTCTTTATTACCACCATTAACAACACTGTCATTAATGTTAGTTGAATGATGTGAGTTACTTTCGGAGCATGAGTTTGGTAGAGGATTACCACAAAGTCCAATGTTTCCGATGAATGAAGAAGCATTAAAGGTTAGCAGTTGAGTGGTCGTAGGGATTCTTCCTGAGAATTTGTTATTTGACAAATCCAGGTTTTCCAAAAACGATAGCTTCTCGAAGCTTGTGGGAATTGTACCTGAAAGATTGTTGTTGGAGAAATCCAGTGCTTGTAGGTTGCTCATCTTACCAATCTCCCTTGGAATCGGTCCATATAAATGGTTCCTTGATAAGTTTAGTTGAACCAATTCAACCAGACTTGTCAGTTCTTCAGGTATTTGACCAGAGAGTTTATTGCTTGACAGATCGATGAGTTTCAATAACTGCAAAATTTTCTGAAACTGGTAATATTTTCCTTTCCACATAATTTTTGTTTGCGCTATTTCATTAAAATTATAGACCATTGTACCAGACCTCCTCTCGATAACAACCCAATGGGTAAACACCATCTTTTGAGTACTATTATCCATCATATGAGTAAAATTGTTTATGCACGAAGGAATATCTCCAGAGAGATCATTCATTGAAAGGTCTAAAATTTGAATGGAACGAATGTGGCATAAATTTGATGGTATACTTCCATAAAATTTATTTGATTTAAGGCCAAGGATGATCAAATTTCTAAGTCCTTCCCCCATCCATGTTGGTATTTCTCCTTCCAACGAATTCTCCTCCAAATCAAGAAACTGAAGATTTGCACAATTCTTCATTGACGAAGGTAAAGCTCCCGATAAGTTGTTGTGCCTCAGATTTAAATACTGAATTTTATTCAAAAAGCCCATTGAGCTTGGGATCCCTCCAGACAAATTGTTGTCGTTTAAGATGAGAAACTCCAAAGACTTCAAGTTCCCCCAACAATCAGGGATGCTTCCGAATAACAAGTTATTAGAAACATCAAGATGTTCTGTTTTGTCGGACACTGCTTGACAAACAAAATCTTTGATAGTAACAAAGTGATTATCAGAGAGATATAACTCGTGCACACTAGACAGATAGTGTGGGATTGAGCCATGAATTTGATTATCCTGTAGTTTTAGAACCATCAATTTGGAAGCATGGTTGGAAAACCAATCAGGAATAACATCATCAATTTCGGTGCGTGAAATATCAAGAATAGAAATATTTGTTTGGTTTCGAAGCCATCTGGGAAACTGAGGACCTAACTTGCAGGACATCAACTTAACGGAGAGTAGGTCGAAGGGTGGAACCCAAGCGGGATCGAATTTCACTGTTAACATGTTCCGAGATAAGTATAGTTCCTTTAGATTGGAAAGTTTACGGAAGTGAACTTCTGAGACAAGGCCAGAGAAATAGTTATCAGAGAAATCTAAATCCTCGAGATATTGGAGCTCACCAATACTTTCAGGTATAGTGCCATTGAACCTGTTATTATTGGCAAGCAATACTCTAAGGTCTGACAACACTGAAAGATTGGTCAGTATGGGTCCTTCAAGTTGGTTGTGAAAGATGCTTAAATATTGTAGACGGGTCGGAAATGTATTTGAATCATCAGGAAAAGAACCTCTCAGGTTGTTCTTACTCAGATCCATAATATACAATGAGTTTCTAGCACAGCCGTTGAGGCTTTTAAAAACATCATCGAGTGTTGTGTTGAACTTGTTGATTTCCAACCTTAGAAATTTAAGACTGCAGAGATTCCCCAACGATTTTGGTATTCCACCTTCGAATTCATTGGCCGACAAAGCAATTTTCTTGAGATATCTCATGTTTTCAAAAGAATTTGGAAGAGTTCCTTTAATGTGACTATCAGATAGTGAAAGATTAACGAGACTGGTGCTGATATTGAGCATCCAAGGAACTGTTGTGGGGTGTACGGAACTCTTCACAATGAAAAGATCTGTGAGAGAATTAGAGGATGAATTGGAATGCGAAAGAGATGAGATATCTACTTGTGGTAATACACAATTAGACAATGCCAAAAGTGATAGGGAGGAGGCTGTTTTAAATGATTGAAACCAATTTGTGGCTCTGGTAAAATCAGTATTTCCAAGTGCAAAGTATTGAAGAGAGTTGAGATGAGAAAGCCATTCAATACTATTACCAATCAACTGACCATAGCCAGGGGCATTGTAAAGATTGAGGTACTTTAACCTCGTCAGATTCCCAAGTTGGGAAGGAATGATTCCAACAAAGAGATTATATGAAAGGTCGAGATATGTGAGTCTAGACAAAGAGCCAATGAACTCGGGAATGTTAGTAAAATTATTGTTATAAAGATTGAGGTACTTTAACCTCGTCAGATTCCCAAGTTGGGAAGGAATGATTCCAGCAAAGAGATTATCTGAAAGGTCGAGATATGTGAGTCTAGACAAAGAGCCAATGAACTCGGGAATGTTAGTGAAATTATTGCTACTAAGATCCAAGTAGCTCAAATGTTGTAACTCAGCCAATGAAGAACTGATTTGACCACTCAATATTTGTTCATTATATTGAGCAGGAAGATCAAGAGCAATAATATGATGAGTTGAGTTATCACACCTGATTCCTCTCCAAGTGCAACAATCTCCGCCGGTGCTTGCCCAGGATGATAGAACGTTGTATTCGTCGACAAGGCCTTGCTTAAAGCCTACAAGGGCTTCTCTCTCCTTCTCTATGCATTGTCCATCAACACTGCTGCTCGTACTCCATACATGACACGTGGCTACGACAAACAAAAGAACGAAAACTCTGATCATCGTCATCATGTTAAGCAATTAATTGGTTTAGTGCAAATTTAACTGCCATATAAATATATATATATATACATATAAAATTTGGGGACCACACGATTGACGTCTCATTATCTTTGGACGACTAATTATTAGTCTTATTGAAAAGTAAACACCTTTATTGTGTGGCTAATCTGTTACGTACAATCTCTATCCAGAAACGTAGCAGTTACTCCATATATATATATGGAGTTTGATTGTGTTTGATGTTAGAGATAATTTAGATTTTACATTAATAAACATATATACATATATATTAAGTATTTGTTTGTGAATTAAACTGAAAATAAAATGATAATTATAAAATTCTAATATGAATTTATTAGGTATTTATAATCCTAATTTGAATAGTAGGGAAATACAAAATTTAAGCTATATTAAATTTGTTTAAAAATTTGTGGAATACAAATTTGAGTATTTTTTAATAGGCATTTAAACTCTAGTAATTAATAAATATATAAATATTTTTAACATATATATGTATACAAACATTTTTAAATAATTATCATAGTAAATATCTTAAAAAATAGCTTATTTTAATTTGTTTAATTGTTTGTTTATATAATTTTATCTCAGTTTAAGTCATGTTTACAATCTACCGTTAAATATAAGAATATTCAGTTAAAGTTAACGAAAAAAAATAAAAATTGTTAAAACAAAAAATTTCTGATATCTACACAAAATTTTTATATAGAAGAGATATTACTATCTCCATCAAAAGTGAATTGCAGACGCAATTAATCTGTGCATAAATTTATTGGATTGGATGTTAGATGGTAGATGGTATGTAGTATATTAAATTTAATTTGAAGATTGGCATTTTAAATTTATATTTTGATAATGTTACCTTAAAACACTTGTTCAAATAATATGACTCAAAACGTGTGGGGCGTCCTCCAAGCTCTTGTCACCTTCAAGCAGGGCCTTGTTGATCTAGCCTTCCAAGTCGATGATCTAACACACCTTCAAAAGCATGTCACATTTCACAAACACTCTAAAGCACGACATGCTCCATTCAGTTGGAGCCTTCTTCGAACTCTATTTTGATGTCTGTGTTTAGACTGAACAAGTCCCCCTTCTTCGAAAATTTTTGTTTGCTGTTGTGACACAACATGCCCATCTGTTTGGCCTAATTGAGTTTGGTATGCAGCTGGTGTGGCTCATTTGTCATGGAAGTTTGGGCCTCAGCTATCCCAATTGTTGGTATTAAATAAGAAAATTTCACAATACGCAGCGGAATGTATAGGGAATAGGATTTAAAAAAAAATCATTAATATCAGCCAAGATCATACATATATAGATATGGCTGCAGTCAAAGAAGGCAAGACCACAGACTTCTCTTTAACAGGACAAGGGTTCTTGAAATATAAAAGGTTGGGTATGCGTGCCGAATAACCATGAAATTAAGATGAATATTTTAGAAGATGCGTACACTGCCCCATACTTTGTTCACCCTCGATCTACCAAGAAGACTCATGACCTTAAGGCACTATATTGGTGGCATCCGGGAATGAAGAAAGATGTAGCAGAGTATGTGTCCAAATGTCTAATATGCTAGAAGTAAAGGCGGAACATCAGCAACCCACAAGCTTATTTGTAGCAACCCAACTATTCTAGACTTTGGACCATTAATGGCTACTATACTAATCTTAAGAAAACGTACATATGAAATAACCATAACTTTATTTAAAAACTGTAAAGTAAAGGTTAAATACATAAAAATTCATTTAGGATATGGGATCCCATTGTTTTGAAAACAAAACATAACTTAAATAAATTGGTTACAAAATTATTTGCGGAAAAATAATACATAGAAATCATAACTAAAAGACTTAAAAACTTCATCCTCGAATCGAACGCGCAATCCACCGATTCCATCCTGCCTCAATACACATCCTCATGCTGCCAAGAATCTTTCTGCCGCCATAACTATTTTCCTGCACATATAAACATAAAGGAATGAGCCTAATGCCCAGCAAGGAAAAACTACTAAACATATAAACATACACATAAAATCATATCATAACATATGCTAAAAACATATCATAACATATACTATATAAGACTATACTTATTATGGCCATTATGACATGTGATAAATCATCTACGTTCCCTGTCTAATATTTGAGGTAGATTAGATCACATGTAGTGTATGATAACCCATCTATGTCCCCTGTCTAATATTTGAGGTTGGGTAAATCATAACATAAAATATAAAAACATAAACTTATCGTTTAGATAGAATAATTAAGAATGTGGCATTCGTCACATGTATGTTTATTAAGGATAGGATTTTAGATGAATAAATTTATCAAGGATCTCGTATTACTCAGTCAAAGTGGTTTAAACAACTTCAAGTGTGCTTAAAATGTGCAAAACCGTGTTTAATATATCAACGTAAGCCGATATATCGCAGCTATAGGGGCTGATATATTGCCTATGTTGATACGGAAAATAAGTCGACTTTGCACGAGCGAAACCACAGAGCCTAGGGAATATGGGGCAGGTGATATATCGACTATAAGAGGCAATATATCGGCTCCACCTGCATATTTTGAAACTCCGTGGAATCCAAGCTAGTAACAACCGTCAACAACTTGGACTTACTCTAGAACGATTTTGACCAAGTTCTGGGCATCTGTTGAGCAGAAAACTCCATTTTTATTCATTTTAATGGGAGTTAGTTTCACTCCTTGAACTCTATAAATTGGAGCCTTCACTTAGCCATTTGCATCATCTTTCAAAAACTTTTCAGAGCCTCCAAGCTGCTAAATTCGTTCTAGAAAGAAACACTAGGGTTTTGGAGTTGGAAGCTTTCAAATCTAAGCTTTTATAAACACATGGAAAGTAAGCTGGAGTGTGATTTTGGTATTGAGGTGTAGATTAAAGTTCTAAGCTATCCAAGGTACTCTTAATCCTCAAGTTTAGTTCATTACGATTCCTCTTGTTCTTTTCTTTTACCTCAA
The DNA here is from genome assembly GCF_963169125.1 of Humulus lupulus. Lineage (NCBI taxonomy): Eukaryota > Viridiplantae > Streptophyta > Magnoliopsida > Rosales > Cannabaceae > Humulus > Humulus lupulus. Next base: position 8,377,824 of record NC_084798.1, read on the forward strand.
ATCCTAACTTGTTATAATGGCTTTTGGTTAGGTGTTTAATTTTTTTGAAAGTTAAGGTTTTTGGTAAGTTCTTGTCTTGACGGTTTAGATATTCTTTTCATCTTCTTTTCTTTAGGAAACATATGGTTGTACTGTTTGGTTTTAGGAGTTTCCAATCGTGTAGTTGTCTCCAATATACCCCAGTTTTGGTAAGGAAAATAAGTTAGATTTTATGTATGTATGTATGTATGTATGTTGTTTTTATGTCTTTTAGTCGCTTGGGAAAAATGGTTGCTTAGATAGCAAATAAGCAAATCCCGAGATTTTTATCATTATCGTAGATTATAGTTGTGTCTAAACCTACATCTAAATAGTAGTAAGATGACTATAGATGGTTTATATCACATACTACGGTAATGAGTTAATGACCATTAATATTGTCATCCATTTTTATGTTTTATGTTTTAATAGTTTTTCCTTATCGGGCATTAGGCTCATCAATTCCTTTTTATTTAGATAGTGCAGGTAAATGAACATGGAAGGCGGGACAGATCCTAGGTGGCTTTGGCATGTGTATTGGGAGAGGACTAAAGGAATGGACCAATGGAATCGATTGAGAATGACATTGACATTTGAGTCTTACAACAAATTCTACTTTCAATGACTCCCTACAATGTCTTACACCATTGGTGTAAGACATTAAAAATTAGAAGGGATTTTAAATGGCTAATGGTGTAAGACATTGAAAGTGCATATTAATGGTTACAATTGGAAGACATTAAAAATAGTGGAAGACGTTGGAAATAGGCTGGTAGTGATAAGTGGAGCACATCCAACGTCTCCCACTGGGAGACGTGGGACACGTGGCACGTCTCCCAGTGGGAGACGTGCCACGTGTCCCACGTCTCCCAGTGGGAGACGTTGGATGTGCTCCACTTATAAAACAAACTCTACACAACCTTCTTCCTCATTCACGAACCCGAGAGCAAACCAGAGAGGAATTGGGCGATTTGGGGCTGCGTTTTTAGGGTTCTAAGGTAAGTTTTTTTTTATTTTCTTGATTTTTAGTTAATTATTTTGCAAATAAATCATAGGTTTTGCATTAGGATGAGTAATATACATGATTTTGTGTTAGTTTTATATTTTTATGCATTTTTTTATATACATTGTATGTTTTTGTGGTTTTTCAATGGAAGTTTTTAGGGATTTATGATTTTTTAGTTTTTTTTTTTAATTTAACCTATCACATTGTATATATTTCATTAGAGTATATATGTTCATGATTTTTTTAAATTTTTATCAATTTTTATTTCGAAATTTAGATATATTTTTTTATATTTGAATTTTTTTTTAAATTGTAACTATTTTGTTATATATATAGTTATGTTAAAATAAATTTATTAAATAGAAATATATTAAAATTTTTATGTTTTTGTTTATTATTAAGTTTTTAGGTTATGAAATTTTATATTGATTTTTTGTTGAGGTTATAATTAGCGGCACATTGTGATTTTTTTTATTTGTTTACTAATATCATTTACTATTATTAGATATTTAGTGATATTTGTTTAGTAATGTTTAACATATTAATTAATTTAATTTCATAGGTTGTGATTTTGTGGTGAGATTTTAGAGAGTATTTTGCATCAAAATTTCAATATCAATAACACATTTGAGGTAATTAAGTTTCTAAAATTACAATAATACGTTATATATTGCTAGATATTTAGTGATGTTTTATTTATTATTTATTAATTTAATTTTATTGGTTTGTGGATTTAATAGCGAATTTGATTACTAAGTGAAGTAACTTTGCTAGCTTTTGGATTAAAGATTGCAACAGGTACATATATATTCTCTTACTTCTACTTTTAATATTATTAAACAAATGTTAGAGGAGTTTGAATATCTTAAATATTCATCCATAGTGAAGTAGGTTCTGAGATTAAAATTGTGTGCTGCGGTGATAACGGAAGGTTGAGAACTTGTGTGTATTAGTGAAGTAGGTTCTGATAAATTTTACTGTGTGCTGCGGAGCTATAAGGAATAAACTTATTGTGTGTTGTTTGAATTGTTTGTTTTGCTATTCACATGCAGATGGTTAGGTCACTATTATAGGGGAAATGCTGCCCGATTTTATCTAGGATAATAAACAATTAGTTTTATATAGACATTCTATAAGGAAGAAACTTATTGTATGTTGTTTGAATTGTTTGTTTTGATATTCACATGCAGATGGTTAGGTCACTATTATAGGGGAAATGCTGCCCGATTTTATCTAGGATAATAAAAAATTAGTTTTATATAGACATACAACTTTATCACGTGCTTATTTAGTGTTGTTTCTTTTCTTTTCCATAGACATAGGAGAATATATGGATAAACAGTGGATGTCAGCGAATAGGTTATCTGCGGAATTTAGGAACGGGGTTGATTTGTTCTTAAGGTTTTGTTCAGAAAATGTGAAAGACCCAAATTTTACTTATTGTCCATGTCTTAAGTGTGGAAATGTTAAAAAGATGGATCTTAAAAAGATTAAAGAACACTTATATTTCAATGGGATCGACAAGAGTTACACAATTTGGTATTACCATGGGGAGATAGCTCCGATTGCTCCAACTCTGCCAAGTAGACCAAAAGGAGTGAGGAGGAATATAGTGGAGGAGAACTGGGATCCATTAGATGAAATGATTGACGACGCACATTATGGATCAGGAGTAGACCCAAATAAGTTTGAGACACTCCTTAATGATGCCGAGAAACCAATTTACCCTGGTTGTACAAGATTTACAAAATTATCTGCGCTTCTTAGGTTGTACAATCTAAAAGCTAAACATGGCTGGAGTGATAAAAGCATTACTGAGTTATTTGGTTTCTTGAAAGAGTTATTGCCTGAAGTTAATGAAATTCCAATTTCATTTTATGAGGCAAAGAAGACATTATGCTCATTAGGCATGCAGTACGAAAAAATTCATGCATGTCCTAATGATTGCATATTGTATCGAAATAGTTTTGCAGACGCAAAATCGTGTCCTACTTGTGGTGAGTCACGATGGCAAATGAAAAGAAATGGTGACGATGTCAAGGAAGGAGTACCTGCCAAAGTTTTGTGGTACCTTCCGCCAATTCCTCGTTTCATCCAATTGTTTAGAAATGCCGAACATGCTAAAAGTTTGTCGTGGCATGCTAATGAAAGAATAAAGGATGGTAAATTAAGACATCCAGCTGACACCCTTGCTTGGAAGAGAGTTGATTTGAAGTGGCCTTCTTTTGGAAATGAATCTCGTAATATTCGTCTAGGTCTTTCGACTGATGGGTTTAATCCACACGCATCCCTTAGCAGTAAGTATAGTTGTTGGCCTGTTATGCTTGTTATTTACAATCTACCCCCATGGTTGTGTATGAAGAGAAAGTTTACGATTTTGACCTTGTTGATATCAGGACCTAAACAACCTGGTAATGATATTGACGTCTATCTAGCTCCTCTTATAGATGACTTGAAAACTTTGTGGGATGAAGGGGTTAAGGTTTATGATGCATATAGGCAGGAAGAATTTAATCTTAGAGCGGTCTTATTGTGGACAATTAATGACTTTCCTGCTTATGGAAATTTATCTGGGTTTAGTGTGAAAGGATATAAAGCTTGCCCCGTTTGTCAAGAAAAAACATGTTCTGAATACTTGAAACACTCTCGGAAAATATGTTATATGGGACATAGGAAGTTCTTGCCTAATACGCATAAACTTCGGACTTGGAAGAAGGCATTCAATGGTAAACAAGAGTTTGAAGAGGCTCCTGAGCCATTGAATGGGATCCAAGTACTTGAGAAGATGTCTAAAATTGTGTTCAAGTTAGGGAAGCCCAAAGTTCGTACACCTACAAAGATGAAACGTAGTCGCAAGGCCAAGGTTGTGGAAGGGCCAAAAGGGTGTTATAAAAAGAAATCTGTTTTCTTTGAACTTGAATATTGGCCTTTCTTACTTATACGTCATAATTTAGATGTTATGCACATAGAGAAAAATGTATGTGATAGTTTGATTGGCACTTTGTTGAATATTCCTGGGAAAACTAAGGATGGAATTAAGGCTAGACAAGACTTGGTTGCAATGGGTATAAGGGATGAATTGACTCCAAAACCAGATAAGAGACGAACATATTTACCTCCTGCAGCTTACACTCTTACTAAAGAGGAAAGAATGGAAATTTGCAGATGTTTGTTTAATATAAAAGTTCCAGACGGATATTCCTCAAATATAAGGTCATTGGTAGACATGAAAAGTTGTATTCTGACTAGCATGAAATCTCACGATTGTCATATTCTAATGCAACATTTGCTACCAGTGGCCATTCGATCTGTGTTGCCTAGGAGAGTTCGAGATGTAATCACAAGGTTATGCTTGTTTTTCAAGTCACTGTGTTGTAAGGTGATTGATCCGCTAAAGTTACCTAAGTTAACAGATGAAATTGTTGAGGTATTGTGTGAGTTGGAGAAATATTTCCCGCCGGCATTTTTTGATATAATGATCCATTTGACAGTTCACTTGGTTAGAGAACTAAGATATTGTGGCCCAGTTTATTTAAGATGGATGTATCCATTTGAGCGATATATGAAGATTCTTAAGGGGTATGTTAGGAATAGAAGTCGGCCGGAAGGATGCATCGTCGAATGTTATATTGCAGAAGAGGCAGTTGAATTTTGTTCTGAATACATGACTGGTGTACATAAAATTGGGTTAAATGATGTTGAAAATGTTGAGATTCAGAGTCGTCGTGGTAGCGTTGTATGCACAGTAAGTCGAGATCTTCTAGATGAAGCGCATCGTCTTGTGTTGCAGAATATAAATGAAATTCAACCTTATATCGAGTGAGTTATACTCATATAATACATTAAGTTTAAGATTGGACATACTTCAGTTTGCTCGAAAGGAGAAGATTGGACAAGCAGTACTCGTCAGCTACATGAGGTACATATCTGACAAATAAGTTTGTTCATTTAATTTTCTAATTTGATTTATTCATTCATATAACAATTTTTCATATTTTTGTATTAGGTTCATTTACAGATATGTGGTACAACAAGGTCGCCAAAATAAGTTTTTATTTGTCAATCCTAATATCGTCGCCACTCAAGGGAGTTCATTCGACGATCGTGTTCAGAATCTGTTCAGACGTTGCAATGACGTAAAATCAAAAGAACAAGTTATGCTTGTCCCTTGGAACCATGGGTAAGTTTAAAAACTTGTCATTTTTCCGACCCATATCAATAATTTCTTTGTTTAACATTTGAGCTATAATTTTCATGTTTTTCTTATACAGTGAACATTGGATGTTGCTTATTTTGGCACCATATGCATATCATGTTTATTGTTGTGATCCGGTGAATTCAGAGCTAAATAACCGTGAGGAGATTGTATCAGTGATCGTCAGCGCTTTCAATCTTTTTTTCTCTATGAATCTTCCTGATGTCGAGATCCCTGATACTCTACGCATTAAGCAACCTCAGGTAAGTAACTTTAGCAGAAATTTTTGAACATTTATAATAATTAAGTAGAATAATATGTATGCATTTTTTAAAAAGTTTCAATTTAATAATAAATTACTCATATTTTTAAATAATTAGTGTCCACACCAACCGGACAATGTGGCATGTGGATACTACTTAATGAGGATGTTGAAGGATTTGATTGAGCATGCGAGTCCTGGGCATTACTTGAGAACGGTATTATTAATTAAAATTTACAAATTATTTTTGAAACTATAAATGTAATCAAATAATTAATTAATATATTTTACTTTATATTTCTTGCAGCTAACAAGCACATCATATACAGAGGCACAAATTGATGAGTTGCGACAAGAATGGGCAACATATATGTTGCCGATAATCCAAAGTTACCGACCTCGTTGATAGGTTTTTTTTTTTAATTTTTTAACTCTTTCTTCATACACAATGCAATATTTGTTCATTTTGAATATTTCTAACAAATATTGTATTTCTTGTATATATCTAACAAATATATTTTTTTCTTCCAATTTGATTGATTATTAAATTAATTTAAATTTAGATTAAAATAATTTAAATTTAAATTAATATTATTTCAATTTAATTAATTATTAAATTAATTTAATAATATTAAATTAATAATATTAATTATTAAATTAATTAATAATTAATATTAATTAAATAATTAATTAATTATTAAATTAATTTAATAATATTAAATTAATTAATATTAATTATTCAATTTAAATTAATAATATTAATTATAAATTTATTTAATTTATTTTTTTTAAATGTGGGAGACTTTCAATGTTTCCCATTAGGAGAGGTGGGAGACTTTCAATGTCTCCCAATGGGAGAGGTGGGAGACTTCCCACGTCTCCCAATGGGAGAGGTGGAAAGTCAACATTTGACTTTCCACCTCTCCCATTGGGAGACGTGGGAAATCACTCACCTCTCCCAATGGGAGACGTGGGATGTCTCCTAGGGACTTCCCACGTCTCCCCTTGGGAGAGGTGAGTGACTTCCCACGTCTCCCAATGGGAGAGGTGGAAAGTCAACGTTTGACTTTCCACCTCTCCCATTGGGAGACGTGGGAAGTGAGGCACGTCTCCCAACGGGAGACGTGGGATATATACCTACAATGACCCTAGCAACAACGTCTCACTAAGTGGGAGACATTGTAGACTTCCAATGTCTCCCAATTAAAGTCATAAAACATCTATTTTGTTGTAGTGCTTTTATTTATGTATTTATGATTTCCGCATTTAGCATTTGAACATTTATAATAAATGTTTAATTTTCTTTATGATTTTATGTATAAACAATGAGATCCCATATTTTGGATTTTCTATAATAAAGTTCTATTATTTTATGTATATATCCAAAATATAGTAGTATGTCTTAGTAGTTTTTAAAGGTCCGAGGTCTTTAAGTTAGTCGGGTCTTTATAGATAGTGTATATTTTGTGCCAAATTTGGCCCAAAATATATGTCAATTCTATATTTGGCCAACTTTTTATATTTGTACTCCAATGCATAAGGTGCAAACTTGTTAATAAAAAAAGTCAATACAGTGATTAATGTTTATTGAAAATATACAAAACAACTAATTTTTTATTAAAATATAAATTAAAAATAAAAAAAAAATTCAATTATTAAATCATGTTAATGAGTGACAAATGAGTAATTAAAAAAAGTGATATTTATTTTGTGCCATATTTGACCCATGCTATATTTTATGTTAAATTTGATGCATTTTTTAGCATGTGCTAAATTTAGTTCAGATTTTAGACCTTCGAGTTCCATTTTATGATGATGGGCTAAAAAATGGCTATACACCACCTTTATAGCACTCCATTAGTCATGCTCTAAGTTAGTAGCATGACTAAAATCGTTGGGACAAGGTCATCTCCCTTTTATCTACATTTGGTAGTATTTATGGCCTACCACACAATACCTCACACAACACTAGGCCAAATGACAAACAAAAGTAACACATATATAAATTCGTTGTTGGCATATAAATTTGTTAAATAACTCATATATAAATTTAATTGGATAAAGAAATATTACTACATGGAAACATAATATTTAGTTTAATTAGGTGTGGCATCATAAATAAATGCTCGAAATTATAAAAATTAATAATTGACTATCTTCGTCGCCACTTTTGTTTGTCTTCTTTCTCACGGAATAGTTTATATATATAAACAAGACATTAAAATTAAGAAATTTCATAGAACTAGACTTTATAGTTTATGGAAAGTGATCATGTATGTTGTCGCTTTATAAAGTACACATCAAACGAAACAACACGTTATGACTATATTTGATTACTCTTAACTCTATTCAATTAATTCAAAGAAGAAATAAAATCTCTAAATTATAGTTGACTGTACATGGAAATGAATATGCATAAATTTTATTGGATTGAATGTTAGAGATGAAATATACTAAGATAAGATGAGAGTTTTTAAATTTTAAATTCTAATTAGATTATTGGATTAAATGAGAATTTATAATGTTTCGATTTATGAGGGCTAAGGTTTATTTTAAAATTATGTTTATATATATTTAATTACTATGACATATAATATTTTTTTTATATAATTTTTGTATATGGGTACGTGTACTACCAGAAAACTTGTTTCAAATAATACCGAAAAAGTATTATGAAATACATATCATAAAACACTTTGATGTCTTAAGGAAAGTAATGCCATCGTAAGTTGGAGTAGTTGAATAACACTTTTCAATTGTTATAGATAAGTGTTATTATAGTGCTTCCTTTTTGTTGTTTATATGATAGTTTGTACAACACTTTTTGCTATAGTGTCATACATATAATCCTATACAACACTTTTTTTCCTTGCAAACAACGTAACCAAAAAAAACATCATTGAAGCCAAACAAAATAGTATAAATAAAATATTATTAATTACTTGAATTTACAATAATAGGTTTAGTTTAGGCTTCCAAAATTAGGAAAATATTATCGTCACTGAATATGTGAAAAGTTAGGAAAATAATTTATTTGATTCCAAAGAAAACAATCTCATTATAACTACACATTCGAAAAACAATACTTCAATCATCACTGCTAATACAAAATTTGTCAAAACAACCTATGTATTATAAATACTAACCAAAACTCAAAGTTCAAATATGAACAAGAAAAAAAGCGATTGCATATGATCATATATATGATCTTGTTTAGAACCCAAAGTCCAAATTATTTCACCAATACAACTACTCATAATAATCTTTGTCCGCAACACTACATGATATATAAATTATAAATCTAGTTAACCATGCATAATATTCCATAATTTTTATAACTCTCTTATTTTGGAGAAAAAGGTTGTAGATGAGTTGAGTTGATACAGAGCTAGTTGAAATGACTCATACTTCCCGAATTGAAGTGCCCACAACAATTGATGGAGTTATCGAGATGAATTAACAACATCATTCATAAATAAATGTTCAAAATTATAAATGAATAGTACTTCACTGTCGTTGTCACCATTTTTTTCTCTTCCCCCATTTTGAAGTTGTTTGAATAGTTCTTATATATAAACAAGAAATTTCTTAGAAAGATACTTCAATATGGAAAGTGAACCACCACATATATATATATACTAGATACAAGCAACGTGAAATCACTACAACAAAATAAGGGTTTTATGACTTTATTTGAGATACATTGAAAGTCTACAATGTCTCCCAATTGGGAAGACGTTGTTGGTGGGATCATTGTGGGTATATGTCTCACGTCTCCCAATGGAAAAGGTGAGAGACTTCCCACGTCTCCTAGTAGGAGAGGTTGAAAGTCAAATGTTGACTTTCAACCTCTCCCATAGGGAGACGTGTCAAGTCACTCACCTCTCCCAATAGGAGACATTGAGAGTCCCTGGGAGACTTTCAATGTCTCCCATTAGGAGAGGTGAGTGACTTCCCACATCTCCCAGACTTTCAACCTCTCCCAATGAGAGACATTGAAAGTCTTCCAGATTTAAAAAAAATCTATTAAATAAATTTATAATTAATATTATTTTAATTTGATTTAATAATTATTTAAATTGAAATGATTTTAATTTTAATTGAAATGGTTTTAATTTAAATTTAAATTGATTTAATAATTAATTAAATTGAAATTATTTTAATATTAATTTTATAATTAATTAAATTGAAATCAATTTAATATTAATATAAATTAAAATTGCCATAATTAATAAAATAAAAATATGCAAGAAGTACAAAATATTTGTTAGACATATACAAGAAACACAATATTTGTTAGACATATTCAAAATTAACAAATATTGCATTGTGTATGAAGAAAGAGGTAAAAAATAGAAAAAAACCTATCAACGAGGTCGGTAACTTTGGATTATCGGCAACATATATGTCGCTCATTCTTGTCGCAACTCATCAACTTGTGCCTCTGTATACTACGTACTTGTTAGATGCAAAAAATAATTAGTAAAATATATACGGTTTCAAAAATAATTAGTAAATTTTAATTAATAAAATTGTTCTCAAGTAATGTCTATGAAAAAGAAAATAACCGACACTAAATATGCACGTGATAAAGTTGGATGTCTATATAAAACTAATTGTTTATTATCCTAGATAAAACCGAGCACCATTTCACCTATAATACTGACATAATCATCTGCATGTGAATAGCAAAATAAACAATTCAAACAACATACAATAAGTTTTTTCCTTATAGCACCGCAGCACACAACCAAATTTCTCAGAACCTACTTCACTAAAACACACAAGTTCTCAACATTCCATTATTACCGCAGCACATAATATTAATCTCAGAACTCACTTCACTATGGATGAATATTTAAGATATTCAAATTCTTCTAACATTTGTTTAATAATATTAAAATTAGAAGTAAGAGAATATATACTTCCCGGTCAATTGAAGTGCCCACAACAATTGATGGAGTTATCGAGATGAATTATCAACATCATTCATAAATATATGTTCAAAATTATAAATGAATAGTAGTTCATTGTCATTGTCACCATTTTTTTTCTCTTCCCCCATTTTGAAGTTGTTTGAATAGTTCTTATATATAAACAAGAAATTTCTTAGAAAGATACTTCAATATGGAAAGTGAACCACCACATATATATATATATACTAGATACAAGTATAAAACGTATGATTTTATTATTTTTAAATAATTATCCTTGTAAAATATCTCTAAAATATCATATTTTAATTTGTTTAATTGTATATTATTTAAAAATATTTATCATTGTAAAATATCTAAAATATATCCTATTTTAATTTATTTAATTATTTATTATTTTTAAATAATTATTATGGTAAAATATCTCAAAAATATCCTATTTTAATTTTTTTTAATTATTTAATTATAGGGGGTGTTTGTTTTGAGTAGTTGAGTTGCCTTAGAAAGTGTAGAGGGACTTAGGATGAAAGTAATATTAAACTCTTGTGTACAAAATGATTCACTTTACCCTTAAAATACATGCGGGGCTCACACAAATTATTAACTTTGCCCCCTTAAAATTTGAACCAAACATAGGAAGGGATTTAGATTCTCATTCCCACATTTACTTTACCCCATACCAAACAACCCCTTAAGTGTTTACAAATTACTGTTAAATATAAGAATATTATGTTAAATATAAAAATATTCTGTTAAAATTAACAATAAAAAAATAAATAATTGTTAAAACTAAAAATTTCTCTTATCTACACACTTATTATAATAGAAGAGATATATGTATATATATATATTGTCTCTCGCTTTATAAAGTAGACATCAAATACAAGTCATTCGTGTACTATATAAATATATATATAGGATAATTCTTTTATAGGGGCTTCACTTTAAGCTCGACCGGTGGGGCTCTCAGTGTTCTCGACCTTTCAACAGTTTTCGGTGATATTTTTTTTATGATCGTGTATATTGTAGCTATTTAGAGCATCAACACAATTTTCAGAAAAAATTCTGAATGGTTTACAGTACCGAAAACTACGTTCAAATATGTTGTTGCACGCGTGACTAATTTTTTTTATGCGCGTGGAAAACAACATGTTGGAACCTAGTTTTCGGTACTGTAAATTATTCAGAATTTTCTGAAAATTTGCAGGATGTTCTAAACAACTACAATATACACGGTTATAAAAAAATATCGTACCAAAAACTGTTCACGGGTCGAGAACAGTGAAGAGTCCCACCAATAGGGCTTAAAGTGAAGCCCCTATAAAAAATTTGTCAAATATATTTTAAGAAAAATTAATTCTAGACGCAAAGTCTTTGTTGAGACTTTATGTGTTGAATTATACTTTGTTTTGAGAGTTATAAATGCGAGACTTTGTTGGTCTAGATATCCACACATCGATTTTGATTATGTAAATTCGTTAAATAGTTCATATATATAAATTTAATTGGAGAATATAAGAATTATTGTTACATTTATAAATGAATAATTCACTATCGTCTTAGTCACTTTTCCTTGTCTTCTTTCCCATGGAATAGTCTGCTAGGTGAAAGACCCTTTAGTCACCCCACTTGTTGTTCTAATACTCTTGAAGTCATTAATTATAAATATCATAAATAAAAATGTTTTCTACAATCAATGTATGGGACAACTAGTATATAGACAACATAAATTATTGGTTTTACCGGTTTTTTTTCCATTAACTTTAACGGAATAGTCTTATATTTAATGGTAGATTATAAACATAATCCTTAAACTTAAAGAAAATTAAATAAATAACTAATTAAAAAATAAATAAAAGATGATATTTTTGAGATATTTTACAATGATAATTATTTAAAAGTAATAAAACCATATATTTTATAACTTAAATAAAATTTAATTACCAAATTCAAAAACTAGAACAAACATAAACTTAAACAAAAAAAAAATTAATTAATAAAATAGGATATTTTAAAGATATTTTATGATAATTTAAATAATTAAATCATATTTATTTTAAAATAATAAAGGCATATATATATCATTTTTTTAGCTTATAAATTTGTGTGATAGTTTATTTTTTATCAAGTGATTGAAACTCTTTTTTTCATAAAATTCATCAAAGAACATTGTGAGATACAGTACAAACTAAAAATAGTTGATGCATATATACTATTGTCTACACTATGAATTTTTCTATTCTTATTATATTTCTATTATTAATTTTTTTACAATATTATTGTATTTTACATATATATATGTCATGTAGCAATGTAAATATATATCTATGTCAACATTGTGTTTAGTTGTCATATATATAGAGATTATTGATATAAATATTTATATATATACTACAGAATTATAATTCATTCTATTATATATATATTTAAAAAAACAGTCAACTAGTTTTTATTAAAATTATAGACATTGTTTACAACTTTAAAACTAAGCAAACGTGAAGTTTAAGTTTAATTAAATTTTATTTAAGTTATAAAACGTATGATTTTATTATTTTAAATAATTATCATTGTAAAATATTTTAAAAAATAGATTATTCTAATTTGTTTAATTGTTTATTTATTTAATTTTATCTAAGTTTAAGTTTTGTTTACAATCTATCATTAAATATAAGAATATTTTGTTAAAGTTAACAAAAAAAAATATTGTTAAAACTAAAAATTTATGTTATCTGCACACACTCTTTATATAGAAGAGATATATGACTATCTCGATCAAAAGTTAATTGAAGACGCAATTAATCTGTGCAGAAATTTTATTGGATTGGATGTTAGATGGTAGATGGTGGATGGTAAATTACACAAGAACTTAATTATAGAATAAAGAGTATTCTTCACTAGTTATTATTAAATTAATTTTGATAAAAAAAATTAGCTTAAAAAGTATTTTTTATCGATTAGTAGTATATTTTAATTTTTTTTGACACACTATATTTTGATATTATTAAAACTACATAAATATAATTAAATAGGTATTGTTTGTTTTTTATTGGAGTTGTTTGTTTTTTTTTTCAAAATTTGAAATTAAACATATACAAACAAGATCTTACAGTTAAGAAATTTCTTAGAAAGATACTTTAATTGATGGAAAATGATAGATACAGCACAGCTCACTATAATTATTTGTAAACTTGATTCTAGACTTACGCAAGTCTTTGCAATAATTTGAATGTATGGGATGCTTGCTAGAGATATATTAGATGATAATTTTCAAAATTTCATTATTTCTAACTATATTGAATTGGCAGTACAAGTGCGCCGGCAAAAATTACTTTCACCGGCGCAATTCGTGAATTGAGCTGGAAAAAATCAACCCCTTTCCCGGTGCAGTTTTGTGCTGGTAAAAGTGACTTTTGCCGGCACAATTCGGGAGTTGCGCCGGCAAAGGTATCGTGTTTAAAAAATGTCAGCACTTTTGCCGGCGCAACCCCGAATTGCACCGGCAAAAGTACCACCAGATTTTAAAATAAACATACAAACTTTTGCCGGCGCATTTCACCTAACCCGCCGGCAAAAGTCAAACGTGTTTTTTAAAGTCTACTTTTGCCGGCGCGTTTCATTGCGCCGGGAAAAGTCTAAAAATGCGCCGACAAAAGTCGTAATAATTAAAACGACACTGTTTTCTAGTAGGGTTTACTAAATACTTTTACCGGCGCATTTTTAGACTTTTGCCGGCGCAACGAAACGCGCCGGCGAAAGTCATAACGATATACCCAGCCGCGAGCCTCCTTCATCCCCATTTCAGTTCATTTTTTCTGAAACCACAAAGCTTCTCTTTCTCTCTCCTCTGTGATAATCTCTCCGACCACCGTGAGCCATAATCCCACCGTGGCTTCTCTCTCAAGGTTAGTGAAGCTTCTCTCTCAAAGTTAGTATTCGAAATTTTTTAACATTTTTGGATTTTTTTCTCTATATTTTGTTTTGTAATTGTATTTTTTTTGTTATTCTCTTCCTATATAAACAGGTGTGTTGTAGCTCTTGGTGAAACAAGTCTAAAAAGGTTAGTTTATATATATATATTTCGGTTTATATATATATTTATTTCGTTTTATATATATATTTATATATATCTGATTATATATATTAATTTATATTTATAAGTTGATATATATATGTATATATTTATATATCCGAATATATATATATATGCATATTGTATGGATATATGTTTATATATATGTGTAAATGTGTGTGTATATATGTTTATGTTTATGTATATGTGTAAATGTGTGTGTTGACGCTGTTTTTCGTCAACAGTGAAAGGAGAGCACGTAAACAATAACTGATAATGGCCAATTAAAATATGACAAGACAAACACACGATTTTTACGTGGTTCAGCAGTTAAATCTGCCTAGTCCACGAGTCTCTGTTATTAAACTCAGGATTATCTCTGAAAATTCTTAAGCGTGAATTCTTCAGAGTTTTCTCTCAAGGTTCAGAATTTCGGTCCTTTACAATGGTGCATGACCTCTCTATTTATAGAGAAGGTTGTAAAATGCTCTCCCACATATTTTGGGTAGTTACTCTTTTTGTGTAAATAAAATAAATGGCTTTAAATGCCTATAATCAGATATAAAAGGAAACGTCCCCTGAAGACCAGGGGGCGTATAACTAATCAAATAATATCCCACGATTCTAGGGGATTTACAGTAATAAATGTAGACTGCGTCTCTTGTGGATAACACTTGTAGAAACTCAAAGTTATTATCATATATCTCCGAGGCTTTATTCTCCCAGGTCTCACATCATCGTTCGAGCTAACGACATCTCCTGAGGTCACATGTCTTTCGAGATCGTATGCGCGTCAGGCTCGGAACCCCTGATCCGAGGTCATTCCTGAAGATAGATGCGTCTTGGAAGCTACCTTTCGAGATCGTAAATATTTCGAGGTCACAACAATTGAGGTCGTCTCAGCTTTGCAGGCTCCATATTTAATCCTGGAGCATACTTCAAACTGTTTGAGCTCATTCGCTGGGAATCCAGCTTTCGCGGTCACATTTAACATGGCTCGAAAACTGGGTACAACATCTTGCCCCCTCAAAAGTATTTGTTCGAATCCTAAGAGAAGGAAACTTTTGAACTACTTTCCTCGGGAACCATACCGTCATACACTTTTTGAAAATGGACACGCGTCAGCCAGGTCTTGCTCATTTTTGGTACTTGAGTACCTTGGAAACATGCCCACGATCATCCGTCTGCCACCTTTTCGGCGCCATCTTGTCATTGATCCCCATCCGTTGGATCTAGCAAGGATTTCATTCAACGCCCCAGATTAATCCCCCTTTTTCCATCTATATATACGAGACCCCACTCATCATCTTCTTTTTTTATTTTCGTTCACCAGAAGCAAGAAAAGAAGAAAAAATGAAACCAGAGACCTTCCTATAAAGCTTCTATCCTGTGCATGTTTTCTCAGCCAAAGAAACAAAGAAACCCTGGTTTGTTCGAGTCTGTGAGTTCTTATTTGCAACCTCTCCTTCATTCAACGATCTCTCTGCAATCGCCATTATTGTGTAAGTATGCAATCTTTGTTTTCCATTTTGTCAGTCTTTGTTCATGTTGTTCTTGCTGTGTCTTCGTATGTACTAGTTTACATTCTTAGCATAATACGATAGGAGATTTCTATCCGATAGTCTCTTATGCTTTTTAGATTTCCAACACAGAATTTACATCACTGGTTTATACCCAGTTTTGATGTTTGAGCAAGATTTCTGTTTCCTCAGTTTTAAAATTTTAAGAGACGTTTCTTGTACACCAAGATTTCGGGTAAAAAAATTTGGCTTTGGCCAATGCACGAAACCCAAGGCTGCCTTTTCTGGTTAACCGCCACTCTTTTTTCCCTTGATTTTCAGGATTTTCAAAAAATTATCCACTCTCATTCCTTTCTCGTGGAACGCACGTCCTGACTCTTTAATAAGGGTCTTAATATATAGCTTGTTTTGTTCCTAAACCTCGAGCTCGTCTTTTCGAGCTCGCAACTCTTGCATGCATGGCCCTCACCATTTTTTCTTTCTCGCTAGATGTCACAGAATTTGGAAAGACGGTGGGGGTCGTTGCTGGCAATCCCTTACGAGCCAAAAACCCTGAGCCCAGAATCGCTGTTCGCCCGGAATCAATGTCGGATAAGGGAGTACGATCTTGCGCGCGAGCAGGAGGATATTCGAGCTCATTACCGCCTCCAGATAGACGAGGTCATAGAGGGGAAGAGGAAAATTCTTCGGGAGGCCCTCTATCCGGAATCCAATTCAGGACCTAGGTCGATTCCCCTCGACCATGCACTAAAGGTCACTGTCGCATACCATCCAGGAGAGCTCCAATTTTCACTAATGGGGGAACCTTCTTCCTCACAACTGAGGAAAGAAATGTTCGAGGCCGAGCACTATTGGAGCTCGGTTACCGCGACTAGTCAGATAACTGACATCTTGGCCCTTCATGGCCTCAGCTTGTTAGGTTCTTTAAAGTGTCGTGCTCCGACTGATCACGAACGAAGCTGCTTCGCCCCTGGGGGCCGCGACGCCAAGGTGAAATACGCGGCATGGAGCCAGGAACACATGAGGGCGGGAGCACTGTTGCCCTTGAATTCTTTTTTCAAGGACTTCACAAATTTTTTTGGGTTGGCTCCGTTCCAACTTAACACCAATTCTTACAGGGTGCTGTCTGCCCTGAGGTCTCTATACCACGAGCTGACGTGGGAAGGACCTTCGCCTCAAGAGATTTTATATCTCTTCTGTTTGAAAAGCAACCCCTCCCGAGCTCGGGGAGGAGATGGCTTTTATTATCTTTCGAGCTATCCCAAAGAGAGGAAGGTCTTTGAAGATCTTCCCAATCATCCGCCTGATTTCAAAAAGGCCTTCTTCTGGGCAGACGGTCTGTCCCCGTCTCGACACTACTCGTTCAGGCGGATTCGTAAGTATTCCCATTATCTTTATCTTTGTGCTCGAGATTTTAGCTCTTAGATCTGTACGTAGTTGAAATGTATCTTGCTTTTCAGCCAATTTTCAGCGTCCCACTCCTGACGAGATAATGAAGGGACATAAGGAGACCCTGCTCCAACTCCCTCATGGTAGGAGGCCTCTCCTGTACCTTTTACATGAGGATAAGCTCCGAAAGGGCGGGCTTTTGGGGGAAGGCCAGTCTACCTCGGACTGGTCCAATAAAAAATATGAACGCTGGGAGCAGGTGCCGCTGCCCACAAGCGTCCTCCCTCCGAGGAGAGAGGTGAGGTCCCCACTTCCAGTTCGCACAAGGAGTCCGCCGTCGGGGAACGAGGCTAATGACGAAGCCTCGAGCTCAGACTCGGATGAAGGTAAAGCCCTCCATACTGCGAGAATGTGGTCCCCCACCTTACTAAGGCATAAGCCCAATAGGTTAGTCTCATGCCCTCAAGATAGATACCACTTCTACATATGGAGTTGGGTAGACGACTATGTCCATAGGTTTGATAGTGGGCTCGGGAAGTATGACACCATGTATACTTCGGATGAGATGTGGAATGGGATAGCTGTCCAATATGGGACCAACGATTATAGGGACCTTTCGAGGTTATCACCCACCTATAGGGAAGGTACTCCCCCTACTTCTTCACTTGGTTTTTTTTTATTATCATTATGTCTAACTCTGATTGGAACTGTGCAGGTGCCATGGACTCCGACCTCGACGCTGTGCTTTTTAGCGATGAGGGATCCGGAGCTCAGAAGAGTAAACGTCCGAGAATCCCGCGGAGGTCTGACCGACCAGCCAAGATCCCCAGGCGCCACGAGAAGACTCCGAAGGCCCAGACTACTGCGAGCACAACCGGGGAACCGATTGTCCAGGCTGACGCGTCTGGCTCAACCGTGTTCATCTCGCTTCCTCCGACCGATACTCAAATATAAGTCGGTCGACCCCCGAAGAAACCTTCTGTCTCCAAGGTTCAGCTGCCGACAGCCCGACCTCATATTGAGGAGTTCGTGCTTGATGGCAGTGCTGGCACCCAAGGGGCTGTGCTCAGCTCGGATGTCCTCTCTCGAGTGGGTCAAAGTTTTTCAGGCTTCGACGCCGACCATTGGGACCTTGTGCACAAGGCCTCGGACTGCAATACTCTTTATGATAAGAGTATCGAACTCACTGCCGCGGTAACCTTCGCAACTCTCCTTTAAATATTTGTATCTCAGCTCGCGATCTAATTCGTTCTTTGTATTTCAGGCCCTTGTCGTCTCAGCACAACTTAACTATAAGATGACCAACGAGGTGCACACGAGCATGTCTCTGGCCCAAAAGTCAAAGGATCTCGAGCTTAAGATGGTTGACGAACTCAAGGACTCGAAGTCTGAACTTGAAAAAATGAAGACCCGTCTTGAGGAGCTGGAGAAGACGAATGCCGAGCTTGAACAGGCAAAGACTCGTCTTGAGAAGGCCAATGCCAAGCTCGAAGAGGAGAAATCTGCTACCTTCGACATCATGGAGAGCGAGAAGGCCCGCCTCCTGGACGAGTTTAAGGAGCAGAAGGAGAAAGCGGTCGACCAAGCCATGTACAAACTTTGGGCTGATAATGCCGACCTCGATACCAGCTTCCTACGTCCTCTCGAGGCCAAATATGTTGAGCGGTGGAATGCCCCTCTTGAGGCAAGTGAAGCTGCTCGAG
Source organism: Humulus lupulus (assembly GCF_963169125.1). Classification (NCBI taxonomy): domain Eukaryota; kingdom Viridiplantae; phylum Streptophyta; class Magnoliopsida; order Rosales; family Cannabaceae; genus Humulus; species Humulus lupulus. The sequence continues at coordinate 8,396,920 of NC_084798.1, forward strand.
AGGCTGCTCAGAAGGATAGTCATGCTATTCATCTTGGGGGGTCCATTGCTACTGATGCTGAGAAGGCCAAGGAGACTCCTCTTCCTTAAATCTGATCTCGGGGAAATCACTTATTGGGGCTGCGTCCCCTTATTTTTTTAACTATTTTAATTTATGCCCATGGGGCTGATACAATTTCTTTTAACATTGACTTTCATATGCTTTACATTTCTTGGCTCGAAATATTTTGCACATTCTATATGGATGAATCATTTATGTTTATTTATTCATACAAACATATTGTGGATTTAGGCTCGAAACTCGATGCATTCATGCATAGTTTGTTCAAATTATCCGCTCCCGACCTCGTTATTCATCAAAGTCGGATGTTACTTTAACCATGAACTCGAAAGTACTTATATGATATGTAACGTGAATGGTTTGGTTATATCTTTTTTTGCTTAGTTACTTTTCCTCGTCCTTGGTCTTTGCTCCAAGGTTAAGAGTTCGAAACTATATTTCTTTAAGATATTCCAGCCTTGATCTCGACTTATCTCGAAGTAGGTTTAGGTTCCTACTTATCGTTGATTAGTTTTTTGGCTGGTTTGTTCCAAACCTGTTAAGTTTGCACATTTGGTTAACTCCAAACGTTTCCTGCTTTTGATAATTCGGTTATGTCCGAACTATCTAAGCTCGCGTATTTGGTTACATCCAAATACTTCATATTTTTAATAGTTCGGTCATGTCCGAACTATCTAAGCTCGCGCATCTGGTTATATCCAAATACTTCATATGGTTGATAATTCGGTTATGTCCGAACTATCTAAGCTCGCGTATCTGGTTACATCCAAATACTTCATATTTTTTATAATTCGGTTATGTCTGAACTATCTAAGCTCACGAATCTGGTTATATCCAAATACTTTGTATATCATTTATTTTTTAAGCTGATGGTATATATACTAATGATGCCCCCTTAATATCCTATGAGTGTGACCATAGGTTATTAAATTAAGAGAGATTGCAAAAATAAAAAATAAAAAGAGATAATATACTTAATGAAATAAATCTTCATTTGATGGAAATCAAAAAGCAAACAAACTAATACAAATAGAAACTCATGGTTATAGGCAACACTTTTCCTACACTACTGATAGTAAGGTCTTAGGTGTTCGCCATTCCATGCTCGTGGTACTAGGCTCCCGTCCAATCTCGCAAGTTTGTACACACCAGGACGGATGATTGACTCTATCTGGTACGGTCCTTCCCAGTTCGGCCCGAGCACTCCAGCTGCTGGATCTCGGGTTGCCAAGAATACACGTCTCAACACCAGATCTCCCATTCCGAACTTTCGATCTCGAACCCTCTTGTTGAAATATCTGGTAGTTCGTTGCTGGTAGGCAGCATTTCTCAGCTGAGCCTCTTCTATTTTTTCTTCAATCAAGTCTAGGGTTTCTTCGAGCTGAGTGTGGTTTGAACTTTGATCGTAAATCTGAGTTCGGATCGTTGGGATTTCCACCTCAATGGGCAACATTGCCTTGCAGCCGTATGCTAGAGAGAACGGGGTATGTCCTGTTGAGGTTCGAGCTATGGTCCTGTATCCCCAAAGGACTTGGGGCAATTCTTCAGGCCAACGTCCCTTCGACTCCTCCAACTTTTTCTTCAGATAACTTTTGAGAGTTTTATTTACAGCCTCGACCTGGCCATTCGCTTGAGGGTGGCCTACTGATGAAAAACTCTTTATTATGCCGTTCTTTTCACAAAAGTCGGTGAACAAGTCGCAATCGACCTGGGTTCCATTATCGGATACGATCTTCCTTGGTACCCCATACCGGTACACGATGTTTTTTACCACGAAATCAAAGATCTTTTTTGAAGTTATATTTGCCAATGGTTCAGCCTCCGTCCACTTTGTGAAGTAATCCACGGCGACCACAGCATATTTTACTCCGCCCTTACCAGTCGGGAGAGAGCCTATGAGGTCGATGCCCCATACCGCGAAGGGCCATGGGGAAGTCAACATGGTCAGTTCTGATGGTGGAGCTCGGGGTATCGTCGCGAATCTCTGGCATTTGTCGCATTTTTTCACGTATTCGAAAGAATCCGTTTTGATGGTTGGCCAGAAGTATCCTTGGGATATGATCTTTTTGGACAGGCTATGCCCCCCAGTGTGATCTCCGCAGAACCCTTCATGAATTTCTTCAATGATTTTCTTAGCTTCGGAAGGGGTTACGCACCTAAGTAATGGCATGGAATATCCCCTTCGGTATAGCTTTCCGTCCAAAATGGTGTAACGGGGAAGTTGATACATCAACTTTCGAGCCTGGTTCCAATCTTTTGGAAGAGTTCCAATTACGAGATAATCAACTATCGGGGTCATCCAGGTCGGCTCTATTTCGATCATACACACATCTTCCTCTTCTGGCTTGTTAATGCTAGGTGTTGATAGGTGTTCTATGGGTACAACATTCAGCTCTTCATTTTCGGCGGATGTGGCGAGTCGAGCTAAGGCATCTGCATTTGAGTTCAGTTCTCGGGGAACTTGTTCGATTGCATAAAACTCGAAATACTCCAATACGGATTTCTCCTTCTCCAGATAAGCTTCCATTCTAGTGCCACGAGCCTGGTATTCTCCTAGGATTTGATTAACCACGAGTTAGGAGTCACTATAGCAATGTATAACTTTAGCTTTGAGCTCCTTTGCTATACGAAGTCCCGAGAGTAAAACCTCGTATTCGGCCTCGTTATTCGATGCTTTAAAGCCAAATCTTAAAGCGGAGTGAAATCTACTTCCTGCGGGGGGTGATCAGAATAACCCCTGCCCCCGCTCCATTTTCATTTGACGAGCCGTCGACGTAAAGTTTCCACAGCTCGTGGGCTGTGGTTATTACCTCGTCGTCGGCTATACCAGTACATTGCACTATAAAGTTTGCCAATGCCTGTGCCTTTATGGTCGTTCTCGGGTGGTAGGTGATCTCGAACTGTGCGAGCTCAACAGCCCATTTAAGAAGTCGACCTGAAGCTTCGGGTTTAGACAAGACTTGCCTAAGTGGTTGATCAGTCTGCACATGGATGGGATGTGCCTGAAAGTAGGTGCAGAGCTTACCAGATGAATGAATTAGACTGAGCGCGAGTTTCTCCATCAATGGATATCTTGACTCTGCCCCCAGTAATCTTTTACTGATGTAGTAAACGGTTCTCTGCACGCTCTCTTCTTCTCGAACGAGCACTGCGCTTATGGCGTGTTCGGTAGTTGAAAGGTATAGGTATAGTATTTCTCCCGTTTCAGGTTTTGACAGGATGGGTGGTTCCGCAAGGTGCTTTTTGAGCTCCTGAAAGGCCAGCTCGCATTCCTCCGTCCATTCAAACTTCTTACCTCCTCTCAATAAGTTGAAAAATGGAAGACCACGATCTGTAGATTTCGAGATGAATCTACTTAGGGCTGCCATCCTGCCAGTCAGACTTTGGACGTCTTTATGCCTTCGAGGTGAGGGCATGTCAATCAGGGCCTTGATCTTGTTGGGGTTAGCCTCAATTCCACGAGAGTTTACAATAAAGCCCAGAAATTTTCCTGAAGATACCCCGAAAGTGCACTTCTGAGGATTTAGCTTCATGTTATACTTTCTGAGCACGCCAAAGCACTCTTCGAGGTCATCAACATGGTTCTTGTTGAGTTGAGACTTTACAAGCATGTCATCAACATAAACCTCCATGTTTTTCCCTATTTGCTCTGAAAACATCATGTTTACGAGCCGCTGGTATGTGGCTCCTGCATTCTTGAGCCCGAATGGCATGGCATTATAGCAGTATAGCCCTTTATCCGTGATGAAGCTCGTATGTTCTTGGTCGGGGGCATGCATGGGAATCTGGTTATATTCAGAATAGGCATCCATGAATGACATCAGGTCGTGCCCCACAGTGGCATCCACGAGCTGGTCAATCCTTAGTAACGGAAAACAGTCTTTTGGGCAAGCTTTGTTGAGCTCTGAGTAGTCAATACAGGTTCTCCACGTCCCATTGGGCTTTGGGACCAACACCGGATTGGCAACGCAATCAGGGTAAAAGGCATCCCTGATGAATTGGTTTGCCTTTAACCTGTCAACCTCCTCCTTTAGCGCCTTCTTTCTGTCTTCGTCCAGCTGTCTTCGCTTTTGTTGCTTTGGGGGAAAGCTTTTGTCTATGTTTAGAGCGTGGCTTGCTACATTCGGGCTTATCCCTACCATGTCTGAGTGTGACCACGTGAAGACATCCTGGTTTTTCTTCAAAAAACAAATTAATTGCTATTTTGCCTCGTCTTGGAGGTGTTTTCCGATCTTCACCTTCTTTGAGGGATCAGTTTCCTTGAGCTGAATTTCTTCGAGCTCCTCTAAAGGTTCGAGGTCAAATTTCTCCTCAATCCTCGGATCAATCTCCTCGTCAACTTCTAAAACCGTTCCGTCTTTGTTTTGTATGATAACGAGTGCTTGAGCGTTCGTTTGTTTCTTTCCCCTCAAGGAGATGCTATAGCATTCCCTCCCTGCCAACTGGTCTCCTTTTAATGTCCCGACTCCGCTAGGGGTCGGGAACTTAAGGGCCAGATGCCTTACTGATGAAACTACCCCCAGCCCGACCAGGGCGTGTCTCCCGAGCAGCACATTGTAGGCAGATGGGAAGTCTACTACCATGAACTCCATTATCTTGGTCACCGAGACTGGATAGTCTCCCAAGGTCACGGGGAGCTCAATGGATCCTATACAGGCAGTTCCTTCTCCTGAAAAGTCGTACAAAGTAGTTGCACATGCTTTTAGGTCGCGAAGGGAGAGTCCCATCTTCTCGAGGGTTGCTTTATAAAGGATGTTGACTGAGCTCCCATTATCTATGAGAACTCGGTGGACCCTTTTATTGGCCAACTGAAGAGTAATGACCAGCGGATCATGATGAGGGAACTGAACATGGGAGGCGTCTTCCTCGGTGAAGGTTATTGGTTGTGTTTCAATCCTCTGGCTTTTTGGTGCCCTAGGTTCGGGTTCATAAGGAGACCCGTCCCATGTCTTCGACTCGTAAACATATCTCTTTTGGGCATTCCTGCCCCCTCCTGCGAGATGAGGCCCTCCCGAGATGGTTATTACATCATCTCCATCTATCGGCGGGGGCCTGTCCTCTTCCCGAGCTCGGGAGTTATTGTTTTGTGTCATCGGAGGCGCGACTACTCTCTGGCTCACGGCCATCTGACCAGTACTCTGGTTTTTGACATATTGCCGAAAGTAACCTCTCGAGATCAACCCTTCGATCTTGTCTTTCAGTTGTCGACATTCATCGGTTGTATGCCCGGTGTCTCTGTGGAACCGGCAATATTTACTGGAATCCCTCTTGGATTTTTGATTTCTCATCGGGTCCGGACACCTAAAGGGGACCTGGTTTTCATTAGCCAGGTATATGTTCTCCCGAGACTCATTGAGCTCGGTGTATACTCTATACACGGAGAAATACCTCTCCCCTTTCTTCTTCTTTCCTCCCTCGGCTTCGGGGTTACTTCCTTCGTTCTTTTTCCTCTTGGAGGGGTTCTCCGTGGCAGGCTTTGGAGCTGCTGGGTCCACCGAGGTTGAGGCAGAGTTGATTTTTATCGTTGTAGTTTCGGACTGGGAAGTCGCTTTGAGCGTCGACCTCGCTTCCTCTACATTGACAAACCTCTGCGCTCGTCTGTTAAACTCGTTTATTGATCTTACCGGTTTCCCTTGCATGTCGTCCCAAAGGACACTTCCCGGTAATACACCAGCTCGGATAGCCATTAGGTGCCCACTGTCATCCACGTCCCGAGCTCGGGCGACTTCCAGATTAAATCTTGTTAGGTAACTTTTTAGTGTTTCGCCCGGCTGTTGTCGGACGTTAGTTAAGGTGGATGCCTCTGGTCTGACCCCCATCATTGGTCTGAACTGCTTCTTAAAGTCTTTAGACAACTGCTCCCAAGAAGTTATTGAGTGTCTTTTATATTTTTCGAACCAACTTTTGGCAGGTCCTACCAATGATGTTGGAAACAATATGCACCTGAGCTCGTAACCCACGTTACTGGCTCTCATGATAATGTTGAACGTGCTCAGGTGACTACACGGGTCGGTCTTTCCTTCAAACGTTGGGACGTGAGGAATCTGAAACCCTTGAGGAAATTGAGTGTTGGAAATATGGGGAGCAAACGGCTCGAGCTCCTCGTCAGAGTCCTCATATCGACCATTTCCTCGTTCATTCTTCAAAAGCCTAAAGGCTTTTTCAAGCTGATCGATTCTTTCTTGAACTGGGTCCGCAGAAGGTACTGTCTGGAATCGATTGTCATTGATCGTGATTCCAGGCTCGCGTCTCCGCAGGGGATCTCTACGCCTATTCAAGCGATCCCTCAGGTCCGGATTTGTTTTATCTCCATTATCCCGACTCTGATTCAGGTGATTTCGCAGGTCGGGATGATTCTTGCGGCTTCTAGTATTCTTACGACCTCGGTCATGCTTACTGACTGACCTGGTATCTCCGGAATCTTCACTGGTAAAACTCGTTGCTTGGTTATTTCGTGATGGATTCTTCCCACGTCGCCTCGTCTCCGTAGTGCGAGACCGAGACGTCTGACTTTTCTCAGATGGGGCACTTCTCCGCTCCTGGAAAGCCTCCCCGTTTCCTTGTCTTCCCCCCGTACGCCCTTCACCCTGATCTCGAACGGGTTGAGCGTCCCTGCGGGGGGGGCGAAGGATACCTTATGGGTGATGGAGGGAACCGAATAGGCGACGGTGGCTGCCACCCTTATCCTGGCCTAGAGGGTCCAGAATTTGCCCGAGATGGGTCGGTCGCGTTTGGTGCGCTCCCAGGTACCTGAGTCCGAGCCTCTGTAGGGGTTCGGTTATTCTCAGTTTCTGCAGGCACTCCCACAGGCGAGTTAGCCGGGGCCCGAGCCCGAGTACTCCTCTAGGGCCTAGGTGGAGCGGATGGCTCCGCTGGTGCCGGAGGTTGTGTCGGCCTCCTTGTGGCAGCATCTTTTCGTGGACGCCCACGAGGTCTTTGGGGAGGAACATGCACGTCCCTTGCAGGAGGGACTTGGTTTTCGCGCGGAGGTGGGGGCTGAGCCACCTGCGCCTCTGCGGCTATCCTTGCCAACTCCTCATTCCGTTTGTTGGCCTCTGCCAATAGCTATTTCAACTGTCGGTTTTCAAGTTCAACAATAGGAACGTACTGCTCAGGATTGTAGTACATATCCTCATCTTTTGGTGGAGGAGGTGGTCCCTGGGAATCAGAAGACCCACTTCTCTCTTCAACATCCGGGTTCTCCATTGGCTGTTTTCCAGGACGTCTTGGGTAATTTTCTTCAGGTGTGTTCTGATTGTTAGTGGCCATGATTTTTTCAGGGATGAATGCTTAAGGCTCTCAATGAAAGCACCAAACTGTTGACGTCGTTTTTCTTCAACAGTGAAAGGAGAGCACGTAAACAATAATTGATAATGGCCAATTAAAATATGACAACACAAACACACGATTTTTACGTGGTTCAGCAGTTAAATCTGCCTAGTCCACGAGTCTCTGTTATTAAACTCAAGATTATCTCTGAAAATTCTTAAGCGTGAATTCTTCAGAGTTTTCTCTCAAGGTTCAGAATTTCGGTCCTTTACAATGGTGCATGACCTCTCTATTTATAAAGAAGGTTGCAAAATATTCTCCCACATATTTTTGGTAGTTACTCTTTTTGTGTAAATAAAATAAATGGCTTTAAATGCTTATAATCAGATATAAAAGGAAACGTCCCCTGAAGACCAGGGGGCGTATAACTAATCAAATAATATCCCACGATTCTAGGGGATTTACAGTAATAAATGTAGACTGCGTCCCTTGTGGATAACACTTGTAGATACTCAAAGTTATTATCATATACCTCTGAGGCTTTCTCCATCAATGTCTTTCTTGATCGTATGCGCGTCAGGCTCGGAACCCCTGATCCGAGGTCATTCCTGAAGATAGATGCGTCTTGGAAGCTCCCTTTCGAGATCGTAAATATTTCGAGGTCACCACAATTGAGGTCGTCTCAGCTTTGCAGGCTCAATATTTAATCCTGGAGCATACTTCAAACTATACGAGCTCATTCGCTGCGAATCCAGCTTTCGCGGTCACATTTAACATGGCTCGAAATCTGGGTACAACAGTGTGTGTGTATATATGTTTATTTAATGTTAAATTTTTTTAGAAAATTGATTAATATAAATGTATGTGTGTGATATTTGGTATTATAATTATATTTTTCTGTTAAAAAACTAAATAAATATGTGTAGTGTTATACCCAGATTTCGAGCCATAGCAAATATGTCCTCGAAAGCTGAGTTCGCATTAAATGGTCTCGTGAGGGTTAGGGTATGCTCTACGATTGTAAATCGGAGCCTGCAAAGTATGATACAGACCTCGAATATGGTTACCTCGAAATGATCTCGATCTCGAAGGATAGCTCTGTGAGCCCCTCATCTTCAGGAATAACTTCGGAGCAGGGATCTCGAGCTCGATATGCTATCTCGAAAGCATGTCAGCTCGGGAAATGTCAGTGGCTCGCACAATGACGTGAAACCTTAGATGCTGAAGCCTTGGAGATACACTATGATTACCTTGAATATCTACAAGTATTGTAGATATGGGATATAATCCTCATTTATTGATGTAAATCCCCAAAAATCGTGGGATATTATTTAGTCAGTTATGCGTTTCCTGATCTTTGGGGAACGTTTCCTTTTATATCTGATTGTTGGCATTTAAAGCCATTTATTTTTATTCACAAAAGAGTAACTACCCAAAATATGTGGGATAGTATTCTGCATCCTTCTCTATAAATAGAGAAGTCATGCACCATTGTAGAGGACCGAAATTCTGATCCTTGAGAGAAAACTCTGGAGAATTCATGCTAAAGAATTGTTCAGAGATAATCTTGAGATTAATAACAGAGACTCGTGGACTAGGCAGATTTAACTGCTGAACCACGTAAAAACCGTGTGTCTGATTCGTTTGTTTGTTTTAGCTATTGTCTCTAATTGTTTACGTGCTCTCTTCTTTTATCTGTTGACGAAAAACGGCGTCAACAGTTTGGTGCTTTCATTGAGAGCCTCAAGCATCCATCCCAGAGAGATTCATGGCTGCAAACAATCAGAACACTCCTGAAGAAAATTACCCAAGGCGTCCTGGAAAACAACCGATGGAGAGCCCGGACGCTGAAGAAAGGAGTGGGTCCTCCGATTCCCGGGGACCACCTCCACAACCAAGGGATGAGGACATGTATTATAACCCTGAGCGTTATGTCCCTATTGTAGAATTGGAGAATCGGCAGCTGAAACAATTGCTGGCAGATGCCAACAAACGTAATGAGGAGTTGACTAGGATAGCCGCGGAGGCGCAGGTGGCTCAGCCCCCGCTTCCGCGCGAAGACCAAGTCCCTCCTCCAAGGGACGTGCACGTTCCTCCCCGGAGGCCCCGTGGGCGTCCACGAAAAAATGCTACCACAAGGAGGCCAGCGCAACCTCCAGCACCAACAGAGCCATCTGCTCCTTCTAGGCCTCAGAGGAGTACCCGAGCTCGGGTCCCACCTAATCCACCTGTGGAAGTGCCTGCAGGAACTGAGAACAACCGGGCTCCTGCCGAGGCTCGGACTCAGGTTCCTGGTAGTGCACCAAACGCAACTGGCCCATCTCGGGCAAATTCTGGACCCTCCAGGCCGAGGCAAGGACGGCAACCACCGTCACCTATACGGTTTCCTCCGTCTCCCATAAGATATCCTTCACCTCCCCGCAGGAACGCTCAATCTGATCGAGATCAGGATCAAGGGCGTACAGGGGAAAGACAAGAAAACAGGGAGACGTTCCAGGGGCGGAAAGGCGCGCCATCCGAGAGAAGTCAGACGTCCCGATCTCGCACTGCAGGGACAAGGCGACGTAGAAAGGATCCACCACGAAATGACCGATCGATGAGTTTCACTAGTGATGAGTCTGGAGAAACTAGGTCTGTCAGTAAACACGACCGGGGTCGTAAAAATACTGGAAATCACAAGAGCCATCCTGACCTGCGCAATCACCTGAATCAGAGCAGGGGAAAGGGAAATCAGACAAACCCGAATCTTAGGAATCATCTGAATGGGCGTAGAGATCCCTCACGGAGACGCGAGCCTGGGATCGCGATTAATGACTATCAATTCCAAACACCGCCTAAGGACGCAGTACAAGAAAGGATCGATCAGCTCGAAAAAGCCTTTAGGCTTTTGAAGAATGAGCGAGGGAACGGTCGATATGAGGACTCTGATGAGGAGCTCGAGCCATTTGCTCCCAATATTTCTAACACTCAGTTCCCCCAAGGGTTCCGGATTCCTCACGTCCCAGCGTTTGAAGGAAAAACCGACCCATGCAGCCATCTGAGTACATTCAACACTATCATGAGAGCTAGTAACGTGGGTTACGAGCTCAGATGTATGTTGTTTCCGACATCATTGGCCGGGCCTGCCAAGAGTTGGTTCGAGAAATAAAAGAGACATTCTATAACTTCGTGGGATAAATTGTCTAGAGACTTCAAAAAGCAGTTCCGAGCTATGATGGGAGTCAGACCCGAAGCATCCACTTTGACAACAACTGGGCGAAACACTAAAGAGCTACCTGACAAGATTTAATCTAGAGGTCGCCCGAGCTCGAGACGTGGATGACAGTGGGCATTTGATGGCCATTCGAGCTGGTGTTTTACCCGGGAGTGCCCTTTGGGATGACATGCAAGGGAAACCGGTGAGGTCGATAACCGAGTTTAACAGACGGGCGCAGAGATTTGTCAATGTAGAGGAGGCGAGGTCAACACTCAAGGCGACCTCGCAGACCGAAACTACAACGATAAACATTAACTCCGCCTCAACCTCGGTTGAACCAGCAGCTACACAGCCTACCTCGGAGAATCCCTCCAAGAGGAAAAAGAGCGAGGGAAATAATCCCGAGGTTGATGGAGGAAAGAAGAAAAAGGGAGAAAGGTATTTCTCCGTATATAAAGTGCACACCGAGCTCAACGAGTCTCGGGAAAACATATACCTGGCTAATGAAAACCAGGTCCCCTTCAGGCGTCCGGACCCTATGAGGAATCAAAAATCCAAGAGGGATTCCAGCAAATACTGTCGATTTCATAGGGACACCGGCCATACAACTGATGAGTGCCGACAGCTGAAGGACGAGATCGAAGGGTTGATCTCGAGAGGTTATTTCCGGCAGTACGTCAAAAACCAGAATACTGGACAGGCTACTGCTAGCCAGAGAGTAGCCGCGCTTCCGGCAGCACAGAATAATAACTCCCGATCTCTGGATGAGGACAGGCCTCCGCCGATAGATGGAGAGGACGTCATAACCATCTCGGGAGGTCCTCATCTCACAGGAGGGGGCAGAAATGCTCAAAAACGAAATGTGAATGAGCTGAAGACAGGGGACGGGTCTCCATATGAACCCGAACCAAGGGCACCAAAAAGCCAAAGGGTTGAGACTCAGCCTATAACCTTCACCGAGGAGGATGCCTCCCACGTCCAGTTCCCTCATCATGATCCACTCGTCATCACCCTACAGCTTGCCAACAAAAGAGTGCGCCGAGTTCTCATAGACAATGGGAGCTCAGTTAACATTCTTTATAAAGCAACCCTAGAAAAAATGGGACTCTCCCTTCGCGACCTGAAGGCTTGTGCAACCACTTTGTACGACTTTTCTGGAGAAGGAACCGCCTGTATGGGGTCCATTGAACTCCCTGTGACCTTGGGAGACTATCCAGTCTCGGTGACCAAGATGATGGAGTTCGTGGTAGTAGAGTTACCATCTGCCTACAATGTATTGCTCGGGAGACCCGCCCTGGTCGGGCTGGGGGCAGTTTCATCTGTAAGGCATCTAGCCCTTAAGTTCCCAACTCCAAGCGGGGTCGGAACATTGAAAGGAGATCAATTGGCAGGAAGGGAGTGCTACAACATTTCCTTAAGGGGAAAGAAACAAACAAGCGCGCAAGCACTTGTTGTCATACAGAATAAAGATGGGACAGTTTTAGAAATTGATGAGGAGATCGATCCAAGGATTGGAGAGAAGGTTGACCTCCAACCTTTGGAGGAGCTCGAAGAGGTTCAGCTCGATGAATCTGATCCCTCAAAAAAGGTGAAGGTCGGGAAACACCTCCAAGACGAATCAAAATAGCAATTAATTTGCTTTCTGAAGAAAAACCAGGATGTCTTCGCGTGGTCCCACTCTGACATGGTGGGAATAAGCCCTAATGTAGCGAGCCACGCATCGAATATAGACAAAAGCTTTCCCCCGAAGCAGCAAAAGCGAAGGCAGCTGGATGAAGACAGAAAGAAAGCACTAAAGGAGGAGGTGGACAGGCTGAAAGCAAATAATTTTATAAGGGACGCTTTTTACCCTGATTGGGTGGCCAATCCAGTGTTGGTCCCGAAACCCAATGGGACATGGAGGACGTGCATTGACTACTCGGACCTCAACAAGGCCTGCCCGAAAGACTGTTTTCCCCTGCCGAGAATTGATCAGCTCGTGGATGCCACGGCGGGGCATGGTCTGATGTCGTTCATGGATGCCTATTCTGGATATAACCAGATTCCCATGCATGCCCCCGAACAAGAGCATACGAGCTTCATTACAGATAAAGGGCTCTACTGCTACAATGTCATGCCATTCGGACTCAAGAATGCCGGAGCCACGTACCAGCGGCTCGTAAACATGATGTTCTCAGAGCAAATAGGGAACAACATGGAAGTTTATGTTGACGACATGCTTGTAAAGTCTCAACTTAACAAGAACCATGTTGATGACCTCGAAGAGTGCTTTGGCGTGCTCAAAAAGTACAACATGAAGTTGAATCCTCAGAAGTGCACTTTTGGGGTGTCTTCAGGAAAATTTCTGGGTTTCATTGTCAATTCTCGTGGGATCGAGGCTAATCCCGACAAGATAAAGGCCCTCATCGATATGCCTTCGCCTCGGAAGCATAAAGATGTTCAAAGCCTGACTGGCGGGATGGCAGCTCTGAGCAGGTTCATCTCGAAGTCAACAGACCGCGGTCTCCCATTCTTCAACTTATTGAAAGGAAGTAAGAAGTTCGAATGGACAGATGAGTGCGAGCTAGCCTTTCAGGAGCTCAAAAAGCACCTAGCCGAACCGCCCATCCTATCAAAGCCTGAGACGGGTGAAGTACTGTTCCTGTACCTCTCAACTACCGAACACGCGATAAGCGCGGTGCTCGTCCGAGAGGAAGAGAGAATACAGAAACCCGTCTACTATATCAGTAAAAGATTACTGGGGGCAGAGTCAAGGTATCCACTGATGGAGAAGCTCGCCCTCAGTCTGATCCACTCATCTCGAAAGCTCCGCCCTTACTTTCAGGCACATCCTATCCATGTATTAACAGATCAACCTCTAAGGCAAGTCTTGTCTAAACCAGAGGCGTCTGGTCGACTCCTAAAGTGGGCTGTTGAACTCAGACAATTCGAGATCACCTACCATCCGAGGACGACCATCAAGGCACAAGCGTTGGCGGATTTCATAATGGAGTGCACCGGCATCGCTGATGACGAGGTAACAACCACGGCCCACGAGCTGTGGAAACTTTACGTCGACGGGTCGTCAAATGAAAATGGAGCGGGGGCAGGAGTTATTCTGATCACTCCTACAGGGAGCAGATTTCACTCTGCTTTAAAATTCGGCTTTAAAGCATCTAATAATGAAGCTGAGTATGAAGCTTTACTTGCGGGACTACGAATAGCAAAGGAACTCAAGGCCAAAGCTATACATTGCTACAGCGAATCCCAGCTCGTAGTTAATCAAATCTTGGGAGAATACCAGGCTCGAGGCACAAAAATGGCAGCTTATCTGGAGAAGGCAAAATCCGCATTGGAGTTTTTCGAGTTTTATGCGATCGAACAGGTTCCCCGAGAACAAAACTCAAATGCAGATGCCTTAGCTCGGCTCGCCACTTCCACTGAAAATGAGGAGCTGAATGTTGTACCCGTAGAACACTTGTCAGCACCCAGCATTACTGAGTCAGACAAGGAAGATGTGTGCATGATCGAGACAGAACCGACCAAGATGACCCCGATCGTTGAATACCTCGAAAATGGAATTTTTCTGAAAGATCGAAGTCAGGCTCGGAAACTAATGTATCAACTTCCTCGTTACACCATCCTGGATGGAAGGCTATACAGAAGAGGGTATTCCATGCCATTGCTCAGATGTGTGACTCCCCCCGAGGCAAAGAAGATTATTAGAGAAGTTCATGAAGGGTTCTGCGGAGATCATACCGGGGGGCATAGCCTATCCAAGAAGATTATACGCCAAGGATATTTCTGGCCAACCATTAAAACGGATTCTTTCGAGTTCATGAAAAAGTGCGACAAGTGCCAGAGATTCGCCACGATACCCCGAGCTCCACCTTCCGAACTAACCATGTTGACGTCCCCATGGCCTTTTGCGGTATGGGGCATCGACCTCATAGGCTCACTCCCAACTGGCAAAGGAGGAGTAAAGTATGCTGTGGTCACGGTTGATTACTTCACAAAATGGACAGAGGCTGAACCACTAGCGACCATAACTTCAAAGAAGATCCTAGATTTCGTGGTAAAAAACATCGTATGCCGATATGGAGTGCCAAGAAAGATTGTGTCTGACAACGGAACCCAGTTTGGCTGCGACTTATTTACCAACTTTTGTAACAAGAACGGTATAATCAAGAGCTTTTCGTCAGTGGCTCACCCTCAGGCGAACGGTCAGGTCGAAGCCGTTAATAAAACTCTCAAGAGTTCCTTGAAGAAAAAGTTGGAAGAAGCAAAGGGACGATGGCCTGAGGAATTACCCCAAGTCCTTTGGGGATATAGAACTACAGCTCGGACATCAACTGGACATACCCCATTTTCTCTAGCATACGGCTGCGAGGCAATGTTGCCCATTGAGGTCGAAATTCCAACGATTCGAACTCAGATTTACGACCAAAGTTCCAATCATACTCAGCTCGAAGAAACCCTAGACTTGATCGAAGAAAAAAGGGAAGAGGCTCAGCTGAAAAATGCTGCTTACCAGCAACGGACCACGAGATATTTCAATAAGAGGGTTCGAGACCGAAAGTTCGGAGTGGGAGATCTGATTTTGAGACGAGTATTCTTAGCTACCCGAGATCCAACAGCTGGGGTGCTCGGGCCGAACTGGGAAGGACCATACCAGATAGAGTCAATCATCCGACCGGGCGTATACAAACTTGCGAGATTAGATGGGAGCCTCATACCACGAGCATGGAATGGCGAACACCTTAGACCATATTATCAATAGTGTAGGAAGTGTCGCCCGTAACCATGATTTTCTGTACTTAGTTTGTTTTCGAATTTCAAATAAAGGGTCTACTTTGTTTCACATGTAATTTATTTTTATTTTTGCAATCTCTCTTAATTTAATAACCTATGGTCACACTCATAGGATATTAAGGGGGCATCATTGGTATACATAGCTCCAGCTTAAAAATAAAAAAATAAAAAAACAAAAAAGTATTTGGATATAACCAAATACGCGAGCTTAGATAGTTCGGACTTAACCGAGCGAGCTTAGATAGTTCGGACTTAACCGAGTTATCAAAAACATTAAGTATTTGGAAATAACCAAGTACACGGGCTTAGATAGTTCGGACATTATCGAACTACCAAAAACCAAAAACGTTTGGAGTTAACCAGATGTGCAAGCATAATAGGTTTGGAACAAACCAGCCAAATTATCGATCAATGATAAATGGGAGCCTAAACCCATCACGAAATATGTCGAGATCGAGGCTGGAACATCTGAAAATAGTTTCGAACTCATAACCTCGGAGCTAAGATACTAAGGATGAGGAAAAGTGACTAAAAGATTAACCAAATCATTCATATTACATGCCATATAAGTACTTTTCAGTTCTTGGTTAAAGTAATGTACGACCTTGATAAATAACGAGGTTGGAAACAGATAATTCGAATAAACTATGCATGAATGCATCGAATTTCGAGCCTAAATCCAAACTATGTTTGTATGCATAAATAAACATAACCGGTCCATCAATTATAAAAATATGCAAAATATTTCGAGCCAAGAAATGTAAGCATATAAAAAAATAGTAACGGGAATTGTATCAGCCCCGTGGGCATAAGTTAAAATAATTACAGAAATAATGGGACGCAGCCCCGAAAACTGATCTCCCCGAAGTCAGATTCAAAGAAGAGGAGTCTCCTTGGTCTTCTCAGCATCAGTGGCACCGGACCCCTCAGGACGAATAGCATGACTATCCTTCTGAGCTCCCTCCGAAACGGGACTCGGAGCAGCTTTATCCTTCTCGAGCTGCTCAGCCTCTTCCTTCTCGAGCCGAGCATTCCATCGTTCGAGGAAGGACGCCTCGAGGGGACCCAAAAAACTGGTGTCCAGTTCTTCCTTATAGGCCCACATCCGGTACATGGCTGAATCGACCGCCATTTCCTTCTTTTCTTTGAACTCGGCAGTAAGGCGGGTTTTGATATCCTCCATGAGGTCGAGGGTGACGGCCTTGTCTTCCTCGAGCTTCTTATTGTTCTCCCGAAGCTGGATGTTATCTCTCTTTTGCTCCTCGAGCTCATTTTTTAGCTTCCCAAGCTCCTTGGCCATTTCCTCACGCTCCGTAACCACTGCCTCGAGCTTAATGTTCGCTGCCTTCAGGTCATCATTCGCTTTAAGGTGGAGGTCCCTCTCCTCTTGGGCGAGGGACCTGCTCGAATGGACCTCGTTGTTCAGCTCGTAATTGAGCTGGGCAGTGAAAGCAAGAGCCTGAAAAAAGGAAGAAACCATCATTAGCCTCGAGACAGTATGAATGTAAGCAAAGGGAATATAGGATACTCACCGCGGCAGTGTGCTCGATACTCTTCTCGAACAGGACAGTGCGGTCCCGAGTGCTAGTTAGACACTGCCACTGAGGAGCCTCAAAATTGCCGTAGCTCTGGCCGATCCGGGACATTACGTCCGAGATCAGCGTAGATCCGTGAGGACCGGCAGCATTATCCACCACATACGAATCCATATGGGTGGAAATGGTTAGCTTCTGAGCTCGGGAAGCAGAAGGTCTTTTGGCGAGCTGAGTAGAAGGCATTTGACCCGCCACAGGAGGATGGGATTCGACCACGGCAGCGACACCAGCCTGCGAGGCCGGCGCCACCACAGAAACGACGGCCTGCGAGGGTGGTATCGTCGTGGGGGCGTTAGTCTGGCCAGCCGACGCAGCAGCAGAGCTCGAAGCCGGCGGGGGAGGAGGAGGAGTTTTCCTAGATCTCTTGGAGCTTTTCCCAGGCTGACTGGTTTTCAGTCCCCTTGCCCTGGGGCGCTTGCTCCTCTTGGCACCCGCATTGTCGATGAGGGCGTCGAGGTCGGAGTCCATATTGCCTGCACAAGTCATCACAGTGAGTCAGTAAAAGAAATACAAGTTACTTCAACACTATATATAGAGTGGTGAAAGAAAAAACCTAACTAGAACTTTCCCCTGAGCTTGAGCTTGGGGACCATGAAATTCCCCCGTCTTCAGAAGAGGCGGGGGGAGGGCCTTCCCTATAAGTTGGTGATAACCTCGAAAGGTCCCTATAATCATTGGTCCCATACTGCACAGCTATCCCATTCCACATCTCGTCCGTGGTATACATAGTGTCGTATTTCCCGAGCCCACTATCAAACCTATGGACACAGTCATCTACCCAACTCCATATGTAGAAGTGGTATCTATCCTGTGGGCACGAGACTAGTCTATTGGGCCTGTGTTTTAATAAAGTGGGAGACTACATTCGCGAAGTAGGAAGGGTTTTACCTCCATCGGAGTCCGAACCCGAGCGAATTGGGAGAGATGCTTTCCTTTCCCTCCTCGGAGGAAGGATGCCTGTGGGTAGAGGCACTTCCTCCCAGCGTTCATATTTGTTACTGGACCAGTCAGAGGTTGACTGGCCCTGTCCTAACAACCCACAAGCTCGTAGCTTGTCCTCATGTAGCAGAAATGAGAGAGACCTCCTGCCATAAGGGAGTCGGAGCAGGCTCTCTCTGTGCTCCTTCATTGTCTCGTCAGGGGTGGGACGCTGAAAGTTAGCTGAAAGGCGAGATACACTTCAACTAAACATGGATTCAAGGGCTAAAGATTCGAGCTCAAAAATAGAAAGTAACGAGAATACTTACGAATCCGCCTAAACGAACGATGTCGAGACGAGAACAGACCGTCTGTCTAGAAAAAAGCCCTCTTGAAGTCAGGGGGATGGTTCGGAAGTTCTTCAAAGATTTTTGTCTCTTTGGGGTAGCTCGAAAGATAGTACAAACCATCTCCTCCCCGAGCTCGGGAGGGATTACTCTTCAAACAAAAGAGATATAAAATCTCTTGGGGTGAAGGTCCTATCCACCCCAGCTCGTGGAATAAGGACCTCAGGGCAGACAGCACCCTGTATGAGTTGGTGTTGAGTTGGAATGGAGCCAACCCAACGAAATCGGTGAAATCTCTGAAAAAGGACTTCAGGGGCAGCAAAGCTCCTGCCTTTAGGTGTTCCTGGCTCCAGGCCGCGTATTTCACACTGGAATCGCGGCCCCCAGGAGCGAAGCAGCTCCGTTCATGCCTTGTCGGAGCTCGACACTTCAGTGTGTCTAGCGAGCTAAGGCCATGAATGGCCAGGATGTCAGTTATCTGGTCGGAGGTGGTAACCGAGCTCTGGTAGAATTCGGCTTCAAACATCTCCCTCCTAGGCTGCGAAGACGAAGGCTCCGCCATTAGGGAAAACTGGAGTTCCCCCAGGTGGTATGCTACTGTGACTTTTAACGCAGGGTCGAGGGGAACTGGCCTAGGTCCTGGGTTAGGCTCCGGATAGATGGCTTCTCGAAGAACCCTTCTCTTCTTTTCGATGACCTCGTCAATCTGGCGGCGATAGTGGGCTCGAATGTCTTCTTGCTCGCGTGCGATCTCATACTCTTTAATCCGACGCTGGTTCCGAACAAAGATCGATTCCGGGCTCGTAAGGGATTGCTCGTAATGACCCCCACCGTCTTTCCAGATTCTGTGACATCTAACGAGAAAGAAAAAATGGTGAGGGCCATGCATGCAAGGATCACGAACTCGATAGGATGAGCTCGGACATCTAAGGGCAAGAAACTAAATATTAAGACCCTCGCTAAAGAGTCAGAGCGCGTATTCCACAGGGAAGAAAAAGAACGTGGATGATTTTTTGAAAATCCCGAAGTTCAAGGGAAAGAAAGGTGGCGGTTAGCCAGGAAAGGGTTTTTTCGGGTTTCGTGTAATTGTCAAGAATAAGGGTTTTTACCCGAAAACTTGGTGTACAAGAAACATAGCCTAAAATTTTCAAAACCCGGAAAGTTGAATCAAAACCCAGAAAGTTGAAACCACATTCAAACGTCGAATCTGGATATATACCAGAGACGAACTTCCAGAGTGAAAATCCAGAAAGCTTAAAAACCTATCGGTTCAAACCCTCCTATCGCATCATGCTAAGAGCGTAAACTAACATACACAGCAAGCACAGCATAAAAGGAACAACAAAAATGGCGTACTTACACAGTGATGGGGAGTGCAGCGAAATCGTCGAGTGGAGAAGAGGTTGCAGGAAAGAACTCACTGACTCGTACAAACCAGGATTCTTTTGTTTCTTCGGCCTAGAAAACATGCAATGAGCATAAACTGTGGTAAGAGGTTTAGGGAGTGTTTTTCTTTTTTCTGGTCTGTGATGAGCAAATGTGAAGAAGACGAAGAGGGGGTCTTGTATAAATAGGTGGGAAAACCGAATTAATCAGGAGCGTTGATTAAAATCCTCAACAGATCGAATGGAGGGGAGTCGATGATAAGATGGCGCCGAAAAGCTGTCAGACGAACGATCGTGGGCATGTTCCCAAGGTACTCAAGTACCTAAAGTGAGCAATACCCATCTGGCACGTGTCCGTTTTTAAGAGTGTGACGGTATGGTTCCCGAAAAGAGTAGTTCAAAAGTTTCCTTCTCTTAGGATTCGAACAAATACTTTTGAGGGGGCAAAATGTTATACCCAGATTTCAAGCCATAGCAAATATGACCTCGAAAGCTGAGTTCGCATTAAATGGTCTCGTGAGGGTTAGGGTATGCTCTACGATTGTAAATCGGAGCCTGCAAAGTATGATACAGACCTCGAATATGGTGACCTCGAAATGATCTCGATCTCGAAGGATAGCTCTGTGAGCCCCTCATCTTCAGGAATAACTTCGGAGCAGGGATCTCGAGCTCGATATGCTATCTCGAAAGCATGTCAGCTCGGGAAATGTCAGTGGCTCGCACAATGACGTGAAACCTTAGATGCTGAAGCCTTGGAGATACACTATGATTACCTTGAATATCTACAAGTATTGTAGATATGGGATATAATCCTCATTTATTGATGTAAATCCCCAAAAATCGTGGGATATTATTTAGTCAGTTATGCGTTTCCTGATCTTTGGGGAACGTTTCCTTTTATATCTGATTGTTGGCATTTAAAGCCATTTATTTTTATTCACAAAAGAGTAACTACCCAAAATATGTGGGATAGTATTCTGCATCCTTCTCTATAAATAGAGAAGTCATGCACCATTGTAGAGGACCGAAATTCTGATCCTTGAGAGAAAACTCTGGAGAATTCATGCTAAAGAATTGTTCAGAGATAATCTTGAGATTAATAACAGAGATTCGTGGACTAGGCAGATTTAACTGCTGAACCACGTAAAAACCGTGTGTCTGATTCGTTTGTTTGTTTTAGCTATTGTCTCTAATTGTTTACGTGCTCTCTTCTTTTATCTGTTGACGAAAAACGGCGTCAACATGTAGTTTTATAAAAATGAGATTAATAATGAAAAAGAAAATATGATTTTAGTATTTATTAAAAAAAATTTGATTTGAGTATGTATATTTTTTAATTTTAATGCTTAATATGTATATTAAAAAAGAGATTAGATTATGTATATTAAAAAAATTTATATTATATTTTTTATATTAAATATTATTTGTTTATAAATATTTATTAAATAAATTATTTTGATGTTACTGATATAAAATGATATAAAAAGATTTGATATATGTTATTAATCTTGGTTTATGTTGTGTATGTTACGAGAATGTTCTGTATATTGCTCTGGGAATATTTTGGTTATATATGTGTTTAATTTGTAGGTTTTTCAATTTTTGGGATAGTTTGAAATATAGTCGTTATGCTGCCCAAATTTTGTTGGAGTTTAATAATTAATTAAATAAAAATTTAAGTATAATTAAAAATTCATCAAAAAAATAATTTTTAACTATAATTTAAATAAAATAAAATCACCAATCATAATAATTAATAATTAATTTTAACATTAATATTAGATGTTTTGTAATTGAAAAAGTTAAAAATATAAATGATTTAATAAAATATAAATATAATAAAATTGTTATTGATTAAGTAAATAATCCAATACAAATTGAAGAATTTAATAAAAAATTACAAAATGAAATTAATGTATAATTAAATTAATTTTAAATTAAAAGTAATAAATAAGTAAATGTTAAAGTAGACCAGTCAGCGGACACGTGGCAGTACATGATTGGTCTACATTGTTATTATTCTTAAAATAATTTTTAATTTATTTTTTAATTTAACAAAAAAATAAAATTTACATTTTTAAAAAAAAAAATTCAAAAGTTTTTTCAACTTAAGATTAAGTATGAAAAATACATTTTTTTTTTAAATTTAATTTTATATTGTTAATATCCTCAAATTTTTTAATTTATTATTATTATTATTATTATTATTATTATTATTAAAATCTTCCTATTTATCATTTTGTCTACTTGTTTTCAATTAAAGATTAAGTAATTTTGTTTAAAATCTAAGCAATAATTTAAGATTAAATATTTTTTTTACTTAATCCTAAATAATTGATTAAAAGCAGCAAATTTGATTTTTTTTTTTTTTTTGTAAAAAATGAAAAAAAAATTATTTTTTGTTACCTTTAAATTGGAAAACAATAAATTGGATTTTTAAAAAAAAATAAAAAATATAAAATGATTTTTTTTATGAAAAATTATTTAAAATAATAATAATAATGTGTACCAATCATGTGGTGCTACGTGTCATTTAAGTGTTAGTAAGTTGTAAGTTTGAGTAATTTAGCCGCAAATATATCTATAAATAATTATTTTTGCCAGGGATAGGATATTATTATCAGTTAGTGATAATTAGGGAGACAAACAGTCATGAAATACTTTGACTATCATTTCCCTCATTTTAAGAAAATTATTAATATTTTCTTAATTATTTCGCTTAAAGATGGCGAGCGACAGGAGCTGGATGAGTGCGAGGAATCGTTGCTCTGTGGAGTATAGAAATGGTGTTAAGGAGTTCTTCGATATCGCCAAAAATCAGTTGAACGATCGGGGTTTGGTTCGCTGTCCGTGCAAGAAATGTGGGAATGTTAAGTTCCAGCCTATAAAAGTAATTTCGATGCATTTATTCAACAATGGCATCGTACAGTCTTACAAAGTGTGGCATTACCATGGAGAGGCGCTGCCGTCGCCACCAGCTGTGGTACGAGATCATGATAGAGATGAGATAGCTGATATCCTGGAGGATGTTTATGCTGAAGATGACGTTCCCGCTGGAAACTATAATGATCCTCCCCAAGATAATCCTCAACATCGCGACAAGTATGACAATTTATTTAAGGAGATGTCAAGTGAACTGTACCCGGGTTGCCGAAAGTATTCCGCGTTGAACTTCTTGGTAAGGCTGATGCATCTCAAAGTAATTAACAAGTGCAGCAATCATTACTTTGATGGTTTGCTGGAATTGTTAGTCGACGCTATGCTTGACGGAACAATTTTACCTAAGTCTAACTATGAGGCGAAGGCAAAGTTGCGGAGTATTGGATTGGGATATGAGTCCATCGATGCTTGCAAGCATGACTGTGCACTGTTTTGGAAGGAGAATGCGAATTTGGAATTTTGTCCGGTTTGTGGTGAGTGTCACTGGCAAGATAATCGTGGGAACGGGAAGAAAGTGGCCCATAAGGTCATGCGGTACTTTCTGTTGACGCCAAGATTGAAAAGGCTGTACAATTCCAGATATACTGCAGAGGATATGAGATGGCACTATTCTAAAAGGCCAAGGGAAGATGGTGTGATGAGGCACCCCGCTGACAGTAAGGCGTGGAAGCACCTTGATGAGTTGTACCCATCTTTCGCAGCCGAACCTCGAAATGTTAGGCTTGGGTTGGCTACAAATGGTTTCAATCCTTTTGGGAACATGAGCAACTCTTACATCATGTGGCCTGTGATACTTGTCTCATACAACTTGCCGCCATGGAAGTGCATGAAACCACAGTCATTAATGTTGTCTATTCTTATTCCAGGTCCTTCTTCACCTGGAAAAGATATCAATGTCTATATGAGACCTTTGGTTGACGAGTTGAAGGAGTTATGGATGAATGGTATTGATACACGAGATGCATACAATAGTACCTTGTTCAATATACGTGCAGCAATCTTGTGGACCATTAACGACTACCCAGCATATGCTATGATGTCTGGGTGGAGCACAAAAGGGTACAAGGCGTGTCCCACATGCAATGAAGAAACTCCCTCTGTAGGGATTAGAAGTAAAATTGCATACATTGGCCATAGGAGATTTCTTGATATGGATCATGAATGGAGGAGCAAACGAGCACTATTCGACGGTAACAAGGAACTCAGGCCACCACCGAAAGATTACTCCGGTGATGATGTGTTGAAGCAATTAGAGAATTTGCTGATTAGACATCCTGGGAAACACAAAGAATTTGGTGGTGTGAAACGCAAAAGGTCTCCGATTGAACTTAATTGGTTGAAGAAGAGCATATTTTTCAAGCTTGATTATTGGAAGGAGTTATTGTTGAGGCATAATTTGGACGTAATGCACATTGAGAAGAATGTTTGCGACAGTGTCTTGGGAA
The DNA here is from genome assembly GCF_963169125.1 of Humulus lupulus. NCBI lineage: Eukaryota > Viridiplantae > Streptophyta > Magnoliopsida > Rosales > Cannabaceae > Humulus > Humulus lupulus. The sequence goes on from NC_084798.1 coordinate 8,420,866, forward strand.
CTTTGTTGAACTTAGAGGGAAAATCTAAAGACACTGACAAGGCAAGACTTGATCTAGCAGACATGAAAATTAGGGAAAAACTCCACCTCCACAAAGAGGGAAACAAGTGGAAGAAACCGCACGCCAGTTACACCCTCAGTGTCTCAGAGCGTCGAGTTTTCTGTGAATTTGTGAAGTCAGTTGAATTCCCGGACGGTTTTTCTGCAAACCTTTCGAAGAATGTCAATGTCAATGATGGCAAGATAACTGGGCTGAAATCACACGATTGCCACGTGTTGTTTCAGCAGTTGTTGCCCGCCGCAATTAGGTCATTTTTGGTTCCTGAAGTTCGGAAGCCAATTATTGAGTTGTGCGGTTTTTTCAAAAAACTTTGTGCACAGACTTTGAATGTGAAAGACCTTGAGAAGATGGAGACAGACATTATCACCATTTTATGCAAGTTGGAAATGATATTTCCTCCAACATTTTTCGACATTATGGTGCATTTGGTTTTGCATCTTCCGAAAGAGGCAATTCATGGCGGTCCCGTGCACTTTAGGTGGATGTATCCCATTGAAAGTTCGATGGCAGTTTATAAACAGTATGTAAGAAATCGTGCACGTCCAGAAGGTTCAATCGCAGAAGCTTACGTGGTGAACAAGGCTTTAACCTTTTGCTCAATGTACCTGCGGGGAGTTGAGACTCGATTCAATCGACTTGAGAGGAATGACGATCGCGTTGAATCCCAACCAAATCGGGAATATTCTATTTATAATGCTGTTGGTCGTCCATTTGGTAAGAAATCAAGTATGCTCCTCAATCCGCAGTTAAAGCAAAAGGCTGAGTGGTATATCTTGAACAATTGTGCCGAAATTAAGGAGTACCTTAGGTGTGTTTTCTAGTATTTTTTCAATAATTATGTTTGGTTTATATACCGAGTAAATGCCAAAATCATAATTTTTTTGTTCATTTGTAGTGAGCATATGGATGAATTAAGAAGACGGGGGGGCTCGAATCTTGAAGTTCAACAAGAAACTGATTTTCCTCAGTGGTTCAAAGAAAGAGTATGTATATTAGTTAATTCTTTTCTGAAACCCCACTTAATCAATCCAAAACTAACTTTCAATGTTAATGTTGATAGGTGAACGGTTTGCATGAGTCAACACCTACTGAAGTGAATAATGAATTGTATGCTCTCGCAAACAAATCAAGCGGCACCGTGTATTCATATCCAGGGATGATAGTGAATGGTGTGAAATTTGTGACTCGTGGTCGTGATATGAAGCTTAAAACACAAAATTGCGGTGTAATGGTGTCAAGTGAGGAAGGAGTGAACTACTATGGAGTTCTGGAAGAAGTAATTGAATTGTCCTACTTGATGGGTTACAGTGTTGTCCTATTCAAGTGTAGATGGTTCAATACAAGTAGAATTAAAGTGGAATCCAATTTTACGAGGGTATATGTGAAAGAAGAATGTTATAAAGATGATCCTTTCGTTCTCGCATTTCAAGCGAAATTGGTGTATTATCTTCGAGATGTGAAAAATGGGGATGATTGGAGGCTCGTTAATGAATACATTCCGAGGAATGTATGGGATTTCTCAAATTTCGATGTTGATGATATTGAGACCACAAATGATATACCAATATTGCAAGAAGTTAATTCTTCTTCATTTCAGTTGTGGGTAGAACTTCCAATTTTTGATAATCTTCAGTATGATTGGGTTGATGTCAATGCCACTGAAGTGCACAACGTCGATGATTTGGTTGGCGAAGGTTCAGATGAATTTGTTGTCGATGATGAAGTTGAATTTGAAGACGACACGTTGGCCGAGTATGAAGACGATGAGGATGACGATAATGTTCTAGTCGATAGTGATAGTGATGTTCGTAATGATGTTGTAGTTAGTGATGATGAGGACAGTGATATGTAATTTAAACAAGTGTATGTAACTTTTGTTTATATGATAGTTTATACAACACTTTTTTTCCTTGCAAACAACGTAACTAAGAAAAACATCATTGAAGCCAAACAAAATAGTATAAATAAAATATTATTAATTACTTGAATTTACAATAATAGGTTTAGTTTAGGCTTCCAAAATTAGGAAAATATTATCGTCACTAAATATGTGAAAAGTTAGGAAAATAATTTATTTGATTCCAAAGAAAACAATCTCATTATAACTACACATTCGAAAAACAATACTTCAATCATCACTGCTAATACAAAATTTGTCAAAACAACCTATGTATTATAAATACTAACCAAAACTCAAAGTTCAAATATGAACAAGAAAAAAAAGCGATTGCATATCATCTTGTTTAGAACCCAAAGTCCAAATTATTTCACCAATACAACTACTCATAATAATCTTTCTCCGCAACACTACATGATATATAAATTATAAATCTAGTTAACCATGCATAATCATAATATTCCATTATTTTTATAACTCTCTTATTTTGGAGAAAAAGGTTGTAGATGAGTTGAGTTGATACAGAGCTAGTTGAAATGACTCATACTTCCCGAATTGAAGTGCCCACAACAATTGATAGAGTTATCGAGATGAATTATCAACATCATTCATAAATAAATGTTCAAAATTATAAATGAATAGTAGTCACTGTCGTTGTCACCATTTTTTTTTCTCTTCCCCCATTTTGAAGTTGTTTGAATAGTTCTTATATATAAACAAGAAATTTCTTAGAAAGATACTTCAATATAGAAAGTGAACCACCACATATATATATATATACTAGATACAAGCAACATGAAATCACTACAACAAAATAGAGGTTTTATGACTTTATTTGAGATTTATTGAAAGTCTACAATGTCTCTCAATTGGGAAGACGTTGTTGGTGGGGTCATTGTAGGTATATTTCTCACGTCTCCCAATGGAAAATGTGAGAGACTTCCCACGTCTCCTAGTGGGAGAGGTTGAAAGTCAAACGTTGACTTTCAACCTCTCCCATAGGGAGACGTGTAAAGTCACTCACATTTCCCAATGAGAGACATTTCCCAATGAGAGACATTGAAAGTCACTCACTTTCAATGTCTCCCATTGGGAAAGGTGAGTGACTTCCTACGTCTCCCAGACTTTCAACCTCTCCCAATGAGAGACATTGAAAGTCTTCCATATTTATAAAAAAGTCAATTAAATAAATTTATAATTAATATTATTTTAATTTGATTTAATAATTATTTAAATTGAAATGATTTTAATTTAAATTGATTTTAATTGAAATGGTTTTAATTTTAATTTAGTTTGATTTAATAATTAATTAATTTGAAATTATTTTAATATTAATTTAATAATTAATTAAATTGAAATCAATTTAATATTAATTCAAATTAAAATTGACATAATTAATAAAATAAAAATATGCAAGAAGTACACAATATTTGTTAGACATATACAAGAAACACAATATTTGTTAGACATATACAAGAAATACAATATTTGTTAGATATATTCAAAATTAACAAATATTGCATTATGTATGAAGAAAGAGGTAAAAATAGAAAAAAAACCTATCAACGAGGTCGGTAACTTTGGATTATCGGCAACATATATGTCACCCATTCTTGTCGCAACTCATTAACTTGTGCCTCTGTATATGACGTACTTGTTAGATGCAAAAAATATAAAGTAAAATATATTAATTAATTATTTGATTACATTTATATATATGGTTTCAAAAATAATTTGTAAATTTTAATTAATAATATTGTTCTCAAGTAATGTCTACGAAAAAAAAATAAACGACACTAAATAAGCACGTGATAAAGTTGGATGTCTATATAAAACTAATTGTTTATTATCCTAGATAAAACCGGGCACCATTTCTCCTATAATACTGACCTAACCATCTGCATGTCTATAGCAAAATAAACAATTCAAACAACATACAATAAGTTTTTTCCTTGTAGCTTCGCATCACACAACCAAATTTCTCAGAACCTACTCCACTAAAACACACAAGTTCTCAACATTCCGTTATTATCGCAGCACATAATATTAATCTCAGAACCTACTTCACTATGGATGAATATTTAAGATGTTCAAATTCCTCTAACATTTGTTAAATAATATTAAAATTAGAAGTAAGAGAATATATACTTCCCGATCAATTGAAGTGCCCACAACAATTGATAGAGTTATCGAGATGAATTATCAACATCATTCATAAATAAATGTTCAAAATTATAAATGAATAGTAGTTCACTGTCATTTTCACCATTTTTTTTTCTCTTCCCCCATTTTGAAGTTGTTTGAATAGTTCTTATATATAAACGATAAATTTCTTAGAAAGATACTTCAATATGGAAAGTGAACCACCACATATATATATACTAGATACAAGTAATATATATATTTTGCACAAGCAACGTGCAATATATATATACTAGATACAAGCAATGTGCAATATGCACGTTTTTTTTTCTTTTTCATACATGATATATAAATTATAAATCTAGTTAACCATGCATAATATTCCATTATTTTTATATCTCTCTTATTTTGGAGAAAAAGGTTGTAGATGAGTTGAGTTGATATAGAGCTAGTTGATGGAGTGCCCACATCAATTGATGGAGTTGTTGAGATGAATTATCAACATCATTCATAAATAAATGTTCAAAATTATAAATGAATAGTAGTGCACTGTCATTGTCACCATTTTTTTTCTCTTCCCCCATTTTGAGGTTGTTTGAATAGTTCTTATATATAAACAAGAAATTTCTTAGAAAGATTCTTCAATATGGAAAGTGAACCACCACACATATATACAGCAATATATATATATATTATGCACAAGTAACGTGCAATATATATATATACTAGATACAGGCAATATATATATCTAGTTTTATATATATATATTAGATACAAATAATGTGCAACATTTTTTTGGTTTTATTTATAAAATTTATTAATTATTTTTATTAAATTTATATTAATGTCATATAAATTTTGAAATAAATATCCTATTTTAATTAAATAATTTGTTTATTTTTGTTTAAGTTTATGTTTGTTCTAATTTTTTAATTTGGGTGTGACAGTAAGAGATTATTTATTATATTTTTAATATAATATTAAATATTATACGTGGATTTTAAATTTAAGTTTCTTCCTAGTTTTTTTGTAAAAGTAATTTGTTGCTAATTCTGCAACATTTTTTTGGTTTTATTTATAAAATTTATTAATTATTTTTATTAAATTTATATTAATGTCATATAAATTTTGAAATAAATATCCTATTTTAATTAAATAATTTGTTTATTTTTGTTTAAGTTTATGTTTGTTCTAATTTTTTAATTTGGGTGTGACAGTAAGAGATTATTTATTATATTTTTAATATAATATTACATATTATACGTGGATTTTAAATTTAAGTTTCTTCATAGTTTTTTTGTAAAAGTAATTTGTTGCTAATTCACAATAGATTATATTATAGGTTAATATGATATTATTCTAATAATTGAATTTAAGTTTAATTAAATTTTATTTAACTTATAAAACGTATGATTTTATTATTTTTAAATAATTATCCTTGTAGAATATCTCTAAAATATCATATTTTAATTTGTTTAATTATATATTATTTAAAAATATTTATCATTGTAAAATATCTCAAATATATCCTATTTTAATTATTTATTATTTTTAAATAATTATTATGGTAAAATATCTCAAAAATATCCTATTTTAATTTTTTTTAATTATTTAATTATAGGGGGTGTTTGTTTTGAGTAGTTGAGTTGCCTTAGAAAAGTATAGAGGGACTTAGGATGAAAGTAATATTGAACTCTTGTGTACAAAATGATTCACTTTACCCTTAAAATACATGTGGGGCTCACACAAATTATTAACTTTGCCCCCTTAAAATTTGAATCAAACATAGGAAGGGATTTAGATTCTCATTCCCACATTTACTTTACCACATACCAAACAACCCCTTAAGTGTTTACAAATGACTGTTAAATATAAGAATATTAGGTTAAATATAAGAATATTCTGTTAAAATTAACAATAAAAAAATAAAAAATTGTTAAAACTAAAATTTTTTGTTATCTACATACTTATTATAATAGAAGAGATATATGTATATATATATTGTCTCTCGCTTTATAAAGTAGACATAAAATACAAGTCATTCGTGTACTATATAAATATATATATATGACAATTCTTTTATAGGGGCTTCACTTTAAGCCCTATCAGTAGGGCTCTCAGTGTTCTCGACCTTTGAATAGTTTTCAGCGGAATTTTTTTTATGACCGTGTATATTGTAGCTATTTAGAGCATCAATGCAATTTTCAGAAAATTCTGAATGGTTTATAGTACCGAAAACTAGGTTCAAATATGTTGTTGCACACGTGACTAATTTTTTTTATGCGCATGGAAAACAATATGTTTAAACCTAGTTTTCGGTACTGTAAATTATTCAGAATTTTCTAAAAATTTGCAGGATGTTCTAAACAACTACAATATACACGGTTATAAAAAAATATCGTACCAAAAACTGTTCACAGGTCGAGAACAGTGAAGAGTCCCACCAATAGGGCTTAAAGTGAAGCCCCTATAAAAAATTTGTCATATATATTTTAAGAAAAATTAATTCTAGACGCAAAGTCTTTGTTGAGACTTTATGTATTGAATTATACTTTGTTTTGAGAGTTATAAATGCGAGACTTTGTTGGTCTAGATATCCACACATCGATTTTGATTATGTAAATTCGTTAAATAGTTCATATATATAAATTTAATTGGAGAATATAAGAATTATTGTTACATTGATAAATGAATAAATAAATGTTCACATCACATTTATAAATGAACAATATTGACTATCGTATTAGTCACTTTTCCTTGTCTTCTTTCCCATGGAATACTCTGCTAGGTTAAAGACCCTTTAGTCACCCCACTTGTTGTTCTAATACTCTTGAAGTCATGTAAAAAGTCTCTCTCTCACACGTCGACAGTTGACACTAAGCTAAGATTTGAATAGTTTTACTTCAAAATAATGCTGCCCTAGCTAATTGATTCTCATATTATTATTAGCATTAATATTCATAATTTTTCTATTAAATATATTGTAATATATGTTAAAGAGTATTATCTTTTTTGAGTTACAAATGGTTGAGAAATTGTTGGTCTATGTCGGCCCTTATGCTTTACGTAATTCAGTAAATTTATGAATTATATGTCTGAAGAACAATTTGTTTATAATTTAGTTAAACATTTAATATGTATATAAGTTTATATGATTAATGAATTATAAATATCATAAATAAAATGTTCTCTACAATCAATGTATGGGACGACTATATATATATATCTCTTTTATATAAAAAGTATGTAGATAATGAAAATTCTTGATTTTAATGGTTTTTTATTTATTTATTTTTCATTAACTTTAACCAAATATTCTTATATTTAAATGTAGATTGTAAACATGATCATTAAACTTAAATAAAATTAAATAAATAAATAATTAAACAAATTAAAAGATTATATTTTTGAGATATTTTACAATGATAATTATTTAAAAATAATAAAACCATATATTTTATAACTTAAATAAAATTTAATTACTAAATTCAAAATCTAGAACAAACATAAACTTAAACAAAAATAAATAAATAAATTAATTAATTAATTAAAATATGATATTTTTAAGATATTTTATGATAATTTAAATAATTAAATCATATTTATTTAAAAATAATAATGGCATACATATCCTTTTTTTTAGCTTATAAATTTGTGTGATAGTTTATTTTTTATCAAGTTATTCAAGCTCTTTTTTTCATCAAAAAAACATTGTGAGACACATTAGAAACTAAAAATAGTTGATGCATTTATATTATTGTCTACACTATGACTTTTTCAATTCTTATTTTTTTTCTATTATTAATTTCCTTTTAAATATTATTGTATTTTATATATATCTCATGTAGCTATGTAAATATATATCTATGTCAACGTTGTGTTTAGATGTCATATATGTAAAGATTAATAATATAAATATTTATATATACTATATAACTATAATTCATTTTATTTTATTAAAATTTTAGACATTGTTTACAACTTTAAAACTAAGCAAACGTGAAGTTTAAGTTTCATTAAATTTTATTTAGTTATAAAACATATGATTTTATTATTTTTAAATAATTATCATTGTAAAATATCTTAAAAAAATAGCTTATTTTAATTTGTTTAATTGTTTGTTTATATAATTTTATCTATGTTTAAGTCATGTTTACAATCTACCGTTAAATATAAGAATATTCAGTTAAAGTTAAAGAAAAAAAATAAAAATTGTTAAAACCAAAAATTTCTGATATCTACACAAAATTTTTATATAGAAGAGATATTACTATCTCCATCAAATGTGAATTGCAGACGCAATTAATCTGTGCAGAAATTTATTGGATTGGATGTTAGATGGTAGATGGTAACACTACAAGAAAAAATAGTATTCATAACACTTAAAAACTGCTATCCGGGACTATTGATAGCACTTCTGAAAATGCTAATATAGCCCCTGTTATTAAAAGTCCAGTCTTTTCTATAACAGTTTTTGAATGTTATGTTCGGTGTTATCTTAAACTATTCAATAACACATTTTTAGATGCTATAATATTGAAATAATAACATTTAGATAGAGTTTTTGGTTATAAATTTGAAATTTAATCTTGTACTTTTTTCATAACACTTTTCAACTGTTACATTTGATTATTTTGATAACATTTTTAGTTTGTTATATTATATAAACCATAACGATTTTTTACGCTTATAATATGTTTCTAAATCATAACATATTAAGGTTTTTTATTGTGATAATGGTACTTATAAGTTTTTTGTTTAATTAAAAGATTTTCATTATTGTATTTTGATAAAAAAAAATCAAAATTAATCATAAAATATAATTCTCAATAGATTGATAAACCATAAGTATTACATTAAACAATAACTAATTCAAACTCTAAATGTGTCTATTTCATGAGATCTTAGTTCTAACTTAAATTTGAAAGCATTACATAATAAAGTATTATAATCTTGAACATTTTTTACTTCAAAAATGAAAAACAAAAAATTACAAGATACACAAAAGTAAACCATGCACGAAACATGCTCCATCCTTCAATTCATCATCCTTTGTGCACTTGTCTTTGTTGTGAGTCCATTTGTTGTGCACTCGTCATATACCTGTTTCCCTTTCTTGTTTCCCTTTCTTCCACAGGTCCATGTGTAATCCTCTTTGCAATAAAGCCAGTTGTAGTCCACAAAAGGCCTATTGCTGTCAAGCTTATGTTAAGCTCCGTCTTTAGAGCACTGTAAGCTCCAGTCACATCTACACACCTGTAATATTCGAGTGTAATAATGGAATCACACCAGCAATTACTTAAAGTGGTAATTCTAGGGCTTTTATAAAAAAAAAACATAACCAAATTGCCTTGTATTAATTAAAATGTCACAATAGAGTGAAGGTATTGTTTTGTTGAGATTATATATGAAACACCACAAAGAGTACAAAGCATAAACTAAGCACAACGATAGAAGTCAAAGATAAATTCTTAATCTGCATAATTCTTGCTAATTTATTCAGTAAAAAATTCAATTTTGTTAGTAAAAAGGACTTAATTACTAAAATATTAAAATTTTAGGGACTAAGCTGTTAAATTGTAATAAGTAGAGTATTGTTCAAAGACTAATAGAGACAAATACCCAAAGTAAAATCATTATGGTAAGGTTCAAAGAGATATTACCACTCCTAATCCAAGCATTGTGTAAGTTGTCAAACCAAATCCAACTAGAGTATTTTTTCCAAAAGCGCCCTGTGGATACATGCAAATAGATTGTGACAAATGCTCTACAAATTAAAGTAATTCTAATATGATACTTCTAAGAGGACTTATAAAGAGAAATATGTATGTTTCTCAAACATGGAATTTCTAAAATAATTTCCCAACTAAATTCATAAAACAATTTCAACTTATATACAGGCCCAGGGAGAAAGCTTGCACTCAAATTAAACAAATGGTCAACTAATATTTAGAGTGCATAATAATGTGGATATAATCATTGGAATGGTGTTATTTAGATTTATGGGTTATCTTGAAGACTGTTTTGTCAATAAACTTGCCACCCACTACAACAATCACAGGGTTCAAAACATGGCTGCACCTAAAATGCAGATTTGGGTATTATGATTTTACATCCAAGCTCTAGAATAGCTGTTGATTACAACTAGGCCTCATCCATATGATTCAAGTGGTTGAGGTAGAAGACACAAAGGAGAATATTACCTGCACAGCTCTTCCACCGTCAAGAAATAAAAACGTAGTCCAAATGTAGGTACATTGTAACATTCTCCATTCCAAGTAATCTTGTTTCAAAGACATCAAATTCAATTTAGATGACCCTGAAAGAAAATGGTTTAGAAAATGATCTAGCCACTAATTTTGAGAGCTATGTGTTCACGTTCTCTTCCATTACTTTCCGAAGTTTACTACACTTTACTTAAAGTTAGATATTCCAAAAAATTCTAGTACTGTTTCATTCACTTATGGTATATTTTGATGAAATAATTTCCTTTTAAGGAATAATGACTTATTACTTGAGTTGAGATTATTAAGCTTCTTGAACTTTGATTTAAAATGTGAACACTGCTAGAAAACATTCAGGCAAGGGTTACTTTAGTTTTGATAAGAAAATGTGTGTCCCTGTGGATATGGGACATGCCTAACACATCTAATTGCAATTGTATTGTTCTGAGTTGGTGTGGTGGGGCAGGGAAAGAAGGGCAAGAAATTGTAGAGAAAAAATGTATTAGAATTTTTTTCATAAAAATATGACATAGAATCCTTATCATGGTATATTATTTGGTCTCTGTCTTGATAATAGAATTTACAAACTAATACAGTTATAAATAATTTACTTAAGATAGTATTTCAGGTAATGAAATGTTTAGTGAACCACTAATATCAAAGAAACATTCATTAGAATCAATGTTTTTCTTTGAGGGGCTTATCAGGGATCTAAAATGGCTCTATGATCAACATTCATTCGTTGCATTCATGATTAATTCTAAGTAATCAAATAAAAGGTCAATGGATTTTGAAGCTGGTACAAGAGATATTATTTGATAAAAATTGGCTTTAAGCAAAACAGAACTAATTAAGTGAAGATATAAATCATTCAAAATTTCTCATGGTTTAATCAAAGATTTCATTGGAAATTTTCTTCCATGAATTTTATATGAATGGAACCTTGTTTCTTAATTAGAATCAAGAGAAATTATTGGACACAAAAGTTTTCAATGCCAACATAGAATTAGTAGGAGCATACTTACAAAGCAATGTTTAAAGAAAGTGATAAGAGAACAAACAGTAGTAGAAAAATTACTCTTCGGAACAAATGAAACAAATAAACACTTGAGAACAACCATTTAGGCTATTATTTATTTATTCATAGGCTTCTGTGGCCGTTACAAATTTCAATTATATTTATATATTTATTTAGATGAAGATAGAAAGCAAAACATAAATATCACACCAAGACATAATTCTTCCTAAGATATAAATTCAAATGAGCAATTTCTATTTACAACTTTGTCAAACAATTTCTTGTATCTTAAAAGAGAAGGTAAAGAGTATGATCTACAATGTTTTCTACCAAATTTTGTTAGTGCTATGATTTATTTGTGTAGAAAGAGGCTGTGACTTTTGTGGCAAGACAAATGATATTGGTATTGAAAAATATAATGATTAAAAATAAATCAAATATCACTTTAACATACATTTTAAATCAAGTTAATGGTACTTTAGTACTTTAGAAAACACAATCAAAACTATGGTTCTTTTAACACATATAAAAACTAAAATGCACTTTAGAACAAATAATAGCAAAATTTTCTTTATTGACTTACTTTCTGATTAAAATTAGCTCAATGAAAGGGCTAACTTAAATATATGTAGGTAGCAAATGAAAATAATATGAAGTCACTCAATTTCTTAATTGAATAGAGATGAAATAGAAAGCTCAACACCTTGAATTTGATCCAAACTAAGTGTAAATTCTTGAGCCAAAAACTTGAGTCTCAAAGAAAATAAAGATGGGATCAAAAGTAAGAGCAAACTCAGTAGGTCATTTCTTCCAATGCTGAGAGTAGATAAACCATATACATAAAAGAATTTCATGATTATAAATGAAGCATACTTGTATGAAAATATTTCACCTTGAGTTTTCCAATTTCCTTCAAGCTTAACATCACTAGATCAGAGTCTAAGTGCATGCCTGCACAAAGAATTAAGAACAATGTCATCCTAGAAAACATTAAGAAAACTTTCAGCATCACAGATGTACTTACTTCAACAACCATGCAACAGATAGAAATCAAAGCTAACTAAGTGTTTCTAAGTCATAATACAGTGGCCAAAGTTATAAATAGAAAGTGCAAAAAGTAAGAATTAAGTATTCGTCAACCAAGAATGAGACAAATTAAAAGCTTAACTAATATGAGAGGGGCAGGTATATGTCTAAACATTCACAAAGTTTTTTTTACCAAAACAAGCATGTTCATATGAAATGAAAGATACAAATGCTCAAAAGCAGAAATGCAACTAAGTTGAAGGGCCACTAAGATATGCAATGTTAGAGTGTCAAAAACAGAAAAGAGAAACAATAGCTCCACCACTTGAACCTCATACATGAAAAATTCCTTGTACCGTATTTGCAATTAATGCTAAATGAAAAATAGAACTGAGAGGGCCAATAGAATTGGTCTAATATATTCACTGAAAATACAATGAAAAAAGAAAAGGCAAAAAATGCATAATCCATTAGTCAATCCAAAGTGAAATCCCTATGCATCTCAGCTCACAAATGACTTTCAAAAGCTCAATAATAGCATTTGACTTAGTATGAAATTTGTACAATGAAATTTATTCCTAGTGTTCAAGTTATGTATCTATGTCCCAAAAAAAATAATACAAATTATACAATAAAACCACGTATATTGATCATAATACCAACTCAAAATTAGTTAACTAAAACTTGAACACATTCACAAATGAAGTCACGTGATATCTGTGTAAAATGAACCTCTCAGTGGCCTCAGTGCTTTTTCAGAAAGTGAAATTCTTGTGACAGACTTTTGTTCATAATCTGAACATCTCCTAAACAAACAATTATTTCTCAGTTATGATATTAAAGTTGGTTTGCAATTAAATATATAAGAAAAAGATATTGTTGAAATATTCACTGAGGTGAGGAGAACACAAATCTATTCTGACTTTTTCACTAATAATTGCATAGTGGATTTAGTTTCACTTTAAAATATGCCTCAAAATATCTATAAAAAAAAGTGTCAAACACCCACTTTTTCAACAATAAATTTATATGAAAAGACTAACCCACGAAAAATATATTTCCCAAATTCATTGTAATCTCTAATAAGAGTTTCAACTTCCAAACCAAGAATCCCAATCACCGTTGAAAAAGGGACCCAAATAAGTAAATTTAGAGCTAAATTTATTAAAAAAAAAAAAAACAGAAATCTTAAATAAAAACACTCAATCAAAGACAATTATATTCATTATTCCTCAAAGTTCAACTACTTGAACAAAGTCCCAGTAATTTATATCATCTCATATCCATTGCAATCAACCTCATTTGCTTCAAATTGAACACATCCTCTATCAGAGTGCTAAAATAATCAACTTTCAAAACAACAATGTAATGACACTGAAAAAGAAAAGAAAAGAAACAGCTAGAAATGTAATGTGATGGATTTTGGGATTTCTAGAAACTCACCTTCAAGCTGGTTCTCACTCAAGTCCAAGAAATCAAGCCCCTTTTTTTCCGAAATCCATCTTATTTGGGTAATTTACTGATCTTACCGATTAAGAGGAATTAGCTCCTTTTATACAGAGGATAAGTTAGAAACTAACAGAGCTAAAGAAACTGTTAAGAAACAGTAAAATAGAATAACAAGGCCAAACAACACAAATACACACACATATATATATATATACATATACATTGATGATCTGATATGAAATTGAAATCTAAATTAAAAATTACCTCACAGTTTCGAATACTCTGGCCTGGTTTCGTGCTTCCAGTAGGAGAGTTAGCAAGCGCGCGACTCGTGAGGGAGATGGCTGGGTTCTTTCTTCCAGCAGGAGAGATAGCAAGCACGCGACTCGTGAGGGAGATGCCTGGGTTCTTGCTCCAGCAGGAGAGACAGCAGCGGGAGAGATAAACAGAGAGGGGGGGATGAGAGACTCAACGACTACAGCACGGGTGTGGTCGTGGTGTGCTTCAGTTGCGTGAGTACCGGCGTGAGGGAGGCTTCAGGTGTGTGGTTGTGGTGTGGTTCAATGGCGCGAGGGTTAGAAAGCCGACAGAATGTGAGAGAGCGAATGAGAGAAAGAGCAAGGGAGAGCGAATGAGAGAAAGACTGAATGAGAGATTAGGGATAAGTTTTGCCGCCGTTGTGGTGTGGTTCAGGCGCTGGTAGAGATTAGGGATTTGAGAGAGAGAGAGAGGCATGCGTAGGGATTTCAGATTAGGGATAAGTTTTTTTTTCATTTGCTGTTCTTTTTGTCAATTTCAGGCGGCAAAAAGAGTTTCATTTGCCGCCTAATTTTTTTTTACCGTGTCTTTTTTTCTCCGTGTCTCCATATCAATAGCACTTCTAAAATTATGTTATATTTTAATGTAATATTTGAGCAAAATTGTTGTAGTGTAAATTACACAAGAACTTAGATGAGAATCATCAAAATTTAATTTCTAGTTCGATTTAATATATCGGATGAGAAAATGGTATCAAAATGTAGTATATTAAATTTAATTTGAAGATTGGCATTTTAAATTTATATTTTGGTAATGTTACCTTAAAACACTTGTTCAAATAATATGACTCAAAACGTGTGGGGCGTCCTCCAAGCTCTTGTCACCTTCAAGCAGGGCCTTGTTGATCTAGCCTTCCAAGTCGATCATCTAACACACTGTTGACGCCGTTTTTCGTCAAACAGTAAAAGAAGAGCACATAAACAATAAATGATAATGGATAAATAAAATAAAACAAATCAAACACACAATTTTTACGTGGTTCAGCAGTTAAATCTGCCTAGTCCACGAGTCTCTGTTATTAAGCTCAAGATTATCTCTGAAAATTCTTTAAGCAGGAATTCTGTAGAGTCCAAGAACTTTACTTAGCTAAGATAGATAGTAGTATGATAGTATTTATAGCATTATCTTTGTTACTTTGGATTTTTGGTTCAGACCGGGAGTTATTTGGACACTCATAGTAGTACTTATAGATTTTCTAAGTTTAACCTATAGTTTAAGAATATTAAGTATAACCTAAGATTTGATTAATGTGACTGATATTAAGGATTATATTATTATATTATAAGGTTTAGACATCAACCAATAGGATTTTAAGCACATGTTTTGAATGGTAATTAAGGATTAAGATTTTTGAGGATTAAATATAATAAGGAGTAAAGTTTGAATGTTATAGGGTCAGTCAGCAGCTTTGAGTACGTTGAGGGCTTAGTCAAGGCTGTTTACTCCATTCAAACTTAGCTAAAAATGTGTAATTTCGTGTTTAAATATTCAGCGTGTGCCGATATATCGCAGCTATAGGGGGCGATATGTCGCAGCACGTAGATACGGAAAACACGAAACGATGCACGGTCGCCTCGGGCATACTGGCCCAGGCGATATATCGCCTACAGGGGGCGATATATCGCCTCCTTCAGCATGGATTCAAACTCTTTTGAATTCATTTCCTTTCAGCCATTCAAACTCCTTCAACAGTCCAGCATCTTGTGAACGAGTCTTCAGCCTCTGCTGAACGATTATTCAAATGATTTTCACCTAAAAAGCCATTATTTTTATTCAAGTAAAATCAAGATATTTTCATTCCCAAACTCTATAAATAGGACCTAGTACCCAGCCATTATTCACCATTTGCTCTAAGTTCAGAAGCTGCTAGTGTTAAGTGAGTGTGAGAGTGTAAACACTTGGTTTGGGGAAAAACTATAAGCTTAAACATCATAAGCTTATCAAACACTTGGGAAGTAAGTGAGTGCTATAGTATTTCGGTGGATGTTAGATTGATCTTGCAATCTTTGAGGTAAACCCAAAACTCTACTCTAGTCCTTTCTGTAGTCTATGTTATTTCTTTTCTCAAAACCTTCTACTCAGTCCCCTAACCTTATTCTTATTTTTGGTTAGGGAATCCAAGTTCTTAAGCACTTAAGTGGTGGTAAGCATATTTTCGTTTAATGGTTTAGTCTTCCTATTCTCTTTCATTTCATCTCCTTTCTTTAGACTCACCCTTGTTCATTGTGGTTTTAGGAGTGTTCCAAAAGTCCTAACTCAGTCCATTTTATCCCGGTAACTTTGGTAAGGAAAATAGGCTAGAATTAATATGTTATGTGCTTATGTTATCTATATGTTTTTATGTTATTAAAAGTGTTATGATATGTATATGTGTATGTTTGTAGGCTTGGGCATATGACCCATATGACTAACAAGACCCCAAATGGGTTATGGGCATATGACCTACTTAGCTAGTAGGACCCCATTAATCCCATGGGCATATGCTTGTTTAGTCTATGGGACCCCAAGTAATAATGGCCATTATAATAAGTGTATTATGTGTTATGATATGTCTTTACGTTATTATGAAATTATGTTTATGTTTATGACTATGTGTTAGATTTTTCCTTGCTGGGCATTAGGCTCATTCCTTTCTGTTTATGTGCAGGAAATAAGCTTTAGAGGCGGAAAGATTCGTGACGCTTAGAGGATGTGTATCGATGGTGAATGGAGTCAAGGAGCCGAGCGTTATTCGATTCGAGGAAATAGTCATGTTTATGTTTTTATGGTTTTAAATGTATTTTCCGCATTTTCTATGTAAATCTTTTTAGTTTTTAAGTTATTTTTGTTTTAAAGACAATGGGTACCCATATCCTACTTATTTTATGAAAGTAACCTTTGTTTCCATAAGTTTTCAATATAATTATGGTATTTCCGCAAAAATGTAAGTTTTATGTATAGATTCGTTAATGGTCCAAGTAGTCTAGATTAGTGGGTCGTTACAAATTCTTCAGAGTTTTCTCTCAAGGTTCAGAATTTCGGTCCTTTACAATGGTGCATCGCCTCTCTATTTATAGAGAAGGATGTAGAATACTATCCCACATATTTTGGGTAGTTACTCATTTTGTGTAAATAAAATAAATGGCTTTAAATACCAATATTCAGATATAAAAGGAAACGTCCCCTGAAGACCAAGAGACGTATAACTGACCAAATAATATCCCACAATTCTAGGGGATTTACAATAATAAATAAGGATTACATCTCATATTTATAACACTTGTAGATATTCAAGGTGGTTATCGCGTATCTCTAAGGCTTTAGCTTTCTAGGTTTCCCATCGTCTATCGAGCTAGAAACATCTCCCGAGGCCGCATGGCTTTCGAGATCGTACGTGCGTCGAGCTCGGGACCCCTGATCCCGAAGTCGTCCCTGAAGATGAGTGTGTTCCTGGAGCTACCTTTCGAGATCATGAATACTTCGAGGTTACTATACTCGAGGTCGTCTATATCTTGCAAGCTCGGCATACAATCCTGGAACATGTTTCCAACCTTATGAGTCCACTCATTCGCAAATCCAACTTTCGAGGTCATATTTAACATAGCTCGAAATTTGGGTGTAACATCTTGCCCCCTCAAAAGTATTTGTTCGAATCCTAAGAGAAGGAAACTTTTGAACTACTTTCTTTGAGAACTGTACCGTCACACTTTTGAAAATGGACACGCGTCAGCTGGGTATTGCTCATTTTTGGTACTTGAGTACCTTGGAAACATGCCCACGATCATCCGTCTGCCACCTTTTCGGCGCCATCTTGTCATTGATTCCCATCCATCCGATCTAGCAAGGATTTCATTCAACGCCCCGGATTAATCCCCCTTTTTCCATCTATATATACGAGACCCCATTCTTCATCTTTATTTTTACCTTTGTTTACCAAGAGCAAGAAAAGAAGAAAAAAGAAACCAGAGACCTCCTCATAAAAAGTTTCCATTCTGTGCATGTTTTCTCGGCCAAAGAAACAAAGAAACCCCGGTCTGTTCGAGTCAATGAGTTCTTATTTGCAACCTCTTCTTCAATCAACGATCTCTCTGTAATCGCCATCATTGTGTGAGTATGCAATCTTTGTTTTCCATTTTGTCAGTTTTTATTCAAACTGTTCTTGCTATGTATGTGTATATACTAGTTTACATCCTTATCATAATACGATAGGAGGTTTTGATCCGATAGGCTCTTATGCTTTTTAGACTTCCGTACTGGATTTACAACACTGGCTTATACCCAGTTTTCATATTTGAGTGAGGTTCCAATTTTCTGGGTTTTGAAAATTTTTAGGCGACGTTTCTTGTACACTAAGTTTTCGGGTAAAAACCCTTGTCTTTGATAAATGTACGAAACCCAAGAATGCCTTTCCTGGTTAACCGCCACTCTTCTTTCCCTTGAATTTCAGGATTTTCAAAAATCATCCACGCTCTTTTTCTCTTCCGTGGAACACACGCTCTGACTCTTCAATAAGGGTTTTAATATTTAGTTTGTCTTGCTCCTAAAACCCAGAGCTCATAAGCTCGAGCTCGGAACTCTTGCATGCATGGCCCTCACCATTTTTTCTTTCTCGCTAGATGTCACAGAATCTGGAAAAACGGTGGGGGTCGTTGCTGGCAATCCCTTACGAGCCAAAATCTACGAGCCCAGAATTGTTGTTCGCCTGTAATCAACGTCGGATAAGAGAATACGAGCTCGCGTGCGAGCAAGAGGACATTCGAGCTCACTACCGCCGCCAGATTGACGAGGTCACAGAGGGGTAGAGGAGAGTTCTTCAGGAGGCCCTCTATCCAGAATCCAATTCAGGACCTAGGCCAATTCCTCTCGACCCTGCGCTAAAAGTCACTGTCGCATACCTTCCACGGGAGCTCAAATTTTCACTAATGACGGAACCTTCCTCCTCGCAGTCGGGGAGATAGATGTTTGAGGCCGAGCACTACTGGAGCTCGGTTACTACAACTAGTTAGATAACTGACATCCTATCTTTCCACGGCCTTAGCCTGTCAGGCTCCTTGAAGTGTTGACCTCCGGCCAACCATGAACGAAGCTGCTTCGCCCCTGGGGGCCGCGACGCCAGTGTGAAATACGCGGCCTGGAGCCAGGAACATATGAGGGCAGGAGCTCTGTTGCCCTTGAAGTCTTTTTTCAAAGACTTTACTGATTTCGTTGGGTTGGCTCCGTTCCAACTTAACACTAATTCGTACAGGGTGCTGTCTGCCCTGAGGTCCTTGTACCACGCGCTGGGGTGGAAAGGACCTTCACCTCAAGAGATTTTATATCTCTTTTGTTTGAAAAGTAACCCCTCCCAAGCTCGGGGAGGGGATGGCTTTTACTACCTCTCGAGCTATCCCAAGGAGACAAAGGTTTTTGAGGATCTTCCCAACCACTCGCCTGACTTCAAAAGGGCCTTCTTCTGGACAGATGGTCTGTCCCCGTCTCGACATTATTCGTTCAGGTGGATTCGTAAGTATTCTTATTACCTTTATTTCTGTGCTAGAGACTTTAGTTCTTGAATCCATATTTAGTTGAAATGTGTCTCGCCTCTCAGCTAATTTTCAGCGTCCCACCCCCGATGAGGCAATGAAGGGGCACAGAGAAGCCTTGCTCCGACTCCCTTATGGCGGGAGGTCTCTCTCGTATCTATTACACGAGGGCAAGCTCCGAGCTTGTGGGCTGTTGGGAGAGGGCCAGTCAACCTCTGACTGGTCCAATAAAAAATATGAACACTGGGAGAAAGTGCCACTGCCCACAGGCGCCCTTCCTCTGAGGAGAGAAACGAGGCCATCACTCCCAGTTCGCCTGAGGAGTCCGCGATCTGGGAATGAGGCCAATGATGAAGCTTCGAGCTCGGATTCAGATGAAGGTAAAGTCCTTCCTACTTCGAGAATGTGGTCCCCCACTTTACTAAAACACAGGCTCAATAGGTTAGTCTCGTGCCCACAGGATAGATACCACTTCTACATATGGAGTTGGGTAGATGATTGTGTCCATAGGTTTGATAGTGGGCTTGGGAAGTACGACACCATGTATACCACGGACGAGGTGTGGAATGGGATAGCTGTGCAGTACGGGACCAATGATTATAGGGACCTCTCGAGGTTATCACCTACTTATAGGGAAGGCACTCCCCCCGCCTCCTTTGAAGACAGGGGAATTTCATGGTCCCCAAGCTCGAGCTCGGGGGAGAGTCCCAGTTAGGTTTTTTCTTTACTTGGTTTCCCTCTCTTTCCAACCTTGTTATCATTGTCTAACTTATTGGAACTGCGCAGGTGCCATGAATCCTGACCTCGACGCTGTGCTCTTTAGCGATGGGGGAGCTAGCGCCCAGAAGAGCAAACGTCCGAGAATACCACGGAGGTCCGACCGACCATCCAAGGTACCCAGACGCCACGAGACGACCCCCACGGCCCAGACTACTGCGAGCACAGCCACGGAACCGACTGTCCAGGTTGATGCGTCTGGCTCAACCGCGCCCGTCTCGCTTCCTCTGTCCGAAAATCAAATAACAGTTGTTCGGCCCCCGAAGAAACCTTCTGTCTCCAAGGTTCAGCTGCCGACGGCCCACAATCATATTGAGGAGTTCGTGCTCGATGGCGCCGCTGGGACAGAAGGGGTTGTGCTCAGCTCGGATGTCCTTTCTCGAGTGGGTCAGAGCTTTTCTGGCTTCGGCGCCGACCATTGGGACCTCGTGCGCAAGGCCTCGGACTGCAATACTCTTTATGACAAGAGTATCGAACTCACCGCCGCGGTAGCCTTCGCAACTCTATTTTAAATATTTGTGCCTCAGTTCGCAATTCTGATTCGTTCTTTGTGTTTCAGGCCCTTGTCGTTTCAGCACAGCTCAACTATAAGCTAACCAACGAGGTGCAAACGAGCATGTTTCTGGCCCAAAAGTCGAAGGATCTCGAGCTTAAGATGGCTGACGAGCTCAAAGACTCGAAGTCTGAACTTGAAAAAATGAAGACCCGTCTCGAGGAGCTGGAGAAGTCGAATGTCGAGCTTGAGCAGGCGAAGACTTGTCTCGAGAAGGCCAATGCCAAGCTCGAAGAGGAGAAATCTGTCACCTTCGACTTCATGGAGAGCGAGAAGGCCCGCCTCCTGGACGAGTATAAGGAGCAGAAGGAGAAAGCAGTCGACCAAGCCATGTACAAACTTTGGGCTGATAATGCTGACCTTGATACCAGCTTTCTGGGTCCTCTCGAGGCCACATATGTTGAGCGGTGGAATGCCCGTCTTGAGGCAAGTGAAGCTGCTCGAGAGGATGCTCAAAAGGATAGTCATGCTATTCTTCCTGGGGGGTCCGGTGCTACTGATTGCTGAGAAGGCCAAGGAGACTCCTCTTCCTCAAATCTGACCTCGGGGAGATCATTTGTTGGGGCTGCGTCCCCCCATTTTGTAACTATTTTAATTTATGCCCACGGGGCTGATACAATTTCTTTAATTATTCTTTTACATGCTTTACATTTCTTGGCTCGAAATATTTTGCACATTTTATGTTGATGAATCAGTTATGTTTATTTATTCATAGACATAGTTTGGATTTAGGCTCGAAACTCGATGCATTCATGCATAGTTTGTTCGAATTATCCAATTCTGACCTCGTTATTTATCAAGGTCAGATATTACTTTAACCACGAACCCGAAAGTACTTATATGGTATGTAATGTGAATGATTTGGTTATATCTTTTTTGTTTAGTCACTTTTCCCCATCCTCAGTTTTTGCTCCGAGGTTAAGAGTTTAAATTTTTTGAACCATTTAAATTTGTCGTACAACAACTTGTTAGGAGAAATACAAACAATGGATGCTTCTGGTTTTATTGGGAACCAACTGTTAGGGAATTCACCTTCCTCACACCAGCTTCATCTACAAACACAAAAGCAACAAACCAATAGACACAACATACACAATTTTCTATAGAAAAATCAGCAAGAAAAACAATAAAATGAACACCAAGAATTATAGAGGTTCAGCCCAAATAACTTGAGCCTACATCCTCTTTGAACTCCCCTTGGGATGTTCTTCTCTGCACTATGAAACAGCCATGAAGATTACAACTTGTCACCACTAGAGAACTTCTACACTTGATGGATTACAATGCCTTGAACCCAAGCAAAACCCCAAGTACACTTGACCATGTACAAAGAAATCTCTCACCCAAGACCCAAGTGTTTCTCTCTCAAGCTCTCTCTCTTTCTCTCTATGAAATAGCTCCTATTTTACAAAATGAAATCTGTTCTCATCTCACACTTAACAACCGAGAAAATAAGACTTATTTATAGGGGGTTTTACAACTGTCATCTAACTTAAAAAATACCAGAAATAAACGCAGACTCATCTGGCGAAGTGGTAGACAAGACTGGAAGAAAAACGTAACTTTGCTGATATGTATTGATGTTTATTGCAAACAAAAAATTCTAACAAATCTCCACCTTGGTCTTCATTAAACATGGATTGTAGAGATAAAGTGATCCCAGTTCAGCCATCAACTATCATCCATGATCAATTCCGAGCAAGCTTAGGCAGTAGTCAAACATGCTCAATGGCAATATCTTAGTTCCAACATCAGCGAGGTTCTCTTCTGTGGGGACTTTTTCGACATTGATTACACCTTCAGTGACCTTGTCACGAATAAAGTGATACTTGATCTCCACATGCTTAGTCCGGTCATGAAATACTGGATTCTTACACAAATGTATGGCACTTTGACTATCTGAAAGAATTGTAGCTTTTCCTTTGAACACTTGTAGCTCTTTTAGAAGACCTTGAATCCAAATACCTTCTTTGATTGCTTCAGTAGCAGCCATGTACTCAGCTTCAGTAGTTGAAAGTGCAACTACAGATTGTAGTTGAGACTTCCAACTCACACAATTCCCACTTACTAGAAAGTAATAGGCTGTAGTAGACTCTCTAGTGTCTCGGTCTCCAGCATAATCCGAGTCTACAAACCCACTAATTTCCACCTGATTAAGATGCCGCTTGTACACCAACCCATGTCTAGTAGTATTAATCAAATAATGCAGCAACCACTTCATAGCATCCCAATGAATTCTTCCGGGATTTGCCATGTATCTACTTAGAGCACTAATTGAGTGTGATAAATCAAGCCTAGTGCAAATCATTAGATACATTATAGCTCCAACAGCATTAGAATAAGGTACCTTGGCCATATCTTCCCTTTCAAACTCAGTTTTAGGACAATTAGCATTTGTAAGCTGATATTGACTTGTCAATGGCTGTTTGACAGCTTTAGCACCCTTCATAGAAAACCCTTTTAGAACCTTTTCAACATAAGACTTTTGACTGATGAAGATGGTATGTTGATCCCTATTTCTCTTGATCTCCATACCTAAAATCTTTGTAGCCATGCCCAAATCCTTCATTTCAAATTCTGTTTTGAGAAGAGCCTTCAATTTATTCAGCTTGTCCCTTTTGTCACTAATCAGCAACATATCATCCACATCTTTGAATTATTGCCCTTTGAAGTAGAGGCAAGGATCATAGTAGCTTCTTTGAAAACCATGCTTTATCATGAACCCATCAAAACGTTTATACCACTGCCGAGGAGATTGCTTGAGGCCATACAATGATCTCTTGAGCAAACGAACTATATCTTGGCCTTTGAACATCTCAAACCCAATTGGTTGCTCCATGTAAATAGTCTCTTCTAAGTCACCATGTAAAAAAGCAGTTTTTACATCCATCTGGTCAAGTTCTAGATTGAACTGGGCAACCAAAGATAACATGATTCTTATGGTTTTATATTTAATGACTGGTGAGAAAATCTCTGTAAAATCCACTCCTTCCTTTTGAGTGAAGCCCTTAGCAACCAACCTTGCTTTGTATCTCACTGGTTCTTGATCATCCATGCCTTCTTTTACTTTGAACAACCATCTACATGCTACTACATTCTTGTCTTTGGGTCTATTAACCAGCATCCAAGTATCATTCTTGTACAAAGAACTCATTTCCTCCTTCATAGCATCAATCCAATGCTTTGAATCTGAACCTTTTACTGCCTCTTCATATGAGTTGGGTTCTGAATTAGCTAACTCAAGTGCAGACATCAGTGCATAAGCTATCATGTCATCCCAAGCTGTAAGTGTAAGCTTCTGAACTGGTTTTGGTTCTCTCCTGACTCTGTCTCTTGCAAGCTGATATGACGCAGTCGGATCTGCATGAATTTCAGATGCATCTACACTTTGTTCTGGTTGCATTTCAGCTGGAGTTTGAGTTGGGGTCTGAATCTTATTTTCTTCCACCTGATTTGTGTTGGGTGCTCTTGTTTCCATCTGAACTAAAGTCTCTATTGTACCTGCATTATTAGTACTATTTTGTTCTTGACCTGCAGGAATGTTAGTTTGAGATAAACAAGGAAAACAATCTTCTTTAAATATAACATCACGACTGATTATAAGTTTGTAACCTTTGTTTTCTTTAACCCATAATTTGTAACCTTTAGTTCCCTATGGGTAACCCAAAAATACACACTTAACTACTCTAGGATCTAATTTACCCTCTCTTTGATGTGCATAAGCAGCACACCCAAATACTCTTAAGTGAGACAAGTTTGGTGGTTTATTGGACCATTTTTCTTCAGGTGTCTTAAACTCTATAGTTGTATTAGGACATCTATTTAGTAGATATGCAGCTGTCATTATAGCTTCCCCCCAAAATCCCTTGGGTATACCTGAACTAATCATCATACATCTAGTTTTATCAAGTGATGTTCGGTTCATTCTTTCAGCCACCCCATTTTGTTGATGAGTTAATCTCACAGTCCTATGTCTTTGAATACCATTCTCTCTACAATATGAATAAAAAATCTCATTGCAAAATTCTAATCCATTATCGATCCTCAATATTTTAATCTTCCTATTTGTTTGATTTTCCATAAGAATTTTCCAATTTTTAAAAGCCTCAAATGCATCATTTATATGTTTCAATAAATGCACCCATACTTTTCTAGAAAAATCATCTACAATAGAAAGAAAGTAATTGTTACCTCCAATTGTTGGAGTCTTTTCTGGACCCCATAAGTCTGCATGTAGGTATTCAAGTATGCCTCTTGAATTGTGTTGCCCAACTTTGAAAGCCAATCTATGATGTTTGCCCAAGACACAATTCTCACAAAAATCTACCTTGCTCACCTTATCCTTTCTAAGTAAGCTTTGTTGCTTTAATACTTGCAAGCCTTTATCACTTATGTGACCAAGCCTCCTATGCCATAGGATTGCCTTGTGATCTTCTGGTGCCTCAGCTAAAGTCTTGCTGCCAGTTACTGTTTCACCAATTAGGTAGTATAGAGAGTCCTTCTTAATTCCCTTAAGAACTACCATTGAACCTCTACAAATCTTCATGGTTCCACGCTCTATCTTTACTGTATAATCTGCATCATCAAGCATGCTTAGTGAAACCAAATTCCTAGACAGATTAGGAACATACCTGACATTCTTCAATGTTCGAATGACACCATCAAACATTTTGATGTTGATTGAGCCTATTCCAGTTACTTGGCAAGATTGATTATTCCCCATAATAACCTTACCACCATTCAACTCTCTGAAATCTTGAAGCCATTCTTTATTGAATGTCATATGGTATGAACACCCAGAGTCCAAGATCCAATCTTTTTCGTTTTCTCCTGTTGCTGCAATTAAAGCTTCAACATCATTGCAAGCTTTTCCAATATTTGCTGAATCCGTATGTTCAGATTTTCCCTCATAGATGGATCTAGCACTTTCACAGACTGAACTCCTGCCCTTTTGTTTTCTCAGCCAGAGATAACAATCTCTCTTCATGTGACCAAGCTTTCCACAATGAAAACACGCCCTTGAATTGTTTGGACCTCTGGAACCAGATCTACCTCTGCTCTTGTTGTGCCTTTTACCATGATAGCCATTTGTGTTTTTGTGTGGTGATCGACCCCTTGCGTAGTTTCTTTCTCCAAGGTTTGGTGAAGAAGATTTTTCTGATTTTAACTCTAAATCCTTTGATTTCAATGTTGAAATTACTTCTTCTAAAGTAATTGATGTACGACCATACTTGATAGCACTTTGACATCCTTAATCGATTCAGGCAAAGAATTGAAAATGTTAATTGCTTGGTTTTCATCACTTAAAGCTTCTCCTTCTCCTGAGTTAGCCAACTCAATGTTCATCCTTAGGAACTCATCCAAATTCTGCTACAAACTCTTGCTACTGCTCATCTTAAATCCAAAGATTCTTTCCTTAAGAAAGATTTTGTTGGTGAGAGTCTTTTGCTGAAATAACTCATCTAGTTTCTTCCAAATCTTGGATGGAGTGTCTTCTTTATCAACCATTCGAATGATGGAGTCCGACAAATGAAAAATCATAATCCCAATGGCTGATTCGAGCATTTCATCTTTTTGATCTTTTGTAGTACCTTCAGGCCATGAAATGGGATCTTCAAGAACACGCAATAACTTTTGAGAAGCCAACATTCCTTTAATCTTCTTTCTCCAAATTCTAAAATCTCCATTACCATCAAACCTCTCTATTTCAAGCTTCATATTACTCATATTGTTGCAATAACTCCAATCCAAGAGACTTTGAACAGATTCTTGAACCTTCGAACTTGATTCTTGGACTTCTTTCTTGACTGAAACTTTTTCTGTGTCACTTTCTGATGAAGAACTTGATTCAGCCAGTTCTTCCCTTCTTTGTCATCTTTGATCTTGAAGCTGAACTTTGCCAATGAACCTGGCTCTTGATACCACTGTTAGGGAATTCACCTTCCTCACACCTGCTTCATCTACAAACACAAAAGCAACAAACCAATAGACACAACATACACAATTTTCTATAGAAAAATCAGCAAGAAAAACAATAAAATGAACACCAAGAATTATAGAGGTTCAGCCCAAATAACTTGAGCCTACATCCTCTTTGAACTCCCCTTGGGATGTTCTTCTCTGCACTATGAAACAGCAATGAAGATTACAACTTGTCACCACTAGAGAACTTCTACACTTGATGGATTACAATGTCTTGAACCCAAGCAAAACCCCAAGTACACTTGACCATGTACAAAGAAATCTCTCACCCAGGACCCAAGTATTTCTCTCTCAAGCTCTCTCTATTTCTCTCTATGAAATAGCTCCTATTTTACAAAATGAAATCTGTTCTCATCTCACACTTAACAACCGAGAAAATAAGACTTATTTATAGGGGGTTTTACAACTGTCATCTAACTTAAAAAAAATACCAGAAATAAACGCAGACTCATCTGGCGAAGTGGTAGACAAGACTGGAAGAAAAACGTAACTTTGCTGATGTGTATTGATGTTTATTGCAGACCAAAAATTCTAACACCAACTTTGTGGACTTCCACTGCCAAAAAAGTGCAGAGAAAAGCATGAAACAACACCCAAAGTTGCAGGTGCTGAAGACAAAGAAGAAAAATACTGGTTTCGACTGGGCATTGCAATGGGATTTGGAGTTGGCTTTGTGGGCATTGGTTGTCCTTTGTTGGTTTGTGGTTTCTCGAGACGTGCTTACTATTGGTTTTTCAATGAGTACATGTGGTACAAAATTGAGGATTGCTTTATTAAAGTAAGGTTCATGCTTCGAAATTAGAAGACTTGGTCATGTTTTATTGGTTTTGTAACAAGACATAGTTTCGTTAATTTTTCCTTGTGCCTTATGTCGAACGTTGATTACTCTTTAGGCTTTTGCTTTATTTTCTATCATTGGTTTTGCCCTTTTTTTTTTCTTGTCCTAATGAATATTTCATTACAAATAATAAGAGTGTAATACATCCGTAACAAAAGAAAGAAAAAAGTCATTTAAGTATACAAGTTTTTCCAATCACAACTAATTCATGTGTAGCTTTTCCTAATTTCTATAAGTGGCAATGCTTGTGTGCCTACACATCTCAGCCAACACATTTCCATCGATGTCCTACAAAACGTTTAGTGCTTATGTTTCAACTGGAAAATGGCAGAAAGATACAATGTATTAATTAAGCAAACTTACACTCAGTCACTAATAATTTCATTTATATATATAAAGCTTTTAGTCTGCATGGTTTGTCTCTTGTCTTCATATTATAAATTTATAAGTATATATACATATACGTACATAGATTAATCAAAACTTATACAGAACCAAAAAAAAAAAAAGTTACAGATATAATAAACATATACACATATCTAATCTACTACATGTTTGAAATAACAACTTCTGTAAATGATAAAATTATTAACAGAAGAAAACGCGCAAGAGAATTATATAAAAATAGAAAATAAAACATGAATTAAAAGAGAGAAAAATTAAATGAAAAAAAAAAAAAAACACAGTCAAAAGAAGAGTAGCAATCCCTCCAACCAGAAAATTTCACTGCTATAAATAGCATTATTCCAGAAGAGGTATATTCTTATTTCTATTAAATATTTATTTACTACGCTATAATTATTTATTCCCTTCACATAATTACATTTTTCTTCATTTGAGGAAAAAAAAACATTTTGGATAAGAGGATCAATTTTGAATAATTAATCCAAACCAATCCTTCTGGTACATTTCCTGCAACAAGTGTCATAATATCACAGGAGCTGATTTTGAGCAATTCTTGAAATGCATTCAATGTAAAGAAAAAGAGAACAAAGAGAAGTCTCAAGCTGTTCCGAACTATATTCATCCATAATATTTTACTCCAACACACTACAACTTCTTATTAGTCACAATATATATTTTGTATGATTAAATACCACTTTTAGTATCAACAAAAAACTACTTGTGACTAAAAAGTCATATTTAATTATAAGATTTCACTAATGTAGTTTTAGCCATAGCCTATTATTTTATGTGATAAAGTTTGTTGTGACTAAAAATACATTTAGTGACAACAAATTATAATTTTTGTGACTAATACTTCTAACCACGGACTTTTTAGTGTATGATTTTTCTTTAGTCATAAATTTTTTGTTTTTTTCATAAAATTTATTGTGACTAAAACTAAGATTTTTTGTAATAACATATAATAATACATTATTATTATATATCGATAAACACATGTAAGATTGACTATACTTTTCCAACTATTATTTATAAATGAATAATTTTAATATTGGATGATGCACTTAAATATTTTAAAAAAAACATATATAATATAGTAGCACTACACCAAAATGCCTCTTTTGTGTGAGTCAAACGCGTCAGTCAATGCAGTTGACTGACGTCGTTGACCGAGATTGAGCATTTGTTTTAGTTGGGCACTACCACAAATGCAAGGACATTTTCGTCAGTACTAACACTGACGATGTTAATGGGGAAAATTTGCATCAGTGGCAATATGACGCAATTAATTGGGACATTAGCGTCAGTGCCTAACTGACGCTAACGAAAGGTTTGCGTCAGTGGGGCACAGACACAACCCCAATAATACACAGCTTCATCCCCAATTTTCCATTTGACCTAAAAACTTTTAAAAAATTCTCTATGCGAAAACCCTCCATACCAGCGGCGCCTCCGACTTTCTTGACCCATTTTGGTGAGTTTTTTTTTTCATATTTAAGGTTAAATTGGTGAATATAATATGTTTATGAACCTTACGCATGTTTTTGTTTTAATTTTTTGTGTAGAATTTTTTATTCTTCATCGGGGTTTGGGTTTGTTTCTTTTTTTTTCTGCTTGGGTTTCATTTTGCAGGAGGCACTTGGTGGTGGTCGCGGTGGTCAAGAGGGTGGCTGGGGGCAGGGGTCGCATAGGGTGGCTGGCTGGGAGCTGGGTCAGTATTTGTGTATCATGTTTTTTTAATGTAGCATTTGCGTCAGTGCCTAACTGTCACAAATCAAGCGTTTGTGACAGTTTTCCACTGATGCAAATTTTAGCCTGGTTTGCATCATGAGATTCCGTGTCATATAAAAAACAAGTGCAAAAACTCAATTATGGTAGTTAGAAACTGACACAAATGTCTTTTTTTGTAGTAGTGTAGTATCATATATGCTAAAGATAAAAATCATACTTGACGTTGAGCTTCTTTGTTATGTAAGGTATTAACATTTATGGCTTACATGTATTATAATACACTAGTAAAATAACTATATATAGTTTATAGGTTAGTAACTATATATATATTATATATTATCTTATCAAAACTATCTGGGAAAATATTGATGTACATAGTTTCTCTTTTATTAATTATTTATTTTGTTATTTAATGTATTTTTATTCAAACATATAGATATAAATATAAATATTTCTTATTTTTTATTTAGTTGTTTTAATAAAAAAATTAATTATTTATATATAACTTTTTGTTTGCTTTAAATTTTTTTAAATTAAATAATTCAAATTTGATCATATAAATTTTTTAAATTAATAGTTTTAATTTAAACTTTTGTATATTTTATTATATTGAATATTTTTTCTGAAAGAAAATTATAAAAAAGTATTTAATTTTAAAACTAGAATCACTATATATAAAATATAAATCAAAACATAAAAAATACTAAAATTTAAATTATTATAAACACTAAATTTTAAAGTAATAAACAACATCAAATAATTTACTTTAAAACTAGAAAGCACCATATCTTTCTATGTAGAAAGAGTGTATCTAGCTAAGGGATTCATGGTTTAACGTTTTTAAATTTAATAAAAAAATAAAAAAATATATTGTATCATTTGTTTTTTTTCAAACAATAGATAATATTTTGGCTTAATTTTTTTAAATATGTTTATGTCATTATTTTATAATATATGACATTGTTTATTTATTTAAATTTTAAATGACAATTAAAAAAATATAATAAAACTAAATTAATATATTTTCTAAATAAACTAAATTAATACATTTTCTAAATAAAACTTACCGAACGTGCAATGCACGTTGCTTTTACCAAGTAGTATAATATGTTGTAGTGTTGATTAGAACATAACATATACTTTTTTTATTATTTTTAAATTAATTTTTTATTAAACTTGGTTTTCACTACAACAAATCTGACATTTACCTACATATATTTATTGATAGCTAAAGATATCTTTTACCTACGCATATTTATTATAACATGATTATTAGTAGGTAATTCTTATAGATATGGCGCAAGGATATAAAAAATATCATTACCTACCATTAGTATTGGTATGTAATGAGTTTGCCTACGAATAAGTTTGGAGGGAAATATTTTATCACTACCGCTTATTTTTCCCTCCAGTTTTAACATACTTTTACATATAAATTTTTTAAGTGGTGATGTGTTTGTTGATGTGTATTAAATAAACTGACATGCCAAATGAGAGATACATGTGAATGTACATGTGGCACTAATAATATTTTTTTTAAATTAATATTTAATTTTTTTTAATTTAAGGTTCATAGTTTATAAAACTAATCCATCTATCTCTCTAACCCTATCTTTACGCCACATATCTTCATTCTCTAGCCCTAACCCTCTTGTCTTTTCTCTTCAGCCGCACTCTCATCTCTCCTCTATTCCACACGAGATGGTTGATCTGCCATCTACTGCTGCTACTCGTCACTCGACTTTAAATAATATTTTTTTTTATGAAAAAGGACTTGGAAATATGCTTAAATAAATGACTTTTATGAGAAAATTCAAATAAAGTAAACTTAGAAAATGGGCTTTAGTGATAACTTTAGATTTTTCTTTTTGAAAAGGATAACTTAAGATTTCAAATTCATAAAATAGTTCTAGAAATGGATCAATTTCAAATTCAAATTCATAAAATTGTTCTAGTGTGTTCAAAATTTGATTAGTTATTTTATTGTTTTTAATTATGTTTTGGATCTGATATTTGATAATTTGTGATTTTTTTCCAATAAGTATTTTTTATTATGTTTTAAATCTGATCATTGATGTTATGTGATCTATTTTTCGTATAGGTTATTGGATCTAATTTCATGATTAAATTATTTCACTTTCTCTCAAGGATGGATCCATTTCTCATTAGTAACTTTGAGATTAGTCACATGATAAATTTTACTCTTATATTATTTCTGATTTTTCTTATAATGTATTTTCATTTATTCTGTTTTGGTTTTATTTAGATTCAGTGTTTTGGTACATTGTTTTTTATATTTGTACTCAGATTTAGTGTTGCTCTTTGGTTGTAGGGTCTGATTCTGTTTTGAGCAAGGAACCTGTTTTAATTTGTCTATATATTGTGTGATTAAATTTGTTATGTATTGAGTTTTTTCTTTTGTAGGGATTGCAAACATATGATATTCATTGTTCATAATTTATGTATTTTTCTCTATTTGCTTGTATGGTCTAGTTTAGTTTAGAACTTGCTTTTCAGGTTGCTATTTATTTTTGTATGATTTATTTATGTGCATTCAAGCATGATCTGTTCATTCAGACTCTGCATTTTACTCTAAATAAGAATTTAGTTTGGTTTTGATGTGAGTATAAGATATGAATAGATTAGTTTGATAAGTTTACTGCATTGGTGAATCTAGTTCTTTGTTCCTGTACTCAGATTTAGATGTTTGGCTGGTTGGGTACTTTGTTTTTTATATTTGTTTTCATATTTGGATATTTGGTTTCTCAGAACTTTGTTTAAGATATTGATATGTTTATCCAGAATGACGACACAATTTCTTTATTCATGTTTCACATTTTATATTAATTTTAAGGTAGAGAAGTTTTGGTTTCATATTATAGTTGAAGAAATTGACTAAGGATGATTTTTTTTAATAGTTAATCACTGATTCTATTTATTTATTTGTTGCCATGTTTCCAAAGTTTTGCATTAATCTCAAGTGTTTTTCTAAAGCATAAATGAAATTTTCCATCTAGTTTTTAATCCAATTGGAGTGTGTTTTACAATTTATTTCACTGTTACTTTGATTTTTTTTTTTTGGCCTAAGATGTTCAAGAATATGTGTACTTATATATATGCTGGTATATCAAGTCTCACAAATGCCCATAATAATAAGTCATATATTTAATGCAATCCTTATGATGATTAAATTGGGGATATTTATTGTATTGAAGTTAATTATAGTCCTTCACACTACAAGAAAAAATGCTTTTAATAACACCAAAAATGTGTTATCAAAACCTACGATAACTCTTTCTGATGTGTTAAGACAGACTATGTTATCGTAGGTCAGGGTACTTTACATAACACTTTATCAGTGTTATACAGATGTGTTATTGTACAATCAACGATAACACAATTTCTGTGTTATTTTAATATATAAATAAGTGTTGAATTATGTTATTTATAGTCGATACTATAACACTTTTTTTGTGTTATACTACACTTTAGTATAACACTTTTTTTGTGTTATCCTACACTTTAGTATAACACTTTTTTTGTGTTATCCTACACTTTAGTATAACACTTTTTTTGTGTTATATTACACTTTTGTATAACACTTTTTTTGTGTTATACTACACTTTAGTATAACACATGTGTTATATTAGCTTAGAGAAACATAATCTTTTTTTACTTACACAAAACTAGGAAAACAAATATGAAAGTTGAAGCCAAATAAGGTAACATAAATAGATTTTTATTAATTACTCAAATGTAATTACAATATTTAGTCTACTAGTCTAGGCTTAAGAAATCATATTACAACATAATTTATGCCCAATTCAGATTCCTTTATCACTAAATACAAAACAAGAAATGTATACAAAAATTAGTGAAATACATTCTTCCATTCTAAAGGCCTCAACTACAAATGTTGTCAAAAATTGCTCCAAAGAAATCATCTCAATATACCTGCACATTGTAAAAAAAAAGTCATTTTATTATTAAGAACATAAGTAACCATCAGGGCATCAAGTATGGTGTTAAATCTCGCATTTGCGCCTGTACCACAATAGATAAAGAGCCATCATTAACCAAAACAAATTAAGGATTTAAATCAAGGAAAAGGCACTACTCACAAAAAATGATGTAATAAACAAGCATGATACTAGCAGCTATATTTAACAGTGAGGAATGGCCATATGGAACATCAAAAAGTCTTCCAAATATCCATTTTATCGGTATTGCACTTTAAATATAGGCACATTTAACAAACATAAAAATTATGCAATTTAAACCTAATTGAATATTTACTTCTATAAAATAATAATATTGTCTCAATAATCAGATGTTACTGTAATCCCCACAGTTCTTTACCATTGTTTCTAATAACTACAGAACTCGAATTAATTCAACAAACCAGTTAGAAAAGATTGACCACAAAAAAAAGGGTCTTTAGGTAGAATATACATATATAAATATATATATACATATTTATACTTATAAAAATACCAGATTTAATTCAAAGAAGAAAGAACTCAAAATATGTAATTAGTCTCACTAGGAGTCCTAATCCTGATGCTAACTAATTAGACTCCTTAACTACATATAAAACTATCTTGAGTGGTCTTATGAAGTAATGCATTGACTATGCAGTCAGTAGACACAATTTAACCATGTAAGAGAATTTACTAAAAACTATCAGAAACAACATGAATAAAAGCAGTATAAACTCCAACTAAAAAATTGATTTTTATCGGATTAAATTATGAAAATTCATTAACAAGATATGAATCAAAATGCTGCATTAATAAATGGAAATTCACATAAATATAAGTTCAGAGGCAATAAAATTAACTTCAACTAAATAAGAGATCAATAACCCAGAAAAAAAAAAACCATATTAAGCAATTATGGTGACTAAAATCGAAATTATACTGATACCCAGATGAAACATTTGCAAGAAAAATTCAAAATCAAAACTTTGAACCAAAAACTGAGATAAGTCTACATATCAGCGCTCGAAGATACGATAAATTGTCAACAGCAGCAACTAAATTACTTAAGATGTTCTTAGTCTGTTCAGCGTACCAAATCATCCTGGCAATCATAGCACAATTATAACAAGACAAACTAAAGCAGGACAGTTGAAGGATAACCTTGGAAGTCCATTATCAAACACAAAGACAGGAGGCCTCCTGTTGACTCACTGAAGAAACATTATTACTAGTTTCCTAGCCTGATGACACATTAAGACAAGGTCTAAGCTTACCTACTATGTCATCACATACATTATATCTCATCTTAAAATTAAACTATCACGAGGATTACAAGTAGAAAGTCGCTTGGACTACATTACCTGAACTTGGATTTGCCCATCTTCTGCATTTAGAATCTGCAGCGACAGTGTTCCCTGAACATCAAAGTTACTGACACCACCATCTCGTTTCAGTGTTACATTTAGTTTCTCCTCAACAGCCAAAGTGACGGGATCAGTTAAAGGTGGGGCAGATGATCTAGATTGGCCTGCTTTTGGCTGCACATCTTCAAGGATAACCTCCCCTTCTGCTTTCAAAGACTCCAAGAACTGGTTAGTCCTTTATGATTTCCCTAACTGTTTAACCTGACCGAATATTACTTCTGTATTCCACAAATACTCTACATGGCTATCTATCTAAATGGAATTTTAACAAATTTGACCATATATTATAAACAAGGTAGCAGACAAAAGTGAAAGAAAAAAAATGAATAAACTTAAACAGTACACAAATAGCAAACATTCAAACTCAGATTTAGAGCATTGATCTCTTTCATATTTATAGAATACCAATAAAGCAACAACAAATGACATGATGCTGATGCCAAAGCATAGACCCAAATGCCAAAGATTAATTAAGCTGAACGGCTGATGCTGATGTCAATCGAGTTTGATGACAGACACTAAAACAAGACAAACCATGATACAAATAAAGGTAATAATTTGTTTTAAGTGTAAAGAATCTCAATATTGAATTATTTGTCATTATTATTGTTCATAGTAAATCAGATATCTATATAACTAAAACATATCCTCCTTTCTGTTGGTGGGCAGTAACTGATATTGAATAATTGACACTATTTAAATCAATGTAAAGAAGATAAGGACAATGGAAATAAGTAGACCAGAAATAGCTGCATCAGTCTAGAGAAATATGACGATTAGAGAAATTTAAAAGATTGAAGCAATTTCAATAGAAATTCTGGGTTATAAGAGGCTACAAATACTCTGTTTTCTTAAGATCCTTGTTCTGCTTGAAGTTGGCCCAGGAAAGAAGACTATCCACAATGCTAGACTTTGCCACTGCAAGTTTAAAAGGTAAAACATAAACAAAGATACAGAAAGTAATGATAAGAGTGCATCTACATAAACAAGCAAAGAGCTTCCCGAACCTTTCTTTAAGAACTCTGGTGGGAGTTCACATTTAGACCCAAAACTGCTTGGATGAATGGTAAGAGTTCCACCCTTGATTGTGGCAATCTAATTTACAAAGCTAACCTGGTTTAACAAGAGAAAACAATCAGAATAAAACACCCTTAAAAGTGCAGAACAGCATCAAAGTACTCTCATTTAAAATAAAAATTCAAATACCTGTTGAAATTGCCCATCACTAAGGCTCACACAAACCTCCCACCTGTCATTCACTTTCTCTGTGATCCTGCAGAGAAATGGTCAAAAGAGTATGTTAGCAAAAAAGATAACAAATGAAGAAAAATGAAACACAACATAAGCTCAAGGGCCATTACTCAGATAAGCTCAACATAAGCAAGATTTCCCAATGAATTCCAGTCCCAGAGTACCAATATTGTGGCACCCATTTACTGTAAGATGAGTAAGTTGCTTGCAACCAGTGGCAATAGCTTCCAAACCCTTGTCACTTAGGAAATAGCAGTCACTTAGAGTGAGATCTTTTAGCTTCTTAAATCCATTCCCAATGGCACGTAAACCCCTGAGTTTTAAAATCAGGATGAAATGAAAGAATAAGTACTAAACTTACTAGAAAATAGAATAAAGATATGAAAAAAAGCCAAGCTGTTATCACATCTCTTCTATCTTATAAACTAAGCAACCCAATAGCATTTAGAGGCAATCAATAGAAAAATTGAAAAATGAACCCAAGAGCAAATGAAATAGACAAAAAAAAGCAAGTATGCGCTTCAGTTCTGCAGCCTCCTTGGCAGTTATGGAAAGGTCTTTTTGAAGCTTTTCACTGCAGAAGTCCTTGAGCAAGTGATCGGCACAGGGACAGTCAACCTCCAACATGTTCTCCTCAAGAACAAAATGTTGCAGCAACTTACTCCCAATACTATAATCAGTTGCTCTTGCTGCCTGCAAAAGTATTAGAGGTGAAACATATAACACAAACAACCTGCATAATCGAGCAAAACCAAAAGATTGACAAATAACCACCAATAATTTGTAGACTCACTATAAACTGTTAAAGAATAAATTTAATAAGAAAAAAAAGGGAAAAATTAAATACTGCTCATTAGGAGAAAAAAAATCAATCGACATCAACCTTAGTAAGTACATTAAGATTAAAAAAATACAAAAGCTGCTATATAAATGATAAACAAAATTACACCATAAAGGACTGACAAAGAAGAGAATAACATATCAGTAATTTTAGATATCAAACGGCTATTAATAAATAAAAAAGGGCTTTTAGAGATGCAACAAACGTTTAAAAATCATTTTAAAACAATCTTTTTTTATACGCTCAAAGCATAATCATGAATTTCATAATTTTCAACTGAAAGGGAAAAATAACATAAATAAGAGAATTAGAGAGGCATAAGAGATTAAAGACAATTCATTTAATTTCTAAAATTTCTTTTCACCATTATCAGATGCAAGAGAATGATAACTTGGGGAAGAAAAAATCAATTTACTCTAGCATATAAAAATAGATTTTTCCACTGTAAGAACATTTTAGAAAAGTAAATTACAAATAAATGAATTTTAACAAGAAATCATAACTAAATCTATTTTAATAGTATTAGAAATAACTTGTAGACTAAAACTGTCCAATCTAAGATACATTTTAAAAGAAATCATAAACAAAATCAAAATATGGGGTGTGGGCAACACAGGGAAGGTCACTCTTCTAAAGCAACATATCAACGAAAAAAACCAAAACTTACCTTAATGATAATGCGGTAAGCTCTGATACATTCCACTAGAGTAAGAACATTGCCAATGTACTCTAATAGTGAGAAATATATAGAAGAAAAGGCTTACCTCACCAAGGTGTTGCAAAATACCATAAAGTCCACCAAATATTGTACAGAATACCATATCTGTGTGTCCATGAAATATACCTGTAAAGTAGAAATAAAATAATGTGTCAAGCATTTATGCTAGACCAAGTTGATCTATAAACTAAGATTCTAACTTCTTCCCTAATTCTTTGTTCAAGATATTTTACAGTGTTCGTCATTACTAAATTTAAACTAAGATGGGCTTCCATAACTAGTGCAGATATTATCAAGAAGCGAGTATGACAAACAACACTCACAACTACTATAGGAGCCCATACTGCAATTATTGCACCAGCGTTATTCTGTACTGCAAGAGAAGCAATTTTTTTGGGGGTTAGATTTAGTAGCTATACCAGGTTTCTGATTAATTTTTTTGGACAAACTATATACAAAGGAACAGAGAAAACCTTTTGGGAAAAGCTCATGCCAGTCATAACTTTTCACACCAATTTTCATGATCTGCTTTGTTGGTCCTATGAGAGGCTTTATCTGCATTATTCCACTGGCCACAGTTAACAGTAAGTATGCTTTCATGTTTATATTTAACTAGCATAAGAATCAGAAAGATTACAATGAACAGAAATGCTAAGAATTAATTAGCTCTGATTTTATATTTAACTAAAATCTGTTTCTTGTCAAGAAAGCAAAATAATAGCAAAAATATGAATTCTAGTATATTTCTTAAACCTTCAAAGTAATGCTAGTTGCTAAATTCAACATCTAAGAAAAAACTTGGTGCAAGATTGATCTAGAACTTTTAAAAGAAGAAAAAATGCCTTTGTGATGAACTTACCTGTGTCCAAGCAAGTAGAGTGAATATTCTCGAATTCAAAGAAAAACAAGGAGATAACTCAAGTGATAGTGCAAATTGGGTGGCAGAAGTAATAATAAGATTCTCTGCCATTCAAGAGCCACAAGTTCACAGTTAAAGTAACAGTTAACACCAACTAAAGTTTTACTAGTCTTAAAAATACACATGGAAAATTTTTTAAAACATGAAAACACATCTTAATTTCTTTAGTGTTAATTGAAGATATAGAGGACAAGGTGATTGTTCTTTCTTCTTCATCAAATTAATAAAAGAAACATAGGAATAGGATAAGTACATGGCATATTCAAATTGCAAAGAATAAACACAAATTCATTATAGAAGTAATAAGAGCAACCCATTAAATGTAACAAATGTATTATTAGAGAGCCCTCAGATCTCATAGCTATATCAGATCATTAACAATATTAACCACAGATTATTTTCAAAGCCCATTTACATCTTCACCCACCTCGTAAGAAATAGAGAGAGTAGTAGTAGTAG
This sequence comes from Humulus lupulus, assembly GCF_963169125.1. Lineage (NCBI taxonomy): Eukaryota > Viridiplantae > Streptophyta > Magnoliopsida > Rosales > Cannabaceae > Humulus > Humulus lupulus. The sequence continues at coordinate 8,460,379 of NC_084798.1, forward strand.
TAGTAAAGAAGGAATGAAAGAGAGATAGATAGATAGATAGATAGATATGATGGTGGTGGTGGCGATAATGAGGCAGCAAAGATGTAAAGGGCAATTATGAAAAACCAAGGAGAATTTGTTTCCAATAATGAGTTTTTCCATCACAGGGCAGAAATACTATTATATATGATATAATCATCACTAGAAGTCAATTGAAAAGATCAATGAACAATACAATGTAGAAATAAACACAAAAATGAAGTGAAAGTTCCTCCCTTTAAGTGGGTAGGTTCATATAAAGCTTTCTAGGCTGCATGTCCATCAATTAACGCAGCAAAAATACTACTCATAAACATTTGCCATCATCTATTAAAGAACCCATTAACATACCAAACCAGAACAAATGCCCTCAGAGACTATTTTAATATATAAATGCCCTCAGAAATTAATGCTAGAAATTTTATGAACATTGAAAATTCATTAAGAACCAATCACATCTTCAAGGTTTAAACACCACCACTTCAACCATCACCTTTGGCATTCACCACCACCAACAGCAAACACAGATCATCATCACCACAGCCAACATGAGAAAATCGTAATAAATAAAGAAATAAAATAAAATAATGGATCATGGTGAGTACCAAAGATGGTGAGAGCAGAAAAGATGCAGGCTCAAAATGAAATCAATGCACATATCAATACAAAAATAAAAGATTTCATCATCAGGCACAAAGTAATCTAGAAACAAACTAAAGACTTCTATAATACCACTTCATGATTGAGACCTCCACACATCCTCAACCCTGAGCCAAACACAAAAACAGAGAAGAGATAGAAAGAAAAAAAAACAACAGCAGAATGAGAAGAGACACATACTGCCGTGCCTACCTTCGTTGAGCCCTTCGGCTATGCTAAGCTCTGCCACGGTCAAACCCCACTGATGCACCTGCCCTAACGAGCCCCCAAGCCTCCACGTCCTGCCCAGCCCCTGCGCCGTCGAGCCCAGACCCGAGACCCCCCCACCCACCGTCGAGCCCAGCCCTCGAGCTACCATCGTTGCTGTCGAGCCCAGCCCCGAGCCCCCTGCCGCCGAACAGCCCGACCCCGACCCCCTTGCCGCCGTCGACCACCATTCCCCGAGCCCTGCCGTCGTCGTTCGGGCCTAGCAGAAAAAACGCGATAGAGAGAGGGAGAAAGGAAAGTATAGGGATCGGGTGGAGAAAGGGTTTCTTTCTTCTATATTTAATTTTATTTTACATGGGGAAATTTTTGAGAGAGTAAATTATTTAGCGGGAGTCCTAAAGGTACCGCCTTTTTTTTTCATTTGGTTACCATCCTTACTATAACTCTTTTTAAATAAGCTTATCTTTTTGTGTTATGTTAATGGGGGATTGGTGTAGTGTCAGCAAACTCGAACCTCACCTCTAGCTATCATCGTTGTCCACCTCCCAAAGCCATCATCTGCGTTCACAAGTTCAGTTAGAGAAAATGAGGCTCTCGTGCAATGATCCCAAAGTGAAGAATATCAATAAAAATAACATTATTATATTTGTAATGACTTGGAAAAGAGAATTATGTACACTTGTTGACAATTTTTATTTTTTATGGAATGTTATTAGTTAAACACTTGGAAAAGAGAATTATGTATATAATATTTGTTTGTTTATTATGTTATTAATGTTTATAATTTTATAATATATGAGGCTCTCGTACACTCATCATAATGTTCATTCTGTTATTTTATAATTAAGGGTGCACTCTTAATGGTTACTACTTATGGATGGTTACTTTAATGTTAACCATTAGATTAAGATCAATGATCCATATTTATAGTTGTTAATTAATATTTGTGAAAATAAATTTGATTTTTTCAAATTTTTGAAAGGGGTTACCTGATGAAAAACGTGTATTTATTATGAAAATATTATATTGTAAACTTTTCATTTTTCAAATGCATATCAATTTCTAAATATAGCTAGTGTTTCTCATTGGTTGGAAACATCATTAATTATGAAAAAAAATTTATTAAATTCAAAAGTAATGTAGAAAAAAAATATTTAATTGTTGGTGACTTTGCTATACCAAGTCACTATGTTGCCACACCATCATAACGGTTAGTACTTGTTTATGGATAGTAACCATTGAGAAGTATTACTTATAATTAATTACTTTTATTTACTATTTATATTAAATTAAATTTAAATATATTATTAAAATTACATATATAGAAATATTATCTTTACTAACAAATAAATAAGTGTAGGTAAAAATAGGTATACCAGAACTTGCCATGTGAACCAATCATTTAGTGGCATGTAACCAATAAAAATTGACAAGTAACCCAATAACTTAGTTTCAACTGGTCCAATAAATGTGTGCCACGTGTTTCATTAAAAAATTGTCACAATGCTTGTGTGTTTCATTAAAAAATTGTCACAAGTAGTAGTAGTAGTAGTTGTATAAAGATGTTATTTATTATACTATAAGGTTTAGATAAAATTAATAAGATCATGACACTTGTCGTGTACATGTTTATTTAAGGATTTAATTATAGTTTAAATAAAAGAAAGTTCAAGAAAGCTTTAGAATCTTCCAAGACCATTAGGAGCATGACATTTGTCACAATCTTGTTTATTTGTGGATTGGATTGTTATTTAGATAATTAAATAGATTTTCCCGTAACTTTAGGGTACTGTAACTTCCGACCTTTTTTTGACCCAGTTATATTAGGAATTTCGAAAAATAGAATTTCTAAAAAGTTGTAGATAATTGAATTAGATTTCTAACGGTATAAAGATGGTCTAAATCGATGTCTTACAGCATTAATTATTTTGATTTTACTGCAGGTGAGTTTAGAGTTACGAGATTTAGGGAGTTAAAAGTTAGGATTCTATTTTTTTATTATTATTTTTGTTTTTAATTTTAAAAATCAAGCTTTGACTCCTTAAACCTCTCTCTGAACAATTTGACCAAGTCCTAAGCCTTTGACAGAGGAATATTCAAATACTTTCAACTAAATTCATTATTTTTATTCAAAGCCAAAAAGAAGATTTTTATTCCTAGAACTCTATAAATAGGACTTAGAACCCAGCCTTTCAATTCACTCTTCAGCTGTGATCAGACTCCAAGGTGCTAGAGAGACCTAAAGAGTATAAACACTTGGGTTGGGGAAAAGCTTTGCCATTCTTAAGCTTTATAAAACACTTTGGGAAGTGAGGTTTAATGTATTTCGGTATTGGAGTTAGACCAATCAATAAGGTCAACTAAGGTACTCTTATTCTTAAGTTCAATTCTGTTTGATTCCTTAGCTTCTTTAGTTTTCATTTAGGTTCTAACTTTTGTTATGATTTTGTGGTTAGGATTTTAAGTTCTTTGAACTTAAGGTGTCTTTTCGGTAAGTTTCCTCTTGGTGGTTTAGTTCTATTCTTTTCATCTCTTTCCTTTATAAATACTTACCATTTTTATTGTTGGTTTTATGAGTGTTCCAAGTCCCGCATTTGTTCTCATATCCCGGTTTTGGTAAGGAAAATAGGATAGTTTTTATATGCTTATGTGTATGTTTATGTATAATATGTTTATGCTATAGTACACTATGTTATGTTTATCTGGGGCTCATAGTTTCTTAGTGCCCTAGTGTTTATCATTTTTATGTTTATAGTTATGATTTATACTACCTCAGATATTAGACAGGGGACCTAGATGGGTTATCATATATACTATCATGTGATCTAACCTACCTCAGATATTAGATAGGGGACGTAAATGGTTTATCACATTTCTTAATGGCCATTAATAGTGTAGTCCTATATGGTATACGTCTTTATAGTCATATGTTCATATGTTTATGATATATGTTTTGATAGTCATATGTTTTTAGTGTATGCTTATGATTTATTATGTATGTTTTAGATAGTATTATGTTTTATAGTATATGATGTAGTTTTATGCTCATGTATGTGATGTATGTTTTTAGTAGGTTTTCCTTGCTGGGCATTAGGCTCATTCCTTTATTTTTAGTGTGATGCAGGAAATTAAATATGGAGGGCGGAAGGATTCTTGGAAGCTTGGCTTGTGTGTTGAGGATGAACGGACTGAGTGAACTGCATGTCGATCGAGGATGACGTTTATTTAAGTCTTTTAAATTATGTTTTGATGTAATTCCGCAATTAGTATTTAAAGTATATGTTTTTTTTCTGTTTTATTAAACAATGTTTTTACATTTTAAATAATGGGTACCCATACCATATTTTACATTCTATTTTGTAATATTTACTTTGGAATTTTAATTAAGTTATTATTATTTCTTATGTATGTTTTCTTCAAAGTAGCACTAAGTCTAGTAGTTTTAATGGTCCAAGGTCTTAGAAATAGTTGGATCATTAGAATTAGATGGCACGTCAAATAACTCAAAGTCATTTATGTGGGGTCCATGTGAGTTTTACCTACCAAAATGTCAATCATAGGTAGTAGTACCTTTCTCGACTAACTATAACCTACCAATACAAAATTGGTTAAAATATGTAGATAAAAAGATTTACCTACCAGTATGCTATCTTTACCTACGATTAATATTGGTCGGTAAATATCGAATTTCTTGTAGTGTTTTAATTTCTAAATTATTTTTAATTTTAATTATACATATATGGCACTAATGTGATATATGCCAAATCAACAATCTGTTAGCCACATAGTATAAACTAATAGAATTTTTTTTACATTTCATTAACGTGTCTAGTTCGGGTAATTTCTATTAGGCAACAAAATTTGAGGGCACGATTTGATAGTGGTAATAATTTGGGCGTGAAAATCATACTGTTTATTTATTTTGTTTATGGATGTTCAATGAATTGGAAGAAACCAACCAAACAACCCCAAATTGTAGTAGAACATATATGTTGAATGCAACTTTTCAGTTTATCATTGATATATATTTATATATATATATACTAGATACAAGTAACGTGCAATGCGCGCTTGCTTAGTTTTATTTTAAGAATTTATCAATTATTTTTATTAAATTTATATCATTATCGGATAAATTTCAAATAAATAAACAATATTATATATAAAAGAATGACATAAACATAATAAATGAAAAATTAAACCAAAATATTGTTTATGATTTTTTAAATATATATAATCTGATAATATTTTTAAACGCAAATGATGACTTTTTAATAAAAATTAAGATTATGTATTATATATTATTATTATAATGATATTTTATAATATTTAAATTTATATTAATATATTTAGTAAAAAATTATAATTATATAATATTATTATAATAATATTTTATAACATTTAAAATTATATTTATATTAATATAATTATTAAATATATAATTTTGTATTATATATTATTATAAGAATGATATTTTATAACATTTGAATTTATATTAATATAATTATTATATAAGTAGGTTTATATTAAATATTATTATTATAATAATATTTTATAAAATTTGAATTTATATTAATATAATTAATATAACAATAAATCAATTCACGGGTAGACGAATGCAACAAGAGAATCATATTCTATGAAACTTATATCGTAGCATATATAATGGAAAAACTTCACACTGAGACATTTAGTATTTCAACTAAATACTAAAAATTTAATATTACTATATATACTTCACACTGAGGTGGAATGTCGCCATTGATAGGAGTTTTTAGGCACAATTATTTTGCGGCGACGTATTTGCAGTGACATGTTGTCACTGATTAGTATCAGCGGCGACATATGAAGTTTTTAGTGACTACAGACGTCGCTGTTGATACACATATTTCTTGTGATGGTTTCAATAAATATACTTTAATTTAGTGGAATTTGTTAAAGAAGACATCAATCCAAACAACCTGTTTTGACAAATAAATTAATACATTAACAAATAAAAAAACAACTCAATCAATAATTGATATTCCACACACTAACAAGTATATAATTGGATAATTAGATTGGACTGATGTTAAAAGTAATTTATATATATTGAATTGAATAAAATATTGCCAAAAAATATTTGTAGGAGAAATAGTAATCTCTAAATATAGAGAAGAGAGACTACAACATTAAGCATTATATATATATAAATATATATATTTATATATGTATACTTATAAAGTAGAGCTTCTAATTGAAGTGCATTTTTTAACATTTTTCTCTAAATTTTGAACGCGTGGTTGGGTACTTTGATATAATCACATTTTATTGTCTTTATTTGTAACACATAGTACAAGTAAACTAATGCCCAATAAAAAAAGTTGTGAAATGCACAACCTATCATATTTTCATTTACAAAAGCATACAGTATTGCCCTTTGCCTTTCTTAAACAGTGACTAATTAACACTCTTTAGAAGAAATTATTAAAGTCATGTTTTTAGTGGTATTGGATTCTTTCCAAGTCTATTAATGAACACTACTTTTAATTCAAAATCTTGTTTTTGGTGGGGTTTCTTTCTAAGTCTTTTGATGAGCACTTTGATTAAGTTTATGATTGACCTATTATTTTATTTTGTGGGTGTTTTCACCTTAAAAGTAACAATATTTAGTGCAGATATGTTATAATTACAACCTTTATTAATAATAAGACTTCACAAAAAAGTTTATCAATGATAATATTTTTTACTGATTTGAGTGCATATTTACCACTCTTTTACAGTCAAGTTGTTACTGCAAATCATTCACTAGTTTTATTTTATTTTTCTTGACGGGAAAACTTGTTAGTCAAACCACGCAAAAATTCGTCAACAAATACTAAAATATTCAGTGAGTAAAGAGAAATTTACATGTATCACTAACTGTTAAGAAAATTTGAAGACCTCGATCTTTCCTTTACATTTATACAGAGTTTTCTGCAACTTCCGACAAGCTATGTTGTTGTGGCACCTTCAAGCTTCATCGACATATTCGTAATGAGAAGCAATTGACATCTATGGCTTCATCTTCTCCAATGGTGGCAACGATGTTCTCTAGTGCTTATCCACAGTTCATATCAAAACCAATATAGGAAAAAAATAAAAAGAAGGTAGTATTCGTATATGCAACTCCGGACAACCAAACATGCAATGTATGTCGGGCTTTTACCTAGTACTATAATATGTTGTAGTCTTGGTTAGAACATAACATATAATTTTTTTTATTATTTTTAATTTTAATTATACATGTGGCACTAACTTAACATATGCCAAATCAACAATTTATTAGCCACATAGTACCGAAACTAATAGAATTTTTACATTTCATTAATGTGTCTAGTTTGGGTAATTTCTATTAGGCAAAAAAAATTATTTATAATTTATATATATATATATATTACAATTTGATAAGTGATAATAATTTGGAAGGGAAAATCCTACTTATTTATTTTGTTTTTGGATGTTCAACGCATTGGAAGAAACTAACCAATCAACTCCAAATTGTAGTAGAACATAGTTGTTGAATGCAACTTTTAGTTTATCATTGATATATATATATATATATTTGGATTACTTCTTAATGGTTACTACTTATAGATTAGTACTAATAATTATGATGATATGGCAACATAGTGATTTGGTATAACAAGTTACTAACAGGTAAATATTTTTTTCTAAACTAATTTCGAATTTAGTTTTTTTTTTTTTTGTCCTAATTAATGTTGTTTCCAGCCAATAAAATACTCTTGCTATATTTAGAAATTGACATGTATTTAAAAAATGAAAAGTTTACAATATTATAATTTCATAATAAATATACGTATTTCATCAAGTAAGCCTTCCAAAATTTTGAAAAAATCAAAATTTAATTTTAGAAATATTAATTAACAACTATAAATAAGGATCATTGATCTTTATTAATTCAGTAAAACTCCAACAAAAAAATATCAAATCAGAAAAAAATAATATATAGTGAAGGAAAAATAATAAAAAGTTTACAAGTATTGCAATCGATAATTAATACCTTATTTTCTGCTAGCTAGAAAACCTGCTCTTCACCTTAACTGCTTTGACAAAAAATGGTGTCATCCATGTAGAACCAATTTCACTTTATTTAAGAATTGGATAAAGGCTAGTTTCCAAGAAATATTGAACAAAAAATAACCAGTAACTCCAGCAAACCCAACTCCAACTCCAGCTCCAAATCCCATTTTAAGCCATGACATGTCAAACCATTCTTTACCATCTCTAAGAACACTGTCACCAATGTTAGTTGAATGATGTGAGTTACTTTCGGAGCATGAGTTTGTTAGAGGATTACCACAAAGTCCAATGTTTCCGATGAATGAAGAAGCATTAAAGCTTTGCAGTTGAGTGCTCGTAGGGATTCTTCCTGAGAATTTGTTATTTGACAAATCCAGGTTTGCCAAAAACGATAGCTTCTCGAAGCTTGTGGGAATTGTACCTGAAAGATTGTTGTTGGAGAAATCCAGTGCTTCTAGGTTGCTCATCTTACCAATCTCCCTTGGAATTGGTCCATATAAATGGTTCCTTGATAAGTTTAGTTGAACCAATTCAACCAGATTTGTTAGTTCTTCAGGTATTTGACCAGATAGTTTATTGCTTGACAGATCGATGAGTTTCAATAACTCCAAAAACCGAAACTCGTATTCTTTTCCTTTCCACATAATTTTTACTACAGTTATTTTTCCTGCAGTTATTTCATAGACCATTGTACCAGACCTCCTCTCGATAACAACCCAATGGGTAAACACCCTCTTTTGAGTACTATTATCCATCATATGAGTAAAATTGTTTATGCACGAAGGAATATCTCCAGAGAGATCATTCATTGAAAGGTCTAAAATTTGAATGGAACGAATGTGGCATAAATTTGATGGTATACTTCCATAAAATTTATTTGATTTAAGGCCAAGGATGATCAAATTTCTAAGTCCTTCCCCCATCCATGTTGGTATTTCTCCTTCCAACGAATTCTCCTCCAAATCAAGAAACTGAAGATTTGCACAATTCTTCATTGACGAAGGTAAAGCTCCCGATAAGTTGTTGTGCCTCAGACTTAAATACTGAATTTTATTCAAAAAGCCCATTGAGCTTGGGATCTCTCCAGACAAATTGTTGTCGTTTAAGATGAGAAACTCCAAAGACTTCAAGTTCCCCCAACAATCAGGGATGCTTCCGAATAACAAGTTATTAGAAACATCAAGATGTTCTGTTTTGTCGGACACTCCTTGACAAACAAAATCTTTGATAGTAACAAAGTGATTATCAGAGAGATGTAACACGCGCACACTAGACAGATAGTGTGGGATTGAGCCATGAATTTGATTATCCTGTAGTTTTAGAACCATCAGTTTGGAAGCATGGTTGGAAAACCAATCAGGAATAACATCATCAATTTCGGTGCGTGAAATATCAAGAATAGAAATATTTGTTTGGTTTCGAAGCCATCTGGGAAACTGAGGACCTAACTTGCAGGACATCAACTTAACGGAGAGTAGGTCGAAGGGTGGAACCCAAGCGGGATCGAATTTCACTGTTAACATGTTCCGAGATAAGTATAGTTCCTTTAGATTGGAAAGTTTACGGAAGTGAACTTCTGAGACAAGGCCAGAGAAATAGTTATCAGAGAAATCTAAATCCTCGAGATATTGGAGCTCACCAATACTTTCAGGTATAGTGCCATTGAACCTGTTATTATTGGCAAGCAATACTCTAAGGTCTGACAACACTGAAAGATTGGTCAGTATGGGTCCTTCAAGTTGGTTGTGAAAGATGCTTAAATATTGTAGACGGGTCGGAAATGTATTTGAATCATCAGGAAAAGAACCTCTCAGGTTGTTCTTACTCAGATCCATAATATACAATGAGTTTCTAGCACAGCCGTTGAGGCTTTTAAAAACATCATCGAGTGTTGTGTTGAACTTGTTGATTTCCAACCTTAGAAATTTAAGACTGCAGAGATTCCCCAACGATTTTGGTATTCCACCTTCGAATTCATTGGCCGACAAAGCAATTTTCTTGAGATATCTCATGTTTTCAAAAGAATTTGGAAGAGTTCCTTTAATGTGACTATCAGATAGTGAAAGATTAACGAGACTGGTGCTGATATTGAGCATCCAAGGAACTGTTGTGGGGTGTACGGAACTCTTCACAATGAAAAGATCTGTGAGAGAATTAGAGGATGAATTGGAATGCGAAAGAGATGAGATATCTACTTGTGGTAATACACAATTAGACAATGCCAAAAGTGATAGGGAGGAGGCTGTTTTAAATGATTGAAACCAATTTGTGGCTCTGGTAAAATCAGTATTTCCAAGTGCAAAGTATTGAAGAGAGTTGAGATGAGAAAGCCATTCAATACTATTACCAATCAACTGACCATAGCCAGGGGCATTGTAAAGATTGAGGTACTTTAACCTCGTCAGATTCCCAAGTTGGGAAGGAATGATTCCAACAAAGAGATTATATGAAAGGTCGAGATATGTGAGTCTAGACAAAGAGCCAATGAACTCGGGAATGTTAGTAAAATTATTGTTATAAAGATTGAGGTACTTTAACCTCGTCAGATTCCCAAGTTGGGAAGGAATGATTCCAGCAAAGAGATTATCTGAAAGGTCGAGATATGTGAGTCTAGACAAAGAGCCAATGAACTCGGGAATGTTAGTGAAATTATTGCTACTAAGATCCAAGTAGCTCAAATGTTGTAACTCAGCCAATGAAGAACTGATTTGACCACTCAATATTTGTTCATTATATTGAGCAGGAAGATCAAGAGCAATAATATGATGAGTTGAGTTATCACACCTGATTCCTCTCCAAGTGCAACAATCTCCGCCGGTGCTTGCCCAGGATGATAGAACGTTGTATTCGTCGACAAGGCCTTGCTTAAAGCCTACAAGGGCTTCTCTCTCCTTCTCTATGCATTGTCCATCAACACTGCTGCTCGTACTCCATACATGACACGTGGCTACGACAAACAAAAGAACGAAAACTCTGATCATCGTCATCATGTTAAGCAATTAATTGGTTTAGTGCAAATTTAACTGCCATATAAATATATATATATATACATATAAAATTTGGGGACCACACGATTGACGTCTCATTATCTTTGGACGACTAATTATTAGTCTTATTGAAAAGTAAACACCTTTATTGTGTGGCTAATCTGTTACGTACAATCTCTATCCACAAACGTAGCAGTTACTCCATATATATATATATGGACACTACAAGAAAACAAGCCATTACCGGCGGAGAAAACCGCCGGCAATAGTCAAGAAACCCGCCGGTAAAAGTATTACCGGCGGTTGCCGCCGGCAATAATCCGCCGGTAAAAACCGGTCGGTAAAAGTCATTATTACCGGCGGAACTAGCCTCCCGCCGGTAATAATATTATTACCGGCGGATCATTACCGGCGGATCTCGCCGGCAATAATTTGGTTAGAATTCACGTCTGACCCATTAATACCGGCGGTCTCCGCCGGCAATAATCCGCCGGTAATAATAAAATATATTTTAAAAAAATAATTAATTTTTATAAATTATATATAATTAATATTAAGTAACTAAACTTATAATTAAAAAAATTTAAAAATAAAATCAATATTATTTATATTAATAACCAAATTAAAAATACAACTTTAAAATACTAAAATTATCTTTTCAAAAAAAAAAAACATACACTTAAATTTAATAGTAAATAATAAAACCTAAACTAATTATTATTGTCTTCATCAAAATGTTCATTTAAAAAATCTTCAATATTCGTGCTTCGACTCAGACCTTCATGAGACTGTGGTGCTGGCAGCGAAGGATAATATGGTCGAGGCTGTGGACGAATCAAAGGAGACTGCTGTTGTTGTTGATTCGGAGAAGTGTAGTACTGCTGATTATAAACGGGCTGCTGTGTCGATCCTCCATAATGAGGATATACCGGCTGCTGCTGCATGAACGGCCCAAATTGACCATACATATGTTGTTGTTGCTGCTGCTGCGGTAATCCTCCAAACTGACTTCCCATAGGTTGTGTCTGAGGAAACTGGGAAGAAAGTCCAAACATATAATTAAAAAGTGGCGATTGAGAGGAACCACCAGATATGTTTGGAGAATTTTGTTGTGGTTGCTGTGGCATCGACGACGTCCCCGGGCTTTGATTAGACGTACTACCTTGTTGTTGAGAAGGTAAGAACTGCTGCAATAAACTTTCATAGCGTGGGTCATGGAGAGAAGAATCAGTCTGAAAATTTCCTGACTCGACTTTATCACGCATCTTAACCCACATCTCAGCCAAAACTCCCATCATCTCTGGAGTCACATTAGTAGGAACTTGTGACTGATTTTGGCTTGGACTTTGACTTGTGGAGCTAGATGCTGATTTCTTCCCTTTGCCTTTAGGCCTGTATCCCACTCCTATTTGATAATCAGACCTCGAGCCAAGAATTTTATCCATAACCTGATACTGTATTGATTTAGCAGTAGAACCTTCACTAGAAGCAGATTCAGAACCTGACCGACTACTTTGAATATTTTGCCTCTCCATCTCTTGGGTCATTTGTTCCTGCCAAAAGAAAATGTTAAAAAACCAATATTACTATAATTTAAGATCAATAAAGAAAGAAAAAACTTTAACTTACATGTAGTTCTTTGCAAGTTTCGCTAACCCAAGTCTTCGTAGATTTTTTTATATGAGTATCTTTCCAAGCATCAATAGCATGCTCATTAGGTTCATCCTACAAAATAATAGTGTTAGTTTAATTAATAATATAATAATATCAAATAAAGTTAAGTATTTTACTTACATATTCGTTACGGATCGCTGCCATTGATTTAGAGCCTTGCGTCGACAAATACTTCATTTCCTTTCTATTTTTCTTGTTCTGCGTGGATCGCGCTATAAACTTTGGGCTCAGAAACAAATCGACGATTTCTTTCCAGCTCTCCTTCGAGCACAAGTCAGGAATAGCATTGAGAGCACTATCCAAATCATTCAGATTTCCAGAATAATATTTTTGGAAATGAGAATGCCTAATATTCTTTCTCTCTGAATATCTTTTGCGCATCTCCGTATACAGAGTTCCCATAACTCTTTCAGGTTCTGGATGCCCATCGATATTATAGTAATACTAAAACAAAAATTGTTAGTTTAAATTTTTATAGACTAAAATGTATAATATAAAAAAATTAGGTATTTTTTTTACCTTCATCTTTTGAACGACCTGGTCTTTATATTGCTGAGGAACATCTTTAAAATCTAAATAATGTCCCGGCAATAGTAATGTAACTTCAGTACTCAATTGACGAACAAAAGCTTGGTGCTCAGTACCAACCACTTTGTCTGTCGCTGGATCAAGTTGCAATTCAAGTGGTTTGCCAGCATCCCGTCTTCGTTTTTCAATATTAACATTACTGGCAGGGCCACGTCCCCTCCTTCTTGCAGGACGATCTATTAATTTGTTTAATACATAAAAATTAAAATATTAGTAAATCTTAAACATTTAAACAGATTGCGATTATAAAATTTAGATATTAACCTGACTCGCAAGTTGAGGGTATCCTGCTAGGATCTGTGGGGTCTTGACCACCACCATCTCCACCGTGATATGATACTATATCAGCTGACATGTCTCTTGTATTCATAAATATTTAAGATTTAATAATAAGAATAGAAATCAAATTTAAGATTTAATATCATCAAATTTAATTAAGTAATGAAATAACATTAAACAAAATCAATATCAACATAAATTGGAAAATACAAATCAAATTCAAATTTTTGTGTTTGTTACAAAGGTAATCATTACATAAAACTAATAATCACTATCACTTCCATCATTAACTAAATTAGCATTAACATCATCTTCACAAAAATCAATTAGTAAATCATCTTCTTCATCTAATTCTTCATTTGCTTCTTCATCGCCTAACTCGTGATCCTCTTGACTAACATTTAAATTTTGTATTGTACTAATGTCAATCGAATTTTGAGTAGGTAGCATAACCAACTCGCCGAGATCCACAGTCAACACAAAATTTGATGAGCTAATATCATGTACCACATCAATGTCTGAATTAGCTTCACAGTTCTCGACGTCCCAAATTTGTCGATGGTTTACCCCCTCAACCACTTTCCACTGATTTCCTCTAAGTAAATCATCGAGATAAAATACTTGTTTCGCTTGATTTGCAAGTATATATGGGTCATCCTTGTACCATTCCCCGCTAGTGTTTATACTAGTAATATTATTCTCTATAATTATTTTTTTCCTTCTTGGATCTGTATTAAACCACTTACACTTGAACAATGTCACAGAATATGTGCCAGTAAATGTTAACTTTAATACGTCTTCAAGTATTCCATAATAGTTAAAATCTTCTGTTCCAGCAACAAATACTCCACTGTTTTGAGTGCTCCTCTTTAAATCTCGTTTGGTTGACATAAATCGAACACCATTCACTATACAACCTTCGTAATAAGCTCCTAAATGATCTGATCCAGATGCTAAAGCTAGCAACTCGTCACCATTATCTAACGATCCAAGCTTTTGTAAGTCGTATATCTAAAAGAATAAATAAAATTATTATTCATTTAATTATTTATTTATCATATTATTAATTTAAATATTTCCTAATTATTTAATTAATTATTATTTAATTATAATTAAATTAATTAATTATTTATTTAATTATTTATCTATTATCTAATTTTTCCTTTATTTAAAATAAATTATTTAATTAATACTTAATTATTTATTTATTTAATATTCATTTAATTATTTATTTATCATATTATTAATTTAAATATTTCCTAATTATTTAATTTATACTTAATTAATTAATTATTTATTTATTTAATTAGTTATCTATTATATAATTTTTCCGTAAATTAAATAACTTATTATTATCTAATGTTTACTAATTATTTAATTTATACTTAATTAATTAATTATTTATTTATTTAATTAATTAATTATCTATTATCTAATTTTTCATTTACTAAAAATTTATTTATTTAATTAATACTTAATTATTTATTTATTTAATATTCATTTAATTAATAATAAAAAAATTAATCATTTATTTATTTATTTATTCCACATATTTAATTATAACTATTTTAAAAGCTGAATAATTAATATGTAATTAATTGAAATTATTTTTATTTAATTAATTATATAACTACTCTTTTATATAATTACTTAATAATTGTTTACATATATTATTTAATACTTACTTTTTAATAAATACATTTTTAATTATTTAATTTTTATTATTCTCATATCCTTTCTAAGTTATTAAAATAACTTTTTTCTATAATTTAATATTTATTATATTATTTATTAATATTTTATTTATGTACCATTAAACTATTTTTTTAATAATAACAATTTATTAATAACAAATTTATTAAAATCTAAACTTCATAATATTAAAATAATTTTAATTAAACTATAACAAAAATACATTATAACATTCTAACATTATAATAATAATTTAACAATAATAAAAAATTATCCATGTCCTAATATCTAACAATATTTTCATATACTTTAAAACTAAATAAACAAAATAAAAATGTATGAAATACAAAATTACTTACCTGTAGTCAAACAATAGCAAGATTCAGTACTCCCAATGAAGCTCTGAAATATGAACATATATATATATATTAGTTGTAAGTTAATGGAATATTTAAATTCACTATATATAATTAAGAAAATTGTTCATAACCAAATATTAACCCAAACTTTTTATTATATATGTATTTGATTAAAAATACAATCAGCCAAAACAAATATGAAAAGATATACATGATATTAGAAGAAAAATATAACTCAACTCAAAAATATAACTCAAACAACATCAGAAAAATATAATAGATTACAATAAAAAATATATAACTACATACCCAGACAGATGTGATGAAATAATGTTGAATACAATCCAAAAAACTTTTGAAAATGGTGGATATTGACTCGGACGAACGGAGGCAAATGAGAGTTTTTTTGAGAGATTTCTGAGATTTTTTGGCACTCGGACGAACGGAGCCGAAGGAGACGGATGGCCAGAATATATAGAATATTATTGCCGGCGGAGGTCCGCCGGCAATAATAGTTCCGCCGGTAATAGTATTTAACGGTAATATTTTTATTATTATTACCGGCGGAGCCCGCCGGCAATAATCCGCCGGTAATAAGTGAAAATTAAATTGGGCGGCAGGTTGACCGCGTGAATGAAATTTGATTATTGCCGGCGGATTGTCCGCCGGTAATAATCGATTTTCTGCCGGTAATAATTAAATAATTTAAAAAATAAAAACAAAATTAAAAAACATGATTAATACCGGCGGATTCAGTTTTCCGCCGGTAAAGATAGTATTATTACCGGCGGATTGACTCCGCCGGTAATAGTTCCGCCGGTATACCTGATTTTTGTTGTAGTGAGAGTTTGATTGTGTTTGATGTTAGAGATAATTTAGATTTTACATTAATAAACATATATACATATATATTAAGTATTTGTTTGTGAATTAAACTGAAAATAAAATGATAATTATAAAATTCTAATATGAATTTATTAGGTATTTATAATCCTAATTTGAATAGTAGGGAAGTACAAAATTTAAGCTATATTAAATTTGTTTAAAAATTTGTGGAATACAAATTTGAGTATTTTTTAATAGGCATTTAAACTCTAGTAATTAATAAATATATAAATATTTTTAACATATATATGTATACAAACATTTTTAAATAATTATCATAGTAAAATATCTTAAAAAATAGCTTATTTTAATTTGTTTAATTGTTTGTTGATATAATTTTATCTAATTTTAAGTCATGTTTACAATCTACCGTTAAATATAAGAATATTCAGTTAAAGTTAACGAAAAAAAATAAAAATTGTTAAAACAAAAAATTTCTGATATCTACACAAAATTTTTATATAGAAGATATATTACTATCTCCATCAAAAGTGAATTGCAGACGCAATTAATCTGTGCAGAAATTTATTGGATTGGATGTTAGATGGTAGATGGTAAATTACACAAGAACTTAGATGAGAATCATCAAAATTTAATTTCTAGTTCGATTTAATATATCGGATGAGAAAATAGTATCAAAATGTAGTATATTAAATTTAATTTGAAGATTGGCATTTTAAATTTATATTTTGATAATGTTACCTTAAAACACTTGTTCAAATAATATGACTCAAAACGTGTGGGGCGTCCTCCAAGCTCTTGTCACCTTCAAGCAGGGCCTTGTTGATCTAGCCTTCCAAGTCGATCATCTAACACACCTTCAAAAGCATGTCGCATTTCACAAACACTCTAAAGCGCGACATGCTCCATTCAGTTGGAGCCTTCTTCGAACTCTATTTTGATGTCTGTGTTTAGACTGAACAAGTCCCCCTTCTTCGAAAATTTTTCTTTGCTGTTGTGACACAACATGCCCATCTGTTTGGCCTAATTGAGTTTGGTATGCAGCTGGTGTGGCTCATTTGTCATGGCAGTTTGGGCCTCAGCTATCCCAATTGTTGGTATTAAATAAGAAAATTTCATAATACGCAGCGGAATGTATAGGGAATAGGATTTTAAAAAAAAATCATTAATACCAGCCAAGATCATACATATATAGATATGACTGCAGTCAAAGAAGGCAAGACCACAGACTTCTCTATAACAGGACAAGGGTTCTTGAAATATAAAGGTTGGGTATGGGTGCCGAATAACCATGAAATTAAGATGAATATTTTAGAAGATGCGCACACTGCCCCCATACTTTGTTCAGCCTAGATCTACCAAGAAGACTCATGACATTAAGGCACTATATTGGTGGCAGCCGAGAATGAAGAAAGATGTAGCAGAGTATGTGTCGAAATGTCTAATATGCTAGAAGTAAAGGCGGAACATCAGCAACCCACAAGCTTATTTGTAACAACCCAACTATTCTAGACTTTGGACCATTAATGGCTACTATACTAATCTTAAGAAAACGTACATATGAAATAACCATAACTTTATTTAAAAACTATAAAGTATAGGTTAAATACATAAAAATTCATTTAGGATATGGGATCCCATTGTTTTGAAAACAAAACATAACTTAAATAAATTGGTTACAAAATTAAGTGCGGAAAAATAATACATAGAAATCATAACTAAAAGACTTAAAAACTTCATCCTCGAATCGAACGCGCAATCCACCGATTCCATCCTGCCTCAATACACATCCTCAAGCTGCTAAGAATCTTTTTGCCGCCATAACTATTTTCCTGCACATATAAACATAAAGGAATGAGCCTAATGCCCAGCAAGGAAAAACTACTAAACACATAAACATACACATAAAATCATATCATAACATATGCTAAAAACATATCATAACATATACTATATAAGACTATACTTATTATGGCCATTATGACATGTGATAAATCATCTACGTTCCCTGTCTAATATTAGAGGTAGATTAGATCACATGTAGTGTATGATAACCCATCTATGTCCCCTGTCTAATATTTGAGGTAGGGTAAATCATAACATAACATATAAAAACATAAACTTATCGTTTAGATAGAATAATTAAGAATGTGGCATTCGTCACATGTATGTTTATTAAGGATAGGATTTTAGATGAATAAATTTATCAAGGATATCGTATTACTCAGTCAAAGTGGTTTAAACAATTTCAAGTGTGCTTAAAATGTGCAAAACCGTGTTTAATATATCAACGTAAGCCGATATATCGCAGCTATAGGGGTTGATATATTTCCTATGTTGATACGGAAAATAAGTCGACTTTGCACGAGCGAAACCACAGAGCCTAGGGAATATGGGCCAGGTGATATATCGACTATAAGAGGCAATATATCGGCTCCACCTGCATATTTTGAAACTCCGTGGAATCCAAGCTAGGAACAACCGTCAACAACTTGGACTTACTCTAGAACGATTTTGACCAAGTTCTGGGCATCTGTTGAGTAGAAAACTCCATTTTTATTCATTTTAATGGGAGTTAGTTTCACTCCTTGAACTCTATAAATAGGAGCCTTCACTTAGCCATTTGCATCATCTTTCAAAAACTTTTCAGAGCCTCCAAGCTGCTAAATTCGTTCTAGAAAGAAACACTAGGGTTTTGGAGTTGGAAGCTTTCAAATCTAAGCTTTTATAAACACATGGAAAGTAAGCTGGAGTGTGATTTTGGTATTGAGGTGTAGATTAAAGTTCTAAGCTATCCAAGCTACTCTTAATCCTCAAGTTTAGTTCATTACGATTCCTCTTGTTCTTTTCTTTTACCTCAAATCCTAACTTGTTATAATGGCTTTTGGTTAGGTGTTTAATTTTTTTGAAAGTTAAGGTTTTCGGTAAGTTCTTGTCTTGATGGTTTAGATATTCTTTTCATCTTCTTTTCTTTAGGAAACATATGGTTGTACTGTTTGGTTTTAGGAGTTTCCAATCGTGTATTTGTCTCCAATATACCCCAGTTTTGGTAAGGAAAATAAGTTAGATTTTATGTATGTATGTATGTATGTATGTATGTATGTTGTTTTTATGTCTTTTAGTCGCTTGGGAAAAATGGTTGCTTAGATAGCAAATAAGCAAATCCCGAGATTTTTATCATTATCGTAGATTATAGTTGTGTCTAAACCTACATCTAAATAGTAGTAAGATGATTGTAGATGCTTTATATCACATACTACGGTAATGAGTTAATGACCATTAATATTGTCATCCATTTTTATGTTTTATGTTTTAATAGTTTTTCCTTATCGGGCATTAGGCTCATCAATTCCTTTTTATTTAGATAGTGCAGGTAAATGAACATGGAAGGCGGGACAGATCCTAGGTGGCTTTGGCATGTGTATTGGGAGAGGACTAAAGGAATGGACCAATGGAATCGATTGAGAATGACGTTGGCATTTGAGTCTTTTATTTATGTATTTATGATTTCCGCATTTAGCATTTGAGCATTTATAATAAATGTTTAATTTTCTTTATGATTTTATGTATAAACAATGAGATCCCATATTTTGGATTTTCTATAATAAAGTTCTATTATTTTATGTATATATCCAAAAGATAGTAGTATGTCTTAGTAGTTTTTAAAGTTCCGAGATCTTTAAGTTAGTCGGGTCTTTATAGATAGTGTATATTTTGTGCCAAATTTGGCCCAAAATATATGTCAATTCTATATTTGGCCAACTTTTTATATTTGTACTCCAATGCATAAGGTGCAAACTTGTTAATAAAAAAAGTCAATACAGTGATTAATGTTTATTGAAAATATACAAAACAACTAATTTTTTATTAAAATATAAATTAAAAATTAAAAAAAAATTCAATTATTAAATCATGTTAATGAGTGACAAATGAGTAATTAAAAAAAAGTGATATTTATTTTGTGCCATATTTGACCCATGCTATATTTTATGTTAAATTTGATGTATTTTTTAGCATGTGCTAAATTTAGTACAGATTTTAGACCTTCAAGTTCTATTTTATGATGATGGGCTAAAAAATGGCTATACACCACCTTTATAGCACTCCATTAGTCATGCTCTAAGTTAGTAGCATGACTAAAATCGTTGGGACAAGGTCATCTCCCTTTTATCTACATTTGGTAGTATTTATGGCCTACCACACAATACCTCACACAACACTAGGCCAAATGACAAACAAAAGTAACACATATATAAATTCGTTGTTGGCATATAAATTTGTTAAATAACTCATATATAAATTTAATTGGATAAAGAAATATTACTACATGGAAACATAATATTTAGTTTAATTAGGTGTCGCATCATAAATAAATGCTCGAAAGTATAAAAATTAATAATTGACTATCTTCGTCGCCACTTTTGTTTGTCTTCTTTCTCACGGAATAGTTTATATATATAAACAAGACATTAAAATTAAGAAATTTCATAGAACTAGACTTTATAGTTTATGGAAAGTGATCATGTATGTTGTCGCTTTATAAAGTACACATCAAACGAAACAACACGTTATGACTATATTTGATTACTCTTAACTCTATTCAATTAATTCAAAGAAGAAATAAAATCTCTAAATTATAGTTGACTGTACATGGAAATGAATATGCATGAATTTTATTGGATTGAATGTTAGAGATGAAATATACTAAGATAAGATGAGAGTTTTTAAATTTTAAATTCTAATTAGATTATTGGATTAATGAGAATTTATAATGTTTCGATTTATGAGGGCTAAGGTTTATTTTAAAATTATGTTTATATATATTTAATTTCTATGACATATAATATTTTTTTTATATAATTTTTGTATATGGGTACGTGTACTACCAGAAAACTTGTTTCAAATAATACCGAAAAAGTATTATGAAATACATATCATAAAACACTTTGATGTCTTAAGGAAAGTAATGCCATCGTAAGTTGGAGTAGTTGCATAACACTTTTTCATTGTTGTAGATAAGTGTTATTATAGTGCTTCCTTTTTGTTGTTTATATGATAGTTTGTACAACACTTTTTGCCATAGTGTCATACATATAATCCTATACAACACTTTTTTTCCTTGCAAACAACGTAACTAAGAAAAACATCATTGAAGCCAAACAAAATAGTATAAATAAAATATTATTAATTACTTGAATTTACAATAATAGGTTTAGTTTAGGCTTCCAAAATTAGGAAAATATTATCGTCACGAAATATGTGAAAAGTTAGGAAAATAATTTATTTGATTCCAAAGAGAACAATCTCATTATAACTACACATTCGAAAAACAATACTTCGATCATCACTGCTAATACAAAATTTGTCAAAACAACCTATGTATTATAAATACTAACCAAAACTCAAAGTTCAAATATGAACAAGAAAAAAAAGCGATTGCATATGATCATATATATGATCTTGTTTAGAACCCAAAGTCCAAATTATTTCACCAATACAACTACTCATAATAATCTTTCTCCTCAACACTACATGATATATAAATTATAAATCTAGTTAACCATGCATAATCATAATATTCCATTATTTTTATAACTCTCTTATTTTGGAGAAAAAGGTTGTAGATGAGTTGAGTTGATACAGAGCTAGTTGAAATGACTCATACTTCCTAATTTGAAGTGCCCACAACAATTGATGGAGTTATCGAGATGAATTAACAACATCATTCATAAATAAATGTTCAAAATTATAAATGAATAGTAGTTCACTGTCGTTGTCACCATTTTTTTCTCTTCCCCCATTTTGAAGTTGTTTGAATAGTTCTTATATATAAACAAGAAATTTCTTAGAAAGATACTTCAATATGGAAAGTGAACCACCACATATATATATATACTAGATACAAGCAACGTGAAATCACTACAACAAAATAAGGGTTTTATAACTTTATTTGAGATACATTGAAAGTCTACAATGTCTCCCAATTGGGAAGACG
This sequence comes from Humulus lupulus, assembly GCF_963169125.1. NCBI lineage: Eukaryota > Viridiplantae > Streptophyta > Magnoliopsida > Rosales > Cannabaceae > Humulus > Humulus lupulus. The sequence continues at coordinate 8,482,746 of NC_084798.1, forward strand.
TTGTTGGTGGGATCATTGTGGGTATATGTCTCACGTCTCCCAATGGAAAAGGTGAGAGATTTCCCACGTCTCCTAGTGGGAGAGGTTGAAAGTCAAACGTTGACTTTCAACCTCTCCCATAGGGAGGCGTGTAAAGTCACTCACCTCTCCAAATAGGAGACATTGAAAGTCCCTGGGAGACTTTCAATGTCTCCCATTAGGAGAGGTGAGTGACTTCCCACATCTCCCAGACTTTCAACCTCTCCCAATGAGAGACATTGAAAGTCTTCCAGATTTAAAAAATTCAATTAAATAAATTTATAATTAATATTATTTTAATTTGATTTAATAATTATTTAAATTGAAATGATTTTAATTTAAATTGATTTTAATTGAAATGGTTTAAATTTAAATTTAAATTGATTTAATAATTAATTAAATTGAAATTATTTTAATAATTAATTAAATTGAAATCAATTTAATATTAATATAAATTAAAATTGACATAATTAATAAAATAAAAATATGCAAGAAGTACACAATACTTGTTAGACATATACAAGAAACACAATATTTGTTAGACATATTCAAAATTAATAAATATTGCATTGTGTATGAAGAAAGAGGTAAAAAATAGAAAAAAAACCTATCAACGAGGTCGGTAACTTTGGATTATCGGCAACATATATGTCGCTCATTCTTGTCGCAACTCATCAACTTGTGCCTCTGTATACGACGTACTTGTTAGATGCAAAAAATATAAAGTAAAATATATTAATTAATTATTTGATTACATTTATATATACGGTTTCAAAAATAATTTGTAAATTTTAATTAATAATATTGTTCTCAAGTAATGTCTATGAAAAAGAAAATAACCGACACTAAATAAGCACGTGATAAAGTTGGATGTCTATATAAAATAATTGTTTATTATCCTAGATAAAACCGGGCACCATTTCACCTATAATACTGACCTAACCATCTGCATGTGAATAGCAAAATAAACAATTCAAACAACATACAATAAGTTTTTTCCTTATAGCACCGCAGCACACAACCAAATTTCTCAAAACCTACTTCACTAAAACACACAAGTTCTCAACATTCCGTTATTACCGCAGCACATAATATTAATATCAGAACTCACTTCACTATGGATGAATATTTAAGATATTCAAATTCTTCTAACATTTGTTTAATAATATTAAAATTAGAAGTAAGAGAATATATACTTCCCGGTCAATTGAAGTGCCCACAACAATTGATGGAGTTATCGAGATGAATTATCAACATCATTCATAAATAAATGTTCAAAATTATAAATGAATAGTAGTTCACTGTCATTGTCACCATTTTTTTTTCTCTTCCCCCATTTTGAAGTTGTTTGAATAGTTCTTATATATAAACGAGAAATTTCTTAGAAAGATACTTCAATATGGAAAGTGAACCACCACATATATATACTAGATACAAGTATAAAACGTATGATTTTATTATTTTTAAATAATTATCCTTGTAAAATATCTCTAAAATATCATATTTTAATTTTTTTTAATTATATATTATTTAAAAATATTTATCATTGTAAAATATCTAAAATATATCCTATTTTAATTTATTTAATTATTTATTATTTTTAAATAATTATTATGGTAAAATATCTCAAAAATATCCTATTTTAATTTTTTTTAATTATTTAATTATAGGGGGTGTTTGTTTTGAGTAGTTGAGTTGCCTTAAAAAGTGTAGAGGGATTTAGGATGAAAGTAATATTAAACTCTTGTGTACAAAATGATTCACTTTACCCTTAAAATACATGCGGGGCTCACACAAATTATTAACTTTGCCCCCTTAAAATTTGAACCAAACATCGGAAGGGATTTATATTCTCATTCCCACATTTACTTTACCCCATACCAAACAACCCCTTAAGTGTTTACAAATTACTGTTAAATATAAGAATATTATGTTAAATATAAAAATATTCTGTTAAAATTAACAATAAAAAAATAAATAATTGTTAAAACTAAAAATTTCTCTTATCTACACACTTATTATAATAGAAGATATATATGTATATATATATTGTCTCTCGCTTTATAAAGTAGACATCAAATACAAGTCATTCGTGTACTATATAAATATATATATAGGATAATTCTTTTATAGGGGCTTCACTTTAAGCTCTACCGGTGGGGCTCTCAGTGTTCTCGACCTTTGAACAGTTTTCGGCGGTATTTTTTTTTTATGACCGTGTATATTGTAGCTATTTAGAGCATCAACACAATTTTCAGAAAAAATTCTGAATGGTTTACAGTACCGAAAACTAGGTTCAAATATGTTGTTGCACGCGTGACTAATTTTTTTGATGCGCGTGGAAAACAACATGTTGGAACCTAGTTTTCGGTACTGTAAATTATTCAGAATTTTCTGTGAATTTGCAGGATGTTCTAAACAACTACAATATACACGGTTATAAAAAAATATCGTACCAAAAACTGTTCACGGGTCGAGAACAGTGAAGAGTCCCACCAATAGGGCTTAAAGTGAAGCCCCTATAAAAAATTTGTCAAATATATTTTAAGAAAAATTAATTCTAGACGCAAAGTCTTTGTTGAGACTTTATGTGTTGAATTATACTTTGTTTTGAGAGTTATAAATGCGAGACTTTGTTGGTCTAGATATCCACACATCGATTTTGATTATGTAAATTCGTTAAATAGTTCATATATATAAATTTAATTGGAGAATATAAGAATTATTGTTACATTTATAAATGAATAATTCACTATCGTCTTAGTCACTTTTCCTTGTCTTCTTTCCCATGGAATAGTCTGCTAGGTGAAAGACCCTTTAGTCACCCCACTTGTTGTTCTAATACTCTTGAAGTCATTAATTATAAATATCATAAATAAAAATGTTTTCTACAATCAATGTATGGGACAACTAGTATATAGACAACATAAATTATTGGTTTTACCGGTTTTTTTTCCATTAACTTTAACGGAATAGTCTTATATTTAATGGTAGATTATAAACATAATCCTTAAACTTAAAGAAAATTAAATAAATAACTAATTAAAAAATAAATAAAAGATGATATTTTTGAGATATTTTACAATGATAATTATTTAAAAGTAATAAAACCATATATTTTATAACTTAAATAAAATTTAATTACCAAATTCAAAAACTAGAACAAACATAAACTTAAACAAAAAAAAAATTAATTAATAAAATAGGATATTTTAAAGATATTTTATGATAATTTAAATAATTAAATCATATTTATTTTAAAATAATAAAGGCATATATATATCATTTTTTTAGCTTATAAATTTGTGTGATAGTTTATTTTTTATCAAGTGATTGAAACTCTTTTTTTCATAAAATTCATCAAAGAACATTGTGAGATACAGTACAAACTAAAAATAGTTGATGCATATATACTATTGTCTACACTATGAATTTTTCTATTCTTATTATATTTCTATTATTAATTTTTTTACAATATTATTGTATTTTACATATATATATGTCATGTAGCAATGTAAATATATATCTATGTCAACATTGTGTTTAGTTGTCATATATATAGAGATTATTGATATAAATATTTATATATATACTACAGAATTATAATTCATTCTATTATATATATATATTTAAAAAAAAGTCAACTAGTTTTTATTAAAATTATAGACATTGTTTACAACTTTAAAACTAAGCAAACGTGAAGTTTAAGTTTAATTAAATTTTATTTAAGTTATAAAACGTATGATTTTATTATTTTAAATAACTATCATTGTAAAATATTTTAAAAAATAGATTATTCTAATTTGTTTAATTGTTTATTTATTTAATTTTATCTAAGTTTAAGTTTTGTTTACAATCTATCATTAAATATAAGAATATTCTGTTAAAGTTAACAAAAAAAAAAAATTTGTTAAAACTAAAAATTTATGTTATCTGCACACACTTTTTATATAGAAGAGATATATGACTATCTCGATCAAAAGTTAATTGAAGACGCAATTAATCTGTGCAGAAATTTTATTGGATTGGATGTTAGATGGTAGATGGTGGATGGTAAATTACACAAGAACTTAATAATAGAATAAAGAGTATTCTTCACTAGTTATTATTAAATTAATTTTGATAAAAAAAATTAGCTTAAAAAGTATTTTTTATCGATTAGTAGTATATTTTAATTTTTTCTTTTGACACACTATATTTTGATATTATTAAAACTACATAAATATAATTAAATAGGTATTGTTTGTTTTTTATTGGAGTTGTTTGTTTTTTTTTTCAAAATTTGAAATTAAACATATACAAACAAGATCTTACAGTTAAGAAATTTCTTAGAAAGATACTTTAATTGATGGAAAATGATAGATACAGCACAGTTCACTATAATTATTTGTAAACTTGATTCTAGACTTACGCAAGTCTTTGCAATAATTTGAATGTATGGGATGCTAGCTAGAGATATATTAGATGATAATTTTCAAAATTTCATTATTTCTAACTATATTGAATTGGCAGTACAAGTGCGCCGGCAAAAATTACTTTCACCGGCGCAATTCGTGAATTGCGCCGGAAAAAATCAACCCCTTTCCCGGTGCAATTTTGCGCCGGTAAAAGTGACTTTTGCCGGCGCAATTCGGGGGTTGCGCCGACAAAGGTATCGTGTTTAAAAAATGTCAGCACTTTTGCCGGCGCAACCCCGAATTGCGCCGGCAAAAGTACCACCAGATTTTAAAATAAACATACAAACTTTTGCCGACGCATTTCACCTAATCTGCCGGCAAAAGTCAAACGTGTTTTTTAAAGTCTACTTTTGCCGGCGCGTTTCATTGCGCCGGGAAAATTCTAAAAATGCGCCGGCAAAAGTCGTAATAATTAAAACGACACCGTTTTCTAGTAGGGTTTACTAAATACTTTTACCGGCGCATTTTTAGACTTTTGCCGGCGCAACGAAACGCGCCGGCAAAAGTCATAACGATATACCCAGCCGCGAGCCTCCTTCATCCCCATTTCAGTTCATTTTTTCTGAGACCACAAAGCTTCTCTTTCTCTCTCCTCTGTGATAATCTCTCCGACCACCGTGAGCCATAATCCCACCGTGGCTTCTCTCTCAAGGTTAGTGAAGCTTCTCTCTCAAAGTTAGTATTCGAAATTTTTTAACATTTTTGGATTTTTTTCTCTATATTTTGTTTTGTAATTGTATTTTTTTTGTTATTCTCTCCCTATATAAACAGGTGTGTTGTAGCTCTTGGTGAAACAAGTCTAAAAAGGTTAGTTTATATATATATTTCGGTTTATATATATATTTATTTCGTTTTATATATATATTTATATATATCTGATTATATATATATTAATTTATATTTATAAGTTGATATATATATGTATATATTTATATATCCGAATATATATATGCATATTGTATGGATATATGTTTATATATATGTGTAAATGTGTGTGTATATATGTTTATGTTTATGTATATGTGTAAATGTGTGTGTTGACGCCGTTTTTCGTCAACAGTGAAAGGAGAGCACGTAAACAATAACTGATAATGGCCAATCAAAATATGACAAGACAAACACACGATTTTTACGTGGTTCAGCAGTTAAATCTGCCTAGTCCACGAGTCTCTGTTATTAAACTCAAGATTATCTCTGAAAATTCTTAAGCGTGAATTCTTCACAGTTTTCTCTCAAGGTTCAGAATTTCGGTCCTTTACAATGGTGCATGACCTCTCTATTTATAGAGAAGGTTGTAGAATACTCTCCCACATATTTTGGGTAGTTACTCTTTTTGTGTATATAAAATAAATGGCTTTAAATGCCTATAATCAGATATAAAAGGAAACGTCCCCTGAAGACCAGGGGGCGTATAACTAATCAAATAATATCCCACGATTCTAGGGGATTTACAGTAATAAATGTAGACTGCGTCTCTTGTGGATAACACTTGTAGAAACTCAAAGTTATTATCATATATCTCCGAGGCTTTATTCTCCCAGGTCTCACATCATCGTTCGAGCTAACGACATCTCCCGAGGTCACATGTCTTTCGAGATCGTATGCGCGTCAGGCTCGGAACCCCTGATCCGACGTCATTCCTGAAGATAGATGCGTCTTGGAAGCTACCTTTCGAGATCGTAAATATTTCGAGGTCACAAAAATTGAGGTCGTCTCAGCTTTGCAGGCTCGATATTTAATCCTGGAGCATACTTCAAACTGTATGAGTTCATTTGCTGCGAATCCAGCTTTCGCGGTCACATTTAACATGGCTCGAAAACTGGGTACAACATCTTGCCCCCTCAAAAGTATTTGTTCGAATCCTAAGAGAAGAAAACGTTTGAACTACTTTCCTCGGGAACCATACCGTCATACACTTTTTGAAAATGGACACGCGTCAGCCAGGTCTTGCTCATTTTGGTACTTAAGTACCTTGGAAACATGCCCACGATCATCCGTCTGCCACCTTTTCGGCGCCATCTTGTCATTGATCCCCATCCGTTGGATCTAGCAAGGATTTCATTCAACGCCCCAGATTAATCCCCCTTTTTCCATCTATATATACGAGACCCCACTCATCATCTTCTTTTTTTATTTTTGTTCACCAGAAGCAAGAAAAGAAGAAAAAACGAAACCAGAGACCTTCCTATAAAGCTTCTATCTTGTGCATGTTTTCTCAGCCAAAGAAACAAAGAAACCCTGGTTTGTTCGAGTCTGTGAGTTCTTATTTGCAACCTCTCCTTCATTCAACGATCTCTCTGCAATCGCCATTATTGTGTAAGTATGCAATCTTTGTTTTCCATTTTGTCAGTCTTTGTTCATGTTGTTCTTGCTGTGTCTTCGTATGTACTAGTTTACATTCTTAGCATAATACGATAGGAGATTTCTATCCGATAGTCTCTTATGCTTTTTAGATTTCCAACACAGAATTTACATCACTGGTTTATACCCAGTTTTGATGTTTGAGCAAGATTTCTGTTTCCTCGGTTTTAAAATTTTAAGAGACGTTTCTTGTACACCAAGATTTCGGGTAAAAAAATTTAGCTTTGGCCAATGCACGAAACCCAAGGCTGCCTTTTCTGGTTAACCGCCACTCTTTTTTCCCTTGATTTTCGGGATTTTCAAAAAATTATCCACTCTCATTCCTTTCTCGTGGAACGCACGTCCTGACTCTTTAATAAGGGTCTTAATATATAGCTTGTTTTGTTCCTAAACCTCGAGCTCGTCTTTTCGAGCTCGCAACTCTTGCATGCATGGCCCTCACCATTTTTTCTTTCTCGCTAGATGTCACAGAATCTGGAAAGACGGTGGGGGTCGTTGCTGGCAATCCCTTACGAGCCAAAAACCCCGAGCCCAGAATCGCTGTTCGCCCGGAATCAACGTCGGATAAGGGAGTACGAGCTTGCGCGCGAGCAGGAGGATATTCGAGCTCATTACCGCCGCCAGATAGACGAGGTCATAGAGGGGAAGAGGAAAATTCTTCGGGAGGCCCTCTATCCGGAATCCAATTCAGGACCTAGGCCGATTCCCCTCGACCCTGCACTAAAGGTCACTGTCGCATACCATCCAGGAGAGCTCCAATTTTCACTAATGGGGGAACCTTCTTCCTCACAACCGAGGAAAGAAATGTTCGAGGCCGAGCACTATTGGAGCTCGGTTACCTCGACTAGTCAGATAACTGACATCTTGGCCCTTCATGGCATCAGCTTGTCAGGTTCTTTAAAGTGTCGTGCTCCGACTGATCACGAACGAAGCTGCTTCACCCCTGGGGGCCGCGACGCCAAGGTGAAATACGCGGCATGGAGCCAGGAACACATGAGGGCGGGAGCACTGTTGCCCTTGAAGTCTTTTTTCAAGGACTTCACAGATTTTGTTGGGTTGGCTCCGTTCCAACTTAACACCAATTCTTACAGGGTGCTGTCTGCCCTGAGGTCTCTATACCACGAGCTGACGTGGGAAGGACCTTCGCCTCAAGAGATTTTATATCTCTTCTGTTTGAAAAGCAACCCCTCCCGAGCTCGGGGAGGAGATGGCTTTTATTATCTTTCGAGCTATCCCAAAGAGAGGAAGGTCTTTGAAGATCTTCCCAATCATCCGCCTGATTTCAAAAAGGCCTTCTTCTGGACAGACGGTCTGTCCCCGTCTCGACACTACTCGTTCAGGCGGATTCGTAAGTATTCCCATTATCTTTATCTCTGTGCTCGAGATTTTAGCTCTTAGATCTGTACGTAGTTGAAATGTATCTTGCTTTTCAGCCAATTTTCAGCGTCCCACTCCTGACGAGATAATGAAGGGACATAAGGAGACCCTGCTCCAACTCCCTCATGGTAGGAGGTCTCTCCTGTACCTTTTACATAAGGATAAGCTCCGAAAGGGCGGGCTTTTGGGGGAAGGCCAGTCTACCTCGGACTGATCCAATAAAAAATATGAACGCTGGGAGCAGGTGCCGCTACCCACAAGCGTCCTCCCTCCGAGGAGAGAGGTGAGGTCCCCACTCCCAGTTCGCACAAGGAGTCCGCCGTCGGGGAACGAGGCTAATGACGAAGCCTCGAGCTCAGACTCGGATGAAGGTAAAGCCCTCCATACTGCGAGAATGTGGTCCCCCACCTTACTAAGGCATAAGCCCAATAGGTTAGTCTCATGCCCACAAGATAGATACCACTTCTACATATGGAGTTGGGTAGACGACTGTGTCCATAGGTTTGATAGTGGGCTCGGGAAGTATGACACCATGTATACTTCGGATGAGATGTGGAATGGGATAGCTGTCCAATACGGGACCAACGATTATAGGGACCTTTCGAGGTTATCACCCACCTATAGGGAAGGTACTCCCCCTACTTCTTCTGAAGATGGGGGAATTTCATGGTCCCCGAGCTCTAGTTTAGGGAAGAGTTCTAGTTAGGCCTTTTCTTCACTTGGTTTTTTTTTATTATCATTATGTCTAACTCTGATTGGAACTGTGCAGGTGCCATGGACTCTGACCTCGACGCTGTGCTTTTTAGCGATGAGGGATCCGGAGCTCAGAAGAGTAAACGTCCGAGAATCCCGCGGAGGTCTGACCGACCAGCCAAGATGCCCAGGCGCCACGAGAAGACTCCGACGGCCCAGACTACTGCGAGCACAACCGGGGAACCGATTGTCCAGGCTGACACGTCTGGCTCAACCGTGTCCATCTCGCTTCCTCTGACCGATACTCAAATAACAGTCGGTCGACCCCCGAAGAAACCTTCTGTCTCCAAGGTTCAGCTGCCGACAGCCCGACCTCATATTGAGGAGTTCGTGCTTGATGGCAGCGCTGGCACCCAAGGGGCTGTGCTCAGCTCGGATGTCCTCTCTCGAGTGGGTCAGAGTTTTTTAGGCTTCGGCGCCGACCATTGGGACCTTGTGCACAAGGCCTCGGACTGCAATACTCTTTATGATAAGAGTATCGAACTCACTGCCGCGGTAACCTTCCCAACTCGCGATCTAATTCGTTCTTTGTATTTCAGGCCCTTGTCGTCTCAGCACAACTTAACTATAAGATGACCAACGAGGTGCACACGAGCATGTCTCTGGCCCAAAAGTCAAAGGATCTCGAGCTTAAGATGGCTGACGAACTCAAGGACTCGAAGTCTGAACTTGAAAAAATGAAGACCCGTCTCGAGGAGCTGGAGAAGACGAATGCCAAGCTTGAACAGGCAAAGACTCGTCTTGAGAAGGCCAATGCCAAGCTCGAAGAGGAGAAATCTGCTACCTTCGACATCATGGAGAGCGAGAAGGCCCGCCTCCTGGACGAGTTTAAGGAGCAGAAGGAGAAAGCGGTCGACCAAGCCATGTACAAACTTTGGGCTGATAATGCCGACCTCGATACCAACTTCCTGGATCCTCTCGAGGCCAAATATGTTGAGCGGTGGAATGCCCCTCTTGAGGCAAGTGAAGCTGCTCGAGAGGCTGCTCAGAAGGATAGTCATGCTATTCGTCCTGGGGGGTCCATTGCTACTGATGCTGAGAAGGCCAAGGAGACTCCTCTTCCTTAAATCTGATCTCGGGGAAATCACTTATTGGGGCTGCGTCCCCTTATTTTTGTAACTATTTTAATTTATGCCCATGGGGCTGATACAATTTCTTTTAACATTGACTTTCATATGCTTTACATTTCTTGGCTCGAAATATTTTGCACATTCTATATGGATGAATCATTTATGTTTATTTATTCATACGAACATATTGTGGATTTAGGCTCGAAACTCGATGCATTCATGCATAGTTTGTTCAAATTATCCGCTCCCGACCTCGTTATTCATCAAAATCGGATGTTACTTTAACCATGAACTCGAAAGTACTTATATGATATGTAACGTGAATGGTTTGGTTATATCTTTTTTTGCTTAGTTACTTTTCCTCGTCCTTGGTCTTTGCTCCAAGGTTAAGAGTTCGAAACTATTTTTCTTTAAGATATTCCAGCCTCGATCTCGACTTATCTCGAATTAGGTTTAGGTTCCTACTTATCGTTGATTAGTTTTTTGGCTGGTTTGTTCCAAACCTGTTAAGTTTGCACATTTGGTTAACTCCAAACGTTTCCTGCTTTTGATAATTCGGTTATGTCCGAACTATCTAAGCTCGAGTATTTGGTTACATCCAAATACTTCATATTTTTAATAGTTCGGTCATGTCCGAACTATCTAAGCTCGCGCATCTGGTTATATCCAAATACTTCATATTGTTGATAATTCGGTTATGTCCGAACTATCTAAGCTCGCGTATCTGGTTACATCCAAATACTTCATATTTTTTATAATTCGGTTATGTCTGAACTATCTAAGCTCACGAATCTGGTTATATCCAAATACTTTGTATATTTTTTATTTTTTAAGCTGATGGTATATATACTAATGATGCCCCCTTAATATCCTGAGTGTGACCATAGGTTATTAAATTAAGAGAGATTGCAAAAATAAAAAATAAAAAGAGATAATATACTGAATGAAATAAATCTTCATTTGATGGAAATCAAAAAGCAAACAAACTAATACAAATAGAAACTCATGGTTATAGGCAACACTTTTCCTACACTACTGATAGTAAGGTCTTAGGTGTTCGCCATTCCATGCTCGTGGTACTAGGCTCCCGTCCAATCTCGCAAGTTTGTACACACCAGGACGGATGATTGACTCTATCTGGTACGGTCCTTCCCAGTTCGGCCCGAGCACTCCAGCTGCTGGATCTCGGGTTGCCAAGAATACGCGTCTCAACACCAGATCTCCCATTCCGAACTTTCGATCTCGAACCCTCTTGTTGAAATATCTGGTAGTTCGTTGCTGGTAGGCAGCATTTCTCAGCTGAGCCTCTTCTCTTTTTTCTTCAATCAAGTCTAGGGTTTCTTCGAGCTGAGTGTGGTTTGAACTTTGATCGTAAATCTGAGTTCGGATCGTTGGGATTTCCACCTCAATGGGCAACATTGCCTCGCAGCCGTATGCTAGAGAGAACGGGGTATGTCCTGTTGAGGTTCGAGCTGTGGTCCTGTATCCCCAAAGGACTTGGGGCAATTCTTCGGGCCAACGTCCCTTCGACTCCTCCAACTTTTTCTTCAGATAACTTTTGAGAGTTTTATTTACAGCCTCGACCTGGCCATTCGCTTGAGGGTGGGCTACTGATGAAAACTCTTTATTATGCCGTTCTTTTCACAAAAGTCGGTGAACAAGTCGCAATCGACCTGGGTTCCATTATCGGATACGATCTTCCTTGGTACCCCATACCGGTAAACGATGCTTTTTACCACGAAATCAAAGATCTTTTTTGAAGTTATAGTCGCCAATGGTTCAGCCTCCGTCCACTTTGTGAAGTAATCCACGGCGACCACAGCATATTTTACTCCGCCCTTACCAGTCGGGAGAGAGCCTATGAGGTCGATGCCCCATACCGCGAAGGGCCATGGGGAAGTCAACATGGTTAGTTCTGATGGTGGAGCTCGGAGTATCGTGGCGAATCTCTGGCATTTGTCGCATTTTTTCACGTATTCGAAAGAATCCGTTTTGATGGTTGGCCAGAAGTATCCTTGGCATATGATCTTTTTGGACAGGCTATGCCCCCCAGTGTGATCTCCGCAGAACCCTTCATGAATTTCTTCAATGATTTTCTTAGCTTCGGGAGGGGTTACGCACCTAAGTAATGGCATGGAATATCCCCTTCGGTATAGCTTTCCGTCCAAAATGGTGTAACGGGGAAGTTGATACATCAACTTTCGAGCCTGGTTCCAATCTTTTGGAAGAGTTCCAATTTCGAGATAATCAACTATCGGGGTCATCCAGGTCGGCTCTATTTCGATCATACACACATCTTCCTCTTCTGGCTTGTTAATGCTAGGTGTTGATAGGTGTTATATGGGTACAACATTCAGCTCTTCATTTTCGGCGGATGTGGCGAGTCGAGCTAAGGCATCTGCATTTGAGTTCCGTTCTCGGGGAACCTGTTCGATTGCATAAAACTCGAAATACTCCAATGCGGATTTCGCCTTCTCCAGATAAGCTTCCATTCTAGTGCCACGAGCCTGGTATTCTCCTAGGATTTGATTAACCACGAGTTGGGAGTCACTGTAGCAATGTATAGCTTTAGCTTTGAGCTCCTTTGCTATACGAAGTCCCGAGAGTAAAGCCTCGTATTCGGCCTCGTTATTCTATGCTTTAAAGCCAAATCTTAAAGCGGAGTGAAATCTACTTCCTGCGGGGGTGATCAGAATAACCCCTGCCCCCGCTCCATTTTCATTTGACGAGCAGTCGACGTAAAGTTTCCACAGCTCGTGGGCTGTGGTTATTACCTCGTCGTCGGCTATACCAGTACATTCCACTATAAAGTCTGCCAATGCCTATGCCTTTATGGTCGTTCTCGGGTGGTAGGTGATCTCGAACTGTGCGAGCTCAACAGCCCATTTAAGAAGTCGACCTGAAGCTTCGGGTTTAGACAAGACTTGCCTAAGTGGTTGATCAGTCAGCACATGGATGGGATGTGCCTGAAAGTAGGGGCAGAGCTTACCAGATGAATGAATTAGACTGAGCGCGAGTTTCTCCATCAATGGATATCTTGACTCTGCCCCCAGTAATCTTTTACTGATGTAGTAAACGGTTCTCTGCACGCTCTCTTCTTCTCGAACGAGCACTGCGCTTATGGCGTGTTCGGTAGTTGAAAGGTATAGGTACTGTATTTCTCCCGTTTCAAGTTTTGACAGGATGGGTGGTTCCGCAAGGTGCTTTTTGAGCTCCTGAAAGGCCAGCTCGCATTCCTCCGTCCATTCAAACTTCTTACCTCCTCTCAATAAGTTGAAAAATGGAAGACCACGATCTGTAGATTTCGAGATGAATCTGCTTAGGGCTGCCATCCTGCCAGTCAGACTATGGACGTCTTTATGCCTTCGAGGTGAGGGCATGTCAATCAGGGCCTTGATCTTGTTGGGGTTAGCCTCAATTCCACGAGAGTTTACAATAAAGCCCAGAAATTTTCCTGAAGATACCCCGAAAGTGCACTACTGAGGATTTAGCTTCATGTTATACTTTCTGAGCACGCCAAAGCACTCTTCGAGGTCATCAACATGGTTCTTGTTGAGTTGAGACTTTACAAGCATGTCATCAACATAAACCTCCATGTTGTTCCCTATTTGCTCTGAAAACATCATGTTTATGAGCCGCTGGTATGTGGCTCCTGCATTCTTGAGCCCTAATGGCATGGAATTATAGCAGTATAGCCCTTTATCCGTGATGAAGCTCGTATGTTCCTTGTCGGGGGCATGCATGGGAATCTGGTTATATTCAGAATAGGCATCCATGAACGACATCAGGCCGTGCCCCGCCGTGGCATCCACGAGCTGGTCAATCCTTGGTAACGGAAAACAGTCTTTTGGGCAAGCTTTGTTGAGCTTTGAGTAGTCAATACAGGTTCTCCACGTCCCATTGGGCTTTGGAACCAACACCGGATTGGCTACGCAGTCAGGGTAAAAGGCATCCCTGATGAATCGGTTTGCCTTTAACCTGTCAACCTCCTTCTTTAGCGCCTTCTTTCTGTCTTCGTCCAGCTATCTTCGCTTTTGTTGCTTTGGGGGAAAGCTTTTGTCTATGTTTAGAGCGTGGCTTGCTACATTCGAGCTTATCCCTACCATGTCTGAGTGTGACCACGTGAAGACATCCTGGTTTTTCTTCAAAAAACAAATTAATTGCTATTTTGCCTCGTCTTGGAGGTGTTTTCCGATCTTCACCTTCTTTGAGGGATCAGTTTCCTTGAGCTGAATTTCTTCGAGCTCCTCTAAAGGTTCGAGGTCAAAATTCTCCTCAATCCTCGGATCAATCTCCTCGTCAACTTCTAAAACCGTTCCATCTTTGTTTTGTATGATAACGAGTGCTTAAGCGTTCGTTTGTTTCTTTCCCCTCAAGGAGATGCTATAGCATTCCCTCCCTGCCAATTGGTCTCCTTTTAATGTCCCGACTCCGCTAGGGATTGGGAACTTAAGGGCCTGATGCCTTACTGATGAAACTGCCCCCAGCCCGACCAGGGCGGGTCTCCCGAGCAGCACATTGTAGGCAGATGGTAAGTCTACTACCACGAACTCCATTATCTTGGTCACCGAGACTGGATAATCTCCCAAGGTCACGGGGAGCTCAATGGATCCTATACAGGCAGTTCCTTCTCCTGAAAAGTCGTACAAAGTAGTTGCACATGCTTTTAGGTCGCGAAGGGAGAGTCCCATCTTCTCGAGGGTTGCTTTATAAAGGATGTTGACTGAGCTCCCATTATCTATGAGAACTCGGTGGACCCTTTTATTGGCCAACTGAAGAGTAATGACCAGCGGATCATGATGAGGGAACTGAACATGGGAGGCATCTTCCTCGGTGAAGGTTATTGGTTGTGTATCCTCTGGCTTTTTGGTGCCCTAGGTTCGGGTTCATAAGGAGACCCGTCCCGTGTCTTCGACTCGTAAACATATCTCTTTTGGGCATTCCTGCCCCCTCCTGCGAGATGAGGCCCTCCTGAGATGGTTATTACATCCTCTCCATCTATCGGCGGGGGCCTGTCCTCTTCCCGAGCTCGGGAGTTATTGTTTTGTGTCATCGGAGGCGCGACTACTCTCTGGCTCGCGGCCATCTGACCAGTACTCTGGTTTTTGACATATTTCCGGAAGTAACCTCTCGAGATCAACCCTTCGATCTCGTCTTTCAGTTGTCGACATTCATCGGTTGTATGCCCGGTGTCTCTGTGGAACCGGCAATATTTACTGGAATCCTCTTGGATTTTTTATTTCTCATCGAGTCCGGCAACCTAAAGGGGACCTGGTTTTCATTAGCCAGGTATATGTTCTCCCGAGACTCATTGAGCTCGGTGTATACTCTATACATGGAGAAATACCTCTCCCCTTTCTTCTTCTTTCCTCCCTCGGCTTCGGGGTTACTTCCTTCGTTCTTTTTCCTCTTGGAGGGGTTCTCCGTGGCAGGCTTTGGAGCTGCTGGGTCCACCGAGGTTGATGCAGAGTTGATGTTTATCGTTGTAGTTTCAGACTGGGAAGTCGCTTTGAGCGTCGACCTCGCTTCCTCTACATTGACAAACCTCTGCGCTCGTCTGTTAAACTCGGTTATTGACCTTA
This sequence comes from Humulus lupulus, assembly GCF_963169125.1. Taxonomy (NCBI): domain Eukaryota; kingdom Viridiplantae; phylum Streptophyta; class Magnoliopsida; order Rosales; family Cannabaceae; genus Humulus; species Humulus lupulus. Next base: position 8,498,364 of record NC_084798.1, read on the forward strand.
CCGGTTTCCCTTGCATGTCGTCCCAAAGGGCACTTCCCGGTAATACACCAGCTCGGATAGCCATTAGGTGCCCACTGTCATCCACGTCCTGAGCTCGGGCGACTTCCAGATTAAATCTTGTTAGGTAACTTTTTAGTGTTTTGCCCGGCTGTTGTCGGACGTTAGTTAAGGTGGATGCCTCTGGTCTGACCCCCATCATTGCTCTGAACTGCTTCTTAAAGTCTTTAGACAACTGCTCCCAAGAAGTTATTGAGTGTCTTTTATATTTTTCGAACCAACTTTTGGCAGGTCCTACCAATGATGTTGGAAACAATATGCACCTGAGCTCGTAACCCACGTTACTGGCTCTCATGATAGTGTTGAACGTGCTCAGGTGACTACACGGGTCAGTCTTTCCTTCAAACGTTGGGACGTGAGGAATCCGAAACCCTTGAGGAAATTGAGTGTTGGAAATATGGGGAGCAAACGGCTCGAGCTCCTCGTCAGAGTCCTCATATCGACCATTTCCTCGTTCATTCTTTAAAAGCCTAAAGGCTTTTTCAAGCTGATCGATTCTTTCTTGAACTGGGTCCGCAGAAGGTACTGTCTGGAATCGATTGTCATTGATCGTGATTCCAGGCTTGCGTCTCCGCAGGGGATCTCTACGCCTATTCAAGCGATCCCTCAGGTCCGGATTTGTTTGATCTCCATTATCCCGACTCTGATTCAGGTGATTTCGCAAGTCGGGATGATTCTTGCGGCTTCTAGTATTCTTACGACCTCGGTCATGCTTAATGACTGACCTGGTATCTCCGGAATCTTCACTGGTAAAACTCGTTGCTTGGTTATTTCGTGATGGATTCTTCCCACGTCGCCTCGTCTTCGCAGTGCGAGACCGAGATGTCTGACTTTTCTCAGATGGGGCACTTCTCCGCTCCTGGAAAGCCTCCCCGTTTCCTTGTCTTCCTCCCGTACGCCCTTCACCCTGATCTCGAACGGGTTGAGCATCCCTGCGGGGGGGCGAAGGATACCTTATGGGTGATGGAGGGAACCGTATAGGAGACGGTGGCTGCCACCCTTATCGTGGCCTAGATGGTCCAGAATTTGCCCAAGATGGGTCGGTCGCGTTTGGTGCGCTCCCAGGTACCTGAGTTCGAGCCTCTGTAGGGGTTCGGTTATTCTCAGTTCCTGCAGGCACTCCCACAGGCGGGTTAGCCGGGGCCTGAGCCCGAGTACTCCTCTGGGGCCTAGGTGGAGCTGATGGCTCCGCTGGTGCCGGAGGTTGTGTCGGCCTCCTTGTGGCAGCATCTTTTCGTGGACACCCACGAGGTCTTTGGGGAGGAACATGCACGTCCCTTGCAAGAGGGACTTGGTTTTCGCGCGGAGGTGGGGGCTGAGCCACCTGCGCCCCTGCGGCTATCCTTGCCAACTCCTCATTCCGTTTGTTGGCCTCTGCCAATAGCTATTTCAACTGTCGGTTTTCAAGTTCCACAATAGGAACGTACTGCTCAAGATTGTAGTACATATCCACATCTTTTGGTGGAGGAGGTGGTCCCCGGGAATCAGAAGACCCACTTCTCTCTTCAACATCCGGGTTCTCCATTGGCTGTTTTCCAGGACGTCTTGGGTAATTTTCTTCAGGTGTGTTCTGATTGTTAGTGGCCGTGATTTTTTCAGGGATGAATGCTTAAGGCTCTCAATGAAAGCACCAAACTGTTGACGTCGTTTTTCTTCAACAGTGAAAGGAGAGCACGTAAACAATAATTGATAATGGCCAATTAAAATATGACAACACAAACACACGATTTTTACGTGGTTCAGCAGTTAAATCTGCCTAGTCCACGAGTCTCTGTTATTAAACTCAAGATTATCTCTGAAAATTCTTAAGCGTGAATTCTTCAGAGTTTTCTCTCAAGGTTCAGAATTTCGGTCCTTTACAATGGTGCATGACCTCTCTATTTATAAAGAAGGTTGCAAAATACTCTCCCACATATTTTGGGTAGTTACTCTTTTTGTGTAAATAAAATAAATGGCTTTAAATGCCTATAATCAGATATAAAAGGAAACGTCCCCTGAAGACCAGGGGGCGTATAACTAATCAAATAATATCCCACGATTCTAGGGGATTTACAGTCATAAATGTAGACTGCGTCCCTTGTGGATAACACTTGTAGATACTCAAAGTTATTATCATATATCTCCGAGGCTTTCTCCATCAATGTCTTCGTGATCGTATGCGCGTCAGGCTCGGAACCCCTGATCCGAGGTCATTCCTGAAGATAGATGCGTCTTGGAAGCTACCTTTCGAGATCGTAAATATTTCGAGGTCACCACAATTGAGGTCGTCTCAGCTTTGCAGGCTCGATATTTAATTCTGGAGCATACTTCAAACTGTACGAGCTCATTCGCTGCGAATCTAGCTTTCGCGGTCACATTTAACATGGCTCGAAAACTGGGTACAACAGTGTGTGTGTATATATGTTTATTTAATGTTAAATTTTTTTAGAAAATTGATTAATATAAATGTATGTGTGTGATATTTGGTATTATAATTATATTTTTCTGTTAAAAAATTAAATAAATATGTGTAGTTTTATAAAAATGATATTAATAATGAAAAAGAAAATATGATTTTAGTATTTATTAAAAAAAATTTGATTTGAGTATGTATATTTTTTAATTTTAATGCTTAATATGTATATTAAAAAATAGATTAGATTATGTATATTAAAAAAATTTATATTATATTTTTTATATTAAATATTATTTGTTTATAAATATTTATTAAATAAATTGTTTTGATGTTACTGATATAAAATGATATAAAAAGATTTGATATATGTTATAAATCTTGGTTTATGTTGTGTATGTTATGAGAATGTTCTGTATATTGCTCTGGGAATATTTTGGTTATATATGTGTTTAATTTGTAGGTTTTTCAATTTTTGGCATAGTTTGAAATATAGTCGTTATGCTGCCCAAATTTTGTTGGAGTTAGTAAAATTAATAAAAGTTTAATAATTAATTAAATAAAAATTTAAGTATAATTAAAAATTCATCAAAAAAATAATTTTTAACTATAATTTAAATAAAATAAAATTACCAATCATAATAATTAATAATTAATTTTAACATTAATATTAGATGTTTTGTAATTGAAAAAGTTAAAAATATAAATGATTTAATAAAATATAAATATAATAAAATTGTTATTGATTAAGTAAATAATCCAATACAAATTGAAGAATTTAATAAAAAATTACAAAATGAAATTAATGTATAATTAAATTAATTTTAAATTAAAAGTAATAAATAAGTAAATGTTAAAGTAGACTAGTCAACGGACACGTGGCAGTACATGATTGGTCTACATTGTTATTATTCTTAAAATAATTTTTAATTTAACAAAAAAATAAAATTTACATTTTAAAAAAAAAAATTCAAAATTTTTTTCAACTTAAGATTAAGTATGAAAAATACATTTTTTTTAAAAATTTAATTTTATATTGTTAATATCCTCAAATTTTTTAATTTATTATTATTATTATTAAAATCTTCCTATTTATCATTTTGTCTACTTGTTTTCAATTAAAGATTAAGTAATTTTGTTTAAAATCTAAGCAATAATTTAAGATTAAATATTTTTTTTACTTAATCCTAAATAATTGATTAAAAGCAGCAAATTTGATTTTTTTTTTGTAAAAAATGAAAAAAAAATTATTTTTTGTTACCTTTAAATTGGAAAACAATAAATTGGATTTTTTAAAAAAAATAAAAAATATAAAATGATTTTTTTTATGAAAAATTATTTAAAATAATAATAATAATGTGTACCAATCATGTGGTGCTACGTGTCATTTAAGTGTTAGTAAGTTGTAAGTTTGAGTAATTTAGCCGCAAATATATCTATAAATAATTATTTTTGCCAGGGATAGGATATTATTATTAGTTAGTGATAATTAGGGAGACAAACAGTCATGAAATACTTTGACTATCATTTCCCTCATTTTAAGAAAATTATTAATATTTTCTTAATTATTTCACTTAAAGATGGCGAGCGACAGGAGCTGGATGAGTGCGAGGAATCGTTGCTCTCTGGAGTATAGAAATGGTGTTAAGGAGTTCTTCGATATCGCCAAAAATCAGTTGAACGATCGGGGTTTGGTTCGCTGTCCGTGCAAGAAATGTGGGAATGTTAAGTTCCAGCCAATAAAAGTAATTTCGATGCATTTATTCAACAATGGCATCGTACAGTCCTACAAAGTGTGGCATTACCATGGAGAGGCACTGCCGTCGCCACCAGCTGTGGTACGAGATCATGATAGAGATGAATTAGCGGATATCCTGGAGGATGTTTACGCTGAAGATGACGTTCCCGCTGGAAACTATAATGATCCTCCCCAAGATGATCCTCAACATCGCGACAAGTATGACAATTTATTTAAGGAGATGTCAAGTAAACTGTACCCGGGTTGCCGAAAGTATTCCGCGTTGAACTTCTTGGTGAAGCTGATGCATCTCAAAGTAATTAACAAGTGCAGCAATCATTACTTTGATGGTTTGCTGGAATTGTTAGTCGACGCTATGCCTGACGGAACAATTTTACCTAAGTCTAACTATGAGCCGAAGGCAAAGTTGCGGAGTATTGGATTGGGATATGAGTCCATCGATGCTTGCAAGCATGACTGTGCACTGTTTTGGAAGGAGAATGCGAATTTGGAATTCTGTTCGGTTTGTGGTGAGTGTCGCTGGCAAGATAATCGTGGGAACGGGAAGAAAGTGGCCCATAAGGTCATGCGGTACTTTCTGTTGACGCCAAGATTGAAAAGGCTGTACAATTCCAGATATACTGCAGAGGATATGAGATGGCACTATTCTAAAAGGCCAAGGGAAGATGGTGTGATGAGGCACCCCGCTGACAGTAAGGCGTGGAAGCACCTTGATGAGTTGTACCCATCTTTCGCAGCCGAACCTCGAAATGTTAGGCTTGGGTTGGCTACAGATGGTTTCAATCCTTTTGGGAACATGAGCAACTCTTACGTCATGTGGCCTATGATACTTGTCTCATACAACTTGCCGCCGTGGAAGTGCATGAAACCACAGTCATTAATGTTGTCTATTCTTATTCCAGGTCCTTCTTCACCTGGAAAAGATATTGATGTCTATATGAGACCTTTGGTTTATGAGTTGAAGGAGTTATGGATGAATGGTGTCGATACACGAGATGCATACAATAGTACCTTGTTCAATATACGTGCAGCAATCTTGTGGACCATTAACGACTACCCAGCTTATGCTATGATGTCTGGGTGGAGCACAAAAGGGTACAAGGCGTGTCCCGCATGCAATGAAGAAACTCCCTCTGTAGGGATTAGAAGTAAAATTGCATACATTGGCCATAGGAGATTTCTTGATATGGATCATGAATGGAGGAGAAAATGAGCACTATTCGACAGTAACAAGGAACTCAGGCCACCACCGAAAGATTACTCCGGTGATGATGTGTTGAAGCAATTAGAGAATTTGCTGATTAGACATCCTGGGAAACACAAAGAATTTGGTGGTGTGAAACGCAAAAGGGCTCCGATTGAACTTAATTGGTCGAAGAAGAGCATATTTTTCAAGCTTGATTATTGGAAGGAGTTATTGTTGAGGCATAATTTGGACGTCATGCACATTGAGAAGAATGTTTGTGACAATGTCTTGGGAACTTTGTTGAACTTAGAGGGAAAATCTAAAGACACTGACAAGGCAAGACTTGATCTAGAAGACATGAAAATTAGGGAAAAACTCCACCTCCGCAAAGAGGGAAACAAGTGGAAGAAACCGCACGCCAGTTACACCCTCAGTGTCCCGGAGCGTCGAGTTTTCTGTGAATTTGTGAAGTTAGTTGAATTCCCGGACGGTTTTGCTGCAAACCTTTCGAAGAATGTCAATGTCAATGATGGCAAGATAACTGGGCTGAAATCACACGATTGCCACATGTTGTTTCAGCAGTTGTTGCCCGCTGCAATTAGGTCATTTTTGGTTCCTGAAGTTCGGAAGCCAATTATTGAGTTGTGCGGTTTTTTCAAAAAACTTTGTGCACGGACTTTGAATGTGAAAGACCTTGAGAAGATGGAGACAGACATTATCACCATTTTATGCAAGTTGGAAATGATATTTCCTCCAACATTTTTTGACATTATGGTGCATTTGATTTTGCATCTTCCGAAAGAGGAAATTCATGGCGGTCCCGTGCACTTTAGGTGGATCTATCCCATTGAACGTTCGATGGCAGTTTATAAACAGTATGTAAGAAATCGTGCACGTCCGGAAGGTTCAATCGCAGAAGCTTACGTGGTGAACAAGGCTTTAACCTTTTGCTCAATGTACCTGCGGGGGGTTGAGACTCGATTCAATCGACTTGAGAGGAATGACGATCGCGTTAAATCCCAACCAAATCGAGAATATTCTATTTATAAGGCTGTTGGTCGTCCATTTGGTAAGAAATCAAGTATGCTCCTCAATCCGCAGTTAAAGCAAAAGGCTGAGTAGTATATCTTGAACAATTGTGCCGAAATTAAGGAGTACCTTAGGTGTGTTTTCTAGTATTTTTTCAATAATGATGTTTGGTTTATATACCGAGTAAATGCCAAAATCATAATTTTTTTGTTCATTTGTAGTGAGCATATGGATGAATTAAGAAGACGGGGGGGCTCGAATCTTGAAGTTCAACAAGAAACTGATTTTCCTCAGTGGTTCAAAGAAAGAGTATGTATATTAGTTAATTCTTTTCTGAAACCCCACTTAATCAATCCAAAACTAACTTTCAATGTTAATGTTGATAGGTGAACGGTTTACATGAGTCAACACCTACTGAAGTGAATAATGAATTGTATGCTCTCGCAAACAAATCAAGCGGCACCGTGTATTCATATCCAGGGATGATAGTGAATGGTGTGAAATTTGTGACTCGTGGTCGTGATATGAAGCTTAAAACACAAAATTGCGGTGTAATGGTGTCAAGTGAGGAAGGAGTGAACTACTATGGAGTTCTGGAAGAAGTAATTGAATTTTCCTACTTGATGGGTTACAATGTTGTCCTATTCAAGTGTAGATGGTTCAATACAAGTAGTATTAAAGTGGAATCCAATTTTACGAGCGTATATGTGAAAGAAGAATGTTATAAAGATGATCCTTTCGTTCTCGCATTTCAAGCGAAGTTGGTGTATTATCTTCGAGATGTGAAAAATGGGGATGATTGGAGGCTCGTTAATGAATACATTCCGAGTTATGTATGGGATTTCTCAAATTCCGATGTTGATGATACTGAGACCACAAATGATATACCAATATTGCAAGAAGTTAATTCTTCTTCATTTCAGTTGTGGGTAGAACTTCCAATTTTTGATAATCTTCAGTATGATCGGGTTGATGTCAATGCCACTAAAGTGCACAACGTCGATGATTTGGTTGGCGAAGGTTCAGATGAATTTGTTGTCGATGATGAAGTTGAATTTGAAGATGACACGTTGGCCGAGTATGAAGACGATGAGGATGACGATAATGTTCTAGTCGATAGTGATAGTGATGTTCGTAATGATGTTGTAGTTAGTGATGATGAGGACAGTGATATGTAATTTAAACAAGTGTATGTAACTTTTTATTTAATTCAATGAAAACTTTATTTATTATCATTAATTAATGATAGTATCAGATATAGGTACACACACACCTATTGGATGCTTTGGGGATAGTCAATGTTTTCATGTACTACTACTCATTTTTTCAAAATATTTGATGAAATATTTTGAAAAAGTGGGTATTCGCACATGTCTGCTTACTATCTCCAAGGGATTTACTAGGTCGGAATATGGTAAGTTGGGAAAGACAATAAGTAATAAAATGTTAATTTTATAACAAAAAACAATAGTGATGCACCTAGTGGATGCCTTGGGGATGATTAATGTATTCATGTAGTGGTTCTCATTTTTTCAAGATGTTTGAGAAACATCTTGAAGAAATGAGAATGACTACATGACTGCTTACTATCTCCAAGGGATCCACTAGGTCGGAATAGAATAAGTTGGGAAATACAATAAGTAATAAAATGTTAATTTAATAACAAAAAACAATAGTGATGCACCTAGTGGATGCCTTGGGGATAGCCAATGTATTCATGTACTGCTCCTCATTTTTTCAAGATGTTTGAGAAACATCTTAAAAAAATGAGGAGAAGTACATGACTCCTTACTTTCTCCAAGGGATCCACTATGTCGGAATAAGGTAGGTTTGGAAATACCATAATGAATAAATGTTAATTTTATAACAAAAAACAACAGACATACATAATTTGAATTAGTTCATTAATGAATATTTTAATGTAGAATGGCCGAAACAAGTAATGACACAGGTGGCTCCAAGAGAGGCAGGGGAGCTTATTACGGTGCCAATATCGAGAAGGAGCTGGCCATCAAAAAAGTTAGTCATTTGAAAGTAGAGTTTGATGAAGAAACTGGAAAAGCTATTCAAAAGTACGGCAAATGGTTCAACAATTCCATGGCTCGTTATTTGCGTAGCACCGTACCCCCAACTACACTATCTTGGGAACAAGTAAAACCAGCTGATATCGAAGTTATTCGAAAGAGACTATCTGTAAGCATTCTTTAAACCTTTAATAACTCATTATTAAATATTTTTTCTATCTTCCTAATATTTTAACAAATTCCAATTTTAATTGTGATTTTAGGAAAAATTCATTTATCCAAAAGACAATCCAGTAATCAACGATGCCAAGGTAAGACAAATGCACAAACATCTGGCTGATTGGCGCCACACGATGAAGAAACACTGGGTATATGTTGGAGGAGAGGTGGACAATGAGAGAGCGAAGTCAAAACCTTTTCTGTCGATTACTTCTTCTGATTGGGCAATTCTGTGTGATTTTTGGGCTTCTGATTCTCACTAGGTATGCCGTAGATTTTACATTAATTTTTAATTATAAAATTACAATTTAGATTAATGAGTACTGTTTTCTTTTTGAAGCGTATATCGAAGAAAAATAAAGAAGCTCGAGCTAAAATGACCATACCAGGAAGACACGATTCCAAATCCATCGTTGCCCATGTTTATGATCACGTAAATTATAATAACCTATATCCTTACATTTATGAAAATATTATAAATGTCACAATGTTTAAATAATTTGCTTTTTTAGATGGACCCATCTACTGGCCAGCTCCCGAGCATGATCGACACATTCAAGCACCTCCACAAGAAGAAGGATAAGTGGATTAGTGATGCAGCGGCGACAAAACATGTAAGTTGCATAACCTTAACTAATTTATGATCATTTAACTTTAAAAAAGTTTAGTAAATAATTAATAAATATTAATTATTAATTGGTTGTTGTCAATTAGTAATTATTTATTAATTATTAATTAAATTTTTAACAATGAAATCTTTATAATCTATGTGCCAATATTTTTATGATTAATGATTGTAACTAATGTTGTCCCCGTATCAGGGAGCTTGCGGGCTAAAGTAAATTTGGTCATGAAAATCCATATCTGAATGAAAAACATGCAAATGTAGTTGATGTATATGTTTGGAGACGTAAATTCCCCATTAATGGAATTAACTGCACCTACCGTATATATCAATAATATCTTCATGATTTTCATTTAGATATGGATTTTCATGACCAAATTTACTTTAGCCCACTTGCTCCCTGATACGGGAACAAAATTAATTACATTCTTTTTCAATCACTGGTCTGCAGTCATTAATGATAGGATGTTGGCAGATAGATAATAAAGTTATATTTTATATGTTGTTATATTAAAAATTTATAAGTTATGTTTTCAAATAATGTTATATTGGAATTCGAAATACGTGCTTTTTATTGTGCAGAATGAGATGACCGAACGTCGAGCATCGCAGAGTACGGCCCCTGCATAATGTCGATGGTCATTTCCCGCCTGATATAGATATTGTCACGGATGTCCTTGGACCCCGCTCGCGTTATAAGAAAGGGTTTGGGGGGTTGCCTAGGTTGAAGGCAATTGGCGCAAAGAGGGCAGCATCTTCGTCAACTTCTTAAATGTCCGGGCAATTGCCACCTGAAGTGGACACCATTTTGCAGGAAAATCAGGACATTATGCTAGAAAATCAGAACCTAAAGAAGCATACGACTAAACTTGAGAGTCGTCAACGGCGTTAAGATCTCCTGCTCAGTGCTTTGTTGAAGCAGGTTGGTGAATTGGCTCCTGGTTTTACTGTTGACTTACCAGACCAGGATTCGGACGAGGACGATGATGCTGACGGGGGCGGGAATGATGAGGCGGGCAGTACTCATTTGTAGAACTTTTTTTTTATTTATTTAAAATTTAATTTATGAGACATTTATTTTACTGAATTACTTTTATATTTTCATGTTTGGTGGAGACAATAAATATTAATAGTTGTAATTTTTTATTTATTTATTTATTTATAAAATTTTAATTTTAATTTTATTTCTAATTAAATAATATTACTAAAAAATTAAATAATTATTAATATATTAAAATTGAAAATTATTAATTAATATTAATATATTGAAAATAATATTAGTAATTTAATCAAAATTATTATTTTAAAAATACTTTTACCGGCGCAAAATTACGTTGGCAAAAAGTTTCAATCTTAACGTCACATATACACTTTTATCGGCGCAAAAATGCGCCACTAAAAAAGTCAACTTTTGCCGGCGCATTATTGCGCCGCTAAAAGTGTTTTCCACAATATCGTGACAAAATCTTTTACCGACGCATCTTTATTTTTACTGGCGTATTTGTTCGTCGCCAAAAAAGACCATTGCCCGCGCATTAGATTTGCGTCGGAAAAAGTGAAATTAGCGACGGAGATACGACGCGATTCTTTGCCGGCGCAAAATTGCGTCGGTAAAAACTCCCTGGGTTTTGCCGGCGCAAAACCATACTTTTGCCGCGCAAATTTGCGCCGGCAAAAGTCCCCTTTTTTGTAGTGAATAGCAAAATAAACAATTCAAACAACATACAATAAGTTTTTTCCTTATAGTACCGCAGCACACAACCAAATTTCTAAGAACCTACTTCACTAAAACACACAAGTTCTCAACATTCCGTTATTACCGCAGCACATAATATTAATCTCAGAACCCACTTCACTATGGATGAATATTTAAGATATTCAAATTCCTCTAACATTTGATTAATAATATTAAAATTAGAAGTAAGAGAATATATACTTCCCGATCAATTGAAGTGCCCACAACAATTGATGGAGTTATCGAGATGAATTATCAACATCATTCATAAATAAATGTTCAAAATTATAAATGAATAGTAGTTCACTATCATTGTCACCATTTTTTTTTCTCTTCCCCCATTTTGAAGTTGTTTGAATAGTTCTTATATATAAACGAGAAATTTCTTAGAAAGATACTTCAATATGGAAAGTGAACCACCACATATATATATACTAGATACAAGTATAAAACCTATGATTTTATTATTTTTAAATAATTATCCTTGTAAAATATCTCTAAAATATCATATTTTAATTTGTTTAATTATATATTATTTAAACATATTTATCATTGTAAAATATCTAAAATATATCCTATTTTAATTTATTTAATTATTTATTATTTTTAAATAATTATTATGGTAAAATATCCTATTTTAATTATTTAATTATAGGGGGTGTTTGTTTTGAGTAGTTGAGTTGCCTTAGAAAGTGTAGACGGACTTAGGATGAAAGTAATATTAAGCTCTTGTGTACAAAATGATTCACTTTACCCTTAAAATACATGCGGGGCTTACACAAATTATTAACTTTGCCCCCTTAAAATTTGATCCAAACATAGGAAGGGATTTAGATTCTCATTCCCACATTTACTTTACCCCATACCAAACAACCCCTTAAGTGTTTACAAATTACTGTTAAATATAAGAATATTATGTTAAATAAAAAAATATTCTGTTAAAATTAACAATAAAAAAATAAATAATTGTTAAAACTAAAAATTTCTCTTATCTACACACTTATTATAATAGAAGAGATATATGTATATATATATATATTGTCTCTCGCTTTATAAAGTAGACATCAAATACAAGTCATTCGTGTACTATATAAATATATATATAGGATAATTCTTTTATAGGGGCTTCACTTTAAGCTCTACCGGTGGGGCTCTCAGTGTTCTCGACCTTTGAACAGTTTTCGGCGGTATTTTTTTTTTATGACCCTGTATATTGTAGCTATTTAGAGCATCAACACAATTTTCAGAAAAATTTCTGAATGGCTTACAGTACCAAAAACTAGGTTCAAATATGTTGTTGCACGCGTGACTAATTTTTTTTATGCGAGTGGAAAACAACATGTTGGAACCTAGTTTTCGGTACTGTAAATTATTCAGAATTTTCTGAAAATTTGCAGGATGTTATAAACAACTACAATATACACGGTTATAAAAAAATATCGTACCAAAAACTGTTCACTGGTCGAGAACAGTGAAGAGTCCCACCAATAGAGCTTAAAGTGAAGCCCCTATAAAAAATTTGTCAAATATATTTTAAGAAAAATTAATTCTAGATGCAAAGTCTTTGTTGAGACTTTATGTGTTGAATTATACTTCGTTTTGAGAGTTATAAATGCGAGACTTTGTTGGTCTAGATATCCACACATCGATTTTGATTATGTAAATTCGTTAAATAGTTCATATATATAAATTTAATTGGAGAATATAAGAATTATTGTTACATTTATAAATGAATAATTCACTATCGTCTTAGTCACTTTTCCTTGTCTTCTTTCCCATGGAATAATCTGCTAGGTGAAAGACCCTTTAGTCACCCCACTTGTTGTTCTAATATCTTGAAGTCATTAATTATAAATATCATAAATAAAAATGTTTTCTACAATCAATGTATGGGACAACTAGATATATCTCTTCTATATAAAAAGTATATAGACAACATAAATTATTGGTTTTACTGGTTTTTTTTTTCCATTAATTTTAACGGAATAGTTTTATATTTAATAGTAGATTATAAACATAATCCTTAAACTTAAAGAAAATTAAATAAATAAATAATTAAAAAATAAATAAAAGATGATATTTTTGAGATATTTTACAATGATAATTATTTAAAAGTAATAAAACCATATATTTTATAACTTAAATAAAATTTAATTACCAAATTCAAAAACTAGAACAAACATAAACTTAAACAAAACAAAATTAATTAATAAAATAAGATATTTTAAAGATATTTTATGATAATTTAAATAATTAAATCATATTTATTTTAAAATAATAAAGGTATATATATATATCATTTTTTTAGCTTATAAATTTATGTGATAGTTTATTTTTTATCAAGTGATTGAAACTCTTTTTTTCATCAAATTCATCAAAGAACATTGTGAGATACAGTACAAACTAAAAATAGTTGATGCATATATATTATTGTCTACACTATGAATTTTTCTATTCTTATTATATTTCTATTATTAATTTTTTTACAATATTATTGTATTTTACATATATATATGTCATGTAGCAATGTAAATATATATCTATGTCAACATTGTGTTTAGTTGTCATATATATAGAGATTATTGATATAAATATTTATATACACTATAGAATTATAATTCATTCTATTATATATATATATATATTTAAAAAAAACAGTCAACTAGTTTTTATTAAAATTATAGACATTGTTTTCAACTTTAAAACTAAGCAAACGTGAAGTTTAAATTTACTTAAATTTTATTTAAGTTATAAAATGTATGATTTTATTATTTTAAATAATTATCATTGTAAAATATTTTAAAAAATAGATTATTCTAATTTGTTTAATTATTTATTTATTTAATTTTATCTAAGTTTAAGTTTTGTTTACAATCTATCATTAAATATAAAAATATTCTGTTAAAGTTAACAAAAAAAAATTATTAAAACTAAAAATTTATATTATCTGCACACACTTTTTATATAGAAGAGATATATAACTTTCTCGATCAAAAGTTAATTGAAGACGCAATTAATCTGTGCAAAAATTTTATTGGATTGGATGTTAGATGGTAGATGGTGGATGGTAAATTACACAAGAACTTAATAATAGAATAAAGAGTATTCTTCACTAGTTATTATTAAATTAATTTTGATAAAAAAAATTAGCTTAAAAAGTATTTTTTATCGATTAGTAGTATATTTTAATTTTTTCTTTTGACACACTATATTTTGATATTATTAAAACTACATAAATATAATTAAATAGGTATTGTTTGTTTTTTATTGGAGTTGTTTGTTTTTTTTTCAAAATTCGAAATTAAACATATACAAACAAGATCTTACAGTTAAGAAATTTATTAGAAAGATACTTTAATTGATGGAAAATGATAGATACAGCACAGCTCACTATAATTATTTGTAAACTTGATTCTAGACTTACGCAAGTCTTTGCAATAATTTGAATGTATTGGATGCTAGCTAGAGATATATTAGATGATAATTTTCAAAATTTCATTATTTCTAACTATATTGAATTGGATAAGAATTGTATAACATATATGTTTTCTTTTTTTAAAAATATAGTATATTAAATTTGATAATTCTTATTTAAACTTATGCCTATATAAAATTATTTCATTAATTTGTATTGGGCTTTAAGCCGAGCTGTAACAAAGTTTAATTAAATAGATCTTTACAAATAATACTTATTTTCGTTAAAAAAAAAGTATATTTTTACGATCAAACATCTTTTTCAATTTTATAATTTTTGTGAATTTTTTTTATATTTTTACGGCTTCGTTTTTTTTGCTTTGTATTGTTTTCACATGTTTTTTAGATTTATTATGGGTTAACGTTTAGTTGTATTGATATATACTATTTTTTTATTGATACACTGAGTTGTTTTCTAATAGTTTTTCCTCACACGGTATTTTTGTAATTATGAAACTTTAAAAAGCATAATTTTGAAAACTTAAGCACCTATGTTTGAAAAAAAAAAGAATATTTTATAAAATATCTTTAAAACAATAATAATTAATAAGACTTCAAATATTTATGAAAATATTCTTTTATTTTTTTCTGATTTAAAATAAAATCAAAGAAATTAAGTATTTTGAAATAATAATAATATAATAACTTTATTTTGAAATTGAATATTTTTGAAAAATTAATAATTTATTTAAACACAATTATACTACAATTTCAAATTAAAAAGTAAATATATATTTATAATATTTTATTGATTGATTGATTTAATTAAATTATTTGAATAATTTTTGTATAAATTATTTCAACATATAAAAAATAAATTGAAAAGAATTCATATAAAAATAAAAATGATATATATAATATATGTTATACCCAGATTTCGAGCCATGTTAAATGTGACCTCGAAAGCTGGATTCACAGCGAATGAACTTGTAAAGTGTGAATTATGTTTCAAGACTAAACATCGAGCCTGCAAAGCTGAGACAACTTCGAATATGGTGGCCTCGAAATCCACACGATCTCGAAGGGTAGCACCCGAGATGCATCTATCCTCAGGGATGACCTCGGATCAGGGGTTCCGAGCCTGACGCGAGTACGATCTCGAAAGCCATGTGACCTCGGGAGATGTCATTAGCTCAAAAGCTGATGTGAGACCTGGGAGAATAAGGCCTTGGAGATATATGATAATAACCTTGAACATCTTCAAGTGTTGTCCATAAGAGACGTGGTCTACATTTATTGATGTAAATCCCCTGAAATCATGGGATATTATTTGATTAGTTATACGCTCCCTGGTCTTCAGGGAACGTTTCCTTTTATATCGGATTATAGGCATTTAAAGCCATTTGATTTATTTGCAAATAAAGAGTAACTACCCAAAATATGTGGGATAGTATTCTGCATTTTTCTCTATAAATAGAGAAATCGTGCACCATTGTAAAGGGCCCGAAATTCAGAACCTTGAGAGAAAACTCTGAAGAATTCATCCTTGAAGAATTTTCAGAGATCATCTTGAGCTTAAGAAAAAAGACTCGTGGACTAGGCAGATTTAACTGCTGAACCACGTAAAAATCGTGTTTTGTATTATCATATTTTTTGGCCATTACTAGTTATTGTTTACGTGCTCTTCTTTCACTGTTGACGAAAAATGGCGTCAACAGTTGGGTGCTTTCATTGAGAGCCTTAAGCATTCATTCCTGAAAAAGTCATGGCTACTAATAATCAGAACACACCTGAAGAGAATTATCCAAGACGTCCTGGGAAATAGCCAATGGAAAACCCGGATGTTGACACTACTACAAAAACACCTTTTTAGGACACATTTTTAGGACACTCCCATAAATGCGAGTCCTAAAAAAGTCTCCTGGACCTTTTAGGACTTGCGTTGCGAGTCCTTATAGAATTTGTTTTAGGACTCACGGAGCGAGTCCTAAAAACTATGTGTGTCCTAAAAATTTGAGTTTTTTTTTTTAAACAAACATCTTCTGGACTTTTTAGGACTCGCATTGCGAGTCCTAAAAACTTATGTGTATCATAAAATTTTGAATTTTAAAAAGTTGGTGTTTTTTAGGACTCGCGTTGCGAGTCCTAAAAGAATGTTTTTAGGACTCGCATTCCGAGTTCTAAATACATACTTCGCGAGTCCTAAAAACTTATGTGTATCATAAAATTTTGAATTTTGAAACATTTCGAATTCCCACCAATTTTTGTAAGTGTTCTCATTTAATTAATTATTTATTAGGAAATACTTAATAAGAAATATTTATTATGTGTTTGGGAAATAATATTTAACAATGTGTTTTTTTTTAACATTTCATTTTTATTTTTTAAATGTTATATACATAATATATATATATAATATACATATACATAATATATATATATAATATACATATACATAATATATACCTAATCCTAATAAGCTAATAGATCTGCCGCCGCCTCCTTCCTTCTTCTTCAACAGAAAAACTCAGCCGCCTCCTTCCTTCTTCTTCTTCTTCTTCTTCTTCTTCAACAGAAAGAACTCAGCCCTTAGCCACTCATCATCAACATTTGCGGACGACGACCGACGGTGGCGCAAATCTTCGGGCTGGGTGGTTCTCGGCGATGGCGGCGGATTCAAGCGACGCAGGGGCGAGAACTTTCGGGCTGGGTGGTTCTCGGCAAGGACTACGGCTTCGAGCGACGCAGGGGCGACGACTTCAAGCTTCGGCCGACGCATGCTCGGTCTAGGTGGTTCTTCTCGCCGACGGCTTCGGGCGACGTAGGGGCGCGTCGGTGCAAGGCTGGGGCTCGACGTCGACGGCGACTGGTGGTTCTCGGCGCCTCCGTCCACCACGGTAGTTATTTCTGAATGTTATATATATTGATTTAATATTTATTTAATATATAAATGTTATTTCTGAATTATATATATTGATTTGAATTTTATTTTGGGTATGTTTTTAGTGTATAGATAATAATTTTAGATTATCAAGGGTATGTTTTTAGTGTATAGATTAATATTTCAAATTATCAATTTATTTTATTTTGGGTATGTTTTTAGGGTATATTAATAGTTTAGGTATTTTGTGTTTCATTTTCAAATTAGTTAATGTTAAACTAATATGTTGTGTTTGTTTCTGGACTGTCTGATTTTGTTTATATGTTATGTTTGCAGGTTTTTAAAATTTAGGGATGTCTGATTTGCAGTAGATATACTGCCGGTTTTTCTAAGAAAATTTATGGACTCATGTAGATTTAATTATATAAAATTGTTGTTTATCTTTAGAATTAATTAGAATGGCTGTTAATTGTTGTGTCTCATTGAAAATAATGTACAAATTTTGTTATTTTAATTTATAAGTTTTTAGATTTGTATATAAATGTTTCATTTAAAAAGTTTTTTTTAATTTAAAATAAAAATAAATTATTTTTAAAAAACTAAAAATAAAATTTTTCAGGACTAGCAATGCGAGTGCTAAAAATATTCTTTTAGGACTCGCAAAGCGAGTCCTAAAAACTTAATTAAAGGCACTTAACCAGATTTTTTAGGACTTGCATTGCGAGTCCTAAAAACTTAATTAAAGGCACTCAACCAGATTTTTTAGGACTCGCATTGCGAGTCCTAAAAACTTAATTAAAGGCACTCAATCAGATTTTTTAGGACTCGCACAGTTTTTTAGGACTCGCATTGCGAGTCCTAAAAAACCTTAGTTTTTAAGGCTCTCAAATAGAGGACTCACGCCC
This sequence comes from Humulus lupulus, assembly GCF_963169125.1. Classification (NCBI taxonomy): domain Eukaryota; kingdom Viridiplantae; phylum Streptophyta; class Magnoliopsida; order Rosales; family Cannabaceae; genus Humulus; species Humulus lupulus. Next base: position 8,516,590 of record NC_084798.1, read on the forward strand.
CGCGAGTCCTAAAAAAAATTTTAGGACTCGCAATGCTAGTCCTAAAAAACCGTTTTTGTAGTAGTGTGAAGAAAGAAGTGGATCTTCCGATTCCCGGGGACCACCTGCTCCACCAAGGGATGAGGATATGTATTACAATCCTGAGCGTTATGTTCCCATTGTGGAACTTGAAAACCCAAAATTGAAGCAATAGTTGGCAGAGGCCAACAAACGGAATGAGGAGTTGACAAGGATAGCTGCAGAGGCGCAGGTGGCTCAGCCCCGCCTCCGCGCGAAAACCAAGTCCCTCCTCCGAGGGGCATACACGTTCCTCCCTGTAGACCCCGTGGGTGTCCACGAAAAGATGCTGCCACAAGGAGGCCGGCTCAACCTCCGGCACCAGCAGAGCCATCTGCTCCACCTAGGCCCCAGAGGAGTACTCGGGCTCGGGCCCCGGCTAACCCGCTTGTGGAAGTACCTGCAGGAATTGAGAACAACCGAACCCCTGCAGAGGCTCGGACTCAAATACCTGGGAGCGCACCAAATGCGACCGACCCATCTCGGGCAAATTCTGGACCATCTAGGCCGCGACATGGATGGCAGCCACCGTCGCCTATACAGTTTCCTCCATCACCTATAAGATATCCTTTGCCTCCCCGCAGGAATGCTCAACCCATTCGAGATCAGGGCGAAGAGCGTGCGGGAGGAAGACAAGGAAACGGGGAGACTTTCCAGGAGCAGAGAGGCACCCCATCTGAAAAAAGTCAAACATCTCAGTCTCGCACGGCGGAGGCGAGGCGACATAGAAAGAATCCATCACGAAATAACCAGGCGACGAGTTTTACCAGTTATGAATCTGGAGATGCTAGGTCGGTCAGCAAGCATGACCGAGGTCGTAAGAATACTGGAAATCGCAGAAATCGTCCCGACCTGCGAGAGCACCTAAACCAAAGTCGAGGTAATGATGACCCAATAAATCCGGACCTGAGGGATCGCTTGAATAGGCGTAGAGATCCGTTGCGGAGATGCGAGCCTTGGATTATGATCGATGACAACCGATTCCAAACAGTGCCTCTTGCGGACCCAGTCCAAGAAAGAATCGACCAGCTTGAAAAGGGTTTTAGGCTTTTGAAAAATGAGCAAAGGAATGATCGATATGAAGACTCTGACGAGGAGCTCGAACCGTTTGCTCCCCATATTTCCAATACTCCATTTCCTCTAGGGTTTTGGATCCCTCACGTCCCAATGTTTGAAGGAAAGACCGACCCGTGTAGTCATCTGAGCACGTTCAACACCATAATGAGAGCCAGTAACGTGGGTTACGAGCTCAGATGCATGTTTTTTCCAGCATCATTGACAGGACCTGCCAAAAGTTGGTTCGAAAAATATAAGAGACACTCAATAACCTCTTGGGAGCAGTTGTCTAAAGACTTTAAGAAGCAGTTCAGAGCAATGATGGGGGTCAGACCAGAGGCATCATACTTAACTAACGTTCGACAACAGCTGGGCGAAACACTAAAAAGTTACTTAGCAAGGTTTAATCTGGAAGTCGCCCGAGCTCGGGACGTGGATGACAGTGGGCACCTAATGGCTCTCCGAGCCGGCGTAATGCCGGTGTTATCCAGATTTCCGGATAGCGTTTAGATGGATAGCCTCGGGGAAGCAGAATTATCAAAGTCTTTCACGAAAAGTGACCAGAGCTCGCGGATGGACAGAAAGGCTTCGCCTCTCCCGTTTAGTGTCAAGCTTACTCTTTCAGGCAACCAAAGGTCACGGAATCTCATCAATTCTCCCGGATTCCCGAAGGGATATCCTTCGGGGAAGGTTCTTCCAGGAGAAGCTCTTCAGGCTACCTTCGCGGATACAGTCCCGTGCCTCGCACGAAAGAAGACCAAGCGACCGAGTCATGGAGGAGGCATAGTTGGAATGATCTCCACCTGACACAGGATCCCGCCTGACACGCCTGACAGGTCGAGGCCGCACACATCCCAGCACGCCTAAAAGTACCACTTCGCCTACTGTTCCGCTGACAGCCTGGAAAAGACAGCTGCCTTTGTGCATTCCCCATACTTTCATGTAATTATACCCACATAGAGTCTGGTAGCCAGGTGACTACGGTAATTGTATCCCCTATTTATGGCTGGTGTAATTAAGGCTCAGGGGGGCAGAGTGAAACCCTAATCCAAAACCCTAGCTATAAAGACCCCCTCATTTTACGATAGAAGGGACGGCCAAAAAAAGATTACATAGCAAGAGCTCTGCTGAAATCTCTCTAGCTTCATCTTCTTCAAGAGAACCCGAGAGAAACATTGTGAGTTTGTGAGGGTCTTATACACCAGCCATTTCACTGTAATCCACTACAAGTATAATAACATCTACTCGTGGACTAGGGCTCGTTAATGCCTGAACCACGTAAAAACCTGTTTGTTTATTTATATTTCCGCACTTCTACAGTTCTTATCTTTTTATTATTTTGTTTGTATTTGTTTCCGAAAAACTCGGTAAACATTTTGGTGCTTTCATTGAGAGCTGTAGGGAGTTGTTAGTCAGCTCTTTTTCTGTGTACGTTTTTTGTATTCGCTCCGTACTGAAAAGATGGTGACTACGAGAAAATCCGCGGTTGACAAAAATGCTAGGGTCAACCCTGATACTATGATGGAAGATGCGGTACAAAACGAACCCTCGGACTACCAAGGTGAAGACCCGACATCCCGCCAGGATCGGGTCAGTACTGAAGATACGACATACTTAGAAAGCGAAGAAGAGTATGTCCGAGACGGCTACTACTACGAGAAGGATCCAGAACTGGTCCAAGTAGACGAAGAACTGGTGGTCACTAAGGCCAAGCTTGCTGAGCAGGAGCGCGTCTCCGAAAAAATGCAACGCATGATGGAGCGCCTCCAAAGCAAGTTCGGAGATCTAGGCGACTCGAACGAGGACGCCTCTGTTTTAGGTGGTGCTGATGCCACCATGCCGGATCCAGCCGCTGCTGGACCATCCAAAGCCGCCCCTAACAAGGATAAAGAAAAAGTTGGGGAGCCTGTGCGCACTAACGCCCCTGCACCTCCTAAAGGCGTGAATCACCAGGCCGACTGCCCCCCCCCCCCCCCGCGCGCAGAAGGTCTCTGGCGCTCCTAAGCCCAGACGTCCTTCAGCCCCAAGGGGGCACTCTGTGCCTAAAGGGCCCGGTGCTAAGGCACCCAGGCCTAGGGGAAGGAACAACCGCCCCAGTGATTCCGTCAACCAGGACGGTCGGGCTGCGGACACGCACTCCAAAGATAGCTGGTCCACGGTGGACCTAAGAAGAAGGTTGGAGGCCAAGTATGAAAAGTCCAAAGGAGAAAAGGCCCGGCCTCGCGGAGATGACCTGCGAAATCATCTCAACGACAAGCTCCGGGGACGTGACCTCGAGAGAGCGATACAAAGAGGCTCGAGGAACAGATCGCTGCCTTGACCAAGCTGGTTCGGAAGCAAAGTGGGGCCCTGTCAGACTCTGAGGAGGAAGACCCGGAACCATGTATTCGGAGGATCGCGGAAACGCCCCTCCCGGAGAACTTCAAAATGCCTCATATAGAATTATATGAGGGGAGGACAGACCCGTGCACCCATCTAGCTAAATACAACAAGATGATGCAAGTGGCGCGAGTCAGTGAGGATGCCAAATGCATGTGCTTCTCACTCACCCTTACCAAGTCCGCGGAGGACTGGTGGAAAAGATTAGCTCCCAGATCAATCCACAGTTGGAAGGAGCTACAGTCCGCATTCAGGAGGCAGTTCATTGCTGCCCGGGACCATGACATGGAGGTTGGTTCCTTAACCAACATCAAGCAGCTACCCAATGAGAACCTCAAAGCTTTCATTCAAAGAATGATGGAAGCTGCTGCTAAGACCAAGGTCAGCGATGATATGAAGCTGATCGCCCTTCAATCGAGGCTTACCGTCGGCTCCCTGCTGTGGGGGGAAATGCAAAGGAGACAGGCAGAAACTCTGTCCGAATTCATGTCAAAAGCTCAGGGAATCATCAACCTTGAGGATGCCTACCAACAGGCCTTTGGAGTTCCCACGGCTCCGACGCCTTCCGTGACTGCGCCGAGCTTTGCTTCGAAAGCTCCCGCACCAGCCCTCACGCTTCCAGGAGCCCAGTTCACTCCAAGTGTGTATGGGCCTTCCGCGTCTGCTCAGACGCCGAGTCAAACCCATTTCTCTGGGTACGGAGCTGTACAAACCGGATGTAGTATCGCTCCTGGCCCGTCGCAGCCGCAAGCGGAAGGCCCAGAACGAAATCTGAGCCAATCGCGGAATAAACGAGGCGGAAGAAACCCCAACCGGGGAGACCATTCAAAGAAACCCCGGAAGGACTATGAGCCCAAGTTCACGGAGTACACCAGTTTGATAGACTCACGAGAGAATGTCTATCGGGCGACCTGTAATATGGTCAACTACAGGAAGCCCCCGAAAGTGTCTCACGGGGAAGGCGTCCGCGAGACTCCAATAAGAGGTGTGAGTTTCACGGAGACGTGGGGCACACCACAAACGAATGCCTTCAGCTGAAGGATGAGATCGAGTCCCTGGCAAGAGCGGGACACCTCGGTCAATGGGTGAGGATACCCGTAATCTATCCCGGACAAGGAGTAGTTCACGGAGCTGCGTACTCTCCAGGACAGAGGGGGACCGCTAGCGCTCCTGGAGCCGGTCACCCCCAAACTCCTGGGTCTCAGTTCCCAGCGCTTCCTGCTCCGACCTCTCCGACACCCATTGCCTTGCTGGCTCCAGGACCCGGCAACCCATATCTGCCCGGCCATGCTCCACCACCCGTTGACAGACACGTAGCCACCATTTCCGGAGGACCGCACCTTGCCGGAAGCACCCGCAACTCCCAGAAAAGGTACTTGAGGGAGTTAGAACACACCGAAGAGATGTGCGCCTTGGTTCAGTCACCTGCTCAGCGTCCCCGAATGATGGATCTTCCCATCACCTTCACGGAAGATGACGCCCGACATGTGCACTTCCCCCACAACGATCCCCTCGTTGTGGAAGCTCAGATCGGCAATAAGAAGGTGTCACGGATCCTAGTCGATAATGGAAGCTCCATAAACATCCTCTTCAAAGCTGCCTTCCACGCGATTGGATTAACCGAGACAGACCTGACCCCATGCCCCATCCAGCTTCAGGGGTTCAATGGGGATGCACTCATGCCATTAGGAAAAATTCAACTTCCAGTCACCCTCAGAGGAGAAAGCGACGCTTGTGCCTTCAAGCACTGCACATTCGTGGTGGTCGACTGCCCCACGGCGTATAATGCCATCCTAGGCCGACCGGTCCTAATCTATTGTGGGGCCATAACCTCGATACGCCACTTATGCTTGAAGTTTCCATGAGACGACGAGCGTATTGGCACCCTCTGGGGAGACCAACGAAGTGCACGAAGCTGTTATAACGTCTCTGTCCGATCCGTCTACACAGTCCAGGAGACGATTGCTGCCGCTCCTTTGGCGGAGGATTCACCAGAAATTGGGGGTGCCCAAGGAGCATGCGTTGACGAACTCGACCCTAGAGTGGGGGTTGAGAGAACGATAGAGCCGATGGAGGAAGTCGAAGAGGTGATCCTCAACTCGGAAGATCCCACCAAAGTCATTCAGGTGGGGAAAAACCTTCCATCGGCCATTCGAGAAAAGATCGTGGCCACTGTGAAGAATAATCAGGATATCCTGGCATGGTGCCACGCTGATATGACGGGGATTAATCCTAATGTTGCGTGCCACGCACTCAACATAGACCCATCTGCAACTCCGGTTCGCCAAAAGAGGAGGCCGTTAGACCCAGTGAGGGCCGAAGCAGTCAAAACTGAAGTGGACAAGCTGATGTCCATAGGCTTTCTCCAGGAGTCACACTATCCCGTGTGGTTGGCCAACCCGGTTCTGGTCCCGAAACCCAATGGGTCCTGGAGAATGTGTATTGACTTCACACACCTAAACAAAGCCTGCCCGAAAGACTGTTTCCCTCTTCCGCGAATCGATCAGATGGTAGACGCTACTTCCGGGTATGAACTCTTATCCTTCATGGATGCATACTCTAGATACAACCAGATCAAGATGCATGTCGCGGACCAGGAACACACCAGCTTCCTCACGGACAAGGGTGTCTGCTGTTACGTGGTCATGCCTTTCGGTTTGAAGAATGCTGGGGCGACATACCAGCGTCTAGTAAACAAGATGTTCAAGGACCAGCTGGGGAGGAACATGGAGGTGTACGTAGACGACATGTTGGTAAAATCCAAGACCTCCGGGGACCACAGCGACGACCTTGAGGAAGCTTTCGCCGTGATCCGAAAGTATGGAATGAAACTGAATCCGAAGAAATGTACTTTCGGGGTCTCGTCTGGGAAGTTCCTCGGGTTCATTGTCAGCTCCCGCGGAGTGGAGGCCAACCCTGAGAAAATTAAGGCCTTCATAGACATGCCTTCTCCCCGGAAGCATAAGGATGTCCAAAGCGTTACCGGAAGGATAGCTGCTCTCAGCCGCTTCGTATCTAAGGCCACTGACAAATGTGTCCCCTTCTTCAATGTGTTGCAAGGAAACAAGAGGTTCGAGTGGACCCCCGAATACGAAGCAGCCTTCCAACACCTCAAGGAACATCTAACCCGAGCTCCCATTCTGTCCAAACCTGTCGAAGGAGAGGCGTTGTTCTTGTACTTAGCTGTGACAAAGCACGCCGTGAGTGCCGCTCTCGTCCGGGAAGACGGCCGCATCCAGCTCCCAGTGTATTACGTGAGCAAGAGGTTACTGGACGCCGAGTCCAGATATTCAATGATCGAGAAACTCTCCCTTTGCTTGCTAATCGCTTCGAGGAGGCTAAGGCCCTATTTCCAGGCGCACACCATCAGAGTACTCACCAACCACCCTCTCCGACAAGTCTTGCAGAAGCCCGAGTCTTCTGGCAGATTACTTAAATGGGCCATGGAACTGAGCCAGTTTGACATCCACTACCAGCCACGTGTTTCCATAAAAGGGCAAGCTCTCACGGACTTTATTGTGGAATGCTCGGGAATGAATGACCTCCCGGAAGATCCTATCCCGGAACTTCCCACATGGAAGGTCTATGTAGACGGAGCCTCAAATGAAAAAGGAGCTGGGGCGGGAGTCATCCTAATATCTCCCCAAGGACATCAGCTCCAGAGTGCCATCCATTTCGCGTTCCCAGCATCCAACAATGAGGCAGAACACGAAGCCATGCTAGCTGGATTACAACTGGCCAGAGAAGTCGAAGCCCAAAAAATTGAAGTATACAGCGACTCCCTACTTGTGGTAAACCAAATATCTGGGGAATACCAGACGAAAGGCGAAAAAATGGCTGCCTACATGTCTCTCTCCCGCGGCCTCCTGCAGCATTTCAAAGGCTACCAAATCCGCCAGGTCCCCCGGGACCAGAACTCACTCGCGGACACGCTAGCCAAGCTTGCAATAGACCCGGAGATTGAACAATATGGCCTAGTGCCCATCGGGCACTTAGAAGCACCTAGTACCGAGACACAGAGGGTAAATGCCATCTTCGACCATTCCAATTCCTGGATAGGACCCATCCTCAGATTTCTAACCACCGGAGAACTCCCCACTGATAAAGCTGACGCAAGAAAGCTCCAGTATCAAGCTCCCCGATACGTGGTTATGGATGGAAAGCTTTACCGCAGGGGGTTGTCCATGTGTTGCCGGAACCGAAATCAGCACCATCGTCCATGAGATTCACGGAGGCTTCTGTGGCGACCATACCTCCGGTCTGAACCTCTCCAAGAAGATCCTTCGTCAAGGATACTTCTGGCCCACCATGAAGAAGGATTGTGTGGATTATGTCAGAAAATGTGAGCAGTGCCAGAGGTACGCCAAGGTTCCGCGTGCGCCGCCTACAGAAATTACCTTAATGACCAGCCCCTGGCCATTCGCCGTTTGGGGCATTGACCAAGTAGGTTCCCTCCCAACTGGGAAAGGTGGAGTGAAGTATGCCATAGTCGCGGTAGACTACTTCACCAAATGGGTTGAAGCTGAACCTATGAACACGGTCACCTCTAAGAAAGCACTGGACTTTGTCATCAAGAATATAGTGTGTCGTTTCGGGCTTCCGCGAAAAATTGTGTCCGACAACGGAAAGCCATTTGACAGTCAGTGTTGACCCAAACTCTTAAGTCTCCTTGTTTTGATGATTAACAAATATTTGATTATTATTTGTTACTAATGATTTGTTGATCTTGTAGCAAAAACTAAAGTGAATTAGCACTTCAAAGTCAAAATTATGACCAAGGGCAAAATGGTCATTTTACCAAGTTTTCCGGAAACGACCCGAAATGGACTTCAAGACTCAAGAAACTCAAGATAAAGGTTTAACTTCATTTCTTAGTCTTGTAAAGTGATTACAAGTATACTTTAAGTCATAAGTATAGAATTTGGCTCACTCACGCACTAAAAAATGGTGATTTTTTTAAAATGAGAAATAATTATCCTAAATTCACTTTTAAGAAAATACATCTCGATACGGTCGTAACGCAATTAGAATTTTTGAAATCGGATAAACGAGCTAAAAGTTATAAAGAATTGAAAAATGGGAAAATAGGCTTAAAACTGATTTTGCTCTCTGTTTGACATCCGGACTTCCGGTTCGCGGCAGACAGCTTCGAAAATTGATCCCTAACGGCTATAAACGGCTAGTTTTTTCCCAAACTCTATATAAACTCGTTTTTCACTCAAAGTTGTAGGTTGGCTGAGCATTTATTACATATACCAAACCAAATCCATTGATTTCAAAGAGCTTTCAAAGTTTAACTCATCCAAACACATATTCACACACTTGAGCCAAAATTTGTATTTATTTCTTCTAAGTGTGCTTGCTAATCACTCTAGGTTTCTCATTGTATTATCATACTTCTAGAGTGATTTTTGCTTGTAATATCAAACACATTCCCATATTGAGATTGAGGTGAGGTTGGCACCGGTTTTGTAAACAACCCGGTTAGAGTGAGATTGGCACTTCAACAATCCGAAAAAGAGGTTGATAGTCCTTAGTGGTGGAAAACTATTGTAAGAGGTTTGGAAATACCTTGGTGAAAAATTCCCGGTTGTAAGGGTTAGTCAAGCCCGCTAACTTGGCTCGATAGTTGAACTCAAAGCTAGGTCCTTAGCTTTGAAGACCAAGGACGTAGGTGGCTTAGTTCTACCGAACCTTGTAAAATTCGAGAGTTTGCGATTTCTTAACCTTCAACTCTTTACATTACAAGTTTAATTATTTGCTATATCTATTTGATTGCCATATTATTTGCTTATACTTGATAAATTTGATTTATTGCATAATTTGGCATATTAAGTTTTAAATTTCCGAAATTAGTTTAAATTTCCAATTCACCCCCCCTCTTGGAAACATATCTTGGGTTAACAATTGGTATCAGAGCTAGGGCTCATTTATTTGATTAGATTTTACAATCTAGAGCATGGCGTTTCCAAGTAATTCACAAAATAACATGTTAGAAGGTCTAAGCACAACTAGAGCACCATTCTTTAGTGGAGTAGACTTTCCCTATTGGAAAATTAGGATGGAAACATATCTTCAATCTATCGATTATGATTTGTGGCATATAGTGTCTAATGGTCCTTACATTCCTAAACATGTCATTAATGATAAAGAAGTTATTAAGACATATGAGGCATATGACGAAGAAGATAAGAAAATGCTTTCTAAGAATGCTAAAGCTAAATATGCACTTATATGTGGATTGGATAGAGATGTGTTCAAAAATATTGAACAAGCCTCTACCGCTTATGATATGTGGAAAATGCTTGAAGTCACTCATCAAGGAACAAATGCTATGAAGGAAACTAAAATTCAAATTTATTCTACTCAATATGAGAACTTTAAGATGAAAGCGGATGAAACTATTGCTAACATGTATACTCGTTTCACTACTATCACTAATGGTTTGAATTCTCTTGGCAAGGTACTTTCACAAAAGGAGATGATGACCAAGATTTTGAGAAGTCTCACCAAAGCCTATCAAGGCAAAGTGATTGCCATTCAAGAAGCCAAGGATCTCTCAACACTTCCTTTGGAAGAACTAATTGGCTCACTCATGAACCATGAAATTTTCATGAGTGCACAAGATGAAGAGGAAGTTGAGAAGAAAAAGAAGACTATTGCATTCAAGTCTTCCTCCTCCCGTGCCATTAGTGAGGACGATGAGGATAGCATGTGTAGCGACATGGAGGACTTGGCACTCTTCACAAAGAAGTACAAAAAGTTCATGAAATTCAAGAAGAACTTTGGAAAGAAGCCACAAAGAGGAAGTGATTCAAAAGAAAAAGAAAGAAGGAGCAAAGATGATCCACCAATTTGCTTCGAATGCAAGAAGCCCGGTCACATGAAGATGGATTTCCCAATGAGAAAGAAAAATAAATACAAAGGAAGGGCAATGTTGGCGGATTGGCTCAATAGTGATGAGGAGGACTCCGACAATGAGGAGAAGAATGAAGTAGCTAACGTGTGCATGATGGCTCTTGATGATGGGGTAAGCATTTCTAGCCAAAGTGATTATGATAGTGAAAATGATGATGATAACTTAGAAATACCATATGATGAGTTGTCTAGTTCATTTAAGGATCTATTTAATGATTTTGGAAAATTGCTTGCTAAAAACCAAACTCTTAGAGAAAAGACCAACATGCTATTAAAAGAAATTGAGATTTTGAAATTAAATGAAAAAGAACTCTTAACTAAATCTCAATGTACTACTTGCTCCTCTTATAAGAAAGAAATTGGAAAATTGCATGATAACATAAAAAGCCTTAAGAATGACATATATACTTTTACAAAAGGTAAAGAAGGCTATGAACTTATGCTAGGGAGTCAATCTTGTGGTTTTGGAAAAAGTGGTATTGGATATGATCCTAGTAGGAAACAAAAATTTTTGAGAAACTTCTTTGTAAAACCAACTAGCCTACCACACTTTACATGCACATATTGTAACCAAGATGGTCATACTATTTCATATTGTCATGTAAAGAGATATGCATATCTAGGCAAGACCAAATGGGTGCCAAAGGGTTCCAAAACTAACAAGAAAGGACCCAAAGTTGTTTGGGTACCAAAGGCCAACAAATGATTTTATTTTTGTAGGAATCAACAAGGAAGAGCAAAATCTTGTGGTTCTTGGATAGTGGTTGTTCCAAGCATATGACCGGTGACCCATCAAGATTTTCGAGTTTTAAGAGCAAGGAAAGTGGCTTTGTCACTTTTGGAGACAATTCAAAAGGAAAAATCTTGGGCATTGGTGATATCGGTAACATATACTCTCCATGTATTAAAAATGTGCTTCTTGTTGATAACCTTAAACATAATTTACTTAGTATTAGTCAACTATGTGATAAAGATTTTCGTGTTGTTTTTGAATCCTCAAAATGCTCCATTGAAAATGCTTCAACCAATGAAGTTATTTTTGTTGGAGAAAGGAAGGATAATGTTTATGTTATTGATGTTGATTCCTTTGATAGCAAAAATAAATGTTTAATCGTTATGAATGATAATTCTTGGTTGTGGCATAGAAGATTAGGACATGCTAGTATGGATTCTATTTCAAAGTTGGTTAGAAAAGATCTTGTTGTTGGTTTGCCATCTATTCCTTTTGTTAAAGATAAACTTTGTGATGCATGCCAATTTGGAAAACAAATTAAAACATCTTTTCATTCCAAGAAAGAGATTTCAACCACTAGACCTTTGCAATTGCTTCATATTGATTTATTTGGTCCTTCAAGAATTGCTAGTCTAGGTGGTAAATACTATGCATTTGTGATTGTTGATGATTTTTCTAGATTTACATGGGTTATATTTTTGAAACTCAAAAATGATGTTTTGGAAAATCTAGTTAAATTTTGTAAGAGTGTGCAAAATGAAAAAGGGTATTCAATCACCTCCATTAGGAGTGATCATGGTGGAGAGTTTGACAATGATGCTTTAGAATTGTTTTGTGATGAACATGGTTTTAACCATAACTTTTCGGCTCCAAGAACTCCACAACAAAATGGAGTTGTCGAAAGGAAGAATAGAACAATTCAAGAAATGGCTAGGTCAATGCTCAATGAAATCTCATTACCTAAATATTTTTGGGCCGAGGCCGTTAATACTTCTTGTTATATTTTGAACCGTGTTTTCATTAGGCCTAACATGAATAAAACCTCTTATGAGCTTTGGAAAGGGAGAAAACCCAACATTGGATATTTTAGAGTTTTTGGATGTAAATGCTATATTTTGAACACCAAGGACAACCTTGGAAAATTTGATGCAAAATCCGATGTTGGAATTTTTATAGGTTATTCAACACATAGTAAAGCTTATAGAATTTATAACAAAAGAACTAATGTTGTTGAAGAATCTATTCATGTTGCATTTGATGAGTCTAACCCTCCTACAAGCAAAAGTGTAGATGATGATATTGTAGGTTTGGGAGAAGAGGTTCAAAAGCTTGACATTGGAGAATCATCTAACGCTCCATCACAAACTCCCAAAGAGGAACTACCCGAGGAAAAGGTAAATGAAAGCAAAGGTATGGATTCCAACCTCCCTCATGAGTGGAAGTTCAAAAGTGCTCATCCTATAGACCAAATTCTAGGTGATCCTTCACAAGGAGTCACAACTAGAAGCTCCCTTAGAAACTTATGTAATTTCATTGCTTTTATTTCTCAAATTGAACCAACGAATTTTAAAGAGGCCGAGTTCGATGAATCTTGGCTTCTAGCTATGCAAGAAGAAATAAATCAATTTATTAGAAATGATGTTTGGGAGTTAGTTCCAAGACCGTCACACCAATCGGTGATTGGAACAAAATGGGTCTATAGAAATAAGGTAGATGAGCATGGGGTCATTGTGCGTAACAAGGCTAGATTAGTGGCCCAAGGTTACAATCAAGAAGAAGGAATTGATTATGAGGAGACCTTTGCCCCGGTAGCAAGACTTGAGTCCATAAGAATGTTATTAGCTTTTGCATGCCACAAGAATTTTGTCTTGTATCAAATGGATGTTAAAAGCGCTTTCTTAAATGGATACATTATGGAAGAGGTTTATGTCTCTCAACCCCCCGGTTTTCAAGATCACAAACACCCTAACCATGTTTACAAATTAAAGAAAGCATTATATGGTTTAAAGCAAGCTCCTAGAGCTTGGTATGATCGTTTAAGCACTTTTCTTATCTCAAATGGTTTTTCAATGGGAAAAGCGGATAATACACTTTTTATTAAAAGAAAATCAAAAGACATTATTATAGTACAAATCTATGTTGATGATATTATTTTTGGTGCTACTAATGATGTTCTTTGTGAAGAATTTTCAAAGTGTATGCATAGTGAATTCGAGATGAGCATGATGGGAGAGCTCAACTTTTTCCTTGGACTTCAAATAAAGCAACAAAAGAATGGAATCTTCATAAGTCAATCCAAGTATATCAAGGATCTACTTCAAAAGTTTGACTTGGCCAATGCAAAGTCCATGAAAACCCCTATGAGCACCTCCATAAAGATGGACAAGGATGAAAGTGGTAAGGATGTTGACATCACCAAGTATCGAGGTATGATTGGCTCATTATTATATTTAACCGCTAGTAGACCCGATATTTTGTTTAGTGTTGGTCTATGTGCTAGGTACCAATCATGTCCCAAGGAATCCCACTTAAGTGCCGTTAAGAGAATCTTTAGATACTTGATAGGCACAATGAATCTAGGGCTTTGGTATCCCAAGAACTCAAACTTTGAAATCATTAGTTACTCGGATGCGGACTTTGCCGGTTGTAAGTCGGATAGGAAAAGTACTAGTGGAACATGTCACTTTCTAGGAAACTCTTTAGTGTCATGGTTTAGCAAGAAACAAAACTCGGTAGCCCTATCCACAACCGAAGCCGAATACATAGCCGCCGGTAGTTTTTGTGCTCAAATACTTTGGATGAAACAAACTCTTAAGGATTTTGATGTTGATTTTGAATGTACACCCATAAAGTGTGACAATACTAGTGCCATTAACCTCTCTAAGAATCCAATCTTGCATTCTAGAGCCAAGCATATTGATATAAGGCACCACTTCCTTAGAGACCATATCCAAAGAGGAGACATTATGCTAGATTTTGTGAGCACCAATTTCCAACTAGCGGATATTTTCACCAAGCCTCTTAGTGATGAGAGATTTAGTTTTATTAGAAGAGAGCTAGGAATGACCAACATAAATGAAATTTAAGGTTTACTAGCTACTTGAATATCATATCTCTCCTGACTTACTTATGCATGTATACTCTCACTATAATATGATTCTATGCATAAATAAGCAAAATCTTATAACACTTGACCTATTAGATATATGTCTTTGAGGATAACAAATTATAGGTCATGATATGAATCTTTGGTGAACTTTGAACTCATTTTTGATTGAGTAAATATGTGAATTTTTGCATATGTGCCTAGTATATGTGTTTATGTGTTTAAACTTGTCTAAATAAGTCTATCTAGTATGCCTATAGGGTTTCTATGCTTGAATTACTCTTTGAACAATTTTTAGGTATGCTAAGTATTGAAAATTTGTTAGTTTTTGCCTAAATGAGTGTTTTTCGCCAAACTTACTCAATTTTCAACATTTTTCAAATCCGTCAGTTTGAGCACCTCACATTTAACACATTTGAACTATTGCAAAAAGAATTTTTCGATTTGGTTGCATAAAAACTCATTTTTGGTAGATTTCTACTTTTCAAGGCCTTTTTAAGGCATTTTTCGAAAAATCTACCCAAAATGCTCAATTTTCATCATTTTTCAAAACCGTAACTTCCCAAATCTCACATTTAACATTATTGAGGTGTTGCAAAAAGAATTTTTCGATTTGGATGCATAAAACTCATTTTTGGTAGATTTCTCCTTTTCAAGGCCTTTTAAGGCATTTTTCGAAAAATCTACCCAAAATTCTCAATTTTCAATATTTTTCGATTCCGTCACTTCACACACCTCATATTTAATATTCTTAAACTGCTGGAAAAAGAATTTTTCAATTTGGTTGAACAGATTTCGTTTTTGGTAGGTTTTTGGCGTTCTTGAATTTTTTTTTAAAACTTACCGTAAATCGTCATTTTTCAACATTTTTCAGATTTTCTTGTTTGAGCATGTTCATTTTCTCATATTTTAGGTGTTAGAAAAAGTTTGGAGTCAATTGGATTAAAAACAAAGTTTTTGGGCACTTTTTTGAAAAGTGGGCTGGGCTGGTGCACCAACCGGAATTCCGGTTGGCTGTGCACAGACCAACCGGAATTCCGGTTGGCGCCTGACAGCAGCCTACCAGTTTTTTTTTTTTTTTGCCTTTTTTTAAATGCATTTTTTTCAAATAAAAACCCTACCCACGACTTTCTTTTCCCCATTCTGACTCTACACCCTAAAATACAAGCCTCCTCTCTCTTTCCTCTCAAAAATCACTCCCTCAAACCCTCACTTCATCATCCATTTTTCTCCAAAACTCTCATTCTCTTCTTGTTTTCCCTTCAATGGCCTCATCATCCAACCCAAGGAAGAGCAAGAGGGTTCTCAATGCTGAACAAATCAGGGAGAAAAGGGCTAAAGGCATAAATGAACCCACTCTTTTCTACAACCAAGAGGACTTCAATCGGTTCCATGATGCTTTCTCCTCTAGGCCTATTATCAAAGGTAAGTTTTGTGACCTTCCAAGCCTAGCTTGTGTCAAATTCAGCTATCACTTTGAAATGTTAGGGTGGAAATCCTTTATCAATATTAAGACACCCATGTACCCTAGGTTGGTTAGAGCCTTCTATGCTTGTATCAAACCTAACCATGCACCCCTAGGAGTTAGAGGCACTATTGGAGATGTCCCCTTTGAACTTAATGTAGAATCTCTCAATAACTTGCTAGGAGCACCAAATGAGGGACTCTTGCTAGAACCAAAAACCACTCTTAAGAATGATGCACTTTTTGCTATGAATGAGTGTTCTAGAGTCCTTTGTGGAGAAGGCCCCATTTTCATCAAACCAAAGTTTCACAATCTTACTTTAGAAGCCAAAATTCTCCAACTTTTTATCATCAACAATCTTGCTCCTAGAAGTGGTCATAAGGATGAGGTCAACAACATCGATATATTCATTTTATACCTTATCCTCACCAAAAAAGCACCAATCAACCTAGGGCATCTTATTCTTCGGTTTATTGTTGATGTGAATAAACCCAACATGGTTAAGTACCTCCCATTTGGCTTTCTCCTTAGCTACCTCCTACCTCTCTTAGGAGTTCCCATCTCGGGTGAAAAGAAGGTTGATCCTACCGAAGGGGATAAGCTCGGTCCTAAATCTTTCACAAGCTTAGGGTATGCTCTTATCAACAATAAGTGGGTCTTCACTCCCAAAAGAGGCCAAAGAAGGCAAGAGGGCCTTGAAGTAGGCGACGAAAGTGAAGAAGAGGAGAGCTTTGGGTTACCCGCAAGCGAAAGTGAAGACGAGGAGCAAGCCGATGAAGAAGAAGCTCCAATGCCTCAAGCATCTCAATTCAACCTTGAGGAGGCCTTTGCTTGTCTTCACACCGACATGAACACTCAATTTACCAACTTGCGGAGTGACATGGCACAAGGCTTCCAAGATGTTCGTAATGAAATGGAGGAGATGAGGGCCTACATGAGGCGGTTTGGGGGGCCACCATCATAGGCATTTGCATGTGTTTTCTAGTCTTGCATTCCTTTATGTTTTATTTTCTTTTTCTATGTACTTATGTGTTTGCATGGCTTTATGCCTTATGTATGAATGCTTAAACTATTTAATCTATGTTTGTTTATAATTTATTTTGTGAATTCCTTTGCCATCCTTTTTGATGAATCAAAAGGGGGAGAAGTGATAGGATTATTTTTTAATATTTGGCAAAACCTCAATATCTAAGACTAACAATGTTATTTGAACTTAAGTGATATATTGAGGGGGAGTTTACAAAATCATGCAAGGTAAAACTAAAAGGTAAATTTCTTTTATCCTTGCACACATTAAGGGGGAGCCAATCTAATATTCATATTTAAAAATATCTTCTTTCCCTTTTAAAATAATCAAATATTTGATATCATCAAAAAGGGGGAGATTGCTGACCCAAACTCTTAAGTCTCCTTGTTTTGATGATTAACAAATATTTGATTATTATTTGTTACTAATGATTTGTTGATCTTGTAGCAAAAACCAAAGTGAATTAGCACTTCAAAGTCAAAATTATGACCAAGGGCAAAATGGTCATTTTACCAAGTTTTCCGGAAACGACCCGAAATGGACTTCAAGACTCAAGAAACTCAAGATAAAGGTTTAACTTCATTTCTTAGTCTTGTAAAGTGATTGCAAGTATACTTTAAGTCATAAGTATAGAATTTGGCTCACTCACGCACTAAAAAATGGTGATTTTTTTAAAATGAGAAATAATTATCCTAAATTCACTTTTAAGAAAATACATCCCGATACGGTCGTAACGCAATTGGAATTTTTGAAATCGGATAAACGAGCTAAAAGTTATAAAGAATTGAAAAATGGGAAAATAGGCTTAAAACTGATTTTGCTCTCTGTTGGCCATCCGGACTTCCGGTTCGCGGCAGACAGCTTCGAAAATTGATCCCTAACGGCTATAAACGGCTAGTTTTTTCCCAAACTCTATATAAACTCGTTTTTCACTCAAAGTTGTAGGTTGGCTGAGCATTTATTACATATACCAAACCAAATCCATTGATTTCAAAGAGCTTTCAAAGTTTAACTCATCCAAACACATATTCACACACTTGAGCCAAAATTTGTATTTATTTCTTCTAAGTGTGCTTGCTAATCACTCTAGGTTTCTCATTGTATTATCATACTTCTAGAGTGATTTTTGCTTGTAATATCAAACACATTCCCATATTGAGATTGAGGTGAGGTTGGCACCGGTTTTGTAAACAACCCGGTTAGAGTGAGATTGGCACTTCAACAATCCGAAAAAGAGGTTGATAGTCCTTGGTGGTGGAAAACTATTGTAAGAGGTTTGGAAATACCTTGGTGAAAAATTCCCGGTTGTAAGGGTTAGTCAAGCCCGCTAACTTGGCTCGATAGTTGAACTCAAAGCTAGGTCCTTAGCTTTGAAGACCAAGGACGTAGGTGGCTTAGTTCTACCGAACCTTGTAAAATTCGAGAGTTTGCGATTTCTTAACCTTCAACTCTTTACATTACAAGTTTAATTATTTGCTATATCTATTTGATTGCCATATTATTTGCTTATACTTGATAAATTTGATTTATTGCATAATTTGGCATATTAAGTTTTAAATTTCCGAAATTAGTTTAAATTTCCAATTCACCCCCCCTCTTGGAAACATATCTTGGGTTAACAGTCAGCATTTCACGGACTTCTATGCTTCGCATGGAATCATCAAAAGCTTTTCCGCAGTCGCCAGACCTCAAGCCAATGGGCTAGTGGAAGCAGTGAACAAAATCTTAAAGACCACGTTGAAGAAAAAACTCCAAGCATGCAAGGCTCACTGGCCGGAAGAGCTTCCGCGAGTGCTTTGGGCCTATCGCACAACAGAGAGAACTTCGACGGGGCACACACCTTATTCCATGACCTTCGGTTGCAAGGTCGTCATCCCAGTAGAAACTATGATCCCCTCTCACAGGCAGGACACCTACGACCCTACCTGGAACCACGCCCTTCTCCAGGAGTCCCTGGACATGATCGAAGAGCTCCGGGAGCAGTCGCAGGTCCAACTAAAAATGTACCAAGGCAAGATAGCTCGACACTTCAACACAAGAGTCAAGAGCCGTACATTCGAAGTTGGGGACCTTGTCCTACGGAGAGTATTTCCTGCTACGCAGGATCCGGGAGTGGGAGTCCTCGGACCCAACTGGGAAGGCCCCTATGAAGTCCAAGAAAAAGTGGGCCATGGGACGTATCACTTAAAGAGACTCGATGGATCTAAAGTCCAGCGCGCCTGGAACGCGGAGCACCTCCGCCGTTACTATCAGTAAGCCCCAGACCATCTAGTCGAAAGTCCTTGGTGGACGTAGCAAAAATGTAAAATATGGAGAAAATCCTCCCAGCTGTAAAACACATGCCTCACAGGCTAATTTAATGAAACACGGAGAGATTCACTCCACTTTTACTGCATTTTTTATCCCTTTGTTCCAAGCTGCGTTTTAACAAGTGACCACGCGGTCCGGAGACGTCCGGACCCCACGCTCACTTGGAGGGGTATACATGGCTAAGGCATAGCCATACGCCCCTTGAACAAAACATACAGAGAACACTACTTATGTGTTAGCATTGTGTTTGAAATTTTTAAAGTGTTAAGCCTAGGTTGATTTGTTTCCATGAGCATATTTGCATTACGTGTCATATGTGCATTATGTGGTTATGTGAAAATTGCCATGAAAATATCTGCCATTATGCATCATGAAAATGATCTCCCGTGTAGCCTAGCGATGAACAGGACCGGAGGTTGGGGCGCACCCAGAGAGCTACGCCGAAACACCCCCAACTTCCTGAGAAACCCTTCGCAGGATATTCCGCGACCGTTGTGAGCTTTGCTTCGCAAGCTCCAGCTCCGGGTCCTGCAAGGCGAAAGGTGGCAAGATCCGCGACCGCTGTAAGCTTTGCTTCGCAAGCTTCAGCTCCGGGTCTCATAAAGTAAAGCATGGCAATATCCGCGACCGCTGTAAGCTTTGCTTCGCAAGCTCTAGCTCTGGGTCCTGCAAGGCGAAAGATGGCAAGATCCGCGACCGCTGTAAGCTTTGCTGCGCAGGCTTCAGCTCCGAATCTCAAAAAATAACACATGGAGAGTCCCTCGACCACTACAAGCTTCGCTTCGTAAGCTTCAACCCTGGAGGCAGATATAATCGATCCCCCAATTACAGCAGGCCTTGCTTCGCAAAGCCCCTGCTCCAGAATCGCACATGGTAGGTGTGACGATTTCCCCGACCGCAACGAACCTTGCCTCGCAAGGCTTCATGCCAAGTCCCTGAAGTCGGCCACCGTGGGTTCCGCGACGACAGTTAGTTTTGCTTCGCAAAGATCTAGCCCTAAGTCTAGCGACGCTCACCAAAAGAACTCCCGTTCCGGCACCATCCCGCGGAAACGTATTAAGTGTTTGCCTCGCAAGCTTTGTAAAGATCGCAATGGAGAGATGGAATGGGTCACCCTAGCCATCCCCGCGAACAGTACAACTACAAGTCCCGAGATTGGCTATTTACCTTAGGAAGGCTGAGTACGATGAAAGAGGGAATCTGGCCATTAGAACCAAGAATCCTCCGCAACCTAGAAACTACGTGGGAAAAGACATAAGCCGTTGGAGCTTCAAGTTAGAAATGCATAGCATCTGGCCGTTGGAACCAAAGCCTCGTGCGCCCCTACGGCAGTTTCTATCGTATAAAAGTATCTACTCTAAGCGAAAAATTAAACAAGGAACTCAGCAGAAAAGGAATGAAGAATTCTACAATTATTATAATGAAGGCCCTGCGGACTGGGCATCTGTAATGTTCCCGCAATAAAAAAAAATATACAAGGAGCTTCGCCCCAAAGGAAAATAAAGAAAAAATATATATATATAAAAAATAATTAAAGATATGGCCCCTTCAAGCGCTGGGGGTGGCAGCGGCATCCACGTCCGGGACCTCGAGATCAGCGGTTTCAACCAGGGCTGGCGGAGTCGGCTCATTGGAAGGTGGAATTTCATCACTGGCAGGTCCAGAGGTCCCTGCCTCTGTGGGATCTTCTGCCTCAGGGGCTCCAGCAGGCTCGTCAATGTCATAAGTCTGGGCGTACGCCTCTGGGCTTTGATCCCACACCTGTATCTTTTCCCTCATGGCGGCGGCGTCCTCTCCCAGGTAGCCTATTACCTCCGGGTTTATTTTCCAAAGTTGGTGCATGAGGACCACGTGGGATAGATTAATCGTTCTATTCAGCACCACCTCGGCATCTTCCTTCTCCTTCAAGCGCTCCACCTCAGAGGTCGCCAGCTTTGCCTCCGCGACAGCCAGTTGAGCCCTCAGTTTTTCCAGCTCGGCCTTGGATGCATCCCGCTCTCCCTTAAGGGAATCAATCTCCTTGCGCTGCACCTTATTGTGATCCAGCAAGGATTGCTTCTCGGTCACATGTCCCCTGACAGTGAATTGCAAGGCTCCGATCTCTTTATCCTTCTCGGCGAGCCCCAACTCCAGCATAGACACGAGATCCCTGCTCCTCTTATGAAATTGCTCCTCCTCGTGCATCTTATTCTGAAGAGTGGAATATTCCTCTTGCTGCTTAAGGAGGAGATCATTTTTCGATTGCAAGCGGGCTTCCAAGGTATCCTTCTCCTCCCTGGCTTGGGATAGCTCTTCCCGGAGCTTGGAGTTTTCGGCCTTCAAGTCATCCGACCGCTGCTTGAACTCATTCTCCGCGCTAGCCCGGTACTCTCGATATTTGGCAAGATATTTCTTGTCCGCCTCTTCCTCAGCCGTGCGCCGGGCCTGGTCAATCTTCTCCGAAGCCTCCCCCTTTATGCTCTCGACCTGTTGGGTCAGTTTCTGCTTCTCCGCCTCCAAGGCCTGGCGAACCACCTGGCTCTCCTCCAGCTGAACCAGAACTGCACCCACCTCCCGGAACGAGCGTTCCGCGATGAGAGAGGCCTACAAGGAAAGACAACAGAATGAGTTAAGCGGAACCAAATGTACTAAGACCAACGACCCCAGAACACAGTAACTGATAGCTCACCCCAGTAAGTTGCTGCTTTACGGCATGTGTCAGCAACAGCGGGTCCTTACTGCTACTGATGGCCCATTTCTCAGAATTGAGCTCGCACAAGCTCAAGGCCATGTCTTCCATCATCTCCGCCCCGAATGGCGCCAAAGCACGCCCGAGTCTAGGCACCAGCCTCTTCTCCAAGGCTGGGCCATCCAGAACCGCTCCAGCCGGGTGAAGGGATCTCACCCCTTCTGCCAGCTCAGCTCTCTTCACGGCAGACAAGTTGTCTGCCCTTCCCTGAGTAACAGCCTTCCCGACCTCCAACCGCCTCTTCAAAAAATTATCAGCCCGTCTTACACCCTCCAGGAGGGCAGCGGAGAAACGGGTTGGTTTCTGAGGAAATTGGAACTTCAGGCCAGGCCGAGGAAGGCTTGTTTGTTGAGAAAGTGGAAGAGAAGGAGAAGAAGGAGACCCCGGAAGGGTGGACTCCCTTTGGACTAGAGGAGGAGGTAAAAGGGGTATCAGGGACGGTAGGGAAGACACTACTGCCCCGGTTTGTTGTTGCTACTGGTGTTGCTTTTGTTTTTGCTGCTGCGGTGGCGGAGGTGATTGCCTTTATTGTTGCTGCTGTTGTTGTTGTTGCTTTTGCTGCTGCAGTGGCGGAGGTAATTGCCTTTGTGGTTGCTGCTGATTTTGCTGTTGTTTTTGCTGCTGCTGCGACGGTGGTGGTTGCCTTTGCTGTTGCTGTTGTTGTTGTTGTTGTGGTTGCTGCTGGGTGACAGTAGTCTGGCGAGGGCTGCGCGCAGCCCGGGGGTCTCCATCACCTCCAGGAGAAGAATGTCTGAGGCGTTTCTTCTTGTCGCCCTCAGCCTCTCCTCCGGGGCACTTGCTCGTCCCGGTCGTCTTCGCGTGGAACACAAGCCCTTCCCCGTCGCTGCTGCTACTCGAGGCCGCCATGGTCTCGGAAGGCCCCTTGGCAGGAGACCTCTCCACCGCCAGAGACACTTGCGCCTCGCCACCTATCTTCTTGGATGTGGCAGCTTTACCTCCCCTACCAGCTCTGGCTTTTCGTCCTTTCCCCTTGGACGGGTCTTGGCTGGTGGCGGCCTTCTTGATAAGTGAGGTGACTCTACCCAACATCTTTGCTTCGGGATGTTCTGCAAGCAATGCATGAAGCAAAGTTAACCAACCAGCAAGCGATGTGAAGAAAGATAAGCAGAAAACAAAACATGCAACAACATAAAAGCGCAAACAAGTCCACCAGAGGGGAACAAGAAACAAGCAAGAGAAAAGTTTGAAAGGGACGACCATGCACGAGAAACGTGGATGGCCTTCCCCGAGCAAAACAAAACATTGCTTCCTGCTCCAGGAAGCTCCCGTGCTCCTCGAAGTCTGGGAATAACATGCTGAGGGAAGAAGGGTCAACCATGGTGACACCTTCTGGCGAACTATCGTCACTCAAACACCCGAGGAGCTCATCTACCCTATCGCAATATCTGTCAAAGGGTATCCTACGCGGATCTAGCCTAAGGAAGCGGGGATCGAACCCCGCTTGAGAAGTCCGGGAAACCTCAGACAGGCTGGGGGTGTGGATCAATCGAAAACTAGTCTTACCTCTCCCGGAGGTACCAGCTCCCGGAGTCCCTTCATTGGGGTAAGCAGCGGCGTGGCGAGCCTCGATCTCTTCTTCCTCCGGCTGGGGGGCGGGGAACCTCTCCGCCCAACTAGGAGATAAATTATTCTCGTCCCGGGCCGCTTGGCAGATCACCTTGGACAGCTCCAGGGCAATCTGCTCCCGGACGTCAGCTGACACCTGACTTTGCCCCCTGCCACTCACTGGCTCAATATTTTGGAAAGAGGCGAGTAGCCCATACTCCCTCAAAGATTCAGTGGTCACAAGTCCTTCCACCTTCAGCTCTTCCTCCGAGAGCCCCTCGTAGAAGTTTGACCTCCTTATCATCTCCGCACAGCGAGGTGTCCGTGGGACGGCTTCTGCAAAATCCAAACACGAGTGTTAGAGATCCTCCCGGAAGGCAGACCAAACTTAAAGAAACAAAGTTAAAGAAGAGAGGAAGGAGCACTTACCAGGAACTTTGAAGTCCAAAGATAGAGCTGGCACCCTCTTCAATGGGAAGCCAGTCGTCAGGAACCAGTACTCCCGGAGATCTGGAACCCTCGCGGTATGACATGTGGGGCACATCACGTCCGGATATCTCTCCAGCCTATAAAACCCCACCTTGTCTGGATGACCTCTCATGGGTTGAGACTTCAGCCCATAGAAGTATAGCACCTCCTCCGGAGTAGGGGCCTCCAGGTCCCGGGACTTGCAAAAGATGTACCACCCCGCTAGGAGCTTGTAGCTGGGGGGAATCAACTGGAAGGGGGCAATCCCCGCCTTCACACAGAAATTGGCAAAATAACTTCTTAGGGGCAAATGCGCCCCACACACTATGTGTGCCCAGCTCCAGGCACCAAAACCCTCATGACTCTGACTAGCAGACTCACCCAGCACCGACAGACGGTGCCACATCAGGCCTGGGATGTTCTTCAAGCCTACCTCTGAGGAGTACAG
Organism: Humulus lupulus; assembly: GCF_963169125.1. Taxonomy (NCBI): domain Eukaryota; kingdom Viridiplantae; phylum Streptophyta; class Magnoliopsida; order Rosales; family Cannabaceae; genus Humulus; species Humulus lupulus. The sequence goes on from NC_084798.1 coordinate 8,540,851, forward strand.
CTCCAGCATGCTGTAGTTCCTGAACAGGTTCGGCTTCTGGTCCATCTCCCAGATTGAACTGTTGATAGTCGGGGGGCTAGCCGCGACCACTTTAGTTTTTCTTTTTCCCTTTGCGCCAGCGACAGGGGAACCTTGCTCCTGGGCAGATTCAGCCTCTCCCGCAGCGATGATTTGTTCCTTTGAGGTGTTCGTCACTGAACAAAAGAAACAAAGAAGAAAACACTCTAAGCAGTCAGCACCCTTGTCATACCCTAACGGTATCAAAGGCGTCGGGGAGACCCTCCCCGAAAACTGCTTGGAGAGGCTCCCACCGAGCTTGCCGAGGGGTTGACACCATGCCACCCAAAGGACAGCAAGGAACCAAACTCAAACTCTGAGCCTAAGCCCGCCAAGAGAAGTGTTTTTTCAGAGGAAGACACCCTAAAGGCGCTCACGCTTATGCCCTAAAACAGCAAACCAGAACAGCACAAGCAAGACGAGGAACGACTTTCCAAACGCAAATAGTCAAAGCATGCAAAGAGATTACTTATTGACTCACATCAGTCACATGCCTATCAAAGCCCTATTCACGCATGCATATAGACGACACCGGCAGAAAACTCACCCTAACAACTACCAACAATCTAAGGTTTCGAAGGAAAGAGCAAAGTAGAAATACTTACTGGTGTTCGGATAGTTGAAGATTGAAGGAGTAACCGGGTCACTGCACCGCACGAACACGAGAAGTAAAGGCTGCCAAGACAAGGCAACGATTCAGACTTAGAGCTTCGGCGAACAAACCTACGGTCAAGTCGAAAGAAAAGTTTCAGGATTCCTTACCAAAAGAAGTGGCGAATTCACAGGAAAGGAAGCTTGAAAGCTTGAGAGTTCGAAGATTTGGGAATCTGAAAACCTGAAAGCTTGAGAATTTGAGAGCGTAAAGAGGAATAAAGGTCCGTTTCCTCGTTTTTATAACAGGAACAAAGTCCTTTCGAATTCTACAAATGGACGGTCCTGATCTTCCCATACCGCATGTATCAGATCCGATGGCTGAAGATGAGGTGCCGGTCCTATTTATGACTCCTCGGATGGGAATAAAGTATTTATTTCCCATCATTATACCATCTCGGGCCCGGTGTACAATTAAATGCCGTCAAATCACTACTCAGATGCCTGACGCACGCATACTCAGCCAGTCGCCTCACGCACACGTCTTGGTCACAGAGCCATTCCCGGCATGACGCGTGGCCCTTGCCACACTTGAGTACTTGAGTTCAAACAGAAGAAATTTCCTTTCTTTTTCATACTAACACTCAGGCGGGAAAAAGGAACCCTTCCAGGAACACAGGAGGTGACCCCTCGCCTAATCTAGAAACCAGAATACCCGGAGGGCTGTGCAAGCTCCCGGACCTCTCAAAGCTCCGTGACCTTGGGGGGTAAATGTTATCCAGATTTCTGGATAGCATTTAGATGGATAGCCTCGGGGAAGCAGAATTATCAAAGTCTTTCACGAAAAGTGACCAGAGCTCGCGGATGGACAGAAAGGCTTCGCCTCTCCCGTTTAGTGTCAAGCTTACTCTTTCAAGCAACCAAAGGTCACGGAAGCTCGTCAATTCTCCCGGATTCCCGAAGGGATATCCTTCAGGGAAGGTTCTTCCAGGAGAAGCTCTTCAGGCTACCTTCGCGGATATAGTCCTGTGCCTCGCACGAAAGAAGACCAAGCGGCCGAGTCATGGAGGAGGCATAGTTGGAATGATCTCCACCTGACACAGGATCCCGCCTGACACGCCTGACAGGTCGAGGCCGCACACATCCCAGCACGCCTAAAAGTACCACTTCGCCTACTGTTCCGCTGACAGCCTGGAAAAGACAGCTGCCTTTGTGCATTCCCCATACTTTCATGTAAATATACCCACATAGAGTCTGGTAGCCAGGCGACTACGGTAATTGTATCCCCTATTTATGGCTGGTGTAATTAAGGCTCAGGGGGGCAGAGTGAAACCCTAATCCAAAACCCTAGCTATAAAGACCCCCTCATTTTACGATAGAAGGGACGGCCAAAAAAAGATTACATAGCAAGAGCTCTGCTGAAATCTCTCTAGCTTCATCTTCTTCAAGAGAACCCAAGAGAAACATTGTGAGTTTGTGAGGGTCTTATACACCAGCCATTTCACTGTAATCCACTACAAGTATAATAACATCGACTCGTGGACTAGGGCTCGTTAACGCCTGAACCACGTAAAAAACCTGTTTGTTTATTTATATTTCCGCACTTCTACAGTTCTTATCTTTTTATTATTTTGTTTGTATTCGTTTCCGAAAAACTCGGTAAACAGCCGGGAAGTGCCCTTTGGAATGACATGCAAAAAAAAACCAGTAAGGTCCATAATCGAGTTTAACAGACGAGCGCAGAGGTTTGTCAATGTAGAGGAAGCGAGGTCGACACTTAATGCGACTTCCCAGCCCGAAACTACAACGATAAACATCAACTCTGCCTCAACCTCGGCGGACCCAGCAGCTCCAAAGCCTGTCGCGGAAAACCCCTCCAAGAGGAAAAAGAACAAAGGGAGTAACCCCGAAGCCGAGGGAGGAAAGAAAAAGAAGGGGGAGAGAAATTTCTCCGTGTATAGAGTATACACCGAGCTCAATGAGTCTCGGGAGAACATATACCTGGCTAATGAAAACCAGGTCCCCTTTAGGCGTCCGGACCCGATGAGAAATAAAAAATCCAAGAGGGACTCCAGTAAGTATTGCCGATTTCACAGAGACACCGGGCATACAACCGATGAATGTCGACAACAGAAGGACGAGATCGAAGGATTGATCTCGAGAGGTTATGTTATCCAATAAATTAGCATTGGTGACGTGGCAAGTAATCTCTGGACACGTGGCTGACACCTGGAAGAATCTGCTAGAGTATCGACCAGAAGGCACAGTAGGAGCAGGGTAAGCCCGTCTTACCCACGACCAGTCTGTTCGGTGGTTCCGTGTACAAGGCAGCATTTATGGGAAGATCTTTATGAATCCCGAATTTATCTCATACAATATTCTGAGTATCCGATTATTCAGGAAAGAATATCTGTAACAATCTTTAGTAACCCTCCTTGAGCCTATAAATAGCAAGAGATAGCTCAAGGGAGGGGATCTTTGGGCTTTGGAATCGTAAGAGATTATAGTAATCATCCTAGGAATATTGTATTGTTCTTCAGAAAGTGGTGAAACTCATTGAACCCAAGTTCTTTGATCACTCTTTTGGTTTTATATCAATATCATTCTAAGTGGACGTAGGTCATTACCAGATCCTGGGGCCGAACCACTATAAAATTACTGTGTTTTCTTTACTTTTGCCATACGTTCTTCTTTATATTTTCATTCATATCACTCATATTCTGACTCCGTGTCAGTTGGCCAAATCTTGGGTCAACAGGTTACTTCTGGCAATATGTCAAAAACCAGAGTACTAGTCAAGCGGCCGCGAGCCAGAGAGTAGCTGCGCCTCCGACAGCACAAAACAATAATTCCCAAGCTTGGGAAGAAGACAGGCCTCCGTCGATAGATGGAGAGGATGTAATAACCATCTCGGGAGGGCCTCATCTCGCAGGAGTGGGCAGGAATGCCCAAAAGAGATACGTTAACGAGCTGAAGACTGGGGATGGGTCTCCTTATGAACCCGAACCTAGGGCTCCAAAAAGCGAGAAGATTGAAACACAACCAATAACCTTCACTGAGGAAGATGCATCCCATGTCCAGTTTCCTCACCATGATCCGTTGGTCATTACTCTTCAGCTGGCCAATAAAAGAGTCCACCAAGTTCTCATAGATAATGGGAGCTCAGTCAACATTCTTTATAAAGCAACCCTCGAGGAGATGGGACTCTCCCTTCGCGACCTGAAAGCGTGTGCAACTACTTTGTGCGGCTTTTCAGGAGAAGGGACCGCCTGCATGGGATCCATCGAACTCCCTGTGACCTTGGGAGACTACCCAGTCTCGGCAACCAAGATGATGGAGTTCGTGGTAGTAGACTTACCATCAGCCTACAATGTGCTACTCGGGAGACCCGCCCTGGTCGGGCTGGGGGAAGTTTCATCAGTAAGGCATCTGGCCCTTAAGTTCCCGACCCCTAGCGGGGTCGAAACATTGAAAGGAGACCAATTAGTAGGGAGGGAATGCTACAGCATCTCTTTGAGAGGAAAGAAGCAGACGAGCGCACAAGCACTCGCCATCATTCAAAACAAAGACGGAACGGTCTTAGAGATTGACGAAGAGATTGATCCAAGGATTGGGGAAAAAGTTGATCTCGAACCTTTAGAGGAGCTCAAAGAAATTCAGCTCAAGGAGGTCGATCCCTCGAAAAAGGTGAAGATTGGAAAACACCTCCAAGAAGAGACAAAATAACAATTAATTTTCTTTTTGAAGAAAAACCAGGATGTCTTCGCGTGGTCACACTCGGACATGGTGGGGATAAGCCCGAATATAGCAAGCCACGCACTGAATATAGACAAAAGCTTCCCCCCGAAGCAACAAAAACGAAGACAGTTGGACGAAGACAGAAAGAAAGCACTAAAGGAGGAGGTTGACAGGTTAAAGGCAAATCGATTCATTAGGGATGCCTTTTATCCTGACTGGGTAGCCAATCCGGTGTTGGTCCCAAAGCCCAATTGGACGTGGCGAACCTGTATTGACTACTCAGATCTCAACAAAGCTTGCCCGAAAGACTGTTTTCCGTTGCCAAGGATTGACCAGCTCGTGGATGCCACGGCGGGGCATGGCCTGATGTCCTTCATGGATGCCTATTCTGGATACAACCAGATTCCCATGCATGCCCCCGACCAAGAACATACGAGCTTCATCACGGATAAGGGGCTATACTGCTATAATGTCATGCCTTTCGGGCTCAAGAATGCTGGGGCCACATACCAGCGGCTCGTGAACATGATGTTTTTAGAACAAATAGGGAACAACATGGAGGTTTATGTTGATGACATGCTTGTCAAGTCTCAACTCAACAAGAACCATGTTGATGACCTCAAAGAGTGCTTTGGCGTGCTCCGAAAGTTTAACATGAAGTTAAATCCTCATAAGTGCACTTTTGGGGTATCTTCAGGAAAATTTCTAGGCTTTATTGTGAACTCTCATGGAATCGAGGCTAACCCCAACAAGATCAAGGCCCTGATTGACATGCCCTCACCTCGAAGGCACAGAGATGTCCAAAGTTTGACTGGCAGGATGGCAGCCCTAAGCAGATTCATCTTGAAATCTACGGACTGTGGTCTTCCATTTTTCAACTTATTGAGAGGAGGTAAGAAAATCGAATGGACGGAGGAATGCGAGCTGGCCTTTCAGGATCTCAAAAAGCACCTTGCAGAACCACCCATCCTGTCAAAACCTGAAACGGGAGAAATACTGTACCTATACCTTTCAACCACCAAAAACGCAATAAGCGCAGTGCTCATTCGAGAAGAAGAGAAGGTGCAAAGACCTGTTTATTACATCAGTAAAAGATTACTGGGGGCAGAGTCAAGATACCCATTGATGGAGAAACTCGCGCTCAATTTAATTCTTTCGTCTCAAAAACTGTGCCCCTACTTTCAGGCGCATCCCATCCATGTGCTGACTGATCAGCCACTCAGGCAAGTCTTGTCTAAACCAGAAGCTTCAGGTCGACTCCTTAAATGGGCTGTTGAGCTCGGACAGTTCGAGATCACCTACCACCCGAGAACAAGCATTAAGGCACAGGCATTGGCAGACTTTATAGTGGAATGTACTGGCATAGCCGACGATGAGGTAATAACCCCGGCCCACGAGCTGTGGAAACTTTACGTCGACGGCTCATCAAACGAAAATGGAGCGGGGGCAGGGATCATTTTGGTTACCCCCGCAGGGAGCAGATTTCATTCTGCCTTAAGATTTGGCTTCAAAGCGTCGAATAATGAGGCTGAATACGAGGCTTTACTCGTGGGACTTCGTATAGCAAAGGAACTCAAAGCTAGAGCTATACATTGCTACAGTGACTCCCAGCTCGTGGTTAATCAAATCTTGGGAGAATACCAGGCTCGCGGTATGAGAATGGCAGCTTATTTGGAGAAGGCAAAATCCGCATTGGAGTGTTTCGAATTTTATACAATCGAACAGGTTCCCCGCGAGCGGAACTCAAATGCAGATGCCTTAGCTCGGCTCGCCACATCCGTTGAAAATGAAGAACTGAACGCCGTGCCCATAGAACACCTTTCGGCACCTAGCATTAATGATCCAGAAGAGGAAGATGTATATATGATCGACACAGAGCCTACCTGGATGACCCCAATAGTTGAATATCTCGAGAACGGAGTCCTTCCAAGAGACCGAAACCAGGCTCAAAAGTTGATGTATCAACTTCCCCGCTACACCATTTTGGACGGGAAGCTGTACATGAGGGGATATTCCATGCCGTTACTTAGGTGCGTAACCCTCCCGAAGCTAAGTGGATCCTTGAAGAAATTCATGAAGGGTTCTGCGGAGATCACACCGGGGGGCATAGCCTGTCCAAGAAGATCATACGCCAAGGATATTTCTGGCCAACCATTAAAACGGATTCTTTCGAGTACGTGAAGAAATGCGACAAATGCCAGAGATTCGCCACGATACCCCGAGCTCCACCATCCGAGCTGACCATGTTGACTTCCCCATGGCCTTTCGCGGTATGGGGCATCGACCTCATAGGCTCTCTCCCGACTGGCAAAGGCGGAGTAAAATATGCTGTATTCGCCGTCGATTACTTCACGAAATGGATAGAGGCTGAACCATTGGCAACTATAACTTCAAAAAAGATCCTTGATTTCGTAGTAAAAAGCATCGTGTGCCGATATGGGGTGCCGAGGAAGATCGTATCCTACAACGGAACCCATTTCGATTGCGACTTGTTCACCAACTTCTGTGAGAAGAATGGCATAATAAAGAGTTTTTCATCAGTAGCTCACCCTCAAGCGAATGGCCAGGTCGAAGCTGTGAACAAAACTCTCAAAAGTTCTCTGAAGAAAAAGTTGGAGGAGGCGAAGGGACGGTGGCCTGAAGAATTGCCCCAAGTCCTATGGGGATATAGGACCACAACTCGAACGTCAACAGGACATACCCCGTTCTCTCTAGCATACGGTTGCGAGGCAATGTTTCCCATTGAGGTCGAAATCCCAACGATCCGAACACAGATTTACGATCAAAGTTCAAACCACGATCAGCTCGAGGAAACCTTAGACTTGATTGAAGAAAAGAGGGAAGAGGCTCAGCTGAGAAACGCTGCTTACCAGCAACGAACTACCAGGTATTTCAACAAGAGGGTTCGAGATCGAAAGTTCAGAATGGGAGATCTGGTGTTGAGACGCGTATTTTTGGCAACACGAGATCCAGCAGCTGGAGTGCTCGAGCCGAATTGGGAAGGACCGTACCAGATAGAATCAGTCATCCATCCCGATGTGTACAAACTTGCGAGATTGGACGGGAGCCTGGTACCACGAGCATGGAATGGCGAACACCTTAGACCTTACTATCAGTAGTGTAGGAAAAATGTTGCCTGTAACCATGACTTTCTATCTGTATTAGTTTGTTTGCTTTTGAATTCCATCAAATAAAGATCTATTTCGTTCAATATATTATCCTTTTTTTTTTTTGTAATCTCTCTTAATTTAATAACCTATGGTCACACTCATAGGATATTAAGGGGGCATCATCGGTATATATACCATTGATTTAAAAAATAAAAAATAAAGTATTTGGATGTAACCAGATACGTGAGCTTAGATAGTTTGGACAACCGAATTATCAAAAACATAAAGTATTTGGATGTAACCAGATACGCGAGCTTAGATAGTTTGGACATAACCGAATTATCAAAAACATAAAGTATTTGGATGTAACCAGATACGCGAGCTTAGATAGTTTGGACATAACCGAATTATCAAAAACTTATAAGTATTTGGAGTTAACCAGATACACGAGCTTAGATAGTTTGGACGCAACCGAACTATCAAAAGATAATAACGTTTGGATTTAACCAGATGTGCAAACTTAATAGGTTTGGAGCAAACCAGCCAAAAAACTAATCGACGATAAGTAGGAACCTAAACCTACTTCGAGATAAGTCGAGATCGAGGCTGGAATATCTTAAAGAAAAATAGTTTCGAACTCATAACCCCGGAGTTAAAACCGAGGACGAGAAAAAGTAACTAAGCAAAAAGATATAACTAAACCATTCACATTACATACCATAAGTACTTTCGGGTTCGTGGTTAAAGTAATATCCGACCTTGATAAATAACAAGATCGGAAGCGGATAATTCGAGCAAACGATGCATGAATGCATCGAGTCTCGAGCCTAAATCCACACTATGTTTGTATGAATAAATAAACATAAATGATTCATCAATATAAAATGTGCAAAATATTTCGAGCTGAGAAATGTAAAGCATATATAGGTCAATAATAAAAGAAATTGTATTAGCCCTACGGGCATAAATAAGAAGTTACAAACAATAGAGGGACGCAGCCCCGAGGTAAGAATCAAGAAGGAGCAGTTCCCTTGGCTTTTCCGACGTCAACGACACTAGACCCCCCAGGACGAATAGCATGACTATCCTTCTGAGCAGCCTCTCAAGCAGCTTCACTCGCCTCAAGACGGGCACTCCACCGCTCTACGTATTTGGCCTCGAGAGGGCCCAGGAAGCTGGTATCGAGGTCGGCATTGTCAACCCAAATTTTGTACATGGCCTGGTCAACCGCCTTCTCCTTCTGCTCTTTGAACTCGTTCTGGAGGCGGGCCTTCTCGCTTTCCATAATGTCGAAAGTAGCAGCCTTCTCCTCTTCGAGCTTAGCGTTAGCCTTCTCTAGCTCGACAAGACGAGTCTTCGCCTGTTCAAGCTCGGCCTTCGTCTTCTCCAGCTCCGCGAGACGAGTCTTCACTTTCTCAAGTTCAATCTTCGAGTCCTTGAGTTCATCAGCCATCTTAAGCTGGAGATCCCTCGACTCTTGGGCCAGAGACATACTTGTGTGCACCTCGTTGGTCAGCTTATAATTAAGCTGTGCTGAAACGACAAGGGCCTGAAATACAAAGAACAAATTAGATCGCGAGCTGAGGCATAAACAGTTAAAGGAGAGTTGCGAAGGCTACCGTGGCAGTGAGTTCAATACTCTTATCATAAAGAGTATTACAGTCTGAGGCCTTGTGCACGAGGTCCCAATGGTCGGCACCGAAGCCAGAAAAGCTCTGACCCACTCGAGAGAGGACGTCCGAGCTAAGCACAGCCCCTTGGGTCCAAGCGATGCCGTCAAGGATGAACTCCTCAATATGAGGTTGGGCCATCGGCAGTCGAACCTTGGTGACGGAAGGTTTCTTCGGGGGCTGGCCGACTGTTTTTTGGGTGTCAGTCGGAGGAAGCAAGACGGGCGCAGTTGAACCAGACGCATCAACCTGGACAATCGGTTCCGCAGTTGTGCTCGCAGTAACCTGAGTCGTCGGGGTCTTCTCGAGGCGTCTGGGGACCTTGGATGGTCGGTCGGACCTCCGCGAGGCTCTCGGGCGTTTACTCTTCTGAGCTCCAGTCCCCTCATCACTAAAAAGCACAGTGTCGAGATCGGGATCCATGGCACCTGCACAGTTCCAATCGAAGTTAGACATAATGATAATGAGCTTGGAAAATAAAAAAGAAAAAACCAAGTAAAGAAAAGACCTAACTGGAACTCTCCCCCGAACTAGAGCTCGGGGACCATGAAATTCCCCCATCTTCAGAAGAGGCGGGGGGAGTACCTTCCCTATAGGTGGACGTCAACCTTGAAAGGTCCCTATAATTGTTGGTCCCATATTGAACAGCTATCCCGTTCCACACCTCGTCTGAAGTATACATGGTGTCATACTTCCCGAGCCAACTATCAAACCTATGAACACAAGCGTCTATACCCAACTCCATATGTAGAAGTGGTATCTATCATGCAGGCATGAAACTAACCTATCGGGCTTATGCTTTAGTAAGGTGGGGGACCACATTCTCGAGGTAAGGAGGGCTTTACCTTCATCCGAGTCCGAACTCGAGGCTTCGTCATTAGCCTCATTCCTCGATGACGGACTCCTTCTGCGAACTGGAAGTGGGGGCCTCACCTCTCTCCTCGGAGGGAGGACGCCTGTGGGCAAAGGCACCTACTCCCAATGTTCATACTTTTTATTGGACCAGTCAAAGGTGGACTGGCCATCTCCCAAGAGCCCGCAAGCTCGGAGCCTATCCTCATGTAAAAGGTACAAGAGAGACCTCCTTCCATGAGGGAGTTGGAGCAGGGTCTCTCTATGTCCCTTCATTGCCTCGTCAGGAGTAGGACGCTGAAAATTGGCTGGAGAGCAAGACACATTTCAACTAACTACGGATCTTACAGCTAAAATCCCGAGCACAGAGATAAAGAAAACTGGAATACTTACGAATCTGCCTGAATGAGTAATATCGAGACGGGGACAGGCCATCTTTCCAGAAGAAGGCTTTTTTGAAATCAGGTGGATGATTGGGGAGATCTTGAAAGACCTTTTTCTCTTTAGGATAGCTCAAAAGATAGTAAAAGCCATCTCCTCCCTGAGCTCGGGAGGGGTTGCTTTTCAGACAAAGGAGATATAAAATCTCCTGAGGTGAAGGTCCTTCCCACTTCAGCTCGTGGTATAACGACCTTAGGGCTGACAGGACCCTGTAAGAATTGGTGTTGAGCTGGAACGGGGCCAACCCAACAAAATCCGTGAAGTCCTTGAAAAAAGACTTCAAAGGCAACAGCGCCCCCGCCTTCATGTGTTCCTGGCTCCATGTCGCGTATCTCAGCCTGTTGTCACGATCCCCGGGGGCGTAACAGCTTCGTTCGTAAGCGGCCGGAGCTCGACACTTCAAAGAACTTGACAACCTGAGGCCATGGAGGGCCAGAATGTCAGTTATCTGACTTGTCGAGGTAACCGAGCTCCAATAGTGCTCGGCTTCGAAGATCTATTTCCTTGGCTGTGAGGAAGAAGGCTCCCCCATCAATGAAAATTGGAGTTCTCCTGGACTATACGCGACGGTGACCTTTAATGCGGGGTCGAGGGGGATCGGCCTAGGCCCTGAATTGGACTCTGGATAAAGGGCCTCCCGAAGAGTTGTCCTCTTCCCCTCTATGACCTCGTCTATTTGGCGGCGGTAATGAGCTCGAATATCCTCTTGCTCGCGTGCAAACTCGTACTCACGGATTCGACGTTGATTCCGAGAAAACAACGATTCCGGGCTCGGGGTTTTTGGCGAGTAAGGGATTGCCAGCAACGACCCCCACCGTCTTTCCAGATTCTGTGACATCTAGCGAGAAAGAAAAAATGGTGAGGGCCATGCATGCAGGAATTACAAGCTCGATAGGACGAGCTCGGAGTTTAGGAACAAAACAATCTCGATAGTAAGACCTTTATTAAAGGGTCAGAACGCGCGTTCCACGAGAAAGGGAGGAGAGTAAACAATTTTTTTTTAGAATCCCAAAAATCAGGGGAAAAAGAGTGGCGGATAACCAGAAAGGGTAACCTTGGGTATCGTGCATTTGTCAAAGCCAGGGTTTTATACCTGATATCTTGGTGTACAAGAAACGTTTTTTAAAATTTTAAAACCCAGAAAACAGAAATCTTGCTCAAACATCAAAACTGGATATGAACCAGTGATGTAAACCCAGTATGGAAACTTAAAACATAAAAGCCTATCAGACAAAAATTCCCTAACGTTTTGTACTAAGAAAATAAACTAGTACATTCAAAGACATAGCAAGAACAATATGAACAAAAACTAGGATAAGGGAAAACAAAGATTGGACACTTACACAATAATGGCGATTTCAGAGAAATTGCTGACTGAAGGAGAGGCTGCAAATATGAGCTCACGGACTCGAACAAACCGAAGGTCTTTTGTTTTTTCGGCTGGGAGAACATGCACGAGAGAGAGGTTCTCTGGGTTGGTCTCTGGTTTCGTCCTTTCCCTTTTTTGTTTCTGATGCGTGTAAAATAAGAGGAAGAAGAAGATCTTTAATATAAAGGGAGAAAGGTGATAAAAAGGATTAATCTGGGCCATTGGCCAGAATCCTCATGAAATCCAACGGTAAGGGGGCGATGACATGATGGTACCGAAAAGGTGGCAAACGAATGATCGTGGGCAGGTTTCCAAGGTACTCAAGTACCATAAATGAGCAATACCCAAATGACGCGTGTCCATTTTCAAGTATATGACGGTACGGTTCCCGAAGAAAGTAGTTCAAAAGTTTCCTTCTCGTAGGATTCGAACAAATACTTTTGAGGGGGCAAGATGTTATACCCAGATTTCGAGCCATGTTAAATGTGACCTCGAAAGCTGGATTCTCAGCGAATGAACTTGTAAAGTCTGAAGTATGTTTCAAGACTATACATCGAGCCTGAAAAGCTGAGACGACTTCGAATATGGTGGCCTCGAAATCCACACGATCTCGAAGGGTAGCACCCGAGATGCATCTATCCTCAGGGATGACCTCGGATCAGGGGTTCCGAGCCTGATGCGAGTACGATCTCGAAAGCCATGTGACCTCGGGAGATGTCATTAGCTCAAAAGCTGATGTGAGACCTGGGAGAATAAGGCCTTGGAGATATATGATAATAACCTTGAACATCTTCAAGTGTTGTCCATAAGAGACGTGGTCTACATTTATTGATGTAAATCCCCTGAAATCATGGGATATTATTTGATTAGTTATACACTCCCTAGTCTTCAGGGAACGTTTCCTTTTATATCGGATTATAGGTATTTAAAGCCATTTGATTTATTTTCAAATAAAGAGTAACTACCCAAAATATGTGGGATAGTATTCTGCATTTTTCTCTATAAATAGAGAAATCATGCACCATTGTAAAGGGCCCGAATTTCTGAACATTGAGAGAAAACTCTGAAGAATTCATCCTTGAAGAATTTTCAGAGATCATCTTGAGCTTAATAAAAAAGACTCGTGGACTAGGCAGATTTAACTGCTGAACCACGTAAAAATCGTGTTTTGTATTATCATATTTTTTGGCCATTACTAATTATTGTTTGCGTGCTCTTTCACTGTTGACGAAAAACGGCGTCAACAATATATAAATTAGAACAAAAGAAATATCTCATAAAAGTCAAAAGAGAATTCGAAGACATAAAAGTCAATTAAGTACAACCCATCTATCTTCCTGTATTAAGTTTTCATTTTCATATCTATATATATATACATATAAATGGATTAACTTGATGTATGTATACACAGAATTAGCTATCTATTAAAAATGAGAGTTGCAGTAGTGCTGGTGCTTGTGCTTGTGCATGTATGGAGTATTACGAGTAGCAATGAAGAACGAAGTGGGCAATGCATAGAGAGTGAGAGACAAGCTCCTCTTGGTTTTAAGAAAGGCCTTGTTGATAGAGACAACCGTCTATCCTCCTGGACAAGTAGCCGACGAGATTGTTGTACCTGGGAAGGAATCAGGTGTGATAACTTAACTCAAACTCATCATATTGTTCTCCTTAATCTTCGTCGCAATGATTTGCATGGTGAAATTGGTCCCTCGTTGATTGAATTGAAACAATTGAGGCACCTCGATCTTAGTTTCAATAGCTTCACTATAATTCCAAAGTTTATTGGCTCTTTAACAAGACTCCGATATCTCGATCTTCGACATAATCCTTTTATTGGAGCTATTCCTTCTCATCTTGGGAATCTTACTAGATTGCATTCTCTCTATCTTGGTAGTAAGGGTCAATTGAAAGCTGACAATCTCAAATGGCTTTCTCGTCTCACATCCCTCAGACATTATAGAATATCGAGAATTGATTTATCCAAAGCCATAGACTGGTTTCAATCAATTAAAGCAGCCCCCTCCTTGTTAAGTTTGACATTATATTCTTGTCAACTTCCGCAAGTAAATCTCTTGTCTCCTTCCAATAAAAATTCGTCTGATTCTCTCACAAATCTTTTTGTCTCCGACAGTTCCATACATCCTACAACAGTTCCTTGGTTGTTCAATGTGAGTATCAATCTTGTTAACCTTACTCTATATTATAGTAACGTCAGAGGTCCTATTCCAAATTCTTTTGAAAATATGAGAAATTTTGAAAATATTTACTTAAGTGGGAATGGATTTGAAGGAGAAATACCAAATTCATTGGGAAATCTTTGCACCCTTAAACAGTTGTCTTTGACTGGGAACATTTTCAATACAACACTCCATGATTTTTTAGAATGGCTTAGTGGTGGCTGCACTAAGGATTCTTTAGAATTTTTGGATTTGTCGTCAAACCAACTACGAGGATCCATTCCTGAAATGAACTCATTTCCCATCTTTCTAAGAGAATTACGAATTGGATATAATCTATTAAAAGGACCACTCCCTAGTCTTTCAAAGCTGCCATACCTAAGAGAGTTGGATGTCTCTGCAAATTCCCTTTCTGGTCTCGTCTCTGAAGTTCACTTTCACAATCTCTCCAACTTGGAGGTACTAGACTTGTCATATAACTCCTTAGCAATAAAATTTAACTCCACTTGGATTCCACCATTTCAACTAACTTCTATACGGTTGAGCTCTTGCAAGTTAGGTCCGAAGTTTCCTAGTTGGCTGAGCTCTCGATCTTTCACACAATGAGATCAAAGATACTATTCCAATGAATTGGTTTAGCAATTTGACTACGAAATTGAATTATCTAGATCTATCTTTCAATCAATTCTCTGGTCCTATCCCATCGTCTTTATCCTCTGATGAATTATATCTTCAAAATAATAAGCTTACCAGTTTAACATCTTTCCTGTGCGAACCACGGCTGGTAGTTCATCACAAAATACATGTTCTTGACCTTTCAAATAATCTGTTATCTGGAAGCCTTCCTGAATGTTGGGGGAATTTGAACAACTTGGCTGTTCTCAATTTAGGTCATAATAATTTATCCGGAGTTATTCCAAAGTCAATGGGTTTATTACTACAAATTCGAGTTTTGCAATTGAGGCACAACAACTTCTCAGGAAATCTACCCTCATCCTTACAAACTTGTGAGCAGCTTCAAGTTTTTGATATTGGAGATAATGCATTGGAAGGAAAAATTCCATTGTGGATTGGCCAAAATCTGACAAATTTGATCTTTCTGTCTCTAAAATCTAATCAACTCAGTAATCGTATTCCATCTAATATATGTAATCTCCATGCCATTGAAATGCTGGACCTTTCCATGAATAGAATATTTGGGACTATCCCTCCATGTCTAGAAAATTTTACCTCTATGGTGGAAAAACGAGATCACAATGTATTAGAGACTGGAAGCAATAGCTTTAGGGTGGATGTACCTCTTGGTGAGAATACTACATTACTCTTTGAATTAGTATCACTAGTAATTATGTGGAAAGGAGTGTACCTTGAGAATGAAAAGATTTTTAGATCATTAAGACTCATTGATCTTTCAAGCAATCAATTGATTGGACAAATTGAAGAAGAATTAACACATCTTGTTGAATTAATTCAACTTAACCTATCATGGAACAATTTGCATGGAGCTATCCCAAAGGAGGTTGGGAAATTGAGCAATCTACAATCGCTTGATCTGTCCAACAACAAGCTCTTCGGTGAAATTCCCTCTAGCTTAGCTACAATATCCTTTTTGAGCTACTTGAAGTTGTCGAACAACCGATTGTCTGGAAAAATCCCCACAGGCACTCAACTACAAAGTTTTGAAGCTTCTAGCTATACAGGAAACCTTAGACTTTGTGGACCTCCTCTACCAAAGCCATGCTTTGGAGATGAAACTTTACAAGGCAACCCAGATTCAAATCGTGATGAAATCATTTTTGAAGACGATGACAAATGGTTTGACATGAAATAGTTTCATATGAGAATTGGAGTTGGATTTGTTGGAGTTTGTGCCAACATTTTGCTTATAAAATCTTGGAGAATTGCCTATTTCCAGTTCTTAAATAGCATGGAGAATTGGCTTTATGTGACAATTTCTATCAAAATGGCCCAATTGAAGAGAATCTTTTCAAATTAATTAGCAGGCAATGTATTATATACTTCGGTTTTTCTATGTTTTTAAATGGGCTAAAATCACTCTAGGAGGTTGCTATCAATTATTTTGCTTTTCTAATTTAATTTTTTTTATTTGAATTTATGAACTGTGTACTTACAAAATAGCTTTGGATGATCTCATACGATGGAGTGGAGCTATGGCGGTTTGAAATTTCAAGTGCTAAAAGCAGATCAATTTATTTGTAATTTATAAATTGTCTGGATGCTTTATAAGTTTACTGTTTTGTAATTTTTATTGTCGTGTGATTTTTGTTTATCTTTTTGGAAGATGAACAATCCACTAAAAATAAAACTTGTGCTTTTTAAATTATAAGGTTTTATTTTTTCAGCTCCAACATATGTAATATCCATTTTTTCGGAAGAACAATTTCGTAATTTTTTCACTGTGTGCATCTTTGTCTTTTTTTTCTTTTCTTTTGATGGAATATTAGATATGTATGATTTTCAATGGCAATAAAATTCATGATTTCTCATGTTTGAATTTTTTTTGTGGAATCACAACATGAGAATTATGTATTATATATTATTATTATAATAATATTTTATATTATTTAAATTTATATTAATATATTTAGTAAACAAAACTAGGATTATATAATATATTATAATAATATTTTATAACATTTAAATTTAAATTTATATTAATATAATTATTCAATATATAATTTTGTATTATATATTATTTTAATAATGATATTTTATAACATTTGAAT
Organism: Humulus lupulus; assembly: GCF_963169125.1. Lineage (NCBI taxonomy): Eukaryota > Viridiplantae > Streptophyta > Magnoliopsida > Rosales > Cannabaceae > Humulus > Humulus lupulus. Next base: position 8,557,603 of record NC_084798.1, read on the forward strand.
TTAAATTTAAATTTATATTAATATAATTATTATAAATGTAGGATTATATTAAATAATATTATAATAATGATATTTTATAAAATTTAAATTTATATTAATATAATTAATAAATATTTATTTTAAGTTAGTTTTAAAAGCATATTTTATTAAATATTTAGAATATTCTATTAAAGTTATCAAAATAAACACATTTAGGCTGAACAACAAATAAAATAGGAACAAATAACAATAAATCAATTCACAAGCAGACGAATGCAACAAGAGAACCATATGAAACTTATAACGTAGCATATATAATGAAAAAACTTCCACACTGAGACATTAAGTATTTCAACTAAATACTAAAAATTTAGCATTACTATATATACTTCACAGTTTAGTGACGTATTTGCGGCAACATGTCGTATGATATAACTAATCATTCTATTAAATTAAAATTACAAATAGTTAAGTATAACAAGATTAAATATATTAACTGACTTAATCAATAACATATTTGGTCTTCCTTGTCGCTACATGTTGTATTATTATTACTCCATGAAAATATTATTAAGGAAATTTCTTGGGCCTTTCTAGATTTTTGCTTTTAAATTTCTTTTGAAGTTGTCAGTTTTTGTTTTTTATATATATATTTACATATAAAAGAAAAAAAAACAAAGAATATATATGGACCATTCATGTAAACGTCCATATATAACTTAGAAAGGACTGATTACTTTTTTGTTTGGCAGTAATCTTATTGAAAGCCTTTGTGGCTAATTTAATGTTTAAAATCAAGAAAAATGAATATTTTGTTATAAAAATAATTTATAAATTCTATAAATAAAAATAAATTGTGCATATTGTACATGTATGTCATTTTCTTGAAATGTTGTTCCTTCTTTTAGTTATTACTTTAAAATATTAACAAAACATTAATTGTTCTAAATTTACGGATCCTTTAAAATTTATAATACATATTAATTTTCACGATATTTTATTTTTTTTTACAAATTTTGGTAGATATATTTTTATATTTTTTGCAATATATAAAATGATTATAAGATGTTTGAGTGATATTTCCACCGACAAAAGACCATTGACTGACTTTGACCATCTTTTATAATTATTGTGAAATTTTGGACCAAATTTTCTATCAAACTTTTGTCAACTAAAACAGTGACTTCTATGACGTGTTTTTTTTTTTTTTTTCTATTTTAGTTTCTCATATTCTGATGCATATTTTTTACTAGACATTTTTTTTCCTAACTCTAAAACTATCACATATACCAAACAAACACTCGTGAATTAAGATCAACCCCACAAAAGAAAATAAAATATAATAATAAAAAAAGCAAGCAAGCAAATTAAAATAATATAAGTATGATCAGGTGGCTTAAATATCCAATTAGATGCCAAACATTTGTTATTAATCCAAATTAGAATAAGTAAGTTGTATATCATCGTCTTAATAGTATCTCACGGCTAATTGCTTTTTTCTTCAAATACTTCTCTCCCTGTTTTATCAACCTCAAATCATACAAAATAAAATGCAATACACCAAAAAATAAACTCACGACAGAGAGATATTTCAACATATGACAAAGGAAAAAAAAAATAGAAATCAAAATGAGATAGATGGACTTTGAAGATCAATAAAACTTTGTCCATATAAATATATGTATGCAAATGTGTACATATATATAGGGGAAACGCTAGGTCGGCACTTATGTGTTGCTGAATATTCGATTGCCCCTGTGTATATATAAATATGGAATTTTACAAATATTGCAAATATATAGATAACAATTTGTAAACTTTGGTTATAAAAAAAATTGTATTATTACAAATTTCTAAACTTTGTTTACAAAATAAAATTCTGTACGTAAGCGTTGACGCCGTTTTTCCTCAACTTAAATTAGAAGTGCACTAAACACAGAATTAAGAAAACTGATAAAAACACACGAGATTTTACGTAGTTCAGCAGTTAAAATATGCATAGTCCACGAGTCAATATTATTGAATGGTGGAATTCAAATTATCTCTGTCTACAAATGAATTTCTCCACTCTATTTATAGACTGGTTTACAAAATATCTTACCTCTTATTTCTGGAAGTTACAACTCAAATTTGAAATAAATACAAATTAATGCATTAATTACATAATATATCATGATAATCGGGATTTATTATCAAATTACAACAAATCCCCAAGGAATAGGGATTTTCAAACAGTAACCGCGTTCAAACTGGATTACTGACCTCGAACATACAATTTACACACTTTCGACACGAGCTCGTCATTCTGGTTAACCTTGTCCTTAGCTAGTTTACCGAGCTCAACCTTCGGAGATCATCCTCCTCGAGCTTGCAATGAACGTTCAAATTGCACTCAGACTTCGAAGAAGATTCATCGGTTCGAGCTTGATGCCTAAGCTCGAATATTCTTAACTAGTGCTAGATCGCTAATAAGAACAAATCATGAAATTTATACTAGAGTTTAATTCTTACAATTTTTCAGTTGTGGCTTCGAGCTTAACTTGTAACCTCAAAACATCTTTGAGATCGCATGTAGCTCCGAGCTCACCAATGCCAAGCGGAATTGCCAAACTCAAACCGCGTATATGCTGATGACGTGGCATACTTGCTTATTTCGAGCTTACACTTTACAAGTCTGTATTTCGAGGCCATAAATTTCATTCTCAAAATTTGGTGTAACAGTAAGATTATGCTCCTTCGTATTTTTAATTTGTTCCAGATTTCATTTTTTTTTTTATAAAATCTTAGGTGTTTATGTAAACTTACTGTGAAAGAGTAGGTCACCTAAGTATATAGTGCTAATATGTTTAAAATATGTCTAATAATTATTTATATTCTACTGAAATCATAAGGATATGGGTTTGAATATATAAATAACAATATGGAAAAAAAAACTCGATAACTTCCCACTTTTAATATTAATTAATAAAAAATAGCTACAAATTTATTAAATTCATTTTTACCCACTTTTAGAGGTAAGCTTGCCAACTATCCTCTTTTTATACACTTCAAAAGCTTATTTCATGGTTTGGGTGATAATATATCTAGAAGTTTGTTAAAAAAAAAACTAGTATATATTCAAACTAATAGCAACAAAAACGCGCATTTTGCTTAACTATTTGAGTCAATGTCCCAGCAAACATGCCATTAGCATTAGTTGCTCACTGACGCAAACAGTGCATTAACGACGTTAGTTCGCCATTGACGCAAACTTTGCCAATTAATATCGTCAGTGTTATCATTGACGTAAATGACCATGCATTTGTGGCAGTGCTCAACTGCAACAAATGTTGATTTCAGTTAACGGCGTCAGTCAACTGCTTTAACTGACGTGTTTTGGTGTAGTGCTCATACGAATTAACTATTGATATCGAGAATCAGATTTGCAATCTAGTTATGTATGCGTCCAAAATTTGTTAGGTTACTATCCCAAATTTGACTTCCATTACTAATATGCTTTAATTATGTCAATTAATGACTTATACTCTCATGAATGCTCAAGGATAAGAGTTTTAATGCATAAAGGTGTCCGATAAGAATGTATCAAAAACTGAAATTGTAATGTGTTGTGAGAATTTAGAGCTAGCAAGTGTACGCAATCGTAAATGTAATGACCTGACTTTTCTTAACTAGACCCACCAAAATATAACTATGACTACCCGGGGTCAACTGGACCCCTACGGTCAACTTTGGTAAAAATCGGACGTTAAGAACTAAGTAAACTTTTAGAAAATTTTACATTGGAGTACTTTGAAATAAAATAGTATTTGGATGGGATCCCATAGTTTAAAAGCAAAATGTAGTTAAATATAACTTAAGAAATAGTCTATGGCCATTGGGCTTTCTTTAAATAAAACTGGTAAACATGAAATTGATAAAATTGTTACTGGACACAGCAGAAGACTTAAGATAACCCTGACAACCCTATAGATCGGTTGCTTCACAGTATGCATACTTTAGACAGAATCCCCTCCAGCTCATTGCACTGCTCCTTAAGCTTTGCCCTTACCTACACACACAGAGTAACTGATGAGCTATAACACTCAGTAAGGAAGCTAGCTACAACTTATGATTCTACTATCCAAAATAAACTTTGCATAACAGCAATGCACAACTAGAAACTGTAAACTGAGCATCATGTCTAGCATATTCGCATAAGTCATAGTATTGCGTAGCATACTGAAAACATATAATTGAGTCATCATGTTATCTATGGGGTCTTAATCCCCGTGTGGCCTCCACGGCCCAGAGAATACTCACCTCCCGTACCAAAGGGGTACACTCCGCTAAAACACAATGACTTTACTGACTTGGCGGCTAACCCCACTGTACGGCTATATGGGATCCACCCTCACAAGGTTTCCCTTGTAACTAAGCCATCGAGTTATCTGTGGGGTCATGATCCCCGTGTGGCCTCCGTGGCCCAGAGAATACTCACCTCCTGTGCCAAAGGGGTACACTCTGCTAAAACACGATGACTTTACTGACTTGGCGACTAACCCCACTACACGGCTACATGGGATCCACCCTCACAAGGTTTCCCTTGACAGTCACAAATATTGCACATTTGCATTCATGATAACTTTACTGCACTAAGCACATTCAAACCCAATAGATGGGTACTATTATGCACATCCAGCCATATAATCACACACATATATATAGCAACTAGAATTTAATTGTCAGCATACAAACATGCAAGCAATTCACTAAGATCACAACAAGTTAAGTTGCTCTTGGTGTATACTTCCTTACCTCTTGTCCTTAGCTTTCGTGAATTATGTCCTTGTAAGTATTTCCGATTGCGTTTAGACCCTATAATCATATTGGGACAATTATAACTTAGTTTATGCTTACTAAGATTTTAAATATATATAAAGGAATTTAAAATCGAAAATAGAAATTCCCGACCCTAGCCCAAACCCGAGCCCTTGGGGTAAAATGACCAGAATACCCCTCTCAAAATCCCGAACTCAACTTAGAAAATTATTATTTCCAATAATAATTTTATCCTAAACCATGTCCAAAATTTCAAGTCAAAACTCCAATTATTTCTTCAAATTTCATTTTCCGATGCTCGAGTCCAATTCTCGAGCCCCGAGCCCACTTCTTGATCTTAAGACTTAAAAGTTGTAATATTTTACTCCCTAAAATATTTTCTAAGTCTTTGAAAATATTTCGTAGGTTCTAAGCCATCAAATCTAAACTTTGGAACTAAACCCCGAGCCTAGAATTTTCGTGAAGCTTAGGTAATAATTTATGAGTCTTGCTCATAAATTATTAAACTTGGATATTCCTTAAATAAATTTTCTAACCCCAACCCTCAAAAATCAGGTCTTAGACTTTGGGTTCCCTAATCCCGAGCCTCGCGACAAAATTCCAAAGTTTTGGGACCAACTACCATTTTGGTCCCTTTGGTTACAAATTTGTAACTATTTATAACCAGCTGGGTCATGCACACACAAGCATGCACGTGACCCCATTCTCTTCAACCTCTCATCACATATTCAGGCATGGCCACCCGAACCAAGGTTTCTCACCATGGAAGCCATGACCTCACTCCCTAGACCACAATGCTCATCACTTCGCCCCACTAGCACCACCATCACCACCACCGGCCTCCACGCGTCACCATCCCAAGTGGTATTTCCCACGCACGGCCAGCCATCACCACCGATCTTCAACCACCACCAAATCATCATCTCAAACTTCAAGATCACACATATTAAACTATCCCCAACCCCTTAATATATGTGTCTAGTCCAAAAACACCAATTAAGTCCATGCAAAACAGCCCACAAATCCATAGTCAACCTAAGAACAAAAATGAAAGTAATTGGTACCGTAAACTACGAAGGAAATTCATGGATTTGTACCTCTTACTATGGCTGATTTCTTGTGGTTCTTTCTTCTCCCCAAATTAGTCCACAATACCATGAACACAACCAAACCATTCCACATGAATTTCGAACTCAGAATCGAAGAGAAAAATTACCACGAAGTAGGTTGTTCTGGCTATTCTTGCTCCGAACTCTCAAAACACTCCCTTCTTCCTCTTGCTTTCTTCTACAATCAAACAAAGGTTCTAAGGACGTGTCTAAGGTCCATAACCCAAAGAAAAACCAAGGAAATAAGTCACCTTGCCTTCTTCTTCTTAGACCCGAACCTACCACACTCTCAAGAACACCAAGTGTTCTTCATCTTTTCTCTCTCGGTTTCCCTTTCAATTTCTAAGATGGCTGAAGCAAAATGAGAGAAACATGGCACCCCCTCTCAACCATCCTCTAATAACTACCCTTGAACATTCAAAAAATTTCCCTCCCATATAGATTGCTGGGCCGAGACTTAATGAAGAAGCACAATGCATATGTGCTGAAAGTTACATATATTTATCTAAAATAATGCATTAAACCATAGCTTAAAATAATTAAAAAATAAAATATGTTCTAAGCACTAAATAATGCAACTTTCGTATAAACTTATATTTATGATTTTATGTGAGTCATTTCAACATAAAATCATATCTTTAATCTCATAAAATTCCGACTTTGAGTGAATAAGTCATAACATCATAGTCTAAAATGATTTTATAATTTTATGTGGAATCCAAACACATAAAATCATATACTAAAACTTCTTTGAACAAGATGTCCATCTTAGATTTATTTCACATCTAAGTCTCCACACTATGGTCTAAAGCGATCAACTCACACTTCTTTCATTAAAATAATATTCACCAAATATTATTTTAATTATTATTCATACTCTTAATAATAAAAAAAATTAATTCACAAAATAATTTTTACATAAAAAAAAATTAAAATAAATAATTCGGGTTATTACAATTACCATTGTTTAATCCATTTAAATAATAATGCAATAAACTGTATAATTAATTAAAATGAATTCATATCATGTTATTGATATTATTATGCTCATAATAATATTAATAACATTCACAACATAAATAAATAATTAAATTAACCCACGTAATTAATTATTTATTAGGCATTATGCACATGCCGAGATAAAAATCTTTATTCCAAGTTCTCAAACATAAGAAATCGAGAATCTTTGTTATCATTGGAATTCATACATATCTAAACCCATAAATATGTAAAATGACAAAAATACTCTCAGTGGCAAAATTACAAAATTATCCTTTCGAGAAAACGGATATTACAGCACACTTGCTTATTTCGAGCTTACATTTTACAAGTCTGCATTTCGAGGCCATAGCTTTCATTATCAAAATTTGGGTGTAACAGTAAGATTATGCTCCTTCGTGTTTTTAATTTGTTCCAGATTTCATATATTTTTTTTTTATAAAATCTTAGGTATTTTTGTAAACTTAGTAGGTCACCTAAGTATATAGTGCTAATATGTCTAATAATTATTTATATTCTAATGAAATCATAAGGATATGGATTTGAATATATAAATAACAATATGGGAAAAAAACTCGATAACTTCCCACTTTTAATATTAATTAATAAAAAATAGCTACAAATTGATTTAATTCATTTTTACCCACTTTTAGAGGTAAGCTTGCCAACTATCCTCTTTTTATACACTTCAAAAGCTTATTTTATGGTTTGGGTGAGAATATATCTAGAAGTTTGTTAAAAAAAACTAGTATATATTCAAACTAGTAGCAACAAAAACGTGTGTTTTGCTTAACCGTTTGAGTCACTGCCCCAGCAAACACGTCATTAGCATTAGTTGCCCATTGACGCAAACAGTTCATTAACGACGTTAGTTGGCCATTGACACAAACTTTGCCATTTAACAGCGTCAGTGTTATCACTGACGCAAATGACCATGCATTTGTGGCAGTGCTCAACTGCCACAAATGTTGATTCTCGGTCAACAGCGTTAGTCAACTGCTTTGACTGACGTATTTGACTGACACAAAATGAGTATTTTGGTGTAGTGCTGATACGAATTAACTACTGATATTGAGAATCAGATTTGCAATCTAGTTATGTATACGTCCAAAATTTGTTAGGTTACTATCCCAAATTTGACTTCCACTACTAATGTGCTTTAATTATGTCAATTAATGACTTATACTCTCATGAATGCACAAGGATAAGATTTTTAATGCATAAAGGTGTCATAAGAGAATGTATCAAAAACTAAAATTGCAATGTGTTGTGAGAATTTAGAACTAGCAAGTGTACGCAATCGTAAACAAGTAATAAAGTGATAAATATAGAGTATCGTTCCCACGAGGATTGAATATTAATTACCAATGAATTAATTTCTTAGTTCTATTTGGTTACTAAAAATTTGATTTCAAGAACAAAATAACTAAATTAACAATTGAAAACTAAAAGAAACAGATAAACAATATTTCAATATGTTGTAAATACACAACACAGAACTCAAAACAAGCAATATTCAAACTCAAACAACAATACTAAAATCAACAAACAAAGAACAAGTAAAAAGAAAGAGACAACTAGAATTTATACTGATTCAGCTAACAATGGTGCGAGGCATCCCATGTAAGTGGATTACCATGTTAGCGAAGAGTTCAGCAACCTTCGTAACTATATAATGACTCGGTAAAGTGCCAAAATGAGCATATTTTGTGAAACAATCTACGACTACCAGTATATTAGTTACCCCATAAGAACAAGGTAATCCAACAATGAAATCCATTGCCAAGTCTTCCCAAACCCTCCCCAAAATTTCTAGAGGTTGGAGCAGTCCATAAGGTTTCAGTTGAACAATATTTCACAGTCTGACATACTAAACAAGAGAGAACAAACTTCTTCACATCCTGCCGCACCCCATGCAATAAAAAAAATTGGCTCCCAAACGTAAGAAATTTCGATCCATCCCCAGCCTGTCCCCCCATCGAAGTAGCATGAAACTCATGCAATAATTAATGTTTCAAGTTAGAGTGCTTGTCAATCATTATTTTATGTTGGTAGTATATCACCCCATCTTTGACTGAATATGTTGAAATCTCAAGTTCTCCCTACTGCATTCTAGCATGTAAAAGTCGGATATATAGACAAGTAGTGTTTTCGTGTTGTAACTCCTCTAAAAGCTCAAAATAGCCTGAACTCATGGCCACTTGTAAAGAAGAATAGCCCCATTCATGTATTCTAGAAAGAGCATCTGCAACTGAGTTGTTCTTTCCTAATTTGTACTCAATAGAAAAATGAAATCCCATTAATTTTCTAAGAAAATGTTGTTGCTCCGGTGTTTGGATTACCTGTGTCAGTAGCTCCCTTAAGCTTTTATGATCTGTCCGAATTATAAAGTGCCTGCCCAAATGATATTGGCGCCACTTCGTCACTCCTTCCACAATAGCTCTCATTTCCCTAATATAGACCGAAGCACTAGCGAACTTGGGGCCCGATTTTTTGCTAAAAAATGCTAAGAGATGACCATCCTGCATCAAAACTCCTCCAATGCTTACATTGGAAGCATCGGTCTCCACAACAAACTCCTTGGAAAAGTTGGGCAGGTGCAAGATAGGGATAGTTGTCATTGCTCTCTTAAGGTTTTCAAATGGGGTTGTTGCTTGAGTGGTCCAATTGAATCCATCCCGCTTTAAGAGCTCGGTAAGTGGCGCTACAAAGGAGGCATAATGAGCTACAAACCAGTGGTAGAAACCCGTAAGTGTAACGTCCCAAATTACCTAATAAGGCATAGGGCTTTGATTAGGGGGCCGGGATGAAAAATTATGGAAATTATGTGACATATATGTGTATCACTATATGATTATGTGAGTTATATAATAATATGACTTAGTATGCATGTTTAGGTGTAATAAATATACAGTCAAGTTGTTAGTACTCATCATTCACTAGTTTTATTTTATTTTTCTTGACGGGAAAAACTTGTTATTCAAACCATGAGTGACGAAAATTCGTCAACAAATACTAAAATATTTAGTGATTAAACTAATTTCTAGAAAGAAACTTATCATATCTTTCTTCATTAGAAAGATTTACAAAGTTGTTAAACATAAAATCGTGTTATATTATTATTATTGGGATTTCCTTTTAATCACGTTGTTTTATCTGTTTATTTTGTCTCGTGGGTGTTTATATCTGTTGACGCTGTTTTTCGTCAACAGTGAAAGAATAGCACGTAAACAATAATCAATAATGGCCAATAAAAATACGATAATACAAACGAGATTTTTTACGTGGTTCAGCAGTTAAATCTGCCTAGTCCACAAGTCTTTGTTATTAAACTTAAGATGATCTCTGAAAATTCTTCAAGGATGAATTCTCCAGAGTTTTCTCTCAAGATCACAAAAATTTGGTCCCTTACAATGGTGCATGACCTCTCTATTTATAGAGAAGATTTCAGAATACTATCCCACATATTTCGAGAAGTTATTCTGTATATGCAAATAAATTAAATGGCATTAAATGCCTGCAATCCGATATACAAGGAAATGTCCCCTGAAGATCAGGGGGCGTATAACTGAACAAATAATATCCCTTGATTGTAGGGGATTTACAGTAATAAATGTAGACCGCGTCTCTTATAGATGACTCATTAGGATATTCAAAGTTATTATCCTATATCACCAAGGCCCTATTCTCCCAGGTTTCTTATTGACTTTCGAGCTATAGCATCTCCCCGAGGCCACATGACTACGAGCTCATACGCGCGTCAGGCTCAGATCCCTGATCCGAGGCCATCCCGAGAACAGATGTACCTCGAGGTCTATCTTTCGAGCTTGTGAGGATTTCGAGGCTATCATCTTCAAAGTCGTCTCTGCTTCGCAGGCTCGATGTTTAGATTTCGAACATATTCCAGACTTTACTAGTTCATTCATTATGAATCTAGCTTTCGAGGTCACAATTCTCATGGCTCGAAATCTGGGTGTAACATCTTGCCCCCTCAAAAGTATTTGTTCGAATCCTATGAGAAGGAAACTTTTGAACTACTTTCTTCGGGGACCGCACCGTCACATACTTGAAAACGGACACGCGTCAGTTGGGTATTGCCCATTCAGGGTACTCGAGTACCTTGGAAATCTGCCCACGATCGTTCGTCTGCCACCTTTCTGATACCATCATATCATTAATCCCTATCCGTTGGATTTTGAAAGGGTTTTGTTCAATGGCTCAGATTAATCCCCTTTTACCATCTATATATAAGACCCCACTCATCGTCTTCCTTTTATTTTTCGCTCATCAGAAGAAAGAACAAAAGCAAAACCAGAAACTCTCCCTGAGAACTTCTTGCTTGTGCATGTTTTCTCAGCCGAAGAAACAGAAGACCGCCAGTTTGTTCGAGACTGTGAGTTCATATCTGCAGCCTCTCCTTCACTCGACAATTTTTCTGCAATCGCCATCATTGTGTAAGTATCCGATTGTTTTTTTTTTTGTCTATATTGTTCTTGTTATTTCTGGGGATGCAGTTTTTGTGAATGCACTAGTTTACTTTCTTAGTTTGTCACGCTAGGAGATTTTTGACCAATAGGCCTTCATGTTTAAGTCTCCATGCTAGGGTTAAATCACTGGTTCTAAATCCAGCCTTGCATACCAAGATATTGGGTACGAAATCTTGGTTTTGAAGAACGCACGTTACCCAAGATTACCTTTTCTGAATAACCGCCACCCTTTTTCCCTGATATTTCGGGATTTTCAAAAAATTATATCCACTCTCCTCCTTTTCCTCGTAGAATACACGTTCCGACTCTTTAATAAGGGTCTTAATATCGAGCTCGTTTCGTTCTTAAGCTCCGAGCTTGTCTTGTCAAGCTCGCAACTCTTGAACTCTTGCATGCATGGCCCTCACCATTTTTTCTTTCTCGCTAGATGTCACGGAATCTGGAAAAACGGTGGGGGTCGTTGCTGGAAATCCCTTACTCGCCCAAAACCCCGAGCCCGGAGTCGCTGTTTTCTCGGAACCAACGTTTAATTCGTGAGTACGATCTCGCGCGCGAATAGGAGGATATTCGAGGTCATTATCGCCGCCAAATGGACGAGGTCATAGAGAAGAAAAGAAAAACCCTTCGAGAAGCTATTTATCCATAATCCAATTCAGGGCCCAGGCCGATCCCGCTCGACCCTAAATTGAAAGTGACCATTGCGTACAGTCCGGGAGAGCTCCAATTTTCACTCATGGGGGAGCCTTCTACCTCGCAACCGAGGAGGGAAATCTTTGAGGCCGAGCACTATTGGAGCTCGGTTACCTCGATAAATCAGATAACTGATATCCTGGCCTTCCATGGTCTCAGGTTGTCAAGCTCCTTGAGATGTCGAGCTCCGACCTCTAGTGAACGAAGCTGCTATGCTCCAGGGAATGGAAACTCTGACAACAGGGTGAGGTATGCGGCATGGAGGCAGGAGCATTACTGCCTTTGAAGTCATTTTTCAAGGACTTCACGGACTTTATTGGGCTGGCTCCATTCCAGCTCAACACTAATTCTTACAGGGTTCTGTCTGCCCTAAGGTCGCTATACTACGAGCTGAAGTGGGAAGGACCTTCACCACAGGAGATTTTATACCTCTTCTGTCTGAAAAGCAACCCCTCCCGAGCTCGGGGAGGAGATGGCTTTTACTATCTTTCGAGCTACCCCAAAGAGAAAAAGGTGTTTGAGGATCTTCCTAATCATCCACCTGATTTTAAGAAAGCCTTCTTCTGGACAGTTGGCTTGTCCCCATCTCGATGCTACTCATTCAGACGGATTCGTAAGTATTCCAACCTTCTTTATCTCTGTGCTCGGGATTTTATTTGTAAATCCGTACTTAGTTGAAATGTGTCTTATTTTCCAACCAATTTTCACCGTCCTACTCCCGATGAGGCAATGAAGGAGCATAGAGAGGCTCTGCTCCAACTCCCTTACGGCAGGAGGTCTCTTGATAACTCTACAAAATAGAGTTATTTTACCACTTTTTATGTGCTAATTGTTGCTTAATTCTTGAGTTCTTAATTGATTTATTGAGTTTTTAAGTAATTTTGAATTTATTAGTCTTATTTTAATTTTATAGATTTTTGTGTATTTTTATAGTTATATTATTGTAAAATATTATAGTTTAATTATTTAAAATTAATATTGTTAAGTTAGTGGTAAAAAAATGTTGTATTATTGAACTTAAATGTAAAATATAAATTAAGTTATAATTAATATTTTCAAAGAATTAAATTGATTTATTTTAGAGTTGAAAATATTGTATTATGATTTATTTTATATTTATTTTGTAGGGAATGTATGCTCTTAAAAAGAAAGAAAAATGAAGGACAACATGGCATTTTCAAGAAAGCAAAACAAAGAGTTGACATTTATAAAAAAAAAAAAAAAAAGGCTTCATTTGGGCCCAAGCCCAACAACTTCTCCAAGCTTCCTCCACCTCAGGCCCAACACCACTCCCTCATGAAGTCATCCGCCTGGCACACCGAAGCAAGCAATACTCCAAGAGTCTTCAGCATATACTCCAACCATGCATATACACCCAACATCACCAAATGCACGCCTAGCCACGCCTGGCTCTTCAACACCAATTCGGCCCAAGTTAATCAAGCACCAAACAACCACAAAAAATGCCAAAAAATCATATTTTTCCTTCCCAATGTTTTTTTTTCTTATCACTCAAATATCAATTCACTCTTCCCTATTTTTCTTCTGGACAGTTGGCTTGTCCCCATCTCGATGCTACTCATTCAGACGGATTCGTAAGTATTCCAACCTTCTTTATCTCTGTGCTCGGGATTTTATTTGTAAATCCGTACTTAGTTGAAATGTGTCTTATTTTCCAGCCAATTTTCACCGTCCTACTGCCGATGAGGCAATGAAGGAGCATAGAGAGGCTCTGCTCCAACTCCCTTACGGCAGGAGGTCTCTCTCATATCTTTTACATGAAAGTAAGCCCCGAGCCTGCGGGCTTTTGGGAGATGGCCAGTCCACCTCGGACTGGTCCGATAAAAAGAATGATCATTGGGAACAGGTGCCCTTGCCCACAGGCATCCTCCCTCCAAGGAGAGAGGTGAGGCCTCCACCCCTAGCTCTCCGAAGAAGCCCGCCATCGGGGAACGAGGCTAACGATGAAGCCTCGAGTTCAGACTCGAATGATCAAGGTAAAGTCATTCTTAGCTCGAGAATGTGATCCCCCACCTTATTAAAGCACCGACCCGATAGGTTAGTTTTGTGCCCAGATGATAGGGACCACTTCTATATATGGACTTGGGTAGACGACCGAGTTCATAGGTTTGATAGTTGGCTCGGGAAGTATGACACCATGTATAGTCTGAACGAGGTGTGGGAAGGGATAGCCGTCCAATATGGGACCAATGACTATGGGGTCCTCTCGAGGTTGACGTCCACTTATAGGGAAGGTACTCCCCCCGCCTCTTCTGAAGATGGGGGAATTTCATGGTCCCCGAGCTCGAGCTCGGGAGAGAGTTCCAGTTAGGTTTCTTCTATCATTTCTTCGTATATCTATGCGATACTGAATCACTTTATATACTATTCCCTCTTTTTGTTATGATTCACATTGTGTCGTGACTTGTGCAGACAAGATGGATTCTGACCTTGACAACATCATCGAAAGTGGTGGTGCCAAGAGGAGCAAGCGTCCCAGGGCGGGGTCGCGAAAGGTGGATCGGCCCACCAAAGTCCCCAGGAGGTCCGAGAAAACTCCTCTTCCTGCTCCGCCTGTTACGAGCTCCGTCGCGGCGACGACTTCATAGGTTGGTGCTCCTACAGCAGCGCCGACTTCGCAGGTCGGTGCTTCTGCAGTGGCGCTGACCTCGCAGGTTGGTGCCTCCACTATGGCCGATCCCCAACTTCCTGTAGCGGTCCAGCCATCCCTTGGTCCACCTCCTAGAAAGCCTTCTGTTTCTCGAGCTCAAAAGCTGTCAGTTTCTACTCACGTCGAGGAGTATGTAATTGACAACGCGGCTGGAACCCATGGGTCCATGCTGTGTTCAGATGTTATGTCCCGGATCGGCCAGAGCTTTAGCAATCTCGAAGCTCCTCAATGGCAAGTTTTGAACAATGCCCAAGACTGCATTGCCCTTTATGAGAAGAGCATCGAGCTCGCTGCCGCGGTGAGTTTTCTTCTACTTTTTAGTTATATTTATAAGTCTTGGTGTTAATGACGATTTTTTCTTTTCAGTCTCTTGCCTTTACTGCCCAACTCAACTATAGGTTGAATAACGAGATCCACTCGAGCAAGTCTTATGCTCAAGAGGCAAAGGATCTTCAACTCAAAGCGAGTGACGACCTATTTTTGACCCAGTTATGTTATGAATTTCTAAAAATAGTATTTCTAGAAAGTCGTAAATAATTGAATTAACTTTCTAACGATATAAAGAGAGTCTAAATCGGATTCCTACAGCTCCAGATATATTGATTTTACTTCATGTGAGTTTAGAGTTACGAGATTTGGGGAGTTAGAAATTAGGATTCTATTTGTTTTTATTATTTTTGTTTTAAAAATCAAGCTTTGACTCATTAAACCTCTCTCTGAACAATTTGACCAAGTCTTAAGCCTTTGGCTAAAGAATATTCAAATATTTTCAATTAAATTCATTATTTTTATTCAAAGCTAAAAAAAAAAAATTATTCCTAAAACTCTATAAATAGGACCTAGCACCAAGCCTTTTCATTCATTCTTCAAGCATTGATTAGAGCCTTCCAGGTGCTAGTGAGACTATAGAGTGATAAATACTTGGGTTGGGGTTATAAGCTTAATCACTATAAGCTTAATAAATACTCGGGAAGTAAGGTTTATAGTACATTTCGGTTTCGAGGAGTAGTTCGGTCATAGAAGCATTAAAGGTATTCCAAATTCTTGTTCATTTTTGTATTTTTTCCTTAAGTTCTTATAGTTTTTCTACTCAAATCCTAACTCGTATTCTCTATTCTTGGTTAGGCATCTAAGTTCTTCGAACTTAAGGTTTTCGTTGGTAAATATCGTTTCGATGGTGTAGTTTATTCTTTCCATCTCTTTTCTTTAGTATACTCACCTCTCTATTATGGCTTTTAGGAGTATTCCAAAGTCTCGACCTTGTTCTCATATTCCGGCATTATTGGTAAGGAAAATAGGATAGGATTTTATATGTTATATGTTATCTTATGTTATGTTGTGTTATGAAATGTTATATTATGTATGTTGATAGACTTGGGCATATGACTTGTATAGCTAACAAGCCCCAATAAATTTATGGGCATATGACTTGCTTAGCTAGCAAGCCCCACAAATCTAATGGGCATATGACTTGATTAATTAACAAGCCCCAAGTAGTATAATGGCCATTGCAGTAGTATATGACATATGTTTATGATACGCTTATAGTATATGTTTATGATATGTTTTTAGCATATGATATAAATTTTATGTATATGATTTATGTTGTTAGTTTTTCCTTGCTGGGCATTAGGCTCATTCTTTTATGTTTATATGTGCAAGGAAATAGCTATGGCGGCGGGAAAGGTTCTTGGCAGCTTTGGGATGTGTATTGAGGCAGGATGGAATCGATGGACTAAGCGTTCGATTAGAGGATGAAGTCTTTAAGTCTTTAAATTGTGATTTCGATGTATTATTTTCCTCACTTGATTTTGTAACCCAATTATTTAAGTTATTTTTTGTTTTATTTTCAAAACAATGGGATCTCTTATCCTAAGTAAAATCTTTATGTATTCAAACCTTTTCTTTACATAATAAAGTTATGATGTTTTCGCATGTACGTTTTCTTATGATTAATATAGTAGTTATTAATGGTCCAAGGTGTAGAATAGTTGGGTCGTTACATCTAAAGTGTTTTTTTTCTTAATACAGTATTATTACAATATAGACGGTCATACACAACCTGAGTCAGTTATGGCAACTCTCTATAAGGAGATGGGCGAAAGATATCGTGAGAGAAAGACCATCAGACATAAATACTTCAAAAAGCATTACGCAGGACCAGAAGATTGGGAGAATGTCCACTCCAAGCCACCTGACCATTGCACTAAGGATAGATGGAAGGATATTTGTGAGTTGTTTTTTAACTAAAGACTTTTGGCTCACTCCAAAAACCAGGCAAATAGAAAACAAATGAAGTATGTAACAACGCAAGGCACAAAATCGTTAGCAGCAAAGCGTGACAAATATGGAAGTGAAGAAGTTGATTTAATTTTACAAAATAACACATTCTAAAACACTTTGTTTACATTTGTATAGGAGCACTCAGATGCGGATGTTGTTGATACTTGGAGGGATATGCATATGAAAAAATCAACAAAATTTTTTGTCAACGAGGCAACCCAACAAGATTTTATTAGTGAATATTATTTTGTTCTCATATTCGAAAAATTATCTTAGTTTTGTATTTCTAATGTAAACTTTATAGAGGAAAAAATGGCGGCGAACCTTGAGAGGTCACAGCTTGAAGGGCAGTCTCAACATCAGAGTGAGGGGTCTGGTACTGAATCTGGCGTTGATTCGTCCCTGGTCAATCAATACGAGAAACTAAGCAAAGTCCTCGGGGAGAGATCTAACTACCAAAGAGGACACTACAAGAAAAAACGTTTTTAGAGGCGGAAATATTACCGGCGGACTTTGTCCGCCGGTAATTTACAGATTATTAGCAGCGGAGTACTGGGTCCACCGCTAATAATATGGAAATTAAATTAAAAAATTAATTTATTTTATTAGCGGCAGACTTACCCATTATTAGCGACGGGTAGTCCACTGCTAATAAAATGCCCGGGAAACGAAGAAGGGGCCGTTTCAAAATCGGAAGAGGCGGGTTTTTTTGTTATTACCGGCAGACTAACCGCCGGTACGTGTTAGTACCAGTGGATGAAGGCTCGCTGGTAATAATGTATTACCGGCGGGAGGATTTTAATACCGGCGGGGATCCACTGGTGATAATGCTATATATTCAATTGAATCGTCCGTCCCTGCCATTTCTCCTCTTCTCTCTAAATTTTTTATTCCTCTCAGTCCGAGCACCACCACCGTCCGCCCCTCCGTCCGAGCACCACCACCGTCCGCCCCTCCGTCCGAGCACCACCACCACGCCACACCGGAGTTTCGGACCCCACGCCACGCGTTCTCCACGGTGGTCTGGTTCGTGCTCAGTTTTCTCTCATTATCTAAGTTTTTTTACATTTTCTGTTCTCAAATTATCAAACTAACCACTGATACTGATTTCCTATTGAACTTTTCAGGTATATCTCAATATTTTGGAGTGTCTCGTTCATTTGTTCGAAGTGGCTATTGGACTTTACTGATATTGTTTTGGTTAGCTTTTTTACTACAATTTTTACTTAATAAGTTAAAGTACATTATTATGCTATGCTTTAAAATTAGTGTGTTGGATGTTGGATTTTTGTGTGATTTGGGATTTTTGTTTATATTATACTATGTTTATATTATATTGTGTGCTCGGGGATTTTTTTGGTTGCTAATAGTATGTCATGTTGTATGTTTAACTTGTTTGCATGCTCAATATTGAATTAAAACAAAACAATTATTATAGACTAAAATTAATTTTATAATTTAAGTGAAAAAAAAGTAAGTTGAATCTTGTAGATATTTTCTTGTTTTAATCTTGATTACTTGTAGATTATGATTTTTGATTAGTATAAAATTATTTGAATATAGAAATTAAAAATTTTATTTAATAAAAGTTTTACAATTAATAATGATGAATTAAAAATTACTACATATCTGGTAATAATTTATTTTTTAATTTTTTAATAAATTAAATAATAAAAGTTTGATTCAACATTATTTAATTAAATAATTTAATTTAATTTTTTTATTAAATAACATTATCTAATTGAATAATTTAATTTAATAAAAGTGTTAAAAATTAATAATGATTAATTAAATAAATCATAATTTATTTTAAGAAATTATTTTGATTTGTTTATTAAATATTATTATCTAATATTAACTAGTATTAAATTATTTGAATATAGAAATTGAAAATTTAATTTAATAAAAGTGTTAAAAATTAATAATGATTAATTAAATAAATAATAAATTATTTTAAGAAATTATTTTAATTTGTTTATTAAATATTATTATCTAATATTAACTATTATTAAAATTTGAATATAGAAATTGAAAATTTTATTTAATAAAAGTTTTTACAATTAATAATGATTAATAAAAAATTACTATATATTTTGTAATAATTTATTTTTTAATTTGTTAATTAATTAAATAATAAAAGTTTTATTCAACATTATTTAATTAAATAATTTAATTTAATTTAATTTTTTATTAAATAACATTATCTAATTGAATAATTTAATTTAATTTAATACAAGTGTTAAAAATTAATAATGATTAATTAAATAGTTAATATTATTAATTAGATAATATTAACTATTAAATTATCTAATTAATAATATTAACTATTATTAAATTATTTTCATATAGAAATTGAAAATTTTATTTAATAAAAGTGACTTTGGGGATCTCAGACGTCACATCCTAGGCGTCGTGACTTTGGGGATTCATCGCAGCAGCAACATCCACAGCAAATGTATGGTCAATTTGTGAGTTCGTCGCAACATCAAAGGTATGGTCAGTTTGAGAGTTTATTGCATCACTCTCCCTCGCCGCGACCACATACTCGACAATTTCGATCATCTTCGCAGCAGCACTCTCTACAAGCACCACAGTTTGCTTCACCACCATTTTCGCGCCCTAATACTGGTGATCAAGATATTGACCTTAATGAATATTTTACACCTAGTTGGCCCAATCAAAACAATAATAATTAGATTACGTTTTTTAATTATATTAAGACAATTGAAATTTTATTATGTTTATTTTATAATTTGTTCATATGTAATTAAAATGAGACAATTTATATTTTTATTATGTTAATTTTATGATTAATTATAATGCTATTTTTGTTTGATGAATATTAATTGTGTTATTAATTATAATTTATGTTAAATATTATTATTTTTAAATAAGTATTAGATGTATATTTATTATGAAATAAAATAAAATAAAATATTATATTTTAATATTAGTATTTTATTACCGGCGGATTAATAGAGGCGGAACCCGCTGGTATTAAATGAGTCAAACGAGTTGACAGTGTTATACATTACCGGTGGAGCCCCACCTCTATTAATCCGCCGATATTAATACAATACCGGCGGGTGTGTCAGTCGGTCGGTAATTCTGCTAATACCGACCAATTATTACCAGCGGAGCATTACCGACAGATACACCTCCTATTACCGGCGGAACCCATCGTTGGTAATACTACATTTTTTTTGTAGTGGGAGTGGGTTATAGGGTGAAAGGGAAAGGGAGAAAGTCAACCTCCAGCTCTACAAATCAAAGTCAGTCCCAAGCACATACTGCTCCTATACCCCATGAAGATATGATTACTATGGCTCTGATGATGAAGGCAATGCGTGAGACGATTCAGATGATGACACCTCAACAATCCAGTAATATGTATGACCCATGGTTTGACAACTTTCTGCATAGGTATTTGCCATCACAATATGAAGGTGGTACGTCTTCTCAGGGTAACACCGCCCATCCTAACCTTCATACATCACCACATCAATAGTACCAACCTCCGCCACAGTATCCGCCATATATGTCGTCGCAACAATTTCCTCCATAGTATATGTCATATATGTCATTGCAATAACCTTCGCAGTATCAAAATCACTACATGTTTGGATGCTCTTCCCAGTCTCCTCCCCTCTGTTTCAACTTTACTGACTTTCCAGGAGGATCGATGCACCATCCGCAGCGGCAACCATATTTTAGATATGGTGAGTTTGGGGGCAGGTCGCAGCAACAGGAGCAACCTATTTTATCCACCCCGATACGCCCACAACCTCGGGATCAGTTTGGGGATCTCACACTTGGACGATCTTCACAGCCGGCTTATATTATTTCACCGCCACAGCCACAGCTACCGCCATCGGCACAGTAGTTATTAGTTTATGTATTTTGATTAAATTAACATTATAATTATTTATTATGACAATATTGGTATTAGTTATTTTGATAAATATTAAATTATATATTAATTTTAATGTTAGTTATGTTCAAATTAATTAATTGATTATTTTATTAAAATTAATTTTAATAATATTTAATTTTAATTGATTATTTTATTAAAATTTATTTTAAAAATATTTAAATTTAATGAAAATTAATTTATTTTAAATTAATATAAAAAATATTAGCGACAGACCCCCGCAGCTAATGGCCCACGCTAAATTAAATTTATTTATTTATTCTAATACACATAGTAATGGCGGGTGTATCATTTCGCCGCTAATATATGTCATTAGCGTCTAATTATTACCGGCGGGACATTAGCAATGGAGTCCTGCCGATACTTATTATTAGCGGTGGCCGTAACACTTATTAACAGTGGAGCTTTCCACTGCTAACAAGCATTAATATTGTAGTGATATGAGAGTTATTCCAATATAGAGTAACACTTTAGGGATATTTTACTGTGTATATATATAATTACATTTTTGTATACATTCTTTTGTTTACTTTGTCAACTTTTTTAATTAATATCATTTGTCAATAAAACAAATTTAATAAAATTGAATGATTTTCAATGTCATATTTTTACAGACTACAATTCTTTTTCAATGGGAATTCAATGGATATTTGAGTCGAATACTCCAAATTGAATTCAATACTCTTTCATGGCAATCAAATCAGATTTGATATTTTTCAATTCTATCTTAATATCAATTGAACTGAGGCAATAGACCCCCTCCCCTTATTACTTTGGTCCTATCATAAAATTTTAATGTCTTACTTATCATTTCAATTCCAAGATACATTTTGCTTCTCCTAAAACGTTATCAGCTGTTAAAAAATATATAAAAAAAACGCAGTAAATTTGGCATAAAAGCTATGGAAAAAGACTTTTATAGTTGTGTATTGACATTATCATTCAGAAATAAATGTTCAAAATTAATTATAAATAAATAGTTTACTGTTATCGTCACATTTCTTTCTCTTCCCCCATTATGATATAGTTGGAATACTAAGAAGCTTGTTAGAAATATACTTCAATTGACGGAAAGGATAACACCATGTACCAAACAATACAACTCGTAATGACTATTTCAAAAGTTGACTCTAATTAAATGCAAGTCATCGCAAAAATTTGATTGTATTTGATGTAAGAGGTAATTTACATATGATTAAATCTTTATATTGACTTTAGCAGTTAGATGACATATGTAGTTTTTCATTTTGTTTAGCTCAATAGCGGGACAAACGTTTAGTTAGTCAGGAAAATGATTATGTTTGCCCAACAAAAACGACAACAATTATATTTTAAGATTTAGCTTGGAACTACAAAAGTCAGTATTGTTAAAAAAAAAAATGTTATGTGGATGGTAATTGTGTGTGTGGACGGTAATTGTTAGGGGGGAATTTATTCATCATGAGTGCAAACACGCAAGTGTGGGTAACGCCATCGTTGGCTTGGTGCACGCTATCTACTAAATGCACCAAGCCAACGATGGCGTGGGACCTTATGGGAAAATCATGACCTTCTCCCTCTCTATCGTGGGTAGGAATAATTATGCTAGCAATTAAGGGCCCGTTTGGTACAATTGTGATGTGAGGGAAAAACAAATGTCGTTGTGTTGTGGGGGAAAACAATTGAAACTGTGTTGCGAAGAAAAATTGTTGAGTATTTGGTGAATTATAGATTTTAAAGTATCACGAGTTGTAATAGTTATATTGAAGTGTTTGATAAACTATATATATATGATTAAAGTGCATTATTTTTGCCCCTACCGATAGTAAAAACATATGTTTTCGATACGTGTTGAAATTATAACCTAATTTTTTTATATGACAATGTACATTGTAGTTATAGCAGGTATCCCTTACATTTTTGTGAAATTTCAAATAATTTACGGTGTTGAAAACAATGTTCTACTGAGTAAGTTGCATGGAATATAAAAAACAAGCATGCTAGTGCTACCAATTGTTTGAATCTTATTTGCAGTATCGTAAATTATTTCAAATTTCATGAAAACTAGTAGAATGTCTACTATAACTACAACATATAAAAAAAATTGAGTTATAGTTTATCCATGTGCCTATAAGGGCAAAAGTGATGTCTCTACTTAAGAATTTCTCTATAATTATGTATAATATTATAATTAGTAGATGTAATTAAATGACCTTGGTACAATAATCTTGTTTAGGATATAATCACAAATATGTAATACTTAAGTTATGACTTTCTATTTCCTTTTTTTTATTTTTTATTCTTAATGCATGAAATTAATATATGTTTCAAAAATTATAATTTGAAAAAAAAATATTAATGTATATTAAACTCTATATTATTGTGGTTTCTTAATATAAAATTACTGAAATAAAAATATCTAATAAATAGTATTCTACAAATATAAAAGATGTACAGCAGCAAAATGTAAAAAAGTATTGTATTATTTTATTAAATCTATGGAGTTCCTTATTTTTTTTAATTGTCTATATTAATTATTTTTATTTTCAAGGAAAATATAATTTGGACCATCCACTTGGTGTTTGCTCATACTTTCGGCATTATTTGGGAAATATACATATCAGTATAAGATTCAATAATTTTCTATTAAAACAAAAGCTGAAGGATTGATTAATTCTATAATGGTTGTTTTAAACTTTTAAAATATTAACATTACTACTAGTGTACATTAAAATCTACAGGCTTTAATCAGTAGTTTTTAGAAAATTTTAGTAATTTTTTTTTAATGAACCTTCACTAAAAGATAAGTTATTAAAATAAAATTGTTAACTTTTGAAGAGGGCAAAATTAAAGAAAAGTGTAGGTCCTCTAACAGTGTATTATTGCGTTAATGACACTCTATAACCGTGTGGGTCCTCTTCTTTATTTTAAGTAATTTGTTTTCGTTTCCTATATCTATACTATATAAATATATATATATATATAGTATATGTGCATGGATAATTTTTTGAGTCATTTTTTTTTTGTTAGCGAGTCATCCATTTTTAGTTTCTGCTCATCTTTTTTTTTGGTCCATTATATATACAAACAAATGTACGTGTATCTAAAATTGTCATTTTTTTATTTATTATATTGCTTTTGTCTTTTTTTTTTCACTATTACACGTTTTGTTTTTTTGTTTTGTCCATTATATATTATATACAAAATTGGTTCTATATAAAAGTGTTATTTTTTTATTTATTATTTTGCTTTTTCCTTTTATGTTCACTATTCCACCGCTTCCACCGCCTATATATCTATGACATACTGACAAATACAGCTCATGCTAAGTATTTTATTGAATAAATCAAATATAAGAAGTTACAAAGCACTTTGTAACTTATATATGCAAGAGTTGCGACTATGGTAACTTATGGCTGCACGTTTGTAACTTGCACTTTTCAATGTATACATATTTGGTTTGATTTTGAAATAAATGTAACCCATATGTGATCTTTAGTTGAAGGAAATAAAACTATAGAGGAATAAGAGCGATAATTAGGAATGAAATAAAATAAAAATTGTTCAAAAATTAGTAATTAAGTTTTTTTCAATCTTGTATTGGATATTTTTTCCTTTTTTTTTAATATAATAGTTATTCCCCTAAAATTGTGGAAAAACTATTTTATTGAGAGAAGAAATTATTAATTATGAATTATTTGTTTATATTATTATTTATTTTATTCACTTACAAGAATTCAAAACAAAAATATATTTATTTACTTATTTATTTTTAAATTACTTTTAGTCTTCTGACCAAAAGCAAAATGCAAGAAAAAGAATAACAATGTTAATGGGTTGATGCCTTAAGCACAAATTATTCACTAGTATATATATATATATATATGAATAATCTGCTGCTCATTCTTCTTTTTTGTTCTAGATATATATATATATATATATATATAGTATAGATATGGGATGTATTAGCTAGAAAGGCAACTCTTAATTATCTCACTTTAAATTCTCAATATGATCAAAGTTGTAGTGCTTCTCACGACAACAATTTTCCTATTTAATTACATAAAATAATAACACGGTAGAAAAAACGTAACTGACTTATATTAAATAAAGTAATTTTGTAATAACATTTATAAAAACAATTTCTAATTTCATTAAAGAAAAAAACAAAGAATTTTTCATTTCCCGATTTCTGTTTCTCTCTCCCATTTCTCCTCATCGCTCTACACCACTTCGCCATCACTCTCACAATCTGATGCTCTCCTTGGCATGGGTAAGTACTTCAACCAACAATTTTGATATTTTGGGAGGTTGATGAACCTTTTGACAACTTTTTTCTTAGAAGATCGACGAGGCTTCTCGACGAATTTGGTATATATTATGTTCTTTGACTTTAAAGTTTAAATTAATCACTATTCTCTGTTTATGTCATTTTACGTTTTGGATTTAGCGCATCAGAGTTTTGTTAATATAATATGGCAAGTAGCTAAATGCCTAACTATCTATAGTTCAATTTCACCATAGAGATTGAATTTTTAGTCATTGATATATTGCTCACAAGAGGCCTAGTTGCTCTGCTCTGCATTTCATTGTTTCATATGTGTTAGATTGATTATTAATGATCGTCAGATTCTTGTTCGGGAGCACGAGGAAACAATTTCATTTTCCTTATTGGGTTCTGATTGATATCCTTAAATGTAATTGAATTTAGTTTCATTGTTTGAATAGTATACTTTTGATCAAATGTGAGCATGAGAAAGTTAGATTAAATAATAGGATTGGAAATAGGTGTATTTTTGGGGGGTTCTTTGTTTAAGTTATATTCTGAAAATTGTTGTATTTACAGTGCAAGAAAACTGTTTGATAAAATATCTCAAAGACATATTGACTTGGAGATAAAGTAATAGTTGAGGAAGTAACAAGATGAAGCTGAGAAATGGTTTTGAGCTTTGAATATGTAATTGGGATATGTTGCTGACACACCTTTGTGAATATATAGAGTAATTTGAATATGTAGTTGAATATAATATAGGATATGTAGCTGACACGGCTTTGTTAATATACAGAGTGATTGCTGCTAATTTAAGAAGTGGTTTTCAGCTTTGAGGTAAAGTGTCTTCAGTCTGTATTTTTTGTTTTACTGATATTACTATACCTTTCTAAATCTAATTAATATTACAGAGAGAAGAGAGTTATGTATATAACGTATGCAAATATATATGACAGATTCTTAGTTTAACTTTAGCATGGATTACAGAATCACTATATTTAATAAATAAATTCTTACTGCTTGTAATGAGTACACGACAATAATATATATTTTGGTGAGTAATTTTTCATCTTCTTTTTATTTATGGAGGAAGAAATGATTTTATTTCTCATGATCACATAATAGAAATTTGATTCTGAAGACTTGCTTTTTATCTGAACATCACTCACAACTTTTCTAAAGATTCCTGGCACAATATTTGCAAGCCGGACTACTTCATTGATAACCTGTCCAATATTATGTATGTATATATACGTGCAGATGAATATAGCCCAGAAATGAAGCTATGGATTACCCAGAATCACTGGATGCTTTAAATAAAAGTAATAAAGTAATATATAATGTTACTCTATTTGTCTGAGATAATTGTTGGATTCTCTTAAATTTATTACTCACCTTTGATCTCTTTCATTATCTAAATCAAGTCTCTAGTTATGATTATGTTTGATGGTTTTTATTCTTTGTTTCAATGCTCTATTTGACTAGACGTTTTGGATTCTTAAATGCAAACTGCAATTAAATTATTCTGAAAAGATGTATTTATCCAAATCAAGTCTCTAGTTATGTTACAATTGGTTTCCTCTTTCTAAGTCTCTAGTACCTACCAAGCTATGAATAAAGGCTCAAAATTAATGAGTTCGGACTAGTACTGTCAATCCAATATTTCTATAGAAGATTTTGTTAGTTGACAACTAATAGGGCTAAGATTTTATCAAGCAATTCAGACATATATAGCTAGTTCCAGATATTACATTGGCAGTATGAACACAATAGCTTATGTTTAATTAAGCTATCTATGACATAGAAACTAGATAACATTATATGTGTCTTTCATGTTTTGATAAATATTAGTAAATCGTTTGTATAGTTTACCTTGTTAGACTTTTGTTATTTAAATTGTATTCCCTGCATTGCATACATTCAATAGAGTTTATTTCCAAACTTAAATGGTAATGCTAACTCTCTTCTTTTATGATGAAATTTTGTAAAAGTGCATGTATGCTGAAGTTACATATGGATTCTAAAAAGGAGCCATATAGCTAGCAATATTCTAGTGTTCTGTGTGAGTGTGAATCTTTTTTACATTACTTCTCTTAGATGATAAAAAATCTGTTTGTTTTGGTTGTCTACACCAGAATCTAGCTAGGTGGTCAAAATATGAAATGTCATTATACCAAGAATAAAATAAAAAAGTTAAGTGGAATATTACTTTTCTCATTAAGTAACTGCTGAATTTTGTTTAATTATATATAATAGATAAGGAAGATTTTTGGATAATGCGCCAAACACGGCAATGGTCATCTTGAATCACCATATATGCGAAAGTCATCTTGAAGGAAAAATAAACTCCTCTTGGATTATTATTCTGTTAAAGAGACGCATTTATGAAATCCATCTTATACTCATTTCCATTATGCTTATTTGTTAAGAAGATAACATGTGAGTTTTGTTTTCTTATTGTATTTTTTTAGGGATAATTAGTATCAAAGATAGTGTTGGAAGTGTTACTGCTTGGCTCATCGACAAAGTTATAATGAGGTAAAGATCTTTACCTGTAATAATTATCTCACTTTAAATTCTCAATATGATCAAAGTTGTAGTGCTTCTGCTGGTGCTAGCCACGCGTCATGTATGGATGGACCAAGCGGAGACTACTCTCAAGTTCATTGCATAGAGAAGGAAAAACAAGCTCTTCTCAGCTTGAAGTAAGGCTTTGTTGATCCACACAGCTTTCTATCTTCATGGAGAAGCAGCCAAAAAGATTGTTGTACATGGAAAGGAATTAGGTGTGATAACTTAACTCATCATATTATTATGCTTAATCTTCATCCAAACATAGTATACGGAGAAGAGTACAATACTATTGCACCTGGGTTCCATCCAATGGGTGGTGAAATTGGTCCCTCCTTAGTTGATTTGCAACATTTGAGGTACTTGGATCTTAGTTACAATAACTTCAGTAAAATTCCCCAAGTTTATTGGTTCTTTAACTCAAGTATCTCAACTTTGAACAAAATCCTATCATCGATGCTATTCCTTTCTAGCTTGGGAATCTCACTAGGTTACAAGTTCTCAATCTTGATATTGACAATTATGGTCTCATGATTGATAACAATCTTGAATGGCTTTCTCATCTCTCTTCCCTAAAAATCTTTAAACTGAGTAACACCAATTTCACCAAAGCCACAAATTGGTTTCAATCCATTAAAACTGCTCCCTCTTTGTCAAGTTTAAGATTATATAATTGTCTTTTTCCGACAATAGATGTCATCAACAAAAGCTCTTCAAATTCTCTCACAAAACTTGACATTGTATACAATACCATACATCCTAAGACAATTCCATGGTTGCTCAATATAAGTAGCAATCTCGTTAGTTTGACCTTTTGGGGAAATGAAGTAAGAGGTCCACTTCCAAATTGTTTTCAAAACATAAGAACTCTTGCACACATTGACCTGTCATACAATGAATTTGTTGGTGGAATACCAAAATCATTGGGAAGTCTTTGCAATCTTCAAGAGCTCTCTCTGTCAGAGAATAATTTCAATACAACACTTTCGGATGTTTTAGAAAGCCTTAGAGGTTGTGCTAAAGATTCTTTAGAAATATTGGATTTAAGATCAAACCAATTAAAAGGATCCTTTCCAATTTCGAAAGCATTTCCGGTCTTTCTAAAAGAATTAAGCCTTTATGATGATCAATTAGAAGGACCGTTGCTGCATCTTTCAAAATTTTCATCCCTAAGATTGTTGGATGTCTCTTACAATAAGCTTAATGGTACCTTACCGGATGATATTGGCAAGCTTCATCATCTTAAGATTTTGTTTCTCAAATGGAACTCTTTCACTGGTACTTTAACTGAAGCTATTGGTGAGCTCCAACATCTTGAGAATTTAGATGTCTCTTCAAACGCTTTCACGGGACTTGTCACTGAAGTTCACTTTAAAAGACTTTCCAACTTGAAAAGGCTTTCTTTTTTGGATAACCCCTTAACATTGACCTTCAACTCTACTTGGGTTCCACCATTTCAACTAGTTGATGTACTATTGGGGTCATGCAAGTTAGGTCCACAATTTCCTGCTTGGCTCAAAACCCAAAAAAAACTCTCCTTACTTGACATTTCTAATGCTCAAATTTATGATAAGATTCCAAATTGGTTTTCTAATCAGATTTTTGAGTTGAAGATTCTAAATCTGTCTTCAAATGAATTATATGGTCCTATTCCAACTTATCTATCAAATGTGAAGACATTGTTTCTCTCTAATAATATGCTTCATAGTCTAAGGACTTTTCTTTGTGAACCAGTACATGGGTCAATAGAAATTCTTCACATTTCAAATAACATGTTGAATGGAAGCCTTCTCGATTGTCATTTGAATTTAAAGAATCTGACTGTTCTGAAATTAGATAACAACAATTTCTTTGGAGAAATTCCAAGATCAATCGGTTTGTTACATGGAATTCAATATTTGCTTTTGGGGCACAATAATTTCTTTGGAAATCTTCCTTCATCCTTACAAAATTGTACGCAACTTAAGGTTCTTGATGTCGAGGATAATAATCTTGAAGGAAATATACCAACTTGGATTGGGAAAAGACTAACAAATTTGATTTTCTTTCGACTAAAATCAAATAATCTTTTTGGAGCCATACCATCAAATCTATGCCATCTTCAATCTGTTCAAATATTTGACATTTCCATGAATAATATAGGTGGACATATTCCTTCATGCATAAAAAATTTCTCCTCGATGATAGATAAAAGAGACATTTTTCAAGTAAGTAACATGCAGATACATGTTAACTTAGATGATAATATTGGTCTAAACTATGAGATGGATACATTTATTATGTGGAAAGGAGTCAACCGCCAATTCAAAGAGATTCTGAGATTAATAAATCTAATTAATCTATCAAGTAATAAATTGAATGGAAAAATTCCCGAGGAGTTAACAAATCTTGTTGAATTGATTGAACTGAACATTTCGAAGAATAATTTGAGTGGAGCTATCCCAGCGAATATTGGGAACTTGAAGAAGTTACAGAAAGGCATGAATTGCGCAAGAAGTTCTTCGCCCCCAAGCCAACGCATGAATTTGGTGCTCGGAAAACTTGCAGGTCGCAGATTAGTGCGTTCTGCTCGGGCAGTGGATTTTCCAACTCTATTGCTCAACTATCGAGTCACTAGATTTATCACACAACAAATTTTCTAGTGTAATTCCAACGAGCCTGGCTAGTTTATCTTTTTTGTCTTTCTTAGATTTGTCATGTAACAAATTATTAGGAAAAATTCCTATTGGCACTCAACTACAAAGTTTTGATGCTTTGATGTACATCGATAATGATGGATTGTGTGGACGTCCACTGGCGAATTCATGTCTTGGCGATGAGTCACCAAATTATCATCAAGATCATTCAAGTTTTGTTGAAGATGAAGAATGGTTTGACATGTCAGGGCTTCATATGGGAATTGGAGTTGGATTTGTAGTCGGATTTGCTGGAATTTGTGGTATTTTATTGCTTAATACTTCAGGGAGACTTGCCTTCTTCAATTTTGTTGATTCTTTTGGAGATTGCTTATATGTGATAATTTGTGTCAACATGACTTTATTGAAGAGAAGTCTTTCTAAGTAGCAGGTAATTAATTATGAATAATTTTTCACAAACATTTCAGTAATTAAGATGAATTTAACTATTTTTAGTTATATATCAATTCTTTTTCTCCCCTACATAATTTTGTTTCCATGTTTTGTTTCTCAGAAATCTATTATGAAAAGCTTATTCATCAACTGGTGGTGTCTATCAAATGTCACAAGGTGGAGGTTTGCATTTCAAGTAGTACTAATGGATACTCCTCCATGAAGTTCATCAATTACAATGGCTCTGAAATTCTCTTCTTTTTGTAACTGTATTTTTATCTTTTCAAGTTACATAATAAAAATTCTCTTTATTTTTAACTTCGTACGTGAATTTAGTGTTCAATTTGATGTTTATGCTCTACTTTATCAAAGGTAGATTTTATACAATTCCTAAACTGAAAATATGTTCTTCGCAAAGTTTTTATTTTACTTTGCTACAACATAATTAGTTGGATTTAAAATGTGGCTTATTTCTACTCTTTTGAACTTCCAAAAAATAATAATACCATATTTATGGATTTAAAGTTTGCATTCGAAGTAGTGCTAATGGATAGAAATCTACATTCACGATATGTAGTTGGATTTGTCTAATCGTCTGACCATCTCAACAATTCCTGAATACGATCTTAAAACTTATGTGTTTGGATAGAAATCTAATTTTACCGAAAATATGAATTAACGATATTTTTAAATGTTAATATTATAAATATTTAGTGGCATTTTACATTTGCTATTTTAGTGCTATTAAAAGTTAAAGAACTGTCACTAAATTAGATTATTTTTAGGGGCAATTTAAAATATCAATTAATTATAATTAGTAATAATTTTTAAATGTCACTAAATCATTTGTTATTTATTTATTTTTATATTCATAAAATAATTTTAGTGATATTTCAAAAATGCTAATAAGTTACGGTACTGACATAATTTTAAAAATGTCATCGAAAAATATTTTTATAATATATAATTTGTTTCAATTAAAATTTTTTTAGGCATGTCATTGATTTTTTTTCATATATTAAACGGAATATAATCATTTAATAACTTATATTTTATTGAAATGTAACTTTGGTAACCTTTAATACCAACATTTTTTATCAAGTACCTGTATAAATAACATCAGGAAAAAACAATAGTTCCTTTTATTTGTTTTGATGCTTTAAAAAGATAAATAATAGTTTTAAAAAGATAATGAAAACACATTACATTAAAATAATAGTTAGTAAAGTTGAGACCTTTCATCTCTTACAAGACAAGGCAGGCAGAGCAGGGGCAATTGGTGATATCTTACGAAGAAGAAGAAGAACGGTGATATCTTACGAAGAAGAAGAAGAACGGGTTTGCGACTAAATCCATCGCCACCGCAGTAGACTTCTTCAGTAGGTTAGTGGGTGTTTTCCTTTTTTCCCCTTCTCTGTAGCATGCATGTGTTTTTGGTGCTTTCTTTATGGTGTCTGGGTATTAATTTTGTGGAATCATGACTTTGAATGTGAGAGTAATTGTTTTTTGTATGAGTAAACAGAAAGTTCATGTTATTTATTTGATTTTTTTCCTTCTGTGTTTGTGTTTACTTGTGCATTGGAGCAGGGGGACATGATACTGCATAGGTACAATGCCCCTGTTGCACCAGAATTTGATACACAGGAATATCAGTTGGCAGGTTAATTTCAACCAATATGACTTGGCATCTCAGTGGAAATTTAACCACAGGAGGACATCAAATGTTGTCCCGAGAAGGAAAAAATATACAACTCGGAGGGCATCTGTCAATTCCAACAGATGAGCATAGTTGAAGCAAATGAGGAAATCTTTGACAAACTAGTTTATGTATTTTGACAAACTATTGTGGCAATATGTTACAACTTAAACAATACAAGACAACATAAATTAAGATGAAATACACAAAAGTGAGAGAATCGATCGTCCTATGAAGTACATACAGATGAAGACTACCTATGCAATATTTAAGAGCCAATTACACACAGAGGAATACATGTTATCAATAGACATCTTTATTAGTTGGTCCACTTCATGATGCTCTTCTTCAGTCTCCCAATTTTCACTTCTACTGTCACAAGAATCCAATCCATGGAGTTTTCAGTGAAACGAAAAAAAGCATGCCTCCAGTTTCTATTGAAAACCAGACTCCCAATTACTCCCCATAATCCAGTTGCATATCCAAGTGTTACCATAGAGTAAAACCATATTCTTTCGATCCTACTATCTTTGTAGTCATCATCATCTTCGTGGGCATTGGTCGTTGGTGAAATTTTTCTCCGATCATCATCTCCAGAACATTTCTTTCGCAATGGGGTTCCACACAGTTCATTGTTGCCAACATAGATATTTGGATCATCCAGCGTTTGAAGTTGAGCTCCTGTTGGAATTTTGCCTGACAGATTGTTGTAAGACAAGTCGAGCTTGTTTAGTGATAACAATTTGGACATGCTTTGTGGAATTTCACCAAAAAGTTTGTTGTTTGAAAGGTCAAGAGACTCCAAGGACTTCAACTCTTCAATATTGTTAGGAATATTGCCTGACAAATGATTATGGGACAAATTCAAACCACGCAAGGCAGATAGCACACATAGCTCTTCTGGAATTATCCCAACTAACTTATTGCTTGAGAGGTCCAAATTATCAAGAAGTAGAAGTATTTTTGTATACTCTAAGTCTCTTCCTTTCATCACCTGCGAAACCTTCTTTTTTCCCCATCCAGTTCCATATTCAACACCGGGAGGAGCCCTTTCATCAATTAAACTTGAATAATTTCTTTCAACAATCATTCCAGTGAGATTGCCAAAGCAATGAGGAATTTTTCCTCTCAAATTGTTATTTGCAAGATCTAAAATTTTCAGCACAGAGAGCTTGCAAAAGCTTAAAGGGATACTTCCACTAAACATGTTGTTGCGTAGCCTCAAAATTGTTATGTTTAGGAAGCTATCTCCTCCAATCCAAGTTGGTAGAGGTCCAGAAAAGTTATTATCACCAAGATCAAGAAGCATCATTTCAGAGCAACCCCTTAAAGCCAAAGGAGGTTCCCCATTAAGATGATTATCGTTCATATGCAACCGTCTCAACTGTAATAATTTCCCCATTGAGCATGGAATAGTCCCTGACAAGTTGTTGTGTGATAGATTGATGACTTTCACGATTTGGCTCTCTCTCCAACAGTGAGGCAATATCCCAGAAAGCTTGTTTCTCGAGAGATCTAGAGTGATCAAACGTTCTAGTTCGCATAATGATTCTGGAATTGAACCATTTATCAAGTTGTTGCCAAGATTTAGAGTCAATAAAAAAGGCATGGGGCCAACATTCTTTGGAAGCTGCCCACTGATTTGGTTCATAGAGAGATCCAAAAAGACCATCTTTGACATGCTATGAAGCCAATTTGGAAATGTTCCAACAATATTAGCATTTGAGAGATTCAATTCAGTTGCCTCTCTTTGTGTTTGAAGCCATTGAGGGAACTCATGAGACCCTACAACTTTGCAAGAAGCCATGTTGATGTGATCAAGACTAAAAGGAGGGATCCAATTTGAATTCATATACCATGAGAAATTGTTGGAACCAATTAACAAACTTTTCAACCTTGAAAGATTAGCAAAGTCATCCTCAGATATAATACCTTGCAAGGAATTTGATGATATATCCAAGAATGTTAGGGAAACTAATTTCCAAAGTGATTTAGGAAAGCTTCCATTTAATTGATTTCTAGAAAGATCTAACCAGCTCAACAATGACAATTTTCCCAGTGTTTGTGGA
This sequence comes from Humulus lupulus, assembly GCF_963169125.1. Taxonomy (NCBI): domain Eukaryota; kingdom Viridiplantae; phylum Streptophyta; class Magnoliopsida; order Rosales; family Cannabaceae; genus Humulus; species Humulus lupulus. The sequence goes on from NC_084798.1 coordinate 8,592,223, forward strand.
ATGACCCCATTCAAATTGTTATATGAAAGATCCAACCCCTCTAAGATTGACAATTTCCCAATTGTTTGTGGAATAATCCCAGTCAACTGATTATTTGACAGAAGAATTCCTCTCAAACTTGACAATCTTCCCAAGGATTCAGGAATCGACCCAATTAGCTTGTTATATGATAGCTCTAAAAATTCCAAATTTGAAAATTTTCCAAGTGAAGATGGTATTGGACCGTGAAATATATTCCTGGAAAGATCAAGGTATCTTAAGGATTTTAGTTCTTCTAACCAACTAGACAAAGGACCACTCATTTTGTTATATGCTAAGTTTAATGACTCTAGATTATATTTGGCACATTTGGTTGAATTTATTTGATGAAGATCTAACACTTCTCCAATTGTGTTGTCTGACAAATCTAATGACTTCAACGAACAAGCATTATTTATTATATAGACCAAGCCACCTTCTCCTTCAAAGCTATCATAATTATTCCATGCAAGATTAAGGTAAACAAGGCTCTTAAAATCACCCAACCAGGTTGGAATTGAGGAACTACTAACATAAAAGGTATTTGAAAGATCAAGTACTTCAAGAGAAGTCATATTTTTGAGATCATTAAGAATTTATCTTCCAAGAAAATTCATGGAAAGGTCTAGGTATCGAACACTGGCAGAGAATGTGGAATTGATCGAACGCCAAGGAAAATTGACCATATTTAGTCTACAATCAGATAGGCTGATATGTGACAGAGAAGGAAGGTTGGTAAGTACCTGCATTAAATCTGATGCATTCCAACAGTTTACCCAATTCATATCAAGGTATTGGAGAGACAAAAGATTTGAAGCCCACTGGAAAGTAGGATTACTAACACCGAAAAGACCTTGAAGATCAAGCACTTGCAAGCTAGTAAGATTTCCAAATTGAAGAGAAATATTTCCACTAAAGTTTGCAAAAGACAGATTCAAATACTTCATATTCTTCATTGAGCCAAAGAAGTTGGGAATCCTACTAGAACTGAAGTTGTTTCCGCTGAGGTCCAAGTAGTTGAGATGTTGCAGCTCCAACAAACTAGAGCTCACCTCATTAGCTTGTAAGTCAGGCAACAAAGGCCATGGGGAAAGTGTATTATATCTGTTGAAAGGTGAATATGAGAAATCCATTGATGAGGATCTGAGATGAAGCTTGACAACATGACCCGTGGTTTGATTGCAGGCTACTCCTTTCCATTGGCAGCAATCTTGACCTTGCCAGGAGGACAACTTGTGTGAAGGATCTTGAAAAGCTTTGTTTCAAGCTTAGGAGAGCTTGTCTCTCTCTTTCTATGCAACCAAAGGTAGTACCACTCATGCTTGATATGCAATGACAGAGAAGAACCACGAATATCACTTCCATGCGAGGATACCTCTCCATGTTTTAATCAGACAAGAAGCTTTCACTTAGTCTTTGGTGTAAAAAATATACATAGACTAATTAATTTTTTGGGCAGCTTGCTTTTAATTAAGGAATACGAAATAGAGCATAATATTATTGACTTATTTGGTTGCCAAAATTAAGCTTTGATCAAAATATATGATATAATTGTAACATTGAAAGAACAACGAAGAAAAGAATAACCCATAAGAATAAATGATAAACTAACGAAAGCAGGTTTAACAAATGATATGTAATAGGGTTATAGAGTTTGTATGCCAAATAATGTTTGGATATGTAGCACACCAAATTATTATTTTATTTATTTATTTATACTAGCTAGTGTTTGATTAATTGTTTTATTTTGTTTATTTAAATGTTAAGTGAATAATTGTTTGATCTAATTTAATTGTTTTTATTTAGTTATTTTGTGCTTAAGTGCAAGTGTGTTTGATTGTGTGTGTGAGTGTATGGTATAAGTTAAAAACATGCGCATAGTTGTTTGTGGATAGCCATGAACCTATACTAGATTAAGGAATGTGGGTGTTTCCCTAATTATAGAATTCTAAGAGAGAGAGAGAGTAGGCGTGTGGGAAGTAAAGACCGAGGAAAAGAATTGTTTCCTTATTTAGCTAGGTTGACATATTCTTTTCTTTGATTATTTTAATTTAAAGGAAAAATAAAAAAAATATATAGAATTTGGGAAAGTTCCATTTTCCCACCTACACTTAGGGTTCGACCATTAGGCCGTTAAATAGAAAAATGAGAGCATGAAGAGCTCTTAGGGTGGCTGCTGAATACCTAGAGAGCAAAAGAGAGAGAGAGAGAGAGCTCGTGACGGGGAGAAAGAAAGAGGAGAAAGAGAGAAGGGTTTCGTAAACCTAGGAGGAGCAAAGGTAATATGATGTTATTGTATTTTGTTGAATCCTCTAGTCTATTATTCTCTTCTTGAATCTAAGAATTTTGTGTTTTTGGTATTGGTTGAACCTAGGTATCAAAGACTTAACCTATAGTTAGTGTGATTTAACACTATCAAGGAGGAAACGGAAATTCTACCTATTCATCTCTTTCTTTGATTTTGTGATTTCTTGATTGGTTGATTTTCATAGAAAAGCATGCTAGTGTTGTGGTTTGATTTTCTTTTGCATGAAGGTTGTGTTTTGATATTGGTAATTTTGACTTTGAATATAATTGAATCCATTATTGTTTTGGAAGAGAAAATGTGAAGTTGATTTAAACTAGATTCTAAGTGAAGGAGGCAACTCATAATACCAGTAGACAAAGAAACTATATTCTATGTTCAAACTAGTCTTTATGTAATATCAAAGTGAAGAAGGACTATAGAGCAAACGGTAACGTAAGTTTGTTGAAAACTATGGTTCTTCAAATTTATATATCAATAAAAGTGACTATGTAGGTCATCTTTTTTTAGTCGAACCACTTTAAAATATTATGTTATTTACATTCTTGTATCTGTATTCTTGAATCTATGGTCTAATGTTCTTAAGTTACGAAAAATCGAATCAACTGATGTATAGATAGTTTTCATTTAGAAAAATGATATTTTCCCTGTCCTAAAAGGTACCTTTTTCACCTCTCACTTATTTTAATTAATTAATTATTACAAAGTATATTATATATTCAGATAAATAATTAATAAAAATTTATATTTTACTCACATACATTAGGTATTATAATTACTTTATTAGTTTTAAGAAATATGTTTTTTATATGTAGTTTCATTTTCACAAGCATAGAAATTGAATATTATAATTTTACTGTCGATTTTTATTCTAATAATATATTTTATTTTTATTTTAAATTATTTATTTATGTTTATATTTATTTTTATTTTTAGTTGAAGAAATTGCGATTAAATTTGTATCCTTAAAAAAATATTTTAATTACTTTAAACAACAAATTATAGAAAGTGAAAAGATATTTTAATTTTTAAAAAAATTACTAGGAGCCAATTTTGTACTAGAAAAATGTTTGAAGGTGTTTGAAAAAGAAATTTAATGAAAAAAAGTGAAGGATTTATCTAGAAATAAGTGGGAAGAAAATATGGAAGGATTTATAATTTAAAATATTATCATTGGTAAATTTAATTTGTCAAAAAACATTATTTAATTTAACATATCAAAATCAACAGAGACTCAACAAAAAAAAAAAAAAGGATAAACTACAGTCTGAAAAATGTAATGATCTAACGAAAAAATGCACTCATACTATATATTGATGAATAGAACTGAAATAAATTAAGATCGAAAACAGAGATTGTCAAAGAAATCGTACCTTCAGCCGACGAACTATGAACTTTCTTTTTTGTTCTTTTAAAATCTCTCTCTAACCAAAGCCAAGCTTTTTATTAGAACTTTTGGAGCAGTTACCACTTCATATGAGATACACATTGAGATCACATGATTCTTTAAATAACTTTAATGATAAAAAAAAAATGTGTGGACCACCTGTTTTTGGAAAATAAATACATTAATAAAATATTATTCTTTTAATAGTTTTTAATACACTAATATTTAATACTTATATAAATATAATACATAATCTTAATTTTTATTGAAAAATTATCATTTATGTTTTAAAAATGTTTTAATATTATATTTATATATATATTTAGAAAATATCATAAACAATATTTTGGTTTAATTTTTCCAATAATATGTTTGTGTCATTCTTTTGTATATAATATTGTTTATTTATTTAAAATTTATATGACAATGATACAAATTTACTAAATATATACTAGATACAAGTAACATGCAATGCACATTTTTTTAGTTTTATTTATAGAATTTATTAATTATTTTTATTAAATTTATACTACTGTCATATAAATTTTAAATAAACATCATATTTTAATTAGATAATTTATTTATGTTTGTTCTGGTTTTTGAATTTGGGAGTAACACAAATTCACATAGGTATTCTCCATTTAATTGTTATATATTATATGTTTAATATAATATTAAATATTATACATGGATTTTAAATTTAAGTTTCTTGCTAGTTTTTTTTTCTTAAAAAAAAATTGTTAATAATTGATAGTAGATTATATTATATGTTTAATATAATATTACTCTATAAGTGAGTTTAAATTTAATTAAATTTTATTTATGTTATAAAATGTATGATTTTATTATTTTTAAATAACTATCATCGTAAAATATTTAAAAATTATCATATTTTAATTTGTTTAATTATTTATTGTTTTTAAATAATTATCAATATAAATATATGTCAAAAATATCATATTTTAAATTGTTTAATTATTTACTATTTTTAAATATCTATTATTGTAAACTATCTAAAAAAATATTATATTTTAATTTTTTAGATAATTTATTTTATTTAAGTTTAAGTGATATTTACAAACTACTATTAAATATAAGAATATTCCATTAAAGTTAACATTAAAAAAATAAAAAACCCTTAAAATGAAGAATTTCTATTATTTACCTACTTATTATATAAAAGATATATATATTATATATGTATATATAATATCTTATATTTAAGAGTATTATCTTCTTTGAGTTGCAAAGTAATGGGAGAGAGACTTTTGTTGGTCTACATCGGTACATATATGCTTCACACGTATACATGTTAGGATAAACTTATGGATATTATCAACAAAGAATATGTGTATAATTTATATAAATTTAAATGGAGAGAGCAATGAACTATCAACCTCGTTTATAATTAAATATATTTTCAAAATTCTAAATGAATAGTTAACCATCATTGTCACCTTTTTTTTTTTTTCTCTTCCCCCATTTTGAGGTTGTTTGAATAGTTCATATATTTATAAATATATAAGACATTAAAATTTAGAAAATAATTTCATAATTTAATTTCTAACTAGATTGATCCGACGAAGTAGCCTTAATTCCCTCCTCCATCGGGAAATTCAGAGAGGTTGTTGCCTTATCTATATAAAGTAGACATCAATAGCAAAGACACTTGGGACTATTTCAATATTTGTAACTCTCTACAACCAATATTCAAGAGAAAAAAAAACAAATAGATTAGTTTAGATGGGAATTTCAAATTTTAATTTCCAATTAGATGAATTTTCAATATTACAAAAAGAATAAATATCATTTTGGCACTTGTGTTTTGCGAAAGTTATTGATCAGACCATTTATTTTATTAAATCACAATTTGGATCCTATGTTTTGTAAAATAGAACAAAATAATACTCGCTCTGAGACTGATTTTGGTCAAATACTTTTTCAATATAACTAAAATACCCTCATATATTTTTATTTGATGAATTTTAAATATTAAAATTGAAAAAAATCATTTTAAAATTATAAAATAAAATATTATTTAATAAAAAATTTGATATAAAATTTTAAAAAAAAAACAAGAAAATTGTTAAAAAAAAACTAAAACCATTTTTTCGTTAAATAAAAATGAAAACAAGTTATGAATCTAAAATACATTAAAAATTAAATATGAGGCTGAACGAGTCCTAAATCTCTAATCTTCATCTTCATCTTCTTATTCTTCTTTAACTAGGGGTTGGGAGAAATTACTTCGTACCAACAAGACACTAATTATAACTCGAAATTTCCAAAATTATAATATACTTTATGTGATTTTTTTGGGAGAAATTACTTCCTAGGTCATAATATTCATTAAACATAAGTCATGCTACAAGTCTTTTTTTGGTTAAATATTGCTTAGATCTTGGTTCTGTCAGTGATCACACTAGTTAATCAATCCAACACCTACATGACTCACTTTTTGACAAAGCTAACCTTGAGCAATCAATCAACCTTATTCATTGATTTTAGTAAAAAGTTATATGTGTCATTCGCTATATAGATGATAAAAATATATAGTGTTGACCTGAACATTTCATGCCCAAAACATAAGCTAAAAATATATAGATGATATCAAGTCATGTTCTGTGCCAATCAAATTTTTGTTTTACTTGAAAGACTTTGACTTCATTTTCCATTTTTTATATATTTATTATTTTATTTTCTTTCACAATTATTGATAAAAATATTCAGAAAAATATATTTTATAATTATCTTTTAATATTTATGTCTAGATACTTATTAATTTAAATATAACTTGCTTATTAGTTAAGAATTAGAATTTCTCCCTTTTTTGATCCTTTATATATAAATCAATGTTCAATAAAGAACCTCTCTTACATAGTTATTCAACTCTTTTCAGGCTCGTTTGGTATGTGAAATTGGATTCAACTGGATAGAATTATTAATTAGGATTGGTTTGAATTAGAATGAATTATATTGTATTAGTACTATACTTTTTTTGGTACAATACAAGACTAAATAAAATATAAAATATTTTTTTAATAAATTTCTCAAGTTATTTTTTTATTAATAAAAAATAATATAAGAGATTTGATAAACAATAATAATAATTTAAATGAAAATAATAATTTTTGAAATTAAATAATATAAATTCTAAAATTGGAAATTTTATAAAAAAAAATCTTTTTATTTAAAAGATAATTTTAATATTATTGATTTTTGGAATATTAAATGGTTTGAATTAGTTTGTAAGATTTTCATATAATTCTTTATTTAGTTTGATTTTATCATAATATATATATATATATATATATATATAAGAGAAGTTGTAAACTATTATATGCTTACTCAAAATCATTTCTGGAATATTTGTCTTTTATTTTTCGTGCTGCTCAAGGTAATAAACTTCAGGAAATTAAATCTGTGAAGTAATTAATTATTACTTCTATCTTGAGAAATGTGATCTGACTTTACTTACTTAGCTAAGATAGAGTCCAAGGTAGAGTAGCATACTTTGCACAATTTTTTATTAGCATTCTTGCTACACGAATCTATTACACATCCCCAAATCTAGTCAGGTACGTGTAGCATACTTTGCACAATTTTTTATTTTTTTTATGGGATATTTGTGATGGAGAAATAATCTCCTAATAAAAAGCAAGAATATTTGAAGATATTATTGATAGATGAAAAATTATTATTTTTAAAATATTCGAATCCAACAAATACGAATTTGGTAGGAACAGCACGAAAAATTTCCTGATTTCAATTTCAAGAACTTTACTTAGCTAAGATATATAGTAGTATGATAGTATTTATAGCATTATCTTTGTAACTGTGGATTTTTGGTTCAGACCGGGAATTATTTGGACACTCATAGTAGTACTTATAGATTTTCTAAGTATAACCTATAGTTTAAGAATATTAAGTTTAACCTAAGATTGATTAATATGACTAATATTAAGGATTATATTTATTATATTATAAGGTTTAGATAGACCCAATAAGATAGTAACACTTATCATATGTATGATTATTAAGAAATTATTATTTTAATAAGAGAAATATAAGACTTAGTCTTCACCAAAATCTGATAGGAGCATGACATTTATCACAATTTTATTTATTTGTGGATTAGGTTGATATTTAGATAATTAAATAGATTTTTCGTAACTTTAGGGTACTGTAACTTCCGACCTGTTTTTGACCCAGTTATATTAGGTATTTCGAAAAATAGTATTTCTTAAAAGTTGTAGATAATTTAATGAGATTTCTAAAAGAGAGTCCAAATCAGAGTTCTACAACTCCAGATATGTTGATTTTACTGAAAGGGAGTTTAGAGTTACGAGATTTAGGGAGTTAGAAGTTAGGATTCTATTTGTTTTTATTATTTTAAAATCAAGCTTTGAATCCTTAAATCTCTCTGAAAATTTTGAAAAATTCCTAAGCCTTTGGCTGAAGGATATTCAAATATTTTCAATTAAATTTTTTTTTTTATTCAAAGCCAAAAAGAAGATTTTTATTCCTAGAACTCTATAAATAGGACCTAGCACCAAGCATTTTTCATTCATCAAGCTAAGTTCAGAGGCTGCAAGTTGCTAGGTTATTGTGAGAGTGTAAACACTTGGGTTGGGGATTATAAGCTTGATCATCATCAAACACTTTGGGAAGTGAGGTTCGTTAGTATCTCGGTTGTGGTTAGATTGGTCTTTCAAGTCTTTGAGGTAACCAAAACTCTAGTTCATTTCTGTATTATGTTATTCTCTTTCTCATAGTCTTCTACTCAATCTCTAACCTTAATCTTCATTTTGGTTAGGAAATCTAAGCTCTTGAGCACATAAGTTTTGGGTAAGTGTACTTTCAATGGTTTAGTCTTCCCATTTTCCTTTTCATCTCTTTTCTTCTTTAGACTCACTCTTTCTAATGGTTATTAGGAGTGTTCCAAAAAGTCCCAACTCAGTCCACATATCCCGGTAACTTTGGTAAGGAAAATAGGCTAGAATCAATATGTTTATGTTTATGTTATCTTATGTGTTATGTTATGATATGTTATGAATATGTTATGATTGTGTATGTTTGTAGGCTTGGGCTTATGCCCTATTTGACTAACAAGACCCCAAAAAGATTGTGGGCATAAGCCTATTTAGCTGGTAGGACCCCACTAATCTCATGGGCATAAGCTTGTTTAGTCTATGGGACCCCAAGTAATAATGGCCATTATAATAAGTGTATTATGTGTTATGATATGTCTTTATGTTTATTACGAAATTTATGTTTATGACTATGCGTTAGATTTTCCTTGCTGGGCATTAGGCTCATTCCTTTCTGTTTATGTGCAGGAAAATAAGCTTTAGAGGCGGTAAGATTCGTGACGCTTAGAGGATGTGTATCGATGGTGGATGGAGTCAAGGAGCCGAGCGTTATTCGATTCGAGGATGTAGTCTTGTTTATGTTTTTATGGTTTTAAATGTATTTTCCACATTTTCTATGTAACTCTTATTACTTTAAGTTATTTTTGTTTTAAAGACAATGGGTACCCATATCCTATTTATTTTATGAAAGTAACATTTGTTTCTACAAGTTTCTAATAAAGTATGGTATTTCCGCAAAAATGTAAGTTTTATGTATAGATTTGTTAATGGACCAAATAGTCTAGATTAGTGGGTCATTACATTTTAGCTCCTAAGATTTTCCCAGCCCAATTCCTTGTTTTAACTAGCTTCCACCAGAATTTTCCTTAAGTTTGTCTTAGAGAGTGAAAGAGAGAGGAAGATGAGAACTATCTTCAGCTCGAAGGAAAATAAGTGTCGGTTTCTACAAGCCTCTAAATAATTCTTCCCTTTGTTTTTTTTTAACTTAGTCTATGTGGTCAGCTCAAGGCTCGAGGTACCAAAACGTCCCCGAGGGCAAAATGGTAAATTTCCCCAATATTCCCTCCTAGACATTCTATCCTCAAATATATCTCCAAATATTTATTTTCATAACCCGATAACCCCATAATATATCTAATACCCACACTACCCCTCGACTCTCCCCAAGTCGGATTCTCAACCCTGTTGTGACTTTCTGGCTAACCGCTCCCCAGGACTGTCTCGGATCGTGCTGCACTGACATATCACATATATATATAACATTTATCACATTTATACCCCTAATATCCAAACGGGGCCCACATGCATATTTTACTCAACTAAACATGCATCATTATCATATATTCACATGAATACACATATCAACATATCAATTCATTTATTTCCCTCCAGGCACACTAATCAAGGCCCTAAGCCCTATTAGCAAATTCAGGTCATTACAGTTTCCAACTGCAAGGAGACTAGAATTGGAACAAGATTGCCCAGCACTCAAGGCATATGGAACCCAAGATAATTAAATTTGTCTTAGATGCATGTGTTTTTAGAGGATGATACTTCGATTTTGGAACGCTAAATCAAAATCTACTAAACATACATGTACATTTTTTAACAATTTTTAATCACTAGCAAAGCCATGAAGGATAAAAAGCCACAACTTGGAATCCATCAAGGGTTGTCCATATCAAACAAGGAAAAATGATAAGCTTGAATGAATTTTGGAAACAAATATATTGTTTTAAGAATATGTTTATTTTATTCCGATTTTTGAAATTTTCAATTTCAGTTTTTCTTATTACATCAACAACAATTTGTAGTTACTTTCACAAGTAATAAAATCTTATTTCTTTAAATGGATGTGAATTGTGGGGTGGATGTATGAAAAATGGGCCATACCTATTGCAACTAAACGAACCATATGTTCTAAATAATTAGTTGTTTAAGACAGCTAAATCTAGGACCGTTAAACGACAAAAGGTCAATAACGTTAGAAATGACGTACCTTTGGCATTTTCACTTTAGTCATATTTTCTATGATAGGATTCAAATACTAACAAAGGCTGGGCCTTTGAGGGAACTCACCTAGGGTGACCTACCTGTTTGTGAATCTAGTCTCGAGGGCAGAATGACAAAGCATCCATTCTCTGTGATAGGAGAAAGGGCCAAATGTAACGCCCTAATTTCTCATAGACTACCGAGAACACAGCGTTGGGTCATAATTGTAAATATTTCTCTTTTATTTAATAAAAACTTAAAAAAAAAAATACATGGATCCATGGTTTTATAAAAAATAAAAAAAATACTTGTCTTTAACATAAAAATGAGCAACATTTAAATAAAACAAACTTTAAAATAAATAAATAATTTAGCCCGCTTGATCTTGCTCGACTATATGGTCCCCAACGAATACATCACGAAGCTCTTAGTTCTCACTCGCAACCGACCTTTCTATCCTTAATTTCCTGAAATAACAACATTATAAGAAATGAGCTTCTAAGCCCAGTAAGGAGAATACAAACAAGGGTTAGTCATATAATCAAACATAACACATATTCACCAAAGTCATACAAACACAAACATCTAGATCGTATCATATCTTAAGTCATAATTCTAAATCATAAATCAAAGTCATAGATCACAGGTCATACTCTAAGTCATAAGTCATAGGTAATAGGTCATAAATCATAACTATAGGTCATATATCACAATCATAACTAAAAATAACAAGTCAGATATAATAAAAAGATAAGTACTTATACAGGGGTGGCAATTAAGCCCCGGACAAAAGTCTGTCATACACCGGACATAGGTCCTTCATAAAGTTTTGGCAACCGAGCCTACCGGACATAGTCCGTCATACATCATTGGACACCTTAGGTCCAGACACACTTACCCCTTTATTGTACCTAAAATGTTAGGTCATACAAACATAAACTATATCATACATTACATAAACTAGATCATAATACTAAACTATCTAATTTTCCTTACCAACACAAGGATAATTGAGAACAAATGCGGGGCTTGGACCACTCCTAAAACCAGCAATAAAAATGGTGAGTATTTCTAAAGGAAAGAGATGAAAGGAATAGAACTAAACCACCAAGATGAAACTTACTGAAAAGATAACTTAAGTTCAAAGAACTTTAAAACCTAACCACAAAACTATAACTGTAACGACCCAAAATCGCTAATAAGGCTTAAGGGCCTTGATTAGTGTGCCTGGAGGGCATAATGGAATTTATGTGTGATTTTATGAGTTTAATGCATGGTTATGATTTAAAGCATGTTATATGACTAATTGAACATTGAGATTCATGACTACGTGGTTAGTATGCATGTTAGGTGAAATAATTATGCATGTGGACCCCGTTTGCATGATAGGGGTAAATTGGTAATTTTAGCCCACTGAGGGCATATATGTGATAATTGTAATCTGTGATTTGTACCACGCGAGTGTGGTGTTATTTTTGTGATGCACGTGCCGAGACGGTCCTAGAGAGCTAGTTAACTTAAGAGTCACAACGGGATTTCTATACCCGGCTCAGGAGGAGCCTAGGGGTACTTTGGGAACTTTATGGTTAAGATTGAGATTTAGCGGGTAATGGTTATTGGTGATTGAGTAACCTGGGTAACCATTAGTTACTGCTGAGAGTAACAAGTTCTAGATAGAAAATGGTAGAAATGAAATAGAAGTAAAAGGACTTAAGTGCCCTTGAGGTTTAGTTGGGAAAGGATAGGCAAGGAGGGGTACAATGGTCATTTGGCTGGGAATTTGATAAATGGCAGCTGGGTTATATGGGGTACACGGTTTGGGGCTTAGTCATTTTGGTGGTTTTGTTTAAAATTAAGAAAGGAAAAGCTAGAAGGAGACCTAGGGCAAGAAGAAGGAGAAGAAGAAGAAGATGAGTGATGGAGATGAAATTTGAAGACTTAGGAGATGGATCAAGGAAGCATAGGGTTGGATTCTTCATTCAAGGTATGGATTCTAAGTAATTTAAGGCTTGTTTCTGTTATGGGTTAAGGAATTTGAGCATGGTTTAAGTTTGAACTTTGAGTTTTTATTTTTCTGAAATTGAAATCAAGGATGTGGATTTTGGGGATTTGATTGTGTGTTTGGATTTCTTTGATGATGTTTATGGGTTGATGTATGGTCTATTTGAAGTTTGGAATTGGTTTTGGGGTTTAGGTATTGGTTTGGTATGATTTGGGAAGGTTTTAGCTCGGAGAAAATGCAGAGGAAAAACCCAGAATTCTGGGTCTGCGAAGGCGTGCCGCGGCACAGTTTTTGCGTGCCGCGGCACAGTTTTTGCGGGCCGCGGCGTGGAGCCCCTGTCTTGCTGGGTGCCGCGGCACAAGAAAGTTGTGCCGTGGCACAAGGCCAATTTCAGGATGTCATTTTTGGCAATTTTAGGCCTTTGCTCCGGGGGTTCGGGGGATGTCTCCGGGGTATTGTTTTAGGGATTTGGGAGTCCCGAGAGTGTGGGATTGGTCCCGGGAAGCAGTTTTTGATTTGATTAGTATTGAGGGATGTTTCTTGTGTGTTGTGACTAGGTTGTTGGTGAGGCTCGTGCTAGAGGACCGTGCTCGCGGCTTTAGTGCATCCAGAGGCTCGGAATACAGGTAAGAAAACTATAACACCCGTAGGATGGGGCGTGGGCCCATAGTGTGATTGCGGGGCACGGCCCTATATTGCATGCTGCATGATGAGATGATTGCCGGGCATGGCCCTATATTGCATCACATGTTAGGGTGCAGATTTAAATAAATTGACATATGTTTGAATGTTGCTTGATTTATGCTATATATGTTTGTAATGAAATGAACGGCAAGGGCCGAGTGCGGCGTAGGTCGGGTACAGCAGCGGAGCCGGAAGTAACACTTGCACATGGGATGCTTATAGTCAGGGTAGGGCCCGGGGGATACATGTGGTATCCCTACGGTGAGGACCGAAACCCCAGGCTTTGGTAAGGCTTCTGGGGCGGCATGGTCGTGTTTGCTTAGTATAATGGTTGACTTATATATATGTGGATTATCTGTTATGATAAATTGTATAAATGCATATGTTATGTTCTGCATGAGTTTTCTTGCTGGGCTTCGGCTCACGGGTGCTCTGTGTTGCAGGTAAGGGCAATGACTGAGTCCACCAACCATGAGTACGGAGAGCATGAAGCGACGCGTACATGTTTGGCCTGCCCGACTGCTTTGGTTGGGGGTTTATTTGAAAATGGCTGTAATAATCTATGATTTTAGAACTGATCAACTGTAAACTTATCTCAAGATGTAAATAGCTTTCAAACTTTATTTTGGGATCCCAAATGTTTATTACTTGAAGTATTTATTGAAACAACGCATTTTTAAAGATTACAGCCTTAACTTTTAATTAGTCACACTTTCGTTTCAAAACCTCGGTTAGCGAGTTAATTGCACTGTTTTGTCTTAAAACTCACTTAGTAACGGCTCTAAGGAAGTAGGGCGTTACAATAACAAAAGTTAGAACCTGAATGAAAACTAAAGAAATTAAGGAATCAAACAAAATTGAACTTAAGAATAAGGGTACCTCAGTTGACCTTATGGATTGGTCTAACTCCAATACCGAAACACTCTAATCCTCACTTCCCAAGTGTTTGATAAAGCTTAAGAATGGCAAAGCTTTTGCCCAACCCAACTGTTTATCACTCTTAAGGTCTCACTGGCACCTTGGAGTTTGATCACAGCTGAAGAGTGAATGGAAGGGCTGGGTTCTAAATCCTATTTATAGAGTTATAGGAATAAAGATCTTCTTTTTTGCTTTGAATAACAATAATGAATTTAATTGCAAATATTTGAATATTCTTCAGTCAAAGGCTTAGGACTCGGTCAAATCGTTCAAAGGTAGGTCTATGGAGACAAAGTTTGTTTTAAAAATTAAAAATAAAAATAAATAATATAGAATCCTAACTTCTAACTTCCTAAATATCGAAACTCTAAACTCACCGGTAGTAAAATCAACATAATTGGAGTTGTAGGTCTCCGATTTTGACCATGTTTATACCGTTAGAAAACTAATTCAATTATCTACAACTTTATAGAACTACTATTTTTCAAAATTCATAATATAACTGGGTCAAAAATAGGTCAGAAGTTACAGTACCCTAAAGTTACAGGAAAATCTATTTAATTATCTAAATAACAACCTAATCCACAAATTTTGACCATGTTTATACCGTTAGAAAACTAATTCAATTATCTACAACTTTATAGAACTACTATTTTTCAAAATTCATAATATAACTGGGTCAAAAATAGGTCAGAAGTTACAGTACCCTAAAGTTACAGGAAAATCTATTTAATTATCTAAATAACAACCTAATCCACAAATTTCTTAACTAACCATAAAATAACAAACTCTAATTCTCTAATAATCATTCTTATGACAAGTGTCATGTTCTTATTGGCTCTATCTAAACTTTAGGTTATAATAAATAATACACTTAGGACCAGCAATATTAATCAAACATTATGTTATAATAAATAATACACCTAGGACCAGCAATATTAATAAAACCTTATGTTATAATTAATATTCTTAAACTATAGGTTAAACTTATAAAATTCATAACTATTGCTATGAGTTTCCAACTAAGTCCCGGATTGAACCAAAATCCACGGAATCTAAAATACTACAACTACTACTATCTAGCTAACTAAGTAAAATTCTGGGACGCTACACCAAAGAACCACTAGGGCTAGTATGTTCAAATGTCTGGGGACATATGAATGTTCAAGTGAGGGGTGGTTATGAGTATTTCATCACCTTCATCAATGATTTCTCTTGAGACACATGTAAGTACCTAAAGCATAGGAATTCCGCGAATTTATTAAGAAGTTCAAAGAATTCATTGATATGGCTTTAAAATCATATTAGGTGAAATGTTAAAAATCTTGCAATCTGAGTGGGGTGGAGGATATTTGGATAATCAAAACCAAGACCATTTAATTGAACTTGGAGAATTGTATAAAGAAACTGCCCCAAGGACTTCACAACAGAAGGGTGTTGCTGAACGGCGTGAATCACGCATTTATGAACATGTGTGTGAAGCATGTAGAATGCATGGTTTTGATAAACATGTCCCATTTGTTTTAAAAGGGAAAGTGGGAGTTTGTTGGGTTTCATGCACTTATAAAACCATGTCGGACATGTTACACGATTTCATATTGTCAATAAAAATAGTAGAAATCATTTAGTTTGAGAATCGTGTTGCTTGCTTGTTTTATTACATGATTATTGAAATAATACAAACATGGATAGTTACAATTATAATGACTAGGTCACAATAGATTATAGTTGTAATTATATGTTCAAAAGAACGAGTCCTAAGATTAGATTTGTGCATTGGATTTTCACTGATTAGGCAATCTACGATATGATCTACTTACACATTCAGGGTGTGATGTCTTTTCCAAGGCATTGACCAAGTAGATAAGATCAGATATATTTAGTTACATCGAACTAGGACCGATATTGAATATTGATTGATAAATAAGTATCGTTGTTATCAAATCTAATCAATGTCACAACTTTGACCATAGGTTAAGTCGATCTTAATTCTGAATGATAATATTCTGCTAATTATATTATTTAAATCTTTTGACTTGTTTGTTATTAGCTTACCCTACGGTCTAGCCCATACTTACATATATATGAAATCTATGACTTCTATATGAGAAGTGAAAAGATGATTTCCTTAATTGATTTGTTCAAAAGGTTAAATGATTGAGATCTCATTTCTGTGATTAAGTTCACAGAAATATCATTTATAAGGAACTTAGTGGGAGTTAAGGATAAAATACTGATGAGGAGTAAAATAGTAATTTACACACATCTCGTTAATAAGTCATCGATAGAGGATTGACTGATTGTAATAGTTATAATAATGGATAGCGTATTTATGGTTTTGAAAATACGTTATATGGATTCAAGAGTTCAATTCAGACTCTATAGTGGAGTCACGAGAAATTAATAAGGTAGTGAAATTACTCGTAAATAAATTGTTGGAGCTTGATTTCATGGATCCATGGTCCCCGCATCACCTTTGAGTAAATCATCTAGAATGTCTCAATTAATTGATTTAATTATCAATTAGGATTTTTAAAGTTGACTAGATCAATTTTGGAAAATTTATAGAGATATGAGATTTACAGAATAATAGAGAATTTTTGGGTAAATTTATTAATATTGATAAATTTGTGTCAATATAAATAAATAATATTAAATCAAGTTTCAAATTATAATTAGTTAATTTGAATAAGGATTTAATTAATTAATTAACAAAAAAGGTTTTGAATTTAGGCCCAATTGGGATTTAAATTCAAAACAAAGAGATTGAGCCCAAGTCCATTTATGGCAGCCCAAGGTTTTTATTTTTGTTTATTATTTGTAATTAATTTAAATTTAAATTTAAATAAAGCCCATTAAGTTTCCTATATAAGGAATATGATATTTAGGGTTTTCATAAGGAAGTCAGTCTCAATGACTGGGTAAGTGAAAACCTAGACAGTCTAATCATTTCTTAGCCACCATCTCTTCTTCTTCTCTTCTAGATCTCTATCTCATGTGTTGGTTGATCAAAGGCTTGGTGCGGAAGACTGTGTTGCTGATCTAGTTCAATCTCCTGATAATACTCTGCTACAGAAAGGAATCAATGATTAGAGAGATTGAAGAATGGAGTTGTTCCAGTTCCGCTGCGTAATGTAAGTTTTACTTTACTTTGTATTTGTATCAATTTCATAGGAGCATGTTCTAGGAATTTGCATGTTTGTTTGATAATATGTAAATTGCATGAAAATAAATAAAGATCCTGCAATAAGTATTTCCTATAATAATATAGTCGTTATGTTGTCGAAATGTTGATAGAAATTTTATAAAGTTAAAAAAAATTAAAACTACTATAAAGTTTTTAAGAAATGTTAAAATAAATAAAAAAGAATTTAAATTTAATAATTGTTATATTATATTAAATCAATAATTAGTTTAATATGTGAAAAATAAACTAAATTTAATAATAGTAAAAAAATTAATAATGATTTAAAAATATTAGTATTTGTTTAAATTATTAAAAATAAATAAATTATTATTTTTTAATATAAATATAATTATTTTAAATAAATTTATTTTATTTTACAAGTATTAAATTATATTTAATAATTTTGTAATTATAAATAGAAAAATAATTTAATTTTAGAATAATTATAAAATATATTTATTAAAAATAAATAATTTAAGTTTGTTTAAAAATAACTATAGTAATAACTAAGGATAATTAATTAATTGAATTATTGCAAAATTAATGAATTAGGAAATAAATTTGTAAAATTTAAAAAGGTTTTATAATAAATTGTCATAAATAATTTGCGAAAAAAGTCATTATAAAATAGCATAAGTTATCATAAAATAAAAATGAGATAAATTTAAATAAATTTACCATGAATAAAATAAAATAGTTATTGTTAACTATGGTAATAATTAAGTAAGTAATAAGAGATCATAAAACTTAAGTTTGTCTAGGAATAAGACTTCTCATAAGACATCATAAAACATTTAAAATAATATTTTTTTAGATGATAGGATTATGACACTTGCTCTTTTTTCTTCCCTTTCTTATACTGTATTATATCATCGTAAATGGCGATTAATAAGTCTTGGACAATATTGAGAAATTGTGGTTGTCAAGAATATTGGAATGGTCTATAAGATTTTCTGAGGATGGCGTCAGAACATAATGATTCTGATGGAAGAATTTGGTGCTCGTGTGTGAGATGCATAAATACTAGATTGGAATCTTTGAATGTTGTGCGAGCACATGTATTCGATAGGGGTTTTCATCAAGCTTATAATAAGTGGATTTATCATGGTGACGTGGAAGAAATTGTTGCCGATGAGGTGATTGATGAGATGATTCAAGTTGTGGAAGACTTCCTTTTACCGACAACTGACGAAGTAGAAATGGATCCCAATACGAGTTAGTATTATGACGAGTTATTTCAGGAGATTGAAGCGGAGTTGTATCATGGCTGTGACATCCCTCAACTTTTTAGCAAAGTTATTACATCTAAAAGTTAGAGAGAAGATGTCTAACAACATATTTGATGAATTGCGGAAGTTGTCAAAGCTTGCATTTCCGAAGGAAAACAAAATTCCATCATTGTACTACGAGTCGAAAAAGATATTGAAAAAATTAGGGTTGGGATACGAGTCCATTCATGTGTGTCAGTATAATTGCTGCTTATTTTACAATAAGCATGCATCTAAATAGGCATGTCCAGTCTATGGAAGTAGTAGATGAACTACTTCCGACATGTCCAAGCATCCTGATTTTTCAAGAGATCCCAGAAATGTTCATTTGGGCTTAGCTGCCGATGGATTTAATCCATTTGGCAACATGAACCTCGCATACAACATATGGCATCTGGTGTTGGCAAACTATAATCTGCCACCTTGATTGTGTATGAAAGATAATTATTTCATGTTGACCCTCCTTATTCCCGGGCCAAATCACCAGGTAAGGACATGGATGTATTTCTAGGACCATTGGTGGATGAGTTGAAG
The DNA here is from genome assembly GCF_963169125.1 of Humulus lupulus. Lineage (NCBI taxonomy): Eukaryota > Viridiplantae > Streptophyta > Magnoliopsida > Rosales > Cannabaceae > Humulus > Humulus lupulus. Next base: position 8,611,389 of record NC_084798.1, read on the forward strand.
GAATTGTGGGTTAATTAACAAAGTAGTTACAACACATAGTACGACCAACACGATGTTCAAGATGCGGGCCACCCTTTTGTGGACAGTGAACGATTTTATAGCTTGAAGAAGCTTGTCTAGATGGATTGGATAGGGATACAAAGCTTGTCCTACGTGTAATGAAGACACAACTTCCAGACGAGTGATCGGTAAGACATCTTATGTTGGTCACCGAAGATTCTTGCCAAGTACTCATCGAATGAGAATAGACACTGAGTTCGATGGAGAAGTTGAGACAAGATGTCCTCCAGGAAAACACGTCCAGTTTGGGGGTGTGAAACGTAAAAGAGGTGTAGATGAAGGTAATTGGAGGAAAAAACACATATTTTACGAGCTTGAGTATTGGTGTACAAACAAATTAAAACACAATATGATATCATGCACGTTGAGAAGAATGTGTGTGATAGTCTCCTTGGCACCATCTTAGACAATGATAAATCTAAGGACACCACTAATGCAAGACATGATTTGAAAAAGATGGATGTGAGTGAATCATTGTGGATTTATGAAGATGAGACCAGGAAGTTGATGAAGCCACACACTCCTTACGTGTTAACTCATGTGCAAAGGCAACAGTTTTGTCAGTTTATAAAAGGAGTTAGATTTCCAAATGGATTTTGTTCAAATTCGAAGAAGAAAGTGTCCGAGAGTAATACAAATATTATTGGATTAAAGTCACATGATTGTCATGTGATAATGCAACGATTACTTTCCGTGGGTGTTTGCAGGTTTCTCCCAATATCTATATCGACCACCATTACAGAATTGTGCAATTTCTTCAGGCAAATATGTTATAGGACATTAAATGTTAAAGATATGGGGGAAGCACAAAATGACCTTATTCAGATATTGTGCAAGATGGTGTTGATTTTTCCTCCAGCTTTTTATTGCCATAATGATTCATTTGGTCTTACATTTGTCAGAAGAAATTACATTGGGTGGCCCGGTATTTATGAGGTGGATGTTCCCTTTTGAAAGGTACATGAAAAAATTGAAGAGTTACGTGGGAAATAAAGCTTGCCCAGAAGGGTCGATCGCCGAAGGCTATGTTGCAGTTGAGGCTTTGACCTTTTGTTCAATGTATTTCCAAGACATTGAAACAAGATTTAATCATCTTGATCGAAATTAAGATGCAACTTATATCCCACGAAATCTTGCAGTCTTCCAATCTCAATGTCGTCCACTGACAAAGGGAACTTTGAAGCCTCTCAATCATAACACTCGTGAAATAGCTAAGTGGTTCATACTTGAGAATTCTCCTGAAATTGAGGCTTATTTAGAGAAAGTTTATTCCCTTTTAAATTTGAAGATGTGTTTATTTTAAGTTTTTTTTATCAAGTATCGTAACAATATTCTAATTAACAGTAAACACCTACAAGAGATTATATAAAATTACTCGGATGGTGATCATGACCGTTTGCATAGGAAAAATTTTCGTTCATGGTTTCATATGATATTTTTTATGAATCTAATACAGTTTTATATATTTAGATATATGACTTGCACAAGCTTGGGTCTTTGGAAAATGGTGATGAATTACTAGCTTTAACATCTGAGTCCGATCATTTGCAACTTACTACAAAGGTTGTATAGTCAATGGTGTTTGATTTATTGCATACGACTGAGATAAAAAAGCGCACCACATAGAATAATGGGGTGTCTGTTGTCGGAATAGAAGGTTTTAATTATTACGACATGCTTGAAGATGTAGTAACACTATCTTTCACTGGTGCATATTCAGTGGCATTGTTTCGGTGCAAATGGTTTAATACAAATCCAAGAAGGAAGAAAACAATAATTGAAAATAATATCACCAGCATAAAAGTCAATGGTGAATGGTACAAAGATTAGCCGTATATACTTGCTAGCGAAGCTAAGCAAGTTTTCTATCTCATTGATCTACTTAGAGGTCATGATTGGAAAGTTGTGGAAGATGTGAATCATCGACACATTTGGGACATTAAGGACAATTCTAATGACGTTAATGATGTTATTGATGTTGTACATGACACAAGCTCATCAAATTTTGTTTTGATTGTGGACCTCGTAGAGTTTATTATGCAATCTAATCAACCTGCTGCATATGTTGGCACTAATGGAGAGGATGACGACGAAGGTGACATGTTAGAACATGAGGAAGTGGCAGATGCAGATGATGAATTGCTAGTTGAGCTTTGTCAAGATGAAAATGTTCGATTACTGATGGGCACTCAAGTTACAATGTTGTGTCCGGGACATTATATGGATTTTGTTGATTTACCTGACAGTTTTAGGATCAAGTACTTGATCGAATGAAGGTAAAAAATTACAAATCTTATGCTCTATATTATTTATTGGCATTGTTTACAAACTCATCTAAAGTGTTTTTATTCTTAATGTATCATTATTATAATATAGACGGTCATACACAACCTGAGTCGGTTCTGGCAACTCTCTATAAGGAGATGGGCGAAAGATGTCGCGAGAGAAAGACCATCAGACATAAGCACTTCAAAAAGCATTACGCGGGAACAGAAGATTGGGAGAATGTACTCTCCAAGCCACACGATCATTGCACTAAGGAAAGATGGAAGGATATTTGTGAGTTGTTTTTTAGCGAAAGATTTTTGGCTCGCTCCTCCAAAAACCATGCAAACAGAAAACAAATGAAGTATGTAACAACGCAAGGCACAAAAACGTTAGCAGCAAAGTGTCACGAATATGTAAGTGAAGAAGTTGATTTAATTTTACAAAATAACACATTCTAAAACACATTTTTTAGATTTGTATAAGAGCACCCAGATGCGCATGTTGTTGATACTTGGACGGATGTGCATATGAAAAAATCGACGAAAACTTTTGTCAACGAGGCAGCCCAACAAGATTATGTAAGTGAATATTATTGTGTTCTCATATTCATAAAGTTATCTTAGTTTTGTATTTCTAATGTTTTCTTTATACAGGAAAAAATAGCGGCGGAGCTTGAGAGGTCACAACTTGAAAGGCAGTCTCAACATTAGAGTGAGGGGTCTGGTGCTGAATCTGGCGTTGATTCGTCCCCAGTCGATCAATACGAGATACTAAGCAAAGTAATCGGGGAGAGATCTGACTACCAAAGAGGAGTGGGTTATTGAGTTAAAGGGAAAAGGAGAACGTCAACCTCCAGCTCTACAAATAAAAGTTAGTCCCAAGCACATATTGCTCGTACGCCCCAAGAAGATATGATTACTATGGCTCTGATGTTGAAAGCAATGCGTGAGACGATTCAGATGATGACACCTCAACAATCCAGTAATCGGTATGACCCACGGTTTGACAGCTTTCTACAGAGGTATTTTCCATCACAATCTGAAGGTGGTACGTCTTCTCGAGGTAACACCGCCACATCAACAGTACCAACCTCCACCACAGTATCTGCCATATATGTCGTCGCAACAACCTCCACCACAGTATCCGCCATATATGTCGTCGCAACAACCTCCACCACAGTATCCGCCATATATGTCGTCGCAATAACCTCTACAGAATCAAAATCAGTACATGTTTGTACGCTCTTCCCAGTCTCCTCCCCTCTATTTTATCTTTACTGAATTTCCAGGGGGATCAATGCAACATCCGCAACAGCGACCATATTTTAGATATGGTGATTTTGGGGGCGAGTCGCAGCAACAGGAGCAACCTATTTTATCCACCCCGATACGCCCATAGCATCGAGATCAGTTTGGGGACCTCACGCTTGGGCGATCTTCACAGCAGCCTTATATTCCTGCACCGCCACAACCACAACCACCGCCACCGCCACCGCCACCAGCACAATAGAATGTTGGAGATGAGGATAAATACCAAATTGTCCTTAATAATTTTATTTAGTTATTATTTTATGTATTTTGATTAAATTAACAGTATAATTATTTATTATGACAATGTCGGTATTAGTTATTTTGACAAATATTAAAATTATATATTAATTTTAATGTTAATTATGCTCAAATTAATTAATTGATTATTTTATTAAAATTAATTTTAAATTTTTTTAATTTTAATGAATATTAATTTATTTTAAATTAATATAAAAATTATCCTATAAAAAAAATATTAGCGGTGGACCATGCAGCTAATAGCCCATGCTAAATTAAATTTATTTATTTATTCTGACACACATAGTAGCGGCGGGTGTGTCAGTCCACCGCTAATATAGGTCATTAGCATCCAATTATTAATAGCGCGACATTAGTGGCGAAGTTCCACCGGTACTTATTATTAGCAGCGGCGTAACACTTTAGGGAGATTTTACTGTGTATATATATATTAACAGTTTTGTTTACATTCTTTTGTTGACTTTGTCAATTTTTTTAATTAATATCATTTGTCAATAAAACAAATTTAATAAAATTGAATGATTTTCAGTGTCATATTTTACAGAGTACAATTCTTTTTCAATGGGAATTAAATGGATATTTGACTCGAATACTCCAAATTGAATTCAATACTCTTTCATGGCAATCAAATCAGATTTCATATTTTTCAATTCTATCTTAATATCAATTGAACTGAGGCAATAGACCCCCTCCCCTTATTACTTTGGTCCTATTATATAAATTGAATGTCTTACTTATCATTTCAATTCCAAGATACATTTTACTTCTCCTAAAACGTTGTCAGTTGTTAAAAAATATATAAAAAATCGAAGTAAATTTGGCACAAAAGCTATGGAAAAAAGACTTTTTTAGTTGTGTATTGACATTATATATCATTCAGAAATAAATGTTCAAATTTAATTATAAATAAATAGTTGACTGTCATCGTCACATTTCTTTCTACTATAACTATAATGTACATTTACTTTAGCATAAAGATGACATAGCAGATAGAGCTTACCAACAATACAACTCGTAATGACTATTTCAAAAGTTGACTCTAATTAAATGCAAGTCATTGCAAAAATTTGATTGTATTTGATGTAAGAGGTAATTTACATATGATTAAATTTTTACATTTACTTTAGCAGATAGATGACATATGTAGTTTTTCATTTTGTTTAGCTCAAATATTGCTCAATAATGTGACAAACGTTTAGTAATTAGTCAGGAAAATGATTATGTTTATCCAACAAAAACGACAACAATTATATTTTAAGATTTAGCGTGGAACTATAAAAGTCATTATTGTTAAAAAAAATTGTTATTGCCCCTATTTGTGACAATGTGTGGATGGAATTGTTAGGGGGAAATTTATTCATCATGAGTGCAAACACGCAAGTGTGGGTAACGCCATCGTTGGCTTGGAGCGTGCTATCTACTAAATGCACCAAGCCAACGATGGCGTGGGACCTTATGGGAAAAACATGACCTTCTCCCTCTCTATCGTGGGTAGGAAGTAGATAGCGTGCATTTAGTACAAGGCCAAATTGAATTAGCATTTAGTATCATTGATTAATGCAATAATTATGCTAGCAATTAAGGGTCCGTTTGGTACAATTTTGCTGTGGGGAAAAACAAATGTAGTTGTGTTGTGAGGGAAAACAATTGCAACTGTGTTGTGAAGAAAAATTGTTGAATATTTGGTAAATTATAGATTTTTAAGTGTCACGAGTTGAAATAGTTGTATTGAAGTGTTTGATAAACTATATTGTTGACCCAAGATTTGGCCAACTGACACGGAGTCAGAATATGCTTGATATGAATGAAAGAGATAAGAAGAACGTAATGGCAAAAGTAAATAAGACACAGTATTTTATAGTGGTTCGGCCCCAGGATCTGGTAATGACCTACGTCCACTTAGAATGATATTGATATAAGAATCAGAAGAGTGATCAAAGAACTAGGGTTCAATGAGTTTCACTAACCTCTCAAGAACAATACAATATTCCTAGGAGAATTATTATAGTCTCAAATGATTCAAAAGCCAAAAGTCCCTTCCTTGAGCTATCTCTTGCTATTTATAGGCTCAAGGGGGATTACAAAAGATTGTTACAGATATTCTTTCCTGAATAATCGGATACTCAGGAGATTGTGCGAGATAAATTCGGGATCGTCAAAGATCTTCCTATTAATGTTGCCTTGTATGCGGAACTATCGACCAGACTGGTCGCAGGTAAGACTGAGTCGTTTATTGCTTCTAATACGTCTTCTGATCAATACTCTAGCAGAGTGTTTCCAGGTGTCAGTCACGTGTCCAGGGATCACTTGCCACGTCATCAATACTAATTTTTTGGATAACATTTTCCCCCAAAGTTTATTTACCACGAGCAGTAAATAAACTTTTGAACAGACGACTCTTCGGTAACCCCACTTGACGTGTCAGAACCCTTCGTGCGTTCTTGGTAAAAGTAACCCACTTCTGTCTAATCATGTCCTTTCGGTTCCCCAGAAACGATTTCGACGGCCATCTCGCTTTCCCAGACTTTGAAAAAGGGAAACTAATGATTACATTTTTTAATGCTAGAGACAAACTTATATAAGACCTTCGAAGTCTTCTTTTTCCTTTTACGCACGCCACTGTTTTTGCAAGAAACCCTAAAATCCAGAGCTTTAAACTTCTCCGGAGACCATTTTCCTGCACCTCCAAGACTCAAGCCGAGAGCTCTATGATCCCCGAAGACCTTTCTTCCATCTCCACGATTACTTTCTTGGTATGTTCTCGAGTTCCCACGCTTCAAATTTTTTCGTGGTGCATGCTGTTTGAGTTTATCTGTTTCTGGTTTGAGGTACTTGTAGGCAAAATAGAGTTACAAGTTAGTTTAAAATTCAGGATCATGCTTTTTAGGACGTAAAATCGAAGTAAAAATTCGATTTTTAGGCTAGTTGAAAAATAAATTTTTCCCACCCTAAGGGGACTTGAAAAAGCTTTTTCAGAAAAACTTTTTACTTTCACCCTTTGATCCGTTTTTCAAACTGTTCGTGTAGAAAAATTTAGCTTTTTGTTAGAATGCTGTTGTATAAAAGCTTAACTTTTATACTCGACCAGTGTTATTCTAAAAAGCCCTTAAAAGTTCTCTATCCTCACCTCCCCATTCTTCTGTATGCAGACTTTAATACCAGATTTGTGGGGAGGTGAAAGACCCATTGACGACGACCTTCTCGGTTAACTGCTCGAGGGAGAAGAACAACCGGCTGACCGCGTCCACGAGATCCCTTTCTCGCGATCCTCTTCCAGACCCCATCCTTTTCCTCCAATGGCCCGCTCCAAGTCTTCTGGCAAGAAAAGACCTGAGTCTGAAAGCAACCCAAATTCTCCTGCCCAGCCTGATTCGCAGGCTAGGGCTCCCTCGACCAGCGGTCGAGAAAATCTTGTTCCTGACCCTAATATCCAAACTAGGGCCTGCCCTCGCCATCAGAATCTGCCTGATATCGAGTGGTATACTTCCCCGGCCAGTTCAGTGACCCTTCGGATGGTTGCTAACTGCTTCAGGAAATTCCCTCTCACAGGGGTTTCCATCATACGTCCTACCGCAGACCAGAGGGCTAACCTCCCCGGAGGTGCAAACAGCGCCTGGTCCCGGTATCACATTGAGGTGGGAGCTTATCTCCCTCTTCATCATTTCTATGAGGGGGTGGCCAACTATTTCGGTGTCGCCCCCTTCCAAATTACTCCCAACGGATATAGAATGCTGGCCGCACTCTATATCTTGTATAAACTTAAGAAATGGCCAGAGCCTACGCCTCATGAGGTTGGTTAAATACCTCTTTGACCTCAAATCCAACCCACAACATCATGGAACGGGCTTTTTCCATTTTTGTCACCAGGAGACCAACCGAACATTCCTGAGTGACACCACACACATCTCGAATGTGGGGCAATATAGCAAGGAGTACTTCCTAACCCCGGACATAACCAGCAACAACTTGGCCTTCACTCGAGGAGGTAAGAGCTTGTCTTTGACTGGTCGATACTTTTACTCAAGGTGTTCCCTTTCTTTTTTCTCAAACTGTAATATGTGTTTCAGGCCCTTGGTTACGTCCGACCCCAACACCAGATATGGTGTTGAGGTCCAATACTCTGGCTAGGATGTCCGACGCAGCAAAAAGCATCAAGACCCTGGTAACTGAAGCAAACTTGAGGCTGTCTGGCCTCCTGGCTCCTCGCCATGAAGATAGAGGGTCCGTGGTGGACGAAGCCACTGCCGAGGGGGTTCCCGAGTAGCAACCTCCTGTGTCTCCTCGGAGGAGGAGGCCAACGGGGGTTACAATCAGGGAGCCCACGGGCAATCCTCCCGCAGAAAGACCTTCTGCTCCCCAAGACAAGGGGAAACAAAAGGCCAAAGAGCCTATTGTGGACTTGGGAGAATCCTCTGACGATAACGGGAAAGTTATTTCACTTTTAAATGGTTTGCAAATTCCCTGTCACTTGTTTGACGGGGAGGGTAACTTTGCATATGCTCCAAATCTAGGGCCAGACTTCTTCATGCCAGATAATGAGTATATGACTAATAGAGTCAATAGTGTAGTGACCAGTAGTTGTAGCTCGGGTATTCACTTTGTTACCTCTTTTCTGTTGTATAATAACTTTTCATCTGCCTCTTGTCTTATTATTTTCCTGTGTTTGCTTGCATGCAGATATGTCTACTCCCAACATCTTCGATATGTACCAGGCCGAGGAGGAAGAGGAGGTTCCCCAACTCCAACGGAGGTCCAAGAGGAGAACTAGTGAATCCAGCCGAGGTCCTCCAGCCAAGAAGGGTTGAACAGAAGACCCTCCCCCAGGCGCACCAACTGGGAAAACTCCTACTCATCCTCCCCAGGACGTGCCATCTGGACAAACTCCTGCCCATCCTCCAGCTCCTTCCGAGCAGCAGACCCCTCCAGCCCTGTCTAATCCTCTGGTTGCGCCTGCCAGAGAGCAAATTACTCGTGAAGAAGCTCTTGGGGCCAAAATCATGAGCCGCGCCCTCCGATCAGCCAAGGATCGCCTTGAACGCATCTGTAAAAGTGACCTTGTCAAGGATGCAATGGTTGAGGCTGAAAACATGGGGGTCGACCAGATTCTGAACAGGACTCTGAACGAAATCTCCAGTGTAAGTTTTCTTTATTTCTTAAACCTTAGTCTTCTATTCTTCATGTCAGGCTCTAACTTTTTCTTTTATTCACAGGCCTTGCTGTCTGCCACCACCGCTCGCACTCGTGCCCAAGCTTCCATCAAAGGCCATTGAAAGGTATCAGGTGAAGGCAGCCGAAGAGCTTTCGGCTGCAGAGGCTAGGCACGCCAAGGAGTTGGAGGCAATGGTCCGAGAGAGGGACACTGCGGTGACCAAACTGTCAGAGGCTGAAGCTGCAAAGGATGCTGCAATAAAGCTGAGGCAGCAGTATCGAGATTCCAACCAAGCCCATCTTCGCGAAATCAAGCATTTGGAAGAGACACTCAAGTCCAAGGGCGAGGCTATTGTCACCCTTGGAGGCAAGGTGAAGCAGCTGGAGCTTGACAACTCCAAAAATTTGGAAAAGTACAAGAGGACGACGCTCCGATGTTTCTACAACTTCTGGAAACATAATCAGGGTGCCGACTTTAGCTATCTTTCGGAGGAAGTCAGGACTGCTGAGTTGGCTCGCTGCACTGTCCAACTGGCCAAAGAGGAGGCAAGATTGAGGATCCCCGCCTCTCCAAGCATTGTTGGTGTAGAAGAAGAAGAAGTTGTCGAGGACGCGACCAACCAGGATGCTACTCAGGACCCTCCGGCCCCAAATGCCTCTTAAACTTTCCCCTTATTTTTTCTTTCTTTTTGGTCACACGACCCACGGGTCGTGCTGTAAAGACAATAATTTCTTTTTAAACTTTGCTGCATGGGCAGTAAATCTTTTTTCTTTTACTCGAACAATTACATCCAAGCAGTGATGCTTGCGGTGTAAGAGCTTAAATCTTGATGCTATAATATTTTTATTTATTACAACATTTGTCCGTATGACCGAACTTAACATAGTACTTTGGCTTGACTTAACAAAACATAAATTTTGAAAAATACTCTAAGTACTGTAGCATGCTTTCACTCATTTTTTTCATGTGTTTACATACCTTGCGAGTATGCTTTGCTATTGATGTGCCTTATATGCCCCCCCAAGTGATCGAGGAGCTTTAGGTCCTTGGTCACTTGCCTTGACCATGGCTTGTTCAAACATTCCTGTTCGTGTGAAAAATGATACTTGTAATTCAGCAAAACAACACACGTAATGAACAAATACTTGTAAACGTAAATTCACAATGGTTGGCAAGAATGACTGGCTGTGCACAGTCCCTTATAATCTCGTATTAAAAATGGACTAAACATGTCTTTACGAGTGATTCTATAATAGAACCTTACATATACGAGCAGTTAGCCATACAACGTGGCTAACCCTCTTTGCAAAACTTGTAACAATTAAAAATTTAATACAAGCAAGTCCTTTAAAAAGGACTGTTTACTGATAATACTTGCGCAGGTGTTCTCCATTCCAATAGCGTGGAACGAGATCTCCGTTTAAGCGTGCAAGTTTGTAGGTGCCTGGATAAAGGACTTCTTCAATCTGGTAAGGCCCTTCCCAATTAGGTCCGAGCACTCCAGCAGTAGGGTCGTGGGTATTTAAGAAAACTCTTCATAGCACCAAGTCACCAACGTTGAATTTTCTTTCTTTAACTTTGGAGTTAAAGTACCGGGCGACTTTTTGCTGGTATGCAGCAACTCGGAGTTGAGATTTCTCGCGTATCTCATCGATTGAGTCTAGGGACTCCATCATTAGCTGGCTGTTCTGGTCCTGGTCGTAAGTCAAACGTCGATGTGAGGGGGGATCTAGCTCAACAGGCAACATAGCCTCATATCCATAGGCTAAGAAAAATGGGGTATGTCCTGTTGCTGTTCGGTGGGACATTCTATACGACCAGAGGACTTCAGGCAGCTGCTCTGGCCACGCTCCTTTAGCATCTTCGAGCCTTTTCTTCAGGGTGTCTTTAAGAGTTTTGTTTACGGCTTCGACCTGCCCGTTTGCTTGGGGGTGTGCAACTGAAGAAAAGCTTTTAATAACTCCATGCCTTTCGCAGAAATCGGTGAATAAGTCGCTGTCAAATTGGGTCCCATTGTCTGACACTATCTTCCTGGGCAAACCATATCGACATACAATGTTCTTGATGACGAAGTCAAGAAATTTCTTGGTCGTGACGGTTGCGAGTGGTTCAGCTTCGGCCCATTTGGTGAAGTAATCAACTGCCACAACTGCGTACTTTACTCCGCCTTTCCCTGTAGGCAGGGATCCAATCAAATCTATCCCCCATACTGCAAAAGGCCACGGGCTTTGCATCTGCTTCAGTTCGTTTGGAGCTGCTCGTGGAATCTTGGAGAACCTTTGACATTTGTCGCATCTTCGTACATACTCCATCGAATCCTCGTTCATTGTTGGCCAGAAGTAGCCTTGCCTCAGAATCTGTTTTGCTAAACTCTGCCCCCCAGCGTGATCCCCGCAGAAGCCTTCGTGCACCTCTTTCATGAGTTCCTTAGCTTTTTCTGGTGTAACGCACCTGAGTAGTGGCATTGAATATCCTCTTTGGTACATAACGCCATCGACCAGTATGTACCTAGTGGCTTGCCTTTGTAGAGTTCTGGCTCTGTTTCTATCTGCTGGCAGCGTACCATTCGTCAGATACTCCAAATAAGGCGCCATCCATGTATCCTCCATGCGAATCTCCATATTGGTTTCGGTCGCTTCTATGCTTGGCTTACTCAGTCTTTCTACTGGAACTATGTTTAAGGTGTCAGCATCCTTTGCGCTCGTGAGTTTAGCCAAGGCATCTGCATTCGAATTCTGGTCTCGCGGAATTTGCTGGAGGGTGTACTTCGTGAACTGGGCTAGCAGGTCCTTTTTTTTATTCAAGCAAGCCATCATCTTTAAGCCTCGCGCTTGATATTCTCCTAGGACTTGATTCACGACCAGCTGCGAGTCACTATAAATATCAAGCGCCTTTATGCTAATATCTTTGGCCATTCTCAATCCAGCGAGGAGTGCTTCGTATTCTGCTTCGTTGTTTGACGCGGTGAAGTCGAACCTGATGGCGCAGTGAAATCGATGCCCTTCCGGCGTTATCAATATCACTCCCGCTCCAGCGTGGGATTCGTTGGATGAACCATCCATGAATAACTTCCACGAAGGAGTTTTGTCTTGAGGCATGGGCGCTTCAGGTTGTTCGCATTGCTCACTGTCTGGGAGTTCAGTAAACTCTGCAATAAGATCGGCCAAGACTTGTCCCTTTACTGCTGCTCGCGGTGAATAAGTTATATCGAACTGCCCTAGTTCGACTACCCATTTTAACAATCGCCCAGCCGCCTCAGGTTTTTGGAGGACTTGCTGAAGGGGCTGGTCAGTTAGAACTGTGATAGGATGGGCTTGGAAGTAAGGACGTAACTTCCTAGAGGCTAGAATTAAGCAATATGCTAACCTTTCGATTGGCGGATATCTTAATTCTGCATCGATCAGCCTCTTGCTTACATAGTAGACTGCTTTCTATACGCCTTCTTCCTCCCATACAAGCACCGCGCTAGCAGCAACTTCAATAATCGCCAGATAAATAAACAAAGTTTCTCCTTCGATTGGCTTTGACAAGATGGGAGGTTGCGCCATATGAGCTTTCAAAGCCTGGAATGCTTGCTCGCAGTCTCCCGTCCATTCAAACTTCTTATTCCCCCTAAGTAGATTGAAGAATGGGACGCACTTGTCTGTTGATTTCGAAATGAATCTACTTAGGGCTGCGATCCTTCCGGTTAAACTTTGTACATCTTTGATCCTTTCTGGCGACTTCATGTCGATCAGGGCTTTTATCTTGTCGGGGTTGGCCTCGATTCCTCTTGAATTTACAATAAACCCCAGAAACTTCCCTGATCCGACTCCAAAGGAACATTTAAGGGGATTTAACTTCATCCGATATTTGTCTAACACATCAAAGCACTCTTGTAAATCCCTCACATGTCCTTCTGCCTTTTTGGACTTTACCAGCATGTCGTCCACGTATACCTCCATGTTTACACCGATTAGCTCCTTGAACATGTGGTTGACAAGCCGTTGGTAAGTCGCACCTGCGTTTTTCAGTCCGAAGGGCATTACTTTGTAACAGTATAAGCCCGTATCGGTTCGAAAGCTGGTGTGATCCTCGTCAGGGGGATGCATGCTAATCTGGTTGTAGCCTGAATATGCATCCATGAACGAGAGGATCTCGTGTCCTGCAGTTGCATCGACCAGCTGGTCGATCCTCGGGAGTGGGAAGCAGTCCTTTGGGCAGGCTTTGTTGAGGTCTGTAAAATCCACACAGGTCCGCCACTTCCCGCTAGGCTTGGGGACCAGCATCGGATTGGAGACCCACAATGGATAAAACGCCACCCTGATGAACCCATTCTCCTTTAGTCTTTTGACTTCTTCTTTTAAGGCTCGTGATCTATCTTTATTGAGCAGCCTTCTCTTTTGTTGCACGGGTGGAAAGGTCTTGCTATATTCAGGACATGGATGATTACTGCAGGATCTATCCCAACCATGTTTTTATGCGACCAGGCAAAAACCTCCCTGGTTCTTTCGCAAGAATTCCACCAGTGCATGCTTCGTGGTAGGCTCTAAGTTTTTCCCAACCTTTACGACTCTGGTTGGGTCTTCTTCGTCGAGTTGGACCTCCTCCAGGTCCTCGTCTGGTCCAACATTTTCTTCAAAATCCCCAAAGCGAGGATCTAAATCTCCATCCTCACTTTGGGCAACACCCTATTTGGTGACTTCATCACCGGATTGGGTTGGTGTGTCAACTGCCATCTGCAACCTATCAGAGGAGGTGCCCTTCTTTGCCTTTGTGATCGAAGCGTTGTAGCATTCTCTGGCTTCCCTCTGGTTCCCCAGCACGCACCCTACCCCTGCGTCTGTTGGGAACTTCATGGCCAAGTGCCACATAGAGATGACGGCCCATAGATCAACCAGTATAGGTCTTCCAATGACGGCATTGTATGCCGAAGGACAATCGACCACTACAAAAGTGGCGAGTAATGTCCTTGTAGCAGGCGCTGTACCTGTCGTCACTGGGAGTTTGATTAATCCTGTGGGGGCGAGTCCTTCCCCAGAGAAGTCGTATATCGTTTGGTTGCAAGGCTCCAAGTCCTTGACGGACAGTTTCATGCGTTCCAGAGAAGACTTATACAGGATATTCACTGAACTTCTTGTATCGACTAGCACTCTCTTCACCATCATGTTAGCCATCTGGAGATCCACGACCAGCAGATCGGAATGTGGGAAACGGACATGTTGGGCATCGCCATCAGAGAAGGTTATCTCACCTTCTTCTGACCGAGCCTTCTTTGGAGCGCGGTCCTCCACATTCATCATCTCAATGTCCTGGTCGTGGCGCAGGGTTCGAGCATACCGTTCCCTGGCCTTTCCGCTACTTCCCGCGAGGTGCGGGCCTCCACAGATGGTTAATAGTGTGCCAGTCACGGGGGCAGGCTGTAAGGGTGGCGAGCGTTGGCGCGTGGGCGCTTGCTCGTTGCTACCCGGAGCTTCTCGTTGGGAATTTCCCGAGGCCCGTACGTATCTTCTCAAGTGTCCTTGTCTAATAAGGAACTCAATTTCGTCTTTCAACTGGTTGCATTCATTGGTGTCGTGTCTGTAGTCGTTATGATATCGACAGAACTTGGTTGTGTCTCTCCTCGAAATATCCTTCCGAATGGGACCAGGTTTCTTGTAAGGCACACTAGAACTTGTGGCCTGATAAACCTCTCCCCCAGACTCGACAAGGGCAGTGTAGTTAGTGAACCGCGGTTCATAACAATTACCCTTGGCTCATTTATTTTCGGAGGTGGAAGGCTCATTGTGCGGCCGTTTTCCACTATTTTTACCATTGCCGTTACCGTTCCCGTTGCCTTTGCCGTTGCCATTGGGTTTGGACCCATTGGCGGCCTTGGCAGGTTCGGCAGCCTTCTTGTCCTTGCCTGAGGGCTTTCCATCGTCGGCAATGGCTTCTTCGAGCTTAATGTAACGATCAACTCGGTCCAAGAACTCCTGGGTGGTTCTAACCCCATCTTTACGAAGGCTCTTCCAGAGGGGCGAACGGCGTTTTACTCCTGCAGTTATAGCCATCATTTTTCCTTCGTCTCCGACCGTTTTCGTTCCAGCTGCTGCTCGCGTAAAACGCTGGATGTAATCCGTAAGCGATTCTCCATCTTGCTGGCGGATTTCCACCAACTGGTTTGCTTCGGTCGGATGCACACGACCTGCATAGAACTGTCCGTAGAACTCCCTTACGAACATTTCCCAGGAAACTATGCTTGCAGGAGGGAACTTAAAAAACCATTCCTACGCTGCTTCAGAAAGTGTTGCAGGGAAGATCCTGCACCGAGCGTCTTCGGACACTTTCTGAATGTCCATTTGAATTTCAAACTTGTTGACATGGGACACTGGGTCCCCAAATCCGTCAAAGTTTGGGAGAGTAGGCATTTTGAACTTGCTCGGGGTTTCGGCATTAGCTATCCTTTGCACAAAAGGAGTGCCTTTCCTCCTATCGTGGTCGATGTAGGATATCCTTCCCCCGACCAGCTGTTGCACTGCCTGGTTGAGGGCGTCTATCTGGGCTTGCACAGCGGCAGGAATCGTTGTGGCCTCTGTTGCTGGGGGGACATTCTCACCGTGCTGCTCGCGGCGATCGTTGAGTATATCTCTCAGGTCCTCCTCCCTTCTCCGCTGCTCGCCACCCTCGAGTCGGTTGAAGACATTATTTTGCCTGGGCTGCCCCCCAGCGTCCCGTCTGTTGGGCTGGTCATCATGAGGTACCTGGCTCTTGCCTTTACCTCTTTCTCCGTTCCTCCCACCAGCATTTCCCTTTCCTGAGTCGGCCTCATTATATATGTGGTCGTCTCTGAACCTTGACTGGCTATGGTGGGATCGACTGTTCCCTCTATTCCCGTCTCTGGCAGAAACGTCCTGAGCGTTAGAGGGTGGCCTGCGCTGGTCGCGGTGTCCCCGTACATTATCATGCCGTGGGGGACCTCGGACCGCAGAGCCTAACTCTAAGTCCCTCCTGTTACCAGGAGGGTACTGACCTCTGTTCGGTAGGTTTGGCCCATCATCCCCATGGCGTCTGGGACTGCGAGGCTGATGCTCGGCCCTATTCTGTCTTTGTTGCGGGGGATTACCCTGAGCAGCTTGGGATGGTGGCTGTGCCTTAAGGTCCAGCGGGACATCGTCATGAGGCATCTAAGGCTGCTCGGGCCTTTGCGGACTTGAAGGCTGGATCATTTGGCTAGGATTGGGACCCTTCTGAGGTGGCCCATTCACAAGTTGGTCAGGCTGCGAGGCAGGTGCGGCCTGATTTCTAGCCAAAAGCAAGGCTGTCTCGAGGGCTGCCATGGCTTCGCTCTGGTGGCGATCCACCTCCGCCTGTCTCTCGCTCAATTCCGCGCGCTGCCGATCAATCTCCTGCTGCTGCCGCGCCATAACTTCAGCGGCAGTCTCCTGACTGGCTCTCAGACTAGCCAGTTCTTCCTGCAACGCGCCCAGGGTACTTTTCAACGTTGCATCATCCATTTCCTCCTCCTCAAAATCTAGTTGTGGCTCATCCTCCGCCATGCTTGCAGGAGGAGGAGGAGGTGGCGGGTTCGAAGGTGCAGCAGCGGCCGCCTGTCCGGTTTTCTTTCCAGCTTTCGCCATTAGTTTTCTTAACAACGATAAATCAAGCTCTCAATGAAAGTACCAGAATGTTGACCCAAGATTTGGCCAACTGACACGGAGTCAGAATATGCTTGATATGAATGAAAGAGATAAGAAGAACGTAATGGCAAAAGTAAATAAGACACAGTATTTTATAGTGGTTCGGCCCCAGGATCTGGTAATGACCTACGTCCACTTAGAATGATATTGATATAAGAATCAGAAGAGTGATCAAAGAACTAGGGTTCAATGAGTTTCACTAACCTCTCAAGAACAATACAATATTCCTATGAGAATTATTATAGTCTCAAATGATTCAAAAGCCAAAAGTCCCTTCCTTGAGCTATCTCTTGCTATTTATAGGCTCAAGGGGGATTACAAAAGATTGTTACAGATATTCTTTCCTGAATAATCGGATACTCAGGAGATTGTGCGAGATAAATTCGGGATCGTCAAAGATCTTCCCATTAATGTTGCCTTGTATGCGGAACTATCGACCAGACTGGTCACAGGTAAGACCGAGTCGTTTATTGCTTCTAATACGTCTTCTGATCAATACTCTAGCAGAGCGTTTCCAGGTGTCAGTCACGTGTCCAAGGATCACTTGCCACGTCATCAATGCTAATTTTTTGGATAACATATATATATGATTAAAGTGCATCATTTTTGCCCCTACCGATAGTAAAAAAAAAATATGTTTTCGATACGTGTTGAAATTATAACCTAATTTTTTTATATGACAATATACATTGTAATTATAGCTGGTATCCCTTAAGTTTTCGTGAAATTTCTAATAATTTACGTTATTGAAAATAATATTCTACTGAGTAAGTTGCATGGTATATAAAAAACAAGCATGAGTGCTACCAATTGTTTGAATCTTATTTGCAGTATCGTAAATTATTCAAAATTTCATGAAAATTAGTAGAATGTCTACTATAACTACAATGTACATCATCATATAAAAAAATTTAGTTGTAGTTTATCCATGTGTTTATAAGGGCAAACGTGATGTCTCTACATAAGAATTTCCCTATAATTATGTATAGTATTATAATTAGTAGATGTAATGGTACAATAATCTAGTTTAGAATACAATCACAAATATGTAATACTTAAGTTATGACTTTCTATTTCCTTTTTTATTTTTTATTCTTAATGCATGAAATTAATATTTGTTTCAAAAATTATAATTTGAAAAAAAATATTAATTAATGTATATTAAAATCTATATTAATTTGGTTTCTTAATATAAAATCACTAAAATAAAAATATATGTAAAAATATCTAATAAATAGTATTCTACAAATATAAAAGATGTACAGCAGCAAAATGTAAAAAGTGTTGTATTTTATAAAATCTATGGAGTTCCCTTTTTTTTTAATTATCTATTAATTCTTTTTATTTTCAAGGAAAATATAATTTGGTACATCCACTTGGTGTTTGCTCATACTTTCGGCATTATTTGGGAAATATACATATCAGTATAAGATTTAATAGAAATTTTCTATTAAAACAGATGCTGAAGGATTGATTAATTCTATAATGGTTGTTTTAAACTTTTAAAGTACGTAGATGCTATATGAGCTAGTAACTCTAAACAAATAAAAATATTACCATTATACTACTAGTGTACATTAAAATCTACACTCTTTAATCAATAGTTTTTTACTTTTTTTGAAAGAAAAAAATGAATTTCTCTTTTATTGACTAATATAGGAACCGTAAATTTTGTAAAAGTGTGTACATTCTACTTATGGATGATTTAATTACCTTCATTTCTACACAGTTAAATTATCTAATTACTTGTTGAGATACCTGTAAGAAAACCTCTTAAAGCTCAGAGTGAGGTGGCAGGAGGTTAATCTCGTTGTCATTGTTTGAGAGCTTAGTCATTTCTATTTTTGTCAGCTTATATCTCTATATTTATTTGTCTGAGTTTTCTTTGTTCTTCATTTGGTATCATATTTCAGTCTTCCATGGCATCTTCGTCTTCCGCCAGAGCCTCCTCTGATAATGCCTCATCTTCTCCTGGATCTAAGCTCTCATTTTCTCTGTGTTATCAAGTACCTGTATAAATAATATCAGGAAAAAAAAAAAGTACCTTTTATTTGTTTTGATGCTTTAAAAAGATAAATAATAGTTTTAAAAAGATAATGAAAACACATTATATTAAAATAATAGTTAGTAAAGTTGAGACCTGTCATCTCTTACGAAGAAGAAGAACGGAGGCACCCACCAAATCCATCGCCACCGCAGTAGACTTCTACAATAGATTAGTGGTGTTTCCTTTTATACCCTTCTCTGTAGCATACATATTTTTTGATGCTTTCTTTATGGTATCTGGGTATTGATTTTGTGGAATCATGACTTTGAATGTGAGAGTAATTAGCTTTTAGACATTTAATAAAAAATAAAAGTATTTACAATTGTTTAGAACACCAAAGTATACTTTAATAATCCAAAAGTTCTTGTTCAATATATTTTAACGGTTTGGTTTGTTTGGGTTTTTGAAATATACTTTTCAAATGTTATGTGTATGAAGAAAGTTCATGTTATTTATTTGATTTTTTCTTCTGTGTTTGTGTTTACTTGTGCATTGGAGAAGGGGAGACATGATACTGCATACAGGTGGTACAACTGATCAGATTGAACCAGAATCATTTGATGTTGATGAAAATGATTCATTGCCCCCTATTGCACCAGAATTTGATACACAGGAATATCAGTTGGCAGGTTAATTTCAACCAATATGACCTGGCATCTCAGTGGAAAATAATCCACAGGAGCATCATCCAATGTTGTCCCGAGAAGGCAAAAATATACAACTTGTGAGATGAGCATAATTGAAGCAAACGAGGAATCTTTGTCAATTCCAACAGATGAGCATAGTTGAAGCAAATGAGGAATCTTTGACAAACTATTCTGGCAATAGGTTACAACTTAAACAATAAAAGACAACATAAATTATGATGTTATCAGTAGATATCTTTATTAGTTGGTCCACTTCATGATGCTCTTCTTCAGTCTCCCAATTTTCACTTTTACTCTCACAAGAATCCAATCCATGGTGTTTTCAGTGAAACGAAAAAAAGCATGCCTCCAGTTTCTGTTGAAAACAAGACTCCCAATTACTCCCCATAATCCAGCTGCATATCCAAGTGTTACCACACAGTAAAACCATATTCTTTCGATCCTACTTTCTTTGTAGTCATCATCATCTTCGTGGGCATTTTTTCTCCAATCATCATCTCCAGAACATTTCTTTGGCAATGGGGTTCCACACAGTTCATCGTTGCCAGCATAGATATTTGGATCCTCCAGTGTTTGAAGTTGAGGTCCTGTTGGAATTTTGCCTGACAGATTGTTGTAAGACAAGTCGAGCTTGTTTAGTGACATTAAATTGGCCATACTTTGTGGAATTGCACCAACAAGTTTGTTATATGACAAACATAACTCCTCTAATACTGATAATTTTCCCAATGTTTCTGGAATGACCCCATTCAAATTGTTATGTGACATATCTAACATCTTTAAGACTGATAATCTTCCGATTGTTTTTGGAATAATCCCAGTCAACTCATTCTCAAAAAGATTCATTCTTCTCAAACTCGACAATCTTCCCAAAGATTCTGGAATTGACCCTATTAATTGATTGAAGGATAGATCTAATACTTTCAAAAATGAAAGCTTTCCAAGTGATGATGGTATTGGACCATATAATAAATTATGGGAAAGGTCAAGGTACCTTGAAAATTTTAGTTGCTCTGACCAATGATAACTCTACAAAATAGAGTTATTTTACCATATTTTATATGTTAATTATTGCTTAGTTCTTGAGTTTTTAATTAACTTATTAAGTTTTTATGTAATTTTTAATTTATTAGTCTTTTTGTAGTTTTCTAGATTTTTATATGTTTTTATGGTTATTATATTGTAATATGTTGTAATTTAATTATTTGAATTATTGTTGTGTGTTTAGTGGTAAAAATAAATGCATATTTATTCAACTTAAGTGTCAAAACAAATTAAGTTTAAATTAATATTTTCTTTAAATTAATGAGATGTATTTGTATGTTGAAAATATTTATTTGAAGTTAATTTATACTATTTTATAGAAATTAATTTGCATTTTTATTTAAAGGAAATCAATGATGGAAGTGGCATTTGTGAAAAGAAGGCAAAGAAATTGGCACAAGGCCATGTACTCCATTCAGCCCCATGGCCCAGGCCCGTTGGCCTTCTTCAGCCTTCAAGCCTCTCCTCCAAGCAGCCATCAGCCATCTCCACGCCAGCCGTACGCCCAAGCACAAAACCGGATCACTTGCCAGCTGCCCACCAAGTCTTCTCCTCAGCCTGCATGACCATCAACCTTCACCCTCATCAGCTCTCCACACCGTCCGTACGGGCCCAAGCAAGCTTCAATCCTTTGGGCCAGCTCAATGCCGCAAGGCCCAAACCATGCCAGCAAGCATCTCACCACCACCACCACATAGCGCCAGCCCAGATTTTGGGCCCAACTCCACCTGCGCCTGCCCAAGGCCCAATCCGAAAGACACTCTCCAACCGTGTGCCTGCCACCAGCCCATTTATTTTTCTTGAGCCCATAAATAACTCAAGTGTACCATTTGTCCCCTTGTCTAAAAATACCACCTTTTTACCCACTTTTCTACACATTTTTCACCCAAAATCATCATCACTCCTATAATTTACCCCTATTTACCATATTATTATTAATTTAATCAATTTACTTAATTTAAATTGATTATTTTAATAATCTCATTTTGGCTATAAATAAGGGTTTTGAAGACCATTTTTGGGGTGCTTAATGTTTTGGTTACCATCTTTTTCTCCCATTTTCTCTCTACCATTCTCTCTTCCATTTGGGTTTTTTAGAGCATTTTGCAAGTATGTATGTCTTTTATTTTGTAATTTCTACTCAAGTTATGTGCTTCTAATCTTTTTCATAAGATTATTAAGATCATGATGAAGCAACTTGTAACTAGGTAATATTTATGTTGTATGTTGATTTCCATTGTAATACAACAAAGTTTATGGATTTTTCTTCTACATATATTTCTTTCATCTTAAATATCTTGTATTTTAGATTGTTAGAACATATTTACACTTTGTTCTTCATTAGTGCATAAACATAATATTCTTTGTGTAAGATGTGTCATTAAATTGTACACATCCATGCTTAGAACAAAAATATTATGTTTTGCCTTATAAATAATGTTCATTGATTTATTTGTTATTTCATTATATTGATTTACACTAAATGCTTTGAAATTATAATTTTGAAAAGTGAAGAAAAATCCTATCTTTTTATAAGAAATTTGTGCTTAAAATTATAAATCTTTTTGGAAAATGATAGTTTAAAATATTTTAACTATCACTAAAACTTGGGAATCAATATACTAATAAATATTATTAAACTTACATTTTGTGGATTCTAGTATCTTAATAATCTTTTCTTTTAACACTTATTTTCTACTCATTATTGCTTTATTTTTATTCTCTTAAATAGCTTTATTTTTCAATCTTTTATTTTATGTTCATAATATTAAAACTTATCAATCTTTGGAACTAGGTTAGAATTTATTACTTTTGATTTAAAATAGTTTCATTTTCGATTTTAGACAACTCCTTTGGGTTCGACATCCTTGCTTACGATCACTATTCTATATGGACGATTCGTGCGCTTGCGATATATAAATTTTTAAACATACCCGTTTTGGGTCCATCAAGTTTTTGGCGCCGTTGCCGGGGAGTTGCAAGAGAAAAGAAACAAAAATTATCTCAAGGTTAGTAAATTCTTCTACTAGTTATTTTAATTCTTGCACTTAAAAAAAAATAAAAAAAAACCTAAAAAAATATATATCTATAAAAAAAAAACTAAAAAAAAAGATAAAAAGAAAGTTGGGACGGTTCAACCACCCATAAAAAATATACTTATATTTCTATATTTATTGTTTTTTTTTAGTGACGGCACTTGTGCCTCCTATCTATCCTTTTATTTTTTATAGTCGATGGCACTTGTGCCTCCTAGTTTTGTTATAATTTTGTTGTAATTTTATTTCTTTTATATCTTTGTTAGTTGACGGCACTTGTGCCTCCTAACATTTGTTGTAATTTTCTTTATTTATTTTGTTGTAATTTTTATGTTATTTAATTTCCGCAAATTACTAGTTGATGGCAATTTTTGCCTCCTAGTCCTCTATCTTATGTTTAAGTTGATGGCACTTGTGCCTCCTAATTTTTACCTTAATTTTGTTATGGTTGATGGCATGCTATGCCTCCCTACTCTTGTCTAAATTTTAGTCTTATTTAATTTTTGCCTTATTTTTCTTTGTCTTCTTTAATATTTTAGTGTAATATTGTGAAAAATACTTGAAAAAAAAAAAAGAAAAGAAACCTAAATCTTGTCCTTTCACCATAAGCAATTCTTGCTTAAAGGAAATTTGACCAAAATTCCCATCCGCCCCTACTAATTAACCTCGGGGAGTTGTTAGTAGTGCGCGAGTAAGTGGAATCAAATAGGCCTGGGGACAAGTAAACCATAAGAATTATTGTTGTGAAATCTCTAAAAATTCTAAGTATGCTCTGTGGTTGCGGTTTTAACTGATCTTCCACATCAGAAAATTGTTTGTTTGAGATTATCCTTGTTACCTTGTTTGTGAAAATTGTATGCATCATTGGGAACGTAACTCTAAAAAACGATTGGTAAAAAGACGTTTATCTTTGTTTGAAATTGAAAGTGTTAGTAAAAATTTGAGCATCATGGAACCTATTGCTAATATTGTTGATGAAACTGTTGTGCCTGAAAAAACTTTGCTTGAATATTTTGCACCTATTTCATCTAATGCTCCTTCATGCATTGTTTTACCTACTACTTCTGCTACTCATTTTGAGCTTAAACCAGCAATCATTCAATTGTTGCCATCTTTTTATGGGTTAGATAGAGAGGATCCTTACATGCATGTCAAAGATTTCTTAGAAATTTGCTCAACGTTTAAATTTCAAAAAATTTCTGATGAGTCGGTCAAACTAAGATTGTTTCCTTTTTCATTAAAAGACAAATCAAAAGCTTGGTTAAATTCCCTTCCCACGGGGTCTATAACTACATGGGATCAACTTTATAATAAATTCTTACTGAAATTTTTTCCTATGTCTAAAACTGATAGTCTAAGGAGAGAAATCTCCGAGTTTTTTCAAAAAGATAATGAAGAGTTTTATGAATGTTGGGAAAGATTTAAAGATTTATTATTAAAATGTCCTCATCATGGTTTTGAAAAATGGAGACTTGTAAAATATTTTTATGATGGTTTGACTCCCTCTAATCGTCAAATGATTCAATCTATGCATACTGGAAAATTTTTAAAATTTCAAGGACAAGAGGCGTGGGACGCCCTTGAAGATTTATCTGTCAATTCACAACAATGGAATTATTTTGATCCTAGGTCTAGGTCAACTAATTCACCAAAAAGAGGAGGAAGGTATGAAGTAAAAGAAGAATTAGACTTAAGAACGTTCTTAGACAAATTAGCGAGAAAAGTAGAAGCTTTAGCCATAAGCCAAACTATAAACTCTCCAATTCAACCTAGAAAAGATGTTTGTTCTATATGTTCTAGTCCTTGCCATAATGCCCAATCATGCCCTTCCTACCAAGAAGCCTTTTTCTGAGGAGGCCAATGCTCTTCATTCTTATGGGAAACCAAATGATAGCCCATTTTCGTCCACCTACAATCCAAATTGGAGAAACCATCCAAACTTTTCATGGAGACAAAACCAACCCCAAATGAATCAAGGGCACCAATACAACACACAAAACCAAGCTCATGCCCCACAAAATCAACCATATCCGCAACAAAGAAAACCTTCCTTAGAAGATACTTTACAACAATTTATGCAATCCACCCAACAAATCCTACAAAATCAATCTCAATCTATTACCAAACTCGAGACACAAGTAGGACAACTCGCCACTGCTTTAGCTGATAGAGAAAAAGGAACATTCCCTAGTCAACCTATCCCTAATCCAAAAGGTCAATATGAGATAGGAAAGTCTAGTCATAATGGAGAAGTCAAATCAATTTCAACTCTTAGGTCTGGAAAGAAAATTGTCAAACCCGATTACATACCCGAGGTTGAAAACGAAAAAGAAAAAGAAAAGAGTCAGCCTCCTAGTTCTAATCTCAATGACTCATCAAACAAAGAAACTCCAATCCATCCTTTCATTCCAAAAGCCCCATTCCCACAAAGATTACTTCCAATTAAAAAAGGCAGCCAATATAATGACATCTTAGAAGTTTTTAAACAAGTTAGTATCAATATCCCTTTCTTAGATGCCATTAAACAAATTCCTGCCTACTCTAAATTTTTGAAGGATCTTTGTACTGTTAAAAGAAACACTAATGTTCCTAAAAAGGCGTTTTTAACTGAACAAGCTAGTTCCATTATTCAATATAAGAGTCTTGTTAAATATAAAGATCCTGGGTGTCCCACAATTTCATGCATTATTGGTGATCATTTTATTAACAAAGCTTTACTTGATTTGGGTGCTAGTGTGAATTTATTGCCTTATTCTGTTTATAAGCAACTTGGTCTTGGTGAGCTAAAACCTACCTCTATAACTCTTCAATTAGCCGATCGTTCTGTGAAAATTCCTAGAGGCATTATAGAGGATGTTTTGATAAAAGTTGATAAATTTTATTTTCCTGTTGACTTCATTGTTCTTGATACTCAACCTGTAGAAAACATGCATTCTCAAATTCCTATCATTCTAGGTAGACCATTCTTAGCTACATCTAATGCAATCATAAATTGTCGTAATGGTGTTTTGAAATTATCTTTTGGAAATATGACTGTTGAATTGAATGTTTTTAATGTTGCTAAATCTGTTGAGTGTGAGGAAATACATGAAGTTAACATGATAGATAGTATATGTGAAGATGATGGAAATGACTTACTTGACTTTTGTGAAAAATACTTTGGTATGAACTTACATGTTGATGACTCTAATGATGATGTGAATTCTTTGGTAGAGTCTATACCCTTACATGAAACCAAAGTTGAACCTTTTTCACCCTTAGGTCATGTTCAATCAATTTCTGAGTCTCCAAAGTTAGACCTTAAACCTTTGCCAGAAAATTTAAAATATGCTTTTCTAGGAGAATCTGAAACCTTACCTGTTATCATAGCTTCTGCTTTAGATAAAGAACAAGAAAACAAGTTGTTAGATGTCCTTAGAAAACATAAAGAAGCCATAGGTTGGACCATTGGAGACATTAAAGGAATTAGCCCATCCATATGTATGCATAGAATCCATCTAGAAGAGAATGCTAAAACCTCTCGGGAATGTCAAAGAAGATTAAATCCAAATATGAAAGAAGTAGTTAGAGAAGAGGTCATAAAATTGTTAGACGTAGGTATCATTTACCCTATTTCTGATAGTCAATGGGTTAGTCCTGTTCAAGTTGTGCCTAAGAAGTCTGGGATTACGGTTGTTGAAAATGAAAAAAATGAATTAATCCCTACTAGAGTACAAACGGGGTGGAGAGTGTGCATAGACTATAGAAAGCTGAATAATGTTACTAGAAAAGACCATTTTCCATTACCTTTCATTGATCAAATGCTTGAACGATTAGCTGGCCATGCATATTATTGTTTTCTTGATGGGTATTCGGGGTATAACCAAATCCCCATCGCCCCAGAAGATCAAGAAAAGACTACTTTTACATGCCCTTTTGGGACTTTTGCCTATCGTCGCATGCCTTTTGGATTATGTAATGCACCTGCGACCTTTCAAAGGTGTATGATTTCAATTTTTTCTGACATGGTTGAAAGATTTCTTGAAGTATTTATGGATGATTTTTCTGTGTTTGGTTCCTCTTTTGATGAATGTTTGCACCATCTTTCACTTGTTTTAATTCGTTGCAAAGAGAAAAACCTTGTGCTTAACTGGGAAAAATGTCATTTTATGGTTAAAAAAGGAATTGTTTTAGGTCATGTAATCTCATCTGATGGAATAGAAGTTGATAAAGCTAAAGTTGACCTTATTTCAAAACTTCCCCCACCTAAAACTGTGAAAGAAATTAGATCATTCTTAGGCCATGCCGGTTTTTATAGAAGATTTATAAAAGACTTTAGCAAAATTTCTCGGCCTTTATGCCATTTACTTGGAAAAGAAAATGCTTTTGTCTTTGATAATAATTGCCATGTTGCCTTTGAAAAATTAAAAAATTTGTTGACTACTGCACCCATTATTCGACCTCCTGATTGGAAAATACCTTTTGAAATAATGTGTGATGCTTCTGATTATGCTATAGGTGCTGTCTTAGGACAAAGACTTGAAAAAATACCTCATGTAATTTACTATGCTAGCAAAACTTTAAATGATGCTCAATTAAATTACTCCACAACCGAAAAAGAATTGCTTGCTGTTGTTTTTGCATTGGAGAAATTTAGATCTTATCTGTTAGGGTCTAAAATTATTGTCTATTCTGATCATGCTGCATTAAAATATCTCTTGTCGAAAAAAGATGCTAAGTCTCGTTTGATCCGTTGGATCCTGCTTTTATAAGAATTTGACTTAGAAATACGTGATAAAAAAGGATCTGAAAATGTTGTTGCTGATCATTTATCTAGACTAGTTGTTGAAACTATACATGATTCCACCCCTATCACTGAAACTTTTCCTGATGAACAATTGATGCATGTTTCTTCCTTGCCTTGGTATGCTGATATTGTTAATTATTTGGTCACTAAAGAAATACCATCTCATTGGTCTAAGCATGATAAATCTAAATTTTATTCTGAGGTGAAAAACTTTATTTGGGATGATCCTTACTTGTTTAAATACTGCCCTGATCAAATAATTAGAAGATGCATTCCAAACTGTGATCAATCTAAAATCATATCTTTCTGTCATGATCATGCATGTGGAGGACATTTTAGTGGTAAGAAAACAGCTGCTAAAGTTTTACAATGTGGTTTTTATTGGCCTACTATCTTTCATGATACATATGTTTATTGTAAAGCTTGTGAACGTTGCCAAAAGTTAGGAAGTTTAACTAAAAGAAATATGATGCCTTTAAATCCCATTCTTATTATTGACATATTTGATGTTTGGGGCATTGATTTTATGGGACCATTTCCTAACTCTTTTGGTAATCTTTATATTCTTGTTGGAGTTGATTATGTGTCTAAATGGGTTGAAGCTATTGCATGCCACACTAATGACCACAAAGTTGTGCTTCGCTTTTTAAAAGAAAATATATTTTCCCGTTTTGGTTCACCGCGTGCTATCATTAGTGATAACGGTACACACTTTTGTAATAGGCCATTTGAACATTTGATGAAACAATATGGCATTACGCATAAAGTCTCAACACCATATCACCCACAAACTAGTGGTCAAGTTGAAGTGTCTAATAGGGAAGTTAAGCACATTTTAGAAAAAACTGTGAATCCAACTAGGAAAGATTGGTCCTTAAGACTCACTGATGCATTATGGGCGTATCGTACCGCGTACAAAACACCCATTGGCATGTCACCCTACAGACTTGTGTATGGGAAGGCGTGCCACTTACCTGTTGAGTTAGAACATAGAGCCTTTTGGGCAATTAAGCAGTTAAACTTTTCTTTAGACAAAGCAGGTGAGAAACGAAAGCTTCAACTAAATGAACTAGACGAAATTAGAAATGATGCTTATGACTATTCAAAAAAGTATAAGGATCGCATGAAATTTTACCATGATAAAAATATTTTGAGAAAAGATTTTTATCCAGGTCAGAAAGTCCTTTTATACAACTCTCGTTTGCATTTATTCCCGGGCAAGTTACGCTCTAGGTGGTCCGGTCCTTACATTGTTCGTATTGTTTTTCCACATGGAGCTATTGAAATTGAAAATCCTAAAAATGGTGATATATTTAAAGTTAATGGACAAAAATTAAAACCATTTTTAGAATTAAAAACTGATGAAGTGGATGAGATACTCCTTGAGGACCCTGTTTACCATGCTCTTTGATTCCTATGTGACCGTGATAACTTGTGTTTTATTTGTATTGTTGTTTTCTGTGTGATTTAATTTTTGTTAGTACTATCTTGTTCTTTCTTCGCAATGCACAATATCGAGGTACGACCATTCTAAACTTTACACTCTTGTCAATTTTAATTTATATTTATATTTTGACACATTGAGGACAATGCTTAAATTAAGTTTGGGGGTATCGAGTTTTATTGTGTTTTATTTATGTTATTTATGTCTGTTTGAAAAAAAAAAAATTATATGTTGTTGTTTGGTTAATTTTTTGTTTTATTTGTTCATTTTCAAAAAAAATTCAAAAAACAAAATTATTTAAAAAAAAAAAAAAATTTGGTGATATTTTTCATTTTCAATGATAAAAATTCTGATTGAGTTTGAAATTAATCCTCTTAAAAATATTAATAATTTTTAAGCTTTGTTTTTAATTATAGGGTCAATTTTGCTTGTAACAAAAATTACATTTTTCATAAGCACTCTTATTTCCTATAAGTTTAAGTGAAAAATAATTTTACTGAAAACCTATTTTCTAAAAGCAAAATTGACAATTTAATTAATTACATAAGCTTAACTTTTATTCATAATAATTTCTGAGAGTTATTTTCATTGTGCAATTTTTGAGAAAATCATTTTTATATCACCAATAAAAATAATAATATGTGTATTTTAATTTTTCTTTTGCTTAAGGACTAGCAAAACTTTAAGTTTGGGGGTGTGATAACTCTACAAAATAGAGTTATTTTACCATATTTTATATGCTAATTATTGCTTAGTTCTTGAGTTTTTAATTAACTTATTAAGTTTTTATGTAATTTTTAATTTATTAGTCTTTTTGTAGTTTTCTAGATTTTTATATGTTTTTATGGTTATTATATTGTAATATGTTGTAATTTAATTATTTGAATTATTGTTGTGTGTTTAGTGGTAAAAATAAATGCATATTTATTCAACTTAAGTGTCAAAACAAATTAAGTTTAAATTAATATTTTCTTTAAATTAATGAGATGTATTTGTATGTTGAAAATATTTATTTGAAGTTAATTTATACTATTTTATAGAAATTAATTTGCATTTTTATTTAAAGGAAATCAATGATGGAAGTGGCATTTGTGAAAAGAAGGCAAAGAAATTGGCACAAGGCCATGTACTCCATTCAGCCCCATGGCCCAGGCCCGTTGGCCTTCTTCAGCCTTCAAGCCTCTCCTCCAAGCAGCCATCAGCCATCTCCACGCCAGCCGTACGCCCAAGCACAAAACCGGATCACTTGCCAGCTGCCCACCAAGTCTTCTCCTCAGCCTGCATGACCATCAACCTTCACCCTCATCAGCTCTCCACACCGTCCGTACGGGCCCAAGCAAGCTTCAATCCTTTGGGCCAGCTCAATGCCGCAAGGCCCAAACCATGCCAGCAAGCATCTCACCACCACCACCACATAGCGCCAGCCCAGATTTTGGGCCCAACTCCACCTGCGCCTGCCCAAGGCCCAATCCGAAAGACACTCTCCAACCGTGTGCCTGCCACCAGCCCCTTTATTTTTCTTGAGCCCATAAATAACTCAAGTGTACCATTTGTCCCCTTGTCTAAAAATACCACCTTTTTACCCACTTTTCTACACATTTTTCACCCAAAATCATCATCACTCCTATAATTTACCCCTATTTACCATATTATTATTAACTTAATCAATTTACTTAATTAAATTGATTATTTTAATAATCTCATTTTGGCTATAAATAAGGGTTTTGAAGACCATTTTTGGGGTGCTTAATGTTTTGGTTACCATCTTTTTCTCCCATTTTCTCTCTACCATTTTCTCTTCCATTTGGGTTTTTCAAGAGCATTTTGCAAGTATGTATGTCTTTTATTTTGTAATTTCTACTCAAGTTATGTGCTTCTAATCTTTTTCATAAGATTATTAAGATCATGATGAAGCAACTTGTAACTAGGTAATATTTATGTTGTATGTTGATTTCCATTGTAATACAACAAAGTTTATGGATTTTTCTTCTACATATATTTCTTTCATCTTAAATATCTTGTATTTTAGATTGTTAGAACATATTTACACTTTGTTCTTCATTAGTGCATAAACATAATATTCTTTGTGTAAGATGTGTCATTAAATTGTACACATCCATGCTTAGAACAAAAATATTATGTTTTGCCTTATAAATAATGTTCATTGATTTATTTGTTATTTCATTATATTGATTTACACTAAATGCTTTGAAATTATAATTTTGAAAAGTGAAGAAAAATCCTATCTTTTTATAAGAAATTTGTGCTTAAAATTATAAATCTTTTTGGAAAATGATAGTTTAAAATATTTTAACTATCACTAAAACTTGGGAATCAATATACTAATAAATATTATTAAACTTACATTTTGTGGATTCTAGTATCTTAATAATCTTTTCTTTTAACACTTATTTTCTACTCATTATTGCTTTATTTTTATTCTCTTAAATAGCTTTATTTTTCAATCTTTTATTTTATGTTCATAATATTAAAACTTATCAATCTTTGGAACTAGGTTAGAATTTATTACTTTTGATTTAAAATAGTTTCATTTTCGATTTTAGACAACTCCTTTGGGTTCGACATCCTTGCTTACGATTACTATTCTATATGGACGATTCGTGCGCTTGCGATATATAAATTTTTAAACATACCCGTTTTGGGTCCATCAACCAATCAGGCAAAGGACCACCCATTTCGTTATAGTCTAAACTTAATATCTCTAGATTATATTTGACACATTTTCTTGAATTTTGATGAGGCTCTAACCCTTCTCTAATTTTGTTATATGACAAATCTAATACCTTCAAGGAACAAGCATTATTTATTATGTACAGCAAGCCACCTTCTCCTTCAAAGCTATCATAATTATTCCATACAAGATTAAGGTAAACAAGGCTCTTAAGATCACCCAACCAGGTTGGAATTGAGGAACTAGTAGCATAGAAGAAGGTGGACGAAAGATCAAGTACTTCAAGAGAAGTCATATTTTTTAGATCATTAAGAATTGATCTTTCAAGATGATTCCAGGAAAGGTCTAGGTATCGAACACTAGCAGAGAAGGTGGAATTGATCGAACGCCAAGGAAAATTGACCATATTTAGACTACAACCAGGTAGGCTGATATGTGACAGAGAAGGAAGGTTGGTAAGTACCTGCATTAAATCTGATGCATTCGAACAATTTACCGAATTCATATCAAGGTATTGGAGAGACAAAAGATTTGAAGCCCACTGGAAAGTACGAGTATTAACATTCAAAAGACCATTAAGATCAAGAACTTGCAAGCTAGTAAGATTTGCAAATTGAAGAGAAATCAATCCACCAAAACGTGCATGAGACAGATTTAGATACTTTAGATTCTTCATTGAGCCAAAGAAGTTGGGAATCTTGCTATAACTGAAGTTGTTTCCGCTGAGATCCAAGTAGTTGAGATGTTGCAGCTCCAACAAATTAGAGCTCAACTCATTAGCTTGTAAGTCAGGCAGATGAGTATAAGGTGAATATGAATATGAATAATCTTCATTGCAGTCTACGAGTGGATATGAATAAGAAACAAGTGGATATGAATAATTTGAAAATGAGAAATTCATTGATGAGGATCTGAGATGGAGCTTGACAACATGACCCGTGGTTTCATTGCAGGTTACTCCTTTCCATTGGCAGCAATCTTGACCTTGCCAGGAGGACAACTTGTGTGAAGGATCTTGAAAGCTTTGTTTCAAGTTTAGGAGAGCTTGTCTCTCTTTTTCGATGCAGCCAAAGGTAATACCACTCATGTTTGATATGCATACACAGAGAAGAACCAGGAACAATAACATTTCTGTGCTATGATGCCTCCCCATGTTTAATCCAAAACAGGCTTTCACTTGGTCTCTGTGCTACAAAACAGTGCATAATATAGACTTGTTTGCCGAAAGCTATGACTAATAAATAAATGATAGTGTAATAGTGCCAAATTATATTAGGACTTTTCGGTAAAACAAATAAGAACAAAAACTAAAAATGTCAAAAATACATGTACATCTGTTTTGCTTTTAATATCTCTTTCTCTATAAAAAAAAATGTATTTAACAGATTGAATATACATTTAAAACTAATTAATAATATAATAATTTAAATTTTTAGTAATTATATTAATATAATTCAGTTATTATAAATATTATCATTATTATAATATTTAATACAAAACAAAATATTTAATAATTATATTAATATAAATTCATATGTTATAAATTATTATTATATAGAATACAAAATAAAACAATTAATACGATAGCATAAATATTTAGTAATTATAAAATTAATATAAATTAAATATTATTATTATAATAATATTTAACACAAAACTATTTAATAAATAAACCTTTATAATATTAATATAAATTCAAATGTATAAAATATTGTTATTATAACAATATATAATACATAATCTTAATTTTTATAAAATTTTGATAAAATAAATATTTAGTAATTAGATTAATATAAATTTAATTGTTATAAAATATAATTATTATAATAATATATAATACATAATCTTAATTTTTATTAAAAAAATTATCATTTGTATTTAAAAAGAAAACATGCTATTTTTTATTACTTAATCTAACTTATATAAATATATATTCATATTAAATAACAATAAACATTATAAATACATTATATATTGGTGTCATGCGAGTAGAAATATTTCTCTTTTATAAAGAATAAACAAGATTTTACTCCAATCATTGAAGTGTATGCTTTGAATAATATCATAAATATTTTGTACATTGTTTATGATAGTTTGTCATCTAAAAAGCTATTATATTATTAAAATTAATCAAATGTGCATTGCATGTTGCTTGCACCTAATAAAATTATACTACAAGAGAATTGAATAATTTTCATTTATTTAATATGATTATTTGAATATAATATGTGAAATTATGCATTAGGTACTTTTGTTTTTATAGAGTATACCTGTATTACCATTTATTATTAATAATATTCATTTAGTATTCTTAATATAAAAAATTAGTTAAAATAGTACCTTTCGTTTGAATTAGGTCTACAAATTTTTCAAAAAATTTATTTTGGAATTGGTTTATTTGAGTTTTAAGTATAAATCTAATAAATTATTTGATTTAATTAAGTTTTAATTATTTTTATATTTTGTAAAAATATGATTTTAATTATATTATAATTTTTTTTTTAAAAAAAGTATAAGATGGAACAATTAGAACATGCACGTGTCAAGATATTTTTTTCAAATCAATTAATTAATTATAACATAGCTATTGAAAAGTTGTTGACCAAATTTTAAACTTACGAGAATTATCTAAAAACAATGAATACCATGTCAATACATACCCATAAAATATTAATGTAAATGTAATTTTCAATTGAAAAAATGATATTCTCCCTCAACTAAAAGGCACCTATTTTATAATATAGGGTAGACTATTTTATATTTGAGTAGTGTTGGAGTTGGAGAACCCATAGTAATGCCTAATAACAATGCTTTTTATAATATAAAGACCCAAAATGTCAAAAATTCACATGCTTTCTTTCTGTTTCCAAAGAATCTCTACTTACTTTACTTGATTGAGATATAAAATATTCTTAATTTCTTATTATTTTTTACCTAATTGCAATATTATGTTTGAAGTTTAATTAACCATATGATCTTTTTATATGTAAACATTAGACAAGACACTCTAAAAGTGTAAATAACACTTTATAATCTTTGGTCGTAAAACTTCAATATGAAACATATCAAAATCAACACATACTAAACTGAAAAAAATAGGTAAACTGCGTAAAAACGTAACATGTTGAATTGCTTTGAACTATTCTAAGAAAAAAATGCAATTGCTATTTATAGATGTGAGAAGATATATATACACAATCCAAATACTGAATAAAACTATAATGAGGATCGAAAATAGAGATCGTACCTCAGCCAAGTGACCTGAAAACTCAATGTTATAGACGTTCTTTTTCTTTCTTCTATGTTCTTCTAAGTTCTCTAACACTTTTATAATAGTTGTTATGTTATAACTTTCTGAATTGAGTGACTGAACCTAGCAAAAAAAACGCACTATTTATAACCAAGCTTTTCATTGGAACTTTTGGAGCCGTTACCACTTGAAATGAAATACATTATTAATTGAAAACATGTTTTTCCAGGAAATTACATTGAGACATAATTCTTTAATAATATTTTAATGACAAAAAAATGTTTGGACCACCAGATTTTGGAAAATGAAAGGCTTTGGTTACTTCTCTCACTTGGTCCATACATTTGATATTATCCTTCATTGAGAAATAATGCTTGTTATATCAATTATTGGGAGAGAGTTATTTATTAATTTTTAATGTCCTCATTGTAGACTAGTTAGAGGAACTAATTTATTTGTCAATACGATTGATATCTTCTTTATGAATTGACACCATTTATGGTCTTTTAAAGTGACACATCATGCATAGTGTATAACTCTAAAAAAAAATGTATATTTCTAGGAAAATGAGTACTGTGATCAACTTCCTATTTCAATTTCTTAGTCAACATTTGTCTCCAAAATCACGCTGGAGTATTTTTTTTTCCAAAAAAATTTCATGACAATTTTAGACTTAATTTTTGTGTGTTGGTTTATTATAATGTTGCATTAATCACTACAACGGTGTAAGTCTGCTATTTTCTTTTCTATCCTAATTATTTGTTTTCGTTTTCTTATATGTATAAATATATATCAATGAACTAGATTTATTTATATAAGCTTGCTAAATTTGCAAAGCACTTCACCGTAATTAAGTTCACATAATTATATGAAGGGAGTTGCACTGATTTTGTTGACACTAGCCCAATACATATTATTATTATTGTTCTATGAAGTAAATGCTTGAGTTGAGATTACTATACTATCCAAAGCTTAAATGGAAATGCTTATTATTGTTGTTCTTTTGAGTCAGTGGTATAGGCATAATAATAAGTTCAATACCAAAATCAACTGGATCATATCTTGGGTGGTAAACTAGGCTCCAAATTTATTTGGGTAGAATTAATGATTTCTCATCAGTCTTCATGATAAAATTAAAAGGCATGTGAGCAAGCCAAGTGGAAGCTTCTGATTCATCTTATTATGTAATTATTATTGCATGAGAAAAATCTTTTTTTTTTCTACTATTAAGTCTCCCCAAGTTGTAATTTTAAATTATTTATTAGGTAAGAACATTTTTGGTATCCTCTGTTTTTGGCCGAGTACAGTTTTGATACTTTTTATTACTAATAATTGTAAAATCAGTCAAAAATGGGACTTGTAATTATGTCCAATTTTTGCACATATTTTGTTTTAGGCCGTGGCACGCATTTTCCAAGCCGCAGCCTGCAACGTCGTTTTCAGATTTTTAATTACTTTTTAATTCGAATTTAATTGAGACTATAAAATATTATTAGGGTTAATTTTATATTAAAGTTTTGATTATGGTTTTTAGAGAGAAAAAGACTCAGAACGGACTGAAGAGAAAATTACAACACTACAACACTATTGTTCATCAATCTAGTTTCTTTTCTTCCCTTAATCTCTTTAATCTTAATTGTGAATATGTTTGTGATTATGATTACTATTATGGAGTAAGTTCTTTTTAGGTCAAGTGTTAACTCAAAACACAAGACATGAATTCTTGATTGTTGATAATGAGTATTATTCTTTAATTTCTCTCAATATTAAATTGTTTCTATTTTTCCAATTGAATGTTATGAATTTTGTGATTTCTTGTTAGGTGGCCAACTAATTAAGGTTTTACATTATTCAATTGTCATCTTAGAATTACTACTCTCCTAATAGTTTAGGATTTTAAGTGTAAGTGATAAATTGCAATTGATAGTGATGTCAAAAGAATTGTTGATTGTTATGGAAAATAGAACCTAGGTTAAATGAATTATATGCTTCATTAATTTATTGCATAGATTAACTTGTCTCCATAGGACTTAATGCTTTATTTAAGTTAAATAGATTATATGCTTCATAGATTTATTGCTTAGCTAGAAGAGTTAATTATTGAGTATTTCACCTTGATTACTTGTAATAGGGAGACTGAGATAATTATCTGCTTCAACGTTATCTGCAGGATTTATAGTTTAATTGAAAAATTAGAATGACATTTATTATTAGTGATTGAGAATGAACGTTGAAAGTGGAGATTTTTTTTTTGGAAAGTCAATATGTATTATATTGCTCAAAACCAATTACAAATTACAACTTACAGCCAAGACCAATTAATTACAAGCTCTATATAAAGCCTCCACCCAATCTTTATCTATCCTAGTCAAAGACTTTGTATTCATGTATTGAATTCTATTACAAACATTATAAGCTATGTGTTTAGCTATAACTTTGACCATCGGAAGTTTATTATGGTCCCAAACAATACTATCTCTACTCTCCCAAATGAAATAACTTTGTTGAAAGTAGAGATTAACCTTGAACTATTTTTTAATATCAGTCTTTATTTGTTTTCTAGTTTATTTTATTTAATTTTGAGTTCAAAATCTAAATTTCTTTTTAAGTTTTAGTGTTAATTATTGAATAATAAAATGAACGATAACCCTTGTGAGTTTGACATGTACTTGTTATTATACTAAAATAATTAAAAATATTTTATAAAAAATAATTGTTAAATTTATTGCGGTACACGACACATATCAAGCTGCATGTGCCCCTTTTCTTTTTATTGCGGTACACGACACAAATTTATTGCGGTCTTCACACGCTTTACGTGTATGTTACTGTGAATTGACTAATTTTCAAAAAAGAGTTTGCATATAATTAAGTTTGTTATTAAATAGTTCATATATATATATATATAAATTTAATTGGACAGAGTAATGAATTATCAACATCATTCACAAATAAATGCTCAAATTATTATAGAGGAATAGTTCATGTCCGCTTTTTCTCTCTTCCCCGGCCGCATTCCCAAGTTGTTTGAATATTAGTAATAAAGAAATCTCTTAGAAAGATATACATCATGTTGTCACTTTATTATAAAGTCTTTGCAGAAATATTATTGTGTATTAATTGGATGTTAGAGGTAATTTATTAATACGAGATTATATGAGAATTTTAAAAATTTAATCTCTAACTTGATAGAATTGCACGGATGAGAATTTTTACTATTTATATATATATATATATATGAATACTTTTACCGTTTATATCTTATCCGGTGCATATTTTATATGTTTTTGGTTCGCAAACAGTTTTTAGCTTGATTTTTTTTATGATTGTGTTTATTATAATTATTTAGAGTATTTTGTAAAATTTGAAAAACTTTTGAATAATTTACTGTGCTGAAAACTAGGTTCAAATAGATTGTTGCACACGTGACTAATGTTTTTATGCGCGTGGAAAATAGTCTCATATTTCAGTAATGTACATAGTTTTGGAGGAATTTTTAACATCGCGAATCATTCAGGGGGCACGATCATACAATAGTCATAGTTCAGGAGATAAAAATATTATTTATTCATTAATTTATTATTATTAATTAATTTAATAATTTATTAATATTATTATATAATTATTTATATAAAATAATAATAAACACATTTTATTAATTAAGTTTTATTCTAGGGACTTTCAACTTCCACACTCCATAAATATAAAAAAATTCATGACCCTAAATGTGTGACACTTTTCAATAAGAAATTTCGTAGTCTGTAGGTGATATAGCATGCATTGTTGATCACTTTATATAAAGTACTATAATCGAAACAACACGACTATTTCATTTTGTTTAACTCTATACACTTAATTAAAGAAGGAAACAAAATATCCCTAAAGTTGAGTGTACATGCATATCAATTCAGAAATTTGATTCACTATTACAAAATTGAGCGTTCTCTGCAATTTTTTTTCCTTAATACACTGTTAATTTTGGGAGTAATGGGAACCTTGCAAAGAAAAATTTACAAAAAACTGTAGTGAAAAGTATAAAAACCGCAAAGAAAGAATACTTTTCACTACGGATTTGTTAAAACAACCGCATCGGTTTTTTTATATATAATTAATTTTGTTTTCTTTTCTTATATATAATTTGTTGGTATTAAATAAGAAAAAATAATAATACGTATTGGAATAGGTCATTTAAAAAATTTATTAATACCTGCCAGGATCATATATATATATATATATAGATATATTAAATTACACATAAAATAGATAAGAGATTACCAGCCTATCAAGTGTCATTGAATTTTTTTCGTAAAAATCAGTGATCTTCCTATCCTTAT
The DNA here is from genome assembly GCF_963169125.1 of Humulus lupulus. Lineage (NCBI taxonomy): Eukaryota > Viridiplantae > Streptophyta > Magnoliopsida > Rosales > Cannabaceae > Humulus > Humulus lupulus. The sequence goes on from NC_084798.1 coordinate 8,650,372, forward strand.
GAAATCTCACACCTTAGTCTTCCAAGTCAATACTCTAATACACAAGGACGTGTCTGGGCACGTAGGATTCAAATGTTGATTTAGACTTTCTAGATGTACTCAACGCATAAGAACTAGAGAGAATTGAGAACACATAAGAACTAAAGAGAATTGAGAAAATAAAGGCTATATAAATTTTTAGAATTTCAGGTTTAGAAATATATATTGTTTATTTTCCTAGAGAGTCTGATAGTAGAAAAGAATGACTTATTTCCCAACTTATAAAGAAAATGAACTAGTTTAATTAATTTTTATTTTATTTAAATAAAACTTATCAGTTACAACTAATTTAACAAGGTTTGAAATCTTTGTCCAAAAATTTATTTTCCCCTAACTCAAACACTACGGGAACTCTCACAAATTTTTAGAAATAGCTTTCTGGAATTATCAAGCATCTAGGTGTTTTATAGACAAGTGCTCTAATGGATAGAAAAATTGTGTCTTACAAGTGAACAATAAGCTCATATTTATAGAGTTTAGAGACACCATTTGAATTTCAAATTTCACCAACCTCATGGCTGTTACCAATGATTAATTGGATGTTTATGAAATAAAAAATAAGATTTAGGAGTTATTTGTGTTTTTTGAGCCATTAAAAAATGTTGGAAAAAACTGAAATTTGGTCAGTCAGACACTGTGGCCACGGCCACGAGCATTGCTGGTCGCGGCCATGACTCTCTATCCCCTAGGCCGCGGCCACCAGTGCTCCTGGCTGCTGCCACTGCCCAATTTCAGCACATAAAATTATGTTGTTTTTCCAAACGGTTCCAAATCATTCACAATTGATTTTGTAACCATCAAAACACATTATTGGGTCTTAAAATCATATCTCTAAAAATCATTTCACATATGGTTTTAAGAAATCCAACTCAAAATTATGTAACAACAAATCTACACAATAATGGACAATATTTAGAAGTTATAAATTTGTAACTGAATTTGTAACACCAAATATGTTACATATTTAGATATTCACATATATCTAAATATTATAAATCTCTTTTATATGTTACAATAAATGGCACTCTTTGTCATATTTATTTAATCTAAAACATTATATTATGAAATAATATAACACTTACATGTATGACCAATTAAATTTGAAACTATTAGAAAGACCTAATTTAAAGAAAATAATTAAATAGGCTTTAAATTTTATAAAATTTAGAGAGTAGTTATCAAGTCTAAAATTTCAAGAACTAAATAAATTATTTAGTTTCTCTCATCAATTTTAATGGAGAAAGCTTTTGTGATTGGTCAGTTACTCTATGATTGATCGATCTTTGACAAGAAACAGAATGGTTCAATTATGAATAAGAAAAACAAACACAAAAGATGAGTTGTACAAACGTATGTGCTTGACGTGACTTGGGAATGTGTGTTTGGTCCTACTCTGCATTATCTTTATCAGAAGACTTTATTGGGTAAGTCTTGGTCATCATTATCAGAAGACTTAGCTGGGTAAGTCTTGGTCAATAATCATTAATTACCCTTTTGCACTTGTATCGCACGTCATATATAAAAAGAATAGAGAAATTTATGTTTATATCTTTAATAATATACTCTATTTAATCATTTGACAAATTTAACAAGTATATAAAATATATGTTATTTTTAATAATTTTGATTATAGTACTCATTTTATTATACTTCTCACTCTCTCTCTCATATTAACGTGTATTCATGATTAATTTTTGTATTCTACATATAAAATTTAAGGCTTTAAATATGTTAAACGTGTAGATCTCGAAAAAATACAAAGATTAAAAAAAATAACTAAAATAGACATTTAAGCAAAAAGTTATGGCTCACCAAAATTGTAGTCAAATTTCAACGCAGAGTACCGATGTACTATCGATTTTGCATCATTTTGGCAAAAAATCAAGTTTTCATTATTGCATCGCAAGAGCATCGATTTTGCATCGAAAAAGTATCATTTTGGCAAAAGAAAAACCAAGTTTTCAAGATTGCATCAATTTTGCATCGAATTTGCAAAGTTTTGGCCAAAAAATCAATTTTTGTGGATGCATCGCAATTGCATCGAAATAGCATCGTTTTCATTATTATTTTTTTGTACAAACACGATGTTATTTCGATGCTTCTTCGAAGAGGCCCAGAGTGACAAAGAAAACAGTTCCGAAGACTGGGTGTACCACCGAGTCTCTGGCTAAAGACAAAGTGCCAGCTCCATCGGGAACAGCTACAAAAGAAACTCCCCCCAGCTCCGGTTACAACAGTCACGGTTCAACAAGCTCCTCCTCCTCTTCCTTGACACGTACCTCCCTCAAATCCTCAAGTGATCCAAGGTGAGGCTCCCACCATCCAAATCCCCGTTAAGCCACTCGACCTGGACAAGATCCCCGAGGCTTTTCGGGGTATTGTGTACGAGATGGCAAGCCACATGGTCGGCCATGCCTACAGAGCCAACGTCAAAGACTTAAGGGCTATAGAGGAGTGCACTCCTGAGGACATCCTCGAATTTGCCACGAGGATGAACCTCAGCGTGAGTCCTTCTCACTCTCCTAACTTTTTTCTTTCTCTTTAGTTTTTTTTATAAACTATTCTTGACTTGCCTTATTCTCTTGCAGTTTGTCCTGACTCAATTTCGAGGAATTGTTCGAGTTAAAGCCAGGGACGAGGAGCTCCGAGCTGCCCTAAGCGCCACTCAAGAAGGCAAACAGACTGCCAAAGTCGCCCTGGTTTCCTCCTAGGACAGCGATCGGTCTGCAAAAGCCGCCGTGTCTGCCTCCCAGGGCCAGGTCGCGGAGGTGAGCTGTCGCATGGACCTGCTTTAGGCCGAAAATGAAGAACTCAAGAAGAAGCTGAACGAGGTAAAGGCCAAGGCCAAGGAGGAAGCTGCGGAGTCATCGACTCAAATGGAGAAGATGCTTTACCATTGCTGGGCTTTCAACCAAGACGGGAACTTCTTATTTATGCAGCCTAAGCTGTGGGAACCACATCTTGCCAAGTTCAAGATTCAGTTCTCACAGGAACCCTCGGAGACCACCGAAGCCACTGAAGCTATTGAGGGAGATGGCGAGAAGGTGACTTCTCTGGAGCGAGCTGACAAACCCCGGTGATTTATGATTTTCGTTTTTATTTTCAAGCTTTTGTAATTAAGTCCCTTAGGACCAAAACAATTGTCTTCGAGCTTAGATCGAGGTTTTTCCTCCTCGAGATGACAATATATTTTTTAATATTCATCTAACTTTTGATCTATTTGCATTCCCCTTAGTCTATTATTTTCTCATGTTTATGAATCCTTAGATTCTTGTACATTTGAAATCTTAGGGGTTGACTTTAGATCGAGATAGATTTTATCGATATGTTAGTTGTATCCAAGATTTTGCTTGCTTATTTGCGTCATACCTGTTAAGAATCAGGCCTCCGGCCTGGTTATGTCCAAGATTTTTTTTAATAAGCTTAATAGCACTGTACCTGTTAGGAATCAGGCCTCGGACCTGGTTATATCCAAGGGTTTTAGAGATTTCTAAAATTTAGTTCGCATTCTGTCTTTTGAAAATTTGAGCTTTAAAAAGTTGTTGAATAATCAATTTTTCCAAACTCTAAGTGTTAATCTTTATCCGAATAAGTTGAACCTTGAACTCTCTTAAAAACTCTCCTCGGTTATGTGCCCCCCAAGCAACCAAAACGTATAAACGTTCTTGGTTGCTTTTACAAAGTGAGCTCGTGATAACAAAACGATAAAATTAGTTATTTAATAATCCAACTGTTATTAATCTGAAATTAATTTTATAAGTAAGTCTTACATAAATGGTAATTCCGAAAACATTTAAGACAACGAAACTATTGATCATACTTTTTTAAGAGTAGGGCATTCCAAATCCATGAGACTATTTCTCTACTTAGTCGGGCTAGCTTGAATGTTCCTTTGCGCAGGAACTCTATGATCTGATACAATCATTCCCAGTTCGACCCTAACACATCGTCTTCGGGATCTTTATTTGCTAAAAAGACCCTTCGAAGAACCAAATTGCCTAATCCAAGTCTCCGTCCCTTAACCTTTGAATTGAAATAACGAGTAATCGTCTGTTGATAATGGGCAAGATGTTATTTCGAAGCCTCTCATTTTTCTTCAATTAGATCGAGGGATGCACTAAATAGCTTGTGGTCATGATCTTGATCAAAGGTCTTTTGTATGTGATTTGTTACCATTGCCTCAATTGGGAGCATAGCCTTACTTCCAAAGTTTAGGGAAAAAGGGGTATGTCCCATGGAGGCTCTATGTGAGGTCCGATAGGCCCAGAGCACTTGTGGGATCTGGTCGGGCCATAATCCCTTGGCCTCATAACTTCTTTTCTTTAAGCTTGCCTTCAAAGTTTTGTTTACGGCCTCAACCTGCCCATTGTCTTGTGAGTATGCCACCGACGAGAAACTCTTGGTTATGCCATATTTTTCACAAAAGACTGTGAAGAGATCACTATCAAATTGAACTTCGATGTCTGACACGATCTTCATAGGGAGTCCAAATCGACATATGATATTCTTCACAACAAAATCCACGACTATTTTCGAGGTGATGGTTGCCAAAGGTTCAGCCTCTGCCCACTTCGTGCAATAATCGATTGTGACTGCTGCATAACGAGCTCCTCCTTTTCCCGTTGGCAGGGAACCAATTAAGTCAATTCCCCATGATGAAAATGGCCAAGGGGATGAGATCATGGTTAGCTCGACCGAAGCAGCTCGGGCAACTATGGCAAAGCGTTGGCATTTGTCACACTTTTGCACATACGAGATCGAGTACTTTGTCAAAGTGGGCCAAAAATAGCCTTGTCTCAGTACCTTTAGAGTGAGGTTTTGCCTCCCAGCATCGTCTCCGCATAAGCCTTCATGTATTTCTTGCAAAATAGTATGTGCCTCCTCGGGCAAAACACATCACAGGAGTGGCAACGAATGCCCTCGTCGATATAGGATCCCCTCAATCATAACATACCGTGGAGCTTAATATAACAGCTTTCTCGCATTCTTCCTATCATCAGGAAGCCTTCCAGTTGTGAGGTACTCCACTATGGGAGTCATCCAGATCGGTTTGATGTCAATCATTCTGACCTCCACCGTTTCTGCCGTTATACTCAAGCTATCCAAGAACTCTATCGGAACTACATTCAATGTATCTGCCTCTTTGGTGGTAGCAAGTCAAGCCAGAGCATTAGTGTTGGAATGCTGCTCGTGGGATACTTGCTCAACAGAGCTAAACTCAAACTCAGACAACTCGCCCTTTACCTTAGCCAAATAGGCCACCATCTTGATGCCTCAAGCTTGGTATTCCCCCAATATCTGATTGACCACAAGCTGAGAATCACTATAACATTGGATGACTTTTGCTTTGAGTTCTTTCGCCACCCTTAGCCCTGCCAGTAGGGCCTCATATTTTGCTTCGGCATTGGATGCTTCAAACCCGAACCTGAGGGCTGTATGGAACTGATGTCCTTCAGGTGAAATTAAAATTATCCCAGCACCCGATCCGTTTTCGTTAGACAATCCATCAACAAAGATTTTCCATAATTCCTGCACCGGCTCCCTTATCAGCTCATCTTGAAAACCTGTGCACCCAGCCACAAAATCATCAAGGGCTTGGCTCCTGATTGTCGTTCGTGGCATATATAATATCTCGAACAGGCTAAGTTCGATGGCCCATTTTAATAGACGTCCCGACGTTTCAGGCTTTTGCAAAACCTGCCTTAAAAGTTGGTCGGTTAAGATGTGAATCAAATGGGACTGGAAGTATGGCCCGAGCTTCCTTGAGGCAAAAATGAGACAAAACGCGAGCTTTTTTATCAATGGGTACTGTGATTTAGCTTTGAGATGCCTCTTACTTACATAGTATACGGGCTTCTGCGCCCGATTTTCTTCTCAAACTAACACAGCACTGACTGCATTTTTTGTCGCGACCAGGTAAAGAAATAGATTGTAACGCCCCAACTCCAGGGACCGTTACGGTGTGCCTTGTAAACAGTGCTAAACTCGCTAATCGAGTCGTTTGGCCAAAACGTGTAACTAAGTATGATTAGCGGTTTAGGGATTAAAAACTTTGGTTAAGATGTAACGTTTCACTAGAACGTTTAATATATACATTGGGATCCCGAAAATATAATTTCAGAGTTTATTACAGAAAATATTTACAACAGGCCGTTCTAAGCGGCAAAACAGGGTTCAACCCTAGTTCCACTTTAAACCTCGGCCGTGGCGGACGAGCAGCTGCATATGTACACGTCATCACCTAAGCTCTCCAACTCAAGGATGGTCCAACTTCCTCTTGCCTTTACTTGCACCACGTAGCACCCGTGAGCCGAAGCCAAGCAAGAAAACATAATATATCATGATATAATATCAACAATAACCAAAGTAACCATTCAGAACCAACGGTCCATACAGATAGGTGACAATAGCCAAAAGTCACAATAATGAGCATCGCTCCCTCTAGCCATGTGATGATAGGGTCACCAGGGCTCAACTGATAAGTGATTCTTTCATATGCTTGGTTAGGACAGGTGCAAGGTGATTAGTCACCAACATAACCTTCCTCACGACTCTAGAGTCGAAACTATGGACAACGTCCCTTAGCCATGTGACAAACAGTCACCGGGGTCATATACCTTGGCTATAGTCATCTGGTCGTAGACCAGGCAAGCGCTTATAAGTTCTTCGACCCTTTGGGTCGGTCTAGCATTAATACCCCATATGAGTCATTCAATGCCGTTCTCGATTAGATCTAATCTTTATTTGGTCTGGCGTTCACAACGCACTGCCATCTTTGACCCTTAGGTCGGTGAAACACGACCAGTGCTCAGCCTGTGGTGAACTTAACTAATAAGTTACAGCTTCACAGACGGATCTGACACTATTGTCGATTCTGACTAATAAGTCAGCGCCATACACTAGTAAGCCATGCCACCAAACATATATCACATGTCCAATATCCATAAACAAGGTATTTAGCATGCTTACTAACAAATACTAGTACATTCAGGACCATGCACAACCACAGAGGCTCAAGCTCCGAACAATATCATACCCAGTATACAAAGCATGTCCTAATCACATGTTCCTCGTGCATCATATGCAATCCATCCAGCTATCTAACATGCACCAATAACAGCCATGCATGTCACATTTAATAGTCAACCAACATGCATCAAGAATAGCCATGCATGTCATACATAATAATCAACCGACATGCATCAATAACAACCACGCATGTCATACTCATTAATCAACCAACATGCATCATAACAACCATGCATGTCTCATATACACAGGGTGCAGTTTTCTTACCTCAAATCCGAGCTAGAACCAATATAAGAACGACCCTTGAGAACGATCAACCTTTAAGCCCTTAGCGGTTACCTAATCATAACCAAATATGGAATACCATCAATAACATGATAACCAAAGGTTTTCAAACCAAAACCTAGCCTCCAAGAGATCAATCCAAACTAATCCAAGTAGTAGGGACACTCCCGAGGCCCATAGCTAAGTTCCCGGGGTCAAAACGAGCAAACGGGGTGAAAACAGGGCAAGGGCTGCGGCCCTAGCACCTTGGGCCGCGGCCCCCAGAATTTCCAGAGGCAAGCGCCGCGGCGCCCCACACAAGGGCCACGGCGCCCAGCGAAACAGAAAGGCCACGGCGCCCAAGAACAGGGCCGCGGCGCCCAACCCAGAACCATTCTCCAACGTGTTTTCAACACTTCAAAGTCCCCAAAAATACACCTAAACATTCCCCAATCATCAAAACAAAGTTCACAAGCTTCCCAATACCTCAAAACCCAAGGTTCAAACGAACCGAAAACTCAACGATTCACAAAATCAATTCAAAGCTTAGAAACTCGGAATAACTCAAAACTTAAACTTCAATTACCTTTGATTGGGTTGTTTTCTGTCAGATCCTTCGGTTAAGAAGCTTCTATTCTTTCCTAGGATCGCTATGCCTCGACCCTCGCTTGATTCCGACTCCTAGAACTCAAGATATCTTCGAAAACGCTCAAACGGTAAAACGGACCGTCGAAAGAGAGAACGAGAGGTTTCCTAACGTATGTTCTTATCTGACAAGCTACTTCAAGCTTAAGTAACCTCAAATAAAACCTAGTGCTCGGGGTCCCGAAAACACCCCCGGGGACATTATAGTCAAAACTTCCAGAATTCCATCCTGATCTCAAATACTCCCAATCCATCACCAAATAAACATTTCTATTACCCCGAATTTGACCCCGTTATGACAAAACCGATAATCCACTATATATGACCGTCTCATGTCGTATAGCTCGAATATATCTCAATAATAATAAACTCTCATTCACAAATTACAATATGCACCCAATTACAAATATGCCCTCAACAGGCCAAATTACCAAATTACCCTCATAATTAACATATGAGCCCATAAGCATGCATTCACCATCATATAATAATATAATTCACGTAAACATGCATATAATCATTAAATACTATAATAAATCTATTATGGCCCTCCCGGCCTCCTAATCAAGGTCCTAAACCTTATTAGGAAATTTGGGGCATTACATAGACATTCTCCAGATGTCGGTTTTGATAGTACGGGGGGTTCAGCTAGGTGCGTTTTCAGGTCGCAAAATGCCTGTTCGCATTCTTCAGTCCATTCAAATTTCTTATTTCCTCTTAGCAAGTTGTAGAATGGTAGACACTTGTCAGTGGATTTTGAAATGAAGGAGTTTAAAGCTGTCACCTTTCCAATTAGGCTTTATACTTCCTTACGCAACCTGGGTGAAGGCATTTCCGAAAGTGCACTTCAGGGGATTCAGCTTCATGTAAAACAGAGTCTCTTATCTCGTCTATCCTTCAATTAGGCTGGAGTTAACCGCTTAATAGGCAAAGGATTACTACCTGTTTGGGGCATGGATTTCTTCTCTGCCACTCTAGTAATACGAGGAATCAATGGCTCAAATTCAATATGATATTGAGAAACTTTTCCTGTTTGAGTGGTCTTAGATATTCTGCCAAATGATCATCATAAATGGACAGCCCAAACCTTTGCTGCAGAGCCTTAAAAAATGAATCCCAGTAAGTAATCGCACCACCCATCTCCATCCATTGAAACCATGTCGATGGACTACCCTCCAAGTGAAAGGCCACCACCGATAACCTCATCGCACAATCCACTTTGTGAAGGTCAAAAAACTTATTGATCTTGTAAACCTAATCTTCCACATTCGAGCCATCAAAGCGAGGAACCTTAACTCGGAGAGTTTTGAGAATTTAATTCAACTCATGACAATCAGGTTCCGCATCAGTTCGTCTTCCACCCGAACGGGAAGTCTCGCAAACCACACTACCGTTCCTTTGGATGTCCGATGCTGGTTGCTACGACATCTGAGTTATGTGTTCATCTGTCTTAGTAACATGTTGATCGAGTAGTGTTGAAAACTTCTCGAATTGTTTCTCCAGTTGAGCATCTGAATATTGTTTGAACCTTTGCTCCATAGATTGAAGCATTGCGGCAATTTCTTCATTCTTCATGTTGAGCACAAATCAATGAAAGCATCAGCGATGTTTGTAAAAGTACTCTTCGAGATAGTACCAATCTCCCAGAGCCTTTCAACTTCTCATTCAACATAATACCCATAAGTTCTAATACAAAAAGTACATATACTCAAACCAGAAATAACAAATTGCTCTAACAGAAAATACGATTCCCTTGACTACGTCCCTCAACGTCTCCTGAGCATAACGAACTCCTTGAGCCAGCTAGGTCTCACACGCAGGTGCCTCTTCTCCATTGTTGTGGTGTGTAGTCTCCTCTTCTCTACTGGTATCGTGAGGAAAAAATAGTTTTTTCTAAATTGGGGCTTGGGTTGAGTGGTCAATCCACTCTTGAACTTTGTTCTCGATGGCTTCTGAGTCCAACTTAATTGGGCCTGAGTCTTGTGTTGGGCCAATATTACTAACGTCAAACAACCAGTTTTTCTAGAAAGATCCCCACGAGTACTTAACTACAAACAAGGGAACCTTAGACTTTGCGAACCTCCGCTAACAAAGTCATGTTTAGGAGATGAGACTTTGTAATTAGGTCATCTAGGTTCGAATAGTGATGAAAGCATTGTTAAAGATAGCGTGACAAATGGTTTGACATGAAACATTTTCATATGGGAATTGGAGTTGGATTTTTTATAGTTTGTGGCAACATTTTGCTCATAACATCTTGGAGAATTTCCTATTTCAAGTTCTTAAATAGTATGGGAGATTGGCTTTATGTGACAACTTCGATAAAAAATGACCAAAATTGAAGAGAATATTTTCAAGTTAATTATAGAAGGTAATTAGCTTTGATAAGGTCATTTTTATATTAATATTTGATAAGTTTTTTCATGCTTATATGGTGTTATAATAACATTTTTTAGTAGTTTTAACTTAGTTTCGTGGCACTACAACATATTTTCTACATTGCATTTTATGATGATAAATTTGGCATTTTGATGGCAAGTGTAGTTTATAAATCATAGGTTGAAAAAAGACTCGCTGGGATGAGGTTAAAATGAAGTTTTAGGAGCATTCCAGGCTTTCGAGATTGAAATATTGAAGTGGCAGCAACGTACAAGCTATCTAAGGTCAAGAATTGAAGAAATTAAAGATAGGCCGCGACTCATAAAATTCAGGCCGCGACACTTTAATTGGAATTGACATTTCAGATTTTTCTGTTCCAAACAGGCCGCTGCTCAAATTTTTCAAGCCGCTACCTAGTGCGTTGGGCCAATGCCCAGTTTTTTCAGGCCACTGCCTGTATCACCAATTTCTGCACATATTTTGTTTTAGGCCGTGGCACGCGCAACCTGTGACATCGTTTTCAGATTTTTAATTACTTTTTAATTAGAATTTAATTGAGACTATAAAAGATTATTAGGGTTAATTTTATATTAAAGTTTTGATTACGGTTTTTAGAGAGAGAAAGACTGAGAAAGGGCTGGAGAGAAAACTACAACACTACAACACTATTGTTCATCAGTCTAGTTTCTTTTCTTCCCTTAATCTCTTTAATCTTAATTGTAAATATGTTTGTGATTATGATTACTACTATGGAGTAAGTTCTTTTTAGGTCAAGGGTTAATTCAAAACCCAAGACATGAATTCTTGATAGTTGATAATGAGTATTATTCTTTAATTTCTCTCAATATTAAATTGTTTCTATTTTTCCAATTGAGTGTTATGAATTTTGTGATTTCTTGTTAGGTGGCCAACTAATTAAGGTTTTACATGATTCAATTGTCATCTTAGAATTACTACTCACCTAATAGTTTAGGATTCTAAGTGTAAGTGATAAATTGCAATTGATAGTGATGTCAAAAGAATTGTTGATTGTGATGGAAAATAGAACCTAGGTTAAATGAATTATATGCTTCATTAATTTATTGCCTAGATTAACTTGTCTCCATAGGACTTAATGCTTTATCTAAGTTAAATAGATTGTATGCTTCATAGATTTATTGCTTAGCTAAAAGAGTTAATTATTGAGCACTTCACATTGATTACTTGTAATAGGAAGACTGGGATAATTGTCTGCTTCAGCATTATCTGCAGAGTTAATAGTTTAATTGAGAAATTGGAATGATATTTATTATTAGTGATTGGGAATGATTGTTGAGGGTGGAGATTAACCTTTAACTGTTTCTTAATATCGTAATATCAATCTTTATGTGCTTTCTAGTTTATTTTATTTAATTTTGAGTTCAAAATCTAAATCCCCTTTTAATTTTTAGTGTTAATTATTGAATAATAAAGTGAACGATAGTCCTAGTGGGTTCGACATGTGCTTGCTATTATACTAAAATAATTGGAAGTATTGAAAGAAAAATAATTGTTAAATTTGTTGTGATATACGACACGCATCAAATTCTTGGCGCCGTTGCCGAGGACTATTGTTATTCTCTTTATTATTCAAATTTATTTGTTTGCAACTAATTAGTTTTTACTGTGGAATTGTTAGGTGTATATGTTTGGTGAGGACGATACACAAGATCGACTACAAAAGATTAAAGATTATCTTGCGGCATTGTCCGCGTCACACTTCTCCAGAACTATCACTGATAATCCACTCTTTCAGCGTCATTATCAACGTGCAAAGTCTGTTAAAGAGCCATTATCATCTGACAATGAATCTGATTCTGATGATTCAGTTCGATCCTATAGAACAATGGCCCAGCAAAGGACGTTGAAAGAGTTGGCAACGCCAATTCTTGACCAACAACTGCTTTGCATCCAGTATCCACCTTTGGAATGTTAACTTAAGTTGAAGTCGGGCCTCATCCACTTATTGCCTTCTTTCCACAGGATGCCCGGTGAGGACCCGAATAAACATTTGAAGGAGTTTCATATTGTTTGTTCTAATAAAATCTGCTGTTGTGACTGAAGAACAAATTAAGCTGCGAGCTTTTCCTTTCTCCCTGAAGGATGCAGCTAAAGAGTGGTTGTACTATCTTCCACCTAGTACTGTTGAAACATGGAATGATATGAAGACTATGTTCCTGGAATGATATTTTCCAGCCTCTAAAGTTGGAAGCATAAGGAAAGAGATCTGTGGTATAAGACAATATACAGGGGAGTCTTTGTATGAATATTGGGAGAGATTTAAGCGGTTGTGTGCTAGTTGCCCTCATCATCAGATAAGTGAACAACTCATCATCCAGTACTTTTTTGAAGGATTACAATCACTGGATAGGAGTATGATTGATGCAGCCAATGGGGGTGCACTAGTTGATAAGATTCCTGCTGTTGCTAGGAGCTTGATTTCTAATATGGCTGCTAACTCACAACAGTTTGGCATTCGCCAAGATCCGTCCCCAGCACCCAAACCAGCTAATGAAGTGAGCACCTCTAATGCTAATCAGCTTGGTCAACAATTGGCTAAATTAACTGCAGTGGTACAACAACTTGCTTTAGGCCAACAGGTGCGGCCATGTGGAATATGTCAGGTTGTGGGGCATGCTACTGATACTTGCCCTACTCTATTTGAGGAAGAGACTGAGGGTGTTAATGCTATAGGAAATTTTCCAGGTCAATTACACCAGATGTACTATGAACCATTTTCACAAACTTATAATCATGGCTGGCGTGATCATCCAAATCTTCGTTATGGGAATCAACAACAAGTTGTTCCATAGTCTACACCTGCGAGACCACCTGGTTTCACTTTTCAACAGCAGTCTCAACAGAATTTTATACCTAGACCATCACAACCACCGCAAGTTGCGCCACCACCAAGTGTCAAACCCTACACTGAAGATTTAATCAATGCAATTGCTACCAATATGCTTCATTTTCATAAAACTACCCAAGCATCCATCAAAAGTTTGGAGAATCAGGTGGGACAATTAGCAACATCATATAATAGGTTGGAAGCTCATCTTTCTAATAAATTGCCTTCACAACCTGAGAGGAATCCCAAGGAGAATGTAAGTGCGCTAACACTACAAAGTGGTAGACAATATGAACCATCCACACAACCTTCATTGCCAGCTCCAATGCAAAAGGAAGTAATAGACAACTCCATCCATGATGAACCATCAATGCAGAAAAAGTCACATAAATTGACTATGCCAACCTATGTTCCTCGTCCGCCTTTTCCAAGCAGATTAAAAAAGTTTAAGAAAGAGGAAGCTGGCAAGGAAATTCTTGGGAGTTTTCGCAAAGTTAAGGTAAACATTCCATTACTTGATGCTATTAAACAAGTGTCACGTTATGCTAAATTTTTGAAGGAGTTGTGCATGAATAAGAAGAAATTGAAGGGTGGTGAAAATATAAGTGTGGGGGAGAACGTCTCTCCTGTTCTCCAAAAGAAGCTACCACCAAAATACAAGGATCCTGGAACTTTTACAATTCCTTATATGATTGGGAATAAAAGGATTGAGTAGTGTATGATAGATTTGGGAGCATCAATTAATGTCATGTCATATTCATCATATGCTTCTTTAAATCTTGGACCACTAAAGAAGACAGGAGTTATTGTTCAACTGGCCGATCACACTAATGCTTATCCTTTAGGAATAGTTGTAGATGTGCTGGTAAAGGTTGATGGACTTGTCTTTCCAGCAGATTTCTATATACTTGAAATGGGGGATGCATTAATACCCAATCCGACACCAGTTTTATTTGGGAGGCCATTCTTGATGACAACAAATACAAAGCTGGATGTTAGAGCAATAACGCTGATAATGGAATTTGATGGTGAAGTTATCAAATTCAATGAGTCTGATTCTCCTGGTAAGATCAAAGGGAAAGAGACTTCATTGGAATACCCAACATAAAAATCTTGAGAGCAGCATTCAGTCGAGCTAACGACATAAACAAAGCGTACTTGAGGGAGTTTTCTTTTCCTTATCTTTCGTTTTATTTTTCATTGAGGACAATGTATTATTTAAGTGTGGGGGAAGGGAATAATTTCATTTTGTTTGTTGTTGGGTTTATTTTTTCTGTTTTCATTTTTTAGTCTATTTTTTTAATTTGTTTGTGTGTTTTCTTTAGTCGGTCTTGTTGAAAGCATTGGTCGATGATGAAACTTTGAATTGTGCTTATAGTGATGTTAGACAATGAGGAATTTTGTATGACTTGTGTACTTGACTCCTATGTGAATTGTTATTTTGATTTATGTTACTTTTCACTCTATGCACGATTGAATTCACCACTTAAATGTATTGGAAAAAAGATTTATGCTTGTTGAAAAAAAAAATTATTTGAATTCCCAACCACTCTAGAAATCATTGATCAATTGTGTGAGGTGAAATCATAAGTACACGTGATTAGGAAGATGATTAAGGCAGTTATTTGGATCGTTTGAGCCGTTCAAGCCAACCTATTATATGATAATCCCTAGTTTCCCATGATTGAGCCATGACGACTGTTTCTTTTCTTCTATGAACCGAAATTTTTGACCCTATACCTCTTTGAAAAAAAATATTTCTTTTTGTAACCCATTGCACCATGGTCATGTATATGATTTTTGGTTTTGTGGGATGATTTGGAAAAAAAAAATGGAAATACTTGTGGGTTATTTGTTTGGTTGTAATTTGTGTATGATCTATATTTCTCTACTTGAAATATTATTAAAAAAACAAAAGAAAAAAATTGATGATGATTTGCAATGAAAAAAAATGCATACATGCAAATTTTGCAAAAGTATAAGTGTGGGGGAAATAGTGAGATCATTATGGAAAGAAAAGTAAGAAAAAAATAGGTATTTCTTGAATTGTCTGGGAAAATTTGGGGAAAGTTCAAATAACTTTTTTTTTTTACTTTTTCTTTTACAACATTGATTAAAACTATTTTAGAATGAACATTTAAAATAAATACTACAACAAAGAAAAAAAATTTAATTGAAGAGGTAGAGGAAAAACTTAAATAAATAAATAAAAATTTAATTTAAGAGGAGAAGGACAAAGAGGAAAAAATATTGTTTTAGGATTTATTTTTTAATTTATATATTAATTTTATATTGTAAAAGAAAAGAAAAAGTAATAAAAAAGTTATTTGCTATTAATTTGATTTTGAATTTTATTTAATTAATTTGAAACTTTTAGTATTGTTTATTTTCTTAATCTTTTAAAATGATTTTGTTTTCTAATTTTTAAGGATTTAATTATCATTTTTAAAAAGAAAAAAATTAAATTAGTCTTAATAAAAAGGGCACAATTTGGTAGTGGTCAAAGTTTAGGGGGCAAAATTTCTAATTATTCTACACATGGCACTCCCACATCAAGAGACAAAATGCTACATCATCAATCTGTTAGCCACCTAGGACGAAATCTAATAGAAATCTCATATTTCAGTAACGTGCATAGTTTGAGGGGAATTTTTAACATCGCGAATCATTCGGAGGGCACGATCATACAATGGTCATAGTTCGGAGGGTAAAAATGCTATTTATTCATTAATTTATTAATATTATTATATAATTATTTACATAAAATAATAATAAACACATTTTATTAATTAAGTTTAGAAAAAAAAATTATTCTAGGGACTTTCACCTTCCACACTCCATAAATATAAAAAAATTCATGACCCTAAATGTGCGACATGAAAAGTCTTCTAAAACTATTCAATAAGAAATTTCATAGTCTATAGGTGATATAGCATGCACTGTTGATCACTTTATATAAAATACTATAAACGAAACAACACGACTATTTCATTTCATTTAAAATATCCCTAAAGTTGAGTGTACATGCATATCAATTCATAAATTTGATTCACTACTACAAAACTGAGCGTTCTCTGCGATTTTTTTTTCTTAATACACTTTGTTTTTTGGAGTGATGGGAACCGCGGTGTAATCAATTGCAGAGAAAAATTTACAAAAAAACTGGAGTGAAAAGTATAAAAACCGCATAGAAAGAATACTTTTCACTACGGTTTTGTTAAAAAAACCACAGTGATTTTTTTCTATATAATTATTTTTGTTTTCTTTTCATATATATATATATTTGTAGCTATTAAGTAAAAAAAATAAGAATACGCATTGGAATAGGTCATTTAAAAAGTTTATTAATACCTGTCATCAGGATCATACATATATAGATATATTAAATTACACATAAAATAGATAAGAGATTACGAGCCTATCAAATGTCCTTGAATTTTTTTCGTAAAAATCAATGATCTTCCTATCCTTATGAAAGATCACACCTTAGTCTTCCAAGTTAATCCTCTAATACACAAGGACGTGTGTGAGCACGTAGGATTCAAATGTTGATTTAGACTTTCTAGATGTACTCAACACATGAGAACTAGAGAGAATTGAAAAAATAGAGGTTATATAAGTAGGTAAAGGCTTATTAGAGGATTGGTTAAGGCATCTGCAATGAGTAGGTAAAGGCTTGGTCAAGGCATCTGCAATCTGTTGAATGGAAGGTGTGTAACGAATAATGAGACGTTTGGCAGCAACTTTTTCACGGACAAAATGAAAGTCCAATTCAACATGCTTAGTTCTAGAGTGCAAAACAGGATTGGAACTCAGATAAGTAGCACCAATATTGTTGCAGAGTAGTACAGAAGGCGAAGACAATGGGTACTGCAAGTCAGAAAAGAGAGCCTGCAACCACAATAGTTCAGCAGTGCCATTGGCAAGACTTCGATATTCTGATTCTGTGCTGGACCTAGAGACAGCCCGTTGCTTACTAGAAGACCAGGAAACCAAATTCAGTCCATGAAAAATACAAAAGGCACTTGTGATGCGCTTATCATCCGGGCAGGAGGCCCAATCAGCATCTGTATAACATAGCACACTAGAATCTGCCGAGGATTGATAGTGAAGGCCATAATCAATAGTGCCCGACAAATAACGTAGGATTCGCTTGACTGCAAGCCAGTGGACATCAGTGGGCGAATGCATAAATTGGCAGGCCTTATTGACCGAGAAGGCAATATCAGGATGCGTCAAAGTGCAGTACTGCAAGGCACCAACAATGGACCGATATTGAGAGCCATCAACAAGAGGCACACCTGAAGAAATGGATAAACTCTGAGAGGAAGACATAGGAGTGGCCACCTGTTTAGAATCCAACATTTGAGCACGGGCAAGAAGGTCCATGATGTACTTGGACTGACTAAGATGAAGACCAGTAAGAGTGCGCTGAACCTCAACACCCAAGAAATAGTGCAGATCACCAAGATCTTTAATAGCAAACTCACGACCCAAAGTGGTAAGCAAGGCTGAGATATGAGAGGCATTTGGGCCAGCAACGATAATATCATCAACATAAATAAGTACAACTATATAACAGCCAGGTTTGGAAAGAACAAACATAGAAGAGTCAGAGTGAGAACTAAGAAAACCTTTGGCCAACAAAGAAGAACTCAGTTTAGTATACCAGGCATGAGGTGACTGCTTCAATCCATAGATAGATTTGTCCAATTTACAAACAAAATCAGGGTGTGTAGAGTCAATGAAACCCGGTGGCTGAGACATAAAAACAGCTTCGGTCAACTCACCATGAAGAAAGGCATTTTGCACATCTAATTGGCGAAGACACCAACTATGTTGTACAGCCAAAGAAAGAATGATGCAGATTGTAGTAGGCTTTACAACCGGGCTAAAGGTTTCAAAATAATCGAGGCCCTCCGTTTGACTATATCCCTTGGCAACCAAACGAGCCTTGTATCGATCAACCTCACCATTTGGCTTAAGTTTCAACTTATATACCCACTTGCAACCAATAACATGAGAGGCTTCACTGGTAGGAACCAAATGCCAAGTCTGATTTTTATGTAAAGCAGCAATTTCCGCTCTCATAGCATGTAACCACACCTCAGATTTAGCAGCCTCACGATAGGAAGTGGGTTCAAGAGGAGAGGCAGCATATACACTCAGTATCAAGCGAGGTTTATGAATGCCAACTTTAGCTCTTGTCACCATAGGATGCAAATTGGAGGGGAAGGGAGCTGGAGGTGGCGGAGCAGCCAAGGACTCACTTGGCGGAGTCGAAATAGGGAGACAAGAAGGGGTGGGAGGGATGGAAGGAGATGAGGAAGAAGAGGCAGGAAGAGATGAAGTGGTAGAAGGAGGGGACGAAGAAACAGAAGGAAAAGGAGCAAGAGGAAGAGGGATAGGGGGCACGAATGAAGGTATAGAAAAGGAGGGAATAGAGGAAGATGAAGGAGAAGAAGGGAAAGCGGACCGAAAAGGGAAAGAGTACTCATTGAAAATCACATGACGGGAAACATAGACACGACCAATATCACGATGGAGGCACAAATAGCCTTTGTGCTGAGAACTATAGCCGATGAAGACACATTCCAAGCTACGAAATTGAAGCTTGTTTTGATTATAGGGGAGTAAGAAGGGAAAGGAAGCACACCCAAAAACATGCAGCTGGGAATATGAAGGATGCTTACCATACAAGGTAAAATAAGGGGAAGAAAAGGACAACACAGAATTGGGCAGTCTATTTATCAGATAAACAGCAGTGTGAAAAGCATAGTTCCAAAAAGTAAGAGGGAGAGAAGAGTGAGCAATCATGGCAAGCCCGAGTTCAACAACATGGCCATGTTTACGCTCGACACGTCCATTCTGAGCGGAAGTGTAACGCCCCAACTCCTGGGACCGTTACGGTGTGCCTTGTAAACAGTGCTAAACTCGCTAATCGAGTCATTTGGCCAAAAACGTGTATCTAAGTATGTTTAGCGGTTTAGGGATTAAGCATTTTGGTTAAGATGTAACGTTTCACTAGAACGTTTAGTATATACATTGGGATCCCGAAAATATAATTTCAAAGTCTATTACAGAAAATATTTACAACAGGCCGTTCTAAGCGGCAAAACATGGTTCAACCCTAGTTCCACTTTAAACCTCGGTCGTGGTGGAAGAACAGCTGCATATGTACACATCATCACCTAAGCTCTTCAACTCAGAGATGGTCCAACTTCCTCTTGCCTTTACCTGCACCACGTAGCACCCGTGAGCCGAATACCAGCAAGAAAACACAATAAAACATGATATAATATCAACAATAACCATAATAGCCATCCAGGATTTTCAGTCCAAAATAGATAGGTGACTGTAGAAAAAGTCACAAAAGTGGATACAGCTCCTTCTTGCCATGTGACGATAGGGCCACTAGGGCTTAACTGATATGAGAACCTTTCATAAGTTGGAACAGGATAGGTGTATGGTGAATGGTCACCAACATAACCTTCCTCCCGACTCTAGAGTCGTGCTATGGACAGCGTCCCCTAGCCATGTGACGATAGGGTCACCAGGGCCATGATCATCTGGTCTTAGACCAGGCAAGCGCTTATAAGTTCTTCGACCTTAGGGTCGGTCCCTGACTAGTCAGTGCCATTCACAAGTAAGTCATGCCACCAATCATATAACACATGTTCATTGCTCATAAAAAAAGGTGTTCAGCATGCTTACTTAACAGATACTAGTACAATTAGGACCACGCACAACCACAGAGGCTCAAGCTCTGAATGATATTATACACAGTATACAAAGCATGTCCTAATCACAGGTTTCTCATGCATCATATGCAATATATCCAACAATCCAACATGCACCAATAACATCCATGCATGTCACGCTTAATAGTCAACCAACATGCATCAAGAATAGCCATGCATGTCATACCCAATAATCAACCAACATGCATCAATAATAGCCATGCATGTCATACTCAATAATCAACCAACATGCATCAAGAATATCCATGCATGTCATACTTAATAATCAACCGACATGCATCAAGAATAACCATGCATGTCATACATATACACAGGGTGCAGTTTTCTTACCTCAGATTCGAGCTAGAATGATTTAAAGAACGATCCTTGAGAGCGATCAACTTTTAGTCCTTTAGCGGTCACCTAGTCATAACCAAATATAAGGTATCATCAATAAAAATGATCAACATAAGTTCCCGAACCAATATCTAGCCTCCGAGACATCAATCCGCACTTAACCAAGTAGTAAGATCAACCCCGAGGCCTATGGTAAGCATCCCTAAGCTAAAAACACAATTTTAGCCAAAAATGCCCTGATGGGCCGCGGCTCACCACAGCCATGCCGCGGCTGTAATGCCCCGGATTCCCTAATGTGGTTTAACGGCTGGATTAGTAGGCCAGGAGGGCCATAATTGCTTAATTATGCTGTTAAACGTGTTTATGTACATTTATGAGAATTATATTATAATATAATGTTAATTGTATGCATGTCAGTGATATATGTTGAGACCACATTATGATGTGGGTTTGTTCGAGCTGTTCGACATGAGACGATCGTAGGTTATTGATTAGTGGTTTAATCACAGCGGGTTTAAGTGTCGGGACTTGGTTTAAGTCTCGGGTGATTTTGATGATTAGAGCGTTACCGGGAGATAAAGGGTAGCGGGATGTGAATTATTGGTGTTTGAGATTATTGAGAATAACGGGAATTGGAGAGCGTTAATTATGATTAACGAGTTAGGAAGAAAGTACCAAAAATGCCCTTGGGAGTCTTTGGAAACCATTAATTGACCTAGGGGTAAAATGGTCATTTCACCCCTAGGATAGATATAACCTTATTTAGCTGAAAAGGTGATGGAAAAACAGAGTGTCTTTGAGAGTTCTCCCGTACCTTCTTTTTCTCTCTGTTCTTTGTGGTTTCTGAACCAATTTTGAGGATTCAAGCTTAGGAAGCAAGCCTTGGGAGTTTAGGAGTGTGTTCCATCATTGAAGAGCTTCATAAGCCAAGCTTTGGGTAAGTTTCTAACCATAGTTTCTCTGGTTTGCTCTGTTTTAGTTTTGTTTTGCAGCTGAAATGTTTAGGGTGAATTCATGGGTTTTGTTGGGAGTTTTGGCTAGGGTTCCCATGCTTGTGATGTTTGGGATGTGTTGGGATGGTTTTTGGGTTCATTTGGCATCAAGAATAGGCTTTGGAAGCTTGGGAATCGAGTTAGAATCGAAGGAGATGAAGAAGGTCGGTTCAGGGGTGTTCTGGGCTGGAGGTAGCGCTACAGCGCCCACCCTAGGGCGCTATAGCGCTCCTCAGGAGGGTTTCTGGCACTTGGGCGGTTCTGTGTATAGCGCTGTAGCGCTAGGGGTTGAGCGCTGTAGCGCTACCCTGTTCCTTCCAAACCCCGTTTTGAGTGTTTTTAAGGGTTTTTGACTTGGGGTTTCAATCCTTAAGGCCCGGGATCGATTCTACTCACCGTGTAGGCATGTTTCGAGGTCCCGAGGGTGGTGCTTAGGTTAAGACCCTATTATTGTGGATTCTCATTAATGGAGGTTATAATTGGTTGTGATTAGGTAACCGCTAAGGAACTAAAAGACCGATCGTTCTCAGGGGTCGTCTTTATCATACTTCTCGCTCCAACTTGAGGTAAGAAAACAGTGTATGAATACAGTTGCACCCTGTACAGGTATATGACATGCATGGTTGATATTGAAGCATGTTGGTTGATATACGTGAACGTGGATTGCATATTAAATGCTAATGAATGATGATCACCTGTTTAAGACACTGACTAGTCAGGGACCGACTCTAAAGTCGATGATCACGCATTGAATGGCTCTATGGCATTAATGCGGGACCGGCCCTAAGGTCGATGAACTTATAAGCGCTTGCCTGGTCTACGACCAGATGACTATAGCCAAGGTATATGACCCCGGTGACCGTTAGTCACGTGGCTAAGGGACGTTGTCCATAGTTTCGACTCTAGAGTCGTGAGGAAGGTTATGTTGGTGACCAATCACCATGCACCTGTCCTGAACAAACTTATAAATGAAACACTTACTGATTAAGCCCTGGTGACCCTATCGTCACATGGCTAGAGGGAGCGATTCTCATTACTGTGACTTTTGGCTATTGTCACCTATTTGTTGGACTGATAGTCCTGGATGATTATTATGATTGTTGTAGATATTATACCATATCTTATTGTGTTTTCTTGCTGGGCCTTGGCTCATGGGTGCTATGTGGTGCAGGTAAAGGAAAGGAAAAGCTTGGCCAGCCTTGAGTGGAGAGCTTGGGCGATGTAATGTACATACAGGGCCGCTTGACTGCCACGGTCAAGGAGTTCTCAGAGGGACTAGGGGTTTACCCTATTTTTGCCGCTTAGGCCGGCTGGGATTGTATATATGAAACTGTAGCGACTCTTTTGTAATACGAACTACTTGTAAACATTTTAAAAGGCTCATGAGCAGTTTATTTACTTAATGAAAAGTACCCTTTCCTTTTACTGGTTTTCCACCTTAACCTGATAATAACACTTAGATCACGTTTTTGGCCAAAGGACTCGGGTAGCGAGTCAAATTTCCGGTTCACCGTTCTCCGTAACTGTTCTGGGGTAGCCAGGGCGTTACAGCAGCTCATCTCCCTGACAGAGGCATATTTGCCTCAGAAGCCACCTTAGGCCGCGGCACACCAAAGCCAGGTCGCGGCTCATTACCCAGATCAGCCAAAAATCAGCAACGCACCAGCTCGACCTCCCCTGCATATTCCCTTAGAACCAAGCCTTCAAACTAGTTCCAAACCTTCTCCAAATACTCAATTCAACCTCTAAACAACATCTATATCAAACCCTCATCAAAACCCAAACCAAACATCAACCTAACTCCCATTAATTCCAATTATCCACCAAGAATTCACAAGCTGAAATCCTAAACTAAAACAGAGTATAAACCAGAAACTTATGGCTGAACTTACCTCAAATCCGAGTTTGAACCTCCTTCAATGACTGAGCCAAGTTCCTAAGCTTCCACCTCTGATTTCCCAGCTTAACTCCTCAATTTGGACTCTCAAAATCCAAAGGAAAAGTGAAGGGAAAAACTTGTACGGGAGAGAAAGAATAAGAGATGAGGATGGCTCTGTTTTTATTCTGTTTCCACAGCCTTCTAAAACTCCCTTAGGCTGATATAAATCCTTAAGGTCAAAAGACCATAATGTCCTTAAGCCAAATAAATCCCTCTAAAGGCTTCCGAGGGTAAAACCGTCCTTTCCCGCCTATCTCGTTAATTATAATTAACGCTCTCCAATTCCCGCTATTCTCAATATTCCCAAATACCAATAAATCATATCTCATTACCCTTTAATTCCCGGTAATGCTCTAATCATTAAATTCACCCCGAGACTCACCCCAAGCCCCGAACTTAAACCCGTTATGACTAGACCGAACACTTACATCTCATGATCGTCTCATGTCGAATAGCTCGAACCAATCCACCTTATAATGTGGCTATATTAATTAATCACAACCATGCACCCAAAATACACAATTACGCCCACAGTGGCCAAATTACCAAAGTACCCTTATAATTAACATATGACCCATATGCATGCATTCACCATCATACAATAATATAATTCACGTAAACATGCATATAATCATTAAATACTATAATAAATCAATTATGGCCCTCCCGGCCTCCTAATCAAGATCCTAAACCTTATTAGGAAATTTGGGGCATTACAGGAAGTATGTGGACAAGAGAGACGATGGATAATCCCCAAACTCTGTAAAACTGTGCTTAAAGAGCAAAATTCCCCACCCCAGTCGGATTGGACCATTTTAATCTTACGAGAAAACTGTGTATCAACCATCTTATGGAAATGTAAAAAACTATTCTAAGCATCATCTTTTGAACGCAAAGCATAATACCAGGTAAAACGAGTATGATCATCAACAATTAGCAAAAAATAATTAAACCCATCAATAGAGGTAACAAGGGAGGAACCCCATAAATCCATGTGTATTAAATCAAAAGAGCAGTAGCTCGTGAGTTTGAAAAATGAAATGGTAATCGATGACTCTTGGCCATTTGACATGAAGAACAAATGGAGCAGAGCTCAGCTTTGGTTTTGTAAGGTTACATATATCTAAAACTTTGTTAATAATAGTAAAAGAGGGATGGCCCAAACGTTGATGCCAAATAGAAGAGTCGGATGTGCGTGTAAGAAAGAGCTGTGGAGACGAGGCATGAGCAGAAGAGACTGGAAGGACGGGCTGGGTAGACACACGATATAGACCACGGTCAAGTAGACCCTGAAGGAGAACTTTCTTAGTGACCCGATCCTTCACAAGGAAACAATCAGGATAAAATTCAATGTAAGCAGAATTGTCACGACGCAGTTTAGTAACACTTATGAGACTATGAGAAAGAGAAGGAGCACGAAGAACATTAGATAGAACAACAAAAGAACCAGCAGAAAGTAAGCGTGTATGACCAATATGAGAAATAGGCAATTGCTTACCATCACCAACAGTCACTTGCTCAGAGCCAAGATAAGGAGAAGCAAGATCCATCATGTTGAAATCTGGTGTGAAATGGTGAGTCACACCAGAGTCCATATACCAAGAAGCATCCAAAGACGCGTTAGCAGGAGGAGTAGAGGAAGCAGCTATATAGTTGGTAGGCAGAGAATAAGATTCAGAAGATGGAAGATATGTGTTTAGATTGGTGGGAGAAGGGAAAGGATGATAAGAGAAATTGGCTCTATGATAACAGATAAGTGCAGTATGGCCCATTTTACCACAAATTTGGCATTGGGAACGAGAGGGAGTAGAGGAGGAGAAGGGGCGCCAAGGATCCACGGGTCCAGGTGGCTTACCCAGAACACTAGAAGAACGAGAAGGAGGAGAGGGCTTAGGGACAAGAAAGGAGTTTTGGGGATAGGATTTGGGTGAAGAAAAAGGGTTGGGAGGAGATGATTTATGTGGATAGAAGGGACGCTTGGGTCGATTGGCGTGGGCCAAATTTGCTTGAGTGAGATCCAAAGTGTCAACAGCATTCTGGGACTGAATCATAGCATCAAAACTTATGAGCAGACTGTGTATAGTAGAACCAGATGGTTGATTTGTTCGCATCTTCAGCGATGTAACAAAGGGATTGTAGTCTCGGCCAAGCCCACCGAGAAGGGCAATTATGTGGTCATTACGAGAAACGGGTTCACCAATAGCAGCAAGATTATTGCAAATAGTCTTTAATTTCTGAATGTACATAATGATGGTGAGGTTGTTCTTCTTTAAACTCTGCAGGGTCGTTCGAAGTTCACTAAAGTGAGACATAGTGACAGCCTCAAAGTATTCAGCCAGAGCAGTCCAAATTTCAACTGCAGTAGTATAAGATACAATCTGGGCAAGCATATTATCTGATAAGGAAGCATAGATCCAGGACATAAGGAGGCGATTATACCGTTGCCACAAGGTGTAGGCGGGATTCACCGAGTGGTTCATGGGTGGGTCAAGAAACTTCTCTGGAGCAACTACGGTACAGTCGAGATACTCATCCAATCCTTGCGCAATTACCACATTCAAGAGTTGATTCTTCCAGATCATGTAATTGTCAAAATCCAATTTCACTGCAAGAGAGTGATTGAGATAGGGGAAGGTAAACTGAGAAGTTGTAGAACCAGCTGGGGAAGACAAAGAAGGTGGAGCAATAACAGTAGGAATGGAAGACCCAGTGCCAGAATTGGGTGTCTGTTCATTTGCCATTGAAGGATCGACTGAAGCTTTGATACAAAGTTGAGAAATATGATTGGAAGAAAATATTTGAGAGAATTCTATTTCTGTATATTATTGCTCAAGAAAACATCAATGAAACAGTGTACACATATATACAAGAGAACGGGTCTGTACAACTACTAGCCTATACACGTGTAAGCTCAATGCAGAGGCACTAGAAATAAAGGACTAAAATAAATATACACTAATAAACACAGTAATAGTTAATTAGTCTTAACACGATTTTGCATCATTTTAGCAAAAAATCAAGTTTTCATTATTGCATCATAAGAGCATCGATTTTGCATCGAAAAAGCATCATTTTGGCAAAAGAAAAACCAAGTTTTCAAGATTGCATCAGATTTGCACAGTTTTGGCCAAAAAATCAATTTTTGTGGATGCATCGCAATTGCATCGAAATAGCATCGTTTTCATTATTATTTTTTTGTACAAACACGTTGTTATTTCGATGCTTCTTCAAAGAGGCCCAGAGTGACAAAGAAAACAACTCCAAAGACTGGGGGTACCACCGAGTCTCTGGCTAAAGACAAAGGTGCCAGCTCCACCCAGGAACAGCCACAAAAGAAACTTCCCCCAGCTCCGGTTACAACAGTCACGGTTCAACAAGCTCCTCCTCCTCTTCCTTGACACGTACCTCCCTCAAATCCTCAAGTGATCCAAGGTGAGGCTCCCACCATCCAAATCCCGGTTAAGCCACTCGACCTGGACAAGATCCCCGAGGCTTTTCGGGGTATTGTGTATGAGATGGCAAGCCACATGGTCAGCCATGCCTACAGAGCCAACGTCAGAGACTTAAGGGCTATAGAGGAGTGCACTCCTGAGGACGTCCTTGAATCTGCCACGGGGATGAACCTCAGTGTGAGTCCTTCTCACTCTCCTAACTTTTTTCTTTCTCTTTAGTTTTTTTTTATAAACTATTCTTGACTTGCCTCATTCCTTTCAGTCTGTCCTGACTCAATTTCGAGGAATTGCTCGAGTTAAAGCCAGGGACAAGGAGCTTCGAGCTGCCCTGAGCGCCGCTCAAGAGGGTGAAGAGACTACCAAAGTCGCCCTGGTTTCCTCTCAGAAGAGCGAGCGGTCTGCAAAAGCCGTCGTGTCTGCTTCCCAGGGCCAGGTCACGGAGGTGAGCCGTCGCATGGACCGGCTTTAGGCCAAAAATGAAGAACTCAAGAGGAAGCTGAACGAGGTCAAGGCCAAGGCCAAGGAGGAAGCTGCGGAGTCATCGACTCAAATTGTAACGCCCTGGTTATCCCAGAACAGTTACGGTGAACCGAAAATTTGACTCATTGCCTGAGTCCTTTGGTTAAAAACGTGTTCTAGGTGTTATTAACAGGCTAAGATGAAAATCAATAAAAATGAAAGGATATGTTTTATTTGATACATAAAACTATTCATGGGCCCACAAGAACATTTACAAGTTATTTACAACTCAAAAAGGTCATTACTGTTCCAAAAGCAAAAATAGGGTAAACCCCCTAGTTCCTCTGAGAACTCCTTGGCCGTGGTGGTCAAGCGGCCGCATATGTACACATCACCACCTAAGCTCTCCACTCAAGGTTGGGTGAGCTTTTCTTTCCCTTTACCTGCACCACATAGCACCCATGAGCCAAAGCCCAACAAGAAAACACAGCATTATATATAAACAATATCAAAGGATTATCATTATAATCACACATAGCTCATAGCTCTCAAACAGATGAGTGAATATCACTTGAGGTTCTGGTAAACCATACTGAGTGACTGACAAGTAAGTCACTAATTTAAACAGAAAAGTGGCTGCTGGGCAAGCCACTAGCCTTCACAAATGAGAGACCGATGGGTAAGTCTCTAACTTATCAAATGAGTGACTGATGGGTAAGTCACACAAGCGCTTATAATATTCATCGAACTTGAGGTCGGTCCGGCATTAATGCTCTTTGAGTCATACAATGCAAAAAGTCGATTAGATCTAATCTTTGTTGGCTTGCGTGGAACACGCTAAGGCCATCCTGACTAATGAGTCAGCGCTATGAGACCAGTGCCCAGTACCACTGCCGAACCTGACTAATAAGTCACAGCTTCACAGTTGATACTAGCACCTTAGCCAAATCTGACTAATGAGTTAGTACCATGCACAAGTGAGCAACATTTGCTAAGAATTCAATATTCAATCCATGTCCACATTTACACAACAAACATGCCTCATGAATAACCATGCATGTCACATATGGGGTGCAGTTTTCTTACCTCCAGTTCGAGCGAGAAATAATATAAGAACGACCCTTGAGAACGATCAACCTTTAGATTCCTTAGCGGTTACCTAATCATAACCAATTATAATCCATTAATAAAGTAAATTAATAAATGGTTCACAATCTAAAACCACACTCCCGGGATCAATCCCCCACTCTCGAGAATCTTAATATACTCAAACGGGGCAAAGGAACCAAACCCCGAGCCTTAAAGATCATTCCGAGCCCTAAAATAGGCTTGCTGAAAAATGGACCAGCGCTGCAGCCCTATTAAATGGCGATGAGGCACTATTTCCAAGTTAGAGAGCTCAGCTCTCTACCCTGCCTAGCGTTGTTGCGCCAATTACAGACCAGAAACTTTGTGGTTCTTCGTCCTTGCGATTTCTCTTGAAACCAACCTTCAAAACCAATCCCAAACATCACCCAAACATCTAATTCAATCCCTAAACTTCATCTACATCATACCCTCATCAAAACCCAATCAATTTTACACAAAAACATCCCTTAATTCCCAACTATCCACATCAAAACTATAAGCTAAAAACTATAAAGAAAAACAGAGTATGGCTTGTTTTCATGGATGAATTCTTACCTTAAATGGGATTTAAGTCCTTTTCAATGGATGAAACAAGTCTACAACTTCCAAGCTTTGATTTCCTAGCTTGATTCTTCAAATTGGGACCAAAAACTTTAAAGAAGGAAGGAGAGAAAATGATGAACGGTTGAAGGAGAAGAGTACTCTGTTTCGGGTAAGCTTCTACAGTCCAAATACTGATATATATCTTAGGGGTGAAATGACTAATTTGCCCCTAGGTCATTTAAAAGCTTCTAAAGTCTCCCCAAGGGTAAAATCGCCATTTCCAACCTATTTCGTTAAACATAATTAATGCTCTCCAATTCCCGCTATTCTCAAAATTTCCAAATACAAATAATTCAAATCTCGTTACCCTTTTATTCCCGGCAACGTTCTAATCATTTAATCATCCCAAGACTCACCCCGAGCCTCGAACTTAGTCCCGTTATGACTAAACCGCTACTTAATATTCAAAGATCGTCTCATGCCGAGTAGCTCGAACAAATCCACATTATAATGTGGCATCAACAATATATCACCGACATGCATACAAATATACAATTACGCCCTCAACGGGCCAAATTACCAACATACCCCTGTCATGAAATGTGGACCCACATGCATGCATTTAACATCATATCATAATATAATTCACATAAACATGCATATATTCGATTAATGGCATAATTAAACAAGTATGGCCCTCCCGGCCTACTAATCCCGCCATTAAACCATATCGGAGAATTCGGGGCATTACACAAATGGAGAAGATGCTTTACCGTTGCTGGGCTTTCAACCAAGACGGGAACTTCTAATTTATGTAGCCCGAGCTGTGGGAACCATATCTTGCCAAGATTCGGTTCTCACAAGAACCCTCGGAGACCACCGAAGCCACTGAAGCTATTGAGGGAGATGGCGAGGAGGTGACTTCTCTAGAGCGAGCTGACAGACCCCAGTGATTTATGATTTTTGTTTTTATTTTCAAGCTTTTGTAATCAAGTCCCTTAGGACCAAAACAATTGTCTTCGGGCTTAGGTCGAGGTTTTTCCTCCTCGAGATGACAATATATTTTTTAATATTCATCTAACTTATGATCTATTTGCATTCCCCTTAGTCTATTATTTTCTCATGTTTATGAATCCTTAGATTCTTGTACATTTGAAATCTTAGGGGGTTGACTTTAGATCGAGATAGATTTTATCGATATGTTAGTTGTATCCAAGATTTTGCTTGCTTATTTGCGTCATACCTGTTAAGAATCAGGCCTCCGGCCAAGTTATGTCCATGATTTTTTTTAATAAGCTTAATAGCACTGTACCTGTTAGGAATCAGGCCTCGGGCCTGGTTATATCCAAGGGTTTTAGAGATTTCTAAAACTTAGTTCGCATTCTGTCTTTTGAAAAATCGAGCTTTAAAAAGTTGTTGAATAATCAATTTTTCCAAACTCTAAGTTTTAATCTTTATCTGAATAAGCTGAACCTTGAACTCTCTTAAAAACTCTCCTCGGTTATGTGCCCCCCCAAGCAACCAAAACGTATAAACGTTCTTGGTTGCTTTTACAAAGTGAGCTCGTGATAACAAAACGATCGTTGCTCTGATACCAACTGTAATGACCCAACTATTTCTAAGACCTTGGACCATTAGATCTACTATACATAACTACTATTTTGGGAAAGATACATAAGAAATAATATAACTAACTTTATTAAATCTTGAAATATTGTATCAAATACATAATAATAGAAAATATGGCATGGGTACCCATTGTTTAAAACATAAAACATAATTTTAAACTAAAGAAAATCGTTTACAAAACTAAATGCGGAAAAAACATGATTTAAAAGACAAAAAAATAAATAAATAACTTCATCCTCGATCGACACGCAATC
The DNA here is from genome assembly GCF_963169125.1 of Humulus lupulus. NCBI lineage: Eukaryota > Viridiplantae > Streptophyta > Magnoliopsida > Rosales > Cannabaceae > Humulus > Humulus lupulus. The sequence goes on from NC_084798.1 coordinate 8,681,087, forward strand.
CACACATTCCATCCATCCTCAACACACAAGCCAAGCTACAAGAATCCTTCCGCCTTCCATATTCATTTTCCTGCATCACACTAAAAATAAAGGAATGAGCCTAATGCCTAGCAAGGAAAACCTACTAAAAACATACATCATATATTATAAGCATAAAACTACATCATATACTATAAAACATAATACTATCTAAAACATACATAATAAATCATAAGCATACACTAAAAAACATATGACTATAAAAACGTATATCATATAGGACTACAATATTAATGGCCATTAACTCATTAACATGGCATGTGATAAACCATCTAGGTCCCCTGTCTAATATCTGAGGTAGGTTAGATCACATGGTAGTATATGATAACCCATCTAGGTCCCCTGTCTAATATCTGAGGTAGGGTAAACCATAACTCTAAACCATGAAAATGATAAAATAATCTTGGGGCTTGCTATCTAAGCAAGTCATATGCCCAAGCGACTAAAAACATAATCTTGAGGTTTGTTATCTAAACAAGTCATATGCCCAAGGACTACAAAACATATTATACATATACTTATTATAGCATAAACATATCATAACATAAACATAGCATAACATATCATACAAACATACAAAATCTATCCTATTTTCCTTACGAAAATACCGGGATGATGAGAACAAAGTCGGGATTTTGGAACACTCCTAAAAACCATTAATAGAGAGGTGAGTTTTCTAAAAGAAAGAGATGAAGAGGAATGAACTAAACCATCGAAAAGATACTTACCAACAAGAAATCTCAAGTTCGAAGAACTTAGATGCCTAACCAAGAATAGAGAAGATTGGGTTAGGAATTAAGTAGAGAAAAACTATAAGAACTAATTAAACAATACAGAAAAGGAACTAAGAATAGGAATACCTTTGAAATTGCTATGACCGAACTACACCTCGAAACCGAAATACACTCTATGAACCTTACTTCCCAAGTGTCTAATAAGCTTAGAATGACAAAGCTTATAACCCCAACCCAAGTGTTTATCACTCTATAGTCTCACTAGCACCTAGAATGCTCTGATCAATGCTTGAAGAATGAATGAAAAAGCTTTGTGCTAGGTCCTATTTATAGAGTTCTAGGAATAAAAATCTTCTGATTACAATTCAAATTTAAATTTAAAAATAGAATCCTAAGGAATAAAAATCTTCTAATTATAATCCAAATTTAAATTCAAATTTAAAATAGAATCCTAAGGAATAAAAATCTTCTAACTTTCTAATTCCCGTAACTCTAAACTAACCTACAGTAAAATCAACATATCTAGAGCTGTAGGACTCCGATTTAGACTCTCTTTATACCGTTAGAAAGCTAATTAAATTATCTACAACTTTTTAGAAATATTATTTTTCGAAATTCATAACATAACTAGGTCAAAAATAGGTCGGAAGTTACAGTACCCTAAAGTTACGAAAAATCTATTTAATTATCTAAATCACAAATAAATAAAATATCTAAATCACAAATAAATAAAATTGTGAGTCTAAATATCTTAATATCTAAATAAATATTATGCTCCTAACAGATTCTGGTGAATACTAAGTCTTATATTTCCCTTATTTTATCATTAAAATAATAATTCCTTAATAATCATGCATATGACAAGTGTCATAATCCTATTGGCTCTATCTAAACCTTAGGTTATAATAATCATCATATTAATAACCAGCAATATTAATCAAACCTTATGTTATAATTAATATTCTTAAACTATAGGTTAAACTTATAAAATCCATAACTATTGCTAGGAGTTTCCAACTAAATGCTTGAACCAAAATCCACAGTAATGAACATACTATAACTAATACTAGCTATTACTACTACTACTACTATTATCTAACTAGCTAAGTAAATTTTGGGACTCTACATGGTCGCCAAAGGTTCAGCCTCTACCCACTTCGTGCAATAATCGATTGTGACTGCTGCATAACGAGCTCCTCCTTTTCCCGTTGGCAGGGAACCAATTAAGTCAATTCCCCATGATGCAAATGGCCAAGGGGATGAGATCACAGTTAGCTCGACTGGAGCAGCTCGGGCAACTATGGCAAAGCGTTGGCATTTGTCACACTTTTGCACATACGAGATCGAGTCCTTTGTCAAAGTGGGCCAAAAATAGCCCTGTCTCAGTACCTTTAGAGCGAGGTTTTGCCCCCCAGCATCGTCTCCGCAGAAGCCTTCATGTATTTCTTGCAAAATAGTATGTGCTTCCTCAGGCAAAACACATCACAGGAGTGGCAACGAATGCCCTCGTCGATATAGGATCCCCTCAATCATAACATACCGCGGAGCTTAATACAACAACTTTCTCGCATTCTTCCTATCATCAGGTTGCCTTCCAGTTGTGAGGTACTCCACTATGGGAGTCATCCAGATCGGTTTTATGTCAATCATTCTGACCTCCACCATTTCTGCCGTTATACTCGGGCTAGCCAAGAACTCCATCAGAACTACATTCAATGTATCTACCTCTTTGGTGGTAGCAAGTCGAGCCAGAGCATTAGCGTTGGAATTCTGCTCGTGGGATACTTGCTCAATGGAGCTAAACTCAAACTCAGACAACTCACCCTTTACCTTAGCCAAATAGGCCACCATCTTGATGCCTCAAACTTGGTATTCCCCCAATATCTGATTGACCACAAGCTGAGAATCACTATAACATTAGATGACTTTTGCTTTGAGTTCTTTCGCCACCCTTAGCCCTGCCAGTAGGGCCTCATATTTTGCTTCGGCATTGGATGCTTCAAACCCGAACCTGAGGGCTGTATGGAACCGATGTCCTTCAGGTGAAATTAAAATTATCCCAGCACCCGATCTATTTTCGTTAGACGATCTATCAATAAAGATTTTCCATAATTCCTGCACCGGCTCCCTTATTAGCTCATCTTGAAAACCTGTGCACCCAGCCACAAAATCATCAAGGGCTTGGCTCCTGATTGTCGTTCGTGGCATATATAATATCTCGAACAGGCTAAGTTCAATGGCCCATTTTAATAGACCTCCTGACGTTTCAGGCTTTTGCAAAACCTGCCTAAAAATTTGGTCGGTTAAGATGTGAATCAAATGGGACTGGAAGTATGGTCCGAGCTTCCTTGAGGCCAAAATGAGACTAAACGCCGCTAGATTTCTATTCCAGCATTGATTAGCTCCTGCTATAGCGGCTTTTCTATTCCAGCTAACGCTGCTAGACTTCCATAATTCATCCTACTTAGCGCATCAGCAACTACATTTGCCTTTCCTAGGTGGTATAAAATTTCGCAGTCATAATCCTTTACTAGTTCTAACCACTTGCGCTGCCTCATGTTTAGCTCCTTCTGAGTGAAGAAATATTTTAGGCTTTTATGGTCCGTAAAAATCTCACACCGTTCCCCATAAAGATAGTGGCGCAAATTTTTTAATGCAAAGACTACCACTGCCAACTCCATAACATGTGTTGGATAGTGTTGCTCGTACTCCTTCAATTGTCTTGAGGCGTAGGCTATCACCTTGTCATTCTGTATCAGTACACAACCCAACCCTTGCTTTGACGCATCACAGTAGACTAAAAACTTGTCATTGGGTGTCGGTACACAAAGTACTGGTGCTGAGCATAGTTTATCCTTAAGCAACTGGAAGCTCTCTTCACACTTATCCGTCTAGTTGAACCTTTGCTGCTTCCGGGTCAGGTTGGTGAGCGGAGTGGCTATCTTAGAAAAGCCTTCTACAAACCTCTGATAATAACCTGCTAATCCTAGAAAGCTTCTTACCTCTGATGCGTTCTTTGGTCTTGGCCAATTCTTCACAGCCTCTACTTTAGATGGGTCTAATGCAATCCCGTCCTTGGATACTATGTGGCCGAGAAATGCTACTTGCGAAAGCCAAAATTCACACTTCTTGAATTTGCCGTGGAGTTGATGCTCCTTCAGTCGCAGCAAGATTAATCTTAAATGTTTCTCGTGCTCGACTTCGTCCTTTGAGTATACCAAGATATCGTCAATGAACACTACAATGAATTTATCCAAGTAGTCCTTAAAGACCCTATTCATTAAATCCATAAACGCGGCTGGAGCATTGGTAAGACCGAAAGACATGACTAGGAACTCGTAATGCCCATAACGAGTTCTAAAAGCTGTCTTAGGAATGTCTTCTTCCCGTACCTTGAGCTGATGATACCCGGATAAGTCAATCTTTGAGAACACGGCCGCTCCTTGGAATTGATCAAAAAAATCGTCAATCCATGGTAGTGGATACTTGTTCTTAATTTTCACCTTATTCAGCTTGTAGTAATCTATGCACATCCGCATACTCCGTCCTTCTTCTTCACAAACAGAACCGGTGCTCCCCATGGAGAATGGCTCGGTCTAATGAAACCCAAGTCCAATAGTTCTTGCAGCTACGTCTTTAACTCCTTGACTTCGGTAGGTGCCATCCGGCTTGGAGATAGGCTCGGTGCCCGGTACTAGCTCAATTATGAAGTTAATTTCCCGAGTCGGCGGCAATCCTGGCAAGTCGTCAGGAAATACCTCTGGAAATTCCCTTACAATATGCACATCTCCGACCTTTAGTGGTGTTTCCTTTACCACATCTGTAACGCTAGCTAAGAATGCTTGAAATCCATTTTCTATCATCTTCTGAGCTTTAAGTGACGAAATAAGCGATGTGCGTAGACCTGAAACTTTTCCCATAAAACATAGCCTCTGGCCGTCAGGAGTCTCGAACATCACTTGCTTACATTTGCAGTCGATGGTTGCGCATGCCTTGCTAGCCAGTCCATTCCCAGTATCACGTTGAAGTCTTTTATCTCTAGTTCTATCAGATCTCCTTCTAGGTCTACGTCCTCTATTATGATCGGTACACCTCGTACTATCCGTGATGATAGGACTACTTCACCCGAAGGTAATTCTGTTACAAACCTAGTTCTAAATTTTTCACAAAGTTTGTCTAATTTCTCTATCATTCCTAACGAGATATACGAATGAGTGGCTCTCGAATCAAATAATACATAACATATATTATGGAGAATAGAAACCTGACCAGTAACTACTTTATTGCTAGCGTCAGCTTCTCCTTGGGTGAGAGCAAAAACCCTGGCAGGAACCATCTTATCATCATTTTTCCCCTCTAACTTAAGCTGGGATAGTCTCTCTTTCGGTGTCCTTCCTGACCACAGTTGTAGCATCCCTTGGTGTTTGCGCGGCACTCACCAGGATGTTTCTTTTGGCACTTAGCACACTGCGGGTACTCTACATAACCCGGCCTATTGCCTCCATTGTTTGTTCATGCCATTTTATTGTTGTCGAACTGCTTGTTGTCAAGATGCCTTCTTTTCTGACCATTATTGTTGTTGGACTGCTGGTTGTTGTTGTTGTGGTTGTTCTGACCATTCTGAGGTTGATTTGACTGTTTAGGCTCAGGCTTACTGGCCTCCTCTTTACTAACGTTCGCTCGGAGCCTTTCCACTTCTATTGTCGTTTCTATAACATCGGCATAAGTAATATTTCCCGGGTTTGCCAGCTTAACCCCTAGCTCAATCTTTGGTCTAAGTTCTCTAACGAACTTGGCCACCCTCAGAAAATCAGTTGGAACCATCTCTGATGCAAACTTAGCTAATCGGTCGAACTGTCGAGCATACTCTGCTACCGTCAAGTTTCCTTGCTTTAAACTAGCGAACTCCTCGACCCTTGAAGCAATGACAACTGAATTGTAGTACTTTTTGTGGAACAGCTCCACAAATCTGGTCCAAGTCATGGTGACGACATCGTGAGTCTGTTGTACTAGGTCCCACCATATTCTTGCATCCTTCTTGAGGAGAGACAAAATGCAGGATATGCGGTCCACGTTGCTGAGATTCATATGTGATAGGATTGGCTCCACATTTCTGAGCCACTCTTCCGCCTCGAAGGGGTCGGTTGTCCCTTCAAAGTTTGGAGCGTGTTGCTTACGAAACCGCTCATAGATAGGCTCCATATGTTGAGCTAGGTATGGCGCATAGTTTGCCATTGGCCATCCCCCATAAGGACCAACTTGTTGGGGTGCTGGAGTCATTTGCTGGGGCTGTGGTTGCAGCGGAGGCGAAGGCTGAGGCTAAGCCTGCTGTCACTGTTGCTGCAGTAATTCCTTAACTTGTCGTTGTAGTATGGCAACTTCCGCAGTGCTATAAACTGGCGGCGGCGGCGGTGCATTCCGGTTGGCATTTGCATGTCTTCCCCTTCTACGAACTGGAGGGGCTTCATTGCTCTCAGGAGCGATGTTGGGGACATTGCCATTGGTGCGAGTAGATCTTCTGAGCGACATCTTCAGCAGAGTTCTAACAGTCGGGAAAAACATGTTAGAACTTATCTTAATAGGCTCTAAAGCAAAAACTTAATCTAAGCAAACATAACTCGGACCTATTAATTATGACTTCTTATGAAAAGAATTATATAAGCCTTCTTTATAATTAGGGTGTGTCTCTAAACTTAAAAAAAAAACCATCTTTATTATTTTCTAAGTGTGTTTCTAATTATCCTATATGACTTAATTCTCAGGCTCGAAACTCATCGTTGTTCCAAAGTTAACCATACTGAGGGAGGGCTGGGATCAGTAAAATCATTCCCACTACTGTGGTCCCCTATCTCTCAATATAGAGAATCTGGTTCATTGATTTGTATCCACCCTCACCGAACTTAGTCATTATTTATTAAATTTATTATTTATTATGATTGCAAAAAAATAAAATCAAACTCATACATGTCATCAAAATAACAATGATATTAATTTGGAAAAATAGTTATCACTAAGTACAATCATAAAGGCAAAATAATAAATAAAAAAAAACTAATCTATTCTAAAAATCGAGATTGTCTACATCAGATCTTTCATCTAACATATCATCATCTATCTCTTCATAATCATCATTTTCGTGAGCCTCAAAAATTCCTCTTAGAAGATTTGTAAAGATTCTATTCTTTTGTTCTTGTGTGAATTGGAATTCCATTTGAGATATAAACCTTATTATGAGAAAATAATATCTCATAGCCGGTGGTACTTCATCTTCAACATCTATTGTCTCCCATATTTCTTCCAAAGCAGCAATTACAACAGGAAAATCTCTAAAAAGCCTAATTACTAAAATATATTGCTCCGTAGCTCTCATCATTATTTGCTTAGTTGTTTGGAGATGAACTATTTGATTATGGAATAAAAGAAATCTTCGAGTGATTCTCTCCAATATTCCTATTGTATTTCTTGGTTCTCTAATCATTTTTAAGGCTTTAATGGCTCGGATATCGTTATATGATAAAGCTCCATCCATATCTTAACTGAAAACATAAGACTAAAACATAAATACTTACATTGGCGGTTAGATTCAGAGCTTGAGCGTGTGTATCAAGGAGAATTTCATGTAAATGGACCGTTGCTCTGATACCAACTGTAACGACCCAACTATCTATGAAACTTAGGTCATTAAACCACATAACTACAACTTTGGAGAGAACATACATGAGAAAATTCATAACTTTATTGAAAACTTTAAAATAATACTTGTAATACATAAATGAGTTCATTGTTTTAAAATAAAACATAACTTTAAATAAAATTGTTTACAAAGCTAAATGCGGAAAAATACATACAAATGTAATTTAAAGAGACTAAAACAAAAAAAAATGTTGTCCTCGAATCGACACGCAGCCCATTCACTCCATTCACCTCCATACACACACCAAGCTTCCAAGAATCCTTCCGCATTTGCATCTATTTTCCTGCATCACACTAAAAGAAGAGGAGTGAGTCTAATGCCCAACAAGGAAAAACTACTAACAGCATAAATCATATACATAAAATTATATCATAAATAGATACTATAAACATATGACTATAAAAACATATACCATATAGGACCATACTATTAATGGTCATTATGACATGTGATAAACCATCTACGTCCCCTGTCTAATATTTGAGGTAGGTTAGATCACATGTAGTGTATGATAACCCATCTAGGTCCCCTGTCTAATATTTGAGGTAGGGTGAATCATAACATAACATATGAAAACATAAAATTATCATAACATATTATACATAAACATAACATATAAGCATAACATATCATACAAACATACAAGATCTATCATATTTTCCTTACCAAAACTGGGATATGAGAACAAATGCGGGACTCGTAACATTGCTAAACGAATAATAAGAATAGTGAGTATTTCTTAAAAGAAAGATATGAAAATAATATAACTAAACCACCAAGAGAAAACTTACCGAAAAGACACCTTAAGTTCAAAGAACTTAAAATCCTAACCACAAAACCATAACAAAAGTTGGAACTTGAATGAAAACTAAATAAACTAAGGAATCATACAAGATTGAACTTAAGAATAAGGGTACCTTTGTTGACCTTATGGATTGGCCTAACTCCAATACCGAAATACTCTAATCCTCACTTCCCAAATGTTTGATAAAGCTTAAGAATAGCAAAGCTTTTTCCCAACCTAAGTGTTTATCACTCTTATGGTCTCACTAGCACCTTGGAGTCTAATCACAGCAGAAGAGTAAGTGAAAGGGCTGGGTTCTAAGTCCTATTTATAGAGTTCTAGGAATAAAAATCTCATTTTTGGCTTTGAATAAAAATAATGAATTTAATTGAAGATAATTGAATATTCGTCAATCAGAGGTTGAAGACTCGGTCAAAACTATCAGAGGTAGGTCTAAGGAGTCAAAGTTGGTTTTTCAAAATTAAAAAATATATATATAGGCGATATATCGCCCTTATGTGGCGATATATCGGCTGCCCCCTAGTCCTGAGTCTCTGTTCATACGATCGTGCAACGTCAACGTGTTTTTCCGTATTCTTCTTCAGGCGATATATCGGCTCCAATGCTGCGATATATCGGCATACATGATTATTTTAAACATGTAATTACACTTTTTCAGCATAATTAAGGTTGGATAACTACTTTGACTGAGTCAAACTACGACCCTAACAGTTTTTGGTGAAGACTAAGTCTTATATTTCCTTATTTTATCATTAAAATAATAATTCTTTAATAATCATGCTTATGACAAGTGTCATATTCTTATTGGCCTCATTTAAACCTTAGGTTATAATAAATATCATATTTATAACCAGCAATATTAATCAAACCTTATGTTATAATTAATATTCTTAAACTATAGGTTAAACTTATAAAATCCATAACTATTGTTAGGAGTTTCCAACTAAGTCCTGGTTTGAACCAAAATCCACGAAATCTAAAATACTTCAACTACTACTAGCTAGCTAACTAGGTAAACATTCTGGGACTCTACAAGTACCAACCTAGTTAATCTCACCTTAAGGGAAAATGAAATAAAAGGTCCTCTTCCACTTCAAAATTCTTTTGAAAACATGAGATCTCTTGCACGCCTTCATTTGTCTTCGAATGGATTCGAAGGTGAACTGCCAAAATCATTGGGGAATCTTTGTAATCTTCAAGAATTAGTATTGAGGCACAAAAAATCAATGCAACACTTTGTGATGTTATAGGAAGCCTTATTGGTTGTGCTAATAATTTAGAAATTTTGGAATTGAGCTACAACCCATTTGAAGGACCACTACCCAATATTTCAACGTTTAGTTCATTCCTTAGAGGGTTGGATGCCTCAGCCTGAAGGAATTGGAGAGCTCCACCAACTCAAGGATTTAGATCTCTCCTCAAACTCTTTCACTGGTGCTTTACCTAAAAGTATTAGTAAGCTTCAGCATCTCAAGAACTTGGAACTCTCTTCAAACTCTTTCACTGGGCTTGTGACTGAAGTCCACTTTCAAAAACTTTCTAAATTGAAAATTCTTGAGTTATCTGATAACTCCTTAACATTGAGGATCAATTCCACTTGAATCCCACTATTTCAACTAGATATTCTATCATTGAGGTCTTGTAAGTCAGGTCCACAATTTCCTACTTGGCTCAAAACCCAAATAATTATCTCAACACTTGATCTTTCAAACTCTGAAATTCATGATGAAATCCCCAATTGGTTTTTCAGTCAAACTCTGACATTGGATTTTCTAAATCTATCTTCAAATCATTTTCGTGGTCCTATTCCACCATATCTATCTAATGTGAATGCATTGATTCTTTCTAATAATAGATTCATTAATGTAAAGAATTTTCTTTGTTACCCAATACAAGGATCAATACAACTTCTTGACATTTCAAATAATATGTTGAATGGAAGCCTTCCTGGTTGTCTTTGAAATACGAAGGATTTGATTGTTCTGAAATTAGATAACAATAATTTGTCGGCAGTAATTACAAGATCAATGTGTTTGTTATCTAAAATTCAGTATTTGCTTTTGGGGCATAATAATTTTTCAGGAAATCTTCCTTCATCTTTAAAGAATTGTACAAAACTTGAAGTTCTTGATGTCGAATCTAATAATCTAGAAGGAAATATACCATTTTGGATTGGGGAAAGACTCACAAATCAGATTTTGCTTCGAATAAGATCAAATAATTTCTATGGAATTATACCATCAAATCTATGCCATCTTCAATTTGTTCAAATATTTGACATTTCCATAAATGCTATATCTGGATATTGTTGACGCGGTTCTTCGGCAACAGGTAATTAAGAGGAGAAGAGAAAGAGATTAGCACTCAAGGTAGAACCGTCACAGATACGAAATCTTATATAATGAACTAGATGACTCAAGACACGTTTTTAAGTGGTTCGAAGGTTAAAATCCTTCTACTCCACTAGTCAATATTATTCATCCTCTCTGGGTATTTGGTTTACAAGGTATATAGTTCTTCAAAGACTATTTTTCCCAACCCCTATCAACTCCCAAGGTCTCCATATTTATAGGAGAAGGCACCTGGAAGTTGGTAGGGAGGTCATCCCGTGACCTTACCATTTGTCATATCAACTCTGTGGCATTCATGATTAATTCCTAAACCTGACACATAAGTGTGGTCTAATCAGCATGGAAGGAGATAATGGGCCGCACGGCCCAACCCATCCGTGGATGTCTGACACGCACGTTCCTGCTGCGTGTCCGAGAAGTCAGGGGGATATCAGACACGTGATGTCAGATATATGCACGTTTATCTTGCGTGCGTTGACTTCATAAAGGCTCAGAACTTCCTGGGCTCCTCGTGACACGAACAGCTCGTATTACGAGCTGTTCTCCTGGCGTGGCCTTCTGATGCCCCTCTCGAGCTGAGAAGATCCGTCCTGGAAATAGGATCTTCGGCCTGTGAGCACCTCGGACTAAACCTGATTAGTCCGAGGCTCGTCCTGCTAATGAGCCCGTGGGAAAATCAGGGCGTACATCTGCCCCTCAAGCTCCTGCTCGTGGTATATGACGTCATAGATAGGATACCACAGTAGGGGCTTTTAGACTCCCCCCACAACCCTTCGCATTCCATTCTTTTCGTAGGCGTCTGATACGTGGAACGTCGTGGGTGGCGACGGTACACTCTACGAGAACCGCATTAAATGGCCTAGCCTACTGACCAGCCGTCGTCTCACATTTCGAGTGGAGGGTCTTCCAAGATCCTTTTACACGTGATCCTTCCCTTGTATAAAAAGGGGGTGGCCACCCTACGCACGGGCCACCTTATCATTCAAAAATTTCTCAAATTTCCTTCTTCCTTCTCTGACTTTCCGAAGGACAAAACCCTCATCTCTGCTGTTCTCATCTTCTCTGTTCATGAAGCTTAAGCGTACGAGTTTCTTCAAAGTCTTGGAAGCCACTGTACCAACGAAGCTCCTACCAGCGCAACAATCTCGCTCACCATCCAGCCATACACTGTAAGTTTTCCGACCCAGTTTATTTTGAAAGCATGCCACTGTAGCTTAGGTAAAAAATTTCACTGTAGCCACATGCGGGGGTTTTCTGGGTTGCGTGGATATGGAGGGTGACAGCCCTTCTCAGATTAGGGCACGCCTGTTGCAGGAAATTGTTTTAGAATATGGGTTTCAAGGTGTTTCTTCAGGGACAATTTCTGGGTAGGACCTTTAGGAATTTTGGGTGCAAAACCGGGTAGCTTAGGGAATACGCCTCAAAAGCGGTTTTGCAACGTTTTGCCTGTTGAAACTTTCCCCCCAAGGCAAATTTTTACTCTGAGCCCCCTGACACACGAATTCCGAGTAATCTGGGATTTGTTGAGGGCATAGGCGCGTGTTCATTGAACCGCGTGGTTCCACTCTCCACGGGCTGGGCTTACCCCAGCTCGTGTAACTAATACTTGCTTCATCCTTCTGCTTGGGTCGCCTTTTCTAAAGTGTTTTCTTTTGTTCGATAGGCGACCAGATGGCCCCGAAGAAGAACCTGCCCCAGAAGAACGTGGGAAGCTCGGCCTCCCAACAAGATAAAGGAAAGGCGGTGATGCCCAGCTTGCCGATTCCCCACTTTGGCCCGACCATGGAGAAACAGGCCGAGGTGGCCCCTGACGCGTTTTTCGAGGCGTAGAGAATCGTCTTGAAGATAACCGAGCAGGCAAAGATCACCAAACTCTTCGTCACCCACAACATTCCCTTGGGGAAAGCCTCAGTGATTGCCCGACCTGCCGCAGAGGGCGAGCGGAGCTGCACGCCGCTCGATGAATCGTTCATGGCCTGGAGCGGTGAACACTTCAAGGCAGGGGCCTTCCTCCCCCTGGACCAGTACTTCGCCGACTTCCTGAATTATGTGGGCTTGGCCCCATTTCAGCTCCCTCCCAACTCCTACCGTCTGCTGGCGGGGTTGAGGTATTTATTTCAAAAGCACGAGTGGGAGGTCCCCACTCCTGCTGATATTCTATACTTCTTTTGCCTCAAAGCCAGCCCGGACCAGCGGGGGCGAGGCGACGGGTTCTATTACTTAACCCGTTTCCCTAATACAGCGACGGTCATCGAGCTGCCGAGCCACCCGAATGACTTCAAGGACCAGTTTTTCATGTCAACTGGGTTCCGCAACTGCGATCATCATTACTTTAACCGCCCTCGTAAGTGATCCTTGACCTTAGCCCGCCTTTTACGGGTTATCTTATTTTAGCCCCCTCCTTATCCCACTTCTGACTTCAACCAATCTTGCAGCCATCTACGCGAGGACCAAAAAGTCCGCGACCCTCGGGGGTCAATACGACACACTGGCGAGCTTGCCCCCCAGTGAGAAAGACTACCGCGTGCTCGTGACTGACGAGACGATGGTATTCTGCAAGCTGATTTTCCCAAATCAGACTTTGAATTTGAAGAGGCCCTGGGGGCCGCCCCCAGCTCGCGACAACAGACCGATCGTCGCGGAGGAGATCGCAGACGACGAAGGTGAGGAAGAGGATGACGAAGTTCCTCTCGTGAGGAGTAGGAAGAGGACCTTGGAGGTCGCCCAGATGATGGACGAGGAGAGCGTCCAATCCGGAGCAGCCGCGGGTCCCTCCGGCCAAGGTAATCCTTACTTATTTAAGAACGTAGATAGGGCCACTGCAGACCCCCGACTGGTTAGGTTCAATCCTAGGCAGCTCGTCCATCGTCACCAGAGGAATCCGGACCTGGATATGCTCTTGCTCCATTGTGTTGACCGGCTCGTGCTGGATCACCAAGAGAGTCAGCCTAGGGGTACCGTAGTAGTAGATAACACCCTAGCTTTTAGGTCGATCCTTTTTTAGGAGTATGGGACCAACTTACGCACGTGGTCGGCGCTCCAGAGGGGCATCTATGCTCCGGGGATTAGGAAGTATGTAGAAGAGTCCAGCCCCGAGTCAGAACCGGACCTAGAACCTGTGCCAGTTCGTGAGATAATCGTCTTAGGCTCGTCCAGCTCGGGGGGTAGGGCTCCCTTAGTATTCGCTTACTTATTGCCTTTAAACCTTTTGCCTCAATTTCTGCATGATTGCTACCTTGTAATAACCATGTTTTTTGTTCTTGGCAGAAGAGATGTCTCAGCCCGGAGGTAATCTGCGGGGCGTGGTCTTCGGCGGGAACCCGCCAGCGGGGCCGAGGTTGAAAAGGCTTCGAGAGTCCAAGAGCTCGGCCGGGACCTCCACCAAATCCCCGGCTAAGGAGAAGGAGAAAGCCCCTCCATCCCAGGTCGCGGGGGCGATCCTTCCTGTCGTCAGGACAGGACCCATGCACCCGCCACCCCAACGATCTCCATTAGCCGTCCAGGACGGGGTAATGGAGATCGGGAATCCGGCCACGTCAGCCCCGGATGTGCGCATCCCGGTCGACCCCCAGGATCTGGAGAAGATGCCAGAAGCATTCCGGGGGACGGTGTATGAGTCGGCGAGCTATGCCGTCAGCCATTTCTACAAGCTCAGGGAGAAGGAGCTCCGGGCCATCGAAACAACGAGCCCGGTCCAAGTTATAGAGTCTTCGATGGACATGACCCTGACGGTAAACTGCCCCATTCTTTTAAAGCTTTAACACTCACACGCCGCCTTTTTTCTTCCAGTTAGTTAATTTATCCTTCCTTTCTTGCAGGGCATTGCTGCCGCATACAGAGGCATCGCTAGGACCAAGGCCCAGCTCGAGGGTATGGAGGCTAAGCGCCAGACCGCCCTTCAGGAGGCGAAAGACGCACTGGCGGCCTCTAAAGCCGAGCTAGAGAAGATCCGCTCCAAGAACCGAGAGCTTAAAAACTCCCTGGCCGCATCGCGGACAGATCTTGAGGTAGCGAAGACCGAGGCCCAGGCCGCCGTGGAAGCTGAGCGGGCCGTCTCGGAGCAGTCCTTGCAAGACCTGTTCTATCACTGCTGGTCCCACAACCCGGATGCGGACTTTTCTTTCATGCCGCCGGACCTCTGGGCGTCTTTGCTGCCGAAGCTCCAAGCCCGCCTAAATAAAGAGGTACCTCCCTCGGAGACTGGAGAGGCCTCTGTCGCGGCGGAGCAGGATGAGACCGCGACCTCCAAAGGGCCAACTGATGGGGCTTAGGATGCTTCTCTTTGGGCATTTTCAACTATTTTATTTTCCATTGTAATTTTTTCATGAGGTGTTTCCACCTTGAGACAATTTGCTCAGCAACTTTAACATATATATTTTTTTTTGCTTTTGGCTACAATTCATCTCTTTATTTTTATGAACTTAGTTCGGGTTAACCGTTATTTATAACTCGGGCTTTTAAAGAAGAGCCACGATCAAAGTTAAAGTTAACCCCTAAGTTTTATGACCTGGTTAAAACCAGGAACTTATTTTGAAAACTTAGTTCGCGTCAACTTTTATCCATATCCCGGGCTCTTTTAAAGAAGAACCACGGTCAATAAATTTTAGTTAACTTCTAAGTTTTATGACCTGGTTAAAACCAGGAACTTATTTTGAAAACTTAGTTCGCGTCAACTTTTACCCATTTCCCGGGCTCTTTTAAAGAAGAACCACGGTCAATAAATTTTAGTTAACTTCTAAGTTTTATGACCTGGTTAAAACCAGGAACTTATTTTGAAAACTTAGTTCGCGTCAACTTTTACCCATTTCCCAGGCTCTTTTAAAGAAGAACCACGGTCAATAAATTTTAGTTAACTTCTAAGTTTTATGACCTGGTTAAAACCAGGATAGGACTTAGTTTGTGATAACTCTTATCCATAGATAAAAATTAACACCTAAGTCGTTAAGGAGACCTGGTTATATCCAGGTACCATATGCCCCCCAAGTAACTGGGAAAGGGTCTTTCGTGGTTACTTTAAAATCACACTTGCAAATAAAGAGAAACATTTGATTTTTATTTATACATGGAAGGTGACCTCCTAGGCCTTACAAGTGGATCATTGATAGTATTTCTTTAGGTGGATGGCATTCCAAGTCCGCGGGACCACCCCTCCACCAAGTCGAGATAACTTATAAGTTCCCTCTTTGATGACTTCGATGACCTGGTATGGTCCTTCCCAGTTTGGTCCCAAAACCCCATCTTTGGGATCTTTCCCGGCCAGGAAAACTCTCCTTAAGACCAAATCGCCGACGCTAAAGGCACGTCTTTTGACTTTAGTGTTGAAGTAGCGAGTGATCTTCTGTTGATAATGGGCGAGCTGGAGTTGTGAATCTTCTTGCCTTTCATCCACTAAGTCTAGGGAATGGCATAGGAGCTCATGGTTCCTGTCTTGGTCGTAGGACTGGACCCTATGTGACAGAACTTTAACCTCCACAGGGAGGACTGCTTCACTCCCAAAGGTTAGGGAGAAAGGCGTGTGACCCGTGGGAGTCCGATGTGAGGTCCGGTATGCCCACAGGACTTGGGGGAGCTGTTCTGGCCAGATCCCCTTTGCCTCATCTAGCCTCTTCTTGAGGCTCACCTTCAGAGTTTTGTTGACAGCCTCGACCTGGCCGTTCGCCTGGGGATAGGCCACGGACGAGAAGCTTTTCACAATTCCGTGCCTTTCGCAAAATTTGGTGAACAGATCGCTGTCAAATTGAGTGCCGTTATCAGAGACGATCTTTTTAGGTAGGCCAAATCGACATATGATGCTTTTAACCACGAAGTCTAACACCTTTTTCGATGTTATTGTCGCCAACGGCTCCGCTTCGGCCCACTTGGTGAAGTAGTCAATGGCTACTACGGCGTAACGGACCCCGCCCTTCCCGGTAGGCAAGGCGCCTACTAGATCTATCCCCCAAACGGCAAATGGCCAGGGAGACGAAATCATTTTTAGCTCGACCGGAGGAGCTCGGGCAACCGCAGCGAATCGCTGACACTTGTCGCACCTTTTGACATATGAGATCGAGTCTTGGGACAAAGTCGGCCAGTAATAACCTTGCCTGAGAACCTTTAAGGCCAGGCTTTGCCCCCCAGTGTGGTCTCCGCAGAATCCTTCATGAACTTCTTGCAGGACGGCCTTCGCTTCACTTGGAAGAACGCACCGAAGGAGAGGTAGGGAATGCCCACATCGGTACAACACCCCTTCGACTAGCGTATATCTCAGAGCTTGATAAAGGACTCGCCGTGCGTCGTTGCGCCCTTCGGGTAACTTGCCCTCGACGAGATACTCAATAATGGGAGTCATCCAGGTCGGCCTGATGTCAATCATTTCAATTTCTGCCCGATCCTCGTCTATGCTAGGCTTCTCCAAGAACTCAACTGGCACCAACCCCAGGGTTTCTGTCTCTCCCGAGGCGGCGAGCTTGGCGAGAGCATCTGCGTTGGCGTTCTGCTCCCGAGGTATCTGTTCGATTGACCCTCGCCTAAACGCAGACAGCTCGAACTTTACCTTTGCCAAATAGGCGGCCATCTTGGGTCCCCGCGCCTGATATTCGCCTAGAACCTGATTCACCACGAGCTGGGAATCGCTGAAGCATTGGACAGAGCTCGCCTTTAGCTCACTAGCTATCCTAAGTCCAGCCAACAAAGCCTCGTACTCTGCCTCATTGTTAGACGCCTTGAACCCGAACCTTAGCGCCGAGTGGAATCTATGTCCCTCTGGGGATATCAGAATGATTCCGGCCCCGGAGCCGTTCTCGTTAGATGAGCCATCAACGAAGATCTTCCACGACGAGTGTGGGGAGGCGACCTGAGGTAAGTCTCCTGATGGAATCTCCTGGAATCCCGTGCACTCCGCCACGAAGTCGGCCAAGGCCTGACTTTTTATGGTAGTTCGGGGAGTATAGAAAATCTCGAACTGACTGAGTTCGACCGCCCACTTTAGCAAGCGTCCCGATGCTTCAGGCTTTTGCAAAACCTGCCTTAAAGGCTGATCGGTCATGACGTGTATAGAGTGGGACTGGAAGTATGGCCTGAGCTTTCGCAAGGCCGTGATTAGGCAGAACGCCAATTTTTCCATCATTGGGTATCTTGATTCAGCTCCGAGGAGTCTCTTGATGATGTAATAGACCGGTTTCTGAGCCTGGTCCTCTTCTCGCACCAGAACGGCACTAGCTGCGTCCTCAGTGACGGCCATGTAGAGGAAAAGAGGTTCTCCTACCTTGGGTTTTGATAGCACAGACGGTTCAGCCAAATGCGCTTTTAGGTCGAGGAATGCGCTTTCGCACTCTACTGTCCATTCGAATTTCTTGTTTCCCCGGAGCAGGTTGTAGAAGGGCAAACACTTATCAGTCGACTTAGAAATGAACCGGTTCAATGCTGCCACCCTTCCTGTGAGGCCTTGGACATCTTTCCGCGACCTAGGGGAAGGAAGCTTGAGCAGTGACCTGATCTTGTCGGGGTTTGCCTCGATTCCTCGGGTATTGACTATGAAACCCAAGAATTTCCCCGATGCGACACCGAAAGTGCATTTCTGAGGATTGAGCCTCATGCCATATTCTCGCAGTATGTTAAAACATTCTTCCAGGTCGGCGACGTGGTTGCTGGTAGTCTTTGACTTGACAAGCATATCATCGACGTACACTTCCATGTTTTTCCCGATCTGGTCCGCGAACATTCTGTTTACTAGCCTTTGGTAGGTAGCTCCGGCATTCTTCAGACCAAACGGCATGACCTTATAACAATAGACATTAGTCGGGGTCATGAAGCTGGTATGTTCCTGGTCTGCCGGATTCATCGCGATCTGATTGTAGCCTGAGTACGCGTCCATGAAGGACATGAGCTCGTGCCCCGCCGTGGCATCCACCAATTGATCGATCCTTGGCAATGGAAAGCAATCCTTGGGGCAGGCTTTATTCAGGTCGGAGAAGTCAATACAGGTCCGCCACTTCCCGTTGGGCTTTGGAACTAGCACGGGATTGGCGACCCAAATTGGAAATTTGGCTTCACGAATAAAGCCACACTTTTTGAGTCGGGCCACTTCTTCTTCGAGGGCTTCAGCTCGGGTTGTTCCCAGACGCCTCTGTTTTTGAGACTTGGCAGGGACGCTTTTATCCAGGTGGAGCGTGTGCATGATGATGCTCGGGCTGA
Source organism: Humulus lupulus (assembly GCF_963169125.1). Classification (NCBI taxonomy): domain Eukaryota; kingdom Viridiplantae; phylum Streptophyta; class Magnoliopsida; order Rosales; family Cannabaceae; genus Humulus; species Humulus lupulus. The sequence continues at coordinate 8,699,882 of NC_084798.1, forward strand.
TTCCTATCATGTCCCCGTGCGACCATGCGAATACGTCTAGGTTCTTCTGCAGAAACGTAGTCAGCTCCGCCTTTCTTTTATCGCAGAGGTTCTTTCCGAGCTTAACCGTCCGTGATGGGTTTTGTTTATTGATGCTCACCTCCTCGAGCTCTTCAATAGCTTGTAGCTCGGACCTGTCCTCGCCTACACGGGGGTCAATGTCCTCACTTAGGGCGAGCTTTTCGTCTTCAGAAATCTGAGGTTTTTCAATCTCAGGAGCCGCCTTGGGTCCCTGAGATTCCTCTTCGTCCTGAATGGCCATCGTCACCTGCCTGGGTTTAGATTTCCCCTTCATGGAAATGCTGTAGCATTCCCTGGCAGCGAGCTGATCGCCCTTGATAGTACAGACCCCTGTTGAAGTAGGGAACTTCATGGTGAGGTGCCGTATGGAAGTGATAGCCTCGAAGGCTATGAGCGTAGGTCGGCCCAAAATGGCATTGTAGGCAGCGGAGCAGTCAATGACCACGAATTCGAGTAGTTTGGACACTGTTCGGGACTCCTCTCCTAGGGTGATCACCAGCTCGATTGTCCCTATCGCTGCTGATCCTTCTCTTGAAAAACCATATAGCACCATCGAGGTTGCCTTCAGCTCGGCAACAGTCAGACCCATTTTTTCTAAGGTGGATCGGAACAGGAGGTTCACCGAGCTCCCATTGTCCACCAACACTCTCCTTACTTTCCGGTTGGCGATCTGGACTGCTACGACCAAGGGATCTTTATGAGGGAATTGGACATGGCTTGCGTCTTCCTCCGTGAAAGTTATTGATTGTTTCTCTAATCGTTGCTGTTTTGATTGACGCTGTTCCGGGGCGAACTCCGCTCCGTTGTGGGCCTTTAATTCATTCACATACCTCTTCTGGGCGCCCCTACTCGTGCCAGCCATGTGTGGTCCTCCAGAGATGGTGGATATCTCTCCCTCGACCACGGGGGGAAGGACGTCCTGATCTGCCCGACGCCCGGGCTGACTGGCTGGGACCTCCGGAACGGGTCGACTTGCCGGGACCCTGTTCCGCGAGTATTGCGCCAATGGACCTGCTCAAATGAGAGTCTCGATTTCATCTTTGAGGTGCCTGCAGTTGTTGGTATTGTGCCCGACGTCGTTATGAAAATGGCAGAATTTGGAAGCGTCTCTTTTTCCCTTAGGGTGCTTCAATGGCTCCGGCCTCTTCCAGGGGACCCGAGTAGCGTTGGCCAGGAAAATATTTTCCCTGGTCTGGGTGAGCTCGGCATATGTTGTGAACACGGGCTTGAACTTATCCACAGACTTATTCTTCTTCTGGCCGTGCTGGTTGTTTTCACCATGTCCTTTTCTTTTGCTACCACCGGGCTGGTTATTCTGCGCGACGTCGGGAGTCGCCACTACGATCTCCGTCCCCGCCCCAGCGGTCTTCTCGGGGACCTGGCTGCTCCCGGCGGCCGAAGCTTCAGCTTCTTCCAAGTTTATCCACTCTTGGGCTCTGTTAAGGAATTCGCTAACCGAGCTGACTCCCCTCCTTTGAATATCTTTCCACAGGTCTCCACCGACTAGGATCCCGGTCCTCATGGCCATGAGTTTGGAGCTATCGTCACCATCCCTTGCTCGAGCAGTGACATTTGCAAATCTGCTCAAGTAGGCTTTCAACGTCTCACCGGGCTGCTGCCTCACGTTAGCTAAAGAATTGGCCTGGACTCGGGCGGCCTGAGAGGCACGGAATGCCCTCTTGAAGTCCGCCGAGAAGGTCTTCCAGGAGCTGATTGACTGCCTTTTACTCTGTTTGAACCACTGCCTGGCAGGTCCAGTCAGGGTGGAGGGAAAGATCAAGCAACGTAGCTCCGGGCCGATGTTATGGGCCATCATTAGGGTGTTGAACATCCCCAAGTGGTCAGACGGGTCTCCATCCCCGTTGAACTTTGACAAGTGGGGCATACGAAAGCCAGAAGGGTATGCCGTTGCTGCTATATTGGGGGCGAAGAGTTCCATCTCGTCCCCTGAATCATATTCGTCTTTTTCTTTTTCCGATAGGAGCTTCTTCATCAGCTCCTCCATCTGAGTTAGGCGCTCCAGGGTTTTGTCCTGAGATCCTGGGTTATTCCGGGGCTGTTCAACAGCTCCGGACCCGTTGTACATATTAGGTGGGTTGTTGCCCCTCCTATCTTGAGATAGGTTATTTGGGACATTTCCACCGTTACGTACTTCGGATCGGACCCCCACTGAGCGGGCCTGGCTACCATCCCTAACTCGATCCTCTCTGTGAGAATTGAGGCGATCTCGAAGGTCGCCTCCCTGGGTAGTATGGTGACTTTGTGCTGAACTTAGTCGCTGGCGCAGGTCTCCTCCCGAGAGATCACTCCGTCCACTACCGGTCCAGTGACTCCTGCTGGACAGGCTCGGGGTGCGTCTTTGGCGGCTACGACCTGATCCTTCTTCCGGCACCCTGCTGCGCCGGGAGGGTCCAGCTGACGGCGGGTCTCTCCTACTATTTCCGTAGGTCGGGATGTCTCGGACGGGCTGAGGAGACGGATATCTGATGGGAAAAGGAGGATGCCTGACCGTGGAGGCGATCCTAGTGCCGTCCGGACGGACTAAATTTGGTGAGGGCCTCTCGGCCATGTCAGCTTGCTGGTCCCGCGCTGGGTGAGCTGGACGAGGAACTGGACGTTCTTCGGGGACGGTCTGACGTCTCTGGCCTTCCTCGGCCCTTCTTCGGGAATTTCCTTGATCTCTTCTGGGCGTCCTCGAGGAAGGCTGAGAGCTAGGGGTTGACGTCCTAACCGAACGGCTGTACTGCTGCTGTCCGGTCCGAGGCATTTCCCTGAAGTTTGCCTCCTGACGGTGTGATGAAGGGGTGGAGTTGGCTGGAGGAAGTCTACCCGAACGGCTATGCCTGGACCGATTACTCCGGCGAGACTTAGGAGCCTCGCCTTGCCTCTCTCCAACATTACCGTTGGTTGTGAGAGGGGGTAGTCGGCTCAGAATATCCTGGATTTGCTGACCAGCTGCTGCTAACTGGCTCCTCAGCTGAACATTCTCCATCTCCACTGCAGAATAATAACATGGATTCAGATTAGGCGGCCGAGGCGCTGAACTACCAGTGTCGTCTTGGCCCGCCGGCTGCTTTCCTGGCCTCTGCTGGACTTCAGGAGCTTGCTCATCAGGGATGGCAACCTGGTGGGCCTCCTGCCCATCATGCTGTTCTGTCTCGTTGCCATGCCTGGATCGAGTGGTCACCATAGTTGGATGTTTGCGGTAGTACTAATCGAACTTGCTCTCAATGAAAGCACCAAACTGTTGACGCGGTTCTTCGGCAACAGGTAATTAAGAGGAGAAGAGAAAGAGATTAGCACTCAAGGTAGAACCGTCACAGATACGAAATCTTATATAATGAACTAGATGACTCAAGACACGCTTTTAAGTGGTTCGAAGGTTAAAATCCTTTTACTCCACTAGTCAATATTATTCATCCTCTCTGGGTATTTGGTTTACAAGGTATATAGTTCTTCAAAGACTATTTTTCCCAACCCCTATCAACTCCCAGGGTCTCCATATTTATAGGAGAAGGCACCTGGAAGTTGGTAGGGAGGTCATCCCGTGACCTTACCATTTGTCATATCAACTCTGTGGCATTCATGATTAATTCCTAAACCTGACACATAAGTGTGGTCTAATCAGTATGGAAGGAGATAATGGGCCGCACGGCCCAACCCATCCGTGGATGTCTGACACGCACGTTCCTGCTGCGTGTCCGAGAAGTCAGGGGGATATTAGACACGTGATGTCAGATATATGCATGTTTATCTTGCGTGCGTTGACTTCATAAAGGCTCAGAACTTCCTGGGCTCCTCGTGACACGAACAGCTCGTATTACGAGCTGTTCTCTTGGCGTGGCCTTCTGATGCCCCTCTCGAGCTGAGAAGATCCGTCCTGGAAATAGGATCTTCGGCCTGTGGGCACCTCGGACTAAACCTGATTAGTCCGAGGCTCGTCCTGCTAATGAGCCCGTGGGAAAATCAGGGCGTACAGATATATTCCTTCATGCATAAAAAATTTCACCTCTATGGTAGCCAAGGCCAAGGGGAACCAGTTTAATGATAAGACAGACATTGGCACAAAGGCTGGCGTTGTATGGTTTGATGTTATTATATCGATCATGTGGAAATATATTCTTCGTGAGTATAGCAACACTGTTGGATTATTAAGAGTCGTTGATCTCTCATGTAACAATTTGATTAGAAAACTTCCCGAAGGGTTAACAAATCTTGTTGAATTGGTTCAACTTAACCTCTCAAGGAATAATTTGAATGGTACTATCCCTATGGAGATCGAGAACTTGACTAAGTTAAACTCTCTCGATTTGTCCCACAACAAGCTTTGTGGTGTAATTCCAACAAGCTTGGCAAGCATATCTTCTTTGTCGTTCTTGGATTTGTCCAGTAACAAATTATCAGGAAGAATCCCCACCGACACTCAACTACAAAGTTTTGATGCTTCGATGTACATTGACAATGATGGGTTGAGTGGACCTCCATTGAGCGAATCATGCATTGGAGATGAGTCACCAAATGGTTCTCGAGATCACTTGGGTGGCACTGAAGGTTTTTTCAACGATGGCGAAGAATGGCTTGACATGTCATGGTTTCATATGGGAATTGGAGTTGGATTTGGAATTGGATTTGTTGGAGTTTGTGGTAATTTATTACTCAATGCTTCTTGGAGACGTAACTATTTCCATTACATGAGCATCATTGGAGATTGGCTTTATGTGACGATTTTTGTCAAAATAAATTTATTGAAGATGAGGTTCCATAATTATAAGGTAATAAAGTATTATCTTAATTTTGTTTTTCATATTTCTTCTCTAGCTTAGATTAATTAGAATGGTTCATATGTATGTAATTACATCATTTCTTTTTCATAACTAATTTTGTTTCATTGTTCTTTATGTTAGAATAATATCTATATGTAATTGCCGTCTATCCCATGCCACAAGGTAGAACAAGTAGCTTTGAAGTTTCAAGAATTTGCAATTGGAAGTGTCAATGCTCCATGTGTATCCATTACACTATGGCTCCAAATAAAATCATCATCTTTATTATAGTATTGATGTTCTAATTGTTTGTTTATAAAGTTAGATTTTATGTAATTTCCTAAACTAAAATATGTTCAATATTTATTAGTTGCATTGCAATAAGTGAGAAATTTCTCTCTTTAATACTCCGGAAATATATATGTATTAAATTATGTCCTATACATGCTACTGCAATCAGATTGTTCTATATGTATACATCACTATTTATCTGTGTTTTCCCTTTAACACCTAGGCATCTAAGATATGTACTATTTTCTCTCTAATAAATAGTAAATACAAAATGGAATATTATTAATAAGCAAAAAAAAAACCAAACTCCACCATATTGCCTTGTATATAATCTTGAGATATAAAAGTATTGGTGCTGTTTGGTAACACTTAAAAAAAATGATTTTTTATTTAATTAATTAAAATTTTGACAAGTAAACATAAATCATATTTGTTAACTCAATTTTTATTTATTATTTTTTAAAATTTTAATTAAAATTCATTAAATTTTGAAAATATAATTTTTTTACTTTCAAATTTTTTTTAAACCGTTTTCGTTTTTTTTCCATTCTCTTCTTCAAATCAACACCTCATATTGTTAAACAAAAAATAAAAATTATCAAACACGTTTATTATATTTTGTTTTTAAAAATAAAAAACAAAAATAGTTACCAAACATATTTTTATTTTTCAAAAATAAAGAAACAAAAATAAAATAATATTTCTATTTTTGTGTTTAAAAAATTCAAAAACAAAAATTTTACCAAACTCAACCACATCGTGGAACCCCTCAAGTACAGAAAAATTAGTCTTGTTGAGAGTGTGCCCTAGCCCAAACATTTTTTTTAGAAAAATGCCTAATTTTATTTTTATTTTAAAATGTTCTAATTTAAATTTTTACCATAATTTTTTTTTTTAAAATCCATTTTTTTCCCTAAAGCCCCAAAACACTTGGGCCAACCCTAGTGTGTGTGTCTCTATCACTTGGTTTCGTTTTTTTTTTTTGTCGAGAATAGATTTTAAAACTATTCAGAATGTAACCGAAAAAGAGTACAAATTGGAAGGGGGGTTTCCTCCAACCAACAAAACTCATTGTCTAGCCTAAGGGCATGCTTTGCCAAACCATGGGCTAAATTATTAAACTTTCGGCCAACATGTGACAGAGTTACCCCCGGAAAAGTAGACAATAAAGTTTTAATATCTGAAAAAATAATCCCCAGTTCATTTTGATAAGTTATGTTATTATTTAAAGCCAAGACAAGAGAAAGGGAATCAGAAAAGATAACATCCAGCTGAATTCCAAGCCTTTGAGCCCAATTGAGTGCGACCAACAGTGCTATAACTTCTGCTTGAAAGGCTGACAACATTCCTGCAAAATAATTCATAAGAGAGCTTAGGCAAAAACAAAACTAAGAGATTTCATAGGAATTGAAAAGATTATAAACAAACCTCCCTCAAGAACAATAAGATAACCTTAACCAAAGGGATGAACCCCTTTGGTTAAGTTTTCAAAGATCGATATAACCATTTACCTTTTTTGCTCACTTATATGAATGCCTCTTATCAGTTAATTTTGAGATTTTGTAGTAAGTTTTAACTTAAAGAACAACGACACTTACCTTTTAAGGGCTTAGATAAAGCTGCAATAACTTCCTTCTCTGGGGAGAGGATGATTGCTCCAAATCCTATCATTTCTGTCTGGTTAGATAATGCAGCATCACCTGATAAGATTTTGGATTGATTCCCCGAATCTTCTCTTCTTTGATTTGTAGATGTTGCATTTTGTATGGGTTGCTCCGTCGTTCTCTGTGTATTTCTTATCGACTCCCAATATCGGGTTACCCATTCAAACACTTGTTGTCCTTGTCTTGCTGGATGTCCATGGGTTCTTTTATTCCTCTCAAACCAAATTGCCCAAGCTATGATGAGCATTTTTTGAAAGTTTTCTTTTTCCAAAATTTCAGAGGCATAGAGTAGTATCTCCTTAAAGGAAATGTCCTCTTTCCTATCTGACATGAAAGGATAATCCCACCGATCCCATATTTCTTTAGAGGAAGGACACCAAAAGACGGCATGTGCATTAGAATCCTCTCCAAAACCACATAGTGGGCAAACACTGTGTTTAGAGATATTTTGTCGATTTAAACCTTTAAGAGTGGGCAATATTTCATGGTAGCCTCTCCAAGCAAAATGTAGAATTTTACGTGGTATTTTGATTCCCCAAAAGGACTTCCACCACATTGCTATTAATGTAACAGATGAAGACGGCAGTGCAGTGTCCATAGCTGAGGCTAGATTATACCCACTTTTGACAGAATAGTTCCCATGATTTGTATAGTGCCAGAGCCACGAATCTGGATGATCAAATTGAGTTAGATGTATGGTTAAGATGTTCTGGGCATCAGCAGCATTAAAAAATTGTTGGACTCGTATCATGTTCCATGAACCAGGAGTTTCAAAGAGATCATGTACTCTAAGGGGATCAGATATATCAATTATACTTGGGAGAAAAGATGGAGGTCTTGGGATCCATGGATCACTAAAGGCCAAAGTTTCTTTTCCATTTCCTATACGTCGTCGCAATCCTCTTCGTAAAAGGTCCCTACCCCAGATGATACTCCTCCACGTTATTGAAGGATAATGACCTTCTCTAGCCTCCAATATACTTGTATGTTGATAGTATCTTGCCTTGAGTACTTTTGCAAGAAGGGATGTAAGGTTTATTAGTAATCGCCAAGCCTGTTTTGCCAGAAGTGCCTGATTATACTGAATAAAACCATGGAATCCCAATCCTCCCTCACACTTTGGTCTACACATTTTATGCCAAGCGCGCCAATGAATTTTCTTTTGTTCAGTAGTAGAGCCCCACCAATATCGGGCTTGTATTCTTTCAATTTCTTGGCACAAACCTTCTGGTATACGGAAGCATGACATTAGATAAGTTGGCATAGCTTGGATAACAGCTTTAAGTAAGATTTCTTTACCAGCTTGAGAAAAAAGCTTTGATTGCCATAAGTGTAACTTCATCCAAACTTTGTCTTTTATTGAATTAAACAAAATTCTCTTATTTTTACCTCCCAACATCGGTAGACCCAGATATGTTTCTATAGAATCAGTTCTTTGCATATTTAGAGAGGATGTATACAACGTGGCAATCTCTTCCGAAGTATTTGGAGAAAAATATAATATAGACTTTGTAAAGTTGATCATCTGCGTAGAAAAGAGAGATAATAGTTATAGCTATATTTGAATAGTTGGAAAAACATATGTGTTGATATCTCTAATTGGAGCTAGTTACTAGTGAAGGCCTTTATTGTGTCTTTCAGAATTTAATTGCAATGGTTAAAAACATTACCTGTCCAGAACATGTCGAGTATAGAGAAAAAATATTTTGTATAGCTTGTAGAGATCTCTCAGATGCCTGGACGATAATGAGGCTGTCATCCGCAAAGAATAAGTGGGTAATGAAAGGAGCTGTTGTTGTGAATTTTCTAACGATTAAAATATGCGCAAGTATACACAGTCGACAACAAGTAATACAGTGATACAGTATCAAAGTTCGTCTCCACAGGGACTTTTAAACTAAAAATAATGCAATATCAACTAATAACAATTTGCAATTCAGTAACCAAATCAAGAGAAAATTTATGTAATTAATTCTGAAAATAAATGTAAATGAGCAAATTAATTAAACTAAAAATCAGAGATTAAAATGAAAGAATTCTAGGTGGATTTTAGATATGAGAAAGATAGATTTGGGTGGTTAATTCCCCTCGGTTCGTTCCAGTTGCTACAGCAATGGATCAGCAATGGGTCAGCAATTTATGTCACAGTTAACAGATTTCGTAAAACCCAGTAAGTTTTTCCCAAAACTTAATATCTATTGTCTATAACCCCCCTCAATACATTCTTGTATTAAAACAGACTATAACCAACCAATCAAGCACCAAATCTTTAGGTTATGCAAGGCATCAAAATAGTCCTATTCCACTACTCAAAATCACCTAAAACTAGGTAAGTTTCTTGCATCAATTGAATGGGTTCAGCTAGACTTCCATTTTCCAAGCTAGATCTAACTTAATAAATGCTAAAAATGGCCAGTAATTAACATTCACTTATCATTACAACACATTCGATTGAACTATGACATAAACAACTTAACCATGCATTTAGAAATTTAGTTCATACATAAGGGTTCATAACCACCCAAATCTTTAGGGTGTTAGTCCATAGCTGAAATTATAAACATAAAACTAGTACAGAATATTTCCATGAAGTTTGAACAGAAATTGAGATGAGAAAATAATACAAAATTAAAGAGAAATAGAGATTAGAGAGAATTGAGTGTTGAGCTCTAGTCCCCCTTAGGCGTCTGCCTTCTTTTTCTCTCCTATTTCGTACTCCCTTCTTCTTCTTTCTTTCTGCTTCTCTCTGTACTTTTCTTAGTGAAAATATGCAGAATTCTCAAAAATGATGGGTGTGTCCTCTCTTTTCGGCTGCCTCCTTTTTAGGGTACTTTGTTTACCCTAATTAGTAAGTCCAAGTCAATTGTGCCCTCTTGTCCTTTGCCACACTGACTCATTGTACAACATTCTCGCCACCTATGCGTCACTTATTCTTCATTAAGTCCAGCTGGAATTTGTCACGTTTCTTCACTGGTCCCTGCCGATTGCTACGATAGGTTTGCTACAGCATTAAGAGTACAGCAACATGCTCTTTCCAGAATTGTTCCTCTTCATGATCCAAAGTTCCCAATCACCTGTTTTAGCCTCATTTCCTGATTAACATAAACATGAAACTACATAAATCACTAAGAAAAATATGATAATACAGATACACAGTCCCTTGATACAAATATACACTAAATGGACACAATTACACTACTTACAATTCATTACTCTTTTGTTTTGGTTTGAAAATTAAGTTTAAAGATGTGAAAATAACTCTAAATCCTAGAGTTATCAGCTGTATTGGCTATTTGTAGTCCCTTTATTTCCTTTCTACTTTCCGCTTGTTGAAGTAAAGCTGAAAAACCTTCTGCACAGACCAAGAAAAGATAAGGTGATAAAGGGTCCCCCTGTCTCAACCCTCTTGATGGAATTACTTCTCCATAGATTACTCCATTAATTTGAAACGAATATCGGACTGAAGTTACGCATTTCATTAATTTGTTAACCTAGTAAGGTCGAAATCCCATCTTAATTAACATTTTTTCCAAAAAAATCCATTCAACTCTGTCGTACGCCTTGCTCATATCTAATTTCATTGCTGTGAATGATTTCCTCCCTGACTTCTTAGATTTTAAACTGTGGAGGCACTCATAGGCTATAAGTGCATTATCTGTTATGAGTCTTCCTGGGACAAAAGCACTCTGGGTAGAGCTAATGAGTGAAGCTAGGAAAGGTTTTAATCTATTAATTAATACCTTAGAAATGCATTTATATAGGACATTGCATAGACTGATTGGTCAAAAATCACTGATAGTAACTGGATTTTTCACCTTTGGAATCAGAGAAACCAATGTTGAATTAATTGTAGACAAATCTTCACTTCCATTTAAGCATTCTAGAATAGTTTTTGATACTAACGGGCCAACTATATCCCGATGTTCTTGGTAAAACAGTGCACTCATACCATCTGGACCTAGGCTTTTATCTGCAGGCATAGAGAAGACTGCATCTTTTATTTCCTCCAAGGAAAATGGGGCTTCTAAACTCATGTTCATCTCATCTGAAACAGAAGTATGAACTCTTTGTAATAGTTCTTCAATTTTTTCTTCTAAAGGAGACGAAGAAGTGAAGAGAGAATTGTAGAACTTCATTGTGATCTCGCTGATCCCACTATCACTTGTGCACCATTCGTTTCCATCATTGAAAATGCCTATCATATAATATTGGAACGGTTATTTTCATAAATAAAATTATATGGCCTGCCCATTTTAGCTTGTATTTTTAATGATATGTATCTTGTTATGTATGATAAAGGAAATTAGGTTATTATTGGTTTTGTATCTTTATTTTATAATTAATCCTTGATTTTCTTTGGTTTCTATCTATTATTGTGCCTTGAAAGGATCCCTAATTGTTATATAGACTTTGTTGGCTAATAGTTCACTACTCAATAATTAAGCATTTTGTGAAAGATATGTGAAGATCGAAATATAAAGAAAAATCAATTATAGTACCTTTAATTGAATTGTTCTTTTGTCGCTCTCTTGCCTTTTGATGAAAGAATTTTGTATTTTGGTCTCCTGCTTTTAGTCATTGTATTCTGGATCGTTGATGCCAAAAGACTTCCTCTTTGCGCAATAAATCATCCAATTTTCTTTCTGTTTGTCGTAACTCACTCTGGTCTTCCATATGTTTTTGTGAATTCTGCAAACGGATAATTTGTGAATGGGTTTGTTTGATGTCTTTGGATAAGGATCCAAATTTTGACTTGTGCCATGTGGATAAGTTAGTTGAGCACGCCTGAATATTACTCATAGTTGCGATAAGGGAGGAGGAAGAGGAAAAAGGTTTCCAACACTTTTTTATAATTTCTTTGCATTCTGTCTCGTTTGACCATATATTTTCGAATTTAAAACGAGGTCTTTTCCTGTTTCTTAAAAGGTCGTACCCATTTTCATCTTGAAGAGTTAAGAGAAGCGCTCTATGATCTGAATGGTAGAAGTCTAGATGTGTTAAAGAGGCTGAAGTAAAACTATCTTTCCACTCTTTGTTGACCATTGCCCAATCCAGCCTCTCCTGTAAGAGGCCATCCTCACAAAATCTTTGCCAAGTAAATTGATTACCTCTATAATCCAAGGGTTGTAATTTACATACCTCTAGTGTGTTTCGAAACGCTTCAATTTGGTGTTCGTTTCGCAGCCCTCCTCCATTTTTATCAGCTTAACTTAGAACTTCATTGAAATCCCCCATCACTAACCATGGCCCATGTGCTACTATTCGCAAATGTTGTAAGAGCTCCCATGTCATATGTCTATCGGATACTGCTGGGTGACCATAAAAGCCACTGAAGTGCCAAGACATACGTTGATTGTCAAAACTTATAAAGCAACTTATGTGATTTGAGGATGATGATTGTACTGAGATCATTACATTTTCTTTCCATAGTAGCATTAACCCTCCACCTAGTCCTATCCTTGGGACCTCAAAGCCATTATCGTAAGAGAGTTGCTTGCACATTGTTGCAACCTTATCTTTAGTAAGTTTTGTTTCCATTAGAAAAATTACTTCCGGTCTATTGTTTTTTATAAGGAATCTTAATTGCCTCGTAGCTTCTTCTCCATTGAGTCCTCTGGCATTCCAACTAGCGATAGCCATTTGGGGAGAAAAAAAAAATAGGACTAGTGGAAAGTTTGGAGAGAAAACGAATATGGGATTAGTGGAAACTTTGGACCAAGTTTATGATATTTGCTATTTTATTTATACTTGTTATAGGCTAGATAAAAGTTTTCCATGAAGTTAATTTTAATTAATAGTGATCTCTTTCATATCATAAGTAATTATGAATATTTCCTTCATTTTTCATGCAATTTATTATGATAATTTTTCTTATTGTACTGATATCATTTGTAAATAATGAATATTCTGATTTTTATATTTATTATACATATCTTTGACTATATCTTCTTATTTAAAGATGAGAATCAAATAATATAATTTAAATTTATTCACTACTCCATCTAATATTGTTAAAATTTCTAAATGAAGGTGAATCAAGTTGTTTTAAATGAGTTTTGGGTTATATATTGTTTTGACTTTATTCACCACTCCATCAATTATATATTGCTCATATACTTACATGTTTTTATATTCTACTAGTTTACTATTTTTAGACCACTATTATTTTGAGTTTCATAATTTAAAGGCATATCTAATATTTCAAAAAACAACTTTACATATATGTATTATAATAAAACAATTTTATATATGCATATCTAACATTAAATTATTGCAAAAACGTCAGCTCTTCCATCTCCTCTCATTTTTAATTTTATTTTAATTGTCATTATTTATATTAAATTTCTATTAAAGAAAAATTGTTCAAGCATTATTTGAAACAAGAATAACTTTTCCTCATAATAAATTCAGTTTCCTCATAATTGTTATTTGTAAGTAACCAATATTCTAATTTATTATATTTATTATACCTATCTTTGACTATTTTTTCTTATTTATAGATGAAAATCAAATAATATAATCTATATTTATTCACCATTTCATTTAATATTGTGAATTTTTTTTAAATATATGTGAATCAAGTTGTTTTAATTGAGTTTTGGGTTATATATTATTTTAAATTTATTCACCACTCCATCAATTATAAATTGCCGATATACACACATGCTTTTAGTTACTACTATTTTACAATAATTGCCGATATACATACATGCTTTTAGTTAAAATGTTAGTAACTTTTGATTTTGAGAATCCAACATAAGGAGGTATAAAAATAAGTTGACTGAAACAAAAAATCACTCCTCTCTGACGTGATGAAGTACACATTCACTAAGTAGCTGAAACAAAGAAAACGTGTCAAATTCTCTGTTATTGAAAAAATGAAGAGTCACCTAAGGTTATTTGAAAAAATTGACACTTAATTTGTTATCACCAATTGTTTATATGTTTTATGTTATTAATTTAATTGTGTAATTCTTTTTATATGGATAACTATTTTAAAAATTTATGGAAGAATCCAATAGAGTCAACGTGTCAAACCCACTATTAAACCAATCTAGAGTTTTCTAGACTTCTTCTTCACACATAATTTGTGTTGACGCCGTTTTTCGCCAACAGATAAAAGAAGAGAGCACGTAAACAATTAAAGACAATGGCTAAAACAAACAAACGAGTCAGACACGCGGTTTTTACGTTGTTCAGCAGTTAAATCTGCCTAGTCTACGAGTCTCTGTTATTAATCTCAAGATTATCTCTGAACAATCCTTTAGCATGAATTCTCCAGAGTTTTCTCTCAAGAATCAGAAAATCGGTCCTTTACAATGGTGCATCACTTCTCTATTTATAGAGAATGATGTAGAATACTATCCCACATATTTTGGGTAGTTACTCTTTTGTGAATAAAAATAAATAGCCTTAAATGCCAATAATCAGATATAGAAGGAAACGTTCCCCAAAGATCAGGAAACGCATAACTGACTAAATAATATCCCACGATTTTTGGGGATTTACATCAATAAATGAGGATCATATCCCATATCTACAACACTTGTAGATATTCAAGGTAGTCATTGCGTATCTCCAAGGCTTCACGTCATTGTGCGAGCCGCTGACACTTCCCGAGCTGACATTTCTTTCGAGATGGCATATTGAGCTCGAGATCCCTGCTCCGAAGTTGCTTCTGAAGATGAGGGGCTCACAGAGCTATCCTTCGAGATCGAGATCATTTCGAGGTCACCATATTCGAGGTCTGTACCATACTTTGCAGGCTCCGATTTACAATCGTAGAGCATACCCTTAACCCTCACGAGACCATTTAATGCGAACTCAGCTTTCGAGGTCATATTTGCTACGGCTCGAAATCTGGGTATAACATTTTGCCCCCTCAAAAGTATTTGTTCGAATCCTAAGAGAAGGAAACTTTTGAACTACTCTTTTCGGGAACCATACCGTCACACTCTTAAAAACGGACACGTGCCAGATGGGTATTGCTCACTTTAGGTACTTGAGTACCTTGGGAACATGCCCACGATCGTTCGTCTGACAGCTTTTCGGCGCTATCTTATCATCGACTCCCCTCCATTCGATCTGTTGAGGATTTCAATCAACATTCCTGATTAATTCAGTTTTCCCACCTATTTATGCAAGACTCCCTCTTCGTCTTCTTCGCATTTTCTCATCACAGACCAGAAAAAAGAAACACTCCCTAAACCTCTTACCACAGTTTATGCTCATTGCATGTTTTCCAGGCCGAAGAAACAAAAGAATCCTGGTTTGTACGACTCAGTGAGTTCTTTCCTGCAACCTCTTCTCCACTCGACGATTTCGCTGCACTCCCCATTACTGTGTAAGTACGCCATTTTTGTTGTTCCTTTTATATTGTGCTTGCTGTGTATGTTAGTTTACGTTATTAGCATGATGCGATAGGAGGGTTTGAACCGATAGGTTTTTAGGCTTTCTGGATTTTCACTCTGGAAGTTCGTCTCTGGTTTATATTCAGATTCAATCGTTTGAATGTGGTTTCAACTTTCTGGGTTTTGAAGATTTTAGGCTATGTTTCTTGTACACCAAGTTTTCGGGTAAAAACCCTTATTCTTGACAATAACACGAAACCCGAAAAAGCCCTTTCCTGGCTAACCGCCACCTTTCTTTCCCTTGAACTTCGGGATTTTCAAAAAATCATCCACGTTCTTTTTCTTCCCTGTGGAACACGCGCTCTGACTCTTTAGTGAGGGTCTTAATATTTAGTTTCTTGCCCTTAGTTATCCGAGCTTATCTTATCGAGTTCGTGATCCTTGCATGCATGGCCCTCACCATTTTTTCTTTCTCGTTAGATGTCACAGAATCTAGAAAGACGGTGGGGGTCATTACGAGCAATCCCTTACGAGCCCAAATCTCCGAGCCCGGAATCGGTCTTTGTTCGGAACCAGCGTCGGATTAAAGAGTACGAGATCGCACGCGAGCAAGAAGACATCCGAGCCCACTATCGCCGCCAGATTGACGAGGTCATCGAAAAGAAGAGAAGGGTCCTTCGGGAAGCCATCTATCCGGAGCCGAACCCCGGACCTAGGCCAGTTCCCCTCGACCCCGCGTTAAAAGTCACGGTAGCATACCATCCGGGGGAACTTCAGTTTTCCTTAATGGCGGAGCCTTCGTCTTCGCAGCCTAGGAGGGAGATGTTTGAAGCCGAGTTCTACCAGAGCTCGGTTACCACCTCCGACCAGATAACTGACATCCTGGCCCTTCATGGCCTTAGCTCGTTGGACACACTGAACTGCCGAGCTCCGACAAGACATGAACGGAGCTGCTTCGCTCCTGGGGGCCGTGATTCCAGTGTGAAGTACGCGGCCTGGAGCCAGGAACACCTAAAGGCAGGAGCTTTGCTGCCCCTGAAGTCCTTTTTCAGAGATTTCACCGATTTCATTGGGTTGGCTCCATTCCAACTCAACACCAACTCATACAGGGTGCTGTCTGCCCTGAGGTCCTTATTCCACGAGCTGGGGTGGATAGGACCTTCACCCCAAGAGATTTTATACCTCTTTTGTTTGAAGAGTAATCCCTCCCGAGCTCGGGGAGGAGATGGTTTTTACTATCTTTCGAGCTATCCCAAAGAGACAAAAATCTTTGAAGACCTTCCGAACCATCCCCCTGACTTCAAAAGGGCTTTTTTCTGGACAAACGGTCTGTTCCCGTCTCGACATCGTTCGTTTAGGAGAATTCGTAAGTATTCTCGTTACTTTCTATTTTTGAGCTCGAATCTTTAGTCCTTGTATCCATGTTTAGTTGAAGTGTATCTCGCCTTTCAGCTAACTTTCAGCGTCCCACCCCCGACGAGACAATGAAGGAGCACAGAGGGAGCCTGCTCCGACTCCCTTATGGCAGGAGGTCTCTTTCATTTCTGTTACATGAGGACAAGCTTCGAGCTTGTGGCTTGTTGGGACAGGGCCAGTCAACCTCTGACTGGTCCAGTAAAAAATACGAACGCTGGGAGGAAGTGCCTCTGCCCACAGGCATCCTTCCCCCGAGGAGGGAAAGGAAAGCATCTCTCCCAATTCGCTCGAGAAGTCCGCGGTCGGGGAACGAGGCCAATGATGAAGCCTCGAGCTCGGACTTCGGTGGAGGTAAAACCCTTCCTACTTCGCGAATGTGGTCCCCCACTTTATTAAAACACAGGCCCAATAGACTAGTCTCGTGCCCACAGGATAGATACCACACCACGGACGAGATGTGGAATGGGATAGCTGTGCAGTATGGGACCAATGATTATAGGGACCTTTCGAGGTTATCACCAACTTATAGGGAAGGCCCTCCCCCCGCCTCTTCTGAAGACGGGGGAATTTCATGGTCCCCAAGCTCAAGCTCGGGGGAAAGTTCCAGTTAGGTTTTTTCTTCAACTGGTTTACACCTTTTCCCAAAGTTATTATCTTTGTTTAACTCACTGTCATTATGCAGGTGCCATGAATCCCGACCTCGACGCCATGCTCTTTAGTGATGGGGGAGCTGGCGCCCAGAAAAGCAAACGCCCGAGGATACCAAAGAGGCCCGATCGACAGTCCAAGGTACCTAAACGTCACGAGACGACTCCCACGGCCCAGATCACTGCGGACACCTCCAAGGAGCCGACTGCCCAGGTCGATGGGTCAGGCTCAACTGCATCCATCTCTCAGCTTCCCACCGATACCCGGTTAATAGTTGCTCGGCCTCCGAAGAAACCTTCTACCTCGACGGTTCAGCTGCCAACGGCCCGAACTCATACTGAGGAATATGTACTTGATGGCACCGCTGGGGCAGAAGGGGCGCTTCTCAGCTCGGACGTCCTTTCTCGGGTAGGTCAGAGCTTTTCTGGCTTTGGTGCCGACCACTGGGACCTCGTGCGCAAGGCCTCGGACTGCAACACTCTTTATGAGAAGAGTATCGAGCTCTCCGCCGCGGTAGCCTTCTCAAACACTCTTTATGTCTTAGAGTATTCATGTCTCTGATTATATTTCTGATTCATTCTTTGTGTTTCAGGCCCTTGTTGTTTCAGCGCAACTCAACTACAAGCTGACCAACGAGGTGCAGACGAGCTTAAATCTGGCTCAAAAGTCGAAGGATCTCGAGCTGAAGATGATTGACGAGCTCAAAGACTCGAAGTCTGAAATTGAAAGATTGAAGACCCGTCTCGAGGAGCTTGAAAAGTCAAATGCTGAGCTCGAGAAGGCCAAAGCCAAGCTCGAAGAGGAGAAGTCTGAAATTGAAAGATTGAAGACCCGTCTCGAGGAGCTTGAAAAGTCAAACGCTGAGCTCGAGAAGGCCAAAGCCAAGCTCGAAGAGGAGAAGTCTGCAACCTTCGATTTCATGGAGAGCGAGAAGACCCGCCTCCTGGATGAGGCTAAGGAGCTGAGGGAGAAAGCGGTCGATCAGGCCATGTACAAACTTTGGGCCGACAATGCCGATCTTGACACCAGCTTCCTGGGTCCTCTCGAAGCCACATATGTTGAGCGGTGGAATGCCCGTCTTTTGGAAAGTACAGCTGCTCGAGAGGCGACCCAGCAGGATAGTCATGCTATTCGTCCTGGAGGGTCTGGTGATATTGATGCTGAGAAGGCCAAGGATACTCTTCTTTCTTAAATCCGTTCTCGGAGAGATCAGCTATCGGGGCTGCGTCCCCTCATTCTTGTAACTATTTAAATTTGTGCCCACAGGGCTGACACAATTTCTTTATATGCTTTACATTTCTTGGCTCGAAATATTTTACATTTTTCTTGCATTTATGAGTTATGTTTATTTAATTCATACAAACATAGTTTAGATTTAGGCTCGAAATTCGATGCATTCATGCATAGTTTATTCGAATTATCCGTTTCCGACCTCGTTATTTATCAAGGTCGTACATTACTTTAACCATGAACTAAAAAGTACTTATATGGCATGTAATATGAATGATTTGGTTAATCTTTTAGTCACTTTTCCTCATCCTTAGTATCTTAGCTCCGAGGTTATGAGTTCGAAACTATTTTAAGATGTTCCAGCCTCGATCTCAACATATTTCGTGATGGGTTTAGGCTCCCATTTATCATTGATCGATAATTTGGCTGGTTTGTTCCAAACCTGTTATGCTTGCACATCTGGTTAACTCCAAACGTTTTTGGTTTTTGGTAGTTCGGTAATGTCCAAACTATCTAAGCCCGTGTACTTGGTTATTTCCAAATATTATGTTTTTGATAACTCGGTTAAGTCCGAAATATCTAAGCTCGCTCGGTTAAGTCCGAACTATCTAAGCTCGCGTATTTGGTTATATCCAAATACTTTTTTGTTTTTTTTTTTTTTTTTTTTAAGCTGGAGGTATGTGTATGTATACCAATGATGCCCCCTTAATATCCTATGAGTGTGACCATAGGTTATTAAATTAAGAGAGATTGCAAAAATAAAAATAAATTACATGCGAAACAAAGTAGACCCTTTATTTGAAATTCAAAAACAAACTAAGTACAGAAAATCATGGTTACGGGCGACACTTCCTTCACTATTGATAATATGGTCTCAGGTGTTCGCCATTCCATGCTCGTGGTATGAGGCTCCCATCTAATCTTGCAAGTTTGTATACGCCAGGGCGGATGACTGATTCTATCTGGTATGGTCCTTCCCAGTTTGGCCCGAGTACTCCTGCTGCTGGATCTCGGGTTGCTAAGAATACTCGTCTCAAAATCAGGTCTCCCACTCCGAACTTTCGGTCTCGAACCCTCTTATTGAAATATCTCGTGGTCCGTTGCCGGTAAGCAGCATTTTTCAGCTGAGCCTCTTCCCTTTTTTCTTCGATCAAGTCTAGGGTTTCTTCGAGCTGAATATGATTGGAACTTTGGTCGTAAATCTGAGTTCGAATTGTCGGAATTTCGACCTCAATGGGCAACATTGCCTCGCAGCCGTATGCTAGAGAAAACGGGGTATGCCCAGTTGATGTCCGAGCTGTAGTTCTATATCCCCAAAGGACTTGGGGTAATTCCTCAGGCCATCGTCCCTTTGCTTCTTCCAACTTTTTCTTCAAGGAACTCTTGAGAGTTTTATTAACGGCTTCGACCTGACCGTTCGCCTGAGGGTGAGCCACTGACGAAAAGCTCTTTATTATACCGTTCTTGTTACAAAAGTTGGAAAATAAGTCGCAATCAAACTGGGTTCCGTTGTCAGACACAATCTTTCTTGGCACTCCATATCGGCATACGATGTTCTTTACCACGAAATCCAGGATCTTCTTCGAAGTTATGGTCGCCAATGGTTCAGCCTCCGTCCATTTTGTGAAGTAATCAACCGCGACCACAGCATACTTTACTCCTCCTTTGCCAGTTGGGAGTGAGCCTATGAGGTCGATGCCCCATACCGCAAAAGGCCATGGGGACGTCAACATGGTTAGTTCGGAAGGTGGAGCTCGGGGTATCGTGGCGAATCTCTGGCACTTGTCGCATTTTTTCACGAACTCGAAAGAATCCATTTTAATGGTTGCCCAGAAATATCCTTGGCGTATAATTTTCTTGGATAGGCTATGCCCCCCGGTATGATCTCCGCAAAACCCTTCATGAACTTCTCTAATAATCTTCTTTGCCTCGGGGGGAGTCACGCATCTGAGCAATGGCATGGAATACCCTCTTCTGTATAGCCTTCCATCCAGGATGGTGTAACGAGGAAGTTGATACATTAGTTTCTGAGCCTGACTTCGATCTTTGGGAAGAATTCCATTTTCGAGGTATTCAACGATCGGGCTCATCCAGGTCGGTTCTGTCTCGATCATGCACACATCTTCCTTGTCTGACTCAGTAATGCTGGGTGCTGACAGATGTTCTATGGGTACAACATTCAGCATCTCATTTTTAGTGGAAGTGGCGAGCCGAGCTAAGGCATCTGCATTTGAGTTTTGTTCTCGGGGAACTTGTTCGATTGCATAAAACTCAAAAAACTCCAATGCGTACTTTGCCTTCTCCAGATAAGCTGCCATTTTTGTGCCACGAGCCTGATACTCTCCCAAGATTTGATTAACTACGAGCTGAGAGTCGCTGTAGCAATGTATAGCTCTGGCCTTGAGTTCCTTTGCTATTCGTAGTCCCGCCAGTAAAGCCTCGTACTCAGCTTCATTATTAGATGCTTTAAAGCCGAACCTTAATGCAGAGTGAAATTTTCTCCCTGCAGGGGTGATCAGAATAACTCCTGCCCCCGCTCCATTTTCATTTGACGACCCGTCGACGTAAAGTTTCCACAACTCGTGGGCCGTGGTTGTTACTTCGTCGTTGGCTGTACCGGTGCACTCTACTATAAAATCTGCCAACGCTTGTGCCTTAATGGTTGTTCTCGGATGGTAGGTGATCTCGAATTGTCCGAGCTCAACAGCCCACTTAAGGAGTCGACCAGATGCCTCTGGTTTGGACAAGACTTGCCTTAATGGTTGATCTGTCAGTACATGGATAGGATGTGCCTGAAAGTAAGGGCGGAGCTTTCGAGATGAGTGGATCAGACTGAGGGCGAGTTTCTCCATCAGTGGATACCTTGACTCTGCCCCCAGTAATCTTTTACTGATGTAGTAGACGGGTTTCTGTATTCTCTCTTCCTCTCGGACGAGCACCGCGCTTATCGCGTGTTCAGTTGTTGAGAGATATAAGAACAGTACTTCTCCCGTCTCAGGTTTCGATAGGATAGGTGGTTCGGCTAAGTGCCTTTTTAGCTCTTGAAAGGCTAGCTCGCACTCGTCTGTCCATTCGAACTTTTTACTTCCCTTCAATAAGTTGAAGAACGGGAGACCGCGGTCCGTTGACTTCGAAATGAACCTGCCCAGAGCTGCCATCCTGCCAGTCAAGCTTTGAACATCTTTATGCTTCCGAGGTGAAGGCATATCGATCAGGGCCTTTATTTTATCGGGATTAGCCTCGATTCCACGAGAGTTGACAATGAAACCCAGAAATTTCCCTGAAGACACCCCAAAAGTGCACTTCTGAGGATTCAACTTCATGTTGTACTTTCTGAGCACGCCAAAGCACTCTTCGAGGTCATCAACATGGTTCTTGTTAAGTTGAGACTTTACGAGCATGTCGTCAACATAAACTTCCATGTTGTTCCCTATTTGCTCTGAGAACATCATGTTTACGAGCCGCTGGTACGTGGCTCCGGCATTCTTGAGTCCGAATGGCATGACATTGTAGCAGTAGAGCCCTTTATCCGTAATGAAGCTTGTATGCTCTTGGTCGGGGGCATGCATGGGAATCTGGTTATATCCAGAATAGGCATCCATGAATGACATCAGACCATGCCCCGCCGTGGCATCCACGAGCTGATCAATTCTCGGTAGGGGAAAACAGTCTTTCGGGCAGGCCTTGTTGAGGTCTGAGTAGTCAATGCACGTCCTCCATGTCCCATTGGGTTTCGGGACCAACACTGGATTGGCCACCCAATCAGGATAAAAAGCGTCCCTTATAAAATTATTTGCTTTCAGCCTGTCCACCTCCTCCTTTAGTGCTTTCTTTCTGTCTTCATCCAGCTGCCTTCGCTTTTGCTGCTTCGGAGGAAAGCTTTTGTCTATATTCAATGCGTGGCTCGCTATATTAGGGCTTATTCCCACCATGTCAGAGTGGGACCACGCGAAGACATCCTGGTTTTTCTTCAGAAAGCAAATTAATTGCTATTTTGATTCGTCTAGGAGGTGTTTCCCGACCTTCACCTTTTTCGAGGGACTAGATTCATCGAGCTGAACCTCTTCGAGCTCCTCCAAAGGTTGGAGGTCAATCTTCTCTTCAATCCTTGGATCGATCTCCTCGTCAATTTTTAGAACTGTCCCGTCTTTATACTGTATGACAACAAGTGCTTGCGCGCTTGTTTGTTTCTTTCCCCTTAAGGAAATGCTGTAGCACTCCCTTCCTGCCAGTTGATCTCCTTTCAATGTTCCGACCCCGCTTGGAGTTGGGAACTTAAGGGCTAGATGCCTTACAGATGAAATTGCCCCTAGCCCGACCAGGGCGGGTCTCCCGAGCAATACATTGTAGGCAGATGGTAACTCTACTACCACGAACTCCATCATCTTGGTCACCGAGACTGGATAGTCTCCCAAGGTCACAGGGAGTTCAATGGACCCCATACAGGCGGTTCCTTCTCCAGAGAAGCCGTACAAAGTGGTTGCACAAGCCCTCAGGTCGCGAAGGGAGAGCCCCATTTTCTCTAGGGTTGCTTTATAAAGAATGTTAACTGAGCTCCCATTGTCTATGAGAACTCGGCGCACTCTTTTGTTGGCAAGCTGTAGGGTGATGACGAGTGGATCATGATGAGGGAACTGGACGTGAGAGGCATCCTCCTCGGTGAAGGTTATAGGCTGAGTCTCAACCCTTTGGCTTTTTGGTGCCCTTGGTTCGGGTTCATATGGAGACCCGTCCCCTGTCTTCAGCTCATTCACATATCATTTTTGAGCATTTCTGCCCCCTCCTGCGAGATGAGGACCTCCCGAGATGGTTATTACGCCCTCTCCATCTATCGGTGGAGGCCTATCTTCATCCCGAGATCGGGAGTTATTATTCTGTGTTGCCGGAAGCGCGGCTACTCTCTGGCTGGCAGTAGCCTGTCCAGTATTCTGGTTTTTGACATACTGCCGGAAATAACCTCTCGAGATCAATCCTTCGATCTCGTCCTTCAGCTGTCGGCACTCATCAGTTGTGTGGCCGGTGTCCCTATGAAATCGACAATACTTGCTGGAGTCCCTCTTGGACTTTTGATTCCTCATAGGATCCGGTCGCCTGAAGGGGACCTGGTTTTCATTAGCCAGGTATATGTTTTCCCGGGACTCGTTGAGCTCGGTATGCACTTTATATACGGAGAAATATCTTTCTCCTTTTTTCTTCTTTCCTCCATCAGCCTCGGGATTATTTCCCTCGCTTTTTTTTCTCTTGGAAGGATTCTCCGAGGCAGGCTGTGTAACTAGAGGGTCAACCGAGGTTGAGGCGGAGTTAATGTTTATCGTTGTAGTTTCGGTCTGCGAGGTCGCTTTGAGTGTTGACCTCGCTTCCTCTACATTAACAAATTTCTGCGCCCGTCTGTTAAACTCGGTTATCGACCTCACCGGCTTCCCTTGTATGTCATCCCAAAGTGCACTCCCGGGTAAAACACCAGCTCGGATGGCCATCAAGTGCCCGCTGTCATCCACGTCACGAGCTCGGGCGACCTCTAGATTAAATCTTGTCAGGTAGCTCTTTAGTGTTTCGCCTGGTTGTTGTCGGACGTTAGTCAAAGTGGATGCTTCGGGTCTGACTCCCACCATAGCCCGGAACTGCTTCTTGAAGTCTCTAGACAATTGATCCCACGAAGTTATAGAATGTCTCTTGTACTTCTCGAACCAACTCTTGGCAGGCCCGGCCAATGATGTTGGAAACAACATACATCTGAGCTCGTAACCCACGTTACTAGCTCTCATAATAGTGTTGAATGTACTCAGATGGCTGCATGGGTCGGTTTTTCCTTCAAACGCTGGGACGTGAGGAATCCGGAACCCTTGGGGGAACTGAGTGTTAGAAATATTGGGAGCAAACGGCTCGAGCTCCTCATCAAAGTCCTCATATCGACCGTTTCCTCGTTCATTCTTCAAAAGCCTAAAGGCTTTTTCGAGCTGATCGATCCTTTCTTGTACTGGGTCCTTAGGCGGTGTTTGGAATTGATAGTCATTAATCGCGATCCCAGGCTCGCGTCTCCGTGAGGGATCTCTACGCCCATTCAGATGATTCCTAAGATCCGGGTTTGTCTGATCTCCCTTTCCCCTGCTCTGATTCAGGTGATTGCGCAGGTCGGGATGGCTCTTGTGATTCCCAGTATTTTTACGACCCCGGTCGTGTTTACTGACAGACCTTGTTTCTCCGGACTCATCGCTAGTGAAACTCATCGATCGGTCATTTCGTGGTGGATCCTTTCTACGTCGCCTCGTCACTGCAGTGCGAGATCGGGACGTCTGACTTCTCTCGGATGGCGCGCCTTTCCGCCCCTGGAACGTCTCCCCGTTTCCTTGTCTCTCCCCTGTACGCCCTTGATCCTGATCTCGACCAGGTTGAGCGTTCCTGCGGGGAGGTGAAGGATATCTTATGGGAGACGGAGGAAACCGTATAGGTGACGGTGGTTGCCGTCCTTGCCTCGGCCTGGAAGGTCCAGAATTTGCCCGAGATGGGCCGGTTGCGTTTGGTGCGCTACCAGGAACCTGAGTCCGAGCCTCGACAGGAGCTTGGTTGTTCTCAGTTCCTGCAGGCACTTCCACAGGTGGATTAGGCGGGACCCGAGCTCGGGTACTCCTCTGAGGCCTAGAAGGAGCAGATGGCTCTGTTGGTGCTGGAGGCTGAGCTGGCCTCCTTGTGTTAGCATTTTTTCGTGGACGTCCACGGGGCTTCCGGGGAGGAACGTGCACGTCCCTTGGAGGAGGGGCTCGGTCTTCGCGCGGAGGTGGGGGCTGAGCCACCTGCGCCTCCGCGGCTATCCTAGTCAACTCCTCGTTATGTTTGTTGGCATCTGCCAGCAGTTGTTTCAGCTGCCGATTCTCCAATTCTACAATAGGGACATAACGCTCAGGGTTATAGTACATGTCCTCATCCCTTGGTTGTGGAGGTGGTCCCCGGGAATCAGAGGACCCACTCCTTTCATCAGCGTCCGGGTTCTCCATTGGCTGTTTTCCAGGACGCCTTGAGTAATTTTCTTCAGGAGTGTTCTGATTGTTTGTAGCCATGAATCTCTCAGGGATGGATGCTTGAGGCTCTCAATGAAAGCACCAAACTGTTGACGCCGTTTTTCGCCAACAGATAAAAGAAGAGAGCACGTAAACAATTAAAGACAATGGCTAAAACAAACAAACGAGTCAGACACGCGGTTTTTACGTGGTTCAGCAGTTAAATCTGCCTAGTCCACGAGTCTCTGTTATTAATCTCAAGATTATCTCTGAACAATCCTTTAGCATGAATTCTCCAGAGTTTTCTCTCAAGAATCAGAAAATCGGTCCTTTACAATGGTGCATCACTTCTCTATTTATAGAGAATGATGTAGAATACTATCCCACATATTTTGGGTAGTTACTCTTTTGTGAATAAAAATAAATAGCCTTAAATGCCAATAATCAGATATAGAAGGAAACGTTCCCCAAAGATCAGGAAACGCATAACTGACTAAATAATATCCCACGATTTTTGGGGATTTACATCAATAAATGAGGATCATATCCCATATCTACAACACTTGTAGATATTCAAGGTAGTCATTGCGTATCTCCAAGGCTTCACGTCATTGTGCGAGCCGCTGACACTTCCCGAGCTGACATTTCTTTCGAGATGGCATATTGAGCTCGAGATCCCTGCTCCGAAGTTGCTTCTGAAGATGAGGGGCTCACAGAGCTATCCTTCGAGATCGAGATCATTTCGAGGTCACCATATTCGAGGTCTGTACCATACTTTGCAAGCTCCGATTTACAATCGTAGAGCATACCCTTAACCCTCACGAGACCATTTAATGCGAACTCAGCTTTCGAGGTCATATTTGCTACGGCTCGAAATCTGGGTATAACAATTTGTTATTATAAATTCTTTTCTATTATATAGTTTTTATAATAGGTGTCATATATATTTTAGTTGTATATACGGGTATAATAAAAAAATTTGTCTCTATTATCACTACCCAAATATCCATCATTCGATTAAGTTATTTAGATATATAGTAATTAAACAACTTTATTATACATATCTAATATTAATATATTGCAAAACTTTTACTCTTCTAGCATAAAAAATAAAAAATTGTTCAAACATTATTTGGAAATATAAATAATTCTTCCTCATAATAAATTCAGTTTCAACCATAGTATTGAAAAAAGAAAAAAAAGTGAATATGCACATTGCCATCGAAGCAAAATAAAATTTACTTCCCAAACAATAAATCTTAATCCATAAACACAACAATATATAATAGAAAATTAAAAATATTTCTCCATACCATAAAAGTTTTAGAACCATGGTTCTTATTAAATCAATCCAAGAAACCCTCTTTCAAAAATTAACAATAAGGACAAAAAAAGAAGAAAAAAGAAGGGAAGAAAGGAAAGTTCAAATACTCAATATTATTCTTTGAAATTATAAAATCCAAAATATGAACCGACAAAATAGAAAGACAACCATCATTCTTATCTTCTTTATCTTTAAAGCAATTCCTTCATGCTTTTGGGACTTTCATTTTTCCTTCATTGTGAACAGGCACTTCCTGGAAAGAGATTGTAAGAACTGTTTGGGGAGTTGGCATATATGTTTCCTTGTGTGGCTTCTTGGTTTGCGTTGAGGTGTTTTTATCATTGTCCAAAGATATCTCATTTTGCTTATTGCTCTTCATATTTCCTATAGCAATCTCTGTACCTGACTGTCTGTTCGAGGAGGTTGAGTTTTCTCCTAAATATTATTCATAAAACAACTATAATTTAGAGAAATGATAATGATTTAAAAAAACGACAATATAAAGGAAAAACGAAAATGATTAAAACGACATCAATAATAAAAAACGACAATACTTTGGAGAAACGGCAATTATTTTTAAACGACATTACAACAGTATAAAACGACACCAATAAGAACAAACGATATCAGTAAGAGAAAACGACAACAATTTGGTCGTTGCTTTATTTTTTATTTTTTTGGTCTAAATTTTTTCTCGACGAAAGAGAAAACGACGTAGTATTGCAATCGAACAGAATTTAGAAACCCTAGTACTCCATTTCCTTCGTCTCCATCTCTCTCTCTCCTCGCCGCAGTTAGCTTTTCTCTCTCTCTCTCTCACCCGCACCAACTTCATCGCCGCCCGTCGCTCCATCTCGCGCCGTCATTCTCACTCAGCCTCCAGATTTGTGGTGATTCTTTAAACTTCTAACATATTATGTAGTTCCAGTTCGATTTGTGAGATTTTAGCTAATTGGGCTTTTTATATTCTCAAATGATTTTCCCAAATGAAAAAAAAAAGGGTCCAATTTCTGATTTCTTGTCATTGATTTTCTAATCTTTATTAGGTTTGCGTTATTGATTTTTATTATTGTTTGATATATATATATATACATATATTTTCAAATTTTAGCTTTGTTTGGTATACAACACTAAAAAAAATTCAATTGCTTTGACTATTGGCATGATCAACATGAGCTTTGTACATATATCAGTTGAGACTCTTACTGTGAATTTTTACCCCATGAAATGAGCTAAACTAAGTTCAGGGCTTTATTTAGATATGGGTTTTGGTTTGACAAAATATCTAGCTACCCATCTCCCTTTATGCGAACCCTTCCATTGTCCAAATTGATTTAAATAGAACTACCCCTTCTCATCTGGGGCCTATATATGTATATGTGTAACTATATATTTGCGCTTGTATTATGGCTGTAAAAGTTGGTTTTACAATTTCCATGCTGCTTTCGAAGTGTAATCTATAATTTAACAACTAGTATCAGCATTGATCAGTAAGTTAGAGTGTGTCCATTGTGTTCAAGAGTTGTGTTATCATATTTATTTATTTACATAAAGAAAGTGTTTCTTTATGTAAAACGTGTTAAAAAGATAGATAATAGTATGGACAAAGGACACAAAGGAAAGCGTATTTTCATTTTTCGGGTTACTGTATTGTGTCACTGCTTGTGTTTCTTTCAGTTTGTAACAAATTGAACCTGGACAGGACACAATTCTGTGCAATATGAGGGGAAGGAGTTACACTCCATCGCCACCTAGGGGTTACAGTCGAAGAGGACGGAGTCCAAGCCCTAGAGGTCGCTATGGGGGTCGTAGCAGAGATCTTCCTACTAGTCTTCTAGTTCGTAATCTTCGCCATGACTGTAGGTAGGCACTTGTCTAATTCCACTTTTATACTCTATATGGCAGAAAATTTGGTTAACATTATATTGTTTTTATTTAATAGAATGGTGTGTTTGTATCAATGCATGAGTGTTATATTATTGCTTTCTTACTATTAACATATGGTATTTTACAGGCAAGATGACCTTCGCAGGCCATTTGGACAGTTTGGTCCTCTTAAGGATATCTATTTGCCGAAAGATTATCATACTGGGTGAGCAATAGCATGTTATTAGTGAATTTATGTGTCGAATATTTTAGATAATGACATTTATGTTTTCGTACTAGTTGTTTCTTAAGAATTAATATTTAGCTTCTTGTATTTTGTGTAGTCATGCAATATTGGTTTGAATTTCATCTTTGTAGATGATATTAACTGAAAGGACATCCAAACTTGTATTTGTGTCTTCTGGGGCAGATTTAATTTGATGTCCATAATGAAATTCATATCTTTAATTTGCACAGACCACAGTCAGATTGTCTTGATTTTAGTTATGAAGAACAAGGGATAGCCTTAGACATTCATAATGTTCTGTGCATTGGGTCTTCTTTTTTTTTCTCTTTTGACAAACCAAAGAAAATACTTTGAGGAAGTGATTTGTGAGAAATGACCAAGCAGGATTTGTTATGCTTCTTCTGTAAAATTCTTTTCTAATATAGGGATCTTTTTCCTTCATTTTCTACTCTTTTTGTTATCACTAGCTGGGTGCATTTATTGAAGTTGTTGAGGTTTAACAGTG
Organism: Humulus lupulus; assembly: GCF_963169125.1. Classification (NCBI taxonomy): domain Eukaryota; kingdom Viridiplantae; phylum Streptophyta; class Magnoliopsida; order Rosales; family Cannabaceae; genus Humulus; species Humulus lupulus. The sequence goes on from NC_084798.1 coordinate 8,729,242, forward strand.
AATTTAAAGTTTTGAAGACACCAATCAAGTAATTAGAGTTCTTTTGGAGATGATGTTAATGATAGTGAAGATTTGAAGGAAGTTGATTTGAATACAATGTGAAGATGTTCCAAGTCTTGAAGAATTTCAAGTCATCTTAAAACTGACACTTTGCAAGGTCAGCAGCCTAGTGCTTGCTCTTTTATCATGAGCCTCCATATTATTGGGGACATATCATCAAATTTTCTAGTAAAGGTCTATGGTATGCAAAGGACTAATCAAGAACTCACGATATTGTCCTTCATTGTAGCTCTTGTCCTACAATGTCAAGAACTAACAATTTTTTTTATTTTATTATATAATATTTTTCTCCAGGGAACCACGTGGATTTGGTTTTGTCCAATTCGTAGATCCTCAAGATGCTGCAGAGGCTAAATATCATATGGATGGCCAGATTCTTCTTGGTCGAGAGGTAACTGTTGTGTTTGCTGAGGAGAATAGGAAGAAGCCATCTGATATGAGGGCACGCGAGCGAGGGAGGTAAATATTGCTTTTATTTTCTTCATATGGATTGTATTATCTTGAGATGAATTCTCTCCATTTGTGCATACACTTTAAATTTTCTTTTCTTGACTATGACTACCATGAGTGGTTAAATTTATACCTCTGTACTCTGTGATATTCTTGAGACTTGTTGGATTCTGGAAAAAGCATGAGCTTTTTACAAATTGTACTTTAGTCTTGGTCCCAATTTGTTTTTTATGAATTTCTTTTGTAGTTTTCTTTACTGTTGTAAAGTGATTTTCACAACAAAATAGTTTATTTAATCATTTTTTTCCTTTCATTCTAAAGTAATTACTGTATGTGATAACCGGATCTGAGTTAATGTTTGCAGTATTTGTGCTACATTCTGTTAAATATAAAGCTCACCACAAATTAAGCAATTATGACTCAAAACCTGATGAAGCTTAAGAAGGCTTGTGATCCATTTCCATGCTTTTAATTGTTAATATCACACCTTTTGTTATGAATGTTTTTAAGTTGCTTTTCTTTCATGCAGTCGTGGAAACTATCGTGATCGAAGACGCTCTCCTCCTCGCTATTCTCGATCTCCACCTCCACGTCTAGCAGGATCTCGGTCTCACAGCCGAGACTATTATTCTCCTCCTAAACGGAGGAATTACTCAAGGTAATTCATGTTTAGGTTTCCCTTCAGTTTGTGGTAAGTATATTTTTCAACTTCTCTAGGTTTTTCCATCAGGGGGCAAGATATACAATTTTCTTATTTATGTGTAGACCATGTGTGAAGGGTTTAGTGGACTGGATATTTGTGGTAGCGTGTGAAATCAGTTTCGGGGTCTACATAGGTAGTTTTAGAATTCCAGGCCTCCTCACTTTACCAAGTACTACCACAACTAGTTGCATCTTCAACTTTTGTGCTTCTTGCTATCTTATCTTTTTGTTTCTTCTTTGATATCTTCTCTATTATAAATTGATCTACCCATAATCACCGTAAATTTTCTTCCTGACATCTTGTCTTTTTGCCTCAAAGATTTGTTACATTTACTTTTTATACCAATTACTGCGTTGAGTGAGTTGTGTCAATGTTCAATTTGTGTAACCTGACAATTCACATAACTCATTAGTTGGTATTAAAAAGGGTGGGATCTTTAGCAATGAAAAGAAAGAAAAGAAGCCACACATGTGATGAAAAAGTTTATAGTTAGCTTTCTCTATATTTCAATGTATAAACATGTTTCTTTTTTCTTCTTTCACCTTTTTGGGCCAGATCTGCGTCTCCACAGGAGAGAAGGTATAGCCGAGAGAGGTCGTTCTCTCGTTCTCCACCCTATAATGGATCAAGAAGCCGCAGTCGGAGCCCAGCTAGGGGGCCAAGTGGAGCTAGGGGTCCAAGCCATAGTCGAAGCAGAAGCCAGAGCCCAAAGAGAAGTCTTAGCCGAAGTCCAAATCGCTACCCAGATGAACCAAATGGTGCTAGGTCTCCATCTCCATGAGCAAAGGGTAAGGAACTTTGCCTGTCTGTGTGTTAGAGAGGACAATGGCCCTGTTATGCTGTTGATGTCTGATTTCATGTAGATTACATACCGAGTTATTATTGTTTGTCACAGCGCCACTTATTGGGATTTAGTCGAACGTGTTCGTGATTTCTGTTCAGATTTTACTTTATAGTTGGGAGGATTATTACATCTGATGTTAGAAAATCTTGATTACTAGTACTAGCATTTGATCTCCATGCCAGAGAACTTTGATAGTCTTGGTTATTGCATTAAGGTTAGTTTTGGTCTCTTCTCATTTTGACAAAAATAATTCTTATTCCTTATGACCTTTCCAGGAGCTGTTTTTTTTTTTTTCGCAAAAGAAAAATTCCTATGTTTTGGGATGAAACTATTGAAAAGAATGGTCAGAGTAGGGACTCAAGTTCATAACCGGACTGTTGAGTATTGACTAAATCAGTTGATTTTGGTACAATAAAACAATATGAATTTAAAGCAAGGCAATGATTTTTTTTAAAAAGAAAAAACATGTTTTGATGAAAATAAGTGATTAAATAGATTACTATTTTTTTATAAAAACAAAAAATAAGAGATTTCAATTAAATGTTAATTTCAAACTTTTTTATTCTGACATTCCAGGTGGGCAGGTTAAGAACTTTAACTATATTTGGATAAAGAGTAGAAAAAGCAGAAATCGAACTAGAAAAATAAGAGAGGAAGTTCTTGTCAACTCAAAATCATGAAATATTTGGTTCTAGTATTACATTATAGTTGAAATTGTCGTATGTATAAATAATTTGACTACACTATTAATTCTTTGGCAGAGTTTAGAGCCTTTAATTGTCACAATTGAAATCACATGCAGTCAGCTCAGCTTCATCTTCATATGCATGTTACTTGCCATGGATGGTTTTGCATACAAGTATATGCGAACATAACCAATCAGTATATAGTGAAACATGTCAAACAAAATCACTTCTACATATAGTTGCACTCATGGTTTAAAAAAGCGTTTTTGAGGTGCGCCGAGGCAGTTAGAAAAAGTTTCAGGACTTAAGCCGTGGCAGGAGGGAAAGAGGCGTATGCCTCTATGAAGAGAGGCGGTGGTTTTTGGTAAGCCTCATGGCAATAAGTGAGGCTTACACCTATATGTGTTAAGTGAAATTTGGGTTTTTTAGCACAATATTTAAAGCCCAAAATTAAGGCTTTTTATTTAATCAGGTTTAGACCCCTTTTAAGGGTTTAATCACTTAATAAATACAAAAACAAATAAGGTCAAATTCACTTAAAAATTAAAAAAAAAAACAAATAAAGCTCGATATAGTGATTCAAATAAAACTTAAAACCCTAATATTATAGGGTGTCCGACCACTTCTCTTCTTTTTCTTCTATTTCTCTTCTTCGGCCAAGACAGCAAAGAAAGAAAGAGAGTAATAGGCTTGGATGAAGATGAATAGTGATGACGAGAGGAATGTACAATATGATGATTCCTCGAAAGATCCTTTAAGCAATGATGAGTTGGAAGATGATTTCTAAATCACATTCACCATCTACTACTCAAGTTTATTCTAGGATAACTAAAATCTAGGATTCTAGCTCTAGAAACAAAAATTTTATCTTTAAATTATAATTTTAGACAAATTTGTATTTGAGTTTTATGAGACATTTTATGCTATGTTTGAGTTTTATGTATCTAAATATATTTTCTATTAGAAATTTGAGGCTTACACATCAAGGCTATTCGCCTCACAAAAAAAAAAAAAGTTTTGAGACCTAAAAAGACTCTTTTACACTGTTAATAATAATAATAATAATGTTGTGCAAAGCCAATAAAAAAACAGAGGTCTCGTTCCAGACAAAGAGAACACAGAAACAAAACAGAGATCAAAAATAGTAAAACAATAATAACCAAGACAAGAATTTAACGAGGTTCAATCCTTATGCAATGACTTACTTCCTCGGGGAGTAACACATCTTCTTTATTTCCTTTCCAAGCTCAAAGTTACAAACACTACAAGCTACCCTCTCTCAATACAAGATTTCTCTCTTTTCTCTTTCTTGCTCTCTAGAATTACAGAATGATTTCGTACACATATAAAGAGCTGGATAGATATATATATATATATAGCCAGAAAAATGATTAACTAACTTAACTGACAACCAGTAAGCTAGTTACACATGGCAAAGGTTTTAATCATATATTAACAAATAACGATTTGACATGAAATAGCTATCACCAAAATTATCAGTATATCTATATGTACTCAATTGAGAAAACTCTAAGAACAAGAAATTTATGGACAAAAGATGAAACTGCCTAACTTCTCCAGTGCTTTGCAACATCAAGAACTTGTTAACATTGCAAGTTCCCTCAGTTTTTTTCCCCTTTTCGCCTGATTCTATGAACTTACTCAAGGTCTCATTGCCAACAAGTGATGCCTCAATGCTCGAATACACATTACATTAGTATATAAAGAAAAAACAAAACTAAGCAACAAAACTAAACAAGAGAATCCACAATCTGATTCAGCCAACTTAAAATCATCTCGAACTTTGTCATTCTCGAGTTTCTTTTTTTCTGCATCAATTTATAAAAAAAAAATGGAGTTAAGGACTCTCAAGTTCATTGAATTGGAATACCAAAAAACTACCCAATGAAAAAAATGTGGTGAATTATTATATTTAGCACATTTTAACAAAATATAACTCTAATGTTGTTCTAAAAATTGTGCCAAATTTTTCATATGCTAAAAATTGTGGCAAATTTGGCACAAGATATAGCATGTGTCAAATTTGTTCTGCAGTAAATGTTATTTTTTTATTTACTATATTGTCACTAATTTATTAGTTAATAATTAATGACTAACCATATTAATTTTTTTATTCACTTTTTCTATAATAAAAAATGAAAAAATATATTTTTTATATTATCAATAAATATTAAATAAATTGTTGACATTTTTTTTGTTAATTTGCATCTTGTGCATTTGAGTATAATTGTAAATATTAAGCCAAATATAGCATTGATTCTTTTTTCTTTTTTCCAAATTTGGCACAAAATTTACATCTTGCATTAGAGATAGTCTAATGGTGCGTAAAAGTAAGGTTTTTAATTTTGTACTAAAAATAGCAAAACCACATTTTTAATATTACATACTACTAAATATGTTTTTTAGAAAATTACATTAATATTATTTCATTTATGTATTAATTTTTGTTTAATTAGTTTTTATTTTAAACTTTTTTTTTTTTTATAAGTTATTGGTATATCATTTTTCAAACTATTGTTAACATGATATATGTATTGTTTATGTTATAATATATCAAATTTCGTTATTCTTATTTCATATTAATTGATATTGATTTTGTCTATTTTTAAAAAAAAAAATTATGGTGTATATAAGTTTCCTACCATAGTATATTAATTTGATATTATTTTATATACTATAACAAAAAAGTTAATATACCATGATAATAAAATTATATACACCCTAATATTTTTTTAACAAAAATAAAATTTGATCTTCAATTATATGGATTTTCAATTTAAATTTTAACCAAAACATGCCTTTTAGTTCATCAATAAAAGAAATTAAGAATCATATAATGAGAAACTTTTTTTATAGTTTTTAGCCACTAGTGCACAACAATCCTAAACTCTGTGGACTGGATAATAAGATGAATGAAGAATTCAAGTTTAATTCGTTTAATTGTACAATATATTGATACCAAAATAAAAATTTCCAAACAAATTAAAAACTATATTTCTCTACTCTTATCAACACTACACATGGATTTGACTCAAACCTTTAGTACTGTAAAAGATAGAACCAAAATAAAAGCACCAAGAAGCTAATGTCCTCATTTTTAAAATTGTAGAGAAATAACCTTTTACATTGTTGATTATCTAAAATGTCATTTTTTATAATTTATTTATTTATTTAGGACTATATGACTTTAATATAATGGTATATGTATATTAGTTTTGTTTAATTAATTTTTATTTTAAAGTTATATTGATTTTTTAAGTTTTTTATAGGTTGTTGGTATATTATTTTCCAATTAGTGTATATGTTTTTTGTGGTATGATATATAATTTTTTTTTGTGATATTTAGTTTCTATTTTATTATACATAGTGGTAGTATATAATTTTGTATTATGGTATATACATTTTAATGGTAATATATAACTTTGTTAGCATAGTATATACATTTTTTAGTAATAATTTTGTATGTTTTGAAGGTATATTATTTTTCAACTCAGTATATATATTTTGTGTTATGGTATATTATTCAACAACCCATAAAAAATGAAAAAAAATCAAAATAACTTTAAAATAAAAACTAATTAAACAAAACTAATATATATATATACTATAATATTAAAATATTTAGAATAAAATAATAATTTGTTAAAGGGCATATTTGCTAATATGTGATATTAATGAGATGATTGAGCTATTTTACTACAAAATTAAAAATATGGACATTTACTTACTTTCACACATCATTAAGGGTCATTTTGCACGTGCCCCATAAATTAATCTAAATCTTGCTTCTATAAGAAGAACATTAAACTTATTTTTCACATACCACTAGTTTGTAAAGTGTTTTCCTATCAAATTAATAAAAAAGAAAAACATTAAGTACGAGTTTGAAATCTTGTAACTGTGTTTAATTGTAAATATAGGAATCTTATTTATTATTCTCAAAACTTAATTTAAAATTCATAATTATAATATTTTTTATACTAACAATTTTCTATGGCTTAAAAGAAAAACCTCCTATCAAGTATGAGATTAGTGAAGATTACCATTCAATTGAAAGATTACACCATACCAACCAATGATTTCTCAGTTGCTTTGCTACTAAAATAAGAAACAACAATAATTACAAAATGAAAAACGACATCCTAGCATTGAACGACAAACTTTGATCATAAACAAACGATAACCTTATTATATTTATCAGCCCAATATTAAATTTTTCAACAATTAGATCGACGGCGAAGTCACCGTCGGTATGGAGGAGACCAGATGAAAAAAATTTATGATACTACGTTAAGAGAAAGGAGTATATTTTTACATGGTATTAGAATCAAGATATTGGCCCAATTTTTCATTAATAGAACTTTTTAATGTGATATAAACTCTAAAATATGTTGTAGTGATTGTTCTACATTGTAGCATATAAATAGCACTGATTCCTTAGCTGTATGTATGCATGGCATTCTTGATAACAAAAACTCCGTCAAAAATTTTGAGTCGACGAATGTTAAGGAAACTATTTGTTGCAATCTCTTCTAAATTCAAAATAGAATCCTGGGTCTCGAACAGTGATTGGATTGATGATAAAGAAAGAGAGCTCTTGGTTCAGTTCTCCGCCTTAACGACAGAAAAAAGGATTGATCAAATTCTATTGAGTCTGACTCATAGTGATCATTTATCATTATTAGTAGAATACGCACGTTATTCATTGATTTAAGAAAGTACAAAAAGATAGCGAAATATATAGTACATTTAGCATTTCTCCAATTGAGCCACTCACTCAACAATTTCTTTTTTCATTTCATGGTAACCAAATTCCCAATTATGATCAAACATAAATAGATACCCACAATGATGATGATACTAAACAAAAGAATAAGAATGCATACACATGGGAAATCAGCATTATCTGGCAACTAGGATATTTAAATGATCTCACCTACAACAAAATCAAGCCTCTTCAAGTTTACCTTCCAATTAAAGATGCAAAAAGAAATTGAATAAGCATTGGGTAAAAGAAATATATAATTAGCAAATCAGGGTATTTCGTATATATCTACATGTTACAACATCCAAAAGCTCACCTAACCTTAGATATTGCTCTATGAAGAATCCTATAAGTATTCTCATTAGGTTCACAACCTTCCATTACCAGAGCTTTGAACAAAGAGAGAATTTCATATAAATGACCTCTCCACAACATTGCCTCCATTATGGTGTTGTAAATTTCTACACTAGATTTGTTATTGAGAGATCCTCTACTTCTGAGATGTTCGAAAAGCTTCCATGCAATTCCAAGAAACCCATTATGGCAAAGTTTGCCAAGAAGCGAGTTGAAAGTTATGAGATGGGATTTCTTCAACCCCTGACACACCATGTCATCTAATAACTTCACACATTCAGAAGATTTTCCTAATTTGGCAAAGTGCTGAATCAAACAAACATAACTCACACCACTGAGCTGGAGACATTCGGTTTTCATGCGACGTAAAACCCTTTGAATCGTGGAAGAGTTGCCCTCTTTGCAAGCAGCAGACAAAATGGTATTGAGGGAAATCAGATCAGGACCATTTGCACCCCATTCAAAGCAGTCTAAGAGCTCCAAAGCTTCATGCACCTTATTCTCCAAACAAAAACCCTTTAAGATTGTGTTGTATGAAACATTGTTGGGCACAAGGCCTCTTTCTGTCATATTCTTCAATAAAGATAAAGCTTTTTCTGAATTGTTCTTGCAGCATAAACAATGGAGGAAAATATTATACACAACCACGTCCAAAGTAATGCGCGTCAAAATCAAATCAGACATCAGTTTATAAGCAATACCAATCTTACCCCTTTTTAGAAGACTTCCACCCAGAGAAGCATATGTGTGTGAATCGAAGGAAAACCCTTTCTGATCAATCAACAAAAGAAGCTCATAAATCTCTTTCACTCTATCTTGAAGACCAAGTTCGCGAAGAACAATATTGTATGTGATCAAGTCTGGATCACACCCTTCTCTTTCCATCTTGGCCAACAAGTCTAATGCCTCTCCAATCTTACCACTATCACAAAGCAATTTTATCACTGTAGTGTATGTTATAACATTGGGCCTACAACCACAACTTTCCATTTCATCTAAGCAGCATCGAACATCTTCCCATTGGCATTCTCTACCAAATCCATAAATTAATGCGGTATAAGAGCAGATGTTATGTACAACACCCTTTTTCTTCATCAAACAAAACAACGCTAGACCGATGGAACTCTGACCAGTTCTACATAAAGCCCATAGAACCGAATTATAAACATATGAACCATAACTGTGACCCTTGTGCAGAAGAAGAGAGCTCACTTGAAATGCCTCTTTAAGCATGCAAGCTTTGCTAAGCTTAGAGATCAATAAATTTAAGCTGCTTTCAGTTGGATTATAATCCAATCTTAACATAAACTTGCATACACTAAGTGAATCGACTAAACTCCCTGCCTCCAACATTTTCTTCAATATTTTAGACAATGTCGTAAATGAAGGTGTAAACCCAGTGGCATACATTTCTTCAGCAATAATGTAGCTATCCACGGCGTAATCAAGAGAAAGCATACCGTTGATGAGCGTATTAAAAGTTGATGCATTAGGAGGACCAAATTTTTTCATGGAATTATACAGCTCAACAAAGACCAACTTTGGGAATGATGCATTTGGAGATTTTAAGAAATAATATACCAAAGCATTATAATCATAAACAGTTGCCTTTCCATGTATTTCTCTCATAGAATCCAAGGTATACAGAGCTTCACTTAAATGACCAGATCTCGCAAAACTCTGCATCCTAAACTGCAAATCTTTGTAGTCAGAATCATAAGCATTGCTCCCTCTTGAGAAATCATAAGCTTTAAAAGCACTGGTTGAATAAAACTTCACGAAATCAAGACCATGCTTCCAAAAAGTTCTCGACTGCTTTAATATAAGAATCTCACAAAGCAACATTACTTGAACAAAGTCGTTGTAGACCAAATATTGCAACAAAACTGCATCAAGTAACTCTCATAAATAGATTCAGCTTCTGTTAAAAAATACAAATGAAACATGGTTACAAAGTTTAAAAAAGAAGATAAAGCATACACAGAAGCCCACAAGAAAATCATGCTTTAAATTGAACCTTCAATGAAACACAAAAACCAGATTTTATGCACCAAAACATGCTTCAAAATGAGTAATAATTTATGTATCTCAACACCTATATCTGTAAATAAAATAAGTTTTATTTACAAAAAATAAGGACAAAGAACATCATACTAATTCGACAAAATAATCCATTAATCCAAATCCACAAATTCAGATGAATATTTACAGAAACGACCAACATATACAATAAAAACAACCCAATAAGTAGTATAAATTCAAATACCTAAAATTCCAAATCAAAAACATATTTTTCTTATGACCAAAGACGTATTGCCCAAGACAAGAACAAAAAACACAAACTTTATTTATGAGAAATAATATTGAATAAAGTTTTAGAAAAAGAATGACTAGGAAACCACTATTTAGAGACAAAAAATGTAGAAACTATCAACAATTAATGTAAATTATTCATATAAATGGAAAGTGTTTTTTTAACAATTCTATTGTTCTCATTATGCAATGAAGCAAACTAAACTAAAAGTCTAGGTTTGAACAAATACTAACATCGATTTCGAGCTGAAAATGGAAGTGTATGGAAAGATGCATGTGTGAGAGTAAGTAAGAATGAATGACAGTACATGAAGAAAACACTCAATTCATATTCACTTACCATGTTTTTAAAGCGAGAAGACAGATCAAGAGAGAGAGCTAGGGTTTTGGAGAACTTTTTGAAGCTGTAGTAGTCACCTGCAGAAAAGAAGAGGATAGTGAGATGTAGTCGTCACCTCCCATAAAAAAATCTCATAAAGACATAAACTCAATCCATAAAAAAGTCTAATATTCAAAAAGTTCCATAAGAAGTAAAAAAAAAAATCCTATAGACTTGAGTTTATTCAAAACCGATTTGAAAGTCCCAAAAGTAGAGTAAAATGAAATGATAAATTTGTGCAAAATAATAACGATTAATTAATAGATGAGAGACCACAACAAAATATTCAGGTTCAATATGACAGATTTCAAACATGTTAAGCAAAACTTCAATTCAAAATTTCAGATTCAGCAAACAGAGCAGAACAGAGCATACATAGGATGCACAAATTTCACATATTAAGCAAAAAATTAAGAAGAAAAACCAACCAAAATATCACAAGACACATCCATAACAGGAAGACACCACAATTCACAAGGAAAGAAGATGAAACTGCAAAAACATACAAGTCAATAATATATTAAAAAATATAACTAAATGATGAACACTGCACAATAACTTATTAATTGAAACAGCCCATGAAACCACCACACCACATTAATCAATTGAGTTTTTATAATGAAATGAAACAAAGAAAGAAATGTTCCTGGACTATTTAAACCTAGGCAAATCAAGAAAAGAAAGCAAAATCACAACTATTCTGTATCTATTTATGCCTAGCTGGGAAATTCATGATCATAAAACACAAAGAAAAAGAAAATATCTCAGAAAGGAAAGAAAATTTCTTACAAATACATATGCTATTTTCTATCTATACACAAATATCTCAGAGAGAGAGGGAGAGAGAGAGTGTAGTTATGTGTAATTAAGTGACCACATTAATTGAAACTTAACTTTTCTGCAGATAAGTTCTCTGAAGTTATGGAGAAGAACATGTCCAAGGACACCCTCTTCTCAGGTACATACATACTTTTATAATTTTTCATTTTATTTTGTAACATATATAAATGTCTTATTTATTTTAATTAGTAGTTTATTGTTTTAGGTTTGGATTTGAGAAAAGGGCATCATCGGAAAAACTACAGAAAGAGCATGAGGAGAAAACATCAAGAATCAAAGCACTGAAAAGACAAATCGAATCGACAAAGCTTAGATTGGAAAAGATGAGGAAGTCAGTAGTCCCTGATGAGGACAAAATGGAAGCTTTTAAAACTTTGACTGAGATATATAACATCATGAGTCAAGAGTACAAGGCTCTGTTGGTTTGAGTGCTAGGCAAAATCACTTAATTGAAAAGTCAAGTTGCCCCAACAAAATTGCAAGAAAGATATTTATTTACTCACGGTTGAAATAGTATCCATATAGCCAATATTATCCTAGGAGATGAGTAATCTAGGAATTGTGCCTTTCCAGTCTTTAAAAAGATTAGCAGGCAGAGAGAACTGCTTTGCAGAAGTGCTCTTCGGTGGCACTTGAGTCTCTTTGGTGTTTGACATAACAAAATCTGGCCTTGATGATTGAGAGAACATCAGGTCGATTCTAGGAGTCACTGGACAAGCCTGGGTTAATGCTAGCACAAATGACGGTTTTTAACATTCAAGAAAACTAACTAAATTGAAATCATTTCATTACATGAACCTAGCTATTTGTGGTTTTTTTTAGCAATCTGAATAATATCCTTTTTGCCAGTTGCATCCTTTAAACAATAATGGATCACAAACACAAAACTGGCAACAAGTGAAAAGATTTCTACAATAATGACAAGCCATCTATTTATGTATCAGAATAGAATGTGCCAATTGTCATCAACTATATACATATAACTCAGAATCAAAAAATAACTCTATGACAGATTTTGGACCATATGTAAGACAAACAAACAGGCTATTCTCTTTCTTTTCCTGTTCATTTCAAATTTCTCAAGATTCCATTAAAATGAGTTAATGAGGTTCAAAACACCAAAAATGAGAATACTACCTTTAATTAAACTCATCTTTGTACCAATTCATAACCACAAATCCAAACATTCTATAATGAATGTTTTCTTAGAAAGAAATGTACCTGACCATTGTAATTACTCTTTCCAATGTGAGGCTGAGGCGTGAGCAGAGACCACCATGAGGAGCAAAGAGGAAAAGCCTCAACCACCATGAGGCTGAGGCCTAACTCACCTAAGCAGTAGTGAGCACTAGCAAAACAACCGTGAACGTGAGGCTGAAGGCTTGAGGGGCGTGGGAGCAGGATTCGCTAGAAATCTCACCTCTAGTGCTAACACGAATACAATTGCATCAACGAGAAGTAGAATTTGAGCTGACTATGAAACCTTGGCCAACCTACAAACAAAGCGAGCATATTAGACTAATAGATGGCACACAAACAAAGCAAATGGATTAAAGTAATTTGATGCTTTCTTAAAATGATCAAAGGGGTATGTAGTGTTTGAAAAGCACATATATACATAATGTAATTGCAACATATACTGGGAACAAAAAGACTAGGTACAGAACATGTGTATAGAACTGCAAATGTATAGCAACATATGCATGAAAAAAAAAATAAGGCACGCCATGAAATCCAGTTTGTTGAGCACCCAATTTAGGCCCTTCTTTATACTTGTAACGGCAACTAGGTAGCCGTCACTCAAAACTGAACTAAATGGATATTTCCGGAAAAAACCTTTGAATACTAAAATATTACTTATCATGCGATTGTGTATAAATTAAGATCGAACCACTTACAACACTTGTCGAACCATACTTTTATGGGGCTGAAAGAATTTACTATAATAACTGCACAACATCACATATAATCATTCATATTCATTTGCAAAAAACTATGCGATACAGAGATTAAACTAAGCAAGTCGTTTTTTTAATTAGAATGGAATATACATGGCCTAAAACGTTACTCCAGGCAAATTACATGTCTAATTCTCAAACTCATGATATAGATTGGATTCATTTTGTTCTACACAAAGGAAAAAGAATCTAAAATATTCAAATACGCATTTCATCGAACATTTGGTGCTCTTACCGAATTCATAGAGAGAGTACCTCTGCAACAGATTAGAAGAGCAGGAGGAAGAAGAGAAGAGTGGCTCTGACATGGACCTCCGACTGGGTATGTCGCTTGCTGAGATTGAGAATGAGAGATGGGTGTGCCGGATTGCTTGTGGGATTCAGGGTTTGAGAAGGAGAGTCAGACTGTGAGACTAAGCCTGCTTTTGCACAACAACAACGGAGTTTTACACAATAACAATGAAGTTTCAATGGAGTTTTGCAGCAAGAAGTTATCATGAATAGAGTTGTTAGAGTTTCAATGGATTTTTGCGCAAGAACAATGGAGTTTCAATGGTGGCGGGGCGGGTAGCCATGGCGGGAGAGGGAGACTTGAAGAAGAAGAAGAAGCAGCAGCATAAGGGGTTTAGAAATTGAGGCCAGGGTTTATGAATTGGGCCTGAATCTTGGGCTACTTTATAAGGCCAAGCTTTGGTAAAATGAAAGAGGCCCAAACCAAAACACAGTGAACTTCAACCATTTTTATTGGGTTTTAGGGATCTATCCTTTTCATTATTATGATGTTTTTTTTATCATTTACATAAATATGGAAAATTTAATCTTTTTTTTTTTTGACAAATGGAAGTTTTAATCTTGATCTGTAAGTAAAAAAAAATGCTTGATTTTTATGATAATTAAATCCCATATTCTCGCAACTTTTTTATTAAAGAAAAAGTTCTAGAGTCCTTTTGATAAAATAAAATTTAAAATAATTTTTTAAAAAAAAAGTTAAAATAATATTTTTTTAAAGAACTTTTAATAAATTAGGATTTGATATATGAGTGCAACTCTTCAAAAAGATTTTATATTTTTACCACCAATTTATCCTAAATTAAAAAAACTCACACTCAAAATATAGCTTGGTATTTTCACAGCCAAATATTTTGTTTTGGTGTATATTTGCAATTTTTTTGAAAAACTTAGTATTTCCACTGGCAATTTTCTGAATATAAACATCTAAATGTGTCATTATAATGTGGAACTAAAGTTTAGTAACAAACAACTTCAATAAAAACTCCTGCAAAGCCATGGACACCATCCCATCAAAAACTTAGTTCCTCCTTTGGGAAAATATGAGTTCTGTACCTGACCTGACACAATTTCATGGACTCCCCATGAATCCTTAACTCCAAATACTCGAAAATTGGGGAGTATAATACAATGTGCAGATTAAAAGGGAAACAATCCAGCTGGGAAAATAAAATGAGCATATAAATGATTATGTAGAGTTAGATACCATACTTGAGTGCCAATAATCTAATGAACCTTTGTTCTTTTTAACCTGCCAAGTAAAATTGTTAGTTCAATAAAGGTGTTTGTTATTCACAGTCAATGAAAATGAAGATGACAAAACTTTGCCTCACTTTTTGATAATTACACATCTCATATCCACAATAACCCTATGAAAACAGGTAACTTTGTCACATTGCTATCCCTTCAATTACTCATCAAAACTGTACAATACATATCATCTATGGAGTGGCTGCCTCTTCACTCTCAGATTATCAAGGTGTCGAGGCGAGGCTACTTGGCTATCAGTCAATATCCCTTTGGAAGACATTTCATGAATGAGAATGGAAGCACTCTCAACATCACCCTTGTTATAAAATCCTGACAGAAGAGTTCTATAAGTTACTAAATCAGGCTCTAGACCACTTTCTATCATTTCATGAAAAAGTGCAATAGCCTCCTTAAGATTATCCATCTTACAATTTCTGTCTATCAAAACCGTGTAACATATCACATCAGGTTCTATGCCCTTCCTTTTCATATCAAGTAAGAGATCATAAGCTTCCCTGATGCAATTCACCTTGCAGTAGCTGTTTATCATCATTGTATAGAAAGTGACATCAGGAGTTACCCCTTTCTTAATCAAGGTATCAAAAAGCCATCGAGCCTTATCCATGTCACCCCTATTACAGTAACCTGAAAGAAGAGTTGTATAGGTAACTATATCGGGTTCTAGTCCTTTCGCGATCATCTCATCGAAAACTGCAAAAGCTTCATGGAGATGTTCTGCCTTACAATGCATGCTTATCAAAACATTGCAACAAGTCACATCAGGTTCAATGCCTTCCCTTTTCATATAATGGAAGAGATCATGGGCTTTTGTTAAGCAATTCATCCTGCAGTAGTAACTTATCATCGTTGTGTAGAATGCAACATCAGGAGTCAATCCACTTTTCTCCTTCATTTCATCCGCCAGATTCAAAGCATCATCAATTTTATCTCGTAAACAATATCCATTAATCAAAGTGGTGTAATGAAGGGTATCTATAACCATCTGCTTAGCCTTCATCTCCTCAAGCAAGTCTACGGCTTGTTCCACTTTCCCTAGTTTGCATAAAGCTTCCATCACAATGTTGTAACAAACTTCATCAAGATAGATACCTGAATCCTTGTGATCTATAAACTGATTTACCACTTCAGAATGCATGCCCATCTTACACAAGCCTTGAAGAATTGAACTGATGATCAGATTATTTGCTTTTACACCATTTGAGATCATTTTATTACAGAGAGCCAGACCTTTCTGCAGATGACCGCTCTTGCAATAGCCATGAATCAATGCACTGTAAACATGTGAATTAGGAACCAACCCTTGTTTTTCCATGTCCAGAAAAGCTTTTTCGGCTTCATCAATCTTCATCTCATTGCACAACCCATGTATAACAACTGCATAAGCATGTTTATCAACAGGCTTGCTTGCTCCTCGGCATGCTTGGAGCACTTGATAACCTAAGGCTGACATTTGGTTGGTACAAAGACCTTCAATATATGCTCGGTATGCAATAGTTGAGTGGGCTACACCAGCTTCTTCCATTTCTAAGAACACGTTGAGTGTTTCTTCCAGGCTTCCCTTCTTGCAAAGCATCTTTATAACAATTGCATAAGTGTAACCATTAGGGCCCACCCCAATCCTTTTAAACTCCTTAAATACAGCCATAGCCATATCCATTTTGTCATGCTCAATCAAGCAACGGATAAGATGATTACAAGCAGAGATATGCGGGACAAATCCACACCTTTTCATGTAAAACACAAGATCAATGGCATCATCAAACATACTTACACTAGCATAAGCCTTGGTCAAGGCATCATAAGCTCGAACCAATGACTGATCAAACTCAACTTCTTCAGTGAGAGTCTGTAACAACTCAGAGATTTGCAATGGAGGGTAAGTGCATTGGTGTTCTTTATAGGTGACGACGAGGTCCAAGAAGAGCGCATCCAACTTCCTCTGAGAGCCACAATGGCATAAATTAGTGATGAGGGCAGAATATGTAGAGACATTATGTCGGAAACCAGCTTCCTTCAATTGGGAAAAGAAGGAAAAAGTAAGATCGGGTTCCTTTTTCAGACTATTAAGGATTTCGACAATCCTGAAGTCATCAACATCAGGGGTGAAATTACTGGCATAGTTGCTGTCGCAGCTATTGCTAACTCTTGTGGTAGTAGAAGATTGTTGATCACAATCATCAATGGAATGAAAAGAGCTGCAGTCCAACTGGCTAAGTGCCAGTTGGGAGAACGAAAGTGCCCCATTGAAATCAGCTAGACCACCCTTGAACATGCAATAACAGGCACTTGATTGAAAAAGCCTTTTAGAGTTACCCCATACTGTAGAAGAAAATTGCATGACAATCCAACTAATTCAAGTCCTGTGAAGAGTACACATTCAAGAGTTAGAGTTGCACAGTCTACTACGGTGTGAATGGATAGCAGTCAAGATCGAACCACTTACAACACTTGTTAATATGATATCAATCACTGGTTTTCTACTACAGTTTTAAACGAACCATACTTTTTTGGGGCTGAAAGAATTTACTATATCAAGAGCCATTTATGGGACTGCTCAACATCACTTATAATCATGCATAATCACTTGCAAAAATCTATGAGATTAAACTAAGCATCGCTGCAAGTTTTTTTTAAAAAAATTATAATGAAATATACATAGCCTAAAACGTCACTCCAGGCAAACTACATGTCTAAGTCTCAAACTCAATTTCGAGACTTAGACATGGAAGTGTATGGAAGTGTACAAATACTAACATCAATTTCGAGCTGAAAATGGAAGTGTACGGAAAGATGCATGTGTGAGAGTAAGTAAGGATGAATGACAGTACATGAAGAAAACACTCAATTCATATTCACTTACCATGTTTTTAAAGCGAGAAGACAGACCAAGAGAGAGAGCTAGAGTTTTGGAGAACTTTTTGAAGCTGTAGTAGTCACCTGCAGAAAAGAAGAGGATAGTGAGATGTAGTCGTCGCCTCCCATAAAAAAGTCTCATAAAGACATAAACTCAATCCATAAAAAAGTCTAATAATCAAAAAGTTCCATAAGAAGTAAAAAAAATCCTATAGACTTGAGTTTATTCAAAACCGATTTGAAAGTCCCAAAAGTAGATTAAAATGAAATGATAAATTTGTGCAAAATAATAACGATTAATTAATAGATGAGAGACCACAACAAAATATTCAGGTTCAATATGACAGATTTCAAACATATTAAGCAAAACTTCAAATTAAAACCTATAATTTCAAAATTTCAGATTCAGCAAACAGAGCATACATAGAATGCACAAATTCCACATATTAAGCAAAAAATTAAGAAAAACCAACCAAAATATCACAAGACACATCCATAACAGGAAGACACCACAATTCACAAGGAAAGAAGATGAACCTGCAAAAACATACAAGTCAATAACATATTAAAAAATATAACTAAATGATGAACACTGCACAATAACTTATTAATTGAAACAGCCCATGAAACCACCACACCACATTAATCTATTGAGTTTTTATAATGAAATGAAACAAAGAAAGAAATGTTCCTGGACTATTCAAACCTATGCAAATCAAGAAAAGATAGCAAAATCACAACTATTCTGTCTCTATTTATGCTTAGCTGGGAAATTCATTGTAATACTTTTCCCAGCAAATCATTGTAATGCTTAGCTGGAAAGTATTTATGCTCATGTGGGTATTTAACTTACATTCATGATCATAAAACACAAAGAAAAAGAAAATATCTCAGAAAGGAAAGAAATTTCTTACAAATACATATGCTATTTTCTTTCTATACACAAATATCTCAGAGAGAGAGAGTAGTTATGTGTAATTAAGTGACCACGTTAATTGAAACTTAACTTCTCTGCAGATAAGTTCTCTGAAGTTATGGAGAAGAACATGTCCAAGGACACCCTCTTCTCAGGTACATACATACTTTTATAATTTTTCATTTTATTTTGTAACATATATAAATGTCTTATTTATTTTAATTAGTAGTGTATTGTTTTAGGTTTGGATTCAGGTGAGAAAAGGGCATCATCGGATAGAAAAACTACAGAAAGAGCATGAGGAGAAAACATCAAGAATCAAAGCACTGAAAAGACAAATCGAATCGACAAAGCTTAGATTGGAAAAGAAGAGAAATCAGCAGTCCCTGGTGAGGACAAAATGGAAGCTTTTAAAACTTTGACTGAGATATATAACATGATGAGACAAGAGTACAATGCTTTGTTGGTTTGAGTACTAGGCAAAATCACTTAATTGAAAAGTCAAGTTGCCCCAACAAAATTGCAAGAAAGATATTTATTTACTCACGGTTGAAATAGTATCCATATAGCCAATATTATCCTGGGAGATGAGTAATCTAGGAATTGTGCCTTTTCAGTCTTTAAAAAGATTAGCAGGCAGAGAAGTGCTTTGCAGAAGTGCTCTTCAGTGGCACTTGAGTCTCTTTGGTGTTTGACAAACAAAATCTGGCCTTGATGATTGAGAGAATATCAGGTCGATTCTAGGAGTC
Source organism: Humulus lupulus (assembly GCF_963169125.1). Taxonomy (NCBI): domain Eukaryota; kingdom Viridiplantae; phylum Streptophyta; class Magnoliopsida; order Rosales; family Cannabaceae; genus Humulus; species Humulus lupulus. The sequence continues at coordinate 8,748,693 of NC_084798.1, forward strand.
ACTGGACAAGCCTGGGTTAATGCTAGCACAAATGATGGATTTTAACATTCAAGAAAACTCTAACTAAATTGAAATCATTTCATTACATGAACCTAGCTATTTGTGGTTTTTTTTTTTTTAGCAATCTGAATAATTTCCTTTTTGCCAGTTGCATCCTTTAAACAATAATGGATCCCAAACACAAAACTGGCAACAAGTGAAAAGATTTCTACAATAATGACAAGCCATCTATTTATGTATCAGAATAGAATGTGCCAATTGTCATCAACTATATACATATAACTCAGAATCAAAAAATAACTCTATGACAGATTTTGGACCATATGTAAGACAAACAAACAGGCTATTCTCTTTCTTTTCCTGTTCATTTCAAATTTCTCAAGATTCCATTAAAATGAGTTAATGAGGTTCAAAACACCAAAAATGAGAATACTACCTTCAATTAAACTCATCTTTGTACCAATTCATAACCATAAATCCAAACATTCTATAATGAATGTTTTCTTAGAAAGAAATGTACCTGACCATTGTAATTACTCTTTCCAATGTGAGGCTGAGGCGTGAGCAGAGACCACCATGAGGAGCAAAGAGGAAAAGCCTCAACCACCATGAGGCTGAGGCCTAACTCACCTAAGCAGTAGTGAGCACTAGCAAAACAACCGTGAACGTGAGGCTGAAGGCTTGAGGGGCGTGGGAGCAGGATTCGCTAGAAATCTCACCTCTAGTGCTAACACGAATACAATTGCATCAACGAGAAGTAGAATTTGAGCTGACTATGAAACCTTGGCCAACCTACAAACAAAGCGAGCATATTAGACTAATAGATGGCACACAAACAAAGCAAATGGATTAAAGTAATTTGACTCAAATTTTACATCACAAGATAAACCATCAATATAAAATTAAGATGCTTTCTTAAAATGATCAAAGGGGTAATGTAGTGTTTGAAAAGCACATATATACATAATGTAATTGCAACATATACTGGGAACAAAAAGACTAGTTACAGAACATGTATTTAGAACTGCAAATGTATAGCAACATATGCATGAAAAAAAATAAGGCACGCCATGAAATCCATTTTATTGAGCAGTCCCATTTTAGGCCCTTCTTTATACTTGTAGCGGCAACTAGGTCCCAGTCACTCAAAACTGAAATATTACGATCGAACCACTTACAACACTTGCCAATATGATATCTATCACTGGTTTTCTACTACAGTTTTAAACGAAACATACTTTTATGGGGCTGAAAGAATTTACTATAATAACTGCACGACATCACATATAATCATGCATATTCAATTGCAAAAAAATTACGCGATACAGAGATTAAACTAAGCAAGTTTTTTTTTTTTTTTCTAATTAGAATGGAATATACATGGCCTAAAACGTTACTCCAGCCAAATTACATGTCTAATTCTCAAACTCATGATATAGATTGGATTCATTTTGTTCTACACAAAGGAAAAAGAATCTTAAATATTCAAATAGGCATTTCATCAAACACTTGGTGCTCTTACCGAATCCATAGAGAGAGTACCTCTGCAACAGATTAGAAGAGCAGGAGGAAGAAGAGAAAGGTGGCTCTGACATGGACCTCCGACTGGTATGTCGCCGCTTGCTGAGAGTGAGAATGAGAGATGGGTGTGCCGGATTGCTTGTGGGATTCAGGGTTTGAGAAGGAGAGTCAGACTGTGTGACTAAGCTTGCTTTTGCACAACAACAACGGAGTTTCAACGGAGTTTTACACAAGAACAATGAAGTTTCAATGGAGTTTTGCAGCAATAAGTTATCATGAATAGAGTTGTTCGAGTTTCAATAGAGTTTTGCGCAAGAACAATGGAGTTTCAATGGTGGCGGGGCGGGTAGCCATGGCGGGAGAGGGGTTTAGAAATTGAGGCCAGGGTTTATGAATTGGGCCTGAATCTTGGGCTACTTTATAAGGCCCAACTTTGGTAAAATGAAAAAGGCCCAATCCAAAACACAGTGAACTTCAATCATTTCTATTAGGTTTTAGAGATCTTTTCATTATTATGATTTTTTTTTATCATTTACATAAATATGGCTAATTTAATCTTTTTTTTTAACAAATGGAAGTTTTAATCTTGACCTGTAAGGAAAAAAAAATACTTGATTTATCATTTTTATGATAATTAAATCCCATATCCTCGTAACTTTTTTTATAAAATAAAAAGTTCTAGAGTCCTTTTGATAAAATAAATTTAAAATATTTAAAAAAAAAGTTAAAATAATCTTTTTTAAAAGAACTTTTAATAAATTAAGATTTGATATATGAGTGCAACTCTTCAAAAAGATTTTATATTTTTACCACCAATTTATCCTAAATTAAAAAAATTCACACTCAAAATATAGTGTTGGTATTTTCACCGCCAATTTTTTTGTTTTGGTGTATATTTGCAATTCTTTTGAAAAATTTAGTATTTCCACTGGCAATTTTCTGAATATAAACATCTAAATGTGTCACTATAATGTGGAACTAAATTTAGTAACAAACAACTTCAATAAAAACTTAGTTCCTCCTTTGGGAAAATATGAGCTCTGTACCTGACCTGACACAATTTCATGGACTCCCCATGAGTCCTTAACTCCAAATACTCGAAAATTGGGGATTATTATACAATGTGTAAGATTATAAGCGAAACAATCCAGCTGGGAAAACAAAATGAGCATATAAATGATTATGTAGAGTTAGATACCATACTTGAGTGCCAATAATCTAATGAGCCTTTGTTCTTTTTAACCTGCAAAGTAAAATTGTTGTTTCAATAAAGGTGTTTGTTATTCACAGTCAATGAAAATGAAGATGACAAAACTTTGTCTCACTTTTTGATAATTATACATCTCAGATCCACAATAACCCTATGAAAACAGGTAACTTTGTCACATTGCTATCCCTTCAATTATTCATCAAAACTGTACAATACATATCATCTACGGAGTGGCTGCCTCTTCACTCTCAGATTATCAAGGTGTCGAGGCGAGACTACTTGGCTATCAGTCAATATCCCTTTGGAAGACATTTCATGAATGAGAATGGAAGCACTCTCAACATCACCCTTGTTATAAAATCCTGACAGAAGAGTTCTATAAGTTACTGAATCAGGTTCTAGACCACTTTCTATCATTTCATGAAAAAGTGCAATAGCCTCCTTAAGATTATCCATCTTACAATTTCTGTCTATCAAAACCGTGTAACATATCACGTCAGGTTCTATGCCTTTCCTTTTCATATCATGCAAGAGATCATAAGCTTCCTTGATGCAATTCACCTTGCAGTAGCTGTTAATCATCATTGTATAGAAAGTGACATCAGGAGTTACCCCTTTCTTGATCAAGGAATCAAAAAGCCATCGAGCCTTATCCATGTCTCCCCTATTACAGTAACCTGAAAGAAGAGTTGTATAGGTAACTATATCGGGTTCCAGTCCTTTCGCGATCATCTCATCGAAAACTGCAAAAGCTTCGTGGAGGTGTTCTGCCTTACAATGCATGCTTATCAAAACATTGCAACAAGTCACATCAGGTTCGATGCCTTCCCTTTTCATATAATGGAAGAGATCATAGGCTTTTGTTAAGCAATTCATCCTGCAGTAGTAACTTATCATCGTTGTGTAGAATGCAACATCAGGAGTCAATCCACTTTTCTCCTTCATTTCATCCGCCAGATTCAAAGCATCATCAATTTTATCTCGTAAACAATATCCATTTATCAAAGTGGTGTAATGAAGGGTATCTATAACCATCTGCTTAGCCTTCATCTCCTCAAGCAAGTCTACGGCTTGTTCCACTTTCCCTAGTTTGCATAAAGCTTCCATCACAATGTTGTAACAAACTTCATCAAGATAGATACCTGAATCCTTGTGATCTATAAACTGATTTACCACTTCAGAATGCATGCCCATCTTACACAAGCCTTGAAGAATTGAACTGATGATCAGATTATTTGCTTTTACACCATTTGAGATCATTTTATTACAGAGAGCCAGACCTTTCTGCAGATGACCGCTCTTGCAATAGCCATGAATCAATGCACTGTAAACATGTGAATTAGGAACCAACCCTTGTTTTTCCATGTCCAGAAAAGCTTTTTCGGCTTCATCAATCTTCATCTCATTGCACAACCCATGTATAACAACTGCATAAGCATGTTTATCAACAGGCTTGCTTGCTCCTCGGCATGCTTGGAGCACTTGATAACCTAAGGCTGACATTTGGTTGGTACAAAGACCTTCAATATATGCTCGGTATGCAATAGTTGAGTGGGCTACACCAGCTTCTTCCATTTCTAAGAACACGTTGAGTGTTTCTTCCAGGCTTCCCTTCTTGCAAAGCATCTTTATAACAATTGCATAAGTGTAACCATTAGGGCCCACCCCAATCCTTTTAAACTCCTTAAATACAGCCATAGCCATATCCATTTTGTCATGCTCAATCAAGCAACGGATAAGATGATTACAAGCAGAGATATGCGGGACAAATCCACACCTTTTCATGTAAAACACAAGATCAATGGCATCATCAAACATACTTACACTAGCATAAGCCTTGGTCAAGGCATCATAAGCTCGAACCAATGACTGATCAAACTCAACTTCTTCAGTGAGAGTCTGTACAACTCAGAGATTTGCAATGGAGGGTAAGTGCATTGGTGTTCTTTATAGGTGACGACGAGGTCCAAGAAGAGCGCATCCAACTTCCTCTGAGAGCCACAATGGCATAAACTAGTGATGAGGGCAGAATATGTAGAGACATTATGTCGGAAACCAGCTTCCTTCAATTGGGAAAAGAAGGAAAAAGTAAGATCGGGTTCCTTTTTCAGACTATTAAGGATTTCGACAATCCTGAAGTCATCAACATCAGGGGTGAAATTACTGGCATAGTTGCTGTCGCAGCTATTGCTAACTCTTGTGGTAGTAGAAGATTGTTGATCACAATCATCAATGGAATGAAAAGAGCTGCAGTCCAACTGGCTAAGTGCCAGTTGGGAGAACGAAAGTGCCCCATTGAAATCAGCTAGACCACCCTTGAACATGCAATAACAGGCACTTGATTGAAAAAGCCTTTTAGAGTTACCCCATACTGTAGAAGAAAATTGCATGACAATCCAACTAATTCAAGTCCTGTGAAGAGTACACATTCAAGAGTTAGAGTTGCACAGTCTACTACGGTGTGAATGGATAGCAGTCAAGATCGAACCACTTACAACACTTGTTAATATGATATCAATCACTGGTTTTCTACTACAGTTTTAAACGAACCATACTTTTTTGGGGCTGAAAGAATTTACTATATCAAGAGCCATTTATGGGACTGCTCAACATCACTTATAATCATGCATAATCACTTGCAAAAAACTATGAGATTAAGCAAAAAAATTCACATATTAAGCAAAAAATTAAGAAGAAAAACCAACCAAAATATCACAAGACACATCCATAACAGGAAGACACCACAATTCACAAGGAAAGAAGATGAACCTGCAAAAACATACAAGTCAATAACATATTAAAAAATATAACTAAATGATGAACACTGCACAATAACTTATTAATTGAAACAGCCCATGAAACCACCACACCACATTAATCTATTGAGTTTTTATAATGAAATGAAACAAAGAAAGGAATGTTCCTGGACTATTCAAACCTATGCAAATCAAGAAAAGAAAGCAAAATCACAACTATTCCGTATCTATATATGCTTAGCTGGGAAATTCATGATCATAAAACACAAAGAAAAAGAAAATATCTCAGAAAGGAAAGAAAATTTCTTACAAATACATATGCTATTTTCTTTCTATACACAAATATCTCAGAGAGAGAGAGAGAGAGAGAGTGTAGTTATGTGTAATTATGTGAGCACATTAATTGAAACTTAACTTTTCTGCAGATAAGTTCTCTGAAGTTATGGAGAAGAACATGTCCAAGGACACCCTCTTCTCAGGTACATACATACTTTTATAATTTTTCATTTTATTTTGTAACATATATAAATGTCTTATTTATTTTAATTAGTAGTGTATTGTTTTAGGTTTGGATTCAGGTGAGAAAAGGGCATCATCGGATAGAAAAACTACAGAAAGAGCATGAGGAGAAAACATCAAGAATCAAAGCACTGAAAAGACAAATCGAATCGACAAAGCTTAGATTGGAAAAGAAGAGGAAGTCAGTAGTCCCTGATGAGGACAAAATGGAAGCTTTTAAAACGTTGACTGAGATATATAACATCATGAGACAAGAGTACAATGCTTTGTTGGTTTGAGTACTCGGCAAAATCACTTAATTGAAAAGTCAAGTTGCCCCAACAAAATTGCAAGAAAGATATTTATTTACTCACGGTTGAAATAGTATCCATATAGCCAATATTATCCTAGGAGATGAGTAATCTAGGAATTGTGCCTTTCCAGTCTTTAAAAAGATTAGCAGGCAGAGAGAACTGCTTTGCAGAAGTGCTCCAGTGGCACTTGAGTCTCTTTGGTGTTTGACATAACAAAATCTGGCCTTGATGATTGAGAGAACATCAGGTCGATTCTAGGAGTCACTGGACAAGCCTGGGTTAATGCTAGCACAAATGGCGGTTTTTAACATTCAAGAAAACTAACTAAATTGAAATCATTTCATTACATGAACCTAGCTATTTGTGGTTTTTTTTAGCAATCTGAATAATATCCTTTTTGCCAGTTGCATCCTTTAAACAATAATGGATCACAAACACAAAACTGGCAACAAGTGAAAAGATTTCTACAATAATGACAAGCCATCTATTTATGTATCAGAATAGAATGTGCCAATTGTCATCAACTATATACATATAACTCAGAATCAAAAAATAATTCTATGACAGATTTTGGACCATATGTAAGACAAACAAACAGCCTATTCTCTTTCTTTTCCTGTTCATTTCAAATTTCTCAAGATTCCATTAAAATGAGTTAATGAGGTTCAAACACATAGTTACTCCAGCCAAATCACATGTCTAATTCTCAAACTCATGATATAGATTGGATTCATTTTGTTCTACACAAAGGAAAAAGAATCTTAAATATTCAAATAGGCCACCCTTGAACATGCAATAACAGGCAGTTGGTTGAAAAAGCCTTTTAGAGTTACCCCATACTATAGATGAAAATTGCATGTCAATCCAACTAATTCAAGTCCTGTGAAGAGTACACATTCAAGAGTTAGAGTTGCACAGTCTACTACGGTGTGAATGGATACCAGTCAAGATCGAACCACTTACAACACTTGTTAATATGATATCAATCACTGGTTTTCTACTACAGTTTTAAACAAACCATACTTTTTTGGGGCTGAAAGAATTTACTATATCAACAGTCATTTATGGGACTGCTCAACATCACTTATAATCATGCATAATCACTTGCAAAAAACTATGAGATTAAACTAAACATCGCTGCAAGTTTTTTTTTTTTAAATTATAATGAAATATACATAGCCTAAAACGTCACTCCAGGCAAACTACATGCCTAAGTCTCAAACTCGTGATATAGATTGGATTCATTTTGTTTTATACAAAGAAAAAATCTAAAATAGGCATTTCATCAAACACTTGGTACCTCTGCTCCTCTGCAACAGATTAGAAGAGCAGGAGGAAGAAGAGAATAGTGGCTCTAACATGGACCTCCAACTGGGTATGTCGCTTGCTGAGGCCGGATTGCTTGTGTGTTTCAGGGTTTGAGAAGGAGAGTGAGACTGTGAGAATAAGCTTGCTTTTGCACAACAACAAAGTAGTTTTAATGGAGTTTTGCACAAGCGCAATGAAGTTTCAATGGAGTTTTGCAGAGGAAGTTGTCATGAACAGAGTTGTTCGGGTTTCAATGGAGTTTTGCACAAGAACAATGGAATTTCAATGCGGTGGCGGGGCGGGTAGCCATGGCGGGAGAGGGAGACTTGAAGAAGCATCAGAAGGGGTTTAGAAATTGAAGCCGGGGTTTATGAATTGGGCCTGGATTTTGGACCACTTTATAAGTGAAATAAAAAGCCCAACTTTGGTAAAATGAAAAAGCCCAATCCAAAACACAATGAGTTTCAACAATTCCTATTAGATTTTAGAGATTTTTTCATAAATACACATTTTTTTTGTTTTTTTTACTTTGTTACGGTTCCTATTTTTTTCATTAAAAAATACGCACTCAAGTTTTCAAAAATACGTTTTTTAAAGTTTCATAATTATGAAAATACAGTTTTTAAGAAAAACAACTAAAAGACAACTTGAAAACAATTCACTAGACAAACTAAACATCAACCCAATAAAAAATATAAAAACAACGTGAAAACACAAAAAAAAAAAACAACGTTTGTATAAAATAATGAGATAAGGTAATGTATGACTATTTTTTTCAAAAATGCTTATTTTGTAAGTTTTAATAACTTTTTTTATGTTGTTAAAGTTTTTTTTTCAAAAATACAAAGCTTGTATGATATTGTATTTTTTGTTTTCAAAAATAAGAAAAGAAAACAACTTTTGTTGTTTTTAGAAAACAAGAAGTGTTTGGTTAATGTTTTTTAAAACAATTTTTGGGTTTTTTTTTACTTGCATGAAAAATTAATAAGTATATATTTTTTAAGAAAAATATTTTAAAAGTTTGTATAAAATAATGAGATAAGGTAATGTAAAAGAAAAAATAAAGATGGAAAAATTGAGGGAAAAAAAGTGATGAAAGATTAAGGGAAATTTGAGATTTTATGCAAAATGAGGGGGGCCTAAATCTAAAGCACTCTCAATCTATGATAGGTACACAAACATTTGGCAAGTTCAAAGATTAAAAACACCCCAAAGTTAAAAACAATGCCCCTATATTTGCAAAGTTGGGTATGTTTTCAATCTTTGAACTTCCCAAATGTGTGTATACACATCATAGATTGTAGATCTCAAAAAAATATCCAAAATTAAAAAAAAAATCACCCAAAACGGATCCCCGAGTTATGCACTTTCTATGAATTGCATCGAGGCCTATCGAGGCAAAGGACTTTTTTTCTCACGAAAAACATGATTTTTAAGAGCCCATTGAGCTTGGCATCGAGGTATATCGAGATATATCGAGTTTTCTACAAATTTTTATGTTTCAGATCTAAAAAATTGCAAAAAAAAAAAAATCAAACACAGACTTGTTCGAAATGTATATATTAGTGTTTTAACTCAACTTTTTACTTAGTGTAAGCTTTGAATCATTAAAGACAAATGAAAGTAGAAAGAAAAAAAAAACAAAGAGCAAAAAAAATGGCAAGAGAGCATGTGATTGTGCTATGGAAGTGTGTGAGATTGAGAGAAAGAGAGAGGGAGAGAGAATAGAGCTTCGTGAGGTGAGAAGAGAGTTAGAAAATCTAGTAAGGGTATTTTCGTAATTGGGCAAAGTTTAGCATCAATTTTACATGATGCCAAGATTGAGAGTGTTTTAGATTTAGACCTTTAATTATGCATAAAAACTCAAATTTCACAAGAATAGAGAAAATGAGGGAAGAGAAAGTAAGAGTAGAGAAAATGACATAAAAAATGAGGAGAGAGAGAAAGTGAGCAAATAGAATATGATTAGAGAGAAAATGATGATTAAAAAAATAATGTGAGAGAAAATAACAAATAAATTAACAATTTTTCGAAAATTATAGAATACAATTTTTTATTGTTTTCAAAATTTCCACTATTTTTGTAACTTTAATTTTAGAAACTCATCTCTAAAAATAATGCCTAAGAGCACTCCTAATGGAGGAGGTAAAATGTCTAATTCTTCATAATATAGAGAAAAAGTTGTTAAATAGTCTTCCAATGGGTGATGTAAAATTATATATATTTTTTTATCTAAATGAATAGTATTTCTCTATATGTAGTGAAACACTATTCATGAAGCTATAAATATTTTATTATTTTTTTATAAACTTTTGTATATATATATATATATATATGAGTGTGATACTATTTTATTTCTTAAAATGAATAAAATATTTTAAAAAAAATATAACATTTAAATGATGTAAAGAAAAAATAAAGAAGCCAGTGTATGGTATAATGTAAAAGTTTGATGTAAATTATAAAAAATATATGTTTTTAGTGGTGTATTTTGTAATACATTTTCTTTATAATATTTAGCTAAAACTCACAAAAACATCTTCCATCAGCTCCTTTATACATATATTTATAATAGTTATGCACAAACTTCAATTAATCCATATCTACATTTACATAAGATATACATATCATTTATATAATATTTTAATATTATTATTTTTCTTTATAAGTTTTCTCTCTCTCATTTAGTATATATATTTATTATTTATTATTTATTTTTTAATTATTTTATTTTACTTTAATTAATAAAATATATTTAAATATATAATATTTTAATATATTACTTGTTTTGATAAAACAATATTTAGTTTTTTAAAATAAAAAATATTTTTGTAGTTAAGGAGCCAAACTAAAAAGGAATTATATTATTTTTTATCCTATATTTTATCACATTACTTATTTAGACAATATATTTTAATAAATTACTTATCAAACTCTGTATTTTGTAAAATTATTCAAATAGACTCTTAAACTCGATTTCCATCAATTTTTTTTAAACTAGAATTATAAATAATTCACCAAACTAATAACTCTTAACAAAAATTCAATTATTTTATCTTTATTATTACATTCATTTTTTTTAATTAAAATTGAGTTTAGAATCTAGCTACAAAACAACAACACTACATTAATACATGACAAAACATAGGTTTGGTGAAAGATCCCAATCCCAAATTCTTGATCCTTCTTCTACCATTTGCATTAGGTTTTATTACTCATTTATTTATAATATATGTTTTGGTGAAAGAGACCTTAAACGGCAAAGAGACAGACACAAAACGCTAAAACCAGAAGAGGTGGTGGAAAGCTCCCAATGGTCACAACGAAAGGCAGGACAAAGCCACTCGCCAAGAGCCTCTCCCTTTCTTCTTCTCTCAAACCCTTTTGTCACATACTTGTGTAGATTATATATAACTACCTCTTTTGCTCATTGAAAAGATAGCTTTCCCTTTCCATCCCACAAAACTGATGATGACAACGCCAGCCATGGCTAATCATATCCTTCAAGGTGTTAAAGCAGTGCCCTTTGTCACCACCTTTGTTCTTGGTGGTCTCTCTCTGTTGGCCTTGATTTTCCTCAAAAGATGTTTCTTTGCCAATAATAAGAAGAAGAAGAGTGGATACTCCAGACTCCCTCCTGTGCCGAGTACGTGTTTGTTGTTTTGTTTTGGTCAGAACTGAAATGGGTTTGTGATTAGAGAGTGAGTATGTGAGTGTGTAGATTGGTTTGTTGTGTTGTTCAGGGGTTCCGGGATTACCAGTGATAGGGAATTTGCTGCAGTTGAAGGAGAAGAAGCCATACATGACGTTTACTAAGTGGGCCAATACTCATGGTCCTATCTATTCCATCAGAACAGGTGCTTCCACTCTAGTCGTTCTCAATACAACTCATGTTGCCAAAGAGGTACACAAGTTTCAACCTTTTCAGTTCTGATTGACTCATTGTCATTTTCATTCTATTCAAAGGTTACTTGTGTAATTTGAGTGATTAAAGCTATCAATAATCCACTGCAAGAACTATTCAACAATTTATAATATTGGTTATGTGCTACAGTATAATGATTAAGAAAAAAATCAACTCTGTCATTTAAGATATTATAATTTAAAACCATAATTAAGAAAAAAGAATTATTCAATAATGAATATGAGTATGAATCAAGAAATGAACTTTAACTTGAAATTAACCAGGCAATGGTGACTAGATTTTCATCCATATCTACCAGAAAGCTGTCAAATGCCCTGAAAATGCTCACTTCTGATAAGACTATGGTTGCCATGAGTGACTACAATGATTTTCATAAGATGGTAAAAAAACACATACTTGGAAATGTTCTGGGAGCCAATGCTCAGGTGGGTATTGAATTTTGTTATGATTAAATTTTCTACTTCTCATTTCAATGCTTCTATTATTTGTGGTCATAATCATTCACTGTTCTATTTTTACTGCGTTCAGAAACGACACCGTTGTCACAGAGACACTATGGCAGAAAATATCTCAAAAAGATTTCATGCTCATGTGGAAGACTTTCCTGGTGAAGCTGTGAACTTTAGGGAGATATTTGAGTCTGAACTCTTTGGAATAGCTTTGAAAGAGGTTAGTTCCTCAATATTAATAGGATTTTAACATAAATGTCTCTTGAGTTCTTATTTGATTAGTAATTTAGTCTTGAGATTTTTTTCTTAATTTTCAAGTTTTTGTAGTAAATTTTTTTAACAAAAATTTTAGTTTTTATACAATACACCTCCCAAAGTCCAAATCTTTTTTTACACATTATGAAGTACTAAAAAAATTCATTCAAAAGTTACTGTTATTAATGCCACTTGGTTTGCAGGCCCTGGGAAAGGACATAGAACAAGTATTATATGTGGAGGAGTTAAGTGGCCATTTGACAAGGGAAGAAATATTCAAAGTTCTAGTGATTGATCAAATGGAGGGAGCCATTGAGGTGGATTGGAGAGATTTCTTCCCTTATCTCAAATGGGTTCCTAATAAGAAGATCGAAAACAAAATTCAAACAATGATTTTTCGAAGAAAAGCAGTGATGAATGCCCTTATTCAGGAGCAAAAAAATCGAATTGCTTCAGGAGAGGTTTGCTTTTTATTTTAATTTTATCACAACCTCATTACAGTTTTAATTACTACCGTGTATATTGTAGCTATTTACAGCATCCTGCAAATTTTTAGAAAATTTCGAATAGTTTACAGTATCGAAAACTAGGTTTAAACATGTTTTTCACGCGCATAAAAAAAATTAGTCATCCGTATAACATGTTTGAATCTAGTTTTCGGTACTATAAATTATTCGAAATTTTCTGAAAATTTGCAGGATGCTCTAAATAGCTACAATATACACGGTTATAAAAAAAAATCGTGCCAAAAACTGTTCACGGGTTGTAAACACTGAGAGTCCTACCGGTAGGGCTTAAAGTGAAGCCCCTGCAGAAGAATTTCCATATCTATCTATATATAATATGTGTTTATACATACATGTAACTTGGTAATGATGATGTGAAACTACAGGAACTAAATAGCTACATAGATTATTTGGTGTCTGAAGCAAAAACACTGACAGAGGAGCAAATCAGTATGTTGTTGTGGGAAGTAATCATAGAGACATCAGACACTGCTTTGGTTGCAGCAGAATGGGCCATGTATGAAATTGCTAAAGATCCAAAACGACAGGTCGTTTCATCACTCATTCTTAACTATATTCCAATAAGGCATCACTTAAAACTACTAATCTATTCTCTACATATTATATCCAAACAAACAGGATCGTCTCTACAGGGAAATCATAGAGCTTTGTGGATCAGAAAAATTAACAGAGGATCGTTTGTCCCAGCTGCCATACTTGATGGCTGTTTTCCATGAAACTTTGAGAAGGCATTCTCCAGTTCCAATCATACCTTTACGTTATGCTCATGAAGATACTCAATTAGGAGGCTACTATATTCCTGCTGGTACTGAGGTTAGTACTAACTAGTGTGTGTGCGTAATTATTAACCGTGCTTAAAGCCTCGCTTTGGGGCAACTGTAGTGTTAAGCACCATACGATATAGGTGAGTCAACATCTGAGGGTTCGATGTGAAATTCAACAACTCATAAGATGACATTTTATGTAGTGTTGGACACCTTCAGATACATTTATAGCAAAATCATACTTGTTATGATATTGTTTGACACAGATTGCAATTAACATATACGGATGTAACATGGACGAGAATAAGTGGGAAAATCCCGAAGAGTGGAACCCTGAGAGATTTCTGGACGAGAAACACGATCCGATGGATCTGTATAAAACGATGACGTTTGGAGCTGGGAAGAGGGTGTGTGCTGGTTCACTTCAAGCCATGTTGATAGTCTGCACTACAATTGGTAGGTTGGTTCAAGAGTTTGAGTGGAGACTGAAAGATGGGGAAGAAGAAGATGTGGCTACTGTTGGTCTCACCACTCATAAACTCCACCCCATGCATGCCATTATCAACCCAAGGAGTTAAAATTAGGAGATAGATCAACTTGAAAGCTCTGTGAGCAATAATATGGTTTGGCTGTGTGAGAAAATAATAATAATAATAAATAAAAAGTTAGTCAATTATTGGGTGATTGATAAATTGGCTATGATTGGTAACATCCATCTATATATAATCATGAAAACATTTGAATATAACATGCAAATTGTTCTGGCCAAAAATTATATTCTTTAGAAAAGAAACATTTTATCATGATGAATTGAAAGAAATTTTTTTTCTAATCTATGATAAAATTATGAGGAAATGGGGTAGAAATTACCCACCTAAAAGCACTAGTAGTAGATGATTTAAAATACATCAAAATAAAGTTAAAATGGTACTCATGCTTCATTTTACATGTGACTACTTTAGTTTAGCTACATATAGCTAAACATTATTTAATTATTAAATATTACATGTAACTATTATATAATATAAAAAAATATTTAAAATGAGTAAAATATATTAAAAATATAATATATAAATAATATTGAGAAGCTGATAAATAATAGTGTTAGAGCAGTCACATAAATCTTTAAAATTTTAGAGAATTGGTAAAAAAAAAAAGATAGCTCCATTAGTTACTTTATTATAAATAAATGTTTTAACTTTTTCACAGTATTACACTACATTTATAACATACTATTCCTACTATAAATTATTATTTTTTATTAATTTCTCATACTTTCTCTCTTTCTTTGTCTCCTTCAAGCTCTACTTCCATTTTTTTTATTTGAAACTAGCAACAAAGCCAGAAATTAGTTATGATTAATTTATTTAAATTATAATTTTTTTCTTTATATATATATACTCTAATATATATATATATATTTTCCCTCTACCATATATTTTTGCATAACAAATCTTTCAATATCTTTAGTTATATAAATATTTGAAATAAATATTAATGTAAATATTAAGATATATAATAATATTATTAATAATTAGATAAATATTTGAAATAAATAAAAAATAGAATATTTAAATGTTGTATGGAAAATATATTTTAGCTTATTTTATAAATTTGGATTAGATAAAAATAAAATATCATTATATTTGACATTATGCATAGATAAATATTGCAAGTATTAAAAGATATATATATTATTGTAAGATATAGAAATATTATTGAAAGTGATAGAAAATATTTAAAATAAATAAAATCATAAAAATAATAATATTTAAATGATATAGAGAAAAAAAAATAGAGAAGCTGATGTATGGTGTAATGTAAAATTTAGAGGTAAAATAAAAAATGTAGTGTTTTTGTGAGGCATTTTAAATGATAGAGTGAATCATCTACTGTGAGTGCTCTTATGTAAAAAATTTGAGGTAAAATAAATAAAATAGTGTTTTGGTGAGTTATTTTGAAGGATAGAGAAGAGTATCCATTGAGAGTGCTCTAAATAAGAAAAAAATGGGAATAAGGTAATTTCCCATCTCTAATATAGGGATAGAGAGTAGAGTTGTAAATACGGGCTGAACTTTTTAGCACGGCACAAAACCCGGAACGAGTACGACACGACACGAAAAAATATGAGCTTGGGTCAGGCACGAATGGGCCTGAGTACGGCATGACACAACAAGCCCAAAGGCACGACACGAGAGCACGCACAAACTAGCCTGAAAACAAGACACAATAAAAAGCCTCATACTTTGACATTAATAATGAAAATAAATTTTTATTTGTCAATTATATATAAATTAAAGTGATAATAAAAGTGTATTATTTTTCTCAATATTTATTATTTTATAATTATATTGATTTGTTTACGATTTGTGAGTTAAATTTTTTAGCATTTATTAGTAGGTATTCAAATTCTAATAATTATCTTTGTTATAATTTAGTGTAAAGTATTATTGAAAAATATATAAAAATATCTCAAACTATAATTTAAACAAAAAAAATGTATTTAGATAGGTGGTGAGTCCATTAATTGTTAAAGATTATGTGAGATGATTAATTCCCTATTCTCACATTTTTTTGCAATAGTAAAATGAGCCTAAAGCTGGGCCCAAATTTGGGCCTGAATAAGAAAAGTGGATTGGCCCACATTTACACCTCTAGACGGAGGCACACCTTTATTTATTCTGTAATAAATATTTTAATTTTATATAACACATACATTTTATGCATATTGTATTTTAAATTTATGAATTTGTTATTAATCATGTTATTTTAGTTTTAAGTAATTATATTTTGTTTTAATGTTACATAAATGGTCATCTCATTGATAAGAATTCTTATCACTACTCCCACCTAGAATTAGGTATTGCGGTAAACTATAACTTATTTAATTAATCTACCTCAACATTATTAGTATTCTTAATATTAAAATGACTCATTTATTTATTTATGAGAAATGCTAAGAAATATTATTGGTGTCCAACAAGGTGACATACCACTATTAGTATAATCCAATATTAGGTCTCATGTATTTAAATTTAATAAATATTATGAGGTATCCCTAACTAATTATAAAGTATCACCTCATGTGTTGTTGGACACCTTAAAAAATAAAATAACAAATTTATTTATTTACTAGTTACTATCGTAAGTCTATTTAGTTAAATGAAATGGTGTATTTTGTTTTGTTTCTAAATGATAATTTTTGGTCTAAAAGTAAAATTTCAAAGAGAGAATTTTCAAGCTCTTCTACTTCAAAAAATCACTCTTTTTTGCTAGTTAGTGTTACTGCTTCCAATATATTTTTATTGTTTTTCTTGGATCAACCAACTTAATTTCAACTCAATCAAAGCCCCTAAACCCAAAAACACCTAGTCTAAATTTTTATAACAATTGAATTATTTTTAGAATGATTGATATAAACAATATGTGAAACATGATGGTAGATAATTAGAAAGTCCCAAAAAAGAGACAAAAATATTTTTTTGACTATTGGTTTTGTTCCCCTTTTGGTCCCACTTTACAACTAAGCACATCACTCAATTTCTTTAAATTCTTGTCTTTCTCACCACTTTTGATATTACACTAGTAGAATTGTATAATGGGAAAAATACTATTGGTTATGAATTTTTATAAATACTTTGAAATGTTTTCATATAGCCAAATTTGAATTGTTGCTCCACTTGAAAAATAATTTTATATAGTATTATGTATATATAGAAAAAAAATCAAACAACTTTATATTCATATAATTAATATTATACTCATCCCAATTTATATTATACACATTTTTATATCTGTCACATTGCCACTAGCTATTTATAATAAAAAAATATTATCCAATTTATGATTATTATTATCTTTTTCAATACAATTATTATTAATTTTGTTTTTACCAATATCAATTACTTATCACGTGAGTCATACTATAAATTCATATCATATAATAAGCATTAATTACCAAATAATATATATATATTTTGCTATTAAAATATATAATTATAACATTGATTTTGATGGTTGAAAATATGTTGCAAAAGGTTTGATGAAACAAAAGTCTTAGAGTAAAAGCTTTTGGACATAATTTCAACCATCGAAATCAATATTTTAATTATATTTTTGAATAGCAAGAAAAATATATAAATGTAAAGGTACTAATGGCACATAATATTTTTATTTCCTCACCTTTTTTTTGTTAAACCCTTCACAAAATTTAGTTTTTTTTCTTTCACACCTTTCTATATCATTATTTATTAATTTTCTCTTAAAAAAATTTACTACACATTATAGTCTTAGAGGTACATATACATATTTTATTTATCTACACCTATATTTTGTACAATTTTGATTATATTTTTTACTAAATTTTTATATGTTTATGCTAAGTGGTGAGAGTGGATGTAGTTTAAAATTATATGATCATATTTATGCAACTTAAAGAAGATTATATTTATAAATAATTAATGGGTAAATACTATTAAACCATGTGTTTTGCAAAAATTAATAAGTAAATACTATTTTGGATCTTGTACCTTCCAAAATTATTATAAAGGAAATTGATGAGAGAGAAAAATAGTTTTAAAAATAGAGTTCGAGTTTTAATTCCTCGATTTTCTCAAAAAAATTATTCATTTGTTTGATATTTGATTTTGGATTTAAAATAGGGTTTAATGAATTTTGGTTGAACTTGAAAATTTACTTATTGAAATTGAATTAAAAAAAACTAAACAATTGAATTGAATTCATTTGTATATTTTTTACCAACAAAATCGAGTGTTAATACTTATCCAATATTTATATATAGATGTAAGAATATATGTTTAGGAAGTAGTAAATCCCTTCGACATTTACATAGGATTTCATTTATATATAAGTCTATATGCATGTTTTTATTACATAAAATAATATACAATAGAAAATATAAATACATATATTTATGTGATTTTTATACAGAAATTTGTAAATAGCACAATAGAGATTAGAATACTCACGAATACGCATCGAAAAAAGACTACACCATTTGGATTTCCTAACCTTTTGTCATTATTAAATGCTAGGTACTGCAAGAAATCCAAACTACCTTTTAACAATACTACAATCTTCCAAGTCTTTTTCTAAAACAACCTAGTATTTGTGTGGGCGAGTCTCAACACATGAGAGATAATTCTTGGAGAGAAAACTAAGAGAGAGTAGACGACAATGTATAGAATATTATGAGTGAATTTTAATCTTGTTAAATTCATCTAACCTAATGCATTCTATAACACTAGTATACATAGGCAATTAGCTATAACATAAAATATGTTTTAGTTTCTCATTTTATTTTAATTATTTAATTATTATAATTAATTAAATACTTGTCATAATTAACCAATTATAATTTTGATATTTATTTAATCCATTTTATCAATATTAATATCAATTTATCAATATTAACAGAGTTATTTCAATTGGCTATAATATTCTCTTTTCGAGACTTTGCAATAAAAACCTAAAAAAAATCATTTATTTTCTCATGAAATATCAATAAATAACTTAACATTATTTATTTCCACTGACCTAGTCAATATGATATTTTTATATTTAATTATTAAAGACTACTAGGTTCATTTTGATAAGAGATGACATGAATCAATGAACTCAAGCTCTAATAAATTTATAACAAATAATCTCACAATCTTACTAATTTCTCGTGACTCCACTTGGAATTACACTATTGAATTCATAGAATACTTTACGCCAAATGTAAATACATTATCAATTGTTATAACCATAACCGTTATTTAATCATCTATAGATGTTCTACTAATGAGACGAATGCAGATTACCGTTTTACCCCTCATTGGTATTTTATCCTTAACTCCCACTAAATTCCTTATGAATGATATTTCCGTAAATTTAATTACAAAAATGAGCACTCTATCATTTAACACTTGAACCAAGCTATAAGGAAATAATTGTTTCACTTCTTAACACAAAAGTTATAGATTTCATGTCTATGATAAATACTCTCACTCAATTATACTACAAAATCTCAAATATGTAAGTACGAGCTATTCCGTAAGGTAAGCAGGTAAAGAACAAAACAAAAGACTTGAATAATAATTAGGAGAATATTAATCGCTCATAATTAAGATTGAATTGACATATGGTCAACGTTGTAATATGATTAGATTAGATAGTAACGATACTTACTTATCTTCTCAATAATCAATATTGGTCCAGTCTAATGTAACAAAATACATTTGATCTTATCTACTTGGCCATTGTCCTGAATAGGGCCTCATACCAGATGTGTAAGTAGATCTTATCGTAGATTACTGAATCAGTAAAATTTCAGTGTACTGATTTAATCTTATGACAGAACACTTTTGAACATATAGTTACAATTATAATCCACTGTGACCAAGTCACTACAATTGTAACTATACATATGTTCGAGATTTTATAAATGTTTGTATTAATAATAATTAATCATGTAATAAAATATGTAAACAACACAATTGACTGAACAAAATAATTTCTACTACTTTCTTGATAATTAATGAATTACATAAAAAAATGTGATTTTATAAGGGCATAAAACCTAACAATTTATTCGTCTGCAAATAATTGTGAATGTGAAATACAAAAATAAAGAGCTCATATTTGAATAAGAAAAAGAATGAATGTGAAAACACAAGGGAAATTTCAAGGTATATGCCCTATAATATAGTGAATTTTTTTAAAATGCCAGCATAAGTTACTATCCAAAATATATGATAGTTTCAATTTTTTGGATAAAAATACCTCTAGCATTCAGACACTCTCTTTCTTTCTCAGTCTGAACTCTCTCTCTAACGTCTATCATTCTCTCACACTCTCACTTTCTCTCTCATTCTAATATTGTAAAACTAAAAAAAAAAAATCATTTGAAATAGACATTTTAGTGAAATGATATGAACCTACAAAATTTTTGTCAAATTTCAGTGCAGAACATCGAAATTGCCTTGAAATTACATCGATTTTGCAATGAAAAGCATCATTTTGGAAAAAAATCAAGTTTTCATTATTGCATCACAAAAGCATCGAAACATCATCGATTTTGTATCGAAAAATCATTGTTTTGGCAAAAAAAAAAGTTTTCATGATTGCATCACAAAAGCATCAAAACACCATCAATTTTGCATCGAAAATGCATTGTTTTGGCCAAAGCTCAATTTTTCATGATTGCATAGCAAAAACATCGAAACAATATCGATTTTGCATTGAAAAAGTATCGTTTGACCAAAAATCAAGTTTCATGATTGCATTGCAATAACATCGATTTTGCATCGAAAAAACATCGTTGTTGCCCAAAAAATCAAGCTTTCATGATTGCGTCGCAAGAGCATCGAAACACCATCGATGCCAAATTGATGGCGATTCGATGTGTTTGCGATACAATCATGAAAACTTGATTTTCGGCAAAAACGATGCTTTTTCAATGCACCATCGATGCTTTTTCGATGCAAAATCGGTGGTGTTTCAGTGATTTTGCAATGTAATCATGAAAACTTGATTTTTGGCAAAATCGATGTTTTTTTCGATGCAAAATCGATGGTGTTTCGATGCTTTTGCAATGCAATCATGAAAACTTAATTTTTGGCAAAAAACAATGCTTTTTTGATGCAATTTTGATGCTATGCACTGAAATTTGACGAAAATTTTTGGAGGTTCATATCTTTTTACTCAAATGTCCGTTTCAGATGATTTTTTAAAATTTTTGTATTTTTTCGAAATTTACAAGATTAGATCATGTAAAATCGTAAAATTTGTACGTAGAACATACAATTTTGATAATTGTATTTTGAATCATTAAAACATAAAAAAATAAAGAGAAAGATTCAATGGGGTGCTTCAATAGTAATGGAAGGTGACGACGCCAATGAAGAGGACGGTGGTAATGTCGGCGACAACGTGGGGAGGTGGTGCCCTGCCACCGTAGGGAGGTTGTGGTGGATGTGAGTATTGGAGAAGGGTGAGAGAGAAATGTGTATGATATTGAATATGATATTTTTAGGCCTATTTTTAAATGAAATGAATATATTTGTCTAAAATATGGTAGGTGACACATCAGAAATCTTTGTGATAACATATTAAAATATTTCACTACATTATTATGTATAGTATTAGACTGTTGTGTCTCATATGAAATAAGTGTAAGAATATTGAACCATTAATAAGAACATGTATAACTCCACTGATCACTAATTAATTTTTAAATGAAGCTCAATAATTATTGTCACATAGAACATGAAATTTCTCAAACACAAGACAAAGACTTGAACTTGGAATAAGAAAAATATTAGATCTGCGGCATAGTCCCAAATGAATTCGCTTTTTAAAATAATACTATTCTAAAATTTAAATCACAATATTCCCAATTTCATCGAATCATTGATGACTCAAAAATCCAACCCTTTTGTCCATAAAACCTTTTGAACATATTTTGTGCAGAAAGAATTTCGAATTTTCTATCACCAAAAATCAATATTTAAATCAAAAAAATATATTTTAAATACAAAAAGATTCTCCTATTGGTCCCAAAACTTTCTCTTTATTAAAAACCAGTCCCATTCAACATTTTTACACCACAACAAGCAATGGTTAAAAATGAATAAATAAATATATTTAATATTTGCTAAAATAGTCATTTGGAATTAGTGTCACTGTCATCCATAATTGAATGTTTGAGTCATGACGAGAAAATAAACAGTCTCAGACTTTTCGTTACCTTTTTTCTCTCTCACCCAGAAAATAAAATTTACTTTTTTTTTTTTAAATTTAAAAAATAATAATAAAAAAAGGCACCGAATAACAATAAAAAAATGTTTGAGTAAATTAATTACAGTGCAACGATCTCGATGCCCTCCTGGACCATTACATTTATTTATGTGTAATAAAATTAAAAAAAAATTATAAAAAAGAAAAAGAGAAAACAAAAAAAAATTAAAAAGACACAAACTTTGACAACTGTGGTTGGTTTCTCACTCATAAACTCAACTTAGTCAGGTGTTTACTGTATAGTTTAGTCTGAGACTAGAGTGAGTGAAGCTGCCATTGGAATTGGAAGGTTTGAGAGATTACCTTTTTTTTATTTATTTTTCATTTTTTTGTCAACTATTTAACTAATAATATGAATGTAGAACTGGGAAATGGGATAGCTTGATAAGTGGGGTATATTTTGTCAGAATTTCCATTACTTTTATCTCTGAGCAGTAATGCTTTTATTTTGTTTTTTTTATTTTGGCTAGTGTATTTTGGAGGGTTTATGACATTTGTTTTTGTGGGTTTGTCTTGGTCTTGAAGGAGCCCGTCTTAAACGCTCTTCTGGATTCCAACATTGAAAGAAGTTGCCTTTTTTACAACTTTGTGAAGCTTTGAGTATCTTTTCGAGTAATCTTTTCGAGTAATATTCTCTGTTCGAGGTACTACTTCATTTATTTTTTTTTGGTTTATTAGCTGCTTTACTTATCTGGGTTTCATGGCATTCTCTGAAAAACATTAGGAGCTTCAAGGAGGAGTTGGATTTCACTGCCGAGACTTTGGATCAGGTATCATTTCCTTAACGAGGTTTTGGCATCTGGGTTTTCTTTTATTAGCATTATTCTCTTTTATTTTTTGGTTTTTTCGAACCCCCTGAAGTTATAATTAATAATGGGGTTTTAAAAGAGGTTGTTGGTGTTGATGATACCCAGCTTTTATTTGTTCAAGCTGAGCTTCAGATAGGTATATTATAATTATACCCTTTTATTATGGAAGAGAATGTTTGTGTTCTGCTGTTTTTTTTAAGTTTATTTTCATTGATTCTAACTCTAGTCCTTTCATTTAGAACTTACTCGTTTTGGTATTTTCTGGGATTATTTACCTAATTTAGCATCATTTGAATAGTGACTTAGGAGCCTTTTTCTTTTTGGTATCTTTTTCCAGTACTAGAGACTACTATGCCATTTTTGTTAAAAAGTCATTTTAAAAACCATTTTTGGAGAATAAAGTTAAGGAATAGGCTGTAAACTGATAATTGCATGTCACAAGATTGGGATAAGTGGGGTATAATTTGTCATGATATTTTGATTTGATCTGTAATAATTTTATTTATTTATGGTATAGTATAATATAATTAATGGAGGAGGAGGGTTTATGACATTTGATTCTGTGGGTGGGTCTTGGTTAGAGGAGGAGCCTGATTAAACAACGCTCTTCTGGCTTCCAACATTGAAAGAAAGAAGTTAAACTTTGTAAAGCTTATTGTACTGTATGAATGTAAATGTAACCTATCATATCATTTTATCTCAGACTCTCTCACTGCCTCCTCACTCGCGGTGGCTGCTGGAATCCGTCTCTGCTTTTCCGTCTCTACTACAGGCGACAGGACATCAGGACCATCACTGCACACGGCCGAAGAGGTTTGCTTTGCTCCATTAGTACCATATCATTCAATAAACTCTTGTATTTTGACTACAAAATGTGCTTTTATAAATACAAAATAAAAATGATGTTCGAAAGTTTATGCTGCTCCTCCTCCTTTGCTCAGGCCACAGACGTCGGGACCATCTCTACTCTGCTCACGGTGGTGGACTGGCTGTGGTTGACCATCTCTTCTCTCGGCCAGGTGAGTTCAGTCACAGTTTTTTTATAAATTCAATGTTTTCTTTTTTGCACAAGTGTTCTCCAAAACAAATCGACCCTTTTACACACACACATATATATATATTCTTGTTTAATTCCAATTTGATTAAATGTAATTGGGGCGTGTCTTAGTTTTTTATGATTATTTATATCTATTTTTATATATAAATCCAGACAGACAGACCAAATCCACTTTTGTAGTTTAATGCATTTGATGGCTGTGCTTCTTTGTTACGAGTCTGAGAGTATTTTCATTAGGTAGTTTGATTTTCTTATTTGATGGGTTTTCATTTTCGCTTGTTTATTTTGGTGTTAATGTCTGTATTAGTGGCATTTTTAGGTTAAGAAACTAGCTTGTTATTGTTTATGTAAGACAATATTTGTATTTTCTGTTTCTTGAAGTTTATTGTCATTAATTCTAACTCTATTGGTTTCAATTAGAACACTTGTTTTGGTCTTATATGGGATTATTTACCTAATTTAGCATCATTTGAATGATGGTTTCAGGACCTTTTGTTTCTTTTTTCTTTTTGAGTATATCTTTTTCTAGTACTAGAGATTACTGTGCCAATTTTGTTAAAAAGTCATTTTGAAACCATTTTTGTGAATAAAGTTAAAAGATAAATGATTGTATATGCAAGCTGATAATTGTATGTTGCTATTATTATTATGCTTTCTCTAATTTCCCTTGGTCATCAATTCTTAACAAATTTATTGCTAAGCTAGTTTTGTTATATAATACCCCAAATATTGAGATTTTTTTAGTTGAATCACTATAATGCAGGTTAGTTGTGGTAGTGACATGTTACCCTGTAAAATATAAGAATGAGATCCAGTGATTGTCATTCATTTTAAATTATATTTTCTTTCTCTCATTTGTTTGGTTTTTTTTTTTTTTTTTTGTCCTAGCTTTTTTAGAAAACCAAGTATTGTTATAAAGCTGACCTAATACAAGGCATTATTCTACTGGAGATCCAGGTCAAAACTTTGGTGATATTGTCCTAAGTGAAACATTTAGTTATTTTATATTGATGTTTTCATTTTCATGGCAGCATATTGTACTATTTATATTTTATAGCTTTTCATAGCACACAAATATTTCTGTAGTACATACAAGTACTTTGTACACAACTTTCGTGTTGAAATTTTGTCTGTCTCGGGGGATCTCACTGCGGTTTTTATGTATAGGTTGAAATTGTCAGCGGAGAACTTCAGAGTTAAAGAGACAGGAGTTAAGGTGCTTGGCAAATTTTATTTTACCAGGTCGAATGATGCTTGGAAGATGGCTTCTCGGCCTGTTTCTCCTCTTAGTTGGCATCGCCAATGTACTAGGTAACATAACAAGTTCATTATATCTTGTGATCCAATCAAATTCTTGTCTGAACATGTTCCAAAAACCTTGTGAATACATTGAAAAAGCCCAAGGTGTGGTATATCGCAGGACGTGTACACATTATCGAAGTATCAATTTATTAAGTACTGAAGTAGAGTTGGCACAATCCTTCAAAACATAATCAGTTGACATCTAGTGCTCGAAAGGGCTATTGTGAACGAAATGATTTATCAATTGCTTTGTTTATATATATATTTTGTAGGTGCATTTGTGGGGGTAAACATTGGCACCGATGTTTCTAGTCTTCCATCAGATACAGATATTGTTGCAATTCTAAAAGCACATCAGTTTACACATGTAAGGCTTTACAATGCCGATGCTCAACTGCTGAAAGCTCTCGCAGGCAGTGGAATAGAAGTGATGGTAGGTGTCACGAACGAGGAAGTTCTTGGGATCGGAGAGTCAGCATCTACAGCCGCAGCATGGGTTAATAAAAATGTTGCAGCTTACATGCCTTCAACTAATATAACTGCCATTGGCGTTGGCAGCGAAGTTCTTACTGTGATTCCTAATGTTGCTCCAGTTTTGGTTTCTGCTTTGAATTACCTTCACAAAGCTCTAGTTGCTTCTAACCTAAATTTTCAGGTCAAAGTCTCAACTCCACATTCCATGGACATCATTCCTAAGGCTTTTCCTCCCTCCACTGCCACCTTTGACCCTACATGGAACTCTACTCTTTACCAAATCCTTCAGTTTTTGAAAAACACAAATTCCTATTACATGTTAAACGCGTATCCTTATTATGGATACACGAAAGGGGATGGCATTTTCCCAATTGATTATGCTATTTTTCGGTCACTTCCCTCGGTCAAGCAGATTGTTGATCCAAACACTCTTTTTCACTATAATAGCATGTTTGATGCAATGGTGGATGCTACCTATTACGCCATGGAGGCTGCCAATTTTTCTGGGATCCCTGTTGTTGTCACCGAAGCTGGCTGGCCATGGCTCGGTGGAGCCAAGGAACCTGATGCTAATATAGATAATGCTGAGACCTTCAATAACAACTTGATCCGACGTGTTCTTAATAATTCAGGTCCTCCGAGCCACCCAACGTTGCCCATAAATACATACATTTATGAACTGTTTAATGAGGACAAGAGACCTGGACCTATTTCTGAAAAAAATTGGGGTGTGCTTTTTACAAATGGGACTTCTGTTTATCCTTTGACTTTGGGTGCTTCTGGTCAAGTTACTGGAAACAGTTCTGCTGTTTTCTGTGTGGCGAAATCTGATGCAGATTCTGATAAGTTGCAAGACGGTTTAAACTGGGCGTGCGGACAAGGCCGAGCTAACTGCAGCGCCATACAATCTGGTCGGCCGTGTTATTTCCCTAACACTCTTGAAAATCATGCTTCGTATGCATATAACGATTACTATCAAAGAATGCAGAGTGCTGGCGGAACATGCGACTTTGATGGCACAGCCGCAACAAGTAGTGTTGATCCAAGTAAGTTTTCACTACACAATAATTTGTTAGCATAAGTTAGTAGGAAAGGAAGATGAACAATTTGAATTGAGCTGAGACATTTCAACATCTAACTATGTTCAGATACCCCACTTGGCTATTCCATTTGTGGAGCCTGCTTATGTTGAGAGGCTTATAATCTGATAGCAATCATGAAACTTGCAGGGTCTGAGAGAAATCTTTTCCAACATTGGAATGTTGAACAATTAAAATTCTAAATATGTACTTTGATGGATTGAAATAGAGATGATTCTAACCTAGAAAGAAGAGAAGAACCATATTTTGTTCACTTTGTTACTGTCACTACTAATGCCATTGAAACACTCTTTTCAGCTTATTGAGAAATTTTACATTTTTATTGGGCTTTATCTCTTAACTATTACTTTGTGGGAAACTTTTTGCAGGTTATGGAAATTGTATATTTTCAGGAAGGTGAGAAACCCAAAACCTTACTAAATAGTATGAAACCTTTATTTATTGTTCCAAATATCTATGTCTCTAAAAATGAATGTTTTTTTGGAACAGTTCTAATTCAAGTATCCATGGCGGATTCATAACTCCCTCGGCTTTTTCGCCTGAGGTTGCACCAGGATCGTGGAGCTCATACCTTCAAATATCCAGCTTTCAGATTCTAATGCCGGCAGCATTGCTCGCTTTGGTTTTTCTTTGACTCGAGAGACGCTACAGCCGCTCGAATGCTATCTATTGTGCAGCTGAATCATCAGATTTTGAGGTTGTAAAAGCAATGGAAGTAATAGGAAATGCATTATTAGCAAGACTTAATTCTTTTTTGTCAATGTTGTTTGTATTCTTAGTTCTAGTGTAGTCATTTTCTTGAAGTAGAAATTAGACCATTTTTTCTTTTCTTTTGGTAAACAGATTTGAAAAAACTCGGTTTTTTTTTTTGTACCTTTGTTAATGATATACAGCAATTGAGATTATATATGTGCCTATTTTTTTTCCCCTTAAATCATATTTATGTTTATATTGGCCGAGCTCTATATTATGTCAAACAAGTGAAAATTGTTCTTGCATTATTTTTGTTATGTTAACTTTTAAAGTGACAACACTGTATTTATTATTTTTACTAATAAAATGAAGGCCTAATTAACAAGTAAGAGATATTCATAAAATTTAAAAGAAGAGGGGAAACAAAAAGAGAGAATTTTAGAGAAAACAGTTGTTTTAGTTAAAAAAAAATATATATTCTTACTGATTTTAGTATCAACATCTACACTTTGTTATTAACAACTTTTAAGTCTTGACTTATTTAAGATATTTTGTGTATTAATTTTTTACATTTTAATATTATCCTAAATCAGACTACATTTTATAATTTTATTGGGTTTGTAATCTATTTTTATTTTTTTTTTAAAAATTACCAACACTACAAACGGCTAAACACACACCATACACCATCAACCCCTTATATCAAAGTTTATAGAGATTTTTACAAAAATGCCTATTTTTTATATTTATGTTTTTATAATTTGTTATCATTCCTGAATGCTTTTTTTTAATACATTTTTTTATTTCAAAATTATGAATTTTATCTACAAAAATACAGTATCTCAAAAATATATCTCACATATACCCAATATTTACTAAACATCAACTACACATATGATAGCGATATTATAAGTGCAAATATACACAATTGTCTAAATAATATAGATAGTAAATTCAAATCCTTCCCACAAAGACTGTAATCAATTATCGATAATTAATTCTTAATTTTTATTTGACGGTTGAAGCTAGAGTGATTATTAAACTAAATTGTAGAATTCAGATCAAACATAAACAATAATAAAGAGTAATTCAATAATTAAAAATCTAGGGTATAAATTTCATCAACTTTTCCACTTGTCAATTTTACTATTCGGAACAATCAATTTTTCAATTTCTATTATAATAGCAAGTTAACAAAAGAATCTTAATTATTTTTCAAGGTAAAAAGATCTCAACCTATATGCAAACTTTCTACATATTTGTGATAAGTTTTAATATACAGCAGACAATAAATGTAAGAACCCTAAATGCTACACAAATCATATAGAAATTATCGTCCTATATGCAATCTATGTCTGTATAGCTATGGAATATTCAATTCTCCCCTTTTGGATCTCGAATCAAAATCATTAAACATATAAATATTGATCAGTTATTCACAAGCATTAAGAAACCATACAAATATAGGATAAAAGAAGAAGAAATTAATTGACTTTCATAAAAAATTAACAAGCATCCAAGTGATTACATTAAACCCTGGAACTAAGTGTTTAGTTCATATCAAACATGACCAACACAAAAGAATAATTGTTCATACTCATAAAATTCAAAAGCTTGAAGAAAATCAAATATGAAACTGCAGAAAAATAATGTTTAAGAGTCAAAATTGCTCTCAAATTCGTAGTTAAAAATCTAGCATAATTTTTTTAAAAACCTAAAGTCTGAACTTATAAAACACTAACTCCTCTTCGTTGGCAAGGCAGGTCGTGACTTGGCCTTTCTTAAGTTGCGACCCGTGTCTGTTCTAAGGCATTAAACTTTCGTTTGGGCCTTTAGGCGCCATGATCCTCTTCACCCAGGTTGCGACCCGTGTCTTCTACGACCTCTTGGAATAGCCTCGACTTCCTCTAGCACCACGACCCTCTTGACCAAGTCGCTACCCTTAAACTCTCAGCAGATTAGGCAGCCTCTAACTTTGTTGAGCCGCGACTTATTCGACCAAGTCGCGACCCTAATTTCTCTTATCCCAAATTTTCACTTTCTTGCCCTTTTCTTCACCTCAAATCTTCTGGAATTATCTCGGATGATAAGAACTCATGCCAAATGACTCCAAACATCATTAATAATCAATCTAACACATATGAAACAATGAAATGCATAGCAGAGCAACTAGGCCTCTTGTGAGCAATATATCAATGACTAAAAATTCAATCTCTATGGTGAAATTGAACTATAGATAGTTAGGCATTTAGCTACTTGCCATATTATATTAACAAAACTCTGATGCGCTAAATCCAAAACGTAAAATGACATAAACAGAGAATAGTGATTAATTTAAACTTTAAAGTCAAAGAACATAATATATACCAAATTCGTCGAGAAGCCTCGTCGATCTTCTGAGAACAAAGTTGTGCCAAGGAGAGCATCAGATTGTGAGAGTGATGGCGAAGTGGTGTAGAGCGATGAGGAGAAATGGGAGAGAGAGCAGAGACAAGAAATGGGAGAGAGAAACAGAAATCGGGAAATGAAATTAGAAATTGTTTTTATAAATGTTATTTCAAAATTACTTTATTTAATATAAGTCAGTTACGTTTTTTCTACCGTGTTATTATTTTATGTAATTAAATAGGAAAATTGTTGTCGTGAGAAGCACTACAACTTTGATCATATTGATAATTAAGAGTTGCCTTTCTATCTAGCTAATACATCCCATATCTCTACTATATATATATATATATATGCACGGATATATATATATATATATATATATGCACGGATGACTTTAGTCATCCTTTTTTTTGTTTTATTTTTTCAATTTTTTTTTATATTTCTCTAATCCTAAAAATCATCACACATCTACACACTATGTGTTATATTATTTTGTCTTTTTACTAATAAATAAATATTTGACACTTATCTTTTATTATTAATGTTATTTACTTATTATATTTTTTGTTACCTTATTTTTGTTTTGTCAAGTTTTTTTTTTCTTCTAGAGAACCATCATCCACCATGTACTTTTTTTATACTATCATTGTATACTTTTATTTTTTCTTAAATTAATTACTCAGTAAAATTTACTCGAATATTTCTATTTTTTCATTATTATTTTTATTCCCTTTCTTCTCTTATTTTATATTGAGGTTTATTTTTTAATAGTATTTTTTAGATCGAATTAAGTATTTAAAATGTGTTATCTTGTCATTATTTAAATAAATATTAACATTATAATATGATATATATTAGTTAATTATTTAATATCATATTAAATATTTTTCAAAATATCATATTATTTTTTTTATAATATTTTCTTTTTAAATTTAATAAATAAAATCTATACTCTTTATGTCATATTTAAAAAAAACATATTAACATTATGAAATGATATATGTTATTTAATTATTTACTATCATATTTTATATTTTAAAAAATATCATATTACAATATCTAGCAAAATTCTCAAAAGATATCCACCAAACATAATTTTGTTTAAGATTATTGTAAATAAAATCATACTATTTGTACAAAAAAATATACTAGTTTCATATTAATTATAAACAAATATATTACAACTTTATAGAGTTATTTTCTAAATAATAAAGAAGAAATAGTATTTTATGATTATTTTTTTTAAGACAAATGTGATTGTTGACGCGGTTCTTCGGCAACAGGTAATTAAGAGAAGAAGAGAAAGAGATTAGTACTAAAAGTAGAACCGTCACAGATATGAAATCTTTGTGCAAGAACTAGGTGACTCAAGACACGTTTTTAAGTGGTTCGAAGGTTAAAATCCTTCTATTCCACTAGTCAATATTATTGATATTCTCTGGGTATTTGGTTTACAAAGTATATAGTTCTTCAAAGACTATTTCTTCCAACCCCTATCAACTCCCAGGGTCTCCTTATTTATAGGAGAAGGCACCTGGAAGTTGGTAGGGAGGTCATCCCGTGACCTTACCATTTGTCATATCAAATCTGTGACATTCATGATTAATTCCTAAACCTGACACACAAGTGTGGTCTAATCAGCATGGAAGGAGATAATGGGCCGCACGGCCCAACCCGTCCGTGGGTGTCTGAATATGCACGTTCCTGCTGCGTGTCCGAGAAGTCAGGGGGATATCAGGCACGTGATGGCAGGAATATGCACGTTTATCTTGCGTGTTGACTTCCCATAGGGTCAGAGCTTCCTGAGAAGCTCGTGACGGGAGCAGTTCGCAACCCGAGCTGCTCCGCCCGTGGCCTTCGGATGTCACTCTCAGCTCCTGGGCAACAAATGCGAGATGGAAACAGGACCCCCCCGAGCTGATAAAGGTCCGTCCTGGAAATAGGGCCTCCGACCTGCGGGAGCCTTGGACTAAACCTGATTAGTCCGAGGCTCGTCCTGCTAAACAGCCCGTGGGAAATCCAGGGCGTACATCTGCCCCCAAGCTCCTGCTCGTGGTCTATGACGTCATATATAGGGTACCACAGTAGGGGCTTTTAGACTTCCCCCACAACCCTTCGCATTCTATCCTTTTCGCAGGCGTCTGATACGTGGAATGCCGCGGGTGGTGACGGTACACTCTACGAGAACCGCATTAAATGGCCTAGCCTACTATCCATCCGTCGTTTCATATTTCGAGTGGAGGGTCTCCCAAGGGCCTTTTACACGTGATCCTTCCCTTGTATAAAAAGGGGGTGGCCATTCCACGCACGGGCCACCTTATCATTAAAGAAAAATTCCCAAATTTTCTTCTTCTTTCTCTGACCTTCCAAAGAACGAAACCCTCATCTCTGCTTTTCTCATCTTCTCCGTTCACGAAGCTTAAGCGTACGAGTTTCTTCAAAGCCTTGGAGGTCACTGTACCAACGAAGCTCTTACTAGCGCAGCAACCTTGATAACTCTACAAAATAGAGTTATTTTACCATATTTTATATGCTAATTGTTGCTTAGTTCTTGAGTTTTTTAATTAACTTATTAAGTTTTTATGTAATTTTTAATTTATTAGTCTTAGTGTAGTTTTATAGATTTTTATATGTTTTTATAGATATTTTATTATAATATGTTGTAATTTAATTATATGAAATTTGTATTGTTAAGTTAGAAGTTAAAAATGTAATTCTTTTGAACTTAAATGCTTTATTAAATTAAGTTATAATCAATATTTTCAAATAATTAATATGATTTATTTATAATTGAAAATATTTGATTGTTATTTAATTTATTTTTATCTTGTAGGAATTATATTGCATGCTTGAAAGAAAGAAGAGAAAAGAAAACAAAAGTGGCATTTATGTAGAGAAACTAGCAAATTGTGGCAGCCATATCCTTCAGCAGGCCCGCCAGGCCCACTGCCACCTTCGGCCCAGTCCAGGCCCAGGCCCACGGTCAGCCTTGTTTCAGCTCCTTCCCAGCCGTACTGCCCACCAAAGTCATCTCTTCATCACTCAGCATCAACTCCAAGCAAGCCACAACCTCCTGCTGCCTTCACGCCTGCCAACCGTACGGCCCAGAAGTTTTCCTTCAAGGCCCAGCTGCTTCATTGAAGCTCTTGCCTCCAACGCCTGGCAAGCCTCCCACGGTCAGCCTTGCGCCAGCTGTCCATTGCATCCAAGCCACTGCCCTCTTCAGCCAAAGCAACCCCACGCCCAACTAGCCTCCCTGCAGCAGCCACTTGCCAGCCCAAACCTATGCCACCAACATTTTGAGCCCATAAAAATGTCAATTTGTACTCTTGTCCCCTATATTCAAAAATGCCACTTTTTACCCATTTTCTATACACTTTTTACCCCAAAATCATCATCACTCCTACAATTTACCCCTATTTACCACATTATTATTAATTTAATCAATTTACTTAATTTAAATTGATTATTTTAATAATCTCATTTTGGCTATAAATAAGGGTTTTGAAGACCATTTTGGGGTGCTTAATTTTGGTTACCATCTTTTTTCTCTCATTTTCTCTCTACCATTCTATCTTCCATTTGGGTTTTTCAAGAGCATTTTGCAAGTATGTATGTCTTTTATTTTGTAATTTCTACTCTAGTTATGTGCTTCTAATCTTTTTCATAAGATTATTAAGATCATGATGAAGCAACTTGTAACTAGGTAATATTTATGTTGTATGTTGATTTCCCTTGTAATACAACAAAGTTTATGGATTTTTCTTCTATATATATTTCTTTCATCTTAAATATCTTGTATTTTAGATTGTTAGAACATATTTACACTTTGTTCTTCATTAGTGCATAAACATAATATTCTTTGTGTAAGATGTGTCATTAAATTGTACACATCCATGCTTAGAACAAAAATATTATGTTTTGCCTTATAAATAATGTTCATTGATTTATTTGTTATTTCATTAGATTGATTTACACTAAATGCTTTGAAATTATAATTTTGAAAAGTGAAGAAAAATCCTAACTTTTTATAAGAAATTTGTGTTTAAAATTATAAATATTTTGGAAAAGGATAGTTTAAATTATTTTAACTATCACTAAAACTTGGGAATCAATATACTAATAAATATTATTAAACTTACATTTTGTGGATTCTAGTATCTTAATAATCTTTTCTTTTAACACTTATTTTCAACTCATTATTGGTTTATTTTCATTATCTTAAATAGCTTTATTTTTCAATCTTTTATTTTATGTTCATAATATTAAAACTTATCAATCTTTGGAACTAGGTTAGAATTTATTACTTTTGATTTAAAATAGTTTCATTTTCGATTTTAGACAACTCCTTTGGGTTCGACATCCTTGCTTACGATCACTATTCTATATGGACGATTCGTGCGCTTGCGATATATAAATTTTTAAACATACCCGTTTTGGGTCCATCAAACCTCAATCATCATCCAGCCACACACTGTAACTTCTTCTGACCCTGTTCACTTTGAAAGCATGCCACTGTAGCTTAGGTAAAAAAAATATTACTGTAGCCACATGCAGGGGTTTTCTGAGTTGCGTGAATACAGAGGGTGACAGCCCTTCTTAGGTTAGGGCACGCCTGCCATGGGACATCGTCTTAGAGTATGGGTTTCATGGTGTTTCTTCAGGAACAATTTCTGGGTAGGACCTTTAGGAATTTTGGGTGCAAAAACCGGGTAGCTTAGGGAATACGCCTCAAAAGCGGTTTTGCCACGCTTTGCCTGTTGAAACTTTCCCCCCAAGGAAAATTTTTACTCTGAGCCCCCTGACACACAAATTCCGAGTAATCTGGGATCTGTTGAGGGCATAGGCGCGTGTTCCTTGGAACGCGTGGCACCACTCTCCACGGGCTGGGCTTACCCCAGCTCGTGTACTTAATACTTGCTTCATTTTCCTGCTTGGGTCGCCTTTTCTAAAGTTTTTTCTTTTGTTCGATAGGCGACCAGATGGCTCCAAAGAGAAATCTGCCACAGAAGAACGTGGGAAGTTCATCTTCCCAGCAGGATAAAGGAAAGGCGGTGATGGCCAGCTCGCCAATTCCTCACTTTGGGCCGGCGGTGGAGAAATAGGCCGAGGTGGCCCCTGACGCGTTTTTCGAGGCGGAGAGAATCGTCTCGAAGATAACCGACCAGACAAAGATCACCAAAATCTTCCTCAACCACAACATTCCCCTGGGGAGGGCCTCTGTGATCGCCCGACCTGCTGCGGATGGGGAGCGGAGCTGCACGCCGCTCGACGAGTCGTTCGCGGCCTGGAGCGGTGAACACTTCAAGGCAGGGGCCTTCCTCCCCCTGGACCAGTATTTTGATGATTTTCTGAACTATGTGGGGTTGGCCCCATTTCAGCTCCCCCCCAACTCATACCGTCTGCTGGCGGGATTGAGGTATTTGTTTCAAAAGCATGAGTGGGAGGTCCCCACTCCTGCTGATATTCTATACTTCTTTTGCCTCAAAGCCAGCCTGGACCAGCGGGGGCGAGGCGACGGGTTCTATTATTTAACCCGCTTCCCTAACACAGCAGCAGTCATCGAGCTGCCGAGCCATCCAAACGACTTCAAGGACCAGTTTTTCATGTCAACTGGGTTCCGCAATTGCGACCATCACTACTTCAACCGTCCTCGTAAGTGATCCTTGATTTAGCTCGCCTTTTAAATGTTATCTTATTTTAGCTCTTCCCTTATTCCACTTCTGACTTCAACCAACCTTGCAGCCATCTACGCGAGGACCGAAAAGTCTGTGACCCTCGGGGGTCAATACGATACACTGGCGAACTTGCCTCCCAGTGAGAAAGACTACCGCGTGCTCGTGACGGACGAGACGATGGTATTCTGCAAGCTGATTTTCCCAAATCAGACTTTGAATTTGAAAAGGCCCCGGGGGCCTCCCCCAGCTCGCGACAACAGACCGATCGTCGCGGAGGAGGTCGCAGACGACGAAGGTGAGGAGGAGGGTGAAGAAGTTCCTCTCGTGATGAACAGGAAGAAGACCTTGGAGGTCGCCTAGGGGATGGGCGAGGAGAGGGTCCAGTCCGGAGCAGCTGCGGGTCCTTCCGGCCAAGGTAACCCTTACTTATTTAAGAATGTAGATAGGGCCACTGCAGACCCCCGGCTGGTTAGGTTCAATCCTAGGCAGATCGTCCATCGTCATCAGAGGAATTCGGACCTGGATACGCTCTTACTCCATTGCGTTGACCAGCTCGTGCTTGACAACCAAGAGAGTCGGCCTAAGGGTACCGTAGTAGTAGATAACACCCTAGCTTTTAGGTCGATCCTCTTTGAGGAGTATGGGACCAACTTACGCACGTGGTCAGCGCTCCAGAGGGGCATCTATGCTCCGGGGATTAGGTAGTATGTAGAAGAGTCCAGCCCCGAGTCAGAGCCGGACCTAGGCTCCTCCAACTCGGGGGGTAGGGCTCCCTTAGTATTCGTTTACTTATTGCCTTTAAACCTTTTGTCTCTTTCTGCATGATTTCTACCTTGTAATAACCATGTTTTTTGTTCTTAGCAGAAGAGATGTCTCAGCCCGGAGGTAGTCTACGGGGCGTGGTCTTCGGCGGGAACCCCCCAGCGGGGCCGAGGTTAAAAAGGCTCCGAGAGTCCAAGAGCTCGGCTGGGACCTCCACCAAATCCCCGGCTAAGGAGAAGGAGAAAACCCCTCCATCCCAGGGCGCGGGGGCGATCCTTCCTGTTGCCAGGACAGGACCCATGCTCCCGCCACCCCAACGATCTCCATTAGCCGTCCAGGACGGGGTAATGGAGATCGGGAATCCGGCCACGGCAGTCCCGGATGTGCGCATCCCGGTCGATCGCCAGGATCTGGAGAGGATGCCGGAAGCATTCCGGGGAACGGTATATGAGTCGGCGAGCTATGTCGTCAGCCATTTCTACAAGCTCAAGGAGAAGGAGCTCCGGGCAATTGAATCAACGAGCTCGGTCCGAGTTATAGAGTCTTCGATGGACATGACCCTAACGGTAAACTGTCCCATTCCTTTAAAGCTTTAACACTCACACGCCGCCTTTTTTCTTCTAGTTAGTTAATTTACCCTTCCTTTTTTGCAGGGCATTGCTGCCGCGTATAGAGGCATTGCTAGGACCAAGGCCCAGCTCGAGGGTATGGAGGCTGAGCGCCAGACCGCACTTCAGGAGGCCCAGGAGGCAAAAGACGCGCTGGCGGCCTCCAAAGCCGAGTTGAAGAAGATCCGTTCTGAGAACCAAGAGCTTAAAAACTCCCTGACCGCATCGCGGACGGATCTCGAGGCAGCAAAGACCGAGGCCCAGGCCGCACAGGCCGCCCTGGAAGCCGAGCGGGCCGTTTCGGAGCAGTCCTTACAAGACCTGTTCTATCACTGCTGGTCCCACAATCCGGACGCGGACTTTTCTTTCATGCCACCGGACCTCTGGGCGTTTTTGTTGCCGAAGCTCCAAGCCCGCCTAAATAAAGAGGTTCCTCCCTTGGAGGCTGGAGAGGCCTTTGCCGCGGCGGAGCAGGACGATACCGCGACCTCCAAAAGGCCAACTGATGGGGCTTAGGATACTCCTCTTTGGGCATTTTGAACTCTACTTTCCATTGTAATAATTTTTTTTTTATGAGGTGCTTCCACCTCGAGACAATTTTCTCAGAAATTTTAACATATATATATATATTTTTATGCATTTGGCTACAATTTATTTCTTTATTTTTATGAACTTAGTTCGGGTTAACCGTTATTTATATCCCGGGCTTTTAGAGAAGAACCACGATCTATAAATTTTCAGTAAACTTCTAAGTTTTATGACCTGGTTAAAACCAGGAACTTATTTTAAAAAACTTAGTTCGCGTCAACTTTTATCCATATCCCGGGCTCTTTAAAGAAGAACCACGGTCAATAAATTTTAGTTAACTTCTAAGTTTTATGACCTGGTTAAAACCAGGAGCTTATTTTAAAAAACTTAGTTCGCGTCAACTTTTATCCATATCCCGGGCTCTTTAAAGAAGAACCACGGTCAATAAATTTTAGTTAACTTCTAAGTTTTATGACCTGGTTAAAACCAGGATAGGACTTAGTTTGTGATAACTCTTATCCATAGATAAAAATTAACACCTAAGTCGTTAAGGAGACCTGGTTATATCCAGGTACCATATGCCCCCCAAGTAACTGGGAAAGGGTCTTTCGTGGTTACTTTAAAATTACACTTGCAAATAAAGAGAAACATTTGATTTTTATTTATACATGGAAGGTGACCTTCTAGGCCTTACAAATGGATCATTGATAGTATTTCTTTAGGTGGATAGCATTCCAAGTCCGCGGGACCGCCCCTCCACCAAGTCGAGCTAACTTATAAGTTCCCTCTTTGATGACTTCGATGACTTGGTATGGTCCTTCCCAGCTTGGTCCCAAAACCCCATCTTTGGGATCCTTCCCGGCCAGGAAAACTCTCCTCAAGACCAAATCACCGACGCTAAAGGCACGTCTTTTGACCTTAGTGTTGAAGTAGCGAGTGATCTTCTGTTGATAATGGGCGAGCTGGAGTTGTGAATCCTCTCGCCTTTCATCTACTAAGTCTAAGGAATGGCATAGGAGCTCTGGTTCCTGTCTTGGTCGTAGGACTGGACCCTATGTGACAGAACTTTAACCTCCACGGGAAGGACTGCTTCACTCCCAAAGGTTAGGGAGAAAGGAGTGTGACCCGTGGGAGTCCGATGTGAGGTCCTATAGGCCCACAAGACTTGTGGGAGCTGTTCTGGCCAGATCCCCTTTGCCTCATCTAGCCTCTTCTTGAGGCTCGCCTTCAGAGTTTTATTGACAGCCTCGACCTGGCCGTTCGCCTGGGGATAGGCCACGGACGAGAAGCTTTTCACAATTCCGTGCCTTTCGCAAAATTCGGTGAACAGATCGCTGTCAAATTGAGTACCATTGTCGGAGACGATTTTTTTAGGTAGGCCAAATCGACATATGATGCTTTTAACCACGAAGTCTAGCACCTTTTTCGATGTTATTGTCGCCAACGGTTCTGCTTCGGCCCACTTGGTGAAGTAGTCAATGGCTACTACGGCGTAACGGACCCCGCCCTTTCCGGTAGGCAGGGCGCCTATTAGATCTATCCCCCAAACGGCAAATGGCCAAGGAGATGAAATCATTTTTAGCTCGACCGGAGGAGCTCGTGCAACCGCAGCGAACCGCTGACACTTGTCGCACTTTTTTACATATGAGATCGAGTCTTTGGACAGAGTCGGCCAGTAATAACCTTGCCGGAGGACCTTCAAGGCCAGGCTTTGCCCCCCAGTGTGGTCTCCGCAGAATCCTTCATGAACTTCTTGTAGGATGGCCTTCGCTTCACTTGGAAGAACGCACCGGAGGAGAGGTAAGGAATGCCCACGTCGGTACAACACCCCCTCGACTAGCGTATACCTCGGAGCTTGATAAAGGACTCGTCGTGCGTCGTTGCGCCCTTCGGGTAACTTGCCCTCGACGAGATACTCAATAATGGGTGTCATCCAGGTCGGCCTGATGTCAATCATTTCAATATCTGCCCGATCTCCGTCTATGCTAGGTTTCTCCAAGAACTCAACTGGCACCAACCCCAGGGTTTCTGTCTCTCCCGAG
Organism: Humulus lupulus; assembly: GCF_963169125.1. Lineage (NCBI taxonomy): Eukaryota > Viridiplantae > Streptophyta > Magnoliopsida > Rosales > Cannabaceae > Humulus > Humulus lupulus. Next base: position 8,788,463 of record NC_084798.1, read on the forward strand.
GTGGCGAGCTTGGCGAGAGCATCTGCGTTGGCGTTCTGCTCCCGAGGTATCTGTTCGATCGACCCTTGCTCAAACGCAGACAGTTCGGACTTTACCTTTGCCAAATAGGCGGCCATCTTGGGACCCCGCGCTTGATACTCGCCTAGGACCTGATTCACCACGAGCTGGGAGTCGCTGAAGCATTGGACAGAGCTCGCCTTTAGCTCACTAGCTATCCTAAGTCCAGCTAACAAGGCCTCGTACTCTGCCTCGTTGTTAGACGCCTTGAACCTGAACCTCAGCGCCGAGTGGAATCTATGCCCCTCTGGGGATATCAGAATGATTCCGGCCCCGGAGCCGTTCTCGTTAGATGAGCCATCAACGAAGATCTTCCACGATGAGCTCGAGGAGGCGACCTGAGGTGAGTCTTCTGATGGAATCTCATGGAATCCCGGGCATTCCGCCACGAAGTCGGCCAAGGCTTGACTTTTTATGGTAGTTCGGGGAGTATAGAAAATCTCGAACTGACTGAGTTCGACCGCCCACTTTAGCAAGCGTCCCGATGCTTCAGGATTTTGCAAAACCTGCCTTAACGGTTGATCGGTCATGACGTGTACAGAGTGGGACTGGAAGTATGGCCTGAGTTTTCGCGAGGCCGTGATTAGGCAGAACGCCAGTTTTTCCATCAATGGGTACCTTGACTCAGCTCCGAGGAGTCTCTTGCTGATGTAATAGACCGGTTTCTGAGCCTGGTCCTCTTCTCGCACCAGAACGGCACTAGCTGCGTCCTCAGTGACGGCCATGTAGAGGAAAAGAGGTTCTCCTACCTTGGGCTTTGATAGCACAGGCGGTTCAGCCAGGTGCGCTTTTAGGTCGAGGAATGCGCTTTCGCACTTTACTGTCCATTCGAACTTCTTGTTTCCCCGAAGCAGGTTGTAGAAGGGCAAACACTTATCGGTCGATTTAGAAATGAACCGGTTCAGTGCTGCCACTCTTCCTGTGAGGCCTTGGACATCTTTCCGCGACTTGGGGGAAGGAAGCTCGAGCAGTGACCTGATCTTGTCGGGGTTTGCCTCGATTCCTCGGGTATTGACTATGAAACCCAAGAATTTCCCCGATGCGACGCCAAAGGTGCATTTCTGAGGATTAAGCCTCATGCCATATTCTCGCAGTATGTTAAAGCATTCTTCCAGGTCGGCGACGTGGTTGCTGGCAGTCTTTGACTTGACAAGCATATCATCGACGTACACTTCCATGTTTTTCCCGATCTGGTCCTCGAACATTCTATTTACTAGCCTTTGGTAGGTAGCCCCGGCATTCTTAAGACCGAATGACATGACCTTATAGCAATAGACATTAGTTGGGGTCATGAAGCTGGTATGTTCCTGGTCTGCTGGATTCATCGCGATCTGATTGTAGCCCGAGTACGCGTCCATGAAGGACATGAGCTTGTGCCCCGCCGTGGCATCCACCAGTTGATCGATCCTTAGCAATGGAAAGCAATCCTTGGGGCAGGCTTTATTCAGGTCGGAGAAGTCGATACAGGTCCGCCACTTCCCATTGGGCTTTGGAACTAACACGGGATTGGCAACCCAAATGGGAAATTTGGCTTCGCGGATAAAGCCACACTTTTTGAGCCGGGCCACTTCTTCTTCAAGGGCTTCGGCTCGGGTTGTCCCTAAACGTCTCTGCTTTTGGGACTTGGCAGGGACGCTTTTATCTAGGTGGAGCGTGTGCATGATGACGCTCGGACTGATCCCTATCATGTCCTCGTGCGAATACGTCCAGGTTCTTCTGCAGAAACGTAGTTAGCTCCGCCTTTCTTCTATCGCAGAGGTTCTTTCCGAGCTTAACCGTCCGTGACGGGTTTTGTTCATCGATGCTTACCTCCTCGAGCTCTTCAATAGCTTGGAGCTCGGACCTGTCCTCGCCTACTCGGGGGTCAATGTCCTCGCTTAGGGCGAGCTTTTCGCCTTCGGAAATCTGAGGCTTTTCGACCTCAGAAGCTGCCTTGGGTCCCCGAGATTCCTCTTCGTCCTGTATGGCCATCGTCATCTGCCCGGGTTTAGATTTTCCCTTCATGGAAATGCTGTAGCATTCCCTGGTAGCGAGCTGATCGCCCTTGATAGTACAGACCCCTGTTGAAGTAGGAAATTTCATGGAGAGGTGCCGGACGGAAGTGATAGCCTCGAAAGCAATGAGTGTAGGTCGGCCCAAAATGGCATTGTAAGCAGCGGAGCAGTCAATGACCACGAATTCGAGTAGTTTGGACACTGTTCGGGACTCGTCTCCTAGGGTGATCACCAGCTCAATCGTCCCTATCGCTGTTGATCCTTCTCTTGAAAAACCATATAGCATCATCGAGGTTGCCTTCAGCTCGGAGACGGTCAGACCCATTTTTTCTAAGGTGGACCGGAATAGGAGGTTCACCGAGCTCCCATTGTCCACCAACACTCTCCTTACTCTCCGGTTGGCGAGCTGGACTGCTACGACCAAGGGATCGTTATGAGGGAATTGGACATGGCTTGCGTCTTCCTCGGTGAAAGTAATCGGTTGTTTCTCTAATCTTTGCTGTTTTGATTGACGTTGTTCGGGGACGAACTCCGCTCCGTTGTGGGCCTTTAACTCATTCACATACCTCTTCTGGGCGCCCCTACTCGTGCCAGCCATGTGTGGTCCTCCAGAGATGGTGGAGATCTCTCCCTCGACCACGGGGGGAAGGACGTCCTGATTTACCCGAGGTCCGGGCTGATTGGCTGGGACCTCCGGAGCGGGTCGACTTGCCGGGACCCTGTTTCGTGAGTATTGCGCCAATGGACCTGCTCGGATGAGAGTCTCGATTTCATCTTTGAGGTGCCTGCAGTCGTCGGTATTGTGCCCGACGTCGTTATGAAAACGGCAGAATTTGGAAGCGTCTCTCTTTCCCTTAGGGTGTTTCAATGGCTCCGGCCTTTTCCAGGGGACTCGCGTAGCGTTGGCCAGGAAAATATTTTCTCTGGTCTGGGTGAGCTCGGTATACGTTGTGAACACGGGCTTGAATTTATCCACAGACTTATTCTTCTTTTGATCGTGCTGGCTGTTTTCACCATTTCCTTTTCTTTTGCCACCACCGGGCTGGTTATTCTGTGCAACGTCGGGAATCGCCACTATGATCTCTGTTCCCGTCCCAGCGGGCTTCTCGAGGACCTGGCTGGTCCTCGCGGCTGAAGCTTCATCTTCTTCCAAGTTTATCCATTCTTGGGCTCTGTTAAGGAATTCACTAACCGAGCTGACCCCCCTCCTTTGAATATCCTTCCACAGGTCTCCGCCGACTAGGATCCCAGTCCTCATGGCCATGAGCTTGGAGCTATCGTCAGCATCCCTGGCTCGAGCAGCGACATTTGCAAATCTGCTCAAGTAGGCTTTCAGTGTCTCACCAGGTTGCTGTCTCACATTAGCTAGGGAGTCGGCTTGGACTCGGGCGGCCTGGGAGGCTCGGAATGTCCTTTTGAAGTCAGCCGAAAATGTCTTCCAGGAGCTGATTGACTGCCTTTTACTCTGCTTGAACCACTGCCTGGCGGGCCCAGTTAGGGTGGAAGGAAAGATCAAGCAACGAAGCTCCGGTCCGATGTTATGGGCCATCATTAGGGTGTTGAACATCCCTAAGTGGTCAGACGGGTCTCCATCCCCGTTGAACTTTGATAAGTGGGGCATACGAAAGCCAGAAGGGTATGCCGTTGCTGCTATATTGGGGGCGAAGAGTTCCATCTCATCCCCTGAATCATATTCGTCTTTTTCTTTTTCCGATAGGAGCTTCTTCATCAGCTCCTCCATCTGAGTTAAGCGCTCTAGGGTTTTGTCCTGAGATCCTGGGTTATTCCGGGGCTGTTCAACAGCTCCGGACCCGTTGTACATATTAGGCGGGTTGTTGCCCCTCCTATCTTGAGATAGGTCATTTGGGGCATTCCCGCCGTTACGTACTTCGGATCGGACCCCAACTGAGCGGGCCTGGCTACCATCCCTAACTCGATCCTCTCTGTGAGAGTTGAGGCGATCTCGAAGGTCGCCTCCCTGGGTAGTACGGTGACTTTGTGCTGAACTCAGTCGCTGGCGCAGGTCTCCTCCCGAGAGATCACTCCGTGCACTCCCGGTCCAGTGACTCCTGCTGGACAAGCTCGGGGTGCGTCTTTGGCGACTCCGACCTGATCCCTCCCCCGGCACCCTGCTGCGCCGGGAGGGCCCGACTGATGGCGGGTTTCTTCTACTATTTCCGTAGGTCGGGATGTCTCTGATGGGCTGAGGAGACGGATATCTGATGGGAGAAGGAGGATGCCTGACCGGGGAGGCGATCCTGGTACCGTCTGGTCGGACTAAATTTGGCGGGGGCCTCTCGGCCCTGCCAGCTTGCTGGTTCTGCGCTGGGCGAGCTGGACGAGGAACTGGACCTTCTTCGGGGACGGGCTGACGTCTCCGGCTCTCCTCGGCCCTTCTTTGGGAATTTCCTCGATCTCTTCTGGGCGTCCTCGAGGAAGGCTGAGAGCTAGGGGTTGACGTCCTAACCGAACGGCTGTACTGCTGCTGTTCGGTCCGAGGCATTTCCCTGAAGTTCGCCTCTTGATGGTGTGATGAAGGGGCGGAGCTAGCTGCAGGAAGTCTACCCGAACGGCTACGCCTGGACCGATTACTCCGGCGAGACTTAGGAGCCTCGCCTTGCCTCTCTCCAACATTACCGTTGGTTGTGAGAGGGGGTAGTCGGCTAAGAATGTCCTGGAGTTGCTGACCAGCTGCTGCTAACTGGCTCCTCAGCTGAGCATTCTCCATCTCCACCGCAGTGTAATAACATGGATTCGGATTAGGCGGCCGGGGCGCTGAACTACCAGTGTCGTCTTGGCCCGCCGGCTGCTTCCCTGGCCTCTGCTGGACTTCAGGAACTTGCTCATCAGGGAGGGCAACACGGTGGGCCTCCTGCCCATCATGCTGCTCTGTTTCGTTGCCATGCCTGGATCGAGTGGTCACCATAGTTGTATGTTTGTGGTAATACTAATCGGACTTGCTCTCAATGAAAGCACCAAACTGTTGACGCGGTTCTTCGGCAACAGGTAATTAAGAGAAGAAGAGAAAGAGATTAGTACTAAAAGTAGAATCGTCACAGATATGAAATCTTTGTGCAAGAACTAGGTGACTCAAGACACGTTTTTAAGTGGTTCGAAGGTTAAAATCCTTCTATTCCACTAGTCAATATTATTGATATTCTCTGGGTATTTGGTTTACAAAGTATATAGTTCTTCAAAGACTATTTCTTCCAACCCCTATCAACTCCCAGGGTCTCCTTATTTATAGGAGAAGGCACCTGGAAGTTGGTAGGGAGGTCATCCCGTGACCTTACCATTTGTCATATCAAATCTGTGACATTCATGATTAATTCCTAAACCTGACACACAAGTGTGGTCTAATCAGCATGGAAGGAGATAATGGGCCGCACGGCCCAACCCGTCCGTGGGTGTCTGAATATGCACGTTCCTGCTGCGTGTCCGAGAAGTCAGGGGGATATCAGGCACGTGATGGCAGGAATATACACGTTTATCTTGCGTGTTGACTTCCCATAGGGTCAGAGTTTCCTGAGAAGCTCGTGACGGGAGCAGTTCGCAACCCGAGCTGCTCCGCCCGTGGCCTTCGGATGTCACTCTCAGCTCCTGGGCAACAAATGCGAGATGGAAACAGGACCCCCCCGAGCTGATAAGGGTCCGTCCTGGAAATAGGGCCTCCGACCTGCGGGAGCCTTGGACTAAACCTGATTAGTCCGAGGCTCGTCCTGCTAAACAGCCCGTGGGAAATCCAGGGCGTACAGTGATTATTCATTTTATTTATATGTTATTGTTTTCTTTTTCTTTTAATTTAATTATTTTTACATTATTAAAACTATGTATGCGTATTAACTTTTGCTGGATATGTCTGTTATTGTATGTGTATTATTAACTTTGTAAAATTATCAAATAAAACATATTTTCTAAAAAAACATTAAAAATATATATTTTCACTAATTAAGATTTTAGCTAAAGAGTTATTGTATATTTATACGCTGTTATGTGACATATATCTAAATTAATTTGAAATATATGCTTTACATACTAGATCGGTGTGATAAGTGTTAGTTTTCTTTTGATATTTTACTTGGTGTTTCCTTTCCAATATATTATTATGAAGTTTTTCCAATGTATATAGTTAGTTTTTTTTAAAAAAAAAAAACTACCTAATGTTATAAGTGTGTTAGTTTTCTTTTCTATTGAATATCCTCATTTAATTTTTCCTTTACACATTATTGGAGTTTTTAAGAATAATTATATCTATAATTTATTGATTTGCAAGGTAGTCATTATTTTTTTTTAATGGGCGAATGCCGTCGTTATTTCTTCCAAATTGATAAACTGTTTGTGATGTTGTAAGTAATTGAATTAAATATTTAGAAAAATATTAGTTTACAACTAAGTTATCTTCTCACAAAATATCAATTTATTAAACAAAGAAAAATTGTCATAGAATTAGAGGAGTGGCAAAATACATAATTGTTGACGCCGTTTTTCGTCAACAGTGAAAGAAGAGCACGAAAACAATAATCAGTAATGGCCAATAAAAATATGATAACACAAACGAGATTTTTTACGTGGTTCAGCAGTTAAATCTACCTAGTCCACGAGTCTTTGTTATTAAACTTAAGATGATCTCTGAAAATTCTTCAAGGATGAATTCTCCAGAGTTTTCTCTCAAGATCACAAAAATTCGGTCCTTTACAATGGTGCATGACCTCTCTATTTATAGAGAAGATTTCAGAATACTATCCCACATATTACGGGAAGTTATTCTGTATATGCAAATAAATTAAATGGCATTAAAAGCCTGCAATCCGATATACAAAGAAACGTCCCCTGAAGATCAGGGGGCGTATAACTGAACAATTAATATCCCCTAATTATAGGGGATTTATAGCAATCAATGTAGACCGTGTCTCTTATTGATGATTCGTAAAGATATTCAAAATCATTATCTTATATCGCCAATGCCCCATTCACCCAGGCCTCTTATCGGCTTTCGAGCTATATCATCTTCCCGAGATCACATGACTTCGAGCTCATACTTGTGTCAGGCTCGGAGCCCCTGATCCGAGGCCCTCCTGAAAGCAGACGTACTTCGGTGCCAGCCTTTCGAGCTTGTGAGGATCTCGAGGTTACTATCTTCGAAGTCGCTTCTGCTTCGCAGGCCTGATGCCTAGGCTTCGGACGTGTTCCAGATATTACGAGTCCATTTATGAATCCAGCTTTCGAGGTCACAATTTTCATGGCTCGAAATCTGGGTGTAACAATAATAATAATAATAACACAGTCAATTCAATTTCCAAGCCAAGAGAAAAAAAATATTAATTATGAACTATTTGTTTATATTATCATTTACTTTCTTCACCTACAAGAATTCAAACCATAAATATATTTCTTTACTTATTCATTTTTAAATCACTTTGAGTTTTTTGGTAAGAAGCAAAACGTTAGAGAAAAAGTAACAATATTAACGGGTTGCTCGTGCCTTAGGCACGAGCCATACACTAATATATATATAGAACAAAAAAGAAGAATGAGCAGCAGTTTATTCACGCATATATATATATATATATATACTAGGCACGAGCAACCCGTTAACATTGTTATTCTTTCTCTAGCATTTTGTTTTTGGTCAGAAGACTAAAAATGATTTAAAAATAAATAAGTAAATAAATATATTTTTGTTTTGAATTTTTGTAAGTGAAGAAAGTAAATAATAATATAAACAAATAGTACATAATTAATAATTTTTTTCTCTCAATAAAATAGTTTTTCCACAATTTTAGTGGAATAACTATTATATTAAAAAAAAAAAAACTATCCAATACAAGATTGAAAAAAACTTAATTACTAATTTTTGAACAATTTTTATTTATTTCATTCCTAATTTTTTCCTAATAATCGCTCTTATTCCTCTATAGTTTTATTTCCTTCAACTAAAGATCACATATGGGTTACATTTATTTCAAAGTCAAACCAAATATGTATGCATTGAAGAGTGCAAGTTACAAACGTGTAGCCATAAGTTTCTATAGTCGCAACTCTTCCATATATAAGTTACAAAGTGCTTTGTAACTTCTTATATTTGATTTATTCAATAAAATACTTAGCATGAGCTGTATTTGTCATTATGTCACAGATATATAGGCGGTGGAATAGTGAACATAAAAGGAAAAAACAAAATAATAAATAAAAAAATAACACTTTTATATATAATCAATTTTGTATATAATATATAATGGACAAAACAAAAAGGCGAAACGTGTAATAGTGAAAAAAAAAAAGACAAAAGCAATATAATAAATAAAAGAATGACAATTTTAGATACTTGACAAAAAAAAAGATAAGCAGCAACTAAGAATGGGTCTCACTAACAAAAAAAAAAAAAGATGACTAAAAATATTATCCATGCATATATATATTTATATATATATAGTATAGATATAGGAAACGAAAACAAATTACTTAAAATAAAGAAGAGGATCCACACGGTTATAGAGTGTCATCAATACAATAATACACTGTTAGAGGACCTACACTTTTCTTTAATTTTGCCCTCTTCAAAAGTTAACAATTTTATTTTAATAACTTATCTTTTTGTGAAGGTTCATTAAAAAAAATTTACTAAATTTTTCTAAAAACTACTGATTAAAGAGTGTAGATTTTAATGTACACTAGTAGTATAATGGTAATATTTTTATTTGTTTAGAGTTACTATAGCTCATATAGAATCTACGTACTTTAATAGTTTAAAACAACCATTATAGAATTAATCAATCCTTCAGCTTTTGTTTTAATAGAAAATTATTAAATCTTATACTGATATTTATATTTCCCAAATAATGCCGAAAGTATGAGCAAACACCAAGTGGATGGTCCAAATTATATTTTCCTTGAAAATAAAAATAATTAATATAGACAATTAAAAAATAAGGAACTCCATAGATTTTATAAAATAATACAATACTTTTTAACATTTTGCTGCTGTACATCTTTTATATTTGTAGAATACTATTTATTAGATATTTTTAAATATATTTTTATTTCAGGAATTTTATATTAAGAAACCACATTAATATAGAGTTTAATATACATTAATATTTTTTTTTTCAAATTATAATTTTTGAAACATATATTAATTTCATGCATTAAGAATAAAAAATAAAAAAAAGGAAATAGAAAGTCATAACTTAAGTATTACATATTTGTGATTATACCCTAAACTAGATTATTGTACCAAGGTCATTTAATTACATCTACTAATTATAATATTATACATAATTATAGAGAAATTCTTAAGTAGAGACATCACGTTTGCCCTTATAAGCACATGGATAAACTATAACTCAAATTTTTTTATATGTTGTAGTTATAGTAGACATCCTACTAGTTTTCATGAAATTTTAAATAATTTACGATACTGCAAATAAGATTCAAACAATTGGTAGCACTAGCATGCTTGTTTTTTATATACCATGCAACTTACTCAGTAGAACATTGTTTTCAACACCGTAAATTATTTAAAATTTCACAAAAACTTAAGGGATACCTGCTATAACTACAATGTACATTGTCATATAAAAAAATTAGGTTATAATTTCAACACGTATCGAAAACATATGTTTTTACTATCGGTAGGGGCAAAAATAATGCACTTTAATCATATATATATAGTTTATCAAACACTTCAATATAACTATTACAACTCGTGACACTTTAAAATCTATAATTCACCAAATACTCAACAATTTTTCTTCACAACACAGTTTCAATTGTTTTCCCCCACAACACAACTATGTTTGTTTGTCCCCCACATCACAATTGTACCAAAATGGCCCTTAATTTCTAGCATAATTATTCCTACCCACGATAGAGAGGGAGAAGGTCATGATTTTCCCATAAGGTCCCACGCCATCGTTGGCTTGGTGCATTTAGTAGATAGCGTGCACCAAGCCAACGATGGCGTTACCCACACTTGCGTGTTTGCACTCATGATGAATAAATCCCCCCTTAACAATTACCATCCACACACACAATTACCATCCACATAACAATTTTTTTTTAACAATACTGACTTTTGTAGTTCCAAGCTAAATCTTAAAATATAATTGTTGTCGTTTTTGTTGGGCAAACATAATCATTTTCCTGACTAATCACTAAACGTCTGTCCCGTTATTGAGCTAAACAAAACGAAAAACTACATATGTCATCTATCTTCTAAATTAAATATAAAGATTTAATCATATGTAAATTGCGTATCGGGGTGGATAAAATAGGTTGCTCCTGTTGCTGCGACTCGCCCCCAAACTCACCATATCTAAAATATGGTTGCTGCTGCGGATGCTGCATCGATCCTCCTGGAAAGTCAATAAAGTTAAAATAGAGGGGAGGAGACTGGGAAAAGCATACAAACATGTACTGACTTTGATACTGCGGAGGTTGTTGCGGTGACATATATGGCGGATACTGTGGAGGAGGTTGTTGCGATGACATATATGGCGGATACTGCGGCGGAGGTTGAGCCTGTTGATGTGGCGGTGTATGAAGGTCAGGATGGGCGGTGTTACCCCGAGAAGACGTACCACCTTCAGATTGTGATGGCAAATACCTCTGTAGAAAGCTGTCAAACCGTGGGTCATACAGATTACTGGATTGTTGAGGTGTCACCATCTGAATCGTCTCACGCATTGCCTTCAACATCAGAGCCATAGTAATCATATCTTCTTGGGGCGTAGGAGCAGTATGTGCTTGGGACTAACTTTTATTTGTAGAGCTGGAGGTTGACGTTCTCCCTTTCCCTTTAACCCAATAACCCACTCCTCTTTGGTAGTCAGATCTCTCCCTGAGTACTTTACTTAGTATCTCGTATTGATCGACCGGGGACGAATCAACGCCAGATTCAGCACCAGACCCCTTACTCTGATGTTGAGACTGCCTTTCAAGTTGTGACCTCTCAAGCTCCGCTGCTATTTTTTCCTGTATAAAGAAAACATTAGAAATACAACACTAAGATAACTTTATGAATATGAGAACACAATAATATTCACTTAGATAATCTTGTTGGGCTGCCTCGTTGACAAAAGTTTTTGTCGATTTTTTCATATGCACATCCGTCCAAGTATCAACAACAGGCGCATCTGGGTGATCCTATACAAATCTAAAAAAAGTGTTTTAGAACGTGTTATTTTGTAAAATTAAATCAACTTCTTCACTTACATATTCGTGACACTTTTATACTAACGTTTTTGTGCCTTGCGTTGTTACATACTTCATTTGTTTTCTATTTGCATGGTTTTTGGAGGAGCAAGCCAAAAACTTTCGCTAAAATACAACTCACAAATATCCTTCCATCTCTCCTTAGTGCAATGATCATGTGGCCTTGGAGAGTACATTCTCCCAATCTTTTGTTCTCGCGTAATGCTTTTTGAAGTGCTTATGTCTGATGGTCTTTCTCTCGCGACATCTTTCGCCCATCTCCTTATAGAGAGTTGCCAGAACTGACTCAGGTTATGTATGACCGTCTATATTATAATAATGCTACATTAAGAATTAAAACACTTTAGATGAGTTTGTAAACAATGCCAATAAATAATATACAGCATAAGATTTGTAATTTTTTACCTTCATTCGATCAACTACTTGATCCTAAAACTGTCAGGTAAATCAACAAAATCCAAATAATGTCCCGGACACAACATTGTAACTTGAGTGCCCATCAGTAATCGAACATTTTCATCTTGACAAAGCTCAACTAGCAATTCATCCTCTGCATCTGCCACTTCCTCATGTTCTAACATGTCACCTTCATCATCATCCTCTCCATTAGTGCCAACATATGCAGCAGGTTGATTAGATTGCATAATCAACTCTACGAGGTCCACAATCAAAACAAAATTTGATGAGCTTGTGTCATGTACAACATCAATAACATCATTAACCTCATTATAATTGTCCTTAATGTCCCAAATGTGTCGATGATTCACATCTTCCACAACTTTCCAATCATGACCTCTAAGTAGATCACCGAGATAGAAAACTTGCTTAGCTTCGCTAGCAAGTATATACGGCTCATCTTTGTACCATTCACCATTGACTTTTATGCTGGTGATATTATTTTCAATGATTGTTTTCTTCCTTCTTGGATTTGTATTAAACCATTTGCACTGAAACAATGCCACTGAATATGCACTAGTGAAAAATAATGTTACTACATCTTCAAGCATGCCGTAATAATTAAAACCTTCTATTCCGACAACAGACACTCCATTATTCTATGTGGTGCCCTTTTTTGTCTCGGTCGTATGCAATAAATCGAACACCATTGACTATACAACCTTTGTAGTAGGTTGCAAATGATCGGACTCAGATGTTAAAGCTAGTAATTCATCACCATTTTCCAAAGACCCAAGCTTGTGCAAGTCATATATCTAAATATATAAAACTGTATTAGATTCATAAAAAATATCATTGATAAAAAGAAAGTTCAAGGTACTCTCATTTTACCTTCTTATGAAACCACGAACGAATTTTTTTCCTATGCAAACGGTCATGATCACCATTCGAGTAATTTTGTATAATCTCTTGTAGGTGTTCGCTGTTAATTAGAATATTGTTACGATACTTGATAAAAAAAACTTAAAATAAACACATCTTCAAATTTAAAAGGGAATAAACTTACTCTAAATAAGCCTCAATTTCAGGAGAATTCTCAAGTATGAACCACTTAGTTATTTCACAAGTGTTATGATTGAGAGGCTTCAACAAAGTTCCCTTTGTCAGTGGACGACATTGAGATTGGAAGACTGCAAGATTTCGTGGGATATAAGTTGCATCTTCATTTCGATCAAGATGATTAAATCTTGTTTCAATGTCTTGGAAATACATTGAACAAAAGGTCAAAGCCTCATCTGCAACATAGCCTTCGGCGATCGACCCTTCTGGGCGAGCTTTATTTCCCAAGTAACTCTTCAATTTTTTCATGTACCTTTCAAAAGGGTACATCCACCTCATAAATATCGGGCCACCCAATATAGCTTCTTCTGAAAAATGTAAGACCAAATTAATCATTATGGCAATGAAAAGCTGGAGGAAAAATCAACACCATCTTGCACAATATCTGAATAAGGTCATTTTGTGCTTCCCCCATATCTTTAACATTTAAAGTCCTATAACATATTTGCCTGAAGAAATTGCACAATTCTGTAATGGTGGTCAATATAGATATTGGGAGAAACCTGCAAACACCCACGAAAAGTAATCGTTGCATTATCACATGACAATCATGTGACTTTAATCCAATAATATTTGTATTACTCTCGGACACTTTCTTCTTCAAATTTGAACAAAATCCATTTGGAAATCTAACTCTTTTTATAAACTGACAAAACTGTTGCCTTTGCACATGAGTTAACACATAAGGAGTGTGTGGCTTCATTAACTTCCTGTTCTCATCTTCATAAATCCACAATGATTCCCTCGCATCCATCTTTTTCAAATCATGTCTTGCATTAGTGGTGTCCTTAATTTATCATTGTCTAAGATGGTGCCAATGAGACTATCACACACATTCTTCTCAACATGGATGATATCTATATTCACTACAAGAATTTTAGCACAATATAACACCTAAAAATCACAATTTAAAAAAAACGCTATGGTTAAATATGAAAAATTAGGCGCGCTCTTGGTACAATAAATTTTAAAGCCCGCCACTAGCTTTTCCATCTCCCCCTCTAATATTCTATTAGCCCTAACGTATCTCTCTCTCTCTCTCTCTCTCTTGTATCTTCTTCTTCACAGATCAACCCTAACCGCGTTCCCGTCTCTGTCTCTTTTTCTCTCCCTCTAAAAATAGCCACACACACTCCAATCTCTTGCCTTCTCTAAATCTCTCGTTCATCTCCCCCTCTAAAAATAGTGACTCTCTCTGGTTTGGAACCATCATTCACCTCTCTCTCTCTCTCTCATTCTCTTTCAGATGTGGGTGCTAAGGATCAATGATGAAGGGTCCCAGGAAAGGGCTTTGGGACGATGATGAAAAGACGCAATAAGGGGCGAAGCAGATGCTCCCCAAAGTGCTTTGACCCTTTCTTCTCCCTAGCGCAAACAAGAGGTCTTTCCTCCATGGGCGATGGGCAACCGAGTCTGTCCATTATGTGAAGTAAGGTAACTTTAACCCATTTTTTAAATTTATGATATATGAAGTATGATTTATATGTAAACTAAGGTAACTGAGCCTGTCAATTTTGATTTTTTTTTTTTGGTGTTGATTTATGGATTTGAAAGTTTGAAATCCTAAACCTCAAACATTTAATGGTTCGAATTTTCTCAAATTTTTACAGTTTTTTCTTGCCATTATATATGTAACACTCGATCATGCTCTTTGATGTTTTTTTTTTAGCAGTTTATTTTAATATTGATTGTGTTCATGTTGCCATTTACAGACCAAAAGCAAGCCATTGAAGCAAACCATGACCACACCCCTGCTGAAGACTCCCTCACGCAGCTGAAGCACACCACGACCACACCCGTGTTGAAGTCGTTGGGTCTCTCGTCCCTCCCCCTCTATTTATCTCTCCTGCTGGCTATGAGCAAGAACAGAAGACCTCTGTTTATCTCTATGAGAGGTATAGTTTGTGTTTTTTTTTTCTCAGATTTCAATATCAAGTAAACATTTTGAATATTATCATTATATATGTATGTGTGTGTGTGTGTGCTTGTGTTAGAATTATTTCTAAAATCCTGACTTTCATATGTATAGGCTCGTTTATCTCTCATTTTTTAGATTGAGCGCCAAAGTATTTTATTCTTTTTCCAGCAAATAGAAAGTATCCCGCCTATACACAATAAAGAACCCTACCCTTCCTCTTTTCCTCTTTCTCTCTCTTCAACACTAAACTCTTAGCTCATCTCCTCCCTAAAATTAGGGCCTTTCCCTTTTTTTCCTTTCCTCTTTAATATCTCATAGCCTATGTATTTTCTTCCATGAAATTTGTGTTTCTCTTCATGTAATTTGTATAATTGTTTCCTTAAATTGATCCATCTGGTCCCTACTTAACCCCCACGCACAAGCTCAAAGACATACTATCAGCTTCTTCTTTGTATGGGTAAGTTCTACACTTTTCAGATATTTAGCCATTGCCCTCTGAAGTTTATATGAATCTATTGTTGGGGTTTTATGCCCTAATTAAAACCCAAATTCTTTGTAATCTCATTTTATTATCAATAAAAGAATAGAAATCATTTTTTGACTTGGTCAATCACTTTGCTCACATGTTTTATTTTCATGATTATTTGTTTAATATAAACTTCTATTAAATCCCGAGCATATAGCTAATCTTATTTATAGTGACGTAATCACAGTGGAATATAAATATGATTATATGTTCAAAATAAGTTAGTCCTAAGATTAGTCAGTGCACCGGATTTACACTGACTTGCCAATCTACGATATGATCTACTTACACATTACAATGTTATGTTATTTCCAGAACATTAGCAAAGTAGATAAGATCGGATGTATTTGTTACATCGGACAGGACCGATATTGACAGTTGATAAGATAAGTAAACATACTGTTATTATCTATTCTAGTCATATCATATAGTTGACCATAGGTCAATTCAATCTCAATTCTGAGTGGTTAGTATTCTAACTGATTGTATTATTTGAGTTCTTTGACTTGTTCGTTACCAGCTTACCCTACGGACTAGCCCATACTTACATCTTGGGAACTCGGTAGTATAATTGAGTGGGAGTGTTAATCATAGATATGAACATCTATAGCTTCTGATGAAGAAGTGATGAAACGATGGTTTCCTTTTAGTTTGGTTCAAGGTGTTAAATGATAGAGATCTCATTTCAGTAATTAAATTAGTTTACTGAAATATCATTTACAAGGAACTAAGTGTTTTAAGGATAAAATACAATGAAGGGTAAAACGGTATTTTAGTCCTATCTCATTATAGACCTTCTATAGAGGATTGAGTGACAATTATGGTTGTAACAATGGATAATTAATAGCGTATCTATATTTTTTATAGAGCGTTCTATGAATTCAAGAGTGCAATTCCAAGTCTATAGTGGAGTCACGAATAATTAATTAGTTAGTAAATTTATTTGTTAGATTTATGATAACTTATTGGAGCTTGATTTCATAGGCCCATGGTCCCCATTGTACCTTGGATAAAATCATCTAGATAGTCTCAATTAATTGATTTAATTATCAATTAGAATTATCAAAGTTGACCAGGTCAATTTTGGATAGTTTCACAGAGTTGTGTAATTTTGAGAAGAAAAGAGAAATTATGACAGATTTATTAATTAAGATAAATTGGTATCTAAATTAATAAATAAATTTAAATCAAGGTTCAAATTATAAATAATTAATTTGATAAAGGATTTAAATAATTATTTAATTAATTAAATCAATAGAAAATAATACAAGCCTTCATTTTAAGTCCAATGGACTTATAATCAAATGGGAAATTTCACGGGCCTATAGCCCATGATAATTTCGACCTAGGGCTTCAAAATAGCTGTTATTTTATTGATTTTTTAATTAAATTAAATGGCCTAATTGAGTCTATAAAAGGAGTGCTTAGAGAGAAGATTTAAGGGACGACAGATAAGTCACAAGTCAGATTTTCTGATAGTTTTATATTCTCTCTAAACACAAGTCCTTTTCTAAGCCACTTTGTTATTTTCTCTTCTTCTCTCTATATCTATCTCATGTGTTGAGAATTGCCCACACTAGTCTAGGTGGTTCTAAGGATACATTGGAAGATCGTGAAGAAAATAGAAGATCGCTTCAGTTTCTTGATAATACTCTGCGACAGAAAGGATACAAGAGTTAGAGAAACTGAAGGAATGACTCTTAATTCCGCTGCGTATACTTTAAGTATTCTATTCTTTGTTTCTCTTTGAATTCAATTTTAGAAACATGTTTTAGGCTATCTCGTATTAATTTGTTTAATATTAGATATACATGAAAATAAATAAAGATCCTGTAAAAGATTTATCCAACAACTGGCCTCAGAGACTTTGGTAATCTTTATTTTCATGCATGAACATTTTAAAATTGGATTATTTGATATGTTTATATAATTGGATGGTTTTTTCATGTTTTTATGAACATATTGATTTTATGTGAATTTTAGCAATTTTTAGGTTATTTTGTTTTGTTTTCTATGCTATTAATTTTTATATATGCTTTATTTTGTGTAAAACATGTTAAAAATTAATTAGAAAATGGTTTTGGTTTGAAAAATTGTTCAAAAATTTTTTTGGAAAAATTCGGCCTGGCTCCCATGCGCGCGCGCACACGCGTGCGCACATACGCGCGCACCGCACCCCTCCGCGCGCGCGCACCCCAGCCCCGCGCGCGCGTCACCAGCAACTAGAGCACTCGGGTGAACAGTACCTGATACGGTACTGTTCATCAAGATTTAAAAAAAAAAAAAAAATTTGAAAAATAAATAAAATTAAAATTGTAGAAATTTATTATGTATAATCAAAACCTAAAATATCTTTTTTGTTTTATAATTTAAATTTTTTAAAATAAGATATTTTGGTTAGTTGAGATTTAAATAATTAGATATTTTCTACAAAGATTCAAATTCAAATTTAAAATTAGACTAACAACTTAATTTTAAATCTTTTAATATATTAAAATATTAGAATTATGATATTAGATATTTAAGATATTTTCATTTAAATTCTTGATATTTTTATTAAATCTTTATTTGAAAATATAAATATCTTTTTATTCTATAGTTTTTAATATTTAAAATATTTGAAATTTAATATTGTTAGTTAGATATTTTTATAGATATTTGAATTTGTTTAACTATTTGAGATATTTTAGGCTTGTTATAACTATTTGTATTTTATTATTTTTAAATGGTTAAAATATTAGATAATAGTTGTAACAACACAAGATATTTTTGGAAAATAGTTTAGATATTGATTTTAAAATTTAAAATTGGTTAAATTTTGAAAAATATCAATTTTTTTTTTTCAGCCAATTAATAAAATATTTTTTTTAATGGGATTTAAATTAACTTTGGTTAATTGTTGATAAATCCTATTTAAATTAAATTAATATTTTTTTCTTCAAATTAACCTAAAACCAAGTTGATTGTTGATAAATGAAATTTAAATTAACTATTGTTAATTGTTGATAAATTTCATTTAAATTGACTTATTTTTTGTAAAAATTTAATTAATTTGAATTTTTTTTATAAATTCTAGATAATTAATTGTGGTATTTTTGCATAAATTCATAGAATTGCTCATATAGTAACATGATTAGGCCCATCCAATTATAACATGTCTGTTTGCACTATATGTGGTATTTTCGCAATTGGGCTTAGATGCATATAGTGGCCCATATGTTTGTTAGATTATGGTATTTTGCCAAATAAAATATTCATAAAATGATAGGTTTTATTTGGGCCCATTAGAAAATGTAAAGTTTAAATTCCTCTCTTGTGGGTGATTCCATTTCTGAAGGCCCATTTGCTTTGCATGACTATAGTGGGCCTAATCAATTAATAACAATTAATAAAATGAAAGCCTCACAGTATATCATAAACTTCTCCTGATTTGTAGGAAGGCTCAAAATTGGAGTTGTAATCAATCTCTGCTTCAGTTGCTGGAAGTTGTTCTCATACCTGTCTGACCACACAAACTTCTAATTCTTGCGTGTTAGCTCAGTCAATGAAGTAGCAATCTTAGAGAACCCTTCCATGAAATGTCTGTAATAACCTACCAATCCAAGGAAAATTCTAACCTCAGAAGCATTCTTTGGCCTTGGCCAATCTCCGACTGCCTCGATCTTGGCCGGATCTACCTTAATCCCCTCCTTACTGACAATGTGCCCAAGGAAAGATACTTGTGATAACCAGAACTCACATTTCTTGAACTTGGCAAACAATCTGCGCTCCCTTAATCTCTGTAAAACCAATCTCAAATGTTTCTCATGTTCTGACTCTAACTAAGAATAAACCAGAATATCATTGATGAAGAAGATTACAAACTAGTCCAGATAATCCTTGAACACTCTGTTCATTAACTCCATAAAAGCAGCTGGGGCATTAGTTAATCCAAAGGACATGCCTAAGAACTCATAATGCCCATATCTAGTGTGAAAAGTACTCTTTGGTTTGTCTCCCTCCTTGACCCTCAACTAATGATAACCAGAAGTTTTGTCCTTGAGAATACTCTTTTGCCTTGCAACTAATCAAACAAATCATCTATCCTAGGCAGATGATACTTGTTCTTAATTGTCAACTTATTCAGTTCTCTGTAATCAATGCTATAACGCCCCAATACCCCAGGGACCGTTACGGTGTGCCTTATAAACAGTGCTAAACTTGCTAATCGAATCATTTGACCAAAATCGTGTAAATAAGTATGATTAGCGGTTTAGGGATTAAAATTTTTAGTTAAGATATAACGTTTTATTAGAACGTTTATTATATACATTAGGATCCCAAAAATATAATTTAAAAGTCTATTACAAGAAAATATTTACAACAGGCCGATCTAAGAGGCAAAACAAGGTTTAATCCTAGTTCCTCTTTCAACCTTCGGCCGTGTGGTGGTCGAGCAGTCGCATATGTACACGTCATCACCTAAGCTTTCCAACTCAATGATGGTCCAGCTTTCTTTTGCCTTTACCTGCACCACATAGCACCCGTGAGCCGAAGCCCAGCAAGAAAACTCAATATGCTCTTGAACAGTAATAACATGTCATCAAATTATAAGGCACATGCCTAGCAAATACAACCCTATCCGAGCAGACAAATAAGTTCAAACAATGAACGAGTGACTGATCAACAAGTCACAAACAAGGGGTCAATACCTTTAAACGAGTGACTAATTATCAAGTCACTAATAGGGGTCAATACCTTTAAACGAGTGACTAATTATCAAGTCACCAACATGGGATTCCGCTCCCTCAGCCATGTGACAAAACAGTCACCTAGACCTTTGGCCCTGGCTCTGAGTAACTAGTCTTAGACTAGACAAGCGCTTATAATTTTCTTCGACCTTCGGGTCGGTCCACCATTAATACCCCATATGAGTCATTCAATGTTGATATCGATAGATTTAATCTTTTATCGGCCCTGCGTTCAAGACGCTTATGCCATTTCTGACTCACAGGTCAGTATTATGTGGCCAGTGCCATCCTTGACTAGTCAGTGCCATACACAAGTAAGCAATGCTACCAAAAATATATCATATGTCAAATATCCGAATACTGGGCATTCAGCATGCTTACTTAATAATTACTAGCACAATTAGGATCATGCATAAACACAGAGGCTCAAGTTCTGAACAACCTCATATTCAATATACATAGCATGCCCTAATCACATGTTTCTCGTGCATTACATTTAAACATCCAACATGCATCAAGAATAACCATGCATGTCACATGTACACAAGGTGCAGTTTTCTTACCTCTGGTTCGAGCGAGAATCAGAACAATAACGACCCTTGAGAACGATCGATCCTTAATCCTTTAGCGGTCACCTAGTCATAATAAAAAACAATCTCTGATTAATGACAATCAACAATAATAGGGTCTTGATCTAAAACCTACTCTCGGGACCTCGAAACGTACCCACATGGTGGGTAGATTCGATCTCGGGCCTTAAGGAAACCCAAAAACCCTTAAAAACACACAAAACGGGGTTTTCAAGAAATAGGGTAGCGCTACAGTGCTACCCTCCTAGTGCCCCAGCGCTCTTCACAGAGCCAAACCGCCTTAACATCCCCTGTAGGTAGCGCTGTTGCGCTACCTTCAGCCATCAACTGCCCAGAAAATCCTTCCTTCGATTCCACCATTTCTAACCCAAACCAAAAGCTTCCAAACATCAAATTAAGTCCCAAATGAAACCAAATACCACCTCCACATGTCCTAGGCACCATAACTCCAAGAACCCTAACCAAAACTCCAATCAATTCCCAATTTTCCAACTCAAAAACCAGCTAACACTTAACTAGGAAAAAAGAGTAAAAACAAGAGTTCTATTGGCTAAAAACTCACCTCAATCTCAGAAACACACCCTCTTCAATCGTAGAACACAACCCTAGATCACCACAGTTTGGTTCCGTAGCTTGATTCCTCAAAAAGTGCTTAAAATTTCAAAGAAAAATGAGGGAGAAAACCATTAGGAGAGAAGAGGAAATGGGACTCTATTTTTGGTAAGCTTCTACAACATTAATGGCTGATATATAACCTTAGGGTGAAAAGACTAAAATGCCCTCAAATCTAAAATAAACCTTAATAGCCACCAAGGGCAAAATCGTCCTTTCGCACCTATTTTGTTAATCATAATTAACACCCTCCAATTCCCGCTATTCTCAATATTCTCAAACACCAATAAATCATATCCAATTACCCATTAATTCCCAGTAATTATCTAATCATTAAAATCACCCCGAGACTCACCCCGAGACTCGAACTTAATCCCATTATGACCAGACCGAACACTTGCATTTTATGATCGTCTCATGCTGAATAGCTCGAACCGATCCACATACAATGTGGTCTTATCAATTAATCACAAACATGCACCAAAATACACAATTATGCCCTCAACGGGCCAAATTACCAAAATGCCCTTATAATTAAAAAAATAAACCCATATGCATGCATTTATCATCATATTATAATATAATTCACATAAACATGCATATAAGCATTTAATATCATAATAAATCAATTATGGCCCTCCTGGCCTCCTAATCAAGGTCCTAAACCTTATTAGGAAATTTGGGGCATTACTACTATCCCCTCCTTACAGAAATTTCGTCCTCGAAATTTATCTGAACCGCCCAGAATAAACATTCTGCACAATTGCTTCCAGTTTCCAGGTCATTCCCTCGACCTCACTGTTTATGTATCATACCTTAATCCAAGGTACTTCTTGTTTCTCAGAACCTTATTTCTTCTGTTACAATCAGAACTGGCTATTCCTTACTGTAATACCTAGCCTTACCCTTCAGATTCTTATGACTCAATTCATGAGTTCCTTTTAACCCATGTCCATTGCATGGAAATACATAATACCCTGAATACAACTGGCAGTGCCAAAGATAAGGTTGATCCAAAGTCAATCTCACCAGTCCTATCCAGAACCCAACTGCCAATATAATTTAGGGCTTAGCTAGCCCTTAGCTCCTCACCCCTTTCCATGGTGATACTTTAAGGAAGATACATTCTCCTACTTGGAATTCCACATTCCTACTTTTTAATTCAGTAAAACTTTTCCATTTATTCTGATAAATGAGCATCTGAGCTTTAACCTCTAATAATCTCAATAGTCCCCTGAACCAGCTCAGGATCTAGATATATATTAACTCATTCATCTAATAAGATGTTCTTCCAATAATAATTAGATAACCCTCTCTCTCTGATTTACCATCAGTCTGAGAGTAATAAACTATACTGAATTCCATCTATATACACATTGCCTTCTTAACCCTTCCAAAACCTAGAAGTCGTAATAGAGTCTTCATCTGATAAGATAGACCTTGAATTCTGAAGAAGGCGCTCTATTCCTTTCTCACATAGAGATCTGAATACTGATCAGCTGTATTACTTGTCCTTACTGACAGAAGTGAACACACTTCAGATATTGGTCCATAATGACCCAATCCAAATCACACTAACCCATTAACCTGGGTAACCCCACCGCGAAACCCATCGCGATGCTTTCTTATTTCCAAGAAAAATACTCAAAGGTTATAATGACCTTACTGATTTCTAATACTTTGTCTTGACTTGCTAATAGGTTAAGAACTTTGCCACATATACCATTATACCCATCTCCATCTCAGGCCATCACTATAAAGCTTTCAAATTCTGATACACTGACATGATGCCTGAATGAAGAGAATATGAGAGTAATATAAGATTCATCCAGAATCTCCCAATTAATCCCAGTGTCCATCGGATCCCAAATCCGATTTCTATACCACAATAAACTCATATCTAACACTGTATAATCCTTAGCTATTCCAGCTAAGACTTTCTCACTCAACCTTTCCTATCTGTGGGTCACTTAATTATCTTTCATTTTGAAGTTCTTTGAGCTAGTAATCTCAAACATAAATCTGGCCACTTGACCCACCAGAAACTCTACTCTAGTTCTGGTCAAATCCTTTACTCAACATGTTGCATAGGTAATCACTTTTCTCTGCTGCTGAGGTGTCATAACCACCTCCAACCTGATTCTGATTTGCAAGAAGACTCATAATTAATTCCCAAGGCACCTGGAATATCCTTACCATCCAAGGAAACTCTTTCTCCCAAGGCATTCCTTGACCTTGGAAAATTTCCGCAGAGAATACACCACAATACCATCGTCCAAGACGATCACAAATTCCATTCAAATAAACCTTTGAATGCTCTGTCCATCTGTCTCAATAAGACAACTCAACATTAATCAAACTCTCGAATCATAACTCAGCACTCCCAGTGCCCTTATCTAATACAAACACAGTCTTCTACATATTATTCTCCCTGAGCTGGTACTAACTAGATCCAAGATCCACTTTTGAGAATTCAATCTCACTCAATATCTAAGCCTCGAGTTCTTACAACCCTTCTAGGCCATTCAATACAGTGCCCTCAACCTGACTCCATCCCTGGCACTAATCAAACCACCATTCTATCTCTTCATATAAAAGAAACCCTGACAAACCCCTGGAAACACATCCAGGAACTCACAAACTAATCCAGCCTGTCCTGATCCCACTGGTACAATCTAAGTGGCATCCATTACACTAGCTAAGAGTTCTATGCATTTCTATGCACTAGAATTCTAGCTCTCAATACAGATGTCATAAACATATCAAATCCATGCACAGTGCCAACTGCCACAAGGCGTTCCGCTCTCAAGCCCAACAGTTATCCTTTCCTTGTCATTTAAAATTGCTCCACGATTACTTAACCAAATCCATACCCTGGATCAAATAAAATCTAGTCATAACCAGCTTTATCAAAATCATTGATGAGTACTTTCCATAACCCAACTCATCTCTTAAGTTTCCAATACAATATGGCGTTCCCATCACAACATAACCATGTGATCGACATATCATCTTTATTCCCCTCTATATATGTAACAAACAAAGGAATAACATGGCACCAGAACCAGTCAACATAACTCAAAAATCAAAACTAGAAAATTGACCTGCCACCCCTGAGGAACTAGTCTCAGTCTCAGTCTCAAATTCTGACTGCATCGGAATTAACACTTGAGCTGGGGTCGAGCAGCCCATCCCCTTTTGTGCATCCTTCCATCGCATTGGGGAATCCTTCTTATGATGTCTAAACATTTTACATGAGAAACATGCCCTTGCTCGGCATTCTCCTAGATGATGTCTTTTACACCGAGCACATATACCGGATATGTCTTCTGGCTTTCCTTCTTACTTTCTCCAATAAGTGGAGGTACCACTATCTGAGCTCCGTGCTCCCTGACACTTTTCTGCCCAATCTGATGTCCTGCGCTCTCAACAGCAAGAGCCTTTCCTACCACTTGAGCATAGGTAGAGATTTCATGCACTGGGGCAACTCTAATGCCCAGAACTATTCTGGGATTCAACCCCTGAATAAACCTTTCCTTCTGAGCTACATCTGTGGGTACCATATCTAAAGCAAACTTGGCCAACCCATCAAACCTGTTAGCATACTCGGTCACTGTTGCATTCCCCTGAACGAGATTCAGAAACTCATTCATCTTAGCAGTCTTGGCTACGTTACAATAATAATTCTCATTAAATAGCTGCCTAAATTCTTTCCAGTGCATCACAGCTGTGTCTCGTGTCTAGGATACTATTTCCCACCACGTCCGGGCATCATCCCGCAGTACACATGTAGCACAGATCACCCTATCGTGACCTACCAGTCCCATACTATCAAGAATGGAACTGATCATACCCATCCATTGCTCAGCTCTGAATGGATCTAGACCTCCCTCGAAGACTGGAGGATAATATTCCTGGAATCTCCCACAAAGAAATTCCCATCTATTCTCAACCCTAGGCTGAGCCAAAGCTGGTGCCACTCCTGGTAAAATAAAGGAAGAGGTGCTCCCCAATAGATTTCGTTGTTGCTTCAAACACCTGATCTCTTCCTCATGCCTCTGCAATCTTGATTGCAAATCTTTGACCCAATTACTGTAACTTTAGGGTACTAAAACTTCCGAACTATTTTTGACCCAGTTATGTTATGAATTTCGAAAAATAGTATTTCTAAAAAGTTGTAGATAATTTAATTAGCTTTCTAACGGTATAATTGTATTCTAAATCGGAGTCCTACAGCTCCAGACATGCTTATTTTACTGTAGGTTAGTTTAGAGTTACGAGATAATAGAAAGTTAGAAGTTAGGATTCTATTTTATATAACCTTTATTTTCTAAGCAATATATATTTCTAAACCTGAAATTCTAGAAATTTATATAACCTTTATTTTCTCAATTCTCTCTAGTTCTCATGTGTTCAGTACATCTAGAAGTCTAAATCAACATTTGAATCCTACGTGCCCACACACGTCCTTGTGTATTAGAGGATTGACTTGGAAGACTAAGGTGTGAGCTTTCATAAAGATAGAAAGATCATTGATTTTTACGAAAAAAATTCAAGGACACTTGATAGGCAGGTAATCTCTTATCTATTTTATGTATAATTTAATATATCTATATATGTATGATCCTGACAGGTATTAATAAATTTTTTAAATGACCCATTCCATTGCGTATTCTTATTTTCTCTTATTTAATACCAACAAATATATATATATGAAAAGAAAACAAAAATAATTATATATAAAAAAATCACTGCGGTTTTTTTAAAAAAACTGAGTGAAAAGTATTATTTCTCTGCGGTTTTTATACTTTTCACTGCAGTTTTTTCGTAAATTTTTCTCTGCAATTGATTACACCGCGGTTCCCATTACTCCCAAAAACAAAGTGTATTAAGGAAAAAAATCGCAGAGAACGCTCAATTTTGTAGTAGTGTATCAAATTTCTAAATTGATATGCATGTACACTAAACTTTAGGGATATTTTAAACGAAATGAAATAGTCGTGTTGTTTCGTTTATAGTACTTTATATAAAGTGATCAACAATGCATGCTATATCACCTACAGACTATGAAATTTCTTATTGAAAAGTTTTAGAAGACTTTTCATGTCACACATTTAGGGTCATGAAATCTTTTATATTTATGGAGTGTGGAAGGTGAAAGTCCCTACAATAAAAAAAATTCTAAACTTAATTAATAAAATGTGTTTATTATTATTTTATGTAAATAATTATATAATAATATTGATAAATTATAAAATTAATTAATTAATAAATAATTAATAATAAATTAATGAATAAATAACATTTTTGCTCCCCAAACTATGACCATTGTATGATCGTGCCCCCCGAATGATTTGCGATATTAAAAATTCTTCCCGAACTATGCACGTTACTGAAATAAGAGACTTCTATTAGATTCCGTCCTAGGTGGATAACAGATTGATGATGTATCATTTTGTCTCTTGATGTGGTGGTGTCATGTGTAGAATAATTAGAAATTTTGCCCCCCGAACTTTGACCACTACCGAATTGTACCCTTTTTATTAAGACTAATTTAATTTTTTTTCTTTTTAAAAATGATAATTAAATCGTTACAAATTAAAAAACAAAATAATTTTAAAAGATTAAGAAAATAAACAATACTAAAAGTTTCAAATTAATTAAATAAAATTCAAAATCTAATTAATAGCAAATAATTTTTTTTATTACTTTTTCTTTATTTTACAATATAAAATTAATCTATTTTAATATAAAAATTAAAAAATAAATCCTAAAACAAAGTTTTTCCTCTTTGTCCTTCTCCTCTTAAATTAAAATTTTTATTTATTTATTTAAGTTTTTCGTCCACTTCTTCAATTAAAAG
The DNA here is from genome assembly GCF_963169125.1 of Humulus lupulus. Classification (NCBI taxonomy): domain Eukaryota; kingdom Viridiplantae; phylum Streptophyta; class Magnoliopsida; order Rosales; family Cannabaceae; genus Humulus; species Humulus lupulus. The sequence continues at coordinate 8,815,481 of NC_084798.1, forward strand.
TTTTTTCTTTGTTTTAGTATTTATTTTAAATGTTGATTCTAAAATAGTTTTAATTAATGTTGTAAAAGAAAAATTAAAAAAGAATTATTTGTTGATAATTAAAATTTTTATTTATTAAAGATTTAGTTATTATTTCTAAGAAAAAATAAATATTTTTTTTAATAAAAGGGGTATAATTTGGTAGTAGTCAAAGTTTGGGGGAAAAATTGATAATTGTTCTACACATGTCACTGCCACATAACTAGACAAAATGCTACGTCATCAATCCATCAGTCACATATAGGACAAAATCTAACAGAAGTCCAATATTTTAGTAACACGCATAGTCGGGGGGAGAGATTTTTAACATCGTAAATCATTCAGGGAACACGATCATACAGTAGTCATAGTTGGTATTAATTACTTTATTTATTAATTAAATATGAATCAAATTACCTTTTTTTTTTAGTAGTAAAGGTCTTTAACTTTATGTATATGAACTAGTTTATGTATATGAACTAGTCCATAGAAAAGAAGACGGAAATTAGTGTGACGATGATAGTCAATTATTAATTTATGATATTGAAAACAATAATTCTTTTATTCTCCGATTAAATTTATATATGAGCTATTTGACGAATTTATATCTATGTGGGCCAACAATGTCTCACCCATTTGCAAGGCAAAGAAAAGTATAATTTTAGACATAATATTTAAGTAAAATAAATAAATAACTTGGGGAGACTTAAAAAGAAAGACTTTTCTCATGTAATAATAACACGCATTAATTAATATATCACGTTCGTTCTCATTATATCTCGAGTAATTACAATAAAATGCAAATGCTAAATAGATACTAATCGATCTTTGATTGAAATTAATGAAAATTATATAAATATAGTTTTCTATAAATTTATTTTGGCATTTTTGATCTTTACTTTGGAGCTTCTTTTGTCTTTTCGAATTAAAAGATAACTTCATCAAAAATTCAAAGCCGAGAGTCGAATCAAAGGGTCATCAATCTATATTTCAAAATAATATATATATATATATATATATGATAATTATATGGTGCAGACTTTTTGTGTTTTTTTTGGGTCGTGAATAATTTTTTGTGCAATTTTTTTTATGATTGTGTATATTGTAGTTATTTATATCATTTTATAAATTTTTAGTAAATTTCGAATAATTTACAGTACTGAAAACTAGGTTAAAACATACTATTTTCCACGCGCATAAAAAAATTAGTCATGCGTGCAACAACCTGTTTGAACCTAGTTTTTAACACTATAAATTATTCAGAATTTTTTCAAATTTTACAAATATTTTAAATAACTACAATAAACACGATTATAAAAAAAAAATTAGAATCACATAAAATATGCACCGGTTAAGATATACACTGTAAAAGTATTCTCTCTCTATATATATATATATATTAAAAATTCTCATCCATACAATTCTATCTAGTTAGAGATTAAATTTTTAAAATTCTCATATAATCTCGTATTAATTAATTACCTCTAACATCCAATTAATACACAATAATATTTCTGCAAAGACTTTATAACAAAGTGACAACATGATGTATATCTTTCTAAGAAATTTCTTTATTACTAATATTCAAACAACTTGGGAATGGGGCCGGGGAAGAGAGAAAAAACGGTGACAATGACAGTGAACTATTATATTCCTCTATAATAATTTGAGCATTTATTTGTGAATGATGTTGAAAATTCATTACTCAGTCCAATTAAATTTATATATATATGAACTATTTAATTACAAACTTAATTAAAAGCAAACTCTTTTTTGAAAATTAGTTAATTTACATAGTAACATGCACGTAAAGCGTGTGTGGCAATCTAGACTAACATATGGTGTGAGTTGTAACAGAAAAAGATAAGACCGAAAAAGATAAGGGGCACATGAAGCTAATTACCTTCTATAATTAACTTGAAAATATTCTCTTCAATTTTGGTCATTTTTGATCGAATTTGCCACATAAAGCCAGTCTCCCATACTATTTAATAACTTGAATAGGCAATTCTCCAAGATATTATGAGCAAAATGTTGCCACAAACTATAACAAATCCAACTCCAATTCTCATATGAAAATATTTCATGTCAAACCATTTGTCACGCTATCTTCAACAATGCTATAGTTATACATATATGAAAATAAAAACAAATAATTAGAATAGAAAAGAAAATAGCAGACCTACACAGTTATAATAAACCAACGCACAAAACACAAAAGTACAAAGAAAGGATGATGGACAAGAGGAAACTCTTTCTTTTTAATTGGTTTACTTTTAAACCATATTTAGCAGCCACTGCATTAGCAGCTTTAAGCCTAAATAAGGTATCCAAACACCCAAAATGTTTAATATCCAACAAAATATTTTTTTATGCGTGTGGAAATCAAAATGTTTGAACCTAGTTTTCAGTACTGTAAACTATTCGAAATTTTCTGAAAATTTGCAAGATGCTCTAAATAGCTATAATATACACGGTCATAAAAAAAAATTGTGCCAAAAACTGTTCACGGGTCGAGAAACACTAAGAGTCCCACCGATAGGGCTTAAAGTGAAGCCCCCATAAAATAATTGTCATAATGGATCACCTTTAACCAATCCACTTGAGCATCAAGATTTATGATTTAATTTTATATATATTTAGATTTAAAAACACATGTTTTTTTTCATTAATTAAAATAGTTTTTATTTATCAATTATGTCTATACCAATTTTTAATGAATTAAAATAGGTTTATTTTTATTTTTTTGAACACACGTGATAAATACAAGAATATCAATAAATATTAAGAATTCTGTTTTTGGCACCGTAAATTATTCAGAATTTTTCGAAAATTTGCAGAAAGGATGTTGTAACTACAACAAACACTACCATGAAATTTTTTTAGAAATAAATACTCGAGTATGTGTTTTTAGAGACGGATGTTGACTAAAAAATTGAAATAGGAGGTTGATCATATCACTCACCTTCCTAGATATTTTTTTTTTTTTTAGAGTGATACACTATGCATGCCCAGCCCATAAATGGTGTCAATTCATAAAGAAGTTATAATCTAATTAACGCGTTTTGACAAATAAATTAGTCTACCATGAAGGATAATATCAAATGTATGGACCAAGTGAGAGAAGTAACCAAAGCCTTTTGTTTTCCAAAAATAGGTGGTCCAAACATTTTTTTGTCATTAAAATATTATTAAAGAATTATGTCTCAATGTAATTTCCTGGAAAAACATGTATTCAATTAATAATGTATCTCATTTCAAGTGGGAACGACTCCAAAAGTTCCAATGGAAAGCTTGGTTATAAATAGTGTGTTTTCTTTGCTAGGTTCAGTCACTCAATTCAGAAAGTTATAACATAACAACTATTATAAGAGTGTTAGAGAACTTAGAAGAACATAGAAGAAAGAAAAAGAGCGTCTATAACATTGAGTTTTCAGGTCATTTGGCTGAAGGTACGATCTCTATTTTCGATCATCATTACAGTTTTATTCAGCATTTGGATTGTGTATATATATCTTCTTACATCTATAAATAGCAATTGAATTTTTTCCTTAGAACAGTTCAAAGCAATTCAACATGTTACATTTTTACGCAATTTACATTTGGATTTTGATATGTTTCATATTGAAGTTTTACGACCGAAGATTATAAAGTGTTATTTACACTTTTAGAGTGTCTTGTCTAATATTTACATATAAAAGATCAGATGGTTTAAACATAATATTGTAATTAGGTAAAGAATAATAAGAAGTTAAGAATATTTTATATCTCAATCAAGTAAACTAAGTAGAGATTATTTGGAAACGTCCTCATTTTAATGCCTTCTCCTTATGAAGTTAATATTTTTTGCTATATATATTGAAAACAGAAAGCATGTGTATTTTTGACATTTTGGGTCTTTATATTATTATAAAAAGCATTGTTATTAGGCATTACTATATATGTGGTCTCCAACTCCAACACTACTCAAAATATAAAATAGTCTACCCTATATTATAAAATAGGTGCCTTTTAGTTGAGGGAGAGAATATCATTTTTTTTTCAATTGAAAATTACATGTACATTAATATTTTATGAGTATGTATTCACATGGTATTCATTATTTTTTAAAAAGTATAATTTTGGTACTCTCTATTATCAATAATTTTCACAAATTTAAAATTTGGTCAACAACTTTTCAATATGACCAAATTAGTTCTGTTATAAGTAATTAATTGATTTGAAAAAATATATTGACATGTGCATGTTCTAATTGTTCCATCTTATACTTTTTTTAAAAAAATTATAATATAATAAAAACCATATTTTAACAAAAATATAAAAATAATTAAAACTTAATTAAACTAAATAATTAATTAGATTTATACTTAAAACTAAAGTAAACCAAATCCAAAATAAATTTTTTGAAAAATTTGGAGACAAAATTCAAACGAAAGGTACTATTTTAACTAATTTTTAAAATTAAGGATACAAAATGAATATTATTAATAATAAATGGTAATACATGTATACTCTATAAAAACAAAAGTATACCTAATGCATAATTTCACATATTATATTCAAATAATCATATTAAATAAATGAAAATTATTCAATTCTTTTGTATTATAATTTTATTAGGTGCAAGCAACATGCAATGCACGTTTGGTTAATTTTAATAATATGATAGCTTTTTAGATGACAAACTATCATATTCAAGGTACAAAATATTTATGATATTATTTAAAGCGTACACTTCAGTGAATTGGGGAAAAACTTGTTTATTCTTGATAGAAGAGAAATATTATTATAATTTTTTATATAGTTATACAGTCATTTTATTTCTACACACATGACACCAATATATAATGTATTTATAATGTTTATTGTTATTTAATATGAATATATATTTATATAAGTTAGATTAAGTAATAAAAAAATAGCATGTTTTCTTTTTAAATACAAATAATTTTTTTTTTAATAAAAATTAAGATTATGTATTATATATTATTATAATAATTATATTTTATAACAATTAAATTTATATTAATCTAATTACTAAATATTTATTTTACCAAAATTTTATAAAAATTAACATTTTGTATTATATATTATTATAATAATAATATTTTATACATTTGAATTTATATTAATATTATAAAGGTTTATTTATTAAATATCTAGTTTTGTGTTAAATATTTTATTTTTTTTATTTTGTATTATAAATAATAATAATAATAATAATTTATAATATATGAATTTATATTAATATAATTATTAAATATCTTGTTTTGTATTAAATATTATAATAATGATAATATTTATAATAACTGAATTATATTAATATAATTACTAAAAATTTAAGTTATTATATTATTAATTAGTTTTAAATATATATTCAATCTGTTAAATACATTTTTTTTCTAGAGAAAGAGATATTAAAAACAAAACAGATGTACATGTATTTTTGACATTTTTAGTTTTTGTTCTTATTTGTTTTACCGAAAAGTCCTAATATAATTTGGCACTATTACACTATTATTTATTTATTAAGCATAGTTTTTGGCAAACAAGTCTATATTATGCACTGTTTTGTAGCACAGAGACCAAGTGAAAGCCTCTTTTGGATAAAACATGGGAAGGCATCGTAGCACAGAAATATTAATCTTCCTGGTTCTTCTCTGTGTATGCATATCAAACATGAGAGGTATTACCTTTGGCTGCATCGAAAAAGAGAGACAAGCTCTCCTAAACTTGAAACAAAGCTTTCAAGATCCTTCACACAAGTTGTCCTCCTGGCAAGGTCAAGATTGCTGCCAGTGGAAAGGAGTAGCCTGCAATGAAACCACCGGTCATGTTGTCAAGCTTCATCTCAGATCCTCATCAATGGATTTCTCATATGCTTATCCATACCAATATTCATATTCATATTCATATTCATATCCACTTTATCCATTTTTTTATTATGCTACTCATCCAGAGCTTGATCTGCCTAACTTACAAGCTAATGAGTTGAGCTCTAGTTTGTTGGAGCTGCAACATCTCAACTACTTGGATCTTAGCGGAAACAACTTCAGTTATAGCAAGATTCCCAACTTCTTTGGCTCAATGAAGAATCTAAAGTATCTAAATCTGTCTTACGCAGATTTTGGTGGATTGATTTCTCTTCAATTTGCAAATCTTACTAGCTTGCAAGTTCTTGATCTTCGAGGTCTTTATGATGTTAGTACTCGTACTTTCCAGTGGGCTTCAAATCTTTTGTCTCTCCAATACCTTGATATGAATTCGGTAAATTGTTCGAATGCATCAGATTTAATGCATGTACTTACCAACCTTCCTTCTCTGTCACATATCAGCCTATCTTATTGTAGTCTAAATATGGTCAATTTTCCTTGGCGTTCGATCAATTCCACGTTCTCTGCCAGTGTTCGATACCTAGACCTTTCCTGGAATTCTCTTGAAAGATCAATTCTTAATGATCTAAAAAATATGACTTCTCTTGAAGTACTTGATCTTTCGTCCACCTTCTATGCTACTAGTTCCTCAATTCCAACCTGGTTGGGTGATCTTAAGAGCCTCGTTTACCTTAATCTTAGAGGGAATAATTATGATAGCTTTGAAGGAGAAGGTGGCTTGCTTTACATAATAAATAATGCTTGTTCCTTGAAGTTATTAGATTTGTCATATAACAAAATTAGAGAAGTGTTAGAGCCTCATCAAAATTCAAGAAAATGTGTCAAATATAATCTAGAGATATTAAGTTTAGGAGGTAACGAAATGGGTGGTCCTTTGCCTGATTGGTCAGAGCAACTAAAATTTTCATGGTACCTTGACCTTGCCCAGAATTTATTTCATGGTCCAATACCATCATCACTTGGAAGACTTTCATTTTTGAAAGTATTAGATCTATCCTTCAATCAATTAATAGGGTCAATTCCAGAATCTTTGGGAAGATTGTCGAGTTTGAGAAGAATTCATCTTTCAGACAATGAATTGACTGGGATTATTCCAAAAACAATCGGGAGATTGTCAGCCTTAAAATGGTTAGATCTGTCACATAATAATTTGAATGGGGTCATTCCAGAAACATTGGGAAAATTGTCAGTCTTAAAAAGGTTACACCTGTCATATAACAATTTGAATGGGGTCATTCCAAAAACATTGGGAAAGTTGTCATTGGTGAGGGGTATAGATCTTTCTAGAAATCAATTAAATGGAAGCTTGCCTAAATCAATTGGAAAATTAGAATCCCTACAATCCTTGGATATCTCATCAAATTTATTGGAAGGTATTGTATCTGAGGATCACTTTGCTAACCTTACAAGGTTGGTAGCGTTGGTCATTGATTCCAACAATTTCTCGTGCCAAGTTAATTCAAATTGGATCCCTCCTTTTAGTCTCTATGAAATCAACATGGCTTCTTGCAAAGTTGTAGGGTCTCATGGAGTCCCCCAATGGCTTCAGACACAAAGGAATGTCGTTCACTTGAATCTCTCAAATGCTAATATTATTGGAACATTTCCAAAATGGCTTCAGAACATGTCAAGCATCCACTCTCTGGATCTCTCTATGAACCAAATCAGCGGGCACCTTCCTATGAATATTGGTTCTTTGTCTTTTCTGTGGCAACTATATCTCGGCAACAATCAGATAAATGGTTCACTTCCAGAGTCATTATGCGAGCAAAATGATTTGCTCGAATTAGATCTTTCGAGAAACAAGCTTTCTGGGATATTGCCTAATTGTTGGAGAGGGAGCCAATCCGTGGATGTCATCAATCTTTCATACAATAATTTGTCAGGGACTATTCCAAGCTCAATGGGGAACTTATCACAACTGATGCGATTGCATATGAATAATAATAACTTTAATGGGGAACTTCCTTTGGCCTTGAGGAGTTGCTCTCAAATGAAGATTCTTGATCTTGGTGATAATAATTTTTCTGGACCTCTACCAACTTGGATTGGAGGACATAGCTTCCGGAACATAAGAATTTTGAGGTTACGCAAGAATATGTTTAGTGGAAGTATCCCTTTAAATTTTTGCAAGCTCTTGGCACTGAGCATTTTAGACCTTGCAAATAACAATTTGAGAGGAGAAATTCCTCATTGCTTTGCCAAACTCACTGGAATGATGGTAAAAGATTATCCACAAGTGAATGGAAGTATGGCTGATGCGAAGGTTTCACAAGTGATAAAAGGAAGAGACTTAGAGTATACAAAAACACTGCTACTTCTTGATAATTTGGACCTCTCAAGCAATAAGCTAGTTGGGATAATTCCAGAAGAGCTATGTGTACTATCTGCCTTGCGTGGTTTGAATTTGTCCCATAATCATTTGTCAGGCAATATTCCTAACAATATTGAAGAGTTGAAGTCCTTGGAGTCTCTTGACCTTTCAAACAACAAACTTGTTGGTGCAATTCCCCAAAGTATGGCCAATTTGATGTCACTAAACAAGCTCGACTTGTCTTACAACAATCTGTCAGGCAAAATTCCAACAGGACCTCAACTTCAAACACTGAATGATCCAAATATCTATGCTGGCAACGATGAACTGTGTGGAGACCCATTGCCAAAGAATTGTTCTGGAGATGATGATCGGAGAAAAAATGCCCACGAAGATGATGATGACTACAAAGAAAGTAGGATCGAAAGAATATGGTTTTACTGTGTGGTAACACTTGGATATGCAGCAGGATTATGGGGAGTAATTGGGAGTCTGGTTTTCAACAGAAACTGGAGGCATGCTTTTTTTCGTTTCACGGAAAACACCATGGATTGGATTCATGTGAGAGTAGAAGTCAAAATTGGGAGACTGAAGAAGAGCATCATGAAGTGGACCAACTAATAAAGATATCTACAGATAACATGTATTTGTCTATGTGTATGTACGTACTTCATAGGACGATCGATCCTCTCAGTTTGTGTATTTCATCTTAATTTATGCTGTCTTGTATTGTTTAGGTTGTAACCTATTGCCACAATAGTTTGTCAAAGATTCCTCATTTGCTTCAACTATGCTCATCTGTTGGAATTGACAGAGATTCCTCGTTTGCTTCAATTATGCTCATCTCACAAGTTGTATATTTTTGCCTTCTCGGGACAACATTTGATGATGCTCCTGTGGTGAAATTTCCACCGAGATGCCAGGTCATATTGGTTGAAATTAACCTGCCAACTGATATTCCTGTGTATCAAATTCTGGAGCAACAGGGGCATTGTACCTATGCAGTTTCACCCCTGCTCCAATGCACAAGTAAACACAAACACAGAAGAAAAAAATCAAATAAATAACATGAACTTTCTGTTTACTCATACAAAAAATAATTACTCTCACATTCAAAGTCATGATTCCACAAAATCAATACCCAGACACCATAAAGAAAGCACCAAAAACACATGCATGCTACAGAGAAGGGGAAAAAAGGAAAACACCCACTAACCTACTGAAGAAGTCTACTCGGTGGCGATGGATTTGGTGTCCGGTGGCCTCTTTCGCAAACCCAGGTGGGTGCCTCTGTTCTTCTTCTTCTTCTTCTTCTTCTTCTTCTTCGTAAGAGAATACCCACTGCCTCTGCCACTGCCTGCCTTGTTTTGAGTTTAGTCACTATTATTTTAATATATAATATGTTTTCATTATCTTTTTAAAACTATTATTTATCTTTTTAAAGCATCAAAACAAATAAAAGGTACTATTTTTTTTCCTGATGTTATTTATACAGGTACTTGATAAAAAAATTTGGTATTAAAGGTTACCAAAGTTACATTTCAATAAAATTTAAGTTATTAAATGATTATATTCCGTTTAATATATGAAAAAAATTTCACTGACATGCCTAAAAAAATTTTAATTGAAACAAATTATATATTATAAAAATATTTTTCGATGACATTTTTAAAAAAATGTAAGTACTGTAACTTATTAGCATTTTTTAAATATCACTAAAATTATTTTATGATTATAAAAATAAATAAATAACAAATGATTTAGTGAAATTTAAAAATTATTACTAATTATAATTAATTGATATTTTAAACTGCCCCTAAAAATAATTTAATTTAGTGACAATACTTTAACTTTTAATAGCACTAAAATAGCAAATGTAAAATGCCACTAAATATTTATAATATTAACATTTAAAAATATCAGTAATTCATATTTTCGGTAAAGTTAGATTTCTATCCAAACACATAAGTTTTAATATCGTATTCAAGAATTGCTGAGATGGTTAGACGATTAGACAAAACCAACTACATATCGTGAATATAGATTTCTATCCATAAGTACTACTTCGAATGCAAACTTTAAATCCATAAATATAGTATTATTATTTTTTGGAAGTTCAAAAGAGAAGAAATAAGCCACATTTTAAATCCAACTAATTATTTTGTAGCAAAGTAAAATAAAAACTTTGCGAAGAACATATTTTCAGTTTAGGAATTGTATAAAATCTACCTTTGATAAAGTAGAGCATAAACATCAATTTGAACACTAAATTCACGAACGAAGTTAAAAAAAAAGAGAATTTTTAACAAGATAAAAATACAATTACAAAAAGAAGAGAATTTCGGAGCCATTGTAATTGATGAACTTCATGGAGGAGTATCCATTAGTACTACTTGAAATGCAAACCTCCACCTTGTGACATTTGATAGACACCACCAGTTGATGAATAAGCTTTTCATAATAGATTTCTGAGAAACAAAACATGGAAACAAAATTATGTAGGGGAGAAAAAGAATTGATATATAACTAAAAATAGTTAAATTCATCTTAACTACTGAAATGTTTGTGAAAAATTATTAAAAATTAATTACCTGCTACTTAGAAAGCCTTCTCTTCAATAAAGTCATTTTGACACAAATTATCACATATAAACAATCTCCAAAAGAATCAACAAAATTGAAGAAGGCAAGTCTCCCTGAAGTATTAAGCAATAAAATACCACAAACTCCAGCAAATCCAACTACAAATCCAACTCCAATTCCCATATGAAGCCCTGACATGTCAAACCATTCTTCATTTACAACAAAACTTGAATGATCTTGATGATAATTTGGTGACTCATCTCCAAGACATGAATTTGCCAGTGGACGTCCACACAATCCTGTTAGGAGTGTGTCCTAAAAGCATGTAAAGACATGTGTTTTTTCTGTCAATAAATAAATACAATGGTTTATTATTATTGTCATATTTAGATTGTTAAATTATTGTTTGAATAATTTTGTAAATATCAGAAAAATTCCATATTCATTATTGAGGATGTGATCTTGTATTAGTACGAGAGAATTAAGATCACATGAATGAATAAAAATGGTCAACAACGACAAATTAAAGTTATGGAATTCTTTAATTGGAGTTGTAAGTACGGTTTACTGAGTATCATAATGATACAAATAATCTAGATTCGGATTATTGATGTGGAAAGACATCTCAGTAAAGGTGCTTTATATAATATGATTATATATGACATGGACCGATATGAATTAAAGTCTTTATCCAAAAACCATTTAACAACAAAGACTTGTAATTCATATCATAACTGATGATCATTTATAGATCAACCTAAATCCTGAGTGTTCATGAACTCCTGTTCATGTTTATTAAATCTTTTGATTCACTCGTTAAGGTCTCTTCAAAGAATGAGGCTAATAACTTTTGTTTTGGAGATTTAATATCATGGATGGCTGGGAACATGTATCAACAACACGGAATCTAATCTTTCCTAACGGATCGTATATTAGTTCCCTTAAGGGTTAATTCTGGAACTGAATGATTTTGAGCTCAAATCTATAATTAGATTATGGATTAATTATTCACTAGTGAATTAATGGTACTTAAGGAATAAGAAGTAAATTAGAAAGGTTAAATGGTAATTCTTCCATTCTAATTTATGAACTAATTAATTAGAGGGCTGAACTATTGTAAGATGGTTATATCAATGGACGACTTAAGAAAAAGATTTCTGTAAAAGTATATCTATAACATAAAGAGTGCAATTCTGAATTTATAGTGGAGTAATATCAGAATTAATAAATTAACTATTATAATTAAAGAGTTTAATTATTTAGTTTCAATTTATTGGAGCTTAATGTTATTGGTCCATGGTCCCCAGAATGGCTCAAACAATCACTGTCAAAGGCAAATACAAAAATGGGCAAAAAAGGACTTATGTGATAAGTAAAATATTTTTCTATGTATCAAACATAATTATTGTTTAATTATGTGTAATTAATTAATTAAGAATTAATTAATTATTTGATTTAACAAAAATATAATTAATTTTGAATTAATTTATTTTTGGGATTTTTGGTATTTAAATAATAATAAAAATTGGGAAAAATCACATGCATGCACATGCATGTGGTACACGTGTGGCACAGTGCACATGCACTGTGCTACACGCATAAGAGATAGACTTGGTCTCTTGATTCCACAATTTTAGTTATTTAAATATTAAATAAATAATGAGATATTTTGATTTGATTTAAATATTATTATTTAAACAAAAATCTGATAACTGATCAGTTATTTTGAATTTGTTTAAAATAACAAATATTTTAATATATTGGATATTATTAAATATTGGATATCAGTTTTTCACAGAACGTAAGTTTTCAGGGATAAAAAAATATCTAGGATTCTCTCAGAGAAAAAGATCAGTGACAAAACAAAGGTTATTGTTCTTCACAAAACCTAGGTCCAAACTTTATCAGATCTCATGTGTTGAGAATATCTGATAAATAGTTATTGCCTATTATTTGTATAGCGAGCCCACACTCGTTCTTTGGGTGACTGAGAACATTTTGGAAGATCTTGGTGTGAGATCTCAAGGATTCAGCCATACGAAAAGATAGCAGCAAGGAAGGACCTGAGGTAATGTTTCTATTCTTGTCCTTGATTCAATATATATATGAGTGTGAAGAAGTAGATCTAGAAATCTTATGGGATTAATCTGACAATTTGATTGTTGTTCCGCTGCGCATAATCTCTGATTTGATCAATAAAAACCAACAAATCCATCATTATCGGTGTACATCAAAGCATCAAAACTTTGTAGTTGAGTGCCAATAGGAATTTTTCCTGATAATTTGTTACTTGACAAATCTAAGAAAGACAAAAAAGATAAATTGGCCAAGCTTGTTGGAATTACACTAGAAAATTTGTTGTGTGATAAATCTAGTGACTTTAACTTCTTCAAGTTCCCAATATCCGTTGGGATAGCTCCACTCAAATTATTCTTCGAAATGTTCAGGTCAATCAATTCAACAAGATTTGTTAACTCCTCGGGAATTTTTCCATTCAATTTATTACTTGATAGATCAACTAGATTTATTAATCTCAGAATCTCTTTGAATTGGCGGTTGACTCCTTTCCACATAATAAATGTATCCATGTCATAGTTTAGACCAGTATTATCATCTAAGTTAACATGTATCTGCATGTTACTTACTTGAAAAATGTCTCTTTTATCTATCATCTAGGAGAAATTTTTTATGCATGAAGGAATATGTCCACCTATATTATTCATGGAAATGTCAAATATTTGAACAGATTGAAGATGGCATAGTTTTGATGGTATGGCTCCAAAAAGATTATTTGATTTTAGTCGAAAGAAAATCAAATTTGTTAGTCTTTTCCCAATCCAAATTGGTATATTTCCTTCAAGATTATTATCCTTGACATCAAGAACCTTAAGTTGCGTACAATTTTGTAAGGATGAAGGAAGATTTCCAAAGAAATTATTGTGCCCCAAAAGAAAATATTGAATTTCATGTAACAAACCGATTGATCTTGGAATTTCTCCAAAGAAATAGTTGTTATCTAATTTCAGAAGAGTCAAATTCTTTAAATTCAAATGACAATCGAGAAGGCTTCCATTCAACATGTTATTTGAAATGTCAAGAATTTCTATTGACCCATGTACTGGTTCACAAAGAAAAGTCCTTAGACTATGAAGCATATTCTTAGAGAGAAACAACGTCTTCACATTTGATAGATAAGTTGGAATAGGACCATATAATTTGAAGACAGATTTAGAAACTTCAACTCAAAAGTCTGATTAGAAAACCAATTTGGAATCTTATCATAAATTTGAGCGTTAGAAATGTCAAGATAGGAGAGTTTTTTTTGGGTTTTGAGCCAAGTAGGAAATTGTGGACCTAACTTGCATGACCCCAATAGTACATCAACTAGTTGAAATTAGAGCTGTAAATGTGGGCCGCCCGGCCCACATTTTTCGTGCCTCTGATAAATTCGGGCCGGGCCAGGCTCGGCCCATATTCAATTCGTGCTGGGCCCGGCCCGGCCCATTTTTGAAAGAGTAGGCCCAGCACGGCCCATGGGCCCGGCCCATGTCGTGCCATGTCGGGCCGGCCCACTTTCTATATTCGGGCCCACTTTTAGGCCCACTTTTTTTTTGCTAAAAAATGTGAGGATGGAGAATTGAACCTTCCACCTCCTCTTTAACCATCAATGGACTTACCACCAAACCAAATACATTTCTTTGTTTAAATTATAATTTTAGATATTTTTATATATTTTTTAACAATATTTTACACAAAATTATATCAAAGATAATTATTAGAATTTTAATACCTACTAATAAATGCTAAAAATTTAACTAACAAATCTTAAAATAAATTAATATAATTATAAAAATATAAACATTGAAAAAAATAAGACATATATTATCATTTTAATTTATTAATTATTGACAAATAAAAATTTATTATGATTATTAATGTAATGCCCCAAATTTCCTAATAAGGTTTAGGACCTTGATTAGGAGGCCGGGAGGGCCATAATTGATTTATTATGATATTTAATGATTATATGCATGTTTATGTGAATTATATTATTATATGACGGTGAATGCATGCATATGGGCTCATATTTTAAATGCAAGGGCATTTTGGTAATTTGGCCACTGTGGGCGTAATTGTATATTTTGGGTGCATGGTTGTGATTAATTAATATAGCCACATTATAAGGTGGATTGGTTCGAGCTTATCGACATGAGACGATCATGGGGTGTAAGTGTTCGGTCTAGTCATAACGGGTTTAAGCTCGGGGCTCGGGGTGAGTTTAATGATTAGAGCATTACCGGGAATTAAAGGGTAATGAGATATGATTTATTGATGATTGAGAATATTGAGATTAGCGGGAATTGGAGAGCGTTAATTATGATTAACGGTATAGGTTGGAAAGGACAATTTTACCCTTGAAGTGATTTTAGAGGCTTTTGGTGGCTTAAGGGCATTTTGGTCATTTAAGGTTTTGGATATATATGATTTAAAGGCTGCTGGCTGTGGAAAGTTGTAGATTAAAACAGAGATAAAACAGAGGTTATCCTCTTCCCTTCCCGTACACTACCCCCCCTTCAACCTTCTTTGGTGTTCTTGAGGCCATCATGAGGCTTTGAGCTAGGAAATTAAAGGTGGCAGCTAGGGGACTTGTTTCACTCACTAAAGGGGATTCAAAACCGTGTTTGAGGTGAGTTCCAGTTATGAATTTAATGGTGTGCTCTGTTTTTGAGTTAAGTTTTGAGTTTCTTAAGTTTTTACACTTAGAATTGGACTTTGGCAATTGTTGAGTTTTTGGTTGGTTTGAGCTTCAGGTTTTGGTGGTTTTGGACCATTGAGAAGTTTGGTAATATTGATTTGATGATTTGGAGATGTTTAGATGGGTTTTTGGAAGGTTTTAGAAGTGGAAAAACGAAGAAAAATGGCTGGTGCGAAGTTGGGCCGCGGCCCTGTTCTTGGGTGCAGCGGCCCTAGCTTGAAGAAGGTGGTGGAGGCTCTGTCTGGGGGGCGCGCCGCGGCATGGTCCATGTAGGGCCGCGGCCCTTAAGGGAAAAAAAATACTAAATGGTGGTTTTTGTGATGGGAACTTAACTCTAAGGGCCTAGGATCGATCCTACTACCTAGTTGAGTGGGATTCGACGTCCCGGAGGCTTGTGTTGGGTTTGGAAGTATTTAATTACTCATTTTGATGAGGTTTTATATTTGGTTATGACTAGGTGACCGCTAATGGACTAGAAGTTGATCGTTCTCAAAGGTCGTTTCTTTTATTAATTCTCGCTCGAACCCAAGGTAAGAAAACTGCACCCCATATGTGACATGCATGGCTGTGATTGATGCATGTTGGATGTTGAATGTGAACATTGTTAGCATAATGAATGCTTGGCAGTTTTGCCCTTTGCATATGAATATTATTGAGGCATGCTGGTTGGTTAAGTGTGATGCATGTGATGCATGAGAAACATGTGATTAGGGCATGCCGTGAATGATGTATATGAGATTGGTCAGAGCTCGAGTCTCTGAGTTTGTGCATGATTATAATTATGCCAGCAATTGTTAAGTGAGCATGCTGAATGCCCTATTCTTGGTTAATTGGCATATGATACACATTGATAGCATTGCTTACCTGTGCATGGTACTGACTTGTTAGTCAGGTTTAGCAAGGGTGCTAGTATCAACTGTGAAGCTGTGGCTTATTAGTCAGGTTCGGCAGTGGTACTGGGCACTGATCACATTGAGCTGACTTATTAGTCAGGACGGCCTTAGCGTGTATCACGCAAGCCAACAAAGATTAGATCTAATCGACCACTAGCATTGAATGACTCAAGGAGCATTAATGCCTGACCGACCCTGAGGGTCGATGAACAAATAGAGCCTGGAGGCTAGTGGCTTACCTAGCAGCCACTCTCCCGCTACAAAACAGAGCCTGGAGGCTAGTGGCTTACCTAGCAGCCACTCTCCTGCTAGAAAAGAGAGCTTGGAGGCTAGTGACTTACTTAGCAGCTACTCTCCCGCTAGAATCATGTGATGTGCACCCATTGGTTTGAAAGCTTTATGTTCAGTGTGATTATAATGATAATCATTTGATAATGTTTATGAAAAATATTATGTTTTCTTGCTGGGCATCGGCTCACGGGTGCTATGTGGTGCAGGTAAAGGCAAGAGGAAGCTGGACCATCCTTGAGTTGGAGAGCTTAGGTGATGACGTGTACATATGCAGCTGCTCGACCGCCACGGCCGAGGTTTAAAGTGGAACTAGGGTTGAACCCTATTTTGCCGCTTAGAACGGCCTGTTGTAAATATTTTATGTAATAAACTCTGAAATTATATTTTTGGGATCCCAATGTATATATTAAACGTTCTAGTGAAACGTTACATCTTAACCAAAGTTTTTAATCCCTAAACCGCTAATCATACTTAGTTCACGATTTTGGCCAAATGACTCGGTTAGCGAGTTTAGCACTGTTTACAAGGCACACCGTAACGGTCTCTGGAGTTTGGGGCGTTACAATTAATGTCAAAATATCGGGGTTTTTATCGTGTCGTGCTTTCGGGCTAGTTTGTTCGTGTTTTCGTGTCGTGCCTTCGGGCTTGTCGTGCCATGCCTGGCCCAAGCCCATATTTTTTCGTGTCGTGCCTGTCCCAAGCCCATATTTTTTCGTGCCGTGTCGTGCTCGTGCCGTGCTCAAAAGCCCGGCCCGTATTTACAGCTCTAGTTGAAATGGTGGAACCCAAGTAGAGTTGAAGGTCAATGTTAAGGGGTTATCCAAAAAAGAAAGCCTTTTCAAGTTGGAAAGTCTTTTAAAGTGAACTTGAGTGACAAGTCCCGTGAAAGCGTTTGAAGAGACATCTAAATTCTCAAGATGTTGGAGCTCACCAATAGCTTCAGTTAAAGTACCAGTGAAAGAGTTCCATTTGAGATGCAAAATCTTAAGATGATGAAGCTCGCCAATATCTTCTGGTAAGGTACCATTAAGCTTATTGTAAGAGACATCCAATAAGCTTAGGGATTAAAATTTTGAAAGATGCAGCAATGGTCCTTCTAATTGGTTATCATAAAGGCTTAATTCTTTTAGAAAGACCAGAAATGCTTTCGAAATTGGAAAGGATCCTTTTAATTGGTTTGATCTTAAATCCAATATTTCTAAAGAATCGTTAGCACAACCTCTAAGGCTTTCTAAAACATCCGAAAGTGTTGTATTGAAATTATTCTCTGACAGAGAGAGCTCTTGAAGATTGCAAAGACTTCCCAATGATTTTGGTATTCCACCGAAAAATTCATTGTATGATAGGTCAATGTGTGCAAGAGTTCTTATGTTTTGAAATTTTTTTGGAAGTGGACCTCTTACTTCATTTTCCAAAAAGGTCAAACTAAAGAGATTGCTACTTATATTGAGCAACCATGGAATTGTCTTAGGATGTATGGTATTGTATACAATGTCAAGTTTTGTGAGAGAATTTGAAGAGCTTTTGTTGATGACATCTATTGTCATAAAAAGACAATTATATAATCTTAAACTTGACAAAGAGGGAGCAGTTTTAATGGATTGAAACCAATTTGTGGCTTTGGTGAAATTGGTGTTACTCAATTTAAAGATTTTTAGGGAAGAGAGATGAGAAAGCCATTCAAGATTATTATCAATCCTGAGACCATAATTGTCAATATCAAGATTGAGAACTTGTAACCTAGTGAGATTCCCAAGCTGGAAAGGAATAGCATCGACGATAGGATTTTGTTCAAAGTTGAGATACTTGAGTTTAGTTAAAGAACCAATAAACTTGGGAATTTTACTAAAGTTATTGTAACTAAGATCCAAGTACCTCAAATGTTGCAAATCAACTAAGGAGGGACCAATTTCACCACCCATTGGATGGAACCCAGGTGCAATAGTATTGTACTCTTCTCCGTATAGTATGTTTGGACGAAGATTAAGCATAATAATATGATGAGTTAAGTTATCACACCTGATTCCTTTCCATGTACAACAGTCTTTTTGGCTGCTTGTCCATGAAGATAGAAAGCTGTGTGGATCAACAAAGCCTTGCTTCAAGCTGAAAAGAGCTTGTTTTTCCTTCTCTATGCAATGATGAACTTGAGAGTAGTTTTCGCTTGGTCCATCCATACTACTGCTCTTACTCCATACACGACGCGTGGCTAGCACCAGCAGAAGCACTACAACTTTGATCATATTGAGAATTTAAAGTGAGATAATTATTACAGGTAAAGATCTTTACCTCATTATAACTTTGTCGGCGAGCCAAGCAGTAACACTTCCAACACTATCTTTGATACTAATTATCTCTAAAAAAATACAATAAGAAAACAAATTCACATGTTATCTTCTTAACCAATAAGCATAATGGAAATGAATATAAGATGGATTTCATAAATGCGTCTCTTTAAAAGAATAATAATCCAAGAGGAGTTTATTTTTCCTTCAAGATGACTTTCGCATATATGGTGATTCAAGATGACCACTGCCGTGTTTGGCGCATTATCCAAAAATCTTCCTTATCTATTATATATAATTAAACAAAATTCAGAAGTTACTTAATGAGAAAAGTAATATTCCACTTAACTTTTTTATTTTATTCTTGGTATAATGGCATTTCATATTTTGACCACCTAGCTAGATTCTGGTGTAGACAACCAAAACAAACAGATTTTTTATCATCAAAGAGAAGTAATGTAAAAAAGATTCACACTCACACAGAACACTAGAATATTGCTAGCTATATGGCTCCTTTTTAGAATCCATATGTAACTTCAGCATACATGCACTTTTACATAATTTCATCATAAAAGAAGAGAGTTAGCATTAACATTAAAGTTTGGAAATAAACTCTATTGAATGTATGCAATGCTGGGAATACAATTTAAATAACAAAAGTCTAACAAGGTAAACTATACAAACGATTTACTAATATTTATCAAAACATGAAAGACACATATAATGTTATCTAGTTTCTATGCCATAGATAGCTTAATTAAACATAAGCTATTGTGTTCATACTGCCAATGTAATATCTGGAACTAGCTATATATGTCTGAATTGCTTGATAAAATCTTAGCCCTATTAGTTGTCAACTAACAAAATCTTCTATAGAAATATTGGATTGACAGTACTAGTCCGAACTCATTAATTTTGAGCCTTTATTCATAGCTTGGTAGGTACTAGAGACTTAGAAAGAGGAAACCAATTGTAACATAACTAGAGACTTGATTTGGATAAATACATCTTTTCAGAATAATTTAATTGCAGTTTGCATTTAAGAATCCAAAACGTCTAGTCAAATAGAGCATTGAAACAAAGAATAAAAACCATCAAACATAATCATAACTAGAGACTTGATTTAGATAATGAAAGAGATCAAAGGTTCAACAAAATAAAACAAAGTAGAGTAATAAATTTAAGAGAATCCAACAATTATCTCAGACAAATAGAGTAACATTATATATTACTTTATTACTTTTATTTAAAGCATATTCTGGGTAATCCATAGCTTCATTTTTGGGCTATATTCATCTGCACGTATATATACATACATAATATTGGGCAGGTTATCAATGAAGTAGTCCGGCTTGCAAATATTGTGCCAGGAATCTTTAGAAAAGTTGTGAGTGATGTTCAGATAAAAAGCAAGTCTTCAGAATGAAATTTCTATTATGTGATCATGAGAAATAAAATCATTTCTTCCACCATAAATAAAAAGAAGATGAAAAATTACTCACCAAAATATATATTATTGTCGTGTACTCATTACAAGCAGTAAGAATTTATTTATTAAATATGGTGATTCTGTAATCCATGCTAAAGCTAAACTAAGAATCTGTCATATATATTTGCATACGTTATATACATAACTCTCTTCTCTCTGTAATATTAATTAGATTTAGAAAGGTATAGTAATATCAGTAAAACAAAAAATACAGACTGAAGACACTTTACCTCAAAGCTGAAAACTACTTCTTAAATTAGCAGCAATCACTCTGTATATTAACAAAGTCGTGTCAGCTACATATCCTATATTGTATTCAACTACATATTCAAATTACTCCATATATTCACAAAGGTGTGTCAGCAACATATCCCAATTACATATTCAAAGCTCAAAACCATTTATTTGCTTCATCTTGTTACTTCCTCAACTATTACTTTATCTCCAAGTCAATATGTCCTTGAGATATTTTATCAAATAGTTTTCTTGCACTGTAAATACAACAATTTTCAGAATATAACTTAAACAAAGACCTCCCCAAAAATACACATACTTCCAATCCTATTATTTAATCTAACTTTCTCATGCTCACATTTTATAAATTATACTATTCAAACAACGAAACTAAATTCAATTACATTTAAGGATATCAATCAAAATCCAATAAGGAAAATGAAATTGTTTCCTCGTGCTCCCGAACAAGAATCCGACGATCATTAATAATCAATCTAACACATATGAAACAATGAAATGCAGAGCAGAGCAACTAGGCCTCTTGTGAGCAATATACCAATGCCTAAAAATTCAATCTCTATGGTGAAATTGAACTATAGATAGTTAGGCATTTAGCTACTTGCCATATTATATTAACAAAACTCTGATGCGCTAAATCCAAAACGTAAAATGACATAAACAGAGAATATTGATTAATTTAAACTTTAAAGTCAAAGAACATAATATATACCAAATTCGTCGAGAAGCCTCGTCGATCTTCTGAGAACAAAGTTGTGAAAAGGTTCATCAAATCTCCCAAAATATCAAAATTGTTGGTTGAAGTACTTACCCATGCCAAGGAGAGCATCAGATTGTGAGAGTGATGGCGAAGTGGTGTAGAGCGATGAGGAGAAATGGGAGAGAGACCAGAGACGAGAAATGGGAGAGAGAAACAGAAATCGGGAAATGAAAAATTCTTTTTTTTTCTTTTAGAAATTGTTTTTATAAATGTTATTATAAAATTAATTATTTTATATTGATGTTTTCATTTTCATGGCAGCATATTGTACTATTTATATTTTATAGCTTTTCATAGCACACAAATATTTCTGCAGTATATGAAATATATCGCAGGACGTGTACACATTATCAAAGTATCAATTTATTAAGTACTGAAGTAGAGTTGGCACAATCCTTCAAAACATTATCAGTTGACATCTAGTGCTCGAAAGGGCTATTGCGAACGAAAAGATTTATGAATTGCTTTGTTTATGTATATATTTTGTAGGTGCATTTGTGGGGGTAAACATTGGCACCGATGTTTCTAGTCTTCCATCAGATACAGATATTGTTGCAATTCTAAAAGCACATCAGTTTACACATGTAAGGCTTTACAATGCCGATGCTCAACTGCTGAAAGCTCTCGCAGGCAGTGGAATAGAAGTGATGGTAGGTTTCACGAACGAGGAAGTTCTTGGGATTGGAGAATCAGCATCAACAGCCGCAGCATGGGTTAATAAAAACGTTGCAGCTTACATGCCTTCAACTAATATAACTGCCATTGGCGTTGGCAGCGAAGTTCTTATTGTGATTCCTAATGTTGCTCCAGTTTTGGTTTCTGCTATGAATTACCTTCACAAAGCTCTAGTTGCTTCTAACCTAAATTTTCAGGTCAAAGTCTCGACTCCACATTCCATGGACATCATTCCCAAGGCTTTTCCTCCTTCCACTGCCACCTTTGACCCTACATGGAACTCTACTCTTTACCAAATCCTTCAGTTTTTGAAAAACACAAATTCCTATTACATGTTAAACGCGTATCCGTATTATGGATACACGAAAGGGGATGGCATTTTCCCAATTGATTATGCTATTTTTCGGCCACTTCCCTCGGTCAAGCAGATTGTTGATCCAAACACTCTTTTTCACTATAATAGCATGTTTGATGCGATGGTGGATGCTACCTATTACGCCATGGAGGCTGCCAATTTTTCTGGGATCCCTGTTGTTGTCACTGAAGCTGGTTGGCCATGGCTCGGTGGAGCCAAGGAACCTGATGCTAATCTAGATAATGCTGAGACCTTCAATAACAATTTGATCCGGCGTGTTCTTAACAATTCAGGTCCTCCGAGCCACCCAACGTTGCCCATAAATACATACATTTATGAACTGTGTAATGAAGACAAGAGACCTGGACCTATTTCTGAAAAAAATTGGGGTGTGCTTTTTACAAATGGGACTTCTGTTTATCCTTTGACTTTGGGCGCTTCTGGTCAAGTTACTGGAAACAGTTCTGCTGTTTTCTGTGTGGCGAAATCTGATGCAGATTCTGATAAGTTGCAAGACGGTTTAAACTGGGCATGCAGACAAGGCCGAGCTAACTGCAGCGCCATACAATCTGGTCGGCCGTGTTATTTCCCTAATACTCTTGAAAATCATGCTTCGTATGCATATAACGATTACTATCAAAGAATGCAGAGTGCTGGCGGAACATGCGACTTTGATGGCACAGCTGCAACAACTAGCGTTGATCCAAGTAAGTTTTCGACAAATTTTCTCCCCTTCACTACACAATATTTTGTTAGCACAAGTTAGCAAGGAAAGGAAGATGAACAATTTGAATTGAGATACCCCACTTAGCTATTCCATATGTGAAGCCAGCTTATGTTGAGAGGCTTATAATCTGATAGCAATTATAAACTTGCAGGGTCTGAGAGAAATCTTTTCCAACATTGGAATGTTGAACAATTAAAATTCTAAATATGTACTTTGATGGATTGAAATAGAGATGAATCTAACCTAGAAAGAAGAGAAGAACCGTATTTTGTTCACTTTGTTACTGTCACTACTAATGCCATTGAAACACTATTTTCAGCTTATTGAGAAATTTTACATTTTTATTGAGCTTTATCTCTTAACTATTACTTTGTGGGAAACTTCTTGCAGGTTATGGAAATTGTATATTTTCAGGAAGGTGAGAAACCCAAAACCTTACCACTTCACATAATTGTACCTTAAAAAAATAGTATGAAACCTTTATTTATTGTTCCAAATATCTATGTCTCTAAACATGAATGTTTTTTTGGAACAGTTCTAATTCAAGTATCCATGGCAGATTCGTAACTCCCTCGGCTTTTTCGCCTGAGGTTGCACCGGGATCGTGGAGCTCGTACCTTCAAATATCCAACTTTCAGAGTCTAATGCCGGCAGCATTGCTCGCTTTGGTTTTTCTTTGACTCGAGAGACGCTACAGCCACTCGAATGCTATCTATTGTGCAGCTGAATCATCAGATTTTGAGATTGTAAAAGCAATGGAAGTAATAGGAAATGCATTATTAGCAAGACTTAATTCTTTTTTGTCAATGTTGTTTTGTATTCTTAGTTCTAGTGTAGTCATTTTCTTGAAGTAGCAGTTAGACCATTTTTTCTTTTCTTTTGGTAAACAGATTTGAAAAAACTTGGTTTTTTTTTGTACCTTTGTTAATGATATACATCAATTGAGATTATATATGCGCCTATTCTTTTTCCCGTTAAATCATATTTATGTTTATATTGGCTGAGCTCTCTATTATGTAAAACAAGAGAAAATTGCTGTATAAACACAAGTATTTTGTTAGCCCAGCCCAAATGGAAAGCCATTAGCATTGGACCCAAAGGAGATGCAAGAGAAGGTGAGAAGCTGGATTGAGAAAGCTAGCAGTGAAGGAGAATTGATTCATGTTCCAGAAGAAGAGAGCTGCGTGGGGAAGGAAGAAAAGCAACCAGCTAGTGATGGAGAGAGAGTGGGAGCGCGTGAAGCACGAGTGCGCGTGTGACCCTGATGGCTCAAAGAGTTTGTTAGGTTGGAGCAAAGATGAGAGGAGCGGCTGGGAGTATCCAGTTTGTTATTGTTTTATTTCAATTGTAATTTATGGACTGAGGGTATATAAGGACCTGTAGAACAATCTGTTTTGGTTGTTGAATGTAATTGCTAGAAATTGCTGGGAGATTGGTCTTGTCTCGAAGAAGGCGTATTGTTATCACTGGTGCTTTCCATTGAGTCTTCATCTCCAGAATGAAGAACGAAGAACTCGCCGCCATGATTCACGCTTTGGAGCTCAGTTTCCAAAAGCATTCGGAGGAACAATTTGCCCGATTTAATGCTAAGTTGGATGAACAAGTCACACGACTGGATGACCGAGTAAACCAGCTACAAACACCATTGGGGACATCGCATGGAGGTAAAGCAAGTATAGTGCATGATCTGCATTCTCCAACTGGGCAGAATTCTGAAGGAGTCTCGGAGAACAGGGAAATGAACCACATCTTGAAGAGTATGAGAGTGAAAGTTCCTCGGTTCGAAGGGAACAATGTGGAAGATTGGGTGTACAAGATCAACAAGTTTTTTGACTTACACGGGGTTCCGCCAGGCACTCGGTTATCGTTGATTGCATTTCATCTTGAAGGACCTCCCTCTACCTGGTTTCAATGGATGGAAAAAGGGGGTGGGTTTGCGGACTGGGATTCGTTTCTGCGAGCCTTACGGTTACGTTTCGGAGTGTCCATTTATGAAGATCCGCTGGGGAGGATCGCGAAGTTAACTCAGACTGGGCGTGTTTCGGAATTCAGGGCCGAATTTGAAGATTTAATGACTCGGATTTCAGGTGTATCGGAGCAATTCTTCTTGAATTTTTTTGTATGGGGATTGAAGAATGAGATCAGAAGGGAGCTGTTGCTGGCCAAACCAGTAGACTTAGCCGATGCTATGGCCAAAGCTCAACTGTTCGAGGATAGGCACGGTGATTTACTGGGGAGGGTGAGAAGTGAGGGGACTCGCGCGGGGTGGTCTCCGCAGTTCACAAATTCGTCAAGCCCCGTCCATGGCACGGTTGGATCGATTGTTAGTGCACCCAACACCAATGTAACAGTAGCTGCCAAATTTCACAAACCCAGCCCCTTGGCTTTGCCAGTGAAACGTTTGTCTCCCACTGAGATCAAGGAAAAAAGAGATAAGGGACTGTGTTTCACCTGTGATGAGAAATACAGTTTTGGACATAAATGTAAAAATCGTGTTCTAATCCTTTGTACCCAGGGAGATGAGGAAGAAGAAGAAGCGACGGCACAAACTGAACAAGGAGACACTTATGATGTAGAGGAGGGGCTGACTGAGGAAGTGAGTTTGAATTCATTATCGAATTCCACCAATCCGAGGATATTCCGCATTATTGCCCAACATGGAACCGAGCCTCTGGAGGTTTTGATCGACATGGGCAGCAACAATAATTTTATTCAAGAGGCATTAGCAGCTCGTTTGGGATTGGCTTGTGAGGATACCAAAAGGTTCAAAGTGTATATGGGAAATGGCAACTCTCTTTGGTGTTCCCAACTGTGTAAAGAAGTGGAGTTAATCTTACAAGGGCATAAGTTTTCAGTCGACTTATATGTCTTGCCGATATGGGGTCTGGATGTAGTTTTGGGGATGCAATGGCTTCAAACTTTGGGACCTTGCATACATGATCATCGAGCATTAACAATGGAATTTAAATGGCAGGGTAATGTGGTCAAACTAGCGGGCTCGTCAACTACAGAGAATCATCAATTATCTTCGGCACAATTACGAACTATGTGTAGAGAGGGGGACATAAAGGATGTTTTTATGTTGGCCACAGTTTCACAGACAGAGGCAGCAGCTTATGCAGAGGTTGCGGACTTAGAAAAACAGTTACCATTGGAAGGACAAGGCGTTCTTTTTGAGTTTCAAGATGTCTTCGCCGAGCCTACACAATTACCACCACACCGGCTGACCGATCACCGCATTTTCCTACAACCGGGGTCGAAACCAGTCAACGTAAGACCATATCGTTATCCTTACTTTCAAAAGGATATTATTGAGCAATTGGTGCGGGAGATGGAGCATTATGGGTTCGTTCAACCAAGTAATAATCCCTATTCATCACCGGTCTTATTAGTGAAGAAAAAGGATGGGTCGTGGCGTTTTTGTATTGATTATCGAGCATTGAACGACATTACCATTAAAGACCGATTTTCGATACCGACCATAGATGAGTTATTGGATGAGTTGGGAGGGGCGACAGTATTTTCTAAGCTGGATCTTTGGGCCGGGTATCACCAAATTCGAATGGATTCGCACGACATTCACAAGACAGCATTTCGCACTCACGAAGGCCACTACAAATTTCGAGTAATGCCATTTGGTCTCACTAATGCCCCTTCGACATTTCAGGCCACTATGAACCAGGTATTCAAGCCATTACTCCTCAACTGTGTTATTGTTTTCTTTGACGATATTTTAGTTTACAGCAAGACCGGAGAGGACCATCGCTGCCATTTGTGTCTTGTGTTACAAAGGCTGCGGGATCACCAATTTTATGCTAAAGGCAGCAAGTGCAAATTTTTTCAGCCAGCAATTGATTATTTGGGGCATTTAGTCTCGGCACAAGGGGTGCAGGCCGACCCTTCCAAGATCGCCGCAATGGTCGAATGGCCTCAGCCTCGTACTATTAAACAGTTACGGGGATTTCTGGGATTGACGGGATACTATCGGCGATTCGTGGCCCACTACGCTACCATAGCAGCTCCTCTTACAGAACTATTGAAGAAAGACAACTTTGTGTGGACAGAACAAGCCAACGTAGCCTTCCATCAGCTCAAAACAGCCATGACAACGATCCCAGTTCTTATTCTACCAGATTTTTCTAAGCTTTTTGTAATTGAGTATGATGCATCTAATGTGGGTATTGGGGCAATCCTCATGCAGGAAGGCCATCCTATTGCTTTTTTCAGCAAAAAACTCGGACCCAAATTTGTTGGTACGTCGGCATATTTAAGAGAGTTAAGGGCTATTGTGGAGGCCGTAACCAAATGGCGACAGTATTTGTTGGGACGTCACTTTGTTATTCACACGGACCATAGGAGCTTAAAAGAATTACTCACCCAAGTAATACAAACACCGAAACAGCAGCATTTTCTAAGAAAGCTTATTGGGTTCAGTTTTTCAATAGATTATAAGGCGGGAAAAACTAATTCAGCGACAGATGCACTATCTCGGCGACATGAGGGAGTGTTCTCCTTCTTTACCGCTGCTATTTCTTCTGCATGTTTTGATTTTCTGGACGAATTGCGACGTGAAAATACAACCTGCCCAGAACTTAGGCACCTCCACACCCAGTTAGCCGAAGGAACATTGAAAGAATCAGACTATTCGGTGAAGGATGGGTTACTTTATTACAGGCAGCGTATTAGAGTGAGCACCAATTCACATTTTAAGCAGCAACTTATTAAAGAGTTCCACGAGACCCCTAAGGGTGGACATGCGGGGATGGAACGCACGTTCCTACGGTTGAGCGCCAATTTCTTTTGGCCAGGTATGAAATCCGAAGTTCGAAATTTTGTGCAATCCTGTGTCATTTGTCAAACAGTCAAGTACTCACCCGCTGCCCCTTACGGTTTGCTACAACCATTGGAGCTTCCGGAACGCGTGTGGGGAGGATCTAGCCATGGATTTCATCGTGGGATTACCGAATTCGTTTGGGGTCACAAACATCTTGGTAGTAGTAGATCGCTTCACCAAATATGCTCATTTTGGGGCATTACCGAATCATTATTCAGCCACCAAGGTCGCCGATCTTTTCTCTCATATGGTGATCCGTTTGCATGGTATGCCAAGGTCTATTGTTTCGGATAGAGACCCAGTTTTTACTAGTGATTTTTGGAAAAAATTATTCGAACTAATGGGTACTAAGCTGAAGATGAGTTCCTCGTACCACCCACAAACAGATGGTCAAACGGAAGTTACTAACCGTTATTTGGAACAATATCTCAGGGCCTTTACAGCGGACAATCCCAAACAATGGAGTAAGTTTCTCTCGTGGGCAGAATATCACTATAATACCAGCCAGCACTCCGCTATTGGTATGACTCCTTTTCAGGCAGTTTATGGCAGAGCTCCTCCAACTATTCCGGCATACATGCGAGGTACCACCACCATTCAGGCTGTTGAAAACGATTTGCTCACTCGGGACACCATTTTGCAGCAATTGAAGGAAAATCTGCTCCAAGCTCAACACCGTATGAGACAACAAGCAAATAAAAAACACAGAGACATCGAATTCAAAGT
This sequence comes from Humulus lupulus, assembly GCF_963169125.1. Lineage (NCBI taxonomy): Eukaryota > Viridiplantae > Streptophyta > Magnoliopsida > Rosales > Cannabaceae > Humulus > Humulus lupulus. The sequence continues at coordinate 8,844,332 of NC_084798.1, forward strand.
TGGCGAGTTGGTATTAGTTAAGTTACAGCCCTATAGACAAGCGACTGTGGCTAAACGACTCAATTATAAGCTGTGCAGAAGGTATTTTGGCCCTTTTCCAGTCATAGCTCGAGTGAGGGCCGTGGCATACACCTTGGAATTACCAGCTGGAAGTCGCATTCACCCGACCTTTCATGTGTCTTTACTCAAACCGTTCTATGGCAGCTCCCCTTTACCTTGTTTTCCACTGCCCGGGCACTCCGTTAATAACAAACCAGTCATGATTCCCCAAGCCATATTAGCTACGCGATACAGTCAAGGCAAGCCACGAGTATTAGTTCAATGGTCCCTGACCACTCCGGAGGATGCAACGTGGGAAGATTTTCCACAATTCTGTCAGCTTTACGATCTCACCAACCTTGCGGACAAGGTTGTTTTTGAGCAGGGGAGTAGTGTTAGCCCATCCCAAATGGAAAGCCCATTAGCATTGGACCCAAAGGAGATGCAAGAGAAGGTGAGAAGCTGGATTGAGAAAGCTAGCAGTGAAGGAGAATTGACTCATGTTCCAGAAGAAGAGAGCTGCGTGGGGAAGGAAGAAAAGCAACCAGCTAGTGATGGAGAGAGAGTCCGAGCGCGTGAAGCACGAGTGCGTGTGCGACCCCGATGGCTCAAAGAGTTTGTTAGGCTGGAGCAAAGATGAGAGGAGCGGCTGGGAGTATCCAGTTTGTTATTGTTTTATTTCAATTGTAATTTATGGACTGAGGGTATATAAGGACCCGTAGAACAATCTGTTTTGGTTGTTGAATGTAATTGCTAGAAACTGCTGGGAGATTGGCCTTGTCTCGAAGAAGGCGTATTGCTATCATATTTATTATTTTTACTAATAAAATGAAGGCCTATTGAACAAGTAAGAGAAAATCATAAAATTTAAAAGAAGAGGGGAAAAAAAAGAGAAGAAATATAAATTCTTACTGATTTTAGTATCAACATCTAGAGCTTATTATGTTTTTAATTTTGTCACAGGTCTAAAATCTAACAACTTTTTAAGTCTTGACTTATTTAAGATATTTTTTATGGTGTAACTTATTTAAGCAGTTAAGCTTGTTGTGTTTTAATTTTTTACATTTTAATATTATCCTAAACCAGTCTACACTTTATAATTTTATTGGGTTTGTAATCTATTTTTTTTTTTTTAAATTACCAACACCACAAACGGCTAAACCCACACCAGACACCATGAACCCCCCTATATGAAAGTTTATAGAGATTTTTACAAAAATGCCTATTTTGTATATTTATGTTTTTATAATTTGTTATGGTTCTTGAATGCTATTTTTTTTACATTTTTTATTACAAAATTATGATTTTTATCTACAAAAATACAGTATCTCAAAAATATATCTCATATATACCCAATATTTACTAAACATCAACTACACATATGATAGCGATTTTCTAAGCGCAAGTATACGCAGTTGTCTCAAATAATATAGATTGGAAATTCAAATCCTTCCCATAGAGACTGTAATCAATTACCAATAATTAATTCTTAATTTCTATTTGACTGTTGAAGCTAGAGTGATTATTAAACTAAATTTTAGAATTCAGATTAAACATAAACAATAATAAAGAGTAATTCAATAATTAAAAACCTAGGGTATTAATTTCATCAACTTTTCCACTTGTCAATTTTACTATTCAGAACAATCAAATTTTCAATTTCTATCATAATAGCAAGTTAACAAAAGCAATCTTAATTATTTTTCAAGGTAAGAAGATCTTAACCTATATGCAAACTTTCTACATATTTGTGATAAGTTTTAATATACAGCAGACAATAAATGTAAGAACCCTAAATGCTACACAAATCATATAGAAATTATCGTCCTATATGCAATCTATGTCTATATAGCTATGGAATATTCAATTCTCCCATTTTGGATCTCGAATCAAAATCATTAGACATATAAATATTGATCAGTTATTCACAAGCATTAAGAAACCATACAAATATAGGATAAAAGAAGAAGAAATTAATTGACTTTCATAGAAAATTAACAAGCATCCAAGTGATTACATTAAACCCTGGAACTAAGTGTTTAGTTCATATCAAACATGACCAACACAAAAGAATAATTGTTCGTACTCATAAAATTTAAAAGCTTGAAGAAAATCAAATATGAAACTGCAGAATAACAATGTTTAAGAGTCAAAATTGCTCTCAAATTCGTAATTAAAAATCTAACATATTTTTTTTTAAAACCTAAAGTCTGAACTTATAAAAACACTAACTCCTCTTCGTTGGCAAGGCAGGCCGTGACTTGGCCTTTCTTAAGTTGCGACCCGTGTCTGTTCTAAGGCATTAAACTTTCGTTTGGGCCTTTAGGCGCCACGACCCTCTTCACCCAGGTTGCGACCCGTGTCTTCTACGACCTCTTGGAATAGCCTCGGCTTCCTCTAGCACCACGACCCTCTTGACCAAGTCGCTACCCTTAAACTCTCAGCAGATTAGGCAGCCTCTAACTTTGTTGAGCCGCGACTTATTCGACCAAGTCGCGACCCTAATTCCTCTTATCCCAAATTTTCACTTTCTAGCCCTTTTCTTCACCTCAAATCTTCTCGAATTATCTCGGATGATAAGAACTCATGCCAAATGAATCCAAACATCATTAATAATCAATCTAACACATATGAAACAATGAAATGCAGAGCAGAGCAACTAGGCCTCTTGTGAGCAATATATCAATGACTAAAAATTCAATCTCTATGGTGAAATTGAACTATAGATAGTTAGGCATTTAGCTACTTTCCATATTATATTAACAAAACTCTGATGCGCTAAATCCAAAACGTAAAATGACATAAACAGAGAATAGTGATTAATTTAAACTTTAAAGTCAAAGAACATAATATATACCAAATTCGTCGAGAAGCCTCGTCGATCTTCTGAGAACAAATTTGTGCCAAGGAGAGCATCAGATTGTGAGAGTGATGGCGAAGTGGTGTAGAGCGATGAGGAGAAATGGGAGAGAGAGCAGAGACGAGAAATGGGAGAGAGAAACAGAAATCGGGAAATGAAATTAGAAATTGTTTTTATAAATGTTATTACAAAATTACTTTATTTAATATAAGTCAGTTACGGTTATTATTTTATGTAATTAAATAGGAAAATTGTTGTCGTGAGAAGCACTACAACTTTGATCATATTGATAATTAAGAGTTGCCTTTCTGTCTAGCTAATACATCCCATATCTCTACTATATCTTACTTATTATATAAAAGGCTATCTAACGGTGTTTGGTATTTAACGAATTTTGGTATGGTTTAACAGAATTTGGTACGAATTTAACAGAATATGCTAAAAAAAAAAGTTAAATTTAGATAAGTCATCCAAACTAAACAATTGCTTCTATTCCCAAAAAATACAATAATTGGTTCTTTACACAATCAAATAATTAATGTTAAAAAAATTAAACAATACAACACTTCAGAAGTACACATCCTTTCAAGAGTACACAACCTTTTGAGTAACACATTACAAATCCATAAATATTATCTTATATAAATATTATATATATATATATATGTATGTATCTGTACACATAGATGCATATAATAGGAATCTGACTTTTAGAACAAGTACCTTATCTGTCAAATGTTGTTTAGGAAGTTTATAACTTTTCTGGGATAACAAGAAAAGGATCACCACGAACAGAAGACCTTCCAAAAAATAATGACCTAAAAACAAACAAACAATAAATATAATAAGATCAAATACCGGGAAGAAAAAACATAGGAAAAATTTTACAGAATCTAAATTTGAGAAGGTGGAGTACCGTCAATATGAACTCCAAAAACAACAGCTCCAGCAGAAGGAGCATCCAGAGCCTGTGTCACTCATTCTAAAGTACTTTTCACCATTTTCAATCCAAAAGATTCCATTTTTTATATCTCAATTTGGTTTGCAGAGAAATACTGATACAGAGAAGAATATAACCAAAAGATAAAAAAAAAAAAAGACCCAAACGTATTCAAACACACAAAAAATGCCTCAAATTATAAGTCATCATTAATCCTTCAGAATTGGGGATGACGATTGAGATCTGAAATTTTATTTTATTAGGATCTGAAATATGATTTAGATAGAATGTGGGCTTGGGCTTGTAATTTTTGTTTGACAAATTACATCTTTTATGGGTTTTTTTAACAAGTTTACAAAATTATGGCTTTTTTCAAAATAACTTATTTTATGACTTTTTTTTAATTTTTAATTTTATGAATTTAGTTCTCCATATTTTTGTGTAAAAATTATTATTTAAATTAGAATAATATTTTAATAATTTAAGTATTTTTTATTTGATTATGATAATTTTATAATGATGAAGATTTTATAATGCTATAGCACGTGCCTTGTACGTGCACATAACAAGGCACCAAATGGAGGCATCATGTTCTATATTTCGCTTCACCGAAATATAACGTGCATTGCACGTATTTTATACCTAGTATATATATATGCACGGATGACAAATGGTCATCTTTTTTTTGTTTTATTTTTATTTTGTTTTTTTTTCAATTTTTTTTTATATTTCTTTAATCCTAAAAATCATCACACGTCTACACACTATGTGTTATATTATTTTGTCTTTTTACTAATAAATAAAAATTTGACACTTATCTTTTATTATTAATGTTATTTACTTATTATATTTTTTGTTACCTTATTTTTGTTTTGTCAACTTTTTTTTTTCCTTCTGGAGAACCATCATCCACCATGTACTTTTTTTATACTATCACTGTATACTTTTGTTTTTTCTTAAATTAATTACTCAGTAAAATTTACTCGAATATTTCTATTTTTTCATTATTATTTTTATTCCCTTTCTTCTCTTATTTGATATTGAGGTTTATTTTTTAATAGTATTTTTTAGATCAAATTAAGTAATTAAAATGTGTTATCTTGTCATTATTTAAATAAATATTAATATTATAATATGATATATATTAGTTAATTATTTAATATCATATTAAATATTTTTCAAAATATCATATTATTTTTTTTATAATATTTTCTTTTTAAATTTAATAAATAAAATCTGTACTCTTTATGTCATATTTAAAAAAAAACATATTAACATTATGAAATGATATATGTTATTTAATTATTTACTATCATATTTTATATTTTAAAAAATATCATATTACAATATCTAGCAAAATTCTCAAAAGATATCCACCAAACATAATTTTGTTTAAGATTATTGTAAATAAAATCATACTATTTGTACAAAAAAAATATACTAGTTTCATATTAATTATAAACAAATATATTACAACTTTATAGAATTATTTTCTAAATAATAAAGAAGAAATAGTATTTTATGATTATTTTTTTTTAAGACAAATGTGATTATTCATTTTATTTATATGTTATTGTTTTTTTTTTCTTTTAATTTAATTATTTTTACATTATTAAAACTATGTATGCGTATTAACTTTTGCTGGATATGTCTGTTATTGTATGTGTATTATTAACTTTGTAAAATTATCAAATAAAACATATTTTCTAAAAAAACATTAAAAATATATATTTTCACTAATTAAGATTTTAGCTAAAGAGTTATTGTATGTTTATACGCTGTTATGTGACATATATCTAAATTACTTTGAAATATATGCTTTACATACTAGATCGGTGTGATAAGTGTGTTAGTTTTCTTTTTATATTTTACTTGGTGTTTCCTTTCCAATATATTATTATGAAGTTTTTCCAATGTATATAGTTAGTTTTTTTTTTTAAAAAAAACTACCTAATGTTATAAGTGTGTTAGTTTTCTTTTCTATTGAATATCCTCATTTAATTTTTCCTTTACACATTATTGGAGTTTTTAAGAATAATTATATCTATAATTTATTAATTTGCAAGGTAGTCATTATTTTTTTTTAATGGGCGAATGCCGTCGTTATTTCTTCCAAATTGATAAACTGTTTGTGATGTTGTAAATAATTGAATTAAATATTTAGAAAAATATTAGTTTACAACTAAGTTATCTTCTCACAAAATATCAATTTATTAAACAAAGAAAAATTGTCATAGAATTAGAGGAGTGGCAAAATACATAATTGTTGACGCCGTTTTTCGTCAACAGTGAAAGAAGAGCACGAAAACAATAATCAGTAAATACATAATTGTTGACGCCGTTTTTCGTCAACAGTGAAAGAAGAGCACGAAAACAATAATCAGTAATGGCCAATAAAAATATGATAACACAAACGAGATTTTTTACGTGGTTCAGCAGTTAAATCTACCTAGTCTACGAGTCTTTGTTATTAAACTTAAGATGATCTCTGAAAATTCTTCAAGGATGAATTCTCCAGAGTTTTCTCTCAAGATCACAAAAATTCGGTCATTTACAATGGTGCTTGACCTCTCTATTTATAGAGAAGATTTCAGAATACTATCCCACATATTACGGGAAGTTATTCTGTATATGCAAATAAATTAAATGGCATTAAAAGCCTGCAATCCGATATACAAAGAAACGTCCCCTGAAGATCAGGGGGCGTATAACTGAACAATTAATATCCCCTAATTATAGGGGATTTATAGCAATCAATGTAGACCGTGTCTCTTATTGATCATTCGTAAAGATATTCAAAATCATTATCTTATATCGCCAAGGCCCCATTCACCCAGGCCTCTTATCGGCTTTCGAGCTATATCATCTTCCCGAGATCACATGACTTCGAGCTCATACTTGTGTCAGGCTCGGAGCCCTTGATCCGAGGCCCTCCTGAAAGCAGACGTACTTCGGTGCCAGCCTTTCGAGCTTGTGAGGATCTCGAGGTTACTATCTTCGAAGTCGCTTCTGCTTCGCAGGCCTGATGCCTAGGCTTCGGACGTGTTCCAGATATTACAAGTCCATTTATGAATCCAGCTTTCGAGGTCACAATTTTCATGGCTCGAAATCTGGGTGTAACAATAATAATAATAATAACACAGTCAATTCAATTTCCAAGCCAAGAGAAAAAAAATATTAATTATGAACTATTTGTTTATATTATCATTTACTTTCTTCACCTACAAGAATTCAAACCATAAATATATTTCTTTACTTATTCATTTTTAAATCACTTTGAGTTTTTTGGTAAGAAGCAAAACGTTAGAGAAAAAGTAACAATATTAACGGGTTGCTCGTGCCTTAGGCACGAGCCATACACTAGTATATATATAGAACAAAAAAGAAGAATGAGCAGTAGTTTATTCACGCATATATATATGTATATACTAGGCATGAGCAACCCGTTAACATTGTTATTCTTTCTCTAGCATTTTGCTTTTGGTCAGAAGACTAAAAATGATTTAAAAATAAATAAGTAAATAAATATATTTTTGTTTTGAATTCTTGTAAGTGAAGAAAGTAAATAATAATATAAACAAATAGTTCATAATTAATAATTTTTTTCTCTCAATAAAATAGTTTTTCCACAATTTTAGTGGAATAACTATTATATTAAAAAAAAAAAAACTATCCAATACAAGATTGAAAAAAACTTAATTACTAATTTTTGAACAATTTTTATTTATTTCATTCCTAATTTTTTCCTAATAATCGCTCTTATTCCTCTATAGTTTTATTTCCTTCAACTAAAGATCACATATGGGTTACATTTATTTCAAAGTCAAACCAAATATGTATACATTGAAGAGTGCAAGTTACAAACGTGTAGCCATAAGTTACTATAGTCGCAACTCTTCCATATATAAGTTACAAAGTGCTTTGTAACTTCTTATATTTGATTTATTCAATAAAATACTTAGCATGAGCTGTATTTGTCATTATGTCACATATATATAGGCGGTGGAATAGTGAACATAAAAGGAAAAAACAAAATAATAAATAAAAAAATAACACTTTTATATATAACCAATTTTGTATATAATATATAATAGACAAAACAAAAAGGCGAAACGTGTAATAGTGAAAAAAAAAGAGACAAAAGCAATATAATAAATAAAAGAATGACAATTTTAGATACTTGACAAAAAAAAAGATAAGCAGCAACTAAGAATGGGTCTCACTAACAAAAAAAAAAAAGATGACTAAAAATATTATCCATGCATATATATATTTATATATATATAGTATAGATATAGGAAACGAAAACAAATTACTTAAAATAAAGAAGAGGATCCACACGGTTATAGAGTGTCATTAATGCAATAATACACTGTTAGAGGACCTGCACTTTTCTTTAATTTTGCCCTCTTCAAAAGTTAACAATTTTATTTTAATAAATAACTTATCTTTTTGTGAAGGTTCATTAAAATAAATTTACTAAATTTTTCTAAAAACTACTGATTAAAGCCTGTAGATTTTAATGTACACTAGTAGTAATGTTAATATTTTAAAAGTTTAAAACAACCATTTCAGCTTTTGTTTTAATAGAAAATTATTAAATCTTATACTGATATGTATATTTCCCAAATAATGCCGAAAGTATGAGCAAACACCAAGTGGATGGTCCAAATTATATTTTCCTTGAAAATAAAAATAAGTAATATAGACAATTAAAAAATAAGGAACTCCATAGATTTTATAAAATAATACAATACTTTTTAACATTTTGCTGCTGTACATCTTTTATATTTGTAGAATACTATTTATTAGATATTTTTAAATATATTTTTATTTCAGTAATTTTATATTAAGAAACCACATTAATATAGAGTTTAATATACATTAATATTTTTTTTTTCAAATTATAATTTTTGAAACATATATTAATTTCATGCATTAAGAATAAAAAATAAAAAAAAGGAAATAGAAAGTCATAACTTAAGTATTACATATTTGTGATTATATCCTAAACTAGATTATTGTACCAAGGTCATTTAATTACATCTACTAATTATAATATTATACATAGTTATAGAGAAATTCTTAAGTAGAGACATCACTTTTGCCCTTATAGGCACATGGATAAACTATAACTCAATTTTTTTTATATGCTGTAGTTATAGTAGACATCCTACTAGTTTTCATGAAATTTTAAATAATTTACGATACTGCAAATAAGATTCAAACAATTGGTAGCACTAGCATGCTCGTTTTTTATATACCATGCAACTTACTCAGTAGAACATTGTTTTCAACACCGTAAATTATTTGAAATTTTACAAAAACTTAAGGGATACCTGTTATAACTACAATGTACATTGTCATATAAAAAAATTAGGTTATAATTTCAACACGTATCGAAAACATATGTTTTTACTATCGGTAGGGGCAAAAATAATGCACTTTAATCATATATATAGTTTATCAAACACTTCAATATAACTATTACAACTCGTGACACTTTAAAATCTATAATTCACCAAATACTCAACAATTTTTCTTCACAACACAGTTTCAATTGTTTTCTCCCACAACACAACTACGTTTGTTTGTCCCCCACAGCACAATTGTACCAAACGGGCCCTTAATTTCTAGCATAATTATTCCTACCCACGATAGAGAGGGAGAAGGTCATGATTTTCCCATAAGGTCCCACGCCATCGTTGGCTTGGTGCATTTAGTAGATAGCGTGCACCAAGCCAACGATGGCATTACCCACACTTGCGTGTTTGCACTCATGATGAATGAATTCCCCCCTAACAATTACCATCCACACACACAATTACCATCCACATAACAATTTTTTTTTTTAACAATACTGACTTTTGTAGTTCCAAGCTAAATCTTAAAATATAATTGTTGTCGTTTTTGTTGGGCAAACATAATCATTTTCCTGACTAATCACTAAACGTCTGTCCCGTTATTGAGCTAAACAAAACGAAAAACTACATATGTCATCTATCTTCTAAAGTAAATATAAAGATTTAATCATATGTAAATTGCGTATCGGGGTGGATAAAATAGGTTGCTCCTGTTGCTGCGACTCGCCCCCAAACTCACCCTATCTAAAATATGGTTGCTGCTGCGGATGCTGCATCGATCCTCCTGGAAAGTCAGTAAAGTTAAAATAGAGGGGAGGAGATTGGGAAAAGCATACAAACATGTACTGACTTTGATACTGCGGAGGTTGTTGCGGTGACATATATGGCGGATACTGTGGAGGAGGTTGTTGCGATGACATATATGGCGGATACTGCGGCGGAGGTTGGTACTGTTGATGTGGCGGTGTATGAAGGTCAGGATGGGCGGTGTTACCCCGAGAAGACGTACCACCTTCAGATTGTGATGGCAAATACATCTGTAGAAAGCTGTCAAACCGTGGGTCATACAGATTACTGGATTGTTGAGGTGTCACCATCTGAATCGTCTCACGCATTGCCTTCAACATCAGAGCCATAGTAATCATATCTTCTTGGGGCGTAGGAGCAGTATGTGCTTGGGACTAACTTTTATTTGTAGAGCTGGAGGTTGACGTTCTCCCTTTCCCTTTAACCCAATAACCCACTCCTCTTTGGTAGTCAGATCTCTCCCTGAGTACTTTACTTAGTATCTCGTATTGATCGACCGGGGACGAATCAACGCCAGATTCAGCACCAGACCCCTTACTCTGATGTTGAGACTGCCTTTCAAGTTGTGACCTCTCAAGCTCCGCTGCTACTTTTTCCTGTATAAAGAAAACATTAGAAATACAACACTAAGATAACTTTATGAATATGAGAACACAATAATATTGACTTAGATAATCTTGTTGGGCTGCCTCGTTGACAAAAGTTTTTGTCGATTTTTTCATATGCACATCCGTCCAAGTATCAACAACAGGCGCATCTGGGTGATCCTATACAAATCTAAAAAAAGTGTTTTAGAACGTGTTATTTTGTAAAATTAAATCAACTTCTTCACTTACATATTCGTGACACTTTTCTACTAACGTTTTTGTGCCTTGCGTTGTTACATACTTCATTTGTTTTCTATTTGCATGGTTTTTGGAGGAGCAAGCCAAAAACTTTCGCTAAAATACAACTCACAAATATCCTTCCATCTCTCCTTAGTGCAATGATCATGTGGCCTTGGAGAGTACATTCTCCCAATCTTTTGTTCTCGCGTAATGCTTTTTGAAGTGCTTATGTCTGATGGTCTTTCTCTCGCAACATCTTTCGCCCATCTCCTTATAGAGAGTTGCCAGAACTGACTCAGGTTGTGTATGACCGTCTATATTATAATAATGCTACATTAAGAATTAAAACACTTTAGATGAGTTTGTAAACAATGCCAATAAATAATATACAACATAAGATTTGTAATTTTTTACCTTCATTCGATCAACTACTTGATCCTAAAACTGTCAGGTAAATCAACAAAATCCAAATAATGTCCCGGACACAACATTGTAACTTGAGTGCCCATTAGTAATCGAACATTTTCATCTTGACAAAGCTCAACTAGCAATTCATCCTCTGCATCTGCCACTTCCTCATGTTCTAACATGTCACCTTCATCATCATCCTCTCCATTAGTGCCAACATATGCAGCAGGTTGATCAGATTGCATAATCAACTCTATGAGGTCCACAATCAAAACAAAATTTGATGAGCTTGTGTCATGTACAACATCAATAACATCATTAACCTCATTATAATTGTCCTTAATGTCCCAAATGTGTCGATGATTCACATCTTCCACAACTTTCCAATCATGACCTCTAAGTAGATCACCGAGATAGAAAACTTGCTTAGCTTCGCTAGCAAGTATATACGGCTCATATTTGTACCATTCACCATTGACTTTTATGCTGGTGATATTATTTTCAATGATTGTTTTCTTCCTTCTTGGATTTGTATTAAACCATTTGCACTGAAACAATGCCACTGAATATGCACCAGTGAAAAATAGTGTTACTACATCTTCAAGCATGCCGTAATAATTAAAACCTTCTATTCCGACAACAGACACTCCATTATTCTATGTGGTGCGCTTTTTTATCTCGGTCGTATGCAATAAATCGAACACCATTGACTATACAACCTTTGTAGTAGGTTGCAAATGATCGGACTCAGATGTTAAAGCTAGTAATTCATCACCATTTTCCAAAGACCCAAGCTTGTGCAAGTCATATATCTAAATATATAAAACTGTATTAGATTCATAAAAAATATCATTGATAAAAAGAAAGTTCAAGGTACTCTCATTTTACCTTCTTATGAAACCACGAACGAATTTTTTTCCTATGCAAACGGTCATGATCACCATTCGAGTAATTTTGTATAATCTCTTGTAGGTGTTCGCTATTAATTAGAATATTGTTACGATACTTGATAAAAAAAACTTAAAATAAACACATCTTCAAATTTAAAAGGGAATAAACTTACTCTAAATAAGCCTCAATTTCAGGAGAATTCTCAAGTATGAACCACTTAGCTATTTCACAAGTGTTATGATTGAGAGGCTTCAACAAAGTTCCCTTTGTCAGTGGACGACATTGAGATTGGAAGACTGCAAGATTTCGTGGGATATAAGTTGCATCTTCATTTCGATCAAGATGATTAAATCTTGTTTCAATGTCTTGGAAATACATTGAACAAAAGGTCAAAGCCTCATCTGCAACATAGCCTTCGGCGATCGACCCTTCTGGGCGAGCTTTATTTCCCAAGTAACTCTTCAATTTTTTCATGTACCTTTCAAAAGGGTACATCCACCTCATAAATATCGGGCCACCCAATATAGCTTCTTCTAAAAAATGTAAGACCAAATTAATCATTATGGCAATAAAAAGCTTGAGGAAAAATCAACACCATCTTGCACAATATCTGAATAAGGTCATTTTGTGCTTCCCCCATATCTTTAACATTTAAAGTCCTATAACATATTTGCCTGAAGAAATTGCACAATTCTGTAATGGTGGTCGATATAGATATTGGGAGAAACCTGCAAACACCCACGAAAAGTAATCGTTGCATTATCACATGACAATCATGTGACTTTAATCCAATAATATTTGTATTACTCTTGGACACTTTCTTCTTCAAATTTGAACAAAATCCATTTGGAAATCTAACTCTTTTTATAAACTGACAAAACTGTTGCCTTTGCACATGAGTTAACACATAAGGAGTGTGTGGCTTCATTAACTTCCTGTTCTCATCTTCATAAATCCACAATGATTCCCTCGCATCCATCTTTTTCAAATCATGTCTTGCATTAGTGGTGTCCTTAATTTATCATTGTCTAAGATGGTGCCAAGGAGACTATCACACACATTCTTCTCAACATGCATGATATCTATATTCACTACAAGAATTTTAGCACAATATAACACCTAAAAATCACAATTTAAAAAAACGCTATGGTTAAATATGAAAAATTAGGCGCGCTCTTGGTACAGTAAATTTTAAAGCCCGCCACTAGCTTTTCCATCTCCCCCTCTAATATTCTATTAGCCCTAACGTATCTCTCTCTCTCTTGTATCTTCTTCTTCACAGATCAACCCTAACCGCGTTCCCGTCTCTGTCTCTTTTTCTCTCCCTCTAAAAATAGCCACACACACTCCAATCTCTTGCCTTCTCTAAATCTCTCGTTCATCTCCCCCTCTAAAAATAGTGACTCTCTCTGGTTTGGAACCATCATTCACCTCTCTCTCTCTCTCATTCTCTTTCAGATGTGGGTGCTAAGGATCAATGATGAAGGGTCCCAGGAAAGGGCTTTGGGACGATGATGAAAAGACACAATAAGGGGCGAAGCAGATGCTCCCCAAAGTGCTTTGACCCTTTCTTCTCCCTAGCGCAAACAAGAGGCCTTTCCTCCATGGGCGATGGGCAACCGAGTCTGTCCATTATGTGAAGTAAGGTAACTTTAACCCATTTTTTAAATTTATGATATATGAAGTATGATTTATATGTAAACTAAGGTAACTGAGCCTGTCAATTTTGATTTTTTTTTTTTGGTGTTGATTTATGGATTTGAAAGTTTAAAATCCTAAACCTCAAACATTTAATGGTTCGAATTTTCTCAAATTTTTACAGTTTTTTCTTGCCATTATATATGTAACACTCGATCATGCTCTTTGATGTTTTTTTTTTTGCAGTTTATTTTAATATTGATTGTGTTCATGTTGCCATTTACAGACCAAGAGCAAGCCGTTGAAGCAAACCATGACCACACCCCTGCTGAAGACTCCCTCACGCAGCTGAAGCACACCACGACCACACCCGTGTTGAAGTCGTTGGGTCTCTCGTCCCTCCCCCTCTGTTTATCTCTCCTGTTGGCTATGAGCAAGAACAGAAGACCTCTGTTTATCTCTGTGAGAGGTATAGTTTGTGTTTTTTTTTCTCAGATTTCAATATCAAGTAAACATTTTGAATATTATCATTATATATATATATGTGTGTGTGTGTGCTTGTGTTAGAATTATTTCTAAAATCCTGACTTTCATATGTATAGGCTCGTTTATCTCTCATTTTTTAGATTGAGCGCCAAAGTATTTTATTCTTTTTCCAGCAAATAGAAAGTCTCCCGCCTATACACAATAAAGAACCCTACCCTTCCTCTTTTCCTCTTTCTCTCTCTTCAACACTAAACTCTTAGCTCATCTCCTCCCTAAAATTAGGGCCTTTCCCTTTTTTTCCTTTCCTCTTTAATATCTCATAGCCTATGTATTTTCTTCCATGAAATTTGTGTTTCTCTTCATGTAATTTGTATAATTGTTTCCTTAAATTGATCCATCTGGTCCCTACTTAACCCCCACGCACAAGCTCAAAGACATACTATCAGCTTCTTCTTTGTATGGGTAAGTTCTACACTTTTCAGATCTTTAGCCATTGCCCTCTGAAGTTTATATGAATCTATTGTTGGGGTTTTATGCCCTAATTAAAACCCAAATTCTTTGTAATCTCATTTTATTATCAATAAAAGAATAGAAATCATTTTTTGACTTGGTCAATCACTTTGCTCACATGTTTTATTTTCATGATTATTTGTTTAATATAAACTTCTATTAAATCCCGAGCATATAGCTAATCTTATTTATAGTGACGTAATCACAGTGGAATATAAATATGATTATATGTTCAAAATAAGTTAGTCCTAAGATTAGTCAGTGCACCAGATTTACACTGACTTGCCAATCTACGATATGATCTACTTACACATTACAATGTTATGTTATTTCCAGAACATTAGCAAAGTAGATAAGATCGGATGTATTTGTTACATCGGACATGACCGATATTGACAGTTGATAAGATAAGTAAACATACCGTTATTATCTATTCTAGTCATATCATACAGTTGACCATAGGTCAATTCAATCTCAATTCTGAGTGGTTAGTATTCTAACTGATTGTATTATTTGAGTTCTTTGACTTGTTCGTTACCAGCTTACCCTACGGACTAGCCCATACTTACATCTTGGGAACTCGGTAGTATAATTGAGTGGGAGTGTTAATCATAGATATGAACATCTATAGCTTCTGATGAAGAAGTGAAACGATGGTTTCCTTTTAGTTTGGTTCAAGGTGTTAAATGATAGAGATCTCATTTCAGTAATTAAATTAGTTTACTGAAATATCATTTACAAGGAACTAAGTGTTTTAAGGATATAATACAATGAGGGGTAAAACGGTATTTTAGTCCTATCTCATTATAGACCGTCTATAGAGGATTGAGTGACAATTATGGTTGTAACAATGGATAATTAATAGCGTATCTATATTTGTTATAGAGCGTTCTATGAATTCAAGAGTGCAATTCCAAGTCTATAGTGGAGTCACGAGGAATTAATTAGTTAGTAAATTTATTTGTTAGATTTATGATAACTTATTGGAGCTTGATTTCATAGGCCCATGGTCCCCATTGTACCTTGGATAAAATCATCTAGATAGTCTCAATTAATTGATTTAATTATCAATTAGAATTATCAAAGTTGACGAGGTCAATTTTGGATAGTTTCACAGAGTTGTGTAATTTTGAGAAGAAAAGAGAAATTATGACAGATTTATTAATTAAGATAAATTGGTATCTAAATTAATAAATAAATTTAAATCAAGGTTCAAATTATAAATAATTAATTTGATAAAGGATTTAAATAATTATTTAATTAATAAAATCAATAGAAAATAATACAAGCCTTGATTTTAAGTCCAATGGACTTATAATCAAATGGGAAATTTCACGGGCCTATAGCCCATGATAATTTCGACCTAGGGCTTCAAAATGGCTGTTATTTTATTGATTTTTTAATTAAATTAAATGGCCTAATTGAGTCTATAAAAGGAGTGCTTAGAGAGAAGATTTAAGGGACGACAGATAAGTCACAAGTCAGATTTTCTGATAGTTTTATATTCTCTCTAAACACAAGTCCTTTTCTAAGCCACTTTGTTATTTTCTCTTCTTCTCTCTATATCTATCTCATGTGTTGAGAATTTCCCACACTAGTCTAGGTGGTTCTAAGGATACATTGGAAGATCGTGAAGAAAATAGAAGATCGGTTCAGTTTCTTGATAATACTCTGCGACAGAAAGGATACAAGAGTTAGAGAAACTGAAGGAAGGACTCTTAATTCCGCTGCGTATACTTTAAGTATTCTATTATTTGTTTCTCTTTGAATTCAATTTTAGAAACATGCTTTAGGCTATCTCGTATTAATTTGTTTAATATTAGATATACATGAAAATAAAAAAAGATCCTGTAAAAGATTTATCCAACAACTGGCCTCAGAGGCTTTGGTAATCTTTATTTTCATGCATGAACATGTTTAAAATTAGATTATTTGATATGTTTGAATAATTGGATGGTTTTTTCATGTTTTTATGAACATATTGATTTTATGTGAATTTTAGCAATTTTTAGGTTATTTTGTTTTGTTTTCTATGCTATTAATTTTTATATATGCTTTATTTTGTGTAAAACATGTTAAAAATTAATTAGAAAATGGTTTTGGTTTGAAAAATTGTTCAAAATTTTTTTTGGAAAAATTTGGCCTGGCTCCCATGCGCGCGCGCGCACACGCGTGCGCACATACGCGCGCACCGCACCCCTCCGCACGCGCGTCACCAGCAACCAGAGGACTCGGGTGAACAGTACCCGATACGGTACTGTTCATCCAGATTTAAAAAATAAATTTTTTTTTTTGAAAAATAAATAAAATTAAAATTGTAGAAATTTATTATGTATAATCAAAACCTAAAATATCTTTTTTGTTTTATCATTTAAATTTTTTAAAATAAGATATTTTGGTTAGTTGAGATTTAAATAATTAGATATTTTCTACAAAGATTCAAATTCAAATTTAAAATTAGACTAACAACTTAATTTTAAATCTTTTAATATATTAAAATATTAGAATTATGATATTAGATATTTAAGATATTTTCATTTAAATTCTTGATATTTTTATTAAATCTTTATTTGAAAATATAAATATCTTTTTATTCTATAGTTTTTAATATTTAAAATATTTGAAATTTAATATTGTTAGTTAGATATTTTTATAGATATTTGAATTTGTTTAACTATTTGAGATATTTTAGGCTTGTTATAACTATTTGTATTTTATTATTTTTAAATGGTTAAAATATTAGATAATAGTTGTAACAACACAAGATATTTTTGGAAAATAGTTTAGATATTGATTTTAAAATTTAAAATTGGTTAAATTTTGAAAAATATCAATTTTTTTTTCAGCCAATTAATAAAATATTTTTTTTAATGGGATTTAAATTAACTTTGGTTAATTGTTGATAAATCCTATTTAAATTAAATTAATATTTTTTACTTCAAATTAACCTAAAACCAAGTTGATTGTTGATAAATGAAATTTAAATTAACTATTGTTAATTGTTGATAAATTTCATTTAAATTGACTTATTTTTTGTAAAAATTTAATTAATTTGAATTTTTTTTTATAAATTCTAGATAATTAATTGTGGTATTTTTGCATAAATTCATAGAATTGCTCATATAGTAACATGATTAGGCCCATCCAATTATAACATGTCTGTTTGTACTATATGTGGTATTTTTGCAATTGGGCTTAGATGCATATAGTGGCCTATATGTTTGTTCGATATATGGTATTTTTCCAAATAAAATATTCATAAAATGATAGGTTTTATTTGGGCCCATTAGAAAATGTAAAGTTTAAATTCCTCTCTTGTGAGTGATTCCACTTGTGAAGGCCCATTTGCTTTGCATGACTATAGTGGGCCTAATCAATTAATAACAATTAATAAAATGAAGGCCTCACAGTATATCATAAACTTCTCCTGATTTGTAGGAAGGCTCAAAATTGGAGTTGTAATCAATCTCTGCTTCAGTTGCTGGAAGTTGTTCTCATACCTGTCTGACCACACAAACTTCTGATTCTTGCGTGTTAGCTCAGTCAATGAAGTAGCAATCTTAGAGAACCCTTCCATGAAATGTCTGTAATAACTTACCAATCCAAGGAAAATTCTAACCTCAGAAGCATTCTTTGGCCTTGGCCAATCTCCGACTGCCTCGATCTTGGCCGGATCTACCTTAATCCCCTCCTTACTGACAATGTGCCCAAGGAAAGATACTTGTGATAACCAGAACTCACATTTCTTGAACTTGGCAAACAATCTGTGCTCCCTTAATCTCTGTAAAACCAATCTCAAATGTTTCTCATGTTCTGACTCTAACTGAGAATAAACCAGAATATCATTGATGAAGAAGATTACAAACTAGTCCAGATAATCCTTGAACACTCTGTTCATTAAATCCATAAAAGCAGCTGGGGCATTAGTTAATCCAAAGGACATGACTAAGAACTCATAATGCCCATATCTAGTGTGAAAAGTACTCTTTGGTTTGTCTCCCTCCTTGACCCTCAACTAATGATAACCAGAAGTTTTGTCTTTGAGAATACTCTTTTGCCTTGCAACTAATCAAACAAATCATCTATCCTAGGCAGATGATACTTGTTCTTAATTGTCAACTTATTCAGTTCTCTGTAATCAATGCGGTAATGCCCCAATACCCCAGGGACCGTTACGGTGTGCCTTATAAATAGTGCTAAACTCGCTAATCGAGTCATTTGGCCAAAATCGTGTAACTAAGTATGATTAGCGGTTTAGGGATTAAAAATTTTAGTTAAGATATAACGTTTTATTAGAACATTTATTATATATATTGGGATCCCAAAAATATAATTTAAAAGTCTATTACAAGAAAATATTTACAACAGGCCGATCTAAGAGGCAAAACAGGGTTTAATCCTAGTTCCTCTTTCAACCTTCGGCCGTGTGGTGGTCGAGCAGTCGCATATGTACACGTCATCACCTAAGCTTTCCAACTCAAGGATGGTCCAACTTTCTTTTGCCTTTACCTGCACCACATAGCACCCGTGAGCCGAAGCCCAGCAAGAAAACTCAATATGCTCTTGAACAGTAATAACATGTCATCAAATCATAAGGCACTTGCCTAGAAAATACAACCCTATCCGAGCAGACAAATAAGTTCAAACAATGAACGAGTGACTGATCAACAAGTCACAAACAGGGGGTCAATACCTTTAAACGAGTGACTAATTATCAAGTCACTAACAGGGGTCAATACCTTTAAATGAGTGACTAATTATCAAGTCACTAACATGGGTCAATACCTTTAAACGAGTGACTAATTATCAAGTCACCAACATGGGATTCCGCTCCCTCAGCCATGTGACAAAACAGTCACCTAGACCTTTGGCCCTGGCTCTGAGTAACTAGTCTTAGACTAGACAAGCGCTTATAATTTTCTTCGACCTTCGGGTCGGTCCAGCATTAATACCCCATATGAGTCATTCAATGTTGATATCGATAGATTTAATCTTTTATCGGCCCTGTGTTCAAGACGCTTATGCCATTTCTGACTCACAGGTCAGTATTATGTGGCCAGTGCCGTCCTTAACTAGTCAGTGCCATACACAAGTAAGCAATGCTACCAAAAATATATCATATGTCAAATATCTGAATACTGGGCATTCAACATGCTTACTTAATAATTACTAGCACAATTAGGATCATGCATAAACACAGAGGCTCAAGCTCTGAACAACCTCATATTCAATATACATAGCATGCCCTAATCACATGTTTCTCGTGCATTACATTTAAACATCCAACATGCATCAAGAATAACCATGCATGTCACATGTACACAGGTTGCAGTTTTCTTACCTCTGGTTCGAGCGAGAATTAGAACAAGAACGACCCTTGAGAACAATCGATCCTTAATCCTTTAGCGGTCACCTAGTCATAATCAAATACAATCTCTGATTAATGACAATCAACAATAATAGGGTCTTGATCTAAAACCTACTCTCGGGACCTCGAAACGTACCCACATGGTGAGTAAATTCGATCCCGGGCCTTAAGGAAACCCAAAAACCCTTAAAAACACACAAAACGGGGTTTTCAAGAAATAGGGTAGCGCTACAGTGCTACCCTCCTAGTGCCCCAGCGCACTTCACAGAGCCAAACCGCCCTAACATCCCCTGTAGGTAGCGCTACCTTCAGCCAGCAACTGCCCAGAAAATCCTTCCTTCGATTCCACCATTTCTAACCCAAACCAAAAGCTTCCAAACATCAAATTAAGTCCCAAATGAAACCAAATACCACCTCCACATGTCCTAGGCACCATAACTCCAAGAACCCTAACCAAAACTCCAATCAATTCCCAATTTTCCAACTCAAAAACCAGCTAACACTTAACTAGGAAAACAGAGTAAAAACAAGAGTTCTATTGGCTAAAAACTCACCTCAATCTCAGCAACACACCCTCTTCAATCGTAGAACACAACCCTAGATCACCACAGTTTGGTTCCGTAGCTTGATTCCTCAAAAAGTGCTTAAAATTTCAAAGAAAAATGAGGGAGAAAACCATTGGGAGAGAAGAGGAAATGGGACTTTATTTTTGGTAAGCTTCTACAGCATTAATGGCTGATATATAACCTTAGGGTGAAAAGACTAAAATGCCCTCAAGTCTAAAATAAACCTTAATAGCCACCAAGGGCAAAATCGTCCTTTCGCACCTATTTTGTTAATCATAATTAACACCCTCCTATTCCCGCTATTCTCAATATTCTCAAACACCAATAAATCATATCTCATTACCCATTAATTCCCAGTAATTATCTAATCATTAAAATCACTCCGAGACTCACCCCAAGCCTCGAACTTAATCCCGTTATGACCAGACCGAACACTTGCATTTTATGATCGTCTCATGCTGAATAGCTCGAACCAATCCACATACAATGTGGTCTTATCAATTAATCACAAACATGCACCAAAATACACAATTATGCCCTCAACGGGCCAAATTACCAAAATGCCCTTATAATTAAAAAAATAAACCCATATGCATGCATTTATCATCATATTATAATATAATTCACATAAACATGCATATAAGCATTTAATATCATAATAAATCAATTATGGCCCTCCTGGCCTCCTAATCAAGGTCCTAAACCTTATTAGGAAATTTGGGGCATTACAACTATCCCCTCCTTACAGAAATTTCGTCCTCGAAATTTATCTGAACCGCCCGGAATAAACATTCTACACAATTGCTTCCAGTTTCCAGGTCATTCCCTCAACCTCACTGTTTATGTATCATACCTTAATCCAAGGTAATTCTTGTTTCTCAGAACCTTATTTCTTCTGTTACAATCAGAACTGGCTATTCCTTACCGTAATACCTAGCCTTACCCTTCAGATTCTTATGACTCAATTCATGAGTTCCTTTTAACCCATGTCCATTGCATGGAAATACATAATACCCTGAATACAACTGGCAGTGCCAAAGATAAGGTTGATCCAAAGTCAATCTCACCAGTCCTATCCAGAACCCAACTGCCAATATAATTTAGGGCTTAGCTTGCCCTTAGCTCCTCACCCCTTTCCATGGTGATACTTTAAGGAAGATACATTCTCCTACTTGGAATTCCACATTCCTACTTTTCAATTCAGTAAAAAATTTCCATTTATTATGAGAAATGAGCATCTGAGCTTTAACCTCTAATAATCTCAATAGTCCCCTGAACCAGCTCAGGATCCAGATATATATTAACTCATTCATCTTATAAGATGTTCTTCCAATAATAATTAGATAACCCTCTCTCTCTGATTTACCATCAGTCTGAGAGTAATAAACTATACTGAATTCCATCTATATACTCATTGCCTTCTTAACCCTTCCAAAGCCTAGAAGTCGCAATAGAGTCTTCATCTGATAAGATAGACCTTGAATTCTCAAGAAGGCGCTCTATTCCTTTCTCACATAGAGATCTGAATACTGATCAGCTGTATTACTTGTCCTTACTGACAGAAGTGAACACACTTCAAATATTGGTCCATAATGACCCAATCCAAATCACACTAACCCATTAACCTGGGTAACCCCACCGCGAAACCCATCGCGATGCTTTCTTATTTCCAAGAAAAATACTCAAAGGTTATAATGACCTTACTGATTTCTAATACTTTGTCTTGACTTGCTAATAGGTTAAGAACTTTGCCACATATACCATTATACCCATCTCCATCTCAGGTCATCACTATAAAGCTTTCAAATTCTGATACACTGACATGATGCCTGAATGAAGAGAATATGAGAGTAATATAAGATTCATCCAGAGTCTCCCAATTAATCCCAGTGTCCATCGGATCCCAAATCCGATTTCTATACCACAATAAACTCATATCTAACACTGTATAATCCTTAGCTATTCCAGCTAAGACTTTCTCACTCAACCTTTCCTATCTGTGGGTCACTTAATTATCTTTCCTTTCGAAGTTCTTTGAGCTAGTAATCTCAAACATAAATCTGGCCACCTGACCCACCAGAAACTCTACTCTAGTTCTGGTCAAATCCTTTACTCAACATGTTGCATAGGTAATCACTTTTCTCTGCTGCTAAGGTGTCATAACCACCTCCAACCTGATTCTGATCTGCAAGAAGACTCAGAATTAATTCCCAAGGCACCTGGAATATCCTTACCATCCAAGGAAACTCTTGCTCCCAAGGCATTCCTTGACCTTGGAAAATTTCCGCAGAGAATACACCACAATACCATCGTCCAAGATGATCACAAATTCCATTAAAATAAACCTTTGAATGCTCTGTCCATCTGTCTCAATAAGACAACTCAACATTAATCAAACTCTCAAATCATAACTCAGCACTCCCAGTGCCCTTATCTAATACAAACACAGTCTTCTACATATTCTTCTCCCTGAGCTGGTACTAACTAGATCCAAGATCCACTTTTGAGAATTCAATCTCACTCAATATCTAAGCCTCGAGTTCATACAACCCTTCTAGGCCATTCAATACAGTGCCCTCAACCTGACTCCATCCCTGGCACTAATCAAACCACCATTCTATCTCTTCATATAAAAGAAACCCTGGCAAACCCCTGGAAACACATCCAGGAACTCACAAACTAATCCAGCCTGTCCTGATCCCACTGGTACAATCTAAGTGGCATCCATTACACTAGCTAAGAGTTCTATGCATTTCTATGCACTAGAATTCTAGCTCTCAATACAGATGTCATAAACATATCAAATCCATGCACAGTGCCAACTGCCACAAGGCGTTCCGCTCTCAAGCCCAACAGTTATCCTTTCCTTGTCATTTAAAATTGCTCCACGATTACTTAACCAAATCCATACCCTGGATCAAATAAAAGCCAGTCATAACCAGCTTTATCAAAATCATTGATGAGTCCTTTCCATAACCCAACTCATCTCTTAAGTTTCCAATACAATATGGCGTTCCCATCACAACATAACCATGTGATCGACATATCATCTTTATTCCCCTCTATATATGTAACAAACAAAGGAATAGCATGGCACCAGAACCAGTCAACATAACTCAAAAATCAAAACTAGAAAATTGACCTGCCACCCCTAAGGAACTAGTCTCAGTCTCAGTCTCAGTCTCAAATTCTGACTGCATCGGAATTAACACTTGAGCTGGGGTCGA
This sequence comes from Humulus lupulus, assembly GCF_963169125.1. NCBI lineage: Eukaryota > Viridiplantae > Streptophyta > Magnoliopsida > Rosales > Cannabaceae > Humulus > Humulus lupulus. The sequence continues at coordinate 8,868,262 of NC_084798.1, forward strand.
GCTGCCCATCCCCTTTTGCGCATCCTTCCATCGCATTGGGGAATCCTTCTTATGATGTCCAAACATTTTACATGAGAAACATGCCCTTGCTCGGCATTCTCCTAGATGATGTCTTTTACACCGAGCACATATACCAGATATGTCTTCCGGCTTTCCTTCTTACTTTCTCCAATAAGTGGAGGTACCACTATCTGAGCTTCGTGCTCCCTGACACTTTTTTGCCCAATCTGATGTCCTGCGCTCTCAACAGCAAGAGCCTTCCCTACCACTTGAGCATAGGTAGAGATTTCATGCACTGGGGCCACTCTAATGCCCAGAACTATTCTGGGATTCAACCCCTGAATAAACCTTTCCTTCTGAGCTACATCTGTGGGTACCATATCTAAAGCAAACTTGGCCAACCCATCAAACCTGTTAGCATACTCGGTCACTGTTGCATTCCCCTGAACGAGATTCAGAAACTCATTCATCTTAGCAGTCTTGGCTACGTTACAATAATAATTCTCATTAAATAGCTGCCTAAATTCTTTCCAGTCCATCACAGCTGTGTCTCGTGTCTGGGATACTACTTCCCACCACGTCCGAGCATCATCCCGCAGTACACATGTAGCACAGATCACCCTATCGTGACCTACCAGTCCCATACTATCAAGAATGGAATTGATCATACCCATCCATTGCTCAGCTCTGAATGGATCTAGACCTCCCTCGAAGACTGGAGGATAATATTCCTGGAATCTCCCACAAAGAAATTCTCATCTATTCTCAACCCTAGACTGAGCCAAAGCTGGTGCCACTCCTGGTAAAATAAAGGAAGAGGTTCTCCCCAATAGATTTCGTTGTTGCTTCAAACACCTGATCTCTTCCTCATGCCTCTGCAATCTTGATTGCAAATCTTTGACCCAGTTACTGTAACTTTAGGGTACTGAAACTTCCGACCTATTTTTGACCCAGTTATGTTATGAATTTCGAAAAATAGTATTTCTAAAAAGTTGTAGATAATTTAATTAGCTTTCTAACGGTATAATTTTATTCTAAATCGGAGTCCTACAGCTCTAGATATGCTTATTTTACTGTAGGTTAGTTTAGAGTTACGGGATATAGAAAGTTAGAAGTTAGGATTCTATTTTATATAACCTTTATTTTCTAAACAATATATATTTCTAAACCTGAAATTCTAGAAATTTATATAACCTTTATTTTCTCAATTCTCTCTAGTTCTCATGTGTTCAGTACATCTAGAAGTCTAAATCAACATTTGAATCCTACGTGCCCGCACACGTCCTTGTGTATTAGAGGATTGACTTGGAAGACTAAGGTGTGAGCTTTCATAAGGATAGGAAGATCATTGATTTTTACGAAAAAAATTCAAGGACACTTGATAGGCGGGTAATCTCTTATCTATTTTATGTATAATTTAATATATCTATATATGTATGATCTTGACAGGTATTAATAAATTTTTTAAATGACCCATTCCATTGCGTATTCTTATTTTTTCTTATTTAATTCCAACAAATATATATATGAAAAGAAAAAAAAAATAATTATATATAAAAAAATCACAGCGGTTTTTTTAAAAAAACTGAGTGAAAAATATTCTTTCTCTACGGTTTTTATACTTTTCACTGCAGTTTTTTCGTAAATTTTTCTCTGCAATTGATTACACCGCGGTTCCCATTACTCCCAAAAACAAAGTGTATTAAGGAAAAAAATCGCAAAGAACGCTCAATTTTGTAGTAGTGTATCAAATTTCTGAATTGATATGCATGTACACTAAACTTTAGGGATATTTTAAACGAAATGAAATAGTCGTGTTGTTTCGTTTATAGTACTTTATATAAAGTGATCAACAATGCATGCTATATCACCTACAGACTATGAAATTTCTTATTGAAAAGTTTTAGAAGACTTTTCATGTCACACCATTTAGGGTCATGAAATCTTTTATATTTATGGAGTGTGGAAGGTGAAAGTCCCTACAATAAAAAATTTTCTAAACTTAATTAATAAAATGTGTTTATTATTATTTTATGTAAATAATTATATAATAATATTGATAAATTATAAAATTAATTAATTAATAAATAATTAATAATAAATTAATGAATAAATAACATTTTTGCTCCCCGAACTATGACCATTGTATGATCGTGCCCCCCGAATGATTTGCGATATTAAAAATTCTCCCCGAACTATGCACGTTACTGAAATAAGAGACTTCTATTAGATTCCGTCCTAGGTGGATAACAGATTGATGATGTAACATTTTGTCTATTGATGTGGTAGTGTCATGTGTAGAATAATTAGAAATTTTGCCCCCCGAACTTTGACTACTACCGAATTGTACCCTTTTTATTAAGACTAATTTAATTTTTTTTCTTTTTAAAAATGATAATTAAATCCTTACAAATTAAAAAACAAAATCATTTTAAAAGATTAAGAAAATTAACAATACTAAAAGTTTCAAATTAATTAAATAAAATTCAAAATCTAATTAATAGCAAATAATTTTTTTAGTACTTTTTCTTTATTTTACAATATAAAATTAATCTATTTTAATATAAAAATTAAAAAATAAATCATAAAACAAAGTTTTTCCTCTTTGTCCTTCTCCTCTTAAATTAAAATTTTTATTTATTTATTTAAGTTTTTCGTCCACTTCTTCAATTAAAAGTTTTTTCTTTGTTTTAGTATTTATTTTAAATGTTGATTCTAAAATAGTTTTAATTAATGTTGTAAAAGAAAAAGTAAAAAAGAATTATTTGTTGATAATTAAATTTTTTATTTATTAAAGATTTAGTTATTATTTTTAAGAAAAAATAAATATTTTTTTATAAAAGGAGTATAATTTGGTAGTAGTCAAAGTTCGGGGGAAAAATTGATAATTGTTCTACACATGTCACTGCCACATAACCAGACAAAATGCTACGTCATCAATCCATCAGTCACATATAGGACAGAATCTAACAGAAGTCCAATATTTTAGTAACACGCATAGTCGGAGGGGGGGGGGAGATTTTTAACATCGTGAATCATTCAGGGAACACGATCATACAGTAGTCATAGTTAGTATTAATTACTTTATTTATTAATTAAATATTAATCAAATTACCTTTTTTTTTAGTAGTAAAGGTCTTTAACTTTATGTATATGAACTAGTTTATGTATGAACTAGTCCATAGAAAAGAAGACGGAAATTAGTGTGACGATGATAGTCAATTATTAATTTATGATATTGAAAACAATAATTCTTTTATTCTCCGATTAAATTTATATATGAGCTATTTGACGAATTCATATCTATGTGGGCCAACAATGTCTCACCCATTTGCAAGGCAAAGAAAAGTATAATTTTAGACATAATATTTAAGTAAAATAAATAAATAACTTGGAGAGTCTTAAAAAGAAAGACTTTTCTCATATAATAATAACATATATAATGACTTGAAAAGTCGTGTTTTTTGTTCTCATTATATCTCGAGTAATTACAATAAAATGCAAATGCTAAATAGATACTAATCGATCTTTGATTGAAATGAATGAAAATTATATAAATATAGTTTTCTATATAAAATATGCACCGGTTAAGATATACACTGTAAAAGTATTCTCTCTCTATATATATATATATATTAAAAATTCTCATCCATACAATTCTATCTAGTTAGAGATTAAATTTTTAAAATTCTCATATAGTCTCGTATTAATTAATTACCTCTAACTTCCAATTAATACACAGTAATATTTCTCCAAAGACTTTATAATAAAGTGACAACATGATGTATATCTTTCTAAGAAATTTCTTTATTACTAATATTCAAAGTGACAACTTGGGAATGGGGCCGGGGAAGAGAGAAAAAACGGTGACAATCACAGTGAACTATTCCTCTATAATAATTTGAGCATTTATTTGTGAATGATGTTGAAAATTCATTACTCAGTCCAATTAAATTTATATATATATATATGAACTATTTAATAACAAACTTAATTAAAAGCAAACTCTTTTTTGAAAATTAGTTAATTTACACAGTAACATGCACGTAAAGCGTGTGTGGCAATCTAGACTAACATATGGTGTGAGTTGTAACAGAAAAAGATAAGACCGATCGAAAAAGAAAAGGGTCACATGAAGCTAATTACCTTCTATAATTAACTTGAAAATATTCTCTTCAATTTTGGTCATTTTTGATCGAATTTGCCACATAAAGCCAGTCTCCCATACTATTTAATAACTTGAATAGGCAATTCTCCAAGATATTATGAGCAAAATGTTGCCACAAACTATAACAAATCCAACTCCAATTCTCATATGAAAATATTTCATGTCAAACCATTTGTCACGCTATCTTCAACAATGCTATAGTTATACATATATGAAAATAAAAACAAATAATTAGAATAGAAAAGAAAATAGCAGACCTACACAGTTATAATAAACCAACGCACAAAACACAAAAGTACAAAGAAAGGATGATGGACAAGAGGAAACTCTTTCTTTTTAATTGGTTTACTTTTAAACCATATTTAGCAGCCACTGCATTAGCAGCTTTAAGCCTAAATAAGGTATCCAAACACCCAAAATGTTTAATATCCAACAAAATATTTTTTTATGCGTGTGGAAATCAAAATGTTTGAACCTAGTTTTCAGTACTGTAAACTATTCGAAATTTTCTGAAAATTTGCAAGATGCTCTAAATAGCTATAATATACACGGTCATAAAAAAAAATTGTGCCAAAAACTGTTCACGGGTCGAGAAACACTAAGAGTCCCACCGATAGGGCTTAAAGTGAAGCCCCCATAAAATAATTGTCATAATGGATCACCTTTAACCAATCCACTTGAGCATCAAGATTTATGATTTAATTTTATATATATTTAGATTTAAAAACACATGTTTTTTTTCATTAATTAAAATAGTTTTTATTTATCAATTATGTCTATACCAATTTTTAATGAATTAAAATAGGTTTATTTTTATTTTTTTGAACACACGTGATAAATACAAGAATATCAATAAATATTAAGAATTCTGTTTTTGGCACCGTAAATTATTCAGAATTTTTCGAAAATTTACAGAAAGGATGTTGTAACTACAACAAACATTACCATGAAATTTTTTTAGAAATAAATACTCGAGCATGTGTTTTTAGAGACGGATGTTGACTAAAAAGTTGAAATGGGAGGTTGATCATATCACTCACCTTCCTAGATATATATATTTTTTTTTAGAGTGATACACTATGCATGGCCTGTCACTTTAAAAGACCATAAATGGTGTCAATTCATAAAGAAGATATAATCTAATTAACGTGTTTTGACAAATAAATTAGTCTACCATGACGGATAATATCAAATGTATGGACCAAGTGAGAGAAGTAACCAAAGCCTTTTATTTTCCAAAAACAGGTGGTCCAAACATTTTTTTGTCATTAAAATATTATTAAAGAATTATGTCTCAATGTAATTTCCTGGAAAAACATGTATTCAATTAATAATGTATCTCATTTCAAGTGGGAACGACTCCAAAAGTTCCAATGGAAAGCTTGGTTATAAATAGTGTGTTTTCTTTGCTAGGTTCAGTCACTCAATTCAGAAAGTTATAACATAACAACTATTATAAGAGTGTTAGAGAACTTAGAAGAACATAGAAGAAAGAAAAAGAGCGTCTATAACATTGAGTTTTCAGGTCATTTGGCTGAAGGTACGATCTCTATTTTCGATCATCATTACAGTTTTATTCAGCATTTGGATTGTGTATATATATCTTCTTACATCTATAAATAGCAATTGAATTTTTTCCTTAGAACAGTTCAAAGCAATTCAACATGTTACATTTTTACGCAATTTACATTTGGATTTTGATATGTTTCATATTGAAGTTTTACGACCGAAGATTATAAAGTGTTATTTACACTTTTAGAGTGTCTTGTCTAATATTTACATATAAAAGATCAGATGGTTCAAACATAATATTGTAATTAGGTAAAGAATAATAAGAAGTTAAGAATATTTTATATCTCAATCAAGTAAACTAAGTAGAGATTATTTGGAAACGTCCTCATTTTAATGCCTTCTCCTTATGAAGTTAATATTTTTTGCTATATATATTGAAAACAGAAAGCATGTGTATTTTTGACATTTTGGGTCTTTATATTATAAAAAGCATTGTTATTAGGCATTGCTATGTGGTCTCCAACTCCAACACTACTCAAAATATAAAATAGTCTACCCTATATTATAAAATAGGTGCCTTTTAGTTGAGGGAGAGAATATCATTTTTTTTCAATTGAAAATTACATGTACATTAATATTTTATGAGTATGTATTCACATGGTATTCATTATTTTTTAGAAAGTATAATTTTGGTACTCTCTATTATCAATAATTTTCACAAATTTAAAATTTGGTCAACAACTTTTCAATATGACCAAATTAGTTCTGTTATAAGTAATTAATTGATTTGAAAAAATATATTGACATGTGCATGTTCTAATTGTTCCATCTTATACTTTTTTTAAAAAAATTATAATATAATAAAAACCATATTTTAACAAAAATATAAAAATAATTAAAACTTAATTAAACTAAATAATTAATTAGATTTATACTTAAAACTAAAGTAAACCAAATCCAAAATAAATTTTTTGAAAAATTTGCAGACAAAATTCAAACGAAAGGTACTATTTTAACTAATTTTTAAAATTAAGGATACAAAATGAATATTATTAATAATAAATGGTAATACATGTATACTCTATAAAAACAAAAGTATATACCTGATGCATAATTTCACATGTTATATTCAAATAATCATATTAAATAAATGAAAATTATTCAATTCTTTTGTATTATAATTTTATTAGGTGCAAGCAACATGCAATGTACGTTTGGTTAATTTTAATAATATGATAGCTTTTTAGATGACAAACTATCCTATTCAAGGTACAAAATATTTATGATATTATTTAAAGCGTACACTTCAGTGAATGGAGGAAAAACTTGTTTATTCTTGATAGAAGAGAAATGTTATTATAATTTTTTATATAGTTATACAGTCATTTTATTTCTACACACATGGCACCAATATATAATGTATTTATAATGTTTATTGTCATTTAATATGAATATATATTTATATAAGTTAGATTAAGTAATAAAAAAATAGCATGTTTTCCTTTTAAATACAAATGAAATTTTTTTTTAATAAAAATTAAGATTATGTATTATGTATTATATATTATTATAATAATTATATTTTATAACAATTAAATTTATATTAATCTAATTACTAAATATTTATTTTATCAAAATTTTATAAAAATTAAGATTATGTATTATATATTGTTATAATAACAATATTTTATACATTTGAATTTATATTAATATTATAAAGGTTTATTTATTAACTATCTAGTTTTGTGTTAAATATTATTATAATAATAATATTTAATTTATATTAATTTTATAATTACTAAATATTTATGCTGTCGTATTAATTTTTTTATTTTGTATTATATATAATAATAATAATTTATAACATATGAATTTATATCAATATAATTATTAAATATTTTGTTTTGTATTAAAAATTATAATAATGATAATATTTATAATAACTGAATTATATTAATATAATTACTAAAAATTTAAATTATTATATTATTAATTAGTTTTAAATGTATATTCAATCTGTTAAGTACATTTTTTTTATAGAGAAAGAGATATTAAAAGCAAAACAGATGTACATGTATTTTTGACATTTTTAGTTTTTGTTCTTATTTGATTTACCGAAAAGTCCTAATATAATTTGGCACTATTACACTATCATTTATTTATTAGTCATAACTTTTGGCAAACAAGTCTATATTATGCACTGTTTTGTAGCACAGAGACCAAGTGAAAGCCTGTTTTGGATTATACATATGTTAATTAGTCCATATACATATAAATATATTTTTGTACCAGAGACCAAGTGAAAGCCTCTTTTGGATAAAGCATGGGGAGGCATCGTAGCACAGAAATGTTATTGTTCCTGGTTCTTCTCTGTGCATGCATATCAAATATGAGTGGTATTACCTTTGGCTGCATCGAAAAAGAGAGACAAGCTCTCCTAAACTTGAAACAAAGCTTTCAAGATCCTTCACACAAGTTGTCCTCCTGGCAAGGTCAAGATTGCTGCCAGTGGAAAGGAGTAGCCTGTAATGAAACCACGGGTCATGTTGTCAAGCTTCATCTCAGATCCTCATCAATGGATTTCCCATATTCATATTCAAATCCTGAATATGACTGTTATTATGAACCCATTGATGATTATTATGAAGATTATGATCATCAGCCTGACTTACAAGCTAATGAGTTGAGCTCTAATTTGTTGGAGTTGCAACATCTCAACTACTTGGATCTCAGCGGAAACAACTTCAGTTATAGCAAGATTCCCAACTTCTTTGGCTCAATGAAGAATCTAAAGTATCTAAATCTGTCTCATGCACATTTTGGTGGATTGATTTCTCTTCAATTTGCAAATCTTACTAGCTTGCAAGTGCTTGATCTTCAAGGTCTTTATGATGTTAGTACTCGTACTTTCCAGTGGGCTTCAAATCTTTTGTCTCTCCAATACCTTGATATGAATTCGGTAAATTGTTCGAATGCATCAGATTTAATGCAGGTACTTACCAACCTTCCTTCTCTGTCACATATCAACCTATATGATTGCAGTCTAAATATGGTCAATTTTCCTTGGCGTTCGATCAATTCCACCTTCTCTGCTAGTGTTCGATACCTAGACCTTTCCGATAATCATCTTGGAAGATCAATTCTTAATGATCTAAAAAATATGACTTCTCTTGAAGTACTTGACCTTTCGTCCACATTCTATGCTACTAGTTCCTCAATTCCAACCTGGTTGGGTGATCTTAAGAGCCTCGTTTACCTTAATCTTAGAGGGAATAATTATGATAGCTTTGAAGGAGAAGGTGGCTTGCTTTACATAATAAATAATGCTTGTTCCTTGAAGTTATTAGATTTGTCATATAACAAAATTAGAGAAGTGTTAGAGCCTCATCAAAATTCAAGAAAATGTGTCAAATATAATCTAGAGATATTAAGTTTAGGAGGTAACGAAATGGGTGGTCCTTTGCCTGATTGGTCAGAGCAACTAAAATTTTCATGGTACCTTGACCTTGCCCAGAATTTATTTCATGGTCCAATACCATCATCACTTGGAAGACTTTCATTTTTGAAAGTATTAGATCTATCCTTCAATCAATTAATAGGGTCAATTCCAGAATCTTTGGGAAGATTGTCGAGTTTGAGAAGAATTCATCTTTCAGACAATGAATTGACTGGGATTATTCCAAAAACAATCGGGAGATTGTCAGCCTTAAAATGGTTAGATCTGTCACATAATAATTTGAATGGGGTCATTCCAGAAACATTGGGAAAATTGTCAGTCTTAAAAAGGTTACACCTGTCATATAACAATTTGAATGGGGTCATTCCAAAAACATTGGGAAAGTTGTCATTGGTGAGGGGTATAGATCTTTCTAGAAATCAATTAAATGGAAGCTTGCCTAAATCAATTGGAAAATTAGAATCCCTACAATCCTTGGATATCTCATCAAATTTATTGGAAGGTATTGTATCTGAGGATCACTTTGCTAACCTTACAAGGTTGGTAGCGTTGGTCATTGATTCCAACAATTTCTCGTGCCAAGTTAATTCAAATTGGATCCCTCCTTTTAGTCTCTATGAAATCAACATGGCTTCTTGCAAAGTTGTAGGGTCTCATGGAGTCCCCCAATGGCTTCAGACACAAAGGAATGTCGTTCACTTGAATCTCTCAAATGCTAATATTATTGGAACATTTCCAAAATGGCTTCAGAACATGTCAAGCATCCACTCTCTGGATCTCTCTATGAACCAAATCAGCGGGCACCTTCCTATGAATATTGGTTCTTTGTCTTTTCTGTGGCAACTATATCTCGGCAACAATCAGATAAATGGTTCACTTCCAGAGTCATTATGCGAGCAAAATGATTTGCTCGAATTAGATCTTTCGAGAAACAAGCTTTCTGGGATATTGCCTAATTGTTGGAGAGGGAGCCAATCCGTGGATGTCATCAATCTTTCATACAATAATTTGTCAGGGACTATTCCAAGCTCAATGGGGAACTTATCACAACTGATGCGATTGCATATGAATAATAATAACTTTAATGGGGAACTTCCTTTGGCCTTGAGGAGTTGCTCTCAAATGAAGATTCTTGATCTTGGTGATAATAATTTTTCTGGACCTCTACCAACTTGGATTGGAGGACATAGCTTCCGGAACATAAGAATTTTGAGGTTACGCAAGAATATGTTTAGTGGAAGTATCCCTTTAAATTTTTGCAAGCTCTTGGCACTGAGCATTTTAGACCTTGCAAATAACAATTTGAGAGGAGAAATTCCTCATTGCTTTGCCAAACTCACTGGAATGATGGTAAAAGATTATCCACAAGTGAATGGAAGTATGGCTGATGCGAAGGTTTCACAAGTGATAAAAGGAAGAGACTTAGAGTATACAAAAACACTGCTACTTCTTGATAATTTGGACCTCTCAAGCAATAAGCTAGTTGGGATAATTCCAGAAGAGCTATGTGTACTATCTGCCTTGCGTGGTTTGAATTTGTCCCATAATCATTTGTCAGGCAATATTCCTAACAATATTGAAGAGTTGAAGTCCTTGGAGTCTCTTGACCTTTCAAACAACAAACTTGTTGGTGCAATTCCCCAAAGTATGGCCAATTTGATGTCACTAAACAAGCTCGACTTGTCTTACAACAATCTGTCAGGCAAAATTCCAACAGGACCTCAACTTCAAACACTGAATGATCCAAATATCTATGCTGGCAACGATGAACTGTGTGGAGACCCATTGCCAAAGAATTGTTCTGGAGATGATGATCGGAGAAAAAATGCCCACGAAGATGATGATGACTACAAAGAAAGTAGGATCGAAAGAATATGGTTTTACTGTGTGGTAACACTTGGATATGCAGCAGGATTATGGGGAGTAATTGGGAGTCTGGTTTTCAACAGAAACTGGAGGCATGCTTTTTTTCGTTTCACGGAAAACACCATGGATTGGATTCATGTGAGAGTAGAAGTCAAAATTGGGAGACTGAAGAAGAGCATCATGAAGTGGACCAACTAATAAAGATATCTACAGATAACATGTATTTGTCTATGTGTATGTACGTACTTCATAGGACGATCGATCCTCTCAGTTTGTGTATTTCATCTTAATTTATGCTGTCTTGTATTGTTTAGGTTGTAACCTATTGCCACAATAGTTTGTCAAAGATTCCTCATTTGCTTCAACTATGCTCATCTGTTGGAATTGACAGAGATTCCTCGTTTGCTTCAATTATGCTCATCTCACAAGTTGTATATTTTTGCCTTCTCGGGACAACATTTGATGATGCTCCTGTGGTGAAATTTCCACCGAGATGCCAGGTCATATTGGTTGAAATTAACCTGCCAACTGATATTCCTGTGTATCAAATTCTGGAGCAACAGGGGCATTGTACCTATGCAGTTTCACCCCTGCTCCAATGCACAAGTAAACACAAACACAGAAGAAAAAAATCAAATAAATAACATGAACTTTCTGTTTACTCATACAAAAAATAATTACTCTCACATTCAAAGTCATGATTCCACAAAATCAATACCCAGACACCATAAAGAAAGCACCAAAAACACATGCATGCTACAGAGAAGGGGAAAAAAGGAAAACACCCACTAACCTACTGAAGAAGTCTACTCGGTGGCGATGGATTTGGTGTCCGGTGGCCTCTTTCGCAAACCCAGGTGGGTGCCTCTGTTCTTCTTCTTCTTCTTCTTCTTCTTCTTCTTCGTAAGAGAATACCCACTGCCTCTGCCACTGCCTGCCTTGTTTTGAGTTTAGTCACTATTATTTTAATATATAATATGTTTTCATTATCTTTTTAAAACTATTATTTATCTTTTTAAAGCATCAAAACAAATAAAAGGTACTATTTTTTTTCCTGATGTTATTTATACAGGTACTTGATAAAAAAATTTGGTATTAAAGGTTACCAAAGTTACATTTCAATAAAATTTAAGTTATTAAATGATTATATTCCGTTTAATATATGAAAAAAATTTCACTGACATGCCTAAAAAAATTTTAATTGAAACAAATTATATATTATAAAAATATTTTTCGATGACATTTTTAAAAAAATGTAAGTACTGTAACTTATTAGCATTTTTTAAATATCACTAAAATTATTTTATGATTATAAAAATAAATAAATAACAAATGATTTAGTGAAATTTAAAAATTATTACTAATTATAATTAATTGATATTTTAAATTGCCCCTAAAAATAATTTAATTTAGTGACAATACTTTAACTTTTAATAGCACTAAAATAGCAAATGTAAAATGCCACTAAATATTTATAATATTAACATTTAAAAATATCAATAACTCATATTTTCGGTAAAGTTAGATTTCTATCCAAACACATAAGTTTTAAAATCGTATTCAAGAATTGCTGAGATAGTTAGACGATTAGACAAAACCAACTACATATCGTGAATATAGATTTCTATCCATAAGTACTACTTCGAATGCAAACTTTAAATCCATAAATATAGTATTATTATTTTTTGAAAGTTCAAAAGAGAAGAAATAAGCCACATTTTAAATCCAACTAATTATGTTGTAGCAAAGTAAAATAAAAACTTTGCGAAGAACATATTTTCAGTTTAGGAATTGTATAAAATCTACCTTTGATAAAATAGAGCATAAACATCAATTTGAACACTAAATTCACGAACGAAGTTAAAAATAAAGAGAATTTTTATTATGTAACTTGAAAAGATAAAAATACAATTACAAAAAGAAGAGAATTTCGGAGCCATTGTAATTGATGAACTTCATGGAGGAGTATCCATTAGTACTACTTGAAATGCAAACCTCCACCTTGTGACATTTGATAGACACCACCAGTTGATGAATAAGCTTTTCATAATAGATTTCTGAGAAACAAAACATGGAAACAAAATTATGTAGGGGAGAAAAAGAATTGATATATAACTAAAAATAGTTAAATTCATCTTAACTACTGAAATGTTTGTGAAAAATTATTAAAAATTAATTACCTGCTACTTAGAAAGCCTTCTCTTCAATAAAGTCATTTTGACACAAATTATCACATATAAACAATCTCCAAAAGAATCAACAAAATTGAAGAAGGCAAGTCTCCCTGAAGTATTAAGCAATAAAATACCACAAACTCCAGCAAATCCAACTACAAATCCAACTCCAATTCCCATATGAAGCCCTGACATGTCAAACCATTCTTCATTTACAACAAAACTTGAATGATCTTGATGATAATTTGGTGACTCATCTCCAAGACATGAATTTGCCAGTGGACGTCCACACAATCCATCATTATCGGTGTACATCAAAGCATCAAAACTTTGTAGTTGAGTGCCAATAGGATTTTTTCCTGATAATTTGTTATTTGACAAATCTAAGAAAGACAAAAAAGATAAACTGGCCAAGCTTGTTGGAATTACACTAGAAAATTTGTTGTGTGATAAATCTAGTGACTCTAACTTCTTCAAGTTCCCAATATCCGCTGGGATAGCTCCACTCAAATTATTCTTTGAAATGTTCAGTTCAATCAATTCAACAAGATTTGTTAACTCCTCGGGAATTTTTCCATTCAATTTATTACTTGATAGATCAACTAGATTTATTAATCTCAGAATCTCTTTGAATTGGCAGTTGACTCCTTTCCACATAATAAATGTATCCATGTCATAGTTTAGACCAGTATTATCATCTAAGTTAACATGTATCTGCATGTTACTTGAAAAATGTCTCTTTTATCTATCATCTAGGAGAAATTTTTTATGCATGAAGGAATATGTCCACCTATATTATTCATGGAAATGTCAAATATTTGAACAGATTGAAGATGGCATAGCTTTGATGGTATGGCTCCAAAAAGATTATTTGATTTTAGTCGAAAGAAAATCAAATTTGTTAGTCTTTTCCCAATCCAAATTGGTATATTTCCTTCAAGATTATTATCCTCGACATCAAGAACCTTAAGTTGCGTACAATTTTGTAAGGATGAAGGAAGATTTCCAAAGAAATTATTGTGCCCCAAAAGCAAATATTGAATTCCATGTAACAAACCAATTTGGAATAGGACCATATAATTATTGTGCCCCGTTGGATGGAACCCAGGTGCAATAGTATTGTATTCTTCTCCGTATACTATGTTTGGACGAAGATTAAGCATAATAATATGATGAGTTAAGTTATCACACCTGATTCCTTTCCATGTACAACAGTCTTTTTGGCTGCTTGTCCATGAAGATAGAAAGCTGTGTGGATCAACAAAGCCTTGCTTCAAGCTGAGAAGAGCTTGTTTTTCCTTCTCTATGCAATGATGAACTTGAGAGTTGTCTTCGCTTGGTCCATCCATACTACTGCTCTTACTCCATACATGACGCGTGGCTAGCACCAGCAGAAGCACTACAACTTTGATCATATTGAGAATTTAAAGTGAGATAATTATTACAAGTAAAGATCTTTACCTCATTATAACTTTGTCGGCGAGCCAAGCAGTAACACTTCCAACACTATCTTTGATACTAATTATACCTAAAAAAAATACAATAAGAAAACAAAACTCACATGTTATCTTCTTAACCAATAAGCATAATGGAAATGAGTATAACATGGATTTCATAAATGCGTCTCTTTAAAAGAATAATAATACAAGAGGAGTTTATTTTTCCTTCAAGATGACTTTCGCATATATGGTGATTCAAGATGACCACTGCTGTGTTTGGCGCATTATCCAAAAATCTTCCTTATCTATTATATATAATTAAACAAAATTCAGAAGTTACTTAATGAGAAAAGTAATATTCCACTTAACTTTTTTATTTTATTCTTGGTATAATGGCATTTCATATTTTGACTACCTAGCTAGATTCTGGTGTAGACAACCAAAACAAACAGATTTTTTATCATCAAAGAGAAGTAATGTAAAAAAGATTCACACTCACAGAGAACACTAGAATATTGCTAGCTATATGGCTCCTTTTTAGAATCCATATGTAACTTCAGCATACATGCACTTTTACATAATTTCATCATAAAAGAAGAGAGTTAGCATTACCATTAAAGTTTGGAAATAAACTCTATTGAATGTATGCAATGCAGGGAATACAATATAAATAACAAAAGTCTAACAAGGTAAACTATACCAACGATTTACTAATATTTATCAAAACATGAAAGATACATATAATGTTATCTAGTTTCTATGCCATAGATAGCTTAATTAAACATAAGCTATTGTCTTCATACTGCCAATGTAATATCTTGAACTAGCTATATATGTCTGAATTGCTTGATAAAATCTTAGCCCTATTAGTTGTCAACTAACAAAATCTTCTATAGAAATATTGGATTGACAGTACTAGTCCGAACTCATTAATTTTGAGCCTTTTTTCATAGCTTGGTAGGTACTAGAGACTTAGAAAGAGGAAACCAATTGTAACATAACTAGAGACTTGATTTGGATAAATACATCTTTTCAGAATAATTTAATTGCAGTTTGCATTTAAGAATCCAAAACGTCTAGTCAAAGAGAGCATTGAAACAAAGAATAAAAACCATCAAACATAATCATAACTAGAGACTTGATTTAGATAATGAAAGAGATCAAAGGTTCAACAAAATAAAACAAAGTAGAGTAATAAATTTAAGAGAATCCAACAATTATCTCAGACAAATAGAGTAACATTATATATTACTTTATTACTTTTATTTAAAGCATCCAGTGATTCTGGGTAATCCATAGCTTCATTTCTGGGCTATATTCATCTGCACGTATATATACATACATAATATTGGACAGGTTATCAATGAAGTAGTCCGGCTTGCATATATTGTGCCAGGAATCTTTAGAAAAGTTGTGAGTGATGTTCAGATAAAAAGCAAGTCTTCAGAATCAAATTTCTATTATGTGATCATGAGAAATAAAATCATTTCTTCCTCCATAAATAAAAAGAAGATGAAAAATTACTCACCAAAATATATATTATTGTCGTGTACTCATTACAAGCAGTAAGAATTTATTTATTAAATATAGTGATTCTGTAATCCATGCTAAAGCTAAACTAAGAATCTGTCATATATATTTGCATACATTATATACATAACTCTCTCTCTCTCTCTAATATTAATTAGATTTAGAAAGGTAAAGTAATATCAGTAAAACAAAAAATACAGACTGAAGACACTTTACCTCAAAGCTGAAAACCACTTCTTAAATTAGCAGCAATCACTTTGTATATTAACAAAGCCGTGTCAGCTACATATCCTATATTATATTTATGTCTTTGAGATATTTTATCAAACAGTTTTCTTGCACTGTAAATACAACAATTTTCAGAATATAACTTAAACAAAGAACTCCCCAAAAATACACCTACTTCCAATCCTATTATTTAATCTAACTTTCTCATGCTCACATTTTATCAAAATTATAGTATTCAAACAATGAAACTAAATTCAATTACATTTAAGGATATCAATCAAAATCCAATAAGGAAAATGAAATTGTTTCCTCGTGCTCCCGAACAAGAATCTGACGATCATTAATAATCAATCTAACACATATGATACAATGAAATGCAGAGCAGAGCAACTAGGCCTCTTGTGAGCAATATATCAATGACTAAAAATTCAATCTCTATGGTGAAATTGAACTATGGATAGTTAGGCATTTAGCTACTTGCCATATTATATTAACAAAACTCTGATGCGCTAAATCCAAAACGTAAAATGACATAAACAGAGAATAGTGATTAATTTAAACTTTAAAGTCAAAGAACATAATATATACCAAATTCGTCAAGAAGCCTCGTTGATCTTCTGAGAACAAAGTTGTGAAAAGGTTCATCAACCTCCCAAAATATCAAAATTGTTGGTTGAAGTACTTACCCATGCCAAGGAGAGCATCAGATTGTGAGAGTGATGGCGAAGTGGTGTAGAGCGATGAGGAAAAATGGGAGAGAGAAACAGAAATCGGGAAATGAAAAATTCTTTTTTTTTCTTTTAGAAATTGTTTTTATAAATGTTATTACAAAATTACTATAGTTATTTTATATTGATGTTTTCATTTTCATGGCAGCATATTGTACTATTTATATCTTATAACTTTTCATAGCACACAAATATTTCTGTAGTACATACAAGTACTTTGTACACAACTTTCGGTTGAAATTTTGTCTGTCTCGGGGGATATTGTCAGTGGAGAACTTCGGAGTTAAGGTGTTGGGCAAATTTTATTTTACCAGGTCGAATGATGCTTGGAAGATGGCTTCTCGGCCTGTTTCTCCTCTTAGTTGGCATCGCCAATGTACTAGGTAACATAACAAGTTCATTATATCTTGTGATCCTATCAAATTCTTGTCTGAACATGTTCCAAAAACCTTGTGTATACATTGAAAAAGCCCGAGGTGTGGTATATCGCAGGACGTGTACACATTATCGAAGTATCAATTTATTAACTACTGAAGTAGAGTTGGCACAATCCTTCAAAACATTATCAGTTGACATCTAGTGCTCGAAAGGGCTATTGCGAACGAAAAGATTTATGAAATGCTTTGTTTATGTATATATATTGTAGGTGCATTTGTGGGGGTAAACATTGGCACCGATGTTTTTAGTCTTCCATCAGATACAGATATTGTTGCAATTCTAAAAGCACATCAGTTTACACATGTAAGGCTTTACAATGCCGATGCTCAACTGCTGAAAGCTCTCGCAGGCAGTGGAATAGAAGTGATGGTAGGTGTCACGAACGAGGAAGTTCTTGGGATCGGAGAGTCAGCATCAACAGCCGCAACATGGGTTAATAAAAATGTTGCAGCTTACATGCCTTCAACTAATATAACCGCCATTGGCGTTGGCAGCGAAGTTCTTACTGTGATTCCTAATGTTGCTCCAGTTTTGGTTTCTGCTATGAATTACCTTCACAAAGCTCTAGTTGCTTCTAACCTAAATTTTCAGGTCAAAGTCTCAACTCCACATTCCATGGACATCATTCCCAAGGCTTTTCCTCCCTCCACTGCCACCTTTGACCCTACATGGAACTCTACTCTTTACCAAATCCTTCAGTTTCTGAAAAACACAAATTCCTATTACATGTTAAACGCGTATCCGTATTATGGATACACGAAAGGGGATGGCATTTTCCCAATTGATTATGCTATTTTTCGGCCACTTCCCTCGGTCAAGCAGATTGTTGATCCGAACACTCTTTTTCACTATAATAGCATGTTTGATGCAATGGTGGATGCTACCTATTACGCCATGGAGGCTGCCAATTTTTCTGGGATCCCTGTTGTTGTCACCGAAGCTGGTTGGCCATGGCTCGGTGGAGCCAAGGAACCTGATGCTAATCTAGATAATGCTGAGACCTTCAATAACAACTTGATCCGACGTGTTCTTAATAATTCAGGTCCTCCGAGCCACCCAACGTTGCCCATAAATACATACATTTACGAACTGTTTAATGAGGACAAGAGACCTGGACCTATTTCTGAAAAAAAATTGGGGTGTGCTTTTTACGAATGGGACTTCTGTTTATCCTTTGACTTTGGGGGCTTCTGGTCAAGTTACTGGAAACAGTTCTGTTGTTTTCTGTGTGGCGAAATCTGATGCAGATTCTGATAAGTTGCAAGACGGTTTAAACTGGGCATGTGGACAAGGCCGAGCTAACTGCAGCGCCATACAATCTGGTCGGCCGTGTTATTTCCCTAACACTCTTGAAAATCATGCTTCGTTTGCATATAACGATTACTATCAAAGAATGCAGAGTGCTGGCGGAACATGTGACTTTGATGGCACAGCCGCAACAAGCAGTGTTGATCCAAGTAAGTTTTCACTACACAATAATTTGTTAGCATAAGTTAGCAGGAAAGGAAGATGAACAATTTGAATTGAGCTGAGACATTTCATCATCATAACTATGTTCAGATACCCCACTTGGCTATTCCATTTGTGGAGCCAGCTTATGTTGAGAGGCTTATAATCTGATAGCAATTATGAAACTTGCAGGGTTTATTCTGCTGGAGAATGAACACATAATTTGTAATTCCCTGAGAGAAATATTTTCCAACATTGGAATGTTGAACAATTAAAATTCTAAATATGTGCTTTGATGGATTGAAATAGAGATGAATCTAACCTAGAAAGAAGAGAAGAACCATATTTTGTTCACTTTGTTACTGTCACTACTAATGCCATTGAAACACTCTTTTCAGCTTATTGAGAAATTTTACATTTTTCTTGAGCTTTATCTCTTAACTATTACTTTGTGGGAAACTTCTTGCAGGTTATGGAAATTGTATATTTTCAGGAAGGTGAGAAACCCAAAACCTTACTAAATAGTATGAAACCTTTATTTATTGTTCCAAAAATCTCTGTCTCTAAACATGAATGTTTTTTTTTTAAATAGTTCTAATTCAAGTATCCATGGCGGATTCGTAACTCCCTCGGCTTTTTCGCCTGAGGTTGCACCGGGATCGTGGAGCTCGTACCTTCAAATATCCAACTTTCAGATTCTAATGCCGGCAGCATTGCTCGCTTTGGTTTTTCTTTGACTCGAGAGACGCTACAGCCGCTCGAATGCTATCTATTGTGCAGCTGAATCATCAGATTTTGAGATTGTAAAAGCAATGGAAGTAATAGGAAATGCATCATTAGCAAGACTTGATTCTTTTTTGTCAATGTTGTTTGTATTCTTAGTTCTAGTGTAGTCATTTTCTTGAAGTAGAAATTAGACTATTTTTACTTTTCTTTTGGTAAACAGATTTGAAAAAACTTGGTTTTTTTTGTACCTTTGTTAATGATATACAGCAATTGAGATTATATATGTGCCTATTCTTTTTCCAGAAAATTGTTCATGCATTATTTTTGTTAGGGAATTTACTCATTTGGTATCCTATGTTTTTGTAAAGTATAATTTCGGTACATTCTGTTTTCAATAATGCTTATATGGTACCTTGTATTTTAAAATTATATATATTTGATACCCTAGACTCAGATTTGATAGATAAAATTTTGTCAATATGATCAAACTGTCATCAGTAATTTATAATTAAGTAATTAAATTTAAATTTGGAATTTACATAATTGACAATTGTTTGATTAAATTGGTAAAATTTTATTAATTAAATTTGAGTTTAGGGTACCAAATATGTACGATTTTAAAATACAGAGTACCATATGAGCATTATTGAAAACAGAGAGTATTAAAATGATACTTTGCAAAATCACAAGATACCAAATGGTTACCTACCCTGTTTGTTATGTTAACTTTTAAAGTGACAACACATATATTTATTATTTTTACTAATAAAATGAAGGCCTGTTGAACAAGTAAGAGAAAATCATAAAATTTAAAAGAAGAGTGGAAACAAAAAGAGAGAATTTAAGAGAAAAAAGTTGTTTTAGTTAAAAAAAATATAAATTCTTATTAATTTTAGTATCAACTTCTAGACTTTATTATTAACAACTTTTAAGTCTTGACTTATTTAAGATAGTGTTTATACGTTTTTAGATCTTATGTTTTATCTAATTATTTGTTTGGACCCTATATTTTGACAAATAACTTTTTGGACCCTGTGTTTTGTAAAATGGTTCAAATAAAACCATAAACTCGATTTTGGTCAAAGTTTTATGAGCTAAAATTACAAATAATTTACAAAACTAACAATTTAAAATAAAAACAAAATCGTTTTGCCTAACAACCGTGTTGTTATATTCAATTTATCCTTTATCAAAATTGAGTAATGAGTCTATTTGAATTATTTTACAAAACACAGGATCCAAAAATGAATTTGTCAAAACACAGGAACAAACAGGTAATGAGACAAAACACATGCTCCAAAAAAAATATAAACCCTTTAAGATATTTTGTGTATTAATTTTTTACATTTTAATATTATCCTAAACCAGTCTACAATTTATAATTTTATTGGGTTTGTAATGTATTTTTTTTTTAAATTACCCACACTGCAAACGGCTATACCCACACATACATCATACACCATGAACCCCTTATATCAAAGTTTATAGAGATTTTTACAAAAATGCCTATTTTTTATATTTATGTTTTTATAATTTGTTATGGTTCCTGAATGTTTTTTTTTTAAATACATTTTTTTATTACAAAATTATGATTTTTATCTACAAAAATACAGTCTCTTATACCCAATATCTACTAAACATCAACTACACATATAGTAAATTTGTACTAAAAAAACCTGAAAAATCATATTTTTGAAAACTCACCATCATATTTATAAAAAAAAACCTTCAAAAACCATACAAAAGTAAAAAATAATAAAAAAAATAGTCATTTTTGAAAAGAGAAATAAAAATCATAAAATAAAAAGGGCCCAATTCTGGCAAAAAGCCCAATCCAAAACACAATTAGCTTAATCGCTAAGCAAAATATGCTTTTTTTTAACCATATAAATACCATTTGTTTAGCCAAAATTCTTAAAAAGATTCTTTCAAAAAAATTATATAAATAAATAAATAAAAAAATCTTAAAAAGAGGAAAAAACAAAAACAAACTCTTCTCAGTTCAGTTCTCTTCGGCTACTGACTTCTTCTGGAACTCAAAAAAAAAAAAAAAAAAGCTTCGATCTTTCCTCCAATGGCGCCCGTTGACCCACACTCATTCACCGACTCAACTCACCCCTTCGCCACCCACATTTCCCTCTCTCTCTACCTCGACTTCCCCTCCTCCACCATCCACGGCTCGGCTCTCCTCTCCTTCCCCAACCCCCACTCCGGCCCTCTCTCCCTCGACGCTCGCTCCCTCACCGTCCACTCCGTCGTCGACCCCAAATCCAGCGCTCGGCTCTCTTTCTCCCTCTCCGCACCCGATCCAATCAGAGGCTGCCACCTCACCGTCTCCCTCGAGAACCACGACTCCGTCCTCGTCGTCTTCTCCACCTCCCCTTCCTCCTCCGCTCTCCAATGGCTCTCTCCGCCGCAGACCTTCAACAAGACCTACCCGCTCGTCTACACTCAGTGCCAGGCCATCCACGCACGCTCCGTCTTCCCCTGCCAGGACACTCCCGCGGCGCGCGTGCGTTACAGTGCCCTCTTGAACGTCCCGCGCCAGCTGTCCGCGGTGATGGCGGCGCGTCACGTCGAGAAGCGCTCCCCCGTCGCCGGCGAGGGCTCGCTGCTGAGCTGCGGCGATCAGATGTGGTGCGCCGAGGGAAGGGCGGTGGAGGAGTTCGTGATGGAGCAGCCGGTTCCGCCGTACCTCTTCGCCTTCGCGGTTGGCGAGCTTGGGTTCAGGGAGGTGGGGCCGAGGACGAGGGTTTATGCTGAGGCGGCGCCGGCCGTGTTGGACGCGGCGGCGAGCGAGTTCGCCGGAACTGAGGACATGATCAGGCAAGGGGAGAGGCTGTTTGGGCCGTACGAGTGGGAGCGGTTTGATTTGCTGGTTTTGCCGCCGAGCTTTCCGTACGGTGGAATGGAGAATCCGAGAATGGTGTTCTTGACCCCAACTGTGATCAAGGGCGATTCTAGTGGAGCCCAGGTGGTGGCTCATGAGCTTGCTCATAGCTGGACTGGGAATTTGATCACTAACAAGACCAATGAACACTTCTGGTTGAATGAGGTATGATTATCATTGCTTTCTCTTGGTTTATGCATTTGATATGATTGAAAGTGATTTGAATTTAGCAGTGAATGCGTGGAAGAATTGAATGAAAGGGTTTATTGGGTTAAAGATTCTCCAAACTCTTTTGTAGATTTCTGTTTCTTATTTTGGAATTATGAAGCTTGAGTTGCAGGTTATGTATGGTGAGGAGCTCATGCTAGATGATGCTATCTCATGTTATGGCTAGAAAGACTAGAAAAATGTAGGGTTGAGCATAAAATTGGAAAAACCCAAAAAATCGAGTACACCTACCTTACGAACACCAAAAAAAACCAAAACCAATTAAACGGAATATTGAAAAAACCATTAACTGTGTAAATTGCTACTGTTTGGTCTATTTGAAAAATTCGAATGGATTGACCGGTTTGAACCGAAACCGACCGAAACTATAATATATATAGGTTATATTATGCATATAGACTTTTAATTATGTTTTCACACTTTTAAATTTGTGAACGTTCTATGTATTTATGTTTTAATAAAGCACAAAAATGGATTCCAACAATCCAAATGATTTAGTTTTTTTTAACTAAAACTTTCTAAAAAATTATAGAATTTTTTTTTAAAAAAAAAAAATGAACTTCGGTCCAAAACGGTTGGGTTGGGTTTTTTCTTTAATTGGTTTGGTCGGTCGGTTTTTGGATCGCACCAATCCATTCAGAAAATCGAATTCTGGATTTAATAATATGAATGAAAAGACCGTCCAAACTAACTGATGTTCAACCCTATAAAAATATATGTTGTGTGGGACGAGTCGTGATTGAGAATCAACATAAATTGGTTTGGTTGGTCGGTTTTGGTTTTGGATATTTATGTTCTTTGCTGCAAATGTAAGTGGGATTTTGACATGTTTATCTATTGTTAAAAGGGTTTTACAACTTATGCTGAGAGGAGAATTGTTGAGGTGGTTCAAGGGGAAGAGAAAGCTGTTCTGAATATCGGAATTGGCTGGAGGGGTTTGAATGAGGAAATGGAGAGATTCAAGGACAACATGGAGTTTACAAAGCTCAAAATGAATCAGGAAGGAGTTGATCCTGATGATGTGTATTCTCAGGTTCCATACGAGAAAGGTTTTCAGTTCCTATGGCGGATCGAACGCCAGGTGTGTTCATGTTCGTGTTGATAATGTTTTTAAATCTTTTAGATAAACAATACTGCAATGAATGGACCTAATTCTGTACTGGGGTCGTCTGTCTCAGGTTGGAAGGCCTGCATTCGACGAGTTTCTCAAGAAATATATCGCGACATTCAAGTTCAGCTCGATTGATACAGATACCTTTCTTGGCTTTCTGAAAGCTAACATTCCTGGCATTGAGAATGAAGTTGACTTGGTTTTGTGGACTGAGGGAACCGGTATCCCCTCGGATGCTTATGAACCGGTATCGAGTTTATACACACAGATTGTCACCCTTGCAAATGAGTTTAACCTTGGTAGGATGCCGAGGGAGGATGAAGTTGCCGATTGGCGAGGACAGGAGTGGGAGCTGTACTTGGAAAACTTGCCCAAATCTGTTGAAGCCTCACAGGTACTGTACCATACATATATTTTACCATTTTTATCTTAGTTATTATTCGTTTCTATTTTGGATAAAATAGTTTCAAATGATGCTTTGAAAAAACTGTTTAAAGACTTGTGCTTTCAGTTTGAATAGTGCCATAAATTTCTTATGGAGTGGCAGTTTGTTGAGTCAAATTAAAGAATCTTACACCTTTATATATCAAAACTCCAGCTCTTCCTCATCTAGATTTCTATAATCCTATGTTTCTGAAAATTCCAACAACAGATCCTTACAGAGATAGCCTTTGATCTAGTTATAGTCAAATTTTTAACAATGTTTTTATGAAAAAACCCAAATTACCCTTCAACTAACTGCATTTATGTTTAAATTTTTAATTTTAGTTTTGATTTTTTTTTTTTAAATTTTAGCTATATTTTGTTAGTTTGTTTTATTTGATTTAATTTTTAAATAAGGGTGTTTTAAAATTTTCATTAAATTAATGATAAATGATATGTGCACCAAAATATTACACAGTGTCATTGTTTGACTCAATTTTAATAAATTTAATTAGTTAGACTAAACTGTCATATCACTATGTGTAATGTTTGGCTGTATATTTTAGGTACACATATTATTACTCAAAATCTTATCTATGTTAAAGGTTATTTCTTACTAAATAATGATATGTGCACCCAAACATTATACACAATGACGTGTCACTGCATTTTAAAACAGTGAGTCCTAGTTTTAATAAATGTGATTCGCTAGGCTAGATTGCCACATCACTGTGTGTAATGTTTGAATGTATATTTTGTATTTAACTTAACCTTAAATGTATAAAAGGTTTAGTTTTTTTATTTTATTTTATTTTTTTAAAATCAACCTCATTATTACTCTTATACATTACATACCTTCCTCATTCTATGTGAAAACTTCATCACCTTTAGCGTTGGATTTGCAGATCTTAGCTTTGGACGAGCGGTACAGGCTATCAGAATCGAAAGATTACGAGGTGAAGGTGGGGTTTCTGCAGCTAGCCATTACCGCCAAGTGCAGAGACTACTACAGCGAGGTGGAGAAAACTCTCAAGGAAGTGGGGAGAATGAAATACCTTCGTCCTCTCTACACCGCGCTCGTCCAAGGGAACGGGAAAGAAGAAGAGAAGATTTTCGCCAAAAGGGTGTTTGCAGAGGCTCGCGATTGTTACCATCCCATCGCACAAGGCGTGGTCGAAAACATCCTCACCAAGCACATGTAGAACAGTGTATGTATGATGATACTGTAAATAAATTATGAACCGAAATATCCGAAGCTAACAGTTGTGTTTTGCTTCTGTGGTAGTGTTCATCTCCATAGTTGTGGGGTTTTTCGTTTAGAGTGTGCCGTTTGGTGATATGATAGACTTGTTTTTCTCACACTAATTAAGCAAAATGGGACTTAATTACCAATTAGAATAATTTTCATTCTAATTGCAAGTCAATGTAACTTCAAAACAGCACAAGATAATAGTTCGTCCATTAACTAAACGATGCCACAATTTTATTGATGTTTAACGTTCCTTGTTTTTGTTGAATTAAATTCCATGTATTAAATTTAGGGGGAATTCTCGTAGGGGCTTCACTTTAAGCCTTACCGGTAGGGCTCTTAGTGTTCTTGACCCGTGAATAGTTTTTGACGTGATTTTTTTATGATTGTATATTATAGTTATTTAGGATATTCTGTAAATCTTTAGAAAATTCTGAATAGTTTACAGTATCGAAAACTAAGTTCAGACATGTTGCACACGTGACTAATTTTTTTTATGCTCGTAGAAAACATATTTGAATATAGTTTTCGGTACTGTAAACTATTCGGAATTTTCTGAAAATTTGCAAAATATTCTAAATAGCTACAATATACGAACACTGTTCAGGGGTCAAGAAATAGTGAGAGTCCTACTGATAGGGCTTAAAAGTGAAGTTTCTATAAGAGAATTGTCCTTAAATTTAGTTTATCAACTTCAATACAAAACATTTTATGCAACACTTAAATCTTTTTTTTTAAAAAATTATTTTAAAACAAAAAAAAATGATAAAACAAACTTATTTTTATTTATCTATTTATTTTAGATTTATATATATATATGTAATGAGAAACTTGTATTTATGTATTTTAACAGAAATCTTCACATCATATAAATTTATATGATGATAAAGCATATATTATATAAGGATACATATTAAATAGAAAACGCTTGATGCCAATACAAAAGTGATAACCCTACTTAACAAACAATACCATGCCACATCAAAAGCTACATTATCCTCAACTTAATAATTGTCTCATTTATTAAATATATATATATATATATATATATAATAAAAAAAGTATGATATACTTTTTTTTTCCTTGTCCTGGCCAAAGTGGCTGAAGCTACATTTGTTTCCTTATAAATTATACATATATGTGGAGCTTGTGTGACTTGTGGGTCTACCCACAACCAATGATCATTATTTTAATATTTTATGATAAATTAATTAACTTTAATCTTGGTAAACATATACTTTTAAGATAATGAATGATAGAGATGGAGCCAATTCTAGAGGGAAGACAAAACCCTTTGTGAATGCTTATATGGTCAATATGATGTTACTATGTCATAAGATAGGGACAAAAAATATTATATTACTTGTTAAAAGTAATGATTGAAACACACTTAAATTTCACGTAAAAATTATGTTAGAAATATGAAAAAGTCGAGAAGGAAAAGAGGTTGAAGTATTTGAAGAGTTTAGGCTATTAACTTTAGAAATGCTTTCCATGAAAACATTTGAAAGCTTTTACTTAGAGCACTTCTATTGGGTGTTCTACTCCATTTTTTAAAATACTTCATCAAAACACATATTTTTCTATTTTATCTCTAAATTTTACATTATACCATACATTAGCTTCTCTACATATTTTTCTACATCATTTAAATATTATATCTTTAAACATATTTTATTACTTAAAGTAAAATAAAATAATTGAAAAATAAAAAAGAAATAATAAATATA
The DNA here is from genome assembly GCF_963169125.1 of Humulus lupulus. Classification (NCBI taxonomy): domain Eukaryota; kingdom Viridiplantae; phylum Streptophyta; class Magnoliopsida; order Rosales; family Cannabaceae; genus Humulus; species Humulus lupulus. The sequence goes on from NC_084798.1 coordinate 8,895,608, forward strand.
TACTAAATAGAGAGAGAAAGCTTATAAAGAAAAATAATAATATTAAAATATTATATAGAGGATATGTAAATGTAGAAATAAATTAATTGGAGTTTGTGCATAGCTATTATAAATATATGTATAAAGAAGCTGATGGAAGATGTTTTTATGAGTTTTAGCTAAATATTATAAAGAAAGTGTATTATAAAATATATCACAAAAACATATATTTTTATAATTTACCTCAAAACTTTTACATTATACTATACATATACTTCCTTGTATAAATATAGCCTCATTCGAAAAAAATATATGTTTATATATTTATAGGTACGTAGTTAATGACCATTGTTTTTTCTCAAATATCTCGTGAATTATCTTGAATAAAGAAAACTAAAAAATAAGGTTGAAATTTTGGTTCCCAAAGAATCTCATCAACTTATTAGCTTCCAATTTTTTTTGTATGGCTACAAATAATTAATATTAATAATACTATGAAAGAATTTATAGAATCTTTTTTGAACCAATTTGCTGGCAAGCAAGAATTGCCAACTGGGTTTCAATTGCAATTAAGATTTGGAAGCTGATAATGAAAAAGAAATGCTCTCATTTTCATTATTGTTTTTTTAAGACACAAAATACATATCTAAACCCATATTTATATATATATATATAAATATAAATATATATAAACACAATGTGTGGTTGACTGGTCGCCCACGAACTACCCTTTCTTTTTGCCAACGTTTCCCAGGCTGTTTATAAGTTTAATTCTTTTTCAAGTAACATCACAAAACTAAACTTCTTACAGTAATTTTTGACGAATTATATAAATAAATAAATAAAAAATTCTTAAAAAGAGGAAAAAAAAAAAAGAAACTCTTTTCCTCCAATGGCGCCCGTTGACCCACACTCATTCACCGACTCAACTCACCCCTTCGCCACCCACATTTCCCTCTCTCTCTACCTCGACTTCCCCTCCTCCACCATCCACGGCTCAGCTCTCCTCTCCTTCCCCCACCCCCACTCCGGTCCTCTCTCCCTCGACGCCCGCTCCCTCACCGTCCACTCCGTCGTCGACCCCAAATCCAGTGCCCCGCTCCCTTTCTCCCTCTCCGCACCCGATCCAATCAGAGGCTGCCACCTCACCGTCTCCCTCGCGAACCACGACTCCGTCCTCCTCGTCTTCTCCACCTCCCCTTCCTCCTCCGCTCTCCAATGGCTCTCTCCGCCGCAGACCTTCAACAAGACCTACCCGCTCGTCTACACTCAGTGCCATGCCATCCACGCACGCTCCGTCTTCCCCTGCCAGGACACTCCCGCGGCGCGCGTGTGTTACAGTGCACTCTTGAACGTCCCGCGCCAGCTGTCCGCGGTGATGGCGGCGCGTCACGTCGAGAAGCGCTCCCCCGTCGCCGGCGAGGGCTCGCTGCTGAGCTGCGGTGATCAGATGTGGTGCGCCGAGGGAAGGGCGGTGGAGGAGTTCGTGATGGAGCAGCCGGTTCCGCCGTACCTCTTCGCCTTCGCGGTTGGCGAGCTTGGGTTTAGGGAGGTGGGGCCGAGGACGAGGGTTTATGCTGAGGCGGCGCCGACTGTGTTGGACGCGGCGGCGAGCGAGTTCGCCGGAACTGAAGACATGATTAGACAAGGGGAGAGGCTGTTTGGGCCGTACGAGTGGGAACGGTTTGATTTGCTGGTTTTGCCGCCGAGCTTTCCGTACGGCGGAATGGAGAATCCGAGAATGGTGTTCTTGACCCCAACTGTGATCAAGGGCGATTCTAGTGGAGCCCGGATGGTGGCTCACGAGCTTGCTCATAGCTGGACTGGGAATTTGATCACTAACAAGAACAATGAACACTTCTGGTTGAATGAGGTATGATTATAATTGCTTTATGCATTTGATATGAGTGAAAATGAATTGAATTTAGCTATGAATGCATGGAAGAGTTGATTGAAAGGGTTATTGGGTTAAAGATTCTCCAAACTCTTTTGTAGATTTATGTTTCTTATTTTGGAATTATGAAGCCTGAGTTGCAGGTTATGTATAGTGAGAAGATCATGCTAGATGATGCTATCTCATGTTATGGCTAGAAATATATAGGGCTGAGCATAAAATCTGAAAAATCGAAAAAACCCGAGTACACCAATCTTCCGAACACCGAAAAAACTAAAACCAATTAAACCGAACATTGAAAACCCGTTAATGGTGTAAACTGCTACTATTCGGTCTATTTGAAATATTTGAAAAATTCGCGTAGATCGACCGTTTTGAACCGAAACTGATTGAACTAAAACCGACTGAACTTATAAATATATATAGATTATGTTCTGCATATGACTTTAAATTATGTTTTAAATTTATGAATGTAACTATGTTGTATGTATTTATGTTTTAAAAAAGCACAAAAATGGATTCCAACAATCTAAATTTTTTGGTTTTTTTTAACTAAAACTTTCTAAAAAATTATGGAAATTTAAAAAAAAAAAAAAGAACTTCGGTCCAAAACGGATGGGATTTTTTTTAATTGGTTTGGTCGGTCGTTTTTTGGATCGCACTAATTCAAACCGAATTCTGAATTTAATAATATGAAAAAACTGGCCAAAATGCTCAGCCCTAGAAAAATGGATGCTGTGTGGGACGAGTCATGATTGAGAATCAACATAAATTGTGTGCATATGTTGTGTGCGTGTGAGTGGTTTTGGTTTTGGATATTTATGTTCTTTGCTGCAACTGTATGTGGGTTTTTGACATGTTTATTTATTGTTTAAAGGGTTTTACTGTTTATGCTGAGAGGAGAATTGTTGAGGTGGTTCTAGGGGAAGAGAAAGCTGTTCTCAGTATCGGAATTTGCTGGAGGGTTTTGAATGAGGAAATGGAGAGATTCAAGGACAACATGGAGTTTACGAAGCTTAAAATGAATCAGGAAGGAGTTGATCCTGATGATGTGCATTCTCAGGTTCCATACGAGAAAGGTTTTCAGTTCCTATGGCGGATCGAACGCCAGGTGTGTTCGTCTCGATAATGTTTTTAAATCTTTTAGATACAAACAATACTGCAATGAATGGACCTAATTCTGTACTGGGGTCGTCTGTCTCAGGTTGGAAGGCCTGCATTTGACGAGTTTCTCAAGAAATATATTGCGACATTCAAGTTCAGCTCGATTGATACAGATACCTTTCTTGGCTTTCTGAAAGCTAACATTCCTGGCATTGAGAATGAAGTTGACTTGGTTTTGTGGACTGAGGGAACCGGTATTCCCTCGGATGCTTATGAACCGGTATCGAGTTTATATACACAGATTGTCACACTTGCAAGTGAGTTTAACCTTGGTAGGATGCCGAGGGAGGATGAAGTTGCCGATTGGCGAGGACAGGAGTGGGAGCTGTACTTGGAAAACTTGCCCAAATCTGTTGAAGCCTCACAGGTACTGTAGCATACATATATTTTACCATTTTTATCTTAGTTATTATTCATTTCTATTTTGGATAAAATAGTTGAAAATGATGCTCTGAAAAAACTGTTTAAAGACTTATGCTTTCGTTCTTTGACTGCTTAATTTAGGACTTTGATATGCCATGCAAATGGCTGAATAGTGCCATAAATTTCTTATGGAGTGGCAGTTTGTTGAGTCAAATTAGAGAATCTTACACCTTTATATGTCAAACTCCAGCTCTGCTTCATCTAGTTTTCTGAAAATTCCAACAACAGATCCTTACAGAGATAACCTTTGATCTAGTTATTGTCAAATTTTTAACAATATTTTTATGGAAAAACCCAAATTACCCTTCAACTAAATTATAACTAAATGATACTGCTAAGTATCGGTCGGATTGGACAGTTTTTTCATATTATTAAATGTTATTTCTTATTGAGTAATGATATGTGCACCCAAACATTACACACAATGACGTGTCACTGCATTTTAAAACAGTGGGTTCCAGTTTTAATAAATGTGATTGGCTAGACTAAACTGTACTATGTGTAATGTTTGAGTGTATATTTTGTATTTAACTTAACCTTAAATGTATAAAATGGTTTAGTTTTTTTATTTTATTTTTTTAAAATCAACCTTATTACTACTCTTATACATTATTACATACCTTATACTTAGCAAAATATAGTACTTTGGTTCTCTACTAGCCTCATTCTATGTGAAAACTTCATCACCTTTAGCTCTGGCTTTGCAGATCTTAGCTTTGGACGAGCGCTACAGGCTATCAGAATCGAAAGATTACGATGTGAAGGTGGGGTTTCTGCAGCTAGCCATTACCGCCAAGTGCAGAGACTACTACAGCGAGGTGGAGAAAACTCTCAAGGAAGTGGGGAGAATGAGATACCTTCGTCCACTCTACACCGCGCTCGTCCAAGGGAACGGGAAAGAAGAAGAGAAGATTTTCGCCAAAAGGGTGTTTGCAGAGGCTCGAGATTGTTACCATCCCATCGCACAAGGCGTGGTCGAAAACATCCTTACCAAGCACATGTAGGACAGTGTATGTATGATGATACTGTAAATAAATTATGAACCGAAATATCCGAAGCTAACAGTTGTGTTTTGCTTCTCTGGTTCATCTCCATGGTTGTGGAGTTTTTCGTTTAGAGTGTGCCGTTTGGTGATATGACAGACTTGTTTTTCTCACACTAATTAAGCAAAATGGGACTTAATTACCAATTAGAATAATTTTCATTCTAATTGCAAGTCAATGTAACTTTAAAAACAGCGTAAGACAATAGTTCGTCCATTAACTAAAACTATGCCACAATTTTATTGATTTTGATATTTGACAAAGATAATATCAAAATAGCATGTTTAATGTTCTTTGTTTTTATGAATTAAATTAGATTAACCACTTTTGGTTTTGAAAGCGGCAAATTCCATGTATTAAATGTTAGAATTATTATTATTATTATTATGGACTAATATAATTAAAAATATTATTTCATAATCACACTCATTAACTAAAGTGTTTATTAATTACCAATAATTATAATGAGATGGTTTACATTTACTAATTGCATTAGAGGCACACGGTGATATATGTTAGTTTATTAAATTATAGTCCACCACCACTATTACAATGAGTCCAATTGACCCACTAATACAAAGGGTAAGATGGCATAATAAATAAGAGGGCATATAGTTGCATTAACGAGTGTGGTGGTATTTTGGTAAGGGTTACTCTCCGTTGATTTTCTATAACCATTGCACTTGATCTTGTGTATTGTGTGTGACTTTGGCAGATTTCTAAGCGTGGAAATGGGTTAAGATGAGATGAGCAATACGAAAGATATGTTATTTTCATTGCCTAATTAATGTCCTAAATAAAATGTGTTTTTGGATTGATTATGAGCATCTGTTGATTGTGTAGTATCTGTTTTGACCATTAATGATACGTTTACAAACTAACATTAAATTCAATTTATAAACTTCAATACAAAACATTCTATGTAACACTTAAATCTTTTTTTTTTTAATTTGTTTTAAAACAAAAAAAAATGATAAAATAAACTTATTTTTATTTATCTATTTATTTTAAATTTATATATATATATATGTAATGAGAAACTTTCATTTATGTATTTTTAATAGAAATCTTCACATTATATAAATTTATATGATGATAAAGCATATATTATATAAGGATACATATTAAATAGAAAACGCTTGATGCCAATACAAAAGTGATACCCTACTTGCCACATCAAAAGCTATATTATCCTCAACTTAATAATTGTCTCATTTATATAATACACATATAATAAAAAAAGTATGATATACTTTTTTTTCCCTTTTCCTAATTGGTTAATAAAATATAATGGCTAAAGCTACATTTTTTTTGGGCCAAGGTGGCTAAAGCTACATTTGTTTCCTTATAAATTATACATATATGTGGAGCTTGTGTGACTTGTGGGTCTAACCACAACCAATGATCATTATTTTAATATTTTATGATAAATTAATTAACTTTAATCTTAGTAAACATATACTTTTAAGATAAGAATGATAGAGATGGAGCCAATTCTAAAGGGAAGACAAAATCTTTTGTGAATGCTTATATGAATATTATATTACTTGTTAAGAGTAATGATTAATACACACTTAAATTTCACACAGTTTTTACACAAAATAATAAGTATTATATTAATGGTGAAACCATATTAGTTAGAAATATGAAAATGTCAAGAAGGAAAAGAGGTATTTGAAGAGTTTAAGTTATTAACTTTAGAAATGCTTTCCATGAAAACATTTGAAAGCTTTTACTTAGATGGAAATAACATTTTTTAGATGATGAAAGAGTTGACCTTATAATCACTAAACAAGTAAACAAGAGACTCTCTCCACATATGAAAATTTTATACACAATGCCTAGATTAAGATGAATAAGAATATTTAGTGGTGAGGAGGATAATAACAAAAGAAATAAAAACAAAAAAAACAAAAAGTTTTGCTCTTAATGAAAAATACAATAAACACCTTGTGAAGTGGCTGAAGAAGAAGAAGGGCATAAATGTAATAAGATAAATCATTATCAAGCATGCTAAAATTTTGATTTAATCAATACAGAAATAATTTATATTTTGCTGAAAAATTAAGTCATAACATTTTTGTTACCTTACAGTAATTTTTGAAGACATAATAAATGGCATTTTATGGCTATAAATATAAACTGGTAATAGTAGGAACCACAAATCAGAGTGGCGCAGCGGAAGCGTGGTGGGCCCATAACCCACAGGTCCCAGGATCGAAACCTGGCTCTGATATATCTGAGTAGCTCATCCGCATAGCCAAAACCATTTTTATAGCTTTGCGTTTAACCTCAAACGATGTCGTTTTCGTCTTTCTTAAGTTGCGTTTCCCATCACACAACGTCGTTTTGATGCTTTAAGTTGCTTTCCACATCACACGACGTCGTTTTGTCTTTTTTCCGTTTGCGTTTCAATCACGCGACGTCGTTTTGTAATAATATTTCTTCTAAGCTAAGCTAAAGCTCACCTCCTCAGACTCGTAGCACTGAAACTGTGAAACGGCACTACTCTACTCTGCTCCTTCAAAATGGTGCGTTTTTAAAGAGATATGAACAACAGAGCGATGATGATGATGTCGTCGACGTCGGCGTCGGCGTCGTCTTCTTCGGCGTCGACTTGGGTATCGACCACCTCTGTCTCATCTTCGGGTAAGCGGATTCAGAGGGAGATGGCTGAGCTTAACAACAATCCTCCTCCTGATTGCTCCGCTGGGACCAAGGGCGACAATCTCTATCACTGGGTCGCCACCGTTATTGGCCCCCAAGGTTTCTCATTCTATTTTACTTAATTTGGGTTTCGATTATTTTTCTAATTTTATGATTTGATCTCACATTTTGGATTGATTGAGATTCTTAGTAAAGAAATTGGTATTATCTTCAGTTTTAAAGAACCAATTTTTAGTTTTTTTTTTTAAATTTATTTTTGGAATGGTGATTGAACTAAAGAAAGTGGTGGCTGAAGTTTAAGCTTGCTTAGATTTGTTTATGAGTTGATTATGGAATTGTTGTTTTGTTTTGGGTTACTCGGTGCCTTTGTATTATGTATCACACACATGCTTTTCGTTAAAGCTTTCTCTTCGAAGTGTTACATTAATATAGAAAGATAGAAAGATGAACTGGAATAGGAAAAGGAAAAATAAACATATGCCATAGACTAAGAATGATCATTATTTTTAACTTGGACTCAGAACAATATTACCAGTTCAGCTTACCAGGCCTTACTTTTGCCACTTGAAAGAGTCAGTGCTTTCAATTTTGTTTGGTTGAAGCAGATTGTTGAATTGTTTTTTTCTTAAATCATCTTCTTAGGGAGTAGCTGGGATAGATCCTCAATAACAGAAAATCACTTCTGACTATTAGTAATAGAATGTTGTTGTCTTGTCTGAGATTTTTTTATCACAGGTTTGTAGTTTGTCTATGTCTCTTTAGACAAGAGAAAAGTTAGAAGAATCTAGGCTATTGCATTGTAACTGTGGCACATTTGTTTTGGTTTATGCTTTTGTTGCTCAGAATATTTATGGATTGAAATTTTACTTCTAGTTTTTCACATCTGGCATGGGAATTAAATTTCATTTTCATATGTTATAATTTACACCCAACTTTGTAATGAATACTAAACGCGTGACAGTTCTTTTGGAGATGATTCATTGATATTTTGTTTTGTTATGTTCTTTCTGTTTCTTATGTTTTCTGCACAATGCTTCTTACTTAGTCTATTGGTACTTTATCTATTTATTTTTCTTCCACACCTTGCAAGAATATTTTAGTTTAAAAACAATGTTGAATCTGCTTAGTTGGGATGGTCAGCAGTATTTACACAGTGTGTTTATGTTTGTAGGGACACCATATGAAGGCGGTATATATTTCCTCGACATAACATTTCCCAGTGATTATCCATTTAAACCTCCAAAGGTATTTCCCTATTGTTGGTTACTTCCAACTTTTAAAGATAAAACATCTCTTAGTAGTGTTTTTTTTTTATCCAACTGTCCTCTTTTTCAGCATTGAAAGCAAATTGGTTATTTGGTGTTTAACTGTTCAGTTTTTGAATGGAAGTGCTTTCTTCAGAGATCCCTTTTTGTGTTAAACATACAATATGTCTATATTCTTCTGTAGTTAGACAATGCAGGCTAGTGAAGTTGTGTAACTTAATTTGGTTGTCGTTAGTATTAATCAATGAAGGTTTTCAGGTTGTGTTTAAAACCCGAATCTACCACTTCAATGTTGATTCTTCGGGTAACCTTAAATTGGAGATCTTGAATGATGGTTGGAGTCCAGCTCTAACAATTACAAAGGTGTTGCTTGAAATTCAAAAACTTTTCACCCATGCTGACCCTTGTAAGTGTTCTGGACTAAACAGTATTAATCCACTAATCTGTGTCTGTATTCTTTTTGTTCTCTTTCTCTTTCTCTTTTGGTTGTGATAATACTATTATTTCATTGGGATTTAGATTAGATTAAAATTATCTACCTGTGCTTTTGCTACAAAACTCTGACCTTAAACTTGTTCTAGAGAGGTTCTTACATAGTTTGGCATATCCCAAAAATCTTATGCCACTTGAAAGCGAGAATTTCTTACAACAATTTCAAGAACATTCACTTTCTTATAGGTAATAAACCTCTCGTTCCCGGCATTGCACAGCTATACTTGGCAGACAGAGCTAAGCACGATCAAATCGCTGCGCAATGGACATTGCGATTTGCAAAGTGAATCTGACATAAGAGCTAGAGCACTTTGTGTGTAGCATGCATTCAACAATTTTGTATATATACAATTTGAGGATATGAACTTTACAGTGTAAGTGTCAGCATTTCTAGCTTATAACCAAAGCTTTACTGTGTTCTTTAAGCAATAGCAATCACAAGGGAAAAGCACTTCTTGTAGTGTATCTTTACTTCAATTTTTTCTGTTTGGTACTAATCACGATTAGTGATCGTATTTTGTTATCACCTCTTTCATTTTATGATAAATTATTTTTCAATAGTCATGTATAAAGAGAGAAATTTCTCACCTATTGCAATGCAACTAATAAATATTGAACATATTTCAGTTTAGGAAATTATATATAATCTAACTTTATAAACAACAATAATTAAAACACTAATAAATTCACAAGTAAATCACGCAGAGAATCCTTTTATGTAATACATTCAAAGATACAAATACTAAATAAAGATGATGATTTTATTTGGAGCCATAATCTAATGGATAAACATCTTGATACTTCCAATTGCAAACTCTTGAAACTTCAAAGCTACACCTTCTGGCATGGGCAAGACATAAACATAATAATGAAACAAAATTAATCTAAGCAATAGAAGAAATATGAAAAACCAAATTAAGCTAATACTTTATTACCTTCTAATTAAGGAACCTCCTCTTCAATAAATTTGTTTTGATAGAAATGGTCACATAAAGCCAATCTCCAATGGTGCCCATGTAATGGAAATAGTTACGTCTCCAAGAAGCATTGAGTAATAAATTACCACAAACTCCAGCAAATCCAATTCCAAATCCAACCCCAGTTCCCATATGAAACCATGACATGTCAAACCATTCTTCTTCATCGTTAAAAGAACCTTCAGTACCACCCGAGTGATCTCGAGAACCATTTGGTGACTCATCTCCAACGCATGATTTGGTCAATGGAGGTCCACACAATCCATCATTGTCAATGTACATCGAAGCATCAAAACTTTGTAGTTGAGTGCCGGTGGGGATTCTTCCTGATAATTTGTTATTTGACAAATCCAAGAACGACAAAGAAGATATGCTTGCCAAGCTTGTTGGAATTACACCACAAAGCTTGTTGTGGGACAAATCTAGAGAGTCTAACTTAGTCAAGTTCCCGATCTCCATAGGGATAGTACCATTCAAATCATTCCTTGAAAGGTTAAGTTGAACCAATTGAACAAGATTGAACATCTCTTTAGGTATTTTTCCAGTCAACTTATTGCTTGAAAGATCAATCACTCTTAATAATCCAAGAGTGCTACTATACTCACGAAGAATACCTTTCCACATGATCGATATAATAACATCAAACCAAACAACGCCAGCCATTGTGCCAATGTCCCTCTCATCATCAAATTGGTTCCCCTTGGCTACCATAGAGGTGAAACTTTTTATGCATGAAGGAATATATCCAGATATAGCATTTATGGAAATGTCAAATATTTGAACAAATTGAAGATGGCATAGATTTGATGGTATAATTCCATAGAAATTATTTGATCTTATTCGAAGCAAAATCAGATTTGTGAGTCTTTCCCCAATCCAAAATGGTATATTTCCTTCTAGATTATTTGATTCTACATCAAGAACTTCAAGTTTTGTACAATTCTTTAAGGGTGAAGGAAGATTTCCAGAAAAATTATTATGCCCCAAAAGCAAATGCTGAATTTTAGATAACAAACCAATTGTTCTCGGAATTACTCCAGACAAATTATTGTTATCTAATTTCAGAACAATCAAATCCTTCGTATTCCAAAGACAATCAGGAAGACTTCCATTCAACATATTATTCGAAATGTCAAGAAGTCTTATTGATCCATGTATTGGGTAACAAAGAAAAGTCTTTAGATTAATGAATCTATTATTAGAAAGAATCAATGCCTCCACATTCGATAGATATGGTGGAATAGGACCACGAAAATGATTTGAAGATAGATTTAGAAAATCCAATGTCAGAGTTTGACTGAAAAACCAATTGGGAATTTCATCATGAATTTCAGAGTTTGAAAGATCAAGTGTTGAGATAATTATTTGGGTTTTGAGCCAAGTAGGAAATTGTGGACCTGACTTGCAAGACCTCAATGATAGAATATCTAGTTGAAATGGTGGGATCCAAGTGGAATTGATCCTCAATGTTAAGGAGTTATCGGATAAATCAAGAATTTTCAATTTGGAAAGATTTTGAAAGTGGACTTCAGTCACAAGCCCACTGAAAGAATTTGAGTAGAGATATAAATACTTGAGTTGTTGGAGCTTACCAATACTTTTAGGTAAAGCACTAGTGAAAGAGTTTGAGGAGAGATCTAATTCCTTGAGTTGTTGTAGCTTACCAATACTTTTAGGTAAAGTACCGCTGAAAGAATTTGAGTAGAGATCTAAATACTCGAGTTGTTGGAGCTCTCCAATTCCTTCAGGCATAGTACCATTAAGCTTATTATTAGAGGCATCCAACCGTCTAAGGTATGAACTAAATGTTGAAATATTGGGCAGTGGTCCTTCAAATTGGTTGCGGCTCAATTCCAAAATTTCTAAATTATTAGCACAACCAATAAGGCTTCCTATAACATCACAAATTGTTTCATTGAAGTTGTTCTTCCTCAATACTAATTCTTGAAGATTACAAAGATTCCTCAATGATTTCGGTAGCTCACCTTCGAATCCATTCTTAGTCAAATCAAGGCGTGCAAGAGATCTCATGTTTTCGAAAGAATTTGGAAGTGGACGAGGACCTTCTATTTTATTTTCCCTGAAGGTGAGATTAACTAGATTGGTACTCATATTTAGCAACCAAGGAATTGTTTTAGAAGGTATGGTACTCTCAGAAATATCAAGATTGGTGAGAGAATTTGAAGAATTTTTGTAGGTGAATATATGATCATCTGTTGGTGGGAATAGGCAGTAGAATAATTCTATACTTGTTAAAGATGGTGCTATTTCTATTGAATGAAGCCAATTTGTGGATTTAGTTGCATTGATGTATGTCAACGTTAAGAATCTCAGAGAAGAGAGATGAGAAAGCCATTCAAGATTTGTACTAATATAAGAAAATTCAGTACCTCCTAGATGAAGAAATTGCAACCTGGTGAGGTTCCCAAGCTGGGAAGGAATGGACATAATAGGATTCAAGTAAAAGTCGAGAGATATGAGTCTAGTTAAAGAACCAATAAACTCAGGAATTTTAGTAAATTCATTGAAACCAAGATCCAAGTATCTCAAATATTGCAAATCAACCAAGGAATGACCAATTTCACCACCCAATCCTTTAAAAGAAAGATCAAGACTTGTAACATGATGAGTTAAGTTATCACACCTGATACCACTCCAGGCGCAACAATCTCGTCTAGTGCTTGTCCACGAGAATAGAGTGTTGTCATTATCAACAAAGCGTTGCTTCAAGCTGAGAAGAGCTTGTCTCTCCTTCTCTATGCAATAATGGACTTGATCAGAATCTCCAATAGTAGCACTACTCCACACATGACTCGCCACTAGCGCCAACACAAGCACAACAACTTTGATCATATTCAGAACAAATTAATTTAAAGTGAGATAATTATATTAGGTTAATGCAAATCTAGTTACACCATATATCACCAAATATATAGGAAACGAAAAAACACAACTCAATGAAAATAATATCACATTTTTTTTAATTGGGAAGACTTCGAAAGTCAATATTTTATTTAGTGCTATTTTTTGATTGGCTAATGATGTTTGAAAACAAATAACACACCCCAAAGTTGACTACATTTTTCTTTTTTGAAAAAACTTTAATTAGGTACATTCTTTTTTTTTTTGTTGTTGTTTAACTAATAATAAATTATTGTTTGAATGCGTGTTTGTGGCTAATTTGATTTTTTGAGTTGTTGCAGATTTATTTTATACATGATAATATGCGATACAATTGTAGAAGGGTAATTAATGATTATTTACCCAATTAAGTCTTCTGTTAGTGGAGTAGGACCAACAACACATTGAATATATATATATATATATATAAAAGGTTATAAATTCTTAAAATAAATAAACAAAGTAGATTAGGGTATTTGCAGTCAAAATATCTTATCTTTACACTTGTTATAGTTAAATACTCAATATATGTTAAAGATAAATACTTATTATTTTTTCTTTGAAAAAAAAATACCTAAAATTGCTAAAATATTAATTTTGTCAGTACCTCCTGTATTGGAACTGTTAAACATGTTGACTAAGCAGATATTTATCACTCTGTAATTGGTCAATTTCATATTTATTTTTTTTAATATTTTAAATCATAAAAATTAATTAAAAATACATTTTAAATTAATAAAAATACATATTTTGAGAACAAAAATACATAAATTACAAAGTGATACATATCTGCTGAGAAAACACTTAACAACTCCAACAGTGCACGTATTGAAAAAAGTAATGTTTTAGCAACTTTAAGTATTTTTGCTACAAAGAAAACATATTAAGTATTTATCTTTAACATATATTAAACATTGATTAATTTTACCATAAAAATAAAAAAAAATTAGGTATTTAACTATAACAAAGGTAAAACATTAAGTATTTATGCCGCAAATATCCTTTATGTTTATTATATACAAAAATAAATTAAATTAAAAAATAACATTACTGTAAAAATAAAGGAAGAATACATTTTTTGGTTTATTATCCTTGCCAAAAAAATAAAATTTGATCTTCCCAACCAACAACATAAACTATTATGTTAATGCTAAAATTTTATTTAATGCTAAACTATACAAAATAAATATTACAGTAATATAAATTTTATTTAATGCTATTTTTTGATTGGCTAATGTTTGAAAACAAATAACAACAAGACTTACTTGAATAAATCTTTTAGGAGCACATCCAAATCCCTATAAGCACTAATCTGCTTGAGTCACTCATCACAACAAGATTTATGATTTTATTTTATATATATTTGGAGTTGAAAATATGTGCTGCCATTTCATTAATTAAATTATTTTTTTATTAATTATTTCTACATCAATTTTTTATTATTTAAAATATAATTATTTTATTATTCTTTAATTTATATCAATTTTTAATTCATTTTTGGTCATATTGATAAACTTTTTTATCAACATTGAGCTCATAGTATTATTTTGATCTATTTTGCACAATACATGATTTGATTAATTGTTATTTAACAAAATACGAGGTCCCGTTGCGTAATTGAAGAAAAACTAGTGTAGTAAAATTTAAAATTTTCTTTATTTATTTATAGAATTACTATTTTTATTTGGTGGTTTCTACTTTTTTTCTTCTCTTTTATATTTAACCTCATTTTGTACTTTTATCTGCTTGATTAGAGTGTAAAATTGCATTCAGGATTTCATGTTTAGAGTTTTGAAATAACCCTCAACTACAAAGAAATAAACTCCATAATCACATTCATATTCACAAACATAAATATTCAATGAAAATAAATAAGTTTTTGAGAAGAAAGAAAACCTAGATTGAAAATTGTAGATGCTAGTGTCTTTTCTCATCCTCTGCTGCTCTAGCCTCTAAAATTCGCAACCCAAAGTTATATTAAAAGTTAACTCTAATCCCTTTTATAGCCCATTAAAAATGACATTTAAAAATTAAAATTTAAGAAAAATTATATCGCAAGCTGCAGGCACGGGACTGTTCTGGGTAAAATACGCGCTCTGGCTGCGACCAGGAGTTTATGGTGACTGCTGCCACTACTCTCTGACTCCCAGGCCGCGGCCATTTACCACGCGTGCTTTTTTCTTCATTTTTTCGTGTTTCTTCAGCTGCAGCCACTGACGATATTTTAACCCAAACTTCCTCAATATAGCTTGATATTGGACGATTCAAAAAGCTATGGACAACTAAGAAAAAGATCTAAAACTTGTATTTATTGAAATATTTTCAAAAGAGAATTGGAAAATTATCAAAATCAAGTGTGAAGTTTCAGACTTGTAATTTCGAGCTTAATCATTACTTGTAAAACATTCCATATTTATTATTTTTCACTCAAGTGTGTTGGAAGTCCTAAAACACAAAGCAAACTTATTAAACATATATAAACAAATGATCATGTGCATAATCATAAAAGAATAATGAATTAAAAATAGACTAATTCGACACTTATCATGTGGGTTGACCCAATTATTGACTCATGGCCCAATCCAATTGAGCAATACTAGTCATGAAGTGATCTTGACTCCATAAGACCCCTTAGCCCTTCAAATGAAAGAACAAGCTCAAGTTCAAGTCCAGTGAAACACTTCATCCGTACGTATACAACAAAGAAGTAGATGGGCCCACATGCTGATGCATTTACTTGTTTTAGGTGATAAAAATGAGTGAATTATTTTAGAAATATTGGTGAGATTAGAGTATAGTTCTTGTACTTCTCATTCTTAATAGTGATATTGATTCTTTTTAGGGGCTGTTTGGTATGAGGAATTCACAGTTTTCATATTACTGGGAAAGTTGAAGAGGGTAATCTGATAGTCTGGAAACTTACATCATTGTGTTTGGTTGTGCACTGTAATCTTATCTATGATTCCTGGGAATATTACTTTCTATGTTTGGTTGTGCATATGAATCTGTTAAGTTTTCATATTTTCATAAAATTATTATAATAATATATTTCATCAAAATAATTTATAAACAATTTTACTCATGAAATATTTTTTAACAGAATTAAAAAAATACATCTATTGAATACTAGAATCAAGTATAATTTTTTAAATTACAAAAATACCCTTATTTTATTTTTAATAATATTTCATTTGTTATTTTAAACTAAAGTAATGATATAAAGGCTTTACAAATTAATTTCTTTAAATAAACAAATATTATTTATCATTTTATAGTTTGATATATGTATATATATATATTTTTTTTTCATATTTTCATAAAATTAATATAATAATATATTTCATCAAAATAATTTATAAACAATTTTACTCATGAAATATTTTTTAACAGAATTAAAAAAATACATCTATTGAATACTAGAATCAAGTATAATTTTTAAAATTACAAAAATACCCTTATTTTATTTTTAATAATATTTCATTTGTTATTTTAAAATAAAGTAATGATATAAATGTTTTACAAATCAATTTCTTTAAATAAACAAATATTATTTATCATTTTATAGTTTGATATATATATATATATATATTTGTTTTTATATTATAAGTTTCAAAAATAAAATAAGTCATTAGCTAAAAAATTATTGGTTTAAGATTTTTTTAAAAAAATAATAATAATAATTTTGAAGTGTTTCACATTCCTGGGCATCTGAAAACCACTTGTCAGATGGTTTCAGATGAGTTTTACTTGAACCTAGAATCTGGAAAAGTTAAAACCCTGGAGTACAGATTCCCAGGTTAGAAAAACTCAAACCCAGTACCAAACATGGGAAAGTGTTCAGATTCCTATTCCCGTGTCCAGACTCCTGCATCCCAAACGACCCCTTAGTGTTTCATCTTCATATCTCATTAATTATTTTATTTCTCATCTTCTAATTTTTTTTCTAAAATTATTTTACATTTTTTACATAAGTTCAATCACTTTTTTCTTATGTAACTTAGATTTTTAATTAATTTTGGTTTATTGATTATATTGTATGTCTTTTATTGCACATTCTGCCAGTGGTATTTTGTCGTTCTTATATATATATTTATATATATATAGTATGATATGTTATGAAATTAGAAGTTAAATTTAATTTAATCTAGATCAATTAATTTGTGCTTTTAACATATACATTTTTTAATTGCAATTGATGGTGTAGAATTGCAATTGTGTTTTGAATTAATATATCAATATTAGTCTCTTTATGTATTTTTTTTCTCACTTGAATATGTTAATTATTGTCTAGAAAATGAAATAAATACCCTCACAAAAATATTATAACTCTTGTTTGTTAAATTAGATTAGAACATTTTTCATCTAAAAATAGATGTAGAATTGGTTTTTTTTTTTTTTTTTTTTAAAAAAAGTGTTCTATACACACATACATTAATATATTAAAATTTATAAAAATATTTTTCTTAACCTAATAAAAAGGAATAGGTTTAATATATACACACTTCACACTGTAATAAACACTGTTAGGTTGAATTGATCAAATAATTACCCAAAATTAAAACACAAATTATATACCTATAAGAACAATCTGATTGCAGTAGCATGTATAAGACATAATTTAATACATATACATTTTTTTCGAGTATTAAAGAGAGAAATTTCTCAACTATTGCAATGCAACTAAAAAATATTGAACATATTTCAGTTAGGAAATTATATATAATCCAACTTTATAAGCAACAATAATTAGAATACTAATAAATTCACAAGTAAATCACACAGAGAATCCTTTTATGTAATACATTCAAAGATACAAATACTAAATAAAGATGATGATTTTATTTGGAGCCATAATCTAATGGATAAACATCTTGATACTTCCAATTACAAACTCTTGAAACTTCAAAGCTACACCTTCTGCATGGGATAGACATAAACAGAACAATGAAACAAAATTAATCTAAGCCATAGAAGAAATATGAAAAGCTAAATTAAGCTAATACTTTATTACCTTCTAATTAAGGAACCTCTTCAATAAATTTGTTTTGACAGAAATGGTCACATAAAGCCAATCTCCAATGGTTCCCATGTAATGGAAATAGTTACGTGTCCAAGAGGCATTGAGTAATAAATTACCACAAACTCCAGCAAATCCAATTCCAAATCCAACCCCAGTTCCCATATGAAACCATGACATGTCAAACCATTATTCTCCATCGTTAAAAAAACCTTCAGTACCACCCAAGTGATCTCGAGAACCATTTGGCGACTCATCTCCAATGCATGATTTGGTCAATGGAGGTCCACACAATCCATCATTATCAATGTACATCGAAGCATCAAAACTTTGTAGTTCAGTGCCAGTGGGAATTATTCCTGAAAATTTGTTACTCGACAAATCCAAGAAAGACAAAGAAGATATGCTTGCCAAGCTTGTTGGAATTACACCACAAAACTTGTTGTGGGATAAATCTAGAGAGTCTAACTTATTCAAGTTCCCGATCTCCGTAGGGATAGTGCCATTCAAATTATTCCTTGAAAGGTTAAGTTGAACCAATTCAACAAGATATGTTAACTCTTCGGGAATTTTTCCAATCAAATTATTACATGAGAGATCAATCACTCTTAATAATCCAAGAGTGCTGCTATACTCACGAAGAATACCTTTCCACATGATTGATATAATAACATCAAACCATCCAACGCCAGCCGATGCGCCAATGCCCCTCTCATCAACAACCTCGCTCCCCTTGGCTACCATAGAGGTGAAATTTTTTATGCATGAAGGAATATATCCAGATATAGCATTTATGGAAATGTCAAATATTTGAACAGATTGAAGATGACATAGATTTGATGGTATAATTCCATAGAAATTATTTGATCTTATTCGAAGCAAAATCAGATTGGTGAGTCGTTCCCCAATCCAAGATGGTATATTTCCTTCTAGAATATTGGATTCGACATCAAGAACTTCAAGTTTTGTACAATTCTTTAAAGATGAAGGAAGATTTCCAGAAAAATTATCATGCCCCAAAAGCAAATGCTGAATTTTAGATAACAAACTAATTGATCTAGGAATTACTCCAGAAAAATTATTGTTATCTAGTTTCACAACAATCAAATCATTCATGTTCCACTGACAATCAGGGAGGCTTCCATTAAGCATATTATTGGAAATGTCAAGAAGTTGTATTGATCCTTGTATTGGGTAACAAAGAAAAGTCTTTACATTAATGAATCTATTATTAGAAAGAAACAATGCCGTGACATTAGATAGATATGGTGGAACAGAACCACGAAATTGATTTGAAGATAGATTTAGAAAATCCAATGTCAGAATTTGACTGAAAAACCAATTGGGGATTTCATCATGAATTTCAAAGTTTGAAAGATCAAGTGTTGAGATAATTATTTGGGTTTTGAGCCAAGTAGGAAATTGTGGACCTGACTTGCAAGACCTCAATGATAGAATATCTAGTTGAAATGGTGGAATCTAAGTGGAATTAATCCTCAATGTTAAGGAGTTATCGGATAAATCAAGATTTTTCAATTTGGAAAGTTTTTGAAAGTGGACTTCAGTCACAAGCCCACTGAAAGAATTTGAGTGGAGATCTAATGCCTCAAGTTGTTGGAGCTTACCAATACTTTTAGGTAAAGTACCACTGAAAGAATTTGAGTAGAGTACTAGATACTCGAGTTGTTGGAGCTCTCCAATTCCTTTAGGCAGAGTACCATTAAGCTTATTATTAGAGGCATCCAACCGTCTAAGGTATGAACTAAACGTTGAAATATTGGGTAGTGGCCCTTCAAATTGGTTTGAACTCAAATCCAAATTTCTAAATTATTAGCACAACCAATAAGTCTTCCTATAACATCAAAAAGTGTTGCATTGAATTTGTTGTTGCTCAATACTAATTCTTGAAGATTACAAATAAGATTCCCCAATGATTTTGGTAGTTCACCTTTGAATCCATTCCCAGACAAATCAAAGCGTGCAAGAGATCTCATGTTTTCAAAAGAATTTGGAAGAGGGCCTTTTATTTCATTTTCCAATAAGGTGAGATTAACTAGATTGATACTCATATTTAGCAACCAATGAATTGTTTTAGGAGGTATGGTACTAACACCAACACAAGCACAACAACTTTCATCATATTCACAATAATTTAATGTGAGATAATTATATTTGGTTAATGCAACTATACTATATATCACCATATATATATTTATATAGGAAAATAAAAATACAATTAATTGAAAATGACCATTTTCTTTAATTGGGAAGACTTTGAAGTCAATATTTTATTTAATACTATTTTTTGATTGGCTAATAATGTTTGAAAACAAATAACACACCCCAAAGGTGAAATTAAAGGTCCCTTATTTTATTTACTATGACTTACTAGCTCATACACTTGAAATTTAATATTATGATCAATCATTATTTTTTTAATAAATAATGGCGCCTTAAAATTTCCACAAGAAATAAAGCCTTTAATTAAGCCTTAAAAGAAGGCACTGTTGACCAAGACCAATACCAAGACTGACCCAAGTCTTCTGGTCAAGCACTTTATGTGTTTTGATTTTCTTGTGTTAGAAAATAAGAAAGGGCATATGTATAATATAAATATATTTTGAAACCACTTTATATAAACCACAAGATTGTTAATTTTTTTTTTTTTTGTGATTAAATGAATATATGTGTTTGATTCATTGTGAATTTAAGTTGCCCAAAAAAAATGTCTATATTTGATTCCAATAAACAAAACATTTTATAAAACAAAAATGTATACGTGAAAGTTTAGTATTGAATATGTATAAAAAAATGTTATAAATTCTTAAAATAAATAAACAAAGCAGTATTAGTAATATAAATATATAGGTAAAGGAAAACGTTTATAATAAGAAATAAAAAGACATAAAAGTCTAGCATTGAGCAATAAAAGAATATTATGTTTAGGAATATTTGTGGCAAAAACACCTAATGTTTTATACTTGTTATAGTTAAATACATATTCTTTTATTTTTACGGTAAAAATAAAAGATGTTTAATACATGTTAAAGAGAAATTTCTAATATTTTTTCTTTGCGGCAATAATATCTAAAGTTATTAAAACATTACTTTTGTCAATCAACCTATGTTGGAACGGTTAAACATGTTAACTAAGCAGACATTTGTCACTCTGTAATTAGTCAATTTCATATTTGTGTTTTTTT
The DNA here is from genome assembly GCF_963169125.1 of Humulus lupulus. Lineage (NCBI taxonomy): Eukaryota > Viridiplantae > Streptophyta > Magnoliopsida > Rosales > Cannabaceae > Humulus > Humulus lupulus. Next base: position 8,916,633 of record NC_084798.1, read on the forward strand.
AAATATTTTAAATTAGAAAAATGAATTAAAAAGACATTTTAAATTAATAAAAATACATATTTTGATAACAAAAATACATAAATTACAGAGTGATACATATCTGGTGAGAAAACACTTAACAACTCCAACAGAGCAGGTATTGAAAAAAATAATGTTTTAACAACTTTATCTATTTTTGCTACAAAGAAAACATATTAGATATTTATCTTTAACATCCATTAAATATTGAATATTTTTACCGTAAAAATAAAAATTAGGTATTTAACCGTAACAAATGTAAAACATTAAGTATTTATGAAATATCCTTTATGTTTATTATATAAAAATAAATTAAATTAAGAAAAAGAGTTGTATAAAAATAAAAGAAGAATAAATTTTTTGGTTTATTATCCTTGCCAAAAAAATAAAATTTGATCTTCTCAACCAACGACATAAAGTATTATGTTAATGCTAAAATTTTATTTAATGCTATTTTTTTATTGGCTAATGTTTGAAAACAAATAACACAAAGAACTCTCTCTTTCCAACTAGCTAATGCTTAACAAAGTAAATCCGCTTGAGTCAATCAGATTTATGATTTAATTTTATATATATTTGGAGTTAAAAATATGTTTTTCCATTTCATTAATTAAATTAATTTTTTTATTAGTTATTTCTACATCAAATTTTAATTATTTAAAATATAGTTTTTTTATTATTCTTTAAGTTTTATATCAAATTTTAATTCAATAATATTTTATTTGGTATGATTTAATTCATTAAATAAACAATATGGGCTATTTTAGTCATATTGATAAATTGTTTGATCAAAATTAGGCTCATAATTTTATTTCGATCTATTTTGCAAAACTATAGATTTACTATTTTTATTTTGTGGTTTCTACTTTTTATTTCTTATCTTTTATATAACTTCCTCTTGTACATTTATCTTCTCATTGTTTCATCCCTTCATATTTACTTTGTATATTTTTAACTTGGTAATATAACTGCACCTCGTGAATCTTTATCACAATTAAAATTCTGTAACGCCCTACTAATCTAGGACCTTTACACTGAGTGTTTAAAATAGTGCTTAACTCATTAAGTGAGTTATTTGGACTCAAAAAGTGTAATTAAAAATAAAATAAGGGTTTAAGTACTAAAATTTTTTGCCAAAAAAGTTTAAACTTTTCATTAAGGTTATAAAAAGGTTTACATGAGATCCCAAAACGTTTAACAAAATACATAATCATAACTAGACTTTACAAAATAGTCAGCCTATACCGGGCGGGTGTGTACAACAATCCCATAATGGCCCTGCCATCACGACCTGCATTTTGCATGTTTATCGTCGAATACGACCCATGCCAATCAAAATCACAGATAATTATAACGCAATCAGATGCAACAAGCACAAATATAAAACGAGTTACATAACCCTAACTTAAACATTCAAGTATAATGTCATAACCATTCGCATATCAATATTGGAGCCAATGCCATGCTCTATGTACATATACTAGTTTTCTTATCTCGAGTCACATGCACATGTTACTGTTATGAGAAACTAGAATCGACATAATACCATTGACAATATGCAGGAAAAGTCTATCCACAAAATAATAAATTAAGATCTCATGCTAATACTATTGTTATGAGAAATCCTAAATCGACACTATACCATTTTGACGATAATGCAGTAAAAGACTATTCACAAAATAATAAAATTAATATAAAATATTTTTATATAATTACATAAAAAAAAAGCTTGACTGAATCTATATAAAATTAATAATAAATATTAATTGCATTAACAAAATTATGAAAGAAATAATAAAACTCAAATATTAGGCTTTGAAAAATATTTATAAAATAAATAGAGATTACAAAATACAAAGTTTCACCCTTAGTCTCACCAAAATAAGCTCTAGCCTAAGTTAAAAGTCATTCTCACATTTTCCATTGAAAATGTGAGAAGACTACGCTTAAAGAGAATGGAGAGAAAGAAAGAGAGAATTGAGAGGTGTAAGAGAAGGTGGTGGTGAATGGTGTCTTTTACAAATGAAAACTACATCTTATTTATAGATGTAGAATACAAATAAATTATGGTGGAAATGACATGTGGCAAGCTACCATTGGTTGAGAGGGAAGCATATGCATTGCTAATTTTTGTTGAAAAGAAGACACTTCTATTAATTAAAAATGAAACACTACAAGAAATCTGACATTTACCTACCAATTTCTTATATATCTATATATATTGGTAGGTAAAGTTACTTTTACCTACACAAAATTTAATGGTACGCATTATTAGTAGATAAATATTAAAATTTTCCAGAATTATATTTTCTGTACCAATAATATTGGTAGGTAATGGGTTTTTCCTACGAATATATTGGAGGGAAAATTTTTCAGCTTTTGGAGCTCATTTTTCCCACCAATTTTATTTAAAGTTTTAATTTTTTTAATTAAAATTAATGCTGATGTGGACAACATTAACATTATAATATTCATTTTTTCTTCATAAAATCACAATCATATACATTTATATATAAAAAAAATAACATAAATATTATTATATAAATATATTTTATTTAATAAAAACATAAATATAACTTTTATAAACCTAAACCTAAAACTATCTATCTCTCAAATCCCTCTTTCTCTTCTCTCTTCTTAGTCACGAACCAGTCCCTCCCAGCCGCCTCCCTCTTCATCGGGCCTAGCCGCCACCTCCCCATCGATGAACCCAGCCACCTCATCTCATCTCTTCCAAACACTCAGCCAACCCTCTCTTTTCTCTTCTCTGAAACACCTCATTTCTTCAACCTCTTGTTGGAACCCAAACGCCTCTTAAGCCACTCATTGCAGCATCTAGAACCACCCATCACTGCCTCTAGAGCCACCCATTGCTGCCTTTTTTATCTGTTTGCACGACCTTCGATTTTCGACTTTATCTGTGGTTGGTCCTTAATTTTTTTTAATTTTATGTTTGTGGTGGGTATTGTTTTATCCAATTCTAATTATTGTGTGGTTTTGAGTATATGTGTATATGTGTTTATTAGATTGCATTTTTGGTTTTTTTTGGAGGCAGGGAGCTCGGGCCTGGCTTTGGATTGCAGTTGCTGGGTTATGGCTTTGGATTGCAGCGATTAAGGTGCGGCTTTGGAACGAGTTTGAGGTTTTCATATTGGTTGGCTGGTGGCTTTGATGTTTTTGTATTCGTTGCTTGGTTTTCAAACCTAATTATGGTTTATTTTGGTTAAGTTTTAATATGAGTTTCGACTTGTGGCTTTCAGATTTTTGGATTTGTGGCCTTGGTGGATTTGAGATTTTTCAGATTGGTTGGCTAGTTGTTTGAGGTAATATTTATGACAATGCTGATGACATCCCCAATAATCTGAAGGGCTTATGATGAGTCATTGTTCTCAGATTGTTTGTGTTGTTTTCTTTATGATCATGTTATGTGTATTTAGCTTTACAATATGTTTGTGTTATAATGTTAGATTTATATTTTATTTTAGTGATTCATTTTTCTGATTAATTGATTTTAACACATACATGTTTTCGTTGGATTCATTTTATATGAATTTAAATGTGTGGGATTTATAGGGATCAAATTTATGACTTTGATGCATTTCTGTTTTGGCGATTTATGTGTTTCATTGTTGTTCTGAGGCTTGAGTTGTGTTTTATTGTTTTGGAGGTTTGTTTCATTGTTTTGAAGCTTTATTTTTTTCATTGTTGAACAATCTAAAATATATAAAGATCTCCATTGTTGTAGACCTATGTGTTTCTAGGTTGGGTTTAGTCTTTATTTTGCTCCTCTGATTGTGATGCTATGTTAGTATAAGATTCAAATTTCTAGTATTTTTTTCTTTCAAGATATTTAAAATCTGTTTTGTGGATTTATGTCTTTTGTAATATGAAGAATTGATGATGGCGACTTTTTACACTTTCTCTTATATATATCTCTGTTTTGTTGTTATTTGGTAGTGAGTTTTAGTTAGTCTAAGTACACTTGCTCTATTTTTAAAGTCTTGCATTATAAGTGTTTTTCTGAAGCATAAATGATATTTATAATCTGGTTTTTTAAGTATGAGATATTTATATGTTTGAATCTGATTTTTTAATCTAATTGGAGTGTGTTTTATGATTTGTGTCATGTTTGTAAATTTTCTAACATACTTGTAAATATTTCATTGAAAAATACCTTAGTCATTTTGTTTGAGTGATCTTATTTGATGTTTGCTATCTATATATGTATATAAGAAACTAGTTTTTATGATTCTTTTGCATATTTAAACTTTATTTATTGTTTTATTGAGATAAGGTTTGACAAATTTATGTTTTGATGATTAGTGTGTTTTGGCTTTGAGTTGTGTAGAGTTTTTCAGTTATATTTCATTGTTGTAATCTGGTTTATGTGTTTCATTGCTATATTCTAGTTTATTTGTTTGATTGTCCTTAAGCTTTGAGTTGTGATTTATGGTTTTGGGGTTTTGTTCATGTTCAGGGAGTTTGTCATATCTGATATTGTTTTCCCTATGCTTTCATTAGTTTTATTTTGATGAAAAGTTAGTTTTACATGTAGTTCTATATAAATCTGATTGATTATACTTTAATGCAGTTTCAAACTTTTATTTATTCATGTATAAACTTTAATGGGAAACTTAGGAAATGTATATTTATTTATAGAGTAACCAATATGTTTCAAGTATTAGTGTGTTTCACTGTCCTAAATCTGATTGATCAAGCTTTCTTTTATATATTATAGCTGATGTAATTGACTAAGGATGAATTTTTTTTAATAGTTAAGCACTGATTTGTTTGGTACTTTGTTTCTGATATTTGTATTTAGCTTTGGTGTTGTTATTTGAGTGTAGGGTGTGGTTCTGTTTTGAGGAAGGAATCTGTTTTAATGCCTATATATGAAGGGATCTATTTTAAGCTATATTTTAGTATATTTTGTTTGATACTTTGTTTATGATATTTGTATTAAGATTTAGTGTTGCTCTTTGGCTGTAGGGTCTGGTTCTGTGTCTATAATCTGATTTTTATAGTTTGTGGATTTTCGCCATTGTTACTTTGAATTTATTTTGCCTATGATGTTCAAGAATAAGTGTACTCATTCTATGTTGGTGATTATGAGACTTGATGTGCTCATATATTTGTTTTTAATATATGCTGGTATGTCAAGTGTCATAAATGCCCATAATAATAAGTCATATATAATCTAAAATCCTTATGATGATTAAATTGAGGATATTTTTTATGTTGAAGTTAATTATAGTCATTCCCACTATCGCCAACCCAAACCTCACCTCTCAAAGCCATCATCGACATTCTCAAAGTTCAGTTAGAGGAAATAGGCTCTTGTGCAATAATTCCAAAGTGAAGAATATCAAGAAAAATGTAGTTAGAGAAAAGAGAATTGTATAGAATTGTTGATATTTTATTTTATGAAATGTAATTAGTGTAACACTCATCATTTAATAAGCAATGAATATTTTATAATATATGTTTGTTTATTTTGTTATTCATGTTAAATAATTTATTTGAGGAATAATGACAAATATTTTTAAAATTAATTACTTTCATTTATTGTTGATATTAAATTAAATTTAAAGATATAATTAAAATTACCTACATATAAACATTATCTTTACTCACAAATAAATAAATGTAGGTAAAAATAGGTATACCAGCTCATGCCATGTGGACCAGTTATTTAGTGCTACGTAACCAATAAAAAGGGACAAGTAACCCAATCATTCAGTGTCACGTGGAGTGCCACGTCACTTGCCACGTATAATGCCACGTCAAATGATGGACCCAAAACGGGTATGTTTTAAATATTTATAACTCACAAGCGCACGAATCATATTTATAGAATAGTGTTCGTGTAAGCACGAAATCGAACCCAAATGAGTTGTCTAAAATAAAAAAGAAAACTATTTTAAACCAAAATTAATAAATTCTAACCTAGTTCCAAAGATTGATGAGAATTTGTAACAATAAAAATAAAATAAAAGATAATAATAAAGAAATTAAAGACAATATATAAACATAAATTAATAATTGTAAACAATGTGGTAAAATAAGATTATTAAATATTAGAATCCACAAAATATAAGTTTAATAATATTTATAAGTACATTGATTCCCAAGTTTTAGTGATAGTTAAAATAAATCAAATTATCATTTTCTTAATAGATTTATAATTTTAAGCACAAATTATTTCTAAAATGATAGGATTTTTCTTCACTTTTCAAAATTATAGTTTCAAAGCATTTAGTGTAAATCAATCTAATGAAATAACAAATAAATCAATGAACATTATTTATAAGGCAAAACATAATATTTTTGTTCTAAGCATGGATGTGTACAATTTTATGACACATCTTACACAAAGAATATTATGTTTTAACACTAATGAAGAACAAAGTGTAAATATGTGCTAACAATCCAAAATACATGATATTTAAGATGAAAGAAGATATTTGAAGAAGAAAATTCCATAAACTTTGTTGCACAAAATGGGAAATCAACATATAAAATAGATACTATCTAGTTACATAATGTTTCATCATCACCTTAATAATCTTAAAAAGATTAGAAACACATAACTAGAATAACAAATACAAACATAAATAGGAAAATTTGGAGGAGAAACCCCCAAAATTTCCTCTAAGAATACATAGAAAATAACCAAAAAGAAGAAGAAGAAGAAGAGAATTGAGAGGTTTTGAATGTGTAGAAATTATGGTATAGTAATGTTGTGAAAATTAATATACGCAAGTATACGCAGTCACACAAGTAATAAAGTGATAAGTAAGATCGTCTCCACAGGGATTGCAAGTAAAATTTAATGCAAAATCAATTATTTAACAATTTGGATTTTAAGAAAATAAATTGATTGGATGTTGTGAACTAGAATAAAATTGATTGAACTGGAATTAAGATTGAAATATTGCTACAAATGCTGGAAAATTAACTGCAAGGAAAAGTAATCAAAGGACAAACAGACTTGAATAGCTAAATCCCCCTATGTCTAAAACTGCCCAGTTGCTACAGCAAAACACACAGAGTTAACTAGAATTCCTATATGTTCATGAGATTTTTCCAAAACTCATGAAATAAGTTCTATCATCTAACCCAATATATTCCTATATTAAATCAGATCTAAGAACACAATCCAAGCATCAATTCTCAAAGTTATGCAAGGTAGTAAAATACTCCTATTCTACTTACTAAGAACAACCTAGAAAATGGGTGTTCTCTTGCATCACTCAAGTACCAACTACTAGATTTAACCTTTCCAGTATTAAATCTAGCTTAATAACCTGCCATTGATTTCCAAACAACAACAGTAAATAAACATGAAACTCACTTGAATGAACAATGGCAATTTAGCTTAAGTAATGCATTCAAACTTGAAATACATGAAAAATAGGTTTTTAACTATTCAAGTCTCAAAAGTTTAGCTCATAACTAAAGTAGCAAACATAAACCAAAATAGAAAATTAATATCCATGAGTGCTAGAATAGCTATGCAAAATAAGAAAATACAAAATAGAGAAGAAAGGAAGAAATGAGAACAAAGCCTAGATTGATGATGTTGTAGGTTGGATCTTCTTGTCCTTATCTTCCTCATTCAATTCCTTGTGTTTCCTTCTTTTTCTTCTTCTTCTTCATGCTCTTTTTTTTCTGCAACTTTTCTCCAACGATGGCAGCCCCCTTTTGTGTGTATTCAATGTGATGGTGGCTGGTACTTAGTTGCCTCCTCTCTAGGGTACAATTTTCATTTTACCCTAATTAGAAAGCCCACTTTCTTCTCTTTGGTCCACTAGTCCAATCCACATCAGCCAGCTGATGTAACTTTTAAGTAACTGCCACATAAGCGCTGAGTTAGATGAAGAAAAGCCTGCTGGTATTTTGTCCACGTCATTTCCCAGTACCCAGAAATGCTATAGCATTTTGTTCTCCAGCAATTCAGCAGCATTTCCAGCTTAGTGTTCTCTTTAGCCTCAGATTCCTTTCTTTCCCTTAACGATTCAAAAATTCATTTCCTAAACAACAAAACAAACAGAATTAATTAATTAATTACATTTAATACTAACAACTTAAAAGACTCCTAAATTAGTACACTAACTAGACAAGAAAGATAAAAACTAATCAAACTTACAAACAACATCACATTCATTACTCTTTTCACTAAAAATCAAGTTTAAAGTTAATAAAAATAACTCTATACCATAGAGTTATCAAGTAACCTCCCCTCTCAAAATGGACACCAAATCTCTTATTTATAGCCAAAAATGAGGTATTAAAATAATCAATTTAAATTAATTAAATTGATTAAATTAATTTAACTAATTATAATATGGCAAATAGGAGTAAATTATAGGATGTAATAATGATGTTTTTGGGTAAAATGTGTAGAAAGTAGGGTAAAAATGTGGTATTTTTAACAAATGGGACAATGGGACAAATTGCTTTGTTGGGCTCCAAAATAAATTGGCAGCTTTGTGGCACAAAAATGGGAAATTTGGGGGCTTGGTGGAGCTGAAGTTGTGCACGGCTGGTCAGGCGTGGGAAGCAGGCAGCTTTGGTGAAGGCTGGAGTGGCAGGTGGCCCAGGCGTGTGGAATGGAGCAGCTTGGTTGATTGTTGTTGGCAGGTGGCATTTGCTTCGGTGGGATGCTGAATGAGAAGGCAGCAGCTGGATGCAGGGAAGAGGCCCAAGGACATAGGCCCAAGTGGCTTGGCTTGTTGGTGATGTTGGGCCAATTGTGGGCCTTTTCTTTTAAAAAAAGAGAAATTATAGGAAATGGCACAAAATAAAGCCATCAAGAAGCTAATGTCCTCATTTTTAAAATTGTAGATAAATGACTCTTTTACATTGTTGATTATCTAAATTGCCATTTTTTATAATTTATTTATTTATTTAGGATTGTATGACTTTAATATAGTGGTATATGTATATTAGTTTTGTTTAATTAGTTTTTATTTTAAAGTTACATTGATTTTTTAAGTTTTTTATAGGTTGTTGGTATATTATTTTCCAATTAATGTATATGTTTTTTTGTGGTATGGTATATAATTTTTTTTTTTGTGATATTTAATTTCTATTTTATTATACATAGTGGTAGTATATAAATTTATATCATGGTATATACATTTTAATGGTAGTATATAACTTTGTTAGCATAGTATATACATTTTTGAGTAATAATTTTACAAGTTTTGATGGTATATTATTTTTCAACTCAGTATATATATTTTGTGGTATGGTATATCATTCAACAACCCATAAAAAACGAAAAAAAATCAAAATAACTTTAAAATAAAAACTAATTAAACAAAACTAATATACATATACCATAATATTAAAATACTTAGAATAAAATAGTAATTTGTTAAAGGGTGTATTTGGTAATATGTGATATTAAATAAATGATTAGGCTATTTTATTACAAAATTAAAAACATGGACATTTACTTACTTTCACACAATATCAAGGGTCATTTTGCACCGTGCCCCTTAAAAAAATGAGAAAATTACATAATACACCGTATAAAGCAAAAAAATTTGAAATATACGGTTGCCTACTTTTATACGGTTTTTTATTTCAAATATACGGTTTTTTATAAAGTCTTTTTTTCAAATTTCAAACCCCGAAGTTTTTTTGTATTCTCTTTCTCTTTCATCTGTTTCATTCTCCGTTTCTCATTTTTTCTTTGGCCGAGTCCGAAAACCTAACTGAGTTTCTTCATTTTTTTTCAAAATCGTTTGGCATTGACTGGTTAAACAATGGTTGTCACTCGTGCGGGGTCTGCATCTCCTGCTCGGTCGGGTGCTGCGTTCTCTGGCCCAGCATCCTCGAAGCATTCCGACGATCAAGAGTCTTCCGAAACGAAGGGGAAACTTCTGAAGAGTAATCTTTCTCCTTTGTCTAAAGGGAAAGCTGTTTTGAAGTATTCATTGGATTCTCCCCTTCCTAATGTGATCGAGGATGATGTTGGTGGTTCAAATGAGTTGAAGGAGGGCGACATGCATGCGAGTGTTGACTTAATTGGGAAAAAGTTGAAGCGAAAACATGTTGCATTGTCAAAGAGCAAAGTCAGTGCGAAGAAATCTAAGAAACTATCTATTGAAGGTTCTAGTCGAGTAAAGTGCAAGGCTAACAGAAAAATTGCGAAGAAGAATGTTGGTTTACTGGATAAACCGAAGGTATTTATGTTTGTGTCGTTTAAATTCGTTTTGTTCTTTTTTTTCTGTTTTTTATGGGTCTATTTGTCTTGTTGCTGTTAACAATTGTTATTTTTTTGTATCAAAGTGTTACAGGTTTGTTAATGGTATTTCTGATGTTTGTAACCTTGTTTTCCATTTTTGTAAACATATGTTACAAGTCATAATTTGGTAGTTTTGTAACGAAGTGTTACAAGTTTGTTAATGTTCTTTCCGACGTTTGTAAATATGTTTTTCTTTTCTTTAAATTTATGTTACAGGTTCTAATTTGGTAGTTTGTGTATTTTATATATTAGGTTTTATATTCTTGAAATATGTTTTCTATGTTGTTCATGCTCTGATCTGATTTATGTTTTTAATTTTGTTAATTTTTGTTAGGTTTTTGTACCTATATGTTACATGTTTGTTAATGGTATTACTGAAACCATGTTTTTGTTTTTTTGTAAACATATGTTACAGGTCCTATATTGTTAGTTTTGTAACCAAGTGTTACAAGGTTGTTAATGTTCTTTCTGATGTTGTAAATATGTTTTTCTTTTTTTGTAAACATATGTTACAAGTTCCTATTGTTAGTTTTTGTAACCAAGTGTTACAAGGTTGTTAATGTTCTTTCTGATGTTGTAAATATGTTTTTCTTTTTCTGTAAACATATGTTACAAGTTCCAATTTGTTAGTTTTTGTATTTAAAGATAATAGGTTTTATATTATTGAAATATGTTTTCATTTTTTCAAGTTTTGATTGTATCTGTTTTAATTTCATTTCATCAATTTGTGTTTTTCTTGTCATCTAATCATTTGATTTGTCTTGTTTTAAAATTTTGTTGGTTGTCTATTATTCTATGCAGCATATGGAATGTTTTATCAAACATGAGGATCATTATAGAGCAAGAGTCAATTTTCACTGTGGTTTTGAGAAGATCAATGTGATCTCAGAAAAATTGACTGACTCTCAACAGGTTTTGTTTAGTAAGACTTGCTTTGGTCATTTTCTAAACCTTAAATCTTATGCTAATCAAGCTAAATTGGTTCACCATGTTTTGTTGAGAGAAGTTAACCAACCAAACTTAAATGAAATGTGGTTTAAAGTTTGTGGAAAGCTGATTAGGTTTTCTTTGGGTGAATTTGGGTTATTGTCTGGGTTAAATGTGTTTGGTGATATTGATAGAGGTGGAATTAAGAATAGTAATCCTATTGGATTGTATTCGAAATTTTTTGGTGACCATACAAGGGGCATTTCAAGAATTATTGTTGAAGAAAGGTTTAAGGCTGCCAATTTTGATAATGATGATGAGGCTGTTAGGATGGCTGTACTTTACCTGATCACTAACTTTTTGTATGCTTGGCAAAAAGAGAAGAACATTGAAAAAACTGACTTGTATCTTTGTGATAGTGGTGGTTTTAATCATTTTCCATGGGGAAAGGATATTTTTAATGTGACTCTCTCATCTTTGAGAGATGCTTTAAGGGAAAATGAAGTTGTTATTACTCGGCAAGGTTCTTACCCAACCTATAAGTTGAATGGTTTGCCATTTGTTTTCCAAGTTTTCATTTACGAATCAATTCCTAGTTTAGAGGGAACTTATTGTGAGAAGGTTAGTTGTGGTCTGCCTAGGATTATAAATTGGTCATCTGTTGCAATCCCATCTCATAAGGAGCTTGAGAGGAATGTGTTTTCATTACATAAGGTAATTTTTATTCTTTTTGCTTTTCTTTATATATGAATTTATTTGATTTTTTTAATATTGTAAACTGATTTTTCTGTGTTGTTATTTGCAGACCAAAATTGTTAAAGTTTTGCCCACTGATGAAGAGAACAATGCCTTCAAGCTTGAAGGTTTTTTCCAGTGCAACAAGGATATGAATGTTGCTGATTTTGAGGATGATGATTTTGTTGCTCCTCCAAAGAAACCAACCAGTGAGGCTCCTTCCTCATCATATGTTCCTTGTGTGACATTTGGTTTTTCTGATATGAAAATTATTGTGGATGAATGTCAGAAGAAGTGTAACATTATGTCTAAGGAAATTGCATTTTTAAAGTCTGCTAGTGAATCTAGACATAGGGCATTGATGGAGATGTTGGTTAATCTGAAAAACGATCAAGATTTAAAACACAAGGCAGTTATGGAAATGTTAGGTGAGTTGAGGCCAAAATCATGTGGTATTAATGATGATATTGATCATGTTGATGTTGGTTTTGTGGGAGCTGATGTTGGTGATACTTCTGGTGGTGGTGGTGTTTCAAAGGAAAAGGATAAGTTTTTTGAGAATGAAAGTTTTACCCAAGTTTTTGATGAATGCATTCAAGCAATGCAAGAAGATGCTGCTGGAGATATGGTAATTGCAGATGATAAGAATGATACAGTAAATGAGAATGAGAAGACTACTGGGAATGATGTTGAAGAAACAATGGTATGTATTCTTATCTAAATATTAATTTTATTGCTTGGTTGGTTTGTTATTTTTTATTTTATATTTTATAGATGTTTATATTTCTGTTAATATATATAATTAATATTTTCTTTTTATTAATTTTTGTTTTCCCTTTTTGATAGGAATCTGATTTTGTTTCCATTGGAATATGAGAAGTGGAAGAGAAAGTTTAGAATTCTTGTTTTGTAAACCTCTTGTTATTAATTTGTAAACTTTTTTTTTCTTAGTTAGTTTTGTACAAGACTTTTCCAGAGCATGTATAAACTCTGTTATGTTTTTGTAAACTTATGAATTTTGGAATTTTTTGTTTGGCAATTATTATTTTTTATTATATATACAACTTTTTTTTCCAGAGCTATGACCAGGTTATTTTGGTTTCATGATTTGTATTTTTTTAAGGTAATGTATTCATGTATTTCTGTATTAATTTATAAAATTTTGTTTTTCCATAGAATATTGTCAAACCTCATGATGATGTAGCTGATGTTGTTAAAGATCTAGAAGAAGAGGCTCATATTTTTAACAACATGAATGTGGAGATTTTTGATAAAGTTGTTCATGCAGCTGTTGGTGATTTGGCAAAGAAAAAGGTAACTAAACAAGGCAGATATTGTATTTTGTTTTCTCTTTTTGCAATATGTTCCAATAGTTGTATTATTGAGTTTTTCATATTATTTTTGTTTCTAGGAAGTTATTATGGCAACACCCATTGCTGGTTCTTTGATGAATCCAGTAGTTGTGTCTACTCCTGTTGTTGGCAAAAGGAATCCAAAGCCTGCTACAGTTTTGCAATCTCCTTTTGTTAACCAATTTGGATCATCTTCTTCTAAGGATATGAAACATTTGGAGGTTGTGAAGTCTAAAAGGAAGGTTGTGGGACGATATGCTTTTGGAGACAATCTTTTTGATCTGCCTAATCAAATTGACCAAGACTCTTTTAACAAGTGGTTTTCTCTGGGGCTGAGAAAAAATAATAAGTATGCTTCTATTTTTTAATTGTTTTTTTATTTATTTTGTATTTCAGTTTCTGTTTCACCATAATTCACTTTTAAATGTTTATAATTGTTATAGGTATAAGAAATTTGATGATAATAATAGTATCATTAAGGAGCCATTTCAGTTTTGTGTAACTGAGATTGAGAGAAAAATTTGGTTTTATGATTTAGTTAAAGATGGGAGGGATTTGGACAATGAGGTATTTTTTTCCCTTATTATTATTAAGTTGTTTTAGTTTTACTGTTTTCATTATTCTTATTATGGTTTGCTTCTTGTTTTTTCAGCATATTAATGTGGCATTTTATTACCTTAGAAAAAAAGCCAAGTATTGTGAGTTGATAAATGTTAGAGTTACTACTACAGATAACTCTTTTGATCAAGTTATCACTTCTCTGTATGATGTGTATCTGTCAAGTGACTGTGATCGATCTGTTATATCGCATAACAGTGTTATTTTTGAGTATATTTGTGGTTATAAAATGCTTTGTAACACCCCTTGGTCGCTAGTAGATTTCATTTTATTCCCTATTAATATGACTGTTGTTGGCTGTAATCATTGGATTCTTGGGGAGTTCAACGTGAAGCAGAGATTTTTTAAAGTCTACAACTCAATGAGGAATAGAGTTATGGATAAGAAAGTGTTGAAAGTTGTTGAAGCATATTCTACTTTGTTGCCCTTGTTTCTTTCTTTAAATAATTTTTATGAGTCAAGGGAAGATATTGATCTAAATGCACAAGCATTCAAGGGCATTGATATGTGTCACCCGTTGGACATTGTGTTTGATGATGAGGTTCCACAACAGAGTAACAAGTAAGTGGTTTTTTTTTAGTTATTGTTATTTTTTGGTTGCATTATTTTGTTTATATGCATTTATGTGTTACTGATTTTGTTGTTTTTTTTTTGTAGCGATTGTGGGATTTTTATCATAAAGTTTGCTGAATTTCTTATGCATGGACTTATTGAAAATATCCCCAATCCTCTGAATGTTAGTTTCCAGAGAAACAAAATTGCAGTCGAGCTATATGTCCATGCTAAAAGAAAGAAAGATGAAGGCTATCTATCTGATGGGGAGTTCAGAGGAAGAATGAGCAAGAAGATGTTGAATGTTAATGCAATGGAAGTATGAGAGCATCAAAGTAGTTAACATTTTGGCTTTTATCTTGTAAAGAAGATACATACTTATGGCAAGATAACTTTTGTGTCTTTGTTTTGCAAACTTTCAAGCAAGTATCATGTTTGAATATTTTGAATACTGTGGCATATCATTGAATTTTGATATTAGCCCTTTTTTATGAGGAATGTTGTACAGAGGTGTCTCAAGTTTGTAACTTGAGTTCACAACTTTATTTTTATATTTCATGTTTTAGTTAACATCTGTTAAAAGTTTGTAACCTAAGTTCATGCAAAATTGCGTAGCATTACTTAACGTCTATTAATAGTCACGATAACTTCAGTTTCAAATATGTATCAAATCGTTTCAAACTTTTGAAGTTAATCCTTTTAAATGGACTGGAAATTTACAAATGAAAATCAAATATTTTTGTTTCAAAACTGTAACATAAGCTGATAAAAGAACTTATTTCACATTTATTTGATGTTGGAAGTGTCTGTGAGAAACTAGTAACATATCTGTAACAATTATGTAACAAAATGTTACATTAATATTCATTTCAGATATATCTGTATCAAATATGTAACAAAAATTTACAGATAACGCCCTGAACATTAATTCTGATATATTTATGCAAATTTTTTCCTAAGTTTTTATAATATTCCATATATTCAATAAAATTTCATAATTCTTTATCACAAGTAATAGTGATAAGTAATGTTCCAATCACCGTACTGAAACATACAAAGTTTCAAAATTCAAATAAAAAGTATTTTTAATCTATAAGCTTTGAGTGCTTTTTTGTTTTTTTGTTCTCAATAGAGGCTGGTTTGTGCAGGTTTTTCGGTTGTGCCCAAGCTCTCCACACCTTCCACATTTAAGCTGATAAGACCCTTCTCTTGCTGAGACAAACCTTTTTTTCCTTGGCCTTCCACTTTTTCTGTTTCCCTTTGGAGGTAGTACTTCTATTTCCTCAACATCAGGCGGAACTCTCCATGTTTTTGGATCTCCCAATGGATGTATTGATGCATTATAGGTGTTCAACATGGCTTGTTTTGTGAAATAATATGAGCAATATTTTTTATACTGAAGGTTCATCTTTCTAATGACTGCCATGGCATGTTCACAAGGTAATTCATCCAAATCAAACTTGTTACAAGAGCAAGATTTCTTTGCAATGTCAACAATGTTTGTTGTTAAACCATTGTGTACACTGTAAATGAGTGTGCTAGCTGGTTCTACCTGCAATGAAATTATAATAATGAACAAGGAAGTATATTAATACAGAGGTATTTATAAATAAAGGAAATAGTTGTACTTACAGTCATTCTTAATGACTTGACAAAGTTCTTTCTTAAGTATTCCTCTTGTTTCTTTGGCAATTCTGTAAATGTTGCTTCTGCTTCTTTTTTGTTGTTGTAGCTCCATTTTTGAATCAGGTTTCTAAGGCACTCGAGTAATGTTGTTACTGGAAGCTCTCTCATTTCTTTTAGTGCTGCATTAATGGATTCAGCTATGTTTGAAGTCATAGCTGCATATCTACGACTTTTGGAGTGGATTCTTGCCCACTTTTCATATTTAACCTCATTGGCCAGAAAAGGACGGATTCCTTCATGTAAACTGTCCAAGTCCTTCATGTATTTTTCAAAATCTTCCATGTTATAAGCTTTTGCAGCAGCATGAAATGCAATACTGGTTGCCTCTGCGTCTGTTTTAAACTTGGTCTTTATGTTGCAGAAAAGATGGTAGGAGCACACTCCATGAGTTACATTTGGAAAGACATTTTTTATAGCATTCTCTATGCTTTCGTGTCTATCTGAAACTATACACAACTCTTCTCTTTCTCCATAACATTCTTTTATTTTTCTGAAGAACCACTCCCATGAATCATTGTTTTCCGAATCTGTTATAGCAAAAGCCAATGGGAAGATGTGTCTATTTGCATCTTGTGTTGAAGCTGTGAGAAGTGTACCGCCAAATGCAGCTTTTAGGAATGTTCCATCAACAACAATTACTGGAATGCAATGTTTCCAACCTAGAATTGATTGTCCCATAGCCATATAAAGATATTTAAATCTGTTTATACTATCAATTTGCAAATCTGTTACAGTACCTGGATTTTTGTGCTTCAAAATGTGCAGATATCGTGGAATGTCTCGGTAGGAATCTTGACTTGAACCATGTACATAATTAACTGCTTTTTCCTTAGATCGCCATGCTTTTTGGTAACTCATGGAAACTCCATATCTGTCCAACATGTCTTTAGCTATATCTTTAGGTCTATAATTTGTTTTTGGATCTGTGAACTTGGTCTTCACAACATTCCCAACCATACTACTTGAAGCCTGTCGGTGATCTCCAAGAATAATGTCCAAGGAACATGTGTGGGCACGATTGAACTTCCTAAGTTGGAACATATCTGTCTTTCCATATCTTGCAGCACGAAATGACCACGTACATTCTGAATCAAGGCACTTCAACTGATATTCTTTTTTGCAAGATTTGTGGACCTTGAACTGAAAATTGTTTTTTATGGCATAGAGACCAATTGTTGTTGTAAGAACCTCTTTGTTTTTGTATACCTGTTTTTCTCTTATTCCATCAGAAATTGCATGAGTTATAATTGTAGTTTCTGTTCCAATATGTTCAGGAATTGATTCATGTCGTTCCTTCTCCAAAATCAAATCTGTAATTTGATCTGCCAACTGAATAAAATTTGGTAGTCCTTGAGGTTCATCTATAGAGAATGTCGATGTGTCCGAAATATCATTCTCTATATTATTACTACTTGAAGCAACAGTAGAACTCATCTTTTGAAGTGCTCCACAGGTAATTGTTTGGTTGTTCTCTGTTACAGAAACTATCAAAGGGTATTTTGTGAGTGTTTTGTCATTTCTTTTGCACTCCAAGTAGAATTGTATAGAGCTATCACTTTTGATCTTCAATGGAGGCAATGTTTCTGCAATCTGGTACTCAATTGTTGCATTTTCTGTTGACAGAATGGTAGACAACTCTGTAGACAAGATATTCATTAGTGTTGTAAATGAGCAATCTAATGGTATTAACACTCCCAGCATTTTGAAATCCTCATACACATTATTTTCATTCCAATGACCATCATAATATACCAAAGATGTTATTGGATTCATGGCTGCAGATGAATAAAAAGAAAAATTAGATTGATATGTAGAAATTTTATATTTTCATTATAAAACAAAATAGGATATAAACTACCTTATGGGTTAAAAACTACCCAATCCAGCACAAGCTATTCAATAACACATCCCCCAACAAAATGAGAATTTAGCATATAAACTCGTCCCTTTATTGGTTTTTAAATGACCAAATTCTGCACAAGGAAGAGCAAATAACTTAAAGATGAGACAATCTAAGAAACATCTTTATAATATTGTAACAGTTTCTTTTTTTTATAAAAGGTTTTCAGGATTTTCAAATGTTTCTATGGTAAAATTTGTTTATGATTCTGTGGAGATATGTGTTAAAATATATGTTTTTGCTATAATTATCTTAATGATTTCCGAAAGCTATAAATTATGTTCCAAGAACAAAATAGAAGACCCATCGATTCAAGGAAACTTACCACAAAACAGATATCGTGTAATTTGTTTTGTAGACCCATCGATTCAAAAAATTTGCAGTAGATTGCAGAAGAAAATTTCTCATTTTTTCCCAGTTTTCTCGGTTTTGTTAGCTGAAATCCATGGAAATGTTGAGTACAGCATGTTACAAAAACTTTGGCCGAGTTGTGATGGTTGGGTTGGGTCTTCGGTATATAATGGTGGGAAATGTTGGGTCTTCCGTATTGGGTTGGGTCTTCCGTGAATTGTGGGCTTCACTTTTACCGTAATATTGTAAGAAGTATGGATTACCGTATTTTTCGAATTCTTTTGGTGAAATGCCGTATATATAAAATTTTCCCTAAAAAAATGTCACTTTGCTTTTCTTGTTATTTTCTTTCAAAACTACCACTTTTCTTTTCTTTTCTCTTCTTTTCAAGAGCAAAAGTGCCATCAATTCCCTACAAAATAAATATAAAATAAATAATAATAAAATATTTTCAACTATAAAATAAATCAATTTAATTCTTTGAAAATATTAATTATAACTTAATTTATATTTAACATTAATTTCAATAATACAACATTTTTTTACCACTAACTTAACAATAATAATTCAAATAATTAACTACAACATTACAACAAAATAACTATAAAAACACACAAAAATATATAAAATCAAAATAAGACTAATAATTTCAAAATTACTTAAAAACTTAATAAATCAATTAAAAACTCAAGAATTAAGCAACAATTAGCACATAAAAAGTGGTAAAATAACTCTATTTTGTAGAGTTATCATCAAACACTAAGTCAATGACGTTGACTCATTTTTTGTGGGGTCCACACGATTTTTACCTACCAATATACTAATCGTAGGTAATAATACATTTCTCAACTAACTATTACTTACCAATAGATTATTGGTCAAAATTGGTAGGTAAATGGATTTACCTACCAACGCACCATTTTTACCTACAAATAAAATTGGTAGGTAAATACCGAATTTCTTGTAGTGAAACACATGGATTGTCAATGGGTGTTAGAATGAGTTATAATTGACATCTTTTATTGGTGGAGAAAAAATTCTATGGATTGGTGACATGAAATCTTCATAAATTAGATTGGGCTTGACCTCTTCAAAATGTCAACTTTTTTCATTTTCTAACACTTTTATCTCTTTTTCTTTTATTCAACAAAAAATGTATCATTTTCCTACAAAATAAAAACAAATCAAATCAAAATTAAATATTTTCAATTATAAATATATATCATTAATTCCATAAAAATATTAATTAAAGTTTAATTTATTTTAACAATTAAACAAAAAAAAATGTGCATTTTTGACCACTAATCAATAATCAAAGTACTTAGGAGTTTCGAGATATTACAAATTATATATTTTTTAAATTACTTTTATGTTTTTTTATAAAAAAATTTAGATTGGGGAAGTTATATCTTAAGTAGTTAATAACATTTTCACTGAATGATGATCTAATATAAATCATCACATTTTGGGCTCGAAAAATAATCTTTTATTATATATAAACTTTTTGATTTTTTTTAGATCAACAATTAATATTATATATAGTGAATAAGTGAAAGACTTAAATCATGATTTACAATTAATTTGAGATGTTAGTATATAATAATGTAAATACATGCCGCCTGAAAAATAAAATTAAAAAAATAAAATAATTGTTAAGAATGGAATACAAAATAAAATGAGAATTTATTTAAACAAATTGTACCATTGTGAAATTTGTACCTTAAGAGCTAAAAATTTGAAGCAGGGACCTTTATAAGGAAATTGTATCATTTTTTAGAATAAAAAGTTTGTTTATTTTATAGTTTTGTCTGCTGAATATAAGACCCACCTAAAATATAAGTTAGAGACCTTTGTCTTAATATAAAAAAAATTAAGATTATACAATACTAAATATTCTCACAAGATAACAATAGTTAAAATCTAATGACTGCAATAAAATATAATATTGGGAACTTTAATTATTAAAAAAAAATTAAAAATATAACTGCAACAAATTAAAAACTATTATGGACTTTTGCAGAAAAAATAAATGACAAAATTTTCACCTAATGCACTTGTCTTGTTTTACACATGTCTTTTTCCTAACAATAGTTACCATCTTTTCATGAATAAATTATTTTCATGTGATTGGAATTTGGATCTATACAGTAACCATGCTAACTAAAAGACAAGGGACAATCTTGATACTTACAAAAACCACACACATCGAAATGACAGTGTCATTGTCATTAATTATGATAAGCCAAACTTTAAGTTAGCTAAAAAACAAGGGACATTATTGATACTATCGAAATGGTTGACTAATTGAAGAGTTTATGACTCAACAATGGAATGCACAGAACCTGTGCTTCTTAATCACCACAGTAAGTAAACTTATCTGAGAGAAAGAGAGAAAGAGAGAAAGAGAGAAGAGAAGCATGTGTGAGGTGGGAGTAGAGGACTTGGTCAAGGCTGGGCTAAGCACTGAGGAGGCCAAGTATTTCCAAAGGGTCCTTGAAGATATAGTGAATGGAGCCAAAGGGTTGGAGCCAAGTGAGGTCTGGAGAGAGGTGGTGGCTCGGAGACTGCTCAAACCATCACACCCACATGAGCTCCACCAACTGCTTTACCACTCTGTCTATGCCAACTGGGATGTCTCAACCAGAGGCCCCCCTCTCTACTGGTTTCCTTCTCTGTAATCTCACAACTTAATACTTCACTTTGACTCTCTTACTATGTTTAATTAAGTGCTAATGTATTCAAAATTTGGGAATTTGTTGGATAGAAATGTTTGAAGATAAAAAGAAACTAATAAAGTTCAACTCAGCCTCTTATGTTTGATGATTGCAATAGTCTAAATTTGCTCCTCTTAGCTTAACACACACAATTTAATGGGTTGAGATAAACTTAATCTATGCTAACTTCTATGTTTTCTATTTCTAAGACATCAGTCGAAAAAAACGAACTTGGGACGTCTCATGGAGAAGTATGGTTCAGAAGTTTTAGGGCCTTCGTATAAGGATCCCATAACAAGTTTTAGCCTCTTCCGAAAGTTCTCTGTTCAGCAACCTGAGGTACAATGCATATTATTTACTTTAAGATAATGCTTACTCAGTGTTAATCTTTTTGACATGGTGCATATCAGGCATACTGGTCAATTGTTCTGAAAGAGCTTTCAGTTTCATTCCAAGAAGCTCCAAAGTGTATTCTAGACAGTGCAGACAAGTCAAAGTGCAGCGGATCATGGCTGCCCGGTTCGGTTTTGAACATTGCTGAATGTTGCTTGTTGCCCACTTCATATCCAATGAAAAGGGATGATAGTCCTGCAATTGTATGGAGAGATGAAGGTTATGATGATTCTGAAGTAAATGTTTTAACACTGAAGGAACTCAGAGAGAAAGTAATGTATGTATGCTCTTAAATCAGATTCATTCAAGTTCTTATGTAAACAACTCTTGATGATTTCATGGTCATGTTTCTATGAAATGATTCTCAGGTTGGTGGCGAATGCACTTGATGCAATGTTTTCAAAAGGCGATGCAATTGCAATCGACATGCCAATGACAGTCAATGCTGTTGTTATATATTTGGCAATCATACTATCTGGTTTTGTAGTAGTATCCATAGCTGATAGCTTCGCTGCAAAGGAGATTGCTACTCGCTTGCGCGTGTCAAATGCCAAGGCTATCTTTACTCAGGTTATTTTTTATATTTGTAGAGATAGTTTGTATGTTTAGAAAAATGTATTAACTGTTTTGTTTCTTCATTAATTGATACACTATATATGAAGAAAAACACATTGAGAGCAACCTGCTAATATGTTCAAACATACATATACATTATTAGAAATTTTCACTAAGCATTTACTTGTCTCAAATTTGTGTTTAGGATTTCATACTGAGAGGAGGCCGCAAATTTTCACTATACAGGTATTATACTATACCAAAGACTACACTGTATTGAGAAATCTCTTATAATAGACAATTCAAAACAAGTGAAATGACCAACTGAAAATGAACATTCTAAATTAGCTTTGAACCTATTCCAATATGTGAGTGATTTGAACTAAAGAAACTTTATGCTATAAGTTGGGAACATGTCACTATATAAAAGACTGGTTTGAGGCAAGTAGAAGATTTTTTATGTAATGTTTATTACAATGCAAAGTCTAGAATTTGTGTGAGCTTGTCTATAAGCCTTTGAGTTCAAGTTTTTTATTTGCCGTTCTTATGCTCACAAGATGAATAGCATGCCTCACCTGTTATTCCTTCGTGCAGTCGAGTTGTCGATGCTGCACCGCATAAGGCTATTGTCCTCCCTGTGAATGGCAGTAATTTAGGACTTCAGTTAAGAGAACAAGATATATCATGGGAAGAATTTCTTTCCAATGTTAGTAACCAAGCAAGGTAATGCATAACAAGACTATATTACTTGACATATTTAGGACAGCCTTTTGAACTTTTCCAGACTAATCTCTTCTTTTGTGGCAGATCAAACCATTACACTCCATTTTATCAGCCTGTAGACTCTCTGATAAATATACTATTCTCTTCTGGAACCACAGGTAAAACATTTGTCGATACTAATAGTTAGTGTATAGTATGTTTGAGCCTCTTTAACCTCAGTTTCTTTATCTTCCCATATTCCTTAGGAGAACCGAAAGCCATTCCATGGACACAACTTTCTCCGCTTCGTTGTGCAGCTGATACATGGGCTCATATTGATGCTCAAGTTGGAGATATTTTCTGCTGGCCCACCAATTTGGGATGGGCGATGGGTCCAGCTTTACTATTCTCTTCATTTCTAACTGGTGCAACTCTTGCTCTTTATCATGGTTCTCCTCTAGGCCATGGTTTTGGAAAATTTGTTCAGGTAACAACTGCTGCAATAGTTTCCATCAGTGACTTGGTTTATTCTTACTTAAACACTTTCACTAGAACTTCTACTTGATGCATGTCCAGGATTCAGGTGTGACTATTTTAGGCACAGTTCCAAGCCTTGTTAAAGTTTGGAAAAGCACACAGTGTATGAAAGGCCTGGATTGGACAAAGATAAAGTAAGAAAAATCTTACAATTCAAACTCTTTTATGGTAACTTTGCTTGCTTGACATGGAAGTATGAACCGATGTATAATATGTACAGGGTGTTTGCTTCCACCGGGGAAGCTTCTAATGTTGATGATGACCTTTGGCTCTCTTCACAAGCTTATTACCAACCCATCATGGAATGCTGTGGAGGGACAGAACTTGCATCATCTTACATACAAGGAAGTCTAGTGCAACCACAAGCTTTCGGAGCGTTTAGCACAGCAGCAATGACAGTTGGTCTTGTCATTCTTGATGACAATGGAATTTCTTGTGTAAGCTGGTGTTGATTAGTTTCCAATTTCAAGTTCCTGTCAGTAGACCATATCACACTTCAATTTTGTTATGCTAATAGTAAAATAAAAAAAAAGCATTTTGATCAACTTGGCAGCCAGATAAGCAAGAATGTACCGGTGAAGTTGGCTTATTCCCTCTGTACTTGGGAGCAACTGATAGACTACTCAATGCAGATAATGAAAAAGTCTACTTTAAGGGAATGCCTTTATATAATGGAATGGCAAGAGCTTAAAATTACCCTTTTCACTTTTCTTTGTAGAGAGACCAAGCTCTTTCTGTGTTCTTATAATCTAAACTACAGTAACCTGTGGTTTTCTGAAGAATCATCTTCTAAAAGCTGAGATATGTATTGCCAGAGCCTTAGGAGACATGGAGACATCCTCAAGAGAACTGCTGGAGACATGGAGGCTGATGACACCATGAACCTTGGTGGCATTAAGGTGTAACATGGTGTAGTTTGAATGAGCTTAAACACTTGTGATCATTCCTCTCTTCAATTTGAATTAATCCTTTAACTTACTACATTGATATTCTTGATTTGTAGACAAGTTCTATCGAAATTGAATGAGTATGCAACCGAGCTGATGAGAGTGTCATGGAGACAGCAGCAGTTAGTATAGCTCCAGTCAATGGAGGTCCAGAACAGCTGGTTATGTTTGTAGTTTTAAAAAGTGGACATAACAACGAAGCAGAAAGGCTTAAGAAGAAGTTCTCAAAAGCCATTCAGAGCAATCTTAATCCGTTGTTTAAGGTTTGACTCTCATTTTCCAATTTATTATATATATATATATATTTGTATATTGCCTAGTTTTAATTGCCTCTTCCTTTGTGTGATTTTCCAACACTTGGATTATAACAGGTGAGCTTTGTGAAGATTGTTCAAGAGTTTCCTCGAACAGCATCTAACAAGTTACTAAGGAGAGTTCTGAGGGACCAAATGAAGCATGAACTGCTGGTTCGAAGTAAAATTTAGTGTAAACATTGTTGACTCTGCTGATTACATTTATAACCAATAACCAATGTGTAAAGTGATCAAACGCTTGGAATTTAAATATTCATATGATAATAAATTATAAAATTGTCAAATTATAAATATTTAAACAGAAACTGAGAGAAAGTAGACATTATCTAAAACAAAAATTATAATTTTGTATAATGTGTGAATAATAGTGAATGATGATATATGGACAAATTCTTTTTATGGAAAATGATTGACCAATCGAGCTTGTATTCATTAAAAGTGAAGACAACAATGATTAAATGAAGTTTACCAGAAATATGAAAAGGGGTAATCAATGAGAATGAATTAAGATGAATATGCTGCAATCAAAGGGCCTTTAGTTTCCCCTGTTTTTAGAAGTGTAGTTGGAGTTTAAGGAAAATGGAGAGCAACTGCAACACTACATTATAAGGTTAAAAACATGGAATAAATAAACCAAAAAAAAAAGTGTTAAGAACAAGGACCAGTTACCCCGAGGAGAGAGCTTCATCCTTGATTATTATTATACAAAGAAATGATTCTCAAACTTGTCCAGTTACTCTCGCAGCCTTTCCCTTTTCGTCTCCCGAAGGCGGTAGAGAAGAGAGCGAGTTGCTATACTTTCTTCTTAATGTTCTCTATCAACGGGTTCGCTGTTGCAACAACATTTCTAGACGAACCTCGATATTTAACTAATTCTCTTGGATCCTTGCAAGTTTTCAATATAGCCGACATTGCTTCAGCTTTTCGAAGAATAGAGGATCTCCGCGCACGAGATGCGTCTCCATCTCTTTTATAAGTATCTGGCAACTTCGTAGAGTGGGGAACAGAAGACATCAGGCCACATACTTTCCGTGCCATCTCAGTCATTCCTTGTTTCTTTAGTTCATCATTTAGTCTCTGGAAAGTAAGATACTGAGGAACTATGCCCCTTCTGATCATATTTCCAAATTCCAAACTCGCCTCTTCGAATTTTCGCATATCACAAAACAGATGGATTAACATTGTGCTTGTAGCTAAGTCCATATCACATCCCCTGGATCTCATTTCTTCAATAACTTGAACTGCCAACTCAAGTTTCCCATCCTCACACAACATCTTTAACAACAGATGGTATGTGAGTCGATCAGGAGAATATCCAGATTCAATCATCTTAGTATACAAGTTCATTGCTTCCTCAATTTTTCCCAACTTTGAAAAGTACTTAAAGAAATAGTTATAAGTTGTTGGTGTTGGGACGAATCCCCGACCTATCATCATCTTAAGAATCTTACTTGCCCCAACAAGATTTCCTGCCTTGCAAAAACCCTTCACCAGAGAATTGTATGTTGAGATAGTGGGTCCTGATTCCAGAACCAAAAAGCGCTCCATCATGCCCAATGCCTCCTTGAACATCCCGGCTTCCCCCAACGCGTCAATTATTGGGTTATACACAATAGCATTCGGCTTAATTCCTTCTGTTTTCATCTCACTAACTAGTTCAATTGCCCTTTCAGACCGACGCATCCGACAATAACCTTCCACAAGAGTACCATATGTCACAACAGTAGGCTTCACATTCTCCTTTTTCATCTCCATCCAGAGTCGCTCTGCGTGTTTGAGCTTCCTCATTCGAAACCAACCATTCAACAGGATGTTGTAAACTCGAATCGACGGAATCCAATTCGAGTCTGACTTCTTTTTCCTATCAAAATAAGCTGAAGCATCTCTAACATGCCCTTCCTTGCAAAGAGAATCCAACAAAATCTCAAACAAACTCATTTCTGAACCCAAACTAACAACTGTAGTCAAAGTACTCGCAAATTCAAAAGTTCGAACTGCAGATTCGGGCATACCTGCACGACCATATCGTCTGATCATGATCACAAACGTATCCACAGAAACCAAAGCGGGTTCATCCTCTTTGTCAATTTGATCCTGAATCAAAGACCACGCTGAGTCAAACTCCCTTGATTTCGCAAGCACATTGACCATGGAGTTAAAGAGCGCAGCAGATGATTGAAATGTGGTTTGCTTCTCTGCCCAAAGAAAGAGCGAGTACAATAACTTGGGGGAAGAATCAAAGTGGTCGACCACAGTTTGTAACAAACTTGAATCGAGCTTGATTCCTGTCCTGTCCAAGGCATCATGGAGGGAAGGACCAGAGGAAATGTCAGGGTTGGTGAGGAGCTCAGAAACCGCGAGGAACTCATTCTGAGAAACTTTAGTGCCTAAGTCAGGAACCGGGGCTAGTTGTGTGGCTGGTGGAGTGAGGATGTCGTGAGGCCACTTGATCAGGGGCTTGCCAGGTATGGACAGCCATGACTGATCGGAGAAGAAGACCTGCAAGTAGTGAAATTGAAAAGGTTTGGAATTAGGATTTGGTCCAAAGAGAAGAGGGGTTAGTAGGATAGAGCGGCAACGTTTGAGAACCATGAACATGAATTACACCTGCAAAATATAAACAGTGCAAATCACATAAATCACTTTGAAAAGAGCAAAGAGTATATTTGTTATAAATAAATTGAAAAAATACAGCACAGAAAAAGAGCAAGAACCATCCACATACATCTAGCCACATTTGTTCATTTGAAGGAAAATGCCTCCTAAAATAAGAGAATACCAGAACATGCCATTAAAAGCCACAAAGGCAGCAAACATACAAGCAAAGCAACAGAGAAGAAGCCAAAGTCTAGAACTAGATTCAATCCAAGAAAGAGATAAAAAAAAACTACACCATATAACTACAACACACCACTACAAATTGACGTGGGATGACAGTTTTAACATAATCATTGAGCATAAAATAAATGTTAACTTGTTCTTTTAATTTAAATTTGATACCGTAATCTCAGTCATTCTTCAATAAATATGTCTGTCAAAACAAAGCAAAGCTTGCAAAATGAATTTAGCCACTTTTGGCTTTTCCATTTTAGCCTTGAAACACTCATAACCTAACCAAAAATAAAATAAAATAAAGGTCAAACAAAAACTAGTTGGTACAATATCTCAAAACAAGAATCTAACAAAGAAAACTGTACCATTACAATACCTGTCAGCAAGAGGTAATAACGCTAATAAATAGAGGAAAACCAAGAGTAATTCATAACATGAGTCAAAGTCACTAAATATCAATATTGGTGGTGAAGTTCTGTAAACATCTTACAGCTAAAGCATCCATTGTGATCCCTGACTCTCTCCGCTAAGAAACAATTCCTTAATAGAGATGACATAGTGGAATATTGTGCCAAGTCATCTACTACTACACTATATTACACAAAAGTATGGAAAACACACAACCAAGATCATGACATATATATAATATATTCTCTGAGATATTCTTAATATTCAAACAAACAATCAGTTCAAATATGCTTAAAATTCCCTGAGACATTTTGTCAAACACCTTGTGTGCTTTTGAAATGAAAAGCTGAGCAGCATAGAAGACGTGAAATCAAATGAGCAAATGAATCTTTTCAGCAGAAACATATAAACCCATTTCAATGGAAACAAGAAATTAAGCAACATATAATTATAGACCACAAAATATATTCACATCAATTATTCACAAGCTATAAACCCTATCTAAAGCTTATCACCATTAACAATATTATCACCTAAAACTCACTACTCAAGAGTCAATATTTGTTGGAGTCCACGATCGGAGCTTGTCGAAATTCTCGACTGGAGCTGGCTTCAAGGAGAACCGGAGACAAAGAAGAAGAGCAGAAGAATTCTCTGGCTCTGCTGCTGCCGTGGTGCCTGTGCAGCCTCTGCCGTGGGAAGACCGCTGCCGAGAGAGAAGAGGGAGAGAGTTGAGAAGAGGTCGGCGTTGGGATGGAGAGAGTCGAGAAAGACAGAGGGACTGAGGGAGAGAGTTTCTTTCTTTGCCGGTTTTTTTTTTTTTTAATTATGTAAATTATTTTTTGTTTTAAAAATATAAAAACACATATTCTTATTTATAAAAATTATAATATTTTTTATTTGAGTTAACTTTTGTTGATCTTAATATGTATTATTAATATAATATACTTAATTAATATTAAAATTACAATATTATAAAAAATTTAACAACTAATTAATATTATTTTTTAATTATTTAAATAAATAATTTTCAACTAACATCTATATTTATTGTTACAAATTATTAATTAATGTTTTTTTTTATATAAATATATTTTTATTAAATGAGTAAATTAGGACTAAAATACTTAATATTTTAAAAATAATATACTCAAAAAAATTTTGTAGTAAATATACTTAATGATATTGAACTTTTACAAAAAAAAATTGACAGTAAATATATCAAATATTTTCAAAATATTGCACTTCTATACTTATTTTTTATTTTTATTTTGAAAAATAATAGAAAAGTAAAAGAAAAATATAAGAGAGTGCTTGACTGTTTAACTAAAAAACTGTTTTTTAATTTTAAAATCTAAAAATTGTTTCCAGAAAACAAGTATGGAGTTTTAACATTATTTGAGTTATTCTTAAACTTTTTTTGTCAATTTTTTTCTCGCATAACCTTTTTAATTATTATTATCGCACATCACTTTCTCTCTCATTAATTTATCTCTCATTTTTGTCTCATCACTTTCTCTCTGGTAATTTTTAATTTCCTTATTTTTTATCTCATCACTTATTATCTCATTATTTTTTGTCTCATCACTTATTATATCTCATCACTAAGTGATGCAATTGCTTGCTTAATTTGACATGAATTACTGCAGCGGGAAGATGTAAAGCTTCCAAGTTAACTAAGCATTGGAATGTTAATGAAGACGAGCTTGATTTTGGAGCATGTGAAGGTGAGATTTTGGGATGATGCGGTGAGTTGATATTGTGGTTCACAATTTGAGCAAAATACTAAACTTAAGACACTATTTTCAGTATTTTCTTTTCTTTGTTCATTTTGGTTAATATCAGTTTACTTTATTCCACAGAGATTGCTATCCTAAGGAATAGCAATTCAGATTATTAACAACTCTTTCCCCATTTGTGTCCCCTGAATTCTTTACTTAAGATGTTCTTGTTCTCTATCAATCTACTGCAGGTTTTCAGTCTTTTCTATATATGCATACTTGATTACAAACTTTTGGAGAGCATTTGCAGCAAAACTGTGTCGACAATTCTGACTAATGATAGATTATTAGCATTAATGACCACAATTCTTATAAATAGGGATGGAGTATCTCCTTGTAAATGGTTCCGTCTTTTAGAGAGAGAGAGAAATAAACTCTATAACTCAGTGCAATATACACATTGTCTGAGAATTACTATAAAATCTTGTCATAACAAGCTTCCAACTCCCTAAATAATAGAGATTTGTAGACTATGACTCTTTTATAGCCTGAACCACGTAAAATCCTTGTGTTCTTTCCTAATTTTTCCTTTAATCTTTCAAAATAAGTTGATAGCGAAAAATGCAGTCAACAATGTTATTTTTTTATTTGATCTAATTTATATATATATATATTAACACAAATACTTTATTATTTAATAAAAACCTATTTCAAAGAGTAAATAGGGAAATAAATTAAGGATATTATTGTTGTATTAAAATTAATTTCTACCAAAAAACTTTTGCAAGTATTTGATTAAAAAGTAACAAATTTTTATATTATAATTATCTAAACATGAAAAATAAATGAAATCTTTTATTGCAAAACTAGGATTTTTCCGAACTGGGCCTCAATAGAATGTTAAGAGCTCAGAACTAACTACTCTTTCCGAACTGGGCCTCGATGTCGAAAGAGCATATTTTTATCCGAGAATTTGCATATTTTAAATAAAGCTTTTATGTATTCATCTTAAATGTTCAATTTTGAGTTTTAAAGTGTAAAATTATATATATAAATATATATATTTTGAGTTTTAAAGTGTAAAATTATATATATATATATATATATTCCCAGAATACTTAAGTATTAACTAGTTTAGAAAATTGGGGTGTTATAGGATATTTTTTAAATTTTAGTCATTTGTATATATAAAAAAACAAAGATAGTATTTTTCTAAATTTAGGAGTCTCTTTAATTGAGGACTCTAGACACAAACTTATTATATGAAGTTAACAATCCGAGTCATTGCTATTTCTAAGTTTGAATTTATTTCTAATTTTCCTTTTAATTTTAATGCTGAATTGAAGTAGAGGAAAAACAATAAATTTGCAAAAAATTTAATACAATAGAAACAATAACTTGTAAAACAATAAATATTTACAAAAAATTTAATACAATAGAAACACCTCATATTATTACTTAAAATAATAGCTTTTTCTTAGAACAACATGTGCTTTACTCCATTCCATTTTGTATCTTAAGTAAAGGCTTATTGGATATATTAAAATACACCAACATAAATAACATCAACATATTCTTAATATTGATGGTACCCCATGGCATTATAGCCATGCCATAAATTATTACCAAAGGACTATAATGATTTTGAATCATCACCATTTCTTTTCCCATAATAGTTATAGAACACCATATTCTTATTCGGCTCAGAATTTTCTTGTGTCTGTTGTCTAGGACGAACATCATCACCTTGGTAGACTGTAGCTAAACCTAAATTCTCAGGTGTGACTTTTGTCAATTTTGAATCACCATTTTCTTTCCCATGATAGTTATAAATTAGCATCATGTTTTCACTTGGTTCGAAACTTTCTTGTGTCTATTGCTTATTAGGACGAACATCATTATCTTGGTAGACTGTACCTGGACCTAAATTCTTAGGTGTGACTTTTGTTGATTTTGAATCACTTATTTTTTTCCCATAATAGTTATAGAAAACCATATTTTTATTTGGTTCAAAACTTTCTTGTGTCTGTTGTTCATGATGAACATTGCCAATATCTAATTTCTTAACAAAGGAATTTCCCATTGGATTTTTTATTGCTTCAGTAGTAATACTCACAAAGTACTGCATCAAAAGAAAAAAATATCAAAAGTGAAAAGAGTTATAATGAAGTAATTATATAAATTGACTCTATAAAAATTTTAGTTTGAAGATAATATTGTATTGTGCACTTGTTTCACTGTAAAATCACATCACAATTGTCAAACCAAACCATTAGTTATGATGAAAAATTTAGGAAATTCTTAGTTGTTTTATTTACTCATTTATTTATCTTATTATGTTAATTAATGCTTAATTAACTCTAGAAAAAATATGTATAGAAGTTTAGTTTACACTATTTGTTTTTATATAAGAATAATATTTTGTCTACACTATTTGGGAACATCATTTTATTTATTAATATATTTTGAATATGTGTAATTTGATAAGATATGTACGATATAAATTCAATGATCAAGATTAAAAAAAATACTAACTTAATATTGTTTTTAAATAAGAATAATATATACTTCAATTTCTTAAGAGGCACGAACAAATATGTAAACTAATAAATATTGATTAAATAAATCAAAACGAATAACACATAAAAAATACATTTTTTTTAAAAGAAAAAACCATATTAGATGTAAATTTCTCTGAAATTAATTATAAAAAAAATAATCAGAGAAAGATAACACACTAAGAAAATGAATATATATATATATATATATATATATATATATACTGACCAGAAGAAGGAGTATAGTAGCAGCGTGAGATTTCATAATTTGTTTTGTGTACCCAAAATCTTATATGTTTTGTTGTTTTTTGTGGAGAGATATATGAAACATGTCAACCTTATTTATAAGAAAACAAAAGCAGATTTTTATTTAATTTTTTTTTATACAATTTCAACATTATTAGTTATATCCCATTATTGTAATTTTGCTTAGAAAAAAAGTATAAGAAACATGTTGATATTGTACAAGAATCCCATTTTGAAGAGGAGTGTTCTAACCTCAACAATCTCAATTACAGCTTACAACCACAACAAAATGATGACAATGTTATTGGACAGTGTGATCATTTCATGAGTTTTTAACTATCTGTCATGTTAATTTATAATATAATGCACCTTAAGAAAGCCCCATCAAACCACCATCGATCTTTTTATAAAAATCTTGATTTTGAAGGCCCCATTGAGTTGGTATTGAACACCATCAAACCACGTTGATTTTCTGTAGATTTCAAAGTTTCAAATCTGAAAAAAATCGTAAAAAAAAAACCCAAAACCATGCCAGATCTGTTCGAAATATAGTATTTTAGTGTCCTAAGTGAGGAGTACTTGCCGTTACATTGAGTTCTCTTATATTTTACTTTACCCATAATTTTTTTTAGAGACAGAGTTGAGGGGAATGGGTTAAGGGAGAGAGAGAGATGGAAGAGAGAAGAGGAAGTGGATGAGAAAAATTATGAGAAGGGTATTTTGGGTATTGTCAAAAGAATTGACATTTTTTTTTAAATGATTTAAATGACTAACATTTTTTTTTTGACTTAGAACCCCTAGTTAAGCATAAAAACTCTAATTTCCCTAATTAAATTTGTTTTTAGTCATAATAAATTTTATTACTATATATAATAGTATGTTGATGCAAGTTTTCATCAACAAAAAATAAGATAACATTTGAACTGATTTTGATGATAATAATACTAAATCGTGCTAATAGTTGCATTTAAGTACCACTTCAATTTATTTAGCAATAATATTATTAAATTTTTGTTAATAATTGCACAAAATATTATGTGACATGTGACCTTCTAGTCGGTATATACTTATCAAAATTGAAATGATACGTAAGTAGATCTATTAGCAAAGATTTATGTGTTTTTAAATTATTTAAGGAATGTTTCCACTTTTTTTTTTTTTTGTTGCCAATGGACTTATTTCTTTCTTTTTTTTCTTTTATTTTTTTTGAAAATGGTCACGCATGATAGTTATTGGTATTAACTGCCTTCTCCAATTTAAATATTAAATATAAGACATTTCAACAACAAAGGCAAAGCAAGCCAAGCCAGTATATATAGTTGGCCCTTTCCCAAATTTGCCTAAATAATTGAAATAATATCATACAATTATATATTTTTCTCTCTAACATTGTCCATTACGTACTCTGCCAAAATATTACATGATAATAGTAATAAATTCAAAAATAATAATAATTACAAACATATTTCTATTTATTGATAATTTTAATAAGTCATAAAACTCAAATTTTCTATGACTTTACATGTCATTTTTAGTCACATTTAAAGACTAAAAATTTATTATTCATCATACCAAATAATTATTCTTGTCACAAATTGTTGTTTTGATGATAGTCTTAGTCACAAGCTATTGCTAAAATAATTTTAATCAATCAAATATGTTTTATGGATAAAATAACATTTAAGTGATGATATCTTTTTGCTTAGATAGTTTCCAATTTTAGATTTGGCCAAAAACTAAACTTTTAATTCATAATAGAAAAGCAGCTATTATTGTAACTTTTATTGAACCATATGATAACTGCCGAATGTCCCCTTAAAAAGACATAATGGTAGGTTCGATCTTAATTTGTTTTTGGAATATAGATGAGTTTTTACTCCAATTTTTTTTATATAAGATAAGAAATTAAATGTTCCCTCTCGTGGAAGGAAATGTGGGTTAGATGTAGACACATGTTCAATATATCATATAGTTAGTACTAACTTTCTATCAGAAAATTGCTTGATTTTTCGTATAGAAAAGAATAAAAACAAGATTATAAGAGTCACCATATGTGTACTATGTTTAGCTTTAATGTCTCGATGAAGTTCATGGGTCAGCCAACATTTATTTCAACATTTGAGTCAGCATCGATCTGTACTATGGAGTCATTTGATCATTATTGGAGATATTAGTTTTCAATAAGACACACAACAACGTAATATGATTTAAAAATGATACAGTAAAATTCATATTTCACAATTTAAGATTTGACAAATATTTTTGATTTATTGTGTTTATTTTCAGTTTTTATAAAGAAAATTATCTTTGATTTTATTGCTTTTAATTTATGATATTTCTTCTTTATTAGCTTTGTATTTTTGGTAAAAATAAAATTTCTTTATTCTCAATATCCTTTTAGACTTTATTTTTCTTTCCAAATTTAACTAATTGATTATCGGTTTTATAGTTAAATGAATATATCTAGACAACTTCCCGACTGCCAAGAACGGTAAATGATGAACTTGACCATGAACAAGTTCAGATTCGTACAGTTTTACACTTATAGATATGATTGGTGCATCATTGATCGAGATGTATTGTGGAAGATGATAAGGTAATAAACACAGATATAATATTGATGTATATACTACATCCCTTAGAGGACGGCCAAATAAGGGGGACGATGGGTAGGAGAAATGGAATTTTTGGCTCTAGAAGGATTAATTTGGTGTTTCTCATATTTTTATAAGAAATGTTTACTTATAAATTGGATCATATTAAAGCTCGCCAAGAAGTGCTTGATACCACGATCATTGGAGGACCAATATACCTAAACCCGTGGATGTTCCAAAATCTTTTCGATTTCTTGTTCGAGAATTACGATATTTGGCTCCGAAATTGAATCATTTCCTTCCATCTGAGAAGAATTTTCATGCTAATAGGAAGGACACTTGATCAGAAGGAATTGTAATTTGTTTTCTATGATCGATTGATTTTAACATCAACAACTTCGAATTAGATTAGTTTATCCTCAACAAATAAGTGTTTGGGTAAAAAATAACCTGCCTAATGGAGAAATAATTGGAGAGTTGACAAACCCTACACTTTTCATTACAAAACCAATAATTTAACTTAAGAAAAGGATGGCTTATTTTGTGAAAATTATCCAGTAAATAATTTGATACATAACATAGAATATGATAAAATTAATATTGGGTTCATATGATGGTAGATAGGGATTAGATG
This sequence comes from Humulus lupulus, assembly GCF_963169125.1. Lineage (NCBI taxonomy): Eukaryota > Viridiplantae > Streptophyta > Magnoliopsida > Rosales > Cannabaceae > Humulus > Humulus lupulus. The sequence continues at coordinate 8,952,185 of NC_084798.1, forward strand.
TTGGGTTGAGTAATTATATACATATGTTTAAAATGATCCAAATGTTTTGATAATTTAATTTTTTTATGTACAAATATTATAAATTAGATGGAAAATAATGAAAAATTATGGAGGTGTTTTTGGTACATCTTTTTATGTAGTATCGCAAAATCTTATTTTTGACACGTGATCAAATAAGTTATGACTCCAATTTTTTTTTTAATTTTTTGTTATTTTTTTTATATATGACGGTGTTTATTGTAATAATAATAAATTACTTCTTGCACATTTTTAGAAAATTCTGGATTATTATACTAAAAATAGGTTTCAAATAGATACTATCTTATCAGATCATAATATATACTTAATTTATCCCACTCCAATTAGGCAAATGTTACCTCATATTTACTGAATTTGAAACTATATATGCTTCAGTTGATAAATATTTATTTACCATGCTTATAATATTTTTGGGCAAAAATAATATAATCGGCACAGTTTGGTTTCAAAGAATGAAAAATCCATACTTTAATAATTTATTATTATTATTTTCTTATATGCTGGGTATGCATTTAAATGGTTTTGATTATTAATGATATTTTATGGGTAAATTTATAAGATTGATTTTTTATTATCCTTTTGGTTAAAATTTGATGAAAATGAATTAATTATTATCACAAAATATAATAAAAATTATTTTTTTTATTAATTAACATACATATTTATTATAAACTATACATAATGAGAATCACAACAATAAAAGAATAGATAGAATGGAAGTAAAATATAGAAAAATGAGAATTATAGTTTGTATTATATATGATGTTTACACTGCTAAGAAACACGGAATGTTTTAAATTGATTAAATTTTCTTTCTTAACATAGAATTGTATTTTGGTGAAACAAACTTTTCAAGGACAAAATTGTTGTTTATAATCTTAAGAAAGAAAAAAGAAAAAAGAAAAAAGAAAAATAGAAATAAGTCATTCGAGGGCAATGCAATCCTTAGTTGATTACGTAGTAGGAGAGGTATTCTCCTTCTTTTCTTTCTTATCTTCCATGATTTAGCAAATATGTGAATTAGAATTATTACTACACATAAATGATTTCTATTCAATTTTGAGTGTTGCTATTTGACACGTTAAGTTGTCTAACATCACATGAGGTGTCATCATTAGTTAGCAATACCTAATAATACTTATTAAATTCAAATGTGTGAAACTCGATATTAGATTACACCAATAGCAATATGCCACATCCTTGTAATGTTTGGCACCAGTAATATTAGCATTTTTCTTCAATTTTCGGTATCCAAAATCATGTAATATATAAGTAAAACATGCATCAATATTGTCCATCTTTGTCTTAATTACTTCATCAAAATTAAAAGGGATGAACAACACTTAATAACAATACCACAAGAAAGAAACCACAAATAGTAAATACTATTTCTAGAAGAAAGGGCCGTATATATAAACCCTAAGGTTTATTGGTGCATGCTATTTTTATATATCTTACCTATTATATAAATGACTATCAAACAGTATTTTGTATTTAATATATTTTAGTATGGTTTAACAGAATTTGGTATGACTTTAACAGAATATGCTTAAAAAAAAAGTTAACATTTAACAGTAATGGTAAATAACCTTTCGCACCTTTTCAGAAGTACACATCATTTCAAGAGTACACAACCTTTCACATTCAGTACCACATTACAAATAGATAAACATTATCTCATCAAACATCATCTCTCATCATTATAAACACTCAAATAATAAAAAATACATCCGAAACATACTCTCCTATCAATTCCACCTACAATATATATATATATATATATATAAATTAAGAAAAAAAAACGCAGCTGTTGGATTTGCAACTCTCTGTTCATTTATCACACTCAGATCAAAACTCTCAAATTTAAAGCCTTGAAAGATCTTAAAATCCAGCATTGTCCTCTATGATCGTTCTCTCTAACTCTGGCAAGTATTGTTTTTTAATTTTATTTATTTTCATTTTGTAAAGTCTTAAAATTTCCATGCACTCTTTTAGTTTAAGATCTGGATTTTGTCTCTTTATTGGTTTATTCGAATAAATGATGCTGTTTAATAAGGCTTTTAAAAGATATAATTTCACTGTTTGTATATATATGAGAAGAGTGAATATTGTATTATAGTATTTTTATTTTTTTTAACAAAAAAATTGTTCGGTGAAACCAGGAACTATAACCAGATTTTGGTTGAGGAGGCTATAAGTAAATATTCTCAGGTAAAGATTATTATGCTTTTTCTTTTTAGTGACATGAACAAGTGTAGTTCTTTGTCACTATAGACCACCAAAGTAATCAACCATAGTAAGAACTATTAATAAATTGTGCTATATATTGCTGTTCTCACATTTTGTCTGAAGATTAATTTTTTTAAGTGCTCCTATTTGTGAGTACTGCATGCCTGAGTTTTATGTTCTTTGAGGAAATAAATGATCGATTACTCTTGTACGCCCTGGTTTTCCCACGGGCTGATTAGCAGGCCGAGCTGCGGCCTAATCCTGATTATCTCAGGAACGCCCCCAAGACCGGAGCTTCTGTCATAAGGTCGTACCTCCTTAGCTCGAGGAAACCCCAAGGGCTCGCCAAGACTGCCTAAGACTGGAGCAAGGACTCTGAGGACCGAAGGTCGAGTCAGGTATGAAGCTCGTGGTACGAGCTAGATATGGAGGCTATGGCCCTTTATAAAGTCAACACACGCAAGGTAACGTGCATATATCAGACATCAAGTGTCTGATATGCCCCTGACTTCTCGGACACGCAGCAGGAATGTGCGTATTCAGACACCCACGACTGGGTTGGGCCGTGCGGCCCATTATCTCCTTACCTATTGATTTGACCACACTTATGTGTCAGGTTTAAGAATTAATCATGAATGTCACAGAATTGATATGACAGGTAAGAAGGTCACGGGATGACCTTCTTACCAACTTCCAAGTGCCTTCTCCTATAAATATGGAGACCCTGGGAGTTGATAGGGGTTGGTTGAATGATCTCTTGTAAGAAATACTCTGTAATCAAATACCCAGTATATGTTAATAATATTGACTAGTGGAGTAGAAGGATTTTAACCTTTGAACCACTTAAAAAACGTGTCTTGAGTCACCTCTTTCATTCTCTAAGATCATATATCTGTTACGGTTCTACATTTAGCACTAATCCCTTTCTCTTCTTCTCTTAATTACCTGTTGGCGAAGAACCTCGTCAACAGTTTGGTGCTTTCATTGAGAGCAAGTTCGATTAGTGCTGCTGCAAACATCCAACTATGGTGACTACTCGGTCCAGGCATGGTAACGAGACAGAACAACACGATGGGCAGGAGGCTCATCATACTGCCATCCCTGGTGAACAAGTTCCTGAAGTCCAGCAGCGGCCAGGAAAACAGCCGGCGGGCCAAGGTGATACTGGTAGTTCGGCGCCTCGGCCGCCTAATCCTAACCCATGTTATTATACTGCGGTGGAGATGGAGAACGCTCAGCTGAGGAGCCAGTTAGCAACAGCTAGCCAGCAAATCCAAGATATGCTGGCCCGACTACCCCCTTTCACGACCGACGTTAACGTTGGAGAGAGGCAAGGCGAGGCTCCTAAGTCTCGCCAAGGTAACCGGTCTAGGCATAGCCGTTCGGATAGACTTCCAGCAGCCAACTCCACCCCTTCATCACACCATCAAGAGGCAAAATTCAAGGAAATGCCTAGGGCCGGACAACAGCAATACAACCGTTCGGTCAGGACGTCGACTCCTAGCTCCTAACCATCCTCGAGAACGCCCAGGGGAGCTCGAGGAAATTCCCGAAGGAGATCCGGGGAGGGCTCGCGACGTCAGCCCGTCCCCGACGACCGTCCTGCGCCTCGTCCAGATTGCCAGGCGCGGGACCAGCAGGGTAGTAGGGCCGAAAGGCCCCCACCAAACTTTATCCGTCCAGACGGAACTAGGATCGCCTCTCCAGTCAAACATCCTCCTTCTCTAATCAGATATCCATCTCCTCCTCGGCCCGTCCGAGACATCCCAGCCTATGGGAGTAGTAGGAGAAACCCGCCATCAGCTGGGCCTTCCCGGCGTAGCAGGGCGCTAGGGGAAAGCTTAGGTCCTCACCACCAAAGGCGAACTCCAAGCCTATCCAGCAGGAGCCGCTGGACCGGCAGTCGTCGGAGTGATCTCTCTGGGGGAGACCTGCGTCAGCGTTTAAGTTCGGCACAAAGTCACCAAACCACCCAGGGAGGCGACCTGCGAGATCGCCTCAACTCTCATAGAGGGGACCGAGCAGGAGGAGATGGCCAGGCTCGCTCAGGGGGGGCTCTGTCCGAAGTACGTAACGGAGGGAATGTCCCAAATAACCTATCTCAAGATAGGAGGGGCAATAACCCACCAAATATGTACAATGGATCCAAAGCTGTTGAACAGCCCTGGAATAACCAAGGACATCAGGACCAAACCCTCGACCGCCTGACTCAGATGGAGGAGTTGATGAGGAAGCTCCTGTCAGAAAAAGAAAAAGACGAATATGATTTAGGGGACGAGATGAAACTCTTCACACCCAATATAGCAGCAACGGCATACCCATCTGGTTTCCGTATGCCTCACTTGTCAAAGTTCAAGGGGACGGAGACCCGTCGGACCATTTAGGGATGTTCAAGCCCCTGATGATGGCCCATAACATTGGCCCCGAGCTGAGATGCTTAATCTTCCCTTCCACACTGATTGGACCTGCCAGGTAGTGGTTCAAGCAAAGTAAAAGACAGTCAATTAGTTCATGGAAGACCTTCTTAGCTGACTTCAAAAGGGCATTCCGAGCCTCTCAGGCCGCCCGTGTTTAGGCCGACTCCCTGGCTAACGTGAGACAGCAGCCCGGTGAGACTCTGAAGGCCTACCTGAGCAGATTCGCGAACGTTGCTGCTCGAGCTAGGGACGCGGATGATAGCTCCAAGCTCATGGCCATGAGAGCCGGAATCCTTGTCGGAGGAGACCTCTGGAAGGATATACAAAAGAAGGGAGTCAACTCGGTTAACGAATTCCTTAACAGGGCCCAAGAATGGATAAACTTGGAGGAAGCCGAAGCCTCAGCTGCGGGAACCAGTCAGGTCCCCGAGCAGCCCACTGGAATAGGGATGGAGGTCGTGGCAGCGACCCAAAATGTCACACAGAACAACCAGCCCAGTGGAGGCAAAAGAAAAGGAAATGGCGAAAACAGTCAGCACGACCAAAAGAAGAATAAGTCCATAGACAAGTTTAAGCCCGTCTTTGTGACTTATACCGAGCTCACCCAATCCAGGGAGAATATCTTCCTGGCCAACTCTACTCGAGTCCCCTGGAAGAGGCCGGAGCCATTGAAGCACCACAAGGGAAAGGGAGACACTTCCAAGTTTTGCTGTTTTCATAACGATGTGGGCCACAATACCGACGATTGTAGGCATTTAAAAGATGAGATTGAGACTCTCATTCGAGCCGGCCCCTTGGCTCAATACTCACGGAACAGGGTTCCAGCAAGTCGACCTGCTCCAGAAGTCCCAGCCAGTCAGCCCGGGTCTCGGGTAGATCAGGATGTCCCTCCTCCTGTGGTCGGAGGAGAGATATTCACCATCTCTGGAGGTCCGCACATGGCCAGCACGAGAAGAGATATGTCAACGAACTAAAGGCTCATAACGGAGTGGAGTTTGTCCTGGAACAGCGTCAGTCAAAGCAGCAGCGATTGGAGAGGCAACCAATCATTTTTATGGAGGAAGATGCAGGCCATGTCCAGTTCCCTCACAATGATCCCTTGGTTGTAGCAGTCCAGCTCGCCAACCGGAGAGTGAGGAGGGTACTGATAGACAACGGGAGTTCGGTGAACCTCCTATTCCGATCCACCTTAGAGAAGATGGGTTTGACTGTCGCCGAGCTAAAGGCAACCTCCATGATGCTGTATGGTTTTTTGGGAGAAGGATCAGCAGCGATAGGGACGATCGAGCTGGTGATCACCCTAGGAGAAGAATCTCGGACAGTCTCCAAACTCCTCGAGTTCGTGGTCATTGACTGCTCCGCTGCCTACAACGCCATTTCGGGACGACCTACGCTCATAGCTTTCGAGGCTATCACTTCCGTTCGCCACCTCGAGATGAAGTTCCCTACTTCGACGGGAATCTGCACTATCCATTGCGATCAGCTCGCTGCCAGGGAATGCTACAACATTTCCATGAAGGGAAAATCTAAACCCGGGCAGCTGGCAATGGCCATTCAGGGCGAAGAGGAATCTCAGGAACCCTTAGCAGATCCTGAGATTGAAAAACCTCAAAGCGTCGAGGGGGAAAATGTCGTCTTAAGTGAGGATATTGACCCCCGAATAGGCGAGGACAGATCCGAGCTCCAGGCTATTGAGGAACTCGAGGAGGTGAACATTGATCCGCAGAATCCGTCACGGATGGTTAAGCTCGGGAAAAACCTCTGCGGCAAGAGGAAGGCGGAGCTGACTACGTTTCTGCGGGATAACTTGGACGTATTCGCATGGTCGCACGAGGACATGGTGGGAATTAGCCCGAGTGTCATCATGCACACACTTCATCTGGATAAAAGCATTCCTGCCAAGTCTCAGAAGCAAAGACGTTTAGGAACAACCCGGGCTGAAGCCCTAGAAGAAGAAGTAGCCCGGCTCAAAAAATGTGGCTTTATCCGTGAAGCCAAATTTCCAATCTGGGTCGCCAACCCCGTGCTAGTTCCAAAGCCTAACGGGAAATGGCGGACCTGCATCGATTTCTCCGACCTGAATAAAGCCTGCCCCAAGGATTGTTTTCCATTGCCAAGGATTGACCAACTGGTGGATGCCACGGCGGGCATGAGCTCATGTCCTTTATGGACGCGTACTCAGGCTACAATCAGATTGCGATGAATCCAGCGGACGAGGAACACACCAGCTTCATGACCCTGACTAACGTCTATTGCTACAAGGTCATGCCGTTCGGTCTGAAGAACGCCGGAGCTACCTACCAAAGGCTAGTAAATAGAATGTTTACGGACCAGATCGGAAAAAACATGGAAGTGTACGTTGATGACATGCTAGTCAAGTCAAAAACTGCCGATAACCATGTTTCCGACCTGGAAGAATGTTTTAAAATACTACGAGAATATGGCATGAGGCTCAATCCCCAGAAATGCACTTTTGGAGTCGCGTCAGGGAAATTCCTGGGGTTCATAGTCAATACCCGAGGAATCGAGGCAAACCCCGACAAGATCAGATCATTGCTCAAGCTTCCTTCGCCCAGGTCGCGAAAAGATGTCCAAGGCCTGACAGGAAGAATGGCAGCCCTCAACCGGTTTATTTCCAAGTCCACCGATAAGTGTTTGCCCTTCTACAACCTGCTCCGAGGAAATAAGAAATTTGAATGGACAGTAGAATGCGAAAGCGCATTCCTCGACCTGAAGGCACATCTGGCTGAGCCGCCCGTGCTATCCAAATCCAAGGTAGGAGAGCCTCTTTTTCTCTACCTGGCTGTCACTAAGGATGCAGCTAGTGCCGTACTGGTACGAGAAGAGGATCAAGTTCAGAAGCCAGTCTACTACATCAGTAAGAGACTTCTCGGGGCGGAATCCCGATACCCAATGATGGAAAAATTGGCGTTCTGCCTAATCACGGCCTCGCGAAAGCTCAGGCCGTACTTCCAGTCCCACTCAATACACGTCATGATTGATCAGCCTCTAAGGCAGGTTTTGCAAAAACCTGAAGCATCGGGACGTCTGTTAAAGTGGGCTATCGAACTCAGCCAGTTCGAGATTTTGTATACCCCACGGACTGCGATAAAAAGTCAGGCCCTGACCAAATTTGTGGCAGAGTGCGCGGGATTCCAGGAGGATCCAGCAGAAGACTCACCCCGGGTCACCTCGCCCCAATCGTTGTGGAGGATCTTTGTGGATGGTTCATCCAATGAGAGCGGCTCCGGGGCTGGAATCATTTTGATATCCCCCGAGGGACATAGATTCCACTCGGCGTTGAGGTTCGGGTTCAAGGCCTCCAATAACGAGGCCGAATACGAAGCTTTGTTAGCCGGGCTGAGGATAGCCCAGGAGTTGAAGGCGAGCTCCGTCCAGTGCTTCAGTGACTCCCAGCTCATGGTAAACCAGGTTCTGGGCGAGTATCTAGCACGGGGACCCAAGATGGCCGCCTACCTGGCAAAGGTAAAATCTGAGTTGTCCGCATTTGAGCGAAGCTCGATCGAACAGATACCTCAGGAGCAGAATGCTAATGCAGATGCTCTTGCCAAGCTCGCCACCTCCGGAGAGACGGAGACCTTGGGGTTGGTACTAATAGAATTCTTGGAAAAACCAAGTATAGAAGGAGACAGGACAGAGGTCGAGATGATCGACATCAGGCCGACCTGGATAACCCCCATCCTTGAATATCTCATCGAGGGCAAGCTGCCTGCAGCACGTAACGATGCACTGCGAGTCCTATATCAAGCTCCTAGATATACGATAGTCGATGGGGTGTTGTACCGACGTGGGCACTCCCCACCTCTCCTCCGGTGCGTTCTTCCAAGTGAAGCAAAGGCCATCCTGCAGGAAGTGCACGAAGGATTTTGCGGAGACCACACTAGGGGGCAGAGCTTGGCCTTAAAGGTTCTCAGACAAGGGTATTACTGGCCAACTCTGTCCAAAGACTCGATCTCATACGTGAAGAAGTGCGACAAGTGCCAGCGATTCACTGCAGTTGCCCGAGCTCCTTCAGTCGAGTTGAAGATGATCTCATCCCCATGGCCGTTTGCCATTTGGGGGGTAGACTTGGTTGGTGCCCTCCCCACTGGAAAAGCCGGGGTCCGTTACGCCGTGGTAGCCATCGACTACTTTACTAAGTGGGCTGAGGCGGAACCTTTGGCAACGATAACGTCCAAAAAGGTGCTTGACTTCGTGGTTAAAAGCATCATCTGTCGATTCGGCCTGCCCAAGAAGATCGTCTCCGATAACGGCACTTAGTTCGACAGCGACCTGTTCACCCTGTTTTGTGAAAGGCTTGGAATTGTAAAAAGTTTCTCCTCCGTGGCCTATCCTCAGGCTAATGCCCAGGTCGAAGTTGTCAACAAGACCCTAAAGGCGAGCCTCAAGAAGAGATTTGATGAAGTGAAGGGGGTCTGGCCAGAACAGCTCCCCCAGGTCCTATGGGCATACCGGACCTCGCATCGGACTCCTACGGGTCATACTCCCTTTTCCCTAACTTTTGGGAGTGAGGCAGTCCTCCCCGTGGAAATTAAGGTTCTTTCGCATAGGGTTCAGTCTTACGACCAGGATCGAAACCACAAGCTCCTGTGCCATTCCCTCGATCTGGTTGATGAAAGGCGAGAGGATTCGCAACTCCATCTCGCCCATTATCAGCAGAAAATCACTCGATACTTCAACACCAAAGTCAAAAAACGCGCCTTTAGCATTGGCGACTTGGTCCTAAGGAGAGTTTTTCTCACCGGGAAAGATCCCAAAGATGGAGTTTTGGGACCAAACTGGGAAGGACCATACCAGGTCATCGAAGTCATCAAGGAGGGAACTTATAAGCTAGCTCGACTTGATGGAGGGGCGGTCCCTCAGACTTGGAACGTCATCCACTTAAAGAAATATTATCAATGATTCACTTGTAAGGCTTGGAAGGCCACTTTTTATGTATTAATGAAAATCAGCTTTTTATGCATATTTGCAAGTGTAATCTAAAGTAACCACGAAAGACCCTTTCCCAGTTACTTGGGGGGCATATGGTACCTGGGTATAACCAGGTCTCCTTAACGACTTAGAAGTTGATTCATATCGATTGACCGTTGTTTTCTTAAAAATGCGAGATATTGATAAGGGTTAACGATAACTAAGTCATATCCTGGTTTTAACCGGGTCATAAAACTTAGAAGTTGATTCAAATCTATTGATCGTTGTTCTTCTTAAAGAGCTCGAGATATGGATAAAAGTTAACGCGAACTAAGTTTTCAAATTAAGTTCCTGGTTTTAACCGGGTCATAAAACTTAGAAGTTGATTTAAATCTATTGATCGTTGTTCTTCTTAAAGAGCTCGAGATACGGATAAAAGTTAACGCGAACTAAGTTTTCAAATTAAGTTCCTGGTTTTAACCGGGTCATAAAACTTAGAAGTTGATTTAAATCTATTGATCGTTGTTCTTCTTAAAGAGCTCGAGATATGGATAAAAGTTAACGCGAACTAAGTTTTCAAATTAAGTTCCTGGTTTTAACCGGGTCATAAAACTTAGAAGTTGATTTAAATCTATTGATCGTTGTTCTTCTTAAAGAGCTCGAGATACGGATAAAAGTTAACGCGAACTAAGTTTTCAAATTATGTTCCTGGTTTTAACCGGGTCATAAAACTTAGAAGTTGATTTAAATCTATTGATCGTTGTTCTTCTTAAAGAGCTCGAGATACGGATAAAAGTTAACGCGAACTAAGTTTTCAAATTAAGTTCCTGGTGCTAACCAGGTCATAAAACTTAGAAGTTGATTTAAATCTATAGATTGTTGTTCTTCCTAAAGAATTCGAGATATGGAAAAAGATCAGCATAAACTAAGTTTTTCAAGAAATTGTAACCGAAATGCGTAGAGGCAAGAAAAAGGATAAATTAAAAACATTAACTCAAATTGTCTCGAGGTGAAAACACCTCATGCAAAGGTTACATAAAAAATACTTAAAAATATTGAAGGGCACAAGAGAAAAAACGCCCTAAGCTCCGCCAGATGGCCCCTGGGAGGTCGCCGTCTCGCCTTGCTCAGCCGCACCAGAGCCTTCCCCAGTCTCCGAGGGCGCCTCTTTATCAAGGCGAGCTTGGAACTTCACCAGCAAGCGTGCCCAGAGACTCGCTGACATGAAGGAAAAGTCAGCATCCGGATTGTAGACCCAGAAGTGGTAGAACAGATCGTCCATGGAATGTTCCGAGGTGGTCCGCTCGGCCTCAAGGGCAGCCTGGGCGGCCTGGATCTCAGTCTTCGCGGCATCAAGGTCTGTCCGCGAGATGGCAAGGGAGGTCTCGAGCCCTTGGACCTTCAGGCGGGTCTGCTCCAACTCAGCCTGCAAGGCCGCCAAAGAATCCTTAGCTGCCTGCAGGGTAGTCTGGTGCTCGTTCCTCATGTCCTCGAGTTGAGTTTTGGTCCTGACGATACTCCGCTGAAGGGCAATGGCGCTCTGCAAAAGTGAAAAGGGAATGGCTTTAGAAAAGCAGAGCAAAGTGTAACGATAAAAACCACAAGGAAAGTAAGTTAACTTACCGTCATGGCCATGCCCAGTGAAGATTCCAGCCCGCCCACCGGGCTCATCGTCTTGATGGCCCGGAGCTCCTTCTCGGTGAACTTGTATATGTGGCTGACGGCGTAGTTCGCCGACTCATACACCGTTCCTCGGAAGGCCTCGGGGATCTTCCCCAGGTCCTAGGGGTTAACTGGGATACGCACTTCGGAGGGCACCACCGCTGAAGTCCCGAGCTCTGTTCCTGCGTCCTGGGCGGCGGCTGGAGCTCGCGGAGGGGGTGGAGGCATTTTACTTACTCCTGCAGCAGGAAGAATCGCTCCCGCGACCTGGGCAGCCGGGGTTTTCTCCTTTTCCTTTGCCGGAGACTTGGTGGGGACCCCAGCGGCGTTCTTGGACGTCCGGAGCCTTTTCATTCTTGGCTCGGCTGAGGGGTTCCCCCCGAAGACCGCACCGCGCAGGCTCTCCTTGGGCTGAGACATCTCTTTTGTCAAAACAAAACATGGTTAGTACGAGTTAGCAACCACACATAGACAAAAACAAAGGGGTAAAGATAAAAAGTATATGAATACTAAGGGAATCCTACCCCCCGAGCTCGAGGAAGAATCTAAGTCGATTACTTCTCGAGCTGGCGCAAGTTCTGGGTCCGAGTCTGACTCAGAGCTAGATTCCTCTACATACTGCCTAAGCCCCGGAGCTACATCACCCCTCCGGAGTGATGGCCATGTGCGAAGGATGGTCCCATACTCCTCGAATAGGATCGAACTAAAGGCTAGGGTGTTTATCTACTACTACGGTACCCCTAGGTCGGCTATCTTGGTGGTCCAGCACAAGCCGGTCGACACAATGGAGCAGGGTTGTGTTCAGGTCTAGATCACTTCGGTGACGATGGACGAGCTGCCTAGGATTGAACCTAGCCAGCCGGGGGTCTGCGGTGGCCCTATCTAGACTCCTAAACATGTAAGGGTTACCTTGGCCAGAAGGACCCGCGACTGCTCCGGATTGGATCCTCTCCTCGCCCATCCTCTGGGCGACCTCCAAGGCCCGCTTCCTGTTCCTCACAAGTGGAACTTCATCACCCTCGTCCTCCTCATCTTCATCTCCCGCGACCTCCTCCAAGATGTTGGGTCTGGTGTCACGAGCTAGGGGCTGCCCCCGGGGCCTTTTTAAGTTCACGGTCTGATTTGGGAAAATCAGCTTGCAGGCCACCATCGTCTCGTCTGTCACGAGCACGCGATAATCCTTCTCGCTGGGGGGCAGGCCCGCCAGCATTTCGTATTGGCCCCTGAGGGTCACAGATTTCTCTGTCCTCGCAAAGATGGCTGCAAAATTAGTCTAAGTCAGAAAGGGGACGGGAGGAGCTAAAATGATACTTCACGTACGAGCTAAGGTCGGAGAACACGTACGAGGACGATTGAAGTAATGGTGCTCGCAGCTCCGGAACCCCGTTGACATGAAGAATTGGTCCTTGAAATCATTAGGGTGGCTAGGCAGCTCGATGACCGCCGCCGTATTGGGAAACCGGGTTAAGTAGTAAAACCCGTCGCCTCGCCCCCGCTGGTCCGGGCTGGCTTTGAGGCAGAAAAAATATAAAATGTCCGCAGGAGTGGGGACCTCCCACTCGTGCTTCTGGAACAAATACTTCAACCCTGCCAGCAAGCGGTAGGAGTTGGGGGGAGCTGAAATGGGGCCAACCCCACGTAATTGAGGAAATCAGCAAAGTACTGATCCAGTGGGAGGAAGGCCCCTGCCTTAAAATGTTCGCCGCTCCAGGCCACGAACGACTCGTCGAGCGGCGCACAGCTCCGCTCGCCCTCTGCAGCAGGTCGGGCCACCACATATGCTTTCCCCAGGGCGATGTTGTGGGAGAGAAAGATTTTGTTGATCTTCGTCTGGTCGGTGACCTTTGAGAAGATCCTCTCCGCCTCAAAGAATGCATCAGGGGCCACCTCGACCTCCTTCTCCACTGCCGGCCCAAAGCGGGGGATCGGGGAGTCAGACATCGTTGCTTTTTCTTTATCCTGCTGGGAGGCTGAGCTGCCGACGTTCTTCTGTGGGAGATTCCTCTTCGGAGCCATCTGGTCGCCTAACGAACAAAAGAAAACATTTCAGAAAAGACGACCTAAGCATGAGGAAAAAGCAATTATTATTTGCACGAGCTGAGGTAAGCCCAGCTCGTGGAGAGTGGGACCACGCGGTTCGATGAACACGCGCCTGTGCTCCCAACAGATCCCCGATTACTCGGAATTCGTGTGTCAGGAGGGTCAGGATAGAATTCGCCTTGGGGGGAAAGTCTCAGTAGGCAAAAATTGCAAAACTGCTTGTGAGGCGTGTTCCCTAAGCTACCCGGTTTTGCACCCAAAGTTCCAAAACTCCTACCCAGAAATTTTCCCCAGAAAAAGCATCCTGAAAACCATACTCTTAAGTGATTTCCTACAGCAAAGATACCCTAACCTAAAAGGACTTTCACCCTCTGTATCCACAAAACCCAGTAAACCCTTGCATGCGGCTACAGTGAAATATATTTTCAAAACACACAGGGTCAGGAAACTTACAGTGTTTGGCTGGGAGGTGGATGAAGGTATCTCCTTGATGAAATCTGCGTCGGTGTATTGGTTTCCAAAGCTTTGAAGAAATCCGTGCGTCTGAGCTTCTTGAACGCTGAAAGTAGCAGTCACAGAGAAGAAGGAGAGAAGTTTGGAAAAATTTCAAATGAAAGGGTGGCCCATGCGTAGGGTGGCCACCCCTTTTTATATACGTGAATGATCACGTGTAGAGGGCCGTTGGATGGCCTTGATGAGGGATCCAAGGCCCTCCACTCGAAATACGAAACGACGGCTGGGCATAGGCTAGGCCATTAAATGCGGTTCTCGTAAGACGTACCGTCACCAACCACGATGTTCCACGTATCAGGCGCCTGCGTAAGAGGTGGAATATGAAGAGTTCATGGGGAAGCTTAAAAGCCCCTATTGTGGTCTTACACGACGTAGTATACCACGAGCAGGAGCTTAGGGGGGCAGATGTACGCCCTGGTTTTCCCACGGGCTGATTAGCAGGCCGAGCTGCGGCCTAATCCTGATTATCTCAGGAATGCCCCCAAAACCAGAGCTTCTGTCATAAGGTCGTACCTCCTTAGCTCGAGGAAACCCCAAGGGCTCGCCAAGACTGCCTAAGACTGGAGCAAGGACTCTGAGGACCGAAGGTCGAGTCAGGTATGAAGCTCGTGGTACGAGCTAGATATGGAGGCTATGACCCTTTATAAAGTCAACACATGCAAGGTAAACGTGCATATATCAGACATCACATGTCTGATATGCCCCTGACTTCTCGGACACGCAGCAGGAACGTGCGTATTCAGACACCCACGACTGGGTTGGGCCGTGCGGCCCATTATCTCCTTACCTATTGATTTGACCACACTTATGTGTTAGGTTTAGGTATTAATCATGAATGTCACAGAATTGATATGACAGGTAAGAAGATCACGGGATGACCTTCTTACCAACTTCCAGGTGCCTTCTCCTATAAATATGGAGACCCTGGGAGTTGATAGGGGTTGGTTGAATGATCTCTTGTAAGAAATACTCTGTAATCAAATACCCAGTATATATCAATAATATTGACTAGTGGAGTAGAAGGATTTTAACCTTTGAACCACTTAAAAAACGTGTCTTGAGTCACCTCTTTCATTCTCTAAGATCATATATCTGTTACGGTTCTACATTTAGCACTAATCCCTTTGTCTTCTTCTCTTAATTACCTGTTGGCGAAGAACCGCGTCAACAACTCTCATATCAATTTAGTATGGTTTAACAGAATTTAGTATGACTTTCAAATCTGAAATGATTTCATTCTCCTAAAACAAAAAAATCTGAGGTTTATTTCACTTGCAGAAATTGTTGAAGTAATACAGTTTGATTTCATCCATGAAAGTTTTACAGAAACATTAAAAAGGTTAGTGAGATTTCTTTCATATAGTAATAGCATAGTAAAATTAGATGAGTACATATGCAAGTTTCAAATTAGTAATCCTGCAAAAACTGAAAAAAAACTACATTAATTTAAACAAACAGAGAAAAGAAAACTAATTCTTATTTACATAAACATAAAAAACTAAATTCAAAGGTAAGAGTTACATCTCATATTGTTTCTTACAAAAGTACAATCATCAATTCAGAAAACATAATACTCATGCATTGAACTATTTTTCTCTCCTCAATGGTGTTAAAGAAATGCATTGATTTCTTTTCTAAAAGTTTGAAGGAACAATCAAAAGATTAGTGATTTTTTTAATATACTAAAAAGATATCAATTTTAGTTCGATAGATAAAATAATTTAAAAAGTATAAAAATTTGTTCCAAGTTATGATGTGATGTGGTAGTTTGTTACCAAAATCGTCACCACTCTTTATTTTTACCAAAATCGAAAATAAAATAAGAAATGAATAACTCATAGGTTCAACATCATCCAAACAACCTTTAAATTAAATAATTGTTAGTTGTGCTTTTTAAAGTTTGTTAATTATAAATATTTTTTTAAAATAATTTTTATAAATTACTAATATCATTATTATCAAACACAATTTAACTTTTATGTTTTGACTATTAATCAGAGTTTCGTGACTATTTAAAAAAGAATGTTTAAAGATAGATAAGATAGATAGAACTTTGAGACTGTGAGACATACATGGCAGTTGAGGATTGGTTTCCATATTGGAATAATATGGAGATTGTAGATTTGATTCTTATTACTTTCATAGTTGGAGAAGGTGATGAAAAGATAGGGTAGAGCTGTCCTGTGTGTTTGGAGGAATTTGAAGTGGGAACGAGCTATGCACATATGCCACAATGTTTACATTTGTTTCATGTCGACTGTATTGTTAACTGGCTTCGTCGAAATCCTTCTTACCCAATTTGTCGAGTTCAATTATTTCATTTTAGTTGGTTTTAACCAGTTATAGATTTAATATATTATATGTTATTGAAGCAATCACTATTTGAAAATGTGTCTCAAAGTAATTCTTCACGTAGACAACAACTTTCTACTTAAATAATATTGTACATTTTAATAATCATGTTATTTATTATCCAATTAATTTTTTTTAATATTACATCGTTTCTAAAAAATATAAAATATAACGTGCATTGCACGTATTTTATACCTAGTATATATATATAGCTAGACTAGAGGAATATAGGAAGGAAGCCATACGAAATTAGTGTGGTCACCAAAGAAATGACAGATAGGTCCCATCCCTGGCCCAAACCCTAGGGCCTTGAAGGAAGGATGATCTGATTCCCAGTTGGAGGTGTCCATGTGACAAACGACAATGGTTTCAACTCTGTCTCCCATTTGGACACTCAACGACACCTTGAAGAGCTTCCTGTATTCCATGGCCATGTTGTGGCAGACATACACAGCGTAAGGGAATTCCATAAGATGGCATGCCACCATCTTGGGGGTTACTATCTCTCTCAGATCATCCAAAACGGTGTAGTTTTGAAACATGGTGTTGGAATCATTGTAAATGGTTGTCGTGAGAAATTTGAAGCCGTGGCCCAAGCCGTCCAATCCGAGGATGCCACGTACGAACTCGAGCATGGAGTCAAAAGAAGTGGCACACATCCTTGTCTCTCCTTCTATGGGGTTAGACTCACAAAATTTGAGGGTGAACTCCATGGCTTTGGCTTGTGGTGAGCCTTGAGGGACTGAGAATAGGCTGAGAAAGTTGGGAAGTTGTTCTGAGGAGAATGGAATCGAGTTAGGATCTCCTAATAATACCTGTCTTATTCCTAGAAATGGAGGAGAAGGTTTCCTATTCTTTGGAAAATAGATGGGCTTTGTTAAACCCACTTTTAGGTCATTCAGGTTGAGAAAAACCGATTGTTGCATTATTGAACGGTCAAGATGAGTGTGTGATGACCATGATGGACCATGATCATCAACATCATGAACATTATGCATATGCATATGGCCATGATGATGATGATGATTTTCTTTGCTAGCACTTGGAATAAGTCTTTTTATATTATTTGAGCTGTATCGATCTCCATTCGTCTCTTGATCACATTCACTACTCCAAGAAAATAAGTACTGCAAAATCCATATATATACTCATATCAATATCGATCTTCAGGCCGGAACAGCTAAACACAATTACGTAATCGATCAAAGAAGTTAGTAGAAAAGATTATAATTAAGAAACCTCTATAATTAGATTTCATGTAGTACACAAATAGTGATGATATTTCATGAGCTAATAATGTTAGAGAAAAGAATAATAATAATTACCAGGAAGACAAGAAACAACAGACACCAAGAAGCCAATCCCATATCCTTTAAGTATATATCTTTGGCAAATATATCAGATTTTCCACAACAGAATAATTATATGGTGAGAAGATAGATAAGTTGACCTAATTATTTATACATAGAGTTTTTTTTTTTAATTTATACATACTATATATAGAGATATAGTTGGTAAGCTGTCATATTCGGCCTCATTTAACTTTTATTAAAACAATAATAAGTAATTATAAACTTTATCTACACGTACTTCACATGTGTATAAAACATAATAAGGAAGAGCACTAAGTTTTTCTTAAATAATAAATTAAATAAGTTTGAATCGATTTTTTAAATTTCATTTAATATTTGTAATCAAATACAATATTATATCGATGAGTACTCCAATCGAACCCATAAAGAGCAGAAACGTGAGATTCTTCTGTTTATAGCATCAGATTTAACATTTCTTAACTATTTTTTTTTAATTTATATATGTTTGTAGGACCTAGTTGATTAGTTCAACCTCCAATCACATGTTTACCACCGTAACATTTCTAAATGAACATAACAACAACTTCTTCTTTAACATAATGAACCTAGGCTTCTTCAATCCCAATTCCATTTCATCTTAGAAAAAGCCTCAAACATTTATTACAGACTAGAAAATAAAGAATTTGAATGACGATACTTTTCGTGTATAAACCTTTTGGTATTCTTCCCAATGATTTTGTTTTATGATATAGGGATGTTTGGTTTTTGTTTTTCCGTCTCCCCTTTGATTATTTGCTCACTTTTAAG
The DNA here is from genome assembly GCF_963169125.1 of Humulus lupulus. Taxonomy (NCBI): domain Eukaryota; kingdom Viridiplantae; phylum Streptophyta; class Magnoliopsida; order Rosales; family Cannabaceae; genus Humulus; species Humulus lupulus. The sequence goes on from NC_084798.1 coordinate 8,970,489, forward strand.
TATATTGGATTGTCTTTTTCGTTTAGAATCTTTCTACAGTGGTAGTGTAATCTCATTCTCTCCCATTCACTACAAGAAAAAATGTTATTGATAATTATGAAAAAGTGTTATAAAAGACAGTTTATAACACTTTACCCAATGTTAACATAGCTCATGCTATTAAAAGTCTGAACATTTTTATATAACCATTTTCAAGTGTTATCAATAGTGTTTCAATTGACTATAAAGTTTTTCTTTGTTACAAAATACATACACTATCTATTTATCAAGCTTATAAATATTTTGTCAAGAGTCAAACATTATTCAATTATAAAATGTTACATTATGTCACAACCCGAGCCCTAGGTTATTGTAACACCCTACTCCTTTAGAGCCATTACTAAGTGGGTTTAAAATGTGCAATTAACTCGCTAAACGAGGTTTTAATAATAAAAGTGTGATTAAACCAGAATCAAGGCTGTAGTTTTTTCAAAATCCCTTAATTCATTGAAAATTTAAAGTGTCTTACATTTGGGATCCCAACACATGGTTTATAAAATATTTACAACTCAAAAACAGGTTTACAGATAATTAACCATCAAACTATAGTTTAATACAGCCATTTCTCAAAAACACCCCCAACCAAAGTAGTCGGGCAGGCCAAACATGTACGCGCCGCCCCCACGCTCTCCGTACTCATGGCTGGTTGACTTTCTCTTTGCCCTTACCTGCAACACAGAGCACTCGTGAGCCGAAGCCCAGCAAGAAAACTCATACAGCAAATAACACACGCATAATATATAACCATTATGTCAGATAAATCCACAGATTAACAGATAGTCCAACATATTAAACATATACGACCATGCCGTCCCAGAAGCATTATCAAAGCCTGGGATCTTGGTTCTCACCGTAAGGATATCCCATGTATCCATTGGGGACTCACCCTAACTATAAGCACTCCATGTGCTAAGTGTTATTCCCGGCCCCACTGCCGTTCTCGGCCTTCTCCGTTCTCGGCCCCTCGCTGTTCTCGGCTCCTTGCCGTTCCCGGCCCCTTCGTCGTTCATTCCACTATAACCACATATAGCATACCTAAACCGCACTCAAGCATACAATCTGGGGCCATGCCCTGCTCTACGGGTGTTACAGTTTTCTTACCTGTATCCCGAGCTTTCCGATGTACCAACGTCACGAGCACGGTCCTCTAACCCGAGCCTCTCCGAAATCCTAGTCACAACACACAAGAAGTACTCTTTAATACTAACCAATCCAAAACCACCTCTCGGGACTAATCTCATACTCTCGGGATTCCCAAATTCCTAAAACAATGTATTGGAAACATCCCCCGAGCCCCAGGAACAAATGCCCAAAAATGCAAAATTCCCTGTCCTGAAAATAGCCTAGCGCCACGGCGCTACCCTCAAGGGCCACGACGTCCAGCAAGTCAGAGAGTCCCTCAGCCTTGATGTAGCCTCGCGCCGCGGCACTAAAGAACAAGGCCACGATGCTCCTTCGCGAACCCAGAATTCTGGGTTTTCCCCGAGCAAAAACACTCCCAATTCAACCTAAACACATACCTAAACCCCAAAACCAATTTAAAACCACAAATAAACCATCTAACAACCTATAAACATCATCCACAAGTATAAACACATAATCACTCCCATAAATCACACTTTGATTCCAAGTCTCAATAGTTCAAACCAGTAAGTTAGAAACTTAGACCAAAATCTACAAAAACCTAAACCATACTTCAAATTCCTTAAACCACAACAGAAGTAAACCTTATAATTGCACAGAATCCTTACCTCAAGTGGAGAATTCAACCTTAAGCTTCCTTAATTCTAGCTTCAAGCCACTTCCCCCTTGATTATTCAAACTGAATTTTCCCAAACCAAACCAGCCATACTTCCTTTAAATTCCCACACTTAATCTCTAAAAATCAAATTTAAACTCAAGCAAACACAGAGCATAACTCTTACCTCTGAACAATCCTAGCTTAAGCTTGATTTTGGTTGCCTCAAACCTCTTGAATTTCCTCCTAGGTTCCAAATTTAAGCTCTCCTTCTTGTTTCCCTTTCCTTCTAGTTTTTTCTTCAAATTTCAGCATAAACCAATATGTGACTAAGTGTTATACGTGAATCTCTTTTTCCCTCTACTGAAGTTTATCTAGACTTCTGCCTAATGACCATTTTACCCCTCCATAAAAACCCTTTTCCTAACTAAACCTCAAGGGCATCTTGTCATTTCACCTTTCCTACAATTTTACCACTTTCTCATCTAAAATTGTTACTCTTGACAGTTACCAATGATTACTCAAGTTACTCAATCTCCATTAACCATTAGCTCCCAAACTCACATTATAAGATCCCCAAAATACCCCTAGGCTCCTCCCGAGCCGGGTATCTAATCCCGTTGTGACTATTAAACTAATTAGCTCCCTAGAATCGTCTCGACACGTGCATCACATTAATATCACCACACACACACGTGGTACAAATCACATAATACAATTATCACATTTATGCCCTCAGTGGCTAAAATTACCAATTTACCCCTAACATACAAACGGGGTCCACATGCATATTTATACCACCCAAACATGCATTCTAATCACATACTCATTTAAATTCACATATTATCATGTTAACTCACTTATTGCCCTCCAGGCACGCTAATCCAGGTCCTAAACCTTATTAGCAAATTGAGGTGTTACAATTATCCCCTCCTTACATGAATTTCGTCCTCGAAATTACCTGAACAGCTCGGGATGCCGCTCCCACATATCAGACTCAAGTTCCCACGCCGCCTCTTCAACCTTGTTGTTCCTCCACAGCACTTTAACCAAGGCGATGGTCTTGCTCCGCAAGACTTTGTCCTTCCTATCAAGGATCTGAACAGGCTTCTTCTCGTATGATAAATCCTGATCCAACTCCAAGTTCTCATAGCTCAACATATGAGTAATATCTGATACATATTTCCGGAGCATGGATACGTGGAACACATCATGGACCCCTTATAGAGCTGGAGGCATCGCTAATCTGTAGGCTACCTCTCCAACCCGTTCCAGAACCTCAAAGGGGCCAACAAACCTAGGACTCAGCTTGCCCCGAACACCGAATCGTTTCACTCCTCTTAGGGGTGAAACCCTGAGGAATACATGATCGCCGACCTAAAACTCTACACTCCTGCGTCTCAAATCTGAGTAACTTTTTTGGCGACTCTGGGAGGCGAGCATACGAGCTCTAATCTTTTCAATTGCCTCATTGGTCCTCTAAACCATCTCTGGACCTAGATATCTTCTCTCACCTGTCTCATCCCAGTGTATCGGTGATCTGCACTTTCTCCCATACAGTATCTCATACGAAGCCACTCCGATAGTCGCCTGATAACTATTGTTATACGAGAACTCAATCAATGGGAGATACTTACTCCAAGATCCCCCAAAGTCCAACACACAGGCTCGTAACATATCTTCCAATATCTGAATCGTCTGCTCAGACTACCCATCTGTCTGAGGATGGTAAGCGGTACTGAACCATAGCTGTGTGCCCATTGCCTTCTGCAGGCTCTCCCAAAACTTGGAGGTGAGGGTGGGGTCTCTGTCGGATACTATCGACCTCGGAGCCCCATGAAGTCGAACAATTTCCTTCACATAAAGCTCAGCATACTGCTCCATAGTATAAGTTGTTCTCATAGGTAAAAAGTGGGCGGACTTAGTATACTTGTCCAAAATCACCCACACTGAGTCATGCTGACCCACGGTCTTCGGCAATCCAACCACGAAGTCCATGGTAATATCCACCCATTTCCACTCGGGAATCCCTAGAGGCTGCAATAAACCTGCTGGCCTCTGATATTCAGCTTTAATCTGTTGACAAGTTAAACACCTAGCCACATAGGCCACCACATCCCTCTTCATGCCTAACCACCAGTACAAAACTTTCAAGTCTTGGTACATCTTCGTAGTACCTGGGTGTAAAGAGTAGGGAGTGGTATGAGACTCATCCAAAATCTCTCGCCGAATATCTGGATCAATCGGAACACAAATCCGTCCCTTGTACTTCAATAGGCCCATCTCTGAGATAGAGAAGTCCTTAATCGTTCCAGCTAGGACGTTTGCTCTACGTTCAACTAACTGGGGATCCCTTCCTTGTGCTTCCTTAATCCTCTCAAGGAGCGTAGACTGTAGAGTTATGTTGGCTAACCTAACAACCACAAACTCTATACCTGCTCTGGCCATCTCCTCAGCTAATCTGTCCGATACCTGCCTCGAACTAAACAATTGTCTTGGGCCCTTCCGGCTCAATGCATCAACCACTACATTAGCCTTCCCAGGATGATATAGGATATCACAATCATAATCCTTTACCAACTCTAGCCACCTCCTTTGGCGCATATTCAAATCCTTCTAGGTAAATAAATACTTTAAACTCTGATGATCAGTGTATATCTCGCACCTTTCACCATACAGGTAATGTCTCCAAACCTTATGTGTGAATACCACTATAGCCAATTCCAGATCATGCGTGGGATATCTCTGCTCATACTCTTTTAGTTGCCTTGATGCATATGCTATTACTTTCCCAGCTTGCATCAACACACAATCCAAACCCTGTTTGGAAGCGTCACAGTAAACCACGAACTTCTCGTTGTCTGTCGGCAAGCTCAACACTGGTGCAGTAATCAATCGTCGCTACAATTCCTTGTAGATGTTCTCACACCGATCTGTCCACACATACTTGGTTTTCTTTCTTGTCAACTCTGTCAATGGAGTAGCAATTCTGGAGAACCCCTCTACAAATCGCCGGTAGTACCCCGCCAATCTGAGAAAACTTTTAACCTCAGGAACACTGCTCGGTCTAGGCCAATCTCTCACTGCCTCTATCTTACTTGGGTCAACCAGTATCCCCTCCTTACTAATGATGTGGCCCAAAAATGTAACTTATGGTAACCAGAACTCGCACTCGCTAAATTTAGCATATAACTTATGCTCTCTCAATTGCTGCAATACCAGGCGCATATGATGCTCATGCTTTGTCTCTGACTGGGAGTATACTAGTATATCATCGATAAATACAATCATGAACTTATCCAGGTAGTCCTTGAATATTCTATTCATCATATCCATGAAAGCTGCTGGGGCATTGGTTAATCCAAAGGACATAACCAGAAATTCATAGTGCCCATACCTTGTCCGAAAAGCAGTCTTTGGTATGTCCTCCTCTTTAATCCTCAACTGATGATAGCCTGACCGGAGATCGATCTTTGAAAACACCGTACTCCCCTGTAGCTGATCAAATAAATCATCAATCATAGGCAGTGGATATTTATTCTTAATAGTCAACTTATTCAACTCCCTGTAGTCAATGGACATCCTAAGCGACCTATCCTTCTTCTTAACAAATAACACTGGAGCACCCCATGGTGAGAAGCTCGGTCTGATGAACCCCAAATCCAATAACTCCTGTAACTGGATCTTTAATTCCCTTAACTCTGCTGGAGCCATTCTATAGGGTGCCCTGGAGACTGGCTCCACCCCCGGTGCCAACTTTATAACGAACTCAATCCCCCGCTGTGGCGGCAATCCTGGCAGGTCTGCTGGAAACAAGTCTGGAAACTCACAGACCAACCTAGTTTCATTCGGTCCCACTGAAGCTGCTCTAGAGGTGTCCATGACACTTGCTAGGAATCCTATGCAACCTTCCTGCATCAGGTCTCTAGCCTTCAGTGCTGAGATCATAGGCACGCGCGGTCCATTCACTATTCCCACAAACACAAAAGGTACCTCGCCTTCTAGTTCAAAAGTCACCATTCGCCGCTTGCAATCAATCGTTGCTCCATACCTCGTTAACCAATCCATCCCTAATATCATATCGAAGTCATCCATGTCTAATTCAACCAAATCAACAAACAATTCTTTACCATCTATCTCTACCGGTAATGCTAAAACCCATCTCCTAGAGACTACCAGTTCTCCTATTGGTAACAAAGTCTGAAAACCCCTAGCATACACAATACTAGGTCTACAAAGCTGGTCTATCACCCTAGCAGATACAAATGAGTGGGTAGCCCCTTAATCAATCAATGCAGTATACAAAGAACCAGCGCTAGAGATCTGACTTGTCACAACTGAGGGACTAGCCTCCGCCTCAATCTGAGTCAAAGCAAATACCCTGGCAGGAGCGAGACTGCCTCCCTGCTTCAGCTCCTCCTTCTTGGCATGTGGGCAGTCTTTCTTTAAATGGTTGGCACTCCCACAAACAAAACATGCTCTAATCCGGAAGTCGCCCTGATGTTATCGTCTGCACCGAGGACACACTGGAAAACTCCTCCAGTTGTCACCTCCGCCCTGACGGCCACCAATAAAACCTCGTACCCTCCTATCAGAACTAGGAGGAACAAATGAATCTGGAACCCTTCTTTTCTGCTCACTGGGGCCACTGCCCCAAATAGACCCAACAAAAGGAGGCACCGTCCTCCTGGCATTGCGCCTAACATCACTGTCCTTCTATATCTGATCCTCAGCCCTCTCTGCAGTAAGGGCCTTATCCACATCTTGAGCATAAGTAGTAGTCTCTAGAATTAATGTAATATTCACATCATGAGCGATCATCACATTCAACCCTCGTATGAATCTATCTCTCCTGGCCGCATTCGTTGGCACTAGGTCTGGCGCAAACTTCACCAATCTGTCAAATCTCAGGGCGTACTCAGTAACTGATAACCTGTTTTGAGTCAGGTTGATAAACTCATCAACCTTCGTAGCTCGAACTGCTACGCTGTAGTATTTCTCATTAAAGATACTCTTAAATTCCTCCCAAGTCATGAATGTAACATTCCTCCATTGACTCACTACATCCCACAAAATACGGGCATCTTCTCTAAGCATGTAGCTAGCACAAGCTACCCTTTCATTTCCTTCAACCCTCATGAAATCTAAGATTAAGGAAATCATATTCATCCACTGCTCTGCCCGTAGTGGGTCTGATCCACCCTCAAAGGTAGGAGGTTGCTGCTTCCTGAATCTTTCGTACAAGGGTTCCCACCTGTTCTCAACCACAGGCTGAACCGGCACTGGTGCCACATTTTGCTGAATTGATAACCCTGTAACCTGTGAAGGGGTCTGCTGCCTCATCTGACGAAGTTCTTCCTCTGTTCTCTACAATCTAGCCTCCATCTCGGCTAATATCTATTGCTAGTTCTGTGGGGCAGGTGGAGGGTCCTAACCCTGATTGTCATCCTCGGCCCGACTACCGTGGAGTCTAGATGATTGCCGAGGCATTACAACTATATGCCTGCAATCAGTGACACCGCTCATCAGGCATGATAACAAAATCCAATTCCACCTCCTATTCTCAACAACCAACCAAAATCCACAATCCAGATAACATACCAATAGCATATAACACACAACAGGCCATGCCCTAACATCATGCATATGTTATTTCATTCATCATGCTCTTTCAAACTAAACAGGCAAACAGGACATTCAAGCACATGTTCAATCATAATAATCAACCATACCAATCAACCCTGAGTCGAGCTTTTCAATGGCAGCGAGCGTACATATTCGGTCAATCTCCAGAACCAATAAACCTTGGCTCGCTCTGATACCAAGTTGTAATGCCCTACTCCCTTAGAGCTGTTACTAAGTGGGTTTAAAATGTGCAATTAACTCGCTAAACGAGGTTTTAATAATAAAAGTGTGATTATACCAGAATCAAGGCTGTAGTTTTTTCAAAATCCCTTAATTCATTGAAAATTTAAAGTGTCTTACATTTGGGATCCCAAAACATGGTTTATAAAATATTTACAACTCAAAAACAGGTTTACAGATAATTAACCATCAAACTATAGTTTAATACATCCATTTCTCAAAAACACCCCCAACTAAAGTAGTCGGGCAGGCCAAACATGTACGCGCCGCCCCCACGCTCTCCGTACTCATGGTTGGTTGACTTTCTCTTTGCCCTTACCTGCAACACAGAGCACCCGTGAGCCGAAGCCCAGCAAGAAAACTCATACAGCAAATAACACACGCATAATATATAACCATTATGTCAGATAAATCCACAGATTAACAGATAGTCCAACAGATTAAACATATACGGCCATGCCGTCCCAGAAGCATTATCAAAGCCTGGGATCTCAGTCCTCACCGTAAGGATATCCCATGCATCCATTGGGGTCTCACCCTAACTATAAGCACTCCATGTGCTAAGTGTTATTCCCGGCCCCACTGCCATTCTCGGTCTTCACCGTTCTCGGCCCCTCGCCGTTCTCGGCTCCTTGCCGTTCCCGGCCCCTTCGTCATTCATTCCACTATAACCACATATAGCATACCTAAACCGCACTCAAGCATATAATAATTCAATCAAGGCTACATCCTAACAATAATACAATCTGGGGTCGTGCCCTGCAACAACACTATGGGCCCATGCCCTGCTTTACGCGTGTTATAGTTTTCTTACCTGTATCCCGAGCTTTCCGATGTACCAACGTCACGAGCACGGTCCTCTAACCCGAGCCTCTCTGAAATCCTAGTCACAACACACAAGAAGTACTCTTTAATACTAACCAATCCAAAACCACCTCTCGGGACTAATCTCATACTCTCGGGATTCCCAAATTCCTAAAACAATGTATCGGAAACATCCCTCGAGCCCCAGGAACAAATGCCCAAAAATGCAAAATTCTGAATAATTTTTAAATTCTAAAGAGGAATCTAAAGAGGTAGGGACTCAACTAGACTATTGGACTTATTTTACTTGTATTACATTGCATTCAACATATTCTAATTTTGATATTTATAAAATGTTAGAAAAATTGAAAACTTAACCTGCATGTTTTCTGAGCTGTTTTGAGGGCACTAAGTGCCAAATATATATTTTTGTTCACTTATTTAAGCAGGTTATGATTTTTGGGTTCATTCAAATGTAGCTGTTATGCTGCCCAATTTTCTAAAATAAAAAGGGAATATGTTTCTTTCTTTTCATGTTTACCTGCATTTGGTTATACTAATGAGAGCCATAGTGATCCTGATTAGTGCACGTTGTTGTTTCACGACCTAGTCTCTGTGTCATCATAGGTAGATCATGTGTCCACTCACCTATAGGTGTAAAGACCTAGCATATGTATACATGAAGTGTTTTGAGCCTCCCCCTTGTGGCGATTATCAGGTTTGGCTACCCGGTTTAGGATGTCGGATTTTCTATGGTGGGTAACGGAAACTAGGGATCTAGTGGATGGTGTGATGTGCACTTGTAGCTATGCTCTTATGATTATTTGTGGTTTCTCTGTTTTGGTTTATACATGACGATGTATGTTTTGTTTTCAAAGTTAACCATGTGGGGGTTGTATTAAACTTTTGGGTCCTATGTTATTAGTTGTTTTTCTACTGGGCTTTATAAGCTCACCCCTATCTCTCCCATTCTAGGAGCCTAGTGATGCGAACGTGGAAAAGATGAATTATCGATGGAGCCAATGTGTTTAGCCTATTTCTATTTCGTGTCATTGTCTTATCTTTTGAGCATTATATATGTATGCAACTTCGAATTTAATGATTGGTATATCTGAATGAGCTATGAAATAGTTAGGGATGAGGAATGGTGGATGCTAAGTATTATTTTGGGTGTTTATGACTTATTAAATTTAACTATTTGGTGATTACATAACTGTGGGAATATTATTGTTTTATGTATAATGATAAATGATCATACTTTTATCACTAATATTTTTATATATAATTATATGAGTTATTTCATTATTTTAACTTATAATTATAGTACGATTTAATATAAATTAAATGATAATTTATAAAGACTATTTTCCAACAAGGGTCAAAGTTTGACCTTTGACCACCCAAGTTATGGATATTACAAATTTTCCACAGCCTAGGGCTTGAGTCGTGGCAGCTCTAATATATGAATTCTTACCAAATGATTCGCTAGAGAAGTACATATCAGTACAACGACCAGCTGTCACTAAATGTTGTTCTCTAAGTTGGGAGCAACTATTTAAAATTGCTTTAGGCACAGCTAAAGGAATTGAGTATCTTCACCAAGGTCGTGATAAATAGATCCTTCACTTTGATATTAGGCCCCATAACATTTTGTTAGACCAGAATTTTAAGCCAAAGATTGCAGATTTCGGTCTTGCTAAATTATGTTCAAAGGATCAAAGCATAGGGTATATTGCACCTGAAGTATTCTCTAGGAACTTCGGAAATGTGTCTTACAAGTCAGATATTTATAGTTTTGGAATGTTGTTACTCGAAATTGTAGGAGGTAGGAGAAATGATAGCACGAATGAAATTTACTATCCGGAATGGATTTTTAATCTTTTAGAAGAGGGAGCAGATTTTCGAATCTTTATTGATGAAGCTGCAGATGGTAAGATTGCAAAAAAACTCGCAATTGTTGGACTTCAATGGATTCAATGGTACCCAGTAGATCGTCCGTGCATGAAAACTGTAGTTCAAATGTTGGAAGGAGAGGAAGAATTAAGTATGCCTCCTAATCCATTTTCTTCAACTGATTCATCCAAAATAAATCTCAAGATGCAGGAGAGAGTTATGAGCACCTTAGAATTAGAAACTATAGCTGTAAAGAGTGAGAAAAAAAAATATTTTAATGGGTGGGACCCACTTAAGTGAAAAGAGTCAATGGACTCTTCCTTCTTTTTTTCTTTCTCTTTCCCCGAATGCCCTCTCTCTCGTCTCTTTCTCTTATCTTCTCTTTTTTCTCTCTTCTCTTTTCTCTCCACAGCAACACACCACCACCACTAAGACCCAACCTCCGGCAACCACCATTTTTGACATGCAGTGGTTCATTGGATTCGCCTTGCTCTGGCGACCTCAACCACCAAGCGGCACCGCCCAACTCGCCGTAAGTTGTTCGGAATAGTCAGTCAAAGTTTTGGTCCGTCAATTTTGACTGTATTTTTCGACCAACTCCGACCACCCCTCGATGAGTGGTTGGTACCTTTGGAACCAGCATGGAGAGAGGAACAAAACTCACTAAACCATTCCAGTCAACTTGCCGTTTTTCTCCGACGAGATTTTGGGTATCTCCGCCCCTTTGGAAGCATTTTCCGGCGACACCAGAGGTCATTTTCTGGCGACACTAGAGGTATATCTGAATGAGCTATGAAATAGTTAGGGATGAGGAATGGTGGATGCTAAGTATTATTTTGGGTGTTTAGTACTTATTAAATTTAACTGTTTGGTGATTACATAACTGTGGGAATATTATTGTTCTATGTATAATGATAAATGATCATGCTTTTATCACTAATATTTTTCTATATAATTATAGGAGTTATTCCATTATTTTAACTTATAATTATAGTACTATTTAAAAAAAAATATTGGAGGTTATTGGAGTTAAAAAATTGTTTGTGATTAAAATGTAATATTTACACATAATTATTACTAATCTAAGTTTACTCCCAATCTATTATTTATATATAGTGATAAAAAAAATATGTGATTAGGTCACAATAAATTATAATTTTAGTGATTTTTTTCCTGCAGATTTTTAGTGATAACATAAATATAATGATATTTTTTATTACAATTTTTTCATTTTTAGTCTCAAATTTTATTGTTTTAAAAGTATGATTTTTTGTAGTGTGTTTTGCTCTTGGTTGTTGCTTTTTAGGTGTCTTTAATTACTATAAATAAATAAATAAAAAAGAAGAACAAGAGGGGGAACATGGAAGGCTACAAATCTTATCTAAATATAGGGTAGCATGGAAGGATTATTATTATTATTATTGTTAGTTTTTAAGGAACTTTCTTATTTATTCTAATTTAATAAATATACGAATATCTTGAAAATTTTGTGACTATAAGATATGAACTCAATAGTTAAGTTATTTCTAAATAATCGATGCCTCCAATTTATTGTGACTTAAAAGTACAATTAGTTAAATCAATTTTGCTCTTAATTTGGAGGATGAGGATGCTTTGGCTCCAAATCAGACAGAGATGGAAATGGAGGATTATGTTTCTCAAAAGATTAAAGATGCTAGGGGAGGACCAGAGGTTGGTATTGGAGAACTGGAGTGTAGATCAGTGGTTAAACAAACCCTTAACGACTGGTTGGGGGTTCTGAAGGGCGACATTTCGGGCTCTAAAGGAAAAGCAGGAAAATCAGGTAACTCTGTACCTATCTTGAATATAGAGTCTGATGTTGTCAAAATAGAGGTCAATGACATAGAAGAAGAAGTTCAATTTTGGAATTCATCTCTAGTGTGTTATGTTTTGGGAGCCAACCCCCCTCTTTCGGTGATGGAAGGTTTCTTTCACAGAATATGGAGAGACAAAGGGGTAGATAAAATAGGGCTTTTGGCTCAAGGAATTTTTCTGATTCGGTTTCAATCGGTAGAAGTAAAAGATGGAGTTTTGGCTACTGGATATTATTTCTTTGACAGGAAACCTATCATTATGAAACGATGGGATCCGGATGCTAAATTCACCAAGGACATAGTTTTGACAGTACCAATCCGGGCTCAATTGAGAAACTTAGAACTTAAGTATTGGGGGGGTGATCTATGACCAAAATTGTGAGCACAATTGGGAAGATGGTGCGTCAGGACAGAGCAACAAGGAATCGAGAGAAACTACAATTTTTCTGGGGTGCTTATTGAAGTGAGCTTGACTAAAGATCTACCAACCCAAATCAAATTTGAAGATGAAAAATGGGAGTTTGTGTATGTGGAAGTTTACTATGAATGGAAACATGAAGTTTGTTCTCAGTGTCATGGGATTGGTCATGTCAAAGAAGATTGTAGGAAGAGGATGATTAAACCAGGGGCATCTCCGATTTGGCAACCGAAACTTGCCAATCTGCATCAACCAGATAAAATAAGGAAGGATACAATAGCACAGGGACAGAATGAAAGAAAGGAGGTCATAGATGGTTTTTACCAAGTTAGAGGGAAGAAAATGCAGATGGAAAGAGACAAAGAAGTTAATGTGAGCAATTCTTTTAAGGTGTTAGATCAGCTATCTGTAGCAGAAATGCATGTGGGAGAAGTACTACAGGAGATGAGGTCCAATATTAATGGAGGGGGAGATCCTCCATTAACTAATGGATGGATTGTTTGTTTGGAATGTTAGGGGACTTAACAAAAACAGCAAGCAAAATGATGTCATGAGAATGATATCCAATCACTACAAGAAAAAATGCTTTTAATAACACCGAAAATGTGTTATCAAAACATACGATAACACTTTTTGATGTGTTAAGACCGACTATGTTATCGTAGGTCAGGGTACTTTACATAACACTTTATCATTGTTATACAGATGTGTTATTATACTGTCAACGATAACACACTTTCTATGTTATTTTAATAAATAGATAAGTGTTTAATTATATTATTTATAGTCGATTATATAACACATTTCAATACTTATAAATTTGTGTTATACTACACTTTAGTATAACACATTTTTTGTGTTATACTACACTTTAGTATAACACATTATTTGTGTTATATAATGAAGTTTGCATAACAAAATTCTTTACTTATAAAAAGTGTTATTGTAATAGATATTATAACACATTTTTCGTATTATTTTAATATTTAGATAAGTTTAAATTCTCATTATATATTCTATTATATAACACTAATTTATTCTATTATATTTTAATTTTTTTTATATAATTAAAATTAGCTTTCTAATATATATTAGCATCATCAAATGAACTTGATTTTCAAATAACAAATAGTAAAAACATTCAACATTATATTAACAATCCACAAATTAGTTTAAAACATTCAACACTGTCATCAACAACAAAATATTCTTAAAGTTTTCCACATTCAGGGAAACCAACAACTTCTCTATACATGAAAATAATACTTGGAAATAGCCCTGTTATAACAAACCAAAATATACCAAATTAGTAGTTATTCTTCTTTTGCTTCTTAACATTAACAAAAAGAAAACTAAAATACTAAGAAGAAGAAAAAAAATCAAAGTTTCATTTGTTCCTACTTTGGTGTTCTCTAGTTGTCGCCACTATGGGAAGCTTGACTACCTCACGACCAAATATCCTAAGAAGACCAGCTGATACAACAATAGACCTGTGTGGATGGATGCATTTGCAGAAGAAAGGTATTATACTCGTATCAATAACCAATTGAAGAAAGAACATTAACATAACATATTTCCCAATATAATATTAGAAAAGGCGTAGTACCTCACAATTAAAACTACACAGTACATTCTTCCAAACTCTTGACCATAAATGTTTCTTCTGCAAATTTACAAAGCAAAAGACATCATAAATTAAGATTCTTTGCTTGCCAATATATTATCACATAAATCACAAACTAATAGGCTAACTTTGCTTACCCATACACCATAACAGGAATCAAATCACGACCAGATCTTGCTACAATAGGATCAAAACACTCCTGTGCATTACAAATCAGAAAATTAGATGCTATTTGTGAGAGCCTATGGAAATTACAGAAACTCATGACACATACAACATATTTTTCTCCCCCAAAAATTAATCCCCGCTGTCTAAATGGGTAATGTCGTAAATATGTAAAAAGGATAAGTTAAACAAAAAAAATACACATTTAACAAACACTTAAATTGATAACTCCAACAAACATTCAGGAAAAAAAGAAGAAGAAAGCAGAAATTGCTGCCAAATTCAATTAAAAAACATAATCTTATTTTTTAATAAACTATTTTCAATCAATATATGTATATATTGAAATATATATGTGTGTGTGTGTGTAAGCTTGAAATGTAATTATATATGTGGTGGAGAGCTCTCAAGAGCCATCCACCATAAAGATAACATGAACAGAATTCTTAAATGTTGATAAAAAATTGTACTATTGAAGAACCCACTATGTCACATGAAATATAAATCAGTTTCATAGTCATTAGGAGAAAAGTATCTAGTACATATTTAAAAGAAAAAAAACATCACTTAAATGATAAAAATAAATATGTCAAGGGAAAGGGTGATTACTATTTTCATCACCGAAACATGATTCTTAAGCTATTTCTTAATAGTTCTCCTACTTGTTTTAGACAAACTTATCACATAGTTTCGCATCCATCAAAAAGCAACCACCAAATAATTTTTTCTTAAAAAAAAGGACCATTCAAGCAAAAAGTAACAGATTGAAGTCATATAAAGGATAAAGTACATTAATAAAACCAGAGTTTGCAAGCAGAAGCAACTAATGTCAAATGCAAACTAAAATCTTTGAATAGACTCCCAATCTTCAAAACTTAGTATCATCGCTACCCTTTAAATAAGCATGGAAATGAGTAGAATTTCTGGTACAATAATAACTTACCTGGAAAATAGCAGCAGACCTTGACAGAAATGGTAGATGTTCTGAATATCGCATGTAATATGGACATTCTTTCTCACCCTGCGATATAAACCATATAAGATGACCACAAGCAACTATTGCAGCTTTTATATGTTGAAAGGTTAAAATATAGACAGAACAATGATGTTATACCACTCAGATTGGAAGACCAACAAAGTTAAACTCTAGAACTGGTGCTAATGGTGCTGCAGAAGTCTTTCTTCTAGTGTGGTTATATTTACACGCTTTTCCAAATTTACATCCCCCTGACCTCAAATAATACTGCAAGAAGCTCAAGATTTTATAGCACCATAAATCTATTATTAGTCCAGAAGACACATTGCAGTCAAATATGTGGTATTAAAAGAGAGTAAAAAAATCTCCTGGAATCTTATAATATATAACTTTTAGTAGAGTACATCATGAGTAGAAGAATGGACTTAGTCAGAGAGCATGAGGGAAATAGTAAAAAAAGAGAATCATAATTTTTTGGAAAAATCTCTATTTCTCTTCTGAACTATAAGTGCTATAATAATGACTCAAAATCTCTATTTCCTAAACTACTATCTAGCTCTAGAAGACAAACAAGCTTCTAAAAATAAGCTCAGAAACTATACATACTCAATAAACTAACCTTGCATTTCCTAAAGTTTCATGAAAAGTTTAAGAGAAACAGTCAAGAATAGACATAAAAAGGAAGTGAGGAAAACAAGAGAAGCTTACATTACAGAGAATGACAGAGGTGGAGCCATTATAGCCAACCACAAACAAAAACCCCATGTGGCAGCAAGGTCTAGAGACTAGCTTAAACTTAAACTCTCCAGGCCATTTCTTTTTTTTTTCTTCAGAATTTTCACTTAAATGTAGTCAAAGCTCAAAGGCCTCCAAACATAAGGAATATCACCACAAATAGAATATAGATTAATATGAGTAAAGCATTAAAGGATTTAAACAAAAATTGGGTCACGACTTGATTATCACAATTTCCAAGTCCAAGAGCTAAAACTAAGAAACAAGCAAAACAAAAGCCCAAAGCTAGAGGTCAGCCAAAGCCACATTCAAGATGCTAAGATATATTAGAGCTTTGTTTTGTTTGAAGAAAAACAAGCACTTTCAACTTACAACAACAAGCTAATAACAGTATATATACCAAATGTGTCATTAAATAGAAATTCTTGTTTCTTCAAAGTAATCAGACTATAGACAATCAATAGGCACAAAGATGTACATATATATTTATAGAAGCTAAACCCACAAAGGATAAGAAATTAAATTAAAAGCAAGAGAACAAGCGTAATTAAATTATAGCCCCTACCAACTGTCTCAATTCATTTAGCATCAAATGCAACTTCAATAGGCCCAATACCAATTTAATAAGTAAAAAAGAACACCATAAAAGAAAAGTCCCATCCTCCAGCAAAAAAAAAAGGAGAAGCCACATCATTTTTCTTTTTAACGAAACTTGTATTAATGAAAAAACACGTAGATATGAGTTGCAAAGAGAACCCACCTCATATATACACATACCAATCATTAACCAATAAACTAATCTTATAACAATGAAACAGTACAACTTCAAATAAATAAACAAATCTATGCTATCTCCATCAGAAAAAGGGAACAGATATCAATGCCAATAACATGTTATGGTTACAAATTGTTTAAAGTTGATTGTTTCTCAAATCATCTCAAGAAGGGAGAATCTTAACAGTAGTTTTAATAAAACATTTTGCAATTGAAATAGCCAATTGGTTTCTTGCTAGAAATCATAGAGAGATAATTTGAAGAAAAAATTGCTCATGAAACATTACCCATGGCTGGCTAAAGCATAAACAGGTTAAAAAGCAAGGCAAAAACATATATATTAGCATTGCTTCTCTATGCAAAAAGCATGGGATTTCCATAAATAATGAAAGTAAGAGATCTCAATTCCCAACTAGAAAATCAAAACATAAATATACCAACCAGAATGGGAAGCAAGGAGGATTTTTTTAAAGATGTTTAGGTAGGAACACAAGTCCTTGGCAACCTAGAAAATTTCAACTTAGAATCAAGATGATAATTAGAAACAGAACAACTTACCTAGCAGATTTATAATGGAACAAACAAAACAACCAAATTGAATGGATTATAGGACCATTTGAAAAAGATACACAGTTGCCAACTTACTTCACATAAAAGGCAAAAGGGTTACTATTTAATTTAGAAACAAGATTGCAAAACTGAAGTTTAAAGACTTCAATATAACAAATTCCATAGACGAGCCTATGTGCCATGCTAAAAATCTGGCCCCCGACAATGACATGACAAATTCAAATGAGTAATTCATCCCAGAAAAGGGAGCAATAAATATATATATTTTAAAAAAAAAACCTGATCAAAAGCAGGGTAGAGAGTAGCTTTACTATTTTTACCCAAATTTGAAGCCACCTGGGGGTAGGGTAGGCTGGTTTGCTCCAAAAGGAAAACCTTGTTGAGTTCCATCCCCGTTATCCTGGATGTTTTGCTCTTCATCTTCTTCTTCTGCCCAATATCTCTCCAAGATCTTCACAGCCTTTTCATAAATCTCATGGTTGTCGTGGTTATGAAGATTCTCGATTTTATCCAATCTTTCACATTCATCAATTTCCTGACCATATATATTGGCTCCGCCATTTAGTCCCATTTCTTTGTCTGCCTCACCCACCTTCAGAATGTTCTCTAGACCCTCAAGGCATACAGTTACAATCCTTGCGTCTGGACAGTTTAGGAGATCACAGAGTGGGCCGATGAAACCATGGCTAACAAGAAATCTGCAAGGCAATGTCCATGTTAGTGAAATGTCATGCCAAATTCATTACAACTATAGTAGCTATATATTAGATGAATTTTTCTACAAGAGGCTGATGGTTGCATAATAATGAAAATGATCACCATCGAGAAATCTTAGTTTCAAGTGTTCAACAACAAAAATTGTTTAAAATAGGCTAACCACATGCATCAGGACCAGAAGTTCTTATATCTATATATATATATATTTTTTTACATGAGTTAACTCAAATTTTATATATTTTCTCTTTTTTTTTTGGTTGTAACAGAAGTGCATGTGTAAACAAGAAAGGAAGCACAAGTATATATTGGATTTGTTCATGAGAGCCACAGAAAGTGGCATTAGAGATGGCCCATGCAACCTCCTTTTTTATATCGAACTCTGAATGTTGGAGAAGATGTACAAGCGAGTGAATGATATTAGCCTCAATTACAGCCTGCAAAATCGAATTCAACAGAAAAATTACAAGCCGATCATCCTACTGGGAGTTAAATTAGGCCAAAATAGTCACCATAATTGACAGCTTGGACTCTCCCAAGGTGCCAAATCTAAGCATATGAATTTTCCACAAAACAAACAGTTAAATTCAGAAATGAAAGTGAATGAGAAAATTAGAGAAGATAGAGAATGAATGAACTGAACTTTATTGAAATATATAGAAGTGTTAAATAGAAGAAGAGAATACATCACTTATAATGAGCTAAAAATTAGAGTAAGACTAACAGATTCATAGAAAACCATAACAGATCTAGCAGCTACCACTTAATAGATAAAATTTGTAGTAATAAAAGTACTACAATCTTTCCATTAATCATTTATAGTGTGCATAAGGGAAATAAAAAGCCCACCTGTTAAGATGATGTTAGAATGCCCTGTATAAAGCCCTGCCAGTATATCCATGGAGATCACAAGCATTGCTTGTCTCAACAATAAGGGCAGGCCATACATCATATTCTACATAATTTCCAGCCTCCTAAGCATGGCATAAAAATCAGAAACTTCTTAGTTAAAACAAAAACTCATCTTATGCTAGTCCAATTAAAGTTTATTACATTTATATTGAGAGTCAATACTATTATGCTTAGATTCACCATTGCAATTGCTCAAAAGGGAGCACCGCTGTCGGGTTTTATTTGCATCGAAAAATTCTAGTTCTAATTTACATAACTATAAGATAGAAAATGGTACCTTAAGAAGAGAAGTATGAATGGAAAAAATTAGAAAAGCATACATAATAGTTAAAGTGTATGATTTGCTACAAATAAAAGAAATAAAGAAGGAAAGTCATGTCTATAGAAATCAAAAGTGCAAATAGGCTTGTGAGAGACTAGCTAAATATAGTTGGAATTTTGCGTTGATACTTAATTGAATGCTCGTGAGAAAGCAACCAAAATAAAAGGCTTACCATTATTTTGTACCATCAACTACTATTGATATAGTCAATCATATCATCATATACTTTGACATCCTTATGAGTTCAAAATAGATATTAATAAATCAAAATAACTATTTTACAAGAGCTTCAAACTAATTATAGACCACACGATTTTCCGTTTCCCTGTTTTCAAAATAAAAGCAAAAAGTACTAATAGCCTCAAATTTGATGTTCAATTGTACTTTATAGACCAGATTTTTTTTTGGTATGAACCAAGCCTCAAAGAAGAGAGCACTAACACTTCATTAATTAAATAAACATAGTGAACACTACAAGATCCTGAGAGATTTGGTTATGCAGATTTAATGGTCTTCTCCTTAGTGGGAGCAAGTGAAGTCCTTGATGATGAACCTAAGATTTTTAAAACTGCTATTGCTTGTAAGGACAGAAAAAAATGGCTTACAACCATGGATGAGGAGATGAAATCTCTATATGACAATAATACATGGAGTTTAGTAAAAAGGCCTACTGGTTCTAGATTGGTAAGCTGTAAGTGGATTTTCAAGATTAAAAAATGAATTCTTGGGGTTGAAAAAGGCAGATTCAAGGATAGGCTTATTGCTCGTGGGTTCACACAAAACATGTAGATATCAAACTACATTTTGTGAGAGAAGTTATTGCTCAAGGATTGGTGAAAGTTAAGAAGATTCCTACTGAACACAATCCATCTGATATGATTACTAAAGTACTTCCAGGCAGCAAGCTTTATCACTGCTTGGATCAATTTTCTTCTGTTTTGTGGTGTTCTTCCTGATATACTTGGCACAACAAAAACTATCTCTTTTTCAAGTTCCTCTACCAAAATTAGATACTATATGACCAAACCAAAACAACACTCAATATTGATAACCTTATACTAACAAGTCTATGCTTCTTTCTCACAAGTGTTTTACAAAAGAAAATATAGTAGTAGAAACAAATTACAATATCAATTATAATGATATAGATTATAATCACATAAATTTAGTTTGCCTTTCTGTTCATCAAATAAGTTTGTGTTTTAATCACCAGTTGGTCAAAAAATGACTGTAGTACACGCAATTGAAAAGTAGCACTTCTAGTAAGAAAAACATACCTTATCAAATGGAAGAGTACCAGGCTTGTCCTATAATTATTGTTGCAACCTTTGGAGAAGGAAATTCAGCCAAATTAAGGGATAATAATACAACAGCTTCTATATAAACTCATTATAAAGATATATGCTTTATAACCCCAACTAAAAGGATCCTATAATCCCATTAATAAATAAATTAAAAAAAACACTCAATGGATCCTATAAAACCCATTGAACTGAATTATAATACTTAAAAAAGTTGCATATCGCAATACACATTGGCTAATTTACAAATTCCATGGCAAAGAATTTCACATAATAAGTTGTTTGTACATACCAATTAAGTCAATGAAATGAGTATAATACAACATGCTCCCGGTATCTACGCTGACCGGACCAGAACCATACAAAAAATTAAGAAATTTTTTTTAACTCATCCCTGCATCTAACGCAAACTCAATTATGAGTTGATAAAATAAACCCTAACATTTATATGCTAATCCAATAGAATACTTGCACCCCAAACAAAATTGAATACGATTAGGATAATACATAGATAGAAGATCATCATCAAAGGAAGATTAAATACATTCAGAGTTCAAACCATTCCATTCCCAATTGCAACAATTAGAAAACACATACATTCATAAAATAACTCTAAAAAAAAGGCATATATTTGAACCATTCCAATCCCAATTTCTCGTCCTAGTTTATGCAAATAATACTTAAAAATCGAAATGCATTTGGCTTTAGCATGAAATGTGAAGATAGATAGATGAATGGAGGAGGGCAGAACCTTAGATTTTGGAGCTTGCCGAAGATAGAAGATTGCGCCTCAGAGTTTTGGGTTGAGTGAACTGGAGATGGTTAGAGCTGCACAGACTTTGGGTTGCTGCTAGGACTGGGAGGTGACTTGAAACTTGGTGCTTGGTGACCGATGGTGGCTACTGATTGGGCGGTCGGTTGGGGGGGCTGGGTTTGCTTTGGGTCCGTGGTTGCACAGAGAGAGAAAGGGCTTTGGGTGATGAGTATTTTTTGGCTTTAGTGTTAATATTTGGGATTAATCTTCCTCCTCCTAGGCACTCCTCTTGGGCAGATGTGGTCGAGAGGGGTAAACACAGAAACGAAGAAAGAGAGAGAGGGTAAACCGACTGGTGGGTTTTTTTCTTGGGACCGTGTGAAAATTTTTGGGGGGGCTGGGGAAAAATTAGGCGCCGAATAATTATTAAGTCCCGCCTTTTGATACACACTTATTTACCTATTATAATACTTTTTTAAGAGTGTTAAATTTTTGTGTTATGGAAATGGGTTTTTGTTGCAGTGAATAAACAAATAGGTTTTGTAAGTCTCCTAGAAATAAGAGTTAAGGTTTCTAAAATGGGGACTTTATACCTTAATATGTTTCAAAGTTTGTGTTTTACTTGCAACTTAGTTAATCATCCTAATGGTCAAATTGTTGTAGCTTGGAATCCGAATAGTTTTACGGTTGATATACGGGGAAGCTCAAGTCAATGGATGCATTTTCTGGTTCAGATTAATAATGGGGATCAGTTTGCAGTCACTATAGTTTATGCTTTAAATGATATGAATGGAAGAGAGAGACTTTGGGAGGATATGAAGAACCTACGTAGTGTAACTAGTTGTCCTTGGATGATAATGGGGGATTTTAATTCAGTTTTTTCCCCTTCAGATCGCTTACATTACCGTGGTAATGGATCTGAAATGGTTCCTTTTCAAAGTTGTGTGGAGCAGTTCGGTTTAGTAGATGTGAAGTTTTCAGGGAATTTTTTTACTTGGAATAACAAGCAAGAAGGTTGTTCCCAAGTTTATGCAAAGCTTGATAGAGTAATGGTAAAAGATCAATGGCTGGAGAAGTTTCCTAATGCTGAGGCTATTTTCTTTTCAGAAGGGGATTTTGATCATAGCTTGTGTGTAATGCCCCAAATTTCCTAATAAGGTTTAGGACCTTGATTAGGAGGCCGGGAGGGCCATAATTGATTTATTATAGTATTTAATGAATATATGCATGTTTACGTGAATTATATTATTATATGATGGTGGATGCATGCATATGGGAGAATTTATTATTGTGAGGGTATTCTGGTAATTTGGCTGCTGTGGGCGTAATTGCATAATTTGGGTGCATGATTGTGATTAATTAATATAGCCACATTATAAGGTGGATTGGTTCGAGCTAGTCGACATGAGACGATCATGAGATGTAAGTGTTCGGTCTAGTCATAACAGGCTTATTAAGTTCGGGGCTCGGGGTGAGTCTCGGGGTGAATTTTATGATTAGAGCATTACCGGGAATTAAAGGGTAATGGGATATGATTTATTGATATTTAGGAATATTGAGAATAGCGAGAGTTGGAGGGTGTTAATTGTGATTAATGAAATAGGTGCGAAAGGACAGTTTTGCCCTTGGTGGCTGTTAAGGTTTTGTTTAGACCTAAGGGTATTTAGGTCTTTTTACCCTAAGAGATATATATCAGCCATTAAGGCTAAGGAAGAGTATCAAAAACAGAGTTTTCTTTTCCTTCTCTCCCGATGGATTTTCTTCCTCTTTTCTCTTTGGATTTTCAAGCTCAGTTTGTGGGATTAAGCCAAGGAACCAAGCTTAGCCAAGCTAGGGCTGTGCTCCACCATTGAAGAGGGTGTGTTGCCAAGATTAAGGTGAGTTTCTAGCCATTAGAACTCTTGGTTTTACTCTGTTTTCTAAGTTAAGTTTCAGCTGGTTTTTGAGTTGGTAACTTGGGAATTGGTTGGAGTTTTGGCTAGGGTTCTTGGGGTTGTGGTCCCTAGGACATGTGGGGATGGTTTTTGGGTTCATTTGGCACCAAAAATGGGATTTGGAAGCTTTGGAATCGAGTTAGAATTGAGGAAATCGAAGAAGGAAGTTTCAGGGGTGGTGCTGTCTGGGGGTAGCGCTACAGCGCCCATTAGAGGGCGCTATAGCGCTACACAGGGTTTTAGCAGGGCGGTTGTAGTTCTGTCTTGAGCGCTGGGGCGCTAGAAGGGCAGCGCTGTAGCGCTACCCTGTTTCCTCATAACCCTGTTTTGGGTGTTTTTAAGGGCTTTTGGCTTGGGGTTTCAATTCTTAAGGCCCGGGATCGAATCTACTCACCGTATGGGCATGTTTCGAGGTCCCGAGAGTGGGGTTTAGGTTAAGACCCTATCTTTGGTGATTTTCATTAATTGGAGATTTTATTTGGTTATGACTAGGTGACCGCTAAAGGACTAAAGTTGATCGTTCTTAAGGGTCGTTCTTAGATTGGTTCTAGCTCGGATTTGAGGTAAGAAAACTGCACCCTGTGTATATGTGACATGCGTGGTTATTATTGATGCATGTCGGTTGATTATTATGTATGACGTACATGGCTATTCTTGATGCATGTTGGCGGGTTATTAAACGTGACATGCATGGCTGTTATTGGTGCATGTTAGATTGCTGGATGTATTGTATATGATGCATGAGAAACAGGTGATTAGGACATGCTTTGTATACTGGGTATGATATTGTTCAGAGCTTGAGCCTCAGTGTTATTGCATAGTCCTAATTGTACTGGTATCTGTTAGTAAGCATGCTAAATACCTTGTTTATGGACATTGGACATGTGATATATATTTGGTGGCATGGCTTACCTGTGTATGGCGCTGACTTATTAGTCAGAATCGACAATGGTGTCAGATCCGTCTGTGAAGCTGTGACTTATCAGTTAAGTTCACCACGGGCTGTGCACTGGTCGCGTTTTATCGACCCAAGGGTCAGAAGTGGCAGTGCGTTGTGAACGCCAGGCCGATTAAAGATTGGATCTAATCGAGGTCGGCATTGAATGACTCATATGGGGTATTAATGCTAGACCGACCGGAAGGTCAATGAGAACTATAAGCGCTTGCCTGGTCTACGACCAGATGACTATAGCCAAGGTATATGACCCCGGTGACCGTTTGTCACATGGCTAAGGGACGTTGTCCATAGTTTCGACTCTAGAGTCGTGAGGAAGGTTATGTTGGTGACTAATCACCATGCACCTATCCTAACCAATCTTATGAAAGAAACACTTATCAGTTGAGCCACGGTGACCCTATCGTCACGTGGCTAGAGGGAGCGATGCTCATTATTGTGACTTTCGGCTATTGTCACCTATCTGGATGGACCATTGGTTCCAAATGGTTACTATGGTTATAGTTGATATTATATCATGTTATATTGTGTTTTCTTGCTGGGCTTCGGCTCACGGGTGCTACGTGGTGCAGGTAAAGGAAAGAGGAAGCTGGACCACTCTTGAGTTGGAGAGCTTAGGTGATGACGTGTACATATGCAGCTGCTCGTCCGCCACGGCCGAGGTTTAAAGTGGAACTAGGGTTGAACCCTGTTTTGCCGCTTAGAACGACCTGTTGTAAATATTTTCTGTAATAAACTCTGAAACTTTATTTTCGGGATCCCAATGTATATGCTAAACGTTCTAGTGAAACGTTACCTCTTAACCAAAATGTTTAATCCCAAACCGCTAATCATACTTAGTTCACGATTTTGGCCAAATGACTCGGTTAGCGAGTTTAGCACTGTTTACAAGGCACACCGTAACGGTCCCTGGAGTTTGGGGCGTTACATTGTGTTTGGTGATTTTCTCTTCAGATTTGGAGACCCGAAAACCATTCAGATATTTCAATTTTCTGGAGTAGTTATACAGATTTTTTTGATAAGGTGTCTTTGAGTTGGAATGAGGATGTTACAGGGACTCCTATGTACTGTTTAATTGTAATGACCCAACTACTCTAGACTTTTGGACCATTAACGAAAACTATACATACTAATCCTTAAGAAAACTTACAAGTGAAAATACCATAACTTTATTAAGAAACTTGTAAAAATAAGAGTTGAACTTACATAAAATTTAGGTTAGGATATGGGATCCCATTGTTTTAAAAACAAAACAAAACATAATTTAAAATAAAAAGGGATTACATAACAAGTGCAGAAAAATACATGTAAAACCATAAAAACAAGACTACATCCTCGAATCGTAACGCTCGGCTCTTGAATCCATTCGACCTCAATACACATTCTCCAAGCTACCAAGAACCTTTCCCGCCACTAAGTCTATTTTCCTGCACATATAAACAAAAAGGAATGAGCCTAATGCCCATCAAGGAAAAATCTAACACATAGTTCACATACATAAATTTCATAAGAAACATAAAAACATAACATAACATAACCCTTATATCATACACATACTATAATGGCCATTATTACTTGGGGTCCCATAGACTAAACAAGTCATATGCCCATTAGATTAGTGGGATCCTACTAGCTAAGTGGGTCATATGCCCATAATCTGTTTGGGGCTTGTTAGTCATATGGGTCATATGCCCAAGTCTACATACATACATATCATAACACATTTCATAACATAAAAACATAAGATAACATAAGCATATAAAACATATAACATATGAATTCTATCCTATTTTCCTTACCAAAATTACCGGGATAAGAGGACAGAGGTGGGACTTTGGAACACTCCTAAGAACCATTTGAAAAAGAGTGAGTATGGAGAAGAAGAGAATTGAAAGGAATGGAAGGACTAAACCATTGAGAAAATACTTACCAAAAACTTATGTGCGAGTTCTTAGATTTCCTAACCAAAATAAGAATAAGGTTAGAATAAGTAGAAGAATATGAGAACTTTTAAAGAAAAGGTACAGAAACGAACTAGAGTTTGGGTTACCTTGAAGACTTGTAAGATCAATCTAAACCTCGAACCAAAATATTATAAAACCTTACTTTCCCGAGTGTTTGATAAGCTTTTGATGATCAAGCTTATGATTTCCCCACCCAAGTGTTTACACTCTCACACTCACCTAGCAACTTGCAGCCTCTGAACTTAGAGCAAAAGATGAATAATGGATGGGTACCAGGTCCTATTTATAGAGTTTAGGAATGAAAGGATCTTAATTTTACTTGAATAAAAATAATGGCTTTTTAGGTGAAAATAATTTGAATAATCATTCAGCAGAGGCTGAAGACTCGTTCAAAAAGGTGCTGGACTTATCAAGAGGTTGAATGGTTGAATGGAAAACGAATTCAAAATGTGCTGAAGGAGGCGATATATCGCCCCCTATAGGTGATATATCGCCTGGACCATTATGCCCGAGGCAAACGTGCATCGTTTTGTGTTTTCCGAATCTACGTGCTGCGATATATCGCCCCCTATAGCTGCGATATATCGACATTCGCTGATTATTTAAACACGAAATTACACATTTTTAGCTTAATTTAAATTGAGTAAACAGTCTTGACTAAGCCCTCAAACGTATTCAAAGCTGCTGACTGACCTTAGAGCATTCAAACTTTACCCTTATTAAATTTAATCCTCAAAATACTTAATCCTTAATCACCCATACATAACATGTGCTTAAAATCCTATTGGTTCTTATCTAAACCTTATAGTATAATAAATATTATCCTCAATATCAGCCATATTAATCAAACCTTAGGTTAACATTAATATTCTTAAACTATAGGTTAAACTTAGAAAATCTACAAGTACTACTACGAGTGTCCAAATAAATGTCGGTCTGAACCAAAAATCCACAGTCATAAAGATAATACTATTAATACTATAATACTACTATCTAACTAGCTAAGTAAAGTTCTTGGACTCTACATTAATTACCAAATTAAAACGGCTTAGGGGAGTTTTAGCTAAGATAAATAAGGAAGGAAATGGAGATGTATTTGTTCAGGATGCTAAGAAATATCACAAGCTGATGGAGATTCAGGAAAGAATTAAAGAAACCCCTGGCAATACCAAGTTCATGAATGAGGAAATTAGCTGTAGAGTTGAGTACCAACATGCTCATCAGAATATGATTCAATTTTTAAAACAGCAGGCAAAAATGGAATGGTCAAATCAAGGAGATGAAAATACAAAAGTTTTTCATAGGTGTACCAGAAGTAGGAGGATTCAGAATTCTCTTCATTCTATATGGGATATGAAGGGCCAGTGGTTTGATACTCAAGAAGGAGTGACTCAGGCTTTCCAAGATTATTATGCTGAGTTGTTGGGTTCTGTTTCAGTTGGGAGGAAATCAGTCTTAGACAAGGTGATGCAAGTAGGGAAGTTAGTTTCTGTGCAACAGGTAGAGTTTTTACTGAAGATGTACACCAAAGATGAAGTGAAAGAAGCTCTATTTTCCATTCCTGATGAGAAGGCACCAGGACCTGATGGGTATAGTAGTGCCTTTTTTAAACACACTTGGGATATAACTGGTCAGGATGTTGTTAAAGCTGTGCTCTCTTTTCTTCATTCGGGTAAGCTTCTTAAGGAACTCAGTACAACCAACTTAACTCTTATTCCTAAATCTAGCTGCCCAAAGAATGTGAGTGATTATAGACCAATTGCTTGTTGCAATGTGGTTTACAAAATTGCTACCAAACTTATCTGTTCAAGACTTAGAGAGATATTACCTTCAATTATCTCTGAAAATCAAAGTGGGTTTGTTCAAGGCAGAAATATAGCCCATAATATCATGATATGCCAAGACTTGGTGAGGGGTTATGGGAGGAAAAGTACTAGCTCATCTTGTATGATTAACATTGATCTTCAGAAAGCTTATGACACTTTGGATTGGAATTTTTTGCAAGAAATGATGATGGCTCTTAAATTTCCTTATAAGTTTATCAAGTTGGTGATGGTTTGTGTTACTACTCCCAGATTTTCTTTCATGATTAATGGGGCTCAAATCGGCTACTTGAAGTCTAGGAGAGGTTTAAGGCAAGGGGATCCTTTGTCCCCTTTGCTGTTTGTTATTGGTATGGAGTATCTGTCAAGGATAATGGTTTCAGTTGGGCAACATAAGGATTTCAATTTTCATCCAAGGTGTGAATATTTGAAACTCAATCATCTTTGTTTTGCAGATGACTTGCTTCTGTTTAGCAAAGGAACCTTTAAAGCTATTCATGTTTTACTCAGAGGTTTCCAACTGTTTACTGATAGTTATGGTTTGCAAGCTAACAGATCAAAGTCAGCCATTTTTGGTGTTGGGTTGCAAGAAGGGGACTGGAATAGGATTACTGATATGACGGGGTTTAGCCGAAGTAATCTTCCTTTTAAATATTTAGGAATGACCATAAGCAATACTAGAATAACTAAAGCTGATTGTGAATGTTTGGTTGAAAAAATAGTTAAAAGGATTAGGAGCTGGAGTACGAGGAATCTGTCTTTTGCAGGGAGATGTATTCTTATCAATTCTATCCTCCTTTCTATCAATAATTACTGGTCTCAATTGATTATCTTGCCCCGAATGGTGATTACAAGAATTAACCAAATTTGTAGAGCATTTCTATGGAAAGGTACAGAGTATATGGAAGGGCCGGGTCGAGTTTCTTGGACTGAGATTGGGAAGAGTAAACAAAAGGGAGGTCTTGGTTTTTCAGATATTGGCATGTGGAACATATGTGCTATTGGGAAGTATGTTTGGGCTATAGCAAAGAAGGAAGATAATCTTTGGGTGAAGTGGGTTCATTCGGTGTACATTAAAGAGACAGACTGGTGGGGCTACATGCGGCTCCTCTAAACAGCAATTGGTACTGGAAAAAAATAGTCAAAATAAAGAATGAGTTAAAGGAAATTCTGATGCACAGTATACATAGTTGGCCTACTTAATCCATTGCTCATTTGTATAAGCTGCTGAAGGAAAAAACAAATACAAAGTGGAAATTTTCCTTCATTTGGGACAGACTTGGAATGCCAAAACATAAATTTGTGACTTGGTTGGTGTTAAAAAAAAAGATTACCAACTAGGGATAGACTTTTCAGGTTTGGTTGTGTGCAGGACACTTGTTGTGTTATTTGTGGTAAGATGGAGGAAACTCATAAGCATTTATTTTTTGATTGTGAGTTTAGTAAGCTTTGTCTATCCCATATTATGAGATGGTTAAATTTTTGATCTAATAGATATGAGATAGATGGAATTATGAACTGGATTAGAAGGAATGGTCAGACTACTTGTCGTAGGAAAGTGTACTGTTGCGCTTTAGTGGCTAGTGTTTATCACATTTGGAAAGTTAGGAATGAAGCTCTTTGGAATCATTGGGTGCCAATGGTTAGCACTGTTGTGGGGAAGATTAATCTGATGTGTGTATCAGGTTATGTTGTCAAAAAAAAAGGGAAGATAAGTAAGGAGGATTTAGCTTGGGTGGGATAGTTATATTTGTAATTAATTGGTGTTTTGTATTTGTTTCTGTGCTTAATAAAATTCTTTCTCTAATTTACCAAAAAAAAATTACCAAAATGTCCTTTAATATCACAATTACATAAAAGAATCGATAATTTTCTAAAGATTATCATATGACAACAAAATTTATCAACCAACTTTCCAAAACTCTAAATAATCAGTAAAGGCTCATATAAGACCAAAAAAATTACTTTTAACATTTATAAATTATTTTTCCTTAATTTCCCAAATAAAACCTAATAAATTCAATTAATTCAAAATAAATATACAACCATTCCAAAATTCAAACTAATCATACAGAACTGTTCAAAGAGCCAAAATAAACTTATAAAAATTATTTTAGAATTTTCTGGACACGCTAACTAGTTTTTCTAAATTCATTTAATATAAAAACTAAATAATTCAAGAAAAATACATAAACGATTAAGAATAGAATCTAACTTTTCAGACCGGATTTTAAACTCTACAGTAACACACAAAAAATACCTAGGGTTCAGAACAGTAATATTAATATTTTTCATAATTAAAATATAGAATAAACCAAATAAATCATGAAAATTACATAATTGATACAAATTTTAAATATAAATTACAGAGAGCCTTAGAATCACATTTAAACATATACCAAAAATTCCGAAAATCTGTACAATACTTTAAATAATTTTCCATATTTACTTCTTTAAATCATATATTTAAAAGCAAAAATTACCAAACATGATGAAAACTTAAATATAAACATACAGAGCCATTTTAAATCATATGAGATCATTCAAACATAAACTCATATTTTTCTGAACAATAAAATTATTTTTCATAATTAATCTCTATTTAAACTTCAATAAATCATAGAAATTCAAGAAAAAATCAGAAAAATACCAAATCAGTTGGAAATTGCTCTAAAATTATTGTAATAATTTTTAAGATTGAAAAAACAAAGAAAATACCTCAAGAAACACCCAGATCGGGTTCCTCGGAGTTCACGCCAGTGTTCCTTCTTCTCTGTTGATTCGTATGACCATTCAAGATTCTTGAGAAAGCAAAGCAAATTAGCAAGGTGAGGAAGAAAATATATACTGTGGTCCTGGCTACTCTGGTTTACCACATCTGGATAGCCCGGAATGATGCTCTTTGGTCTCACAAAGTTTGGGAAATTAACCATACTATACAGAGAATTCAAAGCGATGTTAAATTTCGTATATATCATGTAATGCCTAAGAAGGCCAAGATTGTAGATAGAGTTTGGTTTGAGCATATATGTAGTTCTATACAGGGGAGAAATTAGCTTTGGGTTCAGGTGTTTTGGTTTTTCAAAGACTACTGTAGTTGTGTTTTGGAAGTAATACAATGGTTCTTATTCACAAAAAAAAAAAGAAAAAAAAAAGATTCTTGAGAAAATTGGACAAGTAGCCTATCGGTTAGCCATGCCTGCAGCATTGGCAAGAGTGCTCAAAATGTTTCATGTCTCCATGTTACGCAAGTCTGTTTCAGACCTGTCTCACATTCTTAGCTATGAGGCGTTGGAGATGCAATAAGATCTCTTGTATGAAGAAAAACCAATAATGATTATGGATAAGAATGAAAATGTGTTACAAAATAAGATAATTGGTTTAGTCAAGGTTCTTTGAAAGAACAACTCCGTTGAAGAAGCGACATGAGAATTGTAATCGGATATGATGCAGCAATACCTAGAATTGTAATCGGATATATATATATATATATATATGAGCATTTAATAACAGTTATAACTTACTGAACAATTCATCCAATTTTGACTCCCATTCATCTTCGCTGATTTGATCTGTTACGAAAATAACATTCAATATAGTTAATATGAGGTTAAACTAATGAGTACTTCTATAATTGTTCACGCGTACTTCAATTTTTATTTTTCTTGCATTGTTCATACGGATGGCATAAAGACAAATTTATACATATTGCAAATTGAAACACAATTGTGTACATATTTGTTCTAGTCAACTAAACACCTTACTTTCACATTAATCATGAAAAATGAGAAAGGTTTATATATTCAGGTTAATGGGACGTTAGGAAATGAATTAATTGAAATAAATATTATAGTATACAATAATACAATATCAAAACATAACTTACAAAGAGTTCACTTACCTCGAACAAATTCTATGACTGCCACAATCTGTTCCATTCTACACATCCAGAATTTTCCATCAACTGGGTAATACAGTCGAATGTCTACTCCAGCTCTATGAAAGGTCTGAAAAGTTTGCGACATCAAGAGGATTTTTGGCAGTTCAAACCATTGAAGTTTTTTAAGGTTTCTTAAACATTGGAATCCAGAGGGAAGCTGCTTTAGCTGTGGGCAACCCCCAATGTGGAGGTCTTCAAGATTACACAGTGCTCCTTCCTCGATTACTATCAAACGTAAGTTGACCAAGGACTCCAGCAAGAGCAGCTTAAGTTTTGGAAAACTTTCTTTCTCAAATTGTAATTTATCGCCATCATACCCATCGTTACATATTCGGAGTTCTAAAAGATTGGGCAGATCACCAAGGACATTCAACGGATCAATTTGTAGCTTTGACCTATAAATTCCTATCCTACTTAGATTTTGAAGCTTCACGATCCATTTATCAAAGTTCTTCAAAGGCCCTAAGAGGTGGAGATGTCGAAGAAATTGAGGGGGACAAGACATGGATTCCAAATCAATCGTCTCATCTTCGCTTATTGAAGATATATCAAGGGATTCAAGGAGATTCATGTTTTGAATACAGTCACATAATCTCTTTCCATCTTCACTTCTCAACTTATTGATGCCCAATTTTCTCAACTCGGTCAACTTGCACAGCTCTTCAAATAAGTCAAATCCATCAACATTGACATTAATAAAGCTTAACTTCTGCAAGGCTTTCAATTGACCAATCCCCATGTCTACTTTTATTCCTTTTAGATAATCAAATCTTTCATTCCCATCTATACGGTAGGCTAAAAGGTGTCGCAAATTTCGAAACCTCTTGATCTCAATGGGTATCTCCAAAACCAGAGTATGTTTTAAATCAAGGGTCTCTAAATTTTCTAATTTCTCAATTGACTTAGGCAAAGACGAAACTCTTGTGTGCCGAACACTTAAATATTTTAAGTGAAATAGGATTCCAACATCTTTGGGAAGGTGATTTAGATTTGGAGCATTTTCAAAATCAAGAACTTTTAAGAGCTTGAAATTAATGATAATTTCCCTTACACGATGATTAAGCACTTCGCCTTTATCAAAGATAAAAATAGACCGCACCTCAAAATCTGTACTAGTATTACTCTTAATAACTTCATAAGACCCGTTGACAATGGAAATGCGCCGAGATGATCCTTTGAAGCTGCAACCTTTCGCTGACAAAACTTGACAGAAACTTAAATCTTCCATCTTATTGATCACAATCTCACGTAGAAGATCATGGATTCGACATGTTCTAGCTTTACCATCAAAATCTACCTCTAACACTTGAACGAGATTTCTATTTACTAAATCTTTCAAGTAGTCTTCTGCAATGTCCTCTAATGCTTTACCCTTACTTGACTTCACAAAGCCTTCAGCAATCCATTGTCGAATTAATCTTCCACATCTCATTGGGTAATCTTCGGGAAAATATCCCAAATATAAGAAGCACGGCTTAAGATAGTATGGTAGATCATTGTAACTGAGAAGAAGAATTTTTGTTATGCTTTCCAGATGTTGATTGCTCTGCAGCTCTGAACTAATAGTAGTAAGCATTTTTCTCCATTCCTCAATAGTGTTGTTTGTCGTTGATAGAAGGCCAGCAATGAGGACAATAGCAAGTGGTAATCCTTCACATCTTTCAACAATTTCATGCGATAATTTTTCTAAATGGGGGGGACAACAACCATCATTAAGTTCATTGCGAAAAGTTTTCCTGCAAAAAAGTTCCCATGACTTCTCTGGAAGGAGAGGTTGTAGTTGATGGATATGGGCATATGATGATTCATTACAAAACCTTGCAACTTCAACATTTCTTGTGGTGAAAACTACTCTTCTATTTTTTTGGCCATCATCAGGGAAAATATTTTGTATATTACCCCAAAACGTTTGCTCCCAAACATCATCGAAAATCACAAGATAGTTTTTTTCTTGTAAGTAATCCCTTAACTTTGTTGTTAATGTGAATTCATCCATTGCATCAAATCCATTAGGAATAGACTCCTCTCTTGAGTCATATAATTTCTTCGCTAACTTTTGTAGTAACTCCACCTTTTCGTATGATTGAGAAACTTCTATCCAAGCATGACAATCAAAACTTCTTTGTGTACGAACATACACTTGATAGGCAAGAGTAGTCTTGCCAAGTCCTCCCATCCCTACTAAAGAGATCACAGTGCGCTTTGGAGATCCACCTACAACTTTTTTAATCAATTCATCTCTAGAAGATTCGATGCCCACAAGCTCCCTTTCCTTAATGAAGCATGAATTTTTTCGTGGATCATACCATCTACTCGATTGAGAACGAGATGATGACTCTTCTTGCATTGTCGAATTGAAGCCATAGGATGCACTTGTTTGATTTATTTCTCGAATTGTTTGTCTAATATCTTTTATTTTAGAGGCCATGTTATGGTGTGGTGTGAGTTTGATAACCAAGCATGCACTTGTACGAAAAAAGGCAATAAATCTTTGGCTATAAGAATGACTTTGTTGTTGCTTGAACAGATGTGTGTATTCATCAATAACGTCTTCCACTTCAAATGCTGCTTTTCGAAGCTTCTCCACCCATACTTTAACACCGTGGCTAATGTTGTTGTTTGGATTTGTATAGGCTTTTGCGTCTGCATCCTTGAGGAAAGCGAGAAGAAAGTCTAGATCACACTTGATTCTCTCAACATCTTTGTGAATACCTCTCAATAGGTATGCTTCTTCAGTCAACAATGGAATCAGCTTGTCTATGACTAAGCCCACAGCAATCTCTGCCATTTGACCGAGTTTGGTTCAGTACCTACCATTAATTAAGCATTTAAATATCCGCATGTTAGTATATATCTATTTTATATGTATATATATATACATATATACATACATATAAATGCATCGATCTATCATCTTATCTACATATGTTTCTAATCACTATACATTGACGTTACAAGCTAGTCTAAGCAAGCCATATTGAGAGTGAATATTGTGGTTGTAACTCTAATTTTTTTATACGAGGATGGGTATTGTAGATATATGGAACTTCTCACAAATTTTTAAGAAATTCTGAATAATTTAGAGTACGGAAGTTAGGATTCAAATTAATTATTGCATGCGTGTCTATTTTGTATTTTATGCTCGTGTTAAAAATGTTGTTTGAATCCTAATTTTAGTACCCTAAATTATTTATAATTTATCAAAAATTTGTAGGAGTTCTTCTATAACTATAAATACACATGCATATGAAAAAAGTGAGATTACAACTTATCGATACCAAAAATAGAAAACATTAACTTTTTAAGGGTTTCCTAATATAAATTAAAGCTCCCAATATATATAATAGTGTATCTAAAATGTGGAATTGATTAAAGATAACATATAATAATATTAATTTAAAGTACTAAAAAGGTAAGGAAAGAGAAAATAATGCAATAATTAACACAACATACTGAAACTTAAAAAAAAACACAGCACTAATTAATTTGGGTTTTTTAATGTGTAATAATTGATTTATTGAATATTTTATTTTAATAAATTATTAAAATATAATAATTTTAATATATAATTTAATTTTTACATATAAATTAGTTATCGTGTTTTAATGGAAATAAAAAGAAAAGGTATAGTGTTTGAAAGAATGTTTTCTTGGTGTAGCATTTGGTGTTCTAATGGTTTGTGTTGTGTTAGTAAACGTAATTGAATCTACACCAAATTAGTGTTATCCCTAGGAGATGTCGTTTTTATTCGACTATTTTTCTAGAATCAAAATTGCTTCTATTTATTGAGGAATATATATATAAATATATAATACTTAGTGTTGGACCCAAATTTCGGTCAACTATTTGTATTTTTGAGGGAGTTCCTTTTGTGAGATTAAGAGTGCATACCTTAATTTATTTTATATAGGTAAAAGAATAAAATAAAAAATGTGTAATTCATAAAATCTAAAGATAAAAATAATTGTATATTTTATCATTGGTAGTGATATATATTTATTACGATATAGTAAAATCATTTACAACTAAATTGAATGCATTATCAAAAAGATACAAGTACAAAGTACACTATTCGGTTTATCTCATTTATGTTACATTATTTATGTAATTACATAATTAAACTACTAAGGTAAATAATT
Organism: Humulus lupulus; assembly: GCF_963169125.1. NCBI lineage: Eukaryota > Viridiplantae > Streptophyta > Magnoliopsida > Rosales > Cannabaceae > Humulus > Humulus lupulus. The sequence continues at coordinate 9,006,683 of NC_084798.1, forward strand.
TATTTAATATTTTAAGTTATAAATTTTATACCTATTAAATAAGATTTTACGTGTATTTAGTTAGTAATTTTTAAGTCTAAAATAAGGCAGCTAAAAGAAATCTAAAATCAATATATAAAAAAAAAAACAAATTTCATAGCATTAATTTTTATGAATTTATTTGTGTGTGGTTTTGTTTCTTTTGTAAATTAAATATATTTTGAAAATTTTAAATTAAAACTATGAATTTATGTATTATTTAATTATTGAGTAGAGAAATTAAAATAAGTAATTTCTCAATAAAAACAAATAAACAACAATATAAGAAAATATGTAGATTTATGTCTTATTTTACTGTAACATGTATGTTTGGATATACAAAATACTTTAAATGAATGAAGAAATAATTAATAAAAGAATAAATTTAAGTAAAGAAGTATTTTTCAGTTTGAAAATATAATTGATAGAGTAATTTAAATACTTTAATACGAAATTTTAAAATATATGTGATGAGAAATTATTATGGCTTATTTATCGCTTCCTATTGTTTTTAAATTTATTTATCTTATTTAGATGATTTCAAAACAACAACTTCCATTAAATACAACACAAATCACACTTAAATATATATATATAAACGTACGTATAATAAGCATCCATACATAATATAATTTATATTCCATAACAATTCATATCTTTATATGCCATTAGATAATTAGTAGTTATGATTACCTTTTTCTCCTCTTGCTGCATATGCTATATATACATGAATTCCTCCGAGTAGTTATCTGCTTTAAATTGATAACCAAAATGTTAAGTTGATGTATATATTTATTAACTTACAGAAATGAACGTTTTTAAAGAGTATTTTTATATGACATGGTGCATTATTGTTGAATATATAATTATTTTTCCTAGTTAAATATATATTTCGTAGATTTGTATATGCAATTTAACCATGTTATTTTTTTTCCGTAATTAAGCTTCGTGTATGGTTATTGTATAAAGACATAAACTAACTTTTATATTCAATATATATTATCAGCTATATTACAATAGCTATCATTTGCATATATACATATATATATATATATATATTGGGTAAATTAGAATATTATGTAGTTATTTATACCATATAGTTATTGTATCAAACACAAAATGATTTGTCAACAACTAATACTAATAATTTTTCTTATACATGCATATAGTTATGTATTTGATAGAACTTTCCACTAGACAGGTCTTCTCTATGAATTTTCTATGCTTTTTGAGTGATGAGACCAAAAAAGAAGAAGAAGAGGAATGATATAAATGTAAATATAGATATATATATATATATTTCATAATAATTGATTTATTCATGAAGTGTGTATGCTATATTAGATATGATTAGTTAGTTAATTACCTTTTCTTGCTTGCTGCAGGCTTCATATACATAGATCTACTATGAATTCTTCCAAAGTATTCATCTGCTTTAACGTTAAGTTGATTGAGCTACTAATAATGAATGTAAAGAGTATTATTGTATAAATATACGATGACGTAAGTACGTGTTGAATTGTTATTGGATACGCGTAATTATCTTTCTTAATTGTATTGTGTTGTCTAATAAATTATAATTATTTAAATAGAGAAATGGTAATGGGTACTACTGGTGTCTAACACTACATGACATACAATTATTGGAGCAATATAATATCGGAGCCCCCACAATTTGAATTTATAATTGATATATAGTATCGTTAACCAATCGTGAGGAACCACCTCTTGTGGTATTGGGCAGCTTAAGGTGCTAAATAACAACTCCCATTTAAATATGTAGAAGGTCTATACATTTGACCTAGTCATATTTCTTCCTATTCTTTACCCACGTAAGCAAGGAAATGGACATTCTAACTACTACCTGATTAATAAATTATTACTCAGACAATCTCAGCATATAAAGAATGACGACTCATCTAGATTGAAAGAGTAGGTAAACGGATTTCGTTTGATTTGTTTGGAACCACTTATCAGAAGAATAATCTATCAGTGTGATTATGATATTATTCGTGCATGTTAGAGTATATTGAGTTGTTCGATCTAAACAAAATTTGTGTATGAAATTAAGTATGCATGCTAATTGACAAATGATGATTATATGTGAACTTCCCATTCATTTTTTTATTTTTTAAAAGCGCTACTTAATAAATATATATTTGCTGCAAAAACATTAACAATGAAAAGAGTCAATTATTCTATAAATATAGTCAAGAAAATAGGACAACGAAGACGAAACAAGATTTCTACCCACTCGACCTTATTTTTTAATCCCAAGTCATCATGTCCTAACTTTACTTGTTTTCATTTTTTAATTATATTATAAAAGTAACTGCTTCAAATAGTTTTTGTGACCACTAGTTGTCTCTCAAAATAGTAACCTCTGAAATTCCGTTTTTTTATGATTACCAACTTAATTATTTAAATTAAATAATTAATTGTTGAACTGTTACAGAAATGTTTAAACAGATATCAAGACTGTTTTAACAGAAACCAGATATGTTTAAACAGTTTGTGACCAGAAGATAAAAACGAACATAAAGTAAAGAACACACGAATTTTTACGTGGTATCAGCAATCTTTGCAGATTACTACTAGTCCACGAGGCCACGCCCAGAGAATGAAATTTATTAGAAGAATATCTAAACGATTACAAAACCAAATTGACTTATACAAATAAAGACTCCCTCTTGAATCTGTCGCAACTGTTGTAATCTAAACTCCTAATCAAATTTCTGAAGTGCTAAGATCTTGAACTCCCTTCAAATCATAACACTTGCACTTTTCCTCCCGAAAAGTGACTCACGAACAAGACTTCTCCCGAAGCTTGATGACCAATGTCCAAGTGTGTTCAACCTGCACAATTAACACAAAGAAAACAATACAGAAGTACACTGTAATAAACCACTAAGAACTTGCTGGACTCAAGTTCTTCACATAATAAAAAGTCTCTCTAAAACTTGAAAAATATTTGGAAAATAATACACCAAGAGAGATAATTAGAAACCAGCAACCTAAGGATGATTATATACATTTTAGAATCCCTTTAGGTCGTGGAAAACAAATCAGAAATCAAACAACCAATAAATGGAAAATCTTCCAAAACAGGAAAGTCAGAATCTGTTCAAACAGACTGGCCATCCGTTCAAACAGATTCATTGAACCTGGACAGTTTTTCAACCCAGTTTCCTAAAATAAATAAGGAAACAATATATCATTTATGATTGCAAGCTGTACACGATTTCTGGGCAACCAAATCAGATAAATAAAATAAATACTAATAATTCCCAATTCAAGAAAAAAATAATCTTTTATAGGAAAATATATATATTTATTTTATTAACACATAAATAGAATAATCTGATTTATAAAAAGACACATTTCAACAAAACAGGAAACTACCTATTTTTCGAAAATTACCACTCAATTTTACAAAACAGGAATCTACCCATTTCGAAAATACTCCTTTAATTAATTTTGTTTATATTGTCAAATATGCCAATAAAGGATTTTACAACCTCTTTGTTAGGGAATTCACTTTCCTCACACGAGCTTCATCTATAAACACAAAAGCAACAAACCAATAGACACAACATACACAAATTTCAATAGAAAAAATCAGCAAGAAAAACAATAAAATGAACACCAAGAATTATAGAGGTTCAGCCCAAATAACTTGAGCCTACATCCTCTTTGAACTCCCCTTGGGATGTTCTTCTCTGCACTATGAAACAGCAATGAAGATTACAATTTGTCACCACTAGAGAACTTCTACACTTGATGGATTACAATGCCTTGAACCCAAGCAAAAACCCCAAGTACACTTGACCATGTACAAAGAAATCTCTCACCCAAGACCCAAGTGTTTCTCTCTCAAGCTCTCTCTCTGAAATAGCTCCTATTTTACAAAATGAAATCTGTTCTCATCTCACTCTTAAACAACTGAGATAATAAGACTTATTTATAGGGGGTTTTACAACTGTCATCTAACTTAAAAAAATACCATAAATAAACGTAAACTCATCTGGCAAAATGGTAGACAAGACTGGAAGAAAGAACGTAACTTTGCTGATGAATTCTGATGTTTAATGCAGACCAAATATTCTAACAAATTTCCACCTTAGTCTTCATTAAACATGGATTGCAGAGATAAACATAACTTCCCAAGGATCCCAGTTCAGCCATCAACTATCATCCATGATCAATTCCGAGCAAGCTTAGGCAGTAGTTAAACTTGCTCAATGGCAATATCTTAGTTCCAGCATCAGCGGGGTTCTCTTCTGTGGGGACTTTTTCGACATTGATGACACCTTCAGTGACCTTGTCACGAATAAAGTGATACTTGATCTCCACATGCTTAGTCCGGTCATGAAATACTGGATTCTTACACAAATGTATGGCACTTTGACTATCTGAAAAAATTGTAGCTTTTCCTTTGAACACTTGTAGCTCTTTTAGAAGACCTTGAATCCAAATACCTTCTTTGATTGCTTCAGTAGCAGCCATGTACTTAGCTTCAGTAGTTGAAAGTGCCACTACAGATTGTAGTTGAGACTTCCAACTCACACAATTCCCACTTACTAGAAAGTAATAGGCTGTAGTAGACTTTCTAGTGTCTCGGTCTCCAGCATAATCCGAGTCTACAAACCCACTGATTTCCACCTGGTTATGATGTCGCTTGTACACCAACCCATATCTAGTAGTATTAATCAAATAACGCAGCAACCACTTCATAGCATCCCAATGAATTCTTCTGGGATTTGCCATGTATCTACTTAGAGCACTAATCGAGTGTAATAAATCAGGCCTAGTGAAAATCATTAGATACATTATAGCTCCAACAACATTAGAATAAGGTACCTTGGCCATATCTTCCCTTTCAAACTCAGTTTTAGGACAATCAGCATTTGTAAGCTGATATTGACTTGTCAATGGCTGTTTGACAGCTTTAGCACCCTTCATAGAAAACCTTTTTAGAACCTTTTCAACATAAGACTTTTGACTGATGAAGATGGTATGTTGATCCCTATTTCTCTTGATCTCCATACCTAAAATCTTTGTAGCCATGCCCAAATCCTTCATTTCAAATTCCGTTTTGAGAAGAGCCTTCAATTTATTCAGCTTGTCCCTTTTGTCACTAATCAGCAACATATCATCCACATACAACAGTAGATACTCAACATCTTTGAATTGTTGTCCTTTGAAGTAGAGGCAAGGATCATAGTAGCTTCTTTGAAAACCATGCTTTATCATGAACCCATCAAAACGTTTATACCACTGCCGAGGTGATTGCTTGAGGCCATACAACGATCTCTTGAGCAAACAAACTTTATCTTGGCCTTTGAACATCTCAAACTCAATTGGTTGTTTAATGTAAATAGTCTCTTCTAAGTCACCATGTAAAAATGCAGTTTTTACATCCATCTGGTCAATTTCCAGATTGAACTGGGCAACCAAAGATAACATGATTCTTATGGTTTTATATTTAATGAATGGTGAGAAAATCTCTGTAAAATCCACTCCTTCCTTTTGAGTGAAGCCCTTAGCAACCAACCTTGCTTTGTATCTCACTGGTTCTTGATCATTCATGCCTTCTTTTACTTTGAACAACCATCTACATGCTACTACATTCTTTTCTTTGGGTCTATTAACCAGCGTCCAAGTATCATTCTTGTACAAAGACCGCATTTCCTCCTTCATAGCATCAATCCAATGCTTTGAATTTGAACATTTTACTGCCTCTTCATATGAGTTGGGTTCTGAATTAGCTAACTCAAGTGCAGACATCAGTGCATAAGCTATCATGTCATCCCAAGCTGTAAGTGGAAGCTTCTGGACTGGTTTTGGTTCCCTCCTGACTCTGTCTCTTGCAAGCTGATATGACGCAGTCGAATCTGCATGTATTTCAGATGCATCTACACTTTGTTCGGTTTGCATTTCAGCTGGAGTTTGAGTTGGGATTTGAATCTTATTTTCTTCCACCTGGTTTGTGTTGGGTGTTCTTGTTCCCATCTGAACTAAAGTCTCTACTGTACCTGCATTGTTAGTACTATTTTGTTCCTGACCTGTAGGAATGTTAGTTTGAGATAAACAAGGAAAACAATCTTCTTTAAATATAACATCACGACTGATTATAAGTTTGTAACCTTTGTTTTCTTTAACCCATAATTTGTAACCTTTAGTTCCCTGTGGGTAACCCAAAAATACACACTTAACTGCTCTAGGATCTAATTTACCCTCTCTTTGATGTGCATAAGAAGCACACCCAAATACTCTTAAGTAAGACAAGTTTGGTGGTTTATTTGACCATTTTTCTTCAGGTGTCTTAAACTCTGTAGTTGTATTAGGACATCTATTTGCTAGATATGCAGCTGTCATTATAGCTTCCCCCCAAAATCCCTTGGGTATACCTGAACTAATCATCATACATCTAGTTTTATCAAGTAGTGTTCGGTTCATTCTTTCAGCCACCCCATTTTGTTGAGGTGTTAATCTCACAGTCCTATGTCTTTGAATACCATTCTCTCTACAATATGAATAAAAAATCTCATTGCAAAATTCTAATCCATTATTGGTCCTCAATCACTCAGATATGAATCAAAAAGCTTACTTGTGCATGGCCCTGATCATTCAGATTTTGCATTGGTCGTGTGTTACCACCCTGGGAGCTAGAAATGGCATAAGCATCATGAACGCACAACCTGTAACGCCCTGGATAACCAAGACCGTTACACTGTGTGTTTAAAGTAGTGCAAAACTTGCTAATCAAGTCATTTAAACAAAGTGTGAATTCAATGTCATCAACAGATTAGGAATAAAAGATTTTGGTCACAAACAAGCTATTTTCATTAAAATGGCAGTTTACTACATGGAAACTCAAAACAGGATTCGGATGTCTTAGTTACAAAAAATTCCAAGAGTTACAAGTAATTCAAGCCACTCTAATGGCAAAATATATATTTTAGGTTTCCGTCCCTGTACAATTCCTCGACCGTGGCGGCCGAGCAGCTGACCATGTACACCTCGCCCCCAGAGCTCTCCAACTCGTGGTTGATTCAGCTTACCCTTGCCTTTTCCTGCACCACGTAGTACCCGTGAGCCGAGGCCCAGCAAGAAAGCATGATAACATAGCAAGATCAACATCATCTATCAAATATTTCACAATGCACAACCAAGAATTCAACATTTCATAACATTTATCCAATCAGTGATATCACACAACAGATTAATAGTTTGTCATCCAAACAGCCAGCAAATCACGTTCATAACACAATATTCACAATCATAATCAACAGTTCATCACATCATTAAATGATATTCAGGGTCAGCGCCCTTAGTCGCACCCTCTATTTAATACACTGTCTTCGGCTCTCTTGGGCCGCCCCCAGTGTAATACTCACTGACTCCGGCCAGCTTAACCGAGCTCAGTGATAGATAAGCTGCTTCAGCTACCAGTGGTCGAGCCGCGCCCTGTGCGCAAATATTGATTCCGACACTCTTAGGCCGGTTATCGCATGTCCCGTGGCATAATAATACCATCTCATGACATGATATACAAGTGTAGGGAGCTCTTAGTCCCATCGTGTCCACATGGTTAAACACGTTCACATAACAATGCATACAAACATAGGGATCACTTAGTCCCAACCTAGCCACATAATCAGGTGCAGCTTTCTTACCTTTGGCTTTCAAACGAGCTAGTTATAAGCGATGTTCCTTGAGCGCGATCCGATCCTCGAGCCCTAGCTTAGCACCTAGTCACAACCAAGATAAAGGTTACCATTAACAATCTTAAATGAGCTTCTAAACCAAGTTCTAGTCCTCGGAACATTGAACTTCACCAAATATGGTAAAAGACTCAACCCCGAGCACCCTAGGTTAAATTCCCAAGCCTAAATTCTCAAAATCCCAAAATCCCTTAAGCGCCGCGGCATGGCCCCTGGCAGAACCCTCCATGGGCACAAAAACAGGTAAGGGCCGCGGCATTGCTTGGACCATGCCGCGGCCCGCCCTCCTTCCTCAGCATGCCACAACATCGAAGGGCCGCGGCTCACCAAGAACCATGCCGCGGCCCGACCCTTCGAACCCAGAAAAAACCACCATTTTCAATCTCTAAACCTCACCTAAAACCATCCTAAAGCCCCCAACTCAAAACCAATTAATAATAACAACATTAGAATGATTTAGACAACACAACCCAACCAAAAATCCAGCCTAAGACTCACCAAAATCCCAATTCCAACTTCTGAAATTTCAAACCCACAAACTCAAAACCAGCCATGAAAACTCTCAAGTCCAACCATCAAACTTCAAATTAATCCTTACCTCAGCTGTAGAATCGTTCTAGCATCCAACCAGCTTCAAGCCCTTCAACTCCTCAGGTTCATATCCCTTTATTCCATCCAAAACTCAAACTTAAAAACTATCTCATTAAAACCCAGAAATTCACATCAGAAAACCTTAAAACTTACCTCAATTGACTGGCTTAATTCTGCTAGTTCTTCAAGCTTCACCAAAGTCCCTAGCCCTAAGCTCCATCCTGAGCTTGCTCTAGAATTCCAGCTCCAAAACCCACAAGGAATGGTGAAGAGATGACCCAGCCGAATGAGAGAGAGTGAGATAACTCTAAGTGTTCTGTTTTTCTTTCTTTCCTTCTTCTTTTCTTTTTCTTAAGTTTCTAAGTTTATCTACAACCTCCACTAACATCAAAAAGCAGAACATAGCCTAACCTTAAGTAAGCCAAATGACCACCTTGTCCTCCCAATAATAACTAAACCTTTAAACATTCTAAGGGCATTTTAGTCATTGCTCCCGATTCCCTCTAATTCCTCAAGTGTCTTAAATATTTACCACTTAATTCCCGTCACCTAGTTAGTCACCAATTATATTTCTCAATACCAAATCATCTCCAATATATTCTCCAAATTCTCAGATACATCCCCAGGCTCTCACCGAGCCGGGTATAAATCCCCGCTGTGTCTTTCCCGCTAAACCGCTTGTTAGGATCGCCTCAAGCCACAAGCTGCAGACATACCCACATAATAATGTGGTCTCAACATTAACCTACCAGTATACACATAAGTATGCAATTACGCTCTCAGTGAGCCAAATTACCAAAATACCCTCACAACAGAGTATATAACCCCATGCATGCCTTTATCATCATATAATAATATGACCCACATAATCATGCATATAATCATATAATAGCACAATAAATCAATTATGGCCCTCCCGGCCTCCTAATCAAGGTCCTAAACCTTATTAGGGAATTTGGGTCGTTACACAACCGATAAAAGATTAAATCTAATCGATATCTGCATTAGATGACTCAACAAGAGCATTAATGCCGGACCGACCTCAAGTTCGATGAAAACTAAAAGCGCTTGTGTGACTTACCCATCAATCACTCATCTATTTAAGCTAGTGACTACCCATCAGTCACTCATCTGATTAGAGCCACTGCAGGAAAGCCCAGGTAACGATTTCGTGACACGGCTATGGGCACCGAGCCCCATAATGACTTGCTTGTCAGTCACTCATTATGGTTTAACAGAACCTCAAAGTGATATTCACTCATTTGTTCAGGGCTATAAGCTCTGTATGATCATTCTGATCATCATTTGCATGGCTTTGGGTACTGAGCCCTGTAGTGACTTGCTTGTCGGTCACTCAGTATGGTTTACCAGAACCTCAAGTGTAGAACCCACATTATTTTGATATAATATAGCCAATAATCACATGATTGCATTGCATTACATATCATACAATATGTATAATTTAAGCATATGCATATTCTTATAAGTGTTTTCATGTATAAGTATAAAAGTTGTGTACATGATGTCTATATGTATGCTCAATATTATTAACCTTGTGGCGCTTGAGTTGTCTTTTTATGGGTGTTTGATGTGCTCAATATATAAGAAAGGATAAAAAATATGGACAAGGCATGAAATTAAGTGAGAAAAGTGAGATATAAAAGGCAAAAGATGTTAAGTGGTGAAAAATAGTACAATGTCGATTACTAGTATTTCGGGGTAAAATTTAGTATTAGTGGATTTACCAAATATAATTGAGGTATGATTAAGGTCTCATTGATGAAGTAAAAATTGTTTTAGAACCATTAGATCAATTCTTGATGGGAGGTATACATAATCAGTGGTATTGATGCAAAGTCAAAACGAGCTTAGCATAAGTGCGCTACGCTCAATCGGGTAAGCATAACTATTGGGTATGAACTCATATGGACCTAAGGTTTGGTTTGAGTGTTTTACACATAAGGATAATAGGCCTAGCAGATGATTAAGTCGAAATTATTGAAGTGATAAGGTTTTCATAAGTCAAAAGGTGAAATGGTGAGGTGAAAGGTGTCAAATTTTGATACAATAAGGCACTACAAGAAACAAGGTTTTTGCCGGTGCAATTCGGAATTGCGTCGGCAAAAACAACTTTCACCAGCGCATTTAGTGAATTGCGCCGATAAAAGTCCTTGTTTTTGCCGACGCAATTTTGCGCCGGCAAATGTTACTTTTGCCGCCGGCGCAATTCCGACTTGCGCCGGCAAAAGTAACCTTTGCCGGTGCATTTCTGAGTTGCGCCGGCAAAAGTTTAGCAATATCTTATGTAGGGACTTTTGCCGGCGCAATTCACCTAACGCGCCTGCAAAAGTCAGCGTGAAATTAATGGTGTGCACGTTTTCAAGGAGGTAGGTGGCCAGACTTTTGCCGGCGCGTTTTGTTGCGCTGGCAAAAGTAAAAAATGCGTCGGTAAAGGTATGCTTATTTAAATTGCATCGTTTTGAACTAGGGTTTCTCTGATAGACTTTTGCCGGCACAATTTTATACTTTTGTCGGCGCAACAAATCGCGCCGGCAAAAGTCATAACATTATAACTCAGTCGCCCGAGCCTTCTTCTCCATTTTTTTTTTTCATTTTCTCATATTTCTCTCCATAATCCTCTCTTCTTCAACAACGACACCACCTTCATTTTCCCTCTCAAGGTAAGGTAAGTTATTTTATTCTCCATTGTTTGTTTGTTTTGCCCATAAATATTTCCTCTCATTTCTATGTTTTTTTTCTCAGTTGTACACCCCGCCGACGGGACCACTCCGCCACCACCAAACCACCACGCCGACCGAACCACCCCGCCACCACCGGACCACCACGCCATCTGCAGGTATATATTGATATATAAATATATTATATATATAAATTGATATATATTATGTATTATATATTATATATAATCTGATATATATATTATATATTATATAATCTGATTTATATATTATATATTTAAACTAATATATATTTAAACTGGTATATATATTTATATTTATATATGTTTTTTATGTTTTAAAATGTATATGTTTATATTTATATTTATGTTTTTTTTTTCTGTTTTGTATTTTCTTATTTTTTATTTTTTTATTTCTGTTTTTATATGATTTAATTTTTGTTTTCTATTTTTTTTTTATTTTCATTTTCTGTTTTAAATTTTAGAAAAAAAGGTACAAGAAAAAATAAAATTTTATGTTGTGCTTGATAGTATAGTAAAAATCATTACATTAGATGAATCATAATTAGAAATTAATTTAATTAGTATTCGATTAATCTTAAGATTATGAGATTAGATTTGGTATTATAATAAGATTAAATTTTAGCAATTAAAAATTAAATTTTAAAATATTTTAGAAATTTTAAGTAAATATGCGTTTATGTTGTGCATGTTCTGGGAATATTCTGTATATTGATCTAGTAATATTATGTATATTTTTGTGTGTAGTTTGCAGGTTTTATAAAATTTTGGGATAGATTAAAATATAGCTGTTATGCTGCCCAAATTTTGTTAGTCTTAGGAAAATTAACATTAATTACAAAAAATATAGCCGTTAACATTAATTTTTATTTTAATGCTTTATATGTATTTGTTTCTCTTAATAACAACTATATTTAAGTTACTTTTATAATATATGTTTTTTTGTATTTATTAATTTTTTTTGTAAAATTAAAAAAACAGATTTGAATATGTATATTTTTATTTTAATGTGTTATATGTATTTGTTTAATTTTGCTTGTTAATATTTATTATATTGTATTTTGCGATATATGTATTTTAGTTAAAGTATGAACTTAAAAAAAAACCAGATTAATAATGTATGTTTATATTTTTAAATTGTTTTATATTAAATGTGATATTTTTGCAAATATGTATTTAATAATTTTTTTATTGTATTAATAAAAAAATCAGTTTTGGTATATGTTTTTTTGTGGTTAAATATTTGTATATATGTAAATTGATGTATTTGTTAATGCATATATATGTTTTGTATGATCTGGGAATATTCTGGGTATATATGTGTTTAATTTGTATGTTTTTCAATTTTTGGGATAGTTTGAAATATTGCCGTTATACTGCCCAAATTTTGATAGAGTTAGTAAAATTAATAAAAGTTTAATAATTAATTAAAGAAAAATTTAAGTATAATTAAAAATTCATCAAAAAAATAATTTTTAACTATAATTTAAATAAAATAAAATTACCAATCATAATAATTAATAATTAATTTTAACATTAATATTAGATGTTTTGTAATTGAAAAAGTTAAAAATATAAATGATTTAATAAAATATAATTAAGTAAAATATAAATATAATAAAATTGTTATTGATTAAGTAAATAATCCAATACAAATTGAAGAATTTAATAAAAAATTACAAAATAAAATTAATGTATAATTAAATTAATTTTAAAATAAAAGTAATGAATAAGTAAATGTTAAAGTTGACTGGTCAAATGACACGTGGCACTACATGATTTGTCTACATTGTTATTATTCTTAAAATAATTTTTAATTTATTTTTCAATTTAACAAAAAATAAAATTTACATTTTTTTTAAAAAAAAATTCAAACTTTTTTTCAATTTAAGATTAAGTATGAAAAATACATTTTTTTTTAAATTTAATTTTTTATTGTTAATATCCTCAAATTTTTTAATTTATTATTATTATTAAAATCTTCCTATTTATCATTTTGTCTACTTTTTTTCAATTAAAGATTAAGTCATTTTGTTTATGTTATACCCAGATTTCGAGACTTGAGGTTGTAACCTCGAAAGCTGGATCCGTCAGAGGTGAGTTCGAGATGGTCAAAATACATGCTCGTAACCTAGATACTGAACCTTCAAAGCAGGTGGCAACCTCGAAGATGGCGACCTCGAAGTTCTTGCAAGCTCGAAAGACAGAACATCGGAGTACGTCTATTATCAGATGACCTTGGATCAAGTGGCTCGAGATTGGCATGAGTGTGAGCTCGGGGTAAGGCGGCCGTGGTGGTACTTACCCTCTTCAGACTGATTTCGTAAAAACAAGATAACTTGTACTTCGCTCAGACTTAGACGGACATGGTACTGATTGCTGACCTCGAACAGCTTAATAGGTCACTTGAAGAGACAGTCCATGCATTCAAGAGATATTATTGTTGTAACTTCCCCACAATAAAGGGATATTTATTAGTCAGTTTCACGCCCCCTGGTCTTCAGGGGACGTTTCCTTGTATATAGGAGTTACAGGCTTTAAAGCCATTAAATTTATTAATATACAGAATAACTTCCCTGAACGTGTGGGATAGTATTCTGAGACTCCTCTATAAATAGAGAAGTCGTGCACCTTTGTAAAGGACAAAAATTTGGTGATCTGGGAAGAAACTCTGGAGAATTCATTCTTGAAGAATTTCCAGAAATTTCCTAAGTTCTAATAACAAAGACTCGTGGACTAGGCAGAGTTAACTGCTGAACCACGTAAAAAATCATTCTTGTTTTATTGTATTTTCTGGCCATAAATATTTACTGTTAGACATTTCGAGTTGACGAAAAACGGCGTTAACAGTTTGGTGCTTTCATTGAGAGCCTTAAGCAGTGCGATCCCTGAACAAGTTATGGCCGCAAATGATAAAAACATTCCTGAAGAAAACTATCCAAGCGCCCTGGGAAGCAGCCAATGGAGAACCTGGATGTAGAGGAGAGAAGCGAGTCCTCCGATTCTCGGGGACCACCAGCACCCCCAAGGGATGAAGATATGTACTATAATCCTGAACGGTATGTTCCCATTGTGGAACTTGAGAACCGACAGCAGAAAAAACAATTGGCTGAAGCTAATAAGCGGAATGAGGAGTTGTCTAGGTTAGCTACAGAGGCTCGGGCGGTTCATCCCCCACCTCCGCATGAAAACCAAGCCTCTCCTCTGAGGGACGTGCATGTCCCTCCCCGCAGGCCTCGTGGGCGACCCTGAAAAAATGCTGCCACAAGGAGACCAAAACAACCTCCTGCACCAGCAGAGCAATCTACTCCCTCGAGTCCCCAAAGAAGTACCCGTGCCAAGGCTCCGGTTAATCCAACTACGGAGGTACCAGCAGGAACTGGGAATAACCAAGCCCCTGCAGAGGCTCAGACTCAAATCCCTGGAAACACGCAGAATGCAACCGACCCGTCTCGGGCAAACTCTGGACCGTCTAGGCCTCGAAATGGGTGGCATCCACCGTCACCCATACGATTCCCTCCATCTCCTATATGATATTCTTCACCTCCTCGCAGGAATGCTCAATCAGTTCGAGATGATGAGGAAAGACATGCGGGAAGGAGGCAAGGGAACAGAGAAGCTTTCAGGGAGCAGAGAGGTGCCCAATCTGCAAGAAGTCAAACGTCCCGGTCTCGCACTGCAGAGACGAGGCAACATGAAAGAGACCCATCTTGAAATAATCATGCAACGAGTCTTACTAGTGACGACTCTGAAGACACCAGATCAGTCAGTATGCACGATCGAGGTCGAAAGAATACTGGGAACTACAGGAATCGCTCCGACCTGCGAGAACACTTGAATCAAAACCAGGGTAATGTTAACTTGTCAAACTCAAACCTGAGGGATCGCCTAAATAGGCATAAAGACCCCCTGCGGAGGCGCGAGCCTGGAATTGTAATCAACGACAGCCAATTTCAACCAAGACCCCTCGCGGACCCGATCCAGGAAAGAATTGATCAGTTGGAAAAGGCCTTCAGGCTTTTGAAAAATGAGCAAGGTCGGGGTCGATATGAAGATTCTGAAGAGGAGCTTGAACCGTTCGCTCCCCATATTTCCAAAACTCCGTTTCCTCAAGGATTTCAGATCCCTCATGTCCCAACTTTTGAGGGAAAGTCCGACCCATACAACCATTTTCACAAGAAATAAAGGCTTTAATTAAGCCTTAAAAGAAGGCACTGTTGACCAAGACCAATACCAAGACTGACCCAAGTCTTCTGGTCCAGCACTTTATGTGTTTTGATTTTCTTGTGTTAAAAAACAAGAAATGGTATATATATATAATATAAATATATTTTGAAACCTCTTTATATAAACCACATGATTGTTAATTTTTATTTTTTTTTGATTAAATGAATATATGTGTTTGATTCATTGTGAATTTAAGTTGCCCAAAAAAAATGTATATATTTGATTCCAATAAACAAAACATTTTATAAAACAAAAATGTATACGTGAAAGTTTAGCATTGAATATGTATAAAAAAAAGGCTATAAATTCTTAAAATAAATAAACAAAGCAGTATTAGTGATATAAATATATAGGTAAAGGAAAACGTTTATAATAAGAAATAAAAAGACATAAAAGTCTAGCATTGAGCAATAATGGAATATTATGTTTAGGGATATTTGTGACAAAAATACCTAATGTTTTATACTTGTTATAGTTAAATACCTACTATTTTATTTTTACGGTAAAAATAAAAGATGTTCAATACATGTTACATAAGCAGACATTTGCCACTCTGTAATCGGTCAATTTCATATTTTTGTTTTTTTATATATTTTAAATTAGAAAAATGAATTAAAAAGACATTTTAAATTAATAAAAATACATATTTTGGGAACAAAAATACATAAATTACAGAATGATACATATTTGGTGAGAAAACACTTAACAACTCCAACAGATCAGGTATTGAAAAAATATTATTTTAGAAACTTTAGGTATTTTTGCTACAAAGAAAATATATTAGATCTATATCTTTAACATATATTAAACATTGAATATTTTTACCGTAAAAATAAAAATTAGGTATTTAACGGTAACAAATATAAAACATTAAATATTTATACTGTGAATATCCTTTATGTTTATTATATACAAAAAAAAATTAAATTAAAAAAAGTTGTATAAAAATAAAAGAAGAAATAATTTTTTTGGTCTATTATCCTTGCCAAAAAAATAAAATTTGATCTTCTCAAGCAACGACATAAAGTATTATGTTAATGCTACAATTTTATTTAATGCTAAACTATACAAAATAAATAAAACAGTAATATAAATCTACTAAAATTTTATTTAATGCTATTTTTTTTAGGCTAATGTTTGAAAACAAATAACACAAAGAACTCTCTCTTTCCAACTAGCTAATGCTTAACAAAGTAAATAAGATATCCAAAACACCCAATCCACTTGAGTCACTCATCATAACAAGATTAATGATTTAATTTATATATATATATATATATATTTGGAGTTAAAAATATGTTATTCCATTTCATTAATTAAATTAATTTTTTTATTAATTATTTCTACATCAAATTTTAATTATTTAAAATATAGCTTTTTTTTAAGTTTTATATCAAATTTTAATTCAATAATATTTTATTTGGTATGATTTAATTCATTAAATAAAAAATATGGGCTCTTTTGGTCATTATGATAAATTGTTTGATCAAAATTGGGCTCATAATTTTATTTCGATCTATTTTGCAAAACACAAGTCCAGTCTATAGATTTAATGTTTTTTTATTTTGTGGTTTCTACTTTTTTTTTCTTCTTTTATATAACTTCCTTTTGTACAATTATCTGCTCATTGTTTTCTCCATTCATATTTACTTTGTATTATTTTTAACTAGGTAATATAACTACACCTCCCAGATCTTTATCACAATTGAAATTCTGTAACACTCTACAAATCTAGCACTTCTACACTAGGTATTTAAAATAGTACTTAACTCGTTAAGTGAGTTATTTGGACTCAAAAGTGTAATTAAAAATAAAATAAGAGTTTAAGTACTAAAATTTTTTGCCAAAAAAGTTTAAACTTTTCATTAAGGTTATAAAGGGTTTTACATGAGATCCCAAAACGTTTAACAAAATACATAATCACAACTAGAGTTTATCATCTTTTAATGAATAAATTATTTTCATGTGATTGGAATTTGGATCTACACAGTAACCATGCTAAAATTACCAAAATGTTCTGCAGTAACTTAGGTAGTGAAAGTTGAAGTGAAGGTCAACTAAAAGACAAGGGACAATCTTGATACTAACAAAAACTACACACATCGAAATGACAGTGTCATTGTCAATAATTATGATAAGCCAAACTTTAAGTTAGCTAAAAAACAAGGGACATTATTGATACTATCGAAATGATTGACTAATTGAAGAGTTTATGACTCAACAATGGAATGCACAGAACCTGTGCTTCTTAATCACCACAGTAAGTAAACTTATCTGAGAGAGAGAAGAGAAGCATGTGTGAGGTTGGAGTAGAGGACTTGGTCAAGGCTGGGCTAAGCACTGAGGAGGCCAAGTATTTCCAAAGGGTCCTTGAAGATATAGTGAATGGAGCCAAAGGGTTTGACAACAATGATTAAATGAAGTTTACCAGAAAAAGGAGATGAATATGCTGCAATCAAAGGGCCTTTAGTTTACCCTGTTTTTAGAAGTGTAGTTGGAGTTTAAGGAAAAAGGAGAGCAACTGCAACACTACATTATAAGGTTAAAAACATGGAATAAATAAACAAAAAAAAAAAGTGCTAAGAACAAGGACCAGTTACCCCGAGGAGAGAGCTTCATCCTTGATTATTATTATACAAAGAAATGATTCTCAAACTTGTCCAGCTACTCTTGCACCCTTTCCCTTTTCGTCTCCTCAAGGCGGTAGAGAAGAGAGCGAGTTGCTATACTTTCTTCTTAATATTCTCTGTCAACGGGTTCGCTGTTGCAACAACATTTTTAGACGAACCTCGATATTTAACTAATTCTCTTGGATCCTTGCAAGTTTTCAATATAGCCGACATTGCTTCAGCTTTTCGAAGAATGGAGGATCTCCGCGCACGAGATGCGTCTCCATCTCTTTTATAAGTATCTGGCAACTTCATAGAGTGGGGAACAGAAGACATCAGGCCACATACTTTCCATGCCATCTCGGTCATTCCTTGTTTCTTTAGTTCATCATTTAGTCTTTGGAAAGTAAGATACTGAGGAACAATGCCTCTTCTGATCATATTTCCAAATTCCAAACTCGCCTCTTCGAATTTTCGCATATCACAAAAAAGATGGATTAACAGTGTGCTTGTAGCTAAGTCCATATCACATCCCCTGGATCTCATTTCTTCAATAACTTGAACTGCCAACTTAAGTTTCCCATCCTCACACAACATCTTTAACAACAGATGGTATGTGAGTCGATCAGGAGAATATCCAGATTCAATCATCTTAGTATACAAGTTCATTGCTTCCTCAATTTTTCCCAACTTTGAAAAGTACTTAAAGAAATAGTTATAAGTTGTTGGTGTTGGGACGAATCCCCGACCTATCATCATCTTGAGAATCTTACTTGCCCCAACAAGATTTCCTGCCTTGCAAAAACCCTTCACCAGAGAATTGTATGTTGAGATAGTGGGTCCTGATTCCAGAACCAAAAAGCGCTCCATCATGCCCAATGCCTCCTTAAACATCCCGGCTTCCCCCAGCGCGTCAATTATTGGGTTATACACAATAGCATTCGGCTTAATTCCTTCTGTTTTCATCTCACTAACTAGTTCAATTGCCCTTTCAGACCAACACATCCGACAGTAACCTTCCACAAGAGTACCATATGTCACAACAGTAGGCTTCACATTCTCCTTGTTCATCTCCATCCAGAGTCGCTCTGCGTGTTTGAGCTTCCTCATTCGAAACCAACCATTCAACAAAATGTTGTAAACTCGGATCGACGGAATCCAATTTGAGTCTGACTTCTTTTTCCTATCAAAATAAGCTGAAGCATCTCTAACATGCCCTTCCTTGCAAAGAGAATCCAACAAAATCTCAAACAAACTCATTTCTGAACCCAAACTAACAACTGTAGTCAAAGTACTCGCAAATTCAAAAGTTCGAACTGCAGATTCGGGCATACCTGCACGACCATATCGTCTGATCATGATCACAAACGTATCCACAGAAACCAAAACGGGTTCATCCTCTTTGTCAATTTGATCCTGAATCAAAGACCACGCTGAGTCAAACTCCCTAGATTTCGCAAGCACATTGACCATGGAGTTAAAGAGCGCAGCAGATGATTGAAATGTGGTTTGCTTCTCTGCCCAAAGAAAGAGCGAGTACAATAACTTGGGGGAAGAATCAAAGTGGTCAACCACAGTTTGTAACAAACTTGAATCGAGCTTGATTCCTGTCTTGTCCAAGGCATCATGGAGGGAAGGACCAGAGGAAATGTCAGGGTTGGTGAGGAGCCCAGAAACCGTGAGGAACTCATTCTAAGAAACTTTAGTGCCTAAGTCAGGAACCGGGGCTAGTTGTGTGGCTGGCGGAGTGAGGATGTCGTGAGGCCACTTGATCAGGGGCTTACTAGGTATGGACAGCCATGACTGATCGGAGGAGAAGAACTGCAAGTAGTGAAATTGAAAAGGTTTGGAATTAGGATTTGGTCCAAAGAGAAGAGAGGTTAGTGGGATAGCACGGCAACGTTTGAGAACCATGAACATGAATTACACCTGCCGAATATAAACAGTGCAAATCACATAAATCACTTTGAAAAGAGCAAAGTGTATATTTGTTATAAATAAATTGAAAAAATACAGCACAGAAAAAGAGCAAGAACCATCCACATGCATCTAGCCACATTTGTTCATTTGAAGGAAAATGCCTCCTAAAAAAAGGAGAATACCAGAACATGCCATTAAAAGCCACAAAGGCAGCAAACATACAAGCAAAGCAACAGAGAAGAAGCCAAAGTCTAGAACTAGATTCAATAATGTGAATCTAGTTCCAATATCATCATCATATCATCATCATCATCAAACAAGTGTTTAATTTTACTCTGGCAAAAATAATTTCAACGTAGCATAATGTGAATGTTTACATACAAATAAACAAAACAAACTATACTACACTATAACATCACTTCAAATATATAAATTTCACAAATTAACAATCAAGCAAATTGTTTTCTCTGTTTTTCAAAATTAAAAAGCTTCCCAGTGGAGTGAGTGTATTAATCTTCAAGAAATCAAAAACAGAAACGTAATAAATTTCCCAATAACAGTTATTTCCCAATAATTTAGGTTATTTTACCGTGTTTGTGGGTCGAGGTGAGAGCTGTCCTGCGCCGTCGAGAGAGAAAGCAAGAGACGGTGGAACTGGAGGCAGAGAAGAGGAGAGACCGGTCTTATTCAGTATTCACTTTTTAGTATCATTAAAAATATATATTTATATATATACGCGGTCGGGTCGGGCTGTGCCCGCAATGAGAAATCTAACCGATCCATCCATGACTTCTCCAACCCATTCTGAGTCTCAAGATCAAAGCTTTCTCCCCCGAAATCCTGTCTCGGAAGAAACCCTCAACCCCATTCCCTTTGTGTCCCTCAAAAGTCTGGACTTTTCGAATCACAAGAGCTTTCGAGTAGGCATGGGGTGTGCTTTGAAGCTCCCGGTGAGAAAGAACAGCATCGATTGTAATGTGTTTGAATTCATAATTGGCATTTCTTTCGTTGGTATTCTTTTGAATGCTGAGAAATTTACCTTCCTCAAAAAAAAAATGAAGCAATTTGGGATAAGGATATTATGCTGTTTTGGTCAGATAATGCGTGAATAAATGGTTGAACTGAGTTTGTTCTGTCTTTGATCTAATCTACTGTGGAGAGTTCACTGATAGAACTCCAACCAACGATTGCTATGAATATTGTGATGAGATTGATTGCTTGCTGTAATGATTGATTATTGGAAACTAAGTGATGCAATTACTGCAGCTGGAAGATAATGTAAAACTTCCAAGTTAACTAAGCATTGGAATGTTAATGAAGACGAGCTTGATTCTGGAGTAGGTGAAGGTGAGATTTTGGAGTCTTTTCTTTTCTTTGTTCATTTTGGTTAATATCAGTTTACTTTATTCCACAGAGATTGCTATCCCAAGGAATGGCAATTCAGATTATTAGCAACTCTTTTCCCATTTGAGTCCCCTGAATTCTTTACTTAAGATGTTCTTGTTCTCTATCAACATGCTTGGCAAGATATGCATACTTGATTACAAACTTTTGGAGAGCATTTGCAGCAAAACTTTTGGAGATTGACGCAATGCAGCGGCCAAATTCTACGCTTGAAGATTTTGTTAGTAGTTTTCTGTTTGTTAAAGAAAAGAACCTGCCACAGTTGAATAAAACTGAGAAAATAATTCAGAAGTTCAAGTTTAAATATTTAAAGGCCATTTTTGATAATTAGAAAGAACGAATTGACCTGTTGTTTTCATTTTTCTCAAAATTGAATCTGTTTCACATTGTGCTGCTACTGCTGTCTAATTTGTTCTAACTTCTATGTCGAATAATATTCAAGAATAATGTATATTGTAATTCATATATTCAAATTGTTCCTTTAAAGATTTGTTGTCGTTTGAAACAAAAATAACATCTCTCTCTGTATGTTTGCAAAGCCTTGCATTTTTCTTAACTACAAATTGCTAATTCTTTTTGTCATTTACTTTCATTATCTAAACTTTCCTTTTATAAATAGAGGAATTTCAGTCTTCTCTCATCAAAATTCAAAAATAAAAAAACAAAATTCCTTTATTATTTTCCTAGCCGTTAGAAGGGTTTATATATATATATACAATTTTTTGTAAACCAAAGCAAACCAAATAGATTCTCAAATCTTTCCTAGATTTTTCAAAAAGATTTTGGTTAATTTTGGCCCCCAAGGTTTCACATTCTATTTTACTTAATTTTGGTTTTGATTATTTTTCTAAGTTTATGATTTGATCTCACATTTTGGATTGATTGAGATTCTTAGTAAAGAAATTGGTATTGTCTTCAGTTTAAAGAAAAATTGGTGCCTTTGTATCATGTATCACACACATGTTTTTCGTTAAAGCTTTTTGTTCGAAGTGTTACAATAATATAGAAAGATGAACTGGAATAGGAAAAGGAAAAGGAAAAATGAACATATACCATAGGCTTTGAATTTTAAGGAATGAAAATAACGAAAAGCTTTTCTTTTTACCATATGTTTGGCAACATTGTTTGTAGAGCCAGCTCAGCCAAGAATGATCATTATTTTCAACTTAGACTCAGAACAATATTATCAGTTCAGCTTACTAGGCCTTACTTTTGCCACTTGAAAGAGTCAGTGCTTTCAATTTTGTTTGGTTGAAGCATATTGTTGAATTGTTTTTTTTTTCGTAAATCATTTTCTTAGGGAGTAGCTGGGATCAATCCTCAATAACAGAAAATCACTTCTGACTATTAGTAATAGAATGTTGTTTCTTGTCTGAGATTTTTTATCATAGGTATGTAGTTTGTCTATGTCTCTTTAGACAAGAGAAAAGTTAGAAGAATCGAGGCTATTGCATTGTAACCGTGGCACATTTGTTTTGGTTTATGCTTTTGTTGCTTACAATATTTATGGATTGAAATTTTACTTCCAGTTTTTCACATCTGGCATGGGAATTTGTTGGGAAGATTAAATTTCATTTTCATATGTTATAATTTACACCCAACTTTGTAATGAATACTAAACGCGTGACAATTCTTTTGGAGATGATTCATTGATATTTTGTTTTGTTTTGTTCTTTCTGTTTCTTATGTCCACAGCTTGCAAGAATATTTTAGCTTAAAAGCAATGTTATTTCTGCTTAGCTGGGATGATTAGCAGTATTTACACAGTGTGTTTATGTTTGTAGGGACACCATATGAAGGCGGTATATATTTCCTCGACATAACATTTCCCAGTGATTATCCATTTAAACCTCCAAAGGTAGTTCCCTATTGTTGGTTACTTCCAACTTTTAAAGATAAAACATCTCTTAGTAGTGTTTTTTTTTATCCAACTGTCCTCTTTTTCAGCATTGAAAGCAAATTGGTTATTTGGTGTTTAACTGTTCAGTTTTTGAATGGAAGTGCTTTCTTCAGAGATCCCTTTTTGTGTTAAACATACAATATGTCTATATTCTTCTGTAGTTAGACAATGCAGGCTAGTGAAGTTGTGTAACTTAATTTGGTTTTCGTTAGTATTAATCAATGAAGTTTTTCAGGTTGTGTTTAAAACCCGAATCTACCACTTCAATGTTGATTCTTCGGGTAACCTTAGATTGGAGATCTTGAATGATGGTTGGATTCCAGCTCTAACAATTACAAAGGTGTTGCTTGAAATTAAAAAACTTTTCACCCATGCTGACCCTTGTAAGTGTTCTGGACTAAACAATATTAATCCATTAATCTGTGTCTGTATTCTTTTTGTTCTCTTTCTCTTTCTCTTTTGGTTGTGGAAGGGGGCCAACATGTTGAGGATTGTGATAATACTATTATTTCATTGGGCTTTAGTTTAGATTACAATTATCTACATGTGCTTTTGCTACAAAACTCTGAACTTAAACTTGTTCTAGAGAGGTTCTTACATAGTTTGGCATATCCCAAAAATCTTATGCTACTTGAAAGCGAGAATTTCCTATAACAATTTCAAGAACATTCACTTTCTTATAGGTAATAAACCTCTCGTTCCCGGCATTGCACAGCTATACTTGGCAGACAGAGCTAAGCACGATCAAATCGCTGCGCAATGGACATTGCGATTTGCAAAGTGAATCTGACACAAGAGCTAGAGCTCTTTGTGTGTAGCATGCATTCAACAATTTTGTATATATACAATTTGAGGATATGAACTTTACAGTGTAAGTGTCACATTTCCAGCTTATAACCGAAGCTTTACTGTGTTCTTTAAGCAATAGCAATCACAAGGGAAAAGCACTTCTTGTAGTATATCTTTTACTTTAATTTTTTCTTTTTGGTACTAATCACGATTAGTGATCGTATTTTGTTATCAACTCTTTCGTTTTATGATAAATTATTTTTTCAATAATCATGTACAAAGAGAGAAATTTCTCACCTATTGCAATGCAACTAATAAATATTGAACATATTTCAGTTTAGGAAATTATATATAATCTAACTTTATAAGCAACAATAATTAAAACACTAATAAATTCACAAGTAAATCACGCAGAGAGTCCTTTTATGTAATACATTCAAAGATACAAATACTAAATAAAGATGATGATTTTATTTGGAGCCATAATCTAATGGATAAACATCTTGATACTTCCAATTGCAAACTCTTGAAGCTTCAAAGCTACACCTTCTGGCATGTGATAGACATAAACAGAACAATGAAACAAAATTAATCTAAGCCATAGAAGAAATATGAAAAACTGAATTAAGCTAATACTTTATTACCTTCTAATTAAGGAACCTCCTCTTCAATAAATTTGTCTTGACAGAGATCGTCACGTAAAGCCAATCTCCTATGGTGCCCATGTAATGGAAATAGTTACGTCTCCAAGAAGCATTGACTAATAAATTACCACAAACTCCAGCAAATCCAATTCCAAATCCAACTCCAATTCCCATATGAAACCATGACATGTCAAACCATTCTTCACCATCGTTAAAAAAACCTTCAGTACCACCCAAGTGATCTTGAGAACCATTTGGTGACTCATCTCCAACGCATGATTTGGTCAATGGAGGTCCACACAATCCATCATTGTCAATGTACATCGAAGCATCAAAACTTTGTAGTTGAGTGCTGGTGGGGATTCTTCCTGATAATTTGTTACTTGACAAATCCAAGAACGACAAAGAAGACATGCTTGCCAAGCTTGTTGGAATTACACCACAAAGCTTGTTGTGGGATAAATCTAGAGAGTCTAACTTATTCAAGTTCCCGATCTCCATAGGGATAGTACCATTCAAATCATTCCTTGAAAGGTTAAGTTGAACCAATTGAACAAGATTTGTTAACTCTTCAGGAATTTTTCCAATCAAATTATTACATGAGAGATCAATCACTCTTAATAATCCAAGAGTGCTGCTATACTCACGAAGAATACCTTTCCACATGATCGATATAATAACATCAGACCGTACAACGGCAGTCATTGTGCCAATGTCTTTCGGATCATTAAACTTGTTCTCCTTGGCCTTGGCTACCATAGAGGTGAAATTTTTTATGCATAAAGGAATATATCCAGATATAGCATTTATGGAAATGTCAAATATTCGAACAAATTGAAGATGGCATAAATTTAATGGTATAATTCTATAGAAATTATTTGATCTTATTCGAAGAAAAATCAGATTTGTGAGTCTTTCCCCAATCCAAGATGGTATATTTCCTTCTAGATTATTGGATTCGACATCAAGAACTTTAAGTTGTGTACACTTTTTTAAAGATGAAGGAAGATTTCCAGAAAAATTATTATGTCCCAAAAGCAAATGCTGAATTTTAGATAACGAACCAATTGATCTTGGAATTACTCCAGACAAATTATTGCTATCTAGTTTCAGAAAAATCAAATCCTTCATGTTCCACTGACAATCAGGGAGGCTTCCATTCAGCATATTATTGGAAATGTCAAGAAGTTGTATTAATCCTTGTATTGGGTAGCAAAGAAAAGTCTTTACATTAATGAATCTATTATTAGAAAGAAACAATGCTGTGAAATTAGATAGATATGGTGGAATAGTACCACGAAATTGATTTGAAGATAGATTTAGAAAATGCAATGTCAGAGTTTGACTGAAAAACCAATTGGGGATTTCATCATGAATTTCAGAGTTTGAAAGATCAAGTTTTGAGATATCTATTTGGGTTTTGAGCCAAGTAGGAAATTGTGGACCTGACTTGCAAGACCTCAATGATAGAACAACTAGTTGAAATGGTGGGATCCAAGTGGAATTGATCCTCAATGTTAAGGATTTATCGGATAAATCAAGAATTTTCAATTTGGAAAGATTTTGAAAGTGGACTTCAGTCACAAGCCCAGTGAAAGAGTTTGAGGAGAGATCTAAATACTTGAGTTGTTGGAGCTTTCCAATTCCTTTAGGCAGAGTACCATTAAGCTTATTATTAGAGGCATCCAACTGTCTAAGGTATGAACTAAACGTTGAAATATTGGGCAGTGGTCCTTCAAATTGGTTTGGATTCAAATCCAAAATTTCTAAATTATTAGCACAACCAATAAGTCTTCCTATAACATCACAAAGTGTTGAATTGAATTTGTTGTAGCTCAATACTAATTCCTGAAGATTACAAAGATTCCCCAATGATTTTGGTAGTTCATCTTCGAATCCATTCCCAGACAAATCCATGCGTGCGAGAGATCTCATGTTTTCGAAAGAATTTGGAAGAGGGCCTTTTATTTCATTTTCCAATAAGGTGAGATTAACTAGATTGATACTCATATTTAGCAACCAAGGAATTGTTTTAGGAGGTATGATACTGTATGAAATATCAAGATTGGTGAGAGAATTTGAAGAATTTTTGTAGGTGAAGATATGATCATCTGTTGGTGGAAATAGACAGTCAGATAATTCTAAACTTGTTAGAGATGGTGCTATTTCAATTGAATGAAGCCAATCTGTAGATTTAGTTACATTGATGTCTCTCAATGTTAAGAATCTCAGAGAAGAGAGATGAGAAAGCCATTCAAGATTAGTACTAATATAAGAAAATTCAGTACCTTCTAGATTGAGAAATTGCAACATGGTGAGGTTCCCGAGCTGGGGAGGAATGGACATAATAGGATTGTATTCAAAGGAGAGAGATATGAGTCTAGTTAAAGAACCAATAAACTCAGGAATTTTAGTAAATTCATTGGCACTAAGATACAAGTATCTCAAATGTTGCAAATCAACCAAGGAATGACCAATTTCACCACCCAATCCGTTAAAAGAAAGATCAAGACTTATAACATGATGAGTTAAGTTATCACACCTGATACCACTCCAGGTGCAACAATCTCGACTAGAGCTTGTCCACGAGGATAGAGTGTTGTCATTATCAACAAAGCGTTGCTTCAAGCTGAGAAGAGCTTGTCTCTCCTTCTCTATGCAATAATGGACTTGATCAGAATCTCCAATAGTAGCACTACTCCACACATGACTTGTGACTAGCGCCAACACAAGCACAACAACTTTGATCATATTTAGAACAAAGTAATTTAAAGTGAGATAATTATATTGGGTTAATGCAAATCTAGTTACACCATATATCACCAAATATATAGGAAACGAAAAAACACAACTCAACGAAAATAATATCACATTTTTCTTTAATTGGGAAGACTTCGAAAGTCAATATTTTATTTAGTGCTATTTTTTTATTGGCTAATGATATTTGAAAACAAATAATAACACACCCCAAAGTTGACTACATTTTTCTTTTTTGAAAAAACTTTAATTAGGTACATTCTTTTTTGTTGTTGTTGTTGTTTATAACTAATAATAATTATTATTGTTTGAATGCGTGTTTGTGGCTAATTTGATTTTTTGAGATGTTGCAGATTTATTTTATACATGATAATATGCGATACATCTGTAGAAGGGTAATTAATGATTATTTACCCAATTAAGTCTTCTGTTAGTGGAGTAGGACCAACAACACATTTAATATATATATATATATAATGTTATAAATTCTTAAAATAAATAAACAAAGCAGGTTAGGGTATTTGCGGCAAAAATATCTTATATTTTACACTTGTTATAGTTAAATACTTAATTTTTATTTTTATGGTAAAAATACTTAATGTTCAATATATCTTAAAGATAAATACCTATTTTTTTTTCTTTGCGGAAAAAATACATAAACTTGCTAAAATATTACTTTTGTCAGTACCTCCTGTGTTGGAACTGTTAAGCATGTTGACTAAGCAGATATTTATCACTTTGTAATTGGTTAATTTTATATATTTTTTAATATTTTAAACCATAAAAATGAATTACAAAGACATTTTAAATTAATAAAAATACATATTTTGAGAACAAAAATATATAAATTACAAAGTGATTCATATCTGGTGAGAAAACACTTAACAACTCCAACAGAGCATGTATTGAAAAAAGTAATGTTTTAGCAACTTTATGTATTTTTGCTGCAAAGAAAACATATTAAGTATTTATCTTTAACATATATTAAACATTGATTAATTTTGCTGTAAAAATAAAAAAAAATAAGTATTTAACTATAACAAAGTAAAACATTAAGTATTTATGCCGCAAATATCATTTATGTTTATTATATACAAAAAAATTAAATTAAAAAAAAACATTAGTGTAAAAATAAAGAATAAATTTTTTGGTTTATTGTCCTGGCCAAAAAAATAAAATTTGATCTTCTCAACCAACGACATAAACTATTATGTTAATGCTAAAATTTTATTTAATGCTAAACTATACAAAATAAATATTACCGTAATATAAATTTTATTTAATGCTATTTTTGATTGGCTAATGTATAAATCTTTTAGGAGCACATCTGAATCCCCATAAGCACTAATCTGCTTGAGGCACTCATCACAACAAGATTTATGATTTTATTTTATATATATTTGGAGTTGAAAAAATGTGCTTCCATTTCATTAATTAACTTATTTTTTTATTAATTATTTCCACATCAACTTTTTATTATTTAAAATATAATTATTTTATTATTCTTTAATTTATATCAATTTTTAATTCAATTTTGGTCATATTGATAAACTTTTTTTATCATAATTGGGCTCATAGTCTTATTTTGATCTGTTTTGCACAATACATGATTTGATTAATTGCTATTTAACAATACACATGGTTTGATTAATTGTTATTTAACAAAACACAGGTCCCGTTGTGTAATTGAAGAAAAACTACTGAGGCAAAGTTTAAAATTTTCCTTTATTTATTTATAGAATTACTATTTTTATTTGGTGGTTTCTACTTTTGTTTCTTCTCTTTTATATATAATCTTATTTTGTACTTTTTTCTGCTTGATTAGAGTGTAAAATTGCATTCAAGATTTCATTTTTAGGGTTTTGAAATAACCCTCAACTACAAAGAAATAAACTCCATAATCACATTCATATTCACAAATATAAATATTCAATGAAAATAAATAAGTTTTTGAGAAGAAAGAAAACCTAGATTGAAGATTGTAGATGCTAGTGTCTTTTCTCATCCTCTGCTGCTCTAGCCTCTAAAATTCGCAACCCAAAGTTATATTAAAAGTTAACTCTAATCCCTTTTACAGCCCATTAAAAATGACATTTAAAAATCAAAATTTAAGAAAAATTATATCGCAAGCTGCAGGCACGAGACTGTTCTGGGTAAAATATGCGCTCTGGTTGCGACCAGGAGTTTATGGTGACTGCTGCCACTACTCTCTGACTCCCAAGCCGCGGCCATTTACCACGCGTGCTTTTTTCTTCATTTTTTCGTGTTTCTTCAGCTGCAGCCACTGACGATATTTTAACCCAAACTTCCTCAATATAGCTTGATATTGGACGATTCAAAAAGCTATGGACAACTAAGAAAAAGATCTAAAACTTGTATTTATTGAAATATTTTCAAAAGAGAATTGGAAAATTATCAAAATCAAGTGTGAAGTTTCAGACTTGTAATTTCGAGCTTAATCATTACTTGTAAAACATTCCAAATTTATTATTTTTCACTCAAGTGTGTTGGAAGTCCTAAAACACAAAGTAAATTTATTAAACATATATAAACAAATGATCATGTGCATAATCATAAAAGAATAATGAATTAAAAATAGATCAATTCGACACTTATCATGTGGGTTGATCCAATTATTGACTCATGGCCCAATCCAATTGAGCAATACTAGTCATGAAGTGATCTTGACTCCATAAGACCCCTTAGCCCTTCAAATGAAAGAACAAGCTCAAGTTCAAGTCCAGTGAAAAACTTCATCCGTACGTATACAACAAAGAAGTAGATGGGCCCACATGCTGATGCATTTACTTGTTTTAGGTGATAAAAATGAGTGAATTATTTTAGAAATATTGGTGAGATTAGAGTATAGTTCTTGTACTTCTCATTCTTAATAGTGATATTGATTCTTTTTAGGGGCTGTTTGGTATGAGGAGTTCACAGTTTTCATATTACTGGGAAGGTTGAAGAGGGTAATCTGATAGTCTAGAAACTTACATCATTGTGTTTGGTTGTGCACTGTAATCTTATCTATGATTTCTGGGAATATTACTTTCTATGTTTGGTTGTGCATATGAATCTATTAAGTTTTCATATTTTCATAAAATTAATATAATAATATATTTCATCAAAATAATTTATAAACAATTTTACTCATGAAATATTTTTTAACAGAATTAAAAAAATACATCTATTGAATACTAGAATCAAATATCATTTTTAAAATTACAAAAATACCCTTATTTTATTTTTAATAATATTTCATTTGTTATTTTAAACTAAGGTAATGATATAAAGGCTTTACAAATTAATTTCTTTAAATAAACAAATATTATTTATCATTTTATAGTTTGATATATGTATATTTGTTTTTTTTCTTCATATTTTCATAAAATTAATATAATAATATATTTCATCAAAATAATTTATCAACAATTTTACTCATGAAATATTTTTTAACAGAATTAAAAAAATACATCTATTGAATACTAGAATCAAGTATAATTTTTAAAATTACAAAAATATCCTTATTTTATTTTTAATAATATTTCATTTGTTATTTTAAACTAAAGTAATGATATAAATGTTTTACAAATCAATTTCTTTAAATAAACAAATATTATTTATCATTTTATAGTTTGATATATGTATATTTGTTTTTATATTATAAACTTCAAAAATAAAATAAGTCATTAGCTAAAAAATTATTGGTTTAAGATTTTTTTTAAAAAAAAAATAATAATAATTTTGAAGTGTTTCACATTCCTGGGTATCTGAAAACCACTTGTCAGATGAGTTTCACTTGAACCTAGAATCTGGAAAAGTTAAAACCCCTGGAGTACAGATTCCCAGGTTAGAAAAACTCAAACCCAGTACCAAACATGAGAAAGTGTTCAGATTCTCATTCCCGTGTCCAGACTCCTGCATCCCAAACGACCCCTTAGTGTTTCATCTTCATATCTCATTAATTATTTTGTTTCTCATCTTCTAATTTTTTTTCTAAAATTATTTTACATTTTTTACATAAGTTCAATCACTTTTTTCTTATGTAACTTAGATTTTTAATTAATTTTGGTTTATTGATTATATTGTATGTCTTTTATTGTATTCTGCCAGTGGTATTTTGTCGTTCTTATATATATATAGTATGATATGTTATGAAATTAGAAGTTAAATTTAATTTAATATAGATCAATTAATTTGTGCTTTTAACATATACATCTTCTAATTGCAATGGATGGTGTAGAATTGCAATTGTGTTTTGAATTAATATATCAATATTAGTCTCTTTATGTATTTTTCTCACTTGAATATGTTAATTATTGTCTAGAAAATGAAATAAATACCCTCACAAAAATATTATAACTCTTGTTTGTTAAATTAGATTAGAACATTTTTCATCTAAAAATAGATGTTGAATTGGTTTTTTTTTTTTTTTTTAAAGTGTTCTATACACACATACATTAATATATTAAAATTTATAAAAATATTTTTCTTAACCTAATAAAAAGGAATAGGTTTAATATATACACACTCCACACTGTAATAAACACTGTTAGGTTGAATTGATCAAATAATTACCCAAAATTAAAACACAAATTATATACCTATAAGAACAATCTGATTGCAGTAGCATGTATAAGACATAATTTAATACATATACATTTTTTTCGAGTATTAAAGAGAGAAATTTCTCAACTATTGCAATGCAACTAAAAAATATTGAACATATTTCAGTTTAGGAAATTATATATAATCCAACTTTATAAGCAACAATAATTAGAACACTAATAAATTCACAAGTAAATCACACAGAGAATACTTTTATGTAATACATTCAAAGATACAAATACTAAATAAAGATGATGATTTTATTTGGAGCCATAATCTAATGAATAAACATCTTGATACTTCTAATTGCAAACTCTTGAAACTTCAAAGCTACACCTTCTGGCATGGGATAGACATAAACAGAACAATGAAACAAAATTAATCTAAGCCATAGAAGAAATATGAAAAGCTAAATTAAGCTAATACTTTATTACCTTCTAATTAAGGAACCTCCTCTTCAATAAATTTGTTTTGACAGAAATCGTCACATAAAGCCAATCTCCAATGGTGCCCATGTAATGGAAATAGTTACGTCTCCAAGAAGCATTGAGTAATAAATTACCACAAACTCCAGCAAATCCAATTCCAAATCCAACCCCAATTCCCATATGAAACCATGACATGTCAAACCATTCTTCTCCATCGTTAAAAAAACCTTCAGTACCACCCGAGTGATCTCGAGAACCATTTGGTGACTCATCTCCAACGCATGATTTGGTCAATGGAGGTCCACACAATCCATCATTGTCAATGTACATCGAAGCATCAAAACTTTGTAGTTGAGTGCCGGTGGGGATTCTTCCTGATAATTTGTTACTTGACAAATCCAAGAACGACAAAGAAGATATGCTTGCCAAGCTTGTTGGAATTACACCACAAAGCTTGTTGTGGGATAAATCTAGAGAGTCTAACTTATTCAAGTTCCCGATCTCCGTAGGGATAGTTCCATTCAAATTATTCCTTAAAAGGTTAAGTTGAACCAATTCAACAAGATTTGTTAACTCTTCAGGAATTTTTCCAATCAAATTACATGAGAGATCAATCACTCTTAATAATCCAAGAGTGCTGCTATACTCACGAAGAATACCTTTCCACATGATCGATATAATAACATCAGACCGTACAATGCCAGCCATTGTGCAAATGTCTGTCTGATCATTAAACTTGTTCCTGGCTACCATAGAGGTGAAATTTTTTATGCATGAAGGAATATATCCAGATATAGCATTTATGGACATGTCAAATATTTGAACAGATTGAAGATGGCATAGATTTGATGGTATAATTCCATAGAAATTATTTGATCTTATTCGAAGCAAAATCATATTGGTGAGTCTTTCCCCAATCCAAGATGGTATATTTCCTTCTAGAATATTAGATTCGACATCAAGAACTTCAAGTTTTGTACAATTCTTTAAAGATGAAGGAAGATTTCCAGAAAAATTATTATGCCCCAAAAGCAAATGCTGAATTTTAGATAACAAACTAATTGATCTAGGAATTACTCCAGACAAATTATTGTTATCTAGTTTCACAACAATCAAATCCTTCATGTTCCACTGACAATCAGGGAGGCTTCCATTAAGCATATTATTGGAAATGTCAAGAAGTTGTATTGATCCTTGTATTGGGTAACAAAGAAAAGTCTTTACATTAATGAATCTATTAATAGAAAGAAACAATGCCGTGACATTAGATAGATATGGTGGAACAGAACCACGAAATTGATTTGAAGATAGATTTAGAAAATCCAATGTCAGAATTTGACTGAAAAACCAATTGGGGATTTCATCATGAATTTCAAAGTTTGAAAGATCAAGTGTTGAGATAATTATTTGGGTTTTGAGCCAAGTAGGAAATTGTGGACCTGACTTGCAAGACCTCAATGATAGAATATCTAGTTGAAATGGTGGAATCTAAGTGGAATTAATCCTCAATGTTAAGGAGTTATCGGATAAATCAAGATTTTTCAATTTGGAAAGTTTTTGAAAGTGGACTTCAGTCACAAGCCCACTGAAAGAATTTGAGTGGAGATCTAATGCCTCAAGTTGTTGGAGCTTACCAATACTTTTAGGTAAAGTACCACTGAAAGAATTTGAGTAGAGTACTAGATACTCGAGTTGTTGGAGCTCTCCAATTTCTTTAGGCAGAGTACCATTAAGCTTATTATTAGAGGCATCCAACCGTCTAAGGTATGAACTAAACGTTGAAATATTGGGTAGTGGCCCTTCAAATTGGTTTGAACTCAAATCCAAATTTCTAAATTATTAGCACAACCAATAAGTCTTCCTATAACATCAAAAAGTGTTGCATTGAATTTGTTGTTGCTCAATACTAATTCTTGAAGATTACAAATAAGATTCCCCAATGATTTTGGTAGTTCACCTTTGAATCCATTCCCAGACAAATCAAAGCGTGCAAGAGATCTCATGTTTTCAAAAGAATTTGGAAGAGGGCCTTTTATTTCATTTTCCAATAAGGTGAGATTAACTAGATTGATACTCATATTTAGCAACCAATGAATTGTTTTAGGAGGTATGGTACTAACACCAACACAAGCACAACAACTTTCATCATATTCACAATAATTTAATGTGAGATAATTATATTTGGTTAATGCAACTATACTATATATCACCATATATATATTTATATAGGAAAATAAAAATACAATTAATTGAAAATGACCATTTTCTTTAATTGGGAAGACTTTGAAGTCAATATTTTATTTAATACTATTTTTTGATTGGCTAATGATGTTTGAAAACAAATAACACACCCCAAAGGTGAAATTAAAGGTCCCTTATTTTATTTACTATGACTTACTAGCTCATACACTTGAAATTTAATATTATGATCAATCATTATTTTTTTAATAAATAATGGCGCCTTAAAATTTCCACAAGAAATAAAGCCTTTAATTAAGCCTTAAAAGAAGGCACTGTTGACCAAGACCAATACCAAGACTGACCCAAGTCTTCTGGTCAAACACTTTATGTGTTTTGATTTTCTTGTGTTAGAAAATAAGAAAGGGCATATGTATAATATAAATATATTTTGAAACCACTTTATATAAACCACACGATTGTTAATTTTTTTTTTTTTTGTGATTAAATGAATATATGTGTTTGATTCATTGTGAATTTAAGTTGCCCAAAAAAAATGTCTATATTTGATTCCAATAAACAAAACATTTTATAAAACAAAAATGTATACGTGAAAGTTTAGTATTGAATATGTATAAAAAAATGTTATAAATTCTTAAAATAAATAAACAAAGCAGTATTAGTAATATAAATATATAGGTAAAGGAAAACGTTTATAATAAGAAATAAAAAGACATAAAAGTCTAGCATTGAGCAATAAAAGAATATTATGTTTAGGAATATTTGTGGCAAAAACACCTAATGTTTTATACTTGTTATAGTTAAATACATATTCTTTTATTTTTACGGTAAAAATAAAAGATGTTTAATACATGTTAAAGAGAAATTTCTAATATTTTTTCTTTGCGGCAATAATATCTAAAGTTATTAAAACATTACTTTTGTCAATCAACCTATGTTGGAACGGTTAAACATGTTAACTAAGCAGACATTTGTCACTCTGTAATTAGTCAATTTCATATTTGTGTTTTTTTAAATATTTTAAATTAGAAAAATGAATTAAAAAGACATTTTAAATTAATAAAAATACATATTTTGATAACAAAAATACATAAATTACAGAGTGATACATATCTGGTGAGAAAACACTTAACAACTCCAACAGAGCAGGTATTGAAAAAAATAATGTTTTAACAACTTTATCTATTTTTGCTACAAAGAAAACATATTAGATATTTATCTTTAACATCCATTAAATATTGAATATTTTTACGGTAAAAATAAAAATTAGGTATTTAACCGTAACAAATGTAAAACATTAAGTATTTATGAAATATCCTTTATGTTTATTATATAAAAATAAATTAAATTAAGAAAAAGAGTTGTATAAAAATAAAAGAAGAATAAATTTTTTGGTTTATTATCCTTGCCAAAAAAATAAAATTTGATCTTCTCAACCAACGACATAAAGTATTATGTTAATGCTAAAATTTTATTTAATGCTATTTTTTTATTGGCTAATGTTTGAAAACAAATAACACAAAGAACTCTCTCTTTCCAACTAGCTAATGCTTAACAAAGTAAATCCGCTTGAGTCAATCAGATTTATGATTTAATTTTATATATATTTGGAGTTAAAAATATGTTTTTCCATTTCATTAATTAAATTAATTTTTTTATTAGTTATTTCTACATCAAATTTTAATTATTTAAAATATAGTTTTTTTATTATTCTTTAAGTTTTATATCAAATTTTAATTCAATAATATTTTATTTGGTATGATTTAATTCATTAAATAAACAATATGAGCTATTTTAGTCATATTGATAAATTATTTGATCAAAATTAGGCTCATAATTTTATTTCGATCTATTTTGCAAAACTATAGATTTACTATTTTTATTTTGTGGTTTCTACTTTTTATTTCTTATCTTTTATATAACTTCCTCTTGTACATTTATCTTCTCATTGTTTCCTCCCTTCATATTTACTTTGTATATTTTTAACTTGGTAATATAACTGCACCTCGTGAATCTTTATCACAATTAAAACTCTGTAACGCCCTACTAATCTAGGACCTTTACACTGAGTGTTTAAAATAGTGCTTAACTCATTAAGTGAGTTATTTGGACTCAAAAAGTGTAATTAAAAATAAAATAAGGGTTTAAGTACTAAAATTTCTTGCCAAAAAAGTTTAAACTTTTCATTAAGGTTATAAAAAGGTTTACATGAGATCCCAAAACGTTTAACAAAATACATAATCATAACTAGACTTTACAAAATAGTCAGCCTATACCGGGCGGGTGTGTACAACAATCCCATAATGGCCCTGCTATCACGACCTGCATTTTGCATGTTTATCGTCGAATACGACCCATGCCAATCAAAATCACAGATAATTATAACGCAATCAGATGCAACAAGCACAAATATAAAACGAGTTACATAACCCTAACTTAAACATTCAAGTATAATGTCATAACCATTCGCATATCAATATTGGAGCCAATGCCATGCTCTATGTACATATACTAGTTTTCTTACCTCGAGTCACATGCACATGTTACTGTTATGAGAAACTAGAATCGACAAAATACCATTGACAATATGCAGGAAAAGTCTATCCACAAAATAATAAATTAAGATCTCATGCTAATACTATTGTTATGAGAAATCCTAAATCGACACTACACCATTTTGACGATAATGCAGTAAAAGACTATTCACAAAATAATAAAATTAATATAAAATATTTTTATATAATTACATAAAAAAAAAAGCTTGACTGAATCTATATAAAATTAATAATAAATATTAATTGCATTAACAAAATTATGAAAGAAATAATAAAACTCAAATATTAGGCTTTGAAAAATATTTATAAAATAAATAGAGATTACAAAATACAAAGTTTCACCCTTAGTCTCACCAAAATAAGCTCTAGCCTAAGTTAAAAGTCATTCTCACATTTTCCATTGAAAATGTGAGAAGACTACGCTTAAAGAGAATGGAGAGAAAGAAAGAGAGAATTGAGAGGTGTAAGAGAAGGTGGTGGTGAATGGTGTCTTTTACAAATGAAAACTACATCTTATTTATAGATGTAGAATACAAATAAATTATGGTGGAAATGTGTAATGACCCACTAATCTAGACTAATTGGACCATTATCGAAACTATACATAAAACTTACATTTTTACGAAAATACCATAATTTATTGAGTAACTTGAAAATAAGAGTTATTTACAAAGAAACAGAATACTAAGAAGGATTTTGGGATCCCATTGTCTTTAAAACAAAACAAGATTTAAAATAAAAGACATTACATAATAATGCGGAAAATACACATAAAAACCATAAAAAACATAAAAGGAGACTATATCCTCGAATCGAATAACGCTCGGCCCCTTGACTCCATTCATCATCGATACACATTCTCCAAGCGTCACGAATCTTTCCGCCTCTAAACTTATTTTCCTGCACATAAACAGAAAGGAGTGAGCCTAATGCCCAGTAAGGAAAATCTAACACAAAGTCACATACATAATTTCATAAGAAAACATAAAGACTTAACATAATATATATAACATACACTTATTATAATGGCCATTATTACTTGGGGTCCCATAGACTAAACAAGCATATGCCCATGGGATTAGTGGGGTCCTACTAGCTAAGTAGGTCATATGCCCATAACCCATTTGGGGTCTTGTTAGTCATATGGGTCATATGCCCAAGCCTACAAACATACACATATACATATCATAACACTTTTAATAACATAAAACATATAGATAACATAATCACATAACATGTTGATTCTAGCCTATTTCCTTACCAAAGTTACCGAGATTATGGACTGAGTTGGGATTGTTGGAACACTCCTAAAACCATAAAAAAAAAGTAAGTCTAAAGAAAGGAGATGAAATGAAAGAGATGGAAAGACTAAACCATAGAAAACATACTTACCAACTTATATGCTTAAAAGCTTGGATTCCCTAACCAAAATAAGAATAAGGTTAGGGGACTGAGTAGAAGGTTTTGAGAAAGGAAATAACATAAAAATACAGAAAAGAACTAGAGTTTTGGGTTTACCTCAAAGATTGCAAGATCAATCTAACATCCACCGAAATACTATAGCACTCACTTACTTCCCAAAGTGTTTGATAAGCTTATGATGTTTAAGCTTATAGTTTTTCCCCAAACCAAGTGTTTACACTCTCACACTCACTTAACACTAGCAGCCTCTGAACTTAGAGCAAATGGTGAATAATGGCTGGGTACTAGGTCCTATTTATAGAGTTTGGGAATGAAAATATCTTGATTTTACTTGAATAAAAATAATGGCTTTTTAGGTGAAAATCATTTGAATAATCGTTCAGCAGAGGCTGAAGACTCGTTCAGAAGATGCTGGACTGTTGAAGGAGTTTGAATGGCTGAAGGGAAAAGAATTCAAATGTATTTGAATTCATGCTGGTGGAGGCGATATATCGCCCCCTATAGGCGATATATCGCCTGGACCTTTGTTCCCGAGGCGACCGTGCATCGATTCGTGTTTTCCGTATCTACGTGCTGCGATATATCGCCCCCTATAGCTGCGATATATCGGCATACGCTGAATATTTAAACACGAATTTACACATTTTTAGCTGAGTTTGAATGGAGTAAACAGCCTTGACTAAGCCCTCAACGTGCTCAAAGCTGCTGACTGACCCTATACATTCAAACTTTTACCCTTATTTAATTTAATCCTCAAAAATACTTAATCCTTAATTACCATTCAAAACATGTGCTTAAAATCCTATTGGTTGATGTCTAAACCTTATAATATAATAATATAATCCTTAATATCAGACACATTAATCAAACCTTAGGTTATACTTAATATTCTTAAACTATAGGTTAAACTTAGAAAATCTATAAGTACTACTATGAGTGTCCAAATAACTCCCGGTCTGAACCAAAAATCCAAAGTAACAATGATAACACTAAACATACTATAATACTACTAAACAATTAGCTAAGTAAAGTTCTTGGACTCTACAAAATGACATGTGGCAAGCTACCATTGGTTGAGAGGGAAGCATATGCATTGCTAATTTTTGTTGAAAAGAAGACACTTCTATTAATTAAAAATGAAACACTACAAGAAATCTGACATTTACCTACCAATTTCTTACCTATCTATATATATTGGTAGGTAAAGTTACTTTTACCTACACAAAATTTAATGGTACGCATTATTAGTAGATAAATATTAAAATTTTCCAGAATTATATTTTCTGTACCAATAATATTGGTAGGTAACAGGTTTTTCCTACGAATATATTGGAGGGAAATTTTTTCAGCTTTTGGAGCTCATTTTTCCCACCAATTTTATTTAAAGTTTTAATTTTTTTAATTAAAATTAATGCTGATGTGGACAACATTAACATTATAATATTCATTTTTTCTTCATAAAATCACAATCATATACATTTATATATATAAAAAATAACATAAATATTATTATATAAATATATTTTATTTAATAAAAACATAAATATAACTTTTATAAACCTAAACCTAAAACTATCTATCTCTCAAATCCCTCTTTCTCTTCTCTCTTCTTAGTCACGAACCAGTCCCTCCCAGCCGCCTCCCTCTTCATCGGGCCCAGCCGCCACCTCCCCATCGATGAACCCAGCCACCTCATCTCATCTCTTCCAAACACTCAGCCAACCCTCTCTTTTCTCTTCTCTGAAACACCTCATTTCTTCAACCTCTTGTTGGAACCCAAACGCCTCTTAAGCCACTCATTGCAGCATCCAGAACCACCCATCACCGCCTCTAGAGCCACCCATTGCTGCCTTTTTTCTCTGTTTGCACGACCTTCGATTTTCGACTTTATCTGTGGTTGGTCCTTAATTTTTTTTAATTTTATGTTTGTGGTGGGTATTGTTTTATCCAATTCTAATTATTGTGTGGTTTTGAGTATATGTGTATATGTGTTTATTAGATTGCATTTTTGGTTTTTTTTGGAGGCAGGGAGCTCGGGCCTGGCTTTGGATTGCAGTTGCTGGGTTATGGCTTTGGATTGCAGCGATTAAGGTGCGGCTTTGGAACGAGTTTGAGGTTTTCATATTGGTTGGCTGGTGGCTTTGATGTTTTTGTATTCGTTGCTTGGTTTTCAAACCTAATTATGGTTTATTTTGGTTAAGTTTGAATATGTAAATCTAAGTTTTAATATGAGTTTCGGCTTGTGGCTTTCAGATTTTTGGATTTGTGGCCTTGGTGGATTTGAGATTTTTCAGATTGGTTGGCTAGTTGTTTGAGGTAATATTTATGACAATGCTGATGACATCCCCAATAATCTGAAGGGCTTATGATGAGTCATTGTTCTCAGATTGTTTGTGTTGTTTTCTTTATGATCATGTTATGTGTATTTAGCTTTACAGTATGTTTGTGTTATAATGTTAGATTTATATTTTATTTTAGTGATTCATTTTTCAGATTAATTGATTTTAACACATACATGTTTTCGTTGGATTCATTTTATCTTAATTTAAATGTGTGGGATTTATAGGGATCAAATTTATGACTTTGATGCATTTCTGTTTTGGCGATTTATGTGTTTCATTGTTGTTCTGAGGCTTGAGTTGTGTTTTATTGTTTTGGAGGTTTGTTTCATTGTTTTGAAGCTTTATTTTTTTCATTGTTGAACAATCTAAAATATATAAAGATCTCCATTGTTGTAGACCTATGTGTTTCTAGGTTGGGTTTAGTCTTTATTTTGCTCCTGTGATTGTGATGCTATGTTAGTATAAGATTCAAATTTCTAGTATTTTTTTCTTTCAAGATATTTAAAATCTGTTTTGTGGATTTATGTCTTTTGTAATATGAAGAATTGATGATGGCGACTTTTTACACTTTCTCTTATATATATCTCTGTTTTGTTGTTATTTGGTAGTGAGTTTTAGTTAGTCTAAGTACACTTGCTCTATTTTTAAAGTCTTGCATTATAAGTGTTTTTCTGAAGCATAAATGATATTTATAATCTGGTTTTTTAAGTATGAGATATTTATATGTTTGAATCTGATTTTTTAATCTAATTGGAGTGTGTTTTATGATTTGTGTCATGTTTGTAAATTTTCTAACATACTTGTAAATATTTCATTGAAAAATACCTTAGTCATTTTGTTTGAGTGATCTTATTTGATGTTTGCTATCTATATATGTATATAAGAAACTAGTTTTTATGATTCTTTTGCATATTTAAACTTTATTTATTGTTTTATTGAGATAAGGTTTGACAAATTTCTGTTTTGATGATTAGTGTGTTTTGGCTTTGAGTTGTGTAGAGTTTTTCAGTTATATTTCATTGTTGTAATCTGGTTTATGTGTTTCATTGCTATATTCTAGTTTATTTGTTTGATTGTCCTTAAGCTTTGAGTTGTGATTTATGGTTTTGGGGTTTTGTTCATGTTCAGGGAGTTTGTCATATCTGATATTGTTTTCCCTATGCTTTCATTAGTTTTATTTTGATGAAAAGTTAGTTTTACATGTAGTTCTATATAAATCTGATTGATTATACTTTAATGCAGTTTCAAACTTTTATTTATTCATGTATAAACTTTAATGGGAAACTTAGGAAATGTATATTTATTTATAGAGTAACCAATATGTTTCAAGTATTAGTGTGTTTCACTGTCCTAAATCTGATTGATCAAGCTTTCTTTTATATATTATAGCTGATGTAATTGACTAAGGATGAATTTTTTTTAATAGTTAAGCACTGATTTGTTTGGTACTTTGTTTCTGATATTTGTATTTAGCTTTGGTGTTGTTATTTGAGTGTAGGGTGTGGTTCTGTTTTGAGGAAGGAATCTGTTTTAATGCCTGTATATGAAGGGATCTATTTTAAGCTATATTTTAGTATATTTTGTTTGATACTTTGTTTATGATATTTGTATTAAGATTTAGTGTTGCTCTTTGGCTGTAGGGTCTGGTTCTGTGTCTATAATCTGATTTTTATAGTTTGTGGATTTTCGCCATTGTTACTTTGAATTTATTTTGCCTATGATGTTCAAGAATAAGTGTACTCATTCTATGTTGGTGATTATGAGACTTGATGTGCTCATATATTTGTTTTTAATATATGCTGGTATGTCAAGTGTCATAAATGCCCATAATAATAAGTCATATATAATCTAAAATCCTTATGATGATTAAATTGAGGATATTTTTTATGTTGAAGTTAATTATAGTCATTCCCACTATCGCCAACCCAAACCTCACCTCTCAAAGCCATCATCGACAATCTCAAAGTTCAGTTAGAGGAAAGAGGCTCTCGTGCAATAATTCCAAAGTGAAGAATATCAAGAAAAATGTAGTTAGAGAAAAGAGAATTGTATAGAATTGTTGATATTTTATTTTATGAAATGTAATTAGTGTAACACTCATCATTTAATAAGCAATGAATATTTTATAATATATGTTTGTTTATTTTGTTATTCATGTTAAATAATTTATTTGAGGAATAATGACAAATATTTTTAAAATTAATTACTTTCATTTATTGTTGATATTAAATTAAATTTAAAGATATAATTAAAATTACCTACATATAAACATTATCTTTACTCACAAATAAATAAATGTAGGTAAAAATAGGTATACCAGCTCATGCCATGTGGACCAGTTATTTAGTGCTACGTAACCAATAAAAAGGGACAAGTAACCCAATCATTCAGTGCCACGTGGAGTGCCACGTCACTTGCCACGTATAATGCCACGTCAAATGATGGACCCAAAACGGGTATGTTTTAAATATTTATAACTCGCAAGCGCACGAATCATATTTATAGAATAGTGTTCGTGTAAGCACGAAATCGAACCCAAATGAGTTGTCTAAAATAAAAAAGAAAACTATTTTAAACCAAAATTAATAAATTCTAACCTAGTTCCAAAGATTGATGAGAATTTGTAACAATAAAAATAAAATAAAAGATAATAATAAAGAAATTAAAGACAATATATAAACATAAATTAATAATTGTAAACAATGTGGTAAAATAAGATTATTAAATATTAGAATCCACAAAATATAAGTTTAATAATATTTATAAGTACATTGATTCCCAAGTTTTAGTGATAGTTAAAATAAATCAAATTATCATTTTCTTAATAGATTTATAATTTTAAGCACAAATTATTTCTAAAATGATAGGATTTTTCTTCACTTTTCAAAATTATAGTTTCAAAGCATTTAGTGTAAATCAATCTAATGAAATAACAAATAAATCAATGAACATTATTTATAAGGCAAAACATAATATTTTTGTTCTAAGCATGGATGTGTACAATTTAATGACACATCTTACACAAAGAATATTATGTTTTAACACTAATGAAGAACAAAGTGTAAATATGTGCTAACAATCCAAAATACATGATATTTAAGATGAAAGAAGATATTTGAAGAAGAAAATTCCATAAACTTTGTTGCACAAAATGGGAAATCAACATACAAAATAGATACTATCTAGTTACATAATGTTTCATCATCACCTTAATAATCTTAAAAAGATTAGAAACACATAACTAGAATAACAAATACAAACATAAATAGGAAAATTTGGAGGAGAAACCCCCAAAATTTCCTCTAAGAATACATAGAAAATAACCAAAAAGAAGAAGAAGAAGAAGAGAATTTAGAGGTTTTGAATGTGTAGAAATTATGGTATAGTAATGTTGTGAAAATTAATATACGCAAGTATACGCAGTCACACAAGTAATAAAGTGATAAGTAAGATCGTCTCCACAGGGATTGCAAGTAAAATTTAATGCAAAATCAA
The DNA here is from genome assembly GCF_963169125.1 of Humulus lupulus. Taxonomy (NCBI): domain Eukaryota; kingdom Viridiplantae; phylum Streptophyta; class Magnoliopsida; order Rosales; family Cannabaceae; genus Humulus; species Humulus lupulus. The sequence continues at coordinate 9,051,037 of NC_084798.1, forward strand.
TTATTTAACAATTTGGATTTTAAGAAAATAAATTGATTGGATGTTGTGAACTAGAATAAAATTGATTGAACTGGAATTAAGATTGAAATATTGCTACAAATGCTGGAAAATTAACTGCAAGGAAAAGTAATCAAAGGACAAACAGACTTGAATAGCTAAATCCCCCTATGTCTAAAACTGCCCAGTTGCTACAGCATTGCTTCAGCAAAACACACAGAGTTAACTAGAATTCCTATATGTTCATGAGATTTTTCCAAAACTCATGAAATAAGTTCTATCATCTAACCCAATATATTCCTATATTAAATCAGATCTAAGAACACAATCCAAGCATCAATTCTCAAAGTTATGCAAGGTAGTAAAATACTCCTATTCTACTTACTAAGAACAACCTAGAAAATGGGTGTTCTCTTGCATCACTCAAGTACCAACTACTAGATTTAACCTTTCCAGTATTAAATCTAGCTTAATAACCTGCCATTGATTTCCAAACAACAACAGTAAATAAACATGAAACTCACTTGAATGAACAATGGCAATTTAGCTTAAGTAATGCATTCAAACTTGAAATACATGAAAAATAGGTTTTTAACTATTCAAGTCTCAAAAGTTTAGCTCATAACTAAAGTAGCAAACATAAACCAAAATAGAAAATTAATATCCATGAGTGCTAGAATAGCTATGCAAAATAAGAAAATACAAAATAGAGAAGAAAGGAAGAAATGAGAACAAAGCCTAGATTGATGATGTTGTAGGTTGGATCTTCTTGTCTTTATCTTCCTCATTCAATTCCTTGTGTTTCCTTCTTTTTCTTCTTCTTCTTCTTCATGCTCTTTTTTTTCTGCAACTTTTCTCCAACGATGGCAGCCCCCTTTTGTGTGTATTCAATGTGATGGTGGCTGGTACTTAGTTGCCTCCTCTCTAGGGTACAATTTTCATTTTACCCTAATTAGAAAGCCCACTTTCTTCTCTTTGGTCCACTAGTCCAATCCACATCAGCCAGCTGATGTAACTTTTAAGTAACTGCCACATAAGCGCTGAGTTAGATGAAGAAAAGCCTGCTGGTATTTTGTCCACGTCATTTCCCAATACCCAGAAATGCTATAGCATTTTGTTCTCCAGCAATTCAGCAGCATTTCCAGCTTAGTGTTCTCTTTAGCCTCAGATTCCTTTCTTTCCCTTAAAGATTCAAAAATTCATTTCCTAAACAACAAAACAAACAGAATTAATTAATTAATTACATTTAATACTAACAACTTAAAAGACTCCTAAATTAGTACACTAACTAGAAAAGAAAGATAAAAACTAATCAAACTTACAAACAACATCACATTCATTACTCTTTTCACTAAAAATCAAGTTTAAAGTTAATAAAAATAACTCTATACCATAGAGTTATCAAGTAACCTCCCCTCTCAAAATGGACCCCAAATCTCTTATTTATAGCCAAAAATGAGGTATTAAAATAATCAATTTAAATTAATTAAATTGATTAAATTAATTTAATTAATTATAATATGGCAAATATGATTGTGATTAATTAATATAGCCACATTATAAGGTGGATTGGTTCGAGCTAGTCGACATGAGACGATCATGAGATGTAAGTGTTCGGTCTAGTCATAACGGGCTTATTAAGTTCGGGGCTCGGGGTGAGTCTCGGGGTGAATTTTATGATTAGAGCATTACCGGGAATTAAAGGGTAATGGGATATGATTTATTGGTATTTAGGAATATTGAGAATAGCGAGAGTTGGAGGGTGTTAATTGTGATTAATGAAATAGGTGCGAAAGGACAGTTTTGCCCTTGGTGGCTGTTAAGGTTTTGTTTAGACCTAAGGGTATTTAGGTCTTTTTACCCTAAGAGATATATATCAGCCATTAAGGCTAAGGAAGAGTATCAAAAACAGAGTTTTCTTTTCCTTCTCTCCCGATGGATTTTCTTCCTCTTTTCTCTTTGGATTTTCAAGCTCAGTTTGTGGGATTAAGCCAAGGAACCAAGCTTAGCCAAGCTAGGGCTGTGCTCCACCATTGAAGAGGGTGTGTTGCCAAGATTAAGGTGAGTTTCTAGCCATTAGAACTCTTGGTTTTACTCTGTTTTCTAAGTTAAGTTTCAGCTGGTTTTTGAGTTGGTAACTTGGGAATTGGTTGGAGTTTTGGCTAGGGTTCTTGGGGTTGTGGTCCCTAGGACATGTGGGGATGGTTTTTGGGTTCATTTGGCACCAAAAATGGGATTTGGAAGCTTTGGAATCGAGTTAGAATTGAGGAAATCGAAGAAGGAAGTTTCAGGGGTGGTGCTGTCTGGGGGTAGCGCTATAGCGCCCATTAGAGGGCGCTATAGCGCTACACAGGGTTTTAGCAGGGCGGTTGTAGTTCTGTCTTGAGCGCTGGGGCGCTAGAAGGGCAGCGCTGTAGCGCTACCCTGTTTCCTCATAACCCTGTTTTGGGTGTTTTTAAGGGCTTTTGGCTTGGGGTTTCAATTCTTAAGGCCCGGGATCGAATCTACTCACCGTATGGGCATGTTTCGAGGTCCCGAGAGTGGGGTTTAGGTTAAGACCCTATCTTTGGTGATTTTCATTAATTGGAGATTTTATTTGGTTATGACTAGGTGACCGCTAAAGGACTAAAGTTGATCGTTCTTAAGGGTCGTTCTTAGATTGGTTCTAGCTCGGATTTGAGGTAAGAAAACTGCACCCTGTGTATATGTGACATGCGTGGTTATTATTGATGCATGTCGGTTGATTATTATGTATGACGTACATGGCTATTCTTGATGCATGTTGGCGGGTTATTAAACGTGACGTGCATGGCTGTTATTGGTGCATGTTAGATTGCTGGATGTATTGTATATGATGCATGAGAAACAGGTGATTAGGACATGCTTTGTATACTGGGTATGATATTGTTCAGAGCTTGAGCCTCAGTGTTATTGCATAGTCCTAATTGTACTGGTATCTGTTAGTAAGCATGCTAAATACCTTGTTTATGGACATTGGACATGTGATATATATTTGGTGGCATGGCTTACCTGTGTATGGCGCTGGCTTATTAGTCAGAATCGACAATGGTGTCAGATCCGTCTGTGAAGCTATGACTTATCAGTTAAGTTCACCACGGGCTGTGCACTGGTCGCGTTTTACCGACCCAAGGGTCAGAAGTGGCAGTGCGTTGTGAACGCCGGGCCGATTAAAGATTGGATCTAATCGAGGTCGGCATTGAATGACTCATATGGGGTATTAATGCTAGACCGACCGGAAGGTCAATGAGAACTATAAGCGCTTGCCTGGTCTACGACCAGATGACTATAGCCAAGGTATATGACCCCGGTGACCGTTTGTCACATGGCTAAGGGACGTTGTCCATAGTTTCGACTCTAGAGTCGTGAGGAAGGTTATGTTGGTGACTAATCACCATGCACCTATCCTAACCAATCTTATGAAAGAAACACTTATCAGTTGAGCCACGGTGACCCTATCGTCACGTGGCTAGAGGGAGCGATGCTCATTATTGTGACTTTCGGCTATTGTCACCTATCTGGATGGACCATTGGTTCCAAATGGTTACTATGGTTATAGTTGATATTATATCATGTTATATTGTGTTTTCTTGCTGGGCTTCGGCTCACGGGTGCTATGTGGTGCAGGTAAAGGCAAGAGGAAGCTGGACCACTCTTGAGTTGGAGAGCTTAGGTGATGACGTGTACATATGCAGCTGCTCGTCCGCCACGGCCGAGGTTTAAAGTGGAACTAGGGTTGAACCCTGTTTTGCCGCTTAGAACGGCCTGTTGTAAATATTTTCTGTAATAAACTCTGAAACTTTATTTTCGGGATCCCAATGTATATGCTAAACGTTCTAGTGAAACGTTACCTCCTAACCAAAATGTTTAATCCCTAAACCGCTAATCATACTTAGTTCACGATTTTGGCCAAATGACTCGGTTAGCGAGTTTAGCACTGTTTACAAGGCACACCGTAACGGTCCTTGGAGTTTGGGGCGTTACATTGTGTTTGGTGATTTTCTCTTCAGATTTGGAGACCCGAAAACCATTCAGATATTTCAATTTTCTGGAGTAGTTATACAGATTTTTTTGATAAGGTGTCTTTGAGTTGGAATGAGGATGTTACAGGGACTCCTATGTACTGTTTAATTGTAATGACCCAACTACTCTAGACTTTTGGACCATTGACGAAAACTATACATACTAATCCTTAAGAAAACTTACAAGTGAAAATACCATAACTTTATTAAGAAACTTGTAAAAATAAGAGTTGAACTTACATAAAATTTAGGTTAGGATATGGGATCCCATTGTTTTAAAAACAAAACAAAACATAATTTAAAATAAAAAGGGATTACATAACAAGTGCGGAAAAATACATGTAAAACCATAAAAACAAGACTACATCCTCGAATCGTAACGCTCGGCTCTTGAATCCATTCGACCTCAATACACATTCTCCAAGCTACCAAGAACCTTTCCCGCCACTAAGTCTATTTTCCTGCACATATAAACAAAAAGGAATGAGCCTAATGCCCATCAAGGAAAAATCTAACACATAGTTCACATACATAAATTTCATAAGAAACATAAAAACATAACATAACATAACACTTATATCATACACATACTATAATGGCCATTATTACTTGGGGTCCCATAGACTAAACAAGTCATATGCCCATTAGATTAGTGGGATCCTACTAGCTAAGTGGGTCATATGCCCATAATCTGTTTGGGGCTTGTTAGTCATATGGGTCATATGCCCAAGTCTACATACATACATATCATAACACATTTCATAACATAAAAACATAAGATAACATAAGCATATAAAACATATAACATATGAATTCTATCCTATTTTCCTTACCAAAATTACCGGGATAAGAGGACAGAGGTGGGACTTTGGAACACTCCTAAGAACCATTTGAAAAAGAGTGAGTATGGAGAAGAAGAGAATTGAAAGGAATGGAAGGACTAAACCATTGAGAAAATACTTACCAAAAACTTATGTGCGAGTTCTTAGATTTCCTAACCAAAATAAGAATAAGGTTAGAATAAGTAGAAGAATATGAGAACTTTTAAAGAAAAGGTACAGAAACGAACTAGAGTTTGGGTTACCTTGAAGACTTGTAAGATCAATCTAAACCTCGAACCAAAATACTATAAAACCTTACTTTCCCGAGTGTTTGATAAGCTTTTGATGATCAAGCTTATGATTTCCCCACCCAAGTGTTTACACTCTCACACTCACCTAGCAACTTGCAGCCTCTGAACTTAGAGCAAAAGATGAATAATGGATGGGTACCAGGTCCTATTTATAGAGTTTAGGAATGAAAGGATCTTAATTTTACTTGAATAAAAATAATGGCTTTTTAGGTGAAAATAATTTGAATAATCATTCAGCAGAGGCTGAAGACTCGTTCAAAAAGGTGCTGGACTTATCAAGAGGTTGAATGGTTGAATGGAAAACGAATTCAAAATGTGCTGAAGGAGGCGATATATCGCCCCCTATAGGTGATATATCGCCTGGACCATTATGCCCGAGGCAAACGTGCATCGTTTTGTGTTTTCCGAATCTACGTGCTGCGATATATCGCCCCCTATAGCTGCGATATATCGACATTCGCTGATTATTTAAACACGAAATTACACATTTTTAGCTTAATTTAAATTGAGTAAACAGTCTTGACTAAGCCCTCAAACGTATTCAAAGCTGCTGACTGACCTTAGAGCATTCAAACTTTACCCTTATTAAATTTAATCCTCAAAATACTTAATCCTTAATCACCCATACATAACATGTGCTTAAAATCCTATTGGTTCTTATCTAAACCTTATAGTATAATAAATATTATCCTCAATATCAGCCATATTAATCAAACCTTAGGTTAACATTAATATTCTTAAACTATAGGTTAAACTTAGAAAATCTACAAGTACTACTACGAGTGTCCAAATAAATGTCGGTCTGAACCAAAAATCCACAGTCATAAAGATAATACTATTAATACTATAATACTACTATCTAACTAGCTAAGTAAAGTTCTTTGACTCTACATTAATTACCAAATTAAAACGGCTTAGGGGAGTTTTAGCTAAGATAAATAAGGAAGGAAATGGAGATGTATTTGTTCAGGATGCTAAGAAATATCACAAGCTGATGGAGATTCAGGAAAGAATTAAAGAAACCCCTGGCAATACCAAGTTCATGAATGAGGAAATTAGCTGTAGAGTTGAGTACCAACATGCTCATCAGAATATGATTCAATTTTTAAAACAGCAGGCAAAAATGGAATGGTCAAATCAAGGAGATGAAAATACAAAAGTTTTTCATAGGTGTACCAGAAGTAGGAGGATTCAGAATTCTCTTCATTCTATATGGGATATGAAGGGCCAGTGGTTTGATACTCAAGAAGGAGTGACTCAGGCTTTCCAAGATTATTATGCTGAGTTGTTGGGTTCTGTTTCAGTTGGGAGGAAATCAGTCTTAGACAAGGTGATGCAAGTAGGGAAGTTAGTTTCTGTGCAACAGGTAGAGTTTTTACTGAAGATGTACACCAAAGATGAAGTGAAAGAAGCTCTATTTTCCATTCCTGATGAGAAGGCACCAGGACCTGATGGGTATAGTAGTGCCTTTTTTAAACACACTTGGGATATAACTGGTCAGGATGTTGTTAAAGCTGTGCTCTCTTTTCTTCATTCGGGTAAGCTTCTTAAGGAACTCAGTACAACCAACTTAACTCTTATTCCTAAATCTAGCTGCCCAAAGAATGTGAGTGATTATAGACCAATTGCTTGTTGCAATGTGGTTTACAAAATTGCTACCAAACTTATCTGTTCAAGACTTAGAGAGATATTACCTTCAATTATCTCTGAAAATCAAAGTGGGTTTGTTCAAGGCAGAAATATAGCCCATAATATCATGATATGCCAAGACTTGGTGAGGGGTTATGGGAGGAAAAGTACTAGCTCATCTTGTATGATTAACATTGATCTTCAGAAAGCTTATGACACTTTGGATTGGAATTTTTTGCAAGAAATGATGATGGCTCTTAAATTTCCTTATAAGTTTATCAAGTTGGTGATGGTTTGTGTTACTACTCCCAGATTTTCTTTCATGATTAATGGGGCTCAAATCGGCTACTTGAAGTCTAGGAGAGGTTTAAGGCAAGGGGATCCTTTGTCCCCTTTGCTGTTTGTTATTGGTATGGAGTATCTGTCAAGGATAATGGTTTCAGTTGGGCAACATAAGGATTTCAATTTTCATCCAAGGTGTGAATATTTGAAACTCAATCATCTTTGTTTTGCAGATGACTTGCTTCTGTTTAGCAAAGGAACCTTTAAAGCTATTCATGTTTTACTCAGAGGTTTCCAACTGTTTACTGATAGTTATGGTTTGCAAGCTAACAGATCAAAGTCAGCCATTTTTGGTGTTGGGTTGCAAGAAGGGGACTGGAATAGGATTACTGATATGACGGGGTTTAGCCGAAGTAATCTTCCTTTTAAATATTTAGGAATGACCATAAGCAATACTAGAATAACTAAAGCTGATTGTGAATGTTTGGTTGAAAAAATGGTTAAAAGGATTAGGAGCTGGAGTACGAGGAATCTGTCTTTTGCAGGGAGATGTATTCTTATCAATTCTATCCTCCTTTCTATCAATAATTACTGGTCTCAATTGATTATCTTGCCCCGAATGGTGATTACAAGAATTAACCAAATTTGTAGAGCATTTCTATGGAAAGGTACAGAGTATATGGAAGGGCCGGGTCGAGTTTCTTGGACTGAGATTGGGAAGAGTAAACAAAAGGGAGGTCTTGGTTTTTCAGATATTGGCATGTGGAACATATGTGCTATTGGGAAGTATGTTTGGGCTATAGCAAAGAAGGAAGATAATCTTTGGGTGAAGTGGGTTCATTCGGTGTACATTAAAGAGACAGACTGGTGGGGCTACATGCGGCTCCTCTAAACAGCAATTGGTACTGGAAAAAAATAGTCAAAATAAAGAATGAGTTAAAGGAAATTCTGATGCACAGTATACATAGTTGGCCTACTTATACCATTGCTCATTTGTATAAGCTGCTGAAGGAAAAAACAAATACAAAGTGGAAATTTTCCTTCATTTGGGACAGACTTGGAATGCCAAAACATAAATTTGTGACTTGGTTGGTGTTAAAAAAAAAGATTACCAACTAGGGATAGACTTTTCAGGTTTGGTTGTGTGCAGGACACTTGTTGTGTTATTTGTGGTAAGATGGAGGAAACTCATAAGCATTTATTTTTTGATTGTGAGTTTAGTAAGCTTTGTCTATCCCATATTATGAGATGGTTAAATTTTTGATCTAATAGATATGAGATAGATGGAATTATGAACTGGATTAGAAGGAATGGTCAGACTACTTGTCGTAGGAAAGTGTACTGTTGCGCTTTAGTGGCTAGTGTTTATCACATTTGGAAAGTTAGGAATGAAGCTCTTTGGAATCATTGGGTGCCAATGGTTAGCACTGTTGTGGGGAAGATTAATCTGATGTGTGTATCAGGTTATGTTGTCAAAAAAAAAGGGAAGATAAGTAAGGAGGATTTAGCTTGGGTGGGATAGTTATATTTGTAATTAATTGGTGTTTTGTATTTGTTTCTGTGCTTAATAAAATTCTTTCTCTAATTTACCAAAAAAAAATTACCAAAATGTCCTTTAATATCACAATTACATAAAAGAATCAATAATTTTCTAAAGATTATCATATGACAACAAAATTTATCAACCAACTTTCCAAAACTCTAAATAATCAGTAAAGGCTCATATAAGACCAAAAAAATTACTTTTAACATTTATAAATTATTTTTCCTTAATTTCCCAAATAAAACCTAATAAATTCAATTAATTCAAAATAAATATACAACCATTCCAAAATTCAAACTAATCATACAGAACTATTCAAAGAGCCAAAATAAACTTATAAAAATTATTTTAGAATTTTCTGGACACGCTAACTAGTTTTTCTAAATTCATTTAATATAAAAACTAAATAATTCAAGAAAAATACATAAACGATTAAGAATAGAATCTAACTTTTCAGACCGGATTTTAAACTCTACAGGAACACATAAAAAATACCTAGGGTTCAGAACAGTAATATTAATATTTTTCATAATTAAAATATAGAATAAACCAAATAAATCATGAAAATTACATAATTGATACAAATTTTAAATATAAATTACAGAGAGTCTTAGAATCACATTTAAACATATACCAAAAATTCCCAAAATCTGTAGAATACTTTAAATAATTTTCCATATTTACTTCTTTAAATCATATATTTAAAAGCAAAAATTACCAAACATGATGAAAACTTAAATATAAACATACAGAGCCATTTTAAATCATATGAGATCATTCAAACATAAACTCATATTTTTCTGAACAATAAAATTATTTTTCATAATTAATCTCTATTTAAAATTCAATAAATCATAGAAATTCAAGAAAAAATCAGAAAAATACCAAACCAGTTGGAAATTGCTCTAAAATTATTGTAATAATTTTTAAGATTGAAAAAACAAATAAAATACCTCAAGAAACACCCAGATCGGGTTCCTCGGAGTTCACGCCAGTGTTCCTTCTTCTCTGTTGATTCGTATGACCATTCAAGATTCTTGAGAAAGCAAAGCAAATTAGCAAGGTGAGGAAGAAAATATATACTGTGGTCCTGGCTACTCTGGTTTACCACATCTGGATAGCCCGGAATGATGCTCTTTGGTCTCACAAAGTTTGGGAAATTAACCATACTGTACAGAGAATTCAAAGCGATGTTAAATTTCGTATATATCATGTAATGCCTAAGAAGGCCAAGATTGTAGATAGAGTTTGGTTTGAGCATATATGTAGTTCTATACAGGGGAGAAATTAGCTTTGGGTTCAGGTGTTTTGGTTTTTCAAAGACTATTGTAGTTGTGTTTTGGAAGTAATACAATGGTTCTTATTCACAAAAAAAAAAAAAGAAAAAAAAAAGATTCTTGAGAAAATTGGACAAGTAGCCTATCGGTTAGCCATGCCTGCAGCATTGGCAAGAGTGCTCAAAATGTTTCATGTCTCCATGTTACGCAAGTCTGTTTCAGACCTGTCTCACATTCTTAGCTATGAGGCGTTGGAGATGCAATAAGATCTCTTGTATGAAGAAAAACCAATAATGATTATGGATAAGAAGGAAAATGTGTTACAAAATAAGATAATTGGTTTAGTCAAGGTTCTTTGAAAGAACAACTCCGTTGAAGAAGCGACATGAGAATTGTAATCGGATATATATATATATATGAGCATTTAATAACAGTTATAACTTACTGAACAATTCATCCAATTTTGACTCCCATTCATCTTCGCTGATTTGATCTGTTACGAAAATAACATTCAATATAGTTAATATGAGGTTAAACTAATGAGTACTTCTATAATTGTTCACGCGTACTTCAATTTTTATTTTTCTTGCATTGTTCATACGGATGGCATAAAGACAAATTTATACATATTGCAAATTGAAACACAATTGTGTACATATTTGTTCTAGTCAACTAAACACCTTACTTTCACATTAATCATGAAAAATGAGAAAGGTTTATATATTCAGGTTAATGGGACGTTAGGAAATGAATTAATTGAAATAAATATTATAGTATACAATAATACAATATCAAAACATAACTTACAAAGAGTTCACTTACCTCGAACAAATTCTATGACTGCCACAATCTGTTCCATTCTACACATCCAGAATTTTCCATCAACTGGGTAATACAGTCGAATGTCTACTCCAGCTCTATGAAAGGTCTGAAAAGTTTGCGACATCAAGAGGATTTTTGGCAGTTCAAACCATTGAAGTTTTTTAAGGTTTCTTAAACATTGGAATCCAGAGGGAAGCTGCTTTAGCTGTGGGCAACCCCCAATGTGGAGGTCTTCAAGATTACACAGTGCTCCTTCCTCGATTACTATCAAACGTAAGTTGACCAAGGACTCCAGCAAGAGCAGCTTAAGTTTTGGAAAACTTTCTTTCTCAAATTGTAATTTATCGCCATCATACCCATCGTTACATATTCGGAGTTCTAAAAGATTGGGCAGATCACCAAGGACATTCAACGGATCAATTTGTAGCTTTGACCTATAAATTCCTATCCTACTTAGATTTTGAAGCTTCACGATCCATTTATCAAAGTTCTTCAAAGGCCCTAAGAGGTGGAGATGTCGAAGAAATTGAGGGGGACAAGACATGGATTCCAAATCAATCGTCTCATCTTCGCTTATTGAAGATATATCAAGGGATTCAAGGAGATTCATGTTTTGAATACAGTCACATAATCTCTTTCCATCTTCACTTCTCAACTTATTGATGCCCAATTTTCTCAACTCGGTCAACTTGCACAGCTCTTCAAATAAGTCAAATCCATCAACATTGACATTAATAAAGCTTAACTTCTGCAAGGCTTTCAATTGACCAATCCCCATGTCTACTTTTATTCCTTTTAGATAATCAAATCTTTCATTCCCATCTATACGGTAGGCTAAAAGGTGTCGCAAATTTCGAAACCTCTTGATCTCAATGGGTATCTCCAAAACCAGAGTATGTTTTAAATCAAGGGTCTCTAAATTTTCTAATTTCTCAATTGACTTAGGCAAAGACGAAACTCTTGTGTGCCGAACACTTAAATATTTTAAGTGAAATAGGATTCCAACATCTTTGGGAAGGTGATTTAGATTTGGAGCATTTTCAAAATCAAGAACTTTTAAGAGCTTGAAATTAATGATAATTTCCCTTACACGATGATTAAGCACTTCGCCTTTATCAAAGATAAAAATAGACCGCACCTCAAAATCTGTACTAGTATTACTCTTAATAACTTCATAAGACCCGTTGACAATGGAAATGCGCCGAGATGATCCTTTGAAGCTGCAACCTTTCGCTGACAAAACTTGACAGAAACTTAAATCTTCCATCTTATTGATCACAATCTCACGTAGAAGATCATGGATTCGACATGTTCTAGCTTTACCATCAAAATCTACCTCTAACACTTGAACGAGATTTCTATTTACTAAATCTTTCAAGTAGTCTTCTGCAATGTCCTCTAATGCTTTACCCTTACTTGACTTCACAAAGCCTTCAGCAATCCATTGTCGAATTAATCTTCCACATCTCATTGGGTAATCTTCGGGAAAATATCCCAAATATAAGAAGCACGGCTTAAGATAGTATGGTAGATCATTGTAACTGAGAAGAAGAATTTTTGTTATGCTTTCCAGATGTTGATTGCTCTGCAGCTCTGAACTAATAGTAGTAAGCATTTTTCTCCATTCCTCAATAGTGTTGTTTGTCGTTGATAGAAGGCCAGCAATGAGGACAATAGCAAGTGGTAATCCTTCACATCTTTCAACAATTTCATGCGATAATTTTTCTAAATGGGGGGGACAACAACCATCATTAAGTTCATTGCGAAAAGTTTTCCTGCAAAAAAGTTCCCATGACTTCTCTGGAAGGAGAGGTTGTAGTTGATGGATATGGGCATATGATGATTCATTACAAAACCTTGCAACTTCAACATTTCTTGTGGTGAAAACTACTCTTCTATTTTTTTGGCCATCATCAGGGAAAATATTTTGTATATTACCCCAAAACGTTTGCTCCCAAACATCATCGAAAATCACAAGATAGTTTTTTTCTTGTAAGTAATCCCTTAACTTTGTTGTTAATGTGAATTCATCCATTGCATCAAATCCATTAGGAATAGACTCCTCTCTTGAGTCATATAATTTCTTCGCTAACTTTTGTAGTAACTCCACCTTTTCGTATGATTGAGAAACTTCTATCCAAGCATGACAATCAAAACTTCTTTGTGTACGAACATACACTTGATAGGCAAGAGTAGTCTTGCCAAGTCCTCCCATCCCTACTAAAGAGATCACAGTGCGCTTTGGAGATCCACCTACAACTTTTTTAATCAATTCATCTCTAGAAGATTCGATGCCCACAAGCTCCCTTTCCTTAATGAAGCATGAATTTTTTCGTGGATCATACCATCTACTCGATTGAGAACGAGATGATGACTCTTCTTGCATTGTCGAATTGAAGCCATAGGATGCACTTGTTTGATTTATTTCTCGAATTGTTTGTCTAATATCTTTTATTTTAGAGGCCATGTTATGGTGTGGTGTGAGTTTGATAACCAAGCATGCACTTGTACGAAAAAAGGCAATAAATCTTTGGCTATAAGAATGACTTTGTTGTTGCTTGAACAGATGTGTGTATTCATCAATAACGTCTTCCACTTCAAATGCTGCTTTTCGAAGCTTCTCCACCCATACTTTAACACCGTGGCTAATGTTGTTGTTTGGATTTGTATAGGCTTTTGCGTCTGCATCCTTGAGGAAAGCGAGAAGAAAGTCTAGATCACACTTGATTCTCTCAACATCTTTGTGAATACCTCTCAATAGGTATGCTTCTTCAGTCAACAATGGAATCAGCTTGTCTATGACTAAGCCCACAGCAATCTCTGCCATTTGACTGAGTTTGGTTCAGTACCTACCATTAATTAAGCATTTAAATATACGCATGTTAGTATATATCTATTTTATATGTATATATATATACATATATACATACATATAAATGCATCGATCTATCATCTTATCTACATATGTTTCTAATCACTACGTTACAAGCTAGTCTAAGCAAGCCATATTGAGAGTGAATATTGTGGTTGTAACTCTAATTTTTTCATACGATGGTGTATATTGTAGATATATGGAACCTCCTACAAATTTTTAAAAAATTCTGAATAATTTAGAGTCCGGAAATTAGGATTCAAATTAATAATTGCATGCGTGTCTATTTTGTATTTTAGCACCCTAAATTATTTAGAATTTATCAAAAATTTGTAGGAGTTCTTCTATAACTATAAATACACATGCATATGGAAAAAATGAGATTACAACTTATCCATACCAAAAATAGAAAACATTAACTTTTTAAGGGTTTCCTAATATAAATTAAAGCTCCCAATATATATAATGGTGTAACTAAAATGTGGAATTGATTGAAGGGTATAGTAAGAAATGTGAGGTTTAATCTCAAAACTTTTAAAGATAACATATAATAATATTAATTTAAAGTACTAGAAAGGTAAGGAAAGAGAAAATAATACAATAATTAACACAACATACTGAAACTTAAAAAAAAAAACACAGCACTAATTAATTTGGGTTTTTTAATGTGTAATAATTGATTTATTGAATATTTTATTTTAATAAATTATTAAAATATAATAATTTTAATATATAATTTAATTTTTACATATAAATTAGTTATCGAGTTTTAATGGAAATAAAAAGAAAAGGTATAGTGTTTGAAAGAATGTTTTCTTGGTGTAGCATTTGGTGCTCTAATGGTTTGTGTTGTGTTAGTAAACGTAATTGAATCTACACCAAATTAGTGTAAAAGTTACACCAAATTAGTGTTATCCCTAGGAGATGTCGTTTTTATTCGACTATTTTTCTGAGAATCAAAATTGCTTCTATTTATTGAGGAATATATATATATATATAATACTTAGTGTTGGACCCAAATTTCGGTCAACTAAAACTTTCCATTCAAAAATATTTTATAAAATTAAGGGAAGTGGATAAAAATACATTGATTTAATAAAAGGTTGTTAGCCAGCAGTAGAGAATCAACAAGGCTATGCACCTCCACAGTTGTAGAGGCAAAACCACATTTTTAGAATAGAATTAGCTTACTCGATCAATTCACTGATCGCATAATAGTTCCTCTTTTGAACAATTTACATTTTGCCTATAAATGGTAGAATTCTAACCTACAAATGGAATTTTTATTCATTTTTCATACTGGTGCTCTTTCGAAATAGAGGAGAGATCCATACTGTCTAAAGTATCAAAGGATCTTTTTGTATGTATTCCCACGTTCTTTCTTCCACACTCAATTATGTCATGATGGTTTATGTATTAGGGATATACAAAATAGGGATGATTTGTTGTAGTTTAGAATATTTGATGAGATATAGTAGTGGCAAGAGTAAGTATGATGACATGAGTTACGATATTAGGTGTGAGTGTAGTTAATGTTGTTGAGTGGAGAAGTGAAGAAAAGGTATTTGGGTTTAGAGGAGTAATGTTTGTGTTTTAGAGAATATAGTATAGTATAGTAGAAAGTAGTAGATTTTTATTGATAGTTTTTTTTTTTTTTGCACCATTTGCAACTTATGATGAGGTACTTATAGTGGCTAACTCACTTTACACTTGTGGCTATTATTATTTGTTCTGGATCATTCTTTTACTAGAGAAAATTTTAATCACACAAATTTAATTTAGTTGTTTCTCAAGCATAACTAGAAAATGGGCCAGTGTAAAGCTCCTTTTATGCATTTTTTGCCGACAAATTTTATTTTTATGAGGAAAATGTACTTTTGCAGTCGACTTATTATCGGGGGTCTTCACTGCCACCAAAATGCCCTAGAGCAAAGAGAATTATGGCCTTTACTAGCTTGTTTTATTGACTTTTGCCAATTCAAAAAATCCTTAGCAAAAGTCTTCATTTGTTTTATGATTTTTTTATATCATAATAATAAAAAGAAAACATATTATAATATTTTGTGTTAATTGTATTTTGTCGATTTGGTGATTAGTTTTATGGTCCCTACAAAAAAATATTACTTTTAGTCACTAATAAATTTCTGACTAAAAGTGAAAAATGTGTGACTAAAAAAACATCTTATCACTAAAAAGGTTGTAGCTAAATGTATTAGCCACAAAAGTTATAATTTATTATAACCAAATATGTTTTTAGTCACAACAAATCTTATCACTTTATAGAATAGGTTGCAACTAAAAAACATTAGTTATCACAAGCAATGTTTTGTTTTGACTAAAAGTGATCTTTCACAAAAATCTAAATTGACTAAAAAGTTGTCACTAAATAATAATTTTTTTTTCAATGAGTTTCATAGTTCAAAAAATGAAAAAACATTAGTCATTCACTAACTCATTGGCCAATAATATATATTCTTTATTCTAGTAGAAAATAGGCCTTTCACACAATTTTAAAAAAATGAAAAAAAATGGCAATTTATATTAAAATTGAAACAACATCCTACCTTGAACTACTAAAACAAACAATTAGAAGCATATTATTTTTATAAATAATTATAATACTTAAATAATTTTTATACATTAGTAATGTTGGATTAAAAACTTGATCCAATTCATTTGTGATAGCCCAAGTGCAATCCAAATTGAAGTTCAACAAATAAGCTAGTCATCAACCCAGAAGTTTCTAAGTTAGGTGGGTGAATAATTACCTTAATGTAAGATATTAAAAGTATTCAGGGATACTTTAAGTCTAAGGGATAAATCATTAAAAGTTATTGTTTATAACTAAGTGGATAAGTCATTAAAAGTTGTGGGAGACGTAATTTGAATAAATTAAAAAATTCAGAATAAAATAATTAATTTATAAAATTGCAGATTTTGGGAGGCATCTAACGTCTCACCTCGGTAGACGTGGAGACATTCAACGTCTCTCCTGGGAGTCATCATAGGGTGTAAACCGTACACTTTACGATGAATCCTAGGGGAGGCATTGAATGTCTACAAAGTCTCTCATGAGAGTCATCGTAGGGCAAGTTATGATGGCTCCTCCAACATTGTCTACAATGTCTCTCCCGTATAGCCATTAATTAAACTCCTATTTTGTTGTAGTGTAGTGATGACTCAGTTGTATTTTCTTTAGTGTGTGTGGTTGTGATTAATTTGGCTTTGTTTATTGAAAGGCCCGGCATGATTGAATTCAGCTATAAATAGGCCTTGTATTTTATGTTTATATCATTAAGCAAAGAGAGAAAAACACGAGGGAAAGAAAGAAAGAAACAAATTAAGCTTCTTATAGTGATCTTGTGAGCGAAAGCTTGAATGAGTAGTGTGAGAAGTTTGTAAGAGTGTTTATCTTTGCAATAAATTTTCAAAGTTTTTTTTATTTCCAACAAAGTGGTATCAGATCAGCTAAGTCCAAAGTCTCTTGATTGAGATTGTAGAAAATTTATTCTAAAGATATCATCTTTTTGAGTGATATGACAAATAATATTATGGCATCATTTCAGGTTACCAATCTCAATAATGAGAATTATGATAATTAGAGTGTCAAGATGAAGGCACTCGTTGGGGCTCATGATGTTTGGGATGTCATTGAAAAGGCTATATATGATGAACCAAAAGATGAGTCAACACTAAAAAGGATAGTAATTGTTTTTAGAAGATCTCAAGTGTAATTTCAGCCAAAGAAGAATGGGAAAAGCTACAAACATCTTACAAGGGAATAGAGCAAATCATAAAGGTGTGTCTCCAACGACTAAAAAAGGAGAATATGAAGTACGTACTACGCATGAATTATGGTGAATCGGTGTCAACCTATTTCTCTAGAGTTTTGGCCATTACCAATCAAATGAAGAGAAATGGTGCCAAGTTGGAAGATTTTACTATCATATAGAAGATTCTTCTATCGTTAGATCAAAAGTTTGATAAAATTGTAACTGTCATCGAGGAAGCCAAAGATTTAACAACCATTACAATTGAGTAACTCTTAGGTTCGCTACAAGCCTATGAAAAAAGAAAGAAGAAAAATAATATCAAGGATCAATAACTCCTCAAGATACAACTAAACCCAAACAAGAAGGAAGAGCCTCATGGGAATGATAGAAACCAACATAATCGTGGAGGAAGTCATAGCCGTGAAGGAGGGCATGACCATGGACGAGGTGGAGGTAATAGACGTGGACATGGACGTGGAAGAGGCTGGAGTTTTAAAAATAACAACACAAATTCAACAACAACTATGAAAGAGGAGAAAGCTTAACAAGAGGTCATGGAAAGGGAATTTCAACTCGAGGTATGATAAAACTCAAGTTGAATGCTACAATTACTATAACCCTGCGCATTATGCTAGAGAATGTAGAGCTCCAAATAATAGAGCCAATAAAAAGTGAACTATGTGGAAGAAAAGAAAGAAGAGGATGGCGCAAACAACAACAATGAAGAACAAGAGAGTACATGGTATCTCAACACTAGCACAAACAATCACATGTGTTGAAAACGAAGCATGTTTACATAACTCAATGAGACAATCAACGGAAATGTCTCATTTGGAGATAATTTCAAGACATCGGTCAAGGGAAAATGGAACATTTATATTAATGCAAAAGATGGAAATCATCAGATAATCTCGGAGTACTCTATGTTCCCAACATTAAAAGCAATATTTTGAGTTTGGGTTAACTCTCTTAGAGAAATGCTATGATATTCATTTGAAAGATTATAGTCTTTACATAAGAAATGACAAAAGGAATTTAATGGTGAAGGTGATAATGTCAAAGAATAGAATGTTTCCTTTAAATATCCAAAATGATGTTGCAAGATATCTAAGGGCATGCTACAAAGATGCATCCAGGCTTGACATCTTCTTTTTGGGCATCTCAATTTCAGAAGTCTATAACTGCTATCCAAGAAAGAAGTGGTGAAGGGACCAGCTTTGTGAAGGGTGTGTAGTTGGAAAACAATTTCGATAAAACTTTCTAAAGGAGTCAGGGACTCATCAAGAGCCAAGAAGCCACTCGAGCTCATCCACATTGATGTATGCAGTCTGATTAAACTAAGTTCTCTTGGCAACAGTAACTATTTTCTTCTCTTCATTGAACAACCGATGGGTTATGAAGTGAAGGGACAAGAAGGTAAAGAATTAAAGTAAAAGAAGGCACTCTATGGACTGAAGCAAGCACCAAGAGCATGAATCACTCGCATAAGCATGTATTTTCTCAAAAACAACTTCACCAAATGTTCTTATGAGCATGCACTAGTCTACGTCAAAGTCAAAAATGGAGATATTCTAATTGTGTGTCTTTATGTTAATGATCTCATCTTCACCCGAAATAATCCAAGTATATTTGAAGAGTTCAAGAGAGTGATGAATTATGAGTTTGAGATGATAGACATTGGAGTAATGGCATATTATCTCGGAATTTAAGTCAACCAAAAGGAAGAAGGTATTAATTTTCATCTCCCAAGAAAGTTATGCGAATGAGATAGTAAAAAGGTGAAAAGGTTTAGGATGGACAATTACAAACCCATAAGCACACCGATTTAATGCGGAATCAAGCTATCCAAGCATGTGTCCAACATTCTTCAAGAGTTCGATTTGAAGTTTGTGTTACCCAACTTATTATAAACCCGATCCAATTCATTTTTGATAGCCCAAGTCCAATCCAAATTGAAGTCCAACAAATAAACTAGTCATCAACCTAGAAATTTCTAAGTTAGGTGGCTGAATAATTACCTTAGTGTTGAGTGAGTTGTATTTTGTTTAGTGTGTATTGTTGTGATTAATTTGGCCTTGTTTATTGAATGGTCTAGCATGATTGAATTCAGCTATAGATAGATGTATTAATTTGATGTGTATATCATCAAGCAAAAATAGAAAAAACAAGAGAGAAAGAAAGAAAGAAGCAAAGCTTCTTATAGTGATCTTGTGAGTGAAAGCTTTCTAGAAAATTGAAGATTGAATTCGTAGTGTGAGAAGTTTGTAGGATTGTTTATCTTTGCATTAAATTTTAAAAGTCCTTTTATTTCAAACAAGTAAGATTATAATTTAAAACATTATTATCTTATTATGTTAAATCTACCAATAAAAAAAAAGTCCGAATTTTCCCTACACGTATACCTATATATGTTATCCTCAACAGTAATTTTATATTACAAAACAATCAACAAATCCATTACAATATTGTAAACTAATCCAACAATCATGGTAAAATAAAAATATATTAATTATAAAAAATCATAAATAAGAAAATAAAACAAATAATACAACAATTATAAATTTTTTGAAATACATACCTCAGGTTCAATTAATTAAAATCGAAGCACAACTCCAAATTGCAAGTTCTCTAGTGATTATTTGTCTGCCAAATCGAAGTACCAATAAAAAAATGTCAGAATTTTCCCTACAGTAGTTTTATATTACAAAACAATCAACAAATCCATTACAATATTATAACCTAATCCAACAATCATGGTAAAAAAATATTAATTATAAAAAATCATAAATAAGAAAAAAAAATGATAATACAACAATTATAAAATTTTAGAAATACATACCTCAGGTTCAATTAGTTAATATCGAAGTGCAACTCCAAATTGCAAGTTCTTCTAGTGATTAATTTGTCTGCCAAATCACGTTTATGGTAGATTTAGAGGTTGTACATATCTTTTATAGGGAACAATCAAGTTCTAGTAATTATATCTTGATTTACAAAAGCAAGCAAAATCCATCAAGCTGATACGCAATATAAAAGCTATATTATTAATTTCTCTGTAGCATTCTTTTCATGGTGTTCAAGATTAATGAAAAACCCAATTTCGAATCCGAGAAGAATATATTCAAGAAGTGTTAATGTCAATCCCAGGTACCCATAAGTAGTTAGAATATAGAAAGAAATATTGTACAAATGTGATAAGATTTTGTAATGCCGTATTAAGTATTGAAAGAGAGCTCAGAGAAAGCTTTCTACCGATAGTTTTTGAAAGGCTATTTCTAAACAGTAGTTGTATTCGATCTTTAATGATTCATAGTAGTAGATTTAAATCTTGCTGTTCATTTGTCACGACCCGAGCCCTAGGTCGTAGCAGATTTGTAATATCCATAACTTGGGTAGTCAAAGGTCAAACTTTGACCCTCGTTGAAAAATATTCTTTATAAATGATCATTTAATTTATATTAAATCGTACTATAATTATAAGTTAAAATAATGAAATAACTCCTATAATTATATATAAAAATATTAGTAATAAAAATATGATCACTTATCATTATACATAAAACAATAATATTCCCACAGTTATGTAATCACCAAATAGTTAAATTTAATAAGTCATAAACACCCAAAATAATACTTAGTATTCACCATTCCTCATCCCTAACTATTTCATAGCTCATTCAGATATACCGATCATTAGATTCGAAGTCGAATACATATATAATGTTCAAAAGATAAGACAATGACACGAAATAGAAATAGGCTAAACATATTGGCCCCATCGATAATTCATCTTTTCCACGTTCGCGTCACTAGGCTCCTAGAATGGGAGAGATAGAGGGTGAGCTTATAAAGCCCAGTAGGAAAACAACTAATAACATAGGACTCAAAAATGTAATACAACCCCTGCATGGTTAGCTTTGAAAACAAAACATACATCATCATGTATAAACCAAAATAGAGAAACCACAAATAATCATAAGAGCATAGCTACAAGTGCACATCACACCGTCCACTAGATCCCTAGTTCCCATTACCCACCATAGAAAATCCGACATCCTAAACCGGGTAGCCGGACCTGATAACCACCACAAGGGGGAGGCTTAGAACACTTCCTGTATACAGATGCTAGCTCTTTACACCTACAGGTGAGTGGACACCTGATCTACCTGTGATGACACAGAGACTAGGTCGTGAAACAACAACGTGCACCAATCATGATCACTATGGCTCTCATCAGTATAACAAAATGCAGGTAAACATGAAAAGAAAGAAACATATTCCCTTTATATTTTAGAAAATTAGGCAGCATAACAGCTACATTTGAATAAACTCAAAAATCATAACCTGCATAAATAAGTGAACAAAAATATATATTTGGCACTCAGTGCCCTCAGAACAGATCAGAAAACATGCAGGTTAAGTTTTCAATTTTTCAAACATTTTATAAATATCAAAATTTGAATATGTTTAATGCAATTCAATACGAATAAAATAAGTCAAATAGTCAAGTTGAGTCCCTACCTCTTTAGATACCTCCTTAGAATTTAATCCGAGCCCAAAGCAACGCTCCTAAACTTATCGATGATCTTAGAATGATTTAGTCCAATTTTAATATCACGTTTTTCCTACGTGCACCAAATGAGCAAACGATTATCATCATAGCATTCCTTATTCAAAATCGTGTCCAATGACATATAATATGACCATATTTAAAATTTCAAGTTCCGAAACCTTTCCCAAGCGGTGCACAATAGCGGTTGGTGGCGCTATCGGAAACGTCAACGAATATATGCATGGCATATATTAAAACGATCCTCTCAATGAGTACATCACGAAAATACAGCTCCTTTTCTCAAATGACCTCCGATGTCGCCGGAAAACGCTTCCAAAGGGCAGAGATACCAAAAATCTTGCCGGAGAAAAACGGAGAGTTGACCGGAATGACTTAGTGGGTTTTGTTCCTCTCTTTACGCTGGTTCCAAAGGTACTAACCACTTGCCGAGTGGTGGTTGGAGTTGGCCGGAAAACACAGTCAAAGTTGACGGATCAAAACTTTGACTGGCGATTCCGAACGATTAACGGCGAGTTGGGCTGTGCCGCTTGGCAGTTGTGGTCGCCAGAGCAAGGCGAAACCGATGAGCTGCCGCGCGTCAAAAATGGTAGCTGGTGGTGATTGGGTCTGGTGTCTTGCCACCGGTTGCCAAGAGAAGAAAGAAGAAGAAGAAGAAGAAGAAGAAGAAGAAGGAGACGAGAGTGCTCGGGAAGGAAAAGGAAAAGGAAAAAGAAAGAAAAAATATTCTTATTTTTTAAAACAAGTGGGTCCACCACTTAAATAATATATATATATATTCTTTTTTTTCTTTTTCTTTTCTGAGACTTCACATCATTAGTTTGATTGATTCTGCACTTGTTTATATTTCTGATATATTCTTCTTTTTATTCCGTCGTGTTACAAGTATCTTGATTAATCAGTTTATAGATTGAACTACTAAGATTAATTTTTGATTATATTGCTAACCAATCTGTTAAGGCTGACTGTAAAAATTCATCGTTACTCAAACTTTTTTTTTCCAGCAATGAATAATTCATTGAAAATAATTATAGTGTAATACATCATGAATAAAATGATGAAAATTCTTTATCCAAATTAATTATTTATCCATTTTAAGAGCATGCATAACTGGTCTATAAGCAGGCTTATTAACCAAACGACGAATAAATCTCTCTTTGTATAGTAATTATATACCTATATAGTAATTATATTTTGATTTAAAAAACACTCTAGGAAAATTGGACAACAAACTTGCAATATCATCTAATAAAGAACTCAAAATAATTAAAAAACTTGGATCTTTAAGAGAATTGGTGAAAAAAAAATCCAAAAGACCATGGCCCCCCAAACAAGGTTGGAACTAGAGAAGTTTGATGGAGCAAGCAACTTCAGAAACTCAAAAGAAGGGTGGAATTGTTGGATATTTTTTAATGAAAAAAACCAATTGGTTTTTGTCCCACATTTTTTGTGAATAAAAGTGTCTCAAGAATAGCCTATATATAGAAATCTTAGGCCTTAGTTTTATTTACACCAAAAACTTATATTCATATATATATTTTGTCTTCCTTTGAAGATTAAAGATATATATATTTTCAATATTGTTTTTCCTTTCTACTCTTTAGAGTTCTTAGATATATTCTAGTGTGATAGAATTCGCGTATATTTGGTTCGAGTTACTTGTCGTTCACCGTTGTATCCTGAGAAATAGACGTCGAAACCTCGTAGAGGCGGCGAATCTGTTTTAAGGAAACTGTGTGTTACACAGACCTCGACTTTTAATTTTGTTCTTTATAATTATTGTGTAAATTAATTATAATTGCTATTTATATTATAGTTGTTTATATATTGTTATTTATAATTATAATATTGTTATATATATTATAAGTTATTTATAATTATAATATTATATTGTTGTATATATATATATTATAAGTTATTTATAATTATAATTTTATATTGTTATATATATATTATAAGTTATTTATATTGTATTATTTATAATTATAATATTTATGTATCTTTAATTTAGTAGATATAAATATTGATTTTATTATATTGCGTTTATTCAAGTATTATATAAGATATGTTATTCTTCCAGGAATTTGGTGAATGGGGGACCTCGGATGAGGACCTTGTATTTGCACATAAATGAAAATGGTTTGAATTCACTGATGAAAGAGGAAGTTTTGTGCAATCTTTTCCCTTAGACCATTGTCTTTATTTGAAAACTTGCATTATGGGAAAGCAACATAGATTGAAGTTATGAAGGACTATATCAAGGAAATTTGAGAAGACAAGGAGGTTTGCAATGAAAAAGAGATGGGCTCACTTACCAAGAATGACACTTATTGGGAATTAGCCATTAAACCAGCAAAAAGGAAGGTGATCTCTTGCAAATGGGATTTACAATGTGAAGGATCGTGTAACACAAAATGAACCAGTTAGATTCAATGCTACGTTAGCAGCCAAGAGATTTATACAAACTAAGGGAATAACCTAATACATATGTATTCTCCCAAGTTGTGAAGTATAAGATAATTCGGCTTTAATTTGTTATCGATCACAGTTTAGTTAGACCTTGGAAACATTACTTTTAAATGGTTTCCCCATTAAGCCATTTACATAATGGAACAACCACTTGGATTTTTAATATTTTAAAGATTAAAAATATAAAATTATCTATTAATTGGCTACCTTAATAGACAATATCTTTATTATTCAAAAGTGTGTCTAGAATGTATGATATACATGTTTAATTTTTAGTATATATATGAAAGGCATGTTTATTTCTTATATTGTGTTCATATTGCCAAAGCCAAAGATCTGATTATTTATTTAAAAATGATTTTCTTGTCTTAACTTTTTGAAATAATTAAATTGTGAAATTTGCATGTAATTCGTTCATTTGGAAATTGGAACATACAATGATTTTTCTAGCTAAAAAGATTATTTTTATTTTCAGAAATATTTTCTTAAAATAAAATGAATATTTCCTTGTTTAGAAATGAAGACTTTGGTGCAAAATAAAAGATATTTTATTTAGACTATTTGTTCTATGAATATATATATATATATATATATATGAGCTTTTATTGCAGATTCTGATATTAAATAGGAAAGGATATGAAATCCAATTGGTCGAAAACTTCGTTCTAATGAATCTAGACTATCTGTCCGTCCAGATACACAATTTGTCAAGACAGAATTTGACAGACTAATAGAATCTTCTTTATAAATAATTTGTGCAATTTTTTCTTTGATGTTTGCAAATTTCGTAAACTGCTTTGAAAGACCATTCCTCCTATAAATAAAGGACCAAACAACCACAATCCTGAGTTCTCTCTCTTCTCATATTTAATGTCATTTCTATTTTTGAGGGAGTTGCTTTTGTGAGATTAAAAGTGCATACCTTAATTTATTTTATATAGGTAAAAGAATAAAATAAAAAATGTGTAATTCATAAAATCAAAAGATAAAAATAATTGTATATTTTATCATTGGTAGTGATATATATTTATTACGATATAGTAAAATCATTTACAACTAAATTGAATGCATTATCAAAAAGATACAAGTACAAAGTAAACTATTCGGTTTATCTCATTTATGTTACATTATTTATGTAATTACATAATTAAACTACTAAGTTAAATAATTTATTTAATATTTTAAGTTATAAATTTTATACCTATTAAATAAGATTTTACGAGTATTTAGTTAGTAATTTTTAAGTCTAAAATAAGGCAGCAAAAAGAAATCTAAAATCAATATATAAAAAAACAAATTTCATAGCATTAATTTTTATGAATTTATTTGTGTGGATTTTTTCTTTTGTAAATTAAATATATTTTGAAAATTTTAAATTAAAACTATGAATTTATGTATTATTTAATTATTGAGTAGAGAAATTAAAATAAGTAGTTTCTCAATAAAAATAAATAAACAATAATATAAGAAAATATGTAGATTTATGTCTTATTTTAATGTAACATGTATGTTTGGATAAACAAAATACTTTAAATGAATGAAGAAATATTTAATAAAAGAATAAATTTAAGTAAAGAAGTATTTTTCGGTTTGAAAATATAATTTATAAAGTAATTTAAATACTTTAATACGAAATTTTAAAATATATGTGATGAGAAATTATTATGGTTTATTTATCACTTTCTATTGTTATTAAATTTATTTATCTTATTTAGATGATTTCAAAACAACAACTTCCATTAAATACAACACAAATCACACTTAAATATATATATATACGTACGTATAATAAGCATCCATACATAATATAATTTATATTCCATAACAATTCATATTTTTATATGCCATTAGATAATTAGTAGTTATGATTACCTTTTTCTCCTCTTGCTGCATATGCTATATATACATGAATTCCTCCGAGTAGTTATCTGCTTTAATAAATTGATAACCAAAATGTTAAGTTGATGTATATATTTATTAACTTACAGAAATGAACGTTTTTAAAGAGTATTTTTATATGACATGGTGCATTATTGTTGAATATATAATTATTTTTCCTAGTTAAATATATATTTCGTAGATTTGTATATGCAATTTAACCATGTTATTTTTTTTCCGTAATTAAGCTTCGTGTATGGTTATTGTATAAAGACATAAACTAACTTTTATATTCAATATATATATTATCAGCTATATTACAATAGCTATCATCAATTGCATATATACATATATATATATATATATTGGGTAAATTAGAATATTATGTAGTTATTTATACCATATAGTTATTGTATCAAACACAAAATGATTTGTCAACAACTAATACTAATAATTTTTCTTATACATGCATATAGTTATGTATTTGATAGAACTTTCCACTAGACAGGTCTTCTCTATGAATTTTCTATGCTTTTTGAGTGATGAGACCAAAAAAGAAGAAGAAGAGGAATGATATAAATGTAAATATAGATATATACATATATATATTTCATAATATAATTGATTTATTCATGAAGTGTGTATGCTATATTAGATATGATTAGTTAGTTAATTACCTTTTCTTGCTTGCTGCAGGCTTCATATATATAGATCTACTATGAATTCTTCCAAAGTATTCATCTGCTTTAACGTTAAGTTGATTGAGCTACTAATAATGAATGTAAAGA
Source organism: Humulus lupulus (assembly GCF_963169125.1). Classification (NCBI taxonomy): domain Eukaryota; kingdom Viridiplantae; phylum Streptophyta; class Magnoliopsida; order Rosales; family Cannabaceae; genus Humulus; species Humulus lupulus. The sequence continues at coordinate 9,078,109 of NC_084798.1, forward strand.
GTATTATTGTATAAATATACGATGACGTACGTACGTGTTGAATTGTTATTGGATACGCATAATTATCTTTCTTAATTGTATTATGTTGTCTGAAAAATTATAATTATTTAAGTAGAGAAATGGTAAGGGGTACCACTGGTATCTAGCACTACATGGCATATAATTATTGGTGCAATATAATATCGGAGCCCACACAATTTGAATTTATAATTGATATAGAGTATCGTTGAACCACCCCTTGTGGTGTTGGGCACCTTAAAGTGCCAAATAACAACTCCCTTTTAAATATGTAGAATGGTCTATACATTTGACCTAGTCATATTTCTTCCTATTCTTTACCCACGTAAGCAAGGAAATGGACATTCTAACTACTACCTGATTAATAAATTATTAGTCAGACAATCTCAGCATATAAAGAATGACGACTCATCTAGATTGAAAGAGTAGGTAAACGAATTTCGTTTGATTTGTTTGGAACCACTTATCAGAAGAATAATCTATCAGTGTGATTATGATGTTATTCGTGCATCTTAGAGTATATTGAGTTGTTCGATCTAAACAAAATTTGTATATGAAATTAAGTATGCATGCTAATTGACAAATGATGATTATATGTGAACTTCCCATTCATTTTTTTATTTTTTAAAAGCGCTACTTAATAAATATATATTTGCTGCAAAAACATTAACAATGAAAAGAGTCAATTATTCTATAAATATAGTCAAGAAAATAGGACAACGAAGACGAAACAAGATTTCTACCCACTCGACCTTATTTTTTAATCCTAAGTCATCATGTCCTAACTTTACTTGTTTTCATTTTTTAATTATATTATAAAAGTAACTGCTTCAAATAGTTTTTGTGACCACTAGTTGTCTCTCAAAATAGTAACCTCTGAAATTCCGTTTTTTTATGATTACCAACTTAATTATTTAAATTAAATAATTAATTGTTGAGCTGTTACAGAAATGTTTAAACAGATATCAAGACTGTTTTAACAGAAACCAGATATGTTTAAACAGTTTGTGACCAGAAGATAAAAACGAACATAAAGTAAAGAACACACGAATTTTTACGTGGTATCAGCAATCTTTGCAGATTACTACTAGTCCACGAGGCCACGCCCAGAGAATGAAATTTATTAGAAGAATATCTAAACGATTACAAAACCAAATTGACTTATACAAATAAAGACTCTCTCTTGAATCTGTCGCAACTGTTGTAATCTAAACTCCTAATCAAATTTCTGAAGTGCTAAGATCTTGAACTCCCTTCAAATCATAACACTTGCACTTTTCCTCCCGAAAAGTGACTCACGAACAAGACTTCTCCCGAAGCTTGATGACCAATGTCCAAGTGTGTTCAACCTGCACAATTAACACAAAGAAAACAATACAGAAGTACACTGTAATAAACCACTAAGAACTTGCTGGACTCAAGTTCTTCACATAATAAAAAGTCTCTCTAAAACTTGAAAAATATTTGGAAAATAATACACCAAGAGAGATAATTAGAAACCAGCAACCTAAGGATGATTATATACATTTTAGAATCCCTTTAGGTCGTGGAAAACAAATCAGAAATCAAACAGCCAATAAATGGAAAATCTTCCAAAACAGGAAAGTCAGAATCTGTTCAAACAGACTGGCAATCCGTTCAAAAAGATTCATTGAACCTGGACAGTTTTTCAACCCAGTTTCCTAAAATAAATAAGGAAACAATATATAATTTATGATTGCAAGCTGTACACGATTTCTGGGCAACCAAATCAGATAAATAAAATAAATACTAATAATTCCCAATTCAAGAAAAAAAAAATCTTTTATAGGAAAATATATATATTTATTTTATTAACACATAAATAGAATAATCTGATTTATAAAAAGACACATTTCAACAAAACAGGAAACTACCTATTTTTCGAAAATTACCACTCAATTTTACAAAACAGGAATCTACCCATTTCGAAAATACTCCTTTAATTAATTTTGTTTATATTGTCAAATATGCCAATAAAGGATTTTACAACCTCTTTGTTAGGGAATTCACTTTCCTCACACGAGCTTCATCTATAAACACAAAAGCAACAAACCAATAGACACAACATACACAAATTTCAATAGAAAAAATCAGCAAGAAAAACAATAAAATGAACACCAAGAATTATAGAGGTTCAGCCCAAATAACTTGAGCTTACATCCTCTTTGAACTCCCCTTGGGATGTTCTTCTCTGCACTATGAAACAGCAATGAAGATTACAATTTGTCACCACTAGAGAACTTCTACACTTGATGGATTACAATGCCTTGAACCCAAGCAAAAACCCCAAGTACACTTGACCATGTACAAAGAAATCTCTCACCCAAGACCCAAGTGTTTCTCTCTCAAGCTCTCTCTCTTTCTCTCTCTGAAATAGCTCCTATTTTACAAAATGAAATCTGTTCTCATCTCACTCTTAAACAACTGAGATAATAAGACTTATTTATAGGGGGTTTTACAACTGTCATCTAACTTAAAAAAATACCATAAATAAACGTAAACTCATCTGGCAAAATGGTAGACAAGACTGGAAGAAAAAACATAACTTTGCTGATGAATTCTGATGTTTAATGCAGACCAAATATTCTAACAAATTTCCACCTTGGTCTTCATTAAACATGGATTGCAGAGATAAACATAACTTCCCAAGGATCCCAGTTCAGCCATCAACTATCATCCATGATCAATTCCGAGCAAGCTTAGGCAGTAGTTAAACTTGCTCAATGGCAATATCTTAGTTCCAGCATCAGCGGGGTTCTCTTCTGTGGGGACTTTTTCGACATTGATGACACCTTCAGTGACCTTGTCACGAATAAAGTGATACTTGATCTCCACATGCTTAGTCCGGTCATGAAATACTGGATTCTTACACAAATGTATGGCACTTTGACTATCTGAAAAAAATTGTAGCTTTTCCTTTGAACACTTGTAGCTCTTTTAGAAGACCTTGAATCCAAATACCTTCTTTGATTGCTTCAGTAGCAGCCATGTACTTAGCTTCAGTAGTTGAAAGTGCCACTACAGATTGTAGTTGAGACTTCCAACTCACACAATTCCCACTTACTAGAAAGTAATAGGCTGTAGTAGACTTTCTAGTGTCTCGGTCTCCAGCATAATCCGAGTCTACAAACCCACTGATTTCCACCTGGTTATGATGTCGCTTGTACACCAACCCATATCTAGTAGTATTAATCAAATAACGCAGCAACCACTTCATAGCATCCCAATGAATTCTTCTGGGATTTGCCATGTATCTACTTAGAGCACTAATCGAGTGTAATAAATCAGGCCTAGTGAAAATCATTAGATACATTATAGCTCCAACAACATTAGAATAAGGTACCTTGGCCATATCTTCCCATTCAAACTCAGTTTTAGGACAATCAGCATTTGTAAGCTGATATTGACTTGTCAATGGCTGTTTGACAGCTTTAGCACCCTTCATAGAAAACCTTTTTAGAACCTTTTCAACATAAGACTTTTGACTGATGAAGATGGTATGTTGATCCCTATTTCTCTTGATCTCCATACCTAAAATCTTTGTAGCCATGCCCAAATCCTTCATTTCAAATTCTGTTTTGAGAAGAGCCTTCAATTTATTCAGCTTGTCCCTTTTGTCACTAATCAGCAACATATCATCCACATACAACAGTAGATACTCAACATCTTTGAATTGTTGTCCTTTGAAGTAGAGGCAAGGATCATAGTAGCTTCTTTGAAAACCATGCTTTATCATGAACCCATCAAAACGTTTATACCACTGCCGAGGTGATTGCTTGAGGCCATACAACGATCTCTTGAGCAAACAAACTTTATCTTGGCCTTTGAACATCTCAAACTCAATTGGTTGTTTCATGTAAATAGTCTCTTCTAAGTCACCATGTAAAAATGCAGTTTTTACATCCATCTGGTCAATTTCCAGATTGAACTGGGCAACCAAAGATAACATGATTCTTATGGTTTTATATTTAATGAATGGTGAGAAAATCTCTGTAAAATCCACTCCTTCCTTTTGAGTGAAGCCCTTAGCAACCAACCTTGCTTTGTATCTCACTGGTTCTTGATCATTCATGCCTTCTTTTACTTTGAACAACCATCTACATGCTACTACATTCTTTTCTTTGGGTCTATTAACCAGCGTCCAAGTATCATTCTTGTACAAAGACCGCATTTCCTCCTTCATAGCATCAATCCAATGCTTTGAATTTGAACATTTTACTGCCTCTTCATATGAGTTGGGTTCTGAATTAGCTAACTCAAGTGCAGACATCAGTGCATAAGCTATCATGTCATCCCAAGCTGTAAGTGGAAGCTTCTGGACTGGTTTTGGTTCCCTCCTGACTCTGTCTCTTGCAAGCTGATATGACGCAGTCGAATCTGCATGTATTTCAGATGCATCTACACTTTGTTCGGTTTGCATTTCAGCTGGAGTTTGAGTTGGGATCTGAATCTTATTTTCTTCCACCTGGTTTGTGTTGGGTGTTCTTGTTCCCATCTGAACTAAAGTCTCTACTGTACCTGCATTGTTAGTACTATTTTGTTCCTGACCTGTAGGAATGTTAGTTTGAGATAAACAAGGAAAACAATCTTCTTTAAATATAACATCACGACTGATTATAAGTTTGTAACCTTTGTTTTCTTTAACCCATAATTTGTAACCTTTAGTTCCCTGTGGGTAACCCAAAAATACACACTTAACTGCTCTAGGATCTAATTTACCCTCTCTTTGATGTGCATAAGAAGCACACCCAAATACTCTTAAGTAAGACAAGTTTGGTGGTTTATTTGACCATTTTTCTTCAGGTGTCTTAAACTCTATAGTTGTATTAGGACATCTATTTGCTAGATATGTAGCTGTCATTATAGCTTCCCCCCAAAATCCCTTGGGTATACCTGAACTAATCATCATACATCTAGTTTTATCAAGTAGTGTTCGGTTCATTCTTTCAGCCACCCCATTTTGTTGAGGTGTTAATCTCACAGTCCTATGTCTTTGAATACCATTCTCTCTACAATATGAATAAAAAATCTCATTGCAAAATTCTAATCCATTATTGGTCCTCAATCACTCAGATATGAATCAAAAAGCTTACTTGTGCATGGCCCTGATCATTCAGATTTTGCATTGGTCGTGTGTTACCACCCTGGGAGCTAGAAATGGCATAAGCATCATGAACGCACAACCTGTAACGCCCTGGATAACCAAGACTGTTACACTGTGTGTTTAAAGTAGTGCAAAACTTGCTAATCAAGTCATTTAAACAAAGTGTGAATTCAATGTCATCAACAGATTAGGAATAAAAGATTTTGGTCACAAACAAGCTATTTTCATTAAAATGGCAGTTTACTACATGGAAACTCAAAACAGGATTCGGATGTCTTAGTTACAACAAATTCCAAGAGTTACAAGTAATTCAAGCCACTCTAATGGCAAAATATATATTTTAGGTTTCCGTCCCTGTACAATTCCTCGACCGTGGCGGCCGAGCAGCTGACCATGTACACCTCGCCCCCAGAGCTCTCCAACTCGTGGTTGATTCAGCTTACCCTTGCCTTTTCCTGCACCACGTAGTACCCGTGAGCCGAGGCCCAGCAAGAAAGCATGATAACATAGCAAGATCAACATCATCTATCAAATATTTCACAATGCACAACCAAGAATTCAACATTTCATAACATTTATCCAATCAGTGATATCACACAACAGATTAATAGTTTGTCATCCAAACAGCCAGCAAATCACGTTCATAACACAATATTCACAATCATAATCAACAGTTCATCACATCATTAAATGATATTCAGGGTCAGCGTCCTTAGTCGCACCCTCTATTTAATACACTGTCTTCGGCTCTCTTGGGCCGCCCCCAGTGTAATACTCACTGACTCCGGCCAGCTTAACCGAGCTCAGTGATAGATAGGCTGCTTCAGCTACCAGTGGCCGAGCCGCGCCCTGTGCGCAAATATTGATTCCGACACTCTTAGGCCGGTTATCGCATGTCCCGTGGCATAATAATACCATCTCATGACATGATATACAAGTGTAGGGAGCTCTTAGTCCCATCGTGTCCACATGGTTAAACACGTTCACATAACAATGCATACAAACATAGGGATCACTTAGTCCCAACCTAGCCACATAATCAGGTGTAGCTTTCTTACCTTTGGCTTTCAAACGAGCTAGTTATAAGCGATGTTCCTTGAGCGCGATCCGATCCTCGAGCCCTAGCTTAGCACCTAGTCACAACCAAGATAAAGGTTACCATTAACAATCTTAAATGAGCTTCTAAACCAAGTTCTAGTCCTCGGAACATTGAACTTCACCAAATATGGTAAAAGACTCAACCTCGAGCACCCTAGGTTAAATTCCCAAGCCTAAATTCTCAAAATCCCAAAATCCCTTAAGCGCCGCGGCATGGCCCCTGGCAGAACCCTCCATGGGCACAAAAAGAGGTAAGGGCCGCGGCATTGCTTGGACCATGCCGCGGCCCGCCCTCCTTCCTCAGCATGCCACAACATCGAAGGGCTGCGGCTCACCAAGAACCATGCCGCGGCCCGACCCTTCGAACCCAAAAAAAACCACCATTTTCAATCTCTAAACCTCACCTAAAACCATCCTAAAGCCCCCAACTCAAAACCAATTAATAATAACAACATTAGAATAATTTAGACAACACAACCCAACCAAAAATCCAGCCTAAGACTCACCAAAATCCCAATTCCAACTTCTGAAATTTCAAACCCACAAACTCAAAACCAGCCATGAAAACTCTCAAGTCCAACCATCAAACTTCAAATTAATCCTTACCTCAGCTGTAGAATCGTTCTAGCATCCAACCAGCTTCAAGCCCTTCAACTCCTCAGGTTCATATCCCTTTATTCCATCCAAAACTCAAACTTAAAAACTATCTCATTAAAACCCAGAAATTCACATCAGAAAACCTTAAAACTTACCTCAATTGACTGGCTTAATTCTGCTAGTTCTTCAAGCTTCACCAAAGTCCCTAGCCCTAAGCTCCATCCTGAGCTTGCTCTAGAATTCCAGCTCCAAAACCCACAAGGAATGGTGAAGAGATGACCCAGCCGAATGAGAGAGAGTGAGATAACTCTAAGTGTTCTGTTTTTCTTTCTTTCCTTCTTCTTTTCTTTTTCTTAAGTTTCTAAGTTTATCTACAACCTCCACTAACATCAAAAAGCAGAACATAGCCTAACCTTAAGTAAGCCAAATGACCACCTTGTCCTCCCAATAATAACTAAACCTTTAAACATTCTAAGGGCATTTTAGTCATTGCTCCCGATTCCCTCTAATTCCTCAAGTGTCTTAAATATTTACCACTTAATTCCCGTCACCTAGTTAGTCACCAATTATATTTCTCAATACCAAATCATCTCCAATATATTCTCCAAATTCTCAGATACATCCCCAGGCTCTCACCGAGCCGGGTAGAAATCCCCGCTGTGTCTTTCCCGCTAAACCGCTTGTTAGGATCGCCTCAAGCCACAAGCTGCAGACATACCCACATAATAATGTGGTCTCAACATTAACCTACCAGTATACACATAAGTATGCAATTACGCTCTCAGTGAGCCAAATTACCAAAATACCCTCACAACAGAGTATATAACCCCATGCATGCCTTTATCATCATATAATAATATGACCCACATAATCATGCATATAATCATATAATAGCACAATAAATCAATTATGGCCCTCCCGGCCTCCTAATCAAGGTCCTAAACCTTATTAGGGAATTTGGGTCATTACACAACCGATAAAAGATTAGATCTAATCGATATCTGCATTAGATGACTCAACAAGAGCATTAATGCCGGACCGACCTCAAGTTCGATGAAAACTAAAAGCGCTTGTGTGACTTACCCATCAATCACTCATCTATTTAAGCTAGTGACTACCCATCAGTCACTCATCTGTTTAAGCTAGTGACTACCCATCAGTCACTCATCTGATTAGAGCCACTGCAGGAAAGCCCAGGTAACGATTTCGTGACACGGCTATGGGCACCGAGCCCCATAATGACTTGCTTGTCAGTCACTCATTATGGTTTAACAGAACCTCAAAGTGATATTCACTCATTTGTTCAGGGCTATAAGCTCTGTATGATCATTCTGATCATCATTTGCATGGCTTTGGGTACTGAGCCCTGTAGTGACTTGCTTGTCGGTCACTCAGTATGGTTTACCAGAACCTCAAGTGTAGAACCCACATTATTTTGATATAATATAGCCAATAATCACATGATTGCATTGCATTACATATCATACAATATGTATAATTTAAGCATATGCATATTCTTATAAGTGTTTTCATGTATAAGTATAAAAGTTGTGTACATGATGTCTATATGTATGCTCAATATTATTAACCTTGTGGCGCTTGAGTTGTCTTTTTATGGGTGTTTGATGTGCTCAATATATAAGAAAGGATAAAAAATATGGACAAGGCATGAAATTAAGTGAGAAAAGTGAGATATAAAAGGCAAAAGATGTTAAGTGGTGAAAAATAGTACAATGTCGATTACTAGTATTTCGGGGTAAAATTTAGTATTAGTGGATTTACCAAATATAATTGAGGTATGATTAAGGTCTCATTGATGAAGTAAAAATTGTTTTAGAACCATTAGATCAATTCTTGATGGGAGGTATACATAATCAGTGGTATTGATGCAAAGTCAAAACGAGCTTAGCATAAGTGCGCTACGCTCAATCGGGTAAGCATAACTATTTGGTATGAACTCATATGGACCTAAGGTTTGGTTTGAGTGTTTTACACATAAGGATAATAGGCCTAGCAGATGATTAAGTCGAAATTATTGAAGTGATAAGGTTTTCATAAGTCAAAAGGTGAAATGGTGAGGTGAAAGGTGTCAAATTTTGATACAATAAGGCACTACAAGAAACAAGGTTTTTGCCGGTGCAATTCGGAATTGCGTCGGCAAAAACAACTTTCACCAGCGCATTTAGTGAATTGCGCCGGTAAAAGTCCTTGTTTTTGCCGACGCAATTTTGCGCCGGAAAATGTTACTTTTGCCGCCGGCGCAATTCCGACTTGCGCCGGCAAAAGTAACCTTTGCCGGTGCATTTCTGAGTTGCGCCGGCAAAAGTTTAGCAATATCTTATGTAGGGACTTTTGCCGGCGCAATTCACCTAACGCGCCTGCAAAAGTCAGCGTGAAATTAATGGTGTGCACGTTTTCAAGGAGGTAGGTGGCCAGACTTTTGCCGGCGCGTTTTGTTGCGCTGGCAAAAGTAAAAAATGCGTCGGTAAAGGTATGCTTATTTAAATTGCATCGTTTTGAACTAGGGTTTCTCTGATAGACTTTTGCCGGCACAATTTTATACTTTTGTCGGCGCAACAAATCGCGCCGGCAAAAGTCATAACATTATAACTCAGCCGCCCGAGCCTTCTTCTCCATTTTTTTTCATTTTCTCATATTTCTCTCCATAATCCTCTCTTCTTCAACAACGACACCACCTTCATTTTCCCTCTCAAGGTAAGGTAAGTTATTTTATTCTCCATTGTTTGTTTGTTTTGCCCATAAATATTTCCTCTCATTTCTATGTTTTTTTTCTCAGTTGTACACCCCGCCGACGGGACCACTCCGCCACCACCAAACCACCACGCCGACCGAACCACCCCGCCACCACCGGACCACCACGCCATCTGCAGGTATATATTAATATATATTTATATATATATTATATATATATAAATTGATATATATTATGTATTATATATTATATATTTAAACTAATATATATTTAAACTGGTATATATATTTATATTTATATATGTTTTTTATGTTTTAAAATGTATATGTTTATATTTATATTTATGTTTTTTTTTTCTGTTTTGTATTTTCTTATTTTTTATTTTTTTATTTCTGTTTATATATGATTTAATTTTTGTTTTCTATTTTTTTTTTATTTTCATTTTCTGTTTTAAATTTTAGAAAAAAAGGTACAAGAAAAAATAAAATTTTATGTTGTGCTTGATAGTATAGTAAAAATCATTACATTAGATGAATCATAATTAGAAATTAATTTAATTAGTATTCGATTAATCTTAAGATTATGAGATTAGATTTGGTATTATAATAAGATTAAATTTTAGCAATTAAAAATTAAATTTTAAAATATTTTAGAAATTTTAAGTAAATATGCGTTTATGTTGTGCATGTTCTGGGAATATTCTGTATATTGATCTAGTAATATTATGTATATTTTTGTGTGTAGTTTGCAGGTTTTATAAAATTTTGGGATAGTTTAAAATATAGCTGTTATGCTGCCCAAATTTTGTTAGTCTTAGGAAAATTAACATTAATTACAAAAAATATAGCCGTTAACATTAATTTTTATTTTAATGCTTTATATGTATTTGTTTCTCTTTATAACAACTATATTTAAGTTACTTTTATAATATATGTTTTTTTGTATTTATTAATTTTTTTTGTAAAATTAAAAAAACAGATTTGAATATGTATTTTTTTATTTTAATGTGTTATATGTATTTGTTTAATTTTGCTTGTTAATATTTATTATATTGTATTTTGCGATATATGTATTTTAGTTAAAGTATGAACTTAAAAAAAACCAGATTAATAATGTATGTTTATATTTTTAAATTGTTTTATATTAAATGTGATATTTTTGCAAATATGTATTTAATAATTTTTTTTATTGTATTAATAAAAAAATCAGTTTTGGTATATGTTTTTTTGTGGTTAAATATTTGTATATATGTAAATTGATGTATTTGTTAATGTATATATATGTTTTGTATGATCTGGGAATATTCTTGGTATATATGTGTTTAATTTGTATGTTTTTCAATTTTTGGGATAGTTTGAAATATTGCCGTTATACTGCCCAAATTTTGATAGAGTTAGTAAAATTAATAAAAGTTTAATAATTAATTAAAGAAAAATTTAAGTATAATTAAAAATTCATCAAAAAAATAATTTTTAACTATAATTTAAATAAAATAAAATTACCAATCATAATAATTAATAATTAATTTTAACATTAATATTAGATGTTTTGTAATTGAAAAAGTTAAAAATATAAATGATTTAATAAAATATAATTAAGTAAAATATAAATATAATAAAATTGTTATTGATTAAGTAAATAATCCAATACAAATTGAAGAATTTAATAAAAAATTACAAAATAAAATTAATGTATAATTAAATTAATTTTAAAATAAAAGTAATGAATAAGTAAATGTTAAAGTTGACTGGTCAAATGACACGTGGCACTACATGATTTGTCTACATTGTTATTATTCTTAAAATAATTTTTAATTTATTTTTCAATTTAACAAAAAATAAAATTTACATTTTTTTTAAAAAAAAATTCAAACTTTTTTTCAATTTAAGATTAAGTATGAAAAATACATTTTTTTTAAAATTTAATTTTTTATTGTTAATATCCTCAAATTTTTTAATTTATTATTATTATTAAAATCTTCCTATTTATCATTTTGTCTACTTTTTTTCAATTAAAGATTAAGTCATTTTGTTTATGTTATACCCAGATTTCGAGACTTGAGGTTGTAACCTCGAAAGCTGGATCCGTCAGGGGTGAGTTCGAGATGGTCAAAATACATGCTCGTAACCTAGATACTGAACCTTCAAAGCAGGTGGCAACCTCGAAGATGGCGACCTCGAAGTTCTTGCAAGCTCGAAAGACAGAACATCGGAGTACGTCTATTATCAGATGACCTTGGATCAAGTGGCTCGAGATTGGCATGAGTGTGAGCTCGGGGAAAGGCGGCCTTGGTGGTACTTACCCTCTTCAGACTGATTTCAGAAAAACAAGATAACTTGTACTTCGCTCAGACTTAGACGGACATGGTACTGATTGCTGACCTCGAACAGCTTAATAGGTCACTTGAAGAGACAGTCCATGCATTCAAGAGATATTATTGTTGTAACTTCCCCACAATAAAGGGATATTTATTAGTCAGTTTCACGCCCCCTGGTCTTCAGGGGACGTTTCCTTGTATATAGGAGTTACAGGCTTTAAAGCCATTAAATTTATTAATATACAGAATAACTTCCCTGAACGTGTGGGATAGTATTCTGAGACTCCTCTATAAATAGAGAAGTCGTGCACCTTTGTAAAGGACAAAAATTTGGTGATCTGGGAAGAAACTCTGGAGAATTCATTCTTGAAGAATTTCCAGAAATTTCCTAAGTTCTAATAACAAAGACTCGTGGACTAGGCAGAGTTAACTGCTGAACCACGTAAAAAATCATTCTTGTTTTATTGTATTTTCTGGCCATAAATATTTACTGTTAGACATTTCGAGTTGACGAAAAACGGCGTTAACAGTTTGGTGCTTTCATTGAGAGCCTTAAGCAGTGCGATCCCTGAACAAGTTATGGCCGCAAACGATAAAAACATTCCTGAAGAAAACTATCCAAGCGCCCTGGGAAGCAGCCAATGGAGAACCTGGATGTAGAGGAGAGAAGCGAGTCCTCCGATTCTCGGGGACCACCAGCACCCCCAAGGGATGAAGATATGTACTATAATCCTGAACGGTATGTTCCCATTGTGGAACTTGAGAACCGACAGCAGAAAAAACAATTGGCTGAAGCTAATAAGCGGAATGAGGAGTTGTCTAGGTTAGCTACAGAGGCTCGGGCGGTTCATCCCCCACCTCCGCATGAAAACCAAGCCTCTCCTCTGAGGGACGTGCATGTCCCTCCCCGCAGGCCTCGTGGGCGACCCTGAAAAAATGCTGCCACAAGGAGACCAAAACAACCTCCTGCACCAGCAGAGCAATCTACTCCCTCGAGTCCCCAAAGAAGTACCCGTGCCAAGGCTCCGGTTAATCCAACTACGGAGGTACCAGCAGGAACTGGGAATAACCAAGCCCCTGCAGAGGCTCAGACTCAAATCCCTGGAAACACGCAGAATGCAACTGACCCGTCTCGGGCAAACTCTGGACCGTCTAGGCCTCGAAATGGGTGGCATCCACCGTCACCCATACGATTCCCTCCATCGCCTATAAGATATTCTTCACCTCCTCGCAGGAATGCTCAATCAGTTCGAGATGATGAGGAAAGACATGCGGGAAGGAGGCAAGGGAACAGAGAAGCTTTCAGGGAGCAGAGAGGTGCCCAATCTGCAAGAAGTCAAACGTCCCGGTCTCGCACTGCAGAGACGAGGCAACATGAAAGAGACCCATCTTGAAATAATCATGCAACGAGTCTTACTAGTGACGACTCTGAAGACACCAGATCAGTCAGTATGCACGATCGAGGTCGAAAGAATACTGGGAACTACAGGAATCGCTCCGACCTGCGAGAACACTTGAATCAAAACCAGGGTAATGTTAACTTGTCAAACTCGAACCTGAGGGATCGCCTAAATAGGCATAAAGACCCCCTGCGGAGGCGCGAGCCTGGAATTGTAATCAACGACAGCCAATTTCAACCAAGACCCCTCGCGGACCCGATCCAGGAAAGAATTGATCAGTTGGAAAAGGCCTTCAGGCTTTTGAAAAATGAGCAAGGTCGGGGTCGATATGAAGATTCTGAAGAGGAGCTTGAACCGTTCGCTCCCCATATTTCCAAAACTCCGTTTCCTCAAGGATTTCAGATCCTTCATGTCCCAACTTTTGAGGGAAAGTCCGACCCATACAGCCATTTTCACAAGAAATAAAGGCTTTAATTAAGCCTTAAAAGAAGGCACTGTTGACCAAGACCAATACCAAGACTGACCCAAGTCTTCTGGTCCAGCACTTTATGTGTTTTGATTTTCTTGTGTTAAAAAACAAGAAATGGTATATATATATAATATAAATATATTTTGAAACCTCTTTATATAAACCACATGATTGTTAATTTTTTTTTTTTTGATTAAATGAATATATGTGTTTGATTCATTGTGAATTTAAGTTGCCCAAAAAAAATGTATATATTTGATTCCAATAAACAAAACATTTTATAAAACAAAAATGTATACGTGAAAGTTTAGCATTGAATATGTATAAAAAAAAGGCTATAAATTCTTAAAATAAATAAACAAAGCAGTATTAGTGATATAAATATATAGGTAAAGGAAAACGTTTATAATAAGAAATAAAAAGACATAAAAGTCTAGCATTGAGCAATAATGGAATATTATGTTTAGGGATATTTGTGACAAAAATACCTAATGTTTTATACTTGTTATAGTTAAATACCTACTATTTTATTTTTACGGTAAAAATAAAAGATGTTCAATACATGTTACATAAGCAGACATTTGCCACTCTGTAATCGGTCAATTTCATATTTTTGTTTTTTTATATATTTTAAATTAGAAAAATGAATTAAAAAGACATTTTAAATTAATAAAAATACATATTTTGGGAACAAAAATACATAAATTACAGAATGATACATATTTGGTGAGAAAACACTTAACAACTCCAACAGAGCAGGTATTGAAAAAAAAATATTTTAGAAACTTTAGGTATTTTTGCTACAAAGAAAATATATTAGATCTATATCTTTAACATATATTAAACATTGAATATTTTTACCGTAAAAATAAAAATTAGGTATTTAACGGTAACAAATATAAAACATTAAATATTTATACTGTGAATATCCTTTATGTTTATTATATACAAAAAAAAAATTAAATTAAAAAAAGTTGTATAAAAATAAAAGAAGAAATAATTTTTTTGGTCTATTATCCTTGCCAAAAAAATAAAATTTGATCTTCTCAAGCAACGACATAAAGTATTATGTTAATGCTACAATTTTATTTAATGCTAAACTATACAAAATAAATAAAACAGTAATATAAATCTACTAAAATTTTATTTAATGCTATTTTTTTTAGGCTAATGTTTGAAAACAAATAACACAAAGAACTCTCTCTTTCCAACTAGCTAATGCTTAACAAAGTAAATAAGATATCCAAAACACCCAATCCACTTGAGTCACTCATCATAACAAGATTAATGATTTAATTTATATATATATATATATTTATATATATATTTGGAGTTAAAAATATGTTATTCCATTTCATTAATTAAATTAATTTTTTTATTAATTATTTCTACATCAAATTTTAATTATTTAAAATATAGCTTTTTTTTTAAGTTTTATATCAAATTTTAATTCAATAATATTTTATTTGGTATGATTTAATTCATTAAATAAAAAATATGGGCTCTTTTGGTCATTATGATAAATTGTTTGATCAAAATTGGGCTCATAATTTTATTTCGATCTATTTTGCAAAACACGAGTCCAGTCTATAGATTTAATGTTTTTATTTTGTGGTTTCTACTTTTTTTTTCTTCTTTTATATAACTTCCTTTTGTACATTTATCTGCTCATTGTTTTCTCCATTCATATTTACTTTGTATTATTTTTAACTAGGTAATATAACTACACCTCCCAGATCTTTATCACAATTGAAATTCTGTAACACTCTACAAATCTAGCACTTCTACACTAGGTATTTAAAATAGTACTTAACTCGTTAAGTGAGTTATTTGGACTCAAAAGTGTAATTAAAAATAAAATAAGAGTTTAAGTACTAAAATTTTTTGCCAAAAAAGTTTAAACTTTTCATTAAGGTTATAAAGGGTTTTACATGAGATCCCAAAACGTTTAACAAAATACATAATCACAACTAGAGTTTATCATCTTTTAATGAATAAATTATTTTCATGTGATTGGAATTTGGATCTACACAGTAACCATGCTAAAATTACCAAAATGTTCTGCAGTAACTTAGGTAGTGAAAGTTGAAGTGAAGGTCAACTAAAAGACAAGGGACAATCTTGATACTAAGAAAAACTACACACATCGAAATGACAGTGTCATTGTCAATAATTATGATAAGCCAAACTTTAAGTTAGCTAAAAAACAAGGGACATTATTGATACTATCGAAATGATTGACTAATTGAAGAGTTTATGACTCAACAATGGAATGCACAGAACCTGTGCTTCTTAATCACCACAGTAAGTAAACTTATCTGAGAGAGAGAAGAGAAGCATGTGTGAGGTTGGAGTAGAGGACTTGGTCAAGGCTGGGCTAAGCACTGAGGAGGCCAAGTATTTCCAAAGGGTCCTTGAAGATATAGTGAATGGAGCCAAAGGGTTTGACAACAATGATTAAATGAAGTTTACCAGAAAAAGGAGATGAATATGCTGCAATCAAAGGGCCTTTAGTTTACCCTGTTTTTAGAAGTGTAGTTGGAGTTTAAGGAAAATGGAGAGCAACTGCAACACTACATTATAAGGTTAAAAACATGGAATAAATAAACAAAAAAAAAAAGTGCTAAGAACAAGGACCAGTTACCCCGAGGAGAGAGCTTCATCCTTGATTATTATTATACAAAGAAATGATTCTCAAACTTGTCCAGCTACTCTTGCACTCTTTCCCTTTTCGTCTCCTCAAGGCGGTAGAGAAGAGAGCGAGTTGCTATACTTTCTTCTTAATATTCTATGTCAACGGGTTCGTTGTTGCAACAACATTTTTAGACGAACCTCGATATTTAACTAATTCTCTTGGATCCTTGCAAGTTTTCAATATAGCCGACATTGCTTCAGCTTTTCGAAGAATGGAGGATCTCCGCGCACGAGATGCGTCTCCATCTCTTTTATAAGTATCTGGCAACTTCATAGAGTGGGGAACAGAAGACATCAGGCCACATACTTTCCATGCCATCTCGGTCATTCCTTGTTTCTTTAGTTCATCATTTAGTCTTTGGAAAGTAAGATACTGAGGAACAATGCCTCTTCTGATCATATTTCCAAATTCCAAACTCGCCTCTTCGAATTTTCGCATATCACAAAAAAGATGGATTAATAGTGTGCTTGTAGCTAAGTCCATATCACATCCCCTGGATCTCATTTCTTCAATAACTTGAACTGCCAACTTAAGTTTCCCATCCTCACACAACATCTTTAACAACAGATGGTATGTGAGTCGATCAGGAGAATATCCAGATTCAATCATCTTAGTATACAAGTTCATTGCTTCCTCAATTTTTCCCAACTTTGAAAAGTACTTAAAGAAATAGTTATAAGTTGTTGGTGTTGGGACGAATCCCCGACCTATCATCATCTTGAGAATCTTACTTGCCCCAACAAGATTTCCTGCCTTGCAAAAACCCTTCACCAGAGAATTGTATGTTGAGATAGCGGGTCCTGATTCCAGAACCAAAAAGCGCTCCATCATGCCCAATGCCTCCTTAAACATCCCGGCTTCCCCCAGCGCGTCAATTATTGGGTTATACACAATAGCATTCGGCTTAATTCCTTCTGTTTTCATCTCACTAACTAGTTCAATTGCCCTTTCAGACCAACGCATCCGACAGTAACCTTCCACAAGAGTACCATATGTCACAACAGTAGGCTTCACATTCTCCTTTTTCATCTCCATCCAGAGTCGCTCTGCGTGTTTGAGCTTCCTCATTCGAAACCAACCATTCAACAAAATGTTGTAAACTCGGATCGACGGAATCCAATTTGAGTCTGACTTCTTTTTCCTATCAAAATAAGCTGAAGCATCTCTAACATGCCCTTCCTTGCAAAGAGAATCCAACAAAATCTCAAACAAACTCATTTCTGAACCCAAACTAACAACTGTAGTCAAAGTACTCGCAAATTCAAAAGTTCGAACTGCAGATTCGGGCATACCTGCACGACCATATCGTCTGATCATGATCACAAACGTATCCACAGAAACCAAAACGGGTTCATCCTCTTTGTCAATTTGATCCTGAATCAAAGACCACGCTGAGTCAAACTCCCTAGATTTCGCAAGCACATTGACCATGGAGTTAAAGAGCGCAGTAGATGATTGAAATGTGGTTTGCTTCTCTGCCCAAAGAAAGAGCGAGTACAATAACTTGGGGGAAGAATCAAAGTGGTCAACCACAGTTTGTAACAAACTTGAATCGAGCTTGATTCCTGTCTTGTCCAAGGCATCATGGAGGGAAGGACCAGAGGAAATGTCAGGGTTGGTGAGGAGCTCAGAAACCGTGAGGAACTCATTCTAAGAAACTTTAGTGCCTAAGTCAGGAACCGGGGCTAGTTGTGTGGCTGGCGGAGTGAGGATGTCGTGAGGCCACTTGATCAGGGGCTTACCAGGTATGGACAGCCATGACTGATCGGAGGAGAAGAACTGCAAGTAGTGAAATTGAAAAGGTTTGGAATTAGGATTTGGTCCAAAGAGAAGAGAGGTTAGTGGGATAGCACGGCAACGTTTGAGAACCATGAACATGAATTACACCTGCCGAATATAAACAGTGCAAATCACATAAATCACTTTGAAAAGAGCAAAGTGTATATTTGTTATAAATAAATTGAAAAAATACAGCACAGAAAAAGAGCAAGAACCATCCACATGCATCTAGCCACATTTGTTCATTTGAAGGAAAATGCCTCCTAAAAAAAGGAGAATACCAGAACATGCCATTAAAAGCCACAAAGGCAGCAAACATACAAGCAAAGCAACAGAGAAGAAGCCAAAGTCTAGAACTAGATTCAATAATGTGAATCTAGTTCCAATATCATCATCATATCATCATCATCATCAAACAAGTGTTTAATTTTACTCTGGCAAAAATAATTTCAACGTAGCATAATGTGAATGTTTACATACAAATAAACAAAACAAACTATACTACACTATAACATCACTTCAAATATATAAATTTCACAAATTAACAATCAAGCAAATTGTTTTCTCTGTTTTTCAAAATTAAAAAGCTTCCCAGTGGAGTGAGTGTATTAATCTTCAAGAAATCAAAAACAGAAACGTAATAAATTTCCCAATAACAGTTATTTCCCAATAATTTAGGTTATTTTACCGTGTTTGTGGGTCGAGGTGAGAGCTGTCCTGCGCCGTCGAGAGAGAAAGCAAGAGACGGTGGAACTGGAGGCAGAGAAGAGGAGAGACCGGTCTTATTCAGTATTCACTTTTTAGTATCATTAAAAATATATATTTATATATATACGCGGTCGGGTCGGGCTGTGCCCGCAATGAGAAATCTAACCGATCCATCCATGACTTCTCCAACCCATTCTGAGTCTCAAGATCAAAGCTTTCTCCCCCGAAATCCTGTCTCGGAAGAAACCCTCAACCCCATTCCCTTTGTGTCCCTCAAAAGTCTGGACTTTTCGAATCACAAGAGCTTTCGAGTAGGCATGGGGTGTGCTTTGAAGCTCCCGGTGAGAAAGAACAGCATCGATTGTAATGTGTTTGAATTCATAATTGGCATTTCTTTCGTTGGTATTCTTTTGAATGCTGAGAAATTTACCTTCCTCAAAAAAAAAATGAAGCAATTTGGGATAAGGATATTATGCTGTTTTGGTCAGATAATGCGTGAATAAATGGTTGAACTGAGTTTGTTCTGTCTTTGATCTAATCTACTGTGGAGAGTTCACTGATAGAACTCCAACCAACGATTGCTATGAATATTGTGATGAGATTGATTGCTTGCTGTAATGATTGATTATTGGAAACTAAGTGATGCAATTACTGCAGCTGGAAGATAATGTAAAACTTCCAAGTTAACTAAGCATTGGAATGTTAATGAAGACGAGCTTGATTCTGGAGTAGGTGAAGGTGAGATTTTGGAGTCTTTTCTTTTCTTTGTTCATTTTGGTTAATATCAGTTTACTTTATTCCACAGAGATTGCTATCCCAAGGAATGGCAATTCAGATTATTAGCAACTCTTTTCCCATTTGAGTCCCCTGAATTCTTTACTTAAGATGTTCTTGTTCTCTATCAACATGCTTGGCAAGATATGCATACTTGATTACAAACTTTTGGAGAGCATTTGCAGCAAAACTTTTGGAGATTGACGCAATGCAGCGGCCAAATTCTACGCTTGAAGATTTTGTTAGTAGTTTTCTGTTTGTTAAAGAAAAGAACCTGCCACAGTTGAATAAAACTGAGAAAATAATTCAGAAGTTCAAGTTTAAATATTTAAAGGCCATTTTTGATAATTAGAAAGAACGAATTGACCTGTTGTTTTCATTTTTCTCAAAATTGAATCTGTTTCACATTGTGCTGCTACTGCTGTCTAATTTGTTCTAACTTCTATGTCGAATAATATTCAAGAATAATGTATATTGTAATTCATATATTCAAATTGTTCCTTTAAAGATTTGTTGTCGTTTGAAACAAAAATAACATCTCTCTCTGTATGTTTGCAAAGCCTTGCATTTTTCTTAACTACAAATTGCTAATTCTTTTTGTCATTTACTTTCATTATCTAAACTTTCCTTTTATAAATAGAGGAATTTCAGTCTTCTCTCATCAAAATTCAAAAATAAAAAAACAAAATTCCTTTATTATTTTCCTAGCCGTTAGAAGGGTTTATATATATATATACAATTTTTTGTAAACCAAAGCAAACCAAATAGATTCTCAAATCTTTCCTAGATTTTTCAAAAAGATTTTGGTTAATTTTGGCCCCCAAGGTTTCACATTCTATTTTACTTAATTTTGGTTTTGATTATTTTTCTAAGTTTATGATTTGATCTCACATTTTGGATTGATTGAGATTCTTAGTAAAGAAATTGGTATTGTCTTCAGTTTAAAGAAAAATTGGTGCCTTTGTATCATGTATCACACACATGTTTTTCGTTAAAGCTTTTTGTTCGAAGTGTTACAATAATATAGAAAGATGAACTGGAATAGGAAAAGGAAAAGGAAAAATGAACATATACCATAGGCTTTGAATTTTAAGGAATGAAAATAACGAAAAGCTTTTCTTTTTACCATATGTTTGGCAACATTGTTTGTAGAGCCAGCTCAGCCAAGAATGATCATTATTTTCAACTTAGACTCAGAACAATATTATCAGTTCAGCTTACTAGGCCTTACTTTTGCCACTTGAAAGAGTCAGTGCTTTCAATTTTGTTTGGTTGAAGCATATTGTTGAATTGTTTTTTTTTTCGTAAATCATTTTCTTAGGGAGTAGCTGGGATCAATCCTCAATAACAGAAAATCACTTCTGACTATTAGTAATAGAATGTTGTTTCTTGTCTGAGATTTTTTATCATAGGTATGTAGTTTGTCTATGTCTCTTTAGACAAGAGAAAAGTTAGAAGAATCGAGGCTATTGCATTGTAACCGTGGCACATTTGTTTTGGTTTATGCTTTTGTTGCTTACAATATTTATGGATTGAAATTTTACTTCCAGTTTTTCACATCTGGCATGGGAATTTGTTGGGAAGATTAAATTTCATTTTCATATGTTATAATTTACACCCAACTTTGTAATGAATACTAAACGCGTGACAATTCTTTTGGAGATGATTCATTGATATTTTGTTTTGTTTTGTTCTTTCTGTTTCTTATGTCCACAGCTTGCAAGAATATTTTAGCTTAAAAGCAATGTTATTTCTGCTTAGCTGGGATGATTAGCAGTATTTACACAGTGTGTTTATGTTTGTAGGGACACCATATGAAGGCGGTATATATTTCCTCGACATAACATTTCCCAGTGATTATCCATTTAAACCTCCAAAGGTAGTTCCCTATTGTTGGTTACTTCCAACTTTTAAAGATAAAACATCTCTTAGTAGTGTTTTTTTTTATCCAACTGTCCTCTTTTTCAGCATTGAAAGCAAATTGGTTATTTGGTGTTTAACTGTTCAGTTTTTGAATGGAAGTGCTTTCTTCAGAGATCCCTTTTTGTGTTAAACATACAATATGTCTATATTCTTCTGTAGTTAGACAATGCAGGCTAGTGAAGTTGTGTAACTTAATTTGGTTTTCGTTAGTATTAATCAATGAAGTTTTTCAGGTTGTGTTTAAAACCCGAATCTACCACTTCAATGTTGATTCTTCGGGTAACCTTAGATTGGAGATCTTGAATGATGGTTGGATTCCAGCTCTAACAATTACAAAGGTGTTGCTTGAAATTAAAAAACTTTTCACCCATGCTGACCCTTGTAAGTGTTCTGGACTAAACAATATTAATCCATTAATCTGTGTCTGTATTCTTTTTGTTCTCTTTCTCTTTCTCTTTTGGTTGTGGAAGGGGGCCAACATGTTGAGGATTGTGATAATACTATTATTTCATTGGGCTTTAGTTTAGATTACAATTATCTACATGTGCTTTTGCTACAAAACTCTGAACTTAAACTTGTTCTAGAGAGGTTCTTACATAGTTTGGCATATCCCAAAAATCTTATGCTACTTGAAAGCGAGAATTTCCTATAACAATTTCAAGAACATTCACTTTCTTATAGGTAATAAACCTCTCGTTCCCGGCATTGCACAGCTATACTTGGCAGACAGAGCTAAGCACGATCAAATCGCTGCGCAATGGACATTGCGATTTGCAAAGTGAATCTGACACAAGAGCTAGAGCTCTTTGTGTGTAGCATGCATTCAACAATTTTGTATATATACAATTTGAGGATATGAACTTTACAGTGTAAGTGTCACATTTCCAGCTTATAACCGAAGCTTTACTGTGTTCTTTAAGCAATAGCAATCACAAGGGAAAAGCACTTCTTGTAGTATATCTTTTACTTTAATTTTTTCTTTTTGGTACTAATCACGATTAGTGATCGTATTTTGTTATCAACTCTTTCGTTTTATGATAAATTATTTTTTCAATAATCATGTACAAAGAGAGAAATTTCTCACCTATTGCAATGCAACTAATAAATATTGAACATATTTCAGTTTAGGAAATTATATATAATCTAACTTTATAAGCAACAATAATTAAAACACTAATAAATTCACAAGTAAATCACGCAGAGAGTCCTTTTATGTAATACATTCAAAGATACAAATACTAAATAAAGATGATGATTTTATTTGGAGCCATAATCTAATGGATAAACATCTTGATACTTCCAATTGCAAACTCTTGAAGCTTCAAAGCTACACCTTCTGGCATGTGATAGACATAAACAGAACAATGAAACAAAATTAATCTAAGCCATAGAAGAAATATGAAAAACTGAATTAAGCTAATACTTTATTACCTTCTAATTAAGGAACCTCCTCTTCAATAAATTTGTCTTGACAGAGATCGTCACGTAAAGCCAATCTCCTATGGTGCCCATGTAATGGAAATAGTTACGTCTCCAAGAAGCATTGACTAATAAATTACCACAAACTCCAGCAAATCCAATTCCAAATCCAACTCCAATTCCCATATGAAACCATGACATGTCAAACCATTCTTCACCATCGTTAAAAAAACCTTCAGTACCACCCAAGTGATCTTGAGAACCATTTGGTGACTCATCTCCAACGCATGATTTGGTCAATGGAGGTCCACACAATCCATCATTGTCAATGTACATCGAAGCATCAAAACTTTGTAGTTGAGTGCTGGTGGGGATTCTTCCTGATAATTTGTTACTTGACAAATCCAAGAACGACAAAGAAGACATGCTTGCCAAGCTTGTTGGAATTACACCACAAAGCTTGTTGTGGGATAAATCTAGAGAGTCTAACTTATTCAAGTTCCCGATCTCCATAGGGATAGTACCATTCAAATCATTCCTTGAAAGGTTAAGTTGAACCAATTGAACAAGATTTGTTAACTCTTCAGGAATTTTTCCAATCAAATTATTACATGAGAGATCAATCACTCTTAATAATCCAAGAGTGCTGCTATACTCACGAAGAATACCTTTCCACATGATCGATATAATAACATCAGACCGTACAACGGCAGTCATTGTGCCAATGTCTTTCGGATCATTAAACTTGTTCTCCTTGGCCTTGGCTACCATAGAGGTGAAATTTTTTATGCATAAAGGAATATATCCAGATATAGCATTTATGGAAATGTCAAATATTCGAACAAATTGAAGATGGCATAAATTTAATGGTATAATTCTATAGAAATTATTTGATCTTATTCGAAGAAAAATCAGATTTGTGAGTCTTTCCCCAATCCAAGATGGTATATTTCCTTCTAGATTATTGGATTCGACATCAAGAACTTTAAGTTGTGTACACTTTTTTAAAGATGAAGGAAGATTTCCAGAAAAATTATTATGTCCCAAAAGCAAATGCTGAATTTTAGATAACGAACCAATTGATCTTGGAATTACTCCAGACAAATTATTGCTATCTAGTTTCAGAAAAATCAAATCCTTCATGTTCCACTGACAATCAGGGAGGCTTCCATTCAGCATATTATTGGAAATGTCAAGAAGTTGTATTAATCCTTGTATTGGGTAGCAAAGAAAAGTCTTTACATTAATGAATCTATTATTAGAAAGAAACAATGCTGTGAAATTAGATAGATATGGTGGAATAGTACCACGAAATTGATTTGAAGATAGATTTAGAAAATGCAATGTCAGAGTTTGACTGAAAAACCAATTGGGGATTTCATCATGAATTTCAGAGTTTGAAAGATCAAGTTTTGAGATATCTATTTGGGTTTTGAGCCAAGTAGGAAATTGTGGACCTGACTTGCAAGACCTCAATGATAGAACAACTAGTTGAAATGGTGGGATCCAAGTGGAATTGATCCTCAATGTTAAGGATTTATCGGATAAATCAAGAATTTTCAATTTGGAAAGATTTTGAAAGTGGACTTCAGTCACAAGCCCAGTGAAAGAGTTTGAGGAGAGATCTAAATACTTGAGTTGTTGGAGCTTTCCAATTCCTTTAGGCAGAGTACCATTAAGCTTATTATTAGAGGCATCCAACTGTCTAAGGTATGAACTAAACGTTGAAATATTGGGCAGTGGTCCTTCAAATTGGTTTGGATTCAAATCCAAAATTTCTAAATTATTAGCACAACCAATAAGTCTTCCTATAACATCACAAAGTGTTGAATTGAATTTGTTGTAGCTCAATACTAATTCCTGAAGATTACAAAGATTCCCCAATGATTTTGGTAGTTCATCTTCGAATCCATTCCCAGACAAATCCATGCGTGCGAGAGATCTCATGTTTTCGAAAGAATTTGGAAGAGGGCCTTTTATTTCATTTTCCAATAAGGTGAGATTAACTAGATTGATACTCATATTTAGCAACCAAGGAATTGTTTTAGGAGGTATGATACTGTATGAAATATCAAGATTGGTGAGAGAATTTGAAGAATTTTTGTAGGTGAAGATATGATCATCTGTTGGTGGAAATAGACAGTCAGATAATTCTAAACTTGTTAGAGATGGTGCTATTTCAATTGAATGAAGCCAATCTGTAGATTTAGTTACATTGATGTCTCTCAATGTTAAGAATCTCAGAGAAGAGAGATGAGAAAGCCATTCAAGATTAGTACTAATATAAGAAAATTCAGTACCTTCTAGATTGAGAAATTGCAACATGGTGAGGTTCCCGAGCTGGGGAGGAATGGACATAATAGGATTGTATTCAAAGGAGAGAGATATGAGTCTAGTTAAAGAACCAATAAACTCAGGAATTTTAGTAAATTCATTGGCACTAAGATACAAGTATCTCAAATGTTGCAAATCAACCAAGGAATGACCAATTTCACCACCCAATCCGTTAAAAGAAAGATCAAGACTTATAACATGATGAGTTAAGTTATCACACCTGATACCACTCCAGGTGCAACAATCTCGACTAGAGCTTGTCCACGAGGATAGAGTGTTGTCATTATCAACAAAGCGTTGCTTCAAGCTGAGAAGAGCTTGTCTCTCCTTCTCTATGCAATAATGGACTTGATCAGAATCTCCAATAGTAGCACTACTCCACACATGACTTGTGACTAGCGCCAACACAAGCACAACAACTTTGATCATATTTAGAACAAAGTAATTTAAAGTGAGATAATTATATTGGGTTAATGCAAATCTAGTTACACCATATATCACCAAATATATAGGAAACGAAAAAACACAACTCAACGAAAATAATATCACATTTTTCTTTAATTGGGAAGACTTCGAAAGTCAATATTTTATTTAGTGCTATTTTTTTATTGGCTAATGATATTTGAAAACAAATAATAACACACCCCAAAGTTGACTACATTTTTCTTTTTTGAAAAAACTTTAATTAGGTACATTCTTTTTTGTTGTTGTTGTTGTTTATAACTAATAATAATTATTATTGTTTGAATGCGTGTTTGTGGCTAATTTGATTTTTTGAGATGTTGCAGATTTATTTTATACATGATAATATGCGATACATCTGTAGAAGGGTAATTAATGATTATTTACCCAATTAAGTCTTCTGTTAGTGGAGTAGGACCAACAACACATTTAATATATATATATATATAATGTTATAAATTCTTAAAATAAATAAACAAAGCAGGTTAGGGTATTTGCGGCAAAAATATCTTATATTTTACACTTGTTATAGTTAAATACTTAATTTTTATTTTTATGGTAAAAATACTTAATGTTCAATATATCTTAAAGATAAATACCTATTTTTTTTTCTTTGCGGAAAAAATACATAAACTTGCTAAAATATTACTTTTGTCAGTACCTCCTGTGTTGGAACTGTTAAGCATGTTGACTAAGCAGATATTTATCACTTTGTAATTGGTTAATTTTATATATTTTTTAATATTTTAAACCATAAAAATGAATTACAAAGACATTTTAAATTAATAAAAATACATATTTTGAGAACAAAAATATATAAATTACAAAGTGATTCATATCTGGTGAGAAAACACTTAACAACTCCAACAGAGCATGTATTGAAAAAAGTAATGTTTTAGCAACTTTATGTATTTTTACTGCAAAGAAAACATATTAAGTATTTATCTTTAACATATATTAAACATTGATTAATTTTGCTGTAAAAATAAAAAAAAATAAGTATTTAACTATAACAAAGTAAAACATTAAGTATTTATGCCGCAAATATCATTTATGTTTATTATATACAAAAAAATTAAATTAAAAAAAAACATTAGTGTAAAAATAAAGAATAAATTTTTTGGTTTATTGTCCTGGCCAAAAAAATAAAATTTGATCTTCTCAACCAACGACATAAACTATTATGTTAATGCTAAAATTTTATTTAATGCTAAACTATACAAAATAAATATTACCGTAATATAAATTTTATTTAATGCTATTTTTGATTGGCTAATGTATAAATCTTTTAGGAGCACATCTGAATCCCCATAAGCACTAATCTGCTTGAGGCACTCATCACAACAAGATTTATGATTTTATTTTATATATATTTGGAGTTGAAAAAATGTGCTTCCATTTCATTAATTAACTTATTTTTTTATTAATTATTTCCACATCAACTTTTTATTATTTAAAATATAATTATTTTATTATTCTTTAATTTATATCAATTTTTAATTCAATTTTGGTCATATTGATAAACTTTTTTTATCATAATTGGGCTCATAGTCTTATTTTGATCTGTTTTGCACAATACATGATTTGATTAATTGCTATTTAACAATACACATGGTTTGATTAATTGTTATTTAACAAAACACAGGTCCCGTTGTGTAATTGAAGAAAAACTACTGAGGCAAAGTTTAAAATTTTCCTTTATTTATTTATAGAATTACTATTTTTATTTGGTGGTTTCTACTTTTGTTTCTTCTCTTTTATATATAATCTTATTTTGTACTTTTTTCTGCTTGATTAGAGTGTAAAATTGCATTCAAGATTTCATTTTTAGGGTTTTGAAATAACCCTCAACTACAAAGAAAACTCCATAATCACATTCATATTCACAAAATAAATATTCAATGAAAATAAATGAGTTTTTGAGAAAAAGAAAACCTAGATGGTAGATGCTGATGTCTTTTCTCCTCCTCTGCTGCTCTAGCTTCTAAAATTCGCAATCCAAACTTATATTAAAAGTTAACCCTAATCCATTTTATAGCCCATTAAAAATGACATTTAAAAATCAAAATTTAAGAAAAATTATATCGCAAGCTGCAGGCACGGGACTGTTCTGGGCAAAATACGCGCTCTGGCTGCGACTAGGAGTTTATGGTGACTGCTGCCACTACTCTTTGACTCTCAGGCCGCAGCCAATTACCATTTTTAGCACGCGTGCATTTTTCTTCATTTTTTCGTATTTCTTCAGCTGCAGCCACTGACGATATTTTAACCCAAACTTCCTCAATATAGCTTGATATTGGACGATTCAAAAAGTTATGGACAGCTAAGAAAAAGATCTAAAACTTGTATTTATTGAAATATTTTCAAAAGAGCATTAGAAAATTATCAAAATCAAGTGTGAAGTATCAGACTTGTAATTTCAAGCTTAATCATTACTTGTAAAACATTCCAAATTTATTATTTTTCACCCAAGTATCTTGGAAGCCCTAAAACACAAAGTAAACTTATTAAACATATATAAATAAATGATCTGGTGCATAATCATAAAATAATAATGTATGAAAAATAAACAAATTCGATACGGGTTGATCTAATAATTGACTCATGGCTCAATCCAATTGAGCAATAATAGTCGTGAGGTGATCCTGACTTCATAAGGCCCATTAGCCCTTCAAATGAAAGAACAAGCTCCAAGTTCAAGTCCATTGAAACACTTCATCTTTACGTGTACAACAAAGAAGTAGATGGGCCCACATGCTGATGCATTTACTTGTTTTTGGTAATAAAAATGAGTGAACAATTTTAGAAATATTAGTGAGGTTAGAATATAATTATTATACTTCTTATTCTTAATAGTGATATTGATTCTTTTTAGTGCTTCATCTTCATATCTCATTAATTATTTTGTCTCTCATCTTCTATTTTTTTTTCTAAAATTATTTAACAGTTTTTACATAAGTTCAATCACGCTTTTTTTTTTATGTAACATAGATTTTTCACTCTTTTATTTATATATATATATATAATATGTAATGAAATTAGAAGTTAGATTTAATTTAATCTAGATCAATTAATTTATACTTTTAACATATATATCTTTCAATTGTAATTGATGGTGTAGAATTAGAATTGCGATTTGAATTAATATCAACGTTGGAATAGGATTTACAATAGATCATCTCTACCTTATCAAGCTCTTTATCCGATCAATCTTTTTTTATATATCATTTTATTATTTTTTTACTCTTTTTTACATTTCACAAAATTCATCTTTTCAATTCTATATTTTCTATTTTGTATCTTTAATTTTAATAGTCTAATTTTTAGTTGTGTTTTGCTTCTTTCCGGATACGAAATATCCAGATTACTACATCAACCACTTATGACTTTATTGGGCGACATCCCTTCTCCATTAACATTTCCTTTGTATTATTTTTAACTAGGTAATTTAACCGTGCATCGTGCACAATCTTTATAATAATTGAAATTATATTTTTCAAATTATGTTAGTGTGGGGAATATATACCTTAAGTAGTTATTAACATTTTTACTGAATGACATAAAATAAATCATCACATTTTACGCTCGAAAAATAATCTTTTGTTATAAATAATTTTTTTGATTTATTTTAGATCAACAATCAATATTAAGTGAAAGACTTAAATCATGATTTGCAATGAATTTGAGTATATAATAATGTATGAAAAAAATTGAAAAAGGAAAACAATTGTTAAGAATGAATTTAAAATATGTACAATAGAAATGAAGAATTTATTTAAATAAATTGTAACTTAAGAGCTAAAAATTTAATGCAGGGAAATTAATATAGAAACTGTATCATTTTTTAGAATAAATAATTTATAGTTTTGTTTGTTGAATATAAGTCCGACCTAAAATATAAGTTAGAGACTTTTGTCTTAATATATAAATATATAGGAATTCTCTTATAGGGGCTTCACTTTAAGTCCTATCGGTAGGGCTCTCAGTGTTTACAACCCGTGAACAGTTTTCGGCGCGATTTTTTTTTTATGACCGTGTATATTGTAGCTATTTAGAGCATCCTGCAAATTTTCAGAAAATTCCGAATAGTTAACAGTACCGAAAACTAGGTTCAAACATGTTGTTGCACGCTGTTATACCCAGATTTCGAGCCATAAGGATTGTGACCTCGAAAGCTGGATTCATAATGAGTGAACTCGTAAAGTCCGGAATATGTTCGAAATCTAAACAACGAGCCTACAAAGTAGAGACGACTTCGAAGATGGTAGCCTCGAAATCCTCATGAGTTCGAAGGATAGGCCCCGAGGTGCATCTGCTCTCTGGGATGACCTCGGATCAAGAGGTCCGAGCCTGATGCGCGTACGAGCTCGAAGCCATGTGGCCTCGGGAAATGTCATAGCTCGAAAGTCAGTAAGAAACCTGGGAGAATATGGTCTTGGTGATATAGGATAATAACTTTGAATATCCTAATGAGTCATCAGTAGCAAGACGCGGTCTACATTTATTACTGAAAATCTCCTACAATCAGGGGATATTATTTGATTAGTTATACGCCCCCTGGTCTTCAGGGGACGTTTCCTTTTACATCGGATTGCAGGCATTTAATGCCATTTAATCTATTTGCAAATATAGAGTAACTACCCGAAATATGTGGGATAGTATTCTGCAATCTTCTCTATAAATAGAGAAGTCATGTACCATTGTAAATGACTGAATTTTTGTGATCTTGAGGAAAACTCTGGAAAATTCATCCTTGAAGGATTTTCAGAGATATTCTTAAGTCTTAATAAGAAAGACTCGTGGACTAGGCAGATTTAACTGCTGAACCACGTAAAAAATCATGTTTGTATTATCATATTTTTATTGGTCATTACTGATTATTGTTTACATGCTCTTCTTTCACTGTTGACAAAAAATGGCGTCAATAGTTTGGTGCTTTCATTGAGAGCCTTAAGCATTCATTCCTGAAAAATTCATGGCCACTAATAATCAGAATACACCTGAAGAGAATTATCCAAGACGTCCTGGGAAACAGCCGATGGAAAACCCAGATGTCGAAGAAAGGAGTGGATCCTCCGATTCTAGGGGACCACCTCCTCCACCAAGAGATGAGGATATGTACTACAATCCTGAGCGATATGTTCCTATAGTGGAACTCAAGAACCGGCAACTGAAGCAGCAGTTGGCGGAGGCCAACAAACGGAATGAGGAGTTGGCAAGGATAGCCGCGGAGGCGCAGGTGGCTCAGCCCCCGCCTCCGCGTGAAAACCAAGCCCCTCCTCTAAGGGACGTACATGTTCCTCCCCGTAGACCCCGTGGGCGTCCACGGAAAGATGATACCACAAGGAGGCCAGCTCAACCTCCGGCACCCGCAGATCCATTCGCTCCACCTAGGCCCCAGAGGAGTACTCGGGCTCGGGCCCCGGTCAATCCACCTGTGGAAGCACTTGGGGGAACTGAGAACAACCGAGCCCCTGGGCATGCACCACACGCAACCAACCCATCTCGGGCAAACTCCGGACCATCTAGGCCGCGAAATGGGTGGCAGCCACCGTTGCCCATACGGTTCCCGCCATCACCAATAAGATATTCTTTGCCCCCTCGCAGGAATGCTCAACCAATTCGAGATCAGGGAGAAAGGCGTGCGAGAGAGAAACAAGGAAACGGGGAGACTTTCCAGGAATGGAGAGGCGCCCCATCAGAAAAAAGTCAAACATCCTGGTCTCGCACGGCGGAGACGAGGCGGCATGGAAGAAATCCATCTCGAAATAACTATGCGACGAGTTTTACCAGCAACGATTCTGGAGACACCAGGTCGGTCAGCAAGCATGGCTGAGGTCGTAAGGATAATGGAAGCCGCAGAAATCGCCCCGACTTGCGAAAACACCTGAATCAGAGTCGGGGTAATATTGACCCGATAAATCCGGACCTGAGGGATCGCTTGAATAGACGTAAAGATCCTTTACGGAGACACGAGCTTGGAATTGTGATCGACGACAACCGATTCCAAACTTTTCCTCTCGCGGACCCAGTCCAAGAGAGAATAGATCAGCTGGAAAAGGCATTCAGGCTTTTGAAAAACGAGCAAGAGCATGATCGATATGAAGATTCTGATGAGGAGCTTGAACCGTTTGCTCCCCATATTTCCAACACTCCATTTCCACAAGGGTTTCAGATCCCTCACGTCCCGACGTTCGAGGGAAAGACCGACCCATATAGTCATCTGAGTACGTTCAACACCATAATGAGAGCCAGTAACGTGGGTTACGAGCTCAGATGCATGTTATTTCCAGCGTCATTGACAGGACCAGCTAAAAGTTGGTTCGAAAAATATAAAAGACATTCAATAACCTCTTGGGAGCAGCTGTCTAAGGACTTCAAAAAGCAGTTCAAATCCATGATGGGGGTTCGATCTGAGGAGTCAACCCTAACTAATGTTCGGCAACAACCAGACGAAACATTAAAAAGTTATCTTACAAGGTTTAACTTGGAAGTCGCCCGCTCGGAACGTGGATGACAGTGGACACTTAATGGCTGTCCAGGATAGAGTAATGCCAGGAAGGGCCCTCTGGGATGATATGCAAAGAAAACTGGTGAGGTCCCTGACCGAGTTTAATAGACGAGCGCAGAGGTTGGTCAATGTAGAGGAAGCGAGGTCGACACTTAATGTGACTTCCCAGCCCGAAACTACAACGATAAACGTAAACTCTGCCTCAACCTCGGCGGACCCAGTAGCTTCAAAGCCTGCTGTGGAAAACCCTTCCAAGAGAAAAAAGAACGAAGGAAGTAACCCCGAGGCCGAAGGAGGGAAGAAAAATAAGGGGGAGAGATATTTCTCCGTGTATAGAGTGTACACCGAGCTCAACGAGTCTCGGGAGAACATATACCTGGCTAATGAAAACCAGGTCCCCTTTAGGCGTCCGGACCCGATGAGAAATCAAAAGTCCAAGAGGGATGCAAGCAAGTATTGCCGATTTCACAGAGACACCGGGCATACTACTGATGAATGTCGACAGCTGAAAGACGAGATCGAAGGATCGATCTCGAGAGATTACTTTAGACAATATGTCAAGAACCAGAGTACTAATCATGCGTCCGCGAACCAGAGAGTTGCCGCATCGCAGCCCGTACCAAACAATAATTCCCGAACTCGGGAAGAGGATAGGCCCCCGCCGATTGATGGAGAGGATGTGATAACCATCTCGGGAGGGCCTCATCCCGCAGGAACGGGCATAAATGCCCAAAAGAGATATGTTAACGAGCTGAAGACCGGGGACAGGTCTCCCTACGAACCCGAACCTAGAGCTCCAAAAAGTCAGAGGATTAAATCCCAACCAATTACTTTACTGAGGAAGACGCGTCCCATGTTCAGTTTCCTCACCATGATCCGTTGGTCATCACTCTCCAGCTGGCAAATAAGAGGGTCCATCGAATTCTTATAGACAATGGGAGCTCAGTTAACATCCTCTATAAAGCAACCCTCGAGAAGATGGGACTCTCCCTTCGTGACCTGAAAGCATGTGCAACTACTTTATACAACTTTTCAGGAGAAGGAACCGCCTGCATGGGCTTCATCGAGCTCCCCGTAACCTTAGGAGACTATCCAGTCTCGACAACTAAGATGATGGAATTCGTGGTAGTGGATCTACCTTCAGCCTACAATGTTCTGCTCGGGAGACCTGCCCTGGTCGGGCTGGGGGCAGTCTCATCAGTAAGGCATCTGGCCCTTAAGTTCCCGACCCCTAGCGGCGTCGGGACATTAAAGGGAGATCAATTAGCTGGGAGGAAGTGCTACATCATCTCCTTGAGAGGAAAGAAACAGACGAGCGCACAAGCACTCGTCATTGTTCAAAATAAAGACGGGACGGTCTTAGAGATCGATGAAGAAATCGATCCAAGGGTTGAGGAGAAAGCTGACCTCGAACCCTTAGAAGAGCTCGAAGAAATTCCGCTCGAGGAAACCAACCCGTCAAAAAAAGTGAAGGTTGGAAAATACCTCCAAGATGAGATAAAATAGCAACTAATTTTCTTTTTGAGGAAGAACCAGGATGTCTTCGCGTGGTCACACTCGGACATGGTGGGAATAAGTCCGAATATAGCTAGCCATGCGTTGAATATAGACAAAAGCTTCCCTCCGAAGCAACAAAAGCGAAGACAACTGGACGAAGATAGAAAGAAGGCATTAAAGGAGGAGGTTGACAGGTTGAAGGCAAACCGATTCATTAGGGATGCCTTCTACCCTGACTGGGTAGCCAATCCGGTGTTAGTCCCAAAACCCAATGGGACGTGGCAGACCTGTATTGACTATTCAGACCTCAACAAAGCTTGCCCGAAAGACTATTTTCCGTTACCAAGGATTGACCAGCTCGTGGATGCCACAGCGGGGCATGGCCTGATGTCCTTCATGGATACCTATTCTGGATATGTAGAGTCCAAGAACTTTACTTAGCTAATTGTTCAGTAGTATTATAGTATGTTTAGTATTATCTTTGTTACTGTGGATTTTTGGTTCAGACTGGGAATTATTTGGACACTCATAGTAGTACTTATAGATTTTCTAAGTTTAATCTATAGTTTAAGAATATTAAGTATAACCTAAGGTTTGATTAATGTGACTGATATTAAGGATTATATTTATTATATTATAAGGTTTAGACATCAACCAATAGGATTTTAAGCACATGTTATGAATGGTGATTAAGGATTAAGTATTTTTGAGGATTACATTTAATAAGGAGTAAATTTTGAATGTTATAGGGTCAGTCAGCAGCTTTGAATACGTTGAGGGCTTAGTCAAGGCTGTTTACTCCATTCAAACTTAGCTAAAAATGTGTAATTTCGTGTTTAATTATTCAGCGTGTGCCGATATATCGCAGCTATAGGGGGCGATATATCGCAGCACGTAGATACGGAAAACACGAGACGATGCACGGTCGCCTCGGGCATACTAGCCCAGGCGATATATCGCCTACAGGGGGCGATATATCGCCTCCTCCAGCATAAATTCAAACACTTTTGAATTCTTTTCCTTTCAGCCATTCAAACTCCTCCATAAGTCCAGCATCTTTTGAACGAGTCTTCAGCCTCTGCTGAACGATTATTCAAATGATTTTCACCTAAAAAGCCATTATTTTTATTCAAGTAAAATCAAGATACTTTCATTCCCAAACTCTATAAATAGGACCTAGTACCCAGCCATTTTTCACCTTTTGCTCTAAGTTCAGAAGCTGCTAGTGTTAAGTGAGTGTAAGAGTGTAAACACCTGGTTTGGGAAAATCATAAGCTTAAACATCATAAGCTTATCAAACACTTTGGGAAGTGAGGTTCTATAGTATTTCGGTTAAGGAGTAGATTGGTCTTTCAAGTCTTTGAGGTAACCAAAACTCTAGTTCATTTCTGTATTATGTTATTTTCTTTCTCATAGTCTTCTACTCAATCTCTAACCTTAATCTTCATTTTGGTTAGGGAATCTAAGTTCTTGAGCACATAAGTTTCGGTAAGCATGTTTCTCAAATGGTTTAGTCTTTCCATCCCTTTCATTTCATCTCCTTTCTTCTTTAGACTCACTCTTTCTTATGGTTTTAGGGGTGTTCCAAAAAGTCCCAACTCAATCCACACATCCTGGTAACTTTGGTAAGGAAAATAGGCTAGAATCAATATGTTATATGCTTATGATATCTTATGTTTTATGTTATTAAATGTGTTATGAATATGTATGTTTGTAGACTTGGGCTTATGCCCTATTTGACTAACAAGACCCCAAAAAGATTATGGGCATATGCCTACTTAGCTAGTAGGACCCCACTAATCTCATGGGCATAAGCTTGTTTAGTCTATGGGACCCCAAGTAATAATGGTCATTATAATAAGTGTATGTATTAAGTGTTATGATATGTCTTTACGTTTATTATGAGGTTTATGTTTATGACTATGTGTTAGATTTTCCTTGCTGGGCATTAGGCTCATTCCTTTCTGTTTTATGTGCAGGAAAATAAGCTTTAGAGGCGGTAAGATTCGTGACGCTTAGAGGATGTGTATCGATGGTGAATGGAGTCAAGGGGCCGAGCGTTATTCGATTCGAGGATGTAGTCTTGTTTATGTTTTTTATGGTTTTAAATGTATTTTCCGCATTTTCTATGTAACTCTTTTTACTTTAAGTTATTTTTGTTTTAAAAACAATGGGTACCCATATCCTACTTATTTTTATGGAAGTAACCTTTGTTTCTACAAGTTTATAATAAATTATGGTATTTTCGCAAATGTATGTTTTAGTAAGAATTTGTATGCATAGTTCGATAATGGTCCAAGAGTCTAGATTAGTGGGTCATTACAGGATATAACCAGATTCCCATGCATGCCCCCGACCAAGAACATATGAGCTTCATAACGGATAAGGGGCTATACTGTTACAATGTCATGCCATTCGGGCTCAAAAATGCTGGGGCCACATACCAACGGCTCGTGAACATGATGTTTACAGATCAGATAGGCAACAACATGGAGGTTTATGTTGACGACATGCTTGTCAAATCTCAACTTAACGATAACCATGTTGATGACCTTGAAGAGTGCTTTGGCATGCTCCGAAAGTATAGCATGAAACTGAATCCTCAGAAATGCACTTTCGGGGTATCCTCAGGAAAATTCTTGGGCTTTATCGTAAACACTCGTGGAATAGAAGCTAACCTCGACAAGATCAAGGCCCTGATTGACATGCCCTCACCTCGAAGACACAAGGATGTCCAAAGTTTGACCGGCAGGATGGCGGCCCTAAGTAGGTTTGTTTTGAAATCTACGGACCGTTGTCTCCCGTTTTTTAACCTTTTGAGAGATGGAAAGAAATTTGAATGGACAGAGGAGTGCGAGCTGGCATTCCAGGAACTTAAAAAGCACCTCGCAGAGCCCCCTGTCTTATCAAAACCTGAAACGGGAGAAATACTGTACCTATACCTTTCCACCACCGAACACGCAATAAGCGCAGTACTCGTTCGAGAAGAAGATAAGGTACAAAAACTCGTTTACTACATCAGTAAAAGATTACTGGGGGCAGAGTCGAGATACCCCCTGTGCAATGCCCTGGCTACCCCAGAACATTTACGGTGAACGGTGGACCGGAAATTTGACTCGCTACCCGAGTCCTTTGGTCAAAAACGTGCTCTAAGTGTAATTAATAGGTTAAGGCATGAAACCAATAAAAAGGAAATGGAGATTTTCATTAAAAACTGCTCTGCAGAGCTAAACAAAACATTTACAAGTGGTTCTCAGTTCAAAATGGTCATTACAGTTTTAAATTTACAATCCCGCCGACCTAAGCGGCAAAAATTAGGGTAAACCCCCTAGTTCCTCTGAGAACTCCTTGGCCGTGGTGGTCAAGCGGCCGCATATGTACACATCACCACATCAGCTCTCCACTCAAGGCTAGGTGAGATTTTCTTTCCCTTTACCTGCACCACGTAGCACCCATGAGCCAAAGCCCAGCAAGAAAACATAATACTTTTCATAAACGTTATCAAATGATTATCATTATAATCACACTGAACATAAAACTTTCAAACCGAAGAGTGAACAACACATGGTTCAAGAGGGAGAGTGGCTGCTAGGTAAGCCACTAGCCTCCAAGTGCTTATCTCAATCATCGACCCTCACGGTCGGTCTGGCATTAATGCTCTTTGAGTCATTCAATGCCGAAAGTCATTCAATACTGATGGTCGATTAGATCTAATCTCCGTTGGCTTGCGTGATCCACGCTAAGGTCGTTCTGACTAATAAATCAGCACTATGTGACCAGTGTCCAGTATCACTGCCGAACTTGACTAATAAGTCACAGCTTCACAGCTGATACTAACATCTTTGCCAATTCTGACTAACGAGTCAGTGCAACATGACCAGTGCCCAGTACCACTGCCGAACCTGACTAATAAGTCACAGCTTCACAGTTGATACTAGCACCTTTGCCAAACCTGGCTAATAAGTCAGTACCATGCACAAGTGAGCAACATATTCCCAACATTCTATATTCAATCCATGTCCATATTACACAACCAACATGCCTCACGATTATCCATGCATGTCATACTTGGGGTGCAGTTTTCTTACCTCTGGTTCGAGCTAGAATGAATACAAGAACAACCCCGAGAACGATCAACCTTTTGGTCCTTTAGCGGTTACCTGGTCATAACCAATTATGGGATTCCATCAATAAATTGAACAATAAAAGGTTCCTAAACCAAAACCTAACCTTCAGGACATCAAACACTACTCAACCGGGTAGTAGGTTCAACCCCGAGGCCTAAGGTTTGAATCCCCATGCTTAAAACACTATTCTGGCCAAATTTGCCTTGATGGGCCGCGGCTCACCCTCCTGACAGAGGCGTTTCCACCTCTGAAGCCATCTCAGGCCGCGACTCATTATGCTAAATAACCCAGAATTCAACACGCACCAGCAAGCATCCTCATGCGTTCATCCCTAGAACCAGCCCTTCAAATCAACTCAAAACCTCTTCCAAACACCCATTTAAACCTCCAAACATCACCCATAACTCCCCCCCATCATAACCCAACCTAAACATCACAAAACTCCACTTGATTCCAACTTTCCACACCAAAATCTAGAGCTGAAATCTTAAAACGAAAACAGAGTACAACCATAAAATAATGGATAAAACTCACCTCAAATTCAGAACCAAACCCTCTTCAATGGCTGAACTAAGTCTACAACCTTAGCCCCTTGATCTCCTAGCTTAATTCCACCCTTTGAGCTCAAAACTCCAAAGAAGAAAGTGAGGGATAAGAACGTACGGGAAGGAGAAGGAAACGTCTCTGTTTTTGCTCTGTTCTATTCTGTTTCTACAGCCATCTAAACCTCACATATATCCTAGCCAAATGACCTAAATGCCCCTAGGTCATTTTAAGGCTTCTAAAACCAACTCAAGGGTAATTTTGGCACTTTACACCTATACTGTTAATCATAATTAACGCTTCCCAATTCCCGCTAATCTCAATATCCTCAAACACTAATATTTCACATCCCGTTACCCTTTAATGCCCGGTAACACTCTAATCATTAAAACACCCCGAGACTCACCCCGAGCCTCGAGCTTAAGCCTGTTATGACCAAACCGATAATTAACATTCCTTGATCGTCTCATGCCAAATGGCTCAAACAAACCCACATCATAATGTGGTCTCAAGATATATCACCAACATGCGTACAAATAATCAATTTACCCTCAACGAGCCAAATTACCATCACACCCCTGTAATAAGAAATATGGACTCACATGCATGCATTTCACATCATATCATAATATAATCAGCATATACATGCATTTTATCAATTAATAACATAATTAAGCAAGTATGGTCCTCCCGGCCTACTGTTCACACCGTTAAACACAACAGAGAATTCGGGGCATTACACCCTGATGGAGAAGCTAGCGCTTAGTCTAATTCATTGTGTTGACTGATCAACCACTTCGACAAGTCTTGTCCAAACCAGAGGCTTCAGGTTGACTTCTTAAATGGGCGATTGAGCTCGGGCAGTTCGAGATCACCTACCACCCGAGGACGACCATTAAGGCGCAGGCGTTGGCAGAATTTATAGTGGAATGTACTGGTATGCCCAACGACGAAGTCATAACCCCGACCCACGAGCTGTGGAAACTATACGTCGATGGCTCATCCAATGAAAATGGATCGGGGGCAGGAATCATTTTGATTACCCCCGCAGGGAGCAGATTTCATTCTGCCTTGAGATTTAACTTCAAGGCGTCGAATAATGAAGCTGAATACGAGGCTTTCCTGGTAAGGCTTCGTATAGCCAAGGAGCTAAAAGCTAAAGCAATACATTGCCACAACGATTCCCAGCTCGTTGTTAACCAAATCCTAGGAGAATACCAGGCTTGTGGCACGAGAATGGCGGCTTATTTGGAGAAGGCAAAATCCACATTGGAGTGTTTCGAATTTTATACAATCGAACAGGTTCCCCGAGAACGGAACTCAAATGCAGATGCTTTAGCTCGGCTCGCTACCTCCGCTGAGAATGATGAACTGAATGTTGTCCCCATAGAACACCTCTCGGTACCTAGCATTAACGAGCCGGAGGAGGAATATGTATGTATGATTGAGTCCGAGCCAACATGGATGACCCCGATAGTGGAATATCTCGAGACCGACGTCCTTCCAAAAGACCGGAACCAAGCTTGAAAGTTAATGTATCAGCTTCCCCGATATACCATGATGGACTGAAAGCTGTACAGAAGGGGGTATTCCATGCCATTACTACGGTGCGTAACTCCACCCGAAGCCAAGAGGATCATCGAAGAAATTCACGAAGGGTTCTGTGGAGACCATACTGGGGGGCATAGCCTATCCAAAAAAATCATACGCCAAGGATATTTTTGGCCCACCATTAAGTCAGATTCTTTCGAATATGTAAAGAAATGCGACAAATGCCAGAGATTCGCCACGATTCCTTGAGCTCCACCAACTGAGCTGACCATGTTGACATCCCCATGGCCATTCGCGGTATGGGGAATCGACCTCATTGGCTCTCTCCCAACTTGCAAAGGTAGTGTAAAATATGCTATGGTCGCGGTGGATTACTTCACAAAGTGGACGGAAGCTGAACCGTTGGCAACCATAACTTCCAAAAAAGTCCTTGACTTCGTAGTAAAGAAAATTCTATGCTGATATGGGGCGCCGAGAAAGATTGTGTCCGACAACAGGACCCAGTTCGATAGCGACTTGTTTACCAACTTTTGTGAAAAGAATGGAATAATAAAGAGTTTTTCGTCAGTGGCTCATCCTCAGGCGAATGGCCAGGTCGAGGCTGTAAACAAAACTCTCAAGAGTTCATTAAAGAAAAAGTTGGAGGAAGCAAAGGGACGTTGGGCCGAAGAATTGCCCCAAGTCCTATGGGGTTATAGGACCACTGCTCGAACTTCAACGGGACATACCCCATTCTCTCTAACATACGAATGTGAGGCTATGTTGCCTATTGAGGTCAAAATTCCAACAGTTTGAACACAAATTTACGACCAAGACTCGAACCACACTCATCTCGAAGAAACCTTAGACTTGATTGAAGAAAAAAGAAACGAGGCTCAGCTAAGGAACGCTGCCTACCAGCAGCAAGCTACCAGGTATTTCAACAAGAGGGTTCGAGATCGAAAATTCGGTGTGGGAGATCTGGTGTTAAGACGCGTATTCTTGGCGACACGAGATCCAGCAGCTGGTGTACTCGGACCGAATTGGGAAGGACCATACCAGATAGAGTCAGTCATCCGATCCGATGTGTACAAACTTGCGAGATTGGACGGGAGCCTGGTACTGCGAGCATGGAATGACGAACACCTTAGACCTTACTATCAGTAGTATAGGAAGTGTGTTGCTTGTAACCATGATTGATTATCTTTACTAATTTGTCTATTTTCGAATTCTATTGAATAAGGATCTATTTCGTTCAATATGTTATCTTTTTATTTTTGCAATCTCTCTTAATTTAATAACCTATGGTCACACTCATAGGATATTAAGGGGGCATCATTGGTACATATACCATCAGCTTAAAAAATAAAATAACATACACGTAATACATACAAGTGTTTGGAAACAACCAAATGCGCGAGCTTAGATAGTTTGGACGCAACCAAATTGTCAAAAACATACAAGTGTTTGGAAACAACCAAATGTGCAAGCTTAGATAGTTTGGACGCAACCAAATTGTCAAAAACATATAAGTGTATGGATTACAAACCAGATACGACCTTAATAGGTTTGGAACAAACCAGCTAAAACTAATCGATGAGTTGGAATTTAAACCTACTTCAAGATAAGTCAAGATCGAGGCTGGAATATCTTATGGGAAAATAGTTTCGAACTCATAACTTCGGAGAAATAACTGAGGACGAGGAAAAGTAACTAAGCAATAGGATATAACTAGACCATTTATATATTACACACCATACAAGTACTTTCGAGTTCATGGTTAAAGTAATGTCCGACCTTGATAAATAACGAGATCGGAAGCGGATAATTCG
This sequence comes from Humulus lupulus, assembly GCF_963169125.1. Lineage (NCBI taxonomy): Eukaryota > Viridiplantae > Streptophyta > Magnoliopsida > Rosales > Cannabaceae > Humulus > Humulus lupulus. Next base: position 9,119,980 of record NC_084798.1, read on the forward strand.
AGCAAACGATGCATGAATGCGTCGAGTTTCGAGCCTAAATCCAAACTATGTTTGTATGAATAAATAAACATAAACGATTCATTAATATAAAATGTGCAAAATATTTCGAGATAAGAAATGTAAAACATATGTATTAATATAAAAAGAAATTGTATCAGCCCTACGGGCATAAATTAAAGTGATTACAAAAAATAAGGGGACACAGCCCCAAGATAGGATTTCCCCCGAAATCAGATTGAAGAAGAAGCACCCTCCTTGGCCTTCTCAGCATCAGCAACATTGGACCCCTCAGGACGAATAGCATGAATATCCTTTTGAGCTCCCTCAGAGGCGGCCTCCCGAGCAGCCTCTTCCGCCTCAAGCCGAGCATTCCACTTATCTAGGAGCTTCGCCTCGAGAGGGCCTAAGAAGCTGGTATCCAGGTCTTCGTTGTTGGCCTACATTCTGTACATGGCCGAATCAACCGCCTGGTCCTTCTTCTCTTTATACTCAGCAAGGAGACGAGCCTTTTCACCCTCAATAATATCAAAGGTGGCGGCCTTTTCCTCTTCGAGCTTTTTGTTGTCCTCCTGGAGCCGAGCGTTCTCCTTCTCAAGTTCTGCGAGCTTGGAATTCTCCTTCTCAAGCTCCTCGAGCCTAGCTTTCAGCTTCCCAAGCTCGGATGCCTTGGCCTCAAGCTCCTTAGCTCCTACATCAAGCTTTGCATTTGCTGCCTTCAGGTCATCACTTGCTTTGAGGTGGAGATCCTTCGCCTCCTGAGCATAAGACTTGCTCGAATGGATCTCATTGTTCAACTTATAGTTGAGCTGGGCAGTAAAGGCAAGAGACTGACAAAAGAAGAAATCGTCATTAGCGCCAGGTCTGTGTTATTATAACTAAGAAGTAGAAGAAAACTTACCGCGGCAGCGAGCTCGATACTCTTCTCATAGAGGGTAGTGCAGTCTCGGGCATTGTTCAAGTATTGCCATTGAGGAGCTTCGAGACTGCTAAAGCTCTGGCCGATTCGGGACATAACATCCGAGACCAGCGTAGACCCATGGGACCCAGCGGCATTCTCAATCACATACGCGTTCATGTGGGTAGAAACTGACAACTTCTGAGTTCGAGAAGCAGAAGGCTTTCTAGGAGGTGGACTGAGTGTCGGCCGAACCACTACAGGAAGTTGGGGCCCGGTCATGATAGAGGCATCAATCTGTGAAGTCGGTGCCACGGTGGAGGCACCGACCTGCGAAGACGGCACCGTGACGGAACTGGTAACAGGCGGAGTCGGGGGAGGAGGTGTCTTCTCGGTCCTCTTGGGGACTTTGGCAGGCTGGTCCATCTTTCGCGACCCCGCCCTGGGATGCTTGCTCCTTTTGGCGCCACCACTCTCGATGATGTTGTCGAGGTCGGAGTCCATTTTGCCTGCACAGTCACACCACAATGTGAATCATAAAAAAAAAAGGGAATAATATATAAGCAGTGATAGAAGAAACCTAACTGGAACTCTCCCCCGAACTAGAGCTCGGGGACCATGAAATTCCCCCATCTTCAGAAGAGGCGGGGGGAGTACCTTCCCTATAGGTGGGCGTCAACCTCGAAAGGTCCCTATAATCATTGGTCCCATATTGGACAGCTATCCCATTCCACACCTTGTTTGAACTGTACATGGTGTCATACTTCCCGAGCCAACTATCAAACCTATACACTCGATCGTCTACCCAAGTCCATATGTAGAAGTGGTATCTATCATATGGACATGAAACTAACCTATCGGGTTTATGCTTTAATAAGGTGGGGGACCACATTCTCGAGGTAAGGATGACTTTACCTTCTTCACTCGAGTCTAAACTTGAGGCTTCTTCATTAGCCTCATTCCCCGATGTTGGACTCCTTTGGCGAGCTGGAGGTGGAGGCCTCACCTCTCTCCTCGGGGGGAGGATGCCTGTGGGCAAAGGCACCTGCTCCCAATGATCATACTTCTTGTTGGACCAGTCCGAGGTGGACTGGCCATCTCCTAAAAGCCCACAGGCTCGGAGTTTACTCTCATGTAAGAGGTACGAGAGAGACCTCCGGCCGTAAGGGAGTTGGAGCACGGTCTCTCTATGCTCCTTCATCGTGACTTCGGGGGTAGGATGGTGAAAATTGTCTGGAAAATAAGACACATTTTAACTAAGTGCAAGCCTACAAACCAAAGCCCGAGCACAGAGATAAAGAAAGTTGGAATACTTACGAATCCGTCTGAATGAGTAGCATCGAGACGGGGACAAGCCATCTGTCCAGAAGAAGGCTTTCTTAAAGTCTGGAGGATGGTTAGGGAGGTCCTCGAAGACTTTTTTCTCTTTGGGATAGCTCGAGAGATAGTAGAAGCCGTCTCCTCCTCGAGCTCGGGAGGGGTTGCTTTTCAGACAAAAGAGATATAAAATCTCCTGTGGTGAAGGTCCTTCCCACTTCAGCTCATGGTATAACGACCTTAGGGCTGACAGGACCCTGTAAGAATTGGTGTTGAGCTGGAACGAGGCCAACCCAACAAAGTCAGTGAAGTCCTTGAAGAAAGACTTCAAGGCAGTAGCGCTCCTGCCTTCATGTGTTCCTGGCTCCATGCCGCATACCTCAGCTTACTGTCAGGGTTTCCAGCCCCTGGAGCATGGCAGCTTCGTTCACTAGAGGTTGGAGCTCGAAATCTTAAGGAGCTTGACAGCCTAAGGCCATGTAATGCCAGGATGTCAGTTACCTAAATTATTGAGGTGACCGAGCTCCAGTAGTGCTTGGCCTCAAAGAATTCTCTCCTCGGCTGCAAGGAAGAAGGCTCCCCCATCAATGAAAATTGGAGTTATCCTGGACTATACGCGATGGTGACCTTTAATGCGGGGTCGAGTGGGATCGGCCTGGGCCCTGAGTTGGGTTCTGGATAAATGGCCTCTCGAAGAATCCCCATTTTCTTCTCTATGACCTCGTCTATTTGGCGGTGATAATGAGCTCGAATATCCTCCTGCTCGCGCGCGAGGTCGTACTCACGAATTCGACGTTGATTCTGAGCAAACAACGACTTTGGGCTCGGGGTTTTTGGTGAGTAAGGGATTGCCAGCAACGACCTCCACCGTCTTTCCAGATTCTGTGACATCTAGTGAGAAAGAAAAAATGGTGAGGGCCATGCATGCAAGAGTTCAAAGGTTACGAGCTTGACAGGACAAGCTCGGAGCTTAAGAACGAAGCGAGTTCGAAACTAAAACCCTTATTAAAGAGTCAGAAGTGTATTCTACGGGAAAAAGGAGGAGAGTGGGCATAACCTTTTGAAAATCCCGAATTATCTGGGAAAAAAGGTGGCGGTTATTCAGAAAAGGTAACATTGGGTATCATGCATTCTTCAAAACCAAGGTTTTGCACCCAAATATCTTGGTGTGCAAGATACATCTTTTAAAATTTTAAAACCTAGAAAAAAGAGATCTTGCTCAAACACCAAAACTGGGTATGGAACCAGTGGATTAAACCTAGTATGGAGACTTAAATGTGAAAGCCTATCGATCAAAAATTCCCTAACGTATCGTACTAAGAAAATAAACTAGTACATTCGCAGAAATAACAAGAACAATATGAACAAAAACAGGTATAAAAGAAAAGGAAAAGAGAATTGGACACTTACACAATAATGGCGATTACAGAGAAATCGTTGACTGAAGGAGAGGCTGCAAATATGAGCTCACGGTCTCGAACAAACTGGTGGTCCTCTGTTTCTTCGGTTGAGAGAACATGCACAAGCAAGAAGTTCTCTGGGATGGCCTCTGGTTTGTCCCTTCTTTTTTGCTTCTGATGCGTGTAAAGTAAGAGGAAGAAGAAGACCTTATATATATAGAGGGAAAAAAGTGATAAAAAGGATTAATCTGAGCCATTGGCCAGAATCCTCATAAAATCCAACGGTCAGGGACTGATGACATGATGGTACCAAAAAGGTGGTAGATGAATGATCGTGGGCAGATTTCCAAGGCACTCGAGTACCCTGAATAAGCAATACCCGACTGACACGTGTCCATTCTAAAGTATGTGACGGTACGGTTCCTGAAGAAGGTAGTTCAAAAGTTTCCTTCTCATAGGATTCGAACAGATACTTTTGAGGGGGTAAGATGTTATACCCAGATTTCGAGCCATAAGGATTGTGACCTCGAAAGCTGGATTCATAATGAGTGAACTCGTAAAGTCCGGAATATGTTCGAAATCTAAACAACGAGCCTACAAAGTAGAGACGACTTCGAAGATGGTAGCCTCGAAATCCTCACGAGTTCGAAGGATAGGCCCCGAGGTGCATCTGCTCTCTGGGATGACCTCGGATCAAGAGGTCCGAGCCTGATGCGCGTACGAGCTCGAAGCCATGTGGCCTAGGGAAATGTCATAGCTCGAAAGTCAGTAAGAAACCTGGGTGATTATGGTCTTGGTGATATAGGATAATAACTTTGAATCTCCTAATGAGTCATCAGTAGCAAGACGCGGTCTACATTTATTACTGAAAATCTCCTACAATCAGGGGATATTATTTGATTAGTTATACGCCCCCTGGTCTTCAGGGGACGTTTCCTTTTACATCGAATTGCAGGCATTTAATGCCATTTAATCTATTTGCAAATATAGAGTAACTACCCGAAATATGTGGGATAGTATTATGCAATCTTCTCTATAAATAGAGAAGTCATGTACCATTGTAAAGGACCGAATTTTTGTGATCTTGAGGAAAACTCTGGAAAATTCATCCTTGAAGGATTTTCAGAGATATTCTTAAGTCTTAATAAGAAAGACTCGTGGACTAGGCAGATTTAACTGCTGAACCACGTAAAAAATCGTGTTTGTATTATCATATTTTTATTGGCCATTACTGATTATTGTTTACGTGCTCTTCTTTCACTGTTGACGAAAAACGGTGTCAACACACGCGTGACTAATTTTTTTTATACGTGTGGAAAACAACATGTTTGAACCTAGTTTTCAGTACTGTAAACTATTTGAAATTTTCTAAAAATTTGCAGGATGCTCTAAATAGCTACAATATACACGGTCATAAAAAAAAGTCGGGCCGAAAACTGTTTACAGGTCGAGAAACACCGAGAGCCCTACCGGTAGGGCTTAAAGTGAAGCCCCTATAGAAGAATTGTTCTATAAATGTATATATATATATATATATATAATTAAGATACTATTCAAAATATTCTCACAAGATAACAATTGTTAAAATCTAATGACCGCAATAAAATATAGTTAATATATATCTCTTTTATATAATAAGTGTGTAGATAACGGAAATTCTTGGTTTTAACGATTTTTTTTTATTTTTTTAATGATAATTTTAAAAGAATATTCTTATATTTAACGGTAGTTTGTAAATACTTAAACTTAAATAAAATAAAATAAAAAATTAAAAAAAAGATATTTTTGAGATATTTTACAATGATAATTTTTAAAAAATAATAAATAATTAAACAAATTAAATTATGATATTTTTGAGATATTTTACATTGATAATTATTTAAAAATAATAAAATTATTTTATAACTTAAATAAAATTTAATCAAACTTAAACTAATTTATTAGAATAATATCTTATTAAATATATAATATAATCTACTATCAATTAGTAATAAATTGATTTAAAAAAAAACTAGCAAGAAACTTAAATTTAAAATACATGTATAATATTTAATATTATATTAAATATATAATATATTGTTGTCACTCCCAAATTCAAAAACTAAAACAAACTACAACAATTATAGGCATTTGCGGCGTGGTCATTAGGGGCGGGCTCAGTCTGCCGCCATTAGAAAGACTATTAACGGCGGACACTAATAATATTTGAGTATTTTAAAAAATATAAAATATCTATATTTATATCTATTAGCGGTGGACATACAATTATTAGCGGCGTATAGTCCGCCGCCAATAGACGTAATAAAAAAGCCCGGGAATTTTTAAATTATTATTAGTGGCGGGTAATTACTATTATTAGCCGCGGACTACCCGCCGCTACTATTATTAGCGGCGGGTAATTACTATTATTAGCCGCGGACTTACTGCCGCTTATAATATTAGCGGCGGGTAATTACTGTTATTAGTCGCGGACTACCCGCTGCTAATAATAATATTAGCCACGGGGACTAATAATAGCGGCGAGACCCGCCGCTAATGCTCTTGAGCAGTTTAAAATTTTATCGCATCCCTTCTTCCTCGGCTCTCACATTCTCTCTTCTCCGTCTGCTCTCTCTAACCAGACGAAACCGCCGAGAAACACCGAACCAATGGAAGCATCACCCACGGCGAGAAACACCCACAGTCGCCGCCTTCGTCGTAAGTTACATTTCATTTTCAATTGCTACATAGTTCCTATTTCTATAATGCCCTTGTTAAAATTAGTGTCATCTGTGGCAGAGAGGTTTTATCTTGTTATTCGTTCTTTATTGACTCAAGAGGACATCTATTTCACTTTGGAGCCAAACTTCAAGTTTCTCGAAGTAGGACGTTTCTTGACAGATTTTTTAAATACATTGACTCTAATTATAATATTCTCTGATATAGGATAATATATATATACATATATAAATATATAAAGTACATTCTAGAAATGAAGGATATATGTTAATAATATGTATGTATCGTCAAATTGATTTGTTTGTCCATTTTCCTCTCTTTTTCGTTTTTATTTCTCAGTTAGTAGTTGGGTGCTGCAAAGAAATTTTATTATTATTTTTTATTACAAAATTTCAATGTTTATATTTTGTAATTTTTAGATTCTAAAATTGAACTTTTATCAATTATGTATTGGTTGGATCTTATCAATTTTTTTTTCCTCTGTGTTTTGAGAATTGTAAGTAATACAATTTCTAAGAAATCATATTCAATATGTATTACACAGACTTGAGACATTTTGATATTGTTGTTTATTTTTTGTTTAAAAAAATGAGAATATAGGAAACCATTTGATGAATTGTTTTCAATGAACAATAGTTATTTCACTAATGTTTATATATATATATATTATTTTATAAAAAACAATTAAATGGAAAAATTAATCAATATATTAATGGATAAATATATTAAGTTTCTCGAGGAAAAATTAATAAATGAATTGATAATTATATTTAATAAAATTTTAAAAAATTATGAATAAATAATAATTTATTTTTAATTATTTTTTGTTAATTTAATTAATTAAATAATAAAAATTTGATATAATATTGTCTAATTAAATAATTTTGTTGACCCAGATTTTGGCCAACTGACACGGAGTCAAAAATACGTTTGACGCGAATGATATGTTGAAATGATTGTGATGACGAAAATAATAAGAACACAAGATTTTATAGTGGTTCGGCCCCAAGATCTGGTAATGACCTACGTCCACTTGAATTGTTATTAGAACGAGATTTCGAGGAGTGATCAAAGAACTAGGGTTCAATGAGTTTCACCAACCTCTCCAGAAAAATACAAATATTCTAGTGTCTTTTTCCCTAATCTCAAAGCTCAAGATACAAAAGATCGATCCCCCTCCCTGAGCCCCTTTCTTTTCTATTTATAAGCTCAGGGAAAGTTTACATTGATTTGTTACAGATATTATTTCCTAAACAATCGGATATTCAGGAAATTGCAGGAGATAATTTCGGATTCTATCATAACTGCTTAAGATCTTCTTCGCGTATAATGCGCATACGACCAGGCTGGTCGTATGAAGAAGCCGATTGCATGACACTGGCTGTTTTCCTAGTCGATAGTCGAGCAAAGATTCTGCCAGGTGTCAGCCATGTGTAATTAATGCTTGCCATGTCATTTACTTCTGATTTTTGGGATAACATTTTCCCCCTAAGTTTGTTTAGTGCGACCAGCAATAAAGAAACTTAAGGGAACAACCGTTCATATCCCATGATGTTTGTCAGAACTCCCGTGCGTTTTCGAAAACCGTGACATAATTATGTCTAATCAAGCCCTTTCAGTTTCCAAAAAGACACTTTTGACGGCTTATACACTTCCCCACGTTTCGAAAGTGGGAAGTGATGATTACTACCTTTCTGCCATACCCTCAATCCCTCTAAGTAACTTTTCCTTTCCCATTAAGAAATCTTTACTCATCATTTTTACCGATATTCTCAAGAACTTGCACCAGAGTTCAGAGCTTCAAAAATTAGTTCGCCATCTAGCCAAAGGTCTTCCAGTTCGAGTTTTCATTTTCTTCCGAATCTCCATCTCCTCTCTGGTAAGGACTCCATCTTTTAGGCTCTCTATTACACCATGCATGTTGTTTTTATGCTCTGATATTTCTACGTTCTTGAATAGGGTTTTTAGGGTTTTCTGGTATAAATCGCCTACTGTTTGGTAAAAGTGTGTCTTTATTCCTTGTATAGGTTAGGTTGATACTTTGATAAATAGAATCTCTAATTTGGGACGTTAGGTTGATGAAAGATTCAACCTTTAAGCTAGGGGAAAAAAATTGAAACTTTTTCTCGCCCCTTAGAAGTCGAAAAAAGTTCTTTTCAGAAAACAGTTTCCTTTCTGTCTTCATCCGTCTTTTAAACTACACACGTTGAAGTTAGTGTAGAATTAGGATGCTGCTGGTTATTTAGGTACGAGCAACGTTATCCCAACTTCCCACACTACTTCGTGAATTGTGTCTTATCTCCTCCATTGTCTGTTTGCAGTTCATATGCAAGACCCTTGGGGAGGAGAAAGATCTATCGAAGACGAACTCTTAGCTCAACTGCTCGAAGGCGAAGAGAATCCATCAACACTGATTCCAGAAATTCCATTTTCACGTCCTAACCCAAATCCTCCACCAGCTTCTACCCAGAAAATGGCCAGAACAAAAACTAAGGCCAGAAAAAGACGCAACCCTTCTTCTCCAAGTCAGCCTCCTGCTGATGCCCCCTCGACCAGTGGTTGAGGAGAATTCCCTCCTGAAACCGAAGTTCAGGGGCGTGCCCATCCTCGCCATGCCGACCAGCCGACTGTCGAGTGGCACGTGGTTTCTCCAAGCACGGTGACCATTCGCATGGTCTCAAATTATTTAAATAAGTACAATCTGACGGGGGTGACCCTAGTCAGACCTACCATCGACCAGCGAGCCAACCTGCTAGGGGGATTTTAGTGCCTGGTCGAGATACCATATCGAGGCGGGTGCCACCTTACCTCTGTATTCATTTTTCCAAGGGGTGGCTAATTACTTCGGGGTGGCCCCTTTTCAGATTACCCAGAACGGATATAGGATGCTGACCGCGCTTTATATCCTCTACAAACTCAAGAAATGGCCAGCCCCTTCCCCTTACGAGGTCAATTATCTATTTGACCTCAAGTCCAACCCCAACCAAGATGGTACGGGGTTCTTCCATTTTTTCCACCAGGAGACCGGGCGTACCTTTCTGTCCGAGACCACCCATATCTCCAACGTGGGGAAGTATCATCTGGAATACTTCCTTACGCCTGACATTGCCGCGGAAAACCTGGCCTTCACCAGAGGAGGTATGGGAAATAATGAGCCTTAAACCAGTATTTCTTGCCCTTTAAATCTTTCTTGTCATAATATTCCACTGTCCAATGTGTTCCAGGTCCATGGTTGCGCCCGACCCCCACTCCAGGAATGGAGTCGAGGGTAGCCCTCTTAGCTAGAATGTCCAATGCTGCTAAGAGTGTGAAAAATTTGATCAATGAGGCTAACCTTAGGTTGGCTGGCCTTAAAGGCTCCCCACCTGCGACCAGCGAACCCGCGGTGGGTGGTGTCCATGCTGGCATGGGACGTGAGCAGGGACCCGAGCAGCAACCTCAGGCACCACCTCCTAGGAGGAGGCCAACTGGGGTTACAATCAGGGAACCTGCTGTTCCCCACCGAGTAGCAGAAGCGTCGGTCCCCAAGGGTAAGGGGAAACAAAAGGCTGCTGAGCCTGTCAAGCAATCTGATGACTCGTCGGATGTATACGGTACACCATTCTCATTTTTAAATAACTTGCCAATTCCCATACACCTATTTGATGGGGACGGCAACTTTAGAAACACTCCTTCTTTAAATTCAGATTTCTTCCAGGAACTAGGTAGTTCAGTAGATAATGTTTCGACTAGTAGGTGTAGCTCGGGTACCTTACTTTTGTAATCCTTCTACTCTAATTTATGTTTTTCTGCGACCCTTTAATCTCATTGTTTGAAATGTTATTCTTTGTGCAGGCATGGACTCTGGGGACTTCTTTGAACATTACCAAGCTGCTACCGACGCTTCTGTCCCGAAAAAGGACAACAAAAGGGCTCGAGGGGAAAGTAGCAAGACCCCTTCGAAGAAGGCCCGAACAAAAGATGCTCCTGCCGACGCTCCCTCCAAGGAGGACTTATCACATCCGCCTGCCCCCGAGCAGCAGACTCCCACGCCTGCCAATCCTCGGTCTTCCTCAAAGGCCGCAGACAAAGAGACAGACCATTTGTCTGAAGGCTCCCTGCTCAGCCACATAGTTGGCATGGCCAAGGAGAGAATATATCGGCTCTCCAAGCATAAGCGCACCCAGGCTGCCATCAACGACACTGTCCCTATGGACGCCAACTAGATCGTCAATAGGGGGCTGAATGAGCTAGCCAGCGTAAGTCATCTTTTGATATTTCTCGGCTTATATTATACTTCTTTTCCTGACTTTCCCCATTTTTTCTTCAGGCGATGCTGTCTTTGACTGCGGGCTGGCGCCGTACTGGGGCGCTGGTTTCTCGGGAGAAGAATTCTGACTCCAGGCTTGCCCAGGCTAAGCAAACACTTGAGGGTGAGAACGCCAAGCTGCTCGAGGAGAACCGGGGTTTGTTGAAGCTGAACGAGCAACTATGCGAGGACCAATCCACTCTCACACTGGAGCTTCAGGAGAGTCAAGAGGCCCTGCAGAAAGCCATCGAGGAGCGGAAAAAATGGAAGGAGAGTGTTGTCCTCAATACCGAAGAGTGTAAGCAGTTCAATCTTGATCTGATCGCCAGCAGAGGTGAGGCGTAGAGGCTCGAGGAACGAGTACAGGAACTCGAGGGGCGCGTTCAGGAGCTTGAAGAGCGAAATCAGGAGCTCGCGGAGGATGGGGCCAGAAATCTAAAGAAGTATAAGGAAGCCACCTTCCTAAGCTTCTATGATTTCTGGAAACACAACCGGGGGGCTAAAATCGACTACCTCTCTGAGAATTTGCAAAGGACGCTAATGGCGCAGTGCAATGCTCGGCTGGAGGCTGAAGAGAGAGCTAAGACCAAGACCCTTTCTGATAAGAATGCTCCTGCTCCCAAAGATCCTCCTGCTCCAAAATAACTTTTTTTCTTTTTATTTCAGTTTTTTATGGCCCACGGGTCTATTTGCAAAGACAATTTTCTTTTATTGCTGCGAGGGCAGCTCATTTACTCATCTTTAAACAATTACACCCGAGCAGTACTGCTCGCGGTGTAAAGGTTTTTCCTTTTAATTTCATATTTACATCTGAGCACTGATGCTCGCGGTGTAAACGATTGCCTTAATGATATTATAATGTTTTTATTACAATACCTGTTCGCATGACCGAACTTAGCATAGTACTTTGGTTTTATTTAACAAAACATAAATTTTGAAAAATGCTCTAAGTACCATAGCATGCTTTCACTCATTTTGTTCATGTGTTTACATACCTCATGGTATGCTTTGCTATCGATGTACCTTATATGCCCCCAAGTGATCGAGGAGCTTTAGGTCCTTGGTCACTTGCCTTGACCATGACCTGTTCGAACATTACTGCTCGTTATGAAATTCAACACTTGTAATACAGCAAAACAACACACGTAATGAACAAATACTTGTAAAAATAAATTTACAAAGGTTGGCAAGAAATGACTGGCTGTGCACAGTCCCTTATAATCTCGTATTAAAATGGACTAAACATGTCTGTACGAGTGATCTTAAAATGAAAGATCTTACACTTATAAGGATTAGCCATACAACGTGGCTAACCTTTTCCGAAACTTGTAAAAAGTAAAATTTAATACAAGCCAGCCCTTTAAGAAGGGCTGTTCATTGGTAGTACTTGTGCAGGTGTTCTCCATTCCAATAGCGTGGAACGAGATCTCCATTTAAGCATGCAAGTTTGTAAGTTCCCGGATGAAGGGCGTCTTCGATCTGATACGGTCCTTCCCAGTTTGGTTCGAGTACTCCAGCAGCGGGGTCGCGGGTATTTAAGAAAACTCGTCGTAGCACTAGATCTCCGATGTTGAATTTTCTTTCTTTTACTTTTGAATTAAAGTACCGGGCGACCTTTTGTTGGTATGCAGCTACTCGGAGTTGGGCTTTTTCTCGTTTTTCTCCTAGTGAGTCTAGGGACTCCATCATCAATTGGTTGTTCTGATCCTGGTCGTATGTAATTCGTCGATGCGAGGGCGAATCTAACTCGACTGGCAACATGGCTTCATATCCGTATGCTAAGGAAAACAGAGTATGACCGGTTGCTGTTCGATGAGACGTTCTATACGACCAGAGGACTTTGGGCAACTGTTCTGGCCATGCTCCCTTTACTTCTTCTAGCCTTTTCTTCATGGTAGATTTGAGCGTCTTATTCACGGCTTCCACTTGTCCATTTGCTTGCGGATGCGCAACTGAAGAGAAGCTTTTAATAATCCCGTGCCTTTCGCAGAAGTCTGTAAATAGGTCACTGTCAAACTGGGTTCCGTTGTCTGAGACAATCTTCCGGGGCAAACCATAGCGGCAAATAATGTTCTTGATGACGAAGTTAAGAACTTTTTTAGTCGTTATGGTAGCAAGCGGTTCAGCTTCGGCCCATTTGGTGAAGTAGTCGACTACCACAATCGAGTACTTTACTCCACCTTTTCCTATTAGCAATGAGCCAATCAGATCTATGCCCCATACTACGAAAGGCCACGAACTTTGCATCTGCTTTAATTCATTCGGAGCTGTGCGTGGAATTTTGGAAAACCTTTGACATTTGTCGCACTTCCGCACGTACTCTGCAGAGTCTTCATTCATAGTTGGCCAGAAATAGCCCTACCTTAGAATCTTCTTTGCCAAACTTTGCCCCCCAGCATGATCTCCACAAAAGCCTTCATGTACCTCCTTCATCAGTTCCTTAGCTTTCTCAGGCGTAACACATCTGAGCAGTGGCATTGAATAACCCCTTCGGTATAAAATGCCATCGACCAGTATATATCTCGCGACCTGCCTTTGAAGAGTTCTAGCTTTGTTCCTATCTGTCGGCAGTGCACCGCCGGTAAGATACTCCAAGTATGGTGCCATCCACGTATTTTCCATCCGGATTTCCATGTTAGCCACATCTGTTCGTATGCTCGGCTCGCTCAATCCTTATTTAAAAAAAAAAAAAAGTGTTCTATACACACATATATTAATATATTAAAATTTATAAAAATATTTTTCTTAACATAATAAAAAGGAATAGGTTTAATATATACACATGTTCACACTGTAATAAGCACTGTTAGGTTGAATTGATCTAATAATTAACGAATATTAAATAAATATTGAACATATTTCAGTTTAAGAAATTATATATAATCTAACTTTATAAGCAACAATAATTAAAACACTAATAAATTCACAAGTAAATCACGCAGAGAATCCTTTTATGTAATACATTCAAAGATATAAATACTAAATAAAGATGATGATTTTATTTGGAGCCATAATCTAATGGATAAACATCTTGATACTTCCAATTGCAAACTCTTGAAGCTTCAAAGCTACACCTTCTGGCATGTGATAGACATAAGCAGAACAATGAAATAAAATTAATCTAAGCCATAGAAGAAATATGAAAAACTGAATTAAGCTAATACTTTATTACCTTCTAATTAATGAACCTCCTCTTCAATAAATTTATTTTGACAGAGATCGTCACGTAAAGCCAATCTCCAATGGTGCCCATGTAGTGGAAATAGTTACGTCTCCAAGAAGCATTGAGTAATAAATTACCACAAACTCCAGCAAATCCAATTCCAAATCCCACCCCAGTTCCCATATGAAACCATGACATGTCAAACCATTCTTCTCCATTGTTAAAAAAAACCTTCAGTACCACTCGAGTGATCTCGAGAACCATTTGGTGACTCATCTCCAACGCATGATTTGGTCAGTGGAGGTCCACACAATCCATCATTGTCAATGTACATCAAAGCATCAAAACTTTGTAGTTGAGTGTCGGTGGGGATTTTCCTGATAATTTGTTACTTGACAGATCCAAGAACGACAAAGAAGATATGCTTGCCAAGCTTGTTGGAATTACACCACAAAGCTTGTTGTGGGATAAATCTAGAGCATCTAACTTATTCAAGTTCCCGATCTCCATAGGGATAGTGCCATTCAAATTATTCCTTGAAATGTTAAGTTGAACCAATTCAACAAGATTTGTTAACTCTTCAGGAATTTTTCCAATCAAATTATTACATGAGAGATCAATCACTCTTAATAATCCAAGAGTGCTGCTATACTCACGAAGAATACCTTTCCACATGATCGATATAATAACATCAGACCGTACAACGGCAGTCATTGTGCCAATGTCTTTCGAATCATTAAACTTGTTCTCCTTGGCCTTGGCTACCATAGAGGTAAAAAAATTTATGCATGACGGAATATATCCAAATATAGCATTTATGGAAATGTCAAATATTCGAACAAATTGAAGATGGCATACATTTAATGGTATAATTCCATAGAAATTATTTGATCTTATTCGAAGCAAAATCAGATTTGTGAGTCTTTCCCCAATCCAAGATGGTATATTTCCTTCTAGATTATTGGATTCGATATCAAGAACTTCAAGTTTTGTACAATTCTTTGAAGATGAAGGAAGATTTCCAGAAAAATTATTATGTCCCAAAAGCAAATGCTGAATTTTAGATAACGAACCAATTGATCTTGGAATTACTCCAGACAAATTATTGTTATCTAGTTTCAGAACAATCAAATCCTTCATGTTCCACTGACAATCAGGGAGGCTTCCATTCAACATATTATTGGAAATGTCAAGAAGTTGTATTAATCCTTGTATTGGGTAACAAAGAAAAGTCTTTACATTAATGAATCTATTATTAGAAAGAAACAATGTCGTGACATTAGATAGATATGGTGGAACAGACCACGAAATTGATTTGAAGATAGATTTAGAAAATACAATGTCAGAGTTTGACGGAAAAACCAATTGGGGATTTCATCATGAATTTCAGAGTTTGAAAGATCAAGTGTTGAGATAATTATTTGGGTTTTGAGCCAAGTAGGAAATTGTGGACCTGAGTTGCAAGACCTCAATGATAGAGCATCTAGTTGAAATGGTGGAATCGAAGTAGAATTGATCCTCAATGTTAATAAGGAGTTATGGGATAAATAAAGACTATTCAACTTGGAAAGTTTTTGAAAGTGGACTTCAGTGACAAGCCCAATGAAAGTGTTTGAAGAGAGATCCAAGTTCCTGAGATGCTGAAGCTTACCAATACTTTTAGGTAAAGCACCAGTGAAAGAGTTTGAGGAGAGATCTAAATACTTGAGTTGTTGGAGCTCTCCAATTCCTTCAGGCAGAGTACCATTAAGCTTATTATTAGAGGCATCCAAATGTCTAAGGTATGAACTAAACGTTGAAATATTGGGCAGTGGTCCTTCAAATTGGTTTGAATTCAAATCCAAAATTTCTAAATTATTAGCACAACCAATAAGTCTTCCTATAACATCACAAAGTGTTGAATTGAATTTGTTGTAGCTCAATACTAATTCCTGAAGATTACAAAGATTCCCCAATGATTTTGGTAGTTCACCTTCGAATCCATTCTCAGGCAAATCAATGCGTGCGAGAGATCTCATATTTTCAAAAGAATTTGGAAGTGTAAGAGGACCTTTTATTTCATTATTCGCAATTGTGAGATTAATTAGATTGGAACTTATGTTTAGCAACCAAAGAATTGTTTTAGGAGGTATGGTACTGTCAAAAATTTCAAGATTGGTGAGATAATTTGAAGAATTTTTATAGGTGAAGATATGATCATCTGTTGGTGGAAATAGACAGTCAGATAATTCTAAACTTGTTAAAGATGGTGCTATTTCAATTGAATGAAGTCAATCTGTGGATTTAGTTACATTGATGTCTCTCAATGTTAAGAATCTCAAAGAAGAGAGATGAGAAAGCCATTCAAGATTAGTACTAATATAAGAAAATTCATTACCACCTAGATTGAGAAATTGCAACCTCGTGAGGTTCCCAAGCTGGGAAGGAATGGACATAATAGGATTTTATTCAAAGGTGAGAGATATGAGTCTAGTTAAGTAGTTAAAGAACCAATAAACTCAGGAATTTTAGTAAATTCATTGAAACCAAGATTCAAGTATCTCAAATGTTGCAAATCAACCAAGGAATGACCAATTTCACCACCCAATCCGTTAAAATAAAGATCAAGACTTATAATATGATGAGTTAAATTATCACACCTGATACCACTCCAGGCGCAACAATCTCGTCTAGTGCTTGTCCATGAGGATAGACGGTGGAAATTATTAACAAAGTGTTGCTTCATGCTGAGAAGAGCTTGTCTCTCCCTCTCTATGAAATAATGGACTTGATCAGAATCTCCAGTAGTAGCACTACTCCACACATGACTCGTGGCTAGCACCAACACAAGCACAACAACTTTGATCATATTCAGAACAAATTAATTTAAAGTGAGATAATTATATCACCACATATATAGGAAATGAAAATACAACTAATTGAAAATGACATCACATTTTTCTTTAATTGGGAAGACTTGGAAGTCAATATTTTATTTAATACTATTTTTTTATTGGCTAATAATGTTTGAAAGCAAATTGTTGGTGCAACAATTTGTCTTTCTATATCTAGAGGCTTCTCCCGATTATGGATGATGCTTAGTCACTATTCCGGTGATGAAAATTTTCGTTTGACTCATCGGGATCACCTGCAAGAAAGATACTCCGATGCTTAAGTTAGTTCAAAGTCCGATCCATTTTCCTTATATGAATCTTATATTTATAGGACAAAATATGCAAAGCAGTTAGTTGGTTCAAGCGAACCCTGGAATGGGGGGAAAGAAATAACAGAATTTCCCTCCAAAAATACCGACTTTGAATGTCTCGCTCAGGGGTCAGAGGCGCGGATCGCCTCTGACCCACAGCTTCTGCCTTCGGAACTTCTCTTTGCCAAAACGTTCCGTTTTGAATATTTGATAAATCAGGAAAGGGATTTTAGGCCGAAAATTTTGGGCCCAACAGATGCCCCCTGGCCCAAGCTTCGAACAGGCGAGGTGTGCTAATCTGTTAGAATCTTGGGCCAACTCTTCAACACCAAAAAGTTCGCCTAGAGCCGTCATTCTCCGTAAACCGAGGTAATCCATAGGTGCATGATCATTTGATTACCTGACAAGTTACACTTAATGCAAACATAGTTATCGAGTAAAATGTTTGATTCAAAATTTTACCTTTCATTTAAATAGTTTTTATTTCAAAATAATTTTCATTCAAATTTCCAAACTTCATTCTAACTCCCAGAGAAAAGCTTCGAAGAAACCCTAGAGATTTCCCTCAGTTCAATCCTTCAACAATCATTTCATCCTGCATAATAATGTCTTCTCGTTCATCTTCCGAGCCTTTGGACCGCGAAGGATATAAGAATGCATATGAATGCATGTGCAAATCGTTCGACATTCCTGAAAATGTCACGGTGAGGATGCTCTCGGATGCTGAGGTTCGAGAATGGCGATTTAAGGACGTAGTGAAGCCTTTCGAGATCGTCATGAGTCTGAGACACATCGAATGGCTTCGCTTCCCTCTCCCGGCTCTGCTTGTTCAGATAATTTCAAACTCCGGGGCACACATTTCGCAATTTCTCCCAAATGTTATTCAGTCGATAGTCGGGGCTCAGATGATAGGGAGCCTCAGGAATGTCACCATTCAATCGGACGACATTTACGCATGCTTCACCAAGTCTACGAACAAGGCGATAGAGGGAAAGCCTTGGAAAACCTTCTACCTCTCTCCCAAAAAGGATCGGACAATCTTCACCGATTTCGATAGCTCCCATCGAAATTGGGATAAATATTTCTTCGCTGTTGGAGGAGCGTGGTATCCTGAATTCTTGCCTCAGGAAATTTTTCCTTTGGCCAGGGTGTTTATAAAAGGTGAGTCACATTTTTCATTCTGTTCCTTATTGATTTTAATGTGAATTAATCATATCTGGATGATTATCTGCTAGTTTAACTCTGTGTATTACTGTTTTGCTTCTCTGTATTAGATTTTTCTTGGCCTCAGGTTAATATGAGTCTTGAAAGGCAGCGCAAGCTGACGGAGAAAGGGCTTCTACATGAGTCTAAGGAGAATGCTATTAGTATAAAGGGTGTACTGAACCCCTACTGTATGCAGATTATGACTCGGCTTTGTTTTGTGGATCGAGTCGATCCTGGTGCAGTGCGAATTAGATCGCAGAAGGGTGACATGACCCTCAACAAGATTACAACAGCATGCGCGAAGCACCTGGGAGCTTTTTTGAAGAAATCCCCTCCTACTCCTTCAAATCTGTCGCTGATGAAGGCTGAGTTCGAAAAGGCGTGTTCTGAAACCTACGCT
Source organism: Humulus lupulus (assembly GCF_963169125.1). Classification (NCBI taxonomy): domain Eukaryota; kingdom Viridiplantae; phylum Streptophyta; class Magnoliopsida; order Rosales; family Cannabaceae; genus Humulus; species Humulus lupulus. The sequence continues at coordinate 9,138,551 of NC_084798.1, forward strand.
GCGTGTGCCAAGCGTCAAGGGGTCCCGGAGGGTAAAAAGAAGGAGGGCTCTGGTCTGGCTTCTGCTGCAGAGTCTTCCCTTGATAAGTCCGGCTTATCGCGCAAGTCTTCCCGCATCCAAGGGCGATCATCCACGCCTTCTGACGCTCTATAGATTCAGCCTCTTCAATAAGTGCCTTTGCCTACAGACGCCTTAGGAAAAAGAAAGGAGCGTGAGGAGTCCTCTGGCGAAGATTCGGACGACGGGAAGTGCATTTCATCCAAGCTTCGGATCCCAAAAGGTTTTGTCTCCACTATTCAAGGATATCCCTTTGCAATCCCCAAACTTACCCCAGGAAAATTACCAACGGGCCAGGCTCTCTCATTGTGCAAGAAGCCACGGGGATCTGCCCCCGTTGGGCATTTACCTGTGGCGTCTCCTATTTCACACGCAATTGGGTCTTCCTTGATAGCGGGCTCAGAAGGGGTGGCTCATGCAGAGGGCGTTTCCTCTTCTCCGTCCAAATTATCAGGAGTGGTGAATGGAGATGGAGTGCAGGGTGGCTTACCGGTTGAGGTGAAGTCTCTTGTTGTCTGTGTGAAGCCGTCAGAGGCATTGCCCTCTACTTTTGATTTGGCTGAAGGGTCTGCCATTGGCCATAAGCGTGGCTCAGAGGGGAGACGCCCTTCCTCTGCCTCTCGTAAAAACAAGCTTCTAGAGGATGCCTTCGGAGAGGGTTTTGAGTCTGCGGATACCACTCCTTTGCCAGTTGAGCCAAGTAAGGCTGTTGTATCCGAAACTACCCCTGGGTGTCAGGAATCGGGGGCTGTCGAAGTAACAGGTGTTGACACTCTCAGTGTTGATGTTTCCTTATTACCGCCTACCGCTTCTGAGTCTCATCCAGGAGATGTCATTGCTGTGTCCCCGAAGGGTACTAGCACTTTTGAATCTCCTAGCGCTTTCTTGGAGCAGCTAACGTCTTCTGCCGTGCAGACGCCGGTGTACCTCCCCAGTGATTTGGGTGAAGATGATAGCCTATTTAGACGCCCTTCGAAGACGTATTCCTCTGGCGTGGGGACAGTTGTGCTGGCATCTGATAGCATTATGGTATCGACGTTAGCAGAAGGTGGGAAGCCAGCTGCCCCCGTTGCTTATGCAGCTGCGCTTGTAGGGGGAGAAGCAAGTGACAGAGCAGGAGTAGTGTCGGAATATGGCCCTTCTGCGTCTACTGAAGTTATGGATGAAATGCTACGTATAAGTAGACCCCATCTGCCGACAGAAGCAATTGGATCCTTGAGCGGGCAAGGTGATTTGCTGCAGCAAGTATCAGATCACATCTGGATGGTAAGTTGGTTAAAAAATCAGGCCTTGTTTATTTCTCGTGATATGTATAAGATGTTATTTTTAATGGGTGTAATTGATTTTTCACAGAGCTATGTATGCGCATCTGCTGCAAGGCGGGAATATGCGGCGGCTATACAGAATGGCTCTAAACTAGCAGAGCAGACGGCGAAATTAGAAGAGGAGCGGGCGGGGAGAATGATGGCCGAGGCAAATCGGTACGTGCTCATGGAAGCCATCAAGAAGTTAGAGGCAGAGTTGGCAGAGGCAAAAAAGAGGGTGACTTCCATAGAGGAGAAGCTGATAGGCACTATCGGGCTCGAAGTAAAGCGAGACAAACTGAAAGCTGACTTGGTGGATATGACCAATAAGTGGATGGAGAAAAATCAAGTCTGCGTTCAGCATGAAGCCCGCATAGAGAAGCTTAGTAGCATGATGAACGACCTTGAGGAGGATGTAGTGTCGTTGCAGACTGATAAGGAGATTTTAGAAAAAGAGAAAAAAGAGCTGGAGCGAAAGTCAAATGATCTTAAGGCCAGTGCAGCGGACGCCAGGAAGCAGAAGTTGGAGGCTGAACTCCATTTAGGGAAGAAGTTGAAAGAAGAAAAAGAGGCGGTGGCCGAAACCAAGAAGCAGTTGGAGGAGATGGCAGAGGTATGCGACTCTTCTTTTGTTATTAATGTATTTGAAAATTAATGGGCCCATAAAACATGTGTATTGATTTCATAATGTTTTTGGTTTTGCAGAGGGCAGCAGAGGCGGCGATTGAAGCCACAAGGCAGCGCATTCGAGATCGCGAGATCACCGAACGCAAACTTGTGAGGGTGGTTGAGGTAGATACTGTGAAGTATCTGGATCTGGCATTACGTAATAAGAAGCAGTCCCCAGAGGAGAAATGGGCAAAACTGGAGATGTATTGTAAAAATGTTGATGTGAAAATAGGAGAGTATGATGTCGACAAGTATTTGAATGAACTTGGGGATCTGCAGATTTCCTATCCGCCGTGTCATCTGGAGAAGTTGAAGTTGAGGGGCGACGTGCTTGGGTCGATGTATAATGCCAATGGGGAAGCTATTGAAGATAGTGCGGTTAATGTGGTGTCTGATCAGAAGGCAGCAGAATCCGTGCCTGTTGTAGAGGCCAAGCCAGATGGTGAAAGAGGTGCCGTAGAATGAACGATACACTATCGGTTTGTTAAATTCTGTCATGTCTTGCTTTGAATTAAATTTTGTATATGCATTCTTTGGGCTTGTTGGCCGCTAGTATGTAGATGAATGTAATAGAGCAAATTATCAATACAAATTGAGCTTTGTTTCTTGTTGGCTGTCTTCGTGTGTGTATTGGATGTGTTCGTTGTCGTTTAGGACTTAATTGAAGGCATGATGACAGATGAGGGCCATATGGTTTATTCAGATCAGAAGCTTCATAGACCCTTCAGGCCACTGCTTGCGAGATACAGCGAAAGGTCATACATATTGTGGGAGAGAATGCCCAGTTAAGTGTTGTGCGGACGATTCGTCTTAGTGTTTTGGTGATGGGTTGGAGCTGACAACATTGTTGTTGCAGGTGAGCACCGTGAGTGGACGAAGGTTCCCTTTTTGAGGAGAATCTTTGACAACCCACAGTGGCTTTACTCAACGTGGGCTATGGAAGAGTTTATCAGAAGTGGCATCTCGTACTACATATCGTGTGAACGCTATGGGTTAGGCCATCCGAAGCTAGAGAGTGCGATGGCAGAGTATATGCGTCGTATTGAATGGGATTAATTATGGGCAAGAAAATAGTTGTTCATAGAGAATAGATCAATTATGAAATCAGGAATTAATATCGTCGTTAATGTAACATAATTTATAAATAACAACTTCTGATTTATTGCCATTTTTGAGTATACATCGCCTTCTGATCGTGCACAGTACAAATATTCATTTTTGTTTATTGAGAAAGGAATTGATCAAATATGTGTGCCCATGCTTAGCATCTGCCAATTTAAGTTGTAGTGACAAAAGTGTTGTACTTCTGCGGCGTTGTCGTTATTGTTGAGTGGTAGACCTTCTTACGCGTAGGGTGTTTTGTAGTGGTCTTGATCGGAACAGGTTCGGCCTCTGGAGGCTGAAACTTTCCCATGAGAATAGAGGGGTTAATATGATTCAGACCGAACGCGGGGGGCGAAGCGTAGAATCGGGCATCGAGGCAGAGGCTAAAGGGTCAAGAGTGCGAGGTAGATATCTTTCCAATGCACCCATACCGTGTGGTATAACGATGGCTTGTTTGGGCTGTCTTGTATCCTGTCAGAGGCACTCATTGTGTAAGACATGGGTGCGACTGCGGGACAAGTTCCTCCCAGGCCTTGGATTGCCAAACCAGTTAGTATGTACTGGTGAAGAATCCGAAGCATGACAGTTGATAGTTCTGCTGTGATAGTCAGGGCAGAGTAGACAGTAGGAAGTGCTCCTTTTACGCAGGTAAGAGGGTAGGGTTTGTAGTGCACCTCCGTCGGACGACCATATCGGCAGACTGCGAAATGGCTGGCCGTAGCTCCCTGTGAGCTTAGTCAAGTCAGATTAGAATGCGGCGCAATATCTAGTTAAGCGGCAGAGGCTTTAGGATCGTGTATGCAGGTTGTGTGTAGTGGCCTTGCTGCCACGATCTGCTGAGATTCAGCCTGGTGCCAACGTGCGGGGGCAAGTCCTCGCCGTGCATTATTATTGCTCTTTGTTTATTGGAGTGTAGGTGTGGGTAATGTATGTGTTGAGGCTAAAGACATATGGTGTATTGGTAGGGGGGTTGATAACTTCAAGCTTTCAGACAATTATTTATTTATAGCCATTGTGGTAGGTGATTTTTGAGTGCACGTGAACAATGTTATTTTTGAACAAGGGTAGGTGGGGATATATTTGAGAAAACCTTGCAAGTGAAATGTTAATCGTCACGTGTCTGGCTTGGTGTAATATGGTGGACAATAATGCCAAGAAATTGAATGTACAAGAGAAATTTAAAATAATGTGAAAAAATGGAAAGTTGTTGTATTACTTTTGAATTGCACAGTACAACTATTAACAATAATATTGTTTCAAAGACATTGAATTCCAAGTACGGGGTACAGTTTTCCCACTACGTACATTCCTTAGGGTGTAAGACCCTCTGCCTAGTACTTTTATGATTTCAAAAGGCCCTTCCCAATTAGGTTCTAGCTTCTTCTTGTTGCCTGTGACCTTACGCAGAACCCAATCACCTTCTCGAAATGTGCGTGTGTGGACTCTTTTGTTGTAGTAGCGTTCTGCAGCCTTTTGAAAAATTTCTAGTCGTAATTGCGCCATCGTACATACTTCTTCCAGAAGGTCTAGGTTGTGTAATAGTTGAATGTTGTTGGTTGTTTGATCAGACACGATCTCTGTTCGAAGTGTAGGTAGGCCCACTTCTGTTGGGATGATGGCTTCTATTCCATATACCATGGCGAAGGGAGATTCTCCCGTAGAGGATCTTTTTGTTGTCCTATATGCCCATAACACTTTTGGTAGTTCGTCTGCCCATGCTCCTTTTTTATCTTCTAAGTTCTTCTTTATGTTGGCAAAGATAACTTTGTTGGAAGCTTCTGCTTGGCCGTTGCCTTGTGGGTAAGTGACAGAGGCAAAGCTCAGCTTGATCTTGTATGTGTCACATAGTTCTTGTACCTTCGCATTTTGGAACGGGGTTCCATTGTCCACGACTATCTCCCATGGTATCCCAAATTGACATATGATATGCTTCCGAATGAAGGACATAGTGTCTATTTTGCTGACTGTGACGTATGCCTCTGCCACAACTCATTTTGTGAAGTAATCAGTGGCCACCAGAGCATACCGCCTTCCTCCGACAGCCTTAGGTAGTTCGCCTACCACATCCATTCCCCATTTTGCAAAAGGCCAAGGTGAAACGATGGAGTGTAAGGTTTGAGCAGGTTGATGGATGGTGGGTGCAAATCGTTGGCACTTGTCGCATTTTTTGGCATAGTCACGTGCTTCTGTCATCATGTATGGCTAGTAATACCCTGCTGTAAGCACTTTATGTGCCAGACTCCGTCCCCCTGTGTGATTTCCACATGTCCCCTCATGTATCTCTTATAGCAATTTTTTGGCTTTTGATGGACGCAAACTCTGTAGGTAGGGGCCATTGAAGGACCTGCGGTATAGCATCCCATGGATTATGGAATAACGTTGTGCCCGAAGGCGCAGAAGCTTTGCGTCATTCGGATTATGTGGGAGTTTGGAGGTGGACAAGTATCTTATGATTGGATCCATCCAGCATTCAGGTTCTGATGAGGTTGAATAGATTTCCATGTCCTTGCTTGATCAGCTTATAGATATGGAGGACTGGCATGTGCAATCTCCTGCAGAGGCTAATTTGGCAAGGGCATCGGCCTTCTGATTCTGCTCCCTAGGTACTTGTATGAGTTCGAACTGGCGAAAATGTGATCGCAAGTCAGTTACCTTCTGTAGAAGGTTAGCCAGATGGGGTGTCTTAGTGTCGAAATTTCCAGCCACTTGCTCTATCATAAGCTGTGAGTCTCCTCTGACATTCAGACGCTTGATGCCCATTTCTCGTGCTAGTTATAGACCATAGATTAGTGCCTCATATTCTGCTTCATTATTCATCGTGGATTGCTCTAAACGAATGGCTTCTTCGATTTTGAGGCCCGAGGGAGCTTCTAATACGATGCCAATGCCAGCCCCTTGGGAATTGGATGCTCTGTCGGTATACATCGTCCACACCCATTGATCTTCTGACTTTAACAATTCTGGCAGAGTGTCAGGGGTGAATGACTGAATTTCGACCAGGAAGCCAGCTAGTACCTGTCCTTTTTTTTCTTTTCGTGGCGAGAACTGAATATCACACATTCCTAGCTCAATTGCCCATTTAGATAACCTTCCAGAGAGGTCGGGCTTACTCAATACTTGCCTTAATGGATAGTCCGTATATATAATGATGGTATGGCTTTCAAAATATTGTCGTAGCTTCTTCTTTGCCTAAGGAGTGCGAGTGCCAATTTTTCCATCATAGTGTAACGAGTTTCAGCGTCCAGGAGCATCTTGCTGCAGTAGAACACTGGCCTCTGACGATTGGCTTCTTCTCGGAAGAGAACAGAACTCACAGCGAATTGTGAAACTGAGAGGTACAAGAATAAATCTTCGTTAGCTATGGGGGAGCTCAATATAGGAGGGGAGCTCAAATAAGTTTTCAATTCTTCCAACGCTTTTCTTTGCACCGGTCCCTAGGTGGTGTTGGTAGATTTCTTTATGCACTGCAAGAAGGGCTGGCAACGGTCAGACATTCGTGATATGAATTGACTTAATGCTACTATTTTTCCCGTCAGAGCCTGTATGTCTCGGATGGTTCGGGCCTCTTTGACTTCTGAGAGGGACACAATCTGTGTTGGGTTCGCCTCGATGCCCCTCTGACTGATGACGTACCCCAAGAACTATCCAGAGGACACCCCAAAAACGCATTTGGAGGGGTTTAATTTCATTTTATAAGCATCGAGGATGTCAAAATACTCGGCCAAGTCGTCTATATGTGAAGAGCTTTGTTTGGACTTGCTGACCATGTTGTCAATATAAACCTCCATATTTCTCCCGAGTAATGAGGAAAACAGCTTGTGCATCAGCCTTTGGTATGTTGCGCTTGCATTCTTTAGACCGAAGGGCATAACTTTGTAGCAATATAAACCACCTTCTGTTATGAAAGCCGTATGAATTCGATCCTCTAATTTCATGGGGATCTGATTGTATCCAGAGTAAGCGTCAAGGAAGCTCATTCTTTCATATCCTGCCGTGGCGTCTATCATATGCTCGATCTTCAGTAGAGGGTAGCTATCTTTGGGACATGCTTTGTTTAAATTCGTGTAGTCTATGCATACTCTCTTTTCCCATTCTTCTTTGGAACCACGACGGGGTTGGCAAGCCAACTGGGATATGAGCATTCTTCGATTGCCCCTGTGCCCAGGAGCCGTTGGACCTCCTCTTGTATGACTTGATTCACCTCTGGAGCGAACCTCCTCTGCTTCTGCTTGACAGGTGGGAAGTTGTTGGAGATATTTAGGCTGTGACTCATGACGGAGGGGTCTATTCCAGGTATGTCATGTGGAGACCAGGCGAAAGTTCTCATTCTGGTCTTAAGAAATCGTATGAGGATCTGTCTTTCTTCTTTAGAGAGCTTGGTACTTACCAGCACTGTCTTAGAGGGGTCAGCGTCGTCTAGACCCACTTGTTCTAAGGTATCTAGCGTAACTAGGGGTTTTTCTTGGTCTTCCTCTAGATCGACTCCTTTTAGGCATGCTGGTAGGTCCTGCTGTAATTGCTATTTTTCGGGGGAGTTGTTATGGGAAGCAGTGCAGAGCTATTTATTTCTTTCAAGCTAAGGAAGCACTTTTTGGCCTGCTTCTGGCAGCCCATGATGTCGATGGTGTAGCGCCTGTTGAGTGATTGACACCGCATCACCTGATGTAGAGTTGAGACTACCCCCTGCATCCGGTGGATCCAATTTCTCCCCAAGATGGCGTTGTAGCTTATGGCGGAATCTATAATGAGAAAGTCTATTGGCAGGGCGCGTTCTGCGTGTAGGAAAAACTAATTGCAGGATCTTTATTTATTTTCATGCAATTTACATATTATCAACACAAACATGCAAATTCCTAGAACATGCTCCTATGAAATTGATACAAATACAAAGTAAAGTAAAAACTTACATTACGCAGCGGAACTGGAACAACTCCATCCTTCAATCTCTCTAACCCTTGATTCCATTCTGTAGCAGAGTATTATCAAGAGATTGAACAAGATCAGCAACACAGTCTTCCTCACCAAGCCTTTGATCAACCTAGAACTAGTGTGGGCTGGCTCTCAACACATGAGATAGAGATCTAGAAAAGAAGAAGAGATTGTGGCTAAGAAAGGATTAGAGTGTCTAGGTTTTCACTTACCCAAATCAACTGAGACTGACTTGCTTCCTTATGAAAAACCCTAGATATCATATTCCTTATATAGGCAACTTAATGGGATTTATTTAAATTTAAATTAATTAAAAATAAAAAACAAAAATAAAAGCCTTGGGCTGCCATAAATGGACTTGGGCCCAATCTCTTTATTTATTATTTTTTTTATGAGACTTGAAATTCATTATGCAGTCGTTATCCAGAAAAGTTGCATTTGTAGAGCCAAACACTTTCTTGTCTACTGGACTATAAAACAGACCACTCTGAGTACCTTTAGAATAGTCATCAAACAAGCAAACCCTCAGCTCACTGTTCTAGCTTTCTACCTTTTTCCTCATGACAAAAACATGACACCACCAAATTCCATAATGACGTAAACCAAGTTCACGACCATTTCATAATTCTAGTGGTGTCTTGGAGACAACTTTTGAGACGGCACAACATTTAAAAAAAAATATCACATGCGGTCTAGGTAGTATGTCTCCAGAAAAGATCTGGGTAAGAAGTTGGTAGAGTTTAATAGCTTATCATAGAACACACATTTTCATAAACGTGCAATTCACACCACTCAGCAACACTGTTTTGTTGCGGAGTCCTTGGGGCAGTTGTTTTAAACAAATCTTCAAGTTCAATCAAATGATCTTGGTTCTGATTATCCAAATATCCTCCACCCCTATCAGATCGCAAGATCTTTAACGTTTTACCTAATTTGGTTTTAAAGCCATAGCAATGAATTCTTTGAACTTCTTAACAAATTCGCAGAATTCTTATGCTTTAGGTACTTACACGAGTCTCTAGAGCAATCGTCGATGAAGGTGACGAAATACTCATAACCACCCCTCTCTTGAACATTCATATGTCCCCAGACATTTGAACATACTAGCCCTAGTGGTTCTTTGGCCCTTTCTCCTATCACAGAGAATGGACGCTTTGTCATTCTGCCCTCGAGACTAGATTCACAAACAGGTAGGTCACCCTAGGTGAGTTCCCTCAAAGGCCCAGCCTTTGTTAGTCTTTGAATCCTATCATAACAAATATGACCAAAGCGAAAATGCCAAAGGTACATCATTTCTAACGTTATTGACCTTTTGTCGTTTAACAGTCCTAGAATTAGCTGTCTTAAACAACTCATTATTTTTAACATAGGGTTCGTCTAGTTGCAATAGGTATAGCCTGTTTTTCATACATCCACCCCACAATTCACATCCATTTAAAGAAATAGGATTTTATTACTTGTGAAAGTAACTACAAATTGTTGTTGATGTAATAAGAAAAACTTAAATTAAAATTTCCATTGAAAATCGGAATAAAATAAACATTGTCTTAAAACAATATATTTATTTCCAAAATTCATTCAAGCTTATCCTTTTGCCTTGTTTGATACGAACAACCCTTGATGGATACCAAGTCGTGGCTTTTTATCCTTCATGGCTTTCCCAATGCTAAAAGTGTAAAAAAGGTACATACATGTGTTAGTAGATTGTGATTCAGCGATCCAAATTCGAAGTATCATCCTCTAAAATCACATGCATCCAAGACAAATTTAATTATTTTGGGTTCCATATGCCTTGAGTTCCGGGCAATCTTGTTCCAATTCCCAGTCTCCTTGCAATTGGAAACACTACCATTTTTGTGTACTTATAATCAGGCCTTGCTCCAAGATACTTTGCAGCATTTGATGCCTTGCCAGTTGACTTCTTGTTCTTTTTGTATGAATTTCTTTCTCTCTTGCTCTTCGAAGAAGAAGCTCAAAGCAGCTTCTCCTTGAGCTTGTTTAGTATTATTAGTATTCTTTCATTTGCTCGAACTACCATCAACAATCCTCTTTGAAGGATTCGGTGATCGTTGCATGGGAAAAATAGAAATATCTTTGATTATCACGAACTCGATGTTGTCTAAAATCAACACCATGTTGATGTTGGACAAACATTTCGTGAGGTTCTCACCATAGAGTAACATTTTAGAGATCAGAGAGAGTATGAGGTGGGAAGCCTAGAGCTTCTATTATCAACTAAGTAGAAATCAACGCATTGCTTGACAAACATATATTCATTAAATATTTTAGAAATAGCATAACATACAAAATGTTTTGAGATAAGCAAAATACTAAAACACTTATCTTCTATTTCTTAGGTACTTTAGCTAGCCATGAACCCATGTGTCCCGGTAGGCGAGAGTCACAAATATTCACGTAGTTAAATAGAGAAACATCTCAATTAATAAAACGTCATAGACTTTTATTAACTACCTATTCCATCCGATCAAAGTAACGGAAACTCATGTGTCCCGGTAGGCGAGAGTCACAAATATTTCTTACTTTATGAGCTTGACCCACGGTTTCGATTATTATAGACTTAATTCCTATAGTCACCGTAGGGATGAGTCTATAGAAAGTCCATCTATAACCATCTATCCTAAGAAATTTAACCATGTTAAGAAGTCCAGTGAACACCTTCCGTAGGGAGACGAAATCAAAGCGTCATGAGGCCCCACTGAACTCTAACCTTGTTAAATCAACGGTGGAGATCGAATTGAAAAATTTTAAAACTCATTATTAAATATTTTAGTATTTTATTCTTTTTGAAAAAAAAATATCAACTTAGGTTTTCCAAATTATCAAAATAATCAATAAACCAACTAAGGTTCGCTAAATTATTAAAATAATCAACAAACCATAGTTTATAATTTTTCCATTAATTCTAAAATTACCATTGAAAATTAATCAAAAAATTAGAATTAATATGTTTCTAATCAATTATTAGGTCCAACTAAAAAGAATAACCTAATACAATTAAGTCCAACTTAGGTAAATGGGCCTTAACAATTCGAGCTTGCATGGAGGAGAGCTGGGTTCAGTATGTCGGACCCACTACTAAGGCTCCCTAACTTCCACACAAAGCCCAAAAAGACAGGAATTTGAACCTTTGTTTTATTAATTGTTATTCAATTGATTAGGCCCAATCTAGTAATGCAAAGCAAATGGGCCTTCACAAGTGGAACCACTCACAAGAGAGGAATTTAAACTTTACATGTTCAATTGGGCCCAAATAAAGCCTAACATTTTATGAAAGTTTTATTTGAGTTTTCCCACATTTTTTTTTAAACGCAAAAAATGGGCCATCATTATACTTATATTTAAAGCCCAAATGCAAAAAATAACTTAATAATGATGCTTGATATGTTAATAATTGGATGGGTCTAACATGTTATTCTATAAGCATGTATTATTAAATTATGCAAATATACCACAACAATACACTATTTTGTAAAATACCATAATTAATTAACATAGAATTCATCGGACAAAATTCAATATAATTAATTAAACAAGTTACAAAATATTAAATTAATTAAAATAGAATTTATCAAACAAAATTCAATTTCAAATAATTAATTTAACCATGTTAAGTTGTTAGGAATGATAATATATTTTATTTTTAAATATTTTAACAAATTTTAAAATATCAAAATATCTTTTAACCAAATTTAAAATATCTAGTATTATCTCATAACCAATTATAAATATTTTAAACAATAAAAATATATTGAAAAATCAGATAACTAATTTTAATATTTTATTTATAACAAAATAAAAAAAATATCTTAAAATATCATGATTATCAACAAATTCAAAATATTTTAAAAAGAAAAAAATATCTATAAAATTATCAGATAATCAATTTTAAATATTTTAAACCTAACTGCACAAAATATCCAATTTTAAAAAAATAATTTTTTTTTTTTTTGCGAAAAAATGTCGCGCGCGGGTTCCGGCACCGACGCCGTATGGACGTCCGTACGGATCCGTACGGCCGGGTCCCGCCGCGCGGCTCCATGTGTGCCCAGCACACACACTGCAAAAATCAGTCCAAAAAAAAATCTGTGCAGTTTTTAAATCCATAACAAGCCAAAACACAACCAAATTATTGCTAAATTTACATAAGAAAACATACATACATACACCAATAACATGTACCATCCAATTAACACCTAACATATCAATCAATTTCATACATATTCATTCATGAAAATAAACTGGCAACCTGTGGCTCTGAGGCCAATTGTAGGAAAAACTAATTGCAGGATCTTTATTTATTTTCATGCAATTTACATATTATCAACACAAACATGCAAATTCCTAGAACATGCTCCTATGAAATTGATACAAATACAAAGTAAAGTAAAAACTTACATTACGCAGCGGAACTGGAACAACTCCATCCTTCAATCTCTCTAACCCTTGATTCCATTCTGTAGCAGAGTATTATCAAGAGATTGAACAAGATCAGCAACACAGTCTTCCTCACCAAGCCTTTGATCAACCTAGAACTAGTGTGGGCTGGCTCTCAACACATGAGATAGAGATCTAGAAAAGAAGAAGAGATTGTGGCTAAGAAAGGATTAGAGTGTCTAGGTTTTCACTTACCCAAATCAACTGAGACCGACTTGCTTCCTTATGAAAAACCCTAGATATCATATTCCTTATATAGGCAACTTAATGGGATTTATTTAAATTTAAATTAATTAAAAATAAAAAACAAAAATAAAAGCCTTGGGCTGCCATAAATGGACTTGGGCCCAATCTCTTTATTTTGAATTTAAATCCCAACTGGGCCTAAATTCAAAACCTTTTATTTATTTATTTTTAATTAATTAATTAAATCCTTATTCAAATTAACTAATTATAATTTGAAACTTGATTTAATATTATTTATTTATATTGATACCAATTTATCAATATTAATAAATTTACCCAAATATTCTCTTTTATTCTCTAAATCTCATATCTCTGTAAATTTTCCAAAATTGACCTAGTCAACTTTAAAAAATCCTAATTGATAATTAAATCAATTAATTGAGACATTCTAGATGATTTACTCAAAGGTGATGCGGGGACCATGGATCCATGAAATCAAGCTCCAACAAGTTACCGTGAATTTATTTACGAATAATTTCACTACCTTATTAATTCCTCGTGACTCCACTATAGACTCGGAATTGAACTCTTGAATTCATAGAACGTATTTTCAAAAGCATAAATACGTTATCCATTGTTATAACCATTACAATCAGTCAATCCTCTATCGATGACTTACTAACGAGCTGGGTGCAAATTACCGTTTTACCCCTCATCAGTATTTTATCCTTAACTCCCACTAAGTTCCTTATAAATGATATTTCCGTGAACTTAATCACATAAATGAGATCTCAATCATTTAACCTTTTGAACAAAGCAATTAAGGAAATCATCTTTTCACTTCTCATACAGAAGTTATAGATTTCGTATCTATGAATAATACTCCCACTCAATTACACTAATAAATCTCCAAGATGTAAGTATGGGCTAGACCGTAGGGTAAGCTGGTAACGAACAAGTCAAAAGATTTAAATAATATAATTAGCAGAATATTATCACTCAGAATTAAGATCGGCTTAATATATGGTCAACGTTGTGACATTGATTAGATTTGATAACAACGATACTTATTTATCAATCAATAATCAATATCGGTCCTAGTTCGATGTAACTAAATACATCCGATCTTATCTACTTGGTCGATGCCTTGGACAAGACATCACACCCTGAATGTGTAAGTAGATCATATCGTAGATTGCCTAATCAGTGAAAATCCAATGCACTGATCTAATCTTAGGACTCGTTCTTTTGAACATATAATTACAACTATAATCCACTGTGACCTAGTCACTATAATTGTAACTATCCATATGTTCAGGATTTTATAAATGTTTGTATTATTTCAATAATCATGTAATAAAACAAGCAAGCAACACGGTTGTCAAACTAAATGATTTCTACTACTTTTATTGATAATATGAAATCATGCTACATGTCCGACATGGTTTTATAAGGGCATAAAACCCAACACTGCGGCCACCACAGTTAATCTAATGATGCCCTTCGGATATACTCTTTGGCTGTTGAATCCCAAAATGGGCGTGGTGGAGGACCGGATCTAATTCTCCTCCAGCCCCATCTTCTAGAAGGCTTCTCAGAAGAGGATGTCGACCCCACTGCCCCCGTCGACCAGAACTCTGCCCAGCTGGCAATGGTCAACCTGTAGGGAAATGACGATTGGATCATCATGGGGTAGGTGCACGCCCTTCAGGTCGTCATCGGTGAAGGTGATTGCAGAGGCTGGGTAGCTTCTGTCTTCTAAAGTGACGAGATTGACCACGTGGCCTAATGATTTGTATCGCTTCACTCGTTCTTCCATTCTTTTATGGATTTTGGTGATATGCTCTTGATTGTTAGTGAGTTCTACGGTCCCGTGGATCATAGGGACTTGCTTAAGAGGCTCCTGGGTACTGTCAGAGGTTGGGTGCACAGGGCTGACGCTTGTGGAGCGGGGGTAGAGGCGGGATTATGCCGCGAGGCGCCGGGTCTGCCCGTCTCCTTGATGCATTGGGTGAGCCTCCCACTCCTCATGAGGGCTTGGATCTGATTGTTCAAGTTGTGGCATTCAGCGATCGTATGACCATGATCTTTGTGGAAGAGACAGTATCTGCTTTTGTCCCTTCTGTCAGAAGGAGTGGTAATTTTGTAGGGTTCTCGCCAGATAGGTCTGTCTTTATTTTCTTCATAAATGACTTCTTGCGGGACAATGTATTCGAAGGACGGGTATCGTGATGACTGTCGATCCTATCTTGGCCTTTTTCCTTCCTTCGTGTGATCTGTTTGGTTCCGCTTCCTCTTGTCATCCCTAGTAGGTGGTGGAGGATTATTTGTTGGTGGAGCAGAGATGAGTGCATACTTCTTCTGTGTGCATTCTCGAAATTCCAAGACCTTGAAGACGCCCTCGGCTTGGGTCTGCACGTCTACCATGTCGTATGGTGGCGTCATGGTGAGATTCTCATGTAAAAGAGATCCCACCTGCAAGCTCTTGACGAAGAGATTTGCTGCAATGACTAGATCGACGTCGTGGATTTGATGCACGAGGTCAATGAAACGCTGTAAGTATGCTTTCGGATGTTCATTCTCCTTCTGTTCAATCCGATAGAGATCAGCCATTTTTCTGGGCGCCTCTCGGTTCGCACTGTATTGCTGTAAAAAGGTCCGTCGGAGATCACTAAAACTATTGAGCGACCCGGGATTTAATTGTCGGAACCATAACAGAGCTGGCCCGGAGAAAGTCGTTGAAAAGACTTTGCACAGAATAGCTTCGTTATTGGCTTCTAATGCCATCTTCTATTGAAATTGGAATAGATGGTTTAGTGGATCTCCTTTTCCATTGAACGCAGGCAAGGAAGGGATGACGAAGTCTCGAGGCTTTGGCTCATTCTGGATCCACTCCGAGAATGGTGATTTCTCAGTGGTTCTTGATACTAGATCCAAATGGTCGGTGGCGTAGGTTGATCGTCCATCTGAGAACTTCTGCATCATTTCCCTCATCATGTCTTCTTTCCAGCTGTCCAAGAACTGGATTGAGGGAACACGACCTTCAGAGGGAGAATCGTGCGCGGCTTGAGGTGTGGTGCGTTGAGGCCAGATTTCAGCTGCTGGCTGAGCGGATCCGGTGGGTTCTGCTTCCGTCCGCCCCTGCGTGTCAGAGGTTGGGGCTCGTCGCTCTTCGGCCCCGGAGGATGGTGGGATGCCCTGAGAATTTTCGTTACCTGGGTTCATGTTTTGATTAGGGGAATTAACGTGGTCGGTTGGAACTTCAGATCTGCCAGAATCAAGATTGTTGTGGGCTTGGGTGTGGTGTGTTGTGTCAGCAGATCTGCGCAGCTCTGTGATCTCGGCTTCGAGCCTAGCTTGAGCTTCGGCCAATGTCTTAATTGCTTCGTCGGACCGCTGCTAGCTCGCTTCCAACAGGTGACACATCCTGTCGATTTGATTGCTCACGTTCGCCGGAGGGGCGCTCTGTGCGACTGGGCCCGAAACTCCGTTGCCTTTTGGTGGCATGATTTCAAGGTTCGTAGAGGATCTTGATTTCTTGATTTCTTTATTCGACTACGTGGCTATGGCCGAGATGTTTTTTCGATTCCCACAGACGGCGCCAATTGTTGGTGCAACAATTTGTCTTTCTATATCTAGAGGCTTCTCCCGATTATGGATGATGCTTAGTCACTATTCCGGTGATGAAAATTTGCCTTTGACTCGTCGGGATCACCTGCAAGAAAGACACTCCGATGCTTAAGTCAGTTCAAAGTCCGATCTATTTTCCTTCTATGAATCTTATATTTATAAGACAAAATATGCAAAGCAGTTAGTTGGTTCAAGCGAATCCTGGAATGGGGGGAAAGAAATAACTGAATTTCCCTCCAAAAATACCGACTTTGAATGTCTCGCTCAGGGGTCAGAGGCGCGGATCGCCTCTGACCCACAGCTTATGCCTTCGGAACTTCTCTTTGCCAAAACGTTCCGTTTTGAATATTTGATAAATCAGGAAAGAGTTTTTGGGCCGAACATTTTGGGCCTAACACAAATAACACACCCCAAAGTTAACTCCATTTATCTTTGTCGAAATCTTTGAAAATATAACTTGTAAAAATCATGTTCTGGTTGACTAATCTTTGTAAATATATATCTTAAAGGTCCCTTATTTTATTTACTATATAAGACTTACTAGCTCGTACATAGGATCTACTTGAAATTTAATATTATGATCAATCATTTTTAGATATTATACAACCATAACTAAAATATATAGTAGAACATATATATATATATATAAACTAGATTCACTAACCAAAATCTTAATTAAGTTGTATCTAAAACGTAAAATTACAATCTGATACCTCAATACAAGAATTATTTAATAAATAATGGCTACAAATTACATGTATTGATATACTTTTAGAAATTAAGAGTCAAGATTTTTTAGCCTTAAAATTTCCACCAGAAATAAAGCCTTAAAATTAAGAGGCATTGTTGACCAAGACCAAGACTGACCCAAGTCTTCTGGTCAAGCAGAATAGGACCATCATAAGCAATATAAGAATTTCCTTCTAAAAATTTATTTAAACATTAATCGTTGACACTTTTTTTTAATAAATAATGGCCCCTTAAAATTTCCACAAGAAATAAAGCCTTAAAAGAAGGCACTGTTGACCAAGACCAATACCAAGACTGACCCAAGTCTTCTGGTCAAGCACTTTATGTGTTTTGATTTTCTAGTGTTAAAAAAATAAAAAAGGGCATATATATATAATATAAATATATTTTGAAACCACTTTATATAAACCACATGATTGTTTATTTTTTTAAAAAAAATTTGTGATTAAATGAATATATGTGTTTGATTCATTGTGAATTTAAGTTGCCCAAAAAAAATGTATATATTTGATTCCAATAAACAAAACAATTTATAAAACAAAACAAAATTTATACATGAAAGTTTAGCATTGAATACATATAAAAAAGGTTATAAATTCTTAAAATAAATAAACAAAGCATATTAGTAATATAAATATATAGGTAAAGGAAAACGTTTATAATAAGAAATAAAAAGACATAAAAGTCTAGCATTGAGAAATAAAATATTATGTTGATTATATATAAAAAAAAAGAATAAAGTATATTATGTTTAGGAATATTTGTGGCAAAAATATCTAATGTTTTAAACTTGTTATAGTTAAATGTCTATTTTTTTTATGGTAAAAATAAAAGATGTTTAATATATATTAAAGATAAATACATAATTTTTTTTTATTTGCAGCAATAATACCTAAAGTTATTAAAACATTACGTTTGTCAGTACGTCCTGTGTTGAAACGGTTAAGCATGTTAACTAAGCAGACATTTGTCACTTTGTAATCGGTTCATTTCATATTTGTGTTTTTTTTAGTGTTTTAAATTAGAAAAATGAATTAGAAAGACATTTTAAATTAATAAAAATACATATTTTGAGAACAAAAATACATAAATTACAGAGTGATACATATCTGGTGAGAAAACACTTAACAACTCCAACAGAGCAGGTATTGAAAATAAATAATATTTTAACAACTTTATGTATTTTTAGTACAAAGAAAACATATTACGTATTTATCTTTAACACATATTAAACATCGAATATTTTTCCTGTAAAAATAAAAATTAGGTATTTAATTGTAACAAATGTAAAACATTAAGAATTTATGCTGCAAATATCTTTTATGTTTATTATATACAATAAAAAATTAAATTAAAAAAAAACAGTTGTGTTGACCTTCGAATTGGCTAACGACACGGAGTCGAATAAAATGATAAAAAAA
This sequence comes from Humulus lupulus, assembly GCF_963169125.1. Lineage (NCBI taxonomy): Eukaryota > Viridiplantae > Streptophyta > Magnoliopsida > Rosales > Cannabaceae > Humulus > Humulus lupulus. The sequence goes on from NC_084798.1 coordinate 9,157,056, forward strand.
TGAGATGAAAATCAAGACAAAAAGATAAACGACGCAAATAATTTATAGTTGTTCGGCCCTAATCAAATGGTAATGACCTACGTCCACTTAATGTTCTTATTGATGTCGAATTCTAAGAACTGTGATCAATGTACTAGGGTTCACGAGTTTCACATGCTCTCAGATGAATACAATTGTGGTGGATAACAACACTATTTTTCTCTCTTAGAATTCCGAAGCTCAAAAGTTCAAAAAGCAAAAAGTCTCCTCTCGTGAGCCCTTTCATTCGTATTTATAGGCTTAAGGAGTTTTACATGGGCCAATGGGCCTTAATTATATTTAATATGGGCGTATCTAAATAATAATAGAAATTACATTTAATACGTAATTACAAGATTGTATATATGAAGGAAATAAATGAATATATGCGACCAAGCTGGTCCCCGATAATTATGATGCCTGATAAGCCAATGATCTTTTGGTCGAGGGTCGAGTAGATTATACTCACTTAAAATTGCCATGTGCATCCCACGTGTAGACCAATCCTGCCACGTCATCAGGTAGTCCGTTTTTTGGTAAACATTTGCCCCCCCCCCCCCCCCAAGTTTATTTTACTGCAATCAGCATAAAGTAAACTTAACCGACTGACCCTTTGTGTGACCTGTCAGCTTTGTCAGTGCCTTTTCGAAAAAGGTAACCAATCATGTCGTTGCAGTTTCCCAAAAAGCATTTTGACGGCTAACCATCATTACCTTTTTATCCGTGCCTCGATCAATATAAATAATCCATCTTTTTCACTTTTTACTTTTTCCTCTTCTTCTTTTCCTCAAGAACACTAAAGAACAAAGCACGAAGAACCCAGAAAAGACTTGGCAATCCGAGGTGCATCCGTCCAGCCCACACATCAACGCCTGTGATTTTGTTTTTATCTTCTATCCAAGTAAGTTTCCTGAGCTTCTTTGTCTTTGATATGCCATGCAATAATTATCTCTTGAGTTTTCTGGTATTTCGGTATCTGAGTTTCCGAATGTTCTTGAGAAAAATTGATTTGTGGTAATCGGGCTCGTAGGTATAAGCATGATAAGATAGGGAAAACACACTAAATGAGGCTTAGGAATTGACTTAGGAGGTAGGATTGCTGATTTAGGGCGCAAAATCGAAGTAAAAATTCGATTTTTAAGCATTCAGAAAAATCTGGGTTTTTCCCGCCCTTTCTCAGAGTCGAAAAGTTTTCATTGAAAAAACTTTTTGTTAGAGAATATATATTATTGCTCAATGGAATTATGGAAAAAATCAAATACAACTTTATGAAAAAATACAATGGACAAGATAATATTGATTAAATAAGTATTACAACTCAATTGCTCAAAATACAAGTAAATAAAAAAATGTAGAAGAAGAAGATTACAAACTCAATGCTATAACAATACAAGTAAATAAGAAGAACAAAAAAATGAAAACACAAACAAACTCTCACACAACCAAAGTGTAGAGTAGTGGGGATCACTAACTTGAACAAGGTTCAAGACCTTTGTCCAAAAGCTTATTTCCCCTATTCTCTAAGCACTAAGGGATCTCTCTAGGAAATAACTCTCTGGAATTATGAAGCCTTTTGGTGTATTTTTCAGCCAAGTGCTTTGTGGATGAAAAATGGTGTGTCATACAAGTGAGCATTAGGCTCCTATTTATAGAGTTTGAGACACCCTTTGGATTTCGAATTCCACCAACCCCCATGGCTGTTACCAATGTTTAATTGGATTAATATGGAATTAAAATTGAGATTTGTGAGTTATTTGAGATTTTAGAACTGTTCAACACATTTGGAACAACTGAAAATTTGGCCTGAAATGCACCTGTGGCCGCGGCCAGGGACATCAGTGGCCGCGGCCACTACTCTCTGTCCCCCAGGCCGCGGCCACCATCATTCAGTGGCCGCGGCCACAACCCATTTTCAGCACTTGAAAATGTGCTGTTTTTCCAAACGGTTCCAAACCTTCCCAAATGATTTTGTAACTCCCAAAACACAATATTGGGGTTAAAATCATATCTCCAACATCCATATTTCATAATGTCTTTATGAAATCCAATATCAAATGTGTAACATATAATATACACATTATTGGGTAATATTTGGGAGTTACAAATTTGTAACTGATTTTGTAACTCCAAAATATGTCACATTTGGGCACACACATGTGTCCAATTTTGTGACTCTCAATAATATGTTACAAGGTGTGACAAATCACATTTGTGTGACAAATCACATTTTGTCACATTATTTAATCTAATATTATATTAAATGAAATAATATAGCATTCCCCCACTAGATTAAATAATCACTTTTTGTAACACTTATTTAATCAATCAAACATTATATTAAAATATAATACTTTTCACTTCTGTTTTTTAATCCGTTTTTCCAAACTGTTCGCATGCTTTTTAGTGTTTACGTTAGAATACTGCTAGTCGTATAAAAGCTTAACTTTTATACACGAGCAACGTTATCCCAACGTTTCCACTTCTTCTGTCTGTTGGCCGTAGGTTCTCATCTCCCCCTTTTATGTTCGCAGATCGCAGATTTTTATGCACGACCCATGGGGCGGTGAGAGGCTGATTGACGACGATTTGCTCGCTTTACTGTTCGAAGATTAAGAACAGCTGTCATTGTCATTTTCAGAAGTTCCTTTTTCCCAACACAACTCAACAAACAGACCTCCAACCAGACCAACAAATATGGGACTAAGGCTCAAAGGAAGAAGAAAACAGCCAACCCTTCTGCTAATTAGCATGCCCCTCGCACTAAGGCTCCTTCTACCAACCCTCAACCTGTAAACACTTCACCACCAAAATTTCAACATAAAGCCCGACCTCGCGATGTCCTTAGGCCAGAGGTCGAATGGTATGTTGCGTCTCCTAGCATCATTTCAGCTAGGATGGTAAACAATTATCTCAAGAAGTATGGCCTTCTTGGGATAACCCTCTTCAAGCCTTCACTTGACCAATGGGAAAACTTGCCTGGGGGCGCCTTCAGCGCCTGGTCGAGGTATCATATCGAGGCAGGGGCAACCTTGCCTCTACATCCATTCCTCCAAGGGGTGGCCAATTATTTTGAGTTCGCTCCTTTTCAAATCACCCCCAACGGATATAGAGTACTTTCTGTACTCTATATCCTTTATAACCACAAGAAGTGGCCTGTACCAACGCCACATGAGATCAATTACTTGTTTGATCTCAAGTCTAACCCCAACCACAACAACACAGGGTTCTTCCACTTCTACCACCAGGAGTCCGCTCGGACCTTCTTGAGTGACACCACCCACGAGTCCAATGTAGGGAAGTACTTCCAAGAGTACTTTCTTACAACAAACCTGGTCGCTGATAACCTGGCCTTCACTTAAGGAGGTAAATCTTTTACTCTCTGGTCGTTTGATTTTTTTCAGCTTCTCTATACATTCTTTAGAACTTCGGTGTTGTTCAGGTCCATGGTATCGGCCAGACCCTACTCCAGAATTGGAGATAAGGGCAGCAACTCTGGCCAGCATGACAAACATTGAGAAGAGTGTCAAAGAGCTGGTCACGGAGAGCAACCTAAGGCTGGTCGGCCTTCTTGCACTTCACCAGGATGTGAGGGAGTCAACAGCTGGGAGTGCTACTAGAGGAGATATCCCAAAGCAGTAGGGGTGTGTACACGGTTTGGTTTGGTACGGTTTAGAAGAATTTTGAAACCAAACCGCTAATGCGGTTTTTTCAAAATGAAAAACCAAACCAAACCATTAAAATTAAAAAACCAAACCATAAATAAACGGTTTGATGCGGTTTGGTTTGGTTTTAACCATATAACCAAATTATTAAAATTTTAAACTTTTTTATTATAAAATAATTAACTAAGTAATTGTATTTAAATAATAATAATAATAATTTTAGCTTTACTTTTAAGACCATAAAAGTCTACAAGAAGCTTATTGTTTTTGTTTTTGTAAGTGTAAGTATTTTGAATCATTTTATAGAAGTGAGAAAAAGAAATGTTTACTTTCTAAACAATGTGGGACTTTACATTTCTCTATTTTTAGTTTTGGAAACTTGTGCATGTATTAAATACTACTATAAACATATCCTAAATAATTAAATTGTTTGGCTTGGATGGTTTGGTAGATTTTATATTAACTTAAGTGTAGGGGTTCAAACCTTTGAACCATCATTTCTAAAAAACTATTTTTTTAGAAAAAATCACGGTTCGGTCCAGTTTAATTGATTTTAAAAAATTAGAAATCGTGAGCAAACTATTTAAGCTGAGCGGTTCGCTTAAATCGAACCATCGAAAACGGTTTCACCGGTTACGGTTTTTGGCGGTTTGGTGCGATGCGGTTTGGTTCCAAACCGCGGTTTGCGGTTTATATGAACACCCCTACCGAGCAGCACCAAGATGTGTCACAGCCCCCGAGGAGGCGGGCTACAAGAGTGACCATAAGGGAACCTTCCAGCACTCCGCGAGCAGCTACTATCCCTGCTCAACCTGGGAAGGGCAAGCAGAAACTTCCTGAACACCCCGAGCCCATACTTGAGTCCTCGGATGAGAACGATAATGACTTCTCACTTTTAGACAGTTTACCCATTCGCTATCATTTATTCGACGGGGACGGCAACTTTAAATACGCGACTAGTTTAAATTCAGACTTCTTCAAGGTAGAGAGTGAGTGTAGCAGTAGTACAATAGATAATGTATTGATTAGTAATAATGGCTCGAGTATATTGCTTGGAATTTTCCTTACCCTTATTTCCTTGCTTTAGTAAGTACCTCAATTTATATTGCCTGATTGTTTGTTTCTATCTTGCAGTCATGTCTTCCGAAAACCCATTTAAACTGTACAGGCTACCCAAAACCACTGCTCTTGCGAGCAAGAAGAAGAAGAGCAGATAGCATCCTGGGGAAAGCAGCAGCAATCCCTCAAGGAAAAAGCCTCAAGCCGAGGATCCTCCTATACTTGTTCCTTCCAAGGAAACGACACCTCCTCCAACTCTCGTCGACCAGACTTCTCCACCAGCACCTGTCGACCAGACTCCTCCCCCAGCTCTCGCCGACCAGAAATTTCCACAAGAAATAAAGCCTTTAATTAAGCCTTAAAAGAAGGCACTGTTGGCCAAGACCAAGACTGACCCAAGTCTTCTGGTCAAGCACTTTATGTGTTTTGATTTTCTTGTGTTAAAAAACAAGAAAGGGCATATATATATATATATATAATCTAAATATATTTGAAACCACCTTATATAAACCACATGATTGTTTTTTTTTTTTTTTGTGATTAAATGAATATATGTGTTTGATTCATTGTGAATTTAAGTTGCCCAAAAAAAAATGTCTATATTTGATTCCAATAAACAAAACATTTTATAAAACAAAAATATATACGTGAAAGTTTAGCATTGAATATGTATAAAAAAAAGGTTATAAATTCTTAAAATAAATAATCAAAGCACTATTAGTAATATAAATATATAGATAAAGGAAAACGTTTATAATAAGAAATAAAAAGACATAAAAGTCTAGCATTGAGCAATAAAATATTATGTTGATTATATCAAAAAAAGAAAAAAAAAAGAATAAAGTATATTATGTTTAGAGATATTTGTGGCAAAAATATCTAATGTTTTAAATTTGTTATAGTTAAATACTTTTTTTTTTTTTACGGTAAAAATAAAAGATGTTTAATATATATTAAAGATAAATACTTATTTTTTTTATTTGCGACAGTAATACCTAAAGTTGCTAAAACATTACTTTTGTCATCAACCTATGTTGGAATTGTTAAGCATGTTAACTAAGCAGACATTTGTCACTTTGTAATCGGTCTATTTCATATTTGTATTTTTTTTTAATATATTAAATAAAAAAAATGAATTAAAAAGACATTTTAAATTAATAAAAATATATTTTTTTAGAACAAAAATGTATAAATTTCAGAATGATACATATCTGATGAGAAAATACTTAACAACTCTAACAGAGCAGAGCAGGTATTGAAAAAAAAAATTTAGCAACTTTATGTATTTTTGCTACAAAGAAAATATATTAAGTATTTATCTTTAATATATATTAAATATTGAATATTTTTACCGTAAAAATAAAAATTAGGTATTTAACTGTAACAAATGTAAAACATTAAGCATTTATACTATAAATATCCTTTATGTTTATTATATACAAAAAAAAATTAAATTAAAAAAAAAACAGTTGTATAAAAATAAAAGAAGAATACATTTTTTGGTTGATTATCCTTGCCAAAAAAATAAATTTTGATCTTCTCAACCAACGACATAAAGTATTATGTTAATACTAAAATTTTATTTAATGCTATTTTTTTATTGGCTAATGTTTGAAAACAAATAACACAAAGAACTCTCTCTTTCCAACTAGCTAATGCTTAACAAAGTAAATCCGCTTGAGTCATGATAATTATTTAAAATATAGTTTTTTTTATTATTCTTTAAGTTTTATATCAAATTTTAATTCAATAATATTTTATTTGGTATGATTTAATTCAATTCATTAAATAAAAAATATTGGCTATTTTGGTCGTATTAATAAATTGTTGGATTAAAATTGGGCTCATAATTTTATTTCGATTTATTTTGCAAAACACTGGTCCAGGTCCAGTGTATAGATTTAATGTTTTTATTTTGTGGTTTCTACTTTTTTTTTCTTCTCTTTTATATAACTTCCTTTTGTACATTTATCTTCTCATTGTTTTCTCCATTCATATTTACTTTGCATTATTTTTAACTAGGTAATATAATTGCACCTCGCGGATCTCTATCACAATTGAAATTCTGTAACATCTATTAATCTAGAACCTTTACATTGGATGTTTAAAATGGTGCTTAACTCGTTAAGGAAGTCATTTAGACTCAAGTGTAATTGTTATACCCATTTTTTGGGCATTTATGACATTTTAAAAAATAACAATTATGAAGGGAGTATGAACGGAACATTATGCCTTCCTGTTCTCACGCAGTGCAAAATGGTTCCTATTCTCACAGAGGACAAAGCAGACTACCAAGCACAAATAGAAGGGATTTGGTCACGTAGTTGCATTCCTCAATCTCTGCTCGCACAAGACAAGTTATTCCACCTCTGTTCGCACAAGGCAAGTGATCTTGTTCGTTCAACACGCTAACAGGAGGATCCTATTCGTTCAACACACTAACAGGAAGATCCTGTTCGTTCAACACACAACATCCATGATAACAGAGTTAGTAAATGAGTACTAAGTTGTCATTTATCAAATTATAACTGTATTTATGTTGTAATGTATTATTTGCGGGCCAAGCCCAATAACTTAGGTCCATGATCTAATTGTAACCTAATCTCCTCACTATAAATAAGAGGAGGTGTGATAGAAATAGGGGAGGCAATTGATAATGCCGAATGATCATTCTTGTAAACACAGTCCTTATGTAATGTAAAACTAATGAGGACTATAGAACAACCGGCGACGCAAGTTCGCCGGAAACTATGGTTCTTCAAGCTTAAATATTAATAAAAGTGACTAAGTGGACGCAAATCATCTTTTTGGAGTCGAACCACTATAAAATATGGTATTATTTATTTGATTATATCTCTATTCTTGAATCCATACTCTTATGTTCTCAAGTTGACGAAAACCGACGTCAACAGTAATTAAAAATAAAATATGAGTTTAAGTACTAAATTTTTTTGCCAAAAAAGTTTAAACTTTTCATTAAGGTTATAAAAATGTTTACATGAGATCCCAAAACATTTAACAAAATACATTATCACAACTAGAGTTTACAAAATTGTCACCCTATACCGGGCGGGTGTGTACAACAATCCCATAATAGCCTTGCCATCACGACCTACATTATGCATGTTTATCATCAAATACAACCCATGCCGATCAATCACAGATAATTATAATGCAATCAGATGCAACAAGTACAAATATAAAACGAGTTACAAAACCCTAACTTAAACATTCAAGTATAATGTCATAACCGTTCGCATATCAATATTGGGGCCAATGTCATGCTCTATGTGCATATACTAGTTTTCTTACCTCAAGTCACATGCACATGTTATTGTTATGAGAAACTAGAATCAACATAATACCATTGACAATATGCAGTAAAAGTCTACTCACAAAATAACAAATTAAGATCTCATGCTCTATGTGAATTGCTAATTTTTGTTTAAAAGAAGACACTTCTATTAGTTGAAAATGAAATAGATGGATTGCCAATGTTTGTTAGAATGAATTGTAATTAACATCTCCTATTGGGGGAGAAGAAATTGTATAGATTTGTGATATGACATCTTCATGAATTAGATTAAGCTTTTTCAATTTGGGTTTGACCTCTTCAAAATGTCTAACTTTCCTCATTTTCTAACACTTTTATCTCATTTTCTTTTTTGCTTTATTTTATTCAACAAAAAATGAATCATTTTCCTACAAAATAAAATAAAATAAAATCAAATCAAAATGAAATATTTTTAATTATAAATATATCACATTAATTCCATGAAAATATTAATTAAAACTTAATTTATTTTAACAATTAAACCCAAAAAATATGCACTTTTGACAACTAATCAATAATCAAAGTACTTAATCATATAGGAGTTTCGGGAAGCTACAAATTATATTTTTTAAATTATTTTTTATGTTTATTTTATAATTTTTTTAGAGTGGAGAATTTATATCTTAAGTAGTTATTAAGATTTTCACTGAATGATGAATGATGATATAATATAAATCATCACATTTTGCGCTCGGAGAATAATCTTTTAATGAATAAATTATTTTCATGTGATTGGAATTTGGATCTACACAGTAATCATGCTAACTAAAAGACAAGGGACAATCTTGGTACTAACAAAAACTACACACATCGAATTGACAGTGTCATTGTCATTAATTATGATAAACCAAACTTTAAGTTAGCTAAAAAACAAGGGACATTATTGATACCATCGAAATGGTTGACTAATTGAAGAGTTTATAACTCAACAATGGAATGCACAGAACCTGTGCTTCTTAATCACCACAGTAAGTAAACTTATCTGAGAGAGAGAAGAGAAGCATGTGTGAGGTGGGAGTAGAGGACTTGGTCAAGGCTGGGCTAAGCACTGAGGAGGCCAAGTATTTCCAAAGGGTCCTTGAAGATATAGTGAATGGAGCCAAAGGGTTGGAGCCAAGTGAGGTCTGGAGAGAGGTGGTGGCTCGGAGACTGCTCAAACCATCACACCCACATGAGCTCCACCAACTGCTTTACCACTCTGTCTATGCCAACTGGGATGTCTCAACCAGAGGCCCCCCTCTCTACTGGTTTCCTTCTCTGTAATCTCACAACTTAACACTTCACTTTGACTCTCTTACTATGTTTAATCAAGTGCTAATGTATTCAAAATTTAGGAATTTGTTGGATAGAAATGTTTAAGAAACTCAGCCTCTTATGTTTGATGATTGCAATAGTCTAAATTTGCTGCTCTTAGCTTAACAGACACAAATTAATGGGTTGAGCTAAACTTAATCTATGCTAACTTTTATGTTTTCTATTTCTAAGACATCAGTCGAAAAAAACGAACTTGGGACGTCTCATGGAGAAGTATGGTTCAGAAGTTTTAGGGCCTTTGTATAAGGATCCCATAACAAGTTTTAGCCTCTTCCGAAAGTTCTCTGTTCAGCAACCTGAGGTACAATGCATATTATTTACTTTAAGATAATGCTTACTCAGTGTTAATCTTTTTGACATGGTGCTTATCAGGCATACTGGTCAATTGTTCTGAAAGAGCTTTCAGTTTCATTCCAAGAAGCTCCAAAATGTATTCTAGACAGTGCAGACAAGTCAAAGCGCAGCGGATCATGGCTGCCAGGTTCGGTTTTGAACATTGCTGAATGTTGCTTGTTGCCCACTTCATATCCAATGAAAAGGGATGATAGTCCTGCAATTGTATGGAGAGATGAAGGTTATGATGATTCTGAAGTAAATGTTTTAACACTGAAGGAACTCAGAGAGAAAGTAATGTATGTATGCTCTTAAATCAGATTCATTCAAGTTCTTATGTAAACTACTCTTGATGTTTTCATGGTCATGTTTCTATGAAATGATTCTCAGGTTGGTGGCGAATGCACTTGATGCAATGTTTTCAAAAGGCGATGCAATTGCAATCGACATGCCAATGACAGTCAATGCTGTTGTTATATCTTTGGCAATTATACTATCTGGTTTTGTAGTAGTATCCATAGCTGATAGCTTCGCTGCAAAGGAGATTGCTACTCGCTTGCGCGTGTCAAATGCCAAGGCTATCTTTACTCAGGTTATTTTTTATATTTGTAGAGATAGTTTGTATGTTTAGAAAAATGTATGAACTGTTTTGTTTCTTCATTAATTGATACACTGTATATGAAGAAAAGCACATTGAGAGCAACCTGCTAATATGTTCAAACATACATATACATTATTAGAAATTTATACTAAGCATTTACTTGTCTCACAGTAATCTTTTCAAATTTGTGTTTAGGATTTCATACTGAGAGGAGGCCGCAAATTTTCACTATACAGGTATAATACTATACCAAAGACTACACTTTATTGAGAAATCTATTATAATAGACAATTCAAAACAAGTGAAATGACCAACTGAAAATGAACATTCTAAATTAAAAATTAACATAATAGGTGTGACTGGAGCCCTTGCACCTATTCCAATATGTGAGTGATTTGAACTAAAGAAACTTTATGCTATAAGTTGGGAACATGTCACTATATAAAAGACTGGTTTGAGGCAAGTAGAAGATTTTTTATGTAATGTTTATTACAATGCAAAGTCTAGAATTTGTGTGAGCTTCTCTATAAGCCTTTGAGTTCAAGTTTTTTATTTGCCGTTTTCATGCTCACAAGATGAATAGCATGCCTCACCTGTTATTCCTACGTGCAGTCGAGTTGTCGATGCTGCACCGCATAAAGCTATTGTCCTCCCTGTGAATGGCAGTAATTTAGGACTTCAATTAAGAGAACAAGATATATCATGGGAAAAATTTCTTTCCAATGTTAGTAACCAAGCAAGGTAATGCATAACAAGACTATATTACTTGACATATTTAGGACAGCCTTTTGAACTTTTCCAGACTAATCTCTTCTTTTGTGGCAGATCAAACCATTACACTCCATTTTATCAGCCTGCAGACTCTCTGATAAATATACTATTCTCTTCTGGAACCACAGGTAAAACATTTGTTGATACTAATAGTTAGATTTTAGTATGTTTGAGCCTCTTTAACCTCGGTTTCTTTATCTTCCCATATTCCTTAGGAGAACCGAAAGCCATACCATGGACACAACTTTCTCCGCTTCGTTGCGCAGCTGATACATGGGCTCATATTGATGCTCAAGTTGGAGATGTTTACTGCTGGCCTACCAATTTGGGATGGGTGATGGGTCCAGCTTTACTATTCTCTTCATTTCTAACTGGTGCAACTCTTGCTCTTTACCATGGTTCTCCTCTAGGCCATGGTTTTGGAAAATTTGTTCAGGTAACAACTGCTGCAATAGTTTCCATCAGTGACTTGGTTTATTCTTACTTAAACACTTTCACTAGAACTTCTACTTGATGCATGTCCAGGATTCAGGTGTGACTATTTTAGGCACAGTTCCAAGCCTTGTTAAAGTTTGGAAAAGCACACAGTGTATGAAAGACCTGGATTGGACAAAGATAAAGTAAAAAAAATCTTACAATTCAAACTTGTTTTTGGTAACTTTGCTTGCTTGACATGGAAGTATGAACCGATGTATAATATGTACAGGGTGTTTGCTTCCACCGGGGAAGCTTCTAATGTTGATGATGACCTTTGGCTCGCTTCACAAGCTTATTACCAACCCATCATGGAATGCTGTGGAGGGACAGAACTTGCATCATCTTACATACAAGGAAGTCTAGTGCAACCACAAGCTTTCGGAGCGTTTAGCACAGCAGCAATGACAGTTGGTCTTGTTATTCTTGATGAAAATGGAATTCCTTATGTAAGCTGGTGTTGATTAGTTTCCAAGTTGAAGTTCCTGTCACTAGACCATATCACAATTCAATTTTGTTATGCTAATACTAAAATAAAAAAAAAAAGCATTTTGATCAACTTGGCAGCCAGATAAGCAAGAATGTACAGGTGAAGTTGGCTTATTCCCTCTGTACTTGGGAGCAACTGATAGACTACTCAATGCAGATAATGAAAAAGTCTACTTTAAGGGAATGCCTTTATATAATGGAATGGTAAGAGCTTAAAATTACCCTTTTCACTTTTCTTTGTAGAGAGACCAAGCTCTTTCTGTGTTCTTATAATCTAAACTACAGTAACCTGTGGTTTTCTGAAGAATCATATTCTAAAAGCTGACACATGTATTACCAGAGTCTTAGGAGACATGGAGACATCCTCAAGAGAACTGCTGGAGGCTTTTTCATAGTACACGGCAGGGCTGATGACACCATGAACCTTGGTGGCATTAAGGTGTAACATGGTGTAGTTTGAATGAGCTTAAAAACTTGTGATCATTCCTCTCTTCAATTTGAATCAATCCTTTAACTTACTACATTGATATTCTTGATTTGTAGACAAGTTCTATCGAAATTGAACGAGTATGCAACCGAGCTGATGAGAGTGTCATGGAGACAGCAGCAGTTAGTGTAGCTCCAGTCAATGGAGGTCCAGAACAGCTGGTTATGTTTGTAGTTTTAAAAAGTGGACATAACAACGAAGCAGAAAAGCTTAAGAAGAAGTTCTCAAAAGCCATTCAGAGCAATCTTAATCCGTTGTTTAAGGTTTGACTCTCATTTTCCAAGTTATTATATATATATATATATATATTTATTTGTTTATTGCCTAGTTTTAATTGCTTCTTCAGTTGTGTGATTTTCCAACACTTGGATTATAACAGGTGAGCTTTGTGAAGATTGTTCAAGAGTTTCCTCGAACAGCATCTAACAAGTTACTAAGGAGAGTTCTGAGGGACCAAATGAAGCATGAACTGCTGGTTCGAAGTAAAATTTAGTGTAAACATTGTTGACTCTGCTGATTACATATATTAACCAATAACCAATGTGTAATGTGATCAAATGCTTGGAATTTAAATATTCATATGATAATAAATTATAAAATTTTCATATTATAAATATTTAAACAGAAACTGAGAAAGTAGACATTATCTAAAACAAAAATTATAATTTTGTATAATGTGTGAATAATTTATATGCTATTAATGTTAATATCTGATATTTAATTATAGTATTTATAATAGTGAATGATGATATATGGACAAATTCTTTTTATGGCACATTCTTAAAAGTGAAGACAACAATGATTAAATGAAGTTTACCAGAAAAAGGAGATGAATATGCTGCAATCAAAGGGCCTTTAGTTTACCCTGTTTTTAGAAGTGTAGTTGGAGTTTAAGGAAAAAGGAGAGCAACTGCAACACTACATTATAAGGTTAAAAACATGGAATAAATAAACCAAAAAAAAAAGTGTTAAGAACAAGGACCAGTTACCCCAAGGAGAGAGCTTCATCCTTGATTATTATTATACAAAGAAATAATTCTCAAACTTGTCCAGTTACTCTCGCACCCTTTCCCTTTTCGTCTCCCCAAGGCGATAGAGAAGAGCGCGAGTTGCTATACTTTCTTCTTAATGTTCTCTATCAACGAGTTCGCTGTTGCAACAACATTTTCAGATGAACCTCGATATTTAACTAATTCTCTTGGATTCTTGCAAGTTTTCAATATAGCCGACATTGCTTCAGCTTTTCGAAGAATAGAGGATCTTCGCGCACGAGATGCGTCTCCATCTCTTTTATAAGTATCTGGCAACTTCGTTGAGTGGGGAACAGAAGACATCAGGCCACACACTTTTCGTGCCATCTCAGTCATTCCTTGTTTCTTTAATTCATCATTTAGTCTCTGGAAAGTAAGATACTGAGGAACTATGCCCCTTCTGATCATATTTCCAAATTCCAAACTCGCCTCTTCGAATTTTCGCAAATCACAAAACATATGGATTAACATTGTGCTTGTAGCTAAGTCCATATCACATCCCCTGGATCTCATTTCTTCAATAACTTGAACTGCCAACTCAAGTTTCCTATCCTCACACAACATCTTTAACAACAAATGGTATGTGAGTCGATCAGGAGAATATCCAGATTCAATCATCTTAGTATACAAGTTCATTGCTTCCTCAATTTTTCCCAACTTTGAAAAGTACTTAAAGAAATAGTTATAAGTTGTTGGTGTTGGGACGAATCCCCGACCTATCATCATCTTGAGAATCTTACTTGCCCCAACAAGATTTCCTGCCTTGCAAAAACCCTTCACCAGAGAATTGTATGTTGAGATAGTGGGTCCTGATTCCAGAACCAAAAAGCGCTCCATCATGCCCAATGCCTCCTTGAACATTCCGGCTTCCCCCAGCGCGTCAATTATTGGGTTATATACAATAGCATTCGGCTTAATTCCTTCTGTTTTCATCTCACTAACTAGTTCAATTGCCCTTTCAGACCGACGCATCCGACAGTAACCTTCCACAAGAGTACCATATGTCACAACAGTAGGCTTCACATTCTCCTTTTTCATCTCCATCCAGAGTCGCTCTGCGTGTTTGAGCTTCCTCATTCGAAACCAACCATTCAACAGAATGTTGTAAACTCGAATCGATGGAATCCAAATTGAGTCTGACTTCTTTTTCCTATCAAAATAAGCTGAAGCATCCCTAACATGCCCTTCCTTGCAAAGAGAATCCAACAAAATCTCAAACAAACTCATTTCTGAACCCAAACTAACAACTATAGTCAAAGTACTCGCAAATTCAAAAGTTCGAACTGCAGATTCAGGCATACCTGCACGACCATATCGTCTGATCATGATCACAAACGTATCCACAGAAACCAAAGCGGGTTCATCCTCTTTGTCAATTTGATCCTGAATCAAAGACCACGCTGAGTCAAACTCCCTAGATTTCGCAAGTACATTGACCATGGAGTTAAAGAGCGCAGCAGATGATTGAAATGTGGTTTGCTTCTCTGCCCAAAGAAAGAGCGAGTACAATAACTTGGGGGAAGAATCAAAGTGGTCGACCACAGTTTGTAACAAACTTGAATCGAGCTTGATTCCTGTCCTGTCCAAGGCATCATGGAGGGAAGGACCAGAGGAAATGTCAGGGTTGGTAAGGAGCTCAGAAACCGTGCGGAACTCATTCTGAGAAACTTTAGTGCCTAAGTCAGGAACCGGGGCTAGTTGTGTGGCTGGCGGAGTGAGGATGTCGTGAGGCCACTTGATCAGGGGCTTGCCAGGTATGGACAGCCATGACTGATCGGAGGAGAAGAACTGCAAGTAGTGAAAATGAAAAGGTTTGGAATTAGGATTTGGTCCAAAGAGAAGAGGGATTAGTGGGATAGAGCGGCAACGTTTGAGAACCATGAACATGAATTACACCTGCAGAATATAAACAGTGCAAATCACATAAATCACTTTGAAAAGAGCAAAGTGTATATTTGTTATAAATAAATTGAAAAAATACAGCACAGAAAAAGAGCAAGAACCATCCACATACATCTAGCCACATTTGTTCATTTGAAGGAAAATGCCTCCTAAAAAAAGGAGAATACCAGAACATGCCATTAAAAGCCACAAAGGCAGCAAACATACAAGCAAAGCAACAGAGAAGAAGCCAAAGTCTAGAACTAGATTCAATCCAAGAAAGAGATAAAAAAAAAACTACACCATATAACTACAACACACCACTACAAAATTCACATGGGATGACAGTTTTAACATAATCATTGAGCATAAAATAAATGTTAACTTGTTCTTTTAATTTAAATTTGATACCATAATCTCAGTCATTTCTTCAATTAATATGTCTGTGTCAAAACAACGCAAAGCTTGCAAAATGAATTTAGCCACTTTTGTCTTTTCCATTTTAGCCTTGAAACACTCATAACCTAACCAAAAATAAAAATAAAATAAAGGTCAAACAAAAACTAGTTGGTACAATGGCTCAAAACAAGAATCTAACAAAGAAAACTGTACCATTACAATACCTGTCAGCAAGAGGTAATAACGCTAATAAATAGAGGAAAACCAAGAGTAATTCATAACATGAGTCAAAGTCACTAAAGATCAATATTGGTGGTGATATTCTGTAAACATCTTACAGCTAAAGCATCCATTGCGATCCCTGACTCTCTCCGCTACGAAACAATTCCTTAATAGAGATGACATAGTGGAATATTGTGGGCACAAAAGAATGGAAAACACACAACCAAGATCATGACATATATATAATATATTCTCTGAGATATTCTTAATATTCAAACAAACAATCAGTTCAAATATGCTTAAAATTCTCTGAGACATTTTGTCAAACACCTTGTGTGCTTTTGAAATGAAAAGCTGAGCAACATAGAAGAGGTGAAATCAAATGTGCAAATGAATCTTTTCAGCAGAAACATATAAACCCATTTCAATGGAAACAAGAAATTAAGCAACATATAATTATAGACCACAAAATATATTCACATCAATTATTCACAAGCTATAAACCCTACTTATCACCATTAACAATATTATCATCTAAAACTCACTACTCAAAGAAGAAGACCAGAAGAATTCTCTGGCTCTGCTGCTACCCTGGTGCCTGTGCAGCCTCTGCCGTGGGAAGACCGCTACCGAGAGAGAAGAGGGAGTGAGTTGAGAAGAGGTCGGCGATGGATGGAGAGAGTTTCTTTCTTTGTCGGTTTTTTTTTTTTTTTTTAAATTATGTAAATTATTTTTTGTTTTAAAAAAATAAAAACACATATTCTTATTTATAAAAATTATAATATTTTTTATTTGAGTTAACTTTTGTTGATCTTAATATGTATTATTAATATAATATACTTAATTAATATTAAATTACAATATTATAAAAAATTTAACAACTAATTAATATTATTTTTTTAATTATTTAAATAAATAATTTTCAACTAACATCTATGTTTATTGTTACAAATTATTAATTAATGTTTTTTATACAAATATATTTTTATTAAATGAGTAAATTAGGACTAAAATACTATATGTTTTTAAAATAATATACTCAAACTTTTTTTTTAGTAAATATACTTAATGTTTTTAAAATATTACACTTTTATATCTAAAAATTTTTTACAGTAAATATATTAAATATTTTCAAAATATTGCACTTATATACTTTTTTTTTTTTTTATTTTGAAAAATAATAGAAAAGTAAAAGAAAAATATAAGAGGGTGATTGACTGTTTAACTAAAATACTGTTTTTTATTTTTAAAACTTAAAAACTCTTTCCAGAAAACATGTATTCTAGAGATTTTGATAGTGGGACTTGATTCCCCTGCAAGTCTTTCATCACACATTATTTGGAAAGGGGTAGAATATGAAGATGAAAGTATTCTTGGTTTGTTAAGACTTATTGATCTATCGAGTAATAAATTGACTGGAGAGATTCCAGCTGAACTGACGCGTCTTGTGGAGTTGGCTCAGTTAAATCTATCACGGAATGAGTTGAGTAGAGACATTCCTGAAAAGATTGGGAACTAGGGAAAGTTAGAATCTTTGGACTTGTCTCATAACAAGCTTTCTGGTAAAATTCCCAAAGGCTTGGCGGAATTATATCTTCTGGATCATTTGGATTTGTCAAACAACCAATTGTCAAGAAAAATCCCTACAAGCACTCAACTGCAAAGTTTCAATGCTTCTACATAGACCATGAACCATGGACTCTATGGGCCTCCTCTAACCGATTGGCATGAAAGTGGAACTTTGCCAGATGGTTTTTTGGCTTCAACTCATGATCAAGAAGATGAAACATGGTTTAACTTGTCGTGGTTTTATAAAGGGATTGGAGTTGGATTCACTATTGGATTTTGTGTAGTTTGTATCAATTTTGTGATAATAAACTATTATTGGAGAAATTCTTACTTTATGTTCATGCATAGCGTAAGAAATATTCTATCAAAGGGATTATTGAGGGGAAAGCTAGATTGGATTGACAGGTTAGTAGTACGTATAATATTAATGGTATTTATCATCTCTAATTATATTATATTTTTTTTTCAGAACTTCAGTCTAATTAAATTATAACTTTGTTTATATTTATATATATATATATATATTTATGGAATGCATGTGCCAAAATGCAGTAGCCACTAAGGGTAGACATTGCATTTTCCTCTAAAATACTAGATTATGAGATAAAATATTCTTAAACTTTCATTACTTTCCAACTTAATTCTATTTTTTTTACAGCACCAATAGATTTATTTGTACGAGATATCTTTAATTTTTTTTTCAATTCAGACCTCTACGAAGGGCTGAAGGGGATCAAGCCCTCCCAATTTTTCCTTCTAATATTTTATTTCAATATATTTATTTATTTTAAATATATATATATGTAAAAACTTATACATTTATATACACATGTATATTGTATGAATTTTAGTCTAATCTTATTAAAAAAAACAAACAAAATTGGCCTTCTTAAAACTAAACAAGATTCTGTTTTCTCTCATAAATGGTTCTTTCATGTTTACTTTTCTCATTAGATCCCTCAGTTGATGAAGATCAGACTTAGTAGCTGCAAGGATTCTTAAGAGTTCAAAGTTAGAAAGCCAAAGAACCGGTCAAGCATGGAGCATTTGATGAATAATCTGTATTATGAAGAGCCATACTTTTTCAATCCTTGATTTTAGTAGCTGATGTTTTTGACTATATATGTATTGTGAAATAAGTTTGTAAACTGTTTTCATTGTCATGTTTTAAGAAAATAGAACTAATTAAATCAATATATCTAGCTTTTTCCGATGATATGATGATGTACTTTCTTATCAGTAAATTGAAACAAAAAAATGTACAAGAGGAAAGTCAAAACATCACTTACCAAAGATCAATTTTCTCTTAATAGGAGCTAGTAGTTTTTATGAGAACAAGAGATTGAAACACTTGATGTTCAACCGAGTCCTCAATTTATAATAAATAATACATATATGAAAGATTAAAGAGAAGCGAATTTAACTCATTACAACTCATAATGTTATGAAGACCTTCACAAATATTGTTCACAAATACTTGGCCAGTTGAAATACACTTGGTGCCATTCCTTCTTGCTTTGTAAATTTCACATCAATGGTCCAGAACACTGGCCATACAAGTCCCAACATTTTGATAACATATGGACCTGACTACATGGGAGAGTATCAAAGTCTTGCATCACGGGTTATTTGGAAAGGAATAGAGTATGAATATAAGAGTATTCTTGGTTTGCTAAGACTGATTGATCTATCGAGTAATAAATTGGGTGGAGAGATACCTATTGACATGACTCGTCTTTTGGAATTGACTCAGTTAAACCTATCACAAAACGAGTTGAGTGGAAACATTCCTAAAGAGATTGGTTTTAGCATTGTTTTCAAAAAATAATTTTTGAAAACAAAGTTACAAAAAACAAAAAAATTTGAGAACAACAAAAAGTTGTTTTTAGATATTCTTAAACTTTTTTTGTCAATTTTTTTCTCACATAACATTTTTAATTATTATTATCGCACGTCACTTTCCCTCTCATTTTTTTTCATATCACTCTCTCTGGTAATTTTTAATTTCCTTGTTTTTTTATCTCATCACTTATTTTCTCATTATTTTTTGTCTCATCACTTCCTATATCTCATCACTAAGTGATGCAATTGCTTGTGTTGACCGCGTTTTTGGCCAACGACGTGAGAACGTCAAAAACGATAAAGTCTTCAAGAGAAAATAAACGACACAGACGATTTTGAAAAGAAAGTAAATAACACACGCAATTTTTATAGTGGTTCAGCCCCAATATGTTGGTAATAGCCTAATCCACTTAGAGTTGTGATTATAGATCTGCACTCAAGATCAGATGAAGCTGAGTCAACTGAGTTTCTTCAGTGCAGATTACAAAAATACAAGAATTCTCTCAAATGCAAATACTTTCTCTCTCTAGAAAACTCAGATCAAAAGTTCAAAAAAGAAGAGCCAAAAAAAAGTCTCATTTATGATGCCATAAGCCTTGTATTTATAGGCTTAGGATCATACAGATGATATCCCCATAATCGGGATATTTTATTATTCTCATTATATTTAAATTACATTAATATTCAAAATGTAACAGAACACCAAATTTGTGGGAAGAATGAGAGATTACCGCGTAAGCTAAGACCGATTCTTGTTGAAGCTGTTTCTGGGAATCTTGACGTAGTCATGCTCTATCTAGTTGATCCATATCACCTTCAATCTGGTCGAACACACCTTCACTGGGCAGATTTCCTGTGTTGAAGTGCACGCCAGTATACCTTATGTGCACGCCAGTATACTCTATGACTGGGCAGTCATGCACTTAGCTGGTAGGATATGCACTTGGATGGTCGGTCATGACACATCTCTGGTCTAGCATGACACATCTCTGGTCTAACATGTCACATCTATGGTCTATCATGACACTTCTCAAGCCAGTCAAAATTCTTCAATGGCCTACTCGGCTACTCCTAAGCCAGATCACTTTATCACAACTCTGAGGAGCCAATATATTTATTGACTTATTAATGTGTCTTTTACGGACCATGTACTACCACTTGTCACCTCTATTGCCACGTCATCGATCTCCAATTTTTTGGGATAACAACTTGCTTAATTTGACATGAATTACTGCAGCTCGAAGATGTAAAGCTTCCAAGTTAACTAAGCATTGGAATGTTAATGAAGACGAGCTTGATTCTGGAGTAGGTGAAGGTGAGATTTTGGGATGATGCGGTGAGTTGATATTGTGGTTCACAATTTGAGCAAAAATACTAAACTTAAGACACTATTTTCAGTCTTTTTCTTTTCTTTGTTCATTTTGGTTAATATCAGTATACTTTATTCCACAGAGATTGCTATCCTAAGGAATGGCAATTAAGATTATTTGCAACTCTTTTCCCATTTGTGTCCCCTGAATTCTTTACTTAAGATGTTCTTGTTCTCTATCAATCTACTGTTGGTTTTTTGTATATGCTTGGCAAGATATGCATACTTGATTACAATCTTTTGGAGAGCATTTGCAGCAAAACTGTGTGGACAATTCTGACTAATGATAGATTATTAGCATTAATGACCACAACCCCTATAAATAGGAATGGGGTATCTCTTTGTAAAAGCTTCCGTTTTTTAGATAGAGATAAACAAACTTTATAACTCAGTGCAATATACACGTTGTCTAAGAATTACCATTAAAGCTTATTGTTGACGCGGTTATTCGCCAACAGGTAATTAAGAAAATAAGAGGAAGAGATTAGTGCTTAATAATGAACTGAAATAGATAAATGATCTTTTAGTGGACTAATGACACAACTACGTTTTTAGGTGGTTCAAATGTTAAAATCCTTCTACTCCACCAGCCAATATTATTGCTATATTTATGATATTCTTTACAGGATATTTCGTTACATAATCCAATCCAACCCTTTGCAACTCCTAGGGTCTCCATATTTATAGGAGAGGGCACCTGGGAGTTGGTAAGGGGGGTCATCCCGTGACCTCCTTACCTGTTATGTCACTTCTGTGACATTCATGATTAATTCCTAAAACCTGACAAATGAAGTGTGGTCTAATCAATAGGTAAGGGGGATAATGGGCCGCGCGGCCCAACCCAGTCGTGGGTGCCTGAATACGCACGTTCATGCTGCGTGTCCGAGAATTCAGGGATATATCAGACACGTGATGTTTGATATATGCACGTTTACATTGCGTGGTTGACTTTATAAAAGGTCATAGCTTCCACATCTAGCTCGTATCCCAAGCTGGATGCCTTCTCGATCTGCGTCCTTCATAGTCCTGACTCGGCCCCTGAGTAATCTTGGCAAACCCTTGGCTACCTTGAGCTAAAGAGGTAGGACCTGACGACGGCAGCTCCGGTCATGGGGTATCCACGTGGCTAGTATAATTAGGCCATATCTAAGCTCGCTAATAGCGCGTTGGAAAATCAGGGCGTACATTTGCCCCCCAAGCCCTTGCTCGTGGTGCACGACGTTGTGTAGGGCCACAGTAGGGGCTTTTAGGCTTCTCCATGGACTCTCCATATTCCACCTTTTACGCAGGCGCCGAATACGTGGAACATCGTGGTTGGTGATGGTACGTCTTCCGAGAACCGCATTAAATGGCCTAGCCTATACCTAGCCGTCGTTTCGCCTTTCGAGTGGAGAGCCTCGGATCCCACATCAGGGCAATCCTCACGTGGCCTTTCACGTATATAAAAGGGGTGGCCACCTTACATATGGGCCACCCGTTCATTTGAAAATTTTCTGAATTTCCCTTCTTCTTCTCTCTTCTCACCCTCAAGAAACCCTATTTTTCTTCTAGTTACCATTCCCAGTGTTCCAGAAGTTCAGGTGCAAGGGCTCCCTTGAGGCTTTGGAATCAGCTACTCGGACGAGGCCCCAACCCAGACGACCCCTTCGTCCCCTTCTCAACCAGAATACTCCGTAAGTCTCCTGACTGTGCATGTTTTGAATTTCTTTTTCACTGTAGCCTAGGTAAATAATTCATGTAGCTGCATGCAAGGTTTTGTTGGTTTTTGTGGGTATGAAGGGAGAAATATTTTAGGTTAGGGTATCGCTCGTAGAAGAAAACCATTTAGGAGCATGGTTTATAGGGTGCATTTTCTGGGGAAATCTTCTGGGTAGGATTTTTGGTAAATATCCAGTACTTTGGGTGCAAAACCAGGTAGCTTAGGAGACACGCTTCACATGCGGTTTTGCACCTCTTGCCTACTATAACTTTCCTTCCAAGGAAAATTTTTATTCTGACCTTCCTGACACACGAATTTCGAGTAATCGGGGATCTGTTGGGAGCACGGGCGCGTGTTCATAGAATCGTGTGGTCTCACTCTCCACGGGCTGAGATTACCTCAGCCCGTGCAAAGGAAACACCTATTTTGATTCTCCCTTGTGCTTAGGTCGCCTTTTCTGAAATTTATTCTTTTGTTCGCTAGGCGACCAGATGGGACCCAAGAAGAACGCTCCCAAGAAGACCGCAGGCAGCTCGTCCTCCCAACAGTCCAAAGGAAATGAGGTGATGACAAACTCCCCAATCCCCGCCTTCGGGCCGGCTGTGGAGCGGGAGCTCGAGGTGGCGCCCGATGCTTTCTTCGAGGCCGAGAGGATCGTCTCGAAGATCACTGACTAGGGGAAAGTGAATAGAATATTCCTTTCCCATAACATCGAGCTGGGGAGGGGCGCCCTGATCGCCCGACCTCCCGCGGAAGGTGAGCGGAGCTGTGTGCCGCTCGACAAGGAGTTCGCGGCCTGGAGTGACGAGCACTTCAAGGCTGGGGCCTTCCTCCCGCTGGACCAATACTTCGTCGACTTCCTAAACTATGTGAGGTTGGCTCCTTTCTAGCTCCCCCCCAACTCCTGCCGTTTGTTGGCGGGGTTGAGATATCTGTTCTTGAAATAGGAGTAGGAGGTCCCCACTCCGGCAGATATCCTATATTTTTTCTGCCTCAAGGCCAGCCCGGAGCAGCGGGGGCGAGGTGACGGGTTCTATTACTTGACCCGATTTCCAAATACGGTTGCGGTCATCGAGCTGCCCAGCCACCCCAACGACTTCAAAGACTAGTTCTTTATGTCCAAGGGGTTTCGCAACTGCGAACTGCACTACTTCAACCGTCCTCGTAAGTACCTTTTTCTCTTAGCTCGTAAATTAAGTATCGCTTAGCTCCCCCCTTTACCCATTTCTGACTTAGAATAATTCTGCAGCCATTTTCGCGAGGACAGATAAGTCTGTGATCCTCGGGAGTCAGTACGAGACACTGGCGGGTTTGCCCCCCAGTGAAAAGGACTATCGCCAACTCGTGACAGACGAGACGATGTTTGTAATGCCCTGGCTACCCCAGAACAGTTACGGTGAACGGTGGACCGGAAATTTGACTCATTACCTGAGCCCTTTGGTCAAAAACGTGCTCTAAGTGTAACTAACAGGTTAAGGTATAAAACAAATAAAAAGGAAATTGAGATTTTATTACAAACTGCTCCGCAGAGCTAAACAAAACGTTTACAAGTTGTTCTCAGTACAAAATGGTCATTACTGTTGTAAAGTTACAATCCCGCCGACCTAAGCGGCAAAAATAGGGTAAACCCCCTAGTTCCTCTGAGAACACCTTGACCGTGGTGGTCAAGTGGCTGCATATGTACACACCACCACATCAACTCTCCACTCAAGGCTAGGTGAGCTTCTCTTTCCCTTTACCTGCACCACATAGCACCCATGAGCCAAGGCCCAGCAAGAAAACATAACACTTTATATAAACATTATCAAGTGATTATCATTATATTCACACTGAGCTTAAAGCTTTCAAACAAATGAGTAAACACCACATGAGGTCCTGATAAACCACACTGAGTGACCGACAAGCAAGTCACTAATTCAGATGGAAGAGTGGCTGATAGGTAAGCCACTAGCCTTCAACAGGTTCTGGTAACCGTACTGAGTGACTGCCATGCATGTCACTAATTCAGGTGGGAGAGTGGCTGCTAAGTAAGCCACCAGCCTCCAAGCGCTTAATTCATTCATCGACCCTCGGGGTCGGTCTGGCATTAATGCTCTCTGAGCCATTCAATGTTGATAATTGATTTGATCAAATCTTGTTGGCTTGCGTGACACACGCTAAGGCCGTCCTGACTAATAAGTCAGCTCCACATGATCAGTGCCCAGTACCACCGCCGAACTTGACTAATAAGTCACAGCTTCACAGTTGATACTAGCACCCTTGCCAAACCTGACTAATAGGTCAGTACCATGCACAAATGAGCAATGTATGCTAAGCATTCTATATTCAGTCCATATCCATATTCTCACAATCAAAATGCTTCATGAATGTCCATGCATGTCATATCTGGGGTGCAGTTTTCTTACCTTTGGTTCGAGCAAGAACGAATTAAAGAACGACCCTGAGAACGATCAACCTTTAAACTCCTTAGCGGTTACCTAATCATAGCCAATTAGAAACCATTAATAAAACAAATCAATGAATGGTTTACAAACTAGACCACACTCCCGGGACCAATCCCCCACTCTCGGGACTCTCAAACTACTCAAAAGGAGCAAAGGAACCAACCCCCGAGCCTTAAAAACCATCCCGAACCCTAAAATCAACACTTCCTGAAACTGGCCTAGCGCCTAGGCGCCACCCACCAGCGCTGGGGCGCTGTCCCAGAAACAGAGAGGGCTGCTCTCTGCCCTGAGTAGCGCTGGGGCGCTAGGGCTGGCGCTGGGGCGCCAGCTTCAGACCAGCAGCTGCACTGAAACTCCACTCCTGCGATTCCTCTTGAAACCAACCTTCCAAACACATCCCAAACCTCACCAAAACATCTAATTCAATCCCTAAACCTCACCTACATCACCTCCTCACCAAAACCCAATCACACACACACCAAAAACTCCCCTTGATTCTAACTTTCCACATCAAATTCTAGAGCTGAAAACAAAAAGGAAAAACAGAGTACACCTGAAATTCATGGACAATTCCTTACCTCCAACTGGTTTTGAACCCTCTTAAGATGATGAACTAAGTCCACAACCTCCAAGCTTTGATTCCTAGCTTGCTACCTCAACTTGGGACCAAAAACCTCAAAGAAAGATAAAGAGGAAATGGATGTACGGGAAGGTGAAGAAGCTGCTCTGTTTTTGTTCTACAACTTTCTACAGCCTCTTGAAACATATATAACCTAAGCAAAAAGACCTTAATACCTCTAGGTCATCAAAAGCTTCTAATGTCTCCCCAAGGGTAAAATCGTCATCTTTCACCTATTTCGTTAATCATAATTAACGCTCCCCAATTCCCGCTATTCTCAAAATTCCCAAACACCAATAATTCATATCCCGTTACCCTTTTTACTCCTGGCAACGTTCTAATCATTAAAACATCCCGAGACTCACCCTGAGCCTCGATCTTAATCCCGTTATGACTAAACCGCTACTTTAATACTTAAAGATCGTCTCATGCCGAATAGCTCGAACAAACCCACATCATAATGTGGTCTCAAATTATATCACCAACATGCGAACAAATAATCAATTTACCCTCAACGGGCCAAATTACCATCACACCCCTGTAATTAAAAACATGGACTCACATGCATGCATTTCACATCATATCATAATATAATCAACATATACATGCATTTTATCAATTAATAACATAATTAAGCAAGTACGGCCCTCCCGGCCTACTGTTCATGTCGTTAAATACATCAGAGAATTTGGGGCATTACAATGTTGGTGTGCAAGCTGATCTCACCAGGCCAGACTTTGGCCCTGAGGGGACCTCGGGGGCTTCCCCCAGCTCGCGAGATGAGGCCCATCCCTGAGGAGGAGGCCGCGGGGGATGAGGACGAGGAGGATGAGGTGCCCCTCCTAAGGACGAGGAGGAAGCGGGCGCTGGAGGTCGCCCAAAGAACGGACGAGGAGAGGATCCAGTCTGGAGCAGCTGCAGGTCCCTCTGGGCAAGGTAATCCTTACATGTTCAGGGGCTTAGATAGGGCCACCGCCGATCCTCGGTTAGCTAGGTTTAATCCCAATCAGCCCGTCCAACGCCATCGAAATAACCCTGACCTCGACGTAACCCTACTCCAATGTGTCGACCGGCTCGTGCTGGATTACGAGAGTAGCCGTCCTAGGGGTACTGTAGTCGTAGACAACACTTTAGCCTTTAGGTCGGCCTTATTTGAGGAGTATGGGACCAATCTTCGGTCGTGGCCCTCGCTTCGGGAGGGTATCGTAGCTCCGGGTCTTAGGCAGTACGTAGAAGAGTCTAGTCCCGAGCCAGTTTCGGACCCAAAACCCGTACCAGCCCACGAAGTAATTGTCTTAGATTCCCCCGCAGAAGCTCCAGGGCCGATGGTCGTGACCATAGATTCCTCTTCTAGCTCGGAGGGTAGGATTCCTTTCAATATATATACTTGAGTTTCGCTTTTTCCCCTTTATTTTTGTTCTTGCATAAATGCTTACTCGTATATTAATGTTGTCTTTGTTTTGCCAGAGGAAATGTCTCAGCCCGGGAGCAGAGACCTGCGAGCTATGTTCGCCGGAGGGAACTCCACTGCTGGGGCCTCTGGGCCCAAAATGAAGAAGCTCCGGGTGGTGAAGAAAGCCGCTGGGACCCCGACCAAGTCCCCTGCAAAGGGGAAAGACCAGCCCCCAGCTGCCCAGGCCAAGGTACCTCCACCTCCTGCCGCAAGTGGAGAAGATGCCCCCGCCCCCTCCACGAGCTCCGGCCTTTGTTCGGGATACGGGGGCGAGCCCGAGATTTTGGCCACCACACCCCCTGAGGTGCACATTCCGGTGGATCCTCAGGCCCTGGAGAAAATTCCCGACGTCTTTCGGGGGACGA
The DNA here is from genome assembly GCF_963169125.1 of Humulus lupulus. NCBI lineage: Eukaryota > Viridiplantae > Streptophyta > Magnoliopsida > Rosales > Cannabaceae > Humulus > Humulus lupulus. Next base: position 9,184,491 of record NC_084798.1, read on the forward strand.
TGTATGAGACAGCGACCTACACCGCCGACCACTACTAAGGCGCCACCGAAAGGGACCTGCGGGCGATCGAAACAAGGAGCCTGGAGAGCGTGATGAAGTCTTCACTGGGAATGGCTCTAACGGTAAGCTAGCTTTACATTTAGTACCCGTTTGGTTATCATGCATCACACGTTCTTTTCTTTTTTCTTTTCTAAGGAAGTTGCCTCTTTGCTTTGCAGGGTGCCTTGGCTCTTCACTGGAGCATATCCAGGTCCAAGGCTCGCCTCGAGGACATGAGGGGTGAGCATCAGGCGGTTCTGGCCGCCCAGTAGACTACTTTGGCCGCCCTGAAGACTGCCCAAAGGCAAGAACAGGAGGCCAAGGATGCCTTGGCGGCCGCGCGGGCCGAGCTGGATGCGTCCCGCCCCAAGCTAGAAGAGGTCGAGGCTAACAAGGCTGCCCTAGCCGCTGCGATGGCAGAACTCGAGGAGGCCAGGACTGCCTGGGCCGTGCTGGACTCTGCCAAAAACGAGGCCGAGGAGGCCAAGGCCACCCTTGAAAAAGAGAAGGTGGCCTCCAGCTCCGCCATGGAGGACATGTTATACCACTGCTGGGTCTTCAACCCTGATGGCGATTTTTCCTTTCTGGGAGCGGACATCTGGGAGCCCTTCCTGGAGGGGTTTAAAACTCATCTTCAGCAGGAGGCGCCCTCTGAGACTGCGGAGGCTTCCATAGTGGCCGAGCAGGAGGGCGAGACGACGACCTCAACGAAGCAGCCCGGTGGAGCCTAGGGCCTTTCTTTTTCGAACCCATATGTTATTATCATTTTTTTTGTAACTTTTGTATGAGGTTTTTCCACCTCGAGACAATTGGTTTTATCAATTTTTACTTTTAATTGGTTTATTTCCTTTTGCCTCTACGCATTTTGGTCATTGCTTTGAAATACTTAGTTCGTGTTAATTCTTAACTAATATTTGGTGCTTTTTAAGAAAAACACCGATTAATCAATTTGAATTAACTTCTAAGTTTTTAGGACCTGGTTATATCCAGGACGTTAATTTGAAAACTTAGTTCGTGTTAATTCTTGACTAATATCTTGTTGTTTTTAAGAAAAACACCGATCAATCAATTTGAATTAACTTCTAAGTTTTTAGGACCTGGTTATATCCAGGACGTTAATTTGAAAACTTAGTTCGTGTTAATTCTTGACTAATATCTTGTGCTTTTTAAGAAAAACACCGATCAATCAATTTGAATTAACTTCTAAGTTTTGAACCGACCTGGTTATATCCAGGGTGGAGCTTAGTTCGCGTTAATCCTTAATCAATATCTCGTGTTTTTTTTTAAGAAAAACAATGATCAATCGATTTGAATCAACTTCTAAGCCTTTAAGATGACCTGGTTATATCCAGGCACCATATGCCCCCAAGTAACTAGGAAATGGTCTTTCGTGGTTACTTGAGATTATACCCACAAATATACACAATAATAAACAAAGATTTAATTCTCATTGCTTAAAAAAAGAAAATGGCTTTTAAGCCTTACAAGGGTGCTACTGATAATATTTCTTCAAATGAACAGCGTTCTAGGTTCGTGGGACTGCTTCTCCATTGAGCCGAGCTAATTTGTAAGTTCCTTCCTTAATGACCTCGGTGGTTTGATATGGCCCTTCCCAGTTTGGTCCCAATACTCCATCTTTGGGATCCTTACCGGCCAAGAAGACCCTCCTGAGGACCAGGTCGCCAATGCTAAAGGCGCATTTTTTGACCTTTGAGTTGAAATAACGAGTGATTTTTTGCTGGTAATGCACGAGTTGAAGCTGCGAATCTTCTTGTCTTTCATCAATCAGGTCGAGGGAGGTGCCAAGTAGTTCGTGGTTGCGGTCTTGGTCATATGCCTGGACTCAATGTGAGGATACCTTAATCTTGACAGGGAGGACTGCCTCACTCCCAAAAGTCAGAGAGAAAGGAGTATGACCCGTAGGAGTCCGATGCGAGGTCCGGTATGCCCACAGAACCTGGGGGAGCTGTTCTGGCCAGACCCCCTTGGCTTCGTCTAGTATTTTCTTAAGGCTCGCCTTTAGCGTCTTATTGACAGCTTTGACCTGGCCGTTCGCCTGAGGATAGGCCACGGAGGAGAAACTTTTCACGATTCCGTAGCTTTCACAAAATTCGGTGAAGAGGTCGCTGTCGAACTGAGTCCCATTGTCGGATACGATTTTCTTCGGTAGCCCGAGCCGACAGATAATGCTCTTGACCACGAAGTCGAGGACTTTCTTGGAAGTTATTGTTGCTAAAGGTTCAGCCTCAGCCCACTTCGTGAAGTAGTCGATAGCCACCACGGCGTAGCGGACCCCGCCCTTCCCAGTAGGGAGGGCGCCAACCAAGTCGATTCCCCATACCGCAAATGGCCATGGGGACGAGACCATCCTCAGCTCGACTGGGGGAGAATGGGCAACTGTGGCGAATTGCTGACACTTGTCACATTTCTTGACGTATGAGATCGAGTCCTTCGACAGAGTGGGCCAGTAATACCCTTGTCTTAAGACTTTTAGGGCCAGGCTTTGCCCCCCAGTGTGATCCCCGCAAAAACCTTCGTGCACTTCCTGCAGGATGGCCTTTGCTTTGCCTGGCAGAACACATCGTAGGAGGGGTAGGGAATGCCCATGTCGGTACAGCACCCCATCTACCATCGTATACCTTGGAGCCTGGTACAGTAACCGCCGTGCGTCATTACGTCCTTCGGGTAACTTTCCTTTGGTGAGGTACTCGAGGATGGGAGTCATCCAGGTCGGTCTGGTGTCAATCTTCTTGACCTCTGCCCCGACCTATTCTATACTTGGTTTTTCCAGGAATTCCACCGGTACTAACCCCAGCGTCTCCGTCTCCCCGGAGGTAGCGAGCTTGGCGAGGGTGTCTGCGTTGGCGTTTTTCTCCTGAGGTATCTGCTCGATTGAGCCCCGCCCAAATGCGGACAGTTCGACTTTTACCTTAGCCAGGTAAGTAGCCATCTTGGCTCCTCGTGCTTGATATTCACCTAGCACCTGGTTTACCACGAGCTGTGAGTCGCTGAAGCACTAGACGGAGCTCGCCTTCAGCTCCTGGGCTACCCTCAGCCCGGCCAGCAAAGCTTCGTATTCGGCCTCGTTGTTGGAGGCCTTGAATCCGAATCTCAGCGCCGAGTGGAATCTATGTCCCTCTGGGGATACCAAAATGATCCCAGCCCCTGAGCCGTTCTCATTGGATGAGCCATCCATGAAGATCTTCCAAGACGTCTGGGCCGAGGTGACCTGGGGTGAGTCTTCCACAGGATCCTCCCTGAATCCTGTGCACTCTGCCACAAAATCGGCCAGGACCTGACTTTTTATAGCAGTTCGTGGGGTGTACAAAATCTCGAACTGACTGAGTTTGATAGCCCACTTTAACAGACGTCCCGATGCTTCAGGTTTTTGCAAAACCTTCCTTAAAGACTGATCGGTCATGACGTGTATTGAGTGGGATTGGAAATACGGCCTGAGCTTTCGGGAGGTCGTGATAAGACAGAACGCCAATTTCTCCATCAACGAATACTGGGATTCAGCCTCGAGAAGTCTCTTGCTGATGTAATAGACCGGTTTCTGAACCCGATCTTCTTCTTGGACCAATACAGCACTAGCTGCATCCTCTGTGACAGCTAGGTAGAGAAAAATGGGCTCTCCCGCCTTTTGTTTGGACAATACAGGCGGCTCGGCCAGATGTGCCTTCAGGTCGAGGAAAGCACCTTCGCACTCCTCTGTCCATTCGAATTTCTTATTTCCTCGGAGCAGGTTGTAGAATGGCAGGCACTTGTCGATGGATTTTGAAATAAACCGATTTAGGGCTGCCACCCTTCCTGTCAGGCCTTGGATGTCTTTACGCGACCTGGGTGAGGGAAGCTCGAGCAATGAGCTGATCTTATCAGGGTTCGCCTCGATTCCTCTAGTGTTGACAATGAAACCCAGGAATTTTCCAGACGCGACCCCAAAAGTGCACTTCTGAGGGTTAAGCCTCATGTCGTATTCTCTTAGTATCTTGAAGCATTCTTCCAGGTCGGAAACATGGTTACCAGCAGTATTTGACTTGACCAGCATGTCATCAACGTACACTTCCATGTTCTTCCCGATCTGGTTGGAGAACATTCTATTCACTAATCTCTGGTATGTAGTGCCGACATTCTTCAGCCCGAATGGCATGACCTTCTAAAAATAGATGTTAGTCGGGGTCATGAAGCTGGTGTGTTCCTGGTCCGCCGGATTCATGGCGATCTGATTATAGCCTGAGTACTCGTCCATAAAGGACATGAGCTCGTGCCCCGCCGTGGCATCCACCAACTGATCAATCCTTGGCAAGGGAAAACAATCTTTGGGGCAGGCTTTATTCAGGTCGGAGAAGTCGATGCAGGTCCACCATTTCCTGTTGGGCTTCGGGACCAGCACGGGGTTGGCGACCCAAACCAGAAACTTGGCTTCACGGATAAAGCTGCATTTCTTGAGCCGGGCTACTTCTTCTTCTAAGGCCTCAGCCCGAGTTGTTCCCAGGGGCCTCTGCTTCTGGGACTTTGCAGGAATGCTCTTATCCAAATGAAGGGTGTGAATGATGACATTTGGACTGATCCCCACCATGTCCTTGTGTGACCATGCAAACACATCCAGGTTATCCTGCAGAAACTTGATCAGCTCCGCTTTCCTCTTGCTACAGAGGTTTTTCCCGAGCTTGACCATCCGTGAAGGATTTTGTGGATCGATGTTTACTTCCTCAAGCTCTTCAATAGCTTGGAGCTCAGACTTGTCCTCGCCTATTCGGGGGTCGATATCCTCACTTAGGATGATACTTTCCCCCTCGGCGCTCTGAGGTTTTTCAATCTCAGGATTAGTTAAAGGTTTCTGAGATTCCTCTCCTCCACCTTGGATGGCCATCGTTAGCTGCCTAGGTTTCGATTTTCCATTCATGGAAATGCTGTAGCATTCCCTGGCAGCCAGCTGATCACCACGGATCGTGCATATCCCCGTGGAAGAAGGGAATTTTAGCGCGAGATGGTGAACGGAGGTGATGGCTTCAAAAGCTATAAGTGTGGGTCGGCCCAAAATAGCATTGTATGCAGCGGGGCAGTCGGTGACCACGAACTCGAGGAGTTTTGAGACTGTCTGAGGTCCCTCTCCTAAGGTGATCACCAGCTCGATCATCCCTATAGCCGCTAATCCTTCTCCCGAAAAACCATACAACATCATGGAGGTGTGCGCCTTGAGTTCGTTTACGTACCTCTTTTGGGCACCCTGCTAGTACCGGCCAAATGCGGACCTCCCGGGATTGTGGATATTTCTCCTTCTATCACTGGAGGAGGGACGTCTTGATCGACCCGAGACCCGGGCTGATTGACCGGGACTTCCGGAGTAGGCCGGCTTGTTGGGACCCTGTTCCGCGCGTACTGAGCCAAGGGGCCGGCTCTGATGAGAGTTTCGATCTCATCTTTCAAATGCCTACAATCATCAGTATTGTGGTCAACGTCGTTGTGGAAACAACAAAACTTGGAGGTGTCTCTCTTCCCTTTCTGGTGCTTTAACGGCTCCGGCTTCTTCCAGGGGAGGCGAGCAGAGTTCGCTAGGAAGATGTTCTCCCTAGAGTGGGTGAGCTCTGTATAAGTCGCATAGACTGGCTTAAATTTGTCTACAGACTTATTCTTCTTTGGACCGTGCTGGTTGCCCTCGCTGCTCCCCTTTCTTTTGCCTCCACCGAACTGGTTATTCTATGTAACGTTCTGGACCGCTATCACGACCTCCGTTCCCACTTTAGTGGGCTGATCAGGGACCTGGCTGGTTCCTGCAGCTGAGGCTTGTGCTTCCTCCAAGTTGATCCATCCTTGGGCCCTATTCAGGAATTCGTTTACTGAGCTGACTCCCTTCCTTTGTATTTCATTCCAGAGTCCCCCTCCGACGAGGATTCCAGTTCTCAGAGCCATGAGCTTGGTGCTGTCATCTGCGTCTCTGGCCCGAGCATCGACATTCGCGAACCTGCTCAGGTAAGCCTTCAAAGGCTCGTCGGGTTGTTGCCTCACGTTAGCCAGGGAGTCAGCCTTGACGCGGGCAGACTGGGAGGCTCGGAATGCCCTTTTGAAGTCAGTAGAGAAATTTTTCCAGGAGCTGATTGATTGTTTCTTGCTTTGTTTGAACCACTGTCTGGCTAGTCCAGTCAGTATGGAGGGGAATATCAGACACCTCAGCTCAGGGCCGATGTTGTGGGCCATCATCAGGGTATTGAACATCCCCAGATGATCCAACGGATCTCTGTCTCCGTTGAATTTGGACAGGTGCGGCATACGGAAACTGGGTGGGTATGCCGTTGCTGCTATGCTGGGGGCGAAGAGCTCAAGCTCGTCCCCCGAATCATATTTGTCTTTCTCTTTCTCCTACAGGAGCTTCCTCATTAGCTCCTCCATCTGAGTCAGGCGCTCAAGGGTTTTGTCCTGATTTCCTTGGTTACTCCAGGGCTGTTCAACAGCTCCGGATCCATTGTATACATTTGGTGGGTTATTGCCCCTCCTATCTTGAGATAGGTTATTTGGGGCATTCCCGCCGTTACGTACCTCAGACAGGTCTCCCCCTGAGCGAGCATGGCTGCCACCTCCTACCGGGTCCCCCCTATGAGAGTTAAGGCGATCTCGTAGGTCGCCCCTTGGGGTGGCTTGAGGACTTTGCCCCGAGCTTAAGCGTTGACGCAGGTCTCCGCCAGAAAGGTCACTCTGGCGATTGCCGGTCCAGTAGCTCCCGTTAGAGAAGCTTGGAGTTTGCCTCTGGGGGTGAGGATCCGGGCTCCCTCTGGGCGCCCTGCTACGACGGGAAGGTCCTGCGGATGGCGGGTTTCTCCTGCTGCTTCCATAAGCTGGAATATCTCGGATAGGCCAAGGAGGAGATGGATATCTTATTAGTGACGGAGGATGCCTGACCGGGGATGCAATCCTGGCTCCATCAGGGTGGATCAAGTTAGGTGAGGGCCTTTCAGCCCTGCCAACCTGCGGGCCCCGCACCTGGCGATCTGGACGAGGCGCAGGACGGCTGGCGGGGACGGGCTGGTGCTGTGAGCCTTCCCCGGACCTCCTTCTAGAATTCCCTTGAGCCCTCCTGGGCGCGCTCGAGGTTGGTAGTGAGCTGGGAATTGAAGTTCGGACCGAGCGGCTATACTGTTGTTCGGCTCTGGGTATTTCTTCGAAGTTTGCCTCTTGACGGTGCGATGAGGGAATAGAGTTGGACGTCGGAGGTCTGTTCGAGCGGCTAGGCCTGGACCGATTACCCCGGCGGGACTTACGAGTCTCGCCTTGCCTCTTTCCGACGTTATCGTCGGTTGTAAGAGGGGGTAACCAGGCCAACACCTCCTTAATCTGCTGACTAGCTTTCGCCAATTAGCTCATCAACTGAGCGTTCTCCATCTCTACCGCCGTGTAAAAATTCGGGTTCGGATTAGGTGGCCGGGGTGCCGAACTTCCAGTGTCATCCTGGCCTATCGGCTGCTTGCCCGGCCGCTGCTTGACTTCAGGATTTTGATCATCGGAGATGGCGGCATGATGAGCCTCCTGCCCATCATGTTGTTTCGCCTCGTTACCGTGTCTTGATCGAGTGGTCACCATAGTTGGATGTTTGCGATAGCACCAATCTAACTAACTCTCAATGAAAGCACCAAACTGTTGACGCAATTCTTCGCCAACAGGTAATTAAGAAAATAAGAGGAAGAGATTAGTGCTTAATAATGAACCGAAATAGATAAATGATCTTTTAGTGGACTGATGACACAACTACGTTTTTAGGTGGTTCAAAGGTTAAAATCCTTCTACTCCACCAGCCAATATTATTGCTATATTTATGATATTCTTTACAGGATATTCTTTACATAATCCAATCCAACCCTTTGCAACTCCCAGGGTCTCCATATTTATAGGAGAGGGCACCTGGGAGTTGGTAAGGGGGGTCATCCCGTGACCTCCTTACCTGTTATGTCACTTCTGTGACATTCATGATTAATTCCTAAAACCTGACAAATGAAGTGTGGTCTAATCAAATAGGTAAGGGGGATAACGGGCCGTGCTGCCCAACCTAGTCGTGGGTGCCTGAATACGCACGTTCATGCTGCGTGTCCGAGAATTCAGGGATATATCAGACACGTGATGTCTGATATATGCACGTTTACATTGCGTGGTTGACTTTATAAAATGTCATAGCTTCCACATCCAGCTCGTATCCCGAGCTGGATGCCTTCTCGATCTGCGGCCTTCATAGTCCTGATGTAACGCCCTGGCTACCCCAGAACAGTTATGGTGAACGGTGAACCGGAAATTCGACTCGTTACCCGAGTCCTTTGGTTAAAAACGTGATCTAAGTGTTATTACCAGGTTAAGGTAAAAAAAACCAATAAAAAGGAAAGGGTACATTTCATTAAGTAAATAAACTGCTCATGAGCCTTTTAAAATGTTTACAAGATATCTATAATACAAAAGAGTCGCTACAGTTTCTGATTTACAATCCCCGCCGGCCTAAGCGGCAAAAGTAGGGTAAACCCCTAGTTCCTCTGAGAACTCCTTGACCGTGGCAGTCAAGCGGCCTTGTATGTACATCACATCACCTAAGCTCTCCACTCAAGGCTGGCCAAGCTTTTCCTTTCCTTTACCTGCACCACATAGCACCCATGAGCCAAGGCCCAGCAAGAAAACACAATAAAGCATGATATAATATCAACAACGATGATAATAACCATTCAGGACTATCAGTCCAACAAATAGGTGACAATAGCCAAAAGTCACAATAATGAGCATCGCTCCTTCTAGCCATGTGACGATAGGGTCACCAGGGCTTAATCGATAAGTGTTTCATTCATAAGTTTGTTCAGGACAGATGCATGGTGATTGGTCACCAACATAACCTTCCTCACGACTCTAGAGTCGAAACTATGGACAACGTCCCTTAGCCACGTGACAAACGGTCACCGGGGTCATATACCTTGGCTATAGTCATCTGGTCGTAGACCAGGCAAGCGCTTATAAGTTCTTCGACCTTAGGGTCGGTCCCGCATTAATGCCATAGAGCCATTCAACGCGTGATCATCGACTTTAGAGTCGGTCCCTGACTAGTCAGTGTCTCAAGCAGGTAATTAGCATTCACTAGCATTTAACATGCAATCCATCTCCACATATACCAACCAACATGCCTCAAATATCCAACCATGCATGTCATATACCTGTACAGGGTGCAACTGTATTCATACACTGTTTTCTTACCTCAGATTCGAGCTAGAAAGATTAAAAGAACGGCCCGTGAGAGCGATCAGCTTTTAGTCCCTTAGCGGTCACCTAATTAAAACCAAACATGAGACATCATTAATAATAATGATCAACATAGATTCCCACACCAATATCTAGCCTCCGGAAGATCAATCCTAACTAATCCAAGAAGTAGGAACACTCCCGAGGCCATAACTAAGTTCCCGGGGTCAAAACGAGCAAACGGGGCGAAAACAGGGCAAGGGCTGCGGCCCTAGCACCTTGGGCCGCAGCCCCCAGGGTTCCCAGAGGCTAGGGCCGCGGCGCCCAGCAGGCACAAAGCCTCCACCTGCTTCTTCAAAGAAGGGCCGCGGCGCCTCAAGAACAGGGCCGCGGCGCTCCACCCTGGGCCATTCCCAACCGCGTTTCTAACACTTCAAAGCCTCCAAAATCATCCCTAAACATTCCCCAATCATCAAAGCAAAGTTCCCAAGCTTCCCCATACATCAAAACCCTCAAAACCCAAGGCTCGAACGAACCGAAAACTCAACAATTCACAAAATCAATTCAGAGCTTAGAAACTCGGAAAAACTCAAAACTTAAACTTCGATTACCTTCAATTGGGTTGTTTTCCGTCAAATCCTTCGGTTAAGAAGCTTCTAATCTTTCTTAGGATCGCTACGCCTCAATCCTTGCTTGATTCTGACTCCTAGAACTCGAGATATCTTCGAATATGCTCAAACGGTAAAACGGGCTATCAAAAGGAAGAACGAGAGGTTTTTCTTATCGTACGATCTATCTGACAGCTACTTCAAGCTTAAGTAACCTCAAATAAAACCTAGTGCTCGGGGTCCCAAAAACACCCCCGGGGACATTATAGTCAAAACCTCCGAAATTTCACCCTGATCTCAAATATTCCCAATTTATCATCAAATGAACATTTCTATTACCCCAAAATTGACCCTGTTATGACAAAACCGCTAATCCATTATATATGACCGTCTCATGCCGAATAGCTCGAATATATCTCCATAATAATGGGATCTCATTCACAAATCAAGTTATGCACCCAAACACACAAATTCACCCTCAATGGGCCAAATTATCAGAATAGCATAATAATTTAAATGTGGACCCACATGCACGCATATAACATCATATCATAATATAATTCACATATACATGCATAAACACATTTAATGGCATAATTAAACAATTATGGCCCTCCCGGCCTACTAATCCAGCCATTAACCATAACAGAGAATCCGGGGCATTACACCTGACTTGGTCCCTGAGTAATCTTGGCGAACCCCTGGCTACCTCGAGCTAAAGAGGTAGGACCTGACGACGGCAACTTCGGTCATGGGGTATCCACGTGGCTAGTATAATTAGGCCATATCTCAGCTCGCTAATAGCCCATTGGAAAATCAGGGCGTACACTTATCATAACAAGCTTCAAACTCCCTAAATAATAGAGATTCGTGGACTAGGACTCTTTTATAGCCTGAACCACGTAAAATCCTTGTGTTATTTCCTAATTTTTCCTTTAATCTTTCAAAATAAGTTGATAGCGAAAAAGGCAGTCAATAATGTTAATTTTTTTTATTTGATCTAACTTTTATATATATATACTAGGAAGAATTTATATATATATATTAACACAAATACTTTATTATTTAATAAAAATCTATCTCAAAGAGTAATTATGGAAATAAATTAAGGATATTATTGTTGTATTAAAATTAATTTCTACCAAAAAACTTTTGCAAGTATTTGATTAAAAAATAACAAATTTTTATATTATAATTATCTAAACATGAAAAATAAATGAAAATTTTTATTTATCTTTTATTTTTAGATATATAGGCAAAACTAGGATTTTTTCGAACTGGGCCTCAATAAAATGTTAAGAGCTCAGAACTACTCTTTCCGAACTGGGCCTCGATGTCGAAAGAGCATATTTTTATCCGAGAATTTGCATATTTTAAATAAAGCTTTTATGTATTCATCTTAAATGTTCAATTTTGAGTTTTAAAGTGTAAAATTATATATATATATATATTTTTCCCTAGAATACTTAAGTATTAACTAGTTTAGAAAATTGGGGTGTTATAGGATATTTTTAAAATTTTAGTCATTTGTATATATATATAAAAAAAAGATAGTATTTTTCTAAATTTAGGAGTCTCTTTAATTGAGGACTCTAGACACAAACTTATTATATTGAAGTTAACAATCTGAGTCATTGCTATTTCTAAGTTTGAATTTATTTCTAATTTTCCTTTTAATTGTAATGCTGAATTGAAGTAGAGGATTTACTCTCTTTCTTTTAAATAAAAGGAATTACAATCAAGTCTAGTGAATATCAGGAAAGTTTTAACTAACTATTAAGGAATGTATATTAGTCCCAATTTTAGTTCCATTCAGCCCAATAGTTTTCTGTTAAGTTTGTTACAGAGTTTGTTACATCTTTTAGTCGATTAGCAGTGGTTGGCTTTCTTGGCCATAGGACCATAGGATCTCTATATATAGTCCCCTGTTTCTCTCTGTATATTCTTTCAGTTTTTCAATCAATAAAGTTTTCTTCTCTCTCGTTTTCTTTTCATGTTTCTCAATATGGTATCATAGCAGGAGAGTTAAGCTTTCCTGTCCAATTCTGGTTTCCGACCAAGCTGCGTCTGTTCTCCGGCGAGTTGTACAACTCACGTCTTCCGCAACTTTTTTTTTTCTTCCTCTTGATCTTCTTCTTCTCGTGCTTTCATCTTCTTGGAGAAAGGTGCGATGTCTTCCGACGATCAAGAGCGTCCAACTACAGTTCCAACCACAGATCAATCGACAGCTCAGACTGCCATTGGAGGATCACCGCATTCCTCTACTCAGAATAATCAGCATCTGCCAGTTCTTGCATCAAGGAGTCCGATCGAAGATCCTGCAAACCCATATTATCTCCATCATGGAGACAATCCAGGGAATACTCTTGTGTCTCAACTCCTCACTGGACAGGACAACTATGTATCATGGAGCAGGGCGATGCAGCTTGCAATTTCAGTCAAAAACAAGCTCGGCTTCCTAGACGGTTCAATCCCTAAACCCTTATCTTCTGATCCAATTCTTTATAATGCCTGGATAAGAAATAACAACATTGTCATATCTTGGATATTGAATTCGATTTCGAAAGAAATATCATCTAGCCTTCTTTATGATGAATCTGCTTCGGCTATATGGAATGATCTTAAAACTCGTTTTCATCAAAGAAATGGTCCTCATATTTTCAATCTTAGAAAGGATTTAATGAACCTAAAACAAGAAAATCAAACCATAAGTTTGTATTTCACTAAACTCAAAACAATTTGGGAAGAATTAAACAATTACAGGCCCTTGTGTACCTGCAATGGTTGCACGTGTGGAGGAGTCAAGAGGCTCCAAGATCATTACCATATGGAATATAACATGTCATTTCTTATGGGACTTTCTGAGTCTTATTCCCAAGTTCGTGGGAGCATTCTGCTTATGGATCCATTACCTGAAGTAAATTGGGTGTTTCATCTGGTTACACAAGAAGAAAATCAAAGAAGATCTACATCCCTCAGTAGTGATCCCAATCCTGCTATGGCTTTTGCCTTCCAAGGTGATAAGAACACCAACCAGAAGAGTGACAATCAACCTCAAAAGAACTACCCCCAAGAAGAAATAGGCCTTTTTGCACTCACTGTAATGTTCTAGGACATACAATCGAAACGTGTTACAAGATCCATGGATACCCTCCTGGCTTTAACAAGAACAACAAACCTAAGGATGCTAGTGCAAACCAGATTCAGACAAGTGAAGAAAACAACTGCAACCCTGGCGAAAGCCATGCTCTGCTTCCTCAGTTGACAACAATGCAGTACCAACAATTGCTCAACCTACTTGCATCTCAACAATCTGGTATGAACCTTTCAGAACCTAGCACATCGACAGGTAATACAGGTATTGTTATGTCACATATTTCCAAGCTTCCTTTAAATGATTCTTGGATCATTGACTCTGGAGCTACTCAACACATCTGTTCTAACATCAAATTATTTCAAGTTATATGTAAGATACCTCCCACTAAACTCATCTTACCTAATAATGAACACATTTTTGTGCATCAAAGTGGAACTGTTGTTATTAATGAAGGCATCATCTTAACTGAAGTTCTTTATGCACCAAACTTTAAATATAATATCATCTCAGTAAGCCATTTAACTGAGAATGCTTCTGTTTCTATACTCTTTACCTCAAATATGTTCACTATGCAGGACAAGGCCAGCAAGAGGATGATTGGAAGAGGTAGGATTGTCAATGATCTCTACATTCTTGACCCTACACCAGAATCTCCTCATGTTTGCAATGTCACTGCTGAAACATGGCACTCACGGCTTTGACATTTATCTCATAAACGTTTAGCTTTGCTCAAAGACATTTTACATTGTAACACTTCCACTTTACACAAGACTAATCCTTGTTATGTGTGTCCTTTGGCTAAACAAAGGAAACTTCCCTTTCCAAATAATAATACTTTTGCTGCACAAAACTTTGATCTTATACATTGTGACATTTGGGGTCCATATCATGTTCCTTCACACACCAATCACAAGTATTTTCTAACTCTCGTTGATGATCATTCCAAATTTACATGGATTTATTTACTTCAATAAAAATCTGATGCTCTTGTTATACTTCCTCAATTTCTTGTTTATGTTCAAACTCAGTTTGGGTGTATTTTCAAAACCTTTAGGTCTGATAACGCTCCTGAGTTAGTGTTTAAAGAACTGTTCTCTAAATATGGCATTATGCATGATTTTTCTTGTGTTGAAACTCCAGAACAAAATGCTATAGCTGAGAGAAAACATCAGCATCTGTTAAATGTGGCTCGGGCACTTTTTTTTCAAGACAAAATGCCAATTAAATTTTGGACTGAATGTGTTCTTACTGCCACATACTTGATTAACAGGATTCCTACACCCCTTTTGCATAACAAAACCCCTTATGAATTACTTTTTCATGAAGCACCACAGTATGATCACCTAAGATCATTTGGCTGCCTTGTTTTTGCTTCTACTTTGTCTGCTCACAGGAACAAATTTTCCCCTCGTGCATGAACCTGTGTACTCATGGGGTTTCCCAAAGGAGTCAAGGGTTACAGGCTTTATGACATCAACAACCATCAATTTTTCATTTCGAGAAATGTGGCATTCCATGAAAACATATTTCCTTTTCATACCTTAAACACAGATGGTTGCACTACTGACCCTTTTTCTCACATAGTCATTCCTAATCATAATGTCTCTAACACCCCTGTTACTGATTATCCATTAGACAATGCAGATACATCTACCACTAACTCACAGGTACAAGAGTTGACTCGTGAAGTCAACACTGAACACGAACCAGATGAATCTGCATCCATCTCAGATTACTCCAACCTGCAACAGAATGATCCACCTCCAATTGTTCCACGGAGATCCACCAGAATTTCACATCCTCACAGTCACCTGCGTGATTTCGAGTGTTATTCTACAATACAGGACACATCTTCTACCCCACACTTCATTGACAAATTTATCTCTTATTCTAGTCTTTCAGACACTCACAAAGCCTTTATTTTTGCAGTTTCTTCTCACAAAGAACCTCAGACATATCAGCAGGCAATTCAAGTCATACACTGGCTCAATGCCATGCAATTCGAACTTAAAGCTCTTATCGACAACAAGAGATGGACTATTGTTCCTCTACCACCCAACAAAAGAGCTATTGGATGTCGTTGGGTATACAAAATAAAGTATAATAGCGACGGGTCCATCGAACAGTACAAGGCCCGTCTTGTTGCTCAAGGATACACGCAACAAGAAGGACTTGATTTCTTTGACACTTTTTCTCCCGTTGCCAAAATGGTTACCTTGAAATTGCTATTGGCTATATCTTCTATTAAAAACTGGCATACCCTACAGATAGATATAAATAACGCCTTCTTAAATGGAGACCTCAATGAGGAGGTCTACATGACTCTACCAAAAGGCCTAATCCTTCCTTCTTCTCTTTCTGTAGAAACTAGCCTTGTCTGCAAATTACACAAGTCAATCTATGGTTTAAAGCAGTCTTCAAAGCAATGGTACAAAAAGCTATCGGATGCTCTCCTACATGAAGGATTCCAACAGTCACAAGCTGACTACACTCTCTTTACAAGAGGAGCCAACGACACCTTTATTGCCTTACTCGTTTATGTCGATGACATAATCATAACAGGCCCCAACATCTCCATTCTACACGACTTACAAACCTCCTTGCACCAGCAGTTCAAACTCAAGGCCCTTGGGACTCTCAAATACTTCCTAGGATTCGAGATTGCACGAGCCAAAGACGGACTTTTCCTCTCTCAACGCAAATACACTCTTCAACTCTTAGAGGACACTGGTTACCTCGGCAGTAAACCCAGCAAAACTCCTATGGATCCTAAAACCAAATTAGACAATGAGACAGGAGAACCACTTGACAACCCCTCTGCTTATCGCCAGTTAGTTGGTCGACTGCTCTATTTGACACACTCTAGGCCTGATATCACTTACGCTGTCAACTGGTTGAGTCAATTCATGGCTTCACCTCGAACCTCACACTTACAAGCCGTCCATCATCTCATGCGATATCTCAAGGGTAGTCCTGGTCAAGGATTGCTATACTCATCACATTCTTCCTTACACTTGAGGGGCTTCTCGGACTCAGATTGGGCCTCTTGCCCAATCGCTCGCCGTTCAACCACAGGGTTTTGCATTTTTATTGGCGATTCCCTCATATCCTAGCGCACCAAAAAGCAACCCACCATATCTAAAAGTTCAGCTGAAGCTGAATACAAACCATTGGCAGCCACAACAAGCGAACTCACTTGGATTAAATACCTTCTTACTGATCTTCATATTCCACAAACTACACCAGCATTCATATATTGTGACAACCAGTCTGCTATCCACATTGCCAATAATCCCACTTTCCACGAACGCACCAAACATATATAGAGCTTGACTGTCATTTTTTCCGAGACAAAATCAACAATTCCACCATCAGACTTGCTCACGTCTCCAGTACACTCCAATTGGCTGATGCATTCACAAAGCCATTGTCTTCTCCAGCTCTTCAATCTCACATTGGCAAGATGTCCGTATATGATATATACGCTCCACCTTGAGGAGGGGGTATTAAGGAATGTATATTAGTCCCAATTTTAGTTCCATTCAGCCCAATAGTTTTATGTTAAGTTTTTTACAGAGTTTGTTACATCTTTTAGTTGGTTAGCAATGGTTGGCTTTCTTGGCCATAGGACCATAGGATCTCTATATATAGTCCCCTGTTTCTTTCTGTATATTCTTTCAGTTTTTCAATCAATAAATTTTTTCTTCTCTCTTGTTTTCTTTTCATGTTGCTCAATACTAACTCACTACCACACAAATCATATATTAACTTATATAAAACAATAAATATTTGCATAAAATTTAATACAATAGAAACACCTCATATTATTACTTAAAATAATAGATTTTTCTTAGAACAACATGTGCTTTACTCCATTCCATTTTGTATCTTAAGTAAAGGCTTATTGGAAATAGTAAAATACACCAACATAAATAACATCAACATATTCTTAATACTAATGATGGTACCCCATGACAGTAGCTTTTTGATAAACTATATTTTGGCATGCCCTAAATTATTACCAAAAGACTATATTGATTTTGAATCATCACCATTTTTTTTCCCATAATAGTTGTAGAACACCATATTTTCATTCGGCTCAGAACTTTCTTGTGTTTGTTGTCTAGGACGAACATCATCACCTCGGTAGACTGTAGCTAGACCTAAATTCTTAGGTGTGACTTTTGTCAATTTTGAATCACTATTTTCTTTCCCATGATAGTTATAAATTAACATCATGTTTTCACTTGGTTCGAAACTTTCTTGTGTCTGTTGCTTATTAGGACGAACATCGTTATCTTGGTAGACTGTAGTTGGACCTAAATTCTTAGGTGTGACTTTTGTTGATTTGGAATCACTATTTTCTTTCCCATAATAGCTATAGAAGACCATATTTTTATCTGGTTCAGAACTTTCTTGTGTCTGTTGTTCATGATGAACATCACCAATATCTAATTTCTTGACAAAGGAATTTCCCATTGGATTTTTTCTTGCTTCAGTAGTAATACTCACAAAGTACTGCATCAAAAGAAAAAAAAATATCAAAAGTGAAAAGAGTTATAATGAAGTAATTATATAAATTGACTCTATAAAAATTTTAGTTTGAAGATAATGTTGTATTGTGTACTTGTTTCACTGTAAAATCACATCACAATTGTCAAACCAAACCATTATTTATGATGAAAAATTTAGGAAAAATTCTTAGTTATTTTATTTACTCATTTATTTATCTTATTATGTTAATTAATGCTTAATACACTCTAGAAAAAATATGTATAGATGTTTAGTTTGCACTATTTGTTTTTATATAAGAATAATATTTTGTCTACACTATTTGGGAACATCATTTTATTTATTTATATATTTTGAATATGTCTAATTTTATAAGATATGTACGATATAAATTCAATGATCAAGATTAAAAAAAAAATACTAACTTAATATTGTTTTTAAATAAGAATAATAAATTCTTCAATTTCTTAAGAGGCACGAACAAATATGTAAACTAATAAATATTGATTAAATAAATCAAAATGAATAACACATAAAAAATACATTTTTTTTAAAGAAAAAAACCATATTAGATGTAAATTTCTCTGAAATTAATTATAGAAAAAATAATCAGAGAAAGATAACACACACTAAGAAAATGAAAATATATATATACTGACCAGAAGGAGTATAGTAGCAGCGTGAGATTTCATAATTTGTTTTGTGTACCCAAAATCTTATATGTTTTGTTGTTTTTTGTGGAGAGATATATGAAACATGTCAACCTATTTATAAGAAAACAAAAGCAGATTTTTATTTAATTTTTTTTTATACAATTTCAACATTATTAGTTGTATCCCATTATTGTAATTTAGCTTAGAAAAAAAGTATAAGAAACATGTTGATATTGTACAAGAACCCCATTTTGAAGTGTTCTAACCTCAACAATCTCAATTACAGCTTACAACCACAACAAAATGATGACAATGTTATTGGACAGTGTGATCATTTAATGAGTTTTTAGCTATCTGTCATATTAATTTATAATATAATGAACCTTAAGAAAGCCCCATCGAACCACCATCGATCTTTTCATGAAAATCTTGATTTTGAAGGCCTCATCGAGTTGGCATTGAGCACCATCGAACCATGTTGATTTTCTGTAGATTTCAAAGTTTCAAATCTGAAAAAAATCGCAAAATAAACTCAAAACCATGCCAGATCTGTTTGAAATATAGTATTTTAGTGTCTAAGTGAGGAGTACTTGCCGCCGTTACATTGAGTTATTATCTTATATTTTACCTTACCCATAATTTTTTTTTTCTAGAGAGAGAGTTGAGAGGAATGGGTTGAGGGAGAGAGAGAGGGAAGAGAGAAGAAAGTAGATGAGAAAAATTATGAGAGGGGTATTTTGAGTATTGTAAAAAAGAATTGACATTTTTTCGAAATGATTTAAATGCCTAGCATTTTTTTTTACATAGAACCCCTCATTAAGCATAAAAACTCAAATTTCTCTAATTAAATTTGTTTTTAGTCATAATAAATTTATTACTATATATAATAATATGTTGACTTAAGATTTTATCAACAAAGAATAAGATAACATTTGAACAGATTTTGATGATAATAATACTAAATCGTGCTAATAGTTGCATTTAAGTACCACTTCAATTTATTTACCGATAATAATACTAAATTTTTGTTAATAGTAGCACAAAATATTATGTGACATGTGACCTTCTAGTCGGTATATACTTATCAAAATTGAAATGATACGTAAGTAGATCTATTAGCAAAGATTTATGTGTTTTTAAATTATTTAAGGAATGTTTCCATTTTTTTTTTGTTGCCAATGGACTTATTTCTTTTATTTTTCTTGAAAATGGTCACGCATGATAGTTATTGGTATTAACTGCCTTCTCCAATTTAAATATTAAATATAAGACATTTCAACAACAAAGGCAAAGCAAGCCAAGCCAGTATATATAGTTGGCCCTTTGCCAAATTTGCCTAAATAATGCTCAGAGCTTATTGAAAATAATATCATACAATTATATATTTTTCTCTCTAACATTGTCCATTACGTACTCTGCCAAAATATTACATGATAATAGTAATAAATTAAAAAATAATAATAATTACAAACATATTCCTATTTATTGATAATTTTAATAAGTCATAAAACTCAAATTTTCTATGACTTTACATATGTCATTTTTAGTCACATTTAAAGACTAAAAATTTATTGATCATACCAAATAATTATTCTTGTCACAAATTGTTGTTTTGATGATAGTCTTAGTCACAAGCTATTGCTAAAATAATTTTAATCAATCAAATATGTTATGGATAAAATAACATTTAAGTGATGATATCTTTTTTCTTGGATAGTTTCCAATTTTAGAATTGGCCAAAAACTAAAACTTTTAATTCATCATAATAGAAAAGCAGCTATTATTGTAACTTTTATTGAACCATATGATAACTGCCGAATGTCCCCTTAAAAAGACATAATGGTAGGTTCGATCTTAATTTGTTTTTGGAATATAGATGAGTTTTGACTCCAATTTTTTTTTTATAAGATAAGAAATTAAATGTTCCCTCTCGTGGAAGGAAATGTGGGTTAGATGTAGACACATGTTCAATATATCATATAGTTAGTACTAACTTTCTATCAGAAAATTGCTTGATTTTTCGTATAGAAAAGAATAAAAACAAGATTATAAGAGTCACCATATGTTTACTATGTTTAGCTTTAATGTCTTGATGAAGGTCATGGGTCAGCCAACATTTATTTCAACATTTGAGTCAGCATCGATCTGTACTATGGAGTCATTTGATCATTATTGGAGTAATTAGTTTTCAATAAGACACACAACAAAATAATATGATTTAAAAATGATAATGCAAAATTTATATTTGACAATTTTAGATTTGACAAATATTTTTGATTTATTGTGTTTATTTTTCGGTTTTATAAAGAAAATTATCATTGATTTTATTGCTTTTAATTTATGATATTTCTTCTTTATTAGCTTTGTATTTTTGGTAAGAATAAAGTTTATTTATTCTCAATATCTTTTTAGACTTTATTTTTTTTTTCAAATTTAACTAATTGATCATCTGTTTTACAGTTAAAGGAATATCTAGACAATTCTCAATCAACCAAGAATGGTAACTATACTCAAGTTAGTCAAATGATGAACTTGACCATGAACAAGTCCAGATTCGTACACTTTTGCAACTACAAAATCTATGTCTGTTCCTCCGATTTCGACTGCATATATATTGATTGTGATTGAAAGTTTATTTTGGAAACTTTCTTTGTGTGTGCTGTGCATCTACAATTGTGTAAAGTTGACTTTGGGTGAGTATTTTGTGTGTATAAATACAAACCAAAACAACAACCCTCCACTCCTTAATTTCTTATACTTTTGGAAGAGTGTGTTTCTTTTGTAAATGATAGTTGTTATGCTATTCCTTGGTTATTATGTGTCTTTGTAATTGCATACGTGTTAAGCAAAATCTCAAAGAGAAGAACGTGAAGAACAACTTTTGGGAGAAGGTTCATCAAGTCTTGCATCGAGAGGAAGCAAAACATTCATCAAGTAATTTGAGAGGAGTTCAAACCTTGGTGTCTTAATGAGATTCATTCAGCAAAGAGAGAGTACATGTTAAGTCATTAGAGGGAGTCTATGTTTTGTTAAGTCAATTACTTTGTACTTGTGAAATTTGACTAATGAATTTTATCTTTAGACATGGCCCCGTGGACTAGTAATATCTGAAAGGATATTGACACCACGTAAAAACTCTCTGTGTCATTTCATTATTCAGTAATTTCAATTTTATCATACTGGTTTGATATTCTGTAGTGACAGAAACTTGATTTGTAGCTACAGAATACTAATTTGCTGTACTAACTTGTTTGTTCCGCATTTAATTAATTTGGCTAATTAAATAAAAAGTTGGTAATCCTAAATTACGGAATTGTTGTTTATAATCTTAAAAAAGAAAAAAGAAAAATAGAAATAAGTCATTCGAGGGCAATGCAATCCTTAGTTGAGTACGTAGTAGGAGAGGTATTCTCCTTCTTTTCTTTCTTATCTTCCATGATTGAGCAAATATGTGAATTAGAATTATTACTACACATAAATGATTTCCATTCAATTTTGAGTGTTGCTATTTGGCACGTTAAGTTGTCTAACATCACATGAGGTGTCATCATTAGTTAGCAATACCTAATAATACTTATTAAATTCAAATGTGTGAGACTCGATATTAGATTACACCAATAACAATATGTCACATTCTTGTAATATTTGGCACCAGTAATATTAGCATTTCTCTTCAATTTTCGATATCCAAAATCACTTAATATATAAGTAAAACATGCATCAATATTGTCCCTCTTCGTCTTAATTACTTCATCGAAATTAAGAGGGATGAACAACACTTAATAACAATACCACAAGAAAGAAACCACAAATAGAAAGGGCCATATATATATATAAACCCTAAGATTTATTGGTGCCTGCTATTTTTATATATATATATATAGCTAGACTAGAGGAATAGAGGAAGGAAGCCATACGAAATTAGTGTGGTCACCAAAGAAATGACAGACAGGTCCCATCCCTGGCCCAAACCCTAGGGCCTTGAAGGAAGGATGATCTGAATCCCACTCGGAGGTGTCCATGTGACAAACGACAATGGTTTCAACTCTATCTCCCATTTGGCCACTCAACGACACCTTGAAGAGCTTCCTGTATTCCATGGCCATGCTGTGGCAGACATACACAGCGTAAGGGAATTCCATAAGATGGCATGCCACCATCTTGGGGGTTACTATCTCTCTCAGATCATCCAAAACGGTGTAGTTTTGGTACATGGTGTTGGAATCATTGTAAATAGTTGTCGTGAGAAATTTGAAGCCGTGGCCCAAGCCGTCCAATCCGAACATGCCACGTACGAACTCAAGCATGGAGTCAAAAGAAGTGGCACACATCCTTGTCTCTCCTTCTATGGGATTAGACTCACAAAATTTGAGGGTGAACTCCATGGCTTTGGCTTGTGGTGAGCCTTGAGGGACTGAGAATAGGCTAAGAAAGTTGGGAAGTTGTTCTGAGGAGAATGGAATCGAGTTAGGATCTCCTGATACTTGTCTTCCCAGAAATGGAGGAGAAGGTTTCCTATTCTTTGGAAAATAGATGGCCTTTGTTAAACCCACTTTTAGGTCATTCAAGCTGAGAAAAACCGATTGTTGCATTATTGAACGGTCAAGATGAGTGTGTGATGACGATGATGGACCATGATCATCAACATCATGAACATTATGCATATGCATATGGCCATGATGATGATGATGATGATTTTGTTTGCTAGCACTTGGAATAAGTCTTATTATATTATTTGAGCTGTATTGATCTCCATTCGTCTCTTGATCACATTCACTACTCCAAGAAAATAAGTACTGCAAAATCCATATATATACACATACTGTTATAAACTGATATCAATATCGATCTTCAGGAGCAGCTAAACACAATTACGTAATCTATCCAAGAAGTTAGTAGAAAAGATTATAATTAAGAAACCTCTATAATTAGATTTCATGTAGTACACAAATAGTGATCATATTTCATGAGCTAATAATGTTAGAGAAAAGAATAATAATAATTACCAGGAAGACAAGAAACAACAGACACCAAGAAGCCAATCCCATATCCTTTAAGAATATATCAGATTTTCCACAACAGAATAATTATAAATGGTGAGAAGAAAGATAATAAATTGACCTAATAAATATTATTATACATAGAGTTTATTTTATTTTAATTTATACTTACTATATATAGAGATATATAGTTGGTAAGCTGTCATATTCGGCCTCATTTAACTTTTATTAGAACAAACTTTATCTACATGTACTTCACATGAAAATAGTACGTACAGTGTATAAAACATAATAAGGAAGAGCACTAAATTTTTCTAAAATCTTAGTTTTCAATAAATTAAATAAGTTTGAATCGATTTTTTAAATTTCATTTAATATTGGTAATCAAATACAATATTATATCGATGAGTACTCCAATCGAACCCATAAAGAGCAGAAACGTGAGATTCTTCTGTTTATAGCATCAGATTTAACATTTCTTATTTTATTTAATTTATATATGTTTGTAGGACCTAGTTGATTGGTTCAACCTCCAATCACATGTTTACCACCTAACATTTCTAAATGAACATAACAACAACTTCTTCTTTAACATAATGAACTAGGCTTCTTCAATCCCAATTCCATTTCATCTTAGAAAAAGCCTCAAACATTTATTACGGCCTCATGTATTTTTCGTTTAGAATCTTTCTAGAGTGGTAGTGTAATCCCATTCTCTCCAATTCACTACAAGAAAAAATGTTATTGATAATTATGAAAAAGTGTTATAAAAAACAGTTTATAACACTTTATCCAATGCTAACATAACTCATGTTATTAAAAGTCTGTACATTTTTATAACAATTTTCAAGTGTTATCAATAGTATTATAATTGACTATTCAGTTTTTCTTTGTTACAAAATGATGAGGACACCAAGACCCAAGTCCCAAGTCAAGTTCTAGTTGGTCTAGTGACGAGGGCACGAGCCAAGGAATTCAAGGAAGAACTTAACAGCCTAGGCCACAGAGTCCTAAAACAAGAGGAGACCGTGGTCAACACTGAAGGAGAACAAAGACTTGTCCTACTCATCAAAGTTGACTAAGTTTAGGAGCTTCATGAGTCTTATTGTATTTGTCATCTTTTATTTTTTTAATTTATTCACGTTTTTTTTGTTATTTGGTCTTTGTTTATTCTTGTACAAGTCAAACACTTGACTTGTGTGAGCCCAAGAGTCTTTCTTTGTTGTGCTTGTTAGGGTTTTCATTAGGAAGACAAAAGGTTGTCTTTAATTTTCAGTTTTCATTAGGAAGAACAAGGGGTTTGTGTGTGTGGAATTTTCGTCCTTATTAGGACTGCCAAAACAATTGGAAAATCAGATTATGTGGAATGAAAATTGTGAGTGTTTTTCTTCTTGAGTTCTTGAAGAAACTTTTGAACTTATCAAGGGGTTCCTTGTGGCGTTCAACCTGACTTATCAAACGGATTCCCATCCCCGTTTGTGGCGTCTTCCTCATACCAAGGTTCGTGCTTGGTTAAGCATTGGGTCGCGGTTCTTCATCCCCAATTTCGTGTGTTCTTGGTGGCTGTGCCATATTTGGTGTCGGGTTTCATCACAGTGTTGGTGTGGTTTGTATCACAAAATACATATAATATCTATTTATCAAGCTTATAAATATTTTGTCAAGAGTCAAACATTTTTCAATTATAAAATGTTACATCATGTCACAACCCGAGCCCTAGGATATTACAGATTAGTAATATCCATAACTTGGGTGGTCAAAGGTCAAACTTTGACCCTTGTTGGCAAATAGTCTTTATAAATGACCCTTTATTTTATATTAGATAGTACTATAATTATAAATCAAAACAATGGAATAACTCCTATAATTATATATAAAAAATATTAGTGATAAAAGCAGGATCTTTTATCATTATACATAGTACAATAATATCTCCACAATTATGTAGGCACTAAATAGTTAAATTTAATAAGTCATAAACCGCCCAAAATAATGCTTAGCATCCACCATTTCGCATTCCTAACTATTACATTATGTTCCAAATTAAATACATATATAATGCTCAAAAGATAGGACTATGACACCAAACACATTGGCTGTATCAATATTTCACCTAATCCACAATCGCGTCACTAGGTTCTTGGAATGGGAGAGATATAAGGGGTGAGATTATAAAGCCCTGTAGGAAAGCAACTAATATCATAGGACCCAAAAAGTTAAATAAAACCCCTGCATGGTTAGCTTTGAAAACAAAACATATATCATCATGTATAAACCAAATAGAGATAAACCACAAATAATCATAATAGCATAGCTACAAGTGCACATTACATCGTCCACTAGATCCCTAGTTCCTGTTACCCACCATAGAAAAACCGACATCCTAAACCGGGTAGCCGGACCTGATAACCACCACAAGGGGGAGGCTCAGAACACTTCTTGTATACAGATGCTAGGTCTTTTCACCTACAGGTGAGTGGACACCTGATCTACCTATGATGATACAGAGACTAGGTCGTGAAACAACAACATGCACAAATCATGATCACTATGGCTCTCATCGGTATAACCAAATGCAGGTTAACATGAAAAGAAAGAAACATATTCCCTTTATATTTTAGAAAATTGGGTAGGATAGCAGCTGCATTTGAATAAAACCCAAAAATCATAACCTGCATAAATAATTGAACAAAAATATATTTGGCACTCAGTGCCCTTAGAAGAGAACAGAAAACATGTAGATTAAGTTTTTAATTTTTCAAACATTTTATAAATATCGAAATTGGAATATATTTAATGTAATTCAATATGAGTAAAATAAGTCCAATAGTCAAGTTGAGTCCCTACCTCCTTAGAAATTTCAATCCAAGCCCAAAGAGACACTCATAAGCTTAATGATGATCCTATAGTGATTTAGTTCGATTTTAATATAATGTTTTTCCTACGTTTACCAAATGAACAAACGATTATCATCATTGCATTCCTTATTCAAAATCGTGTCCAATGACATATAATATGACCATATTTAAAATTTCAAGTTCCAGAACCTCACCCAAGCTGTGCACAGTAGCGGTTGGTGGCGGCAGTGAGTGGTGTACCAGAAACGTCGATGAATATATGCATGAATTATATCAAAACGATCCTCTCGATAAGTACATCATGAAAGTACAGCTCCTTCGCCCAAATGACCTCCAGTGTCGCTGGAAAATGCTTCCAAATGGGCGAAGATACCCAAAATCTCGTTGGAGAAGAACATTGAGTTTTCTGAAATGGTTTAGTGGGTTTTGTTCCTCTCTCCACGCTGGTTCCAATGGTACCAACCACTCGTCGAGAGGTGGTCGGAGTTCACCGGAAAGCCACCTCAAAGTTTCGACGGCGAAACTTCGGAGTGATCGTACGGGCGTATCCTCGCTCCAATTGCCACCGAACTTCATGAGTGAGGTCATCGCCGGCCACTAGTGGCATAGCTCTGGCGCGTGGCGGCAATGGGGTCGAGCGGTGGTTGGGTCTAGAGCTCACCGTGAGCTTGTCGAGAGAGAAAGAAAAAGAAATAAAGAAAAGAAAAAAAGAATTAGAGGGTGGAGTCGGGAGAGAGAAATGGAAGAAAAAAGGAAAGTTGTTTTTTTTTTAAGAAAAATGAAGTGGGTCCCACCACTTTAAATAAAATAATATTTTATTTTTCTTTTGACTTTTCAACTATAAAAGTCTAAGGTCTTACACATCATCTCATCATCTCTGCGATTTTTTCGTGGACTTTTCTTTGGGTCTGATTACAATGTGGTAGCTATTGCTCTAAAACACCGCAGTATATTAAGAAAAAAAAATCACAATGAAAGCTTAATTTTGTAGTAGTGAATGTTGTAGTGATTACTTGTGTTCTCAACATTCAATTTCTTGACAAAGAACTCTCCCTCCAAATAGTTCCTTGATTCGGTATTCCTTACAAAGTATTGCACCCAAATCAAAGATTTTTTTTAATGGAAATTACTTTCATGAAAAGCCTAAAAGCCAATAAACTGGTTCAGTGTCAAAAACAACCACAAGGCTACTAAAGGCGTAACAATCAAAGTCATTGATCTGCTATTAGTTTCAACTTTGTTTCTAATTAAGAAAATGTTGTGGCCGCTTATAACATATAAGTTTGGATTTATTTCTAAGTTTATTTATTTAATGCTGAATTAAAGTAGAGGAATTGCGACCCTCTTTCATTTAAATACAAATATTATTTACAATCAAGTTTGGTGATTAGCAAGAAGATTATAACTAACTCATCACAACTGAATCACATACCAATAATGACAAACGCATTATATATTACATGAAAGGATAGTTTTCTCTTAATTAGAACAACATGTGGCCTTTGATAAATCCCTTTTGTAAAAAAGGCTTATTGGACAGTAAAATACACCAACACACAAATAACATTAAATCATTTTTTCTTTCTTCCATGATAACCAAAAGGCATTATCAATTGGCTCATCACCTAAGCTCTTAGGTGTGACTTTTATTAATTTTGATTCATCATCACCACTTTCTTTAGCATAATGACTATGATAACCGTATAGCAAAACATTCTCATCATCACTTATTGGCTCATCAGACTCTTCTGGTGTTTGTTGCTTAGGACGAACATGATCATCACCTAATAAGCTCTTAGGTGTGATTTTTGTTAATTTTGAATCCTCATTTTCCTTCGCATAATGACTATGATAACCGTACAACAAAACATTCTCATCATCACTTATTGGCTCATCAAAGGATTCTCCCATTACTGGATGTGTTCTTGCTGCAGTAGCAGTAGTACTCACAAAGTACTGTATCAAAACAAACACAAATGAATATAACACATAACATTAATAATCTTAATGAATCGAAAGCTATATTATTCATCACAATATGTACATGTATAAAAGAAAAAAACACAAAAATTAATTATTTATTTGTAAAGTTCAAAAAGTAGAATTATATTGGAGAAAAGATATGAATGTACTTACTAAAAGTACTCCAAGGAGAGGTAAGATAATAGCACCGCCAGATTTCATAATTAATGTTTGCTTTGTGTACCTAAAATCTTATTTGTTTGTTGTTTTTTAGAGATATATATGTATACACATATAGATATGCAATATTTCACAATATTTATAGGAGAACAAAATAGGAGTCTATAATGTAATACATTATGGATTATAATATATTTATTCACACTATTATTAATGGAGTATAATATTTAACAAGTTAAGATATGTTCTCCTTAAAAAAAAAAAAAAAAGATAAGATGTTCATGGGACCTATCCTTATATATTTATTATATTCTATACGTACGTACAACAACTTGTTATTATCATTGTTTAAAATTTTGTGCAAGTGTGTATATTTATATATATGGGTGGAACTATTCATGGCATCACTCTTTTCGCTCTAACGAATTGTTAAATAGCCCTCAACAAAAGAAAAAAAAATGTTAAAACATTTTTGATAAGTTTATTTTTCTCCATCGCCGCCGGCCCCTTGATCTTTCTTTTTAAGTTTATTTGCAGAAAAAATCTCAAATCTAACCTGTTTTTTACACCTAGATCACCAACCTTAAAATTTTTGACATTTAAATCCCTCTACTTACTAAACTTTGGCATCTGACTAATTTTGTATGACTTTCATCCTCTATTCTAGTTCAAGATATATATATATATATATATATATATATATATAGGGAGATTTTACGATAGGAATCTGAAAAGAGTTCCTACCGGTACAAATTATTTCTTTTTTTTTTTTTTGGGTACATTGATAAGTTGTAATCTCATTTATTTATATATATATATATATATAAGACCGCCCATAAATTTCTAGAAAATTCTGAATAATCTAGGGGGTGCAGAAATCAGAATTCAATCAACTTTTTTCACATGTGTACAATAAGGCTATTTGAGCCTTAATTTCGACATCCTAAATTATTTAGAATTTCTTAAAAAATTGTGAGAGGTTCCCTATATCTACAATATACACCACCACATAAAAAAATTGGAGCTACAACTTATCTATGTGCCGAAAACAAAAAAAAAGTTCCTACCAATAGTTACAAAATAAAATTCATACTGTAATAGCCCCCGTTGATAAGTTGTAACTCTATTTTATTTTCAGAAATTGGTGATACGCAGGAAGAGGTCTAGCAGATTCCATTATATTTTCTGTCTGTTCATGGGTTGTCTTCGGTGTGTCATCAAAACTGATCCACACGTCCAAATCTTTTGCCTGTAACTAATCTCCGATGAGTCTTTGAAGCTAGTCCGGGGGTTTGAATCTCTTTGGGTTGTGGGTTAGCATAGGCTAGTGCAGATTGGTGAGGCTAATGTCTTTCCTGGTGGTTGGATGAAAGTACCGATATTGACAGTAGATAAGAAAAGTAAACATATCGTTATTATCTTTTCTAGTCATATCATATAGTTGACCATAGGTCAATTCAATCTCAATTCTGAGTGGTTAATATTCTAACTGATTGTATTATTTGAGTTCTTTGACTTGTTCGTTACCAGCTTACCCAACGGACTAGCCCATTCTTACATCTTGGGAACTCGGTAGTATGATTGAGTGACAGTGTTAATCATAGATATGAACATCTATAGCTTTTGATGAAGAAGTGAAACGATGCAGTTTCCTTTTAGTTTGGTTCAAGGTGCAAAATGATAGAGATCTTATTTCAGTAATTAACATTAGTTTATTGAAATATCATTTACAAGGAACTAAGTGTTTTAAGGATAAAATACAATGAGGGGTAAAATAGTATTTTAGTCTCATCTGATTGTAGACCGTCTATAGATGATTGTGTGACAATTATGGTTGTAACAATGGATAATTAATAACGTATCTATATTGTTATAGATCATTCTATGAATTCAAGAGTGCGATTTTGAGTCCTTAGTGGAGTCACGAGGAATTAATAAGTTAGTAAATTTATTTGTTAAATTTATGATAACTTATTGGAGCTTGAATTCATAGGCCCATGGTTCCCATTGTACCTTGGATAAAATCATCTAGATAGTCTCAATTAATTGATTTAATTATCAAAGTTGACCAGGTCAATTTTGAATAGTTTCACAGAGTTATGTAATTTAGAGAAAAAAGAAAAATCATGACAGATTTATTAATTAAGATAAATTGGTATCTAAATTAATAAATAAGTTTAAATCAAGGTTCAAATTATAAATAATTAATTTGATAAATGATTTAAATAATTATTTAATTAATTAAATCAATAGAAAATAATATCGGTCTTGATTTTAAGTCCAACAGGCTTATAATTAAAAGAGAAAATTCATGAGCCTAAAGCCCATGATAATTTTGACCTAGGGCTGATTATTGACTATTGTTTTATTGATTTTTTAATTAAACAAGTGACCTAATTGAGTCTATAAAAGGAATGCTGAGTGAAAGTAGAAATTAGATTTTTGAATCACAAGTTTCTGAGAATACCAGAAGATCTAGTCTTGATGCTCTGGGATTTAGATTCTCTCTATAGCATAAGTCCTTTTTTAAGCCTCAATTTTCCTCTTCTATTATTCTTCTCTCTGTATCTATCTCATGTGTTGAGAATTGCCCACTCTAGTCTAGGTGATTCTAATGATATTTTGGAAAGCTGTGAAGACAATTAAAGATCAATTCAGTTTCTTGGTGATACCCTGCGACAGAAATGATACAAGGGTTAGAGAAACTGAAGGAAATACTCATTCATTATGCTGCATATTATGTAAGTGTTCTTATCATTATTTCTGATTGAATTCAATTTTAGAAACATTTTCTAGGTTTTCTTATATTTATTTGTTTAATATAAGATCTACTTAAAAATAAACAAGATCCTGTATAAGTTTTCCCAACAGATGAGGGTTATAATAGTTTTCACAATTGAAACATGTTGTTCGTTTAGTTTTCACAATAATTACATCTATCACAACCGTATTGGGGGTTAACAATTCTCATTACGGTATTTTGTCATCCTGATTCAGTAGAGTCAATTGGCATACTAGTTTGGATTGCATTAGGGTCGATCTCCTTAGATCTAGCGCAGGGCATTGTTTAGATGATTATTGATTCCTTATTATTCTATGATCTATCGATGTGATGCGTTGGTAATGATGATGAATTTGTTGATTGTTACTTTGTTTTTAATTAAACTTAAAATATGTAGAAGCTGATACTAAATTATACAAATAGTAATATACTACGAATAAGGTATTGGACACACTCAAATTATAGTAATGTGCTAAAAAAAGATAGAAAAAACAAAAGAAAGGAAGGTGGTGTGCTTGAAAAATATGGATTATTCGGATGTTTGATTAATAGGTTATATAATGTATAGTTGTAGATTATTTGTTGGTCTGGAAAATGGTGCAAAAGTTTTATTGAGTCATAAAATGTCAACTTTCCTCAACTCGCTCAGTAGGTAAGATATGGAGCTCAATGCCTAACAAAAACAAACGAATAAAAGGACAAAAAAAAAAGGGATAAAATATAGATTTGGTTCATGTGAATGCCAATCGGTTTAAAGCAAGTTGAGCAAGTGGACAATTTATAACTCAATACAACTTTAGCACCATTTTCCAAACCAACAAATATTCTACAAATATCAATTATATAACCTATTAATCAAACTTCCGAATAATGTTATATAAAACAAATGGCCATCATCTACTAGATATATATATATATATATAAATATATATGGGCCATGAACAATTTGTTTTTAATTATAACGCATTTTTACAAAATAAATATATATGTATAAATTTATATTCATCTCTTAAAATTAAAAAAATATTATGCAATTATATCGTGCTCGTATCAGTTTCGTGCCGTGTTAAAAAGTTCGGCCAGTATTTATAACTCTATACATTGTATGGATAATTTCTTGTCTTTATACTCTAGATAAGATTGTTATATGAGGTGTAGATAAAATTTTGAATTATTGTTCCCATAAAAAAAAATCAAATGAGGATCGTCACAGGCCCAACTCGATCTATATATATAAATAAATATCTCTAGGAAAAAAGAAAGAAAAAAATCTATATAAATATATTTATGTCAACTTGTTAGCTTTCTTCTCACTCTGGAAAATCAGAGAAGAGCATATATATATAGGAATTGATTTTCTGTGAAGAAACTTAATCAACGATGGGATTGGCTTCTTGGTGTCTGTTTTTTGTCCTCCTGGTAATTATTATTCTTGTCTTGATATATATATATATATATTTATAGAAGTTTCTTAATCAATTTTGTATTAATTTCTTTGATAATTAATTTTGCAGTACTTTTCTTGGAGTAGCGAATGTCAAGAGACGAATGGAGAACACTCGATTAATATGGAAAGCATAATAATAAATAACAACATAAAACTTCCTAATGGCAAAGCAGATCATCATCATGGCCGTCCATCGTCATCATCACACACTCATCTTGACCGTTCAATACTAAAACAATCGGTTTTTATTAACCTGAATGACATAAAAGTAGGGTTAACAAAGGCCATCTATTTTCCAAAGAATAGGAAACATTCTCCTCCATTTCTAGGAATAATAAGACAAATATTATTAGGTGATCCTAACTCGATTCCATTCTCCTCAGAACAACTTCCCAACTTTCTCAGCCTATTCTCAGTCCCTCAAGGCTCACCACAAGCCAAAGCACTGGAGTCAACTCTCCACATGTGTGAGTCTAACCCCATAAGAGGGGAGACAAAGATGTGTGCCACTTCTTTTGACTCCATGCTTGAGTTCGTACGTGGCGTCTTCGCATTGGACGGATTGGGCCACGGGTTCACACATCTCACAACAACCTTCTACAACGATTCCAATACTATGTACCAAAACTACACCGTTTTGGAGGACCTGAGAGAGATACCAACACCCAAGATGGTGGCGTGTCACCTTATGGAATTCCCTTACGCTGTGTATGGCTGCCATAGCATGGCCAAGGACAGGAAGCTCTTCAAGATGTCGTTGAGTGGCCAAATGGGAGACAGAGTTGAAACCATTGTCGTTTGTCACATGGACACCTCTGAGTGGGATTCAGATCATATTTCTTTCAAGGCCTTAGGGTTTGGGCCAGGGATGGGACCTGTCTGTCATTTCTTTCCTGATCACACTAATTTTGTATGGCTTCCTTCCTCAATTCCAATCTAAGAAAACAGACGAGGGAGACAAATTGAGTTGAAATCATTGTCGTTTCTTTCTTGTGGTATTGTTAAGTGTTGTGTTTACCCTTTTAGTTTCGGTGAAAATAAAACAAAACAGGGACATTGATGTATATTTTACTTGTATTACGTGAGACATTATTTTGGATATGAATTGAATATATATTTGGAAAGTGGTTACTACTCATAGTTAGCTACTAACAATACTAGTGGCAAATCACATACAAGGTATGTGCTGCCATTTTTTTTCATTTTTTAAAAATTAAAATAAATAACATAATTTAAAATAAATAAAATTGATTTATATATATATATATAATCCACTAATTTTGGGTACAAATATATTTTATTACGATAATATAGTTTCAATTTATTTAATGTGATTTGTATTATATATAAAATGGTTTATGTATTTTTAGACCATGTGTTTTGCTTCATTAACTGCTTGGATCCTGTGTTTTGACAAATTACTTTTAGACCTTGTGTTTTCTAAAATAGTCAAATATGCCCCTAAACCCGATTATGATCAAAGTTTTTTTTTAACTAAAATATATCATAAATAATTCATCAAGCTAACAACTCAAAACAAAATATACAGTCATTCTGCCTAATAACTGTGTTGTTATATTAAATTTCTTGTTCATCAAAATCAGATTTAAGAGCTTATTTGAACCATTTACAAAATACAGGGTCCAAAAAATAATTTATCAAAACACAAGGTCCAAAAGGTAATGAGGCAAAACACAGCGTCTAAAAAAGTATAAACTCTATATAAAATATATATTTTTTGAAAAAATTATTGAAAATATTAATTGTTAATTAACCTATATTTTTTCTTGATGATATGAACCTTTTAACACTTAGATTATATATAAATTTGAAGAATGTTAGTCTGATGTCATAAGGTAGTACTATGGATTTGGTTCTATAAGAATACCAAATTTTATTTATATAATAAAATTATTTTAAATTTTTTGTTGGAAAACTATATGATATTTGAACAAAAAAAAAATATACATGGAAAATTATTGGGTAGTAATTATTTTTTTTTATCACTACTCATAGGTATTTTTAGTACATGAATAAGTTGCAACTTTATTTTTTTTACATGATGTTGTATAATGTAGTTACAGGGGACTTCCCACAATTTTTTAAGAAATTCTAGATAATTTCGGATGCTGAAATCAAGATTCAAATAACTTATTGTACTCGTGTATAAATATCAAAACAAGCACGAGTGCTACAAGCTGTTTGGATACTGATTTCAGCCTCCTAAATTATTTAGAATTTTCTAAAAATTTGTGGGGAGTCCTTTATAACTACATTATACACCGTGATATAAAAAAATACAGTTGCATCTTATCCATATATCAAATATACTAAAAGGACCTATAGATATAGTGATTTAAAACACCCACTACTATAGTGGTACCTTATATATATATATATATATGAGAATATACTTATTTGATATGTATAGTTGGTACCTTATGTCATCAATAATGATCATCGCTTATAATGTAATTTTAAAAAATTGATAAAATGTACCCTAAATTCAAATTTGGTCAACAAATTTTATTAATAGGGTAAATTCTCATTTGGTACCATGTGTTTATCGAAATATAAACTTGGTATCCTATGTTTTCAATAATGCTCATCTGGTATCTTGTAATTTAAATTATACATACTTTGGTATCCTGGACTCAAATTTAATTAATAGGACCAAATTGCACTCAATTATATGGGTTTCAAATTCAAATTTAATTACTTAATTACATATAACTGAATGAAGTTTGGTCATATTGATTAAATTTGTTAGCCAAATTTGGGTACGGAATACCAAAATATGTATGATTTCAAATTATAGGGTACTAAATAAGAATTATTGAAAACATAAGGTACCAAGTTTGTAGATCAATCAAGCACAAGAGACCAAATCTGTATTTTGATAAAATATACATGGTACCATATGAGTTTTTACCCTTATTATTAGAGAAATTTACGGTAAACACCATTTTTTTCTCAAATTATATATTTTTTACTATAGGATGGAGATTTTTTCTTTTTCTTCCTTTAGTTTTTACATTTTTACGACTTAAGTTGATGTGTTCCGTCTATGTACTTTTTTGTAGTGTGTGTATTGGTTTTGTTCAATATCACTATGTTTAGAGGTTATTCTCTAACAAAAAAAAAAAAAATTATATATCTTTATATGTATAACGAAACATGAACTACATATTAGAGGGTTGGTGATGCTTCGAGTGGTTAGGACTGTAGACTAGGATGGCAACACAAAATTGTTCCTCAATTTGAACATGAAAAAAGAAATGTATATTTTCATATATTTATAAATATATATATAAATATATGGTGAAAAAAAGAGTGTGTTCTCTGTTTTAGTTTTAAAAAATGGAGCAATTCTACAGATGGAATGACAGAAAGTTGATCAGCATATTATGTCTAAATACATTTTGTATATATATATATATACATATATATATATAAGGTACTTACTGTAACATATATATTGTATGTAATATGAAGATATACAATTTTCCTCAACGTGAACACGTCGACAGAGAAAAGGGAGTGGCAGGTGTATTCATTCGACTTTGCAACAAATAAATAAATATTAAATAGTACATTTAAAATAGTAGTATACATGAGATTATAAAATATGAAGAAAAAAAAAGGAAATTATGAGAATGTGGGGAAGCTATGACCGAGAGCTAAACTCTTCTACGTGTTTGATCTATGTAATATTAGTAGATACTGGTCCACACAACACAAGAAAGCACACAAAGTGAACTCAAAATTGGAACAGTATATTGTTGCATGTCAAAATTTATAATCTAAACAATTGCTAGATAAGTAGTAGATTTATGCATAGTTATTTTCATGTTGTTTTTTAGTTGGTTAAGTTTATATATAGTTGTTTTGTTGTTGTGTTGATGTCTAATTATTGTTTAGTTGTTTTCAGATATATTTTGATTTTTTTTTAAGAAAACAAGTTAGTATGCAATGAGTTGACTTCTAGTTGTTGTCCAATTGTTGTTTTTTAATTGTTTTTAATGTGTTAGTATGCAGTGGGTTAATGTTTAGTTGTTTTCTAATTGTTGTTTTTTTTTTGTTTTTTAATTTATTTTGGATATACGTTTAGTTGTTTTGAGAAATATTTTCAGTTTATTTTTGACACATTTAAAAATGCAGGGAAAATTGTTTTGAGGTTGCTTTTTTGTTTTTTTTTTAGTTTATTTTGAGTTAATGCAATGAATTGATGTCTAATTGCTTTTTCAACACTGTGTTGTTGTAAGGTTATTGTCGTGTTGCATTTAAGTTGCTTTTTTGATATTGTATTGCAGTGTGTTGTTTTTTAAAATGTAAGAATGAGTTTTTTGATGATGTATTTTTTTTTTTTTTCGTAGCTGCAATGGGTTGCACTATGTTGTTGTGAGGTTGTTGTTGTGTTGCTTTCTTGTTGTTTTTTTAACGTTACGTTTTGTGGGTTGATGTTTAGTGTAAATCGTATTTTTGTAATTTTGAAACATTAAAATCATATAGTTGAATACTTGAGTTAGTAAAAATGTAAAAGAAAAAATAACATTTTGGTTACTTTCGATGCCAATAAGATACTGACTGGTTACTTTTTCATAAAAAGCTTTATTTTCAAGCCATATTATTTCATATGCATTTTGGTTACCTCCAAAACTTATTTATGGAAAATTTGTTATCTTAAGATATTGATTAGTCATTTTTAAGTTATATTATAGTGTTTTATTATTTGAGATACTTTTTGGTTACCTTCAAGCCAATTTTATAAACTAATGACTTGTCATATATTATAACAAATTACCATATAGTATACTAGCAAAATTTATTTTAGTATACTATATGTTGTCCGTATTTTTATCACCAAACACGTGTCAATTAGGAGTAATTAACGACAAGGAAAAACATGATGTCCTCGAGGTGTGGATGTCTCTAGGTGAGGCCACACCCCTGAGGTTTGTTGTAGCAACCCAAAAATGTTAATAGGGTTAGTGCCTTGATTAGCGTGCCAAGAGGACATAATTGGACTTATGAGTGTGTAATTGGTTGAATGCGTGACTATGTGGCAGGCATGATTAATATGATTATGTGAATATATAATATGCAAGTTTATGAGTATTAGATATGCATGTGGGCCCTTTACTGTTTATAAGGGCATATCTGTAATTTTGGCACGTTATGTCATAAATGTGATTATATATGATAAATGGTTGAGACCACATTATTATGTGGATATATATATATATTGCAGTACACGGCTCAAGACAATTCTTGTGAGCAGATTAGCGAAATAGTCACAATAAGGTTTAATACCTGGCTCGGAGTGAGCCTAGGGGTATTTTAGGAACTTATTAGAATATATTTTGAGGTTTATTGAGTAACAGATAAGTATTCGGTAATTAGTTGGGCATGACGGGATTAACTGGAAATTGGTAGGATGACTCGAGGATTAGTGGGAAACAAGGGCGGAATGACCATTTTACCCCTAAAGACAATTAGAGGGTTGGGGAATGCTTATGGGCAATTTGGTCTTTGTTTAAGCAAGGGATATACTCATAACTCTTAGGGAAATACTAGAATGCAGTGGAACACATTTGATATCTGTCACTCTCCCACATATACGTTTCTTTTCCTCTCTCTAGAACTAAGGGGAACCTCTGAATTTTGAAGGAGAAGCTAAGGGTACAAACTGGGAAATGGGCGGAGTTTGGACTGAGAAGAACCTAACACTACCACAAAAATGGGATTTCCTGACAGTTTTTAATTGTCGCTATTGAGCAACGACGACAGTCGACTAACTGTCGTATTTGCCTATGCCGGCATAGGGTAGCTACGTTGACAGTTATTAGGTGTCGCCGTTGCTGGCTACGCCGATAGTTATTAGATGTCGCTGTTGCTAGCAACGTCGGCAGTTATTAGGTGTCGCCGTTGCTGGCAACACCGATAGTTATTAGGTTTCGCCATTGTTGGCAGCGTCGACAGTTATTAGGTGTCGCCGTTGCTGGCTACGCCGACAGTTATTAGGCGTCGCCATTGTTGGCAACGCCGACAATTATTAAGAGTCGCCGTTGCTGGCAACACCGACAGTTAATAGGTGTTGCTGTTGCTGGCAACGCCGACAGTTATTATGTGTCGTGATTGACTGTCAATGGTGACAGTTTTTAACTGTCGCAAAGTTTCCACACCAAAGGACATTGAAAATATGTTGTCAATGCCCCCTGGTTTCAAAATCAACGCAGCAATTGCAGTAAAAGAATGCACGTCAAAAATTAAATTAACATTGGTAACATTAACTTTACATTTGATTAGTTCTAACACTTTCTAAATAAAAGAAATACATAGTTCCAAAAAAGTTTGTCATAAAATGAATATTTAGCACAATGTGCACCTCAAAAAGCTAAATTAACTACCTATAATTTGTTAGATTAATTATGTATTTGATTAGTTCTAACAATTTCTATTAAAAGAAATACAAAGTTCAAAAAATGACTAAATCCCCTCACATAGGTACTAAGCATGCATGCCATCATTTAACGAGTTGCGGTAGAATATATTTTGCCCACTCTTCTTGAACTTCATTAAGTTCATTGTCAGTATATGGTAAATCTGAATTGAATTGCAAATAATTTAAATTATAAGTGACATGTCAAATATATATGAAATTAAAATATAACTTTATTAAAGTAAAAAGAAAAGCACATTTAATTATTACATTATTCGATAGATATGCTCTGGTTCTTTGTTGTGAAATGAGATCCCTAGCATACTTCATGCAGTAGATACTGCACTCTGTGGTTTTTGGTTGTTGCCGGCACTGTTAACATAGACAAATGTAAAAGCATATTACATATACTTGTTAGTATACTTATAATTTAAATCTTATGTTTTATAAAGTTGAATGTTACTTACTTTTGGACTATAATACTTTAGACTTACAACTCTTTTTCGTTTTTCCATATCATATAGCGTGAAAGCACAATACATGATAAAAATATTTTAATTAGGAAACAAGTACTATTAAAAAGATAATATACTTTAAGGAATGAAACTTATATAAACTTACGGCCTAACTATATTTTTAATCTCAATGCGTAATTGAAGGTTAATGGGATCTAAGAACGCCACTGAATGTGAGTGAGGTTGAAATAACAATAACATCCAATGTTCACTAGAAAAAAACAATCAAATATTTAGAAGATGACTATATGAACTTAACATTTCAAAACTCAATATAAACTTGTTATTCCAGGGACAAATAAGGAACTGTTTCTCGCCCATTTGAATGAATCGATCTTTAAGTGCTTGGGCACGCTTATTCTCATGACCTACACTAACTTCACCTGGATGCTGAAATGCGTACCAATGATCCAACCCATTGGTATGTAGTATATCATCCAAAAACCTAGAAATTAATCATATTTAATTATAAAAGGCATGTATATAATTCAAACTTTAAATTATAAAAGACATGAATATATACCTCAAATACAATATCATTGGAGTTTGCCCAATCTTGTCCATGTTGCAAAATTGCATCACATCATCCTTGAAAAGCGTAGCAATCATGTTGTATCCAAAAACATGCGATGGGATATTAATCTTCTTGTGGTAGTCATTATCCCATGGTGATAAAAACTTCAATAAAGAGGTCAAATTGCTTGACATGGATGTCGAATCATTGTGAGAGATTGACACTACCTCCTGTGTCAATGGCTTTACACGCAGAAGCTTTGGGGGTTGTGGATGTTGAGTAGAAGGTATCATCGCCTCAATATCTTCTTGCTTTCTCTTCTGCTTGTGACCCAAGGAAAAGTTAAAATAAAATAAATTTCAAAATAAAATAAGTTAGGCGATAAAAACTTATAGACATTACTTGTCCCCGCTCACTTTCGTTGATAATAAGATGTTTATGCCATGCTACTGGTACCCCAACTGCTTGACCTACCGAAGTGATCCCTGCATTCAAATTAGGAAATTGTAGCCTAGCCATCTCATCGTGGGCTACCTCAACGACTACACGAGCAACTTCTTTAGGCATCTTTTTTCCATGGATATCTGTACTATCAGTCTTAAGGATGTATCCTGATGCAACTATGTTGTCTCTCGTTATTTTCTTCCAATTTTATTAGAGTTAATTATTAATAATAATTTTTAACAATTCAAAAACAACTTTTTTCTTTTGGATTGACTTAACAACCAGATCACCACTATGTCTCAATTCCATTTATTTTTCGGTGAAACATCATTATTCATAATTAAATGCTAATCTTGAAATGACTATCTCATTCCATCTTTACTCATATAATATATTCTTTCATATCATTTTCCAATACCATATGCTATGGTTTTAAGTTTAAACTTAGGTTGATTTAATTAGACTAAGGAGTTTGAATTAAAACAGTCTAATTATTTAATACTGTTTGCATACATGCACTAAGGATTTCATGATATTTAAAAATATATATTTATATATTATCCCCTATATAATTTTCTCTAAATCCCATGCTCATTTTATTGTCAAAAGCACTTAATATGTTAAAATGTGTATTGCAAATAAATTAACCAATAAAAAATTCTTAATGAATTGAAATTATGCTGTCAGTGTCCTTATATAAATGGGGGAAAATGCTCCTTTAGTTTTAGAACAATATATTTCTCAATCCACATATTGTGTGCTTTTCTTTTCTAAAAAAAAGTGTACAGAGAATCTGTAATAGATATAAATATTCAAGAGAAACAAAAGTTTAATTTTTTGTGTAAAAATTAAAAAAAAAGATAAATTTAAAGACTAAAGAATAAGTGGATCAGTTTGAAGATTCATTGCAGAGGTTTGAAAGCATGAAGTAGTCAAAATATATGACTACTTGAGCTTTGAATATAAATGAAATTGAAACGTTAATTTTTCATAATCTAAATCATTCATACTATTTTTTATGATTTAAAATAGACAACACTTCCCCTATATTTCTAACCTAACCCTCTGTCAATATCAATACAAATAATTCAATCAATTCAAACAACAAAAAATATTCCTTCCTTATATCTCCCACAGCACACAATTATATAGATATCACATAACCTACTTCATTAAGATATGCAAGTTCTCAACCTTCCGTTATCATCGCAACACACAATTATAATCCCAGAACCTACTTCACTATGGATGAATATTTAAGATATTCAAACTCCTCTAACATACACTTGTATAATTTTAAAAAGAATAAAAGAATATACCTCTGAATATGTTTAAACAATTAGAATCCAAATTAATAAGTTTTAACCATTAAAACATACCTGAGATGATCTATTTGAACTTTAGATTGCTTTCTGAAGCAAAAATCTGAGATCAAGATTTTTATCCCGAAGAGTCTTTCAAAAACATGAAATAAAATAAATAAAAGAGTAATAAGCTTATGCTTAAATCCCTGTCAACATTTACTTTCTAAAATAATAATACTAAGCTACCAAGCTAAGTGAGATGATATATTTATATAATAGCTACCAAGCTAAGTGAGATGATATATTTATATAATAGTTACAAAACAATAATAATGGTCATAATATACAAATACATATACCAAAGTAATGTTCCTAGTAATTGTTCTAAATAATGTGTTATATCCCCTAGATACTTACCTTCAACGGTTCTATATCAGCCTCGTTACACCAAGATTTTGAGTTGAGAAATTATGACTCCGAAAACTGGGCTCGTCAGGTGTGAGCTCGAAAATACATGCGGTTATCATATGGTCCAACCGTTAAACCTCTTTGAGGCAAACAACGATCTTGAGGATGTGTAGCCTCGAGTATTCTTTGAGCTCGTAGTGGCTTGACACTTGAGTATATTTTTCACCGATTGCCTTCAAGCAAGATAGCTCGAGCTCGGGAAGTGCAAGCTTGGATGTTCTAGCCTCATCAACATCTATTTGTCCTGAGCATAACACAGGTTAGGTGGCAAGCTCGAGGTTGACTCATGGTTACGTGTGAACATTTTGGTTGTTGTAAAATCCCAATATTTAAGGGATACCATTTAATCTGTTATTCATTCCCGATCTTCATGGGACGTTTTCATGTATATAGTGTTAGGAAAAATAATATTGCCTCAATGGAAATGGTAAGATAATATTACAACTCTAGACAATATATTACAAATAAATATTGATTGATTAAAAAGTGTTACAACTCTATGACAAAAGGTACATGTAAATATAAAGAAAGAGGTAGAAGATGATAGAAATAGAAAATACAACTCTAAGACAAAATATACAAATAAACTAGAAGTAGTATAATGAAAAGATATAGATGAGATTACAACTCTAAAACAAAAGATACAAGTAAAAGAGTGAATAATAGAAGAAAAGAAAAGCAATATAATAAAAGAACAAGAATAAGAACAATGAACAAAGAACTCTCACTCACACAACCAAAGTGAAGAGTATTAGGGATCACCAACTTGAACAAGGTTTGAAACCTTTGTCCAAAAGCTTATTTCCCCCTAACTCAAGCACTAAGGGATCTCTCACAGATTTTGGAAATGCTTTCTGGAATAATCAAGCCTCAAGGTGTTTCTAGCCAAGTGCTCTAGTGGATAGAAATGGTGTATCTTACAAGTGAGCATTAGGCTCCTATTTATAGAGTTTAGAGACACCCTTTGAATTTCAAATTCCACCAACCCCCATGGCTGTTACCAATGATAAATTGGGTGTTTTATGGAATTAAAATAGAGATTTGGGAGTTACTTGGCTGTTGGAAACGTTCAAAATTGGATAAAAACCGACTTAGTATGAATCTGTCAGCCACTAGCGTCGCGGCGCTTGTTTCAAGCGCCGCGACCCTTGGTCAGTTTCAGCAACCAATTTTTTAAGTTTTTTTCAAAACGTTCCAATTTATTCCCACTTGATTTTGTAACTTCCATACACAATATGAGAGTTAAAATCACATCTCTATCAGCCATTTCTCATATGGCTTTAAGAAATTCATCTCAATATTGTGTAACAACAAATCTACACAATAATGGGTGATATTTAGGAGTTACAAATTTGTGATGAATTTGTAACACCAAATATGTTACATGTTTGGATATTTCACATATATCCAAATAATGTAACTCTCTATTATATGTTACAATATGTGACACTCCATGTCACATTTATTTAATCTAAAACATTATATTATAAAATAATATAACATATAGGAGATAATGCATTTAATATCATTATTTCAATTAATTTACAGAATATCTTCCCGAAATATGTGGGAATGAATTTTGCAACCTTCACTATAAATAGAGAAGGAATCACCATTTGTAAAGGACCTGATTCTGATTTCTTGAGAGAAAACTCTGGGGAACTCTTCTCTGAAAAGTTTATAGAAAACTCTCAAATCTTAATAACACAGACTCGTGGACTAGACAGAGTTAAATGCTGAACCACGTAAAAATATTCTTGTCTTCCTCTTTAATTCATTTGCTCCAGTTTTCATTTGTTTAATTTCTCTACTATTTAAGTTGACGAAAAACGGCGTCAACAATTTGGTTCTTTCATTGAGAGCCATTAAACAGCACGTGCGTGAGCCTGTTCAGCCAAAGAGCCTCTCGAATCAACAATGGCAACAAATGATCCCAAAGTTCCAAGGAAGAGTACCCGCGACGCCCTGGGAAGCAGCCTATGGTGAATTCTGACACCGATGAGAGGAGTGGTTCGATGGATTTTCGGGGACCACCTGCCCCCAGGGACGACGATCACCTGTACTACAATCCTAAACGATACGTTCCAATAGTGGAACTTGAAAATCGTCAACTGAAAAAGCAGTTGGCAGAAGCCATGAAACACAATGAAGAGCTAGCCAGGATGGCCACTGAGCAAGGGAAGATGAACGACCCCCTCCAATTGATGGAGAAGATGTTATAATAATCTTAGGGGGGCCACATATTGCAGGACCGGGCAAGAATGCCCATAAACGATATGTGAATGAGCTGAAAATAGGTGACGGGTCTCCTTATGAACCCAAGCCTAGAGCTCCGAAACAGTAAAGGGTTGAATCTCAACCCATAACTTTTACTGAGGATGATGCGTCTCATGTATAATTCCCTCACAACGACCCGCTGGT
Organism: Humulus lupulus; assembly: GCF_963169125.1. Taxonomy (NCBI): domain Eukaryota; kingdom Viridiplantae; phylum Streptophyta; class Magnoliopsida; order Rosales; family Cannabaceae; genus Humulus; species Humulus lupulus. The sequence continues at coordinate 9,228,938 of NC_084798.1, forward strand.
CATCACCCTTTAGCTCACGAATAAGTGGGTACACAGAGTCCTGATTGATAATGGGAGCTCAGTAAATATCCTTTATAAGGCCACCTTAGAAAAATATGGGACTTGAGCTTTGTGACCTAATGGCCTGTGCAACGACATTGTACGGTTTTTCAGGAGAAGGGATTGCCTATGTGGGATCCATCAAACTCCCCGTAACCTTGGGAGACTTCCCAGTCTCGACAATGAAGATGATGGAGTTTGTAGTAGTGGATCTTCCATCGGCCTACAACGTACTGCTCAGGAGACCCGCCCTGGTAGGGCTGGGGGCAGTGTCATTTTTTAGGCACCTAACCATCAAGTTCCCGACTTCTAGTGGCATCGAGATGCTGAAAGGAGACCAGCTCGCGGGAAGGGAATGTTGCAGCATTTCCGTAAGAGGGAAGAAGCAGACAAATGCGCAAACACTTGTTATAATTCAAAATAAGGACAGTATTATCTTCGAGATAAATGAGGAGATTAATCCAAGAATAGAAGAAATAGCTGACCTCGAGCCTCTAGAAGAGCTCGAAGAAGTCAAGCTCGAAGAGATTGATCCCCCAAAAACTTTAAAGGTAGGGAAAAACCTGTCAGAGGAAGTAAAGTAGCAATTAATCTGCTTCCTGAGGAAGAACCAGGATGTCTTCGCATGGTCACATTCAGACATGGTAGGGATAAGTCTGAATGTAATAAGACATGCCCTTAATATTGACAAGGGCTTTTCCCCGAAGCAGCAAAAATGAAGACTCCTGGATGATGACAAGAAGAGAGCCTTGAAAGAAGAAGTCGATAGGTTGAAGGCGAATCAATTCATACGAGATGTTTTCTACCCTGATTGGGTCGCTAATTTGGTGCTAGTTCCAAAGCCTAACGGAACATGGCAGGCTTGTATTGATTACTCTGACCTCAATAAAGCATGTCCAAAGGACGGTTTTCCCCAACCTCGGATCGACCAGCTCGCAGATGCCACAGCCGAGCATGGACTTATGTCGTATGTTCTTGGTTCGGGGCCTATTCTGGATATAAATAGATTGCCATACATGCCCCGAACCAAGAACATACGAGTTTTGTAACAGACAAAGGACTGTATTGCTACAATGTCATGCCATTCGGGCTCAAGAATGCTGGAGCCACATACCAACGGCTCATAAACATGATGTTCTCTGAGCAGATAGGTAATAACATGGAAGTTTATGTTGATGATATGTTGGTCAAATCTAAACATAACAATAACCATGTGGACGACCTTGAAGAGTGCTTCGCCGTGCTACGGAAGTACAACATGAAGCTCAACGCCCAGAAATGTTCTTTTGGAGTATCGTCGGGAAAGTTCCTGGGTTTCATTGTAAACGCACAAGGAATAGAGGCTAATCCATACAAGATCCAGGCGTTAATTGACATGCCCTCACCTCGAAAGAATAAAGATGTCCAGAGTTTGACTGGACGGATGGTGGTATTAAGTAGGTTTATCTCAAAGTCTACAGACCGTTGTCTCCCATTTTTCAATATTTTGGGAGGGGGCAAAAAGTTCGAGTGGATAGAGGAATGCGAGCTAGCATTTCAGGAGCTCAAAAATCACCTCGCGGAGCCTCCTATCTTGTCGAAACATATCATAGGAGAAATTTTGTATCTATATCTCGCTACAACCGAGCACGCCATCAGCGTCGTGGTCGTCCGAGAGGACCAGAAGGTACAAAAACTGGTATACTATGTCAGCAAAAGGTTACTGGGGGTAGTTACGAGATACAAGGAATTGATTATCACCGTCCTTCAACATTCTCAGCACATCGTCATCCCATTTATACTTAGTGTCGGTCTCTCTGAAATGATTCCAACAACCTAGGCACTCTTGGGGGAAGGTGGTGTTCATGATCGCAGCATCCTGCCGAAATGCAGCATGGTAAAAGTGGCGTCGGTGGCGTAGCATGTGCAAAGCGGCATCAATATGCTGAAAAAACATGAAAATTTGTTAGTACCATCAATATATTTTAAGATTGAATTGAAAACATGAATGTAATTTACATACGGAATCCCAAGGCCAAGTCTGGACTGTGTGCAACTGTAAGAACCATGCCACACCGTGCGTCCCAGTATATACGTTCTGGTCTCTCTTGTTGTCGATCTTCCTGATGATCCACTTATGGAAGCTCTTCTCCTGCTGTGGGTCACACTTCCTTAGTGGTTTAGCAACTAGCCCCTGTTTATCTAGTCTGATCTTCTTTGTTGGGTCGGTGAAGTCATCAAAACGCTTGAGCCTACGTTTCTTCCTGACAACTTCAAGGCTAGCTGCCTCCTTGGGCTGCAATACTCATACACTGGGACTGTCAACATAACTGGCAACTATAGATGTCGGGGCCTATGGAGTAGAGGGTTGATCAGTGCGCTCGTAGTCTGCAGGCAAGATATCAAACTCTGTATCTGATTTTAAATCGGTGGATCGACCTGAGACTAGTGAAAGCAGCTGCGCCAACTGAGCCATGATCGTGGTCTGATTCTGTAGTAAGATTGCCTGGCCCTCCTCAACCCACTTGAGCCTCTGCATCAATTGCTCATAATCAGGCTGGGTGTAATGACCCAACTATTCTAGACTTTTGGACCATTAACGAAAACTATACATACTAATCCTTAATAAAACTTACAAGTGAAAATACCATAACTTTATTAAGAAACATGTAAAAATAAGAGTTAAACTTGCATAAAATTTAGGTTAGGATATGGGATCCTGTTGTTTTAAAAACAAAACAAAACATAATTTAAAATAAAAAGGGATTACATAACAAGTGCAGAAAAATACATGTAAAAACCATAAAAACACAACTACATCCTCGAATCGTAACGCTCGGCTCTTGAATCCATTCGACCTCAATACACATTCTCCAGGCTTCCAAGAACCATTCCCGCCACTAAGTCTATTTTCTTGCACATATAAACAAAAAGGAATGAGCCTAATGTCCAACAAGGAAAAATCTAACACATAGTTCGTATACATAAATTTCATAAGAAACATAGAAACATAACATAACACTTACATCATACACATACTATAATGGCCATTATTACTTGGGGTCCCATAGACTAAACAAGTCATATGCCCATTAGATTAGTGGGGTCCTACTAGCTAAGCAGGTCATATGCCCATAATCCATTTGGGGCTTGTTAGTCATATGGGTCATATGCCCAAGCCTACAACATACATAACATAACATATTTCATAACATAAAAACATAAGATAACATATAAAAGCATATAACATATAAATTCTATCCTATTTTCCTTACCAAAATACTGGGATAAGAGGACAGAGTTGGGACTTTGGAACACTCCTAAAAACCATTTATGAAATGGTGAGTCTATTGAGGAAAAAGAGATGAAAGAGATGAAAGAACTATATATTTTTTAAAATATACTTACCAAAACCTTTTGCTCAAGAATTTAGATTTCCTAACCAGAATAAGAATAAGGTTAGAATGAGTAGAAGACTATGAGAACTTTTAAAGAAAAAGTACAGAAACGAACTAGAGTTTGGGTTACCTTGAAGACTTATAAGACCGATCTAAACCTTGAACCGAAATGCTATAAAATCTTACTTCCTAAGTGTTTGATAAACTTATGATGATCAAGCTTATGATTCCCAACCCAAGTGTTTACACTCTCACACTCACCTAGCAACTTGCAGCCTCTGAACTTAGAGTAAAAGATGAATAATGGCTGGGTACTAGGTCCTATTTATAGAGTTTAGGAATGAAATGATCTTAATTTAACTTGAATAAAAATAATGGCTTTTTGAGTGAAAATAATTTGAATTATCGTTCAGCAGAGGCTGAAGACTCGTTCAGAAAGGTGCTGGACTTATCAAGAGGTTAAAGGATTGAATGGAAAATGATTTCAAAAACATTCAAAATAGGCTGAGAGGGGCGATATATCGCCCCCTGTAGGCGATATATCGCCTGGGCCAGTATGCCCGAGGCAGTCGTGCATCGTTTCGTGTTTTTCGTATCTTCGTGCTGCGACATATCACCCCCTATAGCTGCGATATATAGGCATATGCTGATTATTTAAACACGAAATTACACATTTTTAGCTCAATTTAAATGGAGTAAACAGCCTTGACTAAGCCCTCTAACGTTTTCAAAGCTGCTGACTGACCTTAGAGTATTCAAATTTTAACTTAATAAATTAATCCTCAAAATACTTAATCATTATTAAACCCATACATAACATGTGCTTAAAATCCTATTGGTTCTTACCTAAACCTTATAGTATAATAAATATTATCCTCAATATCAGTCATATTAATCAAACCTTAGGTTAAAATTAATATTCCTACACTATAGGTTAAACTTAGAAAATCTACAAGTACTACTATGAGTGTCCAAATAAATCCCGGTCTGAACCAAAAATCCACAGTTATAAAGATAATAATATAATTACTATAATACTACTATCTAACTTAGCTAAGTAAAGTTCTTGGACTCTACAATTCTCCCCTACTAAAAAGAATTTCGTCATCAAAATTTACTTACCAAATAATTCCGAATACCGGCCTTGCATGTCCTCCTCCAACTTCCACGTTGCCTCTCGTTCAGAACTGTTACTCCATAGGACTTTGACTATAGGAAAGCTCTTGGACCGTAACTGCTTCATCCCCCTGTCTAGGATGCTAACTGGTTGTTCCTCGTAACTTAAGTCTTTCTGGAGTGCTATTGTATCGTACTTGAGGATGTGAGATGGGTCTGACACATATTTGCGTAGCATCAAGATGTGGAACACGTTGTGACTATTGGCTAGTGCTGGCGGTAGGGCTAGTCTATACGTAACTGATCCCACTTTGTCCAATATCTCAAAAGGACCTATGAATCGGGGACTAAGCTTGCCTTTCTTCCCAAACCGCTTGACACCTTTCATAGGAGATATCTTCAGGAAGACTTGATCTCCAACTTGGAATTCCACATCGCGTTGCTTGGCATCCGCATAGCTTTTCTGACAGCTTTGAGCAGCAAGCATACGCTGTCTAATAAGCGCTACTGCTTCTTGTGCTTGTCTAACAGCTTCGGGCCCTAGAAGCTGCCTTTCTCCTACCTCGTCCCAGTGCAATGGTGATCAACACCTTCTTCCATATAACAACTCATAAGGTGCCATCCTAATCGTTGACTGGTAGCTGTTGTTGTAGGAAAACTCTATCAACGGCAAGTACTTGTTCCATGATCCTCCGAAATCAAGTACACATGCGCGTAGCATATCCTCTAAAATCTGAATCGTACGCTCGGACTGCCCATCTGTATGAGGATGAAAAGCTGTACTAAGACTTAACTTAGTACCCATAGCTTGCTGTAAACTTCCCCAAAATCTTGACGTAAACACTGATCCTCTATCTGACACTATCGTCTTGGGGATTTCATGCAACCATACAATCTCTTGGATATAGATGTCTGCATATTGGTCTGCCGTGTATGAAGTCTTAACAGGCAGAAAATGAGCTGACTTGGTTAGTCTATCTATTACTATCCAAGCAGAATCATGCTGCTTATTCGTCCTTCGCAAACCCGTCACGAAGTCCATAGCTATATCATCCCACTTCCATTCTGGTACGCTAAGTGGTTGCAATAAACCTGCAGGCCGCTGATGCTCTGCTTTCACTTGCTGGCATATAAGACACTTAGATACATACTCTGCTATGTCCTTCTTCATTCCTGGCCACCAGTAGATTGCCTTGATGTCATGAGTCATCTTGGTAGACCCTGGGTGAACTGAGTACGGGGTACTGTGTGCTTCTTCCATAATCGTCATCTTAATACTTTGATCATTTGGCACGCATACCCGATCCTTATATCTTAATAAACCTTGGCTAGAGATTGAGAAATATGTAGCTTCGCCTTCTCTGACTGCACCCATATGTGCTGCTAGTGTGTCGTCATGTCTATGTCCAATCTGTATGTCCTCTAGCAGATTTGATTGGATAGACAAGTTAGCCAGCTTGCCTATAACTACTTCTATTCCGGCACTGATCAGCTCCTGCTGTAGCGACTTTTCTATTCCGAATAAAGCTGCTAAATTTCCATAACTTTTTTAGCTAAGTGCATTGGCAACTACGTTCGCCTTCCCCGGGTGGTATAGGATTTCGCAGTCGTAATCCTTTACTAACTCCAACAACCTGTGTTGCCTCATGTTGAGCTCCTTTTGAGTAAAGAAGTACTTTAAACTTTTGTGGTCCGTATAAATCTCGCACCGTTCTCCGTAAAGGTAATGGCACCATATTTTTAACGCAAAGACCACCGCTGCCATCTCCATATCGTGAGTTGGATAGCGCTGCTCGCACTCCTTCAATTGTCGTGAGGCATAAGCTATCACCTTGTCATTTTGCATTAGCACGCAACCCAATCCTTGCTTCGATGCATCGCAGTAGACTACGAACTTATCGTTGGGTGTCGGTACATTGAGGAATGGTGCTGAGCAAAGCTCATCCATAAGCAACTGGAAGCTTTCTTCACACTTATCAGAGCTGTCGAAATAGTGATATCAGTCCTCGTAGCCCAGCTAAGCATCCTCAGTATCTAGTTCCCACTGTTCTCACCGAACTTACTCCTGAGAGATGGTATGGCCTCAAAAGCCCAGTAAAGAAGCGCAGGTGCATAGCCATAGAAACTATACTTCACCTCCTTCTGTTTTTTGCTTTACCCCTCTTTCTTCTTCTCCTCGTAGTGTTTCAATTGCTTCTTCATGTCCTTCTGAACTCCTTTTCTAGCCTTCTTAAATGAAAAATTCCCCCATGGATACTTGAAAAAGTAATCAAGATCCTTAACCATCCTCAGGGAATCTCCCCATATCATCATTGTCTTCTCTGGGGCATTCAGTACCCCCTCTATCAAATAGCACAAACCCAGCTTAAATGCATCTTCTGGGTTTGTGGAGGCCTTCAATGCATCTTCCAACTGACCAAAACTAACCTTCGAATCACCATTAAAATATTCCTGGATGATCCGATCACTTGAAAGATGCTCTTTCAACTCATCTGGGGACGGTGATTTCCCAAAATTTAGCCTGGTAACTAGGGCAAACTCTGCAGTACCAAATCTACACAGAGTGTTGCCCAGGTAGAACTGACCCTCTTCAAGCTTCTTTCTTTCTACCTTACTCAACATTAACTGTTGCAACAGAACCCCATAAAAACTAAACAGCTTCACCATAAAGAACTATCCCAACGGGCATGCCTGTGCCCTTTCAATAAGACCATGCCTCTGAAACTGCTCTATAAGGGTATCCAAGTAGGCACTACCCCTATAAGTGACACGGCTAGGAAAGTGCTTCTCCAACGGCACAATAAGTTCAGGCATTTGAAAAAAAAACAATTTTAAAAAAAAAATGTAAAACAATCTGGTCACTATCGAGGCAGTTACTATCGAGGCCTATCGAGTCCCATCGAGGCAGCTACTATCGAGGCCTATCAAAAACTATCGAGGCCTATCGAGGTAGGTGCTAAAATCCAAAAGCATGATACAATCGGGTTACTATCAAGTCCTATCGAGGCCTATCGAGGTGGGTTCTAAAAATTCCAAAGAATCATTTCATCTGGTTACTATCGAGTCTTATCGAGTACTATCTCGGTAGGCCATAAAAATCCCAAAGCAAGACATCGTCTGATTACTATCGAGTCCTATCGAGGCCTATCGAGTCATATCGAGGTGGGTTCTAAAAATAAAAAAGAATCATATCATCTAGTTACTATCGAGTCTTATCGAGGCCTATCGATTCCTATCGAGGTAGGTCCTAAAAATCCCAAAGCAAGATATCATCTGGTTACTATTGAGTCCTATCGAGGCCTATCGATTCCTATCAAGGTAGGTCCTAAAAATCCCAAAGGCCAATGGCATCGAGTCCTATCGAGGCCTATTGAGGTCTATGCTAAAATTTCTATAAGCCTAAAATTTCATCGAGTCCTATCGAGCCCCATCGAGGCACAGTCAAGACCAGACCCTAGCATATACTATCGAGTCCTATCGATTTCTATTGAGGTGCATAAAAAATCTCGAAAAAAAACTCAATTTCTTCATTCCCCAGCCCCGATCTATTCTATGAACAAAAATCAATAAAAAAACCAAACACATACACATATTGCAGATTAGAAAATAACCTAGGGATAATCGAAGCATAACGTGTGTTGACGCGATTCTTCGCCAACAGGTAATTAAGAGAAGAAGAGTAAGGGATTAGGGCTGAATATAGAACCGTTGCAGATATAAAATCTTAGAGAATGAACTAGGTGACTCAAGGCACGTTTTTAAGTGGTTCAAAGGTTAAAATCCTTCTACTTCCACTAGTCAATATTATTGATATACTCTGGGTATCTGGTTACAAAGCATATATCTATTCAGAGACTATTTTTCCCAACCCTTATCAACTCCCAAGTTCTCCATATTTATAGGAGAAGGCACTTGGAAGTTGGTAAGGAGGTCATCTCGTGACCTTATTATTTGTCATATCAACTCTGTGACATTCATGATTAATTCCTAAACCTGACACATAAGTATGGTCAAATCGATAGGTAATAAGATAATGGGCCGCACGGCCCAACCCAGCCGTGGGTTTCAGAACATACCCGTTCCTGCTGCGTGTCCAAGAAGTCAAGGAGATATCAGACACGTGATGTCAGATATATGCCCGTTTATCTTGCGTGTGTTGACTTTACAGAGGGTCAGAGCTCTGTATATAGCTCGTACCATGAGCTGCTCCCCTGACCCGACCTTCGGCCTTCAGGTTCTTTCCCCCAGTCCTGGGCAACCTTGGCGCATCCCTAGGGATTGCTCGAGCTAATAAGGTATGACCTCGAAGCGGGAGCTCCAGTCTTGGGGATGTTCATGGACTAATTGTGATTTGTCAGTAACTCGGCGTGCTAATCAGCCCGTGGGAAAATCAGGGCGTACATCTGCCCCCCAAGCTCCTGCTCGTGGTACATGACGTCGTATATAAGACCACAGTAGGGGCTTTTAGACTTCCTCATAGACTCCTCGCATTCCACTCCTTACGCAGGCGTCTGATACGTGGAACGTCGTGGGTGGTGACGGCACGTCTTACGAGAACCGCATTTAATGGCCTAGCCTATGCCCAGCCGTCATTTCATATTTCGAGTGGAAGGCCTCGGATCCCTCACCAGGGTCATCCAAGAGTCTTCTACACGTGATCCTTCACGTATATTAAAAGGGGGTGGCCACCCTACGCACGGGCCACCCTTTCATTCAAAATTTTCCAAGTCTCCTTTCTTTTTCCCTCTCCATATTTCAGAAGAACGAAACCCTCATCCCTGTTGCTACCATTTTCATCGCTCACGAAGTTGAGGCGCGCGAATTTCTCCGAAGCTTTGGAAGCTACTACACTGACGAAGCTCCTACCAACGCAACACCCTCGTCCACCTCCCAGCCACACACTGTAAGTTTCCTGACCCTGTTCACTTTGAAAACATGCTACTGTAACTTAGGTAAAAAATTTCACAGTAGCCGCATGCAAGGGTTTTCTGGGTTGTGTGAATATGGGGGGTGACAGCCCTTTTTAGGTTAGGGCACATTTTTTGTAGGAAATCGCTTTAGAGTATGGGTTTCAGGATGCTTTTTCTGGAAAAATTCCTGGGTAGGAGTTTTGGGAATTTTTGGGTGCAAAACCAGGTAGCTTAGGGAACACGCCTTTAAGCGATTTTGTAATTTTCCGCCTGTTGATACTTTCCCCCCCCCCCCCCCCCCCAAAGGAAAATTCTATTCTGAACCCCCTGACACGCGAATTCCGAGTAATCTGGGATTTGTTGGGAGTATACCCGCGTGTTCACTGAACCGCGTGGTTCCGCTCTCCGCGGGCTGGGCTTACCTCAGCTCGTGCAAATAATAATTGCTTCTTTCTCCTGCTTGGGTTGCCTTTTCTAAAGTGTTTTCTTTTGTTCACTAGGCGACCGGATGGCTCCAAAAAAGAACCTTCCCCAGAAGAACGTTGGAAGCCTGGCCTCCCGGCAGGAAAAGGGAAAGGCGGTGATGCCCAACTCCCCGATTCCCCGCTTCTGCCCGGCCGTGGAGAAGGAGGTCGAGGTGGCCACCGACGCATTCTTTGAGGTGGAGAGAATCGTCTCAAAGATAACCGACCAGACGAAGATCAACAAACTCTTCCTCAGTCACAACATTCCACTACAGAAAGCCTCCGTTATTGCCCGACCTGCCTCGGATGGCAAGAGGAGCTGCACGCCGCTCGATGAATCGTTCGCGGCCTGAAGTGGTGAACACTTCAAGGCAGGGGCCTTCCTTCCCCTGGTTCAGTACTTCGCTGACTTCCTGAACTACGTGGGGTTGGCCCCATTTCAACTCCTCCCAACTCCTACCGTCTGCTGGCGGGGTTGAGGTATTTATTCAAGAAGCAGGAGTGGGAGGTCCCCACCCCTGCTGATATTTTATACTTCTTTTGCCTCAAAGCCAGCCTAGATCAGAGGGGTCGAGGTGATGGGTTTTACTATTTAACTCATTTTCCCAATACGGCGGCGGTCATCAAGCTGCCCAGCCACCCAAATGACTTCAAGAACCAGTTCTTCATGTGAACTGGGTTCCGGAACTGCGACCACCACTACTTTAATCATCCTCGTAAGTAACCTCCGATCTTAGCTCGCCTTTTGAGTGTTATTTTATCTTAGCTTCTCCCGGATTCCACTCTGATTCCAGCCAATCTTTCAGCCGTCTACGCGAGGACCGAAAAGTCAGTGACCCTCGGGGGCCAATATGAAACACTGGCGGGCTTGGCCCCCAGTGAGAAGGACTATCGCGTGCTCGTGACGGACGAGACGATGGTGTTCTGCAAACTGATTTTCCCAAATCAGACCTTGAACCTGAAGAGGCCCCGGGGGCCGCCCCCAGCTCGCGACAACAGACCTATCATCGTGGAGGAGGTCGCGGTAGAGGAAGACGAGGAGGACGAGGCGGCCAAAGTTCCGCTCATGAGGAATAGGAAGAGGGCCTTGGAGGAGAGGATGCAATCCGGAGCAGCCGCGGGTCCTTCCGACCAAGGTAACCCTTAATTGTTTAAGCATGTAGATAGGGCCACTACAGACCCCCGGCTGGTTAGGTTCAATCCTAGGCAGCTCATCCACCGTCATCGAAGGGACTCGGACCTGAACACACTCCTGCTCCATTGTGTTATCGGCTCGTGTTGGATCACCAAGAGAGCCGGCCTAGGGGGTACCGTAGTAGTAGATAACACCTTAGCTTTTAGGTTGATCTTATTTGAGGAGTATGGGACCAACCTATGCACATGGCCATCACTTCAGAGGGGTATCTATGCTCCGGGGCTTAGGCAGTATGTAGAAGAGTCTAGCCCTGAGTCAGAACCGGAGCTAGAACCTGCGCCAGTTCGTGAAATAGTCGTCTTAGGTTCTTCTAGCTCAGAGGGTAGGGCTCCCTCAGTATTCACATGCTTTTTAGCTTTAAACTTTTGTCCTTATCTTTGTATGATTGCTAACTTGTAATAACCATGTTTTTTGTTTGACAGAAGAGATGTCTCAGCCCGAGGATAGCTTGCGGGGCATAGTCTTTGAGGGGAACCCCCCAGCCGGGCCAAGAGCAAAAAGGCTCCGGGGTTCCAAGAGCTCTGCCGGGGTCTCCACTAAATCTCCTGCAAAGGAGAAGGAGAAAACCCCGCCAGCCCAGGTCGTGGGGGCGATCCCTCCAGCTGCCGGAGCAGGACAAATGCTCCCACCGCACCAGCGATCTCCATCAGCCACCCAGGACGTGGGAATGGAGATCGGGACTCCGGCTGTGGTGGCCCCCGAGGTACGCATCCCGGTCGATCCCTAGGACCTGGAGAAGATCCCAGAGGCCTTCCGGGGAACGGTGTATGAATCGGCAAACTACGCCGTCAGCCATTTTTACAAGTTCAAAGAGAAGGAGCTCCGGGCAATTGAGATAATGAGCCCGGTCGACGTAATAGAGTCTTCAATGGGCATGACCCTAACGGTAAGCTGCCCCGTTCTTTTAAAGCTTTTACCTCAGCATATCGCCTTATCTTTGCACTTAGCTAATTTATCTTTCATTTCTCGTAGGGCGTCGCTGCAATCCACCGGAGCATTACCAGGGCCAGAGCTCAGCTCGAGGAAATGAGGACTGAGCACCAGGCCACTCTCCAGGAGGCTCAGGCGACAAAGGATGCGTTGGCGACCTCGAAGGCCGAGTTGGAGAGGACACGCTCTAAGGTTTAAGAGCTCGAGACCTCCCTTGCCACCTCGCGGGCAGACCTCGAGGCAGCGAAGACTGAGGCCTAGGCCGCCCTAAAAGCTGAACGGACCACCTCGAAGCAGTCCATGCAGGATCTGTTCTACCATTGCTGGGCCCACAACCCGGAGGCTGACTTCTCTTTCATGCCACCGAGTCTCTGGGCGCGCCTGCTGGTGAAGTTCCAAGCTCGCCTTGACAAAGAGGCGCCACCTTCGGAGACTGGGGAAGCCTCTGGTGCGGCGGAGCAAGGTGAAACGATGACCTCCAAAGGGCCGAATGACGGAGCTTAGGGCGCTCTTATCTTTTTCTCTTTACATATTTTGAAGTATTTTGTGTAACCTTTGGATGAGGTGTATTCACCTCGAGACGCTTTGCCTTTAATCCATACTTTTTAACTTAGGCTTTTTTCATGCTTTTGGCTACATTATATATATATTTTTTAAAAACTTAGTTCGTGCTAACTTTTATCCATATCTCGAGTTCTTTAAGAAGAACCACAATCAATAAATTTAAGTTAACTTCCAAGTTTTATGACCTAGTTAAAACCAGGAACTTATTTTGAAAACTTAGTTCGTGTTAACTTTTATCCATATCTCGAGTTCTTTAAGAAGAACCACGATCAATAAATTTAAGTTAACTTCCAAGTTTTATGACCCAGTTAAAACTAGGAACTTATTTTGAAAACTTAGTTCGTGTTAACTTTTATCCATATCTCGAATTCTTTAAGAAGAACCACGATCAATAAATTTAAGTTAACTTCCAAGTTTTATGACCCAGTTAAAACCAGGAACTTATTTTGAAAACTTAATTCGTGTTAACTTTTATCCATATCTCGAGTTCTTTAAGAAGAAATACGATCAATAAATTTAAGTTAACTTCCAAGTTTTATGACCCAGTTAAAACCAAGAACTTATTTTGAAAACTTAGTTCGTGTTAACTTTTATCCATATCTCGAGTTCTGCAAGAAGAACCACGATCAATAAATTTAAGTTAACTTCCAAGTTTTATGACCCAGTTAAAACTAGGATAGGACTTAGTTGGCGTTAACCCTTATCCGTGTCTCGAGCTCTTTAGGAAGAGCAACGATCCATAGATAAAAATCAACATCTAAGTCGTTAAGGAGACCTGGTTATATCCAGGTACAATATGCCCCCCAAGTAACTGGGAAAGGGTCTTTCGTGGTTACTTTAAGATTACACTTGCAAATATGCGAAAAAAGCTGATTTTTATTAATACATAAAAAGTGGCCTTCCAGGCCTTACAAGTGGATCATTGATAATATTTCTTTAAGTGGATGGCATTCCAAGTCCGTGGGACGGCCCCTCCATCAAGTCGAGCTAACTTATAAGTTCCCTCCCTGATGACTTCGATGACCTGGTAGGGTCCTTCCCAATTCGGTCCCAAGACTCCATCTTTGGGATCTTTCCCGGCCAGGAAAACTCTCCTTAGGACCAAGTCGCCAACGCTAAAGGCGCGTTTTCTGACCTTGGTGTTAAAGTAGCGAGTGATCTTCTGCTTATAATTGGCGAGTTGGAGTTGCGAATCCTCTCGCCTTTCATCAACGAGGTCTAGGGAACGACATAGGAGCTCGTGGTTCCGATCTTGGTCGTAGGACTAAACTCTATGCGACAGAACCTTAACTTCCACGTGGAGGACTGCTTCACTCCCGAAGGTTAGGGAGAAAGGAGTATGACCCGTAGGAGTCCGATGCGAGGTCCAGTATGCCCACAGGACCTGGGGGAGTTGTTCTGGCCAGACTCCCTTTGCTTCATCTAATCTTTTCTTGAGGCTCATCTTTAGAGTCTTGTTGACAGCCTCGACCTGGCCATTTGATTAAGGATAGGCCACGGAGGAGAAGCTTTTCGAAATTCCGTGCCTTTCACAAAACTCGCTAAACAGGTCGCTATCGAACTGAGTGCCATTATCAGAGATGATCTTCTTGGGCAGGCCGAAGCGACAGATGATGCTTTTAATCACAAAGTCAAGCACCTTTTTAGACGTGGTGGTTGCCAACGGCTCGGCCTTGGCCCACTTGGGGAAGTAGTCAATGGCTACTACGGCATAACGGACTCCGCCCTTTCCAGTGGGCAGGGCGCCCACTAGGTCTATTCCTCAGACAGCTAACGGCCAAGGGGCCGAGATCATCCTTAGCTTGACTGGAGGAGCTCGGGCAACTGCAGCGAATCACTGGCATTTGTCGCACTTCTTCCCGTATGAGATCGGGTCTTTGGACAGATTTGGCCAGTAATATCCTTGCCTGAGGACCTTTAAGGCCAAGCTTTGCCCCCCAGTGTGGTCTCCACAGAATCCTTCGTGAATTTCCTGCAGGATGGCCCTCGCTTCATTTGGAAGAACGCATCGGAGGAGAGGTAAAGAGTTCCCACGTCGGTACAACACTCCATCGATTGTCGTATAACTCGGAGCTTGATATAGGACTCACTGTGCATCGTTACATTCTTTGGGCAGCTTGCCCTCGGCGAGATATTCAAGAATAGGGGTCATCCAGGTCGGCCTGGCGTCGACCATCTCGACCTCTGCCCGATATCCTTCTATACTTGGCTTTTCCAAGAATTCTATTGGTACCAACCTGAGGGTCTTCGTCTCTCCCGAGGTGGCGAGTTTGGCAAGAGCATCTGCATTGGTATTCTGTTCTTGAGGTATCTGTTCGATCGATCCTCGCCCAAACACGGACAGCTCGGCTTTTACCTTCGACAGATAGGCGGCCATCTTGGGTCCTCGCGCCTGATATTCGCCCAAGACCTAGTTAACCACGAGCTGGGAGTCACTGAAGCACTGGACTGAGCTCGTCTTTAACTCCCTGGCTATCCTTAGGTCGGCCAGCAAAGCTTCGTATTCTGCCTCGTTGTTGGAGGCCTTGAACCCGAATCTTAGCGCCGAGTGGAACCTATGTCCCACGGGGGATATCAGGATGATTCCGGCCCCGGAGCCGTTTTCGTTGGATGAACCATCTACAAAGATCTTCCATAACGATTGGGGTGAAGTGAGCTGAGATGAATCCTTCGCTTGATTCTCTTGGAATCCCGTGCACTCTGTCACAAAGTCGGCCAAGGCCTGACTTTTTATGGAAGTTCGTGGAGTATAGAACATCTCGAACTGACTGAGTTTGACTGCCCACTTTAACAAACATCCCGATGCTTCAGGCTTTTGCAAAACCTGCCTTAAAGGTTGATCGGTCATGACGTGTATCGAGTGGGATTGGAAATACGGCCTGAGCTTTCGCGAGGCCGTGATTAGGCAGAATGGCAGCTTTTCCATCAGTGGGTATCGTGATTCTGCCTCGAGGAGTCTCTTGCTGATGTAATAGACTGGCTTCTGAACTTGGTCTTCTTCTCGTACTAGTACGGCGCTAGCCGCGTCCTCAGTGATGGCCAGGTAGAGGAAAAGAGGCTCTCCCGCCTTGGGCTTGGATAGCACGAGCAGTTCAGTCAGATGCGCCTTCAGGTCGAGGAATGCGCTTTCTCATTCTACTGTCCATTCAAACTTCTTGTTTCTGCGGAGCAGGTTGTAGAAGGGAAAACACTTATCGGTTGACTTGGAAATAAACCGGTTCAGTGCGACCACTCTTCCTGTCAGACCCTGGACATCTTTTCGCGACCTAGGCAAAGGAAGCTCGAGCAATGACTTGATCTTGTCAGGGTTTGCTTCGATTCCCCGGGTATTAACTATGAACCTAGGAATTTCCCGGATGCGACACCAAAAGTGCACTTCTGGGGATTGAGCTTCATGCCATATTCTCGTAGTATTTTAAAACATTCTTCCAGGTCGGAAACATGGTTGTCGGCAGTCTTTGACTTGACGAGCATGTCATCGACATACACTTCCATGTTTTTTCCGATCTGGTCCGAGAACATTCTGTTTACTAGCCTTTGGTAGGTAGCGCCAACGTTCTTCAGGCCGAACGGCATGACCTTGTAGCAATAGCCTGGAGCTCGGACCTGTCTTCGCCTATTCGGGGGTCAATGTCCTCACTAAGGGTGATGCTTTCCCCTTGGGCGTTTTGAGGTTTTTCAATCTCAGGAGCCGCCAAGGGCTCCTGGGATTCCTCTTCACTCAAAATGGCCATAGCTAGCTGCCCGGGTTTAGATTTTCCCTTCATGGAAATGCTGTAACATTCCCTGGCAGCGAGCTGATCGCCCTTAATGGTGCAGATTCCTGTTGAAGTAGGGAATTTCATGGCGAGGTGTCGAATGGAAGTGATAGCCTCGAAAGCTATGAGCGTAGGTCGGCCCAAAATGGCGTTGTAGGCAGCGGAGCAGTCAATGACCACGAACTCAAGTAGTTTAGAGACTGTCCGAGATTCTTCCCCTAGGGTGATCACCAGCTCGATCATCCCTATTGCTGCCGATCCTTCTCCCGAAAAGCCATATAGCATCATGGAGGTCGCCTTTAAGTCGGCGATAGCCTGACCCATCTTCTCTAAGGTGGAGCGGAATAAAAGGTTCACCGAACTCCCGTTGTCCACCAGCACCCTTCTGACTTTCCGATTGGTTAGCTGGACTGTTACAACCAACGGATCATTGTGAGGGAGCTGGACATGGCCTGCGTCTTCCTCCGTGAAAGTGATCGGTTGCTTCTCTAATCGTTGCTGTTTTGACTGACGCTGCTCTGGGACGAACTCCACTCCGTTGTGGGCCTTTAATTCATTCACATATCTCTTCTGGGCGCCTCTGCTCGTTCCAGCCATGTGCGGTCCTCCAGAGATAGTGGAAATCTCTCCTCCGACCACGGGAGGAGGGACGTCCTGATCTACCCAAGGCCTGGGTTGACTGGCTGGGACTTCCAGAGCGGGTCGACTTGCTGGGAACCTGTTTCGTGAGTATTTCGCCAAGGGGCCTGCTCGAATGAGAGTCTCGATCTCATCTTTTAGATGTCTGCAATCGTCGGTATTGTGGTCGACGTCGTTGTGAAAACGGCAGAACTTGGAAGTGTTTCTCTTTCCCTTGTGGTGTTTCAATGATTCCGGCCTCTTCCAGGGGACCCGAGTAGAGTTGGCCAGGAAGATACTTTCCCTGGACTGGGTGAGTTCAGTATATGTCGCGAACACGGGCTTAAACTTATCTACAGACTTATTCTTCTTTTGGCCTTGCTGATTGTTTTCGCCATTTCCCTTTCTTTTGCCTCCACCCGGTTGGTTGTTCTGTATGGCGCCTGGGGTCGCTGCCACGACCTCCATCCCTACTCCGGTGGGCTGCTCGAGAACCTGGCTGGTTCCCGCGGCTGAGGCTTCTGCTTCTTCCAAGTTTATCCACTCTTGGGCTCTGTTAAGGAATTCGTTAACCGAGCTAAATCCCTTCCTCTGTATATCCTTCCATAGGTCTCCCCCGACAAGGATTCCGGTTCTCATGGCCATGAGCTTGGAGCTATCATCCGTGTCCCTAGCTCGGGCAGCGAAGTTCGCGAATCTGCTCAGGTAGGCCTTCAGCGTCCCGCCGGGCTGCTGTCTCACATTGGCCAGGGAGTCGGCTTGAACACAGGCGGCCTGGGAGGCGTGGAATGCCCTTTTGAAGTCGGCTGAGAAGGCCTTCCAGGAGCTGATTGACTGTTTTTTACTTTGCTTGAACCATTGTCGGGCAGGTTCGGTCAGTGTGGAGGGGAAGATCAAGCATCTCATCTCCGGGCCAATATTATGGGTCATCATTAAGGTGTTGAACATCCCTAAATGGTCCGACGGATCTCCGTCCCCGTTGAACTTTGATAAATGAGGCATACGGAAACCAGGTGGGTATGCCGTCGCTGCTATGCTGGGGTCAAAGAGTTCCATCTCGTCTCCCGAATCATATTCGTCTTTTTCCTTTTCTAATAAGAGCTTCTTCATCAGTTCCTCCATCTGAGTGAGGCGCTCGAGGGTTTGATACTGAGATCCTTGGTTATTCCGGGGCTGTTCAGCAGCTCCGGGTCCATTGTACATATTAGGTGGGTTATTGCCCCTCCTATCTTAAGATAGGTTATTTGGGACATTCCCTCCGTTACGTACTTCGGATCGCCCCCCCCCCCCCCCCCCCCGAGCGAGCCTGACTACCATCTCTAGCCCTGTCCTCTCTGTGAGAGTTGAGGCGATCTCGAAGGTCGCCTCCTTGGGTGGTTTGGTGGCTTTGTGCCGAGCGTAGTCGCTGACGTAGATCTCCTCCAGAGAGATCACTCTGGCAACTACCGGTCCAATTACTCCTGCTGGACAGACTTGGAGTCCGTCTTTGGTGGTGAGGACCTGGGCTTTCTTCCGGCGCCCTGCTACGCCGGGAAGGTCCCGCTGATGGTGGGTTTCTCCTGCTACTCCCGTAAGCTGGGATGTCTCGGATGGGCCGAGGAGGAGACGGATATCTGATCGGAGATGGAGGATGCCTTACTGGAGAAGCGATCCTGGTTCCATCTGGACGGATCAAATTTGGTGGGGGCCTTTCGGCCCTGCCAGCTTGCTGGTCCCGCGCCGGGCGACCTGGGCGAGGCGCAGGATGATCTTCGGGGATGGACTGATGTCCTTGACCCTCCTCGGATCTCCTTCGGGAATTTCCTCGAGCTCTCTTGGGCATCCTCGTGGATGGCTGAGAGCTAGGAGTCGGCTTCCTAACTGAACGGCTGTATTGCTGTTCTATGGTCCCAGGCATTTCCCCGAAGTTTACGTCTCGATGGTGCGATGAAGGGGTGGAGTTGGCTGCTGGAAGTCTATCCGAACGGCTATGCCTGGACCGACTACCCCGGCGAGACTTAGGAGCCTCACCTTTCCTCTCTCCAACGTTAGCGTTGGTTGTGAGAGGGGGTAATCGGGCCAGGATATCCTGGATTTGTCGACTAGCAGTGGCCAACTGGCTCCTCAGCTGAGCGTTCTCCATCTCCACCGCAGTATAATAACACGGGTTCGGATTAGGTGGCCGGGGCGCCGAACTACCCGTATCGTCTTGGCCCGCTGGCTGCTTTCCTGGCCGCTGCTGGACTTCAGGAATTTGTTCCTGGATCGAGTAGTCACCATAGTTGAACGTTTGTGGCAGCACTAATCAAACTTGCTCTCAATGAAAGCACCAAACTGTTGACGCGGTTCTTCGCCAACAGGTAATTAAGAGAAGAAGAGTAAGGGATTAGGGTTGAATATAGAACCGTTGCAGATATAAAATCTTAGAGAATGAACTAGGTGACTCAAGGCACGTTTTTAAGTGGTTCAAAGGTTAAAATCCATCTACTTCCACTAGTCAATATTATTGATATACTCTGGGTATCTGGTTACAAAGCATATATCTATTCAGAGACTATTTTTCCCAACCCTTATCAACTCCCAGGTTCTCCATATTTATAGGAGAAGGCACCTGGAAGTTGGTAAGGAGGTCATCCCGTGACCTTATTATTAGTCATATCAACTCTGTGACTTTCATGATTAATTCCTAAACCTGACACATAAGTATGGTCAAATCGATAGGTAAGAAGATAATGGGCCGCACGGCCCAACCCAGCCGTGGGAGATAGGTAAGAAGTCAGGGAGATATCGGACACGTGATGTCAGATATATGAATGTTTATCTTGCATGTGTTGACTTTACAGAGGGTCAGAGCCCTGTGTATAGCTCGTACCACGAGCTGCTCCCCTGACCCGACCTTCGGCCTTCAGGTTCTTTCCCCCAGTCCTGGGCAACCTTGGCGCGTCCCTAGGGATTGCTCGAGCTAAGAAGGTACGACCTCGAAGCGGGAGCTCCGGTCTTGGGGATGTTCATGGACTAATTGTGATTAGTCAGTAACTCGACCTGCTAATCAGCCCGTGGGAAAATCAGGGCGTACAACGTGTATCATTTATTTTTTATTATATATCTTGTAATAACTCATGAAATTCATGCAATTCAAATCAACAGACTCACCAAAAACATTCACCACTGAACAAACTCAGGAAGTAAAAAGCTATTTAGAGAGATTTGAATGAAAACTACTCAGAAGCATTTGATGAGTTACTTAGTTGAGTAAAATCTTATTTATATATGAATTAGTTATAGGAAAACAAGAACAAAATTAATACAACTAATCTTGTAACTAATTACATGATTAAGCTAAGACAATAACGATTGAAATAACAGACTAACTAATCTATAACAGAAGGTCTAACTGTCTTGGCTATCATCCCCTTAAACGAAAAGGTGTGGAGACCACTTTGAGCTTGGAATTTAAGTAGAGAAAACGATCAATGGGCAAAGACTTAGTTAAAATGTCAGCAACTTGGTCAAAAGAAGGAACATAATGAACATCAAGTTCCTTGACCAAAATTTGATCCCTCACAAAATGTAGATCTATTTCAATGTGTTTAGACATGGCATGAAACACAGGGTTAGCAGCTAATGAAGTTGCACCTTGGTTGTCTGGCCAAATAATAGGAGAAGCAGGAAGAGGACATTACAATTCTTTGAGCAGAGAACTGAACCCTTTTACTTCAGCAGCAGTGTTTGCTAAGGCATGAAATTCACTTTCTGTGCTAGACCGAGCCACAACCTGTTTCTTCTTGGCTGACCAAGATAACAAATTGTCACCAAAGAAAATAGCATAGCCCCCAGTAGGCCGTCGATCATCTGGACAACTTTCACACTCGGCATCCGAATTGACATGAAGACTAAAATGCAAAGTTGGTTTGATGAGAAGACCTTCATGAAGACTACCTTTAGGATACCTCAGCAAACGTTTGCAAGCCTCCCAGTGCACATCAGTAGTTGCATGAATAAAATGACTTAGTTTATTTATAATAAAGGCAACATTTGGTCGAGTTAAGGTGAGATACTGAAGAGCACCTAACACACTTCGATACAAAGAAGTATCAGAAAAAGGAGCACCTTCATGAAGAGATAGCTTTTGAGAAGAACTAGTAGGACTTGGACTGACCTTTGCTCCTTGTAACTTGGCAAGAAGATCTGTGATATGTTTTGTCTGAGACAAATACATTCCAGCAGTTGTTCTACAAATTTCTACATCAAGAAAGTAATGCACTGGACCAAGGTCATTTAAAGAAAAATCATGATTAAGGTCAATAATAAGTTGAGTAATGAGAGACTTATTTGGACCTGTGAGAAGTATATCATCAACATATACAAGAAGAATTACCAGCTGCTTTCCTGAACCATAAACAAACAAAGAGGAATCTGCTTTTGACATAATAAAACCTTTTTTGAATAGAGAAGCTTTCAACTTGTCATTCCATGCCCGTGGTGCCTGCTTAAGGCCATACAAAGCTTTATTAAGCTTACAAACATAAGAAGGCCTTGTAGAATTAATAAAATCATCAGGTTGCTTCATGTACACTGTTTCCTCTAAAGTTCAATTTAGAAAAGCATTATTAACATCAAGCTAGTGGATAAACCAATCAAAAGAAACTGCCAAATGAGCACAATGCGAACCGTAGCTAGTTTAACCACTGGACTAAAAGTATCAGCAAAATTAATTCCAGGAGTTTGGAGATCCCCCTTTGCAACTAAACAAGATTTATTCTTATCAAGTGTGCCATCATCTTTGGTTTTTACTCTAAAAACCCACTTATTCCCATCTAGATTCAGATTGGGATTGTATGGAACCAAAGTCCAAGTATTGTTATGGAGAAGAGCATCATATTCAACCTTCATGGACTTGTACCATTGTGGATATGCAAGAGCTAATTTTTACTGAAGTAGGTTCACTAGGCACCTGAGATTCAGGAAGAGGATGTTGAGCAGCCAAGTAAACTTTTGGCTTACGAATACCACTTTTCAATCATATACACATAGGATGAGCTGATTGAGTTGTAGGAGGAGGCGTAGCATTGTTACTAAAAATATCCTCATGAGGCAAAGTGACATGAGCAATAGATGAATCAATAGGATGAGGATCATGTGCAACAGCTGCAACAACATCACTAGAAACTGAAACTGTGGTATCTTGAGTCTGAGAAGTACTAGCTGCAACAACTGGAGAATTATGAGGAGCAGTAACTTGGAGAGATGTATTCTCAACATAATAAGAAGTGGAAACAAGTGTATTAGTTTCTATAGAAGGAGTGAAAGTTGTAAATGTTGCAGTAGGCAAAGTTGTAGGATTAGAGTCATGTACTTGAGAGGAGATTGACTTTGTGGAAATAGCTGGAAAGTCATTCTCATTGAAGATAACATGGTGTGAAACATACAACTTGCCTTCTGAATTTTGATAGAGATAACCTTTGTTGGCTGTAGAGTAGCCCATAAAAATGCATTTCTCAGTTCTAAAATTGAGTTTATGTTGTAAGTATGGTCGAATATGGGGATAACAAGCATAGTCGAATGGTTTTAGAAAACCATAGTCATGAACCTTCTTTAAAAGGCATTCATATGGTGAAATGTCTCCAATAACTGGTGTTGGCATTCGATTAATGAGGTACACAACGCACTAAAATCAATGCCATCAATAGGATAAATCAAGGCCAGATTGAGCAAGTAGAACTAACCTAGTTTCTGTAATATGCGTGTGTTTACGCTCGACACATCCATTTTGCTCATGTGTATGAGGGCAACGATGCTGAAAATGAATTCCCTGTGAAGCACAATAGTTTTTGAAAGGTCTATATTCACCTCCCCTGTCAGATTGTATAGCTTTAATAGGCAAACCAAATTGTTTTTCAACCAAACTTTTGAATTGTAGAAAAACATCTAAGGCCTGAGATTTGAGAACAAGAGGGAAAATCCAAGTAAACCTACTATAGTCATTAATGAAATGAATATAGTATCTATACCAATTATTGTGTGTCCCATAAATGAATCCCATGAGTCCTATTTATAGGCTCAAGAATGTACATATGGGCCTATGGGCCATCCTTAACTTGTGCTACAAGCATATTTAAATAATAACAAAAATAATGATATTTACATATAAAGAGAATCAAATATCTTGGAAATATCTAACTCATAACCGTCTTTGAATGTTGGCCTCGGTCATACGAGAAAATCTATTCGCATATATCAACACATCTTCTTCCTTACTGCTCAACATATTCCTTGTGCCTATCGAACAACTCAATTTCCTCTTGATAGTCTGGTCGTTGGTCGATCAGGTCTTCATCAATAACTAGTCACGTGTTGTCCATATGTGCCTCAATCGTACCACGTCATCATGCAAATATTTTGGGTAAACGTTTGCCCCCCAAGTTTATTTTAATGCGATCAACATTTAATAAACTTATTCGACCAGTAGTCTAGCTGACTCATCACATTTGTCAGTACTTACTTTCTCGAAAAGGTAAGTAATCATTGTTCTTTCGGTTCCCCAGACACGTTTTGACGGTTAT
This sequence comes from Humulus lupulus, assembly GCF_963169125.1. Classification (NCBI taxonomy): domain Eukaryota; kingdom Viridiplantae; phylum Streptophyta; class Magnoliopsida; order Rosales; family Cannabaceae; genus Humulus; species Humulus lupulus. Next base: position 9,252,451 of record NC_084798.1, read on the forward strand.
TACAATTCCCCATGCATCGAAACGCCATCATTACTTTCCATTAATGCCCCAAGCAGTATAAATATAAGCCTCTTCACCACTTTTCATTTTTTACCCGAACCTTCTCTCTCTTCAAGAACACTCAGAAAAACCTCCAAGTAACCCAGAGACTACAGTGTGATCCAGGGCTTCTTCGAACAACTTCAAGCACCACCCTCGTATTTTCATCAACAATCCATACTTCAAGTAAGTTGTCAAATTCATCCTCTTACTTTTGTAGCAATTTTCATGTATTTTGGCCCCGATTTACATGTTCTCATAACTGGGTTTACACTGTTCTTGAATTTTTTTTTCGGTAAATCGAGTTTAGGCAAAAAAAACACATAGAATAACTACGCTAGAATAGAGATTTTAGGCCATATAATGCACAAAAAAATGTTTAGAAGGAATAAGGGTATATTTACACTGATTTCGGGTCCAAAATCGAAGTGAAAATTCAATTTTGAGTATTTTGGGAAAACTGGGTTTTTCACGCCTATTTTTGGAGTAGGAAAAGTTTTTTTCATATTCATTTTTTGATTTGTTTTTTCAACCTGCTTGCATGTTTATTGTGTTTTTATCAGGATGTTGCTAGTCATATAGAAGCTTAACTTTTATACACGAGCAACACTATTCTTACTTTTCTTTTCCTTCTATCTATTGGTCGTAGATTCTCACTTCCCATTTGTTCTTCTCAGATATTCATTCACAATCCCTGGGGAGGTGAGAGACCAATAGACAATGATCTTCTCGCTCTGCTGTTCAAGGATCAAGTACAACCTTCTCTGCCATTTTCAGAGACTCTGGCACCACCAACTCATAAGACCACCATTCTTCAACATTCTCCACAGAATCAACCAAACATGGGTCGTATCAAACACACTTCTCATAGACAAATAAAAACTACAGATTCTCCTTCCAGCCAGCCACCAACCAATACCGAGGGTCCTTCGAACGACCCTTAACCCTTAAATGTTGCACCACCAGAAATACAACCCAGGGCCCATCCGCGTGATGGCCCTCGAGCAGAGGTAGACTGGTGCATCGCCCCTTCAAGCGTCATAATGAAGGATGGTGGCTAAGTATCCCAAGAAGTATGGGCTTCCTAGGATTACTTTATATAAACCTACACCTGACCAGAGAGAAAACGTGCCCAGAGGTGCCTACATCGCCTCGGCGAGGTACCATATAGAAGTAGTGGCAATCTTGCCCTTGCATGACTTTTTCCGAGGGGTGGCCAATTATTTCGAGGTTGCCCTTTTCAAAATAACTCCCAATGGATAGAGTACTTTCAGCACTCTATATCTTGTATAACCATAAAAAAAAAATGGCATGTGCATACTCCTCACGAGATCAACAACCTGTTCGATCTCAAATCCAACCTCAACCAAAGCAACACGGGGTTCTTCCACTAATATTACCATGAATCCAGTCGCACATTCCTGAGTGATATAACTGTTATATTATTTTATAATATAATGTTTTAGATTAAATAATTGTGACAAAGAGTGTCACATATTGTAACATATAATAGAGAGTTACAATATTTAGATATATGTGAAATATCCAAATATGTAACATATTTGGTGTTACAAATTCAGTCACAAATTTGTAACTTCCAAATATTGCACATTATTGTGTAGATTTGTTGTTATACAATATTGAGATTAATTTCTTAAATTCATATGTGAAATGGCTGTTAGAGATATGATTTCAACCCCAATAATGTGTTTTGGGGGTTACAAAATCAATTGGGAGGGTGTTGGAACCGTTTGAAAAATAGCACATTTTTATGTGATAAAACTGGTCAGTGGCCGCGGCCATTGATGTTCCTGGTCGTGGCCACAGGTGGAAAACTGACCAAGTTTTTTCCAACTTTTTTGAATGGCTCCAAAAACCAAAATAACAGGAGCTCAATTATCAGCGACGGAGTGTGCCGTATGGGTGATGGTGGTTTCCACCCATTTCGGGATCTGGATGGTCCCGAGTTTGCCTGTGCTAGCTCGGGAACATTCTGCGCGTTACCAAGATTCTGAGTCCGAGCCGCTGTGGGGGCTCGGTTATTCCCAATTTCAGTTGGTAACTCAACAGTCGGGTGAATATGAGCTCTAGCCCGGGTGTTTCTTCAGGGCCTCGTGGGAGCAGGCTGTTTTGCCAGTGGCAGAGGTTGCTCCGTTCTTCTTGTGGCGACATTTTTGCGAGGTCGCCCATGAGGCCTGCGGGGAGGAACATGAACGTCTCGCGGAGGTGGAACATGTACCTCAGACGGAGGTTGGGGCTGAGCCGTATGCGCCTCTGCAACCAATATAGCTAATTCCTCGTTACGCTTCTTGGCCTTAGCCAACTGTTTTCTCAACTGACGATTTTCGTGTTCCACAATGGGAACATATTGCTCGGGATTATAATACATGTCCTCGTCGTCCCTGGGGGCCGGTGGTGCAGGAGGTCCTCGAGAGTCGGAGGACTCACTTCTCTCTTTTCGGTCCGGATTCATCGTCAGCGGTTTCCTAAGGCGCCGCAGATAGTTGACTTCTTCTTCAGAAATGTTAGGATCATTTGCGGCCAAAGCTAATCAGGTAGGCCTTTTCGAATGACTAGACTCAGATTCGTACTTCTTAATGCTCTCAATGATAGCACCAAACTGTTGATGTTGTTTTTTGTCAACTTAAAATGTAGAGCAATTAAACAATATAAGCTATGGTGCGAATAAATAGTATGGTGGAACAACAAGGGTTTTACGTGATTCAGCAGTTAAATCTGCCTAGTCCATGAGTCTATGTTATTAAGACATGGAGTTTTCTGGAAATCCTTCAGAGATGAATTGCCCAGAGTTTTCTCTCAAGATATCAAAAGATCTGTCCCTTTACAAGTGTTAATGACCCCTCTATTTATAAAGAGTTTTCAGAGTTCATTCCCACATATTTAAGAAAGATACTTCTGCATATTAATTGAAATAATTATATTAAATGTCGTAACTCCTATATACAAGGAAACGTCCCCTGAAGACTCGGAAATGGATAACAGACTTGTTAATATCCCTTTAATGTTGGGAGTTACAACAATAAATATCTTTAAACGTACAGAACACGTTACATCAAATGACTCATCAAATATCTGAGGTCAGCAACCACCATCGTGTCAGTCAAGGTTTACGGACAAGTTACGAACTGGCTGTCTTATTCCAAGACCTGCTCGGAGCAGATAAATTCCATCGAGGGTGTCATATCTTGAGCCTGCACTCTTTAAGCTCGGACTACTCGATCTAAAGGCACTCGGTAACGGATGTTTCCCGATGCTATGCTCTTTCGAGCCTGGAAAGAACCTCGAGATTACATGTCTTCGAGATTGCCATATTGCTTCAGGGGTTTTACAACTGGACCTTAAACATGTGTTTTATATATCTCGAGCTCATACTTGACGAGTCCAGCTTTCGAGGTCATAATTTCTGGTCTCGAAATATGGGTGTAACAGTTACTTTTTCACGAAAAGCTTTATTTTCAAACCATATTATTTCATATAAATTTTGGTTACCTCCAAAACTTATTTATGGAAAATTTGTTATCTTAAGATATTGATTAGTTATTTTTAAGTTATATTTTAGTATTTTATTATTTGAGATACTTTTTGGTTACCTTCAAGCCTATTTTAGAAACTAATGACTTGTCATATAGTATAACAAATTATCATATAGTCTACTAGCAAAATTTATTTTGGTATACTATATGTTGTCCATGTTTTTATCACCAGACACGTGGCAATTAGGAGTAATTAACGACAAGAAAAAACATGATGTCCTCGAGGTGTTGATGTCTTTAGGTGAGGCCACACCCTGAGGACTGTCCTCGAGGTGTGGATGTCTCCATGTGAGGCCATGCCCTGAGGAATTCTTTAGAAGTCCTTACACCTTCTTCATACAGTTGTCCTCCAAGTCTAGGAATTGGTCCTCGGGATCTAGAAGAGATGCTAGGTGTCAGTCACTGCTAGTATGAGCCACTAGAATATCATCTCACAACCTTTTGGAGACCCTCGAGTAGTGGTGTTGAGTCGTACACTCGACAATCGACATTTCCCACTACGCCGCCTAACATGGAGAAACGTGGAGCTGCACCCTAGCACTGTCAGAGGCATGTTTCCTATAAAGCTAACAAGTTTCTGCAATGGGTCCCGTGCAATCACCTGGGTTGTAATCTCTTTTTAGTGCAACTTTATTTTGTATTAATTCAGAATTAATACCCCGATAATTGAGAAATTTGTATTAATAATACATGATTGACATTAATAACCCTAGCCTCTATAAATAAGGCTGGGGTATCTCCTTATAAAGGGGATTTTAGAGAGAGAAACCCTGTAACTCAGTGCAATCTATACGCTGCATGCCTGGAGGACAACTGATTGAAGAAGGCAGTCAACAGTATATAGTAACTTTTTATTTAGATATGAGACAAAAGAACTTTAGAAAATTTAGAGAATAATTTTTTTAAACAAAATACACCCTAATGCAAAGTCAAGCAACTTGTGTCCAAAATGCCCTTCTAGAAAACACCAACTTTTGAATGATTGGATGAGATCTCTAAAGAACAATGCAATCACCCTAGTGGTGACAGTTGGATGTATCGCAATTACATACGAAATTCCTAGAGTAGTACCAAACATATATCACTAACGGCAGGTATTTGGTGCAACTAAAGATTGAGCGTAGGTATTTTTTGCTGTGCAAAAATAAGCTTAGATTTTGTGCTATAAGTTGCACTTAAGTACCCCAAGCGTTTTTTAGCATCTAACAGTACTTAGGTACTTTAAGTGCAACTTTAAGCACAACTTATGTACTTTCGTTGAAAATATCCCTTTAAACCAACTTGTCACGTCAGTGACTAACGGTAGGTACCTACAATGCACCTAAAATTTGATCTTGCGTTTTTTTTTTGTTATTAAAAAATAAACTTGAATACTTAAGTGCAACTTTTACAATTTATGTACTTTTGCTGCAAATATCATTATATATTTTAATTTTTAAAATTGAATTTTTAGTATATTTTTTTAACATTTAAATGAATTTTTAAATAAAAAATAAATGATTTGTTAATTAATTTTCAATTTTAGTATTTTCTATTTTCTTAATACTTCATGATTTTTTAAGGTTTGAATTAGTTTTTAAGAATTAATAAAAAATATATTTTAAAAAAAAATTAAGTGGACAAGATTTAGTAGTGGTAAAAAAAATATGATGAAAAAGACCGCACACACAATAAGGCCAAACATAAATTTAGAAAATAAAAGAAAAGATAAAACAATCATATAATATAAATATATTAAAAGAATAAAAAAATTGAATTTAAGCTTATAAATTATGGGTGAAATGACAAAATTATTCTAAAACATATGTAAATCCTATAATTGGCATTTTTATAGAAATATCTTTTTTCTTAAAAGAGAAATTGGTTGATTTAATTGTTTCCTTTTATTATAATTTTCGGAAATATTTGTTTTTCCATTTATTATAATTTTCGGAAATATTTGTTTTCTTTTTATTATAATTTTCGAAAAATAGATGTTTTTCCTTTATTATATTGTTCGGATTTGTTTGGAAATATTTGGTTTCCTTTATTTCAATTTTCGGAAACCCTCTTTCCTTTTGTGTGTTTTTTGGTCAATAATATGCTTCCTTATTTAGCATATATTGTCTCATTTTGTTTTATAAAGGAAACAAAAGTTTATTGCAAATATTCTGTACTTACCCAAAGTTATTTTTGGATTATTTGCTGATGTATTTTCGTGCAGCTCAAGGATTACAATCAGGAAACTAGTTCTTAATATCATTAATTATTGTTTCCTTTTTGAGCTTGTTTTGATCCGACACAGGTCTGAGCTGTCCCCGCCGATATCGCATCTGTCGGATCAGCATCTTCTAAATAAGGCAACTCTTTGACAATCAAGAATATCTTCTGTGATTCTTGCCTTTATTAGAAGAATTCTTTCTCTGCCTTTGTGAGCACGAAAAAAACTCTATAAATAGGGCTCTAAAGGCAGTGAGAAAGTGGAACTCTTTGGTGCATTATTCTTGAGCTTTATTGTAATATTTGTGAGAGTTCCTCTTTGTATTCAAGATCATAAGTATTCATATGATCTTGTAGAATTATGTGTGTTTAGTTTTTAGTGGTGAGTTTATACCATGTTCATGAGTGAATACACATTGTAATTTGAACACAACGTTTATAGTCTTCGGGAGAAGATTTTTAAAAGCTTTGCATCGGGAGGATGCAAGCACTCGCATGTCATTGAAGGGAGTTCAAGTGGTTGAGCGTTTCAATCAAGATCAGATTAGTGAAGAGAAGTACAACAAGTTGCGGCAAATCTCAAGAGGGAGTCTTGTTTTGTTTAAGTCAATGTTTTTGTACTTGTGATTCTTTATTAATTGGTTTTATTCTCTGGGCGAGGCCCCAAGGAGTAGGTTATCCGAAAGGGTTTCTGAACCTTGTAAAAATTCGTTGTGTTCTTTATTGTTTTGCACTGTCTTTTTATTGTGTTCAGTTTCTGTCGTGACAAGTTTGGTGTCTGTCCCGACAGAACTGTATTCTTATAGTTAATTACCACTCCGCACTTTAATTAATTCACTTGGTTTAATTAATTTGATAATTACTAAAAACGAAATTTCAACATAATACAAAATTAAAACACACTAAACTTAATTAAAACTATTGGAATTATTTCAAAATCATTCAAAAATATGAGAAAGTTAATCCCGTATAATGAACTTAAAACTAAAAAAACCATATGTGTAAAAAAAAAACTAAAACAAAAGGTCATATTCCATGTAATTCTCTCTAAAAATATTTATAATCAATTTTATAGTGATTAACTGGAATGTTTTTTATTCAAACTAATTCACCACCACACAAACCATATAATAACATATAAGACAATAAACATATTTGCATAAAATTTAGTACAATGACAACACCACATATTACTTAAAAAGACAAATTTTTCTTATCACAATAGGTGCCTTTACTCATTTCCATTTTGTTTCTTAGTAAAGGCTTATTGAATAGTAAAATACAACATAAAATAACATTAACATATTCTTAACATTGGTGGTACCCATGGCAGGAACTATTGGATAAACTATATTTTGGCATGTCCTAAATTATTAGTCGAGGATTTCATTAATTTTGAAACACCATTTTCTTTCCTATAATAGGAAAAGAACAATGGAATTTCACTTGTCTCAGAACCTTCTTGTGTCTGCTCTTTAGGACGAAAATCATTATCTTGATTGGGTTTTGCTAATTTTGCGACACCATCTTCTTTTCCATAATAGCTATAGAACAACACATTTTCACTTGGTTCAGAAGTTTCTTGTGTTTGTTCTTTAGGAAGAACATCAACACCTTGGTAAATTGTAGCTGCATGTATGTTATTAGGTGTGACTTTTGCTAATTTGGCAACACCATCTTCTTTTCCATAATAGCTATAGAATAACACATTTTCACTTGGTTCAGAAGCTTCCTGTGTTTGTTCTTTAGGACGAACATCAACACCTTGGTAAATTGTAGCTGCATGTACGTTATTAGGCGTGACTTTTGCTAATTTGGCAACACCATCTTCTTTTCCATAATAGCTATAGAATAACACATTTTCACTTGGTTCAGAAGCTTCCTGTGTTTGTTCTTTAGGACGAACATCAACACCTTGGTAAATTGTAGCTGCATGTACGTTATTAGGTATGACTTTTGCTAATTTTGCAACACCATCTTCTTTTCCATAATAGCTATAGAATAACACATTTTCACTTGGTTCAGAAGCTTCCTGTGTTTGTTCTTTAGGACGAACATCAACACCAATATCCAATTTTTTGACAAAGGATTCGCCCACTAGATTTTTTCTTGCTTCAGTAGTAGTACTCATAAAGTACTGCATCCAAAGAAAAGAAAAAGATATTAGATGAGAGTTATAACGAGGTAGTTATATAAAAAAAATTTAAATGGATTTAAATTTGAAAATAATATTGTATAGAAATTTACATCCAAAACCAATTTATACAAACAATTTTTTTTTTTTTTGCTGTTCTTGTCAAAACAATTATTTTTTTACTTTAATTTTTTACATTTTAGCGGTGTTAGTATATGAGGTATATGCAGTATATGTAAGGTATATTTTTGATATTATCTTAATTTTTTTTATGATTGTCAAAAAGCACAATTGGCAAAAAGCATGTAATTATTTAGGATGAAATATTTTAGGCATTCAATTCTTAGTTTTTTTTTATTTACTCATTTTTTTTATCTAAATATTATGTTAATGCTCTGAAGAAAATATTTATAGTATTAAGCTGGAGTGATTTCTATACACTAATTAGATGTGTCCGATATAAATTCAATAATCACGATTAAATAATACTAATTTAACATTGTAAATAAGAGTAATAAATACTTCAATTTATATATAAATTAATAAATTTTGATCAAGTAGAACGTACATAAAAATGAATAACAAGTAAACATTGATAATAATGTATTAATTCTTCCACGATAAAATTCAAAATTAAATAAAAATTATTTAGAGAAAAAAATAAAGATAAGAAGTATAGTAGGGAGAAAAGGAATGAATGAATGTACATACCAGCTGAAGTAGTCCAAAGAGAGCTAAGAGAATAGCAGCCTGAGATTTCATAATGTTTGTTTTGTGTACCCAAAATCTTATTTGTTTTTGTTGTGTTGTGTGGAGAGATATATGAAACTTGTCACACTATTTATAGGAACACAAAGTAATAGGCCTATATATATATATATAATATTATATATTATTTGTTTTTAAAATGATTGCAACATTATTGGAAAATTAGAAGATATATGCTTTCAAATATCTATATTATATATGCTAAATTTACAAATTATTGGAAATATATGCTTAAATATTTAATTCATAATTCTTCCCCTCTCTCTGTGGTAGAGCAGCACCTTATTTGTAGCCATATTTTTTATTTTTTATTTTTATACTCAGTATTCTAGTTACTATTCCTATTATATACTTTTTTTTGCTCAAACACTACGCAATGTATTTTTTAAGTGGTATTATGGAAAATGTAATTATAAAAATAGTTAATATTAAACTAAATGTATTTAGTTACTATTTTTTGATTAATTAATTGTAAAAGCGTTTTTTTTTTAAGTTATCCCTTGATTTTTTTTTTTTTTTTGTTATTGTTTGCTTTTTCTTTTTTATGCAAAATTTTAAAAGATTAATTTCAATTCAAAATTGACAGTGACTTGATTTTGAAAATCAAATCGATGCAAATCATTATATTAGAAAATAATTAATAAGTCTGAAATTCCTAAAATAATAATGTGAGGAGCATATTGGCCGAATTGAACTTTGGAGCATAATTTTTAATAATTAATAGTTTTGGCATATTTTTTTTAAATATGAGGCATTAAGATGTAAAAACTTCCCTTTCACTGAGTATTAAAAATTCATATAAATTTATGGTACCAACCTATGAACATTTTTAAAACAATGGAAGTTGAAGGAATAACAAATTTACTTAGTGTAAACTAAGGATCATTTGGTACGAGATATGTTAGTTTGAGAATGAAATTTTTAAAAAGTTTCATTGTCTGCAACAAAGATATATCTTTAATTTTTTATGCATAGAAAAAATAATGCTCTTGATATTCACTATAGTATTCTCACGGTTAAAATAAAACTCAAATAAACATGTAGATTATCAAATAAATAAGTTAGATTTTGCCCTTCTTATTGAATTATTAAAATCTCATTTACGTCCCAAAAAATCATGTCTCCATTCTATCTCAACTGCTCTCTTTAATGCCATATTATTACTATGCTCAACAAACAAGAGATAGAGAGATTGGAAAAGCTCGAATACAATATAATACCTTCTTTTCTCCTTGAAAAAATAAAAATATTCAGATACCATATAATAGTTCCATCTTCTCGCATGCTGATGAGTAATGAGCTACCATTCGAACTCCTGACCCAAAATGGATGGGAGATATCTAATAGTTGGTTTTAATGACTCTCCATGCCTTTGCATGTTCTGAATTGTTACTTTTGTGAATTATTTGTGATTTTGTAGTTTTTTTAATCAAAATCAGGTTTGTTGACGTCATTTTTTGTCAACTTAAATTACAAAGACCACTAAACACAGAATTAAGAAAACTGATAAAAAACACACAAGATTTTACGTGATTCAACCGTTAAAATCTGCTTAATCTACAAGTCAATATTAATGAATGGTAGAATTCTCTTAAAGCATTTAGAAAGCAATTTTCGCAGAGTATTCCCAATACCAAATTATCTCTGTCTACAAATAAATTTCTCTAGTCTATTTATAGACTGGTTTACAAAATATTTTCCCTCTTATTTCGGGAAGTTTTAATTTAAATTTGAAATAAAAATAAATAAATTCATTAATTACATAATATCCCATGGTAGGGGTGAACATTTGACCCGAAAAAACCCGAAAAACCCGCAAACCTGCCCGACCCGCAGCCCGAAAACCTGTTTTTTGGGAAAACCCGTCGAAATCGGGTGAAATCCGACCCGAACCCGACAAAAGTCGGGTCGGGTTCGGGTTTCAAAATTTGTTAGCCTCGGGTACAGGTTCAAATCCGAAAAAAATGGTATTTTTGAAAAAAAGTGTAAAAAATTGTATTTTTGAAAAATTTAGCTTTTCGGCCCAAAACCCAATAGGCTCAGCCCAACCCAAAATAAAACCTGAAATCTGAAAAAAAAAATGGTATATTTGAAAAAAAAATGGTATTTTTGAAAAAAAAAGTGTAAAAAATGGCATTTTTGCAAATCTGGGCTTTTCGGCCCAAAATCACAAATGGCCCAGCAAACCCGAAATTACACCCGAACCCGAACCCAAGTGAACCCGAACCCGAACCTAAAAAAACCCGAAAATTTCAGATCGGTTTCGGTACCATTTTTCTTAACCCGAAACCCGCAAAACCCAAACTCGATGAGCCTGAAACTCGAAAATCCAATCCGTGTGCACCCATATCCCATGGTATTCGAGATTTATTATCAGATTACAACAAATTCCCAAGATCTAAGGGTTTTTAAACAGTAACTGTGTTATAATAAATCATTAATATAAATTTAAATATTATAATAAATTATTATAACAATAATATATAATGCATAATCTTAATTTTCATTAAAAAATTAACATTTATATTTAAAAAGGTTATTATATTATATATATACACAAGGAAAAACTGTGGTATTGACAAAAGTTTGTTTTGGCATGTGGATAGTTATAAATTCTAATTTTTCATTACCGCAGTGTATATTGTAGTCATTTAGAACATCCCACAAATTTTCAAGAAATTCTTAATAATTTATGGTGCCAAAAATAAGATTCAAATAGTCGAATTTTCTACGCGTGCCTGTTTTTTAGTGCATGCGTGCAACAAGTTGTTTAAACTTTGTTTTCGACACCGTAATTTATTCGAAATTTCTTAAAATTTTATGAGAAGTTCTAAATGACTATAATTTATATATATATATATATTGTTCATTATATATTAATGTCCCATCGCCATCTCCGTTGAGCCTCCCGCGCCAGCCACCTACAAGAGAAAAAGGAGCCTTAGAGAGAGAGTTGATAGGATAGATAAATGTGAGGGAGACAGAGAGTTTAGAAGAGAAAGGGTGCGGCTGGGAGAAAGAGTTGAGAGAGAGAAAATGAGAATACATGTATGGCACAATTATTTCATTTGCCGCCTATTAATTAATTTGCTCCAAAAAATATATTTTTTATGTAATTTTTTTTTGTTTAAATAAAACAAGTATTCTTATTTATAAAAATTATAATTTTTTTATTTGAATTATCTTTTTAACTTTTATTATTAATATAAAATATATTACTAATTAAAAGTATAATATTATAAAAATTATAAATATTTTCTTGTTTATAAAAATTAAATTAATTTTTTTAATTACAAATAATTTATTAATTTATATATATTTAAAAAATTATTATATATTTAATATTAATAAGTATATATATATATTTTATACAAATTTCATACCCAAATAAATTATATATATGTATTATTTAAATAAATTAATATATTTTAAAATTTCAATAATATAAAACAAATTAAAGTTTCCTTAATAATGTATTCTTATAATGACATGGTAGGTCGGTTCTACACAACCGACCTACCATGTCTTCGAAAAAATTATTAAAGAGATACTCCAAATTATTGTATAAAGTTTTTATTTTAAATTATAAATACTATTAAATTAAAATATTTTATTTTTTATAAAAATTAAATTAATTTTTAATTACAAATAATTTATTAATTTATTTGTATTTTAAAAATTAGAATATGTGTAATATTAAATATTTAAATTGCAAATATTATTAAATTAAAATATTTTTTTATTTATAACATATAATTATAATGTAATGTTAACAAATATAAATTTTATATTAATCTAATTAATTTATTTATACTTAAAAATATTATAATGTAATATTACTAAATATAATTTTTTTAAATTGATTTCATACTACATATATATTTATAGTTTAAATAAATTAATATATTTTAAGTTCATATAATGTAAAATAAATAATACCAACTCTCTCTCTAAGCCTCCTTTTTCTCTTACTTATTTCATCGAAATTAAAAGGGAAACAACACAAACATTTAACAATACCACAAGAAATTATTTTTCCTGACAATAAAAAAAAAAAAACATTACCACAAGAAGGAAATGACGAATAGTAAAACGATTCACATTTCTAGAGTAAAGGGTCATATATAAAGATAGAAGATTTTATTGCTCATATAGCTTAGACTTGCATTGAGGAAGGAAGCCATACAAAATAAGTGTGATCAGAGAAGAAATGAAACACAGGTCCCATCCCTGGCTCAAACCCTAGGGCCTTGTATTATTAATTTCTCAATAATTTATGCCAGCAAAGGCCCATAAAATGCACATTTATTCCATCAAAATATTAAAAATAAAAATACCACCAACCGGATCATATAAAATAAATACGTTACATTTTGCCCCTCTTATTGAATTATTAAAACCTCATTTACGTCCCAAAAAATCATGTCTCCATTCTATCTCAACTACTTTCGTTAAATGCCATATTATTAATATGCTTTCCCAGCTTAGAACAAATAGGAAAAAGAAAAGATAATGTGTGAAATTAATTTAGAGAAAATTTACACCACCAATACACGAGTAAAGAGAATAATAAATCAAGTCAAAATTGAGAAAAAAGTTGGCAACTTTGTTTCGTATCTTACATTATATATAAATATATATATATATATATATATATGAGAATTTTCTTATAGGAGCTTCATTTTAAGCCCTACCGGTAGGACTCTCAGTGTTTATAATCCGTGAACAGTTTTCGGCGCGATTTTTTTTTTATGACCGTGTATATTGTAGCTATTTAGAGCATCCTGCAAATTTTCAGAAAATTCCGAATAGTTTATAGTACCGAAAACTAGGTTCAAACATGTTGTTGCACATGTTGACTAATTTTTTTTATGCGCGTGGAAAATACCATATTTGAACCTAGTTTTCGGTACTGTAAACTATTCAAAATTTTCTGAAAATTTGCAGGATGCTCTAAATAGCTAGCTACAATATACACTGTCATAAAAAAAAGTTGCGCCGAAAACTGTTCACGGGTCAAGAAACACTGAGAGCCCTACCGGTAGGGCTTAAAGTGAAGCTCCTATAGAAGAATTGTCCTATATATATATATATATATGGGAATTCTCATATATATATATATAGGAGCTTCATTCAAATTTAGAGCTTCCTACAAATTTTCAGAAAAATCCAGATAGTTTACAGTACCGAAAACTAGGTTCAAACATGTTGTTTCCACGCGCATAAAAAAAATTAGTCACGCGTACAACAACATGTTTGAACTTAGTTTTTGGTATAGTAAACTATTCGGAAATTTCTGAAAATTTGCAGGATGCTCTAAATAGCTATAATATACATGGTCATAAAAAAAATCGCGCTGAAAACTATTAACGTGTTGAGAACACTAAGGCCCTACCGGTAGGGCTTAAAGTGAAGCACCTATAGAAAAATTCTCCTGTATATAAAATTGTCCTATATATATATATAAATATATATGGTGTTTTTTCAAGCAATCATCATTTTAATAGTAAAAAAGAAAAATCAAGAGTGAAATAATAAAATAAGATAGCCACACATAAGATAATGTGCTTGGATAAGGTTTGGAGCATAATAAAGTGATAAACACAGACGTGATTAATGCGTGCGTGTGGTTGGTACTTCAATATGACTGAGACTACAATAAATATTGGGTTCATTAGTTTATAAAATATAATATATATATATATATACATATTATATATATCTATTGCTGGCTAAGTTTCTCCTTACCCTTACCTGCACCATAAAGCACCCGTGAACCAAAAGACTCAATAAAAAAACATACTAACAGATTCAGATTGCCAACATAATATAACGGCATGTTTGACAGTAATAACTGAAACCAAGCATACACACTGTACCGGTAAGTAATCATAGGGTCACACAAGTGTGTGTCGCACTCCCAATCATTCATATGGCATCTGAGCCAGACAAGTGCATGATACACTCCCATTCATTTATATGGCATCCAAGCCAGTCAAGTGCATGATGCACTCCCCTTCGTTCATATGGCATCTGAGCCAGTCAAGTGCATGATACACTCCCATTCATTAATATGGCATCCATGCTAGTCAAGTGCATGATGCACTCCCCTTTGTTCATATGGCGTCCGAGCCAGTCAAGTGCATGATGCACTCCTAGGGTGGCATAGCCATTACGGCTTGCACTTCGCACGCATGATGCCGATAATGACTGATAAGCCGAGCCTTTGAAACCCTCTACTCATAAGTCGAGTCTTGTGAACCCTTGACTCATAAGTCGAGCCTTGTGAATCCTCGACTTATAAGTCGAGCCTTATAAATTCTTGACTTATATGTCGTGCCTTGTAGTCCCTCGACTTATAAGTCGAGCCCTTTCAATTGAATATACCCTCGGCTAACAGGCCGAGCTTTTGGTTAGGTGCAATAGACGAACTCCCGACTTATAAGCCAAGCCTCCCAGTTGGGAACAAACATACATATAATTCTGTAATAACCAAGGTTATCATTTTCTTATAAGCTCCTTAAATATGATCTTAAGTTAGATTTAGTTATGACTTGAGTTGTGCAATAAAAATTGCTTTAAGTTTAAATTATCTAAGATATAATTTTATGACTTAAAAATAATTATTATTTGAGTAATTATAATTATTTTAGCATATGATTAAATTAATGTATAGTTTTATTAAGTATTAAATGCACATGTTATTTGATGGGTTAAGAAGTGAACATGTGACATTAAACTAAGTCCAAGAATTTGAATTAAAATGAAAACTGAAATAGCTTAGTCTTAGGTTTGGCACAAAAATAGGAATGATTTGACTATTTTAAAATTTTAAAGATAGGCAAGATTAGATCTATTTGAATTAAGTGATTATGTGTCAAGAGGAGTTAGATAAATGAAAATTTATAAGATTTCATTTAAGTAGTCAAATAACTAAGTAGAGATAGTAGTGTAATGGTTGAACTAAGAGTTAGATAAGTGAATGAAGTTTTCGTAACTTTAGGGTGCTATAACTTCAGACCTAGTTTTGACCTAGTTATATTATGATTTTTGAAAAATAGTATTTCTAAAAGTTGTAGATAATTGAATTAGCATTCCAACGGTATAAAAATAGCCTAAATCTGACTCCCACAGCTCTAGGTACATAATTTTACTACAGAAGGGTCCGGAGTTACGAGATATAGGATAGTAGTTTGGACTTTGACTAAAGTTTGAATCAAATGGAGACTATGTGGCATACTTGGAGATGATGTAGCAACAAGAAGGGAGTAAGACTGGGCTGGAAAAAACCATATAGTGGAGGGAGGTTTTGATTTTTAAAATTTAAGTTGAATAATGTGGAGAAAATCAAGGAAGGGAGTTGGGGTTTGAAGCCTATAAATAGAGACTTACCCTTCATCATTTTTCTCACACTCAACTAAAAAATGTCTCATAATTTTGAAATATATAGTCCCAAAAGATCTCTCCATTTAGTCATAAACACTCTACATAGTCATAGCCGAAACACTAATACTTATAGTGCTCGGGATCTTTTTCTTCTATTTTCTTTATTTTTCCTTAAACACTATTGCCTTTCTAAACCTTATTATATCTAAAAATATTGAACCCCATCAAGCCAATATATAGCCAAATCTACCCAAGTATCCAAACTCTTGGTGCTGTTGTTGGAGATAAACATTAGATGGAAGACTTGAGAATTCATCATTTTGGTTCTAGGTTGAAGGTATGACTTTATGAGGTTTAGAAAATTATTTAAAGTATAGTTTTATTATAATGCTCTAATATAAAGATCTTATGTTTTATTTAAGGTTGATTGGACATTTTCTATAGCAAGCAATCTCTTCTCTTTCTTTTCTCTCCACACTCAAGGTAAGGAAAATTAGGTAGTTTAGTTTATGACATAGTTTATGTTTTGTATGACCTAACATTTCAGGTACAATAAAGGGATAAGTGTGGCTGGTCCTAAGGTGTCCAAGGCCTTGTCCGGTAGGCTCGGTTGCCAAAATATTATGGCGCACCTAAGTTGATGTTCGGGGCTTAATTGCCACCCCTGTATAAGCACTTGTCTTTTTTATTATATTTGTCTTGTTATTATGACCTATGACCTATGATTATGACTTATGACCTATGACTTAGATTTTGATTTAGAATTATGACTTAAAGCATGTTTCTTTTAAAGTTTTATTTAACATTGCTCATTTTAGTATGTTAAAGGCAATTATTTTATTTTTATAAAACCATGGATCCATTTACTTATTTTAAATTTTCATTAAATAAAAAAGCAATGTTTATGTTTGTGATGCAGCGCTATGTTCTCGATAATATTATGAGAAATTAGGGCGTTACAAATACATTCATCATACACAGATACAAGACATTAGAATGTATTAACTTAGGTATACACATGCATATTTATAATCATGCTCATTAGCTGGGCCCGAGCCCTAATTGGGCCAAGCCCCATTCATATTAATTTAACAGTTGGGTCAAGCCCTAATCATGTTACATTTAATAGCTAGGTTGTTGTAACGTCCCTAAGGTAGGGTACGTCTGCCACATACTCGTAATTCTAGGGTTTACGAGTATGTAAGGCACTTGACCAAAAGAATTAAATAAAATGATACGAAGAAATACAGAAAAATTTAAAACTTTTATATAAACTTATTAGTAGAAATTATTACACGTATGAATACTTTAAATTTAAGGCAGCCATATGAAAACTCTAAACCATTATTGCATTGCTACTGAGTCCGTGCTCCACAAGTTGCTCAACAGCTAAAGCCACACCTGGAAAAATGTTGGAAAATAACATAATGAGCTAACGCTCAGTAAGCAAATCTCATGCATACACATACACATGAATGTCGTGAGTTTGTAGTGCACATATACTAATATGCTGACTTATATACTTATGAATTTCATTTATTGCTCATGCACTTTCAAACTTTACTTTTATGCTCTTTCTTTTAGTTTCACATTTTTATGGGCCCAATATCACTTGTGCACACTGTTTGATTCAGCCAATGCCTGCAGGGCTTGTTACACATATCATATAGAATCCCATGGGTTCTCCTCCGGCTAGCCATCATCTCAGCTAGGCTCATCATAACACTCATTTCATCGTTGCCATAGCTGCCATACTTATTACACATATGGAGGAGAAAGACGGAAACATGGCAAACATATCTGAATGGTCAACTCTGACCTAGCCCACACTAGTGGGCAGCCACTATAAGTCTTATAGACTTCCGTCTTCTTTACTGAACTTACTTGATTGCTTCATCGAAACAGTGGCACCCTTTTTAACATCT
The DNA here is from genome assembly GCF_963169125.1 of Humulus lupulus. Lineage (NCBI taxonomy): Eukaryota > Viridiplantae > Streptophyta > Magnoliopsida > Rosales > Cannabaceae > Humulus > Humulus lupulus. The sequence goes on from NC_084798.1 coordinate 9,270,456, forward strand.
TATTATCACTTTGCTTAAGCCTTGTGTCATTAAAATGTTTAACTTTACATAAAACTTTTCAAGGCATTTCATAACTTTTTTCATATTCATATGCATGGTCTTATATCACATAATAATGTATCACATAACTGTACATGCCATGCATACATGCTGATGCTGAAATGCCAATGTTCATGTTCATGATTCATGTTGATGGTATTCAATCAAGGCATTGTATCACATCTCATATAACTCAAAACATCTTTAGTCATAATACATGAAGCTTTGGGTTGGTGGCGTTGTTATACCTTAACGTAGAGCTATGGCTCAGGTCTAAGGTTTCCAGCCTAAAAACTTAAACGCTTCATATATCATAACATATAACAAATCATGAACATAGAGTAATCCACATATCCATCAACATAAGAACACATACTTGCACATAATTCATATCATTCTTAACCAAGTAAGACATCTTTCACATATCACAGAATTCATCAATTACATATCACACAACACCCTTATGGTGTTCATATAACCATTCTTCACATACTTATCATATGCATCATCATCATACCATACTTAACTCATCAGATGTACACAATCAATGTAGTCATGCATCTTACACTTAAGCACAAAAGGTGAGATTTACTTACCTTAGGTCCTTAGCTTATTTTAAAATTCCTCACCAAGAGTCAATCAATCAAATCCATACAAATCCTATTCAAGGCACATCATTTATTAAATTCTATCAAAATCATAAATATACACTATTGATAGTGTATATTAATAATACCAGAAACTATATAAATGATAATAATAAATTATTATCAACGTAATGCAAATAACTCTTCATATAAAACCATGCTTTAAACCTTGCTCATAAGATAATGTACCCTTATGATAATAATAATAATAATCCCAACAAAAATAATAATTATCGTCTATAATTAAACTTATTTCGATATTAATAACAAAATACTTCAATAGCAATACGTATATGGATGTATATATTCAAATAGTCATTTTATAAAAGAAATCATATTTTTAACATAAAGTTGTAATAATCAATATAATGATAATAATATAAATATAAATATTTATATTATTATTAATTAGTCATAATATCAATTCCAGTGATATAATAAATATACTTTCTCCAAACTTCACTGGTCTTACAAATATCAATAACTGTAAGAAACTAATATTTGATATTATTTTAATATTCAAATATTAATATACAATAATAATGGTTAGATAATAGGTTTACTATAAATCATACTTTTCATATATATATATATATATATATATATGAATCTGTATTCTTGATTTACTTAACAAAATAATAACAATAATAATTAAAATTACTTAATCATAATAATTTCCATATTAATATAAAATCAATTAAATATGTATTTTTATACTTTATTTAATATCTAATATTTTCTAGAAAATTAGACAGCACAACGGCTATAAAGTGGACAATTCCAAAATCAAAACCTGTATCAAAAATATATATAATCCCAGACAGCCAGTAAATTACAGAAAATATTCCATATATCAATAATATATAATTATATACTATAAATACACATAATAACAATTACTCTAATCAATCACAATTAAATCACAATATATAGGTTAAAGAAATTATACCAAAATGATCGGGTTCCACAATAAGTCAAACGATGATTTTCTGAGACTCAAAACGTACTTCGGAACCTCGAACACTAAGTTTCGACCGTCGATCTACGGTGGATCGCGGTGGCTCGTGGTGGGCCCACCACCCAACTATGGTAGATGTAGGAACAAGTTATTGGGTTTTGAAGCCCACAACACGAGGAACACGATGGTGGTGACGGATCGGCAAACGGATGCCCGAGGTGGCCGAATCGCAACTTTAAAGTCGCGGGGTGGCCGAACTTAAATCGAGTGGTTGAGGCGTTTAATCGGCGAGTGAGCTCTAGATTCCTGCGTGGGTCGATAGTTCGGAGGCCTCTGAATCCAACGGTCCGGCGCGTGGCTAAAAATGGTGGCCGGAAAGTACTCCTGCGTCGTCGGCAACAGTGATACGTAGAGGAGAGAGAGAGAGAGAGAGAGAGAGAGAGAGAGGGAGAGAGGGAGAGAGGGGTTTTCTGAGGAGAGAGAGAGAGGGGCTCGGGTAAAAAGAAAGGCTGAAGCCTTTTATTTTATTTTATTTATTTATTTATTATTATTTTTTTAAAAATTACACTTGGACCCAAAATATTAAAATTCTTTTCAAATAAGTCCTTTAGCAAAACTTTCTTAATTTTATAAAAATCCCCAATTAAAATTATATGACATTCGGGTCCTATACTTGACTACTCAAGTTTCTCTCTCTTTAATCTCATTAAAAACATAAAATGATATTTTAAACACTATTTTTCCATTACTATTTCTTAAATTTGTAAACTTGTACATTTTATGTATTAAAACTCTGATTTATAATAAAAAAATGTATAATGAAAATGTTGGATATTACAATCCTTCCCTCGTTAAAATAATTTCGTCCTCGAAATTTCAAACTAAATTTGATAATCGGAGACAAGAACTACCATTACAAATAAACAGAACAACATTTCACAGCATAAGATTTCATACACAACACTTACTTTCATCCCGAAAACAAAACTTATTCCTGACTTGTAATCCTTATCATATATAAAAAGGCGAGGATGTGTAAACACCTCACATGAGGACTACAATATAGAAAGAAAGGAAATAAGCTATAACAATAGTATAAATTACAATGAATGTATACGAAAATACAAACGAATCCTCCTCATCCATACTTTTGAACACAAACCACATAACGTAAGAAGAGAAGATGACCATCATCATGAAAACATCCTTGATATTCATCTTTTACAATCAATTTTTTTTTTTTTTTTTTTGGCATAAAATTAGATAACTAGAAAACAATTATATAGCCGATGAAGATTATTCTTTAAAACCAAGTCTTTATGAAACCCTTTCGTTGTCAAAACCGACCGCTTGCCCTGAATGAGAAATAGTGAGATAGGCCATTCATTAGGTACCATTTCAGAAAAGCCTGACTCTCATTATTTCTCTAAGAAAACATTTAAAAATCAATTTTTTTTTTTTTTCCAAATGTATAAAATAATAAAGGGCACATTGATACTATGCTAGAATGCAAATAACCGTGGCCACTCGGAAATTCACACACTTAGCTTAGTATCCCTTCATTGAATAAAACATGGGATAAGTCTTGACTGACCAATCCACCACTTCATCTACGAAAACGAATAATTCTCACATGTCTAATAAGTTAGACATGTCTCATTTCAACACCTATACCAATAATACTCAGTCATCACTTCACACAAGTAATACATTATCTTACTTTCGGGATAAAACAGCTAATATACTATAATTTAATCGCCGAAAGTAATTCACACTACAGAGTAATTCAGTAAATAACATTTATCACCTCGATTCATTCAACAATTTACAAATTGTTTCCATGTTCAAATCAGGATCGCAAAATCAATAGAAGTGATTTCCATGTCGACAACATCTAATAAGTTTGACTTTCATCATCAGAGAGGATAGCGTAACACATTGAACAAGAAAAAAATCTGTGATATCTATCTTGAAAACAAACAAATTCAAGGATCCAATGACCCAACAGTTCAACACATTTTTCTATAAATAAAATTCATCACATACACACTAAAACACAATCAATCTCAAGCTTTTGAAAACCAAATCATTATTACTTCCGTCCATTACTCAAGCTAAGCAACCCATGGCATCCTCATCATCTCAGCTGAACTTAGACCTAACTTTAGCTTTACCTGAGCCAAATCTTCCCACTATCGAATCTTCACCACAAATTTCTGCACCCCTACCACAGCTAATGGTGTATCCTACGGTACACATCCCAGAACGAAATACTCAATTTCCCAGAGTTTGGCTTCCCAAATTTTATTCTGATACTGGCCTTGTCACGGTGGAGGATTCAGCTATGCTCGATAAAAAGGTGGCCATTAGTATAGGTCAAAGCATACTCACCCCTAAAGACCAAATAATTTTATCCCATAGGTCAGACCTACAAGCTGTAAAAGATTCCTTAGTTCTTACCACTCAGGCGGCAGCATCGGTCTCAAACCTAGGCCAACGGGTTCTTGCAAGAGAACAAGAGGTTGACCACTTGAAAAGGTATATAGAAACACAAAAACAAGAGATGATAACCATTAGAAATGCCAACAAGGCATTGACTCGAGAGAAGGAGAAGTTGGTTAAGGAGAATGGGACTTTAACTACACTTCTTGCTAACTACTCAGTCGATATGAAGGAAAAATTTCAGACACTGCAAACTACTGGGGAGACCCTTAGAGTTGAACAACAAAAGTTGATTGACGAGGTAGAACGTGTCCAAAACCCCAATCCTTAATAGATTATGTATTTTTTATTTTTTTTTATCTATATATTACTACTGTTTCACTAAAGTCTCTTATTGTGTGTGCTCTCAGCAACAACCTAAAACTTTGCTCTCCAAAACACTAACCTGACATATTAACCCTTAACACACTAACTGAACTGATAGATCACTTTCAAAGCTTGAGAATATCAATTAACAATCCAAACATCGACATCGATAAATCATCAATTATTTATCACATCGATAATAAAGGCATGCATTCAGATAAATAACAAACTTCAATTTCTCTACCGTGCATGAGAATATTCATTTAATCCAAACTCATACTTATATCATGGAAACTCAAACACACAATGAGTTTCTAATACAATTATACAACATCATTAACATACATTAACTAAAATATGGATAAATTATACTAACCATTAACGTGTGGCTTGTCTTGTGGCGGAACTCAGTAGCATTTCAGATCCCAAAATCTAATAACATAACGAGTATACGACATCTACAAACTCAAAGCTCTGATACCATTTGTAACGTCCCTAAGGTAGGGTACGTCTGCCACATACTCGTAATTCTAGGGTTTACGAGTATGTAAGGCACTTGACCAAAAGAATTAAATAAAATGATACGAAGAAATACAGAAAAATTTAAAACTTTTATATAAACTTATTAGTAGAAATTATTACACGTATGAATACTTTAAATTTAAGGCAGCCATATGAAAACTCTAAACCATTATTGCATTGCTACTGAGTCCGTGCTCCACAAGTTGCTCAACAGCTAAAGCCACACCTGGAAAAATGTTGGAAAATAACATAATGAGCTAACGCTCAGTAAGCAAATCTCATGCATACACATACACATGAATGTCGTGAGTTTGTAGTGCACATATACTAATATGCTGACTTATATACTTATGAATTTCATTTATTGCTCATGCACTTTCAAACTTTACTTTTATGCTCTTTCTTTTAGTTTCACATTTTTATGGGCCCAATATCACTTGTGCACACTGTTTGATTCAGCCAATGCCTGCAGGGCTTGTTACACATATCATATAGAATCCCATGGGTTCTCCTCCGGCTAGCCATCATCTCAGCTAGGCTCATCATAACACTCATTTCATCGTTGCCATAGCTGCCATACTTATTACACATATGGAGGAGAAAGACGGAAACATGGCAAACATATCTGAATGGTCAACTCTGACCTAGCCCACACTAGTGGGCAGCCACTATAAGTCTTATAGACTTCCGTCTTCTTTACTGAACTTACTTGATTGCTTCATCGAAACAGTGGCACCCTTTTTAACATCTTATTATCACTTTGCTTAAGCCTTGTGTCATTAAAATGTTTAACTTTACATAAAACTTTTCAAGGCATTTCATAACTTTTTTCATATTCATATGCATGGTCTTATATCACATAATAATGTATCACATAACTGTACATGCCATGCATACATGCTGATGCTGAAATGCCAATGTTCATGTTCATGATTCATGTTGATGGTATTCAATCAAGGCATTGTATCACATCTCATATAACTCAAAACATCTTTAGTCATAATACATGAAGCTTTGGGTTGGTGGCGTTGTTATACCTTAACGTAGAGCTATGGCTCAGGTCTAAGGTTTCCAGCCTAAAAACTTAAACGCTTCATATATCATAACATATAACAAATCATGAACATAGAGTAATCCACATATCCATCAACATAAGAACACATACTTGCACATAATTCATATCATTCTTAACCAAGTAAGACATCTTTCACATATCACAGAATTCATCAATTACATATCACACAACACCCTTATGGTGTTCATATAACCATTCTTCACATACTTATCATATGCATCATCATCATACCATACTTAACTCATCAGATGTACACAATCAATGTAGTCATGCATCTTACACTTAAGCACAAAAGGTGAGATTTACTTACCTTAGGTCCTTAGCTTATTTTAAAATTCCTCACCAAGAGTCAATCAATCAAATCCATACAAATCCTATTCAAGGCACATCATTTATTAAATTCTATCAAAATCATAAATATACACTATTGATAGTGTATATTAATAATACCAGAAACTATATAAATGATAATAATAAATTATTATCAACGTAATGCAAATAACTCTTCATATAAAACCATGCTTTAAACCTTGCTCATAAGATAATGTACCCTTATGATAATAATAATAATAATCCCAACAAAAATAATAATTATCGTCTATAATTAAACTTATTTCGATATTAATAACAAAATACTTCAATAGCAATACGTATATGGATGTATATATTCAAATAGTCATTTTATAAAAGAAATCATATTTTTAACATAAAGTTGTAATAATCAATATAATGATAATAATATAAATATAAATATTTATATTATTATTAATTAGTCATAATATCAATTCCAGTGATATAATAAATATACTTTCTCCAAACTTCACTGGTCTTACAAATATCAATAACTGTAAGAAACTAATATTTGATATTATTTTAATATTCAAATATTAATATACAATAATAATGGTTAGATAATAGGTTTACTATAAATCATACTTTTCATATATATATATATATATATATATATGAATCTGTATTCTTGATTTACTTAACAAAATAATAACAATAATAATTAAAATTACTTAATCATAATAATTTCCATATTAATATAAAATCAATTAAATATGTATTTTTATACTTTATTTAATATCTAATATTTTCTAGAAAATTAGACAGCACAACGGCTATAAAGTGGACAATTCCAAAATCAAAACCTGTATCAAAAATATATATAATCCCAGACAGCCAGTAAATTACAGAAAATATTCCATATATCAATAATATATAATTATATACTATAAATACACATAATAACAATTACTCTAATCAATCACAATTAAATCACAATATATAGGTTAAAGAAATTATACCAAAATGATCGGGTTCCACAATAAGTCAAACGATGATTTTCTGAGACTCAAAACGTACTTCGGAACCTCGAACACTAAGTTTCGACCGTCGATCTACGGTGGATCGCGGTGGCTCGTGGTGGGCCCACCACCCAACTATGGTAGATGTAGGAACAAGTTATTGGGTTTTGAAGCCCACAACACGAGGAACACGATGGTGGTGACGGATCGGCAAACGGATGCCCGAGGTGGCCGAATCGCAACTTTAAAGTCGCGGGGTGGCCGAACTTAAATCGAGTGGTTGAGGCGTTTAATCGGCGAGTGAGCTCTAGATTCCCGCGTGGGTCGATAGTTCGGAGGCCTCTGAATCCAACGGTCCGGCGCGTGGCTAAAAATGGTGGCCGGAAAGTACTCCTGCGTCGTCGGCAACAGTGATACGTAGAGAGAGAGAGAGAGAGAGAGAGAGAGAGAGAGAGGGAGAGAGGGAGAGAGGGGTTTTCTGAGGAGAGAGATAGAGGGGCTCGGGTAAAAAGAAAGGCTGAAGCCTTTTATTTTATTTTATTTATTTATTTATTATTATTTTTTTTAAAATTACACTTGGACCCAAAATATTAAAATTCTTTTCAAATAAGTCCTTTAGCAAAACTTTCTTAATTTTATAAAAATCCCCAATTAAAATTATATGACATTCGGGTCCTATACTTGACTACTCAAGTTTCTCTCTCTTTAATCTCATTAAAAACATAAAATGATATTTTAAACACTATTTTTCCATTACTATTTCTTAAATTTGTAAACTTGTACATTTTATGTATTAAAACTCTGATTTATAATAAAAAAATGTATAATGAAAATGTTGGATATTACAGTTGTAATGCCCCAAATTTCCTAATAAGGTTTAGGACCTTGATTAGGAGGATGGGAGGGCCATAATTGATTTATTATGTTATTAAATGATAATATGCATGTTTAGTGTATTAAATATGCATGTGAACCCATTTCTGAGTAATTGGGTGATTTTCATACTTTGGTCATTTCGGGCATATTTGGCATATATGTGTGTAGTGCTTTATTATTATTTGGTTATGCTAGGGTTACTCAGCACAAGACGATCCTAGGAGGTAAGGTAGTGGGAAAGTCACAACGGGATTTATGCTTGACTTGGAGTAAGTCAAGGGGTATTTAGAGCATTACCAGGTTATTGGGTAATGTGAATAAATATTTGGTGATAAATTGGGAGTTAGTAAGATCAGGGGGAAATTCAGGAGGTTTTGACTATTTTTCCCCCGAGAGTGTTTTCGGGACCCCAAGTGTTAGGATTTGGTTGAGGCTACTTAAGCTTGAAGTAACATTTTAAAAGAATAAAAGAACGTTCTGTACGTTCTCTCTCCCTCAAAGTTCCATTTTCGTTCCTCGATCGCATTTTTGAAGGTAACTTGAGTTCTAGGACTCGGATTCAAGCGAGGATCGAGGCATAGCGATCCTAGGGAAGATTAGAAGCTTATTAACCAGAGGATTTAGTTGGAAACAACTCAATTGGAGGTAATTCAAGTGTTAAGTTTTAAAATTTTAAAGTTTTTAAGCTTGAATTATGTTTTGATGAGTTTTTAATTGATTTGAGACTTAGGTTTTATGGGTTTTGGATCATGGGGATGTTTGGGAACTTTGATTTTGGGATTTGGAGATGTTTGGATAGGTTTTTGGAAGGTTTTAAAAGTGGAAAAACGAGGAAAAGTGGCTGGTTCGAGGTTGGGCCGCGGCCCTAGCTTGATGAAGGTGGAGGAGGCTCTGCCAGGGGGGCGGGCCGCGGCATGGTCCTTGGAGGGCCGCGACCCTTAAGGGAAAAAAATGCCAAATGTGAATTTTTGTGATGGAAACTTAACTCTAAGGGCTTGGGATCAATCCTACTACCTAGTTGAGTGGGATTCGATGTCCCGGAGGCTTGGGTTGGGTTTGGAAGTATTTATTTACCTATTTTGATGAGGTTTTATATTATGGTTGTGACTAGGTTATCACTAGGGGCTTGGAATCAAGATCGTTCTTGTGGCTCATTTATTGGTAACCTGTGCTTGGACCAAAGTTAAGAAAACTACACCCTGTGTATATGTGACATGCATGGCTATTTTTGATGCATGTTGGATGCTTAAATGTAATGCACGAGAAACATGTGATTAGAACATGCTTTGTATACTGAGTATGATATTGTTCAGTGCTTGAGCCTCTGTGTTTATGCATGATCCTAATTGTGCTAGTATTTGTTAAGTAAGCATGATGAATGCCTTGTATTCGGATATTGGATATGTGATATATGTTTGGTGGCATTGCTTACTTGTATATGGCACTGACTAGTCTGGGGTACTAACTTAAGAGTCAGAAATGGCATAGCGTCATGAACGCAGGGCCAAATGAAGATTAGATCTAATCGATATCAAAATTGAATGGCCCTAAGGCATTAATGCTGGACCGACCCTAAGGTCGATGAACTTATAGGCGCTTGCCTAGTCTAAGACTAGTTACTAGAGCCAGGGCCTAAGGCCTAGGTGACCGTTTATCACATGGATAGGGAACTATGTTCCAAGGTTATGACTCTATGGTCATGAGGAAGGTTATGTTGGTGACTAGTCACCATGCACCTATCATGTTTGAACTAATAAAAAGTTCACTTGTCTGTTAAGCCCCGATGATCCTATCGTCACAAGGCTAAAAGGGGGCTATACCCAACTTAGTGACTTTTGCGACTATCACCTATTTGTTTGGGCTAAAAGTCCTCGATGATTATTATGATCATTGGTTGAAGTGTTATACTCAACATTCACTACTACAAAAAAGGGTTTTTAGGACTCGCGGGGCGCGAGTCCTCTATTTGAGAGCCCTTAAAAACTGGGGTTTGAGTCCTAAAAAAATGTGCAAGTCCTAAAAAGTTTTATTATTAATTTTTTAAAAATGAATTGGTGGCCAAAGCAACCGCCGGAGCTCCGGAAACAGTGGCGGCGCCACCACCGGCGACGGTGGTTCGAGAAAACAATGATTGGGTTTCGAAGCCTAAGGCTCGTGGAACGTCGTGGTGGTGGTGGTTCTTCGTTGAACGGAATGTGGTGGCCGGATTGGAGGTAATAAGTTTCGGACTCCATAGATTCCGACAAACACCAAAAATGAAATCCGGCGACTTCTAACCCGATCCTTGGTTGGGTTTTGCTCGCATGAAAGTGTTGAGTACGATGGTGGTGGTGGCTCGACTCACAACGACCCAAGGTGGTCGGAATCTCGTCGGAAACTTTGGGAAAACCCAAAACCGATATTCTCTGTTGTCTGTCTTAGGTGGCGCGTGAGGGCTCGAGCTCGCGGGGGTTGAAGCTTCGGTGGCCTCCGAAGCTCCCTGGCCGGCGCGTGTTGCAGGTGGCGGCAGGGAAGGCGGCGGTCGGGCTCGGCAAACTTTCAGGCGAGAGAGAGGGAAGGAGAGAGAGGAGAGAGAAAGAAGAGGGGGCTGATAAGTGTGGGTTTGTTTTTTTTAATTTAGTTATTTATAAAACTTTAATTTTTTTTAGGACACACATTAGTTTTTAGGACTCACGTTGCGAGTCCTAAAAGAAATTCTTTAAGGACTCTCAACGCGAGTCCTAAAAAGTCCAAGAGATTAGAGGGAATTTGTGATTTTTTAAAATTCAAATTTTTAGGAGACACATAAATTTTTAGGACTCGCAATGAGTGTCCTAAAAAGATTTTGCGAGTCCTAAAAAGTCCAGGAGGTGTTTTCTTAAAATCCAAAATCAAACTTTTTTAGGACACACAGAGATTTTAGGACTCGCAACGCGAGTCCTAAAAAGTCCAGGAGGTGTTTTTTTAAAACCCAAAATAAAACTTTTTTAGGACACACAGAGATTTTAGGACTCGCGAGATATTCTTTAAGGACTCGCAACGCGAGTCCTAAAAAGTCCAGAAGTTGTTTTTAGGACTCGCATATATGTGAGTGTCCTAAAAGGATGTTTTTGTAGTAGTGATTACGTTTCTATTTTGGGCTAAAATCCTTGGATGATTATTATGATCATTAGTTGATGTGTTATACTAAACATTACGTGAACTCATTTGCCTGCCTGAATAGGGCTATATCTGCTAGGCGTGTGCCTTATGATCTGATGACATGTTATAACTGTTCATGAGCATATTAAGTTTTCTTGCTGGGCTTTGGCTCACGGTTGCTATGTGGTGCAGGTAAAGGCAAAAGAAAGCTAGACCATCATTGAGTTGTAGAGCTTGGGTGACGATGTGTACATATGCAGCTGCTTGACCACCACGACTGAGGTTTGAAGGGGAACTAGGGTTAAACCCTGTTTTGCCGCTTAGATCGGCTGGTTGTAAATATTTTCTTGTAATAGACCTCTAAATTATATTTTTGGGATCCCAATGTATATAATAAACATTTTAATGAAATGTTATATCTTAACCAAAATTTTTAATCCCTAAACTGCTAATCATATTTAGTTACACGATTTTGGCCATATAACTCGATTAGCGAGTTTAGCATTGTTTACAAGGCACACCGTAACGGTCCCTGGAGTTAGGGCGTTACAAGTTGGTATCAGAGCGAGCCAAGGTTTATGGTTCCTGAAGACAAGCTGGGCATGTACACCCGTCACTGAAGATAACTTCACTCAGGGAATGGTAACTATTTCTGTAGTTATGTGCTTAACTACTTAAATAGAATGTAAATGCTTTACCTGCACATTGTATTAGGGAGCATGAGATTCTGATAGAGCCTGGTTCTTGACTATATGATTATATGCTCCGTGATTATGTATATAATTGTGATCATATGATTACCTGCTCCACGAATATATAACTGTAATATTTGCATGCTAGAGTTGGAGGCATGGTGTGAATGTTGGAAGAGCAGGAATTATGATTGATATATGAATGCCCTGGGCATGTTTTTAGCACTGCGAGTGGTTTGTGATTGTGGTGTGGTAAGATTTATCCCGTGGGGGAAAGTTCTCGATATGCTTATCATATTTTATGGGTCAAGTTATTGACTGCAGATTCAATTAGCAGGCATATAATCAAGGCAGATAATGAGGCCTGGTGGTGGTTATAATGAGGCTGGGTGTTACAGCCAGGGTATCACTTCTTCATCTGCTCCTATGAATTTTCAGCATATGCTTATAGATTTGCAATCAAAAAATGCAGAGGCATGAGGAAGAGATCAGGTGTCTGAAGCAACAACGGAATCTGTTGGGGAGCACTTCTTCCTTAGTTATGCCAGGAGTGGCATCAACATTGGCTCAGCCTAGGGTTGAGAACAAGTGGGAATTTCTCTATGGAAGATTCCAGGAATATTACCCTCCAGTCTTCGAGGGAGGCCTAGATCCATTCAGAGCTGAGCAATGGATGGGCATGATCAGTTCCATTCTTGACAATATGGGGCTAGTAGGTCACGATAGGGTGGCTTGTGCGACATTTGTTTTGCGAGATGATGCCCGGATGTGGTGGGAGATAGTATCCCAGAAACGAGACACATCTGTGATGGATTGGAAAGAATTTAGGCAGTTGTTTAATGAGAAGTATTACTGTGATGCAGCTAATACTGTTAAGATGAATGAGTTTGTGAATCTCATACAGGGAAAGGCATCAGTAGCCGAGCATGTTAACAGATTTGATGGGTTGGCCAAGTTCGCTTTTGACATGGTACCCACAGATATAGCTCGGAAGGAAAAGTTTGTTCAGGGATTTAATCCTGGAATAGCTCAAGGCATTAGAGTTGCCCCACTGCATGAAGTCTCTACCTATGCCCAGGTGATAGGGAAGGCTCTTGTTGTTGAGAGTATAAGAAATGAGAAGAAGAGTGTCAGGGAGCACGGAGCTCAGATAGTGGTATCTCCACTTATTGGAGCAAGTAAGAATGAAAGCTAGAAGACTTATCCAATATATGTTCGGTGCAAGAGGCATCATTTGAGGGGGTGCCAACCAAGGACATGTTTCTTTTGTGAAGTGGTTGGACATATAAAAAGGGATTGCCCATGTCGAGGGACAGAGCATGAGCAAAAGGGGATAGAAAGCTTGATTCCAACTCGAGTGTTTATTCCAGGGCAGTCAGAGTCTGAGACTGAGACTAGTTCCTCAGGGGTGGCAGGTCAATTTTCTAGTTTTGAGATTTGATTTATGCTGACTGGTTTTGGTGCCACGCTGTTCCTTTATTTGTTGCATATAGAGAGGTATAAAGTTGATATACAAGTCATATGGTTATGTTATGATGAAAAGTGATATTGTACTGGTAATTTAAGTGATCAGGTGAATTATTGTGGAAGGACTTATCAGTGATTTTGATAAAGCTGGTTATGACGGGCTTTGGTTTGATTCAGGGTATGGATTGGCTAAGTAGTTATGGGTTAATGCTAAATGGCAAGGAAAGTATAGTAACTCTTGGGCTTGAGAGTGGGAAGCCTTGTGATAATTTGCATGGTGCATGGTTCTGTATGCTTATGACATCTGTAGTGAGAGCTAGAGTTTTGTTGCAGGGAGGTGCATGGAACTCTTAGCTAGTGTGGTGGATACCACTTAGATCGTGCCAGTGAGATTAGGACATACTGGACTAATATGTGAGTTTCTGGATGTGTTTCCAGGGGACTTGTCAGGGTTTATTTTATATGATAGGAGACTAGAATGGTGATTGGAACAGTGCCAGGGATGGAATTAGATGTAAACACTATTTTGAATGGCTCAATGGAGTTGTAAGAATTAAAGGTTTAGTTATTGAGTAAGATGGAATTCTCTAAGGTGGATCTTGGATCTGGTTAAGACCAGTTAGAGAACAGAGAGGAAGTTATATAAAAGATTGTTTTTGTATCAGATAAGACACTACAACAAAATTGATATTTAATGACTCTCTATAATGACTTACACCAATGGTGTAATCATTAAAAGTATTCAGTGATATTTAAAGTCTAGAGGTGTAAGTCATTAAAAGTTTTTGTTGATGACTAGCTAGGTAAGTCATCAAAAGTGGTGGGAGACGTTATACTTAAAAATGTGATATAATTTTTTATTTTTTTTTTAAATATCAGAAATTGGATCGAATATAAATAAGGGAAGACTTTTAACGTCTCCCCTGGGAAGACGTGCCTAGCCTCTAACGTCTCCCCTGGGAAGATGTGCCACATCGGACGTCTCCCAAGGGGAGACGTTAGAGGCTAGGCACGTCTTTCCAGGAGAGACGTTAAAGGCCTCCCCTACTATATTACTTAGCCCTTTTTCTTCTTCTTCCCCGAGAGCATACGCACGAAACAGAGAGGCGGAGAGGAGGCGTTTTCAGGCAATTTTTCGGGTTCTCTTTGACGATTTTGGCCAATTTTAGGCCATAAAATTCATTTTGAGGTATGATTTTATCATTTATAAGTGTTGTATAATAGTTAGGATAATTTTTATGCTTATTTTCTCTAAATATTAAGGGATTGATATTGAGATTTTAGGGTTTATGATAGTTGCGGTTTTGGGTGATTTTTGGCTCATCAAAGTGGATTTAAAGCATATTTGAGGTATGATTTCAAGATTAAACAATGTATTGTAGTTATAATGGTTGAAAAAATTGTTTTTGTGCTTATTTTTTTATTGTTTTTGTGGGTTTTATTAGAAATATTAGTTTAAAGTATGAAAAATATTTTTTATGTATATTTGAGATATTACATTGTTTAATTTTAACATGTTACCACATTATTTACTATTTATTCCAAAAAATATATATTTTTAATTAATTTTTAATGTTTGTTAATTATATATATGTAAATATGATTTGCTAAAATGTATTTAATAACTTTGTCTAAAATAAAAAAAAAATTTACATAGTAATAATAATTCAAGTTAATATGTTTATAAATTTTTTTAATTTATATTATTATTTAATTAGAAAATTATATATATATATATATTTTTAATCATTATTAACATTAAAGTAGGTTATTTATATATAGTTATATTTTTTTTATTAATTTTCTAATCATTTATTATTTAATTAATAACATAGTGCGCACATTGCAAAAGTGAAGTAAATTTGCTAGCAATGACTATTAATTGCAAGAGGTAATTACATTATCTTATTTTTTGTTTTAGTATTATTAAACTTTTGTTAGAAGAGTTTGAATATCTTAAATATTCATCCATAGTGAAGTAGGTTCTGAGATTAAAATTGTGTGTTGTAGTGATAACAGAAGGTTGAGAATTGTGTGTTTTAGTGAAGTAGGTTCTGGAAAATATGTTTATGTGCTGCGAAGCTATAAGGAAGAAACTTATTGTGTGTTGTTTGATTTGTTTGGCTTATTGTTCACAGATGGTTAGATCACTATTATAGGGGAAATGCTGCTCGATTTTGTCTAGAATTATGTATTCTATTATTATATTTGTATTGTGTGGTGCTTATTTGATTAGATTGACATATGTTTAGGTTACTAATATAAGGGAAATGCTGGCCAATTTTTCGTATGCTTATATAGTTTTATTGTTTAATTTTTCATATACATAGGAAAAGATATGGATAGACCTAGATGTTACTTGAAGAAAGAGGTATGTATATATATAAATTTATAAAAAGTATACGGGTTATTTATTATTAAAGTAGATATAATCAAATAATAATAATTAAATAATATATTGTACTTTATATTTTTTGTAGCTGAACACTCCGCCATATACACCAGCACAGATTATTGAAATGCGACAACAGCGGGCGAACGATATGGTGCTGATAGTTCAAAGTCATCGTCCCAAAAAATAGGTTCTTATATTTTTTCTATCTTTCCATATGTCTAGCTAGCTACTGTAATATTTGTTAATTTTGTATGTTTAACAACAAATATTACAATTTTGTATATTTAGCTAGCAAAAACATATTAGATACACATTTCGGTTTTATTAATGAAAATTCAAAATTTAAATTTGCATATAATTTAGATTTTTTAATTAATATATTTAATTCTATTTCAAAAAAAAATTAAGATCTTTAATTCTATTAATTAATATACTGAAAATAATTGTTTAATTTTAAAAAAAAATATACAAAAACCAATGATGACTCGTTATATGAGTCACTGAATGTCTACAAAGTCTCCCCGTGGGAGACGTCATAGGTACCTACAACGTCTCCCATGGGGAGACTTTGTAGACATCCAACGTCTCCCCCTGGGAGACGTCATAGGGCCACTTTAGATGGCTCCTGCAACAACGTCTCCCCTAGGGGGAGACATTAAATGTCTACAATGTCTCCCCCATATAGTCATTAAATGCCTATTTTGTTGTAGTGAGAGCACTGAGAGTGTTGAATATGTCTTGTGAATTGGTTTAGTGCCAAGTGTTTGTGAATCAGATGAGGGAGACTGATGCAATAAACTCTCAAACTAACCATACCTCTGCTGCTGCGACGAACTCACAAATTGATCATACATCTTCTGTGGATGCTGCTGCTGCGATGAATCCCCAAAGTCACGACGCCTAGGATGTGACGTCTGAGATCCTATAGGGACGTCGTGGTAATAAAAAGGAGGGGACTCGGAGGAGCGTCCATACATGTTTGTATAATTTTGTTGAGGTGGATAAAAATGTTGTAGTTGTGGCATCGACCAAGGAGGTGGACTTTGAGAAGATATACCACTTTCAGGTTGTGATGGTAAATATCGTTGCATAAGGCTTTCAAACTGCGACTCAGTTTCTGTACTGGTATGCTGAGGATTACCAAATGGACCTTGTTGAGATTTCAACATCCGGATCTCTTCACGCATTGACTTCATCATTTCCGCCATAGTAGCCATGTCTTCCTGAGGTGTATGAGCAGGTTGGGCCTGTGACTGACTTTGACCTGTGGAGCTGGAAGCTGATTTTTTCCCTTTGCCTTTGCTGTAACCTACTCCTCTTTGAAAGTCAGACCTCTCCCCAAGTACTTTACTCATAATCTCGTATTGATCGATCGACAAGGAATCAACAACAGATCCAGTTTCAGATCCCTCCATCGGTCCTTGAGACTGGCTTTGAAGTCGTACCCTCTCAAGCTCTTCCGTCATTTTTCCCTGATCATAAAAAGTTTTAGAAACACAACAGTAACATAGTTTAATGAAAATAATAACACAAAAGTTTCTCGAGCTGCGTTGTTGACAAAAACTTTTGTCATTTTTCTCAAATGGCTATCTTTCCAAGTATCAATAACATGTTCATTAGGGTTCACCTATAAAAATGTAGAGATAGGAAGTTAGAATGTTAAATTTTGTTAAATTAAATTAATATTTTTACTTACGAATTGGTGACGCTTAGCTGCCATCGATTTTGTGCCTTGCGTCGATGTATACTTCATTTCTTTTCTGTTTTTCTTGTTTTGGTTGGATCGCGCAATAAATTTTGGGCTAAAAAACAATTGAACAATATCTTTCCAACTCTCCTTGGTGCAATGGTCAGGTGGGGCAATGAGAACACTCTCCAAAAATTCCGGCTTAGAGTAATATTTTTTGAAGTTAGTATGCCTGATGTTCTTTCTCTCAGAATATCTTTTGCGCATCTCTGTGTAGATAGTTTTCATAACTCTCTCGGGTTTTGGATGACCATCAACATTATAAAAATGCTACATTAAAAATAACACGTTAGTTTAGTTTGTAAATGATTTTAATAAAAAAATTATACCACAAGACTTGTTCTAAATTTTTACGTTCATCTTTTGTACGACCTGTTCCTTAAATTGTTGAGGTACATCAACGAAATCCAAGTAATGTCCTCGCAACAACAAGGTGACTTGGAGGCCTATCTCGCGGACAAAACTTTGGTCCTCCAAGCCAACCACTTTGTCCATCCTAGGATCAAGCTGAAGATCTAGTGGTTTCCCGGGATTCCGCCTTCGAATTTCAAGTGGTATATGGTATTAGCTAGGCCACGACCCTTTCTTCTCGGCACTTCAGCTATCCACATTTTCAACAATAACCAAAATTTGAAATATTAATATATATTAAACATTCGTTGAGCTTGACTTTCAAGCTATGAACAAAATTTGAAAATTATTATTAACCTGACTCGCAGGAAGAGGGCACTCTACTAGGATCTGGCGGGTCTAGACCTCCACCATCTTCGTCGTGAGAGGTGGCTATATCCACTGACATTGTACTTAGGAACAAAAATTATTAGTTAGCATCAAATATCACCAATGGAAATTAACAAAATGATTACAAGTCCCATACATTATATTTTAAACGATTGTCTTTATTACAAAAATATAAAAACTATGTAGAATAATCACTATCACTTTCATCATTAATTAAATTAACATCAATCGGAGACACATGATTAACATCATCTTCACAAATATCAACCACCAATTCATCTTATTCATCGACTTCTTCTTCGCCTAAGTCGTCATTTATGAAATTATCATCCAATTAATCAGTAGGTGAATTTTTTATAGTGCCAATATATGTTGCAGGTTCATGAGATTCCATAACCAACTGACCGAGATCCACGGTCAACACAAAATTTGATGAGCTTCTGTCATTACAACATCAACGTCTGCATCAGCTTCATTGTCCTCGATGTCCCAAATTTGACGATGATTGACATCCTCAACAATTTTCCAGTGTCGGCCTCTAAGTAGATCATCGAGATAGAATACTTGCTTAGCTTGGCTAGCAAGTATATAAGGCTCATCTTTGTACCATTTGCTACTGACTATACTGGTGATATTATTTTCAGTGATTGTTTTGTTCTTGCTTGGATCAATGTTAAACCATTTGCACCTAAACAATGCAACTGAATATGCACCAGTACTTCTTGAAGCGTGCCATAATAGTTAAAACCTTTAGTTCTTGCAACAGACACTCCACTATTCTGTGTGGTGCGCTTTTGATCTCGGTCGTAAGCAATAAATCGAACACTGTTAACTATACAACCTTTGTAGTAGGTTGCCAAGTGATCTGATCAAAATGCTAAAGCTAGCAACTCATCACCATTCTCTAAAGATCCAAGTTTGTGCAAGTCATATATCTAAATAAATTAATAAACCTATAGTAGAATGATAAAAATATCATTACAACAATAAAGGTTTAAACATAATCTCAATTTTACCTTCTTATGAAACCACTAGCAAAAAAATTTCTTGTGTAAAAAATTATGATCACCATCTGGGTATTTCAGTTTGATCTCTACTAGGTGTTCGCTATAAATTTGAATGCTTTGACTATATTAGATAAAACAATTTGGAATGAACATAAATTTCACTTTAAAGGGAATAAACTTACTCTAAGTAATCTTGAATTTTGGGAGAATTGTCAAGTATGAACCATTCAGCTATTTCACGAGTCGCAAGGTCAAGAGGCTTGAGGGTTCCCTTTGTCAGGGGACGACATTGAGATTGAAACACAGTAAGGTGTCGTGGGACATACACCTCATCTTCATTGCGATCAAGATGCTTAAATTTTGTTTCAACCCCTTTGAAATACATCGAACAAAATGTCAAAGCCTCATCACTAACATAGCCTTCAGCTATCGACCCTTCAGGACAAGCTTTATTTCCCACGTAGTTCTTCAATTTTTTCATGTACCTTTCAAAAGGATACATCCACCTCATAAATACTGGTCCACCCAAAATCGCTTCTTCAGGAAAATGTAAGACCAAGTGAATCATTATATCAAAAAAAGTCGGAGGAAAAATCATCTCCATCTTGCACAATATCAGAACAAGGTCTTTTTGTGCTTCCTCCATATATGTAACATTTATAGTCCTCGAACATACTTGCCTGGAAAAATTACACAGTTCAAAAATGGTGGTCGATATATCTTTTGGGAGAAACTTGCGAACACCCACTGACAGTAATCGTTGCATTATAACATGGTTGTGTGGGATTTCAACCCAGTGATATTTGTTTCATTCTCGATTACTTTTTTCTTCAAATTTGGACAAAATCCATCTGGAAATTTCACTTCTTTAATAAATTTACAAAATTGTTGTCTCCGAGCAGGAGTTAACACGTAAGAAGCATGTGGCTTCATCAACTTTCCATTCTCATCTTCATAAATCAACAATGATTCCCTTACCCCCATCTTCTTCAAATCATATCTTGCATTAGTGGTGTCCTTAGACTTGTCATTGTCCAAGATTGTGCCGATGAGACTATCACACACATTTTTTTCGACATGCATGACATCAATGTTATGTTTTAAAATGTTTGTACACCAATAATCAAGCTCGTAGAAGATGTTTTTTTTCCTCCAATTTCTGTCTTTCGCAACTCTTCTACGTTTCACACCTCCAAACTGCAAGTGTTTTCCAAGAACTTGGGGTGGAAGGTTGTTCACTTGTTCTAATATTTCCTCACAAGTAAATCATTTCAGAGGACGTCTTCTCTCAATTTGGCCGTCGAACTCAGTGTCCCTTCTCATTCGATGTGTACTAGGCAAGAATCTTCTGTGACCAACATAAGATGTCTTACCGATCACTCGAATGGAAGATGTGTCTTCATTACATATGGGACAAGCTTTGTATCCCTGACCACTCCATCCAGACAAACTACTTCGAGCTGGAAAATCATTGACTGTCCATAAAAGGGCTGCGCGCAACTTGAACATAGTGTTGGTCGTACAATCTCTCGTAACAACTCCGTTAGCCCACATCTCCTTCAACTTATCCACCAACGGTCTTAGAAATACATCTATGTCCTTACCTGGTGATTTTGGACTGGGAATAAGGATGGTCAGCATCAAATTATTGTCTTTCATACATAACCAAGGTGGAAGATTATAGTTCGCCAACACCACAGGCCACATGCTATATGCTAGGTTCATGTTTCCAAAAGGATAAAACTTCAGTAGCTAAGCCAAAACAAACATTCCTAGGATCACTTGCAAAAGCAGGATGATTGACGTCAAAGTTCTTCCACGCCGTCCCATCCATCGGGTGTCGCATCACTCCTTCATCTTTCGATTTCCTAGTGTGGTGCCATAGCATGTCCTTCGCTGTAAGCCTTGAGCTGTATAGTCTTTTCAACCGGGGTGTCAATGGAAAGTAACGCATCACCTTATGCGGCACCCTTTTTCCTTTAGTTTTTTCAAAAGTAACCCATCGAATAGTTCTGCAAACTGGACATTCCTCTTTGTTTGCATGCTCTTTGTAAAATAATCAACAATCATATTGGCACACATGAATCGACTCGTATCCCAACCCTAATTTCTTCAATCTCTTTTTAGCCTCGTTGTACATTGATGGAATTTTATTTTCCTTCGGAAAGGAAAGATTTAACAATTTCAATAATTCATCATATATGTTGTTAGGAATCTTCCCTCTAACTTTAAAATGTAATAGCTTAGCTAAGAAGTTAAGGGAAGAAATCCAATCACATCCAGGATACAACTCAGCTTCAATCTCCTCAAATAACTCATCGTAATACTGACTTGCGCCATAACAATTGTCTGCTTGCTCAGTTGTCGGTAAGAGCAAGTCCTCCACTATGGGAATCATCTCGTCAACTTCATCATCATCAACTACCTCATCAACAACATCTAGTTCCGCTTCCCCATGATAAATCCACCTCTCATAACCTTGATAAAATCCCCTATCGAACACATGTGCTTCAACAATAGGTAAAATTTCAAGCTTATTATTTATGCATTTGACACACGGACACCTAATTCTTCCATCAGAATCCTTATGTTCCGAGGCCATCGTCAAAAAAGATTGTAGACCATTCCAATATTCTTGACAAGCGTGATTTCTCAATGTTGTCCAAGTCTTGTCAATCGCCATCTAAAGTGTTAAAAGAGTCTTTGAGTTTTAGTAATGTGGATAGGAATAAATAACAAACAAAATTGTTATCATTTTTGAAATCTTATCAAATATATTAATATCTTATGTTATTTTATGATGTTTTATTAGATAATAATATTCAAATTAAAAAAAAAAATTCATTATTTTATTATTAATATTTTAAACTTATCATTTCTGTGCCGATATCCCTGTAATTGATGGTTGTAGTCAACAACCATCAATCACAAGCATACCGGGACAAAAAAAAATTATTATAAGATATGTAGTAATTTTTAATTAATCATTATTAATTGTAAAAACTTTTATTAAATAAAATTTTCAATTTCTATATTCAAATAATTTAATAGCAGTTAATATTGGATAATAATATTTAACAAACAAATTAAAATAATTTCTTAAAATAATTTATTATTTATTTCATTAACCATTATTAATTTTTAACTCTTTTATTAAATTAAATTAAATTATTCAATTAGATAATGTTATTTAATACAAAAATTAAATTAAATTATTTAATTAAATAATTTGAATCAAAGTTTTATTATTTAATTAATTAAAAAATTAAAAAATAAATTATTATGAGATATGTAGTAATTTTTAATTAATCATTATTAATTCTAAAAACTTTTATTAAATAAAATTTTTAATTTCTATATTCAAATAATTTAATACTAGTTAATATTAGATAATAATATTTAATAAACAAATTAAAATAATTTCTTAAAATAATTTATTATTTATTTAATTAATCATTATTAATTTTTAACACTTTTATTAAATTAAATTAAATTATTCAATTAGATATTGTTATTTAATAAAAAATTAAATTAAATTATTTAATTAAATAATGTTGAATCAAACTTTTATTATTTAATTAATTAAAAAATAAATTATGATAAGAAATGTAGTAATTTTTATTTTATCATTATTAATTGTAAAAACTTTTATTAAATAAAATTTTCAATTTCTATATTCAAATAATTTTTGTTTGTTTTACTATTTTAATAATGAAGTTTATCAATTATCACTCATCGTCCCACTCTCTTTCTGATAGGGTTAGTGACTTTTGGGGAAGTAGTATTTTTCTGTAGTGTTGGGTTAGTAATGCCTGACAATGCTTGGTACATATAGCTCTTAGTTAGATCTCTTTCAAATTATCACTCTCTTTCTGATAGGGTTGATGTAAAGCTACAATATTAATGTCCCTCTCTTACTTATTTCATCGAAATTAAAAGGGAAACAACACAAACACTTAACAATACCACAAGAAAATTATTTTTCTTGACAATAATAAAAAAAAAACAATACCACAAGAAGGAAATGACGAATAGTAAAACGATTCACATTTCTAGAGTAAAGAAACCCTAAAGATATTTATTGCTGCAATATATAAAGATAGAAGATTTATTGCTCATATAGCTTAGACTTGCATTGAGGAAGGAAGCCATACAAAATAAGTGTGATCAGAGAAGAAATGAAACACAGGTCCCATCCCTGGCTCAAACCCTAGGGCCTTGTATTATTAATTTCTCAATAATTTATGCCAGCAAAGGCCCATAAAATGCACATTTATTCCACCAAAATATTAAAAATAAAAATACCACCAACCGGATCATATCAAATAAATACGTTACATTTTGCCCCTCTTATTGAACTATTAAAACCTCATTTACGTCCCAAAAAATCATGTGTCCATTCTTTCTCAACTACTCTCGTTAAATGCCATATTATTAATATGCTTTCCCAGCTTCGAACAAATAGGAAAAAGAAAAGATAATGTGTGAAATTAATTTAGAGAAAATTTACACCACCAATACACGAGTACAGAGAATAATAAATAAAGTCAAAATTGAGAAAAAAGTTGGGAACTTTGTTTTGTAGGTTGCATTATCTATATATGGTGTTTTTTCAAGCAATCATCATTTTAATGAGTGAAATAATGGGTACACATTGTATTATAGCCACACATAAGATTAATGCGTGCATGTGGTTGGTACTTTAAGCCTTATCGGTAGGACTCTCAGTGTTTACAATCCGTTAACAGTTTTTGGCGCGATTTTTTTTGTGATCGTGTATATTGTACCTATTTAGAGCATCCTGCAAATTTTCAAAAAATTATGAATAGTTTACAGTACCGAAAAATTAGGTTCAAACATGTTGTTGCATGCGTGACTAATTTTTTTTATGCGCGTGGAAAACAATATGTTTTAACCTAGTTTTCGGTACTGTAAACTATTCGAAATTTTCTAAAAATTTGCAAGATGTTGTAAATAGCTACAATATACACGGTCATAAAAAAAAGTCGCGCCGAAAACTGTTCATGAGTTAAGAAACACTGAGAGCCCTACTGGTAGGGCTTAAAGTGAAGCCCCTATAGAAGAATTATCCAATATATATATATATAAATTTAGGGTAATTCTTCTACAGGGGTTTCACTTTAAGCTCTACTGGTTGGACTCTCATTGTTCTCGATCCATGAACAGTTTTCGGCGCGATTTTTTTTATGATCGTGTATATTGTAGCTGTTTAGAGCATCCTGCGAATTTTCCAAAAATTCTGAATAGTTTATAGTACTGAAAACTAAGTTCAAATATGTTGTTGCACTCGTGACTAATTTTTTTTATGCGAGTGGAAAGTAACATGTTTGAATCTAGTTTTCGGTACTGTAAACTATTCAGATATTTTTTTTAAATTTGCAGGATGTTCTAAATGACTACAATATATATGGTCATAAAAAAAATCGCGCCAAAAACTGTACACGGTTCGAAAAACACTGAGAGCCCCACCGATAGGGCTTAAAGTGAAGCCCAATAGAATTGTCCTATAAATTTATACATGTTATCTTCCATAAATACAGTAGGTATAGGTAGGTAGGTAGGGATTGATGTTGGGTTGTGTTTAAAATGATATATATCCAAATCTTTTCATTTATGTTATGAGAGCAAAAAAACTAAAATATATACTCATACATTATTTCTCTCATTTAACCCTAAATAAACATAATATATAATTTTCGAAAAAGTGCAACCGTGGCATTGCTTTTTCTTCAAAAAAGAAAAGTTCATTACTTAATTAATAACAAAAATACTGAAAATTAAGTTATTACATTCGATGATTCATTAAATCAGTAATAAAATGTAAATAAATATTTTTTATTTATATTCTAAATTATTTTCATTAATATTTTATGTGCTTTGAAACCTTTTGTAAGGAGTTTTATTTCTAAACAAAGAACTCTATATTATATTATAACTAGTTCTCCATCCAATCAAGAAAAAAATTAGAAATCTTTTTTAGATAAGAATAAAAGAATAATATCCTAAAAACATATTGGTAAGAATATTACATTCAATCCATCTATAAATATATATATATATACACAATATGTTAGTAAGATGAACCATATCTAACTCTAATTTCCTTGTTTTTTTGTTCTTCTCTAATATATATATTGTAATAGTGACATATTACCCTAGGGGTGAATTTATGTCATAACTTTCAATTGTTTAATTGACTAAATTGCTCTTGAAACTATATTGAAAAAGTTGTCCAATAGAATCATTTCCTTATTTGGTAAAATATCTCTATTCATATTGGAACATATTTGTTTTGTCTTATTTATTTGTTTTTAAGTTCCCATTATTCCAAAAAAAAATCATTTTAAATATTAAAATATATAACAATAATGTAGAAGTATAATGTGTTAAAATTCATGCGATTAGATATAGAAAAGTAATATGGTTATCATATGAATCTAGAGAAAAATGATGAATGGAATACATCTTAATTATATATATTATACATATTAATTTATGGTTTAGGATCAAAAACATGAGAGGTATCTTAAAGACATAGATTGCTATCATATATATATATATATTATATATAATATAGTTAAATGATTAAAATGTTGCTTCATATAGACTTGGGAACTTACTTTGAGAATATATATTTTATAATATTATAAAACTATATTTAATTATATAGGTTCAATTTCTTAAAGGAGTTGAAAACCCACGTTTTAATTCTATCATTTTGTAAATAATTATTATGATTTACTAATTGAAAATTGACGACTAACTTTTTAAGCACATTTAATTTGTTTCGAAAGCTTTTAAGGTGATGCATTGGTAATTCATGAAATTTGTGGATTGTTGTTTTATTTTTAATAATGATGTTTGGATTGATTATAGGTTTTTGCCATTATTTTAGAACGTTGTAAAAAAAATTACTACTTTAATGATATTCTAAAAATTGTGTCAAATTTAACATTTTTTATTTATCATATTGTGAATAATTATTATGATTTACTAATTGACATTTGACGACTGACTTCTTAAACACATTTAATAGTAAAATTTACACCATGCATTAAAGATAATTTTATATATAGTATACATCAATTTGAATCAGATCCAAATTGATGTAAAGCTACAATATTAATGTCCCTCTGTTACTTATTTCATCGAAATTAAAAGGGAAACAACACAAACACTTTACAATACCACAAGAAAGAAATGACGAACAGTAATACGATTCATATTTCTAGAGTAAAGGGCCATATATAAACCCTAAAGATTTATTTGCTGAAATATAGCTTAGACTTGAACAGAGGAAGGAAGCCATACGAAATTAGTGTGATCAGGGAAGAAATGACAGACAGGTCCCATGCCTGGCCCAAACCCTAGGGCCTTGAAGGAAGGATGATCTGAATCCCACAGCGAGGTATCCATGTGACAAACGACAATGGTTTCAACTCTGTCTCCCATGTGGCCACTCAACGACACCTTGAAGAGCTTCCTGTCCTTGGCCATGCTATGGCAGCCATACACAGCGTAAGGAAATTCCATAAGATGGCATGCCACCATCTTGGGTGTTGGTATCTCTCTCAGGTCCTCCAAAACGGTGTAGTTTTGGTACATGGTATTGGAATCGTTGTAGAAGGTGGTTGTGAGATGTGTGAACCCGTGGCCCAAGCCGTCCAATCCGAACATGCCACGTACGAACTCAAGCATGGAGTCAAAAGAAGTGGCACACATCTTTGTCTCCCCTTTTATGGGGTTAGACTCACACATTTGGAGAGTGAACTCCATGGCTTTGGCTTGTGGTGAACCTTGAGGGCTGAGAATAGCCTAAGAAAGTTGGGAAGTTGTTCTGAGGAGAATGGAATCGAGTTAGGGTCTCCTAATATTTGTCTTCCCAGAAATGGAGGAGACGCTTTCTTCTTCTTTGGAAAATAAATGGGCTTTGTTAACCCCACTTTTATGTCGTTGATGTTGAGGAAAACCGACTGTTGTAGTGTTGAACGGTCAAGATGAGTGTGTGAGGATGATGATGATGATGGACCATGATCATCAACATTATGCATATGGCCATGATGATCATGATCTTCTTTGCTAGCACTTGGAAGTCTTATATCCGAGCTGTATTGATCTCCATTCGTCTCTTGATGACATTCGCTACTCCAAGAAAAGTACTGCAAAATTCATATATATATTAACTGTTATAAACTGATCAATATTACTATACTGTCATATTGATCTTTATGATGAACAGCCAAACATATTATTACAAGATTAATAAACTTCTAATAATTAACTAAATAGATTTCATGTTTTATACTTTTACGTACACAAATAGTGATGATGTTTCATGAGTTGATATAAGAAAAGAATAATTACCAGGAGGACAAGAAACGCACACCAAGAACCCAATCCCATCTTTAACATTTTCTTATTCTGCTCTGCACATTTTCCACTACAACATTATTATATAGTGTGGAGAAAGATAAGTTGACATAATAAATTAATATAATATTTATGTATAAATTTTTTCTTTTTTTGGTTGTGCTAGAAATATATTTATTTATATAGAGAGTTGGTAAGCTGTCACAAATCATCCCAATCCTCATTTAAATTAATTTGTGTGAGAACAATAGTGATAAATTTTATCTACACATCACTTAATGCTCGAAATAGAGTATGTATAAATGTTTACACCCCATCATTAAATTTAAATAATTTATAATTGAGGACAATTAATTATATTTAATAATTTATCAATCAAATTTGAGTCGAGTTACTATTTTGTACCAATTTTTGTTTATAAGATGCTAGGAAAGTATTATTGGCATTGAAGGAGTCAAAATCTACATTTTGTTAAAATATATAGTAACGAAAATTTTGCGATAAAACTCCTTAAACTTTTAAATGTATTACGTTTAAATACTCAATTTTTTTTTTAGGAAAAACTACCTATGGCGCACTATTTTTTTTTTCTTGAAATGAAGACACGTATCATTTTTTCCATCGTTCCATTTATTGAGTTCTACCGAGATTGATCCAGTGTCCATATACATCATGTATCATTTATTTTTTTTGTTATATATCTTGTAATAACTCATGAGATTCATGCAATTCAAATCAACAGACTCACCAAAAACATTCATCGCATTGAACAAACTCAGGAAGTAAAAACTATTTAGAGAGATTTGAATGAAAACTACTCAGAAGCATTTGATGAGTTGCTTAGTTGAGTAAAATCTTATTTATATATGAATTAGTTATATGAAAACAAGAACAGAATTAATTCAACTAATTTTGTAACTAATTACATGATGCTAAGACAATAATGACTGAAATAAGAGAGTAACTAATCTATAACAGAAGGTCTAACTATCTTGGCTATCATCCCCCCTCAAGGGTAAAGGTGTGGAGACCACTTTGAGCTTGGACTTTAAGTAGAGAAAACGATCAATGGGCAAAGACTTAGTTAAAATGTTAGCAACTTGTTCAAAAAAAGGAACATAACGAACATCAAGTTCCTTGGCCAAAATTTTAACCCTCACAAAATGTAGATCTATTTCAATGTGTTTAGACATGGCATGAAACACAAGGTTAGTAGCTAATGAAGCTACACCCTGGTTGTTTGCCCATATAATAGGAGAAGCAGGAAGAGGACATTACAATTCTTTCAGCAGAGAAGTGAGCCATTTTACTTCAGTAGCAGTGTTTGCTAAGGCATGAAATTCACTTTCTGTGCTAGACTGAGCCACAACCTGTTTCTTCTTGGCTGACCAAGATACCAAATTGTCACCAAAGAAAACAGCAGAGCCCCCAGTAGGCCGTCGATCATCTGGACAACTTTCCCAGTCGGCATCCGAATAAGCATGAAGACTAAAATGGAAAGTTGGTTTGATGAGAATACCTTCATGAAGAGTACCTTCGGGATACATCAGCAAACGTTTGCAAGCCTCCTAGTGCACATCAGTAGTTACATGAATAAATTAAGTTAGTTTATTTATAATAAAGGCAACATCTGGTCGGGTTAAGGTGAGACACTGAAGAGCACCTAACACACTTCGATACAGAGAAGTATCTGAAAAAGGAGCATCTTCATGAAGAGATAGCTTTTGAGAAGAACTAGTAGGACATGGACTAGCCTTTACTCCTTCCATATATAACTTGGCAAGAAGATCTGTGATATATTTGGTCTGTGACAAATACATTCCAGCAGCTGTTCTACAAATTTCTACACCAAGAAAGTAATGCACTGGACCAAAGTCATTTAAAGAAAAATCATGATTAAGGTCACAAATAAGTTGAGTAATGAGAGACTTATTTGGACCTGTGAGAAGTATATCATCAACATATACAAGAAGAATTACCAGCTGATTTCCTGAACCATAAACAAACAAAGAGAAATATGATTTTGACATAATAAAACCTTTTATGAATAGAGAAGCTTTCAACTTGTCATTCCATGCCCGTGGTGCCTGCTTAAGGTCATACAAAGCTTTATTAAGCTTACAAACATAAAAAGGCCTTGTAGAATCAATAAAACCTTCAGGTTGCTTCATGTACACTGTGATTCCTCTAAAGTTTAATTTAGAAAAGCAATACTAACATCAAGCTTGTGGACAGACCAATTTTTGTTTATAAGATTCTGAAAATTTAAGCTTAAAAATTATGGGTAAAATGACAAAATGGTTCTAAAACATAAAACAAAATTAAACACACTAAACTTAATCAAAACTATTGGCATTATTTCAAAATCATTCAAAATTATGAGAAAGTTAATCCCATATAATGAACTTAAAACTAAAAAAAAAAAGCGCATGTGTAAAAAAAAAAAAAAAAACTAAAACAAAAGGTCATATTTCATGTAATTTTCTCTTAAAATATTTACAATCAATTTTATAGTGAATAACTGGAATGTTTTTTATTCAAACTAATTCACCACCACACAAACCATATATTAACATATAAGACAATAAACATATTTGCATAAAATTTAGTACAATGATAACACTACATATTACATAAGAAGACAAATTTTTCTGATCACAACAGGTGCCTTTACTCCTTTCCATTTTGTTTCTTAGTAAAGGCTTATTGAATAGTAACATACACCAACATAAAATAACATTAACATATTCTTAACATTGGTGGTACCCATGGCAGTAACTATTGGATAAACACATTTTCACTTGGTTCTGAACCTTTTTGTGTCTGTTCTTTAGGACGAATATTATCATCTTGGTTGGCTTTTGCTAATTTTGCAACACCATCTTCTTTCCCATTATCTGTATAGAATAAAAAAAAATTCACTTGGTTCGGAAGCTTCTTGTGTTTGTTCTTTAGGACGAACATCACCACCTTGGTAAACTGTAGCCACACCTAAGTTTTAGGCGTGATTTTTGCTAATTTTGCAACACCATCTTATTTTCCAAAATATGTATACAAAATCATATGTTCACTTGGTTTAGAAGCTTCTTGTGTTTGTGTTTGTTCGTTAGGACGAACGTCAACACCCATATCCAATTTTTTGACAAAGGATTCGCCCACTGGATTTTTTCTTGCTTCAGTAGTAGTACTCATAAAGTCCTGCATCCAAAGAAAAAAAAGGATATTAGATGAGAGTTATTTGTAGGTAGTTATATAAATAAAATTTAAATGGATTTAAATTTGAAGATAATATTGTATAGAAATTTACATCCAAAACCGATTTATACAAACAAAAAAAATGTACTTTTTTTTTACGGTTCTTGTCAAAACATTTTTTTTTTTACTTTAATTTTTTACATTTTAGCGGTGTTAGTATATGTGAGGTATATGTACAGTATATGTAAGGTATATATTTTAAATTATCTTCTACGATAAAATTAACTGCTTCAAAATTAAATAAAAATTATTTAGAGAAATAAATAAAGATAAGAAGTAGCAGGAATTAAGCTAGGGAGAGAATGAATGAATGAATGTACATACCAGCTGAAGTAGTCCAATGAGAGCTAAGATAGCAGCCTGGGATTTCATAATGTTTGTTTTGTGTACCCAAAATCTTATTTGTTTTTGTTGTGTTGTGTTGTGTGGAGAGATATATGAAATATGTCACACTATTTAAAGGAACACAAAGTAATAGGCCTATATATATATATATATAATATTATATATTATTTATTTATTTTTAAAATAATTATTGCAACATTATTATTAGCTACCCATTATTGTAATTTTAATTATATATATTGATGTATTTTTTGTTGGAACATAATATTATATATAAAATAGAGGCAACAATAATTGTTGGGTTGATTAATCTTAATAATATGGTTATTTTCCATAAATATATATAGTAGGTATATGTAAAGATTGGACTTTGGGTACGTTAGCATAATTGATTTAGTTGTTTATTTTTTCTTTATGTACCAAATTATTATTATTTTTTGCGTTGGTTGATCAAAGTTTGTTTAGGTTAATTTGGCACTAGACATATAATATGATAAAGTCAAATTAAAGATGACATATGAGAAAGCCAATACAAAATTGACACAAAAAATAGAAAAGAAAGAACATAGATACAAGCCCTGGTCTAATAGAGCAACTAAGTTGTCGAAGGAGCTCGACGCAGTGCGATCCTATTATAGTGCCAGAAAAGGCATCAAACCACCCAAAGGTGACAGACTGCATGTTGTCTAAGTCAAGAAGAAACTACTGCAAAGGAAGACACACCTCCATCACCGATCTCTGTCTCACCTACCAACTGAGAGAGCAACAACCCACATGACCACCTCTCTCAGCCACGAGACAACCAGAAACATGCCGAAGCCTGTGACCGCCTCCTTGCTAAGAGAATTGAAGAAAACTTAAAAAGGACCTTGGTGGCAAGAGAGTTTAAAAACCCCAATTAAGACTCGAATTGTCATTTCTAGTTAAGTTTTAAAAATGCATTATTTTTCTATTGACGGAAAACAAAACCATTGTTTATTGTCCCCATGTAGACATGTGGGGAGTTAAATAATATAGCATAATTGGCCACACATTTAAATTACACATCATGGTTGAGATTACTTATAAATATCCATGGTTGAGATTACTTACGCATTATGGTGTGTAATTTGAGTGTGTAATTTTAAAGCGCATGTATCATTACTCTTTTATTTAGTAGTTTAATGATTTAGAGATTTGTGTTATTTTTTTTATATTATTATCATTATATTCTATTTTTAAATAAACTACACAAATATAAGTTTCAATATATAACAGACATTAAATATATAAATCTGAAAACTACACAAACCATACATGTACTCTCATCTAATATCGAAATAATACCATAAATAAATATAGATAAGAACATGCTCAAGAATGAAAAGGACTGCTATATGTTGTATAATTTTTGGGTTTCTATGTTTAATTTATGCTATATGTTAAAACTTATCATAGAGGTGTAGAAAGTTTGCATATGGTTGAGAATTATATATCCTAGTAAGAATATAGATTGCTTTAGTAAACATGCTATCACAAGGAGAGGAAGAATAATAAAATTTGTATTGATGATATAATAGAGTAGATTAATGATGAAATTAAATACTCTAGGTTTTTCATCCATTGTGTTATTTGTTATCTGTCTCTTTTAATTTTCAATTGTTAATTTACTTATTTTGTTATTTTTTAAAATAATTTTGAAATCTAATTTTTAGTATCTAAATAGAAATAGAAATTAATCGTTGGTAATTGATAAACAATCTCTGTGGGATGATACTTATATTTATTATCTGTATTACTTGTTTCTGATTGCGTATACTTGCGCATTGAAATCTCACAACGACTCCTTAGGGTTCGGGGGTTGAGCAATTGGTAGTCTACTGGTTGTTTTCCTTTCTTATAGTTTTTGTGTTTTTTCTATTACAAGATATGGATTTTGGTTTATTTTAATATTTTAATAATGATGTTTATCAGTTATCACTCATCGTGTCACTATCTTTTTGATAGGGTTAGTGACTTTTGTGGAAGTAGTATATTTTGTTGTGTTGGGTTAGTAATGCCTCACAATGTTTGGTACATATAGCTATTAGTTAGATCTCTTTCAAATATGGACCCAAGGTTTGTTTTCAGTTGGTTATTAACCATTTGTTTCGAAAAGCTTTCAACGTATAATTTGGTAATTAATGGAATTTTTTGGATTGTTGCTTTATTTTTAATAATGGTGTTTGGATTGATTATAGGTCTTTGGCACAATATTTTTAATAACACATGTCCCGATCTAATAGAGCAACTAAGCTGTCGAAGGAGCTCGATGCAACGCGATCCTATTAATTAGTGCCAGCAAAGGCAACAAACCACCCAAAGGTAACATGCCCAGTGACGGAGCCAGAAACTTATAGCTTAGTAAAAATGAATGATAAATATATATCGTATATGTGTTACAAATTATTGTTTGACAAATTGATATCTCTTCATTATATAATAAGTAAATGTATGCTCTATCACACTACAGGAAAATTGGGTTCTAGCGACGACACATCTAGCGACGACATTCCGATTTTCGTCGCTAGATGTACTTTTAGACTTACTCCCCACGTCTACCCTATTTACCGCGAACCCAAATAAAAAAGCCCACCAAATTTTTGTTTTCCCCACCAAATTTTTTGTTTTCCCCAGTTTTTTTTCCCTCAGACCCATATATACCCCAAACCCCATTCTCTCCCCTCTACCGAAGCCCTTCTCTCAGACCTCAACCCCAAACCCCTTTCTCTCCCCTCTCAGACCTCAACCCCAAACCGTGAGAACCCCCATCTCCTCTCAGACCCCACTCTCTTCTCTCAGACCTCAACCCCAAACCGTGAGAACCCCCATCCTCTCGAGCATCCTCCATCTGTGGCTCTTCCAAGCTCCGCCGGAGACGACCGTGAGAACCATCAGAGACGGAGACGACCGTGAGAACCCCCATCCTCTCGAGCATCCTCCATCTGTGGCTCTTCCAAGCTCCGCCGGAGACGACCATGAGAACCATCAGAGACGGAGACGACCGTGAGAACCCCCATCCTCTCGAGCATCCTCCATCTGTGGCTCTTCCAAGCTCCGCCGGAGACAACCGTGAGAACCATCAGAGACGGAGACGGTTCCTCTGAGCTCCATGGGTACATATATTTATATATATATATAAA
The DNA here is from genome assembly GCF_963169125.1 of Humulus lupulus. Taxonomy (NCBI): domain Eukaryota; kingdom Viridiplantae; phylum Streptophyta; class Magnoliopsida; order Rosales; family Cannabaceae; genus Humulus; species Humulus lupulus. The sequence goes on from NC_084798.1 coordinate 9,305,012, forward strand.
TATTTAGTTTTTTATTATTAGTATTGTTTAGTTAATTTATATATATATATTCTTTTGTGACTGAAGGTATCTCTCGACTCCTTCTCTGTTTTGCAGGTATCTCTCTATTTCAATGTTTCAAAACCTGTATTTGACTTGTTTGGGTAATGTCTTGACTCCCTTCATTTGTTCTTTTTGCCTTTTTACACTGATTTCTCTGTTACTATTAGAAAATTAGCTGTTACTATTACATATATATAGATAAAGTATATTCTTATCAGAATATTATATATGTTGCTTTACTTCTTTCTTTCTTATGGACCACTCTGATCGTTTAGCAGTGTACTGAAAATAAAATTATGATAATTTAACATGTCATGGAAGTAATTGACCGAATCAATCAATTTTATACAAAAAAAATTGTAAATAATGGTCTTTATACAAAAGTCAGTAATAAATGACCAAGTTGCTTCGAATGGAATTTAAAGGTCGGTTCCCATACATGACATCCTTTGTGGTTTTTACCTCTGATAGGTTGAGAGTTTTTTATATTATATTACAATTCTTACCTTGATTAAGAATATTTGTCCCTTTTTCATGGGAATTAAGCTTTGTACTTATATGAGGTTAATTAGTTTACCAAAGTTGAAAAATTGTTCAATAGGTTGTGCTTGGGTCATCATTAGTGGTTTGTAGCTCTTTCAACATCTTTTCAGCCACATCAACTCACTAGTGCCTTGAGCATGTGCTCTCAAGGCAGCTCCTGCTTTACTGCTGGACACCATATACTGCTTCTTTACATTACAAGTTTTTTCCAAACAAAAGAACAATGTACTAATGTAGTTCTTCTATCTTCAATCGAACCAGCCCAATCTACATCTTTTTACCCTGCCACCTTTTTATTTCTATTTTTCTTATAACCAATCCAGAGGCAGTCTTCAAGTATCTCAAAAATTTTGTATACAACATCATGATGTTATTTACAAGGAGCATGCATATATTGATTGACAGCACCTCAACATATGCAATATCAGTGGACCCCTTTTACAACTTACCGTACTCTTTTTGCTTTATCCTTAAACCCATTGTTTGGTGATCATTTTGCTGCGTTAAAGATGTTTTGTGTTCTGAATATGAAAATTAATGGGAAGAAAGTAAAAGTTCATTTAAAAAAATAACTATGGTTCATTTTTTTTTGTTAGCAAAACTGCAGTATTATTGTTGATGTTAAAATATGAAATTTAAATCTTGTTCTCTTTATGTTGATGGTTTATGGAAGTTCCAGCAAATGCTTTAGGAAGCCAATGGCAAGCAAATTGAACTGTTTGCCCCTCTCTCCCTAATTTAATTAATCCTGCAAAGCAGTTGTTTTCAATTTAAAGTATGGTTTGTGAGCATTAATAATTTAAACCTGTTACACATACAAACAAACTATTATAAAGGGTTGGAATAGATTGGCCAAATTTGGATGATTTAACCATTGACATATGCTTTTATGTTTTACCCCTGTGTTGGTAAATCAGGGAAAGAGAACCAAATTTTAACAGAAACCCAGTTTGAAAGGATTCACTATTTTTACTAAGATTGGATGCCCAGTAGTAAAGACTCACTCAATGCTATTCTTTTTTTTTTTGTCTAAGTTAAACAACACTAAACAATAAAATAACAAGCCTTTCTTTAGGTCTAGCTATGTGTGTGTTATTTGAGAATAATATCCTCTTTTATCTATGAAAAATAACAAGTTTGGGCCCCTCAGTCCTCATCTGACAGACACCAAATTATCTTGTCAAATAGTAACTGTGAAATAGTGAGTTTCATTGAATTACTTCCACTCTTGCATACAGGATCACCAGAGAACAGAGGCCAAATGAAGCAAGTTGATATAATAATCTCACATTAACTTTTGCTTTCTGTATTTTTTTATCACCCGTGATTTAAAAACATGTACAAATTTTTTGGGCAATAAAAAATATTAGGCACCACAATAAGGAGAGTAGTGGTGGTTGGTCCCTATCAACTTGAGGGGGCTGTTAGTACATATGGTTAGGCTTGTATTTAACTGCAAATTAGTTTATTTCAACTGTATTTTCAGCTGTCTTAACAGCCTCTTTCTTGGACATATATATATTCTGTTGGTTTATAACAGAACTCAGTTGTATCTATTCTATATAAATAATACAAGTTCTATTCAGTCTTTTTCACTGATTTATAACTCTTTTTCACTAAAACACTTTTGTATTCACACCCAGAAGCTCAACAACTTCATTATTTTTCTCTGCCTTTCCTTTAATCCAGGTTCTTCTGGTACATGCACCAAACAACACATTAACTGCAAGACAGTGTACTCATTATGAATTCCGGGCAAAAGGTTTGTCTTATTAACTCAACGACTTGTTTCTTCACTATATTATAAAATGCTTATTTTCACTTTTAAAAATAAAAACAAAAACCTTATTTTTAGTCACAACAAATTTAAGTTTGTAAAACTCACACTTATTCTGTATCTTGAACATTGCTTTTGTATAATTATAGCTATTTTGAATCCTTCTAGAAAGACAAAATAAATTAGCTTAGAGTATATAGTTCGCTTTGATTTCAGCTGCATCTTTTTTTTTTATCACAGATAGATAACTGAGAATTGAGTTAAACTGCTTTAGGATTCTGTATATAGTCTAGTAGATTGGTAGTAGGTTAAGAAGGGCTATCTATTACTATAAAATTATATTACTGAAAAAATAAAAGTGCATATGAGCTATTATAATAATGCTTTTAAGAATGTAAAACATACCAAAAATCTTCATGATTAAAATCAAAGATAGTTCATTGACATAGAAATTATATATTGGTATACCTTCTGTTCCCATGATTTTCTTGACTTGGTGTCTGTTCTTAGAATTTCATGCAACAGCCCTAACAATTATTATATCACTGAGTTGGATATAAATCAGTGAAACATATAATCATAACATATATAAGAACAACATTATATACATATATATATATTATTACGGTTAAGGGTGATTTGCTTGAAATTCTTATGGATGCCGCCATGTGACTGAGATGATGTTACAGAGGCCATAATAGTTGTTTGAAAAGAAAAAATATGTAACAGAAAGTGAAAGAAATAAAAAAAAATCAGTAAAAAGTAGTTTTTTTCTATTTAGATTTTAAATATGTATTACAACTATCTATTAGTTTCTGGTTTTTAGCACCAATACCCTCTATGCATGAACACTCATTTTAGTCCCTGAGCTTTTGTTTTTGAGCTACAATGGTTGAATTTGTTAAATTGGGTTCAGTAGCAAAGAAGACAGTACAGACAAAAAGAAAGATAACGATTACCTCAGCGACTAGTCCAGTATGGGTGCTGTATCCATTTTTAGAAAGAAACCCAGTGGAGCATTTTAGTGAACAGATCATGAACTAAAAATCCAAGCTAAATAAAAGTCATAGTTACAGAGTACTTACTGGCTAGAGATAGAGATTCCAGTGGTGCAGTTAAACTAGGACGAAGATCAAACCCATATATACATATACATATACATATACATATATATATGACTGAAGAATCTTAAGGATCAGTGGGCACACGGGTACCCCCTGAATTTTTTTAGAAAAAATAATCATCTATGACTATACATGCATGGACAATATATTTTTCTATTAATTTGGAAACTACATGGAAATGTCCAAGCCAATTATCTCCAAGTAATTGAAAAGTAACAATATCGTGCCCAAGTTTACCAAGTTATGTCATTTTCACTTGTAATTGTTGTCAAAAATAAATCACTATTGCATTACTCTTCTTTTTATTAATTTGTACTCTGTTGACTAACCACGACATTTTTAATTTTCAGGATTAATTGTTGATTGTAATTTGAGCAGGAGCTTGGTTTTGCAGGATTTTCTATAATAAAAGACTTTGGATTTTGATTGATTTATTGAGGTATTTACTCTTCAAATGTGTTTATTCTCTATATTTAGTATTGTTTATTTTGGTTTTTTTTTTCATTATGTGCTATAAGTTGAAGAGAATACATGTTTCAACTGAATTTTTGTAAAACTTTAATGTATGTAGAAAAATATATGTTGTTCTAAGAGAACCCAATATAGAGTCAAGTGGAGGTTAATCCAATTCCATGTAATTAATACAATATGTTTAAGCTATAGCTACCTATAACTAGATTGATATTTACACATATTTAGTCCTATTTAAAATAGTATATTTTTTTTTTATCAAGAAAAAGAAGTCTTACTATTTTTACAAGTTTTGAGTTTCTCATAATAATATGTATATTTGTTGCTCTTTGTGATGTTATTTTTCTTTAATTACTTCCCATCCTTTTGTAATAGTCTATCAATTTTCTTGATGCAACTATTTTTCCTCAAGAAATATGGAGTCAGGTTTACCCAAGAAAAAATATGATATATTTCTAATTAAGATGTATGGTACATGTGTGTGTTTTTTTAGGGAAATTTATGTATATATGTACCATACATCAACTCTGAGCAAGCAATTTGCGTGCATTAAAAAAAATAGAAAGAAAAAAGTAGTAATGAGTGAATCAATAAAATTATACAATAAATAATAACCATAAGATTTATGTTATTCATTTTGTGGTTTTCTCTTTCATAAATATTTTATAAATGGTCAATATGCATAAACTTATAAATTTTTTACTAAATTTAATAACCAATAAAAGTAATAATTAATAAAATAAGTATAATAAAACAAATAATTAAATCAAATAAAAGTAATTACTAAATTATATATAAAATTGAAATTAAATTGATTATTAATTACTCACTTAATTTATTAATTAATAAACTTTAATCTAATAAGTTATTGATGATTTATTTGTAAAACATGATAATTCATTGAAAAAATAATAATTCAAATAATAATTTCTTACACTGTGCAGTGTAATAATTAATAATTTCTTACACTGTGCAGTGTCCTATAGAATGTCGATCAACAAGACTTGGATTAATAATTCAAATAAATTTCCTGATGAGTATGTTGCTGGAGCGTTTGCATTTGTTGAGAGAGCTCAACAATTTGTGGATACAAGGGGACTAGTGAAGTGTCCTTGTAACAAGTGTCTTAATATCGAATTGCAAACGATTGGTGTGCTAGAAAGTCATCTTTTTGAGAATGGTTTTCTACGAAGTTATACAAATTGGTATTGGCATGGAGAGGAGGAAATAATACCGACCAATAGAGTAGTCCACCAATGTCACGAGGACGAGATGATGGATGTTCTTAATGATATAGCACAACCTAACAATTGTGAAGATGATGAGAATGAGGTTGATGATGAGATACCACCAGCATCAGAATGCAGAGGTACTAGCCAATACTATAATGACTTATTTGCCGAGATGGAGTCTCCGTTATTCCCAGGGTGTGAAAAATACACATCTTTGAATTTCGTAGCTAAGTTGATGCATTTCAAAGTGTTGGGGAAAATTCCTAACAAAATTTTTGATGGAATCTTGGAGTTGTTAGAAGATGCATTCCCATCTCCAAATAAGATACCAAAGTCACATTATGCGGCGAAGAGGTTGATGAGGAAATTGGGTTTGGGTTACGAGTCAATCCATGTTTGTAAGCATGATTGTGCATTGTTTTGGAAGGAAAATGCTGGAAAACACAAGTGTCCAATTTGTGGGGAGGATCGTTGGGTGGATAAAAATACCAAGGGGAAGAAAGTGCCCCAAAAAGTTATGCGTTATTTTCCATTGACCCCTCGGTTGATGCGAAAATATGCATCAAGGCACATTTCTCAACATATGAGATGGCATCATGAAGGGCGTGTTAAAGAAGATGGTATCATGCGTCATCCTGCAGATGGGAAAGCATGGAAGGATTTTGATCGTAGCAATCCAGCGTTTGCAATGGAACCTAGGAATGTGCGCCTTGGATTGGCTGCTGATGGATTCAATCCTTTTGGAAATATGAGTTTGTCTTATAGCATGTGGCCGGTTGTGTTAACGACTTACAACTTGCCACCGTGGTTATGCATGAAAGAGACTAACTTTATGTTGACTTTATTAATTCCTGGTCCACATTCACCTGGAAAAGATTTTGATGTTTTCTTAAGGCCATTGGTTGATGAGTTGAAGGAATTATGGGTGAACGGTGTTCAGACTCGGGATGTTGTTGATGGTAGTTTTTTTAAGCTTCGAGCAGTTTTATTGTGGACTATAAATGATTTTCCAGCGAGGAGTAGTCTTTCTGGATGGAGTGGTCAATGTTACACTGCTTGTCCTACTTGCAATGTATCAACACCATCAGTTCGTTTGCAAAATAAGGTTGCATTTTACGGTCACAGACATTTTTTACCAATGGGACACCAAATTAGAAAAAAGAAGAAGTTATATGGTTCAATTGAGAAAAGACCACCTCCAGAGGAATTTAGCACTGAAGCTATTTTCACACAAATGAATTTTATGCCTGAATCTCTTCCTGGTAAGCATGTTAGCTACGGTGGACAAAAAAGGAAACGCATAAAAGAGCAAGTTGGTTGGCGTAAAAAAAGCATTTTCTTTGAGCTCCCATATTGGGCCAATATGAAGTTGCGACATAACCTAGATGTCATGCATATTGAGAAAAATGTATGCGACAGCTTAGTTGGCACAATAGTCGGGTTGGAAAATAAGACCAAAGATACAGTTAGCGCTAGAGTAGATTTGGAGAAGATGAAGATAAGGCCAGAATTGCATCTGAGAATGGTAAATGGTCGAATGGAAAAGCCAGCAGCGAAATACACATTTATTCCTGAAAATCGGCATAAGTTTTGTCGATTTTTGAAATCAGTCAAATTCCCAGATGGGTTTGCATCTAATCTAAGGAAGAATGTGATTGAAAATGACAATAAGATTACTGGGTTGAAATCCCACGATTGTCATGTCATATTGCAACGTCTTTTGCCAATTGGTGTTCATTCATTCCTAGAAAAACCAATTGCCAAGACCATTATTGACTTGTGCACTTTCTTCAAGATTATTTGTGCTAGAACTCTGATTGTTTCTGATTTGGAGAAAGTGAAAACATCAATTGTTGAAATTCTTTGCGGACTAGAAATCATTTTTCCGCCAGCGTTTTTTGATGTTATGGTTCACCTAATGATACATTTGCCTCAAGAAGCAATAGATGGAGGTCCAGTACACATGAGGTGGATGTATCCCTTTGAGAGATACATGAAAAAATTGAAACATTATGTGCGTAATAAAGCTCGTCCTGAGGGGTCCATAGCTGAGGGTTATGTCGTTGATGAAGCATTGACATTCTGTTCTATGTACTTCAAAGGGGTGGAAACAAGGTTTAATCGTCCAGATAGAAATGTTGATGCAATTCCATCACTAAAGAAGTTGTATGTGTTTCAATCTCAAGGTCGTCCGATCGGTAAGAAGACACTAACAACTTTGGACGATGAACTTAAAAAAACTGCTGAGTGGTACATTCTCAACAATTGCATTGAGATTCTCCCATATATTCAGTAAGTACTTTGATCACACTAACAATATATCTACTCTTCCATTTTATCTTTCAAATTTTTTAAGTCTTTCATATTTTATATGTGTAGAGAGCACAAGCAGATCCTTTTATCTAGTGGTGCTGAAAACCTAGATCAATTACAGAAAAAGGAGTTCCCCATGTGGTTTTACAATAAGCTTTACAATCTTCGACAAGCAGGATCTGCAGAAGCTTCTGAAGAGTTATTCTCCTTAGCAAGCGGCTCCTCTAATCTTGTTTCTTCATACACTGGGTGTATTGTCAATGGAGTTCGATTTTTGTGTTATGATAGAGATAAAAATTTGAAAACTCAAAACAGTGGTGTCTTAGTACCCGGAGTAGACAACAAAAATTTCTACGGGCAATTAGAAGAGGTTATAGTGATGTCATACCTTGTTGGTTGTTCTGTTGTATTATTTAAGTGTAAATGGTTTGATACAGATCCTACCAAGAGTAGGATGAAGCATGAAAATAATATAACCAGTATATTTACTAAGTTCGAGTGGTACAAAGATGACAAGTTTATCTTGGCAACTCAGGCAAAACAAATTTTCTATCTTGATGATTTGAAAAATGACCGGGATTGGAAAATTGTTGAAGAAGTTCATCATAGAAATGTGTGGGACACCCCAGCAACTGATGAACAGTTGGATCCCATTGAAATAGATGTTATGCATGACACAATATCATCTGATTTCCAATTGTTTGTCGATCTTGGTCCGTTGCCTGAAATCAATTTTTGCCGTAGAGATCAATCGCCATATGTTGTCAATGTAGATACTCCTGTTGATCAAGAGGAAGATGAAGAGGAAGAGGAAGAGGAAATGGTCGATGAAGAGGAAGAGGAGATGGTCGATGAAGAGGAAGAGGAAGAGGAAGAGGAAGAGATGGACTTAGAAGAAGATAATGTAGAAGAAAATGAGAATGATAGTGATAATGAATATTATAGTGATGATTAAGTTGTAATTTTTGCATTCAAAGATTGCTTGCACTTATTATTTATGGATAACCATATATATCATTATATCATTATTCGTTGGTATGTTGAGTTTAACTGTTAGAAATATATATTCTTAATTTTCGGTGATAAATAAAGTGTCTAGAATACCTCACATGAATCTTAAATGTCAGCAATCTATATTATTTTCGGTGATAGTGAATATTATAGTGAAGCTTATATTATTTTTACATTGAAAGATTGTTCAAATGTATTGAAATTTTATAATATTTAAATTTGATTGTACAAATTTATCAATGCATATATATCATCAATTTTTTTAGATATGTCTTCTGCGGTTATGCAACATCACGGAGGGGATGGTGGGGCAAATCCTCCTCCAGATCCAACGCAGATACAGGCTGATTGTGAGAGAGGTAACACATGCAATTATTTTTTTTGGATGAATATATTGAATTAATTTATTTATGTGTATATAATAATTATATGTATTTGAGAAATAATAGTGACGACTAAAATGAAAAGGCGCGGCATCAACAAGGGGTTTTCAACTCGAGAAGCTAGAGTTGCATTAGGTAGACCACTACCACTGGAGTGGGATGTTCGAGGGAAGACTTACAAAGAAATTGGTAATTATTCCCAACATTTCTCTAGAGAGATCGGCATTCTCATTCGACAATATGCCGATCCCGACTACGACCGATGGGATAAAGTACCCAGCGAAGTTAGAGATCGCATACTTCCTCGTCTAGAGGTAATTTATTTCTATAATTTTTTTATTGGGTTCACTTTAATATTAAATCTAGCTAATTTATTTTATATTTTTTATTCAGGATGATTTATTCGACATTGGTCGAAGTCGATATGCCTCAGAGAACCTCCCCGGCATTCTTTTGGGCATTCAACGGTCATGCGCTGATCGTTACTCGGAGTGGAAGAATGACTTGTCCACTCATTTAAAAAAGAATGGTCGAGCACATCCTCCTGATGGTTTGGTGGTGGAGAAATGGCAGAAGGCGCTCCAGTATTTTGATCGCCCTGAAGTGAAGGCATTCACAAAAATATTATTTTTTAATTTATTTTTGTTAATTTAACATATGGTTAACACAAGTTCTTTGCAGAGGCATTCTGAGACTAACTCTGTGAACCGTGCAAAACAAAAACAGAGAAGCGTGCAGGGTTCACAGTCTACGCCAGCCCTTCGTTACAAGAAGGTACTTTCTTTTTTACATAATTTTTATTTATGTTTTTTTATAATGATTTTTTTTCTTAATTTTTTTCAAACTTCTTGTATTGTAGCGTGATTTACAAACTGGGTGTCTTGCTGGGGTTCCAGAGATTTGGATGGCGACTAAGTATATAGACGGGGAAGGTTGGGTGAGCAAGGCAGCAAAAGATAACTATGTAAGCAAATTTATATTTTATGATGTTCTTACTTTATTGTGTTGTAAATTCTAATATTCTTGAAAATTGTGTGATACAGGAAAAGATGATAGAGATACGTGACACTCTGCAGTCACAATCATCTACGAGCGCCTCTGCCTCGAGTACTATCCCGAGAGAAGATGATGACATTATTCTTGTTGAGACGATCTTTGGACGTCGTCGAGGCTATCAGCCGGGTCTTGGTCGTAGGATTCGCACGAGGGCGAATTGTGAAGCGGCTGAGGTACCTCAACCAACCCAACCACCTCCTACCGCACAAGACATGCAAGAGGTGAGGGAGCGACTCCGAGCCATAGAGGAGCACTTGGCTAGGATTGGTGGAGTCTCGGGATCTGGATCTTCTCAGCAAGGTCCTGGTGCCGATCCTACAACACCTAGTTAAAAATATTTATATTTATGTATTTTAATTTTACTATGGTAGTACTTTGTTATATAAATATTTATAGTAAAAATATAATTTTGTGCATGATTAAATTTCTCTTTTATTTCAAATCTTTTAGCAAAAAAATGTGTTAGTATATATATTGAATAATGACATTTTTTTTAAGTGTATATAATAGTTCTTTAGGCAAAAAAAAAAAAAAAAGACTTTTAGCGACAACATGTTGTCGCAAAAAAGGATAAATGTCGTCGCTAAATACCCAAATAATTTCAAAAATCAGAGCACATTCCAAACTAACAGCGACGAAAAAGTGGATCTTTTAGCGACCACATGTCATCGCTAAAAGGAAATAGCGACGACATTTTTCATTTCGTCGCTAATTAAAACCAATTAGCGACGACAAATAGCGACGACAAGGTCGTCGCTAAAACAATTAGCGACTATATTTGGGGAATTAGCGACGACTTAAGTCGTCGCTAAAACCCCTTTTTCCTGTAGTGTCATATTTATTTATTCATATTAAACTAAAAAATTTAACTAGTACGCTATTCCTTCAAATATGTATACATACACATATAAAAATATACAAATAGATTGTTACTTATAAAAGTGTAAGCGAGCTTAAGTAGTTTAAGTGATGGCTTTAAACATGTAAGGAAAGTCATATATGTTTAGTAAAAAGAAAAAAAAATTAACACATATATAATATAAGTATTTTTTTTTAATTTCAGTGAGGGCTTAAGCCCCTTCTCAGTCCAAAGTGGCTCCGTCGCTGAACATGCCACATGTCACTTAAGTATTGAAGAAACTATTGCAAATGAAGACACACCTCCATCACCGATCCATGTCTCACCCACCAACCAGAAGAGCCCAACAACCCACAAAACCACCTCTCTCGGCCAGGAGACATCCAGCCACATGCCGAAGACTGTGACGGTCTCCTGACCAAGAGAAGTGAAGAAAACTTAAAGGGGACCTTGGCAGCAAGAGAGTTTTAGAGAGAAATCCCTACTTAAGGCTCAAATTGTCATTTCGAGTTATTCTTTAAAAATGCATTATTTTTCTATTGATCATTGTCACGTGTATACGTATGGGGAGTTAAATAATATAGCATAATTGACCACACGTATAATTATATATACATTATTTTATAATTTATGTATTTTAATTGATATTAAATATATAAATTTGGATGGATTGATCGATGATATTTGATTCAAAACAATTAATTAATTTTATAAAATTATCATTCCCCACCTTCTTAAACATATATCAAATTTAATTACTATATTTTTCTCTTTAACATTATTGTATAATTTATTTTATAATGATAAATTGTAAATACAAATCACACTACTATTATTGTGTTGTTTTATAAAGTAATCATTTTTTAAATTTTGAATCAAAATTATTTTTTCAGTTCTCGTACAGCATGCAAGACAGTATATACGACTTTTTGCGAGAAAATTTGGACGTAATAAATGAAGATATATGATTGATGTATTTTTTGTTGGGTTTTATTTATATGTTGAAAAAACTCTATTCTTACTATAGTAGTTCCTATATCTTATTTTCTTATTTCACTCTTTATTTTTATTTTTTTACTTGAAAAACACCATATATATAAAATGCAAACCACAAAACAAAGTTCCCAACTTTTTTCTCAATTTTAACTGTCTTTTGGTGGTGTATATATATTTTCTCTAAGTGCGCACAACTTATTTTCTCAGTTGAACTAAAATCACAAACAATTCACAAAGTAACAATTCAGAACATGCAAAATAAAGCAAATTCAATTTTAATTAAACAAAAAAAATTGATTTAAAAAATACTAATAATAATGGTGTCTAGGTGGATCAAGAAGAAGAATAATAATAAAAAAAAAGTTTTTCTAGACATCCCTTTCATTTTGGGTGGGGAGTTCATTACTCAACATGAGATTAGAGCCAACTACTACATCCCTATAGATATGATTAGTTTTGTTTTTTCAAGGAGAAAAGAAGATATAATATATATTGTATGATTAGAGCCATTACGTACCTATTTTTTGTTGTGTTGAGCATAAGGTCGATACTGTGCGTGCATAGATTTGCAGCATAATAAAGTAATAAACAAATATATGATTGGTGTGTTAGTGGTTGGTACTTAATATATTTATATACATATAAAACAGAGACTACAAGACATATTGGGTTCATTAATATATATACATACATAGTTGGTAGTGAGGTAGGTAGGTATTTATTGAGATTGGGCTGTGTTTAAAATGATCCAAATTTAAAATGATCCCATGGGAAATAATAAAAAGAGTAATGATATGTGCAGTCAAATATTACACACAGTAACATGTCACTATTTTTTAAAACAGTATGTCATAATTTTAATAAACGTGATTGGCTAGGCTGAATTGCTACATCACTATGTGTAATATTTGAGTGTATATTTTGAATGCATATATCATTACTCTAATAAAAAATATAACAAGACTATCTAAATTAACTATATATATTAACATATAAGACAATAAGCATATTTGCATAAAATTTAGTACAATGATAACACCACATATTACTTAAAAAGACAAATTTTTCTTACCACAACAGGTGCCTGTACTCATTTCCATTTTTTTTCTTAGTAAAGGCTTATTGAATAGTAAAATCCACCAACATAAAATATCATTAACATATTCTTAACATTGGTGGTACCCATGGCAGTAACTATTGGATAAACACATTTTCACTTGGCTCCGAACTTTTTTGTATCTGTTATTTAGGACGAATATTATCATCTTGGTTGGCTTTTGCTAATTTTGCAACACTATCTTCTTTTCCATAGATGAATATTGTATTTTCACTTGCTAATTTTGCAACGCCATCTTCTTTTCCATAGATGAATATTGGGTGAAAAATGTATTTTCACTTGCTAATTTATTTGCAACGCCATCTTCTCTTCCATAGATGAATATTGGATTTTCACTTGCTAATTTTGCAACCCCATCTTCGTTTCCATAGATGAATATTGGATTTTCGCTTGGTAATTTTGTAACGCCATCTTCTTTTCCATAGATGAATATTGGATTTTCACTTGGTAATTTTGCAACGCCATCTTCTTTTCCATAGATGAATATTGGATTTTCACTTGCTAATTTTGCAACGCCATCTTCTTTTCCATAGATGAATATTGGATTTTCACTTGCTAATTTTGCAACGCCATCTTCTTTTCCATAGATGAATATTGGATTTTCACTTGGTAATTTTGCAACGCCATCTTCTTTTCCATAGATGAATATTGGATTTTCACTTGCTAATTTTGCAACGCCATCTTCTTTTCCATAGATGAATATTGGATTTTCACTTTGTTCAGAAGCTTCTTGTTTTTTAGGACGAACATCAACACCAATATCCAATTTTTTGACAAAGGATTCGCCCATTGGATTTTTTCTTGCTTCAGTAGTAGTACTCATAAAGTACTGCATCCAAAGAAAAAAAAAAAGATATTAGATGAGAGTTGTGAGGAGGTAGTTGTATAAATAAAATTTAAATGGATTTAAATGGATTTAAATTTGAAGATAATATTATATAGAAATTTACATCCAAAACCGATTTATACAAACAAAAAAAAATTACATTTTAGCGGTGTTAGTATATGTGAGGTATATGTTTTTGAAATCATCTTAATTTTTTTTTATGATTGTGAAAAAGCACAATTGGCAAAAAGCATGTAATTATTTAGGATGAAATTTTTTAGGCATGCGATTCTTAGTTTTTTTTTTTATTTACTCATTTTTTTAATCTAAATATTATGTTAATGCTCTAAAGAAAATATTATAGTATTAAGTTGGAGTGATTTCTATACACTAATTGGGAACATCATTTTATTCATAAATATATTTTAACATTGTATATATTATGTTAAACCCCCACAAAAAAGTATTGCTGAAATAAGAGTAATAAATACTTCAACTTATATATAAATTAATAAATTTTGATCAAGTACGTACATAAAAATGAATAACACATAAACATTGATAATAATGTATTAATTATTCTACGATAAAATTAACTACTTCAAAATTAAATAAAAATTATTTAGAGAAATAAATAAAGATAAGAAGTTGTAGGGAGAAAATGAATGAATGAATGAATGTACATACCAGCTGAAGTAGTCCAAAGAGAGCTAAGAGAATAGCAGCCTGAGATTTCATAATGTTTGTTTTGTGTACCCAAAATCTCATATGTTTTTCTTGTGTTGTGTTGTGTGGAGAGATATATGAAACATGTCACACTATTTATAGGAACACAAAGTAATAGGCCTATATATATTATATTATATTATATATTATTTCTTTATTTATTTTAAAAATAATTATTGCAACATTATTAGCTACCCATAATATTATTGTAATTTTGCTTGGAGAATTAGAAGATATATGCTTTATAAAAAATAATTTGTTAAACTCAGAATTCATTACATACACATTTTTAATATATAAATATTTAAGTGATTTTATAAGCACTTGAGATTGTATGATACTCAATACTATTTGAGATTGTATTTTATAAGTGGTTAAATTTAATAATTTCTCGATCCAATTTTAAATTCAACTTCTAAGAACCATATAATATGTTGACGCTTGTCAACTTAAAACGTAGAGCAATTAATAAATATGAACTATGGTGCGAATAAATAGTATAGTGGAACAATAAGGTTTTTACGTGGTTCAGCAGTTAAATCTACCTAGTCCACGAGTCTATGTTATCAAGACTTGGAGTTTTCTGGAAATCCTTCAGAGATGAATTACCCAGAGTATTCTCTCAAGATATCAGGTGATCGGTCCCCTACAAGTGTTCATGACCTCTCTATTTATAGAGAGGTTACAGAGTTCATTCCCACATATTTCGGGAAGAAACTCTGCATATAAATTCAAGTAATTACATTAAATGTTGTAACTCCTATATACAAGGAAACGTCCCCTGAAGACCCGAAAACAGATAACAAACTTGTTAATATCCCTTTAATGTTGGGATGTTACAACAATAAATACATTTAAACATACAACATGCTTTATATCAGATGACTCATCGAACCTCCGAGGTCAGCAACCAACATCGTGTCAGTCAAGGTTTACAAACATGTTACGAACTGGCTATCTTATTCCAAGACCTGCTCGGAGCAGATAAATACCATCGAGGCTGTCACATTTCGAGCTTGCACTCTTTAAGCTCAGACTACTCAATCTGAAGGCACTTGTTAACGGATGTATCCCGATACTATGCCCTTTCGAGCCTAGAAAGAATCTCGAGGTTACATGTTGTCGAGATTACTTCGGAGGTTTTACAATTGGACCATAAACATGTATTTCATATATCTCGAGCTCATACTTAACGAGTCCAGCTTTCGAGGTCATAATCTCTGGTCTCAAAATCTGGGTGTAACAGTTTGCCCCCTCAAAAGTATTAGTTCGAATCCTATGAGAAGGAAACTTTTGAACTACTTCCATTGGGAACCGTACCATCAAATATATTCGAGTGTGGACACGCGTCGAATGGGTATTGATCACTCAAAGTACTTGAGTACCTTGGAAACCTGCCAACGTCTATCCGCTTGCCATTCTTTATGGTACCATCATATCATTTTTCCTTGACCGTCGGATCAGATACGAAATCTGGCCAACGACTCAGATTAGCTCGGCCTTTGACATTCCCAGGGGCCTATAAATACATCCCCATCGTCTTCCCCACATCACTTTCGCCTTGTGTTTTCAGAGGAAAAAGAAGAAAAACCAGAATTTGAATTTGCCCCAGTTCTTGCATGTTCTCCAAACCAAGAAAACAAAACAATGTTGGCTTGTTCGACTTCGTGGGATCTTCTTTGCAACCACTCCTTCGGTCTTCAATTTCTCAGTACCCGCCAGCTACATTGTGTAAGTATATGTTCTTAACCCCTTATATCTGTGTTCATACTTTATCTTTTCATGCACGTTTATGCTTCTGTTCCACCTTGGGCACTAGTTTATCACTAGGATACTGTTGGTCCATTCATTAGTTTAACGCACTAGAATGTTTTGGCTGATAAATATTAGATTTATGTTCTAACATTATTGGTTCCAAACCCAGTTCACGCGTAAAATACCAAAATATGGTTCTTTCCACAACAAGAAAAAATGCTTTTAATAACACCGAAAATGTGTTATCAAAACATACGATAACACTTTCTGATGTGTTAAGACCGACTATGTTATCGTAGGTCAGGGTACTTTACATAACACTTTATCAGAACAGATGTGTTATTGTATTGTCAACGATAACACAATTTCTGTGTTATTTTAATATATTGATAAGTGTTGAATTATGTTATTTATAGTCGATTATATAACACTTTTTTTGTGTTATACTACACTTTAGTATAACACTTTTTTTGTGTTATACTACACTTTAGCATAACACATTATTTGTGTTATACTACACTTTAGTATAACACATGCATTATATTAGATTAGAGAAACTGTAACGCCCTGGTTACCCCAGAACAGTTACGGTGAACAGTGAACCGGAAATTTGACTCGCTACCCGAGTCCTTTGGTTAAAAACGTGATCTAGGTACTATTATCAGGTTAAGGTGAAAAACCAATAAAAAGGAAAGGGTACATTTCATTAAGTAAATAAACTGCTCATGAGCCTTTCAAAATGTTTACAAGTAGTTCGTAATACAAAAAAGTCACTACTGTCTCAAATTTACAATCCCCGCCGGCCTAAGCGGCAAAAGTAGGGTAAACCCCTAGTCCCTCTGAGAACACCTTGACCGTGGCGGTCAAGCGGCCCTGTATGTATACAACATCGCCCAAGCTCTCCACTCAGGGTTGGTTAAGCTTCTCCTTTCCTTTACCTGCACCACATAGCACCCATGAGCCAAGGCCCAGCAAGAAAACACAATAAGGCATGATATAATATCAACAACGATCATAATAACCATTCAAGACTATCAGTCCAGGAAATAGGTGACAATAGCCAAAAGTCACAATAATGAGCATCGCTCCCTCTAGCCATGTGACGACAGGGTCACCAGGGCTTAACTGATAAGTGATTCTCTCATAGGTTGATCAGGATAGGTGTATGGTGATTAGCCACCAACATAACCTTCCTCACGACTCTAGAGTCGAAACTATGGACAACGTCCCTTAGCCATGTGACAAACAGTCACCGGGGTCATATACCTTGGCTATGTTCATCTGGTCGTAGACCAGGCCAGCGCTTATAAGTTCTTTGACCTTAGGGTCGGTCTAACATTAATGCCATAGAGCCATTCAATGCGTGATTCTCGACTTTAGAGTCGGTCCCTGACTAGTCAGTGTCTTAAACAAGTAATCAGCGTACAACAGCATTTAATATGCAATCCACGTCCACATATACTAACCAACATGCTCCAATATCAAACCATGCATGTCATATACCTATACAGGGTGCAACTGTATTCATACACCGTTTTCTTACCTCTGGTTCGAGTGAGAATTATAATATGAACGACCCCTGAGAACGATCAACCTTTAAAGTCCTTGACGGTCACCTGGTCATAACCAAATTATAGAATTTATCAATAACAATGATAACTAAGGGTTCCCAAACCAAATCCCAGCCCCCCGAGACATCAAATACCACCCAACCGAGTACTAAGTCCAACCCCGAGGCCTATGGTTTGAATCCCCAAGCTAAAAACCATATTTTAACAAAATTGGCCTTAAGGGCCGCGACACTCCTCTGCTGCGCCGCGGCGCGCCCTCAAACAGAGAGGGTACTCCCTCTGCCAGACGCCAAGGGCCGCGGCACAACCCTGCTGCGCTGTGGCGCCCAGCCCAGTTCAGCAACATGCCCACGCACGAACCAGTTTTTCCCCTGTGCGATTTCCTCTCAAACCAGTCCTTCAAACCTTCATAAAACCCCTTCCTAACCTACAATTAAACCCCCAAATAACACCTTTAACTCACCCTCATCAAATCCCAATCAAACTAACACTGAAACCCCATTTGATTCTCACTTCCCACATCAAAAACATAAGCTGAAAACCAAAAGTAAAACAGAGCACCAGCTGTGATAAATGGCCAAAACTCACCTTGAGACTAGCTTTAAACCTCCCACACAAGCTAAAACAAGTGCTCCAACGCAGCCTTTCAATTTCCCTTGGTTGAATCTCCACCAAGAACTCAAAACCCTCAAAGGAGAAGTGAAGAAGATGATGTACGGGAAAGGAAGAAGCAAATCCCTATTTTTGTTCTGTTTATTCTACCACCTTCTATAGCCACATAAGTCTCATATATCCTCCCAAAAAGACCAAAATACCCTTGTGTCATCTTAAGCCTCTAAAGCCACCTCAAGGACAAAATTGGTACTTTCCGCCTATCTCGTTAATTATAATTAACGCTTCCCAATTCCCGCTAATCTCAAAATCCTCAAACACCAATAATTCATATCCCGTTACCCTAAAATCCCCAGTAACGCTATAGTCATTAGTAACATCCCGAGACTCACCTCGAGCCCCGAGCTCAAACCTGTTATGACCAAACCGATAAATCCCGTTCAATGATCGTCTCATGTCGGAATACTCGAACCAATCCACATTATAATGTGATCTCACAATATATCATTAACGCACATACAAATATACAATTATACCCTCAACGGGCCAGATTACCAAAACACCCCTGTAAACAAATGTGGATCCACATGCATGCATTTAACATCTTATTATAATATAATTCTCATAAACATGCTTAAACACATTTAATGGTATAATTAAACAGTTATGGCCCTCCCGGCCTACTAACCCAGCCATTAACCATATTAGGGAATCCGGGGTATTACAACTATCCTCTCCTTACAGAAATTTCGTCCTCGAAATTTACCTGAATAGCTTGGGATACTGACTCCGCATATCTGACTCTAGCTCCCAGGTCGCCTCCTCGACCTTGCTGTTCCTCCACAATACCTTAACCAAAGGTATTGTCTTGTTCCTGAGGACTTTATCCTTCTGATCAAGTATCTGAACAGGCTGCTCCTCAAAGGAGAGATCTGGTTCAAGCTCCAGATCTTCATAACTCAAAACATGTCTCTCATCAGATACATACCTCTGAAGAGCGGATACATGGAATACATTATGCACGGCCGACAACGCCGGAGGCAAAGATAGCCTGTAAGCCACTTGACCAATTCTCTCCAGGATCTCAAATGGACCTACAAACCTGGGACTCAGCTTGCCTTTCTTCCCAAACCTTCTCACCCCTTTCCATGGCGAGACTCTAAGGAAGACATAGTCTCCTAGCTGGAACTCCACGTTCCTGCGTTTGAGATCTGCATAGCTCTTCTGTCTACTCTGAGAAGTAAGCATCTGAGCTTTAATCATATCAATAGCCTCACTGGTCCTCTGAACTGCCTCAGGACCTAAGTATTTCCTTTCACCTGTCTCGTCCCAATGAATGGGAGATCTACACTTCCTACCATATAGCATCTCATAAGGTGCAACACCAATGGTAGACTGATAACTGTTATTATAGGAGAACTCTATCAAAGGCAGATACTTACTCCATGATCCACCAAAGTCCAGCACACATGCCCGCAGCATGTCCTCTAATATCTGGATCGTCCTCTCAGATTGCCTATCTGTCTGAGGATGATAAGTTGTACTGAACTTCAGTCGTGTACCCATGGCTGTTTGTAAACTCTTCCAGAACTTGAAAGTAAATGTAGGGTCCCGATCTGACACAATCGACCTAGGAGCTCCATGGAGGCGCACGATCTCTCTCTCACATAGAGATCTGCATACTGGTCAACAATATAAGTAGTCCTCACTGGTAGAAAGTGAGCTGACTTGGTATAAGGTTCCACTATCACCCAAATGGAATCATGCTGACCAACTGTCCTGGGCAAGCCCACCACAAAGTCCATTGTGATGTCTTCCCACTTCCACTCTGGGATATCCAGAGGCTGCAGTAACCCTGCCGGCCTCTGATGCTCAACCTTGACCTGTTGACATGTCAAGCACTTAGCCACATACTCTACTACATCTCTCTTCATCCCTGGCCACCAATACAATGATCTCACATCCTGATACATCTTCGTGGTGCCTGGATGCAAAGAGTAAGGTGTAGTATGAGATTCATCCAAAATCTCCTGCCTCAATGCAGTGTCTAACAGAACACATATCCATCCCTTGTATCTCAACAACCCCAAATCAGACACTGTATAATCCCTGGATGCTCCAACCAAGACATTCTCTCTAATCTTGATCAGTTGTGGATCACCCAACTGACCCTCTTTGATCCTCTCTAGCAGCGTAGACTGTAGCGTAATATTGGCAAACTGGCCCACCAGTAACTCTATACCAGCTCTGGTCATATCATCAGCTAACTCTCCGGCTATCAACCTAATACCATGAATCTGTCACGGACCCTTCCGGCTCAATGCATCAGCTACCACGTTGGCTTTCCCTGGGTGATACAGAATCTCACAATCATAATCTTTCACTAATTCTAGCCAATGCCTTTGTCTCATGTTCAAGTCCTTTTGGGTGAAGAAGTACTTCAGGCTCTTGTGGTCTGTATAAATCTCACACTTCTCTCCATAGAGATAGTGCCTCCATATCTTTAAGGCAAAAACCACCGCTGCCAACTCTAAGTCATGAGTAGGATACCTCTTCTCATACTCCTTCAACTGACGAGAAGCATAAGCTATGACTCTCTCTGATGGCATCAAAACACAGCCCAAACCCTGATGAGAAGCATCGCAGTATATCACAAACTTCTCCTGGTTTGTTGGAAGACTTAGAACTGGAGCTGTAATCAACCTCTGTATCAACTCTTGGAAGCTGTTCTCACATTAGTCTGACCACACAAACTTCTGACCCTTGCGTGTCAGCTCAGTCAACGAAGTAGTAATCTTTGAGAACCCCTCCACAAAACGCCTGTAATACCCTGCCAATCCAAGGAAACTTCTAACCTCAGTAGCATTTTTTGGCCTTGGCCAATCTCTGACCGCTTCAATCTTTAATGGATCCACTTTAATCCCCTCCTTACTGATAATGTGCCCAAGGAAGGATACCCGAGACAACCAGAATTCACACTTCTTGAACTTTGCAAGCATTCTGTGTTCTCTCAATCTCTGTAAAACCAACCTCAGATGATGTTCATGCTCTGACTTCGTCTGAGAATATACCAGAATATCATCGATAAAGACGATCACAAACTGGTCTAAATAATCTTTGAACACCCTGTTCATCATATCCATGAAAGCGGCATGGGCATTAGTCAACCCAAACGACATAACTAGAAACTCATAATGCCCATACTTAGTGCGAAAAGCGGTCTTCGGTATGTCTCCCTCCTTGACCCTCAACTGATGATAACCAGAACGAAGGTCGATCTTAGAGAATACCGTCTTACCCTGCAATTGATCAAACAGATCATCTATCCTTGGAAAAGAATACCGGTTCTTAATTGTCAGCTTATTTAGTTCCCTATAATCCATACACATCCTCAGAGAACCATCTTTCTTCTTTACAAACAGAACTGGCGCACCCCAAGGTGAAAAGCTAGGTTTGATAAAACCCAAATCCAACAGCTCTTGCAACTGTACCTTTAACTCTTTCAACTCAGCTGGGACCATTCTGTATGGTGCTCTAGACACTGGCTCCGTCCCTGGGGCCAGTTCTATAACGAACTCAATCTTTCTGTGTGGTGGCAACCCTGGCAAATCTTCTGGAAACACATCCAGAAACTCACACACAAGTCTAGTATCCTCTGGTCTCACTAGCACGACCTGGGTGGTATCAACCACACTGGCTAAGAATCCAATGCAACCCCCTTGCAATAAATCCCTAGCCCTCAATACCGAAATCATAGGAATACGAGGTCCATGCACAGTACCAATAAATACAAAAGGATCCTCACCCTCAGGCTCAAAGGTGACCATCTTTCTTCTGCAGTCAATGGTTGCCCCATACTTGGCTAACCAGTCCATACCCAGTATCATATCGAAGTCAGTCATAACCAACTCTATAAGATCCACTGACAACTCTCTGCCCTCCACCATCACTGGCAAAGATCTGACCCACCTCCTGGATATAACCAGCTCTCCAATGGGTAACAAAGTACCAAACCCCACAGCATGGAAATCACAAGGTCTACACAACCTATCAATAACACTACTAGCAACAAAGGAATGTGTAGCACCAGAGTCAATCAATACATTATAAGCAGTTCCTGCACTAAGAAGCTGACCTGTAACAACTGAGGGGGAACCCTCAGCTTCTGCCTGAGTCAATGCAAACACTCGCGCTGGGGCCGAGCTGTCTGCCTTCCTGGGTTCTTCCTTTCTTGCCTTATGGCAATCCTTTTTTAGATGACCCACGGCTCCACAAGAGAAGCAGGCCCTTGCCTTACACTCCCCCAAGTGATGTCTCTTGCATCTGGGACACTCGGGATAAGACTTCCAGGCTTCACTGCCCCCAGGACGACCTATTGTAATACCACGAGGTCTCCTGTCAGGACCTGGAACTGGGAAGGTATCAGGAACCTTCCTCTTCTGATCACTGGGGCCAACACCCCTACCAGAACCCACAAATGGAGGACCTGGCCTCCTGAAATCCCTTTTGGTTGCATTGTCACGCCAGATCTTAATCTATGCAGTTTCAGCTGTAAGTGCCTTCTCCACCACCTGTGCATAAGTGGTCACTCCTGCCACAGTGGTGATGCGCACATCTCGGGCTAACCTGGGTTGTAGCCCCTGTAAGAAACGCTCTCTCCTGGTCCCATCAGTGGGCACCAACTCCTTGGCAAACTTTGCCAAACGGTCAAACTTTAAGGCATACTCGGTTACTGATAAGCTTCCCTGAAGTAGCCTCATAAATTCATCAGCCTTCGCCGCTCTAATGGCGTCATTGTAATACTTTTCATTGAACAGGGTTTGAAATTCCTCCCAGCTCAGAAGATTAACATCCTTGGTCTAACCAACCACTTCCCACCAAATCCGGGCATCATCCCGAAACATATAGGCCGCACAGGCCACCCTCTCAGTACCAACTACCTTCATAAAGTCAAGAATAGTGGTAATCATGCTCATCCATTGTTCAGCTTGGGTAGGATCGGCATTGCCTTCAAACACAGGAGGTTGCTGTTTCCTGAACCGCTCATAAAGAGGTTCCAATCTGTTTTCAACCCCAGGCAGTTGCCCAATAACTGGCACCGACACAGAAGGTGCCTCTGCAACACTGGCCACCACAGGCACTTGCTGCTGTCTTAGGAGACGAAGCTCCTCTCCCTTTTTTATCACTATAGCCTGCAAATCATTACACATCTGCTGCCAGTTTGCAGGTGCTGGCTGTGGAACATGGGATTGGTCATTCACTTGACCCTGACTGTTGTCATTATTCTGACCCTGACCACTCTGGCCAGCTGAGGTGCCTGTCTGTTCTGGGTTCATTCTGTCACTGATACATTACTGAAACAATAATCAATACGGCCAGTCAGGTAGTAATAACTAAACCTCTTGCCGCCTTACGGTCCAAGAACAACAGACAATTATCACAATCCACAGTCATTCAATAATCACAATCAGATACATGTTCATGGCACTCAGCACTCAGCATGTATCACATAATAAACAACCATACTAATAAGCAGGCGCCAACAATCTCAGTACTAATTAGCACACATTTGCTGAAGATATAATATTTCAAGGCACAGGCTCAACATAGTATCTCATGCACACAGGTAAAACATATATATCACATTTAAACAATTATACATGTAACCACGTAAATAGCTACAAAACCGTGAGTCGAGCTTGACTTCGGTGATGTGTGTACATACCCAGCCAGTCTACAGGAACCCTAACCTTGGCATTGCTCTGATACCAAGTTGTAACGCCCTGGTTACCCCAGAGCAGTTACGGTGAACAGTGAACTGGAAATTTGACTCGCTACCCGAGTCCTTTGGTTAAAAACGTGATCTAGGTACTATTATTAGGTTAAGGTGAAAAACCAATAAAAAGGAAAGAGTACATTTCATTAAGTAAATAAACTGCTCATGAGCCTTTCAAAATGTTTACAAGTAGTTCGTAATACAAAAGAGTCACTACTGTCTCAAATTTACAATCCCCGCCGGCCTAAGCGGCAAAAGTAGGGTAAACCCCTAGTCCCTCTGAGAACACCTTGACCGTGGCGGTCAAGCGGCCCTGTATGTACACAACATCGCCCAAGCTCTCCACTCAGGGTTGGTTAAGCTTCTCCTTTCCTTTACTTGCACCACATAGCACCCATGAGCCAAGGCCCAGCAAGAAAACACAATGAGGCATGATATAATATCAACAACGATCATAATAACCATTCAGGACTATCAGTCCAGCAAATAGGTGAAAATAGCTAAAAGTCACAATAACGAGCATCGCTCCCACTAGCCATGTGACGACAGGGTCACCAGGGCTTAACTGATAAGTGATTCTCTCATAGGTTGATCAGGACAGGTGTATGGTGATTAGTCACCAACATAACCTTCCTCACGACTCTAGAGTCGAAACTATGGACAACGTCCCTTAGCCATGTGACAAACGGTCACCGGGGTCATATACCTTGGCTATGTTCATCTGGTCGTAGACCAGGCCAGCGCTTATAAGTTCTTCGACCTTAGGGTTGGTCTAACATTAATGCCATAGAGCCATTCAATGCGTGATTCTCGACTTTAGAGTCGGTCCCTGACTAGTCAGTGTCTTAAACAAGTAATCAGCGTACAACAACATTTAATATGCAATCCACGTCCACATATACTAACCAACATGCTCCAATTTAAAACCATGCATGTCATATACCTATACAGGGTGCAACTGTATTCATACACCGTTTTCTTACCTCTGGTTCGAGTGAGAATTATAATATGAACGATCCCTCAGAACGATCAACCTTTAAAGTCCTTGACGGTCACCTGGTCATAGCCAAATTATAGAATTTATCTATAAAAATGATAACTGAGGGTTCCCAAACCGAATCCCAGCCCCCCGAGACATCAAATACCACCAAACCGGGTACTAAGTCCAACCCCGAGGCCTATGGTTTGAATCCCCAAGCTAAAAACCATATTTTAACAAAATTGGCCTTAAGGGCCGCGACACTCCTCTGCTGCGCCGCGCCGCGCCCTCAAACAGAGAGGGTGCTCCCTCTGCCAGACGCCAAGGGTGTAATGACCCACTACTCTAGACTTTTGGACCATTAACGAAACTATACATACCATCCTTAATAGAACTTACATTTGCAAAAATACCATAATTTTATTAAGTAACTTGAAAAAAATTAGAGTTACTTACAAAATAAATACCAAGAAGGATATGGGATCCCATTGTCTTTAAAAACAAAACATGATTTAAAATAAAAAGACATTACATAAATAGTGCGGAAAATACATGTAAAAAGACATAAAACAAAACTACATCCTCGAATCGAATAACGCTCGGCTCCTTGACTCCATTCACCATCGATACACATTCTCTAAGTGTCCACGAAGCTTACCGCCTCTTAAAGCTATTTTCCTGCACATAAAACAAAAAGGAATGAGCCTAATGCCCAGCAAAGAAAATCTAACACATAATTAAAAACATAAAATTTCATGATAAACATAAAGACATATCATAACACTTATTACATACACTTATTATAATGGCCATTATTACTTGGGGTCCCATAGACTAAACAAGTCATATGCCCATGGGGTTAGTGGGGTCCTACTAGCTAAGTAGGTCATATGCCCATAACCCATTTGGGGTCTTGTTAGTCATATGGGTCATATGCCCAAGCCTACAAACATATATACATACATATCATAACACATTTAATAACATAAAACATAAGATAACATAAACATATAACATATTGATTCTAGCCTATTTTCCTTACCAAAGTTACCGGGATATGTGGACTGAGTTGGGACTTTTGGAACACTCCTAAAACCATATATAAAGGGTGAGTAGATTTGAAGAAAAGAGATGAAATGAAAGGGATGGAAAGACTAAACCATTGAAAGTCACACTTACCAAAACTTATGTGCTCAAGAATTTAGATTTCCTAACCAAAATAAGAATGAGGTTAGGAGACTGAGTAGAAGACTAAGAGAAGGAAACATAACATAAAACAAATGAACTAGAGTTTTGGTTTACCTCAAAGACTTGTAAGACCAATCTACACCACAACCGAAATATTATAGAACCTTACTTCCCAAAGTGTTTGATAAGCTTATGATGTTTAAGCTTATGATTTCCCCAACCCAGGTGTTTAACTCTCACACTCTCCTAGCACTTGCAGCTTCTGAACTTAGAGTAAAAAGGTGAATAATGGTTGGGTAATAGGTCCTATTTATAGAGTTTAGGAATGAAAGGATCTTGATTTTACTTGAATAAAAATAATAGCTTTTTAGGTGAAAATAATTTGAATAATCATTCAGCAGAGGCTGAAGACTCGTTCAGAAAGATGCTGGACTTATCAAGATTTTGAATGGCTGAAAGGAAAAGAATTCAAAAACATTTGAAAATACACTGAAGTAGGCGATATATCGCCCCCTGTAGGCGATATATCGCCTGGGCCAGTATGCCCGAGGCGACCGTGCATCGTCTCGTGTTTTCCGTATCTACGTGCTGCGATATATCGCCCCCTATAGCTGCGATATATCGGCACACGCTGATTAATTAAACACGAAATTACACATTTTTAGCTAAGTTTGAATGGATTAAACAGCTTGACTAAGCCCTCAACGTATTCAAAGCTGCTGACTGACCTTAATGCATTCAAACTTTACTCCTTATTAAATTTAATCCTCCAAAATACTTAATCTTTATTCACCCATTCATAACATGTGCTTAAAATCCTATTGGTTGATATCTAAACCTTATAGTATAATATATATTATTCTTAATATCAGCTATATAATCAAACCTTAGGTTAAAATTAACATTCTTAAACTATAGGTCAAACTTAGAAAGTCTATAAGTACTACTATGAGTGTCCAAATAATTCCCGGTCTGAACCAAAAATCCACAGTAACAAAGATAATACTATACATACTATAATACTACTATCTAACTAGCTAAGTAAAGGTCTTGGACTCTACAAAGGGCCGCGGCACAACCCTGATGCGTCGCGGCGCCCAACCCAGTTCAACAACATGCCCACGCACGAACCAGTTTTTCCCCTGTGCGATTTCCTCTCAAACCAGTCCTTCAAACCTTCATAAAACCCCTTCTTAACCTACAATTAAACCCCCAAATAACACCCTTAACTCACCCTCATCAAATCCCAATCAAACTAACACTAAAACCCCCTTTGATTCTCACTTCCCACATCAAAAACATAAGCTGAAAACCAAAAGTAAAACAGAGCACCAGCTGTGATAAATGGCCAAAACTCACCTTGAGACTAGCTTTAAACCTCCCACACAAGCTAAAACAAGTGCTCCAATGCAGCCTTTCAATTTCCCTTGGTTGAATCGCCACCAAGAACTCAAAACCCTCAAAGGAGAAGTGAAGAAGATGATGTACGGGAAAGGAAGAAGCAAATCCCTGTTTTTGTTCTGTTTATTCTACCACCTTCTACAGCCACATAAGTCTCATATATCCTCCCAAAAAGACCAAAATACCCTTGTGTCATCTTAAGCCTCTAAAGCCACCTCAAGGGCAAAATTGGTACTTTCCGCCTATCCCGTTAATTATAATTAACACTTCCCAATTCCCGCTAATCTCAAAATCCTCAAACACCAATAATTCATATCCCGTTACCCTAAAATCCCCGGTAATGCTATAGTCATTAGTAACACCCCGAGACTCACCCCGAGCCCCGAGCTCAAACCTGTTATGACCAAACCGATAAATCCCG
Source organism: Humulus lupulus (assembly GCF_963169125.1). Lineage (NCBI taxonomy): Eukaryota > Viridiplantae > Streptophyta > Magnoliopsida > Rosales > Cannabaceae > Humulus > Humulus lupulus. The sequence continues at coordinate 9,333,191 of NC_084798.1, forward strand.
TTCAACGATCGTCTCATGTCGGAATACTCGAACCAATCCACATTATAATGTGGTCTCACAATATATCATTAACGCACATGCAAATTTACAATTATACCCTCAACGGGCCAGATTATCAAAACACCCCTGTAAACAAATGTGGACCCACATGCATGCATTTAACATCATATTATAATATAATTCTCATAAACATGCATAAACACATTTAATGGCATAATTAAACAGTTATGGCCCTCCCGGCCTACTAACCCAGCCATTAACCATATTAGGGAATCCGGGGCATTACAGAAACATAATCTTTTTTTACTTACACAAAACTAGGAAAACAAATATGAAAGTTGAAGCCAATTAAAGTAACATAAATAGATTTTTATTAATTACTCAAATGTAATTACAATATTTAGTCTACTAGTCTAGGCTTAAGAAATCATATTACAACATAATTTATGCCCAATTCAGATTCCTTTATCACTAAATACAAAACAAGAAATGTATTTAAAAATTAGTGAAATACATTCTTCCATTCTAAAGGCCTCAACTACAAATGTTTTCAAGAATTGCTCCAAAGAAATCATCTCAGTATACCTACACATTGTAAAAAAAAAAGTCCTTTTATTATTAAGAACATAAGACTTAAGCTAGTTTCCACCTGTAAGCATATCAATAAGTGTGTACCACTCTACCTCAACATCTTCGGGTGTTTCAGCAGATTTAGAGGATTTTGTCTGTGCAGGTGCATCACTCTTCTTACTCACACCCCCTTTAGCAGAAGCCCCTTTTTTGTTGGTAGGCTGATAGAAAATATCGTCAATCACAAAATATCAAGATCAAAATAACTTCAACAACATATGAACAAAAATAATTAACAGTGTCAAGAACTCACAGCTGCTTGAACAGGCCTCTTCCCACTAAGCATGCTTGCTGCTGACTTTTTAACAAATGAAGCATCTGATGCCTGCATACATTAAAGACGTAAATAATTATCCTTTCTCGTTGGAGGTCTCAAGGATCATTCTTAACAAACAAAAAAATACACGCCAGTAGGTGGCAAAATCATGTTTATTGACCAAATAACTTTGTAATCCAGAAGAATATTAACTAAAATCGTGTAACATAGCAACATTACATGCAACCTCTCAACATAGCATTGTTCTTTAACTTCCATAAATCCATTATATAAGAAATAACTCACCTCATGAGAGGATGTGGTTGCACCAGAAGCTTGGACTGCTGCTCACACAACAATAAGTATGCACACAAGGTTATAAGAACTCACAAGAATGTTGAACAAATTAGTGATATAAGAACTGATGCTATAAAGATAATACAAACCCGAGCTTGTATTGGTGGATGTGCCACCTTCAGAACCTAAAATCATTTCAGAAAGCTTCTTTCTTCTAACATCATCAAGTTTCTCAAGTGACCGCTCCAAGGGTCTCATACCAACCAACTAAATAAAATGGGAAAAGAAGAAATAAATCCATACCATCAATAATCAAAATTCAGAATTAAGCAGCAAAAGCACAAAATTGATAAATAAATAAAACGATACCTTAGCTATCGATGCCAAAGCTGAAAAGGCTGCATCCCTCACATCTAGAGTCCCATCATTGAGGCAATGTGAAAAAGTAAGAAACCATGAATTAGTGCTCTAAACTCATCAAAACCAGTACTGAAGCTGTCTTCTAAAATAAATGGGAATTAGCAATGTTTAGCACATTTTACTCAACTGATTGTTCAAAAATATGAAATATATTACAACTACAAACATAAATGCACTTACCTCCATAAGGATAGGCACATAGTCCTTGTGCACCTTTAAAATAACAGCCTTGTTACTTGTTTCAATATAGAATGTTACCCAGTTAAGAGTTGATGATCGTACAAGAGGAACTTTTTATTTTTTACAGCAGTCTTAATATCTGCAATAGACAACATCCATTACAGTTTGGGAAAAATCAAAATTACCACCTATCAAAGCGATTACAAACACTCAAATGCAAAGAATTTATGTCATCTAACCTCTAATAAAAAAAAAACTTAAACCAAAAACATAGTAAGGAATCCTATGACAATACTATATTTTGAATTAAAGAACTACAGCGTAGGATAAAGATATACTTGCCTTCCACAATGTCAGCTAGACTTAAGCACCTAGCTATATGCATTGCCTGAAGACTTTGATTTAGTGCCTCAGTAGAGGCAGGTTTTTTCTCTTTCAATTTTTCCTTTATAAAAAAAAAATAAGAGAGAGAGAGAGAGAGAGATAAATCAAAGGAGTTAGATAAATGCAATAAAATAATATCCCTTCTTCAATCTTTATTAAATTATTTCTAAGAAAAATCTGAGATAAACCAGATCAAAATATATATTAAAAGTAAAATTGAATAAAAAAATAACTTTATATACAAATCAAAGCTACGATCAACATCATTTGAACTTCTAAAAAAGAATCTACTCGTATGACTAAGTGCACTTTTATTAATAAGAAAAATGAATGTACAAGTCAAAATCCAAAAATAAAAATACCACCATGCTCAATTGTAAGTAACTGGCAAAAAGTAAACGAGCACTTGAACAGCTTGGTTACATTCAAACAGTCTGTTTGCATTTTAAGTTGATATAATATTATTTTTTTAGCTAGCAAAAAATAAACATATCAGCAAAACTGGCAATAGGAAGCGTGAACTTGCAGAGAAATTAGTTCTTAAACCCCGAGCAAGATTGCCAATAGCTTGAATTGCCTCGACTGCTATAGCGATATTAACATCTATTATGAGCTGTACAGAAAAAGAATTAAATGATTTTTATTCATCAACTCAAAAAGCAAGTATAAACTTATAACAAAAGGAAGAATATAAAGCATGAAGTTAAAACTTAATGGAGCAGATTGAACACTTAACTATGCAATATTAAAAAGATCCTTGGCAATAGATAGAGGTATAAACGATGCAAATGAAATACCCAAACATAAAAAGACAATGTACCTTTTTTAGTGTCCGACAGATTTCTGAGAAATCACCGGGTGCTATTCTTTTTGTTGAAGCAAGCTTGGTTAGCTCTGCAACAACCTCTTTCCGTTCTAATGCAATATGGATCAGCGCTAGACTTGAACGCTGAAAATGGAGACAGCTAACCTCATTTTGGCATGTTGAAGTTAATATGTTAGATACTAATACAAGGCAGTACCAATAAACTGGAGCAACTGTATCCAAGGCTTTTTTACTTGCCTGAGAAACAAAAACAGGGCAGTACTCATATATTTTAGTTGAGGAAACAAAACTAAGTAGACTAGCAAAAACAGAGGACAAATACAATTTTAAATTAGCAGGGCTTATAGAAAAAGTTTTATTGTTATATTAGCACTGCCTTTAAGACTTCCATTGAATGGGATGTTACTTACACTGCCATTTATCATAACATGAAGTTTCTGCCCTGTGCTAGAAGTTCTAAATTGTCCCAGTTCCAACGCAGTTCATATATCTATTCATACAACAGAAGAATCCTTTAGAAATTATCCTGTCTAAATCAAATGATGACACAATTAGTAAAGCAAAATTCTAGTTATGTTGCTCACAATCAAGAGATGTGATGAAACTTTTAGGTAAAATTACCCATTCAATGATCTCACTACCCAATATTACAACCTTTCCAATAACAGTTTTACACAGATGGATAAGAAAGGAAGAAACATTGCTGCTTTTTATATTTTTATAAAGCAAACCTTTTTTTTTTTACTTGGCAAACTTGGAAATATCTTAAGAGTAATTAATTTAAAAAACAAAATGGACCTTGCAACACTGTCACAGATCAATGGGACACAGTTTTGGGCAAAAAAGAAGCATAGCACTAAGGAATGCAACAGCTACATTACAGGGCTATTTTCTATTCTTATAAGAAAGGAGAGGACCAAAATACTAGTTACAAAGAACCGTTACTCATTAGAAATAATATGAGCATCCTATGCCAACATAAGTGCTAAAGTCCAAAGATAAGAAAATTAAGAACCTCATTTCTGAAAGCCTGGCCAATTTGAGCAGCAGCAAAAGGAAGCTTGTTCCCATTGTAATAGTACAAGTCTTTGAAGTTAACAAATATGCCCTGTGCAGTTTCTGGCCGCATGAACCTACAGCAGAGGAGATTTAATTACATATCATTACTGACCAAACAGGAGTCTTAATAAAAAAGAATCGCTAAGAAAGAAACAGTACCTCACTTGCCGCTGCCTTGAAACGAACATATATAACAGATGCCTCTACACCCTCAGCAAGAGATGCCTTGCTGCTACTATTTCTCCGGATTGCTGACTGAACTTGATGAAGAAACAATAACCATATAGAACCAGAATGTTTTCTTTTTTAGGTAATAAACAGAGCACTTGATTTAAGACCAAAAGGAGACAGAAACAGAGGTCTACCAACCCAACAAAACAGCACAAAACAATGGAGCGCATTAATTCAACCCCTACATTATTTTACCTGAGAAGACGCACTTTTGAGTATAGAAAGTACATGAGAGCAAATCATACCCAATGCTCGAGACTGTCATAAAAAAAAACACTACTACAAAATTGACATGGGACGATGGTTTTAAACCGTCATATGGACTCTCATACGTCGGTTTTAATATCGTCGTCCCATGCAATGTCATGCCATGTAAAGCATGAAACAACAGTTTAAATAAAAGCGTCATCTCCCGTCATACATGAGACAATAGTTCCTATACAAACGTTCTCTCTTGTAGTACATGAGACGACAGTTTATGTGTAAACGTCATCTACTGCAGTAAATGAGATGATAGTTCCTACTCAAGCGTCATCCCCCTGCAGTACACGAGATGACAATTTATGTGTAAATATCGTCCCATGCAATACATAAGACGACAGTTTTGTGGAGACCGACGTCCCATGTAGAATATGATAATTTTTTCATTTCTCTATTTTCAATACTATATTCATTCATAATTTCCTGTGTAATTACAACATAGTTCAAATAGAATCAATAGGCAGAAAAAATCAATATAACTCAGTATGTTCAAAATCTAAAAATTGCAAGATCAAAATATAGACTTGGAATAACTATGTAAGTGCTAACTAAAAACTACAATTAGTATATTTTTTAATTCTGATTTCAAAAGTTACTCTAGCTATGACTCGTCCGCTCAAGAAGCTTGGTTGCCTATTCATTTCGAATTTCATTAATTTTGCCAAATGTATATGTATTTTTCCCACCACACTACAAAACACAAAATAAAAAACTAAATCAGAAATTAAATTCAATAAAATTGTAGTTCAATAATAATAAATACAGTTACATTACTAGTTAGCCATAACATGGGTGTCTCATTCAAGCAATAGTCATTCACCATCCTTATGATATAAAAGATGCACTCTACTGACAATGTTTGACTTAAATTAAATGAAAAGCAAAATATTCGAACATCTAACAGTATGTCCCCTGAACTTATAAAAAGTAAAAAACAAGAAACTTCATCTATGAATGATTTGATATTGAGAGGTACCTTGTGGTGAAGATGATATCATTTACCTCTACAAGTTGTTTTTATGTCATTTCAACACCCTCTAGAAGTGTTTTTAAAAGTGGAGCAGCCCCAGATGAATCCTTAGATGTGTCAATCTTTGAAAAACTTTCTTTGACAACTGAAGAAGCACGTCCCAACTTGTCTGCAACATCAAGTAGACTCTTTGCAAAATTCTGCAACAAGATTTCAAGCAATTTGTCAAGCTAAGACTTCAACAGGCGTACCAAACCTACTATTTTGAACAAGGAAACTTTTATGTGAAAATAAGATATATATGCAAATAAGCTTTGGTACCAAACCTGAGTGGCAAATTTTTTCGAATTAAGTGTATTCTTTTCTTCCTGAATTAAGTGCTTTTACCAACTCCTTTTAGACCTGTCTGAATAATCCAGATATTTTTTCTTTATGAATTTCATATTTTTAGGTTTAGCCAAAAACTGTAATATCTATATGGATAGAAGTAAAAAAACATACCGAAACGAAACTTAGGTTTCGAATTAGATCAAGGCATAGGATTTAAATTAGATCGAGGCGTAAGTTTCAAAATAGAACATAAAAATATATCACACCAAATTCATACATAATAAAAGAACACTCAAAGTTTCAAGACAAATAGAAGTTCTAAATTAGACAAACATAAAATTTAGTAACCTGGCCTAGTCCTTTAGTCCTGCGTCCAGTCTTTTAATTTAATAGTGTGGGGACTCGAGAGAGAATGGAGAGGATGAGTTTAGGGTTTTAATTTTGAAGTTTCAGTTTTAACTTTATCTCATTTAGGTTGTAGACCCAATAACACATAAGCCCAATTTTTACTTAAAAATGTATAAATAACTGAGGCGTAAGCCTCATGAGTTTTGGTTCGTAAAGGCACTGAAACGTACGCCTCAATGCACTGAGACATAGGTTTTAAAGAAAATCTGAGAAATGTAAGCCTCAATATGTTTTTTCTAGCGCCTCAGTTCAAAACGAGTTTTGAGGCCTAGGTTTCAAAAGCTTTTTAAAACCAAGGTAAGAATAGTACTACTACCTTAGAATTGATAGGCTCGGAAGGGCCTCGATTCTTATCCATAGCCCTGCTCTCCAGCATCCTTATCAAGCGCAACCCATCATTGTTGGCTAAAATCTTAATACCATTGTCATTTGTTGTGACTGCCAACAATGACCCTTCTTTGTTAAATCTCAATCTTGGACTAGCCTGCAAATAAAAATAGACTAACTGTTACAGATCAACTCTTCTAAAGTGCTATAAAAAAAAATGTGACAAACAGCAATACTAACAGGTAAACCCCCATCGGCATCGATAGCTGTCAACATGTTGGTACTGTAACGTCCTACGTTTTTGGGTACCTTTAAACGACTCGGGTCGGGATTTTTCCCCCGGGTTAAGAATATTATTTTAAATAATAATATATTTTGTTTGTAAGTATTCCATGAGTTATTGCTAGCCAAAATATGAATTTTGTGATTTTAAAAGTCAAGATAAGACTTTCGGTCCTGGACCGACACAAAAACCCTTATCTGGTAAAAATCTCAGAAAATAAAATGAAAAATCATGGCAATTATATTTTGGGCATAAAATACATTCATAAAAGTTAAAGTTTGGTCAAAAATAATAAACCTAAAAGAAAATGGAAATTTTAAGGCATTTTGTGGTAAATGCCTAATTTTGCCGAAATGGGGAATTTTATTCCATGAATGGACCTTAGGTTAAATTTTATTTTGTGGTTAATTAAATTAAATGTGAGAGACATTTAATTTAATTAATTAATAGTAAGTTTGGTGATTAAAACTTAATGAGAGTGAAAAAGGTGTAAGAAGTCAAGTGGGTAGAAAAGCACTCAAGTGTTTTGTGATATTTTGAAGAGTTGTGTGAGCCATTCTAACCCCCAAATCCGACCACTCTCCCTCCCTCATTCACTCTCATCTGATTTTTGAAGACTCTCTCAAGTGTTCTCTCCATTTGCAACCCCAAGAACACCAAAGAAACTTGGAAGCTAAGTCTTGGTCTAGGAAGGGTTTTCCCTAAGGTAAAGTTTCATTAATCTAGACTTTTGTCAAGTTTTAATCATAGAGTTTCAAATAGCTAATTACCAATGTTGTTGGGGGAAGTTGGTTAGGGTTTTTGAAAGATTTTGGAGGAGCCAAAGCTAATAGGAAGGTCCAAACCTTAAGCAAGAACACCAAAGAGGTAAAAAGTTTACTTTTGATGATTTTGTTGTAGGGTTTTTAGTTTTAAGCATTATTTTGTATATCTAATGCTTAAAGTTTCTTGTTGGTGATGTAATAAGGTTATGGTAGTTGTTTAATAATTTTTATGATGCATGTGTATTGATTTTTTAAAATGGGAACCAAAACCCCCAAGGGTTTTGGTAGGATACCCTAAAACAAAACATGTTTTGAGCTGTGACTTCCAAAGGGTCAAGCAGCCACTGTATATTGTTTTTGTAAAATTAAATTGTACTGTGATGTTGTTGAGATTGAGTACATAAAATTGAGCTTTTGAAACACAAAAAAAATGTTTAGAAATGACTAAGTTATGCTATTTCAAAGTTTAGGTAAAAAACTGTTTTTTCGTATTCTCATTTTCGGAACCAAGTTTGGACAGCCTCTGTATAGGGCAAATGAACCCAGTTTTTTCTAAACTTTTGTGGACATATTTCTGGCATAACCTATTAGTCCACTGTAAAATTTGGTAATAAAATATTAAATGGTTTGAAAGTTATTAACTTTCAAAGTTTGGAAAAAAATAAGGACTTGAAAATAAGGTCATTTTTACCTCATTGTTGGAAAATGATTTCACCAATCAAAAATGCTCATTTTGACCTAAGATTTTTCAAAGACCTAAATGGCATAACAAAAATGGAATTGGGAAATTTTGGTAACAATTGGGTAAGTAAATTTCAAGTTATGAACTAACGAAGTATGTAGTTAAAAATGTGAAAAATAGGTTTTTCACACTTAGTGTAAAAATGAGATTTTGGAACATAAGGTAAAAAGTAAAATTTTGTTTATTTCAAGATATAAAATGGTAAGTCTTGAAATCATATTTTCACTAAAATTTACCCTTTGAGTTTAAATGAATTATTTTTATTAAAGAGTTTTTATTCTTTCTAAAAATAAGAGATTTAATTTATTAATAGTTAATAAATTAAAAGATGGATTAAAACCCTATATTTTGAGAAAAATAATTAAATAAATTATTTTCCTAGTAAGTAAAATTGATTAATTGCTTTTGGAAAATTAATTAGTCAAGATGAGAAATTTATAACGGTTTTCCTAATTAAGACAAATTAGGCAATTTTCTTAAAACGGTTTTTAGATATTAAAACCTTAAGAAAAATAAAAGGAAAATTTAAAGAGTTTATTTTCTTTAAAAATAATTAAGGAATTTATTTGTATTTTCTGGATATAATACCGGCTAAAATCTTACATATTTTAACCGACTAGTCGAAAGTGCGGGTTAATAGTGATACCTTGAAAGAATAAGATTTTTAGCGGGTTGTGGGGAAATACCATTGTGATACCGGAGCCTAGGTATCGAGACCTTAGGATAGGTCTCCCCGAGACTTAGGGTTTAGTCTCGAATATTTTGTATAACTTTCCTTAATAGGTTTAAAACCAAATAAGGATTGTAAATCCTTACAAATGACTTTTATTAAAATGACCAAACTGCCCAAAATAATAATAATGAATTATTAGTGCCATAATTAATCCGAGTATACTGTATGGATAACTACAGTATTGGCTAAGCGTAACTGGACTGAACGTTGGAGGGTGAAAACTTGCTGAGCGCTAAGGACTCCAAGTAAGTCAACTTATATTGTATGGCTGCAACATGAAATGATTATTGTCTTGTATGTTAGTATAGGGATACATGCATATACATAGGCTGTCATAGAAAGTTGCTTAGAGACGTTAGTCTAGTGAGTGCTGATTTAGAAAATATGAACGGTAGAAGTCCGTCATATCCTAGACGGTTGATCCCCATCACACTGCTTGATTTTATTTATGTCTGGTTCATTACCGAGACGAGTGGCCATGAGATGAGGATAAGCTGGTTAAACCTAGGGGCGCCAAGATAAATGGGACCTAGGGGCCCTCATGCTTACTTAATCATTGGACGGTTAGAATCCGAGCAAGTGCTCTGATAAGTTATTCCCGGATAGCAGCCGTGAATATTGGCCATTCCGTGAGAGTGCCTAGAGATACTAGGGGTTGCCAAGATAGAGTGAGGTTGAACACCCTAGGGGCAGCTGCTCACCAGCACCATTGATTAACATAGAAGTCTCCATAAAACCGTGTAAATTGGATTACACTCTTGAATATGTAGCGATGCCCTAAGTAACACGATAGTTACCCTTGATGAGAATATTTATTGGCTAGATCTTAGTGTGGGGACTCAGTTCTCTTTTACAGATTAGCAATTATGTTGGAGGGCGCGTTACGCTTGAATTGTTGGAAATTGTCGAGCGTTGGTCTCGAATTATTTGGTGATATAATATATCTGCTTGCTCTGGGATTTTCTGAGTGCAGGGATATAATTGTTGATAAGATATAGTTGTGATATAATATATCTGCTTGCTCTGGGATTTTCTGAGTGCAGGGCTATAATTGTTGATAAGATATAGTTGTGATATAATATATCTGCTTGTTCTGGGATTTTTCTAAGTGCAGGATTTTTATCTAGTTACGAATTAATTTATCATTGGTTATCAGGCATGACCATAAGTTTGCCAGGACGCTTTAGCGTTCTTGAAATTGATTGTTTAGGGTCCGGATGGGTCCGGAACCCTAATTCTCTACATGCTTTGTTTGAAAGTTGATCTTACTAAGCGTTTTTGCTTACCTAGTTGTTTCATGTTGTAGGTAAGAGCAAGGGCAAGGCAGAGCAGTGAGCGCTGGAGTCTTCCTTGCAAATGTACATGTGGACCGACCTTTTGGGAAGCCGTTTTATTTTTGGAAATGTTGTGTAATTTTCCTAAACTAGGCTCACTCTACTCATTATAAAATATGTTGAAACTAAATGTTAAGTATGGCCATACGACTTTTTAATTTTTTTTTTATACGGGTTTTTGAGACATTTTGTTAAATGAAAACATTTATATTTCCGCATTATCGAGTCTTAAAAATCCGGGTCGTTACAGGTACTGTCCATATCCCATAACTTAATTTGAAATTCGTCACCAGCAGCTAAAAACCGGTTTCTTGTTGTGTCAAACTGAACAACACCTAAAGATCTCTTCCTGAAACCAGAATATGTACGTTTGATAGCTCCTTCACTCTCATTCCACTCAACAAGATGAGATTCACCCTCCTTACTTGTTCCGCATGAGAAGAGCCTGCCACAAGAAGAATTTACATGCTATTGTAAAAACTCGAATTAAAATATATATATATATAAACACAGAATATGTTGGATCAAACAAATCCTTGGAAAATAAAAATAACAATCTATGCATTTTCCTTGTACATCTACATCATGAGAAAAAAAATAAGCATAACGACTTTGAAATCAATAGTTGAACAGTTATATGAAAACCCCACAAATAGAAAAATTGGATAAAGCAAATTACAATGCTCTTTCCAACAAAGCATATGTGCTCATCTATTGACTCTCGTAAGCTTTACCTAGTTCCATCTGCACTATATGCCATCATAGTGCACCATAGTCCAGGAGCATCATAATCCACTCTTGATCCCAAGCAATCATAAAGCCAAGCTTTAATTTTCCCATCAATAGCAATTGAAAATATGAACTGCACGAGTAGTGTGTTAATTTTTACATGAAGAATTTAGCTTTTGTAGTAAAATGAAAAATTGGATGTACTACTATGAAAAGCTACGTATTAGAAGTAATAAATAGCTCCTAATTTGTTTGATAAGCTAAATAGCTCATAATGAGGATTTATAGGAGATATACCTGAATATTTTCTTTGTAATGAGGACAAACAGAATATACTGGAGCTTCATGACCTTCAAATATATAGAGTCTACGTCCAGATACAGCATCCCATACCTGTACAGCAACATATACAAGTTATACTAAGATGCCTAAAGATTCTCTAAATATAAGACTAGTCAAGCGTGTGACAACCAATACCTTGATCATCTTATCATCTCCACACGTAACAATGCAATGTTGCTTGTTGGGATGGGCAAAGGCAATGTCATTAACTCCACCCACATGAGCATCAATTTGAAAATGAGACAATCAATATCCTACCATTGCCAATGAAGAAAGAGATAACAGGAAAATGAATAAGATTTACCTCCAAATGTTGACGGAGTTCCCCAGTTGGATTGTAAGTATATATCTGGACAGTGTGCTTTGAAAATGCAACACCTATACAATGTTAAATACAGCAAGGACCTATCAGTATTCTCCAACAAGAATACAAACAAAATAACATGCTGGCACTGAATAGAAAGGTTACACATACCAAGCATGAGCCCATCTGACCCCCAAACACAACGATTCACTGATATTCCAGCATCACTTAACAAAGCTGACTGAGGCAGAGAAAGAAAGTTGAAAGGAAAATCAGTTTAAAGAATCACCAGCTAATTCTTTTTCCTTCGGAAAAGTTACCACAATCGAATCCATAGCTATTAGGATGTGCTAATAGAAAAGTGCAAGGCGCAAGCAAATAAAATAGCTATTTGACTGCATAAAAAGAAATATATATTTATTTTAATCAGAAATTCTAAAATAATGAGCAAAAAAGGTACCTGCAATGGCATCGAAGCAGATTGTATATCCCAAACCTTGAAGGGTTTATGTACCATCCTCTCCCGCGACCCAACTTCCCAAAGGCTAATGTCACCAACATTTGTCCCAACTACAATGTAATGAAAAGTACAATAAAAAATTTTGCAAAATTGTTTTCTTCAGCAAGACATTTAGTCACAAACCTAGCAGTATGGTTTGTTGTTGAGGATGAAAATCCATGCTCATAACATTAGATCCTTGACTAAGGGTCCGGACAAGATTTTTGGGAATGTCATCTTGTGAATAGGCCCTAGAATGCATTACACCAGAGAATGATACCTGTAAAAAGCAGGTATGAGAATACTATGAGATTTTTTTTTTCTCACTCTCTCCCTCTCTTTCGATGGCTGTGAATGGGGGCGAAGACAAGATAACACATACAGCAACATAACAAAGATTTCTACACATATATATACTAGATGCAAGCAACATGCAATGTAAGTTTGCTGAGTTTTATTTAAAAAAATTATTAATTATTTTTATTAAGTTTTCATGATTGTCATATAAATTTTGAATAAATAAACAATATAAAAGAATGGCATAAACATATTAAAAGAAGAGTTAAACTAAAACATTGCTTATGTTTTTTTTATAAATAATGTGGTAGTGTGAGAAGAAAAGAAAGAATACACTACAATTACAATGAAAGTTGTTGATAAGATATAGATATACATAGTAGATTTGATAATTGAACCTTGAACATAGAAATTACATAATATCCTCTTCCTAACCTCATTAGACTGTCCAGTACGAATGCGCTTAATCAAGTGCTCAGAGTCAGCTGATTGATAATCCATCCCCGTAACACCTGTAGGAGTCCTTGGGTGTTTCAAAAATGCAGCTACATGCGAAAAAAATGATGAAAGTTATATCAGATCTCAAAGTAAGTCAGCAATCCAGAAATCAAGTTAGATAATACATAACTATGGGAATGAAGTAACGATTCTCATTCATTTGATAAAATTAGGTGGCATCATAACATACACACAGCCATTTGGCACAAAAAAGAATCTATACAAAGAAATTGTCTGACAGAATCAAACAATAAACAAAAAAGTGAACAATCAAGAATTGAGAACTAGAAAAATTACTCTCTCTAGAATAGGGTGGACGAACATTGAAACAAATTGTCGGAGAAAAAAATTCAATGGTTCTCCATTTCGATTTGGTGATTCTTTCAGTAGATATCGTTGACATTCTTACCTGCACTAGATTGCTGGACAAAACCAGGAGGTGGTGCTGCCACAACAGGATGAGACAAAGATGAATTAGAATTTGACATCCAACCAGCAATAGTACTAGGAGATGGGGACACAACCGGCTGAAATGGCTGCACAGAATAAAAAGAAACTTGAAGTGTTAGGAAATCGTTGCAAATTACTCCGGCAAAAAAAAACATTGAGGGAATACACTTACACCATGGGCACCAATAGGAGGAAATGCACCAGCCTTGGGAATCGGCCCCACAAGGTTGTTTGTTGGAGGAGGACGAGATCCATTAGTAGTTGGATTGCAAGAATGATCCGTAAAAAGTGTTTTTATATTAGGGTTTGGACGAGGATTCTTGCAAAGTTGATGCTGCCAGTTTAGACTGAAAAATTCTCACTAAATGAGATTCAAGTAAACAAAGCTTATGCAGAATATAACATTAGACAAAAGGAACAGTAATTTCATTGACTTGGACAATAATACAGAGCAATTTAATCATTTAAACCTGTGTTATAAGAGTTGATAGTTACACACAAATTAAATATATCAGTATATGCAAGAATCACCTCTGATTTATTAAAGTCCTTAGACGCGAACTTTTGAAGGCTGGGAATGTAAGTTTATCACGAAACAAAGGGTTCGCTTCAATTAACTTTTTAAGTTCTATAAGCATGATGTTTCGAGCTGATTTTGTGTCCCCATACTTGGAAAGCTGCTCATTCTGCCTGTTTATATGATACAAACAGCAAAAATAAATAAAAACCAAACAAATACAAACAGCAAAAATAAATAAAAACCAAACAATCAATCATCGCAATTTTTTCAAATTTTTTCGAGTTCTCTGCTTCACGTCGTGTCCTGTCCATGACATTCTCCATTTCCGCATAGCTTCTGAGGACTTTATCTTGCATTTTCTCAATCTCTTTATGCTTCTGCTTCAAAAGCTCTTCCTTCTCAGCCACAAGTTTCACCAGATCATCTACACTCAAATCCTCGTCGGAATCTGAATCAGAAAATGCTGTTCGTTTAGTTCTTCTCCTTGTTTTCACATTATTAGACATAGTAGACTGAGAATCTGATATAGAACCTGATTCTTTTGTTTGATCAGCAACATCACTCTGCTCAGAGGCGGCTTGACTGGAGACTTTAGCATCTCCATTATTCTCTGAATTACTCCCATGTTCTTTTTCAGAAGTCTCGGGGGACGCAAAAGAAGCAAAACCAAATCTTTGAAAGGGAGAAGAACTCAGATGGAATAGAGACACCTGGCCAGGAGCCAACTAAAAAAGAAGAAAAAACCCAAATACAATAAATTAGATAGCTTTAAAAATTTTGGAACACAACTTAAATTTTGAAAGCACAACCCTTTAAACTTCAGCAAACACAATGGTTAGATACATAAGCTAATACAACGGTTAGATACATAAGTAAGATGAAAGTTAATAAGAACCTCAGCTATATAAGCTAAAGTTGTAAATATAACCATAAAACTATATTTAATTAAGCGAACACATTAAAACAAAAAATTAGAAACTAAAAATCTGTACTTCAGACATTACAGTAATCATGAAGCCTGCACATATACATATAATGTAACAATCTGAAAGAAGCCCAGAAAGCCAATCAAGTATTCCCCTCAAAATTTGTTATTGACATTAATCAAATAAAGAAACTAAATGAAGAAATTGTATGAAATTACTTTTGTCCTTATAGTAAGTGAAAGTTTCATAGCGTTAATGTCCAAGGAATAACGGAGAATAGTTTCAAAAGCTTACCATATAATATGTGTAATCTTATGCGTGGGGACCAAAACAAAACCATCTCGGTTATAATTCCAATTGTTATAATTCTTATATCACTATTATAAGTTGTATTCACGTGTTATAATTCCACTTGGTCACCCCCCAAAAACCCAAATACAGAAATTCAATAAAACAAGGAGAGCAAAAGACACTGCCACACCACCAACAAAACAAAAAGGAGGGGGGCGAAAGAAGTAGACAACTTTAAGAACATCCATCAACGACCATTTTTTTCTAAGGTTTGCATAAACCAGGGTTTATGTAGAATATTATAATTTACATGAAACTAAATATAGATATACAATTGTTATACATAAGCATTCATATTGCATAGTTTTGAAAAACATAGGGAAAGAAAAAGTTAGACTGGATGTATTCCCTTACTTTTCACACAACATAGATAAATTGATACTTCCGAATATGATATTTCAACGAAATATTAAATCCAAAACTATAATATAGGGTCTATTCTCTCATAAAACGCAATAGTTATCTGAGTAATAGCATTTTAAAGGAAAAACTATTATATCATAACATATATGTTTACTCTAATAAAAATAACTTTTCATATAAATAAATATAGTAATAAACAGTCACCTCTTTCCAATCTGGGATTCCACCTTCAGGAACCCAAATAGCATGGTCAAATTTGCAGCTATCTCCAAATTTACAGGTTCTTGTTTGCATATAGTGGACACAATCCTTCTCTCCTGGCCTTTGTGGGTATATAGGCAAATTGCTTGCACTCTCGTATCTAAAGCGCTTGGCCAAAGCATTTGCAGAATACCAAGCTTCTTGCCCCATTGTATTATGGGCACCCAAAACAGTTGGATGATACAGCGCTATAGTACATAGTAGACAAGTATACACAAAAAAAACTAAGGAAATATAATAGTTACTATATAGCTATAGTTCAAAAGTACTTAATAGAGAAGAACATACTTGGTTATACATACATAAACTCAAACTTTCTACAGAACTGTATGCAGAAAACATATAGTTGATAACTAGGTTTTAAATTTAGGAATTAAATAGCAAACAAAATAGAGAATCCACCCCCTTTTTACCTTTTTAATAAAAATATCTAGTTCTTTTCATATTAGTAAACATATATTGGCAATATATACTTGTTACTTTCCAGATTTCCCACATCCAGCACCCAAAATTTGAAAGCTGGCCACTCAAAATTTCTACACTTGCATTACCATCTCCAATAAGATAAATAAGAACGACCCTAAAGTGCTTAAAATCCTCTTTCATTCAATTTATAATTGCCAGTTCAATACGTAAAAATCTTCCCATGATAAAGATGAATTGCATCAATACCACACACACAAAAACAAGCTTTAAAATAAAATCATAACAGAAAATATTAAGGGTCCAAGCTGTCTATCATGGATAATGATATAAAGCTTATACTTGAATTTGCTCCATAAAATAACTAGATATGGCTCGCTGAAATTAAGAAAAATAACGGCTACAAAACATTCTTGTGGAATCATAATGCCGTCATAAAGATCTAGTTGGCATGGCCGAATACATTATTACATGGCCTTTTGTGGTTTTCTACATAGTATAGGAACAGCAATATATCATAAAAGGGAAACGATCATAAAACTTTTCCTCAACTTCAATTTTCAACCGAATTTAAAAGATACTTTACTTTGCTCCTCCAGGATCAGAAATATAAGAAAAAAGTACATTTTAGTATAATAAAATTAATTCAATGAATGAGAAATAAATGTTACGACAGTCTACAGAAAATCCTAGAGCCATCTTAAAAAACAAGGTCAAATCTCAACCAAACAACGATAACAAAACACAAGAGCTCCCAATGTGGTGCTTAAGAGCACCAATAGACAATTCTTGACAATCTAAACCCCCCTTCGAATGTGGTCCAAAGCAAAGAGTAATCGTCACTTAAATAGTCAAAACTAGCGAACACTGCAAACGAAGTCCGCTCTCAAATCAAAACTAAAGGCAAACAATCTCTTCGATGAGTGAAGAGCGATAAAGACAGCAGATATTACGAAGCTACCAAAAATCAAACGATTCATTTCCAAACGAGACAGTGTACAAGAAATCCAAAACCGTTTGTTCTAATTCAAACAAAAAATGCTAAATATGCCATATTCAATCAAATCTTTAGTATTTAAACCAAAAAACTCAGTCCAGAGAGAGAAAGAAAAAAATAAAATACCCAAAGTCTTGTGGCTATCACTATGACGAAGATAGAGAAGCAGGTACAGGGCAGCGAGAAGAGCTTTACGCCGGAGATGGGTGGAGGGCGGCGATCGAACGGTCGGATTGAGAATTAGGTGCGAAGACGCCGGAGCTTTAGGACGGAGATGGGTTGGACCACAAGCAGATTAGGGTTTGCCCGTACGCAGGGAAGGATCCGTTGTCGCCGCGCTGTCGCCGTTCTCCCTAGTTGTCGTCGATTGTTGGATTGTTGCTGGTCGCTGTTATGGCAGAGGGTTGTGCTATTGTCTTGTGCACAAGAGAGGGTTTCTTTCACAGTTAGTATTTTTATTCAATTTCTTTTTATATATTATATTTTATTAGTTTAAAAACATTATGGTTATAATTTAAAAGTACTGTTAATGGAAGTATATATAACTAATAGAAGTATGACTTTTTTTTAATTAATTTTTATCTTTTAGTATTATTAATATAATATTATTAAATAAGTTAACAATTAATATTAAATAACTCTTTTAAATTTAAATTTGAATTATTAATTATTATTTATTTTTTATAAATATATTTGCATAATAGATTAAGTATATTTATTAATTCATATTAAAATATACAAATTTAATTAATGCCAAAAAAATTGGGTTGCATTGAGACAACGTTTCTATTAGAACCATCTTCTCGTGTTAAAGGTAGATACGTGACAACAGTCTCTATAGAACAGTCATCTCATGTAATCTTTGGTTTGAATGGCACGACAGTTTTAGATAGTCTGTCGTCTCATCTTTACTTTTAACATGAGACGACTATTCTACTAAAAATGTCGTCTCATGTGCGTCATCTAAGTACAATTTTCTAGTAGTGAAAATTACTCAATTATTGGAAATGGAAACAAATTTTAGTGGAAGAATGTGAAAAAATGTAACGTTATCTAATCAGCTATGTGCATAAATTTGTTTCTACCTGCAGTTGTCGAAATTTGAGTAAGTAAACGTCGGATTGAGCATACTGTAGATTGTTTTCTACATACCTAATATAAAGTAGATAATGTTTAAGGTCATCAAGTTGATTGAGAAAATAAATGTCTCAACAAAATATGCTAGTAATTCCCTAAATCAACATATAAATTAATGGTACGACACAAGTAATATTTAATGAATGCAAGTTAGAACCGAATAAAGAAAAAATAAAATAAAAGGATGACAAGATAGTGTTTTGGTTGGGAAAATGCAAACACATGAGATGTTTGACCTGCTCAGCTGGCTGCAATGAGGCCGAACTCTTCCAAGTAGAGCAACCACTCCTATTGTGTCTTTCATTAAATGATTTTCTGGCTCTTGGAATGGAATTCCCCTAGAAATAATGCAAAGAACCGCAGCAGCAGAGTTACCCATCTTTTCTATATTCTCCATCACTTCCTCTTTCGAGGACAACTGATTTTCGAGACCAAATGGATATAGTTCTTTAGAATCTAGAAATTTTACAACAAATATAAGATCCCGTTAAGTACTTCAATCAACAAAGTTCTAATATAGCAAATATGTCCTAAAACTAGAAAAACAAGGCCCAGGACACACAATAGAAAAAAGGGTGTCGTCTCATCACTACAATAATTTTTAAAAGCCAAGTGAGTGCGCCCAGGTATAATATCTAGCATGGAAGGACATGTCAGTGTCACAAAATTAAATGGTCGATTTGGTCAAGTAGATTCTTTAGATATGTCAAAACATTTTTACAATGATTCCAGTAGATAAAAAAGAATAGCTATAGATGTGCTAGCCAGTCAAAACCTTGCAATTTTTTCATAGTTTGCTCAATTTTTTCCTTCTCTTCATTTAGCTTGACACATTTTTCTTCCAATATTCGGACTACAGAGCCAATTTTTAACAGGTCCTCTTCAAAGACCTGCAGTGAAATAAAGAAACTCAAGAAATCCTAAATCCAGCATGAAATGTGTACAAGAAGGGAAGATCTATCTTCCTAAAGCCTGTGAAACTCTATAGATGAATAAAAATAATTATTGCAATGGTTAGTCCGTGCCAAGATAAAAACTGCACATTCTTTGAAAAGTCATGAAAAAGTGACAATTAGTAGTTGTATGCTTGTACCTTTTTATTATTTTCAATGACCGTGGAGAAGTTTTTTCCATCAAGCTCCACTTTTGACATGAACCTGCATATGGAGTATAGCAATGGTCCAATAAGTAATGGTTTGTAAACTACTTCAACCAACAAAACAAAAACATCACATATAGCTTTTACATAGTTGTTCCCACCTCAACATTCAGACTAAGGTTTGAATGGCAAGAATGGAGAGCTAAGAAGCTATAGTTTCCTGCAATTTGAGATAAAGGAATAGCAGGAACAATGCAATGCCCATGCTTGAAAGTATACCGGACAGACTCTCCCAAATTAAGCCAATCAGCCTTTATTGTTAGCATATGTGACAGACCAGTTTTCTCTTCATCGTGGATAGTATCATCCACAATACCCTCATAGTTGACAATTTCAAAAATGATATTTTCTAGTTTGGAACCAGCAGTAAGAATCTCGGGTACGTAGTCACAATATTTTTAGATAAGAAAAGGTGGGAAAAAGAAAATTAGCAACATATGAAGCAGAGAATCACTGACCTTCGATACGATTCTCAGTTCTCTTTTCTCAATATGAAATTCTTGTTTAAAAAAGACTTTATTGCCTGATGATACAGAGAGCGATGCTGCGCAGGGTCGGGCACAGATATGGAATTTACGGGGCGAATAAAGTATAAAAGATTGCAAGTCAATAATACATATTTATTTTGACTACATAATTAATTGATCACATAAGGAATACTCAAACTTTTGCTTAACAGATTCAAAATCTGAGATTTTACTTCCATATCAAGACAATAAAATAAATATACACACCAAGAGTTGTATAAGTAGTATTGTAATTTTTTACACACAAAGACACAAAAAGTTTGTGGTAACGAAATTATTGAACTGAAGCATATAACATTCAATTCAACACATGTTTGTGTTACAAAATTAGCACAAGGCCTTATATTATTCTAAGTGATACTGGTACAAAAACAAGAATGAAACTATATTACCAATTTCTTTAGTGTGTCTCATAACTAGATTTCTACAAGTTCAACACATCAGAGATAAAGCTCTCCAGTAAATACACTTACCATTCTCTCCATAACCAGCTGTTACTTTCAAGACTGAGCCACCCACCCCCTCCGTGAGACCGAGCCACCCACCCCCTTTGCAAGACCGAGCCACCCACCCCCTCCGTTAGACCGAACCACCCACGACCCTGAGCCCGTCATTTTCACAAGACCCACGAGCCCCTGTCATTTGCGCCATTTGCCGATGATAGGGAAGGTCGGGCTCCATAAAGACAGGTGAGAGAGAAAGAGGGAAGGAGAGAGGTCTGGTGGGAGAAAGAGATCCGAGAGAGAGGAGATGTGCCTCTTCTCAGGATTTGTCTTCCGTGAAGGGGAGTGAGAGATCGAGAGAGATAGGTCTACGGGAAATGGGTCAAAGGGAAATTGGCGCTTTTTTATTTTAGTTGCCGCCTGAAACTTTGATAATATACCATAACTCTTTTTAAATAGTATTATAATGATGTGTTATGGTAATGGGTGTTTGGTGTAGTGTTCACTGAGATTTTGAATTTTTGGTGACATATCTTGCACACCAAGATATTGGGTACAAAATTAGGATTTTTTAAAGAATGCACGATTCCCAAAAATATCACTCTTTGAATAACCGCCACCTTTTTTCTCTGATATATCGGGATTTTCAATAACATGTCCACCTTCCTTTCTTTCGGTGGAATGCACGCTCTGAGACTGGCCTCATCCTTTGGATCGAGCTTGCCTTGTAACCTCGATCATTCGAGCTTAGGTCTTCTATTTATCTCATTATTTCCTGTTCGCTTGGCCCTCACCCTTTTGCTTTCTTGTTAGATGCCGCAGAACTCGGGAAAGTGGTGGGGGTCTAAGCTTGTGATTCCTTATTCACCCGCAACTCTAAGCCTGGAGTCTCCTTTCACTCGGAACCAGTGCTTGATTTGGGAGCACGAACTGAGGTGTGAGCAAGAGGACATTCGAGATCACTTTCGACGCCAGATAGACGAGGTCGAAGAAGGAAAAAGGAAAAAACTAAGGGTCGCCCTCTGTTGGGAAAAATATTGTTTGCCTCAATGGAAATGATTATAATATTACAACTCTATGCGATAATATTACAAGTAAATATAGATTGATTAAATAAGGTTACAACTCTATAAATGAAAATACAAATAAACTAAAGAACAAGAAGAAGAGAAGAAGAATAGTATGGTGAAAATACAACTCAAAGCAAAATGTTACAAGTAAAGTAAAGTGTTTGGAATAAAGAAAAGAAGATTACAACTCAAAACAAGAAGTACAAATAAACAAAAGAGAAGAATATAAAGATGAAGAGAAATAGAATGGATTGAAAGAACAAACAAAATAAATAGAATCAATTCTCACTCACACAACCAAAGTGAAGAGTGTTGGGGATCACCAACTTGAACAAGGTTTGAAACCTTTATCCAAAAGCTTATTTCCCCCTAACTGAAGCACTAAGGGATCTCTCTCAGATTATTGGAAAAGCTTTCTAGAATTATCAAGCCTCAAGGTGTTTCTAGCCAAGTGCTCTAGTGGATAGAAAAGTTGTGTCTTTCAAGTGAGCTATAGGCTCCTATTTATCGAGTTTAGAGACACCCTTTGAATTTCAAATTCCACCAACCCCCATGGCTGTTACCAATGTCTAATTGGATTAATATGGAATTAAAAAAGAGATTTGAGAGTTATTTGAGTTTTTTGAGCCGTTCAACAAATATTGAAAAAACTGAAAATTGGTCAGTTTTTTGGCATGTGGCCGCGGCCAGAGACAATGGTGGCCGCGGCCACTGGTCTCTGTCCCACAGGCCGTGGCCACTGAATGTTGGTGGCCGCGGCCACTGACCAATTTTAGCACAAAAAATTATGCTGCTTTTCCAAATGGTTCCAAACCCTCTGAAATGATTTTGTAACTCCTAAAACACATTATTGGGGTTTAAATCATTTCTCTAACAGCCATATCACATATGGCTTTATGAAATTCATCTCAATATTGTGTAACAACAATTTTACACAACAAAGGGTAATATTTCGAAGTTACAAATTTGTAACACCAAATATGTTACATTATTTGGATATACCTCATATATCTAAATATTGTAACTCTCTATTATATGTTACAATATGTGACACACTTTGTCATATTTTTTTAATCTAAAACATTATATTATAATATAATATAATTTTACATTATATTATAAAATAATATAACACCCTCTACCTAGATTTGGACACCGAGCCCAGACCGATTCCTCTTGACCCTACGCTCAAAGTGACAGTCGGTTTCAAGCCAGGTGATCTTTAATTCTCACTGATGGGGGAACCTTCTACCTCGTAGCCGACCTCGATATCTACCTTGAGAAGGGAATTCTTTGAGGCCGAGCACTATTGGAGCTCAATCTCATCGTTAGGGCAGATTAGTGACATTCTGGCCCTACACGGCATAGGACTGTCGGGCTCGCTAAGGTGTCGAGCTCTGACCTCCCACGAGTGAAGTTGCCGCGCTCCGGGAGATGGGAATCCTGAAAGTAAGTTGAGGTATGCAGCTTAGAGCCAGAAGCACATGAAGGCGGGAGCTGTTCTGCCTTTGAAGTCCCATTTTTAAAGGCTTCTTGGATTTCGTTGGGCTGGCTCCCTTCCAGCTCAACACCAATTCTTACAGGGTTCTGTCTGCCCTGAGGTTGCTTTACCATGAGCTGAAGTGGGAAGGACCTTCGCCTGAAGAGATCTTATATCTCTTCTGTTTGAAAAGCAATCCCTCCCGAGCTTGGGGAGGAGACGGCTTCTATTACCTTTCGAGCTATCCCAAGGAGATGAAGATTTTCGGGGATCTTCCCAACCATCCTCCGGACTTCAAGAAGGCCTTCTTCTGGACAGATGGCCTTGCTCCATTCCGATACTATTCGTTCAAGCGTATTTGTAAGTATCCCAAACTTCTTTATTTTTTGTGCTCGAACTTTGTTTAGGCTCGTGCATAGTTAAAATATGTTTATTCTTCCAGCCAACTTTCACCATCCTACTCCACCAAGGAGATGAGAGAGCACAAGGAGGCTCTGCTCCAACTCCCTTATGGCAGGAGGTCCCTCTCCTATCTCCTGCATGAAGACAAACTCCGAGCATGCGGCCTCTTGGAGAAGGATCAGTCTACATTTGACTGGTCCAATAAAAAGTATGACCAGTGGGAGCTCGTGCCTCTCCCAACCGGCAACCTTCCTCCGAGGAGAAAGGCGAGGCCTCCATCTCCAACATCCTATCATTAATGACTGTAGACCACTGATTGAAAAAGAATGTAATTAATTTTGTTCCTGTATCAGGGAGCAAGTGGGCTAAAGTAAATTTGGTCATGAAAATCCATATCTAAATCAAAATCATGAAGATGTTGTTGATATATACAGTAAGTGCACTTAATTCTATTAATGGGGAATTTACGTCTCTAAACATATACATCAACTATATTTGCATGTTTTTTATTTAGATATGGATTTTCATGACCAAATTTACTTTAGCCGACAAGCTCCCTGATACGGGGACAACATTAATTACATTTTTTTTTTATCTTAGTCCACAATCATTAATTATAAAAATATTGGCACATAGATTATAAAGATTTAATTGTTAAAAATTTAATTAATAATTAATAAATAATTACTAATTGACAACAAACAATTAATAATCAATATTTATTAATTATTTACTAAACTTTTTTAAAGTTAAATGATCATAAATTAGTTAAGGATATGCAACTTACATGTTTTGTCGCCGCTACATCACTAATCCACTTATCCTTCTTCTTGTGGATGTGCTCGAATGTGTCGATCATGCTCGGGAGCTCGCCAGTAGATGGGTCCATCTAAAAAAGAAAATTATTTAAACATTGTGACCTTTATAATATTTTCGTAAATGTAAGGATATAGGTTATTATAATTTACGTGATCATAAACATGGGCAACGATGGATTTGGAACCGTGTCCTCCCTGTATGGTCATTTTTGCTCGAGCTTCTTTATTTTTCTTCGATATACGCTTCAAACAGAAAATAGTACTCATTAATCTAAATTGTAATTTTATAATTAAAAATTAATGTAAAATCTACGGCATACCGGCTGAGAATCAGAAGCCCAAAAATCGCATAGAATTGCCCAATCAGAAGAAGTAATCGACCCAAAAGGTTTTGACTTCACTCTCTCGTTGTCCACCTCTCCTCCAACCTCTACCCAGTGTTTCTTCATCGTGTGGTACCAATCAGTCAGATATTTTTGCATTTGTCTTACCATGGCATCGTTGATTACTGGATTGTCTTGTGGATAATTGAATTTGTCCTAAAATCACAATTAAATTTGGAATTTGTTAAAATATTATGAAGATAGACAAAATATTTAATAGTGAGTTATTAAAGGTTTAAAAAATGCTTACAGATAGCCTATTTCGAATAACCTGGATATCAACTGTGTTTACTTGTTCCCAAGCTAGTGTAGTTGGGGGTACGGTGTTACGCAAATAACGAGCCATGGAATTGTTGAACCACTTGCTGTACGTTTGAATAGCTTTTCCAGTTTGTGCATCAAACTCTACTTTCAAATGACTAAGTTTTTTGGTGGCTAGCTCCTTCTTGATATTGGCATCGTAATAAGCTCCCCTGCCCTTCTTGGAGCCACCACCTGTATCATTACTTGGTTCGGTCATTCTACATTACAATATTCATTAATTAACTAATTCAAATTATGTATGTCTGTCGTTTTTTGTTATAAAATTAACATTTTATTCATTATGGTCTTTCCCAACCTACCCTATTCCAACCTAGTGGATCCCTTGGAGATAGTAAGCAGTCATGTACTTTTCCACATTTTTTCAAGATGTTTCTCAAACATCTTGAAAAAAGAGGAATAGTATATGAATACATTGGCTATCCCCAAGGCATCCACTAGGTGCATGTCTATTACTTTTTTTATATATATATAATTAACATTTTATTACTTATTGTCTTTCCCAACCTACCCTATTCCGACCTAGTGGATCCCTTGGAGATAGTAAGCAGTCATGTAGTTCTCCTCATTTTTTCAAGATGTTTCTCAAACATCTTGAAAAAAATGAGGAATAGTACATGAATACATTGGCTATCCCCAAGGCATCCACTAGGTGCATGTCTATTACTTTTTATTTTTATTTTTTATATATAGTTAACATTTTATTACTTATGGTATTTCCTAACATACCCTATTCTGACCTAGTGGATCCCTTGGAGATAGTAAGCAGTCATGTAGTTCTCCTCATTTTTTCAAAATGTTTCTCAAACATCTTGAAAAAATGAGGAGCAGTACATGAATACATTGGTTATCCCCAAGGCATCCACTAGGTGCATCACTATTGTTTTTTGTTATAAAATTAACATTTTATTACTTATTGTCTTTCCCAACCTACCCTATTCCGACCTAGTGGATCCCTTGGAGATAGTAAGCAGTCATGTAGTAATTCTCATTTCTTCAAGATATATCATCAAATATCTTGGAAAAATGAGAACCAGTACATGAATACATTAATTATCCCCAAGGCATCCAATAGGTGCATGTGTACCTATATCTGATACTATCATTAATTAATGATAATAAATAAAGTTTTCATTGAATTAAATATCATTGTCCTCATCATCACTAACTACAACATCATTATGAACATCACTATCACTATCACTATCGACTAGAACATTGTCGTCATCCTCATCGTCTTCATACTTGGCCAACGTGTCGTCTTCAAATTCAACTTCATCATCGACAACAAATTCATCTAAACCTTCGCCAACCAAATCATCGGCGTTGTACACTTCAGTGGCATGGACATCAACCCGATCATACTAAAGATTATAAAAAAATGGAAGTTCTACCGACAACTGAAATGAAGAAGAATTAACTTCTTGCAATATTGGTATATCATTTGTGGTCTCAGTATATTCCCAATTTGGTTGGGATTCAACGCGATCATCATTCCTCTCAGGTCGATTGAATCGAGTCTCAACCCGCCGAAGGTACATTGAGCAAAAGGTTAAGGCCTCGTTGACCACGTAAGCTTCTGCGATTGAACCTTCCGGACGTGCATGATTCCTTACATATTGTTTATAAACCGCCATCGAACGTTCAATGGGATACATCCACCTAAAGTGCACGAGACCGCCACTCTTTCGGAAGATGCAAAACCAAATGCACCATAATGTCGAAAAATGCTGGAGGAAATATCATTTCCAACTTGCATAAAATGGTGATAATGTCTGTCTCCATCTTTTCAAGGTCTTTCACATTCAAAGTCCATGAACAAAGTTTTTTTAAAAAACCGCACAACTCAATAATTGGCTTCCGAACTTCAGGAACCAAAAATGACCTAATTGCGGGGGGCAACAACTGTTGAAACAACACGTGGCAATCGTGTGATTTCAGCCCAGTTATCTTGCCATCTTTGACATTGACATTCTTCGAAAGGTTTGCAGCAAAACCGTCCGGGAATTCAACTGACTTCACAAATTCAAAGAAAACTCGACGCTCCGGGACACTGAGGGTGTAATTGGCATGCGGTTTCTTCCACTTGTTTTCCTCTTTGTGGAGGTGGAGTTTTTCCCTAATTTTCATGTCTGCTAGATCAATTCTTGCCTTGTCAGTGTCTTTAGATTTTCCCTCTAAGTTCAACAAAGTTCCCAAGACACTGTCGCAAACATTCTTCTCAATGTGCATTACGTCCAAGTTATGCCTTAGCAATAATTCCTTCCAATAATCAAGCTCGAAAAATATGCTCTTCTTCGACCAATTAAGTTCAATGGGAGCCCTTTTGCGTTTCACACCACCAAATTCTTTGTGATTCCCAGGATGTCTAATCTGCAAATTCTCTAATTGCTTCAACACATCATCACCGGAGTAATCTTTCGGTGGTGGCCTCACTACTACAAAATACCCTTTACGGGACACTTTTTTAGGACACGCACATAAATGCAAGTCCTTAAAAATATTTATGGAGTTTTTAGGACACTCATTGAGAGTCCTGAAAAAACACAAGTTAGGACTCGCAATGAGTGTCCTAAAAAAATAAGTGAGTCCTAAAAAAATCTGGGCTAAAAAATGAGTGTTTTATTTAACAATTTTAAGGACTTGCTTTGGGAGTCCTTATTACTCTTTTAGGACTCGTTTTGTGAGTCCTAAAAATACCTGGGCTGAAAAATTAGGAATGGTGACTTTTAAGGACTTGCTTTGTGAGTCTTAAAAGAGTATTAAGGACTCCCAAAACAAGTCCTTAAAATTGTTAGTAAAAAAGCATAAAACCACTTATTGTTTAACATATTTATAAAATTAGTATTAGTTAAAAATAAATTGCTTTATTGATTGGAAAAATATTTTAAAATAATTTTAATATATAAATTTACTAGTTATAATTTTTATAATATATGGCATTATTTATTTATTTAAAATATATATGAAAATTAAAAAAAATATTAATAAAAGTTAATTAATATATTTTTAAAATAAATTTAACTAAAGTGCACTTTTACCTAGTATTTAAATTAAATAGCAATTTAAATTTTAAATAACAATTATTATAAGTTTGAAAAGAATTTGTATAGTTGTGATTTTTAAAATTATTTTTTATATAGTATTAGGAGTATAAAATTGGGAGTTTTATAATCACATTTTTTTTTATCTAAATATTATAATATGATTTTTATTTATAAAATAAAAATATATATACATATACCCAAATCCCTTTCTCTCCCACCCGATACTTTCCTTTTTCCCTCTCTCTATCCCATTTTTTCTGCTAGGCCCGAATGACAACGGCAGGGGCTCGGGGAATGGTGGTCGACAGTGGCAAGGGGGTCAGGGTCGGGCTGTTCGGCGGCAGGGGGCTCGGGGTTGGGCTCGACAGCAACGACTAGTGGCTCGAGGGCTGGGCTCGACGGCGGGTGGGGGGGTCTCGGGTCTGGGCTCGACAACGCAGGGGCTGGGCAGGACGTGGAGGCTTGGGGGCTCGTTGGGGCTGGACGACGCGGAGGCTTGGTGGCTCGTTGGGGCTTGGTGGCCCGTTCTCCGCCGGGAGCAGAAGCCTCCAGGCTCTACTTTTGGACAACTAAATGAATGTTGGGGCATTGAACAATCTGAGGTATGCCCCTTAATTTTTCGCAGCTGGTGGAGCGGTGGCCTCGCAAGGGTCGCAACGGTGGTCTCTGCTCTAAGTATGGTTTCTTTAACAATTTTTTTTCCATATGTATATAGATTTGAGAAATATATGTATAAATATTATATATATGAATAGATTTATAATGCCTATATATTCTGTTTTGTAAGGTTTTGTATGAAGTTGTTTGGAGGCTTTGATGTATTCCAATTATTTGGCTTGGTGTATTTTGAGATTTGGGATTCGTTGGCTTGGTGGCTGTGTGATTTGGGATTTAAATTTTTGCTTGTTTATCTTAAAATTTTCTTGTAACTCTAGGAAATTTTCGGGTTAGTTTCTGATATTATCTTTTGGATGTTTTTGTCTTGAGCTGGAAAGTAGTGTAAGGAAACCAGGGCATATGGATCTCTTAAACTAATGGTTGATGCTCTTCAAGTGTTTGAGAAATTGATGCAAAGAAACTACAGAATATGATTTAATGAAACTATGAGTGATTCTAGTTTTTGTGTGCTCAAATTACTACTGCCTTTTGTTATTATTATTGTTAGATGATTAAATATAATATATATTTATAATTATATAACTCTTTCGTGGCCTCTCTTTATTATATTGAGCTTTTTCTTAGTATATAACATGGTAGCTACTTATGTGTATATACTGTGTATATATATATGCTATACTATACATATGCAGGAGTGCTTAAATGGAGAGTTTCTTCGAGTTGGTCTCAAGTTTGCTCCACTAGATTAATATAATGGGTTTGACTTGGATTTGATTTTAATAATACTTATCTTTTTTATATGCCTTCATTTTCTTGACTATATTTATATTTACTTTACTTCAATTTCCTGCAGCTTCCAACACTCATATAAATATGCATTGATTGAATTGAGTGATATATTAGAGTAACAATAAGTTTCAAGGGTGTTGACAGGTGAGACTCTTGACATCTATAGTTTATTGTTATTTATAAGAAATTGCTAGTTGAATATTAAATGGCAACTCATTCTTACATTATATTTGGCTGGGAGGAGAGCAAAACTTGATTAAGTAAAATAAATGAGGTGTTGCTTTCTATTAGACAATTTTTTTCCATTAAGGATTTTTGAAACCATTTCAATAAAAATTGATCCCTAGTCTAGTTCATCATCCATGATTTATGAGTTACATGGCATTATATCAAAATATTTATTCAAATCTAACGTAGCTCTTGATATCTATTTTTAAACTTAGAGTGGATAATGTCTTATATATTCTGAGTTTGTCTCTTAACAATAGAACTAGTAATTGATTTGGTAATTATGTTTTCCTTTTGATCAAATGAAGGAATGTGTATGTGTTTATTCTCTAATTGCTTTAGTATTACACTTTAGTGGAGTTTGAATATCTTAGATATTCATCCGTAGTGAAGTAGGTTCTGAGAATTCTGTGTGCTGCGGTGATAACGGAAGATTGAGAACTTGCATGTCTTAGTGAAGTAGGTTATGAGAATTTTGTGTGCTGCGGTGATATATGGATGAAAACCTGTGTGTTGTTTGATTTTTTTGACATGTTGGTGTTGATTGTGACAGATGGCTAGGCTAGTAAATTAAGGAATATGCTATCCGATTTTCTATAGATTTTTTTGTACTTAGTTTTATGTGGAAATATGAAAAAGATGACTGCCACAATGATAAATTTGTGATCCGGATATTTAACATTTGACGGTCTAATTAATAATTAAGTTGATTATGAGATCAATTTTTAATTACTAGAATAGGCTAAAAAAATTATGTTTAGTTGAAACCCACTATACATCCAAGATAGGATTCAAATTAGTGATGTTTTTTTCTTAATTAATCAAGTAATTAAGTAGTACTAATGTCTTATCACTTAAGCTCCTTCCCACATGAACCGTAACATCATAATAAATAATAAGCTGGCATTAAAGTTAACGAAATTAGAGATTAAGAGGTGGATTATGATTAAAAGGGTCTCTTAAAAGATGCTTAATTAGATGCTTAATTTAGTCAAAACTATTTGATTTGAATGCAATTTGTGTAGCTTAATTATGCATTTTCACTTTGATTTGATTGTTAAAAGCCAAATGATATATATATATATATATAATTATTGTGTGCCTACTTATTTATAAGTTTGAATTATAATATATTTATAATTAAATAATTTTTTTATAATGTGCATGTCTATATTGAGATGCATTTCTTTGGCGCAATACTAGACAACATTGACAGTTGAAGTTTTTAGAATAAAAAATATATTTCACTAACATTGTATACATTTCTTGTTTAATATTTGGTGATGATAAAATTTGATTGTAGTGTAAACTATCATGTAATATGATTTTGTAAGTCGAGTAGACTAAATACTGAAATGATATTTTTGAGTAATTAATAAAAAATTATTTTGTTGTATTTTCTTTTGAAATTTTAGAAATCTAACATATATAATACATTTTAGACACTCAAAGGGATATATTTTTTCTAAATCAAAATGAAAATTGTAGCTGCATTTTTTAAAAAAATAAAATTACTTTTAAGGGCATGCAAAGCGAGTCCTAAAAAATTACTTAAAGCACTAAACTAGATTTTTTAGGACTCGCAATGCGAGTCCTAAAAACTTAATTAAAGGCACTCAACCAGATTTTTTAGAACTTACACCAGATTTTTTAGGACTCACGTTGCGAGTCCTAAGAAACTTAATTAAAGGCACTCAACCAGATTTTTTAGGACTCGCAACGCGAGTCTTAAAAAACCTTAGTTTTTAAGGCTCTCAAATAGAGGACTCGCGCCCTGCGAGTCCTAAAAACTTTTTTAGGACTCGCAATGCTAGTCCTAAAAATCCTTTTTTGTAGTAGTGCCTGAGTTCCTTGTTACCGTCGAATAGTGTTCGTTTTCTCCTCCATTCATGATCCATATCAAGAAACCTCCTATGGCCTATGTATGCAATTTTACTTCTAATCCCTACAGAGGGAGTTTCTTCATTGCATGTGGGGCACGCCTTGTACCCTTTTGTGCTCCACCCAGACATCATAGCATTAGCTGGGTAGTCGTTAATGGTCCACAAGATTGATGCATGAATATTGAACAAGGTACTATTGTATGCATCTCGTGTCTCGACACCATTCACCCATAACTCCTTCAACTCGTCAAAAAAAGGTCTCATATAGACATCGATATCTTTTCCAGGTGAAGAAGGAACTAGAATTAGAATAGACAACATTAATGACTGTGGTTTCATGCATTTCCACGGCGGCAAGTTGTATGGGACAAGTATCACAGGCCACATGCTGTAAGAGTTGCTCATGTTCCCAAAAGGATTGAAACAATTTGTAGCCAACCCAAGCCTAACATTTCGAGGTTCGGCTGCGAAAGATGGGTACAACTCATCAAGGTGCTTCCACGCCTTACTGTCAGCGGGGTGCCTCATCACACCATCTTCCTTTGGCCTTTTAGAATAGTGTCATCTCATATCCTCTACAGTATATCTGGAACTGTACAGCCTTTTCAATCTCGGCGTCAACGGAAAGTACCGCATGACCTTATGGGCCACTTTCTTCCCGTTCCCACGATTATCTTGCCAGCGACACTCACCACAAACTGGAAAGAATTCCAAATTTGCATTCTTCTTCCAAAACAATGCACAGTCATGCTTGCAAGCATTGATGGAATCATATCCCAATCCAATACTCCGCAACTTTGCCTTCGCCTCATAGTTAGACTTAGGTAAAATTGTTCCGTGAGGCATAGCGTCAACTAACAATTCCAGCAAACCATCACAGTAATGATTCCTGCACTTGTTAATAACTTTCAGATGCATTAGCTTCACCAAGAAGTTCAACGCGGAATACTTTCAGCAACCCGGGTACAGTTCACTTGACATCTCCTTAAATAAATTGTCATACTTGTCGCGATGTTGAGGATCATATTGGGGAGGATCATTATATTTTCCAGCGGGAACATCATCTTCAACGTAAACATCCTCCAGGATATCCACTATCTCATCTCTGTCATGATCTCGTACCACAGCTGGTGGCAATGGCAGCGCCTCTCCATGGTAATGCCACACTTTGTAGGACTGTATGATGCCATTGTTGAATAAATGCATCGAAATTGCATTTATAGGCTGGAACTTAACATTCCCACATTTCTTGCACGGACAGCGAACCAAACCCCGATTGTTCAATATCGAAGAACTCCTTAACACCATTTCTATACTCTAGAGACCAACGATTCCTCGCACTCATCCAGCTTATGTCGCTCGCCATCTTTAAGCGAAATAATTAAAATGAGAGAAATGATAGTCAAAATATTTCATGATTGTTTGTCTCCCTAATTATCACTAATTGATAATAATATATTATCTGTGGCAAAAATAATTATTTATATTTACCAAAAAAATTGTAGCTAATTATTAATTTTTACAATTTTTTAAATCATTTACTTATTTATTACTTTTATTTTAAAATTAAATTAATTATACATTAATTGCATTTTGTAATTTTTTATTAAATTCTTTAAATTATATTGGATTATTTACTTAATTAATAATAATTTTATTATATTTATATTTTACTTAATTATATTCTATTAAATCATTTATATTTTTAACTTTTTTCAATCACAAAACATTTAATATTAATGTTAAAATTAATTATTAATTATTATGATTGGTAATTTTATTTTATTTAAATTATAGTTAAAAATGATTTTTTTTGATGTATTTTTTAATTATACTTAAATTTTTATTTAATTAATTATTAAACTTTTATTAATTTTACTAACTCTAACAAAATTTGGGCAGCATAACGACTATATTTCAAACTATCCAAAAAATTTGAAAACCTACAAATTAAATACATATAGAACCATAATATTCCCAGATCATACAAAACATATATATACATTAACAAATACATCAATTTACATATATACAAATATCTAACCACAAAAAACCATATACCAAAACTAATTTTTTTATTAATACAAAAAAATTTATTAAATACATATTTACAAACATATCACATTTAATATAAAATAATTAAAAAATATAAACATACATTATTAATCTAATTTTTTTTAAATTCATACTTTAACTAAAATACATATATCACAAAATACAATATAATAAATATTAACATGCAAAAATAAAAATATTACAGTGGGTAAAGTGGCTCTACTCCGGCAGTGGTTCTGCTCGGACTGTTTCGGCAGTGGCTCGGGGACTCCATAGAAACAAAAAAAAAATTCAATACATAAATAAAATTAAATAAAATACAACAATATATTAAAATACAACAATATATTAAAATACTTACAGTGGGAAACTTGGAGGAGGAGGGGGCGGCAGTGGTGGCTCGCCGTGGCGCCGGGGTGGGGCTCGGGTGGGGTAGGGTGGCCGTCGGGGTGGGTTGGCTTGGGTGGCGTGGGGTGGCCGTCGGGGTGGGGTGCCGTCGGGGTGCAACTGGTGGGGGTGCAGCTGGTGGTGGTGTGGTCGGAGTGTGGTGGAGGATTGAGAAGAGAAGAAGAAAGAGAGAAAAAAAAAGGAAGAAAAAAAATGGGGAAGAAGGGCTCACGCTGCTATAATATCACTATGACTTTTGCCAGCGCGTTTCGTTGCGCTAGGACAAAACGGTGTCGTTTTACTTAGTCTAGCTTTTTCCGACGCAAAATAGACTTTTGCCGGTGCAACGAAACGCGTCGGCAAAAGTCTAGCCAACTACTTTGTTGAAAACGTGCAAAATTTCAAAAATGCACGTTGACTTTTGTCAGCGCGTTAGGTGAAATGCGCCGGCAAAAGTCTACGGTATTTTAAAAAGAAAATCTGATAGACTTTTGCCGGCGCAATTTTGCACCGACAAAAGTGCTTGTTTTTGCCGGTGCAATTCACTAAATGCGCCGGCAAAAGTTTTTTTTGTCGGCGCAATTTCGAATTGCGCTGGCAAAAACCTTGTTTCTTGTAGTGTGTAGACACATGTTCAATATATCATATAGTTAGTACTAACTTTCTATCAGAAGATTGGTTGATTTTTTCGTATAGAGATATGAGTTGCCATCAAGAGAATTATAAAGAAAAGAATAAAAACAAGATTATAAGAGTCACCATATGTGTACTACGTTTAGCTTTAATGTTGTAGTCCTATATTGCTTAGATTCATAATGAATGTCTTGATGAAGGTCATGGCACTATTACAAAAAAAACACCCTTTTAGGACATTCTTTTAGGTACTCACCTAGATGTGAGTTCTAAAAACAGCTCTTGGACTTTTTAAGGCTCGCAACAACTCGCTCCACGAGTCCTAAAAACTATGTGTGTCCTAAAAGTTTGAATTTTTTTTTAACAAACACCTCTTGGACATTTTAGGACACTCATTACGAGTCCTTAAATAATTTTTTTAGGACATGCGGTGCAAGCCCTAAAAACTTATGTGTGTCCTAAAAGTTTGAATTTTAAAAAATTACAAATTCCATCCAATGCCACTTACTCAGGCC
The DNA here is from genome assembly GCF_963169125.1 of Humulus lupulus. Classification (NCBI taxonomy): domain Eukaryota; kingdom Viridiplantae; phylum Streptophyta; class Magnoliopsida; order Rosales; family Cannabaceae; genus Humulus; species Humulus lupulus. Next base: position 9,368,481 of record NC_084798.1, read on the forward strand.
ATTCTTTTAGGGCTCACAATGCGAGTCCTAAAAATCTCAGTTTTTAAGGCTCTCAAATAAAGGATTCGTGCGCTGCGAGTCCTAAAAAGCCTTTTTTGTAGTAGTGTGGTCAGCCAACATTTATTTCGGCATTTGAGTCAACATCAATCTGTACTATGAAGTCATTTGATCATTATTATTGGAGTAATTAGTTTTCAATAAGACCCACAACAACATAATATGATTTAAAAATGATAATGCAAAATTTATATTTCACAAATATTTTTGATTAATTGTGTTTATTTTTGGTTTTATAAAGAAAATTATCCTTTCTCAATATATTTTTAGAATTTGTAATACATTATGGACTATAATATATTTATTCACACTATTAATAATGGAATATAATATTTAACAAGATGAGATATGTTCTACTTAAAAAAAATAAAATAAAAAAGATAAGATGTTCATAGAACCTATCCTTGTATATTTATTATATTCTATAGGTACGTATAGCAACTTGTTATTATCATTGTTTGTAATTTTGTGCAAGTGTGTATATTTATATATGGGTGGAACTATTCAAGGCATCACTCTTTTCGCTCTAAAGAATTGTTAAATATCCCTCAATAAAAGAAAAACAAAATTGTGAAGTTTGTTTTTCTCCATCGCCGGTCCATTGATCATTATTTTTAAGCTTATTTGCAGAAAAATCTCATATCAAACCTGTTTTTTATACCTAGATCATCAACCTTAAAATTTTGACATTTAAATCCCTCTACTTATTACTAAACTTTGGCATCTGACTAATTTTGTATGACTTCCATCCTCTATTCTAGTCTAATATATATATAAATATAGCAAGCTTTTATGGTAAGAATCCGAAAAAATTTCCTACCGGTACAACTTATTTATTTTATTTGTTACATTGATAAGTTGTAATCTTATTTTTTTTATATGTTAGTATTAATATTATAGTTATATATAAGACTACCCACAAAATTTTGAAAAATATTGAATAATCTAGAGTGCTGAAATGAAAATTCAAGCAACTTTTTACACACGTGCACAACAAGTTATTTGAGTCATAATTTCGACATCTTAAATTATTTAGAATTTTTTCAAAATTTGTGGGAGGTTCCCTATAGTTACAATGTACATCGCCACACAAAAAATTTGAGCTATAACTTATTTATGTGCCGAAAAAAAAGTTCCTGCCAATAGGTACAAAATAAAATTCATACCATAATATAGCCCCCATTTATAAGTTGTAACTCTATTCTTCTTAAGAAATTGGTGATACACAGGAAGAGGTCCAACAGATTCCATTATTTTCTGTCTGTTCATGGGTTGTCTTCGGTGCGTCATCTTAACTGATCCACACGTTCAAATCTTTTGCCTGTAAGTAATCTCCGGTAAGTCTTTGAAGTTGGTCTGAGGGTTTGAGTCTCTTTGGGTTGTGGGTATGCATAGTCTTTGTTGTTTGTTTAGTTTTCACGATAATGACATCTATCACAACCGTATTGGGGGTTAATAGTTCTCATTGTGGTATTTTGTCATCCTGATTCAGTAGAGTCAATTGGCATACTAGTTTGGATTGCATTAAGGTGTGGATCTCCTCAGATCTGGCCCAAGGCGTTGTTTAGATGATTATTGATTCCTTATTATTCTGTGATCTATCGATGTAATGCATTGGTGATAATGATGAGTTTGTTGATTGTTACTTTATTTTCAATTAAACTTAAAATATGTAGAACCCAATATTAAATTATACCAATAATAATATACCATGATTAAAGTATTGAACACACTACCGGCAGAAAAATATGGATTATTCGGAGGTTTGATATTTGTAGATTATTTTTGTTGGTTTCGAAAATGGTGCAAACGTTGTATTGAGTCATGAAATGTCAACTTTCCTCAACTCGCTCAGTAGGTGAGATATGGGGCTCAATGCCTAACAAAAACAAATGACAAAATGACAACAAAAAAAAGGATAAAAAATAGATTTGTTGCAGGTGGACAATTTTTAACTCAACACAAATTTAGCACCATTTTCCAAACCAACAAATATTCTACAAATATCAATTATATAACCTATTAATCAAACATCCGAATAATGTATATAAAACAAATGGCCACCATCTACTAGATATATATATATATACATATTTATATATATTGGCCATGAACAATTTGTTTTTAATTATAACGCATTTTTACAAAATATATATGTATAAATTTATATACATCTCTTAAAATTAAAAAAATATTATGCAATTATGTTATACTTATATTTATATACTACTAGATACAAGAACGTTTGCTTGTTTTTATTTATAAATTTTATTAATTATTTTTATTAAATTTATATCATTATCATATAAATTTTAAATAAATAAATAATATTATATAAAAAAGAATAACATAAACATATTAAATAAAAAATTAAACCAAAACAATATTTATAAATTCTTAAATATATATATAATATGATAATATTTTTAAACAATGATAATTTTTTTAATAAAAATTATTAGGATTACTGAGCTTAGCACCACTCAGCTTACTGAGCATGAGTTTAGTGAGTCTACTGAAATAAGTGAGCCTCAGTCTAATCACCATTCTGTTATACCAGCTGTCACGTGAAGTTAGTTTCTCCCAACCATCTTGTAATAGAATTAGTTTTGTAACGGTTACTGAGCTGTGATTTTCTATAGCTAAATTTTTGTAACTTTATCTCAGTAATATAATCAAGGCCAGACTCATCTTTGAGCTCTGAGCTTCTATTTTCCATTTCCTCTGTTTTCCAATTGCATTGCATTCTTTTATGGTATCAGCACCATGGCGTCCAATTCTGGAAGTGCATTGTCTCCCTCCACTCACATTGAAGCTCCAGTTGATCCTCCTAGTGGTGCTGCTCCGATTGCTCCTCAGGCAGCCACACATGTTGCTCTTCCTAACAACAATCTTCTTCTGCTCAATCTTCATCTTTATCGGACTAACTACACCTACTGGAGATCTTTGGTTTTATCTGCTATTCGTGCCTATAATCTTGAAGGTTACATGCTTGGAACAATTCCTCCACCTCCCGATACTCTTGCAGGTAATGTTCCTAATCCAGAATATCTCATGTGGATTCGCTTTGATCAATTTCTTGTGCACTGGATGCTGAACTATATTACTGATCTGATGCTTGGTTATGTGATTCACTGTCACACTTCTGCCGAGATCTGGACTGTCTTTGCAAATTTGTTCGCCACGAAGTCCAAGGCCAGTTTACTCCAGATCCGAGCTCTACTTCAATCCACAAAGAAAGGCTCCTCATCCATTGATGAATACATCCTAAAGATGAAGCACTATGTTGATGCTCTTGCTGCTGCAGGAAGACCTGTTTCAGATGATGATCTTGTGTTATACATTCTTGGAGGATTAGGTGCTGAGTATGAAGTTGTTGTTGTTAATCTCACCTCCCGCACTGAGCCTCTGACTCTTTCAGATGTTCAATCACTACACCAAACACTCCTTTCCATAACACATCATTATAATACTATTTAAAAAGTATTATAATTAAAATACGGTAATAGCCAAAGTAAGAAAAAAGTTGAAACAAAATGGCGGGCCTCAAAATTTTTAAGCGGCAATGATATATTTGCTAAACATCTCTTTTTTCCTCACTCACTCTCTTTCTCTCTCTAAAACACTCTCTGCTCCTTGGTTCTTCTTCATCAGTCTCTCTTCGTGGAGTACTCTCTCCGTCACCCTCTCCCTGTAAAGTCCACTCAATTGTTTTTTCTCCCCAACGAAACCCTCTCCTTCAATTTTTCTCCTCATTGGAAGCCCTCTCTGTTGCTCTCTTCCCTGGGGATGCCCTCTCTCATGCTTTCTCTTGGAAATGATGCATCTACAAGAACAAAGGTAATAGCTATGTGTAATCATGACTTTTCTTCTTCTTTGAATCTGATAATTGATCTTCTTGCACAAACTCCATCAATCGTAACCAGCGCCTAGCTAGTTAGGTAGATACATATTTTGTTTGATTAGAAATTAAACATTTGGTATTATCATCATTACCCATCAACTGAAATTTCATGATATATTTGACTGATGATCAGGTCTATGCGGCCCAGAAATGAGCGAGAAGGGTACGGTCGATGCCTTCTTCTTTGACCAACAAGGCAGAAAATTCTGAAAACCCTAGCAGAAAGCAAGTGCAATATAGCTAGTTGTATAACTAAGACAAAGGTAATAACATATGTTGAAATTTAGATTTTTATGTAAAATTAAAATCTTAAGATGTAGAGTCCAAGAATTTTACTTAGCTAGTTAGATAGTAGTATTATAGTAATTATAGTATTATCTTTATGACTGTGGATTTTTTGTTCAGACCGTGACTTATTTGGACACTCATAGTAGTACTTGTAGACTTTCTAAGTTTGACCTATAGTTTAAGAATATTAATGTTAACCTAAGGTTTGATTAATATGGCTGATATTGAGGATAATATTTATTATACTATAAGGTTTAGATAAGAACCAATAGGATTTTAAGCACATGTTATGTATGGGTGATTAAGGATTAAGTATTTTGAGGATTAAATTTAATAAGGGTAAAGTTTGAATGCTCTAAGGTCAGTCAGCAGCTTTGAATACGTTTGAGGGCTTAGTCAAGGCTGTTTACTCAATTTGAATTAAGCTAAAAATGTGTAATTTCGTGTTTAAATAATCAGTGAATGCCGATATATCGCAGCACGTAGATACGGAAAACACGAAACGATGCACGTTTGCCTCGACATTATGGTCCAGGCGATATATCGTCTATAGGGGGCGATATATCGCCTCCTTCAGCATATTTTGAATGCTTTTGAATTCGTTTTCCATTCAACCATTCAACCTCTTGATAAGTCCAGCACCTTTTTGAACGAGTCTTCAGCCTCTGCTGAACGATTATTCAAATTATTTTCACCTAAAAAGCCATTATTTTTATTCAAGTGAAATTAAGATCCTTTCATTCCTAATCTCTATAAATAGGACCTAGTGCCCAGCCATTATTCATCTTTTGCTCTAAGTTCAGAGGCTGCAAGTTGCTAGGTGAGTGTGAGAGTGTAAACACTTGGGTTGGGAATCATAAGCTTGATCATCACAAGCTTATCAAACACTTGGGGAAGTAAGGTTTTATAGTATTTCGGTTCGAGGTTTAGATTGATCTTACAAGTCTTCAAGGTAACCCAAACTCTAGTTCGTTTCTGTACCTTTTCTTTAAAAGTTCTCATAGTCTTCTACTTATTCTAACCTTATTCTTATTTTGGTTAGGAAATCTAAGATCTCGCACATAAGTTTTTGGTAAGTATTTTTCTCAATGGTTTAGTCCTTCCATTCCTTTCATTTCTATTTTTCTCTATACTCACTCTTTTTTCAAATGGTTCTTAGGAGTGTTCCAAAGTCCCACCTCTGTCCTCTTATCCCAGTAATTTTGGTAAGGAAAATAGGATAGAATTCATATGTTATATGTTATCTTATGGTTTTTATGTTATGAAATATGTTATGATATGTATGTTTGTAGGCTTGGGCATATGACCCATATGACTAACAAGCCCCAAATAGATTATGGGCATATGACATGCTTAGCTAGTAGGACCCCAAATAGATTATGGGCATATGACCTGCTTAGCTAGTAGGACCCCACTAATCTAATGGGCATATAACTTGTTTAGTCTATGGGACCCCAAGTAATAATGGCCATTATAGTATGTGTATGATATAAGTGTTATGCTATGTTTTTATGTTTCTTGTGAAATTTATGTATATGGACTATGTGTTAGATTTTCCTTGCTGGGCATTAGGCTCATTCCTTTTTGTTTATATATGCAGGAAAATAGTCTTAGTGGCGGGAAAGGATCTTCGAAGCTTGGAGAATGTGTGTTGAGGTCGAATGGATTCAAGAGCCGAGCGTTACGATTCGAGGATGTAGTCTTGTTTTTATGGTTTTACATGTATTTTTCCGCACTTGTTATGTAATCCCTTTTTATTTTAAATTATGTTTTGTTCTGTTTTTAAAACAATGGGATCCCATATCCTAACCTAAATTTTATGTAAGTTTAACTCTTATTTTTACAAGTTTCTTAATAAAGTTATGGTATTTTCACTTGTAAGTTTTATTAAGGATTAGTATGTATAGTTTTTGTTAATGGTCCAAAAGTCTAGAGTAGTTGGGTCATTACACAAGATATATGATAAATATAAACTATGCTTCTCTATAATTTTTCATTTGAAATTTTTACTATACTTTTCTTAAGAATCACTTCATTCAGCCATGTTTTCAGATCATATATATATATATAAATATAATCTTCGACATTTCCCTCACTACTCTCCCCCATCTCAGTGTATCTCCCTAAATCTCTCGTGACCTTCTCTAGGTTGGGATATGAACTTCTAAGTATTCCTTTGTTATGTTTGTAAGTTTTTATCATGTATCATGTATTAGGGTCTTAATTTTGAAGGTCAGTTTAGGCTGGTTATTTATTTAGAATATTTGAAAATGTATACCACTTTTTGTGATTTAAATATTCCTTTCAGACTCTGTTTGGGGACTTGTCTTGAGGTATCATTGATTTTCAATTTTTGTTTTCACTTTTCACTCATGTTTGGATCTAATAAAACCTTGTACTTTTTCTTATTCACGTGTTATTTGATTGAACTGAAACTTGGTTGTGCATTTTGTTTTTATTGTTGGTTTAGCTGACCTATGTTTAAAGCTTTTGGCCATCAACATAACATGGTGGTATTTTAGTTTTAACTGACACTAGCTTGTATTGTTCAGATTTGGACTGTTTGGGAATAAGAATGATTAAGAGTGAATGCTTGTATTTAGGCTAAATTCGTATCTATAGAGTATAATTGTGTTAATTGATGTTTGTATAAATTTTTCTAAAAGTTTTGTTTGTCTTACTACTTAAGTTGGTCTTGTTTGCATGTTTGAATGTATTACTAAGATTTTCTCAAATAATGCATAATAATTGTTTGATGGAATGCTTCAATGAGATAAATGAGTGAATTGAATTATTTTTATAGCTTTTTTTTATTCTACTTATGTGATAGGGTATCGATTCCTTCTGCCCACTCTCGTCGTGTCCCTCTACTTCTATGAATTGCTACTCCTTTATTTTTCAAAGCCTTTTTATGATCCCTACAAAAGTTTGCATTCTCCAAGACTTGCTAAATTCTGGAGTGCTGCTAATATATTTTGCGCTTCCTTTTGTACCTATTCTTATTGGGCTAATCTCTACCCCAAGACTTGTATATATGACGAATTGAAGACACAAGCATCAGAAAAAAAAATATGATCAAGTCATATTGGACTCTTCATTAAAAACAGAGTAGAGAGACACAAATATATTTATGTGTATAGGAGATGAGATGTGATTTATATTATGTGTTTACAAGATATCTAGTCATCTCTTCTTATTTGGAAAAAGGCCACTTAAATTCTTCCACGTAGTTTTGAAATAGGTTTTTTAAGTTTGATATTAGTAATGAGCCAATAAACTTCCCATTATTCAAATGTTTAGCTATATTTCTATCTTTGTATATATAAATAGAGGACTAAAACTTCGAATACAATGGCATGGATTCATGGGTTGGTTTTTTTTTTTTTGTTATAACTGTGTTGGAAGTAAAATCATTTGGATTACATGTTTGCATTTGGTTATGTTGTTACTGTCATTGGCCTATGATCCATCATAATTAGTGGAATCTTGTCATTTTTTGCTTATTATTATTTTTTTTCATTTGCTTAAAGCAATTTTCTCTACCAATTGCCAATTATTTGTTTGAATTCTCCCCTTGTCATTGTATATATAGTCCAAATCCAATAAATCTATAAATTGGACTTACCACTGTTATATGCCCTTACCATTTTTATTTACATGAATTCTAGTTTTACTCTAGTCATTGGTTCATAAACTAGAAATTAATTCCACAAATCTATGTTGACCAGTAGTTTGGTTTAGAGAAAAGTTTTGCATTTAATCAACTAGACTATGTTTTTACTTGTTCTGGTTCATCAACTTGGTTAATGGCATATCCAATAATTAAAAATCTATGAGCTAAGTACTCAAGTCTCAGAGCATCTTATTAATTTAAGTATTACTAGTAAATAGTTGTTTAAATCTGATTTCATTTTGGCTGGTGCCTTGTTACTTAATGAAATTCTTTGATGATATTTCTTATGAAGAGTCTAAACATGTGCTCTAACTATCTTTGATAGACAATGCTCAGTTGAGGTTAGGTTTCTTCATTCATGTTTTATCTTGTGCAACTTAAGTAGTTTATTCATTTTAGGCTTGTTGTTCAGAAACTTTAACCCAAGGATCCTGCACTAGCAATTAAAATCATTGAAGAGAAACCATTCGTTTGAGCAACTTTTATTTACACTTTAATTGTAAACATGTTTAATTTATTAAGTATGTTTGACAGTGGTTATTGTAAAATAAGTTACATCAAACTGGTGGATTGTGTAAATGTGCATCTTTCGGTTTGAAAAATGGTTTGATGGTGCCCTTCAAACCATAATTTTGTTGGTTTGTTATGTTAATATTTTTCTTAACAAAGATTTAGTTAACTTGTTATTGTGTTAATAACAACACTAAAATCTAATAGATTTAAAAAAAGTATTATGTTTGGTAAGTATTAGAATGCTTTAGGGAGTTTAGTTGATACAAGAGGAATTGTACATTTGTGTCTTCAAGAGGAATTTATAGAGTATGCATGTTAGGGGAGAAAAGTTCAATTGCAGATGCATTTGTAAGTATCTCCTTAATTCTTATGACAAAGCACTAGTGCCTTAAGTTTTTTTGAGAACATAATTCATGCCAAAAACATTAGATCAGATCTTAAATGCAGCAGCAACGCTCTTGGTTGGGACGGGGAGGCTAGCCTGAGTTGTTGTATTTTTTCTTTGTTGATATTTTGTATTGCATATGGTGTTGTTTCTTCTGGTTGCAATGTTGTGATTAAGGTAAACGAGAGGCTAAAATTGCTAGTGGCCAAAACACTTCAGTAAAAATAAACAGTTTTGAGGAACAAGTAATAGTAGATCTTTCATTTATCATACCAATTTTGATGCAGCTATATCCGTGTATTTAGGCTTTTATTTATTAAGTATTTTAGGTTGACTTTATGAGTACTAGGAATTTATTTCTTTTATCATTATCTGTTTCTCAGATCTAATGAACATTAGATGTTTGAGAAAAAGCCTCAAACAACTAGACAATGTTACCATAAGATGAAAATTCCTTCTTATTGCTTGACATGTGAAATCTTATTACCATAAGATGAAAATTAATATTAAGACACTAACTTTTTATTGCTCTTGTCAAGTAAGGAGAGGAGTGTAAATTGTAGAAGATAGTGAGAAAAAGAGCATTGTTCACATTGCTATGTTCATGTGGAATCTTATTACAAAAAATTATAATTTAGTATTAGGATACTAACTTTTTTTTTCTACATGCTAAGAAATGAGAGAGAGAGAGAGAGAGAGAGAGAGAGAGATTAGGAAGAAGAGTGTTGCTAGCAGTCTCACTCCCATATATATATATATATATTTATATATACAGTTACAGTGTACATCCTTATCATACTGGTTTTGTATAGTTCATCAACAATTCTCATTCTCCACATATTTAAGTTGTCCGAATTGTTAAGGATATTATTTTTGCCAAACAAAGTTGGATAGGTGTTTATTTCCCCATCTTTTTATTTAGTAACTGTTTTCCAAACTTTTATTGGTGGAATTGTGTTCTCTTCTAGTTCTCTATGCATCTAAATTATTTTCTCTGATTAAGAATTTGTATGGATTGTAACTTTTGAAACACGTGGATTGTAACATTCAGGCAGATATGCAAGTGAGGGAGAAAATCTTGGTCTTGCTTGACTCTTGGCAAGAAGCTTTTGGTGGGCCTGGAGGAAAGCATTCTCAATATTATTGGGCATATGATGAATTAAGGGTATGCATTTAGCTCCATCTTTTAGATGCTATGTGCTCTTCCTCCCTGTGGCGCTAAATCTAGAAGAGTTCTTTTTTCCTTTTCAATTGTTCTCACCTTTTTAGGTTTGATATAGAAATTTGGTATTATGAGGTTTGATTTGCATCAATCACCTTTTCAAATAAAAATTCATCACAGCCTTTACAGGGCTGATGGATCCTATGTTTTTTTTTCTTTTCTTTCTGGAACACAGTATCAAGTGGTTAAACGTGTTGTAGCTGCCATTTCAATATTCTGACCCTTAAATTTATTTGTTTTTTTAAAAAAGGAAATTACTTGAAGAGCTAGTCATAGCTATTTGTATACTTTTCCTGACTGTGTTAGGGAATTACTAGTTGGAAATGATAATGATCACTGTTCTTAGTATCCCAATGTTTCATTACTGATATAAATTTGTTAACATCCTATTATATTAAAATTTGTGAAATAGGTCTCTCTCTCTCTCTCTCAAATCAGATGAATTGTATCCAATAACAGTGAATTGAATGAATGACAACGTTCTGGAGTAGAATTTCCCAAGCGTTCATTAGACGCCGTCCCTATTTTTACACCCCCTGCTTCACATCAGACCATGGGTCGTCCTCAACCTAGATATGGAATGCCTAGCAATGCTTCAAGAAGGCTTGATGAAACTATGGCTACAGAAATTGAGAGTTTGGGGTGATAATTTTAATGCAGTTCATGATCTAGATATTAGGTTTTGAAAATTTTTTGTCTTCTGATTTTTTTTTTCATAAAGCTTGTCAAGCATGGAGGCTATGCAGAATGTTTTGGAACTCCTAAGTGACATGCTACAGGCAGTAAATGTAATGACCCACTAATCTAGACTTTTTGGACCATTACTAAACTTTACATACAAATTCTTACTAGAACTTACATTTGCAAAAATACCATAATTTTATTAGAAAACTTATAGAAAATGAGAGTTACTTACAAAATAAATACCAAGAAGGATATGGGATCCCATTGTCTTTAAAAACAAAACATGATTTAAAATAAAAAGACATTACATAAATAGTGCGGAAAATACATGTAAAAGACATAAAACGAAACTACATCCTCGAATCGAATAACGCTCGGCTCCTTGACTCCATTCACCATCGATACACATTCTCTAAGCGTCCACGAATCTTACCGCCTCTTAGGCTATTTTCCTGCACATAAAACAAAAAGGAATGAGCCTAATGCCCAGCAAGGAAAATCTAACACATAGTCATAAACATAATTTCATAATAAGCATAAAGACATATCATATCACTTATTACATACACTTATTATAATGGCCATTATTACTTGGGGTCCCATAGACTAAACAAGCATATGCCCATGAGATTAGTGGGGTCCTACTAGCTAAGTAGGTCATATGCCCATAATCTATTTGAGGTCTTGTTAGCCATATGGGTCATATGCCCAAGCCTACAAACATACATACATACATACATATCATAACACATTTAATAACATAAAACATAAGATAACATAAGCATATAACATATTGATTCTAGCCTATTTTCCTTACCAAAGTTACCGGGATATGTGGACAGCGTTGGGACTTTGGAACACTCCTAATAACCATAATGAACAAGAGTGAGTCTAAAGAAGGAAAAGAGATGAAAAGGAATGGGAAGACTAAACAATTTGAGAAACATGCTTACCGAAACTTATGTGCTCAAGAACTTAGATTTCCTAACCAAAATAAGAATGAGGTTAGGAAACTGAATAGAAGGCTATGAGAAAGAAAATAACATAAAACAATGAGCTAGAGTTTTGGTTTACCTCAAAGACTTGAAAGACCAATCTACACCACAACCGAAATACTATAGAACCTCACTTCCCAAAGTGTTTGATAGGCTTATGATGTTTAAGCTTATGATTTTCCCAAACCAGGTGTTTACACTCTCACACTCACTTAACACTAGCAGCTTCTGAACTTAGAGCAAAAGGTGAATAATGGCTGGGTACTAGGTCCTATTTATAGAGTTTGGGAATGAAAGTATCTTGATTTTACTTGAATAAAAATAATGGCTTTTTAGGTGAAAATAATTTGAATAATCGTTCAGCAGAGGCTGAAGACTCGTTCAAAAGATGCTGGACTTATGAAGGAGTTTGAATGGCTGAAAGGAAAAGAATTCAAAAATGTTTGAAAACATGCTGGAGGAGGCGATATATCGCCCCCTGTAGGCGATATATCGCCTGGACTATTATTCCCAAGGCGACCGTGCATCGTTTCGTGTTTTCCGTATCAACGTGCTGCGATATATCGCCCCCTATAGCTGCGATATATCGGCATACGCTGAATATTTAAACACGAAATTACACATTTTTAGCTAAGTTTGAATGGGGTAAACAACCTTGACTAAGCCCTCAACGTATTCAAAGCTGCTGACTGACCTTAAAGCATTCAAATTTTACCCTTATTTAATTTCATCCTCAAAAATATTTAATCCTTAATTACCCATTCATAACATGTGCTTAAAATCCTATTGGTTGATATCTTAACCTTATAGTATAACAAATATTATCCTTAATATCAGTCATATAATCAAACCTTAGGTTATACTTAATATTCTTAAACTATAGGTTAAACTTAGAAAATCTATAAGTACTACTATGAGTGTCCAAATAATTCCCGGTCTGAACCAAAAATCCACAGTTACAAAGGTAATACTATACATACTATAATACTACTAAACAATTAGCTAAGTAAAGTTCTTGGACTCTACAGTAAATCCTGGTGATTCTGCAGTATGAGCAATGAATTTTTTTCATCTCTATGATCTATGATTCTAGCTACTTGTCCCCTTTTTTTAATCTCTATGAGCTACTTATCCCTGAAACTTAATGTGGTTCTTTTTCCATTCTGTTCAGGCTGTAAAAGATGAAGTGATAGTTGAGCTTGTTAATAGGTGCCGCACCAACCAGAAAAAGCTGATGCAGATGCTCACTTCAACTGGGTTAGCTTCATCTATACAGTCAGGATATTTAATTAAGAATAATTTGCTCATTGTATTTTATATTACTATTTTCCTGGTGTGCCCTTTTATGCTATGAATCTTTACAAGGATTGATAGTCATGCCATAGAAGAAGTCCAAGTAGTGTTGTTCCATCTCAGATTGGTCCAATATCGAGAGTTGGCACTGACAGCTCATCTCTTGTTCAAGATGGAAGGGTCTGCACTAGCAGCCCTCTTGCTACTTCTGGATTGGCCTGATCATTTGGCATCGACTCCTTTTGGATTGGCCCGATTGTCGTCATGACTTGATATGAATGGAGGAGGTATTTTTTTCCTGCCAATTATATGCCAGGACAATCTTATTTGTTGGAATACATGTTTCTTGTTATATTTGCGTAATTACTTATTAAATGAAATGTTATGAACAGGCCATGCGATAAATAAGCTTTTAATGGTCTTGCTTGCTATTTGTTAGAAGGAGCATTTTTGCTACTGCCTAGGTTGTAATACAGATGATGACTATCATCTTTTTATTTATACAACTTGCTTTATCAATAGAAAAATAATATTAAATCTATACTTATTCAGGGCTGAGGCAACTAAAGATGATAGATTTGGAGCTTTAAGTAGGTCACAGTATGGTCTTGTTGACCTTGCAGCTGCTTTATTCTATCGGGTAGTTATTTCTATTCATGTTATAAAAGTTGTGATTTATGTTAGATTTCCTGAGATAAAGATTCAGGTAAGAGGTATCTAATGTGATTTTGCTTCTTAGGCTTGTGTTAACAGAGATAAGCCATCATCATCTGAGAAGCGGGTGAAGAGAGAGCATGCTGATGCACGTTTAAGAGAAGAGCTCAAAAAAAGGAAAGTGGCTATGGTAAATCATAAACTGATTGATTTGGCAATATCAAGTTTCCTTTTTTGTAATTGTTATTACTTTTTATAAAGAAAATGCAACAATTCTCCCCTTCCTTAATTTAGGAGTCTAATAGTTTATGAGTTGTGTGATGTGAACATTGTAAAATATATTAAGGGAAACTAAATATATAAATAACCACCCTGGTTATCGGTTTTAGATGAGCTTGGTAATTAAGACATCAATACCATTACATTCTAATAATGTAGTTACAGGTCATATAAAGCTTGATACAAGCAACAGAGGTTGTATGTATAATGTGTTAAATCAACTTCCTTCATGTTGATGGGGGATTCCCGAGACATTTTGCATCTTAGAAAAGGCCTCCTGAAAGCAGTTTTGGGTCATCTTGAGTGGCAGGTCTGTTTCTTGTTTTGTTATGCCCGCGATGGTTTTGAAGGGGTTGAGACACACACACAATAATTTTTTTTTATACATAACTGGAGAAATATATGACAAGCATTCCTTTCCAAAAGAAAATAAAAATACTATTATAAGTCTCTTAAATCCAGCAATGTAAAGATTAGATGAAACACTGAGTTCCATTAATAAAGAAATTGCAGTTTGGAGTTTTGATTGTTTAATGGTAGTTTATGCTGGTCATTCTGATTTACATATTGGTTAATGTAGAGGACGAGCTGGAAAAACTTCTTTGCTTATCTGGGTCCTAGATTTCTTGTCTCTATTGCATATAGTCTAGTAAAGCATGCCACCCTGTATGCACCAGTTTTTTCTAGCTGCATACTTGATATTTCTTTCTGTATGTAATGAATTAGATGCTAATTTTTTTTTAGCAACAATTATCTGGTGGGTTATAGTACCAATATCAATTTTTAACTTCAGAATGTTTGATTTAAAAAGGTATTTTAAACACAGTTGGAACTGCAAAAAGAAATTTTGAAATTGATCCGGAATAATTCATTAAGATATTTCTGTTGGCAGCTTACACAAGAAGGATCTTGGAAGCATGAAGCATATTTGATGTTTCCACGTCATTTGGATGGAACCTTGTTGGACAATGCTAACACTATGAAAGCTAAAAAGGAGTTATTCTCAACCACTGATGTTCTTCATATATTTCGATAGGTAGATAGATATGTTTCTTTAGACTTTTTAAATTGAGTTATGTTATCACCTGTGTTTCAGTTCCTCGTCTATATGATACAATGATGTGTACTTATAGTAAAATAGTTGAACCTGAAATTCTGTTTAACAGCTTTGTGTAGGACTCGAGCACATGCACAATTTAGATCCACCATATGCTCATAATGATGTCAAGCCTGGTAATGTCCTCATAACTCATGGGAAAGGGCAACCACCACTAGCCATATTGATGGATTTTGGCAGTGCTCCACCTGCAAGGAGGCAGATTCAATCTCGTTCTGAGGCACTACAATTGCAGGTGTTTTTTTTGTTCCCCCAGTTGAACACACACACACACACATGCAATGCATCAGTTACCCTACTATGAATGACATTGATTTAATGCTTTGGTATTTGTATGAGGTCCGAGTTTATTTTTTCATAGTCTTAAGAGATAAAAAAATATTGAATTTTTTTAATTAATGGCATATTTGTGAAGACTTGACATGTGTTCATGTTTTGAGGTTTTCTATCAAGTTTTTGCATTTTTAGTTAATGTTTGGATAGCCTCATTTAAAAAACTTATCAAATTACAAAATGTTTGAATTTTTAATTTGTACAATTTAAAAGCTCCTATTGTTAGAATATGCCAATGTAATGAAAGGAATGGACATAGATTTCATCTTTCATTAAATATTTCGTACTTGTATTGATGGTGGACTCATTGCTTGCTGTGTAGGAATGGGCATCTGAGCATTGTTCAACACCTTTTCAAGCTCCTGAGTTATGGGATTGTCCAAGTAATGCAGATATTGATGAGAGAGCTGATATTTGGTCATTAGGATGCACTTTATATGCGATAATGTGATAATGTTTTATACCATGTGATTTAAGATTTATTGGTTTAAGTTTTCGAGTCTTTGTCTCCTGTGAGCTATAATATAATTTGATGACAGTGTTGAATGTTTTAAATTAATTTGTGGATTGTTAATACAATGTTGAATGCTTTTAACTTTTTGTTATTTGAAAATCAAGTTTATTTGATGATGCTAGTATATATTAGAAAGCTAATTTTAATTATATAAATAAAAAATAAAAATATAATGGAATAAATTAGTGTTATATAAATGAATATATAATGAGAATTTAAACTTATCTAAATATTAAAAGGGATAATTGCGGCATAAGTACCCAATATTTGGGTTTTGTACGCGGCATAGACCCAATGTTTATTTTTAGTGGCAAAAGTACCCAAAGTCAGTAAAACTGTAATTCCGTCAGCCTCCTTCGTTAGGTTCCATTTCGTGATGACTGGACCAACACGTGTCACTTCGTGATTGGTCCAACTCAATAATATTTGAAAAATAATTATGATTTGGACCAATAAAAACGTGACACGTGTCTGCCTAACGGAGGAGACTGACGGAATTACAGTTTTACTGACTTTAGGTACTTTTGCCACTAAAAATAAATATTGGGTCTATGACGCGTACAAAACCCAAACATTGGGTACTTATGCCGCAAATATCCCATATTAAAATAATACGAAAAATGTGTTATAATATCTATTACAATAACACTTTTTATAAGTAAAGAATTTTGTTATACAAACTTCATTATATAACACAAAAAATGTGTTATACTAAAGTGTAGTATAACACAAAAAATGTGTTATGCTAAAGTGTAGTATAACACAAATTTATAAGTATTGAAATGTATTATATAATCGACTATAAATAATATAATTAAACACTTATCTATTTATTAAAATAACAAAGAAAGTGTGTTATCGTTGACAGTATAATAACACATCTGTATAACAATGATAAAGTGTTATGTAAAATACCCTGACCTACGATAACATAGTCGGTCTTAACACATCAGAAAGTGTTATGGTATGTTTTGATAACACATTTTTGGTTTTATTAAAAGCATTTTTTCTTGTAGTGAATATATTTTGCAAAGTCAAGAGATGCGCATTGATCAATTTGCAAGTGTCTCCGTTGACAATATTCAAGCAAACTTTGCTAATCTTTCCTTGCGTGGTGGTTCTCAAGCAAGCTCCCTATGGTCGTGGTCCTTGAGGCTCCTTCAGAGGTTGTCGTGGAAATTCCTCAGGCCGAGGGGGTCGTGGAAACAAACCTATCTGTCAACTTTGTGGCAGAGCTGGTTACACTGTTCTAAAATGTTTTCACAGATTTGACATCACATATCATGGATCTCAGTCTCAACTCACTCCCAACTCCTTTACTTCTGTTTCCTCTCAAGCATATCTCACTGAATCTTCTTTATCTAATGAGAATTCGGGAGCCTGGTATCTTGACAGTGGAGCCACACATCACATGACCAATGACTCTCAAAATCTCTCCAACAAGTTTGACTACAAAGGCAAAGCCAAAGTCATCATTGGTAATGGCTCTTCTCTACCTATATTACATATTGGTTATAACTCAGTTTTTTCTGTTCTTTCTAATGAGTCTTTAATCTTGAAAAATATTCTTCATGTTCCTAATGTCACCAAAAACTTGTTGAGTATCTTTCAATTTACTAAAGACAACAATGTCCCCCTTGAGTTTGACTCTGTTTGCTGTCTTATAAAGGACAAGAGAACGAAGCAGGTCCTTCTTCGGGGTACTCTCAGTAACGGCCCGTATCAACTCCATGTCACAATACCAAGTCCTTCTAAGTCGATAGTCCCAGCTACAACCTCTCTCAAGTCTTCAAAGTCTGTCTCGACACATGTTTCACTTCCACCTTGTGTTCCATCTACTTTTAATTGTACCACTAGCAGTAATCCTGTGTATAATAAATCTAACACTGTCTCTGTATGGCATTGTAGGCTTGGCCATCCTTCCAAGCCTATATTAGCCAAAGTGTTATCCATTGTTAATCCTTCTGTCAAGTGTACTAATGTAGAGTTTTGTGATGCTTGTCAATATGGCAAGCTACACCAATTGAGCTTTAAAAAGTCAATAAATCACTCTCATGCAACTTTTGATTTGATATATTCAGATGTGTGGGGTCAATCATTTTATACCTCAATGGAAGGATACAATGTAATGACCCACTACTCTAGACTTTTTGGACCATTAACGAAACTATACATAAAAACTTACATTTTTGCAAAAATACCATACTTTCACTACACCAAAAATTGCAATTAGTAACATTTTAATTAGTGACATTTGTCAAAAAATGTCACAATAATAATATTTTAGTGACATTTGGCAAAAATGTTACTTTATTAAGAATACATGACATTTTAATTAGTGGCACTATTTATATGATTTAGTGACATTTGATCAAAAATGTTACTAATTTGTGAATATATAGTTTTAGTAGCATTCAAAAAATGTCACTAGAATATATTAATAGAGACATTGCAAAAATGTCACAAAATATTAGATTTAGTGACATTTTAAAATGTTACTTTAATAAATATTTTTAGTGACATTTCAAAAGTGTTACTAGTGAAATGTTGCCATTTTTAATTTAATAATTATTTTCTTTTAATTTGTTAATTTTTTTTATTTTACAAATTTAGATTAAGAGTTTAAATGTAATTTATTCTTTGAGGCCTAATTAATTTCATAAATGAAAAATAACTATAAATATTAGCACATGATTATAATAAACTTTTTTGAATACATGCAATTAAACTCCATAAAAATTATTAAGACAAATAAAATTCTAGAATTTATGCAAAATATGAATAAGAAAAAAAAATTACAATCCCTAAGTTTCTTCATCCATCTCATTTGTATCAAACGACATTGATGTATCAATGGTTATGTCTTGCATATCTTCCCTGACCAAACTACTCTCTCCATCCCCAACATCAATAGTTGCGCTACAAACTTCAGTTTGCAAATAAGACTCCACATTCTCGTCGTGTGATTGCACACTCATATTATAATAATCTCTAGGATTGATTTTTAAAGCAACATGCCATCCATTATGTTTGAGGTCTTCCACATACATTACCTGTTCTGCTTGAGAAGCTAGTATAAATGGCTCATCTTCACGCATCAATTTTGAAAAGTTGACTCTTGTGCAATCCTTCTCTTTTTTAATGCCACTTCTTGAAATCCAATCACACTTAAATAACACAACACGATTTCCCAAAGAATAATCTAGTTCTATAATATCAGTTAATATTCCATAAAAAGTAACCTCTCCGAAAACAGGATTTGGGTCCCTACTACTTGCGAAACTTTGAGTCTTGGCAGTCATAATAACTCCACTATTTTGAGTTCTTAAGTTCTTTTCGATTTTTTTTGTGTGAAACCTGAAACCGTTTATTAGATATCTTTTAAATCGAATGAAAATATTGTTTGGACCTTTTGCCAAACAACGTAAATCTTCAGAAACTCGATCATCCCCATTATCATATAATTCTTCTACCTGATTTGAAAAAAATGTAATAAGTACACTCAATATGAGTTTGGCTCATTAAGTTGATGAAAAAATTATTAAAAAACCTTACCTTTTTTGCAAACCATGAAGGAAATGATTCGCTATGAATCCGATCTACGGTCATGGTTGTTTGACGAGAGTTTTGTTGTGCAATCATATTTCGATGTTCCCTACAAAATAAGTTAGCTCTAGTCATATTTATATGATGTTTCACATTTTTATTATTATTGGAGATATAATAAATAACACTTACTCAATAAATGATTCTACGATATTGCAATTAAATAGCACATATCGATGTGCCTTAACTTTAGTATCCTCATCTAAATTCTTAGTATCTATTTTGCCCAAATGTCGACCTGTCATTTGGAAAATAGGCAATGTTTCTCCATTTAGTTCCACATTACTGTAATTTCTAGGCTTGCAATTAAATTTTGTCTCCACACCTTCCATATATCTTGAGCAAAATGTTAAACATTCATCAGCTAAATATCCTTCAGCAATACAACCTTCCGGTTTGCTTTTGTTTCGAACATATGACTTTAACTTAGACAAGTACCTATATTTATTCATATAAGCATTAGAAAAAATATTGAAACTTCTTACAGTTAAATAAAATGAAAATTAATTAATATTTTTACCTTTCAATAGGGTACATGCAACGGTAAACTGATGGTCCAGCAATTCTTGCCTCATATGCTAAGTGTATCACCAAATGAACCATTATATCAAAAAATGCAGGGGGGAATAATTTTTCAAGATTACAAAGAATGATAGGTATTTGTTGTTCAAGTTGCATAAAATCTTGTGGTAGAGCAACTTTTGAATACATCATGCGAAAATAGTTGCTTAAAGGAGTTAGATGTAGACGAACATGTGCACTCGATATTCCCCTTAGTGCTAGTGGTAGTAATTGAGTCATAATGATATGAAAATCATGACTTTTGAGCCCATAAATTTTTCTTTTGCTTACATCAACACATCTAGAAATGTTGGCAGCATATCCATCTGGAACCTTAATTGTCTTTAGAAATCGACAGAAGACAATTTTTTCTTTTTTGCTTAATGTAAAACATGCAGGCGGAATGACAGTTTTCTTTGACTCGCTCTCCTTTGGATGAAGTTCAGATCTAATACCCATATATTTTAAATCAAGACGTGCATTCAGATTGTCTTTATTTTTTGCATCTAAACTCAATAATGTCCCAATCAAACTTTCACATACATTCTTTTCAATATGCATCACATCAAGATTGTGTCGTAATAAATTATCCTTCCAATATGGCAAATCAAAAAATATACTCTTTTTCTTCCAATTGTATGGCAATGAAGGATTAACAGCTGTCTTCCCAAATTTAAGTTGGTAGCCTGCTAACGTATCTAGTATTATAGAACCACTTAATGGTGTTGGAGCCATTCTTTTCTCTTTTGTGCCATCAAAAGACTTTTCATCATTTCTAAATGGGTCGTTGTTTTCTAACCAGCGTCGATGTCCCATATAACAATGTTTTTTGCTATACTTCAACCATAAAGAATAAGTGTCTTGATGACAAGATGGGCACGCATATTTTCCTTTTGTGCTCCATCCTGATAAGTTTGCATATGCTGGAAAGTCACTGATAGTCCATAATAGTGATGCCCGCATATTAAAGTTTTTTTTGGTAGATGCATCAAAAGTTTCAACTCCAACTTCCCATAACTCCTTTAACTCTTCAATCAATGGCTTTAGATATACATCAATATTATTTCCAGGTGCGTCTGGACCAGGTATGAGCAAAGACATAATGAAATTAGGTTGCTTCATACACATCCATGGAGGAAGATTATATGGTATCAAAATAACTGGCCATGTACTATGGTTTACACTTAATGTTTTGAAAGGATTCATTCCATCAGAAGCTAGCCCAAGTCTGACATTTCGAGGATCTGCAGCGAAATCCTTATGGTTGTGATCAAAAGTCATCCATGCTGGAGAATCACTTGGGTGTCTCATACAACCATCACTTGTACGATCTTGTTTATAATGCCAAGTCATAAAATCAGATGTTTTTGATGACATAAATAATCTTTGTAATCTTGGTATCAATGGAAAATGGCGCAAGACTTTAGCTTCACTCCTATTTTGATAATTAAAATATCAAGTTATTATAATCTATAAAGTATAAATCAGGTAAAAGAAAAAAAGTTTCTTATTTTGATTCTTACAATGTCAAGTTACTCTAATCTAGAGAAAGTATAAGACAGATAAAAGAAAAAAATTGTTATATGTAACGTACCTTGGTGTAGAGCATACTTCACATTCTGTGTCATTTGCATGTTCTTTTCTATACAACATGCAATCTTTTGGACATGCATCAATTTTTTCATAATCAAGTCCTAGAGCGTTGATTAATTTTTTGGCCTCATAAAAAGAATTGGGTAATGTTTCACCTTTTGGCAATGCTTTTTTGAATAAGTCAAGTACCTTGCCAAACGATTTGTCACTCCATCCACAAATGCATTTAATATGAAATAATTGAATTAAAAACGAGAGCTTTGTAAAACTCGTACAACCTGGGTAAAGTTCTTTCTCTGCATCTTTTATCAAATTGTAAAATTCTTTTGCTTTCGCATTTGGTTCATCGCCTTCACCTTGAAGATTATCATTTTCAACTTCACGTTCGTCGTCTCCAATACTATGTCCAATTGCATCGTATATAACTCCTTGCATATCAATGGTATAATTTGACTCATGAGTATCATTAGGAGTGTCAACATTTTGCGTAGCATGCGAAGAAGTTTCTCCGTGCAATACCCATTTAGTGTAACCATCTACAAATCCGTTGCATATCAAATGTTCAAATGCAATTGTACGGATGACAGGTGTGATAAGACCGCACTTTACACAAGGACATACAATTTTTTCTTCATGACTTGCATTTTTAAAGGCAAAATCAAGAAAAAAATTAACACCTTCTTGGTATGAATCACTTAATCTAGAATGGTGCATCCAACTCTTATCCATTGATACTGCGAATGAAAAAAAATCAAATTAATTTATATTATAATAAAAAAATATTGGTGCTTATGAAATAAAACTTTCGATTTATTTTTTTGAAAAAAAAAATCATAAATAGTGCTTTATTAGATTTGAATGCACACTATTGTTTATCAAAATAATAAATACACATATAAATCCAATTAATTTTAGATTTGATTATATTCTACAAGATGAAAAACATAAGAATAGAATTACCTCAAAAAAAATTTAATACTTTTGTTGTTTTTAGTTTGAGAAACAAGTATTATGAAGTGTTTTGCAAGGAGACCAATAAAGAGAGAGTAAGATGTAGAGATGCAAAACAAGTATTTTATAATATATCTTTTTATATGCATGCATATATATATAGTTATTCTTAGCGATAATATTTATTTGTAAATTAAAAATTTCAAAGTAATTATAATTTAAAATTAAGTTTAAAAAATGGAAGTTGGTTTAAATATTTTTTATTTAAAATTTGAATTAAATACTACATCACCTGTATTTTTTTTTGTTTAAAATTGATAATATATGATGTATATATCTATATATCTATATAGGAAAAAATATATGAGTTTGTTTAGAAAAAATATCTTTATGTATACATATATTTATTATGAATATACAAAAACTAATATAATAACTATCTTACGTTTTTTGTTTTCATGGAATATGATTTTTTTTTTTTTGACAAATTATGAAAAGCATA
Source organism: Humulus lupulus (assembly GCF_963169125.1). Taxonomy (NCBI): domain Eukaryota; kingdom Viridiplantae; phylum Streptophyta; class Magnoliopsida; order Rosales; family Cannabaceae; genus Humulus; species Humulus lupulus. The sequence goes on from NC_084798.1 coordinate 9,391,605, forward strand.
TTTATGTATACATATAAAGTAATCTTAGTGATTAATTCTATTTTTGCTATAGTATTAACTAAAATTATTCAAAATTAATTATTTATCAAAATTAGTTCTAAAAATTTGGAAGTTAGTTTTGAATAGTTTTCATTTAAATTATTTAAATTTGAATAGATATATATCCCCTATTCTTGTGCAAAAATGAGTAATATATATATGATATTTTAAAAATGAATAGACATAACATCATTTTTTTTAATTTTACAACAGTATATAAATAATATATATATAACGATTTTATATATCTTCCAATTTTTCAAACTATATATATATAATAAACTTATTAACCATCAAAACTACAACCATAATAAGCTTTTCAAATAAAACTTATTTTGACAGTTTTTTATTTTGAAATAAATTATATATATATATAATAAACGATTTTATTATTTATAATAAACTATATATATAATAAATAATAGTATTAACTTATTATATAATAAGTTTATATTAAAAGAAAAATAACGTTTTTATATAATAATATATATATTATGTGAAAGTAAACTGATTTGTTTTTTTTTTTGTCAAATTAGATAAATAAAAAAAAATTGATTAAATCTTTTGTAAAACAAAAATATATATTAAAAAGAGCACGTATTAAAAATTATGGCAGTTATTCTATATGTCACAATTGTTTTACCGCTAAAAAATAGTTTTGATTATCTTATTTCCTCACTCATCTCAAATATGCATACAACACTCATCTCAAATCTGGAGAAAGCTAAACTAAACTTACCAAGGAGAAAAAGACTACAAAAAAGATGGTAAAACTATATATTATAATTAAAAAATATTGGTGCTTATGAAATAAAACTTTTGATTTATTTTTTTGAAAAAAATAATCATAAATAGTGCTTTATTAGATTTGAATACACACTATTGTTTATCAAAATAATAAATACACATATAAATCCAATTAATTTTAGATTTGATTATATTCTACAAGAAAAATAACAAGGTGAAAAACATAAGAATAAGAGTTACCTCAAAAAAAAATTAATACTTTTGTTGCTTTTAGTTTGAGAAACAAGTATTATGAAGTTTTGTAAGGAGACCAATAAAGAGAGAGTAAGATGTAGAGATGCAAAACAAGTATTTTATAATATATCTTTTTATATGCATGCATATATATAGTTATTCTTAGCCATGATATTTATTTGTAAATGTAAAATTAAGTTTAAAATATGGAAGTTGGTTTAAATATTTTTTATTTAAAATTTGAATTAGATACTGCATCACCTATATTTTTTTTGTTTAAAATTGATAATATATGATGTATATATATATATATCTATTATAGGAAAAAATATATGAGTTTGTTTAGAAAAAATATCTTTATGTATACATATATTTATTATGAATATACAAAAACTAATATAATAACTATCTTACTTTTTTTGTTTAAAATTGATAATATATGATGTATATATATATATCTATTATAGGAAAAAATATATGAGTTTGTTTAGAAAAAATATGTTTATGTATACATATACTTATTATGAATATACAAAATCTAATATCATAACTATCCTACGCTTTTTTGTTTTTATGGAATATGATATTTTTGTTTTTTTTTTTTTTTGACAGATTCAGGAAAGCATATTTATGTATATATATAAAGTAATCTTAGTGATTAATTCTATTTTTGCTATATTATTAACTAAAATTATTCAAAATTAATTATTTATCAAAATTAGTTCTAAAAATTTGGAAGTTAGTTTTGAATAGTTTTTATTTAAATTTTTTAAATTTGAATAGATACATATCACCTGTTCTTGTGCAAAAATGAGTAATATATATATATATATGATATTTTAAAAGTGAATAGACGTAACATCATTTTTTTTTAATTTTATAGCAGTATATAAATAATATATATATAAAACGATTTTATATATCTTACAGTTTTTCAAACTATATAAATATATATATAATAAACTTATTAACCATCAAAACTACATTTCAAATAAAACTTATTTTGACAGTTTTTTATTTTGAAATAAACTATATATATAATAAACGATTTTATTATTTATAATAAACTATATATATAATAAATAATAGTATTAACTTATTATATAATAAGTTTATATTAAAAGAAAAAATAACGTTTTTATATAATAAATATATATATTATGTGAAAGTAAACTGATTTGTTTTTTTTTTTTTTTGTCAAATTAGATAAATAAAAAAAATTTGATTAAATCTTTTATAAAACAAAAATACATATTAAAAAGAGCACGTATTAAAAATTATGGCGGTTATTCTATATATCACGATTGTTTTACCCCTAAAAGATAGTCTTTCCTCACTCATCTCAAATATGCATACAACACTCATCTCAAATCTGGAGAAGGCTAAACTAAGCTTACCAAGGAGAAAAAGACTACAAAAAAGGAGGTAAAACTACACACTTTCTAGTCCTAATTTCTCTATGAATATAATTTTTAACCTATTTATTTTCATATTTTGTTTGTTATTGAATTTTGCAAAGATCTTAATGGAAGAACAAACACAATTGATGACAATTCAAATATTCTAAAACGATTTTAATATTTCAGGTCATTCTTCTTTTTCTTCCTTGCATTATATGTTTGAAATTCCTCAAAATTAATGAATCCGACACAAATATTTAAACATAAAAGCATTCAGATTTGTGAAAATTAGATATTCGATTAAGTTTGTATTATTGCTTCTTTTCTAACCAGTAAGTCCTAGAAATTGATCATATTTTTTGTTTTTTCCATCGACAACATAAAATCCACATATGTTTCATAACAAAATTCAAAAATGGTAACCAAATCCAGCAAACCAATCATGACGGTGCATTTATTAATACTAAAGCTATACGTGATACCTATTCATTTATCTATTTTCACCTATATATATTGTGCTCGACATTATATACATATATAGTATTAAGTTCCCATTGCTTTATTATTGCATATGCTCTCATTCACTTCACAAAGTCTATTTTAGTACTCCAACCACTCTGACATAACAAGACAACTATATATATAAAAGACTAATACATTATATATTAATTCAGTTGTTCCTTAATTAATATACCTCACACTATATTAACTAAAAAAAAAAAAAAGCAGGTATAGAAGAAGACTGTTTCAAGTTCTTGAGTCATTTTCCCGACCAAACAATCAGAATCTAATATTTGAGCTTCCCTACAAGTCTTAAAAGTGGGGGTGGTTTTTATAATCCTAGCTATAGTATCTCATTTTTTCAGAACTGTTTCTTTTTCTTTTTTCATGGTTTAAAAAGTCATGCATGTGTTATTTTCTTCTTGCTATAATATGTGTTTCTTGTGGAAAATAGTTGACTTTGTCTTTGATTCAATTGGTCTAATGAATTCGGTATGTTGACTTATTTATAGCATTCTAGAACTCCTTTCTACCGCTCTCTTTCTTATTTAAAATGAAAGCAATGTATGATAATATACTACTACTCAACTTGATTACATTTGAAAGCAATATATATATATATATTTCTCTGCTCCTTCATATATAAACTTTTGTGTTCTTGTTCCAATTCTTTGTTTTTGCTTGGTAACTTTTTCAAATTGCTTTTTCTAGCTGCTTGCTTATTCATTGCTTGCCCTTTTTCTTTGTTAATTTATAATGAAGTAAATTATATATAACTACTTTATTTTTTCAAATCTTCAAAACAGCTATGGATCCATACATGCAATGTAGATTGGCCTCACAAGATAGTATAGAATCATTTTCAAATATGTTGATGAATGATAATGGTGAAAAGAAAACTCGAGGCCCTACACAAATGCGTGAAATATGGGGAAAACGGGATGGAGAGAAGATAAAAATCACATGCAACGATTTTGGACAGCCATATGATAACAGTGCAAGCAAACTTTCAAGCTTTATTGGGACATTAGTACGGGATGGAAAAAATGCTCCAATTAATTATAAAACTTGGCATGAGGTACCTGCTAAATACAAACTTGGAATGTGGAAAATCATACAGGTATTAATTATTTTTTTTCATGATTATTTAGTTTGGTATTTTATGTTAAAAATTGAAGTATTATGTCATTTCAATATTTGTTTATTGTATTTTTTACAATCTAGTATATTTAAATTTGTGAATAATCAGTGTTTAAATTCTTGTAGGAAAAATTTGAAATTCCTCCTCATGCTAAAAATTGGACTTTCAGAACTTTTGGAAGGAAACTTAGAGCTTGGAAATCTTATCTTAAAAAAACTTATTATTTGGAGCACTTATCTTTTGAGGAGCAAAAGAAATATAAAGACAAAAGAGTTTATGATGATCAATGGGAGGAACTAATAAAATATTGGGCAACAGAAAGTGCAATGGTATTTTTCATTCAAACTTTTATTAACTTGTATTATTTTCATTGTATTTCAAGAATTGTTTACTAACTAAATTTTAATCTTTAATATTCTTTTAGAGAAAGAGTGCTAAAAACAAGACTAGTCGTGCAGAAAAAAAATACAACCATACAACTGGCACAAAGAGTTTTGCTCAACTTAGAGCATTACAGGTAAAATTTATTTAGTATTTTAACATTAACATTTGAATATTATTTCAAATTTAGGTCAATTTCATTGCTTTTTAATTAAAACAATATGTTCTTTTGTAGAAAAAAGATGGTGCAAGTACGCCGACACGTGCAACCATGTTCAAAATCTGCTACTCAAAAAAAGATAAGAGCATTACTAATGAGAAAACAAAAGAAGCAATGGTATGATCCAATTATTCTTAATTAATGTGTTATTTCTTGCTTGCTAGTTTAGTTTAATCTTAACTTACATGTTTACAATATTAAATCAATAATAGTTACAATTACAAGAGAAAGAAGAACTGATTGAAGATGCATCAAAAGAAAAGAGTATGAATGACGTTTTTTCTGAAGTTATGGGTAAAGAAAAACATGGATCAGTTCGCATGTATGGATTTGGTGTTTGCCCATCTGATGTGTGGAAGGATAAATCAACTTGGAGAAGAAACCAAAATGAGTATGTAGATACTCTGCAGTCAGAAGTAAATGATCTAAGGTCTCAAGTTCAAATTCTTACTAAGACTATTTTGAGCAAGCAAAATAATGGCAATGATATATCTACACTTCAGGTTAGTCAAACTACTAGTATTTTATTTATTTTAATTATTGACAACAAGTTGTACTAACTACATTAAATTTAATTATGTGCGGCCATTACATTATAATGAAAATGCTACATCTTCACACCTGGTTAAGATTTATTTTATTTTGTTGATTTTTAAGTTACTAACCTATAAACTATATATAGTTATTTTGCTAATTTATTGTTATATATGTAGGCCATAAATGCTAGTACCTTACATAACAAAGAAACTCAACGTCAACTATGGTTTTCATCTTCAGCATATGATACTCCTGTTGTTGAGGTACTACTATTATATTATCATTTTTTAAAATATTTATAAGTAGATCCTCCACTGTTGGAATTATTCATTTATTAATATAATATATACAGGTTGGAGAAGTAGTCAATCTTAAGAGTGTCACTAGTGAGCCTGAAACAATTGCTATTGGTATCGTTTTAAGTAGAGATCCATCAAAAGAAGTTGGAGGAAAAAAGCTCGGATCCTTTTTTTCTGAAGTTATAGTACAAGTTCCTATTAAGCCTAACGAACAACTGATTAAATCATATGGACATTTTAAGACAATTGGTCAAGTTGTTGGAGCCCCTATTGCATGGCCAACAGCATTTGTGGTAAGCTAAATAAAAAAATTACAATAATTATCTTCCATTAAATGCATTATATATATGTGTGTATACAAATAATTTTATATGATTTCTATTCTCTTGTAGATTCCAAGGAAATCAGATACACAACTTGGTGACTCAATGCTATGATTTTATGTTGTAGAAATTAAACTCATGTATGTATTTTTTTTTTCTTTTGTTGGTATTTATTTCAATGTTTTTGTACATAGAAGTCCCATTGTTGTTGTTGTTTTATGAAATGTTATTTTGCTACAATTATGTATTATTTACAATATTTATCAAACTTTTTGTTGTTGATTATTATGATATATTTGTGAATATTACTTAAGTTAAATTTGTATAAAAATATTTCAAAATAAAAAACATCTTCAATATTTGAAAAATAAAACGCAAGAATTAATTATCAAATATGTACTTAATATTCTTTTAAATATATTAAAAAAATACTTTAATAACATTTTTAGTTTAGTAACATTTATTAAAATGTCACTAAAATTATTTTTAATATAAAAAATAAATATAAAATTTATTATAATAAATAATATAGTGACATTTGAAAATGCTATTAATTATTATTTAGTGACATTTTTAAATGTCATTAAAAAAATACTATTGTTACATTTGAAAATGTCACTAGTTTTTACTCACATTGGCATATCTTACATTTGCTACAAATGTCACAAAAATTGTAAATGTTACTAAAAATATACAGCAGTCACATTTTCAAATGTCACAAAATCAATATTTTGGTGTAGTGTTTATTGGAAACTTGTAGAAATAGAGTTACTTCCATAAAATAAGTAGGATATGGGATCCCATTATCTTAAAAACAAAACATAATTTAAAATAAAAATACATTACATAAATAGTGCGGAAAATACATGTAAAAAGACATAAAATAAAACTACATCCTCGAATCGAATAACGCTCGGCTCCTTGACTCCATTCACCATCGATACACAATCCCAAGCATCCATGAACCCGATCGCCTCTAAAGCTATTTTCCTGCACATAAAACAAAAAGGAATGAGCCTAATGCCCAGCAAGGAAAATCTAACACATAGTCATAAACATAAATTTCATAATAAACATAAAGACATATCATAACACTTATTACATACACTTATTATAATGGCCATTATTACTTGGGGTCCCATAGACTAGACAAGTCATATGCCCATGAGATTAGTGGGGTCCTACTAGCTAAGTAGGTCATATGCCCATAATCTATTGGGGTCTTGTTAGTCATATGGGTCATATGCCCAAGCCTACAACATACATATCATAACATATATTTTATAACATATTTCATAACATAAAACATAAGATAACGTAAACATGTACATATAGATTCTATCCTATTTTCCTTACCAAAGTTACCGGGATAAGAGGATAGCGTTGGGACTTTTTGGAACACTCCTAAAACCATATATAACAGGGTGAGTCTAACGAAGAAAAAGAGATGAAATGAAAGGAATGGAAAGACTAAACCATTGAAAGTCACACTTACCAAAACTTATGTGCTCAAGAACTTAGATTCCCTAACCAAGATAAGAATGAGGTTAGAAGACTGAGTAGAAGACTAAGAGAAGGGAAACATAACATAAAACCAATGAACTAGAGTGTGTTGAATACCTTGAGGACTTGTAGATCAATCTAACCCTCGAACCGAAATACTATGAAATCTTACTTCCCAAAGTGTTTGGTAAGCTTATGATGTTTAAGCTTATGATTTCCCCAAAACCCAGGTGTTTATACTCTCACACTCACTTAGCACTTGCAGCCTCTGAACTTAGAGCAAAAGGTGAATAATGCCTGGGTACTAGGTCCTATTTATAGAGTTTAGGAATGAAAGGATCTTGATTTTACTTGAATAAAAATAATAGCTTTTTAGGTGAAAATAATTTGAATAATCGTTTAGCAGAGGCTGAAGACTCGTTCAAAAGATGCTGGATTTATGAAGAAGTTGAATGGCTGAAAGGAAAAAGAATTCAAAAACATTTGAATTATGCTGAAGGAGGCGATATATCGCCCCCTGTAGGCGATATATCGCCTGGGCCAGTATGCCTGAGGCGACTGTGCATCGTTTCGTGTTTTCCGTATCTACGTGCTGCGATATATCGCCCCCTATAGCTGCGATATATCGGCACACGCTGAATATTTAAACACGAAATTACACATTTTTAGCTAAGTTTGAATGGAGTAAACAGCCTTGACTAAGCGCTCAACGTATTCAAAGCTGCTGACTGACCCAATTGCATTCAAACTTTACTCCTTATTAAATTAAATCCTCAAAATACTTAATCCTTAATCACCCATTCATAACATGTGCTTAAAATCCTATTGGTCCTCATCTAAACCTTATAGTATAAAAAATATTATCCTTAATATCAGTCATATAATCAAACCTTAGGTTATACTTAATATTCTTAAACTGTAGGTTAAACTTAGAAAATCTATAAGTACTACTATGAGTGTCCAAATAATTCCCGGTCTGAACCAAAAATCCACAGTTACAAAGATAATACTATACATACTATAATACTACTAAATAATTAGCTAAGTAAAGTTCTTGGACTCTACATACAAGTATTATGTTAGTTTTGTTGATGACTTTACCAAATTCACTTGGATTTTTCCAATGCAAACCAAATCTGAAGTCCCACTCATTTTTAAAAATTTTAATGCGTATGTTGAAAGAACTTTTAAGACTAAAATAAAAAGTGTACAAACTGATTTAGGAGGTGAATATAAACCACTCTATACACTTTTCCAATTCCTAGGCATATCTAGAAGACATTCATGTCCCTACACTCATCAACAACAACGTCGTGTTGAGAGAAAACACAGACATGTGGTTGATGTCGGTCTTACTTTGTTAGCACAGGCCAATATGCCTCTCAAATTCTGGTGTGAGGCTTTTGTTTCAGCTGCATATCTAATAAATAGGTTGCCCACTCCTAGTATCAGTTTTGTCTATCCTTTTGAGAAGTTGTTTAATAACACTCCTGATTACAATCTTCTCAAAGTCTTTGGGTGCTCATGCTTTCCATTACTTCGGCCTTACTAGAAACACAAAGTTTCTTTTCGGTCCTCCAAGTGTATTTTTCTTGGGTACAGTCCTTATCACCAAGGGTATCGTTGTCTTCATCCTAGTGGTCGGGTCTATATTGCAAGAAGTGTGACTTTCAATGAAACTGAGTTTTCTTATCCTACTCTCTTTCCTGCCTCATCTTCTACAACAACTTCCACCACTCGTACCCTATTGATCCTAATTCATATCGTGTCCCTACTTCTCTTCTATCATCACCTCCTATCATCCCAACCATTCCTGTTCCCACTTTTCCTTCTACATCTGACTCTCCTCATGGTCTTGTAGTTTCTTCTAGTCATGAGTCTGTGTTTGTCAATCCCTCTTAACAATCCAAATCCACTCCCCCAACTTTTTCCTCACCTGAGTCCATTCCCTTTGTTCCCTTCTCTGAGTTACATGTAGACTTTCCTATACCTCATGTCCCGTCCGACGCACACCCCATGATTACTCGTTCCAAAGCAGGAATTGTCAAGCCTAAAGCTTATGTTGCTACTGTCCCTACTGAGTTGGAACCAACCTCTGTCAAGCAAGCTTTGTCTATTCCTGTTGACCCTAGATTTGGGCAACTGACACGGAGTCACAATTTGCTTGATGTGTATGAATGCGTTGAAAATAACGTAATGATGAAAAGAATAAGAACACGATATTTTATAGTGGTTCGGCCCCAGAATCTAGTAATGACCTACGTCCACTTAAATTGTTATTAGATTGAGATTCAAAGGAGTGATCAAAGAACTCGGGTTCAATGAGTTTCACTAGCCTCTGAAGAACAAATACAATATGGTTTCTATGACCTTTCTAATCACAAGCGATTTAGAAGTCTGAAAAGAGAAAATAGAGCCCGATCCCCTTCCCTGAGTCCTCTTCTTCTATTTATAAGCTCAGGGAAGATTTACATTGATTTGTTACAGATATTATTTCCTAAATAATCGGACACTCAAGAAATCATGGAAGAGAATCTCGGATTCCCTCATAATCGCCTAAGATCTTTTCGGCATATAAAGTGCATACGACCAGTCTGGTCGTATGAAAAACTGATCGTCTGATACAAGGTGCTTTCCTGGTCGATAGTCGAACACGCATTCTTCTAGGTGTCAGCCATGTGTAATTAATGCTTGCCATGTCATTCGCTTCTGATTTTTTGGATAACATTTGCCCCCCCAAGTTTGTTTGTTGCGACCAGTAACGAAGATACTTAAGGGAATAACTGTTCATATCCCCACGATGTCTGTCAGAACCCCCGTGCGTTCTTGTAAACTGTGACATAATTATGTCTAATCAAGCCTTTTCAGTTTCCAAAAAGGTAATTTTGACGGCTTGTCCACTTCCCCACGTCTCGAAAATGAGAAACGATGATTACTGCCTTTTGGCTGTGCTTTTGCTTTTTATAAGTAGATCTTCCTTCTCCTTCAAGAAATTTTTTTATTCATCAACTTTGCTAAAGTCTTCAAAAACCCGCACTAGTGTTCAGAGCTCCGAAAACCAGTCCGACGTTGTGTTGCAGGTCTTCCGATTCATGTTTTTACCTTCCTCCGAATCATCTTCTTGCCCAGGTAAGAACTCTGTTCCTTTTTGATCTGTACTACGCCATGCATGCTATTTTTCTAATCTGATGTGCTGCGTTCTTGAATAGGGTTTTTAGGGTTTTTGATAGGAACCACTTGATATTCTGTAGAAGTGCGTCTTTATACCTGGTATGGGTCTGTTTAGGACTTTGATAGGTAGATTTTCTGATTTGGGTTGTTAGGCTATTGAAAGTTTCACCCTTTAGGCTAGACGAAAGAAAAACTGAAAATTTTTACCACCCTTTAGGAGTTGAAAAAGGTTCTTTTTAGAAAATGTTTTTCTTTCCTTTTCTGATTCGATTTAACCACGTTGAATTCAGCGTAGGATTAGGATGCTGTTGGCTACTTAGGCACGAGCAACGTTATCCCAGCTTCCCCACACTACTTCGCGGATTGTGTCTGATCTCCTCCATTGTCTGTTTGCAGTTCATATGCAAGAACCTTGGGGGGGAGAGAGACCTATCGAAGACGAACTCCTAGCCTAGCTGCTCGAAGGCGAAGAGAATCCATCCACATTGATTCCAGAAATCCTGTTTTCACGCCCTAACCCAAATCCTCCACCAGCTCCTGCCCAAAAAATGGCCAGAACAAAAACCAAGGCCAGAAAAAGACGCGACCCTCCACAAAGTCAGCCTCCTGCTGACGCCCCCTCAACCAGTGGTCGAGGAGAATTTCCTCCTGAGACCGAAGTTCAGGCACGTGCCCGACCTCGGCATGCCAACCAGATGGCTATCGAGTGGCACGTGGTAGCTCCGAGCACGGTGACCATTCGAATGGTCTCCAATTATTTAACCAAATACAATTTGACGGGGGTGACCCTAGTCAGACCTACTGTCGACCAGCGAGCCAACCTTCCAGGTGGGGCTTATAGCGCCTGGTCGAGACACCACCTTGAGGCGGGTGCCACCCTGCCTTTGCATTCATTTTTTCAAGGGGTGGTTAATTACTTCGGAGTGGCCCCTTTCTAGATTACCCTAAATGGATGCAGGATGCTGACTGCGCTTTACATCCTTTACAAAATCCAGAAATGGCCAACCCCCTCCCCTCACGAGGTAAATTATTTATTTGACCTCAAATCCAACCCTAACCAAGACGGTACGGGGTTTTTTCATTTTTGCCATCAAGAGACCGGACGCACCTTCCTGTCCGAGACCACCCATATCTTTAATGCAGGGAAGTATCACTTGGAGTACTTCCTGACACCTGATCTTGTTGTGGATAACCTGGCGTTCACCCGAGGAGGTAAGGAGATTAATTAGCCTTAAACCAGTAGTTCCTGCCCTTTAACTTTTTCTTGTCGTAACATTCTACTGTTCCACTATATTCCAGGTCCATGGTTGCGCCCGACCCCTACTCCAGGAATGGAGTCGAGGGCAGCACTCTTAGCGAGTATGTCCAATGCTACTAAGAGTGTAAAAATTTTGATCACTGAGGCTAACCTTAGGTTGAATGGCCTTAAGGGCTCTCCACCTACGACCAGTGAACCTGCGGTGGGTGGTGTTCATGCTGGGGGGCGCGAGCAGGGTCCCGAGCAGCAGCCTCAGTCACCTCCTAGGAGGAGGTCAACTGGGGTTACTATCAGGGAGCCTGCTGCTACCCATCGAGCAGCAGAACCGTCGGTCCCCAAGGGCAAGAGGAAACAAAAGGTTACTGAGCCTGCCAAACAGTCTGACGACTCGTCAGATGTACACGGTACACAATTCTCGTTTTTAAATAACTTGCCCATTCCCGTCCATCTATTTGACGGGGACGACAACTTTAGGAACGCTCCTTCTTTAAATTCAGATTTCTTCCAGGAACTAGGTAGTTCTGTAGATATTGTTACGACCAGTAGGCATAGCTCGGGTACCTTATTTTTGCAACTCTTACATTCTAACTTTTTTTTCTTTGCGATCCTTTAAACTTATTGTTTGAATGTTATCCTTTGCACAGGCATGAATTCAGGGGACTTCTTTGCACACTATCAAGCTGCTGCCGAAGCTTCTGTCCCGAAGGATGGTAAAAGGGTCCTAGGGGAAAGTAGCAAGACCCCAGCGAAGAAAGCCCAAACAGAAAATGCTTCCACAGATGCTCCCTCCAAAGAGAACTTAACACATCCGCCTGCTCCCAAGCAGCAAACTCCCTCTCCTGCTAATCCTCGGTCCTCCTCGAAGGCCGTAGACAAAGAGGCCATGGATCATTTGTCTGAAGGCTCCCTGCCCAACCACGTAGTTGGCATGGCCAGGGAGAGGATATATCGGCTCTCCAAGCATAAGCGCTCCCAGGTCTCCATCAATGACACTGCGACAATGGATATCCATGACATCATCAACAGAGGGTTGAACGAGATAGCCAGTGTAAGTTGTCTCCTGTTGCTTTGTCCTTTACGCTAAACTTCCTTACTTAACCCATTTTTCCTTCAGGGGTTTTTATCTTGGACTGCTAGCTGGCGCCGAGCTGGGGCAATGGTCTCTCGAGAGAAGAACTTGGACTCCAGGCTTGCCCAGGCTAAGCAAGTGCTTGAGGATGAGAAAGCCAAGCTTCTTGAGGAAAACAGCAAGCTGCTCGTGGAGAACAAGGAGTTGTCTAAGCTAAACGAGCAGTTATGCGAGGACCAATCCACTCTTACTCGAGAGCTTCAGGAGAGTGAATATGCCTGAGAAAAGGCCAACGAGGAGCGGAAAAAATGGAGGGAGAGTGCTGTCCTCAATACCCGAGAGTGTAAGCAGTTGAATCTTGATCTGACCGCCAGCAGAGATGAGGTAACGAGGCCCGGGAAGCGGGTCAAGGAACTTGAGGAGCGCATTCAAGAGCTCGAGGAGGATGGTGCCGGAAATCTGGAGAAGTATAAGGAAGCCACCTTCCTAAGCTTTTATGATTTCTGGAAACATAACCAGGGGGCCAAAATCGTCTACTTAGCTGAGAACTTGCAACAGTCGCTAATGGCGGAATGCACTGCTCGGTTTGAGGCGGAAAAGAGGGCCAAGGCCCAGACCCTTGCTGCGAGTGCCAAAGATGATCCTCCAGCTGACAAGAATGCTCCTGCTCCGAAATAACTTATATTTTTATCTTTCACAATTTTTGTGGCCCACGGGCCTTTTTGTAAAGACAATTTCCTTTTATTGCTGCATGGGCAGCTAATTTTACTTATGTTTGAACAATTACATCCGAGCAGTACTGCTCGCGATGTAAGTATTTTCCTTTTAATTTCATATTTACCTCCGAGCACTAATGCTCGCGGTGTAAATGGTTGCCTTAATGATATTATAATATTTCTATTATAATACCTGTTCGCATGACCGAACTTAGCATAGTACTTTGGTTTGATTTAACAAAATCATAAATTTTGAAAAATACTCTAAGTACTGTAGCATGCTTTCACTTATTTTGTTCATGTGTTTACATACCTCATGGTATGCTTTGCTATCGATGTGCCTTGTATGCCCCCCAAGTGATCGAGGAGCTTTAGGTCCTTGGTCACTTGCCTTGACCACGACCTGTTTGAACATTTCTGCTCGATACGAAATTCAATACTTGTAATACAGCAAAACAACACACGTAATGAACAAATACTTGTAAAAATAAATTCACAAAAGTTGGCAAGAATGACTGGCTGTGCACAGTCCCTTATATTCTCGTATTAAAAATGGACTAAACATGTCTTTACGAGTGATTCTAAAAGAGAATCTTACATATACGAGCGATTAGCCATACAACGTGGCTAACCCTCTTTACTAAACTTGTAAAAAGAAATTTTTTATACAAGCCAGTTCTTTAAAAAGGACTGTTCACTGATAATACTTGCGCAGATGTTCTCCATTCCAATAACGTGGAACGAGATCTCCGTTTAGGCGTGCAAGTTTGTAGGTGCCCGGAAGAAGGACTTCTTCGATTTGGTACGGTCCTTCCCAGTTTGGTTCGAGTACTCCAGCAGTGGGGTCGCGGGTATTTAAGAAAACTCTTCGTAGCACCAAATAACCGACGTTGAATTTTCTTTCCTTAACTTTTGAGTTAAAGTACCTGGCGAATTTTTGTTGGTATGCAGCAACTCAGAGTTGGGCTTTCTCCCGTGTCTCATCAATAGAGTCTAGGGACTCCATCATTAGTTGGTTGTTCTAGTCCTGGTCGTATGTTATGCGTCGATGTGAGGGGGGATCTAACTCGACAGGTAACATAGCCTCATATCCGTAGGCTAAGGAAAATGGGGTATGACCCGTCGCTGTTCGGTGAGATGTACTATACAACTAGAGGACTTCAGGCAGTTGTTCCGGCCATGCTCCTTTGGCGTCTTCGAGCCTCTTCTTTAGTGTATCCTTAAGAGTTTTATTCACGGCCTCGACCTGCCCGTTTGCTTGGGGATGCGCAACTGAAGATAAGCTTTTAATAATTCTGTGTATTTTGCAGAAGTCGGTAAATAAATCGCTGTCAAATTGGGTTCCGTTGTCTGAAACTATCTTTCTGGGCAAACCATATCGACAAACAATGTTCTTGATGACAAAGTCAAGAACTTTCTTGGTCATTATGGTAGCGAGTGATTTAGCTTCGGCCCATTTGGTGAAGTAGTCAACTCCCACGACTGCGTATTTTACTCCGCCTTTTCCCGTTGGCAGAGATCCAATTAAATCTATGCCCCAAACAGCAAAAGCCCACAGACTCTGCATTTGTTTCAACTCGTTTGGAGCTTCTCGTGGAATTTTGGAGAACCTTTGACATTTATCGCATCTTCGTACAAACTCCATCGAATCCTGATTCATGGTTGGCCAAAAGTAGCCTTGCCTCGGAATCTTTTTTGCCAAACTCTGCCCCCCAGCGTGATCCCCGCAGAAGCCTTCATGCACCTCTTTCATGAGTTCCTCAGCTTTTTCTGGTGTAACACATTTGAGCAGTGGCATTGAATATCCTCTTCGATACATAACACCATCGACCAGTCTGTATCTAGCAGCTTGCCTCTGTAGAGTCCTGGATTTGTTTCTATCTGTTGGTAGCGCACCGTTTGCCAGATACTCCAAGTAGGGTGCCATCCACGTATCCTTCATTCGAATTTCCATACTGGCCTCAATCGCCTGTATGCTTGGCTCACTCAATCTTTCTATTGGTACGATGTTCAAAGTGTCAGCATCTTTCACGCTTGCGAGTTTGCCTAAGGCGTCTGCGTTTGAATTTTGATCTCGCGGTATCTGCTGGAGGGTGTACTCCATGAACTGGGCTAGCAGATCTTTTGTTTTATTCAAGTAGGCCACCATTTTTAAACCTTGCGCTTGATATTCTCCTAGAACTTGGTTCACGACCAGTTGTGAGTCACTGTAAATATCAAGCGCCTTTATGCTCATATCTTTCGCCATTCTCAATCCAGCGAGGAGCGCTTTGCATTCGGCTTCATTATTTGACGCGGTGAAGTCGAACCTGATGGCGCAGTGAAATCGATGCCCTTCAAGCGTTATCAATATCACTCCCGCTCTTGCGTGGGATTCGTTGGATGACCCATCCATGAATAACTTCCACGAAGGAGCTTTTTCTTGAGGCTCAGGCGCACTAGGCGATTCGCACTACTCGCTGTCTGGGAGTTCTGTGAACTCTGCAATAAGATCAGCCAATACTTGTCCCTTTACTGCTGCTCGCGGTGAATAAGTTATATCGAACTGCCCTAGTTGACTGCCCATTTTAATAATCGCTCAGCTGCCTCTGGTTTTTGGAGGACTTGACGTAGGGGCTGATCAGTTAAAACTGTGATAGGATGGGCTTGGAAGTAAGGGCGCAGCTTCCTAGAGGCCAGGATTAAGCAATATGTTAACTTTTCAATTTGTGGATATCTTAGTTCTGCTCCGACCAGTCTCTTGCTTACATAGTAGACCGCTTTTTGTACGCCTTCTTCCTCTTGAACTAGTACCACGCTAACAGCAACTTCAGTAATCGCCAGGTAAATAAACAAAGTTTCTCCTTCGATTGGCTTTGATAAGATGGGAGGCTGTGCCACATGGGCTTTCAAGGCCTGAAATGCCTATTCGCAGTCTCCTGTCCATTCAAACTTCTTATTTCCCCTAAGTAGATTGAAGAAAGGGACGCACTTGTCTGTTGATTTAGATATAAATCTACTTAGGGCTGCGATCCTCCCGGTTAAACTTTGTACATCTTTGATCCTTTCTGGCGATTTCATGTCGATCAGGGCTTTTAGCTTGTCGGGGTTGGCCTCGATTCCTCTTGAATTTACAATGAACCCCAAAAACTTCCCTGATCCAACTCCGAAGGAACATTTGAGGGGATTTAACTTCATCTAGTATTTGTTCAATACATCAAAGCATTCTTGTAAATCCTTTATATGTCCTTCTGCCTTCTTAGACTTTACCAGCATGTCGTCCACGTATACCTCCATGTTTACTCCGATTAGTTCTTTAAACATGTGGTTGACTAGCCGCTGGTAAGTTGCACCTGCGTTTTTCAGTCCGAAGGGCATTACTCTATAACAATATAAGCCCGTATCGGTCCGAAAGCTGGTGTGATCCTCGTCAGGGGGATGCATGCTAATCTGGTTGTAGCCCGAATATGCATCCATGAACGAGAGGATCTCATGTCCTGCAGTAGCATCGACCAGTTGGTCGATTCTTGGGAGTGGGAAGCAATCCTTCAGGCAGGCTTTATTGAGGTCTGTAAAATCCACGCAGGTCTGCCATTTGCCGTTAGGCTTGGGAACCAGCACTGGATTGGAGACCCATGATGGATAAAATGCCACCCTGATGAACCCATTCTCCTTCAACCTTTCAACTTCTTCTTTTAAGGCTCTCGACCGATCCTTATCGAGCAGCCTTCTTTTTTGTTGCACTGGTGGAAAAGTTTTGTCTATATTTAGGACATGGTTGATAACTGCAGGGTCTATCCCAGCCATGTCTTTGTGCGACCAAGCAAAGACTTCCTGGTTCCTCCGCAAAAATTCTACCAGTGCGTGTTTCGTGGTTGGTTCTAAGTTTTTCTCGACCTTCATGACTCTAGTCGGGTCTTTTTCGTCGAGTTGGACCTCTTCCAGGTCCTCGACGGGTCCAACATTCTCTTCAAAATCCCCAAAGCGAGGATCTAGATCCCTATCCTCACTTTGGGAAACACCTTATTTGGTGACTTCATCACTGGATTGGGCTTGCATATCAATTGCCATCTGCAACCTATCCGAGGTAGTGCTCTTCGGTGTTCCTTTTTTCGCCTTTATGATCGAGGCGTTGTAGCATTCTCTGGCTTCCCTTTGGTTCCCCAACACGCGTCCTACCCCTGCGTCCGTCGGGAACTTTATGGTCAAGTGCCACATAGAGATGACGGCCTGTAGATCAACCAGTATAGGCCTCCCAATGACGGCATTGTACGCTGAAGGACAATCAACTACTACAAAAGTAGCGAGTAATGTCCGGGTAGTAGGCGCTGTGCCTGTTGTCACTGGTAGTCTGATTAATCCAGCCGGGGCGAGTCTTTCTCCAGAGAAGCTGTATATCGTTTGGTTGCAAGGCTGCAAGTCTTTAACGGACAACTTCATGCGTTCCAGCGAAGACTTATACAGGATATTCACCGAACTTCCTGTATCGACCAACACTCTTTTTACCATCATGTTGGCCATTTGGATATCCACGACCAGCGGATCAGAATGTGGGAACTGGACATGGTGGGCATCGTTATCAGAGAAGGTTATTTCGCCCTCTTCTGACCGAGCCTTTTTTGGCGTGCGGTCCTCCACAGTCATCATTTCGATGTCCTGGTCGTGGCGCAGGGTCCAAGCATATCGCTCCCTGGCCTTTCCGCTATTTCCCGCGAGGTGCGGGCCTCCACAAATGGTCAATAATGTGCCAGTCACGGGGGCAGGCTGTAAGGGTGGCGAGCGTTGGCACGTGGACGCCTACTCGTTGCTACCCAGAGCTTCTCGTTGGGAATTTCCTGAGGCCCGTACGTATCTTCTCAAGTGTCCTTGTCTAATAAGGAACTCAATTTCGCCTTTCAGCTGGTTGCATTCGTTGGTGTCATGCCCGTAGTCGTTATGATAACGACAGAACTTGGTAGTGTCTCTCATCGAAATATCCTTTCGAATGGGGCCAGGTTTCTTATATGGCACACTAGAACTTGTGGCCTGATAAACCTCTCCCCGAGACTCAACGAGGGCAGTGTAGTTAGTGAACCGAGGTTCATAATGGTTACCCTTGGCTCGTTTATTGTCGGAGGTGGAAGGCTCATTGTGTGGCCGTTTTCCACCATTCTTGCCATTGCCGTTGCCGTTCCCGTTGCCGTTAGGTTTGGACCCATTGGCGGCTTTGGCGGGATCGGCTGCTTTCTTATCCTTGCCTGAGGACTTTCCATCGTCGGCAATGGCTTCTTCGAGCTTGATGTAACGATCAGCTCGGTCCAAGAATTCTTGGGTAGTTCTAACTCCTTCCTTGCAGAGGCTCTTCCAGAGGGGGGAGCGACGCTTAACTCCTGTGGTTATGGCCATCATTTTACCTTCGTCCCCCACTGTTTTTGCTCCAGCCGCTGCTCGCATAAAACGATGGATGTAATCCTTCAGCGACTCTCCATCCTGCTGGCGAATTTCAACCAGTTGGTTTGCTTCGGTCGGATGCACACGACCTGCATAGAACTGTCCGTAGAACTCCCTTACGAACATTTCCCAGGAAACTATGCTTGCGGGAGGGAACTTAAAAAACCACTCCTGGGCGGCCTCAGAAAGTGTTGCAGGGAAGATCCTGCACCGAGCATCTTCGGACACTTTCTGAATGTCCATTTGTATCTCAAACTTATTGACATGAGATACTGGGTCTCCATACCCGTCAAAGTTTGGAAGCATAGGCATTTTGAAATTGCTTGGAGTTTCTTCCATAGCTATCCTCTGGACGAAAGGAGTGCCTTTCCTCCTATCGTGGTTAATTTAAGATGTCCTTCCCCCGACCAGCTGTTGCACTGCCTGGTTGAGGACATCTATCTGGGTCTGTGCAGCGACAGGAATCTCTGTGGCCTCCGTTGCTGGGGGGACGTTCTCGCCATACCGCTCGCGGCGATCGTTGAGTACGTCTCTCAAATCTTTGTCTCTTCTCCACTGCTCGCTTCCCCCGAGCCGGTTGAAGACATTATTTTGCCTAGGCTGCCCCCCAGCATCCCGTCCATTAGGTTGGTCATCTTGAGGTATCTGGCTCCCGCCTCTACCTCTTTCTTCATTCCTTCGACCAGCGTTTCCCTTGCCTGAGTTGGCCTCATTATATCCATGGCCATCTCTGAACCTCGATTGGATATGGTGGGATCGACTGTTCCCTCAATTTCCATCCCTGGCTGAAACGTCCCGAGCGTTAGAGGGCGGCCTACGCTGGTCGTTGTGTCCCCATGCCTTATCATGCCGTGGGAGACCCCGGACTGCTGAGCCTAACTCTGAGTTCCTCCTATTACCAAGAGGATACTGACCTCTGTTCGGTAGGTTTGGCTCATCGCCCCTACGGCGTCTAGGACTGCGAGGCTGATGCTCGGTCCTATTCTGCCTCTGTTGTGGGGGATTTCCGCGACCGGCTTGGGATGGAGGTTGTGCCTCAGGGTCCAGTGGGACATCGTCAAGAGGTGCCTGAGGCTGCTCGGGAATTTGCAGACTTGAGGGTTGGATTGGTGGGCTAGGATTGGGACCCCTTTGGAGTGGCCCATTCGCAGGTTGGTCAGGCTGCGAAATAGGTGCAGCCTGATTCCTAGCCAGTTGCAAGGCTGCCTCGAGGGCTGCCATGGCTTCGCTCTGGCAGCGGTCCATCTCCGCCTGCCTTTCTCTTAACTCCGCGCGCTGCTGTTCAATCTCTTGCTGTTGCCGCGCCATAATTTCGGCAGCAGCTTCTTGACTGGCCCTCAGATTAGCCAGCTCTTCCTGCAACGCCCCCAGGGTACTCTTCAGCGTTGCGTCATCCATTTCTTCCTCCTCAAAGTCCAGATGTGGTTCATCCTCAGCCACGCTTGCAGGGGGAGGAGGAGGTGGGTTTGATGGTGCAGCGGCGGTCGCCTGTCCAGCTTTCCTTGCAGTTTTTGCCATTGGCTTTCTCAACAATGACAAGTCAAGCTCTCAATGAAAGCACCAGAATGTTGACCCTAGATTTGGGCAACTGACACGGAGTCAGAATATGCTTGACATGTATGAATGCGTTGAAAAGAACGTAATGACGAAAAGAATAAGAACACGATATTTTATAGTGGTTCGGCCCCAGAATCTAGTAATGACCTACGTCCACTTAAATTGTTATTAGATTGAGATTCAAAGGAGTGATCAAAGAACTCGGGTTCAATGAGTTTCACTAGCCTCTGAAGAACAAATACAATATGGTTTCTATGACCTTTCTAATCACAAGCGATTTAGAAGTCTGAAAAGAGAAAATAGAGCCCGATCCCCTTCCCTGAGTCCTCTTCTTCTATTTATAAGCTCAGGGAAGATTTACATTGATTTGTTACAGATATTATTTCCTAAATAATCGGATACTCAAGAAATCATGGGAGAGAATCTTGGATTCCCTCATAACCGCCCAAGATCTTTTCCGCATATAAAGTGCATACGACCAGTCTGGTCGTATGAAAAACTGATCGTCTGATACAGGGTGCTTTCCTGGTCGATAGTCGAACACGCATTCTTCCAGGTATCAGCCATGTGTAATTAATGCTTGCCACGTCATTCGCTTCTGATTTTTTGGATAACAATTCCTTCTTGGAAGCAAGCTATGCAAATTGAGTTTGATGCTTTACAAAAGAATGGTACCTGGACATTAGTGCCTCCCACCTCCGATATGACCATTGTTAGTAACAAGTGGATTTTTAGAAGCAAATATAATGCTGATGGGACTGTTGACAGATATAAGGCTCGTTTGGTGGCAAAGGGGTTTCAACAAACTCCTGCTTTGGACTTCTTTGAGACATTTAGTCCAGTAGTCAAGCCATCGACAATTTGGGTAATATTCAAACTAGTTGCAAGTTTTGGTTGGGACATTCAACAAGTTGACATCAATAATGCTTTTCTTCATGGTACGTGACAAGAAAATGTGTATATGCATTAGCCTATTGGTTTTGTTCACTCTCAATTTCCCACTCATGTGTGCAAATTGAACAAGGCTCTCTATGGCTTGAAACAAGCACCTAGAGCATGGTTTGAAAAACTAAAACACTCTCTCATTCAGTGGGGCTTCACGAATTCTAAGTCTGATTCTAGTCTCTTCTTCACTCGGAAAAATGGTCAACTAATCATTCTACTTGTCTATGTAGATGATATTTTGATCACAGGGGAAAATGCAACTCAAGTGCATAAAGTCATTACTGATTTGCATCTTCAATTTGCTCTCAAAGTCCTCGGCTTTGTCCATTACTTCTTGGGGTTTGAAGTTTTTCGAAACTCTTCAGGACTTTACTTAACTCTTCACAAGTATATTAGAGATTTACTTCTAAAAGCTCATATGAATGATGCTAAACCTCAGTCCACCACTACAAGAAATATAGTTTTTAGAGGCGGAAATATTACCGGCGGACTAACTCCGCCGGTAATGTGCAGTATATTAGCGGCGGAGTACTGGGTCCGCCGCTAATATTAAGGAAATCAAATGCCGGTTACTGATTTTTCAAATTTAATACCGGCGGGCATTTTACCGGCGGGATAAGGGATATAGCGGCGGGCCCGGGGCGGCGGGTTATGGTAATACCGGCGGGACCCACCGGTAATAGTTTAATACCGGCGGGGTAATACCGGCGGACCTCCGCCGATGATGTATTACCGGCGGGTAATGCCGGCGGATAAGGGATATAGCGGCGGGCCCGGGGCGGCGGGTTATGGTAATACCGGCGGGACCCACCGGTAATAGTTTAATACCGGCGGGGTAATACCGGCGGACCTCCGCCGATGATGTATTACCGGCGGGGTAATACCGGCGGACCCTGCCGGTGATGTATGTATTACCGGCGGAGACCCGCCGGTAATACTATTATAGATGCCTTCCGTTTATTCCAATACAGAGTAGAGAGTATTGGTTCTTCTCATTATCCCATTGCAATTTCGGAGGTTTTGGAGCATACCCAGATCCCAAATCAGCCTATGAGAAATACTTTGCCTCCAAATCGTTCAACCGAGAGCGTGTCAACGATAACCTGGTATTGTGGTCGTATTGTATTACCTTTCCTTAAACTAATTTGCATTTTTCCCCTATTTGCAATGGATATTATTAACTATGTTTTCCCCCTATTTGCAGGGACTTCAGCTTGTCCTAAAAGCAAATGCACCATCTCCTCTTATTCACCCTCATCCCACCTTTGTGCTTTCAACTGGTACTACTTTCTCTTCCAAGTCTGTTTTTCCTTCTTCTGTATAGTTTTTGTCTTATGATTTTTGTGTGTTTTTTGCGTTATAAAGTAGTTACCAATTAAGCATATCATATTAAATTTGTTTATAGTGAAATCCATTTCACTGATTTTAAGATAAGAGATTTCTCTTACTGTTAAAATTGAATCCAATGTATCTAATGTAATGATGGCTTTTGATAGAAGTGGATTTCATATTGAATGGATGGTGTGTGTTTTTTGTATCTTCATTGCCACTTCGTTGCTTGGCCTGACAAGTAAATAATAATAAAAAAAACTGACTCCCGTTTAAGTACTTGCTAATATTACTTGAATAAAAAATCTTAATCTGTATAATCTATTTAAGGTGCAATAGCAAACCTCTAGGAATAAAAATGGCAGTTTACTTTTGCAGTTTTCAAATTTCTATATTATTTTCAGTATGTTGTGTATGATTTAATCTATCAGGGTAATTTTATTTTTTATTTATTTATTTGGGGTGGGTGTGGAGCAATGGGGTACATTGGACTTGTTCTTAAGTACTAGATTTTGGGATTATGCAGGCATCATTACAAGAACCAAACAGTTGTTTACTCCGAATATTTTTCCCTGTGGACCTAAGGAATAAGTAATTCATTGAGGAAATGGGCAATAAGTAACCATTTTGCTTTACTTAACTACCAATTAATTCATTGAGGAAATGACTTGTATGAGTCCAAGAGTTAGTAGTATAATGCATTCTTTTTCGATGAATGCATTTTTTTTTTAATTTTAATCAAATTTATTAAATTCTTAAAGAATTTTTTCGTCACTTCTATAATTTTTTTTAACACCCTATTCGAATTTTTTTTTTTGATTGTGCTAGGGATTTAAGTCTGCTTTTAGGGCTATATTGCGCCCTGTTTATTTTTGGAAGAACTATCTTTGTTGCTTTATACAACCAGGTGACTCTTTGATTTTTCTTTTTCAAACCTTGGTTGATTTATCAATTTTATTTATGGATTTATCAAAATTGATTGTGTGTATGTATTTTTATTTCAGATTTGGATCGTTTACAGTATTGAAGTTTGAAGGTTCTTTGGGGTTTTTCTCAAGTATGTATCTTTGTTTACTCTGTTTGTCTATTTACTCTTTTTGTTTATTCTGTTTGTTTGTTTACTCTGTTTTTTATAAAATAAATTATTTTATAGTATTTGACTGGGATTTTTATAAAAAAAAAAAGCATTGATAATATGTTTTTTATACAATTTACAGTTCCTGCTTTGCCGCTGTTTATTCTACTAAGCTTGATTATGACATGAATATATTAATGGTTAATTATTATAAATGAAAGAGAAACTTGATAATGATGTTTTAGTCTTTTAGATCTACATATATAAGCTTGATAATATTCTAAGACACTCAACCATTTGAGATAGCCTAACTTGTATAATAAAACTCTTTTTTAATAATGTACAAATAATTTAAAATTTTGTAGGAAATAACTCAAAATTGATATGAACAAAAAATAAAACTAAAATTCTCGAAGTTAACAACACACAATTTTGAAAAAGGTGGTATATAAAATTTTCTTTAAATAATAAATTATTGATGTTAATTAAATATTTAATATTATTAATTATTTAATTTAATTTTTAATGTTATCTAATTAATAATATTAAATATTATTAAATTATTTTAATATAGAAATTGAAAATTTTATAGTAATAAATTTTTTTACAATTAATAATGATTAATTAAAAATTACTACATATCTTATAAAAATTTATTTTTTAATTAATTAAATAATAAAATTTTGATTCAATATTATTTAATTAAATAAGTTTTTAAAATTAATAATGATTAATTAAATAAATAATAAATTATTATAAGAAATTATTTTAATTTATTTATTAAATATTATTATCTAATATTAACTATTATTAAATTAATTGATTATAGAAATTGAAAATTTTATTTAATAAAAGTTTTTACAATTAATAATGATTACTTAAAAATTACTACATATCTTATAATAATTTATTTTTTATTAAATAACATAATCTAATTGAATAATTTAATTTAATTTAATACAAATCTTAAAAATTAATAATGGTTAATTAAATAGTTAATATTATTAATTATTTAATTTAATAATTAATGTTACATAATTAATAATATTAACTATTATTAAATTATTTGAATATAGAAATTGAAAATTTTATTTAATAAAAGTTTTTACAATTAATAATGATTACTTAAAAATTACTACATATCTTATAATAATTTATTTTTTAGTAAATAACATAATCTAATTGAATAATTTAATTTAATTTAATACAAATCTTAAAAATTAATAATGATTAATTAAATAGTTAATATTATTAATTATTTAATTTAATAATTAATGTTACATAATTAATAATATTAACTATTATTAAATTATTTGAATATAGAAATTGAAAATTTTATTTAATAAAAGTTTTTACAATTAATAATGATTACTTAAAAATTACTACATATCTTATAATAATTTATTTTTTATTAAATAACATAATCTAATTGAATAATTTAATTTAATTTAATACAAATCTTAAAAATTAATAATGGTTAATTAAATAGTTAATATTAATAATTTATTTTTTCTGTCTCGGTATGCTTGTGATTGATGGTTGTTGACCACAACCATCGATTACAGGGATATCGACACAGAAATGATAAGTTTAAAGTATTAACAATAAAATAATGAATGAATTGTTTTTTTAATTTGAATAACACTTTCTAATAAAACATCATAAAATATTATAATATTGCATAAGATTTAAAAAATGATAACAAATTTTTTTGTTATCCATTCCTTTTCACATTACTAAAACTCACAGACTCTTGTAACATTCTAGATGGCGATTGACAAGACTTGGACAACATTGAGAAATCGTGCTTGTCAAGAATATTGGAATGGTCTACAATCATTTTTGAGGATGGCCTCGGAATATAAGGATTCTGATGGAAGAATTAGGTGTCCGTGTGTCAGATGCATAAATAATAGGCTTGAAATTTTACCTGTTGTCGAAGCACATGTATTCGATTGGGGGTTTTATCAAGGTTATGAGAGGTGGATTTATCATGGGGAAGCGGAACTAGATGTTGTTGATGAAGTAGTTGATGATGATGAAGTTGACGAGATGATTCCCATAGTGGAGGACTTCCTCTTACCGACAGCTGAGCAAGTAGACAATAGTGGCGCAAGTCAATATTACGGCGAGTTATTTGAGGAGATTGAAGCCGAGTTGTATCCTGGTTGTGATTGGATTTCTTCCCTTAACTTCTTAGCTAAGCTATTACATTTGAAAGTTAGAGGGAAGATTCCTAACAACATATTCGATGAATTATTGAAGTTGTTAAAGATTTCCTTTCCGAAGGAAAATAAAATTCCATCAACGTACTACGAGGCTAAAAAGAGATTGAAGAAATTAGGGTTGGGATACGAGTCGATTCATGTGTGCCAATATGATTGCTGTTTATTTTACAAAGAGCATGCAAACAAAGAAGAATGTCCAGTTTGTGGAACTAGTCGATGGGTGACTTTTGAAAAAACTAAAGGAAAAAAGGTGCCGCATAAGGTGATGCGTTACTTTCCATTGACACCCCGGTTGAAAAGACTATACAGCTCAAGGCTTACAGCGAAGGACATGCTATGGCACCACACTGGGAAATCGAAAGATGATGGAGTGATGCGACACCCGGTGGATGGGACGGCGTGGAAGAACTTTGACGTCAATCATCCTGGATTTGCAAGTGATCCTAGGAATGTTCGTTTAGGCTTAGCTGCTGATGGATTTAATCCATTTGGCAACATGAACCTGGCATACAGCATGTGGCCTGTGGTGTTGGCGAACTATAATCTTCCACCTTGGTTATGTATGAAAGACAACAATTTGATGCTGACCATCCTTATTCCTGGTCCAAAATCACCGGGTAAGGACATAGATGTATTTCTAAGACCATTGGTGGATGAGTTGAAGGAGTTGTGGTCTAACGGAGTTGTTACGAGAGATAGTACGACCAACACTATGTTCAAGCTGCGCGCAGCCCTTTTATGGACAGTCAATGATTTTCCAGCTCAAAGTAGTTTGTCTGGATGGAGTGGTCAGGGATACAAAGCTTGTCCTACATGTAATGAAGACACATCTTCCATTCGAGTGATCGGTAAGACATCGTATGTTGGTCACAGAAGATTCTTGCCCAGTACACATCGAATGAGAAGGAACACTGAGTTCGATGGACAAATTGAGAGAAGACGTCCTCCGAAACGATTTACTTGTGAGGAAATATTAGAACAAGTGAACAACCTTCCACCCCAAGTTCCTGGAAAACACTTGCAGTTTGGAGGTGTCAAACGTAGAAGAGTTGCGGAAGATAGAAATTGGAGGAAAAAAAGCATCTTCTACGAGCTTGATTATTGGAGTACAAACATTTTAAAACATAACATTGATGTCATGCATGTCGAAAAAAATGTGTGTGATAGTCTCCTCGGCACAATCTTGGACAATGATAAGTCTAAGGACACCACTAATGCAAGATATGATTTGAAGAAGATGGGAGTAAGGGAATCATTGTGGATTTATGAAGATGAGAGTGGAAAGTTGATGAAGCCACATGCTTCTTACGTGTTAACTCCTGATCAGAGACAACAATTTTGTCAATTTATTAAAAAAGTGAAATTTCCAGATGGCTTTTGTTCAAATTTGAAGAAAAAAGTAATAGAGAATGAAACAAATATCATTGGGTTGAAATCCCACGATTGTCATGTTATAATGCAACGATTATTGTCTGTGGGTGTTCGCAAGTTTCTCCCGAAAGATATATCGACCACCATTTTTGAACTATGTAGTTTTTTCAGGCAACTATGTTCGAGGACTATAAATGTTACAGATATGGAGGAAGCACAAAAAGACCTTGTTCTGATATTGTGCAAGATGGAGTTGATCTTTCCTCCGGCTTTTTTTGATATAATGATTCACTTGGTCTTACATTTGCCTGAAGAAGCAATTTTGGGTGGACCGGTATTTATGAGATGGATGTATCCTTTTGAAAGGTACATGAAAAAATTGAAGAACTACGTGAGAAATAAAGCTCGTCCTGAAGGGTCAATAGCTGAAGGCTATGTCGCTGATGAGGCTATGACATTTTGTTCGATGTATTTCAAAGGGGTTGAAACTAAATTTAATCGTCTTGATCGCAATAAAGATGAGGTGTATGTCCCACGACACCTTACTGTGTTTCAATCTCAATGTCGTCCCCTAACAAAGGAATCTCTCAAGCCTCTAGATCTTGCGACTCGTGAAATGGCTGAATGGTTCATCATTAACAATTCACCTGAAATTCAGGGTTACTTAGAGTAAGTTTATTCCCTTTAAAGTGCAATTTATGTTTATTCCAAATTATTTGATCTAATAGTCAAAGCATTCAAATTTACAGCGAACACCTAGTAGAGATCAAACTGAAATTCCCAGATGGTGATCATAATCTTTTACAGAAGAAAAATTTTCGCCAGTGGTTTCATAAGAAGGTAAAATTGAGATTATTTTTAAACATTTATTATTGTAATGATATTTTTATCATTCTAATATAAGTTTATTAATTTATTTAGATATATGACTTGCACAAACAAGGATCTTTAGAGAATGGTGATGAGTTGCTAGCTTTAGCATCTGGGTCAGATCACTTGGCAACATACTACGAAGGTTGTATAGTTAACGGTGTTCGATTTATCGCTTATGACCGAGATCAAAAGCGCACCACACAAAATAGTGGAGTGTCTGTTGCGGGAACTGAAGGTTTTAACTATTATGGCACACTTCAAGATGTACTGGTCTTATCTTTCACTGGTGCATATTCAGTTGCATTGTTTAGGTGTAAATGGTTTAACACTGATCCAAGCAAGAAGAAAACAATCACTGAAAATAATATCACCAGTATAAACGTCAGTAGCGAATGGTACAAAGATGAGCCTTATATACTTGCTAGCCAAGCTAAGCAAGTATTCTATCTCGATGATCTACTTAGAGGCCGACACTGGAAAATTGTTGAGGATGTCAATCACCGTCAAATTTGGGACATCAAGGACGATGAAGCCGATGCAGATGTTGATGTTGTACATGACATAAACTCATCAAATTTTGTGTTGACCGTGGATCTCGGTCAGTTGGTTATGGAATCTCATGAACCTGCAACATATATTGGCACTATAGAAAATTCACCTGCTGATCAATTAGATGAAAATTTCATAAATGACGACTTAGGCGAAGAAGAAGTCGATGAAGAAGATGAATTGCTAGTTGATATTTGTGAAGATGATGTTAATCATGTGTCTCCGATTGATGTTAATTTAATTAATGATGAAAGTGATAGTGATTATTCTACTTAGTTTTTATATTTTTGTAATAAAGACAATTGTTTAAAATATAATATATGAGACTTGTAATCATGATGTTCATTTCCATTGGTGATATTTGATACTAACTAACAATTTAATACTAACTAATCATTTTTGTTCCTAAGTACAATGTCAGCAGATATAGCCACTTCTCATGGCGGAGATGGTGGAGGTCTAGACCCGCCAGATCCTAGTAGAGTACCCTCTTCCTGCGAGTCAGGTTAATAATAATTTTCAAATTTTGCTCATAGCTTGAAAGTCAAGCTCTACGAATGTTTAAATATAATATTAATATTTCAAATTTTGGTTATTCTTGAAAATGTGGATAGCTGAAGTGCCGAGAAAAAAAGGTCGTGGCCTGGCTAATTCGAAGCCACTTGAAATTCGAAGGCGAAATGCCGGGAAACCTCTAGATCTTCAGCTTGATCCTAGGACGGACAAAGTGGTTGGCTTGGAGGACCAAGCTTTTGTCCGCGAGATAGGCCTCCAAGTCACTTTGTTGTTGCCAGGACATTACTTGGATTTCGCTGATATACCTCAACAATTTAAGGAACAAGTCGTACATAGGATGAAGGTACAAATTTAGAACAACTCTTGTGGTATAATTTTTAATGTAGAAATCATTTACAAACTAAACTAACATGTTATTTTTAATGTAGTATTTTTATAATGTTGATGGTCATCCAGAACCCGGGAGAGTTATGAAAACTATCTACACAGAGATGCGCAAAAGATATTCTGAGAGAAAGAACATCAGACATACTCACTTCAAAAAATATTACTCTAATCCGGAAGATTTGCAGAGTGTTTTAGTTGCCCCACCTGACCATTGCTCCAAGGAGAGTTGGAAAGATATTGTTCAGTTGTTTTTGAGCCCAAAATATATCGCGCGATCCAACCAAAACAAGAAAAACAGAAAAGAAATGAAGTATACATCGACGCAAGGCACAAAATCGATGGCAGCTAAGCGTCACCAATTTGTAAGTAAAAATATTAATTTAATTTAACAAAATTTTACATTCTAACTTCCTATCTCTAAATTTGTATAGGCGAACCCTGATGAACATGTTATTGATACTTGGAAAGATAGCCATTTGAGAAAATCGACAAAAGTTTTTGTCAACGACACAGCTCGAGAAACTTTTGTAAGTTTAAACTTTTGTGTTATTATTTTCATTAAACTATGTTACTGATGTGTTTCTAACACTTTTTTATGAACAGGAAAAAATGACGGAAGAGCTTGAGAGGGCACGACTTCAAAGTCAGTCTCAAGGACCGACGGAGGGATCTGAAACTGGATCTGCTGCTGAATCCTCGTCGATCGATCAGTACGAGATTATGAGTAAAGTACTTGGGGAGAGGTCTGACTTTCAAAGAGGAGTAGGTTACAGCAAAGGCAAAGGGAAAAAATCAGCTTCCAGCTCCACAAGTCAGTCACAGGCCCAACCTGTTCATACACCTCAGGAAGACATGGCTACTATGGCGGAAATGATGAAGTCAATGCGTGAAGAGATCCGGATGTTGAAATCTCAACAAGGTCCATCTGGTAATCCTCAGCATACCAGTACAGAAACTGAGTCGCGGTTTGAAAGCCTTCTCCAACGATATTTACCATCACAACCTGAAGGTGGTATATCTTCTCAAAGTCCACCTCCTTGGTCGATGCCACAACAACAACAACAACATGTGTATCCACCTCAACAGAATTATCCAAACACGTACGGACGTTCCTCCCAGTCCCCTCCTTTATATTACCCCGACGTCGCTACCGGATCTCAGACGTCACATCCTAGGCGTCGTGACTTCGGGGATTCATCGCAGCAGCAGCATCCACAGCAGATGTATGGTCAATTTGTGAGTCCGTCGCAGCAGCAGAGGTATGGTCAGTTTGAGAGTTTTTTGCATCAGTCTCCCTCGCCGCGACCACATGCTCGACAATTTAGACCATCTTCGCATCATCACTCTACACAAGCACCACAGTTTGCTTCACCACCATTGCCGCGCCCTAATACTAGTGATCAAGATATTGATCTTAATGAGTATTTTACACCAAGTTGGCCAGATCAAAACAATAATAATTAGATTACGTTTTTTAATTATATTAAGACAATTGAAATTTTATTATGTTTATGTTATAATTACTTTATATGTAATTAAAATGAGACAATTTGTATTTTCTTATGTTAATTTTATGATTAATTAAAATGTTAGTTTTGTTAGATGAATATTAATTGTGTTATTAATTATAATATATGTTAAATATTATTATTTTTAAATAAGTATTATATGTATATTTATTAAGAAATAAAATAAAATTAATTGTTTTATTTTAGTATTAGTATTGAGATACCGGCGGACTAATACCGGCGGAACCCGCCGGTAATAATCCGGTCAAACGGTGTCAGCGTTGCACAACACCGGCGGACGCCCGCCTCTATTAATCCGCCGGTAATAGTGCAATACCGGCGGGTAGTGTCAAACGGTCGGTAATGGTGATAATACCGACCGTTTATTAATGGCGGGACTTTACCGGCGGATTTCCGCCGGTAATAACAAATATCGGCGGATATACCATGTATTACCGGCGGGCTCCTCCGCCGGTAATGGTGATTTTTGTTGTTGTGCACGCCCATGTGATCTAGCACCAAACTTTCTCTTACTTCTGGCATGCCTGTACAAGATCATACAACATATAGAAGTGTTATTGGTGCTCTTCAATATCTCACTATGACTCGTCCAGACATAGCCTTTGTTGTGAATAGGCTAAGTCAATTTCTTAAGGCTCCCACCACAGATCATTGGACTGCTTGTAAACGTGTTCTTCGGTATTTAGCTGGCACTTCTCAACTTGGAATTTGTTTCTCTTCAGCTGCTGCTCTTGATCTTCAGGCTTTTTCTGATGCTGATTGGGCTGGCTGTCTTGGTGATCGAAAGTCCATCTCTGGTTATTGTGTATTCTTTGGAGGAAATATTGCTAGTTGGTGCTCCAAAAAGAAACATGTTGTTGCTCGATCCAGCATAGAATCTGAGTATCGATCTCTGGCTCTTGCTACATCTGAACTCATTTGGATGCAATCTCTTCTGAGTGAGCTTCAGGTATCTCTTTCTCAGTGTCCAATTATTTGGTGTGACAATCTTAGTGCTGCTTCTCTTGCCTCAAATCTTATTTTTCATGCCCGCACCAAACACATCGAAATTGATTTACACTTTGTTCGGGATCGTGTTCTTGCCAAACAACTTGATATATGGTATGTGGATTCAGCTCATCAGATTGCTGATGTTCTCACCAAACCATTAGATTTGCCTTAGTTTTCTTCTTTTCGAAACAAGTTAACATTGTGTATACCCATGTCACTTGAGGGGGGATATTAGGATTACCGAGCTTAGCAACACTTAGCTTACTGAGCATGAGTTTAGTGAGTCTACTGAGATTAGTGAGCCTCAGTCTGATCACCATTCTGTTATACCAGCTGTCACGTGAAGTTAGTTTCTCTCAACCATCTTGTCACAAAATTAGTTTTGTAATGGTTACTGAGCTGTGATTTTCTACAGCTAAAGTTTTGTAACTTTATCTCAGTAATATAATCAAGGCCAGACTCATCTTTGAGCTCTGAGCTTCTATTTTCCATTTCCTCTATTTTCCAATTGCATTGCATTCTTTTAAAAATTAAAATTATGTATAATATATTATTACCATGATATTGTATAATATTTAAATTTATATTAATATAAGTATTAAATATTTAGTTTTGTATTAAATATTATGATAATAATATTTTATAGTATTTAAATTCATATTAATATAATTAGTAAAAAATTAGAATTATATAATATTACCATAATAATATTTGAATTTATATTAATATAATTATTAAATATTTATTTTGTATTATATCACTACAGGAAAAAGGGGTATTAGCGACGACATTTTTCGTCGCTAGAAGGGAATTTATCGTCGCTGGAGGCTCTAGCGACTACATGGTCGTCGCTAGTTGTCGTCGCTATAACCCGGTCGCTAATTGGTTTTTATTAGCGACGATCTTATAATTGTCGTCGCTATAGGTTATAGCGACAACATTAGTCGTCGCTAGAGCCCGATAAATTCGTCGCTGGATGACTTCATATTTCCGTATTTGCTTTTTTTCTAGCAACGACTTCTTCCCTATGTCGTCGCTAGAGGTCTCGTACGTTGTCGCTAGAGATATTATTATTTTTTTTTTAATTTGCTTTTTTCTATAATTATTATATATTTTATTTGATTTTTTTTTATTGAAACATAAATAAATCTAATAAAATTTTTTAATTTGCTTTTTTTTTTTATATTTATTATATATTGTATTTGATTTTTTTAATTGAAACATAAATAAATCTAATAAAATTTAATAATCATAAAATTTTATAAATATAATGTTCCAATAAAACAAGGTAAGTCTAAATAAAGTAGAATGTGATATATAATATTTTCCTAAAGTCAAATTACATAAAGTATAAAGTCATAAATAATGTTCTCCAGCATCCTATTGAGTAGGAGGTGTCGGATCCTGACCATCACCTGGCTGAGAAGATCCAGAACCTGAGGCTCCACCAAGTCTAGCCATGTACTCCTCAACGATTCGGAGACGTTCGACCACATCCCGCATCTCTTGGGCAGTAGGGGGCGGTGACGGTGGTTGAAGTGTGTCAGTCACTTCACGTTCCGCGCTCGAGCGAATCCGACGACCAAGTCCTGTCTGATGGCCCCGACGGCGTCCAAAGACTGTCTCAACAAGGGCAATGTCGTCCACCTCAGTTGTGGCAGTACTCGCATTAGAGGTGGTCGTAGAAGATTGGGTCTGCTGAGTTTGACGTACCTCCAGCAACTTTTCCTGTATTATTGAATTTTTAATACAACTATTGCAAATTTACAAAGTAAGAAAAATATAAAAAATATAAAAAATATACAATTACTTACATAATTATCATGTGCTACTTGACTGACCCAACCTCTCCCTTCTTTATATTTAGTATCCATCCAAGTTTCTGGAACGCCTGAGAGATGGCCAGTTTGCATATTGCGCTAATATACAAAAATTATTTAGAAATTTAATAAAAATATATGAATTTTTTAAAAAATTTAATAAGAAAAAATACCTTCTTATAACGAAGTGCTGGCGTAGACTGCGATCCTTGGAAGCTATTTTGTTTTTGTTTTGCTCGATTCGCAGCATTAATCTCAGAGCGCCTCTACAAAATGACATTGTGTTAATTATATATATGTTATATTAACAAAACTAAATTAAAAAGAAATTTTACCTTCACTTCAGGTCGATCAAAATAATCAAGCGCTTTCTTCCATTTTTCTTCTACCAAACCATCAGGAGCATGTCTCCGACCATGCTTCTTTATGTGAGTAGATATATCATTCTTCCATTCTGAGTAACGATCAGCGCAAGATCGTTGAATGCCGAGAAGAATGCCACTTCGATGTTCTGCCCCATACCGAGTGAGACCAATATCGAATAAATCATCCTAAATTAAAATAAATTAAGTTAATTAGTCAAATTTAACATTAAATTCAACAAAATACAAAAGATAAGAAATAAATTACCTGTAGACGAGGAAATATTCGATCTCTAACTTCCTTTGGTACTTTATCCCATCGATCATAGTCGGGATCGACATATTGTCGAATGAGAAGGCCGATCTCCTGAGACAAATGGTGAGAATATTCACCAATTTCCTTGTACGTCTTTCCTCGAACATCCCACTCAAGGGGTAATGGTCTACCTAAGGCAGCCCTAGCCTCTCGGGTTGATATCCCTTTGTTGATGCCACGCCTTTTTATTGCAGGCACTATTATTTTACAATTGCATAATATTAAATTATACATTTATAGTTATAAGGTTAATTTATGAATAAATACAGTAGATAGTGCATGAATTACCTCTCTCACAGTCAGCCTCTATATGTGTTGGATCTCGAGGAGGATCTGTCCCGCCATCACCTCCGTGATGTCGCATTACCGCAGAAGACATCTAATAAATTTAAATATAATGATATATATATGTGTGCATATAATAAAATGTTGACAAATAAAGATAAACATAAATAATATGGTTATCCATAAATAATATTATCGTTCAATCTTTGAATGTAAAAATTACAACTTAATCATCACTATAATATTCATTATCACTATCATTCTCATTTTCTTCTACATTATCTTCTTCTAAGTCCATCTCTTCCTCTTCCTCTTCCTCTTCATCGACCATCTCCTCTTCCTCTTCATCAACCATTTCCTCTTCCTCTTCCTCTTCATCTTCCTCTTGATCAACATGAGTATCTACATTGACAATAGATGGCGGTTGATCTCTACGGCAAAAATTGATTTCTGGCAACGGACCAAGATCGACAAACAATTGAAAATCAGATGATATTGTGTCATGCATAACATCTATTTCAATGGGATCCAACTGTTCATCAGCTGCTGGGGTGTCCCACACATTTCTATGATGAACTTCTTCAACAATTTTCCAATCTCGGTCATTTTTCAAATCATCAAGATAGAAAATTTGTTTTGCCTGAGTTGCCAAGATAAATTTGTCATCTTTGTACCACTCGAACTTGGTAAATATTCTGGTTATATTATTTTCATTCTTCATCCTACTCTTGGTAGGATCTGTATCAAACCATTTACACTTGAATAATACAACAGAACAACCAGCAAGGTATGACATCACTATAACCTCTTCTAATTGCCCGTAGAAACTTTTGTTGTCTACTCCGGGTACTAAGATACCATTGTTTTGAGTTTTCAAATTTTTATCTCTATCATAGCACAAAAATCGAACTCCATTAACAATACACCCAGTGTATGAAGAAACAAGATTAGAGGAGCCGCTTGCTAAGGAGAATAACTCTTCAGAAGCTTCTGCAGATCCCGCTTGTCGAAGATTGTAAAGCTTATTGTAAAACCACATGGGGAACTCCTTTTTCTGTAATTGATCTAGGTTTTCAGCACCACTAGATAAAAGGATCTGCTTGTGCTCTCTACACATATAAAATATGAAAGACTTAAAAAATTTGAAAGATAAATGGAAGAGTAGATAAATATATTGTTAGTGTGATCAAAGTACTTACTGAATATATGGGAGAATCTCAACGCAATTGTTGAGAATGTACCACTCAGCAGTTTTTTTAAGTTCATCGTCCAAAGTTGTTAATGTCTTCTTACCGATCGGACGACCTTGAGATTGAAACACAGACAACTTCTTTGGTGATGGAATTGCATCAACATTTCTATCTGGACGATTAAACCTTGTTTCCACCCCTTTGAAGTACATAGAACAGAATGTCAATGCTTCATCGACGACATAACCCTCAGCTATGGAACCCTCAGGACGAGCTTTATTACGCACATAATGTTTCAATTTTTTCATGTATCTCTCAAAGGGATACATCCACCTCATGTGTACTGGACCTCCATCTATTGCTTCTTGAGGCAAATGTATCATTAGGTGAACCATAACATCAAAAAATGCTGGCGGAAAAATGATTTCTAGTCCGCAAAGAATTTCAACAATTGATGTTTTCACTTTCTCCAAATCAGAAACAACCAGAGTTCTAGCACAAATAATCTTGAAGAAAGTGCATAAGTCAATAATGGTCTTGGCAATAGGTTTTTCTAGGAATGAATGAACACCAATTGGCAAAAGACGTTGCAATATGACATGACAATCGTGGGATTTCAACCCAGTAATCTTAGTGTCATTTTCAATCACATTCTTCCTTAGATTAGATGCAAACCCATCAGGAAATTTGACTGATTTCAAAAATCGACAAAACTTATGCCGATTTTCAGGAATAAATGTGTATTTCGCTGCCGGCTTTTCCATTCGACCATTTACCATTCTCAGATGCAATTCTGGCCTTATCTTCATCTTCTCCAAATCTACTCTAGCGCTAATTGTATCTTTGGTCTTATTTTCCAACCCGACTATTGTGCCAACTAAGCTGTCGCATACATTTTTCTCAGCATGCATGACGTCTAGGTTGTGTAGCAACTTCATATTGGCCCAATATGGGAGCTCAAAGAAAATGCTTTTTTTACGCCAACCAACTTGCTCTTTTGTGCGTTTCCTTTTTTGTCCACCGTAGCTAACATGCTTACCAGGAAGAGATTCAGGCATAAAATTCATTTGTGTGAAAATAGCTTCAGTGCTAAATTCCTCTGGAGGTGGTCTTTTCTCAACTGAACCATATAACTTCTTCTTTTTTCTAATTTGGTGTCCCATTGGTAAAAAATGTCTGTGACCGTAAAATGCAACCTTATTTTGCAAACGAACTGATGGTGTTGATACATTGCAAGTAGGACAAGCAGTGTAACCTTGACCACTCCATCCAGAAAGACTACTCCTCGCTGGAAAATCATTTATAGTCCACAATAAAGCTGCTCGAAGCTTAAAAAAACTACCATCAACAACATCTCAAGTCTGAACACCGTTCACCCATAATTCCTTCAGCTCATCAACCAATGGCCTTAAGAAAACATCAAAATCTTTTCCAGGTGAATGTGGACCAGGAATTAATAAAGTCAACATAAAGTTAGTCTCTTTCATGCATAACCACGGTGGCAAGTTGTAAGTCGTTAACACAACCGGCCACATGCTATAAGACAAACTCATATTTCCAAAAGGATTGAATCCATCAGCAGCCAATCCAAGATGCACATTCCTAGGTTCCATTGCAAACGTTGGATTGCTCCGGTCAAAATCCTTCCATGCTTTCCCATCTGCAGGATGCCGCATGATACCATCTTCTTTAACACGCCCTTCATGATGCCATCTCATATGTTGAGAAATGTGTCTTGACGCGTATTTTCGCATCAACCGAGGGGTCAATGGAAAATAACGCATAACTTTTTGGGCCACTTTCTTCCCCTTGGTATTTTTATCCACCCAACGATCCTCCCCACAAATTGGGCACGTGTGTTTTCCTGCATTTTCCTTCCAAAACAATGCACAATCATTCTTACAAACATGGATTGACTCGTAACCCAAACCCAATTTCCTCATCAACCTCTTCGCCGCATAATGTGACTTTGGTATCTTATTTGGAGATGGGAATGCATCTTCCAACAACTCCAAGATTCCATCAAAAATTTTGTTAGGAATTTTCCCCAACACTTTGAAATGCATCAACTTAGCTACGAAATTCAAAGATGTGTATTTGTCACACCCTGGGAATAACGGAGACTCCATCTCGGCAAATAAGTCATTATAGTATTGGCTAGTACCTCTGCATTCTGATGCTGGTGGTATCACATCATCAACCTCGTTCTCATCATCTTCACAATTGTTAGGTTGTGCTATATCATTAAGAACATCCATCATCTCGTCCTCGTGACATTGGTGGACCACTCTATTGGTCGGTATTATTTCCTCCTCTCCATGCCAGTACCAATTTGTATAACTTCGTAGAAAACCATTCTCAAAAAGATGACTTTCTAACAAACCAATCGTTTGCAATTCGGTATTAAGACACTTGTTACAAGGACACTTCACTAGTCCCCTTGTATCCACAAATTGTTGAGCTCTCTCAACAAATGCAAACGCTCCAGCAACATACTCATCAGAAAATTTATTTGAATTATTAATCCAAGTCTTGTCGATCGACATTCTATAGGACACTGCACAGTGTAAGAAATTATTAATTATTACACTGGACAGTGTAAGAAATTATTATTTGAATTATTATTTTTTCAATGAATTATCATGTTTTACAAATAAATCAGCAATAACTTATTAGATTAAAGTTTATTAATTAATAAATTAAGTGAGTAATTAATAATCAATTTAATTTCAATTTTATATATAATTTAGTAATTAATTTTATTTGATTTAATTATTTGTTTTATTATACTTATTTTATTAATTATTACCTTTATTGGTTATTAAATTTAGTAAAAAATTTATAAGTTTATGCATATTGACCATTTATGATTATTATTTGTTGTATAATTTTATTGATTCACTCTTTACTACTTTTTCTTTTTATTTTTTTTAATGAACGCAAATTGCTTGCTCAGAGTTGATGTATGGTACATATATACATAAATTTCCCTAAAAAAACACACACATGTACCATACATCTTAATTAGAAATATATCATATTTTTTCTTGGGTAAACCTGACTCCATATTTCTTGACGAAAAATAATTGCATCAAGAAAATGGATAGACTATTACAAAAGGATGGGAAGTAATTAAAGAAAATTAACATCACAAAGAACAACAAATATACATATTATTCTGAAAAACTCAAAACTTGTAAAAATAGTAAGACTTCTTTTTATTGATAAAAAACAAATATATTATTTTAAATAGGATTAAATATGTGTAAATATCAATCTAGTTATAGGTAGCTATAGCTGAAACATATTGTATTAATTGCATGGAATTAGATTAACCTCCACTTAACTCTATATTGGGTTCTATTAGAACAACATATATTTTTCTACATACATTAAAGTTTTACAAAAATTCAATTGAAACATGTATTCTCTTAAACTTATAACACATAATGAAAAAAAAAAAACAAAATAAACAAGCCTAAATACAGAGAATAAACACATTTGAAGAGTAAATACCTCAATAAATCAATCAAAATCCAAAGTCTTTCGTTATAGAAAATCCTGCAAAACCAAGCTCTTGCTCAAATTGCAATCAACAATTAATCCTGAAAATTAAAAATGCAGTGGTTAGTCAACAGAGTACAAATTAATAAAAAGAAGAGTAATGCAGTAGTGATTTATTATGTGGTTTGGTGTTGTTACATTTCGTTAGTTCAAATTAATTAAACCCAAGATATTGAAATTTGCTTCAGCATATGTGTATATATAAGTATAACCTTCTTCACAAATAATTTCTTCAAGAAAGTAAAGAATGGCTTGAATCATTCATTCATGCATGCATGCATTTTTCCACTTTTTTTTTTCTGAAGTGAACCCCATCTCTCAATAGAGACAATGACATACAATTCATTAATTAGAGGTAAAATAACAAACTAACTATCATTTAATGCAATATAGTCTTTCTTAACTCACACATGTGCAAATATATATATATATTTATAATTTTTTTTAAAATATATTTTTTTCACAAAAATTCTCTACCATTTCCCCTTTGATCACCTCTATACGTTGCCCTTTCTCTGCCACACATTCTGGTTTCTATCTTTTTTTTGCATTCTTAAGCATAAAACAAAATAACATAATTAAAAATTATTTCTTTAAAAAATAACAAAAACACAAACCAACCCCACCACGTTCAGCTAAAAAAGTGGTTATTACAAAGCTGAGAAAATTTCATTTGTTTTAAAAAGAAAAAAAAAATAAGACAGAACACAGCACAGACACGGTTTAGCCACGAAGATATTTTCTCTCGTTCTTTTTATTTATTTATTTTTCAGTTTCTAAAGATTTTACAAAGCATTGCCTTTTTTAGTTTGTGCTTTTCTCTGTTGTATAACAGCAACATCCCAACTAACCGTTCCATATACCATTTAAGCTCTCACACACTCTTCTTCTTCTTCTTCTTCAACACTCACTCATTTCTCTCTTTAATCCTCTCCCAACGGTTACTTTCGTTTTCTTAAATGACTAAAAACACATATGGAAGTTTTGAAATATAAGTAAACTCATAATTTACTCAAAAACAGTTTCAATTCTTTCAATTCCTCAAAGCATCAAACTCAGCAGTATCAATTAATTCAGCTTCAAAAGAAAAATACCAATCCAATCCAATGGTGAATGCTTGTCGTTTGAAGGCAAATGGTTTTGCTAATTATTATTCTATGACTGTCAAGATAATAAAATAAGCTGGTTGACCCAAAACTAATCAACTCATTCAACATTAATTAATCAAGCAAGAAATTTCAATATTGTAGCTTATTAAAAGTGGTTAGTCAACATAGTACAAATTAATAAAAAGATGATTAATGCAGTAGTGATTTATTATACCAAGCAATATATATATACCAAGTAATAGATGGGTAGTTTTGTTTTCTGTAATACTACAACCAAATATTTTAAAATGTCAAACAGTAGCAACTAAACATATAAAACACAATTACGATCCAAAGAAATCATTTCGAAAATGCATGTGAAGATATCAAGTTCGAGTTCATAGTTTGCCTCGCCTCACCACAATAGAGTTGCTTACATGTTTTTCTTCACACAAATTTTGTCATAATAATGCAAGTACTTCTTTTTAGATTGATGTACTACACATATATTTATTTAACTTCTTCCATATTTTATGTTCCTCTGGCTCTGTATTGCTCTTTGATTTCTTACTTAGTTTGTGTTTACTAACTGTTTGACAAATTGCTTTAACTAGCGTCTAGGAGTGTGTATTTCTGATATTGTACTGTGTTAGTTGTCATTGCAGGAACTTATAATCTAGATAAACTACCAAGTTTTCATATATATATATATATGTATAAGTATATATAAATCTTTAAAGGAATTGGGAACTTAATATTGTGATATTGTTTAATGAAATGACAAACTGAGAAAGTAAATTTGTTGAAACTTGAAATAGGCAAAAATGGCAGCATTAGGCAAGAACTCTCTATATCTCTCTCTAATCCCTAATAACCAATATAACAGAGTCAAACTCCATAGTAAAGAAACTGAATTCTACTAAATTAGCACCAGGAAATTCTCATTCGAAAACTCAGTTAAAGAGTATACAAAATTAGCTCTGCTGCTGCGACCAGTACAAGTAGTGATAATAGATTATATCCATGTCTCTCTACTAAAAGATGACAATAATGCAAGTACTTCTTTTTATATTCTTTTTCCTTTATTCATTGGCACCTTAAATGGTTAGCTAACTAGGAAAAGGGAGAGAAAGAACTCATCAAGTAAGAATTGTTGCCAAATTACAGCAAATGACTGAGACATTATTATAAGCATCAGAAAAACTAAAACCCACGTCTAGAGAGAGAAATGAGTGAACAGAGTTCTAGCATGAACGGTCAAGCTTACTTAAACTAATACATTATTATAAGCATCAGAAAAACTAAAGAGGAAGCAAGATTGATGAGTCGACCAAAGAAAAACCTTACCAGATAGACAAATCCTTCAGCAGCTTGAACAATGGCTTTCATTCGATCATTAGGAGTAGTGGGTGTGGTTAGCAATACCTTTGAAGCACACAAGAAGATGCAGGTTAATTTCATTTAAAAAAAAAAAAAACAGAACACTGTATCTATCCAAATGAATGAAAAATCGGAAGGCCAATAAGACACACCAGTACAATATTATTTTTCAGAGCTTCCTTTCTTAAATTATCAGTCTCTTCTAATGGAACATCTGGGACTACAAGCCCTGCAAACATCAAGAAGTGCAATAAGATATATAACAACATAAACAAAATAGTTGTCCTTTTCAAAGAGATAATGAAGAATTTAAATCAAAATATAAGACAGTAATTACTTAAAAAACTAAAATTCTCAATTTCCATATATGCACATTACTGCATATTCTTTGAAAGAACCTTCTTATAATTTCATAACTCCATTTATGATAGTGAAAAGCGAAAACCTATTGGGTTAGCAATATAAATTCACCCCTAAAAATCAAGAATATTTCAGAGCTTATAAACTTAGCTACATGACAATAAACTACAAGCAGCAAAGTGTGCCACCAAAATTAATTTACTAAATGATTTAATTAACCATGTAAATCTGAGCAAGGACGACCAAGAACTTAGAACTTTCTATATTTACTCTGCATATAACAAACTCTACTACCATTCCTCAACTCCATCAGTATCAATTCAAAAGCATTATATTTCTACACACTCAGAGCCTAGCTAAGCCAAGCAAAGGCAAATAGAATCACCGTATATATGTACAGGGTCCCATAAAAGAAGAAAATGAAAAATCCCAATGTAATCCTAAATCTTTAGTCAACATTTACATATGATAGTTTGATTCTACCACAGGAATCAAAAGCACTGAAAAATGCACTTTACCCAAACAAGTCCAAAACAGGACATACACATGCAAAACAGAGAGGGTGTCACAAAAGAATATATATATATATATATAAAAATGAACTGAACAATACTAATAATAAAAAACTAAATACTTATATATATATACCGTGTAACTAAATATTTATATATATATATGTATGTACCGTAGATGGAGATTCTCCGATGAAGCTTGGAGGAACCGTACGTCTAC
Source organism: Humulus lupulus (assembly GCF_963169125.1). Classification (NCBI taxonomy): domain Eukaryota; kingdom Viridiplantae; phylum Streptophyta; class Magnoliopsida; order Rosales; family Cannabaceae; genus Humulus; species Humulus lupulus. The sequence goes on from NC_084798.1 coordinate 9,434,999, forward strand.
GGCGGCTTGGAAGAGCCACAGACGGCGCTTGGAGGATGGGCTTTTGTGCGATTGGGGTTCTCACGGTTTGGGGTTTGAGTTCTGAGAGAAGAGAGAGAGGAGTTTGGGGGTTTCGGTTTGGGTTTGGGTCTGAAAATAAAGGGAGAGAGAGTGAGGAGGTTGGGTCTGAGAGGAGGGAGAGAGGGGTTCGGTTGGGGTCTGAGAGGAGGGAGACAGGGGTTCGGTTGGGGTCTGAGAGGAGAAGGGTTTGGGGTTTGGGGTCTGAGAGGAGAAGGGAGCTGTTTGTGTTTGGGGAGTCGGTTTGCTTAATCTGAACATAAAGGGAGAGAGAGAGAGAGAAAAGTCAATAAAGGAGGGAAATCAATTGCTTTTCGCGCGAACAGGGGCCGCGTGTATGAAATAACCTCTAGCGACGATTTTTTTCATGTCGTCGCTAGAGGTGTCGTCGCTAGATACTGTTATTCTTGTAGTGTATATTTTAATAATAATGATATTTTATAACATTTTAATTTGAATTTATATTAGTATAATTATTATATATTTAGTCTTATATTTAATATTATTATACTGATATTTTATAATATTTGAATTTTAATGTAATTAATAAATATCTATTTTTAGTTAGTTTTAAAGGTATATTCTATTAAATATTTAGAATATTTTATTAAAGTTAACAAAACAAACCGTTAAAACAAAAAATTTATGTTATCTACACACTTTTTATATAGAAGAGATTAAAATTTTGTAAGTTTTGTAGAGATATAACTTTTTTTATTAATTTTTTTTAGTTGAGTTGTGAGAAAAATTATTTGATGCATGAAATTATTGTGTTTTTTTTGTCAATGATAATTTAAGAATATTGTGAGTTGTAAAAAAAATATTATAATTCTTGATAAACTTTATAATTAGAGTGGCCCATAGACAAAATTACTAAATTAAACAATATTTTAGAATATCTCATAAATATTTAATATTTAAATAAATTAAGAATTTAATTATTTATTTGTTTAAAATATCTTTAAATTTAATAATTTATATTGAAAAACTAAATGTATACACATAAACTTATTTTACACCTTTAAACTTAATATTATTTGAACAACATGCATATTGATCATTTGATCACTTGGCTCTTTTGTCTCTCTCGTCTCTTTTCTTAGATTGGAATTGAGGAAGGAAGCCATACAAAATTAGTGTGATCAGGAAAGAAATGACAGACAGGTCCCATCCTGACCCAAACCCTAAGGCCTTGAAAGAAATATGATCTGAATCCCACTCGGAGGTGTCCATGTGACAAACGACAATGGTTTCAACTCTCACTACAAAAAACTTGACTTTTAGTCACAAAAAAAGTTGTAACAAAAAGTTTAAAATGTTGTGACTAAAAGTTTTAGTCACTAAAAAATATTATCACCACGTTATCACTAAAAAGTCCGTGGCTAAAAGTTTTAGCCACACTAAAAATATCGTTGTGACTAAAAGTCACTTTTAGTGACAACAATTATTTGTAACTAATAGTCATCACAATTAGTGACAACTTTCTTTAAGTCACAACACATTTATTTTTAGTGATAATTTTAATTATCACTAATATTTCTTTAGTGACAACAAAAATGTATCACTGATACTTCTTTAGTGATAATTTTAATTATCACTAATATTTCTTTAGTGACAACAAAAAGGTATCACTGATACTTCTTTAGTGATAATTTGTTGTTGTCACTAATAGTCTTTTAATCACAAAAAAAAAAATTCATGAATATATTTAATTAAAATGGATAAAAAGATAAAAAGATGACCAATGAATGCAATTTTTTACACAACTAGAGAAAAAACCTGAATATAATAGCAAGTAGCCACATTCATTAGCATCAAGAAAGTTAAGAATATTGTTATACCACTAATATCTAAAGTATTACAGCCAAATCAAGTATGAGACCAGCTGAGAAAAGCTAGAAACAAGCTGAGAAAAGCTAACCAACAAGCTGAAAGTTCAATCACAGATAATGTATTTTATTGGGAACCAAAAAAAGATTAAAATCCACAAACATCAAAGCCCATTAATAAAAAGAAAAACAGAATCCATTGGATTACTCATCCTTCTCTTCCCTTGAGCTTCCTCTCATCTTTATCACCCTTCTTCTTTACCTGCAACATCTTAGTATTGTTATACTTAGAGACAAAATAGTTCATATTACATTTTGCCTAAAAATTATTTTGAACTTACCACCACTTTAGCACAAGTCCTCAATATCATTCTCAAAAAACTTTGGTGAGTGACTGTGCGATTGCGATGATGAACAATTCATTTGTCTCATAACTTTTTCAAACATCATTTGCATCGCCTCACACTTTGCCTGTAAGGCATCACACTTGGCTTCATAATATGCAGTTACTTCACTCAATCTTTCTTTCATTTCTGATTTCATCTCTTCTTTCATTCTCTCCATTTCTTCTTTCTTGGCTGCCTTTCGAGTTGAACCAAATCGTTCTAAACGGGCAAGTTTTTCTGATCCTAAAACTTGTGAGAAAATCTCATCTTCATTTATTGAGGTGGATCCGTCCTTTGAGAGTTTACTAGTAATCTCATCATCATATTTTTCCTGAAAGGGATTAAATAAAACATAATTTTATCAATCATGTGTTGTCATACAAGATAAATATAAAATAATTATAATATTCATACCATGATATTTTATGAAGTAGAATCAACCCAAGATCCATCCTTTTTCTTGTGGGTTATAACAAAAAACTCTCTAGCAGATAGTTCTTTACCTTTCAATTTTTCCTGTTATCACAATTATAACTTTACATGAATATATATATATATACTAATCAATTTTATGCCATTTCATATCCAGAATTTTAACTTTATATGAATATATATATATATAAATACATATAATTGGATGCTGCCAAGAAGAAAGGGAACGCCAAACCTGATGCTCGATATCTAATAATGTTCCTTCATTGGGGCTTTTCACCACTCCTACTACACATTAATATGTTTTCTTTCACTTCTATCTCTTACATCCCATTATTGGTCTATGCCTTATATCACACGCACACACACAATGCATACATCTTAATCATCATCATCACCCCTTTTGGATAAGTTCACCAATTTTTTTATTTATATATTTTTACACATATATATAATAAGAAATGAGAAGGCAAAGACAAGAAGGAAAAAATTGATGAAAGCTCAATTAGAAAAGAATAATAGAAAATGCGTAGAAAGAAAGAGGTTGATATGCTAGCTCACTAAAATCAATTGACACTAACAGATTGCTAACAATTAATTCTCACCAAGACCAACTGACACTAACAAATTAATTCTATAACTAAAAATCCTGACTGTCAACTAACTTATGTACTAAAAGCCCCCTCAAGCTATGCTTGGAGTATTATAAGTGTAGCTTGTGATGCAAAAACTTGAATAGGAAGTATACATGCTGAACATGAATACCTATTTCAAGTAACAAGAAGTGCAACAGAGGTAAGGCATGATACTTGAATTGAGTGTTGGACCTATAGCAACAAAGCATTAATTATTTTCTTAAACATGAACCATTTGAATCCATGTTTTGTCTTCTTTTTTTTATCTTCTTTTGCTTTATTCTGTGTATGATTATTACTTCAATTGTACTACAGACATTGTACTCTATTTGTGTTCCCTCGTGACAAAACTACAGACATTTTGTAGCAGGACCAAAAATAAGTACAAGAGGATTCCACAGCAAGATTTTGTTTTCACAGAATAATATTATATAGCAGTAATTGTATTGTTCGTGCAGAAGATTGGAACCATTATTTTATAATGTATACATATATTTATATACCCTTTTTATGCTACTGACCTTTTTATCTCACAAATTGTGAGATAAAATCAGGAAAATGGAGTAGATGAATTCAACCAAGGACAGTGATTTGAGTACACAAAAATACAAAACGAAATACCAGGAACTTCCCACCCGACACTTGGTGCCTAAATTTTATTTTTTTATTCATTTTAGACCATAAACATCAAACATTAAAATATGTATATTTAACAAAGAAAAGAAGAAAAAAGAATATCCTTTTGCTTACCATTCTGAAATGCTTGGGTTTGATCTTCAGAAGAATCAAAAGGGAGAGGCGTTTGAGTTGGGGAGGAGGCCAAAGGCAAAGATGAGTCTGTGTCTGTGGTGGTGGTGGTGGTGGTGGTGGTGTCTTGTGCAATGGAAGACACAAGATTTATAAATGCCATTTATATATGATTGTCCACGGCTCACGTACGGTTTGTCTTAAAGAGAATAGTAACAACAATTGCCATAGAGGATGTAAGGAGAGAACTGAGAAATAGTGAAAGTTTAGGTTCCTAAGTCAGGCAGAACTAGATGGAAGGTCTATCTTGCAGATCAAGGGGAACTAGATTTGTAAACTCTTGACAATTAAGAGTTGGAAAATCAAATTACGAACCCTAATTTGAACCCCTAAACAAAAATATATTGAAGGTGAGACAAAAAATTAGTTTATAAGAGAAAACAAACCTTTAGAAGCAGCTGAAATAGGCCAAGTGAAGATGATCTTAGAAGCAACTTCGGTCCTTGTTCGTAATCCTTGCGAAAGACACAGTAAGATCGAACATGGAGGTGAGAGAGAGTGAAGAAGAGAGAGAGAGAGAGAGCGAGAAGGAGAGGAGAAGATGCGTGTTCTGTGTGATTACTGTTTTAATTAATAATTTAGAAATACTTTTTTATTTTATTTTTGGATATTTTAGTCACAATTAAAGGTATAGTTGTGACTAAAAATCAATTATTGGTCACAGTCAAATTATGGTTATAACTAAATATAAATTAGTGACATATTTTAGTGATTAACATTTACTAGTTGTCACTAAATGTACTATTAGTCTCAATAGTTTATTGTGGCCTTCTAAAATTTATAAAATTAAAAAATTAAATATTGTCACAAAAAATTTGTTGTCACTAAAATATTTTTTGCTACAAATTATGACTAAAAAATATATTTAGTCACATATTATTTTTGTTGTCACTAAATGGTTGTGACTAAAAGATAAGTTTTTTGTAGTGTCTGTCTCCCATTTGGCCACTCAACGACACCTTGAAGAGCTTCCTATCCTTGGCCATGCTATGGCAGCCATACACAGCGTAAGGGAATTCCATAAGGTGACATGCCACCATCTTGGGTGTTGGTTTCTCTCTCAGGTCCTCCAAAACGGTGTAGTATTGGTACATGGTATTGGAATCGTTGTAGAACACTACAAGAATTTTTAGTATATATTACATTAAAGAATAGCATATATTTAGAAGTGTTATTATTGGTGGGGATTAAAAACACACGGAACATATTTTGGCGCCATATGAATAAACCTCAGGCGCCAAAATAAATTTTTTTTTTTAGTCTCATCTGCCAAATTCCCTAAATCTAAGTTACCCGAAAGATTTCTCTCAGCCTCCATCTCTCACTCTCGTCTCGTCTCTCCGCCCTCTCCGCCTCACGAAGTCTCACTCTCGTCTCGTCTCTCCACCCTCTCCGCCTCACGAAGTCTTCTCAACTCATCTCTGCCTCACGAAGTCAACTTTTCGGCCAGCCATCTACCTTGGTGGTGCCGAGCGATTCTGACTCTAACGATTCGCAGAAAAAGTTGAAAATTGGTGTCGTTTTGTCGGGAGGCCAGGCACCTGGAGGGTACAATGTCATTTCTGGAATTTTTGGTGAGAATTTTTTGTTATCATAATTCGTTTTCTTGCAGTTAATAGTGTCCATCCAGTATGGTTGAGTTCATTCATTCTATGCTTCCTGGTAGATTACTTGCAGGAGCGTGCTAAAGGCAGCGTATTGTACGGTTCCAGGGGAGGTCTAGCTGGAATCATGAAGGGCAAGTATGTGGAACTTACACCAGAATATATTTACCCGTACAGAAACCAGGTGAGAGTTTGGACTATGGTTTGGTTTTGTCTCCTCCATTTTCCTTTTCAATTTAGATTTCAAATCATAAAAGAAAAATAATGGCTCTCTTTCGGTGCAGGGTTGTTTCTGCTCCTGGCAAGGTTTTGATGACTGGGGGATATCTTATTTTGGAGAGACCGAATCCAAGGCTTGTTCTCAGTACAAGCGCTCATTTCTACACCATTGTTAAACCTCTTCTCGAAGAAATTAAGCCCGATAGTTGGGCCTGGGTGAGTCTAATATTTATTAGTTGTGGCAATGGATCCACAATCTACTTCTTAATTTTCTGCTATGAGTGATACTAAATAATCAAAGCCCTATGATGAATTTTACATCTATTGAGATTTTTGACTCACTGGTTGCCTGAGTTCTGCAAAGTTTTAGGACTAGCCTTGGTATCGGTTCGTACTGTGTATGGCTTCCCTTTGTTCAAGAGTGTTAAATTGTTTCCAGGCATGGACAGATGTCAAAGTGACATCTCCTCAGCTTAATAGAGAAAGCATGTATAAGTTGTCAATGAAAAATCTGACGCTTCAGAGTGTTTCAAGGCAAGTTTATACTGGGTAATGTTAAGTTTGTATTTTATTTGCTTAATCAGTTTTTTATTTTTTTTATTTTTTAAATCTAGACATGGCTATATATCTCATTGCCATCTCACTGGTTATACGATCACAGAGAAAACTGGCTCTGGTTCAAAGATGTCAACTTTGAATGATCATCCCCCACTCTGCTTTGTTACTAAGTGCCGCTAATAGAATTATCATTCAACTAGCATTAAATTTTTAATTAAATCATGAAGATCTCACTCACTATATCATGATTAAAAATTCAGGGAGTCGGGGAACCCTTTTGTGGAGCAAGCAGTGCAGTACTCTGTGGCAGCTGCATATGCTACAGCTGACAAGGACATGAAGGAAGTGTTACAAAAACTACTACTGCAAGGTAATTTTTACTTTCTCCCCCCCCCCCCCCCCCCCCCAATTGCTTACCTTTTTACCAACTGGAAGGTTATGAGAACACCAAGATTCTGCTATTTCATCTTGATTTTTCATGAAGGTCTTGATATCACCATTTTAGGTAGCAATGACTTTTATTCATATCAGAATCAGGTAATTACCTTTTCAGTGTTCTATATATTACATGGTTTTCTTCCTGTCAGTGCTTGGTATGGTTAATGAACACGTTTTCTTGATATTGTCAAATCCATAATTTACAAAATCATCGGATATAACCTTTGAGCACATTTCAACATGCTACTAAAATTTATTAGGGTGCTTTTTCTGTAAATTATTTTATGAATCTAATTGAAGATGTTAATGAGGCTTGTTGGTTGTAGATTGAAGCACGTGGACTCCCTTTGTTGCCTGAATCATTGGCTGCTCTTCCTCCTTTTGCATCAATTACTTTCAATTCTGGGGAATCCAGCGGAGAAAATAGCAAGCCAGAAGTTGCAAAAGCTGGATTGGGTTCATCTGCTGCTATGACATCTTCGGTTGTTGCTGCTTTGCTTCATTACCTGGGAGTTGTTGATCTTGCTCACGTGAAGGGCACTGCAGATCTGGATGTGGTGCATATTATAGCTCAAACTGCTCATTGCATTGCACAGGGGAAAGTTGGCAGTGGATTTGATGTTAGCTCTGTAGTTTATGGTAGCCATCGTTATGTCCGTTTTTCACCAGAAGTAATCTCTTCTGCTCAGGTCTTTATCTTGTCTCCTCTTTCCACAAACAAACCTGTTGCTGCTCGTTAATTTTATAAGGGAATATGTCATTGTTACAAAATTTTTGTTCTAACAAACATTTATATGAAAAGATACAGAATTTAAAATGAAATTTCATCCTTTTAGAATAACAAACATCACATGTAAATTTCTAGTTCTTATATTGCAGGTTGCCATAAAAGGTGCTCCCCTGGGAGAAGTGGTTATCGAAATTTTAAAAGGAAAATGGGACCATGAGAGGACAAAGCTATCCTTGCCACCATTAATGAATCTTGTAAGCATGCGTTTTATACTATCCACTTGTTGCTATTTGAGGTGTATTTAATCTATTAATATTAATTTTCAGTTTGCCCATGATGATGTACTACTTTTTTAACTCTCTAAATCAGTCTTATTAGTTGGAACCGTTACTCATGTTTATCTAATTGATTGCTGTAAATGGATTTTGGTTGCATTTTGGATCCTGTGATTTTGGTTTATAGCATTGATATTCACCTTTGAAAGCTTTTTGCTAAAAAGAGATGCAGCTCTTGTGAGTCTTGTCCCTTAAGTGATTGGTGCTTTTACAGTTACTTGGAGAACTGGGAACTGGAGGATCATCTACACCATCAATGGTAGGTGCTGTTAAAAAATGGCAGAAGTCTAACCCCGAAAAATCACAGGAAACATGGACAAAGTTGTCAGAGGATAATTCTGCACTTGAAACACAGTTAAATACATTATGTAAATTAGTAGAAGAACACTAGGATGAATATAAGAAACTAATTAACAGCTGCGGCTCACTTAAACCTGAAAAGGTATGAATCGAGCTGCTCTTTTTTCTTTTCTTTTCTTGTCTTTTTTTTTTTTTGAAACAGAACTGAAAATATTGATAGAAATCAATTTTATAGCTGAAATTCCCACTGGCTGAAACTTTTTTGGGGAAATTATATTTGAGCAAAAAAATTTACATTTTCATCTTGGTTGGTTCCATTAACCTGAAAAAAGAATTAAAAAACAGACAAACTTTGTCTTCAATGGTAACCAAGTATAGCTTTTATGAAATATATAGCGCTTCTTGTTTATTCACATTTGGAAACAAATCTGTCCTGAGAATGCTTGGACGCAATTTTTTGACAATTTAAAGGTTGTTAAAAAGTATACATATATGAGTCAGAATGTTTTAATTCTGAAGTTCAACACCTTGAGTTTTAAAAAGAAATATTGCTGCTGGTACCTCCACCAATTTTCTTTTGTTTAACTTATTGCAGTTATTTTCTAACCTAATGAGAAACAGTTTATCTCCACAATCATGATTTTTGGTTTATAAGGCTCGAAAAGAAAATTTGTAGATTTCTTTTTCATTTTTTGTATTTTTTTTTTCTTTTCAAATAGAGATGCTACTTTCAAGTATCGGTAACCATATGTTGTGGTGAAGAGTACTGAATTCTCAAATATTGATTGGTTTTTGTGGTGGGCGTCACTTAAAATTTTGCCGTGAAAATATAGTAACATTAACTCTAATGTAAATTACATACTTAAAATCTCTCTGATATATACAATTTCAGTGTATATGCATATATTTTGCATTTAGGTTTCATTAATAAAATGCAAATCACGTTTGTGAAGAGATAATATTGTGCCCACCGGGTATGTTAAAATGGTCATCTGAATGCAACATTCTCCATTTATTTTTTTTTAAAAAAAGAAAAAGAAAAGAAAATTAACAACATTGTGATTTAAGTAGTGTTATACAGTGCTACATTTGTATTTTGCCAGTTCATTTGGATGTGTGTTTTACTTTTGATTTTAGGGGTGACAGAAAGGTATACCCCTTTGTGCTGGTTTGTGCTTTATCTGCACTTCATTTAGTTATATTTTCATTAGAACCATTTTCATTGTTGTATCAAAGTTGTTTCCTGATAATTGAAGTACACCAGAGATATTCTTAAGAATGAAAAATGAGATGAAAGATTGTCACATTAATTGTTTCTACTGTTGAATAAGAGGTTACAAAAACTTTTGGGGCAGCATTCAGACTAAATTTATTTACTTGATGATTTTAGACATCCAAAACTGCTTTATGATGATTTATAAGTCTTGTTTGAATTTCATGAAGCAAACTATATAATGTTATTTTTAGGGAGATTTTTTTCATCGTCCTCTATTTAAATGTTAGAAAATTTTTTTGTTGATTATGTCAATATCATATTGGATGTTGCATGCTGTTTGTATGTCAGTTCATTCTTACTGAAACTTAGTCGTCCTTCAAAAAAATTTACACGTGTGATAGTGGATGGAGCAAGCCACTCAACAAAGTCAAGAGGTCATTGCCAAAGCTTTATTAGGCGCCAGAGTTGCTATGCTTGGGATCCGGTATCATATGCGTCTGATGGGCGAGGCTGCATGCATTCCGGTATATTGATCTGTCTTTGATTGGATTCTAGTCAGTTCAATTGTTACAGTTAGGGTTTCAGTATAACTTTTATATTTATTATTCCACTTTTAACTGTTTTAGTAAGAAATCACCAAACAAAAGTGTACAACTTTATTCATGTTAAACTTTCAAGTCAGCAAACAGCACATATACAAATGGATACACCATTACACACAAATGTCATATATGTCTTGGTCCATAGAACATATATGGATGGTGCTTGATTTTTTTTTCACAGAAGATGGTATTTAAGTACTTAATTGGATAATACTATAATGCTGTTGAAAAGTTTTTGGAACGTAGTGTGTTCATGATAACGGGGCTGAGGCAGAGGTATCAAAGTTTACTTACTTTTGCTGCTAAACCATCTAAGGGCTTCTCTTTTCTTCACTCCATCCCACTCTTGTTGAATTTGATTGTTGGTCTGTTTAATCAAAGAGGTGTTCTCTGCATTTTCTTTTCTACTTGGCTATTATTAGTATTCATTGAAAGGCTTATATGGGAATAAAATTGGTCTCAAGAGTCAAGACAATCCATGGTGGTAAAGCAACTGTATATGAACCTATCATTTTTAATATCTTTCCATTGAACCATTGATAATGAACTAATATCACTCTTCTTCATTGGCTGTAATAGCTTTTGGGGAATGTGGGTCCTTGTGTGTTTTCTTGACCCTGTTTTTATTTTTGTTACCTTTTGGGGAACTGAGGCATTTATAAAGGGATCTCATATTTTCATCTCAACTAGGTTTGGTTCATTTGGCTATTTTTTCACTTTCAAGGTATTCATTATTGTAGAGAAAATGCTCAAGATAGAACAAACTTTCATGGATTTATCATTTCCCTTATTTGTATTGATAATAAATCTCATTTTTTTCATCCTTTTAAATTGGAATACAAACTGTTTTTGGTTTTTTGTTCTTTCTATGTGTGTTGTCTCTGCTTTTCTTTTTATTGTTGGTTTTATTTCAAACTGTTGCATTATTGTTGGCCCTTGCTATTAGTTTTTATGCTGCTTTTGCTGCCTCTTGTCGTTGTATTTAAGATTTTTGTTGTTCTTTTTATTTTGCGAGCTCTAGTTTCCAAGGACTCTATAGTGGGTTTGGATAGTTTCTTGGTTGTAAGAGTTGTAATTTTTTTTAATGATGACTCCTAATTAAAGGTCGAATGATGTTGATAGTTTATTAATTGGTATGTAATTTTGCTTTCATTTTAGTGGCTTCATTGGATTTCAAATTGGAGGGAACTTTATTTGCAACAGTTTTCAAGAGGTATGTTTTCTTTTATTTTTGTTAAAATACTTTGCAAATGTTAGAGGAGTTTGAATATCTTAGATATTCATCCATAGTGAAGTAGGTTATGAGATTATTATTATTGTGTGCTGCGGTGATAACGGAAGGTTGAGAACTTGTGCGTATTAGTGAAGTAGGTTCTAAGAAATTTGTGTGCTGCGGCGAGATAAGGAAGAAAACTTGTGTGTTGTTTGAATATTTTGAATTGATAAAGATTGATGGTTGATTAATAAATATGGCTGGAATGTTTTCTAATTTTCTATTAGTTATTTGATGTATATCTAATAAACTTCAAAAGATTAGTATCCTTTTTGTATACACCTATAAAAGATTAGAGGATCAATATTATTACCCTATATTAACTATCCATTTAAACCTCTGTAAACATGAAAGATTTAATGTAATATGCTTCATAAGATGTAATGTAATAACCAATATTCACGAGCTCATGAGTAGGTGACAAGCCAAAAACATCAAACAGTGCAATGAAATCTTCTAAAGTACCTGTATACGTAGCTTATCAACTTCAATTATTAATAGAGATCCTAAATTCCCAGTGAGAATTTCCAAAGCATCCACATACTTTGCTTGTTGCTCCAATATAGAAATGTATACCATCATAGCTACACTAATTCAAGGTTTTAGCATATAATCAATTGACAACAGAACAAGAAAAATATATTTGGTGATATATTAATAAATAGAATATTAAAGCATGCATGTATGGGAGAAGATGATATATAAAATTGTTTTAGTACAATATCGTTGTATGAATATACACAGATCAAGCTAGCTAGCGAAGGCACCGCGTATGAATTCGAGCATGGAGTCAAAAGAGGTGGCACACATCCTTGTCTCCCCTTTTATGGGGTTAGACTCACACAAGTGGAGAGTTGACTCCATTGCTTTGGCTTGTGGTGAGCCTTGAGGGATTGAGAATAGGCTGAGAAAGTTGGGAAGTTGTTCTGACACTACAAAAAACCTCACTTTTGCCGGCGCAAATTTGCGCCGGCAAAAATGAGGTTTTACGCCAGCAAAGGTGTAGAGTCCAAGAACTTTACTTAGCTAATTATTTTCGTAGTATTATGGTATGTATAGTATTATCTTTGTAACTGTGGATTTTTGGTTCAGACCGGGAATTATTTGGACACTCATAGTAGTACTTATAGATTTTCTAAGTTTAACCTATAGTTTAAGAATATTAATTTTAACCTAAAGTTTGATTATATGACTGATATTAAGAATAATATTTATTATACTATAAGGTTTAGATAAGGACCAATAGGATTTTAAGCACATGTTATGAATGGGTGATTAAGGATTAAGTATTTTGAGGATTTAATTTAATAAGGGTAAAAGTTTGAATGCTATAAGGTCAGTCAGCAGCTTTGAATACGTTAAGGGCTTAGTCAAGGCTGTTTACTCCATTCAAACTTAGCTAAAAATGTGTAATTTCGTGTTTAATTAATCAGCGTGTGCCGATATATCACAGCACGTAGATACGGAAAACACGAGACGATGCACGACTGCCTCGGGCATACTGGCCCAGGCGATATATCGCCTACAGGGGGCGATATATCGCCTCCTTCAGTATATTTCAAAAGTTTTTGAATTCTTTTTCCTTTAAGCCATTCAACCTCTTGATAAGTCCAGCACCTTTTTGAACGAGTCTTCAGCCTCTGCTGAACGATTATTCAAATTATTTTCACCTTAAAAGCTATTATTTTTATTCAAGTAAAATTTAGATCCTTTCATTCCTAAACTCTATAAATAGGACCTAGTACCCAGCCATTATTCATCTTTTGCTCTAAGTTCAAAGGCTGCAAGTGCTAAGTGAGTGTGAGAGTGTAAACACCTGGGTTGGGGAATCATAAGCTTGATCATCATAAGCTTATCAAACACTTTGGGAAGTAAGGTTCTATAGTATTTCGATTCGAGGTTTAGATTGGTCTACAAGTCTTCAAGGTATTTCCACACTCTAGTTCATTGTCTTTATGTTATTTTCTTTCTCATAGTCTTCTACTCAGTCTTCTAACCTCATTCTTATTTTGGTTAGGAAATCTAAGAACTTGCTCATAAGTTTTTGGTAAGTATGTTTCTCAAAGGTTTAGTCATTCCATTCCTTCCATTCTTTTCATTACTTTTTCTTCAATCTACTCACCCTGTTATATATGGTTTTAGGAGTGTTCCAAAAGTCCCAACGCTGTCCTCTTATCCCGGTAACTTTGGTAAGGAAAATAGGATAGAATCTATATGTTATATGCTTATATTATCTTATGTTTTATGCTATGAAATATGTTATAAAATATGTTATGATATGTATGTTTGTAGGCTTGGGCATATGACCCATATGACTAACAAGACCCCAAATGGATTATGGGCATATGACCTACTTAGCTAGTAGGACCCCACCAATCTAATGGGCATATGACTTGTTTAGTCTATGGGACCCCAAGTAATAATGTCCATTATAGTATGTGTATGATAGAGTGTTATGTTATGTCTTTATGTTTCTTATGAAATTTATGTATGTGAAGTATGTGTTAGATTTTCCTTGCTGGGCATTAGGCTCATTCCTTTTTGTTTATATGTGCAGGAAAATAGCTTTTAGTGGCGGTAAGGTTCGTGGATGCTTGGAGATTGTGTATCGATGGTGAATGGATTCAAGGAGTCGAGAGTTCGATTTCAAGGATGTAGTCTTTTATTTATGGGTTTATGTGTAATTTTTCTCCACTTTCTATGTAACTCCTTTATTTTAAATTATGTTTTGTTTTTAAGACAATGGGATCCCATATCCTTCTTGATATTTTTGTAAGTAACTCTTATTTTTACAAGTTTTCTAATAAAATTATGGTATTTTCGCAATGTAAGCTTTATTATGGATTTGTATGTATAGTTTCGTTAATGGTCCAAAAGTCTAGAGTAGTTGGGTCATTACAAAAGGTACGCGACGTACCCCATCGCTAATTTTACTTTTGCCGACGCAAAATGTAATGCGCTAGCAATGGTATCTTTTGGCGACGAAAAAATGCGTTAGGAAAAATAAGGATGCACTGGCAAAAAAATTTGTCACGTTGTTGTGGAAAACACTTTTAGCGACGCAAAAATGCGCCAGCAAAAGTTTACTATTTTAGTGGCACGTTTTTGTGCCGGGAAAGGTGTATATATGCAGTGAGGGTTAAGACTTTTGCCGACGTAATTTTGCACCGGTAAAAGTAATTTTTAAATAATTTTTTGATTATATTAATAATTTTATTTTCGATATATTAATATTAATTAATAAATTTCGATTTCAATATATTAATAATTATTTAATTTTTAGTAATATTATTTAATTAAAAATAAAATTAAAATTAAAATTTTATAAATTAATAAAAAAAAATTACAACTATTAATATTTATTGTCTCCACCAAACATGAAAATATAAAAGTAGTTTAGTAAAATAAATGTCTAATAAGTTAAACTTTAAATAAATAAATAAAAAGTTCTACAAATGTGTACTGTCCGCCTCATCATCCCCGCCCCCGTCAGCATCACCGTCCTCGTCCGAATCCTGTTCTGGTAAGTCAACAGTAAAACCAGGAGCCATTTCACCAACCTGCTTCAACAAAGCACTGAGCATGAGATCTTGACGCCGTTGACGACTCTCAAGTTTAGTATTATGCTTTTTTAGGTTATGATTTTCTAGCATAATGTCCTCAGTTCGCTACAAAATGCTGTCCACTTCAGGCGACAATTGCCCGGACATTTGAGAAGTTGACGAAGATGCTGCCCTCTTTGCGCCAATTGCCTTCAACCTAGGCAACCCCCCAAACCTTTTCTTATAACACGAGCGCCAATTAAATTAAAAAACCTACAAATTAAACACATATATAACCAGAATATTCCCAGATCATACAAAACATATATATACATTAACAAATATTTAACCACAAAAAAACATATACCAAAACTGATTTTTTTATTAATACAAAAAAATTATTAAATACATATTTACAAACATATCACATTTAATATAAAACAATTTAAAAATATAAACATACATTATTAATCTTAATTTTTTTTAAGTTCATACTTTAACTAATATATATATATCACAAAATACAATATAATAAATATTAACAAGCAAAAATAAACAAATACATATAAAGCATTCAAATAAAAAAATACATATTCAAATATGTTTTTTTTATTTTACAAAAAAAAATTAATAAATACAAAAAATATATATTATAAAAATATCTTAAAAATAGTTGTTATTAAGAGAAACAAATAAATATAAAGCATATAAATATACATACATATATATACATATATATAAACATATATATATAAAAATATATAAACATATATAAATATATATACATATATATAAACATATATATATAAACTGATATATACATATATATATATAAACATATATAAATATATACATAAACTAACTTTTTGAGTTGTTCCACTGAGAAATTGGAGCTGTAACACCTATTTATAGAGAGAGAATAACAAGAAAAAAATACAATTACAAAACGAAATATAGAGAAAAAAATCTAAAAATGTTAAAAAATTTCTCATTTGATTTACTAATCTTGAGAGAGAAGCTTCACTATATGAGCTGAGCCACGGTGGGATTATGGCTCACGTGGTGGTCGGTTCCATTAACACAGAGGAGAGAGAGAAGCTTTTTTCTGAAAAAAAAAACTGAAATGGGGAAGAAGGGCTCACAGCAGGTCTAATATCGCTATGACTTTTGCTGGCGCGTTTCGTTGCGCCGACAAAAGTCTAAATGCGCCGGCAAAAGTATTTAATAAACCCTAGCACAAAACGGTATCGTTTTACTTAGTCTGACTCTTGCCGGCGCAATTTTAGACTTTTGCCGGTGCAACGAAACGCGTCGGCAAAGGTCTACCCACCTACTTTTTCGAAAACGTGCACAAATTAAAAATACACGTTTGACTTTTGTCGGCGTGGTAGGTGAAATGCGCCGGAAAAATTCTATGGTATTTTTTAAAAAAAACTGATGGTACTTTTGCCGGCGCAATTCGGGGTTGCGCCGGCAAAAGACCATCAGTTTTTTAAAAAAAAATCTTTGCCGGTGCAACCCCGAATTGCGCCGGTGAAAGTTGTTTTTGCCGATGCAATTCCAAATTGTGCTAACAAAAATCTTGTTTCTTGTAGTGTGAGGAGAATGGAATCGAGTTAGGATCTCCTAATGATATTTGTCTTATTCCTAGAAATGGAGGCGAAGGTTTCCTATTCTTTGGAAAATAGATGGACTTTGTTAACCCTACTTTTATGTCATTCAGGTTAAGAAAAACCGATTGTTTTAGTATTGAACGGTCAAGATGAGTGTGTGATGATGACGATGGACGGCCATGGTAGATGATGATGATGATCTGCTTTGCCATTAGGAAGTCTTATGTTGTTATTTATTATTATGCTTTCCACATTAATCGAGTGTTCTCCATTCGTCTCTTGACATTCGCTACTCCAAGAAAAGTACTGCAAAATTTAGTACAATGATAACACTACATATTACATAAAAAGACAATTTTTTCTGATCACAACAGGTGCCTTTACTCCTTTCCATTTTGTTTCTTAGTAAAGGCTTATTGAATAGTAAAATACACCAACATAAAATAACATTAACATATTCTTAACATTGGTGGTACCCATGGCAGTAACTATTGGATAAATACATTTTCACTGGTTCTGAACCTTTTTGTGTCTGTTCTTTGGGAAGAATATTATCATCTTGGTTGGCTTTTGCTAATTTTACAACACCATCTTCTTTCTAATTATCTGTATAGAATAAAAAAAAAATTCACTTGGTTCGGAAGCTTCTTGTGTTTGTTCTTCAGGACGAACATCACCACCTTGGTAAACTGTAGCCACACCTAAGTTTTTAGGCGTGATTTTTGCTAATTTTGCAACGCCATCTTATATTTCCAAAATATGTATACAAAAACATATGTTCACTTGGTTCAGAAGCTTCTTATGTTTGTGTTTGTTCGTTAGGACGAACATCAACACCCATATCCAATTTTTTGACAAAAGATTCGCCCACTGGATTTTTTCTTGCTTCAGTAGTACTCATAAAGTCCTGCATCCAAAGAAAAAAAAGGATATTAGATGAGAGTTATTTTTAGGTAGTTATATAAATAAAATTTAAATGGATTTAAATTAGAAGATAATATTGTATAGAAATTTACATCCAAAACCGATTTATACAAACAAAAAAAATTTACTTTTTTTTTACGGTTCTTGTCAAAACATTTTTTTTTTTACTTTAAATTTTTACATT
Source organism: Humulus lupulus (assembly GCF_963169125.1). Classification (NCBI taxonomy): domain Eukaryota; kingdom Viridiplantae; phylum Streptophyta; class Magnoliopsida; order Rosales; family Cannabaceae; genus Humulus; species Humulus lupulus. Next base: position 9,452,683 of record NC_084798.1, read on the forward strand.
TTAGCGGTGTTAGTATATGTGAGGTATATGTACAGTATATGTAAGGTATATATTTTAAATTATCTTCTACGATAAAATTAACTACTTCAAAATTAAATAAAAATTATTTAGAGAAATAAATAAAGATAAGAAGTAGCAGGAATTAAGCTAGGGAGAAAATGAATGAATGAATGTACATACCAGCTGAAGTAGTCCAATGAGAGCTAAGATAGCAGCCTGAGATGTCATAATGTTTGTTTTGTGTACCCAAAATCTTATTTGTTTTTGTTGTGTTGTGTTGTGTGGAGAGATATATGAAATATGTCACACTATTTAAAGGAACACAAAGTAATAGGCCTATATATATATATAATACTATATATTATTTATTTATTTTTAAAATAATTATTGCAACATTATTATTAGCTACCCATTATTGTAATTTTAATTATATATATTGATGTATTTTTTGTTGGAACATAATATTATATATAAAATAGAGGCAACAATAATTGTTGGGTTGATTAATCTTAATAATATGGTTATTTTCCATAAATATATAGTAGGTATATGTAAAGATTGGACTTTGGGTACGTTAGCATAATTGATTTAGTTGTTTATTTTTTCTTTATGTACCAAATTATTATTATTTTTTGCGTTGGTTGATCAAAGTTTGTTTAGGTTAATTTGGCACTAGACATATAATATGATAAAGTCAAATTAAAGATGACATATGAGAAAGCCAATACAAAATTGACACAAAATATAGAAAAGAAGGAACATAGATACAAGCCCTGGTCTAATAGAGCAACTAAGTTCTCGAAGGATCTCGACGCAGTGCGATCCTATTATAGTGCCAGAAAAGGCATCAAACCACCCAAAGGTGACAGGCTGCATGTTGTCTAAGTCAAGAAGAAACTACTGCAAAGGAAGACACACCTCCATCACCGATCTCTGTCTCACCCACCAACTGAGAGAGCAACAACCCACATGACCATCTCTCTCAGCCACGAGACAACCAGAAACATGCCGAAGCCTGTGACCGCCTCCTTGCTAAGAGAATTGAAGAAAACTTAAAAAGGACCTTGGTGGCAAGAGAGTTTAAAAACCCCAATTAAGACTCGAATTGTCATTTCTAGTTAAGTTTTAAAAATGCATTATTTTTCTATTGACGGAAAACAAAACCATTGTTTATTGTCCCCATGTAGACATGTGGGGAGTTAAATAATATAGCATAATTGGCCACACATTTAAATTACACATCATGGTTGAGATTACTTATAAATATCCATGGTTGAGATTACTTACGTATTATGGTGTGTAATTTGAGTGTGTAATTTTAGAGTGCATGTATCATTACTCTTTTATTTATTAGTTTAATGATTTAGAGATTTGTGTTATTTTTTTATATTATTATCATTATATTCTACTTTTAAATAAACTACACAAATATAAGTTTCAATATATAAAGACATTAAATATATAAATCTGAAAACTACACAAACCATACATGTACTCTCATCTAATATCGAAATAATACCATAAATAAATATAGATAAGAACATGCTCAAGAATGAAAAGGACTGCTATATGTTGTATAATTTTTGGGTTTCTATGTTTAATTTATGCTATATGTTAAAACTTATCATAGAGGTGTAGAAAGTTTGCATATGGTTGAGAATTATATATCCTAGTAAGAATATAGATTGCTTTAGTAAACATGCTATCACAAGGAGAGGAAGAATAATAAAATTTGTATTGATGATATAATAGAGTAGATTAATAATGAAATTAAATACTCTAGGTTTTTCATCCATTGTGTTATTTGTTATTTGTCTCTTTTAATTTTCAATTGTTAATTTACTTATTTTGTTATTTAAATTTTTTTTTTTGAAATCTAATTTTTAGTATCTGAATTGAAATAGAAATTAATCGTTGGTAATTGATATACAATCTCTGTGGGATGATACTTATATTTATTAACTGTATTACTTGTTTCTGATTGCGTATACTTGCGCATTGAAATCTCACAACGACTCCTTAGGGTTCGGGGGTTGAGCAATTGGTAGTCTAATGGTTGTTTTCCTTTCTTATAGTTTTTGTGTTTTTTCTATTACAAGATATGGATTTTGGTTTATTTTAATATTTTAATAATGATGTTTATTAGTTATCACTCATCGTGTCACTGTCTTTTTGATAGGGTTAGTGACTTTTGTGGAAGTAGTATATTTTGTTGTGTTGGGTTAGTAATGCCTCACAATGTTTGGTACATATAGCTATTAGTTAGATCTCTTTCAAATATGGACCCAAGGTTTGTTTTCAATTGGTTATTAACCATTTGTTTCGAAAAGCTTTCAACGTATAATTTGGTAATTAATGGAATTTTTTGGATTGTTGCTTTATTTTTAATAATGATGTTTGGATTGATTATAGGTCTTTAGCACAATATTTTTAATAACACAAGTCCCGATCTAATAGAGCAACTAAGCTGTCGAAGGAGCTCGATTGTGACGCCCCACGTCACTATGGCTGCTTTCTGGAATGACGACTGGCCCTACAAACCAAGACAAGTCTTTCCAGCGTGCTTTGTCCTCACTCGCACACTTCCTGGGAAAACTTCCCAGGAGGTCACCCATCCCTAGATTACTCCAGGCCAAGCACGCTTAACCATGGAGTTCTCAAGTGATGGGCTACCGAAAAGAAGATGCACCTTCCTGATATAGGTAGTACCCATCAATCCATTTAAGCCCTCTTCAACTGTGCAGTCTCATACCTACACAGTCTTAGAATCATTACACTTGACCTTCCCCAGGCGGTGTGGGATTGCACAGCTTACCCGGTCTTTCCCCTTATGGATCACGGGATTCTGACTGTCACAATCACCCCCCCTTACGGGCCCGACGTCCCCGTCAGCCACACTTCCGGCTAGGTCAAGGCTCTGATACCATTATGTGACGCCCCACGTCACTATGGACATGAGATATCCTTACGGTGAGGACCGAGACCCCAGGCTTTGGTAAGGCTTCTGGGGCGGCATGGCCGTGTTTGCTTAGTCTAATGGTTGACCTGTTTATCTATGGACTATCTGATATGATTAACTGTATAATTTGCATATGCTATGAACTGCATGAGTTTTCTTGCTGGGCTTCGGCTCACGGGTGCTCTGTGTTGCAGGTAAGGGCATAGATTGAGTCAACCAACCATGAGTACAGAGAGCGTGAAGCGACGCGTACATGTTTGGCCTGCCCGACTGCTTTGGTTGGGGGTTTATTCGAGAAATGGGTGTAACAATCTATGATTTTTATAATTAATCAACTGTAAACTTATTTAAGATGTAAACAGTTTTCAAACCTTATTTTGGGATCCCAAATGGTTAAGACTAGAAGTTTTCAATGAAACGACGCATTTTCAAAGATTACAGCCTTAACTTTTTATTAGTCACACTTTTGTTTTAAAAACCTTGGTTAGCGAGTTCATTGCACACTGTTTTGTCTTAAAACTCACTTGGTAACGGCTCTAAGGGTGTAGGGCGTTACAACTTGGTATCAGAGCGAGCCAAGGTTTATTGGTTATGGAGATCGACCGAACATGTACGCTCGCTGTCAGTGACAAGCTCGACTCAGGGTTGGTTGGTATGATTGATTGACATGTCTGAACGTATGTTTGAATGCCCTGTTTGCCTGCTTATTTATATGGAGCATGAGGAACGAGATGACATATGCTTGAGATACTGTTGGGGCTGGGCCCTTGACTATTGCATGTTGAGATTAATGCGTGCTGAATGATATTATTATGCATGTGGATGAATATAGGGATAATGGTTCACATATTGAGTTTACGTGGTCAATTGTTTAAATTGAATTCGTATGTAATATCCGTTTATTTGCTTGTATGAAGCATGTTGAGACCTGGGTACACTTGGTGATGTTAAAATATGGTAGCTAAATGTATATCATTGTGGATTTGGCCTATATATGCTTTGTGTGTGCATGATAACTGTGGTTATTTGGATCTAGTTGTGGATTGGTTCAGAGTGTGAACCACTGGGCTGGGGAGTTTGGTCAGTAGTGGCAGGTGAACTCAATTTGTTGATTCCTAGAATGGTTAAGTGGATCTGACATTGTGTTGAAGGGGGATTCTAGATATAAGTTGGAGTTGAGATCTCCAGTTATCCCTCAAAGCAGCAGCAGAGGGTCACTAGTGTGTGAGTAAGCTGTGGAGTTTGTTAGTTGAGATGGGATAGAAGAACAACGGATATTTCTAGGGAAATAACTGATTTCGATGTTTTAACAGTAAGGTTACCAGTGTTGGCTTACTGTGAGGGTATGGACAGAAAAGGGTATTAAATGAAAGGCTTAAAGGGTGTTATCCTCGGGTTTTGAGGGGAGTTCGGGCTGTCAAGGAATTTATCAATAGATGGACAGAGTTAATTCCACCCTTGGTTAAGAGGATGAGAGATCCTGATTAGAGGGTTGTGTTAAATGTTGAGGCAAAGAGATGCCTGGAAATGGTACTCGGGCTAAGGTACTGGCTTAATGGGCTGGAAAGAACTCTGATGGTGAATTGATGGAAGAGGTTACAAAGACATGGTTTGAACTGTGGAGACTGGTGGGCTTATAAGCTTGGTTTGGAGTGATAGGGTAACAACAGTGTAAATCAATGGGTTTGGTGAATTGGGTAATTCATTTTGGAAATTGATACTGACGGATGTAATTGGAAATGATGGCGACCCATTTAAGGATTGAACTCTGGAATAGTTCAAGGTATTTGGGCCGCTCTGATGTAAGAACTTATCGTCTGTATGTGGATGGCGGGGAGGGCCATGTTGTTCGAAGAACTGAGGAATGATGCATAGAGCATAAGTGACAGAACTGCAATGGCAGTGCTTCCTTTGATGGAGTTAGTAAAGATAGATTCGTGATAATCAAGTTAAAAGAACCCCGGATAGTTCTATGGCTTCTGGTTTTGCCAGAAAGGGGGAAAAGTCTGATTGATAAGATGGTACTTTTATTGAAAGAATGCAGCAAGGACAGATTCTCAATTTTTGAGGTAAAAGGACCCCAGACAGTGCTTGGGCACCTAATTTGAGATTGGAAAGAAGCCTGATTGAAAAGGCAGTTATCAAGATGGTGACAAGAACCAAGGAGGTTATTTGGTATGCACATGAGGGAGAGGATGCCACCTGAGAGGAGGTCAGGTGAGGGCATGACTTCTACATAGAATGACTCGATATGTTGGGATGGATTTCCCATGGTGAGGGAACAGAAAATTAGAATGCCTCGCTACATTCGAAGTTCAAAGCTGATTCCTTGAGGATGAGTATTTAACTGACTGGTTTATGCTTTGGTCATGTAACGAACTGGAAGAACTCGGTGTTGAGAATGTTCCGAGAGGGAGATGGACATAGAGAGGTTGCCTCAAAGGTGCTATTCGAGAGGCTGATAATAGTAATACCTATTGAGAGGGAATTAGAAACTTCTGGCAGAAGAATTGGGATGCAAGTGATCAAGAAGTTCATAGTGATAACAACAGAAATTGTCTCATGGGAGTCTCAGCATGAGTCACAGTGAGAAGGTTAATCGGTTAAGGGATAACCATGGATTGTAAAGGATATCATGAGGAATATGTAAATGAGACTGAGTGGAAACTGGGCTGACCAGTGGAAAAGATTATGTAGGTATGTAAAGAAAGATTTGGGGGTACTTCAAAGTCGGACTACAAATAGGATTGGTATCAAGAACTTTGTAAGAGACGGTATTGGCTGCAAGAAAGTCTACTGAAACAATCAAAGGAATTTGACCCTGGAGTAGCCAGAGCGTTATACTGCAGGGATTGTTAGCATTGTCAGTAAGGAATAAAAGTTTGAGGTTGGTAACGAAGATTTTAGAATGGTTCAAGCTACAGTAGCACAGGTAAGTTCTTTAGGCAGAGAATGCATGAACGGTATGGGCAAGTCCCCTTCAAACTCACGAGCAAGGTATGTGGATTACTCCCAGACGGAAATGGTGACCAAATGATTATGCTGAAGACGTTTGTACCCAGAAGGCTGAGTCACAGGTAAGGTTCTACGGAAAATCAGTTTGGGTTTCGTTAGGAGTACTCAGAGTAAAGCTACAAGAAGAAAGAACATGTAAGGAGAATTGATCAAAAGTCGCAAAGAAGCTAATGATGAATATCTGAAGAATGGAAAGCATAACAGGATTGGTAAGCGCGTCACCTATTGCATAGGTATCTCCGGGGACAACTACATCAGAGATGAGGAGAACAGTAAAACTTGAGGTTAGACAGACTGAGTGGTGTCAAATCAGAAAGAAATTCAGAAGACAAGGTAAGAATTGATTGGTGTCTGGTGATGCTGGAATATGTGCGTGTTATGGTTAAGTATAGAGTGATGGCATAAAGGACCTGATCTATGATAAGGATATAGAAATGGGGGAGTGTATCACGATTAGGCACGCCCAGGAAATAAATTGGCGCGAGGATGGATTGAACCTTGCGGGAGGTGAAAGAATGAACATGGTTGATATACTTGGAGCGTTAAGTTGACAGTTATGCATATCATAAGGTGCTTGAGTGTTGGGTATTAGTAAGAAAGATAATGTTGAGACCCAGATGTGGTGAAAAGTAACAGACGGATGATCAGTGTTTGAAATCCTCGATTGAGCGAGGGGAGATATAATTGGAGGCGAAACTCCTAACTGTGAGGCATGTGTCAGTCAGGGAATAACGCCATAGATTGTAATGGAGTGAGCAAGGCAACGACTTAGGTTGGCATAACATTAGTAGGTATGATTAGCTAGTGAGTGTCACTGAGCTATGGAATCCAAAGAGTGGACTGTGGTTGAAGCAGGGAAGGACCTTGCCATGGTGGTACAAGTCAGTCCTACCCTGACTGTAAGCATCCCATGTGCTAAGTGGTACTTCCGGCCCCACTGCCGTTCTCGGCCTTTCGCCGTTCTCGGCTCCATTTCCGTTCTCGGCCTTGCCGCTCTCGGCCTTATCCGTTCATTGCACTATAATCGCACATATAATACATTTCCAAATAATCATTCACGCATATAATATTTCACTTAAGGTTATACATTAGCACATAATACAATCTAGGGCCATGCCCTGCAATAACACTATGGGCCCATGCCCTATTCTCGGGTGCTACAGTTTTCTTACCTGTATTCCGAGCTTCCTGATGCACTAAAGCCGCGAGCACGGTCCTCTAACCCGAGCTTCACAAAGACCTAGTCACAACACGTACAAAACATCCTTTAATACTAATCAATTCAAAAATCACTTCCCGAAACCAATTCCACACTCTCGAAACTCCCAAATTCCTAAAACAAATCATTGGAAACATCCCCCGAGCCCCCGGGACAAATGCCCAAAATTGCAAAATTTCCCATCCTGAAAAAGGCATAGCGCCGCGACGCTACCCGCAAGGGCCGCGGCGGCCAGCGAAGTCAGAAAGTTCCCCTGACTGTAAACAGCCTCGCGCCGCGGCGCCCAAGAACAGGGCTGCGGCGCTCCTTCGCGAACCCAGAATTCTGGGTTTTTCCCCGCGTTTTCCCCGAGTTAACACCACTCCAAATCATCCTAAGCAGGTACCCATGTCCCAAAATCAACTCAAAACCCCACATAAACCATCTTACAACTCAGAAACATCATCAAAGAAACCCAAACACACAATCAAATCCCCAATTCACCCATTGGCCACACATCAACTTTCAATCTTCATACTAACATTCTAGGAGAAAAATCAAGCTTAGAAACTTAACAAAGAAGTGATAAATCCTTACCTCAGAAAGTCTTGGCTTATGATCAAGTTTAATTGCTTCCCACCCCTTGATCCTCCTCCTAGATTCCTCAAGTTTCAGCTCCCTTCTTCTCTTCTTCCTCTCATTGCCCTAGCTTTCCCTCTAGCTTTTCCTCTCTTCCATTTCTATCAAAACCAACATATATGCCAATGCCTAAACCGTGCACCCTATAATCCCAGCTGAAAATTGTCTAAACCCTCGGCCAAATGACCATGTTACCCCTCCAAATAATCCTTTCTTAAGTAAGCCATCAAGGGCACTCTAGTCTTTTCACTTATATTTCAATTCTACCATTTTCCAACTAAACTTGTTACCCACAGCAATAACTAATGGTTACCCAGGTTACTCAATCACCAATAACCATTACCCACTAAGTCTCAATTTAACCATAACAATTCCCAAGGTACCCCTAGGCTCCTCCCGAGCCGAGTATGAAATCCCGTTGTGACTTTTGAGTAAACTAGCTCTCTAGGGCCGTCTCAGGACGTGCATCACAATAATAACACCACACTCACGTGGTACAAATCATATAATACAATTAGCACATATATGCCCTCAGCGGGCTAAAATTACCAATTTACCCCTATCATGCAAACGGGGTCCACATGCATATTTATTTCACCTAACATGCATACTAACCACCTAGTCATGCATCTCGAATGTTCAATTAGTCATATAACATGCTTTAAATCATAATCACGCATTTACTTATCAAAATCACACATAAATCTCATTATGCCCTTCAGGCACACTAATCAAGGCTCTTAAGCCTTATTAGTGATTTTGGGTCGTTACATCGATGCAACGCGATCCTATTAATTAGTGCCAGCAAAGGCAACAAACCACCCAAAGGTAACATGCCACATGTCACTTAAGTATAGAAGAAACTGTTGCAAAGGAAGACACACCTCCATCACCGATCCATGTCTCACCCACCAACCAGAAGAGCCCAACAACCCACAAGACCACCTCTCTCGGCCAGGAGACATCCAGCCACATGCCGAAGACTGTGATGACCTCCTGACCAAGAGAAGTGAAGAAAACTTAAAGGGGACCTTGGCAGCAAGAGAGTTTTAGAGAGAAATCCCTACTTAAGGCTCAAATTGTCATTTCGAGTTATTCTTTAAAAATGCATTATTTTTCTATTGATCATTGTCACGTGTATACGTATGGGGAGTTAAATAATATAGCATAATTGACCACACATATAATTATATATACATTATTTTATATATTTATGTATTTTAATTGATATTAAATGTATAAATTGATTCAAAACAATTAATTAATTTTATAAAATTATCATTCCCCACCTTCTTAAACATATATCAAATTTAATTACTATATTTTTCTCTTTAACATTATTGTATAATTTATTTTATAATGATAAATTGTAAATACAAATCACACTACTATTATTGTGTTGTTTTATAAAGTAATCATTTTTTAAATTTCGAATCAAAATTATTTTTTCAGTTCTCGTACAGCATGCAAGACAGTATATACGACTTTTTGCGAGAAAATTTGGACGTAATAAATAAAGATATATGATTGATGTATTTTTTGTTGGGTATTATTTATATGTTGAAAAAACTCTATTCTTACTATAGTAGTACCTATATCTTATTTTCTTATTTCACTCTTTATTTTTATTTTTTTTACTTGAAAAACACCATATATATAAAATGCAAACCACAAAACAAAGTTCCCAACTTTTTTCTCAATTTTGACTGTCTTTTGGTGGTGTATATATATTTTCTCTAAGTGTGCACAACTTATTTTCTCAGTTGAACTAAAATCATAAACAATTCACAAAGTAACAATTCAGAACATGCAAAATAAAAGCAAATTCAATTTTAATTAAACAAAAAATTTGATTTAAAAAATACTAATAATTATGGTGTCTAGGTGGATCAAGAAGAAGAATAATAATAAAAAAAAAGTTTTTCTAGACATCCCTTTCATTTTGGGTGGGGAGTTCATTACTCAACATGAGATTAGAGCCAACTACTACATCCCTATAGATATGATTAGTTTTGTTTTTTCAAGGAGAAAAGAAGATATAATATATATTGTATGATTAGAGCCATTACGTACTCTATTTTTTGTTGTGTTGAGCATAAGGTCGATACTGTGCGTGCATAGATTTGCAGCATAATAAAGTAATAAACAAATATATGATTGGTGTGTTAGTGGTTGGTACTTAATATATTTATATACATATAAAACAGAGACTACAAGACATATTGGGTTCATTAATATATATACATACATAGTTGGTAGTGAGGTAGGCAGGTATTTATTGAGATTGGGCTGTGTTTAAAATGATCCAAATTTAAAATGATCCCATGGGAAATAATAAAAGAGTAATGATATGTGCAGTCAAATATTACACACAGTAACATGTCACTATTTTTTAAAACAGTATGTCATAATTTTAATAAACGTGATTGACTAGGCTGAATTGCTACATCACTATGTGTAATATTTGAGTGTATATTTTGAATGCACATATCATTACTCTAATAAAAAATATAACAAGACTATCTAAATTAACTATATATATTAACATATAAGACAATAAGCATATTTGCATAAAATTTAGTACAATGATAACACCACATATTACTTAAAAAGACAAATTTTTCTTATCACAACAGGTGCCTGTACTCATTTCCATTTTTTTTCTTAGTAAAGGCTTATTGAATAGTAAAATCCACCAACATAAAATATCATTAACATATTCTTAACATTGGTGGTACCCATGGCAGTAACTATTGGATAAACACATTTTCACTTGGCTCCGAACTTTTTTGTATCTGTTATTTAGGACGAATATTATCATCTTGGTTGGCTTTTGCTAATTTTGCAACACTATCTTCTTTTCCATAGATGAATATTGTATTTTCACTTGCTAATTTTGCAACACCATCTTCTTTTCCATAGATGAATATTGGGTGAAAAATGTATTTTCACTTGCTAATTTATTTGCAACGCCATCTTCTCTTCCATAGATGAATATTGGATTTTCACTTGCTAATTTTGCAACCCCATCTTCGTTTCCATAGATGAATATTGGATTTTCACTTGGTAATTTTGTAACGCCATCTTCTTTTCCATAGATGAATATTGGATTTTCACTTGGTAATTTTGCAACGCCATCTTCTTTTCCATAGATGAATATTGGATTTTCACTTGCTAATTTTGGAACGCCATCTTCTTTTCCATAGATGAATATTGGATTTTCACTTGCTAGTTTTGCAACGCCATCTTCTTTTCCATAGATGAATATTGGATTTTCACTTGGTAGTTTTGCAACGCCATCTTCTTTTCCATAGATGAATATTGGATTTTCACTTGGTAATTTTGCAACGCCATCTTCTTTTCCATAGATGAATATTGGATTTTCACTTGGTAATTTTGCAACGCCATCTTCTTTTCCATAGATGAATATTGGATTTTCACTTGGTAATTTTGTAACGCCATCTTCTTTTCCATAGATGAATATTGGATTTTCACTTGCTAATTTTGCAACGCCATCTTCTTTTCCATAGATGAATATTGGATTTTCACTTTGTTCAGAAGCTTCTTGTTTTTTAGGACGAACATCAACACCAATATCCAATTTTTTGACAAAGGATTCGCCCATTGGATTTTTTCTTGCTTCAGTAGTAGTACTCATAAAGTACTGCATCCAAAGAAAAAAAAAAGATATTAGATGAGAGTTATGAGGAGGTAGTTGTATAAATAAAATTTAAATGGATTTAAATTTGAAGATAATATCATATAGAAATTTACATCCAAAACCGATTTATACAAACAAAAAAAAATTACATTTTAGCGGTGCTAGTATATGTGAGGTATATGTTTTTGAAATCATCTTAATTTTTTTTTTATGATTGTGAAAAAGCACAATTGGCAAAAAGCATGTAATTATTTAGGATGAAATTTTTTAGGCATGCGATTCTTAGTTTTTTTTTTTATTTACTCATTTTTTTAATCTAAATATTATGTTAATGCTCTAAAGAAAATATTATAGTATTAAGTTGGAGTGATTTCTATACACTAATTGGGAACATCATTTTATTCATAAATATATTTTAACATTGTATATATTATGTTAAACCCCCACAAAAAAGTATTGCTGAAATAAGAGTAATAAATACTTCAACTTATATATAAATTAATAAGTTTTGATCAAGTACGTACATAAAAATGAATAACACATAAACATTGATAATAATGTATTAATTATTCTACGATAAAATTAACTACTTCAAAATTAAATAAAAATTATTTAGAGAAATAAATAAAGATAAGAAGTTGTAGGGAGAAAATGAATGAATGAATGAATATACATACCAGCTGAAGTAGTCCAAAGAGAGCTAAGAGAATAGCAGCCTGAGATTTCATAATGTTTGTTTTGTGTACCCAAAATCTTATATGTTTTTCTTGTGTTGTGTTGTGTGGAGAGATATATGAAACATGTCACACTATTTATAGGAACACAAAGTAATAGGCCTATATATATTATTTGTTTATTTATTTTAAAAATAATTATTGCAACATTATTAGCTACCCATAATATTATTGTAATTTTGCTTGGAGAATTAGAAGATATATGCTTTAAAATATCTATATTATATATGCTAAATTTACAAACTATTGGAAATATATGCTTAAATATTTAATTCATAATTCTTCTCCGAGTACCACCTCCCCTCATCATATTACTGACTTCTTTTTTAATATTTTATTGATTCAAAATCTAATCTAGACTCAACGAATTTTTTTACTTAAACACTAATTTTTAAGTTTGATCAAATACTTTTATAATTGGTTTTTTTGTTATTGTTTGCCTTTTCTTTTTTTTTTTAATGCAAAATTTTAAAAAATTAATTTCAATGCAAAATTGACGGCTGAATCAAAACTTAATTTTGAAAATCAAATCGATGCAATTCATTATATTAAAAATGTTTATTTATTATATTATATATATGTTTTAAAAATTATAAGCCATGTTTTTATTTAATTTTTTAATATATTTATGTCTTTTTTTATATATATAATATTATTTATTTATTTAAAATTTATATATCAATGATATAAATTTAATAAAAATAATTAATAAATTTTATAAATAAAATTAAACATAGATTGTACGTTGCTTTGAATCTAGTATAAATAAATAAAATTTTTTACCAACAATAATAATAATAATATAACTGTAATTACTTGTATTGAACGATAGGGGCAAAACCTAACTTATTGATTTGATATGACCCGGTTGGAGATATTTCTATAAAATAAAAATGTATTTATTATATAGGCCGCTGGTGAGATTGAATTCTAAGATTTTCTTTTAACATTATTATTATTATTATTATTATTATTATTTGTGTATTTATATATACTCGGTGAAATTAACTTGTTTGTTTAGTTTTATTTTAAAAATGTATTAATTTATTTTCATCATTTTTTTAATTATTATATAAATTTTAAATAAATAAATAACTTCAATATTAAAGAAGATATTTAATATAATGTATATCATATACATATTAAAAAAAATTAAATCAAAACATTGTCTATAGTTTTATCCTAATTACTTATATGAATATATATTCTAATAAAGTTGATAGAAAAAATAATTTGTTAAACTCAGAATTCATTACATACACATTTTTAATATATAAATATTTAAGTGATTTTATAAGCACTTGAGATTGTATGATACTCAATACTATTTGAGATTGTATTTTATAAGTGGTTAAATTTAATAATTTCTCGATCCAATTTTAAATTCAACCTCTAAGAACCATATAATATGTTGACGCTGTTTTTTGTCAACTTAAAACGTAGAGCAATTAAACAATATGAACTATGGTGCGAATGAATAGTATAGTGGAACAATAAGGTTTTTACGTGGTTCAGCAGTTAAATCTACCTAGTCCACGAGTCTATGTTATCAAGACTTGGAGTTTTCTGGAAATCCTTCAGAGATGAATTACCCAGAGTATTCTCTCAAGATATCAGGTGATCGGTCCCCTACAAGTGTTCATGACCTCTCCATTTATAGAGAGGTTACAGAGTTCATTCCCACATATTTCGGGAAGATACTCTGCATATAAATTCAAGTAATTACATTAAATGCTGTAACTCCTATATACAAGGAAACGTCCCCTGAAGACCCGGAAACAGATAACAAACTTGTTAATATCCCTTTAATGTTGGGATGTTACAACAATAAATACATTTAAACATACAACATGCTTTATATCAGATGACTCATCGAACCTCCGAGGTCAGCAACCAACATCGTGTCAGTCAAGGTTTACAAACATGTTACGAACTGGCTATCTTATTCCAAGACCTGCTCAGAGCAGATAAATACCATCGAGGCTGTCACATTTCGAGCTTGCACTCTTTAAGCTCGGACTACTCGATCTGAAGGCACTTGTTAACGGATGTATCCCGATACTATGCCCTTTCGAGCCTAGAAAGAATCTCGAGGCTACATGTCGTCGAGATTACTTCGGAGGTTTTACAATTGGACCATAACACATGTATTTCATATATCTTTAGCTCATACTTGACGAGTCCAGCTTTCGAGGTCATAATCTCTGGTCTCAAAATCTGGATGTAACAGTTTGCCCCCTCAAAAGTATTAGTTCGAATCCTATGAGAAGGAAACTTTTGAACTACTTCCATTGGGAACCGTACCATCAAATATACTCGAGTGTGGACACACGTCGAATGGGTATTGATCACTCAAAGTACTTGAGTACCTTGGAAACCTGCCCACGTCTATCCGCTTGCCATTCTTTATGGTACCATCATATCATTTTTCCTTGACCGTCGGATCAGATACAAAATCTGGCCAACGGCTCAGATCAGCTCGGCCTTTGACATTCCCAGGGGCCTATAAATACATCCCCATCGTCTTCCCCACATCACTTTCGCCTTGTGTTTTCAGAGGAAAAAGAAGAAAAACCAGAATTTGAATTTTCCCCAGTTCTTGCATGTTCTCCAAACCAAGAAAACAAAACAATGTTGGCTTGTTCGACTTCGTGGGATCTTCTTTGCAACCACTCCTTCGGTCTTCAATTTCTCAGTACCCGCCAGCTACATTGTGTAAGTATATGTTCTTAACCCCTTATATCTGTGTTCATACTTTATCTTTTCATGCACGTTTATGCTTCTGTTGCACCTTGGGCACTAGTTTATCACTAGGATACTGTTGGTCCATTCATTAGTTTAACGCACTAGAATGTTTTGGCTGATAAATATTAGATTTATGTTCTAGCATTATTGGTTCCAAACCCAGTTCACGCGTAAAAGACCAAAATATGGTTCTTTCCACTACAAGAAAAAATGCTTTTAATAACACCGAAAATGTGTTATCAAAACATACGATAACACTTTCTGATGTGTTAAGACCGACTATGTTATCGTAGGTCAGGGTACTTTACATAACACTTTATCAGAACAGATGTGTTATTGTATTGTCAACGATAACACAATTTCTGTGTTATTTTAATATATAGATAAGTGTTGAATTATGTTATTTATAGTCGATTATATAACACTTTTTTTGTGTTATACTACACTTTAGTATAACACTTTTTTTGTGTTATACTACACTTTAGTATAACACATTATTTGTGTTATACTACACTTTAGTATAACACATGCGTTATATTAGATTGGAGAAACTGTAACGCCCTGGTTACCCCAGAACAGTTACGGTGAACAGTGAACCGGAAATTTGACTCGCTATTCGAGTCCTTTGGTTAAAAACGTGATCTAGGTACTATTATCAGGTTAAGGTGAAAAACCAATAAAAAGGAAAGGGTACATTTCATTAAGTAAATAAACTGCTCATGAGCCTTTCAAAATGTTTACAAGTAGTTCGTAATACAAAAGAGTCACTACTGTCTCAAATTTACAATCCCCGCCGGCCTAAGCGGCAAAAGTAGGGTAAACCCCTAGTCCCTCTGAAAACACCTTGACCGTGGCGGTCAAGATGCCCTGTATATACACAACATCGCCCAAGCTCTCCACTCAGGGTTGGTTAAGCTTCTCCTTTCCTTTACCTGCACCACATAGCACCCATGAGCCAAGGCCCAGCAAGAAAACACAATAAGGCATGATATAATATCAACAACGATCATAATAACCATTCAGGACTATCAGTCCAGCAAATAGGTGACAATAGCCAAAAGTCACAATAACGAGCATCGCTCCCTCTAGCCATGTGATGACAGGGTCACCAGGGCTTAACTGATAAGTGATTCTCTCATAGGTTGATCAGGACAGGTGTATGGTGATTAGTCACCAACATAACCTTCCTCACGACTCTAGAGTCGAAACTATGGACAACGTCCCTTAGCCATGTGACAAACAGTCACCGGGGTCATATACCTTGGCTATGTTCATCTGGTCGTAGACCAGGCCAGCGCTTATAAGTTCTTCGACCTTAGGGTCGGTCTAACATTAATGCCATAGAGCCATTCAATGCGTGATTCTCGACTTTAGAGTCGGTCCCTGACTAGTCAGTGTCTTAAACAAGTAATCAGCGTACAACAGCATTTAATATGCAATCCACGTCCACATATACTAACCAACATGCTCCAATATCAAACCATGCATGTCATATACCTATACAGGGTGCAACTATATTCATACACCGTTTTCTTACCTCTGGTTCGAGTGAGAATTATAATATGAACGACCCCTGAGAATGATCAACCTTTAAAGTCCTTGACGGTCACCTGGTCATAACCAAATTATAGAATTTATCAATAAAAATGATAACTGAGGGTTCCCAAACCAAATCCCAGCCCCCCGAGACATCAAATACCACCCAACCGGGTACTAAGTCCAACCCTGAGGCCTATGGTTTGAATCCCCATGCTAAAAAACATATTTTAACAAAATTGGCCTTAAGGGCCGCGGCACTCCTCTGCTGCGCCGCGGCGCGCCCTCAAACAGAGAGGGTGCTCCCTTTGCCAGACGCCAAGGGCCGCGGCACAACCCTGCTGCGTCGCGGCGCCCAGCCCAGTTCAGCAACATGCCCACGCACGAACCAGTTTTTCCCCTGTGCGATTTCCTCTCAAACCAGTCCTTCAAACCTTCATAAAACCCCTTCCTAACCTACAATTAAACCCCCAAATAACACCCTTAACTCACCCTCATCAAATCCCAATCAAACTAACACTAAAACCCCCTTTGATTCTCACTTCCCACATCAAAAACATAAGCTGAAAACCAAAAGTGAAACAGAGCACCAGCTTTGATAAATGGCCAAAACTCACCTTGAGACTAGCTTTAAACCTCCCACACAAGCTAAAACAAGTGCTCCAACGCAGCCTTTCAATTTCCCTTGGTTGAATCGCCACCAAGAACTCAAAACCCTCAAAGGAGAAGTGAAGAAGATGATGTACGGGAAAGGAAGAAGCAAATCCCTGTTTTTGTTCTGTTTATTCTACCACCTTCTACAGCCACATAAGTCTCATATATCCTCCCAAAAAGACCAAAATACCCTTGTGTCATCTTAAGCCTCTAAAGCCACCTCAAGGGAAAAATTGGTACTTTCCGCCTATCCCGTTAATTATAATTAACACTTCCCAATTCCCGCTAATCTCAAAATCCTCAAACACCAATAATTCATATCCCGTTACCCTAAAATCCATGGTAACACTATAGTCATTAGTAACACCCCGAGACTCACCCCGAGCCCCGAGCTCAAACCTGTTATGACCAAACCGATAAATCCCGTTCAACGATCGTCTCATGTCGGAATACTCGAACCAATCCACATTATAATGTGGTCTCACAATATATCATTAACGCACATACAAATATACAATTATACCCTCAACGGGCCAGATTACCAAAACACCCCTGTAAACAAATGTGGACCCACATGCATGCATTTAACATCATATTATAATATAATTCTCATAAACATGCATAAACACATTTAATGGCATAATTAAACAGTTATGGCCCTCCCGGCCTACTAACCCAGCCATTAACCATATTAGGGAATCCGGGGCATTACAGAAACATAATCTTTTTTTACTTTCACAAAACTAGGAAAACAAATATGAAAGTTGAAGCCAAATAAAGTAACATAAATAGATTTTTATTAATACCTCAAATGTAATTACAATATTTAGTCTACTAGTCTAGGCTTAAGAAATCATATTACAACATAATTTATGCCCAATTCAGATTCCTTTATACTAAATACAAAACAAGAAATGTATACAAAAATTAGTGAAATACATTCTTCCATTCTAAAGGCCTCAACTACAAATGTTGTCAAGAATTGCTCCAAAGAAATCATCTCAGTATACCTGCACATTGTAAAAAAAAAAGTCCTTTTATTATTAAGAACATAAGACTTAAGCTAGTTTCCACCTGTAAGCATATCAATAAGTGTGTACCACTCTACCTCAACATCTTCGGGTGTTTCAGCAGATTTAGAGGATTTTGTCTGTGCAGGTGCATCACTCTTCTTACTCACACCCCCTTTAGCAGAAGCCCCTTTTTTGTTGGTAGGCTGATAGAAAATATCGTCAATCACAAAATATCAAGATCAAAATAACTTCAACAACATATGAACAAAAATAATTAACAGTGTCAAGAACTCACAGCTGCTTGAACAGGCCTCTTCCCACTAAGCATGCTTGCTGCTGACTTTTTAACAAATGAAGCATCTGATGCCTGCATACATTAAAGACGTAAATAATTATCCTTTCTCGTTGGAGGTCTCAAGGATCATTCTTAACAAACAAAAAAATACACGCCAGTAGGTGGCAAAATCATTTTTATTGACCAAATAACTTTCTAATCCAGAAGAATATTAACTAAAATCGTGTAACATAGCAACATTACATGCAACCTCTCAACATAGCATTGTTCTTTAACTTCCATAAATCCATTATATAAGAAATAACTCACCTCATGAGAGGATGCGGTTGCACCAGAAGCTTGGACTGCTGCTCACACAACAATAAGTATGCACACAAGGTTATAAGAACTCACAAGAATGTTGAACAAATTAGTGATATAAGAACTGATGCTATAAAGATAATACAAACCTAAGCTTGTATTGGTGGATGTGCCACCTTCAGAACCTAAAATCATTTCAGAAAGCTTCTTTCTTCTAACATCATCAAGTTTCTCAAGTGACCGCTCCAAGGGTCTCATACCAACCAACTAAATAAAATGGGAAAAGAAGAAATAAATCCATACCATCAATAATCAAAATTCAGAATTAAGCAGCAAAAGCACAAAATTGATAAATAAATAAAACGATAACTTAGCTATCGCTGCCAAAGCTGAAAAGGCTGCATCCCTCACATCTGGAGTCCCATCATTGAGGCACTGTGAAAAAGTAAGAAACCATGAATTAGTGCTCTAAACTCATCAAAACCAGTACTGAAGCTGTCTTCTAAAATAAATGGGAATTAGCAATGTTTAGCACATTTTACTCAACTGATTGTTCAAAAATATGAAATATATTACAACTACAAACATAAATGCACTTACCTCCATAAGGATAGGCACATAGTCCTTGTGCACCTTTAAAATAACAACCTTGTTACTTGTTTCAATACAGAATGTTACCCAGTTAAGAGTTGATGATCGTACAAGAGGAACTTTTTATTTTTTACAGCAGTCTTAATATCTGCAATAGACAACATCCATTACAGTTTGGGAAAAATCAAAATTACCACCTATCAAAGTGATTACAAACACTCAAATGCAAAGAATTTATGTCATCTAACCTCTAATAAAAAAAAAACTTAAACCAAAAACATAGTAAGGAATCCTATGACAATACTATATTTTGAATTAAAGAACTACAGCGTAGGATAAATATATACTTGCCTTCCACAATGTCAGCTAGACTTAAGCACCCAGCTATATGCATTGCCTGAAGACTTTGATTTAGTGCCTCAGTAGAGGCAGGTTTTTTCTCTTTCAATTTTTCCTTTATAAAAATAAAATAAGAGAGAGAGAGAGAGAGAGATAAATCAAAGGAGTTAGATAAATGCAATAAAACAATATCCCTTCTTCAATCTTTATTAAATTATTTCTAAGAAAAATCTGAGATAAACCAGATTAAAATATATATTAAAAGTAAAATTGAATAAAAAAATAACTTTATATACAAATCAAAGCTACGATCAACATCATTTGAACTTCTAAAAAAGAATCTACTCGTATGACT
Source organism: Humulus lupulus (assembly GCF_963169125.1). Classification (NCBI taxonomy): domain Eukaryota; kingdom Viridiplantae; phylum Streptophyta; class Magnoliopsida; order Rosales; family Cannabaceae; genus Humulus; species Humulus lupulus. The sequence goes on from NC_084798.1 coordinate 9,472,717, forward strand.
AAGTGCACTTTTATTAATAAGAAAAATGAAAGTACAAGTCAAAATCCAAAAAAAAAAATACCACCATGCTCAATTGTAAGTAACTGGCAAAAAGTAAACGAGCACTTGAACAGCTTGGTTACATTCAAACAGTCTGTTTGCATTTTAAGTTGATATAATATTATTTTTTTAGCTAGCAAAAAATAAACATACCAGCAAAACTGGCAATAGGAAGCGTGAACTTGCAGAGAAATTAGTTCTTAAACCCCGAGCAAGATTGCCAATAGCTTGAATTTCCTCGACTGCTATAGCGATATTAACATCTATTATGAGCTGTACAGAAAAAGAATTAAATGATTTTTATTCATCAACTCAAAAAGCAAGTATAAACTTATAACAAAAGGAAGAATATAAAGCATGAAGTTAAAACTTAATGGAGCTGATTGAACACTTAACTATGAAATATTAAAAAGATCCTTGGCAATAGATAGAGGTATAAACGATGCAAATGAAATACCCAAACATAAAAAGACAATGTACCTTTTTTAGTGTCCGACAGATTTCTGAGAAATCACCGGGTGCTATTCTTTTTGTTGAAGCAAGCTTGGTTAGCTCTACAACAGCCTCTTTCCGTTCTAATGCAATATGGATTAGCGCTAGACTTGAACGCTGAAAATGGAGACAGCTAACCTCATTTTGGCATGTTGAAGTTAATATGTTAGATACTGATACAAGGCAGTACCAATAAACTGGAGCAACTGTATCCAAGGCTTTTTTACTTGCCTGAGAAACAAAAACAGGGCAGTACTCATATATTTCAGTTGAGGAAACAAAACTAAGTAGACTAGCAAAAACAGAGGACAAATACAATTTTAAATTAGCAGGGCTTATAGAAAAAGTTTTATTGTTATATTAGCACTGCTTTTAAGACTTCCATTGAATGAGATGTTACTTACACTGCCATTTATCATAACATGAAGTTTCTGCCTTGTGCTAGAAGTTCTAAATTGTCCCAGTTCCAACCCAGTTCATATATCTATTCATACAACAGAAGAATCCTTTAGAAATTATCCTGTCTAAATCAAATTATGACACAATTAGTAAAGCAAAATTCTAGTTATGTTGCTCACAATCAAGAGATGTGATGAAAATTTTAGGTAAAATTACCCTTTCAATGATCTCACTACCCAATATTACAACCTTTCCAATAACAGTTTTACACAGATGGATAAGAAAGGAAGAAACATAGCTGCTTTTTATATTTTTATAAAGCAAACCTTTTTTTTTACTTGGCAAACTTGGAAATATCTTAAGAGTAATTAATTTAAAAAAAAAATGGACCTTGCAACACTGTCACAGATCAATGGGACACAGTTTTGGGCAAAAAAGAAGCATAGCACTAAGGAATGCAACGGCTACATTACAGGGCTATTTTCTATTCTTATAAGAAAGGAGAGGACCAAAATACTAGTTACAAAGACCCGTTACCAATTAGAAATAATATGAGCATCCTATGCCAACATAAGTGCTAAAGTCCAAAGATAAGGAAATTAAGAACCTCATTTCTGAAAGCCTGGCCAATTTGAGCAGCAGCAAAAGGAAGCTTGTTCCCATTGTAATAGTACAAGTCTTTGAAGTTAACAAATATGCCCTGTGCAGTTTCTGGCCGCATGAACCTTCAGCAGAGGAGATTTAATTACATATCATTACTGACCAAACAGGAGTCTTAATAAAAAAGAATCGCTAAGAAAGAAACAGTACCTCACTTGCCGCTGCCTTGAAACGAACATATATAAAAGATGCCTCTACACCCTCAGCAAGAGATGCCTTGCTGCTACTATTGCTCCGGATTGCTGACTGAACCTGATGAAGAAACAATAACCATATAGAACCAGAATGTTTTCTATTTTAGGTAATAAACAGAGCACTTGATTTAAGACCAAAAGGAGACAGAAACAGAGGTCTACCAACCCAACAAAACAACACAAAACAATGGAGCGCATTAATTCAACCCCTACATTATTTTACCTGAGAAGACGCACTTTTGAGTACAGAAAGTACATGAGAGCAAATCATACCCAATGCTCGAGACTGTCATAACAAAAAAATTACTCAATTATTGGAAATGGAAACAAATTTTAGTGGAAGAATGTGCAAAATGTAACGTTATCTAATCAGCTATGTGCATAAATTTGTTTCTACCTGCAGTTGTCGAAATTTGAGTAAGTAAACGTCGGATTCAGCATACTGTAGATTGTTTTCTACATACCTAATATAAAGTAGATAATGTTTAAGGTCATCAAGTTGATTGAGAAAATAAATGTCTCAACAAAATATGCTAGTAATTCCCTAAATCAACATATAAATTAATGGTACGACACAAGTAATATTTAATGAATGCAAGTTAGAACCGAATAAAGAAAAAATAAAATAAAGGGATGACAAGATAGTGTTTTGGTTGGGAAAATGCAAACACATGAGATGTTTGACCTGCTCAGCTGGCTGCAATGAGGCCGAACTCTTCCAAGTAGAGCAACCACTCCTATTGTGTCTTTCATTAAATGATTTTCTGGCTCTTGGAATGGAATTCCCCTAGAAATAATGCAAAGAACCGCAGCAGCAGAGTTACCCATCTTTTCTATATTCTCCATCACTTCCTCTTTCGAGGACAACTGATTTTCGAGACCAAATGGATATAGTTCTTTAGAATCTAGAAATTTTACAACAAATATAAGATCCCGTTAAGTACTTCAATCAACAAAGTTCTAATATAGCAAATATGTCCTAAAACTAGAAAAACAAGGCCCAGGACACACAATAGAAAAAAGGGTGTCGTCTCATCACTACAATAATTTTTAAAAGCTAAGTGAGTGCGCCCAGGTATACTATCTAGCATGGAAGGACATGTCAGTGTCACAAAATTAAATGGTCGATTTGGTCAAGTAGATTCTTTAGATATGTCAAAACATTTTTACAATGATTCCAGTAGATAAAAAAGAATAGCTATAGATGTGCTAGCCAGTCAAAACCTTGCAATTTTTTCATAGTTTGCTCAATTTTTTCCTTCTCTTCTTTTAGCTTGACACATTTTTCTTCCAATATTCGGACTACAGAGACAATTTTTAACAGGTCCTCTTCAAAGACCTGCAGTGAAATAAAGAAACTCAAGAAATCCTAAATCCAGCATGAAATGTGTACAAGAAGGGAAGATCTATCTTCCTAAAGCCTGTGAAACTCTATAGATGAATAAAAATAATTATTACAATGGTTAGTCCGTGCCAAGATAAAAACTGCACATTCTTTGAAAAGTCATGTAAAAGTGACAATTAGTATTTGTATGCTTGTACCTTTTTATTATTTTCAATGACTGTGGAGAAGTTTTTTCCATCAAGCTCCACTTTTGACATGAACCTGCATATGGAGTATAGCAATGGTCCAATAAGTAATGGTTTGTAAACTACTTCAACCAACAAAACAAAAACATCACATATAGCTTTTACATAGTTGTTCCCACCTCAACATTCAGACTAAGGTTTGAATGGCAAGAATGGATAGCTAAGAAGCTATAGTTTCTTGCAATTTGAGATAAAGGAATAGCAGGAACAATGCAATGCCCATGCTTGAAAGTATACCGGACAGACTCTCCCAAATTAAGCCAATCAGCCTTTATTGTTAGCATATGTGACAGACCAAATTTCTCTTCATCGTGGATAGTATCATCCACAATACCCTCATAGTTGACAATTTCAAAAATGATATTTTCTAGTTTGGAATCAGCAGTAAGAATCTCGGGTACGTAGTCACAACATTTTTAGATAAGAAAAGGTGGGAAAAAGAAAATTAGCAACATATGAAGCAGAGAATCACTGACCTTCGATACGATTCTCAGTTCTCTTTTCTCAATATGAAATTCTTGTTTAAAAAAGACTTTATTGCCTGATGATACAGAGAGCGATGCTGCACAGGGTCGGGCACAGATATGGAATTTACGGGGCGAATAAAGTATAAAAGATTGCAAGTCAATAATACATATTTATTTTGACTACATAATTAATTGATCACATAAGGAATACTCAAACTTTTGCTTAACAGATTCAAAATCTGAGATTTTACTTCCATATCAAGACAATAAAATAAATATACACACCAAGAGTTGTATAAGTAGTATTGTAATTTTTTACACACAAAGACACAAAAGGTTTGTGGTAACGAAATTATTGAACTGAAGCATATAACATTCAATTCAACACATGTTTGTATTACAAAATTAGCACAAGGCCTTATATTATTCTAAGTGATACTGGTACAAAAACAAGAATGAAACTATATTACCAATTTCTTTAGCGTGTCTCATAACTAGATTTCTACAAGTTCAACACATCAGAGATAAAGCTCTCCAGTAAATACACTTACCATTCTCTCCATAACCAGCTGTTACTTTCAAGACTGAGCCACCCACCCCCTCTGTGAGACCGAGCCACCCACCCCCTTTGTAAGACCGAGCCACCCACCCCCTCCGTTAGACCGAGCCACCCACGACCCTGAGCCCGTCGTTTTCACAAGACCCACGAGCCCCTGTCATTTGCGCCATTTGCCGATGATAGGGAAGGTCGGGCTCCATAAAGACAGGTGAGAGAGAAAGAGGGAAGGAGAGAGGTCTGGTGGGAGAAAGAGATCCGAGAGAGAGGAGATGTGCCTCTTCTCAGGATTTGTCTTCCGTGAAGGGGAGTGAGAGATCGAGAGAGATAGGTCTACGGGAAATGGGTCAAAGGGAAATTGGCGCTTTTTTATTTTAGTTGCCGCATGAAACTTTGATAATATACCATAACTCTTTTTAAATAGTATTATAATGATGTGTTATGGTAATGGGTGTTTGGTGTAGTGTTCACTGAGATTTTGAATTTTTGGTGACATATCTTGCACACCAAGATATTGGGTACAAAATTAGGGTTTTTTAAAGAATGCACGATTCCCAAAAATATCACTCTTTGAATAACCGCCACCTTTTTTCCCTGATATATCGGGATTTTCAATAACATGTCCACCTTCCTTTCTTTCGGTGGAATGCACGCTCTGAGACTGGCCTCATCCTTTGGATCGAGCTTGCCTTGTAACCTCAATTATTCGAGCTTAGGTCTTCTATTTATCTCATTATTTCCTGTTTGCTTGGCCCTCACCCTTTTGCTTTCTTGTTAGATGTCGCAGAACTCGGGAAAGTGGTGGGGGTCTAAGCTTGTGATTCCTTATTCACCCGCAACTCTGAGCCCGGAGTCTCCTTTCACTCGGAACCAGTGCTTGATTCGGGAGCACGAACTGAGGTGTGAGCAAGAGGACATTCGAGATCACTTTCGACGCCAGATAGACGAGGTCGAAGAAGGAAAAAGGAAAAAACTAAGGGTCGCCCTCTGTTGGGAAAAATATTGTTTGCCTCAATGGAAATGATTATAATATTACAACTCTATGTAATAATATTACAAGTAAATATAGATTGATTAAATAAGGTTACAACTCTATAACTGAAAATACAAATAAACTAAAGAACAAGAAGAAGAGAAGAAGAATAGTATGGTGAAAATACAACTCAAAGCAAAATGTTACAAGTAAAGTAAAGTGTTTGGAATAAAGAAAAGAAGATTACAACTCAAAACAAGAAATACAAATAAACAAAAGAGAAGAATATAAAGATGAAGAGAAATAGAATAGATTGAAAGAACAAACAAAATAAATAGAAGCAATTCTCACTCACACAACCAAAGTGAAGAGTGTTGGGGATCACCAACTTGAACAAGGTTTGAAACCTTTGTCCAAAAGCTTATTTCCCCCTAACTCAAGCACTAAGGGATCTCTCTCAGATTATAGGAAAAGCTTTCTAGAATTATCAAGCCTCAAGGTGTTTCTAGCCAAGTGCTCTAGTGGATAGAAAAGTTGTGTCTTTCAAGTGAGCTATAGGCTCCAAATTTATAGAGTTTAGAGACACCCTTTGAATTTCAAATTCCACCAACCCCCATGGCTGTTACCAATGTCTAATTAGATTAATATTGAATTAAAAAAGAGATTTGGGAGTTATTTGAGTTTTTTGAGCCGTTCAACAAATATTGAAAAAACTGAAAATTGGTCAGTTTTTTGGCATGTGGCCGCGGCCAGAGACAATGGTGGCCGCGGCCACTGGTCTCTGTCCCACAGGCCGCGGCCACTGAATGTTGGTGGCCGCAGCCACTGACCAATTTTAGCACAAAAAATTATGCTGTTTTTCCAAATGGTTCCAAACCCTCTGAAATGATTTTGTAACTCCTAAAACACATTATTGGGGTTTAAATCATTTCTCTAACAGTCATATCACATATGGCTTTATGAAATTCATCTCAATATTTTGTAACAACAATTTTACACAATAAAGGGTAATATTTTGAAGTTACAAATTTGTACCACCAAATATGTTACATTATTTGGATATACCTCATATATCTAAATATTGTAACTCTCTATTATATGTTACAATATGTGACACACTTTGTCACATTTATTTAATCTAAAACATTATATTATAATATAATATAATTTTACATTATATTATAAAACAATATAACAGCCTCTACCTAGATTCGGACACCGAGCCCAGACCGATTCCTCTTGACCCTACGCTCAAAGTGACAGTCGCTTTCAAGCCAGGTGATCTTTAATTCTCGCTGATGGGGGAACCTTCTACCTCATAGCCGACCTCGATACCTACCCTGAGAAGGGAATTCTTTGAGGCCGAGCACTATTGGAGCTCAATCTCATCGTTAGGGCAGATTACTGACATTCTGGCCCTACACGGCATAGGACTGTCGGGCTCGCTAAGGTGTCGAGCTCTGACCTCCCACGAGTGAAGTTGCCGCACTCCGGGAGATGGGAATCTTGAAAGTAAGTTGAGGTATGCAGCTTAGAGCCAGGAGCACATGAAGGCGGGAGCTGTTCTGCCTTTGAAGTCCCTTTTTTAAAGGCTTCTTGGATTTCGTTGGGCTGGCTCCCTTCCAGCTCAACACCAATTCTTACAGGGTTCTGTCTGCCCTGAGGTTGCTTTACCATGAGCTGAAGTGGGAAGGACCTTCGCATGAAGAGATCTTATATCTCTTATGTTTGAAAAGCAATCCCTCCCGAGCTTATGGAGGAGACGGCTTCTATTACCTTTCGAGCTATCCCAAGGAGATGAAGATTTTCGGGGATCTTCCCAACCATCCTCCGGACTTCAAGAAGGCCTTCTTCTGGACAGATGGCCTTGCTCCATTCCGATACTATTCGTTCAAGCGAATTCGTAAGTATCCCAAACTTCTTTATTTTTTGTGCTCGAACTATGTTTAGGCTCATGCTTAGTTAAAATATGTTTATTCTTCCAGCCAACTTTCACCATCCTACTCCACCAAGGAGATGAGAGAGCACAAGGAGGCTCTGCTCCAACTCCCTTATGGCAGGAGGTCCCTCTCCTATCTCCTGCATGAAGACAAACTCCGAGCATGCGGCCTCTTGGAGAAGGATCAGTCTACATTTGACTGGTCCAATAAAAAGTATGACCAGTGGGAGCTCGTGCCTCTCCCAACCGGTAACCTTTCTCCGAGGAGAAAGGCGAGGCCTCCATCTCCAACATCCTATCATTAATGACTGTAGACCAGTGATTGAAAAAGAATGTAATTAATTTTGTTCCTGTATCAGGGAGCAAGTGGGCTAAAGTAAATTTGGTCATGAAAATCCATATCTAAATCAAAATCATGTAGATGTTGTTGATATATACAGTAAGTGCACTTAATTCTATTAATGGGGAATTTACGTCTCTAAACATATACATCAACTATATTTGCATGTTTTTTATTTAGATATGGATTTTCATGACCAAATTTACTTTAGCCCACAAGCTCCCTGATACGGGGACAACATTAATTACATTCTTTTTTTTTATCTTAGTCCACAATCATTAATCATAAAAATATTGGCACATAGATTATAAAGATTTAATTGTTAAAAATTTAATTAATAATTAATAAATAATTACTAATTGACAACAACCAATTAATAATCAATATTTATTAATTATTTACTAAACTTTTTTAAAGTTAAATGATCATAAATTAGTTAAGGATATGCAACTTACATGTTTTGTCGCCGCTACATCAGTAATCCACTTATCCTTCTTCTTGTGGAGGTGCTCGAATGTGTCGATCATGCTCGGGAGCTCGCCAGTAGATGGGTCCATCTAAAAAAGAAAATTATTTAAACATTGTGACCTTTATAATATTTTCGTAAATGTAAGGATATAGGTTATTATAATTTACGTGATCATAAACATGGGCAACGATGGATTTGGAACCGTGTCCTCCCTGTATGGTCATTTTTGCTCGAGCTTCTTTATTTTTCTTCGATATACGCTTCAAACAGAAAATAGTACTCATTAATCTAGATTGTAATTTTATAATTAAAAATTAATGTAAAATCTACGACATACCGGCTGAGAATCAGAAGCCCAAAAATCGCATAGAATTGCCCAATCAGAAGAAGTAATCGACCCAAAAGGTTTTGACTTCACTCTCTCGTTGTCCACCTCTCCTCCAACCTCTACCCAGTGTTTCTTCATCATGTGGTGCCAATCAGTCAGATATTTTTGCATTTGTCTTACCATGGCATCGTTGATTACTGGATTGTCTTGTGGATAATTGAATTTTTCCTAAAATCACAATTAAATTTGGAATTTGTTAAAATATTATGAAGATAGACAAAATATTTAATAGTGAGTTATTAAAGGTTTAAAAAATGCTTACAGATAGCCTATTTCGAATAACCTGGATATCAACTGTGTTTACTTGTTCCCAAGCTAGTGTAGTTGGGGGTACGGTGTTACGCAAATAACGAGCCATGGAATTGTTGAACCACTTGTTGTACGTTTGAATAGCTTTTCCAGTTTGTGCATCAAACTCTACTTTCAAATGACTAAGTTTTTTGGTGGCTAGCTCCTTCTCGATATTGGCATCGTAATAAGCTCCCCTGCCCTTCTTGGAGCCACCACCTGTATCATTACTTGGTTCGGTCATTCTACATTATAATATTCATTAATTAACTAATTCAAATTATGTATGTCTGTCGTTTTTTGTTATAAAATTAACATTTTATTCATTATGGTCTTTCCCAACCTACCCTATTCCAACCTAGTGGATCCCTTGGAGATAGTAAGCAGTCATGTACTTTTCCACATTTTTTCAAGATGTTTCTCAAACATCTTGAAAAAAGAGGAATAGTACATGAATACATTGGCTATCCCCAAGGCATCCACTAGGTGAATGTCTATTACTTTTTTTATATATATATAATTAACATTTTATTACTTATTGTCTTTCCCAACCTACCCTATTCCGACCTAGTGGATCCCTTGGAGATAGTAAGCAGTCATGTAGTTCTCCTCATTTTTTCAAGATGTTTCTCAAACATCTTGAAAAAAATGAGGAATAGTACATGAATACATTGGCTATCCCCAAGGCATCCACTAGGTGCATGTCTATTACTTTTTTTTTTTTTTATATATATATAGTTAACATTTTATTACTTATGGTATTTCCAAACATACCCTATTCTGACCTAGTGGATCCCTTGGAGATAGTAAGCAGTCATGTAGTTCTCCTCATTTCTTCAAAATGTTTCTCAAACATCTTGAAAAAATGAGGAGCAGTACATGAATACATTGGTTATCCCCAAGGCATCCACTAGGTGCATCACTATTGTTTTTTGTTATAAAATTAACATTTTATTACTTATTGTCTTTCCCAACCTACCCTATTCCGACCTAGTGGATCCCTTGGAGATAGTAAGCAGTCATGTAGTAATTCTCATTTCTTCAAGATATATCATCAAATATCTTGAGAAAATGAGAACCAGTACATGAATACATTAATTATCCCCAAGGCATCCAATAGGTGCATGTGTACCTATATCTGATACTATCATTAATTAATGATAATAAATAAAGTTTTCATTGAATTAAATATCATTGTCCTCATCATCACTAACTACAACATCATTATGAACATCACTATCACTATCACTATCGACTAGAACATTGTCGTCATCCTCATCGTCTTCATACTCGGCCAACGTGTCGTCTTCAAATTCCACTTCATCATCGACAACAAATTCATCTAAACCTTCGCCAACCAAATCATCAGCGTTGTACACTTCAGTGGCATGGACATCAACCCGATCATACTAAAGATTATCAAAAATTGGAAGTTCTACCGACAACTGAAATGAAGAAGAATTAACTTCTTGCAATATTGGTATATCATTTGTGGTCTCAGTATCATCAACATCGGAATTTGAGAAATCCCATACATTCCTCGGAATGTATTCATTAACGAGACTCCAATCATCCCCATTTTTCATATCTCGAAGATAATACACCAACTTCGCTTGAGATGCGAGAACTAAATGATCATCTTTATAACATTCTTCCTTCACATATACGCTCGTAAAATTGGATACCACTTTCACTTGGCACCATTACACCACAATTTTGTGTTTTAAGATTCATATCACGACCATGAATCACAAATTTCACACCATTCACTATCATCCCTGGATATGAGAACACGGTGTCGCTTGATTTGTTTGCGAGAGCATACAATTCATTATTCACTTCAGTAGGTGTTGACTCATTCAAACCGTTCACCTATCAACATTAACATTAAAAGTTAGTTGAGGATTGATTAAGTGGGGTTTCAGAAAAGAATTGACTAATATACATACTCTTTCTTTGAACCACTGAGGAAAATCAGCTTCTTGTTGAACTTCAAGATTTGAGCCCCCCTGTCTTCTTAATTCATCCATAGACTCACTACAAACGGACAAAAATGTTATGACTTTTGTCTTTACTCGGTATATAAACCAAAAAAAATTATTGAAAAAAGGCTAGAAAACACACCTAAGGTACTCCTTAATTTCGGCACAATTGTTCAAGATATACCACTCAGCCTTTTGCTTTAACTGCGGATTGAGGAGCATACTCGATTTCTTACCAAATGGACAACCAACAGCCTTATAAATAGAATATTCCCAATTTGGTTGGGATTCAACGCGATCATCATTCCTCTCAGGTCGATTGAATCGAGTCTCAACCCGCCGAAGGTACATTGAGCAAAAGGTTAAGGCCTCGTTGACCACGTAAGCTTCTGCGATTGAACCTTCCGGACGTGCACGATTCCTTACATATTGTTTATAAACTGCCATCGAACGTTCAATGGGATACATCCACCTAAAGTGCACGAGACCGCCACTCTTTCGGAAGATGCAAAACCAAATGCACCATAACGTCGAAAAATGTTGGAGGAAATATCATTTCCAACTTGCATAAAATGGTGATAATTTCTGTCTCCATCTTTTCAAGGTCTTTCACATTCAAATTCCATGAATAAAGTTTTTTTTAAAAACCGCACAACTCAATAATTGGCTTCCGAACTTCAGGAACCAAAAATGACCTAATTGCGGCGAGCAACAACTGCTGAAACAACACGTGGCAATCGTGTGATTTCAGCCCAGTTATCTTGCCATCTTTGACATTGACATTCTTCGAAAGGTTTGCAGCAAAACCGTCCGGGAATTCAACTGACTTCACAAATTCAAAGAAAACTCGACGCTCCGGGGCATTGAGGGTGTAATTGGTGTGCGGTTTCTTCCACTTGTTTTCCTCTTTGTGGAGGTGGAGTTTTTCCCTAATTTTCATGTCTGCTAGATCAAGTCTTGCCTTGTCAGTGTCTTTAGATTTTCCCTCTAAGTTCAACAAAGTTCCCAAGACACTGTCGCAAACATTCTTCTCAATGTGCATTACGTCCAAGTTATGCCTTAGCAATAATTCCTTCCAATAATCAAGCTCGAAAAATATGCTCTTCTTCGACCAATTAAGTTCAATGGGAGCCCTTTTGCGTTTCACACCACCAAATTCTTTGTGCTTCCCAGGATGTCTAATCTGCAAATTCTCTAATTGCTTCAACACATCATCACCGGAGTAATCTTTCGGTGGTGGCCTCACTACTACAAAATACCCTTTACGGGACACTTTTTTAGGACACGCACATAAATGCAAGTCCTTAAAAATATTTATGGAGTTTTTAGGACACTCATTGAGAGTCCTGAAAAAACACAATTTAGGACTCGCAATGAGTGTCCTAAAAAAATAAGTGAGTCCTAAAAAAATCTGGGCTAAAAAATGAGTGTTTTACTTAACAATTTTAAGAACTTGCTTTGGGAGTCCTTATTACTCTTTTAGGACTCGCTTTGCGAGTCCTAAAAACACCTGCGCTGAAAAATTAGGAATGGTGACTTTTAAGGACTTGCTTTGTGAGTCCTAAAAGAGTATTAAGGACTCCCAAAGTAAGTCCTTAAAATTGTTAGTAAAAAAGCATAAAACCACTTATTGTTTAACATATTTATAAAATTAGTATTAGTTAAAAATAAATTGTTTTATTGATTGGAAAAATATTTTAAAATAATTTTAATATATAAATTTACTAGTTATAATTTTTATAATATATGGCATTATTTATTTATTTAAAATATATATGAAAATTAAAAAAAATATTAATAAAAGTTAATTAATATATTTTTAAAATAAAGTTAACTAAAGTGCACTTTTACCTAGTATTTAAATTAAATAGCAATTTAAATTTTAAATAACAATTATTATAAGTTTGAAAAGAATTTGTATAGTTGTGATTTTTAAAATAATTTTTTATATAGTATTAGGAGTATAAAATTGGGAGTTTTATAATCACATATTTTTTATCTAAATATTATAATATGATTTTTATTTATAAAATAAAAAAATATATACATATACCCAAATCCCTTTCTTTCCCACCCGATACTTTCCTTTTTCCCTCTCTCTATCCCATTTTTTCTGCTAGGCCCGAATGACAACGGCAGGGGCTCGGGGAATGGTGGTCGACAGTGGCAAGGGGGTCGGGGTCGGGCTGTTCGGCGGCAGGGGGCTCGGGGCTGGGCTCGACAGCAACGACTGGTGGCTCGAGGGCTAAGCTCGACGGCGAGTGGGGGGGGGGGTCTCGGCTCGACGACGCAGGGGCTGGGCAGGACGTGGAGGCTTGGGGGCTCGTTGGGGCTTGGTGGCCCGTTCTCCGCCGCGAGCAGAAGCCTCCAGGCTCTACTTTTGGACAACTAAATGAATGTTGGGGCATTGAACAATCTGAGGTATGCCCCTTAATTTTTCGCAGTTGGTGGAGCGGTGGCCTTGCAGGGGTCGCGACGGTGGTCTCTGCTCTAAGTATGCTTTCTTTAACAATTTTTTTTCCATATGTATATAGATTTGAGAAATATATGTATAAATATTATATATATGAATAGATTTATAATGCCTATATATTCTGTTTTGTAAGGTTTTGTATGAAGTTGTTTGGAGGCTTTGATGTATTCCAATTATTTGGCTTGGTGTATTTTGAGATTTGGGATTCGTTGGCTTGGTGGCTGTGTGATTTGGGATTTAAATTTTTGCTTGTTTATCTTAAAATTTTCTTGTAACTCTAGGAAATTTTCGGGTTAGTTTCTGATATTATCTTTTGGATGTTTTTGTCTTGAGCTGGAAAGTAGTGTAAGGAAACCAGGGCATATGGATCTCTTAAACTAATGGTTGATGCTCTTCAAGTGTTTGAGAAATTGATGCAAAGAAACTACAGAATATGATTTAATGAAACTATGAGTGATTCTAGTTTTTGTGTGCTCAAATTACTACTGCCTTTTGTTATTATTATTGTTAGATGATTAAATATAATATATATTTATAATTATATAACTCTTTCGTGGCCTCTCTTTATTATATTGAGCTTTTTCTTAGTATATAACATGGTAGCTACTTATGTGTATATACTGTGTATATATATATATATGCTATACTATACATATGCAGGAGTGCTTAAATGGAGAGTTTCTTCGAGTTGGTCTCAAGTTTGCTCCACTAGCTGGATATCACTGGTATCTACACATCTTTTCTTTTGATCATTTTATAAGTTGTATTAATCAAATTATAGGTAGTGAAAACCAATTTTTTTGATAGATTTTGAGCTTAGTTTATTTTGTTTCGAAGGGTCACATTTCTCTTTTTGTCATTTAACCTTCTTATTGGAAAAATCATAGTGTAATAGGTTTCGGCAGGCTTGTTGGAGGGTGGCAACTGGTGGTGAACAGAGACGGAGGAGGCGAGGCGAGTAGCAAGCGTCGGCCCTCGGGATTGGTTCTCCGGCGTCGTGGGTTCTCGGTTCCAGCATATCCGGTTGTGGTGGCGGCGCTGGTTCTGGGCTGGGTTTGAAACCGACAGGCGACGGCGGCAACGGCAAGTGTTCTTGGTGCCAGGCGATCTCAGCCACCACGGCATGTGTTCTCGGTGCCAGGTGTTCTTCTCTTCTATTTCTGATATGAAATTTTGCATCTATTTTTTATATAAACAACACGGCTTCCTCTCACATGGCAGTTTTGCCTCATTTCTGGTATAAATACATATATGTATATGTGTGTCTGTATCTATATACGTGGAGGACTTAAGGTGGAGGCCGAAGGTCCCTTGTTTCAAAGTTTTGGTTCGAATGCTCTCCTGGTATGAATATCATAAAGCACTCATTCATATATTATGTTTTAAGTTTGTCTTAGATCACAACACTAGCTTCTCCACCTATTTTTTTATCTGAATTTTTTGTTGATTTCTTCAGATTTGTTCTATTTTGAGCATTTTAAAACACCCCTTTGACCGACAAGAGCTGTTTCAGAATAGTGTTGAAAAAGTAAGCTTTCAACTCTCTGTTTCTTTTTCACACTCATTTGTATTATGAGTTTTTTCTTTATATATATTTATATAAGGAACACAAATTATATATTAAATTAAGATACTTTTGGGATTACAAAAGTGAGTGTTTTCTTGAGAGAGAAAGCAAACGTTTTGTAAGAGAAGAACATTGTTCTTCTTGGGTGTTCTTGCATGGGAGTATATATGTATATATATATATATATATCTTTTACATCTAGCTAGTCTGTCACTTAATAAGGTGTTTTTCTAGTTTATAGCCATGGTGTATGTTGGATCAAATTTCTTCTGGTTTGGAATTCGATTATGATATATAATGAGTGTTCTTGCAGGGGAGTATATATATATATATTTATATCTTTTCTTTTCTTTTTTCTAGTCTGTTACTTAATAAAGAGAAACCAATGGTTGATTAATATAATGGGTTTGACTTGGATTTGATTTTAATAATACTTATCTTTTTTATATGCCTTCATTTTCTTGACTATATTTATATTTACTTTACTTCAATTTCCTGCAGCTTCCAACACTCATATAAATATGCATTGATTGAATTGAGTGATATATTAGAGTAACAATAAGTTTCAAGGGTGTTGACAGGTGAGACTCTTGACATCTATAGTTTATTGTTATTTATAAGAAATTGCTAGTTGAATATTAAATGGCAACTCATTCTTACATTATATTTGGCTGGGAGGAGAGCAAAACTTGATTAAGTAAAATAAATGAGGTGTTGCTTTCTATTAGACAATTTTTTTCCATTAAGGATTTTTGAAACCATTTCAATAAAAATTGATCCCTAGTCTAGTTCATCATCCATGATTTATGAGTTACATGGCATTATATCAAAATATTTATTCAAATCTAACGTAGCTCTTGATATCTATTTTTAAACTTAGAGTGGATAATGTCTTATATATTCTGAGTTTGTCTCTTAACAATAGAACTATTAATTGATTTGGTAATTATGTTTTCCTTTTGATCAAATGAAGGAATGTGTATGTGTTTATTCTCTAATTGCTTTAGTATTACACTTTAGTGGAGTTTGAATATCTTAGATATTCATCCGTAGTGAAGTAGGTTCTGAGAATTCTGTGTGCTGCGGTGATAACGGAAGATTGAGAACTTGCATGTCTTAGTGAAGTAGGTTATGAGAATTTTGTGTGCTGCGGTGATATATGGATGAAAACCTGTGTGTTGTTTGATTTTTTTGACATGTTGGTGTTGATTGTGACAGATGGCTAGGCTAGTAAATTAAGGAATATGCTATCCGATTTTCTATAGATTTTTTTGTACTTAGTTTTATGTGGAAATATGAAAAAGATGACTGCCACAATGATAAATTTGTGATCCGGATATTTAACATTTGACGGTCTAATTAATAATTAAGTTGATTATGAGATCAATTTTTAATTACTAGAATAGGCTAAAAAAATTATGTTTAGTTGAAACCCACTATACATCCAAGATAGGATTCAAATTAGTGATGTTTTTTTCTTAATTAATCAAGTAATTAAGTAGTACTAATGTCTTATCACTTAAGCTCCTTCCCACTTGAACCATAACATCATAATAAATAATAAGCTGGCATTAAAGTTAACGAAATTAGAGATTAAGAGGTGGATTATGATTAAAAGGGTCTCTTAAAAGATGCTTAATTAGATGCTTAATTTAGTCAAAACTATTTGATTTGAATGCAATTTGTGTAGCTTAATTATGCATTTTCATTTTGATTTGATTGTTAAAAGCCAAATGATATATATATATATAATTATTGTGTGTCTACTTATTTATAAGTTTGAATTATAATATATTTATAATTAAATAATTTTTTTATAATGTGCATGTCTATATTGAGATGCATTTCTTTGGCGCAATACTAGACAACATTGACAGTTGAAGTTTTTAGAATAAAAAATATATTTCACTAACATTGTATACATTTCTTGTTTAATATTTGGTGATGATAAAATTTGATTGTAGTGTAAACTATCATGTAATATGATTTTGTAAGTCGAGTAGACTAAATACTGAAATGATATTTTTGAGTAATTAATAAAAAATTATTTTGTTGTATTTTCTTTTGAAATTTTAGAAATCTAACATATATAATACATTTTAGACACTCAAAGGGATATATTTTTTCTAAATCAAAATGAAAATTGTAGCTGCATTTTAAAAAAAAAAAAATTACTTTTAAGGGCATGCAAAGCGAGTCCTAAAAAATTACTTAAAGCACTAAACTAGATTTTTTAGGACTCGCAATGCGAGTCCTAAAAACTTAATTAAAGGCACTCAACCAGATTTTTTAGGACTCACACCAGATTTTTTAGGACTCACGTTGTGAGTCCTAAAAATGTTATTTTAGGACTCGCAATGCGAGTCCTAAAAACTTAATTAAAGGCACTCAACCAGATTTTTTAGGACTCGCAACGCGAGTCTTAAAAAACCTTAGTTTTTAAGGCTCTCAAATAGAGGACTCGCGCCCCGCGAGTCCTAAAAACTTTTTTAGGACTCGCAATGCTAGTCCTAAAAATCCTTTTTTGTAGTAGTGCCTGAGTTCCTTGTTACGGTCGAATAGTGCTCGTTTGCTCCTCCATTCATGATCCACATCAAGAAACCTCCTATGGCCAATGTATGCAATTTTACTTCTAATCCCTACAGAGGGAGTTTCTTCATTGCATGTGGGGCACGCCTTGTACCCTTTTGTGCTCCACCCAGACATCATAGCATTAGCTGGGTAGTCGTTAATGGTCCACAAGATTGATGCATGCATATTGAACAAGGTACTATTGTATGCATCTCGTGTCTCGACACCATTCACCCATAACTCCTTCAACTCGTCAAAAAAGGTCTCATATAGACATCGATATCTTTTCCAGGTGAAGAAGGACCTAGAATTAGAATAGACAACATTAATGACTGTGGTTTCATGCATTTCCACGGCGGCAAGTTGTATGGGACAAGTATCACAGGCCACATGCTGTAAGAGTTGCTCATGTTCCAAAAAGGATTGAAACAATCTGTAGCCAACCCAAGCCTAACATTTCAAGGTTCGGCTGCGAAAGATGGGTACAACTCATCAAGGTGCTTCCACGCCTTACTGTCAGCGGGGTGCCTCATCACACCATCTTCCTTTGGCCTTTTAGAATAGTGTCATCTCATATCCTCTACAGTATATCTGGAACTGTACAGCCTTTTCAATCTCAGCGTCAACGGAAAGTACCGCATGACCTTATGGGCCACTTTCTTCCCGTTCCCACGATTATCTTGCCAGCGACACTCACCACAAACTGGAAAGAATTCCAAATTTGCATTCTCCTTCCAAAACAGTGCACAGTCATGCTTGCAAGCATTGATGGAATCATATCCCAATGCAATACTCCGCAACTTTGCCTTCGCCTCATAGTTAGACTTAGGTAAAATTGTTCCGTGAGGCATAGCGTCGACTAACAATTCCAGCAAACCATCACAGTAATGATTTCTGCACTTGTTAATAACTTTCAGATGCATTAGCTTCACCAAGAAGTTCAACGCGGAATATTTTCAGCAACCCGGGTACAATTCACTTGACATCTCCTTAAATAAATTGTCATACTTGTCGCGATGTTGAGGATCATATTGGGGAGGATCATTATATTTTCCAGCGGGAACATCATCTTCAACGTAAACATCCTCCAGGATATCCACTATCTCATCTCTATCATGATCTCGTACCACAGCTGGTGGCAATGGCAGCGCCTCTCCATGGTAATGCCACACTTTGTAGGACTGTATGATGCCATTGTTGAATAAATGCATCGAAATTGCATTTATAGGCTGGAACTTAACATTCCCACATTTCTTGCACGGACAGCGAACCAAACCCCGATTGTTCAATATCGAAGAACTCCTTAACACTATTTCTATACTCTAGAGACCAACGATTCCTCGCACTCATCCAGCTTATGTCGCTCGCCATCTTTAAGCGAAATAATTAAAATGAGAGAAATGATAGTCAAAATATTTCATGATTGTTTATCTCCCTAATTATCACTAATTGATAATAATATATTATCTGTGGCAAAAATAATTATTTATATTTACCAAAAAAATTGTAGCTAATTATTAATTTTTACAATTTTTTAAATCATTTACTTATTTATTACTTTTATTTTAAAATTAAATTAATTATACATTAATTGCATTTTGTAATTTTTTATTAAATTCTTTAAATTATATTGGATTATTTACTTAATTAATAAGAATTTTATTATATTTATATTTTACTTAATTATATTCTATTAAATCATTTATATTTTTAACTTTTTTCAATCACAAAACATCTAATATTAATGTTAAAATTAATTATTAATTATTATGATTGGTAATTTTATTTTATTTAAATTATAGTTAAAAATGATTTTTTTTGATGTATTTTTTAATTATACTTAAATTTTTATTTAATTAATTATTAAACTTTTATTAATTTTACTAACTCTAACAAAATTTGGGCAGCATAACGACTATATTTCAAACTATCCAAAAAATTTGAAAACCTACAAATTAAATACATATAGAACCATAATATTCCCAGATCATACAAAACATATATATACATTAACAAATACATCAATTTACATATATACAAATATCTAACCACAAAAAACCATATACCAAAACTAATTTTTTTATTAATACAAAAAAATTTATTAAATACATATTTACAAACATATCACATTTAATATAAAATAATTAAAAAATATAAACATACATTATTAATCTAATTTTTTTTAAATTCATACTTTAACTAAAATACATATATCACAAAATACAATATAATAAATATTAACATGCAAAAATAAAAATATTACAGTGGGTAAAGTGGCTCTACTCCGGCAGTGGTTCTGCTCGGACTGTTTCGGCAGTGGCTCGGGGACTCCATAGAAACAAAAAAATAATAATTTAATACATAAATAAAATTAAATAAAATACAACAATATATTAAAATACAACAATATATTAAAATACTTACAGTGGGAAACTTGGAGGAGGAGGGGGCGGCAGTGGTGGCTCGCCGTGGCGCCGGGGTGGGGCTCGGGTGGGGTAGGGTGGCCGTCGGGGTGGGTTGGCTTGGATGGCGTGGGGTGGCTGTCGGGGTGGGGTGCCGTCGGGGTGCAACTGGTGGGGGTGCAGCTGGTGGGGGTGCAGCTGGTGGTGGTGTGGTCGGAGTGTGGTGGAGGATTGAGAAGAGAAGAAGAAAGAGAGAAAAAAAAAGGAAGAAAAAAAATGGGGAAGAAGGGCTCACGCTGCTATAATATCGCTATGACTTTTGCCGGCGCGTTTCGTTGCGCTAGGACAAAACGGTGTCGTTTTACTTAGTCTAGCTTTTTCCGACGCAAAATGGACTTTTGCCGGTGCAACGAAACGCGTCGGCAAAAGTCTAGCCAACTACTTTGTTGAAAACGTGCAAAATTTCAAAAATACACGTTGACTTTTGCCAGCGCGTTAGGTGAAATGCGCCGGCAAAAGTCTACGGTATTTTTAAAAAAAAATCTGATAGACTTTTGCCGGCGCAATTTTGCACCGACAAAAGTGCTTGTTTTTGCCGGTGCAATTCACTAAATGCGCCGGCAAAAGTTTTTTTTGTCGGCGCAATTTCGAATTGCATTGGCAAAAACCTTGTTTCTTGTAGTGTGTAGACACATGTTCAATATATCATATAGTTAGTACTAACTTTCTATCAGAAGATTGGTTGATTTTTTCGTATAGAGATATGAGTTGCCATCAAGAGAATTATAAAGAAAAGAATAAAAACAAGATTATAAGAGTCACCATATGTGTACTACGTTTAGCTTTAATGTTGTAGTCCTATATTGCTTAGATTCATAATGAATGTCTTGATGAAGGTCATGGCACTATTACAAAAAAAACACCCTTTTAGGACATTCTTTTAGGTACTCACCTAGATGTGAGTTCTAAAAACAGCTCTTGGACTTTTTAAGGCTCGCAACAACTCGCTCCACGAGTCCTAAAAACTATGTGTGTCCTAAAAGTTTGAATTTTTTTGTAACAAACACCTCCTGGACATTTTAGGACACTCATTACGAGTCCTTAAATAATTTTTTTAGGACATGCGGTGCAAGCCCTAAAAACTAATGTGTGTCTTAAAAGTTTGAATTTTAAAAAATTACAAATTCCATCCAATGCCACTTACTCAGGCCATTCTTTTAGGGCTCGCAATGCGAGTCCTAAAAATCTCAGTTTTTAAGGCTCTCAAATAAAAGACTTGTGCGCTGCGAGTCCTAAAAAGTCTTTTTTTGTAGTAGTGTGGTCAGCCAACATTTATTTCGGCATTTGAGTCAACATCAATCTGTACTATGAAGTCATTTGATCATTATTATTGGAGTAATTAATTTTCAATAAGACCCACAACAACATAATATGATTTAAAAATGATAATGCAAAATTTATATTTCACAAATATTTTTGATTAATTGTGTTTATTTTTGGTTTTATAAAGAAAATTATCCTTTCTCAATATATTTTTAGAATTTGTAATACATTATGGACTATAATATATTTATTCACACTATTAATAATGGAATATAATATTTAACAAGATGAGATATGTTCTACTTAAAAAAAATAAAATAAAAAAGATAAGATGTTCATAGAACCTATCCTTGTATATTTATTATATTCTATAGGTACGTATATCAACTTGTTATTATCATTGTTGGTAATTTTGTGCAAGTGTGTATATTTATGTATGGGTGGAACTATTCAAGGCATCACTCTTTTCGCTCTAAAGAATTGTTAAATATCCCTCAATAAAAGAAAAACAAAATTGTGAAGTTTGTTTTTCTCCATCGCCGGTCCATTGATCATTATTTTTAAGCTTATTTGCAGAAAAATCTCATATCAAACCTGTTTTTTATACCTAGATCATCAACCTTAAAATTTTGACATTTAAATCCCTCTACTTATTACTAAACTTTGGCATCTAACTAATTTTGTATGACTTCCATCCTCTATTCTAGTCCAATATATATATAAATATAGCAAGCTTTTATGGTAAGAATCCGAAAAAATTTCCTACCGGTACAACTTATTTATTTTATTTGTTACATTGATAAGTTGTAATCTTATTTTTTTTATATGTTAGTATTAATATTATAGTTATATATAAGACTACCCACAAAATTTTGAAAAATATTGAATAATCTAGGGAGCTGAAATGAGAATTCAAGCAACTTTTTACACACGTGCACAACAAGTTATTTGAGTCATAATTTCGACATCTTAAATTATTTAGAATTTTTTCAAAATTTGTGGGAGGTTCCCTATAGTTACAATGTACATCGCCACACAAAAAATTTGAGCTATAACTTATTTATGTGCTGAAAAAAAAGTTCCTACCAATAGGTACAAAATAAAATTCATACCATAATATAGCCCCCATTTATAAGTTGTAACTCTATTCTTCTTAAGAAATTGGTGATACACAGGAAGAGGTCCAACAGATTCCATTATTTTCTGTCTGTTCATGGGTTGTCTTCGGTGCGTCATCAAAACTGATCCACACGTTCAAATCTTTTGCCTGTAAGTAATCTCCGGTAAGTCTTTGAAGTTGGTCTGAGGGTTTGAGTCTCTTTGGGTTGTGGGTATGCATAGTCTTTGTTGTTTGTTTAGTTTTCACGATAATGACATCTATCACAACCGTATTGGGGGTTAATAGTTCTCATTGTGGTATTTTGTCATCCTGATTCAGTAGAGTCAATTGGCATGCTAGTTTGGATTGCATTAGGGTGTGGATCTCCTCAGATCTGGCCCAGGGCGTTGTTTAGATGATTATTGATTCCTTATTATTCTGTGATCTATTGATGTAATGCATTGGTGATAATGATGAGTTTGTTGATTGTTACTTTATTTTCAATTAAACTTAAAATATGTAGAACCCAATATTAAATTATACCAATAATAATATACCATGATTAAAGTATTGAACACACTACCGGCAGAAAAATATGGATTATTTGGAGGTTTGATTAATAGGTTATATAATGTATATTTGTAGATTATTTGTTGGTTTGGAAAATGGTGCAAAAGTTGTATTGAGTCATGAAATGTCAACTTTCCTCAACTCGCTCAGTAGGTAAGATATGGGGCTCAATGCCTAACAAAAACAAACGACAAAATGACAAAAAAAAAGGATAAAAAATAGATTTGTTGCAAGTGGACAATTTATAACTCAACACAACTTTAGCACCATTTTCCAAACCAACAAATATTCTACAAATATCAATTATATAACCTATTAATCAAACATCCGAATAACGTATATAAAACAAATGACCACCATCTACTAGATATATATATATACATATTTATATATATTGGCCTTGAACAATTTGTTTTTAATTATAACGCATTTTTTACAATATATATATATATGTATAAATTTATATACATCTCTTAAAATTAAAAAAATATTATGCAATTATGTTATACTTATATTTATATACTACTAGATACAAGAACGTTTTGCTTGTTTTTATTAATTATTTTTATTAAATTTATATCATTATCATATAAATTTTAAATAAATAAATAATATTATATATAAAAGAATAACATAAACATATTAAATAAAAAATTAAACCAAAACATTATTTATAAATTCTTAAATATATATAATATGATAATATTTTTAAACATAAATGATAATTTTTTAATAAAAATTATTAGGATTACTGAGCTTAGCAACACTCAGCTTACTGAGCATGAGTTTAGTGAGTCTACTGAGATTAGTGAGCCTCAGTGTGATCACCATTCTGTTATACCAGCTGTCACGTGAAGTTAGTTTCTCCCAACCATCTTGTAACAGAATTAGTTTTGTAATGGTTACTGAGCTGTGATTTTCTATAGCTAAAGTTTTGTAACTTTATCTCAGTAATATAATCAAGGCCACACTCATCTTTGAACTCTGAGCTTCTATTTTCCATTTCCTCTGTTTTCCAATTCCATTGCATTCTTTTATGGTATCAGCGCCATGGCGTCCAATTCTAGAAGTGCATCGTCTCCCTCCACTCACATTGAAGCTCCAGTTGATCCTCCTCGTGGTGCTGCTCCGATAGCTCCTCAGGTAGCCACACATGTTGCTCTTCCTAACAAAAATCTCCTTCCACTCAATCTTCATCTTTATCGGACTAACTACACCTACTGGAGATCTCTGGTTTTATCTGCTATTCGTGCCTATAATCTTGAAGGTTACATGCTTGGAACAATTCCTCCACCTCCCGCTACTCTTGCAGGTAATGTTCCTAATCCAGAGTATCTCATGTGGATTCTCTTTGATCAATTTCTTGTGCACTGGATGTTGAACTCTATTGCTGATCTGATGCTTGGTTATGTGATTCACTATAACACTTCTGCCGAGATCTGGACTGTCTTTGCAAAAAAATTTGCCACGAAGTCCAAGGCCAGTTTACTCCAGATCCAAGCTCTACTTCAATCCACAAAGAAAGGCTCCTCATCCATTGATGAATACATCATAAAGATGAAGCACTATGTTGATGCTCTTGCTGCTGCAGGAAGACCTGTTTCAGATGATGATCTTGTGTTATACATTCTTGGAGGATTAGGTGCTGAGTATGAAGCTGTTGTTGTTAATCTCACCTCCCGCACTGAGCCTCTGACTCTTTTAGAGGTTCAATATATTTTGCAAAGTCAAGAGATGCGCATTGATCAGTTTGCAAGTGTCTCTGTTGACAGTATTCAAGCAAACTTTGCTAATCTTTCCTTGCGCGGTGGTCGTGGTGGTTCTCAAGCTCCCTATGGTCTTGGTCCTCGAGGCTCCTTCAGAGGTGGTCGTGGAAATTCCTCAGGCCGAGGGGGTCGTGGAAACAAACCTATCTGTCAACTTTGTGGCAGAGCTGGTCACACTGTTCTAAAATGTTTTCACAGATTTGACATCACATATCATGGATCTCAGTCTCAACTCACTCCCAACTCCTCTACTTCTGTTTCCTCTCACGCATATCTCACTGAATCTTCTTCATCTGATGAGAATTTGGGAGCCTGGTATCTTGACAGTGGAGCCACACATCACATGACCAATGACTCTCAAAATCTCTCCAACAAGTCTGACTACAAAGGAAAAGCCAAAGTCATCGTTGGTAATGGCTCTTCTCTACCTATATTACATATTGGTTCTAACTCAGTTTCTTCTATTCTTTCTAATGAGTCTTTAATCTTGAAAGGTATCCTTCATGTTCCTAATGTCACCAAAAACTTGTTGAGTATCTTTTAATTTACTAAAGACAACAATGTCACCCTTGAGTTTGACTCTGTTTGCTGTCTTATAAAGGACAAGAGGACGAAGCAGGTCCTTCTTCGGGGTACTCGCAGTGACGGCCTGTATCAACTCCATGTCACAATACCAAGTCCTTCTAAGTCGATAGTCCCAGCTACAACCTCTCTCAAGTCTGTCTCGACACATGTTTCCCTTCCACCTTGTGTTCCATCTACTTTTAATTGTACCACTAGCAATAATCCTGTGTATAATAAATCTAACACTATCTCTGTATGGCATTGTAGGCTTTGCCATCCTTCCAAGCCTATTTTAGCCAAAGTGTTATCCATTGTTAATCCTTCTGTCAAGTGTACTAATGTAGAGTTTTGTGATGCTTGTCAATATGGCAAGCTACACCAATTCAGCTTTAAAAAGTCAATAAATCACTCTCATGCAACTTTTGATTTGATATATTCAGATGTGTGGGGTCCTTCATTTTATACCTCAATGGAAGGATACAAGTATTATGTTAGTTTTGTTGATGACTTTACCAAATTCACTTGGATTTTTCCAATGCAAACCAAATCTGAAGTCCCACTCATTTTTAAAAATTTTAATGCCTATGTCGAAAGAACTTTTAAGACTAAAATAAAAAGTGTACAAACTGATTTAGGAGGTGAATATAAACCACTCTATACACTTTTCCAATCCCTAGGTATATCTAGAAGACACTCATGTCCCCACACTCATCAACAACAAGGTCGTGTTGAGAGAAAACACATACATGTGGTTGATGTCGGTCTTACTTTGTTAGCACAGGCTAATATGCCTCTCAAATTCTGGTGTGAGGCTTTTGTTTCAGCTGCAAATCTAATAAATAGGTTGCCCACTCCTAGTCTCAGTTTTGTCTCTCCTTTTGAGAAGTTGTTTAATCACACTCCTGATTACAATCTTCCCAAAGTCTTTGGGTGCTCATGCTTTCCATTACTTCGGCCTTACCATAAACACAAAGTTTCTTTTCGGTCCTCCTTATCACCAAGGGTATCGTTGTCTTCATCCTAGTGGTCGGGTCTATATTGCAAGAAGTGTGACTTTCAATGAAACTGAGTTTTCTTATCCTACTCTCTTTCCTACCTCATCTTCTACAACAACTTCCACCACTCGTACCCTATTGATCCTAATTCATATCGTGTCCCTACTTCTCTTATATCATCACCTCCTATCATCCCAACCATTCCTGTTCCCACTTTTCCTTCTACGTCTGACTCTCCTCATGCTCCTGTGGTTTCTTCTAGTCATGAGTTTGTGTTTGTCAATCCCTCTTCACAATCCAAATCCACTCCCCCAACTTTTTCCTCACTTAGTCCATTCCCTTTGTTCCCTTCTCTGAGTTACATGTAGACTTGCCTATACCTCCTGTCCCGTCCGACGCACACCCCATGATTACTCGTTCCAAAGCAGGAATTGTCAAGCCTAAAGCTTATGTTGCTATTGTCCCTACTGAGTTGGAACCAACCTCTGTCAAGCAAGCTTTGTCTATTCCTTCTTGGAAGCAAGCTATGCAAATTGAGTTTGATGCTTTACAAAAGAATGGTACCTAGACATTAGTGCCTCCAACCTCCGATATGACCAATGTAACGACCCAAATTCACTAATAAGGCTTAAGGGCCTTGATTAGTGTGTCAGGAGGGCATTACTGGAATAACTGTGATTTAATGAGTTATTATATGTTTCATGATGCTTATATGATAATTGATTATATTATGTGGTAATATGATATGTGATATATGCGAGAACCACATTATGATGTGGATAAATCTGCAGCCGGCGACTCGAGGCGATCCTAGGGCTAGATAGCAGGAAAAGTCACAACGGGGCATTATAATTGACTTTGGACAAGTCAGGGGTATTTTAGGTATCGGGTAGTGGTTTAGACTATCGGGTGATGAAAATAAATAATTTGAGATATATTTGAGGTTAGGATGTCTAGGCGGGATTATTGGGGGATTTTACCGTTTTGGCCTCGGGGACGTTTCCGGCACCCCGAGCTTTGGGATTAGTTTAATAAACTAAGGGTATACTTGGAAGACATAGGAAGATACTAGACAGAAAATTATAAACCGACCCTAACTCTCTTTCTCTCTCTCTCTTTTCTCTTGGCTAAGGAAGAACTTCTGAATTTGAGAGGAAATAGCTGGAATTGAGCTGTGTTCTTGGGAATTGAAGGGAATAAATAGGAGGATTAGCTCAAGAACTGATCAAGGTCTGAGCTAGTGCTAAGGTAAGCTTTGAATTTTCATTTTTGGGGTTAGGAACTTAAAGGAATGGCTGAGTTTTAAATGGTTATGGTTTTGACATTCAAGGTGGAAATTGAGGCTTGGAATTTTGAAGATAGGTCAGGGGACTCTTGGAGAAACGGTTCTACAGCTGAGGTAAGGTTTAATTCAAAGTTTGATGGTTGAATTTGAGAGTTTTCATGGCTGGTTTTGAGTTCTGTGGGTTTGAAATTTCAGAATTAGAATTGGAATTTTAGTGAGTCTTAGGCTGGATTTCTGGTTGGATTACGTTGTTTTAATCATTCTAATGTTGTTAATATTAATTGGTTTTGAGTTAGGGGCTTTGGGGTGGCTTAAGGTGAGGTTTAGGGATTGAAAATGGTGGTTTTTTCTGGGTTCGAAGGGTCGAGCCGCGGCATGATTCTTGGAGAGCCGCGGCCCTTCGAAATGGTTGCATGCTGAAGAAGAAGGGCGGGCCGCGGCATGGCCCAAGCAATGCCGCGACCCTTACCTGTTTTTGAGCCTTTGGAGGTTCTGTTTGGGGGCCATGCCGCGGCATGGGTGGCCTATGCCGCGGCGCTTAAGGGATTTTGGGATTTTAAGATTTTAGGCTTGTAAATTTAACCTAAGGTGCTCGGGGTTGAGTCTTTTACTATATTTGGTGAAGTTCAATGTTCCGAGTACTAGAACTTGGCTTAGAAACTCATTTAAGGTTGTAATTGTGTCTTTCCTTATGGTTGTGACTAGGTGTCTAGCTAGGACTCGAGGATCGGATCGCGCTCAAGGAGTGTCGCCCGTAGCTAATTCATCTGAAAGCTAAAGGTAAGAAAACTGCACCCGATTGTATGTTTGTGATGGGACTAAGTGCTCCCGAGAATTGTATCGTGTCAATGATGGTATTACGCCATGGGACGTGTAAAAGCGGCCTAAGAGTGCCGTACATGATATTAGCGCACAGGGCGCAGATTGGCCACTGGTAGCCAAAGACAACGGGATAACAGAGGGGGCAGCCTGAGGGCGCCAGCCCTAGTTATCATTTGTAAACTGTAAATGATGTGAATTGATATGCTTATTATTTGAAATACCTGATTATACCGATTGATGACATGGTTGAGATTATGTAATGCGATGTGAGATATTGACTTGTTGCTAATTGCTTATGCTTTGTTGTTGTTGTGTTTTCTTGTTGGGCCTTGGCTCACGAGTGCTACGTGGTGCAGGTAAAGGCAAGGGCAAGCTGGACCAAGCCTGAGGTGGAGAGCTCCAAGGTGAAATGTACATAGCCAGCTGTTCGATCGCCATGATCGAGGAGTGAGTCAGGACAGGGATTACCTAACTGCTTGTTTTACCTCAGTATGGCTAGTTTATGTATTTGAACCTTGTAACTTTTGTAAACGGCCTTTAAACTAATATTTTTGGGATCCCGTGTTAGTGAACAATGTTTCTTAATGAAAATGTAGCTTTTGAGACCAAAATATCTTAAACCCTAGATCCTTTACAGTTTCGTAGACACGCTTTCAACTAATAGACTTGACTAGCAAGTCTGGCACTTTACAAACACACAGTGTAGCAGTCTTGGCTATCCAGGGCGTTACAACCAATGTTAGTAACAAGTGGATTTTTAGAACCAAATACAATGCTAATGGGACTGTTGACAGATATAAGGCTCGTTTGGTGGGAAAGGTGTTTCAACAAACTCCTGGTTTGGACTTCTTTGAGACATTTAGTCCAGTAGTGAAGCCATCGACAATTCGGGTAATATTCACACTAGTTGCAAGTTTTGGTTGGGACATTCAGCAAGTTGACATCAATAATGTTTTTCTTCATGGTACGTTACAAGAAAATGTGTATATGCATTAGCCTACTGGTTTTGTTCACTCTCAATTTCCCAATCATGTGTGCAAATTGAACAAGGCTCTCTATGGCTTGAAACAAGCACCTAGAGCATGGTTTGACAAACTAAAACACTCTCTCATTCAGTGAGGCTTCACGAATTGTAAGTCTGATTCTAGTCTCTTCTTCACTCGGAAAAATGGTCAACTAATCATTCTACTTGTCTATGTAGATGATATTTTGATCACAGGGAAAAATGCAGCTCAAGTGCATAAAGTAATTACTGATTTGCATCTTCAATTTGCTCTCAAAGTCCTCGGCTCTGTCCATTACTTCTTGGGGTTTGAAGTTTTTCGAAACTCTTCAGGACTTTACTTAACTCTACACAAGTATATTAGAGATTTACTTCTAAAAACTCATATGACTGATGCCAAACCTCAGTCCACGCCCATGTGCTCCAGCACCAAACTTTCTCTTACTTCTGGCATGCCTTTACAAGATCATACAACATATAGAAGTGTTATTGGTGCTCTTCAATATCTCACTATGACTCGGCCAGACATAGCCTTTGTTGTGAATAAGCTAAGTCAATTTCTTAAGGCTCCCACCACAAATCATTGGACTGCTTGTAAACGTGTTCTTCGGTATTTAGCTGGCACTTCTCAACTTGGCATTTGTTTCTCTTCAGTTGCTGCTCTTGATCTTCAGGCTTTTTCTGATGCCGATTGGGCTGGCTGTCTAGGTGATCAAAAGTCCACCTCTGGTTATTGTGTATTCTTTGGAGGAAATCTTGTTAGTTGGTGCTCCAAAAAGAAACATGTTGTTGCTCGATCCAGCACAGAATCTGAGTATCGATCTCTGGCTCTTGCTACATCTGAACTCATTTGGCTGCAATCTCTTCTGAGGGAGCTTCAGGTACCTCTTTCTCAGTGTCCAATTATTTGGTGTGACAATCTTGGTACTGCTTCTCTTGCCTCAAATCTTGTTTTTCATGCCCGCACCAAACACATCGAAATTGATTTACACTTTGTTCGGGATTGTGTTCTTGCCAAACAACTTGATATATGGTATGTGGATTCAGCTCATCAGATTGCTGATGTTCTCACCAAACCATTAGCTTTGCCTCAGTTTTCTTCTTTTCGAAACAAGTTAACATTTTGTATACCACCATGTCACTTGAGGGGGGATATTAGGATTACTGAGCTTAGCAACACTCAACTTACTGAGCATGAGTTTAGTGAGTCTACTAAGATTAGTGAGCCTCAGTCTGATCACCATTCTGTTATACCAGCTGTCACGTGAAGTTAGTTTCTCTCAACCATCTTGTAACATAATTAGTTTTGTAACGGTTACTGAGCTGTGATTTTCTACAGCTAAAGTTTTGTAACTTTATCTCAGTAATATAATCAAGGCCAGACTCATCTTTGAGCTCTGAGCTTCTATTTTCCATTTCCTCTGTTTTCCAATTGCATTGCATTCTTTTAAAAATTAAAATTATGTATAATATATTATTACCATGATATTGTATAATATTTAAATTTATATTAATATAAGTATTAAATATTTAGTTTTGTATTAAATATTATTATAATAATATTTTATAGTATTTAAATTCATATTAATATAATTAGTAAAAAAATAGGATTATATAATATTACCATAATAATATTTGAATTTATATTAATATAATTATTAAATATTTATTTTGTATTATATATTTTAATAATAATGATATTTTATAACATTTTAATTTGAATTTATATTAGCATAATTATTATATATTTAGTCTTATATTTAATATTATTATACTGATATTTTATAATATTTCAATTTTAATGTAATTAATAAATATCTATTTTTAGTTAGTTTTAAAGGTATATTCTATTAAATATTTAGAATATTTTATTAAAGTTATCAAAACAAACCGTTAAAACAAAAAATTTATGTTATCTACACACTAAAATTTTGTAAGTTTTGTAGAGATATAACTTTTTTTATTAATTTTTTTTAGTGGAGTTGTGAGAAAAATTATTTGATGCATGAAATTATTGTGTTTTTTTTGTCAATGATAATTTAAGAATATTGTGAGTTGTAAAAAAAATATTATAATGCTTGATAAACTTTATAATTAGAGTGGCCCATAGACAAAATTACTAAATTAAACAATATTTTAGAATATCTGATACATATTTAATATTTAAATAAATTAAGAATTTAATTATTTATTTGTTTCAAATATCTTTAAATTTAATAATTTATATTGAAAAACTAAATGTATAAAATAAGAGCAATGATAGACATAAACTTATTTTACACCTTTAAACTTAATATTATTTGAACAACATGCATATTGATCATTTGATCACTTGGCTTTACCTATAATAGTATATCAATAATATATATAAGATTTAGAATAGTATACATGAATATGAATCATATATATATATATACAAATCATATCCAAAATAAACCAATAATGTCTCACGTAATACAAGTAAAATATACATCAATGTCCCTGCTGTTTTGTTTTATTTTCACCGAAACTAAAAGGGTAAACACAACACTTAACAATACACAAGAAATGAAACGACAATGATTCCTTAGATTGGAATTGAGGAAGGAAGCCATACAAAATTATTCTGATCAGGAAAGAAATGACAGACAGGTCCCATCCCTGGCCCAAACCCTAAGGCCTTGAAAGAAATATGATCTGAATTCCACTCGGAGGTGTCCATGTGACAAACGACAATGGTTTCAACTGTGTCTCCCATTTGGCCACTCAACGACATCTTGAAGAGCTTCCTGTCCTTGGCCATGCTATGGCAGGTATACACAGCGTAAGGGAATTCCATAAGATGGCATGCCACCATCTTGGGTGTTGGTATCTCTCTCAGATCCTCCAAAACGGTGTAGTTTTGGTACATGGTATTGGAATCGTTGTAGAAGGTTGTTGTGAGATGTGTGAACCCGTGGCCCAAGCCGTCCAATCCGAACATGCCACGTACGAACTCAAGCATGGAGTCAAAAGAAGTGGCACACATCTTTGTCTCCCCTTTTATGGGGTTAGACTCACAGATGTGGAGAGTTGACTCCATTGCTTTGGCTTGTGGTGAGCCTTGAGGGACTGAGAATAGGCTAAGAAAGTTGGGAAGTTGTTCTGAGGAGAATGGAATCGAGTTAGGGTCTCCTAATATTTGTCTTCCCAGAAATGGAGGAGACGCTTTCTTCTTCTTTGGAAAATAAATGGGCTTTGTTAAACCCACTTTTATGTCATTGATGTTGAGGAAAACCGACTGTTGTAGTGTTGAACGGTCAAGATGAGTGTGTGAGGATGATGATGGACCATGATCATCAACATTATGCATATGCATATGGCCATCATCATGATCTTCTTTGCTAGCACTTGGAAGTCTTATATCCGAGCTGTATTGATCTCCATTCGTCTCTTGATGACATTCGCTACTCCAAGAAAAGTACTGCAAAATTCATATATATATTAACTGTTATAAACTGATCAATATTACTATACTGTCATATGGATCTTTATGAGAAACAGCCAAACATATTATTACAAGATTAATAAACTTCTAATAATTAACTAAATAGATTCATGTTTCATGAGTTGATATGAGAAAAGAATAATTACCAGGAGGACAAGAAACACACACCAAGAACCCAATCCCATGTTTAACATTTTCTTATTCTGCTCTGCACATTTTCCACTACAACATTATTATATAGTGTGGAGAAAGATAAGTTGACATATAATATATATAATATTTATGTATATATATATTTTTTGTTGGTTGCTAGAAATATATTTATTTATATAGAGAGCTGGTAAGCTGTCACAAATCATCACAATCCTCATTTAAATTTGTATGAGAACAATAATTAGAAATTTTATATACACATCACTTAAAGCTCGAAATAGAGTATGTATAAATGTTTACACCCCTTCATTAAATTTAAATAAATTATAATTGAGGACAATTTAATTATATTTAATAATTTATCAATCATATTTGAGTCGAGTTACTATTTTGTACCAATTTTTGTTTATAAGATGCTAGGAAAGTATTATTGGTATTAGAGGAGTCAAAATCTACATTTTGTTAAAATATATAGTAACGAAAAAATTTGCGATAAAACTCCTTACACTTTTAAA
This sequence comes from Humulus lupulus, assembly GCF_963169125.1. NCBI lineage: Eukaryota > Viridiplantae > Streptophyta > Magnoliopsida > Rosales > Cannabaceae > Humulus > Humulus lupulus. The sequence continues at coordinate 9,506,067 of NC_084798.1, forward strand.
TGTATTACGTTTAAATACTCAATTTTTTTTTAGGAAAAACTACCTATGGCACACTATTTTTTAGGAAAAACTACCTATGGCACACTATTTTTTTTTCTTATGAAGACACGTATCATTTTTCCCATCTGTCCATTCATTGAGATCCACCGAGATTGATCCAGTGTCCATTTTTCCCCGAGCATTTATAATGAAGCCTAGGAATTTTCCCGAAGATACCCCGAAAGAGCACTTCTGGGGGTTGAGCATCATGTTATATCTCCATAACACGGCGAAGCATTCTTTGAGGTCATCCACATGGTTATTTTTATGTTGAGATTTAACTAACATATCGTCAACATAAACTTCCATGTTATTACCTATTTGCTCAGAGAACATCATGTTTACGAGCCGCTAGTAAGTGGCTCGAGTATTCTCGAGTCCAAATGGCATGACGTTGTAGCAATACAGCCATTTTTCTGTCACAAAACTCGTATGCTCTTGGTGAGGGGCATGCATGGAAATCTGGTTATATCCAAAATAGGCATCCATGAATGACATAAGTCCATGCTCTGTCGTGGCATCTACAAGCCGGTCGATCCGAGGTAAGGGGAAGCAATCCTTAGGACAGGCCTTATTGAGGTCCGAGTAATCGATACAGGTCTGCCATGTCCCGTTACGCTTCGAGACCAGCATTGGGTTGGCTACCCAATCGGGGTAAAAGGCATCCTGGATGAATCGGTTTGCTTTCAACCTATCAACTTCCTCCTTTAGGGCCTTCTTCATGTTGTCATCTAGTAGTCTTCGCTTTTGCTGCTTCGGAGGGAATCTTTTGTCGATATTCAATGCGTGGCTCACTACATTCGGACTTATCCCTATCATGTCTAAATGTGACCATGCGAAAACATCCTGGTTTTTTTTCAAAAAGCAAATTAATTGCTCTTTTGTTTCTTCGGGAAGGTTTTACCCTACCTTTACTGTCTTCGGGGGGTCTGCTTCCTCGAGCCTGACCTCCTCGAGCTCTTCCAATGGTTCGAGGTCAGCTCTTTCCTCTATTCTTGGATCGATTTCTTCGTCTATTTCAAAGACTATTTCGTCTTTATTCTGAATTATGACGAGCGTTTGTGCACTCGTCCTCTTCTTTCTTCTAATGGAAATGCTATAGTATTCCCTTCCTGCTAGCAGGTCTCCCTTTAGTGTCCCGATGCCACTAGAAGTCGGGAACTTGATGGCCAAATGCCTCACTGACGAAACTGACCCCAACCCTACTAGGGTGGGTCTTCCGAGCAGCACGTTGTAGGCCGATGGCAGGTCCACTACTACGAATTCCATCATCTTGGTTGCTGAGACTGGAAAGTCTCCCAAGGTCACAGGGAGTTCGATGGACCCCATACAAGCAATCCCTTCTTCTGAAAAGCTGTACAACGTTGTTGCACAGGCTTTTAGGTCACGATGCGCGAGTCCCATATTTTCTACGGTGGCCTTATAGAGGATGTTCACTGAGCTCCCATTATCAATAAGAACTCGGTGAACCCTCTTGTTCACGAGCTGAAGAGTGATGACCAGTGGATCGTTGTGAGAAAATTGGACATGGGACACATTGTCCTCAGTAAAGGTTAAAGGTTGAGATTCAACCTTTTGGTATTTTAGAGCTTTGGGTTCGGGTTCATAAGGGGTCCCATTGCCAGGTTTTAGCTCATTCACGTATTGCTTTTGGGCGTTCTTGCCTGATTCTGCAAGATGAGGTCCGCCCGAGATGGTTACAACATCTTCTCCATCAATCGGAGGGGGTCTCTCTTCTTCCCTTGCTCGAGAATTGCTGTTTTGGGCAGGCGGTAGTGCAGCTATCCTCTGGCTAGTAGAAGCCTAATTATTGTTTTGGTTCCTTATATACTTCCTGAAGTATCCTCTTGAGATTAGACCTTCGATCTCGTCTTTCATCTGCCTGCATTCATCAGTAGTGTGTCCAGTATCTGTGTGAAATTTGCAGTACTGACTGGGGTCTCTCTTGGATTTTTGGTTTCTCATGGGGTTTGGACATCTGAAAGGGACCTGTTTTCATTAGACAGGTAAATATTCTCCCGAGACTCGTTGAGCTCGGTGTACACCTTGTACACGGAGAAATACCTTTCCCCTTTCATCTTCTGTCCCCCTTCCACCTCGAGGTTACTTCCTTCATTCTTCTTTCTTTTGGAAGGGTTTTCTGCAGGGGGTTTCGAGGCTGATGGTTCTGCCGAGGTCGAGGCAGAGTTTAAGTTTGTCGTTGTAGTTTGGGCTGAAAGGCAATATTCAGCATTGACCTCGCCTCTTCTACATTGACAAACCTTTGAGGTCGTCGATTAAACTCGGTTATGGACCTCACAGGCTTCCTCTACATATCCTCCTAGAAGGGACTTCCCGGCATTACCCCAGCTCAGACGGCCATTAAATGGCCGCTGTCATCTACATCACGAGCTCGGGCGACTTCCAGATTGAATCTTGTAAGGTAGCTCTTCAACATTTCATTTGGTTGTTGCCGGACATTGGTCAAGGTAGACGCCTCAGGCCTTATCCCGACCCTAGCTCTAAATTGCTTCTTGAAATCTCTCGATAACTGATCCCAAGAAGCAATTGAATGCCTCTTATATTTTTTGAACCAGTTTTTTGCTGATCTTGTAAGCGAAGCTGGAAACAATGTGCATCTGAGCTCGTAGTCCACATTACTTGCTCTCATAATAGTATTAAACGTACTTAAGTGACTGTATGGGTCGGATTTCCCTTCAAATGGTGCGACATGAGGAATCTGAAACCCTTGAGGAAATGGAGTGCTGGAAATATGGGGAGCAAATGGTTCGAGTTCCTCATTAGACTCTTCGTTCCGATCCCGACCTCGCTCATTTTGGAATAGCCTAAATGCTCTTTTCAGTTGATCAATTCTCTCTTAGACTGGATCCATGGGGGGTCTAACCTGATTCGTGCCTTTGGCTAGGGTCCTTGCACCCATTTAGGAGATCTCTCAGGTCTGGGTTCGAGGGGTCACTACAAGAAAAAACAGTATTCATAACACTTAAAAACTGCTAACCGGAACTATTGATAACACTTCTGAAAATGCTAACATAGCCCCTGTTATTAAAAGTCTAGTGTTTTCTATAAAATTATTTGAATGTTATGTTCGATGTTATCTTAAACTATTCAATAACATATTTTTAGGTGCTATAATATTCAAATAATAACATTTAGATAGAGGTTTTGGTTATAAATTTGAAGATTAATCTTATACTTTTTTCATAACACTTTTCTACGGTTACATTTGATTATTTTGATAACATTTTTAGTTTGTTATATTATATAAACCATAACGATTTTTTACGCTTATAATATGTTTTTAAATCATAACATATAGTAATAAAATTTTAAATTTTATTTTGATAAGTGTACTTTTATGGTTTTTTTTTAATTAAAAATTTTTCATTATTGTATTTTGATAAAAAAAAATTCAAAATTAATCATAAAATGTAATTCTCAATAGATTGATAAACCATAAGTATTACATTAAACAATAACTAATTCAAACCATGAATGTGTCTACTTCATGAGATCTTAGTTCTAACTTAAGTTTGAAAGCATAACATAATAAAGTTTTATAATCTTGAACAATTTTTACTTCAAAAATGAAAAATAGAAACATTACAAGATACACAAAAGTAAACCAAACTTGCTCCATCCTTCAATTCATCATCCTTTGTGCACTTGTCTTTGTTGTGAGTCCATTTGCTTAGCTACAACAAAATTTAAATAATTAATGCTTCAACTTAAAGTTATAGTAAACTAAAAGAGTACATAAAAAAAGTTAATTACCTAATTATAACTTTATCAGCTGACCATGCAATTATATATTATAACTTTATTTTGCATCTATCTTGTGTTTAATATAAGAAAATAAAACCTAATAAGTACCAAGAATTTGAATAAATGTTTATGACAAACAAAAGTCAGTTCTCATCGAGACATTACCTAGCAGCATCATTGTATTCAGTAACAGGAGAAATTATTGGCTGGGTCTGGGGTGGAGTAAAGAATGGTACACTGCTCTCTTCTCGAGGTGGGAATTCAACTCCAGCAGCCTGTGATATATATTTATACATATATTACTTAGACTACTTTATTATAAAAGTGAGTTAAGAAATCAAAATAGGTTCCTTTCCAAATACTGTAGTAGCACATTAGCTATAAAAACTCTAAACAGAAAAAGGAACACATAGAATTAATACAACCCATCCAAACACAGACGCAAAACATTCATCATAACTTAAGCATCAAGGACAACACTAAGGGATTCAACTTCAGCATATATATACCTTGTAGGCTAGTATAACCATGTATAACTAACATTCACATTCATCTACAACCCATGCTATTGCATATCTCACATAAAGCAGAAAGCACAAAAAAAAGGATGATCATATGATATTTACACTTTAATCAACTTAAATAAGCTTTTGCCCAAATGCCTTGGCTGACGAAGTAATTAACAAGAGAAAATTGTGTATCAAGCTTAACATGCTAAAATAACATTTAATAAACTAACAACCTTCAGTTCATTATATGCTGCATAGTATTGAGGATATCTCCCTTGAGGTCCCCTGAAGGCTTCTTGCCATGTATCAATTAGGATTAGTATATTTTCCCTCACATTCAAGTCTGGTTGCAGAATTTAAACAATTTCATCAAACAAGTTAGATTTACTAGGAATGCATAGGAGAGATTCACAGTGAAAGGACAAGTTAAAATGGCATAGGAGTTCAATATCTTCCCCAATTTAGTTGAAGCAACTGCTTATGAGCAAATAAAAAGAAAAGGCCAGTTAATGAGAACACAAAACAGTAGCACCACCAAATTGCATTATTTAACTTTTTTATTTCTGTATTAGTAATTTATTTCCCTTTTGTAGAATAAATAAAAGAGATCATGTTGGACTTCACATTAATCAATATCTGAAACAAAAGTTAAAAATAATCACCTCAATTAAAGTAAGTCCAAATGGCTCAATGAAGGCTGGATTTATGAAAACACCCTACCAAAACAGAGATACTCAAATCAGGTTGAAAAACATACCTCCTAGATAAAAGAAATGATAGATTTCAAGGACACACGCACACATATCCTACTCCAGGCACACGAACAAGCCTTAAACTAGGACCAAGTCCAAGAATCCATGCCATTGAAATCTTACTATGCATCTCAATCTCGTAGCGTCTCAGAGTACCATAATGCCATATATACATGATGGCGAAGAATACTGCTGATATCACGAGAGGAACCCACTCGCCTTGATTAACCTTGAGGACTACAGCGGAGAAGTAAGTGCACTCCACTGCTAATGATAAGACAATGAAGATCAAGACAAGAATCCAATGGCAACGCCACACTAGTATCATCACTAAAATCATGAGAAAGGTTGTCACCAACATGACTATTACAACTGCTGTCCCTGTTGTAAAATGCAGAATTCAAATCACTGAAGTCAGTCCCTACGTTTTTCAGGAAAATCAAAATGTTAGCATGGCTCTCACGTACAAAAACAAAATGTCAAAATTAAGATTACTACGATGTGCATGTATATATTGCTGCCCTGTCTGAATTAGATTTTCCAAAAAGTTATGTTCTAATCACTTCACTGGATACAGCTTGGGGAAGTAAATTCTAATGCAAGTCAATAAGAGATGTTGAAAAAAAAAAACAATTTGAGATGTCAGGGACAATAACTTTTATTTGGGCCCACCTAGGAACATATACTGCCTTTTGAGAGAAGAGAAAAGGCTGACCCAAAAATCCATGCAAAAGTGAGAACATCAATATTTGTCAAGTGATGAGATAAAAATGGTATGATGAGGAAGAGAATCTTAAAGAAAAATAAAATTTTAAACAAACAAATAATGACCCTTTGAATGACTCTTTACCCTGTCAATGTGGTGCAACTAATGCACAAGCACAACATTCATGTTATGTGAGCAGTCCGCCACCAAGGGAAAAAAAATAAGGCTAAGGAGAACACTAAATCTTAATGGACTTTTAGAGAATCATTTTGTTTATGCTACCGCTTTTACTAAAAGGTATATACAAATGTCTCCATGATTATATGTACATATAAATCATAAGCTTACGCTACATGTGGATCTACAAATATATGCACAATACCCATTGGTATGAAATCACCATCCAAACGCTAATACTATAAATAGATTAAGACTATCAGGAGGGTATATTTTATGTTGTGATGGGAAAATGACACAAGGAATCAGTTAAACTTATATGCTGCTTTCCTAGTAGAGATGTGTTGTCCCATGGATAATGGATCAACATATTTCACAATTCATCAGATAAAAGACTTACCAGAGGCATTTCCAATTTGGTTTTGATTTTTGAACCCAGCTGTCACAGCAATGCAAAGAATCATAAGGATCCAATTTACATCTGGAATATAAACCTGATTCAGGAACCTTTTAGATGTATGCACAACTTTGACTCTTGGAAAACAGCCAAGAGCAAGAGCCTGCTTGATCAATGAGAAAGTTGCAGATATGGTGGCCTGACTTGCAACCACAGCAGCTGCAGTTGCAATAACAAACACTGGCCAATATATGCAATCTGCAAAACCAATAATGAAATAATCTTTATAAGCACGCTGACTAGTACAAACCTACAATACTATAAATTCTCTTCCTTCTTTTTCCTTTTTTTTTCTTTCTAGAAACACACACACACACACACACTTCCCAACACCCAACTCAATCATTTTCCTGATCAATATTAGTGGATAACATAGAATTTAATTTTTTTTGACAATGAAAAGGAAATCGATTTTATGGTTGTTGAATAAAATGTTGTTGGCAAGTAGACCGCCCATTTTTAACCTTTACCACTATTCTAGAGATTAAAGGCTGCGAGAACCAAAATTTAAATATTGAGAAACTAACTTCAATGAGCAATGACCTATGATAAGTACTCTTCGTGTTGTGATGAACACAAGAAGCAAGATTTTATTAAATGCCTCTAAAGAAAGTATGATAAGAGTCTGTACTAATATTTGCATGATAAAACACGAAATTGCAGAATCTAGACTTCCTGTTCTTTAATTTTAAGAATTAAAAGTAAAATGAACCTGGAATAGAATGATAGAAGGCACCAACTATGTGATCTGAATTGTTCATAAGGTATGCTGCTTGTCCAGAGTAGGCTAAAAGAAGGCAAGGAAATACAACTACAGTAAATGCAATTTGTATAGATGAAACTGGAAAGTGGGATAGGTCAGCAAAAAGTGCTTCGGTTCCTGTATATTGTACAGAATAAACAGTCAGGATTTTTTATTTTATTTTCATGGACCAAAATTAGGTTTGGAAAGGAGAAACACATCAACTGCAAGAAACTTTAGTTTACCTGTTATACTAAGCATAATGCCTCCTAGAGAAGTCCAACCATCTCTCTTTCCCCTTTTAAAATACCGGTATATGTACACAGGTGAAAAAGCTTTCAAAATGCTGCTATCATACTTCCATATGTTGTATATGCCAATTCCTCCAATTAAGAGAAACCAAAGAAGCACAATCGGAGCAAAAAGCCAACCAACTTTATCTATACCATGGTGTTGAATGCTAAACAAAATGGCTAGGACAATAACAGCAACAAGTACAACTATGTCTGACACGGAAACAAAATAAATTTCAGAATTGGAAAAGATATAATTGCACCAAATAATAGAAAATATTCAAACTCGGATGAATGTAGATACCATTACTTATCATGGGGTGGCCAACATTAGTCCCACCAATAGCTGACAACACTGCAAAAGAACATTACAATTAAGTATCTCATAAACATTACATTTTTTTAATAGAAAAAGCATCTTCTAATTGAACCAAGAAAGTTTGACTTGTTTGAAAGGGTAGGAAGGAGATCATAAACAAGTATAGTCAAGTGAAACGCTTTGAAAGGTGGCCTATGGTATAGTGTATGTATATGGGGCAGAATGGGAATGGCTATACAAATTGTCACTCTTGTGGTCCTTGAAAAGCTGTATGGTATATATGGCAGATTTAATAGCAAAGGAGCTTTCAGGGAAAAAGTAAAAGGCCACAAGCTGACAGCTGGTACTATGATTGGACAACAATTTTATATCAATTTCTTTTTATAAATTTTGGCCAAGAGACAAAAAGATTAGAAGGAATTAAGTGAAGGTATCCTTAAACAGTTATTAAAATGGGTTTCTGCTCTCTCCTGGAGAGAATCAGAACAAAGAAATATAGACCTGAAATGGCTCGAGTCAAAATTCCATCCCCAATTACCATACAAGAGCCAATAAGGACAAGAATAAGCATTGTGTTCTTCATAAATGCATATCCCTCCAACCACCTCTTGGTTCTTGCGGCAAATGAGTGTTCACTAAATGTAGAACGACTATATGTTGTAAGTTCCAAATCACTTCGGTCTTGATTAGGAATAGTTCTCAATTTTGCATGTCGGCAGAGTAATGAATAGATAGCAAAAGTTCCGCCTGCATAACGAGTAAGTTGCTATGTAATTGATTATCAAACAAGCAGATGATATCAAAGGGGCATAATATTCGGGGAAAAAAACAAACAGAGAGCATACCTGTCTTACAAGGAATATCTATGTTTATAGAATTGTTAATAATTTGATAAAGTAAATCTAAACTTTTGTAGAAGCCAAAGACTGACACATTGAAAAATTGCAGAAGAAACTAATCCAAGATCTAATTATCTTGCCTTGGTAGCAATATTACATATAGAACAAAAATAATTATTTCTAATGAACAAACTTACAAGAAACCTTGTTCTTAATTTATCCAAACAAGTTCATCAAATTAGACCTCTTAAAAAATTCTCTTATTCCTTTCCAACCAAATTTCCCATAAAGTAGCAAAAACAGACCAATTCCATGAAACCAGAAATTTGTATATCCACGAAACACAAATTCATACAACATCCCTTTCATATTTTTATTTTTTCAAGAAAACTCTCCCATTAATCAATTTCCATAAGCACAGATGACCTGTTCATAAAGCCCCTTTTCACATTAAAAATAATTTTAAAAAATTCAAATTTCAGAAATACAAGAGAAAATCTACAGTAATACAACCTACCACCTTTTTACAGATTAAAAATAATTAAAAAAAATTAAAATGGCTTCAAAAGTACAAGAGAAAATATACAGTAATACTATCCAGACCATTGCATATTAAATGACATAAACACTCGATAGTTTCTAACTGGAAATTTAATCAACCATAATTTAAACGCCAGAAACAGGGAATTTAATTTTGTTGCTGAATATTTTGGCAAGTTTTTACATTGGGGAATCCTTTCTAGATAAAAAATTGTTGGACATGTGAAAATTCTGGGCTTTTTATCCTTATAAATCTTAGTCTGACATTAATATTCTTTGGCAATCTCCTTATTTTTATTAGCATTTTAATACCATCCATTCCAATCAGAGTTGACGCTTTTGTTCGGCTAGTTTATTATAAGACTAGTACTTGTGAACTAGTCTGCATTTAACCCTCTCACCTTTGTGGTGTGTTTTGTATAAACATAACTGAAACATTGGATCATCTGTTCAGCATTGCAGCAAAGCTAGATCATTATGATGTGAATTGTTGAATGAAGTTGATTATATTGGGTATTACCTAAAATATGTGAGACAATATAGATGGAGAACCTATATGTTTTTGGTAAAAGCGAGATCGTGGCTGTAATGTGGAACAATGTGATGATGCAACTTTTGAGGTCATCAAAGATATGATATAATTCTAGAAAAGGATTAGGTTATCAACTTACCATTAAGCTTCAGTAAATTAAATTCAAGGATTTTCTCCTTTCTCTAATTACTCTTACTTGGACTAATATTTTTTTTTAGTGGTGTTAGCTTTGTTTGGTTTCTTTAAATAGAGTTTAAGTTTTTTCGATTTCTTGTATTTAAAGATACTACATCACATTCTTGTAACTATAAATACATAATTTTTTGAAATTTAATGAAAGTTTTGTTTCTTATAAAATATCGTATAACACATAAACAACATCTAGATTATCATATTTCTTCTCTGAAACATAAATACTTAAATCCTTGTTTCTTTGTATCTTCATTTTTCAATCATGCTATTCACAAATAATCCCTGTTTCTTTGTATCTTCATTTTTCAAATTATTTTAACAAGAAATATATAAAATTTATATGCAAGCATTAGAAGATTAACTTCGGCAAATCAACTTTCCAGGTTGAGAACACTTTACCTTAACCATTATCATTTGCTCTACAAACAATTAGCACATACTTGAGAAGCGGAATAAGAGTAAGTGAGTATATTATCAAAGATAAAGCTCCAATCAAATCTTCTGGGTCTTTAATTCCATCAGGGAAAGTGTTGTAGAAAACATACAATGGAGATGTGCCTAAATCTCCATATACCACTCCAAGGCTCTGGAATGCAAGTTGCAGAAGCATTACTGCTGAAAGCTTCCGGACAAGACAGAACAAAACCAAATCAACAAAGGAACTAAATACATAGCATCACATGCTAAATTTCTATAAATTTTTGTTTACTCTCATGGCTAGTAGCTGGCCATTTTTAATGCATCGCACAAGCAAATTAAAGTAGAACATACAAATCAACAATAAAATTTTGAGAGAAGCGTATTTCTACATTCTTTCTATGAAGTAAGATGTGCACAAATAACGTCTAGCTCAGAAGTGAAAAATACAGAAGTATCAGTGCTAATATTTTCTAAACAAAACAAAAGCAATTCAGTAAAGGAACCATGCAACTATCATAATATGCTCAATTTCATCAAATTCATTAATCTCATTGCTCGCCATTTTCAAAATACATCCCACAGGAAATTAAAATAGGGCCTAGAGAATTGTAATCTACCCTGAGCACAAGCATACAACTATATTGCAGCAATCCCTTCTATATCCGTAATATCCATTTTGACGATTTCCCATATTGTGAGAAAAATCCAAAGCTTTTGAAGTAAATATTTTGCCAGGTATCATGAGTTTGACTTTGATAGGTATTTCAAAAGGATGAAAGACTAAGAGAAAGAGATCTCCAAGAACAAGAAACAAGTATACCTTTTCAGTGTACATGTTTTTAAGCTTTCTAGCCTCTTCGTCCATGGGTTGATCAAGCTTCTGATCGATAGTCCACACAGTACCATTTCTATCAGGACCTTGATCAGTCGTCATATTTGTAGCCATTTTCAACTTGATCATTCAAACTATTCCTCAGAGTTCAACCAATTCACCTCTAAGTTTTTTTCTTCATCAATACTTCAGTTGTGCCATCATCTTTCTACATATATTGAAAGCCATAAAACTCAACAAGTTCAAATCAAAAGGGTTAAAGGAATAACTTTGAGCTAAATGTTAACCTATAAAAAAATTATATGGAGATTTTCCTTGTTCAACATATAGACCAAGGTAAATTACAGCATAAAAGGATTATTGGACAAAAATAATCAACCATACCTTTAGAAATTGTAAATACTCGTGATGGTCAATAAATGATAAAGACATGGAATTTACTAGCATTCAATAAGCTTGAATAAAGGTAACACCATAAATTGGCTGATCAAGAAAATAAAGAATAAATCTAAAGGAATTAAGGAATGGAAAGCATCAAGATGCCAAATATGAAAATTTCGCAGCTCCAAAATTAAAATGAAATTACTTTCACCTATAAAAAAATTCCTCACATTTTTTGAAAAGCTAAACCAAAGCTTGGAACCTTTTAAGAACCCCCAAGACCTCTTGGTCCAATTTCAAATTTAAAGAAAGGAAAGAAAAAAAATGTAACCTGAACAGTGAAATTCCCAAATGGGTTTCACCTAAAGATATACATAACACATCAGAGCACAAAAGATCAAGAAAAAACAATAAAGAAGATGGAAAAAAACGAAAGCCCAATAAAGAAATTAACATACCCATGAAGAAAAAAGGCGAGGAAGTGAAAACCCAGATCCTGAAAAAATGGTTCTTCAGGTTTTTCATAATTTTAGACGACATAGAAGAATAAATAGTGAAGTTTGAATAATAGGGTTGTTGAGTGATGCTCTGCTTGGTTGTGTAGACAAAAAAAAAAAGAGAAAGAAAGAGAAGCTGAGAAGCAAAGAAAAAGACTAGGAAACCAGAAGAAAAGAGAAGCAAAGAGAGGCAAAGAGACGAAAGAAAGAAAGAAAGAAAGAGAGGCAAAGAGACGAAACCAGAAATTAGGGATTCAATGGAGGCTTAGGGGTTCCGAGGCTGAGACTAGTTTACTGTGTGCTTCCGTGTCTCTTATTTTCATTTGGCGCCTGTTATATATTTCATATGGCGCCAAATGAAATTTCACATATGGGGCCGTGTGTTTTTTTAATTGCTTATTAATAAAACTTTTAAATAAGTGTTATTTTTTAATGTAATATATACTAAAAGTTGTTGTAGTGGGTTACCGCTACCCTGATTCTGATTCAAGTGTTCCCGTTAGTCAGGGTGGTCCCTTTGGTTCCCAGTATTTCTGCGCCCTTGGTCATGCCACTGACTGATCTAGTGTCCCTTGAGCCTTCCCTGGCGAGGCTCGCTGCATGGTTGTTTCGAGGTGGGTTCCTTTCAGGTTGTCTCGTCTCTATAGTGTGAGACCAAGACATTTGGCTTCTCGTAGGCTGGGCGCCTCTCCATTCTCTAGCAGCTTCTCCATTCCTCTGCTTCCATCCAGTCTGCCTTTCCCTATCACCCTGAGTCGGTTGTGTGTTTCTCCGAGGCGGTGAGGGATATCTTATCGGCGACGGAGGGTGCCGTATGGGTGATGGTGGCTGCCATCCATTTCGGGGTTTGGATGGTCCCGAGTTCGCCTGTGCTGGCTTGGGAACGTTTTGCACATTCCCAGGATTCTGAGTCCGAGTCGCTGCGGGGGCTCGGTTATTCCCAGTTTCGACTGGTAACTTAATAGTCGAGTTAACAGGGGCTCCAGCCTAGGTGTTTTTTCGGAGACTCGAGGGAGCAGGCTATTCTGCCGGTATCAGAGGTTGCTCTGTTCTTCGTGTGGCAACGTTTTTGCGAGGTCGCCCACGAGGCTTGCGGGGAGGATCATGAATATCCCGCGGAGGTGGGGCTTGGACCTCAGGCGGAGGTGGGGGCTAAGCCGCCTGCACCTCCGCAGCCAATCTAGCTAGCTCCTCATTACGCTTCTTGGCCTCCGCCAACTGTTTTCTCAAGTGACGGTTTTTGAGTTCCATAATGGGGACATATCGCTCAGGGTTATATTACATGTCCTCATCGTCCCTGGGGGCCGGTGGTGTAGTGCACCAATTTTTTTTTTTTTTTATTATTTAAATTTTTGTGATTTATTTTATTTAAATGTTAAGTGTGATGAATTGTTTTATTTAAGTGTTGTTATTTTATTTGGTTGATTATTTGTTTTATTTGATTGTTTATTATTTTATTTAATTGTTAGAATTGTTTGGTATAATATTTTGAATTTAAATTTGTTAATTTTTTGTTTGGTTAATTAATTTAATAAGTGAATAATTGTGTAACATGTTTATTTTACTATTAGTGTTACATTTTAAATAAGTGTGACAATTGAGGTAATTATGTGAGATTTGGTTGAATGGACTAAGGTGCATGGTAGATAGTGATGCACCCTAGTGATTTAGTGTGTGCTAGTGCATGGTAGCACGGTACACATGTGTAGATTTTCTACACACTTTTTATTTCCTTATTTTAGATTTTATTTGAATTAATAAAAAAAAAAAGAAAAGAAAAGGGAAATAGAGAGGTTGGACGTGTGAACCTAAATGGGAAAGGAAGATTAAGGTTTTTATTGTATTTGGGTCAATTATAGCTATCATCTTATTTCCATAATATTTTTTAAGATAAAATAAATTAAAAATAAGGTGATAATGTTATTTTGGGAAAGGAAGTGATCATCTTTATTTTTCCACCTATTGGGATATAATTAGATAAATATGAATTAAGGCAAATCTTGGAAGAGAATAGGAAAGTTGCCTTTTTCTTTTATTGAGTCATTATGGGAAATTAGGATAAAGAGGGAATGGGAAAAATGGAAGAGCATTATGCTTGGGGCTGCCGAATTATAGAGAGAAGAGAGAGAGAGAGAGGGCGTGACCTAGAGAGAGAAGGAGGAGAAGAAAGAAAGGAAGAAGAAGAAGAAAAAGGGTTCAAGCTAGGGTAAGGTTTTTGGTTATTTTTTTTCCTTATGATTAATCTAGTATTATTTCTTGGGTTGTCTCTAACCTTGTTCATCTTCTTCTTCATCTTGATCATTCAAAATATACAACCCCCTAGGGCGGACGCGCCGAGGTTATTCAAGGACCAGTGATCTTCTGTTTACCTCATAGGGTGACATGGACAACTAGCGATCCATGCTCATCATGTATGTTGTATGTTTGTGATATGATGATATGTCACTATTATGTTATGATATGATGATATGTTACGATTATGTTATGATATGATGATATGTTACGATTATGTTATGATATGATGATATGTTACGATTATGATATGATATACCATGATGTTTTAGATGAACGTTAGTGTTTGTATTTGTTGTATTCTTACTTGCTTATTTGTTTGTACTTCCTTACTGGGCTTTTAGCTCACCCCCCTTACTTTCCTTCCAGGTAGCAAATAGGATTTCTTTATGGCACGCGTGGTGACGTGAGGAGTTCTTTCATCATGGGGTGTATGGCGTGGGGTAATCCTATGGACAGAAAAACGATCAACGTAGAACGCCATTTAAATTATGTTTTGTGTTTAAGAGACTTTCCTAAATTATCAGTGGGACTTAGTTATTGAATTTTTGGTTTCTTTGAACTTTCATAAAAATCTATGTTTTATTTTAAAACTTGTGGCGCCAACTTGCATGGTTTTAAACAAGTCCCCCTAAGACTTTGATAATGAATTTTATTCTTTTATGAACTATGTCATGCGAATGTTTTATAAGTATTAGTCTAGGGCGTTCTTTACAGGTGGTGCAGGAGGTCCACGAGAGTCAGAGGATCCACTTCAATCCTCTGGGTTCGAATTCATCATCGGCCATTTCCCAGGGTGCCGCGGATAGCTAACTTCTTCTTTAGGAATATTAGGATCATTCGTGACCATAGCTGATTAGGGAGGCTTCTTAGACTGACTAGACTCAAATTCGTATTGCTTAATGCTCTCAATGAATGCACCAAATTGTTGACGTCGTTTTTCGTCAACTTAAATTGCAGAGCAATTAAACAGCATGAACTACGGTGCGAATGAATAATATAGTGGAACAATAAGGTTTTTACGTGGTTCAACAGTTAAATCTACCTAGTCCACGAGTCTATGTTATTAAGACTTGAAGTTTTATGGAAATCCTTCAGAGATGAATTAACCAGAGTTTTCTCTCAAGATATCAGATGATACGCCCTTTGCAAGTGATCATTACCTCTCTATTTATAGAGAGGTTACAAAGTTCATTCCCACATATTTCGGGAATATCACAACTACAAATATAGGATTTCTCTGCGATTCTTTTTCAATCTAAAATAAAAAGCGCAGAGAAAAGGATTGAAGGACACTTAGGAACTTTGTTACTGCGGTTTTTTTAAAAAACGCAATGTAAAGTAGGAAAAGTGGGAAGTGAAAACTTTTTCTCTGCGGTTTTCTTAAAAAAAATGCAGAGAAAAGTAGTGTAATTTTTCAAAACTTTTACCAAGCATAACTTTGTGCTCGGTTGTCCGTTTTGATTGTTTTTTTTTTAAATTTGATATTTTTCGAGATCTATCCAAAGAAAATAGCTTTTCTTTGGATAGATCTCGAAAAAATATCAAAGTTAAAAAAAAAACAATCAAAACGGACAACCGAGCACAAAGTTATGCTTGGTAAAAGTTTTGAAAAATTACACTACTTTTCTCTACGGTTTTTTCAATAAAACCGCGGAGAAAAGTATTTATTTCTCTGCGGTTTTCTTAAGAAAACCGCGGAGAAAAGGTTCCAGACCTATATATAAACTCATTCTTCCCCACAAGGTTCGTAAACCTACTTCATTTCGCGAAAAACTTCTACAACAGCGGCGGTGTGTCTTTCAACCTTAATCTTACTATTTTTTTTTTCATCTTTTTTAGCTAAATCTTAGTTAAAAACTGAAGTTGATGCTTAATATTTGTCTATTTTCAGGTTTTTGGTAGTAAAAATGGTTAGGATTTGGTCGAAAAATTGTCTATTTTTACTGTATTTTTGGGCATACATTGTGTTCTTGAGCTTCAAAATAGGTAATGATCTATATATCTTTGTTTGTATAGTTTTTGTTTTTTTTTCATCATTATTTTTAGAGTTTATTTTGTGTGAAATAGACAAATAGAAATCAAAATTTTGAGAGATTTTTCATAAATCATTAATTTGGTTGTTGAATTATTTTTCTTCAGATTTTTCGGTGACAAAACCTGAAAATTTTGTGTTTTTTTTCAGGCTTTCAGGTTTCTTTTTTATGAAGCTAGATAGATCTTGAAAAAATACCAAAGTTAAAAAAAAAACACCAAAAACGGAGAACTGAGCACAAAGTTATGCTTCGTCAAAGTTTTGAAAAATTACACTACTTTTCTCTGCGGTTTTTTCAATAAAACCGCGGAGAAAAGTCTTTCTTTCTCAGTGGTTGTTTTAAAAAAACCGCGGAGAAAAGTACATCTTTCTCTGCGGTTGGCTTACTACAACCGCAGAGAAAAGTGACACTTTTTTCCGCGGTTGGCATACCACTTTTCTCTGCGGTCGAATACACTGCGCTTTTCAATACTCTCGAAAACCGCAGTGTATTGAGTAAAAAAACCGCAGAGAAAAGCCTTTTTTGTAGTAGTGTATACTCTTATTATAAATTCAACTAATTACATTAAATGTTGTAACTCATATATACAATGAAGCGTCCTCTGAAGACCCGGAAACAGATAACAAACTTGTTAATATCCCTTTAATGTTGGGATGTTACAGTAATAAATGTATTTATACATACAGAACGCGTTATATCAGATGACTCATCGAATCTCCGAGGTCAGCAACCAGCATCGTGTCAGTCAAGGCTTACGGACTTGTTACGAACTGACCATCTTGTTCCGAGACCTACTCAGAGCAGATAAATACCATCGAGGCTGTCACATTTCGAACTTGTACTTTTTAAGCTTGGACTACTTGATTCGAAGGCACTCGATAATAGATGTATCCCGATGTTATGCCCTTTTGAGCCTACACTACACAAAATACCCATTTCTATAACACATGAATATAATAGAAATGAAAAAGTATTATGGTAAATGTTATATATGTAGCAAATGAAAAAGGTGGTAATATTTTGGGAGCCCGCAACTTATACTTTTTTTTTCAGAAAAAATCACACCAATTTTGGACTCACCATTTTCTTCTTCGGCTAAGCAAAGTCCGAACTCTATCTTCAGTTTCATCATCCCTGCTACATATATGAGCTCACATCTCCTCCATCCCTCAAATCTCAGCCTCCATCCCTCATATCTCCTCCATCTCTCTCTCGTCTTTCTCTATCTCTCTGTCAGTAAGGTTTCATTCGTTGGGTTGTTTCACTCCTCTTCAGTCTTGGCAAGCCAGATAAGGATATACATTTTTAGGTGTTATTGATCTGGGTCATTGGTTTTTTATGCTAATCGAGCTTAATTTGGGAATAAATCTAATGGGGTTGTTTGATTTTCTGTTTCCCCCTCATGTCTTTCTCTCTACCTCCGGCCTCCCCCGACCTCTGCTCTCACACTCTCTCTCCATATTTCTCGGCAACGGACAGTCCAGCAAGTCGAGCAGCGGAGGAAGCAGAGCACCCACCGACGGCGACTTCTCCAACAGGCTCTCGACTTGCTTTCTCTGACTAGCAGCGGCGCAGGAAGGGACTCCTCCAACAGGTTCTGTCAGCTCTCTTTTTTCTTTGTGTCTTGGACTGAATTAACTGGTCATAGCGAATTGAGATGGATGTGAATATCTTGTTTTGAAGCATGGTTTGATTTTTTCTATGTAATTTTCTTCAATCCAATTTTCCTTAAATATAATACAAATTTGTCTCTTAGAGTGTCCCTCAATTATCTACAAATCGGTTTCCTTCTCCGTCCACCCCTCCTCTCTGTATATATACTATAAGCACATAGGCTAAATATTAGATAAATGTAATGAAGAAGCAGAGCAAAGGAGAATCGAGTATATTATCTGAAATGAGATTGACACTTGGCCTTAATGTCTCTAGTTGTTTCAGATAATTACCTTGCTCCAAATACTTTATTAACTTTTTCACTTGATTGATTTTATTTTTGGTGTCTTTTTTTTTCTTTCATAATTTTAGTTCTTTCCGCAATTCCCTTTATGTAATTGGAAAAATAACAAAAAAGTATTGGGTTGTGACAATTGGGGCTAAAGATTAACTTGTGTGGCTTAAATAGAGAGGTGACTTTAACTTGCTATGGTGTGTTCTACCTTGCTCTATATCTTAATTAAATGGTTTGAGTTTGTTGCCATCCATAGCTTTGTAAGGGATATATATATTTCTTCCCTCTCTTTAATATTATCAATTTTCATTAAATATTATTTGCTTTATGTTATGCTTTCCGACTTGACAGAGCCAAAAGGATTGCTTCTATTAATTAATGGCAAAACAGAAGATGAAGTCGGCAGAAGTTTAGAGAGAGTTTTACTTACAATGGGGATTACAACTTCAGAACCTAAGGTATTTTATATAGCTCATAGTTGTGAGAAATCAACTTTGGATTATCTTTGCCATTATTAACATTCTAGGCTGTATCAAAATGTTGAAAAAAGTTAATTGTTATACTTATATCAGACAGTTTAAGTTTCTTTCAAGCTCACTCTGTTGTGTGTTAAATAGTATAATTTCATTTTTCTAGTCAAAGGTTGTAAAAAACTATATCAGGATTGAAGGCAATTTTCTCAATTGAATCGAAAGGTAGGTTTTGAATTAGATTGAGGTGTAAGTTGAATAAAATTTAAAATATCATAAAATTATGAAAAAAAAATAAGAATTTAATACGCATAGACTCATAAGAATTGAAACATAGCCTTAGTTCGTAAAATGGCACATAATAAGAAAGCAATTAAAAATGGACGGTTTAAATACTTTTTATTTTCCATGTCTCAGATTGAAATGGTTTTAAAATGTAGGCTTCTTCAAAAGTTTTTCCAAACCATGGATCTAGTTGTTTTTAATTGCTGTGATGGGCATGGGAGTATTTGATAAGGTTATGTACACTATATGTGTACATGTTTGTTGTAGATATTGGGATGTTTTTGTGAAGAAGCTATTGAATTTTTCTCTCTACTTTTTGTTTTTTGATTGTATCTTGATGAGCTTGTTTGTCTTCTTATTATTTTGTTTTCACTTTTCAACAGGATGTGGCATTTGTTGTTGATGGTTGGGCTCTTGAAATTGCACTTAAGCATTATCAAACAGCTTTTACTGAATTAGCAATATTGTCAAGGACTGCTATATGTTGTCGGGTAACACCATCACAGAAAGCACAGGTAATCCTTATCAGTACCTGCTATATTGTAGAGTCCAAGAACTTTACTTAGCTAATTGTTTAGTAGTATTATAGTATGTTTAGTGTTATCAGTGTTACTTTGGATTTTTGGTTCAGACCGGGAGTTATTTGGACACTCATAGTAGTACTTATAGATTTTCTAAGTTTAACCTATAGTTTAAGAATATTAAGTATAACCTAAGGTTTGATTAATGTGTCTGATATTAAGGAATATATTATTATATTATAAGGTTTAGACATCAACCAATAGGATTTTAAGCACATGTTTTGAATGGTAATTAAGGATTTAGTATTTTTGAGGATTAAATTAAATAAGGGTAAAAGTTTGAATGTATAGGGTCAGTCAGCAGCTTTGAGCACGTTGAGGGCTTAGTCAAGGCTGTTTACTCCATTCAAACTCAGCTAAAAATGTGTAAATTCGTGTTTAAATATTCAGCGTATGCCGATATATCGCAGCTATAGGGGGCGATATGTCGCAGCACGTAGATACGGAAAACACGAATCGATGCACGGTCGCCTCGGGAACAAAGGTCCAGGCGATATATCGCCTATAGGGGGCGATATATCGCCTCCACCAGCATGAATTCAAATACATTTGAATTCTTTTCCCTTCAGCCATTCAAACTCCTTCAACAGTCCAGCATCTTCTGAACGAGTCTTCAGCCTCTGCTGAACGATTATTCAAATGATTTTCACCTAAAAAGCCATTATTTTTATTCAAGTAAAATCAAGATATTTTCATTCCCAAACTCTATAAATAGGACCTAGTACCCAGCCATTATTCACCATTTGCTCTAAGTTCAGAGGCTGCTAGTGTTAAGTGAGTGTGAGAGTGTAAACACTTGGTTTGGGGAAAAACTATAAGCTTAAACATCATAAGCTTATCAAACACTTGGGAAGTGAGTTCTATAGTATTTCGGTGGAGGTTAGATTGATCTTGCAATCTTTGAGGTAAACCCAAAACTCTAGTCCTTTCTGTATTCTATGTTATTTCTTTTCTCAAAACCTTCTACTCAGTCCCCTAACCTTATTCTTATTTTTGGTTAGGGAATCCAAGTTCTTAAGCACTTAAGTGGTGGTAAGCGTATTTTCGTTTAATGGTTTAGTCTTCCTATTCTCTTTCATTTCATCTCCTTTTATGTTTTTTTATGGTTTTACATGTATTTTCCGCATTATTATGTAATGTCTTTTATTTTAAATCTTATTTTGTTTTAAAGACAATGGGATCCCAAAATCCTTCTTAGTATTCGTTTTTTTTGTAAATAACTCTTATTTTCAAGTTACTCAATAAATTATGGTATTTTCGTAAAATGTAAGTTTTTATGTATAGTTTCGATAATGGTCCAATTAGTCTAGATTAGTGGGTCATTACAGTTGGTATCAGAGCCAACGGTTCCTTCGCATGAAGTTCTCCTCGATACACATGCTCAAAGCTCCGAATCGGACCGCCAAGTAAGTGTTTAAGTTACAAGTTACAAGTTACTTTGTCTATGTGTATAGCTAACAACTTTAGTGTTTATGTTTCAGTTAAAAATGAATGGAGCTTTAACCTACCAAGATATCCGAGCCATTAAGGCCTTAAAAAGAATAAGGGAGCCAAGAAACACCATAGGAGCCTTAGAAAGGATTACACGAAGGTTGCTTTTGTTTCACCAAGCAATAGGTGGCCTTCAAGAGGCTAAACAAATAATGCTAAGATCAACGGAACAATATGTATTAGTGATTAGGTTGTTTAAAGATTTCCATCCTGTAATAGCAGCCTTAGAAGAAATATGGGAAGAAATGAATGATGAGGATGAATCACCATTAGCAATGAGATACTACTTCCTCTTAGTTAGGTTCACCGCAAAATTTGAATTTCAATTCACCAAGGAGCAAAAGAATAGGATTCTCACAAACCTTCCTAGAGGGCATTTTGATGCTCATGATAATGATGACTATGAGGCTATAGATGATGATATGTTAGATGACGGATCAGATGTAGAAGATCCCGATTTTTAGATTAGTAGTTTTTATTTGTTTTATTTACTTTTATGTTATGATTGTAATAAGTGAAATTGTTTTCCAAATGAATAAACATGCTATTTGAATATCATGTGTGAGTTTGAATTTTTTTTCACAATCATAATAAATACTAAATAAAATGAATAATGACTGAGTTCGGTGAGGGTGGATACGAATCAATGAACCTGGTTTCCTTGTTGAGAGTTAGGGGGCCTTAGTAGTGGGAACGATTTTACTGATCCCAGCCCTCCCTCAATATGGTTAACTTTGGAACAAAGATAAGTTTCGAGCCTGAGAATTAAGTCATATAGGATGATTAGAAACACACTTAGAAAATAAATATGACTTGTTTTTCTAAGTATAGAAACCCACTCTAATAATAAATAAAGACCTATATAATTTTTCATAAAAAGTCATAATAAATAGGTCCGAGATATGTTTGTTTTAGAATAAGTTTTTGCCTTAGAGCCTATTAGGAAAAAGTTCTAACATGTTTCTTTTAACTGTTAGAACTCTGCTACGATGTCTCTCCGAAGATCTGCTCGCACCAACGGGAACGCTTCCAACGATGTTCCAGCGACCAATGCGGTCCCTACCGTTCGCCGAAGGAGAGTGCGTGTTACTGCTCGCCGCAATGCGCCGGCACAGCCAGCTGACAACACTGCAGAGATTGCCAGACTGCGACAGCAAGTTGAGGAACTTCTGCAGCAACAACGCCAACAGGCTCAATCTCAGCCTCAGCCTCCGCCACAGCCACAGCCGCAGCCGCAGCCACAGCCGCAGCCGCAGCCACAGCCATTGGCCCCAGCACCCCAACAAGTTGGTCCGTATGGGGGATGGCCTATGACGAACTACGCTCCTTATCCTGTACAGCATATGGAGCCAGTGTACGAGAGGTTCCGCAAGCAGCACGCTCCGAACTTCGAAGGGACTACGGACCCCTTTGAAGCAGAAGAATGGCTAAGGAATGTGGAGCCGATCCTAGCCCACATGAACCTCAATAATGCTGACCGCATATCCTGCGTCTCATCTTTACTCAAGAAAGATGCCAGGATATGGTGGGATTTGGTCCAGCAATCCCACGATGCTGCCACTATGACGTTGACCCGATTTGTGGAGCTCTTCCACAAGAAGTACTACAATTCAGCAGTGCTTGCTACGAGAGTTGAGGAGTTCACCAATCTGAAGCAAGGGAACTTAACAGTGGCGGAATATGCTCGTCAGTTTGATCGCTTAGCCAAGTTCGCGGCAGAGTTAGTTCCGACCGATTATCTGAGGGTGAACAAATTCGTGAGAGGACTCCGACCAAAGATTGAGATGGGGGTGAAGCTAGCAAACCCGGGAAACACTTCATATGCCGACGTTCTTGAGACGGCAATTGAAGTAGAAAGGTTGCAAGCCAACGTGAGAAAAGAAGAAGCCAGCAAGCCGGAACCTAGGCAGCAGAGCCAACCTCAGGCCAGTCGGAACAACAATCAGTCCAGCAACAGTCAGTCCAACAACAACGGTAACGAACAGAAGAGAAGGCATCCTGACAACAAGCAAGCCGACAACAATAAAAGGGCACGACCAAGTAATGGGGGAAATAGGTCGGGCTACGTGGAATACCCGCCATGTGCCAAATGTCAGAAGAAGCACCCCGGAGAATGTCGTGCCAACACCAAGGAGTGTTTCAACTGTGGTCAAGAAGGGCATCGTAAAAGAGACTGTCCTCAGCAAAAGCCGGAAGGAAAGAAGGACGAAAAGATGGTTCCTGCTCGGGTTTTTGCTTTAACCCAAGGAGAGGCGGATGCTAGCAACAAGGTGGTCACAGGTCAGGTTTCCATCCTCAATAAATTATGTCATGTATTATTTGATTCGGGAGCCACCCATTCGTATATTTCGTTAGGAATGATAGATAAAATAGACAAACCTAGTGAAAGATTTAGAACTAGGTTTGCAACCGAGTTGCCTTCGGGCAAAGTAGTTCTATCATCACGAATTGTACGAGGCGTACCAATCAAGATTGAGGACAAGGAACTAGAAGGAGACCTGATAGAGCTGGTGATCAAAGACTTCGACGTCATACTAGGCATGGATTGGCTAGCACAGCATGGCGCAACGATCGACTGCAGACGCAAGAAGGTGACATTCGATACTCCTGACGGCCAGAAACTGTGCTTCATGGGACAAGCTTCAGGACTACGCACACCGTTAGTATCATCTCTCAAAGCTCAGAGAATGATGGAGAAAGGATGTCAAGCATTCTTAGCCAACATCACGAATGTGGAGAAGGAGACATCACTCAAAGTTGGAGATGTTCGAGTCATACAAGAATTTCCAGAAGTTTTCCCCGATGACTTGCCAGGATTGCCGCCAACTAGAGAAATAGACTTCACGATAGAATTAGTACCGGGCACCGAGCCTATCTCTAAGGCACCATACCGGATGGCACCTACGGAACTCAAGGAGTTAAAGACGCAGCTACAAGAACTCCTAGACTTGGGTTTCATTAGGCCAAGCCATTCACCATGGGGAGCTCCGGTACTATTCGTGAAAAAGAAGGACGGAAGTATGCGCATGTGCATAGACTACCGTGAGCTGAATAAAGTAACGATTAAGAACAAATACCCGCTACCTCGGATTGATGATTTGTTTGATCAACTCTGAGGCGCGACTGTATTCTCTAAGATCGATTTACGGTCCGGGTATCATCAGCTCAAGGTAAAGGGGGAAGATATTCCTAAGACAGCCTTTAGGACTCGTTATGGACATTACGAGTTCTTGGTTATGTCTTTTGGTCTTACTAACGCGCCAGCCGCGTTTATGGACTTAATGAATAGGGTCTTCAAGGACTACTTGGATAAATTCGTCGTTGTGTTCATCGACGACATTTTAATTTACTCCAAGGATGAAGTGGAGCACGAGGAACACTTGAGGATAATTTTGACGCGATTGAAGGAGCACCAACTCTACGCGAAGTTCAAGAAATGCGAGTTTTGGCTCTCACAAGTGGCGTTCCTCGGGCACATCATATCGAAAGACGGAGTTGCAGTAGATCCATCGAAGGTAGAGGCCGTGAAAGATTGGCCTAGACCAAAGAACGCGTCGGAAGTAAGAAGCTTCTTAGGGCTAGCAGGTTACTATAGAAAGTTTGTAGAGGGCTTTTCTAAAATAGCCACTCCACTCACCAACCTGACCCGGAAGCAACAAAAGTTTAACTGGAATGATAAGTGTGAGGAAAGCTTCCAGTTGCTTAAGGATAAGCTTTGCTCAACACCAGTACTTAGTGTCCCAACACCCAACGACAAGTTCGTTGTCTACTGTGATGCATCAAAGTTAGGATTGGGATGCGTACTGATGCAAAATGACAAGGTGATAGCCTACGCGTCACGTCAGTTAAAGGAGTATGAACAACGCTATCCAACTCACGATATGGAGTTGGCAGCGGTGGTCTTTGCGTTAAAAATCTGGCGCCATTATCTTTACGGAGAACGGTGCGAGATTTATACGGACCACAAAAGTTTAAAATACTTCTTTACTCAGAAGGAGCTTAACATGAGGCAGCGCCGGTGGTTGGAATTAGTAAAGGATTACGACTGCGAAATCCTATACCACCCGGGGAAGGCAAACGTAGTTGCCGATGCACTTAGCCGAAAAAGTTATGGGAACTTAGCAGCCTTATCCGGAATAGAAAAGCCACTACAGCAGGAGCTTATCAGTGCCGGAATAGAAGTGGTTGTAGGCAAGTTGGCTAACTTGTCTATCCAATCGAATATGCTAGAAGACATACGGAATGGTCAGAGACATGATGATTCACTAGCAACGCACATGGATGCAGTCCGAGAAGGCAAGACTACAGATTTCTCAATATCCAGTCAAGGTTTATTGAGATATAAGGATCGAGTATGCGTGCCAGACGATCAGAGTATTAAGAAGACGATCCTAGAAGAAGCGCACAGTACTCCGTACTCAGTTCATCCAGGGTCTACCAAGATGACTCATGACATCAAGGCAGTCTATTGGTGGCCAGGGATGAAGAAGGACATAGCAGAGTATGTATCTAAGTGTCTGGTATGCCAGCAAGTGAAGGCGGAGCATCAGCGACCTGCAGGATTATTGCAACCGCTTAGCATACCGGAGTGGAAGTGGGACGATATAGCCATGGACTTCGTGACGGGTCTGCCAAAGACAAATAAGCAGCATGATTCTGCTTGGATAGTCATAGATAGACTAACCAAGTCGGCTCATTTTCTGCCTGTTAAGACTTCTTATACGGCAGACCAATATGCAGACATCTACATCCAAGAGATTGTACGATTGCATGGAATCCCCAAGACGATAGTATCAGATAGAGGATCAGTGTTTACGTCAAGATTTTGGAGAAGCTTACAGCAAGCCATGGGTACTAAGTTAAGTCTTAGTACAGCTTTCCATCCTCAGACAGATGGGCAGTCAGAGCGTACGATTCAGATTTTAGAGGATATGCTACGCGCATGTGTACTTGACTTCGGAGGATCGTGGAACAAGTACTTGCCGCTGATCGAGTTCTCGTACAACAACAGCTACCAGTCGACGATCGAGATGGCACCTTATGAGTTGCTATATGGAAGAAGGTGTCGATCACCGTTGCACTGGGACGAGGTAGGAGAAAGGCAGCTTCTAGGGCCCGAAGCTGTTAGACAAGCACAAGAAGCAGTAACGCTTATTAGACAGCGTATGCTTGCTGCTCAAAGCCGACAGAAGAGCTATGCGGATACCAAGCGACGCGATGTGGAGTTCCAAGTTGGAGATCAAGTCTTCCTGAAGATATCTCCTATGAAGGGTGTCAAGCGGTTCGGGAAGAAAGGCAAGCTCAGTCCCCGATTCTTAGGTCCTTTTGAGATATTGGACAAAGTGGGACCAGTTGCGTATAGACTAGCCCTACCGCCAGCACTAGCCGATAGTCACAACGTCTTCCACATCTCGATGTTACGCAAGTATGTGTCAGACCCATCTCACGTCCTCAAGTACGACACCATAGCACTCCAGAAGGACTTAAGTTACGAGGAACGACCGATTAGCATCCTAGATAGGGGGATGAAGCAGTTACGGTCCAAGAGCTTTCCTATAGTTAAAGTCCTGTGGAGCAATAGTTCTGAACGCGAGGCAACGTGGGAGTTGGAAGAGGACATGCAGAGCCGGTATCCGGAGTTATTTGGTAAGTAAATTTCGAGGACGAAATTCTTTTTAGTAGGGGAGAATTGTAGAGTCCAAGAACTTTACTTAGCTAATTGTTTAGTAGTATTATAGTATGTTTAGTGTTATCAGTGTTACTTTGGATTTTTGGTTCAGACCGGGAGTTATTTGGACACTCATAGTAGTACTTATAGATTTTCTAAGTTTAACCTATAGTTTAAGAATATTAAGTATAACCTAAGGTTTGATTAATGTGTCTGATATTAAGGAATATATTATTATATTATAAGGTTTAGACATCAACCAATAGGATTTTAAGCACATGTTTTGAATGGTAATTAAGGATTTAGTATTTTTGAGGATTAAATTAAATAAGGGTAAAAGTTTGAATGTATAGGGTCAGTCAGCAGCTTTGAGCACGTTGAGGGCTTAGTCAAGGCTGTTTACTCCATTCAAACTCAGCTAAAAATGTGTAAATTCGTGTTTAAATATTCAGCGTATGCCGATATATCGCAGCTATAGGGGGCGATATGTCGCAGCACGTAGATACGGAAAACACGAATCGATGCACGGTCGCCTCGGGAACAAAGGTCCAGGCGATATATCGCCTATAGGGGGCGATATATCGCCTCCACCAGCATGAATTCAAATACATTTGAATTCTTTTCCCTTCAGCCATTCAAACTCCTTCAACAGTCCAGCATCTTCTGAACGAGTCTTCAGCCTCTGCTGAACGATTATTCAAATGATTTTCACCTAAAAAGCCATTATTTTTATTCAAGTAAAATCAAGATATTTTCATTCCCAAACTCTATAAATAGGACCTAGTACCCAGCCATTATTCACCATTTGCTCTAAGTTCAGAGGCTGCTAGTGTTAAGTGAGTGTGAGAGTGTAAACACTTGGTTTGGGGAAAAACTATAAGCTTAAACATCATAAGCTTATCAAACACTTGGGAAGTGAGTTCTATAGTATTTCGGTGGAGGTTAGATTGATCTTGCAATCTTTGAGGTAAACCCAAAACTCTAGTCCTTTCTGTATTCTATGTTATTTCTTTTCTCAAAACCTTCTACTCAGTCCCCTAACCTTATTCTTATTTTTGGTTAGGGAATCCAAGTTCTTAAGCACTTAAGTGGTGGTAAGCGTATTTTCGTTTAATGGTTTAGTCTTCCTATTCTCTTTCATTTCATCTCCTTTTATGTTTTTTTATGGTTTTACATGTATTTTCCGCATTATTATGTAATGTCTTTTATTTTAAATCTTATTTTGTTTTAAAGACAATGGGATCCCAAAATCCTTCTTAGTATTCGTTTTTTTTGTAAATAACTCTTATTTTCAAGTTACTCAATAAATTATGGTATTTTCGTAAAATGTAAGTTTTTATGTATAGTTTCGATAATGGTCCAATTAGTCTAGATTAGTGGGTCATTACATATATGTTATCACTGGACCTGTGATTAAATACATGGTACATTTTAAAATTTAAATTAATATGACCAGGATTTGGTAGACATTAGCTATGTGTTGACATCCCCTTGGTGAAACTATAATATTTCTCTATATAAAACGTATGAAACTGGTATGTTGTATAGTTAGGTTTCCTATCTTTTGAATGGGGATTGGAGTTCATGGACATGATTTGAAGCTAGAAAAGATATAAGATGTTTTTCTAAAAAACTATGTTTTCTGGAGTTAAAAGTTTGTGCTGGGGAGCACTTGGAGTCCTGAATTTGATTGTTGATGATTTAGCAGATTAACCCTTCTGTTATCTAGTATAGTTAACTGGTATTAATACATCTTAATTGAAATTATCTCTGATACATCTACTAAAACAAAGTTAGTCATATTATTTTTTAGTTGTCCATGTTTTCCAAATTTAAAGGCTCTTACTCTACGTGTGATGTCATAAAATGTTGAATACCTAAGTACATATTGCGTTTAACTCTATTTTGCAGCTTGTGGAGATTTTAAAATCATGTGATTATAGAATATTGGCCATTGGGGATGGAGGGAATGATGTAAGAATGATACAACAAGCTGACATTAGAGTTGGAATCAGTGGGAGAGAGGGGTTGCAGGTAGTAAGAGCAGCTGATTATAGTATTGGGAGTAAGTTGCTGATACCTAAACCCCTCCTCTCACTTTTTGGAAACTTGACAGAACGAACAGGGTAGAGTGATTTGTTTTGGTATTATTGTATTGTTTTGCAGAGTTTATGTTTCTGAAAAGATTAATACTTGTCCATGGATGTTACTCATACAATCGTACAACATTTCTATCCCAGTATTCATTTTACAAGTCTCTGGTGGTTTGTTTCATCCAGATCTTGTGAGTTCACCTAGACAATGCCATTTATTTTCAACTTTTATATCTTTTATAATTGACATGTAAACATTGTTCCTTCTGATCTTGTATATTATTCTTTTTTAAATGTCTGGTGTACTAACTTTGGCATGTTTTCAGCTTCTCTTTTGTTTTAGGTCACTACAAGAAAATGAGATCTTTACCTACAAATTGTAAGTGTAGGTAAAACTAGCCTAATGGTGGGTAATATGGTTTACCTACCAATATTGAATTGGTAGAGATTGGTAGGTAAAAGTTAGTGGGGAAAGAGTCTTTACCTACACTTATTAACACTGGTAGGTAAAAGAATCAGTGGACCCCACTAAGTTATAAATCAATTGATGAGTCATCAGATGACGTGTTTGATGACATGGCATCCTACGTGTATGCTGACATGATTTTTGTAGTTTTACGTGTCTGATGACGTGGCATCATGCGTGGCATCCTACATGGCATCATACGTGGCATCTTACGTGGCATCATATGTGGCATCCTACATGGTATCATTTTATTAGCCCACATAGCATTATTTTATTGGTTTGTTACACAATTTATATTTTGTTCAAATTTAATGGTTATGTGTAGGTAAAAGATAATAACAGTTATTTGTAAATGTTCTATATTAGAAATAAACTAGAAAAAAACCATTCAATAATAAAATGTTTAATGCTAAAATTCTTTATAATGTTCAATACTAAAATAAGTCATAAAGTTATCATTTTAAGGTTACCCCTACCAAAATAAAAAAAAACTTCATAAAGTTCATTGCTTAGTAGATTAATGTAAATAAACTAAGAATCTTCTTGTGACTCCCGAACTGAAATAGATGGCGACTCTCTTAAATTTGCATCTGAAGCTTGGTCTGTTAGAGGTGGTGGAGGCGGTGCCATCAAATTGTTATGACGAAGTATATCCACAACTACACTAAGTTGTTCGTTAGTAGCATTAAGGCGGGAAGTTGTATCATTACGTCGTTCAAGTAACTCTTCATAAGTTGGTTGATTACCCACAATATTTTCACGATGTGAAGTAGAAGTTGTGACACTAGGAGACCGCCCCCACCCTCGCAAGTATACCGAATCACGTCCAAGTACACGCTCCATAATCTCTTTATCAGACAGTTCTTCTGGAGGATGTTGACCCCTTAACTCCATCATTTTATCCTAATATGTGACAGGACGAAGTTTCAGCTTCTTTTTGCGAACATCATTAATCATGTCCCGTATTCCCAGCCAAATCAAAGAGTCCACAAGTTGATAGGACAGCTAGATATTGTGAGCATAAAAAACATTAGAAGATACAACAGATCTTGGAAGAAAAAATGCAATAGAATGGCAGCTATCATAAATGTCTAATTATAATAATCAAAGACTCACTCTATATCCAGCTTGTTGCTTGACACGGGACAAAGGATGTGGGAATTCACTAGTTGACCTGATGGGAATAGATAACAAAAATAGTACAGATTATAATCTATTAACTATATAAAGAGTGACCAGATTGGACCCAAAAATGGACTCTTAAAAAATCTTTATCCACAACAGTAAAAACAATACAAACTTTATAGGATCCCATTACTGAAATAAGACTTACGTCCAGGGCATTGTGAAAAATATATGAATCGGTACTTTTAGTGCTTCTGCCACATGTGTATGCCCTAAAGAAGCATTTATTAAACATAAGTATCTTGAGAAACATAAACAAAGAAATCTAAAATGGCTCCTTATCGGAACAACATAAATTACTAATATATAGAAAACTAATGACAGAATAAACTTGTAAATCAGCAAACAACACAACGTAGAGGTTTAATTTAACCAGTTCACAAGTATCTAAATATGGTTTCTTTTGTTCTGATCAATTATGAAGTATCTCATTTTACTCGAAGAAGGCATTATTGTGATTTTCACCAAAATATTCAATTATAACCTCCTCCCATCTAGCAAATTTATAAATCTTAACAAAATTGGCAATAAAGATGGACACCTAACAGAACAATACGTATTCTATTTTGTGCTTTTTTTAAAAGAGGTCATGAATTGGATAGAGACTTACAAAACCATTTCATAACAGTTCCATTTCAATCATATCATAACATTGTTTAAACAGTTGAAACAATACAAACTTTATTTTTTCATAAACTAAGTTTGTATTGTTCTGACTGTTGTGGATCTGTTATTTTGTCATGATAGCATACTAAGCAATAGAAAGTTCCTCAATAGCTTTACTAAGTACAAGTCCTATCCAGACAGCTTGATTTTTTTGGTTTATAATGCCCATCCTATTTCTTATTCACAAAATTCATTTCTAATATAGACATGCTTCCAATTTCCCCTCTCTTCCCCCAAAAAAATCTGCTTAACTTCAAGATCACAATTGAAATATAAATCCTTATGGAAAAAGATGTTTTTAAAAAAACAATTCCTCGATAGAAATGTTTTTATATAAATACATTTACATCTGAAGAAAAAAAACCCATAAATAAGAAGAGCTTACCATAGGCTGGGGGGTTTGCAATGATTGCATCTGCTTTAAATGGAATACCAGAATCCATATCAGGTTCTTTACAAGATGGAATTAGAGAGTATATAATTTCCTTCATTTGATTTCTTTGTACAGGTATCTCAGATGGTCCTAATGACAAGAAACCTTTATTTTTAACCATATCTGCAGAAAGATACATTTTTTAAATCAAACTGAGTTGAATAATGAACATAGATTACTGCCTAATTATTTCGCAAAAGGTCCGACTATATTCATAACAGGGAAGGCTTAGTTATATATTATTACAATCCATAATACTGCACTTGTTGTGTGGGACACTCAGCACACAGTGAGACATTAATAATGCACGTATATCGATTGTCCAATAAACAAGCTTCTTTAACTTTCAGGGGAACGTCACTTAGCTCTGGAGGTTTTTTATTATTATTATTTAATTTTGTTTCTTCTTTTTCATTTTTCTTTTTCACTTCAATAGCAAGACCAAGTAAGTAAACAAATATTGCGTACTGGTACATACAACCAGCAAGAACTTTTGGGTCACCGCCTAAAGGGTAAAACTCCAATCCAGCTGTCAAGACAAACTCTTTGAAATTTGAGTGAGTTGCTAATCTAACACGATGGCCATAGTCCTGCATACAAACAATTAATATAGATCTCCCTCATTAATATCATTAGTGAAAACATAAAGATTAGTTCTTCATTCACATCTTATGATAATAAGAGGTAAATGGAAATTCAAAAGAAAAAGTCATATATCCCAACTATTTAAGATCCTTAATTTCATGCTACATATATGCCTTCAGAGGATAATATTGCTGCACCGTATCACATCAGTAAAATAAAATATATATATTAGATTCTGACTAAGATAAAGCAAAGAGACTCTGACTAAAAAAAAATTCTTGTCACCTGTAAACGCTTGCCAATTGCAATAAATGGCTTAACATCTCCATGTGTGCCAACAATAAGCATTACAATCTGCATTGGTGGTATATATTGAAAGTCAGTTGCCTCAGGAAGCTCACAATCAATAGATTCAGTGTGAGTATGTTCGGGTCCAGAAGTAAGTGATAGGGGATCAACGTCTCCTGGAACTTCAATAACAAGTATAATGTTTGCAATTTCAATAACTAGTTGGCCGATCAATTACCATAGCTCCTAAAAAAACAAGAGGACGCAAACTTTTGTAGGGAATCATAATATGGCTTTGAAAAATAAAATAACAGTAATGCATAGAGGCAGAGGTACATGATTAGAATGGGCAGAATGGATCATACATCATCTTGATAATTTATACACACCCCATAAAAAAATCTGATTAAAAAAAAGCTATAATAATAACTCAATTTACTCATATATCTCACTGAAGCATTCCATCAAACAGTTATTATGCAGAGGTTAAGCACACCATATCACATAAAAAAGCTTATGAAACTGAAATATGATTATAAGAAAACAGAGCTTAAGCAAGGTAATGTAACAAGACAGAGCACAAAAATTATTGATTCAAATCAAATTAGATTACTGCTCAAATAAAAAAATAAATACTCAAACAACAATATCAATAGCCGACTCATTTTTATTCTGAAACACACCATATCACATATTATTATTATCATATTGGCAATGATAAAACTAATGAAACGAAATCAATGATTCAGTGATAAACAAAACAGAAAGAGAAATTGAAGGAAAGATGATAAGTAGAGTGAGAACTTGTGGATTATTTTTTAAAAGAACTTGTGGAGTTCTGCACGTTATTACACAGAGAGTCTCTTGATCATGATCATTTCAAAAAAATATACGTATAATAAATAAATAAATATGGTTAGTGAAAAATGATAACTTGTTCTTGGACGATGATTCTTTCATCGGAGGTTATGGAGTCGTGATCATCTCCGTAAGTGGTGACGGTGACGGTGGAAGTCGGAGGAGGAGTAGAAGAAGAAGAAGGAAATAAATAATCTAAGCACTCGGCAATGTCACCCGAAGTTTTGGGGTCTGGTTCGCGTAGAGCCCCGTCGCAGTCTCCATCGAGCCTCCCACGCCAGCCACTTGCAAGAGAAAAGGGTGAGACAGAGAGAGGGAGAGAGAAGGTGCTGAGAGGTTAGATGTGAGGGAGATTGAGAGGTGCGGCTGAGAGGAAGAATGAGACAAAAATGAACCCTAATCCCTAAAGGTCTGTTTTTTTTAATTAAAATTTTCTTATTTAATTAATAAATAAATATATTTTATTTATATTTTTTCCAACTATGTACACACGTGGCATGCCACATGTTATACAATGTGTACATATCATATTATTTACTCCACATAAGCTTCCAAATAAACATTTATAATAATAAAATAATATAATGAAAATAAAAAATGGGGGGAAAATTGAGCGGGAATGGTTAAAAAATTTCCCTCCATAATATACGTAGGTAAAAATCAATACCTACTGATATTATTGGTAGGTAAAGCTATGTTCCGAAATATAATATAATGGACTAGCATTTATGTACTAATATTATCTACCAATAAATATTGGTAGGCAAAACATTACTTTCCGTACCAATATATATTGGTAGGTAAAGATCAAATTTCTTGTAGTGGGTGTCTCAGGGACTAGTCTTTTTAATTCTGTTAGCTTGATGGCTTATAATGTTTTCTACACTAGTGTTCCTGTTCTAGTCAGTGTCACGAATTAATTTGTGAAGTAACTATCACATTTTGTGTTAAGCCACCACTAAATTAATGAATCCCATAACACTTATTCAATTAGCATAATGACATAATATGATGGAAATGGTAACTGAAGCCGACCAATCAAAAAAAGCTTGGATCTTTACAAAATTTCATACTAACATTAGCTTCTTTAATTTTTCCCCTGCTGTATGTGTTTTACATTAGATTGTGTTGTTTCATTGGTTCACATTCTCTCTGTTCTTGTTGTTTCTCCTAATCTTGCTTGCTGTTTTGAACTTGTGTATATTCTTAGTTTGTTAATTCTCACTATCTTTATAAGAAATTTAACCAAAAGATCTTAGTTAAACTATATATTTTTTTTATTTAGATTTGATTTATACATGTTCTATTATCTGATTTTATTAAGCTTTTGTTATAAGTGTGAACTGAAGCTCTACTCTCTTAAAGTTAAACTATGATTATTTGCATATCAGTTTTTGCAATTGTATTTCATTTGCATATTTTAGGTTCTTGATCACAGAAGTGAAAAGAAATGAAATTAGATTTAAATTTTGCATGTTTCGTAAATTTTTTCTTCTATTTTATTACTTATTTTTTTGCCTGAAATACTATGTTTTGCACACTACCTGTATGTCTTTTTTTGTAATAATGAAATGGAGATCATTGACACTTGTCTAATTGAGGATACAACCAAATTGGATTGTGAGAATTTGGCCATTTGATATTTGAAAATTCGCTTCCATATGCAGGCAATTTATGAAATTATTGAAACCTCTCGTTCTCATTTGATAATGCCCAATTGCTTATCTCCAATTACTCAACATGGTATGTACTCAACTCAGTTTTTTTTGAGTTTTTTATTTTGTTTCTTAGCCATTGAGTTGATATAATATATGGCTTCAGTGTATTCTAGTTTCTTGCTTGACCTTTTATTTCCGTCTTTCATTATTGTCTCTAATGTTTTTTGCAGCCACATGTTGACTTTGGATTAAAAGTACTTGGTGCAAATGCTATGTGGATTCCTGGCCTATATGGGTTTGTCCAGGTAGAGTACTCGTTTAAGTTTCGTTGATTGAGGCTTAGTTGAATAAACACATAAATACATGCATCCATCTTATAGACAAACATAATTTTCTGAGAGTACATATTAATCCTAATATAGTAACTAAATGAATATTGCTTGTAGTTTTTACTTATCTTTTTTTTATTATTCAGAGATGTTTCATTCTGTTCCTTAATACTATTTCTTTTATTATTATTTTCTACCTCAGGAAATGATTAAAGATCAAGTTGCAAACATGTATTTATGGCTCAAATCTCTAGAAGTACAAAGTATGGATCCAACAACGTAACGATCTGAGCCCAAGATCAGTATACATTTTCCTTTTTAGTCATGCTTTTTGTAGTTGTGAAGTTTAGGTATCTCTTTTTCCATTATTTCAGGTAAGGCATCTAGGACACTTAGCTGGTGGTGCTTTAACCAATGCATTTGGTGCTGGAAGAAAATGGTGAGCAATATAAATCAATTAGCGAAGGGTTCAACTCTGTTTATTTTAGTCTAAACAGTTATTGTTCCAATGTTAAAGAGTCATGCCAATTCAACAACATTATGGGAAAGAATTTGCAGGCATAAGAAACCTGTTGTAGAACCTAGACAATCTTCTTTGTTTTTTGAGTCAATTGAGGTTACTTACATTAGTACTAGCTATATACACATTATAAGCAAATAGGATTGGCAATTTAAAGTGCTCACTTGTATGTCTAGTGTTTTTGTATTTGAACTTCAAGATGGTTAAGTTCTTGGATTAGTTTTTCTGCCTTTGCTCTTTTGAATTCTAACTCTGGCTCTTTTCTGATTCTGATTCGATTTTGAATTATTTTAAATAAAATAAATAGGAAAGAGTGAGTTAGGGTGGGGAGCAGCAAGGATATGTTTGAAAGAAAAAATGTTGAACTTAAGGCCATTGATCTGCCACTCCAATCTGAGAAAACCATAATAATATTAAAGATTTCTTGAAAAACTAATTGCTTTTTCTTCAATATTTGCCTCTTAGTATAAATAATATGAATATATTATCATTAGAAATATAAACAATTAAGTGGTAGTCAAAAAAGTGACCACATAAGAGAAAATTCCAATGCCATATCATGTGAATAGTCTTCCCATGTCAAGGGACATAGCTCCCTGTATCATAATTTTTTTCAACTTAGAAACTGACCCATTTACTTTTGTAGCCTCTGCTTTTCTCTTTGAATTTATTTTGATTCTTCAATTCCTTGTTTACTTTTAATCTGATACTTGTGTTTCTTATGTTTTGGGCATGAAAACTATGGTGTTTCCCTTTTTTGGCTCCTATACTTGTGTTACAGGAAATTCAATGAAATTATACATATAATGAATTATGTTTGTGTAAAAATTATTTATATAAATATACAATTAATTTCAGTCACATTTTTTTACAAGTGGTTTGAATCATATTCAGAAGGAAAAGAGAGAATAAAAAAGATAAGTGAAGGGACTAAACTATAAGTTGCAATCAACATGAAGGGACTAAACTCTAAGTTGCATCCATTCCATATATTTCATAAGTTAATTAAAGTATGTGATGATTCTTAATGAATCACTGATAAGTGAATTGGCTATATGGCAGTTTAGTTAGTTATATAAACTAGTTCATATACTGTAAACTTTAGGATAGAAAAGTTCAAAAATTTCTTTACTCTGTCATGATTTTGTGATTGACTAGTACTAGAGAAGGTGAGGCTTTTAACTATCCAGAAGCTGTAATAATAACTATTGTCCTTTCTCATTAAACAAACTGAAAAAGGTTGAATAAAACAAAAAAACATTTATACTCTACTGTCACAAAAATGTACAAGACTATTTCTGGATGATCAAATAGAATTAGCTTAGATAATCTTTAAGTAAATGGCTAACTCATTAGAAGAGCAAACATTTCTCTCTACTAGCTGGACATGAATCTTAGGTTTGAGACTTAAGCTTTGAAACTCCTTTAGCCAATTAAATTCTAACTTCTAGGTAAAGTTGCTGGCTTTGAAAAGCATGGTGGATTAAAACAAAAAAACCTTCACAAAAAACTATATCTAACTATAAATATAATCTCATAGTCAAATACATAAAATACATAAAGTCAAAGTCATAAACAAACATGTGTCTAATTTTCTACACGTAATTTTTTAGTTAGGCATGTCAACCCTGTAAACGACCCATTTATTATACAAGTTAGAAACCTCAACTTAAAACTAATTCAACCCCCTTATAATTAAAATCCAAACCATCAAACTTAATGCAAGTTTCAAGTCGTATTATCATGTTTGACCTATTTTGCCACCTTCAATCTTGACCAAAAAGTGGTCAGAAATCAACTATATCTCAGATAAAGTGTTTTTCCTCTGCCTGTGATATTCTTCTATCTTTCCCTACAATCTTTATTCTGTAACAAAGGAAAACACTTGATACCTATGGGAACCAAGATATAGAAACATTTTAAAGTTAGATACTTATAGTCTAAAGAAGAAGAAACTAAAGAAAGCATTAATATTCATGTACAGAGTCATTCGTTACAGCTATGCTTGAAAGGTATCTTTGTGATATTACAGCTATACTTATACTAGAGAAAGTAGATTCATATTGCTTTATGCATAATTTTATGAAATATATGAATATGTTTGCCATGATGGAGTTGTATTGTATTGTATGTATTTGGTTTCGATTCATGTTAGGGTGATTGGTGCAGGATAATTGGTCTTCTGTGATGTTTGCAATGGCAGGAGGGGTGGTACTTAGCCTTGGAAATCTCTCAACTCAGTATGCTTGGGCTTTTTTTGGCTTATCAGTCACAGAAGTGATCATTGCAAGCATAACAATTGTTATAGGTCATTTCTTTCATTCTTTCTCTCTCTCTGACCATTTCTAAATGTTGATGTTTGTCTGTGTTGCTCTTATAGATATTGAATTTTTTGCTTCTATTGCGATCTTTAATGGTGACAGGAACAACCTTGAATAACTTTTTAGACAATAGAATTAATAGAGACGAGATCCTTTTCCCTGGTGTGGCTGCTTCTTGGTTGCAGTTTGCCTTGCTTCTACTGTCCACTCATCTAATGCAACTGATAATAAAGAAAAGCTTGAAGGTTTTTAATCTAAAGAGGGGTATGTTTCATTCATTAAATGTTAAGGTTATCAAAGAATTATCTTGTTTCCAGGTGAAATTCTTCTTTCTTTTTATTAGAAAGAGTTATTTTTTCTAACTTTATTTTTAGTTTTATTGCAGAAATTGGGCTAAACCTTATGTTATACCCAAAAATTGGAGAATGCATTCTAGGAGGCTAAGGAGAATGCATTCTAGGAGAGCTAAGGGGAGTGGTCCTAGGAGACCCCAAGGAGGATGTGGTCCTAGGAGACCCCTAGAGAGTGATCCTAGGAGAACCCAAGGATGAGGACCAAGGAGAACTCAAGAAAGTGGTCTTAGGAGACCCCAAGGAGAAAGTGGTCCTAGGAGACCCCAAGGAGGATGTGGTCCTAGGAGACCCCAAGGGTGTGCTTGAGGTAAGCCTCCCAAGGTTTCATATGTGTTGGCTCGAACGTGTTCAAGGTAAGTAGCTAAGGAGGAGGAGTCTCATGCAAGCCAAGAATGGAGACTTAGATTTTGCCAAGGAGAGCCTACACAATGTCCGATCGGACATAGTTGGGAGATGCTAAAGGGGAGTGCTTCAGGCTTGTCCAAGGTGAGATGTCAAGGAGGATGCCTTGGACCACCTTGGTCCAAGGAGAAGGCAAGAGGAGGATGCCTCGGACCACCTTGGTCTGAGGAGAAGGCCACAAGGTCCGGTCGGACCTTGATTGAAGAAGGTATGCTCGGACTTGTCCGAGGTGAGAAGCAAGGGTGTTAGCTCGGACCACCTTGGTCCGAGGAGAGCCAAGCATGCATATATCACCTTGGTCCAAGGAAAGCTTGAAGGAGTAACCAACATGCATGTGAGACTACGTCAAAATCCCCAGAAACAACTTCAACAGCATATGCGAGAATCTCTCATTCTTCCCACGAATGGGGGGTTTGTTACATTTTGAATTTTGAATGTTTCTTTGTAATTTAAATGTAATAAATATAATAAAATATCCCAGTTCTTGGGGATACCGTATGTATGACCCTAAGCCTATAAATAGGGAGCTTAGGGGATGAGAGAGGGGCTCCTTTCTGTTTCTTCTTTCTAGAGAGAGAAAATTGGGTCTGTGTATTCTAGAGAGAGAAAGTGCTGATATTTGAGAGAACTTAGATACATACTCTGCTATGTCCTTCTTCATCCCTGGCCACCAATAGATTGCCTTGATGTCATGAGTCATCTTGGTAGACCCTGGATGAACTGAGTACGGGGTACTGTGCGCTTCTTCTAGAATCGTCTTCTTAATACTTTGATCATTTGGCACGCATACCCGATCCTTATATCTCAATAAGCCTTGGCTAGATATTGAGAAATCGGTATTCTTGCCTTCTCTGACTATTTCCATATGTGGTGCTAGCGATTCATCATGTCTCTGACCAATCCGTATGTCCTCTAGCAGATTCGATTGGATAGACAAGTTAGCTAGCTTGCCTATAGCTACTTCTATTCCGGCACTAATAAGCTCCTGCTGTAGCGGCTTTTCTATTCCAAATAAGGCTGCTAAGTTCCCATAGTTTTTCCTACTAAGTGCATCGACAACTACGTTCGCCTTTCCTGGGTGGTATAAGATTTCACAGTCGTAATCCTTTACTAACTCTAACCACCTGCGCTGCCTCATGTTGAGCTCCTTCCGCGTAAAGAAGTATTTTAAACTCTTGTGGTCTGTATAAAT
Organism: Humulus lupulus; assembly: GCF_963169125.1. Taxonomy (NCBI): domain Eukaryota; kingdom Viridiplantae; phylum Streptophyta; class Magnoliopsida; order Rosales; family Cannabaceae; genus Humulus; species Humulus lupulus. Next base: position 9,546,179 of record NC_084798.1, read on the forward strand.
CTCGCACCGTTCTCCGTAAAGATAATGGTGCCAGATTTTTAACGCAAAGACCACTGTTGCCAACTCCATATCGTGAGTTGGATAGCGTTGTTCATACTCCTTCAACTGACGTGAGGCGTAGGCCACTACAAGAAAAAACAGTATTCATAACACTTAAAAACTGCTAACCGGGACTATTGATAGCACTTCTGAAAATGCTAACGTAGCCCATGTTATTAAAAGTCCAGTCTTTTCTATAACAGTTTTTGAATGTTATGTTCGGTGTTATCTTAAACTATTCAATAACACATTTTTAGGTGCTATAATATTCAAATAATAACATTTAGATAGAGTTTTTGGTTATAAATTTGAAGTTTAATCTTGTACTTTTTTCATAACACTTTTCAACTATTACATTTGATTATTTTGATAACATTTTTAGTTTGTTATATTATATAAACCATAACAATTTTTTGCGCTTATAATATGTTTTTAAATCATAACATATAGTAATAAAATTTTAAATTTTATTTTGATAAGTATACTTATATGGTTTTTTTTAATTAAAATATTTTCATTATTGTATTTTGATAAAAAAAAATTCAAAATTAATCATAAAATGTAATTCTCAATAGATTGATAAACCATAAGTATTACATTAAACAATAACTAATTCAAACCATGAATGTGTCTACTTCATGAGATCTTAGTTCTAACTTAAGTTTGAAAGCATAAAATAATAAAGTTTTATAATCTTGAACAATTTTTACTTCAAAAATGAAAAATAGAAACATTACAAGATACACAAAAGTAAACCATGCGTGAAACTTGCTCCATCCTTCAATTCATCATCCTTTGTGCACTTGTCTTTGTTGTGAGTCCATTTGTTTAGCTACAACAAAATTTAAATAAGTATTGCTTCAACTTAAAGTTATAGTAATCTAAAAGAGTACATAAAAAAAGTTAATTACCTAATTATAACTTTATCAGCTGGCCATGCAATTATACTAAAAGAAAAATCTACTCTATAAAAAGATAATATTAGGGCCTTCTCACCTTAAAGAATGCAACCGTCCAACAACAGCAGACTTATCATGCCAAAAAAATGGTGTGGGTTTAACATGCTTCTTGAGGATAGACTGCATAAACATAATACCAAAAATCAGCTTGACCCAAATTATATATTTGTGTTTGTGTGTGTGTATTATATACATGCTTTTATAATCAAAGCAAGAGAAACTGGGAGCATCAAATAAAGTAAGTTTTCTCATTGAAAAGTTTCCATCAACACTTTGTCTCAAATTAAAAGGTAGGCGTAAAAATCGGGTCATTTAAAAGTTAAAAGGTGTCATTGGTGCTCAAAACCAAATGTTTGTTTTCCAATCCAATCACACAATTTAATTGGAAAAGCTGAGATGCCAGGCATCATTAATGCCACACAAACAATTACTATAGAGTCCAGACTAAAACTAACAAACAAGGTTAATAAACTGATTCATAAACACAAAAATAAATCATTGGTAATGAAAGTTACTACCACCAATTTTTTTTTTTAACTAGGCTCTCCACCTCAAAAATTTGAACAAGAAACCATAGCAATTGCTATGTAGGTGCCCTAGGAAAAATTTGAACAACAGATCTTGTTGGAGTAAATTACATGCCTCACCATTTGAGCTACCCCTCTTGAGTTACTGCCACCAAATTAACTAGTTCAGATTAAAATATTTTCAAAGGTTTCCTTACCAAAATTTATTTTCATTAGTTCCAATGAGAATTGTTTGGAAGCACATGCTATAGAAGAAAGTTGTATATCCTTATCTAGTAAAATTTCAGAATTCTTTTCAAGTCCCGCATAGAATTATGTTGCATTAAACTTCCAAGATTTAGAATATTAACTGCTATAAAAAATACAAACCATTGTACCTTATTTGGATAATGAACTCCACTTGGTGGTCTAGGAATGTGTACATGGAAGGCTAGACACTTGTAGAACACTGACCTAAATAAACAAAAACAAAGATTTATCAATTATGATAGCAAAGATTCTCATTTGTATACGTCCAGACGTGATGAGGAAGTAACATGCAACTTACAAGACTTTATTATCAGCAATCATATCCATGCCACTAACTGGTCAATCTATTTTGCGCAGGCTGCACTGGTCTATTAGAAACAAAAATGTAACCATTCATCCCACCACTGCAAGATTACGGATATACAGCAAGGTTAGCACTAAAATTATGAAAAGCTCGCATGAAAGAACTAATTCAAAATTGCTTGTCATCTTGTAAAAATGACTTCTGATTTAGAGAAAAGATTTTTCATGTTCACAGAATATACTGGATGTCTATGTGGAAACCTCTACATTTTCACCAAATCTTGAAAATAAAAAAGAAACAACGGACAAAATACCTGGATTCTGGATCAATGTCTTGTTTGACTTGAGTACTGATCAAGTTCGGATGATCAATACAAAGTCATCGAATTGTTAGCACAAGCTCAACCTATAGAATTTCCATTTATGAAACTAAAATATATTTTAACTCAAAAATATACATTTTAAGATGATTAAAGAAAACTGTTTTCAAAAACAGGTAAAAAGCAAAAATTGTTTCTTATACCTTTAGCCTTTTACAGGTAAAAAAATGTCAAAGGCAAAAGGTATAGAAAACAGTTTCAAAAATGGGCAAAAGAATTGTTTTCTATAAACATCTTAAAAAGGAATAAACAAACAAGAACATATTAACAGAGGCATCTTATCAAAGAAGTTCCCTATCAGTGATGTAATCAACCACCACTTCACCATATATACATGAATTGAACATCAACTACCCAAAAATATAATCAATATCTCCAAGTTACATAAAAAAAATTATAATAAAACTTCGTTTATTATTTGATCATGACAAGATACAAAATTTATCTTATACTCAGATATAAAGAATTCAGAATTGAACATACTTGCCAAAGAAAACCGTTTCCCATTCATATCCAGCTCAACATCTGTAAGAATATTCTTCATTTAAATGACAGATTACAAAATTTAACAATAAATCCAAAAGATAAAGCTTACTTAAACTTTTAATTACCTGTGGGATAGAAAGCCAACAAAGGTGATAATGCATCAGTCATAAGCTTCCTATAAGACACTGGAAGTGTGTGTGCACTGTACATGCACAAGAGGGTAAATATCATATGACTAATATATGAAAGCCAAAATGCATAAATACCAACACAGTTTGATAATATTTACCTTAAAGCTATTAATATTTACCTTCAAGTTGGCTCCTTCTAGTATAGCTCCTTCTAAATTGGCATTAGTAAGATCGGCATTCTGAGAGAGGAAAAATAAAAATAAATAAAACCCCAAAAAGAAAACTTTAAACATTTTGCTTGGTTTTAGGATGATCTTCTCCATGTCATTTTACTTTCTTTGATTACTTATAGGCTAAAGTAAAACTTAAAAAGAATACCTAGGAAGCTCTTCTATTATAAAATTCTCTCATTCATCAATATATAGTTGAGATGGTAAAAACAAAAAGAATAATGGATTATATTAGCAGCCAGCTCGAGTGGTTGGGTGGATGAGTGTGCGAATGATACCGAGTTCAAGTATCTTATAGATGCATCTTATAAAAGAAAAAGAGAAAAAAAAGGAAGAAGTAATATAATTTAAAATCTTATACCTGTAAGTGTGCAGATCGGAGGTCAGCCTGGCAAAAACTACTACCAATTAAACTACTACCTCTACAAACTTAGATAAACTATGCAATTAAAATTAAAATAACTAAAAAAGAAAACTATTCAAACAAAAAAGTTGGCAAGGAGTACTAAAAAAATTGATAGTACTACTTAGGATAGGAAATTAACAATCATAAAAAGAAGGCAAATGAAGTAGGAAAAATCCTCCACATCTTTTATATCAAAGAAAATTATCATCTTTTAAATAAATTGTGAACACTTTTTTAAAAGTGACACAAGATGTTTACAGTTACTCTGACCCAAGATCAATATAAAGAATATAATAAACAATGCAGAGATCTATAATAGTATTAAGCCAAAGGATAGCTGAAATCTGATGTTGTGGTGTTTTCACTTTCATCACCATCCTATTTGATAGTTGAAAACTGATGCAGTGAAATTAGAAATAAAAGATAAAATCAAGCTAAATCCATGGCCAAAGGAGAGAAACCCTAAAAATGAGAGAAAACACTGAAGAGTTTGTCAAATTTAATATATCCATTCTCCCTTATAGTAAGTAGTATAGAGTATTTATATCCCCATGACACCATAACAAATAAAACCAAATAAAATGGTAACAAGGTAAGGGATTTTCAAGATTATTCTTATCACAGTAAGAAAAAAGGGTGGATCTGTATGAAAGTAGAGTTTACATTAAAAAGACATGCAATTACCAAGAAATACAAGATGATGCAACAGGAAAATACATGAGTGGAGCCAAATTGTATATATGACATTTTTGGTTTTTGATAAGAAACGAAACTTTGTTTAAGATCAAGATGATGTGTCTAATGACAGTTACTTAATGATTATCAGAGTGTAGAGAGTTTTCCTTGTAGGTTTGCACTCTTAAGATTAGCACCAGCTAATAAAGCTCCGCGCAGATTGGCCCCTGTAAATTCACATCTTTTCAAAAGAAAATAAGATCATTTAATTTTTTTTGGTTTTTTTTTTCTTCAGTAAAATAGATATGAGAATAAGGAACTGAAAGAGAGTAGCTCTTTAACTTTCTTACTCTTGCAAAATTGCATTATGAAAGATCGCACCCTCAGCATCCACATTCTAAGGCAAAATTAGATACCAGCCCAAAAAGCAAAACAAAATAAGAAGATCAGAATAAAAATTTCAAGTGGTCATGGAAATTAATAATCTGTTTTCAAGACAGACATAAACAAGCTTTAATCCTTTATTATTTATTTATTTTTCAAAAGAAACAAACTTGTATTTATTGTAAAGCTAATACAAGGAAAATGTGGTATGAATAAGCACAATATGCAAAACACTTGGGGATTGTAAATTAACAAATTACAAAACACAATTCCAATCCCTGGCAAAACCAGAGAACAATACTACCTTAAACTTTTAACATTATACACAAATTTTGCTACCCAAAATTCAAACTTAACCCAAAGAGTTTCCCTGGTAGCTTCAACATCCTAAAAAAACTTCTAATTCATTTCCATCAATATCTTGTGTACTGAATTAGTACACAGCAATAATGTAATATTATTAATGTTTCAAAAACTAATTTGTAAGAACTAAATCTTCACCTATAACAAAGCATAAACTCTTTCATTGCTTTATCACTTCTTCTTTCTCTTATTTATCTTTAAATTTGGAAAAAAAAAAGTGAAAGAGAAAGACTAGATTATTATTAAGTATCATCAATAAAGATTACAGAGACTATAACCAGAAGCATCAAAGACAAACACAGATAGGCCCATAACAAAAGCAGAAACAAACCACATCAAAGCCTCACATTCAGTCGAAAGATTCGGCTTAAAGTCAAACTAAGACAAAAGTTTACTCCCATAGATTTTCGAAGAAGCTTTCCTTATGTTGAAAATTCCTGTCATTTTTTTCCAGCCAAACCGCGCAATAACCATATCTTCACACCACAATTCCAAAATTTATTATGCTTTTTATTGTATGCAATACTAAAATAATTCTAGAACCATAAAATCATATAATATTTTCTTGGAATAAACCATTCCATTCAAAATTCAGACAGAAACTTTAACCTCTTTAATATAGACTAAAATTTTAAATGATCAACTTATGGGACACAGTCTATGTAGATATATGCATCTAAACACATAGCACAGACAGATGTATGAACATTTACAGATGATATAAAAGTACACATTTATGTATGTATATGCTAATAGATAATCCCTCTCTAGCGCACACACAATCATATATCTACAAATATAAAATGAAATATGAAGGAATAATATGTAAACTAAATACCATTTCAGGATCCTGACACACAGTATGCCAACCACTGAACATTGTAGCAAGCATTGAATAAGGCTCTCGTTGAGTCAAAGTATCAACAGTAGTGTAAAATTTCTTCCCCCCTGCAACCAATAATAAATTACATTCAGTCTATCATGCATAGATATGCACTCAATATATTAAGATCTATCTTTGAAAAATATATATATTAATATTTTTTCTTTTTATATAAAAGGTCAATTTGCATTCTTTTTCAAGTAATAAATTGCAAACAACATTTTTATTTTGTTTTATCCATTTATGTGCAGAAAGAAAAGTTTTCCATATAATTCAGTGCTTCCAAACACAGTAGTATGACTGGCTTACTACTGATTAAGTATCTGAAACAAGTCAGAAGGCAAAAATAATAAATCCTATCTCTGGTATTGATTCATGAGCCAAACAGAAACCAATTTCCACATATCTACAAATTTTAACCAGAGTAAATAATAGGACTTTCCAAAATAAAAGTCACACAATTAAATATCATACACAAGTTTTACATCCACTTACTCAAGAATTATGTGGAGGTGACTCTTAGTCTTTAAGGATCCAAGATATTTCACAATATTTTTGTGGTTCAAATTCTTCAAAAGAGAATAAGGTTTATCAGTCTCTGACCATTCACCTTCTTCCAAGGATGCTAGTTGTAGGATTCAACTCAAGTGAAAGAAAATAACGATGAAGTGATAGCTATCCATGGTGTTTAACTAAAATGGAAGTCCTCAGTTTATATCTCAAAAGTTTCATTGCTAAGCTGCAGGTTTTGGCATGCATCAACCAATCTTTCTTATTTGTGTGTTCAAAACTGCATAATTAATACACGCTACTTAAGTCATACAAGAAATATAATAGGACTAGTGTATATATGGATATCAATAAGATGATTGAATGTAAAAATTATTGAGAGAGAGAGAGTTGTGAGAGGTTAGTTGGAATGATTTTTCCTTGTGAAAAATGTTCAAGTGATTAGCTAGTATTGATCATCATTATTAATAAGCTTTCTAACTATTTGGGAAAGTAAATAATATATAGTTGTGGATATGGGCCATCGTTGCTGCAACAAGCAGAAAGTCAAGAGAGGCCTTTGGTCACCTGAAGAAGATGACAAACTCCTTACACATATCACCACTCATGGCCATGGCAGTTGGAGCTCTGTCCCAAAGATTGCAGGTTCTGTTTCTTTTGCACTATCTATAAAAATTAGTGATTTTAAAGTTTATATCATCTTTTCTTATATTGTGAGATGTATAATATTTTAAATATGTATATATATTTCAATAATTTGTAAATATAAATGAATAGAATGAGTACTAGAGTGCAGGATTACAAAGGTGTGGGAAGAGCTGTAGATTAAGATGGATAAACTATTTGAGACCAGACCACCTCATTTTGCTTCATTGTTAAAAAATCCTTGCTCTTGCCATCTAGTGGAGATAACAACAAGAAGTTAGACAGTGTTCGATTTGACAAATCATGTCTGTAGATGGCTTAACTCAGGCTAGTGGGAATCATAATCTAATTTATACTGAGTATATTGATATAAAGCAAACTGCTTATGATTTCTATACGGATAAGGGGGAGCATGCAACAGTACTCTATCAACCAGTGAAAACATAGCAAAATAACTTAAACTCTTATAAGTACAACACGACTCTCAACTCTCAAATCTGACTATGCATATCATCAAAACTTATATCAGTTGACAGCATATAAAAAGCACAAATTTCTCCGAAAAGAAACACACACAACAATGCCATTAATTAAAAAAAGAATGGGTAACTTCTTTAGAAAGGTTATTCTCTGCCCAAACAAGACAAGAAATTTGTGTTATGCTTTTTAAAAAGTGAAAATTTCACCAGATACAGTCATGCATAAGAAGAATCTAATTCCTTAAGCGTTACATATTTATAAAAGTCCACGATACTAATCTCAGTCATGAAGCAAATATTACAAATATAGAAGAAACCCATATCAGACTACCAAATAATTCAACAACCCACGAAGCTATATCAGCCAAAACATAAAAGTTCAATAAAAATAAAGGAAGATAGATTGAGAGAGAAACCTGTGAGATCACCAGTGATGAGAACCAGAGAAGGGTTTATTAAGATTAAGAAAGGCTCCTTCAAACAAGAAGAAGAACAAATCATTATCGATACTAAGGATCCATGGGAAATCAGTACCTTCTCTTGCTGTAAAGTTACGTGGGCGTGAGGCAGAGAACTCGTGAGGCAGAGAAGCTCCACTCTGGAGCGTGACTTCGTGAGGCGAAGAAAGATCTTGACTCTGGAGCGAGTCTTCGTGAGGCAGAGCTGAGTTGAGGGCGGAGAGACTTCGTGAGGGCGGTGAGGCAGAGATGAGTTGAGGGCGGAGAGACTTCGTGAGGGCGGTGAGGCAGAGATGAGTTGAGGGCGGTGAGTCTTCATGAGGGCGGAGAGGGTGGAGAGGGCTTCGTGAGTGAGAGATGGAGGCTGAGAGAAAGGGTAACTTAGAGAAAGGCTGAGAGAAAGGGAATTTGGCAGAAATTCATTATGCCGCCTGAGTTTTTAGTCATATGGTGCCAAAAACAGACCGTGTGTTTTTAATCCCCACTATTCAGTTCCGTGTTTTTTAATCCCCCACTTAATAATAGCACTTCTAAATATATTTCATTCTTTAATGTAATATATACTCAATATTGTTGTAGTGGGCTATCACCTTGTCATTTTACATCAGCACGCATCCCAATCCTAGCTTTGATGCATCGCAGTAGACTACAAATTTATCGTTGGGTGTTGGTACACTAAGTACTGGTGCTGAGCAAAGCTTATCCTTAAGCAACTGGAAGCTTTCTTCACACTTATCACTCCAGTTAAACTTTTGTTGCCTTCGGGTCAGGTTGGTAAGTGGAGTGGCTATCTTTGAAAAGCCCTCTACAAACTTCCTATAATAACCTGCTAACCCTAGGAAGCTTCTTACTTCAGATGCGTTCTTTGGTCTGGGCCAATCCTTCACGGCCTCTACCTTTGATGGATCTACTGAAACTCCATCTTTCGATATAATGTGCCCAAGGAATGCCACTTGCGAAAGCCAAAACTCGTATTTCTTGAACTTTGCGTAGAGTTGATGCTCCTTCAATCGCGTCAAAATAATTCTCAAATGTTCCTCGTGCTCTACTTCATCCTTGGAGTATACTAAGATATCGTCGATGAATACAACGACGAATTTATCTAAGTAATCCTTGAAGACCCTATTCATTAAGTCCATAAACGCGGCTGGTGCGTTAGTAAGACCAAAAGACATAACCAAGAACTCGTAATGTCCATAACGAGTTCTAAAGGCTGTCTTAGAAATATCTTCTCCCTTTACCTTGAGCTGATGATACCCGGACCGTAAATCGATCTTAGAAAATGTAATGACCCACTACTCTAGACTTTTGGACCATTAACGAAACCATACATAAAACTTACATTTTTGCGAAAATACCATACTTTATTGGAAACTTGTAGAAATAGAGTTACTTACATAAAATATGTAGGATATGGGATCCCATTGTCTTAAAAACAAAACATAATTTAAAATAATAAGACGTTACATAAATAGTACGGAAAATACATGTAAAAGACATAAAATAGAAACTACATCCTCGAATCGAATAACGCTCGGCCCCTTGACTCCATTCATCATCGATACACATCCTCTAAGCGTCCACGAATCTTACCACCTCTTAAAGTTATTTTCCTGCACATAAAACAAAAAGGAATGAGCATAATGCCCAGTAAGGAAAATCTATCACATAGTCATAAACATAATGTCATAAGAAACATAAAGACTTAACATAATACATATAACATACACTTATTATAATGGCCATTATTACTTGGGGTCCCATAGACTAAACAAGCATATGCCCATGGGATTAGTGGGGTCCTACTAGCTAAGTAGGTCATATGCCCATAACCCATTTGGGGTCTTGTTAGTCATATGGGTCATATGCCCAAGCCTACAAACATACATGCATACATATCATAACACATTTAACAACATAAAACATAAGATAACATAAGCATATAACATATTGATTCTAGCCTATTTTCCTTACCAAAGTTACCGGGATATGTGGACTGAGTAGGGACTTTTGGAACACTCCTAAAACCATATATAAAGGGTGAGTAGATTTGAAGAAAAGAGATGAAAAGGAATGGGAAGACTAAACCATTTGAGAAACATGCTTACCGAAACTTATGTGCTCAAGAACTTAGATTTCCTAACCAAAATAAGAATGAGGTTAGGAAACTGAATAGAAGGCTATGAGAAAGAAAATAACATAAAACAATGAGCTAGAGTTTTGGTTTACCTCAAAGACTTACATAAAACAATGATAAGCTTATGATGTTTAAACTTATGATTTTCCCAAACCAGGTGTTTACACTCTCACACTCACTTAACACTGGCAACTTCTGAACTTAGAGCAAAAGGTGAATAATGGCTGGGTACTAGGTCCTATTTATAGAGTTTGGGAATGAAAGTATCTTGATTTTACTTGAATAAAAATAATGGCTTTTTAGGTGAAAATAATTTGAATAGTCGTTCAGCAGAGGCTGAAGACTCGTTCAAAAGATGCTGGACTTATGAAGGAGTTTAAATGGCTGAAAGGAAAAGAATTCAAAAATGTTTGAAAACATGCTAGAGGAGGCGATATATCGCCCCCTGTAGGTGATATATCGCCTGGGCCAGTATGCCCGAGGCGACCGTGCATCGTCTCGTGTTTTCCGTATCTACGTGCTGCGATATATCGCCCCCTATAGCTGCGATATATCGGCACACACTGATTAATTAAACACGAAATTACACATTTTTAGCTAAGTTTGAATGGGGTAAACAGCCATGACTAAGCCCTCTACGTATTCAAAGCTGCTGACTGACCCTATAACATTCAAACTTTACCCTTATTTAATTTAATCCTCCAAAATACTTAATCTTTAATTACCCATTCATAACATGTGCTTAAAATCCTATTGGTTGATATCTAAACCTTATATTATAGCAAATATTATCCTTAATATCAGCCATATAATCAAACCTTAGGTTATACTTAATATTCTTAAACTATAGGTTAAACTTAGAAAATCTATAAGTACTACTATGAGTGTCCAAATAATTCCCGGTCTGAACCAAAAATCCATAGTAACAAAGATAACACTAAACATACTATAATACTACTAAATAATTAGCTAAGTAAAGTTCTTGGACTCTACAGAAAATATATTCGCACCTCGGAGTTGATCGAATAAATCGTCAATCCGAGGTAGCGGGTATTTGTTCTTAATTGTTACTTTGTTCAGCTCACGATAGTCTATGCACATTCGCATACTTCCGTCCTTCTTCTTCACGAATAGTACCAGAGCTCCCCATGGTGAATGGCTTGGCCAAATAAAACCCAAGTCTAGGAGTTCTTGTAGCTGCGTCTTTAACTCCTTGAGTTCCGTAGGTGCCATCCGGTATGGTGCCTTAGAGACAGGCTCGGTGCCTGGTACTAATTATATCGTGAAGTCTATTTCTCGATTTGGCGGCAATCCTGGCAAGTCATCGGGAAATACTTCTCGAAATTCTTGTATAACTCGAACATCTCCAGCCTTAAGTGGTGTCTCCCTTTCCACATTCATGATACTGGCGAGGAACGCTTGACATCCTTTCTCCATCATTCTCTAAGCTTTGAGAGATGATACTAACGGGGTGCGCAATCCTAAAGGTTGTCCCATGAAGCATCGTCTCTGGCCGTCAGGAGTCTCGAACATCACCTTCTTGCGCTTGCAGTCGATCGTTGCGCCATGCCGTGCTAGCCAATCCATGCCTAGTATTACGTCGAAGTCCTTGATCACTAGGTCTATCAGGTCTCCTTCTAGTTCTATGTCCTCAATCTTGATCGGTACGCCTCGTACTATTCGTGATGATAGAACTACTTTGCCCGAAGGCAACTCGGTTACAAACCTAGTTCTAAATCTTTCACTAGGTTTGTCTAGTTTTTCTATCATTCCTAACGAGATATACGAGTGAGTGGCTCCCGGATCAAATAATACATGACATAAGTTATTGAGGATAGAAACCTGACTTGTGACCACCTTGTTAAAGCAAAAACCCTAGCAGGAACCATCTTTTCGTCCTTCATCCCTTCTGGCTTTTGTTGAGGACAGTCTCTTTTACGATGCCCTTCTTGACCACAGTTGAAACACTCCTTGGTGTTGGCGCTACATTCTCCAGGATGCTTCTTCTGACACTTAGAACATGGCGGGTATTCCATGTAGCCCGAACTATTTCCCCCATTATTTGTACGTGCCCTTTTATCGCTGTCAAACTTCTTGTTATCACGATGCCGTCTTTTCTGGCCGCTACCGTTGTTGCTGGACTGATTTTTGCCGCTATTGCTAGATTGATTATTGCCGTTATGGTTGTTGCTCCGACTGGTTTGCGGTTGATTATGCTGTCTGGGTTTCGGCTTACTGGCTTCTTCTTTGCTTACATTGGCCTGCAACCTTTCTACTTCGATTGCCGTTTCCAGAACGTCGGCATATTTAGTGTTTCTCGAGTTTGCTAGCTTAACCCCCATCTCAATCTTCGGGCGAAGTCCTCTAACAAACTTGTTCACCCTCAGAAAATCAGTTGGGACTATCTCTGAGGCGAAATTTTCTAAGCGGTCGAACTGACGAGCATATTCTGCCACTGATAAATTTCCTTGCTTCAGGTTGGCAAACTCCTCAACTCTTGACGCGAGTACAGCTGAGTTGTAGTACTTTTTGTGGAAGAGCTCCACAAATCGGGTCCATGTCATAGTGGTAGCATCATGGGATTGCTGGACCAAGTCCCACCATATCCTGACATCCTTCTTGAGCAAGGACGAGACGCAGGATATGCGATCCGCATTACTAAAGTTCATGTGCGTCAGAATTGGCTCCACATTCCTTAGCCACTCTTCTGCCTCAAAGGGGTTTGTAGTCCCTTCGAAGTTTGGAGCGTGCTGCTTGTGGAACCTCTCATACACTAGCTCCATGTGTTGTACTGGATATGGCGCGTAATTTGTCATAGGACATCCCCCATATGGACTAACTTGTTGGGGTGCTGGGGCCATTTGCTGTGGCTATGGCTGCGGCTGAGGCTGAGTTTGAGCCTGTTGGCGTTGTTGCTGCAGAAGTTCCTCGACTTATTGCCGCAGTCTGGCGATCTCCGCGGTGTTGTCAGCTGGCGGTGCCGGCGCGTTGCGGCGGGCAGTAGCACGCACTCCCCTTCGGCGAACTGGAGGGACTTCATTGGTTGCTGGAACGGCATCGGAGGCGTTTCCGTTGGTGCGTGCAGATCTTCGGAGCGACATCGTAGCAGAGTTCTAACAGTTGAAAGAAACATGTTAGAACTTTACCTAATAGGCTCTAAGGCAAAAACTTATTCTAAAACAAACATATCTCGGACCTATTTATTATGACTTTTTATGAAAAATTATATAAGTCTTTATTTATTATCAGAGTGGGTTTCTATACTTAGAAAAACAAGTCATCTTTATTTTCTAAGTGTGTTTCTAATCATCCTATATGACTTAATTCTCAGGCTCGAAACTTATCTTTGTTCCAAAGTTAACCATATTGAGGGAGGGCTGGGATCAGTAAAATCGTTTCCACTACTAAGGCCCCCTAACTCTCAATAAGGAAACTTGGTTCATTGATTTGTATCCACCCTCACCGAACTTAGTCATTATTCATTTTATTTATTATTTATTATGATTGCAAAAATAAAATCAAACTCATACATGGTAATAAAATAGCATGTTATTCATTTGGAAAAACAATTTTCACTTATTACAATCACAAAAATAAAAAGTAAATAAAACAAACAATAAAAACTATTAATCTAAAAATCGGGATCTTCTACATCCGATCCTTCATCTAGCATATCATCATTTATCTCCTCATAATCATCATTATCATAAGCATCAAAATGTCCTCTAGGAAGGTTTGTGAGAATCCTATGTTTTTGCTCATTTGTGAACTGAAACTCGAATTTTGCAGTGAACCTAACTAAGAGGAAATAATAACGCATCACTAATGGTAATTCATCCTCATCATTCATGTTTTCCCATATTTCTTCTAAGGCTGCTATTACAGGATGGAAATCTTTAAATAGCCTAATTATTAATACATATTGTTCCGTTGATCTTAACATTATTTGCTTAGCCTCTTGAAGGTGACCTATCTCTTGGTGGAACAAGAGCAATCTTCGAGTGATCCTTTCTAGTGCTCCTATAGTGTTTCTTGGCTCCCTTATTCTTTTTAAGGCCTTAATGGCTCGGATATCTTGGTAGGTTAAAGCTGCGTTCATACTCAACTGAAAACATAAACACTAAAGTTGTTAGCTATACACATAAGCAAAATAACTTGTAACTTAAATACTTACTTGGCGGTCAGATTCAGAGCTTTGAGCGTGTGTATCGAGGAGAACTTCATGCGAAGGAACCGTTGCTCTGATACCAACTGTAATGACCCACTACTCAAGACCTTTGGACCATTAACGAAACTATACATACAAATCCTTAATAAAACTAATATTTGCGAAAATACCATAATTTATTAGAAACTTGTAGAAATAAAAGTTACTCTCATAAAATAAGTAGGATATGGGATCCCATTGTCTTTAAAAACAAAACATGATTTAAAATGAAAGGAATTACATAAGAAGTGCGGAAAATACACATAAACCCATAAATAAAAGACTACATCCTCGAAATCGAACTCTCGACTCCTTGAATCCATTCACCATCGATACACAAACCCAAGCATCCACGAACCTTACCGCCACTAAAGCTATTTTCCTGCACATAAAACAAAAGGGAATGAGCCTAATGCCCAGCAAGGAAAATGTAACACATACATCATGTACAAAAATTTCATAATAATCATAAAGACATAACATAACACTTAATACATACACATACTATAATGGCCATTATTACTTGGGGTCCCATAGACTAAACAAGTCATATGCCCATGAGATTAGTGGGGTCCTACTAGCTAAGTAGGTCATATGCCCATAATATTTTTGGGGTCTTGTTAGTCATATGAGTCATATGCCCAAGCCTACAAACATACATATCATAACACTTATCATAACATAAGAAACATAAGATAACATATAGAACATATAACATATGCATTTCTATCATATTTTCCTTACCAAAGTTACCGGAATAAGAGGACAGCGTTGGGACTTTTGGAACACTCCTAAAACCATATATAACAGGGTGAGTAGATTGAAGAAAAAGTAATGAAAAGAATGGAAGGAATGGAATGATTAAACCTTTGAGAAACATACTTACCAAAAACTTATGAGCAAGTTCTTAGATTTCCTAACCAAAATAAGAGTGAGGTTAGAAGACTGAGTAGAAGACTATGAGAAGGAAAAATAACATGAAACCAATGAACTAGAGAGTGTGGAAATACCTTGAAGACTTGTAGACCAATCTAAACCTCAAACCGAAATACTATAGAACTTTACTTCCCAAAGTGTTTGATAAGCTTATGATGATCAAGCTTATGATTTCCCCACCCAAGTGTTTAACTCTCACACTCTCCTAGCACTTGTAGCCTCTGAACTTAGAGTAAAAGGTGAATAATGGCTTGGTACTAGGTCCTATTTATAGAGTATAGGAATGAAAAGATCAAAATTTTACTTGAATAAAAATAATAGCTTTTTGGGTGAAAATAATTTGAATAATTGTTCAACAGAGGCTGAAGACTCGTTCAAAAAGATGCTGGACTTATCAAGAGGTTGAATGCCTGAAAGGAAAAAGAATTCAAAAACTTTTGAAATATACTGAAGGAGGCGATATATCGCCCCCTGTAGGCGATATATCGCCTGGGCCAGTATGCCCGAGGTTGTCGTGCATCGTCTCGTGTTTTCCGTATCTACATGCTACGATATATCGCCCCTTATAGCTGCGATATATCGGCACACGCTGATTAATTAAACACGAAATTACACATTTTTAGCTAAGTTTGAATGGAGTAAACAGCCTTGACTAAGCCCTTAACGTATTCAAAGCTGCTGACTGACCTTATAGCATTCAAACTTTACTCCTTATTAGATTTAATCCTCAAAATACTTAATTCTTAATCACCCATTCATAACATGTGCTTAAAATCCTATTGGTCCTTATCTATACCTTATAGTATAATAAATATTATCCTTAATATCAATCATATTAATCAAACCTTAGGTTAAAATTAATATTCTTAAACTATAGATTAAACTTAGAAAATTTATAAGTACTACTATGAGTGTCCAAATTATTCCCGGTCTGAACCAAAAATCCACAGTTACAAAGATAATACTATAAATATTATAATACTACTATCTAACTAGCTAAGTAAAGTTCTTGGACTCTACACTATAAGTAGGCTTTTCCTTCCCTTTAAGAAATTTTTATTTACCACTTTTGCCAATATTTTCAAGAACTTGCACCAGAGTATAAAGCTTCAAAACCAGTCTGACGTCTAGCTGAAGGTCTTCCGACTCGAATTTTTTGCCTTCTTTCGAACCTCCACCTTTGCCCACGTAAGAAATTCGTTCTTTAAGATTTTCATTACGCCATGCATGCCATTTTTATGCTCTGCAACTTCTATGTTCTTGAGTAGGGTTTTAAGGGTTTTTTGGTATAAACCATCTATTGCTTGGTAAGAGTGCGATTTTATGCTATGTATAGGTCAGAACTATAGTTTGATAGTTAGGATCTCTGGTTTGGGACGTTAGGTAGACGAAAGATTCAACCTTTAAGCCAGGTGAAAAAACTGAAATTTTTTCCCGCCCCTCAGGAGTCGAAAAAGTTCTCTTTTTAGAAAATAGTTTACTTTCCCTTTTGTCAAACTACCCACGTTGAACTTAGCGTAGGATTAGGATGCTCCTGGTTATTTAGACACAAGCAACGTTATCCCAATCTCCCACACTACTTCGCGGATTGTGTCTTATCTCCTCCGTTGTCTGTGTTGCAGTTCATATGCAAGACCCTTGGGGAGGAGAAAGACCTATTGAAGACGATCTTTTGGCCCAACTGCTCGAAGTCGAAGAGAATCCATCTACGTTAATCCCAGAAATCCCCTTTTCTCGTCCTAGCCCAAATTGTCCACCAGTCCCCAATCAGAAAATGGCCAGAACAAAAACCAAAGCCCAAAAAAGACGAAACTCTAACTCTCCAAGTCAGCCTTCTGCTGATGCTCCCTCGACCAGTGGTCAAGGTGAATTCGCCCCTAAGACCGACGTCCAGGGGCGTGCCCGCCCTCGCCACGTTGATCAGCCGGCTATCGAGTGGCACGTTGTCCCCCTAGTTCGGTGACGCTTCGTATGATCGCCAACTACCTAAACAAATACAATCTGACAGGGGTGACTCTGGTCAGACCCTCCACCGACCAGCGAGCCAACCTGCCAGGAGGGGCTTACAGTGCCTGGTCGAGGTACCATATCAAGGCGGGTGCCACCCTGCCTCTTCATTCATTCTTTCAAGGGGTGGCTCCCTTTCAAATCACCCTGAATGGGTATAGGATGCTGGCCGCACTTTATGTACTCTATAAGCTCAAGAAATGGCCAACTCCTTCTCCTCATGAGGTCAATTTTCTGTTCGAACTCAAGTCCAACCCTAACCAGGATGGTACGAGGTTCTTTCATTTCTGTCACCAGGAGATCGGACGCACCTTTCTGTTCAACACCACTCACATCTCCAACGTGGGGAAGTATCATCAAGAGTACTTCCTTACGCCCGACATTGCCGCGGATAATCTGGCCTTCACTCGAGGAGGTAAAGAAAATAATAATCCTTCACCAGTGGTTTTCGTATTTTAATATGTTCTCGTCGTAATACTTCGCTGTTCCATTGTATTCCAGGCCCATGGTTACGGCCGACCCCCACTCCAAGAATGGAGTTGAGGGAAACACTTTTAGCCAACATGCCAAATGCTGCTAAAAGTGTAAAGAACTTAATTAATGAGGCTAACCTTAGGGTGGCTGGCCTTTGGGGCTCCCAACCTACGACTAACGAACCCGAGGCGGGCGGTGTCCATGCTAATGCGGAACCTGAGCAGGAACCCAAGCAGCAACCTCAAGCACCCCCTCTACGAAGGAGGCCAACTGGGGTTACGATCAGGGAACCTGCTGTTCCCCACCGAGCAGCGGAATCTTCGGTCCCCAAGGGCAAGGGGAAACAAAAGGCTACCGAGCCTACCGAACTGTCTGACGACTCGTCGGATGTAAACGGTACATCATTCTTGTTTTTGAATAATCTGCCAATTCCTTCTCATCTATTTGATGGGGATGGCAACTTTAGGAACGCCCCTTCTTTAAACTCAAATTTCTTCCAGGGACTAGGTAGTTCAGTAGATAATGTTACGACCAGTAGGTGTAGCTCGGGTACTTTACTTGTAATCCTTTTATTTTGATCCTTGTTTCCCGTGACCCTTTAATATCACTGTTCGAATTGTTTTCCTTTGTGCAGGTATGGACTCTGAGGACTTCTTCAAGCATTACCAAGCTGCTGCTACCGCTTCTGTCCCAAAGAAGGACAGCAAAAGGGCTCGAGGGGAAAGCAGCGAGGCCCCTTCAAAGAAGGCCCGGACAGAAGATGCTCCCATCGACACCCCTTCCAAGGAGGACTTACCACATCCACCTGCCCCCGAGCAGGCGACCCCCACGCATGTCGATCCCCAGCCTTCCTCTAAGGCTGCAGACAAGGAGACTTAGGACCACTAGTCCGAAGGCTCCCTGTCCAGCCACATAGTTGGCATGGCCAGGGAGAGAATATATCGACTCTCAAAGCATAGACGCAGCCAGACCACCATCAATGACACTGCCACTATGGACGTCGAACAAATCATCAATAGAGGGTTGAATGAGATAGCCAACGTAAGTCATCTTTCGCTACTTCCTAGTTTACATTATAATTCTTTTCCTAACTTTCTCATTTTTTCTTCAGGGGCTGCTGTCTTTAACTGCTAGTTGGCGCCATGCTGGGGCAATGGTCTCTCGAGATAAGAATTTCGACTCCAGGATTGCCTAGGCTAACCAAGCGTTCGAGGCTGATAACAACAGGCTGCTCGTGGAGAACTAGGAGTTGTCTATGCTGAACGAACAATTTTGCGAGGACCAAGCCACTCTCACCCAGGAGCTTCAGGAGAGTCAATGGGATTTAAAGAAAGCCACCGAGGAGCGGCATAAATGGAGGGAAAGTGCTGTACTTAACACCCAAGAGTGTAAACAGCTCAAACTCGATCTGATCGCCAGCAGGGATGAGGCGAAGAAGCTTGAAGAACGGGTGCGAGACCTCGAGGGGCGAGTGCAAGAGCTAGAGGAGGACGGGGCCAAAACTTTGAAGAAGTACAAGGAAGCCACTTTCCTTTGTTTCTACAACTTCTGGAAGCACAACCGAGAGGCCAACATTAACTATCTCTCCGAGCGGTTGCAAAGGACGTTGATGGCGCAGTGCGCTGCTCGGTTGGAGGCAGAGGAGAGAGCCAAGGCCAAAACCCTAGTTGCTGATGCTGCGGCTGGTCCTCTGGCTGATCAGAGAGCTCCCAATCTAGAAGACCCTCCTGCTCCCCAGCAATAATTTTTTTTATGATTATTATATATATATATATTTTAGCTTTTATGGCCCATGGGTCTATATGTAAAGACAATTTACTCTTATTGCTGCGAGGGCAGCTTTTTCACTTACACTTGAACAATTACATCCGAGCAGTACTGCTCGCGGTGTAAAGGCCTTTTCCTTTTAATTTCATATTTACATCCGAGCACTAATGCTCGTGGTGTAAATGATTGCCTTATTGATATTATAATGTTTCTTTTATTATAATACCTGTTCGCATGACCGAACTTAGCATAGTACTTGTTCGATTTAACAAAACATAAATTTTGAAAAATGCTCTAAGTACCGTAGCATGCTTTCACTTATTTTGTTCATGTGTTTACATACCCCTTGGTATGCTTTGCTATCGATGTACCTTATATGCCCCCCAAGTGATCGAGGAGCTTTAGGTCCTTGGTCACTTGCCTTGACCACGGCCTGTGCGAACATAACTGCTCGATAGTAAACATAATATATAATACAACAAAACAACACACGTAATGAACAAATACTTGTAAAAATAGATTTACAAAGTTTGGCAAGAATGACTGGCTACGCATAGTCCCTTATAATCTCGTATTAAAAATGGAGTAAACATGTCTTTACGAGTGATCTTAAGAAGATCTTACACTTATAAGCGATTAGCCATACAACGTGGCTAACCCTTTTTCAAAACTTGTAAAAAGTAAAGATTAATACAAGCCAATTCTTTAAAAAGGACTGTTTATTGGTAGTACTTGCGCAGGTGTTCACTGTTCCAATAACGTGGAACGAGATCTCCATTTAAGCGTGCAAGTTTGTAGGTGCCCGGATGAAGGACTTCTTCAATCTAGTAAGGTCCTTCCCAGTTTGGTCCGAGTACTCCAGCAGTGGGGTCGCGGGTGTTCAAGAAAACTCGTCGTAGCACTAGATCTCCGACGTTGAATTTTCTTTCTTTAACTTTAGAGTTAAAATGCCGGGCGACCTTTTGCTGGTATGCAGCAACTCAGAGTTGGGCTCTTTCTCCTTTCCCTTCAATCGAGTCTAGGGACTCCATCATTAGTTGGCTATTCTTGCTCTGGTCGTATGTAATGCGAGTGGGGATCTAATTCGACGGGCAGCATAGCTTCATACCCGTATGCTAAGGAAAACGGAGTGTGACCAGTAGCTATTCGATGAGAAGTTCTATATGACCAGAGTACTTCAGGCAGCTGCTCTGGCCATGCTCCTTTTTTGTCTTCAAGTCTTTTCTTCAGGGTATCCTTAAGCGTTTTATTCACTGCTTCGACCTGCCCGTTCGCTTGTGGATGCGCAACTGAAGAAAAGCTTTTGATGATCCCGTGTCTTTCGCAGAAGTCGGTGAATAGATCACTGTCAAATTGGGTGTCGTTGTCTGAGACGATTTTTCGAGGCAAACCATATCGGCAAACAATGTTCTTGATGACAAAGTCAAGAACTTTCTTGGTCGTTATGGTTGCGAGTGGTTCAGCTTCGGCCCATTTGGTGAAGTAGTCAACTGCTACGACTGCGTACTTCACTCTGCCTTTTCCCGTTGGCAGGGATCCAATCAAGTCTATTCCCCATACTGCAAAAGGCCAAGGACTTTGCATTTGTTTCAATTCGTTTGGAGCTGCTCGTGGGATTTTTGAAAATCTTTGACACTTATCGCACTTTCGCACAAACTCCATTGAATCTTCATTCATAGTCGGCCAGAAATAGCCTTGCCTTAGAATCTTTTTCGCCAAACTTTGCCCCCCAGCGTGATCCCCACAGAAGCCCTCATGTAATTCTTTCATTAGTTCCTTAGCTTTCTCAGGTGTAATACATCTGAGCAGTGGCATGGAATATCCCCTCCGGTATAGAACGTTATCGACCAGTATATACCTAGCAGCCTGCCTTTGAAGGGTTCTGGCCTTGTTTCTATCTATTGGCAGTACACCATTTGTCAGATACTCCAAGTAAGGCGCCATCCATGTATCTTCCATCCAAATTTCCATACTGGCTTCAATTGCTCGTATGCTCGGCTCTCTCAATCTTTTAACTGGCACAATGTTCAGAGTATCAGCATCTTTCGCACTAGCGAGTTTGGCTAAGGCATCTGTGTTCGAATTCTGATCCCGGGGGATTTGCTAGAGGGTAAACTTCTTGAACTGGGCCAATAGATCTTTAGTTTTGTTCAAGTAGGCCACCATTTTTAGGCCTCGTGCTTGATATTCCCCTAGAACTTGATTCACCGCCAGCTGTGAATCACTGTAAATATCTAGCACCTTTATACTCATGTCTTTCGCCATTCTTAATCCAGCGAGGAGTGCTTCGTATTCGGCTTAATTATTTGACGCTGCGAAGTCGAACCTAATGGCGCAGTGAAATCGATGCCCCTCTGGCGTTATCAAGATCACTCCTGCCCCTGTGTGGGATTCGTTTGACGACCCGTCTGTGAATAACTTCCACGAAGGAGCCTCATCTTGAAGCTCGGGCGCACTAGGTTTTTCGCACTGCTCGTTGTTTGGGAGTTCGGTGAACTCTGCAAAAAGATCAGCCAAGACTTGTCCTTTTACTGCTGCTCGCGGTGAATATGTAATATCGAATTGCCCCAGTTCGACTGCCCATTTTAATAAACATCCAGCCGCCTCTGGTTTTTGAAGGAGTTGCCGAAGGGGCTGGTTATTTAAGAATGTGATAGGATGGGCTTGGAAGTAAGGACGTAGCTTCCTTGAGGCCAGGATTAAACAGTATGCTAACCTCTCGATGGGAGGATACCTCAGTTCTGCTCCGATTAGCCTCTTGCTTACATAGTAAACTGCCTTTTGTACGCCTTCTTCCTCTCGTACTAGTACCGCACTAGCAGCAACTTCAGTGATTGCCAGGTAGATGAACAAAGTTTCTCCTTCGATAGGTTTTGATAAAATGGGAGGCTGTGCCATATGGGCTTTCAAGGCCTGAAAAGCTTGCTCGCAGTCTCCTGTCCATTCAAATTTCTTGTTGCCCTTAAGTAGATTAAAGAAAGGGACACATTTGTCCGTTGATTTGGAAATAAATCTACTTAGGGTCTCAATTCTCCCAGTCAAACTTTGTACATCCTTGATCTTTTCCGGCGATTTCATATCGATCAGGGCTTTTATCTTGTCGGGGTTGGCCTCGATTCCTCTAGAATTAACAATAAACCCCAAAAACTTCCCTGATACAACTCCAAAGGAACATTTGAGAGGATTTAGTTTCATCTGGTACTTGTTCAATACATCGAAACACTCTTGCAAATCCTTCACATGTCCTTCCGCCTTTTTCGAATTTACCAGCATGTCGTCCACGTATACCTCCATGTTTACACCGATCAACTCTTTAAACACGTGGTTAACCAGTCGCTGGTAAGTCGCACCTGCGTTTTTCAGTCCGAAGGGCATTACTTTATAACAGTATAATCCCATATCAGTCTGAAAGCTGGTGTGATCCTCGGCAGGGGGATGCATGCTGATCTGATTGTAGCCCGAATATGCATCCATGAAAGAGAGGATCTCGTGTCTTACAGTAGCATCGACCAACTGGTCGATCCTTGGGAGTGGGAAGCAATCCTTCAGGCAGGCTTTATTGAGGTCTGTAAAATCCACACAAGTTCGCCATTTGCCGTTAGGCTTGGGAACTAGTACTGGATTGGAGACCCACGATGGATAAAACGCCACCCTGACAAACCCATTCTCCTTTAATCTCTAAACTTCTTCTTTTAAGGCTCTCGACTGATCTTTATCGAGCAGCCTTCTTTTCTGTTGCACGGGCGGAAAACTCTTGTCTATGTTCAGGACATGGCTTAGGACTGCAGGATCTATCCCATCTATGTCTTTGTGCGACCAGGCAAAGACTTCCTGGTTCTTCCGCAAAAATTCCACAGTGCATGTTTCGTAGTGGGTTCTAAGTTTTTCCCGACCTTCACGACTCTGATTGGGTCCTTCTCGTTAAGTTGGACCTCTTCCAGGTCCTCGACGGGTCCAAAATTTTCCTCAAAATCCCCAAAGCGAGGATCTAAATCTCCATCCTCATTTTGGGCAACACCCTATTTGGTGACTTCATCACCAGATTGGGCTTGTGTATCAATTTCCATCTGCAACCTATCAGAGGGAGTGCTCTTTGACGTTCCCTTCTTCGCCTTCGTGACTGAGGCATTGTAGCACTCCCTGGCCTCCCTCTGGTTTCCCAACACGTGTCCTACCCTTGCGTCTGTCGGGAACTTCATGGCTAAGTGCCACATAGAGGTGACGGCCCGTAGATCAACCAATATAGGCCTTCCAATGACTGCATTATACGCCGAGGGACAATCGACTACTATGAAAGTAGCGAGCAATGTCCTGGTAGCAGGCGCTGTTCCTACTGTCACTAGTAGTTTGATTGACCCTGCTGGGGCGAGTCCCTCACCAGAGAAGCCGTATATTGTTTGGTTGCACGGTTCCAAGTCTTTAACGGACAACTTCATGCGTTCCAGCGAAGACTTATACAGGATGTTCACCGAACTTCCTGTATCAACTAGCACTCTCTTCACCATCATGTTGGCCTTCTGAATATCAACGACCAGCGGATCAGAATATGGGAACCGGACATGTTGGGCATCGCTATCAGAGAAATTTATTTCGCCTTCTTCTGATCGAGCCTCTTTCGGCGTGCGGTCATCCACAGTCATCATCTCAGTGTCTTAGTCATGGTGCAGAGTCTGAGCATATCATTCTCTGGCCTTTCCGCTGTTTCCTGCGAGGTGCGGTCCTCCACAGATGGTTAACAATGTGCCAGTCACGGGGTCAGGCTACAAAGGTGGCGAGCGTTGGCATGTGGGCGCTTGCTCGTTGCCACTTGGAGCTTTTCGTTGGGAATTTCCCGACGCCCGTATATATCTTCTCAAGTGTCCTTGTCTAATAAGGAACTCGATCTCATCCTTAGGCTGGTTTCATTCGTTGGTATCATGTCCATAGTCGTTATGATAACGACAGAACTTGGTGGTGTCTCTTCTCGAAATATCTTTTCGAATGGGGGCAGGCTTCTTATAAGGCACGCTGGAACTCGTTGCCTGATAAACTTCTCCTCGAGATTCAACTAGGGCAGTATAGTTAGTGAATCGGGGTTCATAACGATTGCCCTTGGCTCGTTTATTGTCGGAGGTGGAAGGCTCATTGTGTGGCCGTTTCCCCCCATTCTTGCGGTTGCCATTGCCGTTCCCATTGCCTTTGCCGTTGTCGTTAGGCTTGGACCCATTGGCAGCTTTGGTGGGCTCGGAAGTCCCCTTGTCCTTGCCTGGGGGCTTTCCTTCGTTGGCGATGGCTTCTTCGAGCTTAATGTAGCGATCAGCTCGATCTAAGAATTCCTGGGTAGTTCTAACCCCATGTTTTCTGAGGCTTTCCCAAAGAGGCGTGCGGCGCTTAACCCCTGTGGTTATGGCCATCATTTTTCCTTTGTCTCTTACTGTTTTCACCCCAGCCGCTGCTCGCATAAAGCGCTGGACGTAATCCTTCAGTGGTTCTCCGTCCTGCTGGCATATTTCGACCAGCTGATTTGCCTCAGTCGGGTGCACACGACCCGCATAGAACTGTCCGTAAAATTCTTTCACGAACATTTCCCAGGAAACTATACTTGCATGAGGAAAATTGAAAGACCACTCCTGTGCGACATCAGAAAGTGTTGCAGGGAAGATCCTGCACCGAGCGTCTTCGGACACTTTCTGAATGTCCATTTGTATCTCAAATTTGTTAACGTGAGATACCGGGTCACCATATCCGTCAAAGTTCGGAAGCGTAGGCATTTTAAACTTGCTAGGAGTTTCTACCATAGCTATCCTTTGGACGAAAGGAGTGCCTTTCCTTCTATCATGGTCGATGTTAGATGTTCTCCCCCCGACCAGCTGCTGCACTGCCTGGTTGAGGGCATCTGTCTGGGCCTGCACAGCGCCAGGAATCGCTGCGGCCTCTAGTGCTGGGGGGACGTACTCGCCGTGCCGCTCGCGGTGATCGTTGAGTACATCTCTCAAGCCCTTATCTCTCCTCCGCTGCTCGCTAGCTCCGAGCCTGTTGAAGACGTTATTTTGTCTGGGCTGCCCCTCAGTGTCCCGTCTGTCGGGCTGGTCATCCTGAGGCAGCTGGCTCCTGCTTCCACCTCTTTCTTCATTTCTTCGACCGACATTCCCTCTGCCTGAGTCGACCTCATTATAACCATGGCCATCTCTGAATCTTGATTGGCTATGGTGGGATCGACTGCTCCCTCGATTGCCTTCTCGGGCTGGAACCTCCCGAGCATTAGAGGGTGGTCTACGTTGGTCGTTAGGTCCCCGTGCATTATCATGCCGTGGGGGGCCTCGGACCGCAGAGCCTAACTCTAAGTTCCTCCTATTACCAGGAGGATGCTGTCCTCTGTTCGGAAGGTTTGGCTCATTGCCCCTGTGGCGTCTAGGACTACGAGGCTACTGCCCGGTCCTATTTTGCCTCTGCTGCGGGGGATTGCCACGACCAGTTTGGGATGGAGGCTGTGCTTCAGGGTCCCCTAGCGGGACATCGTCCTGAGGCTCCGGTGGCTGCTCGGGCCTTTGTGGGCTCGAGGGTTGGATAGGCGGGCTAGAATTGGGACCCCTCTGTGGTGGCCCATCTGCGGGTTGATCAGGCTGCGAAACAGGTGCCGCCTAATTCCTAGCCAATTGTAAGGCTGCCTCGAGGGCTGCCATGGCCTCCCTTTGGCGATGGTCCATCTCCGCCTGCCTTTCACTCAGCTCTTCCATCATTCCATTGTCATCCTCATGTTCTTGAAGAAATACAACATAATCATCTGAAATGGCATTTCTTCTTTCTCTTGTGGACCTTCTTAATGGCTCTGGTTCTTGAGGTTGTTGAGTTTGTTCTTCTGGAACAATTACCTCATCTTGATTTGAGGGTTGTTCAACATTGTCTTGTTGAGGTTCTGGATTCATTTCTTGAACAATGATAGGTGTAAAAGCCTGAACATTGTCAAAAATGATAGTAGGAACTGAGTTTAAACTCAATTCCTCCTCAAAAGCAATGTCTCTAACCTTATTTCTCCCCCCAAACTCAACATCCTCAAAAAATGTTGCAGTTCCCATCTCAAAAATATTTTTAATTGTGGGATCATAAAACTTATAGCCCCTAGATTGCTCAGAATAACCAATAAAGTAGTTGCTCACTGTTTTGGAGTCCAATTTTTGTTCATGTGGCTTATAAGGCCTTGCCTTAGTTGGACATCCCCAAATGTGAAAGTGTTTTAGACTAGGCTTACGACCTGTCCAAAGCTCATAAGGTGTTTTCTCCAGGCGTTGCCGCTCAATTTCCTGCTCCTGCCGCGCCATGATTTCGGCAGCACTTTCCTGGCTGGCGCTCAGATTGGCCAGCTCCTCATGCAATTCCCCTAGGGTACTCTTCAGCGTCATGTCGTCCATTTCTTCCTCATCAAATTCCAAATGCAGCTCATCTTCAGCCACGTTTGGAGGAGGAGGAGGAGGCGGGTTAGATGGTGCAGCGCCGGCCACCTGTCCAGTTTTCCTGGTAGTTTTCGCCATTGATCTCCTCAACGATACTGTATCGAGCTCTCAATGAAAGCACCAGAATGTTGACCCTGAATTTGGCCAACTAACACGGAGTCAAATATGCTTGATGCAAATGAACACGTTGAAATGGATGTGATGACGAAAATAATAAGAACACAAGATTTTATAGTGGTTCGGCCCCAGGATCTGGTAATAACCTACGTCTACTTGAATTGTTATTGAAATGAGATTCAAAGGGGTGAACAAAGAACTGGGGTTCGATGAGTTTCACTAACCTCTGAAGAAGAAAATACAATTATTCTCGTGTAATCTCTCTCTAATCTCAAAAGATCTTTTTTTGCCTAAAAGAAAAAGGACCGCCTCCTTCCCTGAGCCCTCTTCCTCTATTTATAAGCTCAGGGAAGATTTACATTGATTTGTTACAGATATTCTTTCCTAATTAGTCGGATACTCAGGAAATCATGGGAGATAATTTCGGATTCCATCATAACTGCCTAAGATTTCCTCCGCGTATAATGTGCGTATGACCAGGCTGGTCGTACAAAGAAACCGATCGTATGACGCTGGATGTCTTCCTGGTTGATAGTCGAGCACAGACTGCCAGGTGTCAGCCACATGTATTTAATGCTTGCCATGTCATTCACTTTTGATTTTTGGCATAACAATTATATATTATATGTTTAATGTTATATTAAATATTATACGTGAATGTTAAATTTAAGTTTCTTGCTAGTTTTTTTTAAAAAAAAAAATAATTTGTTGCTAATTCACAGTAGATTATATTATATGTTTAATATGATATTATTCTAATAAGTGAGTTTAAGTTTAATTAAATTTTATTTAAGTTATAAAACATGTGATTTTATTATTTTTAAATAATTATCATTGTAAACTATCTTAAAAATATCATATTTTAATTTGTTTGATTATTTATTATTTTTAAATAGTTATCATTGTAAAATATCTCAAAAATATCCTAATTTAATTTGTTTAATTATTTATTATTTTTAAATAATTATCATTGTAAAATATCTCAAAAATATTCTATTTTAATTTTTTTAATTATTTATTTTATTTTATTTAAATTTAAGTGTTTACAAACTACAGATAAATATAAGAATATTCTGTTAAATATAAGAATATTCCGTTAAAATTCACATTAAAAAAATAAAACAATGTTAACAGAAACTACACATTTATTATATAGAATATATATATATTGATTGATATTAAACTTGAAAATTTGGATTCAAAACAATTAATAGTTTCATAATATTATCATGCCGCACCTTCTAAAATGTATATTGAATTTAATTACTACTTTTTTTCTGCTTAATTTTATTTTATAACGTACGTTCAAGTTTCTATTATACATATGTATATATATACACATGGAATTCTCAATGGGTACTAACAATTATGATGATGTGACAACATAGTGACTTGGTATAGCAAGTCACCAACAGATAAATATTTTTTTTCTACATTAATTTCCAATTTAGTTATTTTTCTTTTGTTATAATTAATGTTGTTTCCAAGTAATGAGAGACACTAGCAATGTTTAGAAATTGACATGTATTTGAAAAATGAAAAGTTTACAATATTAAAATTTCATAATAAATACACGTTTTTCATCAGCTAATCCTTCCAAAAATTTGAAAAAATCATAATTTATTTTTAGAAATATTAATTAACAACTATAAATATGGATCATTGATCTTAATCCAATGATTAATATTAAATTAACTATCTATGGGTATTAACCATTAAGAGTGCACCCAATTGATGTATCTTTTGTTGTAGCATAATATTATAAATAAAATAGAGGCAATTAATTTGTTGGGTTCATTAATCTATATATAATAATGTTATTTTCCATAAATATATAGTATAGGTATGTAATGATTGGACTTTGGATGTTAGCTTAATTGGTTGCTGATAGTTGTTTAAGTTTTTCTGGGACTAGACATATAATATGATAAAGTCAAATTAAAGTTTGGCATATGAGAAAGCCAATACAAAATTGACACAAAAAATACAAAAGAAAAAACAAAGACACAAGCTCCGATCTAATAAACCAACTAAGTTGTCGAAGGAGCTCAATGCAACATCCAAAGATGACATGCCGCATGTCTCCTAATAAGTCAAGAAGAAACTGTTGCAATAAAGGAAGACACACCTCCACCACCAAGTCTTTGTCACACCCACCAACCGGAAGAAGAAGAACAACCCACATGACCACCTTTCTCGACTAAGAGACAACCAACCACATGCCGAAGCCTGTGACGATCTCCTGGCTGAGAGAAGTGAAGAAAACTCAAAGGGGACCTTGGCGGCAAGGGAGTTTTAAAAATGCATTAAAAACCATTGACCATTGTCCCGTGTATACATGAGGGGAGTTAAATAATATAGCACAATTGGCCACATATATAATTATATATACATTATTTTATATATATTTATGTATTTCAATTGACATTAAATATGGAAATTTGGATGGAGTGATGATATTGGATTCAAAACAATTAATTACTTTTATAAAATTATCATTCCCCACCTTCTTAAATATACATATATCGAATTTAATTACTATATTTTTCTCTTTAACATTATTGTATAATTTATTTTATAATGATAAAATTACTATTCTTTCGTTTTCTTTAGCCCACCTATATTTTTCTCTTTAACATTATTATCACTCTTTATTTTTTACATTTAAAATGATGATTGCTTGAAAAACACCATATATATAAAATGCAAACCACAAAACAAAGTTTCCAACTTTTTTTCTCAATTTTGACTCGATTTATTCTTTTTGCTCATGTCTTTATTTGGTGGTGTATATTTTTCTAAATTGCACAAATTATTTTCTCAATTGAACTAAAATGAAAAACAATTCACCAGAGTAACAATTTAGGACATGCAAAAGAACAATCAATAAAACCAAATTAAATTTTAATTAAACAAATTTAAAAAAAAAAAAATACTAATATATAATAATGGTGTCTAAGTGGATCAAGAAGAAGAATAATGTGCATGTGGGTAGGGTTTGCAGCATAATAAAGTAATAAACAAAGATATCATCGGTGTGTCATTGGTTTGTACTTTATATAATATATATAAAACAGAGACTACAATAAATATTGGGTTCATTAATATATATATAATATGTTATTTTATATATATATATAGTAGGTAGGTAGTTATTGAGATTGGATTGTGTTTAAAATTGTAATGCCCCGAATTCTCCGATGTGGTTTAATGGCAGGATTAGTAGGCCGGGAGAGCCATACTTGTTTAATTAAGTCATTAAATGATATTATGCATGTACATGTGAATTATATTATAATATGATGTTAAATGCATGCACGTGGGTCCACATGTTTAATTACAGGGGTGTGATGGTAATTTGGCTCGTTGAGGGTATAATTGTATACTTGTATGCATGTCATTGATATATGTTGAGACAACATTATAATGTGGGATTGTTCGAGCTATTCGGCATGAGACGATCTTGGATTATTAATTAGCGGTCTGGTCATGACAGGTTTAAGTTCGAGGCTCGGGAGGAGTCTCGGGGTAATTTTAATGATTAGAGCGTTACCGGGCATTAGAGGGTAACGGGATATGAACTATTGGCATTTGAGATTATTGAGAATAGCGGGAATTGGATAGCGTTAATTATGATTAACGAGATAGGTTGGAAAGGACAAATATGCCCTTGGGAGCCCTTAGAAACCCTTGAATGACCTAGGGGTATAATGGTCTTTTTACCCCTAGGATAGATATAAACTCCTTTATGCTATAAGTTGATGAGAGAAACAGAGTATGTTCTTGAGCTTCCCGTACCTTCTTCTTCTTCCATTTTCTTTGTGAGTTTTGGTGATCTTGTTGAGGATTCAAGCTTGAGAAGTAGACCTTGGGAGTTTGGGAGAGTGTTCCACCAGTGAAGAGCATCACAACCTGAGTTTGAGGTAAGATTCCGGCCATTGGTTTACTAGTATACTCTGTTTTGGTGTTAGTTTTCAGCTGGTGTTTTCATGGTGGATTGTTGGAATTGATGAAAGTTTTGATTGGGGTTTATCTTGGGTTTTGATGAGGGGGTGATATAGATCAAGTTTAGGGGTTGTATTGGAGGTTTGAGTGGTGTTTAAACTTGGTTTGAAGGATTTGTTCCAAGAGAAATCTCAAGGGAAGAAAAACAGGGGTTATGGCTGAACTGGAGGTTGGGCCGCGGCATGGCCAGGGAGGGCCGCGGCCCTTGATGGATGCTGGGTTTGGGCGCCTCTGTTTGAGGGGCGGGCCGCGGCATGGCCAAGGAGGGTCGCAGCCCTTAGTGGCTTTTTGGCTCGGGGATGTAAGCCTTAGGCCTCGAGGTCGATCCTACTACCCGGTTTAGTAGTGTTTGATGTCTCGGAGGCTAGGTTTTGGTTTGGGAACCTTTTATTATTCATTTTATTGATGGAATCCCATAATTGGTTATGACCAAGTAACCACTAAAGGACCAAAAGGTTGATCGTTCTCAAGGGTCGTTCTTACTATTAATTCTCGCTCGAACAAGAGGTAAGAAAACTGCACCCTGTGTATATATGACATGCGTGATTATTATTGAGGCATGTTGATTGATAAATGTTTACATGGATTGTCTATTATATGCTAGCAAATGTTGAATACTTGTATATGTACTGATTAGTCAGGGACACTGACCTAAAGAGTCAGAAATGGCATAGCGTCATGAACGTCGAGCCAAGTAAAGATTAGATCTAATCGATATCAGCAAGAATGACTCATATGGGGTATTAACGCTGGACCGACCCTAAGGTCGATGAACTTATAAGCGCTTGTCTAGTGTAAGACCAGTTATTCAGAGCCAGGGCATAGGGCCCCAGTGTCTGTTTGTCACATGGCTAGGGAACGCTGTTCCATGGTTATGACTCTATGGTCATGAGGAAGGTTATGCTGGTAACTATTCACCATACACCTATCCTACTCAAACTTATGAAAGGTTCTCTTCTCAGTTAAGCCTGGTGATCCTATCGTCACATGGCTAAAGGGTGCTGTCCCCATATTATTGACTTTTGCGACTGTCACCTATTTGTTTGGACTGTTGGTCCTGAATGGTTATTATGATCATTGTTGATATTATATCATGTTTTATTATGCTTTTCTTGCTGGGCCTTGGCTCATGGGTGCTATGTGGTGCAGGTAAAAGGAAAGAAAAGCTCACCCAGCCTTGAGTGGAGAGCTTAGGTGGTGATGTGTACATATCCGGCCGCTTGACCACCACGGCCAAGGCGTTCTCAGAGGAACTAGGGGGTTTACCCTATTTTTTCCGCTTAGATCGGCGAGATTGTAAATTTTAAACTGTAATGATCATTTTGTACTGAGAACAACTTGTAAATGTTTTTATTAGCTCTGCAGAGCAGTTTGTAATGAAAATATCCATTTCCTTTTTATTAGTTTTTCTCCTTAACCTGATAATTACACTTAGAGCACGTTTTTCACCAAAGGACTCGGGTAGTGGGTCAAATTTTTGGTCCACCGTTCACCGTAACTGTTCTGGGGTGACCAGGACGTTACAAAAATGATCCAATTTTTTTTATTTATTTATGAACAAAAAAAATAGAGATTAGATGGGAAATAGTAATGATACATGCACTTCTAATTTACACATTTAAATTACACATTATGGTTGAGATTACTTAAAAATATCAATGGTTGAGATTACTTATGCATTATAGTGTGTAATTTGAGTGTGTAATTTTAGAGTGCATGTATCATTACTCTTTTATTTATTAGTTTAATGGTTTAGATATTTGTGTTATTTTTTATATTATTATCATTATATTCTATTTTTAAATAAACTACACAAATATAAGTTTCAACATATAACATACATTAAACATATAAACCTAAGAACTACACAAACCATACATGTACTCTCGTCCAATATCGAAATAACAACATAAATAAATATAGATGAGAGAATGCTCAAGAATGAAAAGGACTGCTATATGTTGTATAATTTTTGGGTTTCTAGGTTTAATATATGCTATATGTTAAAACTTATCATCATAGAGGTGTAGAAAGTTTGCATAGGTTGAGAATTTATATATCCTACTAAGAATATAGATTGCTTTAGTAAACATGCTATCACAAGGAGAGGAAGAATAATAAAAATTTTATTGATGATATAATAGAGTAGATAAATGATGAAATTAAATACTCTAGGTTTTTCATACATTGAGTTATTTGTTATTTGACTCTTTTAATTTTCAATTGTCAATTTACTTATTTAGTTATATTTTTTTATTTTTGAAATCTAGTTTTTAGAATCTGGATAGAAATAGAAATTAATCGTTGGTAATTGTTAAACAATCTATGTGGGAGGATACTTAAATTTACTATCTATATTACTTGTTTTGCTCATTGAAATCTCACAACAACTCCTTAGGGTTCGGGGGTCGAGCAGTTGGTAGTCTACTGGTCGTTTTCCTTTTTTTTTTTATAGTTTTTCGTGTTTTTTCTATTGCAAGATATTGATTTTGGTTTATTTTAATATTTTAATAATGACTCATTGTCTTTCTGATAGGGTTAGTGACTTTTGTGGAAGTAGTTTATTTTGTTGTGTTGGGTTAGTAATGCCTCACAATGTTTGGTACATATAGCTATTAGTTAGATCTCTTTCAACTATGGACCCGAGGTTTGTTTTCACTTGATTATTAATCATTTGTTTTGAAAAGTTTTTCAACGTGTGATGCATTGGAAATTAATGAAGCACATTATTTTTAATTGAAGAAATTAGACTAGGTGAAGCCATACGAAATTATTCTGATCAGGAAAGAAATGACAGACAGGTCCCATCCCTGGCCCAAACCTTAAGGCCTTGAAAGAAACATGATCTGAATCCCACTCGGAGGTGTCCAAGTGACAAACGACAATGGTTTCAACTGTGTCTCCCATTTGGCCACTCAACGACATCTTGAAGAGCTTCCTGTCCTTGGCCATGCTATGGCAGGTATACACAGCGTAAGGGAATTCCATAAGATGGCATGCCACCATCTTGGGTGTTGGTATCTCTCTCAGATCCTCTAAAACGGTGTAGTTTTGGTACATGGTATTGGAATCGTTGTAGAAGGTTGTTGTGAGATGTGTGAACCCGTGGCCCAAGCCGTCCAATCCGAACATGCCACGTACGAACTCAAGCATGGAGTCAAAAGAAGTGGCACACATCTTTGTCTCCCCTTTTATGGGGTTAGACTCACAGATGTGGAGAGTTGACTCCATTGCTTTGGCTTGTGGTGAGCCTTGTGGGACTGAGAATAGGCTAAGAAAGTTGGGAAGTTGTTCTGAGGAGAATGGAATCGAGTTAGGGTCTCCTAATATTTGTCTTCCCAGAAATGGAGGAGACGCTTTCTTCTTCTTTGGAAAATAAATGGGCTTTGTTAAACCCACTTTTATGTCATTGATGTTGAGGAAAACCGACTGTTGTAGTGTTGAACGGTCAAGATGAGTGTGTGAGGATGATGATGATGATGATGGACCATGATCATCAACATTATGCATATGCATATGGCCATCATCATGATCTTCTTTGCTAGCACTTGGAAGTCTTATATCCGAGCTGTATTGATCTCCATTCGTCTCTTGATGACATTCGCTACTCCAAGAAAAGTACTGCAAAATTCATATATATATTAACTGTTATAAACTGATCAATATTACTATACTGTCATATGGATCTTTATGATAAACAGCCAAACATATTATTACAAGATTAATAAACTTCTAATAATTAACTAAATAGATTCATGTTTCATGAGTTGATATGAGAAAAGAATAATTACCAGGAGGACAAGAAACACACACCAAGAACCCAATCCCATGTTTAACATTTTCTTATTCTGCTCTGCACATTTTCCACTACAACATTATTATATAGTGTGGAGAAAGATAAGTTGACATATAATAAATATAATATTTATGTATATATATATATATATATATTTTTTGTTGGTTGCTAGAAATATATTTATTTATATAGAGAGCTGGTAAGCTGTCACAAATCATCACAATCCTCATTTAAATTTGTATGAGAACAATAATTAGAAATTTTATATACACATCACTTAAAGCTCGAAATAGAGTATGTATAAATGTTTACACCCCTTCATTAAATTTAAATAATTTATAATTGAGGACAATTAATTATATTTAATAATA
The DNA here is from genome assembly GCF_963169125.1 of Humulus lupulus. Classification (NCBI taxonomy): domain Eukaryota; kingdom Viridiplantae; phylum Streptophyta; class Magnoliopsida; order Rosales; family Cannabaceae; genus Humulus; species Humulus lupulus. The sequence continues at coordinate 9,581,533 of NC_084798.1, forward strand.
ATCAAATTTGAGTTGAGGTACTATTTTGTACCAATTTTTGTTTATAAGATGCTAGGAAAGTATTATTGGTCTTAGAGGAATCAAAATCTATATTTTGTTAAAATATATAGGAACGAAAAATTTGCGATAAAATTACCTAAACTTTTAAATGTATTACGTTTAAATACTCAATTTTTTTAGGAAAAACTACCTATGGCACACTATTTTTTTTCTTGAAATGAAGACACATATCATTTTTCCCATTTGTCCATTTATTGAGATCCATCGAGATTGATCCAGTGTTCATGTACATCATCATGTTTCTGGGGATAACTGAAGCATAACGTGTATCATTTATTTTTTATTATATATCTTGTAATAACTCATGAGATTCATGCAATTCAAATCAACAGACTCACCAAAAACATTCACCACTGAACAAACTCAGGAAGTAAAAAGCTATTTAGAAAGATTTGAATGAAAACTACTCAGAAGCATTTGATGAGTTGCTTAGTTGAGTAAAATCTTATTTGTATATGAATTAGTTATAGGAAAACAAGAACATAATTAATACAACTAATCTTGTAACTAATTACATGATTAAGCTAAGACAATAACGACTGAAATAACAGACTAACTAATCTATAACAGAAGGTCTAACTATCTTGGCTATCATCCCCCTCAAGCGAAAAGGTGTAGAGACCACTTTGAGCTTGGACTTTAAGTAGAGAAAGCGATCAATGGACAAAGACTTCGTTAAAATGCCAGCAACTTGGTCAAAAGAAGGAACATAACGAACATCAAGTTCGTTGGCCAAAATTTGATCCGTCACAAAATGTAGATCTATTTCAATGTGTTTATACAAGGCATGAAACATAGGGTTAGCAGCTAATGAAGTTGCACCTTCGTTGTCTGCCAAAATAATAGGGGAAGCAGGAAGAGGACATTGCAATTCTTTGAGCAGAGAAGTGAGCCATTTTATTTCAGCAGCAGTGTTTGCTAAGGCATGAAATTCACTTTCTATGCTAGTCCGAGCCACAACCTATTGCTTCTTGGCTGACCAAGATACCAAATTGTCACCAAACAAAACAACATAGCCCCCAGTAGACCGTCGATCATCTGGACAACTTTCCCAATCGGCATCCGAATAGGCATGAAGACTAAGATGCAAAGCTGGTTTGATGATAAGACCTTCATGAAGAGTACCTTTGAGATACCTCAGCAAAACATTTGCAAGCCTCCCAGTGCACATCAGTAGTTGCATGAATAAACTGACTTAGTTTATTTATAATAAAGGCAACATCTAGTCGGGTTAAGGTGAGATACTGAAGAGCACCTAACACACTTCGATACAGAGAAGTATAAAAAAAAGGAGCACCTTCATGAAGAGATAGCTTTTGAGAAGAACTAGTAGGACTTGGACCGGCCTTTGCTCCTTCCATATGTAACTTGGCAAGAAGATCTGTGATATATTTGGTCTGAGATAAATACATTCCAGCAGTTGTTCTACAAATTTCTACACCAAGAAAGTAATGCACTGGACCAAGGTCATTTAAAGAAAAATCATGATTAAGGTCGCTAATAAGTTGAGTAATGAGAGACTTATTTGGACCTGTGAGAAGTATATCATCAACATATACAAGAAGAATTACCAACTGCTTTCCTAAACCATAAACAAACAAGGAGGAATTTGATTTTGACATAATAAAACCTTTTTTGAATAGAGAAGCTTTCATGTTCAGGTCTTTCTGTATGAAAAAATACTTCAGGCTCTTGTGGTCAGTAGAAATCTCACACTTCTCCCCATAAAGATAATGTCTTCATACCTTTAATGCAAAGACCACTGCTGCCAACTCTAAATCATGATGAGTGGGATACCTCTGTTCATACTCTTTCAACTGATGTGAAGCATAAGCAATCACCTTCCCTAACTGCATAAGAACATAACCCAAACTCTAATGTGAGGCATCGCAGTATATCACAAACTTCTCCTGATTTGTTGCGAGACTCAGAACTGGAGCTGTAATTAACCTCTGCTTCAGATCTTGGAAGTTGTTCTCACACTTGTAACTTCTGATTCTTGCGTGTCTGCTCAGTCAATGAAGTGGCAATCTTTGAGAACCCCTCCATAAAACGCATGTTGTAATAACCATCCAACCCAAGGAATCTTCTAACCTCTGTAGCATTCTTTGGCCTTAGCCAATCCCTGACCGCCTTAATCTTGGCTGGGTCCACCTTAATCCCCTCCTTACTAACAATTTGCCCAAGGAAAGTTACCTGAGGTTACCAAAACTCACACTTCTTGAATTTTGCAAACAACCTGTGTTCTCTCAGTCTCTGTAAAACCAACCTCAGATGTTGCTCATGTTGTGACTCTGACTGAGAATAAACCAGAATATCATCAATGAAGACGATCACAAACTGGTCCAAATAATCCTTGAACACTATATTCATCAAATCCGTAAAAGCAGTTGGGGCATTAGTCAACCAAAAGGATATGACTAAGAGCTCATAATGCCCATATCTGATGCGACTTCAGTATATCTCCCTCCTTGACCCTCAACTGATGATAACCAAATCGAAGTTCTATCTTAGAGAATACACTTCTACCTTGCAACTGATCAAACAGATCATCTATTATTGGCAGAGGATACTTGTTCTTGATTGTTAACTTTTTCAGTTCTCTGTAATCAATACACATCCTCAGAGAACCATCTTTCTTCTTCACAAACAGAACTGGTACACCCCACGGTGAGAAATTAGGTCTGATAAAACCTAAGTCTAACAGCTCCAGCAGTTGTACCTTCAATTCTTTCAATTCTGTTGGGGTCATTCTGTAAGGTGCTCTAGACATCGACTCCATCCCTGGTGTCAGTTCAATCACAAATTCAATCTCTCTATGTGGTGGAAATCCTGATAAATCTTCTGGAAACATGTCCAGAAACTCACAGACTAGTCTGGTCTCACTGGCATGACCTAGGTTGTATCAATTACACTGGCTAAGAATCATATGCAACCTCATTGCAATAGATCTCTAGCTCTTAGGATAGATATCATAGGTATAAGGGGTCCATGCACAGTGCCAACAAACACAAAAAGGATCCTCACCTTCAGGCTCAAAGGCTACTATTTTCCTTCTGCAATCTATGGTTGCCCCATACTTCACCAACCAATCCATACCCAAAATCATATCAAAGTCGATCATAACCAACTCTATCAAATCAACTAATAACTTCCTGCCCTCCACTATCACTGGCAATGATCTGACACATCTTCTCGATACTACTAGCTCCCTTGTGGATAATAAGGTTCTGAACCCCACAACATAATAATCACATGGTCTACACAGTCTATCAATAATCTTACTAGCAACAAAAAATGTGTAATACCATAATCAAGGCAAAGTTATCCTTTGAGGAGTAGCCAGTACAGATATGAGATAGAAAGAATAAGGTTCTGAGGAACAAAGTTATACCTTGAGTCAAGGTAAGGTTACAGAGATAGTGAGCTCGGGGGAACGACCTGGGAAGCTGGAATCATTTGTGCGGAATTCTTATTCTAGGCGGTTCAGATAAATTTTGAGGACGAAATTTCTGTAAGGAGGGGATAGTTATAATGCCCCAAAATCCCTAATAAGGATTAGGACCTTGATTAGGAAGCCGGAAGGGTCATAATTGATTTATTATGCCATTAAATGATTATATACATGTTTATGTGAATTATATTATAATATGATGATAAATGCATGCATATGTGTCCATTTTTAATTATAAGGGCATTTTGGTAATTTGGCCCATCGAGGGTGTAATTGTGTATTTTCATGCATATGGGTAAATTATGAATAATACCACATTATATGTGGATTTGTTCGAGCCATTCGTTATGAGATGATCTTTGAATGCAAGTTATCGGTCTGGTCATAACAGGGTTAATTTCGGGGCTCGGGGTGAGTCTCGGGGTAATTTTGAGGATTAGAACATTACCGGGAATTAAAGGGTAATAGGATATGATTTTTTAGAAATTGATAATATTATAAATAATGGGAATCGGAGGGTGTTAATTATGATTAACGAGATAGGCGGGAAATGACGATTTTGCCCTTGGTGCCTGTTAAGGGTTTTAATTAGGCTTAGGGGCAATATGGTCTTTTCACCCTAAGGACAAATATAACCAAGGAAAGCTGTAGAAACCTTCCAAAGCAAAGTATCATCTTTTCCTCCAATCGATCACCATTTTCTTCTTTTGAACTTTGAAGCTTCTTTTGAGGAACCAAGCTTTGATAATCTAAGGTTGTGTTCCACCATTGAAGAGGGTTCTAAGCTGAGATTGAGGTGAGTTTCTGGCCATTAAAACCTTAGTTCTTGCTCTGTTTTAATTTGGTTTTCAGTTTGGTTTTTGAGTTGGAAAGTTGAGAATTTGATGGAAGTATTGGCTAGGGTTACTTGGGTTATGATGCATAGGACTTGTGTATATGGTATTTGGGTTCATTTGGGGATTTGAAAGAAGTTTGGAAGCTTGATTTTCATATTGGAAATGGAGGATTCGAAGGAGGGGAAAACCCAGGGTGAATCTGCCTAGTCCTAGGGCTACAGCGCCCAAAGGGTGGCGCTACAGCGCTAGCCAGGGAAAAATTCCCTTGCTTGTAGCGCTGTGGCGCTAGGGGGCAGTGCTGTAGCGCTACCCTATTTTTCCTAATGCATATGTTGGGCATTTTTGAGGGTTTTTGGCTCGGGGTTTCAATTCCTAAGGCTCGGGATCGAATCTACTCACCGTTTGGGTACAATTCGGGGTCCCGGGAGTGAGATTTAGGTCAAGTCCCCTTTTAATGTTGATTTGCTTTAATGGAGGTTATATTTGGTTATGACTAAGTGACCGCTAAGGGATTAAATGATCGATATTTCTCAAGGATCGTTCAATTGTTATTTCTTGCTCGAACCAGAGGTAAGAAAACTTCTTACTTGTGCGTGGCACTGACTTATTAGTTAGAATCGGCAATGGTGACAAAACTGACTATGAAGTTGTGACTTGCTAGTCAAGTTCGACAGTAGCACTGAGCACTGGTCGTATGTTATTGACCTATGATTCAAGAATGGCATAAGCGTCATGAACACAGAGCCGAAAAGACTAGATCAAATCGATATCAGCATTGAATGACTCATCATGAGCATTAATGTCGAACCAACCTCAAGTTTGATGAAAACTAAAAGCGCTCGTCTAGTTCTATGACTAGTCACTCAGAGCTAGGGCCAGAAGGCCTAGGTGACTGCATCGTCACATGGCTAAGGGTACGAAACCCACACTAGTGACTCCCTGATCACTCATTTGGTTTACATAGTGACTCTCACACCAGTCACTCATCTGAGGGTGCGGAACCCATGTTAGTGACTTGCTCATTAGTCACTCATCTAAGGGTGCGAAACCCATGTTAGTGACCTACTCCTCTGTCACTCATCTGATTAGGGCTATACGCCCCATCATGGTTATCAAAACCTCCAATGTTAATCACTCATCTGTTTAGGATTGACTTATAGTCATCCTTACAGGAGGGCATGGCCCACAACCATCATTGTTTGGACTTATTTGCATGCATGAATAGGGCTAATATTGCTAGGCATGCACATTATGATTTAGTAATATGTTATTACTATTCATGAGCATATTGAGTTTTCTTGCTAGGCTTCGGCTCACGGGTGTTATGTGGTGCAGGTAAAGGCAAACAAAAGCTAGACCATCCTTGAATTGGAGAGCTTAGGTGACGATGTGTACATACACTACAACAAATTTGATATACAATGACTCCCTACAATGCCTTACACCATTGGTGTAAGACATTAAAACTTATCAGGGGTTTTAAATGTCTAATGGTGGAAGACATTGAAAGTTTATATTAATGGCTACAATTGGAAGACATTAAAAATGATGGAAGACGTTGGAAATAGGCTGGGGAAGTGGTCAGGGGTACATCCAACGTCTCCCACTAGGAGACGTTCCACGTGTCCCACGTCTTCCAGTGGGAGACGTTGGATGTCCCCCTGCACATTTAAACACTTTTTGCCTTCTTCTTCCTCTCATTCGAAACCAGAGAACCAGAGAGCAAAAACGAGAAGGGTTGCGTTTTTAGGGTTTTAAAGGTAAGTTTTTTTAATTTTCTTGCTTTTTAGTTAATTATTTGGAAAAAAAAATCATAGGTTTAGTATTAAGATGAGTAATATACATGATTTTGTGTTAATTTTTTATTTTTATGCATTATTTTATATACATTGCAGGATTAGTTTTTTATGGAAGTTTTTTTTTTAATTTAATCTATCACATTGTATAGATTTAATTAGAGTATATATGTTCATGATTTTTTTTAATTTTTATCATTTTTTATTTTGAAATTTAGATATATTTTTGTATATATATTTAAACTTTTTTTTTAAATTGTAACTATTTTGTTATATATATATATAGTTATGTTAAAATAAATTTATTAAATCATTTTTAAAATATAAATATATGAAAAATTTTATGTTTTTGTTGATTATTAAGTTTTTAGGTTATGAAATTTTTTATTGAATTTTTGTTTAGGTTATAATTAGTGGTGCATTGGAGTTTTTTTTTTTTTTACCAATTATTTACTATTATAAGATATTTAGTGATATTTTTTTAGTAATGTTTAACATATTAATTAATTTAATTTCATAGGTTGTGATTTTGGTGGTGAGATTTTAGAGAGTATTTTGCATCAAAATTCCTATATCAATCACACATTTGAGGTAATTAAGTTTCTAAAATTACAATAATACGTTATATATTGCTAGATATTTAGTGATATTTTATTTATTATTTATTAATTTTATTTTATTAGTTTGTGGATTTAATAGCGAATTTGATTACTAAGTGAAGTAATTTTGTTAGCTTTTGGATTATTAATTGCAAGAGGTATATATATATTCTCTTACTTCTACTTTTAATATTATTAAACAAATGTTAGAGGAGTTTGAATATCTTAAATACTTATCCATAGTGAAGTAGTTTCTGAGATTAAAATTGTGTGCTGCGATGATAACAGAAGGCTGAGAACTTGTGTGTTTTAGTGAAGTAGGTTCTAAGAAATTTGGTTGTGTGCTACGGAGTTATAAGGAAGAAACTTATTGTATGCTGTTTGAATTATTTGTTTTGCTATTCACATGCAGATGGTTAGGTTACTATTATAGGGGAAATGCTGCTCGATTTTATCTAGGATAATAAACAATTAGTATAATATAGACATCCTATAAGGAAGGAACTTATTGTGTGTTGTTTGAATTGTTTGTTTTGTTATTCACATGCAGATGGTTAGGTCACTATTATAGGGGAAATGTTTCCCGATTTTATCTAGGATAATAAACAATTAGTTTTATATAGACATACAACTTTATCGCGTGCTTATTTAGTGTTGTTTCTTTTCTTTTCCATAGACATAGGAGAATATATGGATAAACAGTGGATGTCAGCGAATAGGTTATCTGCGGAATATAGGAACGGGGTCGATTTGTTCTTAAGGTTTTTTTTGGAAAATGTGAAAGACCCAAATTTTACTCTTTGTCCATGTCTTAAGTGTGGAAATGTTAAAAAGATGGATCTTAAAAAGATTAAAGAACACTTATATTTCAATGGGATGGACAAGAGTTACACAATTTGGTATTACCATGGGGAGATAGCTCCGATTGCTCCAACTCAGCCAAGTAGACCAAAAGGAGTGAGGAGGAATATAGTGGAGTAGAACTGGGATCCATTAGATGAAATGATTGATGACGCACATTATGGATCAGGAGTAGACCCAAATAAGTTTGAGACACTCCTTAATGATGCCGAGAAAACAATTTACCCTGGTTGTACAAGATTTACAAAATTATCTGCGCTTCTTAGGTTGTACAATCTAAAAGCTAAACATGGCTGGAGTGATAAAATCATTACTGATTTATTTAGTTTTTTGAAGGAGCTATTGCTTGAAGATAATGAAATTCCAATTTCATTTTATGAGGCAAAGAAGACGTTATGCTCATTAGGCATGCAGTACGAAAAAATTCATGCATGTCCTAATGATTGCATATTATATCGAAATAGTTTTGCAGATGCAAAATCGTGTCCTACTTGTGGTGAGTTACGATGGCAAAAGCAAAGAAATGGTGACGATGTCAGGGAAGGAGTACCTGCCAAAGTTTTGTGGTACCTTCCGCCAATTCCTCGTTTCATCCGATTGTTTAGAAATGTCAAACATGCTAAAATTTTGTCGTGGCATGCTTAATGAAAGAATAAAGGATGGTAAATTAAGACATCCAGCTGACACTCTTGCTTGGAAGAGAGTTGATTTGAAGTGGCCTTCTTTTGGAAATGAATCTCGTAATATTCGTCTAGGTCTTTCGACTGACGGGTTTAATCCACACGCATCATTTAGCAGTAAGTATAGTTGTTGGGCTGTTATGCTTGTTATTTACAATCTACCCCCATGGTTGTGTATGAAGAGAAAGTTTACGCTTTTGAAATTATTGATACCAGGACCTAAACAACCTGGTAATGATATTGACGTCTATCTAGCTCCTCTTATAGATGACTTGAAAACTTTGTGGGATGAAGGGGTTAAGGTTTATGATGCGTATAGGCAGGAAGAATTTAATCTTAGAGCGGTCTTATTGTGGACAATTAATGACTTTCCTGCTTATGGAAATTTATTTGGGTTTAGTGTGAAAGGATATAAGGCTTGCCCCGTTTGTGAAGAAAAAGCATGTTCTGAATTCTTGAAACACTCTCGGAAAATATGTTATATGGGACATAGGAAGTTCTTGCCTAATACGCATAAACTTCAGACTTGGAAGAAGGCATTCAATGGTAAAAAAGAGTTTGAGGAGGCTCCTGAGCCATTGAATGGGATCCAAGTACTTGAGAAGATGTCTAAAATTGTGTTCAAGTTAGGGAAGCCTAAAGTTCGTATACCTACAAAGATAAAACGTAGTCGCAAGGCCAATGTTGTGGAGGAGCAAAAAGGGTGTTATAAAAAGAAATTTGTTTTCTTCGAACTTGAATATTGGCCTTTCTTACTTATACGCCATAATTTAGATATTATGCACATAGAGAAAAATGTATGTGATAGTTTGATTGGCACTTTGTTGAATATTCCTGGGAAAACTAAGGATGGAATTAAGGCTAGACAAGACTTGGTTGCAATGGGTATAAGGGATGAATTAAATCCAAAACTAGATAAGAGACGAACATATTTACCTCCTGCAGCTTACACTCTTACTAAAGAGGAAAGAATGGCAATTTGCAGATGTTTGTTTAATATAAAAGTTCCAGAAGGATATTCCTCAAATATAAGGTCATTAGTAGACATGAAAAGTTGCATTCTGACTGGCATGAAATCTCACGATTTTCATATTGTAATGCAACATTTACTACCAGTGGCCATTCGATCTGTGTTGCCTAGGAAAGTTCGAGATGTAATCACAAGGTTATGCTTGTTTTTCAAGTCATTGTGTTGTAAGGTGATTGATCCGCTTAAGTTGCCTAAGTTAAGAGATGAAATTGTTGAGGTATTGTGTGAGTTGGAGAAATATTTCCCGCCGGTATTTTTTGATATAATGATCCATTTGACAGTTCACTTGGTTAGAGAACTAAGATATTGTGGTCCAGTTTATTTAAGATGGATGTATCCATTTGAGCGATATATGAAGATTCTTAAGGGGTATGTTAGGAATAGAAGTCGGCCAGAAGGATGCATCGTCGAATGCTATATTGCAGAAGAGGCAGTTGAATTTTGTTCTGAATACATGACTGGTGTACAGAAAATTGGGTTAAATGATGTTGAAAATGTTGAGATTCAGAGGCGTTGTGGTAGCGTTGTATGCACAGTAAGTCGAGATCTTCTGGATGAAGCGCATCGTCTTGTGTTGCAGAATATAAATGAAATTCAACCTTATATCGAGTGAGTTATATTCATATAATACATTAAGTTTAAGTTGTGTAATTTTGTATATTCAATTGTTTAACAACATATGTATAATTGAAGGGAACATTTTAATTGGATAAAGACTAAATTTCCATCCAAGTCAAGGAACCCAAAATGGTTACAAGACAAACATTATCGAACTTTTAGTAGCTGGATAGAACAAAAGGTAAATTGTGTTGATTATTGAAAGTTGTCATTAATTAGTAATTAATTACAAGATGACATTTTTGGTTGTTTTTTGTAATTTGTTTTTGGTATGTTGATTTGATAGGTTGTGTCAGAATTACAAAACACATCAAATAAGGTTTCAGACATTGCTAAGTGGATTTCTCGAGGACCTTCGGTTAATGTCATCAAGTTTTCATCATACATGATTAACGATACTCTATTTAACACTAGGGAGTGCGATAACAACAGAAACACACAAAACAGTGGTGTTAGCCTTGTTGCTAAAATTGTTCAAGTCTCTAGTGCAAAAGATAAAAATCCAGTTGAATGTGATATGACTTTTTATGGAGTAGTTAATGAAATTTGGGAGTTAGATTATATCACAACTCGGGTACCTGTTTTCTTTTGTGATTGGATGAAAAGTGACAGCGGCATAATATATGAAGATTTTGGTTTCACATTAGTTAATCTAAAACGAATTTGCACAAATCTGATCGATTTATATTAGCTTCATAAGCCAAACAAATATTTTAAGTGAATGATCCTTCAGACAACCAATGGTCAATTGTTCTTCCAACGCAAACAAGATAATGGAACATTAAAGATGGTGATTTACATAATATACCTCTCGAAGAAGAACTTGTCACATTCACCGCAATAGAAGATAATGACGAAGTTGATGATGATTGTATTTGTTTCCGTGAAAACGGTGAAGGATTATGGGTTGATGATAATGGGTCTTGAGGTACCATTTAATAGGTTTCATATGTTTATGATACGTGAAATTTTTAGTTTCATCTTTTGGTTTCATCATTTTTTTCATCTTTTGATTATGAGTGTCCAAAATTGTTATAATAATGATATTTATGTTTCACAGATGGAGGCTGGTCCTTTTGGTGGTAGATCTAATGAGGGGAAGCAACGCCCTCATTCTCAGCCAGTGGAACAAGAAAATAAAACTGTGAGAGGACGTACATGGATGTCTAAAAACACCAAAAAAAAAGGAGTGAAGGACATCTTACTCGTGTTGAATACAATGAGTATGGTCAACTAGTGGGTGAATCTAGAAGTAATGTTTCATCACAGCTTGGAGCAATTATTCGAGCAACTATGTCCATCAACATTAACAATTGGAACGATGTTAGTGTGGTGGATAAAAATAAAATATGGGACACAATGAAGGTATACTTTTATTAATTATATTTCATTTAATGTTTTTAAAATATATATTGTCATGATAATATGCTTCTTATTACTTTCAAACTTGCAGAAAACTTTTGATTTAGACCCCAAACAAAAGAAACAGATGTTGATGGATGCGAGAAAGTACTTCCGAAATTGGAAGACTAATCTTACAAGGGTACACATTTACGACGCTTTGAAAAAATACCCAAATGAGTTCCCGCTAGCTATGCCATTTGGATTTGAGAATGTCATAACTCCGGATGAATGGTTAAAGTTTGTGAACTCAAGATTAACTCCCGAGTGGCAAAGAAAGAGAGAGGAGATGCAAAATTATCGAGCATTGAATAAATACAATCGCAACCTCTCTAGAGGAGGCTATGTGCGTATTGAAGAGATGTTAATGGAACAAAGTGGGAAAAGTCTGACTGAACTTGATAGGGCAGACTTATGGAGCATGGGTCGTCGGAATGCAAAATGAGAGCTAGTTGAAGAGGCCTCTGAGATTCAAAAAAATATTGTAAGTGCTCATATTTAATAATGTTGATATATCAAATTATTAGCTTATATATATAACTTTCTATGAATATTGTTTCACAGGATCATTACCGGCAACTCCAAGCTAAGGGTAAATGGGCACCTGATGGCCCTGATAATGTGCTGACGAGGGCGTTGGGCACTCCTGAGCCTCGAGGACGTGTTAGGGCTGGAGGACACGATGTGTCTCGCTCAGTACACTGCAATACCCCAACACCTACCTCAACAAAAAAAAAATCAAAAGCCTCTTCTTCGAATGACGACATTAGAAAGGAGTTTGAAGAAAGATTTCGAAAATAAGAAGAAGAGCATCGTCAACAAGCACAACGCCTAGAAGAGCGCCTTCAACAACAAGATGATCTCTTGAGAAAATTATTGGCCCAACAGAGCAAGTCAGGATCTAACGTTGGAGTCCCACCAGCGCCATCATCATACTATGTGCTCGACCCACTAGTGCCACCAGCGCAGGCATCCTACTATACTCCAGACCCAGTAGTGCCTCAAGCAGAACACCACATTATTGCACTACAACCGCTTTTGCAAGAGGTAATTAAACTTTCTTGAATATTCTGAAACCAAATAAATTTCTTTACTGCTTCAACATGATTATTTGTATATAATATGTTTCTTACGCAGAGCCGAGCATGCCAATTAACAATTGGTTCGGTTTCAAACATTGTTGCATTAGGTAAACTCATTGAAAGAGAGGCAGGCAACAACTTCCAAGTTATGATTACGAGTGTTCTTAAGCCAACCTGTCCTCTCCCTTTTGCATATCCTGATTTGGACATGTACATAGTTGCTCAAGCCATTGGGATGCCAATAGCGTGGCCTAAGGATTTTGTCATTATATCTGAAGATGTATATCATGAGGTGATGCCATATTTTTACATAATTATCTTTACAATTCTATATTTGTTTGCAATTTTTTTAATTGTTGATATTATTGTATACAGACTCCCTCTACAAGTAGGACCAAATCACAACGACCAAGAGCTCCATCAACACAACAACCTCGAGAAAGAAGACGACAACAAACTCCTCCAACACAATTGGCCCACACTCCATTGGAATGATTACACAATATCATATCTCATTGGGATGATGGCGAGTGTGTCAATCTAGGCATAGAGTCTGAAGTTTTTGATCAGGATATGTCTCACTGTTATATATTTAAGGATGACATACTTCAGTTTGCTCGAAAGGAGAAGATTGGACAAGCAGTAGTCGTCAGCTACATGAGGTATATATCTCACAAATAAGTTTGTTCATTTAATTTTCTAATTTGATTTATTCATTCATATAACAATTTTTTGTATTTTTGTATTAAGTTCATTTACAGATATGTGGTACAACAAGGTCGCCAAAATAAGTTTTTATTTGTCAATCCTAATATCATCGCCACTCAAGGGAGTTCATTTGACGATCTTGTTCAGAATCTGTTCAGACGTTGCAATGACGTAAAATCAAAATAACAAGTTATGCTTGTCCCTTGGAACCATGGGTAAGTTTAAAAAGTTGTCATTTTTCCGACCCATATCAATAATTTCTTTGTTTAACATTTGAGCTATAATTTTTTGGTTTTTCTTATCCAGTGAACATTGGATGTTGCTTATTTTGGCACCATATGCATATCATGTTTATTGTTGTGATCCGGTGAATTCAGAGCTAAATAACCGTGAGGAGATTGTATCAGTGATCGTCAGCGCTTTCAATCTTTTTTTCTCTATGAATCTTCCTGATGTCGAGATCCCTGATACTTTATGCATTAAGCAACCTCAGGTAAGTAACTTCAGCAGAAATTTTTGAACATTTATAATTATTAAGTAGAATAATATGTATGCATTTTTTAATAAGTTTCAATTTAATAATGAATTACTCATACTCTTAAATAATTAGTGTCCACACCAACCGGACAATGTGGCATGTGGATACTACTTAATGAGGATGTTGAAGGATTTGATTAAACATGCGAGTCCCGGACATTACTTGAGAACGGTATTATTAATTAAAATTTACAAATTATTTTTGAAACTATAAATGTAATCAAATAATTAATTAATATATTTACTTTATATTTTTTGCAGCTAACAAGCACATCATATACAAAGGCACAAATTGATGAGTTGCGACAAGAATGGGCGACATATATGTTGCTGATAATCCAAAGTTACCGACCTCGTTGATAAGTTTTTATTTTTATTTTTTACCTCTTTCTTCATACAAAATGCAATATTTGTTCATTTTGAATATTTCTAACAAATATTGTATTTCTTGTATATGTCTAACAAATATATTGTGTTTCTTATATATGTCTAACAAATATTGTGTACTTTCAATTTAATTGATTATTAAATCAATTTAAATTAAAATTAAAATCATTTCAATTTAAATTAATTATTAAATCAAATTAAAATAATATTAATTATAAATTTATTTTTTTTAAATGTGGGAGACTTTCAATGTCTCCCACTGGGAGAGGTGGGAGACTTCCCACGTCTCCCAATGGGAAGGTTGACTGGGAGAGGTGGGAAGTGACTCACCTCTCCCAATGGGAGACGTGGGAAGTCTCTCACCTCTCCTATTGGGAGACGTGAGATATACACCTACAATGACCCTAGCAACAACGTCTCACCAATTGGGAGACATTGTAGACTTTCAATGTCTCCCAAATAAAGTGATAAAACTCTTATTTTCTTGTAGTGATATGAAACTACTCGACCGCCACGGCCGAGGGTTGAAAGAGGAACTAGGTTTAAACCCTATTTTACTGCTTAGGTCAACTGGTTGTAAATATTTTCTTGTAATTAACCTTTAAATTATATTTTTGAGATCTTAATGTATACAATAAAAGTTATAGTGAAACCTTGCATCTTAACCAGAATTTTTAACCATAAATCGCTAATCATACTTAGTTACACGATTATGGTCAAATGATTTTATTAGCGAGTTTAACACTATTTAAAATGCACATCATAACAGTCACTGGAGTTTAGGACGTTACAAGTAAAGTGGAGGAATCAAAGAGGTTATTTGAGAAATAAAATGATGCAGAAAACCATAATTTCTTCAAACACTATGATCTCTGTGTATTCCAGGAATCGAGAAATTGATAAGGCTATTGATATTTTTGAACAAACCAAAGGTACAAAGGATTATGTGACCTGCAACTCAATGGTGAAAGGTTTTGTTTAAAATTATCAAGAAGAAAAGGTTTGAAACTATATGTGACAATGCAAAAATTATCAGTCGACTGTACAAGATCAACAATCTATGTTCTGTTTCATGCATGTTCATGTCTTGGATATCTTCTACTTGGACAATTACTTCATGTCCAGATGAATAAGACTCCAATTGGAAGTGTGCACCTCTTCAACAATATCCTTAATGAGTACGGAAGAGGAACTCTTCTTAACACAAATGGGGAAATTGGCCCAGTAAAAAATTGTTGCTTTGGAAAAAAGAATGTTGGGCTTTGGGGACAATACCCAATAACTTGAGTGACAAAAAATACTTGGTATTTTCGATTGGGTTCACAAGTTTTACCAAAGTGGGCTTTAAGAAAGAAGCCCATAGATCATACTTAGAAAATTGCTTCTGGCCCAGTCACCAAAGCCCACGTGCTTGTCCCAGCAAAGCCCACCTCTTGTTTTAATAGAGGCTACCCACTTGTCCCTAATGTTTGACACATTACCATAGAAAGAGTCAGATTTAATAAAATTCCTACTTTTCTTTGACATATCGTTTTTGTAATCTTTTGAAAACCCTGGGCAAGTCAATCGTATTCAATGCTTTCCTATTTGAGAGAGATTTATCTATAACCTCCAACTGAATTTCCCTAGAAATTAGAGATTGGCATGATTCCTGAAAATCTGGAAAAGTTTTATGCGATGGAAATCTAGAAAAGTTTTATGCGATGGCTCCAAATCAGGCCTTCCCGCTTCTGTGCTGACCACCCTGCAGAGTTGTAAATGTGGGCCAGGCCCGACACGACTTATATTTTCATGCCTCCAAATAATTTGGGTTGGGCCTGATTGGACCCATATTCAAATTCATGTCGGGCTAGCCCATATTTGAAAGAGTAAGCCCACCACGGCCCATAGGCACAACCCATGTCGTGCCGTACTTCGTGCCATATCGAGTCGACCCACTTTCCTTTTTTAGATCGGCCTACTTTTCTTATTTTTGCCAAAATTCAAGCCCATTTTATTATTGTCAAAAAATGTGAGGATGGGGAATTGAATCCCTCACCTTCTCTTTAATAATTAATGGACTCATCACCAATCCAAATATATTTCTTTGTTTAAATTATAGTTTGAGATATTTTTATAAACTTTTCAATAATACTTTACACAAAATTATATCAAAAATAATTATTAGAAAATGAATACCTACTAATCAATGCTAAATTTTTTAACTCACACATCTTAAAATAAATTAATATAATTATAAAATTATAAACATTGGGACAAATAATAGACTTTTATTATCATTTTAATTTATAGATAATTGACAAATAAGAAATTATTATCATTATTAATGTCAAAATATCGAGTTTTTTTATCGTGTCATGTTTTCGGGCTAGTTTGTTCGTACTTTCATGTCGTGCTTTAGGGATTGTTGTATCATGTTGTGCTCAGGCCCGTGTCATGTCGTGTCGTGCCAATTTTAAATTCATGTCGTGTCTGGCCTAAGCCTATATTTTTTGTGTTGTGTCGTGCTCGTGCCTCCCAGGCTCATGCCAGTTTTGTGTCGTGTTAGAAAGCTCGACCCGTATTTACAGCTCTACCACCATGGCCACCGAAAAAGCTTTAGATTTCATCGTTCGATCTGAAAGCTCAGGCGATCCTGTCACTTCACCCTCTCCATCTCCTCCATCATGTTTCTATTGTCCACCCTCATCTTGTACTAATTTGGAACAAGAGACTGCATTCTTCCTCACCCAAACGCTCCTAACTCCTCTGAGAGGAAGGTTGATTTGTTCACTCAAACTGAATAATTTTAAGGTGATAAAGATTCCATCGTAGGGCAAAGTGGTGGAAGCTGGAATGAAGCCTTTCGAGTTTCCAACCATTCTCAATTGAGCGTAGGACACCTGTTTCATCTCTAACATTCGTTTGTCCACTTCCATCAAACCTCCACACAAAGCCCTTATAACCTTAAAAACGTGAATATTCCAAATATTCAAACAAATCCCATAAAACCCAACCCAATTATGATAATAGCTAATTTTCTTCTCCTCCATCTGTCGACTCCAACTCCAAGGGACCACAGATATCTTAGTGTCATCTGAAATGCGCACCATTCCCTTAGAGATCAAGTCTTTTTGCAAAGCTTCGGTAGGGCACCAAAGGATGGCTCTATCATCAAACATTAGAGATGTCTTGACCTTTACTCCTAATTCCCTTTGTATACATGGGAAAATAGTTTTCCAAGAAGATTGACTATCACTCCGTAGCAGCACCACCACATATCCCTTCTTGCAAGAAAGCCCATGACTAGTCATAGGACTTTTAACGTCCTCGCCCTTCCCTGTTACAAAGACTCTGGTTTTTACAAAAGGATGAAAAACAATACCACATATACTATAACCAAAACAAATTATATAAAAGCTTAAATCCCTACATATTGCAATTTATTAGAATTTTCAATGTTAATATATTATTATCTATATCTTTACAAACACTTATCAGTACTTTTATTCAATTATTATTTTTTCTCATTATTTTTGAGAAATTTGATTTTGATGCATAATAGGGGGTGTGTAATGACCCACTAATCTAGACTATTTGGACCATTAACGAAACTATACATAAAACTTACATTTTTACGAAAATACCATAATTTTATTGAGTAACTTGTAAAAATAAGAGTTACTTACAAATAAATAGAATACTAAGAAGGATTTGGGATCCCATTGTCTTTAAAACAAAACATGATTTAAATGAAAAGAATTACATAAGAAAATGCGGAAAATACATATAAAACCATAAAAATTAAAATGAGACTACATCCTCGAATCGAATAACGCTCGGCCCCTTGACTCCATTCACCATCGATACACATCCTCTAAGCGTCACGAATCTTTCCGCCTCTAAAGCTTATTTCCTGCACATAAACAGAAAGGAATGAGCCTAATGCCCAGCAAGGAAAAATCTAACACATAGTCATAAACATAATTTCATAAGAAACATAAAGACATATCATAACACATAATACACTTATTATAATGGCCATTATTACTTGGGGTCCCATAGACTAAACAAGCTTATGCCCATGAGATTAGTGGGGTACTACCAGCTAAATAGGCATATGCCCACAATCTTTTTAGGGGTCTTGTTAGTCAAATAGGGCATAAGCCCAAGCCTACAAACAAACACATTTATAACATATTCATAACATATCATAACATAACACATAAGATAACATAAACATAAACATATAGATTCTAGCCTATTTTCCTTACCAAAGTTACCGGGATATAATGGACTGAGTTGGGACTTTTTGGAACACTCCTAAAACCATAATGAACAAGAGTGAGTTGAAAGAAGGAAAGAGATGAAAAGGAAATGAGAAGACTAAACCATTTGAGAGACATGCTTACCGAAACTTATGTGCTCAAGAACTTAGATTCCCTAACCAAAATAGAGATTAAGGTTAGAGATTGAGTAGAAGACTATGAGAAAGAAAATAACATAATACAGAAATGAACTAGAGTTTTGGTTACCTCAAAGACTTGCAAGATCAATCTAACCACAACTGAAATACTAACAAACCTCACTTCCCAAAGTGTTTGATAAGCTTATGATGTTTAAGCTTATGATTTTCCCAAACCAGGTGTTTAAACTCTCACACTCACTTAACACTAGCAGCTTCTGAACTTAGAGTAAAAGGTGAAGAAATGGCTGGGTACTAGGTCCTATTTATAGAGTTTGGGAATGAAAGTATCTTGATTTTACTTGAATAAAAATAATGGCTTTTTAGGTGAAAATCATTTGAATAATCGTTCAGCAGAGGCTGAAGACTCGTTCAAAAGATGCTGGACTTTTGAAGAAGTTTGAATGGCTGAAAGGAAAAGAATTCAAAAGAGTTTGAATTCATGCTGGAGGAGGCGATATATCGCCCCCTGTAGGCGATATATCGCCTGGGCCAGTATGCCCGAGGCGACCGTGCATCGTCTCGTGTTTTCCGTATCTACGTGCTGCGATATATCGGCATACGCTGAATATTTAAACACGAAATTACACATTTTTAGCTAAGTTTGAATAAAGTAAACAGCCTTGACTAAGCCTTCAACGTATTCAAAGCTGCTGACTGACCCTATATCATTCAAACTTTACCCTTATTTAATTTAATCCTCAAAAATACTTAATCCTTAATCACCATTCATAACATGTGCTTAAAATCCTATTGGTTGATATCTAAACCTTATAATATAATAAATATAATCCTTAATTATCAGTCATATAATCAAACCTTAGGTTATACTTAATATTCTTAAAATATAGGTTAAACTTAGAAAATCTATAAGTACTACTAAGTGTCCAAATAATTCCCGGTCTGAACCAAAAATCCACAGTAACAAAGATAATACTATACATACTACAATACTACTAAACAATTAGCTAAGTAAAGTTCTTGGACTCTACAATTCTCCCCTACTAAAAAGAATTTCGTCCTCAAAATTTACTTACCAAATAACTCCGGATACCGGCTCTGCATGTCCTCTTCCAACTCCCACGTTGCCTCACGTTCAGAACTATTGCTCCATAGGACTTTGACTATAGGAAAGCTCTTGGACCGCAGCTGCTTCATCCCTCTATCTAGGATGCTAATCGGTCGTTCCTCATAACTTAAGTCTTTCTGGAGCGCTATGGTCTCGTACTTGAGGACGTGAGATGGGTCTGACACATACTTGCGTAACATCGAGATGTGGAAGACGTTGTGACTATCGGCTAGTGCTGGCGGTAGGGCTAGTCTATACGCAACTGGTCCCACTTTGTCCAATATCTCAAAAGGACCTATGAATCGGGGACTGAGCTTGCCTTTCTTCCCGAACCGCTTGACACCCTTCATAGGAGATATCTTCAGGAAGACTTGATCTCCAACTTGGAACTCCACATCGCGTCGCTTGGTATCCGCATAGCTTTTCTGACGGCTTTGAGCAGCAAGCATATGCTGTCTAATAAGCGTTACTGCTTCTTGTGCTTGTCTAACAGCTTCGGGCCCTAGAAGCTGCCTTTCTCCTACCTCGTCCCAGTGCAACGGTGATCGGCACCTTCTTCCATATAGCAACTCATAAGGTGCCATTCCGATCGTCGACTGGTAGCTGTTGTTGTATGAGAACTCGATCAGTGGTAAGTACTTGTTCCATGATCCTCCGAAATCAAGTACACATGCGCGTAGCATATCCTCTAAGATCTGAATCGTACGCTCAGACTGCCCATCTGTCTGAGGATGAAAAGCTGTACTAAGGCTTAACTTAGTACCCATAGCTTCCTGTAAGCTTATCCAAAATCTTGACGTAAACACTAATCCTCTATCTGACACTATCATCTTGGGGATTCCATGCAATCGTACAATCTCTTGGATGTAGATGTCTGCATATTGGTCTGCCGTATATGAAGTCTTAACAGGCAGAAAATGAGCCGACTTGGTTAGTCTATCTATGACTATCCAAGCGGAATCATGCTGCTTATTCGTCTTTGGCAGACCCGTCACGAAGTCCATGGCTATATCGTCCCACTTCCATTCCGGTATGCTAAGCGGTTGCAAAAATCCTGCAGGCCGCTGATGCTCCGCCTTCACTTGCTGGCATACAAGGCACTTAGATACATACTCCGCTATGTCTTTCTTCATCCCTGGCCACCAATAGACTGCCTTGATGTCATGAGTCATCTTGGTAGACCCTGGATGAACCGAGTATGGGGTGCTGTGCGCTTCTTCTAGGATCGTCTTCTTAATACTCTGATCGTCTGGCACGCATACCCGATCCTTATATCTCAATAAACCTTGACTGGATATTGAGAAATCTGTAGTCTTGCCTTCTCTGACTGCATCCGTGTGTGCTACTAGCGAGTCATCACGTCCCTGACCAATTCGTATGTCCTCTAGCAGATTCGATTGGATAGACAAGTTAGCCAGCTTGCCTACAATCACTTCTATTCCAGCACTGATAAGCTCCTGTTGTAGCGGCTTTTCAATTCCGGATAAGGCTGCTAAATTTCCATAGTTTTTCCAGCTGAGTGCATCAGCAACTACATTCGCTTTCCCTGGGAGGTATAGGATTTCGCAGTCGTAATCCTTTACTAACTCTAACCACCTGCGCTGCCTCATGTTGAGCTCCTTCTGCGTAAAGAAGTATTTTAAACTTTTGTGGTCCGTGTAAATCTCGCACCGTTCTCCAAAAAGATAATGGTGCCAGATTTTTAACGCAAAGACCACCGCTGCCAACTCCATATCGTGAGTTGGATAGCGTTGTTCATACTCCTTTAACTGACGTGAGGCATAAGCTATCACCTTGTCGTTTTGCATCAACACGCATCGCAATCCTAGTTTTGATGCATCGCAGTAGACAACGAACTTATCGTTGGGTGTTGGGACACTAAGTACCGGTGTTGAGCAAAGCTTATCCTTAAGTAACTGGAAGCTTTCCTCACACTTATCATTCCAGTTAAACTTTTGTTGCTTCCGGGTCAGGTTGGTGAGTGGAGTGGCTATCTTAGAAAAGCCCTCTACAAACTTTCTATAATAACCTGCTAGCCCTAAAAAGCTTCTTACCTCTGATGCGTTCTTTGGTCTCGGCCAATCTTTCACTGCCTCTACCTTCGATGGGTCTACTGCAACTCCGTCTTTTGATATGATGTGCCCGAGGAACGCCACTTGTGAAAGCCAAAACTCGCATTTCTTGAACTTTGCGTAGAGTTGGTGTTCCTTTAATCGCGTCAAAATCATCCTCAAGTGTTCCTCGTGCTCCACTTCATCCTTGGAGTAAATTAAAATGTCGTCAATGAACACAACGACGAATTTATCCAAGTAGTCCTTGAAAACCCTATTCATTAGATTCATAAACGCGGCTGGTGCGTTAGTAAGACCAAAAGACATAACCAAGAACTCGTAGTGTCCATAACGAGTCCTAAAGGCTGTCTTAGGAATATCTTCTCCCTTTACCTTGAGTTGATGATACCCGGACCGTAAATCGATCTTAGAAAATACAGTCGCGCCTCGGAGTTGATCAAACAAATCATCAATCTGAGGTAGCGGGTATTTGTTCTTAATCGTTACCTTATTCAGCTCATGGTAGTCTATGCACATACGCATACTTCCATCCTTCTTCTTCACGAATAGTACCGGAGCTCCCCATGGTGAATGGCTTGGCCTAATGAAACCCAAGTCTAGGAGTTCTTGTAGCTGCGTCTTTAACTCCTTGAGTTCCGTAGGTGCCATCCGATATGGTGCCTTAGAGATAGGCTCGGTGCCTGGCACTAATTCTATCGTGAAGTCTATTTCTCGAGTTGGCGGCAATCCTAGCAAGTCATCGGGGAAAATTTCTGGAAATTCTTTAATAACCCGAACATCTCCAACCTTAAGCGGCGTCTCTCTCTCCACGTTTGTTATGCTGGCTAAGAATGCTTGGCATCCTTTCTCCATCATTCTCTGAGCTTTGAGAGATGACACTAACGGGGTGCGCAATCCTGAAGCTTGCCCCATGAAGCATCGTCCCTGGCCGTCAGGAGTCTCGAACATTACTTTCTTGCGTCTGCAGTCGATTGTTGCGCCATGCCGTGCTAGCCAATCCATACCTAGGATTACGTCAAAGTCCTTGATCACCAGCTCTATCAGGTCTCCTTCTAGTTCTATGTCCTCAATCCTGATCGGTACGCCTCGTACTATTCGTGATGATAGAACTACTTTCCCCGAAGGCAACTCGGTTGCAAACCTAGTTCTAAATCTTTCACTAGGTTTGTCTAGTCTATCTATCATTCCTAACGAAATATACAAATGAGTGGCTCCCGAATCAAATAATACATGACATAAATTATTGAGGATGGAAACCTAACCTGTGACCACCTTGTTGCTAGCATCCGCCTCTCCTTGGGTTAAAGCAAAAACCCGAGCAGGAACCATCTTTTCGTCCTTCTTTCCTTCCGGCTTTTGCTAAGGACAATCTTTCTTGCGATGCCCCTCTTGACCACAATTGAAACACTCCTTGGTGTTGGCACGGCATTCTCCGAGGTGCTTCTTCTGACATTTGGCACATGGCGGGTATTCCACGTAGCCCGACCTATTTCCCCCATTATTTGGTCGTGCCCTTTTATTACTGTCGGCTTGCTTGTTGTCAGGATGCCTTCTCTTCTGTCCGTTACCGTTGTTGTTGGACTGATTGTTGCCGCTATTGCTAGACTGATTGTTGTTCCGACTGGCCTGAGGTTGGCTCTGCTGTCTGGGTTCAGGCTTGCCGGCTTCTTCTTTGCTCACGTTGGCCTGCAACCTTTCTACTTCAATTGTCGTCTCAAGAACGTCGGCGTATGAAGTGTTTCCCGGATTCGCTAGTTTCACCCCCATCTCAATCTTTGGTCGGAGTCCTCTCACGAATTTGTTCACCCTCAGATAATCGGTTGGAACTAACTCTGCCGCGAACTTGGCCAAGCGGTCAAACTGACGAGCATATTCCGCCACTGTTAAATTCCCTTGCTTTAGATTGGTGAACTCCTCAACTCTTGTAGCAAGTACCGCTGAATTGTAGTACTTCTTGTGGAAGAGCTCCACAAATCGGGTCCACGTCATGGTGGCAGCATCGTGGGATTGCTGGACCAAATCCCACCATATCCTGGCATCTTTCTTGAGTAAAGACGAGATGCAGGATATGCGGTCAGCATTACTGAGGTTCATGTGGGCTAGAATTGGCTCCACATTCCTTAGCCACTCTTCTGCCTCAAAGGGGTCTGTAGTCCCTTCGAAGTTTGGAGCGTGCTGCTTGCGGAACCTTTCATATACTGGCTCCAGGTGCTGTACTGGATATGGAGCGTAGTTCGTCATAGGCCATCCCCCATATGGACCAACTTGTTGGGGTGCTGGGGCCATTTACTGTGGCTGCGGCTGTGGCTGTGGCGGAGGCTGAGGCTGAGATTGAGCCTGTTGGCGTTGCTGCAGAAGTTCCTCGACTTGCTGCCGTAGTCTGGCAATCTCTGCAGTGTTGTTAGCTGGCTGTGCCGGCACGTTGCGGCGAGCAGTAGCACGCACTCCCCTTCGGCGAACGGTTGGAACTGCATTGGTCGCTGGAACATCGTTGGAGGCGTTTCCGTTGGTGCGTGCAGATCTTCGGAGAGACATCGTAGCAGAGTTCTAACAGTTGAAAGAAACATGTTAGAACTTGACCTAATAGGCTCTAAGGCAAAAACTTATTCTAAAACAAACATATCTCGGACCTATTTATTATGACTTCTTATGAAAAATTATATAGGTCTTTATTTATTATTAGAGTGGGTTTCTATACTTAGAAAAACCAGTCATCTTTATTTTCTAAGTGTGTTTCTAATCATCCTATATGACTTAATTCTCAGGCTCGAAACTTATCTTTGTTCCAAAGTTAACCATATTGAGGGAGGGCTGGGATCAGTAAAATCGTTCCCACTGCTAAGGCCCCCTAACTCTCAATAAGGAAACCAGGTTCATTGATTTGTATCCACCCTCACTGAACTTAGTCATTATTCATTTTATTTAGTATTTATTATGATTGCGAAAATAGAATCAAACTCACACATGATATTCAAATAGCATGTTATTTATTTGGAAAAACAATTTCACTTATTACAATAAAAATAAAACAAATAAAAACTACTAATCTAAAAATCGGGATCTTCTACATCCGATCCGTCATCTAACATATCATCATCTATTGCCTCATAGTCATCATTATCATGAGCATCAAAATGCCCTCTAGGAAGGTTGGTGAGAATCCTATGTTTTTGCTCATTTGTGAATTGAAACTCAAATTTGGCGGTGAACCTAACTAAGAGGAAATAGTATCTCATTGCTAATGGTGATTCATCCTCATCATTCATTTCTTCCCATATTTCTTCTAAGGCTGCTATTACAGGATGGAAATCTTTAAACAACCTAATTACTAATACATATTGTTCCGTTGATCTTAGCATTATTTGGTTAGCCTCTTGAAGGCCACCTATCTCTTGGTGAAACAAAAGCAACCTTCGAGTGATCCTTTCTAGGGCTCCTACGGTGTTTCTTGGCTCCCTTATTCTTTTTAAGGTCTTAATGGCTCGGATATCTTGGTAGGTTAAAGCTCCGTTCATTCTTAACTGAAAACATAAACACCAAAGGCGTTAGCTATACACATAAGCAAAGTAACTTGTAACTTAAACACTTACTTGGCGGTCCGATTCGGAGCTTTGAGCGTGTGTATCGAGGAGAACTTCATGCAAAGGAACCGTTGCTCTGATACCAACTGTAATGACCCACTAATCTAGACTATTTGGACCATTAACGAAACTATACATAAAACTTACATTTTTACGAAAATACCATAATTTTATTGAGTAACTTGTAAAAATAAGAGTTACTTACAAATAAATAGAATACTAAGAAGGATTTGGGATCCCATTGTCTTTAAAACAAAACATGATTTAAATGAAAAGAATTACATAAGAAAATGCGGAAAATACATATAAAACCATAAAAATTAAAATGAGACTACATCCTCGAATCGAATAACGCTCGGCCCCTTGACTCCATTCACCATCGATACACATCCTCTAAGCGTCACGAATCTTTCCGCCTCTAAAGCTTATTTCCTGCACATAAACAGAAAGGAATGAGCCTAATGCCCAGCAAGGAAAAATCTAACACATAGTCATAAACATAATTTCATAAGAAACATAAAGACATATCATAACACATAATACACTTATTATAATGGCCATTATTACTTGGGGTCCCATAGACTAAACAAGCTTATGCCCATGAGATTAGTGGGGTCCTACCAGCTAAATAGGCATATGCCCACAATCTTTTTAGGGGTCTTGTTAGTCAAATAGGGCATAAGCCCAAGCCTACAAACAAACACATTTATAACATATTCATAACATATCATAACATAACACATAAGATAACATAAACATAAACATATAGATTCTAGCCTATTTTCCTTACCAAAGTTACCGGGATATAATGGACTGAGTTGGGACTTTTTGGAACACTCCTAAAACCATAATGAACAAGAGTGAGTTGAAAGAAGGAAAGAGATGAAAAGGAAATGAGAAGACTAAACCATTTGAAAGACATGCTTACCGAAACTTATGTGCTCAAGAACTTAGATTCCCTAACCAAAATAGAGATTAAGGTTAGAGATTGAGTAGAAGACTATGAGAAAGAAAATAACATAATACAGAAATGAACTAGAGTTTTGGTTACCTCAAAGACTTGCAAGATCAATCTAACCACAACCGAAATACTAACGAACCTCACTTCCCAAAGTGTTTGATAAGCTTATGATGTTTAAGCTTATGATTTTCCCAAACCAGGTGTTTAAACTCTCACACTCACTTAACACTAGCAGCTTCTGAACTTAGAGTAAAAGGTGAAGAAATGTCTGGGTACTAGGTCCTATTTATAGAGTTTGGGAATGAAAGTATCTTGATTTTACTTGAATAAAATTAATGGCTTTTTAGGTGAAAATCATTTGAATAATCGTTCAGCAGAGGCTGAAGACTCGTTCAAAAGATGCTGGACTTTTGAAGAAGTTTGAATGGCTGAAAGGAAAAGAATTCAAAAGAGTTTGAATTCATGCTGGAGGAGGCGATATATCGCCCCCTGTAGGCGATATATCGCCTGGGCCAGTATGCCCGAGGCGACCGTGCATCGTCTCATGTTTTCCGTATCTACGTGCTGCGATATATTGCCCCCTATAGCTGCGATATATCGGCATACGCTGAATATTTAAACACGAAATTACACATTTTTAGCTAAGTTTGAATGGAGTAAACAGCCTTGACTAAGCCTTCAATGTATTCAAAGCTGCTGACTGACCCTATATCATTCAAACTTTACCCTTATTTAATTTAATCCTCAAAAATACTTAATCCTTAATCACCATTCATAACATGTGCTTAAAATCCTATTGGTTGATATCTAAACCTTATAATATAATAAATATAATCCTTAATTATCAGTCATATAATCAAACCTTAGGTTATACTTAATATTCTTAAACTATAGGTTAAACTTAGAAAATCTATAAGTACTACTATGAGTGTCCAAATAATTCCCGGTCTGAACCAAAAATCCACAGTAACAAAGATAATACTATACATACTACAATACTACTAAACAATTAGCTAAGTAAAGTTCTTGGACTCTACAGGGTGATATGTCAAAATAATACCTAGCTAAAATAAAATCACATTTTTATCTTAGTATTTCCTTTCATACCCAAAATGTCCCTGACATAAGTTTCCCTCTTTTTTTCTCCTATTGTCTTCTCCTTTTCTATCTCTCATGTTTTCCCTCTCTTTCTCTCTAAGCTCTCATACACAAAGGCAACCACCATTATCTTAATCTATACTAATTTTCGAGGCCATTTTGTATTTCAGATCTAGGAGCAAGTTGTGAATCCTTTAAAGCCAAGAAACTTCATTTTGGTTTCTCTTTCGGATCTAGGGGAAAAAATTGTATGGGTGAGTATATATTTGTTATATGTAGTGAGGAAACTTTTTTATCTACATTGCTTGTGCTATTTCGAATAGATGTATGTATGCCTTCATGTTTTATTGTAATTTTTCACTGTCGGAATGGATTTTCGTTCCTTTCTTGGTTTTTCTAGGATTTTTGTCTACCTCGATGAGACTCAATGGTCATTGATGGACCGTGAAAAAACCCTCATATGTTTATGTCAATTGGCTACCTCGATATGCCTCGATGGTCCTCGATGTTCCTCGATAGAGGCATAGAACTTAATGTATGTAGTATATGCCTCGATGGGCCTCGACGAGGCTCGATGGTTCATAAGAAATTTTTTTGGGTAGTCTGCCTCGATGTATCTCAACTGTCCTCGATAGACCTCGATAGGTAATAAGAATTACATTGGATTGTCTGCCTCGATTGTACTTGATAGGCCTCGACATATCTCGATAGAAATTGATTTTTTGTTGTTTTATGTTATAGTTTTAATTTTTGACCTTTTTTTTTATATAAATTCGACTGTTTCCATATTTGTTGCATTTTATTGTGTTTGGGAACTGGAAAATAGGTATTGGATTTTCAAGGATGCTAAAAATCAAGTTCTGCCATTGGAGAAGGATGTGACATATGAGCAACTGCTTGACATTCTATATGATGAGCTTGAAGTAGATAAATGTGTGTATGACTTGAAAATTGAGGTCCTGTACACATGCCTCTCACAATCCGTCAAACCTACCATTATAAAAAATGATATGCATGTGCGTGCATTAATTGGGTTAGCATCAAAATCTGGGGAGAAGTCGATTCCTCTATGTGTAACATTAGTTAAGAATTGAGGTAAAAGAAATGCATCGACCTCTCCCAACGTTAATAAAGAAGTTCGATTTGAAAAGAACATTTCTCCCCCGTGTCATGGTTTCAAAAGAACTCAAAGTGAGGTTGAGACATTTGTTCTCGAGAAAAATCCGGACATTATAGTCCATGATGATATCCCTGTTAGAGATCTGCCATATTTTCATGACACAGCGAAGTACGATCCCTATGGCTACGATCATTTTGTCAACGACAATCCAGTTGCTAATGCAGCAGATGTTGGTGGGCCAGATATCCACTTATGGAAGCTCTTCTCTTGTTGCGGGTCACACTTCCTTAAAGGTCCAGTAACTAGCCTCTGCTTATCTACTCTTAACCTCTTCGTTGGGTCGGTGAAGTCATCAAAATGCTTGTGCCTGCATTTCTTCCTGCAACTTCAAGGCCAGATTCCTCCTCAGGTTGTAGTACTCGTACACTGGGACTGTCGGCATCACTAGAAACAAAAGATGTCTAGGCCTGTGGAGTGGAAGGTGGATCACTGGGCTCGTAGTCAGCAGACAAGATATCAGACTCTGTATCTGATTGTAAGTGGGTGGGTCGGCTCTGTTCTGTGGATCGATTTGAGACCACTAAAATCAGTTGCGCCAACTGAGCCATGATTGTAGTCTGATTCTGAAGTAAGGTCGCATGTCCCTCCTTAACCCTCTATAGCCTCTAGGCATAATCAGACTGGCCCTCCTCAATCATTTTGAGATTCTGCATCAACTACTCATAATCAAACTGGGCAACCTGACTAGAGGAAGGTGCATAGGCTTGTGAAGTGCCCTCCTCAACCCTCAGGACATGCTCGTAAAAAATAGAAGCTTCCTTTGCAACCTCTGCCAGCTTCTCTGCCTCCTTCTCGGGCTCTACACCCTCCGCTGTAGTCCCAGCCTCCACTACAGTGGATTCCAATTCAGGGAATAACTTGGAATCAATGTCAGGGAGGCTATTGCAGTAGAATACCTCGTCGGGACGTGGCTTCAGCATGGAAAATACCACTAAATGCATGGTCGAATAACATATGCCAGAAAAACTTTAATAAAATAAACCGTTAATCAATTAATTTATGACATTTAATAAGATAAAGTGGAACTTACTCAACCCTTGGTGAACATAGGAACCAACTCAGTTGTCGAAAGAGTGATATCGATCTTCGTAGCCCAACTAAGCATCCTGGGAATCTATTTCCCACTATTCTCACCGAACTTACTCCCAATAACTGGCATGGCCTCAAAAGCCCAGTACAGAAGTGCATGGGCATAGCCATAGAAACTATACTTCGACTCCTTCTGCTTTTTGCTTGAACCCTCTTTCTTCTTCTCCTCACAATGTTTCAATTGCTTCTACATGTCTTTCTGAACTCCTCTAATAAACTTCTTGAAGGACAGCTTCCCCCACAGATACTTGAAAAAGTAATCAAGATCCTCAACCATCTTCAGGGAATCACCCTATATCTGTGTTGTCTTCTCTGGGGAATTTAGTATCCCCTCTATCAAATAGCACAAACCCAGCTTTAATGCATCTTCTGGGTTTGTCGAGGCCTTCAAAGCATCTTCCAACGGCCCGAAACTAACCTTCGAATCACCATTAAAGTATTCCTGGATGATTTGATCACTTGAAAGATGCTCTCTCAACTCATCTGGGGACGGTGTGTTTCCAAAATTCAGCCCGATAACTAGGGCAAACTCTGCAATCCCAAATCTGCAAAGAGTGTTGCCCAAGTAGAACTGGCCCTCTTCAGGCTTCTTGCTTTCCACCTTTTGCAACATAAGCTGATGCAGTAGAACCCCAGAAAAACTAAAGGGCTTCACCTTAAAGAACTGTCCCAATGAGCATGCCTCTGTCCGTTCAATAAGTCCATGCCTCCTAAACTGCTCTATAAAGGTATCCAAGTAAGCACTACCCCTATAGGTGACACGACCAGGAAAATGCTTCTCCAACGACATAATAAGGTTAGGCATCTGAAAAAAAAATAAAAAAAAAACTATTAGGAATATATTTTAAACAATCTGGTAAACATCGAGGACCATCGAGGCATTTCAAGGCCCATCAAGGTTTAAAAAAAATCAAACGACAGATAAAATATCGAGGTCTGTCGAGGTACCACACAATATTGATGTTGACTATTACTGTCGAGGCCTGTTGAGGTCTATCGAGGCACAAGTAAAATAAGAATATACCTAATTTTTACTAGGCCTATCGATGCCTATCGAGGCCTATCAAAGCCCATGCAAAATCATAAAATACCTAAATCTATCGAGGCCTATCTAGGTTTCAAACAATATAGATGTTAGGCACTACTGTCGTGGCCTATCGAGGTAAATGCAAAATAAGAATATATCTAACTCTATCGAGGCAAATGCAAAATTAGAGTATGTCTAATTCTATCAAGGTCTATCGATGCACAATCAAATCCAAAACCTAACATATACTATCGAGGCTTATCGATTTCTATCGAGGTGAACAAAAATCTCGAAAAAAACTCAGATTTCTTCATTCCCCAGCCTCGATCTATCCTATGAACAAAAAATTAACAAATAAACCAGGCCCAGACAATTTATTGCAGAATAAACAAGTAAATCCCTCACCTTTGACTATTTTAGGGTTGTTTCGTCGATCTCTTGAGTTTTTTCGCCTACTCCGGTCAAGATTTCTTGCCACTGATGTGTGGTTGTGGTCGTGGAAGACAATGTCCACAGAATAGACAGTGAATGCAAAAGGAGAGTGAGAGATTTTGGGGATTTTGATTTCGAAACCGAGAGAGTGAGGAAGAGAATAGAAAGTGTAGAGAGAGAAAGTCGTAAACAAATGACAAGGTTATTTTTAGAACTAAAAAAAATATAGTAGGTAGGGTATTTTTGTTATGATACGTATTTAATGCGTCAATAGTCAGATTTCCATTATTTTCCCTATTGAGTTATGATAGTTATGGTCCATTGTCAAAAATCTGATGGGACCATTTTTATTTATTTATACATTTATTTTTTACATCTATTTTAGGACCAAGTTGATTGGATAGTAGAATAGTAGATGACTATAGTAGACATCATCACGTGGCTCAACCTGGGGTCACCTTTACCACCTAACACAACACACCACAACAAACAAAACTTCCTTTTACCAACAAAACCTTAACTTATCTGTGATTTGATCAAACAACAGATATGGGAAAGAAGAGCATAAGTGAGTTAGGAGTGGAAGACTTGGTTCAGGCTGGTCAGACTACTGAGGAGGCCATTGGCTTCTGAAGGGTCCTTGAAGATTCAATCAGCTGCGCCAATGGGTCCGACCCAAGTGAGGTCTGGAGGCACCTGGTGGCTCGGAAACTGCTAAAGCCTTGGCACCCACATGGGCTGCACCAGCTGGTTTACTACTCTGTCTATGCACATTGGGATGTCTCCTCCAAAGGCCCTCCTCCCTACTGGTTTCCTTCTTTGTAACTTCTCAACTTCAACTACATTTTTCTTTAGTGATTTTTTTTTTATCTTATATGTAACATGACTATGGAACCAAGAGAGCTAAAAGAGTAGATTTATATGTCATAAGTAATGATTTCGTTTGTCATTAGAGCTTGATTACAGGTGAATATCCTCACAAAATTCCAACTATTTTAGAATGAAAACGTACTTGCTCTATGAATATGGCATATTCCACATCATATTAATTGAAAGTAAAATGGGGGAAAAAAGTTGAAATAATAATTTTTCATTTCAAAATTGTTATCATCAGTAGGTTGTGTTTATATGTATCTTAAGTTTGGTGCTTACACCAACTGTTTGAGAAATTTACACTTTGTCATGAGAAATGTACTATACTGGATATGTCAGCTTGTACTTTCACTTGAATTTTAACTGAGTTTAGGTGTTGTCTACTTCTAAGATCTCAGTCTAAACATAAAAATTTGGGACGTCTCATGGAGAAGCATGCTTCAAGCTTTCTTGGACCTTTATATAAGGATCCTATAACAAGTTATAGCCTCTTCCAGAAGTTCTCTGCTCAGCACCCTGAGGTAAATTTCAAGTTTCATGTATTGTCCAAGCCTTATGCTGAGATAGCAGTTTTTTTTTTTTTTAAAAAAAATACTAATTGTCTTAACTTAACACAATTGGTAGGCTTATTGGTCGATTGTTCTGAAAGAGCTTTCACTTTCATTCCAAGAAGAACCAAAATGCATCCTAGACAGATCTGATAAATCCAAGTATGGTGGATCATGGCTTCCGGGTGCAGTTTTGAACATTGCTGAATGCTGTTTGTTGCCCACTTCAAATCCTAAAAAAGATGATGATAGTTTGGCTATTGTATGGAGAGATGAAGGCTGTGATGAATCTTCTGTAAACTTTAAAACACTAAGGGAACTCTGGGAGCAAGTAATGTATGCTCTCACTTCCTTTACCTTGGTTCATATCTTGTTATGAAAGTGTTTGAATTGTCAATGCATCATGTTTATAGTATAGAGAAATGTTCCTTACTATTTTTCACGGCCTCGATCAATTTTGAACTCAGCATACTATATTCAAGAGTAAAAGTGTTGAAAATACTGATATATCTCACACGTGATTCATATGGTCATTTTGTATATGCATTAGAGAATTCTAGAAGCACAGTACCATGCACAAAAAGCAACCAATCATAGTGCTAGGGTATATTGTCGTTGTAACAAATTCTACTTTATTTGTACTATAAATAGTCACTGTACACCCATATTGCAATCAAGAAAATACAACGTACACAACAATATTGTTCAGACTCTGCACTTTTCTTCTTTTTCCTTTTTGTATATCTTTTTGATTTGGTATCAGCAGCCACCATGGCCTCTGCAGGTGATTCCTTAGTCAGTGGAGCTCGTCCCTCAACTGCTCCAGCTCCGGTGCCGCCCGTTGTTCCCGTGCCTCCACCCCTGCCAGCACCTCTTCTTAAACCTTTAGCTCCTATCACCATCCGCCTTGACCGTGACAACTACGCTTACTGGCGCTCCCAGGTCATTCCTGCCGTTCGTGCGCATGATTTGGACGGCTTTCTCTTCGGTACCCATGTGTGTCCACCTCAGTTCCTTGATAACTCTGAGCTGCCACCGTCGATCCCACCTCAGGTGAATCCTTCCTATACTCTTTGGATTCGTACAGATCAAGCCATCTTGAGTTGGCTCTTAAACTCCATCACAAAGGCTATGTTATGCCATGTGTTACGTTGTCGTTTTTCTGCAGAGCTCTGGCTTCTATTGGAGTCGCTCTTTACTACACAGTCTTGGGCCCGTATTCTCCAGCTTCGGTTTCAGCTTCAATCTCTTAAGAAGGGCTCTATGACTATCCACGATTATGTTCTCAAAATGAAATCGCTGGCCGATGGACTTACGGCTGCTGGACAAGTCTTCAATGACGATGACCTCATTCTCTACATATTGGGAGGTCTTGGCCCTGAGTATGACTCCGTAGTGGTCAATCTAACATCTCGTGGCGATCGCATTACCCTGTCCGAAGTACAGTTCCTTCTCCAAAGCCAGGAAATGCGTCTCGATCAGCAAACTGTTGCCACCACCGATGCTCTTCTCCCTTCGGTTCAGTATGCCTCGCGTGGTCGACGCCCTTTCACTCACCCTCAGTCCGGACGTCCTCCTAACCCTCGCGGTCGTGGACGTGGAAGGGGTCGTAATCCTCACTTCAATCGTGTTGTTTGTCAACTTTGTAATCGTTCACGTCATGCCGCGGCTAAGTGCTACCATCAGTTTGATGCCAACTTCACTGCTCAGCCCATGCCTCCACCACAGTCTCCTCATCAAGACAATGGCCAGCAAGCCTTCATTGCCAACTCTGGTACTCCTGGGCAGCAACCTTCTCCAGATGACTCTAACTGGTATATAGATAGTGGTGCATCCAACCACATCACTGATAATGTCTCCAATATGGTCAATCCATCTGAATATGGTGGTAAGGCTCAAGTAACCGTAGGTAATGGTACTAAACTCCCCATTACTCATATTGGCAATTCATCTCTGCAATCTTATGATGGTGCCACTTCTCTGAAGTTAAACAATATATTATGTGTTCCCTATGTTGCCAAGAATCTCTTGAGTGTATCTCAAATCACAAAAGATAATAATGCCTCTGCAACCTTTTTTCCATCTTCATGTGTTGTGCAGGACATAGCTTCGAAGAGGGTTCTTCTTCGCGGGAAGGTTAGCAATGGACTCTATCATCTGACCTCACCAATATCATGTTCATCCTGTCACAAGTCTACACATCTTGGTTATCCGTCTAGTGTCCCTAAGTCTGTCTGTCTCTTGTTTACATGTTTCTGTTGAACCTTCAAAATTGTGGCATCTTAGATTAGGCCACCCCAATATAAATGTACTCAAGCGCGTGCTTATCAATGAAAAATGTTCTTCTTTATCTGACTTTCATTTCTGTTCTAGTTGTCAAATGGGAAAAGCCCACCATAAATCATACTCTCTTTCACCAAAAGAATCAAAACATGCACTAGATCTAATCCATTCAGATATATGGGGACCCTCACCAGTTCAATCTCGTCATGGCTATCGTTACTATATTCATTTCATTGATGATTATAGCCGTTACACCTGGATATACCCTCTTCGTCTCAAGTCCGAAGCTCTTACAGTCTTCAAACATTTTCAATCTCTTGTTGAACGACAATTCTCCACTAAGATAAAAACTGTACAAAGTGATTGGGGCGGTGAGTACCGTGTGTTTTCTCCTCATCTTACCCATCTTGGAATTCATTTTCGTCACCCATGTCCGCACACACATCAGCAGAACGGCCGAGCTGAACGGAAACATCGACATATAGTCGAAACCGGGCTCACTCTATTAGCACATTCCAGTTTGCCTCAAAAATTTTGGTGGGAGGCTTTCCAAACGGCCACGTTTCTTATCAACCATCTGGTAACCCCTGTCTTACAATATAAGAGTCCTATACAAAAGCTCTTTGGTCTCACCCCCAACTACAAATTCTTACGTGTTTTCGGCTGTGCCTGTTACCCGTATTTGAGACCGTATAACACAAATAAACTTCAATTCAGGTCAGCTAAATGTGTGTTCATTGGGTACAGCCCCCATCACAAAGGTTATTTGTGTCTCCATGCTTCGGGAAAAGTCTATGTCGCCAGTAGTGTTGTCTTTGATGAGTCAGATTTTCCTTTCAAAAATGGCTTCACTTATCCATCTGCTCATGCCAATATTCCGTTCTCTTCGAGTCAATATCCTCAGTGGTTGTCCTATGTGCCTATTGTGACGTCTGAACATGGTATTGGGGTGTCCGCTGATGCAACTAATTGCTCTCCTTCACGTCAAGAAAGCTCCGCTTCAAGCTCCAAAGTCCTTCCAACACATGCATCACCAAATCCCTCACTACGTCTGAACTCAACCTCACCACAGATGACCCAGAAATCACCTTTATCCTACTCCACCATACCAATACATATCCAGCTGCCTATCTCACCTACACCATCCATTCATCAACCTACGCCACCTAAACCAAGCCATCCCATGGTTACTCGAGCCAAAGCAGGCATACACAAGCCTCGCATATTCACTGCCTTTCCCACCACACCATTAGCATTGCTTGTTGAAACTGAACCCGATACAACAGCTGCTGCACTACAGAATCCTCACTGGAAACAGGCAATGGATGTTGAGTTCCACGCACTTCAAAAGAATCAGGCCTGGACAATCGAATGCTTTAGTGATGCCGACTGGGCTGGCTCTTTGGATGATAGAAAATCGACAACAGGGTACTGCATATACTTGGGAGGAAATCTGATCACATGGTGCTCAAGGAAACAAAAGGCTGTAGCTAAATCATCCACAGAAGCTGAGTATCGTGCTTTGTCCCAAACAGCAACTGAAATAGCTTGGCTCCATTCTTTGTTCAAAGAGCTTACTTTAAAACACAAAATTCCAGCTGTAGTGTGGTGTGATAACGCAGGAGCTAAGCAGCTATCAGTGAATCCAGTATTTCACAGTAGAACAAAACATATTGAAGTCGACGTACACTACATCAGAGACATGATAGCACAAGGCCTGATTGAAATTCGTTTTGTACCTACATTGGAACAAACTGCTGACATCTTCACTAAAGCCATATCAATCGAGCAATTCAAGTATTTGAAGAACAAGCTTGTCGTCAACATAAAAGCTGAGTCAAGCTTGAGGGAGGCTGTTGAAAATACTGATATATCTCACACGTGATTCATATGGTCATTTTGTATATGCATTAGAGAATTCTAGAAGCACAGTACCATGCACAAAAAGCAACCAATCATAGTGCTAGGGTATATTGCCGTTGTAACAAATTCTACTTTATTTGTACTATAAATAGTCACTCTACACCCATATTGCAATCAAGAAAATACAACGTACACAACAATATTGTTCAGGCTCTGCACTTTTCTTCTTTTTCCTTTTTGTATATCTTTTTGATTAAAAGTTAGACATTAACTCATCTTAAAGGTTCACAATTGCAATGACTCTCCTTGATGCTCTTTTTAGATTGCACTAATCAGTATGATTTATAATTTCATCTTCACAGCTCTGCTGCTAAGGTGCTTGATGCCATGTTTTCAAAGGGTGATGCAATTGCAATTGACATGCCAATGACAGCTAATGCAGTTATAATATACTTAGCAATTATACTACCAGGTCTCGTTGTTGTATCAATAGCTGACAGCTTTGCTCCAAAGGAAATCGCAACTCGCTTGCGTGTGTCACAAGCAAAGGCTATCTTTACCCAGGTCAGTGCTTCTTTCCTTGAGAAGTCTAGTTTAACGTTTAGAAATCTAATCCCAAGGAAAGATAATCCTACTTATTCAATCAATGTTTATATGCATATATGACAAAGTTTCATTACAGCAAAATGAAAAGAGAAACAGATTGCTGCTGAAAATACCAGCTATTGTAATAACATCTTAATGAGTCACACACGTATAAGATGTAAGATTTTGTGCACTCTTGCTGTCTTAAGTCTCGTCATGTATCTTCAGTTGTTTAGATTTCTGCCTTAAACTGCTGATTTAGATGGAACCCCTTATTATTGCCATGATATTTTCTGCATTTGTTCCAAACTAGTAGAGACTGTAGAGGTTGATCCAGTCCAGTCATGTGGTTATACAAGAAACATTTTTCCTTTTAGTAAGCAATCGACCATTGGAAAGACTTTAATTCGGCTTGTCCCTGTAATCATGCTTTCCATTTCACTTTAGTTTTGGTTCTGTTGGCTTTATGGTGATTATTTTCTTAAAACAAAATTAAATTTCAGGATTTCATACTAAGAGGCGGTCACAAGTTTCCTCTATACAGGTAAAACAAAGTTTTGACGCAACATATCTTAGCTCATTCTTCTTTATTATAGTTTAGGTGGTAGAGACACAAATACATGTCATAATAGAATTCAAGAACAGAAAGACAGAAAGGAAAAAGCAACTTCAATGCTTAGGTTGGAAAAAAGTGAACAAAGATATTAATGAATGAAGACAATGGTTCTAATCCTTCAATGCTTATTTCATGAAATTTCTACTAGTGATCTACAAATGTATTAGCAACTTAAACAAATGATCAAACAATGCCAAAAGAAATTTCTACTAGTGATCTACAAATGTATTAGCAACTTTAAGGTTTGAATTAGTTTTTAAGAATTAATAAAAAACAGATTTTAAAAAAAAAAAATTAAAGGGGACAAGATTTAGTAATAGTCAAAAAATATGATGAAAAAGATCGCGTACACAATAAGGCCAAAAATAAATTCAAAAAATAATAGAAAATATAAAACAATCATATAATATAAATATATTAAAAACAATAAAAAAATTTAAGCTTAAAAATTATGGGTGAAATGACAAAATTGTTCTAAAACATAATAGAAAATTAAACACACTGAACCTAATCAAAACTATTGGCATTATTTCAAAATCATAAAAAAACATGAGAAAGTTAATCCCATATAATGAACTTAAAACTAAAAAAGAAAAAAAAAAAAGCCATATGTGTAAAAAAAACTAAAACAAAAGGTCATATTCCATGTAATTTTCTCTAAAAATATTTATAATCAATTTTATAGTGAATAACTGGAATGTTTTTTATTCAAACTAATTTACCACCACACAAGCCATATAATAACATATAAGACAATAAACATATTTGCATAAAATTTAGTACAATGACAACACCACATATTACTTAAAAAGACAAATTTTTCTTATCACAATAGGTGCCTTTACTCATTTCCATTTTGTTTCTTAGTAAAGGCTTATTGAATAGTAAAATACAACAACATAAAATAACATTAACATATTCTTAACATTGGTGGTGGCCATGGCAGTAACTATTGGATAAACTATATTTTGGCATGTCCTAAATTATTAGTCGAGGATTTCATTGATTTTGAAACACCATTTTCTTTCCCATAATAGGAAAAGAACAATGGAATTTCACTTGCCTCAGAATCTTCATGTGTCTGCTCTTTAGGACAAAAATCATTATCTTGATTGGGTTTTGCTAATTTTGTGACACCATCTTCTTTTCCATAATAGCTATAGAACAACACATTTTCACTTGGTTCAGAAGTTTCTTTGTGTTTGTTCTTTAGGAAGAACATCAACACCTTGGTAAATTGTAGCTGCATGTACGTTATTAGGCGTGACTTTTGCTAATTTGGCAACACCATCTTCTTTTCCATAATAGCTATAGAATAACACATTTTCACTTGGTTCAGAAGCTTCTTCTGTTTGTTCTTTAGGAAGAACATCAACACCTTGGTAAATTGGTGCAGCATGTACGTTATTAGGCGTGACTTTTGCTAATTTGGCAACACCATCTTCTTTTCCATAATAGCTATAGAATAACACATTTTCACTTGGTTCAGAAGCTTCCTGTGTTTGTTCTTTAGGACGAACATCAACACCTTGGTAAATTGTAGCTGCATGTACGTTATTAGGCGTGACTTTTGCTAATTTGGCAACACCATCTTCTTTTCCATAATAGCTATAGAATAACACATTTTCACTTGGTTCAGAAGCTTCCTGTGTTTGTTCTTTAGGACGAACATCAACACCTTGGTAAATTGTAGCTGCACGTACGTTATTAGGCGTGACTTTTGCTAATTTGGCAACACCATCTTCTTTTCCATAATAGCTATAGAATAACACATTTTCACTTGGTTCAGAAGCTTCCTGTGTTTGTTCTTTAGGACGAACATCAACACCTTGGTAAATTGTAGCTGCATGTACGTTATTAGGCATGACTTTTGCTAATTTTGCAACACCATCTTCTTTTCCATAATAGCTATAGAATAACACATTTTCACTTGGTTCAGAAGCTTCCTGTGTTTGTTCTTTAGGACGAACATCAACACCAATATCCAATTTTTTGACAAAGGATTCGCCCACTAGATTTTTTCTTGCTTCAGTAGTAGTACTCATAAAGTACTGCATCCAAAGAAAAGAAAAAGATATTAGATGAGAGTTATGACGAGGTAGTTATATAAATAAAATTTAAATGGATTTAAATTTGAAAATAATATTGTATAGAAATTTACATCCAAAACCAATTTATACGAACAAAAAAAATACTTTTTTTTACTGTTCTTGTCAAAACAATTATTTTTTACTTTAATTTTTTTACATTTTAGCGGTGTTAGTATATGTGAGGTATATGCAGTATATGTAAGGTATATTTTTGATATTATCTTAATTTTTTTTATGATTGTCAAAAAGCACAATTGGCAAAAAGCACGTAATTATTTAGGATGAAATATTTTAGGCATTCAATTCTTAGTTTTTTTTTATTTACTCATTTTTTTATCTAAATATTATGTTAATGCTCTGAAGAAAATATTTATAGTATTAAGCTGGAGTGATTTCTATACACTAAGATGTGTCCGATATAAATTCAATAATCACGATTAAATAATACTAATTTAACATTGTAAATAAGAGTAATAAATACTTCAATTTATATATAAATTTATAAATTTTGATCAAGTAGAACGTACATAAAAATGAATAACAAGTAAACATTGATAATAATGTATTAATTCTTCCACGATAAAATTAACTAAAAATTATTTAGAGAAATAAATAAAGATAAGAAGTTGTAGGGAGAAAATGAATGAATGAATGAATGTACATACCAGCTGAAGTAGTCCAAAGAGAGCTAAGAGAATAGCAGCCTGAGATTTCATA
Source organism: Humulus lupulus (assembly GCF_963169125.1). Lineage (NCBI taxonomy): Eukaryota > Viridiplantae > Streptophyta > Magnoliopsida > Rosales > Cannabaceae > Humulus > Humulus lupulus. The sequence goes on from NC_084798.1 coordinate 9,622,110, forward strand.
ATGTTTGTTTTGTGTACCCAAAATCTTATTTGTTTTTGTTGTGTTGTGTGGAGAGATATATGAAACTTGTCACACTATTTATAGGAACACAAAGTAATAGGCCTATATATATAATATTATATATTATTTGTTTTTAAAATGATTGCAACATTATTGGAAAATTAGAAGATATATGCTTTCAAATATCTATATTATATATGCCAAATTTACAAATTATTGGAAATATATGCTTAAATATTTAATTCATAATTCTTCCCCTCTCTCTGTGGTAGAGCAGCACCTTATTTGTAGCTATATTTTTTATTTTTTATTTTTATACTCAGTATTTTAGTTACTATTCCTATTATATACTTTTTGTTTGCTCAAACACTACGCAATGTATTTTTTAAGTGGTATTATGGAAAATGTAATTATAAAAATAGTTAATATTAAACTAAATGTATTTAGTTACTATTTTTTGATTAATTAATTGTAAAAGTGTTTTTTTTTAAGTTATCCCTTGATTTTTTTTTTTGTTATTGTTTGCTTTTTCTTTTTTATGCAAAATTTTAAAAGATTAATTTCAATTCAAAATTGACAGTGACTTGATTTTGAAAATCAAATCGATGCAAATCATTATATTAGAAAATAATTAATAAGTCTGAAATTCCTAGAATAATAATGTAAGGAGCATATTGGCCGAATTTAACTTTAGAGCATATTTTTTAATAATTAATAGTTTTGGCATATTTTTTAAATATGAGGCATTAAGATGTAAAAACTTACCTTTCACTGAGTATTAAAAATTCATTTAAATTTATGGTACCAACCTATGAACATTTTTAAAACAATGGAAGTTGAAGGAATAACAAATTTACTTAGTGTAAACTAAGGATCATTTGGTACGAGATATGTTAGTTTGAGAATGAAATTTTTAAAAAGTTTCATTGTCTGCAACAAAGATATATCTTTAATTTTTTATGCATAGAAAAAATAATGCTCTCGATATTCACTATAGTATTCTCACGGTTAAAATAAAAATCAAATAAACATGTAGATTATCAAATAAATAAGTTAGATTTTGCCCTTCTTATTGAATTATTAAAATCTCATTTACGTCCCAAAAAATCATGTCTCCATTCTATCTCAACTACTCTCTTTAATGCCATATTATTACTATGCTCAACAAACAAGAGATAGAGAGATTGGAAAAGCTCGAATACAATATAATATCTTCTTTTCTCCTTGAAAAAATAAAAATATTCAGATACCATATAATAGTTCCATCTTCTCGCATGCTGATGAGTAATGAGCTCCCATTCGAACTCCTGACCCAAAATGGATGGGAGATATCTAATAGTTGGTTTTAATAACTCCGCATGCCTTTGCATGTTCTGAATTGTTACTTTTGTGAATTATTTGTGATTATATATATATTTTTTAATCAAAATCAGGTTTGTTGACGTCATTTTTCGTTAATTTAAATTACAATGACCACTAAACAGAATTAAGAAAACTGATAAAAAAACACATGAGATTTTACGTGATTCAACCGTTAAAATCTGTTTAGTCCATGAGTTAATATTAATGAATGGTAGAATTCTCTCATAGCTTTTAGAAAGCAATTTTCGCAGATTATTCCCAATACCAAATTGTCTCTGTCTACAAATAAATTTCTCTAGTCTATTTATAGACTGGTTTACAAAATATTTTCCCTCTTATTTCTGGAAGTTTTAATTCAAATTTGAAATAAAAATAAATAAATACATTAATTACATAATATCCCATGGTATTCGAGATTTATTATCCGATTACAACAAATCCCCAAGATCTAAGGGTTTTTAAACAGTAACCGTGTTTATAGTTGCCAACTTTATCGGGTTTTTCTTTCTCTCTCTCTCTCTCCTTCGGTGTCTACACCGGAGCTATGGCGAAAGGAGCGAAGGCAGCCGAAAAAACCAAATCGAAGCCGAAACCTAAGAAAACTGGTCCATCTTCTTCTGATAGGATCATTAAAACGAGATCAATGGATGACATACTGGGAGTGAAAGAGCGGGAAGTTGATGACGAAAAGGAGCCGGATGAACAATGGGTGGAAACACTATACTCTCCAGAAGAGACGGAGGAGTTGTTCAGGAAACGAAGTGAGATTCGGCAAAATTTCTCTGACTGGGTAACAATAGCGAACCGCACGGCACAGGATGTAAATTTGGGTAAGAAAGCCTCTCCTCCAATCTTGCGATCTAATATTGTTAAGAATTTGGAATCCTGCTTTGTTGGCCCGTCAAAGGAGCTGGGTGATGATCAAGAGTCTATTGATTGTGAGAATGGTATGGGGCCGTTGAAAAAACAAAGTGATTGTCTGAATATATCTGGCAATGATGGTGTTCTGCAGCGAGATACTACCCCTACAGTGAAAATTAGCTTTGATGATATTGCTGAAGAGGTAAACTATTGGCAGCCATCAATAGTCTATTTTGTAATGGGAGTCAATCTGCCACTTCATATACTTGATGGTTTTGCAAGAAGAATGTGGAAAGAGGCTGTGGTTAAGGTGGGTTTGATTGCTAGGGGGATCTTTATCATTAGATTCCAGAATATGGAACAGAGAGATCAGGTCTTACAGGGAGGATTTATACTCTTTGATCGGAAACCAGTGGTTATGAAACCTTGGAACCCGATAGATGATTTCTCTAAAGATGAGATTACTAGTGTGCCGACTTGGATTCAATTACAAGGATTGGACATCAAGTATTGGGGGGGAAAATCCTTATTCAAGATTGTTGGGCAGATTGACAAACCTCTACAAGTTGACAATATCACCAAGCACAGGGATAGGCTGCTGTACCCTCGTGTGTTAATAGAGGTTAATTTTGCTCAAGAATTTCCTACCTCAATTTCATTTAAAGACGAGTTTGATCGGGATATTGATTTGGAAGTGAAATATGAATGGCTGCCTCTTGTTTGTTATAACTGTTCAGGTTTGGGACATGAGACTAAGCTGTGTAGGAAGAAGCCCATAGAGAAGGAAACAGAGAAGCAACAATGGGTGCCTAAAGTAAAAGTGAATAAGATGGAGAAACTGGTACCAACTGTAGATAAGGAGGGTTTTCAAAGAGTTGAGAAAGGGAAAAGAGTAGAAAAGGAAGTTGTTCCAGTTGAGACTAAGGTGGCTAATAGATTTGATCTGCTGAATAGTCAGGAGCAGGAGACTTTAATGTGTCTTAGGGAAGAGGGGGGAGATCCCTCTACTTCTAATGGATAAAATACTGTGTTGGAACGTTAGGGGGATCAATAGCCATCAAAAACATCAAGAAATCAAGCAATTGATTTGCTCAAAAAGAGTTGGGCTAGTGAGTCTCCTTGAAACTAAGGTAAAGAATAAAAGCATGGGTTCTCTATACTCTAATCTTTTTCCGAATTGGTGTTTTACAAATAATAACCCTTGGCTTGATAAAGGGAGGATAGTTATTGCATGGCTACCAAGTTTGTTTACTGTTGATATTAGCTTATGTACAGCTCAATTAATCCACTGTGTTGTGCACCCAAGACAGAAACAAGACAGATTTGATGTTACATTTGTGTATGGATTTAATGAAGATAAGAAGAGAGCTCAACTTTGGATTGAGTTGGAAGAGATTTCAATGCAAATACAGGGGCCTTGGATAGTTATGGGGGATTTTAATGATATTATGTTTAGCAATGAAAGAGTGGGAAAAAGATGTAATAAAAGTCCTACTCAAGATTTTCGAGATTGTGTGGAAAAGTGTAAATTGGAAGACCTGAAATATTCTGGGATTTTTTATACCTGGAATAATAAGCAAAGGCCAGAGGATCGAGTTTTCTCTAAACTAGATCGAGCCTTAGTTAGTTCTCAATGGACAGACTGTTTTTAGTTTTCGGAGGCTAACTTTTTACCTGAGGGATGCTTTGATCACAGCCCCATCTTAGTCTCTCTATACCAGGATGTGATTAGTGGCAGAAAACCGTTTCGATACTTTCGAATGTGGAAGGATGCAGATGAATTTGGTGAATGAATTGCTAAGAGTTGGCAGGAAGGAGCTTATGGCACGGATATGTATAAGCTGACAGTAAAACCTAAGCGTTTGAAGAAAATTCTTAAGTGCATTAATAAGGAAGGTTTTCATGATATTCACAAAGCAGAAATGATTGCTAAGGAGGAATTGGTGGTTTTGCAGGAAAAAGTGAATAAAGACCCCCAAGATTCTCGTTTACTGATTGAGGAACAATTGGCATAGGACAAATATGCTAAAGTATACAAGGCTTATTCTCTCTTCTTAGCTCAGAAAGCAAAAATTGCTTGGGCCAAAAATGGTGATGAAAACACAGCAATATTTCATGCTTCACTGAGGCCAAGGAGAATTCAGAACAGAATATATTCAATAGAGGATGCGCAGGGGGTCTGGTGTGATACACCTCTTACTGTTCAGGAAGCCTTTTTACAGTATTACCAGCAGCTCCTTGGCTCTGAGATGCAGAACAGACACCGGGTGAAGAAATGTATAATCAATCTTGGGCCAAAATTTTCTGAGTTGCATTCCAGCAGACTTGAAACCGAGTACACAGCTTAGGAGATCAAAGAAGCTATATTTTCTATCGCTGGTTTGAAGGCTCCAGGCCCGGATGGTTTTGGAAGTTGTTTTTACCAAGATAACTAGGATTTGGTTGGTTCTGATGTGGTATCTGCTGTTCTGTCTTTTCTGAGATCAGGAAGAATTCTTAAGGCAATTAATACGACTACCATTACACTTATTCCTAAGAGCAGTTGTCCGCGAAGTGTGAGTGATTTTCGGCCCATCTCGTGTTGCAATGTGATCTATAAGGCTGCATCGAAAGTGATTTGCTCGAGATTGAGACAATTTTTGCCTGACTTAATTGCTGAAAACCAGGGGGGTATTGTACATGGAAGATACATTGCCCATAATATCATGGTGTGTAAGGATTTGGTGAGATTATATGGGCAGAGCAATTGCAAACCTAGCTGTATGATAAAGATTGACTTAAGGAAAGCATATGACACAATAGAATGGGGATTCATTGAAGATATGCTCAAGGCTTTTGATTTTCCTCAATCTTTTTCAGATTTAATAATGGCGTGTGTAACAACTCCCATGTTTTCCTTGCTTCTCAATGGTTCTTTACAGGGGTTCTTTGCATCAAAAAGAGGACTTAGACAAGGGGATCCCATTTCCCCCTTGTTGTTTGTTCTTGGTTTGGAATACTTGTCCCGAATTATGTGTAAGGTGGGGTCTTTACCTGGGTTCAAGTACCATAATAAATGCTCAAATTTGAAGTTGAATCACTTATGTTTTGCGGATGACCTGATTATTTTTTGCAATGGAGATTTTGTTTCAATAATGCTTATGTTGAGGGGTTTGAAGTTATTCTCTTCTTCTTCGGGTTTGCTTCCTAACTCTGAGAAAACTGCCATTTACTGTCATGGAATGTCTGATGCTGTTGTAGATAGAGTGCTGGAAGCTTCTGGTTTTTCTCGCAGCCACCTCCCATTCAGGTTTCTCGGGACACCTATATGTTCAAAAAGAATTTCTGCTGCAGATTGTAAATGTATTTTGGAGAAGATGCCTAGTAGGATTCGATCTTGGAGCACTCGGAATCTATCTTATATGGGGAGAGTGACTTTGATCAATTCATTCCTTATCTCGATACATTCATATTGGGCTCAGATAATGATTCTACCAAAGATATTGATCAAAGATGTTGAAGCAATTTGTAGGGCCTTTCTTTGGAAAGGTATCTCAGACTCTCATATACCAGGATTGATTGCTTGGGAGTATATTTGTTCATCAAGGGCGGCTGGTGGCTTGGGCTTTCGGAGACTACATGATTGGAATTTGGCTGGCATGGGAAAGTATGTTTGGGCAATTGCCAAGAAGAAAGATAACCTTTTTGTCAAGTGGATTAATAGCGTATATCTGCTGGATCAGAATTGGTGGGATTACAAGTGTCCCACAGATTGTAGTTGGTACTGGAAGCGTTTAGTTGCTGTGAAGGACTGTTTTAAAGAAAAAATCTCTTATGATTCATTCTTATCGCAGAGATATAATATCAAACTCGGTGTAAATCTGTTGGTTTCTCAAGAATCTAGAGTGCTGTGGAGGAAATTTGTTTGGGATAGATTTATTACGCCCAAGCATCGATTTATTATGTGGTTAGTCATGTGGGAACGTCTGCACACAAAGGATCGAATAGTTAGATATAATTCTAATATTGATCTGGTCTGTTTGCTGTGTGGGGTAGAGAATGAAGACATTGACCATCTCTTTTTCAAGTGTACATACAGCAAGAGGTGTTTAGAGGCTATCAAAAGTTGGCTTCATTAGAATGCACAGTCCATCAATCTTCACTGACTCCTGCATTGGATTTCTCAAGCCAAGCATGTGTCGAATACATATAAAAGTATGTTTTTTTCCTGTCTTGTTGCGACAGTGTACCATCTCTGGCGAGTAAGAAATGATGTGCTTTGGAATCAAAAGCTGTGGCAAGTTCACCATACAGTTAGTAGAATTCAAAATGATTGTAAATTTCGATTGCTTAGTGTGTTTCCTTGTAAAGCCTATAGGGAAGATAGAGAATTTTTTACCAGATTGATTTGATCTGCAATATACAAATTTATAGGGGTTAATTGTCCTGGTCTGATAACCCGGTTTGGGTTAGTTTTGGGTTATTGTATATGTATTGGGTGTGCAAGACTTGGCTGTATTGGTTTGTTTGAGTAATACAATGGCTTATTCATAAAAAAATAAAAAAAAACAGTAACCGTGTTATCATAAATCATTAATATAAATTTAAATATTATAATAAATCATTATAACAATAATATATAATGCATAACCTTAATTTTCATTAAAAAAAATTAACATTTATATTTAAAAAGGTTATTATATTATATATATACAGGGAAAAACTGCAATATTGACAAATGTTTGTTTTGGCATATGGATAGTTATAAATTCTAATTTTTACTACACAGTATATATTATAGTCATTTAGAACATCCCACAAATTTTCAAGAAATTCCGAATAATTTATGGTGCCGAAAACAAGATTCAAATAGTCGAATTTTCCACGCATGTCTGTTTTTTAGTGCACGCGTGTAACAAATTGTTTAAACTTTGTTTTCGACACCGTAAATCATTCGAAATTTCTTGAAATTTTATTAGAAGTTCTAAATGACTACAATTTATATATATATATTGTTCATTATATATTAATGTCCCATCGCCATCTCCGTTGAGCCTCCCGCGCCGGCCACCTACAAGAGAAAAAGGAGATTTAGAGAGAGAGAGAGTTGATAGGATAGATAGATGTGAGGAGACAGAGAGTTTAGAAGAGAAAGGGTGCGGCTGGGAGAAAGAGTTGAGAGAGAGAAAATGAGAATACATATATGGCACAATTATTTCATTTGCCGCCTATTAATTCATTTGCTCCAAAAAATATATATATTTTTATGTAAATTGTTTTTTTTTCAAAAAAACAAGTATTCTTATTTATAAAAATTATAATTTTTTTATTTGAATTATCTTTTTAACTTTATTATTAATTAAAAGTATAATATTACAAAAATTATAAATATTTTCTTGTTTATAAAAATTAAATTAATTTTTTTAATTACAAATAATTTATTAATTTATATATATTTAAAAATTTATAATATATGTAATATTAATAAGTATATATATATGGACAATTCTCCTATCGGGGATTCACTTTAAGCCCTACCGGTAGGGCTCTCAGTGTTCTCGACCTTTGAACAGTTTTCGACTTGATTTTTTTTTCTGACTGTGTATATTGTATCTATTTAGAGCATCAACACGATTTTCAGAAAATTCTGAATAGTTTACAGTACCCAAAACTTGATTCAAACATGTTGTTGCACGCGTGACTAATTTTTTTTATGCGTGTGGAAATCAACATGTTTGAACCAAGTTTTCGGTACTGTAAACTATTCGGAATTTTCTGAAAATCTGCAGGATGCTCTAAATAGCTACAATATACACGGTCATAAAAAAAATCGCGTCGAAAACTGTTCAAGGGTCGAGAAACACTGAGAGCCCTACTGGTAGGGCTTAAAGTGAAGCCCTTATAAGAGAATTCCCCTATATATATATTTTATACAAATTTCATACCCAAATAAATTATATATATATGTATTGTTTAAATAAATTATATATTTTAAAATTTCAATAATATAAAACAATTAAAGTTTCCTTAATAATGTATTCTTATTATTAAAGAGATATTCTAAATTATTTTATAAAGTTTTTATTTTAAATTATAAATACTATTAAATTAAAATATTTTATTTTTTATAAAAATTAAATTAATTTTTAATTACAAATAATTTATTAATTTATTTATATTTTAAAAATTAGAATGTGTAATATTAAATATTTAAATTCTAAATATTATTAAATTAAAATATTTTTTATTTATAACATATAATTATAACGTAATGTTAACAAATATAAATTTTACATTATTTGAATTTTAAAATATATATTAATTTTATTTAATTCATTTATTTATACTTAAAAATATTATAATGTAATATTAATAAATATAATTTTTAAAATTTATTTCATACTACATATATATTTATAGTTTAAATAAATTAATATATTTTAAGTTCATATAATGTAAAAGAAATAATAATACCAACTCTCTCTCTCTAAGCCTCCTTTTTCTCTTACTTATTTCATCGAAATTAAAAGGGAAACAACACAAACATTTAACAATACCACAAGAAATTATTTTTCCTGACAATAAAAAAAAAAAACAATACCACAAGAAGGAAATGACGAATAGTAAAACGATTCACATTTCTAGAGTAAAGGGTCATATATAAACCCTAAAGATATTTATTGTTGCAATATATAAAGATAGAAGATTTATTGCTCATATAGCTTAGACTTGCATTGAGGAAGGAAGCCATACAAAATTAGTGTGATCAGAGAAGAAATGAAACACAGGTCCCATCCCTGGCTCAAACCCTAGCGCCTTGTATTATTTCTCAATAATCTATGCCAGCAAAGGCCCATAAAATGCACATTTATTCCACCAAAAAATTAAAAACAAAAATACCACCAACCGGATCATATCAAATAAATACGCTTTCCTAGCTTGGAACAAATAGGAAAAAGAAAAGATAATGTGTGAAATTAATTTAGAGAAAATTTACACCACCAATACATGAGTAAAGAGAATAATAAATAAAGTCAAAATCGAGAAAAAAGTTGGCAACTTTGTTTTGTAGGTTGCATTATCTATATATGGTGTTTTTTCAAGCAATCATCATTTTAATAGTAAAAAAGAAAAATCAAGAGTGAAATAATAAAATAAGATATTTATGGGTACACATAGTATTATACACATAAGATAATGTGCATGGATGAGGTTTGCAGCATAATAAAGTGATAAACACAGACGTGATTAATGCGTGCATGTGGTTGGTACTTTAATATGACAGATACTACAATAAATATTGGGTTCATTAGTTTATATAATATAATATATATAGATATTATATATATATATATGGCTGGCCAAGCTAACCTGCACTACAAAGCACCCGTGAGCCAAAAGACTCAATAAGAAAACATACTAACAGATTCAGATAGCCAACAGAATATAACAGCATGCTTGATAGTAATAACTGAAACCAAGCATACAGACTGTACCAATAAGTGATCATAGGGTCACACAAGTGCATGTCGCACTCCCAATCATTCATATGGCATCTAGGCCAGATACGTGCATGATACACTCCCATTCATTCATATGGCATCCAAGCCAGTCAAGTGCATGATGCACCCCCGTTCGTTTATATAGAATCTGAGCTAGTCAAGTGCATGATACACTCCCATTCATTAATATGGCATCCAAGCTAGTCAAGTGCATGATGCACTCCCCTTCGTTCATATGGTCTCCGAGCCAGTCAAGTGCATGATGCACTCCAAGGGTGGCATAGCCATAACGGCCTGCACATAGCACGCATGATGCCGATAATGACCGATAAGTCGAGCCTTTGAAACCCTCTACTCATAAGTCTTCCCTTGTGAACCCTCGACTCATAAGTCGAGCCTTGTGAATCCTCGACTCATAAGTCGAGCCTTGTTAATTCTGGACTTATAAGTCGAGCCTTATAAATTCTTGACTTATACATTGAGCTTTATAGTCCCTCGACTTAAAAGTCGAGCCCCTTTTAATTGAATATACCCTTGACTAACAGGCCGAGCTTTTGGCTAAGTTCAATAGACAAACTCCTGACTTATAAGCCGAGCCTCCCAGTTGGGAACAAAAATACATATAATACTGTAATAACCAAGGTTATTATTTTCTTATAAGCTCCTTAAATATGATCTTAGGTTAGATTTAGTTATGACTTGAGTTGTGGAATAAAGATTGCTTTAAGTTTAAATTATTTAAGATATGATTTTATGACTTAAAATAATTATTGTTTGAGTAATTATAATTATTTTAGCATATGATTAAACTAATGTATAGTTTTATTAAGTATTAAATGCACATGTTATTTATGGGTTAAGAAGTGAACATGTGACATTAAACTAAGTCCAAGAATTAGAATTAAAATGAAAACTGAAATAGCTTAGTCTTAGGTTTGGCACAAAAATAGGAATGATTTTACTATTTTTAAATTTTAAAGATAGGCAAGATTAGATCTATTTGAATTAAGCGCTATGTGTCAAGAAGAGTTAGATAAATGAGGATTTATAAGATTTCATTTAAGTAGTCAAATAACTAAGTAGAGATAGTAGTGTGATGGTTGAACTAAGAGTTAGATAAGTGAATGAAGTTTTCGTAACTTTAGGGTGCTGTAACTTCAGACCTAGTTTTGACCTAGTTATATTATGATTTTTGAAAAATAGTATCTCTAAAAGTTGTAGATAATTGAATTAGCATTCCAACGGTATAAAAATAGCCTAAATCTGACTTCTACGGTTGTAGGTACGTTAATTTTACTACAGAAGGGTCCAGAGTTACGAGATATAGGATAGTAGTTTGGACTTTGACTAAAGTTTGAACCAAATGGAGACTATGTGGCATACTTGGAGATGATGTGGCAACAAGAAGGGAGTAAGACTAGGCTTGAAAAAAACCATATAGTGGAAGGAAGGTTTAATTTTTAAAATTTAAGTTGAATAATGCGGAGAAAATCAAGGAAGGGAGTTGGGGTTTGAAGCCTATAAATAGAGACTTACCCTTCACCATTTTTCTCACACTCAACTCAAAAACCACTCATAATTTTGAAATCCATAGTCCCAAAAGATCTCTCCATTTTTCCATAAACACTCTACATAGCCATAGCCGAAACACTAGTACTTATAGTGCTCTGGATCTTTTTCTTCTATTTTCTTTATTTTGCCTTAAACACTAGCTATTGTCTTTCCAAACCTTATTATAGCTGAAATATTGAACCTCATCAAGCCAATATATAGCCAAAATCTACCCAAGTATCCAAACTATTGGTGCTGTTGTTGGAGATAGACATTAGAGGGAAGACTGGGGAATTCATCATTTTTGTTCTAGGTTGAAGGTATGACTTTATGAGGTTTAGAAAATTCTTGAAAGTATAGTTTTATTATAAGGGTCTAATATAAAGATCTTATGTTGTATTTAAGGTTGATTGGACGTTTTCTATAGCAAGCAATCTCTTATCTTTCTTTTTCTCTCCACACTCAAGCTTGAGGTAAGGAAAATTAGGTAGTTTAGTTTATGACATAGTTTATGTTTTGTATGACCTATCATTTCAGGTACAATAAAGGGATAAGTGTGGCTGGACCTAAGGTGTCCAATGATGTATGACAAACCCTTGTCAGATAGGCTCGGTTGCCAAAATATTATGACAGACCTAAGTTGATGTTCGGTGTATGACAGACTATTTTCCTGGGCTTAATTGCAACCCCTGTATAAGCACTTGTCTTTTTATTATATATGTCTTGTTTTTATGACCTATGACCTATGATTATGACTTATGACTTATGACCTATGACTTATAACTATGAACTATGACTTAGATTTTGAGGGGGAAAAATGGTACACCCAGATTTCGAGCATGAGAAGTTATGATCCCAAAATCTAGGCTCGTTAGGTGTAAGCTCGAAATATGAACAGTTGTCATATGACTCTTCAGTCACACCGTGTTGCTGTAGATAATGACCTAGAAAGTTCGAAGAGTGTGTAGCCTCGAATATGCTCTGAGCTCGCAATAGCCATGGGTTAACACTTGTATATATTTCCCGATGCATCTCTTGCCTTCAGACAAGATGGTTCAAGCTCGGTAAGTGTAATCTCGAATGTGATGACTTCATTAATAGATACTTGCTATAAACATAGGCGAAGTAAGATGACGAGCTTGTGATTGACAGATAGTCTCGGAGATGTAATGGACTCCGTATCTGAGCTAATCGGTTACATATAAATGTAATTGTTGTTGTAAAATCCCCATGTTTAAGGGATATTATACAATTTGTTATCCAATCCCACATTTTATGGGATGTTTCCGTGTACGTAGGAAATAAGGCATTAAATGGCATTATATTATTTGATTTACAAAATATCTTCCCAAAATATGTGGGAATGAATTCTGAAACCTTCTCTATAAATAGAGAAGGAAACTCCATTTATAAGAGACTGAAACACTGTGATTTAGAGAGAAAACTATGGACAACTATTCTCTGAAAGTTTCTAGAAAACTCCAAGAAACTAATAATATAGACTCGTGGACTAGGCATATTTTTAACTGCTAAACCACGTAAAAATATTCGGTGTTCATCCTTTTATTTATTTTTCTTTAGTATAAATTTGTTTAATTGCTCTCCTTTTGAAGTTGACAAAAAACGACGTCAACAGAATTATGACTTAAAGCATGTTTCTTTTAAAGTTTTATTTAATGTTGCTCATTTTAGTATGTTAAAGACAATTATTTTATTTTTGTAAAACCATGGATCCAATTACTTATTTTAAATTTTCATTCAATAAAAGAGCAATGTTTATGTTTCTGATCCAACGCTGTGTTCTTGATAATTTATGAGAAATTAGGGCGTTACAAATACATTCTTCATATGCAGATACAAGACATTAGAATATACTAACTTAGGTATACACATGCATATTTATAATCATGCTCATTAGCTGGGCCCAAGCCCTAATCATTTCTACATTTAACAATTAGGCCAAGCCCCATTCATTTTACATATAACAATTGGGCCAAACCCTAATCATGTTACATTTAATAGCTGGGTTGAGCCCTAATCATAATATAATCAACAATGGGTCAAGCCCTAATCATGTTACATTCAACAACAGGGCCAAGCCCTATTCACATATTTCACGCATCAGGTGCAATTTTCTTACCTCAAGTCCGAGTGCAATGTATGTTAAGAACAACTTTCGAGCATGATCCATTCCTGAGCCCTAGCGTTAACCTATTTATAACCATAATACATTATATTCATCAATATCTAGTAAATAAAGGCTTCCAAACCAAGTCCTAGCCTTTGGGACATCGAATTCTACTAAACTCGGTAATAGGTTCGATCCCGAGCCCTTAGGTTCGTGTTTCTGACACTTAAAACTCATTTTGGCCAAATTTCCCATTTTGAGCCGACACCCCAAGCACTTGAGCTGCGACCCCACTCAAGTCAGGGGCCCAAAGCTGTAACGACCCAAATTTCCTAATAAGGCTTAGGGCCATGATTAGAGGGCCATGATGGAAAATTTTGAAATTACGTGATATTTATATGTATCATTATGTGATTATGTAGTTATATTATAACATGACTCGATATGCATGTTTAGGTGTATTAAATATGCATGTGGGCCCATTTCTGTTTAATTGGGTAATTTTCATAATTTGGCATGTTTTAGGTATATTTGGCATATATGTAGTATGTGTGTGGTGCTTCATTATTATTTGGTTATGCATAGGTTACTCAGCACAAGAGGATCCTAGCAAGCAAAGTAGCGGTTTAGTCATAACGGGGTCAAATACTGGGCTCGGGGCGAGCTTAGGGGTAATTTGGCAATTTAGTACATTATCGAGAATGAGTGGGTAATGGGATATGATTTAATTATTAATTGAGAATATTGTGAATAACGAGGATTCGATGATGTTAATTTTAATTAGCGGGATAAGTGAGAAATGACTATTTTGCCCTTGGTGGCTTAAAAAGGGATTAAATGGACATAGGGGAATTTTGGTCTTTTGACCAAGGGATATATGTTAAATTAGATGGTTGTAGAAGGGTCAAAGCTGAAGCAAAACAGAGACTCTCTTCCTCTACCTCTTGATCCTTTCTTCCTCTCTTTTCCTTTGAATTTTTGGAGCTCAATTTGAGGACTCAAGCTAGGAGATCAAGGTTTGGAGCTTAGGACCTTAGTTCAAACATTGAAGGGATTTAATTCTGTGTTTAAGGTAAGGATTTCAGTTTGATTTTCTGGTTTACTCTGTTCTTAAGGATAGTTTAAAGCTTTGGATTCTTGATTGTAGAACTAGAGATTTTGGTGTGGTTTTAAATGATTTGAAACTTGGGTTTTGATGGTTTTGGGCCATTAAGATGATTGGGAACTTTGTTTATGAGATTTGGGTATGTTTGGATAGGTTTTTGGAATGATTTGAAATGGGAAAATCAGAGTTTCATGGTTGTGTTCGTGGTTGGGCTGCGACCCTTTTATTGTGTGTCGTGGTGCAGGCTTGAAAAATGTGGTTTTTGGCTATTGGGGGCACTTTGGGACGCTGCCCCTTTTTGTCAGGCCACTACCCACAATGCAGATAGAGAGGGGTTTAGCCCCTGTTCTTGATCAGGCCGCACCCTGGGTTTTTGGGGCTGTGGCCCAAAAGGGCATAAATGGCCAAAATGGGATTTTAGTTATGGGAACTTAACTCTAAGGGCTTGTGATCGATCCTACTACCTCGTTGAGTAGGGTTTGACGTCCCGGAGCCTAGGTTTGGGTTTGGAAGTATTTATTTACTCATTTTGATGAGGTTTTATATTATGGTTGTAACTAGGTTATCGCTAGGGGCTTGGAAATAGGATCGTGCTTGAGGTTTTATATTATGGTTGTGACTAGGTAATCTGTGCTTGGACCAAAGGTAAGAAAACTGCACCCAGTATGTGATGCATGTGATGCATAAGATACATGTGATTAGAGCATGGCATGAATGTTGAAAATGAGATTGATCAGAGCTTGAGTCTCTGTAAATGTGCATGATCATAATTAAGCTAGTGATTGTTGAGTAAGCATGTTGAATGCCCTGTATTTGGATATTTGACATATGATATATGCCTAGTTTCATTGCTTACTTGGGAGTGGAATTGAACTATGAGTCAGGAATCGACAATGGTGTCAGTATTGACTATGAAGTTGTGACTTATTAGTCAAGTTTGGCAATAGCAATAGTCATCTATACAGAGTGTGACTCATTAGTCACCTATACAGGGTGTGACTCATTAGTCACCCACATAGAGATAGACTCATTAGTTATCTATTCAGGGAGCATATCCCCAGAGATTGACTCATTAGTCATTTATTCAAAAAGCAGGTCCCCAGAGATAGACTCATTAGTCATCTATTCAGACGCAGGACCCCATAACCATTTATTTGGACCTTCTTGCATGCATGAATAAGGCTATTATTGCTAGGCATGCTATTATGATTCAGTGACATGTTATTACCTGTTCACAAGCGTATTGAGTTTTCTTGTTGAGCCTCGGCTCGCAGGTGCTATATGGTGCAGGTAAAGGCAAAAGAAAGTGGGACCATCCTTGAGTTGGAGAACTTAGGTGACGATGTGTACATATGCGGCTGCCCAATCACCACGGCCAAGGGTTTAAAAAGGAACTAGGGTCAAACCCTAATTTGCCGCTTAGGTCGGCTATTTGTAAATATTTTATAGTAACGCTCGGCCCCTTGACTCCATTCACCATCGATACACATCCTCTAAGCGTCACGAATCTTACCGCCTCTAAAGCTTATTTTCCTGCACATAAAACAAAAAGGAATGAGCCTAATGCCCAGCAAGGAAAATCTAACACATAGTCATATACATAATTTCATAAGAAAACATAAAGACTTAACATAATACATATAACATACACTTATTATAATGGCCATTATTGCTTGGGGTCCCATAGACTAAACAAGCATATGCCCATGGGATTAGTGGGGTCCTACTAGCTAAGTAGGTCATATGCCCATAACCCATTTGGGGTCTTGTTAGTCATATGGGTCATATGCCCAAGCCTACAAACATACATGCATACATATCATAACACATTTAACAACATAAAACATAAGATAACATAAGCATATAACATATTGATTCTAGCCTATTTTCCTTACCAAAGTTACCGGGATATGATGGACTGAGTTGGGACTTTTGGAACACTCCTAAAACCATAATGAACAAGAGTGAGTCTAAAGAAGGAGAAGAAATGAAAATGAATGGAAGACTAAACCATTGAGAAATATGCTTACCACAACTTATGTGCTTAAGAACTTGGATTCCCTAACCAAAATAAGAATGAGGTTAGGAAACTGAGTAGAAGACTAAGAGAAGGGAAACATAACATAAATCAAATGAACTAGAGTTTTGGGTTTACCTCAAGGACTTGCAAGACCAATCTAACCACAACCGAAATACTAAAGAATCTTACTTCCCAAAGTGTTTGATAAGCTTATGATGTTTAAGCTTATGATTTTCCCACCCAAGTGTTTTAACTCTCACACTCTCCTAGCACTTGCAGTTTCTGAACTTAGAGTAAAAAGTGAAAAATGGCTGGGTACTAGGTCCTATTTATAGAGTTTGGAGATGAAAAGATCTTGATTTTACTTGAATAAAAATAATGGCTTTTTAGGTGAAAATCATTTGAATAATCGTTCAGCAGAGGCTGAAGACTCATTCAAAAGATGCTGGACTGTTGAAGAAGTTTGAATGGCTGAAAGGAAATGAATTCAAAAGAGTTTGAATTTATGCTGAAGGAGGCGATATATCGCCCCCTGTAGGCGATATATCGCCTGGGCCAGTATGCCCGAGGCGACCGTGCATCGTTTCGTGTTTTCCGTATCTACGTGCTGCGATATATCGCCCCCTATAGCTGCGATATATCGACACACGCTGAATATTTAAACACGAAATTACACATTTTTAGCTAAGTTTGAATGGAGTAAACAGCCTTGACTAAGCCCTCAACGTACTCAAAGCTGCTGACTGACCCTATAACATTCAAACTTTACTCCTTATTAGATTTAATCCCCAAAAATACTTAATCCTTAATCACCATTCATAACATGTGTTTAAAATCCTATTGGTTGATGTCTAAACCTTATAATATAATAAATATAATCCTTAATATCAGTCACTTTAATCAAACCTTAGGTTATACTTAATATTCTTAAACTATAGATTAAACTTAGAAAATCTATAAGTACTACTATGAGTGTCCAAATAATTCCCGGTCTGAACCAAAAATCCATAGTAACAAAGATAATGCTATAAATACTATCATACTATTATCTATCTTAGCTAAGTAAAGTTCTTGGAGTCTACAGTGACGCTCCTAACTGGCATCGCGACTCAAATAGCCCAGCAGCACCATCTTCTCCTTCGTCTAGCTTGAGCCACAGTGCCCAAGAATAGGGCTGCGACTTGACCTGGAACCCATATTTTTCCACCGTTTTCTCATACCAAATCCTTCCATAAACCTATCCAAACATATCCCAACTTCAAAAATCAATCCCGAAACATGTTCAACACACCATAAACATCAAAACTCAACAAATTACCCACCAAATACAAAAATTCAGCATCAAGTTTCAAAAGTCAAAAACCATAAACAAAACAAAGTACAAACTTGAATTACCTCTGTTATTCCAATTCCTAGTTGTTCTCTAAGTCTCCACAGCTCCCAAACTTGCCTCAAACTTCTTAATTCCCTTAGCAAAAGAGTTCCCAAGCTTGACTTCAAGCAAAGAAGGTATAAGGCTTCAAGGCACACCAATAAAGAGAGAGAATAAGAGCAAAACGTGTGAGGGAGAGAGAAGAAACTAGAGTGTTTCATATGCTATGTTTTGAGGATTCCTTCAGCTGAAGTAACCTATGATCTAAGCCACTACTTTTTGCACCAAAAGACCAATATGCCCCTTAGCCTAAGCTTTGCCCTCTTAAGCCCTTAAGGGTAAATTTGTCATTTTCCACTTATCCCGCTAACCATAATTAACATCTCACAAATTTTCGTTACTCCCAATATCCTCAAATAATTACCAAATAACTTCCCATTACCCTCTGAATCCCAATAATGTACTAAGTTACCAAAATACCCCTAGGCTCACCCCGAGCCGGGTATTTGACCCAGTTATGACTTTTTCGCTAACTTGCTTACTAGGATCACCTCGTGTCGAATAACTCAAATATATCCAAATAATAATGTGGTCTCAATCATAAAATACACATATTTACAATTACACCCTCAACATGTCAAATTACGAAAATGCCCTTCTAATTAAGAAGTGGCCCACATGCATATTTAATACACCTAAACATGCATGCATAATTATATTATACTATAATTCACATAATAACATGCTCATAACAAATAAGCACTCAATTGATTCAGTTATTGCCTCCTGGCCCCCTAATCTAGGTACTAAGCCAAATTAGAGAATTTGGGGCGTTACGGTGTGTGGTACTCTATTTTAGTTTTAAAAAACGGAGCAATTCTACAAATGGAGAAGGACAAAAAGTTGTTCATCAACATAATATGTTCAAATACATTTTTGTATATATAAATACATATTTATATATATATAAAGTACTTACTGTAACATATATATTGTATGTAATATGAAGATATAGAATTTCCCTCAACATGAACACGTCGACAGAGAAAAGGGAGTGATAGGTATATTCTTTCGGCTTTGCAACAAATAATTAATATTAAATAGTACATTTAAAAAAGCAGTATACATGAGATCATAAAATATGAAGAAAACAAAAAGAAACTATGAAAATTATGAGAATGTGGGGAAGCCATGACCGAGAGCTAAATTCTTGTACGTGTTTGACCTATGTAATATTAGTAGACACTGGTCCACACAACACAAGAAAGCACACAAAGTAAACTCAAAATTGGAATAGTATATTGTTCCGTGTTAAAGAGCATAATTATGAAAATTTATAATCTAAACAATTGTTAGATAAGTAGTAGATTTATACATAGTTGTTTTCATGTTGTTTAAGTTTATATATGTTGTTGTGTTGTTGTGTTGATGTCTAATTATTTTTTAGTTATTTTCATATATATATTTATTGATTTTTTTAAAATAAAAAACATGTTAGTATGCAATGTGTTGACTTCTAGTTCTTGTCCAATTAATGTTTTTTAGTTGTTTTTTTTTTATGTGTTAATATGTATGAAATTAATGTTTAGTTGTTTTCCAATTGTTTTTTTTTTTAGTTTATTTTAGATATATGTTTAGTTGTTTTGATAAATATTTTGATTTTATTTTTTACATATTAAAAAATGCAGGGAAAATTGTTTTGAGGTTGATTTTTTTTTATTGTTTTTAGTTTATTTTAAGTTAATGTAATGAATTGATGTTTAATTGCTTTTTCAACATTGTATTGTTGTAAGGTTATTGTCGTGTTGCATTTAAGTTGCTTTTTTGATATTATGTGTTATTTTTTAAAATGTAAGAATGATTTTTTTGATGTTGTTTTTTGGATTTTTTTTATAGCTGCAATGGGTTGCACTGTGTTGTTGTCGTGTTACTTTCTTGTTGTTTTTTTAACGTTATGTTTTTGTGGGTTGATATTTAGTATAAATCGTATTTTTGTAATTTTGAAATATTAAAATCGTATATTTGAATACTTTGAGTTAGTAAACATGTAAAAAAAAATGAAGGATCATAAAAATATAAAAAAACATAAAAAGTGGGTATTTATGAAAAAAAAACTCCTTATTATTATGACCAAACTGGCACATATGTAATTAAGTAATCAAAATTAATTTGAAAAAATACTCTACCAGTTATCATATTTTAACATTTGGTTCAACTAAAATTTGATTTTACAATTACAAAAAAAAAGTAAAAATAGACTTTAAAATTACAAAACTTAATTAAAATTATATAAATTAAATATGACATCTATTTTTCAAAGAGTATTTTAGTAATCACAATAACTTTACAAGTAAGCATGCCAACTTATATAGCAAAATTTATATGTATATAAAAATCATCCGTTAACCCATCCAATTAAGCATAATTAAAATATTAAAACAATTAGCATTAGGATATATGTATATATATATATATACGAACCATATACAATAAACAATATATATTTATATAAATGCAGAGATGTGACTACTGATAGCAAATGTAAGAAATTTTATATATAGCATATAAAATATTGTATATATGTATGCGGAATATTTACATGAATTGTACATATATATATATATTTATATATTAAGGAGAGATCGATAACGTATACTTTTAGTCATTGATGCAATTTTCCACTAATCTATTGATTTGCAAAATAAAATAAAAGGAAAAGAATTAGTGGGTTATAGATCTTCCAAGCTCTCACTTGCTCTCTTTGATCTTTGTGAAGGAAGGAGTTTGAGTAGTGATCTTGTAGACCAGTACATAATTGATATCTCTCACATAATTGATGTCTAAATATTTGACAATCAATGAGGATATGTAAATTGGGTAACTCACACAACAACAAACACATTATTACCGGCCGAAGGTAATAATCCGCCGAAAATAATTGGTCTGTAATTATGGTTATTACCGACGGACTAACACCTCGCCGGTAATCTATTAATACTGGCGAATTATTAGGGATGGACTCCGCTGGTGTAAAAAATAGTCAACATCGTGTTTAACTCATTTAATACCAGCAAGCCTCGCCCTTATTAATCTGCCAGTGATTAATTAATAATATTAAAATATAATAATTCGTTTGATTTTATTTAATAATAAATATATATATAATACTTATTTAAAGATAAAAAAAGTTAACATAAATTAAAATTAATTATTAATAACATAATTAATATTTATCAAACAAAATTACGTATACACTAATCATAAAATTAACATAATAAAAATATCAATTGTCTTAATTTAATCACATATAAACTAATCATAAAATAAACATAGTAAAATATCAATTGTGTTAATTTAATTAAAAAATGTAAACTAATTATTATTGTTTGGATCAGGCCAATCAGGCGAGAAATATTCATTACCATTTAGGTCAATATCTTCACCAATGTTACGGCGCGACAATGGTGGTGAAGCAAACTGTGGTGCTGGTGGTGAAGGGTAATAAGCTTGTGGAGACTGCTGCAAAGATGATCCAAACGAGTCTACAAATTGTTGAGTATGTGGTCGTGCCTAGGGAGACTAATGCAACAAACTCTCAAACTGACAATACCTTTGTTGCTGTTGCGACGAACTCACAAATTGACCATATCGCTGCTGCTACGGTTGCTGCTGCTGCGATGAATCCCCAAAGTCACGATGCCTAGGATGTGACGTCTGAGATCATGCAGGGACATCAGGGTAATAAATATGAGGGGACTGGGAGGAGCATCAAATTGTTGTGATGTACCTCAATACATGTTAGGAGAATTCTGCTGAGGTGGATGAAAATGTTGTTGTTGTGGCATCGACCAAGGAGGTGGACTTTGAGAAGATATATCACCTTCAGGTTGTGATGGTAAATACCGTTGTAGAGGGCTGTCAAACCGCGACTCAGTTTGTGAACTGATATGCTGAGGGTTACCAGATGGTCCTTGTTGAGATCTCAACATCCGGATCTCTTCACACATTGACTTCATCATCTCCACCATAGTAGCCATGTCTTCTTGAGGTGTATGAGCAGGTTGGGCTTGTGACTGACTTTGACTTGTAGAGTTGGAAGCTGATTTTTTCTCCCTTTCCCTTTGTTGTAACCCACTCCTCTTTAAAAGTCGGGCCTCTCCCCAAGTACTTTACTCATAATCTCGTACTGATCGACTGACAAGGAATCAATACAAGATCCAGTTTCAGATCCCTCTGTCGGTCCTTGAGATTGGCTTTGAAGTCGTGCCCTCTCAAGCTCTTTCATCATTTTTTCATGTTCATAAAAAGTGTTAGAAACACAACAATAACATAGTTTAATGAAAATAATAACACAAAAGTTTCTTGAGTTGCGTCGTTGACAAAAACTTTTGTCAATTTTCTCAAATGGCTATCTTTCCAAGTATCAATAACATGATAAATCCACCTCTCATAACCTTGTTAAAAACTCCTATCGAATACGTGTGCTTCGACAACAGGTAAAGTTTCAAGCCTATTATTTATGCATTTGACACACGGATACCTAATTCTTCCATCAGAATCCATATGTTCTGAGGCCATTGTCAAAAAGGATTGTAGACCATTCCAATATTCTTGACAAGCACGATTTCTCAATGTTGTCCAAGTCTTGTCAGTCATCATCTAAACTGTTATAAGAGTGTGTGAGTTTTAATAATGTGAATAGGAATGGATAAAAAAAATTGTTATCATTTTTTAAATCTTATGCTATTTTATGATGTTTTATTAGATAATATTATTTATAAACAAATTAATATTTTTTTCCTAAACTAATTTATTATTTATTTATTATTAATTTTTTAAACTTTTATTAAATATAATTATCAATTTATATATTCAACTAATTTATCACTATTTAATATTAGATAATGTTATTTAATAAACAAATAAATAATTTTTTAAAAAATAATTTACTATTTATTTTTAAAACTTTTATTAAATATAATTATAAATTTCTATATTAAAATTTTTTATTACTAGTTAATATTAGATAATGTTCTTTAATAAACAAATTAATAATTCTTTAAAAATAATTTATTATTTATTTAATTAATTATTATTAATTTTTAAAAAATTTATTAAATATAATTATCAATTTCTATATTCAACTAATTTATAATTATTTAATATTAGAAAACGTTATTTAATGAACAAATTACTATTTTTTCTTAAAATAATTTATTATTTATTTAATTAATCATTATTAATATTTAAAACTTATATTTGTTACACCCAGATTTCGAGATAAGAAGTTATGACCCCGAAAACTGGGCTCATCAGGTGTGGGCTCGAAATATATATGGTCATCATATGATTCAACCGTCGGACCTCTTTGAAGTAAAACAACGACCTCGAGGATGTGTGGCCTCGAGTGTGATCTGAGCTCGCAATGGTCATGGTATGACACATGAATATACTTTTCCATGATTGCTTTAGGCGAGATGGATCGAGCTCGGGAAGTACAAGCTCGGATGTGACAACATCGTCAGCATCTACTTGTTCCAAACATAGCGCGAAGTTAGGAGACGAGCTCGTAGTTGACTCATGGTCTCAGCAAGTTCAATGCCAATTGCTGATCTCGAAGATTTGATGAATCATTTGGGATAATCAGTTACGTGTGAACATATTTATTGTTCTACAATCCCAATATTTAAGGGATATCATTTAATCGGTTATCTGTTCCCGATCTTCATGGGACGTTTCTGTGTATAAAGGAAATAATGCATTAAATAGCATTATTTTAATTGATTTGCATAATATCTTCCCGAAATATGTGGGAATGAATTCTGCAACCTTCTCTATAAATAGAGAATGAAACAACATTTGTAATGGACCGATTTCTGATTTCTTGAGAGAAAACTCTGGGCAACTCTTCTCTGAAAAGTATCCAGAAAACTCCCAAGTATTAATAACATAGACTCGTGGACTAGGTAGAATTAACTGCTGAACCACATAAAAATCCTCTAGTTTTCCTCTTTATTCATATGCACTAATATTTTATTGTTTAATTTCTCTACTATTTAAGTTGACAAAAAACGCCGTCAACAGTTTGGTGCTTTCATTAAGAGCCATTAAACAATACGTGCGTGAGTCTATTCAATCAGAGAGCCTCTCGAATCAATAATGACAGCAAATGATCCCAATGAGGAGGAAATTTTAGATGAAGCTGACTACCCTCGATGCCCTGGAAAGCAGCCTATGGTGAATTCGAACCCCGATGAGAGGAGTGGTTCATCTGACTCTCGGGGACCACAAGCCCCCAGGGACGACGAGGACATGTACTACAATCTTGAACGTTATGTCTCGATAGTGGAGCTCGAAAATCGTCAACTGCGAAAGCAGTTGGCAGAGGCCAAGGAACTCAACGAAGAGCTAGCCAGACTAGATGCTGAAGCGCAGGCGGCTCAGGCCCCACCTCCGCTAGAGGCTCAGACTCCGCCTTTGCGGGATGTTCATGTTCAACCACGTAGGCCTCGAGGATGACCGCACAAAAATGCTGCCACCCGAAGAGCAAAGCAACCTCCACCGCCAGCAGAACAGCCTGCTTCGTCGAGGTCCCATAGAAGTAACTGGGCTGGAGGTCCTGCCAACCCAACTGCGGAGGCACCAGCCGGAGTAAGGAATAACCAAGCCCCCACGGAGGCTCGGACCCAAAATTCTGGTAACACGCAGAATGTTGCAGAACCTGATCGAGCAAACTCAGGGCCTTCTAGGCCCCATAATGGATGGCAACCACCATCACCAATAAGGCACCCACCATCGCCAATAAGGTATCCCTCACCAGCTGGGAGGAACACACAACCGACCTATGGTGATAAGGAAAGGCGAGCTAGGTGAAGGCATGGAAATAGGGAGATGCTAGGGAGCATACGGGTCCCCAACCTACGAGAAGCCAAATGTCTCGGTCTCACACTATTGAGACGAGGCAACCGGCAAGAAATCCGTCTTGAAACAACCATGCAACGAACCATGTCAGTGAAGGCTCGAGTGACACTAGATCAGTTAGTATATATATGATCAGGAACGTAGAAACACTGGGAATCGAAGAAATCACCCAAATTTATGAGAACATCTGAATCATAATCGAGGGAATGACAATCCCCCGAATTCGGACCTGAGAGACCATCTCAAAGGGCACAAGCACCCCGCGCCGAGGCGGGGAACTGGAGTTGTAATCAACGATAACCATTTCCCGCAGCTTCAAGACAAACCCCCTAGATCCAGTCCAAGAAAGGATTGAACAGTTGGAAAGAGCATTCAAGCTCTTACAAAATGAACGAGGTCGGGAACGGGATGAAGAGTTTGATGAAGAGCTCGAGCCCTTCGCCCCGCACATTTCTAGCACCCCATTTCCTCAGGGATTTAGAATTCCTCATGTCCCACCATTTGATGCGAATTCAAATCCATACATTCATTTAAGCATATTCAACACAATCATACGAGCCAGTAATGTGGGCTACGAGCTCAGATGCATGCTGTTCCCAGCCTCGCTCACTGGACCAGTAAAAAACTGATTTAAAAAGTATAAGAGACATTCGATTGCTTCTTGGGATCAATTATTGAGAAATTTCAAGAAGCAATTCAAGGCCATGTTCGTCATTAGGCCTGAGGCGTCTGCCTTAACCAATGTCTGACAACAGCCGAATGAAACACTAAAAAGTTACCTCACGAGATTTAATTTGGAAGTCGCTCGAGCTCGTGACGTCGACGACAATGGCCATTTAATGGCTGTCCGAGTCAGAGTAATGCCTAGAATTCTTCTTTGAGAGGATATGCAGAGGAAGCCCGTAAGGTCCCTAACCGAGTTCAATCGACGAGCTCAAAAATTTGTTAATGTAAAAGAGACGAGGTCAGCACTGAATATGACCTCTCAACCCATAACTTCAACAGCAAATGCAAACTCCGCCTCGACCTCAGCAGATCCTACGCCCTCAAAACCCCCTGGGGACAAACCTTTTAAAAGGTAGAAGAATGAAGGGAATAATCCCAATGCAGAAGGGGGAAAGAAGAAGAAAGTGGAAAGATATTTTTCCGTATACAAGGTGTATACCGAGCTCAATGAGTCTCGGGAGAATATTTACATAGCTAATGAAAACCAGGTCCCTTTCAGACGGCCTGACCCCATGAGAAACCAAAAGGCGAAAAGAGACTCCAACAAGTACTACAGATTCCAAAAAGATATCAGACATACAACCGATGAGTGCAGGTAATTAAAAGATGAGATCGAAGGCTTGATCTTGAGAGGATATTTAAAGCAATATGTTAGGAACCAAAACCCCAATCAGGCTTCCACCAGCCAGAGGGCAATAGCAGCACCACTTGCCCAAAATAACAATTCCTGAGCAAGGGAGGACGAACGACCCCCTCTGATTGATGGAGAAGATGTCATAACCATTTCAGGGGGACCACATATTGCAGGATCGGGCAGGAAAACCCAGAAACGATATGTGAATGAGCTGAAAACTGGTGACGGGTCTCCTTACGAACCCGAACCCAAAGCTCCAAAAAAGCAAAGGGTTGAATCTCAACCCATAACTTTTACTAAGGACGATGCGTCTCATGTACAGTTCCCTCATAATGACCTGCTGGTCATCACCCTTCAGCTCGTGAACAAGAGGGTACACCGAGTCCTGGTTGATACCGGGAGCTCAGTAAATATCCTCTACAAGGACACCTTAGAAAAGATGGGACTCGCACTTCGCGACCTAAAGGCCTGTGAAACGACCTTGTACGATTTTTCAGGAGAAGGGATGTCCTGTATGGGATCCATCGAATTCCCTGTAACCTTGGGAGATTTCGCAGTCTCGACAACCAAGATGATGGAGTTTATAGTAGTGGATCTTCCATCGGCCTACAATGTACTGCTTGGGAGACCCGCCCTAGTAGGGCTGGGGGAAATTTTTTTTGTAAGGCATCTGGCCATCAAGTTTCCGACTTCTAGTGGCATCGGGACTCTGAAAGGGGACCAGATCATAGGAAGGGAATGCTATAGCATTTCCGTTAGAGGAAACAAGTAGACAAGTGCACAAACACTTATCGTAATTCAGAATAAGGATGGGACATTCTTTGAAATAGACGAAGAGATCGATCCAAGAGTAGAAGAAGAGGCTGATCTCGAGCTGCTAGAAGAGCTCGAATAAATCAAGCTCGAAGAGGTCGATCCCCTGAAAACTATGAAGGTACGGAAAAACCTGTCAGACGAAACAAAGTAGCAATTAATCTACTTCCTGAGGAAGAACCAGGATGTCTTCGCATGGTCACATTTGGACATGGTGGGGATAAGCCCGAATGTGATAAGCCATGCCATTAACATTGACAAGAGCTTCCCTCCGAAGCAACAAAAACGGAGACTCCTGGACGACGACAGGAAGAAAACCCAGAAGGAAGAGGTCGATAGGTTAAAGGCGAATCGATTCATTCAAGACGCCTTCTACCCTGATTGGGTCGCCAACCCGGTCCTAGTTCCAAAACCTAACGGAACATGGCGGACTTGCATCGATTACTCAGACCTCAATAAAGCATGTCCTAATGACTGCTTTCCCCTACCTCGGATCGACCAGCTCGTAGATGCCACAGCCGGGCATGGACTTATCTCGTTCATGGATGCTTATTCTAGATATAACCAGATTTCCATGCATGCCCCAGACCAAGAGCATACGAGTTTTGTGACAGATAAAGGACTGTACTCCTACAATGTCATGACGTTCGGGCTCAAGAATGTTGGAGCCACATACCAACGGCTCGTAAACATGATGTTCTTCCAGCAGATAGGTAATAACATGGAAGTTTATGTTGATGATATGTTGGTCAAATCTAAACATAACAATAACCATGTGGACGACCTTGAATAATTCTTCGCCGTGCTACGAAAGTACAACATGAAGCTCAACCCCCATAAATGCTCTTTTGGAGTATCGTCGGGGAAGTTCCTGGGCTTCATTGTGAACGCATGGGGAATAGAGGCTAGTCCTGACAAGATCCAGGCGTTAATTGACATGCCCTCACCTTGAAAGCATAAAGATGTCCAGAGTTTGACTGGACGGATGGCGGCATTAAGTAGGTTTATCTCGAAATCTACAGGCTGATGTCTTCCATTTTTCAACCTTTTCAGAGCGGGCAAACAATTCGAGTGGACAGAGGAATGCGAGCTAGCATTTCAGGAGCTCAAGAAGCACCTCGCAGAGCCTCCTATCTTGTCAAAACCTATCACAGGAGAAATTTTGTACCTATATCTTGCTACAACCGAGCACGCCATCAGTGTCATGCTCGTCCGAGAAGACCAGAAGGTACAAAAGCCAGTATAATATGTCAGCAAAAGGTTACTAGGGGAAGGATCGAGATACCCCTTAATGGAGAAATTGGCTCTTAGCCTAATTCACTCGTCTCGAAAGCTCCGACCTTACTTTCAAGCACACCCCATCCATGTGTTGACTGACCAAGCACTACGAAAAGTCTTATCAAAGCCAGAAGCCTTGGGCCGATTATTAAAATGGGCTGTTGCGCTCGGATAATTTGAGATCACTTATCATCCAAGGACAACCATAAGAGGACAGGCCCTGGCAGACTTCATAGTGGAATGTACTGGAATGACTGATGACGAAGTTATAACCCCAGTCCAGGAGCTGTGGAAACTGTATGTTGATGGGTCTTCCAACAAAAATGGATCGGAGGCAAGAATCATATTGATCACTCCAACTGGAAGCTGATTTCACTCCGCCTTGAGATTTGACTTCGAAGCATCTAACAACAAGGTTGAATACGAGGCTCTACTGGCAAGACTTTGAATAGCCAAGGAACTCAAGGCTAAGGTGATACATTGCTACAGTGACTCGTAGTTGGTGGTCAACCAAATTTTAGGAGAATACCAGGCTTGCAGAACAAAAATGGCTGCATATTTAGAAAAAGCAAAAACAACACTCGTAGCACTCTGAGAGTGCTTGCTATCAGCTACGGAGCCTAAGTTAAATATATATAAATTAATAAATTATCCCCAACCATACGGAGCCTAAGTTATCAGCTAACTTCCATTACCACTCTGAGAGTGCTTGCTTCTATTTTTCTAGCAAGAACGAGAATCTTATTTCTCTTTAAGAAGTTCCCCAGTAGCACTCTTAACAGACAAGACATAAATTCACTTTCACAAGTGGAAATTATTATTGTCGTATTACTTTATTTAAACAGGGAAAATAAATAAAGGGTAAAATTTTCAGGTGTAATAACCTCATCACTGTCTGATTACAAAGGAAGCGGAAGAATATAAAATAGAAATGAAAATGAAAAAAGCTCCCAGTTTAACATTGTCATTTCAAAATGTAAATAAGAATCTCCAACATGGAAAAATAATGTCATCAAACTATAGAAAAACTACCTGAATCTCTACAAGAAAACTTCGAGATCCATCCATAGTAATAGCAACTGCGAAACCCGCTAAAACATCTGAGCATGAATACTCCTCACTTAAAAACATCTCACTGGGATTTAAAACTGCTTGCAATCCTAATTGTGACATTTCAAATACTCCAAGCAGGCAGCAGAGAAACAAAATTAATGTAAGTTGTCCAAACAATAATTTTATACCTTCACAAAAATGGAAAAGAATATGTAATTTTTAAAGAGTGCAGGTCTTGAAAGTTGAAACTGACAAATAACTTCTAAGTCCAACAAGCAGCAATACAGAACAGTTTATATTATTTAAAATCTAAATGAGAATGACAAAAAGTTGTTTAAAGGAAGGGTACTGCAAATGTATAACAGCACAAAAGTCTTAAGTCTCAGAAACAAGTTTGCTTCATAGTAATGACTTCCAATCATCACTAACCTCACCCAAGGTAGATTAATGGAAAAAATAATATTAGACATAAATAAGTTAGAGAAAAGAGAATCTAAGAAAAGATAGTCTAAAAATCAAGATAAAAGTAACAATGCTACAAAGTGCAAACATAAAATGGAGAAGGTAATTAAAAATGATAACATAAAACATTGCAAGTTGAAAAGCTTTACATAGGTATCACCAAATTTTATCGGTAGAATAGTTAATATCTGATAGAATATCATAAGAAATACATACCTCGTCAATGGATCCAAAATGATTCTTCGCAGATCGAAGTAAACGATGAGATGAACGCTTCTCCCCCTAATAAGGTATATAACATTTATCAAGGTCGGCAATGGAAAGATACAATTCAGAATCTATTCACCTTACAAACTTTATTGCAATATGTGCAAAAAAATATATGATCTAGAGGTGTGGTAAATGAAGAAGAAAAAAAAAGCTATCGATTATTTAAAGATTTTATCAATTTTCTAGTAAAAAATATGTAAAAAGGTACCAACTTCCAAATATAGAACAATATCTACAATATGCTCCAAAACACAAGGTCCAACTATTTCTCCATATTTGTTACATGCCCAGATTCAAGCTCAGAGATGAGATGTTTAGGTTCACGAACAGAGATGGAGCCATCTAGGGTTCAAGCTCACAGAACAGGCTTCAGGTTTCAAGAACAGAGATGAATGACGTTTGGGTTCAGCTATTCAGACAGAACAAGATGAGGGGAATGGGTTGGAAGCTCAAAGATGAAGGGTCTCAGCCTAAGGGAGAGAGGGAAGAGATTGAGAGAGATTAGGGATTCAAACGGTGAGAATGAGAGAATAGAGAGAAAAGAGAAAACCCTTCTTCACTTTATATTTTGCTTTTTTTTTATTTGTTAAGTGAAATTTCATTTGGCGCCTATTAGTTTTCATTTGGCGCTATCTCTTCCGTGTCAGTGTATTTTTATTTGCATATATTAATAACACTTCTAAAATTATGTAATATTTTTCTGTAATATTTTGGTCAAAAATGTTCTAGTGAAATAGAATCCTAACTTCTAACTCCCTAAATCTCGTAACTCTAAACTCACCTACAGTAAAATCAGTATATCTGGAGTTGTAAGACTCCTATTTAGACTCTCTTTATAACGTTAGAAATCTAATTCAATTATCTACAACTTTCTAGAAATATTATTTTTCGAAATTCATAACATAACTAGGTCAAAAATAGATTGAAAGTTACAGTACCCTAAAGTTAAGAAAAATTTATTTACAACCTAATCCACAAATAAATAAAATTGTGACAAATGTCATGCTCCTAACAGATTCTGGTGAAGACTAAGTCTTATGTTTCCCTTATTTTATCAATAAAATAATAATTTCTTAATAATCATGCATATGACAAATGTCATAATCCTATTGGCTCTATCTAAACCTTAGGAATAACTATGCTCATGACAAGTGCCATATTCTTATTAGCTCTATCTAAACCTTAGGTTATAATAATTGTCATATTAATAACCATCAATAGTAATCAAACCTTATGTTATAATTAATATTCTTAAACTATAGGCTAAACTTATAAAATCTACAAGTGTTACTACGAGTGTCCAACTAAGTCCCGGCTTGAACCAAAATCCACAGTCATAAACATACTACAACTACTACTAGCTATTATTATTACTACTACTATCTAACTAGCTAAGTAAAGTTCTTGGACTCTACAATTCTCCCCTACTAAAAAGAATTTTGTCCTCAAAATTTACTTACCAAATAAATCCAGATACCTGCCTTGCATGTCCTCCTCCAACTCCCACGTTGCCTCTCATTCAAAACTATTACTCCATAGGACTTTGACTATTAGAATACTCTTGGACCGTAACTGCTTCACCCCTCTATCCAGGATGCTAACCGGTCATTCCTCGTAACTCAAGTCTTTCTGGAGTGCTATCGTATCATACTTGAGGACATGAGATGAGTCTGACACATACTTGAGTAGCATTGAGATGTGGAACACGTTGTGGCTATCTGCTAGTGCTGGCGGTAGGGCTAGTCTATACGCAACTGCTCCCACTTTGTCCAATATCTCAAAAGGACCTATAAATCGGGGACTAAGTTTGCCTTTCTTCCCAAACCGCTTCACACCTTTCATAGAAGATATCTTGAATTCCACATTGCGTCGCTTGGAATCCGCATAGCTTTTATGTCGGCTTTGAGCAGCAAGCATACGCTGTCTAATTAGCACTACTGCTTCTTGAGCTTTTCTAACAGCTTTGGGACCGAGAAGCTGCCTTTCTCCTACCTCGTCCCAGTGTAGCGGCGATCGACACCTTCTTCCATAAAGTAACTCATAAGGTGCCATCCCGATCGTTGACTAGTAGCTATTGTTGTAAGAGAACTCTATCAGCGGTAAGTACTTATTCCCTGATCCTCCGAAATTAAGTACATAAGCGCGAAGCATATCCTCTAAAATCTGAATCGTACACTCAGACTGCCCGTCTGTCTGAGGATGAAAAACGGTACTAAGACTTAACTTAGTACCCATAGCTTGTTGTAGACTTCCCCAAAATCTCGATGTAAACACCGATCCTCTATCCGACACTATTGTCTTGGGGATTCCATGCAACCGTACTATCTCTTGGACATAGATGTCTGCATATTGGTCTGCCGTGTATGAAGTCTTAACAAGCAGGAAATGAGCCGAATTGGTTAGTCTATCTATTACTACCCAAGCGGAATCATGCTGCTTGTTCGTTCGTGGCAACCCTGTCACGAAATCCATAGCTATATCGTCCCATTTCCATTCTGGTACGCTAAGCGGTTGCAATAAATTAGCAAGCCGCTAATGTTTTGCTTTCACTTGTTGGTATACTAGACACTTAGACAAAAATTCTGCTATGTCCTTCTTCATCCCTGGCCACCAATAGATTTCCTTGATCGTGAGTCATCCTTGTTGACCCTGGGTGAACTGAGTGCGGGGTATTGTGCGCTTCTTCTAGAATCTCCATCTTAATCTCTTGATTAACTGGCATGCATACCTGATCCTTATAGCTCAATAATCCTTGACTTGATATTGAGAAATCTATGGCATTGCCTTCTCTGACTGCATCCATATGTACCGCTAGTGTCACTACTACAAAAAAGACTTTTTAGGACTAGCATTGCGAGTCCTAAAAAAGTTTTTAGGACTCATGGTGCGCGAGTCCTCTATTTGAGAGCCTTAAAAACTAAGGTTTTTAGGACTCGATTTTTCACTACTACTACAAAAAAAGACTCTTTAGGACTCACAATGTGTGTCCTAAAAAATTTAGTTGAGTACCTTTTAATTAATTATAATTTTATTTTATAAATCAATATTTAGGTAAAATGCACAATTTTTTTTTTAAATCTCACTATTGTCTAATGACTAATAAATATATAAGTATATATTTAAAATATATATTATAGAAAATTTTAAAAACATTAATATGATTAAATGAATAAATACAGTACATATAAACAAAATCAAAACATGAAGATACAATCTAATACAAAATCAGAAATACATAAGTAATGAAGATTCAATCTAATACAAACACAACACAAAACAGAAATAAATCAACAACAAAAAAATGAGAGATTGTATATATTTTTTTAAATGAAGACCCAAGACTGCCCTTGTTAGCCACCACTGCCGCGAGCTACAGCCGCTGCCAGCCACCGCTGCAAGCCACCTCCGTGCGAGCCATCGTTGCAGCGAGCCACCTCCGTGAGCCACTGTTGCAGCAAGCCCTTAACCCCTCCTGAGCCACAGTTGCAGCAAGCCCCCACCAACCGTGAGCCTTCATCTGCCACCACCGTGAGCCTTCGTCCACCACCACAAGCCTTTGTCCGCCACCAACCGTGAGCCTTCGTCCACCACCACAAGCCTTCGTCTGCCACCACTGTGAGCCTTCGTCCACCATCGCAAGCCTTCGTCCGCCACCACCGTTGCCACCGGCGTGAGTAATGAAGGATGGGAAGCTAGTGAGAGAGAATGAGGAAGAAAGAAGATGGGAGGAGGAAGAGATGAGATGGTGAGGCTGGCGGCTAGGGCTTCATTTATAAAGAAAAAGATAAGGAGGGAGAGAGAGAGAGATAGCACGTGGAAGATGGAAGATGATGGGGTTTTAATAATAATAATAATAATGGGCTGTCTTTTTTTTTTAGTATTTTTAATAATAATAATAATAATGGTAAATGGGCTGTTTTTATTTTTTAGTATTAAGGACTCCCAAAGTAAGTCCTTAAAATTATTAAGTAAAACACTTATTTTTTTAGCCCATATTTTTTTAGGACTCGCATATTCTTTTAGGACACTCATTGCGAGTCCTAAAAGAGTATTAAGGACTCCCAAAGCAAGTCCTTAAAATTATTAAGTAAAACACTTATTTTTTAGCCCAGATTTTTTTAGGACTCGCATATTCTTTTAGGACACTCATTGCGAGTCCTAAAAGAGTATTAAGGACTCCCAAAGCAAGTCCTTAAAATTATTAAGTAAAACACTTATTTTTATAGCCCAGATTTTTTTAGGAGTCGCATATTCTTTTAGGACACTCATTGCGAGTCCTAAATTGTGTTTTTTCAGGACTCTCAATGAGTGTCCTAAAAACTCTATAAATATTTTTAAGGACTTGCATTTAGGTGCGTGTCTTAAAAAAGTGTCTCGTAAAGGGTATTTTGTAGTAGTGTGTGTCATCATGCTCTTGCCCAATCCGTATATCTTCTAGCAGATTTGACTGGATAGACAAATTAGCCAGCTTACCGACAACTATTTCTATTCCGGCACTGATCAGCTCCTACTGTAGTGGCTTTCCCATTCCGGCTAGTGCTGCTATACTTCCATAACTCTTCCTACTTAGCGCATCGGCAACTACATTTGCCTTTCCCGGGTGGTATAGTATTTCGCAGTCGTAATCCTTCACTAGCTCTAATCACCAACGCTGCCTCATGTTGAGCTCCTTTTGAGTGAAGAAGTACTTTAAACTTTTGTGGTCCGTATAAATCTCGCACCGTTCTCCATAAAGACAATGGCGCCAGATTTTCAACGCAAAGACCACCACTGCCAACTCCATATCGTGTGTTGGATAGCGTTGTTCGTACTCCTTCAGCTGTCTTGAGGCGTAGGCTATCACCTTGTCATTCTGCATCAGCATGCAACCCAACCCTTCCTTCGACGCATCGTAGTAGACTACGAACTTATCGTTGGGTGTCGGTACACAGAGTATTGGTGCTGAGTAAAGCTTATCCTTAAGCAATTGGAAGCTTTATTCGCATCTATCATTCCAGTTGAATCTTTGCTGTTTTCGGGTCAGGTTGGTGAGCGGAGTGGCTATCTTAGAAAAGCCTTCTAAGAACCTCCTATAATAACCTGCTAATCCCAGAAAATTCCTTACTTCGGATGCGTTCTTTGGTCTTGGCCAATCCTTCACAGCCTCTACCTTTGATTGGTCTACTGCAACTCCGTCCTTGCATATAATGTGCCCAAGGAACGCCACTTGCGAAAGCCAAAACTCGCATTTCTTGAACTTGGCGTAGAGTTGATGCTCCTTTAGTCGTGACAAAATCAATCTCAAATGTTCCTCGTGCTCTTCTTCATCCTTGGATTATACAAGATGTTGTCGATGAAAACTACGAAGAATTTATCTAAGTAGTCCTTAAAGACCCTATTCATTAAATCCATAATTGCGGCTGGAGCGTTGGTAAGACTAACAGACATAACTAGAGACTCATAATTTCCATAACGAGTTCTAAAAGCCGTCTTGGGACTATCCTCTTACCGTACCTTGAGCTGATGATACCCGGACCGTAGATCAATCTTTGAAAACACGGTCACTCCTCAGAGTTGATCAAACAAGTCGTCAATCCAAGGTAGCGGGTACTTATTCTTAATTGTCACCTTATTCAGGTCGCAGTAATCTATACAGATCTGCATGCTTCCATCCTTCTTCTTCCCAAATAGTACCGGTGCTCCCCATAGTGAATGGCTCGTTCTAATGAAACCCAAGTCTAAGAATTCTTCTAACTACATCTTTAACTCCTTGAGTTCGGTAGGAGCCATCCGGTATAGTGCCTTGGAGGTAGGCTTGGTGCCCGATACTAATTCGATTGTGAAGTCAATTTCCTGCGTCGACGGCAATCCTGGCAAGTCATCAGGAAATACCTCTGGGAATTCTCTTACAATACGGACGTCTCCAACCATAAGTAATGTTTCCTTTACCACATCCGTGATGCTGGCTAAGAATGCTTGACACCCTTTTTCTATCATTCTTTGGGCTTTGAGAGATGATACTAGCGGTGTACGTAGTCCTGAAACTTGTCCCATGAAACATAATCTCTGGCCTTTAGGAGTCTCAAACATCACCTTCTTGCATTTGCAGTCGATGGTTGCGCCATGCCGTGCTAACCAATACATTCCTAATATCATGTCGAAATCTTTAATCTCC
The DNA here is from genome assembly GCF_963169125.1 of Humulus lupulus. Lineage (NCBI taxonomy): Eukaryota > Viridiplantae > Streptophyta > Magnoliopsida > Rosales > Cannabaceae > Humulus > Humulus lupulus. Next base: position 9,658,301 of record NC_084798.1, read on the forward strand.
AGTTCTATCAGGTCTCCTTCTAGTTCTACGTCCTCAATTTTGATCAGTATGCCTCATACTATCCGTGATGATATGACTATTTCACCCAAAGGCAACTATGTCACAAACCTAGTTCTACAAGGTTTGTCTAATTTCTCTATCATTCCTAACGAGATATACGAGTATGTTGTTCCTGAATCAAACAATACTATAACATATATTATCGAGGATAGGAATCTAACCTGTAACTACTTGTTACTAGCATTGGCTCCTCCTTGGGTGAAGGCAAAGACTTTGGTATAGAACCATCGTTTAATCCCTTTTCTCCTTCTGTTTAAGTTGTGGACATTCCTTCTTTTGATGACTTTTGTTGACGCCGTTTTTCGTCAACAGATAAAAGAATAGAGCACGTAAACAATTTAAGACAATGGCCAAAAATAAACAAACGAATCAAACACGGTTTTTTACGTGGTTCAGCAGTTAAATCTGCCTAGTCCACGAGTCTCTATTATTAATCTCAAGATTATCTCTAAACAATTCTTTAGCAAGAATTCTCCAGAGTTTTCTCTCAAGGATTAGGATTTCCCCCCCCCCCCCCCTTTACAATGGTGCATGCCTTCTCTATTTATAGAGAAGGATGCAGAATACTATCCCACATATTCTGGGTAGTTACTCTTTTGTGAATACAAATAAATGGCTTTAAATGCCAATAATCAGATATTAAAGGAAACATCCCCCAAAGATCAGGGGGCGTATAACTGTATTAAATAATATCCCACAATTCTTGGGGATTTACATCAACTAATGAGGACTACATCTCATAGTTATTACACTTGTGGATACTCAAGGTGGTTATGGCGTATCTTCAAGTCTCCAGCATTTCTGGTCTCATGTCATTGTGCGAGCCACTGACATCTCCCGAGCTAACGTTTCTTTCGAGATGGGATATCGAGCTCAAGAACCATGCTCCGAAGTTCCTGAAGATGAAGGTGTTCTCGGAGCTACCTTTCGAGATCGAGGTCATTTCAAGATCACCGCATTCGAAATCATACATCATACTTTGCAGGCTCGACTTACAACCCTAGATCACTAATCTTCACGAGACCATTTGTTGCGAACTCAGCTTTCGAGGTCATATTTACTATGGCTCGAAATCTGGGTATAACATTTTGCCCCCTCAAAAGTATTTGTTCGAATCCTAAGAGAAGGAAACTTTTGAACTACTCTTTTCGGGAACCATACCGTCACACTCTTGAAAATGGACACGTGCCAGATGGGTATTGCTCACTTTAGGTACTTGAGTACCTTGGGAACACGCCCATGATCGTTCGTCTGACAACTTTTCGGCGCCATCATGTCACCAATTCCCATCCATTCGATCTGTTGAGGAATTTAATCAACGCTCCTGATTAGTTTAGTTTTCCCACCTATATATACAAGACTCCCTCTTCGTCTTCTTCACATTTGTTCATCACAAGCCAGAAAAAAAAAAAACACCCCCTAAACTTCTTTCCACAGTTTATCCTCATTGCATGTTTTCTAGGCCGAAGAAACAAAGGAATCCTGGTTTGTACGAGTCAGTGAGTTCTTTTTTGCAACCTCTTCTCCACTCGACGATTTCGCTGCAATCACCATCACTGTGTAAGTACGCCATTTTTGTTGTTCTTCTTATACTGTGTTTGCTGTGTATGTTAGTTTACGTTCTTAGCATGATGCGATAGGAGGTTTTGAACTGATAGGTTTTTAGGCTTTCTGGATTTTCACTCTGGATGTTCGTCTCTGGTTTATACCCAGTTTCGACGTTTGAATGTGGTTCCCATTTTCTGGGTTTTGAAATTCTTAGGCAGCGTTTCTTGTACATTAAGCTTTCGGATAAAAACATGGGCTTTGACAAATACATGAAACCCAAAAATGCTTTTCCAGGCTAACCGCCACTCTCCTTTCCCTTGAATTTCGGGACTTTAAAAAAAAATCATCCACGCTCCTTTTCCTTTCCTGTGGAACACACGCTATGACTCTTTAGTAAGGGTCTAAATACTTAGTTTCTTGTCCTTAGATCTCCGAGCTCATCCATCGAGCTCGTGATTCTTGCATGCATGGCCCTCACCATTTTTTCTTTCTCGTTAGATGTCACAGAATCCGGAAAGACGGTGGGGGTCATTACGAGCAATTCCTTACGAACCCAAATCTCCGAGCCCGGAATCGATCTTTGCCCGGAACCGGCGTCGGATTAAAGAATACGAGATCGCACGCGAGCAAGAAGACATTCGAGCCCACTATCGTCGCCAGATAGACGAGGTCATCGAAAAGAAGAGAAGGGTTCTTCGGGAAGCCATCTATCCGGAGCCTAACCCAGGACCTAGGCCAGTTCCCCTCGACCCTGCGTTAAAAGTCACGGTAGCATACCACCCGGGGGAACTTCAGTTTTCCTTAATGGCGGAGCCTTCGTCTTCGCAGCCTAGGAGGGAGATGTTTGAAGCCGAATTCTACCCGAGCTCGGTTACCACCACTGACCAAATAACTGATATCCTGGCCATCCATGGCCTTAGCTCGTTGGACACACTGAAGTGTCGAGCTCCGACAAGGCATGAACGGAGCTGTTTCGCTCCTGGGGGCCGTGATTCCAGTGTGAAATACGCGGCCTGGAGCCAAGAACATATAAGGGCAGGAGCTTTGCTGCCCCTGAAGTCCTTTTTCATAGACTTCATCGATTTCGTTGGGTTGGCTCCATTCCAACTCAACACCAACTCATACAGGGTGCTGTCTGCCCTGAGGTCCTTATTCCACGAGCTGGGGTGGATAGGACCTTCACCCCAAGAGATTTTATATCTCTTTTGTTTGAAGAGTAATCCCTCCCGAGCTCGGGGAGGAGATGGTTTCTACTATCTTTCGAGCTACCCCAAAGAGACGAAGATCTTTGAAGATCTTCCGAACCACCCCCCTGACTTCAAGAAGGCTTTTTTCTGGACAGACGGTCTGCTCCCGTCTCGACATCGTTCGTTTAGGCAGATTCGTAAGTATTCTCGTTACTTTCTATTTTTGAGCTCGAATTTTTAGCCCTTGAATCCATGTTTAGTTGAAGTGTATCTCGCCTTTCAGCTAACTTTCAGCGTCCCACCCCTGACGAGACAATGAAGGAGCACAGAGAGAGCCTGCTTCGACTCCCCTACAGCAGGAGATCTCTCTCATTTATGCTACATGAGGACAAGCTGCGAGCTTGTGGGTTGTTGGGACAGGGCCAGTCAACCTCTGACTGGTCCAGTAAAAAATATGAACGCTGGGAGGAAGTGCCACTGCCCACAGGCATCCTTCCTCCGAGGAGAGAAAGGAAAGCATCCCTCCCAACTCGCTCGAGAAGTCCGCGGTCGGGAAATGAGGCCAATGACGAAGCTTCGAGTTCGGACTCCGGAGGAGGTAAAACCCTTCCTACTTCGCGAATGTGGTCCCCCACTCTGTTAAAACACAGGCCCAATAGACTAGTCTCGTGCCCACAGGATAGATACCACTTCTACATATGGAGTTGGGTAGATGACTGCGTCCATAGGTTTGATAGTGGGCTCGGGAAATATGATACCATGTACACCACGGACGAGGTGTGGAATGGGATAGCGGTGCATTATGGGACCAATGACTATAGGGACCTCTCGAGGTTGTCACCAACTTATAGGGAAGGCACTCCCCCCGCCTCTTCTGAAGACGGGGGAATTTCATGGTCCCCAAGCTCGAGCTCGGGGAAGAGTCCCAGTTAGGTTTTTTCTTTGACTGGTTTACATCTTTTCCCAAAGTTATTATCATTGTTTAACTCATTGTCATTATGCAGGTGCCATGAATCCCGACCTCGACGCCGTGCTCTTTAGTGATGGGGCAGCTGGCGCCCAGAAGAGCAAACGCCCGAGGATACCAAAGAGGCCCGACCGACAGTCCAAGGTGTCTAAACGTCACGAGACGACTCCCACGACCCAGATCACTGCGGACACCTCCAAGGAGCCGACTGTCCAGGTCGATGGGTCAGGCTCTACTGCATCCATCTCGCAGCTTCCCACCGAGACCCGGTTAATAGTTGTTCGGCCTCCGAAGAAACCTTCTACCTCAACGGTTCAGCTGCCAACGGCCCGAACTCATACTGAGGAATATGTACTTGATGGCGCCGCTGGGGCAGAAGGGGCGCTTCTCAGCTCGGACGTCCTTTCTTGGGTGGGTCAGAGTTTTTCTAGCTTTGGTGCCGACCACTGGGACCTCGTGCGCAAGGCCTTGGACTGCAACACTCTTTATGAGAAGAGTATCGAACTCTCCGCCGCGGTAGCCTTCTCAATTATGTTTAGAGTATTTATGTCTTAGAGTATTTATGTCTGATTATAATTCTAATTCATTCTTTGTGTTTCAGGCCCTTGTTGTTTCAGCGCAACTTAACTACAAGCTGACCAACGAGGTGCAAACGAGCTTATCTCTGGCTCAAAAGTCGAAGGATCTCGAGCTGAAGATGGTTGACGAGCTCAAAGACTCGAAGTCGGAAATTGAAAGATTGAAGACCCGTCTCGAGGAGCTTGAAAAGTCAAACGCTGAGCTCGAGAAGGCCAAAGCCAAGCTCGAAGAGGAGAAGCCTGCCACCTTCGATTTCATGGAGAGCGAGAAGACCCGCCTCCTGAATGAGTCTAAGGAGCAGAGGGAGAAAGCGGTCGACCAGGCCATGTACAAAATTTGGGCCGACAATGACGATCTTGACACCAGCTTCCTGGGTCCTCTCGAAGCCACATATGTTGAGCGGTGGAATGCCCGTCTTTTGGCAAGTACAGCTGCTCGAGAGGTGGCCCGGCAGGATAGTCATGTTATTCGTCCTGGAGGGTCTGGTGATATTGATGCTGAGAAGGCCAAGGATACTCCTCTTCCTTAAATCCGATCTCGGAGAGATCAGTTATCGGGGCTGCGTCCCCTCATTCTTGTAACTATTTAAATTTGTGCCCACGGGGCTGACACAATTTCTTTAACTTTTTCTATTATATGCTTTACATTTCTTGGCTCGAAATATTTTGCATTTTTCTTGCATTGATGAGTTATGTTTATTTAATTCATACAAACATAGTTTAGATTTAGGCTCGAAATTCGATGCATTCATGCATAGTTTATTCGAATTATCCGCTTCCAACCTCGTTATTTATCAAGGTCGGACATTACTTTAACCATGAACTGAAAAGTACTTATATGGCATGTAATATGAATGATTTGGTTATATCTCTTCGTCACTTTTCCTCATCCTCAGTATCTTGGCTCCGAGGTTATGAGTTCGAAACTATTTTTCTAAGATATTCCAGCCTCGATTTCGACATATTTCGCAATAGGTTTAGGCTCCCATTTATCATTGATCGATAATTTGGCTGGTTTGTTCCAAATCTGTTGTTTGGACATCTGGTTAACTCCAAATATTTAGGTTTTTTGATGGTTCGGTTATGTCCGAACTATCTAAGCTCGCGTATTTGGTCATGTCCAAATACTTTATGTTTTTGATGGTTCGGTTATGTCCGAACTATCTAAGATCACGTACTTGGTTATGTCCAAATACTTTATATTTTTGATAATTCGGTTACGTCCGAACTATCTAAGATCGCATACTTGGTTATGTCCAAATACTTTATATTTTTGATAATTCGGTTACGTCCGAACTATCTAAGATCGCGTACTTGGTTATGTCCAAATACTTTGTACGTTTTTGATAACTCGGTTAAGTCTGAATTATCTGAGCTCGCGTATTTGGTTATATCCAAATACTTCATGTTTTATTTATTAATTTTTATTTTTTAAGCTGGTGGTATGTATGCCAATGATGCCCCCTTAATATCCTATGAGTGTGACCATAAGTTATTAACTTAAGAGAGATTGCAAAAATAAAAAATAAATTACATGCGGAACAAAGTAGACATGTCATTCAAAAATAAAGAAACATGGATAGAAAATCATGGTTACAGGCAACACTTTTCCTATACTATTGATAATAAGGTCTAAGGTGTTCGCCATTCCATGCTCGTGGTATCAGGCTCCCATCTAATCTTGCCAGTTTGTATACGCCAGGTCGGATGACTGATTCTATCTGGTACGGTCCTTCCCAGTTCGGCCCGAGTACTCCAGCCGATTGATCTCGGGTTGCTAAGAATACGCGTCTCAATATCAGATCTCCCACTCCGAACTTTCGATCTCGAACCCTTTTATTGAAATATCTTGTGGTTCGTTGCTGTGAAGCAGCATTTCTTAGCTAAGCCTCTTCCCTTTTTTCTTCGATCAAGTCTAGGGTTTCTTCGAGCTGAGCGTGGTTTGAATCCTGATTGTAAATCTGAGTTCGAATCGTTGGAATTTCGACCTCAATGGGCAACATTGCCTCGCAGCCGTATGCTAGAGAAAATGGGGTATGTCCAGTTGATGTCCGAGCTGTAGTTCTATATCCCCAAAGGACTTGAGGTAACTCCTCAGGCCATCGTCCCTTTGCTTCTTCCAACTTTTTCTTCAAAGAACTTTTGAGAGTTTTATTAACGGCTTCGACCTGACCATTCGCCTGAGGGTGAGCCACTGACGAAAAGCTCTTTATTATACCATTCTTGTTACAAAAGTTGGTAAATAAGTCGCAATCAAACTGGGTTCCGTTGTCAGACACAATCTTTCTTGGCACACCATATCGGCACACGATGTTCTTTATCACGAAATCTAGGATCTTCTTCGAAGTTATGGTCGCCAATGGTTCAGCCTCCGTCCATTTTGTGAAGTAATCAACCGTGACCACAGCATACTTTACTCCTCCTTTGCCAGTTGGGAGCGAGCCTATGAGGTCGATCCCCCACACTGCAAAAGGCCATGGGGATGTCAACATGGTCAGTTCGGAAGGTGGAGCTCGGGGTATCGTGGCGAATCTCTGGCATTTGTCGTACTTTTTTACGTACTCGAAAGAGTCCGTTTTAATGGTTGGCCAGAAATATCCTTGGCGTATAATCTTCTTGGATAGGCTATGCCCCCCGGTATGATCTCCGCAGAACCCTTCATGAATTTCTTCAATAATCTTCTTTGCTTCGGGGGGAGTCACACACCTGAGCAATGGCATGGAATACCCTCTTCTGTATAGCCTTCCATCCAGGATGGTGTAATGAGGAAGTTGATACATTAGTTTCCGAGCCTGATTTCGATCTTTTGGAAGAATTCCATTTTTGAGGTACTCAACGATCGGGCTCATCCAGGTCGGTTCTGTTTCGATCATACACACATCTTCCTTGTCTGGCTCAGTAATGCTGGGTGCTGACAGGTGTTCTACGGGTACAACATTCAGCTCCTCATTTTCGGCGGAAGTGGCGAGCCGAGCTAAGGCATCTGCATTTGAGTTTTGTTCTCGGGGAACCTGTTCGATCGCATAAAACTCGAAAAACTCCAATGCGGATTTTGCCTTCTCCAGATAAGCTGCCATTTTTGTGCCACGAGCCTGGTATTCTCCCAAGATTTGATTTACCATGAGCTGGGAGTCGCTGTAACAATGTATAGCTTTGGCCTTGAGCTCCTTTGCTATTCGCAATCCCGCAAGTAAAGCCTCATACTCAGCTTCATTATTAGATGCTTTAAAGTCGAACCTTAAAGCCTCATACTCCTTTGTTATTCGCAATCCCTGCAGGAGTGATCAGAATAACTCCTGCCCCTGCTCCATTTTCATTTGACGACCCGTCGACGTAAAGTTTCCATAGCTCGTGGGCCGTGGTTGTTACCTCGTCGTCGGCTGTGCCGGTGCACTCCACTATAAAATCCGCCAACGCTTGTGCCTTAATGGTTGTTCTCGGATGGTAGGTGATCTCGAACTGTCCGAGCTCAATAGCCCATTTAAGGAGTCGACCAGACGCCTCTGGTTTGGACAAGACTTGCCTTAGTGGTTGATCTGTTAGTACATGGATAGGATACGCTTGAAAGTAAGGGCGGAGCTTGCAAGATGAGTGGATTAGGCTGAGGGCGAGCTTCTCCATCAGTGGATATCTTGACTCTGCCCCCAGTAATCTTTTACTGATCGCGTGTTCAGTTGTTGAGAGGTATAGGAACAGTACTTCTCCCGTCTCAGGCTTCGATAGGATGGGTGGTTCGGCTAAGTGCCTTTTGAGCTCCTGGAAGGCTAGTTCGCACTCATCTGTCCATTCGAACTTCTTACTTCCTTTCAATAAGTTGAAGAATGGGAGACCGCGGTCCGTTGACTTCGAAATGAACCTGCCCAGAGCTGCCATCCTGCCAGTCAAGCTTTGAACATCTTTATGCTTCCGAGGTGAAGGCATATCGATCAGGGCCTTTATTTTATCGGGATTAGCCTCGATTCCACGAGAGTTGACAATGAAACCCAGAAATTTCCCTGACGACACCCCAAAAGTGCACTTCTGAGGATTCAACTTCATGTTGTACTTTCTGAGCACGCCAAAGCACTCTTCGAGGTCATCAACATGGTTTTTGTTAAGTTGAGACTTTACAAGCATGTCATCAACATAAACTTCCATGTTGTTCCCTATTTGCTCTGAGAACATCATGTTTACGAGCCACTGGTACGTGGCTCCGGCATTCTTGAGTCCGAATGGCATGACATTGTAGCAGTAGAGCCCTTTATCTGTGATGAAGCTCGTATGCTCTTGGTCGGGGGCATGCATGGGAATCTGGTTATATCCAGAATAAGCATCCATGCCCCGCCGTGGCGTCTACGAGCTGGTCAATTCTCGGCAGGGGAAAACAGTCTTTCGGGCAGGCCTTGTTGAGGTCTGAGTAGTCAATGCACGTTCTCCACGTCCCATTGGGTTTCGGGACTAACACTGGATTGGCCACCCAGTCCGGGTAAAAAGCGTCCCTTATAAAATTATTTGCTTTCAGCCTGTCCACCTCCTCCTTTAGTGCTTTCTTTCTGTCTTCATCCAGCTGCCTTCGCTTTTGCTGCTTCGGGGGAAAGCTCTTGTCTATATTCAATGCGTGGCTCGCTACATTAGGGCTTATTCCCACCATGTCAGAGTGTGACCACGCGAAGACATCCTGGTTTTTCTTCAGAAAGCAAATTAATTGCTATTTTGATTCGTCTCGGAGGTGTTTCCCGACCTTCACCTTCTTTGAGGGATCAGCTTCCTCGAGCTGAACCTCTTCGAGCTCTTCCAAAGGTTGGAGGTCAACCTTCTCCTCAATCCTCGGATCGATCTCCTCATCAATTTCTAAAACTTTCCCATCTTTATTCTGTATGACAACGAGTGCTTGCGCGCTCGTTTGTTTCTTTCCCCTTAAGGAAATGTTGTAGCACTCCCTTCCTGCCAATTGATCTCCTTTCAATGTTCCGACTCCGCTTGGAGTTGGGAACTTAAGGGCTAGATGCCTTACAGATGAAACTGCCCCCAGCCCGACCAGGGCGGGTCTCCCGAGCAATACATTGTAGGCAGATGGTAACTCTACTACCACGAACTCCATCATCTTGGTCACCGAGACTGGATAGTCCCCCAAGGTCACAGGAAGTTCGATGGACCCCATACAGGCGGTTCCTTCTCCAGAAAAGCCGTAGAACGTGGTTGCACAAGCCTTCAGGTCGCAAAAGGAGAGTCCCATTTTTTCTAGTGTTGCTTTATAAAGAATGTTAACTGAGCTCCCATTGTCTATGAGAACTCGGCGCACTCTTTTGTTGGCAAGCTGTAGGGTGATGACAAGTGGATCATGATGAGGGAACTGGACATGGGAGGCATCCTCCTCGGTGAAGGTTATAGGCTGAGTTTCAACCCTTTGGCTTTTTGGTGCCCTTGGTTCGGGTTCATAAGGAGACCCGTCCCCTGTCTTCAGCTCATTCACATATCGCTTTTGAGCATTTCTGCCCCCTCCTGTGAGATTAGGACCTCCCGAGATGGTTATTACGTCCTCTCCATCTATCGGCGGAGGCCTGTCTTCATCCCGAGATCGGGAGTTATTATTCTGTGCTGCCGGAAGCGCGGCTACTCTCTGGCTGGCAGTAGCCTGTCCAGTATTCTGGTTTTTGACATACTGCCGGAAATAACCTCTCGAGATCAACCCTTCGATCTCGTCCTTGAGCTGTCGACACTCATCAGTTGTGTGTCCGGTGTCCCTATGAAATCGACAATACTTGATGGAATCTCTCTTGGACTTTTGATTCCTCATAGGGTCCGGACGCCTGAAGGGGACCTGGTTTTCATTAGCCAGGTATATGTTTTCCCGAGACTCGTTGAGCTCGGTGTGCACTTTATATACGGAGAAATATCTTTCTCCTTTTTTCTTCTTTCCCCCATCAACCTCGAGATTATTTCCCTTGCTCTTTTTCCTCTTGGAGGGATTCTCCGAGGTAGGCTGTGGAGCTGCTGGGTCAGCCGAGGTTGAGGCGGAGTTAACGTTTATCGTTGTAGTTTCGGTCTGCGAGGTCGCCTTGAGCGTTGACCTCGCCTCCTCTACATTGACAAATCTCTGCGCCCGTCTGTTAAACTCGGTTATCGACCTCACCGGTTTCCCTTGCATGTCATCCCAAAGGGCACTCCCGGGTAAAACACCAGCTCGGATAGCCATTAGGTGTCCACTGTCATCCACATCTCGAGCCCGGGCGACCTCTAGATTAAATCTTGTCAGGTAGCTCTTCAGTGTTTCGCCCGGTTGTTGTCGGACGTTAGTCAAAGTGGATGCTTCGGGTCTGACTCCCATCATAGCTCGGAACTGCTTCTTGAAGTCTCTAGACAATTGATCCCACGAAGTTATAGAATGTCTCTTGTACTTCTCGAACCAACTCTTGGCAGGTCCGGCCAATGATGTCGGAAACAACATGCATCTGAGCTCGTAACCCACGTTACTAGCTCTCATGATAGTGTTGAATGTACTCAGGTGGCTGCATGGGTCGGTTTTTCCTTCAAACGCTGGGACGTGAGGAATCCGGAACCCTTGAGGGAACTGAGTGTTAGAAATATTGGGAGCAAACGGCTCGAGCTCCTCATCAGAGTCCTCATATCGACCGTTCCCTCGTTCATTCTTCAAAAGCCTAAAGGCTTTTTCGAGCTGATCAATCCTTTCTTGGACTGGGTCCTTAGGCGGTGTCTGGAATTGCCGGTCATTAATCGCGATCCCAGGCTCGCATCTCCGTGAGGGATCTCTACGCCCATTAGGTGATTCCTTAGGTCCGGATTCGTCTGATCTCCCTTCCCCCTGCTCTGATTCAGATGATTCCGCAGGTCGGGATGGGTCTTGCGGCTTCCAGTATTTTTACGACCTCGGTCGCGTTTACTGACGGACCTGATTTCTCCGGACTCGTCACTGGTGAAACTTATTGATCGGTCATTTCATGGTGAATCCTTTCTATGTCGCATTGTCTCCGCAGTGCGAGACCGGGACGTCTGACTTCTCTCAGATTGTGCGCCTCTCCGCTCCTGGAAAGTCTCCCTGTGTCCTTGCCTATCCCCCGTACGCCCTTGACCCTGATTTTGAACAGGTTGAGCGTTTCTACGGGGAGGTGAAGGATATCTTATGGGAGACGATGGGAACCGTATAGGTGACGGTGGTTGTCTTCCTTGCTTCGGCCTAGAGGGCCCAGAATTTTCCCGAGATGGGCCAGTTGCGTTCGGTGCACTACCAGGAACCTGAGTCCGAGCCTCGGTAGGAGCTCGGTTATTCTCAGTTCCTGCAGGTGCTTCCGCAGGTGTATTAGGCGGGACCCGAGCCCGGGTATTCCTCTGAGGCCTAGAAGGGGCGGATGGCTCTGCTGGTGTTGGAGGTTGTGCCGGCCTCCTTGTGGCAGCATTTTTTCGTGGACGTCCACGGGGCCTCCGGGGAGGAACGTGCACGTCCCTTGGAGGAGGGACTTGGTCTTCGCGCGGAGGCGGGGGCTGAGCCACCTGCGCCTCTGCGGCTATCCTAGTCAACTCCTCGTTATGTTTGTTGGCTTCTGCCAACAACTGTTTCAGCTGCCGATTCTCCAATTCTACAATAGGGACATAACGTTCAGGGTTATAGTACATGTCCTCATCCCTTGGTTGTGGAGGTGGCCCCCGGGAATCGGAGGACCCACTCCTCTCATCAGCGTCCGGGTTCTCCATTGGCTGTTTTCCAGGACGCCTTGGGTAATTTTCTTCAGGAGTGTTCTGATTGTTTGCAGCCATGAATCTCTCAGGGATGAATGCTTAAGGCTCTCAATGAAAGCACCAAACTGTTGACGCCGTTTTTCGTCAACAGATAAAAGAATAGAGCACGTAAACAATTTAAGACAATGGCCAAAAATAAACAAACGAATCAAACACGGTTTTTTACGTGGTTCAGCAGTTAAATATGCCTAGTCCACGAGTCTCTGTTATTAATCTCAAGATTATCTCTAAACAATTCTTTAGCAAGAATTCTCCAGAGTTTTCTCTCAAGGATTAGGATTTCCCCCCCTTTACAATGGTGCATGCCTTCTCTATTTATAGAGAAGGATGCAGAATAATATCCCACATATTTTGGGTAGTTACTCTTTTGTGAATACAAATAAATGGCTTTAAATGCCAATAATCAGATATTAAAGGAAACGTCCCCCAAAGATCAGGGGGCGTATAACTGTATTAAATAATATCCCACAATTCTTGGGGATTTACATCAACTAATGAGGACTACATCTCATAGTTATTACACTTGTGGATACTCAAGGTGGTTATGGCGTATCTTCAAGTCTCCAGCATTTCTGGTCTCATGTCATTGTGCGAGTCACTGACATCTCCCGAGCTAACGTTTCTTTCGAGATGGGATATCGAGCTCAAGAACCATGCTCCGAAGTTCCTGAAGATGAAGGTGTTCTCGGAGCTACCTTTCGAGATCGAGGTCAGATCGAGATCACCGCATTCGAGATCATACATCATACTTTGCAGGCTCAACTTACAACCCTAGATCACTAATCCTCACGAGACCATTTGTTGCGAACTCAGCTTTCGAGGTCATATTTACTATGGCTCGAAATCTGGGTATAACAACTTTTAAACCATAGTTGAAGCATCCCTTGATGTTTGCATGACATTCCCCAAGATGTTTCTTTGGCCCTTAGAGCAGTGCGGGTATTCTACATAACCCGAATTATTGCCTCCATTGTTTGTCCGTGCTCTTTTATCACCATTGGGCTGCTTATCATCTGGATGCCTTCTCTTCTGACCATTACTATTACTATTGCTATACTGACAGCTGTTGTTGTGGTTGTTTCGACCATTTTGAGGTTGACCCTGCTGTTTAGGCTCAGGCCTACTAGCCTTCTCCTTACTAACATTCGCCTGAAGCCTTTCTACTTCTATTGCCGTTTCTAGAACATTGGCATATGTAGTATTTCCCGATTTTGCTAGCTTAACCCCTAATTTAATATTTGGTCTAAGTCCTCTAACGAACTTGGTCACCCTCATAAAGTCAGTTGAAACCAACTCTGGTGCAAACTTGGCTAATCTGTTGAACTACCGAGCATATTCTACTACCGTTAAGTTGCCCTGCTTCAAACTAGCGAACTCCTTGACCCTTGTAGTGATGACTGCCGAGTTGCAATACTTCTTGTTGAATAGCTCCACAAATCTTGTCCATATCATGGTGGCGACATCGTTAGTCTGGTGAACTAAGTCCCACCATATTCTAGCATCCTTCTTAAGCAGAGACGAAACGTAGGATATGCGGTCCGCGTTGCCGAGATTCATATGCGCTAGGATTGGCTCTACATTTCTGAGCTATTCTTCTGCTTCAAAGGGGTCTGTTGTCCCTTCAAAGTTTGGAGCATGTTTCTTACGAAACCACTCGTAGATTGGCTCCATGTGCTGAGCTTGGTATGGCACCTAGTTCTCCATTGGACATGCCCCATAAGGACCTACTTGATGGGGAACTTGAGCCATCTGCTGAGGCTGTGGTTGCGGCTGAGGTGGAGGCTGAGTCTGCTGTCGCTATTGCTGTAGTAACTCCTCCACTTGTTGTCGTAGTCTTGCAATTTCTGCAGTGTTGTTAACCGGCGGCGGCAACGCTCTTTCTTTAGCAGTAGCATTGGTTGCACGTCTTCCCCTTCTGTGAACTGGAGGGGCTTCATAAGTTTCAGGAGCAACGCTTGAGGCATTGGCGTTGTTGCGAGCAAATCTCCTGAGCGACATCTTCAACAAAGTTCTAACAGTCGAGAACATGTTAGAACTTACCCTAATAGGCTCTAAGGAAAAACTTAATCTAAGCAAACATAACTCGAACCTATTAATTATGGTTTCTTATGAAAAATTATGTAAGCCTTCTTTATGATTAGGGTCTGTTTCTAAACTTAGAAAAATAAGCCATCTTTATAATTTACTAGGTCTGTTTCTAATCATCCTATATGACTTAATTCTTAGGCTCGAAACTCGTCGTTGTTCCAAAGTTAACCATATTGAGGGAGGGCTAAGATTAGTAAAATCGTTCTCACTACTATGGCCCCCTAACTCTCAATATAGAAACTTGGTTCATTGATTTGTATCCACCCTCACCGAACTTAGTCATTATTTATTTTATTTATTATTTATTATGATTGCAAAGAAAAAATCAAACTCATACATGTCATTCAAAAATAACAATGATATTAATTTGGAAAAAAGTTTTCACTATACACAATCATAAATGCAAAGATAATAAATAAAATAAATAAAGAAAATAAACTAATTTACAGGTATTCTTAACTAAAAACATAAGGGCTAAAACGTTTTACTAACACATAATCATAATAACTATAACATAATATCACTTACATTGGCGGTTAGATTCGGAGCTTAAGCGTGTGTATCAAGGAGAACTTCATGTAAATGGACCGTTGCTCTGATACCAACTATCACGACCCAACTATTCTAGATTTTGGACCATTAATAACTACTATACTAATCTTAAGAAAACGTACATATGAAATAACCATAACTTTATTTTAAAAAATGTAAAGTAAATGTTAAATACATAAAAATTCATTTAGGATATGGGATCCCATTGTTTTGAACATAAAACAAAACATAACTTAAATAAATTGGTTACAAAATTAAGTGCGGAAAAATAATACATAGAAATCATAACTAAAAGACTAAAAAAAACTTCATCCTCAAATCGTACGCACAGTCCACCGATTCCATCCTGCCTCAATACACATCCCCAAGCTGCCAAGAACCTTCCTGCTGCCAAAACTATTTTCCTGCACATATAAAACATAAAGGAATGAGCCTAATGCCCAGCAAGGAAAATCTACTACAAGCATGAAACATATACATACACATAAACTATAAACTGCAAACTATAATCATATGACTATATAAATACAACATCTATTACAATGGCCATCATACTTCTTGGGACTTGCTAGCTAAGCAATCATATGCCTATAAATTTACGAGGCTAGTTATCTAAACATGTCACATAAATTCATGGGGCTCGTTATCTAAACAATCATATGCCCAAGAAATCTACTACTGGGACTTGTTATCTAAACAAATTATTTATTTGTTATCTTAACAAATTATGGGATTGTTATCCAAACAATCCAACAACTAAAAACATATCATACTTACAACATAAACATATATCAACAACATAAAAGCATACAAATCTACCCTATTTTCCTTACCAAAAACCGGGATGTGAGAACAAGATCGGGACTTTGGAACACTCCTAAAAACCATTAATAGAAAAGTGAGTATTCTAAAAGAAAGAGATGAAGAGGAATGAACTAAACCATCGAAAAGATACTTACCAACAAGAATCTCACGTTCAAGAACTTAGATGCCTAACCAAGAATAAAGAATACTGAGTTAGGATTTGAGTAGAGAAAAACTATAAGAACTAATGAAACAATACAGAAAATGAACTAAGAATAGGAATACCTTGAATGCTTCTATGACCGAACTATACCTCGAAACTGAAATACACTATGACCTTACTTCCCAAGTGTTTATTAAGCTTACAATGAGTAAGCTTATAACCGCAACCCAAGTTTTATCACTCTATAGTCTCACTAGCACCTGAAAGGGTCTAATCAATGCTTGAAGAATGAATGAAATGGCTTGGTGCTAGGTCCTATTTATAGAGTTCTAAGAATAAAAATCTTCTTTTTGGCTTTGAATAAAAATAATGAATTTAATTGAAAATATTTGAATATTATTCAGCCAAAGGCTTAGAACTTGGTCAAATTGTTCAGAGAGAGGTTTAAGGATTCAAAGCTTGATTTTTAAAACAAATAGAATCCTAACTTCTAACTCTCTAAATCTCGTAACTCTAAACTCATATGCAGTAAAATCAATATATCTGGAGCTATAGGACTCCGATTTAGACTCTCTTTATACTGTTAGAAATTTAATTCAATTATCTACAACTTTCTAGAAATACTATTTTTCGAAATTCATAACATAACTGGGGCAAAAATAGGTCGGAAGTTACAGTACCCTAAAGTTACGAAAAATTTATTTACAACCTAATCCACAAATAAATAAAATTGTGACAAATGTCATGCTCCTAACAGATTCTGGTGAAGACTAAAGGCCCGTTTGGTTGATGGTAATGGGCCAGAAAGGAAAAGAATGGAATGCTAATGGGCTGTATTCTTTTGTTTGGTTGGAAATAACAAATTTGGAGAAGAATTCCGTAGTAATGCTTATTCCACCATACTAACGGAATAACTTTTCCACTTTTCACTCAGTGGAATTATAATTCCATTCCAGCCCATTAACATCATCTCTCTCCAGGGTCTTCGTCTTCTTCCCCAACTCGCTCCACCTACTGAGGACTTCTTCCCCAACTCGCTCCACCGATGAGTTCCTCAGGTACTTATTTGCTTTATTTATTTTGATACCTCACTCTCCTCTTGCTCAACCCCTAAAAACCACAAGCAATCCGACATAACCATCTCTCATTCTCACTCTCAGCAAGCAACACACCCAGTCAGAGGTAGCTGCTCGTCCCAGTCGGAGGTCCGTGTAGAGACACTCTTCTCTTCTTCCTCTGCTTTTCTAATCTGTTGCAGAGGTACTCTCTCTCTATCTCTCTTTATATGAATTCAGTAAGAGCACCAAATGTTTGATGAAATGCCTATTTGCATATTTTAGACTTTTTTTCTTTTTTTTTTTGTCATGTAAAACTCATGATGGAATGCCTATCATGAGTTTAAGACTTTGATCCCTCTACTTAGATTTGATCCCTCTACGAATACAGGAAGGTAGATCTTTGATCCTGTACTTAAGTTTTTAATGTCACAGTTCCCACCATTTTCTCTTCCTGGTATGGTCCTTGCAGCCTCCCTAGCTATCTTCTCCCACTCTGGAGTACCCTCTTGGATCTTTATATGCATGAAAACCGTGTTAGATGTTTAGATTGTAGAAGCTACATAGCTGCTACTTGGTGTTAAAACTGATAGTATGATAGAAATGCGTGAATTGAAACTGTAATATAGTTAGTAGCTTCATGAGGTCATATAGATCATTTAAAAATATACTTAGCAGCATAAACATATGAATTTGATCTTCTTTTTACTGATGATAGTCGTTTATTTTGCTTAGCCTAATTTCAATGCATAAGAGACCATAGTTATAGATGACCATAACTAGTCATCTCCGTAATATGCTTAGCCTAATTTCAATGCATAAAAGAAACAAAAAAGGGTCATGGCTTAGCCTGTTCCCATAAACCAAATCCATTGCCCTGTATCGATTAAGCAACACCCCTCTTTTCATGCACACCGTTGCCACTTTTCTAATTCATCACTCTTAAACAAATAAAAAAAATTATCATCTTTGGTAAATGAAACAAACCCCATATAATAATATTACTCCCCCAAAATCCCACGTTCACTCCCCCTTTACTACATTGAAATCCATGCTAAAACTAAGGCTGCAAATCCATTGAGTGAGCTATTACATAGTAGTATAGAGTATGATTGTATTATGTTATTCTCAATTTTCTTTCCTATTCTTATGATTATTTATTCTCTTTGGTTCTTAACATAATATAATTCGTCATATAATACATGAAAAACCAACACACTGTCTTGCATTATAATAATATAAGAGATTGCCATAATATGGTGCATCGAACATGGTCATATTTTTTATTCTTCTCGCCACTCCCTTTTTTTTTGGCAACAAGTGTCATCATTTATTTGAGTGAGGTATCGCTCGCACTTGCAATTCATTACATTTTGGTGTGTTTGTTATGAAGGTTTTACATAGCTTTGCATGTACCACTTAGGATATCATGAAATGTGCTCTCTCTTATGCATTCGTGTTTGCACAGCCTTGGGGCCCAAATGTTTGCACATCAATTAGTCAATTTAGCTTTCTAATTTTTTATTTTATTTATGTGCTCTCCTCCCCTCAAGGATTACATAGGGATAGTTATTATTAAAACAGAACTTTTATCATCCATTCGTAGTCCTCCCAATTCGTTGTTTATGTACCCTTTTTCTCCCTTGGCACATATTATATGCTACCTTTTCTTATACGAGATTTTGGGAATGAATGATCATTGTTACAATCAATTACAGAAAACTGCTACATGTGACAGCATGTAAACTGGTATATGAGATTTAGACAACTAGACACATTGAGAAGTTACAACTTAAAGATAGTTTGAGCTAATTAGTTAGTCTTAGCATAGAAGGTGATGAATGGTAGAGCATCGAAGTTTGTTCATAGTAATGATCTTGATACTGAGGAAGCATTCTCAGAGTCCATTTTAGCTTCTTATACAACACTATAGCTGATTGAGTCCCTTTATTCTCCCAGTTTATGTTTGAACTCAATATGCTTGACTTGTGGTTTTTTTTTATTGTAGCTACCATTTAGCTTGGCTTTTGTCGTTTTGGGACTGTATAACTGTAATAGAAGTTTCTGTACTGAGCTGCTCTTCAATTCCAAGGTTACTGCGTCAATTTTTAATACTTCCTCTCAGTGATTAACAATTTAGCTGCAGCAGCAGAAAAAAATTGTTTGTTGGGGTGTCTAGCTGCAGCCACACAGATATGTTTATGTTAAATGATTTGTATGGTCTTAAATCTAATTAGTTCTGAATTACTTCCTACATGCAATGCAAGTTCAGAAATATGTTATAAGTATTCTATATGACTTCTTTATTGAATCATTGCCAAATAACTAAAGAAGAGAAGAATGATAAAAATAATTTGGTAATATTTTAATATTAGTTGTTCAAATATATCTATATATATTTATGTTTTTTTAAATATTGTTTTGCAAAAGGATATATAAATGTATATATACATGACGCATGATTTATTTTTTGGTTAACTCCATTTTTAGATAACCTCGTCAGTTTCTCAAAGAAAAATATTGACAAGTTTTATGAGAGTTGACTCAAGTGTCTAACATATACTTAACATGGATCATTACTAGATGGAATAATAAATAACAAAGGGATTTAAAGTTGTTCGACCATTAATGAGACCTGTGTTCACTTAATCACTTTTCTTATTTCTTTGTCTAAGTTGTGCCTGTTGTTTATAATCTTCTAGGTGAATAATTGATTGTTGGATTAAAAATTTTATTTGCTTGATTATATTTATTGTAGGATAATGGTTCGTTTAACTGTCAGTGAGAGACAAATTTTGAGAAAGAAGAAGATCATGGCTCTATATTTGCATTGGATGAATGTGTTGCATGTAGTGCAGTGGTTTTTCAAATTATGGGAAAAAATTATTGTACATGGTATTGAATCAAGCTCTTTGGGAAGACAATTATACATACTTGATGTTTTTGTCAATAGGCAAATTGTGCATCAAATAGCTTATGAGAGTGATGTCATTTGTTTTGATCAACTTAGGATGAATAGGAAAGCATTTAGCAATTTATGCATAATGCTTGAAACTAGGGGTGGGTTAAAAGCATCTGAATACTTGCAAGTAGATGAGCAAGTGGCCATGTTTTTACATGTAATTGCTCATCATGTGAAAAATAGAGTCATTAGATTTCGATTTATGAGATCTGGTGAGACTATTAGCATCACAATGTGTTACATTCAATCATTCGACTACATGGAGCGTTATTGAAAAGACTTGAACCGGTTGTTGAAAACTCAACAGATGAAAGGTGGAAATGGTTCAAGGTATATTATATATTACTTGAATTAAAAAACACTACAAATTTTTATTTGTTTGAAATACTAATAAAAAAAGTTTGTTTATTATGTGGTAGAATTGCTTAGGGGCACTAGATGGAACTCATATTAGAGTGAGAGTATCTATGGCTGATAAACCAAAATATCGTACTCGAAAAGGTGAAATAGCTACAAATGTCTTAGGTGTATGCTCCCAAGACATGCAATTCATATATGTGTTACCTGGATGGGAAGGCTCTGCAGCAGATGGTAGAGTTTTACGTGATGCCATACGTAGAACAAATGGTTTGTGTGTTCCAAATGGTATGCTTTGTGTTTTAGATTATACATTTTTTTTGGATAAGTCATTTAGGAGACAACTTAATCCTTATCTTTATTTTATTTTAGGTCATTATTACCTTGTAGATGGTGGATATACTAATTGTAAGGGATTTCTTGCTTCATATCGAGGCCAACGCTATCACCTCAACCAATGGGAAGATGGGAATCCTCCCAGAAATCCACAAGATTTTTTTAATATGAAGCACTCATCTGCTAGGAATGTCATTGAGAGATGTTTTGGTGCAATTAAGAATCGATGGGCAATTCTTAGGAGTCCATCATTCTATCCAATAAAGACTCAAAACCGAATCATTTTAGCATGTTGTTTGCTTCACAATTTTATTAGGAGAGAAATGCCTAATGATAATACTGATATGCATCCAGAGAATGAGAGTGGTAGTGGAGACGAAGAAGACATCATGGATGTTGATGGATCCATAAGAAGTATTGAAGTTTCTGAAGGGTGGACAACATTTAGAAATCATTTAGCACTTGAGATGTATAACGAATGGAGAGAACATAGGAGAGCAAGCTAGTTTTTTTTTATTTCTTAGATTAAATGCACAATGATTGTCTAGGTTTCTAAATTTGGTTTCACTTGGCTATGTCAATTCATTTGACTGTTTGTGTAATTGACCACCCCAAAAACTTATATCACTTGCTTTGAAATGGAAAATTTATCTTTAAATTTATTTTTTGTTATTGGTGTGTATATCCATTCAATTTTATTTCTTTATTGCTGGCTGTTTGTTTCCTTTTCATTCAACTACAATATTCCAGCTTTAGTTTTTAGTTTTACAGTATTTTGATACCTTATTTCAGCATGGAGACTTCAAAAGGAAGAGGTCCAGGACAAAATAAAAGATTTTGGAGCGAAGATGAAGACAAACACTTGGTTGAAGCACTTATGGAACTGAATAATGAAGGGAAGTTTAAAGCTGAAGGAAATTTCAGGCCAGGTCATCTTAGAGCTCTTGAGATGAAATTAAAGGAGCGGATGCCTGAATGTGATATACAAGCTAAGCCACACATTGAGTCTAGAATGAAGACTTTGAAGACTCATTTTCAAGTGGTTCATGAAATGTTGACTGTACCATTTTGTAGCGGATTTGGGTGGGACAACGACAGAAAAACTGTTACTGCAGAAAAGTCAGTGTGGGAAGCATATTTGCAGGTACTCAAATAATAGTATTTGGTCTGCCATTTTGCTTATGATGTTAATGAATCCATAAGAATGATTGTTTGCTTATGATGATGATGGATCCATAACAAGGATGGTTTGCTTATTTATTTGAATCTGATTTTTTTATTTTGTATAAATGCAGAGTCACAAAGAAGCAGCCCCCTTCAAGATCAAGTCATTCCCTTGGTATGATGACTTATGTATGGTTTTTGGCAAGGATCGTGCAACTGGAAAAAATGCAGAGAGTGCAGCAGATGTTGTTGAAGAACTTCAAACTGAAGAAGAAAACACTACTCTTGGAGAAGATGATTTCAACTATGCTAACAATGTGGATAAAGTGCCATCTATGTCTGTTTCAGATGCAACAAGAGGTGCTCAATCTCACACTCAATCAGATGGGTCTTCAAAGAAGAAAAGGAAAACTGTAAATCATGTAGAACTTTCAGATGCACTCACACAATCAGCTTGCATTATCGCAAGAGAAATTGAAAAGGCTTCTATTCGTTTGAGTAAAGCTATTGGTGAAGACATGAATGAAAAGCATATGCAACTTGGGAAAGAGTTAGAAAGGACCACTACACTTACCACAGCTCAACGTCATAAGGTAGCTCGCATGATTATGCAAGACAGTGCTCTGGTTTCTTACTTTTTCAGTGTCCCAGATAATGAGAAGAATGAATGGGTGACACTTCTTCTTGATGGCTCTCTCTAAGATCATGTTTAGTCCACTTTGCTCTACTACAATTTGCAAGGCAATTTATATTGCCTTTGACATTCAGTAGTATACAAATTATAATCTTTTGGATATGATGTAATGTTTTATGCTCATAATTTTGCAAACTAGATTGTCTTTGAGCATAGATCTGAGTAATTGGACATGAATACTTATACTATTTCTAGTGATATTTCATGTGCATGGACAAAGTCTCTTTTGATTATTAGAATATATATATGTTATAATGTTTAGTTTAACATTTTTATGTTATTATATTGTTTTATTTTTAAAAAATATAAAATAGTGTTTAGTGATAATTAAAGTAAATTGCATTTGACATTAAAAAAATACTTCACAAAAATAAATTCTTATTGATAATTTTAATATTTTGTAGTGTTCAAAAGTGGAATTATTATGCTTAAAAAAGCAGGATTATTAAATATTATTTTGTAAAAAAAGAATATGAAAAAAAATAACGTCATTGTTGGTAAATCTATATATATATATATTTAGTATGTTTATTTTAATTTATAAATCATATTTTAAGCACTTTGGGTATTTTTGTCCAAAATAAATTTATTCCATTCCATAGTCAACCAAACATAAGAATAGGTATTCAATCATTGATTCTATTATTCTAACCAAACAACATAATCGCATTACCTTTCTTATTTCATTCTATTACTATTCCTATTCCTATTCCATTGTTTCCATTACCTCCAACCAAACGTCACCTAAGTCTTATAATTCCCTTATTTTATCATTAAAATAATAATTACTTAATAATCATGCATATGAAAAATGTCATAATCCTATTGGCTCTATCTAAACCTTCAGAATAACTATACTCATGACAAATGTCATATTCTTATTGGCTCTATCTAAACATTAGGTTATAATTATTGTAATATTAATAACCAGCAATATTAATCAAACCTTATGTTATAATTAATATTCTTAAACTATAGGCTAAACTTATAAAATTTACAAGTGTTACTACGAGTGTCCAACTAAGTCCTGGCTTGAACCAAAATCCACAGTCATAATCATATTACAACTGCTACTAGCTATTACTATTACTACTACTATCTAACTAGCTAAGTAAATTTATTGGACTCTACACGATGTTTCGAGGGCCTGCGGTTCGACTGGGCTGGAGCGTGTATAGCTCCGGCGAACCGTTTGGGCCTAGCTAAGGCAACACAGTAGTGAGAGAGAGAGAGATTCAAGGAACATAGGGAAAAGAGGGAAAGGGAGAGCTTTTTAAGTTTCAGACTTTTTATTTTATTTAAACCTTTCTTATTTATTTATTTACAAAAAAAAATCTGATTTTTAATATATAAATTCATTTTTAATTAACACAATTTTTTATTCAAATTAAAAGCATCTTGGTATTTATTTCCAATAATAATATACTAATGGGGTGTTAAAAATTTCTTTTATTTTGATTCTCATAATTTAAAATATAAATATTTTATTCTTGATAAATCTCATTTATCAAATTTAAACATTTCTTATTAATTATTTCTCAATAAATAATAATACAATTTAACAAAAGTTAAACTTTTTAAATTCAATTTATCCTCTATTTCTAAATTTTAATGTCACTTACTATTATTCCAAAAAATAATACATAATTTGAGACATAAATCCATCTATTATCTCATTATATAATTAAATTTTAATTTTAATATCAAAATTATTATAAATACAAAAGTTAATAATATGAAAAATTTAGAAAAAAAATTAATTTAAAAGTTTTTAATAAATATATATAATTTTCATAAATATATATTTAAAAAAAATAGTTTATTTTTAAAATTAAATTATTTATTAATTATATTTTTAGATTTTTTTATTTGAATTTCGATGACATTTTATAACTGTCGGTATTGGACTTTTATTAATTGTCGGCGTTGAGGTCAATAACGACAATTTTTAACTGTCGGCATTGGTCTTGAATTAACTGTCGGCGTTGGGGTCAATAGCGACACATTTCAACTGTCAGCATTAGTCTCGAATTAAATGTCAGCGTTGGAGTCAATAACGATAAATTTTAACTGTCGGCATTAGTCTCGAATTAACTGTCGGCGTTGGGGTCAATAGCGATAGGCAAAAGGAGCGTTGACAATTATTAGCTATCGGCATTGGTATCTATGCCTACTGTTTTTAACTGTCGTGATTGGGTGTCCGAAAAACCCAATTTTATGGTAGTGATTTCTCAATAATTTATGTCAGCAAATGCACATAAAATGCACATTTATTTCACCAAAAAATTAAAAATAAAAATATCACCAACCGGATCATATCAAATAAATACGTTACATTTTGCCCCTCTTATTGAATTATTAAAACCTCATTTACGTCCCAAAAAAGCATGTCTCCATTCTATCTTAACTACTCTCGTTAAATGCCATATTATTAATATGCTTTCCCAGCTTAGAACAAATAGGAAAAAGAAAAGATAATATGTGAAATTAATTTAGAGAAAATTTACACCACCAATACACGAGTAAAGAGAATAATAAATAAAGTCAAAATTGAGAAAAAAGTTGGGAACTTTGTTTTGTAGGTTGCATTATCTATATATGGTATTTTTTCAAGCAATCATCATTTTAATAGTAAAAAAGAAAAATAAAGAGTGAAATAATAAAATAAGATATATATGGGTACACATAGTATTATACACATAAGATAATGTGCATGGATGAGGTTTGCAGCATAATAAAGTGCTAAACACAGACGTGATTAATGCGGGCATTTGGTTGGTACTTTAATATGACAGAGACTACAATAAATATTGGGTTCATTAGTTTATATAATATATAATGTATATATATATATAAATTTAGGGTAATTCTTCTACCGAGGCTTCATTTTAAGCCCTACCGATAGGATTCTCAATGTTCTCGATCCATGAACAGTTTTCGGTGCGATTTTTTTTATGACCATGTATATTATAATTATTTCGAGCATCCTGCGAATTTTTCTAAAAATTCTGAATGGTTTATAGTACTGAAAACTAAGTTCAAATATGTTATTGCACCTGTGACTAATTTTTTTTATGTGCGTGGAAAGTAACATGTTTGAATTTAGTTTTCGGTACTGTAAACTATTCAGAATTTTTTAAAAATTTGCAAGATGCTCTAAATGGCTACAATATATATGGTCATAAAAGAAAATCCCACCAAAAACTTTTCATGGTTCGAGAAACACTGAAAGCCCCATTAATAGGGCTTAAAGTGAAACCCCTCAAATTGTCCTATAAATTTATACATGTTATCTTCCATTAATACAGTAGGTATAGGTAGGTAGGTAGGGATTGATGTTTAAAATGATATATATCCAAATCTTTTCATTTATGTTATGAGCCAAAAAAAAAACTAAAATATATACTTATACATTATTTCTCTCATTTAACCCTAAATAAACATAATATATATAATTTTCGAAAAAGTGAAACCGTGGCATTGCTTTTTCTTCAAAAAAGAAAAGTTCATTACTTAATTAATATAAAAAATACTGAAAATTGAGTTATTGCATTCGATGATTCATTACATCAGTAATAAAATCGTTGCAATTGTATACATAAAATCTAAATAAATATTTTTTATTTATATTCTAAATTATTTTCATTAATATTTTATGTGCTTTGAAACCTTTTGTAAGGAGTTTTATTTCTAAACAAAGAACTCTGTATTATATTATAACTAGTCCTCCATCCAATCAAGAAAAAAATTAGAAATCTATTTTAGATAAGAATAAAAGATTAATATCCTAAAAACATAATGGTAAGAATATTACATTCAATCCATATATATATATATATATATATATACAATATGTTAGTAAGATGAACCATATCTAACTCTAATTACCTTGTTTTTTTGTTCTTCTCTAATATATATATATATGGGTGCACTCTTAATGGTTACTACCCATAGATGATTACTTTGATATTAACCATTGGATTAAGATCAATGGTTTATATTTATAGTTTTTAATTAAAATTTCTATAAAGAAATTGTGATTTTTTAAAAATTTTATAAGAGTGACCTGATGACATGTCGGTCATATAATTATTAAATTAAAGAATTAAAAAAATCGTATCTAAACATCATAAAGGAAATTTGTATTATAAATAAGCATTATATATTAATAAAAAAATAACTCAAGAATGTTATAACTGCTACATTCTAGTTTTTAAAAAGAAAAACTGGTTATTTTTTGGGTTTTAAAAAAGATTGGCTTTGAATGTCGCCGACGTTTCTGGGATTCTCGGCTCCGATCTCGCTCTATAGACAAATATGAAAGTCACTGCCACCACCATAGGACACCTTAGGGTCAAGACTTCAAAGCCCAGTGTCGCGCACCTCCCATATTTGTCATTGTGCCATAATGCTCTCATATACTTTTGTCATATTTTAATCTTCACTATCATCCTTATTTTCATTTTATCTTTTTTACTGGGTTATTTTCTTATGATATGTCGAAGATATTGAATATTGATAATGAAATTTCTTTAAGTGTACGATTTTAATCTTCACTATCATCCTCATTTTTATTGGATTTGCAGGCATTATTTCAATTTAGTGATGCAGAGATAGCATCGTTAGCAAGAAATGGCTTGATGGAGGCAGCATATCTAGGTATCATTCTGTGAGATTTGGGAAGTATCAGAATTACCAGTGCAAGCATTTTGACTATGCAGATTGCAAAAGAAAATTAAGAGCTTTGAAGATTTTTTTTTTGAAGAAATTGAAAGAAACTGAAGAAGAAGAAGAAGGAAAGCTCTATACTACAATTATGTATTTTGTTTTAGTAAACTTTTGTAAATAGAATTACATATGTTTTATTTGTTATGTGTATTACGTAGATGTTTTGTATACATAAACTAATATTGTAATGTTAAATTGTTATTATAAAGTATTTATAAAATTTTATTATATCAAAGTGTCTACAAATATACATTAAAAAGGAATTAATTTTCTGAAATATCATTTAGTAACATTTTTATAGAATGTCACTAAAAAAAATTTTAATATAAAAAACAAGTATGTAATTCATTATTATTAAAAATTTGTAATATTTGAAAATGATATTTAAAAAAATTTAGTTACATTTTTTCAAATGCCACTAAAAAGAATATAGTTTTGCAACATATTTTAGTTTCTATATATAATTAATAATTTTAACATTAGTGCGTGTATATTTATTATTTTAAAATTTTAATTAATGAAAATTATAATTCTATTAGTTTATTCTATACCCTTCAGTAGTTAATGAAAAATTATTATTTTATTTGTTTCCAAAAATAAAAATGGTGATTGATATATTTAATAGCTTGTAATATACATTTAAAAAAATTTAGGGTTTTTTTTATTAATACTTATATTGAAACTTTTTAAATCACTTTTACGGTATTTACAAAGATCTCATTTATATATAATCTAAGCTTTATTTTACAAAATTACGTTTTATACTAGTAACATCATGTTCTTTGTCCATATTATAAGAAATTCTATTTTAATTTGGACATTCCAAGTTCGTGTGTGACCATTAAAGCAAAAGATACTTACATATTAAGGCTCATATATATGTATAGTATAGTATATTTATATATATATATATATTTATATATAAATAGAAATATGGCTCACTAATATTCCCTCTTATCATTTCACATGAGGAATTAAGAGATTGTCTTGTGATCTCTTAGATCTAATGATGATGATGATCGCCTTCAGGAGTAAGGAAAGTAATGAATTGAATTTGAAAACCAGCTCTTATATTTTTCTTTTTTCCATTTTATTTTCCAATATATTATTTAAGAAAAACAAGTGCACATTTATGTCTTGGTTTTTTTTTCTTTTTGTCAGACACATTTATGTCTAGCTCAAGGAAGAAGATAATGTGATTAGGTGTTGAAATTGAATGATTCCAAAAATAACTTGTTGTGAATAGATTATGCTACACAACAAAATAGAACAGATCAAACCAAAAACAGTAGCAAAGAAAAACTGGACAATGCAGTAATAAAACAATTAAAATTGACAAAATGAACACATATCTTTTACAAGGTTCGATCCAATGAACTTGGTTAGTTCATGGTCTACTCCTCGGGGAAATCAGCCATTAAAGGCTTGGATCTTTATTGCTCTTTCAATCTGATTACAGAGTCTTTAGATACACTTGTATGGTGTAAAACACCAACGTTTACAATCTGTTCTTGAGCTGAAAGAATGCTCCAAGAACTTACAGAGAGAGAGAGAGAGAAAATAGAGTGTTTTGATTGTGTCTCTCTAGAATGGTTAGGTATCCTTTATATACATGTTTGGATTGAAGGGAGCTAAGAGCTCAAACGATATTAACTGTCACTTGACTGATGTGGCTCTGATGTGTCCAGCTTTGAAGCCTCTTGGAATTTTAACCAACTTTCAACAAATCCACCTTTGGTTATAAGTCCATAGGCTTGAATAGATCCATGACTGATTTCCACTTAGCCCCTACGGGCAAATTCAGCAATCATCAATGTTGAGCAAATTTAGACAGTGTCTAAATTTACGTACAGTCACCACTTTGGTGAACATATCAGCAGGATTGTCTTTGGTGTTGATTTTCTTCATTTGAACTTCTTTTCCATTGACAACATCTCTGATAAAATGAAGCTTGATGTCAATATGCTTAGATCTTTCATGAAACATAGGGTTTTTAACCAAATGTAAGGCAATTTGGTTGTCACAATGTACTGTAATGCTGTCTGAATTTAATCCCAGTTCTTTAGTCAGACCTTTTAGCCACATTGCCTCCTTAATGGCTTCTGTAGCAGCCATGTACTCAACTTCTGTTGAGGACAATGCTACCACTTTCTGAAGTGTGGCTTTCCAGCTAATGCAGCCACCTAAAACGGTGAATACATATCCAGTAGTCGATCTTCTAGTGTCCAAACACCCTGCATAGTCTGAATCAACATACCCAGCAACTTCTTCTTCCTGAACTTTCTCTGAGCTGTATACCAAACCAGTTTCAAGTGAACCTTTGACATATCTGAGCACCCATTTTAAAGCTTCCCAATGCTGTCCACCTGGATCAGATATATATCTGCTCACAATGCTCATTGCATGAGCTAAATCGGGTCTAGTGCAAACCATTGCATACATTAGACTTCCCACACAGCTGGCATAGGGTACCTTGTCCATGCTTGTCCTTTCTCCTTCTGTGATGGGAGAGTCTTTCTTGGATAGTTTGAAATGAGGTGCTAAAGGAGTTGAGACTGGTTTGGCATCTTTCATCTTGAACTTATCTAGGACCTTGCTGAGAGAACTTTTCTGAGACAGTATTATCCTTCCTGGTCTCTCTCTTTTAATCTCTATTCCCAGTATCTTCGTGGCTTGACCAAGATCTTTCATTTCAAATTCCCTTTTCAACTGATCCTTCAGACCTTCAATGTCTGATCTACTCTTACCAACCAGTAAGATGTCGTCAACATATAGAAGCAAATATAGGTTCCCATTTGAGTACACACATGGGTCATAGCTGCTCTTGGTGTATCCAATCCTAGACATGAACTCATCAAACCTCATATTCCACTGTCTAGGAGCTTGCTTCAATCCATACAAAGATTTCTTTAGGAGACATACCTCATTTGGATCCTTGCTCTCAAAACCTTCAGGTTGTCTCATGTATATTTCTTCTTCTAGTACCCCATGTAGGAAAGCAGTCCTAACATCCATTTGTTCAATTTCTAGGTCTTCATGAGCAGCTTTTGCCATTATAGCTCTAATTGAGGCTTGTTTGACAACTGGTGAGAAGATGTCATTGTAATCTATACCCGCTTTCTGTGTGAATCCTTTTGCAACCAATCTAGCCTTGTATCTAGTTGGTTCAATACTTGGAATCCCTTCTTTGTGTCTGAAAATCCATTTGCATCCTATTACTCTCTGTCCAGGAGGAAGTTTTACCATAATCCATGTTCTGTTCCTTTTTAGTGAATCCATTTCATCATCAATGGCTCTAAGCCATTTCTTTCCATCTTTGCTGTTTACAGCTTCTTGATAAGTTGCAGGCTCAGAATTGTCAATATCTGTGGCTGTAGCTAAGGCATATGCAGTGTAGTCAGCTAGGTCAGCATAGCCAAATCTCTCAGGTGGGTGAATCTCCCTTCTTTCTCTGTCTCTGGCCAATTGGTAGTTTCTGAGTCCACCTTGAGATGCCTCTTCTCTGTGTCTGGATCTGTGGTCTGATGTGCTAGCTTCTGTTTCATCTGGTGAGTCCTTCTCCACCTCAAGTTGCATACTTTCTAGATTGTCTTTCTGTGTAATGCCTATAGTTGAGTTGACTTTCATAGGCATTTCTTCTTCATTGAAGATAACATCTCTGCTGATTATGCATCTTTTGTATCCGGGTTCTAAACACCATAGTTTGTATCCCTTTACACCATTAGGGTAACCAAGGAAGATACATTTGAGAGCCCTTGGTTGCAATTTGTCTTGTTTGATGTGTGCATAGGCACTGCACCCAAAAACCTTCAGGTGATCACAGTTAGGTGATGTTCCGGTCCACCTTTCTTAAGGTGTCAGGAATCCAATGGCTGCCGATGGACACCTATTGATTAAATAGCAGGCTGTAGTAACAGCTTCACCCCAAAATGATTTCTCAAGACCAGATCCATTCAGCATGCACCTTACTCTTTCCAAAAGAGTTCTGTTTATTCTTTCTGCTAGGCCATTCTGTTGAGGGTTCTTCACAACTGTTTTGTGCCTAGCAATGCCTTCCTTTGTGCAATAGTCTCCAAATTCCTTAGAACAGTATTCAAGACCATTATCAGTCCTTAACTTCTTTATCTTCTTTCCAATTTGGTTCTCAGTCACCTTTCTCCAATTGATGAAAGTCTTGAGTGCCTCATCCTTACTTTTGAGCAAAAATACCCACACTTTTCTTGAGTAGTCATCTATGATGCTCATAAAGTAACTAGCTCCTCCAAGTGTCTTGATTCTAGAGGGACCCCAGAGATCTGAGTGGATGTATGCTAGAGGTTCACTGGATGTATGCATACCTGTGTTGAACTTGATCTTGCAACTTTTGCCATAAACACACTGCTCACAGAAACCAAGTTGACCATTTAATTTCCCTTTCAGAATTCCTTGTTTTTCCAGTTCTGTCATCCCTCTTTCACTGACATGACCAAACCTTTGATGCCATAGTCTAGTCTGATCTGAGATGTTGATCCTGCTAAGACCCGATGCTGCAGCATTTGTTACTGAAGAAGCACAACCTGTAACAGTTTCTCCAAGCAAGTAGTATAGACCATTTCTGTAATCACCTTTCATAACAACTAATGATCCTTTCGTGACTTTTAAACCACTATCATCCATCTTAACAGTACAGCCATTAGTTGTTAAAGTACCAAGAGAAAGAAAATTTCTTTTAAGTTCTGGAATGTACCTGACATTTGTAAGTGTCCTTTGAATGTTGTCATGCATTCTGACGTTTACAGAACCAATACCCTGGATAGTACAGGCCTTGTTGTCACCAAGTAATACTGTCCCAAGTGTTTTCTCTTCAATCTTGCTAAACATATTCTTGTCAGGACACATGTGGAATGTACATCCTGAGTCCAAAATCCATTCTTTACTGGTTTCACCACATGAGGCAATCAAAACATTAGCTGATTCATAACCATCTGAAACAATGCTGGCTTCTCCTTTGTTCCCTTTGTCATTATTTTCTTTATTCTTATCTCTGTTCTGTTTGTTCTTCAGGAAATAACACTCATCCTTGTTGTGATTGTCTCTTTTGCAATAGTTGCATAATTTACCAGTTTTGGACCTTGACTTTGATCTGTTTCCACCATGGCTTCGATTTCCACCATAGTTCTGACTTCCCTGATTTCCATGATTGCTGTTTGAGTTCCTGTGATTCCTAGAATCTCTCTTCTCTGATCTGCCTCTGCTGGAGAACAATACATCACCATTTGAATCACCTCTCTCATCAGATTTCTTCTGAGTTTCTTTTGAATTTAGAGCAGCCTTGACTTCAGCCATAGTCAAGGTTTCTTTTCCATAAAGCATTGTATCAACAAAATGCTCATATGATTTTGGTAAGGAACTGAGTAGCACGATCCCTTGATCTTCTTCCTCAATGGCAACACTAATGTTCTTTAATTCCAAGATGATTTTATTGAATTCATCCAGGTGCTTTCTGAGTTCTTTTCCTTCCTCCATTCTGAGAGTATACAATCTTTTCTTCAAGTACAGCTTGTTTGCAAGAGTTTTCTTGAGGTAAATCAATCCCAGTTTCTTCCATAGTGAGCTATGTAGTGACCCACTAATCTAGACTATTTGGACCATTAACGAAACTATACATAAAATCCTTAAAAGAACTTACATTTGCGAAAATACCATAATTTATTGAATAACTTGCAAAATAAGAGTTATTTACAAAGTAAATACCAAAACGGATATGGGATCCCATTGTCTTTAAAACAAAAACATAATTTAAAATAATAAAACATTACATAATTAGTGCAGAAAATACATATAAAAAGACATAAAACCGAAACTACATCCTCGAATCGATTAACGCTCGGCCCCTTGACTCCATTCATCATCGATACACATCCTCCAAGCGCCACGAATCTTACCGCCTCTAAGCTTATTTTCCTGCACATAAACAGAAAGGAGTGAGCCTAATGCCCAGTAAGGAAAATCTAACACAAAGTCATATACATAATTTCATAAGAAAACATAAAGACTTAACATAACACATATAACATACACTTATTATAATGGCCATTATTACTTGGGGTCCCATAGACTAAACAAGCATATGCCCATGGGATTAGTGGGGTCCTACTAGCTAAGTAGGTCATATGCCCATAACCCATTTGGGGTCTTGTTAGTCATATGGGTCATATGCCCAAGCCTACAAACATACACATATACATATCATAACACTTTTAATAACATAAAACATATAGATAACATAAGCACATAACATATTGATTCTAGCCTATTTTCCTTACCAAAGTTACCGGGATTATGGACTGAGTTGGGACTTTTGGAACACTCCTAAAACCATAAGAAAGAGTGAGTCTAAGAAAGGAGATGAAATGAAAGAGATGGAAAGACTAAACCATAAAAAAAACATACTTACCGACTTATATGCTTAAGAGCTTGGATTCCCTAACCAAAATAAGAATAAGGTTAGGGGACTGAGTAGAAGGTTTTGAGAAAGGAAATAACATAAAATACAGAAAGGAACTAGAGTTTTGGGTTTACCTCAAAGATTGCAAGATCAATCTAACCTTCACCGAAATACTATAGAACTCACTTCCCAAAGTGTTTGATAAGCTTATGATGTTTAAGCTTATAGTTTTTCCCCAAACCAGGTGTTTACACTCTCACACTCACTTAACACTAGCAGCTTCTGAACTTAGAGAAAATGATGAATAATGGCTGGGTACTAGGTCCTATTTATAGAGTTTGGGAATGAAAATATCTTGATTTTACTTGAATAAAAATAATGGCTTTTTCGGTGAAAATCATTTGAATAATCGTTCAGCAGAGGCTGAAGACTCGTTCAAAAGATGCTGGACTATTGAGGGAGTTTGAATGGCTGAAAGGAAATGAATTCAAAAGAGTTTGAATCCATGCTGAAGGAGGCGATATATCGCCCCCTGTAGGCGATATATCGCCTGGGCCAGTATGCCCGAGGCGACCGTGCATCGTCTCGTGTTTTCCGTATCTACGTGCTGCGATATATCGCCCCCTATAGCTGCGATATATCGACACACGCTGAATATTTAAACACGAAATTACACATTTTTAGCTAAGTTTGAATGGAGTAAACAGCCTTGACTAAGCCCTCAACGTGCTCAAAGCTGCTGACTGACCCTATAACATTCAAACTTTACTCCTTATTATATTTAATCCTCAAAAAATCTTTAATCCTTAATCACCATTGATAACATGTGCTTAAAATCCTATTGGTTGATATCTAAACCTTATAGTATAAAATATATAATCCTTAATATCAGTCACATT
This sequence comes from Humulus lupulus, assembly GCF_963169125.1. Classification (NCBI taxonomy): domain Eukaryota; kingdom Viridiplantae; phylum Streptophyta; class Magnoliopsida; order Rosales; family Cannabaceae; genus Humulus; species Humulus lupulus. Next base: position 9,692,604 of record NC_084798.1, read on the forward strand.
AATCAAACCTTAGGTTAACTTAATATTCTTAAACTATAGATTAAACTTAGAAAATCTATAAGTACTACTATGAGTGTCCAAATAATTCCCGGTCTGAACCAAAAATCCATAGTAACAAAGATAATGCTATAAATACTATCATACTACTATCTATCTTAGCTAAGTAAAGTTCTTGGACTCTACAAGCTAGCAGTCTCTTCATGTGCAACTTCTCGAAGCACTTCATCTCCAAGGCTCAGTAAGATGGCACTGTGAGCCTTGGTTTCAATTTCCTGGATTTTCTTCTTGTCATCAGTGAGTTCTTTGAGTTTCTCTGCATCAATGGCTTCAGACAGACCTTGATGCACAAGTAAGGCCTTCATTTTAATCCTCCACAGACTGAAATCATTTTCCCCAGTGAATTTGTCAACTTCAAACTTTGCAGAACCCATTCTTGATGAGTCTTGATGGCTTGAATGCAGTTCTTGATTTCCCGGTAACCTGTCTCTCTGATACCACTTGTTGTGAATAGATTATGCTACACAACAAAATAGAACAGATCAAACCAAAAACAGTAGCAAAGAAAAACTGGACAATGCAGTAATAAAACAATTAAAATTGACAAAATGAACACATATCTTTTACAAGGTTCGATCCAATGAACTTGGTTAGTTCATGGTCTACTCCTTGGGGAAATCAGCCATTAAAGGCTTGGATCTTTATTGCTCTTTCAATCTGATTACAGAGTCTTTAGATACACTTGTATGGTGTAAAACACCAACGTTTACAATCTGTTCTTGAGCTGAAAGAATGCTCCAAGAACTTACAGAGAGAGAGAGAGAGAGAAAATAGAGTGTTTTGATTGTGTCTCTCTAGAATGGTTAGGAATCCTTTATATACATGTTTGGATTGAAGGGAGCTAAGAGCTCAAACGATATTAACTGTCACTTGACTGATGTGGCTCTGATGTGTCCAGCTTTGAAGCCTCTTGGAATTTTAACCAACTTTCAACATAACTCAACATGCTTAGAAGATGGTACTGCAAAGTCTTTAATTAATCTATACAAAGCCTAGCTATGTCACATGTACTAAGAAGTGTTTCTCTAATAAACAATTTGACTATAATGTTCTGGTAATAACACGAGTAATGCATATAATACTCCTAAAAACTAACATAAAAATAAGAATATATTGACAATGACAGTCAATTTATACAAATCATGCAATTGACGAGTAATTGAGATCCAGTGTACAATAACTAAAGCAACCTACAACAACTTAAGCACCTCAATGCAACCTTACTTAAAAAATTCAATGCTTAACTAGTTGGTTTATGGGTTGTGTAGAAATTTCAAAGGTTGTTTTATATGTGACTTATGAGAATTATGGGTTGCCTAAGAGGTTGTTATATAGAAATGCTTAGAAATTTATAGTGTTGCTTAACAAGTTTCATTATATGTTACTTATAAGGATTATGGGTTGCTTAAGAGTTTTAAGGGTTGCATAACAAGTTGCTTTATGGGTTGTTTATCAAGTTGTTTTATGGATTGCTTAAGAAGTTTGAAGAGTTTCTTGATAGGTTGCTTAAAGAGTTTGAAGGGTTGTTTTATATGTTGATTATGATGATTATGGGTTGCTTAAGAGGTAGCTATATAGAGTTGCTTAGAAATTTCTAGGGTCGCTTAACATGTCGCTTACGAGGATTATGGGTTGATTAAGAGTTAAGGGTTGCATAACAAGTTTCTTTATGAGTTGTTTATCAATTTGTTTTATGGATTGCTTAAGAAGTTTGAAGAGTTACTTAATAGGTTACTTTATGAGTTGCTTAAAGAGTTTGAAGGATTGCTTTGTATGTTGTTTATAAGGATTATGGGTTGCTTAAGAGGTTGCTATATAGAGTTTCTTAGAATTTCAAGGAGGTTCTTAACATGTCGCTTTATATGTTACTTGTGATGATTATAAGTTGCTTAAAAGTTTCAAGGGTTGCATAACAAGTTGCTTTATGAGTTTTTATTAAGTTGATTTATGGATTGCTTAAGAAGTTTGAAGAGTTCTTTAATAGGTTGGTTTACGGGTTGCTTAAAGAGTTTGAAGGGTTGCTTATAAGAATTATGAGTTGCTTAATATGTTGCTATATGAGTTGCTTAAAATGTTGCTTTATATGTTACTAATGAGGATTATATGTGTTGCTTAATAAGTTGCTATACGGGGTTGCTTTAGAGTTTCAATGATTGCTTAACATGTGTCTTTATGGGATGCTTATGAGTTTCAAGGGTTGCTTCACATGTTGTTTTATATGTTGCTTATGTGCTTATGAGGATTATGGGTTGCTTAGAGTTTCAATGATTGCTTAACATGTGTCTTTATGGGATGCTTATAAGTTTCAAGGGTTGCTTCACATGTTGTTTTATATGTTGCTTATGTGCTTATGAGGATTATGGGTTGCTTAGGAGTTTCAAGGGTTGCTTAACATGTTGTTTTATGAATTGTTTATCAAGGTTTTTTATGAGCCCTAAACCCTAAACCTTAAACCCTAAGGAGCTCCAATGGTTGCTTTATAAGTTGTTTTGAATTTCAAGGGTTGCATAACAAGGTGTTTTTATGGGTTGCTTTGGAGTTTCAAGACTTACTTTACTTAACACGTTATTTTATGAGTTGCTTAAGGAGTTTCAGTGGGTGCTTAACATGTTATTTTATAGGATTCCTTAAAGAGTTTTGTGAGTTGCTTAACATGTTGTTTTATGGGTTGCTTATGAAATTTATAGATTGCTTATTAGATTGATATATGGGTTATTTGGGGGTTTTAAGAGTAATTTGGTTTTTTTTTCTGGTTATTTTTCTAAATTGACTGGATTTATAGGTTCTTTTTACATTTCAATTTGAAAATTATAAAAAAAACATTAAATTATTGAAAAATTATAAAAATACATTTAACATTTTTTCATAAAATGATTGATTTTTTGTTGTTATATGATGATAGATATAATGATTCATCAAAGGATAATAATTTAAAATTTTCATTGTTACATGTCTTGATGAGCTTAATGAATGAAATAATGGCTCATGCTTATTAGCTTGACTTGGCAACTTGTTCATGATTAGCTTCCCTTAATCAAAGTCTTTCACACTCGTTAGGCATAGCAAATACACTGTTGTGCGCCTTACTACCAATGCACATGCTCACCACATGTTGTTGTCCATGCGCTCACACCTCTTTCCATTATTTTAATTTTTTAATAAAGAAACTTTCATTAGGCTAAAGCTAAAACAAGAAAAACACATACAAGAGCTAGCCAACAACAAGCAAAGGACTCAACTGAGCCTAAAATAATTTAGACAATTTTTTAATCTATTTTAACTTTATGATGCCAGGAGTGAGTCTATATATTCATCTTTTATTTGAAGAAGTAGGACCAACTAGTAATATATCAGATATTATTGTCGTATAGGTGTGTGTATATATATTTATATTATATATATGTGCATTAAAATAAAAGAAAGACTAAAGGGAAGGAGGCACTTGATGACAAATTTTGTCTGTCTGCACACACCTAAAAATGAAAGAAAAACATTACATGATAGGCTAAATCGTAAAATTGAAATTGAAATTTAAAAAAATTGTAATAATGAAATAATGCACAGTATATTAATCAAAGGAAATAATTAAGACAGTAAATTTGAAAAAAAAAACTTAATATTAGCGTACTTGGGGTAAATTCCCAAAAATTTATTCATTAACATATGGTATATAAATATAGTATTTGTTAAAACATCTTTTTGTTATTTTGAGTTTTTATTAAAAAAAATCAATATATTTTTAATAATAGGTTTTTTCTATAATAAAACATTAAATACTAAAATTTACATAAATGTTTATTTGAAATAAACTATCACCTAATAAACTTTAATGCACAATATATGTCATTTTTATTTGTCTCGTAATAAAATTCATTGGTAGATTAAAAGTTACATTTTTTATTTAATAAGATTACTAATTACAAAATTTGGCTATGATTAGAATTTAAATTTCAAATATTCAATCACCCATTTGTATATTTATATTCAAAATTCAAAATGAGAAAAATATATTTATTAAAATAATAAATAAATTTCAAAGTTATTAATATTATATGAAAATAATGTAAAAAAAAGCAACAATAACTTTTTGATTTTTTTCAAAACATTTTTATATTATTAGAAATTTATATATATTTTTTAATTGTATTTTAATAAAAAAAAATCATATTCGGAATATAAAGAGAAAAAGCTATATTAAGTATCTTATTGAAATATTAACTTTTTGAATTCTCAAAAACCAAATATATGTTTTGTTATTATATCTGAATTGGGGTAGGCATAGAACAAAAACCTAAATTGGCATAGAAGAATTTTAAGCACACAGTAATCATCTATGCTATGGTGATGAAATGAGTAAGCTCCCTGTGTCCATCCCCATTTAATATCCACTTTAGATTTTTGTTCATAATTCTTTATAGATATTATTAGACATTTTCTCATAGATTGGAGTGGAGAGAAGAGGTCGTCTTCAATGAATTTCTAGAAAAAAGAAACTAATTATTCAAGATTTATCAGCCTGAATATTAAGCACAAGAGCCAAAGTAGATATTAAACTCTATCAGCCTGAGGATTGACTGCTATGTTGTTTTGCCATCTCACTAAGAGAATATCGACAGTTCTCAACGTCTATCTGAGGCCACAAATTCAGCAGAAAAGAGGTACTTGACTCGAGAAAGAACTGAATCATGAGCAGGGTCGTATGGATGATCCTTGGATGGATCTCAAGTATGGCTAGGATAGGTATATTGTAGCTGTCCACTAGGAACCTTATCATGTTTGTGACCTGTTTTAAAAAGTAAACAATTAATCTCTCAAATTAAACTTTCAGAATCATGAATGTTTTTAATGGATAATAATCTCTCAAATTTATATAAACATGATATAATGGTCTAAATATTAGTATTACATTTAATCACACATCAGAGAGATTAAAAAAGCAATATGGACTTACATATTGGCTAATTAAAATTATGTTCTATATAAAGATTAAAATTTCTATATAAAGATTAATTATGATAAAAAAAATAATAACTAAATTAATAAAAATGATTTGTTGGTGACTTGCTATACCAAGTCACCATATTGCCACATCATCATAATTATTAGTACCCATCTATGGGTAGTAACCATTGAGAAGTCTTCCATATATATATATTGTAATAGTGACATATTACCCTAGAGGTGAATTTATGTCATAACTTTCAATTGTTTAGTTGACTAAATTGCTCTTGAAACTATATTGAAAAAATTGTCCAATAGAATCATTTCCTTATTTGGAAAAATATCTCTATTCATATTGGAACATATTTGTTTTGTTTATTTATATGTTTTTAAGTTCCCATTATTCCAAAAAAATTTAAATATTAAAATATATAACAATAATGTAGAAGTATAATGTGTTAAAATGCATGCGATTAGATATAGAAAAGTAATATGGTTATCATATGAATCTAGAGAATTTTTTTGAATGGAATACATCTTAATTATATATATTATACATATTTATGGTTTAGGAGAAAAAACATGAGAGGTATCTTAAAGACATAGATTGCTATCATATATATATATATATATATAAATATATATATTATATAATATAGTTAAATGATTAAAATGTTGCTTCATATAGACTTGGGAACTTAATTTGAGAATATATATTTTATATTATAAAAATATATTTAATTATATAGGTTCAATTTCTCAAAGGAGTTGAAAACCCATTTTAATTCTATCATATTGTCAATAATTATTATGATTTACTAATTGAAAATTGACGACTAACTTTTTAAGAACATTTAATTTGTTTCGAAAGCTTTTAACGTGATGCATTGGTAATTCATGAAATTTGTGGATTGTTGTTTTATTTTTAATAATGATGTTTGAATTGATTATAGGTCTTTTGCCATTATTTTAGAACGTTGTAAACAAATTACTACTTTAATGATATTCTAAAAATTGTGTCAAATTTGACACAAAATATAATATGAATCAATAATAAATTTAACATTTTTTATTTATCATATTGTGAATAATTATTATGATTTACTAATTGACATTTCACGACTGACTTCTTAAACACATTTAATAGTAAAATTTACACCATGCATTAAAGATAATTTTATATATAGTATACATCAATTTGAATCAGATCCAAATTGATGTAAAGCTACAATATTAATGTCCCTCTGTTACTTATTTCATCGAAATTAAAAGGGAAACAACACAAACACTTTACAATACCACAAGAAAGAAATGACGAACAGTAATACGATTCATATTTCTAGAGTAAAGGGCCATATATAAACCCTAAAGATTTATTTGCTGAAATATAGCTTAGACTTGAACAGAGGAAGGAAGCCATACGAAATTAGTGTGATCAGGGAAGAAATGACAGACAGGTCCCATGCCTGGCCCAAACCCTAGGGCCTTGAAGGAAGGATGATCTGAATCCCACAGCGAGGTATCCATGTGACAAACGACAATGGTTTCAACTCTGTCTCCCATGTGGCCACTCAACGACACCTTGAAGAGCTTCCTGTCCTTGGCCATGCTATGGCAGCCATACACAGCGTAAGGAAATTCCATAAGATGGCATGCCACCATCTTGGGTGTTGGTATCTCTCTCAGGTCCTCCAAAACGGTGTAGTTTTGGTACATGGTATTGGAATCGTTGTAGAAGGTGGTTGTGAGATGTGTGAACCCGTGGCCCAAGCCGTCCAATCCGAACATGCCACGTACGAACTCAAGCATGGAGTCAAAAGAAGTGGCACACATCTTTGTCTCCCCTTTTATGGGGTTAGACTCACACATTTGGAGAGTGAACTCCATGGCTTTGGCTTGTGGTGAACCTTGAGGGACTGAGAATAGCCTAAGAAAGTTGGGAAGTTGTTCTGAGGAGAATAATATCGAGTTAGGGTCTCCTAATATTTGTCTTCCCAGAAATGGAGGAGACGCTTTCTTCTTCTTTGGAAAATAAATGGGCTTTGTTAACCCCACTTTTATGTCGTTGATGTTGAGGAAAACCGACTGTTGTAGTGTTGAACGGTCAAGATGAGTGTGTGAGGATGATGATGATGATGGACCATGATCATCAACATTATGCATATGGCCATGATGATGATGATCTTCTTTGCTAGCACTTGGAAGTCTTATATCCGAGCTGTATTGATCTCCATTCGTCTCTTGATGACATTCACTACTCCAAGAAAAGTACTGCAAAATTCATATATATATTAACTGTTATAAACTGATCCATATTACTATACTGTCATATTGATCTTTATGATGAACAGCCAAACATATTGTTACAAGATTAACAAACTTCTAATAATAACTAAATAGATTTCATGTTTTATACTTTTACGTACACAAATAGTGATGATGTTTCATGAGTTGATATAAGAAAAGAATAATTACCAGGAGGACAAGAAACGCACACCAAGAACCCAATCCCATCTTTAACATTTTCTTATTCTGCTCTGCACATTTTCCACTACAACATTATTAAATAGTCGGGAGAAAGATAAGTTGACATATAATAAATATAATATTTATGTATTATACATATATTGGTTGCTAGAAATATATTTATTTATATAGAGTTGGTAAGCTGTCACAAATCATCACAATCCTCATTTAAATTAATTTGTATGAGAACAATAATTATAAATTTTATCTACACATCACTTAATGCTCGAAATAGAGTATGTATAAATGTTTACACCCCATCCTTAAATTTAAATAATTTATAATTGAGGATAATTTAATTATATTTACTAATTTATCAATCAAATTTGAGTCGATGTACTATTTTGTACCAAATTTTGTTTATATTCTACATTTTGTTAAAATATATAGTAACGAAAAATTTGTGATAAACCTACCTATACTTTTAAATGTATTACGTTTAAATACTCAAATTTTTATAGGAAAAACTAGCTATGGCACACTATTTTTTTTTTCTTGAAATGAAGACACGTATCATTTTTCCCATCTGTTTATTCATTGAGATCCACCGAGATTGATCCAGTGTTTATATACATCATCATGTTTCTGGGGATAACCGAAGCATAATGTGTATCATTTATTTTTTATTATATATATTGTAATAACTCATGAGATTCATGCAATTCAAATCTACAGACTTACAAAATACATTCACCATTGAACAAACTCAGGAAGTAAAAAAGCTATTTAGAGAGATTTGAATGAAAACTACTTAGAAGCATTTGATGAATTGCTTAGTTGAGTAAAATCTTATTTATATATGAATTAGTTACAGGAAACCAAGAACAGAATTAATACAACTAATCTTGTAACTAATTACATGATTAAGCTAAGACAATAATGACTGAAATAACAGCCTAACTAATCTATAACAGAAGGTCTAACTGTCTTGGCTATCATCCCCTCAAGCGAAAAGGTGTAGAGACCACTTTGAGCTTGGACTTTAAGTAGAGAAGGCGATCAATGGACAAAGACTTAGTTACAATGTCAGCAACTTGGTCTAAAAAGAAGGAACATAACGAACATCAAGTTCCTTGGCCAAAACTCTATCAAAGGTTTATACTTACTCCAGGACCCACCAAAGTCCAGCACACATGCTCGCAGCATGTCTTCTAATATCAGGATCGTCCTCTCAAATTGTCCATTTGTCTGAGGATGATAAGCAGTACTGAACTTTAATTGTGTTCCCATAGCCCTCTGTAAACTTCCACATAACTTGGAAGTGAAAGTGGGGTCCCGATCTGACACGATTGACCTCGGTGCTCCATGGAGGCGCACAATACCTCTTACATAGAGATCTGCGTACTGGTTAACTGTATATGTATTCCTCACTGGTAGAAAGTGAGCTAACTTAGAATATCAATCTACAATAACCCATATTGAATCATGTTGACCAATAGTTCTGGGTAACCAAACAACGAAATCCATCGTGATGTCCTCTGTGACAGTCAGAATCCCGTGATCCGTAAGGGGAAAGACCGGGTAAGCTGTGCAATCCCACATCGCCTGGGGAAGATCAAGTGTGATGATTATAAGACTGTGTAGGTATGGGACTACACAGTTGAAGAGGGCTTAAATGGATTGATGGGTACTACCTATATCAACAAGATGCATCTTCTTTTTGGTAGCCCATCACTTGAGAGCTCCAAAGTTAAGCGTGCTTGACCTGGGGTAATCTAGGGATGCGTGACCTCCTGGGAATTTTTCCTAGGAAGCATGTGAGTGAGGACAAAGCATGCTGAAAAGACTCGTGTTGGTTTGTAGGGCCAGTCATCATTCCAGAAAGCAGCCATAGTGACGTGGGGCGTTACAAAATGGTATCAGAGCCTTGATCCAGCCGGAAGTGTGGCCGACGGGGACGTCGGGCCCGTAAGGGGGGGGTGATTGTGACAGTCAGAATCCCGTGATCCGTAAGGGGAAAGACCGGGTAAGCTGTGCAATCCCACACCGCCTGGGGAAGTCAAGTGTGATGATTCTAAGATTGTGTAGGTATGGGACTACACAGTTGAAGAGGGCTTAAATGGATTGATCGTTACTACCTATATCAACAAGATGCATCTTCTTTTCGGTAGCCCATCACTTGAGAACTCCAAAGTTAAGCGTGCTTGACTTGGGGTAATCTAGGGATGGGTGACCTCCTGGGAATTTTTCCTAGGAAGCATGTGAGTGAGGACAAAGCATGCTGAAAAGACTCGTGTTGGTTTGTAGGGCCAGTCGTCATTCCAGAAAGCAGCCATAGTGGCGTGGGGCGTTACATCCTCCCATTTCCACTCTGGGATGTCTAGAGGTTGTAATAGCCCTGCTGGCCTCTGATGCTCAGTCTTGACCTGTTGACATGTCAAGCACTTAGCCACATACTCTACTACATCCTTCTTCATCCCAGACCACCAATATAGTGATCTCACATCCTAATACATCTTCGTGGTGCATGGATGCAAAGAGTAAGGAATAGTATGAGATTCATCCAGAATCTCCCACCTCAAAGCAGTGTCTATTAGAACACATATCTAAAACTGTATAATCTCTGGATACTCCAGCTATAACATCCTCTCTGATCTTAGTTAATTCTGGATCACCCAACTGACCTTCATTTATTCTCTCCAACAGCGTAGACTCCAGCGTAATGTTAGCCAACTGGCCTACCAGCAACTATATGTCAACTTTAGTCACTGCTAACTCTCTGGATATCAGCCTCGCACTGAAAATCTTTCTTGGACCCTTCCGACTTAAAGTGCCTGCTACCATATTGGCCTTCCTGGATGATATAGAATTTCACAATCATAATCTTTTACTAACTCTTGCCAACACCTTTGTCTCATGTTCAAGTCTTTCTGTGTGAAGAAGTACTTCAAACTTTTGTGGTTAGTATAACTCTCACATTTCTCCCCATAGAGGTAATGTCTCCATACCTTTAATGCAAGGACCACTACTGCTAACTCTAAAACATGAGTGGGGTACCTCTATTCATACTCTTTCAGTTGACGTGATGCATAAGCAATTACCTTCCCTAACTGCATCAAAACATAACCCAAACCCTGATGTGAGGCATCACAGTATATCACAAACTTCTCCTTATCTGTTGGAAGACTCAAAACTGGAGCTATAATCAACCTCTGCTTCAATTCCAGGAAGTTGCTCTTGCGTGTCAGCTCAGTCAATGAAGTAGCATGGAAGCCGGTGACCCTTAATGAGTTGCATGGAAGTCAGTGCATCCAAAAGGGAGCTGAGATAGTATTATTCACACTAATGCGTGACACGGTGCAACCGAACAAGTCCAGCTGGGGACTTCTGACCTGAACTCGTGTCTCGGTGAATAGAAATGAATCTAGATCTTATGTAATCACCCTAACAAGTTACTCAGTGACCTGTAATGATTTGTATGGAAGTCTGTGCCCCCGAAAGAGCGTTGAAATGGTGCTAATCACACTAATGCGTGACTCGGTGCATCCGTACGAGTCCAGCTCGAGACTTTGACCCGAACTCTTGTCTCGGTGAATCGAAACGAGTCCAGATCTTGTGTAGTCACCCTAACGAGTGCCTCAGTCACGCGTAATGATTTGCATGGAAGTCGGTGCACCCCAAAGAGCACCAAGATGGTATTATTCACTCTAATGCATGACTCGGTGCATCCGAATGAGTCCAGCTAGGGACTTCTGACTCGAATGCGTGTCTCGGTAAATCGAAACGAGTCCAGATCTTTGCAAAAACACCTTATGAGCTTTGGACAAGTCGAAAGCCTAGTCTAAAACACTTTCACATTTGGGGATGCCCAGCTGAGGCAAGGCCTTATAAGCCACATGAAAAGAAATTGGACTCCAAAACAGTGAGCAGCTACTTTCATTACTACAAAACTGGGCTTTCCCAACACCCAACCATGACAGTCAACTCTATTGACTGTCGTAATTGCTTAGTGGGACTCTACGCCGACAGTTAAAAACTATAGGCATATAGACCAACGCCGACAACTAATAACTGTCACCGTTGCTTTTGACTGTCGCTATTGACCCCAACGTCGACAGTTAATTCGAGACCAATGCCGACTGTTAAAATGTGTCACTATTGACCCCAACGCCGACAGTTAATTCGAGACCAATGCCGACAGTTAAAATGTGTCGCTATTGACCGCAACGCCGACAGTTAATAAAAGTCCAATGCCGACAGTCATAAAATGTCGCCAAAATTCAAATAAAAAATCTAAAATTATAATTAATGAATAATATAATTTTAAAAATAAACTAAATTATGTAAATATATATTTATAAAAATTATGTATTTATTAAAAACTTTTAAAACTAGATTTTTTTTGTTTCTAAATTTTTCATATTATTAAATTTTGTGTTTATAATAATTTTTATATCAAAACTTAAATTTATTATTCTTTAACATATTTATAAAATTAAATATATTATTCTTTAACATATTTATAAAACTTGTATTAGTTAAAAAGAGTGTTTTATTAATTGGAAAAATATTGTAAAACAATTAATGAATAGTATAATTTTAAAAATAAATTAAATTATGTAAATATATATTTATAAAAATGATGTATTTATTAAAAACTTTTAAAACTAGATTTTTTTATTTCTAAATTTTTCATATTATTAACTTTTGTATTTATAATAATTTTTATATCAAAATTTAAATTTATTATTCTTTAACATATTTATAAAATTAACTATATTATTCTTTAACACATTTATAAAATTTGTATTTGTTAAGAAAGAATTGTTTTATTAATTGTAAAAATATTGTAAAAAAATTAATAAATAGTATTACTAAATTATGTAAATATATATTTATAAAAATTATTTCAAACATGCCCTCTTGTTTCGCACGAAACCAAATAAAAAACCTCCAAAAAAATTTCATTTCCCTCTCTATCTTCTTCTTATTCTTCCTCTCTGTCTCACACAGACAGAAACCCAGACTCTCTCTCCCTTCCTCTCCTCTGCAATATCCCTCTCCCTACGCCGAGCCAGCCTCCTCTCCTCTCCTCTGCAATCTCTCTCCCTACGCCTCTCCTCTCCTCTGCAATCCAACTCAAACAAGGCGAACTAGATGCGAACCACGAGTTCATCTCCTAAAGCTGAGCCGAGCCCAGATGCTTCTTCCCTCCCTAAAGTCGAGCCCAGATGCCTCTTCTCCCCTAAAGCCGAGCCGAGATGATCTCCTAGCTTCAACCCAAAACGGCATTCAACTCAACTTCATTCTTGAACCCAAACCCAACGCCGAGCCTGTTCACATCTGATATGTATATATATTGTTTATATATATTATGAGTCTCTGTGTATATATATATATATATATATTGGCTTTTGGTTGAGGAGGATAAATGTCGAGTTCCCTTTTACGAATTGCTGCGCAGTGGCTTGCAGTTTATAGAAAATATACCTGATGATGAAGCCTTATTTACACTTATTTTGGAGATCCATAGGAGGCGAGATATGATGGCTATGCACATGCAAATGTTAGATCAACACCATCATTTCCCTACATTTGGAACTCAACGAATTTTCTCACAGATTATTCCCAATAGTTCAGGTGAACCAGCAACAGGCATGAGATATTCACCAATTACATATCCGAGTGTACTTGGAGAACCAATGAACGGAGAGGTAATGAATTTATCTAATACAACTATTATGTGAACATGGAGTATGATTAATACAGTTAATGTTTCATGAAATAATATAGCATAACCTAGTAGCGTAATGATATTCTTATTTTTTGGTAGTTTGACTCCAAATACCTTATATTATTATTGTTGTTGATTATTTAATTAGACAGAAAATCTGAGGGTAAAGCTAGGATTTTGATACGATAGACAATCTGTGCAATTTATACTACTTCCTATCATTATGTTTTCTATGAACATTAAACAAATGGGTAAATCAAAATACATACAATTTATTTTAACTGGCAGTTTATTATTGTTTAGTTTCCTTTTCCAATTGATTTTAAGCATGGTGCTTGAATGGATTGATGAGGGGGTGATGATGTGCTAGAGAGCCATAATCTGAAACAAATTTGGTCAAAAAGAATGTTTCGTTTTTTTTTTATGTCTTTTTGCAAGCATTGAGTATAAAATTAATTTAATTTTTGTTTAATCTTTTGAGTTTGTTTGGCCTTTTATTTTGATCTTGGGTGATGTTGTGCTAAAAAGCCATAAATCTGAAAATCTAAAATCATGCTTTACTTATGTATTACATCTTCAATCACCCTTCATTTTAGTTAAAATTTCAATATCCGCAGTATTTAGGTCATGCTTCTTTTAACTTTTGTTAATATTTAGTGGTTCTTAAAGTAAGGGCATTTCTAGTATTTTAATAGAAAAAATTTCAAACTAATACCTTGTAATATATTTATGTATTTGCAGATGTAACTTTTAGATGTGAAAATAGTTTTTTTGGGTACAACATTTGTCCTTTAATTATATTCATCTATTTGTTTTACTAGACTAAGTAATAACTTTTCTAACTTTATCCTTTGAGTATTTGTGTTTAGTCATGGACTCTTTTGTGGAAAGGCTTCTTTTCTTGTATTACATATTGGATTGATTTGTTTTTGCTGGTTTAGGATCTTGCAACTTCCATTCAAAAAGGAAGTTTAGATTGGGAGAGAGATTTGCATTGTATAAGACATGCTTTTCGCACCACTCCATCTCCTGATTGGTGGAAGCGTGTGCTGCTTGTCGCTCCATGCCATAGGTCTCAAACTCAAGCACCTACTCCGGGTGCTGTTTTCAGTTCTGAAATGATTTGTGAGGGAACGATTGAAAGATTTGTTGAGCTATTGAAGTTAACAAACTCTGGCAAGACTTTCACTAATTTAATTTTTTATAAATATGTAGAAGAGGTTTAAAAGTGATTGTTTTCTATAATGTTTACTACTGAAGTATTGTAGTACTTCTTTTATTCGTTTTTTCATGATTTCCCCTCTTCAGTAAGTGTAGTTGTCATTTTTATTAAGTTTGCTTTATCTGTTTTTTAATTCTAAAATGCTCTAAATGTGAAAACATCTTGAAAAAGATAGGAGGAAAAAAAATCCATCTGAAATTCATACCAATTGTCTATGTTAACAATGCCGACAACAACCAAAAACCACAGAGTGCGGTATCTACTGCATGAAGTATGCTAGGGATCTCATTTCACAACAAAGAACCAGAGTATATCTGTCGAATAATGTAATAATTAAATGTGTTTACCTTTTAACTTTAATAAAGTTATATTTTAATTTCATATATATTTGACATGTAACTTATAATTTAAATTATTTGTAGTTCAATTCAGATTTACCATATACTGACGCAGAACTTAATGAAGTTCAAGAAGAGTGGGCAAAATATATTCTACCGCAACTCGCTAAATGATGGCATGCTTGCTTAGTACCTATGTGAGGGGATTTAATCATTTTTTGAACTTTTTATTTCTTTTATTGAAAATTGTTAGAACTAATCAAATACAGAATCAATCTAACAAATTATATGTAGTTAATTTAGCTTTTTGAAGTGTATATTGTGCTAAATATTCATTTTATGCCAAACTTTTTTGGAACTATGTATTTCTTTTATTTAGAAAGTGTTAGAACTAATCAAATGTAAAGTTAATGTTACCAATATTAATTTAATTTAATTTTTGATGTGCATTCTTTTACTGCAATTGCTACGTTGATTTTGAAACCAGAGGGCATTGTCCTCTGGTGTGGAAATTTTGCAATAGTTAAAAACTGTCACCATAGACAACCAATCCCGACACATAATAACTGTCGGCGTTGCCAGCAACGGCGACACCTATTAACTGTCGGCGTAGCCAGCAACGACGACACCTATTAACTGTCAGCGTTACCAGCAACGGCAACACCTAATAACTGTCAGCGTAGCCAGCAACGGCGACACCTAATAACTGTCGGCGTAGCCAGCAACGGCGACACCTAATAACTGTCGGCGTAGCTACCCTATGCCGGCATAGGCAAATACGACAGTTAGTCGACTGTCGTCGTTGCTCAATAGCGACAATTAAAAACTGTCGGGAAATCCCGTTTTTGGAGTAGTGCAAGCTTGCTTGAAAATGCGACTTCCTTTGGTCTAGTTACATTGACAAAAGTCGATATTCCGCAGAACAACTAACTAATCATTGTATTCCTAATTTCTCATTGTTTGAAACCACCATGCTATATATGTTCATTGTAGTGGGTGCTTGTGGTCAATAATTAGGATTAAAAGAAACATTTGCCATGGTTATCGTCCAAGCTGATAACTCATACCTTGATTCTTGCAGATATCAATTGCTAGCAAGAGTGGTGTGTTTTTTCGGATATATTCTACTTTCTTATTAAAAGTGGGTGCATTGACTTTGCTGATTTTGTGGAAAACATGGTTTTACGCCTCACAGAGGGAGGTGACCACCATATTCTTAGGACAAATCATGTGACTATTTGCTAATAGCAGAAATTATCCGGGTTGAGCTTGTGATCAATTCCTTGAATAATATGATGCTAGAAAGGTTGTTTTTGAAATGTGAAAATTTCTTGCCTTTCTTCTTTTGATTACTATATTATTGACATTTTTTCCCTAGTTGTAGTAGGACTTTGTGAATCATAGCTACTACACTAATGGATAAAGCATTAATTCACTATGTTCATAGAGAATGTACCTATGTTGTTATGCGTTATGATTCCTCACCAGTGACTGGTCAATATTTTATTCTTGGGTGCATTGTTAAGACAGATAAACTTAACATTGCATCATATGTCTGGTAGGTGGAAACAACAAGAAAGATTATGTCCTTTCATAGAGAAGATAGAAGCTCTGACCCTAATAGTCCTTAGGGGATCTTGCTTGACTTTATAAGCAGTTGCCAGAATTTGCACATCTGGTCATTGAACACTTCTACCAGAGAATATTTAAACAATGAGCAGCTTCAGAAAGGAAAACAAATAGATGAATGGTGGAGGCAGTCGAGCAAAGGTATTTCTAGATCTTTATGTCATCTTTTTTGTGTCACAACTGTATTTATTTAATGAAGTAACTGTTGCTAGTAATGAAAGCTGAGAAACATTGTTGTTGAATGCTTGAATGTACTATTTATGTTGCACATCCATGATCTATTTATGGTTTACATGTCTTTTTTATATTGATTGTGGTTTTCGTGGCTTTAGAGTAGGATATTTCTACTCTTAGTAGTCCTGGCATTTTACTGCCGTGCACAGTACACTTTTCTGATAGAAACTGAAATGTGCTTAATACAGATGTGAAGAATGTTAATTTTTTATGTCCTCAATAAAATTGTTTATTATTGTGGATAAATCAGTATCTCCACCAGGGTAATAAGGTGCACATGTTATTAATTATGGTTGATACAGGTTTATTCTCAAGCATGGGAAGATTCTTGAAAAGATTTTAATAATGGAGATAGTTGATTTAATTGCTAGATTGTGGGATCAGTTTTAGCTTGTTTTCTATGTCCAATAGAGAAGAGGCTTTAGGAATATATTTTTTTTTAATTTCTGAGGCTATTTATTGGAGACTAAGCCTTTGTTATCATTTGGTTTAATTTCTTAACTTTGTTCATTTGAATGAGATGCCACTGTAACATTCATTCTGAACTGCAGTGTTTGTGTTAAAGGAACGTTGCCTTAGAATTTTTATTCATGGCCATTAATGTTTTGGTGACACGAGTTTTTGTCATTAGGGTCAAATGTAAGGGATATAAGTGTGCAACAAATAAATCTCTTTCAAAATACCACAACAAATAAAAATAATTTAGGTGATTTTGCTTTGTTATTTTTTGACATGTCAACACTTAAGACTCAGACTAACGGCCTCATCTTTCCGGTAATGTACAACCTCTTTTTTCTTATGGAAAAAATAAGGTCTTTAGGTATAACAATTGATAGAGATGAGAATGTAAGGGATTTTTGTCACGAGCATCCAAAATAAGAAGAAATCATTCCCTAACCCTATAGATCAATACAATATTCAGGAGCAACCCAGTCCAAATTAAATGTCAATTTAATACTTTCCTATGCAGAAAGTTATTAATTGTTGCTTTTGGTTTATGGTTGAGTTTTTTTAAGGACTAGCTATTTTTAGTTTCAGATGGATTTTTCCTTGAAAATCAGTCTAGAAACAATCCTAATTTGATTTTTTCAAATAGAAGATCTTTTATGTTTCAGAATTAAATTACAACTAAGGTGGCATATGCATGTTTGATGAGGCATTCACGGTGAAATTAATTTATTTTGCAGATTGCTCTGCTTGATAGGCAAGAACTTCAACAAAGAGTGAAATTATACTGTATGAATCATGGACTTTCTGAGCATTGGCTTTATTCGGGAATGTTCAAGAGAAATGATTTGCAGAATATATATTAGTTTTCTATCAAAAGTGTAATCCATCTTTGCATTTTGAAAATAGTATAAACTAAGTTATGATGTAGTTTTCTATGTATTTTAGGTGGACAATAGATTTATATCAACTTTCAATGGGAAAAACAAAATGTATCACTACAAAAAACCTTACTTTTGCCGGCGCAAGTAAGGTTTTGCGCTGGCAAAAGTCTGCGACGTACCCCCGTCGCTAATTGCACTTTTGCCAATGCAAAACGTAATACGCCGGCAATGGTATCTTTTGGCAACGAAAAAATGCGCTGGAAAAATAAGGATGCGCCGACAAAAAAATTTGTCGCGTTGTTGTAGAAAACACTTTTAGCGGCGCAAAAATGCGCTGACAAAATATGACTCTTTTAGTGGTGCGTTTTTGCGCCGGGAAAGGTGTATGTATGTAGTGAGGATTGAGACTTTTGCCGACGTAATTTTGCGCCGGTAAAATAATTTTTTTTATTATATTACTAATTTTATTTTCAATATATTAATATTAATTAATAAATTTCGATTTTAATATATTAATAATTATTTAATTTTTTAGTAATATTATTTAGTTAGAAATAAAATTAAAATTAAAATTTTATAAATAAATAAAAAAAATTACAACTATTAATATTTATTGTCTCCACCAAACATGAAAATATAAAAGTAGTTTAGTAAATTAAATGTCTAATAAATTAAACTGTAAATAAATAAATGAAACTTCTAGAAATAAGAACTGCCAGTAAAATCAGGAGTCATTTCACCAACCTGCTTCAACAAAGCACTAAGCAGGACATCTTGACGCCGTTGACGACTCTCAAGTTTAGTCGTATGCTTCTTTAGGTTCAGATTTTCTAGCATGATGTCCTGATTTTTCTGCAAAATGGTGTCCACTTTATGTGGCAATCACTACAACAATTAATGTTAGTTGCGGCGTAGCTATTAGCGGCGGGTACAGTCCGCCGCTATTATACAGGGTATTAGCGGCGGACTAGGGGGTCCGCCGCTAATAAGGTGTGATTATTTAAAAAATATATAATAATATGTATTAGCGGCGGACTTCCCATTAATAGCGACGGGCAGTCCGCCGCTAATACAACAGATGAAAATGCCCAGGAAACAAACGGTTATTTTTTAAGTGTTATTAGCGGCGGATAATCACATTTTATTAGAGGCGGATATCCACCGCTAATTGTAGTAGCGACGGAGAATCTCATTTATTAGCGGCGGATAGCTAATACCATTATTAGCGACGGGCTATAGTAATAGCGGTGGGACCTCGCTCCTAATATATTTACGATTTTAAATTTCACAGCCCAATTTCCTTCTTCTCTTCCCTTCTCTCTGTGAAAACCCTTCTCCATTTTCTCCGTTTTCTTCACTGTTGAGAAAAAAACAACATTTCTAATCTCTGTTCTCTCAGGCCGGCCACACCGTAGGGAGGCCCTTCGCCACTCGCCAGTATTCTCTCGTCCAGCTCTGATTCTGGTAACATTTGCTACACAATTTGGTATGAGAAATTTGAGTTTATGTGTTCTTGTGCTGGATTATATGTGCAAACTGCTGTACATAATAAAACGCCCTACCACTAAATTTTAACTAACTTTACATAATATTCTTTAAAATAATGGTTTTTTAATTTATAATTAGCCATAAGTATATATATGATTTCCGGAATAGATTATTATTTATACTCAGACCAAAATTTTGTACTCAAGATTTTTGGTGCCATTGTCTCAGGGCTTTCTCCTTGAATCTTCATGTACTGAGTTCATCTCGTTTGAGGCCTTTCAATTCTAGGTTAGACTCTACCATTTGATTTAGAGTCTCTTCTCTTCGGCTGCTATATATATACATATATTTTTATATATATATATCACTCTACTAATTGCATATTGATTTTGGGTTTTTCTTTTCTTAACAGTACTTTGATTCGGCTGTGAAATTGGGCAGTGAAATTTTGGGATCTTGAAGAACAGGTTATAAAGTTTGTATATAATTGTGTAGTTGTATATATGGTTGTATGATTTTGTTCTCTGTCTGCTTTTAGTGGAATAAATCGACCAATTTGTTTATGGATCAAGAAGTGTTTATTTATGCTCAG
Source organism: Humulus lupulus (assembly GCF_963169125.1). Taxonomy (NCBI): domain Eukaryota; kingdom Viridiplantae; phylum Streptophyta; class Magnoliopsida; order Rosales; family Cannabaceae; genus Humulus; species Humulus lupulus. Next base: position 9,712,636 of record NC_084798.1, read on the forward strand.
TTATACTATATTTTACTGGGTTTATTTTAATTTTTTTTTTCCATAATTCAATATGCAGATATTGTTTTTGGTAGTTTACTGCTAAAGTGTAGAGCTACTCTAGATTTCCTAGCCCTAAACCCTGTCTTGATATTCAGGTATGAGAAAACTTTGGTAGATTTTATAGTATGGTTAGAAAGTTGTAGATTTTATGATTTGATTAAGTTTTTTTTTAATCTATTGAATCGGTGGTTTTTTTATTTATTAGTTTATAATTAAAAAAAAATATTAGTATGTTGCTTTATGTTTTTTGTGAAATTTAATTAAGTAAAATAGTTTTTTTTTGTTATATGTTATGTCAACATAATGAGAATTGTAATGAATATTATATAATTTAGTTAATTAGTATTATTATAATTAATTGAAAATTATTAAAAAATTAATTAGTAGTTAATTATAAGTTAATTTATTTTCTCTGTCCCTGTGTGCTTGTGATTGATGGTGTTGATGCCGTTTTTCGTCAACAGTAAAAGAAGAGCACGTAAACAACAAACAGTGATGGCCAATATAAATATGATAATACAAAATGCAATTTTTACGTGGTTCAGCAGTTAAATCTGCCTAGTCCACGAGTCTTTGTTATTAAACTCAAGATTATCTTCAAGTATGAATTCTTCAGAGTTTTCTCTCAAGATCCAGAGATTCGGTCCCTTAGAATGGTGCATGTCCTCTCTATTTATAGAGATGATTGCAGAATATTATCCCACATATTTTGGGTAGTTACTCTTTTTATGCAAATAAATTAAATGGCCTTAAATGCCTGTAATCCGGTATAAAAGGAAACGTCCCCTGAAGACCAGGGGGCGTATAACTAATCAAATAATATCCCATGATTTTAGGGGATTTACAGTAATAAATGTAGACCACGTCTCTTATAGACAACACTTTAAGATATTCAAGGTTATTATCATATATCACCAAGGCCTTATTCTCCCAGGTCTCACATTAACTTTCGAGCTAATAACATCTCCCGAGGTCACATGGCTTTCGAGATCGTACGCGCGTCAGGCTCGGAACCCATGATCCGAGGTCATCCCTGAGGACAGATGCATCTCGGGAGCTACCCTTTGAGATCGTGTGGATTTCGAGGCCACCATATTCGAAGTCGTCTCAGCTTTGCACGCTCGATGTCTAGTCTTGGAACATACTTCAGACTTTGCGAGTTCATTCGCTGCGAATCCAGCTTTCGAGATCACATCTATCTCTTGCTCGAAATCTGGGTATAACATCTTGCCCCCTCAAAAGTATTTGTTCGAATCCTAAGAGAAGGAAACTTTTGAACTACTTTCTTCGGGAACCATACCGTCACACACTTGAGAATGGACACGCATCAGTTGGATATTGCTCATTTATGGTACTTGAGTACCTTGGAAACCTGCCCACGATCATTCGTCTGCCACCTTTTCGGTACCATCATGTCATCGACCCCTGACCGTTGGATTTCATGAGGATTCTGGCCAATGGCCCAGATTAACCCTTTTTTTTTTTTTACTTTTCTCCCTTTATATATTCAAGGTCTTCTTCCTCCTCTTATTTTACACTCATCAGAAACAAAAAAGGAAGGGGCGAAACCAGAGGCCATCCCAGAGAACTTCTTTCTTGTGCATGTTCTCTCAGCCGAAAAAACAAAGGACCTCCGGTTTGTTCGAGTCCGTGAGCTCATATTTGCAGCCTCTTCTTCAGTCAGCAATTTCTCTGCAATCGCCATTATTGCGTAAGTGTTCAATCTTTGTTTTCCCTTATCCCAGTTTTTGTTCATACTGTTCTTGTTACCTCTGTGAATGTACTAGTTTATTTTCTTAGTACAATACGTTAGGGAATTTTTATCCGATAGGCTTTTACGTTTTAGGTTTCCATACTGGGTTTACATCACTAGTTCATACCCAGTTTTGATGTTTGAGCAAGATCTCTGTTTTCTGGGTTTTTAAAATTTTAAAAGACATTTCTTGTACACCAAGATATCGGGTATAAAACATTGGCCTTGACAAATGCACGATACCCAAGGTTACCTTTTCTGGTTATCCGCCACTCTTTTTCCCCTGATTTTCGGGATTTTCAAAAAAAATTGTCCACTCTCCTCCCTTTCTCGTGAAACGCACGTTCTGACTCTTTAATAAGAGTCTTGGTATCGAGCTTGTTTTGTTCCTAAACTCCGAGCTCGTCCTGTCAAGCTCGTAATTCTTGCATGCATGGCCCTCACCATTTTTTCTTTCTCGCTAGATGTCACAGAATCTGGAAAGACGGTGGGGGTCGTTGCTGGCAATCCCTTATTCGCCCAAAACCCCGAGCCCGGAATCGCTGTTTGCTCGAAATCAACGTCGAATTCGCGAGTACGATCTCGCCCGCGAGCGGGAGGATATTCGAGCTCATTACCGCCGCCAAATTGACGAGGTCATCGAGAAGAAGAGGAGGACCCTTCGAGAGGCTATTTACCCAGAATCCAATTCAGGGCCCAAGCCGATCCCACTCGACCCTAAACTGACAGTGCTGTTGCGTACAGCCCGGGAGAGCTCCAATTTTCACTTATGGGGGAGCCTTCTACCTCGCAACCGAGGAGAGAAATCTTCGAGGCCGAGCACTATTGGAGCTCGGTTACCTCGACAAGTCAGATAACTGACATTCTGGCCCTCCATGGCCTCAGGTTGTCAAGTTCCTTGAAGTGTCGAGCTCCGGCCGCTCACGAACGAAGCTGCTACGCCCCCGGGGACCGTGACAACAGGCTGAGATACGCGGCATGGAGCCAGGAACACATGAAGGCAGGGGCGTTGTTGCCTTTGAAGTCTTTTTTCAAGGACTTCACGGATTTTGTTGGGTTGGCTCCGTTCCAGCTCAACACCAATTCTTACAGGGTTCTGTCTGCCCTGAGGTCGCTATACCATGAGCTGAAGTGGAAGGGGCCTTCACCGCAAGAGATTTTATATCTCTTTTGTCTGAAAAGCAATCCCTCCCGAGCTCAGGGAGGAGATGGATTTTATTACCTTTCGAGATCCAAAAGAAAAAAAGGTATTTGAGGACCTTCCCAATCACCCACTTTATTTTAAGAAAGCCTTCTTCTGGACAGATGGCTTGTCTCCGTCTCGATGCTACTCATTCAGGCGAATTCGTAAGTATTCCAACCCCCTCTTTTTTTTTATCTCTGTGCTCGGGATTTTAGCTGTAAGATCCGTACTTAGTTGAAATGTGTCTTGCTTTCCAGCCAATTTTCAGCGTCCTACTCCTGACGAGGCAATGAAGGGGCATAGAGAGACCCTGCTCCAACTCCCTCATAGCAGGAGGTCTCTCTTGTACCTTTTGCATGAGGATAAGCTCCGAGATTGCTGGCTTTTGGGAGAGGGCCAGTCCACCTTTGACTGGTCCAATAAAAAGTATGAACGTTGGGAGCAGGTGCCTTTGCCCACAGGCATCCTCCCTCCGAGGAGAGAGGCGAGGCCCCCACCTCCAGTTCGCAGAAGGAGTCCGCCATCGGGGAATGAGGCTAATGACGAAGCCTCGAGTTCAGACTCGGATGAAGGTAAAGCCATCCTTACCTCGATAATGTGGTCCCCCACCTTATTAAAGCATAAACCCGATAGGTAAGTTTCATGCCCGTATGATAGATACCACTTCTACATATGGACTTGGGTAGACGATCGAGTTCATAGGTTTGATAATTGGCTCGGGAAGTATGACACCATGTATACTTCAGACAAGGTGTGGAACGGGATAGCTGTCCAATATGGGACCAATGATTATAGGGACCTTTCGAGGTTGACGCCCACCTATAGGGAAGGTACTCCCCCCGCCTCTTCTGAAGATGGGGGAATCTCATGGTCCCCGGGCTCGAGCTCGGGGGAGAGTTCCAATTACGTTTCTTCTATCATTACTTTGTATATCTGTGCAATATTGAATCACTTTACATCCTATTCCTTCTTTTTGTTATGATTCACCTTGTGTCGTGACTTGTGCAGACGAGATGGATTCTGACCTTGACAACATCATCGAAAGTGGTGGTGCCAAAAGGAGCAAGCATCCCAGGGCGAGATCGCGAAAGATGGATCGTCCTGCCAAAGTCCCCAAGAGGACCGAGAAGACACCTCCTCCCCCAGCTCCGCCCGTTCCTAGCTCCATCACGGTGCCGTCTTCGCAGGTCGGTGCCTCAACCGTGGCACCGACTTCGCAGGTCGATGCCTCTGTCTCGACCGGGTCCCAGCTTCCTGTAGTGGTTCGGCCTACACTCGGTCCACTTCCTAGAAAGCCTTCTGCTTCTCGAACTCAGAAGCTGTCAGTTTCTACCCACATGGAGGCGTACGTAATTGACAATGCAGCTGGGTCTCATGGGTCTACGCTGGGCTCGGATGTAATGTCCCGAATCGGCCAGAGCTTTAGCAGTCTCGAAGCTCGTCAGTGGCAATATTTGAACAATGCCCGAGACTGCACTGCCCTCTATGAGAAGAGTATCAAGCTTGCCGACGCGGTAAGTTTTCTTCTACTTCTTAGTTATAATCACACAGTTCTGGCGCTAATGACGATTTCCTCTTTTGTCAGTCTCTCGCTTTTACTGCCCAGCTCAACTATAAGTTGAACAACGAGATCCATTCAAGCAAGTCTCACGCTCAGGAGGCGAAGGATCTCCACCTCAAAGCAAGTGATGACCTGAAGGCAGCAAATGCAAAGCTTGAGGAAGGAGCTAAGGAGCTTGAGGCCAAGGTATCCGAGCTTGGGAAGTTGAAAGCTAGGCTCGAGGAGTTTGAGAAGGAGAACACTCGGCTCCAGAAGACCAACAAAAAGCTCGAAGAAGATAAGGTCGCCACCTTCGATATCATGGAGGGTGAAAGAGCTCGTCTCTTTGCTGAGTACAAAGAGAAGAAGGACCAGGCGGTTGACTCGGCCATGTACAGAATGTGGGCCAACAACGAAGACCTGGATACCAGCTTCGTAGGTCCTCTCAAGGCGAAGCTTCTTGACAAGTGGAATACTCGGCTTGAGGCGGAAGAGGCTGCTCGTGAGGCCGTTTCGGAGGGAGCCCAGAAGGATAGTCATGCTATTCTTCCTGAGGGGTCCGGTGCTGCTGATGCTGAGAAGGCCAAAGAGACTCCTCCTTCTTGAATCCGACTTCGGGGAAATCTTATCTTGGGGCTGCGTCCTCTCATTTTTGTAATTACTTTAATTTATGCCCGCAGGGCTGATACAATTTCTTTTATTATTGACCTATATATGCTTTACATTTCTTAGCTCGAAATATTTTGCACATTTTATATTGATGAGTCATGTATGTTTATTTATTCATACAAACATAGTGTGGATTTAGGCTCGAGACTTCGATGCATTCATGCATCGTTTGTTCGAATTATCCGCTTCCGATCTCGTTATTTATCAAGGTCGGATATTACTTTAACCATGAACCCGAAAGTTCTCACATGGTATGTAACGTGACTGGTTTAGTTATATCTTTTTTTTTTCTTAGTTACTTTTTCTCGTCCTCGGTTTTTAATCCAAGGTTATGAGTTCGAAACTATTTTCATTTAAGATATTCCAGCCTCGATCTCGACTTATCTCGAAGTAGGTTTAGGTTCCTGCTTATCGTCGATTAGTTTTTTGGCTGGTTTGCTCCAAACCTATTAAGTTTGCACATCTGGTTAAATCCAAACGTTATTATCTTTTGATAGTTTGGTTGTCCGAACTATCTAAGCTCGCGTATCTGGTTATATCCAAATACTTTTATGTTTTTGATAATTCGGTTATGTCCAAACTATCTAAGCTCGCGTATCTGGTTAAATCCAAATACTTTTATGTTTTTTATTTTTTTAGCCGATGGTATATATACCAATGATGCTCCCTTAATATCCTATGAGTGTGACCATAGGTTATTAAATTAAGAGAGATTGCAAAAAATAAAAAGAGATGATATATTGAACGAAATAGATTTTTTTTTTTTTGATGGAATTCAAAAGCAAATAAACTAATACATATAGAAAATCATGGTTACAGACAACACTTTTCCTACACTACTGATAGTAAGGTCTAAGGTGTTTGCCGTTCCATGCTCGCGGTACCAAGCTCCCGTCCAATCTCGCAAGTTTGTACACACCGGGCCGAACAACTGACTCTATCTGGTATGGTCCTTCCCAATTCGGCCCGAGCACTCCAGCTGCCGGATCTCGCGTTGCCAAAAATACGCGTCTCAACACCAGATCTCCCATTCCGAACTTTCGATCTTGAACCCTCTTGTTGAAATACCTGGTAGTTCGCTGCTGGTAGGCGGCATTTCTTCACTGAGCCTCTTCTCGCTTTTCTTCAATCAAGTCTAAGGTCTCCTTGAGCTGAGTGTGGTTTGAACTTTGATCATAAATCTGAGTTTAGATCGTTGGGATTTCTACCTCGATGGGCAACATTGCCTCGCAGCCGTATGCTAGAGAGAACGGGGTATGTCCTGTTGATGTTCGAGCTGTGGTCCTATATCCCCATAGGACTTGGGGCAATTCTTTGGGCCATCGTCCCTTTGCCTCCTCCAACTTTTTCTTCAGAGAACTTTTGAGAGTTTTGTTCACAGCCTCGACCTGGCCATTCGCTTGAGGATGAGCTACTGATGAAAAACTCTTTATTATGCTGTTCTTTTCACAAAAGTTGGTGAATAAGTCACAATCGAACTGGGTTCTGTTGTCGGATACGATCTTCCTCGGCACCCCATATCGGCACACGATGCTTTTTACTACGAAATCAAGGATCTTTTTTGAAGTTATAGTTGACAATGGTTCAGCCTCCGTCCACTTCGTGAAGTAATCCACAGCGACTACGACATATTTTACTCCGCCTTTGCCAGTCGGGAGAGAGCCTATGAGGTCGATGCCCCATACCGCGAAAGGCCATGGGGAAGTCAACATGGTCAGCTCGGATGGTGGAGCTCGGGGAATCGTGGCGAATCTCTCGCATTTGTCGCATTTCTTCACGCACTCGAAAGAATCTGTTTTAATAGTTGGCCAGAAATATCCTTGGCGTATGATCTTTTTGGACAGGCTATGCCCCCCGGTGTGATCTCCGCAGAACCCTTCATGAATTTCTTCAATGATCTTCTTAGCTTCGGGTGGGGTTACGCACCGAATTAACGACATGGAATATCCCCTTCTGTATAGCTTTCCGTCCAAAATAGTGTAACGAGGGAGTTGATACATCAACTTTCGAGCCTGGTTCCGGTCTCTTGGAAGGACTCCGTTTTCGAGATATTCCACTATTGGGGTCATCCAAGTAGGTTCTGTTTCAATCATACACACATCTTCCTCCTCTGGATCATTAATGCTAGGTGCCGATAGGTGTTCTATGGGCACAACGTTCAGCTCTTCATTTTCAGCGGATGTGGCGAGCCGAGCTAAGGCATCTGCATTTGAGTTCCGCTCACAGGGAACCTGTTCGATTGTATAAAATTCGAAACACTCCAATGCGGATTTCGCCTTCTCCAAATAAGCTTCCATTTTCGTGCCGCGAACCTGGTATTCTCCCAAGATTTGATTTACCACAAGCTGGGAATCACTGTAGCAATGTACAGCTCTAGCTTTGAGCTCCTTTGCTATACAAAGTCCCGCGAGTAAAGCCTCGTATTCAGCCTCATTATTCGACGCTTTGAAACCAAATCTCAAGGCAGAATGAAATCTGCTCCCTGCGGGGGTAACCAAAATGACCCCTGCCCCCGCTCCATTTTCGTTTGATGAGCCGTCGACATAAAGTTTCCACAGCTCGTGGGCTGGGGTTATTACCTCGTCATCGGCTATGCCAGTACATTCCACTATAAAGTCCGCCAACGCCTGTGCCTTAATGGTCGTTCTCGGGTGGTAGGTGATCTCGAACTGTCCGAGCTCAACAGCCCATTTAAGAAGTCGACCTGAAGCTTCTGGTTTAGACAAGACTTGCCTAAGTGGTTGATCAGTCAGCACATGGATGGGATGCGCCTGAAAGTAAGGGCGGAGTTTACGAGACGAATTAATTAAACTGAGCGCGAGCTTCTCCATCAATGGGTATCTTGACTCTGCCCCCAGTAATATTTTACTGATGTAGTAAACAGGTCTTTGCACCTTCTTTTCTTCTCGAACGAGCACTGCGCTTATTGCGTGTTCGGTGGTTGAAAGGTATAGGTACAGTATTTCTCCCGTTTCAGGTTTTGACAAGATGGGTGGTTCCGCAATGTGTTTTTTGAGCTCCTGAAAGGCCAGCTCGCATTCCTCCGTCCATTCAAATTTCTTACCTCCTCTCAATAGGTTGATAAATGGAAGACCACGGTCCGTAGATTTCGAGATGAATCTGCTTAGGGCTGCCATCCTGCCAGTCAAACTTTGGACATCTTTGTGCCTTCGAGGTGAGGGCATGTCAATCAGGGCCTTGATCTTGTCGGGGTTAGCCTCGATTCCACGAGAGTTTACAATAAAGCCCAGGAATTTTCCTGAAGACACCCCAAAAGTACACTTTTGAGGATTTAGCTTCATGTTGTATTTCCGGAGTACGTCGAAGCACTCTTCGAGGTCATCAACATGGTTCTTGTTGATTTGAGATTTAACAAGCATGTCATCGACATAAACTTCCATGTTGTTCCCTATTTGTTCTGAAAACATCATGTTCACGAGTCGCTGATATGTGGCCCCAGCATTCTTGAGGCCGAATGGCATGACATTATAGCAGTATAACCCCTTATCCGTGATGAAGCTCGTATGTTCTTGGTCGGGGGCATGCATGGGAATCTGGTTATATCTAGAATAGGCATCCATGAAGGACATCAGGCCATGCCCCGCCGTGGCATCCACGAGTTGGTCAATCCTTGGTAACGGAAAATAATCTTTCGGGCAAGCTTTGTTGAGATCTGAATAGTCAAGCTTTTTATGCAAATAAATTAAATGGCCTTAAATGCCTGTAATCTGGTATAAAAGGAAACGTCCCCTGAAGACCAGGGGGCGTATAACTAATCAAATAATATCCCATGATTTTAGGGGATTTACAGTAATAAATGTAGACCACGTCTCTTATAGACAACACTTTAAGATATTCAAGGTTATTATCATATATCACCAAGGCCTTATTCTCCCAGGTCTCACATCAACTTTCGAGCTAATAACATCTCCCGAGGTCACATGGCTTTCGATATCGTACACGCGTCAGGCTCGGAACCCATGATCCGAGGTCATCCCTGAGGACAGATGCATCTCGGGAGCTACCCTTTGAGATCGTGTGGATTTCGAGGCCACCATATTCGAAGTCGTCTCAGCTTTGCACGCTCGATGTCTAGTCTTGGAACATACTTCAGACTTTGCGAGTTCATTCGCTGCGAATCCAGCTTTCAAGATCACATCTATCTCTTGCTCGAAATCTAGGTATAACAGATGGTTGTTGAATACAACCATCAATTACATGGATATTGACACAGAAATAATAAGTTTAAAATATTATTAATAAAATAATGAATGATAAAGATTAATAAAATTTATCTAATTATTTAAAAAAATAAATTAGCCTTAAAGTCAAATAATAATTAATTTGTAAAATTATTATTATTATTACAAATTAAAAAATTATGAATAAATAATAATTTATTTTTAATTATTTTTTTATTAATTTAATTAATTAAATAATAAAAAATAACTAAATAGGTTTTAATAATTTAATTAATTAAATAATAAAAGTTTGATATAATATTATCTAATTAAATAATTTAATTTAATTTGTTTATTGAATAATATTGTTTAATAAAAATTACATGAATATAAAAATTGATAATTATATTTAATAAAATTTTAAAAACTTATGAATAAATAATAATTTATTTTTAATTATTTTTATTAATTTAATTAATTAAATAATATCTAATTAAATTATATAATTTAATTTGTTTATTGAATAACATTATCTAATATTCAATAGTTATAAATTACATGAATATAGAAATTGATAATAATATTTAATAAAAGTATAAAAAAAAATAAGAATAAATAATTATATAAATAATAATTTATTTTTTGATTAATTTTTAATAATTTAATTAATTAAATAATAAAAGTTTGATATAATATTATCTAATTAAATAATTTAATTTAATTTGTTTATTGAATAACATTGTTTAATATAAATTACATGACTATAAAAATTGAAAATTATATTTAACAAAATTTTAAAAAGTTATGAATATATAATAATTTATTTTTAATTATTTTTTATTAATTTAATTAATAAAATAATATCTAATTAAATTATATAATTTAATTTTTTTATTGAATAACATTATCTAATATTAAATAGTTATAAATTACATGAATATAAAAATTGATAATTATATGTAATAAAAGTATAAAAAATTAAGAAAAAATCATTATATAAATAATAATTTATTTTTTGATTAATTTTTAATAATTTAATTAATAAATAATAAAAGTTTGATATAATATTATCTAATTAAATAATTTAATTTAATTTTTTTATTGAATAATATTGTTTAATATAAATTACATGAATATAAAAATTGATAATTATATTTAATAAAATTTTAAAAACTTATGAATAAATAATAATTTGTTTTTAATTATTTTTTTATTAATTTAATTAATTAAATAATAAAAGTTTGATATAATATTATCTAATTAAATTATATAATTTAATTTGTTTATTGAATAACATTATCTAATATTAAATAGTTATAAATTACATGAATATAGAAATTGATAATAATATTTAATAAAAGTATAAAAAATTAGGAATAAATAATTATATAAATAATAATTTATTTTTGGATTAATTTTTAATATATAAATTGATAATTATATTTAAAAATTATGAATAAATAATAAATTAGTCTAGGAAAAAAATTTAATTTGTTTATAAATAACATTATCTAATAAAACATCATAAAATAGCATAAGATATTATAATATTGCATACGATTTCAAAAATGATAACAAATCTTCTTTGTTATCCATTTCTATTCACATCACTAAAACTCACACTCTTATAACACTTTAGATGGCGATTGACAAGACTTGGACAACATTGAGAAATCGTGGTTGTCAAGAATATTGGAATGGTCTACAAGCTTTTTTGAGGATGGGGTCGGAACATAAAGATTCTGATGGAAGAATTAGGTGCCCGTGTGTGAGATGCAATAATAATAGATTTGAATCTTTAGATGTAGTTCGGGCACACGTATTCGATAGGGGTTTTCATCAAGCTTATGATAAGTGGATTTTTCATGGTGAGGTGGAAGAAATTGTTGCTGATGAGGTGGTTGATGAGAATGAAGACGATGAGATGATTCACGTTGTGGAAGACTTCCTTTTACCGACAACTGAGGAAGTAGAAAGGGATCCCGGTGGGAGTCAGTATTATGACGAGTTATTTGAGGAGCTTGAAGCGGAGTTGTATCCTGAATGTGATTGGATTTCATCCCTGAACTTTTAGCAAAGTTATTGCATCTAAAAGTTAGAGGGAAGATGCCTAACAACATATTTGATGAATTGCTGAAGTTGTTAAAGCTTGCATTTCCCAAGGAAAACAAAATCCCCAGATCGTACTACGAGGCGAAAAAGAGATTGAAAAAATTAGGGTTGGAATACGAGTCCATTCATGTGTGTCAGTATGATTGTTGCTTATTTTACAATGAGCATGCATCTAAAGAGACATGTCCAGTATGCGGAAGTAGTAGATGGATTACTTCCGAAATGACGAAAGGAAAAAAAGTGCCACACAAGGTGATGCGTTACTTTCCGTTGACCCCTCGGTTGAAAAGATTATACAGTTCAAGGATTACAGCAAAACACATGATATAGCATCACGTCGGGAAATCAAAAGATGAAGGGGTGATGCGACACTCGGTGGACAGCTCTGCGTGGAAGGACTTTGATGCCAAGCATCCTGATTTTTCAAGGGATCCCAGAAATGTTCGTCTGGGCTTAGCTGCTGATGGATTTAATCCATTTGGCAACATGAACCTTGCATACAGCATGTGGCCTGTGGTGTTGGCAAACTATAATCTGCCACCTTGGTTGTGCATGAAAGAAAATTATTTCATGTTGACCCTCCTTATTCCTGGGCCAAAATCACCCGGTAAGGACATGGATGTATTTCTGAGACCATTGGTGGATGAGTTGAAGGATCTGTGGGTTAACGGAGTTGATACAAGAGATAGTACGACCAACAGGATGTTCAAGATACGAGCAGCCCTTTTGTGGACAGTGAAGATTTTCCAGCTCACAGTAGTTTGCCTGGATGGAGTGGTCAGGGATACAAAGCTTGTCCTACGTGTAATGAGGACACGACTTCCATTCGAGTGATCGGTAAGAAATCTTACGTTGGTCACAGAAGATTCTTGCCAAGTACTTATCGAATGAGAAGAGACAAAGAGTTCGATGGAGAAGTTGAGAGAAGACGTCTTCCGAGACGGTTTACTTGTGAGGATATACTAGAACAAGTTAATGCTCTTGCAGTGCAAGTTCCAGGAAAACATGTCCAGTTTGGGGGTATGAAACGTAAAAGAGGAGTAGATGAAGGTAATTGGAGGAAAAAAAGTATTTTTTAAGAGCTTCAATATTGGTGTACAAACAAATTAAAACACAATATAGATGTCATGCATGTTGAGAAGAATGTGTCTGATAGTCTCCTTGGTACCATCTTAGACAGTGATAAATCTAAGGACACCACTAATGCCAGACATGATTTGAAAAAGATGGGTGTGAGATTATCATTGTGGATTTATGAAGATGAGAATGGGAAGCTGATGAAGCCGCACGCTCCTTATGTGTTAACTCCGACGCAGAGGCAACAGTTTTTTCAGTTTATAAAAGGAGTTAGATTTCCAGATGGCTTTTGTTCAAATTTGAAGAAGAAAGTGTCTGAGATTGCTACAAATATTCTTGGGTTGAAGTCACACGATTGTCATGTGATAATGCAACGATTACTTTCTCTCGGTGTTCGCAAGTTTCTTCCAAAATCTATATCGACCACTATTGCAGAATTGTGCAATTTCTTCAGGAAAATATGTTCGAGGACTTTAAATGTTAAAGATATGGAGGAAGCACAAAATGATCTAATTCAGATATTGTGCAAGATGGAGTTGGTTTTTCCTCCAGCTTTTTTTGACATAATTATTCATTTGGTATTACATTTTCCAGAAGAAGCAATATTGGGTGGTCCGGTATTTATGAGGTGGATGTATCCTTTTGAAAGGTACATGAAAAAATTAAAGAATTATGTGGGAAATAAAGCTCGCCCTGAAGGGTCGATCGGCGAAGGCTATGTTGCAGATGAGGCTTTGACCTTTTGTTCAATGTATTTCTAAGACATTGAAACAAGATTTAACCGTCTTGATCGAAATGAAGATGTAACTTATATCCCACGAAATCTTGCAGTTTTCCAATCTCAATGTCGTCCACTCACAAAGGGAACTTTGAAGACTCTCGATCATAATACTCGTGAAATAGTTGAGTGGTTCATACTTGAGAATTCTCCTGAAATTGAGCCTTATTTAGAGTAAGTTTATTCTCTTATAAATTAGAACATGTGTGGTTATTATCAGTTTTTTGTTATCAAGAATCATAACACTAATCTAATTAACAGCGAACACATACAAGAGATTAAACAAAAATACCCAGATGGTGATCATGGTCGTTTGCATAGGAAAAATTTTCGTTCGTGGTTTCATAAAAAGGTAGCTTTGAACTTTGAACTTTGAACAGTGATTTTATTAATGATATATTTTGTGAATCTAATATCATTCTATGTATTTAGATATATGACTTGCACAAGCTTGGGTCTTTGGAAAATGGTGATGAACTGTTAGCTTTAGCATCTGGGTCAGATCATTTGTCAACCTTTTACCAAGGTTGTATAGTCAATGGTGTTCGATTTATTGCACACGATCGAGACAAAAAGCGCACCACACAGAATAGTGGAGTGTCTGTTGCCGGAACAGAAGGTTTTAATTATTACGGCACGCTTGAAGAAGTAGTGATACTTTCTTTCACTGGTGCATATTCAGTGGCATTATTTCGGTGCAAATGGTTTAATACAAATCCAAGAATGAAGAAAACATTCATTGAAAATAATATCACCAGTATAAACGTCAATGGTGAATGGTACAAAGATGAGCCGTACATACTTGCTACTCAAGCTAAGCAAGTTTTCTATCTCGATGATTTACTTAGAGGTCGTGATTGGAAAGTTGTAGAAGATGTGAATCATCGAGAGATTTGGGACATTAAGGACAATTCTGATGAGGTTAATGATGTTATTGATGTTGTACATGAAACAAGTTCATCAAATTTTGTGTTGACTGTGGACCTCGGAGAGTTTATTATGCAATCTGATCAACCTGCTGCATATGTTGGAGCTGATGAAGATGGTGACGACGAAGCTGATATGTCAGAACATGAGGACGTTGCAGATGCAGAAGATGAATTGGTTGTTGAGCTTTGTGAAGATGAAAATGTGTCTCCGATTACTGATGGAAATGATAGTGATTACTCTGTTTAGTTTTTTCTATTTGTGTAACAGAACTATGTATTTAAATATAATGAAGTTTTTTTTTGTAATTATAATATAAGATATTTGAGCTTTGTGAAGATGAAAATGTGTCTCCGATTACTGATGGAAATGATAGTGATTACTCTGTTTAGTTTTTTCTATTTGTGTAACAGAACTATGTATTTAAATATAATGAAGTTTTTTTTTTGTAATTATAATATAAGATATATGAGCTTTGTGAAGATAAAAATGTGTCTCCGATTACTGATGGAAATGATAGTGATTACTCTGTTTAGTTTTTTCTATTTGTGTAACAGAACATTATATTTAAATATAATGAAGTTTGTTTTTGTAATTATTATTATTATGAATTCAATGTGATATACTTCTATTTTAATGCTAATTACTAACTAATAATTTTTAAACTAAAGTATAATGTCAGTTGATATAGTTACTTATCACGGTGGAGATGGTGGGGGTCAAGACCCGCTAGATCCTTCTAGGGTACCATCATCTTGTGAGTCAGGTTAAATATTGCATATCAAAATTATTTTTAAAAATTATATTGTTAGATAAATATAACATCAATACTAATACTGATTATTGTTAATAAATTTTAAAGCCCCGCCGACGAGAAGAAAATGTCGTGGCCTTGCTAGTAATAATATTCTTGAAGAACGAAGGAAAAAAGCTGGGAAACCATTGGATCTAGAGCTTGATCCTGTGACCAACAAAGTGGTTGAGCAGGAGGATCAAGCTTTTATTCGCATGTTGGGCACTCTAGTTTCCATTTTGTGTCTGGGGCATTATTTGGATTTTGCTGATGTACCTCAACAGTTTAAGGATCAAGTGCTTGATCGGATGAGGGTAAAAAAATTACTAATCTTGTACTTTTCATTATTTAATTCCATTATTTACAAAGTTATCTAATATTTTTTTCTTAATGCAGTATTACTAAAATATAGACGGTCATCCACAACGAGAGTCAGTTCTGGCAACTCTCAACAAGGAGATGGGGGAAAGATATCGCGAGAGAAAGAACTATAGACATAGACACTTCAAAAATCATTATGCTGGACCAGAAGATTTGGAGAATGTCCTCTAAGCCACCGGACCATTGCACTAAGGAGGCTTGGCAGCTGATTTGCGAAATGTTTTTGAGCAAAAGATTTTTGGCTCGTTCCGCTAAAAATCAAGCAAACAGAAGAAAAATGAAGTATGTAACAACACAAGGCACAAAGTCGTTGGCAGCTAAGCGTCGCCAATATGTAAGTGAAGATGTTAATTTAATTTTATAAAATAACACATTCTGAAACATTTTGTTTACATTTGTATAGGAGAACCCGGATGCGCATGTTGTTGATACTTGGAGGGATGCTCATATGAGAAAATCGACAAAATCTTTTGTCAATGAGGTAGCTCAACAAGATTATGTAAGTAAATAGTATTGTTTTCTTGTTTCTAATGTTTCTAATTTTTGTTTATAATGTTATCTTTATGCAGGAAAAAATGGCGGCAGAGGTTGAGAGGTCACAACATGAGAGGCAAAGTCAACAGCAGAGTGAGGCATCTCTAAATGTATCTGGCGTTGATTCGTCCCCGGTCGATCAATACGAGATACTAAGTAAAGTACTCGGGGAGATATCTGACTACCAAAGAGGAGTGGGTTATAGGGCGAAAGGGAAGGCAAAAAAGACATCCTCTAGCTCTACAGATCAAAGTCAGTCCCAAGCAAATACTGCTGCTACGTCTAATGAAGATATGAAAGTTATGGATATGATGATGAAGGCAATTCGTGAGACGTTTGAGACTGCGACAACTGTGCATCCCAGTAAACTGTATGACCCAATGTTTGACAGTTTTATGCAGAGGCATTTGCCACCACAATCCGAAGGTGGTTCGTCTTCTCAGAGTAACACTGCCAATCCTGACCTTCATACACCGCCACAACAGCAGCACCAGCCTCCTTCACAGTAGCAGTATCAGCCTCCTTCACAGCAGCAGTTCCAGCCTCCTTCACAGTATCCGCCACAGCAGTTGTACCAGCCTCACCCAATGTATCTGCCACATGTGTCGTCGCAACAACCTCCTCAGTATCAAAACCAATACACTTCTGGACCCTCTTCCCAGTCTCCTCCACTATATTTTAGCTTTACCGATTTTCCAGGAGGATCGATGCAACCTCCCCTACCTAATGTTAGATATTGGAAGGTTAGAGGCAGGTCGCAGCCACAGCCACAGCCTCGAGATCTGTTTGGGGACCTCACACTCGGACGATCATCACAACCACCTTATATTCCTTCACTGCCACAGCCACAGCCACAGCCACCGCCACCGCCACAGCCGTCGTCCTCACAGCCAAACCAAAATGTTGAAGATGAGGACAATTTCAATATTAATCTTAATGACTTTATTTAGTTACTAGTTTATATATTTGGACTGAATTAATACTTTATTTATTTTTAATGACAATAACGATATTTACTAGTTTGATAAATATTAAAACTATTTATATTAATTTTAATGTTAGTTATGTTTAAATTAATTAAATGTTTATTTTTGTTAAATTATATTATAAATTATTTTTAAAAATAATTAAATTTAATAAATATTAATTTATTAATTTATTTAAAATTTAATTTAAAAAAAATTATAAAAACAATATTAGCGGCGGACCCCGCGGCTAATAATTATGCCTCTGACATAGGTATTAGCGGCGGGTGTGTCAGTTCGCCGCTAATAATCATTATTAGCGACAACTTTTTAGGCGCGGCGTATTGGCGGCGGAGTCCCGCCGCTAATACTTATTAGCGGTGGATTTAGACCTTATTAGCGGCGGAGTCCCCCGCCGCTAATACTTGAAATTCTTGTAGTGAATTGCCCGGACATTTAAGAAGTTGACGAAGATGCTGCCCTCTTTGCACCAATTGCCTTCAACCTAGGCAACCCCTCAAACCTTTTCTTATAATGCGAGCGGGGTCCAATGACATCCGTGACAATATCCATATCAGGCGGGAACTGACTGTCGACATTATCGCCGACACAAGAAGCAGCAGATGATACAGGGACCATACTCTGCGATGCTCGACCCTCGGTCATCTCAGTCTACACAATAAAAAGCACGTATCTCGAATTCCAATATAACATTATTTGAAAACCTAACTTATAAATTTTTAATATAACAACATATAAAATATAACTTTATTATCTATCTGCCAACATCCTATCATTAATGACTGCAAACCAGTTATTGAAAAATAATGTAATTAATTTTGTTCCTGTATCAGGGAGCAAGTGGGCTAAAGTAAATTTGGTCATGAAAATCCATATCTAAATCAAAATCATGAAGATGTTGTTGATATATACAGTAAGTGCAGTTAATTCCTTTAATGGGGAATTTACGTCTCTAAACATATACATCAACTATATTTGCATGTTTTTTATTTTGATATGGATTTTCATGACCAAATTTACTTTAGCCCACAAGCTCCCTGATACGGGGACAACATTAGTTACATTCTTTTTTTATCTTAGTCAACAATCATTAATCATAAAAATATTAGCACATAGATTATAAAGATTTAATTGCTAAAAATTTAATTAATAATTAATAAATAATTGCTAATTGACAACAACCAATTAATAATTAATATTTATTAAATATTTACTAAACTTTTTTAAAGTTAAATGATCATAAATTAGTTAAGGTTATGCCACTTACATGTTTTGTCGCCGCTACATTACTAATCCACTTATCCTTATTCTTGTGGAGGTGCTCGAATGTGTCGATCATGCTCGGGAGCTCGCCAGTAGATGGGTCCATCTAAAAAAGCAAATTATTTAAACATTGTGACATTTATAATATTTTCGTAAATGTAAGGATATAGGTTATTATAATTTACGTGATCATAAACATGGGCAACGATGGATTTGGAACCGTGTCCTCCTGGTATGGTCATTTTTGCTCGAGCTTCTTTATTTTTCTTCGATATACGCTTCAAACAGAAAATAGTACTCATTAACCTAGATTGTAATTTTATGATTAAAAATTAATGTAAAATCTACGGCATACCTGCTGAAAATCAGAAGCCCAAAAATCGCATAGAATTGCCCAATCAGAAGAAGTAATCGACCCAAAGGTTTTGACTTCGCTCTCTCGTTGTCCACCTCTCCTCCAACCTCTACCCAGTGTTTCTTCATCGTGTGGTGCCAATCAGTCAGATGTTTTTGCATTTGTCTTACCATGGCATCGTTGATTATTGGATTGTCTTGTGGATAAATGAATTTGTCCTAAAATCACAATTAAATTTGGAATTTGTTAAAATATTATGAAGATAGACAAAATATTTAATTGCTTTTCCAGTTTGTACATCAAATGACTAACTTTTTTGGTGGCCAGCTCCTTCTCGATATTGGCACCGTAATAAGCTCCCCTGCCCCTCTTGGAGGCACCACCTATGTCATTACTTGGTTCGGCCATTCTACATTAAAATATTCATTAATTAACTAATTCAAATTATGTATGTCTGTTGTTTTTTTTTATAAAATTAACATTAATTCATTATGGTCTTTCCTAACCGACCCTATTCTAACCTAGTGGATCCCTTGGAGATAGTAAGCAGTCATGTACTTTTCCACATTTTTTCAAGATGTTTCTCAAACATCTTGAAAAAATGAGGAATAGTACATGAATACATTGGCTATCCCCAAGGCATCCACTAAGTGCATGTCTATTACTTTTTATATGTATATATATATAAATATAAAATTAACATTTTATTACTTATGGTATTTCCAAACCTACCCTATTCCGACCTAGTGGATCCCTTGGAGATAGTAAGCAGTCATGTAGTTCTCCTCATTTTTTCAAAATGTTTCTCAAACATCTTGAAAAAATGAGGAGCAGTACATGAATACATTGGCTATCCCCAAGGCATCCACTAGGTGCATCACTATTTGTTTTTTGTTATAAAATTAGCATTTTATTACTTATTATCTTTCCCAACCTACCTTATTCCGACCTAGTGGATCCCTTGGAGATAGTAAGCAGTCATGTAGTTCTCCTAATTTTTTCAAAATGTTTCTGAAACATCTTGAAAAAATGAGGAGCAGTACATGAATATATTGGCTATCCCCAAGGAATCCACTAGGTGCGTCACTATTGTTTTTTGTTATAAAATTAACATTTTATTACTTATTGTCTTTCCCAACCTACCCTATTCCGACCTAGTGGATCCCTTGGAGATAGTAAGCAATCATGTAGTAATTCTCATTTGTTCAAGATATTTCATCAAATATCTTGAAAAAGTGAGAACCAGTACATGAATACATTAATTATCCTCAAGGCATCCAATAGGTGCATGTGTACCTATATCTGATGCCATCATTAAGTAATGATAATAAATAAAGTTTTCATTGAATTAAATAAAAAGTTACATATACTTTTTTAAATTACATATCATTGTCATCATCATCACTAACTACAACATCATTACGAACATCACTATCACTATCAACTAGAACATTGTCGTCATCCTCATCGTCTTCATACTCGGCCAACGTGTCGTCTTCAAATTCAACTTCATCATTGACAACAAATTCATCTGAACCTTCGCCAACCAAATCATCGACGTTGTACACTTCAACGGCATGAACATTAACCTGATCATACTGAAGATTATCAAAAATTGGAAGTTCTACCCACAACTGAAATGAAGAAGAATTAACTTCTTGCAATATTGGTATATCATTTGTGGTCTCAGTATCATCAACATTGGAATTTGAGAAATCCCATACATTCCTCGGAATGTATTCATTAACGAGCCTCCAATCATCCCCATTTTTCACATCTCGAAGATAATACACCAACTTCGCTTGAGTTGCGAGAATGAAAGGATCATCTTTATAACATTCTTCCTTCACATATACGCTTGTAAAATTGGATTCCACTTTAATTCTACTTGTATTGAACCATCTACACTTGAATAGGACAACACTGTAACCCATCAAGTAGGAAAATTCAATTACTTCTTCCAGAACTCCATAGTAGTTCACTCCTTCCTCACTTGGCAACATTACACCGCAATTTTTTGTTTTAAGCTTCATATCACGACCATGAATCACAAATTTCACACCATTCACTATCATCCCTGGATATGAGAACACGGTGCCGCTTGATTTGTTTGCGAGAGCATACAATTCATTATTCACTTCAGTAGGTGTTGACTCATGCAAACCGTTCACCTATCAACATTAACATTGAAAGTTAGTTTTGGATTGATTAAGTGGGGTTTCGGAAAAGAATTGACTAATATACATACTCTTTCTTTGAACCACTGAGGAAACTCAGCTTTTTGTTGAACTTCAGGATTCGAGCCCCCCCGTCTTCTTAATTCATCCATATGCTCACTACAAATGGACAACAATGTTATGATTTTTGCCTTTACTCGGTATATAAACCAAACAAATTTATTGAAAAAAGACTAGAAAATACACCTAAGGTACTCCTTAATTTCGGCATAATTGTTCAAGATATACCACTCAGCCTTTTGCTTTAACTGCGGATTGAGGAGCCTACTTGATTTCTTACCAAATGGACGACCAACAGCCTTATAAATAGAATATTCCCGGTTTGGTTGGGATTCAACGCGATCTTCATTCCTCTTAGGTCGATTGAATCGAGTCTCAACCCCCCGGAGGTACATTGAGCAAAAGGTTAAGGCCTCGTTGACCACGTAAGCTTCTGCGATTGAACCTTCCGGACGTGCACGATTTCTTACATACTGTTTATAAATCGCCATCGAACGTTCAATGGGATACATCCACCTATAGTGCACGGGGCCGTCAAGAATTGCCTCTTTCGGGAGATGCAAAACCAAATGCACCATAATGTCAAAAAATGCTAGAGAAAATATCATTTCCAACTTGCATAAAATGATGATAATGTTTGTCTCCATCTTCTCAAGGTCTTTCACATTCAATGTCCGTGAACAAAGTTTTTTGAAAAAACCGCACAACTCAATAATTGGCTTCCGAACTTCAGGAACCAAAAATGACCTAATTGCGGCGGGCAACAACTGCTGAAACAACACGTGGCAATCGTGTAATTTTAGCCCAGTTATCTTGCCATCATTGACATTGACATTCTTCGAAAGGTTTGCAGCAAAGCCATCCGGGAATTCAACTGACTTCACAAATTCACAAAAAACTCGACGCTCTGGGACACTGAGGGTGTAAACGGTCCAGACCTTTTGGGTTCGATCCAGGACATCAAAGCAGGTTTTCACTCCATGGTCGTTCAGCAAGCAGTGCCCCCCGTCCGCGGACCCGTCGCCTTGGAAACAAACTGGGAAGTGCAGAGATGGTCCGGGAGGGAGACAATCCTCCACCGCGCAAGCCCAGATGAAGGCTTAGGGGGTAATTGTTATCCCCGTTTCTTCCAAAATGTACGGATCCACACTCTAAGTCCATGGGCTGCTTTTCTGAGAGTAAAGGCCCAGATCAGGCCCATTAGGCAAAGGGAAAACGGATATTGGCCCGAGTCTCGGCAAAGCCTAGAGGGCATCTGGGAGAGTGAGCCGGGACCATCGTCGGGGCAGGTTGTACAAACTCGGGACTGCGTACCGGGATGTCCCCTGAGGTACGGTAAAGGAGGTCGCAGGCTCCCAAATTCGAGATTGGGCCGGGACCTCCGAGGATAAACCCGAATCCTGGTAAATGAACCGAGACCCTGGTAAACGGAGGGGGACTTTGGTAAATAGATCTGGATTGGTTGGCCGAATTTGGCGTGATAAAGTGTCCCCGATACTGAAATCGTCCCAAGAAGCGTGGTGGTTGTCCCCACGCTTAACCTGCAAAGGAGGCTACCTCGGGATTGTACGCCGTTGGTTCAGAACTGTGCCGTCACTACTCTGACCGATCTTGTCCCCCAAATCTTCCTCGTAGCCCATAACACCCAGACTGAAACATTAGTTTGTCGCATGTCTTAGAATAAGATCTTGTTTGGGTTGGCCCAATGGGCTTTGATTAATGTATATTTCATATTTCAATCCTTTGTATTGGGATACTATCAGAGAAGTCAATAGTATTTACACCCTTATTGGGCCAAACCAGCTAGGCCCAAGCCAAGTGCACTCATGTGCCTATAAATACGAATAGTGGTGCACTGAGGATGGGATCCTGGATTTTGATTGTAAGCAGTTACTCTGCTCAAACTTACAGAAAACTCCATTGTCAAAAGCTCTCTAAGCTCTAATACAACAGTCTCATGGACTAAGGCTCATTAACGCCCCAACCACGTAAACACCTTGTTTACTTCTCTTAAATCCTTTCTTTTAAGCTCTCTAATCTTTTATAATTCTAGTTTCCGAAAAACTCGGTAAACAGTAAATAAAAAGTTGTATATGATGATTTTTATAATTAAAATGCAAAAACCAACATGAAATATAAATTTCTCTAATTAGAATGTTTTTTTCTCAAAAATATTGGAAACTTATTTTACAACTGTGAATCTGAGAATTTCATATCGTTATCATTAACTTTTTCCTTGAAAAAAAAAATTAAAAAATATGGAAGTTGGATCTGTACCAGTTACTAGATATGATTCTTTACAACTAGTTACTATTTTTTAAAACTGGATACTAATTAATTTTTCATAAATTAAATTATATTATGTTTTTACTAAATCGGCATAACTTTTCAACGAAACTGGTTATTAAGTTTTTTGGAATATATTAAATCTATTTTCTAGTAAGTCCTACTATGTCTTTATCTAACTTGTGATTAAGTTTTAAGTGATTGAATAGCATAAGGGTCAAAAAAGATACAAAGTAGTGGAAAATTTTCATTCATATCAAAAAAGGCTTATTATTTAAACATGAGACAAAAGTACTTTAGAAAATTTAGACAATAAATTTTTTAAACAAAATACACCCTAATGCAAAGTCAAGCATCTTGTGTCCAAAATGCCCTACTAGAAAACACCAACTTTTGAATGGTTGGATGAGATCTCTAAAGAATAATGGAATCACCGCTAGTGATGCATACGGGGCGAGAAATTGGCAGGGAGTGCTCCCCTCATCCCTGTTTCCATTTATATTTCTAATCCCCGTCCCCGCCCCATCCCTGCTTCTTCCTCGTCGGGGACGGGGTGGGGAATCCCCTATTGGGGTGGAGAATCCCTATGGGGAAACCATTTATTCAAAAAATAAATTTTAAAATAAAAATTGTAAATTATATGTAAATTAAAATATTGCACAATATTTATTATTTAAAATATTAAACACTATCCTAAATAAAATTTAAAATATTAAAAAAGTTAGTACTATACTACAAAAACATATAAAGAAAGATATAAAAAACATATAAAATATTACAAAAATATATAAAAAAAATTAAACAGGGCCCGTCGGGGCGGAGAGTGCTATCCCCGTCCCCGCCCCATATAACATTCGGGGATTGAAAGTTATCCCCATCCCCGCCCCATTCCCCATTTAGACGGGGATTCCTCACCCAATTAAGGGTGGGTCCCCGCGAGGCCCCATCTCCATGGGGAGAATGTGCATCACTAATCCCCGCAGTGGTGACAATTGGATCTATCACAATTATATACGAAATTCCTAGGTATTTTTTTGTCGTGAAAAAATAAACTTAGATTTTGTGTTGAACGTAAGTACCCCAAGCATTTTTTAGCACCTAGCAGTAGTTAGGTACTTAAGTGTAACTTTTAGCACAATTTATGTACTTTCGTTGCAAATATCCCTTTAAACCAACTTGTCACATCAGTGACTAACGGTAAGTACCTACAATGCAACTAAAATTTGATCTTACGTTTTTTGTTGTTAAAAAATAAATTTGAATACTTAAGTGCAACTTTAGTACAATTTAGATACTTTTGCTACAAATATCCTTATATATTTTTAGTTTTTAAAATTTTAATTATTTAAAATATTTTTTTAACATTGAAATGAATTTTTAAATAAAAATTAAATGATTTGTTAATAAATTTTTTATTTTAGTATTTTTTTATTTTCTTAATCCTTCATGATTTTTTTTAAGGTTTGGATTAGTTTTTAAGAATTAATAAAACATATATATATTTTTTTTTAAAATATTAAAGGGGACAAGATTTAGGAGTGGTAAAAAAATATGATGAAAAAGATCACACACACAATAAGGCCAGAAATAAATTTAAAAATAAAAGAAAATATAAAACAATCATATAATATAAATATATTAAAAACAATAAAAAAAAATTAGAATTAAAAAATTAAGCTTAAAAATTATGGGTGAAATGACAAAATTGTTCTAAAACATAATACAAAATTAAACACACTAAACATAATTAAAACTATTGGAATTATTTCAAAATCATTAAAAAATATGAGAAAGCTAATCCAATATAATGAAATTAAAACTAAAAAAAAACCACATGTGTATAAAATCCTAAAACAAAAGGTCATATTCCATGTTATCTTCTCTAAAAATATTTATAATGAATTTTATAGTGAATAACTGGAATGTTTTTTATTCAAACTTATCACTACTACCAAAAAAAAAAAAAAAAACTTTTTAGGAATCGTGGGGCACGAGTCCTAAAAATGTTTTTAGGACTCATGGGGCACAAGTCCTAAAAAAGTTTTAGGACTCGCGGGGCACGAGTCCTCTATTTAAGAGCCTTAAAAAGTAAGGTTTTTTAGGACTCACGTTGTGAATTCTCAAAGAAAGTTTTTAGGGCTCACATTGCGAGTCCTAAAAATTTGTATTTTTAATTTTTTTTAAATTAGATGGTAGCTAAAGCTCCTGCTTGAGCTCTAACGTTGACGGTGGCGCCACCACCCCATGGTGGGGGTTCAGTACAATCCTTTAGTGGCTTTTGAAGCCCAAAGCACAATGAATACAGTGGTGGTGGTCATTTGGCTCGGGGTGGTTTGAGGTGGTCGGAAAATGCCCAAAAGTTTCAAAAACCCACATGGTCGTTGAACTTTGGACACTCCGTCGAGAGGGCTAGGGGGCGCGTGAGGCTAGGGGCTCACAAGGCTTGGGATTTTGGGGGTTGGGGAACACAGTGGGCCGACGTGTGTAGGGGGGTGGCAGGAGAGGCGCTGTCGTGGCTAGGCAGCAAGCTTGCAAGAGAGAGAGAGAGAGAGAGAGAAATGGGGGAAGAGAGAGGGAATCCAAGGAGGAGAGAGAGAGAGAATGGGTTTTTTTTTTTCTTTTGTGATTTAATATATAATAAAACTTTAGTTAAAAAAAAATATTCAAACTTTTATTAGGACACACATAAGCTTTTAGGGATCGCACTGCGTGTCCTAAGAGAAATTCTTTAAGAGATCTCAATGAGTATCCTAAAAAGTCCAGAAACTTTTGTTAAAAAAATTCAAACTTTTAGGATACACATAAGTTTTTAGGGCCCGCACTGCGTGTCCTAAAAGAAATTCTTTAAGGACTCTCAATAAGTGTCCTAAAAAGTACAGGATATATTCATAGGGCTCGTATCTAGGCGAGTGTCCTAAAAAAGTGTCCTGAAAGCATGTGTTTTGTAGTAGTGAATTCACCACCACAAAAACCATTTATTACCATAAAAGACAATAAACAGATTTGCATAAAATTTAGTACAATGATAACACCACATATTACTTAAAATGACAGATTTTTCTTATCACAACATGTGCCTTTACTCCTTTCCATTTTGTTTCTTAATAGAGGCTTATTGAATAGTAAAATACATCAACATAAAATAACATTAACATATTCTTAACATTGGTGGTACCCATGGAAGTAGCTATTGGATGAACTAGATTTTGGCATGTCCTAAATTATTAGTCAAAGATTTCATTGATTTTGAAACACCATTTTCTTTCCCATAATAGCCAAAGAGCAACAGATTTTCACTTGGCTCAAAACCTTCTTGTGGATGCTCTTTCGAATGAACATCACCACCTTGGTAAACTGTAGCCACACCTAAGTTTTTAGGCGTGGCTTTTGCTAATTTTGCAACACAATTTTCTTTCTCATAATGGCCATAGAACAACAGATTTTCAGTTGGCTCAGAGCCTTGATCATGTGTCTGTTCTTTAGGAAGAAAATCATCACCTTGGTTAACTGTAGCTACATGCAAGTTATTAGGCTTGACTTCTGCTGATTTTGCAACACCATTTTCTTTCCCATAATAGCCAAACAATAGATTTTCACTTGGCTCAAAACCTTCTTGTGTATGCACTTTCGAATGAACATCACCACCTTGGTAAACTGTAGCCACACCTAAGTTTTTAGGCGTGGCTTTTGCTAATTTTGCAACACCATTTTCTTTCTCATAATGGCCATAGAACAACATATTTTCAGTTGGCTCAGAACCTTGATCATGTGTCTGTTCTTTAGGATGAAAATCATCACCTTGGTTAACAGTAGCTACACGCAAGTTCTTAGGCGTGACATTTGTTGATTTTACAACACCATTCTCTTTCCCATAATAGATATAGAACAATGGAGCTAATTGATTTGGCTCAGATTCTTCTTGTGTCTGCTCTTTCGAAAGAACATCACCCCCTTGGTAAACTGTAGCCACACCTATGTTCTTAGGCGTGGATTTTAGTAACTTTGCAACACCATTTTCTTTCCCATAATAGGTATAGAACAATGGAGCTAATTGATTTGGCTCAGATTCTTCTTGTATCTGTTCTTTAGGTTGAACATCACCAATATCCAATTTTTCGACAAAGGATTCGCCCACTGGATTTTTTCTTGCTTCAATAGTAGTACTCATAAAGTACTGCATTCAAAGAAAAAAAAAAGATATTAGATGAGAGTTATGAGGAGGTAGTTATATAAATAAAATTTAAATGGATTTAAATTTGAAGATAATATTGTATAGAAATTTACATTCAAAACCGATTTATACAAACAAAAAAATTTACTTTTTTTTACTGTTCTTGTCAAAACAATTTTTGTTTACTTTAATTATTTACATTTTAGCGGTGTTAATTATTTATATTTTAAACGTCTCTAATTTTAGTAGATGTGTGTCTGATATAAATTCAATATATAATCATGATTAAATAATACTAATTTAACATTGTATATAACATTGTATATATGTTACAAAAAAAAACCATTATTGCTGAAATAAGAGTAATAAATACTTCAATTTATATATAAATTAATAAATTTTGATCAAGTACGTACATAAAAATGAATAACACATATACATTGATAATAATGTACAAAGTATAAATAATAAATTCTTCTACGATAAAATTAATTACTTCAAAATTAAATAAAAATTATTTAGAGAAATAAATAAAGATAAGAAGTTGTACATACCAGCTGAAGTAGTCCAAAGAGAGATAAGAGAATAGCAGCCTGCTGAGCCTGAGATTTCATAATGTTTTGAAATCTTATTTGTTTTTGTTGTGTTGTGTTGTGTGGAGAGATATATGAAACATGTCACTCTATTTATAGGAACACAAAGTAATAGGCCTATATATATAATATTATATATTATTTGTTTATTTAATTTTAAAATCATTATTGCAACATTATTAGCTACCCATTATTGTAATTTTGCTTGGAGAATTAGAAGATATATGCTTTCAAATATCTATATTATATATGCTAAATTTACAAATTATTGGAAATATATGCTTAAATATTTATTTCATAATTCTTCTCCCTTCTCTGTGGTAGAGCACCACCTCCGCTCATCATTTGGTACGAGATATGTTAGTTTGAATGAATTTTTTAAAAAGTTTCATTGTTTGTAACAAAGATTTATCTTTTTATTATTCCTAGAAAAAAAAATCCTCTTGATATTCACTATAGTGTTCTCATATGGTTAAAATAAAACTCACTTAAACATGTAGATTTAATATTACATCCCATCTAAAATCTGTTTGTCATCTTCAATTATTAAAAAAATTATATAAAAAGTAGGTAAATAAGGGAAATTCTTAGTTTTTATATTGTACTTTTAAAATAAATTTAAAATAGATTGTTATTAATTATATTAATATAATTAAATATTATAAAATATCATTATTATAATAATATTTAATATAAGATTACATAAAATTAAATAAAAAAGTGTATCAATTATGGTGATGTAAAATATCCATCATGCTCAGAGTCGGCCTTGAGCTAAGGCGGGTTAGGCCCACGCCTAGGGCCCCATTAGCCCAAGGACCTATTTTTTAAAAATCTTTTGAAAAATACCATAAACGTTTAGAAACTTTATACAAAAAGAGTCTCTAATCTTCAATATTTTCTAGAACCCAATCCTATTCAGGACCGGCCCTAATCATGCTATATTGTTTGCAAAATTTGGCACAACTTTTAGCATGTCCCAAATTTGACACATCTTTCCACACACTATTGTAGTTACATTTTTTGTAAAATGAATTTTATTTTAACAATGCATCACCAATTTGGTACTTTACTGAAGATGCTCTTACTCGACATGTGAGAAGATCCAAGTACTGAATCCCTATAGATGATTAATGGTATCTGAATATTTTTGGTTTTTCAAAGAGAAAAAAAAAGGTATTATAACGTATTCGTGTGCCATTATTTTTTCTTTTCAATATCTCTTGTTGTTGAGCATAAGATAATGTGCGTGCATGGATGGTACTTAATATAATATAAATATTTGTGTGTTATTGGTTGGAACTTAATATAATGTAAATATTGGGTTCATTAATATATATTAATATATATATATATAATATGTTATTTTACATATATAGTGGGTAGGTATTGAAATTGGGCTGTGTTTAAAATGATCCAATTTTTTATTTATTTATTTATGAACAAAAAAATAGAAATTAGATGGGAAATAATAATAAAAAAATATGACAAGACTGTCTAAATTAACTATACATCATTTGGATGCTAGTACTTAAAATTAATTGTTGTGTTAGTTATTTAAAGAGAGTTGAGATAGAATGGAGACATGATTTTTTGGGACATGAGATTGAGAAGCAAAATCTAACTTATTTATTTGATATGCATGATCCGGTTGGTGATGTTTTTATTTTCATTTCTTTGGTGAAATAAAGTAATAAATGCACGATCCTAATTTGAATATAGATTGAGTAAGAAAAAAAAGAGTAAGGTAGTTTTTTTTAAATATATATAAATGATAAAAAAATAATAAAAATTAGAAGTATGTATTAAATAATATAATAGCGATTTTTTATTATATTTGAATTTATATTAATATAATTATTGAATATCTAGTATTAAATATTATTATTATAATAATATTTGAATTTTATTATAAAACTATTAAGAAGATTGAATTATAAAGTATAAAGAAAATAAATAAATAGAGTACGTAATAGAGATGTGTAAAATGACAGTGAAACTATTGTTGTCTTGTTTCATTGGAGATGGACCCCTATTATATAGATAAATATGATCTAAAAAAAGCAAGTAAGTACCACAAATACAATCAATAATCAATTATGATATTTATCTTTGGGTAACCTGGTGATTCTCCATTATTATGTACATCCACATATATATATATAATACTCCCCCTTGGATATCCATAAATACTGCCTCTTTAAAAACCTTGCCACAAAACCCAATGAGACAAAAAACTCGATCAAGGGAAAAAGAATGCAGTATGTATTTACTCCCCCATCATTTTGACGCTCATGGAGATCTTTTAGTCAACGCATTCCAATCTTATGTACAATCTTCTCAAATGTTGATGTTGGTAAAGACTTTGTGAATAAGTATGGAAGATTATCAATGGATCATATTTGTTGAACATTAATATCACCACTCTTTTGAAGACTATGTATAAAGAAGAATTTCGGCAAAATGTGTTTAGTTCTATATTCTTTAATGTATCTCATTTTAGCTAAGCATTGCATCCACCATTATCTTTAAAGAGAATTGTTTGTACTTCTTTGTCAGGTGATAATCCACATATGTTCTTCGAATATGTTGTGTCATTGGTCTCAGTTACACATTCTCCACTTTCTTCATGAATTGCAAGTATCTGAACATGATTTAAAGTTGCCTCGTTAAAAACCTTGTCAGGAAAACCCAGTGGGACAAAATTTGAACTAAGGGAAAAAGAGTGCAACACACACACACACATATATATGCAAATATATGATAACTTTGGTGATCAGATATCTCATATGATTTTTATAGTAATTATAAATTACCACTTTTAAATATCACCATAAATTATCTATGACCACATATTTACTATAACTCTTCTCGAGTATGTATGTGGAATTGAACATGAATATTTATCCAACATATTAGATCATTCATGTTTATATAACATTATTATTTATCATATTATATCAACAATGTTATAAATATGCATCATATTTATGGATAATCATTATATAAGACTATGTTCAACCCATAATTTGAAATTTAAATATGAACACATGAATGAATATTTTCGATAATATTAATTTTCATTTGCAATAAAGATAGTACTTCAAGACCATATATTTGTTGCTTTCTCGTTATATTCTTTAATTATTTATACATGAAGTGATCATATACACTATGATTTTTTATGCATAAACTACTACAAAAAAGGCTTTTTAGGACTCGCGGGGCGCGAGTCCTCTATTTGAGAGCCTTAAAAAACTGAGTTTTTTAGGTCTCGCGTTGCGAGTCCTGAAAAGTTTTATTTTTTATTTTTAAAAAATTTATTGGTGGGTTTTGAATCCGGCGGCGGGGCTCCGACGACGGTGGCGGCGCCACCATTAAAAGGTGGTGGTTCGAAAAACAAACTATTGGGTTTTAAAGCCCAAGAAGTAAGGAGTATGGTGGTGGTGGTGGTTCAGCTCGTGGTAGCTCGAGGTGGCTCGAATATGCTCAGAAAGTTTGGGAGAAACCCATGAACAACCGAACTTCAAGTGCCCCGTTGAGGGCCTTAGGCCGCGTGTGAGGTCGCCGTCTCCGGGGGTCGGGGTTTTCGGGGGATGGCGCTTCCACTGGTCTGGCGCGTTGCGGTGGCCGAAGATGGGACGGCGGCGTTCGGCGTTGGCACTTCGGGAGAGACGGAGAGAGAGAATGAACTTTGGGAGAGAGAGAGAGGGAACCGAGGAGAGAGAGTGAAAATGGGCTGTGTGATTTTTTTTTAATATATAATAATAAAACTTTTGTTAAAAAAAATTTAGGGAATTCAAAATTTTTTAAAATTCAAAATTTTATGATACACATAATTTTTTAGGACTCGCAATGCGAGTCCTAAAAAACCCCAGTTTTTTAAAATTCAAAATTTATGATACACATAAGTTTTTTGCGAGTCCTAAAAACACTATTTTAGGACTAACGTTGCGAGTCCTAAAAAGTCCAGGATGTGTTTGTTTAAAAAAAAACTCAAACTTTTAGGACACACATAGTGCGAGTCCTAAAAGGTCCAGGAGACTTTTTTAGAACTCGCATTTATGTGAGTGTCCTAAAAAGGTGTTTTTGTAGTAGTGATACGAAGTACTTCAGAACTTCATTACACATAATCTAAATTATGATAATAAACAATATATTTTATAATCCCCAATCTAAAAGTTTGTTCTTCAATAATTTTATGATAATAAACAATATATTTTATAATCCTCAATCTAATAGTTTGTTCTTCAATAATTTTATGATATAATCATAAGCTCTTCAAGAGCCTTTTATGATATACAGATTATAAATTCATATTGCATAGACAATCTTACTTGTAATTTCAAATAATTATTTACCTGCATGTCTTTAATCCATACAAAGATCTTTGTTGTTTAATGTGTGCGACTTTGATTTTATATTAAGACATGCTAAATTCTTCTGGAATTTTTTTTTCGATAAGGCATATTTCAAATTCTCATATTACTAGGAGCTCCAAATAATTAATTTGTGTTAGAACGTTTATGTGACACATATTAATTCTTATAAAACATATATACTCCAAGCTATAATAAAATCTTTATTATATTTTCTCAAAACAACATGAATATGCATTTTCTTAACCAATCTCATGTCTATGCAAATTTTGTACAACAATTCATTTTGTGTACAAATATACAAGTTTCTCATTTAAATTACTTTTTATTGTACAAATATTTATTTGTACACCCTACAGGTTTTACTTTACTTTATATGAGTAAATTTTATGTTGCTTGGAATACTTCTCGTCACCGCTAAAAATCATTTTTTATAGTGGTTATAAACACAATATTTCATATATAAATATATATACTTTTTTTAATTGATATTAAATACGGAAATTTGGATTCAAAACAATTAATTATTTTCATAACATACATGCATGCCGCACACCTAAAATGTATATTGAATTTAATTACTACTTCTTTGTGCTTAACATTATTGTATAATTTATTTTATAAAAAATCTCGAATGGAGTGCCAAAAAGGTAGTGCATTATTATAGTTAGCACATTTTAGCAAAATTATTACTCTAATAATGGTGTTCTAAAAAGTGTGCCAAATTTGACACAAGATATAGTATAAGCCAAATTTGACTCAACAATAAATGTCATTTTTTTATTTACCATATTGCCACTAATTTATTAAGGGATTATTGTGGAACAACTCCCTGAGTAGTTCATTTTGTAACACTCCCTATGTAAAATATTTGGCGGCAAAACTCCCTATACTGTTAAGAATTTGTTGCAGCCCCACTCCTTATTGTTAAGTCCAAAAATAGTTTAGTTTAATAGTTTTTATAAAAATATATTCTTAACGGTATAGGGAGTTTTGCCACCAAATATTTTACATAGGGAGTTAAGTGTTACAAAATGACTACTTATGGAGTTTCACCGCAATTATCCCAATTTATTAATTAACAATTAATTACTACTTGTTTTACAATAAAAAAATATAAAATATTACTTTTTGTATATTATCAATAAATATTAAATGAATTGTTGACTTTTTTTAGTTAATTTGCATCTTGTGCATTGACGTACAATTATAAATATTGAGCCAAATATAGCATTGAGCCATTTTTTGTGCCAAATTTGACACAAAATTTACATCTTGCATTGGATATGGTCTAAACATTCAAGTTTCTATTATACAATATATATAAACAATGTTATAAATTTGTGAATAAAAATCATATATTCTAGTCTCTAAATAACAATTAATAGAACTCAATTATTATTGTTGTTATTATATTGTGTTCTTTTATAAAGTAATTATTTTTTAAATAAACAAACATATATAATTGATGCATGTATTTTTTTTTGTTGAAACGCAATATTATTATATATAGATAGAGACAACAATAATTGTTGGGTTCATTAATCTAATAATGTTATTTTAAATAAATATATAGTAGGTATGTAATGATTGGACTTTAGACGTTAGCTTAATTGATTTAGTTGTTCATTATTTCTTTGGGTGTTGGTTGATCAAATTGCTGTTAATTTTTGTGTTGGTTGATTAGATTGCTTATGGTTGTTTAGGTTAATTTGATTTTAGACATATAATATGATAAAGTCAAATTAAAGTTGGCATATGAGAAAGCCAATACAAAATTGCACAAAAAATAGAAAAGAAAAAGTGAAGACACAAGCCTCGATCTAATAGAGCAACTAAGTTGTCGAAGGAGCTTGATGCGTGATCCTTTTAGTGTCAGAAAATGCAGGAAAACCCCCAAAAGTGACACCAGCACCAGTCTCTGTCTCACCCACCAATTAGGAGAGCAACAAACCCACATCACCACCTCTCTCTCCCAGACAACCAGCCACATACCGAAGCCTGTGACGGCCTCCTGGCCGAGAGAAGTGAAGAAAACTCAAAGGGGATCTTGGTGACAATAGAGTTTTAGAGAGAAAACCCTAATTAAGGCTCGAATTGTCATTTCTAGTTAAATTGTAAAAATGCATTATTTTTCTTTTGATGGAAAAAATACCATTGATCATTGTCCCGAGTATACATGTGGGGAATTAAATAATATAGAATAATTGGCCACACATATAATTATATATATACATTGATGTTTTTTTGTTGGAACATAATCTTATATATAAAATAGAGGCAACAATAATGGTTGGGTTCATTAATCTAAATAATATTGTTATTTTCCATAAATATATAGTAGGTATATGTAATTGATTTAGTTGTTTATTTTTTCTTTATGTATTGCCTGAGCAAATTATTGTTATTTTTTGCGTTGGTTGATCAAAGTTTGTTTAGGTTAATTTGGCACTAGACATATAATATGAAACAGTCAAATTAAAGATGACATATGAGAAAGGCAATACAAAATTGACACAAAAGATAGAAAAGAAAGAACATAGACACAAGCCCTGATCTAATAGAGCAACTACGTTGTCTAAGGAGCTCGACACTGTGCGATCCTATTAGTGCTAGAAAAGGCAGCAAACCACCCAAAGGTGACAGGCTGCATTTTTCTTTAGTCAAGAAGAAACTACTGCATAGGAAGACACACCTCCATCACCGATCTCTGTCTCACCCACCAACCGAGATAGCAACAACCCACATGACCACCTCTCTCGGCCACGAGACAACCAGCAACTTGCCGAAGCCTGTGGCGGCCTCCTAGCTAAGAGAAGTGAAGAAAACTTAAAAGGGACTATAACGACCCGATTTGCTAATCGGGCTTAGGGCCTTGATTAGTGTGCCTGGAGGGGCAATAAATGATTTATTATGATTTATGTGTTAATGGGTGAATTAATGTGAATATATGATAGTGATGCATGTTTAGTGAGTTAAATGCGCATGTGGGCCCCGTCTGGAAATTGGGGGCATGAGTGTGATATATGTTGTATATATGTGAGATGTCTGTGCAGCACGACCCGAGACAGTTCTGGGGAGCAGTTAGCCAGAAAGTCACAATGGGGTTGAGATTCTGACTCGGGGCGAGTCGATGGGTAATTTGGGCACTAGGAGTGTTATGGGATTATTGGGACATGAAAATAAATATTTGGAGATATATTTGAGGATAGAATGTCTAGGCGGGAATATTGGGGAATTTTACCATTTTGCCCTCGGGGACGTTTTGGTACCCCGAGCCTTGAGGTAACCCTTTAGACTTAAGTCAAATAAAACAAAAAAGATGAATTAATTAGAACCTTGTGGGAACCGACTAACACTTCCTCTCTTAGCTGAGATAGCTCTCATCTTCCTCACTCTTTCACTCTCTAAGATAAACACAAGGAAAAACTAAGGGACTCAACTTGAAGGTCTAGGGGAATTCAGCTGTGAGATTATAGGAGTTTGAAGCTTAAGGCTAGAGGATCAACTACAGGGATTGAATTCAGCAAGGTAAGCTTTAATTATTGGGATTATGTTGAGAATTGCTACTGGTTTGCTAAAGTATGCATGCTAGTTAAGTTTGACTTGTTCTTGGGGTTTTAGTTGGATTTTTGTAGTAGACTTTGATGGATTCTGATGTTGTTACTGAGTTGTTGCTGGGCTGAAGTATGTGTTCAATATCTGGGTTAGATAGGTGAGTTTTGGTGAGGGTTGGCTTGATGAAAAGGGAGGAAATTGATGAAGAATTCTGGGTTCAGGGAGGAGCATCGCGGCCCGTGTGTGCGCGCAGCCATGGGAGGCTGAGAAGGTTCATGCGCGCCGCGGCGCCTGGTGGGCGTGCCACGGCCCGCGTGGGGGTCAGTGTGTTGCTAGCCTCTGTTTTGAAGCTAGCCGCGGCTCTTGAGGGTGAGGCCGCGGCCCTTAGTGCCAGTATTTATTTTTAAGGGTGTTTAGGCTTGGGAATTCAATGGTTAAGGCTCGGGATGGATTTTATCACCCGGATTGATAGAATTCAAGGTTCCGGAGGTTAGGGTTGTGGCTTGAAGTTATTCATTGGATTAGAATTTGATGACTGAATATTGGTGATGTGTTGTGACTAGGGATTTTGACGAGGCTCCAGTTTGAGGACTGTGCTCGGGACATCGATGCTCAGAAAGCTCGGAACTTAGGTAAGAGAACCCTTGTTCCCATAGAGCTTGTGTGCAGGGCTGGGCCCAATGTGAATGAATGAATTAGTATGCAGGGCCGAGCCCAAAATGTTAGAACTGCGGGGCCTAGCCCTTTATCTGTTTATGCTAGAATTCTGTACTTGTTGTTATATCATGTATGATAATATGTGAGTGATCGGCAAGAGCCGGGAATGGTGTAGGCCGAGAACGGCAAGGGGCCGGAAGCAGCGCTGAGCACGTAGGGTGCGAGTTGCCAGGGCGAGTTCCCAGAAGGATACCTGGGATATCCTCACGGCATGGTCCGCGTATCCAGGGCTTGGTAGATGCCAGGGACGGCTAGGCCGTACGTGTTTAGCCATTGGTGGCATGTTTATATGTTTGATTTATGTGTTGCATATGTTATCTGCTTGTGGGTTCTCTTGCTGGGCTTCGGCTCACAGATGCTCTGTGGTGCAGGTAAAGGGTACAGAGGTGATCAACCAACCATGAGTACAGCAGGCATGAGGCGGCGTGTACATGTTTGGCCAGCCTGGCCGCCACGGCCAGTGATTTATTTGGGAGATGCTTGTAGATAAACTCCGATTTTGTCGTCTAGTCGACTTGGTTGAATTAATGTGTTGTAAACATTTCTAAACTATATTTTGGGATCCCAAGTGTAAACCTTTTATGATTTTCTATGGAAATTAATATTTCTAAGGTTTTCCTCTGTTTATAGCTTAATTACACTGTTTGATCTAAAACCTCGATTAGCGAGATGAAGGCACGTTTTTAAACTCACTTAGTAATGGCTCTAAGGAAGTAGGGCGTTACAACTTGGTATCAGAGCAAGCCAAGGTTATTGGTTTTGGAGATTGACCGAACATGTACACACGCAGTCAGTGACAGGCTTAACTCAGGGTTGGTTGGTAAGATTGGTTAATATGTCTGAATATGTATTTGAATGCCCTGTTTGCCTGCTTATCTTGTTTAGAGCATGATAAATGAGTTAACATATGCATGAGATACTGAGAGGGCTTGGCCCTTGACTATTACATGATGAGATTGGAGTGTGCTGAATAGCATTGCTATTGCATGAGTATGAATATAGGGATAGTGGCTTGCATACTGAGTGTGTGTGGTTAACTGCTTAAATTGAATCAGTATGCGATATCTGTTTATTGTCCTGTAGGAGGCATAGTGAAGCAAGAGTATATATAGTTGTGATATAATTGGGTAGCTAAATGTTTGGTATTGTGGATTTGGCTTAATATGCTTTATGTGTGTATGAATATTGTGATTTTTGGACTTGGATGTGGTTTGGTTCGGGGTGTGAACCTCAAGTTAGAGAAGTTTAGTCAGCAAAGGCGGATGAACTCAGATTGTTTGCATCCAGGATGGTTAAGTAGACCTGGCATTGTAATACAGGAAAGTTGCAGATGATAATTAGGGTTGGAATCTCCATCTACCCTGAAAGTCCGGAGATGTCCGCTAGAATGTGAGTTAATGGTATCGGCACGGTATTGGGATAAAGAAAGATAAAGGATAGTAACTGGAAGGCTTGAGAGGCGTTAACCTCCGGTTGGAGAGGAAAGTGTGGGTTGTTTGGGAAATTGTTTGGTGTATGGATAAAGCTAACTTCACTCTTGGTTATATGGAGGTGAAGGGTTATAACTAAAGGATTGTGTTAGGTATTTGTGACAGGAGGACACTAGGAGGTGATGTTCAGGTTGAGATATTGGCATGATGGG
The DNA here is from genome assembly GCF_963169125.1 of Humulus lupulus. NCBI lineage: Eukaryota > Viridiplantae > Streptophyta > Magnoliopsida > Rosales > Cannabaceae > Humulus > Humulus lupulus. Next base: position 9,750,793 of record NC_084798.1, read on the forward strand.
TTGGAAATAACTCAAATGGGGATTTGATCAAAGAAGTTATAGGAATGAGGAGATTAATAAATCTATGAGTTTGATTTGAAATGATAAGACAACGACAATCTGTGTTAGTGAGTGTTAGGGGTTGGATACCTCACTTTGGAAATTTATGCAAATGGTGGTGGTTGGAAATAATGACCCATGTAAGGATTAAATTCTGGAATGGTTCAGGGTGTTAAGGCCGCTCCAGTGTATTAGATCTTTGATGGTATTTGGGTGGTGGGGAGAGCCATGTTATTTGAGATCTGTGGAATGAGGTAAAAAGAATGAGTGCTACTGGGCAAGGGATGTTTCGGTGGTGCTTCTATTGGTAACATTCGGTAAGGATGAATTCTCAGTTTTGAGGTAGAAGGACCCCAGACAGTGCTAGGGCACCTAATTTGTGGTTGGAAAGGAGCATGATTGGAAAGGTAGTTATCAAGATGGTGATAAGAACCAGGGAGGTTATTTGGTATGTACCTGAGGGAGAGGATGCCACCTGAGGGGATGACGGGTGAGGGCATGGCCTCTAAATGAAATAATTCAGTATGTTAGGGTGGATGTTCCGTGGTAAGGGAACGAAAGACTGGAATGCCTCCTTACACACAAAGTTCGAGGCTGATCCCTCGAAGAGGGGTATTTAACTGGATGTTTTATGTTATGGGCATGTAACGAGCTGGAGGAACTCAGTGTTGAGAATGTTCTGAGGGAGAGAGAGTTGTACCTAGAGAGTTTGCCTCAAGGGTGCTATGTGAGAAGCTGAGGGTAAGAGCACTTATTGAGGAGGAATAAGGAACTTTTGGAAAATGAATTGGGATGTAAGTAATTAAGAAGTTCATAGTGGGAATAATAAAGTTCGTCTTAAGGAAGCCGCAGTATGAGGCGGAGTGGAAGTGGATCTGCTAAGAGACAACCATGGATTTTAAGGGGTATCATTTCGAGTACTTTAATTGGCCTGAATGGAAGCTGAGCTAATCAGTGGGAAACTTGTATAGGTATATAAGGAAAGATTGGGGTTATTATAAAGTCGGGCTACAGGTAGATTTGGTATCAGGAATGTTGTGGTAGACGGCGCTGGCTAACAGAAAGAATTACCTGAAGCAATTAAAGAAATTTGACCTTGGGTTAGTCAGTGCATTATATGGTGAGAATGGTTGGCATCAACAGTTAAGAATGAAAGGTTGGATATTGGGTATAAGATGGGACAATGTCTCCAGGAGTTGATCTACGACCTGGTTATTACCAGCAGGAAATCAAAGAAAGAGACTGTACGCCCTGATCTTCCCGCGGGCTGATTAGCAGGCCGAGCTACGGACTAATCACGATTAGTCCATGAACATCCCCAAGACCGGAGCTCCCGTTTCGAGGTCGTACCTTCTTAGCTCGAGCAATCCCTAAGGACTCGCCAGAGTTTCCCAGGACTAGAGCAAGGAATCTGAAGGCCAAAGGTCGGGTGAAGGGAGCAGCTCGTGGCACGAGCTATGTATGGAGCTCTGACCCTCTGTAAAGTCAACACACGCAAGATAAACGTGCATATATCTGACATCACGTGTCCGATATCTCCCTGACTTCTCGAACACGCAGCAGGAACGTGCGTGTTCAGATACCCACGGCTGGGTTGGGCCGTGCGGCCCATTACCTCCTTACCTATCGATTTGACCATACTTATGTGTCAGGTTTAGGAATTAATCATGAATGTCGCAGAGTTGATATGACAAATAATAAGGTCACGGGATGACCTCCTTACCAACTTCTAGGTGCCTTCCCCTATAAATATGGAGAACCTGGGAGTTGATAAGGGTTGGGAAAAATAGTCTCTAAATAGATGTATACTTTGTAACCAAATACCCAGAGTATATCAATAATATTGACTAGTGGAGTAGAAGGATTTTAACCTTTGAACCACTTAAAAACGTGTCTTGAGTCACCTAGTTCATTCTCTAAGATTTTATATCTGCGACGGTTCTATATTCAGCACTAATCCCTTTCTCTTCTTCTCTTAATTACCTGTTGGCGAAGAACTGCGTCAACAGAGACATTTCAGGAGTTTTTATCTTGTATTGAGTAGGGTGTGAGGAGTTGGTAACAAAGGTTCTAGAATGGTTCAAGCTACAGCAGCACAGGTAAGTTCTTAAGTAGAGAATATCGGAATGGTATGGGCAAGTCTCCTTTAAGTTCACGAGCAGTATATATGGACTACCTCCAGACGGAAATGGAGAGCGAATGTCTGTTATGTTGAAGAAGTTGGTACCAAGAAAGCAGGGTCATAGGTAAGGTTCTACGAAGTGACAGTTTGGGTTCCATTGGGAGTACTCAAAGTAGAGCTACAAGAAGAAAGGACAGGTATGAGAAGATTTGATCTGAAATCACGAAGAAGTTAATGAAGAACGTCTGAAGAACAGAAAGCATAGCAAGACTGGTAAGCGCGTCATCTATCACATAAGTATCTCCGCAGACAACTACATCAGAGATGGGAAGAACAGTAAAACTTGGGGTTAGACGGAATGAGTGGTGTCAAATCAGAATTCAGAAGACAAGGCAAGAGTTGACTGGTATCTGGTGATGCAGAAAGATGTGTGTGTTATGGTTAAGTATAAAGGGGTAGCATGAAAGACCTGATCTATGATTAGTGTATGGAACCGTGGGGGGATGCACCACAGGTTAGGCACGCCCAGGCTTAGTTTGGCGCGAGGATGGGTCGAACCTCGCGGGAGGTGAAAGAATGGAACATGGTTGATATACTTGGAATGTGACAGTTATGCATAGCATAAGGTACTTAAGTGTTGGATTGTTAGTAAGAAAGATAATCTTGAGACTGGAATTTAGTGGAACGCAACAGATGGTAGATTGATGTTATAAGTCTTCGACTGTGCGAGGAGGAGACTTATTACAAGGTGGATCTCTTACTTGGGAGGTGTGTATCAGTTAGTAGAGCGCCGCAGGTTACAATGGAATGGACAGGATAATGATTGAAACTGGTATAGTGTTAGTGTGTGGTGATGAACACATATGTTTTCTTTGGATAATGAAATCCAAAGCTTGGGTTTTGCGGAAACAGGGAAGAACCCTGCGAGTGTGATACAAGATAAGGTACAAGCATCAGATGAATGGGCCAGAGATAATTTGATATGGAGATGGGAATTATAAGTGGGTGTTGTTTCACCTCCTAGGGTTTGTGGTACTGGGAGGCTTTAGCTGACGGCAGAACCTGAGATACTCGAATATTGAATAGTAAAATAATGCGGTGATGGATCATAAGAATGGATCACATTAACCTGTAGATAAGGTGATGGATCATGGGAAGAGTTATAACTCAGCTGAACAAGATAGCATACTTTGGTTTGTATAAACTGGTAATGAAATAGGGCATTGGTAATGTTGAATTGAGACCCTATAGTTTCTAGTTTATGGAGAGGAACCTGAGATCGAAGAAAACAGAGTAGTAATCTGGAATTACTGACTGGTTGCAAAAAGGATAGCAGTCTGAAGGCTTAACAATTATGTTAAGGGTTTAAGCGTTGAACGTGCAACTTCTAGAGTATCAAGGGAAATGTACTCTTTGATGAGATAGTCATGGTATTGGATGCTGGAGTACAGCTAAGGTGACAAGGCATAAGACTTGGTAAGGTAAAAGCAAGGAATTAAGAGTTAGTGGACACTGTGGTTCAGTAATAATTCAGAGGAAAAGCAAAGAGGATGTTGGAATTCTTAGGGCAGAGGATGTCTGCCTATTTGAAAGTTTATAGGAACCTGTAACTGTTAACTTAGGAGTACGGGGTTCCAGAAAGGGAGATATGATCTTTGTTTCGACAGGAGTTTTAAAGTTGTACTAAGGGTTTGTCCGCGAGCCTATAAGTTGATATTGTCCTGGCAAGGATGATGATTCATAAGTATTCTGGCATTAAGAATAATCAACGAAGGGACTGATGAGAATCAAGCAGATACTGGAGTTCTGTAGATTTAATGTATAAGTAAAAGTTAAAGAAGGTATGGTTATCAGACAAGACCTTGTGGAACAAGATTGTACTCGCGCTTGGGTATTATTTATGAATAAGGATAAAGGCATTGGACCTTGGGAATTGTCATCAGAGGTATGAGGTTTACAGCCTGATGTGCTTAAGTAAATCTCAAGGATGGAATTATATTAAGGAGGAGATAGTACAAAGTCTAGCGGAGCAAGACCGCTGCCTTGGTAAAAGTGTTGTAGAGGAATAGCAAGATTGAGGAGGCGACATGGGAACTTGAGACAAAGATGAGGGAGCGATATCCCGAGTTGTTCGGAAAATTTCGAGGACGAAATTCCCGTAAGGAGGAGATAGTTGTAACGACCCGAATTTGCTAATCGGGCTTAGGGCCTTGATTAGTGTGCCTGGAGGGGCAATAAATGACTTATTATGCTTTATGTGTTAATGGGTGAATTAATGTGAATATATGATAGTGATGCATGTTTAGTGAGTTAAATGCGCATGTGGGCCCCGTCTGGAAATTGGGGGCATGAGTGTGATATATGTTGTATATATGTGAGATGTCTGTGCAGCACGACCCGAGACAATTCTGGGGAGCGGTTAGCTAGAGAGTCACAACGGGGTTGAGATTCTGACTCGGGGCGAGTCGATGGGTAATTTGGGCACTAGGAGTGTTATGGGATTATTGGGGCATGAAAATAAATATTTGGAGATATATTTGAGGATAGAATGTCTAGGCGGGAATATTGGGGAATTTTACCATTTTGCCCTCGGGGACGTTTTGGTACCCCGAGCCTTGAGGCAACCCTTTAGACTTAAGTCAAATAAAACAAAAAAGATGAATTAATTAGAACCTTGTGGGAACCGACTAACACTTCCTCTCTTAGCTGAGATAGCTCTCATCTTCCTCACTCTTTCACTCTCTAAGATAAACATAAGGAAAAACTAAGGGACTCAACTTGAAGGTCTAGGGGAATTCAGCTGTGAGATTATAGGAGTTTGAAGCTTAAGGCTAGAGGATCAACTACAGGGATTGAATTCAGCAAGGTAAGCTTTAATTATTGGGATTATGTTGAGAATTGCTACTGGTTTGCTAGAGTATGCATGCTAGTTAAGTTTGACTTGTTCTTGGGGTTTTAGTTGGATTTTTGTAGTAGACTTTGATGGATTCTGATGTTGTTACTGAGTTGTTGCTGGGCTGAAGTATGTGTTCAATATCTAGGTTAGATAGGTGAGTTTTGGTGAGGGTTGGCTTGATGAAAAGGGAGGAAATTGATGAAGAATTATGGGTTCAGGGAGGAGCGTCGCGGCCCTAGGAGGGGTGCGCCGCGGCCCGTGTGTGCGCGCAGCCATGGGAGGCTGAGAAGGTTCATGCACGCCGCGACGCCTGGTGGGCGTGCCGCGGCCCGCATGGGGGTCAGTGTGTTGTTAGCCTCTGTTTTGAGGCTATCCACGGCTCTTAAGGGTGGGGCCGCGGCCCTTAGTGCCAGTATGTATTTTTAAGGGTGTTTAGGCTTGGGAATTCAATGGTTAAGGCTCGGGATGGATTTTATCACCCGGATTGATAGAATTCAAGGTTCCGGAGGTTAGGGTTATGGCTTGAAGTTATTCATTGGATTAGAATTTGATGACTGAATATTGGTGATGTGTTGTGACTAGGGATTTTGACGAGGCTCCAGTTTGAGGACTGTGCTCGGGACATCGGTGCTCAGAAAGCTCGGAACTCAGGTAAGAGAACCCTTGTTCCCATAGAGCTTGTGTGCAGGGCTGGGCCCAATGTGAATGAATGAATTAGTATGCAGAGCCGAGCCCAAAATGTTAGAACTGCGGGGCATTGCCCTTTATCTGTTTATGCTAGAATTATGTACTTGTTGTTATATCATGTATGATAATATGTGAGTGATTGGCAAGAGCCGGGAATGGTGTAGGCCGAGAACGGCAAGGGGCCGGAAGCAGCGCTGAGCACGTGGGGTGCGAGTTGCCAGGGCGAGTTCCCAGAAGGATACCTGGGATATCCTCACGGCATGGTCCGCGTATCCAGGGCTTGGTAGATGCCTGGGACGGCTAGGCCGTACGTGTTTAGCCATTGGTGGCATGTTTATATGTTTGATTTATGTGTTGCATATGTTATCTGCTTGTGGGTTCTCTTGCTGGGCTTCGGCTCACAGATGCTCTGTGGTGCAGGTAAAGGGTACAGAGGTGATCAACCAACCATGAGTACAGCAGGCATGAGGCGGCGTGTACATGTTTGGCCAGCCTGGCCGCCACGACTAGTGATTTATTTGGGAGATGCTTGTAGATAAACTCTGATTTTGTCGTCTAGTCGACTTGGTTGAATTAATGTGTTGTAAACATTTCTAAACTATATTTTGGGATCCCAAGTGTAAAACTTTTATGATTTTCTATGGAAATTAATATTTCTAAGGTTTTCATTTGTTTATAGCTTAATTACACTGTTTGATCTAAAACATCGATTAGCGAGATGAAGGCACGTTTTTAAACTCACTTAGTAACGGCTCTAAGGAAGTAGAGCGTTACAGGGACCTTGGCGGCAATATAAACCACATGATTGTTTATTTTTTTAAAAAAAAATTTGTGATTAAATGAATATATGTGTTTGATTCACTGTGAATTTAAGTTGCCCAAAAAAAATGTCTTTATTTGATTCCAATAAACACAACATTTTATAAAACAAAAATATATACGTGAAAGTTTAGCATTGAATATGTATAAAAAAAAAGGTTATAAATTCTTAAAATAAATAATCAAAGCACTATTAGTAATATAAATATATAGATAAAGGAAAATGTTTATAATAAGAAATAAAAAGACATAAAAGTCTAGCATTGAGCAATAAAATATTATGTTGATTATATATAAAAAAAAAAAGAATAAAGTATATTATGTTTAGAGATATTTGTGGCAAAAATATCTAATGTTTTAAATTTGTTACAGTTAAATACTTATTTTTTTTTTTTACGGTAAAATAAAAGATGTTCAATATATGTTAAAGATAAATACTTAATTTTTTTTCTTTGCGGCAATAATACCTAAAGTTGCTAAAACATTACTTTTGTCATCAACCTATGTTGGAATTGTTAAGCATGTTAACTAAGCAGACATTTGTCACTTTGTAATCGATCTATTTCATATTTATGTTTTTTTAATATTTTAAATTAAAAAAATGAATTAAAAAGATATTTTAAATTAATAAAAATATATTTTTTGAGAACAAAAATGCATAAATTTCATAATGATACATATCTGGTGAGAAAATACTTAACAACTCTAACAGAGTAGGTATTGAAAAAAAAATTTAGCAACTTTATGTATTTTTGCTACAAAGAAAACATATTAGGTATTTATCTTTAATATATATTAAAGATTGAATATTTTTACCGTAAAAATAAAAATTAGGTATTTAACTGTAACAAATGTAAAATATTAAGTATTTATACTATAAATATCCTTTATGTTTATTATATAAAAAAATTAAATTAAAAAAAAAAACAGTTGTATAAAAATAAAAGAAGAATACATTTTTTGGTTTATTATCCTTGCCAAACAAATAAAATTTGATCTTCTCAACCAACGACATAAAGTATTATGTTAATGCTAAAATTTTATTTGACGTTAAACTATACAAAATAAATAAAACAGTAATATAAATTTACTAAAATTTTATTTAATGCTATTTTTTTTATTGGCTAATGTTTGAAAACAAATAACACAAAGAACTCTCTCTTTCCAACTAGCTAATGCTTAACAAAGTAAATCCGCTTGAGTTACGATGATTATTTAAAATATAGTTTTTTTTATTATTCTTTAAGTTTTATATCAAATTTTAATTCAATAATATTTTATTTGGTATGATTTATTTCATTAAATAAAAAATATGGGCTATTTTAGTCGTATTGATAAATTGTTTGATCAAAATTGGGCTCATAATTTTATTTCGATCTATTTTGCAAAACACTGGTCCAATTTATAGATTTAATGTTTTTATTTTGTGGTTTCTACTTTTTTTTTTCTTCTCTTTTATATAACTTCCTTTTGTACATTTATCTTCTCATTGTTTTCTCCATTCATATTTACTTTGTATTATTTTTAACTAGGTAATATAACTGCACCTCGCGGATCTTTATCACAATTGAAATTTTGTAACACCCTACTAATCTAGGACCTTTACACTGGGTGTTTAAAATAGTGTTTAGCTCGTTAAGCGAGTCATTTAGATTCAAAAGTATAATTGTTATACCCATTTTTTTGGGCATTTATGACATTTTTAAAAATAGCAATTATGAAGGGAGTATGAACGAAACATTTTGCCTTCCTATTCTCACGCAGTGCAAAATTGTTCCTATTCTCACAGAGGACAAAGCAGACTACCAAGCACTAATAGAAGGGATTTGGTCGCGTAGTTGCATTCCTCAATCTCTGCTCGCACAAGACAAGTTATTCCACCTCTGTTTGCACAAGGCAAGTGATCCTGTTCGTTCAACACACCACATCCATGATAACAGAGTTAGCAAATAAGTACTAAGTTGTCATTTATCAAAATATAAATGTATTTATGTTGTAATGCATTATTTGCGGGCCAAGCCCAATAACTTAGGCCCATGATCTAATTGTAACCCTAATCTCCTCACTATAAATAAAAGGAGATGTGATAGAAATAGGGGAGGCAATTGATAATGCCGAATGATCATTCTTGTAAACACAGTCCTTATGTAATATAAAGCGAATGAGGACTATAGAACAACCGACGACGCAAGTTCGCCGGAAACTATGGTTCTTCAAGCTTAAATATTAATAAAAGTGACTAAGTGGACGTAGGTCATCTTTTTGGAGCCGAACCACTATAAAATATGGTGTTATTTATTTGATTATATCTCTATTCTTGAATCCATACTCTTATGTTCTCAAGTTGACGAAAACCGGCATCAACAATTGTTAACCGAGATTTTCGGCAACTATATTAATGAACAATATTTACTGATAATAATACTGAAAGTAGAAGATCGACACGGAGTTTTTACGTGGTTGGGGCGTTAACTAGCCTTAGTCCACGAGTCTATATGTTAGAGCTAGGAGAAGCTTTTACAATGGAGTTTTCTAGCTATATCTGAACAGAGTTTCTGCCTTCTTTTTTCTCTCACCTCCCTTTACATTTTTCTACAGCTTATATTTATAAGCTGAGGGGAATACCGGGTCTGGGCCGGATCCGACCCGGGCCCATCAGAGAAATGAGTACAAGGGGCCTTTCTAGTGGAGGCCCAATACAAAGAGATATACAATACACGAAATTCAAACCAGCTAAGGCCCAATTGGTTGACCTGAGACACAAGCTTCGCCCGACAAAACGGCGCTTTGGCTCTGACCACTTTGAGTCACGAGGCTGATTCAGGAGACAAGACCGATCAGGGTACTTGGCTGCGCAGTCCTGACACATCAGTGAGCAATCCCGAGGCGACCCTTTCTGCAGGCGAAAAGTGGGGGACAATGCCCATGCGAAATGAGGCGGCTTCAGGATCCTGGGCGCTTGGCCCTTCAACCGGGGAGGAGACAATCCAGGTTCGTTTACCTTTAGCCCGCTTTATTTACCATAGGCCCGGACCACACCAGGATCCGGGACAGGAACGCGTAGGCCGCGACGGTCCGGGAGCTCTGGACATCGCCGGGACCGTTCTTGCTGAGGACGAACCCGGAGGGACGTCCGGACCCCTCAAATGGGCCCGATCTGGAGTCCCTGGTCCGTACCAGTCCCCTTGGGCAATATTCAAACCAAGGGATCTTGGGCCGAGCCCATACGCCGATCTGGTCCTCTGACCGTGGGCCAGGGCAAAGGCCCAAAGCCCCTGCAGGAAATGGGGATAACATTTACCCCCCAAGCCTTCACCCGGGCTTGCCGGGAGGAGGGTTGCATCACCCTCGCGGCGCTCGCCAAGTCGTCTCCCCAGTTCCTGCCCTGAGCTAGGAGGCTCGGCCGAAAGGCCGTGGCATTGGCAGGTTGCTTAGCCTGGATCGTTTACCGTTGTCCGGGGACGTTTAACTTTGGCCTGCTTTAAGAAAATGACACACGTGTCGCCATGTGATTGCTGCAAGGGCCTTGAAGAGTCGCCTAGGCCTAGACTAGGGTGTCGGTGCACGTCACGAGGCGTCACATCCGCACGGGGGGTCATCATTAATGTCCCTGGAACGAGGTGGACCGTAGGATGGGGCGTCTTTTGGCATCCGCCACTCCTGGGCCGTCGGATTTGAGACGTCGAGGATCCAGACCACAAGGACTCATAAATGCCCCCTGCGCGATCCTTGATCGTCAGATGAAGAGGCACTTAACCGTTGGATCGTGGGCCAGGATTTGGGGGCTGGTATAAATACCTCCAGAGAACAACATTCGGCACTTTCCCATCTTCGAACCAGCTTAAGAAAACCCAAACGCGGTTAGAGCTTTGCATGTCCGACCTCGCCGACGGAATACTCTGCCGCCTGCTAGTTTTGCGCCACCGCCTGTTTCCCAGAGCCTCAACCTTCGCTCTTCAACCTGACGGCGCTTCTCGGGCTTGTCCCGTCGACGAACTACTGCACCGGCTGTGCCACTTCAAGAACGAGGTTCTGCCATCCTTACGGTCGGACAACCACCATCTTCAACGGTCGACACCACTCAGTAAGTCTTTTTTAACTCTGTTACCAACTTTGTGAACTTATGCTCTCTAGATGCATGCATCTAGGCTCTGTGCTTTAGAATTCGCTAGGAAGGCTGCCTGGTTTGGGTTGCACCGTACTCGGATGCTTCCCGGACTAGGGGTGGACCTTAGTAGCTGTAATGACCCACTAATCTAGACTAATTGGACCATTATCGAAACTATACATAAAACTTACATTTTTACGAAAATACCATAATTTATTGAGTAACTTGAAAATAAGAGTTATTTACAAATAAACAGAATACTAAGAAGGATTTTGGGATCCCATTGTCTTTAAAACAAAACAAGATTTAAAATAAAAGACATTACATAATAATGCGGAAAATACACATAAAAACCATAAAAACATAAAAGGAGACTATATCCTCGAATCGAATAACGCTCGGCCCCTTGACTCCATTCATCATCGATACACATTCTCCAAGCGTCACGAATCTTTCCGCCTCTAAACTTATTTTCCTGCACATAAACAGAAAGGAGTGAGCCTAATGCCCAGTAAGGAAAATCTAACACAAAGTCACATACATAATTTCATAAGAAAACATAAAGACTTAACATAATACATATAACATACACTTATTATAATGGCCATTATTACTTGGGGTCCCATAGACTAAACAAGCATATGCCCATGGGATTAGTGGGGTCCTACTAGCTAAGTAGGTCATATGCCCATAACCCATTTGGGGTCTTGTTAGTCATATGGGTCATATGCCCAAGCCTACAAACATACACATATATCATAACACTTTTAATAACATAAAACATATAGATAACATAATCACATAACATGTTGATTCTAGCCTATTTCCTTACCAAAGTTACCGAGATTATGGACTGAGTTTGGATTGTTGGAACACTCCTAAAACCATAAGAAAGAGTAAGTCTAAAGAAGGAGATGAAATGAAAGAGATGGAAAGACTAAACCATAGAAAACACACTTACCGACTTATATGCTTAAAAGCTTGGATTCCCTAACCAAAATAAGAATAAGGTTAGGGGACTGAGTAGAAGGTTTTGAGAAAGGAAATAACATAAAAATACAGAAAAGAACTAGAGTTTTGGGTTTACCTCAAAGATTGCAAGATCAATCTAACATCCACTGAAATACTATAGCACTCACTTCCCAAAGTGTTTGATAAGCTTATGATGTTTAAGCTTATAGTTTTTCCCCAAACCAAGTGTTTACACTCTCACACTCACTTAACACTAGCAGCCTCTGAACTTAGAGCAAATGGTGAATAATGGCTGGGTACTAGGTCCTATTTATAGAGTTTGGGAATGAAAATATCTTGATTTTACTTGAATAAAAATAATGGCTTTTTAAGTGAAAATCATTTGAATAATCGTTCAGCAGAGGCTGAAGACTCGTTCAGAAGATGCTGGACTGTTGAAGGAGTTTGAATGGCTGAAGGGAAAAGAATTCAAATGTATTTGAAAACATGCTGGTGGAGGCGATATATCGCCCCCTATAGGCGATATATCGCCTGGACCTTTGTTCCCGAGGCGACCGTGCATCGATTCGTGTTTTCCGTATCTACGTGCTGCGATATATCGCCCCCTATAGCTGCGATATATCGGCATACACTGAATATTTAAACACGAATTTACACATTTTTAGCTGAGTTTGAATGGAGTAAACAGCCTTGACTAAGCCCTCAACGTGCTCAAAGCTGCTGACTGACCCTATACATTCAAACTTTTACCCTTATTTAATTTAATCCTCAAAAATACTTAATCATTAATTACCATTCAAAACATGTGCTTAAAATCCTATTGGTTGATGTCTAAACCTTATAATATAATAATATAATCCTTAATATCAGTCACATTAATCAAACCTTAGGTTATACTTAATATTCTTAAACTATAGGTTAAACTTAGAAAATCTATAAGTACTACTATGAGTGTCCAAATAACTCCCGGTCTGAACCAAAAATCCATAGTAACAAAGATAACACTAAACATACTATAATACTACTAAAAAATTAGCTAAGTAAAGTTCTTGGACTCTACAATTCTCCCCTACTAAAAAGAATTTTGTCCTCGAAATTTACTTACCAAATAACTCCGGATACCGGCTCTGCATGTCCTCTTCCAACTCCCACGTTGCCTCGCGTTCAGAACTATTGCTCCATAGGACTTTAACTATAGGAAAGCTCTTGGACCGTAACTGCTTCATCCCCCTATCTAGGATGCTAACCGGTCGTTCCTCGTAACTTAAGTCTTTCTGGAGCGCTATGGTATCGTACTTGAGGACGTGAGATGGGTCTGACACATATTTGCGTAACATCGAGATGTGGAAGACGTTGTGACTATCGGCTAGTGCTGGCGGTAGGGCTAGTCTATACGCAACTGGTCCCACTTTGTCCAATATCTCAAAAGGACCTAAGAATCGGGGACTGAGCTTGCCTTTCTTCCCGAACCGCTTGACACCCTTCATAGGAGATATCTTCAGGAAGACTTGATCTCCAACTTGGAACTCCACATCGCGTCGCTTGGTATCCGCATAGCTTTTCTGACGGCTTTGAGCAGCAAGCATACGCTGTCTAATAAGCGCTACTGCTTCTTGAGCTTGTCTAACAGCTTCGGGCCCTAGAAGCTGCCTTTCTCCTACCTCGTCCCAGTGCAACGGTGATCGGCACCTTCTTCCATATAACAACTCATAAGGTGCCATCTCGATCGTCGACTGGTAGCTGTTGTTGTACGAGAATTCGATCAGCGGTAAGTACTTGTTCCACGATCCTCCGAAATCAAGTACACATGCGCGTAGCATATCCTCTCAAATCTGAATCGTACGCTCGGACTGCCCATCTGTCTGAGGATGGAAAGCTGTACTAAGACTTAACTTAGTACCCATGGCTTGCTGTAAGCTTCTCCAAAATCTTGACGTAAACACTGATCCTCTATCTGATACTATCGTCTTGGGGATTCCATGCAATCGTACAATCTCTTGGATGTAGATGTCTGCATATTGGTCTGCCGTATAAGAAGTCTTAACAGGCAGAAAATGAGCCGACTTGGTTAGTCTATCTATGACTATCCAAGCAGAATCATGCTGCTTATTTGTCTTTGGCAGACCCGTCACGAAGTCCATGGCTATATCGTCCCACTTCCATTCCGGTATGCTAAGCGGTTGCAATAATCCAGCAGGCCGCTGATGCTCCGCCTTCACTTGCTGGCATACCAGACACTTAGATACATACTCCGCTATGTCCTTCTTCATCCCTGGCCACCAATAGACTGCCTTGATGTCATGAGTCATCTTGGTAGACCCTGGATGAACTGAGTACGGAGTATTGTGCGCTTCTTCTAGGATCGTCTTCTTAATACTCTGATTGTCTGGCACGCATACTCGATCCTTATATCTCAATAAACCTTGACTGGATATTGAGAAATCTGTAGTCTTGCCTTCTCTGACTGCATCCATGTGCGTTGCTAGTGAATCATCATGTCTCTGACCATTCCGTATGTCTTCTAGCAGATTCGATTGGATAGACAAGTTAGCCAGCTTGCCTACAACCACTTCTATTCCGGCACTGATAAGCTCCTGTTGCAGTGGCTTTTCTATTCCGGATAAGGCTGCTAAGTTCCCATAACTTTTTCGGCTAAGTGCATCGGCAACTACGTTTGCCTTCCCCGGGTGGTATAGGATTTCGCAGTCGTAATCCTTTACTAACTCTAACCACCTGCGCTGCCTCATGTTAAGCTCTTTCTGAGTAAAGAAGTATTTTAAACTTTTGTGGTCCGTATAAATCTCGCACCGTTCTCCGTAAAGATAATGGCGCCAGATTTTTAACGCAAAGACCACCGCTGCCAACTCCATATCGTGAGTTGGATAGCGTTGTTCATACTCCTTTAACTGACGTGAGGCGTAGGCTATCACCTTGTCATTTTGCATCAGTACGCATCCCAATCCTAACTTTGATGCATCACAGTAAACAACGAACTGGTCGTTGGGTGTTGGGACACTAAGTACTGGTGTTGAGCAAAGCTTATCCTTAAGAAACTGGAAGCTTTCCTCACACTTATCACTCCAGTTAAACTTTTGTTGCTTCCGGGTCAGGTTGGTGAGTGGAGTGGCTATTTTAGAAAAGCCCTCTACAAACTTTCTATAGTAACCTGCTAGCCCTAAGAAGCTTCTTACTTCCGACGCGTTCTTTGGTCTAGGCCAATCTTTCACGGCCTCTACCTTCGATGGATCTACTGCAACTCCGTCTTTCGATATGATGTGCCCGAGGAACGCCACTTGTGAGAGCCAAAACTCGCATTTCTTGAACTTCGCGTAGAGTTGGTGCTCCTTTAATCGCGTCAAAATCATCCTCAAGTGTTCCTCGTGCTCCACTTCATCCTTGGAGTAAATTAAAATGTCGTCGATGAACACAACGACGAATTTATCCAAGTAGTCCTTGAAGACCCTATTCATTAAGTCCATAAACGCGGCTGGCGCGTTAGTAAGACCAAAAGACATTACCAAGAACTCGTAATGTCCATAACGAGTCCTAAAGGCTGTCTTAGGGATATCTCCTCCCTTTACCTTGAGCTGATGATACCCGGACCGTAGATCGATCTTAGAAAATACAGTTGCGCCTCGGAGTTGATCAAACAAATCATCAATCCGAGGTAGCGGGTATTTGTTCTTAATTGTTACTTTATTCAGCTCTCGGTAGTCTATGCACATGCGCATACTTCCGTCCTTCTTCTTCACGAATAGTACCGGAGCTCCCCATGGTGAATGGCTTGGCCTAATGAAACCCAAGTCTAGGAGTTCTTGTAGCTGTGTCTTTAACTCCTTGAGTTCCGTAGGTGCCATCCGGTATGGTGCCTTAGAGATAGGCTCGGTGCCGGGTACTAATTCTATCGTGAAGTCTATTTCTCTAGTTGGCGGCAATCCTGGCAAGTCATCGGGGAAAACTTCTGGAAATTCTTGTATAACTCGAACATCTCCAACTTTGAGTGATGTCTCCTTCTCCACATTCGTGATGTTGGCTAAGAATGCTTGGCATCCTTTCTCCATCATTCTCTGAGCTTTGAGAGATGACACTAACGGTGTGCGTAGTCCTGAAGCTTGTCCCATGAAGCACATTTTCTGGCCGTCAGGAGTATCGAATGTCACCTTCTTGCGTCTGCAGTCGATCGTTGCGCCATGCCGTGCTAGCCAATCCATGCCTAGTATGACGTCGAAGTCTTTGATCACCAGCTCTATCAGGTCTCCTTCTAGTTCCTTGTCCTCAATCTTGATTGGTACGCCTCGTACAATTCGTGATGATAGAACTACTTTGCCCGAAGGCAACTCGGTTGCAAACCTAGTTCTAAATCTTTCACTAGGTTTGTCTAGTTTATCTATCATTCCTAACGAAATATACGAATGGGTGGCTCCCGAATCAAATAATACATGACATAATTTATTGAGGATGGAAACCTGACCTGTGACCACCTTGTTGCTAGCATCCGCCTCTCCTTGGGTTAAAGCAAAAACCCGAGCAGGAACCATCTTTTCGTCCTTCTTTCCTTCCGGCTTTTGCTGAGGACAGTCTCTTTTACGATGCCCTTCTTGACCACAGTTGAAACACTCCTTGGTGTTGGCACGGCATTCTCCGGGGTGCTTCTTCTGACATTTGGCACATGGCGGGTATTCCACGTAGCCCGACCTATTTCCCCCATTACTTGGTCGTGCCCTTTTATTGTTGTCGGCTTGCTTGTTGTCAGGATGCCTTCTCTTCTGTCCGTTACCGTTGTTGTTGGACTGATTGTTGCTGGACTGATTGTTGTTCCGACTGGCCTGAGGTTGGCTCTGCTGCCTAGGTTCCGGCTTGCTGGCTTCTTCTTTGCTCACGTTGGCTTGCAACCTTTCTACTTCAATTGCCGTCTCAAGAACGTCGGCATATGAAGTGTTTCCCGGGTTTGCTAGTTTCACCCCCATCTCAATCTTTGGTCGGAGTCCTCTCACGAATTTGTTCACCCTCAGATAATCGGTTGGAACTAACTCTGCCGCGAACTTGGCTAAGCGATCAAACTGACGAGCATATTCCGCCACTGTTAAATTCCCTTGCTTCAGATTGGTGAACTCCTCAACTCTTGTAGCAAGTACCGCTGAATTGTAGTACTTCTTGTGGAAGAGCTCCACAAATCGGGTCCACGTCATGGTGGCAGCATCGTGGGATTGCTGGACCAAATCCCACCATATCCTGGCATCTTTCTTGAGTAAAGATGAGACGCAGGATATGCGGTCAGCATTATTAAGGTTCATGTGGGCTAGGATCGGCTCCACATTCCTTAGCCATTCTTCTGCTTCAAAGGGGTCCGTAGTCCCTTCGAAGTTCGGAGCGTGCTGCTTGCGGAACCTTTCGTACACCGGCTCCATATGCTGTACAGGATAAGGAGCGTAGTTCTTCATAGGCCATCCCCCATACGGACCAACTTGTTGGGGTGCTGGGGCCATTGGCTGTGGCTGCGGCTGCGGCTGCGGCTGCGGCTGTGGCGGAGGCTGAGGCTGAGATTGAGCCTGTTGGCGTTGTTGCTGCAGAAGTTCCTCAACTTGTTGTCGCAGTCTGGCAATCTCTGCAGTGTTGTCAGCTGGCTGTGCCGGCGCGTTGCGGCGAGCAATAACACGCACTCTCCTTCGGCGAACGGTAGGGACCGCATTGGTCGCTGGAACATCGTTGGAAGCGTTCCCGTTGGTGCGAGCAGATCTTCGGAGAGACATCGTAGCAGAGTTCTAACAGTTAAAAGAAACATGTTAGAACTTTTTCCTAATAGGCTCTAAGGCAAAAACTTATTCTAAAACAAACATATCTCGGACCTATTTATTATGACTTTTTATGAAAAATTATATAGGTCTTTATTTATTATTAGAGTGGGTTTCTATACTTAGAAAAACAAGTCATCTTTTTTTTTTTTTTTTCTAAGTGTGTTTCTAATCATCCTATATGACTTAATTCTCAGGCTCGAAACTTATCTTTGTTCCAAAGTTAACCATATTGAGGGAGGGCTGGGATCAGTAAAATCGTTCCCACTACTAAGGCCCCCTAACTCTCAATAAGGAAACCAGGTTCATTGATTTGTATCCACCATCACCGAACTCAGTCATTATTCATTTTATTTAGTATTTATTATGATTGTGAAAAAAAAATTCAAACTCACACATGATATTCAAATAGCATGTTTATTTATTTGGAAAACAATTTCACTTATTACAATCATAACATAAAAGTAAATAAAACAAATAAAAACTACTAATCTAAAAATCGGGATCTTCTACATCCGATCCGTCATCTAACATATCATCATCTATAGCCTCATAGTCATCATTATCATGAGCATCAAAATGCCCTCTAGGAAGGTTTGTGAGAATCCTATTCTTTTGCTCCTTGGTGAATTGAAATTCAAATTTTGCGGTGAACCTAACTAAGAGGAAATAGTATCTCATTGCTAATGGTGATTCATCCTCATCATTCATTTCTTCCCATATTTCTTCTAAGGCTGCTATTACAGGATGGAAATCTTTAAACAACCTAATCACTAATACATATTGTTCTGTTGATCTTAGCATTATTTGTTTAGCCTCTTGAAGGCCACCTATTGCTTGGTGAAACAAAAGCAACCTTCGTGTAATCCTTTCTAAGGCTCCTACGGTGTTTCTTGGCTCCCTTATTCTTTTTAAGGCCTTAATGGCTCGGATATCTTGGTAGGTTAAAGCTCCATTCATTTTTAACTGAAACATAAACACTAAAGTTGTTAGCTATACACATAGACAAAGTAACTTGTAACTTGTAACTTAAACACTTACTTGGCGGTCCGATTCGGAGCTTTGAGCATGTGTATCGAGGAGAACTTCATGCGAAGGAACCGTTTTCTCTGATACCAAATGTAATGACCCACTAATCTAGACTAATTGGACCATTATCGAAACTATACATAAAACTTACATTTTTACGAAAATACCATAATTTATTGAGTAACTTGAAAATAAGAGTTATTTACAAATAAACAGAATACTAAGAAGGATTTTGGAATCCCATTGTCTTTAAAACAAAACAAGATTTAAAATAAAAGACATTACATAATAATGCGGAAAATACACATAAAAACCATAAAAACATAAAAGGAGACTATATCCTCGAATCGAATAACGCTCGGCCCCTTGACTCCATTCATAATCGATACACATTCTCCAAGCGTCACGAATCTTTCCGCCTCTAAACTTATTTTCCTGCACATAAACAGAAAGGAGTGAGCCTAATGCCCAGTAAGGAAAATCTAACACAAAGTCACATACATAATTTCATAAGAAAACATAAAGACTTAACATAATACATATAACATACACTTATTATAATGGTCATTATTACTTGGGGTCCCATAGACTAAACAAGCATATGCCCATGGGATTAGTGGGGTCCTACTAGCTAAGTAGGTCATATGCCCATAACCCATTTGGGGTCTTGTTAGTCATATGGGTCATATGCCCAAGCCTACAAACATACACATATATCATAACACTTTTAATAACATAAAACATATAGATAACATAATCACATAACATGTTGATTCTAGCCTATTTCCTTACCAAAGTTACCGAGATTATGGACTGAGTTGGGATTGTTGGAACACTCCTAAAACCATAAGAAAGAGTAAGTCTAAAGAAGGCGATGAAATGAAAGAGATGGAAAGACTAAACCATAGAAAACACACTTACCGACTTATATGCTTAAAAGCTTGGATTCCCTAACCAAAATAAGAATAAGGTTAGGGGACTGAGTAGAAGGTTTTGAGAAAGGAAATAACATAAAAATACAGAAAAGAACTAGAGTTTTGGGTTTACCTCAAAGATTGCAAGATCAATCTAACATCCACCGAAATACTATAGCACTCACTTCCCAAAGTGTTTGATAAGCTTATGATGTTTAAGCTTATAGTTTTTCCCCAAACCAAGTGTTTACACTCTCACACTCACTTAACACTAGCAGCCTCTGAACTTAGAGCAAATGGTGAATAATGGCTGGGTACTAGGTCCTATTTATAGAGTTTGGGAATGAAAATATCTTGATTTTACTTGAATAAAAATAATGGCTTTTTAAGTGAAAATCATTTGAATAATCGTTCAGCAGAGGCTGAAGACTCGTTCAGAAGATGCTGGACTGTTGAAG
The DNA here is from genome assembly GCF_963169125.1 of Humulus lupulus. NCBI lineage: Eukaryota > Viridiplantae > Streptophyta > Magnoliopsida > Rosales > Cannabaceae > Humulus > Humulus lupulus. The sequence continues at coordinate 9,770,629 of NC_084798.1, forward strand.
GATTTTGAATGGCTGAAGGGAAAAGAATTCAAATGTATTTGAAAACATGCTGGTGGAGGCGATATATCGCCCCCTATAGGCGATATATCGCCTGGACCTTTGTTCCCGAGGCGACCGTGCATCGATTCGTGTTTTCCGTATCTACGTGCTGCGATATATCGCCCCCTATAGCTGCGATATATCGGCATACACTGAATATTTAAACACGAATTTACACATTTTTAGCTGAGTTTGAATGGAGTAAACAGCCTTGACTAAGCCCTCAACGTGCTCAAAGCTGCTGACTGACCCTATACATTCAAACTTTTACCCTTATTTAATTTAATCCTCAAAAATACTTAATCATTAATTACCATTCAAAACATGTGCTTAAAATCCTATTGGTTGATGTCTAAACCTTATAATATAATAATATAATCCTTAATATCAGTCACATTAATCAAACCTTAGGTTATACTTAATATTCTTAAACTATAAGTTAAACTTAGAAAATCTATAAGTACTACTATGAGTGTCCAAATAACTCCCGGTCTGAACCAAAAATCCATAGTAACAAAGATAACACTAAACATACTATAATACTACTAAATAATTAGCTAAGTAAAGTTCTTGGACTCTACAGTAGCCTTCTCTCCCGATCAGGGTCTTGGGGCTTGTCGAGGTCCCAGGCCTGATCCGACGGTACTCCAAGCAGTCCTTAGGAGACTCCCTGTACCTTGACCGACTTTTTTGGGTTTAGGTACTGACTGCTTGGCCTTTCTTTCTTTGTTCCCAGATCGTCAGTTATGGCCACAGGCGTTACACTCCATTCCGAAGAAGAGGTCAATAGGGCCCCTGTAGTCGTTCCCGGAACCAAGACGCCCACAGGCAACAGGTGGGAAATGGACGTAACGGCCAACTCGTTTCGGAACTACCAGATGATGCTGCTCCTGGAGACGCGACTGGGCATCGAATCAACCCCGGGCCTCTTCCACAATCGCATGGCCAGGCTGGAGGAACGGGCGCACACGTCGGTGGATGGATTCGAGGCCTGGAGCGCCGACCATATCAGCGCGGGAGCTACGCTCCCGCTTCATGACTATTTCGTGCGGTTCCTGACGTATGTGGGGATCGCACCGTTCCAACTGTTGCCACAAGCGTACCGCCTGTTTGCTGGGTGGAAGGTGTTCTGTGTCGCGAAGGAGATCGTGGAGCCTACCCCGGCGGAAGTCTTGTACTTCTATAAGTTTGTGCCGCAGGTCAATGTTAAAAACAAGAGCCTGGACGTCTTTTACAGGCTGCAGCTGCGGAGCAGCTACCCTGCTCCTACCAGCACCTGGAAGCACCCCCCGGATGTCAGGCATTACTGGTTCATGACATCCGGGTTCCTTATTGACAAGAACCCCACACTTCTGCTGGACTTCCAGCGAGTGGGTAAGTATTCCTCCGAACCTTCTCTTTTATTCACCTTTTGCTTCCACCTCTTATCGTATCTTCTGGGTCGTAGGTCCTTTCATTCAAACCCCCCTTACCGAGTTCCTCCTGGAAAGGAGGAGGTTCTATGCCAAGTTGACCGCGGAGGAGCTGGACGTTGGGGGCTATGTCAATGATGACAACCTCCGGCTAATAGGGTTGCTTGCGGCCACCCAGACCATTGTTATCCCGAGCTTCCGGGGCATCCCGTGCGAGAAGAACGCCGAGGTCCGGGAGCAGCTGGCCCTCGACCACATCGTCGAGGTGGTGAGAGCGGCGCGGGCCACCGCAGCCCAGCGTAAGAAGAATCAGCTTCCGGCGGAAGCAGCCACCTCGGAAGAGCTGGAGGAGCATTTCGAAGACGCCCTACCAAACGCCGGGACACCCGGGGCTAGCGTATCGGGGCGAGGAAGCTCCCCACTAATCTTAACTTATGCTCCCCGAATCGGGGACTTAGCTAGGGATAGGCTAGGACCGCCGGGCCCCGCGTTTGGGGCTGACGGGGAGATGAGGCCTTCGTCTCCTGTCCCTGTGGGATCAGAGGTCCTAATGTTCATGTCCGGGTTCCTCCAGTACGGGGGGTTCCTAACCCCGGATGACGCAGGAGATCGGATCCACTCGTTCGCTTTAAGGGAACTGAGTCTCGCCCGGGGCTTAGATGAGGGTTCGTCCCGGGCCGTCTTTTTTTATTGTGCATTTTCATCTGTTTTGCTTATCGTCCTAACTCCTTTCTCCTATACTTTTGCAAAGGATTCTGACATGTCTAACCCGGCCAGCGAGATGAGGAGACTCATCAAGGAACGGTCAGCCAAGAAGGCGGCCAAGAGGTCAAACGTTGTGGCGGGCACGGAGCCCCTCCCCACCAGTGAAACACCCGGGACAGTGCCCTGTTCAGGCGAGGCTCTGGCCGTGGTTCCCTTCCAGGCCGTGGAGCCAGCCGCAAACGTCTCTTCGGACCAGCCCCCGATGATTGATTTGGAAGCGAGCGAAGCTGTAAGCCGGAGCTCAGGAAAGAGGGGCCCGGAAGACGACGCGTGGGAAGGCAACCTCGGGAAGAGGCCCCGGACGACGCGGTCGGAAACAGCTGAGGAGTCGCATGGGGAGAGTCGACTAACCGCGAAGGATATCCCTGCTCCGCCTGTCCTTCCCCTCCGCCCAACTCTTCTCGAGGAGGGGGAATCCGCCCTACGGGACGAACAGTCTTGGCTGATCAACCGGACCTGGGAAAACGGCCGGTGCTGGAGGGACGATGCTTACAAAGCCCTGACAATCCGTCGTCAGGTCGAATTCTCGGACCGTCGTGCCGAGTTCAACGCTCCCCAGCCGATCGTGGACCGGCTAGCTGCCGAGGCGGGCTTCCGCCCCAAGCTGGGCCAGGACATCGCCCCCATGGTTGCTGATCTGCTGGATCAGATTGGGAGCACTATGTCCAACCTTCAGCTGAAGAGGTACGCCACGATAGCCAACCCGGACGTGATGTTCATCTCTCAGGCTCTCTGCCACCAGGCCACCGCGGTAATGTTCACCTCACTCATATTCCTTTCGTCATTTGTTGGCGGTGGTTTTATTTTCTAACTTTTCTTTGCTCCAGGTTGATTTACTGTCCCAGAGGAGCGCCGATCTTGTGGCCGAGCTTGCCATAAAGATGGAGACGGCCAAGCTGGAGCTGGAGGCGGCCGTGAACCAGAGGGAGGCCGTCAAGGAAACCCTCAGCCGGGAAACGACCCACCTCCAGGAAGAAGTGGCCCGTCTGAAGGCGGAGCGCGAGGAGATTGGCCGCGCCAAGGCTGGGCTGGAAGAGGAGTTGTCCCGGAAGACAAAAGTTGCCGATGAAAGGGCGACGCTCTTGGAGACGACCGCGGCACAGTCCGCCCTAGCCAAGGAGGAGATCCTGGCCCTGAAAGCCTGATTCTGCGAACTGGGCGACTCCCTGCTGCAGGAGAAGGCGGCGCATGAGACGACCCGTCAGGAGAAAGGAGGAGGCCGATAACTTAGTGGATGTCACCTTTGATGAGGCCATCTATATGGCCTGGAGCAAGGATAAGAACATGAACCTCCTTGTCTTCCCTGACCCTGAATCGAAGCGTGCTGAGTATGAGGCCAAGGAGAGGGAGGACGCGGACCTTTGGGCGGATGCGCTATAGGCCCAAGTCCCGGCCTTGTACTTTTGTTACTGTTTGGCTTGTAATTAAACTTAAACCCTTGCTACTTCCTTTGGTTTTTTAAGAAAACTTCCTTCCATGGTTCAGTAGAGATTTCGATTTGTTGCCGCGACTAACTGATTGCAGGGGTTTAGTCCTGGTTCCAACGGCCGGGACTAGACCCAACTAAATTTTCCAGGTCTCTAGCCTTGGCGCTTGGCCCAGGGCTCTCGGGGCTTGGCTCAGCTGGGCGTTTCGTCCTCCTTTTCAGTTTTAGGCCCCGGCCTTGCCCCGGGGCAAACCGGATATCTTTATATCCCCGGAAAATGTCCGGGCGGAACCAAGCTTAGGCGTGGCCCCTTTTTATACCCTCAGACACCGTTCGTCCAGGGTGGGACCGGCCCTGGGCACGATCCTCTTAATTTTATACCCTCGGACATCGTTCGTCCAGGGCAGGACCGGCCTTGGGCACAGTCCTCTTAATTTTATACCCCCGGACATCGTTCGTCCGGGGCGGGACCGACCTTGGGCTCGGTCCTCTTAATTTTATACCCCCGGACATCGTTCGTCCAGGCGGGACCGGCCTTGGGCTCGGTCCTCTTTTTTAATATCCCCGGACGTCGTTTCGTCTGGGCGGGACCGGCCTTGGCTTGGTCCCTTTCATTATATACCCCCGGACATCGTTCGTCCGGGCGGGACCAACCTTGGGCACGGTCCTCTTAATTTTATACCCCCGGACATCATTCGTCCGGGGCGGGACCGGCCCTGGGCTCGGTCCTCTTTTTTAATATCTCCGGACGTCGTTTCGTCCGGGCGGGACAGGCCTTGGCTTGGTCCCTTTTATTATATACCCCCGGACATCGTTCGTCCGGGCGGGACCGGCCTTGGGCACAGTCCTCTTAATTTTATACCCCCGGACATCGTTCGTCCAGGCGGGACCGGCCTTGGGCACGGTCCTCTTAATTTTATACCCCCGGACATCGTTCGTCCGGGGCGGGACCGGCCTTGGGCTCGGTCCTCTTTTTTAATATCCCCAGACGTCGTTTCGTCCAGGCGGGACCGGCCTTGGCTTGGTCCCTTTTATTATATACCCCCGGACATCATTCGTCCGGGGCGGGACCGGCCTTGGGCACGGTCCTCTTAATTTTATACCCCCGGACATCGTTCGTCCGGGGCGGGACCGGCCTTGGGCACGGTCCTCTTAATTTTATACCCCCGGACATCGTTCGTCCGGGGCGGGACCGGCCTTGGGCTCGGTCCTCTTTTTTAATATCCCCGGACGTCGTTTCGTCCGGGCGGGACCGGCCTTGGCTTAGTCCCTTTTATTATATACCCCCGGACATCGTTCGTCCGGGCAGGACCGGCCTTGGGCACGGTCCTCTTAATTTTATACCCCCAGACATCGTTCGTCCGGGGTGGGACCGGCCTTAGGCTCGGTCCTCGTATTTCTCTTGTGCCTGGGATGACACCCCCCGCAAGTGAGCGGAGACGGGTCTGGGGTCACTTGAGAAAGAAAATCGAAAGGAATTCACCCTGAGGCGTACATTTCCATGGTGACAATAGCCCTTTATGACGTTTTGCACACGTCATTTTCATTGTTCAAAAGGGAACTAGCCCTGAGGCGTACATTGCTTACAACGTAAACACTAAACTGGGACGAGTTCTAGGACTATTGGTAGTATTTACGAAGATGCTTCGCGTTCCAGGCTCGCGGAACCTCGGAACCATCAAGCCGCTTCAAGCGGTACGTCCCGGGGCAGACCTCGTGCTGGATCTCATATGGCCCTTCCCAATTAGGGCCCAGAACCCCTACTCTCGGATCTTGAGTGGCAGGGAAGACCCTCCGCAGGATTAGATCGCCGGTTTCAAACTTACGGCTCTTGACTCTGGAGTTGAAATGCCGCGCGATCTTGCCCTGGTACATCTTCAACTGTACTTGCGACTCTTCCCGAATCTCCTCGATAAGATCCAGCGACTCCTGGAGTAGGGCGTGGTTCTGGGTGGGATCATACGTGTCGCGTCGATGGGACGGGACGGTCGTTTCAATTGGGATGACGGCTTCGCATCCATAAACCATAGAGTAGGGGGTGTGCCCGGTTGACGTCCTTTCGGTCGTCTGGTAGTCCCATAATACGCGGGGGAGTTCCTCGGGCCATTTGCTCTTACAGGCTTGGAGCTTTTTCTTCAGTGTCCCTTTTAGGATTTTGTTCACGGCTTCGCCCTGCCCGTTCGCCTGTGGTCTGGCGACTGCCGAGAAACTCTTCACTATACCGTGCCTTTCGCAAAAATCCGTGAAGTGGAAGCTGTCAAACTGCTTCCCGTTGTCGGACACGATTTTGTAGGGGAGGCTATATCGACACACTATGTTATTGACGACGAAATCTAAGGCCTTCTTGGACGTGATCGCGTTCATGGGTTCCGCCTCGACCCATTTCGTGAAATAGTCTACAGCCACAATGGCATACTTCACCCCTCCCTTCCCGGTCGGGAGAGATCCCACAAGATCGATCCCCCACACTGCGAAGGGCCAGGGACTGTTCATCAAGGTTATCTCTGTTGGGGGGCCCGAGGGATCTTCGCATACCTCTTGCACTGCTCGCACTTGCGGACGTAGTCTATGCAATCTTTCTTCATGGTGGGCCAGAAGTATCCTTGGCGCAGAATCTTCTTGGACAAACTGGGCCCGGCCGTGTGATCTCCGCAAAAGCCTTCATGGACCTCATGCATGATGGCGCCCAGCTCAGTCCCGGACACGCACCTGAGATAAGGCTTAGACCATCCCCGGCGATAGAGTTTTCCGTCCATCATGACGTACCGGTGGACCTGGTATAGGAGCTTCCTGGCCGCGGCTCGATCGTTCGGAACTTCCCCGGTAGACAGGTATCGGATCAGCGGCCCCATCCAGGAAGTGGAGTGGTCGACGGTATGGGCGGTGGGAGCCCTGATGCTCGGGACAGGGAGATGGTTAACGGGAACCAGTCCGGCCAGTTCGGCCTCTGCATCGGTTGCCAGCTTCGCTAATGTATCCGCGAAAACATTCTTCTCCCGGGGGATCTGGCGGATGGAATGCGCCACGAACGTCTGGAGCATCTCCCTCGTTTGAGTCACGTATGCCGCCATTCTTTCTCCCTTGGTCTGATACTCCCCCGAGATTTGCCTGACTACTAGCTGAGAATCGCTGTAAAGTTCGAGGTTCGCTGCCCCTACCTCCCGGGCCAGACGCAGGCCGGCTAGGACAGCTTCATGCTCCGCCTCGTTGTTCGATGCTTTGAACTGGAAACGGAGGGCATTTTGTAGCTGGTGCCCCTGCGGTGACACCAAGATGATCCCGGCGCTGGCCCCATTCTCGTTCGAGGATCCATCCACGAAGATTTTCCAAACGGGCGCCGCAGGGGCTGCGGGGATACTCTCTTCTGGGGGGGTCCCGGAGCATTCGACGATGAAATCGGCCAGGGCTTGTCCCTTGATGGACACCCGGGGCACGTAAGATATATCAAATTGGCTCAGCTCCATTGCCCACTTCAGGAGTCTCCCCGACGACTCGGGTTTCTGCAACACCTGCCGCAGGGGATGGTTGGTTAAGACCTTTATGGCATGAGCCTGGAAGTAAGGTCGAAGCTTCCGGGAAGCCATCAATAGGCAAAAGGTCAACTTTTCGATCAACGGGTATCGAGATTCGGCGTCTAGTAACCGCTTGCTCACGTAGTATACCGGGAGTTGTGTCCTTTCCTCTTCTCGTACCAACGCGGCGCTGACGGCGTTCTCGGTCACGGCCAGGTACAGATACAAAGGCTCCCCTTCGACTGGCTTCGCCAGGATGGGGGCTTTGGCCAGGTGTTCTTTCAGCTTCTGGAAGGCCTCTTCGCATTCGAGTGACCACTCGAACCGCTGGCTTCCTCGAAGGACGTTGAAAAAAGGGACGCACTTGTCCGTGGCCTTCGAAACGAAACAGCTCAGGGCGGCCACTCGCCCCGTCAGGCTTTGGACGTCCTTGTGCTTCCGGGGAGAGGTCATGTCGATCAGTGCCTTGATCTTCTCTGGGTTGGCTTCGATTCCTCGGAAGCTCACTATGAAGCCCAGGAACTTCCCAGAAGCTACGCCGAAAGTGCACTTCTTAGGGTTCAGCTTCATCCCGTACTTCCGGATAGCTGCGAAAGCCTCCGCCAAATCGTTCGAGTGGTCCCGCAACGTCTTGGACTTGACCAACATATCGTCGATGTACACCTCCATGTTCCGCCCTAGCTGGGCCCGAAACATTCGATTGACGAGCCTTTGGTACGTTGCTCCAGCATTTTTGAGTCCGAAAGGCATGACTATATAGCAATAGATGCCCTTGTCAGTCTGGAAGCTGGTATGCTCCTGATCCGCCACGTGCATGGAGATCTGGTTGTAGCCGAAGTAAGCGTCCATGAAACTCAAGATCTCGTAACCAGATGTAGCATCCACCATTTGGTCGATTCGGGGGAGTGGGAAACAGTCCTTCGGACACGCTTTGTTGAGATCCGTGAAGTCAATGCAAGTCCTCCAGGTCCCGTTCGGTTTCTGCACCAAGACCGGATTGGCCAGCCACACGGGATATACCGCTTCGCGGATGAAGTTGATGGAAGACAACTTCTCCACCTCAGCTTGAGGGCCTCGGCCCTTTCCGTCCCCAAAGGTCTGCGCTTCTGGCGGACCGGGGTCGCGTTTGGGTCAATACTTAACGCGTGGCAGATTATATTGCGGTCGACCCCGGTCATATCGGAGTGGGACCAGGCCAGAAGATCCTGGTTTTCCTGGACTCGGGCGATAATGACGGCCCGAATGTCCGCCGGCAGGCTCTTTCCCACTTGGATGATCCTGGCCGGGTCGGTTTCGCTGATGCATACCTCTTCTATTTCGTCCATTGGCTCCAGGATGCGATCGTCTCCTATTCGCGGGTCCAGATCATCCTCTTCCTGGACTGCTTGCTCGGCCGAAAGGATGGCCGGCTCGACAGGCCCCTCCCGGACCATATATATGGGACGGGCAAAGACATGGTAACACTTCCGAGCGCTTTTTTGGTCTCCCCGGACAGTCCCTATTCCTCCGTTGCCGCATGGGAACTTCATGCAAAGATGGCGGATAAAGGTGATGGCCCCGAACTCGACCAGTGCGGGCCGGCCAAAGATAACGTTGTACGCGGTTGGGCAATCCACCACAACAAAGGTGCTGAACTTGAACAAGTGCTGCAATTCATCCCCCAGCATCACCGGCAGCTGGACCTTTCCCATGGGGAGAAGTGCATCTCCGTTGAAGCCGTAGATTTGGGTTGGGCAGGACGCCAGATCCGCCTCCGTCAGGCCAATGGCGGCAAAGGCGGGTTTGAACAACAAGTTGATGGAGCTTCCGTCATCCACCAACACGCGGGATACCAACTTGTTGGCGATTTGAGCATCTATGACCAGCGGGTCGTGGTGCGGAAAATGGACGTTGCGGGCGTCGTCCTCCGTGAAAGTGATGGGGAGGTTTATCAGTTTAGGGCGCTGAGCCGGGGCCTGGACAAGGGCGCAAACTTCTTGGTCGTGGTCCAGCTCGCTCAGATAGCGCTTCTGGTCATTCTTTGAAGGTCCTCCTAGGTGGGGTCCGCCCGATATGGTCGCCACATGTCCGTCCACCCGAGGGGGTGCTGCCCCAGAAGAATAGGGCATTCCAGGGCCGGGAGCCGGTGCGGCGATGGTCCCCTGAGGGGCCTGCGCTGGAGGTCCCTGTGCATACCCTCCCTGGGGCGGGTATGCACAAGTCGTTACCGGAGCCGTGGATTGTCTGGGGCTTGCTGACATGCCCAGGACACCCATGGGCATCCTTACCCACTGGTGGAGGTGCCCGAGCTTGATGAGGTTTTCAATCTCGTCTTTGAGCTGCCGACACTCGTCGGTGGTGTGGCCCACGTCTTTGTGATAGGCGCACCGTTTGCTGGTGTCTCTTGGATTCCTTCCCCCCTTAAACATGGGGCTAGGTTTCCGGTAGTGGACCGCTCTTTCTGTCGCCAGGTAGATGTTTTCCCGGGTGTCCACCAAGTTGGTGTATTCCGAATATTGGGGCTCGTAGCCCCTCTTCCCCTTTTTGGCCAACTCAGGCCGGTTCTGGCCTTTGCCCGATCGCTTCCCCCGGGAGGGATTCACGCTTGCCTCGGTTACTCCTATCTGCGATTGTTGGGCTACGACGGGAGTCATACTGTGGCCTGCCGGCGCGACGCCATAACCGGAGAAGTGCGTTGATTGGGCCGGGGCGTACCCCGAAGCGGCAGGGCCGTATACCGTAGGGGTGTAACTGATGCCGGGCGTGACGGCCGTCCCCGGGACTATGGGGGGCGTGGCGTAGGACTGTGCAGGGAATTGTCCCGCACCTCCCGGAATCGTCTGAGGGATCGTCGGAGGGATGGGGTGAGGAGCCGGGGGCCATCCGAAGGCCTGGATCTGAGCCTCCTCCCAGTTGATGAATCCTTGGGCCCTCCTGATGAATTCTTCCAACGTAGCGGCTTTACTGCGCTGCATGTCGTCCCAAAGTGAGGACCCGGCCCGGATTCCAGACTGCAGTGCCACCAGGCGCTGTCCGTCATCGACCTTTGTCTTGGAGGCTTCTTCAGTAAAGCGCTGGATGTAGGCTCTCAATGTCTCCGCGGGTAGCTGCTTAATATTGGCGAGGGCGCTGATTTGCATGTCCATCCTCATGGCGGCCACGAACTGCTTCCGGAATGCTGACTGTAGCCCGGACCACGATTGGATAAACCCCGGTTTAAGCCTTTTCTACCACTCTTCGGCGGGACCGCCCAACGTGATGGAGAAGCAAAGGCATTTGTCGTCGTCACTGACGTGAGCGACGGTCATGAGTCGGTTGTACCGGGACAGATGATCCCTAGGATCTGTATTTCCAGTATAGGCAGTGAGGCTCGGCATCTTGAACCCCTTGGGCAATACGGCGTCCAGGATGTGCCTCGCGCACGGCTCTTTATCCTCTTCGTCGGAGTCAGTGTCCGCGCCTTCCTCTTGCGGACCAGGCGATCAGTGACCTTTTTTAATGCGGCCATTTGCTCCATGAGCATCTTGGCCGTGCTATCCTCCAGGGGGATTCTCTCGTTCCTCCTGTCGTTGATGTCGTTCCTGAGGTCGCCGCCTCGAGGGAGGATTTTTTCCTTGCGGGCCCGCTCCTTCCGGGCATTCAGTCCATCACGTAAATCTACCCGGGAAGTGTCGTCCCCTGAGCTGAGAGCGTGACGATCCTCGCGGCGAGATCGTTCCCGGCGGTTCTTGTTGACCAAGGCACTCGGGTGCAAAGACCTTTCCCGTCCGTTTGGCCCTGGGGCGTGCCGGGGCTGCTCGTTCTGTGGCCGCGCTCCTTGCGGATCGATTGGGTGGCCTCGTCTTGGGACGAGGCGCACCTTCTCTTTCCTAGGCAACGGCCGTGAACGTGCCCCGGCTTTCTCGACGGGGGTGGTCTTCTCTCGGGTCTTCCGTCGCTCCTTGTCCGAGACTCTCGGAGCCGTGTCGGGAAAAGGCTCTGGGGGACGGATCGGACTAGCACCCCTGAGGCCCCCGGCTTGCTCTTGGGGAGTGGGTTGTTGCGTTTCTGGAAGCGGGCCAGCTGTGGGGTTGGCTGCTGGGCCCTGTGCGGCCATAAGTGCCTGTAGGGCTCGTAGAGACTCCTGCACCCGGCGGTGTGCCTCTGCCTGCTCAGCCATCCTGGCTTCCTGATCCAGGATTTGCTGCCTTAGTCTAGTCACCTCCGTAGCCTGCTGATCGTCGCGGGGGATTCCAGGATCCACGGCTTCATCGTGATACTCCCCCTCGTTCTCCTCCTCGTAGTAATCTTCTTCGTTTTCTACTTCGTACTCTGCCCCACCCTCGTAGTTTTGCGACTCGTCTTGGTGGGATGCCTGAGGCACGTCCTCGGGCGGGTCCAGAGGAATGTTCTGAGAAGGCAGCGAGTCCCCGTTGCTCTGCTCTGGATTGGTAGGGTCGAAGGTGGTGTGTCGTGTGTTCACCATCGTAGTAAAAGGCCTGACGTTGGCGCTAGCCTCCTTCAGCTCTCAATGAAAGCACCAAACTGTTAACCGAGATTTTCGGCAACTATATTAATGAACAATATTTACTGATAATAATACTGAAAGTAGAAGATCGACACGGAGTTTTTACGTGGTTGAGGCGTTAACTTTAGTCCACGAGTCTATATATTAGAGCTAGGAGAAACTTTTACAATGGAGTTTTCTAGCTATATCTGAACATAGTTTCTGCCTTCTTTTTTCTCTCACCTCCCTTTACATTGTTCTACAGCTTATATTTATAAGCTGAGGGGAATACCGGGTCTGGGCCGGATCCGACCCGGGCCCATCAGAGAAATGAGTACAAGGGGCCTTTCTAGTGGAGGCCCAATACAAAGAGATATACAATACACGAAATTCAAACCAGCTAAGGCCCAATTGGTTGACCTGAGACACAAGCTTCGCCCGACAAAACGGCGCTTTGGCTCTGACCACTTTGAGTCACGAGGCTGATTCAGGAGACAAGACCGGTCAGGGTACTTGGCTGCGCAGTCCTGACACATCAGTGAGCAATCCCGAGGCGACCCTTTCTGCAGGCGAAAAGTGGGGGACAATGCCCATGCGAAATGAGGCGGCTTCAAGATCCTGGGCGCTTGGCCCTTCAACCGGGGAGGAGACAATCCAGGTTCGTTTACCTTTAGCCCGCTTTATTTACCATAGGCCCGGACCACACCAGGATCCGGGACAGGAACGCGTAGGCCGCGACGGTCCGGGCACTCTGGACATCGCCGGGACCGTTCTTGCTGAGGACGAATCCGGAGGGACGTCCCGGACCCCTCCAATGGGCCCGGTCTGGAGTCCCTGGTCCGTACCAGTCCCCTTGGGCAATATTCAAACCAAGGGATCTTGGGTCGGGCCCATACGCCGATCTGGTCCTCTGACCGTGGGCCAGGGCAAAGGCCCAAAGCCCCTGCAGGAAATGGGGATAACAACAATAATTAAAAATAAAATACGGGTTTAAGTACTAAATTTTTTTGCCAAAAAAGTTTAAACTTTTCATTAAGGTTATAAAAAGGTTTACATGAGATCCCAAAACGTTTAAAAAAATACATAATCACAACTATAGTTTACAAAATAGTCGCCCTATACCTGGCAGGTGTGTACAACAATCCCATAATAGCCTTGCCATCATGACCTATTGTTAGGACTAGTTTTGGTATGTTTTTATGGCGTGTTTTAAGATGCAATTTTAATCTTTTATTTTGTTTTGTGCGATATTATGCCGGTGTTTATTGTGTTTTCAGGATTTAGTGTGGTTATGAAGGAAATAGCTTGAAATTTGAGGAAAAATGCTTAATTCTTGAAGAAACGGTGTTAAACGGGCTAAGGAATGGAAACTAGGCGAAATGGGGGGTCAAATTGATGATTTGGTGAAAAGTTGGAATTAGAGCCGCAACTCTATGGTGTAGAGTCGCAGCCCTAAGGGTTTCAGAGAAGAGAAAAAAAATATGTCAGCATTAGAGCTGCAGCTCTATCAGACAGAGCTGAGGCTCTATTAAAATCAGAATTAGAGCTGCGGCTCTATCAGGAAGCGCTGCAGCGCTACAACATCCAGAGACAGAATCCAGATCGTAAAATGCACTAGAGTTGCGGCTCTATCACATGGAGCCGTGGTGCTAGTCCGTACGGAAGCCAAATTTAGGGTATTTTTCAAGGGCAATTTTGTCCTTTCGCACAGAATTAATTATGGATTATAAAAGCTTTCTTAATGACGTTTTTAAGGGGAGATTAACCCTAGGAGACGACTGAAGGCACATTGTGGAGGATTGCAAGTGGAGTAGAAGAATTCATCCCAGTTTTCTTCTTTTCTACTTTGAATTTCTGTATTTTGGATGCTTTTTATTTCTTTTATGGTTATTATGAATTTGATCATGAACTAAACTATTTTTCTAGGGTGTTAATGGACTCTCCTAAACCTTTATTTTAAATTAAAGCAAGTTTTATGATTTCAATTTCATCTTGTGATTTATTCAATTTGAATCTAATGCTTGTGAATGATTGATCACCATTGACATGAAATATATGATTTTGATTCAAAATCTGAGAAGTGAGAATTGAATATGCTGGAATTGAATAAACATAGATTTCATAGTAGGACGAGAGTACCTGTGTGGTCTGTGTAGTTTTAGGGTTGTTAATCTTAATGTCTATCTTATGTTTATTTATCACAGATATATAGAAAATTTGCATAGGATTGAGACTTATATATCCTAGTACGAATATAAGTTATTATTATTGACCTGCCATCACAAGAGAAGAATTGAATAGTAAGATTTGTGTTAATAAGACTTAAAGAGGATGGTTGATGAAATTGATTGCTCTAGTTTTTAATCCATTGAATTTTCTTAACGTTGTTTATTTTCAGTTTTTGAAATTAATTTCATATTTTTGTTTTATAATTTTAGTTAATTCTTGAGACTCAATTATCGTTAGCCAAATAGAAATAGGAGTTAAGTCTTGGTACTTAATATACAGTCCTCGTGGGAACGATCTCACTTACTCTTTATTACTTGTTACGATTACGTGCACTTGCATATCGATTTTACACAACACCTACATTATACATGTTTATCGTCGAATACAACCCATGCCGATCAATCACAGATAATTATAACGCAATCAGATGTAATAAGTACAAATATAAAACGAGTTACATAACCCTAACTTAAACATTCAAGTATAATGTCATAACTGTTCGCATATCAATATTGGGGCCAATGTCATGCTCTATGTGCATATACTAGTTTTCTTACCTCGAGTCACATGCACATGTTACTGTTATGAGAAACTAGAATCAACATAATACCATTGACAATATGCAGTAAAAGTCTACTCACAAAATTACAAATTAAGATCTCATGCTAATACTATTGTTATGAGAAATCATAAATCGACACTATACCATTTTGGCGATAATGCAGTAAAAGACTACTCACAAAATAATTAAATTAATATAAATTATTTTTTTATAATTACATAAAAAAAAAAGCTTGATTGAATCTATATAAAATTAATAATAAATACTAATTGCATTAACAAAATTATGAAAGAAATAATAAAACTCAAATATTAGGCTTTGAAAATTATTTATAAAATAAATAGAGAATACAAAATACAATGTTTCAAAATGAGAAGAAGACACTTTGGTTGAGAGGGAAGCACATGAATTGCTAATTTTTGTTGAAAAGAAGACACTTTTATTAGTTGAAAATGAAAGAAGTGGATTGCCAATGTTTGTTAGAATGAGTTGTAATTGACATCTTTTATTGGTGGAGAAAAAATTCCACCAATAAATTAGATTGGGTTTGACCTCTTCAAAAACTTTCTTCATTTTCTAACACTTTTATCTCTTTTTCTTTTATTCAACAAAAAATGAATCATTTTCCTACAAAATCAAATCAAATCAAATCAAAATTTAATATTTTAAATTATAAATATATCACATTAATTTCATGAAAATATTAATTAAAACTTAATTTATTTTAACAATTAAACCCAAAAAATGTGCACTTTTGACAACGAATTAATAATCAAAGTACTTAATCATATAGGAGTTTCGAGAAGCTACAAATTATATTTTTTATGTTTATTTTATAATTTTTTTAAAGTGGAGAATTTATATCTTTTAAGTAGTTATTAACATTTTCACTTAACGATGAATAATGATATAATATAAATCATCACAGCGCTCGGAGAATAATCTTTTAATGAATAAATTATTTTCATGTGATTGGAATTTGGATCTTCACAGTAACCAATGCTAACTAAAAGACAAGGGACTATCTTGATACTAACAAAAACTACACACATCGAAATGACAGTGTCATTGTCATCAATTATGATAAGCCAAACTTTGAGTTAGCTAAAAAACAAGGGACATTATTGATACTATCGAAATGATTGACTAATTGAAGAGTTTATGACTCAAAAATGGAATGCACAGAACCTGTGCTTTAAACTTATCTGAGAGAAAGAGAGAGAGAAGAGAAGAGAAGCATGTGTGAGGTGGGAGTAGAGGACTTGGTCAAGGCTGGGCTAAGCACTGAGGAGGCCAAGTATTTCCAAAGGGTCCTTGAAGATATAGTGAATGGAGCCAAAGGGTTGGACCCAAGTGAGGTCTGGAGAGAGGTGGTGGCTCGGAGACTGCTCAAACCATCACACCCACATGAGCTCCACCAACTGCTTTACCACTCTGTCTATGCCAACTGGGATGTCTCAACCAGAGGCCCCCCTCTCTACTGGTTTCCTTCTCTGTAATCTCACAACTTAATACTTCACTTTGACTCTCTTACTATGTTTAATTAAGTGCTAATGTATTCAAAATTTAAAGAAACTCAGCCTCTTATGTTTGATGATTGCAATAGTCTAAATTTGCTCCTCTTAGCTTAACACACACAATTTAATGGGCTGAGATAAACTTAATCTATGCTAACTTCTATGTTTTCCATTTCTAAGACATCAGTCGAAAAAAACGAACTTGGGACGTCTCATGGAGAAGTATGGTTCAGAAGTTTTAGGGCCTTCGTATAAGGATCCCATAACAAGTTTTAGCCTCTTCCGAAAGTTCTCTGTTCAGCAACCTGAGGTACAATGCATATTATTTACTTTAAGATAATGCTTACTCAGTGTTAATCTTTTTGACATGGTGCTTATTAGGCATACTGGTCAATTGTTCTGAAAGAGCTTTCAGTTTCATTCCAAGAAGCTCCAAAGTGTATTCTAGACAGTGCAGACAAGTCAAAGCGCAGCGGATCATGGCTGCCAGGTTCGGTTTTGAACATTGCTGAATGTTGCTTGTTGCCCACTTCATATCCAATGAAAAGGGATGATAGTCCTGCAATTGTATGGAGAGATGAAGGTTATGATGATTCTGAAGTAAATGTTCTAACACTGAAGGAACTCAGAGAGAAAGTAATGTATGTATGCTCTTAAATCAGATTCATTCAAGTTCTTATGTAAACTACTCTTGATGTTTTCATGGTCATGTTTCTATGAAATGATTCTCAGGTTGGTGGCGAATGCACTTGATGCAATGTTTTCAAAAGGCGATGCAATTGCAATTAACATGCCAATGACAGTCAATGCTGTTGTTATATATTTGGCAATCATACTATCTGGTTTTGTAGTAGTATCCATAGCTGATAGCTTCGCTGCAAAGGAGATTGCTACTCGCTTGCGCGTGTCAAATGCCAAGGCTATCTTTACTCAGGTTATTTTTTATATTTGTAGAGATAGTTTGTATGTTTAGAAAAATGTATTAACTGTTTTGTTTCTTCATTAATTGGTACACTATATATGAAGAAAAGCACATTGAGAGCAACCTGCTAATATGTTCAAACATACATATACATTATTAGAAATTTTCACTAAGCATTTACTTGTCTCACAGTAGTGTAATCTTTTCAAATTTGTGTTTAGGATTTCATACTGAGAGGAGGCCGCAAATTTCCACTATACAGGTATAATACTATACCAAAGACTGCACTTTATTGAGAAATCTATTATAATAGACAATTCATAACAAGTGAAATGACCAACTGAAAATGAACATTCTAAATTCTCTTCAAGTAAAAATTAACATAATAGGTGTGACTGGAGCCCTTGCACCTATTCCAATATGTGAGTGATTTGAACTAAAGAAACTTTATGCTATAAGTTGGGAACATTTCACTATATAAAAGGCTGGTTTGAGGCAAGTAGAAGATTTTTTATGTAATGTTTATTACAATGCAAAGTCTAGAATTTGTGTGAGCTTTTCTATAAGCCTTTGAGTTCAAGTTTTTTATTTGCCGTTCTTATGCTCACAAGATGAATAGCATGCCTCACCTGTTATTCCTTCGTGCAGTCGAGTTGTCGATGCTGCACCGCATAAGGCTATTGTCCTCCCTGTGAATGGCAGTAATTTAGGACTTCAGTTAAGAGAACAAGATATATCATGGGAAGAATTTCTTTCCAATGTTAGTAACCAAGCAAGGTAATGCATAACAAGACTATATTACTTGACATATTTAGGACAGTCTTTTGAATTTTTCCAGACTAATCTCTTCTTTTGTGGCAGATCGAACCATTACACTCCATTTTATCAGCCTGTAGACTCTCTGATAAATATACTATTCTCTTCTGGAACCACAGGTAAAACATTTGTTGATATATAGTTAGTTTTTAGTATGTTTGAGCCTCTTTAACCTCAGTTTCTTTATCTTCCCATATTCCTTAGGAGAACCGAAAGCCATTCCATGGACACAACTTTCTCCGCTTTGTTGTGCAGCTGATACATGGGCTCATATTGATGCTCAAGTTGGAGATGTTTTCTGCTGGCCTACCAATTTGGGATGGGCGATGGGTCCAGCTTTACTATTCTCTTCATTTCTAACTGGTGCAACTCTTGCTCTTTACCATGGTTCTCCTCTAGGCCATGGTTTTGGAAAATTTGTTCAGGTAACAACTGCTGCAATAGTTTCCATCAGTGACTTGGTTTATTCTTACTTAAACACTTTCACTAGAACTTCTACTTGATGCGTGTCCAGGATTCAGGTGTGACTATTTTAGGCACAGTTCCAAGCCTCGTTAAAGTTTGGAAAAGCACACAGTGTATGAAAGGCCTGGATTGGACAAAGATAAAGTAAGAAAAATCTTACAATTCAAACTCTTTTATGGTAACTTTGCTTGCTTGACATGGAAGTATGAACCGATGTATAATATGTACAGGGTGTTTGCTTCCACCGGGGAAGCTTCTAATGTTGATGATGACCTTTGGCTCTCTTCACAAGCTTATTACCAACCCATCATGGAATGCTGTGGAGGGACAGAACTTGCATCATCTTACATACAAGGAAGTCTAGTGCAACCACAAGCTTTCGGAGCGTTTAGCACAGCAGCAATGACAGTTGGTCTTGTCATTCTTGATGAAAATGGAATTCCTTATGTAAGCTGGTGTTGATTAGTTTCCAATTTCAAGTACCTGTCACTAGACCATATCGCAATTCAATTTTGTTATGCTAATAGTAAAATAAAAAAAATAAAAACATTTTGATCAACTTGGCAGCCAGATAAGCAAGAATGTACCGGTGAAGTTGGCTTATTCCCTCTGTACTTGGGAGCAACTGATAGACTACTCAATGCAGATAATGAAAAAGTCTACTTTAAGGGAATGCCTTTATATAATGGAATGGTAAGAGCTTAAAATTACCCTTTTCACTTTTCTTTGTAGAGAGACCAAGCTCTTTCTGTGTTCTTATAATATAAACTACAGTAACCTGTGGTTTTCTGAAGAATCATATTCTAAAAGCTGACACATGTATTACCAGAGTCTTAGGAGACATGGAGACATCCTCAAGAGAACTGCTGGAGGCTTTTTCATAGTACACGGCAGGGCTGATGACACCATGAACCTTGGTGGCATTAAGGTATAATGAGCTTAAACACTTATGATCATTCCTCTCTTCAATTTGAATTAGTCCTTTAACTTACTACATTGATATTCTTGATTTGTAGACAAGCTCTATCGAAATTGAACGAGTATGCAACCGAGCTGATGAGAGTGTCATGGAGACAGCAGCAGTTAGTGTAGCTCCAGTCAATGGAGGTCCAGAACAGCTGGTTATGTTTGTAGTTTTAAAAAGTGGACATAACAACAAAGCAGAAAAGCTTAAGAAGAAGTTCTCAAAAGCCATTCAGAGCAATCTTAATCCGTTGTTTAAGGTTTGACTCTCATTTTCCAAGTTATTATATATATATATATTTATTTGTTTATTGCCTAGTTTTAATTGCTTCTTCATTTGTGTGATTTTCCAACACTTGGATTATAACAGGTGAGCTTTGTGAAAATTGTTCAAGAGTTTCCTCGAACAGCATCTAACAAGTTACTAAGGAGAGTTCTGAGGGACCAAATGAAGCATGAACTGCTGGTTCGAAGTAAAATTTAGTGTAAACATTGTTGACTCTGCTGATTACATATATTAACCAATAACCAATGTGTAATGTGATCAAATGCTTGGAATTTAAATATTCATATGATAATAAATTATAAAATTTTCATATTATAAATATTTAAACAGAAACTGAGAAAGTAGACATTATCTAAAACAAAAATTATAATTTTGTATAATGTGTGAATAATTTATATGCTATTAATGTTAATATCTGATATTTAATTATAGTATTTATAATAGTGAATGATGATATATGGACAAATTCTTTTTATGGCACATTCTTAAAAGTGAAGACAACAATGATTAAATGAAGTTTACCAGAAAAAGGAGATGAATATGCTGCAATCAAAGGGCCTTTAGTTTACCCTGTTTTTAGAAGTGTAGTTGGAGTTTAAGGAAAAAGGAGAGCAACTGCAACACTACATTATAAGGTTAAAAACATGGAATAAATAAACCAAAAAAAAAAAAGTGCTAAGAACAAGGACCAGTTACCCCGAGGAGAGAGCTTCATCCTTGATTATTATTATACAAAGAAATGATTCTCAAACTTGTCCAGTTACTCTTGCACCCTTTCCCTTTTCGTCTCCCCAAGGCGGTAGAGAAGAGAGCGAGTTGCTATACTTTCTTCTTAATATTCTCTATCAACGGGTTCGCTGTTGCAACAACATTTTTAGACGAACCTCGATATTTAACTAATTCTCTTGGATCCTTGCAAGTTTTCAATACAGTCGACATTGCTTCAGCTTTTCGAAGAATGGAGGATCTCCGCGCACGAGATGCGTTTCCATCTTTTTTATAAGTATCTGGCAACTTCGTAGAGTGGGGAACAGAAGACATCAGGCCACATACTTTCCGTGCCATCTCAGTCATTCCTTGTTTCTTTAGTTCATCATTTAGTCTTTGGAAAGTAAGATACTGAGGAACTATGCCCCTTCTGATCATATTTCCAAATTCCAAACTCGCCATTTCGAATTTTCGCATATCACAAAAAAGATGGATTAACATTGTGCTTGTAGCTAAGTCCATATCACATCCCCTGGATCTCATTTCTTCAATAACTTGAACTGCCAACTCAAGTTTCCCATCCTCACACAACATCTTTAACAACCGATGGTATGTGAGTCGATCAGGAGAATATCGAGATTCAATCATCTTAGTATACAAGTTCATTGCTTCCTCAATTTTTCCCAACTTTGAAAAGTACTTAAAGAAATAGTTATAAGTTGTTGGTGTTGGGACGAATCCCCGACTTATCATCATCTTGAGAATCTTACTTGCCCCAACAAGATTTCCTACCTTGCAAAAACCCTTCACCAAAGAATTGTATGTTGAGATAGTGGGTCCTGATTCCAGAACAAAAAAGCGCTCCATCATGCCCAATGCCTCCTTGAACATCCCGGCTTCCCCCAGCGCGTCAATTATTGGGTTATACACAATAGCATTCGGCTTAATTCCTTCTGCTTTCATCTCACTAACTAGTTCAATTGCCCTTTCAGACCGACGCATTCGACAGTAACCTTCGACAAGAGTACCGTATGTCACAACAGTAGGCTTCACACTCTCCTTTTTCATCTCCATCCAGAGTCGCTCTGCGTGTTTGAGCTTCCTCATTCGAAACCAACCATTCAACAGGATGTTGTAAACTCGAATCGACGGAATCCAATTTGAGTCTGACTTCTTTTTCCTATCAAAATAAGTTGAAGCATCTCTAACATGCCCTTCCTTGCAAAGAGAATCCAACAAAATCTCAAACAAACTCATTTCTGAACCCAAACTAACAACTGTAGTCAAAGTACTCGCAAATTCAAAAGTTCGAACTGCAGATTCGGGCATACCTGCACGACCATATCGTCTGATCATGATCACAAACGTATCCACAGAAACCAAAGCGGGTTCATCCTCTTTGTCAATTTGATCCTGAATCATAGACCACGCTGAGTCAAACTCCCTAGATTTCGCAAGTACATTGACCATGGAGTTAAAGAGCGCAGCAGATGATTGAAATGTGGTTTGCTTCTCTGCCCAAAGAAAGAGCGAGTACAATAACTTGGGGGAAGAATCAAAGTGGTCGACCACAGTTTGTAACAAACTTGAATCAAGCTTGATTCCTGTCCTGTCCAAGGCATCATGGAGGGAAGGACCAGAGGAAATGTCAGGGTTGGTAACGAGCTCAGAAACCGTGAGGAACTCATTCTGAGAAACTTTAGTGCCTAAGTCAGGAACCGGGGCTAGTTGTGTGGCTGGCGGAGTGAGGATGTCGTGAGGCCACTTGATCAGGGGCTTGCCAGGTATGGACAGCCATGACTGATCGGAGGAGAAGAACTGCAAGTAGTGAAAATGAAAAGGTTTGGAATTAGGATTTGGTCCAAAGAGAAGAGGGGTTAGTGGGATAGAGCGGCAACGTTTGAGAACCATGAACATGAATTACACCTGCAAAATATAAACAGTGCAAATCACATAAATCACTTTGAAAAGAGCAAAGTGTATATTTGTTATAAATAAATTGAAAAAATACAGCACAGAAAAAGAGCAAGAACCATCCACATACATCTAGCCACATTTGTTCATTTGAAGGAAAATGCCTCCTAAAAAAAGGAGAATACCAGAACATGCCATTAAAAGCCACAAAGGCAGCAAACATACAAGCAAAGCAACAGAGAAGAAGCCAAAGTCTAGAACTAGATTCAATCCAAGAAAGAGATAAAAAAAAACTACACCATGTAACTACAACACACCACTACAAAATTGACGTGGGATGACAGTTTTAACATAATCATTGAGCATAAAATAAATGTTAACTTGTTCTTTTAATTTAAATTTGATACCATAATCTCAGTCATTTCTTCAATTAATATGTCTCTGTCAAAACAACGCAAAGCTTGCAAAATGAATTTAGCCACTTTTGTCTTTTCCATTTTAGCCTTGAAACACTCATAACCTAACCAAAAATAAAAATAAAATAAAGGTCAAACAAAAACTAGTTGGTACAATGGCTCAAAACAAGAATCTAACAAAGAAAACTGTACCATTACAATACCTGTCAGCAAGAGGTAATAACGCTAATAAATAGAGGAAAACCAAGAGTAATTCATAACATGAGTCAAAGTCACTAAATATCAATATTGGTGGTGATATTGCGATCCCTGACTCTCTCCGCTACGAAACAATTCCTTAATAGAGACGACATAGTGGAATATTGTGGGCACAAAAGAATGGAAAACACACAACCAAGTCATCTACTACTACACTATATTACACAAAAAGTATGGAAAACACACAACCAAGATCATGACATATATATAATATATTCTCTGAGATATTCTTAATATTCAAACAAACAATCAGTTCAAATATGCTTAAAATTCCCTGAGACATTTTGTCAAACACCTTGTGTGCTTTTGAATTGAAAAGCTGAGCAACATAGAAGACGTGAAATCAAATGTGCAAATGAATCTTTTCAGCAGAAACATATAAACCCATTTCAATGGAAACAAGAAATTAAGCAACATATAATTATAGACCACAAAATATATTCACATCAATTATTCACAAGCTATAAACCCTATCTAAAGCTTATCGCCATTAACAATATTATCACCTAAAACTCACTACTCAAGAGTCAATATCTGTTGGAGTCCACAATCGGAGCTTGTCGAAATTCTCGACTGGAGCTGGCTTCAAGGAGAACCGGAGACAAAGAAGAAGACCAGAAGAATTCTCTGGCTCTGCTGCTGCCGTGGTGCCTGTACAGCCTCTGCCGTGGGAAGACCGCTGCCGAGAGAGAAGAGGGAGAGAGTTGAGAAGAGGTCGGCGTTGGGATGGAGAGAGTCGAGAAAGACAGAGGGACTGAGGGAGAGATATCCTTTCTTTGCCGGTTTTTTTTTTTAAATTATGTAAATTTTTTTTTGTTTTAAAAAAATAAAAACACATATTCTTATTTATAAAAATTATAATATTTTTTATTTGAGTTAACTTTTGTTGATCTTAATATGTATTATTAATATAATATACTTAATTAATATTAAAATTACAATATTATAAAAAATTTAACAACTAATTAATATTATTTTTTTAATTATTTAAATAAATAATTTTCAACTAACATCTATATTTATTGTTACAAATTATTAATTAATGTTTTTTTATATAAATATATTTTTATTAAATGAGTAAATTAGGACTAAAATACTTAATGTTTTTAAAATAATATACTCAAACTTTTTTTTGTTTTCTAGTAAATATATTGAATGTTTTCAAAATGTTGCACTTTTATACTTAAATTTTTTTTTACAGTAAATATATTGAATATTTTCAAAATGTTGCGCCTCTATACTTATTTTTTATTTTTATTTTGAAAAATAATAGAAAAGTAAAAGAAAAATATAAGAGGGTGCTTGACTATTTAACTAAAAAACTATTTTTTATTTTTAAAACCTAAAAATTGTTTCCAGAAAATAATTTTTGAAAACAAAGTTACAAAAAACAGAAAATTTTGAGTACAACAAAAAATTGTTTTTAGTTATTCTTATACTTTTTTTTGTCAATTATTTTCTTACATAACCTTTTTAATTATTATTATCACACATCATTTTCTCCATCATTAATTTATCTCTCATTTTTGTCTCATCACTCTCTCTGGTAATTTTTAATTTCTTTATTTTTTATCTCATCACTTATTATTTCATTATTTTTTATCTCTTCACTTATTATCTCATCACTAAGTGATGCAATTGCTTGCTTAATTTGACATGAATTACTGCAGCGGGAAGATGTAAAGCTTCCAAGTTAACTAAGCATTGGAATGTTAATGAAGACGAGCTTGATTCTGGAGCAGGTGAATGTGAGATTTGGGGATGATGCGGTGAGTTGATATTGTGGTTCACAATTTGAGCAAAATACTAAATTTAAGACACTATTTTCAGTCTTTTCTTTTCTTTGTTCATTTTGGTTAATATCAGTTTACTTTATTCCACAGAGATTGCTATCCTAAGGAATGGAAATTCAGATTATTAGCAACTCTTTTCCCATTTGTGTCCCCTGAATTCTTTACTTAAGATGTTCTTGTTCTCTATCAATCTACTGCAGGTTTTCTGTATATGCTTGGCAAGATATGCATACTTGATTACAAACTTTTGGAGAGCATTTGCAGCAAAACTGTGTGGACAATTCTGACTAATGATAGATTATTAGTATTAATGATCACAACCCCTATAAATAGGGATGGGGTATCTCCTTGTAAATGGTTCTGTTTTTTAGAGAGAGCGAAATAAACTCTATAACTCAGTGCAATATACACGCTGTCTAATAATTACCATTAAAGTTTGTCATAACAAGCTTCCAACTCCCTATAATAGAGATTTGTAGACTAAGACTCTTTTATAGTCTGAACCACGTAAAATTCTTGTGTTCTTTCCTAATTTTTCCTTTAATCTTTCAAAATAAGTTGATAGCGAAAAAGACAGTCAACAATATTATTTTTTTATTTGATCTAACTTATATATACTAGGAAGAATTTATATATATATATATATATATTAACACAAATACTTTATTATTTAATAAAAACCTATTTCAAAGAGTAAATAGAGAAATAAATTAAGGATATTATTGTTGTATTAAAATTAATTTCTACCAAAAAACTTTTGCAAGTATTTGATTAAAAAATAACAAATTTTGATATTATAATTATCTAAACATGAAAAAGAAATGAAAATTTTTATTTATCTTTTATTTTTAGATATTTAGGCAAAACTAGGATTTTTCCGGACTGGGCCTCAATAGAATGTTAAGAGCACAGAACTACTCTTTCTGAATTGGGCCTCGATGTCGAAAGAGCATGTTTTTATGTTTTTATCCGAGAATTTGCATATTTTAAATAAAGCTTTTATGTATTCATTTTAAATGTTCAATTTTGAGTTTTAAAGTGTAAAATTATATATATATTTTTTCCCTAGAATACTTAAGTATTAACTAGTTTAGAAAATTGGGGTGTTATAGGTAACTTTTTAAATTTTAGTCATTTGTGTATATAAAAAGAAAGATAGTATTTTTCTAAATTTAGGAGTCTCTTTAATTGAGGGCTCTAGACACAAACTTATTATATTGAAGTTAACAATCCGAGTCATTGCTATTTCTAAGTTTGAATTTATTTCTAATTTTCCTTTTAATTTTAATGCTGAATTGAAGTAGAGGATTTACTCTCTATTCTTTTAAATAAAAGTAATTAGAATCAAGTTTAGTGAATATCAGGAAAGTTTTAACTAACTCACCACCACACAAATCATATATTAACGTATATAAAACAATAAATATTTAATTCAATAGAAACACCTCATTTTACTTAAAATAATAGATTTTTCTTAGAATAACAACATGTGCTTTACTCCATTCCATTTTGTATCTTAAGTAAAGCTTATTGAAAATAGTAAAATACACCAACATAAACATATTCTTAATATTGATGGTACCCCATAGTAGTAGCTTTTTGATAAACTATATTTTGGCATGCCCTAAATTATTACCCAAGGACTATATTGATTTTGAATCATCACCATATTTCTTTTCCCATAATAGTTATAGAACACCATATTTTCATTCAGTTCAGAACTTTCTTGTGTTTGTTGTCTAGGACGAACATCATCACCTTGGTAAACTGTAGCTAGACCTAAATTCTTAGGTGTGACTTTTGTCAATTTTGAATCACCATTTTCTTTCCCATGATAGTTATAAATTAACATCATGTTTTCACTTGGTTCGAAACTTTCTTGTGTCTGTTGCTTATTAGGACGAACATCATTATCTTGGTAGACTGTAGCTGGACCTAAATTCTTAAGTGTGACTTTTGCTGATTTTGAATCACTATTTTCTTTCCCATAATAGCTATAGAACACCATATTTTTATTTGGTTCAGAACTTTCTTGTAACTGTTGTTCATGATGAACATCACCAATATCTAATTTCTTGACAAAGGAATTTCCCATTGGATTTTTTCTTGCTTCAGTAGTAATACTCACAAAGTACTGCATCAAAAGAGAAATAAAATCAAAAGAGAAAAGAGTTATAATGAAGTAATTATATAAATTGACTCTATAAAATTTTTAGTTTGAAGATAATATTGTATTGTGCACTTGTTTCACTGTAAAATCGCATCACAATTGTCAAACCAAACCATTATTTATGATGAAAAATTTAGGAAATTCTTAGTTATTTTATTTACTCATTTATTTATCTTGTATTATGTTAATTAATGCTTAATTAACTCTAGAAAAAATATGTATAGAGATACCGTTGGATTGATCAAATCTAATTAACCAATGTACAAAAGTAATCACGTGCTCTCTAATTAGTAACCAAAATATTTTGTCTACACTATTTGGGAACATCATTTTATTTATTAATATATTTTGAATATGTCTAATTTTATAAGATATGTACGATATAAATTCAACGATCAAGATTAAAAAAATACTAACTTAATATTGTTTTTAAATAAGAATAATAAATACTTCAATTTCTTAAGAGGCATGAACAAATATGTAAACTAATAAATATTGATTAAATAAATCAAAATGAATAACACATAAAAAAAATACATTTTTTTTAAAGAAAAAACCATATTAGATGTAAATTTCTCTAAAATTAATTATAGAAAAAATAATCAGAGAAAGATAACACACACTAAGAAAATGAATATATATATATATATACACTGACCAGAAGGAGTATAGTAGCAGCGTGAGATTTCATAATTTGTTTTGTGTACCCAAAATCTTATTTGTTTTGTTGTTTTGTGTGGAGAGATATGAAATGTCAACCTATTTATAAGAAAACAAAAGCTCATTTTTATTTAATTTTTTTTTATATAATTTCAACATTATTAGTTGTATCCCATTATTGTAATTTTGCTTAGAAAAAAAGTATCAGAAACAAGAGCTGAGATTGTCTTCTTTGCTTCTTCTTTGTATCCCATATTGCGCCGGCAAAAATAACTTTCACCGACGCATTTAGTGAATTGGGTCGGCAAAAGTCATTGTTTTTGCCGGCGCAATTCCGAGTTGTGCCGGCAAAAATTTAATAATATATTATGAAGGGACTTTTGCCGGCGCAATTCACCTAACGCGCCGACAAAAGTGAACGTGGAATTAATGCTGTGCACGTTTTCAAGGAGGTAGGTGGCTAGACTTTTGCCGGTGCGTTTCGTTGCGCCGGCAAAAGTCAAAAATTGCGTCGGTAAAAGTATGCTTATTTAAACGGTGTCGTTTTGAACTAGGGTTTCTCTGATACACTTTTGCCGGCGCAACGAAACGCGCCGGCAAAAGTCATAACATTATAACTCAACCGCCCGAGTCTTCTTCTCCATTTTTTTTTCATTTTCTCTCATTTCTCTCATTTCTTCCCCATATTCTCTCTTCTTCAACGGCTCCATCTCTTTCAAGGGTAAGTTATTTTATTTTTTTGTTTGTTAGTTTGTTTTGCCCATAAATTTTCTTCTCATTTCATTTTTTTTTCTCAGTTGTACACGCCGCCGACGGGACCACTCCGCCACCACCGAACTACCCCGCCGACCGGACCACCCCGCCACCATTGGACCACCACACTGCACAGGTATATATTGATATATATTTATGTTATATATTATATATATAAACTGATATATTATATATATAAACTGAAATATATTATATATTATATATAATCTGATATATATTATATATTTAAACTAATATATATTTAAAACGGTATATATATATTTATATATATTTTATGTTTTAAAATGTATATGTATATGTTTATATTTATATTTATGTTTTTTTTTTCTGTTTTGTATTTTCTTATTTTTTATTTATTTTATTTATTTATTTATGTTTATATATGATTTAATTTTTGTTTTTTTTTATTTTTATTTTCTGTTTTAAATTTTAGAAAAAGAGGTACAAGAAAAAATCAAATTTTATGTTGTGCATGATAGTATAGTAAAAATCATTACATTAGATGATCTAATATAATCTCATAATTAGAAATTAATTTAATTAGTATTTGATTAATCTTAAGATTATGAGATTAGATTTGGTATTATAATAAGATTAAATTTTAGCAATTAAAAATCAAATTTTAAAATATTTTAGAAATTTTAAGTAAATATGCGTTTATGTTATGCATGCTCTGAGAAAATTCTGTATTTTGAGATCTAGTAATATTATGTATATTTTTGTGTGTAGTTTGCAGGTTTTATAAAATGTTGGGATAGTTTAAAATATAGCTGTTATGCTGCCCAAATTTTGTTAGTCTTAGGAAAATTAACATTAATTACAAAAAATATAGCCGTTAACATTAATTTTTATTTTAATACTTTATATGTATTTGTTTATCTTAATAACAACTATATTTAAGTTACTTTTATAATATATGTTTTTTGTATTTATTAATTTTTTTTGTAAAATTAAAAAAACAGATTTGAATATGTATTTTTTTTATTTTAATGTGTTATATGTATTTGTTTAATTTTGCTTGTTAATATTTATTATATTGTATTTTGCGATATATGTATTTTAGTTAAAGTATGAACTTAAAAAAATCAGATTAATAATGTATGTTTATATTTTTAAATTGTTTTATATTAAATGTGATATTTTTGTAAATATGTATTTAATAATTTTTTTGTATTAATAAAAAAAATCAGTTTTGGTATATGTTTTTTTGTGGTTAAATATTTGTATATATGTAAATTGATGTATTTGTTAATGTATATATATGTTTTGTATGATCTAGGAATATTCTGGGTATATATGTATTTAATTTGTAGGTTTTTCAATTTTTGGGATAGTTTGAAATATTGTCTTTATACTGCCCAAATTTTGTTAGAGTTAGTAAAATTAATAAAATTTTAATAATTAATTAAATAAAAATTTAAGTATAATTAAAAATTCATCAAAAAAAATAATTTTTAACTATAATTTAAATAAAATAAAATTACCAATCATAATAATTAATTTTAACATTAATATTAGATGTTTTGTAATTGAAAAAAGTTAAAAATAAAAATGATTTAATAAAATATAATTAATTAAAATATAAATATAATAAAATTGTTATTGATTAAGTAAATAATCCAATACAAATTGAAGAATTTAATAAAAAATTACAAAATGAAATTAATGTATAATTAAATTAATTTTAAAATAAAAGTAATAAATAAGTAAATGTTAAAGTTGACTAGTCAAATGACACGTGGCACTACATGATTTGTCCACATTGTTATTATTGTTAAAATAATTTTCAATTTATTTTTCAATTTAACAAAAAATAAAATTTACATTTTTTGAATAAAAAAATCAAACTTTTTTTTCAATTTAAGAATAAGTATGAAAAATACATTTTTTTAAAATTTAATTTTTTATTGTTAATATCATCAAATTTTTTAATTTATTATTATTATTATTATTAAAATCTTCCTATTTATCATTTTGTCTACTTTTTTTCAATTAAAGATTAAGTAATTTTGTTTAAAATCCAAGCAATAATTTAAGATTAAATATATTTTTTTACTTAATCTTAAATAATTGATTAAAAGCAACAAATTTGATTTTTTTTTTAAAAAAATGAGAAAAAGTTATTTTTTGTTACTTTTAAATTAAAAAACAATAAATTGGGTTTTTTTTTAAAAATGAAAAATATAAAATGATTTTTTTTTTATGAAAAATTATTTAAAATAATAATAATAATAATGTGTACCAATCATGTGGTGCCACGTGTCATTTAAGTGTTAGTAAGTTGTAAGTTTGAGTAATTTAGCCGCAAATATCCCTATAAATAATTATTTTTGCCAGAGATAGGATATTATTATTAGTTAGTGATAATTAGGGAGACAAACATTCATGAAATACTTTGACTATCATTTCCCTCATTTTAAGACAATTATTAATATTTTCTTAATTATTTCGCTTAAAGATGGCGAGCGACAGGAGCTGGATGAGTGTGAGGAATCGTTGGTCTCTGGAGTATAGAAATGGTGTTAAGGAGTTCTTCGATATCGCCAAAAATCAGTTGAACGATCGGGGTTTGGTTCGCTGTCCGTGCAAGAAATGTGGGAATGTTAAGTTCCAGCCTATAAATGCAATTTCAATGCATTTATTCAACAATGGCATCGTACAGTCCTACAAAGTGTGGCATTACCATGGAGAGGCGCTGCCATCGCCACCAGCTGTGATACGAGATCATGATAGAGATGAGATAACGGATATCCTGGAGGATGTTTACGCTGAAGATGACGTTCCCGCTAGAAACTATAATGATCCTCCCCAAGATGATCCTCAACATCGCGACAAGTATGACAATTTATTTAAGGAGATGTCAAGTGAACTGTACCCGGGTTGCCGAAAGTATTTCGCGTTGAACTTCTTGGTGAAGCTGATGCATCTGAAAGTTATTAACAAGTGCAGCAATCATTACTTTGATGGTTTGCTGGAATTGTTAGTCGACGCTATGCCTGACGGAACAATTTTACCTAAGTCTAACTATGAGGCGAAGGCAAAGTTGCGGAGTATTGGATTGGGATATGAGTCCATCGATGCTTGCAAGCATGACTGTGCACTGTTTTGGAAGGAGAATGCGAATTTGGAATTCTATCCGGTTTGTGGTGAGTGTCGCTGGCAAGATAATCGTGGGAACGGGAAGAAAGTGGCCCATAAGGTCATGCGGTACTTTCTGTTGACGCCGAGATTGAAAAGGCTGTACAA
Source organism: Humulus lupulus (assembly GCF_963169125.1). Lineage (NCBI taxonomy): Eukaryota > Viridiplantae > Streptophyta > Magnoliopsida > Rosales > Cannabaceae > Humulus > Humulus lupulus. The sequence goes on from NC_084798.1 coordinate 9,801,947, forward strand.
TTCTAGATATACTGCAGAGGATATGAGATGGCACTATTCTAAAAGGCCAAGGGAAGATGGTGTGATGAGGCACCCCGCTGACAGTAAGGCGTGGAAGCACCTTGATGAGTTGTACCCATCTTTCGCAGCCGAACCTCGAAATGTTAGGCTTGGGTTGGCTACAGATGGTTTTAATCCTTTTGGGAACATGAGCAACTCTTACAGCATGTGGCCTGTGATACTTGTCCCATACAACTTGCCGTCGTGGAAGTGCATGAAACCACAATCATTAATGTTGTCTATTCTAATTCTAGGTCCTTCTTCACCTGGAAAAGATATCGATGTCTATATGAGACCTTTGCTTGACGAGTTGAAGGAGTTATGGGTGAATGGTGTCGAGACACGAGATGCATACAATAGTACCTTGTTCAATATGTGTGCAACAATCTTGTGGACCATTAACGACTACCCAGCTTATGCTATGATGTCTGGGTGGAGCACAAAAGGGTACAAGGCGTGTCCCACATGCAATGAAGAAACTCCCTCTGTAGGGATTAGAAGTAAAATTGCATACATTGGCCATAGGAAGTTTCTTGATATGGATCATGAATGGAGGAGCAAACGAGCACTATTCGACGGTAACAAGGAACTCAGGCCACCACCGAAAGATTACTCCGGTGATGATGTGTTGAAGCAATTAGAGAATTTGCAGATTAGACATCCTGGGAAACACAAAGAATTTGGTGGTGTGAAACGCAAAAGGGCTCCGATTGAACTTAATTGGTCGAAGAATAGCATATTTTTCGAGCTTGATTATTGGAAGGAGTTATTGTTGAGGCATAACTTGGACGTAATGCACATTGAGAAGAATGTTTGCGACAGTGTCTTGGGAACTTTGTTGAACTTAGAGGGAAAATCTAAAGATACTGACAAGGCAAGACTTGATCTAGCAGACATGAAAATTAGGGAAAAACTCCACCTCCGCAAAGAGGGAAACAAGTGGAAGAAACCGCACGCCAGTTACACCCTCAGTGTCCTGGAGCGTCGAGTTTTCTGTGAATTTGTGAAGTCAATTGAATTCCCGGACGGCTTTGCTGCAAACCTTTTGAAGAATGTCAATGTCAATGATGGCAAGATAACTAGGCTGAAATCACACGATTGCCACGTGTTGTTTCAGCAGTTGTTGCCCGCCGCAATTAGGTCGTTTTTGGTTCCTGAAGTTCGGAAGCCAATTATTGAGTTGTGCGGTTTTTTCAAAAAACTTTGTGCACGGACTTTGAATGTGAAAGACCTTGAGAAGATGGAGACAGACATTATCACCATTTTATGCAAGTTGGAAATGATATTTCCTTCAGCATTTTTCGACATTATGGTGCATTTGGTTTTGCAGCTTCCGAAAGAGGAAATTCTTGGCGGTCCCGTCCACTTTAGGTGGATGTATCCCATTGAACGTTCGATGGCAGTTTATAAACAGTAAGTAAGAAATCGTGCACGTCCGGAAGGTTCAATCACAGAAGCTTACGTGGTGAATGAGGCCTTAACCTTTTGCTCAATGTACCTTCGGGGGGTTGAGACTCGATTCAATCGACCTGAGAGGAATGACGATCGCGTTGAATCCCAACCAAATTGAGAATATTCTATTTATAAGGCTGTTGGTCGTCCATTTGGTAAGAAATCAAGTATGCTCCTCAATCCGCAGTTAAAGCAAAAGGCTGAGTGGTATATCTTGAACAATTGTGCCGAAATTAAGGACTACCTTAGGTGTGTTTTCTAGTCTTTTTTCAATAATGATGTTTGGTTTATATACCGAGTAAAGGCCAAAATCATAATATTGTTGTCCATTTGTAGTGAGCATATGGATGAATTAAGAAGACGGGGGGGCTCAAATCTTGAAGTTCAACAAGAAAATGATTTTCCTCAGTGGTTCAAAGAAAGAGTATGTATATTAGTCAATTCTTTTCCGAAACCCCACTTAATCAATCCAAAACTAACTTTCAATGTTAATGTTGATAGGTGAACGGTTTGCATGAGTCAACACCTACTGAAGTGAATAATGAATTGTATGCTCTCGCAAACAAATCAAGCGGCACCGTGTACTCATATCTAGGGATGATAGTGAATGGTGTGAAATTTGTGACTCGTGGTCGTGATATGAAGCTTAAAACACAAAATTGCAGTGTAACGGTGCCAAGTGAGGAAGGAGTGAACTACTATGGAGTTTTGGAAGAAGTAATTGAATTGTCCTACTTGATGGGTTACAGTGTTGTCCTATTCAAGTGTAGATGGTTCAATACAAGTAGAATTAAAGTGGAATCCAATTTTACGAGCGTATATGTGAAAGAAGAATGTTATAAAGATGATCATTTCGTTCTCGCATCTCAAGCGAAGTTGGTGTATTATCTTCGAGATGTGAAAAATGGGGATGATTGGAGGCTCGTTAATGAATACATTCCGAGGAATGTATGGGATTTCTCAAATTCCGATGTTGATGATACTGAGACCACAAATGATATACCAATATTGCAAGAAGTTAATTCTTCTTCATTTCAGTTGTGGGTAGAACTTCCAATTTTTGATAATCTTCAGTATGATCGGGTTGATGTCAATGCCACTGAAGTCTACAACGTCGATGATTTGGTTGGCGAAGGTTCAGATGAATTTGTTGTCAATGATGAAGTTGAATTTGAAGACGACACGTTAGCCGAGTATGAAGACGATGAGGATGACGATAATGTTCTAGTCGATAGTGATAGTGATAGTGATGTTCGTAATGATGTTGTAGTTAGTGATGATGAGGACAGTGATATGTAATTTGAACAAGTGTATGTAACTTTTTATTTAATTCAATGAAAACTTTGTTTATTATCATTAATTAATGATAGTATCAGATATAGGTACACACGCACCTATTGGATGCCTTGGGGATAGTCAATGTATTCATATACTGGTACTCATTTTTTGAAGATATTTGATGAAATATTTTGAAAAAATGGGTATTCGCACATGTCTGCTTACTATCTCCAAGGGATCTACTAGGTCGGAATCGGGTAGGTTGGGAAAGACAATAAGTAATAAAATGTTAATTCAATAACAAAAAACAATAGTGATGCACCTAGTGGATGTCTTGGGGATAGTCAATGTATTCATGGAAAAAATAGGTATTCGCACATGTCTGCTTACTATCTCCAAGGGATCCACTAGGTCGGAATAGGGTAGGTTGGGAAAGACAATAAGTAATAAAATGTTAATTTTATAACAAAAAAAAACAATTGATATGCACCTAGTGGATGTCTTGGGGATAATTAATGTATTCATATAGTGGTTCTCATTTTTTCAAGATATTTGATGAAATATCTTGAAGAAATGAGAATTACTACATGACTGCTTACTATCTCCAAGGGATCCACTAGGTCGAAATATGGTAAGTTGGGAAAGACAATAAGTAATAAAATATTAATTTTATAACAAAAAAAAATAGTGATGCACCTAGTGGATGCCTTGGGGATAGCTAATGTATTCATGTATTGCTCCTCATTTTTTTAAAAATGTTTGAGAAACATTTTTAAAAAATGAGGAGAAGTACATGACTCCTTACTATCTCCAATGGATCCACTAGGTCGGAATAGGGTAGGTTTGGAAATACCATAATGAATAAATGTTAATTTTATAACAAAAAACAACATACATACATAATTTGAATTAGTTAATTAATGAATATTTTAATGTAGAATGGCCGAACCAAGTAATGACATAGGTGGTGGCTCCAAGAGGGGCAGAGGAGCTTATTACGGTGCCAATATCGAGAGAGAGCTGGCCACCAAAAAAGTTAGCCATCTGAAAGTAGAGTTTGATGCACAAACTGGAAAATCTATTCAAACATACGGCAAATGGTTCAACAATTCCATGGCTCGTTATTTGCATAACACCGTACCCCCAACTACACTAGCTTGGAAACAACTAAAACCAGCTGATATCCAAGTTATTCGAAATAGGCTATCTGTAAGCATTTTTTAAACCTTTAATAACTCACTATTAAATATTTTGTCTATCTTCATAATATTTTAACAAATTCCAAATTTAATTGTGATTTTAGGACAAATTCATTTATCCACAAGACAATCCAGTAATCAACGATGCCATGGTAAGACAAATGCAAAAACATCTGACTGATTGGCGCCACACGATGAAGAAGCATTGGGTAGAGGTTGGAGGAGAGGTGGACAATGAGAGAGCGAAGTCAAAACCTTTTGGGTCGATTACTTCTTCTGATTGGGCAATTCTATGTGATTTTTGGGCTTCTGATTCTCACCAGGTATGTAGTAGATTTTACATTAATTTTTAATTATAAAATTACAATCTAGATTAATGAGTACTGTTTTCTGTTTGAAGCGTATATCGAAGAAAAATAAAGAAGCTCGAGCAAAAATGACCACATCAGGAGGACACGGTTCCAAATCCATCGTTGCCCATGTTTATGATCACGTAAATTATAATAACCTATATCCTTACATTTACGAAAATATTATAAATGTCACAATGTTTAAATAATTTGTTTTTTTAGATGGACCCATCTACTGGTGAGCTCCCGAGCATGATCGACACATTCGAGCACTGTGGAGTCCAAGAACTTTACTTAGCTAGTGTTTACCGAGATTTTCGGCAACTATCTTAATGAAGGATATTTACTGATAATAATAATGAAAATGGAAGATCGACGCAAGGGTTTTACGTGGTTGGGGCGTTAACTAGCCTTAGTCCACGAGTCCATGTATAAATATGTATTAGAGCTAGGATAAGCTTTTACAATGGAGTTTTCTAACTATATTTGAACAGAGGTTCTGCCTCCCTCTCTACGTTGTATTACAACTTATATTTATAGGACGAGGGGGGACATCAGGTTTGGGCCGGATCCGACCCGGACCCATCCGAGGAACGTGCACAAGGGACCTTCCTAGTGGAGGCCCAGGCTAAAAAGATATACAGTACACCAAACCCAAACTAGCTCAGGCCCAATTAGTTGCCCTGAGACGCAAGCATTCCCCCGACAAAACGGCACTTTGGCTCTGACCACTTCGAGTCACGAGGCCGATTTGGGAGACAAGACCGGTCAGAGTACTTGGCTGCGCAGTCCTGACACGCCAGCAGATAATCCCAAGGTGACCCTTTCTGCAGGTGAAAAGTGGGGGGACAAGGCTCATGCGAAATGAGGCGGTTTCAGTGTCCTGGACGCCTGGGGAAGAAGCGGTCCAAGTTCGTTTACTTCTGGCCTGCTACGTTTACTCCGAGCCCGGACCATTCCAGGGTCGGGACAGGGATGCGATGGCCGCGACAGTCCGGGCACTACGGACATTGCCGGGACCGTTCAAGCTGGAGACGAACCCGGAGGAACGTCCCGGACCCACCTATACAGGCATAGTTCGGAGTCCTCGGGCAAGGCCCAAATACCGAGTTGGTCCCCTGACCGTGGGCCGGGGTGAAGGCCCAAGACCCTGACAGGAAATGGTGATAACATTTACCCCCTAAGCCTTCACCCGGGCTAGCCGGGGGGAGGGTTGCACCACCCTCGCGGTTCTTGCCAAGTTACCTCCCCAATTTCTGTCAAGCCCAGGAGGCTTGGCGGGAAGGCCGTGGTTGTGGCAGGTTACCCAGCCCGGACCATTTGATGTACTCCGAGGACGTTTACCCTTGGGCCGCTTCAAGAATAGTGACACACGTGTCGCCACGTAACTGCAGCAAGGGCCTCGAAGAGTCGCCTAGGCCTCCCAAAGTTCGCTAGGCCTAGGTTAGGGTGTCAGCGCACGTCACGAGGCGTCCCATCCGCACGGGGAGAGTCATCATTAATTTCCTTGGAATGGGGTGGACCGTAGGATGGGGCATCCTTTGGCATCCGCCTCTCCTGGACCGTCGGATTGGAGGTACTGAGGATCCAGACCAAATAGGGCTCATAAATGTCCTCTGCGCGATCCTTGGTCGTCGGATGAAGAGGCATCTGACCGTTGGATTGGGGGCCAGGATTTGGGGGCTGATATAAAGACTCAGACTACAAACATTCGGCACTTTTCCACTTCCGAACCAGCTTAAGAAAAAGAAAAACCAGAACGCTCGCTAGAGCTTTGCATGTCCGACCTCGCCGACGAAATACTTCGCCGTTTGCTAGTTCTGCGCCACCGCCTGTTTCCCAGGGCCTCAACCTTCGTTCTGCAACCTGACGGCGCTTCTCAGACTTGCCCCGCCGACGAACTGCTGCACCGGCTGTGCCACTTCAAGAACGAGGTCCTGCTGTCCTTATGATTGGACAACCGCCAGCCTCAAACGTCGACACCACACAGTAAGTATCTTTTAATTCTATTGCCAACTTTGTGAATTTAGGCTTTCTAAACTCATGTACCTAGGCTCCACGCCTCAGAATCTGCTAGGAAGGCTGCCCGGTTTGGGTTGCACCATTCCAGATGCTCCCTGGACAAGGGACGGACCTTAGTAGCCTTTCCTCCCGATCAGGGTCCCAGGGCTTTTCGGAGTCCCGGACCTGATCCGTCGGGACTCCAAGCAATCCTTAGGAGACTCCCTGTACCTCGACTGACTCTCTTGGGTTTAGGTACTGACTGCTTGGCCTTTCTTTCTTTGTTCCCAGATCGTCAATCATGGCCACGGGCGTCACACTTCACTCCGAAGAGGAGGTTAATAGGGCTCCTGTAGTCATTCCCGGCTCCAAGACGCCCAAAGGCAACAGGTGGGAGATGGACGTAACGCCCAACCTGTTCCGGAACTACCGGATAATGCAGCTCCTGGAGACGGGGCTGGGCATCGAATCGACTCCGGGCCTATTCCACAATCGTATGGCCAGGTTAGAGGAGCGGGCGCATACGTCCGTGGATGGATTCGGGGCCTGGAGTGCCGACCACATCAGCGCGGGAGCTACGCTCCCGCTTCATGACTACTTCGTGCGGTTACTGACGTATGTGGGGATCGCACCATTCCAACTGCTGCCACAAGCATACCGCCTGCTTGCTGGGTGGAAGGTGTTCTGTGTCGCGAAAGAGATCGCGGAGCCTACCCCGACGGAAGTCTTGTACTTCTACAAGTTGGTGCCGCAGGTCAGCGTCAAAGACAAGAGCCTGGACGGCTTTTACAGGCTGCAGCCGCGGAGTGGCTGTCCTGCCCCTACCAGCACCTGGAAGCACCCCCCGGATGTCAGGCATTACTGGTTTATGACATCCGGGTTCCTTATTGACAAGAATCCCACGCTGCTGCTAGACTTCCAGCGAGTGGGTAAGTATTCCCCCGGTCCCTCTATTTTACTCATCTTTCGCTTTCCATCTCTCATCGTATCTTCCGGGTCGCAGGTCCCTTCATCCAAACCCCCCTCACCGACTTTCTCCTGGAAAGGAGGAGGCTCTACGCCAAGCTGACCGCGGAGGAGCTGGACGTTGGGGGCTATGTCAATGATAGAAACCTCCGGCTAGTAGGGTTACTCGCGGCCACCCAGACCATCGTTGTCCCTAGCCTCCGGGGCATCCCGTTTGAGAAGAACGTCGAGGCCCGGGAGCGGCTAGCCCTTGACCACATCGCTGAGGTGGTGAGAGCGGCGCGGGCCACCGCAACCCAGCGTAAGAAGAATCAACTTCCGGTGGAAGAGGCCACCTCGGAAGAGCTGGAGGAGCTTTTCGAAGATGCCCTACCAAACGTTGGGACCCCCGGGGCTAGCGTATCGGGGCGAGGTAACTCCCCTTTAGTCTTAACTTATGATCCTCAATTCGGGGACTTAGCTAGGGATAGGCTAGAGCCGCCGGGCCCCGCGTTTGGGGCTGATGGGGGGATGAGGCCTTCATCTCCCATCCCTGTAGGATCAGAGACCCTAATGTTCCTGTCCGGGTTCCTCCAGTACGGGGGGTTTCTAACCCCGGATGACGTAGGAGACCGGATACACTCATTTGCTTTAAGGGAATTGAGTCTCGCCCGGGGCTTAGATGAGGGTTTGTCCCGGGCTATACTTTCTTGTTTCTGTTGTGCTTTCCCGCTTGGCTTATCACACTAACTTCGTTTTCCTGTATTTTTGCAGAGGATTCCAACATGTCTGACCCGGCCAGGGAGATGAGGAGGCTCATCAAGGAAAGGTCGACCTTGAAGGCGGCCAGAAGGCCAAAGGTCGCGGCCGGCACGGAGCTCCTCCCCGCCAGCGAAAAACCCGGGGCAGCGCCCGGCCCAGGCGAGACATTGGTCGTGGTTCCTCTCCGGGCCGTGGAGCCGGCCGCAGACGGCCCCTCGGACCAGCCCCCGGTAATTGATTTGGAAGCGGGCGAGGCCGTAAGTCGGAGCTCAGGGAAGAAAGGCCCGGTAGATGATGCCCGGGAGGGCAACCTCGGGAAGAGGCCTCCGACGACGCTGCCAGAGACAGCCGAGGAATCACATGGGGAGAGTAGGCTAACCGCGAAGGAGATCCCTGCTCTGCCTGTTCTTCCCCTCCGCCCAACCCTCCTCGAGGAGGGGGAGTCCGCTCAGCGGGACGAGCAGTCCCGGCTGGTCAACCGGACCTGGGAGAGCGGCCGATGCTGGAGAGACGATGTTTACAAGGCCCTGACGATCCGTCATCAGGTCAAGTTTTCGGATCGTCCTGCCGAGTTCAGCGCTCCTCAGCCGATCGTGGATCGGCTAGCTGCCGAGATGGGCTTCTGCCCCAAGCTGGGCCAGGACATTGCCCCCATGGCTGCTGATCTGCTCGATCAGGTCGGGAGCACTATGTCCAACCTCTAGCTGAAGAGGTACGCCACGATAGCCAATCCGGACGGGCTGTTCATCTCTCAGGCTCTCCGCCACCAGGCTACCGCGGTAATTTTCAACTCATGTTCCTTAGTCATTTGTTGGTGGTGATTTCTTTTTCTGACTTTCGTTTGCTCTAGGTTGCCTTGCTATCTCAAAGGAGTGCTGATTTGATGGCCGAGCTTGCCCTTAAGATGGAGACGACCAAGCTGGAAATAGAGGCGGCCGTGAACCAGAGGGAGGCCGTCAAGGAAAATCTCAACAATGAGACAGCCCGCCTCCAAGAAGAGTTGGCCCACGCGAAGGCGGAGCGCGAGGAAATTAGCCGTGCCAAGACCGGGTTGGAAGAGGAGTTGTCCCGGACGACAAAAATAGCTGACGAAAGGGCGACTCTCTTGGAGACGGCTGCGGCACAGTCCGTCCAGGACAAGGAGGAGATCTAGATCCTGAAAGCCCGAGTCCTTGAGCTGGGCGACTCCCTTCTTCAGGAGAATGCGGCACACGAAACCACCCGTCAGGAGAAGGAGGAGGCCAACAACTTAGTGGATGTCACCTTTGACGAGGCCATTTATATGGCCTGGTGCAAGGACAAGAACATGAACCTCCTTGTCTTCCCTAATCCTGACTCGAAGCGTGCCGAGTATGAGGCCAAGGAGAGGGAGGATGCGGACCTCTGGGCGGACGCGCTGTAGGCCCTTGTCTCGGCCTCGTTCTTTTGTTAATGTGTTTAGCTTGTAATTAAATTTTAAACACTGCTTCTTCCTTTGGTTTTTAAGAGATTTTTCCTTTCACCGTTCAATAAGAAGTTGTTGTCGCGACTAACTGATTGCAGGGGGTTTTGTCCTGGTTCCAACGGCCGGGACTGGACCCCACGACTAGCCTCGGCACTGCTCGGGGCCCTTGGGTCTTTGTTTACCCCGGAGAGCCTAAGGTCGATCGGATGCTCTTGCACTCCGAAGACCAATTTGTTCGGGTTGGACGTTGTTCGCCCGGGGCGGGACAGGCCCTGGTCTGGTCCTTTTAATTTTATACCCCCGGACGTCGTTCGTCCGGGGTGGGACCGGCCTCGGGCTCGGTCCTCTTATTTTTACTCCCGGACATCGTTCGTCCGGGGTGGGACCGGCCTTTGGCTCGGTCCTTTTATTCAAACCTCCGGACGTCGTTCGTCCGGGGTGGGACCAGCCTTTGACTCGATCCTCTTTTATTTATACCCCCGGACGTCGTTCGTCCGGGGTGGGACCGGCCTTTGGCTCGGTCCTCTTATTTTTACTCCCGGACATCGTTCGTCCAGGGTGGGACCGGCCTTTGGCTCGGTCCTTTTTTATTTATACCCCCGGACGTCGTCCGTCCGGGGTGGGACCGGCCTCGGGCTCGGTCCTCTTATTTTTACTCCCGGACATCGTTCGTCCGGGGTGGGCTCGGTCCTTTTTTATTTATACCCCCGGACGTCGTCCGTCCGGGGTGGGACCGGCCTCGGGCTCGGTCCTCTTATTTTTACTCCCGGACATCGTTCGTCCGGGGTGGGACCGGCCTTTGGCTCGGTCCCTTTTTTATTTATACCCTCGGACGTCGTCCGTCCGGGGTGGGACCGGCCTCGGGCTCGGTCCTCTTATTTTTACTCCCGGACATCGTTCGTCCGGGGTGGAACCGGCCTTTGGCTCGGTCCCTTTTTTATTTATACCCTCGGACGTCGTCCGTCCGGGGTGGGACCGGCCTCGGGCTCGGTCCTCTTATTTTTACTCCCGGACATCGTTCGTCCGGGGTGGGACCGGCCTTTGGCTCGGTCCTTTTTATTTATACCCCCGGACGTCGTTCGTCTGGGGTGGGACCGGCCTTGAGCTCGGTCCTCTTTTATTTATACCCCCGGACGTTGTTCGTCCGGGGTGGGACCGGCCTCGGGCTCGGTCCTCTTATTTTTCTCCCGGACATCGTTCGTTCGGGGTGGGACCGGCCTTTGGCTCGGTCCTTTTTTATTTATACCCCCGGACGTCGTTCGTCCAGGGTGGGACCGGCCTCGGGCTCGGTCCTCTTATTTTTACTCCCGGACATCGTTCGTCCGGGGTGGGACCGACCTTTGGCTCGGTCCTTTTTTATTTATACCCCCGAACGTCGTTCGTCCGGGGTGGGACCGGCCTCGGGCTCGGTCCTCTTATTTTAACTCCCGGACATCGTTCGTCCGGGGTGGGACCGGCCTTTGGCTCGGTCCATTTTTATTTATACCCCCGGACGTCGTTCGTCCGGGGTGGGACCGGCCTCGGGCTCGGTCCTTTTTTATTTATACCCTCGGACGTCGTTCGTCCGGGGTGGAACCGGCCTCGGGCTCGGTCCTCTTATTTTAACTCTCGGACATCGTTCGTCCGGGGTGGGACCGGCCTTTGGCTCAGTCCTTTTTTATTTATACCCCCGGACGTCGTTCGTCCGGGGTGGGACCGGGCTCGGGCTCGGTCCTCTTATTTTTACTCCCGGACATCGTTCGTACGGGGTGGGACCGGCCTTTGGCTTGGTCCTCTTTGTTATTTTTGCGCCTGGGATGACACCCCCCGCAAGTGAGCGGAGATTTGTCTGGGGTCACTTGAGAAAGGAATTCAGAAAGGATTTTGCCCTAAGGCACATATTTTCATGGAAATAATAGCCCTTTATGACGTTTTGCACACGTCATTTTCATTGTTCAACAAAGGGAATTAGCCCTGAGGCGTACATGTTACAGCGTAAACATTAAACTGGGACGAGCCCTTGGGCTACTGGTGGTATTTACGAAGGTGTTCTGCGTTCCAGGCTCGCGGAACCTCGGAGCCATCGAGTCGCTTCATGCGGTAGGTTCCGGGGCAGATCTCTTGTTGAATCTCATACGGCCCTTCCCAATTCAGGCCCAGAACCCCTACTCCGGGATCCTGAGTGGCAGGGAAGACCCTCCGCAGGACCAGATCGCCGGTTTCAAACTTGCGGCTTTTGACTCTGGAGTTGAAATGCCGAGCGATCTTGCCCTGGTACATCTTCAACTGTACTTGCGACTCTTCCCGGATCTCCTCGATGAGGTCCAGAGATTCCTGGAGTAAGGCGTGGTTCTGGGCGGGATCATATGTGTCGCGACGATGAGACGGGATGGTAGTTTCAATTGGGATGACGGCTTCGCATCCGTACGTCATTGAGTATGGGGTATGCCCGGTTGACGTCCGTTCGGTTGTCCGGTAGGCCCACAACACGCGGGGGAGCTCTTCGGGCCACTTGCTCTTACAGGCCTGAAGCTTTTTGTTCAGTGTTCCTTTTAGGATTTTGTTCACGGCTTTTGCCTGTCCGTTCGCCTGGGGCCTGGCCACGGCGGAGAAACTCTTCACTATACCGTGCCTCTCGCAGAAATCCGTGAAATGGAGGCTGTCAAATTGCTTCCCGTTGTCAGATACGATTTTGTAGGGGAGGCCATACCGACATACTATGTTGTTAACGACGAAATCCAAGGCCTTCTTGGACGTGATCGCGTTCATAGGCTCCGCCTCAACCCATTTCGTGAAATAGTCTACCGCCACAATGGCATACTTCACCCCTCCTTTCCCGGTCGGGAGGGATCCCACAAGATCGATCCCCCATACAGCAAAGGGCCAGGGGCTGTTCATCAAAGTTATCTCTGTGGGGGGGGGGGGGGGGCCCGAGGGATCTTCGCGTACCTCTGGCACTGTTCGCACTTGCGGACGTAGTCTATGCAGTCTCTTTTCATGGTGGGCCAGAAGTATCCTTGGCGCAGAATCTTCTTGGACAAACTGGGCCCGGCTGTGTGATCTCCGGAAAAGCCTTCGTGGACCTCATGCATGATGGCACCCAGCTCAGTTCCAGACACGCACCTGAGGTAGGGCATAGACAGTCCCTGGCGATAGAGTTTCCCGTCCATCATGACGTATCGGGGGGCCTGGTACAGGAGCTTCCTGGCCGCGGCCCGCTCGTTCGAAACCTCCCCGGTAGACAGGTAGCGGATCAGCGGCCCCATCCAGGAATTGGAGTGGTCGACGGCGTGGACGGTGGAAGCCCCAACGCTTGGGACGGGAAGATGGTTGACGGGGACCAGCCCGGCCAACTCGGCCTCTACGTCTGTTGCCAGCTTCGCTAATGTGTCCGCGAACACGTTCTTCTCCCGAGGAATCTGGCGGATGGAATGCGCTGCGAACGTCTGGAGCATCTCCCTCGCTTGGGTTACGTAGGCCGCCATTCGCTTTCCCTTGGTCTGATATTCCCCCGAAATCTGTCTGACTACCAGCTGAGAATCGCTGTATATTTCGAGGTTTGTTGCCCCTACTTCTCGGGCCAGACGCAGGCCGGCTATGAAGCCTCATGCTCCGCCTCGTTGTTCGACGCTTTGAACTGGAAACGGAGGGCGTTTTGTAGCTGATGCCTCTGCGGGGACACCAGGATGATCCCGGCGCCGGCCCCGTTCTCGTTCGAGGCTCCGTCCACGAAGATTTTCCAAACGGGAGCAGTGGAAGCCGCGGGGACACTCTCTTCTGGGGTGATCCCGGAACATTCGACGATGAAATCGGCCAGGGCCTGTCCCTTAATGGACACCCGAGGTACGTAAGATATATCAAATTGGCTTAGCTCCATTGCCCATTTCAGGAGTCTCCCCGACGACTCAGGTTTCTGCAACACCTGCCGCAGGGGGTGGTTGGTTAAGACCCTTATTGTGTGGGCCTGGAAGTAAGGTCGGAGCTTTCGCGATGCCGTCAGCAGGCAGAAAGTCAGCTTTTCGATCAGCGGGTACCTGGACTCGGCGTCTAGCAACCGCTTGCTCACGTAGTACACCGGGAGTTGAGTTCTTTCCTCTTCGCGCACCAACGCGGCGCTGATGGCATGCTCGGTCACAGCCAGGTATAAGTACAAAGGCTCTCCTTCGACTGGCTTCGCCAGGATGGGGGCCTTGGCCAAGTGCTCTTTCAGCTTCTGGAAGGCTTCTTCGCACTCGGGTGACCATTCAAACCGCTGGCTTCCCCGGAGGATGTTGAAAAAAGGGACGCACTTGTCCGTGGCCTTGGAGACAAAACGGCTGAGGGCGGCCACTCGCCCCGTCAGGCTTTGAACGTCTTTGTGCTTCCGGGGAGAGGCCATGTTGACCAGGGCCTTGATCTTCTCCGGGTTGGCTTCGATTTCTCGGGAACTCACTATGAATCCCAGGAACTTCCCGGATGCGACGCCGAAGGTGCACTTCTTAGGGTTTAGCTTCATCCCGTACTTTCGGATAACTGCGAAAGCCTCCGCCAAATCGTTCGAATGTTCCCGCGACGTCTTGGACTTGACCAGCATATCGTCGATATATACTTCCATGTTTCGCCCCAGCTGGGCCCTAAACATTCGATTGACGAGCCTCTGGTAAGTTGCTCAGGCATTCTTGAGTCCGAAAGGCATGACGACATAGTAGTAGATGCCCTTGTCAGTTTGGAAACTGGTGTGCTCCTGATCTGCCACGTGCATGGAGATCTGGTTGTAGCCCGAGTAGGCGTCCATGAAACTCAAGATCTCGTAACCGGACGTAGCATCCACCATTTGGTCTATCCGGGGGAGTGGGAAACAGTCCTTCGGGCATGCTTTGTTGAGGTCCGTGAAGTCGATGTAGGTCCTCCAGGTTCCGTTAGGTTTTGGCACCAAGACCGGGTTGGCCAGCCATACGGGGTATACGGCTTCGCGGATGAAGTTAATGGAAGACAGCTTCTCTACCTCTAGTTTGAGGGCCTCGGCCCTTTCCGTCCCCAAAGGTCTGCGCTTCTGGCGGACCGGAGTCGCGTTTGGGTGAATACTTAACGCGTGACATATGATATTGCGGTCGATCCCGGTCATATCGGAGTGTGACCATGCCAGGAGATCCTGGTTTTCCTTGACTTGGGCGATAATGGCGGCCCGAATGTCTCCCGGCAGGCTCTTTCCCACTTGGATGACCCTGGCGGGGTCGGAGTCGCTGATGCATACCTCTTCTACTTCGTCCATTGGCTCAAGGGCGCGCTCATCTCCCAATCGTGGGTCCAGATCGTCCTCGTCTTGGACAGCTTGCTCGGCCGGGCGGAGTTCCGGCAAGACGAGATCATCTCGGACCATACAAACGGGACGAGCAGAGATATGGTAACATTTCCGCGCGCTTTTATGGTCTCCGCGGACCGTTCCTATCCCCCCGTTGCTGCACGAGAACTTCATGCATAGATGGCGGATGGAGGTGATGGCCCCGAACTCGACCAGGGCGGGCCGGCCAAAGATGACGTTGTAAGCGGTCGGGCAATCCACCACCACAAAGGTGCAGAACTTGAACGAGTGCTGCAACTCGCCCCCCAGAGTTACGGGCAGCTGGACCTTTCCCATGGGGAGGATCGCATCCCCATTGAAGCCGTAGATTTGAGTCGGGCAAGACGCCAGATCGGCCTCCGTCAGGCCAATGGCGGCAAAGGCGGGTTTGAAAAATAAGTTGACGGAGCTTCCGTCATCCACCAACACTCAGGACACCATCTTGTTGGAAATTTGAGCATCTATGACCAGTGGGTCGTGGTGCGGGAAATGGACGTTGCGGGCGTCGTCTTCCGTGAACGTGATGGGGAGGTTCATCAGTTTGGGGCGCTGAGCAGGGGCCTGGACGAGGGCGCAAACTTCTTGGTCATGGTCCAGCTCGCTCAGATAGCGCTTTTGATCATTCTTCGAAGGTCCTCCTAGGTGGGGTCCGCCTGATATGATCGACACGTGCCCGTCCACTCGAGGGGGCGCTGCCCCGGAAGGGTAGGGCATTCCAGGACCAGGGGCTTGCGTGGCGACGGCCCCCTGAGGGGCCTGTGCCGGGGGCCCCGGCGCATACCCTCCCTGGGGCGGGTATGCACGAGTCGTTGCCGGCGCCGTAGACTGCCCGGGGTTTGCTGACATGCCTGGGATGCCTACGGGCATTCTTACCCACTGATGGAGGTGTCCCAGCTTGATGAGGTTTTCAATTTCATCTTTGAGCTGCCGACACTCGTCGGTGGTGTGGCCCACATCTTTGTGATAGGCGCACCGTTTGCTGGTGTCTCTGGGGTTCCTCCCCCCCTAAACATGGGGCTAGGTTTCCGGTAGTGGACCGCTCTTTCTGTTGCATGGTAGATGTTTTCCCGGGTGTCCACCAAGTTAGTGTATTCTGAATATTGGGGCTCATAGCCCCTTTTCCCTTTTTTGGCCAACTCTGGCTGGTTCTGGCCTTTGCTGGCCCGCTTACTCCGGGAGGGATTCACGCTTGCCTCGGTTATTCCGGTCTGCGATTGCTGGGCCACGACGGGGGCCATACTGTGCCCTGCTAGCGCGATACCATACCCGGAGAATTGCGTTGACTGAGCCGGGGCGTATCCGGAAGTGGCAGGACCGTACACCGTAGGCGTGTAATTAACGCCGGGCGCGACAACCGCCCCCGGGACGATGGGGTCGTTGCGTAGGACTGCGCGGGGAAATGTCCCGCACCTCCTAGAATCGTCTGAGGGACTAGATGAGGAGACGAGGGCCATCCAAAGGCCTGGATCTGAGCCTCCTCCCAGTTGATGAATCCTTGGGCCCTCCTGATAAATTCTTCTAGGGTGGCGGCTTTATTGCGCTGCATGTCGTCCCAGAGAGGGGACCCGGCCCGGATTCTAGACTGTAGTGCCACCAGGCACTGCCCGTCATCGACCTTCGTCTTGGAGGCTTCTTCAGTGAAGCGCCTGATGTAGGCCCTCAATGTTTCCACGGGCATTTGCTTAATATTGGCGAGGGCGCTGATCTGCATGTCCATCCTCATGGCGGCCACGAACTGCTTTCGGAAAGCTGACTGTAGCCCGGACCATGTTTGGATGGACCCCGGTTTAAGCCTTTTCCACCACTCTTCGGCGGGACCGCCCAACGTGATGGAAAAGCAGAGGCATTTGCCGTCGTCGTTGACGTGAGCCACGGTCATGAGTCGGTTGTACCGGGACAGATGATCCCTAGGATCCGTGCTTCCAGTGTAGGCGGCGAGGCTTGGCATCTTGAACCCCTTGGGCAATACGGCGTCCAGGATATGTCTCACGCACGGATCTTTGTCTTCTTCGTCAGAGTCAGTGTCCGCGCCTTCCTGCTTGCGGACCAAGCGGTCGGTGACCTTCTGTAATGCTGCCATTTGCTCCATGAGCTGCCTGGCCGCGCTATCCCCCAGGGGGATTCTCTCGTTCCGCCTGTCGTTTATGTCGTTCCTGAGGTCACCGTTTCGAGGAAGGATTTTTTGCTTGCGGGCTCGCTCTTTCCGGGCATTCAGTCCGTCACGTAAATCTACCCGGGAAGTGTCGTCCCCGGAGCTGAGAGCGTTACGATCCTCGCGGCGGGATCATTCTCGATGGTTCTTGTTGACCGAGGCACTCGGGTGCAAAGACTTTTCCCTCCCGTTCGCCCTTGGGGCGGGCCGGGGCTGACCGTCCTGCGGCCGTACTCCCTGCGGATCGATTGGGTGGCGTCGTCCTGGGACAGGGCGCACCTTCTCTTTCCTAGGTAACGGCCGCGAACGTGCCCCGGCTTTACTGACGGGGGTAGTCTTTTTCTGAGTCGTCCGTCGCTCCTTGTCCGGGACTTTCGGAGCCGTGTCGGGGAGATGCTCTAAGGGACGGATCGGGCTGGCACCCCCGGCTTGCGCTTGGGGAGTGGGTTGTTGCGTTTCTGGCTGCGGGCCAGCTGTGGGGTTGGCTGCCGGGCCCTGCGCGGCCATCAGTGCTTGCAGGGCTCGCAGAGACTCCTACACCCGGCGGTGCGCCTCCGCCTGTTCAGCCATCCTGGCTTCCTGATCCAGGATCTGTTGCCTCAGCCTAGTCACCTCCGAGTCTTGCTGATCGTCGCGAGGGACCCCGGGGTCTGCGGCTTCATCGTGATACTCCCCCTCGTTCTCCTCCTCGTAGTACTCTTCTTCGTTTTCTACTTCGTACTCTGCCTCACCTTCGTAATCTTGCGACTCACCTTGGTGGGAGGTCTGAGGAGGCACGTCTTCAGGCAGGTCTTGAGGGATGTGCTGAGAAGGCAGTGGGTCTCCGTTGCCCTGCTCTGGGCTGGTAGGGTCGAAGGTGGTGTGACGCGTGTTCACCATCGTTGTAAAGGCCTGACGTCGGCGCTAGCTTTCCTTCAGCTCTCAATGAAAGCACCAAACTGTTTACCGAGATTTTCGGCAACTATCTTAATGAAGGATATTTACTGATAATAATAATGAAAATGGAAGATCGACGCAAGGGTTTTACGTGGTTAGGGCGTTAACTAGCCTTAGTCCATGAGTCCATGTATAAATCTGTATTAGAGCTAGGATAAGCTTTTACAATGGAGTTTTCTAACTATATTTGAACAGAGGTTCTGCCTCCCTCTCTACGTTGTATTACAACTTATATTTATAGGACGAGGGGGGACATCAGGTTTGGGCCGGATCCGACCCGGACCCATCCGAGGAACGTGCACAAGGGACCTTCCTAGTGGAGGCCCAGGCTAAAAAGATATACAGTACACCAAACCCAAACTAGCTCAGGCCCAATTAGTTGCCCTGAGACGCAAGCATTCCCCCGACAAAACGGCACTTTGGCTCTGACCACTTCGAGTCACGAGGCCGATTTGGGAGACAAGACCGGTCAGAGTACTTGGCTGCAGGTGAAAAGTGGGGGGACAAGACTCACGCGAAATGAGGCGGTTTCAGTGTCCTAGACGCCTGGGGAAGAAGCGGTCCAGGTTCGTTTACTTCTGGCCCGCTACGTTTACTCCGAGCCCGGACCATTCCAGGGTCGGGACAGGGATGCGATGGCCGCGACAGTCCGGGCACTCCGGACATTGCCGGGACCGTTCAAGCTAGAGACGAACCCGGAGGAACGTCCCGGACCCACCTATACAGGCACAGTTCGGAGTCCTCGGGCAAGGCCTAAATACCGAGTTGGTCCCTTGACCGTGGGCCGGGGTGAAGGCCCAAGACCCTGACAGGAAATGGGGATAACAGCTAGTTAGATAGTAGTATAATAGTAATAGTAGTAGTATTTTTATGACTGTGGATTTTGGTTCAGACCGGGATTTAATTGGACACTCATAGTAGCACTTGTAGATTTTCTAAGTTTAACCTATAGTTTAAGAATATTAATTTTAACCTAAGGTTTGATTATTATTGCTCGTTATTAATATGATAATTATTATAACCTAAGGTTTAGATAGAGCTAATAAGAATATGACACTTGCCATGAGCATGGTTATTCCTAAGGTTTAGATAGAGCCAATAGGATTATGTCATTTGTCATATGCATGATTATTAAGAAATTATTATTTTAATGATAAAATAAGGGAAATATAAGACTTGTCTTCACCAAAATCTGTTAGGAGCATGACATTTATCACAATTTTATTACTCTTCACCATAAACTCAAAATTACTCTTCATCGCAAATATGGATGCTTTGGTTTTCAATTCAAGCTTGTTCTGAAAGAACTTCCCAAGGTGCAATTCTCCTGAAGCTTTGCTGGTTGAGGAATAATGTTGATGTGAGGCCTCTATATCCTCTTTAGTGAACATGGGAGCACTCCATGTTCTACGATCTTCACCTAAGTCCAATGGAGAACTCCATCTAAAACTATCATCGGTTCTACTTGGACCTGGACGACTACTACTGGTCCCAGGTGTTTGCCGGTCTTCTATTCTGCGCTCCTCATCTACCATAACATCTGAACTCTGTGTTGGAAAATCTGCCCTAACATCTGGCCCACCAAGATCTGTTGCATCAGCAACAGGATCGTTGTTGACATAAGGTTCGTAGCCATAGGAATCGTACTCCGCCGTGTCATGCACATATGACATATCTCTAACTGGGATATCATCATGGACTATGACATCTGGATTTGTCTCGGGAACACATGTTCCAATGTCACCTTGAGTTCCTTTGAAACCATGACATGGAGGATAAATGTTCTCTTCAAACCGAACTTCTTTATTAACGCTGGCAGAAGCCGATGCATTTCTTACACCTCCCTTCTTAATCAATGTCACACATAGAGGAATGAGCTTCTCTACAGATTTCGATGCTAACCCAATGAATGCACGCACATGCCTATCATTTTTTATAATGGTAGGTTTGACGGATTGTGATAGGCATGTGTACGGGACCTCAATTTTCAAGTCATGCACACATTTATCCACTTCAAGCTCATCGTACAGAATGTCAAGCAGTTGCTCATATGTCACACCCTTCTCCACGGGCAGAGCTTGATGTTCAGCATCTCTGAAAATCCAATCCCTATTTTCGAGTTCCTAAACACCATTGAATGCAACAAATACGGAAACAGTCGAATTTGCAACCAAAAAACAAAAAAAAAAGGTCAAAAAGTTAAACTACAACATAAAACAAAAAATATCTATTTCTATCGATATATGTTGAGTCCTATCGAGGTCACACATATCGAGTTTTATCGAGTACAATCGAGGACTATCGAGGCAAACAATCCAATAAAATTCTTATACACCTATCGAGTTTTATCGATTACAATCGAGGACTATCGAGGCAAACAGTCCAATTAAACTCTTATACACCTATCGAGTTTTATCGAGTACAATCGAGTTATTAAATCCAATTAAACTCTTATACACCTATCGAGTTTTATCGAGTACAATCGAGGACCATCGAGGTACTAACATCCTAACACTATCGAGGCACGTCGAGGTCCATCGAGCCAGCTAGCATGCATGCAACACATCGAGACCTATCGAGTTTCATCGAAACTCATCGAGGGAGGAAAAAAATCTAGAAAAAAACGCACGAAGTATCCAAAATTCATTCCGACAGTAAAAAATTGCAATAAAACATGAAGGCATACACAGATCTGTTCGAAATAAGACAAGTAATGTAACCAGACAAGTTTCCTCACTACATATAACAAATATATACTTACCCATACGATTTTTGCCCCTAGATCCAAAATCCAAAATGAAGTTTCTTGACTTGAAATGACTCACAACTTGCCCCTAGATCTGAAATGCAAATTAATGTTGGCTGACTTTTTTTGTGTGTACGAGAGTTTGAGAGATAGAGAGAGAAAACATAAGAGATAGATAGTGAAGACTGTGAGAAAAAGAGAGGGAAAATTATGCTAGGGGTATTTTGGGTAGTAACATCATTAGTAGCACCAAAACGAGAGTTATATAGTGATAGGGTATTTTTTAAATGTAGTGTCACTTATTGCATTAAAACTCAAATTTCCCTTTATTTCATAATGATAAATTGTAAATACAAATCACACTCTACTATTATTGTGTTGTTTTTTAAAGTAGTCATTTTTTAAATTTCGAATCAAAATTATTTTTTCAGTTCTCGTAAAGAAAGACAGTATATACAAATTTTTGCGAGAAAATTTAGACGTAATAAATAAAGATATATGATTGATGTATTTTTTGTTGGGTCTTACTTATATATGTTGCAAAAACTATAGTAGTACCCATATCTTATTTTCTTATTTCACTCTTTATTTTTATTTATATGTTGAGAAACACCATATATATAAAATGCAAACCACAAAACAAAGTTCCCAACTTTTTTCTCAATTTTGATTGTCTTTTGGTGGTGTATATATATTTTCTCTAAGTGTGCACAACTTATTTTCTCGGTTGAACTAAAATCACAAACAATTCACATGTAACAATTCAGAACATGCAAAATAAAAGCAAATTAAATTTTAATTAAACAAAAAAAATTGATTTAAAAAATACTAATAATAATGTTGTCTAGGTGGATCAAGAAGAAGAATAATAATAAAAAAAAAGTTTTTCTAGACATCCCTTTCATTTTGGGCGGAAAGTTCATTACTCAACATGAGATTAGAGCCAACTACAACATTCCTATAGATATGATTAGTTTTGTTTTTTCAAGGAGAAAAGAAGATATAATATATATTGTATGATTAGAGCCATTACGTACTCTATTTTTTGTTGTGTTGAGCATAAGGTCGATACTGTGCGTGCATAGATTTGCAGCATAATAAAGTAATAAACAAATATATGATTGGTGTGTTAGTGGTTGGTACTTAATATATTTATATACATATAAAACAGAGACTACAAGAAATATTGGGTTCATTAATATATATACATACATAGTTGGTAGTGAGGTAGGTAGGTATTTATTGAGATTGGGCTGTGTTTAAAATGATCCAAATTTAAAATGATCCCATGGGAAATAATAAAAATAATAATGATATGTGCACTCAAATATTACACATAGTGACGCGTTACTATTTTTTAAAACAGTGTATCCTAATTTTAATAAATGTGATTGACTAGGCTGAATTGCTACATCACTGTGTGTAATATTTGAGTGTATATTTTAGATGTACATATCATTACTGTAATAAAAAATATGACAAGACTATCTAAATTAACTATATATATTAACATAAAAGACAATAAACATATTTGCATAAAATT
This sequence comes from Humulus lupulus, assembly GCF_963169125.1. Taxonomy (NCBI): domain Eukaryota; kingdom Viridiplantae; phylum Streptophyta; class Magnoliopsida; order Rosales; family Cannabaceae; genus Humulus; species Humulus lupulus. The sequence continues at coordinate 9,824,093 of NC_084798.1, forward strand.
TAGTACAATGATAACACCACATATTACTTAAAAAGACAAATTTTTCTTATCACAATAGGTGCCTTTACTCATTTCCATTTTGTTTCTTAGTAAAGGCTTATTGAATAGTAAAATCCACTAACATAAAATAACATTAACATATTCTTAACATTAGTGGTACGTACCCATGGCAGTAACTATTGGATAAACACATTTTCACTTGGCTCCGAACTTTTTTGTATCTGTTCTTTAGGACGAATATTATCATCTTGGTTGGCTTTTGCTAATTTTGCAACACCATCTTCTTTTCCATAGAGAAATAGTCAATTTTCACTTGCTAATTTTGCAACACCATCTTCTTTTCCATAGATGAATATTGGATTTTCACTTGCTAATTTTGCAACACCATCTTCTTTTCCATAGAGGAATATTCGATTTTCACTTGCTAATTTTGGAGTTTCACTTGCTAATTTTGCAACACCATCTTCTTTTCCATTGATGAATATTGGAGTTTCACTTGCTAATTTTGCAACACCATCTTCTTTTCCATAGAGGAATATTCGATTGTCACTTGCTAATTTTGCAACACCATCTTCTTTTCCATTGATGAATATTGGAGTTTCACTTGCTAATTTTGCAACACCATCTTCTTTTCCATAGAGGAATAGTCGATTTTCACTTGCTAATTTTGCAACACCATCTTCTTTTCCATAGATGAATATTGGAGTTTCACTTGCTAATTTTGCAACACCATCTTCTTTTCCATAGAGGAATATTCGATTTTCACTTGCTAATTTTGCAACACCATCTTCTTTTCCATAGATGAATATTGGAGTTTCACTTGCTAATTTTGCAACACCATCTTCTTTTCCATAGAGGAATAGTCGATTTTCACTTGCTAATTTTGCAACATCATCTTCTTTTCCATAGAGGAATAGTCGATTTTCACTTGCTAATTTTGCAACACCATCTTCACTTGGTTTAGAAGCTTCTTGTTTTTTAAGACGAACATCAACACCAATATCCAATTTTTTGACAAAGGATTCGCCCATTGGATTGTTTCTTGCTTCAGTAGTAGTACTCATAAAGTACTGCATCCAAAGAAAAAAAAAAGATATTAGATGAGAGTTATGAGGAGGTAGTTATATAAATAAAATTTAAATGGATTTAAATTTGAAGATAATATTGTATAGAAATTTACATCCAAAACCGATTTATACAAACAAAAAAAATTTACTTTTTTTTACGGTTCTTGTCAAAACAATTCTTTTTTACTTTAATTATTTACATTTTACCGGTGTTAGTATATGTGAGGTATATGTTTTTGAAATTATCTTAATGTTTTTATGATTGTCAAAAAGCACAATTGGCAAAAAGCATGTAATTATTTAGGATGAAATTTTTTAGGCATGCGATTCATAGTTTTTTTTTTATTTACTCATTTTTTTAATCTAAATATTATGTTAATGCTCTAAAGAAAATATTATAGTATTAAGTTGGAGTGATTTCTATACACTAATTGCGAACATCATTTTATTCATAAATATATTTTAACATTGTATATATTATGTTAAACCCCCACAAAAAAGTATTGCTGAAATAAGAGTAATAAATACTTCAATTTCTATATAAATTAATAAATTTTGATCAAGTACATACATAAAAATGAATAACACATAAACATTGATAATAATGTATTAATTCTTCTACGATAAAATTAACTACTTCAAAATTAAATAAAAATTATTTAGAGAAATAAATAAAGATAAGAAGTAGTAGGGAGAAAACGAATGAATGAATGAATGTACATACCAGGTGAAGTAGTCCAAAGAGAGCTAAGAGAATAGCAGCCTGAGATTTCATAATGTTTGTTTTGTGTACCCAAAATCTTATATGTTTTTCTTGTGTTGTGTGGAGAGATATATGAAACATGTCACACTATTTATAGGAACACAAAGTAATAGGCCTATATATATTATATTATATATTATTTGTTTATTTATTTTAAAAATAAGGGATAATTGTGGCATAAGTATCCAATGTTTGGGTTTTGTACGCAGCATAGACCCAATGTTTATTTTTAGTGGCAAAAGTACCAAAAGTCAGTAAAACTGTAATTCCGTCAGTCTCCTCCGTTAGGTTTCGTTTCGTGATGACTGGACCAACACGTGTCACTTCGTGATTGGTCAAACTCAATAATATATTAGGGATATTTGCGGCATAAGTACCCAATGTTTAAAAATAATTATGATTTGGACCAATAAAAACGTGACACGTGTCTGCCTAACGGAGGAGACTTACGGAATTACAGTTTTACTAACTTTGGGTACTTTTGCCACTAAAAATAAACATTGGGTACTTATGCCGCAATTATCCCTAAAAATAATTATTGCAACAGCTACCCATAATATTATTGTAATTTTGCTTGGAGAATTAGAAGATATATGCTTTAAAATATCTATATTATATATGCTAAATTCACAAACTATTGGAAATATATACTTAAATATTTAATTCATAATTCTTCTCCGAGTACCACCTCCCCTCATCATATTACTGACTTTTTTTTTAATATTTTATTGATTCAAAATCTAATCTAGACTCAACGAATTTTTTTACTTAAAATACTAATTTTTAAGTTTGATCAAATAATTGCTTTTTTGTTATTGTTTGCTTTTTCTTTTTTATGCAAAATTTTAAAAAATTAATTTCAATGCAAAATTGTCGGCTCAATCAAAACTTAATTTTGAAAATCAAATCGATGCAATTCATTATATTAGAAATGTTTATTTATTATATTATATATATGTTTTAAAAATTGTAAAGCAATATTTTTATTTAATTTTTCTTTTAATATATTTATGTCTTTCTTATATATATAATATTATTTATTTATTTAAAATTTATATGTCAATGATATAAATTTAATAAAAATAATTAATAAATTTTATAAATAAAATTAAGCCAATGTAACTTGTACGTTGCTTTGTATCTAGTATAAATAAATAAATAAATAAGGTCAATATTAAAGAAGATATTTAATATAATGTATATCATATACATATTAAAAAAATTAAATCAAAACATTGTCTATAGTTTTATCCTAATTACTTATATGTATATATATTCTAATAAAGTTGATAGAAAAAAAAAATTGTTAAACTCAGAATTCATTAAATACACATTTTTAATATATAAATATTTAAGTGTATTTTATAAGCACTTGAGATTGTATGATACTCAATACTATTTGAGATTGTATTTTATAAGTGGTTAAATTTAATAATTTATCGATCCAATTTTAAATTCAACCTCTAAGAACCATATAATATGTTGACGCCGTTTTTCGTCAACTTAAAACGTAGATCAATTAAACAATATGAACTATGGTGCGAATGAATAGTATAGTGGAACAATAAGGTTTTTACGTGGTTCAGCAGTTAAATCTGCCTAGTCCACGAGTCTATGTTATTAAGACTTGGAGTTTTCTGGAAATCCTTCAGAGATGAATTACCAAGAGTATTCTCTCAAGATATCAGGTGATCGGTCTCCTACAAGTGTTCATGACCTCTCTATTTATAGAGAGGTTACAGAGTTCATTCCCACATATTTCGGGAAGATACTCTGCATATAAATTCAAGTAATTACATTAAATGCTGTAACTCCTATATACAAGGAAACGTTCCCTGAAGACCCAGAAACGGATAACAAACTTGTTAATATCCCTTTAATGTTGGGATGTTACAACAATAAATACATTTAAACATACATCATGCTTTATATCAGATGACTCATCGAATCTCCGAGGTCAGCAACTAACATCGTGTCAGTCAAGGTTTACAAACATGTTACGAACTGGCTATCTTATTCCAAGACCTGATCGGAGCAGATAAATACCATCGAGGCTGTCACATTTCGAGCTTGCACTCTTTAAGCTCGGACTACTCGATGTGAAGGCACTTGTGAACGGATGTATCCCGATGCTATGCCCTTTCGAGCCTAGAAAGAATCTCGAGGTTACATGTCTTCGAGATTGCCATCTTACTTCGGAGGTTTTACAATTGGACCATAAACATGCATTTCATTTATCTCGAGCTCATACTTGATGAGTCCAGCTTTCGAGGTCATAATCTCTGGTCTCGAAATCTGGGTGTAACAGTTTGCCCCCTCAAAATTATTGACACAAAAATAGAAAAGAAATAGCATTGACACAAGCTCTGATCTAATAGAGACACTAAGTTGTCTAAGGAGCTTGACGCAGTGCGATCCTGTTAGTGCCAGAAAAGGCAGCAAACCACCCAAAGGTGACAAGCTGCATGTTGCCTAAGTCAAGAAGAAACTACTGCAAAGGAAGACACACCTCCATCACCGATTTCTGTCTCACTCACCAATCGAGAGAGCAACAACCCACATGACCATCTCTCTCGGCCACGAGACAACCAGCAACATGCTGAAGCCTGTGACGGCCTCCTAGCTAAGAGAAGTGAAGAAAACTCAAAAGGGACCTTGGCGGCAAGAGAGTTTAACAAACCCTAATTAAGGCTCAAATTGTCATTTCTAGTTATGTTTTAAAAATATATTATTTTTCTATTGATGGAAAAAGAAAACCATTGACTATTGTCCCCGTGTAGACATGTGGGGAGTTAAATAATATAGCACATTTGGTCACACATATAATTATATATATTATTTTATATATGCATTTATGTATTTCAATTGATATTAAATATGGAAATTTGGATGGATTGATGATAGTTGATTCAAAACATTAAATCAAAGTTTCGTATGTTGTATACACAATTTATATTTATACTAAATACAAGCATCGTAAAATACACGTAGTTTTATTTATAGAATTTATTAAATTATTATAATTTTTTATGATTTTTTAAAATAAATAAACAATATTATATATAAATGAATGACATAAATATATTGAATGAAAAATTAAACTAAAATATTGTTTATGATTTTTTTAAATATATATAATATGATAACCTTTTTAAGCATAAATGATAATTTTTTTAATAAAAATTAAGATTATGTATTATATATTATTATTTAAAAAAATTTTAATATTTAAATTTATATTAATATAAGTATTAAATGTCTAATCTTGTATTAAATATTATTATAATAATAATATTTTATAACATTTGAATTCATATTAATATAATTAGTAAAAAATTAGGATAACATTATCATAATAGTATTTTATAAAATTTCAATTTATATTAATATAATTATTAAATATCTAGTGTATATTATTATAATAATGAAATTTTATAATATTTAAATTTGAATTTAAATTTAAATTTATATTAAAATAATGATTATATATGTAGTATTATATTAAATATTATTATACTAATGATATTTTTAATATTTTATTTTAAATTAATATAATTCATAAATATCTATTTTTAGTTAGTTTTAAAGGTATATTGTGTTAATTATTTTGAATACTAAGTTAACAAAAAAAAATGTTAAAACCAGAAATTTATTTCGTTATCTACATACTTTTTATATATAACAGAGATATATATACACAATATTTCATATATATATATCGATTGATATTAAATTTGGAAATTTGGATTCAAAACAATTAATTAGTTTCATAATATTATCATGCCGCACCTTCGTACGTATATTGAATTTAATTACTACTTTTTTTTTTCTGCTTAACATTATTGTATAATTTATTTTATAACGTATGTTCAAGTTTCTATTATACAATATATATATATATATAAACAATGTTATAAATTTGTGAATAAAAAACATATACTCTACTCTCTAAATAACAATTCATAGAACTCAATTATTATTTGTTACACCCAAATTTCAAGGATGAATAAATAAGCTTCGAAATGTAGGCTCATAAAGCGTAAGCTCGAAAATGGCAAACAGTGGCTGAACACTTGTATGAATAAGCATGATTCCTGACCTGTTGTTGTTAGCCATCAAGCACAAGTTTAAAAGGCTCGAGCTTAAACTTCAGGCTCGAAAGAAATAATATTCTCTGACGCATATGGAAGTTATTCGAGCTTTAATTGCAAGCTCGGTGACATTAGTCTCCGAAGATTGAGTTCGATGAAACCACCAACTGAGGAGGTGCTGACTAGAATAACGAGCTTGAAGTATTGATCAATCTCGAAAGCGCATTAACCTTGCAATCGAGGTCAGCAACGCGTATATGCAACAACGGTTAGGAGATCTCTATTCCTTAGGGATTTGTTGTTATCTGATAATTAAATCTCAATTATCATGGGATATTATGTATTTAATTACATTTATTTCAGATTTGAATAATTGATTATAACTTCCCTGAATTAGTGGAAGATATTCTCTTAATTAGGCCTATAAATAGCCTGGTATTTTTCCATTTGTGGATAGACACAATCTTATACTGAGAATACTCTGTTGAATTACTCTGAGAAAATTTTGAGGGAGTATTACGAATAAATAATATTGACTCGTGGATTAGGCAGAGTTTAACTGCTGAACCACGTAAAAATCCTACTGTTCTTTTCTTATTTTCTGAATCTTTGTTTAGTGCTCTTAAAACTTAAGTTGACGAAAAACGTTGTCAACATTATTGTTGTTATTATATTGTGTTCTTTTATAGAGTAATTATTTTTGAAATTTCGAATCAAAATTTTCAGATTTTGTAGAGTACACATGATATTTAAGAGTTTCTCCGAGAAAATTTGGACGTAATAAACAATGATATAAAATTGATGTATTTTTTATTGGAGCTTAATATTATGTATCAAATAGAGGCAATTTGTTGGGTTCATTAATCTATATAATAATGTTATTTTCCATAAATATATAGTAGATATGTAATGATTGGACTTTGGATGTTAGCTTAATTGATTGCTTAGGTTATTAATCTACCACTAGACATATAATATGATAAAGTCAAATTAAAGTTTGGCATATGAGAAAGCCAATAAAGTAACTAAGTTGTCGAAGGAGCTCGACGCAACATGATTTTATTCGAGCCTGGAAAGGCAGAAAACCACCCAAAGGTGACATGCCGCATGTCTCCTAAGTCAAGAAGAAACTGTTGCAAAGGAAGACACACCTCCACCACCAATCGGAAGAGCAACAACCCACATGACCACTGGTTGCGATTGCGTATACTTGCACATTGTAGTGTGCTAGTTGTTTTCCTTTCTTATAGTTTTTTGTTTTTTTCTATTACAAGATATTGATTTTGGTTTATTTTAATATTTTAATAATGATGTTTATCAATTATCACTCATCGTCTCATTGTCTTTCTGATAGGGTTAGTGACTTTTGTGGAAGTAGGTTATTTTGTTGTGTTGGGTTAGTAATGCCTCACAATGTTTGGTACATATATCTATTAGTTAGATCTCTTTCAACTATGGACCCGAGGTTTGTTTTCAGTTGATTATTAATCATTTGTTTCGAAAAGCTTTTCAACGTGTGATGCATTGGTAATTAATGATATTTTTGGATTGTTGCTTTATTTTTAATAATGATGTTTGGATTGATTATAGGTCTTTAGCACATTATTTTTAATGGAAGAAATTAGACTAGGTGTCTACTTTAGATAACCATTTTAATTTTTTCCCAACACTATAAAAGAAATTGTATCAATTGTAGTTGCCAAGAGTTGAATACATACCCATTAGGATAGCATAAGAAGCTACATAACCATCATATCCAACTCTTTTTACTATTAGTCAATAGCTTTAAATAATATTTAATAACAAAGAAACACAACAAATACATAGTTAAATTAATAGCTAAAAAACTATATTTTATTTTGTTAAGCCTAGTAGTATAACTTTTCAGCCTTGTGATTTAAATTTTAAGTCTTGTGATTTAATTTTAAAAATTTGTGGTTTAAATTTATTTAAGTCTTGTATTTTAAATTTTAAAGACTAGTGACTTAAATTTTAAGGAGCCGTAGTTTAGATTATAAATGATCATGGTTTATATTTTATATGGTTGCGGTTTATGTTTTAATCGCGTGGTTTAACTTTTAAGCATCGTGGTTTAATTTTAAGCCTTGTGGTTTAAATTTTAAAGAGAGATCATTTAAATTTTAAGTCTTGTGAATTAAATTTTAAAAGGTTGTGGTTTAAATTTTAAGACTTGTAGTTTAAATTTTAAAGACTAGCGGTTTAAATTTTAAGGATCCGTGGTTTAGATTTTAAAGGATCATGATTTATATTTTATATGGTCGCGATTTAGATTTTAATCGCGTGTTTTAACTTTTAAGCCTTGTGGTTTAAATTTTAAAGAGTTTTTGTTTAAATTTTAAGCCTTGTAATTTTTAAAGAGTTTTGGTTTAAATTTTAAGTCTTGAGGTTTAAATTTTAAGTCTTGTGTTTAAATTTTAAAGACTTGTGATTTAAATTTTAAAAAGTCGTGGTTTAGATTTTTAAGGATCATAGTTTATATATTACACGATCATGGTTTAGTTTTAAAGCTTAGTGATTTAACTTTTAAGTATTGTGGTTTAAATTTTAAAAAGTCGTGGTTTAAATTTTAAGCCTTGTGTTTTAAAATTTTAAGCCTTATGGTTTAAATTTTAAAAAGTCGTGGTTTAAATTTTAAAGGCTAGTAGTTTAAATTTTAAAGTGTCGTGATTTAGATTTTAAATGATCATGGTTTATAGTTCATATGGTCGTGGTTTAGATTTTAAGTCTAGTAATATAACTTTTAAGCCTTGTGGTTTAAATTTTAAAGATTAGTGATTTAAATTTTAAAGAGTTGTGATTTAGATTTTAAATAAACATGGTTTATATTTTATATGGTCGTGGTTTAGATTTTAAGCCAAATAGTTTAACTTTTAAGCATCGTGGTTTAAATTTTAAAGAGTTGTGGTTTAAATTCAAAGCTCGTGGTTTAAATTTTAAATACTAGTGGTTTAAATTTTAAAGTGTCGTGATTTTAAATGATCATGGTTTATATTTCATATGGTCGTGGTTTAGATTTTAAGTCTAGTAGTATAACTTTTAAGCCTTGTGGTTTAAATTTTAAAGAGTCGTGGTTTAAATTTTAAAGACTAGTGATTTAAATTTTAAAGAGTCGTGATTTATATTGTAAATAAACATGCTTTATATTTTATATGGTCGTGGTTTAAATTTTAAGCCAAATAGTTTAACTTTTAAGTATCGTGGTTTAAATTTTAAAGAGTTGTGGTTTAAATTCAAGCCTCGTGGTTAAAATTTTAAAGAGTTGTTATTTAAATTTTATGTCTTGTGGTTTAAATTTTAAAGAGATGTTGTTTAAATTAAGCATTGTGGTGGTTTAAATTTTAAGTATTAGTGATTTAAATTTTAAAGAATCGTGCTTAGATTTTAAAGGATTATGATTTATTTTTTGTATGGTCGTGGTTTAGATTTTAAATCTAGTGGTTTAACTTTAAGTGTTATGGTTTAAATTTTTACAAGTCGCAGTTTAAATTTTAAAGAGTGATGGTTTATATTTTAAGCTTTGTAGTTTATATTTTGAAGAGTTGTGGTTTAGATTTTAAGCCTTGAGGTTGAACTTTTAAAGGGTCGTGGTTTAGATTTTATATCTTGAGGTTTATATTTTAAATGATTGTTGTTTACATTTTAAGCCTTGATTTTTACATTTTGAAGAATAATTTTTCATAGATTGAATACATTCCTATAAATACAGTTGTCACACATATATATGACACACTACAATTAGAATGCATTTCTAATTTTACTATAATATGATATACATAATACATATTACAATAACACTTAGAACTATATGCTCAAATAAGGGTAATTTGGAAAGTCTCATGATAATAATGGGTAAAGTTCAACTAAATATATTTAGTGTCTAATTTTAGATAACTACTCCTAAAAGTGGGTAGTTTTCAACTTTTTCCTTTTTATTAACACAAGTCTTGATCTAATAGAGCAACTAAGCTGTCGAAGGAGCTCGACGAAACACGATCCTATTGATTAGTGCCAGAAAAGGTAACAAACTACCCAAAGGTGACAGGCCGCATGTCGCTTAAGTCTAGAAGAAACTGTTGCAAAGGAAGACACACCTCCATCACCGGTCTCTGTCTCACCCACCAACCGAAAGAGCCCAACAACCCACAAGACCACCTCTCTCAGCCAGGAGACAGCCAGCCAAATGCTGAACACTGTGACAACCTCCTGGCCGAGAGAAGTGAAGAAAACTTGAAGGGGACCTTGGTAGCAAGAGAGTTTTAGAGAGAAATCCCTAATTAAGGCTCGAATTGTCATTTCATGTTAAGTTTTAAAAATGCATTATTTTTCTATTGATCATTATCACGTGTATACATATGGGGAGTTAAATAATATAGCATAATTGACCACACATATAATTATATATACATTATTTTATATATATGTATTTCAATTGATATTAAATATATAAATTTGGATGGATTGATCGATGATATTGGATTCAAAACAATTAATTAATTTTATAAAATTATCATTCCCCACCTTCTTAAACATATATCGAATTTAATTACTATATTTTTCTCTTTAACATTATTGTATAATTTATTTTATAATGATAAAATTACTATTCTTTCGTTTTCTTCACCCCACCTATAATAAACAATGTTATCAATTGTAAATACAAATCACACTCTACTCTAAATAACAAGTAGAAGTCAACTATTATTGTGTTGTTTTATAAAGTAATCATTTTTTTAATTTCGAATCAAAATTATTTTTTCAGTTCTCGTACAGCAAGCCAATATATACGACTTTTTGGGAGAAAATTTGGACGTAATAAATTAAGATATATGATTGATGTATTTTTTGTTGGGTCTTATTTATATGTCGAAAAAACTCTGTTCTTACTATAGTAGTACCTATATTTTATTTTCTTATTTCACTCTTTATTTTTATTTTTTTACTTGAAAAACACCAATATATATAGAATCCAAACCACAAAACAAAGTTCCCAACTTTTTTCTCAATTTTGACTGTCTTTTGGTGGTGTATATATATTTTCTCTAAGTTTGCACAAATTATTTTCTCAATTGAACAAAAATCACAAACAATTCTCCAAAAAAAATTCTAGACATCCCTTTCATTTTGGGTGGGGAGTTCATTACTCAACATTTTGGGTAGATATGATTAGTTTTGTTTATTCAAGGAGAAAAGAAGATATTATATATATTCGTGCATGCATGGATTTGCAGCATAATAAAGTAATAAACAAATATATGATTGGTGTCAGTGGTTGGTACTTAATATATATAACAGAGACTACAAGAAATATTGGGTTCATTAATATATATACATACATAGTTGGTAGTTGGTACTGAGGTAGGTAGGTATTTATTGAGATTGGGCTGTGTTTAAAATGATCCCATGGGAAATAATAAAAAATATGACAAGACTATCTAAATTAACTATACATCATTTGAATGCTAGTACTTAAAATTAATTGTTGTGTTAGTGATTGATACAATAATAATATATGGCATTTAAAGAGAGTAGTTGGGATAGAATGAAGACATGATCTTTTGGGACATGAGATTTTAATTCAATAAGAGGGGCAAAATCTAACTTATTTATCTTAACAACATATATAGTTTAAATTTAATTTTAATTTGATTTATTTCAACTATATATGTTTTGAATTTAAATTTGATTAGATATTTAATTAACACAAGTATTTAATTGAATTATAAATATAGGTAAACATTATTTTTTTCTCATTTTTTATTTTACTTTTCTAATTTATGGCTATTAATTAATTAAGTAAATTTTTTTATCAATTTTCTTCTTTTTTTTTTCATTTGTATTTTAATAAAAATTATAGTAAATAAAAATATCTATTTATATTTTAACTTTTTGACAAAACACAGGATTCAGATGTTAGTTTTTAACAATAAAAGATCCTAATGAGTAATCAACCAAATTATACGTGGTTCGAATAATCTATTTTTATATTCCTATTTTTGACATTTTGACAAACACAAGGTTCAAAAATTAATTTTGAAAAATAAATGGTCCAAATGGGTAAACAGCTAAAGTACAAGGTTCGAAATAGTGTGAACCCTTATAGAAAACATAAATTATATATGCTTATATAATTTACTTTTTATAAAGATTTTTTAACCTTTTGAATAAATATATGATCCAAAGGTTAATTTTTAAAAATAAAGAATCAAAACGAGTAATCGACCAAAATATAGTGTTCAAATGAACGATTTATCTATTCATATTTTAATCTTTTAACAAAACTTGCGGTTCACAAGTTAATTTTAAAAAATAAAGGTTCCAATGAGTAATCGAATAAAATACAAGGTTCATAATGGTGTGAATCCTTACAGAAAAAAAAAATATATAAATATATAATTTAATTTTTATAAGAAGTTTGAACCTTTTAAATAAACACATGGTCCAAAAGGTTCATTTTTTAAAATAAAGGGTAAAAAATGGGTAATCGGAAAAAAATATAGTGTTCAAATAATCAATCTATCAATTCCAATTTTTAACATTTTGACAAAATACGAGAAGTAAAAGTTAACTTTTAAAAATATAAATACTTCAAACAGGTAATCGACCAAAATAATCTTACACAAAACATAAATTTTCTTATTCAATATCTAGACTCTTTATCAAAAAACCACGCAAAGCGTATAATAATAATAAATAATAGCACATGTACAAAAAGTTTTTTGAACTTTGTTTTCGGTACTTTAATTTGTCAGAATTTTTCAAAAACCTACAAGAGGTTCGCTATACAATGAACAGTGAACACCATTATGAAAAAAAATTATGGTCAAGATGTCTTCACGTGTCCATATAAAGAGCATGTTGTATGAGTAAGGTGAAAATTAATCACTACCCCCCAATCTCCCAAAAAATATTTAAAAATATATTTTTTTAATAATTACAAAGACTGTACTGAGCGCAGTTATGTTTTCTAGTTTATTTGATATGCATGATTCGGTTGGTGATATTTTTATTTTCTTTTCTTTGGTGAAATAGATATGTATTTTATATATGGGCATTTGGTGACATAAATTATTGAGGAATTTATATGAGATATGGATTGTTTTGATTTCATTTTATAAATAAGGTTTTGATTTAATAAGCGAATTGTGTGGAAAAATATTTCCATACTCTTAAAGTATTTTTGGAATAAAGTTATATTTTATTTATTAATTTAATGGTTTAGAGATTTGTATTTTTTTTTTTTTGATATTATTATCTATAACGCCCTAATTTCTCATAGATTACCGAGAACACAGTGTTGGGTCATAATCGTAAATATTGCTCTTTTATTTAATAAAAACTTAAAAATATTGTAATGACCCAAAATTGCTAGTAAGGCGTTAGGGCCTTGATTAGTGTGCCGGGAGGGCATGATTGGAGGTTAAGAGAATTAATGGTAAGAAAGCATGAATATGGGTATTGGATAAGCAATGCGGGCCCTGTTTGGCTGGTGAGGGCATAATTGTAATTTTGGCCCATTTGGGCATAAACGTGATTGTGTGTGTGTGGAATTGTTGAGACCACATTATTATGTGGATAGGCATATATATATGTGTATGCATGTGTGTTTGTAGCTTTCGGCACGAGGCGATCCTAGAGCTAGATAGCGGGAAAAGTCACAACGGGGCTTAACAGTTGACTTTGGATAAGTCAGGGGTATTTTATGTATCGGGTAGTTATTTAGACTATCAGGTTATGAAAATAAATATATGGAGATATATTTGAGGTTAGGAAGTCTAGGTGGGAATATTGGGGAATTTTACCATTTGGCCTCGGGGACATTTCCGGCACCCCGAGCCTTGGGATTGACTTAACAAGGTAAAGGATAGACTTAGTTAAATAGAAGCTAGTGGAAAAGAAGATGAAACCGACTCTTTATCTCTCTCCCTCTTCTCTCTCAAGGAAACTAGGAAAAACATAGGGAAAATAGAGGAAATTTGGTGGATTTGGGCTGGAATCTCAGAGGGTTTCAGTGGGGATTTAAAAGCTTAGCTCAAGGATTATCCAAGGAACATTTAATCAAAGCCAAGGTGAGAATCAAACTGTGTTTTTGAGGTAAGAAACTCTGAGTTTTTCTATGTAGTAAGATAATTGTAATTTTGATGTTTAAGGTTGAATTGAAGCTAGAAACTTGAGAACTAGCTAGTATTTTGCTTAGAGAAGGGGTTCAGCTGAAGAGGTAAACCTTAATTTATGATTTAGAAGCTTAGATTTGAGTTTTGTATGGTTGGTTTTAATGTTTATAGCTTTTGAGTTTCAGAATTTAAAAGAGAATTCTAGTGTATGTTAGGCTGTGATTTTTGTGGAATTATGTTGCTTCAGTTATGCTAAAAGTGTTGGGATTGTTGGGTTTTGAAGTAGGGAGCTTAAGGATGGTTTTGGCTAAGGTTTCAAGCTTAAAAATGGAGGATTTTTCTGGGTTCGAAGGGTCGAGCCGCGGCATTGTTCTTGCTGAGTCGCGGCCCTTGGAAGCTGAAATGTGCTGAGGAAGAAGGGCGGGCCGCGGCATGGTCCATGTAGGGCCGCGACCCTTACCTGTTTCTAGGCATTAGGATGGTCTCTGATTGGGGCCATGCCTTGGCATGGTTGGCCTATGCCGGGGCCCTTAAGGGATTTTGGGATTTTGAGATTTTAGGCTTGGGAACTTAACCTAGGGTGCTTGGGATTGAATTTTTTACCATATTTGGTGAAGTTCAATGTTCTGGAGACTAGAACTTGGTTTAGAAACTCATTTAAGATTTCTAATGGTATCCATTATCTTGGTTGTGACTAGGTGTTAAGCTAGAGCTCGGGAACAGATCGTGCTCGGGGGTCGTCCTTTCTAATTAAAGCATTTGGAATTAAGGTAAGAAAATTGCACCTGTGTAGGTGGATAGGATGGGACTAAGTGTTCCCTATATTTGTATGTATTGTTATGTGATTGTAATAAATCATGTGAATATGTTGGGACTACGAGCTCCCTATAACTGTATGAATGTCATGAGGTGGTATTATGCCACGAGGACATGTGATTGTCATAAGGTGGTATTATGCCATGGAGACATGTCATAAACGGCCTAAGGGTGCCGAAATCAATACTTGCGCACATGTCGCGGCTCAGACACTGGTATCCGAGGACAGCTTATTAGTCACTGAGCTCGGTTAAGCTGGTTGGAGTCAGTGAGTATGTCACTGGGATTGGCCTAAGTGAGCCAAAGGCAGTGAATTAAATAGAGGGTGCGGCCTGCGGGCATTAACCCTAGTTATTGCTTGATTTATGTCTATTGTGGATTATTGTCTATGATTTGATGATTATCTGGAGTTGAGTTATTAGTTATTGACCAGTGAGCTGCCTTGAATGTATTTTATGGCTTGATGGAGCTTATTAATGCTTTGTGATTATTGGATTATGCTCTGTGAATTATTTAGCTGCTAATACTGTTATGTTATGATATTATGTTTTCTTGCTGGGCTTCGGCTCACGGGTGCTTCATGGTGCATGTAATGCTAGTTGACCATGAGTTGGAGAGCTTTGGGGGCGAGGTGTACATTGTCAGCTGCTCGGCCACCACGGTCGATGGATTGTACAGAGACAGAAACCTAAATTGTAAATTTTTCCATTAGAGTGGATTGGTTATTTATTTGTTAGTGAAAATTTTGTATTTACGTTATTTAAACCCTGTTTTGGGATCCCAAGTATCAAACTTGTATTTTAGTAAAATTTAATCGTTTATAATCAAAATTCCTTTTAAACTAATTTTTGGGTCATTAGATACACAATTTGAACTAAATGACTTGATTAGTAAGTCTTGTACTATTTCAAACACACAGTGTAACTGTCTTGGTTATCCAGGGCGTTACAACTTGGTATCAGAGCGTCCTAGGTTTAAGGGTTCCTGGAGATAAGCTGGACATGTACACTCGCCGCTAAAGACAGGCTCGACTCAGGGTTCTATAATTTAATATATGAGATGGTATGTTTAAGCTTTTGATTGAAGTATGAATGTATTCTGCTGTATGACCCTAGGGAGCATGAGAACTGATAGGGCTTGGCCCTTGACTAGTATTGCATGATGAGATGGAGGCGTGCTGATCAACATTGCTGTTGCATGTGAATGAATATTTGAACAATGGTTTTCATATTGATTGCTTGTGGGTGATTGCCCAAGCTGAATTTATATGTTATGCTTGTTTATTGATTTATAGGAAGCATGAGAAGGTGTGAATAAGCATGGCAACAATAAATTTGATAGCTAAGTGTGTAGAATTGTGAATTAATGTCTATTATGTTCTATGTGTGTATGAATATTGTGATTACTTGGACCTGGATGTGGCTTGGTTCGGTGTGTGAACCTCAGGGTTGAGAAGTTTAGTCAGCAGTGGCGGATGAACTCAAATTGTTTGCATCCAGGATGGTTAAGTAGACCTGGCATCGTAATACAAGAGGGTTGTAGATGATAATTGGGGTTGGAAACCTCCATTTACCCTAAAAGTCGTAGATATGTTCGCTAACCTATGAGTAAATGGTGTTGGTTTAGTATAAGGATACAGACAGATAAAGGATATTAAATGGAAGGCCTAAAAGGCGTTATCCTCTGGTTGAAGAGGACAGTTTGGGTTGCCTAGGAATTTTTTTAGTGGATGGGCAAAGCTAACTTCATTCTTGGTTATATAGAGGTGAGAGGTCATAACTACGGGATTGTGCTAAGTACTTGTGGCAGGAGGATGCTAGAAAATGGTATTCAGATTGAATTACTGGCGTAATGGATTGGAAAGAACTCCAATGGGGATTTGACAAAAGAAGTTATAAGGACACAATCTGAGCTGCAGAGATTAATAAATTTATGAGCTTGATTTGAAGTGATAAGACAATGACATCATGTGTTAATGAGTGTTAGGAGTTGGATACTCCACTTTGGAATTTATTCAAGCGGTGGTAGTTGGGAATAATGACCCATGTAGGGGTTAAATTCTGGAATGGTTCAGGGAGACAGGGCCGCTCCAGTGTATTAGATTTTCGGTTGTATTTGAGTAACAGAGAGAGCCATGTTATTTGAGATATGTGGAATGAGGCATAGAGCATGAATGTTGCAGGGCAAGGGATGTGAAAGATAGTACTTCTATTGGTAGAATTCAATAAGGACAGATTCTCGATTATTGAGGTAGGAGGACCCCAGTCAGTGCTAGGGCACCTAGTTTGTGATAGGATAGGGGTCTGATTGAAGAGGTAGTTATCAAGATGGTGACAGGAGCCAGGGAGGTTATTTGGCATGCATCTGAGGAAGAGGATGCCGCTTAAGAGGATGTCAGGTGAGGGCACGACTTCTATATGAAATAATTCGACATGTTAGGATGGATTTCCATGGTGAGAGAACGAAAGACTAGAACGCCTCGTTACATTCGAAGTTCGAGGCTGGTTCCTCGAAGATGAGTATTTAACTGGATAGTTCATGTTTTAGTTATGTAACGAGCTAGGAGAATTCAATGTTGAGAATGTTCTGAGAGAGAGTTAGACATAGAGAGTTTGCCTCAAGGGTGCTATGCGAGAGGCTGAAGATAGTAATATTTATTGGGGAGGAATAAGAAACTTCTGGCTGGTGAATTGGGATACAAGTAATCAAGAAGTTCGTAGTGAGAACAATAGAGTTTGTCGCTTAGAAGCCTCAACATGAGTCAGAGTGAGAAAGTTAATCAGTTAAGAGATAACCATGGATTGTAGGGGATATCACTTGGAGAATATTAATTGGACTGAATGGAAACTAAGCTGACCAGTGAAAAAAAATTTAGATGGGTATATAAGGAAAGATTGGGTGTACTTCAAGGTCGGACTACAGGTAGGATTGGTATCAGTAATGTTGTGAAAGACAGTACTGGTTGATAGAAAGAATTACTGAAGCAATTGAAGAAATTTGACCTTGGATTAGTCAGAGCATCATATAGCGAGAATTGTTGGCATCATCAGTTAAGAATGAAAAGTTTTGATGTTGGGTATAAGATGGGACAATATCTCCAGGAATTGATCTATGACCTGGTTATTACAAGCTGGAGATCAAGGAAAAAGACATTTCAGGAATTTTTTTACTTGTACCGAGTAGGGTGTGAGGAGTTGGTAACAAAGGTTTTAAATTGGTTCAAGCTTCAACAACACAGGTAACCCAGGTAAGTTCTTCAAGCAGAAAATATAAGAACGATATGGACAAGTCCCCTTCAAGTTCACGAGCGGTATGTTGGACTACTTCTAGACATAAGTGGAAAGCGAACGACTATTATGTTGAAGACGTTAGCACCAAGGAAGCAGGGTCACAGGTAAGGTTCTATGAAGT
This sequence comes from Humulus lupulus, assembly GCF_963169125.1. Lineage (NCBI taxonomy): Eukaryota > Viridiplantae > Streptophyta > Magnoliopsida > Rosales > Cannabaceae > Humulus > Humulus lupulus. The sequence goes on from NC_084798.1 coordinate 9,842,373, forward strand.
GTCAGTTTGGGTTTCGTCAGGGGTACTCAGAGCAGAGCTACAAGAAGAAGGGACAGGTATGAGAAGATTTGATCTGAAGCCATAAAGAAGCTACTTAATAACATTTGAAGAACAGGAAGCACAACGGGACTGGCAAGCACATCATCTATCACATAAGTATCTCCGTGGACAACTACATCAGAGATGGAAGGAACAGTAAAACTTGAAGTTAGACTGAATGGATAGTGTCAAATCAGAGTTCAGAAGACAAGGTAAGAGTTGATAGGTACCTGGTGATGCAGGAATATGTGTGTGTTATGGTTAAGTATAGAGGGATAGCATAAAGGACCTAATCTATGATAAGGATATGGAACTGTGAGGGTGTATCGCAGGTTGTGCACGCCCAGGCTCAGATTGACGCGAGGATGGATCGAGCCTCGCAGGAGGTAAAAGAATGGGAACATGGTGGATACACATAGAATGTTAAATTGATAGTTATGCATAGCATAAGGTACTTGAGTGTTGGGTTATTAGTAAGAAAGATAATCTTGAGACTAAAACTTAGTGGAACGCAATAGATGGAAGGTTAATGTTGTAACTCTTCGACTATACGAAGAGGAGATTAAATGAGGTGGATCTCTTACTTGGAAGGTGTGTGTCAGTTAAAAAGAATGCCACAGGTTACAATGGAATGAACAGGGTAACGATTGAAATTGGTATAGTATTAGTGTGTGGTGATGAACACATGTGTTTTCTTTGGATAATGGAATCCAGAGTTATGGTTTTGTGGAAACAGGGAAGAACCCTATGAGTATTATACAAGATAAGGTACAAGGACCGGATGAATGGTCCAAAGAAAATTTGGTGTGGAGATGGGAATTATAAGTTGGTGTTGTTTCACCTTCTATGGTTTGTTGTACCGGGAGGTTTTAGCTGATGGTAGAATCTGGGATACTCGAATATTGAGAGGTAAATTGATAAGAAGGCGGATCATAGGAATGGACCACATTGAATTATAAATAAGGTGATTGAATAGAGACGAAGTTGTAACTCAGCTGAATGAGTTAGCATAATTTGGTTTATACAAATTAGTACTGAATTAGAGCATTAGTAATGTTGAGTTGAGACCCTATACTTTCTAAGCTATGAAAAGGGACCAGAGAGCGAAAGAAAATAGGGTGGGAATCTAGAATTACTGATTGATTGCAGATAGGATAGCAATCTGAGGACTTAACAATTATGTTAAGGGATTAGGCATTGAATGTGCAACATTTGGGATATCAAGGGAAGTGTATTCTTAGATGAGACAGTCACGGTATTGGATGCTGGAGTACAGCTAAGGTGACAGGGCATAGGACTTGGTAAGATAAAAGCAAAGAATTAAGAGTTAGTGGATACTACGATTCAGTAATGCTTCAGAGGAAAAGCAAAGAGGATGTTGGAATTCTTAAGGCAGGGGATGTCTGTCTATCTGAAAGTATATAGGAACCCGTAAGCTGTTAACTTTAGAGTACGAGGTTCCAGGTTGAGAGATGTATATCCCTCCAAGTTAGGCAGCGAGGAAGAGTATGATAGTGAAAAAAAAAATAAGGGAGTTATGACTCCCGATTCGACAAGAATTCTAAGGTCGTACTAAGGATTTGGCCGCGGGCCTATAAGTTGTTCTCACACTGGTAAGGATGATGATTCATAAGTATTTTTGGCATTGAGAGTAAATCAACGAAGAGATTGTTGTGAATCGGGCAGACACTGGAGTTCTGTAGATTTAATGTATAAGTAAAAGTTAAAGAAAGTATGGTTACCAGACAAGATCTTGTGGAACAAGATTGTACTCACGCATGGGTATTATTAATGATTAAGAGTAAAGGCGTTGGATCTTGGGAAATTTTAGTTAGAGGTATGAGGTTTACTGTCTGACGTGTTAAAATAAATTTCGAGGACGAAATTATTATAAGGAGGGGATAGTTGTAACAACCCAAAATTGCTAGTAAGGCGTTAGGGCCTTGATTAGTGTGCCGGGAGGGCATGATTGGAGGTTAAGAGAATTAATGGTAAGAAAGCATGAATATGGGTATTGGATAAGCAATGCGGGCCCTGTTTGGCTAGTGAGGGCATAATTGTAATTTTGATGTTTAAGGTTGAATTGAAGCTAGAAACTTGGGAACTAGCTGGGATTTTGCTTAGAGAAGGGGTTCAGCTGAAGAGGTAAACCTTAATTTATGATTTAGAAGCTTAGATTTGAGTTTTGTATGGTTGGTATTAATGTTTATAGCATTTGAGTTTAAGAATTTAAAAGAGAATTCTAGTGTATGTTAGGCTGTGATTTTTGTGGAATTATGTTGCTTAAGTTATGCTAAAAGTGTTGGGATTGTTGGGTTTTGAAGTAGGGAGCTTAAGGATGGTTTTGGCTAAGGTTTCAAGCTTAAAAATGGAGGATTTTTCTGGGTTTGAAGGGTCGGGCCGCAGCATTGTTCTTGCTGAGCCGCGGCCCTTGGAAGCTGAAATGTGCTGAGGAATGAGGGCGGGCCGCGGCATGGTCCATGTAGGGCCGCAGCCCTTACCTGTTTCTGGGCATTAGGATGGTCTCTGATTGGGGCCATGCCGTGGCATGGTTGGCCTATGCCAGGGCCCTTAAGGGATTTTGGGATTTTGAGATTTTAGGCTTGGGAACTTAACCTAGGGTGCTTGGGATTGAATCTTTTACCATATTTGGTGAAGTTCAATGTTCCGGAGACTAGAACTTGGTTTAGAAACTCATTTAAGATTTTTAATGGTATCCATTATCTTGGTTGTGACTAGGTGTTAAGCTAGAGCTCAGGAACGGATCGTGCTCGGGGGTCGTCCTTTCTAATTAAACATTTGGAATTAAGGTAAGAAAACTGCACCTGTGTAGGTGGATAGGATGGGACTAAGTGTTCCCTATATTTGTATGTATTGTTATGTGATTGTAATAAATCATGTGAATATGTTGGGACTAAGAGCTCCCTATAACTGTATGAATGGCATGAGGTGGTATTATGCCACGAGGACATGTGATTGTCATAAGGTGGTATTATGCCACGGGGACATGTGATAAACGGCCTAAGGGTGCCGAAATCAATACTTGCGCACATGGCGCGGCTCAGACACTGGTATCCGAGGACAGCTTATTAGTCACTGAGCTTGGTTAAGCTGGCCGGAGTCAGTGAGTATGTCACTGGGATTGGCCTAAGCGAGCCAAAGGCAGTGAATTAAATAGAGGGTGTGGCCTGCAGGCATTAACCCTAGTTATTGCTTGATTTATGTCTATTGTGGATTATTGTCTATGATTTGATGATTATCTAGAGCTGAGTTATTGGTTATTGACCAGTGAGCTTCCTTGAATGTATTTTATGGCTTGATGGAGCTGATTAATGCTTTGTGATTATTGGATTATGCTCTGTGAATTGTTTAGCTGCTAATACTGTTATGTTATGATATTATGTTTTCTTGCTGGGCTTCGGCTCACGGGTGCTTCATGGTGCAGGTAATGCTAGTTGACCATGAGTTGGAGAGCTTTGGGGGCGAGGTGTACATTGTCAACTGCTCAGCCACCACGGTCGAGGGATTGTACAAGGACGGAAACCTAAATTGTAAATTTTTCCATTAGAGTGGCTTGGTTATTTATTTGTTAGTGAAAATTTTGTATTTACGTTATTTAAACCCTGTTTTGGGATCCCAAGTACCAAACTTGTATTTTAGTAAAATTTAATCATTTATAATCAAAATTCCTTTTAAACTAATTTTTGGGTCATTAGATACACAATTTGAACTAAATGACTTGATTAGCAAGTCTTGCATTATTTCAAACACACAGTGTAACGGTCTTGGTTATCCAGGGCGTTACAAATACATGGATCCATGGTTTTTACAAAAAATAAAATACTTGTCTATAACATAAAATGAGCAACATTTAAATAAAAATCTAAAATAAACATTCTTTAATAAAAATAGGCCCGCATGATCTTCCTCGACTATATGGTTCCCATGAGTACATCACGAAGCTCTTAGTATCCACTCGCCATGTGACAGTCAGTATCCTGTGATTCGTAAGGGGAAAGACCGGGTAAAGCTTTGCAATCCCACACCGCCTGGGGAAGATCAAGTGTGATGATTCTAAGACTGTGTAGGTATGAGACTACACAGTTGAAGAGGGCTTAAGTGGATTGATGGGCACTACCTATATTAACAAGATGCATCTTCTTTTCAGTAGCCATCACTTGAGAACTCCAAAGTTAAGCGTGCTTGACCTGGAGTAATCTCAAGATGGGTGACCTTCTGGGAAGTTTTCCCAAGAAGCGTGCGAGTGAGGAAAAATCACGCTGGAAATACTCGTGTTGGTTTGTAGGGCCAGTCGTCATTCCAAGAAGCAGCCATAGTGACGTGGGGCGTTACACGCCACCGGCCTTTTCTATCATTAATTACTTGAAATAACAACATCATAAGGAGTGAGCTTCTAAGCCCAGTAAGGAAAATACATATAAAAGTTACTCATATAGTCAAACATAACATAAATTCACAAAAGTCATACAAACACAAACCTCTAGATAATATCATAACTTAAGTCATAATTCTAAATTATAATCTAAGTCATAAATCATACTCTAAGTTATAGATCATAAATCATAACTATAGGTCATAGGTCATAATAACAAGTCAGATATAATAAAAAGATAGGTGTTTATACATGGGTGGAAATTAAGCCCCAGACAAAAGTCCATCATACACCGGACATAGGTCCGTCATAAAGTTTTGGCAACCAAGCCTATCAAACATAAGTCTGTCGTACATCATTGGATACCTTAGGTCCAGACACACTTACCCCTTTATTGTACCTGAAATGTTAGGTCATACAAACATAAACTATATCATAAACTACATAAACTAGATCATAATACTAAACTACCTACTTTTCCTTACAAAAAATCAGAATATTGGAGGCAAGAGCGGGATTGAAACTCCTAAAACCAAACATAAAGAAATCATAAGTTTCTAAAGAAATGAAGTTGAAGAGAAGATCTAACCATCGATATAAGAACTTACCGAAAAATTTATGTTTCAAAGGAATTGAACACCTAACCAAAAGTCACTATCACAAGTTAGGATATTTGAAGAAAATGAAAGAATAATAGAAGCTATAATGAACTAAACCTGAATATAATGAATACCTTGGATAGCTTAGCACCTCGATCTATACCTCGAACACCGAAATCACACAAGAACTTACTTCCCAAGTGTTTATAAAAGCTTTAGATTTGAAAGCTTTAACCCCAAAACCCTAGTGTTTCACTCTAGAATAATCTTAGCAGCTTGGAGGCTCTGAACTGTGCTTGAAGGATGAATAAAATGGTTGAGTGAAGGATCTTATTTATAGAGTTCAAGAAGTGAAACTAACTCCCATTTCAATAAATAAATAAATGATTAAAAATGAATAAATTTGAATTATTTGTTCAACAGACGCCTAAAACTCGGTCAAAAACGTTCAGGATCGAGTCAAGGTTGTTGAGGGTTGTTTCTAGTTCCGAATTCTACGAAATTCAAAAAATTGGCCACTGGAGCCGATATATTGCCTAGGGTAGGCAATATATCGCCCCTACCATGATTCCGAGGGTCCGTGGTTTCATTCGTGCGAATTCAACTTGTTTTTCATATCAATCATAGGCCATATAACGACCCCTATAGAGCTTCTAGATCTTTCTTTTAATTAAATTATTCATCAAAAATACTTAGTTCCTTAATAAACATAATTGTGACAAGTGTCACACTCTTAACTATTCTATCTAAACCTTAGGTTATAATAAATAATATTCTTAGGACCAACTATATTAATCAAACCTTATGTTAAAATCAATATTTCTAAACCATAGGTTAAACTTATAAAATCCATAACTATTTCTACAAGTTTCTAACTAAATTCCGGCTTTGACCAATATCCACAAAAACTAAAATTCTTCTATTACTGCTGCTATTGTTGCTACTACTACTACTACTACTGCTGCTGCTGCTGTTAGTGCTACTATTGCTACTCCTACTACTGCTACTACTACTCCTACTTCTGCTACTGCTACTCCTACTCCTACTTCTGCTACTGCTACTCCTACTTCTGCTACTGCTACTACTACTGCTGCTGCTACTACTACTACTACTACTACTGCTACTGCTACTCCTGCTACTGCTACTGCTATTGCTACTGCTACTCCTACTACTGCTACTACTACTACTAAAACTAAAATTCTTCTACTACTACTACTACTACTACTACTACTACTACTCCTACTGCTGCTGCTGCTGCTACTGCTACTGCTACTACTACTACTACTGGGACGCTACATTATCATTATATTCTATTTTTAAATAAACAACACAAGTGCAAGTTTCAATATATAGTAGACATTAGACATATAAACCTAAAAACTATACAAATCATACACGTACATTCATACAATATCGAAAAATAACCCCCTAAATAAATATAGTCAAGAGCATGCTCAAGAATAATCAAAAGGACTACTATATGTTGTATAGTTTTTAGGTTTCTATATGTTGTTGTATATGTTTATATGTTGTATATGTTGAAACTTGTCATAGAGATGTAGAAAGTGTGCATATAGGTTGAGATTTATATATCATAGTAATATACATTGCTTTAATAAACATATCACAAGGAGAAGAAGAATAATAAAAATTATATTGATGATATAATAGAGTGGATAAATGATGAAATTAAATACTTTACGTTTTTCATCCATTGAGTTATTTGTCATTTGTCTATTTTAATTTTTAATTGTTAATTTAGTTAGTTTGTTATTTTTTTTAATTTTTGAAATCTAATTTTTAGTATCTAAATAGAAATAGAAATTAATCGTTGGTAATTGATAAACAATCTCTGTAGGACGATATTTATATTTATTTCTATATTACTTGTTTCCGAGTGTGTATTAAAGCAATGCAATGCAAGTAGAAAACAGAGGAAACAGAAATGAGAAGCTCAAGACTCAAAGATGAGTCTAGCCTTGTATATATGTCAGAATAAAATTACAATACTAATCACAGCTCAGTAAACTGTTACAAAACAATTCTGTTACAAGATGGTTAAAGAAACTAACTTCACGTGGCATTGGGTATAAAAAAAATGGTGGTCTGGCTTAGGCTCACTAACCTCATGTTCATTAAGTTGAGTGTTGCTAATCTCAATAATCCTAATACGTATACTTGCGCATTGAAATCTCACAAAAACTCCTGGGTGGCGGGGGTCAAGCAGTTGGTAGTCTACTGCTTGTTTTCCTTTCTTATAGTTTTTGTGTTTTTTCCTATTACTGGATATGGATTTTGGTTTGTTTTAATATTTTAATAATGTTGTTTATCAATTATCACTCATCGTTCGACTGAAAGAGGTAGGGTTAGTGACTTTTGTGGAAGTAGTATATTTTGCTATGTTGGGTTAGTAATGCCTCACAATGTTTGGTACATATAGCTCTTAGTTAGATCTCTTTCAAATATGGACCCGAGGTTTGTTTTCAGTTGTTTATTAATCATTTGTTTCGAAAGCTTTCAACGTGATGCATATTGGTAAATCATGGCATTTGTGGATTATTGTTTTATTTTTAATAATAATGTTTGGAATGGTTATAGGGATCTTTAGCCATTATTTTAGCACATTATAAAATAAAATACATGGATCCATGGTTTTTACAAAAAATAAAATACTTGTCTATAACATAAAATGAGCAACATTTAAATAAAAATCTAAAATAAACATTCTTTAATAAAAATAGGCCCGCATGATCTTCTTCGACTATATGGTTCCCATGAGTACATCACGAAGCTCTTAGTATCCACTCGCCATGTGACAGTCAGTATCCTGTGATTCGTAAGGGGAAAGACCGGGTAAAGTTGTGCAATCCCACACCGCCTGGGGAAGATCAAGTGTGATGATTCTAAGACTGTGTAGGTATGGGACTACACAGTTGAAGAGGGCTTAAGTGGATTGATGGGCACTACCTATATTAACAAGATGCATCTTCTTTTCGGTAACCATCACTTGAGAACTCCAAAGTTAAGCGTGCTTGACCTGGAGTAATCTCAAGATGGGTGACCATCTGGGAATTTTTCCCAGGAAGCGTGCGAGTGAGGAAAAATCACGCTGGAAATACTCGTGTTGGTTTGTAGGGCCAGTCGTCATTCCAAGAAGCAACCATAGTGACATGGAGCGTTACACGCTACCGGCCTTTTCTATCATTAATTACTTGAAATAACAACATCATAAGGAGTGAGCTTCTAAGCCTAGTAAGGAAAATACATACAAAAATTAGTCATATAGTCAAACATAACATAAATTCACAAAAGTCATACAAACACAAACCTCTAGATAATATCATAACTTAAGTCATAATTCTAAATTATAATCTAAGTCATAAATCATACTCTAAGTTATAGATCATAAATCATAACTATAGGTCATAGGTCATAATAACAAGTCAGATATAATAAAAAGATAGGTGTTTATACATGGGTGGAAATTAAGCCCCAGACAAAAGTCCGTCATACACCGGACATAGGTCCGTCATAAAGTTTTGGCAACCGAGCCTATCGGACATAAGTTTGTCGTACATCATTGGACACCTTAGGTCCAGACACACTTACCCCTTTATTGTACCTGAAATGTTAGGTCATACAAACATAAACTATATCATAAACTACATAAACTAGATCATAATACTAAACTACCTACTTTTCCTTACAAAAAACTGGAATATTGGAGGCAAGAGCGGGATTGAAACTCCTAAAACCAAACATAAAGAAATCATAAGTTTCTAAAGAAATGAAGTTGAAGAGAAGATCTATCCATCGATATAAGAACTTACCGAAAACTTTATGTTTTAAAGGAATTGAACACCTAACCAAAAGCCACTATCACAAGTTAGGATATTTGAAGAAAATGAAAGAATAATAGAAGCTATAATGAACTAAACCTGAATATATTGAATACCTTGGATAGCTTAGCACCTCGATCTATACCTTGAACACCGAAATCACACAAGAACTTACTTCCCAAGTGTTTATAAAAGCTTTAGATTTGAAAGCTTTAACCCCAAAACCCTAGTGTTTCACTCTAGAATAATCTTAGCAGCTTGGAGGCTTTGAACTGTGCTTGAAGAATGAATAAAATGGTTGAGTGAAGGATCTTATTTATAGAGTTCAAGAAGTGAAACTAACTCCCATTTCAATAAATAAATAAATGATTAAAAATGAATAAATTTGAATTATATGTTCAATAGATGCCCAAAACTCGGTAAAAAACGTTCAGGATCGAGTCAAGGTTGTTGAGGGTTGTTTCTAGTTCCGAATTCTACGAAATTCAAAAAATTGGCCACTGGAGCCGATATATTGCCTAGGGTAGGCAATATATCGCCCCTACCATGATTCTGAAGGTCCGTGGTTTCATTCGTGCGAATTCAACTTGTTTTTCATATCAATCATAGGCCATATATTGGCCCCTATAGTTGCGATACAACGGCCCCTATAGAGCTTATAGATCTTTCTTTTAATTAAATTATTCATCAAAAATACTTAGTTCCTTAATAAACATAATTGTGATAAGTGCCACGCTCTTAACTATTCTATCTAAACCTTAGGTTATAATAAATAATATTCTTAGGACTAACTATATTAATCAAACCTTATGTTAAAATCAATATTTTTAAACCATAGGTTAAAGTTATAAAATCCATAACTATTTCTACGAGTTTCTAACTAAATCCCGGCTTTGACCAATATCCACAAAAACTAAAATTCTTCTACTGCTGCTGCTGTTGCTGCTACTACTACTACTACTACTACTACTGCTGCTGCTGCTGCTGCTACTACTACTGCTGCTGCTACTGCTACTCCTACTTCTGCTACATGCTAAAGTATGTAGGTACCGAAAGGACCCACATGAGAATGAGGTAAATGCTATAGAAAATGAAGAAGAGATCCTAGCATGATTACCATGTTTATGTGCCTTGTTGGGAAATTTTTTATTTTGTAATAAAGCTTGTACTCTTGAAAGCTATCAATAAAATTAAAGTATTATTCTGTGATAATTCTTTATTTTGCTATGAGACATTTGTGAGAGACATTAACAAAGTTTCAAAATGAACTTGTTAAAATAATAGGTAAGAGTGTAGACCTATTATTTCATAATGTGATTATTTGTTTGAGAAATTCTCACATTATATTTGTGTTCACCTTTTTATTTTGTGAAATATATAAAAGAAAGCAACCAAGTGAAAGTTACTTTCAAATAAGTGTTTCTTGCTTTAGCAAGTAAATAAATCAAGATAAACATTGAGGTTTTATCTTGAGAGTTTATCATGTGGCTTAAAGGACTAATGATGAACATTGAGAACCATAGGTCTAGATTTATCTTGGAGGATAAATAACTTAATAGAAATGAAGATATTTCTATTTTAAAGTGGTATTTTATTATCACTATGTGAGAAATGTGGGGGTGATGCTCCAAAATTAATCAATTTATTTTGTTGTTAATCAATTGATTAATTTGGTCATCCTATCAAATAGGTGATTTGGAATTCCACATTCAAAATCACATTGGCTATATGTGTATAGAATGAAGAAATCTAGACATGCTTGGTGTCTAAAGTTGTTGTTTTGTAATATTTTGATTCAAGAAAGAATCAATTTAAAACATAAAGGAGAATTTTAGAAACAAAGAGATTCCTAGAATTAATATTCAAATGTTTATCTTGGATATTAAACTATGAAATAGTGGGGGTGTTGACTATGGTCAAAATCACTATTTTAAAGGGGGTAACTATTTTAATCAAACTATGGCTAGCAACAAAGTTTGAATAAAATAATGAGAGTGTATACGTATGCATACATGAGAAAAGAAATGATTCAAATGGCATCATTTCTACATCTCAAGGGGTGGGACTTAAACTCCCTAAAGAGATTCATGATTGATGGTAACCTATCTTAACACTGGTTATTCAACTAGTGTTAGGTTCAATAGGTAACAACAAGTCAATCAAGTGAATATTAGTTGTACTCAAAACAAGTCCCATATGAGATATTGAGTACTTGTGTGTTACCAAGTTGAGGGTTAAAACCGAAAGGTTTTTTAATAGAATTCAGTCTTGTAAAGACAAGTAATTTTGGTAACAAATACTGTAAGAATTCTACCTATGTGGACCTAGGGGTGGTGCCGCCTCTCATGAGAATTGGGAGTATTCTCAAGAAGGTCCATGAATGGAAAGTGCGCATGGCCATTAACGGTGCAAAGAGAGACATAGAGGTCTCAAGTGAACATCGCAAATGTGTGCGTGTTATCATGAAAAGATGGTTCAATGCCTAGTGCAACCAAATTTTCGACAAATTTTGTGATAATTACACTATAGTAAAGTTCAAGTTGAAAAACACTTTGCTTTATGCACTAATGCAATGACTCCTATAAGAGAGAGTTCTTATTTAATCAAGTGGGGGATATGTTATATTTCAAATATAATGATTGATTAAATAAGTGTTACAATGGATAATTATTTAATCTAGTGGGGGAATGTTATATTATTTTATAATATAATGTAATATTATATTACATTATAATATAATATTTTAGATTAAATAAATGTGACAAAGAGTGTCACATATTGTAACATATAATAGAGAGTTACAATATTTAGATATATGAGATATATCTGAATAATGTAACATATTTGGTGCTACAAATTTGTAACTTCCAAATATTACCCTTTATTGTGTAAATTTGTTGTTACACAATATTGAGATGAATTTCATAAAGCCATATGTTATATGGCTGTTAAAGATATGATTTTAACCCCAATAATGTGTTTTGGGAGTTACAAAATCATTTGGGAGGGTCTGGAACCGTTTGGAAAAACAACACATTTTTTTAAGTGCTGAAATTGGTCGGTGGCCGTGGCCTGTGGGACAGAGACTAGTGGCCGCAACCACTAATGTCTCTGGCCGCGACCACATGCCAAAAACTAACCAATTTTTCAGTTTTTTCAATCTTTGTTGAACGGCTCAAAAAACCCAAATAACTCCCAAATCTCATTTTTAATTCCATATTAATCCAATTAAACATTGGTAACAGCCATGGCGGTTGGTGGAATTTGAAATTCAAAGGGTGTCTCTAAACTCTATAAATAGGAGTCTATAGCTCACTTGTAAGACACACCATTTTTCATCCACAAAGCACTTGGCTGAAAAATACACCTTGAGGCTTGATTATTCCACAGAGCTATTTCCTTGAGAGATCCCTTAGTGCTTAGAGAATAGGGGGAAATAAGCTTTTGGACAAAGGTTTTGAACCTTGTTCAAGTTGGTGATCCCCACTACTCTACACTTTGGTTGAGTGTGAGTTTGAGTTTTCCATTGATCTTTCCATTCAGTTGTTCTTCTTGTGTTATTATTGAATTGAGTTTGTAATTCCCTTCTTCTATTTCTATTTACATATTTATTGGTATCTTTTGTTTTAGTGTTTTAGTTCTAATAATTCTCTTCTTTCTCTCTTTTCTACATTAACTTGCATTGGTTGTCATTGCGTTGTAAACCTATTTATTTATCATCTTGTCCATTGTATTTTTTGCATAGAGTTGTAATATTTCTTACCATTTCCATTGAAATAAAATATATTCTCTAACAATAAGGTCGGAGCTTTCCAGATGAGTGGATTAGGCTAAGAGCTAACTTCTCCATCAAGGTGTATCTTGATTCTGCCCCCAGTAACCCTGTACTGACATAATATACAGGCCTTTGCACTTTCTGTTCTTTTCGTACGAGTACCGCACTAATGGCGTGCTCGGTCGTAGCAAGGTATAGGTATAGAACTTCTCCCGTGATGGGTTTTGACAAGATGGGGGGTTCCACGATGTGCTTCTTGAGCTTTTGAAAAGCTAACTTGCACTCCTCCATCCATTCGAAATTCTTGCCTCCCCTCAAAAGGTTGAAAAATGAAAGACAACGGTCAATAGATTTCGAGATAAATCTACTTAGCGCCGCCATCCTGCCAGTCACACTTTGGACATCCTTATGCTTTCGAGGTGAGGGCATATCAATCAGAGCCTGGATCTTGTCTGGATTTGCTTCTATTCCCCGGGCATTTACAATGAAGCCTAGGAATTTTCCCGAAGATACCCCGAAAGAGCACTTCTGGGGTTTGAGCTTCATGTTATATCTTCGTAACACGGCGAAGCATTCTTTGAGGTCATCCACATGGTTATTATTATGTTGAGATTTAACTAACATATCGTCAACATAAACTTCCATGTTATTACCTATTTTCTCAGAGAACATCATGTTTATGAGCTGCTGGTAAGTGGCTCCAGCATTCTTGAGTCCGAATGGCATGGCGTTGTAACAATACAGCCATTTGTCTGTCACAAAACTCGTATGCTCTTGGTCAGGGGCATGCATGGAAATCTAGTTATATCCAGAATAGGCGTCCATGAATGACATAAGTCCATGCCTTGTCGTGGCATCTACGAGCCAGTCGATCCAAGGTAAGGGGAGGCAGTCCTTAGGACATCCCTTATTAAGGTCCGAGTAATCGATATAGGTTTGCCATGTCTCGTTATGCTTTGAGACCAACACCGGGTTGGCTACCCAATCGGGGTAAAAGGCATCCCGGATGAATCGGTTTGCTTTCAACCTATCGACTTCCTCTTTTAGAGCCTTCTTCTTGTTGTCATCTAGTAGTTTTCACTTTTCCTGCTTCGGAGGGAATATTTTGTTGATATTCAATGCGTGGCTCACTACATTCGGACTTATCCCTATCTTGTCCGAATGTAACCATGCGAAAACATCCTGGTTTTTTTTCAAAAAGCAAATTAATTGCTATTTCGTTTCTTCGGGAAGGTTTTTCCCTACCTTCACTGTCTTCGGGGGGTCTGCTTCCTCGAGCCTGACCTCCTCGAGCTCTTCCAATGGTTCGAGGTCAGCTCTTTCCTCTATTCTTGGATCGATTTCTTCGTCTATTTCAAAGATTGTTCCGTCTTTATTCTGAATTATGACGACCGTTTGTGCACTCGTCCTCTTCTTTCCTCTAATGGAAATGCTATAACATTCCCTTCCTGCTAGCTGGTCTCCCTTCAGTGTCCCAATGCCACTAGAAGTCGGGAACTTGATGGCCAAATGATTCACTGAAGAAACTGGTCCCAGCCCTACTAGGGCGGGTCTCTTGAGCAGCACGTTGTAGGCCGATGGCAGGTCCACTACTACGAATTCCATCATCTTGGTTTCTGAGACTGGGAAGTCTCCCAAGGTCACAGGGAGTTCGATGGACCCCATACAGGCAATCCCTTCTCCTGAAAAGCTGTACAACGTCGTTGCACAGGCCTTTAGGTCTCGAAGCGCAAGTCCCATCTTTTCTAAGGTGGCCTTATTATAGAGGATGTTCACTGAGCTCCCATTATCAATAAGAACTCGGTGAACCCTCTCGTTCGCGAGCTAAAGAGTGATGACCAGTGGGTCGTTGTGAGGAAATTGGACATGGGACGCATCATCCTCAGTAAAGTTTATAGGTTGAAATTCAACCTTTTGGTATTTCAGAGCTCTGGGTTCGGGTTCATAAGGGGTCCTGTCGCCAGGTTTTATTAGCTCATTCACATATCGCTTTTGGGTGTTCTTGCCTGATCCTGCGAGATGAGGCCCGCCCGAGATGGTTACAACATCTTCTCCATCAATCGGAGGGGGTCTCTCGTCTCCCCTTGCTCGGGAATTGCTGTTTTGGGTAGGCGGTAGTGCAGCTGTCCTTTGGCTAGTAGAAGCCTGATTATTGTTCTGGTTCCTTACATACTGCTTGAAGTATCCTCTCGAGATCAGACCTTCGATCTCGTCTTTTAGCTGCCTGTATTCATCAGCAGTGTGTCCAGTATCTGTGTGAAATCTGCAGTACTTACTGGGGTCTCTCTTGGATTTTTGGTTTCTCATGGGGTTTGGACGTCTGAAATGGACTTGGTTTTCATTAGCCAGGTAAATATTCTGTAGAACCCAAGTAGTCTAGTTAGTTAATTATTGTCTATTATTATGAAATGTTCATAAATTGTGGTAATTTAAAATAATACTTTTAGTTATGGTATTATTTTAATTAATGTTAGGAAAGTGAGATGATTGCATAGCATGGAATAAACTAGTTATAAATAATGAAGTTTAGAAAAGTTTTTTTTTATTATTATTATGAAACAACTAATAAGACTCATATATATATATATATATATATTAGAGTAAGAATATAGTTATTTCTCTAAAACGGTTGAAAATAGATATTTTAAGTCTTTGAGTAAAGGTCTACTGATGTTAGTTTAGATAATATAAATTAAAAGCTTATGGTTTCAGTCAGGGGAGAAAAGAAAGGAGAGGAATGTTGTTTTTTTTTTAAAAAAAAAACAATAACAAAGAGATATTAGTTAGTAGATATTTGTTATATTAGTTAGAACATATATATATATATATATCTTCGGTTAAGGAAGTGTACGATTATTTGGATAGTTAAAGTGTTGATATTTTAAGAATTTTGGTGGTAAAGCAGGTATTATAGGAAGATCAATTATGTTAGTTTAAGTGATATAATATTAATAGTATTTAAATTATGAGGATATTATTATGTAGTATTTTTTTATGGAGAATAAAATATAAGATATGCATATCCTTTAAATCCAAGAGTCTAACATACATGCATCTAGGAAGTTTTTAAATATAGGTCAAGTCAAATCGGTTTGTGGATATCTAGGAAGATATTTATTAGTATTTGCATTTAAACTCAAATTTGTTGGAGTTGGGTTGTTAAATCTTTGCTTATATATAGAGAGCTATCAGTCGAGACATTAGGGAATACAAGGACAAAGAAAGAAAAAGTGACTAGTGGTAGAGCATCATTAAGTGAGAAAGAAAAGTGGTCAAGTTTGGAAGTATAATCTTTCATGTATGGTGGAGGATTCGGTATAGGATAATTAAAGTAAGAATTTCTTTTGTATTTTTGGTGTTGTAGATATAATTTTTTTGGAAGACACTAATAAATTTGTATTTATGATTATATAGGTTCTATTTTCTACAATTTCTCACGTTAAGTTTTTTTTCCAAGATAAGGAAGTTAGATAGAACTAGTCTTTGTTCTATGTGAATCTAGTCTTGCTTGTTGAGTTTTGTACAGAGATCACAGTTTTTGACCGTGTAGGTCCATAGTATTTGACCGTGTAGGTCCACAGTTTTGACCAAGTATGGTTTCAGGGGTATTTTTCCCAACAGAATCAGGATCTCTTGCTTCCTCAACTCATCTATATATACTGCTTGTTGTGTTAGAAATATGTGATATTGTTGTTGATATATTATTGCTTGAAAACTTAGTATGCTATAAATTTTGTGTTATAATTTTAATTTTTATGAAGATAGACTTCTTGTTTGTGTATGCGCGAAACACTTCCTTACTGGGCTTTAGTTGCTCATTCCTTTTTTTTTTTTTGTGCAGATCAAAAATGAAACTTTAGGGCAGACGCAATAAGCTGAGACTCGATCCAGAAGTGTGTGTATCCTGTGAGGACCATATAATCGATGAGAGATCTCAGACAAGCCAACTTTATTTATTTATTTTCAATAAGGATTGTTGCTATGATTATTTTAAGACTATTTGTTTTTTTTACTGGGATCCCATTTTGTCGAAATTTCTTTTACCTTTAATAAATATGGCGACATCTACTATTTATTTATATATTTTATTTTGAATAATTTTTATATAAGAAAAAGTTAGGGCGTTACATATTCTCCTGAGACTCGTTGAGCTCGGTGTACACCTTGTACACGGAGAAATACCTTTCCCTCTTCCGCCTCGAGGTTACTTCCTTCATTCTTCTTTATTTTGGAAGGGTTTTCTAGAGGGGTTTCGAGGCTAATGGGTCCGCTGAGGTCGAGGCAGAGTTTAAGTTTGTCATTGTAGTTATGGGCTGAGAGGCCATATTCAGCGTTGACCTCGCCTCTTCTACATTGACAAACCTCTGAGCTCGTCGATTAAACTCGGTTATGGACCTCACAGGCTTCCTCTGCATATCCTCCCAGAAGGGACTTCCCGGCATTACCCTAGCTCGGACTGCCATTAAATGGCCGCTGTCGTCTACATCACGAGCTCGGGCGACTTCCAGATTGAATCTTGTAAGGTAGCTCTTCAACGTTTCATTTGGTTCCTGCCGGACATTGGTCAAGGCAGACGCCTCGGGACTTATCCCGACCATGGCTCTAAATTGCTTCTTGAAATCTCTCGATAACTGATCCCAAGAAGCAATTGAATGCCTCTTATATTTTTCGAACCAGTTTTTTGCTGGTCCTGTAAGCGAAGCTGGAAACAACGTGCATCTGAGCTCGTAGCCCACATTACTTGCTCTCATAATAGTATTAAACATACTTAAGTGACTGTATGGGTCGGATTTCCCTTCAAATGGTGGGACATGAGGAATCTGAAACCTTTGAGGAAATGGAGTGCTGGAAATATGGGGAGCAAATGGTTCGAGTTCCTCATCAGACTCTTCGTCCCGATCCCGACCTCACTCATTCTGCAATAGCCTAAATGCTCTTTCTAGTTGATCAATTCTCTCCTAGACTGGATCCACGGGGGGTCTAACCTAAAATTGGTTATTGTTAATCACAATTCCAGATTCGTGCCTTCGGCTGGGGTCCTTGCGCCCATTTAGGCGATCTCTCAGGTCTGGGTTCGAGGGGTTACTGCTACTCCGATTCTGATTCAGGTGTCCCGTAAGTCAGGGTGGTCCCTTTGGTTCCCAGTATTTCTGCACCCTTGGTCATACACACTGACTGATGTAGTGTCCCCTGAGCCTTCACTGGCGAGGCTCGCTGCATGGTTGTTTCGAGGTGGGTTCCTTTTAGGTTGTCTCGTCTCTATAGTGTGAGACCGAGACATTTGGCTTCTCGTAGGCTGGGCGCCTCTCCGTTCTCTAGCGGCTTCTCCATTCCTCTGCTTCCGTCCAGTCCGCCTTTCCCTATCACCCTGAGTCAGTTGTGTGTTTCTCCGAGGCGGTGAGGGATATCTTATTGGCGATGGAGGGTGCTGTATGGGTGATGGTGGCTACCATCCATTTCGGGGTTTGGAAGGTCCCGAGTTCGCTTGTGCTGGCTCGGGAACGTTCTGCGCATTACCAGGATTCTGAGTCTGAGTCGCTGCGGGGCTCGGTTATTCCCAGTTTCGGCTGGTAACTCAATAGTCGAGTTAACAGGCAGCCCAGGTGTTTCTTCAGGGACTCGAGGGAGCAGGCTATTCTGCCAGTAGCGGAGGTTGCTCCGTTCTTCGTGTGGCAGCATTTTTGCGAGGTCGCCCACAAGGCCTGTAGGAAGGAACATGAACATCCCGCGGAGGTGGGGCTTGGACCTTAGGCGGAGGTGGGGGCTGAGCCGTCTGTGCCTCCGCAGCCAATCTAGCTAGCTCCTTGTTACGCTTCTTGGCCTCCACCAACTGTTTTCTCAACTGAAGGTTTTCGAGTTCCACAATGGGGACATATCACTCAGGGTTATAGTACATGTCCTCGTCATCCCTGGGGGCCGGTGGGGCAGGAGGTCCTCAAGGGTCAGAGGATCCACTTCAATCCTCTGGGTCTGGATTCATCATCGGCTGTTTTCCAGGGCACCGCGGATAGCTAACTTCTTCTTTAGGAATATTAGGATCATTCGCGACCATAGCTGATTAGGGAGGCTTCTTCGACTGACTAGACTCAGATTCGTATTGCTTAATGCTCTCAATGAAAGCACCAAACTGTTGACATCGTTTTTCGTCAAATTAAATCATAGAGCAATTAAACAGTATGAACTACGGTGCAAATGAATAATATAGTGGAACAATAAGGTTTTTACGTGGTTCAACAGTTAAATCTGCCTAGTCCACAAGTCTGTGTTATTAAGACTTGAAGTTTTCTGGAAATCCTTCAGAGATGAATTACCCAGAGTTTTCTCTCAAGATATCAGATGATCCACCCTTTACAAGTGAACATTGCCTCTCTATTTATAGAGAGGCTACAGAGTTCATTCCCACATATTTCGGGAAGATACTCTGAATATAAATTCAACTAATTACATTAAATGTTGTAACTCCTATATATAAGGAAGCGTCCCCTGAAGACCCGGAAATGGATAACAAACTTGTTAATATCCCTTTAATGTTGGGATGTTACAACAATAAATGTATTTAAACATACAGAACGCGTTATATCAGATGACTCATCGAATCTCCGAGGTCAGCAACCAGCATCGTGTCAGTCAAGGCTTACGGACTTGTTACGAACTGGCCATCTTGTTCCGAGACCTACTCGGAGTAGATAAATACCATCGAGGTTGTCACATTTCGAGCTTGTACTTTTTAAGCTTGGACTACTCGATCCGACGGCACTCGATAATAGATGTATCCCGATGTTATGCCCTTTCGAGCCTAGAAAGAATCTCGAGGTTACATGTCTTCGAGGTTGCCATCTTACTTCGGAGATTTTACAACTGGACCATAAACATGTATTTCATATATCTTGAGCTCATACTTGACGAGTCCAGCTTTCGAGGTCATAATTTCTGGTCTCGAAATCTGGGTGTAACACTACATAATTTTTAAAACGTGTATAGTACATTTTTTTTAAATTACTACATTATTATAATCTATAAAATGACTAAAAAATTAGATTAAAGGAGAAAATAAATAGAGTTCCATAGAGAAATTTTAGTTTTTTAAACGATTAAAATATATAGAGTAAATAATAATATCTTGTAAATATCTTATTTAAATTTTAAAAAAGATGTAACCACTTACATTTTTTTAAATACCTATATTATTATAATCTATAAAATGAATAAAAAATTAAATCAAATGAGAAAATAGATAAAGTGTTTTTGAGTAATTTTAGTTTTTAAATGTGTAAAATAGACAGAGTTAATAATAATATCTTGTAAATATGTTATTTAAATTTAAAAAATATGTTACTACTTACCATTTTTTAAATTACTATATTATTATAATCTATAAAATAAATATAAATTATATTAAAGGAGAAAATAGATAGAGTGTTTTAGAGCAATTTTAGAGTGTCACATCATCTCCTTGAAGATCTCCTTTATATAATATATAGATTATTATAATCTATAAAATGAATATAAAATTAAATTAAAGGATAAAATAGATAGAGTATTTTAGAACTTTTGGTCAACTCATAAACATTTCTATTAAGTTAAAAACATGTTCTTTACATGGGATCCAAAAAACATCAGTTTAAAAGTCAATTACAATACTGAGGTTACACAATAAGCCGACCTAGGCGGCAAAAGCTGGGTTTGACCCTAGTTCCCCTGAGCATCTCGGCCATGGTGGTCGAGCGGACTACATATGTACATACCACTGCTAATGCCCTCCGACTCATGGCTGGTTGAGCTTCTCATTACCTTTACCTGCACCACAAAGCACCTGTGAGCTAGAAGGCTCAGCAAGAAAACGTATTCAACAGTTCACAGAATAAAATGACTATCAAGCAGTAATAACTGTAACTGGTATGCTCATTAAACAAACTGGTGACCATAGAGTCACACAAGTGCATGTTGCACTTTCTTTCAAGTTGTTGGCATCTGAGCCAGTCAAGTGCATGTCGCACTCCCAGGGTGGCCTAGCCATGGTGGCCTGCACTCCACGTGCATTATGCCAATCTTAGCTTATAAACTAAGTTCTTTAAACCCTTTACTTATAAGTCAAGCCATCACGTGCCTCCAACTTATAAGTTGAAGCCTTGGGACTCTCAGCTTATGAGGCGAGTCTCCCAGAGTCCAACATATTCTCAGGTAATAAGCTGATCCTTACTTGACACCCTAATAACCCTCTAGTTTATAAACCAAGCTTCACAGTCATAACAGACGGTCACATGTTTCATATAGCATACTTATCAACAATCACAATGCATTATAATACATTCACACAGCAGTCACAAGCATAATCATAATTATGCACATTACAATGTACCTAATCAGATATTCATAAACATAATTATAATCATGTTCGTCACCTTAACTAAGCTCTAATCATGCATTCACATAACATGTGCAGTTTTCTTACCTTCGGTCCATATGTGAGTTACTAACGACGGCCCTTTGAGTACGATCCCCGATTCAAGCCCTTAGCGTAAACCTAGTCACAAACATAACAAGGAAGTTCCATCAACAACAGGTAAATAAAAGCTTCCAGACCAAATTTTAGCCTCCGGGGCATCGAATTCCACTTACAAGGAAGTAGAATCGATCCCAAGCGCAAAAGGTTAAGTTCCTAATCTAAAAATCCCATTTAAGCCCCTCACACCCGAGTCGCGACCCGCCTCAAAATCCAGAGGCTCGGCCTCCCTGAAAACCAACGCGCACCGCGGCGCGTCCCTGAGGCACCGCGGCCCGCCCCTGCCTCCGAGCCTTACTGGCTCAAAATTCTCTTCGCAGGCCACGACTCATCCCCATGAACCCATAAATTTCTGGGTTTTTCCTCAACCGAACCCAGCCTAAACTTAACCAATTTCATCCCACTCCTCCAACTCGATTCCCACAACTTATATATTCATTCTCACCAGTAAAACCCAACTAATTATCATGATACAACTCATCAAAAATCCCCAAACCCAACCTCCCAGCTTTCTAGCATGCATAAACACCATAGTTCTAAATAAACCAACTGAACTATCTTAATAACTTTCAGTTCAGAATCTTACCTCAGCTGAGATGAATCACTTGAGCTTAACCTCTGTTTTCTCCAAGCCTAACACCTTGATTTCCCAAGCTTTACCCTTCTATTTTCCCAGAAAAAACTCCTCAAGCTTCCATGGCACCTAGAGAAAATGAGGGAGAGAGAAAGGGAGCTGCTCAATTCCTTTTTTTCCTGTAATTTCTCAAATCTTTTGAGTATAATCCAGCCAGCCAAATCTTAAACCCCAAGTGGAATTGACTAAATTGCCCCTTGCCCTCAACTTATACCTCAAATGTTCACAAGGCGATTTTGTCCTTTGCCTCAAATCCCGCTATCCACAATTTACATCCTATAATTCCTGCTACTTCCAATTTTCTCACACGGTTACCAATAAATTCCCATTACCCACTAATTCCCGGTAATGTACTAAATTACTAAAATACTCCCAAGCTCACCCTGAGCTGGGTAATAAGACCCCGTTGTGACTTTTCCGCTACTTGCTCATCGGGACCGCCTCTCATCAAGTAATCCAAATATATCCACATAATAATGTGGTCTCAATCACACAAACACATATTCGCATTTATACATCGAGCGGGTCAAATTACTAAAATACCCTTCTTATAAGAAACGGGCACACATACACATATTTAATATCTCTAACATGCAAACATAATTATATTATAATATAATTCACATAATAACTCAATTATTGCCTCCCGGCCCCTTAATGCAGGCATTAAGCCACATTAGGAAATTTGGGATGTTACAAAGTCCATAGTATTCACATCATATGCATGTTGTATCACTTCTTACCATGTGGAAGCATCATTCCTTAGCATATATAGGACGTACAGACCACCCGTCATTTCTGTGAACTCTCATCATGTTTAGGATGTTCTCTCTGTGACTAACCCACTATTCTACCTCGACCGGATCAGTGCTTCCCTCAAAAACATTGTGGATGTTGTTTCCAAAACCTTTCAAATAGTGGCTCGTTTCTATCCTCTGTAGTATCTTATACCACTAAATCTGGTGGTAGTTTTTTCTTTTCTCTGGCCCCACTGGTCTTACTGGCACTGTTTGGCGCATCATTTGCTTCATTTCGCCTTCAAATGGTCTCTTCCATTCTTAGAAAAATGCTCCTACCATCCCCATGGTTCTAGTGGTAAACCGTTGTTTCCCCCTCAACCTCAACCACGAAACTCATACCAATTACTCACAAATAAAGAATGCTTTGACCTTAAATAATGAAATTGCGCATTCCATCAATAAACTTGATAAACTGAAGGAAAAATTTAATTGCGAATTTTCCAAATATTCAAATCATCTTAGTAACCTTATCAAGTTTCCAGCTAGAGCCTCACACTTAGCTATCTATCAAGCTTCTCAACCTAGTACTACTATGTGCATGAACTTAAAAGACAAAATTCACATAAGTAAGAATTTAACACTTACTGTACAGTGAGTCGAGTTCGTCTCTTGGCGATGAACTTTACATGTTAGGGCTTACCATAGACTCTTTAGGATCGATTTGCTCTGA
Source organism: Humulus lupulus (assembly GCF_963169125.1). NCBI lineage: Eukaryota > Viridiplantae > Streptophyta > Magnoliopsida > Rosales > Cannabaceae > Humulus > Humulus lupulus. Next base: position 9,865,625 of record NC_084798.1, read on the forward strand.
TACCATATGTAACGCCCCACGTCACAATGGCTGCTTTCTAGAATGACGACTGGCCCTACAAACCAACACAAGTCTTTCCAGTGTGCTTTGTCCTCACTCGCACACTTCCTGGGAAAACTTCCTAAGAGGTCACCCATCTTGAGATTACTCAAAGTCAAGCATGCTTAACTTTGGACAAGTGATAGGCTATCGAAAAGAAGATGCATCTTGTTGATATAGGTAGTACCCATCAATCCATTTAAGCCCTCTTCAACTGTGTAGTCCCATACCTACACAGTCTTAGAATCATCACACTTGACCTTCCCCAGGCGGTGTGGGAGTGCACAGCTTTACCCGGTCTTTCTCCCTACGGATCACGGGATACTGACTGTCACAATACTAATGATATTTTTAATATTTGAATTTAAATTTATATAATTAATAAATATATATTTTTATTTAGTTTTAAAGGTATATTGTGGTAAATATTTTGAATACGCAGTTAAAGTTAGCAAAAACAAACTGTTAAAACCAAGAATTTATTTCGTTATCTACACACTTTTTATATATGTAATAGATATATGTACACAATATTTCATATATATAGATATATATACTAGAAACAAACAACATGCAATATGCACGTTTACTTAGTTTTATTAATTATTTTTATTAAATTTATATAAATGTCATATAAATTTCAAATAAATGTCCTATTTTAATTAAATAATTTATTATTTTTGTTTAAGTTTATGTTTTTTCTAGTTTTTGAATTTGGGAGTTACAATAATAGATTATATATTATATGTTTAATGTAATATTAAATATTATACGTGAATTTTAAATTTAAGTTTCTTGCTAGTTTTTTTTAAAAAGAAATAATTTGTTGCTAATTCACAGTAGATTATATTATATGTTTAATATGATATTATTCTAATGAGTGTGTTTAAGTTTAATTAAATTTTATTTAAGTTATAAAACGTGTGCTTTTATTATTTTTAAATAATTATCATTGTAAACTATCTTAAGAATATCATATATTAATTTGTTTAATTATTTATTATTTTTAAATAGTTATCATTGTAAAATATCTCAAAAATATCCTACTTTAATTTGTTTAATTATTTATTATTTTTAAATAATTATCATTGTAAAATATCTCAAAAATATTATATTTTAATTTTTTTAATTATTTATTTTATTTTATTTAAGTTTAAGTGTTTACAAACTACAAATAAATATAAGAATATTTTGTTAAATATAAGAATATTCCGTTAAAGTTAACATTAAAAAAAATAAAACAACATTAAAAGCAAGAATTTCTGTCATCTAAACATTTATTATATAGAAAATATATATATATTGAATGATATTAAATTTGGAAATTTGGATTCAAAACAATTAATTAGTTTCATAATATTATCATGCCGCACCTTCTAAAATGTATATTGAATTTAATTACTACTTTTTTTCTGCTTAATATTATTTTATAACGTACGTTCAAGTTTCTATTATACATATATATATATATACACATATATATAAACAATGTTATAAATTTGTGAATAAAAAACATATACTCTACTCTCCAAATAACAATTCATAGAACTCAATTATTATTTGTTACACCTAAATTTTGAGGATGAATAAATGAGTCTCGAAATATAGACTCGTAAAGCGTAAGCTCGAAAATAACAAAAAATGGCTGAACACTTGTATGAATAAGCATGATTCCTGACTTGTTATTGTTAGCCATCGAGCACAAGTTTAAAAGGCTCAAGCTTACACTTCAGGCTCGAAAGAAAGAATCTTCTCCGCCGCATATGGATGTTATTCGAGCTTTAGTTGCAAGCTCGTAGATATTGGTCTCCGAAGATTGAGTTCGATGAAACCACCAACTGAGGAGGGGTTGACTTGAATAACGAGCTCAAAGTATTGATTGATCTCGAAAGCGCGTTAATCTTGCATTCGAGGTCAACAACGCGCGCAACTACTGTTAGGAGATCCCTATTCCTTATGAATTTGTTGTTATCTGATAATTAAATCTCAATTATCATGGGATATTATGTATTTAATTACATTTATTTCATATTTGAATAATTGATTGTAATTTGACTGAATTAGTGGAAGATATTCTCTTAACCAGACCTATAAATAGCCTGATATTTTTCATTTGTGGAGAGGCACAATCTTGTACTGAGAATACTATGTTGAATTGCGCTGAGAAAGTTTCGAGAGAGTATTACGAATCAATAATATTGACTTGTGGATTAGGCAGATTTTAACTGCTGAACCACGTAAAAATCCTAATATTCGTTTCTTATTTTCTAAATCTTTGTTTAGTGTTTTTCAGATTTAAGTTGACGAAAAATGGCGTCAACATTATTGTTGTTATTATATTGTGTTCTTTTATAAAATAATCATTTTTGAAATTTCGAATCAAATTTTTTAGATTTTGTAAAGTACACATGATATTTATGAGTTTCTCCAAGAAAATTTGGACGTAACAAACAATGATATATAATTGACGTATCTTTTGTTGGAGCGTAATATTATAAATAAAATAGAGGCAATGAATTTGTTGGGTTCATTAATCTATACAATAATGTTATTTTCCATAAATATATAGTATAGGTATGTAATGATTGGACTTTTGGATGTTAGCTTAATTGGTTGCTGATAGTTGTTTAAGTTTTTCTGGGACTAAACATATAATATGATAAAGTCAAATTAAAGTATGGTATATGAGAAAGCCAATACAAAATTGACACAAAAAATAGAAAAGAAAAAACAAAGACACAAGCTCCGATCTAATAGAGCAACTAAGTTGTCGAAGGAGCTCAATGCAACATCCAAAGTCAAGAAGAAACTGTTGCAATTAAGGAAGACACACCTCCACCACCAGTCTTTGTCACACCACCTTCTTAAATATATATATATATATATCGAATTTAATTACTATATTTTTCTCTTTAACATTATTATCACTCTTTATTTTTATTTTTTACTTTTAAAATGATGATTGCTTGAAAAACACCATATATATAAAATGCAAACCACAAAACAAAGTTTCCAACTTTTTTCTCAATTTTGACTCGATTTATTCTTTTTACTCATGTCTTTATTTGGTGGTGTATATTTTTTTCTAAATTGCTCAAATTCTTTTCTCAATTGAACTAAAATGAAAAACAATTCACCAGAGCAACAATTTAGAACATGCAAAAGAACAATCAATAAAACCAAATTAAATTTTAATTAAACAAAAAAATGATTAAAAAATTCTAATAATAATGGTGTCTAGGTGGATCAAGAAGAAGAATAATGTGCATGTGGATAGGGTTTTCAGCATAATAAAGTAATACACAAAGATATGATCGGTGTGTCATTGGTTGGTACTTTATATAATATATATAAAACAGAGAGACTACAATAAATATTGGGTTCATTAATATATATATAATATGTTATTTTACATATATATATATATATATATATAGTAGGTAGGTAGGTATTGAGATTGGATTGTGTTTAAAATGATCCAAATTTTTTTATTTATTTATGAACAAAAAAAAAATAGAGATTAGATGGGAAATAGTAATGATACATGCACTTCTAATTTACACATTTAAATTAAACATTATGGTTGAGATTACTTAAAAATATCCATGGTTGAGATTATTTATGCATTATGGTGTGTAATTTGAATGTGTAATTTTAGAGTGCATATATCATTACTCTTTTATTTATTAGTTTAATGGTTTAGAGATTTGTGTTATTTTTTATATTATTATCATTATATTCTATTTTTAAATAAACTACACAAATATAAGTTTCAACATATAACAGACATTAAACATATAAACCTAAAAACTACACAAACTATACATGTACTCTCGTCCAATATCGAAATAACAACATAAATAAATATAGATGAGAGAATGCTCAAGAATGAAAAGGACTGCTATATGTTGTATAATTTTTGGGTTTCTATGTTTAATATATGCTATATGTTAAAACTTATTATCACAGAGGTGTAGAAAGTTTGCATAGGTTGAGAATTTATATATCCTACTAAGAATATAGATTGCTTTAGTAAACATGCTATCACAAGGAGAGAAATAATAATAAAAATTGTATTGATGATATAATAGAGTAGATAAATAATGAAATTAAATACTCTAGGTTTTTCATACATTGAGTTATTTGTTATTTGTCTCTTTTAATTTTCAATTGTCAATTTACTTATTTAGTTATATTTTTTTTATTTTTGAAATCTAATTTTTAGAATCGGGATAGAAATAGAAATTAATCGTTGGTAATTGTTTAACAATATATGTGGGACGATACTTAAATTTACCATCTATATTACTTGTTTCCGATTGCGTATACTTGCACATTGTAGTGTACTGGTTGTTTTCCTTTCTTATAGTTTTTCGTTTTTTTCTATTACAAGATATTGATTTTGGTTTATTTTAATATTTTAATAATGATGTTTATCAATTATCACTCATCGTCTCATTGTCTTTCTGATAGGGTTAGTGACTTTTGTGGAAGTAGGTTATTTTGTTGTGTTGGGTTAGTAATGCCTCACAATGTTTGGTACATATATCTATTAGTTAGATCTCTTTCAACTATGGACCCGAGGTTTGTTTTCAGTTGATTATTAATCATTTGTTTCGAAAAGCTTTTCAACGTGTGATGCATTGGTAATTAATGATATTTTTGGATTGTTGCTTTATTTTTAATAATGATGTTTGGATTGATTATAGGTCTTTAGCACATTATTTTTAATAGAAGAAATTAGACTAGGTGTCTACTTTAGATAACCATTTTAATTTTTACCCAACACAAGGTGTCCGGCTATAAAAGAAATTGTATCAATTGTACTTGCCAAGAGTTGAACACATACCCATTAGGATAGCATAAGAAGCTACGTAACCATCGTATCCAACTCTTTTTACTATTAGTCAATAGCTTTAAATAATATTTAATAACAAAGAAACACAACAAATACATAGTTAAATTAATAGCTAAAAATCTATATTTTATTTTGTTAAGCCTAGTAGTATAACTTTTCAGCCTTGTGATTTAAATTTAAAAAAATCGTGATTTAAATTTTAAGTCTTGTGATTTAATTTTAAAAATTTGTAGTTTAAATTTATTTAAGTCTTGTGTTTTAAATTTTAAAGACTAGTGACTTAAATTTTAAGGAGCCGTAGTTTAGATTATAAATGATCATGGTTTATATTTTATATGGTTGCGGTTTATGTTTTAATCGCGTGGTTTAACTTCTAAGCATTGTGGTTTAAATTTTAAGCCTTGTGGTTTAAATTTTAAAGAGAGATAATTTAAATTTTAAGTCTTGTGAAATAAATTTTAAAAGGTTGTGGTTTAAATTTTAAGTCTTGTAGTTTAAATTTTAAAGACTAGGGGTTTAAATTTTAAAAATCCGTGGTTTAGATTTTAAAGGATCATAATTTATATTTTATATGGTCGCGATTTAGATTTTAATCGCGTGTTTTAACTTTTAAGCCTTGTGGTTTAAATTTTAAAGAGTTTTTGTTTAAATTTTAAGCCTTGTAATTTTTAAAGAGTTTTAGTTTAAATTTTAAGTCTTGAGGTTTAAATTTTAAGTCTTATGTTTAAATTTTAAAGACTTGTGATTTAAATTTTAAAAAGTCGTGGTTTATATTTTTAAGGATCATAGTTTATATATTACACGATCATGGTTTAGTTTTAAAGCTTAGTGATTTAACTTTTAAGCATTGTGGTTTAAATTTTAAAAAGTCGTGGTTTAAATTTTAAGCCTTGTGTTTTAAAATTTTAAACCTTATGGTTTAAATTTTAAAGAGTCGTGGTTTAAATTTTAAAGGCTAGTGGTTTAAATTTTAAAGTGTCGTGATTTAAATTTTAAATGATCATGGTTTATAGTTCATATGGTTGTGATTTAGATTTTAAGTCTAGCAATATAACTTTTAAGCCTTGTGGTTTAAATTTTAAAGACTAGTGATTTAAATTTTAAAGAGTTGTGATTTAGATTTTAAATAAATATGGTTTATATTTTATATGGTCGTAGTTTAGATTTTAAGCCAAATAGTTAACTTTTAAGCATCGTGGTTTAAATTTTAAAGAGTTGTGGTTTAAATTCAAGCCTCGTAGTTTAAATTTTAAATACTAGTGGTTTAAATTTTAAAGTGTCGTGATTTTAAATGATCATGGTTTATATTTCATATGGTCGTGGTTTAGATTTTAAGTCTGGTAGTATAACTTTTAAGCCTTGTGGTTTAAATTTTAAAGAGTCGTGGTTTAAATTTTAAAGACTAATGATTTAAATTTTAAAGAGTCGTGATTTATATTGTAAATAAACATGCTTTATATTTTATATGGTCGTGGTTTAAATTTTAAAGAGTTGTGGTTTAAATTCAAGCCTTGTGGTTAAAATTTTAAAGAGTTGTTATTTAAATTTTATGTCTTGTGGTTTAAATTTTAAAGAGATGTTGTTTAAATTAAGCATTGTGGTAGTTTAAATTTTAAGTATTAGTGATTTAAATTTTAAAGAATCGTGCTTAGATTTTAAAGGATTATGATTTATTTTTTGTATGGTCGTGGTTTAGATTTTCAATCTAGTGGTTTAACTTTAAGTGTTATGGTTTAAATTTTTACAAGTCGCGGTTTAAATTTTAAAGAGTGATGGTTTATATTTTTAGCTTTGTAGTTTACATTTTGAAGAGTTGTGGTTTAGATTTTAAGCCTTGAGGTTGAACTTTTAAAGGGTCGTGGTTTAGATTTTATATCTTGAGGTTTATATTTTAAATGATTGTTGTATACATTTTAAGATTTATGGTTTACATTTTAAGCCTTGATTTTTACATTTTGAAGAATAATTTTTCATAGATTGAATACATTCCTATAAATACAGTTGTCATACATATATATGACACACTATAATTAGAATGCATTTCTAATTTTACTATAATATGATATACATAATACATATTACAATAACACTTAGAACCATATGCTCAAATAAGGGTAATTTGGAAAGTCTCGTGATAATAATGGGTAAAGTTCAACTAAATATATTTAGTGTCTAATTTTAGATAACTACTCCTAAAAGTGGGTAGTTTTCAACTTTTCCCTTTTTAATAACACAAGTCTTGATCTAATAGAGCAACTAAGCTGTCGAAGGTGCTCGACGAAACGCGATCCTATTGATTAGTGCCAGAAAAGGTAACAAACTACCCAAAGGTGACAGGCCGCATGTCGCTTAAGGCTAGAAGAAACTGTTGCAAAGGAAGACACGCCTCCATCACCGGTCTCTGTCTCACCCACCAACCGGAAGAGCCCAACAACCCACAAGACCACCTCTCTCGGCCAGGAGACAGCCAGCCACATACCGAACACTGTGATAGCCTCCTGGCCGAGAGAAGTGAAGAAAACTTGAAGGGGACCTTGGCAGCAAGAGAGTTTTAGAGAGAAATCCCTAATTAAGGCTCGAATTATCATTTCATGTTAAGTTTTAAAAATACATTATTTTTCTATTGATCATTATCACGTGTATACATATGGGGAGTTAAATAATATAGCATAATTGACCACACATATAATTATATATATATATATGTATTTCAATTGATATTAAATATATAAATTTGGATGGATTGATCGATGATATTGGATTCAAAACAATTAATTAATTTTATAAAATTATCATTCCCCACCTTCTTAAACATATATCGAATTTAATTACTATATTTTTCTCTTTAACATTATTGTATAATTTATTTTATAATGATAAAATTACTATTCTTTCGTTTTCTTCACCCCACCTATAATAAACAATGTTATCAATTGTAAATACAAATCACACTCTACTCTAAATAACAAGTAGAAGTCAACTATTATTGTGTTGTTTTATAAAGTAATCATTTTTTTAATTTCGAATCAAAATTATTTTTTCAGTTCTCGTACAGCAAGCCAATATATACGACTTTTTGGGAGAAAATTTGGACGTAATAAATTAAGATATATGATTGATGTATTTTTTGTTGGGTCTTATTTATATGTTGAAAAAACTCTGTTCTTACTATAGTAGTACCTATATCTTATTTTCTTATTTCACTCTTTATTTTTATTATTTTACTTGAAAAACACCATATATATAAAATCCAAACCACAAAACAAAGTTCCCAACTTTTTTCTCAATTTTGACTGTCTTTTGGTGGTGTATATATATTTTCTCTAAGTTTGCACAAATTATTTTCTCAATTGAACAAAAATCACAAACAATTCTCCAAAAAAAATTCTAGACATCCCTTTCATTTTGGGTGGGGAGTTCATTACTCAACATTTTGGGTAGATATGATTAGTTTTGTTTATTCAAGGAGAAAAGAAGATATTATATATATTCGTGCATGCATGGATTTGCAGCATAATAAAGTAATAAACAAATATATGATTGGTGTCAGTGGTTGGTACTTAATTTATAAAATAGAGACTACAAGAAATATTGGGTTCATTAATATATATACATACATAGTTGGTAGTGAGGTAGGTAGGTATTTATTGAGATTGGGCTGTGTTTAAAATGATCCCATGGGAAATAATAAAAAATATGACAAGACTATCTAAATTAACTATACATCATTTGAATGCTAGTACTTAAAATTAATTGTTGTGTTAGTGATTTATACAATAATAATATATGGCATTTAAAGAGAGTAGTTGGGACATGAGATTTTAATTCAATAAGAGGGGCAAAATCTAACTTATTTATCTTAACAACATATGTAGTTTAAATTTAATTTTAATTTGATTTATTTCAACTATATATGTTTTGAATTTAAATTTGATTAGATATTTAATTAACACAAGTATTTAATTGAATTATAAATATAGGTAAACATTATTTTTTTCTCATTTTTTATTTTACTTTTCTAATTTATGGCTATTAATTAATTAAGTAAAATTTTTTTATCTATTTTCTTTTTTTTTTCATTTGTATCTTAATATAAATTATAGTAGATAAAAATATCTATTTATATTTTAAGTTTTTGACAAAACACACGATTCAGATGTTAGTTTTTAACAATAAAAGATCCTAACGGGTAATCAACCAAATTACACATGGTTCAAATAATCTATTTTTATATTCCTATTTTTAACATTTTGACAAACACAAGGTTCAAAAATTAATTTTGAAAAATAAATGGTCCAAATGGGTAAACAGCTAAAGTACAAGGTTCGAAATAGTGTGAACCCTTATAGAAAACATAAATTATATATGCTTATATAATTTACTTTTTATAAATATTTTTTAACCTTTTGAATAAATATATGATCCAAAGGTTAATTTTTAAAAATAAAGAATAAAAACGAGTAATCGACTAAAATATAGTGTTCAAATAAACGATTTATCTATTCATATTTTAACCTTTTGACAAAACATGCGGTCCACAAGTTAATTTTAAAAAATAAAGGTTCCAATGAGTAATCGAATAAAATACAAGGTTCATAATGGTGTGAAATCCTTACAGAAAACAAAAAATATATAAATATATAATTTAATTTTTATAAGAAGTTTGAACCTTTTAAATAAACACATGGTCCAAAAGGTTCATTTTTAAAAATAAAGGGTAAAAAATGGGTAATCGGAAAAAAATACAGTGTTCAAATAATCAATCTATCAATTCCAATTTTTAACATTTTGACAAAATACGAGAAGTAAAAGTTAACTTTTAAGAATATAAATACTTCAAACAGGTAATCGACCAAAAGAATCTTACACAAAACATAAATTTTCTTATGCATTATTTAGACTCTTTATCAAAAAACCACGCAAAGCGTATAATAATAATAAATAATAGCACATGTACAAAAAGTTTTTTTAACTTTGTTTTTGGTACTTTAATTTGTCAGAATTTTTCAAAAACCTACAAGAGGTTCGCTATACAATGAACAATGAACACCATCATGAAAAAAAATTATGGTCAAGATGTCTTCACGTGTCCATATAAAGAGCATGTTGTACGAGTAAGGTGAAAATTAATCACTACCCCCAATCTCCCAAAAAATATTTAAAAATATATTTTTTTAATAATTACAAAGACTGTACGGAGCGCAGTTTTGTTTTCTAGTTTATTTGATATGCATGATTCGGTTGGTGATATTTTTATTTTCTTTTCTTTGGTGAAATAGATATGTATTTTATATGTGGGCATTTGGTGACATAAATTATTGAGGAATTTATATGAGATATGGATTGTTTTGATTTCATTTTATAAATAAGGCTTTGATTTAATAAGCGAATTGTGTGGAAAAATATTTCCATACTCTTAAAGTATTTTTGGAATAAAGTTATATTTTATTTATTAATTTAATGGTTTAGAGATTTGTGTTTTTTTTTATATTATTATCTATAACGCCCTAATTTCTCATAGATTATCGAGAACACAGTGTTGGGTCATAATCGTAAATATTGCTCTTTTATTTAATAAAAACTTAAAAATAATGTAATGACCCAAAATTTCTAGTAAGGCGTTAGGGTCTTGATTAGTGTACCGGGAGGACATGATTGGAGGTTAAGAGAATTAATGGTAAGAAAGCATGAATATGGGTATTGGATAAGCAATGCGGGCCCTGTTTGGCTGGTGAGGGCATAATTGTAATTTGGGCCCATTTGGGCATAAACGTGATTGTGTGTGTGTGGAATTGTTGAGACCACATTATTATGTGGATAGGCATATATATATGTGTGTGTATGCATGTGTGTTTGTTGCTTTCGGCACGAGGCGATCCTAGAGCTAGATAGCGGGAAAAGTCACAACGGGGCTTAACAGTTGACTTTGGATAAGTCAGGGGTATTTTATGTATCGGGTAGTTATTTAGACTATCAGGTTATGAAAATAAATATATGGAGATATATTTGAGGTTAGGAAGTCTAGGTGGGAATATTGGGGAATTTTACCATTTGGCCTCGGGGACATTTCCGGCACCCCGAGCCTTGGGATTGACTTAATGAGGTAAATGATAGACTTAGTTAAATAGAAGCTAGTGGAAAAGAAGATGAGACCGACTCTTTATCTCTCTCCCTCTTCTCTCTCAAGGAAACTAGGAAAAACACAGGGAAAATACAGGAAATTTGGTGGATTTGGGCTGGAATCTCAGAGGGTTTCAGTGGGGATTTAAAAGCTTAGCTCAAGGATTATCCAAGGAACATTTAATCAAAGCCAAGGTGAGAATCAAACTGTGTTTTTGAGGTAAGAAACTCTGAGTTTTTCTGTGTAGTAAGATAATTGTAATTTTGATGTTTAAGGTTGAATTGAAGCTAGAAACTTGAGAAGTGGCTAGGATTTTGCTCAAAAAAGGGGTTCAGCTGAAGAGGTAAACCTTAATTTATGATTTAGAAGCTTATATTTGAGTTTTGTATGGTTGGTTTTAGTGTTTATAGTTTTTGAGTTTCAGAATTTAAAAGAGAATTCTAGTGTATGTTAGGCTGTGATTTTTGTGGAATTATGTTGCTTAAGTTATGCTAAAAGTGTTGGGATTGTTGGGTTTTGAAGTAGGGAGCTTAAGGATGGTTTTGGCTAAGGTTTCAAGCTTAAAAATGGAGGATTTTTCTGGGTTCGAAGGGTCGGGCCGTAGCATTGTTCTTGCTGAGCCGCGGCCCTTGGAAGCTGAAATGTGTTGAGGAAGGAGGGCGGGCCGCGACATGGTCCATGTAGGTCCGCGACCCTTACCTGTTTCTAGGCATTAGGATGGTCTCTGATTGGGGCCATGCCGTGGCATGGTTGGCCTATGCCGGGGCCCTTAAGGGATTTTGGGATTTTGAGATTTTAGGCTTGGGAACTTAACCTAGGGTGCTTGGGATTGAATCTTTTACCATATTTGGTGAAGTTCAATGTTCCGAAGACTAGAACTTGATTTAGAAACTCATTTAAGATTTCTAATGGTATCCATTATCTTGGTTGTGACTAGGTGTTAAGCTAGAGCTCGGGAATGGATCGTGCTCGGGGGTCGTCCTTTCTAATTAAAGCATTTGGAATTAAGGTAAGAAAACTGCACCTGTGTAGGTGGATAGGATGGGACTAAGTGTTCCCTATATTTGTATGTATTGTTATGTGATTGTAATAAATCATGTGAATATGTTGGGACTAAGAGCTCCCTATAACTGTATGAATGTCATGAGGTGGTATTATGCCATGAGGGCATGTGATTGTCATAAGGTGGTATTATGCCATGGAGACATGTGATAAACGGCCTAAGGGTGCCGAAATCAATACTTGCGCACATGGCGCGGCTCGGACACTAGTATCCGAGGACAGCTTATTAGTCACTGAGCTCGGTTAAGTTGGCCGGAGTCAGTGAGTATGTCACTGGGATTAGCCTAAGCGAGCCAAAGGCAGTGAATTAAATAGAGGGTGCGGCCTGCGGGCATTAACCCTAGTTATTGCTTGATTTATGTCTATTGTGGATTATTGTCTATGATTTGATGATTATCTGGAGTTGAGTTATTGGTTATTGACCAGTGAGCTGCCTTGAATGTATTTTATGGCTTGATGGAGCTTATTAATGCTTTGTGATTATTGGATTATGCTCTGTGAATTATTTAGCTGCTAATACTGTTATGTTATGATATTATGTTTTCTTGCTGGGCTTCGGCTCACGGGTGCTTCATGGTGCAGGTAATGCTAGTTGACCATGAGTTGGAGAGCTTTGGGGGTGAGGTGTAAATTGTCAGCTGCTCAGCCACCACAATCGATGGATTGTACAGAGACGGAAACCTAAATTGTAAATTTTTCCATTAGAGTGGCTTGGTTATTTATTTGTTAGTGAAAATTTTGTATTTACGTTATTTAAACCCTGTTTTGGGATCCCAAGTATCAAACTTGTATTTTAGTAAAATTTAATCGTTTATAATCAAAATTCCTTTTAAACTAATTTTTGGGTCATTAGATACACAATTTGAACTAAATGACTTGATTAGCAAGTCTTGCACTATTTCAAACACACAGTGTAACGGTCTTGGTTATCCAGGGCGTTACAACTTGGTATCAGAGCGTCCTAGGTTTAAGGGTTCCTGGAGATAAGTTGGACATGTACACTCGCCGCTAAAGACAAGCTCGACTCAGGGTTCTATAATTGAATATATGAGATGGTATGTTTAAGCTTTTGATTGAAGTATGAATGTATTCTGCTGTATGACCCTAGGGAGCATGAGAACTGATAGGGCCTAGCCCTTGACTATTATTGCATGATGAGATGGAGGCGTGCTGATCAGCATTGATGTTGCATGTGAATGACTATTTGAACAATGGTTTGCATATTGATTGCTTATGGGTGATTGCCCAAGCTGAATTTATATGTTATGCTTGTTTATTGATTTATAGGAAGCATGAGAAGGTGTGAATAAGCATGGCAGCAATAAATTTGATAGCTAAGTGTGTAGAATTGTGAATTAATGTCTATTATGTTCTATGTGTGTATAAAATATTGTTATTACTTGGACCTGGATGTGGCTTGGTTCGATGTGTGAACCTCAGGGTTGAGAAGTTTAGTCAGCAGTGGCTGATGAACTCAGATTGTTTGCATCCAGGATGGTTAAGTAGACCTGACATTGTAATATAAGAGGGTTGTAGATGATAATTGGGCTTGGAAAACTCCATTTACCCTGAAAGTCGTAGAGATGTTCGCTAACCTATGAGTAAATGGTGTTGGTTTAGTATAAGGATACAGACAGATAAAGGATATTAAATGGAAGGCCTAAAAGGCGTTATCCTCTGGTTGAAGAGGAAAGTTTGGGTTGCCTAGGAATTTTTTTAGTGGATGGGCAAAGCTAACTTCATTCTTGGTTATATAGAGGTGAGAGGTCATAACTACGGGATTGTGCTAAGTACTTGTGGCAGGAGGATGCTAGAAAATGGTATTCAGATTGAATTACTGGCGTGATGGATTGGAAAGAACTCCAATGGGGATTTGACAAAAGAAGTTATAAGGACACAATCTGAGTTGCGGAGATTAATAAATTTATGAGCTTGATTTGAAGTGATAAGACAATGACATCATGTGTTAATGAGTGTTAGGAGTTGGATACTTCACTTTGGAATTTATTCAAGCGGTGGTAGTTAGGAATAATGACCCATGTAGGGGTTAAATTTTGGAATGGTTCAGGGAGACAGGGCCGCTCCAGTGTATTAGATTTTTGGTTGTATTTGAGTAACAGAGAGAGCCATGTTATTTGAGATATGTGGAATGAGGCATAGAGCATGAATGCTGCAGGGCAAGGGATGTGAAAGATAGTACTTCTATTGGTAGAATTCAGTAAGGACAGATTCATGGTGCAGGGCTTCGGCTCACGGGTGCTTCATGGTGCAGGTAATGCTAGTTGACCATGAGTTGGAGAGCTTTGGGGGCGAGGTGTACATTGTCAGTTGCTCGGCCACCACGGTCGAGGGATTGTATAGGGACGGAAACCTAAATTGTAAATTTTGCCATTAGAGTGGCTTGGTTATTTATTTGTTAGTGAAAATTTTGTATTTACGTTATTTAAACCCTATTTTGGGATCCCAACTATCAAACTTGTATTTTAGTAAAATTTAATCATTTATAATCAAAATTCCTTTTAAACTAATTTTTGGGTCATTAGATACACAATTTGAACTAAATGACTTGATTAGCAAGTCATGCACTATTTCAAACACATAGTGTAACAGTCTTGGTTATCCAGGGCGTTACAAATAAATACATGGATCCATGATTTTTACAAAAAATAAAATACTTGTCTTTAACATAAAATGAGCAACATTTAAATAAAAATCTAAAATAAACATTCTTTAATAAAAATAGGCCCGCATGATCTTCCTCGACTATATGGTTCCCATGAGTACATCACGAAGCTCTTAGTATCCACTCGCCATGTGACAGTCAGTATCCTGTGATTCGTAAGGGGAAAGACCGGGTAAAGCTTTGCAATCCCACACCGCCTGGGGAAGATCAAGTGTGATGATTCTAAGACTGTGTAGGTATGAGACTACACAGTTGAAGAGGGCTTAAGTGGATTGATGGGCACTACCTATATTAACAAGATGCATCTTCTTTTCAGTAGCCATCACTTGAGAACTCCAAAGTTAAGCGTGCTTGACCTGGAGTAATCTCAAGATGGGTGACCTTCTGGGAAGTTTTCCCAAGAAGCGTGCGAGTGAGGAAAAATCACGCTGGAAATACTCGTGTTGGTTTGTAGGGCCAGTCGTCATTCCAAGAAGCAGCCATAGTGACGTGGGGCGTTACACGCCACCGGCCTTTTCTATCATTAATTACTTGAAATAACAACATCATAAGGAGTGAGCTTCTAAGCCCAGTAAGGAAAATACATATAAAAGTTACTCATATAGTCAAACATAACATAAATTCACAAAAGTCATACAAACACAAACCTCTAGATAATATCATAACTTAAGTCATAATTCTAAATTATAATCTAAGTCATAAATCATACTCTAAGTTATAGATCATAAATCATAACTATAGGTCATAGGTCATAATAACAAGTCAGATATAATAAAAAGATAGGTGTTTATACATGGGTGGAAATTAAGCCCCAGACAAAAGTCCATCATACACCGGACATAGGTCCGTCATAAAGTTTTGGCAACCAAGCCTATCAAACATAAGTCTGTCGTACATCATTGGATACCTTAGGTCCAGACACACTTACCCCTTTATTGTACCTGAAATGTTAGGTCATACAAACATAAACTATATCATAAACTACATAAACTAGATCATAATACTAAACTACCTACTTTTCCTTACAAAAAATCAGAATATTGGAGGCAAGAGCGGGATTGAAACTCCTAAAACCAAACATAAAGAAATCATAAGTTTCTAAAGAAATGAAGTTGAAGAGAAGATCTAACCATCGATATAAGAACTTACCGAAAAATTTATGTTTCAAAGGAATTGAACACCTAACCAAAAGTCACTATCACAAGTTAGGATATTTGAAGAAAATGAAAGAATAATAGAAGCTATAATGAACTAAACCTGAATATAATGAATACCTTGGATAGCTTAGCACCTCGATCTATACCTCGAACACCGAAATCACACAAGAACTTACTTCCCAAGTGTTTATAAAAGCTTTAGATTTGAAAGCTTTAACCCCAAAACCCTAGTGTTTCACTCTAGAATAATCTTAGCAGCTTGGAGGCTCTGAACTGTGCTTGAAGGATGAATAAAATGGTTGAGTGAAGGATCTTATTTATAGAGTTCAAGAAGTGAAACTAACTCCCATTTCAATAAATAAATAAATGATTAAAAATGAATAAATTTGAATTATTTGTTCAACAGACGCCTAAAACTCGGTCAAAAACGTTCAGGATCGAGTCAAGGTTGTTGAGGGTTGTTTCTAGTTCCGAATTCTACGAAATTCAAAAAATTGGCCACTGGAGCCGATATATTGCCTAGGGTAGGCAATATATCGCCCCTACCATGATTCCGAGGGTCCGTGGTTTCATTCGTGCGAATTCAACTTGTTTTTCATATCAATCATAGGCCATATAACGACCCCTATAGAGCTTCTAGATCTTTCTTTTAATTAAATTATTCATCAAAAATACTTAGTTCCTTAATAAACATAATTGTGACAAGTGTCACACTCTTAACTATTCTATCTAAACCTTAGGTTATAATAAATAATATTCTTAGGACCAACTATATTAATCAAACCTTATGTTAAAATCAATATTTCTAAACCATAGGTTAAACTTATAAAATCCATAACTATTTCTACAAGTTTCTAACTAAATTCCGGCTTTGACCAATATCCACAAAAACTAAAATTCTTCTATTACTGCTGCTATTGTTGCTACTACTACTACTACTACTGCTGCTGCTGCTGTTAGTGCTACTATTGCTACTCCTACTACTGCTACTACTACTCCTACTTCTGCTACTGCTACTGCTACTCCTACTTCTGCTACTGCTACTCCTACTTCTGCTACTGCTACTACTACTGCTGCTGCTACTACTACTACTACTACTGCTACTGCTACTCCTGCTACTGCTACTGCTATTGCTACTGCTACTCCTACTACTGCTACTACTACTACTAAAACTAAAATTCTTCTACTACTACTACTACTACTACTACTCCTACTGCTGCTGCTACTGCTACTGCTACTGCTACTGCTACTACTACTTCTACTGGGACGCTACATTATCATTATATTCTATTTTTAAATAAACAACACAAGTGCAAGTTTCAATATATAGTAGACATTAGACATATAAACCTAAAAACTATACAAATCATACACGTACATTCATACAATATCGAAAAATAACCCCCTAAATAAATATAGTCAAGAGCATGCTCAAGAATAATCAAAAGGACTACTATATGTTGTATAGTTTTTAGGTTTCTATATGTTGTTGTATATGTTTATATGTTGTATATGTTGAAACTTGTCATAGAGATGTAGAAAGTGTGCATATAGGTTGAGATTTATATATCATAGTAATATACATTGCTTTAATAAACATATCACAAGGAGAAGAAGAATAATAAAAATTATATTGATGATATAATAGAGTGGATAAATGATGAAATTAAATACTTTACGTTTTTCATCCATTGAGTTATTTGTCATTTGTCTATTTTAATTTTTAATTGTTAATTTAGTTAGTTTGTTATTTTTTTTAATTTTTGAAATCTAATTTTTAGTATCTAAATAGAAATAGAAATTAATCGTTGGTAATTGATAAACAATCTCTGTAGGACGATATTTATATTTATTTCTATATTACTTGTTTCCGAGTGTGTATTAAAGCAATGCAATGCAAGTAGAAAACAGAGGAAACAGAAATGAGAAGCTCAAGACTCAAAGATGAGTCTAGCCTTGTATATATGTCAGAATAAAATTACAATACTAATCACAGCTCAGTAAACTGTTACAAAACAATTCTGTTACAAGATGGTTAAAGAAACTAACTTCACGTGGCATTGGGTATAAAAAAAATGGTGGTCTGGCTTAGGCTCACTAACCTCATGTTCATTAAGCTGAGTGTTGCTAATCTCAATAATCCTAATACGTATACTTGCGCATTGAAATCTCACAAAAACTCCTGGGTGGCGGGGGTCAAGCAGTTGGTAGTCTACTGCTTGTTTTCCTTTCTTATAGTTTTTGTGTTTTTTCCTATTACTGGATATGGATTTTGGTTTGTTTTAATATTTTAATAATGTTGTTTATCAATTATCACTCATCGTTCGACTGAAAGAGGTAGGGTTAGTGACTTTTGTGGAAGTAGTATATTTTGCTATGTTGGGTTAGTAATGCCTCACAATGTTTGGTACATATAGCTCTTAGTTAGATCTCTTTCAAATATGGACCCGAGGTTTGTTTTCAGTTGTTTATTAATCATTTGTTTCGAAAGCTTTCAACGTGATGCATATTGGTAAATCATGGCATTTGTGGATTATTGTTTTATTTTTAATAATAATGTTTGGAATGGTTATAGGGATCTTTAGCCATTATTTTAGCACATTATAAAAAATTACTACTCTAATGATATTCTAAAAAGTTTGCCAAATTTGATACAAAGTATAATATAGGTCAACAATAATTTTAACATTTTTTATTTATCATGCTCTCACTAATTATTATGATTTAATAATTGACGTCTAAATTTTTAATCACATTTAATAGTAAAATTTAGGAAAAATACAAATTTGGTCCATGTGTTTTGCCCGAATACTAGATTGGTCATTATGTTTTGTTAAATGATAAATCAGACGTAGTGTTTTGCAAAATAGAACAAAATGATACTCTGAACCCGATTTTGATCAAATACTTTTTTAAAATAACTAAAATACCCTTAGGTTTCTGAATTAATGAATTTATTAAATAATAAAATATAGATTTTAAAATAAAAAATGAAAAAAAATGTTTAATTTTATTAATCATTTGTTTCGAAAAGCTTTCAACGTGATGCATTGGTAATTCATGGAATTTTTGGATTGATTGTTGGTCTTTTGCCATTATTTTAGCATATAAAAAAAATACTACTCCAATAATATTCTAAAAAGTGTGTCAATAAATTTAACATTTTTTATTTATGATACTGTGACTAATTATTATGATTTACTATTGACAATCGACCACTAACATTTTAAGCACATTTAATAGTAAAATTTACACCAAGATCACTTCATACAAGTAAAGCTACATCAATGTCCCTCTCTTAATCGTCTTATTTCATCGAAATTAAAAGGGAAACAACACAAACACTTAACAATACCACAAGAAAGAAATGACAAATAGTAATACGATTCATATTTCTAGAGTAAAGGGTCATATATAAACCCTAAGATTTATTGCTGTAATATATAAAGATAGAAGATTTGTTGCTCATATAGCTTAGACTTGAACAGAGGAAGGAAGCCATACGAAATTAGTGTGATCAGGGAAGAAATGACAGACAGGTCCCATCCCTGGCCCAAACCCTAGGGCCTTGAAGGAAGGATGATCTGATTCCCACAGAGAGGTATCCATGTGACAAACGACAATGGTTTCAACTCTGTCTCCCATTTGGCCACTCAACGACACCTTGAAGAGCTTCCTGTATTCCATGGCGATGCTGTGGCAGACATACACAGCGTAAGGGAATTCCATAAGATGGCATGCTACCATCTTGGGGGTTACTATCTCTCTCAGATCCTCCAAAACGGTGTAGTTTTGGTACATGGTATTGGAATAGTTGTAGAAGGTTGTTGTGAGATGTGTGAACCCGTGGCCCAAGCCGTCCAATCCGAACATGCCACGTACGAACTCAAGCATGGAGTCAAAAGAAGTAGCACACATCCTTGTCTCTCCTTTTATGGGGTTAGACTCACAAATTTTAAGGGTGAACTCCATGGCTTTGGCCTGTGGTGAGCCCTGAGGGACTGAGAATAGCCTAAGAATGTTGGGAAGTTGTTCTGAGGAGAATGGAATCGAGTTAGGGTCTCCTAATATTTGTCTTCCCAGAAATGGAGGAGAAGCTTTCTTCTTCTTTTGAAAATAAATGGGCTTTGTTAACCCCACTTTTATGTCATTGATGTTGAGGAAAACCGACTGTTGTAGTGTTGAACGGTCAAGATGAGTGTGTGAGGATGATGATGATGATGATGATGATGGACCATGATCATCAGCATTATGCATATGCATATGGCCATGATGATGATGATCCTCATGATCTTCTTTGCTAGCACTTGGAAGTCTTATATGCGAGCTGTATTGATCTCCATTAGTCTCTTGATGACATTCACTACTCCAAGAAAAGTACTGCAAAATTCATATATATTAACTGTTATAAACTGATCCATATTACTATACTGTCATATTGATCTTTATGATGAACAGCCAAACATATTATTACAAGATTAACAAACTTCTAATAATTAACTAAATAGATTTCATGTTTTATACTTTTATGTACACAAATAGTGATGATGTTTCATGAGTTGATATAAAAAAAGAATAATTACCAGGAGGACAAGAAACGCACACCAAGAACCCAATCCCATCTTTAACATTTTCTTATTCTGCTCTGCACATTTTCCACTACAACATTATTATATAGTGGAGAGAAAGATAAGTTGACATAATAAATTAATATAATATTTATGTATAATTTTTTTCTTTTTTTGGTTGTGCTAGAAATATATTTATTTATATAGAGAGTTGGTAAGCTGTCACAAATCATCCCAATCCTCATTTAAATTAATTTGTGTGAGAACAATAATGATAAATTTTATCTACACATCACTTAATGCTCGAAATAGAGTATGTATAAATGTTTACACCCCATCATTAAATTTAAATAATTTATAATTGAAGACAATTAATTATATTTAATAATAATCAAATTTGAGTTGAGGTACTATTTTGTACCAATTTTTGTTTATAAGATGCTAGGAAAGTATTATTGGTCTTAGAGGAGTCAAAATCTATATTTTGTTAAAATATATAGGAACGAAAAATTTGGGATAAAATTACCTAAACTTTTAAATGTATTACGTTTAAATACTCAATTTTTTTTAGGAAAAACTACCTATGGCACACTATTTTTTTTCTTGAAATGAAGACACATATCATTTTTCCCATTTGTCCATTTATTGAGATCCATCGAGATTGATCCAGTGTTCATGTACATCATCATGTTTCTGGGGATAACTGAAGCATAACGTGTATCATTTATTTTTTATTATATATCTTGTAATAACTCATGAGATTCATGCAATTCAAATCAACAGACTCACCAAAAACATTCACCACTGAACAAACTCAGGAAGTAAAAAGCTATTTAGAAAGATTTGAATGAAAACTACTCAGAAGCATTTGATGAGTTGCTTAGTTGAGTAAAATCTTATTTGTATATGAATTAGTTATAGGAAAACAAGAACATAATTAATACAACTAATCTTGTAACTAATTACATGATTAAGCTAAGACAATAACGACTGAAATAACAGACTAACTAATCTATAACAGAAGGTCTAACTGTCTTGGCTATCATCCCCCTCAAGCGAAAAGGTGTAGAGACCACTTTGAGTTTGGACTTTAAGTAGAGAAAGCGATCAATGGACAAAGACTTCGTTAAAATGCCAGCAACTTGGTCAAAAGAAGGAACATAACGAACATCAAGTTCGTTGGCCAAAATTTGATCCCTCACAAAATGTAGATCTATTTCAATGTGTTTAGACAAGGCATGAAACATAGGGTTAGCAGCTAATGAAGTTGCACCTTCGTTGTCTGCTAAAATAATAGGGGAAGCAGGAAGAGGACATTGCAATTCTTTGAGCAGAGAAGTGAGCCATTTTATTTCAGCAGCAGTGTTTGCTAAGGCATGAAATTCACTTTCTATGCTAGTCCGAGCCACAACCTATTGCTTCTTGGCTGACCAAGATACCAAATTGTCACCAAACAAAACAACATAGCCCCCAGTAGACCGTCGATCATCTGGACAACTTTCCCAATCGGCATCCGAATAGGCGTGAAGACTAAGATGCAAAGCTGGTTTGATGATAAGACCTTCATGAAGAGTACCTTTGAGATACCTCAGCAAAACATTTGCAAGCCTCCCAGTGCACATCAGTAGTTGCATGAATAAACTGACTTAGTTTATTTATAATAAAGGCAACATCTAGTCGGGTTAAGGTGAGATACTGAAGAGCACCTAACACACTTCGATACAGAGAAGTATAAAAAAAAGGAGCACCTTCATGAAGAGATAGCTTTTGAGAAGAACTAGTAGGACTTGGACCGGCCTTTGCTCCTTCCATATGTAACTTGGCAAGAGGATCTGTGATATATTTGGTCTGAGACAAATACATTCCAGCAGTTGTTCTACAAATTTCTACACCAAGAAAGTAATGCACTGGACCAAGGTCATTTAAAGAAAAACCATGATTAAGGTCGCTAATAAGTTGAGTAATGAGAGACTTATTTGGACCTATGAGAAGTATATCATCAACATATACAAGAAGAATTACCAACTGCTTTCCTAAACCATAAACAAACAAGGAGGAATTTGATTTTGACATAATAAAACCTTTTTTGAATAGAGAAGCTTTCATGTTCAGGTCTTTCTGTATGAAAAAATACTTCAGGCTCTTGTGGTCAGTAGAAATCTCACACTTCTCCCCATAAAGATAATGTCTCCATACCTTTAATGCAAAGACCACTGCTGCCAACTCTAAATCATGATGAGTGGGATACCTCTGTTCATACTCTTTCAACTGATGTGAAGCATAAGCAATCACCTTCCCTAACTGCATAAGAACATAACCCAAACTCTAATGTGAGGCATCGCAGTATATCACAAACTTCTCCTGATTTGTTGCGAGACTCAGAACTGGAGCTGTAATTAACCTCTGCTTCAGATCTTGGAAGTTGTTCTCACACTTGTAACTTCTGATTCTTGCGTGTCTGCTCAGTCAATGAAGTGGCAATCTTTGAGAACCCCTCCACAAAACGCATGTTGTAATAACCAGCTAACCCAAGGAATCTTCTAACCTCTGTAGCATTCTTTGGCCTTAGCCAATCCCTGACCGCCTTAATCTTGGCTGGGTCCACCTTAATCCCCTCCTTACTAACAATGTGCCCAAGGAAAGTTACCTGAGGTTACCAAAACTCACACTTCTTGAATTTTGCAAACAACATGTGTTCTCTCAATCTCTGTAAAACCAACCTCAGATGTTGCTCATGTTGTGACTCTGACTGAGAATAAACCAGAATATCATCAATGAAGACGATCACAAACTGGTCCAAATAATCCTTGAACACTATATTCATCAAATCCATAAAAGCAGTTGGGGCATTAGTCAACCAAAAGGATATGACTAAGAGCTCATAATGCCCATATCTGATGCGACTTCAGTATATCTCCCGCCTTGACCCTCAACTGATGATAACCAAATCGAAGTTCTATCTTAGAGAATACCCTTCTACCTTGCAACTGATCAAACAGATCATCTATTATTGGCAGAGGATACTTGTTCTTGATTGTTAACTTTTTCAGTTCTCTGTAATCAATACACATCCTCAGAGAACCATCTTTCTTCTTCACAAACAGAACTGATACACCCCACGGTGAGAAATTAGGTCTGATAAAACCTAAGTCTAACAGCTCCAGCAGTTGTACCTTCAATTCTTTCAATTCTGTTGGGGCCATTCTGTAAGGTGCTCTAGACATCGACTCCATCCCTGGTGTCAATTCAATCACAAATTCAATCTCTCTATGTGGTGGAAATCCTGATAAATCTTCTGGAAACATGTCCAGAAACTCACAGACTAGTCTGGTCTCACTGGCATGACCTAGGTTGTATCAATTACACTGGCTAAGAATCATATGCAACCTCATTGCAATAGATCTCTGTAATGAAAAACTAATCTAGACTCTTGGACCATTATCAAACTATACATACAAATTCTTACTAAAACATACATTTGCAAAAATACCATAATTTATTATAAACTTGTAGAAACAAAGGTTACTTTCATAAAAATAAGTAGGATATGGGTACCCATTTTCTTTAAAACAAAAATAACTTAAAGTGAAAAGAGTTACATAGAAAATGCGGAAAATACATGTAAAACCATAAAAAGTAAAACAAGACTACATCCTCAATCGAATAACGCTCGGCCCCTTGACTCCATTCACCATCAATACACATCCTCTAAGCGTCACGAATCTTACCGCCTCTAAAACTATTTTCCTGCACATAAAACAAAAAGGAATGAGCCTAATGCCCAGCAAGGAAAATCTAACACATAGTCATAAACATAAATTTCATAATAAACGTAAAGACATATCATAACACTTAATACATACACTTATTATAATGGCCATTATTACTTGGGGTCCCATAGACTAAACAAGCTTATGCCCATGAGATTAGTGGGGTCCTACTAGCTAAGTAGGCATATGCCCATAATCTTTTGGGGTCTTGTTAGTCAAATAGGGCATAAGCCCAAGCCTACAAACATACACATACATAACATATTCATAACATAACACATAAGCAATACACATATAGATTCTACCCTATTTTCCTTACACTACAAGAAAACGGGGTCTTTACCTACCAATTGTAAGTGTAGGTAAAACTAGTCTAATGGTGGGTAATATGGTTTACCTACCAATATTGAATTGGTAGAGATTGGTAGGTAAAGGTTAGTGGGGAAAGAGTCTTTACCTACACTTATTAATACTGGTAGGTAAAAGAATCAGTGGACCCCACTAAGTTATAAATCAATTGATGAGTCAGCAGATGACGTGTTTGATGATGTGGCATCCTACATGTCTGCTGACATGGTGTCCATATTTTATGTGTCTGATGACATGGCATCCTACGTGGCATACATCAAAACTACCACTTGGCATCTTGTGATTGCACCACGTGTCAGACAATAATTTGTCCACGTGCTACAAGAAATTTGAATGATTGTGTTACTTATCCCCTTTTTATTGGTTATGTGGCACTAATGATTGGTCTACGTGACATGTTGACATGTTGTAGTATATTTATTTTTACCTACACTTATTTATTTGTGAGTAAATATAATATTTCTATGTAGGTAATTTTAATTATATATAAATTTTATTTAATATAAATAATAAATGAAAGTAATTAATTTGAAAAATATTTAACATTATTAATCAAATAAATTATTTAACTTTAATAAAAAAAATAAGTAAACATATATTATACAATATTCATTGCTTATTAAGAAGCACATTTCATAAAAAAAAAATATCTATACATTATTTTTAGGTCATTGAAAACTCAATAATGTCATTTTTCTTGACATTCTTCCTATTCTTCACTTTGGGATCATTGCATGAGAGCCTCCTTTTCTCTGACTGAACTCATTATGAATGTCGATGATGACTTTGGGAGGTGGACACCGACAATGGCCGAAGGTGGGGTTCGAATTGGCGCCAGTGAGAAGGACTTTATAATTAATTTCAGCAAAATAAATATCCCCAATTTAATCATCATAAGGATTTCATAAAATATATGACTTATTATTATGGGCATTTACGACACTTGGGATACCAACATATATTAAAAATAAAAATAAAATATGAGCACATCAAGTGTCATAATCACCAACATAAAATAAGTATATTTATTCTTGAACATCATAGGCCAAAATAATTCAAAGTAACAATGACACCTACCACAACAGATTGCCTAACAACAAACCAGAGCAACAAAAAAGGATCGATACATATTATAAAAAATTACCTCAAACAGAGCATAAAAAAAATTGCCACAGAATTTTAATACAAAATTTTAATGAACTGGACACACATAAAAAGCCAAGTTTCACATATATTTACTATGCTTCTGCATAACCAGCAAAAACTTGGATGGACATTAGTTAAAACCTGCATTCCTAAGAGTTTAAAGAAGACAAAGATAAACAAAATTAAGTATGAGCATGAAATATTTTACATAATAAATTAAAAAATTCATAAACACAAAGAGAGACCTCTGTCAGTTTTGGTACAATCTTATGGAGACACTGGGACAATTGCTCAGGAGCACAATAGGCCATTGCACCAAGTAATTGAACACTATTTTGCTTTGTTGCTAAGCTTTATACTCAAGACCCTACAAAAGAAATGCATTAAATTAAATCCTTCATATAAGTACTATATTAGGACAATCTTTCTCTAAGCAAACAAAAAAATCTCTTTCAACCCCAAATCACGTCTCTTAATTGGCAACCTATATTACTAACAAAAAACCATTGAAAAAAATTCAATTTCAGCATCAAGTGGAAAGAAGAAAACTGGGTTTACATAAAAAAAAAATGCTCGACAAATATGTAATAATCAGAACCTAACCTTTTTGCAAACAAAACAAAGAAAAAAGATGAGGCTTTCACCAACAAGTTCCAACCCGAGCTGTCATGGGATCAAAACACATAAGCCAAGCATGACAAATGAGATTTAGATGCAGAAGGCAAATTGGAAAAGATAAACAAGTAATTCAGGTTCAGTTAAATCAATCGTGAAAAGCACTTTAGAAATTATTTATAAACACCTTCTCAAAGGAGTAGTTTAGAAATTATTCATTGTTTAAAGTTGTTAAAAAACAATTTATTTTTACATTAAAAAAATAACATATAGATAGGTTCAATGCAATGCAAGTCTCTCTTCAACTATACCCCTACTGCCCAAGTAGATCCAATTGCAAACAATAGCAAAATCTTTTCTTTTTCTAAGTGTTATTCTTTTCATAGGGATTCCCTAAGTCAACCATGCATATTAACATATACTATAAATATTATTTTCATAGGAACACACAAACACATACAATAGTGAGCTCTTCAAGTATAAGAGATATACAAACTAAGTAATACTGAAACTGAATAATATATTATACTAAGTACTACTTCCAATACTATATTATACTAATAATAACTCCTAGTTCAATCTTTTCCATATCCAAAAATCTCTAGGACCAAAGTCAACTTAACAGTTAACACCTAAATAAATGGTCAGGATGGGCATCCCTCTTCTAGTCATCAATCAAAACTTGCCATAATAAGACAAGAAAAACTTTCACTGAAAATGAGCAGCTAAGTATTAAGAAAATAATTTATACTTCACTGATTCAACGTGATGTATCAATAATAGGAAATTAAATTAGAAGGGTACGAAAAGAATCTCCTAACATGGCTGAATGTGAGATCAAATGTTCATTGTCAAGCAGGTAGGAGAGCTGGCAGGAATTGCGGTAGGAGCAACTGTTATGCTCAATATACTTGTTGCAGGGTATGTTTGAACTCCGACCTTCTATCTAGCTTCCTGAGTAAAGACATAAGTACACATAATTAACTACATTAGCACATTTTTAAACTCATACAAACAAAGTAGATAGCATAAATACATGCATGTGGGATAAGATATATAATTATATATTTTTTTGAAAGAAGGTAAAGATGTCTTCAACTATGACTTGAACTCATCAACCTTTAATTTTGTAGGGAGACAACAGGAGCTTCAATGAACCCTGTGAGGACTTTAGGGCCTGCAGTAGCTGCAAACAACTATGAAGCAATATGGGTCTACCTCACTGCTCCTATTCTTGGAGCACTTTGCGGTGCAGGGGTCTATTCTGCTGTCAAGCTTCCAGCGGAAGATGGAGACAATCATGATAAGCCTTCAACTAGAAGGAGCTTCAGGAGGTGACTGATTAAGTCTATCACAAGAAATATCTATGAATAACTCAAGTTCAGAGAGGAACGCAACTCTAGAATGAGCTCTAGTACAGATAGAAGTCCATCTGGGAACATAGACATAACGAATAAACTAAAACCAATCATGTGCATCATTAACAATCAAGTAAGGAATTCCACTCATTCCTAGTTGACCTTTCTCCACTTAGTATAGAAATATAGTCTTTTTATAATTAAATTGGAAGCAGAGGAAGCTTATATTAGGAGGCTCAATTTCACAATCCTAGTAATCTTGGGCTCTTTTCTCCTTTCATAAGTATGGTTGATCATGTATGTAGTAATGCAAGTTACAGAAAACTAAAGGATTATCTTAACATTATGCTTATAACACTCCAATCGGTGTGCTTATTTATTCTATGAATTGCCTTCACATAGATAATAAATTTTAAAACTACCAATCTTCCTTTCCGTAAGCTGGAATCATGGTTGTCTCACTAAGACAATCTAATCTAGCTTGGTTGTATTAAATAAACAAATTAGCTTGGCTCCTCACTATATTTAACAAATTCTAAATCACAAGTTCTGTGTTGTTTTTTGCAAACAAAATTCAATCTTTGCAATCCTTTCAGTTTCCAAAAAGGCATAAAAATAATGACACCATGCTATCAGTTAGAATGATGAACACACAGTTTAGAAACAACATTCAATAAGCGTACCGAGATAATGAGACTAAATTTGTAATACATTACGAAGTGAAATGTAAATCAACAAGAAAATGTCCAAAAGTAATTGTTCAGTGATTCCTATTCAAGAACCTTGTTTCACCATTGGCCTTGCTTACATATAATATTGTGTCAAAATTACTAAAACCCCAATATCAAAATTGTACCTTTTGCAATTTTCCATTCTGAGATCCTTGAAACTTGTTACACGAATAGGTTGTTCAAAAACTGGTCTCATCACACTTTTTTTACACTGCATATATATATAAATGTTTATTCCGAAAAGATACAATGCATAAACATATATAAATGAATTTAATGAAAAATGATACCTAAAACTTTGATCGAACGTTGGAATCAGTCAGAAAATCAGGAGAAGACGACGTCGTAGAAATAAAGGGCAGATCGCCATGTACTTGTGTTGAAACGGCGTCGTTGGGTTGAGTGGGACTTGGACTGGAACTGGTCGTCGTCAACAAGTTCAGATCTTCGTCGATGGAGTTCTGCACGTTATTACACAGAGAGTCTCTTGATCATGTTCATTTCAAAAAAATATACGTATAATAAATAAATAAATATGGTTAGTGAAAAATGATAACCTGTTCTTGGACGATGATTCTTTCATCGGAGGTTATGGAGTCGTGATCATCTCCATAAGTGGTGACGGTGGAAGTCGGAGGAGGAGTAGAAGAAGAAGAAGAAGGAAATAAATAATCTAAGCACTCGGCAATGTCACCCGAAGTTTTGGGGTCTGGTTCGCGTAGAGCCCCGTCGCAGTCTCCATCGAGCCTCCCGCGCCAGCCACCTGCAAGAGAAAAGGGTGAGACAGAGAGAGGGAGAGAGAAGGAGCTGAGAGGTTAGATGTGAGGGAGATTGAGAGGTGCAGCTGAGAGGAAGAATGAGAAACAAATGAACCCTAATCCCTAAAGCCCCAATCTGATTTTTAGGTCTGTTTTTTTTAATTAAAATTTTCTTATTTAATTAATAAATAAATATATTTTATTTATATTTTTTCCAACTATGTACACACGTGGCATGCCACATGTTATACAATGTGTACACATCATATTATTTACTCCACATAAGCTTCCAAATAAGCATTTATAATAATAAAATAATATAATGAAAATAAAAAAATGGGGGGAAAATTGAGCGGGAATGGTTAAAAAATTTCCCTCCATAATATACGTAGGTAAATATCATTATCTACTGATATTATTGGTAGGTAAAGCTATGTTCTGAAATATAATATAATGGACTAGCATTTACCTACTAATATTATCTACCAATAAATATTGGTAGGCAAAACATTACTTTCCCTACCAATATATATTGGTAGGTAAAAATCAGATTTCTTGTAGTGTTACCAAAGTTACCGGGATATGTGGACTGAGTTGGGAGTTTTTGGAACACTCCTAATAACCATTAAAAAGAGTGAGTCTAAAGAAGAAAAGAGATGAAATGAAAGGGATGGAAAGACTAAACCATTGAAAGTTACACTTACCAAAACTTATGTGCTCAAGAGCTTAGATTTCCTAACCAAAATAAAATGGGGTTAGGAGACTGAGTGGAAGATTAAGAGAAGGGAAAATAACTTAAAACAAATTAACTAGAGTTTTGGTTACCTCAAAGACTTGAAAGACCAATCTATACCACAACCGAAATACTATAGAACCTCACTTCCCAAAGTGTTTGATAAGCTTATGATGTTTAAGCTTATGATTTCCCAAACTAGGTGTTTACACTCTCACACTCGCTTAGCACTAGCAGCTTCTGAACTTAGAGCAAAAGGTGAATAATGGCTGGGTACTAGGTCCTATTTATAGAGTTTGGGAATGAAAGTATCTTGATTTTACTTGAATAAAAATAATGGCTTTTTAGGTGAAAATCATTTGAATAATCGTTCAGCAGAGGCTGAAGACTCGTTCAAAAGATATTGGACTTTTGAAGAAGTTTGAATGGCTGAAAGGAAAAGAATTAAAAAATGTTTGAATTTATGCTGGAGGAGGTGATATATCGCCTGGACCATTGTTCCCGAGGCGACCGTGCATCGATTCGTGTTTTCCGTATCTACGTGCTGCGATATATCGCCCCCTATAGCTGCGATATATCGGCACACACTGAATATTTAAATACGAAATTACACATTTTTAGCTAAGTTTGAATGGAGTAAACAGCCTTGACTAAGCCCTCAACGTATTCAAAGCTGCTGACTGACCCTATAACATTCAAACTTTACCCTTATTTAATTTAATCCTCAAAAAACACTTAATCCTTAATTACCCATTCATAACATGTGCTTAAAATCCTATTGGTTGATATCTAAACCTTATAGTATAATAAATATATAATCCTTAATTATCAGTCATATAATCAAACCTTAGGTTATACTTAATATTCTTAGACTATAGGTTAAACTTAGAAAATCTATAAGTACTACTATGAGTGTCCAAATAATTCCCGGTCTGAACCAAAAATCCACAGTAACAAAGATAATACTAAACATACTATAATACTACTAAATAATTAGCTAAGTAAAGTTCTTGGACTCTACAATCTCTAGCCCTTAGGATAGATATCATAGGTATAAGGGGTCCATGCACAGTGCCAACAAACACAAAAAGGATCCTCACCTTCAGGCTCAAAGGCTACTATTTTCCTTCTGCAATCTATGGTTGCCCCATACTTCACCAACCAATCCATACCCAAAATCATATCAAAGTCGGTCATAACCAACTCTATCAAATCAACTGATAACTTCCTGCCCTCCACTATCACTGGCAATGATCTGACACATCTTCTCGATACTACTAGCTCCCTAGTGGATAATAAGATTCTGAACTCCACAACATAATAATCACATGGTCTACACAGTCTATCAATAATCTTACTAGCAACAAAAAATGTGTAATACAATAATCAAGGCAAAGTTATCCTTTGAGGAGTAGCCAGTCCAGATATGAGACAGAAAGAATAAGGTTCTGAGGAACAAAGTTATACCTTGAGTCAAGGTAAGGTTACAGAGATAGTGAGCTCGGGGGAACGACCTGGGAAACTGGAATCAGTTGTGCGGAATTCTTATTCTAGGCGGTTCAGATAAATTTTGAGGACGAAATTTCTATAAGGAGGGGATAGTTGTAATGCCCCAAAATCCCTAATAAGGTTTAGGACTTTGATTAGGAAGCCGGAAGGGTCATAATTGATTTATTATGCCATTAAATTATTATATACATGTTTATGTGAATTATATTATAATATGATGATAAATGCATGCATATGTGTCCATTTTTAATTATAAGGGCATTTTGGTAATTTGGCCCATCGAGGGCGTAATTGTGTATTTTCATGCATATGGGTAAATTATGAATAATACCACATTATATGTGGATTTGTTCGAGCCATTCGTTATGAGATGATCTTTGAATGCAAGTTATCGGTCTGGTCATAACAGGGTTAATTTCGGGGCTCGGGGTGAGTCTCGGGGTAATTTTGAGGATTAGAACATTACTGGGAATTAAAGGGTAATGGGATATGATTTATTAGAAATTGAGAATATTATAAATAATGGGAATTGGAGGGTGTTAATTATGATTAACGAGATAGGCGGGAAAGGACGATTTTGCCCTTGGTGCCTGTTAAGGGTTTTAATTAGGCTTAGGGGCAATATGGTCTTTTCACCCTAAGGATAAATATAACCAAGGAAAGCTGTAGAAACCTTCCAAAGCAAAGTATCATCTTTTCCTTCAATCGATCATCATTTTCTTCTTTTGAACTTTGAAGCTTCTTTTGAGGAACCAAGCTTTGATAATCTAAGGTTGTGTTCCACCATTGAAGAGGGTTCTAAGCTGAGATTGAGGTGAGTTTCTGGCCATTAAAACCTTAGTTCTTGCTTTGTTTTAATTTGGTTTTCAGTTTGGTTTTTGAGTTGGAAAGTTGAGAATTTGATGGAAGTTTTGGCTAGGGTTACTTGGGTTATGATGCATAGGACTTGTGTATATGGTATTTGGGTTCATTTGGGGATTTGAAAGAAGTTTGGAAGCTTGATTTTCATATTGGAAATGGAGGATTCGAAGGAGGGGAAAACCCAGGGTGAATCTGCCTAGTCCTAGGGCTACAGCGCCCAAAGGGTGGCGCTACAGCGCTAGCCAGGGAAAAATTCCCTTGCTTGTAGCGATGTGGAGCTAGGGGGCAGCGCTGTAGCGCTACCCTATTTTTCCTAATGCATATTTTGGGCATTTTTGAGGGTTTTTGGCTCGGGGTTTCAATTCCTAAGGCTCGGGATCGAATCTACTCACCGTTTGGGTACAATTCGGGGTCCCAGGAGTGAGATTTAGGTCAAGTCCCCTTTTAATGTTGATTTGCTTTAATGGAGGTTATATTTGGTTATGACTAAGTGACTGCTAAGGGATTAAATGATCGATCTTTCTCAAGGATCGTTCAATTGTTATTTCTTGCTCGAACCAAAGGTAAGAAAACTTCTTACTTGTGCGTGGCACTGACTTATTAGTTAGAATCGGCAATGGTGACAAAACTGACTATGAAGCTGTGACTTACTAGTCAAGTTCGACAGTAGCACTGAGCACTGGTCATATGTTATTGACCTATGAGTCAAGAATGGCATAAGCGTCATGAACACAGAGCCGAAAAGACTAGATCAAATCGATATCAGCATTGAATGACTCATCATGAGCATTAATGTCGAACCAACCTCAAGTTTGATGAAAACTAAAAGCGCTCGTCTAGTTCTATGACTAGTCACTCAGAGCCAGGGACAGAAGGCCTAGGTGACTGCATCGTCACATGGCTAAGGGTACGAAACCCACACTAGTGACTCCCTGATCACTCATTTGGTTTACATAGTGACTTACACACCAGTCACTCATCTGAGGGTGCGGAACCCATGTTAGTGACTTGCTCATTAGTCACTCATCTAAGGGTGTGAAACCCATGTTAGTGACCTACTCCTCTGTCACTCATCTGATTAGGGCTATACGCCCCATCATGGTTATCAAAACCTCCAATGTTAATCACTCATCTGTTTAGGATTGACTTATAGTCATCCTTACAGGAGGGCATGGCCCACAACCATCATTGTTTGGACTTATTTGCATGCATGAATAGGGCTAATATTGCTAGGCATGCACATTATGATTTAGTAATATGTTATTACTATTCATGAGCATATTGAGTTTTCTTGCTAGGCTTCGGCTCACGGGTGTTATGTGGTGCAGGTAAAGGCAAACAAAAGCTAGACCATCCTTGAATTGGAGAGCTTAGGTGACGATGTGTACATACACTACAACAAATTTGATATACAATGACTCCCTACAATGCCTTACACCATTGGTGTAAGACATTAAAACTTATCAGGGTTTTAAATGTCTAATGGTGGAAGACATTGAAAGTTTATATTAATGGCTACAATTGGAAGACATTAAAAATGGTGGAAGACGTTGGAAATAGGCTGGGGAAGTGGTCAGGGGTACATCCAATGTCTCCCACTAGGAGACGTGCCACGTGTCCCACGTCTCCCAGTGGGAGACGTTGGATGTCCCCCTGCACATTTAAACACTTTTTGCCTTCTTCTTCCTCTCATTCGAAACCAGAGAGCCAGAGAGCAAAAACGAGAAGGGCTGGGTTTTTAGGGTTTTAAAGGTAAGTTTTTTAAATTTTCTTGCTTTTTAGTTAATTATTTGGAAAAAAAAATCATAGGTTTAGTATTAAGATGAGTAATATACATGATTTTGTGTTAATTTTTTATTTTTATGCATTATTTTATATACATTGCAGGATTAGTTTTTTATGGAAGTTTTTTTTATATATTTATGTCTTTTAGTTTTTTTTTTTAATTTAATCTATCACATTGTATAGATTTAATTAGAGTATATATGTTCATGATTTTTTTTAATTTTTATCATTTTTTATTTCGAAATTTAGATATATTTTTGTATATATATTTAAACTTTTTTTTTAAAATTGTAACTATTTTGTTATATATATATATAGTTATGTTAAAATAAATTTATTAAATCATTTTTAAAATATAAATATATGAACATTTTTATGTTTTTGTTGATTATTAAGTTTTTAGGTTATGAAATTTTTTATTGAATTTTTGTTTAGGTTATAATTAGTGGTGCATTGGAGTTTTTTTTTTTTTTTTTACCAATCATTTACTATTATTAGATATTTAGTGATATTTGTTTAGTAATGTTTAACACATTAATTAATTTAATTTCATAGGTTGTGATTTTGGTGGTGAGATTTTAGAGAGTATTTTGCATCAAAATTCCTATATCAATCACACATTTGAGGTAATTAAATTTCTAAAATTACAATAATACGTTATATATTGCTAGATATTTAGTGATATTTTATTTATTATTTATTAATTTAATTTTATTAGTTTGTGGATTTAATAGCGAATTTGATTACTAAGTGAAGTAATTTTGTTAGCTTTTGGATTATTAATTGCAAGAGGTATATATATATTCTCTTACTTCTACTTTTAATATTATTAAACAAATGTTAGAGGAGTTTGAATATCTTAAATACTCATCCATAGTGAAGTAGTTTCTGAGATTAAAATTGTGTGCTGCGATGATAACAGAAGGTTGAGAACTTGTGTGTTTTAGTGAAGTAGATTCTGAGAAATTTGGTTGTGTGCTACGGAGCTATAAGGAAGAAACTTATTGTATGCTGTTTGAATTATTTGTTTTGCTATTCACATGCAGATGGTTAGGTTACTATTATAGGGGAAATGCTGCTCGATTTTATCTAGGATAATAAACAATTAGTTTAATATAGACATCCTATAAGGAAGGAACTTATTGTGTGTTGTTTGAATTTTTTGTTTTGTTATTCACATGCAGATGGTTAGGTCACTATTATAGGGGAAATGTTGCTCGATTTTATCTAGGATAATAAACAATTAGTTTTATATAGACATACAACTTTATCGCGTGCTTATTTAGTGTTGTTTCTTTTCTTTTCCATAGACATAGGAGAATATATGGATAAACAGTGGATGTCAGCGAATAGGTTATCTGCAGAATATAAGAACGGGGTCGATTTGTTCTTAAGGTTTTGTTCAGAAAATGTGAAAGACCCAAATTTTACTCTTTGTCCATGTCTTAAGTGTGGAAATGTTAAAAAGATGGATCTTAAAAAGATTAAAGAACACTTATATTTCAATGGGATGGACAAGAGTTACACAATTTGGTATTACCATGGGGAGATAGCTCCGATTGCTCCAACTCTGCCAAGTAGACCAAAAGGAGTGAGGAGGAATATAGTGGAGTAGAACTGGGATCCATTAGATGAAATGATTGATGACGCACATTATGGATCAGGAGTAGACCCAAATAAGTTTGAGACACTCCTTAATGATGCCGAGAAAACAATTTACCCTGGTTGTACAAGATTTACAAAATTATCTGCGCTTCTTAGGTTGTACAATCTAAAAGCTAAACATGGCTGGAGTGATAAAATCATTACTGATTTATTTAGTTTTTTGAAGGAGCTATTGCCTGAAGATAATGAAATTCCAATTTCATTTTATGAGGCAAAGAAGACTTTATGCTCATTAGGCATGCAGTGCAAAAAATTCATGCATGTCCTAATGATTGCATATTATATCGAAATAGTTTTGCAGATGCAAAATCGTGTCCTACTTGTGGTGAGTCACGATGGCAAAAGCAAAGAAATGGTGACGATGTCAGGGAAGGAGTACCTGCCAAAGTTTTGTGGTACCTTCCGCCAATTCCTCGTTTCATCCGATTGTTTAGAAATGTCAAACATGCTAAAAGTTTGTCGTGGCATGCTTAATGAAAGAATAAAGGATGGTAAATTAAGACATCCAGCTGACACCCTTGCTTGGAAGAGAGTTGATTTGAAGTGGCCTTCTTTTGGAAATGAATCTCGTAATATTCGTCTAGGTCTTTCGACTGACGGGTTTAATCCACACGCATCATTTAGCAGTAAGTATAGTTGTTGGCTTGTTATGCTTGTTATTTACAATCTACCCCCATGGTTGTGTATGAAGAGAAAGTTTACGCTTTTGAAATTATTGATATCAGGACCTAAACAACCTGGTAATGATATTGACGTCTATCTAGCTCCTCTTATAGATGACTTGAAAACTTTGTGGGATGAAGGGGTTAAGGTTTATGATGCGTATAGGCAGGAAGAATTTAATCTTAGAGCGGTCTTATTGTGGACAATTAATGACTTTCCTACTTATGGAAATTTATCTGGGTTTAGTGTGAAAGGATATAAGGCTTGCCCCGTTTGTGAAGAAAAAGCATGTTCTGAATTCTTGAAACACTCTCGGAAAATATGTTATATGGGACATAGGAAGTTCTTGCCTAATACGCATGAACTTCAGACTTGGAAGAAGGCATTCAATGGTAAAAAAGAGTTTGAGGAGGCTCCTGAGCCATTGAATGGGATCCAAGTACTTGAGAAGATGTCTAAAATTGTGTTCAAGTTAGGGAAGCCTAAAGTTCGTATACCTACAAAGATGAAACGTAGTCGCAAGGCCAATGTTGTGGAGGAGCGAAAAGGGTGTTATAAAAAGAAATATGTTTTCTTCGAACTTGAATATTGGCCTTTCTTACTTATACGCCATAATTTAGATATTATGCACATAGAGAAAAATGTATGTGATAGTTTGATTGGCATTTTGTTGAATATTCCTGGGAAAACTAAGGATGGAATTAAGGCTAGACAAGACTTGGTTGCAATGGGTATAAGGGATGAATTAAATCCAAAACCAGATAAGAGACGAACATATTTACCTCCTGCAGCTTACACTCTTACTAAAGAGGAAACAATGGCAATTTGCAGATGTTTGTTTAATATAAAAGTTCCAGACGGATATTCCTCAAATATAAGGTCATTAGTAGACATGAAAAGTTGCATTCTGACTGGCATGAAATCTCACGATTTTCATATTCTAATGCAACATTTACTACCAGTGGCCATTCGATCTGTGTTGCCTAGGAAAGTTCGAGATGTAATCACAAGGTTATGCTTGTTTTTCAAGTCATTGTGTTGTAAGGTGATTGATCCGCTTAAGTTGCCTAAGTTAAGAGATGAAATTGTTGAGGTATTGTGTGAGTTGGAGAAATATTTCCCGCCGGTATTTTTTGATATAATGATCCATTTGACAGTTCACTTGGTTAGAGAACTAATATATTGTGGTCCAGTTTATTTAAGATGGATGTATCCATTTGAGCGATATATGAAGATTCTTAAGGGGTATGTTAGGAATAGAAGTCGGCCAGAAGGATGCATCGTCGAATGCTATATTGCAGAAGAGGCAGTTGAATTTTGTTCTGAATACATGACTGGTGTACAGAAAATTGGGTTAAATGATGTTGAAAATGTTGAGATTCAGAGGCGTTGTGGTAGCGTTGTATGCACAGTAAGTCGAGATCTTCTGGATGAAGCGCATCGTCTTGTGTTGCAGAATATAAATTAAATTCAACCTTATATCGAGTGAGTTATATTCATATAATACATTAAGTTTAAGTTGTGTAATTTTGTATATTCAATTGTGTTAACAACATATGTATAATTGAAGGGAACATTTTAATTGGATAAAGACCAAATTTCCATCCAAGTCAAGGAACCCAAAATGGTTACAAGACAAACATTATCGAACTTTTAGTAGTTGGATAGAACAAAAGGTAAATTGTGTTGATTATTGAAAGTTGTCATTAATTAGTAATTAATTACAAGATGACATTTTTGGTTGTTTTTAGTAATTTGTTTTTGGTATGTTGATTTGATAGGTTGTGTCAGAATTACAAAACACATCAAATAAGGTTTCAGACATTGCTAAGTGGATTTCTCGAGGACCTTCGGTTAATGTCATCAAGTTTTCATCATACATGATTAACGGTACTCTATTTAACACTAGGGAGCGCGATAACAACAGAAACACACAAAACAGTGGTGTTAGCCTTGTTGCTAAAACTGTGCAAGTCTCTAGTGCAAAAGATAAAAATCCAGTTGAATGTGATATGACTTTTTATGGAGTAGTTAATGAAATTTGGGAGTTAGATTATATCACAACTCGAGTACCTGTTTTCTTTTGTGATTGGATGAAAAGTGACAGCGGCATAATATATGAAGATTTTGGTTTCACATTAGTTAATCTAAAACGAATTTGGCACAAATCTGATCGATTTATATTAGCTTCATAAGCCAAACAAGTATTTTAAGTGAATGATCCTTCAGACAACCAATGGTCAATTGTTCTTCCAACGCAAACAAGAGAATGGAACATTAAAGATGGTGATTTACATAATATACCTCTCGAAGAAGAACTTGTCACATTCACCGCAATAGAAGATAATGACGAAGTTGATGATGATTGTATTTGTTTCCGTGAAAACGGTGAAGGATTATGGGTTGATGATAATGGGTCTTGAGGTACCATTTAATAGGTTTCATATGTTTATGATACGTGAAATTTTTAGTTTCATCTTTTGGTTTCATCATTTTTTTCATCTTTTGATTATGAGTGTCCAAAATTGTTATAATAATGATATTTATGTTTCACAGATGGAGGCTGGTCCTTTTGGTGGTAGATCTAATGAGGGGGAGCAACGCCCTCATTCTCAGCCAGTGGAACAAGAAAATAAAACTGTGAGAGGACGTACATGGATGTCTAAAAACACCAAAAAAAGGAGTGAAAGACATCTTACTCGTGTTGAATACAATGAGTATGGTCAACTAGTGGGTGAATCTAGAAGTAATGTTTCATCACAGCTTGGAGAAATTATTCGAGCAACTATGTCCATCAACATTAACAATTGGAACGATGTTAGTGTGGTGGATAAAAATAAAATATGGGACACAATGAAGGTATACTTTTATTAATTATATTTCATTTAATGTTTTAAAAATATATATTGTTTTGATAATATGCTTCTTATTACTTTCAAACTTGCAGAAATTTTTTGATTTGGACCCCAAACAAAAGAAACAGATGTTGATGGATGCGAGAAAGTACTTCCGAAATTGGAAGACTAATCTTACAAGGGTACACATTTACGACGCTTTGAAAAAATACCCAAATGAGTTCCCGCTAGCTATGCCATTTGGATTTGAGAATGTCATAACTCCGGATGAATGGTTAAAGTTTGTGAACTCAAGATTAACTCCCGAGTGGCAAAGAAAGAGAGAGGAGATGCAAAATTATCGAGCATTGAATAAATACAATCGCAACCTCTCTAGAGGAGGCTCTGTGTGTATTGAAGAGATGTTAATGGAACAAAGTGGGAAAAGTCTGACTGAACTTGATAGGGCAGACTTATGGAGCGTGGGTCGTCGGAATGCAAAAGGAGAGCTAGTTGAAGAGGCCTCTGAGATTCAAAAAAATATTGTAAGTGCTCATATTTAATAATGTTGATATATCAAATTATTAGCTTATATATATAACTTTCTGTGAATATTGTTTCACAGGATCATTACCGGCAACTGCAAGCTAAGGGTAAATGGGCACCTGATGGCCCTGATAATGTGCTGACGAGGGCGTTGGGCACTCCTGAGCCTCGAGGACGTGTTAGGGCTGGAGGACACGGTGTGTCTCGCTCAGTACACTGCAATACTCCAACACCTACCTCAACAAAAAACAAATCAAAAGCCTCTTCTTCGAATGACGACATTAGAAAGGAGTTTGAAGAAAGATTTCGAAAACAAGAAGAAGAGCATCGTCAACAAGCACAACGCCTAGAAGAGTGCCTTTAGCAACAAGATGAGCTCTTGAGAAAATTATTGGCCCAACAAAGCAAGTCAGGATCTAACATTGGAGTCCCACCAGCGCCATCATCATACTATGTGCCCGACCCACTAGTGCCACCAGCGCAGGCGTCCTACTATACTCCAGACCCAGAAGTGCCTCAAGCAGAACACCACATTATTGCACTACATCCGATTTTGCAAGAGGTAATTAAACTTTCTTGAATATTCTGAAACCAAATAAATTTCTTTACTGCTTCAACATGATTATTTGTATATAATATGTTTCTTACGCAGAGCCGAGCATGCCAATTAACAATTGGTTCGGTTTCAAACATTGTTGCATTAGGTAAACTCATTGAAAGAGAGGCAGGCAACAACTTCCAAGTTATGATTACGAGTGTTCTTAAGCCAACCTGTCCTCTCCCTTTTGCATATCCTGATTTGAACATGTACATAGTTGCTCAGGCCATTGGGACGCCAATAGCGTGGCCTAAGGATTTTGTCATTATATCTGAAGATGTATATCATGAGGTGATGCCATATTTTTACATAATTATCTTTACAATTCTATATTTGTTTGCAATTTTTTTAATTGTTGATATTATTGTATACAGACTCCCTCTACAAGTAAGACCAAATCACAACGACCAAGAGTTCCATCAACACAACAACCTCGAGAAAGAAGATGACAACAAACTCCTCCAACACAATTGGCCCACACTCCATTGGAATGATTACACAATATCATATCTCATTGGGATGATGCCGAGTGTGTCAATCTAGGCATAGAGTCTGAAGTTTTTGATCAGGATATGTCTCACTGTTATATATTTAAGGATGACATACTTCAGTTTGCTCGAAAGGAGAAGATTGGACAAGCAGTAGTCGTCAGCTACATGAGGTATATATCTCACAAATAAGTTTGTTCATTTAATTTTCTAATTTGATTTATTCATTCATATAACAATTTTTTGTATTTTTGTATTAGGTTCATTTACAGATATGTGGTGCAGCAAGGTCGGCAAAATAAGTTTTTATTTGTCAATCCTAATATCATCGCCACTCAAGGGAGTTCATTTGACGATCTTGTTCAGAATCTGTTCAGACGTTGCAATGACGTAAAATCAAAATAACAAGTTATGCTTGTCCCTTGGAACCATGGGTAAGTTTAAAAAGTTGTCATTTTTCTGACCCATATCAATAATTTCTTTGTTTAACATTTGAGCTATAATTTTTTGGTTTTTCTTATCCAGTGAACATTGGATGTTGCTTATTTTGGCACCATATGCATATCATGTTTATTGTTGTGATCCGGTGAATTCAGAGCTAAATAACCGTGAGGAGATTGTATCAGTGATCGTCAGCGCTTTCAATCTTTTTTTCTCTATGAATCTTCCTGATGTCGAGATCCCTGATACTTTACGCATTAAGCAACCTCAGGTAAGTAACTTCAGCAGAAATTTTTGAACATTTATAATTATTAAGTAGAATAATATGTATGCATTTTTTAATAAGTTTCAATTTAATAATGAATTACTCATACTCTTAAATAATTAGTGTCCACACCAACCGGACAATGTGGCATGTGGATACTACTTAATGAGGATGTTGAAGGATTTGATTAAACATGCGAGTCCCGGACATTACTTGAGAACGGTATTATTAATTAAAATTTACAAATTATTTTTGAAACTATAAATGTAATCAAATAATTAATTAATATATTTACTTTATATTTTTTGCAGCTAACAAGCGCATCATATACAAAGGCACAAATTGATGAGTTGCGACAAGAATGAGCGACATATATGTTGCCGATAATCCAAAGTTACCGACCTCGTTGATAGGTTTTTATTTTTATTTTTTACCTCTTTCTTC
Organism: Humulus lupulus; assembly: GCF_963169125.1. Classification (NCBI taxonomy): domain Eukaryota; kingdom Viridiplantae; phylum Streptophyta; class Magnoliopsida; order Rosales; family Cannabaceae; genus Humulus; species Humulus lupulus. Next base: position 9,907,692 of record NC_084798.1, read on the forward strand.
ATACAAAATGCAATATTTGTTCATTTGAATATGTCTAACAAATATTGTATTTCTTGTATATGTCTAACAAATATATTGTGTTTCTTATATATGTCTAACAAATATTGTGTACTTTCAATTTAATTGATTATTAAATCAATTTAAATTTAAATTAAAATCATTTCAATTTAAATTAATTATTAAATCAAATTAAAATAATATTAATTATAAATTTATTTTTTTTAAATGTGGGAGACTTTCAATGTCTCCCACTGGGAGAAGTGGGAGACTTCCCACGTCTCCCAATGGGAAGGTTGACTGGGAGACGTGGGAAGTGACTCACCTCTCCCAATGGGAGACGTGGGAAGTCTATCACCTCTCCTATTGGGAGACGTGAGATATACACCTACAATGACCCTAGCGACAACGTCTCACCAATTGGGAGACATTGTAGACTTTCAATGTCTCCCAAATAAAGTCATACAACTCTTATTTTCTTGTAGTGATATGCAACTACTCGACCGCCACGGCCGAGGGTTGAAAGAGGAACTAGGGTTAAACCCTATTTTACTGCTTAGGTCGACTGGTTGTAAATATTTTCTTGTAATTAACATTTAAATTATATTTTTGAGATCTTAATGTATACAATTAAAGTTCTAGTGAAACCTTGCATCTTAACCAGAATTTTTAACCCTAAATCGCTAATCATACTTAGTTACACGATTATGGTCAAATGATTTTATTAGCGAGTTTAACACTATTTAAAATGCACATCATAACAGTCACTGGAGTTTAGGACGTTACAAGTAAAGTGAAGGAATCAAAGATGTTATTTGAGAAATAAAATGATGCAGAAAACCATAATTTCTTCAAACACTATGATCTCTGTGTATTCCAGGAATCGAGAAATTGATAAGGCTATTGATATTTTTGAACAACCCAAAGGTACAAAGGATTATGTGACCTGCAACTCAATGGTGAAAGGTTTTGTTTAAAATTATCAAGAAGAAAAGGTTTGAAACTATATGTGACAATGCAAAAATTATCAGTCGACTGTACAAGATCAACAATCTATGTTCTGTTTCATGCATGTTCATGTCTTGGATCTCTTCTACTTGGACAATTACTTCATGTCCAGATGAATAAGACTCCAATTGGAAGTGTGCACCTCTTCAACAATATCCTTAATGAGTACGGAAGAGGAACTCTTCTTAACACAAATGGGGAAATTGGCCCAGTAAAAAATTGTTGCTTTGGAAAAAGAATGTTGGGCTTTGGGGACAATACTCAATAACTTGAGTGACAAAAAATACTTTGTATTTTCGATTGGGTTCACAAGTTTTACCAAAGTGGGCTTTAAGAAAGAAGCCCATAGATCATACTTAGAAAATTGCTTCTGGCCCACTCACCAAAGCCCACGTGCTTGTCCCAGCAAAGCCCACCTCTTGTTTTAATAGAGGCTACCCACGTGTCCCTAATGTTTGACACATTACCATAGAAAGAGTCAGATTTAATAAAATTCCTACTTTTCTTTGACATATCGTTTTCGTAATCTTTTGAAAACCCTGGGCAAGTCAATCGTATTCAATGCTTTCCTATTTGAGAGAGATTTATCTATAACCTCCAACTGAATTTCCCTAGAAATTAGAGATTGGCATGATTCCTGAAAATCTGGAAAAGTTTTATGCGATGGAAATCTAGAAAAGTTTTATGCGATGGCTCCAAATCAGGCTTTCCCGCTTCTGTGCTGAACACCCTGCAGAGTTGTAAATGTGGGTCAGTCCGGCTTGACACGACTTATATTTTCATGCTTCCAAATAATTTGGGTTGGGCCTGATTGGACCCATATTCAAATTCATGTCGGGCTAGCCCATATTTGAAAGAGTAAGCCTACTACGGCCCATAGGCACGACCCATGTCGTGCCGTACTTCGTGCCATATCGGGTCGACCCACTTTTCTTTTTTAGATCGGCCTACTTTTCTTATTTTTGCCGAAATTCAAGCCCATTTTATTATTATCAAAAAATGTGAGGATGGGGAATTGAATCCCTCACCTTCTCTTTAATAATTAATGGAGTCATCACCAATCCAAATATATTTCTTTGTTTAAATTATAGTTTGAGATACTTTTATAAACTTTTCAATAATATTTTACACAAAATTATATCAAAAATAATTATTAGAAAATGAATACCTACTAATCAATGCTAAAAATTTTAACTCACACATCTTAAAATAAATTAATATAATTATAAAATTATAAACATTGAAACAAATAATAGACTTTTATTATCATTTTAATTTATAGATAATTGACAAATAAGAAATTATTATCATTATTAATGTCAAAATATCGAGTTTTTTTATCGTGTCATGCTTTTGGGCTAGTTTGTTCGTACTTTCATGTCGTGCTTTCGGAATTGTTGTATCATGTTGTGCTCAGGCCCGTGTCATGTCGTGTCGTGCCAATTTTAAATTCATGTCGTGTCTGGCCTAAGCCTATATTTTTTGTGTTGTGTCGTGCTCGTGCCTCCCAGGCTCATGCCAGTTTTGTGTCGTGTTAGAAAGCTCGACCCGTATTTACAGCTCTACCATCATGGCCACCGAAAAAGCTTTAGATTTCATCATTCGATCTGAAAGCTCAGGCGATCCTGTCACTTCACCCTCTCCATCTCCTCCATCATGTTTCTATTGTCCACCCTCAACTTGTACTAATTTGGAACAAGAGACTGCATTCTTCCTCACCCAAACGCTCCTAACTCCTCTGAGAGGAAGGTTGATTTGTTCACTCAAACTGAATAATTTTAAGGTGATAAAGATTCCATCGTAGGGCAAAGTGGTGGAAGCTGGAATGAAGCCTTTCGAGTTTCCAACCATTCTCAATCAAGCGTAGGACACCTATTTCATCTCTAACATTCGTTTGTCCACTTCCATCAAACCTCTACACAAAGCCCTTATAACCTTAAAAACGTGAATATTCCAAATATTCAAACAAATCCCATAAAACCCAACCCAATTATGATAATAGCTAATTTTCTTCTCCTCCATCTGTCGACTCCAACTCCAAGGGACCACAGATATCTTAGTGTCATCTGAAATGCGCACCATTCCCTTAGAGATCAAGTCTTTTTGCAAAGCTTCGGTAGGGCACCAAAGGATGGCTCTATCATCAAACATTAGAGATGTCTTGACCTTTACTCCTAATTCCCTTTGTATGCATGCGAAAATAGTTTTCCAAGAAGATTGACTATCACTCCGTAGCAGCACCACCACATATCCCTTCTTGCAAGAAAGCCCATGACTAGTCATAGGACTTTTAACGTCCTCGCCCTTCCCTGTTACCACGGAGACCCAAGACTCTAGCTTTTACAAAAGGATGAAAAACAATACCACATATACTATAACCAAAACAAATTATATAAAAGCTTAAATCCCTACATATTGCAATTTATTAGAATTTTCAATGTTAATATATTATTATCTATATCTTTACAAACACTGATCAGTACTTTTATTCAATTATTATTTTTTCTCATTATTTTTGTGAAATTTGATTTTGATGCATAATAGGGGTGATATGTCAAAATAATACCTAGCTAAAATAAAATCACATTTTTATCTTAGTATTCCCTTTCATACCCAAAATGTCCCTGACATAAGTTTCCCTCTTTTTTTCTCCTATTGTCTTCTCCTTTTCTATCTCTAATGTTTTCCCTCTCTATCTCTCTAAGCTCTCATACACAAAGGCAACCACCATTATCTTAATCTATACTAATTTTCGAGGCCATTTTGTATTTCGGATCTAGGAGCAAGTTGTGAATCCTTTAAAGCCAAGAAACTTCATTTTGGTTTCTCTTTCGGATCTAGGGGCAAAAATTGTATGGGTGAGTATATATTTGTTATATGTAGTGAGAAAACTTGTTTATCTACATTGTTTGTGCTATTTCGAACAGATGTATGTATGCCTTCATGTTTTATTGTAATTTTTCACTGTCGGAATGGATTTTCGTTCCTTTCTTGGTTTTTCTAGGTTTTTTGTCTATCTCGATGAGACTCAATGGTCCTTGATGGACCTCGATAAAACCCTCATATGTTTATGTCAATTGGCTACCTCGATATGCCTCGATGAGACTCGATGGTCCTCGATAAAACCCTCATACGTTTATGTCAATTAGCTACCTCAATATAACTCGATGGTCCTCGATGGACCTCGATAGAGGCATAGAACTTAATGTATGTAGTATATGCCTCGATGGGCCTCGACGAGGCTCGATGGTTCATAAGAAATTTTTTTGGGTAGTCTGCCTCGATGTACCTCAACTGTCCTCGATAGACCTCGATAGGTAATAAGAATTACATTGGATTGTCTGCCTCGATTGTACTTGATAGGCTTCGACATATCTCGATAGAAATTGATTTTTTGTTGTTTTATGTTCTAGTTTTAATTTTTGACCTTTTTTTTATATAAATTCGACTGTTTCCATATTTGTTGCATTTAATTGTGTTTGGGAACTGGAAAATAGGTATTGGATTTTCAGGGATGCTGAAAATCAAGTTATGCCATTGGAGAAGGATGTGACATATGAGCAACTGCTTGACATTCTATATGTTGAGCTTGAAGTAGATAAATGTGTGTATGACTTGAAAATTGAGGTTCCGTACACATGCCTCTCACAATCCGTCAAACCTACCATTATAAAAAATGATATGCATGTGCGTGCATTAATTGGGTTAGCATCAAAATCTGGGGAGAAGTCGATTCCTCTATGTGTAACATTAGTTAAGAATTGAGGTAAAAGAAATGCATCGACCTCTCCCAACGTTAATAAAGAAGTTCGATTTGAAGAGAACATTTCTCCCCCGTGTCATGGTTTCAAAAGAACTCAAAGTGAGGTTGAGACATTTGTTCTCAAGAAAAATCCGAACATTATAGTCCATGATGATATCCCTGTTAGAGATCTGCCATATTTTCATGACACAGTGGAGTACGATCCCTATGGCTACGATCCTTTTGTCAACGACGATCCAGTTGCTAATGCAGCAGATGTTGGTGGGCCAGATATCCACTTATGGAAGCTCTTCTCTTGTTGCGGGTCACACTTCCTCAAAGGTTCAGTAACTAGCCTCTGCTTATCTACTCTTAACCTCTTCGTTGGGTCGGTGAAGTCATCAAAATGCTTGTGCCTGCATTTCTTCCTGACAACTTCAAGGCCAGCTTCCTCCTCAGGTTGTAGTACTCGTACACTGGGACTGTCGGCATCACTAGAAACAAAAGATGTCTAGGCCTGTGGAGTGGAAGGTGGATCACTGGGCTCGTAGTCAGCAGACAAGATATCAGACTCTGTATCTGATTGTAAGTGGGTGGGTCGGCTCTGTTCTGTGGATCGATCTGAGACCACTAAAATCAGTTGCGCCAACTGAGCCATGATTGTAGTCTGATTCTGAAGTAAGGTCGTGTCGTGGTAAAGCAATCTACGACCCCAAGGCTCCAAGATTCACCTGCAAAACAAACCAAGAACAAATATACACAGAAAAGTGTACTAAAACACAAACACTTAGAGAACAACAATAAGAAAGGGGAAGGAAACGAATCACACAGAGAGATTTATACTGGTTCAGCCTTAAAATAAGGCCTACATCCAGTCCGAGCACTTCTCCACTATAATGAATCAATGTTACAATACAAAGCAACCCTTCTTCCTCTCCAAAGTTTCTTGAACACTTTTGTACAACTAAAAAATGAGCACTTAGTTTACACCACAGTAAACTCTCACACACTCAACAATGTACAAAGAAAATTAACCCTTGTTCTCTCTTTCTCTCTTTTCTAAGCCTCTCAAAACCTCTGAATTTCTTTTCTCTTCAACTAATGAAACCCCTGGATATATATAGCTGCAGCTCCAGTTCTTTCACGTGTTGAAAGAAAAATCAGTTCTGTTTTAACTGACTAAAAATCTGTTACAACTGACAAGGCAAAAAACGTAACAGAAGAGAAAAGTTGTTTAATGATCTCTTAACAACACACGTCATTTGCCAATTATATTAGGATTACTCCAACATATTCCACCTTAATCCTCATATTAATGGCATAAGACACTTCCTTAGATCAGTGGAGAAGTATACTCGAATTTCGGTCTCCATCATTCTTCAAGACCAATCAAGTTCAAACAATATTTGAACTTGTTCAAAGGCAACACCTTAGTACCCAAGTCTGCTGCATTTTCTTCAGTAGGGACCTTTTCCAAGTCAATTTCTTTGTTTTCAATTTTCTCCCTTATCCAGTACATCCTAATGTCAATGTGCTTTGAACGCTCATGGTAAACTGGATTTTTGCTGAGATGAATTGCTGACTGACTATCTGAATATACAGTAACTCTTCCCTTCAACATCTTTAGCTCTTTGAGTAAGCCTTGAAGCCAAATTCCCTCTTTAATAGCTTCAGTTACTGCCATAAATTCTGCCTCAGTTGTAGATAATGCCACCACAGGTTGTAGTTAAGTTTTCCAGCAAATACAATTTCCATTCAACAAGAAAATAAATGAAGTTATTGACTTCCTATTGTCTCTATTTGCTGCATAATCAGAATCCACGAATCCTTCCAATTGAATCTGTCCCTTGGCTTTCTTGAAGTGCAATCCATAATTCAAAGTGCCTTTGATGTATCTTAACAACCATTTCAAACCTTCCCAATGAGGTTCGCCTGGATTAGCCATATACCTACTTAGTACACTTATAGGATAGGCTAGATCAGGTCTGGTACTCACCATTGAGTACATTAAGCAACCTATTGCTTTTGAATAAGGAACACTTTTCATTCTTATTGTATCTTCATTAGTCTTTGGGCATTGATCATTTGAAAATTTGAAATGCCCAGCAATAGGCATGCTGACAGGTTTACAATTACTCATGTTGAATCTGTCAAGTACCTTTGACAAGTATCCAGTTTGAGAAATAATTAACTTCTCCTCTTTGTTCTTCCTTGTAATGACCATGCCAAGAATTTTCTTTGCTATACCTAAATCCTTCATTTCGAACTCCTTACTGAGTTGTCCTTTTAACCAAACAATTTGTTGCTTTTCTTTTCCAATTAGTAACATATCATCCACGTATAAGAGTAAGAAAACAACATCACTTGTTTCTAAATTCTTGTAGTATAAACAAGTATCAAACTCAGACCTTTTGAACCCCAAACCAGTCACAAAATTGTCAAACCTTCTATTCCATTGACGAGGAGATTGCTTCAGACCATATAAAGACCTCTGTAGCTTGCATACAAGTTCACCACTTGGTTGTTCCACCTCAAAACCTTCAGGCTGACTCATGAAAATGGTTTCTTCAAGCTTTCCATTCAAAAACGCTGTTGTAACATCCATCTGTTCCACCTGAAAATCTAGCTGGGTTGCTAAAGCTAACATGATCCTTATAGTCTTATACTTAACTACTGGTGAGAATACTTCATTATAGTCTATCCCCTCTTCTTGTGTAAAGCCCTTTGCCACAAGTCTTGCTTTATACCTTTTTGCCTCATCATTTGTTGCCCCTTCTTTTAGCTTATAAATCCATTTACAAGCAATTATCTTCTTGTCTTTAGGCTTTGAAACTAACTCCCATGTCTTATTCTTCCTTAAGGAGTCCATTTCTTCATTCATAGCTTTAATCCACCACTTTGAATCTCTGCTTTTAATTGCTTCCAGATATGTTGATGGCTCACTTTCATCAAGTTGTCTCGCCACATTTAGAGCATATGAAATGACATCTGCTTCTCCTAATTTGCAAGGAACACGAATGATCCTTCTGGTTCTATCTCTAGCTAATTGATAATTAGCAAGAGTTTCTTGAGGTTTCCTATCATCAGGATGTTGCTCAGGTTCCTGACTTCCACTTTGACTAGTAGACTCGTCTTCTTTTCCTTGAGACTTAACTGACGTAAACTCTATCTCTGTACTGGTACTTGTTCATCTGGGTTTCCTCCATCACAAGAAACACTACCTTTCTCTTTCAAGTGTGGAAATTCTTTCTCATTAAAAACAACATTTCTACTGTTAATTATTTTGTACCCTGGTTGTTCTAATGAGCATAGCCTAAAACCTTTAACACCACTTGGATATCCTAGAAACAAACATTTTACTGATTTTGAACTTAGTTTATCAGTGTCTTGGTGTGCATATGCTGCACAACCAAATATTCTCAAATGACTTAGGGATGGGGGATGACCAGACCATTTTTCTTCAGGGGTTTTTAGGCTAATTACTTTGTTTGGACTTCTATTTACTAAATAGGCAGCTGTAGTGACAGCTTCACCCCAAAATTGTTTAGGCAAACCAGAGTTTATAAGCATGCATCTCACTTTATTTAAAAGAGTTCTATTCATTCGCTCAGCCAGCCCATTTTGTTGTGGTGTGTGAATTATTGTTCTATGCCTTTTTATCCCCTCCCTTTTGCACCAAGTATTAAATTCCTTATTATCAAATTTTAGGCCATTATCTGTCCTAATAACTTTCAGCAACTTACCAGTTTGTTTCTCAACATAATTTTTTTCCACTCTTTAAATTTTTCAAAACAATCACTCTTGTGTTTTAAAAGATAAATCCATACCTTTCTGCTGTAGTCATCTACTATGGACAAAAAAATAGCGATTTCCACCTTGAGTAGCTATTTTGCTCGGCCCCCAAAGATCCGAGTGAACATACTCCACAATTTGAGATGCTTTATGTTTTCCAACTCCAAATTTGACTTTGTGTTGTTTACCTCTAATGCATGTTTCACAAAAAGGCAGAGAAGAAAATTTTATGTTAGTTAATAAACCTTGTTTACAAAGTTCAGTCATACCTCTTTCACTCATGTGGCCTAGCCTTTGATGCCAAACTACTATCTCTGAGCTATCATGTTTGGCCATTGATGCTTCACCGGCTGTGACAGTACTACCAACAAGTACATATAAACCATGTTTTTTTATGCTTTTCATTATTACTCTTGAACCTTGTGAGATTCTGAAATTTCCATCACTTCCTTTGAAGCACAACCCTTGAGAATCCAGCGCACTAATTGATATTAAATTCCTTCTTAAATCTAGTATGTACCTCGCATTTTCAAGAATCCTTATTACCCCATCAAAGTGTTTTATTGCTATAGACCCAATTCATTCTACTTGACAAGTTTGATCATTTCCCATGAGTACTTTGTTATTGTGCAATTTCTTGAAATCAAAAAATCATTCTTTTACTGGGCTCATGTGATAGGTACATCCTGAGTCAAGTATCCATTCAGTTATGTCTCTTGTTGATGTCACGTTGAACATTTCTCCATCAGAATATTCCAGACTTGTTCCATCTACAAGTGCAGTAGTTTCATCTGTGTGTTGATCGTCTTTCCCTTTCTTCTTCAAATCCCAACAAAACCTTCTAAGGTGTCCAATTTTTCCACAGTGGTGACACCTTCTTGTTTCTTTTCCTCTTGACTTTGATCGAGCAGGAGACCTCCGATTTGAGTTGTCTTTCCCTTTACTGAAAGATCTTCTTGGTTGTCTTCCCCTCATGAACAAAAACTCATCTTTTTCTTTCTTGCCTTTCTCAACATTCAACTCAAATTCTTTAGTCTTCAAAATAGACAGAACATCTTCCAAACTCAGAGTTTCTTTACCATATTGAATTACTGTCTTGAGTTCTCTAAATTGATCAGGTAAGCTATATAACAGTATTATAGCTTGGTCTTCTTCATCAACCTTCTCACCTATATTACTCAAATCTAAAACAATCTTGTTAAAATCATCAAGATTCTGGTTTAAGGTTTTAGAAGAATCCATTGTGAATCTATAGAATTTTCCTTTCAGATATATTTTGTTAGATGTAGTCTTAGTCATATATAATTGTTCAAGTTTCGACCACATACCAGCAGGAGACTCCTCTCTTATTACCTGTCTCAACACATTATCTGACAGATGCATCACAATTGCATATCTGGCTTTCTTCATCATCACCTTTGTCTCTTCAGATGTTTCTTCAGACTTCTTTTTCTCACCAAGCTTGGTTTCTCCCATAAGAGCACCATCAAGATTCTGATGTATGAGAACAACCATCATTTTCTCCTTCCAAGGACTGAAATCCCCAGTTCCGTCAAACTTGTCGAGATCGAAACGCAATGTCGACATCCTTTCTTCTCCTTTCTTTCTGTGTAGTAATCAAGAATCTAATCTGAGCCTTGTTCTTCAATCTCCGCAACCTGGGCTTCTAATACCACTGTCGTGGTAAAGCAATCCACGACCCCAAGGCTCCAAGATTCACCTGCAAAACAAACCAAGAACAAATATACACAGAAAATTGTACTAAAACACAAACACTTAGAGAACAACAATAAGAAAGGGGAAGGAAGCGAATCACACAGAGAGATTTATACTGGTTCAGCCTTAAAATAAGGCCTACATCCAGTCCGAGCACTTCTCCACTATAATGAATCAATGTTACAATACAAAGCAACCCTTCTTCCTCTCCAAAGGTTCTTGAACACTCTGTACAACTAAAAAATGAGCACTTAGTTTACACCACAGTAAACTCTCACACACTCAACAATGTACAAAGAAAATTAACCCTTGTTCTCTCTTTTCTCTCTTTTCTAAGCCTCTCAAAACCTCTGAATTTCTTCTCTCTTCAACTAATGAAACCCCTGGATATATATAGCTGCAGCTCCAGTTCTTTCATGTGTTGAAAGAAAAATTAGTTCTGTTTTAACTGACTAAAAATCTGTTATAACTGATAAGGCAAAAACGTAACAGAAGAGAAAAGTTGTTTAATGATCTCTTAACAACACACGCCATTTGCCAATTATATTAGGATTACTCCAACAGGTCGCATGTCCCTCCTTAACCCTCTATAGCCTCTAGGCATAATCAAACTGGCCCTCCTCAATCATTTTGAGCTTCTGCATCAACTGCTCATAATCAAACTGGGCAACCTGACTAGAGGAAGGTGCATAGGCTTGTGAAGTGCCCTCCTCAACCCTCAGGACATCCTCGTAAAAAATAGAAGCTTCCTTTGCAACCTCTGCCAGCTTCTCTGCCTCCTTCTCGGGCTCTACACCCTCCGATGTAGTCCCAGCCTCCACTACAGTGGATTCCAACTCAGGGAATAACTTGGAATCAATGTCAGGGAGGCTATTGCAGTAGACTACCTCGTCGGGACGTGGCTTCAGCATGGAAAATACCACTAAATGCATGGTCGAATAACATATGCCAGAAAAACTTTAATAAAATAAACCGTTAATCAATTAATTTATGACATTTAATAAGATAAAGTGGAACTTACTCAACCCTTGGTGAACATAGGAACCAACTCAGTTGTCGAAAGAGTGATATCGATCTTCGTAGCCCAACTAAGCATCCTGGGAATCTAGTTCCCACTATTCTCACCGAACTTACTCCCAATAACTGGCATGGTCTCAAAAGCCCAGTACAGAAGTGCATGGGCATAGCCATAGAAACTATACTTCGACTCCTTCTGCTTTTTGCTTGAACCCTCTTTCTTCTTCTCCTCACAATGTTTCAATTGCTTCTACATGTCCTTCTGAACTCCTCTAATAAACTTCTTGACGGACAGCTTCCCCCACAGATACTTGAAAAAGTAATCAGAATCCTCAACCATCTTCAGGGAATCACCCTATATCTGTGTTGTCTTCTCTGGGGCATTTAGTATCCCCTCTATCAAATAGCACAAACCCAGCTTTAATGCATATTCTGGGTTTGTCGAGGCCTTCAAAGCATCTTCCAATGCCCCGAAACTAACCTTCGAATCACCATTAAAGTATTCCTGGATGATTTGATCACTTGAAAGATGCTCTCTCAACTCATCTGGGGACGGTGTGTTTCCAAAATTCAGCCCGATAACTAGGGCAAACTCTGCAATCCCAAATCTGCAAAGAGTGTTGCCTAAGTAGAACTGGCCCTCTTCAGGCTTCTTGCTTTCCACCTTTTGCAACATAAGCTGATGCAGTAGAACCCCAGAAAAACTAAAGGGCTTCACCTTAAAGAACTGTCCCAATGAGCATGCCTCTGCCCGTTCAATAAGTCCATGCCTCCTAAACTGCTCTATAAAGGTATCCAAGTAAGCACTACTCCTATAGGTGACACGACCAGGAAAATGCTTCTCCAACGACATAATAAGGTTAGGCATCTGAAAAAAAAAAACAAAAAAAAACTATTAGGAATATATTTTAAACAATCTGGTAAACATCAAGGACCATCGAGGCATGTCAAGGCCCATCAAGGTTTAAAAAAAATCAAACGACAGATAAAATATCGAGGTCTGTCGAGGTACCACACAATATTGATGCTGACTATTACTGTCGAGGCCTATCGAGGCCTGTTGAGGTCTATCGAGGCACAGGTAAAATAAGAATATACCTAATTCTAACTAGGCCTATCGATGCCTATTGAGGGCTATCGAAGCCCATGCAAAATCATAAAATACGTAAATCTATCGAGGCCTATCTAGGTTTCAAACAATATAGATGTTAGGCACTACTGTCGTGGCCTATCGAGGTAAATGCAAAATAAGAATATATCTAACTCTATCGAGGCAAATGCAAAATTAGAGTATGTCTAATTCTATCAAGGTCTATCGATGCACAATCAAATCCAAAACCTAACATATACTATTGAGGCTTATCGATTTCTATCGAGGTGAACAAAAATCTCGAAAAAAACTCAGATTTCTTCATTCCCCAGCCTCGATCTATCCTATGAACAAAAAATTAACAAATAAACCAGACCCAGACAATTTATTGCAGAATAAACAAGTAAATCCCTCACCTTTGACTATTTCAGGGTTGTTTCGTCGATCTCTTGAGTTTTCTCGCCTACTCCGGTCAAGATTTCTTACCACTGATGTGTGGTTGTGGTCGTGGAAGACAATGTCCACAGAATAGACAGTGAATGCAAAAGGAGAGTGAGAGATTTTGGGGATTTTGATTTCGAAACCGAGAGAGTGAGGAAGAGAATAGAAAGTGTAGAGAGAGAAAGTCGTAAACAAATGACAAGATTATTTTTAGAACTAAAAAAAATATAGTAGGTAAGGTATTTTTGTTATGATACTTATTTAATGCATCAATAGTCAGATTTCCATTATTTTCCCTATTGAGTTATGATAGTTATGGGACCATTTTTATTTATTTATACATTTATTTTTTACATCTATTTTAGGACCAAGTTGATTGGATAGTAGAATAGTAGATGACTATAGTAGACATCATCACGTGGCTCAACCTGGGATCACCTTTACCACCTAACACAACACACCACAACAAACAAAACTTCCTTTTACCAACAAATCCTCAACTTATCTGTGATTTGATCAAACAGCAGATATGGGAAAGAAGAGCATAAGTGAGTTAGGAGTGGAAGACTTGGTTCAGGCTGGTCAGACTACTGAGGAGGCCATTGGCTTCCGAAGGGTCCTTGAAGATTCAATCAGCTGCGCCAATGGGTTCGACCCAAGTGAGGTCTGGAGGCACCTGGTGGCTCGGAAACTGCTCAAGCCTTGGCACCCACATGGGCTGCACCAGCTGGTTTACTACTCTGTCTATGCACATTGGGATGTCTCCTCCAAAGGCCCTCCTCCCTACTGGTTTCCTTCTTTGTAACTTCTCAACTTCAACTACATTTTTCTTTAGTGATTTTTTTTTATCTTATATGTAACATGACTATGGAACCAAGAGAGCTAAAAGAGTAGATTTATATGTCATAAGTAATGATTTCGTTTGTCATTAGAGCTTGATTACAGGTGAATATCCTCACAAAATTCCAACTATTTTAGAATGAAAACGTACTTGCTCTATGAATATGGCATATTCCACATCATATTAATTGAAAGTAAAATGGGGGAAAAAAGTTGAAATAATAATTTTTCATTTCAAAATTGTTATCATCAGTAGGTTGTGTTTATATGTATCTTAAGTTTAGTGCTTACACCAACTGTTTGAGAAATTTACACTTTGTCATGAGAAATATACTATATTGGATATGTCAGCTTGTACTTTCACTTGAATTTTAACTGAGTTTAGGTATTGTCTACTTCTAAGATCTCAGTCTAAACATACAAATTTGGGACGTCTCATGGAGAAGCATGCTTCAAGCTTTCTTGGACCTTTATATAAGGATCCTATAACAAGTTATAGCCTCTTCCAGAAGTTCTCTGCTCAGCACCCTGAGGTAAATTTCAAGTTTCATGTATTGTCCAAGCCTTATGCTGAGATAGCAGTTTTTTTTTTTTTAAAAAAAAAAAATACTAATTGTCTTAACTTAACACAATTGGTAGGCTTATTGGTCGATTGTTCTGAAAGAGCTTTCACTTTCATTCCAAGAAGAACCAAAATGCATCCTAGACAGATCTGATAAATCCAAGTATGGTGGATCATGGCTTCCGGGTGCAGTTTTGAACATTGCTGAATGCTGTTTGTTGCCCACTTCAAATCCTAAAAAAGATGATGATAGTTTGGCTATTGTATGGAGAGATGAAGGCTGTGATGAATCTTCTGTAAACTTTATAACACTAAGGGAACTCCGGGAGCAAGTAATGTATGCTCTCACTTCCTTTACCTTGGTTCATATCTTGTTATGAAAGTGTTTGAATTGTCACTGCATCATGTTTATAGTATAGAGAAATGTTCCTTACTATTTTTCACGGCCTCGATCAATTTTGAACTCAGCATACTATATTCAAGAGTAAAAGTTAGACATTAACTCATCTTAAAGGTTCACAATTGCAATGACTCTCCTTGATGCTCTTTTTAGATTGCACTAATCAGTATGATTTATAATTTCATCTTCACAGCTCTGCTGCTAAGGTGCTTGATGCCATGTTTTCAAAGGGTGATGCAATTGCAATTGACATGCCAATGACAGCTAATGCAGTTATAATATACTTAGCAATTATACTATCAGGTCTTGTTGTTGTATCAATAGCTGACAGCTTTGCTCCAAAGGAAATCGCAACTCGCTTGCGTGTGTCACAAGCAAAGGCTATCTTTACCCAGGTCAGTGCTTCTTTCCTTGAGAAGTCTAGTTTAACGTTTAGAAATCTAATCCCAAGGAAAGATAATCCCACTTATTCAATCAATGTTTATCTGCATATATGAAAAAGTTTCATTACAGCAAAATGAAAAGAGAAACAGATTGCTGCTGAAAATACCAGCTATTGTAATAACATCATAATGAGTCACACACATATAAGATGTAAGATTTTGTGCACTCTTGCTGTCTTAAGTCTCGTCATGTATCTTCAGTTGTTTAGATTTCTGCCTTAAACTGCTGATTTAGATGGAACCTCTTATTATTGCCATGATATGTTCTGCATTTGTTCCAAACTAGTAGAGACTGTAGAGGTTGATCCAGTCCAGTCATGTGGTTATACAAGAAACATTTTTCCTTTTAGTAAGCAATCGACCATTGGAAAGACTTTAATTCGGCTTGTCCCTGTAATCATGCTTTCCATTTCACTTTAGTTTTGGTTCTGTTTGCTTTATGGTGATTATTTTCTTAAAACAAAATTAAATTTCAGGATTTCATACTAAGAGGTGGTCACAAGTTTCCTCTATACAGGTAAAACAAAGTTTTGACGCAACATATCTTAGCTCATTCTTCTTTATTATAGTTTAGGTGGTAGAGACACAAATACATGTCATAATAGAATTCAAGAACAGAAAGACAGAAAGGAAAAAGCAACTTCAATGCTTAGGTTGGAAAAAAGTGAACAAAGATATTAATGAATGAAGACAATGGTTCTAATCCTTCAATGCTTATTTCATGAAATTTCTACTAGTGATCTACAAATGTATTAGCAACTTAAACAAATGATCAAACAATGCCAAAAGAAATGGACTACTGTAATCTACTACTAATTACTTGTTGTGTCATGCTCTTTTACTTGTTGCAGTCGAGTTGTGGAAGCTGCACCAGCTAAAGCGATTGTCCTCCCGGCAACTGGAAGTAAGATAGGCATTCAGTTAAGAGAACAGGATATGTCATGGGGAGACTTCCTCTCCAATGCTAGCAATCTTTCAAGGTAACACGCAAACCAAAGATTCACCATTTCACAGATTAGAAATTTTAAATGATGTTAAAAAGACATATCCCAGATGACATTTAAAGTTTTTCATGCCGTTTTCTCTCCTTTTATTGGCAGAACTTATTCTCCATGCTATCAACCAGTTTACTCCTTGATAAATATACTGTTTTCATCCGGAACAACAGGTAAATAGATTTTTTTACAACTTGTAATTAGCGATAACTATGCTTCAACATACACTTAACAAGGATTTTTCAATTCTTATTTTTCATATTCATCAGGAGAGCCAAAAGCTATTCCATGGACACAACTTTCTCCAATTAGGTGTGCAGCTGATTCATGGGCCAATATGGATGTCCAAGTTGGAGATGTTGTCTGCTGGCCAACAAATTTAGGATGGGTGATGGGTCCAATTCTACTTTTCTCGTGCTTTTTGTCTGGTGCAACACTTGCTCTCTATCATGGATCTCCTCTAGGCCATGGCTTTGGCAAATTTGTTCAGGTATAACACCATTAATAACAGCTTCCACTGCAATTCTTATGTGTCTTGTTTTGAGATGGATTAGCCTTTGATAAGAAACATGTCATGGTTTGAACAAACTGTCCTAACAGTATAAAAAAGTAAAAGAAAGCTTTTTGTCATTGTTATTTCTATGCGAGGTTATGGAAAATTCCGTTTCTGTTTATGAAAGCTTAAGCTTATCTGTACACTTATGATGGAGTTTGAACACAAGTAAACTAAGCAAAGAGGAAAGAAGAAGAAAAACATACAAGCATTGTGCTTGGTAGCAATAGTTTTTTCAAGAGGCTATCACATCTGATCCAATTATCTACTGGTACTTTTCTGTTGTACTTGTCCAGGATGCAGGTGTGAATATTTTAGGTACAGTTCCAAGCCTAGTGAAAGCCTGGAAGAATACACAGTGTATGAATGGCCTGGATTGGACAAAAATAAAGTAATATTCGATTAGAACTTTTGGTATGTTTGGTTGCATGGTTTTCGCAAGAACAATAAATGTCTGAATTTATGCAGGTCCTTTGCATCCACAGGAGAAACATCTAATGTCGATGATGACCTTTGGCTATCTTCGCAAGCATATTACAAGCCCATTGTCGAATGTTGTGGAGGGACAGAGCTTGCATCGTCTTACATACAAGGAAGTCTACTGCAACCTCAAGCTTTTGGTGCATTCAGCACTGCATCAATGACAACTGGCTTTGTCATCCTTGATGAACATGGAAAACCTTATGTAAGAACATATATTCAAGCTTGTTTATGTTTATTGGATTTCATCTTCAGTGAAATGGTGACAACAGTTCTTGTTTCTAGGAATTTGCAAAGTGAATTTAGAGTATGTTTCTTTATGAATTTTTTTTGTTTCTTTATGAATTTGTTTGTTTTCTCTTTTCTTTGACTAAAATGACAGCCAGATGAGCAAGCTTGTATAGGTGAAGTGGGCTTATTCCCTCTATACTTAGGCGCAACTGATAGGTTGCTTAACGCCGATCATGAAGAAGTTTACTATAAGGGAATGCCATTATACAAAGGAATGGTATGCCTAGAACTATTCTTTTTTTATCCTTATAGACCCAGCTCTTTAATTGTGTATAGAAAATAAAATAGCTGCAACTTCTCATTTGAAACATAAGTAATTCTTTGTTAAGTTTCATCAGGGATTTCTTCTACTATTCTTTTTATGCCACTCACTGAGATGTGAGAATTTTTTGTCAAGTTTCTTCTAGGATTTCTTTTCTAGCAAGCATAGTAAAGATATTTTTGTAAGAAACTTGTTACAACACGAGCTATGAATTTGCAGCGCCTCAGGAGACATGGAGACATCCTCAAGAGAACTGTTGGAGGCTATTTCATTGTACAAGGTAGAGCTGATGACACCATGAACCTTGGGGGCATTAAGGTATCGCTCTCATTAAGATCCTTACAATCTCTTTTCCATGGGGTAGTTTTACGAGCTTAAACTCTTTTAATCATGCTGACGTCCATATTGTTCTTGATATGTAGACAAGTTCTGTTGAAATCGAACGTGTATGTGACCGAGCTGATGAGAGCATCTTAGAGACAGCAGCAGTGAGCGTGTCTCCAGTTGATGGCGGTCCAGAACAGCTGGTTATGTTTGTGGTATTAAAGAATGGATATAACTCTGAAGCTGAAAATCTAAGGACAAAATTCTCAAAAGCCATTCAAAGTAATCTTAATCCATTGTTCAAGGTTCCAATTTCAACTCTCTCAATTTAACTGACATTACAGTACTAAATTTCATATAAACCATAACAAGCTTTGGTTTGTTTGCATACAATACATTGCTGTTTTCCTTCATTATTTACCTCATCATTAGTTTGATTTTTCCAACACTTGAAACGGTATAACAGGTAGGTTCTGTAAAGATTGTTCCCGAGTTTCCTCGAACAGCATCGAACAAGTTACTAAGGAGAGTTTTGAGAGATCAAATAAAGCGCGAATTCTTGGTTCGAAGTAGGATTTAGTGGAATGGAATGGAGTTCACTAGCATTTGATATGGATTATGAAAAAGAGAAACATGAAGTTTGTTGAAGAAGGGTTGTATCAAGATTATATTGCTATTATTGATTGTTATTTGTAAGGTATCAGTCTCCTTACAGGAGTTGTGGTCTTTTATTGGTTGTAAGCAAGCGTTAATAAGAATTTTTTTTCCAAATTAATAGGAAAGATATAAACATGTAAATGTCATTCTCGAACTAATTAAAAATAAAGTTTCATACGCGTTGAACTCGTAATGTTTCTTAATATTTTTTTTAGAAAATAAAAGGAAAGAAGAGTTCTGAATATAAAATATATGGCAATCAAAATTAAAAATCAGGACCTTGAGACAATAGAAATCAACCCTTAATTGAAGACAAAATAGTAATGTTTGTTTTGTGTTTATATTATTAGCATGAGATATGCTTTTCTTCATTTGTATGGTATACAGATATAAATGATTACGTATAAGCCAAACCTAATGAAAAGCAAACTTGAACACTCATCTTTCTATTTTACTAAAAGGAAGATACAACTTGTCCGTATCAAAGAACTTTCTATTAATTATAAAAACTTTAATTAACAAATTAAGTATATTAACAAAATTCAAATGGTACAACTCAAAAGGTAAATTCATGTTGACAAAATTGGTTGGATTGGGCAGAGTTAGGTTTTACCAATCCATGTTTCACTCTTAAATTTTGTTCATGGAGCTTAGCAATTTGAGAGCCAAAGCTTCTTGCTCCTGTAAAGATATTGAGTCAGTGTTAATAACAGCTTTACCCTCATTTTCTTCTCCATCACTTTCGCTATCGAAGTACTTCTTTGATCTTTTAGCACCCTTCTTCCCAGAGTCGTCTTCATCAGAGTCCTCGCCATCTTCTTCTTCCTCTTCCATTCTACCCTTTCTCTTCATCTTCTCCTTGGTTCTCTTTTCTTGGAGACGGTGGCGTTCGAGAAGCTTGTCTTCCTTGTCTGCAAGCTTCATCTCTTCCCTCAAATTTTTGTAAAATTCTTTCTTCTTTTCTGTAGGGAAATAAATAGTAAGGGAGTTGCAAGTAAAATTAATATAATAAGTTGAGATTGACAAGCCATACCCTGATCAAGCAGTGCTGAATCACCACCATTCTTCATGTTAGCTACCCTTGCAAGTGGAGGTAGTGTGTTGCCCTCCTCATCAAAGACAACTCTGGTTCCCACCGGTCGATGGACATTGATCTTCAACTTCTTTTTCTTCAAAACTCGAGTTGCTGGTCTGCAAGGAGGAAAAAATATATGATAAATGACAGCATGTGTATAAGATTTATGAAGCCCACTTTTCTACAAAATAACACCCATTTTGAGATTATTGGATCAATCATTTGTCAACAATCAAGCAGAATTTTCAAAAGCACCTTTAAAACCCAATTATGCACTGGCCACCAACAAAGAAAAAGGAAAAGAAAAAAAATGGCATACATGACATCTGCAATTTTGCTTGCTGAACCATCCTCATTTGTGGTGTTGTCTATGAGAAGCACATCGGTATCCACTTCCTTTGTCTTGAATTCACCAATATCAAGTTCTTCTCCAGGACGATCCAATTCATCCTCCTCATCATCAGTAGAATCTTCTGGTTCAATAACAGAAGGTTTTCCTAATATTTTCTCTTTCTTGATTTTTTGATTTAGAAAACGCAGTTTTGGAGTTAATGGAAGACCAAGTGATGCTGAAAACTGATCAATAGGCAATTTCATCACATCAAAAATCTCTTTGTCCCTATTTTTAAGAATAGACCGTACATATGTTGTAACAGCCCTTTGAGCTTTAGACTGCAACTCTGGATACTTGACTAGCAAAGCCGCCAACAGCCCTGAAACTGGTTGCAGTCTCTCTTGTTTTACCTAAACAATTAGAATACTGGTTACTTTGGCGTGGCAATACAAACTATTCAGACTGCAATGAATATATATGTGTGTACCTTATACGTTTTTATGGGTATTTTCTCTTCTCGCAATTTATCGAGCATTATTGTTTCCGAGGGCAAAAGAAACATAACTGATTTCCCGCATGACTCATAACGAGCTGTCCGTCCAACTCTGTGTATGTATGTTTTTATGTCATCTGGGCAATCCACCTATGCACAAGAAGACCATCTTATATCCAATCATAACAAATACTTTTATTCAATAGAAAAATTCTGTTTGAATACGAAATCCTCACCTGAACAACCCAGTTAACAGCCTTGTTAAAATCAAGGCCTCTTGAACCTACATCAGTGCAGAATAGAATGGATCGTTTTTCCTCACAGAAATGTGAATATATAGCCATTCTTTTTATCTGCTTCATTTTTCCATGAAGGCACTTCAAGGGTATTCCAGGACGGAGCTTTTTGAATGCTTCAAAGACAAATGTTACCTGCAAAAATAGTTCAAAGATGGTAAAAAAAGATACCAAGACACAAGCCTATCTAAATATTACTTGGCTTTTCACAAAAAAGAAAAAAAATAAACACTGATAAAACTAAAGCAAGAAGATAACCTGTTTGCGACTAGCGAAGAACACTAAGATCTTGGAGTTAAGATTTGACTTTATGAAACTCCACAACATGTCCAACTTTTGGTCTAGAGGAACAATAGTTGCCCGTTGGTTCAAACTTGTAGGAGTGGCTGTATCAGACTCCTCATGCACACTGAGGTACTCTGGATCCTTTAAACTGAGTCTTGCAAGGTCTTGAACAGATTTTGTTTGAGTTGCAGAGAAGAGAAAGGTTTGCCTTTTCTTTGGCAGCTGCGAAATGATCGCATTTACAGCTTTCTTAAAACCCACATCAAGAATGCGGTCTGCCTCATCAAGGATCAAAACCTGTTCCCTGGCCAGGAGAGTTCTCCCCAAAATTAGCAAAACAACAAAAAAGAAAATGGAGCACCAAAAACGAGAAAAGGAAGGAGGAGAAAAGGGGTCTCTTTGACGACTAAAATTTTATAGAGAACAGATATGACAAGAGGGGTTTCTCTGACGAGTAAATTACATATATGTAAGTTTTTGTTAGATCTTGCACAACTAACTTTTATCATCTGAGATAATTTGTGCACATAAAACAATTGAATGTAACAATAAGAAGAATAACAAAGTACTTCAGCAAAAAAAAAAAAGTTAAAAAAAAGTTAAGACCTGAAGTTGTGAGCAATCAAAATTTACAGTCTGATCCATGTGCTGCAGAAGACGTCCAGGAGTGCAGACCAATATATTCATATCATTCACATGCTCTTTCTCCATGTCTACATCTTTGTGACCACCAATTAGAAGACCAGCACTAAAATTATGGTGCCTTCCAACTGATCTTAATACATCAAAAGTTTGATTAGCTAATTCCCTTGTGGGAGACAGAATAATGCTGCCAACTCCATCCTCGCGGTTATATCTCTCTCGGAACAGTTTCTCCAAAACCTGAAATCAACAGTTACAGAATGTACGAAAAAACGTTGACTTTCTAAGCATTGAAAAGGGTTTACAGAAGAAGACGGAAACAGGGAATGATTAGGATGTGAATAACATTTACCGTTTCAACTTTTCTATTTGATTTGAACATTGAGAGAAATGAGCTACTTTCAGACTGTCTTTAGGAAGGAAAGGTAAAAAAAATCCAAATCTTACTGTAAGCATGAAGAAAGAGCAGCCCACTGACTTTAATCTTCACGTAAAAAATGATTTTACTATATACAGGTAATGCTTTAACTTATTGTTTAGTGATTCCACTAGATAGAATGCAATAATTGGGTTCTGTTGGCTTCTTCAGGCTAATATGCCTTAACAACATAATTAAGAGCTCACCTTTAAAATCAAGGAGCCTAAATGCCAGTAAGCCTCAAACACTATCCCAACTTTGCCCATGAAAAATATCCCCCAATTAGCCAATAATCAGCTATTAAATAATGCTACTAAGTAACACCTCTTCCAACAATTTGGCAGCAATATCAACCTAATATTCCTGTGTTTACATGAAATAGGTTTTGATCCATACACTATAACTGAAATTTAAAAAATTCCTCATATTCATCGTCTTCTTCTTTCTCATTGGTAATTGCCATTATGATTATTTACCTTAGTGACTAGCAAACGTGCCCTCAGTTCTCAAAATTCAAAAACTAAAGCTTTAACTTGCATCGTCTTCTTCTTTCTCATTGCTAATTACCATTATGATTATTTACCTTAGTGACTAGCAAACGCGTCCTCAGTTCTCAAAATTCAAAAACTAAAGCTTTAATTTTCATCGTCTTCTTCCTTCTCATTGCTAATTACCACTATGATTATCTTCCTTAGTGACTAGTAAACATGCCCTCAATTCTCAAAATTCAAAAACTAAAGCTTTAATTTTTCCCGCAAAATGCTTTCATATTTCTCAGTTACTCAGCAACCTCAAACATTAAACGAAACAGCATCAACAAAAAATTCAACTCACCGGTATAATAAACGCAAGAGTTTTCCCAGAACCCGTTTTCGCCGCACCGAGAATGTCCCTACCGCAGAGTGCGTGAGGCAAAGCCGCCCTCTGAATGTCAGTCATCTTAATGTATTTGGACTCCTTCAAACCATCCTTCGTCTTCTGAGAAATAGGCAACTGGTCGAACATGGTGACCCCCGAGTAGCGCGAGAACGACGCCGCTCCGTCGAGTCGGCCAACGGGTTCGCCGGAGCGAAGAGGAGGAAGAGCTAATGGGTTGGAGCCGGATTCCGGCTTCTGCGATTCGATCCATGAGTTGAGAAGGTCGATTTCGTTGACCTCCGAGAGTCGGTTCTGCTTGCGGAAGAACTTGGATTTGGGCTTTCTCATGGTGTCCACTGGAGCGGAGAAGGAAAGATGGCCACTCTTCTGTGTTTCAGTGAAGCAGAGACGAATTTAGGGTTTTTGGCAAAAGCGACAGGGTTTTGGGAAAGAGAAGATATATGATTTTAAAATATTTAAAAATTTATAATTTTAAGTTCTCTCATTAATTTATTATTATTATTATTATTTTGGGAAAAGGCATTAATTTTCAATTATAATTTTTATTTGGAAATCTATAAAGTTTCAAAATGCATTTGACAAAATCTTGTTTAAATTTTTAATAAATAAATAATATTATATATAAAAAAATGACATAAACATATTAAAAAAAATTATAAAAAAATTTATTTATAATTTTTTAATATATATGATCAAATATAAATGATAATTTTTTAATAAAAATAAAAAAATATATATTATATATTATTTTTATAATGATATTTTATAATATTTAAATTTATATTAATATAATTATTAAATATATAATTTTGTATTAAATATTATTATAATATTTGAATTTATATTAATATGCTTAATAAATAGTTTTTGTTTGCTCCATTATTCATATAGGAATAAAAACGGCACGCTATTCGGTGTCGTTTTGAGTAGCGAAGGAAATCGGTGAAGAAAACTCGACCGAGAGGGTACAGTTCCTTCCGCATTGTTCGTGCTTGCGAGTCCCACCTCTCTTTCTCTCTCTTCTGTAATACCGTGATTTCAGTACCTTAGAGAGAGAAACTTCAGAGAGAAGAATTCGATTCGGATCAGGAACAAAAACCAAGATATGGATTGCAGAAGCAGAGAGTTCCCATCCAATGACAACCCTTCTTCTTCTTCTTCTTCACTGAACGAAGCCTTGCTTTTCGCCACTATGTGCATCATTGGTCTTCATGTCGATGTTCATGTGAAAGACGGCTCTGTTTATTCTGGAATCTTCCACACTGCCTCTGTCGAGAATGAATACGGTACAAATTGTTTGTTTGGAATCTAATGCAATAGAATTGTTGAAATTTTTTCTTGGGCTGTTGTTGTAATTTGGAGTTGGTTCCTTCTTTTTTTTGAAAAAAAAGAATTCCGTAGGTGAATTGTTTGATCTTATTGGATTCTGATCTGGAAGTTGGGAATGATTCTTCTTTTGGCTAAAGAATCAGATCTTTGTTCTTTATGAACCGTTCAATACTTTTGTATGTTGTATCTACTTGTTATTTTGTTTTGAGATAAAGAAGATTCATTATTAGTTTTCACATTAATGAAAGCTCTTTCCACTAATAAAGAAGAAAACTTGGTCGTGTTTGCATGTATTTGTTGTAATTATGATATTCTTTTGCTTTTGTTCATTGGAGTTTCTTAGGAAAGTGTGTTGAATTGATGATCTTCTCATAGGTATTGTTTTAAAGAAAGCGAGAATGACTAAAAAAGGGCAAGGCAATTCAAATATAGTAAATGGGGAAGTGATAGATACACTTGTAATTCTTTCAGGTGACCTTGTTCAAGTTGTTGCAAAGGTATGAGATTTGTGCCATTTGTTTATTTCTTGAGATCTTTAATGAAGAAAAAGCCTGATTTTTTTTTTTATAATATGTTACCTTGTTGATGCTATTCAGGGGGTTCAGCTTCCAGCTGATGGTTATGCTGGGAATGTGGCTTGTAACAATGCTGAAGCTGTTCTGGAGTCTATTCCTTCTGCAGAATTTTCAGTGAATGATGTTGAGAAATCTATCAAGTCCACTGTGTGTAGAGAGAATGGTGAACAGTTAAGGTATTGTGTATTATTGAATGAGTTCTATGCAAATTTTTGGCAGTAGATCCTGTTGTTTATTTTTGCTATTATATATGAAAATAAATAATGTTTTGATATCTTTATCACCTCTTCACGCCCTTGTGATTGTACACCGTCTTTCTTTCCAACAGAGGACAATATTTGTTTCTTGTTACGTACCAATCCATGAAAACATTATTGAAACTTGTGTAGCATCTACACTGGTATTTATGAATGTCATGAATGATGATGAATATTGGGTTTGTATATTTCTCTAGAATTTAATATGCAATCGTCCTTTAGGACTAGTCTCTGACTTGTGCTTGTAATGGAGAGGAAGAGGCACTCAGCTTGGTTTTTGTTTCCTTTCATTTCGGTTTTAGAATCAGTTAGTTTTGTTGTGCATTTGGTGGATATATTTTGTTTAAGAAAAGTCTAGAGACCTGGTTTCTCTTGTGTTGCTTTATAATATTTCAGATTTTTATCACTGTATGCCTATTATGTATTCACATTTTCTGTGTTTGGTATGTATGATGTGATTATGTCATGGTGTGCTATATAATTAATTTTACTTTAAATAGCAGGAACTCAATGGAAAATGAGAATGGATTTCTTCCAAGTTTGATGCCCTCAAATGCTAAAAAGGATCTTGAGGGGAGAAATGTTGCCGAGGTACTTTCTCCTTTCTGCATAATTATTTAGTTGTATGCATATTTTTATCATGCTTTGTGTCAAGGAAAAAATTGGCTGGATTGGTAAGTTCGAATAGAATTACAAAAAATTGGAATGTATATGCTGAAAACTCAGGAGTTAAAAGGAAGTAAAATGAAAGAGAGGGAGAAAAATAGTAAAGAAGAAAAATTTCTGAAGTTTGGAATTAAGGAAATGTTTGAAAGTAAGAGCTATAGTTCCAAGAAATCCTATTTTTAACTCGTCAATTGATTCAATCTTGCTTGTTGAAGCATTGGTTCTCTATCTAGAAATACATTGGATGAAATGAGGGGAAAATATCTTTTAGCAATCAGGGTCCTAGTACTTATTTTCCTCTCGCTGCTTGCAAACAATCCCATCTTGTCATAGGTCTAACCTTGTAAGAAGTAAACATGAAAGAGAGACAAATTACATAGGTCTATCTATGATGTTTATGAACTTATACGAACTCTCTCCAAGTCCTTATTTTGCTGTGTTCTTTTTCCCGCCTTAATGCAGATTAAAGACACCTCTGGTGCTGCAAATGATGGGAGGTATAATTAGCTTCTAATTTCTCTCCCACTTTTCTTTTCCAAAATATTTGGGAAGTTGGACCTTAACCCTTTGTGCCTTACAATGACATCCAGAATGCTTACATATAGTTTTGTCCTTTGTTCTACTATCACTTTTGCCCTTTGAAATTAACCATGCATGTCTTCTAAGGAAATTTCTTGTCCTCATCCTGTTGGACATGAAACATTGGCCCTGATCATGTCAATTAGAATGTATTTGTCTTTCGACACTGTTGCAGTGCTATATAGTGTCACCTTTGTCAAGTCTTTCCGTTTTTTTATTTCCTTGGAATTAAATTTTGACAGACAATGTGGATATGATGGATTGCAAGAGTTTTCTAAGGAAGAAAGTGTATGTTAAGATAAAATTGTTTACTCTTCATAATAAGTGTGTCACTTTATCTATGTTGGATTAACAATTTTCAACTTTTTTTTTTGCAGGCTACTAAAGATTTAGGCTCAAGTTCAACCTGTAAGTCAATATCCATGTCACTTGTCTCATTGTTTAAAATGTTTTGATATTTAGAAGTTGCTTAATCTCTGTGATATTTATAAGGAAGGATTCTCTGTAAGGATAATATTAATTGGAAAGCCTCTATTTTGACGTGGACGTCCTATGTTAAGATTATCAATTAGTGAAGGAGTGAGATCAAAGAAACTTGACATTGAACATTTTCCTATTTATTTATTTTCACCATGTTAACCAAATAACTTATTAAGGACCTGATTTAAAACTAGCATCCTTGGCAACAGTTGATTGATCTATTTTTTGAGTGCTTGGTCTACACTAATGGCGATGCATGTTTCGTGGATAGTTTTCTTTGCCATTGACATATTATACAAAATCAATATTCTTCTGATGGAATAACCATACATTATCTTATTCTAGTTCTATGATATTTTATCATCCATTAATTATCTTGGTACTTTTTTTTAGAAGTTTTTACATGTTATGACTACCTGTCTGTCCCAGGACTTCTTTTTCCTAAAATTCTTTAATGCTTGACATACAGGTGTCACCCAGATAAATCCTGCCAATGAGAGACAGACAGCTACAGCAGAGAAGCTACTACCTTCTGGAGCATCTTGTGGTCCTCAATCACTAAGAGCAGATCTTTTTAATGGAAGGAATACTTCGGTTTCATCAAGTGTCTCTACTTCAACAAGTTCAGTTGGGGATGTTACCTCAGAGTCTTGGCATAAGTCAGTAGCAACAACTCAAACGGACCAGCCTCAAATTTCACAATCTCATAATAGAAGTGCTAAGGTGAGTGATACGTTTGTTTTAAGTGGCCACTTAAAAGAATGGGAGAATTTCTTTTGCTTGATGTGAGTGATCATATTGGTTTGGTTATTGGTATAAACACTGCTGGCTAGCAGAAACAACTAATAATTCAAGGCATTTATCTCCGCTTTATTTTTGGCAGATTCTTCTTATTTTTTCTACGTGCTCTGTAATTGGGTTATATATATTTTTTGCTCTTTCACCACAGGAATTTAAACTCAACCCAGCAGCCAAAACATTCTCCCCATCTTTTACAAATTCCACATCAACAACTCCTGCGATACAAACAGTTGCTGGCTTAGGTTATATGCCAAACCACTCTTCTGCGACACCTGTTCCTGCCCAGTCAGAGCTTGGATTAAGCCCTTTTGGATCTCATGCATCTGTACCTGTTAAGATTCTCCCTTACGGTAATTTTCCAACTGGAAATGTTGTCGCGGCTTCTCAGTTTCCACAACCTGTAAGTATCATTAAATGTTATTGAATTCCTTTGAGTGATATTTTATATTGATACTTGATCTAGCATGTCCTTTAGACTGATCTTCCATGTTTGAAACAAACTTTTCGAGAAAAGTAACTTGAATTTAAGTATTTCTTTGATATTAAAAAAATGTTTAGCTGAGTTGCCTTATGGTTATTATTCTTATTGAGAGTTTTCTTTCTGGCTATAGATTGTGGGACATATGGGAAGCAGGATGCAACCACTTAGATATTCTAGCCAATATCCTATTCAGGCTGGACCAGGCATTGTGCATCCAAATTCTCAATCAGTAAGTGCATCACTTTTTAAGTATTCGTGTTTGATGTCCAAAAAGGATTTTTAGTATTTATACTGAATTGCCAAAAATGTCTGTCTGGATTCTGTTAGATGGTTGTTCTATTTTACTTTTACCTCTTGTGATTGAGTTAATAAATTCCTTCTAAAATCTAGGTCATGGTTGGACGACTTGGGCAGCTAGTTTATGTACATCCAGTTTCTCAAGTAAGATACACTACATCAATGCAATGGGACACTGGATTTAGTTTTTCAAATGCATATGAATTGTTTGCTTTGGTTTCAAAATTAATATTTTTTAATTAATTTTTATCCAGTAGCTTAATCGTCTTCCACTTGTATATTGTAGGAGATGGTTCAGGGTGTGACAGCTCTCTCTTCACCATTTGCACGTCCATTGTCATCTCCCCATCAAACTCAGTTTCCAAAGCACCAAGGTATTATTATTGTATAGTTGCTACTGTCTTTCATCTACTGAGTAATATGCTGTTCTCGAGAAATATATATTTAGAATGATTTTCTTGATAATATGACTATATGTGTTATCTTCTACATAGCAAAAACTAAGAATTGATAAATAAAATTTCTTTGACAATGCAAAATGATATGTTCACTACTAGAGTGCATTTATAACAAATGATTTAGCTTAGATAAATAAATGGCATATAATATATGAAAGTGTAATGAGAAAAGCAGCATCAGCAATGACTTACAACTCAGAAATTTATTAATATTCCAATATTTTAAGTTGGACTTTTCTTTTATATTGGAATTTGGAACCACTATGCTTTCATGTAAAATAATAATAATAATAATAATAAAGAAAGTAGAATGTTTATTTTTGAAAATTTAATGCAGGAACTACGGCAGCAGGCCAAGCAATGCAGCTAAGAGTTGCTCCACCTTTGATAGCCAGTGGAGAGCAACCCTATGCAGTGCCACTCCCAATTCCGATTTTGCAACAGCCGGTCCTTTCTAATCGGTATATTCATGTTCCAGGATCTAACAACCTCTTGAACACAAAATTTTTGTGAACATTTTTGTGTCCTGTTTGATTGGTCTTTCTAGTTCCTCAAATTATTACTATTTAAAAAATATCCAGAAGTTTTGACATGATCATTATTGGTTGAAGAAGAGTGATAGTATAGGCTGTATTCATTTACTGTTTTCTTCACACAAGAAAGAACTATACAAGGTTGAGTTTTGTAAGAAATGGCTTGAAAGTAATGTAATATTTGTTTTGAGGGGTGAGAGCTCTCAATGATGTTTCTGAAGAACTTAACTGCTTGCTGTTTCAACTTTCAAGTTCAAATAGTTTCCATAGAAAGAGAGATGCATAGGAATATCTTGCAAAAGTAGCTTGATTCTTTGACACAGGTTGATGGGACTACACTTGCTCTTGAACATATTGTTATATTAATTAATAAGAAACTCATCTACATTCACAAGAAGTATGAGAATAACCTGCCATGTGATGAATGAAATAATTGTGAGCTTGTGAGTTGGTGAATCCCAGCAGAAGAAAGATCTTTGCAACTTATTGAACATAAATCAGTCTTTCAAATTAGGGCTTGTATAATTGTGGTGAATAAAAATCGTGTATGGTTTTGCAACAATGTGGATTTTCTTTAATTACTAACTATTTGTGGTTTCATTCATTTCCTTCTTGCTAACAAAGGCTAATACTAGTACTCTATTTGAAAAGAGTAAGGTCATCTGAGTTTGTCGTCTCCAACCCATAAATTCTTTATGGGTTTTGCGGATCAAATGTTCACCCTAGAATAAAGTATGTTTAGTTGGCGGAAAGAAAATATGGTGAAAAAGAAAACTGGGTAGAAAAAAATGTAGGTGGACCCTACCAAAATCTTTCCTCCCAAACTATGAGAATGAATTTTTTATAACATACTAATAAATTAAAATTACTCATTTACCTTTATTTTTTATTGGGTAAAAATTATTTTGGACCATGTGATTTGAAAAAGTTATTGATCAAACTTTGTGTTTTGTTAAATGATAATTTGGACTCTGTATTTTGCAAAATGGAATAAAAGAGTACCATCGATCAAATTTTGGTGGAACACATAAGATCTCCAACCTAAAACACACTTGATTTACTTTTATCATTTTTTCCTTCCTCCTTTTCTACCAAACAACTTAAGAGAAAATCAATTGTTTTTTCCTCACTTCTATTTTCTACCCCTCATTAGTTTGTGATTACTTGCAATGAGATTGTTTTAACAAACTAGGTAGCTTATAATACTTTTTGACAAGAAAAAAAGAAGAAGAAAGTAGCTTTCAATACTTTGTGCTAGGACTTTCTTACCTGACCAAGAAAAGATGACAATGAGTACGTTCAGAGCCGATCCTATGTAATTAGGGGCCTATGAAATTTACATCTTATTTTTAAGTTTTTTTTCTTCGAGTTTCTTTTGATGTTAAATTTTTCAATGCGTTTTATCTTTTTTATTTTGGAAACTTCTTTGGGGTAGAGGCTTTAGGATTCGACTTGGGCTGTTTATAGTCATGTCTTCTTCACATTATCTTTACCATGTTTGTAAATCTCAAATTACTACTGGCTCTTATGAGCCATCAAGTGTGTTCTCTACCTACTTTGAGGTGTGTCCTAGATCATTATTTGTTGTAGCAATATGCAATGCACCATTACTTTCTTTAGCAACTCTGCTAAAGATACTCTCATTTTGGGAATATTTCTCGAGCAAGAATTGGTACAATTTCACTTTGGTATTCTCCCAAGCCAACAATTCTTCTCATCTTTGTTCCAGTGACAGATGGCCGTTGGAAATGCTTTTAGGATTCTCTTTAGAGCATCTACAATGGGAGCAACATTAAAAATTGCTTAAGTTGTCCCATCATAATTATTTTAATAAACCTAACCAATCAAAAAAAAGAAAAAAAAATTAAAAAAACAAATATGAAAGCAACCACTACTACAAAAAAGAGCAATTATGTCAGTCAAACGCATCAGTAAACGCAGTTGACTGACGCTGTTGACAAAGAATTAACATTTGTGGCAGTTGGATACTGCCACAAATGAGGGCCCAATTGCGTCATAACGTACACTGACGCTGTTTAATGGAACCGTTTGTGTCAGTGGGGCACTGACGCAAACGGGCTGTTAACGGCGTCAGTGGCCCACTGACGGTAAAGGGTGTTTGCGTCAGTGCCCCACTGACGCAAACGCCCTTTACCGTCAGTGGGCCACTGACGCAACTGAGTCTCCCATAATAAAACCCTCATCGTCCCAGCCGAGCCCCATTTCACTCATACCATAATTTCATACCGTTTTCCTCCCAAACCAGCGGCACCCAATCGAGGTTCTCCCCATTTAGGTACGTTTTCAGCCATTTTTTTTCAATTTTAATGTTAAAATAATGATTAATATATGTTTATGAAACTTATATATAGTTTTTTTGGATTTTTTTGTATAGATTTTGTTTTTTGAAGATATAATTTGAAAACCCATAATCTTCATTGGATTTTTGGGGTTTTCTACATCAAGAACCCACATTGCACAATTACCACAAGTAAGTGTAATTTTATTAATTTTTATGATTTAAATATAATTTTTGTGAATTTTTTTTTATAAATTGACTATATTTCTGATTTTTAATTTTTAGATAATTTTATTAACTTTTTTTTTAATTTAATTAAATTTTGAATTTACTATGTAAATGAGTATATATATAGATTAATGTATATATTTTGTATAAGTTTCATTTTATTAAATGTTTAGTTTGATTATTATTAGTAAATTTTTGTTTATATTTTGTTAACTTTTTAAAATTATTTTTAATTTTTGGGTTTAATTGGTTAAATAGGTATATATTAAATTTTATTGTTTTTTTAAGTTATATTTTATTATTGATTTAGTTAGGATATTTATAGTCGATTTTTATTTATGTGAGTTGTTAACTTTTTAAAAAAAAAAAAAATTATTTCGGGTTTAAGTAAACAAATGTGTACATATAAAAAATTATTTGTTTTCTTTAATCATTTTATTGTTTATTTAGTTACAATATAGCTTTATGATATTTTTTTTTTTTATATTTTGTTAACTTTTTTATTATTTTTTTGTATATTGTTATATTTGAGTAGGTATTTTGTTGACAACTTTGTTGGTGAGATCAAGCTTTGGAGGATTTTATATTAGAGGTAATATTTTAAACCTTAATGTATAATTAATATATTGAACTTAGTAGCATGTACGAATTATAAAATAGTGGAGATAGGATCTGGGACTGTGTGCTGCGGTGATATAAGGCTGTAATTGTGCATGTTTGATTGATTACTTGATTTGTTGTATTTATGTGATGAATATATGTTTATTTAAATTTTGGGAAATATGATAGAAATAGGGGAAATGTTGTCCAATTTTTTTTTAAGATTTAGTAATTTGGGAATTATGCATGTTTGATTGATTAATTGATTTGTTGTATTTATGTGATGAAATATGTTTATTTAAATTTTGGGAAATATGATAGAAATAGGGGAAATGCTGGCCAATTTTTTTTGGACATATTGTTTCCTTTATTTACTTTTCAATTAAGTAATCCACGAACTTAATTGTTAATGTTTGTTACTTTGTTTGTTTTTTTTTTTTTGTGAAGTTTGACAATGGATAGAGATTGGATGTCAGCGGATAGGTTATCTATGAAATATAGGAATGGAGTTGAGTTTTTCTTGGAATTTTGTGCAAGAAATACTCAATCTCCTAATAGTATTCCTTGTCCATGTGTTAAGTGTTGTAACGTTGTGAGGATGCCAATTTTTAAAATAAAAGACCACTTGTTTAGGAATGGAATAGACAAAAGTTATAAAGTATGGTTTTTGCACGGTGAAAGAATGAAAGGAGCTGATGAGGGACCATCTAAGAATAATAAGTATTTTGATGTTGATTACGAAGTTGATGATGTTGCAGAGATGATTGATGATGCACAATATGAATCACATGTGGATCCAATTAAATTTCAGTCAATTTTAGAAGATGCTGAGAAACCCATTTTCCCTAATTGTATAAGGTTCACTAAATTATCAGCACTGCTTAGGTTGTATAACTTAAAAGCCAAACATGGGTGGAGTGATAAGGGAATGACAGAGTTGTTAACATTTTTAGGAGAATTATTACCCGAAGGTAATGAAATGTCGTCTTCATTTTATGAAGCGAAGAAGACATTGCGTTCGTTAGGCATGCAATATGAAAAAATACATGCTTGTCCTAATGATTTCATCTTATATCGAAAGAGATTTGTTGATGCAATTGCATGTCCGACATGTGGCGAGTCTAGATGGCAAAAGAAAAAAAATTCAGATGCAGTTAGAAAAGGTGTCCCTGCAAAGGTTTTATGGTATCTTCCACCGATACCTTGTTTGGTTAGGTTGTACCGAAATGATGATCATGCTAAAAATTTAATTTGGCATGCTAAAGATAGAGTAAAGGATGGCAAGCTAAGACATCCAGCTGACTCGCCAGCTTGGAAAACAGTAGATGTTAAATGGCCGGAATTTGGGAATGAACCGAGGAATATTCGTTTGGGTCTTTCTGCTGACGGAATTAATCCACACAATTCCCTTAGTAGTAAATATAGTTGTTGGCCTGTAATGCTAGTCATCTATAATCTACCACCATGGTTGTGTATGAAGAGGAAGTTTACCATGTTGACCTTGTTGATATCTGGTCCTAAACAACATGGAAATGATATTGATGTATACCTAGCTCCTTTAATTGATGATTTGAGCACATTGTGGTATGAGGGGGTTAATGCTCACGATGCTTATAAGAAAGAAAATTTTAATCTTAAAGCAGTGTTATTGTGGACTATTAATGATTTTCCAGCCTTAGGTAATCTTTCTGGATTTAGTGTGAAAGGGTACAAGGCATGTCCCATTTGTGAAGAAGGGACTCATTCTGAATATTAAAAACATTCTAGAAAGATTTGTTATATGGGACACCGAAAGTTCTTATCCGAAAAACATAAATTTCGAAGTTTGACAGATGCCTTTAATGGTAAACCTGAATTTGGAAAGGCTCCACCACCTTTACTTGGAGGACAATTGTTAACAAAGTCCAATGCAAGTTCGGAAAACCTAGAAATTTTACAAATAAGAGAAAAAATGTTAGACGTGAAAAAACAAAGGAGGTTGTAGATGGTGCGACAGGTTGTTGGAAGAAGAAATCGAATTTTTTTGAGCTTGAGTATTGGGAGCATTTGGTTTTGCGGCACAACTTGGATGTCATGCACATTGAGAAAAACGTGTCAGATAGCTTAATTAGTACATTGCTGAATATTCCTGGTCGGAGTAAGGATGAAATCAAAGCTCGGTTGGATTTAAAAGTAATGGGTATACGCAGTAAGTTACAACCAGAGATTGGTGAGAGACGAACCTATTTACCACCTGCATGTTATACCTTGTCTAAGGAAGAAAAACGAAGTGTATGTCATTCTTTGTCGAATGTGAAAGTACCGGAAGGTTATTCTTCAAATATTTCTTCTCTGGTAGATATGAAAATTTTGAATTTAGTTGGAATGAAGTCTCATGACCATCATACACTACTTGAACATCTTCTACCGGTAGCTATCCGCTCTGTGTTGCCTAAAAAAGTTCGATATGCAATTACCAAACTATGCTTTTTCTTTAAATCTATTTGTTGTAAAGTGGTAGATGTGTCGAAGTTGGACACTCTTCAAACAAATATTGTGATAACTATGTGTGAGTTGGAGCAGTATTTCCCACCTTCATTTTTTGACATAATGGTTCATTTAATAGTTCATTTGGTGAGAGAAGTAAAATTGTGTGGACCAGTATACTTGAGATGGATGTACCCATTTGAATGGTATATGAAGGTTTTAAAAGGTTATGTTAGAAATATAAGTAGACCTGAGGGTTGCATAGTTGAATCCTACATCGTTGAAGAAGCAATGGAGTTCTGCTCAGAATACTTATCAGGTGTTGCGAGCATTGGACTATGTTTTTCTAAAATTGAGTTTGAAATAAGTAAAGGTGGTAGAGGTGGTGTTATTTCTGAAGTAAATAAATCTGATCGAGATGAAGCACATCGCCTAGTCTTACAAAATATTGATGATGTTCAACCATACATCGAGTAAGTTCTTATACATATGCATGATCAATCTTATTTTTCTCTTTCATTATATTGACAATGATATAAATGATATTTATTGAAGAGGACATTTCAATTGGATCAAGACTACTTATCCTAATAAGTCTCGGAATAAAAAATGGGTACAAGATGAACATTATCGAAATTTCAGCACTTGGTTCGAGAATGAGGTAAAATACTTGTGTTGTTCTTGTTTGAGTGTTATTGTATTTTAGCTTGTTAGAATTTAATATACTTTGTTTTATTTTATTGTATTCTAGGTTCTGATTAACACCACAAACAAAGTGTCTGAAACACTAAAATGGATAGCACGAGGTCCTTCAATGAGCGTAATTAAGTATAAATGCTATTTTATTCACGGTATTCAATTCAACACCGTAGAACGTGATAACATTAGAAATACACAAAATAGTGGTGTTACTATTATCGCCCAGACTTTTCAAATATCTAGTTCCAAAGATAAAAATCCCATAAATTGTGATATGACATTTTATGGGGTGATCAAAGAAATTTGGGAACTAGATTATGTGACTATTCGAATTCCAGTCTTCTTGTGTGATTGGGTGAAAAGTGATAATGGGGTCAAAACAGATGACTTAGGATTCACACTGGTGGACTTAAATTGAATAGGACATAAATCTGACCGATTTATAATGGCATCACAAGCCAAGCAAGTATTTTATGTGAGTGATCCAGTAGATGCTCGATGGTTAGTTGTCCTAACAAGTCAACCGAAAGATTATCTGATCAAAGAGTCTGGGAGCGATGACATTATACTTGAACAAGAAACGTTTACCATTGATTCACCGCCTATTGATGTCACCATTGACAATGACGATGACTATATACGCGAGAATGGTGAAGGGTTGTGGGTAGAAAATTAAAGGTATATATATTAATTTTATGATTTTGTTTTTATGTATTTTGTGAAGTTTATACCAGATAATATTTGTGTTTACTAAATTGCAGGTACATTGATTATGGATCCATCATATGATGAAGATGGCAATCCGTTTGTTGATGATCATGGTAATGGTCTAGAGGGGATTAATCCTACCGCACCAACAAATACACAAGAAAAGAAATATAGGGGTAAATCAAACTGTAGTGATGTATTCAAAGCAAGAAGTGAGGGTCGCAATTATGAGGTCGAGTACAATCGTTTTGGTCGAGCGATGGGAAAAGGGGGGATCAAGATGAACAGCACCATCGGTCTTCTATCACGCACAACCCTTCCTTTAGATATCGACAATTGGAAACAAATGCCAAAGGATAAAAAAGAAACTTTATGGGGTCAAATACAGGTAACCTATAATATTGACTATTAAATTTATCATAATGAATTAATATATTGAAAAAAGTTTAATATTTTTGGGTTCGTTTGTGCAGGAAACGTTCAAACTTTCAAATTCTTAAAAAACAGACGTCCTCAAAGAAGCAGGAAAAATATGGAGAAATTGGAAAACAAGACTAACAAAAGATCTTATATATGTATATAAGAATGTAGCTCCTGAGCTTCTTGCCAAGCCACCATCAGAGTACATCCAGTATTACAAACCAGAAGATTGGAAGAATTTTGTTGCAAAAAGACTAACCCCAGACTGGGAAGAGATGAGAAAACAAAAACAAAATGCTCGGGCTCAGAACAAGTATCCACATCACTCAGGGCGTGGTGGTTATGCACTGGTAGAGAAAAAAATGGAAGAGGAATTGGGTCATGAGCTGACCGAATATGACAGAGCTGAGATGTGGACACGGGCACGGATGAACAAGAATCGAGAAGTTATTGATGAAGAAGCTCGAGATGTGGTCAATAAGATTGTAAGTGTTCTTCGATTTTTTAAAATAATTGTAATGATTAATCTGTGTGTTAAATTCTAATCGATTTATTTACTATGTATATAGGCGGAATACAGGCAAATAGTAGCAGAAGGCGAGTTGGTGGAGGAAGGTTCAAACGATATACTAACAATGGCATTAGGCACTCTAGAGCATGGGGGACGTGTTAGGGGGGTCGGTGCACATGTCGCTCCCCGTCAATTTTTTCATGTCCCACCACCAAAAAGATTCAATCACAAACAAAAAGGTGTGGAAGATACTCGTTATAAAGACCTTGAAGATAAATGGCGTCAATCTGAAGAAAGGGCACGTCAACAGGAGGAAAAGTTAAACCAGTTGATGGCGCATATTGCATCTCAACAGAGCGGTGCATTTGGATCATCAAATGCATCTGGTTCGGGTGTAGGAGGAGCCTCAAACACACCACACGCACCATATGCCCCTCCACCACTGACACAGGCACAACAGGCTCCGCCACCACCGACATGGACATCATATGCTCACCGACCACCCTCACAGCTACCACTTGCTCCTCCACCATCGACGCAGGCACCATGTGCTCCCCCACCACCACAGTCAAATTTTCCTGAGGAGGTAATAGTTTCTTATTAATTCATTATTGCATATATTTGATACAGTAAAAATAAACTAGTTTATCGAAAAGTCTAACAGATTAATTGGAATGTAACAGATTAATTGTAAGTTGTGTCTTGGTTCGACACAAAATATAGTTGCAGAGGGGAAACTTGTAAGTACCTGTTGCACAGAAATACATAGCGTTCAACTGCCTCCTGGAAATTATCGTGTCAGAGTTGAGGTAGCCATTCAAGAGAATGCTAGTTTACCATATCCGCTTACAATGGAAGGTTATACATTGGTTGGACAAGCAGTCGGGTATGATGTTGGATGGCCACAACATTGGGTTCTTACTAATCAACAAACGAAAGAGCCACTTGCGCCCTCTACTCAACAAACAAGACAATAAAAAAAAAGAATAGAGGCATTGACACAGGAGCCTACAGAAGTGCATTTCTAAAAAATATTGAGGTGTTTGGTGAAGTTTATTGATAAATGGCAAGCTGATCGCGTGGTAGAGATTCCAATTGTTGAAAGGGTATTTGGATTCGAAACTATCGCTCTATTAAGGAAAGATGATATCCTTCACTTGTGCAACTATGAGATGATTGGACAGACCGAGTTAGCATTATATATGAGGTACAATGGTGTTTATAATCTTAGTTTATTTAGTTTAACTTGAAATTTAATAGTTTATTAACTTTTTTAATTATATGTAGATTCCTCGATGATTTGGTGCAAACGAAGGGATTGAACCACATGTACACTTTCATGCATCCCGCTTTAGTGTCCACTAATGCAGGAACCAATGAAATGCGTGCTAAAAATCTCTTTGATCGGTTTCTGCAGATGGAGCTAGAGACACAGTTTCTAATTTGTCCTTGGAACAACAAGTAAGTCAACTTAATTTTATATTCATATATTTTGTTTATTGATAAATATCTTACACAAGGTTTTTTATTGCAGCTTTCATTGGATGTTAGTATTAATTCAGCCCCACAGTCATTCGGTAGCTTTTTTGGATCCTGTAAACTCACATTTCCGTCCGGAAATCAAGGAAATAATTATCATGTAAGTTTTTCATTTTACTTAATTAATTTATGATTTTATTTCAAACTCATATATGGGTAAATATTAATATTGTGTGCAGGGCGTTTGATCAATATGATACACACCGAAGACCAAAAGAGTCAATCAATCTAAAAGTTTGTGTTCCTAAGGTAAGTAAATTATATTACTTATCGTATTCAACTTTTTGACATATTTCTATTATAATAACTTACTAAATATAATTCTTAACTTTGGATAACTATGTTGTAATAGTGTCGAAACCAGATTGGGCCAACCGAGTGTGGCTTTTACGTTATGAAATTTGCTAGAGACTTGATTTCACAGCCTAGACCGAAGGCCTACTTGAAAAATGAGGTATTGTTTTGCTTTTTAATTTTCATTTAAACTATCGTTCATGATTTTATTTGGATGATTATTTGTAACTTATTATTTTAAATATTTTCTAATTAGTTTACGAATACGAGTCCATATTCGACTGACGAAATCAACGAGATATGGGATGAGTGGACTGAATCAATTATGGCGTATCTCAATTAGCAAATGAGCAAGTGGGTGAGGAAATTTTAGTTTAAGTAGGTTTGACACTTAGAAATTTAGAACACAAGAGTACATATATTAACTTTGATATTTGAATTACTTTTATAGTTTTGATCACAAATGTTAACTCTAGATAAATGTTTATAAAAACTTATATTGTTGTTTTTCTGTTCATACTGCTGTTTTTCTGTTTCTGCTGCTGTTTTTTCTGTTTCTGCTGCTGATTATTTTTATCAAAACAGGCCAGGGAAATTGGCATAAACATTTGCAACTTCCCTGGTTAATACTTTATGTGACAGTGCCCAACTGACGCAAAAAATACTCGTTTTTAACATTTGTGGCAGTGCCCCACTGACGCAAATGACACTCTGGTTTGCGTCATGGGCAATTGCGTCATATAGTACACCACTACAACAAAATAGAGGTTTTATGACTTTAATTGGGAGACATTGGAAGTCTACAATGTCTCCCACTTAGTGAGACGTTGTTGCTAGGGTCATTGTAGGTATATATCTCACGTCTCCCACTGGGAGACGTGCCTCACTTCCCACGTCTCCCACTGGGAGAGGTACAAAGTCAAACGTTGATTTTCCACCTCTCCCATTGGGAGACGTGGGAAGTGACTCACCTCTCCCAATGGGAGACGTGGGAAGTCCCTAGGAGACATCCCACGTCTCCCATTGGGAGAGGTGAGTCACTTCCCACGTCTCCCAATGGGAGACATTGAAAGTCTCCCACATTTAAAAAAAATAAATTAAATAAATTTATAATTAATATTATTTTAATTTGATTTAATAATTAATTAAATTGAAATAATATTAATTTAAATTGAAATTATTTTAATTTAAATTGAAATTATTTTAATCTAAATTGAAATTAATTTAATAATTAATTAAATTGAAATAATATTAATTTAAATTGAAATTATTTTAATCTAAATTTAAATTAATTAAATTGAAATAATATTAATTTAAATTGAAAGAAAAAAATATATTTGTTAGATATATACAAGAAATACAATATTTGTTAGAAATATTCAAAATGAACAAATATTGCATTGTGTATGAAGAAAGAGTTAAAAAATTAAAAAAAAACCTATCAACGAGGTCGGTAACTTTGGATTATCGGCAACATATATGTCGCTCATTCTTGTCGCAACTCATCAATTTGTGCCTCTGTATATGATGTGCTTGTTAGCTGCAAGAAATATAAAGTAAAATATATTAATTAATTATTTGATTACATTTATAGTTTCAAAAATAATTTGTAAATTTTAATTAATAATACCGTTCTCAAGTAATGCCCGGGACTCGCATGTTCAATCAAGTAATGCCCGTTCTCAACTAATCGTTTATTATCCTAAATAATATCGGGCAGCATTTCCCCTATAATAGTGACCTAACCATCTGCATGTGAATAGCAAAACAAACAATTCAAACAACATATAATAAGTTTCTTCCTTATAGAATGCCTATATAAAATTAATTGTTTATTATCCTAGATAAAATCGGGCAGCATTTCCCCTAT
This sequence comes from Humulus lupulus, assembly GCF_963169125.1. Classification (NCBI taxonomy): domain Eukaryota; kingdom Viridiplantae; phylum Streptophyta; class Magnoliopsida; order Rosales; family Cannabaceae; genus Humulus; species Humulus lupulus. The sequence goes on from NC_084798.1 coordinate 9,948,814, forward strand.
AATAGTGACCTAACCATCTACATGTGAATAGCAAAACAAACAATTCAAACAACATACAATAAGTTTCTTCCTTATAGCTCCGCAGCACACAGTCAAATTTCTCAGAACCTACTTCACTAATACACACAAGTTCTCAACCTTCCGTTATCACCGCAGCACACAATTTTAATCTCAGAACCTACTTCACTATGGATGAATATTTAAGATATTCAAACTCTTCTAACATTTGTTTAATAATATTAAAAGTAGAAGTAAGAGAATATATATTTACCTCTTACAATTAATAATTCAAAAGCTAGCAAAATTACTTCAAGTAGTAATCGAATTCGCTATTAAATCCACAAACCAATATAAATAAATTAATAAATAATAAATAAAATATCACTAAATATCTAGCAATATATAACTTATTATTATAATTTTAGAAACTTAATTACCTCAAATGTGTGATTGATAGATATAGAAGTTTTGATGCAAAGTACTCTCTAAAATCTCACCACCAAAATCACAACCTACGAAATTAAATTAATTAATATGTTAAACATTACTAAACAAATATCACTAAATTCCTAATAAGTAATTGATTGGTAAACAAATAAAAAAAAACTCCAATGAGCCACTAATTATAACCTAAACAAAAAATCAATAAAAAATTTCATAACCTAAAATCTCAATAATCAACAAAAACATAAATTTTTTCATATATTTATATTTTTAAAATTATTTAATAAATTTATTTTAACATAATAACTATATATATATAACAAAATAGTTAGAATTTAAAAAAAAAGAAGTTTAAATATACATACAAAAATATATCTAAATTTCGAAATAAATAATGATAAAAATTAAAAAAAATCATGAACATATATATTATAATGAAATATATACAATGTGATAGGTTAAATTAAAAAAAAACTATGAAATCTTAAATCTATAAAAAACCTCCATGAAAAAACAAATAAATCTAACAATGTATAGAAAAAAATGCATAAAAATGTAAAACTAACACAAAATCATGTATATTATTCATCCTAATGCTAAACCTATGATTTTTTTTATCAAAATAATTAACTAAAATTCATAAAAATTAAAAAAAACTAACCTTGAAAACCCTAAAATCGCAGCCTCTTTCGTGCTCTCTGTTTGGTGTGCTCTCTCTGTTTGGTGTTATGAGGAAGAAGAAGACCCAAAATTCATTAAATGGCCAGGGGGACATCCAACGTCTCCCACTGGGAGACGTGGGACACGTGGCACGTCTCCCACTGGGAGACATTGAATGCACGTCTCCCACTGGGAGACATTGAATGTATAGAGGGGTACATCCAACGTCTCCCATTGGGAGACGTGCCACGTGTCCCACGTCTCCCAGTGGGAGACGTTGGATGTACCCCTCTATACATTCAATGTCTCCCAGTGGGAGACGTGCCACGTGTCCCACGTCTCCCAGTGGGAGACATTAGATGTCCCCCTGGCCACTTCTCAACCTATTTCCAACGTCTTCCACCATTTTTAATGTCTTCCAATTGTAGTCATTAATAAAAACTTTCAATGTCTTACACCATTAGACATTTAAAACCCCTGATAAGTTTTAATGTCTTACACCAATGGTGTAAGACATTGTAGGGAGTCATTGTATATCAAATTTGTTGTAGTGCACTGACGCAAAAACTCAACTATGGCAGTGCTAAACTGACGCAAATGACCTTTTTTGTTGTAGTGAACGTTGCCACTGCTGGGCAAAGTTGCTAATTTTCTTTTAAATTAAACTCATCCACATCATCTACCTACCCTATCACTTACCCCACCACTGACAAGCACTCCTCTGAGCAACTCCCATTGGAGTTGCTCTTACCATACCCAAAAATGTACGAACTTGTTCTTTTTGTTTTTGTGGGTTTTATTCATCTCAAAGATTAACCAATTTAACTACCATATGACAACTGCCTAAACTAACTTTAACTAACTCTCCTAGTTATTTAAAGTTAGTCTATATATACAAGTTTCAGGGGCTGTTAAGAGTGTGGGGATTCGGGCTACTGTATTGAGCAAATTCACTAATTGCTCGGGTGTGTGTGAGAGTTTTTCACTAAGTTTGAGTACTTGCACGACCGACACTCTCCTCTGAAAATTAGTGGTAACTTAGTGACTAAATATACTACTTTTTTTTTTTAATGAAATGACTAAATATATTACTATTTAGTACAGCTAAAAATGACATTTAATAATAATAAAATTATGTTATATAGAATTAAAAAGTTGTCAGCGATAACTTTTTTCTAGTAATATTTAGTACGAATACATTAATATTTTGTTGTTAAAATAGAAATAATATAAATACAGTAAATAGTAAATTTTATGAAATTCCAGCGTAAATAATATTCTTTGATTTTATTACAGGTTATTATACTTTACATTGTCCTCTTCTCACGAGACACCATATTTAATTAGGTGACATTGGGAATAATCTTTACTTCATCTCTAATTAAGTTATCTTCTCATGATTGAGAGGTTTCCGATTTATTATTAAATAGAGAAAATAGTTTTAACATCAAAGATGAAGAATTCACGGCTCACTGTTGAAATATTTTTTTGATGAATAAGAATCACTGTTGAAATATTTATATATAATAGCTTTATAATGTCTAATCAAGTTTCCTATGAATACATCTTAAATAATTAGACTTTATCAATAGAGTGTTGCTATTTAACATTTTAAGGCGTCCAACACTACATGAGGTGACATCCTGTTGGTTAGCGATACCTCATAATATTTATTAAATTCAAATTTGTATGACCCGATATTGAATTACACCAATAATAGTACGTCACCTCTTTGTGGTATAGTGTCCAATAGCAATTCTCTTATCAATGTTGTGTTTTCTTTTCTCAATAAATATGGTAGACATCAAAATTATATAATGACGCGTACTCAAAATTTAAAATAATATTTATGATTAAAATTAATTACATATTAGTTTGTAGGTGAGTTTCGATAATAGATCATTTATCTTTTTTTTATATATATATATATATATATATATAAGGTGTACTACTGGACATTTCATTTATAAAAAAAATATCATTATTACCAATCAATTGTATTATTGCTATAGATTATTCATAAATAAATATTATTATCAGCTTCACCCCACCCACAAAACAAATGGACAATAAACCCTAACCACACCACAAAATCAAGACTAAAAAATTTATATTAATTGTTTAATAAAAAAATATTTTAAAAATAGCTGAAGCTTTTAACTTTATTCTCTCCACCACCATGCAACTAGTTATATCATTCTTTTCAATATAAAAATTGACATTATAAACTTCATTTCTTTCTTTTATTAAAATTCTAAAAGCATTTTAATAATGGAATAAAGAAAGATTAAGCACAGAAATTAACAAAAAAAATTAAAACAAATCAACATGAAATCTTTCTTTAGAATTTACGAATAACTATTTTTTTTACGAATACTATATATGATCACTACTACGAATTAGGTATATAATTACAATATATTTCAGCCATGATCGACTTGGGTTTTAGGAATATAATATATATATATATGTATATATTTGTTTATGTAATAAGGTTTCAATCAAGTAATATATTGTTCTTCCCTCAATAAAAAAAAAAAAAAAAAGCAACGGAAATGGAAATGGAAACGGGGACTCGTAATGATTATGTTCGTAAACCAGAGGAGGAGGAGATGGCTATGGCGATCAGAAAAGGCATGAAAAACAAATGGAAAGAAGTGGTGGAACTATACAGTAGACATCCATTGGCTCACGTGACAAGGATCAGCCGCTCAGGCTACACGGCGTTGCACGTGGCGGTGTCAGACGGCAAAGAAGACATCGTCAAGAAACTCGTGGCGGAGCTTGTCAAAACGGCGCCGTCAGGTGTTCCGGCAGCTCTGAAAATACGGAATGAAGAAGGGAACACGCCGCTGCATGTGGCTGCGTCGATGGGGAGCGTCGACATGTGCAAGCTCATCGTCAGCGGCGACGTCTCTCTCGACCGTACCGGCGGTGCTGAGTTGGTGGAGATTCAGAACGAATTGGGGGAAACTCCGCTGTTCTTGGCTGCTTTCCACGGCAAAATGCAAACTTTTCTGTACCTGAACGATGTTCTCGTGCGAAGAAGGAAAGTAGAAGATGCAATCAGAAGTTGCAGGAGAAACGACGGTGACACTATTTTGCATTGTACAATCAATGCCGAATACATGGGTAACATATATATATATATATATATATATTTCATATTATATATATACATTTATATATATAATTATAGGACAATTCTTCTACCTTCACTTTAAGCCCTACCGGTCGGGCTCTTATTGTTTCTCGACTCCTGAATAGTTTTCGGCGCAGTTTTTTTTATGACCATGTATATTATTGTAGCTATTTAGAGCATCAGCAAATTTTCAGAAAATTCCGAATAGTTTACAGTACCGAAAACTAGGTTCAAATATGTTGCTTTCCACGTGCATAAAAAAAATTAGTCACGCGTGCAACAACATATTTGAAACTAGTTTTCGGTACGGTAAACTATTCATAATTTTTTGAAAATTTGCAGGATGCCTTAAATAGCTACAATATACACAGTCATAAAAAAATTACGCCGAAAACTGTTCATGAGTTGAGAATATTGAGAGCCCCACTGCTAGGGCTTAAAGTGAAGCCTCTATAGGGAAATTCCCTATAATTATATAAACAGTATAGAGTTAATATTTTTTGGAGAGTGAAAATTTCCCTAGTTCATTCATTAATTAGCCTTTTTTTTTCAAAAAGAAATGCTATTACTGGTGCCCAACACATAATGCATAATGAGGTGGTATACGTGCAATCCTGATCGCTTGAATTTAATAAATAATATGAGTTATCGTTAACTAATTATAGATTGTTATCTTATGTGATGTTAGACATTTTAAGATATAAAACAACAACCTTCTTTGTCAAATCATATCACACTATAGCAACTTATAATTAATTCATTTTCATGACTAATATATTGAGTAAAATTATTGGATAATGATAAGTACTTTTAGTATTTTCGGTACATAGATAAGTTGCAACTCTATTTTTTGTACGTAATAGTATATTAGCTACAAATGATTCCCCATAAAATTTTAATTTTTTTTTGAATATTTTAGTATACTGAAATCAGAATTTAAATAATTTATTGCATACACATATAAATTTTGAAATAAATGTTTGTTTATACTATTGATGGCGTAAATTATTGAGTGTTGGGGCCGCATATTACAGATTTGGCATTTCAAATAGTTAAGAGTTATAAAGAACTGGCTATGTATGTTAATGACGATGGGGAAAGCCCTCTTCATATATTGGCCGAAAAGCCTTCAGCCTTCAAAAGTTCTACCAAGTTTGGAATATGGAGAAAAATCATATATGGAAGTAAGTATTTACATATTAAATTGTAAACGTTGGTGTCTTGGAAATAATATTATAAAGAAATGTTTATGCTTTTTTGTACCCTATATTTTATCTCATTACATGTGTTAGATTATGTGTTTTGTAAAATTGTTAAAATAGAACCATAAACTCAATTTTGATAAAAAAAATTGAATATAACAACATAGTTTTTAAGTAGAATGATTTTATTTTTGTTCTGAATTGTTAGTTTGGTAAATTATTTGTGATTTTCATTGAAAAAATATTGAGCAAAATCGGATTTAGGGTTTTATTTTAACCATTTTATAAAACATAGAGTCTAAAAATTAATTTGTCAAAAACACAGATTCTAAACAGATAATAAGAAAAAACACAAAATCCAAAAAAAAGATAAACCCTTCTTTATAATAATACCTCAATATATTATGTAATCATTTTGTTTCCTTGGGGTGGTGGCAAGGTATTACAGTGGAAAAGCCTAAGGCCATAACAAACTATGAAGATTCACCAAAGGAAAAGGCACACAAAGATTACCCCCAAAACTACGCCACTTTGATCGGTTGCTTCCATCTTCTAAAGAAGCTTGCTCTGGCAGGTACGTATATATATATATAATATAAATACATATAAAAAAACACCATTTGCTTACGTATATAGAAATTAACATTCAGATATGTAGCAAGTTTTTTTTTACTTAATTATAATTTCCATTATTTTCTATAATTTAGTCGTATATGGAAATAGAGGGGGTAGAAAAGAAGCCGATCCAGAGGATCATATGAGAAACGACAAACGTAACCATGAAGACATTGCAAAAGAAGTCGACCGAAAGAATCCAGTAAAAAATGTCAAAGGTGAATGAGTTCCTAATTGGTTATTCCTCTAATTTGTTAAAAAAAAATGTGTTGACAACTTTGGTATTTATTATCAAATTTTTTTGGGTTCGGTTTATATATGGTGAATGATTTCCTACAAATTGAGCTTGTTCTATTAAATATATAATCTTAATGACCTTCACTGATAGAATTTTACACATGTGCATCTCACTAATACTATTTGATTTTACTACTATAAAAAATATTTTTTTCTCCGATTTTTTTCTTTACTATACAGTACAGTTTATTTTTTGTGAGTACTGCAGGAAAAGAATATCTTTCTCCGCGGTTTTGTTGACATAATAACAAGAGCAGTTATTGTTGGAAAATAATAACAATTTTTTTTATAAAACATTTTATTGACCTTAATGTTGGAAATGAAACACTCACACAATATCACTTTTCTAGACTTTGGTTCTTCACTCATTTAATTAGAAGCTCTAGGTTGAGACCATACATGTATTCATCATTTATTAATTGATTCACACAGAAAAGTCAGCAGCTCGGAATAGAAATGATGATGAAAATGAATATAGTTCTGTTGTTCCATACAATTATATCAATCTCTTCAACTTTGGCAAACTCTTATTGAAGGGGATACTGGTTTTAACGGGACAAGGTAATCAAAGTATTCATTGTCTATTTTTTTTCTCTTTTCTTAATTATTATATCTACTTGATTATTATTATTACTTTGGTTTGTGTTAAAAAGGATATGGTGGGATAATCAACATGATCCAATTAAAAGAGAAGCATACGTACGCTCAAGAATTGTTATTTGAACTCCTAACCAATGATCTTTATTCAAACGAACGCCCTGGGGAGATGCCTCATGCACATGGTGGTATACATGATCACGAAATTGAAGAAGACGAAATATGTAAGTATATAATATATTATTGAACTATAACATAATAAATAATGACATTATTGATTGTTGGGCATTAAGCACCTTGTTTGATATATATGAAGAAATGCATGAAAATAATATAAAAGTGAAATTACAATTTAATAATTTTATATAGATTATTTGAATTAAAAGTAATAGTAAATAAGTAATTTAATTTGAATATATAATTTAATAACAAAAATTTCCACTTTTCTCTTTAATTTTGGAGATTAAAGATTTTAGGGGACACCCACTAATATTTTTTATATCCATTTTTCTCTTCCACCTTCTTTTTGTCCAAACCAAACAAACAATTTTTTTTTGTTCCAGTTACTTTTCACTCCAAATTTTCCTTTCCTTTCTCTTTTCTCTTTTACTAAACATAGGATGAATTAGGGTATTGAGCGGCTTAGCTGTACTTTTAGGCACTTTGTTTTAAATAATACCAGTAGCTCGGTGTCAGTACTGTACTGGCTTTTTTCGTTTATTCAATGTCATCAACACTAGTACTGATGCCATTGATGGCAACAATGTTAGTGATTTATTGACGTGGTTGCCAAGTTCTCGGCATCGACATTAGTCAAACAACATTGATCAACATCGTGGGGTCACACCAAAGCTCATTTCTCCATATGTAGTTGGTAAACTACAAAATAAAATTTTCACTGCCTTAATTATTAGCGGTTGTCATTTAAACCATATAGTAACTTATTCTAGAGACAAATCAAATCGTTTCCCATCATTTCAAATTAACCCTTTAGTTGCTTCATATAAATTATTTTTCCTAATTGACTAAGAAAAACAGTTTTCACATCTATATATCTATTTTAACTCTAGATCATATTTTCCTTCATTTGTGTAATATTATATTATTATCTTTATATAATGTTGTTCTTTCTTGTAGTATATACTCAATATATATTTAAGCAAAAAAGTTTAATTTTTTTTCTTCATATCCCCATTATTAACAATGATTAACTCCTTGGCAGTCAAAAAAATCTTAAAAGAAGTAAAGCGTCATAAAAAGACAGACACAGCTGTGTTAATTGCATCAAGAAATGGTATCACAGAAATGGTAGAGGCCATCGTGGAAAAATTTCCATTGGCGATCTATGATGTGACCGAAGATAAGAAGAATATAGTGTTGGTGGCCTTGGAACATAGGAAAGCACAAGTATACAAGTTGTTGCTGAAGACACATCCAGAAAATGAGAGCCTTTTTTGGAAACTCGACAAAAATGGTAACAGTGCACTGCACATTGCGGCACAATTGGATAGAAAACGACATAACCAGTGGAACATTCCCGGTGATGCCCTGCAACTGCTCTGGGAAATCAAATGGTATAAGGTACAAAGTTCTTACATTATTATTAGTTCATAAAGCCACAATTATGGTTCAATGTAATTTTGAGAGTTTTATCTCGATGGGAGTATTTTTAATTGTTATTGATATTATGTTAGACATAAAATAATAACAAAAATTACTTAGGGTTTATCAATGATTAATCTCAATTTAGGTTAATCTGATACACATGTTAGATATTCATACAACATTTTATCAATAATTTTGCATACAGCGTAGAACACAATAAATAATTAAAGAATATAGTAAACATACATGATTCAGCTATAGAAAAAACGTGAATTGTTTGTGCAATATTAACCAACTAAGCATTTATTTCTAGAATCTAGATTATCTGATTATAGATTGAGGATGAGGCTATTCATATATATAGAGTTAGGGATGATACTCAACTCATCAAATATTTCAGTTAACTAAAAAACACACTAATATGCTTCAACTAGACTACTATAGATACTAAATTCATCAACAAGAGATTACTAAAATTAAATGGGTTAGATCAACAAACAACTATTTATAAACCCATATTTTAAAAAACATGAAAATAAATAATGTAAGTCTAAATAAAAGTTCAACACCGTTGTATCAATAAATGGCTAACATTTATGTGTTTTGCTTTATTATTAGATAATGATATTATAAACTTCTAAATTATTTTTGTGATCATGATCATGCAGTTCGTGGATGATACTATGCCACAAGAATTTAATGTTCGTTTCAATAAAGAGAAAAAAACTCCAGCGGTGGTTTTCACAGAAAACCATGAGGACCTTGTTAAAAGTGGTGGAGAGTGGATGACGAAAACCGCCGAAGCCTGCTCGGTAGTGTCCACCCTCATCGCCACCGTTGCCTTTGCCAGCTCCACTGCTCTACCAGGCGGCAACAATGACAACGGAGTGCCAATTTTCGAGAAGGCGCCGGCGTTTAAAATCTTCGCCATGTCGTCACTGGCGGCCCTCAGTTTCTCCATCACCTCTTTGGTTATGTTCCTCGCCATACTCACTTCCCGTCTTTCAGAGAGAGATTTCGGTAAAAGTTTGCCGTTGAAGCTCCTGATTGGCTTGACATCACTCTTCATCTCCATAGCTTCCATGCTTGTTTCTTTCTGTGCTGGCCATTTCTTCGTTCTCAAAGACTCGCTCAAAGTGGCTGCCTTTCCGGTCTATGCTCTCACTTGCATTCCTGTTACTTTCTTTGCCATGGCTCAGTGTCCACTCTATTTCGATCTGGTATGTGCAACGTTTCGGAATCCCTTTGGGGACGCAACAAAAATTCTTTCATATCGTAATGATATACAATCGAAACGTGAATTACAAGACTAGTATATATGGAGATTGGAGAATTTATATGCATACGTACGTATAGTGTATATTGTATGTAATTGAAATAAACTTTTGTGTGTGTTTTGATGTTGCCTGTTTAATAATAAGTTCTTGATTTAACAAGTTGTGTGTTCATTGATGTATGTACGTAATATTGGGGGTTTTGGGGATATATTAGGGCAAAAGATTCTTATTTGTTTGTGGCAATAGGCCTATTGTAATTAGGAGGAAATTATATTTTATATGAGATTTTTAATAAAGTGAGCAAAAATATGGCTTTTTTCTTCAAAAAAATTTAATCCATGGCTTTTTTTTTTTTTTTTTAATTTTAAATTTTCACTTTTATGGGTTTATTTTCCCATATTTTTGTATAAAAGTTGTTTTATGTCATAGTTTTACTCTTAATCAAGTTTTATTAATTTGGAAAGGTATGTTTGTAATTTGATTATTATTTTTTAGCTTATTTGTTTTTTATATTAAATTTTTCTTTAATTGTTTTGCAATTTTTTTTTGTAATATGAATTGTTGTTAAAATTATTTTTTATTTATTATATACATTTTTCCTGTTTTTTTAGATTGTACGTTTCTTTTTTCAAATCCTTGGTAAGATAACCAGTTATTTGATTGATTTTTGACAGTTATGTAAAAAAAATCCCAGAGCTAGGTTAAATAATATGCACCAAGAGAGGCAATCAGTTATCCTGAGAGGAGCAACTTTCTGCCATAAGAGGGGTAACCAGTTACCATAAAAGGGGTGACGAGTTACTCATATTAAATATGAAAAGAAACATCAAATTTGAAGAAAAAAAGAAGTAGAACACTTCATTAAAAAAAGAAGAAGAAGTAACTATAATTTTAGTAACATAGGTAACTAGTTACCATAAAGAACCCATAAATATACATACACCAGAACGTGAAGGTAACCAGTTACCCCATAAATATACACACAAAGAATGTTAAGGTAACTAGTTACCCACTCACGTTTTCATATTTTTATTAGTTTTCTTTCCAAATTTTGGTATTTCTATAAGTGTTATAGTAAAAAGAAAATGTTGAAATCAATTTTTTTACATATAGTGAAAAAACCATAAAAAAAATTACAATAATAAATAAAAAAATAGTAAAATAATTATGTAATGTTAAAATATATGTGTGAAAAAAAGACAATAGAATGAGAAAATAATAATACAAAAATAAAAAAAAGAAAAAGAAATTATGAAGGAAAAAAAACAAATGAATAAATAAAAATGAAAAGAAAAAGAAAAAAAATGAAAAATAAAAAGAAAAAAAATATGAATGAAAAAGTTGGTACAAAAAAAAAAGAAAAAATGGAAGAAGAAAAAAGAAAGAAAAAAAGCTCATATGTGCGAAAAAAGAAAAAAAAATGGAAGAAGAAAATATTAAATACAAAAAAAAAAGAAAAAATAGAAGGAAAAAAAGAAAAAAAAGAAGAAGAAAGAAAACTGTAAAAATGTGAACAAAAACAATAAAACAATACAAATGAAAGAAAAAAATAGATAAATAAAAAAAATGAAAAGAAGAAAAATGGAAAGACAAAAAAGATGAAGGAAAAACTTGGTAGAAAAAAAAAAGAAAAAGAAAAAAATAGAAGAAAAAATAACTGAAAAAGTAATCAAAAAATGAAGAAAAAAATAAAATAAAATTACCTTCAAAATAAAAGAAAATATAACTATGATAAAAAAATGTGGCATTTCCATATCTTAGTTAGCTAATAATTGTATTTCTCTTACTTTAATTTTTTATTTAATAAATTTTCCCATAACAAATTAACATAAGTATAATTTTCATATTTTTGCACATTGATAGTATAAAGACATATTTTTGAAAAATTTCCTATAATTAGCACATATTTATATTTGTGTATATATCTTTCATACTTTTTTTTTTTTTTTTAAAAAGTCACTATATTTAAAACCAAATCGATGATACTTTTTTTTTTCTATTAACATTGATGTTATGCATATTCTGTAATTTTCTATTAATATTTATTTTAACCATTTATAAAAGGGAGAAGATACAGTAAATGTACATTATGGGTGCATTTCATATATATATATATAAATGCCAGATACGGGTAATATACACGTTTGTTTATTTTTATTTATAGAATTTATTAATTATTTTTACTAAATTTATATCAATGTCATATAAATTTTGAAATAGATATTCTATTTTAATTAAATAATTTATTTATTTTTGTTTAAGGTTATGTTTGTTATAGATTTTGAATTTGGGAGGGACAACAAGAGATCATATATTATATGTTTAATGTAATATTAAATATTATACGTGGATTTTAAATTTAAGTTTCTTACTAGTTTTAAAAAAAAATTGTTGTTAATTCACAGTAGATTATATTATATGTTAAATATAATATTATTCTAATAAATGAGTTTAAGTTTAATTAAATTATAAAACTTATGATTTTATTATTTTTAATAATTATCACTATAAAATATTTCAAAACTATCATATTTTAATTTGTTTAATTATTTATTATTTTTAAATAATTATCATTATGAAATATCTCAAAAATATCTTATTTTAACTCAAATATTTTTTGAAAATTTCGAATATGTATGTATATCTTATTTTCTGGAAAGTGCCTAGTAAAGATATACATATTTTTTATTATTATTTTCTGAAAATTTCGAATATGTATGTATTGAACAAATTTAACCATCTCAAGATTAAAGATACTAATACTCCATTCGATCATAGTGTAAAACTAGAGAAGAATGAAGGAAGAGCGGTGGCTCAATTGGAGTACGCAAGTGCTATAGGGAGTCTGATGTATGCTGCCCAATGTACTAGACCTGATATAGCATTTGCGGTGAGTAAATTTAGTAGATTTACAAGTAATCAAAGTGTTCACTGGAAGACTATTGGAAGAGTCCTAGATTATCTCAAGAAAACCACAGGACTAAGCCTTCACTACTCCAAATTTCCTTCAATCTTATAAGGATATACAGATGCAAGCTGGATATCCAATCTCGGGGACAACTTGTCCACAACTGGTTGGGTATTTACACTTGGTGGGGGTGCAATTTCTTGGGGTTCCAAGAAACAAACATGTATATCTCATTCCACTATAGAAGCAGAGTTTATAGCTTTAGCTGCTACCGACAAATAGAACGAATGGTTAAGGGATCTATTGATAGAGATACCCCTAATCAAAGAGAATGTATCCACTATATCGATACATTGTGATAGCCAAGCAACATTGGCTAGAGCATACATTGGAGTGTATAATGGGAAGTGTAGACACATCAGTCTAAGACATGGATATGTAAGAGAATAGATTCAAAGATGAGTCATCTCAATATCCTATGTGAGAACAAGTAAAAATATGGCGGATCCTTTCACTAAGCCATTAACGAGGGATTTACACTACTACAAAAAAGATTTTTTAGGACAAACATTGCGAGTCCTCTATTTGAGAGCCTTAAAAACTAAGGTTTTTTAGGACACGCGTTGCGAGTCCTAAAAATTCTGGTTGAGTGCCTTTAATAGATTTTTTAGGACTCGCAGCGAGTCCTAAAAAATATGGTTGAGTGCCTTTAATAGATTTTTTAGGACTCGCTTTGCGAGTCCTAAAAGAAAGTTTTTAGGACTCGCAATGCGAGTCCTAAAAAATCTGGTTGAGTGCCTTTAAGTGATTTTTTAGGACTCGCATGCCTTTAAGTGATTTTTTAGGACTCGCGTTGCTAGTCCTAAAAAATCCCATTGAGTGTCTTTAATTAATTTTTTAGGACTCGCTTTGCATGCCCTTAAAAGTAATTTTTTTTTAAAAAAAAATGCAGCTACAATTTTCACTTTAATTTAAAAATATATATCAATTTGAGTGTCAAAAATGTATTAAAAGAAATTTGAAAAGAAAATACTAAAAAAATGGAAAAAAAATTTGCAAAATAAATTAAAAATTTCTGAACATGTGTATTGTAATTAGCTAGCTATAACATCATTCATTTTGCTCTAACCAATTGTAAAAATGACATTGCCCATTCTTCTCGAACTTCGTCAATTTCTTGAGTAGTATATGGTTTGTCAGAAGTGAACTGGAAAAAAAAAAAAGAAACAAAACTTTAATTAGAACTATATTAGTGGTAATAAATTCAAAGCATATACAAAAATTATACTAGATTAATATTATGTAGTTGTATATTGTTTGTTACCTGTTTCGGCAAGAAATGTTTGATATGAGGGGCATTGATAAGTACATTCTTCATCATCCTCATAACGTAATATCCGTAGTCGATATTGTTTGGTTGTTTACGGCACTATATAAAGATTGGTAATACATGTATAATTCTTAGTATTAAATATCTTAAACATCTTTACATATACATAATCTATATACAAATAGAAACATACCGTAGGTTGGAAATACTTTACTCCCGATGGGCGTTTGTTGATCTTTTGACGTGCTTTCATTCTTTCTGTGAAATACATCTCAAATGCATCATGGATGGTCTCCTTGATGGTTGTCCTGTTATCTAATGGTGCATTGAGAGGATCGAGAAAACAACAATAATGCAAATAGGGAAATAATAAAAATAACATCCAATGCTCCCTGTTGAAAGAACAAGTATTACAAAGTTGTTAATTTTAAATTCTATTTGTTTGTATCAATGAAAAACATATTAATTAAACTTACTCATGGTTATAAGGCATCACTATCCAATCATGCTTTATAGACGTGCAATATAACATCCTATCACATAAAGCTTGAGCACGACTATCTGCAGGAGTCACGGAAGTAGAAACCTTAATCGGATTCATAAACAACAATGATCCTTTCTTTTCCTCGTCTAATAATAGTGTCTGGTACAAAATCCTATAAACAAATATAATGTATTAATAAGAAAACTAAATAATTGATGAAAGAAAATCCTTACAATAAATATTATTAACTTCATATAGAGCATACCTCATGTAGAAGATAATACATGATTGTCCAATCATCTCATTTCTACAAAATTCAAGTATTTCATCCCGAAATAGAGCAAAATATTCACAAGCATGGCCAAACACATCAAAGTCAATAGACACTTCAACGGCATAATCATGTTTAGTCCAAGCATTGACGATTTCAAAAACTTGTCTTAAATTAGGCGACAATGAAGATGGTTGTTGCACCTCTTGTGACAATGACTCCTTAGGCGCTCGTTTTGGAACTAGTTTTTGAGTTTGTGGTGCTAATGGTAGAGAAGTTTTTTTCCCAGCTTGTTTTCCTTTTTTCTTCACTACCTCCTAATAATAAACCCATAACAAATAATTAATAATGGAATAAGTAAATAAAAATTTAATAGTCTTACAAGAATTACCTATGTCGCTCCATTGAAGATGACTAGCGACTTGGGCCAACGTATCAAACTCCCAATAGCTTGTTTGACTGTATAAATCTCACTATCAGGGATCGGGTTAACAAGTAGAGCATCAGGTTGGTCAGCAAACTCAATTGCTCCGCGGTAGTTTTCTCCTAAGTTTTCTCCATGGATGTCTGAGCTACTAGTAACTAGAATGTATCCCCTACCAACGATGTTGGTGATAGAGCCTAATGCAAATTTGCATTCAATCATTTTATCCTGCACATATTTAGATATGTATAAATATGTTATACAAGTTCACAAATTTAGATTTGAAAAAGATAAAGCTATACCTGATTTGATCCAGGAGTGGGGATAAACACAGGTGCCTCTTCTGGTTATGGGGGCGGGGGTGCTAGAGGTTGATGCTGCGATTTCGGTGATGCTTGATGAGATGGTGTCACCTGATCTATGGGTGATCCATAGTTTGGCACTGACGCATGAGAAGATCCTCCAAAGCCACTATGTTGTCCTTTCATCTGTTCCATAAACTGTCGCATCATTTCCTTTTGTCTTTTGATCATTTCTTGTTGTTGTTTCATTATTTCTTCTTGTTGACGGTATTTTTCTTCCATCATTGCAAATCGAGCCTCAACTGAGGAAGCCTCAAATTCTTTTCCCTTTTTCTTACTGGATAGTGGGGTTTTCCAGAATTGGCTAGGCGTTACACCGAGCCCAATACCCCTCACTCGCCCTCTGCTCTCAGGGGTGCCTAATGCCATAGTAAGCACATCCTTAGACCCATCAGGTTCAAATTTTCCTTCACTCATGAGCTTAGTATAGTGCTCCTGCAAACAAAATATAGAAATATAGTTATTCTCATTAAAAATAAGTAATCCAATCATATAAAATGTAGTACACTTACTATGTTGCGAGCTACGCTTGTTGCCTCGGTACCAACCGGCTCACCCTTTTTGTTAGAATGTCCCGCCAACCACAACTGTGACCTGTCGATTTCAGACACCTCGAGTCCAAATTTTTTTTGTTGCAGCCTTTCCAGTGCCAACAAATACCCACCTCGTGACATATGATGGTTGTGTTTATTTTTTTTTCGACGATCTTGATGTATTTTTCTTATTTTCTTCCAATCATCAGTCATGCGTGAAACACAGAACTCATCCCATTCTGTTTTAGTGATCAACTGTGAGTAACCTCTTGGCATATTGAACGTCTTGATGGTCGGATTTGCATCAAGTACATCATAGATGCATACCTTAGTCAGATGGGATTTGAATGATCTCCATCGTTTTGCCGCCCTTGACATAATTTTTCTTTTTGATTTATGGTCTATGTCAAATGTAGCCTACAATTGAAAACAATACATATCGTTAGTCTACATTAAAAATACAAACAACATATATTATAGTGATAGAGAAAATACCTTAATGATTTCCCAAAATTTTTCTTTGTTTGATTTAGGGACTTTATCCCAACTCGCGTATGTGATTGAAGCACACCTCTTGATAGTTGATCCGATCATTGATCCCAATTTTGATCTCATTGTACCAATCACTTGTCCATATTCATTGAACTTGATCGGTACCTTAACACCTTCACTTTGCATTTTGGCTATGTCGGGCATGGTACATAGTCCCCTAATAGATCTCACATGCACTATAGCAGTGTCATCATTCTCCTCCTGACCAACATTATTTTCAAGTCCAGGAAGTGGACAATCATCATCAAGTCTAGGAAGTGGACAATCATCATCAAAACCTCCTGGATCAGCCATGGAAATATCTGAAAAGGAAACGATTATAAACAATGCTAATAGGCAATCGTCAATATGATAGGAAAATTAAATATAAAATGAACAAATCCAACCTTCAGAAGAAGAAAAAACAAGTCAACATTTATCACAGTATATGATCAACCCATACACCGTCACCATCAAAACGCAAACAAATATCATCGTCATCTACACCATCATCAATAGGGTATTCGGTAAGCTCTGGTTCAGGAATTGTGACAGGTTGTTGAAGGAGTGGTAAGTCATGTACATCATTCTCTTTGTCTCTCAAATCTATCGGTTGAGTAGGAACCACGACTGACCATTGCTTGTTTGATGGATCATTCACATAAAAAACTAGTTTGGCTTGTGTTGCCATTATGAAACGATCATTTTTGTGCCCAATTCGATTTAAATCAACTGAAGTAAAACCTAAATCATCAACCTTTACTCCCTTGTCACTTTTCACCCAATCACATAAGAAGACCGGCACTCTAGTTGTAGTATAATCTAATTCCCAAATTTCTTGGATTACTCCATAAAATGTCATATCACACTCTACAAGATTTTTTTCCTTTGAACTAGAGATTTGCACAGTTTTTGCTACAATACAAACTCCACTATTCTGTGTGGTTCTTACATTATCTCGTTCCAAAATATTGAATTGAGTACCGTTGACGATGTATGATGGGTACTTAAACACATTCAGAGAAGGACCACAAGAAATCCACTTAACTATGTCTGACACATGACACGACGTGTGGGTCACTTCAATTGCAACCTTTGTTAAAAAACATGAAATAATAATTAATAACATGTCATGCAATCAAAACAAAAGATTTAAAATTATTTACTCAAATCAATACCTTGTTTTCTAACCAAGTACTAAACGTATGATAGTGTTCATCTTGGATCCATTTTTGGTTCTTTGACTTAGATGGATATTTTTTCCGAAGCCAAACAAAATTATTCCTTCATAAATGTATGCAAAATTAGTATGAATCAATACAAATATCACAATAATGTTTTATGATATCATACTGTCTAAGATAACTTACTCGATGTAAGGTTGAATCTCATCAATATTTTGCAATACAAGACAGTGTGCTTCATGTCTTTCATCTTGAGTTATTGAGCATATAACACCACCTTTTCCACCATAACCACCATTACTTTTATTTAATGTAGATTGATTGCCCACGCTTGTCACACCATGCAAGTATTCTGAACAAAATTCAATGGCTTCTTCTGCAATATAGCATTCAACAATACATCCTTCGGGTCTACTTCTATTTCTAACATAACTCTTAAGAATCTTCATGTATCGCTCAAAGGGATACATCCATCTTAAATAAATAGGTTCGCATAGTTTAATCTCTCTAACCAAATGGACTGTAAGATGCACCATTATGTCAAAAAAAGGTGGTGGGAAGAATCGCTCTAAGTAACACAAGATTATAGCAATCTCCACTTGTAAATTGTCTAACGTTGAAACGTCAATCGTCTTACGACATAAATACTTGAAAAACAAACACATCCGTGTGATTATTTATCGAACCTTTCTAGGTAGCACACCACGAATAGCCACAGGTAGAATGTGTTGGAATAGGACATGACAATCATGAGATTTCATGCCGACCAAATTTAAATTCTTCATATCCACCAACGTTCTTATGTTTGATGAATACCCTTATGGAACTTTAATATTGTATAGACAATTGCAAAGTTCTTTTTTCTCATCCTTAGTGAGTGTGTAACAAGCTGCCGGTAAAAATGTTCTATTAGGGCCAGCTTTTGGATGTAGGTTTTTTCGCAAGCCCAATGCAGCCAAGTCTTTCAGAGCTTTAATACCGTCCTTACTTTTACTTGGAATATTTAACAAAGTTCCTATTAGACTATTACACACATTTTTCTCAATGTGCATGACATCTAAATTATGTCGCAAAAGTAACTTTTCCCAATATTCAAGCTCAAAGAAAATTGATTTTTTCTTCCAAGGACTTGTAGACTCATCCGCACTAGTCAAACTAACTTCAGTCTTATCCTTGCCAACACTCTTTCCACGACCCTTCTTCTTCTTAATTGGACAAACAATAGGTTTTCCTACCTTAAACTGAATTACAGATACTTTATTAAGTACTTGATTCCCAGTCAAAGGAACTGGAGCCAAACCAAACTCTTGTTCACCATTGAATGCATTTTTCCAAGTTCTAAAATAATGTCTCCGGGGCAAGAATTTTCTATGTCCCATATAGCACACCTTGCGGGAATGTTTCAAATATTGAGAGAAAGTCTTCTCCTCACAAATAGGACAAGCTTTGTATCCTTTTACACTGTAACCAGATAAATTTCCATAAGCGGGGAAGTCGTTGATTGTCCATAACAACACCGCTTGAAGGGTAAATTCTTCTTTTCGGTATGCATCATAAGCCCTAACTCCTTCATTCCATAAAGTTTTCAAGTCATCAATTAGGGGAGCTAAGTAGACGTCAATATCGTTACCAGGTTGTTTAGGTCCAGATATCAGCAAGGTCAGTAAGGTAAACTTCCTTTTCATACAAAGCCATGGCGGTAAATTATATATGACTAGCATAACAGGCCAACAACTATACTTACTACTGAGAGAAGTATGAGGATTAATTCCATCCGTAGAAAGAGCTAGACGAATATTTCTAGGTTCATTGGCAAATGAAGGCCAACCAAAATCCACTGTCTTCCACGCTGGTGAGTCAGCAGGATGTCTAAGTCTACCGTCCTTTATTCTCTTATTCGCATGCCAAGTCAAATTCTTAGCATGATCAACATTTCGATAAAATCGAATCAAACGAGGAATTGGAGGAATATACCACAAAACTTTTGCTGGTACTCCTTCCTTAACTTCCTCTAAATTCCTTTTCTTTTGCCATCTGGACACACCACAAGTATGACACGAATTCGCATCTACAAGGCTATTCCGATATAATACGCAATCATTAGGACAAGCATGTATTTTTTCATATTGCAAGCCTATTGAGCACATAGTTTTCTTAGCCTCGTAAAATGATACGGGCACCTCGTTTTCTTCAGGCAGTAAATCTTTAAAAAAAACTAACAATTCCGTGAAACTCTTATCACTCCATCCATTTTTAGCTTTTATATTGTACAATCTAAGAAGGGCTGATAGCTTTGAAAATTTAGTGCAACCAGAGTAAATCGGCTTTTCAGCGTCATTAAGAAGATTTTCAAATTTAACGGGATCTACTTTTGATTCATAATATGCATCGTCAATCATTTCATCTAAATTATCCTCACGATCCAATTGCCTATAATTCCGATCTTCATTCATCATAGGAGGGTCCGGAGTAACATGAAGCTCTTCACCATGCCAATACCATATTTTATAACTTTTGTCTATCCCGTGGAAATATAAGTGCTCTTTTATTATTGTGGCAGTCATCTTTTTCATATTTCCACACTTACTACAAGGACAACAAATATAGTTTGGATCTTTGGCATGATCCAAACTAAATTTAAGAAACTCATCGACCCCTTTTATATATTCTACTGACATCCTATCAGCTGACATCCATTCTTTGTCCATATTGCGCCTATTTGTTTTAATAAAAAATTAAAATTAAGAAAATAAAATAAAATAAACATACAAAACAAAACTAAGTACAAAAAAATCTATAGAAAATCAGGCAGCATATCCCCTAATTTACTAGCCTAGCCATCTGTCCCAATCAACACCAATATGTCAAACAAATCAAACAGCACACAGGTTTTCATCCATATATCATCGCAGCACACAAAATTCTCAGAACCTACTTCACTAAGACATGCAAGTTCTCAATCTTCCATTATCACCACAGCACACAGAATTCCCAGAACCTACTTCACTACGGATGAATATCTAAGATATTCAAACTCCACTAAAGTAGTACAGTTATCATTCAAAATTGTAAAATATTGATTTTTTTAAAAACTAAATCAAATGCAACATACCTCTTGCAATTAGCTACCAATCCAATGCCTTAAAACCAATCAAAATATTAACCTATTCATTTTAATCAACATTATAAAACAAGAAAAAAGTCAGATGTTGACATGCTCTTTTAAAAAAGTTAAAATCAACACAACAAATATATGCATACATACTTGTATATTCTTTTACAAGTCACACTTGTATCAACAGCTATTACTTTGGACTGCACACCGCTCTGAGACATCAGCAAGTGATTTGAGATTGCACTTAATCAAGGCTTCAACAAAGTAGCAAGTTTCATCTTTCGTGTTACCTTCAGGAACATCTACCATAAATGATTCTATCACCAAAGTCCCTGGTCTTCCATCAATTATTTCTGGATGAAGAGAGACAATTGAAGAGTAGTTCTGAAAAAAAAAAACAAAGAAAAGTTGAGGATCAATGGCTTGGTTTAGGCTGCCTACAATTAACATAACCAAGAAATTTGTATATATATACAGTATATATAGTCTCCTCCTTAACTTTCCTATGGAAAGTCTATCGAATACGAGTAATCATGTCACATTATTAAACATTGATCAACAGAACTTGATTATACTCGCTAATCAACAGGACCAATTTCTCTTTTCACAATACTTCACATGGTGCACAAGAAAACAAATCATATATATTGCATAATTAGAAGTTTTCTTGATTGAAAGAAAGAAAAAAAAAAAAACTCCACATAAGAATAGCTGCAAGACAAAGAAAGATTTAAGTTTATATGTGCATGAAGAGTACCCATAAAACTCTCTTCTAATGCAAAAATTACAAAAATATGCTAATGAATCACTACCAAGACTAAAATACCATATTCTTTTACAAGTGTGAGAAGGAAATGAGCACTCTTCATTTTTTTTTTGGTAAACTGGTTAAGCTCTCATTTAATTTGATCATCAATCTTTTTTGCTTCATTCAATGACCAATTGCAAGGAAGTGGTCATCTTTCTCTCTAGTAGTATTACTTAGCTTTAAGTGCATTCTTAGCCACTTGTTTGATTTTAATTAGAGCTGAGAATCTATTTGATATTATTTGTAATAAATAAGATATTACCTGCCTTTAGAATTTAGATGTGAAAACAAGACTTCTGTTAAGTAGAAACAATTCCATGTCATGCTTGGGGAGCACTCTATAGAATTTTCACATATCCTAACTAATACATAAAATTCAAAACAACCCTTTTTTTGTCAACACACAAACAGTGCTTTTCTACCATCTCATTAGTTTTTCTGGTCATTTTACTACATTTATTCTCTAAAAGAAATGTGCTAAATTAGTTAAGTTGTTCTTAAATCCCCTGTACTTGCAAACGTCACTACCATTCCATGATTCAAGAACGCCCTTTGGAGCTTTAGAGATTTTCTCTTTGGGGAATTGTGGTATCACAGCCCACTCCATTGAGTACTATGCATAGAATGAGAAGTGGAAAAATGGGGAGTAATGATGAAGCAGAGGAAGGAATTGATCTCATATCTATTTTCTCAATACAGAGGCTGCTTGGGATTATTGGGTTTTCTCAATGTGGAACACAATAGTTAATATATAGAGAAAAAGAGAGTGGGACTGAACTGATTAAGCTAGTAGACTTGTGGTAATTCTTGTGGTATGCTTCTTTGTTTTGATATGTCTGAGGAAATGTTTCGTTTCCAACCAAAAACTGAAGAAGAAGAAGAAGAAGAAGAAGAAGAAGAAGAAGAAGAAGAATCAGTTGCCATTTTATACACTAATCAAAGTAATGCGTGATCTGTTTTGTTACGAGTTGTGGGTGATGACTACTGATCAGCTGGATCAAGCGTCTCAAATTTGGGCCAAAATGATTGATGATATTAATAAGAGATCTTTTTCAAGTGGTTTGGTTTTGTGTCAACTACTTTTCTTAACCACGATGGCTATATATATATGTATATGGATATTTTTCTTATACAAAAAGAGTTTTGCCAATAAACATTTTCTGGTATATACCAACCAATTACCAGATAAAAACCATGTTTAATGGAGCAGTGAAATTGCACATCATATAGAACATTCTAAAGGTCAATTTCTATCCATCACAAAAGGAGAAAATTAGAAGAAATAATGGTTTGATGACATCAAAATAGTATTATGCTAGCTCTTCAATATGCATAGAATGAGAAGTGGAAAAATGGGGAGTAATGATGAAGCAGAGGAAGGAATTGATCTCATATCTATTTTCTCAATACAGAGGCTGCTTGGTATTATTGGGTTTTCTCAATGTGGAACACAATAGTTAATATATAGAGAAAAAGAGAGTGGGACTGAACTGATTAAGCTAGTAGACTTGTGGTAATTCTAGGGAAGAATAGTCAACACCTCCTTTCCAATCCATTCCACCCAAAAAAGATAAATAAAATTGAAAAAATTAAATCAAGTAAAAGAATAGTCAATAAACTCACGAGCTAAACAGATGGAAAAAAAAACTGACATAAACTTGTTTTGTCCATAGGTTTAGCTGGTTGCACTTCGTTTTCAAAGAGGCCAATGTCTCCTTTTTTATATATATTTATATATATATATTTCTAGTCCAAATAATTGATAACACATCAAGAAGTAGTTTAACAAAAGTAATATTATGATGCATACATTAATTCGGGCTCATTTTTGAAATGAATGTACCTCTTGTTTGGTCTACTCTAGCATAAAAACTGAAGTATGATACTAATTAAGAAGAACGCACTGAGGGGTTTTCAGGACTTATTAAAAAGTATGGAGCTGTGCATTAGTTACATGGGTGGAAAGTAACTCGTGGTGCCCCTGTGGTGTCGCACATGCTTTTTTTGCATATGACAGCTACATATATTGTAGGGCTATTAAAGAAGAGGTTTATAAGGTGATTGAATTATTAGAAAAGTTTGAACTTGCTTCGGGGCAGAAGGTTAATCTGAACAAATCCTATGTCTTCTTTAGTACCAATATAGATCAAAGGACGCAGATTGTGGTCCTAGACAGATTAAATATGTTAGAGGCATTGGAGAGGAGTGCGTATTTGGGTCTTCCGAGTATGCTTGGAAGGAATAAAAGGACTGTGTTGGGCTTTATTAAAGAGAAGGTGCGTAAGAGAATTCAAGGGTGGGATAGACTTGTGGTCTTCCAAGTACGCCGAGAGACGGAAAGCAAAGATGTGTATATATATATATTGTGAAACAGAGATTGAATGAATTTCTTACTAATTGTTATTGAATAAACTTGATCATTACAAACCTATTTATAAGCTAATCTGTGTTAAGCACCAAGACTGGTTTAACCGAATTGGTTAAAACCAATTTACTAAAAGACAAAAAAACGGTAATAAACTAAAAACAGAAAAGCAGAAAGAAAGGAAAAATACAATATAATCAGTTATAACTAATGTAACTAAAATGCAATAAATATATTTTCCTAATACCCCCTCCTCAAGATGGAGCGTAGATGTTGAAAACGGACATCTTGGATATGTGTGATGATAACACAGGGAATGAAAGTGGTTTAGTGAAGGCATCTGCCAATTGAAGAGAGCTGGAAATCGGAATAAGGCGTATAGTTGAATCCTTGACTTTGTCTCTGATAAAATGACAGTCTAATTCAATGTGCTTCGTCCGTTCGTGAAAGGTAGGATTATTTGCAATGTGTATTGCCGACTGGTTATCACAATAAATAAAGGAAGGATTGGATTGAGGAAAGTGAAAGTCTCGAAGAACATATCTCAGCCAAGTAATTTCACTAGTAGTGGCAGCTAAAGCACGGTATTCTGCTTCTGCGGAACTTTTGGATACAGTAGGCTGTTTCTTTGTTCTCCAGGAGATAAGGGAATCGCCTAGAAATACACAGAAACCGGTTGTGGATCGTCTTGTTGTTGGGCAAGAAGCCCAGTCCGAGTCAGAGAATCCACGAAGATGCATGGTTGAGGAAGAAGAATAGAGAAGTCCCTGGCCGGGACTACCTTTCAAATATCTGAGGAGATGGTGAATGGCCTGAAGATGAGTGGTGCGAGGACATGACATAAACTGGCTGAGACAGTTGACAGCGAAGGTAATGTCAGGTCGAGACAAGGTGAGGTAGAGAAGACGACCAATTAATTGACGATAGTGAGAAGGATTAGCTAAGATTTCGCCTTGTTCATTGTCAAGTTTCAACCTCGGATCCATTGGAGTCTTGCTTGGTTTACTTCCCATGTATCCCGTGTCTTCAAGGAGTTGAAGTACATACTTACGTTGTGACAAAAACAGAGTCTCCTTTGTTCTGGCTATCTCAAATCCAAGAAAGTATTTGAGGTCTCCAAGGGTCTTGAGCTTGAATCTTTTGTGCAGGGCATCTTGTAATTTGTGTAGAACTGAGATGTTGGGCCCTGTGATGATAATGTCGTCCACGTACACGAGTAGAGCTATGAAGGTGTCATTGATACCTCTTGTGAACAGCGTATAGTCAGCTTGGGACTGCTGGAAACCTTCTTGTATGAGAGCGTCTGTGAGTGTTTTGTACCATTGCCTCGACGACTGTTTGAGTCCATATATGGACTTGTGCAACTTGCATACCAAAGTATTACCTGTATTAGAAGAATTAGGCACAGTTAGACCTTTAGGCAAGTTCATATAGACCTCTTCATTGAGGTCCCCATTTAAAAATGCATTGTTAATGTCTAATTGTAATATATGCCAATGATGAATTGTAGATATAGCTAGCAGTAATTTGAAAGTAACCATCTTTGCAACAGGAGAAAAGGTATCAAAAAAGTCAAGCCCTTCTTGTTGCGTGTAACCTTGCGCAACAAGACGGGCTTTATACCGTTCTATACTCCCATCACTATTATACTTCACTTTATACACCCAACGACACCCTATTGCTCTTTTGTTACTGGGCAGTTCTGTGAGAGTCCAGGTATTGTTGGTAGTAAGTGCATTTAATTCCTGCTGCATAGCTTTGATCCAGTGATCATACTGTATGGCCTCATGATAACTGTTTGGCTCCTTTTGAGAAGATACTGCAAAAACAAAATTTTTGTAAGAATCTGATAAAAGGTCATATGATATAAATTTAGACATTGGATGTGGAGTAGATGAGTTGTCTTGAATAGCTGAATAGCATTCAAAGTCTCTAAGATAAGCTGGAGTCTTAGTAGTTCTGTTGGATCTCCTAGGAGCAACAGGAAGTTGTTCCTGTGATGAGTCATCTGAAGGTGTAGGAGAAGGTTGAATATCAACATCAGGATCTGCTGATAACTCGTATTCTTGTTCCTGAGAAGAAGGATCAGTAGGGCCATGCATATTTGGATAATCACATAATTCATTTAATGAAATGGGGTTAGGCAGAACCAATTGAGAGAAAGGATCCATACATGAGTTATCAGAGTTTAGTTTATGAAAAGGAAAAATATTTTCATGAAACACAACATTACGAGAAATGAAAACTTGTTTTTCATTGATATCATACAGTTTATATCCTTTAACTCCTTGTGGATACCCAATGAAAACACAAGTTCTAGCTCTAGGTGAAAATTTATTCCTATGGGCAGATAAAGTTGATGCAAAAACTAAGCAGCCAAAAGATCTTAAATGGTCATACTCAGGTTTCTTACTGAAAAGTAATTCAAAAGGGGTTTTATTTTTCAGTAAGGGTGTTGCAATTCTATTGATAATATAAGCTGCAGTCAAAACACAATCTGACCAAAATTTAATTGGTATTTTGGCCTGAAAATATAAAGCTCGTGCCACATTTAATAAATGCTGGTGTTTTCTTTCTGCAACAGCATTTTGTTCAGGTGTTTCAATACATGTGAACTCATGCAATATGCCATGCTTAAGAAAAAGATCTTTAAAGGTCAATTCAGGAGCATTATCTGATCTAAAAAATTTAAAAACACAGTTAAAATGTGTCTGGACATATGAAAGAAAATTGGGAATAATAGTCAATGCATCAGATTTATATTGCATCAAATATATCCAAGTGAACCTTGAATAATCATCAACCAAAGTCAGAAAGTACCTATGATTAGTATGTGAAGTAACATGATATGGACCCCAAACATCACAATGAATCAAATCGAAAATTTTATTTGCAAACCTGTTATTGCTACTAAAAGAGAGTTTCTTTTGTTTAGCTTTTGGACAAACATAACATGGTTCACATTTATTCAAAACAGAAGAGTTACAATGTAGTTCATCCTTAAGCAAATCTAATCGTTTATTGGAAAGATGACCAAGGCGTGAGTGCCAGGTCTCAACAGAAACAGATAAAGTTGGTGAGGATGTTGGTGTAGCATCAAGAACGTATAAATTGTTGATGACACTACCCTTTCCAATCATCATCTTGCTGACATTGTCCTGTATAACAAAGGACTCAGATGTAAAATGCATATTAACAAAGGCATTTTTAGTAAGAGAACTTACTG
Organism: Humulus lupulus; assembly: GCF_963169125.1. NCBI lineage: Eukaryota > Viridiplantae > Streptophyta > Magnoliopsida > Rosales > Cannabaceae > Humulus > Humulus lupulus. The sequence goes on from NC_084798.1 coordinate 9,976,194, forward strand.
AAATTAGATTATAGTTGAAGGTAGGCACATACAGAACATCATGAAGCATGATTTTACCATTAAGAAGTACAGATCCACTTTGAGACACATATACACTTTCATTATTAGGCAAAATGAGTTTAGTAGTAGCAGTCTTGCATACATATTGAAACATATTTATATTTGCACAAATATGACGTGTTGCTCCTGAATCTATGATCCATGTGTTATTCAAAGGAAGAATTTTAGAGTTATGAGATAGGATGATACCTGAGTTACCTATCGAGGTTGATGGTTCCAAATTATTCATACCAGATTGTTGAGTAGCAAGCAGATTCAGTAATTGCTGATATTGAGTGGTTGTCAATTGTGGCAGAAGAGTGTGACTTTCTGTAGAAACTGTGTTAGGAACATCACCAGTATTTATCTGATTTGCATTGGCTTCATTGGACTTTTGCTGCTTGTTATACCCTGGAGGGTATCCATGAATCTTGTAGCATCGTTCTATGGTGTGTCCAAGAACATTGCAGTGAGTGCAGAATGGCCTATTCCTTTTTTGAGAATGACCTTTCGGAATCTGATTATCACTTCTTGAATTTGTGTTCTTTTCACCTCTAAAAGCAAAAGCCATAGCACTGTTATTGTTAGGATCTGAGTTTGTAGATGTACCTCCTTTTTGAAGTTCTTCTTGTGTCACCAAGTGGAAGACTCGGTTTACTTCTGGCAGTGGGTCCATGAGTAGTATACTACCTCGAACTTGAGAGTAAGCATCAGAGAGTCCCATGAGAAAGGACATAATATACTCCATGTTGTAGTGTTCTTGGAGTTTCTTGACTCCTCCACAGGTGCATCCGAGGCATGTACAGTTGGGCCTGTAATTGGTCAACTCCTCCCATATGGTTTTGAGTCTAGTGAAGTACATACTAACAGTTTGGTTTTCCTGCTTTAGATTCATTAGATCTTTCCTCAAATTGAAAATATGAGGACCATTACGTTGATGAAATCGAGTTTTCAGATCTAACCAAATGGCCGAAGCCGATTCATCATACAATATACTGGAAGAGATTTCTTTAGAAACAGAGTTTAAGATCCAAGAAATTACCATATTATTGTTCCTAATCCAAGCAGTGTAAATACTTTGATCAGAAATAAATGGTTTAGGAATCGAACCGTCCAAGAATCCAATCTTGTTCTTCACTGAGATAGCCAATTGCATTGCTCTGCTCCAAGACACATAGTTGTCTTGTCCGGTTAAGAGCTGTGAAACTAACGTATTCCCAGGGTTATCTCCGTGATGCAAGAAGTAGGGATTAGCTGGATCTTCAAGAGGATTCTTGATTGCAGCAGCGGAAAGACTTGGATTACTCTGAATCGAAGGAGTTTGAGGATCGCCTGGAGGAGTCGAACTCTGATCGGACGGAGAGTAAACTTGAGGATTTGTCGCCATTTCTGAAAAACAAGGACGCAGATACAGTCGAACAGATTAATGGAGTGAGATACAGCGGAATGATGAAGGAGAAGTCGAGAGAGTGAGTGTGCACGGCGATGCCGGAGCTGGAACGCAGGTGGCCGGAGAATCGAATCGAACAGGGAAAGCTTAACCTTCCCGCTCTGGTACCATATTGTGAAACAGAGATTGAATGAATTTCTTACTAATTGTTATTGAATAAACTTGATCATTACAAACCTATTTATAAGCTAATCTGTGTTAAGCACCAAGACTGGTTTAACCGAATTGGTTAAAACCAATTTACTAAAAGACAAAAAAACGGTAATAAACTAAAAACAGAAAAGCAGAAAGAAAGGAAAAATACAATATAATCAGTTATAACTAATGTAACTAAAATGCAATAAATATATTTTCCTAATAATATATAAGCAAAGATGTGTGGTGTATATATATATAAAAGCAAAGAAATTGTAGAGTCCAAAAACTTTACTTAGCTAATTGTTTAGTAGTGTTATAGTATGTTTAGTGTTATCTTTGTTACTATGGATTTTTGGTTCAGAACGGGAATTATTTGGACACTCATAGTAGTACTTATAGATTTTCTAAGTTTAATCTATAGTTTAAGAATATTAAGTATAACCTAAGGTTTGATTAATGTGACTGATATTAAGGATTATATTTATTATATTATAAGGTTTAGACATCAACCAATAGGATTTTAAGCACATGTTATGAATGGTGATTAAGGATTAAAGATTTTTGAGGATTTAATTTAATAAGGAGTAAAGTTTGAATGTTATAGGGTCAGTCAGCAGTTTTGAATACGTTGAGGGCTTAGTCAAGGCTGTTTACTCCATTCAAACTTAGCTAAAAATGTGTAATTTCGTGTTTAATTATTCAGCGTGTGCCGATATATCGCAGCTATAGGGGGCGATATATCGCAGCACGTAAATACGGAAAACACGAAATGATGCACGGTCGCCTCGGGCATACTGGCCCAGGCGATATATCGCCTATAGGGGGCGATATATCGCCTCCTCCAGTATGTTTTCAAACGTTTTTGAATTCATTTCATTTCAGCCATTCAAACTCCTTCAACAGTCCAGCATCTTTTGAACGAGTCTTCAGCCTCTGCTGAACGATTATTCAAATGATTTTCACCTAAAAAACCATTATTTTTATTCAAGTAAAATCAAGATACTTTCATTCCCAAACTCTATAAATAGGACCTATTACCCAGCCACTATTCACCTTTTGCTCTAAGTTCAGAAGCTGCTAGTGTTAAGTGAGTGTGAGAGTGTAAACACCTGGTTTGGGAAAACTATAAGCTTAAACATCATAAGCTTATCAAATACTTTGGGAAGTGAGTTCTATAGTATTTCGGTGGAGGTGTAGATTGGTCTTTCAAGTCTTTTAGGTAACCAAAACTCTAGTTCCTTTCTATATTATGTTATTTTCTTTCTCATAGTCTTCTACTCAATCTCTAACCTTAATCTTCATTTTGGTTAGGGAATCTAAGTTCTTGAGCACATAAGTTCGGTAAGCGTGTTTCTCAAATGGTTTAGTCTTTCCATCTCTTTCATTTCATCTCCTTTCTTTAGACTCACTCTTTCTTATGGTTTTAGGAGTGTTCCAAAAAGTCCCAACTCAGTCCATTATATCCCGGTAACTTTGGTAAGGAAAATAGGCTAGAATCAATATGTTATGTGCTTATGTTATTTATACGTTTTAAGTTATTAATGTGTTATGATATGTATGTATGTTTGTAGGCTTGGGCATATGACCCATATGACTAACAAGACCCCAAATGGATTATGGGCATATGACCTACTTAGCTAGTAGGACCCCACTAACTCCATGGGCATATGCTTGTTTAGTCTATGGGACCCCAAGTAATAATGGCCATTATGATAAGTGTATGTTATATGTATTATGTTAAGTCTTTATGTTTCTTATGAAATTATGTATATGACTATGTGTTAGATTTTCCTTGCTGGGCTCATTCCTTTCTGTTTATGTGCAGGAAATAAGCTTTAGAGGCGGAAAGATTCGTGACGCTTAGAGGATGTGTATCGATGGTGAATGGAGTCAAGGGACCGAGCGTTATTCGATTCGAGGATGTAGTCTCATTTTATGTTTTTATGGTTTTATGTGTATTTTCCGCTCCAATTATGTAATGTCTTTTATTTAAAATCATCTTTTGTTTTTAAAGACAATGGGATCCCATATCCTTATTATAATTTTATTTATTTGTAAGTAACTCTTATTTTACAAGTTACTAAATAAAATTGTGGTATTTTCGTAAAAATGTAAGTTTATGTATAGTTTTGTTAATGGTCCAAATAGTCTAGATTAGTGGGTCATTACAGAAATATATACCTGGAAATCACCGAAGCACGCCGAGAGACAGAACTGTGAGCAACCAGCACCCCACGCCAAGAAGCACGCCGCCGGCGAGACTGCTGAAGCCGAGAACCCACCTGCCGTCGACGCCGTTCACCACCGTCACTGCCGTTCACCTACAGCCGCCGTTCACCTCTCTACCAGCCCTAAATGTTGTGATTTTGAATAAATCCCCAAATGTATTGCTAATAGTGCTCTATTGTGTTAACCCAAAAATTTCAAAAAATTTGATAGCTTTTTTAAGTGTTTTATATAATAATTTTAAGGACTTGCTTTGAGAGTCCTTAATACTCTTTTAGGACTCGCAACGAGTCCTAAAAGAGTAGTACGGACTCCCAAAGCAAGTCCTTAAAATTATTAAGTAGCACACTTATTTTTTAGCTTATATTTTTTTAGGACTTGCATATTATTTTAGGACACTCATTGCGAGTCCTAAAAGAGTATTAAGGACTCTCAAAGCAAGTCCTCAAAATTATTAAATAAAACACTTATTTTTTTAGCCTAGATTTTTTAGGACTCGCATATTATTTTAGGACACTCATTGCGAGTCCTAAATTGTGTTTTTTCAGGACTCTCAATAAGTGTCCTAAAAATTCTAAAAATATTTTTAAGGACTTGCATTTAGGTGCGTGTCCTAAAAAAGTGTCCCGTAAAGGGTATTTTGTAGTAGTGTTAGTGGCTACATCATCTCGAGGGATGAGACTTAAACTCCCTAAAGAGATTCGCGATTGATGGTAACCTATCTTAACAGTAGTTATTTAACTAGTGTTAGGTTCAATAGGTAACAACAGTCATTCAAGTGAATACTAGTTGTACTAAAAAAAAGTCTCATCTGAGATGTTGAATACTTGTGAGTTACCAAGTTGAGGGTTATAATCGAGAGGTTTTTTTAATAGAATTCAGTCTTATGAAGACAAGTATCTTTTGGTTACAAAATACTGTAAGAATTCTACCTATATGGACCTAGGGGTGGTGCCGCCTTCCATGAGAATTGAGAGTATTCTCAAGAACGTCCATGAATGGAAAATACACATGACCATTAACGGTGCAAAGCGAGACATAGAGGTCTCAAGTGAACATCGCAAATGTGTGTGCGTTATCACCAATTTGTTATCATGAAAAGATGGTTCAATGCCTAGTGCAACCAAATTTTCGACTAATTTTTTGATAATTACACTATAGTAAAGTTCAACTTGAAAAACACTTTATTTTATGCATCAATGCAATGACTCCTATAAGAGAGAGTTCTTATTTAATCAAGTGGGGGATATGTTATATTTTAAATATAATGATTGATTAAATAAATGTTTCAATAGATAACTATTTAATCTAGTGGGGGAATGTTATATTATTTTATAATATAATGTAATATTATATTATTTTATAATATAATGTTTTAGATTAAATAAATGTGACAACGAGTGTCACATATTGTAACATATAATAGAGAGATACAATATTTAGATATATGTGAAATATCCAAATATGTAACATATTTGGTGTTACAAATTCAGTCACAAATTTGTAACTTCTAAATATTTCCCATTATTGTGTAGATTTGTTGTTACACAATATTGAGATGAATTTCTTAAAGCCATAAGTGAAATGACTGTTAGAGATATGATTTTAACCCCAATAATGTGTTTTGGGGGTTACAAAATCAATTGGGAGGGTGTTGGAACCGTTTGGAAAAAAAACACACATTTTTATGTGCTGAAACTAGTCAGTGGCCGTGGCCACAGGATGTTGGTGGCCGCAGCCTGTGGAATAGAGAGCAGTGGGTGCGGTCACTGTGATAAGCAAGTTTTAGACTTGTTTTAATGTGTCTTCTTAGGAAGTATTTTAGAGGTTTAGGGTTGTTTTATTCTATTTTACGCTTGTTTTGTGTTGTTTTTGTTTATTTTCAGGTTTTGAAGGATTGGGATGATTTAGAATGAAAAAGATGCCAAAAAAAAGCACAAAAATTCGCAAAGTTGTCAAAATGCCTTTTCTGAGAGAGTAGAGCGACCTTGCTACTATAGAGCGCGACCGTGCTAGGTTGCTGGAAATTGAAATTCGGCAGATTTTTAAATGAAGGGCATTTTGGTCAATTCACATGGGATAATTTAGGGTTACGATTTTAAAAGAAGAAAAGCGTGAATTAAGAGGAGAGACAGAAACAAATTGAAAAAAAAAAGAGAAGAAGAAGCTTGGAGCGAGTGTGGGCGATTTGTACAATTCCCAATCTAGTTTCATTTTCTTGTTCTTTAATTTTCTATGTTTTTTGTTTATGCTTAGTTTGATTATGGATATGAATACTGAGATTATGAGCTAAACTCCTATTTAGGGATTTGATGGATATTGACTGAGATTATTCCATGGATTAATGCTATTTGATCGTTCTTTCTTCCTTGTTTATGTGATTTGTTCATCTTTGTGCTTAATACATGTTTGAGATTGATCACCTTAAGCATGATTCATGATCCTAATATGAAATCTGAAAAATGAATATTAGGAATGCTCTAAATGAATAAACATAGGTTTTGATGTGAAACGAAAGTATTTGTATAGCTTGTGTGACTTTTAGATTATTGCTTAATGCGAATTGTTTGTTGTACTATCTCAGAGATGCAGTAGTTGACATGCAAGTTAGTACCTTTATGATCTGAAAAGAGTTTAGGTGATTTTATAATCTGTCATCACATAGGAGGAAGAAGAATAGTTGACTAGTATTAACAATTGGGTAATCAAAGCAATTGAAATCATATTCCTAATTTCACATCCATTGTTATTCCCCTTTATAATTGTTGTTTTGCTTGTTTTGTTTTCTGCATTATTATTTTAACACCAAATTTTATTGTTGCCAAATAGAAATATAGATCCAATTTGGTTAGTACTTAGCTGCAATTCCCTTGGGTTCGACCTCACCTATGTGAGTTACTACTTGTATGATACGTGCACTTGCGTGTAATAAAATATCGCAACAAGTTTTTGGCGCCGTTGCCGGGGAGTTGTTTAGTTGATATTACGTTAATTGGATTAAATTCTAATTTGGTTTTCTTTTCACTTTTTGCTAACTTGTTTTTGTCAAATTCTTCTTATCTCATCTCAGGTACCATTGGTTTATGCGGCGTCAAGGACCAGCTGCAAGAGTGCCTGTTGATCCTGAGATAGAGAAGACTTGTCGGAAAAACAGAAGAAACAAAAGGTTGGAAAGAGTTGTACAAAGGATTGAGCAAGAGGAAGTTATGGCCAACAACGGTAATAATGGGGGTGCCGTAGAAGACCAGGCTAATGGTCAGAATCCACCCGACCGTAGCCTGAGGGACTATGTGTTGCCAACAATGATGGGGGTCCAGTCTTGTATAAGACCACCTGCCGTAGACGCAAACAATTTTGAGATAAAGCCAGCCATACTTCAGATGGTTCAATCCATAGTCCAGTTTGGGGGACTACCCACTGAAGACCCAAACATGCATCTCTTTAACTTCATGGAGCTCTGTCAGACATTTAAGATGAACGGAGTCAGTGATAACGTTATCAGACTTAGATTATTCCCATTTTCTCTGAGGGAGCGAGCTAAGAGTTGGTTGGTATCTTTGCCACCTAACTCTATCAATACATGGGATGATCTAGCGCTGAAGTTCCTCTCCAAGTTCTTCCCTACAGCTAAAGCAGCTAAGTTGAGAGGAGAGATCAATAATTTTTCTCAGTTGGATAATGAGTCTCTTTATGAAGCATGGGAGAGATTCAAAGATTTGATAAGAAAGTGCCGCATCACGGAATATAGAAATGGATGCTAGTCCATAATTTTTATAATGGGTTGTGTGGTATTACTCCCACACTCATTGATGCAGCAGCTGGTGGTGCGTTTATGAGAAAGAGCGCCAATGAGGCATATGACTTGTTGTTGGAAATGGCCATGAATAATGAGCAGCGGCCAAGTGAAAGAAGCTCTTCAAGGAAAGTGGCCGGTATGTATGAAGTGGATGCAATTTCGAAGTTGACTGCCCAAGCTGAGGCCTTGACTAAGCAATTGCAAGGCAATATAATAACAGCTCAAGTGCAACAGGCCCAGACTCTGTGTGAAGTATGTGGGGGCCCTCATGCCTATGAACAGTGTCAATATGCTGATGTAAACAACATGCCTATGGAGCAAGCTCAAGCTATTAGAAATTTTCCTCGACAGAGCAACAATAACCCTTATTCCAATTCCTTCAATCAAGGGTGGAGGAATCATCCCAATTTTTCTTGGAAGAATGATCAGCAAGGCCAATCTTCAAACTAACAACAGCCACAAGGGTTCTTTTAGCCGAGATTTAGGTAGCAGCAACAACCTTAACCGCCCACTCATCATCAACAACAACAAAATTCTGGTGGAAATTCTAATGTTCAGTTAGATGTGTTAAACCAATTCATGGCTGAAACTCGGTCTTCTATTAGAAATCTGGAGACCCAAATGGGACAATTGGCTACTCTCATGGCTAATCGTGCCCAAGGTAACTTGCCTAGCACCACTGAAGTCAATCCGAAAGAGAATTGAAAGGAAATCACGTTAAGAAGTGGGAAGAATTATGAGGGACCAAGTGAGAAGCAGCCAGTTGAAGAAGCGGGTCAGGATCAACAGGCACAGGCACCGGCACAAGAGGAAAAGAAGCACAGTGAGAAAAAGGCTACTGAAGGTATACCAACAAAAGAAACTTCGCCACCAATTAGTATTGAGCATCACATAAAGATTCCCTACCCCCAAAGGCTCCGTAAGAACAACAGGGACAAGCAGTTTACTAAATTCCTGGAAGTATTCAAGAAACTGCACATCAACATTCCATTTGCGGAGGCCTTAGAGCAAATGCCGAGCTATGTCAAATTCATGAAGGACATCTTGTCCAAAAAGAGGAAGATGGAGGACTTTGAAACTGTGGCATTGACGGAAGAGTGTAGTGCTATACTGCAAAAGAAGCTCCTTCCTAAACTGAGAGATCCTGGGAGTTTCACAATACCATGCACTATTGGGAGAATTGAGGGAATAAATGCTCTTTGTGATTTGGGAGCTAGTATCAACCTGATGCCATTGTCAGTTTTCAAGAGATTGCAACTTGGAGAAGCCAAGCTTACAACTGTAACTTTGCAAATAGCTGATCATTCGTTGGCACATCCAAGAGGGGTAATTGAAGATGTCCTTGTCAAAGTGGACAAGTTTATTTTTCCTGCTGATTTCATATTTCTTGATATGGAAGAGGATAGCAATGTTCCCATTATCCTTGGGAGGCCCTTCTTGGCAACAGGCCAAGCACTTATTGATGTTCAGAAGGGTGAGTTGAAGTTGAGAGTGTAAGGGGAAGAAGTTGTATTCAATGTGCTCAAGGCCATGACTTATCCTGAAGCTAGTGACAATTGCTTTTCGGTTGATGTAATGGGTAACTTAGTGGAAGAGAGAAAACTGATAAAAGATCCTCTTGAGTTGAGTTTGGTTAAAGAAGAGGTTAGTGATCAAGATGGAAAGGAAGCTACGGAGTACGCAAAATGGCTTAATTCTTATGGGCCATTGAATAGGAAATACTTTGAAGAACTTGGGGCAGTGCCAAAAAGGTCATTACCTTCAGTTGAGAAGCCCCTGGAGTTAGAATTGAAGGTGCTTCCTGACCATCTAAGGTATGAGTTTTTGGGTGAAAACAAGACACTTCCGGTTATAGTTTCGGCTTCACTTTCTGATGTGGAGACTAAAAAATTGTTGAGAATTTTGAGAGTGCACATGAAGGCCATTGGGTGGACTTTGGCAGACATCAAGGGGATCAACCCCTCTACTGTTATGCACCAGATTTTAATGGAGGATGGAGTCAAACAAACCATAGATGCCCAAAGAAGACTCAATCCGCCAATGAAGGAAATCGTGAGAAAGGAAGTGGTGAAGTGGTTAGATGCAGGGGTGACTTACCCAATTTATGACAGTAAGTGGGTGAGTCTGGTTCAGGTAGTACCTAAAAAGGGGGGAATGACGGTAGTGAAGAATGAAAAGAACGAGTTAATTCCAACAAGAACTGTTACTGGTTGGAGAATATGCATTGACTACCGCAAGCTCAACAAGGCAACAAGGAAAGACCATTTCCCCTTCCATTCATTGACCAGATGTTAGACAGATTGGCGGGTCAGGAGTATTATTGTTTTTTGGATGGTTACTCCGGGTATCATCAAATAGCCATTGCACCAGAGGACCAAGAGAAAACGTCATTTACATGTCATTATGGCACATTTGCATTCCGAAGAATGCCATTTGGGCTATGTAATGCACCAGCAACTTTCCAATGGTGTATGATGGACCCAAAACGGGTATGTTTTAAATATTTATAACTCGCAAGCGCACGAATCGTATATGAAATATAGTGTTCGTGTAAGCACGAGATCAAACCCAAAGGAGTTGTCTAAAATCGAAAAGAAAACTATTTTAAACCAAAATTAATAAATTCTAACCTAGTTCCAAAGATTGATGAGATTTTGAATAATGAAAATAAAAATAAAAGACAAAAATATAGAAATTAAAGACAATATATATTACTAAATTAATAATAGAAATCAATATGGTAAAATAAGATTATTAAGGATTAGAATCCACAAAATATAAGTTCAATAATATTTATAAGTATATTGATTCCCAAGTTTTAGTGATAGTTAAAATAAATCAAACTATCTGTTAACTGTGATTTTAGCCAACGACGTGAGAACGTCAAATACGACAAGCCTTCAAGAGAATATAAACGACAACAGACAATTTTTTCAATGAAAATAAATAACATGAGATTTTTATAGTGGTTCAGCCCCGATAGTCGGTAATAGCCTAATCCACTTAGAGATTTTATTACTGTAGTCACACTCAAGATCAGATGAACCAGTGTCAACTAAGTTTCTTCAGTGCAAATATTCCAGAATACAAAAAAGGGTTTCTCTCAGGAAGCACACACTTTCTCTCTTATTTCACAGATTCACTCTTAATTTGCCAAAAAGTCCTTTTACGATCCTCCCAACCCTCTACTTATAGGCTTGGGATTCTCAATTGATCTCCCCTTTAGATAGGGATATTTTATTATTCACTTTATATTTATATTACAATAAATTTTTAAAATACAACTGATCCCTAAATTCGAGTGAGGAGTGAGAGATTCCCGGGTGCCTAGACCAATTCTCACTGAAGTCATTTCGGGGAGTTTGACGTAGTCTCACATGCATGTTGATTACTCCTTCGAGATTTTTGTGGGCCAAAGGTGGTATACGCATGGCTCTTCTCGGACCAAAGGCCATTCAAGTCTGGCTCTCCTCGGACCAAAGTGATCCGAGCCAACTTCTTTTGCACCTTACCTCGGGTAAGTCCGAGGTAACCTCCTCCATGTCATGTCCGATCAGACATGATGGCCTTCTCTTTGGTCTAAGGTAGTCTGAACCATCCTCTCTAGCATTTCACCTCGGTCAAGTCCGAGCCTATTTCTTTCAATCAAGGTCCGATCGGACCTTGTAGTCTTCTCCTCGGACCAAGGTGGTCCGAGCCATCCTTTTCATGCCATCTCCTCGGACCAAAGTGGTCCGAGGCACCCTACCTTGCACTTCACCTCGAACAAGCCCGAGCTTACCTCTTCCATGGCATGTCCGATCGGACATGATGCCATTCTCCTCAGACCAAAGTGGTCCGAGCCACCCTAACTGGCACTTCACCTCGGACAAGTCCGAGGCATCTCTCCCCTTGCCATCTTCAACTATGTCCGATCGGACGTGAGGTGGCCTTCCCTTGATTGAAACCTAAGTCCCAATCCTTGGCCTTGCATGGGACCTCTTTCCCTTAGCCTCTTACCTCAGATGGATTCGAGCCAAATCACCCAGGAAACCTACCTCGGACACGTCCGAGCCAAGCATTTGGGAGGCTCACCTCGGACACATCCGAGCCAAGTACTTGAGAGGCTCCCAAGCTAAGGTCCGATCGGACCTCTTTCCTTTTTCCCTTGAGTCAAAATCCAAACCCCTCCTTTGAGCTCCTTGAACTTGGATTTAAACAAATCAATTGGGTCTTCAAACTGGGGTCTGAGCCAAGCAAGCCTTAGACCAAACATTCTCCTCGATCAGGTGTATTTTCCTTGACTATGCATCCCTCAAGCAGTCCAACTTCTTAACTGATGTATTGGGCTATTGCTAGGCCTAATCACCCAACTAACTCATGCCATGTGTTAATTTTATGGCCAAATCATTCTTTTCAAATTTTTGGGATAACATTTGTCCCCCAAGTTTATTATATGATACATTCACATAATAAAAAATTTTCTCCAGCTGACGTCATTATAAAAAATAATAACTGTTCATCTCCATGCAACAGACCCATGATCACTGCAAAAAACCACCCATGATCTTGGAGAGAAAAACAGTTCCAGAATGCCAAAGGTCCAAAAGTAAATAAAAACCCACTTTTTTTCCTTTAAATAACTCAACTCTATACACTTTCTTCACACAAGCAAAAAAACAAAAATCACATCTTTAAAAACCTCTCATCTTCCTCCTTCCCTTTTGGCCGAAACCCCAAGACTCTCCTTCTCCTTGCCGATTCCAAAAGCTTCAAGGGGAACTCTTCATCTTCAAGCAAACCAAAGGTCCTCCAACCTTGGGTAAGTCTTCTTTCCCATGCCTTTTACATTGTTAGGGTTTTTCAAAAAATTTCTAGGAAAAATATGCCATGGCCGAACCCCCATAGCTTTGCTTGCTCTTGAAGTTCTTATAAATGCTTTGTATAATGTGCTATCTTGTTGTCTTGATGATGTTTGTGGCATGGGTGACTCGAAATTTCCTCTAATTTCATATGAATTTCAAGACAAATGGGCTAATTTGACATGAATATGAATATGGGTTATGGGGTTTTTGATAGTATAATGGATTTTCAAGAATATAAGAAAAACCTTTCATTTATATGGTTTGATCTTGTTTTTGTATGTGTGAATGAAGAAATGTGTTTAAAATAGGGATTTTAGGGCTTTTCCCATTTGATTTGGGTTTGGGGTAGGCAAAGTATATAATTAGGGGCTTTGTCTACACAGTTTTGCCAAAAATTCTGGGCATGCGTGTGGTCCGATCTGACCACACTTTATCCTCCTTGAGAGCCCATGTCCGATCGGACATGGTGGGCTGTGGCCAAGACTTGAGGCGTGCATTTCCTTGAACGAGCCAAGTGAGCACTTCCAATCGGGGCATTGAAAACCTTAAGCAAGTGTGTAGTCCGATCGGACCACACTTACCTTTCTTTGCCTTGAAGCGCCTAAACCACTTGGCACTACATTATGAACCCCCTTGGACGCCCATGCCCGATCGGACATAACAGGCTGCTGCTGGCTAGGAGCCTCGGAGGCATAAGGCGCACCAAGTGCCTGGACACTTGGACTATGGGTGTGCATCCTCTCCTCGGGCGTGCTATGTCCGATCGGACATCCTGGGGGACTTCACGCTGGGCTCGCACGGAGGCAAGGCTGGACGTTTCCTCAGATTCCCACGGCTGCTGAACGCTTCTTGGGTCATGAACATTTGGTGGGTTTAGGCATCCGATCGGATGCATTAGGCAATGCCCTCTCTTTGAGCCCAAAACGTGGTCCGATCGGACCACACCTAATTTCTTAGGCCTCGACCTTCTTTCATTCCAAATGCATACCCAACCCCTTAGCATGCTCACTTACACGCATAAGGAATTTAGCCTCATAGGAAAACCTCAAAAATGCCCATTTCACTACTACAAAAAAGGGTTTTTAGGACACTCACATATATGCGAGTCCTAAAAATAATTTATGGACTTTTTAGGACTCACGTTGCGAGTCCTTAAAGAATATCTTTTAGGACTCGCGTTGCCAGTCCTAAAATCTCTGTGTGTCCTAAAAAAGTTTGATTTTGGGTTTTAAAAAAACACCTCCTGGACTTTTTAGGACTCGCGTCGCGAGTCCTTAAAGAATATCTTTTAGGACTCGCATCGCGAGTCCTAAAAAAGTTTGATTTTGGGTTTTAAAAAAACACCTCCTGGACTTTTTAGGACTCGCAAAGAATATCATTTAGGACTCGCGTTGCAAGTCCTAAAATAGTTTGATTTTGGGTTTTAAAAAAACACCTCCTGGACTTTTTAGGACTTGCATTGCGAGTCCTTAAAGAATCTTTTTAGGACTCGCAACGCGAGTCCTAAAATCTTATGTGTCTCCTAAAAATTTGAATTTAAAAAAATCACAAATTCCCTCCAATCTCCTGGACTTTTTAGGACTCGCGTTGAGAGTCCTTAAAGAATTTCTTTTAGGACTCGCAACGCGAGTCCTAAAATCTAATGCGTGTCCTAAAAAAATTAAAGTTTTATAAATAACTAAATAAAAAAAAAAACCCACACTTATCAGCCCCCTCTTCTTTCTCTCTCCTTCCCTCTCTCTCGCCTGAAAGTTTGCCAAGTCTGACCGCCGCCTTCCCCCCCCGCCACCTGCAACACGCGCCAGCCAGGGAGCTTTGGAGGCCACCGAAGCTTCGACCCTCGTGAACTCGAGCCCTCACGCACCTCCTAAGACGAACAACAGAGAAGATCTCGGTTTTGGGTTTTCCCAAAGTCTCCGACGAGATTCTGACCACCTTAGGTCGTTGTGAGTCGAGCCACCACCACCATCGTACTCAACACTTTCATGCGAGCAAAACCCAACCAAGGATCGGGTTAGAAGTCATCGGATTTCATTTTTGGTGTTCGTCAGAGTCTATGGAGTCCGAAACTTTTTACCTCAAATCCGGCCACCACATTCCGTTCCACGAAGAACCACCACCACCACGACGTTCCCCGAGCCTTAGGTTTCGAAAGCCAATCATTGTTTTCTCGAACCACCGTCGCCGGTGGTGGCGCCGCCACTGTTGCCGGAGGTCCGGCAGGAGCTTTGGCCACCAATTCATTTTTTTTAAATTAATAATAAAACTTTTTAGGACTCGAACATTTTTTAGGACTCGCAACGTGAGTCCTAAAAAACCCCAGTGTTTAAGGGCTCTCAAATAGAGGACTCGCGCCCCGTGAGTCCTAAAAGCTTTTTTAGGACTCGCAATGCTAGTCCTAAAAACCCTTTTTTGTAGTAGTGTTCCCAAGTGCTTGGTAAGCTTATAGTGATCAAGCTTATAATTCCCAACCCAAGTGTTTACACTCTCACACTAACCTAGCAATTTGCAGCCTCTGAACTTAACTTAATAGATGAATAAATGGCTGGGTACTAGGTCCTATTTATAGAGTTAAGGAATGAAAAGATCTTCATTTAACTTGAATAAAAATAATGGCTTTTTAAATGAAAATCATTTGAATTATCGTTCAGCAGAGGCTGAAGAATCGTTCAGAAAGATGCTGGACTTATCAAGAGGTTAAGGATTTGAATGAGAATGTTTTTGAAACTTTTAAAAACACACTGAAGGAGGCGATATATCGCCTGGGCCATTATGCCCGAGGCAATCGTGCAACGTTTCGTGTTTTTCGTATCTTCATACTGCGATATATCGCCCCCTACAACTGCGATATATCGGCATACGTTAAATATTTAAACATGAAATTACACATTTTTAGCTTAATTTGAATTGAGTAAACAGCCTTGACTAAGCCCTCTAACATTTTCAAAGCTGCTGACTGACTCTAGGGTATTCAAATTTTAACCTTAATAAATTTATTCCTCAAAATACTTAATCATTATTAAACCTATACATGACATGTGCTATTAGCTTATTGGGTCTTATCTAAACCTTATAGTATAATAAATATTACCCTCAATATCAGTCATATTAATCAAACCTTAGGTTAAAATTAATATTCTTAAACTATAGGTTAAACTTAGAAAATCTACAAGTACTACAATGAGTGTCCAAATAAATCCCGTTCTGAACCAAAAATCCACAGTCATAAAGATAATACTATTATTACTATTATACTACTATCTAACTTAGCTAAGTAAAGTTCTTTGGACTCTACACCATCACCATAAGTTTGACTTAACCAGTTGTAGTTATTATAGAGGGGTACCCATCACCTTCAGTTTGACTAAACTAGTTGTAGTTATACCTATCTCTCTCACTCTGTTATTTTCTTACTAGTATTTACGCTGTTCAGGTCACAAGTCACCATCAATATCACTTTATATATATAAATATTAATATTTTGAAAGGAAAAGAGTTGCAGCTGAGCTAACTGGCTATCAAGATGGGATCAGAATTCACTAAAGCTATTTCATTGTAAAGAACGCCCTAAACTAATACTTATAAAACATTCTCATAACATAGTTTATAAAAGAATACCACTGATTATCAAAGTCTCAGTGAGGACTTGCTTAAAACCATGCAAGTTGGCGCCATTAGTTTTAAAAGAAAACATAAATTTTTATGCAAAATTCAAAAGAAATAAAAATTAAATAACTGAGCCCCACTGATAATTTAGGAAAGTCTCTTAAAACAAAACATAATTTAAATGGCGTTATACGATGATCTTTTTTTCGTCCATAGGATTACCCCACGCCATACACCCCACGATGATAGAACTCCTCACATCACCACGCGTGCCATAATGAAATCATATTTGCTACCTGGAAGGAAAGTAAAGGGGGTGAGCTAAAAGTCCAGTAAGGAAGTACAAATTTACAAACTTTAATAAGTTCAACACCCCAAGTACTTTTTAGGCACTCTTGAGCATTAAAATTATTTTTTCCATATGTGTTATATTTTTATAACTTAGACAAAATTTTCTAAGTATAAAAATAACTCTTATTTTTTATGAATTTTTTCTGTATGGTTACTCACCTCCCCATGTTTTATTCATTTTTGTAGATGAATCGCTCTGACTATAGGGGAGGTGACAATCATACGGATTCTGATACATCCGTCCCGCAAACAATCGAGACTCCTCTAAATAGCGATTCCTCACCAGACTTGTCTACCGGTTGCACTCCAGAGGACCGTCTTCGCCGCTTCAAGCAGATCCTTCCTCGCTTAGCTTTGTATCTTCTCCACGAGGAACAGTTCCTTCAACAAGTTTCTCAGTCGACAATGAGGGTGAAACAATCCAACAGACTTCCTCTGGAACATGATCCATAGGTTGCCCGCAGAGCGGTGCAGAAGGTGGTAAAGCGCAGTCATGCTCGCACTGCCACAGCTCCAGAAAAATCTTCTCAGGAATTTGCTACTGCGATCTAGAACCTGGCTGTTCAGAAGCCATGCAAGGAGGGAGAAGAAGAACCTTCCTGGTTCATTGCCGATGCTTCAAAACTTAATCCCGCACTGTTCCAAAAACACATTGAAGCTTTAGGCTTGAGCGAGGTCAACGTGATATGTCCGAGTTCTCACCAAAGAGCCAATAGGCCTGGTGGAACATACTGTGCCTGGTCCAGGCACCATGTGCACGCCGGAGCAACACTTCCGCTACACCCATATTTCCAGTCTGTAGCGGATTACTTCAATGTCTCCCCATTCCAGATCGCACCGAATGGGATCCAGGCACTCTCTGCGTTGTACATCCTTTACTTCCTGCATGGTTGGGATGGGCCCACCCCACATGAGGTGCACTACTTATTTGACCTCAGGACCAATCCTTCCCACAACAACACAGGCTTCTTCCACTTCTACGATAGGCATAGAGGGATTACATATCTTAACGGTATCTCTCACAAATCAAACCCCGGGAAGTACCACAAAGAATACTTCCTTACATCGAATATTGAAGCCAACAACTTGGCTTTTACCCGTGCGGGTCCATTCGAGCGACCGTTGCCTACTAAGGGAATGTTTAAGCAGGTCGAGAAGTTGGCCAAGATGAGTCTTAGGGAAAAGGATGTGAAAAAATTGGTCACCCTGGACCTTCTTCAGATGGTGGGTTTGGTGCCATGTGACCAAGATATGGCGGCAGAAAGTACCACCGGGGAGAACAACATGACTGATCAGTCCAACAAGGGCATGGAGCTAGTGACTGATCAGCTTTCTCCTGGACCTTCTCTGCTCTCTCGTAGACCTGGCGACTTAGTCATTAGAGAGCCCGAACCTCAGCGCAGATCTACTATTCCCGCTCAGCCTGGGAAAGGAAAGGCTATCCAGGTTGAGGGGGAACTTAGCTCATCCTCAGACGACGAGGATGAGTTCCTTGATCAGATCCTCAACGCAGGTAACACACGTCTAGTGAACATAGGAAATTTTTTTATAGCTTGGTGATTCAAGAGTAACAAAATTGTAGTATACACTTGTACACATTTCATTACGTTTATATCTCTAACAACCTTGTGTTTTCCCCCTTTGCAGGCGCAGACATGTTCAGAGAGTGCGTTGCTTCAAAGAGGAAAATTGGTGATGGAAGTGGCTCTATGCCCCCACAGAAGATTCAGAAGGTAGTACCGCCCAGTCAAGGGAGGCAAACTGAGAGACCGACTACACTTCCGCCACTGACTCCCTCTTCGCTTCCTCCTTCTGCGAGCCTAACTCCTACTCACCAGGGTAGCTCGAGTGAGGTCTTTCGTGCTGTTAGTGACCTAGGCAAGGGACTTCTTGAGGAGATCGGCCATGATGCTTCAACGCTCCAAAGCTTAGAATCCTACCCTCGGCTTAGTGTTGAAGTCATCTTGAAAAGAGGGCTTGCTCAACTGATGAAGGTAAGTATTTTCTCTTAAGACAATTTGTTATTAGTATTTTTGCTTGTAATAACCTTTTGTCTTCCATGCAGTGGCTTGTCACCATCGGTCATGCTCAGCTCCGAGCGGTAGACTACAAGGAGTTGATCAAGGTACTAAACGATCAACTGGTGGAGGCCAAATCCAAGCTGGAGCAAGCAGAGAGAACCGTAGCTGAACGGGATGAGTCTCTCAAGAAGCTTTCTGATGAGAACCAGCAGCAGGTTCAAAACAACAACTCCTTGACAGCCCAACTAGAGAAGCTGTCCCTCGAGAACAAGGGGTTAGCTCGGTATAATGAGAGACTGATCAACGAAAACGAAGAGTTGAAACAAGAAAAGGAGCTTGATTTGATTCGCTTTGAGGAAGCCAGTTTCGACTGCTTTTATAAGGTCTGGAAGCTGAACAAACCTCTCAATCTTGATTGTTTCTCCAAGGAGGCTGTAATGACCCACTAATCTAGACTCTTGGACCATTATCGAACTATACATACAAATTTCTTACTAAAACATACATTTGCGAAAATACCATAATTTATTATAAACTTGTAGAAACAAAGGTTACTTTCATAAAAATAAGTAGGATATGGGTACCCATTGTCTTTAAAACAAAAATAACTTAAAATGAAAAGAGTTACATAGAAAATGCGGAAAATACATGTAAAACCATAAAAAGTAAAATGAGACTACATCCTCGAATCGAATAACGCTCGGCCCCTTGACTCCATTCACCATCGATACACATCCTCTAAGCGTCATGAATCTTACCGCCTCTAAAGCTATTTTCCTGCACATAAAACAAAAAGGAATGAGCCTAATGCCCAGCAAGGAAAATCTAACACATAGTCATAAACATAAATTTCATAATAAACGTAAAGACATATCATAACACTTAATACATACACTTATTATAATGGCCATTATTACTTGGGGTCCCATAGACTAAACAAGCTTATGCCCATGAGATTAGTGGGGTCCTACTAGCTAAGTAGGCATATGCCCATAATCTTTTTGGGGTCTTGTTAGTCAAATAGGGCATAAGCCCAAGCTTACAAACATACACATTTATAGCATATTCATAACATATCATACTTCATAACATATACATAAGATAACATAAGCAATACACATATAGATTCTATCCTATTTTCCTTACCAAAGTTACCGGGATATGTGGACTGAGTTGGGACTTTTTTGGAACACTCCTAATAACCATTAAAAAGAGTGAGTCTAAAGAAGAAAAGAGATGAAATGAAAGGGATGGAAAGACTAAACCATTGAAAGTTTCACTTACCAAAACTTATGTGCTCAAGAGCTTAGATTTCCTAACCAAAATAAAATGGGGTTAGGAGACTGAGTAGAAGATTAAGAGAAGGGAAAATAACTTAAAACAAATGAACTAGAGTTTTGGTTACCTCAAAGACTTGTAAGATCAAATTACACCACAACTGAAATACTATAGAACCTCACTTCCCAAAGTGTTTGATAAGCTTATGATGTTTAAGCTTATGATTTCCCAAACCAGGTGTTTACACTCTCACACTCACTTAGCACTAGCAACTTCTGAACTTAGAGCAAAAAGGTGAATAATGGCTGGGTACTAGGTCCTATTTATAGAGTTTGGGAATGAAAGTATCTTGATTTTACTTGAATAAAAATAATGGCTTTTTAGGTGAAAATCATTTGAATAATCGTTCAGCAGAGGCTGAAGACTTGTTCAAAAGACGCTAGACTTTTGAAGAAGTTTGAATGGCTGAAAGGAAAAGAATTAAAAAATGTTTGAATTTATGCTGGAGGAGGCGATATATCGCCCCCTATAGGCGATATATCGCCTGGACCATTGTTCCCGAGGCGACCGTGCATCGATTCGTGTTTTCCGTATCTACGTGCTGCGATATATCGCCCCCTATAGCCGCGATATATCGGCACACGCTGAATATTTAAACACGAAATTACACATTTTTAGCTAAGTTTGAATGGAGTAAACAGCCTTGACTAAGCCCTCAACGTATTCAAAGCTGCTGACTGACCCTATAACATTCAAACTTTACTCCTTATTAAATTTAATCCTAAAAAATACTTAATCCTTAATCACCATTCATAACATGTGCTTAAAATCCTATTGGTTGATATCTAAACCTTATAGTATAATAAATATAATCCTTAATTATCCGTCATATAATCAAACCTTAGGTTATACTTAATATTATTAAACTATAGGTTAAACTTAGAAAATCTATAAGTACTACTATGAGTGTCCAAATAATTCCCGGTCTGAACCAAAAATCCACAGTAACAAAGATAATACTATACATACTATAATACTAATAAATAATTAGCTAAGTAAAGTTCTTGGACTCTACAGAGGCTCAGGCAGAGGAGCTTGCCAGATGTGAAGCAAGGGCTGCTGAAGAAGCTGCCAATCCTCCTGCACTCACTCCCGCCTCCTCTACTTTATCATTCCGAGCGAGAGGGGCAGCTGATGCCGAGGAGGGGGTCGATCAACCCACTAGAGGAGCACGCCAGTGACTCCCCCTCGTAGTTCATCATAGTTTGCTTTATTTGGTATTTTGTTGCTCGAACTAGTGAGCTATTTTGACACTTAGCACTTTACTCTTTCTTTGTCGACAACTTTAAACTTTTAAGTTTTTATTGTACATAGCAAAGTTTTTAGATGCCTTTAATTTCACATGAGTATTTAGTTTTCTAACTTAGAAATTTTAACCATTCCCTAAGTCCATACTAAATATACTTCCTCATGCTCTTATTGCTCTAACTTTTTATGAGCATAAATTTTATCATTACACGAATACCTGTTTCTAACTTAATTTTTTTAAAAAAATTCTAAGTTACTTAAGCTTTGTAAAACAAGATAGCTTAATGGCCATTTTAGACTTCCAAACTTACAAGTCAGCCCAAAAAAAAAAATATTTGCTCGTACTCTTATTGCCTGTGTTGAAATACAGACCAGTATACCCTATGTGCCCCCCAAGTGATTGAGGGTTGATAAATCCTTGATCACTTGCTACTTGACCTAATTTGTCCGAGTAGTTACTACTCGTAAAACGCATAAAATATATGAACATATTTCAGTAGTTGAGCACTACAAAAACATTATTTAAACGTTGGTTCTTCATGTCATGATACCGACCAGTTGCACACTGTCTGGTATACATTTACACTTAGCTTCTAGAAGACCTGTTTTGTTTAAATTATTATGACAGTTGAACACTGCCAAGCAAAAATAATCAACACATATGCAAAATTTGTAGCAAGATTCGACCATGCTGCGCGTGGTCTCTTTTATTACTCGTAATAATAATTGACAAAACGTGTCTAACAATGAGTTCCAAACAAAATAACATTGTTCAAAATAATGTGACTGGGTAGCAAATAACCAGTTCACAAACGAAAAACTTAAATAACAAGTTAAGCACTTGATACAAAGCTACTACTCTGCAAGCAGTATTTATTGATGATGTTTTCTCAAGTGCTCGCCATTCTAGTAGTTCCTGATTAGCTCTCCATTCAACCGAGCGAGCTTGTAGGTGCCGGGTGGTAAGACTTGCTCAATTTGATACGGTCCTTCCCAGTTTGGTCCTAGCACACCAGCTGTTGGGTCTCTAACAAACACCTTTTGTAGGACTAAATCTCCGACCTGGAACTTTCGATCTCGCACTCTGGAGTTGAAGTAGCGTGCCACTTTTTGCTGATGAGCAGCTACTCTGAGGTTTGCCTCTTCTCTTCTCTCTTCGAGGAAGTCCAATGATTCTGCTAACAACTGATGGTTCTCCTCTTGGTTGTACACGATCCTTCTATGAGAGGGTGGGTCTATCTCCACAGGTAACATAGCTTCATACCCATATGCTAAAGAGAATGGGGTATGACCAGTTGTCGTCCGAGCAGTAGTCCTATATGACCAAAGGACCTCGGGTAACTCTTCTGCCCAAGCACCCTTAGCTTGCTCCAGGCGCTTTTTTAGAGTGTCCTTCAATGTTTTGTTCACCGCTTCGACCTGCCCATTGGCTTAAGGATGGGCTACCGAGGAGAAACTTTTGGTTATGCCATGCCGAGTGCAAAAATCGGTAAATATGTCGCTGTCAAACTGGGTGCCATTGTCAGACACTGTCTTCTTAGGTAGACCATAGCAACATATTATGTTTTTAACCACAAAGTCTAATACTTTCTTCGATGTGATCGTGGCTAATGGCTCGGCCTCAGTCCACTTAGTAAAATAATCTACCGCGATCACCGCAAACTGCACTCCTCCTTTTCCCTTGGGCAACTTCCCAATCAGATCAATGCCCCACACTACAAAAGGCCACGGACTTTGCATTTGCTTCAAAACATTTGGGGGCGCTCTGGGCACTTTAGAAAATCTTTGGCATTTTTCACACTTTTTCACATATTCCATAGAGTCCTCGTTCATAGTAGGCCAGAAAAATCCTTGCCTCAAGATCTTTTTAGATAGACTCTACCCCCCAGCATGATCTCCACAAACCCCCTCATGCACCTCAGCTAATAAGTTCTTTGACTGGCCGGGCGTTATGCACCTGAGTAGAGGTAAGGAGTATCCTCTCCTATACAACACTCCATCCACCATGGTGTATCTAGCAGCTTGCCTCATAACCTTTCTTGCTTCATTACGACCATCTGGGATGGTCCCTTGCTCAAGGTAAGCAATGATGGGAGTCATCCAGGTGTCAGCTATCGTAATCGGCATGGCCTCTTGTCTATCAATGCTTGGCTCCGCCAAGTACTCTACCGGAACTATATTAAGAGTTTCGGCATCTTTCAAACTAGCAAGCTTTCGGCATTGGAATTCTGTTCCCTTAGTACTAACTTGATGGTATATTCCTCGAACTGGGCTAGCAAATCTTTGGTTTTGTTTAAGTATGCCACCATGCGTAGGACCCTTGCCTGGTACTCCCCCAATACTTGATAAACCACCAATTGGGAATCACTATTTATCTCCACCGACCGGGCACGTACATCTCTAGCCAGTCGCAAGCCTGGTAAGAGGGCCTCATACTCCGCTTCATTGTTAGAAGCATTAAATTCGAATCTTAGTGCACAATGAATTCGGTGCTTCTCTGGTGTGACTAGTATAATCCTAGCTCCTGAATGGTGCTCATTCGACGATCCATCAACAAAAAGTTGCCAAGTAGGAATTTCTTCTTTTTGTTCAGTAACATTCTCCTGCTGCTCAGGGACCTCAACGATTTCGGTACATTCAGCGATGAAATCTGCCAAAGCTTGACCTTTAATAGCAGTCCTCGGTTGGTACTTGATTTCAAATTGGCTTAGCTCAACCTCCCATTTAAGTAGCCGACCAGACAACTCCGGCTTCTGTAAGACTTGGCGAAGAGGCTGGTCAGTAAGGACCTTGATGGGGTGTGCCTGGAAGTACGGTCGCAATTTTCGTGACGCAAGTACCAAGCAGTAAGCCAACTTCTCGATCATGGGGTATCGGGACTCCGCTCCTATTAATCACTTGCTAACATAATATACCGGGTGTTGCACCTTATCCTCCTCACGTACTAAGGCAGCACTAACAGCGTGTTCCGTGACTGCTAGATACATGAATAGGTCTTCTCCATCAACTGGCTTGGAAAGAACAGGAGGTTGGGCCAGATGCTCCTTTATCGCCTGGAAGGCTTGTTCACATTCTGCGGTCCACTCAAACTTCTTGCTCCCTTTAAGCAGGTTAAAGAACGGGACGCACTTGTCTGTCGACTTCGAAACGAACCTGCTTAAAGCTGCAATCCGCCCAGTCAAGCTTTGTACATCCTTTATTTTTGTTGGAGACTTCATCTCTATGAGAGCCTTGATCTTCTCTGGGTTTGCCTCTATTCCTCGGGAGTTAACAATAAACCCAAGGAATTTTCCAGAACCCACTCCAAATGAACACTTGAGGGGGTTTAACTTCATGTTATACTTCCTCAATATTGCAAAGCACTCCTCTAAGTCTCCCACATGCCCCTCAGCTTCCTTTGACTTCACCAGCATATCATCTACGTATACTTCCATGCTCTTGCCGATTAAGTCACGAAACATACCATTCACCAAGCGCTGGTAGGTAGCTCCTGCATTCTTCAATCCGAAGGGCATCACTCTATAGCAATATAGCCCTATATCCGTTCGGAAGCTGGTATGCTCTTCATTAGGAGGATGCATGCTGATCTGATTGTACCCCGAATACGCATCCATGAAGGACAAGGTCTCGTGACCAGAGGTTGCATCTACCAACTGGTCTATTCTTGGTAAAGGAAAGCAATCCTTCAGGCACGCTTTGTTTAGATCAGTAAAATCTATACAAGTCCTCCACTTTCCATTGGGTTTGGGCACCAAGACTGGGTTTGAAACCTAAGCTGGGTAGTATGCCTCTCTAATAAACCCGTTCTCCTTCAATCGCTCTACCTCCTCCTTAAGAGCCTTTGCTCGATCCTTGTTAAGCAACCTCCTCTTCTCCTGTACCGCTGGATATCTTTCGTCCACGTTGAGCACGTGGCTGATCACAGTTGGTGAGATACCCACCGTATCCTTGTGAGACCAGGCGAAGACATCTTGATTCCTTCGCAAGAATTCTATCAGCTGTACTCTCACCTCAGCTTTCAACTTCTTCCCAATCTTGACCCCTCTTGTCGGGTCATTCTCATCTATAGGGACCTCCTCTAACTCCTTGGACGGTCCCACATCACTCTCATAATCCCCAAAGCGAGGATCAATATCTCTTCCCTCGCTTTGGGCAACGCCCTATTTGGTGACTTTATCACCTGATGGGGTCTTCTGCTCTTTTAAACTAGGAGTGCTCTCCTGGCCACACTCCTCCAACATCTCTTCATCGTTCACTACTACAAGACTCTGGTTTACATCCATCTCATCCACCTCCTCTTTTTCAACACACACAATCATGTTGTTCTCCTTGGCACCTTTCTTTGCCTTAGCTATCGAGGCATTATAGCACTCTCTAGCTTCCCTTTGGTCTCCTTGGACACAGCCTATGCCAGCGCTGGTCGGGAACTTCATAGATAGGTGCCAAATTGAAACTACCGCATGCAAGTTGGTGAGTAATGGTCGACCAATAACCACATTGTAGGCGGATGGGCAGTCAACAATCAAAAACTCAGCCATCACAGCTTCATGCTTGGGGGCCTCTCCCGTCGTGACGGGTAACTTGATTGTCCCAGCTGGTGACAGTCCTTCTCCAGTAAACCCATAAATGACGTGAGAGCAAGGCTTCAAGTCATTGACGGATAGCTTCATCTTTTCAAAAGAGGACTGATAAATAATGTTTACGGAGCTTCCCGAATCAACCAGACATCTTTTCACCTTCATATTAGCTATTTGGACTGTCACAACAAGAGGGTCATTGTGAGGATACCTCACATGTTTAGCATCTTCTTCTTTGAAGGTGAGGGACTCACTTTCATATCTTGGGTTCTTTGATGGTCGTTCCTCCACCGTCATAACCTCGGAGGTGGATGCCGCACCCAACTCATGACGAAGGGTGCGAGCATACCTCTCCCTCGCCTTGTTGCTATCCCCAGCAAGATGTGGCCCTCCACATATAGTATCTAATGTGAAGTCCACAGGTTTAGGTTGCAAAGGTGGGGACCGTTGCTGCTTGAAACCAGGATTATTGTTGCTCCCCTCTCCCTGGGTCTTCTTTGCCTTATACTTTTTTAATTTCCCCGACCGGAGGAGAAAATTTATCTCATCCTTAAGGTGATTACACTCATTCGTGTTGTGACCATAGTCTCCATGAAAATGACAGAACTTGTTCTTATCCCTCTTACTCATCTCCTTCTTGATTGGTGGGGGTCTTCGGTAAGGGACCTCCTGATGACTGGCTAGATAGATCTCTGCTCGGGTTGCCGAAAGAGTGGTGTAGTTGGTGAATCGAGGTTCATACTTCGTTGGCTTATCATTCGATCCCGACTTAGCCTTTTTCTCATTGCGGCGGTCAGACCCATTATTCCCACGTTTCTTACTACCGCCTTGATCATTTCCGCTATCCTTTGGAGTATCATCTGATTCACTTGGGTTGTTCAACCCATTCTCTCCTTTCTCAATGGCATCATCCAACTTCATGTACTTATGGGCCCGGTCCAAAAACTGCTGTAAAGTTGAAATTGGATGGCGGTGGATGCTGTCCCACAAAGGACTTCGATAAATAATACCGGAAGAGATTGCTACCATTTTCCCTTCATCTCCAACTGCGGTAGCCCGATTGGCTTCTCTCATAAACCTTTGAATGTAGTTCTTGAGAGACTCATCTTTACCCTGCCTAATGTCCAC
Organism: Humulus lupulus; assembly: GCF_963169125.1. Classification (NCBI taxonomy): domain Eukaryota; kingdom Viridiplantae; phylum Streptophyta; class Magnoliopsida; order Rosales; family Cannabaceae; genus Humulus; species Humulus lupulus. The sequence continues at coordinate 10,002,956 of NC_084798.1, forward strand.
CAAGTGGTTGGCATAAACAGGAGGGGTTCGGGCAGTAATGAACTGCATGCAGAACTCCTTCCTAAAGCTCTCCCAAGAGGTGATGGAGTCGGGTTTGAACTTCCAGTACCACTCCTGGGCAGTGTCTGACAAGGTGGTGGGGAAGACTCTGCAGCGGTAGTCATCACTCACCCAAGCAGCTCCATCTGATCTTCGAACTTTCCAACGTGTCTCACCGGGTCTGCCTTTTCTGTATAAACTGGCAATACCGGCTCTTTGTATTTCCTTGGTGGTTGGGCTGCTCTTATTCTAGCACAAAAAGGGCTACCACTTCTGTGGTCTACCGGATCTATAACTGGTTGTTTTGAGAAACTTTGTACTTTCACCGTCAAAGCATCAAGCTGGGCTTGGATGCCCGGGGCCACTGCTGGGGACGCACCCTCGGGACCGCTTGGTCGGGCACTCCTATCCGGCGTACCATCATCGAGTATTTCTACTCGACTGGTGGGACGGATTGGCTCCTGCCCTTCGACTGGAACGGTCCTCCTTCTGTCATCAATGACGTCCCTTAGGTCCTTTTGAGCAGTGTTCTTTCCCAACCGGTCGAACACCGTACTCCGAGTCTTCTCGGAAGGTCTACTAGGTGGAGCGTGCTCTTTGCCATTACGCTGGTTGGGATGCCGTGGTGGCTTCCCCGTTTGAGCCGGTTGATCCTCTCCTCCTCGTCGGTTATTATTCTTCTCCTTCGACTGGTTGGTGTGGTGACTGTCAGCTTCATCACGCCCATGTCCATCTTTGAAGTGGGAAGTCTCTTTGCCACGAGGAGCTTTGTTGTGCCCCTGCTCAGAAGGTGTTTTCTTACTGCCTGACTTATGACTCCCTGACCTGGAAGTCTCTCATCTGTGGCTCCTTGAGGGGGTCTTGGAGTTCCCCCTCTGGGATGAGGCAGAGCACGATCAGACTCCCTCTTCCTCATGACCAGGTGGGTTACCACCATTCCTGCCTGGCCTATCAGTTTTCTTATGACAAGCCTCTTTGGTCCTTGCCTCTGGGGTGGGTGTCACCCCAGGCGCAGCTTGAGCATTGGCTCGGGTCAATTGCGTAGCTACCTCCAGAGCAAGTGCAGCTTCGCGATGTCGCCTGTCGGCCTCCTCTTGCTGTCGACGGATCTCCTCGCTCCTAGCGTCCATATCCCATCTCTCCTTGGCCATTTCCTCAGCAAAGACCTTCTGCCTAGCATTGAACTGGGCTAGCTCCTCCTGGAACGCGCTCATGGTCTCCTGGAGCTCCTCAACTTCAGGAGCTACATCCTCGAGCACGACCCTAGGCTCATTCTCACGATCTTGAATGCTGGGACCCTCTGACCTGGCATGTTCCCTAGAGGTGCTTGCCCTCTTGGAGGCCGCGGTGGTGTTCTTAGGCGCCATATTGCTTCAGGGACTGTCTGTTCTTCTCTTTAGGCTCTCAATGAAAGCACCAAAATGTTGACTGTGATTTTAGCCAACGACGTGAGAACGTCAAATACGACAAGCCTTCAAGAGAATATAAACGACAACAGACAGTTTTTTCAATGAAAATAAATAACACGAGATTTTTATAGTGGTTCAGCCCCGATAGTCGGTAATAGCCTAATCCACTTAGAGATTTTATTACTGTAGTCACACTCAAGATCAGATGAACCAGTGTCAACTGAGTTTCTTCAGTGCAAATATTCCAAAATACAAAAAAGGGTTTCTCTCAGGAAGCACACATTTTCTCTCTTATTTCACAGATTCACTCTTAATTTGCCAAAAAGTCCTTTTACGATCCTCCCAACCCTCTACTTATAGGCTTGGGATTCTCAACTGATCTCCCCTTTAGATAGGGATATTTTATTATTCACCTTATATTTATATTACAATAAATGTTTAAAATACAACTGATCCCTAAATTCGAGTGAGGAGTGAGAGATTCCCGGGTGCCTAGACCAATTCTCACTGAAGTCATTTCGGGGAGTTTGACGTAGTCTCACATGCATGTTGATTACTCCTTCGAGCTTTCCATGGGCCAAAGGTGGTATACGCATGGCTCTTCTCGGACCAAAGGCCATGCAAGTCTGGCTCTCCTCGAACCAAAGTGATCCGAGCCAACTTCTTTTGTACCTTACCTCGGGTAAGTCCGAGGTAACCTCCTCCATGTCATGTTCGATCGGACATGATGGTCTTCTCTTTGGTCTAAGGTGGTCTGAACCATCCTCTCTAGCATTTCACCTCGGTCAAGTCCGAGCCTATTTCTTTCAATCAAGGTCCAATCGGACCTTGTAGTCTTCTCCTCGGACCAAGGTGGTCCGAGCCATCCTTTTCATGCCATCTCCTCGGACCAAAGTGGTCCGAGGCACCCTACCTTGCACTTCACCTCGGACAAGCCCGAGCTTACCTCTTCCATGGCATGTCCGATCGGACATGATGCCATTCTCCTCGGACCAAAGTGGTCCGAGCCACCCTGACTGGCACTTCACCTCGGACAAGTCCGAGGCATCTCTCCCCTTGCCATCTTCAACTATGTCCGATCGGACGTGAGGTGGCCTTCCCTTGATTGAAACCTAAGTCCCAATCCTTGGCCTTGCATGGGACCTCTTTCCCTTAGCCTTTTACCTCGGATGGATTCGAGCCAAATCACCCAGGAAACCTACCTCGGACACGTCCGAGCCAAGCATTTGGGAGGCTCACGTTGGACACATCCGAGCCAAGTACTTGAGAGGCTCCCAAGCTAAGGTCCGATCGGACCTATTTCCTTTTTTCCCTTGAGTCAAAATCCAAACCCTTCCTTTGAGCTCCTTGAACTTGGATTTAAACAAATCAATTGGGTCTTCAAACTGGGGTCTGAGCCAAGCAAGCCTTAGACCAAACATTCTCCTCGATCGGGGTATTTGCCTTGACTATGCATCCCTCAAGCAGTCCAACTTCTTAACTGATGTATTGGGCTATTGCTAGGCCAGATCACCCAACTAACTCATGCCATGTGTTAATTTTATGGCCAAATCATTCTTTTCAAATTTTTGGGATAACACTATCATTTTCCAAATAGATTTATAATTTTAAGCACAAATTACTTCTAAAAAGATAAGATTTTTATTCACTTTTCAAAATTATAATTTCAAAGCATTTAGTGTAAATCAATCTAATGAAATAACAAATAAATCAATGAACATTATTTATAAGGCAAAACATAATATTTTTATTCTAAGCATGGATGTGTACAATTTAATGACACATCTTACACAAAGAATATTATGTTTTTGCACTAATGAAGAACAAAGTGTATATATGTGCTAACAATCCAAAATACATGATATTTAAGATGAAAGAAGATATTTGAAGAAGAAAATTCCATAAACTTTGTTGCACAAAATGGGAAATCAACATACAAAATAAACACTATCTAGTTACATATTGTTTCATCATCACCTTAATAATCTTAAAAAGATTAGAAACTCATAACTAGAATAGAAAATACAAACAAAAAATTACAAACATAGATAGGAAATTTTGGAGGAGAAACCTCCAAAATTTCCTCTAACAATACATAGAAAAATAACCAAAATAGAAGAAGAAGATGAAGAGAATAGAGAGGATTTGAAATGTGTAGAATTTTTTGTATGGTAACCTCCCTCCAAAATTGACACAAACTCCTTTATTTATAGCCAAAAAACAGTGTTTAAAATAATCAATTTAAATTAATTAAATTGATTAAATTAAATTTGAAATGATGAATAATATGGCATATAGGGGTAAATTTGTAGGAGTGATGATGAGTTTGGGTAAAAATGTGTAGAAAGTGGGGTAAAAATATGGCATTTTTAGACACAAGGACAAAGAGACATTGTTTGGCTCAAGAATTTGAGGCATGCATGGGGTGGTGGCTGTTGGAGGCTACTGGCAGTCTTGGGCGCATTGGTGGAGCTGGCTGGGGTGAGAGGCAGCTGAGGCAATGGGCCAAGCGGGCTGGGCCGAATGGATTGGGCCTTGAGATGATGAAGGCTCGGTTGGCATTTGGGGACAGCTTGGGTGAAGGAAAGTTGCTGAAGAAATGTGGGTAGGTGGTGGCAGGAGAAAGCTTGCAGGAGGCATCATGTGATGCTGCTTGGGGCTGTGCTCGGTTGGAGAAAAGAGGCGTGGGCCTGGGCTAGGAGATGGTGGAGACAAATGGCTGGGAGGACTTCTGCTTATTGGGCCGAATGCTGGGCAGGAGGAGTTTCATTGGGCTGGGGCTTGCTGGGCCAGGTGCGGGCCTTGCTGGAGAAGGAAATGGATGCTGAGGAGAAGACTTTGGTGGGCAGTTGACTTGTTGGTGCAAGGTTGGAGTCAGGCGGTTGATGGCTGAAGCTCCAAACGTGGCAGAGAGATTTGGTGCAAGGGAGGGCAGCAATTGGGCCTTGGTGAGTGTTTACCGAGTTTTTCGGAAACGAATACGAATGAAATAATAAAAAGATAAGAACTGTAGAAGTGCAGAAATGTAAATAAACAAACAGTGTTTTTACGTGGTTTAGGCGTTAACGAGCCCTAGTCCATGAGTCGATGTTATTAT